>NC_090451.1:660080574-665602807 GCF_031143425.1 Pleurodeles waltl
GGAACTTCCCAGAGTTCTCCTTTGTCTTGTGTGTGTGTGTGTGTGTGTGTGTGTGCCATTTCGAACCTAGATACACTTACCCCTACAGTAGTTTAGTTTCTCACTTTTTAGTTGATATTCTGACATGCAACCCCTAGAACCACTGGTGCAAATTAGGCACTGTGGGACTTTACAAAGATCGTACGAAGCATGCACCAAGAGCCAGTAGTCACACATATGAACTGCTGATCTGCTGTCCACACAATTCTCTTCTGCTCCAAACCTTGTACAGTGCTAGAGGGGTACACAATGGCATGGAGAATAAGGAAACAATGTTCAAAATTAAATATGAAATTGTTCATATTGAAGAGAAACTGATTTCAAGGGTGATGGGGCAAGGTCTTAAAGAATTTAGATAATCTAAAGCAATTTTTATATATTTTTTTGTAAATTTGAGGGTTGGATTCTTATTTCTCTGACAATAATTGTTTTTATTCTATCACTCTTTTTAGAGAGTTGTGTGTGGATCCTTTACACCTATAGTGGCATTGTGCTAAGTTAACTATTGCAGAGATATTATTCTCTTTAGTTTTACTGGACTTAATTGTCGGGATCCGTGCAGGAAATCAACCTTGAGCCTACCATTTGATTCATTAATCCTGATATAACTGATGAAGTGCCCAGGATTACTATAACGAAACCCACAGAATGAACTAATGTTGGTTTAGGTTTTAAACAAGATGGCACTATTTTAGGAAATGCAGTTTTTTTCAGAGTCTTACAGACACCAAGGAAAGGTCTAATGGGGACGCTAGTGGCGGCAGCCCCAAGAATTCCATCTGATTTCAAGCTGCTTGCAATCCTCAGCCTTGTCACTATAAATCTCTCTTAAATTCAGCAAAAGTAATTATCAACAAAAATGTATCTAGTGATAAGACTGGTAGGTTATGATAGTTGGTCTGATGGTACGTCATGGTGGACTGTTATGACATAGGTTTGATGGAAAGGCTTGATGGTAGGTCTGAAAACGAGGCAATGATGGTAGGTTTGGTGTAACATTATGATGGTATATGTGACAGAAAATCATGGAGAACTCCATCACAAGCTCTTTTGCTACAGTTTAGTTGCAGCTTGTTACGGGACCAATGATGGATACCGTCGATGGTCAGCTGCGCTTTGAGTGTATTTGGGCAAAGGAGAATAGCTATGCTGTTTTAGGATGACTTCAGTGCAAAACATTCTCATGCACTGCAAAAAGAAGAGGATCTTTTGTGCCCATTTGCTAGTGAATATGAAGATATGATAAAGATGGTGCCCTGACTGAGCCAAAAGAAAGGAGCACATTTGTAGAAAACTGTTGGGAATTGTGGTGAACTCAAGATCAATTTTAATATAAAGGGATTAAGATATACATTTAACCACAGTGTGTTTCACATAGACGTTTTTCAACTCTTCAGCAGGTGGGCCCATGACTGAATGATTGAATGGTGCATCCATCTACATGAATTAAGAAATTCAACCATTCATCCAAAGTGATAAACAAGACAAGCATGTGCTCTCAGTGTTCGGTTTCATAAATGTCATTTTTATTTAAATGTTCCATCGACTTCCCGGATCTCCTGCACTCTAAACTGGGAGTAGCTAACATGGCTTCTCCATATTTGGCCATCCTGTACTTAGCTGGTTATCAGTGGGTTCAGTGTGGATTAAAAAATACTTCGCACAGGGAAGTGCTGCCTCTGAAACCTCTGAGTCCTGCCATTCCAACAGTCAAGGCTGGATCTAAAGCCCTACAGAGTTAGGGAGGCTGTGCAGTTGTTGATCTTCACTTCGATAGTGACGTTGAAATCCCACTTTGTGTTGTCTGTCCTCCAGTTTCCAGCCAGGAACCCCTCTACTGCTACCATGAGCCTCTGACCAGGTACAGCAGTGACCTAACATCTGTACCACCGGGAGCTCTCAAGGTTGCCAGGTCCCAACAGGGTCAAAATATTTAGATGAGGATTGCTGTGCCGCTCTACCTTTGCCTCTGGCTGTTTTCCTTGGCTTGAGGGCTGGATGGGACCCAAGCAGAGACTGCTATCCCATAATGCAGCTTTGCTTTCAGTAGGCTGTATCCTCCACTCCGGTCATAGATGTGATGTCAGGAGTCATTTTGCTTCATTGCCCTGGGTGTGCGATAGCAGACTTCTGGTGTCAATTCACTCTTCCCAATCTGTGAGGAATGTAACAGGACCTCTGCTCCCTCTTCCAGCTTCTCCACTCTATATTTACATCTGCCAGGCTTGCCGAGTTACTGAAATAGCTTCATAATTCAGGTGGGCAGAATCATGCCCTTCCGGTGCACGGAATCAGTATGCTGGTCTAGGTCAGTATCATTATCAGACCCTTAAATTAACCTTTTTAGCTCCATTTTGGCATTTAGTTACTGCAGTATTGGAACTTTTATAGATTCACATGCTTGAATTATTCCCAGTCATCAAGATGGGAGTCCCCGGTACATAATAATAGCAATGTAGTAGCAACTATAATGGACAAAAAGGCCCAAAGGCCTCCACCTTAGTAGCCTATTATTGTCTCTTCAATCAGGCTTTCCCTCCCTCTAGAATCCTCCAGTGAGAAGCTCCAGTCCCTCAGACTTTCTCCCGTATTTCGTGCTAGGGAGTCTCCACTGAGCTCTACTCAGTTCAATCTTCAAGGACCTATTTCTAATGCTTTTATACCATAGAAAGAAGATTTCTTCGACAAACAAGGCTTCAAACTTATTCCCTAGTCTGGGGAAATTCTATTTTCTCAAACTATAAACATGTCAGACAAAGAAAAGAAAAGCCTCTTTAGGGCCTGCAAAACCTGTGGAAAGAAGAAACTTAATTTCGAAGATCCACACAAGAACTGCATTTATTGCCTTTATCCTGATCATGTGGCCAAGGGCTGTAAAGTATGCAGAACATTCTCTAACAAAACCCTCAAGGACATGGAGGGCAGGCTACTGATTTGGCTACAAAAATTAAAATCTAAAACAAACCCTGTTTCTGGTTCTGAGGAGTAGTCTTCATCATCAAGAAAGCTCCACAAAAGGGGCAGATCTCTTCAAGCTCATCATTCTGAGGATCCACCCAAACAATCTTTGAAAAAAGACAAAGCAAGTGTCTTCCAAAGCTTACAGCCCTTCCAGTTCTCCTCACAGAAAGTCTTTATCCTCCAAAAGAGACTCTAAAGAGCTTTCTGCTTCCTCAGAATGTAGTAAAAAAGCCTCTTCTGAGCCCCCACACCAACTCCTGTGGTTAAGCATACTTTTAAGAAACCATCTGGGAAAAGTATGACAGCAGCATAATCGACGGTAACATCGTCGACGACCGCGTCAAGGACAGCAGCATCAAAAGGTGTGTGTACGGCCTTATTGTTGACTGCTACAACGTCGACTATCTCTACAGCATGTACTGCTCCAACTATAGTTACCTCTACGACGTCCTCTTTGACGGGATTTTCAGTCACGTCGTCGACGATCAAGGTAGTCATCACTTCATCTCCGTCGACGAAACAGTCGGTGAGACCGTCGTCGACAGCGGCACTGTTACCGTCGTCGACCGCCTCGTCGGTACCACAAACGACGGTCAAAAACTATAATACTTCTGAATTGCTTTCTCCATTGCTCACATCACCAAGTAAGGTATCATCATTGGTAACTATACATGTTTAAGTAGAGGAGGACTCAGAGAATGACGGCCTGTTTGTGATTGCACATAGCCCTTCAGGACTGCATGTGAAGTGCCAGGACTTGGATGAGGATAACCAGCATGATCCCCAATCCTTTTATTCACATGCACAGCAATATCCTTACCGGGAGCGAATGGTCCCTTTTAGCTCACTTGCAATTGATGATTGACTACTACAGAAGGTGATTTCTGCCAGCCGGCTCAGAAGTACAGCAGCCATCTTTGCCTCCTTCTGTACCTCTTCCTTCCACACCTGTTCAAAAGGGGATACCACAGTTGGATGTACCACCACATACGCCCATATCAGTTCCGACACAGAATCTGTCGACGTTGGACAATGACAGAGAAGAGGGAGAGTTGCCGGATGCAATAACAGAGTGGGATGATTACCAAATTCCTATGCCATCCTCACCCTCCCCTGTCCTGATAGATTCCCCTCCGGGTGACATCGGAGGTTTACACAGTTTGGTAGAAAGAGCTGCGAAGAGGTTTGCGCTACCCATGCCAACGAAACAAATGGATTGTTTCCTTTATGATTTTAAAGAACCTTTTCAAAAGAGTATAAAATCAATGCCAATAGTGAACTACATATGGGATGAAGGCATCAAAGTAATGAAAAATCCCGCTACCATCACTCATGTCCTTCCTCGTCTAGATAAACATAAGGCACCTGACGACTCCCCGGTCTGCCTCACAGGACACCCCAAACCAGACTCAGTCATTACCCAAGCAGCACAACGCAGGTCCAGAAACCCTTCGGCTCCAATTTCGGCTCCGCCAGACAAGGAGAGAAGAAGACTGGATAATATATGGAAAATTCCTCCTTGATGTCTTCTCTTATAAGGGCCTCTAACTCTTTGGCTATAATTGGTAGGTACGACTGACAGTCATGGGCAGACATTGCTCCCTACTTAGATGAACTCCCAGAGGAATCAAAGGACGCGAGAAAAATCTTGCAAGAAGGGGAAAGGTCTTCCGCCGAAGTTATAGACTGTGCGATGGATATCGCTACCACGGCGTTTCGGCAGCTGGCAGGCACGGCTGTTTTAAGAAGGCAAGGTTGGCTCCGTGCAACTTCTTTTACACCGGAAGTTCAAAACAAAATTCTAGACTTGCCTTGTGACAGAAAAGCCTTCTTCGGAAAACATATTGATGACCCCCTTCAGTCCATAAAGACTGATACGGGCACAGCAAAGCCCCTTGGCATCCTACAATTTAGAAGGTAGCCCTTTCGGGGTGCTAGAGGTTGGGGGTATTCATCTTACAGGGGAGGATTCCAACAATATAAATATCTTTCTGTCTCTGCTGTGCCTCAGTCCTTTTGTCCTCAGTACCATCAGAGGCAGCTTTCGCAAGAAGCATATACAAGAACAGCGCAAAGGGGAAGAGCAGGAAGACAAGCGAAGGACACAGGACACAGGCAATGACTTTCTAATGACTCCGGCTGCATACATTTCCTCAGATATAAAAACAGGGGGAAGGATTTCCCACCATTTTCAGAATTGGCAAAAAATTACATCAGACCAATGGGTCTTAAACCTGGTCCAATTTGGCTATACTTTGGAATTTCTGCAGATCCCACCTGCAAGACCTCCCCCTTCCAAGAATGGTAAAACACTTATATCTTCTCAAACAGGAAGTTGTGTCAATGCTCCTCAAGGAAGCTATAGAGAGAGTTCCACATCAAGACAAAAGGAAGGGGTTTTATTCTCAGTTCTTCCCGATTCAAAATAAGTGGAAAGATTGTCGTCCAATCTTAGATCTCAATACTTACCTCAAGAAGCAGTCATTCCGTATGATTACCTTAACAGATATTCTTTTCCTTCTCAATTCGGGAGATTTTATGTCCACTCTCGATTTGCAGGATGCATACTTCCATATCCTTATACACCCTTCCCACAGGAAATCTCTCAGATTTGTGGTAGCCGGAGAGAGAGCATTTCCAGTTCAAAGTACTTCCTTTCGGACTGAAATTGGCCCGAGAATTTTTACCAAATGCCTGGCTCCGGTCGCAGCCTTCCTCAGAAGACACAACCATCAGGTATTTCTGTATTTGGACGATTGGCTCATCAAGGCTAAGTCCAGATCTCCATGCGCCTGCTTGGGCAACAAATGGCAACTCATTAATTGAAATAAATGCACATTCTAATTGTGTATTCAAAAAGAAATTGCGGGTGCTCATACACTGAAACACATCGTTGCCATGATGTGTAAGACTGGGTTGCTAAAAAGCAAACCTGTTCTAGAAACAAAAAGCAAAACAGTGGAGCACACCCAAATAGTCAATATATCTACACTTTAGAAACAAATAATGTCTGATAAATCAAACTAAGAAATCACAATAAGTTACACTATAATGCCATTTCTTAAACGGTGTTGATGGACATAATCCAACGAACAACAAATGTACAGAAAACAATACCATCCACAAACAGTATTATCCAAAAAATAGACAATTTTAATACAAAGAAAAATATATATATTTTTTATCCACATAAATATAAACATAAAAACAATAAACATATAGATACAACATAGAAATCCATCAGCCGACACGTGTTTCGTCCACACCGGACTTCAAGGCTGAGAAAATCATAACAAACACCCCATTGTATTATAACATATATATACATGACTTTGTACAAACAAGATTTTTTTATATTACATTTTTCTTTTTCTAAAAAAATAAGCATAATTTTTTTATCAATACAATAAAAAAGCCACCACACCAACACTGTGCGTATAGTGTAACAATTCAATAAATAACACATAGCAACAGCGAGAAACCACCACCATGTATCCTTTGTGACAAAGTATTATTTACTGTCCAAGAGAGTTATGTACAACACTCTACATATCTCCAAGTATCAGATATGCAGAGGCCACAACGGCTCCAAAGATGCTTTTTAAAACAGCATGCGAGCACAAGTGCATGTGGAATTCACAAACAGTAGGTTACTTTGTATCCAAAGCAACCCCACATTCCACCATGGTGAAAGAATAATTTCTGATAAGTCTGTACCTTTGATCACTTAATCGCCCGTTATACTCATGTTCCGCTTTGGAGCTATTATAAACTACAAAAGGGAAAGAGTGAGACCCCAATAGTCTCCTTTTTTACTGACAGAATATTTTTCTTGAGTATGGGGATATAAATTGTAATTTCACCCAAACTAACCTGCTTTCAACCAAAGTTAACTGCCTCTTAAGCTCTTCAAATTGGGTGTCAATATTGTGTGTCACCACTTCCTTTCATATATCCTAGAACAAGCTAGAAAACAACAGATAATTGTAATGTTCCTTATATCCTTTTTTCAAAACCCCAGTTTGTTTTGTTAACATAAAACCACAATTTCCCCATACAGAAATGTTTTTACTAGTATCCACATGATTCCTAGGAGCCGGACAATTATCACAGCAAGGCTCCGTTTGTCCATTACTTTAAGCCAAACGCGCTTCCTAATACAATAAACAATGGGTAAGGTCTCCAATATTATCTTATCTCCTAGTCCATCTTGAAATCCCCCTATTTCACCAACGTCGTGTTAACTGGTTTGTCCGGACGTAATGTCCAAAAATTCCACCCCTCCTGTGTGTCTCCAAACTTCCTGATAGTAAAAACGAGCCTCTCGCAAGCATTCTTAAATGCCGCGTTTGCATTCATAAGAAGTGAGTAACATAGAAAACAGACTCTTGCCTATCGCGTTTAACTGCGGCGACCATTTTGAAACAGTACCTTTTATGTTGAAGCACCTACAACTAACGCACAAACCACGATTATCGATCGTATCATGTCCCAACTAATTATGAGGGCAACACACCCCAAACATTATATACAACACCTCTATCTAACCGAAATTGACAATAATGAAAACGTTCCTCACGCAAACATTTTTAAATGACGCGCTCCAGCTCAAGAATAATAATAAAAAATCAAAAAAAGAAGAAAGAGGGAAATTAGAACACAGGTCATATACGGTGCGGCTGTCATTTGATATATTCAAATATCCACGGCGGCCATCCTTTAGTGGTGATTTTAGCAGTACAGCCCTTCCAATTCACACATTAAACAGATTCATAGATAACAAAGCATGTAAGCGAAAAATCATTCTATTCACCCATGAGTCACCATTACCAACAATTTGACCACATCTTTCATAATATTCTCAATGTACCAGTATAGCTCAATTCTTATGAGAACTTCCAATTAGATCCACTACAAACAAGAGAAATAGACTTCCCCATTCTTCATATCCCCAGCAATCATATATTTTGGTGACAGCACAATTAATGCCACAAATGCATGCAGAGATTTATTAGAAGTGCACATGCAAAGAGAAGGGTGAAACAGTCTCTCCAAAGTGCGGAGGGTTAGAATGTGTCATATGTATCACAGGAATACAATTTGTCATTTGTATACATATTGTTCTTGTCAAAGGTACATCAAACAGAAACAGACCAAGATCATACATTTTAAAGAAAATGGTACAGTTCATCATCCAAATTCATTCCCATTTCGATGGTTCTTAATTTAATGATCCATTTTGCTTCATTTTTTCGCAGATCCAGTGTTCTATTACCACCCCTGGGATTCATTGGAATGTGATTTATACCCATATATTTAACTAGTGGGACCTCAATTCCTGGATGCTTTTCATTAACATGTCGCACTACCGGTGATGCTATGTCATAGTTTCTTAGAGCTCTAATATGCTCCTGAATTTGTTCCTTTAAGGGCCTGATGGTACTACCTACATATATTTGGCCACATATACATTCCAATATGTATACCACAAATTTCGTGTTGCAGTTAATGAAAGTAGATATTTTATATTTATCACTACCATTATAACTGAATTCAGACGTTTTATGCAGTGCTATATCACACATATTACAGTTGCCACACCTATAGAAGCCCGCAATTTTATTGGAAAGCCATGTTGCTTTATATTCCATTATGGGTGGTAAGAAGCTCTTGCAAACTTCATTTCTAATGCTTTTACCTCTTTTGTGGGTCATTCTTGGCCTCTTAGGGAGAAGAGCAGCAAGTGTATTATCTGTCTGTAGTACGTTCCAATGTTTGCATAAAATACGGTGTATATTGTGACTATTCTGACTATAAGCCGTACAAAGGTTTGCTGCTTTATATGATGAGCTGTCTCGCATTTTTGTATTTTGGCCCAATAATGTGGTTCTGCAGACTCGATCGATCTTTTTTCTTGATGTCTTGATGATACGTTTAGAATAACCTCTCTGTGAGAACCTATCTTCCAATTTATTTAGTTCTATATTGCATACATTGGGATCACTACAATTTCTTTTCAACCTAGTAATTTCCCCAAACGGGATAGCTGAAATTTGACTTTTTTTTTAGGGGGAGCACTTTCAGCGTGTAATACAGAATTACAGGCTGTTGGTTTGCGATGCACTTTTGTATGGATCTTATTGTCCACAATAGATATATCCAGATCCAGAAAGCAGACATTGTTCTTACTATATTCATACGTCATTTGTATGTTGAAAATGTTACAGTTAACATAATCATAGAATTCCACTAACAGTTGTTCAGATCCAGTCCAGATCATTAAAACATCATCAATATATCTTCCCCAAAAGAAAATATTGTCAGTAAGAACAGAAGGACCCTTTTTCCAAACATGTATTGCCTCAAAGAAACCCATATACAAATTCGCATATGATGGAGAAAACCGTGAGCCCATGGCTACTCCTTGTGCTTGTTTGAACCATTGCCCTTCATGTATAAATACATTATTTTCCAATGTAAACTCAATCATGCACAATATCATTTCAGTGTGTTCCATATGGGATGCAGATCTTCCAGACAAAAAATGTCACTCTGCCTGTAAACCCTTGTCTTTGGGGATACATGTATATAAAGAGGATACATCCAGAGTGACCAACATCATATCTGAGGTCCAGGTCACATCCTCTAACTTACGAAGAACATCCTTTGTATCTTGTAAATATGAAGGGATATTGCTGTAAGTAGCTATCAATAAACTCGGATAGACGAAACATGCGCCTGCGTGGAGCTATTTGCAAATCTGGGCCTCACCGTCAACCGCGACAAATCAACTTTCTAACCCTTGAGAAGAACATTTCTGGGGCCAGTTTTGGACACATCCAACAAGGCAACTCCTACTGGAGAGAGGCTGAAAAAGCTTATATCCCTGGCCAGGCTGGTGCAAAAAAGAAAGTCTGTTTCAGTTTGCCTCCTCAAGTCCCTGTTGGGAATGATGTCCTCCTGCATTTCACTGGTGCCTTTGTCTCAGAATGCTACCCCTCCAGGAACAGCTGGACCTTCAGAGGATGCAGTCCAAGGGGTCTTTCAATAATGTAATCAGGATAACAAAACCCATGATAACATATCTCACTTGGTGGACTCAAGATTCTCACTTGTAGATGGGACTATCTTTTCTCCTCCAACCAGCTCCGTGGGTGATCACTACTGATGCATCTCTCGAAGGTTGGGGAGCCTTCCTTCAGCACTTACAAGTCAGGGGCAAATGGAAGCCACATCAGAGGTATTTTCACATCAATTACCTCGAATTGAAGGCAGTCCGCCTAGTGCTTCGCACTTTCCTTCTAAAGATAAGAGGCTCATCAGTACTCATTCGGACAGACAACACTACAACTATGCATTATGTCAACAAGAAGGGAGGAACAAGGTCTCTCCTCTTATCAAGAGAATCTCAGTGCATTTGGAACTGGTCCATCAGTCACAGAGTAAGACATCAAGCAGAACACGTCCCGGGTGCTCAGAACGCCATAGCGGACTCTCTGAGCAGGTTTGTGTCATCCAACCACGAATGGGAACTGGATCAGGGGGTGTTAAATCGAGTTTTCTCCCTATGGGGAAAACTAAATCTGGATCTCTTCGCCACCCCGCAGAATGCAAAATGCTGGTTCTTTGCAAGTCGGGATCCCCACTGGGGCTCTTGGTGGAATGCGTTTTCGATGGCCTTGTCAGGAATTTATGTTTACGCTTTTCCTCCTATTCCCCTCATACCGAGAGTACTGGCAAAGATCAAGAATGAACGCTGCAAACGTCTCCTGATTGCTCCAGCATGCCCCGGCAGTATTGGTATACACAGCTGCTTCTCTTCTCAGATAGCCACAGCATCCCTTGTCCAGTGATGCCGTCCCTCCTAACAATGAGCGAGGGTCAAATTCTCCACCCGGATCCAGCTTCACTTCACTTGACAGCCTGCCCCTGAACACCATGAATTTGCACATCTAAATATTCCTTCAAACTGCAGACAGGCTCAGGTACATCCTCTCTCTTCATTACCGGAGCAGATACTACCTTATCTTCTCCGTCCGGCCAGATCAGGTTTGTCGAACTCTTCAATTAGAGTCCACTTAGCAGCAATTTCCCACTATAGGCGTAAGGACAACGCACCTCCTTTGTGGTCCGCAAGGATCAAAACTATTTCTTAAAGGACTTTTTCCAATCTTTCCCACCAGTCAGGCCACCTCCACCATCGTGGCAGCTTAACCTGGTTTTGTCCCAATTAATGAAACCTCAGTTCGAACCGATTCACAAAGCAGACTTACAATTTTTATCCTAGAAAGTTGCTCTCCTTCTCGCTCTTACCTCAACCAGATGAGGGAGCCAGATCCAAGCATTTACTATCCAAGACCCTTTTTACAGTTCAAGAGAGACAAGGTAGTCTTACGAACAAATCCAAAGTTTATACCTAAAGTTCCTTCAGATTTCCACATTAATCAACCGGTGGTGCTAAAGTCGTATTTCCCAAATCCTTCCACACTGTCCGGACAGGCTCTTCATTCATTGGACGTTAAAAGGTGTCTTAAATTTTATCTGGATAGCACTAGACATTTTAGAAAATCAAATCAACTTCTTGTGGCATCCAGTGCTCCTAGAAAAGGCCAGTCGTTGTCCAAGCAGGGGATTGCAAGATGGATAGCCTCTGCTATTGATTATTGTCATAGAGCGGTAGGGAAACCTCTGCACAGATCAACTCATGCACATTCAACAAGGGCAATGGGCGCATCCACGGCACACTGCGCAGGTGTGCCCATTCAAGACATTTGCAGGGCGGCCACCTGGAAATCAACGCATATGTTTGCAAAGCATTATTGTTTGGAAGAAACACCACAGGGTGATGTAGCGATAGGACAAGCGGTATTGCAACATTTATTCTGGTAAGGGTGAGCTGTTATATTTTCTTAATTTCTTTTTCCCGCCAGCTCAGTATGTTTTGCGCACATTGTATTGTTCCCTTGGTAATGCACTATTTATCATTTATCATGCTACAGTGATTTTCTCTTCACATATGAATTTCTTATTTAATGTTTTTTCTTCTCTTGTTCATGGTGATGTTTATTTCAGTGATTGTGGTAATACTTATGATACAATGTGCTTCATTCCTGCTTGCTATTCTGATTCAAGCATGTGAATCTATGAAAGTTCCAATACTGGAGTAAGAAAATTATCATCTTTCATAGATTCACGTGCTTTAATCATTCCCCGTCGTCAAGATGGGAGTCCCCAGTACATTATAATAGCAATGTAGTAGCAACTATAATGGAAAAAAGTCCAAAAGGCTTCCACCTTAGTAGCCTTTCCTTGTCTCTTTGAGAAATAAGGACCAAACCCAAGTTTCAACCAATCAGGCTTCCCCTCCCTCTAGAACCGTACAGTGAGAAGCTCCAGTCCCTCAGATTTTCCAAAGCACGAGTACCACAGTATCTGAAGAGAACAGATAACGGTGAGCTTCCCAGGGGAGGGAGGGTCGCATGTGAATCTATGAAAGATTCCAATACTGGAGAACTACAATTACAGGTAAGTAACTAATTTTCTTTCTGTTTATGGGATTATTTCAACAAAGTGGTGTGATTTACATTACATGACTTGTCGGGGGACCCATTGGCTGATGGGAGGCACAGCAGTGAGGTCAAGAGTTGGAAGGGTAGAGTGTATTCATGGATGTAAGGTTTTCTTGCACCTTAAACCACGTTAAGGAATGCCAGCTTGTCATGTGCCCGTTAAGTACTAATGAGATGTACCCGTGCACAGACAAAGATGTATGCCTGTCAGATGAAATGGGTTTTGTTGTAAGGCATTAAAATGGAGTCCCATGTTACCTCTGACAGAAGGTGCCAATAGGATATACATTCTGGATTACAGATTTACAGAAAATGCAACATATCACCCTATAATTTCTCAAAGGATTTAATTATAATTAAAAGGATATAGTGCATCAGACTGATTCCTTGACACCAGATATGAAGTCAATGGATCCAGTACATTCAAAGAAGCTGTATGAAAACATATCAGATCACCCACAACATGCAAAGGTAGCTAATATTTTTTTGCGAAAGGTAGCAGCCCTAACAGCCTGTAAACTGTAACATTGGACCGTTAAACATGTCAATTCCCAACTATTGAGTCTCCAAGGAGGATGAAATCAGGCGTTTCTTGTTGGCAGTTCCCATAAAAATTGATGAAAACATTAGATGTGTTGGAAGATGGAAAAAGAGTCCAAAATAGGGTGACTTGAGATGTACGCAATACCATATATTAATGAGACAATTTAGTAAGCAGAGAGTAAGGGCCTGTTTTAGAGTATGGCGGATGGTGTTTACTCAATCGAGGTGTCTCTAGAGTTGTCCACCAGGCCTATGGACAGGAACTGCTGTCATGGTGGTTCCTGTCAGTGTAGAAACATTTGTGGAATGGTACGGTCAGTCAAACTTTTCGAAAGTTTTTTTTGTTTTGGGAAAACAAAACAACTAATAGCAACCCACACCTTCAGAGTTCTCACCTAGGGTGTTGGGTTCATTTCTTTTTTCTTGCCCCTTACTGCTCGATATTTCATGGTGGAAACGGGCAGGAAAAAAAGGCTTTACACCATCCGTCCCAGATAGGGCAGGCACTGTAGGTCCTCCACCCAAAGGCACCTACTCCAACGGGCCGCTGGAGAAAGTATTCTGTAAGCGAAGCCAAAGCAGACTCCTATGTGCGGCAGGCAGACTAAGGCCTTAGCACACAGGGTACTCCCTCACGTTTACAATGCACAACTCTGTACGCCAAACTCTAAATCAGGCCCTCAGACCAACATATGGACTTGCTTCATTGAGAGCTTCGCCGGGTCGGACGTTGCAGCTCAAGACACATTTAAGGACCAGCACCTGCGTAGCTGGGTCAAGCTCTGGCTGCTCTGTTGTCCTGCTTCCTTAAGCCAGTTATAGTCCTCAGCAGATGCGCTGGCGGACGGCGAGCATAAACACGCCGGCGGTTCAGGTGCTTGTCGCCGATGGCAGGTTGTGAGTCACGAAGCATCTGTATATGTACTCAACGGTGGCTGCAGTGGAGGCAGCGCCAATCCTGGCATGGCACAAGATGCGCCCCCCCAGAGTGGGTGCTGTCCCGGGGCACCTGTCGTACCCAGCAGCGTTTCCTGGTAGGACGGAAATAAACACCGAGGCACTGACGCAATTCGGTGCCCAAACCCACATACTCCGTTCTAGAGAGGAGTCAGTATTTCATATTTATTTTTGTGCACCTAAGAACTCATTTAAAGATTGGAGTCACACTTTATGACAAACCCTGTGACAGTTCTAGATAGTTTTTTGCGTTGTATTTCGATGCCTACGTCGAGTTCCGGATCTTACCAAGCACCCCAGTGCAAATTACATTTGCTTGGTTACACACTAACTTTTTGCACCTTTTTCTTAAATACAGGGTACATTTCGGTCTCGTTTTCACAAGTTTTTCCCCAGTTCACCGCCGCTTGCCAGATGGTTATGAAACTGATCGCAAAATTAATGAGCTGGTGGGTCATTCTCAACGGACTCTCGCGTGGAAACAGACGCTGTAGTGATATCACGCTCAAAACCATTTTTGCGCACGGTAATATGATAGCAGTGTGTTTGGGTCTAAATAGGGCCCCTCTGGATTTTGTGGTGATATGGCACGTGATAGATCATTTTATTTTTGTCTCCATCATATTGTCATGTTGGAGCCTAACCTAGACCTCTGTTTCATATAGATGACTCGGGACACCATGTTATGATTTGGTCTGGCCTATTACAGCCAGGCTCCACCACTATTTATGCACTTATAAAACGTCACCAAGGCTAAACCACAATTGACTGCTGAATAGGGAAGGGAACAAGAATTCAATCAGTATTGTTGCGTACACCCGACTCTATGGAGGTGGCGGTTGTTACTGCTTTTTGCAACATTTTGGCCCTCGTTACCAGTGGGACGGAACTGACTATCCTGCAGGTAATAGGAATTCTAGCTGGCACAATTCGGCATAACGACTACAGCTTAGTCCACCAACTTCTATACAAAATGTATTGCTCTTGACCAGTGGTGGCCCGTCCTTTAGGGCGGAGGGGCCACGCCCCCCCACCTTTTGCCCCTCATGAAGAGTGTCTGTCAGGCTGAACAAAGGTCAGCCTGACAGACACTCTCCATGTTCAGCTCAGGCAGCCAGGAGCAGACATGCACGATTTGCGCACACTCCTGGCTGCCTGAGCTGAACTTTGCTGGGCTGAGGAGGTCACAGCTCCTGTGGGCGTAACCTCCTCGGCACAGCAAAGGTGCCTCGAGGCCCTCCCCTGGGTGACGAGGAAAGGGTCACCAATTGACACTCTCCCTGGGCGCTTCAGGTTTCAGCCCTGAAGTGCCCAGGGCGAGTGTCTATCAGTGACACTTCGTCACAAAGTGGGGTGGGGTCAGCAGTCTCATTGACCCCATCCCACTCTGTGACGAGGCTGGTCCTGGGACCTGGAGGCTGAAGGTAGGTAAGTGTGTGTGTGATGTTTTAAATTGAATGTTTGGTGCGCACGTGCATGTTTGAGTGTTAGGAGTCTTGTTAATGGATGTGCGTGCGTGCGTGCATGTGTGAAAGAATGAGTGTGCGATCTTTTAAAAAGAATGTTTGGTGCGTGCATGTTTGAATGGTATGAGTGTTGTTAATGGATATGCGTGTGTGTGAAAGAATGTGTGTGTGTGTGTGTGTGTGTCCCGCCCGCACCCCTCCCTCCTGAAGCTGCCAGCCGCCACTGCTCTTGAAGTTTTTACAATACGTCTATCTCTCAGGTGGCACTCTCCCTTCCCACTAATAGCGACAGTGAAAGACGCCTGGGTATCATACTCTCCCTACACATTCCAACCATTCCAACTCACATACCTAAACATGGCGCTACAAAAGGTTTGTAGCCCTGCTTCATTAAACTCAACACTTCCACAATCATCTTCCACAGTTGCAACACTGATCCTACCCTTGCTGACCCCCATCCTGAACCTATCCAGCTTTCTCCTCCTGTTCATAGCTGCTGGAAGCAGGGGTGCGGGGGAGGAGGTGCTGAGTTGAGAAGGTGAATGAGCAATAAAGGTGCCTTTATATTTTGTTTTTATCTTGACACATTTGCAGTACCTTGAAAGTCAGATGAAATTCAGGCAGTATCTTCTGACAAACTGCTACTTATTCTTTTAACCTGGCTATTGGTGTTTACTTTTTTTTTTTTTTAACCACAACAGAGCATTTTGTAAGGTGAGCTATTTGACAATCTTGCTGGTTCTGGGGTACAAGGAGTGAGAAAAAAAGACTTTACGGTGTTGGTTTCTTTCTAACCCTCAACTAAACTAAAAAAAAATCTGTAAATGAACTGTATAAATAGTCTAAAACAGTGGTTCCCAACCTTTTGACGTCTGTGGACCCCCATTTTATCATTACTGGAACCTGGGGACCCCCCACTGAATCATAATTCGAATCCGGGGACCCCCACTGAGTCATTACTGAAAGCTGTGGACATAATATGTTATTATTTAATTTTCTAAGCCCCCTGAGGAGCATTCGCGGACCCCCGGAGGTCCCTGGGAACCACTGGTCTAAAATAAAGCAGCAGTTAGAACACACAATTGAAGCACATTTTTTGTAATTCTGAAGAGTGATAGATACAAAGATTTTCATAGGCTCAAAGCAAATCAAGACTCTTTACTCTGTGATGATCACATGATAAATATTTGCTGAAACTTGATTTTAACCCATTATCCTTTGTGAGCTATTATTTTATCAATAAAACTGCATGCCAGTAAGAGTTATGTGGCCATTTCAATGGAAAATGTGCTGCTTGTAAATGTTCGTGTGCAGCTGCTCCATGCTTTAGAAATATATTTGTGACACAGTGCTCCAAAATGCACCACCGGCTTCATACCACTGTCCTGCTGAATGGACATAGCTTATTTGCTATATATTTTTGTGTGACACTTGGATTTTTCACAATCCCAAGGCCTTCAGTGATTTAACTGATGTCAGCATCCCCACTCTGAAAATTGTTACAGCACCACTGCCCCCGCCCCACATCCACCAGTGATCCTGGCCTTAACTTGGATATCAACCTATTGACTACCCCAAATGTCTCCTGCTTCAACCCTACCTTTTCACCATACTGACAGCCCTTCTACAGCATGCCTACAAAATCCACACACAAAGAACACCATCTTACACCATCCTCCCCAGCTTACCCAACACAGAAACTAAGGGCTAAATGTACGAAACATTTTTGAGGTTGCAAATAACCCAATTTGCAGAATCAGGCTGTTTGCAACCATAAAAATGCTTTTTTGGGGATGTACAAAGCTCAAAGTGCAATTCAATAACTTGTTACAGAATTGCAATTTGGGTTTTGCGGTTCAGTGTTTGTAAGGGGCTTATTGAGCGTGTCCCTGCCTAATACCAAATTGAAATGGTATGTACAAATGTTTTGTGACAAAGTTGATGGCAACCCATTGCAAAAAGGAAAGGGATCCCAAAAGGACTCCTTACTTTTTTGAGAAAGGTAGAGAAAATATGTTTTAACAGCAGGGTGAGACCACTGCCTACTCTTAAAAAATTAAACTTCAAAGTCTCATGTTTTCATTTTAAGCACAACCAATTTTTCTTCAAGGAAAAGAGGCTGGATTAAACAAAATGTGTTTCATTTTAAAACAATCACAGAATGGTGATCTGCTGACACCAGCAGCCACCATCACTGGGATGGTTGTGATTCATAATGTGTTGCAAACTGTGACCTACCTCATTAATATTCATGAGGTAGGTCTATTTGCGACCCACTCTGATTCACAAATTAAACTCAAAAGAGTTTCATACATTAGAAATAGCAATTTCCTAATTGTGATTCTCAGGAAATCTCAATTAGGAAATTGCTATTTTTCATTTCGTACATCTAGCAGTAAACGTTTTAGAGAAGATAGACTTTACCGAAACAAGTAAAGTAGTAAGGAGCTCTCCAACCCTATCGCCAACGTCAACGACGTCCCTCCCTCCCAGAAACTCTGCGACGATCTCTCCACCTTCTTCCACCAGAAAATCGCAGCCATCCACGACAGCTTCAACACCGCACCTCCGCCAGACCCCACCTCCGACGACTCCTCCCACGCCTGACGCCTCACCACCTGGACCCAAGTAGACGACGACGAAACCCTAACAACCATGAATTCTATCCACTCAGGCTCTCCCACGGACCCGTGCCCTCATCACGTATTCAACAAAGCCGACGCCACCATCGCCCCCAAACTCCGCAAGATCATCAACCTCTCCTTCAACTCCGCCACCTTCCCAGACAGCTGGAAGCACGCAGAAATCCAACCCCTCCTCAAGAAACCCAAGGCTGACCCCAACGATCTCAAAAACTTCAGACCGATCTCTCTCCTCCCTTTTCCAGCGAAAGTCATCGAGAAGATCGTCAACGCACAGCTCGCCCACTTCCTAGAAGTCAACTCCATCCTAGACCCCTCACAATCTGGATTCAGACGAAACCACAGCACTGAGACCGCACTCCTCGCCGCCACAGATGACATCAGACAACAAATGGACAACGGCGAAACCTCAGCCCTCATCCTCCTCGACCTATCTGCCGCTTTCGACACAGTCTGCCACCGCACCCTGCTAACCCGTCTCCACGAAGCCGGCATCCAAGACAAAGCCCTCAACTGGATCTCATCCTTCATTTCCGACAGAACCCAGAGAGTCCGACTCTCACCCTTCCGCTCCAATGCCACCAACCTCATCTGCGGCGTCCCCCAAGGATCCTCTCTAAGCCCAACGTTGTTCAACGTATACATGGCCCCCCTCGCACGACTGGCCCGTCAACACAACCTCAGCATCATCTCCTACGCCGACGACACCCAGCTCGTCCTCTCCCTGACCAAAGATCCGCTCACCGCCAAAACCAACCTCCACGAGGGACTAAAATCCATCGCCGAGTGGATGAGCAACAGCCGCCTGAAGCTCAACTCCGACAAGACGGAAGTCCTCATCCTCGGACGCACCCCCTCGGCCTGGAACGACTCCTGGTGGCCCACCGCCCTCGGACCCCCACCCACCCCAGCCAGCCACGCACGAAACCTCGGCGTCATCCTCGACTCTGCTCTCACCATGTCCAAACAGATCAACGCCGTCTCCTCTTCTTGTTTCAACACCCTCCGCATGCTCGCCAGGATCTTCAAGTGGATTCCAACAGGAACCAGGAAGACGGTGACTCAAGCCCTCGTCAGTAGCAGACTTGACTACGGCAACGCACTCTACACAGGCATCCCAACGAAAGACATCAAACGACTCCAACGCATCCAGAACGCATCCGCCCGCCTGATCCTCGACATACCCCGCCGATGTCACATCTCCCCCCACCTGAAGGACCTCCACTGGCTCCCTGTGGAAAAAGGATCACCTTCAAACTCCTCATCCACGCACACAAGGCGCTCCACAACACCGGACCCACCTACCTGAACACCAGACTGAACTTCTACGTCCCCACACGTCAACTCCGCTCGGCCAACCTCGCCCTCGCCATCGTCCCCCGAATCCAGCCAGACCCAGGACCTCCTCACCTTCAGGAGACTCCTCAAGACATGGCTCTTCGAACGCTAGCAGCACCCCCCCCCCCAGCACCTCGAAACCCTGTCGGGTACATAGCGCGCTTTATAAATTCTTGATTGATTGATTGATTGAACTAATGGCACCAAAAAGAAAAATTAACAAGCAAATCGCTTTCTGCCAAACCTCAGGGGTAGTGGCAAAAATAATAAACAACATCCCTGCAGACCTCAAGACAACTTGCTCTTACACTCCTCTCAAGTTAGGGCTGAAAGAATTCTCAAAGAATCAAAACTGCAAGTCCCCCAAACTGATCAAATCACAACATTTCAGGAGCTTGAGATCCTTAATAAAATTCTGATTATCTACACACCATTGATATCTTCATACTAACTACATCCCATCAGATGTTCTATCTCAAGCTGTAGAGCACATTTATATCATCTCACCCCCTGGAAACCAATCCCAGGAGTATCTTTGTGAAGGGTGATGAGTGTAAGGAGAGGTACATCACTTGGCTTGCGCAGTATAAGATGACAAAAGTAAAATAAATAACACAGATCACCTCCGGATGTTTCAAAGGGGTTACCTTAGAATGAGCCACATTTGCTACTCACCTTCCTCAATAGATGCCGATGCCACCTCACTTAGTGCTCCCCACTATTCTTTCTGATGACTTTGCACCACTCTCCAATCTGAAGTAAAACCAAAACATAATTGCTCCTGGTATTACAAGGCCTGAACTCTAACGAGTGCACACTCAGGAGCGTGGAAACGCCATGATGGTCCTCAGAGCCAGACCAGGAATCAAAATCAGCCTGAGCAAAAACATAGAAATCAGCCACACACTGCAGGAGGCTACGTGCAGATGGGAGCCATGGAGGGATGGTTGAGTCATAGCAGCCCATCCTACTCTGAAAGCAGTCCCTTACTCTGCAGCATGCGGTGGAAGTGCCAGAATTGACAATACCTCCCTGATGGTCCTCATGTTCCCTCAACATTCTAATCCTCAAAGTCGCTTGAGTACACAAACTTTCCTTCCAGGAAACTAATGTTATCACTACACCTAAATCACCTCCAAAACTGAAAATAAAATCAGTGTTTTACAAGGAAGTCAAGTGCTGTGCTAATTTCTCCTTACAACCCTTCACCCCCATCCTTTAAAAATTGACTCAAATTAATATCTGTTTTATCAAAAATTAAACACCAAGCACAACACTGGCCTCGCAAACCCTCACTACATTAGTCTTGCCATTAGCTTCCTACTATTGTTACATACATCTTTGTCCACCCTCTCACCTCCTCAACATTGGTAGATTACCCAATTCCTCAAAGCATCACCTTATAATGAAGCTGGCCTAGCTGCCTATCCTATTATGGTTTCCACCCAGATTGTTGTTACTCCCTAACAGACACCATCAACTCTCCTCTCCACAAATTGAATCTATAAATTGTTGAAATTTTACAGCTGTCCATAAAATCCAAGTGGACACAGACAACACTGCTAACATACCTGTCTATTGCACATCCCCACTTCTTCATAAAGGTTCGTGTAAAAGAGCTATTTGGTGCAACTTCAGGATATGAATGAGAAGCAAAACCCAAATGCCATAACACTGAAGACAATTAATGACGCACTGTAAATCCTAGTTAAAGGTCACCCTGGCGCCTGTCTATCCTTAACCTCTTGCCGGCGTTGGCCACCGCTGATCAAGTCCCAGATGACACTGCATACACCTGCCTGAGTATGTATGAAAAGGTCCTTAACTGGTTCTTCCTGTTTCTAGCCAACACACTTTACTACATTCTGGTGAAGTTGTTTGCAACAGGAGTTAGTGAAAGGACATCCAACCCTCACTATTCATAAACCCCTCTTTTTTTTATTTTACTTTTATTTTCTTTGGGGTTTCCGGACCTATTTCAATAGGAGTATCGAGAATGATGCCTTCAGTGTTATTATGACTGATGTCATCAGTGATGTTGTTTGAGCTATCATCTGTGGTGTCATTGAGCATGTCATGAGTGCTTTCGTATCTAATGTCATAAGCAGTGCATAGTGAGGGAGTAAGTGAAGGTTAGTTTACCTAACTGTAAGTGGTGAATTTCTGTGGATTTTAATTTTACTTTTGTAAGCAAACACAAAAGTTTACTACACAATCATATCAAATATGGCATCCGCTCCGCAAACATTTAGTTCCTTTGGAGATACTACATGGTGGCAATCTTGAAGGCCCATAGATCACCTTGAGGATATGGTCACCATGACAAATGGTGCCACACCCAGCGAGCTACATGATGACCAGATTCTTTAATGAAATTCTACAGTGCCAATAATAAACCTATTTTTTACGTCATTTAGATTTTGGTTTCCATAATATTAACTCTACTTGCATTCCATTTCAATTTATAGTCCAACGTTTATCTTTTCTCATGTCTAGTGTTTGGAGTTATGAATGCCCATTCACAGATAGCTTGTTGTATCTTGTATTCTAGGATATGTATTTATTTGAAGATGATTGGAATGCAGCATGTGCCTTTCTCTGTTTATGCCTGATTTGGCTTTAGATTGTGGAATGTGCCCTTTGCATGATTGTGCCTAGTTGGGTTTTGAATTCCATAATGTTTTTTTGTTGTTATCTGGTTTTGGATTAGTGTCCTTGTGTTTGATGATATGTGGCTGGCCTTTGGATTCCAGGGTATCTATTTGTTGAATTTGTTGATGTCCGGCTGGGTTTCTGATTCCTGAACATTCACTCCATTGTTAGTGTCTTGGTGGATTTTGGGTTCCTAAAGGTTCTTTTGTTGATGCCCCATATGTTTTTTATTTTACCAGAATGCCCGTTTGTTTGGCAATGCCAGTTTGGATTTTTGTTGAAAATGGCCTCTCTGCAGGATCACCCCAAACATTTCTTTTGCCTTCCTCCTTTTCGTTTTCTGACCTCATTTTTGCTGGCTTTAGGACTCTGCACACTTTACCACTGCTAATCAGTGCTAAAGTGCATATGCTCTCTCCCTAAAACATGGTAACATTGGCTAATACGCAATTGGCATATTTAATTTACTTGTAAGCCCCTAGTAAAATGCACTGCATGTGCCCAGGGCCTATAAATTAAATGCTACTAGTGGGCCTGCAGCACTGATTGTGCCACCCACAAAAGTAGTTCATTAACCATGTCTCAGGCCTACCAATGCACAGCCTGTGTGTGCAGTTTTACTGCCACTTCGACTTGACATTTAAAAGTACTTGCCAAGCCTTTAACTCCTTTTTTTCTAAATATGTCACCCCTAAGGTAGGCCCTAGGTAAACCATAGGGCAGGGCGCTGTGTAGACAAAAGGCAGGATATATACCTATGTGTTTTATATGTCCTGATAGTAGAAAACTCCTAACTTGGTTTTCCACTACTGTGAGGCCTGCTCCTTTCATAGGCAAACATTAGGGCTACCCACATATACGCTTTGAGTGGTAGATTCTGATCAGAAAGGAGTAGGCAGGTCATATTTAGTATGACCAGAATGTTAATACAAAGTCCTGCTGACTGGTGGGGTTGGATTTTATATTACTAATGTAGAAATGCCACTTTTAGAAAGTGATTCTCTGCACTTAAAAATCCTTCTGTGCCTTACAGCCTGTCTCCAATCCACGTCGGGGATGGTTGACAGCTCCCTTGTGCATTTCTCCCAGACAACCACAAACACAGAATGCTCAGTCCCACCTGCACACATCTGCAAACTGAATGGGACTTCCTGACACTTACATTTCAAAAGACAGTGGCCTGCCCTCACACAAAAGACTGCCAAACCCCCAACTGAGACC
Organism: Pleurodeles waltl; assembly: GCF_031143425.1. Taxonomy (NCBI): domain Eukaryota; kingdom Metazoa; phylum Chordata; class Amphibia; order Caudata; family Salamandridae; genus Pleurodeles; species Pleurodeles waltl. The sequence goes on from NC_090451.1 coordinate 660,103,963, forward strand.
CTGGCAGGCAGGATTGTACTGAAAGGGGATTGTGTGCACTTCAAAACTTTTCTTTGAAGTTTCCCCCACTTCAAAGGCACTTTTGAGTATATAAACTGGGTCCTAGACCCTACCAACTTTGACACTTCTTGGGACAGACACATTGCACCAGAACCTGCAACCTGCCAAGAGAAGCTACCTGTCGCCCGAAGGACACACCTGGAGTGCTTTGCTGTAAAGGACTGCTGCCTTGCTGGCCTCTGGCTCTGCTGAGAAGTGCTTGTCAAGGGCTTGGATTGAGCTTGCCTCCTCTTTCCTGAAGTCTCAGAGCCAAAAAGACTTCACCTCTTCAAAGAAACTCCTTGTGTGGCGAAAATCGATGCACAGCCTGCCTAGTGGTGAAATAATCACTGCATCCCCGAACTGGAACGACTCAGCCCAGCTCCCCGAGTGGAGATCGACACAGCACCAACGTTGCGACCAGAACTTCGACGCACAGCCCAGTGGATCGACGCATCGTGAGCCTGAACGACACAGCCCGACTTTCTGCAAGAAACATAAATTCTGACGCATTGCCCACCGGATCGATGCAGCACCTGTGACTTCACCCTTTACGCCCAGGATTTCCACGCATCATCCCTGGGTGTCAAAAGACCTCGCATAGCAGAGAGGATTCAAGACTGCGTGACAGAAATTCAACACAATGTCCTTGCTGGTGGAAAAGAATCAACGCATCATCTGTGTGTGCCCGGAAATCCAACGCACACCTACCTTTTTCCATGCATCTCCTCCTCTGCGGTCCTCGTGTGTGTAATTTTGATGCAAACCAGGTACTTTGTGCTTGCAAGAGACAATTGTTGCTTTTAAGAACTAAAAATTATTCTTATCAAAACAAAAGTTATTTCAATTTAGAGAAGCCTGACTGCTCACTTCCAAGCTACCAGAGGGCAGGCACAGGATCACTTGGAATGCGTGTGACTTACCCGGACCAGGATTGTGGTCCCTACTTGGACAAGGGTGTATACCTTTGCCAACTAGAGACCCCATTTCTAACAATTTGGAATTCTAGAATTCCCTTTACGTGGACAATATTGAGATGTTTTATGAATTCTGAAATATTTTTTATGCTGAAGTCTGGTCGGCTTCGGATTGCACAATGTATTTTTGTTTGATGGTGTCTGGTTGGGTTTTGGATTACCCGTGGTATTTTTGATATCATCATGGTGGTGTTTTAGAGTCCAGCAAGGCGCATGTTATTGGGTCTCGCTAACCTTTGGTTTCTATGATGTCCATTTGAAGGTGTATGATTGGCTTGTGACGCATATTTTGATGTCATGTGCTTTGTGATCGCTTTAAAAATAGCATTTGTGTGATGGGTATTGAAATAGATTCGTGGGGGCTTTTTGGGCATTCAGCAGACCATCCTTCTTACTTCAGCTTTTCCCTCCCCGGTCCTCATCACACCGCCTGCCCGGAGAACAGGAAAGGGAAGCACTACCCGCCGTTTTTCTGCAGGGGGTACAGAAATGAGTAGCCGCAGACCAGCAACTCGAGCTGAAAATGTTATGGACGTTCGCTCTGCTCATCTCGAAATTTGCACAAATGTTATTTCCAGCGCTGCATGTAGGAGATAGAAAGAACTCATCCGAGAGGGTGTTTGTTAAGAGCCAGAAAAATATTCTCGATGGTTGCACAGCTGTGAAATCACGTATATTTGTTTGCCTCTAATAGCCGGTGACTCAAGTCACATCTGTGCGTGGGCTCAGAGTACAGGACCCACTGGCGGCAAAACCGCATGTGTGGCTCTAAGCTCGAGACTGCAGCAGGAGCCCTCAAGGAGGCCAGACTCGCCCTCCCGGCTTAACCCTGCACTGACGGGCGCCAAGCATGTACTGTTCTGGGGTGCCCAGTTCAACGACCAGGGCTCGCTGCTGTGGAGGGTCCAGCTCCTGTTTTGAAAGACCTAGCTCGCCAGGTTGGAGGGTTCGTTCTAGAGGTCTTAGATCTTCCAGGCTAGGGAATTGTGAACCACCCAGCTTGCTCTGAATGCAGTTTATGGGGGCCAGGTTGACAAGAGTGTGGGGACCACCACAATGGCCCAGCCCCGTTGCTTGTAGTGTGAAGCCTGGCTCGGTGTCCCTGGGTAACGGACTTATGTGAGTCGGGCCCCTCTGGGTCGGAGACCAAGTATTAATTTAAAATGGACATTGAAAAAGGTCATTTCAGGCCCTGTATTCATGTCTTTAAACTTTCATGCACAAACCCTGAGCAAATTCTGAACGAGTGTAAAAATTGTTAAGACAATCCATGTTGTTTCTGCTTATATTTCACATGCTTTGTTTAATCTTGCATTCTACATAAGTATTTGTTTCTCCAGGATGCTGTGTTCCGTTTTTTTTCCAGGCAGCTATTACTCTTCTCTAGGTCTTAAGCTGACTTGAGTCACATCCAGGTGTTTATAACGGGGTACAATTAAGTTGTGGCTGAAGGCGATGCAAGGTTCTCTCAGTGCCTGTCAGTGGGGCAAAAATGTGTTCAGAATATGTGTTCATCCAATACTTGGCCTCTCTACAAAGTGCACAGGGCATCGGTCATATATGCCTGTTGCAGTTGTGATTCTATGCAAATTTATGGGTAGGATGGCACGAGACGGGAATTTTAGTGTATATCTTTAAGCGACGCCCTTAATTATATAGGCCCCACCTGTTTCAAATATCCCCCACTTTCTTCATTCCACTTAAAGCCCTGCGTGGGTTATGGTGGAGCCAGCTACCCAACGTGCAGGGCTCTCAAGGGTCCAGCTGGACAAGAGTGCAGGGATTTGAATCATCTAGCTTCTCCTGCATGCAATTTTTCTAGGACCCAGCATAGTCTCCATACATCGGTCTGAAGGGCCTAGATAGATCAACAATACTTCAGTGTTCTAGACTGCCCTGCTCACTTTCACGCAGTATTCAAAGAGCCCAACTCAGCCACTTTGGAGTATTCTAAAACAGGAGTTCATGCACCATACGTTGTGCAGCAGGTGCAGTGCACCAGGACCCATTGAATCCTGATGCATGTGGAATTTTACTACCCGAACAGCAGTCAGAGGGGCCTTTTTCCTTCCTTCCACCATGGCCTCTGGCATCCAAGCTATACTACTGGTTCTAATGCGTCCAGCTTGGTCTGTTGCATTTTTCTGAGGGGTCCAACATGCAGTAGTAGTTTTAAAGCACTCCCCCATTCGGTCATGGTGTTGAAGTGGGCATAGGCTGCTCTACCTGCTTTGTCTTGTTGGTGCTCATTTCAGCCAAGGTGCAGAATTCTGGGGGTACTAGCTTGTTCTTTTTTCAGTGTTTTGTTCGGCTAAATTATAGAGAGGGGGGCGTGTCCGCTCGCTCTAGGACGTGCCCATCCGAGCTCCGCCGCCCCGGCCTGGAAAATTGCTGGCTGGCCCGGCTGGGAGATGCCTTAAGGCCCCCCCGAAGTGACATGCGCTCCCATGAGCTGTTTGCCGCCCGGCGGGGGCTCTGAGGTGCGCAGCGCTGCTCTCGAGGGGAGAGGAGTGGTCGGCCCGAAACGCGATCGGGGCCGCCGAGCGGCTTGGGCGGCGGCCTGGGCCACTAGGCGGGCCTCCTTCGGCAGCTCCCTGAACTCGGTGCCAGAGGGGCCTATGGCCTAGAGGGCTTGGTTTGGGCCCCGTGTGCAGCGGGACCGCAGTGGGGGCTTCAACCCCAGGACACACGAGCACCTTGGGCGTGGGGGGCACCCCCACACACAGAACTTGATCGGGGCTGGAGGTTGGCGCCCCCCACCCTAGCGCCCCTCTGCGGGACGGAGGAGAAGACTGAGGCCCCTTCTCTCTTTGCCCCAAGATTGCTATGCTCACCCACCGGGAATTCAAGTAAGTGCGGGCCCGTGCATAATGAGGTAGAGGCTATAAAAGCGGAAGCCCGCAAGAGGTTGCTACCATGTGCTGGTTCCAGGCGCAGTCTCTGACACGGCGACACCTGGTGATCTGTCTCAGACAGAACTTCTGGAGAGACTTGAGGGGCTGATCCGGCGAACTGAGACTGGGCCGGCGAGCCATGGCGACGTCTAAATCCAAGCGCGAGCGCTCAGTGAGAGAAATGCTGACAGGGGCCCGTCTGACATCGGGTGGTATGGCTGAGGACTCACCGGCGACGAGACCCCAGGAGGGTCGGATGGAGATGGATCCAGATGAGGGTTCACCGGTTACGAAGGGCTTTTTGACCTCCCTGTTTGATTCGCTTCGGAGCGATATTCAAGAGCTACGTAGGGATATATCTCAGGAGGTGAAGGAGTTGCAAGGAGAGGTTACCTCGTTGGGAGAGCGAGTTTCGCAGCTGGAAGATGGTGAGATCCCCCATGGTGAAGAGGTGGCGGGCCTGCAACAGGAGGTAGTCCGCCTCCGAGAGCAGCATGATCTCCTTCAGATAGCGGTCGAGGATTTGGAAAACCGCTTGAGGAGACAAAATATTTGCATCAGAAGGACTCCTGTGGGGGCCGAAAAAGAGGACATTGGGGCCTGTTTCACTCCCTGCTTGGCCCGGACGAGACACAAGAGATAGTCCTGGACAGAGTTCATCGTGTTGGCTGCGCTGGTGGCCCTGGAGACTGCCCTCCGGACATTCTAGCCTGTCTCCATAATTTTGTTCTTAAAGAAAAGATCCTACAGCGGGCTCGCAATCTTCTGCAGGTACTTTTTAGAGGGCATGAACTCCAACTATTTCACAACCTTTCTGTGCGGACCCTGCAGAGGCGGAGAGAATTTATACCGATCACGGAACACTTGCGAGCGCATAATGTGTCTTACTCTTGGGGCCACCCGTTCCGCCTGGTCTTCCGCTGGGAGGAGCAGCTCCGGCAGGTGAAGTCTGTTTTGGAAGCAAGCCGTATCCTGGGTCTGGAGGATGTAGGCCAGGAGGCGAGCCAGAGGGCGACCTCGCCTGTGGGGGGTCCTCCTTGTTGGCGGCGGAAAGAGAAAAGAAGGAAGCTGCAGCGTCCAACGGCCTCAGAGCTGAGGTCAGAGAGGGAATCTGTTTTGAACAGCGTGGCCGCCGGAACTTCAGCTTAGAGAAGGGGGGCCGGGGTGTCCCGAACTGCGTTTGGCCTTGCTGTTAACGGCATGTTGACCGTTGTAGAGGGTCGGGGCGGCGGGGGCGATGGACCTGGTGAAGATGGACGATTGAGGACTTCTGTGTTCTATGCACCTGTTGTGCGTATTGGTTGAATGTTGTTGGATTTCCCTGCGATGCTGGCCTTTTTGTGGATACATTCTCAGGCCCTGGTGTTATAGGTGGTGTAGATTTTGGCACGGGGGTGGTCTCCTTGCGAGCTCCCTTCCTTCTTGCATGCTGCTCCCATTATAGGATATGATTATTAAATGTACAAGCTTCAATGTCCGTGGCTCAGTAATCCTACCAAGAGGCTAGCCATCCTGTCCGCCTTTGAGAGATCAGGGAGTCATATATGTCTGCTGCAGGAGACATACCTTGTCCCAAAAGATATTTACATTTGCGCTCTAAGTGGTTCCCCAGGCAGTTCTGGTCTTCGGCACCATCAAAGCATGCGGGGGGGCAATACTATTAGCGCGCTCATTCCCTGGGGAAGTGGTATCAGAACTACATGAGGTGCAAGGGAGGCTTCTAGCCATGAGAATGCGACTGGGGGGCTTTTCCTTCACTATTGCTTCCCTATATGCGCCTAACTCCCAGCAGGAAATCTTCCTAAAACAGGCTTTGACCCCGCTGCTGCAATCCCCTGATGGTGCCATCCTGGTGGGGGGCGATTTTAACCTGGTGATGGATGGTGACCTGGACCGTTCAGGTCACCGATATGGGCATACAGGGTCCATGGCGGTGGCTGGTCGTCAGTGGCTGGGTGAGCGTTGCCTGGTGGACGTGTGGAGGAGGCGTACCCCACGTTAAGAGATTACTCCTTTTACTCAGCAGCGACACCGACATATGCAATTTGGACCTTTTCTTGGCTTCGCAGGAGTTTCTTCCCCGGGTCAGGGAGTCAGTGATTGAGCCTTGTCAGATCACGCCCCGGTTACAGTTGAGATTCATATGAATATGGAGCGCGTGAGCGCACCAGGGTGGCGATTTAGGGATTCAATGCTTCAGAATGGTGCAACAGTAGAGGCGATTCGAAGGGCAATAATTGACTATCTTAGCCTTAATGACGATGGGACAACTAGCATTGCGACGCTGTGGGAGGCACTGAAGGCTGTATTGAGGGGTGAGGTGATGTCGCTCTCTGCTAGGGATAATAAAGCAAGGAGACTACTCAGAGAGGATTTAGAACAGCGAGTGAGGGTGTTGGAGCGTTCACATAAGCACACCGGTGCACCAAGAGTATGGCGAGAGCTTGAGAAAGTAAGGAAGCAGTTGAGGAGGTTGGACTGGGACAGGGCAGAGTACGCGGTAGTCCGCCTTAAACATAAGTACTATACGGGAAGTAATAAATGTGGGAAGCTACTGGCACATAGGGTGCGAGCGCAGCGTCAATGATAAAAATGGTTCGCGCTCCCTCGGGAGCGGAAGCGTGTACGAGTGACCAAATTGCGGAGACCTTTGCGGAATTCTATCGAGGATTATATATGGCTGAGGAGCCCGGTAATTCAACTCCGGAGGCCTTTCTAGAGGGTATAGCAATTACTCCCCCGACCGAGAGGGAGGTGACTTCGTTAGATCAATCTATAAGGGCGGAGGAGGTAATATCAGCAATTGCGCGCTTGCAGACCGGGAAGTCACCTGGCCCGATGGTTTCTCTGCGCTATTTTACAAGACCTTCTGTATGGAACTTGTACCCGTTTTAGTGCGACTCTTCAATTCCTTTCCACACACGGGGGCTCTTACGTCTAGCATGTTAGATGCCACTATCGGGTTATCCCTAAGCCGGGGAAGAACCCAGAGGAATGCGCCTCATACAGGCCGATCTCCCTCTTGAATATTGATGCCAAATTATTCACTGGCATTTTGGCACACTGTCTCAACTATTATATGCCGGGGCTTGTGGATCCCGACCAAGCGGGATTTATACCGCATAAGCAGTGTAGTGATAATACCAAGCGACTGCTTCATCTATTGGATAAAACTGATGCTCGCTCAGGGGGGCGCTCTTCCTTTCTATTGATGCTGAAAGGGCGTTCGGTAGGGTTAATTGGCCATACCTGTTCAGGGTGCTAGAGCGCTTCGGGCTCGGCTCGGGTTTTATGGCATGGATCCACTGTATCAGGCGCCTCGGGCGGCAGTCCGAGTCAACGGGACACTCTTGTTGACATTCTCAGTTCAAAGAGGGACTCGGCAGGGGTGCCCGCTTTCGCCCGTCTTGTTTGCGCTTTATATGGAGCCTATGGCGCAGAGGCTTCGGGATAACCCTCAGATCACGGGCGTGAAGTTTAGGGGAGATGAGCATATCATATCATTATATGTGGATGACGTGATTCTTACTTTGACGGAACCTGCGACCTCACTGCCCGCACTAATGGGTGTACTAGAGGATTTTGGACGGGTCTCGGGATTCCGGATAAATGTGCAAAAGTCGCAGGCAATGGGCAGGTTTATCAGTGTCGAGCATGAAAGGGATTTGAAGGCCCGATTCCACTTTATATGGTCTTCCTCAGGGCTCCCGTACTTGGGGGTCGAGTTGGGGTCCACGGTCGCTCGTACGGCGACGTTGAATTACACGAAATTAATCCGGGAGGTGCAGCGAGATTTAGAGACCTGGGGAGACTTAAACTGTCTTGGTTGGGTAGGGTGGCGGCAGTGAAGATGACCATCCTACCACACGTACTGTATGTGTTTCAGGCACTTCCGGTAGAACCCCCGCCACGAACGATAGCAAACCTCCAGACAGCAGTTCTAAGATTTATATGGAAAGGGAAAGCGACGCGGCTACCACGACGGGTGCTATACCGCCCTAAGCAGGAGGGTGGACTGGCGGTCCCCTGCCTTCTGCGATACTTTCAGGCAGCACAATTGTGTTTTCTCTTGGAATGGAGTAGCCAATCTTCCGAGAAACATTGGTGCTTCATGGATCAGGCGGTGGTTGGCTCTCACATATGGAAGGAGCCCTGGCTTAGGCGCCGCCACAGAGTGCGGGGGTTGTACGTATCCCCGGTCAAGGAGGTGTCGATGAGGGTGTGGGACCGGGTGGCCAGCAGAGTGGGCTTGATGACTTTCCCTTCCCCAATGACCCCCCTGGGTGCGAACCCTGACTTTGGCCCGGGTCTTCAATTGGAGTCACTGCGTCGGTGGCATGAAGGGGGCTGTAAAAGGGTAGGATATCTTTTTGATGAGCAGGGGGTGATCCCCTTTGATCAACTGAGGGAGACGTACGGCCTGACCGAGGCGGACAGGATGATGTACTATCAAATACGACACTGGACTCTGCTACCAGCCAACAGAACATTAATAGATAGGCCGTTAACACCGTTTGAAAAATGGATTTTAATGAAAAAGGACGATAAGAGTGTGATCTCTGAGCTTTACGCTCTCTTGCGGGGAGGTCCGTTCGCCTAAGACTAAGGGTCAGCTGAGGTGGGAAAGGGAACTGGAGAGGGAGCTCTCGGATGAGGAGTGGGATAGCATCTTTTACAGGGCACACCACACAGCTTACAATGCAGCAGGTACAGAGTCAGCTTATAAAATGGCCTCCTCTTGATACTACACCCCAGCAAGGATTCACGCCTGGGATCCCGTTAAGTCTAGCCTCTGTTGGAGGTGGTGTGGGGGTGGGGGGTCACTTGTCCATTTACTATGGCACTGCCCTAAGCTCCATCGGTACTGGGAGAATATAATATACTTTATGGACACAGCGTTCGATACTCAGATCCCCAGATTTCCTGCGTACACTTTGCTTGGCCTTCCCAACCCTCTCACTTTCCCCCCCCGAGATCATTGAAAGGACAGCAGATGGCCTTGGCTTTAAATGCAGCACTACAGCTGTTACTAACCGTGTGAGGGACTGACCAGATCCCGACAGTAACGTCATGGCTACATAAGCTTTGGTTTATCCTCGCTATGGAGAAGCTCACTTTGACTTCACAGCAGCGTAGTGGGGACTTTAAGGAACTTTGGCAACCATTCTTACAAATACTGTCTGTGGAGTTTTCAGAATTGACATGTCCGGCCTATTTGAGGGTTCTGAATTTGAACTGAGCGAATGGGAGCAAATTTGCAGTAGTGATGTATACATAGGGCCAAGATTGCACTGGATCGAAGCCTGGGATTGCTTGATTGTTGTAGGGTATGCCAGCCGCGGGGAAACAAAGTTGAAGTTGTATTTAGGTTTTCTATTGTTGCGCATGGAGTATGCTCTATATTAATGTAATTGTATTATGCTGATGCGTTGTGTATGCGATGTCTTATAATTGAAAATGCCAATAAACAGATTTGATCCATAAGTTATAGAGAGGTTCCAGTTCACGTTTGTATGCATATCAATCCTGACTAGACTCTTTTGACGCCAGACTAGATTTGGCAGTATTATTCTGCTGCACCGTTCCCAAAAGACAGTAGTGGTCTCAGCAAGGTCTAGTTCAAGTGAGTGTCAATGTAATGGAGGACTCAGGTCAGTCAGGTTACTGACACGCCATATTACTCTTTTACCATCATTCATACCTCATCGCTCATTCCTTGAACCTTACCCCTCACTCATCATTCTTCTGTCCCGTATCTTCACTTCTCATTTGTTACCCCTGGCATTACCACTCCTCAACCTCTGCATTTCAGTCCCACTTTCATCACTTACTACCCTTCGTTCCTCACTCACACTCCTTGTTCCTCATTCCTCGTCATTGTTCCTCACTCCTCCTCTCCTCTCCCCTTCTCTTCTGACGAATGAAAACGGCGATGTAATAAATTGTGCTCTAAATAGGCAAGCATTCAAAGCAGTGACTCACTAGCATACAAACCCGAGTGGAAGTTTTGCTTTTTATCATTTGTTAGGTTTATTTTTTCATGAACAGTCAACTCCTTGCTTTCTGGAAAAATCACCTTCAAATGAATTAGTCATAACTACCCTATTCCATGTCTTCATTTGGCAACAACGCTCTAAACATTTCTTCTCCTGAATATAACCAAATTCGTTCTATAACTCTCCTTGCTGTGTCATCTTTCAAAATGACCGTAAAAGCATATTATGAACATTATAAGTGGGTTATAATGCTTGTTTTTGTAATTGAGGGTTAAAAATATTGACAGCATCATTGTAAGGGCTATTTTATGTCAGTTCTGTCCTACTTGGTGAGGTTCAATTGATTCTCCTCTGCCCATTCTTGCATATTTTTAAGCCAAGTGGTGATTCGTGGAAAAGAAATGTATGCATAATAGTTATTCGCAGGGGAATAAACAGTAAAGAGAAATTATGCAGAGGACTCACTTGGTGCATGCAAATGTTCCATGCGCAGAAGCTGCGTGAATTGTCTCCTAAGTCTTAAGAGTCTGGCTGCCCCACCTGTTAAATATGTATTATTTTACACCGTATTTGCATGTGCAGTCTGTGAAGCAGATCTTTCACTTGGGGTGCTTTGTAAGTCATTTCCTGCAATTACTGCTTGGCCGTACGTTTTGTATTTACACTTTGAGTCGTCGCTAAAGGAGTGAGTAGGAAGGAAGAGAAGTATGGAAAGAGCGGGTGAAAGACAAGGAGGGTGGTAGAAGGGATCAAGAGTCATGGATAAACAGAGAGGAAGGAGTGAGGAATGAGAGGTAATGCCTCAATTCTTCTCACTCTTAGCTTCTCATTCTTTACCCTTCATATGCCAAAACCCACAACTATTTTTTTTGCCGTCATCGATCACTCGAAATCGGTCACTCCTACTCTTTTACTCATCACCTGCATCTATCACTCATCACCCTTCACTCTTATATCCTCACACCTCTTTCCTGCCTTCGTCACACCCAGTCATCAAGAATCGCTTTTTATTCACTCTGTATTAATAATGTCCTACCAAATTCCAGTTTATTAACCCCCCTTAGTCCTCAGCCCTCACTGCGTTCCTCAACTCCTTGTCCTTACCATTTATCCCCAACTCCTAATTTTTGACTGACTTGTCATTCGTTAGTCTTAATCCTTCAGTCTTCTTATCCTCGCATTGCATCCCTCACTCCTTAGTCCCCTCTTCTCCTCTCTATTTCATCCATCTCTCTGTGGTTTCTTCATGAAGGCAGGGGAGCACCTGTATTTTTACAGATGTGCGCATTGCAGCAGCGAACCTACCCCGAGCCCAGAGACATGTCCTCTGCTACCAATTGGCAGCATGGAGGACTGAAGCAGGGCTGACTGGACACTCCCAAGTGTGCATGTCACTTTGGCCGACTGTCTTGCGCCAGTCAAAGTGACATTCACACTTTGATGCTCTCCACCCAGCTATCAGACACCAGAATGGAGACCAAGCACAGGCCTCCAGGGCCTGAAGGAGTGTCCAGCCAGCCCACTCCATCCAATCCAGTTGATTCTCATACTGGTTAACAGCGACTGGATTGGTTAGGGGAGCTCTTCATGCATCAGACTGCAGTAGAACACTGAGGAAGATGGGCAGCCTGTGGTTAAGTACCATTTTATGTTATATTATTTATTAGAAATGTGTAATGCATGTAAGTGTAGTGGTAATGTTTCATTTTGTAGTTAGTGGTCGTTTTTATTTGGGATTTTGGAGGGAGGGGGCATTTTATTTTGGGGTTTTGGAGGGAGGGGTGTTTTACTTTGGGGTTTTGGAGGGAGGGGTGTTTTACTTTGGGGTTTTGGAGGGAGGAGTGTTTTACTTTGGGGTTTTGGTGGGAGGGGTGTTTTACTTTGGGGTTTTGGTGGGAGGGGTGTTGTATTTTGAGGAACTGGTGGGGCACTTCACTTGTCCCACCACTTTCAAAGGGTACTAGCCGCCCCTCAATCCTTATTCCTTAATTTATTTTCAGCATCTCTCTGTCCTGTTCCCCCACCCCACATCTAATTGTTATTCCTACTCATTTCCTATCCCTCACTCCTCATTCCTCACAGATTGACTCTCACTTCTCATCACTTACACCTTACTTCTCCCTCCTTGTCTCATCCAGGTTTTGTGTCTGATATATTGACGAACTAACAGATCATCTTAATATTATTTTAAACCTCCGTCTGTTGAAAAGCCATGGCCTCTCCCGCTTCTTTCATTTCCAAAACAGTACATGAATTAGTTGTCTCCATTTTCAGTAGGTTGCTAAAACGTCCCATGTACTGCCACCTATCAAAATTAGAGTGTAAATATTTTCTGAACGTTACAAGAAGATTATAATGCTGTATGTGTGTGAGTGAACACATTAACAAGTATTTGTGTATGTTTCTTCTTGTGGTACTAAATGACAAATTGACGTGCAGAGAAATTTGGGTATGCAAATATCCCATGCACTGTCTCTTAGGCCTTAGAGGAGCTAAGTCTCCCATCTGTTGATTCCACACCATTTGAAACCAAATTTACATATGTGTGCCGAATACTTGTCTTTAAAATCATTAAGCTTAATAAATTGAGTGAAGATCTGTTTTGTATGCAACTCATTTCCAGCTCTGAATCCATGTCTATTTTGGGTGCGAATAATCACATCAGCACAGTCACTGATAACTAGGGTAAATTAGGGGAGAAAGGGGGGATAGGTGGAGTGAGAGTGATGAGGAGTGCAGAATTATAAAATCATCATTCGCCCCTCTCATCAGTCGAGATGTGAGGAAGAGGAATGGGGTGGTCAGTGATGAAAAATGTGGGATGATGTGACCTAACTGAATATGATGTTTTACAAAGAGTACTGATACATGCCAAAATGGTGCTCATAATTGCAGTTAGTAAAACGAAAAGAAATATCTTTAGATGTGACATATCCCAGTTCCTTTCCTACAGCGTACCTACTTGCAGCAGGTCTTGCTGGCCTATGTGGCTACTGGGCAGCATGTGTAATAGATATTGATATTTACCGTTAGTGTTTCAAACCTTAAGACTATTTCCACTCCATTTACATACTAGAGTTGTTCAAAGTTGTATCTCAGAAATTGCAATAGGGAGCAATAAAGGTTTACTCCAGGAGGTGGTAAGGGGATTAAAACTCAAACACGGTATGAACAGTAATCATATTTGATAAGCTCAGCTGATATATATCTTTTAACATGGTCTGATTTAGAACATGACGACTTAGAATGAAACCTCAAAAATGCCCACGTGACTCACAGTCCCTCATTCCCCAACAAAAGTCTGATGATGTCTCCATGCACGCAGTGTTTCTGCACAGAAAGTGCCCTGTGAAGTGATGGTGGAAAGCTGGCCACCCCAGTGGGAAAAATGGTCATCAGGGCCCATTTTTCCCCACCACACACCTTCTTTTTTGTAACTGCACCAACTCAACATTTTCCAAGGTGGCATAGTTTGCAAGAAAAAAAAAAAGAAAAAAAAAAGAAGGAGAGTTGTAACACGCCTGGATCCACATGTGCACAGTCCTGCTTGTTATTCAGCTAGCCACATTCATTACCTTGAGTGACGGTGAGGTCACTTACGGGTGGTCGTGGGTTTCCAGGATGCATGAACAGGAGGCAGAGCCCCCTCGATTTACGATGGTCACCGAAGTGAATCCACTATTGGGATTGGAGACATCTGTCAATGGGGACTAATTAAAAACCAGCTCAGTGGGCAGTCTTTCCGTTAAATGCTGATGTGTTTATCACTCATTGCAGCAGGGAGGAGATTCGCCACCTTACCGGGCAGTGGAGCGGTCCGAAGGATGCCCTGGTCCCAGCACTGCCTTGCGCACGCCAAGGTGCTGTGACTAAGGAGTGTGGTGAGAATGAAGGACCACGGATTGGCAGGGCCCAATTAGCTCGGCTGTAATGGCGGCCTGGGGTGTGCGGCGGCTCTGGTCACTGTGCTTCTGTAACAGTTTATGTCTCGTTCAATCTACCTTCGGATAATGTTGTCACAGTGCACAATTCTCCTAATTGCTCCCCGGGAGTCCAGGTTGCAGCCCTCGCCTTGTCTGGAGCGATGATTTCAAAGCTCGTTCCTCTGTCTGCTCAAGGCAGGTGGTCATGGTATGTGCCTGCACTGTGGGCGAGGAAGATGTGTCAGCGAGACTCTCTTGTTCCCGGGAGCAAGCCATGCTGTGCTGTCCGGGTAGGGGAGGGGGCGACTGTAGGCATCGGTGATAGGGTTGATTGTGAAGCTAGAGGCTGTATATAAGAGTATAACAGATTATTTCTGACTGTCAGAGTGTGACGATTGAGAGAGACAGCACCAGGTGGACCAGGCATGGTGAACCGTCAGCATTCTGATAACCACGTGAATTGAGAAGAAGGGAACAGTACACAGAGATCACTGCATTCTCGGGAGTACATGAATTAGGTGTACCCTAGCCAGAGAACCTGAGCTCCCATGGAGCATGTGATCTGAGGAAGGGAGAGCTGAGGGGGCACAAAGCGTCACAGCCATAGGTTACAGCACTGCATCCTGGGCGCCATCTATACACAATCAGCTAAAAATCTAACACAGATCTTACAATCTCCTTGGAGTTCACAGGCGATGTAAATGAGGTGCAATACATTCAAAATGTATTCTAATGTGACTGCCTGTACTGAAACCAAACATCACTTTGAAAAGAGAATGCAAATGTGCCAAGGGTGCTTTCAGTATGTTGTTACTTAAAAACCTAGTGAAGCACTTTGCATTTGTGAGATGTCACACTAGCGATCCTTTAAAAATCACTATGTTTCATCCTTTCTACCTTTTGTTAGCAGTCACTGTTCATTTAATGTTGCTGCACTATACATTTCAGAAACATTTATTTTTCACAAAAAATACACTGGACCCTCATCATAATGAGAGGTCCTGGGATCTTCCGTCCTCTGATGCATCGAGGTCAAAACGCAGGTGATGTTATTTGCATTTACTGTATGATTTTGGTCCAGTGACGCCACTAATGAGGAAGTGTATTTCATACCAATTTGCACATCAGCTTTTTCTTTCATTCTCAAGAAAAAAAGGGAACTGTCTATTGCAGGAGTGGCTCGCGGCAAGCAGAAGGGGCGTGGTTGCGCATGGGGCAAATTAAAATAAAATATAATAAAAAATACACTTACCTTAATGCCGCGCACTGCTCCGCTCCTCCGTCTCCTCACTGTAGGCACAGGCTCCCAAGCCTGCCCTGTGACCAGTATTGATGCGCTCAGAGCCGCGTCAGGATTGGCTGGGAGCGCCTCCAGCCCGGCAACTGTGTCGCTGGGCTGGAGAGAGTGTACTGCGCATGTGTATTTGGCCAGCCCGAGATGCCTGGCCACACATAAATGCACAGGGGGGGAAGTGCTTTGCATTCCCCTTCACTGCTAGTCAACCCCATGGCCCCACCCCATTAAAAGAAAATGATAATAAACTAAGTTTATTATTGTTTTCCTTTAAAGGTTTTGCAGCTGCCGCTGCTGGTGGAGGGGTGGGAGGGGGAGGACGGGGCTCCTCTACCCTAATACGGGAGCCACCAATGGTCTATTGGGGCTCTTCGAAACCTCAGAGCACCTGCAAATTGAGAAGAAGAGAAGCCCTTGGCCCGGAATCTGCAGCATTCTGACCTCCATGTGAATGCAGGAGAAGACCTAAGTGCCATGGATTTTCAGCATCCCATGAACTGTGCAAACCCCTAAGAGTAACAGTTATCTGCACTGGATCATTAACAAGCCATAGAGTGTGTGAATTGAGAAAGGCAATATTTGCTAGGGAACCCACGCGGCCCAGGGACAATGTAAATTCAGAAATGCAGGAGCATTCTGCCCTTGATCACCACCACTTGTTCTATTCAGAGGAAGAGGACCCACCTACACTGGAGCACTAGCATTACATGGACCATACAAATTAAGATTAAATATATCCATTTCCTGTCAGTCGTCAGTATCCTGTAGGTCAGATAAAATCAAAAAAGCATTGTTGCACGCCTTGAAACACTAACATATACTGGGCCATCTGGCCTGGAACAAGCAAGTTTGTCTTAAACCATAACAAACCTGTGGACCATATATAATGATCAAAAGTCTTTTGACCCATCAGGTAATATGCCAGTTTTGAGATGAATAGCTGTCTTCTAATGATGATAAGCATACCGTGGGCCATGTATATTCAAAACAGGCAGGACTGTGACAAGGATAATACGCATCACTTGGACCATGTAGATTCTGAAGGGAAGAGGAGGAATTGATTTTGAAGAATAATCACATCAGAAGAAGAGGAGGAGCTCTCGGATAGGGACAATAAGCATCACACAGACCTTGTAAATATAAAAGATAAAGAGATGTCTGTGAGGGATATTCAGCATCGCATTGATTTTGTGAAGTCAGAAGAGGAGGAGCGGTATTCCAGCCTTAATTAGCGTTTCGTTGATTATTTACAATAAGAAGAGGTGGAGGTGTCTGCCAGAGATGTTAATCATTCCATTGATCATGTAAATTCATTAAAAAAGAGATTTCATCAGCCTCAGATATTCAGCAAACCATGTGCATTTTGAGTAAGAGAGAAGCCAGCTAACAGTGTCAATCGCACCTCATGGATCATTTTCATTTGGATAGGGATGGATGGGGGTTGTTTGTAAAGGATCATCATATCTCGGTAGGCAAAGCGAGAATGTTACTCTCCTGTGCAAGTGGAAGTTGCCCCCCTCTGATGCATCAGCACTATTTTCCCAACACAGTGATTTTATTTGACAGCATTATGCGTTCTGAGAGTTGCGTACTTCGTTTGCATCCGTGGAGCCAATTTGACTAATTAACTCAACAACAATAATTTGTAATATAAAATCTCAAAACTTGAAACATATCGTCCTGACAACGTAGAGCAAAGTGGCTACACTAATACGTCCTACTAACAACTTAGCCTTGTCCCTCCCTACCTGTTCATGTCAACTCCTGTTATAGTCTAGAGACACACTCCCAACCCGAACTACACAGGGGAGCCCGATTACACACGCGTGATATCACCTGCCATTTGTGGGCTGGCAAAATCGAAGTTTGCTTTGCCATGTGTTCACTGCTCAGATAACGTGCCACAAACAATTGACACAATCTGGGCACATCTGGACACGTGTATGTAACCTTTTATATTAATGCATGACTTTTTGACATTATATGCTTCGGTTTGAGAATCTTAGGTTGGGAAGATAGCTTAGTAGATTGTGCATGCCTCATAGATTTGTTAGTAACAATCAAGTCACAGGTATGCATCATATCAGGGCAGAAAAAGGGAGTTTTAAACAATTGGGAATTAGGAACACCTCCTGGCTACCATGTTTTGCAGTCTGGTGACATGTAAGCTATTTATATAGTGTTTAGTTAGTTCACTTAATTCACTATTACTGTGATATACGTAGCTCTTTGTCTATCTAGGGCCACATGCACAAAAGTTTTTTGCAGTCACAAAACCTGCAATTAACAAAATCACAGTTTCTGATGGATATGTTTACCTGTGGATTCCTCACCTTTTGAATGCTCCCTGTGCATTAGCATTCAACAGAAATCTTTTCTTTCTAGGTCTTCAACCATAAGAAGACCTCACCGGCGTGCTGAAGTCAGTTCCCTTTTTTCCAGGCCTTCAACGTTAATGTTTTTTTCTATTTTTCCTAATTGTTACACTGTTTCAGGGGAGCGTCTTTGTTGAAGTTTTCGTTGTGTTACAATGCCTCCATCGAAGAAGATGGGTTTTAAGCCTTGCAGAGTGTGTGGAAGTCACATATCAGTCACTGACCTGCACAGAAACTACTTCTGGTGCCTGAGTTCCAACCACAATGTTGGAGGGATGCTCTTCTTGCCAGAGGATGAACCTGAAGGCACTGAAGGAAAAAGAAGCAATACGGTTACTGGCTAGGGCTAAAAAAAGAGAAACGTGGTCTTACAAGATCGGAACCTCGAGCGGAGTCATCGACACACAGGTTCTCAAGGTTGCATAAGAAGCGGCATTGTGATAAATCTCAGCGTCGCTGTTCCCGGGATGCTAGCCCAAGGTCTTTGTCTCCTGCTTCTAAGTCTCGACACTTGTTAACCTGGGAGATGAGTCCCACCTTATCACCTCCTCAGCCAAAATAGCCTGAGATATCACCAGCGCCATCTTTGGGGGAGATCTTGGCATCCCCTATGAGTCCTGCACAGATGTCTCCTGTTACTCCAGCAGACCCGGATATTGAAGATCAGGAATTAAGTCGGACTCCGCCTCAGCAGGAGTATCCTGTTTTTCTGACTCCTGGGACAGATCTGTCTGTCTTTTTAAATGCTATGTATAGCATTTTTAATAGAGCGATGGCCCTGTCTGGTGCGCCTGCGGACTCCACGGGTCCTTAGATCTTTAATCTAAGAGGCCTCCCAGCACCATATGAACAAGCTCCTTACTTGCCTTCTTTGCCAACAGCTTCAAAGCCATCGGAGATGACGGCACCGCCAATACCGTCGTCGGATAGATCTCGTCTAGTGTCTAGTCACTCCACTCCTCTTCACAGTGACATCCCATCACCTTGAAAGATATCTTTGACTTTGGCACATGCATTATCGACGCCTAGACTGAAATCTACATTAAGATCTAGATGAGAAGCCTTGAGGCTTTGGAAGAACAACAATATTTCGAGAATCAACAAGAACTTGAGGCAGGAGAAATTCCTTTACTTTCTCAAGGGTTTTAAGGTATTGAGGAGGATAGTGGATTGGATAACTCTCTGGAGTGGTGGTATTCCTCCTTCAGAAGTAACTAGTTACCAAGGGATGATCAAGAAGGAGGCTGAACTTTTGGATTTGCCGTTTCCCACTTTGGAGATAAAATCTAATGTTCTAACTGAAGTTATTCACACCTCTTCTGCTACTTCAGAGCCTTTGCTTCCTTTTAATGATGCTTTGGCTGAGCAGGTCTTGGACCTGTGGCTCAAACCTGTCACTACTCCGAATGTATCCAAAGTTATTGCCAGGAGATATGGAGCTGCGCCAGGTGACCTGCAGTTCCTCATTTAGCACCCTTCACCTGAAAGTCTGGCGGTCAAGGCTTCTTGTTCTACAAAGGCTGCTCCTGCTTCTTTTCCATACGACTCCGGCAGATTGGGAATAAAAGCGCATGGAACAATCTGCAAAAAAATACCTTTTCCTCATGTAGCATGGCATTAAAATCTGTTAATGGTACATGTGTGCTGGGCAGGAATATCCATGCACTAAGGACTCTGCAAGAGAGGCTGTTCTCAAACTATCACAGGATGTGTAGGAACATTTTCAAGAATAACTGCAGGATAGTGAAGCAGGGGCTAAGCAGGGTATTCAATATGGCCTAGACACAGCAGACTGTGTTGCTAAAGCCATGGGGACATCAGTGGCCAATAGGAGGCATGCATGGCTTAGGGGACCTGGGTTCTTCCCGGATGTACAATCCACCTTGATTGACCTCGTGTTTGATGGGCCCAAATTATCTGGAGAAAAAGCGGACTCTTCTCATGAAAGCTTCAAGGAGAGCAAAGCCACAGCTAAGTCTTTAGGTCTTCAACCACTCTCTTCAACCTATAGACCTTTTTGAAGGTTTAGGGGATTTGACCGTAGCTACTCCTTCTGTGGGAGGCAGCAGTTTCAGAGTCAACAACCTGTCAACCCCCTCTACAGGTCCTAGAGGGGTTGAGGAAGACTTAGGCAACATGGTGCCACCCAGCAGCCTTCCTCCTCCACCACTTCACCCTGTACTGGAAAACAGTCAGGAAAGCAGCCTCAGTTCTCTCCCCTTTCAGCAGCATGTGTTGCACATAGGGGGAAGATTAGTTCATTTTCTACAAGAATGGGAGTCAATAACATTGAACTCATAGGTATTGAGCATTGTAAGAAATGGGTATGCTCTCCTCTTTGTTGAATTTCCCCCTCTCTTCCCTCCTCAAAGTTATTTTTGTTCAGAGGATCACCGGTTGTTGGTTCAGCAGGAGGTACAAAATCTGCAGTTAAAGGGTGAGGGGAGAGTTGGTTCCAGAGCAGGAAAGGGGTTAGGCATGTTATTCAAGGTATTTCCTGATCCCCAAGAAATATGGTCAGTTGAGGCCCATCCTAGAAATGAGGATTTTGAACTGGTACCTCAAACAGGAGTTCAAAATGCTGATCATTGCTCTGGTACTTCATACGCTGGACAAGGAGGACTGGATGATTTCTAATGTCTTGGAGGATGCGTATTTTCACATCCCTATTCTGAAGCTGCACAGGAAGTAGCTCCGGTTCATGGTAGGGTCGCAACACTACCAGTTTGAAGTCCTTCTTTTTAGTCTTACTTCTGCATCTCAAGTCTTCACGAAGGTGATGGCAGTGGTCGCAGTGCACCTCAGAAGGGAGGGAATATCGGTAATCCATTATCTGGATGACTGACTGCTTACAGCCAAGTTCCTGGAGTTAGTACTGCACCACTGGCAGGTGACAACCGAGTTGTTGTAACCTGGGTTTTTCGTTTAACATGCCTAAATCTCACCTGGAGCCCTCTCAGTGCCTCCTGTTCATAGGGGCAGTACTGGACACAACATTCAATCATGCCTTTCCCCCTCCTCAGAGGATTCAGGACATTCAGGCTATGATTCCAATGCTTCAGGATGGAGCTGTTCCGGGTCCTAAAGGTTTTAACCCTGCTCGGTCAGTTTGCTTCTTGTATTCTGCTGGTCACTCACGCATTTTGGCGCTTGAGGGCTCTCCAGTGGTGCTCCCGCAAGCAGTGGTTTCCACACAATGGGGATCTCAAGGAATCCATTACAGTCTCCAGAGACACTGGAGCGGATCTTCGATGGTGGAATATGGAAGGCAACCTATAGCAGGGAAAGATGTTTTGTCTTCGACTTCTGGTGATCACAGTCATAATGGATGTTTCCACTCTAGGGTAGAGAGCGCATCTGGGGATCTGGAGATCAAAGGTCTTTGGTCTCCAGTAGAATAGATCTTTCACATCAATCTATTGGAGTTACGAGTGATACATTTGGCTCTAAAGGCCTTCCCTCCCGTTCATTTGCGGTCAGTCGGTTCAAGTCTTGACAGACAACACTATTGTGATGTGGCACATCAACAAATAGGGAGTAAGATCGTACCTTCTCTGCAGAGAGGCTCTGCGACTCGGATCCTGGGCTCAGGACAATAGGGTTCGCATAGCTGCAAACCATTTGGCTGGAGTTCTCAACGTATGCGGACAGTCTCAGCCGGCACTTTTCAGCCGACCTCAAGTGGCGTCTCCTTTCAGAGGTGGTTCTTCTCATCTTCCAGTTGTGGAGGGCGCACCAGATAAATCTCTTTGCCACTCATGAGAATGCGCACTGCCTGTCATTATGCAGCCTCCAGTATCCAATGCAGGGAGCATTGGGGGGGGGGGGGGACGCGTTTCAGTGGAGCTGGTGCAACCTGCTACTTTATGCATTTCCCCCCATACCTTTGTTTCCTTGGGTTCTGAGAAACATTCACAAATACCAGGCCCAAGTCATTAATAGCCCCGAACTGGGCAAGAAGGCTCTGGTACACAGACCTCCTTCAACTCACGCTGTCTCTCTCACAGGGCAGACTTCTTCTTGCAGTTGCAGGGACAGGTTCTACACCCCCACCTCCAGCGCCTGCACCTATATGCCTGGAGATTGAACAGGGCAATCTGAATTCTTTTTCTCTCCCCTTAGAAGTGGTGGATGTTACATTATTGGCCAGGCGACACTCCACCAAAACCGTCTATGCTGGCAGAGGAGCCAAATTTGTTAAATGATGTGAGGACAGACACATTGATCCTTTAAAGGCCAATTTGTCCAATGCACTGCAATTTGCTCTCTCCTTATTGCAACAGGGTTGCACAGTGGCGACATTGAAGGGTTATCTGTCTGCACTGCTGGCATTTGTTCACCTGATTATTTAAGTCCCCTGTAGTTCTAAGGTTTCTTAAGGGTTTAACTAATAGGTTTCCTCCCACTGTTTATAATGCCTCAGTGGGATTTAAATTGAGTTCTAACATACTTGATGGGTAAACCGTTTGCACCATTGCATAGTTGCACATTGAGGTTTCTTACATTTAAAACTATTTTAGTGTGAAACCCCCTTTTACCACTTTCCAGGCTAACAAGATGGTTTTGAGAACCAGTGCAACTTTCCTGCCCAAGGTGGTGACTCCTTTCTATTTAGGACAGTCCATCACCCTTCCGTCCTTCTATCCTCCTCCCCATCCCTCTGAGGAGGAAGAAAGAATGCATTGTCTGGATCCAAAGAGCGCTGAGGTTTTATGTTTACAGGACGAAAGAGTTCATGACAGATGATCAGCTCTTCGTTGGCTACGTGGGCAAGATGAAGGGCAAAACCGTCCACAAAAGAACATTATCAAGGTGAGTCCTTCTTTGGCATTCAGATATGTTATTCATTGGCAAAGAAGGATCACACCGAGGGCATTGGAGCTCATTCGACCAGAGCAAAGTCTACTACATCTGCTATGGCTAGAGGTGTGCCTGTTGTTGACATTTGCAACAAGCACAACTCTAGCCTCTGGATTTCCCTCCAGACTTCCACAAAAGTTGGACTCAGAAGTGAGAAGGGATGGCCATTTTGCCCATTCTGTGTTGCAGGATTTCTTGGTATAGCCAGACAGTCACCCACCTCTGAGTACGGGACCACATTGGGATTCTATTCAACAGGTGAGGAATCCACAGGTAGATGTATCCACGAGAAGAACAAGTTATTTACCTTCAGTAAAGCTTTTTTTGGTGGATTCAATATCTACCTGTGGATTCCCCATGGTGCCACCCACCTCCCTATTGCCTTTCTGGTTATGCCAAGAATGAAGTTGCTTGTGTGTGTGTGTGTGTATACATATGTTTGATGGCATGTGTAGCTGCAGAAACACATGCTGTGCATATTCTGCCACGTAGTGTTCGGCTTGGAGCATTCTAAGTTGTTTTTTTCGAAGAAGCTTTTTCGAGTCACAAGACCGAGTGACTGCTTCTCTTGGAGATAGTGCGCATGGGCATCAAATCCTTTGTTAGATTGTTTTCTTTTCGCCGTCGGGCTCGGACGTGTTCCCTCTTGCTCCGGTAGATCTCGGTTCGGTACTATTTGAACTTCTCTATCTTTTCCTTCAACGTCAGTATCGTTTTTCAAACACGTTTCTGACTACATTTGATCC
The DNA here is from genome assembly GCF_031143425.1 of Pleurodeles waltl. NCBI lineage: Eukaryota > Metazoa > Chordata > Amphibia > Caudata > Salamandridae > Pleurodeles > Pleurodeles waltl. The sequence goes on from NC_090451.1 coordinate 660,127,067, forward strand.
GATTGTAGCGTCAGGATTGATCAAACACCCTTTTGGGCACCCGCGCCCTTCTCTGGCCTTCTCAGGCCTACTGAGTCACAGGCTCATGGATCAGACTCCATTTTGATTCTACCCTCGTTGCCACGCCAAGTTCCCCTACACCGACCAGCACTCCGTGTGTAACCTCTGCCTCTCTCCAGACCACAAAGAAGAGAACTGCGAGGCGGGCCGATCCTTCCCATCCAATTAGACCTTATGGGATCGAGGAGAAAGACGGCTAGAGATGACATCTAAGTCGATGGAACAAACGCCCAACATCTTAAGTGAGGAGCAGGCACAGACTGCGGTCTCCATCCCAGACTCCGACTCTGAATGTGACTCAGATGGGGACAGGACCATTATTCCTGCGGCGCAGTACGCGAGTACACCAGCCCCTTCCATCAAAAACAGATTAAAAAGTCACAAAAGGCCTTGGGTCCACCACTGCCTGCCGGCCACGGTCTGACCCGAAAACTGCATATCGTCGACCGACACTCAGGTTCGGCGCCGAAAAAGGCCAAGACTCACTCCACTGAATAGACTACCACGCCTGTTTCGGGTTTCGGCATCAAAAGATGGAGGCTTCCACCTCAGAACCGAGACAGCTTCATACCACATCGGAGCTGAAACATCCATGCTCCTCTTCGGAGCCAAAATATCCAAGCTCCTCTTCGGAGCCAAAAAAAACCTGTCATCTTTGCAGAAACCACATTTTAGGCCCGTTTAAAGCATTCTGTCAACAAGCTTTCAGAGGATTCATTGGTGGGAAGCAAACAGGCTCCATCTCCAGAACAGGAAACAGATATTAGACCAATTCTTGAGGTCATGGACCATAAGCAAAGGAGAATACAGATCTAAAAGGATAGAGGGAAGATTATTGCCTCTCCTCCTCCTCCTATAACAAAGAGGAAACTAACAGTCCAACAAAGTTTGGAAACTGGTCCTTCACTGACGAAGATATTTAAGCACAAGGAGAAGCCAAAGACAGTGCATCAGCCTTCTCCACCACATTCACCTTTTCTTCCCTCTTCTCCACCACCTCACACTCCACCACCCACACAGTTTTCCCCACAATCTCCTGTCTCCTCACATGGGGATTATATGGGTGACAATACTTATAACATGGACCCATGGGATATGTATGATTCTGATCCAATTCCATCGAATGACCCTGATCTGTATCCCACAAGGCCATCTCCACCTGAAGACACCATGGCCTATAATCAGATCTTTTCCAGGGCAACCACATACCACAATGTACAGATGCACTCTGAGCCCATAGAGGAAGATTTCTTAGTCAACACTCTTTCCTCTACACATAAGCAAAACCAATGTTTAAAAATGTCACCAGCATGTTTTAACATACTTGGTAACATTGGCAAAGAGCCAGCAAAAGCAAGGGTATTAACAACTAGGGTGGACAAAAAAGATAAAGATGCACCATCTGATCCGGTCTTTATATCACAACAATTGCCAACTGATTCCATTGTGGTCAATGCAGCTAGAAAAAGGGCAAACAGTCAGTCCACAGGGGATGTTCCTCCCCCTGATAAAGAAAGCTGCAAATTCGATGCAGCAGGCAAAAGAGTGGCAACTCAAGCTGCAAATCAATGGAGAATTGCCAACTCCCAAGCTCTTTTAGCAAAGTATGACAGGGCACATTGGAACGAGATGCAGGAGTTCCTTCAATACCTCCCTATGGAACATAAAAAAGAGCACAGCAGGTAGTGGCAGAAGGACAAGCTATTGCCAACAATCAGATTAGATCTGCACTAGATGCAGCTGACACTGCAGCTAGGGGAGTAAACACTAGTGTCATCATCAGAAGGCATCCTTGGTTGCGGTCCTCAGGTTTTAAGCAATCCTCAATACACCATTTATTAAACAGCAACTATTTGGACCTGAGGTGGATACCACCATTGCAAAATTAAAAAAGGACTCCGATATTGCAAAGGGCATGGGTGCCCTTTACACAACAACTTTTCGGGGTACTTTTCGAAAGCCTAAGTTCAGAGGAAGTTTTAAACCCGAAACATCAAAGGCCTCTACGTCCCAACAAAAACAGGGACAACAAAATTATTCCAGAGGATGTTTCAGGGGCTCCTAGAGATCTAGGGGCAAAACCACTGCCACAAGAGGTACCTCCACCTCTTCAAAGCAGTGATTTCCCCTGCAACCCCATACAGCATACAATGTTTCCACTGTCATTGGCAACAGATAACATCAGATCAATGGGTACTGTTAATTATCCACAATGGTTATTGCATAGAACTCATCTTCACTCCACCAAACATTTCCCCTCGTTCACACAGGCTTTCTCCCGAACACGTTGTTCTGTTAAAACAAAAGGTAGAATCTCTTCTTCCCATCCACCAACAAGGGACAGGAGTATATTCTCTATACGTTCTCATACCAAAAAAGGATGGCACTCTCAGACCAATCCTCGATCTCAGACCTCTCAGTCAGTACATTCTCTCAGAGCATTTCCACATGGTCACTCTACAGGATGTCATTCCCTTGTTACAAAAACAAGACTACATGACAGCATTAGATCTAAAAGATGCTTACTACCACATTCGTATCCATCCAGCACACCGCAAGTACGTAAGGTTTGTGATAGCAGGCAAGAACATCAATTCAAAGTGCTACCCTTTGGAGTAACAACAGCACCAAGGGTATTCATGAAATGCCTAGCAGTGGTTGCAGAGTACCTCAGAAGACAGTACATACATGTCTTTCCTTATCTGGACGACTGGCTCATAAAAGACAGCACCATTCAGACCTGTCAACAACACACACAATACGCAATAGATAACCTACACAGGCTAGGGTTCACAACCAATTACCAGAACTCTCACCTTCAGCCAGTCAAATTCAACCATATCTAGGAGGCAAATCTGAACACTCAGTCAGCATTAGCCTACCCAGATTCACAACGAATTCAAGCGTTCGACACTCTCATATCCCAATTACAATTCAATTAAACTTACACATTAAGGTTTATCATGAAGCTATTGGGAATGATGGCATCAAGCATAGCAATAGTGCCCAAAGCACGTCTAAACATGAGACCCCTCCAACAGTGTCTCTCACAACAATGGTCTAAAGCACAGGGTTAGATTCACAATCTAGTGTTGTTGGACCGCCAGACTTACAACTCTCTGAAATGGTGGAATCACACCAATTTATCAAAGGGGCAGCCATTTCAGGACCCAGTGCCTCAGACCATAATCACCACAGATGCATCAAAGACCGGTTGGGGAGCCCATCTCAACAATCTTACAATTCAGGGAGAATGGGACTCAATCCAGCAGATTTACCACATAAATCATTTGGGATTGTTGGCAGTGTTCTTAGCAATCTAAGCATTCCAACCACAAATCACACACAAAACAGTGTTAATAAGGACAGACAATATGACAACAATGTATTATCTGCAAAAGAAGGGGGGCACGCATTCATCTCAATTGTCCCTTCTAGCACAAACAATTTGGAAATGGGCGAATCACAATCGCATTCAGCTATTAGCAGAGTATATCCCAGGGATACATAACCAACTAGCGGACCTCTTAAGCAGGACGCAGCAACAAATACACAAATGGGAGATTCACCCACAAGTAATTCAACAGTACTTTCACATGTGGAGAACACCAAACATAGATCTCTTTGCAACAAGCGAAAACACAAAATGCCCAAACTTTGCGTCCAGGTACCCACACCCTCAATCCAAGGGCAATGCTCTATGGATCAATTGGTCAGGGATATTTGCTTACGCTTATCCCGCTCTCCCACTAATTCCATTTCTGGTCATCAAGATCCGTCACACCTCCCTCACTATGATACTCATAGCTTCCATGTGGGCACGTCAATACTGGTACACAACACTGTTGGATCTGTCTGTAGTATCACATTCCAAGCTTCCAAACAGACCAGACTTGTTAACCCAGAACATAGGTCAATCCAGGCATCCCAATCCCAGTGTGCTCAAACTGGCGATTTGGCTCCTGAAGTCACTGAATTTGGATACTTACAGCTTCCATTAGAATGTATGGACATTCTAAAAAAAAGCATGCAAACCTACAACTAGACGGTGCTATGCAGCTGAATGGAAACATTTTGTATATTACTGTCAACCGAAAAACATCGATTCACTTAAAGGATCAGTACAGGTTATTGTTATTTGCTTCACTTACTAAAAGCAAATCTAGCATATTCATCTATTAAAATTCATTTAACAGCAATATCAGCTTACCTCCAAAACAGACAACATACTTCTCTGTCTAGAATACCGGTCATAAAAGCTTTTTTGGAAGGCCTTAAAAGAGTTATTCCACCTAGAACTCCACCACCTCCTGCCTGGAATCTCAATATTGTGCTCACAAGACTTATGGGTCCACCATTTGAACCTATGCATTCTTGCGCTCTTCAATTTCTAAGTTGCTTTCCTTGGTAGCAATTACTTCCTTAAGGAGAGTAAGGGAACTGCAAGCATTCACTTTAGAAGAACCTTTCTTCCAAATTCACAAACACAAAATAGTACTTAGAACAAATCCAAAATTTCTACCAAAAGTGGTTTCACCATTTCACATCAGTCAGTCGGTGGAATTGCCAGTCTTCTTTCCACAGCCAGATTCAGTTGCTGATGAGCTCTCCACACCCTTGATCTCAAAAGAGCTCTTATGCATTATATAGACAGAAGAAAAGATTTTAGAATATCAAAACAACTTTTTGTGGCCTTTCAACGTCCTCATAAAGGGAATCCTATTTCCAAACAAGGATTGGCCAGATGGATAGTAAAGTGTATTCAAACTTGCTATCTTAAAGCTAAAAGTCAACTATTAGTAACTCCTAAAGCACATGCTACTAGAAAGAAAGGAGCTTCAATAGCATTTTTGGGAAATATACCAATGGCAGACATATGTAGAGCAGCCACCTGGTCCAGACCGCACACATTTACTAAACACTACTGTGTAGATGTGCTATCTCGCCAACAAGCAAATATTGGTCAAACAGTGCTTAAAGCACTATTTCAAACTTCTCCAACTCCTGTGGGCTAGCCACTGCTTACTTAGGAGGGGACTGCTTTTCAGTCTTTGCACAGCATGTGTATCTGCAGCTACACATGCCATCGAACAGAAAATGTCACTTTCCCGGTGTACATCTGTTCATGGCACAGTGTTGCAGATTCACATGCGCCCTTCCTCCTCCCCGGAAGCCTGTAGCCATTGTAGTACTTTATTATGTAAATATGTAAACACATTGCATGGACATCTTCTTTACTTACTATATATCTGTACATATACAATTCTTCACTCCTTACTTTACCCTCCTGCGGGAAAAAAATCTAACAAAGGATTCAATGCCCATGTGCACTATCACAGAGAGGAGGAGTCATCCGATCTAGTGACTCGAAAGCTTTGTCAAATAAAAACAACTTGTAACACTCCGAGCCCAACACTAGATGGCGGAATATGCACAGCATCTGAATCTGCAGCACTACATGCCATGAACAGATGTACACTGGGTAAGTGACATTTTCCATATCTGGCAAATTCTGTATTCAGAATGTATGTATGAATATATATATATATATATATATATATATATATATATATATATATATATATATATATATATATACATTTTGTATTGAGTTTGTGCATATTGTGCTCGCGGTGTTGGTGTTCACCTCAAAGGCACGAAAAAAAAAAAAAGTGGGTGAAACTGAAGTCCGCACGCAGCGAGGACTTCTCATGGCTCCGATGACATCAGATGGAGTCGCGTGTGGAGTGTTACCATTGTGATGTCCTCATCAACGTGGAGAGCTAGAAAGAAAAGATTTCTGTTGAATGCTGGCGCATTGGCAGTATTCAGAAGGTGAGTAATCCACATGTAGATATTGAATCCACCAGAAAAAGCATAACCAAAGGTAAGTAACTTGTTCTTATGACAGCAAACACCTACTTAAAATGTCTCAAAGCCCTTTTACGAGTGGGAACATTTTTCTGGCTAATATTAATAAAATTAATAATAAGATTTTTAGAGTGCTTAGCTACTTTGAATGAAATGTTCCACTAAGATCTAGAACTCAGTGAAAAAAAGCACACCAGTTACTGCAAAGAATATACTAAGCCTGAGCAGCCAGGTTTTTAATTGTTTCTGAAAAAGAGCTTCAGAAGGGGCCTGTCAAAAGAAAGGGGAAGAGACTTCCATAGTTTGGGCACAGGTAGCTGACAGAACTTCCACCCATCAATTCGAGCTCTATTCACTTTGGGAATGATGGCAAAGTTTGCATCCGCAGATCTCTAATTTCTGGATGGTAGTAGATGGTACATAGGGTGTCATTAATGACCAAAGATAGTGTGGGCCATTATTAGCTAAAGCCTTGCAACAGTAGCAAAGCGCTTTGAAGGAATTCTCTGCTTCAACTGGAGCCAGTGCAGCTTGCTAAGCGTGACCCAAATGGAAACACGTTTTGGAAAATTGAGCAATAAGCGTGCTGCAGCATTCTGTACATGCTGAAGTCTATTCAGGCATGCTTGGGACACACTTAGATTCAGGACATTATAGTAGACCAGCCAGGACGTTATCAAAGCTTGGACTGTCTTCTTACGGGCAGACAAAAAAAAAAAACTGTATTTAAGAATTCTTAACAACCCAAGACATTTCCCTGCCAGTGTGGTAATTTCGCTGTCAAAAGATAGGTTATTTTCAAAACAGAGGCCCAGGTTTTTGACCTTGGGCTCTGGAAGAAGTAAAGGACCAAGGCTATTGGGCCACCAGGCAGTGGACCAAATATTAGGCTGTTTGCTAGGATCAGCGCCTCAACCTTCCGCCCACATTTTTTATTTAAGGCAGTTAGAGTCTATCCACTTGGCCGCTTCCGCAAGGCACAAACAGAGAGAGAAGGCCATGTGATTGATATTTTGTGAAATAGTGTTGATAAGCTGAGTGTCATCTGCATATGAGATGTGGTAACCCCAATGCGTTTGATGACCTCAGTCAAAGGGTGGACATATATATAAAGAAGGGTTGAACTCAATGATGAGCCCTGAGACACACTGTGTTGTAGAGGGAACACCTTTGACTGGAAAGGTTTTTGGAAAACCAGAAGGTGTGATCTTGCAAAAAGGAGGACAGCTACATCAGGGCCTTGTGGCAGACACTGCAGTTCCAGGGTCTTTCAATCAGGATGTTATAAGATAAAGTGTTGAAAGTAGCACTAAGATCCAACATTAGTAGTGCCGCAGAGTCACCACCATCCACAATTTGGCGAATTGACTCGCCAGCAAACAGCAGAGCTGATTCAGTCCTGTAGGAGTGGTGGAAGCCCGACTGGGTGCTGTGAAGCAAGTCATTAACCTCAATAAAGTTGGAAAGCTGCTTATTGACATGCTTCTCAGTGATCTTGGAGAACAGTAGAAGCAGCAAAATAGGACAATAGTTTTCAGGCTTAATAGGGTGAGGAAAGGGCTTTTGTAAGAGCACGACCACCATAGCACGTTTCTACTGCTGAGGAACACAGCCTGAGGCCAGGGAGCGGTTTAACAGCTCACATAAGATAGGATGAACAGCCTCTGAACCTAGCTCTAGAATAGAGGGAAACACTGGGTCAAGCAGTGAACCAGACTCAACTGAGGTACATCCTGAAGTCAAATCAACACATTTAATGGGATTAATATTCAGCAACTTGGAATTATATTCTGCTGGATCAAACCACGCACTAAAGCATGGAGAATCTCTGACCTTCGCGGAAAAGGGGATATAGTTGTTGTTTGCCACTGTTTCACAGAAATATTGGGGTAAGGTAATATAGCATTATTCTGAACAATGGATGGAAGCTGAGGCTTGGGGCAGCGAGATAAGTGATTTTACAATAGAAAAAAAATCTCGAGAAGTATTAAGGGCAGATTGGATTTTCTTTGTGTATAAGTCACGCCGAGATTGAGTGATAAAAGGGATTTTCTTTTCCATTATACATACCAAATAGGAAGGCACGTCAAAGAGGTATAGCATTGCTTTTTGGAATTTGCAATGCAATAAATCAATGATTTGGGACCGCAGCTGAAGTTGCAAACCTTTGCTAAATTATTGCCAACTGTCTGTTGGGTTTGTAACTAAATTGCAAAGGAGAAGCTGGCCCTCAGGGGACAGTTTAGTCTTTGGGAAACACAGCAGTGACAACGGGCTGAGCAGGTTATACAGTACTCCCAAGAGGTTTTCAGCAGCACCTGTCCCTTTAATGACACTGACTACAAAAAAAGGTTTATTGTTTTTTTAATGCAAATGAAGGACTGGAGAACTGCTGTCCTTTGCTGGCCTCCATCCCGCGTAATTAGCGTCATTTGCGGAAATGTAATTGCTTGTTAGGCAAAATTCCCAAAATTATGCCATTACACCTCTTTGTGGAATTATGCGTCATTCATGGAAAAAATTACCTCAAATGCGCCATTTACGGTAAAAATGTACCTTGAAAGGGAACAACAGAGCACGTTTTAGCAGTTTGTTTTAGTATGAAATGCATTCTTGTGTTAAAAAAAACAAAGCAATTGACGTGAGGATGCATATTGCGCTAAAATATGGAACAAAATAACAGATTTAAATTTTGCATAATTACTCGTAATATCACATAATTGTGCCTAAATTTCACACAAACAAAAGCAAAGCATGCAAATTTTATACACTCCTAGTAGAGACCCTTTCTTTAATTGTATATGACCCCCCACAACTGTGAGTGACGTCATGTCTTCATTGCCCTCTCTATATATATGGGTGTAGTCCAAACCATGTCGGACTATGACATTTGCCCTGCCTATGGCCAATTATGTTACTGGCAAGATGAGTTAAGCTCTGGTCACCATTCTTGAAACTGCCACATTAAGCCGTCAGTGCGCCACTTTGATATTTGGCATAGTTTGTTCAATTAACAGTAGCACATATTACCGTAATAATTAAACCGTCCATCATCTTCCTCCTGCCAATTCCACAACTATAAAATGGTCAGGAGAGCCACAAGAAAACAAAGCTGGCCCAGAAGTGATAATGTGGGCCAAGATCAGATGACCTCCAACCTGGTCACTGCTGCTGCCAGTGTTCTAATAACGCTTTCCATCTGAATGTATGAAACCTTTTCCTTTATTCTGTAAGTGAATCTCTCAAGGTACCTAAAGCAAAGTGTAGGCAAAAACATGAGTGTCTTCTGTTTGGGCCTGTTAAGGGCTGGTGGGACAGAATTAATGCATCACGCCGCCCAGCACCACAGCTCCTCTCAACAGCGTGGCCATGTGTATACGCCTAGAATCTCCAAACACTATCTCAGCCAACTTAAACACACAGTCATCAAATTCCTGTAAGTCATATATATTTATATATCACAAATCTAGCTTCCTGTTTACAGTCCAAAGCAAAGACACAGTTATCATGTGATTGGAGAGGCAGATGGTTTCTAAGGGCCATATGTAGCCAAGGTTTTTACCCATTCTGTGTCTATGGGAAAAAGTGTTCGTACATATGGCCCTTATTTTGAAAGAGCACTGTTGTTGCATCATGACATAGTGCTTTTTAACCAGGTGCCTCTTCAGCATTTTCCCAAATTGGTGGCGAGTTAGGGCGATTCTGATGGCTAATGGGTTGTCTTTCTAGATCCTGGGCGCATAGATGGAGATGGCCTGTTGCATTTTTTCTCTTTTATTGCACTTATACTATCTTCAGCCTAATGGTGTCCTGGCTGAAGGCATACTGAGATCCACTGGAAATGGTGTGCTTGTCACCTATAGAGGATAGTCATCACTATATAATAGCTTTGATGGTTTTTAAGAAGATGCAGCTGTTTTTGAAGATGGTACAAGCTGGTATGAGCATCCAATAGCGTTCCATCAGCGAAGGTCATGACGTGGTTATATTTTTTCAGGTCCTTGATGAGGCATGGCGCAGCATGCATCATTCCAAAAATGGTGCAGTGCGGACTCTGAGAAACAATGAGGCGGTACATTAACATTATCTAGATGTGAGCGAACAAGCACTGGAAAAGGTGTTCTTAGGTTGCTTTCAGAGAGGAATAGTTTAACTTTTAATGGAAGGAAGTGCTGGTGTCATCTTAGATTTCTTAGTGACCTTTACCTTAATGATTAAATCAGTAACTCAGGTGAATCCGATACACTTTGGCATTGAGTGAAATTTGGGATTTGAACTCATCCAGGTTCATGTTGTTGAGCCTCGTTTTGACTAAGGGTTGCTTGTAGTTATTGATGAACAGAATAAACTCTTTCAGTGGATTTAACCTTCCATGTGGTGCTGCACATCCAGATCTGGAGGAGGTGAAGGTATTGTTTGAGGAGTTGGATGTCTGGATCTGAGGAGACCTTCAAGTACATTTGTATGTTATCAGTGTTTTGGTGAATTGTTATGCTATTATCTGTCAGTACAGTTTCAAGTGGCTCCATATTGAGGTAGAAGATGACAGGGGACCAGATGGAACCCTAGGGAACTTTGCAGGTAATTTGGATTTTCTATATCTTGGAGGTCCCATGGAAATAAACTGGTGCTGGTTGGATATTGTATTGTAATAGTATTTATATAGCGCTTATGAGGCGTTGAAGCGCTTTTTGGCGAGTAGCACGCTACTCCGGAACCCAAAAGGAATTAGTGGTGGATTAGTATGGGGAAATATGAGTACAGTTTTAGTATTATGAGTTAATTTGAGCAGCGGATGTAGATATGTATAAGGAGAACCAGCGAAGGACATATCCGTGAATCTAATCGTAGAATTCAAGATGTGGATGAGAGTGGGGCGGTCAGTGGTGTCAAAGACTGCTGAAATGTTCAGTAATATCAAGAGGCAGGTGGTCATCTTAATGTGGGGCCAAGCCGGCATTATCCATCATTTGAATGGTATTTGTCTCAGTGCTTCAGTGTGATCTGAAGGTTGATTGATAGCCATACATAAGGGTTGGAGCTGATGTGATTTTCAGTGGCATACTGACTTTGGGCCATATCTATGTGGTGCATGGTCATTGCACTTCCTACAGCTTAACAGTGTATTTGTGCTTTTGCTTACATGAGCAGTGTTTTCTCACTTGCGTGGAGCCATGCCACCATGCAAAAGAGTGAACTTCCCCTGTGACCTCACAAATGTGTATCTGTGTGCTCTCTATTATAGAAGGGGCTGCAACAGCATCTGCAGCCCCTTATATTACACTAAAGTCTCTTGGGGGCACAAATGGCTAGTGTGCCCCATGGAGCTCTTACTGTAATATGTGCCTAGCACATTGCGCATACTGGGAGATTTCAAGCCTATTATTCTTTCTTGCATTATGTAGCTTACCTCTGGATTAAATGAAAGATATCTAGACTATGGCCCCCTGGACTCTAAGGCAAGCTTTGCCAAATAGGTATGTTTAGGTAACAAATTTGAAGAACACAAGATTAAACGGCAAGCTTTTGACTAATGATACTTGTTCCTTCATTTGTCCCTTTTCTTGTTAATGTTTGAGTGGGAGGATAGTCTCATGATAAAGTATGTGTTCTTTTAAGGCATAGGCAAATTAAAAGCCTACCTGACAAACATCAATGCCCATATTGGCTTTAAGGGATCAGATCATCACTAGTTTTGTGCATTTTCACATGGACCTTATCAGTACAGCCTCAGTTTGCTAGAATCTGTTTTATTAGAACATGGATCTAGCATTGCAGAACCAATGGTGTATCCCCCTGGTCTAAACGCAAGTACAACCTTGACTCTAGGTTTTTGCATAGGTCTGGTATATCCCCCCTGTGCCAATCATACACTTTTAAAGGTGTCTTGCTCCAAACATGTGGATCAAGTGTTTTGTACTCATAATGAATAATCGTGTAGCTCAAAGTTAAAGCTTGCTAGGCCATCATGGCTTAGGGAGACTGGTTGGTTTTAGGATCTGAGTTTTTTTTTACAATGGCTCTTAGCCTCCTAAATGTTGAGAGAGTGGAGGAAAAGTTAACTACATGCCAGGTAAAGTCCTGCTACTGGGAGTGTGTGCACCTCAGTACTATCTCTTGAATGATCTTATGAATAAGTGATTGTTTGGCACGTCAGTCATCTGGGTAGTGCTTGCGTACCCTTCCTTGACTTTGGCACTTGGACGTTCTCCATTTTCAATCCATGAGCGTTGGGGACACTCTACTGTGGGTCATCTGGGGCTCGAGTCTTAATAAAGTCCAGAAACGAATAACCACTCCTGCCTAAAGGATTTGTTTTTAATTGCATTTATGTTTAGTGACTTGATTTGTGTTCTTAATCTTTCACCGAGAAGTATTGTTTTTCTTCCTTCAGTAAGATGAATGAATTTGTTATAAATCAGTTGGGATTTAATTATTGAATAGCTGGTAAGTGTTCCGTCAGCCGGTGGTGCAGGTTTGTGCTTAAGCAATGCATGTTTCCTGTGCTGGGTTGCATGATTTCTCTGTTGAGGCCCATTCTTGCTGTCACTGGATGCATTATTTCCATCCTGGAGTGCAGTATATTTTGTCGGGATGAGGGTATTTATCTCATGGGGCGCATTATTTCTTGCTTTGGTGCATTATTTCTACGCTGTATGTGTTACCAGTTGCATGTACTTTCTTTCATTTGCTGCATTATTACCCCGTTGGGATTCAATATTTTTTACTAGAATTAATTATTTACCCTGTGTACTACATCATTTTTCTTCTGAGCCGCATTATATCTCTAATATTGCTTATTTGCTCTGCTGCATTATTTGTATGAGTGGTGCAATCTTTTTTTGCTGAGTACATTATTACTCTACATGGTGCATTTCGTTCCTGCTGTGGTGCAATATTACTTTGCGGCTTGCAATATTTCTGTTTTGAGTGCATTAATGCTCTGCGTGGTGCATTGCTTTTCTTTCAGATACATTCTTTCTCTGCAGAGTGCATCCTCTCTGCTGGGTGCATAATTCCTCTTTTCAGTTTATTAGACACCAGATAATATCTTATACTTATTTCCTGAAGTGTATTACGTATATTCAGGTAACGTTTTTCAATTGCTTGTGTGCATTGTTATAGGGTGTGGTGAATTATTTCTCTGTTCAATGCATTTCCTTTGTGTGGGACTGATCAATTAGTTTTCCGGGATGCATTGTTCATCTAATGCAAGCCTTACTACACCAGTTAAGAAGGGGGGTGTCGTCCTGGTTGCATATCACATCATTAGCACAAAAATAGCGTGCTACAAAAATCAGAGCCAGATTATTAACGACCTAAATATTGCCAAAGAATATATGCGCTGGTGAGCATAGATTTAGTATTATTTGACTCCAAATCTAGCTAACTAGAATGTACATGCATTATATCAAATGTGTGTGTATACAATTAAGTAAACTAAACCTACGCGCAGTTAAATATGTAACGCCGTTGCCTTTTGTTTGTAATCGATATCCTGTCTATGATATTTTTGTAGGGCAATACTTAAGAGTCTATATTATAGGAATACCGTAGCACCCCTCTGGGTTATCATGCTGACTCTGAACTGGTTGTGATTGGTCCTGTTGCTTGAATGGCATTTTGGAGTCAGGTCTAACGGTGCATATTTTTGCCGTGGGCAGGTCTGGGGAGCCAGAGTTGGTGTCAGTTCTTATTTGGGTTATAATAGATCACAGCCTGCCAAGTGTCAATAGCAGATAATTGAGACCGTGCATTTACAATCAGCAAGGCAAGTTGATGTAAAATTATAAAATATGTGTGGCCTGATGGCTCCATTTGCCATTATCATGGAGCCATTGCCATTCTATACAAGTGAGCATTACAAAAACTGGGAGATTGCTCACAATATCAATGTTTGCTAATGATAAATTGTTGTTCATCCAACATCCAAGAAATTACATCTTACCAGTAATGTGCAAGATACTCTGCTTTACATAAACTGGGAAGAAATGGTAATTGTGGCACTCACTACTAGTACTTCGCAGTTTGAGACTAAACATCCACTACGTTGGTTAATGTAATCTGTTGAATAATTAGGGCCTGATTTAAAGTTTTATGGCTGGGACGTTCCATCACAAATACGACGGGCACCCCATCCACTGTTTTACCAGTGCCATAGGATATAATGCACTTGTATTGAGGCGGATTGGATATCTCATGTTTGTGCCGGGGAATGCCACCCGCCAAACTCTAAATCAGGCCCTATGAGATCAAGATACATAGGTTACAGGAGGCAACTGTTACCACAGCTCTCGCCCAACACTGGAGAAAATGTAAATACAGGTGGACTTCTGGATAAAACTACTTCTGTTAGTGGCAGTTAGCATAGCCTCAATTATAATGTTGACCTAATGAAATTCTTAAGCTTATTTGCAAATGTATCATTTCCACTTATTATGGCCTTTTTCTAACAAATCAAGTGAACACTGTTTAGATTTCTTTGGGCTGGTAGAGAACCTCAAATGGGATGGCATATACTGACACTGCTTTTCTGTTCCAGATATTGAACTGTGTTTCTATACGGCCCAAACAAATTTTGCGCTGCATTGGTCTCATACTAACTTTCATCCACCACACCTAGTGGCAGAGAGCTGAAAATAGAGACTACCCTTCAGATAATAAGAACATCTAGGCCTGGCTTATCTCGAACGATAATTGACACAGTGGCTGCCAACAGTGAAGCCAAGCATAAATTAAGACAAATAACAAACGGCACACGGGTCTACTCACCTGCTTTGCCACTTTTAAACAAATCCTGGCTTCCACCTATGGCTGAGTAATCTATAACAGATTCACTGGCTAAGATGGACTTAAACTCGTATTGGCCAGTTTTATAGAGAAGGAAAATTCCTAGCTCTCGAGCAATGTCGGGAAAATAGGAGCACCGACGCCCAAGATTTTATTCCATATTTTAGGATACTGATAGTTATGCAAACTATGAATCCAGACCATCCGGATGAACCCAATGAATATGCCTCTTGATCTCTCATGGTAGATGGATTCTGAACTATGTACTACAGAGAATGTTTCTAGGATAGGCATATCTGTGCCAATGAAAGGTAAGCGAGAGGCTAATTTCGGGACTGAGCTTCACAATGACCTGTGAATATTGTTGCGCACAAAGGCCTAAATATCCATGGGCTAGAGGTATCAGTGAATCCCCTTCTACTATATAATATAGGGCCTGATTACAACTTTGGAGGAGGTGTTAATCCGTCCCAAAAGTGACGGTAAAGTGACGGATATACCACCAGCCGTATTACGAGTCCATTATATCCTATGGAACTCGTAATATGGCTGGTGGTATATCCGTCACATTTGGGACGGATTAACACCTCCTCCAAAGTTGTAATCAGGCCCATAGTGTCTATATTACACCTGCTCTGCCTTTTTATATAAACAGACGCACTCATCCTGCCTTTTCGCACAGATAGAAACACTGTAGATGTAGAGCTCTACATATGCATTATACGCACTATAGGGATATACTGTTCTAGTATGTGGTAGCCATATGCAGAGCTCTCTAATAGTGTTATTACCCCTCTCATGGTGTCCTCCTCATCCCAGTCCTAACAACTGAGGGTTTTGCCCTCCCCACAGACCTAGGATGCTAGTCTCCTTTCTAGGTTGTGTTTTTTAATTTTTTTATTTACGTTTCCCCCCGCCCTCACCACCTCCTGTTTCTGTTCCTGTTGCAGCCATGCACACTGTTCCTCAGGTGCATCAGGTGAGTGTCCCTTATATCTTTTTTTCTTGCTCTGATGTATGCTTTTATGTCCTGGTTTCCTCCCTCCTGATCTGGGTGGGGGGGGGGGGATCACATTGTGCGCCGTTTGTTGGTCACGCTACCTGCTCATGCGCTGAGCTGGGGCAGGGAGCCTTTTTCTTCCCACCTGATAGCCGGGCCGATTGGGAGCCCATATACTGCTTCCCGACAAGTCAGGTGTTGTTTCCTTACCTGGTGCGCAGGGATTGGCTGCACGTTTTTCATGATTCTAATTTTATGTCAAGACAGGAGGCTAGCATTACACATTAACCTTTTATTTACTTCCTCTGAGCAGCAAACAATTAAAAGTATCCATTTAGAACTTTAACAACATCCCAATGATAACACAGAATGTCCTCTTTTGTTTGCTGCTTCTGAGCAGAAAAGTATAGCGTTTGGAGGTTGTTCTTTAAGTTTGTTTTTGTTATCTATACAGTAAATGTTTAGTAGTATTTAATTGCTATCCAATTTATGGGTAGAATGTGTGGAAGATCTGTTTATGAGTGTTATTTAAGGGTTATGGGGTAACTGTTGGCACGATCGGTTAGACGCACTGTTTTTTAACTGGGCCTGCGGGTATAAGAGTGTCTATTTTTATGTTTAATTGTTCTTCTGAGACGTGTTTGAACAGCTCGTCCGTTGGAGCACGTGCAGGCTTCAGCATGCTCTTGGTAGTTTTAGACGCGTGAGGAGCACATGTTTCAGCGTGCTCTTCGTCGTAATATACCCGCGAGGAGCAGCGTTTGTTGCTATGTGCGTCTTGTTCTGTTTTTCAACGCTTCAAAGCAGAGCTTTTGTTTTGACGGGAAATAGAGGTTTTATCCTCAACATTGCAGCCTGTTTCTACGGCAGATTCTTGTTTAGGACTACGTTTCCTTGGTAACGAATCACTGTTGGTGGCTTGTTACGAAGAAGACTTATCTTGATTGTTTTAGTGACTGAAATTGACAGGAAAAGAGTGTAAACGATTTATATTTGAAGCGAAAGGATATTTATCATAGTTATTTGTCAGGAAAGATATATAAGCAATTTATATTTGGAGCAAAAGGATTTTTATTAGATTTTTTTGTTGAGGTTAATATGACTGAGGTTAACATGGAGAAGGAGGATTCTCAGGAGAATTTAATTAGAAAAATTGTGAGTGAGGAAGTTAGGGCAGTGGTACAGGAGTCTGTGAAGCAAGTCTTAGGTAGAAGGAAAACTGTGGATGAAGATGAATTTTATTCATTATCAGAGGATAAGGACCGTTTTAGGGGTCCGGGTGGCAAATGCCTGAAAAAGATAAGGCATTTATTGGAAAATGAAGAAAAGCATGGAGTCCACAGCGGCTCAAAGGAGAAGGGTCCCCTAAGCGGTGCATTAGAAAGTCAGCTTGACGCTGGAAAATAGGTTTTAAGTGGTGGACTTGACGTTGAGGAGGATGATGAATATATTTTAGATCTGGAATACAAGGATGATCTAGAAGATGAATTGGGGAGTTTTAGACAGAAAAGTGGAGAGAATTTATTAGATCCATTTGGGGAAAAATTGTTTGAGCCAAAAGATATTAGACATCCACATGGGAAAGAGTGGTGGCCTCTGGAACATGTTGCAAGTTATATTAAAGAAAGGATTCGTAAGCCTCTAGAAAGGGATGAGAGGAATATAATGAAAGCAGAGTGTTCGAGGCCTGTGATTGATGAAAAGGTCTGACGCCTAATTTGGATCCAGAAATGATAACTTATTTAAGTTAGGTAGGGATCCAAGGAAGGGCTTGGAGAAGCCATTGAGGCAAGTTCAGGACAAATTACCTGATGTTTTAGGCCCTTTGGGAAGGATTTCTGACAGTGGAGGATGCATATTTAAAAGGAAAGGATGTAGATATGCACCTTTTACGAGGGTGGTGTCAGAGAGCGATTTGTTTCTTAGGTAATGCAAATGCAGGGCTTTTGGCAGAGCGAAGGAAGACTGTCTTAATGCGCATAAACCCCAAGTTAGCAGATTTGGCTAACAAAGAATCTTCGGCGGAAGTGCGTGGCCTATTTGGAGAGGGCATGGTGAAAGCCTTGTCAAAATATGTGCGCACTTTTACAAGTTTGAATAAGGCACATTTTTCGATGTGGAGAATCTTTACAAATAATAATTTATATGGGAGGGCTGGTAGGAGAGGGCAGCTTACCAGCCGAGCAAATTACAGAGCCCAATTTCATGGATCAGGTTTTGTCAGAGGGGGCTCTGGTGGATCACAATTTTACCCCCAGGTAGGGAGTGGTCGTGCACGATCTTCAAAAACGAGAGGTGGAAGCCTTTGCAGTGGGCAAAATCCGGGTGAGTATGAAGACTATTTCTACTTCTATCCCTATCAGGATAGGAGGGAGATTTAAGTATTTCAAGAAAAATTGGGAGTTAATCACTAAAGATATGTGGGTTTTACAGACGGTTCAGGGTTACAAAATAGAATTCAAATAGAAGGCAATGCAGGACTTAGAACCAAGGGAATTACATTTTCAAAAAGATTTGGAGGAGATAGATCAGATGGAGGTAAAGTCAGATGTTGGAGAAGAATGTGATTGTGGGAGTGAAAGAGCAGGAGAAAGGTTTCATAAGCACTTTGTTTTTAGTGGAAAAGAAGAAGGACAAGGGTTGGAGGCCGGTGATAAATCGAAGGAATTTGAACCAGTTTGTGACTTACAATCATTTCAAGATGGAAGGAATCTACCTATTACGAGATCTTTTACAGGAATAGGATTGGATGGTGAAATTGGATCTCAAGGATGCTTACTTTACAATTCCGATAGCTCCTTGCAGTCAAAGGTTTTTGCAATTCAGATGGAAGAGTCGGATATACCAGTTTCAAAGCTTACCTTTTGGTTTAGCATCAGCGCCTTGGTGTTTCACAAAGGTTTTGAGACCAGTGGTTGGTTTTCTCAGAGAAAGAGGTGTGAGAATGATAATTTATTTGGACGATATCTTGATTTTGAATCAGGAAGTAGAGGTTTTGAAGGACCATTTGGGTCTAGTGAAGGATTTATTGAAGAATCTAGGATTCATTGTAAATCTGGAAAAGTCTGTGATGAACCCAATGAGAAGGATAGAATTTCTGGGGTTCATAGTAGATACAAATCTATGTCATCTAGAGTTACCAGTGAGAAAGGTGAAAAAGATAAAACAAGAGGTAAACTCTTTGGTAAAGAAGCAGGAAGTGACGTTGAGAAATGTGGCACGTGTAATTGGGCTTCTATCTTCATCCATTCAGGCGATTTTTTCCAGGTCCCTTGCATTACAGGGCTTTGTAACGCTTAAAGATGTTGGGATTACGGAAAGGTTTATGGTACGGGGATCGAGTACTTATTTCAAAGGAGGCAAGAGACGAGTTAGTTTGGTGGAAGGAGAATTTGGACGCTTGGAATGGTCGAGCGATTTTTGGAGTGAAACCAGATTTTGTTTTAGAAACAGATGCGAGCAAGTTTGGTTGGGGTGCTCATTGTCTGGGTATGGAGACAGGGGGAATGTGGACGCATTTGGAAAAGGAGAAACATATAAATTGTTTGGAATTACAAGCAGGGGTGTTTGCTTTACAGAGTTTCAGGGACTTCATGGGAGGGAAGTCAGTTCTTTTGGAGATGGACAACGTTACAGCAGTAACTTACATAAACAAATTAGAAGGCACTCGTTCGAGGAATTTGGCAGAGTTGGTGAAAGAGTTGTGGGGTTTTTGTCTAGAACACAAGATAAGTTTGAAAGCCAAGTTTTGGCCAGGTGTAGAGAATGTGATAGCGGATTGGAATTCACCTCAGTTGAGGGATTTCAGCGATTGGAAACAGAGTAGATTTTTTCAAGGAAATATATCTGGAGATGGGCCCATGGGAGGTGGATCTCTTTGCTTCCAGGATAACCTTCCAGTTGCAAAGATGTGTCAGTTGGAGACACGATCCGGGTGCAATGGTAGTGGATGCATTTATGCAGGATTGGATCAGGATGAAGGGTTACGCTTTTCCTCCTTTTTCAATGATACAGAGAGTTTTGATGCAAGTGAGACGTCAGCGGTGTCTGTTGGTCTTAGTAACCCCTTTTTGGACAACGCAGCTTTGGTTTCCATCGGTGATGGAGTTGACTGTGGATTATCCGATTTTAATTAGGTGGTGCAAGGGTCTTTTGTCAGGGGTGGATGGGGGAGAGCATCCTTTGGTGATATCAGGTTCTCTGAGCCTTCTAGTTTGGAGAATATCAGGAGTTTGGGAGGATTCACAAACCTTTTGAAATCAGCTGCAGGATTATTGGATGAATCATGGGCTCCAGGAACTAAAAAGAGATAGGAGTATCTGGAAGGTCTGGTCTCAGTGTTTACAAAGGAATTTGGACCTTGTGGAGGCAGATGAAGTTCAAGTAGCAAGTTTTTTATTGGGGCTTTTTGATAGGGGTATGTCTAACAGGACAGTTAATTGTTATAGGTTGCTCAGGACATGTGCTTATTCAGGGAGTTTCCATTGGAAGGAGTCCTTTGTTTTGTAGAGTTATTAAAGGGATTAGTTTGAAACATCCACCTAATTCAAAATTTAATGAACTTTGGAATGTTAGTTTGGTTCTTGATTTGTTCCAAAGTTGGCCAGCAAATAAATATTTGGGTGGAAGAGAGCTTTCTTGGAAGATAGCCACTTTACTTTGTCTGGTTTCTTTTAGGAGAGTTTCAGATGTGAGGGCTTTGGAGGTTACTCATAGATTTTATCAGCCGACTGGGGTGTTGTTTGAGGTGTGTAAACGTACGAAGATGATGTCTGGTACAGTATTTTATCCATTTTTTTATGATCATCCAAAGGTATGCGTAGTACGTTGTCTGAAGGAATATGAATCAAGAATGCAGGAGAGAAGAGGAGCAGGGATTGAACAGCTCTTAATTTCTTATGTGAAACCTTTTAAAGGAGTTTCAAATACAACTATTGCAAGATGGGTGAAAGGTGCAATGAAAGAGGCTGGTGTGGATATTTCAAAGTTCACAGCACATTCGGTGAGAGGAGCAATGGCAAGTAAGGTTTGTATTTTGGGAGGCAGTCTGGATTTTATTTTGAAAGCTGCAGATTGTTCTTCAGCTGAAACTTTTAGAAGGTTTTATTTAAAAAAAAAATAGATCATGTTTCGAAATGTGTGTCGCATGACTTTAAACATGCATTATGCTAGCTTCCTGTCTTGACATAAAATGCCGATTCTTAGAGGTTTACTGTAAAAAGAATCATGATTTTATTAAAGACAAGGAGGCTAGTATTATCCCACCCACCCTTCCCGAGGAGTGGTGGAGGGATGAATTTCAGGGTGTATTATATTGTTTATTCTTTGAGGAAAGGAGAAAGGTCTATTTCTAGAATAGTTTTTGTATTATTTATAAAATGTTGTTGATAGATTTTTGTTTAATTTACCGAGTAATAAGAAAGGATAGATTTTATTTTTCCATTCAATAAGAGTTTGGAGGAGAAGAGAATTTCAAACAAAAGAGGAAGAAAATGGAGGTCACACAGCTTATATGGATCTGGACATTCTGTTTTTTTCATTGTGATGTTGTTAAAATTCTAAATGGATACTTTTAATGGTTTGCTGCTCAGAGGAAGTAAATAAAAGGTTAATGCATAATGCTAGCCTCCTTGTCTTTAATAAAATCACAATTCTTTTTACAGTAAACCTCTAAGAATCACTATTCTCGCACAGCAAGAATATGGTTACCTAGATACCATATAACGCAGGAAGCTGCTAAAGCCCATTGCTGCTTCCTGTCATTTGTGAGTATGGATACTGCCAATAGGTCTCTAGCTCAGCGATGTGGAGGAGCTCCTGCATATTTCTAGGGGCGATTTGCTGGCCCTTATTAAAAGTGCAGTGGGTGATGCCATTCAAGAGAAGGTGATTCCTTCTAAACGTCCTCCCGTTGATGATCAGCCTGATGCCTCAAAAGGGACATACATTCAGGGTGAGCAGCTCATTTAAGGTTTGGCCCATATCAGTGCTTTTGGGGTTTGCCCCTCCAGATGTGGTGGAATACAACTTTCTGGCTCAATACCATTCTGTGTCTCAAGATGTCCTTCATGATGTAATCCAGTTCTTGCTGCAGAAGGAAAGGAAGGACTTTGATAAATCTACTGTTCCCTGTTTTCTTGCCAAGCGTTACTTGCTGGAGGGATTTGATCAACAGTTCCTCCAGGCACCTAAGGTGAATACTAGTCTGGCCTCCATGTCTCCATCGTCTTTGGCCTCAAGGGATGCTGTCCTTTCTGATCCAGCGAATATGCCTGTTGAATCCACTTTGAAACAGGCGTATGATGCTTCCAGTTACGGCATTCGGGCTGCCATGTATGCTCCGACCTAGGAACTTCTTAAGGACTTTCATGCTCTTTTTGATTATTTTGAAAACCAAGATGATCCCGCCACTCTTCTCTCTAATATGGAAATGCTGTTCCACTTATTATCGGACTCTGTTTTTGATTGTCTTTGGGCTTCCACTATGTCAGCAGGTGCATCCACTGCTTGTCGTCGGTCCCTGTGGTTTAAGTCCTGGAAGTTGGAGGCTTCCTAGAATTGTACGCTTCCTTTTTTGGGTCCAAAACTGTTTGACCCAAGCTGACTGACACGGTGGAGAAGGTGGTGGAAGAGAAGATCTTGCGGCCTTTCAAGTAGTGCAGGAGAAGAAGCAGCAGTTTGGGTTAAGCGGCCTGCTTTTCAGTTGGCTGAGCAGCATCCCTTTCATGGGTGGGCCTGTGTTTAGGGGGCCGCCTTTTATAACAAATCCCGGCCTTCATTCTCCCACACAGCAGACGTCCATCAGCAGCAGAAGTGACTGTATGATGGTGAGGTTGTCATTGGCTGTTTCTCCCTCACTGAAAGAAAAAGGTGATATGTGGGTCTTTTCAATAGATTAACATGGTTATCGGATTTCATTCAAAGGTCCTGTTCTGCTGCCTCACTTCAGACCTAATCCTTCTCCAAGTGACCCTGTCAGGCTTCAGTGGCTTCGGGCAGGGGTCCAGTCTCTGCTTCTCAAAAAGGCGATTGTTCCAGTTTCGGTCAGCCAGGAGGGTTTGGGATTTTACTCCACTCTGTTTTTGGTCCTTAATCCAAGCAGTTCCTTCCATCCCTTTCTCAACCTAAAGGCCCTGAACAAATTTGTTCAGTTAGAACATTTCCAGATGGTGTCTCTTCAAGTCATCATTCCCCTGCTCATGAAAGGGGATTTCCTAGTCACTCTGGATCTGCAGGATGCATATTTTCACATTTCCGTTCATGCGGAGAGTCAGGAGTATCTGAGGTTTGTAGTGAAGGATCTTCATTAACAGTTTCAAGTTCTGCCACTGGTTGGCGCCTGCTCCTTTTTCCAAGGCAAATCTAGATGTGGCTGTGATCCTCTCCACTCAGCCAGACTTCAGTCTTATGGTGAATGTGTCAAAGTCACATCTCACTCCTTCTCAAGTACAGACTTTCTTCGGTGCTCGTCTGGACACTCGAGTTGGTGCTGCTTTTCCCCTGGAGGACAGACTGCTCTCCCTTCAGTTGCGGGGTTCGGAATTTGTTGATATGTTAAGAAAGATCTGAACAGTGTTGGTTGGGAGTGCAGAGTCTCTTGGTGGCCTCAACAGCAGTGATCCAGTGGGCACTTTTTCTTTTAAAGCCTGTGGTGAGCCACATCCCATGCTATTGGGATCCAGTTTCTCAGCACTAAGATGTGTCGATCCCCATGACAAATCAAGTTGTGCCAAGCCTATCCTGGTGACTAGTTCGGGACAACCTAGTGAAGGGGGTCTAGTTCCAATGGCCTTCTCCACTTCTGGTGATGACAGATGCCAGCATGTGGAACTGGGGGGCGGTGTTGGGTTCTTAGGAAATGAGTGATCCTTGGTCCCCAGGGGAGAGACCTCAGTCCTTGAACTGGAAGGAGTTGCCGGCTGTCCATAACACGTGGGTGGGGTTCCAGGCTAGTCTGGGGGACACCCAATTTGGTGGTCCACACAGACAATCAAGTGGCAAGGGCATACTTGAACAAGCAAGGGGGTGCAAAGTGCGAGTCCCTCAATTAGATTGCGTCCCACGTCTTTCATTGGGCTGAGGAATTTGTTCTAGGCCTCACTGCAGTTTACATTCAAGGGGAGCTAAATTTTTGGGCCGACAGCCTCAGCAGGAACATCCCTTCCTCAGTACAGTAACCTCTGTCTCTTCCATTTTGTCTGTCAGAAGTGTGGGAGTAGTTAACTCAACCTGTTTGCCTCCCCAGACAATGCAGAGTGCCTGGCTTTTTGCACAGAGAGTCTATTTACTCAGGAGTGGGAGGTGGCCGCCCTGTTGATCCATTGGCCTCAGGGGCTGCTGTATGCCTTCTCTTCGCTTCTCCTCCTGAATTGGGTACTCCAGAAGGTCAGAAAAGGGAAGGTTTGGGTAATCCTTATTGGCCTAGGTGCCCTTAGTTCTCCAGTATTGGATCTTTCATAGATTCACATGCTTGAATCATCCCCGTCGTCGAGGTGGGAGCCTCACGGTAAATCTAAATATATAAAAAGCAGTAAGTCAGTAAAAATAAAACCAGTAGGCCCAAGTAGGCCTCATAAGGTATTTTACAGTCTATCCACTTTGTTTTGTGAAAAGACCCAAACTTGAGTATCAACCAATCAGGATTCAGCCCCTCCCAAACACTCCCAACAGAGGCTGAATTCCCTCAGATTTTCTACCGCACGTCGTGTGAAGGGAGTCTCCCTGAGCTCTGCTCAGTTTTTTTCCTATTTTCTGACTGAAGATTGTTTTTTCTCTCAGGAAACTAGTTACAACTTTACTATGTCTGAAAAGGCAAAGAAGGGTCTGTTCAGAGACTGTGACAACTGTGGGAAGAAGAGACTACATATTGATGACCCCCACAAGAAGTGTATTTACTGCCTTCATCCAGACCATAAGGTGAGAGACTGCAAAATCTGTCGCACCTTTAGTCAAAAAACCCTCAAAGACCGAGAGGGTAGACTTCTCTTATGGCTGCAAAAACAAAAAGCCTTAGAGCATCCTTCATCAGACAGCGAAGAGTCACCACAAACTTCTCGCCCTCAGAAAAGAACAGGTGAGAGAGATAGAGGTGCGGATGAACCACCAAGAAAAATGCACAAAAAGACTAAACAAGTCTTAACTGAAGAGGCAGTTAAACATGGACCAAAAAAGGTTCATTCAGAACCTACTACGCCGTTACACCGGAAAAGTACCTCAAAGAAACCATCCCTGTCTCTGTCACCACAAAAAGAGTCAGAAAAACTCTTTTTGGTGAAAAAACAACCGTCGACGACCGCCCCGTCGACGACAGTGTCGACGGTAACAGCGACCACGGTATCGTCGACGTTCACAACACCATCCTCACCGATGATTATGACGTCGTCGCCTTTGTCATCGACGACGATTATTACTGCAAAAATCTTCAAAAGAGCTTCGTCGGCAACCACATCGTCGACAGCGGAGGCTTCCTGGGTTCACAAATCATCCAGGGCACTCCCATCTACGCAAACTACGTCGACGAAGCGACCGTCGTCGCTAAAATACCCGTCGACGAAGGGACCGTCGACTAAGGAAAAGACGCAGTCATGGACGGAAGCGTCGACGAGAGACCCGTCGACGAGAGACCCGTCGACGACAGTACAGTTGACGACAGTACCGTCGACGAGGGAGCCGTCGACGAGGGAACCGTCGACGAGGGAACTGTCGACGAGGGAACCGTCGACGAGGGAACCGTCGACGATGGATCCGACGATCACCACAGCATTAACAGTTTACAAACCTTTGGACATTTCACCAGCTCATTCCTCATACCATCATGAGGACTCCACCAGATTCTTACCCCTTTCCCTTATTAATATAGGGGACAAGCCATCTGACATTTTGCCGATGCATACATCACCAAGTAAGGTGCTGCCATACCCACCGCAACATCTTTTAGACGATGAGGATGATGACGTTCAAGGCATGTTTGGGGCAGCTAGTAGCCCGTCCCAACTAAATGTCAAATGTCAAGAGTTTGATGAAGAAGAGGATCAACATTACCAGCATAGTTATGCTTCAACATCTTATCCACAGGCAAACCAACCATCGCCTCTAGCTATGCCTAGCACATTAGTGACAGATTTACAACATATGTTGAAGGACTACTATAAAAGGTTCCCACCGTCAACTCAGTCCACGCCACCTAGACCTCAGAGTTACCAGCAAGCTCAAACTACTAATCTTTCCGAAACGCCACAGGCTAGTAGACCTGTAACTAGCCAAGCTCCGGAAGCTTACCTCTCGTCGGACGACGAAAGGGAAGAGGGCGAGCTAGCAGATTCAGCTGCTAGTGAATGGGACGACTATCTCGTTCCCACACCATCTCCACCTCCAGCAGCTCCAGTGGATTCTCCTCCAGAAGACATAGGAGGTTTCCATAATATCATAGAGAGAGCGGCGAAACGTTTTGGCCTGGAAATTGTTTCCCATGAAACTGAGTGTTTATTGTATGACATTAAAGAGCCATCAAAGAGATCTGTAAGAGCCATACCTATTGTGGATTTTTTGTGGCAGGAGGGTTTGAAGGCAATGAAAAACCCGGCAACAGTGCCTTCACAAATGCCAAGGCTAGAGAAAAAATACAAGGCCCCAGATGATTCTCCGGCCTGTTTAGTCTCACAACCGAAACCTGACTCGGTTATATCACAGGCGGCTCAACGACGATCCAAAAACCCCTCTACACCTATTGCGTCTCCCCCAGACAAAGAGGGAAGGAGACTAGACAATATCGGTAAGAAATTCTCCTCGGTTGCTGCAGTAACGGTCAAGGCGGCAAATTCCCTCGCCATCCTGGGAAGGTACGATCGGCAGATGTGGGCAGACATGTCAGTTTTTGTAGATTCACTGCCAGAAGATCTCAAGGTGGAGGCTAAAAAGGTCTTGCAGGAGGGAGAAAGGGTTTCCGCAGAGATAATAGACAGTGCAATAGATATTTCCCTCACTGGCTTTCGACAATTAGCTGGAGCAGCAGTCCTGCGCAGACAAGGGTGGCTTAAAGCTACTTCATTCAGACCAGAAGTCCAGACTCGTGTTCTCGACATGCCCTTCGATGGAGAGAGTTTGTTTGGCAAACATGTCGATGATATGCTGCAGGCTATCAAGACGGATACCGATACGGCAAAATCCCTAGGTACCCTGCAATATAAAAAACTACCTTTTCGTGGAGCAAGGGGTAGAGGTAATTACTCCTTTCGAGGTGGATACCAACAATACAGGTCACAATATACATCTTCCTCCACAGGACCAGGACATCAGCACCATCAACAACAGCAGCATTATCGATTACCACCAGCCGCAGCTTACAAACATCCGGCTAGAGGAAGAGGAGCTGCCCGAGCAAGAGATACAGGCAGAAAGCAATGACCAGCGGATAATCTCAATACCTCCCCAATCAATATTGAAGGTCGGAGGTCGCATCAATTCTTATTTCCCCAAGTGGAAGGCTATAACATCGGACAGATGGGTACTAGATGTGGTGACCAGAGGTCATACTCTGGAATTCATCCAAACACCACCGAGTGTCCCACCATCGGGTACACCGCCTCTGAGGTTGAGCCAACTTCTCAGGGAAGTAAGGATAATGCTAACAAAAGGAGCAATAGAACCAGTCCCTTTATCTCAAAGGAACAAGGGATTCTATTCCCGGTTTTTCCTTCTCAAGAAACCCTCAGGAGACTGGCGCCCCATCCTGGACTTGAGAGCACTAAACAAGTTTCTAAAGAAACAATCGTTCAGGATGGTAACGTTGCAGGATGTCCTGCGTCTCTTAAACACGGGCGATTGGATGGCATCCCTAGACCTCCAGGATGCTTATTTTCATATCCCCATATATCGCAACCATCGCAAATTTTTAAGGTTCAGGGTAGGAAGTATGCACCTCCAATTCCGGGTTCTACCATTCGGTCTCAAATCAGCCCCCAGAATCTTCACAAAAATGCTAGCTCCAGTAGCAGCACATCTTCGCCAGGCAGGTATCCAGGTCTTCCCTTACCTGGACGACTGGCTTATAAAGGCACCCTCAAAATTCCAAGTAACAAATCATATTTCCTATTGCCTTCATTTGTTACACAGCCTGGGGTTTGTAGTCAACTACCAGAAATCTCAGATATACCCCAAACAAGAATTTAGTTTCTTGGGAGCAATTTTGGACACAGTACGCAGCAAAGCGTACCCATCACACGAGAGGAAACAAAAGTTAACCTCGTTGGCAAACAACCTATCCATAAAAAAGTTCGTTTCAGTCCGCATCTACAAATCATTGCTCGGAATGATATCATCGTGCATTCCGCTAGTCCCAGATTGCAGGCTCCATATGCGACCCCTGCAAGAGCAATTGGACATACAATGGACACAGGTCCTCGGCTCCTTCGAAGACAAGATTCGCATAACGCCTCTAATGAAGAACACTATGAGGTGGTGGGCGACTCCAACCAATTTCTCAAAAGGGCTGTCTTTTCTTCTTCAAACACCAAGTTACATAGTAACAACGGATGCCTCTCTCGAAGGATGGGGTGCACATTGCCAGGACCTGCAAATCAGCGGAATCTGGAATCAGCAAGAGAGCCAGCTCCACATCAATTATCTAGAACTCAAAGCAATACACTTAGCTCTAAAAGCTTTCTTGCCAAAGATACAATGTTCAAGCGTCTTAATCCGGACGGACAACATGACCAGCATGTTTTATCTAAACAAGCAAGGAGGCACAAGGTCCCTACAACTCTCGCAGCTAGCCCAACAAATTTGGACATGGGCCATCAAACACAATATTTCACTAAAAGCGGAGCATGTGCCAGGACAGATCAATGTTCTAGCAGACACCTTGAGCAGGACAGTAATTCCTTATCACGAGTGGGAGCTAGACCAGAAAACTCTCAATGGCCTGTTTCTATTATGGGGCAAACCAAACTTAGACCTATTTGCCACTCTCGAGAACAAGAAATGCCAGTTCTACGCAAGTTGGCTTCCCCAAAAAGATTCGTGGGGGAATGCGTTTTCGATGAGATGGTCAGGAGTTTATGCCTACGCTTTTCCTCCGATCCCGCTCATTCCGAGAGTCATCAGAAAAATGAAGACGGAGGGGTGTCGACTTCTACTCATAGCTCCCAGATGGCCCAGACAAATATGGTATACGGAGCTCCTCATGCTCTCCGAACGACCACATCTACCACTCAGACAGAGTCCGACTCTTTTAACGATGCACCAGGGACAAGTCACACACCCACATCCGTCGTCTCTTCATTTGTCGGCTTGGCTCCTGAACACAATGAATACTTAAATCTCAAAATCTCCCCAGAGTGTAGAGACATCTTAGCAAAAGCTAGAGCTGACACTACCAACAAAACCTATAGACTTAAATGGAAACGGTTTTGTGTTTGGTGTGCAGCGGAAAATATACATCCTTTATCTTCTACTCCGGAACAGATACTTCCATATCTCCTGCTCCTGGCAAAATCAGGACTTGCATATTCTTCCATACGGGTACATCTGGCGGCAATCTCCAGATACCGCAGATCACCAGATAGACTCTCTTTGTGTTCCACAAGAATTGTCAAACAATTTATGAAGGGCCTTTTTCGGGTCTTCCCACCAATTAGGAAACCCCCGCCTCTATGGTCATTGAATGTTGTGTTGATGCAACTCATGAAAGCTCCTTTTGAGCCGATCCACAAAGCTGACCTAAAATTCCTCGCATGGAAAACAGCGTTACTGTTAGCTCTTACTTCGGCAAAAAGAGTCAGTAACATTCAGGCTTTCACCATCAAACAGCCGTTCCTCCAGTTTATAAACTCAGGTGTCATCCTGCGGACAAATCCTAAATTCATTCCGAAAGTTCCCTCAACATTTCATTTAAATGAACCAGTCATCTTAAAAACCTTTTTTCCAAATCCGCAAACAGTGGCGGAAAAAACATTACATTCTCTCGATATTAAAAGATGTTTAAAGTTTTATCTACAGAAAACTCAGGCCATCCGCCAGTCGGATCAATTATTTGTAGCGTTCGGCGGAACAAAGATGGGACACGCGGTGTCCAAACAGACTTTAGCAAGATGGATTGGCCTGGCGATTCAATTCTGCCATTCAAAAGCAGGAAAGCCGCTCCACACCAAGGTGAGAGCCCACTCTACAAGATCGGTAGCCACTTCAGCGGCACTCTTTGCAGGTGTACCACTACATAGCATCTGTAGAGCAGCAACATGGTCCAGCCAACACACATTTACAAGACATTACTGTCTAGAGGAGACAAACCAGGTCGATACAGCAGTGGGACAAGCAGTGCTGAGGCATCTATTTCGTTAAGGTGAGCCTCTTACACATCCCACCACCACACTCGAGGTATGGTCATTAATGGTTCATTTTCTTCTACTGTTTAACGTGTCGTATTCTCCATAATAATAGCATAAACTGTGTCAGGATTTCTTGCCACACACATTTTATTGCTTTTATATTCGTATGTTTGTGAATATAAATATAATTATATGTAAGTGCATATTTAAAACTGAACTAATGTGAATCACATCACGTATAGAATTACGATGGAATTACAGTCAATGTAATTCAGTAAGTAAGAAAACATTACTGCTCGTTACTCGGATTCAAGCATGTGAATCTATGAAAGATCCAATACTGGAGAAGAAAATTAGTTACTTACCTGTAACTGCAGTTCTCCAGTATTGGTATCTTTCATAGATTCACATGCGACCCACCCTCCTCCCCTCAGAGGCTCCCTTATTATACAGATATTAAACTTCACACTCCTAATAGAAAATCTGAGGGAATTCAGCCTCTGTTGGGAGTGTTTGGGAGGGGCTGAATCCTGATTGGTTGATACTCAAGTTTGGGTCTTTTCACAAAACAAAGTGGATAGACTGTAAAATACCTTATGAGGCCTACTTGGGCCTACTGGTTTTATTTTTACTGACTTACTGCTTTTTATATATTTAGATTTACCGTGAGGCTCCCACCTCGACGACGGGGATGATTCAAGCATGTGAATCTATGAAAGATACCAATACTGGAGAACTGCAGTTACAGGTAAGTAACTAATTTTCTTTTCTCTCCTGGCTCTGTCTGAGGGTCGGGTGCTCCATCTCCCTTGTTGGCCCTCTCCTCTTCAGTTTCCATGTCGGTCTCTTCCGACAGATGGCAGCTTGGCTCTTGAGCGCTTCGGGTTGGAGTTGCTGGGTTGTTCCTCTCAGGTGGCCTCAGACAATCCTCCCATAGGCAGTCTACCATTAAGTCCTATAAAAAAACCACAGGACTTCTTTTTCCAAGTGGTGTTTGGCCCTGTCAGAGGTCCCTACAGCTATTAACTGTTTCCAAACTCTTGACTTCTTGTGTGATGGTTTTCTCAAGAATTACTTATAGTCATCTTTCCGCTCAGTGGGTGCAATTAAGGCATTCTGTTCTTTTTCTGCTGAATTCTCTACTTTTTCTCCTTTGGTTTTCAGGTTGCTTTAGAGTTTACGAATTCAACGTCCTTCTATTCGGAATGAGGTTCCATCTTGGGACTTGTCTCTTGTTCTCAGGGGATTGCAGAGGGCTCCTTTTGAGCCTTTGGAGCAAACAGACTTGATGTGGCTTTCAGCAAAGATGTTTTTCTTCTGCCCATTATTTCTGCAAGATGCCTTGGCGAGATTGAGGCTCTCATGGCAGTTTTTCCTTATCCAAAGTTCTTTCCTGAACGGGTGGTGCTTCGCCAGGACCCTAAGTTTGTTCCAAACATGGCTTCTTCCTTTCAGTTGCCTCAGGAGGTAATTGTGCCATTTTTTCTGTATTCCTCTTCTAACAGCTCATTCCCACCCTTGATGCCAGGAGGGTCCTTCTGATTTATTTAGAGTGCACAAAGCCTTTTCATGTGTCACCTCTTTGTTCATTGCTTATAACTGTTACAAAGGGTAGGAAGGTCTCTATTCAAATTCTTAGTCAATGGGTCCCTCAAGCCATTGCACGTGCCTATGAAGTGGTTGGGGAGGTTCTTCTTTCTGATGTCCAAGGCAGGTCCTCTAGGGCAGTATCTACCTCTTGGGCGGAGGCTGGGGGTGTGTCCTTCTTGGAGATTTGCAGGGTGGCCTATTGGTCTTCCCCTCATATTTTTTGTCATTATTATCGTCTTTCTGTTGGTGCTGACTTGGAGTGCAGTTTTGGGTCCCAGGTTGTGTTTACTCCTCCTCTTACCAGCCCTCTTCCTTCCCTCCCTCCCTCCAATTCTCATTCTTGCCTGGTAACATAACAGAAGGACAGCAGAACCACTGCGCGGTTGTGCAGCCTCCTCCATAAGTAGTCCTGGGAGGCGTGAAGGGCTGGAAGAGAGGCAGAAGGGCAGTGAGGGAGGAAAAAAACTAATGGGAAAAAAACTGACAAAGTACAGGCAACAACAGGGCACAGCAAGGAAGCAAACAGAAGTGGGCAATTAAGGGTCCAGAAAAACGAGACTATGATTACACTTTAAAAAAAATCACTTTACAAAAAAACAATTACAGTGACAGCAATTACACAAGGTGGTGAGTCAGTCCAGGCGGACCGTGGGATCGAACCAGCGGCCTCATGTGCTGCAGCTGGGCAGCAGACATGTGGAGTAAAGCAGAGGCAGCGGGGGAGAGCGCTGAGACAAGGACAGAGGCAACTCACTGGAGGTCATGCAGCGGCCTCCATAAGTAGTCCTGGGAGGTGGAAGTGGCTGACAGGAAGGCGGGAGGGCAGCGAAAATCAGCAGGAAAAAACAGAGTATAGACAACAGGGCCCAGCAAGGAGACAAAGCAGAATGGGGTAACTAAGGGTCTAGAAAAACAAGACTATAATTACACTTTACAAAAAACAATTTCAGTGACAGCAATTACACATGACAGTCAGTCAGTCAAGGTGGACCGTGGGATCGAGCCGGCAGCTTCGTGTGCTGCAGGTGGCAACAAACATGAGGAGCAAGACAGGCAGCAGGGGGAGCACTGAGACTAGGTTCAGAGGCTACTCCGCCCTAAGTGTCGCCCAAAGTGGAAAGGATATGCCCAGATGTGAGGTCCTTCCTCGCTGCACCACTAGATTCAAGCTAGCCTGGCTGATGAAGGGCGATACCCCGAAACCAGTCACAGGGTGCTTGTTTTCAGTCCAGGGAGGACCTGGCTTGGAGGTTCGGGCTGGACTGTTTCCAAAGGGAGCAGGGAGAATACTGATTTGCATATAGCTGGGTCCAAACTGGGGTGACAAGGTGAGCAAAATAATGATGAATTAAACCCAGATCTGTGACTAAGGGTGAGTGTTTGAAACATTTTAACACTCTGTCCATCATTTTATTTTGCGATGTAGCTAATTATTTTGTTATTCCTTGTCTTTTCAGTTACGATCCTGTGTTCTTGTCATTCAGGCACTTTAATAAAAGAATGTCTCATTGCTTTCATTGTATGATGGACTGCATTATTCTGTTGCTTGGTTCCGTCATTACGTGGGGTTGTGAAAGATGTATACGCTTACGAAGAACATACAAGGAATTGGTGCCTGCTCCTTGAGTACCATTGTTTGGCTTTCTTATCACCCTCATTTGCGTGCTTCTTATTCGTGTCCCAGCTTATCGGTTTTGTATTTGTCCTTACAGTGCAGCATAGCCTGTTTACGATCTTTGACTGACTTAACTGCTTCTACTGCTTGTTCTTCAGACACCACTTTTTTCTTTTGGGTTAAGCACTCTATAAGATTTAATATGTTTTCCAGCTGTCTGCTTTAAGTACTTTTCTCCCCATGTATTCCATGTTGCTGTGTCACTTGATTACATCTACTTGCCACCCTCCACGTTGCACTTGCTGTTGTGTACTTCCATCATTGCTGACTTTCCCGTGCGCTTCTCCGACCTCTTCTCCAAGTTGTCCTCTCTCCCATTCCTTCTCTTATCCAACCTGACTACCATGTTGCTTCTACCAAACTGCACCCTCCTTCTCTCTCATGTTCCTTCTCCTTCTGACCCTTACTCTGTTTCTTCCCCCATCCATGCCCTCTTTCTCTTGCCCATTGCTTCTCTTGTCCACCTCTGCCTTCTTTGTTGCTTTCATCTCCCTGAATTACTTCCCCTCACACACGCACTATGTGTTACTTCCTAGCCCTCCTGTTGCTTTCACTGCCAACTTGATCCATGTTATTCACCCCACCTGCACCCACTGTGTTGCCCCATCCTCAGTTACACTTCAAAACAAATTATTTTGCTTGAATTTTTTTAAGTTAGTGAACCAACTCTCTAAA
Source organism: Pleurodeles waltl (assembly GCF_031143425.1). Classification (NCBI taxonomy): domain Eukaryota; kingdom Metazoa; phylum Chordata; class Amphibia; order Caudata; family Salamandridae; genus Pleurodeles; species Pleurodeles waltl. The sequence continues at coordinate 660,161,052 of NC_090451.1, forward strand.
TAAAAAATAAAAAAAAAAACACAATTTTGTACGCATACACATACATGGTGCATGCGCTCCATATGAGGCGATCGCCACGTTATATCACTTTTTTTTTGTTTTATTGTTTTCTTTAGCCATTCTACACAGCATCAGGATTGTGGTCCACTGTGGCTAAAAACCATTGTCAAAGCCAATCGTTCCCAAAGGTAAGACCTATTGACTTTGACACAGCTTGTTTTTCTGCTGGTGAGAGAGATTTCTCTGCTGGATTGCATTATTTCTTTGCAATGGTGGATTAATTATTGGACTGCAGAATTTCTTTGTGCTGCATTAGTTTTCGGCTAGATGCAGCACGTATATTACGGGCTGCATTGCACCTCTGCAGGACATTTCCATATGGGGTACATATCTGCTTAGATGCATTACCCTGTTTTTTCCTCCTAGGAGCGCTAGTTGATTCCTGGGGCATTATAGGCCTTCTGGTGTGCTTTATAGTTATGATGGGTGCATTATTTGTCTTCGCAATTGAACATTTCTCTTCTCTTATTCATTATTACCCACCTGTGGGGATGCCTTTGCTGTATTAGTTCCTTTCTCAGGAACATTATTTCCCTTCTTGCATGCGTTAAATTCCTGCTGGGTGTTTTTTTTTCTTCATGAATCTGTATTCCGCACTGTGGTGCATTTTATCACTGTTTGCTACATTATTTCCCTTCTAACTACAATATATCTCTTCCAAGGAACACTGTTTCCCTTCGGTGTTCACTAATTCTCCTCTCAGGGAAACATTAATTTGTTGTGTATTATTTTGCGAGCGAAATTTCATAAAGTTCAAGGAATATCATGCTTTCAGCGCAAAATGTGGTTCCCGTTATCTTGCGTGACTTTTTTTTTTTTTTTTTTTTTAAATAATGAAGCATGCAGCCAAAGTAGATTAAAAAAAACGCGCGATATCAGTGCGAGACTGTTTTGAGCCTAAAATGTCTCTTGTTGGAAAAATGTTCTAAGAGCCCAAGTGTCTTGATAGTATTTAATGAGACGTTTTTAGGCAAGTACCGCTTCTGCTCCAAACGTTGCTCGAAACGTCAAAGTAAAATATCGAGAAATGTCACAATTTTTGCTGGCATATTTAATAATTTCTCAGTCGCCTGAGTTTTTTTTTTTTTTTATTGGAATATTATTTCAGTTGGAGGTACTTTCAGTTTATGATGGTGATACATTTTCCATAACTATTACATTATTTGACTTCTGAGTTACACTACACTTCTGGGATAAGTCTAATTTCTTAGGAGCATTATTTCCACTATGGGGTACATTATGTCGGTGGTAGCTGTATTATTCAATTTCTTAAATGTAATATTTCCCTTCTAGGTGAACTGTAGTCTTCCTGGTAAATATATTCCCCTGGGTGCATTATTTGCCTTCTCTGATATGTAACTTATCTTTAGGGATAATTTAGATGTCCAAATGTTTGCCTTATTGGTTCAGATAAAGTCGAAGAGAGCCTGGCCCAGGGCACATATGGGGAGCTGTAGAGATGTGTCAGACTTGGAGGGGATTTCACCCCAGATTTTATTTACCTGTTAGTTAAGCAACTCTTATACTCCCTATGCCCATCTGACCCTGCTTTCAGTGGTATGTGACATTTTATGAAGGGATTTAACTGCAGATTTGTACGAGTGGGTGACATACAATGATTTGGGTGTGTCCGAATCATTCCTTGCGCCTGATTGTCCCACCCTTTCTGGACCTGCTGAAAATGGCAGAAAAGGTGGCCTAAATGTCACCTTGAGCTATTTCAGGCAAAAGTTTGGTAGGGGAACTAATAAGAATGCAATAATTTTCTTCTCTGACATTATTTCCTTTCTGGCGTTCATAGTATCTCTGATGAATGCATTGCGTCACTTCTGGGTACACTGAGTCCTTTAAGAGTGCACAATATTTCTCATTAGGGCATTACATCACTCTATGGCTCATACATTTTTGTGTATTTTCCTTCTACGTACGTACTTCCTTTCCAGGTATACTGTATTTATGCAGATCCCATTAATACTTCTTTGTAGGGCATTATTTCCACCCTGTGGAACATTCTTTCTCAGCTGGGGCTATTGTTGTCTGTCGTACATTGCATCTCTGCTGGATTCATGCCCCCCTAGACCGTGTCTTATTTGGTTTCTTAGGTGTATTATTTAATTTACTGGGTGTGTTGTTTCTCCTCTGGTGCATTTGACACCTAAAAGGGAACTTACTTTGCTTCTTAGGTGCATTATTACTTTCTGGGTGTACTGTTTCCCTTCTGGTGCAGTTGACACCTCTAGGGAGGCTTACTTTTCTTTATTAGTTCATTATTTTTTTACTGGGTGTACATCGTCCCTTCTGGTGCAGTTGACGCCTTTAGGGTGAATTGACAACCTTCTTGGGTGAATTATACTCTTATTGGGTGTACTGCTTTCCTCCTTGAGTGCATTATACATTTCTGGTTGTACTGTTTCCCTACTGGTTTAGTTGACACCTCTAAGGTGTCTTACTTTGCTCCTTGAGTGCATTATTACGTTCTGGGTGCGCTTTTTCCCCTTCAGGTTCACTTGGTGACTCTTTGGGTGCATTATTACTTTCAGGGTGCACATTTTCCCTTTAGGTTCACTTGGTGACTCCACATTTGCACTATGACTTTCTGGGTGCACTGTTTCCCTTTGGGTTAACATGTTGAGTTCTCGGTGCATTATTACATTCTGGGTGCACTGCTTTCCGTCTGTTCCATATGGTGCCTAGAGAGCATGCTACTTTTCTTCTGGTGCATTATTACTTCCTGGGTGTACCTTTTCTCTTCTGGTGTATTTAATGCCTTCAGGGTACTTTACTTTTCTCCACATGTGTTTTATTACTTTCTGGGTGCACTGTTTCCCTTCAGGGTCACTTGGTGACTTCTCGGGTGCGTTATTACTTTCTGGGTGCACTGTTTCATTTCTGGTTCACTTGGCGACTCCTCCGGTTCATTATCCCTTGCTGGATGTACTGTTTTCCTTCAGGTTCACCTAGTTATCCCTCGGGTGCATTATTACTTTCTGGGTGCACTGTTTCCCTTCAGGTTCACGTGGTGACGCCTGGGGGTGCATTTTTACTTTCTGGATATATTGTTGCCCTTCACTTTGACTTGGTGACTCCTAGGGTGCATTATTCCCGTTCCTCGACACCCCCACATCTCTGACGGCCTGCAGTCCTCTGGCCATGTGTCTGTGGTTAAGCAGATTAATCTCAGCCCTTTAGGTTGCTCCATCCGAGCCGTACAGATGATGGATAAGCTCCCCCCGGGCCCAGCCCTGACCAGGAGCCGAGGCTGACCATGAAATGAGCAGCGCCCCTAGAGTAATCCGCTGAGCCCCGTGTCGGGGAGCCTTTTCATTTCGTTCCTGAAAGTGTTGGAGAAAGGGGCGGAGGGCGAAGGATAAAGCAGCAGAATTGAAGAAAAAAAAAACCGAACAAAAAGTTAATGAGAAGCCTGTCGTTAGTGGAAAGCCATCAATACTCCCTGGGTGAATTTATTCCATTTCGTTCAGCTTGACAACCGCTGCTTCTGTTTTTAAAGCAAATCAGCTGTTAAATAATTCCATTTTTGAAAGACACCCTTGGAGGGCGGCTCTGCTGCTCGCAGGTGGGGGCACTTGTGGCAAAACCAATGTTGGACTCTGTCTGTGAGGGGGGAAATTTCTATATGTATTAACATTTGTTATAAAACACCAGCTACTCTAGGGTGCTTTAACACACTGTGAGCATGTAGAAATAAAACAAAGCAGAATTCAGCAGCCGCAGTCTGGAGCAGGCCCTACCCGCTACTGGCATGTTGAGTAGTCTTGAGCAAAGCACAGAGTATCTCCACTCAGCTCACACTACTTCAATCAGTCGTGTTGGCACAATTGATATTGTTTTTATATGAAACTAACATTTATGGGGAAAAAAAAAGACATTGCACCATTCTTTGCCGTCGCTCAAATTAAATAACTATTTGGTAGAAAATAAATGAAAAATAAATACTGCAAATGTAAAGACGAAGAGTAAGAGTCCTACAAATTCACAAGGAACTCTTTGCATCAGTGAGCATGTGACCCTATTTTGCTAGAATAATTATTTTACCCGTCCTACATTAAACGAGAAGTTTGGTTAAGTATCTTTAGTACCATATGCTCAATGTTAATGTTTCTTGTATTGTGTTATAACTTTGCTGTATCCAGGGCGAAGCATGAGCTGATCTGTCTAATCTGAGACTTTTTGTCGCAGATTCCTTACTTTAGAATTATCCCCGGGCATCAGACTGGATCTGGAAATTTTTCTTTAGCAATACGCCTTTGTGCCAGTAATTGGCATTGTTTAGCACCGCATGGCATCGTCAGCTTTGTCCATGCCAAAAGTGATGTGTGCAGTGCCTAGATAGGCACCAAGCAAGTGCGCTGACATCAATTCTTCTCTTTCCACTCCAGTCAATGCAGATCCGGAGAGAGCCACCCCCAGTTCTTTTTTTAAAAACTTTTTTTCTACCTTTTGTTGAAGTTTTTTGCAATGTTTCTCCTGGTGTAGCCGGTATGTCCACTAGAAAAGCTGGCTTCAAGCCCTGCGGTGCCTGTCACCAACAGATATTGGTGATGGACCTGAATCTTTTTTGCCTCTGGTGCGTGGAGCGCAACCACACAGCAATGACCTGCTTCAACTGCCATGCGCCCCAAGGCCTTGAGAGAGGTGTCCCTCAAGCACCTTGCTGCTCAATGTGTGACACTGCGACCATTTCGATCCTGGTGGAGAAGAAGGTTCTGGGATCGATCCCGAAGTCGCAGTCAAAGTCGTCTGGGCAGTTTTGTAATTTCCACAGGAAAAAGAAAATAAGTTGAAGAGGTCCGCGACTTCACACTGTCAATCAAAGTCATCTGACTAGACAAGGGAGAGTTGTCATTCAAGGTCTGGCTCTACGATTGAGCTCTGTGCTGGGGCCGTTTCCACACCTCCCATGTTTCCAGAAGCAGGTGTGACCCCTGCCCAAAGCCGCAAATATTATGAGGCCATGCATCTCATATTTGGGTGGCCTCTCTCTGCTGGTGTGCCTTTAAGCCTTTGAGGGTATGTAAGGAAATGCCTCCTTGGCATGGTTACCCCCTGATTTTTGCCTTTGCTTATGCCAAGTTATGATTTGAAAGTTTGCTGAGGCCTGCTAACCAGGCCCCAGCACCAGTGTTCTTTCCCTAACCTGTACCTTTGTTTCCACAATTGGCACACCCTGGCATCAAGGTAAGTCCCTTGTAACTTGTACCCCTGGTACCAAGGGCCCTGATACCAGGGAAGGTCTCTAAGGGCTGCATCATGTCTTATGCCACCCTGGGGACCCCTCACTCAGCACAGACACACTGCTTGCCAGCTTGTGTGTGCTAGTGGGGATAAAAAGACTAAGTCGACATGGCACTCCCCTCAGGGTGCCATGCCAACCTCACACTGCCCATAGGTATAGATAAGTCACCCCTCTAGCAGGCCTTACAGCCCTAAGGCAGGGTGCACTATACCATAGGTGAGGGCATAAGTGCATGAGCACTATGCCCCTACAGTGTCTAAGCAAAACCTTAGACATTGTAAGTAAAGGGTAGCCATAAGAGTATATGGTCTGGGAGTCTGTCATGCACGAACTCCACAGCACCATAATGGCTACACTGAAAACTGTGAAGTTTGGTATCAAACTTCTCAGCACAATAAATGCACACTGATGTCAGTGTACATTTTATTGCAACATACACCCCAGAGGGCACCTTAGAGGTGCCCCCTGAAACCTTAACCGACTACCAGTGTGGGCTGACTAGTTTTAGCAGCCTGCCACACACCAGACATGTTGCTGGCCACATGGGGAGAGTGCCTTTGTCACTCTGTGGCTATTAACAAAGCCTGTACTGGGTGGAGGTGCTTCTCACCTCCCCCTGCAGGAACTGTAACACCTGGCGGTGAGCCTCAAAGGCTCACCCCGTTTGTTACAGCACCCCAGGGCACTCCAGCTAGTGGAGTTGCCCGCCCCCTCCAGCCACGGCACCACTTTTGGCGGCAAGGCCGGAGGAGATAATGAGAAAAACAAGGTGGAGTCACTGGCCAGTCAGGACAGCCCCTAAGGTGTCCTGAGCTGAGGTGTCTGACTTTTAGAAATCCTCCATCTTGCAGATGGAGGATTCCCCCAATAGGATTAGGGATGTGCCCCCCTCCCCTCAGGGAGGAGGCACAAAGAGGGTGTAGCCACCCTCAGGGCTAGTAGCAATTGGCTACTAACCCCCCAGACCTAAACACGCCCCTAAATTGAGTATTTAGGGGCTCCCAGAACGCAGCAAGATAAGATTCCTGCAACCTAAGAAGAAGAGGACTGCTGAACTGAAAAACCTGTAGAGAAGACGGAGATACCAACTGCTTTGGCCCCAGCTCTACCGGCCTGTCTCCCCACTTCTAAGGACACTGTTTCAGCGACACGTTCCCAGGGTCCAGCAACCTCTGAAGCCTCAGAGGACTACCCTGCATCTAGAAGGACCAAGAACTCCAGAGGACAGGGCTCTGTTCCACAAAGACTGCAACTTTGCAACAAAAAAGCAACTTTGAAAAAACACACATTTCCCGCCGGAAGCGTGAGACTTTGCACTCTGCACCCGACGCCCCGGCTCGACTTGTGGATAACAAACACCACAGGGAGGACTCCCCGGCGACTACGAGACCGTGAGTAGCCAGAGTTGACCCCCTTAGGCCCCCACAGCAACGCCTGCAGAGGGAATCCCGAGGCTCCCCCTGACCGCAACTGCCTGCTTCAAAGACCTGACGCCTGGTAAAGACTCTGCACCCGCAGCCCCCAGGACCTGAAGGATCCGACCTCCAGTGCAGGAGCGACCCCCAGGTGGCCCTCTCCCTTGCCCAGGTGGTGGCTACCCCGAAGAGCCCCCTCCTTCCCTGCCTGCATCGCTGAAGAGACCCCTTGGTCTCCCATTGAAACCTATTGCGAACCCAACGCTTGTTTGCACACTGATATTTTTCTATATAAAAACCTATTGACCTGGAATTGTCTTTGAGTGTGTGTTTCTCATTTATTGCCTGTGTGTGTACAACAAATGCTTAACACTACCCTCTGATAAGCCTACTGCTCGACCACACTACCACAAAATAGAGCATTAGAATTATCTCTTTTTGCCACTATCTTACCTCTCAGGGGAACCCTTGGAATCTGTGCATGCTATTTCTTACTTTGAAATAGTACATACAGAGCCAACTTCCTACAGGGTACGGGAGGGGTCCCTACTTGTTCCCCATCTACGGGTCCACACCTGGTGTCAGCTGGGCAGCTTGGATCCATGGATGGATCCAGACCGACGCCAGTTGTACCACCTCAACCTTCCCTACACCAATCCCAATGTCAACGGTCTTCGCAGGCGCCATCCCCCATTCTCATACTCGACATGGAGCTGGAAGGACATCGCCCAACTTTGATTACATTGCTGACTAGAGCCTAGCCTTCCTGGCTAGAACCTGAGCCCTATTCCTACGGGCTAGGAGATGGGGGAAGATTGGGAGGTGCCACTTGACTCTGAGGAATACCACCCCTAGACCCCAGCATGGAATGGTTTGAGGAACTGATGAACACCAGTGGACTGGACACTGCTTCCGATACTAGCATGATCTCTCCTCCTACTATGCTACGTGGGGGAAGGAGCTTCTTTCGCCATGGTGGTGAGAAGGGTGGCTTAGGTCCTGGACCTCGGCCTGCCCTCAGTGGCAGTTAAGACTAACGTCTTGCAGAAGTGCTTCAGCTGGGAGTGACCCCCTCAAAACTTCTTCTCCCTTTTGGTGAAGCTCTTACGGACATCCTGCTTGGGGACCTGGTCCAAGTCTAATACAGGGCCTGCTGTGAACAGAACAATTGTCCAATCAATCAATCAGTGAATTTATAAAGCGCGCTATGTACCCGACAGGGTTTCGAGGCGCTGGGGGTGTGGGGGAGTGCTGCCAGCGTTCGAAGAGCCATGTCTTGAGACATGTCTTGAGGAGTCTCCTGAAGGTGAGGAGGTCCTGGGTCTGTAGCGTAGTGAGGTGGGGAGAGAGTTCCAGGTCTTGGCGGCGAGGAAGGAGAAGGATCTGCCGCCAGAGGTCTTGCGCTGGATTCAGGGGACGATGGCGAGGTTGGCGGAGCGGAGTTGACGTGTGGGGACGTAGAAGTTGAGTCTGGTGTTTAGGTAGGTGGGTCCGGTGTTGTGTAGTGCCTTGTGTGCGTGTGTGAGGAGTTTGAAGGTGATCCTTTTATCCACAGGGAGCCAGTAGAGGTCCTTCAGGTGGGGGGAGATGTGACATCGGCGGGGTATGTCGAGGATCAGGTGGGCGGATGCGTTCTGTATGCGTTGGAGTCGTTTGATGTCTTTCGTTGGGATGCCTGTGTAGAGTGCGTTGCCGTGGTCAAGTCTGCTACTGACGAGGGCTTGAGTTACCGTCTTCCTGGTTCCTGTTGGAATCCACTTGAAGATCCTGCGGAGCATGCGGAGGGTGTTGAAACAAGAAGAGGAGACGGCGTTGATCTGTTTGGACATGGTGAGGGCAGAGTCGAGGACGAAGCCGAGGTTTCGTGCGTGGCTGGCTGGGGTGGGTGGGGGTCCGAGGGCGGTGGGCCACCAGGAGTCGTTCCAGGCCGAGGGGGTGCTTCCGAGGAGGAGGACTTCCATTTTGTCGGAGTTGAGCTTCAGGCGGCTGTTGTTCATCCACTCGGCGATGGATTTTAGTCCCTCGTGGAGGTTGGTTTTGGCGGTGAGCGGATCTTTGGTCAGGGAGAGGACGAGCTGGGTGTCGTCGGCGTAGGAGATGATGCTGAGGTTGGGTGGCGCTGGGCGCGGTCCGGGCGCGGACAGGCGCAGACGGGCTTGCCTCTGGCGCAGACGCGCAGCGCCAGCCATTAAGGGAGGGGGGAGGGAGGAGCAGCTGGAAGGCTGGAGGCGGGAGGGAGCGGCGAATGGGGGTGCGAGGGGGGGCGGGGCCGCAGGGAGGCAGCGGCAGGGAGCGGAGAGCAAGGGGGAGCACACAAGGGGCGAAAACACGAAAAACAAGGCAAAAAAGTCTGGCACAATTTTAACAAACAGTCACAATTTGAAAACAATCTGAGAAATACACTAATGGCACAGTCTAACAATCGGGGAGACAGCAATCAGAGGGGCACAACGGGGGCAGAAGCGCAGGAGGCAGGTTGGTGCTGGGAGGCAGGTTGGTGCTGCGGACGTGGGGGGCGAGCTCAGGACCTAAAACAGGTCAGAGGTCGCTCACTTGCAACGCGCAGCGCCAGCCATTAAGAAGGGAGGGGGGAGGGAGGAGCAGCTGGGAGGCTGGAGGGAGCGGCGAATGGGGGCGCGGCCGCAGGGAGGCAGCGGCAGGGAGCGGAGAGCAAGGGGGAGCGCACAAGGGGCGAAAACACGAAAAACAAGGCAAAAAAGTCGGGCACAATTTTAACAAACAGTCACAATTTGAAAACAATTGGAGAAATACACTAATGGCACAGTCTAACAATCGGGGAGACAGCAATCAGAGGGGCACAACGGGGGCAGAAGCGCAGGAGGCGAGGCGCTTGAAAAACAGTAAAACGCACTACAGGGCGGCGAAAAGAGGCACAATCAGAAGGGGCACGGCGGGGGCAGAAGCGCAAGAGGCAAGGCACTGAAAATGGAAAAACACTTACAGGACGGCGGAAAAAACGGCACACGGGTCAAGTGAAGCCTCGAACACGCTAGCAGCAGCGTGGGCGGGGGTCAGAGGCAGGAGACAGCAGGTTGGTGCTGCGGACGTGGGGGGCGAGCTCAGGACCTAAAACAGGTTAGAGGTCGCTCACTCGCGACGCGCAGCGCCAGCCATTAAGAAGGGAGGGGGAAGGGAGGAGCAGCTGGGAGGCGGGAGGGAGCGGCGAATGGGGGCGCGAGGGGGGCGGGGCCGCAGGGAGGCAGCGGCAGGGAGCGGAGAGCAAGGGGGAGCGCACAAGGGGCGAAAACACGAAAAACAAGGCAAAAAAGTCAGGCACAATTTTAACAAACAGTCACAATTTGAAAACAATCGGAGAAATACACTAATGGCACAGTCTAACAATCGGGAAGACAGCAATCAGAGGGGCACAACGGGGGCAGAAGCGCAGGAGGCGAGGCGCTTTAAAAACAGTAAAACGCACTACAGGGCGGCGAAAAGAGGCACAATCAGAAGGGGCACTGCTGGGGCAGAAGCGCAAGAGGCAAGGCGCTGAAAATGGAAAAACACTTACAGGACGGCGGAAAAAACGGCACACAGGTCAAGTGAAGCCTCGAACACGCTAGCAGCGGCGTGGGCGGGGTCAGAGGCAGGAGACAGCAGGTTGGTGCTGCAGACGTGGGGGGCGAGCTCAGGACCTAAAACAGGTCGCGATCGCTAGCCCCAGTGGACCCCTGTTTCCTCACGCAACACCCTAGTCCAGAGAGATTGGTAGTCCAAGCATCTACTTCCTGTGTAAAACCTGGCGCATTCCAATTGTCATAGTGTACATATAGGTATTTATGCCTGCTGCACACCTACCTACATACCACAACTATTGATTTGCACATTCTTCTTTTCTATGAGTGACAGTGTATCAAAAGGTCAGATTGTCCAACTACAGATGGCTTTACGGAATGTAAATGACCTATCACAGTGGTTCCCAACCTTTTGACTTCTGTGGACCCCCACTTTATCAGTACTGGAACCCTTGGACCCCCACGGAATCATTATTGGAATCTGGGAACCCCCCTTCCTCCCAAAAAGAGTCATTACTGAAAGCTGGGGACCTAGTCTGTTCATATTATTACATTTTCTAAGCAGTCGCAGACCCAGTAATGAAGCTTTGTGGACCACAGGTTGGGAACCACTGGCCTATTAGAAACAGTTAAGAGAGGGGCTGTGCTCCCTCAAGCTAAATGCTTAGGCGCAAACATCCTCCTCCTGCAGGAAACACACAAACTCATCAACAAAGTCCCATGCTTTGCCAGATTTGGCTACTCTCAAGCCTTTCATTCTGGATTTGTCAGGGGATCAAGGGGTGCCAGCATTTTAATCAAGAATACAGTCCCATACCAGGTTACGAGAACATGGTTAGATCGCCAGGGCTGTTACCTTGCAATTTCCCTGATGTTAAAAATATCACGTGTGTGTATGCCCCTCAGCTCTACATTTATAGCACACACGACAAAGCTCTAGGGGGACATCCCTGAGGGACTCGTGGTGGGTGGGGACTGGAACGGAGTGGCATACCGTATTGGGGATTGGTGGCAACCCCATGGGCTGCTCCCAGAGCTGAGGAAGACACTTGTCCTCTCATTTCTGCATTAGGCTTGATGGATTCTCACCATTTTCAACTGCCCAAACCCTCTGAAGATCCTGGAAGGTGATTTCACCAGACAGTGCTAACATTTTTAGGAGGACCGTCTGTTTTCCATACACAGCTCTTGGAAGCCAGATCACTCTGGGTACAGAGATCATTCTCCTTGACATCCACAAAAAGCTTTTTGCTTTACCATGTCATCCAGTGGTCAACAAGTAATCCTTAATCTTCATAATAAACACAAATTGTCACATGCAGAATTCCAAAAGCCAAAACCTTAATCAAAGACCAGAGGTACTGTTAGCTTGGGTAAGAGCAAGACATCAACAGGCTGTATTCCAGAACAGCAACCGGAAAATCCATTACATTCAATATATATATATATATATATATTTTTTTTTTTTTTTTTTTTTTTTAATAACCAAATTTTATTGTTTTCAGAGAATTATGGCAACAACCTTTTAGCACAGGTACAACCGAACAGTTCAATTGTAATACATTTACTGTGTACATGTTTTTCTTTTCCTCCCGGGGGAGGGCATATGTAGTTCCTTGATCCCGCTCAGTGAGGAGGAGGAGGACGGTTCGGTCTAATCTATGACAGTGTTCTCAGCCAGGGGCCCCATATCTTTTCATATTTCCGGGGACATCCTCTTGATTCATATATTTGTTTATCTTGGATTGCGCACCAGTCTACTCCCTTTCTCCATTTCTGCGGGGATGGGCCGGCAGGCGAGGTCCACTCTGCGGCTATGTCTCTTTTGGCCACCAGCAGGGCCGTCCTGATGAACGCTCAGTTGGTTCATGATCTCAGTCCCCCCCTCCATGATCCCCAGTAGTACCATAGTGGCGGAGAGTTGGAGTTTCGTCCCTATTGTCTTATTTAGTTAGTTTAACACCTTTTCCCAGTAGCTCTGCAGAGTCGGACAAGACCAGACCATATGGAAGAAGTCTGTGCGTTCCATATCGCAGCGGGGGCAGCAGCTGTTCGACCATATTCCTGCCCGTGAAAGCCTATTAGGCGCCAAGTATGCTTTATGTAGGTAGTAAAATTGTATGGTGCGTAATTTTGCTGATATGGCTAGGGTTTTGGGGGCTTCTAGTGCTTCTGCCCATTCCGAGTCTTCTAAAGCCCCGGTCCAGGTCTCCCACCCCGCCCTCATCGAACTTGCGTCTCCTGGCTTGTTGTTAATCAGCATTCTGTAGAGTTGTGATATCCCTTTCCCTCCCATGTTTCCCATTAGTGTTTTGGCTTCGAGGGGGTTAAACTCCGGTAGCGGATTCTTGGGGAGTTGTGTTCCTATGGCATGTCTGAGTTGAAGGTATTTAAAAAATTGTGTTCGAGATAGTTGGAACTCTGTCTGTAGTTCCTGAAAGGATTTTAGCGTTTCTCCCTTCCATAGGTCTCCCACCAATGAGATCCCCAATATATCCCATTCTGCAAATCCCTCCAGTGTGGCGGTGGTGCTCATCCATTTCCCTCTCCACAGCGGGGTCTGTAGGGTGATTACTGCATTCCATTGGGTGTGTCTCAGCGCAGCCCGCCATGCCAGGAGGGCGGCTCTAGTTGTCTCGCCCATACATTGGGGAAGAGGTGTACCGTACAGCGCATCTAGGATGCATGGGAAGCCTAGAGTGTTCAGTTCCATTTGGTATGCTGGGTCCGACCACCCTCCGTTAAACCAGTCATGTACCGTTCGAATCTGTGTCGCCAAATAGTATAGGTATGGGTCAGACATCCCCAGGCCTCCCTCATGTGTTCCACTCTTAAAGTATTTTATGGCTACCCAGTGTCTGTTCCCGCCCCAGAGGAATTGTAGTGTCGCTGTTTCTAGGGTGCGCAACCATGAACGCGGGATGGGGAGGGGGAAGTTCTGAAAGGCATATGTTAATCTGGGTAGAAGAATCATTTTATATAAGGCTGCCCGCCCCATTATGTTCAGTGGTAATGTCTGCCATTTTTGTAGGTCTGTCTCGACTCGTGTTAACAGCGAGTCTACGTTCTTTGCCCAGGTCAGTTCCGGCAGGAGGGTCACCCAGACACCCAGGTATTTAAAGCTCAGTCTGCGAAGGGGTATTGTGTCCTGCCAGTCGAAGCAGTCTCGGGTATTTACCAAAGGGACCAAAACCGATTTGGCCGGATTCATCTTCAGGCCTGAGGCCGTTGCAAAGCTCTTAAGGAGTTGGAGACTGCGTGGGCCAGACGTGCTTGGGGTGCCCATATAAAGTAGTACGTCGTCTGCGTATAGAGCTATTTTATCTTCTGTAGCGTGTTTCCATTTCTAGCCACAGTATTCCGGATCTGTTCGGAACATCTGGGCCAGGGGTTCTATAGTTAGGGCGAAGAGAAGGGGGGACAGCGGACACCCCTGTCTTGTTCCCCTTCTGACTTCAAAGTGATGATAGGGTTCTGTTAATTTGTACCCGGGCCGAACGGTCCACATACAACGCTCTGGTTAGTTGACAGAACCTCGGTCCCAATCCCGCCCTCTGTAGTACCATGAATAGGAAGTTCCAGTCCACGGAGTCAAAAGACTTCTCAAAGTCAATAAAGAGCAGCGCTAGGTCTCGGGGTAGTTTGTGTCTCTCATCGAGGGCCACATGAAGACGGCGGATACAGTGACGGGTGCTGCGGGCTGTCATAAACCCACATTGGTCTGCGTGGATCAGCTGTGGTAATACTCTTTTGAGACGTGTTGCGAGTATGTTGGCTAGGATCTTGACCTCACAATTAATCAATGAGATCGGTCTGTAGTCTGCACAGTGTAGTGATGGAGGATTAGATTTGGGAATCACTACTATGGTGGCTTCATCCAGCCCTCTCGGGAAGCGCCCCTGTTGTTCTACTTCTGTGAAAAGGGCCATCAGGTGTGGCATTAGCTCCTTCCTGTATTTCTTGTAGTATTCTGCTGGGAAGCCATCAGGGCCTGGGGTTTTTCCAGCTCTCAGACCCGAGATGGCGTTGCTTATCTCTTCTTTCAAAGGCTCGTCTAGAATCTGCGTCTCCGGAGGAGGCAGACGGGGCAGGGGGATTGTGTCTAGTAGTCTACGGCCGTGGGCTGGGTTGACGGAGTCTGAGGCCTTATATAATGTTTTGTAGTAGCGGGCAAAGGCCTCTGCTATATCTTGGTGTTTCTCGACTCTGCCCTGTTCTCCGTCCCATATTTCGTAAATAATGGCTGAGGCTCTGTGGTGGGAGATCAGCCAGTGTAGTAACATCCCTGTTTTGTCCCCCATCCATATATTCTTGCTGTGCTTGCTCGCCAGAGAGCTTTTGCTGCTTCTAGGGACAGATCTCGGATTTCCTCTCGTATCAGGGACAGCTGTCTTGCCTCCCTCTCGTTGGGGTTCCCTTCTTGTGCTAGTTCTAGCTCTGCTGCTTGTTTCTCTAGTGATTCAATATTTTGAGTTTTTTGACGTTCTAGCTTTCTTATCAGGCCTTTGGCTGACCCTCTCAGGACAGCCTTGCCTGCCGCACACAAGATGCCAGGCGAATACACCGATCCCTCGTTCAGGCCAAAATAATCGTTTTGTGCCTTTTGTAGCTGTTCTACAAATTCTTCGTCTTGTAAGTACCAAGCATTTAATCTCCATATGGGTCGGTTCGCCTGGCGGGCCTGACCTAGAGCTATGCGTAGTGGTGCGTGATCAGATATGCCTCTTGCCAGTATTTCAATATGTGATGTGGCGCCGCAGTCTACACTGGGTAGTTGTATCAAGTCTATTCGGGATTGTGAGCCGTGCGCTGCTGAGGTGTGGGTGTATTGTCTGTGTCGTGGGTGTCTCAGTCGCCATATGTCACTGAGTCCCATTGCTGTCATCCAGTTCGTAAGGCCCGTCGTCATGTCCCATCTGTGGGTGGTTATTGGGCCTTCCACGTCTAATTTAGGGTTTGGGACTGAGTTAAAGTCGCCCCCCATCACAGTCAGTCCTGAGGGTAGGTCTAGGAGGATTTGTGTTAGTTCTTTAATGGTTCCTCGTTGTAGGGTTGGGGGAATATATATACTAACTATGTTGATTGTCATTCCCCTCTATTGTCCCGGTAATGGCCACGAATCGGCCTTGCTTGTCCTTCCAGGTCTGCATCACCTTCAGGGGGAAGGAATGGTGTAGAAGGATCGCTACCCCTCTCGAACCCCTCATGAACCCGGCGTGATAGACTCTGTCAAATCCCCTTCTCGCTAGGAAGGGGCAGTGCTCTCCGGCCAGGTGTGTTTCTGGCAAGAGAAGTATCTCAGGTTTGTGCCTATGTGTGAAAGTGAACACTGCCGTGCGTTTAATCTTATCTAGCAGCCCGTTTACATTCCACGAGATGGCCTGTGTTGGGTACATCAGGGTTTATGTGTAAGATTGTCTTGGCTCTGCCCTGCGGGCGTGATTGTTTTAGGTTCAGGGTGTCTCCCTACGTGTCTTCGAGAGCTGTATTACCTTTTTCTGATTTGTTTGTTGGTTGTCCTGTGTTTTAGCCATTTTTAAAATCAACAAACATGTCAACATGACAATGAACGGTGTCTTACCCTCTGCTAATAGATGTAACGTTTGAATCCCCCCAACTCCCTCCCCACCCCATACTTCCCCCCCAGAAGCATCTGTCGCCCTTACCCCTGAACATCGCGCCTTGAACCCAGCGAGATGGTACTTTGAACTAAACTAACTTACTGGTTGAGCATTGGTGGACCCCTCCATAGTGTCCGATCAGTGAATTGAAGGCATTTGCTGGTATTATTTGTCAGCAATATCAGTACTTTAGTTTGTTTGCCTTTCTCCCTCTCCTCTCTCTCCTCCCAAAGACCTCTCTCAAGCCCCCTATTATACAATCGGGCTGCAGGATAGATCTGTGGTTCCCGGCGAGTCTGCCTCGGCCCGGGGTGGGCTCCGTTGTTTCGAGTCTCTTCCATTTTCTTTTTCATTAGCTGTCTGTGGTGATCTTTGGCCTTTCGGGCTAGCAGGCATGGGAGCCGTTGCCGGGGAATTCGAGCGGGAGCTCTGTCCCCCTCTGCGTCGTCTCGACCTCGTGCGGTGTCCCTTGGTGATTGTTCGTTTTGGCCGGTGGTTGAGTTTGCTTCTGCTCAGTGACCAATCAGTTTGTTCCCCGATCTGCCTGAGTGGCAGTTCTTCTGTTAGCCATGTCCATGCCGCGGTTGGTTGTTCGAAGAAGTGTGTTTTGCTCCCATGGACTACCCTCAGCTTCGCAGGGAATAGTAAGCGGTATTGGATGTTCATTGCTTAGTTTTTGCTTGACTCCCATAAAGGAGCGTCTCATTTGTTGTACATCCCGTGTGTAGTCAGGGAAAAGGAGGACTTTATCTCCATTGCAGAGGAGGTCTCCTCTGGCTCGTGCTTCTTGCAGGATCATGTCTCTGTCCTTGAAATTGAAGAGGCAGAGGATTACTGGTCTCTGCGGGGACCCTGGCGGAGGTCTCATCTGAAGGGCTCTATGTGCTCATTCAATAGCGAACCACAGGGTAAGACAGTCCTTCGGAATCCAAGAGCGAAACAATTCCTCCAGGAACGCGGTAAGGGACTCCGTGGCTGTGTCTTCCGGGAGCCCAACCATTCTGAGGTTGTTACGTCTTGATCTGTTTTCAACGTCTTCGGCCCTTCGGTGCAACTCTGCCGTTCGAGATATGAGTACGGACACTTGTGTTTTTAGGGTCTTTACCTCGTCTTCCACCGTGAATATTCTGGCCTCCGTGATTCGGGCCGTGGCATTGCGTAGGTCTTGGCGCACCAGAGTCACTTCTTCCCTAACCTCTCCGACTCTAGCCTCCACTGCGTCCTGGGACGTGTGGATGGCCTGAAGAATTGTTTCTAAGTCTCTGGAGGTTGGTGCTTGGTTGTCTCTTTCACCCGGTGTATGGGCCTCTGTTCGGGGCCCCACTGCGTTTGTGGCATATTGTTCTATCCTTGTCTGGGCTGTCGATTGTCTTGATGTTTTATCTTTGCCCATAGTCTTATTATGTTTTTGGCCGGGATCAGAAACCGCCCTTGTTTAAGTTCTTGTTGTCTCTGTATGGCTGATTATGGCTGGTTTCGACCTCGATCTCCCGCCCTCTCCGTCAGTTCGTCGTCTGGGCCCAGGGTGAGTCAGTTTTTGCTGGGTCTCGTACCCGCACCCTCTTAAGGGTCCAAGCGATTTTGTTGTGAGGATTGGTGGTTAGGTCTACATCGCCTCCCCGTCGTGGCCCCAGTCCATAAAGCGCGGGCCACGGGTTTCCACCCTGGTCTCTCGCGCAGTGGGTGACTAACCGATCTTTTGTGATTGGTGGATGGGTCCGTGTCACCCCCTCGTTGTGGCCTCGAATCGTAGAGCTCGGGCCGTGGGCACGAGAGCCCGAGGGGTGACCCCAGTGTTAGGCGTTTCCTCCCCTTCTCTCCTGGGGGGGTGGAGCTCCCGGACCTTCCTCGCGGCCGCGACTCCGCGGGTCCGTCCAAGCCTCCGAATCGGGCCCGGGCCCCGCTTTTACCTCTCATCTCGGGGCAGGAGGTCTTGGCGTCTTCTCGACGGGACGAAGCCACCTGGGGGAGGAGGATTCCGGGCAGATTCAAGGCGGATGACGGAGGGGTCCGGAGCACTATGAAAGTGCATCTGCCATCTTGACGCCTTGGCCACGCTCCCCATATATATATTTTTAAATGGTGACTTTATATCCAGAATCACAAGCATCTTCTATTAAATACCCAAATGCACATGATGCATTTAACAATAAAATCCTCCAAATAGCCTAAAGAAATGGCAGATCAATAAGTATTGTCCTAACGTGAAAGTGATCATTCCTCATTGATCACAACCAGTAGATTAACATCTGCCTGCGTGCACAACTGGTTGTACAAAATGAAAATCAATTCTAAATGTACATCATTAACACACACACACCCACGTCCGACACCTCAATGCCACCCAAAATTTTCCAGATGAAAAAGTCTTCACCTAACCGGTCCAAAACTGAGATACAGTTGTGGAAGGATGTTGGAGAGCCAAAACGCAGGACAGAATCACCCAAAAACCACATACTTTGATGCCTGGAAGGATAACATTAGCATCCCCTGAAGTTTATGTAAAGTTTAAAAAAGGACACACAGACGTTTCAAATTTGGTTGCGAGTGTTCACAATAAATTTCCTAAAGTAAAGGCAGATAAAAAAATAAATATTAAGTTGAATCTTTGGTGTGAGGATTAGTGAAAAAGTATTCCCAAAAACCTGAAACTCACTTAGGCCAAATCTATTCCAAGAAAACTGTTCTCAGCGTATGGATTAGTAAAATACCATATATTCCAACCTGGCACTAAGCAGGTTCTCACACTTGTTTCAGACATATTGGAATTTGCCAGGGTTGCATAACAAGTCTAGATATATGACAAACATCTAAGGTGATGGATGGAATGCATGAATTAGCATCGCTTTGGAGATAGTTCTGTTGCATTCTGTTTTTTGCTTACTGTGTCATTACAAAGGGGGCTAATATAACCCAGTCTTAGCCCACTCCAAGAAATAAGTCCAACTCAAAGTGCTCAACAGTGTCCTCTCTAAATGGGAATACAGGAAAGCCCCCAAATGGTTTTGGCCTTATAAGGCCTAAGCAGTGTAGTAAAATGTTAATATCCATATCACAGCGAGATAAAAGTGAATTCTTGAGCACCCTTCGTAGCTTGCTGTGCCATAAGATCTCAGATAGCTGCTCACTGATGGGGCAAAACACATATTAAACCTTTGCCAAGTTTCTATTGCCATTTAAAGGGGAAGAGGCCTAGCATATCCCACTATATTTACATTTCAGTAGTATATTTGCTTCCAGCTCCCAGTTAATTACAACATGTGTAGAACTCACTCAAGGTTATCCCAGGCTGGGCACCTCGAGTCACCTCTAACTCCTGGCTGAAGTCCGCAATTTGCTTGCAAAATGGTTCAATTTGTCCGAACCCTGGCAGAGGAATCTTTGTATTCTTCAAATAAAAGGTTTGAATCTAGCCACAGGTGATCAGTAGATGCCTAATAACGCCAGAGAACTAGGACGAGCAATAATAGTTATATGGGTTGGGGGCACAAGGTTCATACTACCCACTCTTTCACTACACTGAGATAACTCAGTACACACTCGATATTCACATTGGTTGGACGGCTGCAAACACACTGCCCCCGTTATGGAACATATAACTAGGGCTAACACACAGCTTCCAGATCAACTACCTCAGCTGTGATTGCAGGTAGTAATACAATAGCACAGCACACCTCCTGGATGATTCACAACTGCTGCAAACAGAGGGGGTTATTACAACTTTGGAGGAGGTGTTAATCCGTCCCAAAAGTGACGGTAAAGTGACGGATATAACACCAGCCATATTACAAGTCCATTATATCCTATGGAACTCGTAATACGGCTGGTGGTATATCCGTCACTTTACCGTCACTTTTGGGACAGATTAACACCTCCTCCAAAGTTGTAATAATCCCCAGAGTGTTCTACAAAAATATAAAGATATATCAATCTGAACTTACTCCAACGCCGAATATTGACTTCAAGGATAGTAAATCCATGTCTCCAAGTGTATCAGTACGTTGATGACATGCTGTTATTCAGCACAAATCACCAGGATTCCGTAATACCCAGTGACAAAGCAAATTCTTAATTTGACCACTCTTTCCCCCAAAGGGCTCGGAGTAGTAGGGTGAGGCAGTCTACCGCCGGAGTCCAAGAGGACCTCGAGCTGGAAGTCGCTTTACGAAGTGGTTCAGTGTCTTTTGATCTCTCTTCGGCAATTAGAGGTATGGATTCCTTACAGAGTAGCCCGCGGGGAGCTTGGGGCTGGTATTAACCTGACCTGCCGGAGTAGGCCTCGCAATAAAAATCAAAGAAGAGCCGCTTCTCTCTCCTCCGGCTACTCAGTGATTATTTATTCATCTCCCACTTGATTTGATTTAATATGCACTGAATGCTGGTGCTTTTTAACACCTTTCATTTATTTAAGTGGCCAATAAAGTGCTTTTAGACAGAAATTGGACCCTGGAAAAGGAGAAAGTCTACTTTCAGTCTGATGTTCTGATTGTTCTACATTAATTAAGTCAGTGCAGAAAGGGCCTCTGGTCGGGAGGAGGGGGTTGGATACCTTGATACTAATGGTGCCTCGGAATTAGCCCTAGACTGCAGTATAAAATGCCAGGTACAAATGGGCATTGCTCTGCCAGTGAACAGACAAGGGCCACAGAGGCGCGAAAATAGGCTTGTTGGATCTATCAGCACTTCAACCGTTCTGCAGTGAGATGCAGTCCAAGGTATGGCAAACCTTGGTTCCTCAATCTCATTACCATGTCAAATTTCACATACAGTCTGTGCGAACACGAACCTTCATCCAGGTGATAGCTCCTCTCTTGCCTCTTTAAAAGAGAAAGTCCTCTGGAATTTGAAAGGCACATCGATATGTGTCTCTCATCCCTTACTACAGCTCAAAACCCCGTCCAACCTTTCTCTTTCGTCAATTACAGGTTGTCCTCAATGCCACACGTTTTCATCATAGCGTTGCCCCTAAGTCAGTGAGAGGCAGGCTTGGTACTGAGAGGTGGCAGGCTAGGAATGGCTCTGCTGCAGCTGTCTCATGCTTCTGTGTCCTGTTCTTCCACATGGTATTCCATATTCTTGGGGAGTTGACTGGAAAGGTGTTAAAATGCACACTGGTTTGGAGAGGGGGGTGTTAGCTTCGAATCTGGAATCTTTTTGCTGAGCAATACTCTGCATGCTCCGTTGGGTGGTGGTGTTTGGATCCGCGTGTGTCGTGCAGCTCCACGTGGCTTTGTCAGTGTCGTTGGAGCCATCTGTGAAAGCATGGTCTATAAAAGCACCACCCTGTTGCGCGTACATCAGTTATTTTCCTTCTGCGCAGGTGAAGTGCAGGCCTGGGATCGAGCTACCCTTTGCCTTTTTCCGACATTTTGTAGGAGGTTTCTGGCATCTGGGTGAGGAATATGTCATCTAGGAAGACTGGGTTCAAGCGGTGTGACGCCTGTCATCACGCCATGTCAGTGACGGACCCCCATCAGGTATGTATGTCTCTGGTGCCTCGACAGGGACCATGACTCGAAGTTGTTCTCCGAATGCCGGGCCATGGCCCCGAAAGCTTTGAGGGAGCAGTCCCTATAGCTCATGGCGGCCCGGCAGTCGACTTCGTTCAGCGCGACTCATGGGTGGTTACGGTCCCGCTGAAGGAGGAGGTTGCCGGACTGCTCCAGGAGCCCCAAGTCCTCTTTGTCCCACTCGAGGTCCTCCTGTCCAAGCGGACTTCGCCATGCCTGTCGGCCGACAAGGCATCTCGGGAACGTTGATGTTCCGAGCATGGTTCTGCGGAGCCCTTGCCGGATCCTTCTCCAGATGCTGGTATGCTCTTACCTCCTTATGTGGCTACGGAGGGGGGAGCAAAGTATGTCACGGTGGTGTGTAAGGCAGCTGAGGTCTTGGACCTAAACTTGCCTATGGTGCTAGTCAGGACTAATCTGCTGACAGAGATGCTTCAGCCACGGGTTGCTACATCGGAGCCGAGGTTATCCTTCAATGAAGCCCTTACAGATGCCCTACTGGAGACATGGTGCAAACCCAGCACAGAGGCTCCTGTGAATAAGACAATTGGCTGCCGCCATCTGCAAGCTCCTAACAACCCTAGTTTCCTCACCCAACACCCCACCCCGGAGAGCTTGGTGGTCCAAACCCCCACATCCCGTGGTGCCTTCCCTACCGCTCACCCGGATAGGGAATCCAAGAGGCTGGACCACTTTGGGAAGAAGATGTTTTCTTCCTCCAGCCTGGTTTTGAGGTCGGTAAACACCTCTTGCCTATTGGGCCGTTTTTCCCATACTTTATAGAATACGGTGGCACAGGTGCTGCCCCAGGTCCCGGAGAGCATACAGGACACTCTCACCCAAGCTGTCATGGATGGGAGAGATGCAGCCAAGTTTATCATTAGGGGTGGCTTGGACTCAACCAACTTGCTGGGCAGGGTGATTTATTTGACAGTGGCCCTCTGAAGCCACGTCTGGCTGCATACCACTGGCTTTTCAGGGGGATATCCAGGCAAATTGGATGGACATGCCTTTTGATGGCTCACGTCTTTTTGGTGAGAAGGCAGATTCTGCACTTGAGCGGTTCAAGGACTCTTGAGCCACGGCCAGATCCTTGGGCTTGTCAGCGCCCGTTCGCCAGCAGTCTGCGTATCACCCCTTTCGAACCTTCTGGAGGGGCGCGGTACCACACCAACCACACGTTAGCCACTGTCCCCCAGCTTCACAGCATTCAGTGTGAGAACAAGGTGGTGGTACCTTCAGACGGTCTAGCCAGAGATCGGCCGCCACCCAGCCGCCCTCTTCCGCAATGCCCAAGCCCTCCTGGTATAATTCTGCAAGACCATGCCCGTCCAGTTGGAGGGAGGATTCAATTTCATCTCCCTCACTGGCGGTCCATAACATCGGACAAATGGGTCTTGCAAATCATACAGAAGGGCTATTTCCTCCCCTTCCAGTCTTTCCCTCCGTCTATCCCTTCATTGAAAGAATGGCTGATGGAGGATCATTTAATATTGCTCCGCTAGGGAGTTACAGCTCTCTTGGCCAAGGGAGCAATAGGAAGGGTCCTGATGTCAGAAGTAGGCAGTGGTTGTTATTCCCGCTACTTTCTGATTCCAAACAAAACAAGGGTCTTTGCCCTATCTTAGATTTAAGGGAGGTCAGTCTCTTCCTCAAAAAGGAGAAACTCAAGATGCTCATTCTTGCTCAGGTCTTGCCTGCTCTAGACCAAGGAGACTGGATGGTAGCGTTGGACTTGCAGGATGCGTATGTTCGCATTTCCCCATCCTGCCCGCCCACAGGCGTTACTTCCGGTTCAAGGTGGGTCACAAGCACTTTCAGTTTACAGTGCTCCCTTTTGGTCTCACCAGTGCCCCTCGGGTGTTCACGAAGGTGATGGCGGTGGTGGCAGCTCATCTATGCAGGTTAGGGATTTCAGTCTTCCCCTACCTAGATGACTGGCTGTTGAAGGCTCCTACACCTCAGTCTCTCATTACCCATCTTCAGACTGCGGCTGACGCATTTGCTGGGGTCCACTATAAACGTGCAGAAGTCACACCTGACTCCCTCTCAGAAGTTCCCTTTCATCGGAGCTGTTCTGGATTCAGTGCAGTTTGGGGTTTTTCTTCCCGAGCAACGAGTCCAGGATATTCAGGTTATGAAACCGATGTTTCGGCATCTATCCTGAATTTAATCGAGAATGATTGAGGCTGTTGGGACTCATGGCTTCCTATATCCTGTTTGTCAAGCATGCCAGATGGCATATGAGGGCTCTGCAATGGGACCTGAAGTTCCAGTGGGCGCAGTATCAGGGAAATCTTACCGACAGGGTTCAGATTTCGCAAGGAACTGCAAAAGACCTGCAGTGGTGGTTAGTGAACTGTGATTGGGTCAAAGGCAGACGGCTCTCCCTTCCCCAACCAGATCACACATTAGTGACAGATGCGTCACTTCTGGGATGGGGCGGCCACCTGGGAAAGGAGGAGATCAGGGGACTCCGGTCTCTAGTGGAATCCGGGCTCCATATCAACTTATTGTAGCGTTGGGCAATCAGGCTAACATTGAAAATTGTTTTCCTGTTTTGAAATAGAAGGTAGTGCAGGTGTTCACGGACAACACTACCGCAATGTGGTACTGCAACAAGCAGGGCGGTGTGGGGTCATGGACCCTTTGTCAAGAGGCTCTGCATCTCTGGACATGGCTGAAACAGCAGGGTATAACCCTGGAGGTTCAACACCTGGCAGGTTCTCTGAATGCCAGGGCGGACGAACTCCGCCGTCCATGCCTATCGGATCACGAGAGGTATCTCCATCCGGAGGTGGCGCAAGGACTCTTTCAGCAGTGGGAAGCGTCTTGGTTAGATCTGTTCGCCTCCGCGGAGAATGTGCAATCTCAGCAGTATTGCGATTTCAAGTTTCCAAGGTGGCAATTGTTCAGCGACGCTTTGTCACAAGTGTAATTCAGGCCTCCTATATGCTCTTCCGCCCATACCACTTCTGCCTAGAGTTCTCAAGAAGATCAAGAACAACCGGGCCCAAGTAATCCTAGTGGCTCCAGATTGAGCAGAGAGAGTCTGGTATCCTGAGCTACTCAAAGTGAGCATCAATCCTCCGAGAGGATCTTCTGCCACAGCAGCAGGGGAAGGTTCTCCACCCAAACCTGTCAACTCTGAGTCTTCATGCGTGGAGATTGAGCGGCGGCAGTTGATGGCTTTTTACCTTCCTCCCGAAGTATTTAAAGTTATTTTGGCAGCCAGGAGTCCCTCCACTATAATGGTAAATGCCTGCCATTGGAAAAGCTTTGTATATTATTGTACAGAAAGGTCTATTGACCCTCTTTCTGCTTCTCTTTCTGATATTCTTCTCTTCATTCTTTCTCTAGCCCACAGGGTTCTGCCTTGGAGACTCTCAAGGGCTATATTTCTGCATTATTGGCATTTCTTTGGCTGCCTGATCATCCTTCGCTTTTCAAATCTCCCCCCGCTGTACATAGATTCCGCAAAGGGCTTGTACATATGTTTCCCCCTACACAAGTATTTATTATGCCTCAATGGGACTTAAAGCTTGTCCTCGCATTTCTTATGTGTGCTTTAGAGCCTTTGCATAACTGCCCCCTCTGGCTGCTCACCATTAAGACAGCCTTCTTAGGGGCAATACCGTCTGCCAGGACGATGAGTGAGATACAAGCCCTGTCATCAAAGCCACGTATCTCACTATCTATCCAGACAAGGTGGTTCTCAGAACTCGTGCCTCTTTCCTCCCCAAGGTGGTGACCCCATTTCATCTGGGTCAGAACATCACCATGCCCACTTTCTTTGCTCCACCACATCCCTCTAAAGAAGAGGAGCAGCTCCATTGACTGGACCCAAAAAGAGCGTTGTCGTTCTACCTTGAATGCACAAAAGAGTTCTGAGTGGATGACCAACTCTTGGTGGGGTACTTGGGAGCAAAAACGTGTTCGGCAGTGCAGAAGTGAATAATTTTGCGCTGAGTCGTTCTCTGCATTAAGATATCTTACGCATTGGCCAGGAAGCAGCCTCCTGAGGGCTTGCGGGCTTCATTCTGCCAGGGGCAAAGCTGCTACCACTGCGCTCGCTCAAGGCGTACCAGTCCTGGAGATCTGTCAGGTGGCAACATGGGCATCATTGCACACGTTTGCAAAACATTTCTGCCTGGACAGTCAGGTACGAAGAGACAGGTATTTTGCCTGTTCAGTCCTACAGGACTTTTTAGTGTAAGGAGTAGTATCTGCAGCCCATCACCAGGAGGTTATGGCTTAGCATCTACTCAAAGGTAAGGAACCTGCAGCTATAAGTCTCTATCAGATAAACAAGTTACTTACCTTCGGTTATGCATTATCTGGTAGAGACTATCTAGCTGCAGATTCCGTACACCCACCCATGCCTCCCTGCTCTGTGGATATGTCTAGTAGGGTTAGGGCTTACCCTTTTCAGTGCCCTAGTTTTGCACAGACAAATGTTGGTTCTATCCATGACTGTGCTTCTGGCATATAAGTGTTGTGGATAAAAGAACTGGCATACGTGCGCCGGGGTGGTGCCTTTATAGGTGACTGTGACATCACAGTTGGCTCCATCGACGCTGACGAAGCCACGCGGAGCCAGTTGACGCACGGGGATCTGAACAATGCCACCCGACCGCAATCGCAGGGTATTGCTCAGCAAACAAATTCCAGATTCAAAGCCGATGCCAGGGAATTCAAAGGTAAGGAATCTGCACCTAGATAGTCCATACCACATAATGCGTTACCGAAAGTAAGTAACCTTTTCGATAAGTAGAGAGCAGAGTTAAAGAGCAGTGAAAAGAGAGAGGGATGTGTATTGCTAGATGTACTAGGTGAGAGAAAGCGCATTATTTAGTGAAATAACCAACCTTTTTGAACAGAGAAAGGGAAGGAGTGTGTGTGCGTTTTTGTCTGTGTGTGTAGAAATTCCTGGGGAAATCTGACAGACACCTCACCATACCAGAATGAAAACACCTGCACCCAACTATTTATCACAAGATACATTTATTGGGAGGGTGGGGGTGTTACTCCCCCCCCCCCCCCAAGTTACACCTCTGTGTGCCTGTCTTTGGCATGTTTGCACCTTGTGAAAGGTCCTTGTTGCGTTCATTTCAGGGTACTGAGAAGATAGCTGGGATATGGTTTTCTTTGCCTCCCGATGTAGGGTTCAGCCACTGCATTGAAGTGTGTGTGATGGAATAGGGTCCTAACTAGAGGCAGCGTCGCCCCCCGCAAGAGCTGAAAAACTTTTATAGAAACAACATAATAAACCCAGTTTATTATGTTGTTTCTGTAAAAGTGGGTGGGGCCACTGGCATGACGTGGACAGAGGGGGGAGTGCTCAGTGTACAAGTATGTCTGGCTGTCCTTCTGGGTCCGGCCAAACACACAAGCGCACAGGGCTCTCTCCAGCCCAGAAACATGGTTGCTGGGCTAGAGAGAGCCTACAGAGGCTCCCAGTCTGCCTGAGAGTACCCTGGCTGGGCACTCCTAGCCAATGCTGACACTGCTTCGAGCAGCATCAGTATTGGCCGCAGGGCAGGCTGGGAGCCTGTGCCTGCCTGCATCCTGTGACCGAGGAGCAGAGCTGGGTGGTGCCCAACAATTTGTAGACAGGAGTTTGTCTTATGGGTTTTCAGGTTCCTTGTTCTGTATTGTATGTCTCCACCTGCCTCATGCATATTTCTTCCTTCAAAATCCGGCCTCTAGAAGTGATAATTCAATACATAACTTTCTTTCAAGGTTGTTGCCATGAACAGTAGAAGGGTTTTTTTCTCAGTGATATGTGACCCATGTTGGTGTTGGACGAAGTATATTGGCTGCTTTGGAAACTCCTGCTATGGCAAAAAGCACAAAAGAAAAAAGGTATTTGTCTCTGTACGGACTCCTTTATGTGAAACCCAGCGGGGGCATTATGGAAACAGTGTTTTCACTGGCTTCATTATTGCCGCACTTATTGAGATGCCAAGCTGGTGCAAGTGTGGCCTCAAAAGCAGTAGTTGCATAGTCCTCCCAAGACATTCACTCCGGGTTGACCATGGATAGAACCCATGTTGCTGTCTCTAGAGTCAAGTTGGGTTTCTGGTTAGAACTTCAGAAAACCTTTTAACCCTCTGTATCTCCCAATGACACAGATTCTCCTGATTGGAATAGACCATCAGATCTATAACCTCCAGGACAGGGCACTTTACCAGTGGTTAATTGTATGTTAGCTGCAGTAGCTTTCTGGTTTTCTTTGTTACGCGTATTTTTTGTCATGTATTCCCAAGGGGTTAACTGCTTGAACCTTCTGGTTCTCTTTGTTGCTCATATTTTTAGCAGTTTTGTATTTCCTTTTACAAAACATATGTTAACTACTAGAGACTTCTAAATAATTCTTACTAATTTTTTAGTTGTGTTTTAGTTTCTATTTTGGAATTGCTGGAGCCTTCAGGCTCTTAGTTATTCATATTTGTAATCGCCATATTTGTTGCTGTAAAGGACCTCCTAATTTTAAAATTAATAGACCGACTCATTTTAAAATGGATGGCTTTGACCAGACATTGAAGCTCTTGTGTGAGAGTTTTGTAGGTTACTGCAACTATCTCTACTACC
This sequence comes from Pleurodeles waltl, assembly GCF_031143425.1. Lineage (NCBI taxonomy): Eukaryota > Metazoa > Chordata > Amphibia > Caudata > Salamandridae > Pleurodeles > Pleurodeles waltl. The sequence goes on from NC_090451.1 coordinate 660,189,042, forward strand.
CGTGATGGTGCAGATTGTTACCATTAGGGAGTCAAGTCCAAACACTGTGAAATGTATTTGTCCAGTTTGTGTAATGTAGTATTTAAGAGCCTGGGATGCCAGTAGTAAAGAACTCGACCCACTTTGGATTCTCCACAGTAATATACGAGTCTATACAAAGTATCACACTATCCAGAATTACGATGCACCATATAACAATGTGCAACAGCTTGCCCACAACATTCAAAACTGATTTATAATTTTTAATAACACATCACCCCGAGTAATGTCACATATTACCATATCATACAGCAAAATACAGCACCACACCACACATTATCACACCCCAAGAAAGAACCTAGCACCCACCTGACTAGACACCACATCATTCACGAGTACACAATTAACCAAATCAACTTAGACCAATCGAAACAAAACGCTGACATTTACCAATGCACAAAACTCCATCCGTACCATTCCACGCCCTTTCACGCCAAATAACATTATTCTGCACTGTTGTATCTCACACATTCTGTTACTCCCAAACTTGTTGCACCACAACACATAATGTGTCACCACATCAGTCTCGAACATACCACAGCTCAATTTGACACTACTTCATAAATCGTCATTATGCTATGCCTCTCCACATTATTCTACACAGTTTAACACCATGCCACATCATACAACACCACGTCTCAACTAAACACTTATCTTATGCTTGGTGCACTGGGAGATTTGTAAAGCGCAACGGTTTCACCTTTTGCTGACAAAAGCTACAGAAAGAAAGCCTTACAAGGTGAACAGGTGTGTTTTCGGCAATTTACGGAGCTTTAACAGAATGGGTTTGGCTCAGATGGACACAATAAGAGTGTACTAGATCCTGGCAATGGTGACTGACAGTGAGCGGCCTACAACACAAGCTATTTTAAACTTGGGTATATTTGCCAAGTGGAGGGAGTTGGAGTGAATGATCCTAGTGGTTTGGTAGAATGAGAAAAGGGTGAACATGTAATTATTATTATTATGTCATAAATAGTCTTGCATCAGATTCATTGAGAATTGAAGACGGGGAGTTTCTTGATAGCAGTCAGGGGGGTTTGGCTAATTACCGGATATACTTGTCCTATCAATACCGAGGATCAGATGGGATGCAGAATTTCGGATCAGCTGAATTCTGCCGATAAGAAATACAGGGAGCCCAAAGTAAAAGGTCACCTTAAGCATAAAAAAAACATTGCGCTACAGTGTCGATATGGACTTTGAAGGAGATACCAGAGTCAAAGATGATTACGAGATGGTGGGCAGAGTGGGTCGAGGTGGGGAAGTTACCAAGAGAGTTGGACCACCAGTCAGAAGTCCAGAAAGCAGGATTGCCAAAAACGAGAACTTAGCATTGAGTTTAAGAGAGTTGTCATTCATTTATTTAACGCGTGGCAGACACAGTTTTTAAACTGAAGCTGAAGGGAATAAAATTCATCAAGCAGTTTTAGGATGAGTTGAGTGTCATCTGCATAATAACGAAATTGGAGGATGTAGGCATCAGTAAGTTCAGCTATGGAACATTGTACAATTTGAAGAGCCTGGAGATCAGGCAAAATCCTTGGCGAACCCCAGAATTGATATCTTAAAATAGAAGCAAAACTGTCCCCTGGGTCCCACCTGAGTCCAATGGTCAAGAAAAGAAGTGAACAAACTAAAGGTTATATATTGGAGGATAGGATAGAGACTGCATGGCGGGTTAGAACGTCATTGACCATGTAAGATGCCGCTGACAAATCATGGAGGATCAAAAACACAGTGCTTCTCTAACCTCTTGGGTGCGGGCGTTGGCCACTGGCTGACGCCCGCACTACCTCCCTAGTGCAGGTCACGACCCGTGGCTGACACCAGGGAGGGGGTTAAAAAATCCTGCTGTGCATCACACTGTTTTTTTAATTTTTTTTATTTAGAACACCCATGGGAGACACAGAAGATCTTCCATGTTTCATCCCCCACCGCCCCTTTGTGATGTCAGCACACCGTGAGGCACGCTGAAGTCACTATCTGTTTTCCCCACTGGAGCAGGAAGCGTCCTTCCTGAACTGGTTTCCTGGCCCTCGACTGCAGTGCAGCTGTGATCAAGGGCTAGAAAACCGCACTAAACACCATGGATTTCACTTGGGGGGGGGGCACCCCCGACCGGTGGTATTGAGGGATTTGGAGGAAGAGGTAATGGGAGTGGGAGCACCAATAAAGATTGTTGGACTGGGCGCTAGAGGCAAAGACTTGACGATTGGTATGAGACAAGGTGAAGTAATACTGTTACCCTTTTTTAGTGTCTTGAGAAAACGTGCTGATTGAGGGAAGAAACAAAGATAAGGTGACCTCTGTTGCGTATCACATGCACACACCCATCAGCAATCTTGTGACCGTCTACATAAACTAGTGTTTTAGAACGACAGTTTAGCCAGTAGCAGAGATGGCATCTCCTTGGAACACTGCTGCTCAAGCCCTCACTCGGGTTGTAGAGGATAGCTCTGACGTAGGATCAGAGACCGAGACAGCAAATACTGAGACAGCATCTGAGGAATAGGACAATTACGCAGACTCTGGAGGTGCTTTTCCAGTCAGATTATGAGTGAGGTGATGAGGACAGTCATGTTGTCCCGTCGCAAGCACAGTCTGTGCAGCGGGACAATAGAGTATTATCCCAACCCAGAGAGCAGGTGCATGCGGCTGCAAGCACAGAGTGAGTGCTCTCCTGGGAGCTCCTCAATTTATTTCAGCCTCAAATTCCACCACCCAAATCGTATTGTGGAGACATCAAAATTATTCATCACTAAACAACATGGTTTTGTAATGGAGGCACCTGCGTTTCTGGTCCTGGGCTCGGCTGCCATATAGGGAAACCTACCAAATCCAGACATTTCTGGAAACTAGACACCCGGGGGAGTCCACAGAGGTGTGACTTGTGTGGATTCCCCAACGTTTTCTTAGCCAGAATACCCTGCAAAGGTGAAATGTTGAATTTAAAAAATCTATTTTTTCTTGCATTTCTGTCACACCAACTACTGGGATCCACAAAATTCCTACCACCCAGTGTTTCCCCACCTGTCCTGATAAAAACGCTACCCCACTTGAGTGCCTGTACTTAGTGCCTGCGTCAAGAATGGATCACCCCAGGGTCAACAGTTGCCCTCATGTGAGGAACAACTTTGGCCGTTATGTGATCTGTTCCTGACACGGGATCTAGGCCTATCCAAATCCACAGCTAGGCACTTTCCAAAAAACACGTCCGTTTTCAGTGTAAAAATTTGATGTGTCCATGTTGCATTTTGGGGTGTTTCCTGTCGCCGGCACTAGGCCTACCCACACAGGTGAGGTACCATTGTTATCGGGAGACTTGGGGGAATGCTGGGCGGAAGGAGGTTTGTGGCTCCTCTCAGATTCCAGAACTTTACAGCACCGAAGTCTGAGGGAAAACTGTTTTTTGTTGCCAAATGTTGAGGTTTGCAAAGGATTCTGGGTAACAGAACTTGGTGAGAGTGCCACAAGTTACCCCCATCATGGATTCCCCTAGGTGTCTAGTTTTCAAACATACGCAGGTTTGGTAGGTTTCCCTAGGTGCCGGCTGAGCTTCAGGCCAAAATTCACAGCTAGGCACTTTCCCAAAAACACATCAGATTTCAATGTAAAAATGTGATGTGTCCATGTTGCGTTTCCTGCTGCGGGCATTAGGCCTACCCATCCAAGTGAGGTGCCATTTTTATGAGGAGACTTGGGGGAACAGAGAATAGCAGAACAAGCGTTACTGCACCTTGTCTTTCTCTACATTTTTTACTTCCAAATGTAAGACTGTGTGTAAAAAAAGACATCTATTTGAGAAATGCCCTGTAATTCGCATGCTAGTATAGGCACCCTGGAATTCAGAGATGTGCAAATAACCACTGCTTTCAACATCTTATCTTATGCCCATTTTGGAAATAGAAAGGTTTCCTTGATACTCATTTTTCACTCTCTATATTTCACCAAATGAATTTCTGTACACCCGGTATACAATGAAAACCCATTGCAAAGTGCAGCTCCTGTATTGGCTCTGGGTACCTAGGGTTCTTGATGAACCTACAAGCCCTATATATCCCTGCAACCATAAGAGTCCAGCAGACGTAACAATATATTACTTTTGAAAATCTGACCTCGCAAGAAAAAGTTAGAGTAAAACGCGGAGAAAAAAAAGGCATTTTTTTCACCCCAATTTCAATTTTGTTTTTATTTCAGCTGTTATTTTCTGTAGGAAAACCTTGTAGGATTGACATAAATGACCCCTTGCTGAATTCAGAATTTTGTCTACGTTTTAGGAACGTTTAGCTGTCTGGGATCCAGCATTGGTTTCACCTCCATTTCTGTCACTAACTGGAAGTAGGCTAACAGCACAAACAAAATAGTAAAAATGGGTATGTCCCAGTACAATGCCAAAATTGTTGAAAAATGTGGTTTTCTGATTCAAGTCCGCCTGTTCCTGAAAGCTGGGAATATGGTGACTTTAGCACTGCAAACCCTTTTTTGATGCCATTTTCAGGGTTAAAAAACACATGCTTTCTTCTGCAGCCCTTTTTTAAATTTTTTCTGAAAAAAAAACAAAATTGTAGCTGCATTTTGGCAAATGTTTTGGTCTTCTCCAGGGGAACCCACAAACTCCTCACTCATTGAATTTTCCCCCTGCGCCAGCTTTCAACGGAAATTTTCTTTCTAGCTTCTGCACATCGGACGAGGACGTCACAATTGCCCACGCGACGCCGTCTGACGTCATACAGGCAATAAAAGGTCCTCGCCGACGCGCCGACGTCAGTTCCCTTTTTTCCATGCCTTCAAACGACGGTTATTCTTCGAGGGAGCTACTGTTTCTACTCTGCGTAGTTACAGTTACTGTTTCTTTTTTCGAGATGTCTCAAAGAAAGTCGGCATTTAAGCCCGGCAGGGAGTTCGGAGGCAAGATGTCGTGACAGACCCACATGTAGACTGCTTGTGGTGTCTCAGCTCCGACCACGGCGTGGAGAAATGTGACTCCTGTCAACGTATGAACCCAAAAGCATTGAAGGAGCGCGAGGCGAAGCTCTTTTTGGCGAAATCCAAAAAGAAAGAGAAGCGGGATCGTGCAGATCATCATCGCCTAAGTCTCACCGGCGTCACCGTGACTCCTGGCGCCATCGTGAGTCTCGGCGCCGGTCGAGTAGGGAGCAGTCACGCTCGAGGTCGCCTTCCGTTCGGCACCGAAAGACATGGGAGGTTAGTCCCACCATCACTCCTCTGCCGCAGACGCCTCCCGCATCACCGACTTCGCCGACTACTCCATCTGTTTTCGAAGTTCCTCAACATCAGGAGTTCTCACCTGCTTCTCAGACGCCGGGGCCGGCGCCGTTGTCACCTCGAGCTCAGGCTCCGCAGTATCCGGCTTTCCCGGCTCCAGGTGCTGACAGTTCCGCATTTCTAAATGCGATGTTTGCCATTTTCCAACAAATGGCTCCAGGTGGTGGACCGGCTGGTCCCTCGGGGCAATTGGCCTTTAATATGGGTGGTCCGGCTCCTTTACGTCCGGCACCTTTCATGCCCTTCCTTCCTTTGGGAGGTGCTGGTTCGGCGCCGGTTCCCTTGGAGTCGACTTCACAGCCTGCAACGCAGAGTAGATCTGCTGTTCTGGCGCCGAAGAGTTCTTCGCCTGTTCATCTTTTGCCTCGTTCGGCGCCGAAGAAGACCGCGGCGCGATAGATCCGGCGTCAGATGGATCGGAGGATCGGCGTCGGGCATCGACGTCGGCTGACGCCCTGTCGACGCCGAAGATTGAAGCCAGACTTCATTCAAGGAGGCTAGCTGTTCGCCTCCTTGAGGAGCAAGAGTATCGAAAGCAGGCCCTGGAGGAGGGGGAGATTGAAGAACCTCTGGGAGATCTCCAGGGTTTGGATACGGCAAGTGGTTTGGACACCTCTCCAGAGTGGGACTTAACATCTCCTGGAGAATATACAGAGGAGGCTGCTTCTTTCCACTCTGTTATAAGAAAGGCAGCTGACTTTTTGGACCTTCCTTTGCCAGTGTCTGAATCAAAGCCATACTTATTGATGGAGGTGTTACATCCTGCTTCAACAGTTGCAGAGCCACTTCTGCCATTTAATGAGGCTCTTCTGGACCCAATTTTAGAGATCTGGAAAAAGCTAGTGTCATCTTCGGCTGTTAACAGAGCAGTGGCACGCAGGTATCGTGTGGCTCCTGCGGATCCAGGCTTTTTGTCGAGGCACCCGACTCCAGAGAGCCTGGTTGTACAGGCTTCATGTTCATCGCGCACTGCCCCAGGCTCTTTTCTGGGTGTGCCTTCGGACAGGGACTCTAAAAAGATGGACCAGTCTTCCAAGAAAGGGTTTTCATCTTGCATTAAGGTTCTCAAGTCCACCAATGCCACATGCATTTTGGGCAGGTACATCTACGCCCTTATGGAAGAGATCAAGTCGTCCCATTCGGAGGTGCCTCAGGAGGTGTTGAGCCTTGTTTCTGATGCTCAGGCTGCGGCGACCCAAGTAATCCAGTCAGGGCTGGACACGACTGATTCTCTGGCCAGAGCTATGGGCACTGCTGTTGCTACAAGGAGACAGGCCTGGCTTCGTTCTTCTGGATTTTCATCCAATGTTCAGTCAGCCCTGCTGGATCTTCCCTTTGATGTGGATAAACTTTTTGGATCCAAGGCGGACTCAGCCCTTGAGAGATTTAAGAAGATTAGGGCCACAGCAAAATCGTTAGGCTTGCAAGCCTCCTCTTCTGCTTCTTCTAGGCTGTTCAGAAGATTTAGGGGGTTTGGTCATGGCTCCTCCTCCTCCTTTCGGGGCAGATTTCAGTAGCAGGCCGCCACTGCCCTCCCCTATAGGTCATATAGGGGGAGGGGTAGGGTCCGTACCAGAGAAGCCGCCCAGCAACACTCTGCCTCTTCCTCTGGAGGGGTGCAGCATGGGAAGCAGCCTTAGTCATCCACCAATTCCTTTGCACTCCACTCCTGTAGGGGGGAGGTTAATGAACTTTCTCCACATATGGGAGGCAATAACATTGGACTCCTGGGTCACCAGTATTGTGGGGAAAGGCTATGCCCTTCCCTTTCAGGAGTTTCCACCCACCATCCCTCCCCGTCCATCCTTCTGTTCAGAAGAGCATCTCCTGTTACTAGAACAGGAGGTTCTAGTTCTCCTGTCAAAGGGTGCAGTGGAGTTGGTTCCAGAGCAGGAAAGGGGTCAGGGTTGTTATTCAAGATACTTCCTGATCCCCAAGAAGGATGGTCGGTTGAGACCAATCCTGAAACTGAGGATTTTGAATTGGTTCCTCAAACAGGAAAAGTTCAAGATGCTGACCCTAGCTCAGGTTCTTTTGGCGTTGAACGAAGGAGATTGGATGGTGTCTGTCGACTTGCAGGATGCTTACTTTCATATCCCGATACTCAAGTCGCACAGGAAGTATCTCCGGTTTGTGGTGGGATTGCAGCACTATCAGTTTGCGGTCCTTCCGTTTGGTCTTACTTCAGCACCTCGAGTCTTCACAAAGGTGATGGTGGTGGTTGCAGCAGAGCTAAGAAGGAAGGGGATAGCAGTATTTCCTTACCTAGACGATTGGTTGATCAAAGCCAAGTCTCCGGAGCTTGTGCTGCGTCACCTGCAGTCGACAACCCAGTTGTTGTTCGATCTGGGTTTTTCTGTGAACGTGCCCAAATCTCACCTAGAGCCCTCTCAGCGCCTCCTGTTCATAGGGGCAGTAATGTACACAACATTGAATCGTGCCTTTCCTCCGCCTCAGCGGGTTCAGGACATTCAGGCGTTGGTTACAATGTTTCAAAGTGGAGCGGTCATTCCAGTCCTCAAGGTCCTTTGTCTGCTCGGTCTGTTCGCTTCTTGCATTCTGTTGGTCACTCATGCTCGCTGGCACATGAGGGCTCTTCAGTGGTGCCTCCGAAAGCAGTGGTCTCAGCACAAAGGGGATCTCGAGGGATCGGTAAAGATCTCCAGAGACTCTGCAGTGGATCTAAGATGGTGGGTTGCAGACGGCAATCTTTCCCAGGGAAGGCCGTTCTCGCTGCCTCCCCCAGTGACCACAGTGATAACAGATTCTTCCACTCTAGGGTGGGGAGCTCATCTGGGGGACCTGGAGGTCAAAGGTCATTGGTCTCCAGTGGAACAAATGTTTCTCATAAATCTGTTGGAATTGCGGGCGATACGTCTGGCTCTCAAGGCCTTCCTCCCTTCCCTTCGTGGTCAGTCGGTTCAGGTCCTGACGGACAACACTACCGCGATGTGGTATATAAACAAGCAGGGAGGAGTGGGGTCGTACCTTCTCTGCAGAGAAGCTCTGCGGCTATGGTCCTGGGCAAGGGACCATCGGATTTGCTTGGTAGCGAACCATCTGGCCGGAGTCTTGAACGTGCGTGCGGACAGCTCAGTCGGCACTTCTCGACCGATCACGAGTGGCGTCTTCATCCAGATCTAGTCCAGCAAATCTTCCAGATGTGGGTAATCCCTCGGGTAGATCTTTTTGCCACTCGGGAGAACACGCACTGCCCGTTGTTCTGCAGCCTCCAGTATCCGGTGCAAGGAACGTTGGGGGACGCATTTCAGATGTCCTGGTGCGACCAGTTGCTTTACGCGTTTCCCCCCCATACCTTTAATTCCTCGGGTTCTGAGGAAAATTCGTCAAGACTGGGCCCAAGTCATCTTAATAGCTCCGGATTGGCCAAGGAGGGTATGGTATTCGGATCTTCTCCAACTCTCACTGTGCCCTCCGCTCCGTCTCCCTCACAGGGCAGACCTCCTCTCGCAATCGCAGGGGCAGGTTTTACACCCCCACCTCCAGAGCCTGCACCTTCATGCCTGGAGATTGAACGGGGCAACCTGAGTTCCTTTTCTCTCCCACCTGAGGTAGTGGATGTTATTTTATCAGCCAGGCGACACTCCACTAAATCTATCTACGCTAGCAGGTGGGCTAAATTTGTGAATTGGTGTGGAGAGAAACAAATTGATCCCTTACGTGCCCACTTATCGGATATCTTGTCTTTGTGCCAGGGACAACGCAAGAGGGGTTGTGCAGTTGCTACAGTTAAGGGCTATTTGTCAGCTCTGTCAGCCTTTCTGTGTCTGTCTGACCAGCCTTCTTTATTTAAATCTCCTTTAGTATTGAGGTTTTTAAAAGGCCTCACTAATAGATATCCTCCCACTCCTTTCATTATGCCTCAGTGGGATTTGAACCTAGTCTTAACGTTTCTTATGGCCTCACCGTTTGAGCCGATGCATTCTTGCCCCATAAGGTTATTGGTTTTAAAGACTGTTTTCCTTGTTGCGATTGCTTCTGCTAGAAGAGTGAGTGAGCTGCAGGCTCTTTCTGTTAAGCCCCCGTACACATCCTTCTATGGGGATAAGGTGGTGTTGAGGACCAAGGCTGCTTTCTTGCCGAAGGTTGTTTCACCCTTCCATATAGGTCAGTCTATTACTCTCTCCTCTTTTTATCCTCCACCTCATCCTTCGAAAGAGGAAGAAAGACTTCATTGTTTGGACCCGAGAAGAGCGCTGAGCTTCTTTGCGGACAGAACAAAGGAGTTTAGATTGGAGGATCAACTCTTCATCAGGTACGTGGGAAAGAGGAGAGGCAGGGTAGTCCACAAGAGAACACTCTCCAGGTGGGTCATTCTTTGAATTAACCTGTGTTATTCTCTGGCAAAGAAAGAACCCCCTGATGGAATAAGAGCTCATTCCACCAGAGCTAAGTCGGCCTCTTCGGCCTTGGCTAGGGGTGTTCCTGTGGTTGACATCTGCAAGGCCGCAACTTGGTCATCCCTCCAAACTTTTATTTTTTGGATTCGGAGGTTAGGAGGGATGGCCATTTTGCACGGTTGGTGCTGCAGGATTTCTTGGTTTGACCATTCAGGCACCCACCACCGAATGCGGTACTGCTTTGGGACTCTATTCAATGAGTGAGGAATCCACAGGTAGTTGTATCCATCAGAAGAACGAGTTACTTACCTTCGTTAACGCCTTTTCTGGTGGATACACTAGCTACCTGTGGATTCTTCACGGTACCACCCGCCTCCCCGTTGCCTGTCTGGTCTTACCAAGTTACCCTTGGGTGAGCTCCTGTTGGTATTGTATTAATTTTATATGTATATATTTATGTATATATGTACATATTTAAAAAAAAAAAAAAAAAAAAGAATTTGTGAAGATGCTATACATAGTCTATATGTATATATTTTTGCGTACTTATGTATTTGTGCTGATGTTTTATTTATTTGATTTAATTAAATATTGTTGTATAAGTAGTTGTTTCAATTGTATATATATCTTGCTGGTGTTTGCCTGTTCGTCTCAGAGGCACGTAAAAAATGTTGGTACTGATGTCGGCACGTCGGCGAGGACCTCTTATTGCCTGTATGACATCAGACGGCGTCGCGTGGGCAATTGTGAAGTCCTCATCGACGTGCAGAAGCTAGGAAGAAAATTTCCGTTGAAAGCTGGCGCAGGGGGAAAATTCAATGAGTGAGGAATCCACAGGTAGCTAGTGTATCCACCAGAAAAGGTGTTACTAAAGGTAAGTAACTCGTTCTTCTGTACTTTTGTTTGGTTTATACTCAGCCCCGATTACTAGGCTTTTGCAGTAGCGACTGGCCAGTCTGTGAGGTCACTCATCTGCTAGGTATAGGCAGGATATAAGAGAAGAACACATTAAAACTCAGCCAAGCCATCACAGGAGCTCATTCCTTCTGCTGGACAGAGACCACGCCCCACCCCAGGGAAATACCTCTGCAAGATCTCTGCCATGCGAGAAGCACCCACCTCTGCCTGCTCAAAATTAATTTTCTGCGGAGGTCCCAGCAGTGCACGTGCACTCTGACTGAAGCGATTACAGCATATTAGCGCTGGGTGGCTTGCTCTGCTGACCTGCGTAAGTGCACTTCATCAGATGGTGAAGACCGCGCAGGGTCTTCGCGTGCTCTGGTGGCGTCAGAACTCAGGCATTGACCCAACCCAACTGTGGAGAGAGTAAATGCCTGGTATCTCATACCACCCGTTTTGCTTCTCTGAGTTTTTTTAAGGTTTAGCGGGGTGTACGCTAATCCGCTAGGTTAGCAGAGGGATGCACTCCTCTGCTCTGATGGAGTAGAGCCAGCCATGTTTAAAGATCTCTGCCAGACATGTGTGGATCATGATCATCATGTGTGGTAATCATTGTACCTTAACATCATAGCCAATGTATCAAGGACAAAAATATCGGCAGTTAAGTATGTATAAATGTTCAAATCTCACTCCACATTTACGTATCTTGACTACATATTAAAACTGCACTTCCCTATGTGCACTTACCTTTCAATACTTTTGTCCTAATTCTTTGTCAGCAACATTATATTAAAGTATAGCAATGCTTCCTACTCAACTCTCCAGACTACAGCTTGCTGTAAAGATGGAAATCTGTGTCTTCAGCAAAGCTGCTACCACGGCTCTTACACTGAAGTCACTAAAGCTTTGTTGTGCAGTTACCATGCTCAGTGCACCCGCTGAGCAAAGTTTTTTGTTTTTCAAAAAGAAACTTAAGTACTGGGAGTTTGTTCTTGAAAATCAAATAATTATTGACCTGGATAGACTGTGAGCTTTTACCAGCACTAGGGCTTCATTAAACCTGTTTCTTGTGCGGGAAAGCCAAGCTTTTCCTGGTGGTAATGAACAGAAAAAAATATGTTGTTCATTTTCACCCACAAACATGTAATATTGGAAGCATTCATTAACTTGTATCGGGATCCTCCCAACACTCCATAAGTTTTGAGATTTTCTCTAGTAAAAAAGAAAATACCAACCAAAATTGGTGAAATTTATAAGGAACAGGGATCCTTCATCTGGGAAAATGATGCTCCTGTAGAAAAAACACACAAAAAAAGTTATTCTGTGACTCTGAAAGCTTTTGGATTATTACTCCAGTTTAACACTGAATTCTGAAGAACCGTTGATGCTCAGATAGTTAATACATTGGTGTAGAAACTTGCCTGGTGTGTGTAGGAGGCTGGCCCTCTATGTAGCGTGCAAAGCTAACATACTGTGCTGGGGTTCCAGGCAACCACACGTTAGTTTCCAGAGGTAAAAATCAGATCACATAATGCTCCAATTTTTGTGTTAGCCGGTCGAGCAGTTAGGCTATTCAGGAGATGTGCTAAGCATTTGTTGTACTCACAAAAATCCAGTCATGCACCACACACACTCAATGAATAACTCGAGACCAGAATTCATAGAAATACTTTAGACTTTAGATAATTTTTAGGACCAAAATGGTTCAGATAAGTACTTTTTGAGTTATGATTTTTCAAAGTTTTAATAAAGTTAGTCTTTCTGTGCGTGATTACGCATCATAGGAATCAATGGAAGGCCACTTAGAAAAATGCATATAAAATCACACAGGTGATTTACCAGTCTCCCTTTTTGCAGGATGGTCGATGAGGCTAGTGGGCACTCCGTGCCAGCTGGAAAGTCTCGGGTGGCTCCCGGTTCCTGCTGGGAGCAGTGCTGGAAAGTCTCTTGGCAAAGGGCCACTGGGAGGGGCCACCTGGAAAAGGAGCTGGTTTGCAGATTTGAAGATGGTGCCTTTGGGTCCCCCTGGGCTGTTGTGGTCGCAAGGGGTTAGGGACCAGGGGCACACAGCAGGTTCCACGATGCAGGGCTTAGGGCGGCCGGTTGCAGGGCGAGTTGGATGTCTCGGATGTGCGCAATGGAACCCTTTGGAGCTGGAGGTAAGTCTTTTTCCGGGAGCGTTGCAGGACAAGGGTGCTCTGGTAGGAGGTTCAGGGTGTTCCTGAAATACCTCGACTGGGGCTTCCTCCTGGTTGAATTGCAGCTCTGGGTGAGCTGTTTTGTTGGTGTCCAACTTGCATTGACCAGTTCTTGAGGTAGTGGCACAACTCTACACAGGAGGGTGCAATGCCACGAAAGTTGGCACACTTGTAGGTCTCTTTGCAGGTTTCTTTGGTTTCTTGAGTGGTGCCTCCACTCAGGAGGGAGATCTCGGGCTATTTGTGAAGCCTGGAGGTCCTCTGGGTCTTTTGAGGTTGGTCCAGAGGTCACATCCTCTGCAACAGTGATTGTTAGGACTCTGCTACAGCAAGCAGGGGTCTTGGAGCCTCCTCTGGTGCAGCAGGTCCTCTGTTCTCAACCGCTCTGGTTCTTTGGACCTGTCTTTTCTTCCTGATGAATGTGATTTCTTGGTCTAGGGGAGCCCACTAAATACTGAATTTAGTGGGCGTTTTAGGGGGAACCTGGTAGTGTCCAATGGGACACTTACCCTTGGGTGGCTACACCCACTACAGTGACCACTCCCTGTAGGAAGGGTCACTACAATAAACCTCATTAGCTATTTTCCTGCCATCAAACATGGAGGAAAATGAAATGGAGAGTCTGCTTCACCTGCAAGCCCCTAATGGTGGTGCATGCTAGGTGAGGCCACACCTCCTACCCTTTGTGTGGTTCCCCGCCTTTGTAAACCCCCACTTTTGGAGGGAGCAAAGGAGAAGGCCATCTGCTGCTAGTAGCAGGCCTGGGAAATGAGTTTCAAGGGTGGCAGCCCTTTGAAGCTCACTGCCAGGGCAGTGCACATTCCCGAGCGAGGGGGTGTTAGCTCCCCCACCCAGGAAGGGCATTGTTTTACAAACCAGAAATACAGGGCTCTCCCCAAGGTTTGTGTATTGGCTGTCTGGGTGTGGCAGGCTGGCTTGAACCAGTCAGTAACCATGCCAGGATAGTTAGCTTTTGCAGGGGACACCTCTAAGGTACGTTTTATAATAAATCCAGTACTGGTACCAGTTTGGATCTATCATTCTGAGTTGTTTGATACCAAACAACCCAAGGTTCAGAGTAGCCATTATGAAGCTGGGAAGCTTGTCTTGACCGGTGTCCAGCACATACATTAAAATGGCTGCTCTGTTCACTCACTATGTCCCAGGTTTGGCAAGGACACAGTGGGGGCATATTGCTCATGCAGCTATGCCCTCACATATATTATGGATGCCCTGTCTTAGGGCTGTAAGGCCTGGTAGAGGTGTAACTTACCCATAGTAAATGCAGTGTATGGTGGAGAAGGCACACAGGTAGTGTGCCAAGTCAAGTTTTTGTGTTAGGTTTGCACCAGAACATCAGCCTGCTGTGGCAGTGCTGAGTGCATCTGGATGCATGGCCCTAGAGGGTGGCACAATCAGTGCTGCTGCCCTCAGGGGCTTACCCTTAGTACCCCATGCCCTGGGTACCTAAATCTCTTTTACTAGGGACTTATAGTGGTAGCTAAAGGTGTATCCAATTAATTTTACAATGTTTTAGGGGAAAAAACAATGGCACTGGGAACATGGTTAGCAGTCCAAGTTGCATTCAGAAACCAGTCAAAAAGTGTGTGTGTGTGTGTGGTGGGGGGGGGGTGGTACTGCACCAAGGTGCCAGTTTCCCACAGTGTGTGGTGAGCACACACATTATACCAGGTATCCACTATTAGTGAGGTGTAGTCCGTGTCTAGGAAGCCAGGCTCTCTAGAGGTAGCTGTAGATAAGCAGCCAGGCAAATACTGTGCAAGAAGAAATGCAGAGCTGCGGGGACCAGCAAGATCAAGGAGGACTCAACCCACAGAGGGGAGTCCTGGATGACCCTCAGCAGTGAGGAGAGTCGCAGGAAGAGGCGGCAGCCCCCACAAGCAGCAAGCACAGGAATCATGGTGAGGCCCACACAGCACACCTTTGCAGAAGTCCCGCGGCGAAACCGGTTTATGCAACGAGGGCACCAAATGTGCCCTTCAAAGCATAACAGTGGCTTGGGGAGGCTACCCCTCCCAAGCCATGTAACACCGGTTTCCAAAGGGAGAGCATGTTCCCTCCTTCTCCCAAAGGAAATCCTTTGTTCTGCCTTCCTGGGCTTGAGCTGGTCAAGCAGCAGGAGGGCAGCATCCTGTCTGTAGGATGGCAGCAGCGCAGACTGCACGGGAAAACCTTGCAAACTGGTAGGAGCAAAGCTTGGGGTCCTCTAAGGAGCCCTCAGAGTGCAGGGAATCTCATAACCAATACTGGCAACAGTATTGGGGTACGACTCTGAAATGTTTGATACCAAACATGCCCAGGTTCGGAGTTACCATTATGTAGCTGGACAAAGGTAGTGTATTAGTGACCTGTGTCCAGTGCACGTTTAACATGGCTTCTCCGCACTAACAAAGTCCAGGAAAATGGAGCCAAAGTCTGTAGGTGCACCTCTGCTCATGCAGGGATTCCCTCACACACAGGTACCTGCACCCTGCCCTCTGGGCTTGGAGGGCCTACCATAGGGGTGACTTATAATGACCTGGTGCAGTGACTTGAAGGGAAAGGTTGTATACACCTTTTCATGCAGGCTGCAATGGCAGGACTGCAGAAACATTTTACATGGGTTTCCATGGGTGGACCTTTGTAGTACTCCTGAGGCTGTGAAAGCTGATGCTTTGGAAACCAGTGTGATACTGAGATCTCTAGTATTCATGAGGCTCAGAGAGCGGTGCATTGGATCAGCAGTGTAACACTGATGTTTACAGAACCCTGGTGCTCTACAAGCTGATGCAATGCATCAGTTGAGAAACACTGGCGTCTCTAGAACCCCTCGAGCTCTGAAAGATGGTGCTTTTGACAACCAGTGTGATGCTAACATTTCTAGTACTCCTGAGGCTATGAAAGCTGATGCATTGGCTCAGCAGTGTAACACTGAGGTTTACAGAGCCCTGTCGCTCTATAAGCTGATGCAGTGCATCAGTTGTGAAACACTGACATGTCTAAAACCCACAAAGCTCTGAAAAATGGTGCTCTGGACTACCAGTGTGACACGAACGTCTCTAAAACTGCTGAGGCTCTGAAAGTTGAAGCCTTGGCACGCCAGTGTAAAAATGGTGTATCAAGCCCTGCTGCTCTGCAAGCTGATGCAATGGATCGGCAGTGAAAACCGAACTTTCTAGTACTTATGGGACTCTGAAAGCAGATGCTTTGGAAACCAGTGTAATTCTGAGATCTCAAGTACTGCTGATTCACTGAAAGCTAATACATTGTATCAGCAGTGTAACACCGATGTCTACAGAGCCCCAACGCTCTGCAATCTGTTGTAATGCATAAGCTGTGAAACACTGGTGTCTCTAGAACTCCTCAAGCTCTGAAAGATGGTACTTTGGACAGCCAGTCTGATACTAACGACTCTAGAACTCCGGAGACTCTGAAAGTTGAATCTTTGGGCCACCAGCAATGCTTTCAATCGAGCCCTACTGCTCCATAAGATGATGCAGTGGATCCGAAGTGAACACTAACACTCCTGGGGCTCTGAAAGCAGATGCTTTCAACAACCAGTGTGACACAGGCATCTCTAGAACACCTGAAGCTCTGAAAGATGATGGTTTAGACCACCAGTGTACTACTGATGTTTATCAAGCTCTGAAGCTCAAAAAGCTGATGTAATGGATCATCTGTAAAACACTGACGTTTCTAGAACTCCTGAAGCTCCAAAAGTTGGAGCTTTGAAACACCAATGTAACAATGATAGATATAGAGTCCTGCAGCTCTGAAAGTTGATACACTGGATCAGCAGTGAAATACTGACCTCTGAAGTACTCCTAATGTTCTGACAGCAGATGTTTTGGACGACCAGTGTGACACTGTTGTCTCTAGAGCCCTAGAATCTCTGAGCTCTGAAAGCTGATGCTTGGACCACCTATGTAATACTAACATCTATGGAGCCCCTGAGGCTCTGGAAGCTCATTCACTGGATCTTCAGATTAACACTGATACTTGTACAGCCTCTGAAGATCTGGAAGCAGAAGCTTTGGACCACCATTCTAACACTGACATCTCTAAGACTAAAGACCTGATCTAGATCTTGGTGGACGAGTTACTCTGTCACAATGGTGAAAGATATCCTGTCCACTGAAAATTAAACAATATTAACAGATTAATAAAGTGTATATAAGTAAAGTGACTAAATGTACAGTTACATTTTTTTAAACGTACTCTAAATGTCAAGGAATTTGAAACTGGAGGGTAAAAATGTGATTAGTATCCTCAGATTGATTTGTGGTAGCAGTGCAGGTGTATCGAACAATATAGTATGGATGATGTATGGCTCCAATTGAATTTAGAAAAGCTCCAAACTTCCTATTAAAATTACTTTTTTTATTTTCTTTATTTGTCAATTAAATAAAATGTTATCATTTGTGTATGTTTTTGACGATTGCTTGTTTTTGTATTTTTATGTATTGTTTTGCATTTCAAATCATCAACAATGTTTAAGCTGAATCCACCTGCTTTCAGTAATGACTCAATTGGGAGGGGAGGAGGGTGGGGGCCCGGATTCCAATAATGATTCAGTAGGGATTCCCAGGTTCCAGTAATGATAAAGTGGTGGGCCACAGAAGTCAAAAGGTTGGGAACCACTGCTATTGCAATTTATTTTCAGTTAGTACTAAAAGATGTTAAATCTAATCTGCAATGCTCTGATTTTTAAACTGAACTATTAGAGAATCTACACTACTCACTAAAAAAAGCGAAGATTCTGCTGATACACTGGGACTGACGAATGATGACTAGGGAGCTGCGTGGGCCAGTATGTGGTACTGACTTATACGGTGGAGACATAGGCTGAGGTATTGTAAGTGGAGCTTTGGTTACTTATGCAGAGATGTATGTTATGATTAGTAGTGAAGCACATATGTTGATGCTATACACAGACAAATTAAGGTACCCCATATAGAAGCGCAAGGGCTGTATGTTGAGGTATTCTTTAAGGAATGGGAAAGAGAGGCATAGGATAAGGTACTTTATGCAGATTTTCAAGTACAGGCATAGGGTCAATTGCATAGCAGTTTAGGTTGATGTACTGTACACAGAGACACAGAGACAGGTATTGTATACAGAGGCCGATGTCCAGGTACTGTATGTAGAAGTACAGATTGAGGTGCTGTGTCTAGACACACAGCTTCAGTTATGAAGTAGCATGTGTGCTGGCAGTGCATGTAAAGTTATAGTTTCAGGTTCCCTATGCAGAGCATAGCAGCAGGCGCTGTACGCAAGAGATGATATTTTAGAGGTACTAAATGTGGGGGTAGAGCGACGACTCGCATACAGAGGCATTGATCAGACGTCCATGGACATACTTTCAGGTACTCTGTGCAGACTGATACATTCAGGTATTATATGCAGAGATGAATATTGAGGTGAAGTATACATAGGTTTAAGTGTAGGTACTGTGTGTCAATGTATTGAGACACAGGTTCAGGTCCTGTGCGGAGAGAATATGTTCAGCTATGTCAAGACACAGGATGAAGCCTGTTGAGACCAACAGTATGGTATGGTATGTGGACATATACATCATGCACAAGGCATGTATTATGTACTTAGAAGCAGAGGCTTACTGAATATGAAGCAAACATCCGTGGTAGTTCATCGAGACATGTTTTGACATGTAGAAGCCTAGACTCATGTCTGTCGTGGGTTTTGCTCAGGGATATATTTTCTTTAGTTAAGGCAAGCAGAAGCAATCTTAAGTTCAGGGAGTGTTGTAGGTAAGTGTTTTAGGCAGCGACGGACACCGCAAATGTCAAGGGGGAGGGCGATGGGGTAAACAACGTTTTAACACACAAAAAAAAAAAAAAAACATTTACTATGTTTGTTCTCCTCTTGTGGTGTCCCAGCATTTAGCGGGAAACCAAAGAGGCTCCCCAGCAATCCTGACACTGCTTTCATGCTAAGCATAGCATGAAAACAGTGTTATGATTGGCCTGAATGGCAGTGACTTGTGCTCAGACACAGCCCTGGGGTTTGTGCAGTTTCTCCAGCCTGGCTGTTAAACACAGCCAGGCTGGAGAAACCTAAGGCGCTGGCCAAACACACATGCGCCCTTAGGTGGACTCTCTCTCCTCCTTCCTCGACCCCCGCCCCCTTCCATCTCCTGTGGCCCTGCGCCACCCCTCCCTGTACTGCTGGCTGAGCTTCCCCCGGTCTTGGGCCCTAAAAAAAAAAGCAATAAATATGTCGCCCATCCCCCGATTTTGTAGTAAAACCACGTAGAATTGGGGTACAGTATGCCCATGACACCCCTGGGCCCAGGCGTCACTGCACCTGCTTCACTGTTGGCAGGTACGCCCATGAGTCAAAGTGCTTACATATACTCGGAGTTATACTTTCAGATACTGTACGAGGAAACATAATGAAGATAAGAGGAAGCACATGCTCAACAGCCCTCAGTAGATCTGCCCTGGATGACACCCAGCCCCGAGCTAAGGCTGGGCCACACACAGACATGCCCTCGTGGTAGGCGCAGGTGACGCAGCCTGACACCGTGGCGTGAGGCTCTCGGGCGAAGCCAGCGCGCTACAGTGATTGGTCGGCGTCCTGCAACCTCTCTGCGCCGCAGGCTGAACTGTCTTGCTCGGGTTTCTGATCTGCTGGGAATCTAGAGGAAATAAAAATCGATGCGGTAGATGTGCTTAATCTCCCCGATTTAAATGGTCTGATTGATTGGGGTCCTCGCTTGATTTCTTGACTTTAATGGAAGGGGTGCTAGAACACTTTACAAGCCTCTTCTCACCTTTTCCTCCGCATTCAACTAGTAAAATCTGAAGGGCACCCTCCAGTCAAATGTTTCGCATGTGCTTTGCCGTTGTCTGGCGGGACGGGGAACAGAGCGACGGTGGACGTGTACCAGTGAGACCAAAGGCAGGGACAAGATCTGCACGTAGTTACGATTGGAGAAAATGATTTGTCCTCACCCACACTCCAGAGGCAGTCTTCCTGGATGTCATTTAGAGGTAGCCCTTTCTGCCCTTTGGTATACCTTTCACTGTCTACATGCTACTTTTATCATTTTGTTATACGGATTCCTGAAGGCAATGGCAGTAACTAATAATAGCAATCTTTGCAAAGCCAAACAATAGGTCTGGTATGACCAAAATGATAAAATACTCATTGAAATGGGAAGACAGAACAAAACGATGAATGTATACAGTGCATCTACAACATAAAAAATGTAATCTGTGGTGATTCAGTGTTGTAAAATAGTCCATCTTGCTTTGCAATGCAGGTATTCAATAGGAGGTGGTCCAGTACACCAAACTGCCAATAGCAAGAGGTGATAGAGATATACTTTGCAAGGTAGTGGCAAAAGGTCTTGCAGCTGCACTGTTAAACCAAACCTAAAAAGGACTCTGAGGCATCTATTTACCTTCGGTCATATCTCATAGACCCATATCAGCAAGTAAGATAGTGTTGGTATGGTATGCGTGGGAGTGGAGTCAGCCATGCAGTGCTTATTCTGTAAAGTAATAAGTGCGGGTCCCAAGGTTTTTCTTACGAGCCCTTGGCCAGTGTTCTCAATCTGCAGATTCAAGTGCTGACTAATTTTGGTTCAGCGCATACCCGTTCCTTCCACAATCCTCCACTTCCTGTCTCTTTATTCGTACTCATTCCGCTTTGTTCTTTTTCATTCATGCGTTCTCACTTTGTTTTCTATCTCTTGCTCTGAGTCAAAGTCTAATGAGGAAAAATAAGTCCCAGCCACCACAAATGAGGGCCAGCGCCCACCACTGTCACACATTAATCAGGAGGCAAAACGTGTGATATGTCACTTTGGCTTCCCTCGCATTTTGGCAGACCTTCTGTGCCACTTCCCAAAATACATCTAATTCCCACCACAATTTTCCCTCCCTGCACCCAAAGCACCATTCTATTGTATGAAATATCTAAGATTCTTGTTGGGAAACATCAGTATTGTGCTAACTCTTCCATGCTCCACCCACTCATTGAAAATCCACTAACCAGATGAATATCAGGCTTGGGGTTGTTTGAGATATTGTTGCTATTAAGAGTGCACATTCTACAACAACAGATGTGAAAATATTTTTTTCCTCAATGAGCTGATTTAGCTGCTCTGCTCAAACTTTTTTTTAGTGACTATTATGTCCAGTGAAAAGTTTTTCTTAGATTGGGCATTGTTTTGTAAATCTTAAGTGGAAGTCCCCTAATGAAGTTGCCCTGTTGATTTTAAACTTCAGACTTTCTCATTTCAAACCCAATTCTTTAACCACTAGACATGCCTTCTTCACGATGATAACCCCTGCATCCACACAATACTACCTACCAGCTTGCCAAATTACCTGCCTGAAGATTGTACTTTCCACTTCATGCAACACGCTGTAACAGGAGACCCCATCTCCTCCCACCAGACCACATCCTGCAACCAGAAGCCACACCTCCTCCCATTAAAACACATCTTTTGCCATAGACCAGGCTCTTTGCCAGTGGACAGCAGGTACTGGCATAGACAAAGTGTCCAGCCACTAGACCACACATCACCACTAACCCACATTAGTTGTCCACACACCACACCCCTTGCGACATAAATACATTATCCACCTCTTTTCCAGGTCTTGAACCAAATACATCCAGACAGCAGTCCACAACTCCTGCTGCTTGACTTAACCTCCACCTATAGAACACTCCGCTTTTCCACAGACTACCTTTTTGCCAGTTACATTGATTTCCAATGACCCTGCCAGCTCTTAAAACACTTGCCTGCAACCCTTCAACAATGATTCAGTTTGCTGTACCAGAGCCTTGTCAACTAAATAACATCTCATTTATGCAGGTAGGTAATGTGGACAACAGCTCTTTTGTGCTGCTAGACATCAGCTCCTTTTATACATATTTTATGCTTCTATACCTCAGAACCACGAGACCCCTCAACCTCATTTACAGATTCGTGACAACAGCTAGCTCAGACTTCATGCTGTTAGACAGCACTTGCTGCTAGTGAACATTTTGTTGCCACAGAACACACCTCTGCCAGATTAACACAGCTAGCTACGGAAGCATGTCTATATGCACTTCGTACTCTTGGAGAGCACTATCTGCCACTAAACACCGCCATCTGCTACTACACAGTGCCTGCTGCTGTTAGACTACACCTCGTGGTATTAGGCCTCGTATGTCAACAACAAACCTCATACTCATACCACAGCTTATGCCACTTACCATGTATTTCTTCCTACCACTAGTTCACCATGCATGCCATCCGCACAAGATTACCCCACTGGTCCGAGATCATGCCTCAGCCACCAAGAGTTTGCCACCAAGAAATGCTATCCATTACAAGTTATATCTTTTTGGTTACAAAACACAAACCTTCCACCAAACCTCCTGACATTCCCATGGTGCCTGTCCCTAAAACATACACATTGTTTGTAGAGCATTTCTGTTCCCCAAGACCACATCTCCTGCCCTTAAATTATGCCTCCTCAGGGCTAAATTTAAGAAACAATTATCACTTTCTTCAGTATTATATCTTTCATAAATTTATATACTTGAATCTTCCCCGTTGATATGGTTGGAATCCCACGTTAACAGTAAAATAAGTAGTTCTGAATAATTAAAATTAAAGCCTCTTAGAAAAGAATGGCCACTGGTAGTCAATTGACATTGGTTTAAACATCCAAACTTAAACCAATCAAAGCAGAGACCCTGGAGCACTCATCCTCTTCAGAGCCACCATACCTCAGATTTATTACCACACTTTGTGTGTTAGGGAGTCTCCCAGAGCTCTGCTTAGCCTGTGTTGCTCAGTTCAACTTTTGACCTGACAGCTTTCCAGGTTTTGACCAGCACCATAGAGGTCACCTGAGGCACAGTTGGAAGTGTGCTTGATTTATTTTTTGTTCATCATGTCTGAGGGTTCCAATCAAGCCTTGTAAATCCTGTGGCGAGTTGAGGCTTTTTTCTAGAAGTTCCTCACAAAGAATGTCTCTACTGTTTATACCCTCAGCACAACCCCAAAGAGTGCAAATATTGCTGCACCTTTTAGGCAAAGACTCTTAAAGACTGTGAAGCCAGGCTGCTCCCCTGGTTACAAAAGAAAAACAGCACTCTGATTCAGACTGACTGCGGAGAGAGGACATTCCTCCTTAAGAAATCAAAAAGAGGGGTCTTCCCCCTCAGAAGATTCAGGTGCAAAAAGGAAGTGTCTCACTTCAGGGAGACCAGTGAGGAGAGCTGTAATGTTAAGGAGACGACTGGTTCTTCTTTCTCTCAGGCACAGCGATCTGCCACCATTTCTTTTGCACCTTCTACACCTTTCAAGGATCCGTCCTTATCGAAAAAATCTCTCCTGTTGACATCCCCCTCGACGGTTACCGCGTTGATGACTGCTGTGATGAGGATGTCAATTGACAAAACCAGTGACGGCATCATTCTAGACAGTGACTAAAGCGATGACAACCACCACTTCTGCATTGTCAACAAAGACAGTGACACCGTCCTCCTTGTCAATGAGACCATCTACTATGGTGCGAATATCCTTTATGAGCCTTTACCAGAGATCCTACACTCAACAGGCATTTCTCTTGGGGCTCCGTCGTCGACTACTCCATCGACGGCACTGTCAACGAGCACAAAGGACATTTTACTAATTTCTTCTAAGGTCATTTCTTCATCTTTGCCCCAAGACTGCACATAAACCTTCTTGAACGTATATCGCTCCATTGCCACCAGTACACTTGCTGGAAATGCAGAAGTAAGGAGATGACGGACTCGGCCCCACTTACAGCCCCTCCCAACTCAATGTGAAATGCCAAGAGTCAGAGGATGAGGACCCAGAATATAGACAGTTCACATACCTGGAGGGTAACTTCTCTTTCAAAGACAGGGACCCTTCATCCACATCAAGAATATGACTCTTTCCAAGAGCATTACCCGTATGAAGAGTCAGAGAATAATCAGCCATCAAGTGCAAGACTCACCTGTCATGCTCCCAGTATCATTGGTCACTGACCTTTGCTTAATGATTATTCTAAGTGTTTCCCCAGATACTTATAACTCGGACAAGCAAACACCGTTTGTACAACCGGCTCAAGTGGCTGCCTCAACTCCTAGAGTCAGTCTTCCTTACAACCTAGAGAGAAGCCTGTGTTGCCCTCAATTACTATCTCGGACACACTTGCTGACAGCGATGGTGACCAGCCACCCAAGGAGGGTAAAATTTAATTTGATACTAAGGACCAACCTGAATGCGGCAATTATGTGGCAACATTACCGTACTTTCCTATTCCTTCTCCAGTGGATTCCTCTCCATCAGACATTGGGGGATTTCATGATAACTTAGAGAAGTTATGCAAACGCTTCAACTTTCTGCTCCCAGTGAAGCAAAGTGAATGTTTCCTCGGATTTTACTCAATGCTCCACAAGAGCCATCCCACTTGTGGACTTCATTTGGCAGAAACGATTAAAAGTGATGAATACTCTGGCCTCTAGCCCAATGGCTGTCCCCAAACTAGATTAAAAATATAAGGCCCCTCATTACCCCCCTACATGCCTTATTGGTCAGATGAGACTGGACTCGGTAATTATGCAGGCAGCGCTGCAGCCAGTGAAGAACCCATCTTTCTCCAGTATTAGGGTATCTTTCATAGATTCACATGCTTGAATCATTCCCCGTCGTCGAAGTGGGAGTCCCACGGTACATAGAAAGCAATAAATAGAGAAAAAACGTTTCTTTCCTTTTTTTTTTTTTTTCATTGAAGTCAATAGGAAAAAACATATTCAATTGTAGAACTATCAGCCTCTTTAGAAAGAGCCCAAACTTCAACCAATCAGGCGTGACCACCCTCTTAGAACCCTCAGCACAGAGGCTCAGTCTGTCAGATTTTCTACCGCACGTCGTGTGTAAGGGAGTCTCCCTGAGCTCTGCTCAGTTTTCCATCTCTTCAAGAGAAATCCTTAGAACTTTTAACTTCATTTTTTCTTCAAGACTTTTTTCCATCATGTCTACAAGAAAAGGCCTTTTTAGACCTTGTGGGACCTGTGGCAAATTGAGACTTCACTGTGAGGACCCTCACGAAGAATGTATCTATTGCTTACATCCAGAGCATAAGGTCAAGGACTGTAAGATCTGCAGAACCCTTCCTAATAAGACTCTGAGGGACAGAGAAGCCAGGCTCCTACTTTGGCTCCAGAAAAAGAAGGCAAGAGAAGCTCTTTCTGAAGAAGAGAGTGACACTGCAGTGACCTCAAAGAAGAGAAAGAGGTCTGTGGAGAGCCTATCCCCTGCAAGCACTAAGTCAGCCAAGAAGCTGCATGCTTTTAAGGACACCGGGGATCTACCTTCAACATCTAAGGTAGCAAGTGGCAGGGTTCATTCAGAACCATCAACACCTGCTTCTTCTTCAAAGAAGCTTAAAAAGCCTTCCAGTTCTCTACCTTCGTCGACGTCCAAAAAATCTACACCGTCGACGATAGCTCTACCTGGGACGACGACTACGACGACGGCTACGTTTACAGCCCCTCCGTCTCCGATGATAGGGACTTCATCTCCGCTGTCATCTACGACGATAACATCGGTGAGTCTCAAGTATGGTCCGTCGTCGTCGCACACTTTGAAGATCATTAAGAAGCCGTCGATGAGTAAGAAGCTAAAATCTTTACCATCGTCGACGAAGAGATTCAGAAGGTCGCTGTCGGTTTCGCCGACGAAGATTCCATCGAAGCACCGGATCGCGAAAACTCCGTCGTTGTCAACCCCGTCGACGGGTGACGCAGTGACATTGGCTTCGTCGACGGCTCCTTCATCGACAATGATACCACCAACTACACCAACGGCCCGTCGACGCCTGCTCCGTCGACGCGTGCTCCGTCGACGAGTGCTCCGTCGACGAGTGCTCCGTCGACGGTTTATTTTTCTGGAACATCTCCTTACCTACCACAAAGGATTTTGCCTGTACAGGTCAGATCCTCTGTTTTACAACCATCGCATACATCGCCCAGCAAGGTTGCACCCGTTCCTCCGCAACATCTTTTTGCTGATGATGATGATGATGATGGCGATGGGTACTCTGATGACGGATTTTTTCCGGTAGCGCGTAGTCCGTCCGAACTACGTATAAAATGCCAAGAGGAGGATGAAGAGGAGGATCTTCAGCAATTTTCCCACCGACAGGATCAAGGGCATTTTGAACAACCAGAACAGACAGTACAAATGCCAGTATCATTGATTAACAACCTTCAGCAAATGATGCGGGACTACTATGCGAGGTTTCCCCCGCCTGGTCCTTCTACACCGGTACAGCCTCAGCAGACACCAGTGTCCACTCCAGCTAGACCTTCCACATTACCAGACCCTACCACAGCACCTCCATCGGTTCAGACTATTGAGTCACCGTCATCTGAGGAGGAACAGGAAGAAGGGGAGATACAAGACTCAGACTCTTTAATACCGGAATGGGATGAGTATCAGATTCAGACTCCATCTCCGTCTACACCACCGCCAGTAGACTCTCCTCCTCAGGACATTGGGGGTTTCCATAGTGTCATGGAGAGAGCTGCCAAAAGATTCCAGCTACCGATTACGTCAAAACAATCAGATTGTTTTCTTTATGATTTTAAAGAGGACACTAGAAAATCGGTAAGAGCCATTCCCATAGTCGATTTCATCTGGGAAGAAGGCTTAAAGGTCATGCAGACTCCGACCTCCATTCCTGCAGTCTTGCCCAGACTAGAAAAGAAATATAAGGCACCTGACAACTCCCCAGCATGTCTAATCAGCCATCCTAAGCCGGATTCGGTTATCTCCCAAGTAGCTCAGAGAAGATCCAGGAATCCGTCAGCTTCTCTGACTGCCCCTCCAGACAAGGAAGGAAGGCGTCTGGACTCTATAGGTAAAAACATTTCAACCATGGCTGCCACCACTGTTAGAGCCGCCAACTCTCTAGCAATACTGGGGAGATACGATCGTCAGATGTGGTCTGACATGTCACAATTCATTGACATGATACCTGAATCCAGTAGGGCAGAGGCACGCAGAATTCTTCAAGAAGGAGAAAAGATTTCGGCCGAAATCATAGACTCGGCCATTGATGTTTCTTCTACAGGTTTCAGACAATTGGCCGGTGCTGCGGTTCTAAGACGCCAAGGGTGGCTAAAGGCTACATCTTTTAGGCCGGAAGTTCAGTTGAAAATTCTAGACATGCCATATGATGGCGAACTTTTATTTGGAAAACATGTCGACGATACATTGCAGTCGATCAAGTCAGACACTGAAACAGCCAGGTCACTTGCAACGCTCCAGTACAAAAGGCACCCCTTTCGAGGAGCGAGAGGGAGAGGTACTTTTTCACACAGAGGAGGTTTTCAACAATATAGACCGTACTCCTCTTACCAAGGGCAATATCGCTCAACTTATGGCCAGCAACAACAGCATTTCTTTCGCCAGCAAACATCAGCTCGCTTCACACAGCAAACGAGAGGAAAGTCTGCTTTCAGACACAAGGATACGGCTAGAAAGCAGTGACCCTCATCAAGTGCCTGCACCCAGCCCCTGCACCAACACTCGTATAGGGGGCACAATTTCGGGATTTCTACACCAATGGTCCAGAATAACAACAGACAGATGGGTTTTGGATATTATCAATCGGGGACATACTCTAGAATTCAACCAGTCTCCTCCTCAAGTACCACCAAGAGGCCCCCCGCCAGCCCATCTCAACGAGCTTATGGAACAGATTGCTATCTTAATGAGCAAGGGAGCAATAGAGATCGTACCAAGAAACCAGAGGGGAATAGGTTTTTACTCCCGTTTTTTCCTTATCAGGAAGAAAAACGGAGACTGGAGGCCTATTCTCGATCTTCGATCGCTCAACAAATACCTCAAGAAGCAATCTTTTCGCATGATCTCTCTTCAAGACGTTCTGAGCCTCCTCAACCGAGGGGATTTTATGACCTCACTAGATCTTCAGGACGCATATTTTCACATTCCAATTCACCCCAATCATCGGAAATTCTTGCGGTTCAGGGTCGCAGGCATTCACTACCAGTTCAGAGTGCTTCCGTTTGGCCTCAAGTCGGCTCCAAGAGTGTTCACCAAGGTTTTGGCGCCAGTGGCAGCCCACCTCAGACAATTAGGGGTACAGGTGTTCCCTTACCTAGACGACTGGCTAATAAAGGCACGTACAGCGTCGAAGGCTGCCAGAGACACGGAAACATGTCTCTCCCTTTTCGGAGCTTTGGGTTTGACGGTCAACTACCCCAAATCTCACACAGAGCCCACTCGGAACATCACGTTTCTAGGAGCCATCTTGGACACTTTACAAGCGAAAGCCTTTGCTTCACAGGACAGAAGACAGAGACTTCGAAACTTAGCAGCTCGGCTCAGCAAAAAAAGGTCCGTTTCAGTGCGGACTTACAAGTCTTTTCTAGGGATACTATCGTCTTGCATTCCATTGATAAAGAACTGTTGCCTCCACATGAGGACTCTTCAGCATCAACTAGACAACCAATGGAAACAGACAGAAGGCTCTTTCGACGAGCTAGTACAAATCACCCCTGCAGCGAAACAGGCTTTCAGGTGGTGGAAAGAAACTCCCCTGGTCTCAGACGGGCTGTCATTTCTGAAAGACAGGACCATGCACATAGTAACAACGGACGCATCCCTGGAGGGATGGGGTGCTCATTTACAGGATCTTTCCGTGAGGGGAAAATGGTCTATGCAAGAATCAACTCTCCACATAAATGTATTAGAGCTCAGAGCGGTGTCTTTGGCACTCAAATCCTTCCTCATGAACATCAAAGACTCTTCAGTGTTGATAAGGACAGACAACACCACGGTCATGCACTATATCAACAAGCAAGGAGGCACAAGATCTCGAGCATTATCCCTGGAGGCACAGAAGCTGTGGCATTGGGTGATTCAGCAGGGAATCACCATCCGAGCAGAACATCTCCCAGGGATCACCAACATCTGGGCAGATGCCTTGAGCAGGAATCAAACCAGCTGCCACGAGTGGGAACTCAATCAATCGGTTCTCGACAATCTCTTTCGCCTTTGGGGCAAGCCCACCCTAGATCTATTCGCGACCAAGGACAACAAGAAATGCCGACACTTCGCAAGCTGGCGTCCACAGAAGGGTTCGAGAGGGAATGCGTTTTTGATCAGATGGTCAGGGATTTATGCATACGCTTTTCCCCCGCTTCCACTCATCCCGGATCTGCTGACAATGAGCCAGGGTCAGGTTCGTCATCCCAACCCGACAACTCTTCGGTTATCAGCCTGGCTCCTGAATTCGATGAATTTGATGGATTGAATATTCCTCCGGAGTGCAGAGAGATACTTGCCTGTGCCAGAGCCCAGTCTACGAATCGCACATACAAATTCAAGTGGAAGAGGTTTTGTTTGTGGTGCGCAGCTTCCAGCATACATCCTCTAACATCATCCCCTGAACAAATTTTGCCATACTTACTACATTTGGCTAAATCCGGTCTTTCGCATTCATCGATTATAGTGCATTTGGCTGCCATATCTCGTTACCGACGGACCTCTCAGTCACCTTCACTATGGTCCGCCAGAATCATAAAACAATTTCTTAAAGGTTTGTTCAGAAAATATCCACCAATTCATCGTCCTGCACCACGATGGCATCTGAACATTATGCTCTCCCAATTAATGAAACATCCGTTCGAGCCTATTCATAGAGTGGATTTGAAGTTCGTTTCTTTTAAAACGGCCCTTCTTTTAGCCTTGACATCGGCAAGGAGAGTCAGCGATATCCAGGCATTTACAATTTCTCCACCTTTCCTTCAATTCAAGCCAGAGGTGGTCATTTTGAGAACGAATCCAAGGTTTATACCTAAAGTTCCATCATCTTTTCACTTAAACGAACCAGTAGTTCTACGAACATTTTTTCCAAATCCTCAAACGGCAGCTGAACGATCTCTGCATTCGTTAGACATTAAACGCTGTTTAAAGTTCTATATAGAAAGAACAAGTGCTTTCCGTAAATCTGAGCAGTTGTTTATCAGCTTTGGAAAGGTCAATCGTGGTAGCGCAGTTACTAAGCAAACTATAGCGCGCTGGATTTCTGCTGCCATTCACTTGACCCACCAGTTGGCGGGAAAGCCATTATCATCTAAGGTCCGGGCGCATTCCACTAGAGCGGTATCCACTTCCACAGCTCTGTTCGCTGGAATACCTCTGGACCAAATCTGCAAGGCAGCGACATGGACACGTCCTCATACTTTCACCCAGCATTACTGCCTGGAAGCTACAGACAAAGTGGATGCTGCGGTAGGACAAGCAGTTTTGCGCAATTTGTTCACATAAGGTGAGCCTATAAACTTTACCCTCCGTCCTCTGTGTATTATTTCATATGTAATTTAGAGTATACGCTTCTTATATGCAGTTAGGAATACACATATTTTTTCTTGACTACATGGAGGTATATGTATTTATATTCATGTCTAAATGTTTATGTGGATATGGATAGGTATAATATATATATATATATATATATATATATATATATATATATATATATATATATATATAGATATATATATAATGGATGGTTACTACATGTACTTTGTAATGATTAGCTCTTAATTTGCAGGTTTAATTGCTTATATACATTCAGTCAACATGCATTATGTTTATGCATTCTGTTGGTACTACAAGAAAATAATAACTTATCCTTACTGCTGGCTATTCTGATTCAAGCATGTGAATCTATGAAAGATACCCTAATACTGGAGAAGAAAATAAGTTACTTACCTGTAACTGTAGTTCTCCAGTATTGGTATCTTTCATAGATTCACATGCGACCCACCCTCCTCCCCAGAGAGGCTCACCTTCTGGGATTTTTTCCTGTGTACACTAGTGCGGAGAAATCTGACAGACTGAGCCTCTGTGCTGAGGGTTCTAAGAGGGTGGTCACGCCTGATTGGTTGAAGTTTGGGCTCTTTCTAAAGAGGCTGATAGTTCTACAATTGAATATGTTTTTTCCTATTGACTTCAATGAAAAAAAAAAAAAAAAAAGGAAAGAAAAGTTTTTTCTCTATTTATTGCTTTCTATGTACCGTGGGACTCCCACTTCGACGACGGGGAATGATTCAAGCATGTGAACCTATGAAAGATACCAATACTGGAGAACTACAGTTACAGGTAAGTAACTTATTTTCTTATCCTACTCTGCTCCTCCAGACAAGAAAGGTCACAGGCTAGATAATATTGGTAAAAGGTTTTTAGCCATAACAGGGATCTCCATCAGGGTCTCCAGTGCTCTAGTCATCCTTGTTAGATATGACCACCAGATGTGGTCTGATTTGTCATCATTCTTAGAATATCTTTCACAAAACAAAAAAGAAAGAGGCTCAAGACATACTAATGGAGGGTGAGAAGACCTCGTCTAAATTATCAATGTCGCCATGGACATCTCCAACACAGCTTTCATACAGCTAGCAGGAGCAGCAGTTTTTTGGCACCAGGGATAGCTGAAAGCAACACCTTTCCGTCCTGAAGTTCAGTCTAAGATCCTAGACATGCCCTTCAATGGAGAGAACTTATTTGGCAAACAGGGAGATGAAGCCTTACAGTCCAAGGAAAATACAGAGACGGCCTGTTCTCTGGGCACTCTGCAACAAAGAAGATTTCAGTCATTTCAGGACAGAGGTAGAGGCACTCTTTGCCACAGACGAGGTATCAACCTTATCTGCAGTAGGGGTTTCATGCTTCTTACTCATCCCAGCAGCCATACAGACCATCAGCATCAGCAACTTATGCCATTCAACAGGTGCATAGACATCCACCGACTGGAGGAAAGGCCCAGGATGGTTCCAGAAGGCAATGGTGTGATGTAGGTCCTTGTCCTCTCACTCCCACTACAATCTGGCTACTCTTTGTCCAAATTCTTCGATCAGTGGAATAGAATCTCCGACGACAAATGGGTGTTAGACTTAGTCCAACATGGTCACACCCTGGAATTGTTTGAAAGCCTTCCAATTTCCCTCCGTGCAAATCCTCCCATCGCCATCTTTCGACACTAAAGGAGGAGATTTGATTGCTTCTCACCAAGAATGCGACGGAGGACGTTCTGTCAAACCAACGTAATGTGGGATTTTATTCCAACTTCTTCCTCATCTAAAAGAATTTAGGAAAATGGAGGCAGGTCATGCATCTCAGGCTATTGAATAAATTTATCAAGAAGCAGTCTTTCCAAATGTTATCACTGCAGAAGATCCTACAGCTTATGGAAACAGGGGACTATATGACTTCCCTGGTCTGCCGGACGCATACTTCCACATCCCTATCCATCCAAAAGCACAATGTTTCTGGGGTTTGACAAGTCAGGGTGCCATTACCAGTTCAAAGTGCTTCCCTTTAGCCTAAAATCAGCTTCCAGGGTATTTATGAAGTGATGGCGCCAGTGGCAGACTCTCTCAAATGTTCAGGTCACCAGGTGTTCCCATACCTGGATGACTGGTTAATAAAAGGCCCCAAGCTTCAGAAAGCAAAGCAGTTGACTCAGGCTTGCATTCAGCTCTTTCAATCTCTGGGTCTCAAGCTGAACAAAGAAAAATCCTCTCAATCCATCCAGATCAGCAGTGTTCTTAGGAGCAGTTCCGGAGACAACAGTGTACAAGGCTTTTCCCACTCAAAAACGGATTCTTCGTCTAAAAGCAGCAACGTAGGTGCTCTCAGTAGGAAGGTGCTCTTCTGTCAGGAAGTACACGTCCATGTTTGAGATGATGTGATCCTGCATCCCATTAATCCCGAACTGTTGTCTCCGCATGCACCCTCTGCAGGACCAGCTAGATGCTCAATGGATCCAGGCTCAAGGTTCCTTCAAGGACACCATTGTCATTACACTGAAAATGAAGGCTGCAATGTCCTGGTGGACATGCACATATAACCTTCCACAAGGACTTTTGCTCCTTATTATTACACCACAGGGTATAATGATGACAGATGACGCCCTAGACAGGAGGGGTGCTCATCTACAGAAGCTGGTGGTGCATGGAAAATGGTCCAGTCAAAATGCTCAGTTGCACATTAACCTTCTTAAACGCAAAGAGGTGTTCCTGGGACTTCAGGCATTTCTCCCCAGAATTCGCAATTAAGTGATTTTATTTGAACAGACAACACTACTACAGTGTTTTATCTCACAAAGCAAGGGGGAGTGGGAAAACACAGTCACAAGTGCTATTGGCACAAGCACAATTAATTTGGAAATGGCTGTTGGCCAACATTTCTCTGAAAATAGAGCACGTTCTGGAAGCACAGAATGTTTGGGCGTATTCGCTCAGCAGAACCAACAGCCTATGTCACAAGTGGGACCTAAATCACAAACTGCATCAAGTTTTTCACCGCTGGAGTTCTTCGAACCTGGATCTTTTTGCCACTCATTGCAACAAAAAGTGCAGCATGTACGCCTGCAAATATACTCAACGGGACACGTGGGGAAACGCTTTCCACTTTGCATAGGTAGGCATGTTTGCCTATGCGTTCTCTCCATTTCCACTCACTCCCAGGGTCATTCGCAAGATGAAGTGTGAGCCTTGCCATCTAATCCTCATAGCCCTCCATGGGCCAAGGCAGTATTAGGTCACATAGCTACTTTGCCTATCAAAGTCCTCAGATACAATTCCAACCTCTACAGAATCCGTTGTCAATAAATGAGGGCAAGGTGATCATCCACAAATTCGCACTCTCAGTTCGTCAGCCTGGCTCCTCACAACATTGAAATTAATGCCCTACATCTCCCTGAGGGATACTTGTCCATTTTGCAAAAGGCTTGGGCTGCATCAACAAACAAATGATACTCCACTAAGTGGAGAAGATTTTGTTTATGCTATTCTTCTCAATCTAATCATCCCATCTCCTCTACATCGGAGTAGATCCTCCGGTATCTGTTGCTTCTTGCAAAATCAGGTCTCACTCATTTCTCTATTAACGTCCATCTAGCAGCCTCTCCCAAATTCACAAGACAATCTGAGCAGTTATCACCATGGTCCAATCACCTGTTCAGGGAATTAATGAAGGTCGTTTTTAGGGCCCACCCTCCAATTAGGCCTCTGTCGGTGCAGTGGCAGCTTAACACAGTCTTGTCTCAGCTTATCATATTCTCTTTTGAACCAATTCACAAGGCGGACCGAAATTCTCTCTTAGAAAGTGGCATTTCTGTAACTATCATATCCTCAAGAATAAGTGAGATCCATGCATTTACAATCCAAGAACCTTATCAACAGTTTCATTCAGATAAAGTCATACTTTGCACCAACCTGAAGTTTATACCAAAAGTGCCTTCTTATTTTCACTTAAACCAGTTATTCTGCCAACTTGTTTTCCTAACCCATCCTCTCCTGTGGAGAGAGCCTTGCCCTCTCTGGACATTCGTTGTTGCCTAATATTCTATCTGGGTAAAACAAAAACTTTCAGAAAGTCCAAACAGCTTTTGGTTTCTTACCATACCACCAAGAAAAGGACAGGCCGTGACACAGGCAAGCATTGCTCGCTGGGTGTCGGTGATCATCGATTTTTGCCACAAAAAGGGGGGGGGGGGGGGGGGAGACCACCATCTATAAAGCTAAAAGCACATTCTACTCAAAAGGTCCCGACTTCTTCAGCCTTGTTTGCAGGTGTATCCTTGCCTGGTATCTGCAGGGCAGCAACATCGGCTAATGCCCACATGTTCATGAAGCACTACTGCCTGGATGCATGGAGAAAGGCAGATGTGGAGGTGGACAAGCTGTTCTTCGATGTCTCTTTTCATAAGGGATGCAAAATTGGATTTGCTCATTTTTCTAGTATGTCATCAAATTGCATTTTTCTCTGATTCCTTCTCAGTTTCTTAATTGTTGCCATTTATATTGAGCTGATCAGGTAACCGTTCCTCATATCAAAGTGTAGTATTTCATTCCATGCTTTAAAAATAATTGTTTATGTCAAGTGATTATGGTGGGTTAATTCGCCTTACCCACCTTCACTTTTCCTTTCGTACTGCTTGATAGTTTGATTCAAGTATATGAATCTATGAAAGATACAATACTGGAGAAAAAAACAAGTTACTTACCTGTACACTGTAGTTCTCCAGTATTGTTATCTTTCATAGATCCAGATGCCACCATTCATCCTCTCTATTAAGGCTCACCATTTTATATATCTTTTATTCTCTATTTTATACACTTGTGCTCAAAATATGAGGTGTGGTTGCTCTGCAGGGGATGGGTGCTTCAGAGTCTCTGCTCTGATTGGTTGAAGTTTGGATGCATTAAAACAATGTCAATTGGTTACCAATATCTATTGTTTTCTATGAGGTTTTCATTTTAATGCTTCAACACTGCTTATATTACTATTACCGTCGGACTCCCACTATGACGACAGGGAAGATTCAAGCATGTGAATCAATGACAGATAACAATACTGGAGAACCACAGTGTGCAGGTAAATAAATTATTCTTTATACTAATGCCACACTTGGTGCCACTAAATCATCTTCAAATAGTAAAACCAGATTAGAATCTGTTAAATATATGTAGTGGTAGAAAATGTCACAAACCAAATGTGCTATAGACCTGTTGCCCTCTTTGCCTCTAGCCCTGCATGCTCCCATGGCCACCTACTCCATGATCCTACCCTCCTTATCACTAGACCTCACCATTACCACCAGATCAACTCATTGCGAGCAGACTCCTCGCCTTTCTGCTTCAGAAGGTGCCCTTAATGAAGAATGAAGTCAAAGTCCTTTCCCATCGCTCTCTCTCAGTAATTCTATTATCTCGGATCATTAGCTGGGCTGAAACAGAGTCACTGTCAGAGCTTTGCAAATGACACCCAGATTACTGGCATTAAGAATGAACTGGAGGGTGAAAAGCACAGAAAGGGTCAAGTTCAGGAAACCCTTGCTTCCGACTACAGTGGTCCGGAAACGCTCTTCCTGGCTTTTGCCCACTGTAAGCTTTAATTTCGTAGTAAAGTGACTTTAAAAATAAACACTTGTTTTATATAGTGCTTTATACTGACTTCTGTTGGTAAGTGATGTAAATATCAGGCGTTGCTCAAACCCTATTTAATAGCGGATGATTCATCATCCTGAGGGTTGAGTCAAGTTTATCAGGATGGAACTCGTGACCTTGAGATAACAGCAGCGTGTCTAACTCACTGCCCTTCCGCTTGCTATAGGGTTTGTTTAATGCTTGACATTTGGTATTACTGGCACTGCCCTTGCTAGCTCTGGTTGTAGAGGTAATGAATCTAATTCAATGAATATAGACTCCTGTAAAAGACTAAGGGCCTGATTTAAATCTTGGCAGATGTAACAAACGTGACTAATATCCCGCCCGCCGTATTATGATCT
The DNA here is from genome assembly GCF_031143425.1 of Pleurodeles waltl. Taxonomy (NCBI): domain Eukaryota; kingdom Metazoa; phylum Chordata; class Amphibia; order Caudata; family Salamandridae; genus Pleurodeles; species Pleurodeles waltl. The sequence goes on from NC_090451.1 coordinate 660,225,198, forward strand.
CCATAGGATATAATGGGATCTTAATACGGTGGACGTGACAACCATCAGGTTTGTGATGGCGTATTCCCTTCCACCAAGATCTAAATCATGCCCATAGGGCCTGTTTTACAGTTAGCAGAGGGGGTTACTCCCATCCGCAGTATTACAATTCCATTATAGCCCATGGAACTTGTAATACAAGGGACGGGATATCTGTCATGTTTGTTACGGAGTAACCCCTCCACCACCTCTAAATCAGGCCCTAATCGCTCTCTCACAGTCCCACATACACACACACACACACACGCTCCGATTTAGGTCCTTTTCAGGGCAAGTTTTATTATGAACTTTGCATCAGAAGAGAGACATCCTGTGATTTAGAGCTCTGCAGGAAAAAAGTTTTTTTTACCTGGATGTAGCTGACAAGTCAACCAGCCTTATTTGGGGTTCCTCTACAGGGATGGCTTATTGTTCACCTGGCAGGAAAACGAAGTGCCTTGATTCAGTGTGCCTTGGAAGGCTTGGACGTGAGGAAAAACTTGGCCATAGCTGTCAGGGAATGTCAGGATCTGAGGCCCCTGAGACAAAGAGAAATGTATTAATAGCTTCTTTTGTCCTGAGCAAGACAACCTCATTGAAAGATGCTTTACAACGCAGGGACGTTATCACTTACCTGGTGTTAGGTTATCTTCTCCCAACAAGAAAGAGAGATGCTTGCTTGAAATGGCTTGTTCAGTTAATGATGTCTGTACAAGGCCTCGAGGGTTTGAATTGTTCGGACAAAAGCTTCGTTCGCATTGTGGTACGGTTCATGCGTGGAACGGCTGGCCTTCCGCCACAAATGAGATGTTGCTCCTTATGAAACTGCTCAGGTAGCCAGGGTTTCCAAATAATGAATTTGTGACCTGGGAAGAGTATGGTAAGCTGTTCCGGTGATGGTGATGTGAAAAATAAAACACATTAACTTGTTTTTTATAAAACGTGATCTGTGTAGAGAATAGATAACAGCGGGTAGAGTGCACAGCAATACTACATTTTGAATAATTTATTCACTGGTGCGCTTCACAGTATAAAGAAGACGTTCAGGGGCTTGAGAAGTTTGGTAGAAGGTGGTTAAAGTGTTCGGGCTGAGCCTTGAACAGGGAGGGACTGCTTATAAGTTTAGAGTGAGTGTGACAAGGCGACCTTTTCCTGTTATTTAGACATTGGTTTTGCATGTGTCTACCAGGCAAGAGTAAACCCTGACATTCAGACAATGGTTTTGGCACTCTGAAACATTCCTTTGGAATTGGCATGTCACCTGAATCGGGCGAGATGACGCAGCCCAAAAAAACACTCTAATATGTGTGTAAAAGGCCACTATAATTAGATAGGTGTTTTTCACCAAGCATGGACTTCATTGATTTCCCATTGTGCGGGAAGCAGCAGCCAAGTGCCACTGCCTAAGCCTAACACCACCTGCCGACCTCCCCTGCACCTTACACCCCCTGTCGAAAGACTGTCCACGAGGCCTGCCAGTAAACCCAGCCACTGGGCTGCCTCATCAACACGTAGGTACCCTCTGCTCACAGCAACCAATGGTAAGTTGGCACATCACACTTCCTCTTTGCACCCACTTCCGTGGACAAAGCCCCAGCAAACAGGGCTGCCCAACTCAGTTCTGCCACCAGCAAAGAGGCTCACCCAGCTCCACGCTTCTCACCCACCCATGCCGTCACCAACCTGCACCAACACTGCATAGGCTTGCCTTCAAGGCCTTGTCTTTACTGCCCACTGCCTGGCCTTTTTAGGGTCGAGCCTGCGAGTGCATGCGCTAGTGCATGCGTCTCGCTTGCGAAAGACTGCTGTTTTCAGTAAAGGGGTAGGAGCCCACCTTTCGCCCACCCTTTGTTGGTTTGCATTTCCATTCCTCTGTGTGGAGCAGGGACCAAGCACTGATGGATTCAACGTAATTAGTGCCCGTCCGCTGCTCCTAATGTGATCGAGGTACTATTTTGTTATTTTTAACTTTTGCCTTGCAGACAGGCGGCTTGTGATTGACAAAATCATGCCCAGAAGGACAAACAATATTGCAAAGTTTTTTGTTAAAGTTAACTTTCTTTGATTTTGGCAAGTCTTTTCTTATCACTTTACACTCAGGTTTTCTTTTGTTTTTGCTCGTGGATGCTGCTCAAAAGATAACACTTAACTTGTTCAAAATATTGCAAAGCAACTGTTTATTATGTGTAATTTCTGAAATGAAGCTTTAACACATAATTGTGTAGTACACTCCAATCCACCCCACTCCAATCCGCACCTCTACAACCCACCCCAGTCCTCCTCACTTTATCCCACACCAATCCATTCAACATCAATCCAAACCACTCACCACAATCCAGTCCACTCCAACCCACCCCAATCTAATGTGCCTCACTCCAGTTCGCCCCACTTTAATAAAAAACAGTCTGCATCACTCCAAAACATTCCGCCCCACTCGAATTTGTCCCACGCCAATCCCAAACAATATGCTCCACTCCAATCCGAAATATGCCCTACTCCCATCTGCCCCACTCAACCCAAAACATTCTACCCCACTCCAATCTGCGCCAGTCCAAAACAGTATGCCCCCAGCAATCTACTGTGCTCGAATCAAAAACAGTCTCCCCCACTCCAATCCAAAACAATTTGCCCCACTCAGCCCACCTCACTCCAATCTGCCCCACTTCCACCTGCTCCTCTTCAGTCCAAAACAATCTGCCCCACTCCAATCTGCCTCACTCCAATACAAAACATTCTGCCCTGCTCCAATCCCCTCCAGTCTGACCCACTCCAGTTCAAAACAATCTGTCCCACTCCAATCCACCCCACTCCAATACAAAATAAAACGCTCCAGTCCACCTCACGCCAGCCGTCACCCCAATCCACCCCACTCCAATCCACCCCACTCCCATCCAATCCATCCTACACCAACCCATTCCACCCCACTGCAATCCACCCTAGTACAGTCTGCCTGACTCCAATCTGCCCCACTTCAATCCAAAACAATTTGCCTCACTCAAGCCTGTCCCACTGCAGTCTACCCCACTCCAATCTGCCCCATTCCAATCCAAAACTATCTGCCCACTCCAAACCAGAACAATGTGCCCCATTCCAATCCACTCCACCCCAATTTACCCCACTCCAGTCCACCTGGCTACAATCCAGTCCACCCCACACTACCAGTCCACCGCACACCAAGCCAATACGCCCCAATCCAACAAAGTGTAAGTATCCCCTCCAATTCACTACGCCTCACCCCAATCCAGTCCATTCCACCCCACCTCACTCTAGTCCAATCCAATCTACTCCAGTCCAGTCCACTCCACTTCAGCCCACTCCAGCCCAAACCATCCTACTCTGATCCAACCCACCCTACTCTGGTCCAACCCACTCCACCACACTCCAATCACATCCACCCCGCTCCAGTACAGTCCACTTTAATCCACGCCAGTCCAGTCCACATCAATCCACCCTGCTTCAGTCCAATCCACCCAACTGCAAAACACATTGACCCCACTTCAATCCAGTACACACCTCTCCAATCAATCCACCCCCACAGCAATCCAATCCACCCCACTTCAATCCAATCCACCCCAATCCTTCCGACTGCAGTTCACCACACCCCAATCCAATCCACCCCACCACATTTCAATCCACCCCACCCCAATCCACCCTACCCCCACTCCAATCCACCCACTCTATCTCAATCCAAGAAAGAAACAGGGACCAGGGCACTCTGAGTCTCTATAATAAATATATAGTCCAAGATGAGTAGAGTTGCAAGAAGTGTTTAATCCAAGAACAGACAACAGCCAACACGTGTTTCGTCCTAGCGGACTTTTTCAAGGCTCATAGATTCAGACTTGGATGAAGACTAGTTTCACTAGGGCTGCTGTAGCCCCTAAAATATAGCATTGGTTCCAATGTTAATAGTCAGTCTTGCCATATTTTGTGGCTGGTACTCCTGTCTTTAGCACTATGCGGCTTGCCGTACTCGTGAGTATTGGTCAAATGGTATATCCGTAGTTACATATAATGATGGACACGGGGTCCCTCTGGGCCCAACCTTATTTCTTCCAGTCACTGTACGTTAAGTAATGCGTCAATCAGTGCGGAGAGTGCATGGACAGCGCGTGATAACGCTGTCTTGTTGCCGGTCTATCTCAATCCAGTTCACCCCAGTTGAGTCCACCCCACTCCAGTCCATCTAGCCCACCCCACTCCAATCCAATCCAATCCACCCCAGTGTAATACACCCCACCCTTATTGCTGCAGTCAAAACCACCCACTTATCCCAATCCAATCCACCCCACTCGAATCCACCCCAATCCCATCCATTTTACCCCATTTCAACCTACCCCACTCCAGTCCAATCCTCCTCACACTAATCCACCCCACTCTTATACACCCATTCCACCCCACTCTATTCCAATCCAATCCACCCCGCTACCTCAGTCCACTCCAACCCACTGCACTCTATTCCACCCCACTCTACTATACTCGGCCACTGAACTCCACTCCCTTCTACTCAATGTTGCAGCACTCTACTCCCCCACTCCACTAATACTTAACCATTCGCAGGCTGCAGATCACATATCTGCAGTACTACTACTGGTACAATGGTATGAACTCCTTCATGGGTTAAACACTGCTTCTGCAGTAGTACTAACATTGTAGTGGTAGAGGACTCTAGCATAGGCCACATATCTGCAGTACTACTACTGGTACAGTGGTAGGAACTCCTGCATTGGCTAAACACTCTGCTTCTGCAGCAGTAGTGGCAGTGTAGTGGTAGTAACTCATGCATGGACTGTAGAGTTTCCTCAGCAGTACTGTAATCCTACAGTGATAATCACTATTCCATGGGCTGCAGGCCACAACTCCACAGTACTACTAACATTACAGTGCTAGTAACTTCTGCAAGAGCTGCAGTCCCCTTCCTCTCGAGTACTATAACCCACGCAATGTTAGTAACTCCTGCATTGGCTGCCCAGTCTGCCTCTGCAAAAGTAATAATACCTAAGTGGTTATTATGCCTGCATGGGCTGATGAATCCGACCCCAAAGAAATACTACCACTACAATGGTTGCAACTCATGCATAAACCACAGAGCCCGCCTCGGCTGTACTGCTAATTTTACCGTGAGAATAAGTCTTCCTTGACTGCAGACCACACCTCTGCAGTACTACTAACCCTACAATGATTGTAACTCATGCATGGGTGCAGACCACACACCCTCAGTACTACTAACCCCCAGTAACTAACATGCATGGGCTGTAGACCACACCTCCGCAGTACTACTAACCCTACAACGATTTTAACGTGTGCATGGGCTGCAGACCATACCCTGCAGTACGGACCCTACAGTGATTAACTTGTGCATGGGTTTAGACCACATCCCTGCAATACTAATAATCCTACAATGATTATAACTTGTGCATGGGTGCAGACCACACCTCCGCAGCACTAGTAACCCTATAATGATTGTAACCTGTACATGGGATACAGACCACACTTCCGTAGTGCTGCTAACCGTACAATGATTCTAACTTTTAATGGGCTATAGACCACATCCCTGCAGTACTGCAATTCCAACAATGATTGTAACCCATGCATGGACTGCAGGCCCCCCTGTACTACTAATCTTGCAATGATTGTAACCCTTGCATGGGCTGCAGACCACACCCCTGCAGTACTACTAACCCAAAGTGACTAACATGCATGGGCTGTAGACCACACCTCCTCAGTACTAACCCTACAACGATTTTAACTTGTGCATGGGCTGCAGACCACGCCCCCGCAATACTAATAGCCCTACAATGATTATAACTTGTGCATGGGTGCAGACCACACCTCCGCAGCACTATTAACCCAATAATGATTGTAACCTGTACATGGGATGCAGACCGCACCTCCGTAGTGCTGCTAACCGTACAATGATTCTAACTTGTGCATGGGCTGTAGACCACATTCCCGCAGTACTACTATTCCTACAATGATTGTAACCGATTCATGGACCGCAGACCCCCCCCATACTACTAACCCTACAATGATTGTAACCCTTGCATGGGCTGCAGACCACACCCTCGAAATACTACTAACCATACAATGATTCTAACTCATGCATGGGATGCAGTCCACAACCCCATAGTAATACTAACCCTACCTTGATTGTAACCTGTGCATAGGCAGCAGACCACACCTCCACAGTACTCCTAACACTACAATGAATATAACCAATGCATGGACTGCAGACCACACCTCAGCAGTAGTACCAGCCCTACAATGATTGTAATCCATGCATGGGATGCAGTCCATGCCCCTGCAGTACTACTAACACTACGATGGTTGTAATTCATGCATGGGTTGCAGACCATACCCCAGCAGTACAACTAATCCTACCATGATTGTAACCCATGCATGGGCTGCAGATTGCACCATCTCAGTACTACTAATGCTACCATGGTTGTAACCCTTGCATGGGCTACAGGCCACTCCTCCGCAGTACTGCTAACCCTACAGGGATTGCAACATGTGCATGGGCTGCAGACCACACACCCTCAGTACTACTAACGTTACCCTTGCATGGGCCGCAGGCCACATCTCCACAGTACTGCTAACCCAACACTGACTAACGTGCATGGGCTGCAGACTACACCCCCTCAGTACTACTAATGCTACAATAGTTGTTACCCTTGCATGGGCTGCAGACCACACCTCTGCAGTACTGCTAATCCACCACTGACTATCTGGTGCATGGGCTGCAGACCCTACCTCTGCAGTACTACTAACCTTACAATGTTTCTAACACATGCATGGGATGCAGTCCACAACCTTGGAGCACTACTAACCCTGCCGTGATTGTAACCTGTGCATAGGCTGCAGACCACACCTCCACAGTACTATTAACCCTACAATGAATGTAACCCATGCATGGGCTGCAGACCACACCTCCGAAGTACTTCTAACTCTACAAATGATTGTAACCCGTGCATGGGCTACAGACCATACCCCGCAGTACTACTAGCCCTACAATGATTGTAATTTGTGCATGGGTTGCAGCTCACACCCCAGCAGTACTTTTAATCCTACCATTATTGTAACCCACGCTTGGGTTGCAGACCACACCCTCTCAGTACTACTAATGTTACAATGGTTGTAAACCTTGCATGGGCTGCAGACCACACCTCCGCAGTACTGCTAACCCTACAGTGATTTTAACATGTGCATGGGCTTCAGACCACACCCCCGCAGTACTACTGATGCTACAATGGTTGTTACCCTTGCATTCGCTGCAGACTACACCTCCGCAGTGCTACTAACCCTACAATTACAGTAACTCATGCATGGGCTGCAGACCACCCCCGCAGTACTACTAACCCTACAATGATTGTAAACCGTGCATGGGCTGCAGACCACACCCCTGCAGTACTACTAACCCTACAATGATTGTAACTCATGCATGGGCTGCAGACCACCCCCGCAGTACTACTAACCCTACAATGATCGTAAACCGTGCATGGGCTGCAGACCACACTCCTGCAGTACTACTAACCCTACAATGATTTTAACTTGTTCATGGGCTGCAGACCACACCACTGCAGTACTACTAACCCTACAATGATTGTAAACCGTGCATGGGCTGCAGACCACACCCCTGCAGTACTACTAACCCTACAATGATTTTAACTTGTTCATGGGCTGCAGACCACACCACTGCAGTACTACTAACCCTACCAGGATTCGAACCCGTGCATTGGCTGCAGACCCTACCTCTGCAACGGTATTAGCGCTGTGCTGTACATCAAATATCTTTTTACTTGCGAGGGCACGACAACAATATTGAACCCTGCATCAGGCCCATAACAACGCCTTTTACACCATAAAAGGTCATACTTTATCAAATTAATATATAACCTTTGGAACAGATTTCTCATAAGCGTTCTCACATGAATTGAAGACAGGAAAAACTGCAATCATGTAATTTCATGAAATACTGACTCTTTCAAGAGAAGAAATATCTCCAGAGGCATTTGGAAGAGTTCATAACTTTTCACGCTTGCTTTCTTTTTCTAGTGGGATCATAAAGGGATTGACGCTTTTGTACGAAAACATAATTCATAATGACCTTTCTGAAGGATAAAGATATAAAACAGCTGCAGCATTAAACGTGCTGATGCCATGAACACCAAGGAGAAATTTGGGTTTTTAAACAAGAAATGAAGTCATTAGCCACCCTATGATAAACACCACAATTATAGTCGGCGCAAAAGCCAGAGCTGGTTGGTATTTAAAAAAATAAATAAAAGGCAGACCATTAACTAAAACATTTTAATACACACAACGCACATTATTTGTACAGCAGCACACATTTGTATGAGTTACACTTCCGTATACCATCACTTCTTGGTTTTGAAATTATGCCGCATATGTTTTTTTTTCGATTCGGCGAGTCCTGTTTTGTCTAGAAATCAGGATGCAGTGGTTGTTTACCAAAACGAGAATGCATTTTTTTTCTTGAACTAATAATGTGTTTACCAGTTTTTTCCTAAACTCACAAATACGTACTTTAGTCATACTTTATGTATCTGTTTCATGACTCAGGTGTACTGACGATTTATTCTTTTAACTTATCAATTCTCTACTAGATTTCCTGGCTTCCTCAAAATAAAGTTGCTGACATTACAAAGGAACTCCCCTTACTGCTGATGGCATCACACAGCTGCTTCTATAAATGGTGCTGACATCACTGAGCACACATTTCACACCTGATAATATCACAGAGCTATTTCTCGCGGTGTTTTTCACATCACAGAACACCTTTAATATCTGATGTAATCACATAAGAGCTTCTGTCAATGCAGATGACATCACAGAGCAACTTGCTTTACCTTGTCTCGCCGATATTCTTCTCTAACTCCAGATCACTTGTATCTGGGTCATTAAGTCCAACAAAGGTTGTCAGGTTATGTCATCGCTGTATTTCTCACATGGTCTAAGCTTTTTTTTAAAACTTTTTTGTGGTGTTGGGTTAGCAGTACATTCCTGCAACACTTTCACCGTATTTACAATATAAACCACATTTCTTGCAAGACTACAACAGTAGCAGTTTTCAGTGAAATATTCCAGAACACATTCGTTGCATAATATGGCTTTACTGAAAATTGTTTTCTTATGTTACTACTTAATAGAGCACCATAATATAGCCTTTGTGTTGAGGTTGTACTGCAGATTGTTATTTACTACCTATTTACTTTGAATAACAATTTTCATGTTAATCTTCTGTAAAAATGCTTCTATTAACATTTATCATGTCAGTGCACATTGGTTTAAGCATGGCACAAGGATCCAGTATTAGGCAGCTCGATGCCATCTTGAAGGAGGAACCATTTGTTCCTCTCGACAGAATCTGAAGCATTACTACCAATTGTAGTCTCTTCTCTGTCATTGACGCCACAGATAGGTTTCTCGAGCTGACACCTTGCTTTCGTTATGGGGTGTGATATTGGCCATGCGTTTCACAAACTGCAGGTGGTACTCCTTCTTAAGAGTGCTCTGAAGTGAGTCTAGTAGATTTTAATTTCTCTCTGCTTATATGCGTCATTTCATCCATGTAACAAGATCATACCAACTCCCTGCTACTAGTTGTGAATTACTTGCAAAGAGATCCAATTAGCACTTTTCATTCATGTGCACAGTGCATGGAGTGAAAACAAGTGCTCCAAGAGAATATTTCTATTTTTTCCTACCAAACTCTTCCTTGGTTCTCCATAGCATTTTGTTATGGCACAGTCTCTCTTTGAAAGATTTTCACCAAGAATATAATTTACACAACAGCACAGTTTTATTGAACGCTTGTCAAGCAGATTCATATTCCTCGTATCCCCTCTGCAAATCCACCCTACCCGCCCCCTCCCCCCCTCCGCCGCGATGGCAACAGTTGCAAAGAATCATGGGGTAAAATTTGATACTGACTTACCTTTCCTTCCACAGGTATCGGCTGTTGCCGGCATGTGTTTCAATCGTATGAAATCATTGAAACCTTTATTTAACCTCTTGCCGCTAGGAAAGCAGTTGCTTTGCCTCATCAAGATTAAGCAAGTCTGTATGCAGGCTGTTCAAAACGTATCATTGACAAACTTCAGATGGTACAGAATTAAACTACTAGACTGGTCCTACAATTGCCTAAGAGAAACTCTGCATCAGCTGCACTCAATAAGTTGCCCTGGCTCCCAGTCCATAAGAGGATCCTTTTCAAACTACTTCTGTTTCACCATAGAGCTTTCAACCGTTCTGGTCCAAAATACCTTAGTAGCCGGTTTTGCAATTATGTGCCCCAAAGAATATTAAGATCCTCCTCTGAGAATCTCTCGAAACCTCCTCCGTTTCGATTAAAATCCTGTGGTGGAAAGTTTTTTGCAGTTTTAGGCTCAAAAGCTTGTTACTTACTTCCCAGGAACACGCCCACTATCAGATCTGAACCATTGTCCAAAAAATAAGTTAAAACCTGGCTACTTCATGCCCCCAATTCATTCTGCATTTCATTAATCTAACGTTTTCTGTTATTTCAGGGAATCAACAGTTCTCTAAGCATAGCAGCAGGATGCTCTCTTCAGAGTGACAGTTGTGCGCTACAAATAACAATTTTATTCATTTATTCACTTCCTTTATTACTACATCATCATATAGAATGCTTAGTGTCTTGGCTCTTTATTTCTGTCACATTTTCAGAGAATATTGACCTTGTCCATTACTGACCATCGTGGTAAAAAGCAGAGTCCTTGCTGTTTGCTGGATTCTGATCCCAGTGCCTCGTAGAGCCCTTCTTTAAAGAGCAGCACCCCCTGATAACAGTTCTTCTAATAGTAGCTTGTTTAGTATAGCTTTACGACACTGTCCTGAGGCTTCTTGAAGCTGTAAAATAGGGGTTATTACCAATGGTTTTCATCCGTCTGATTGTCAGGTCTTCTTACATGTTTCGCTGTACTTCCAATTTTGTAGGTCAGAGACTGGGCACACTTGGGTTTCGTTCCATCCTGCTCTTTATGTTGTGTGAATGGAGCATGAATGGTTTTGGAGTAGCCGCTTCATGTCTTTCCATTATCTCACATGCACACTTCAGCATGTTCCCTGGACTCATGTGGACAGCGCAATACAGTATGACAGGTGTTTAATATTAGTAATTTAAGACATTGGAAAATCACAGAGGGTCTCCAAAACCAGGATCTGAGTACCCACTAGAGACTTCTGGTTTCATTTCCCATGGCTTCCAGTCAGCAGTCTCTCTAAGACGAACCACCTGCTCCCTGCAAAGAGGAAACGTCAAAGCTGTTCGCACCATCCATTGGAAAAGAAAGGCTCAAAAAAAGGTCCCATACAATTGTTCCTGAAACCCTCTCATTATGAGATTGCTAGATGGCGATAGTGAGTTATGGTTTTGTCTTTGCAGTAGGTCTGCTACCTGAGGTTGATTACTCTTGATGTCATGTGTGAAGTCTAGCAGTATTCCTTTGTGGGTTCCCATTTCCCCTCTCACCTCAAGTGTCTGAGGGACCTTTAAGTGTATATTTAGTTGTGTCCGCCTGAGCCTGCCAGGGCTGCGTGTGTAAGAGTGCCTACAGAGCATTACCCAGTCCTTGTCTTCCTCATTGGAGAGAATATTAAATCTCACCACTCCAGCAGCAATACCTGATCATCAAACATGACCTCTTGAAACAGCTGGCTGGGCATAGAGCATGTCTCATTCTGTCCAGCAGCGGAATACTATTCATCATGATAGCTAGATTGTGACTTCCAACCCACATCTGGTCTGCTCCGAGAATGTGTTCAAGCTGATTGGCTGCAACAAGTGTTTAAACCCGGTTTCAGCTGATTAGCAGTGGGTTTGTAGGCCGTCTGCCATACTTCGGAAACACAAGCTGAATATTCAATACCACCCTTTAAAACGTTGCACTGAACGATGGACCGTGAACTGTTGGGTCTTCCTGGTATGGCCTAAAGTGCTGTCTCTTTCCTCAAGGCTGGGACTGTGCATGAAGTTATGGCATAAGCCTTACATAGGTCTGTCAGACTGCTAAATGGAAACGAAGTGCAGTGTGGCTGGAAATCAGCCACAGGATACCACAGAGGCAGCATAGGAGCAATCTGAAGCCCACTAGACCCCTCACGGATTTAAAGTTCAGATCAGCTGCCCTGGAGCAGTGATTCTGGATGGTGAACCACCCACCATGCACCGCTGAGGGGTTCTTTGCTAAGTGTGGATTCCCTTGCATCATCCTTAGTGCCTACTGGGCTACACCTGGTGTGGAGTGAGTGTGTGTGTGTGCGTGCGTGTGTGTGCGTGCGTGTGTGTGCGCATATGTGTGTGTGTGTGTGTCCCTAACTCAGGTTGGAGGTACCATTCATCATTCAGGACTCTGCCTTGATCAATCACCCAAGATGTGCGTTCCCCCTACCCACTAAGTTGAAAACTGGGGAGCTGATTCTGGGCGAGTGAGATGTCCTCTCTGTAAACCTTGGCAGCTGCTATATCATCATTAAAACTCATGCTGGGGATTGGAGTTAATCCCAAACCCTATTTTACTGAAGATATAAAACCTCTAAATCCAGATCATTTGATCTTGTCTGACTAGCGCTAATGGAGATGGAGGCATAGGTGCCTAAAGTCCAAGGTATCCTTGACCAAAGCAGTCCTATCACCTGGAAGCAGAACCACGACCTACTTTTAAAGTTTAACTGCAGAATGCGGAACCAATGTTTTGCCATGATTTATATACGTCACCCATACCTTTCAGTAGGCTACATCAGTTTTCTCAGAAAATAGGAATGTTTGGTTGGTAGGTCCCAGGGATTCAATATAGGTGACCACCAGAAACCCTGGATTTCAACTTGGAGGTATTATCAAGGCCACTGGAATTATTCAGCAATAGTGGAACAAATTATGCTGCAGCATTAAATAAATTAGACACTAAGGCAAATTATGCACCATATTCTCTGAAAGTATTATTTTTTCACATAAGTATGTCCGAGCAAAAGTTATGTCTCATTAGTACAAATTTAAGAGCTGAATACATTAGTCAGCAGTTGGAAACTGATCAATTATCTGTGAAAGAAGTCCGAAAGCGCACCATCACATATAGGTAGTAATTCTTCACTAACTTTTGATCTGCTTGAACTAGAATTTTCTTATGAACTCTGCAAATTATGCAGTAGATAATGATCAATCCATAATCTTGAGGAAAATTCTACATCCACAAAAATCGCATGATTCCAATGGCCCTAGAAATTAAGAGATCATACCAGCCTGGACGAACCACATAGCCATAAACTTTTACCAACTTTGATTATCTTTTTTTTTCTCAATTCAGATCTAACTTTCACATAGTAACTAGATTAGGAGTTGAGACTTTAGTGAGAGGTTCATGGGAGAGGTGCCATGGATACTTTTTACCTCAGAAACCTGGGTTACCCCAAAGGGCATCTGTGGCGCTTTCAAGGTATTAAAGATGTGGAGCACTGTGGATGGCTCCTGAGCAGTCTGGTTCTAAACCTCTCGTGCAGAATGGCTTTGGAACATTATTTCATCCAAGATGTCTTCTATGGAACTGGCCTGCTAAACATTATCAAAAATAGTGCGCTAAAGGAGGAACCAGTGCCCTCCATAAGTTATGATGTGTAATATATTTTGATTAGTTAGAGCTGGAGACTTAAGAACAACACGCTTTTAATTTTAAGGTGTGTAATTAAGTGTTAATTATTTTAAAGTATTAACCTTGGTTGAACATTCACATTTATTGTATATGCAATATTTGTATTTCTTTCTCTATGTAAACTTGATGCCACTTTCCATGAACTATCTCTAAGAGTGAAAGAGGTTCCTCTTTCCATCTTGGGCCCTGTACCATGATCATTAGGACAATATGCACCTTTCGTATTGTCATTTGACCCCTACAAATACAGAGGACCTATGAAAAAGCCCAATTCCCCCATCTGGCAACATTTAATCACTTTTTGGCTGCTTGCTCTTCTTTTAAATCTGACTGTCTGTCTTAGGTTACTGCTTTCATTACCCTCAACATCTGTACAGATTGTTGGATGCCCTCTCTCTTGGCCTCTGTCTCGCGGTCTCTTGAGGTCCTCCCAGATTTGTGATATACCCCTAGTTATCAGATGTCTTCTGGAACCTCTGTGGTTCTTCCAGATGGTGTATTGGACCCTGGTATTTGTTTCATCAGCTTGTTGCTTAATAGGGTATGTAATAGTTCTTCCATAGTAGATCTTTGTGAGGAGTCTATGTTACAGGGTCTGTCATATTTGTATGTAGTTTTTCTCCCTTCTTAGTAATATATCCATTCTGAAGATACACTAACGCCAGTTCAGCCTTTGATCACTCCGGAACCCACTGTCCTGTCAGAACTGCTGTGACTCTTCATTACTCTGTATTCTTGGCAAGTTTTCATTCCACAAGATTGTTAATTAGTTACACTTCTACAGAGAAAGAGGTGATGGAAGTATTGGGTCAGAAGTGTGCCACGCCTCTGAACTAGCACATTCTGACACTGAATTCATTCTGAAATGTTAAGTCATACTTTAGATTCACAACTGTGAACCACAGGATTTCACACAGCTTTCTCCGGACGAGCATCAACTTCTATATATTTATTGATTTATTTTTTAGCAGCTAAGGCGTCCATTTGTTCTAGAGCATCTCAGAAGAAGGATATTATTCACTAGGACATTCCATTTTTGACGAGTTGAACATTTTTCACCATTTGGGATTTTACCTGCTTTTTTGAGGTCTAGATTTAGATGCAAATAATTTCGGTATAAATACAAACATCTGCATGGAAAATGCTACTTTTAATAGCATTGAGTGCATACACAAGAACATCTATGTGCAGCCTATAAGCAATAGTTCTAAATTGAATCATCCCCAGATAAAAAGCTTACAGTTGTCGTTTCAATGAAATGTAGGATTTTTAGAGGCTAACATTCAAATTTTAGCCTCCTGTAAAACTCAGAGTACCATTCGCCTGTCAGCTGTCTTTCAAGAAGTTTATGGATACAGATGGATACAGATCTCAAGTCTTGGCCCCTAGCTTGGGCATAAAGAAGGACTCTGACTGTTATGCTGTATCAAGTTTCTTCCTAACTAGATGTCCACCTGCACCCACACCCAAGCTTGGGCATAAAAATAAAAGAGACTGTGTCAATTTTGCGGTTTCAAGTCTCCTTCTTAAGGGAGATCCACCCCTGCACCCACCTTCTGGAGGCAAAATCTTGAAAAGCTACCATCCACCACCTCATTGGACCACGGATTTGTAAACGAAAGGGCGCATCTGGTAGTGAAAAAGACCCTATGAATTTTGCCACTTGGATGGTCTTAAGACATTCAAA
The DNA here is from genome assembly GCF_031143425.1 of Pleurodeles waltl. Classification (NCBI taxonomy): domain Eukaryota; kingdom Metazoa; phylum Chordata; class Amphibia; order Caudata; family Salamandridae; genus Pleurodeles; species Pleurodeles waltl. Next base: position 660,240,591 of record NC_090451.1, read on the forward strand.
AAAATTTTGGCAGAATTTCCCTTGGGCTTGTTTTTGAAGCTCTCCATCAACATCACACCAACAGAGCTGCTAACACTGGATTTCCAATGCTTCCCGTAAGATAAACAGTGCTAGCATTAAGCTGCACAAGGGGCACCTGGATGAAGAGCAGCATCTAAAACGTTGGTCCATACCTGCTTGTTGACCCTGCGCAGGAATATGGCAGTTTTTGTTGTGAGGAATCATTTTATGTCTTGTGACGTAGAGTTAGTTTCTCATTCTGTTGGTGGGCAATTTTTCCCTAAACGGCTACTGCCTCCCGCGCAATGACTGCTATGAAGGGGATTGTGGGTCAATACGGGTGGATCTATCTTCAGAAAAAAACATAACTAAAACTGCCCTTGTGATGGGAGTTTTTTTTCCAATATGTGTGGACCATTGGTCAGCCTTTTCTGCTCCGAGTTAGCATGGGTGACATGCTGGACCTAGACAGAAAGGCGGCCACTGGGCATGGGGGCAGTGCACTTCCCTCAACAGGATGTCTCCTACCACACCCTTCCCACTAGTGTCAGGTCTACTGCTAGGGCTTTCCTAATATCAAACACGGCGACTTCTCTGCCCTTAGAGATACTGCATTCCCCGAAGCCTAGGGAAACCGAAAGGAAGGTGGTCAGGCCATCTGCTACCTTTTGCTGAGTGTCCCCGTTTTGCCCTCCTCCAAATGATCCCCTTAATGATGTGCAAATGCTGAAAAATATATTAGTTTTTTTTTATTGCTGTCATTAGAGGCAGTCCGTTCAAATTACATTTGAAATGGAAAATATAAAATCTTATAACATTGTTATGCTACTCTGATTAGGTTTCCCTCTGCTGTTCGCCATCTCCGTTTCACTCTCTTATAATTTTCCAGGCTGTCTCCGATACTATTTCATTTTATGGCAAATCAGCCGGTCGGGTATTTAATTCTAGAATGATCCTGAAGGTCACCTGCTAATGTCTAGATAACTCTTGGAGGTCACTGGCCTTCTTCCCAAAAGTCTTTTCACTTGAAGAAAAAAAGGGATTGTTGCATCCTGTCTGAATCATTCCTAATTTAACTTGAGTTATGTTTGCCTTGTCACGGAGATGGCCCCTAAATCCGAAGCTAGTTTACATCGAAAGCACATTTGAGTTAATTTACTTCCGGTTTCTGTGCCATATTCGTTGACACTTGACAGAAATTGCGTATCATACCATTTACAAACATACCGCCCCGATGGGTGTAGGTTTGCAGTAGTTCACTCCCATGGGGCGATATGTTTGTAAATACTGTTTAGTACATCTGGCGATATTTTGTTTAGGTTATTCTCGTATTAAGCCAAATTGGTCCGATGTACATGTATGTTTTATTTCAGATCTTTTCACATAGCACAGTATATGATGGGTATGTGTTTATAAAAAAAAAAACAGCACGATAAGAAGGTTTTTAGCACATTCATTTCACCTCATATGGCATAAATGTGCTGATGTGTGTGTACATTAGCTGTTTGTAACTGCCTAACAGGTGCTCTCTGGAAGAAAAGAAGAAAAAAAAAAAACTCATCTCTTAAAAGGTCTGTATTAGCAATTTGGAGCGTTTGCTGGCTTTTTCCTCACATGGTAGCTTTGGGCATGGACAAACCTGAAAAATGGTACCTTCCTCAAAGGCTGTATATGTGGCACACACGTTACAGCCAATTTCTCATTCCTTTTAATGATCTTCCCCCTTCTCTCAACCCCATCTCTTTCCTAACCCAAAATCAATACTCCTGTCTTGTTAACAATTTTTCAAAATAATGGCCTGATGTTCCTCGTTTGCCAGCTAAATTATTAAATTATACGTTGACCTTTCCAGACCAAAGCAAAGAAAATAAGCAACTCCAGGAGGGGGAGGACGGTGGGGCAGAGATTGGAGGGAGCAGGAGCTGTTGCACGTGGGACTGTAGCTTGCCTTCCTCGTGGTGCCCACCGCCTGTGGCATCCCTGCACATGTTTTGGTTGATGGCAGATGCACAATTTAATTCTCAAGGGTGCTTGGGTTCATTTTCCGGAACATATTCACATAAAATATGAAAATGATTTCCTGTCCTGCCCCATGCAATTTTCTTCAATCATGCATGAACGTCTGGTCTTCCTAGGGTTGCTGTCCTAGGAAGGCACCTAACTGTGAAGCATTTTACCAGAACTTAAGCAGGAAGGGAAAGTACTGGGAGATAATCTGGTACATCAGTGGTTCTTAACCTGTGGTCTGGGGGATCCTTGGGGGTCCACAAGTCCTGCACAGTGCGTCCCCAACTGTTTAGTAAGTTAAATAATATTAATATTTAGTGATTAATAAGGTTTATATCAACAAAAGAAAGTAAACTGAAAAACGGAACTTTTTAAAGTGCTCTGTAAATATGAAGGAATTTGAAATTTAAGGCTAAAAATTATGTTGATATCCTCATATTGATTGGTGGGACCTGTGTAAATGCTTGAAACAAAACATAGTGTGGGCTATGGGTTGTCTCAGTAAATGTATTAATGCTCCAACCTTTCCATTCAAATTATAATGGTTTGTGAATGTTTAAAAAATAAAATAAAATAAATAAATCATAATTTGTGTATTTGTTTAATGAATGCTTGCTTCTATACTTGTGCGTGTTGATCTGTGGTTCAAATAATCGAAATTGCTTAGACCACGGTCCCCAGGTGCCAATAATAACTCAGTGGAGATGACTGCATTCCAGTAATAATTCAGTGGGATTCCTGGTTTCCAGTAATGATTTTGTGGAGGTCCACTGCAGTCAAAAGGGTGAGACGCACAGGCGTACATGATTACTTCAAACCATAACAATCATACTTTCACAGAATTCCTTACGTTGAGATGAATTATAAAATTGAAATTGGTTAAGAGGGAAAGACCGTAATGCATTAAAATATTGACACAGGAGTCATTTTTGTTAATGAGGACAAAGCTAAAAATAGAGTTGAAGCAAATAACAAGAACTTTATATAGTATGAGACTAATGAGGGAATTGATTGAGGCATTTTTCATTGGCTTATCCTTGATACGACACCTGAATCAGCACTGCAGTTGAATATAATGGTTCTTGTGTTTGGTTTCACTGTGAGGCCAATAGATTTCAATTAGTCTCATATATTGTCACTGTTCATATATTTTGGCCTGATTCAAATGGGTACTTTGTTTATATCTGGCCCCTGGAGCAGGCTGTGTTCTTTGACAGGCAATTACTAGGCCAAAGACAGCACAAAAATATAGGTTGATCACTCTTTCTGCAGTCAATTAGGAATGTAGGATGCAGCCATCCTATGTACCCCGTCACTCACTTTAACTCTTTTCTTCATTAGAAGGCCTATGTGCTGTTTAAACCTGAACTTGTCAGCCATGCTTGGATGGTGATTCCTAAGCAACTCCAGGGATCCCATTTATGCATATTGAGGGGTGTTCACTGCCATACTCTTGAGGTCTTGAATTTGTTCAGAAACTTTTGTTTAGGACAATTGGCATTGTCTTTTTATTTTTTTATTTTTGGATAATGCAGTCACTCCAAGACTTTGTACAGTAATATTGGAGCCGAGGGTGCATCCAACTCAGCTGGCCATTAAGTGTTGATCCAGGGGTCACTCTGCCCATTAACAACACGAATTGCTATCTTCTTGACATTAACTTCAGCTTGTTGCTACTCGTCCAGTACTAAATGAAGTGCATGTTCTGTTAAATGCATAATGGGAGTTTGGATTATAATCTAGATGGGGAAAAAGGTGAGTTTCATCAGCATACATACATACATGAAACAGCCCTAGGTCTGGTAAGTTTTTTCCTCATTCGCAAATGCACTTGATCATGTGAAATTCTTAGAATCATGATTTATTGAATAAGGATTGAGAATTTGCTTGTGCAAGGTAGTCATAATGGATGCAGAATTTTCTTTAGTGGAATAAACTAATAACCAGCCAAGGGTCTGGCTTTCCGTGAGACTAGCCTTTCATGGCATCAGTGTATTGAGAAATTTGCATTCCTATTCTGTTGACTGTCATCCAGTCACATATTTTATAATGTTCTAAGCAAAGTGTAAGATAACATCCAAAGGAAAACTGTTGTTTTGAACCGATAGATACAAAAGGCTAATTAAAAATATTGCAAAGACTACATATTTACATGATAGTATGGAGGCTACCAGGTCTCAGAAGCCGTGAGAAGGATGTGAGTAGGGGAGAGAGATTACCAAACTAGGTTGGTCCTTCGGCATGATGAGGAACACTCGGTGGGTGACAACCCACGACCCTACCCAAGCATCCTGCCTTCCCTATCTCGTTATTTTCCAGTTCCTGCCTGACCACATTCCACGTCTAAACCCCATCCCCACGCAACACATTGACATCTATTCCTACCGGACCCTTCTTTACTCTTTGCCTGTTCATCCTCACATCTCTACCTCAGCATCCTCAATGTCCTGGTATCAACCATTCATCTTGGCTAAAACCCTCTAAACAAGCTTCTAAATATTTGGTTGATCAAACCAGGTAAACCTCTAAGCGCACAGTGTCTTGCGGTGTTTAAACGACCCCATCAGTGCTGCTTCGTTATTTATCAGATGTCCTAGCTTGACTTTTAATATCTGTCGTTTTTCCTACATACTCAGCTCTGGACACATGCCCGACCAATCAATAGACTTGTTCACCCCAATTCTCATATACAAACACCAAACCTACCCATAAGAGCCAAAAACATATAATGTGGGAGACTCCTTTGGCTATCTAAAAACTCAGAGGTCTTTCAGTCATAACTCACGGAATTCTGCTAGCACCATCAATCTGCAGGTGTGCATGAGACAGACAACATAAAAGGCAACACTTGACACCATCCTAACCTTATCAAAAGAAAGACCCTTGTGCATCTTTGTTGTCCTTGATTTATCAGGTATCTTTGATAGGGATGCTTGTAAAAGTATTTTAAAATATGCAATACAGTGTCTTAAACCTGTGATCCTGCCCCAAATTGGACACACTCTTTTTGACTTTTCCCCCGTTTCATGTGCCAAAAAGCTACAAAGGTACAAGCACTATGACTACATGGAGATACACAAAATCAGTTACATAATTTGGAACAGAAATTGCAACATTTTAGAACACGTCAAACCGAATATAGAAAAAGTACATACAGAATCATTCAGCAATTTATGGAACTTCTCTGCAGTTCAAGGACTCATTTCATCAACAATGTGCTAGAGTGTTCTACAAACTAAAGAAGCCCTCCAACACCTCCTTGACGGTTGGTATTAGCCGTCTGAACACGTTGCACTGACTCTTTCCAGCAAACCACAAGGATCAGTGTAAGAGGGACAGTGTTGATACAGCGAACCAACCTGATTACCCTCTACTGCCTGCCTGAGCCTGTTCAGGACTGTTAAAATGGTTTTGTACGGCACAAACATTTGCCACCAATGTGACCTCTTGGCAAAAAGAGGCAGGTGGGGCCCGAGAGACTCATTCACATATGTCTACATCCAGAAAATAAGCATATTTTAAGTTTCTGTTTGAGAGACAGCTGCTGGTCAGTGAACACAGTGGCAAGATAATTCCACAGCTGGGAAGGCATCACAGAGAAAGCACAGCTTTCTGCTGTGCTATACTTATACCAGAAAATGACTGCCTTTTTAATTTCATCGGAGGCGAGTATCCATGCCAGTTGTTGCAGGGAAAAGCATTGGCCAACAAAAACAGTACTCCGCTATTTGCTTAACCATTCTCGCCTACTGATCCAGCAATCCTCAATTTTTTTTCCTGACCACCCTCCACTCCTCATATCCCTCCCTATCCAACATGACTCTTCTTGCACCCTTTCCTTGTCATGCTCTAATCTATGTTGAACCTCTTCTCCCAATCTAACCATCCTCTCATCCCTACTTAACCAGTTCTACCAACCTAACAATCCTCTCATCGCTCTGAACTATATTTGCATTTATTACCATAGTGCCCCCCGAAAAAAATAATATATACTTATGTCTTTAAGGATATAAGAAATCGTAGTTTTAGCCTTGAATGTGGTGGTTTTATTTTAGAATGAGTCCACCAAAGTGTGCATCAACTCTTATCTTCTTATTCGTAACCACTATTATGACAGAGGAAGGGGGTAGATTTAGGATATAGTTTGTTATAATTCAGAGTATACCTTGGTAGGAACATACATTATATTTATTGAGCAAAACTGCAATCAAAATGGGGCCAATTCTATCTTGTGAAATTATTTTTGTAATTTTGTGGCGTGTGTTGAAAATAAATGATTTTACTGAGCTAACATTCTTGTGCAGTGTGTAAAGTAGGCAATAGTTGCTCCTGAAGGAGTATATGATGTTGACTGCGTTGTGATGGCAAGAGTTGTCTGTTACTTTTGAATCTCTTTTAAGCCTCTATGTAATCCCCTTGTACTATTAGGCTCTCCTTGTAAACTTCTAGGTCACTCTATTCCAAACCTGACCTCCTAACATCCCTGCCAGACCCTTTTATCATCCTGCCTGATCCTTTTCCTAACGACAACCCATTTCCTCTCATCCTTACCTGACCATTCTCTCCTCCCTAATTGATGATGTTGCCATCCATCCTTAAGCGCCTTTCACCCTTCCTGGCCTCCTCTCTCTGTACCGGACCATCATCTATCCTACTATCTAACCATGCATTCTTCCCTATCTGACCCTACTCTAATCCCTGCCTGACCCTCCTCTAATCCCTGTCTGACCATCCACTCTTCTCGTCTTGACCCTTCTCATTCCTACCTTCCCATCCTCTCATCCCTTCTCGACCATGCCCTCACACATGCCAGACCTCCTGCCCCTCATGACCGTCCATCCACTGATGGACATCTGACCTTCTGCCCTCCATTCATGAGCATCCTCTGATACACAACTGACTTCCTGCCCTTCATTCCTTCTTGAGCATCTACTCATCCAGGCCTGACCATCCTCTGATGTACAGCTTACCTCCTGCCTTCCACAGCTGAACTCCTGTCCTCCGTGCCTTACCATCGGCTCATCTCTTCCTGACCCTCTTTGCGTCCCTACATCACCAGCGTCTCACTGCTTCACGACCATCCACTCATACACGTCTGATTCCCCCGCCCTCCATGCCTTACCATCCTCTGATCCACAGCTGCCTTCCTTCCCTCTATGCCTGCTCATCCTCTGATCCATAGCTGCCCTCCTTCCTTCCATGCCTTAAACCCACTCATCTTTTCCTGACTCTCTTTGAATCTTTACCTCACCAGCCTCTTATCCCTTCTTGACCATCTACTGATCCAGGCCTGGCCATGCTCTGATCCACAGCTGACCTCCTGCCTTCTAAGTATGGCCATCCCTTCCTCCCCGTCGGCCCTGCTCGAGTGCCTTCCTGGCCAGCCTGCTCTGCTTCTGGACTTGCCTTTCCCATTAGTGGAAGAGTGCAGACAGAGAGAGAAGAAAGTGCTGGCTGAGAGATCATAAATTCCAGTTTGTGGCCCAGCTGGGATGCCACGTTTATTAGCGGTGCCCTGATATATGGCTGCAATACTCACATCGGGAGGAAGGCACTCTGCACAGCCTTTTATAAACGATGCATTATTAAAAATGTGCCGTGTCATCACTCAAACCCTCGTGTTTTCCAGAAAATGGCGCTGGACGTGGAGATCAAACGTGATAAATATTTCAGAGCTTGAAATGCATCTCTCACTCTCCCGCACGGTGTTATTTTTACCCTTTTCTCTCACTTTAAAGCATTTGCTCCTTTCTAAATAAAGCTGCAATTTATTTTGTCCGTTGAAATCTCTTGTCTTTGCCCCCCTCTCTTGGGTCCTTCTTTCCTGTGGCAGAATCAGCGTGCAGAAACGAACAAGCCCGACGGGAAGTCGAGAGACTGCTCCACAGGCCAGTGGCTCCGAAAGTTAGGAAGTGTTGGGGAACAATCAATCACATGTCATGAGTCAGACATGACCAGCTATGCACCATTCACAGAATCTTTTCAGTGGCCAAAGCCAAGGCCCAGCCTATTTGGAAGTTCATCAGTTTCTCACGACTGACTCTATGCCTAGGGTGTCACAGCAATTATGTCCAGATTGCACAAGTGGTGTCAGGTATTGTCACATAGCTTGTGCCATTATGGCGACAAGTATCCTGACGCTATCTTGGAAATCTACGCTCAGGCTCTATGTTGGGTATCCTGTGAATACCCATATTACTGCATCAGCTTCCACCTGTACCTTTTGCTGACGCCTATTGCTTTTCAGCACATGTGCAAAGTCTATGGACTTTCACAAGTTCAGCAATTTTGGGCTAAATTTGGGAAAAGGTGGAACAAATGACCCCAATCGTTTTATTGTGACATGCCATTTGTATAGCTTGCTTCTTCTACCTCTGGTGTGGTCTCACAACAATCTTTCCTTGTCGGGTTGGTGATGTCGTAGCTGCCTGCCTTAACCAAATGGTTGCTGCCCGGAGGCTGCCTACTTGACTTGTCAGAATACTTACACCCTTTGGCTAGTATTTCAGCTGACACAGCACATCATGCCCACAGCAGAGATACTGCGCAACTCAGGGCCCACCTCAGGTTTCATCACATGTAGAGTGGGGAAGTGGAGTTTACATCCACTGCTCCTAATGCAAGAGTCTGATGTAACACTTCGCATCTCCTACAAGAGTTCTATTACACTGTGGTCTGAACATTCCAACTGGTAGTAAGATGCGCTCACCCAATGAGCTGAGGCATCCAGGAGCCTCCGCAAGAATAAGTCCTGCAGGCACCAAGTGGCACTGGCCATTTGTCTTTTAAATTAGTCAGCGTCTAAGGAATTGTATGTGGGTTGCCAATGACTACACAGTTCAAGTAAGCAGGAAAGCTGGGATTCGATCTCAGATCCCCTGGTTTATAGGACCAAAAATTCAGTGTGCCACATCAGAGAGTGGGCAGCAAATACAGCTCCAGAATTAGGAGATTACAATACTCCTTGTAGGAGTTAACCACTATAGGCATATTTGGACGCTAGATACCACACCTCATGGTTGAGTCTAGACCTTGTCTCCCAGATGGATAGAACACTAAGGATAAATGACTATTGGACGTTGTATGTCGGAATATTGTTAACAGAAATATTGACTGACAGGAATTCCGTGTCCCACAAATTGTTAACATAAATATCGACCCATTGGGTGTAGATGTTCTGTCATTAACTCCAGTTGGGCAATACTTCTGTAAACGATGTTTAGCACACATTATTGATGTCAAGCAATATTCTGACTGCAAAAATGGTGTTACCACACCCTATTTCATGCCTATTTTTGTTCTGTCTCTTGCAGGTAAACATCTTCAAAAAGCTGTTCACCTTTAGGAAGGCCCACAAGGCAGTATCTTAAGGGGCACCACTCTCATTCACCATTATGAGGATAACAGATATCTCCCAGGGATTATCTCAAGCTTGATTCTTCCTGAGCCACTAAACCAGCCTGAATGTGGTGTTTTGAGTCCAGAATGTCCGTGGAGAAGATGGACTCGGTCACTGGTATCTGCATATCCCTTGATTCCCTAGCCTGAAGAGCTTTCTCCTTTCAGTGATCAATGTTTAGCTAAAACTCACCTCGCCAGCCTGCCCAATAATCCCTTCTGGATCGATGGCCACAGCCCCTTTCCAGCAGAAACAAGACAAGGGAACAGGATAAAGAAGGGTTGGCATAAGGTAAAAGGTGGAACAGGAGTGTCAAGTAAAACAGAGCAAGGGGGCGTGGCCAAGATGGCGGCCGGAGCAGACGCTTAGAGCTCTGCTCCCGGCCCACCACCAATCCGCAAAATTCTCCATTCCTGTGGTCTCTGGCACCTGCCACGGCCTTGTGGTGCTTCCTAACCACTCTTCCCGCTACCTGGAGATAGTTGTGGCCGAGCGATTGGCTTCGGCGGAGGGTGCCGGGCCCTCGCTGAGGCCACACGTGGAGCGCGAGCGGTGCGGCCCTCCCCGAACACGAGATTGCGGTGCATCGACCGTATCAAGAGACGGCGGCTCGCCGTCAGAAACAGAATTGAGCCAGGAAGGGCCAGAGATAGATGGTGGTGGCGGCGGCTCCCAAGCTTCGGCGCGGCGGACCCATCGAGGATACCTGGTGCTGGGTCATCCGGCCTCAAGGAGCATGTGAAGGCGAGGCCCCGTGGGTGAGTCGTGACGCAGGCACCTCCAGAGTTGTTCTTTGCCAGGAGCGGCTGCGAGAGACAGAGCTCTGGGCTCCCCGTAACAGAGCTCAGTGGAGCAGGCTGGACTTTCTGTGGGGTGCGGAGAGCACCAAGATAGATATCGGGGTGCAGCCCTCCCTGGTGGCGTGGGGGGGCTGTGACATCCCTCCTTCGATCTGGCACTGCAGCTTCATCTGAGAGGTGTCAGCCCCCACCCTCCCCCTCTGCCTTCTCTTCTCCCCCTCTGTACTGGCTGGGGGGCCAGCGGTGCTGACTATGGTTCGAGCAGCTTGCTGTAGGACATGGATACTCAAAGTACGGCCCATGGGCCTTCTGTGGCCCCTCTGACCTTTACATGAGGCCCTTCGAGAAACAGGAGCACTGGGCAGCTGTTTGCTCGACTCTGCACTTACAATAAAAATATATAATACACGCATAATCATTTATTCCAAGCTCAATTGGTCTTAAAGAAAGGAAGTAACTAAGGACTCCTGCACTTAACTTTAGAAACGCCTTCATTTTTAAAGAGATCTTGCAACACAAGTGTAAAACTAAGACAGCCTCTTCAAAATTAAAAATGTGTATTTAGTTAACATGCAGAACCATTTCGCCTTAGTACATTTTATTTTATCAGTGTATTGAGATGTATCCATTTAAAAGTGATAGTTTTCAAACATAAATTTGGAAACAAATTTGGAAACATCAATTATTTCCTTTACCCTGAGAACACCACCAATAGTAAATTAAAGAGACAAGTCACTTGGTATGTGCGCTTTATGGGTGGCCTGGGTTCCTATCATACAGGAACAACATTACACTTTAATAAATCAAACATAGAAGCAGGTTTTGTGCAGCGCATACCATGAATCATGTATTTCGAGGTCATCTTAAATGTGATAATGCAGAAAAAGGAGGGAAAGTGAGACTAAACAATTGCCTAGGATCACACAATTTGGAAAAGTGGGTAAGCCGGGATTAGTTCCAGGTTTTCTGGTTTCCCATTGTTTATTTCAGCCACTAGATGTATATAATTTGCTTCTCCTACACCTACCTTGCCACCAATCCCCCCCAGCCACCCAGCCACCCCACCGACTGCCACTACCCTGGCATCAGTGCAGCCCCCAGGCACGTCAGAGACCAAACTTTTTGGCCCCAGAGAAAATGTTTGCGAGTACCCATGCCCTAGGATCTGAAGTGGAGGAAGTGGCTTGCATGCCCATTGCAAGCCTGTCCGGGTAACGTCATGAATAAACTATGGCAAGTCTTATAGCCACTCCGGGTCCTGCTGCCCGAAAACTCTGAAAATACAGTCCCTGTGGCCTTCCCTGGGGTTGCTGCATGCGGAGGCCTGCTTGTGGTGCAATTCTATGTGGCAGCGGCAGAGGGGCGGCCTGGCTCTTCTGTGATCGGCCCGGCTGAGTGTGACCCGGGCTGGTTTTGAGCCCTGTGGCGGATCCAGGGGGTGCCTTAATGCACAGCGGGGGATCATAACCCAGTATAATACTCAGGGAATAACACTGCTGTACCACGAGCAACTATGGTCAAGCCGAAGTCCTCTAAGGCAGTGGTTCCCAACCTTTTGACTTCTGTGGACCCCTACTTTATAATTAATGGAACCCGGGGACCCCCACTAAAGCATTATTGGAATCCGGGGACCCCCCCACTGAGTCATTACTGAAATCTGGGGACCTAATCTGTTAATATTATTTAGTTTTCTAAGCAGTCGCAGACCCCCTGAGTAGGCTTCGCGGACCCCCAGGGGTCTCCGGACCACAGGTTGGGAACCACTGCTCTAAGGCATATTCCAGCGCAGAGGATGGAGCCTCATCCTTAGAAGGGGACAGGGGCGCTCAAGCTGACACCCTACACAGAATGTCTGAAACGTTGGCCACACACTCAGTGCAGTTTGATAAGCTTCTGTAGGTGGTGCTGGACACTAAAACCTCGCTGGAGGGGAAAATCGACTCGGTTGTGTTGGAAGTTCACCTCCTCCGAACGGAACACCATAAACTGGTGGACAGAGTCACCATCACTGAATCAGCACTCGACACGGCCCAACCTGATATCTCGGAGATGAAAGCTCAAATTAGACGCATGGAGGCTGAAATAACACAATTGCAACTAAGAGCCGAGGACGCAGAAGGCCGTTCTCGCAGGAACAATGTCAGATTCCTGGGTATCCCAGAACGTGTGGAGCTCCCCAATGCGGAGCTATTCTTGGAGCTCTGGTTGAAAGAGACTGTGCTGTCACAGAACTTACCACCCATGTTAGTGGTGGAGCGAGCCCACCGGATCCCGGGGGGCCGCCGCGTCCCAGGGACTTCTCCCCAACCGCTGATCGCAAGATTTCTAAATTATCGTGACAGGGACCAGATCCTACAGGGCTTTTGAACTCTGGGTCCTGTCCGAATGGATAACACTGGTCACGGCCCACCCAGATTATACAGGGGAGTTCAGTGCAGATGAGCCTCCTTCACAAAAGTGAAGCAACTGCTATGAGATAAACATATCACTTACTCCCTCATGTTTCCGGCCCGACTGCGAGTAGTGGATGGAGACAGAACCTTCATTTTCCCAACCCCGGTGGATGCATGGACGTGGCTACATGCGAAGGGCCTGGTGGACCCAGTCGGGAAGGACGACAGACGCAGGGACTGGCTCACCCCGCGCCCTCGGAGGAAGAAGAAAACGGGCGCTGGGGTTCAGGCGCGCCCGTCCAAGTCACAGGCGGCAGATGCCCAGGCACAAGCCTTAATAGAGGCCAACATGTTTGTGACAGCGCAAACATTGATCAGAAGTTAAGTCAGAAACACAGACTCAGGCTCATCACAGAGTCAATTAAGTCCCCCTTCATTACTGCTAATATTTGGTCCTGACCTCACACCACGCACAGCTGATGATATCTGAGACAATGCACTAGAACACAGGCGAGCCGGAGTGTCTGAGCCCTGTGAAACACAGAAGAGCATCACAGGACATTCGTGGCCTGCTCGGAGTTCCTCCTGTCATGGCTTATTAGAGTCCACGACCCAGACATGCACGTATTCCCCGTGGCTTTAATGAGGACAGAGCCGGCTGCCGTGCCAGATCTTGCATCACTGGGGAGGCTGCGCTCAAGTGGCGGAGTGTCCGAGACCGTAAAGGAAGTAAGACTATCCGTATGGGCTACTAGCGCGGGCCGACCCATGTCCTATGCCAGCCACGCCCCTGCACCCATATGGGTTTCCGAATGGAACTTGATCAGACTAGTGCCTATGTCTGCACTGGTTGTGCTACAAGGTCCATTGCTGCTTTATGTTTTGTAAGTTTTTCTATTTCTTTCTATCTCTTCTCTATACACCATTTCTTTCAAGCTCGCAGGGTGGGGTCGGGTGGGGGGAGGGGGTGGATGGCTCCCAGGGTGCGACAGACTCCCGCCTGAGCGGGGGGCGTTGCAGTACTACACACTCATGCAGTCATGGCTACATAAAATATTTTAACTTGGAATGTGAGGGGCATGGCTAGCATCCCCAAAAGCTGTAGAATACATGCTTACCTCAAACGCCAATAAATACATATAGCTATACTTCAAGAGACCCATCTCATTAACTGGGCAATATTGGCAAGAAGTGGTCAGGATCGATATATGGCACAATAACATCGGCATATGCGAGAGGTGTGTTAATATGGATAGCCCCGGAGTCCCTTATACAGTAAAGCACACACAAATAGATGAGGACGGCAGATATGTCCAATTGGTAGGGGAACTGGATGGGAAACAACTGGCTATCACAGGTATATATGCACCTAACACCAAGCAGGGAGATTTTCTGCCATCCACCTCTTTGCAACTAACACAGGACCCGTCACTTCTCAGTATTTGGAGAGGGGACTTTAATTGTGTAACAGACGTAGCTATGGATAGATCTCACCCATCGCTTGAGGGCGCCCACAGCAGGAGACTATCTCAGGCGCTGCAAACTTGGATGCTAGAGGGGAGACTTCATTACGTTTGGAGAGGATTGCATCCCCTGGATAGAGAATACTCCTTCTCCCGGGTCCACCACCTTCATACTCGTATAGACTTATTGTTGAGCTCATATGAGCTAACTCACCATCGTCATAGAGCATAGTATCTGGCCAAGACCCTATCGGACCACTGTCCCCTGGTTGCCGCTGTGCGGTGGGACAGGATGATCACACGTATCCCCACTTGGCGCTTGCAACCGTCCCTGTTGCATGACCCCCGCTTCCGGGTGGAGTTGGCGGAAAGTATAGACTCATACTTCCATATAAATACCCAGAAGGCATCATCATGGGCGGTCGAGTGGGACGGAGATAAGGTGGTGGTAAGGGGCATGGGTATGTCAGTGGCCGGGGGGTCCGTCGCACATTAACTCAAGAGCTACAAAATATTGAGGTGGAACTGCGCAGGGTGGAGCAGAAGGTGGCATCGGGTGATGGAGACCAGGGCAGAGTGGTTGGGCTGAAAAAAACAAAAATGGGCAAAGGCTGACTCGCGACTGAGGCAAATTGATTACCGACATCACATAGCTCAGTTGCATTCCGAAGAAGACCGCTCTACCAGGTTGCTGGCCTGGCTGATGAAAGGCAAGCAACAACACACCCTCATAAGTGCCATTCGTTTGGATTCCGGAACCATAGTCAATACGCTGTTGGAAATAAATGAGGCTTTCAGACAATACTACAGCACCCTGTATGCAGCTGGGCCCCCTCCACACCCGGTGCAGATGGAGGAATTTTTTCAGGCATCTCAGCTAACTCGCCTGACAGATCTACAGTTACTAGAATTGGAGAAACCCATAGAAATGAATGACATCAAGCAAGCTTTCGACAATTAGCCCCTAATAAAGCTCCAGGTGGGATGGTCTGCCAGCTGAGTACTATCAAACTTTCTCTGTGCAGATGCTTACACCATACCTAGAAATGCTGACACAGACGTTTGAATTGGGTCGTCTTCCTGCGTGAGGCAGTCATAGTGCTCCTTCATAAAAAAAAAAGGCCGTGACCCCCTGAACGTTCGGTCATATCGCCCCCTGTCACTGCTGAACTCAGACTGTAAATTACTGGGAAAGGTGTTGGCGAATCGCCTTCTACCACTGATGCCAATTCTGGTTCACCCGGATCAGTCCGTTTTTATACCCGGCCGTAGCACTTTCATTAATATTAGATGTCTTCTGAGGCTTATAGCAGAGACCCCGGAACTAGACTACACACGTGTCACAGTCTCTCTGGATGTAGAAAAGGCATTCAACACACTAGGTTGGCCTTTCCTGATGGAGGCATTGAAGCGCCTGGGATTTGGTAAAATATTAATGCGCTGGGTATCAATTCTATAAACAGACCCAAAAGCTAGTCTCAAGACTGGCGGGATTATGTCAGAGGAGTTTGCAATAGATAGAGGCACGAGACAAGGTTGTCCCTTGTCGCTGCTCCTGTTTGCACTGGCAATCGAGCCACTAGCTGCGCTGCTACGAAGCTCGGCTCAACACGGGGGCATTCTAGACAAACGAACATCAGATCGTCTCCTTATATGCAGACGATGCATTAATATATCTTCATAACTGCTCCGAATCCCTCGCGGATCTATTACGCCTGTTGGACTCCTTCGGCGACCTGTCCGGTCTACGAGTAAATTGGTCGAAATCTTGTTTATTCCTGATGCGGCCGATCCCGGAGCTGCAGAGGGTTACGATCTTTGCGTACGCTCTGCCGTGGTGTTATATCACTTTTAAATACTTAGGGATACACATAGATCATGACGTCACAGATCTCAGGGAGGGGAACCTGGGTCGGACGATTAGATCAATAAGAGGCTCATTAACCTTCTGGTGCACGCTCCCGCTGTCACCCTTTGGGAGAGTGGCAATTGCAAAAATGATTGTCCTCCCCCTGTGTATTGTATTATTTTTCGGCTTTGCCGCTAGCGCTTCCTAAGACCTTCTTCGAATCTCTGACCAGCCTGTTGACCAAATTGCTATGGGGCAGTGGACGCCGGCGGGTGGGCCTAGCCAAAATTGATCTGCTGCTCGAGCAGGGTGGGATGGGCGCGCCACAGTTCAAACTATACTATGCAGTGGCGCAGATACATTGGTTTATGTGTTGGCTGCGCGATCCCCTCTGCTCGGAGGGCCGTACGGTGGGCGCCTCACTGGGCCACTCAGACATACTGAGATGGCTTATTGGTCGCGACGGCCCGCCGCACCTTATTAATACCTTAATGTGTGTAGCTGATCGGGTCTGGCGCCGGTACGTGATGGCGGGGAGGCGGTTACTGCCGTACTCACCCAGGGTCCCCCTGCTAGCCATCCCCGGAATAGTCAAGATAAGTGGACAACATGGTCTGGCTGCCTGGTCCACAAAGGGTATACAGACTATAGGAGATATTTTTGGGGATGGATGCTTTTTATCGTAAGAGGCACTAGCGGGCGCACACAACCTAGGGCGGGGTGGATTTATTGCATGCGGGGTGCTGCAGCGTCTAGTGCGCAACACATGGGGGAACGGCAACAGCGAACCACAAACAACATTGGCTCTACATGAGTTGTTACTGGAAGCTGGCACACAATCCGACATATCCTGCATATATAAAACATTACAGGCTTGTCCTGAGGAGGTGCAGACACATGCAAGGACTAGGTGGGAGGTGGTTTTGCCCTCACTATTGAATAAAGAAGCATGGACTACGGCACTCACATCCATACGAGAGGTGTAGCGAAATGCCCGTTTCCGATACACTCAATTTAATTACTTACACCAGACATATCTAACCCCAGCCAGGATTAAGCGCGTGTTCCCACAGTCTAACCTGGATTGTCCTAGATGCGGGAAATCAGAAGCTGATTTTCTCCATATGACATGGAGCTGCCCTCCGGTGCTCCGCATATGGCATGAC
Organism: Pleurodeles waltl; assembly: GCF_031143425.1. Classification (NCBI taxonomy): domain Eukaryota; kingdom Metazoa; phylum Chordata; class Amphibia; order Caudata; family Salamandridae; genus Pleurodeles; species Pleurodeles waltl. The sequence goes on from NC_090451.1 coordinate 660,257,668, forward strand.
GTCACAGCGCAGACGGCTGTCTGGTTGGGATTATCCCTATCCCCTACCCCTGAATCCTGTCTGCTAGGGGTGCACCAGCCACGCAGAGGTGAGAAACAGACGCACTGGTGCGTGGACCTCACGTTCGTTCTATTTAAACGTCTCATAGCGATACAATGGAAGTCACCATGCGCCCCAGACATACATCGCTGGTAATCAGAATTGTTGCACTGGGCCAGAGCAGAGGCGCAGGTATTACGCACACTTCGTGACAGGGGGGTGGTGGTCAAGGGGGCGGACACATGGGATTCCTTCATAGATCAGCTGGAAAACAAGGATGATACCCGTCCTCACTGAATTGAGGTCGCTATATCCATACATAGAAGCACGCACATATGAGGGATGGTCATTGGGCCCCGGCCATGGGGCTGGAATGTCTGATCAATTGCTTCAATGCTGTATAGACCTTTTCCTTACACCTTGCGCAAGGGGAACAGTAATATTGTTGAGACTGAGCTCTCTGGGCGTTAGAGCCACCCCAATGTAAAGCCCCATTATCATACCCTACACACATAGGCTCAGCGGTTGTGACTGCTGGATCTCCTCACATGACTGGGGTGTCCCACCGAGCTCCCCCGTGGGCGTTACCCCCATTACCCGCAGTTCACTGCCCTCCTTGCGTGGCGGTGCTCCTCCCTCATCTTCCTTCTCTCCCCACAACCGCCCAGGCATGTCCTTGGGCCACTAGCGAGCAGTTCTTTCTTTATATCAGTGGTGCTCTACTGTTTCTTCTTTCATTTTCAAGTGTTGATTATAAGATCTGTTGTTGTATCGTGATCTACTGTTTCTTCTTTCATTTTCAAGTGTTGATTATAAGATCTGTTGTTGTATCGTGATATATGACAATGTTCTAATGTCAGGTATATTAGCATAGTAATTTGATCACATATCCAGATTACTGTAAACAATTTGATAAATTTAAGAAACAGATAAAAAAAAATAAAAGTAAAACCGAGCAAAGGGCTAAGTTCACGAATGCGAGAAAATCCATTCTTGAAGAGTTAGGTTTCATTGTACGGTGTTTGAGAGTTATGTAATTGGGCAGAAGATGCCCCAAAAAGCTATCAATTGCTCCGCTTTCCACAATACACAATTCACAATCTCTCATGCAAGCCTCCCTTTAGTAGGTAAACTTGTATGTTGGTCTGTAGCGGAAGAGAAAGCTGGAGCAAGGAATGTTGCGGGTTTAGGATGACTACAGGTGCTCAAGTTCCTGGGAGTACAGAGGCAAGGTGGTTCAGTGAGGGCGCTTCTCAGAGTGGAGAGGACAGGCCTTGGCATTGTCTGGTCTAGTGATACCCTGAGCTTTTCAGCTCTCCAGCTCCCGGATACAGGTCTATTACGATGGGTTATGGCCCTTTGCATAAAAGGCCTCAGTTGAATTACTCCGGGTTTGCAATAGTGCGAGATTTGTTGATTAGCAAACGGAGGGGGGCTGATTAGCTTCCCACATAGAGGCAGGAAAACACTTCCTCTTTTATCTCTAACCAAATTATTTCTGGGTAATTTGCCAATCCCTTTTAACACAGTGGATGATAAAGCTGCATTATTGCAATTATATGCTATTTGCCCTTCCTTCAGAAAATTTGTCTTTTTTGTTATAGTGAGAGGAGGTTTGGAACGGCAGTGTAGACGGGACGCTGTGTATTTTTAGCAAAGGCGTTTTCACCATCCAATCCGGTGTCACGCTGAGGCTGCCTCTTCTGCCTCTTTGCAAAAAGGAAAAAAGGAAAAATTTGCTGAGTGTCTAATTTCTCCTTCCTTTATGTTGTTTATCAGTTTCTCCAATTACAAATTGTTCCCAGCAAACGGACTCTGCCTCTAATTGTGTTTTCTTAATTATAGCGGTATATTTTTTTACAATGAACAGATGCCATCGTTTTTAGTTACAAATCAATTGAGAGATGGAGTGGCTAGCAAGCTAATTTGCATTTGTAGATGTTGCAAGTAGTGTGGGGGAGGGTTGGGAGGTGAGCTTGATTGATAGTTGTTCGCCTGCCTTCCTTCTCTGTCAGTCGCATGAAGTTATAACTTCATCCTCAGAAAACTGAGTGTCCATTAAAGAGACGTTGAGATGTCATTCTGAATGTCTATCTCTTTCTGAGGTAGTACATAGAATGCTAAAAGAGAGGCCATCTTGCTCTTTAGGTGTCAGCAAGCCACTCCAGTTGTGTTTGGTTGGTGAGGTTGAAGACAGTGTAGGCCCTTAAAAATGGTGAAAAGGGTGGGGTGCTTCAAAATTCCTTGTTTAAGCCCCCCAGTCAACTGAAGTAACTCAGAAGACATCACAACTCGTATAGGAACGTGTCTCTTGGCTGCCCATAACTTGCCTAGCTGGGATCTTGCCTCCTGGTTCGTGGACAAATGGCTGCCATTTTGACTTGCTTTAAAAATGTCCACTTTCTCTGAGGTTAGGCAAGTCTCCCACACCTACTCATCTTGATGAATGGATTGATCATCAGCAGTTAACCCAATTGGCCCTTTAGCGTCATTCAAATCATTTACATTCTTGAATAACACAAAGGGTGTGACGTCATCCAGCCCACCAAGGAACCAGAGAAAAACAGACTAGACTTGAGATGGGCCCAAGATGTGTAAAGTTATGCAGGAAGAATCAGGGTTGGGAGGGGGATGTAGAAATCAGCCTACAATCCAAAACAGCTTCAAGTAGCTAAGAACACTTCAAACCATTGGATGGGACTGAACGGTTAAGGAGAGTGAGAGGATCTAAATAATACCAGAAAAGCCTTGTGGATAATGATGAGATTAAGTCCTGCACTTTGGGAGTGTATCTTGCTCCACTGGGATGTATTCAATGCTGAAAGGAGACCCTTAGGTTAACTTTACCTACGACAAAGTTGTGAAACATTACCTACCTTTGTAGTTTCCTAACTAGCCAGTTTCAAAGTTTCACCAAGGACCCCGCCATCACCAAGACCAACCTCCACGAAGGATTGAAGGCCATCGCCGAATGGATGAAGAACAGCTGTCTGAAACTGAATTCCGAAAAGACTGAGGTCCTTATCTTTGGCTCCACCACCTCCGCATGGGACCACTGGTGACCTGACACACTGGGAACCGCACCGACACCCACCGACCACGCACGCAACCTGGGATTCATCATGGAATCTTTACTATCTATAATCCAGCAAGTCAACACCACCTCCTCCTCCTTCAACGCCCTCCGCATGCTTCGGAAAATCTACAAATGGATCCCCACTGAAACCAGAAGGATGGCCACCCATGCAGCAATTTGGACTATGGCAATGCCCTCTACGCAGGAACCACAGCCAAACTCCAGAAAAGACTGCAACTCATACAGAACACCTCTGCACGCCTCATCCTGGACATCCCCCGCCACATCACTCCCACCTGAGAGACCTACACCGGCTCCCCGTCAACAAGCAAATCACGTTCAAACTCCTCAGCCACGCTCACAAGGCACTGCACAACACCGGACCACAATACCTCAACAGAGGGCTCTCCTTCTACACCCCGACCAGAGAGCTTCGCTCGGCTGACCTTGCCCTCGCCACCGTCCCACGCATCCACAGAACGACTGCTGGCAGCAGATTGTACTCCCACCTCGCTGCGGAGACATGGAACACTCTTCCCACCCACCTGCGTCAAACAAAGGACCTACTTACCTTCAGGAGACATCTCAAGACATGCCTGTTCGAGCAGTAGCAGCCCCCCTCTCCCCTCAGCGCCTTTAGACCCTCACGGGTGAGTAGTGTGCTTTACAAATACTCTGATTGAAACGTTGCCTGCCTTCAGTTATGATAATTCTAGGAGCTTGTTCCACATCAGGAAGTCTTTAGACTAGGCCCTGCCTCCATGGCAACACTTTTAAATGCGCACAAGACTAAATGTCAGAGTTCAGTGTTGCATGGGAAAATTAGAGGTAAGAATGGGTCAGGAAAAAACTGAAACTGATGTAATTCGCTAAAGAATAACAGTTAATGTAAATGATGTGCTGAAATCAGCTATTGGTCTAGAACTCCACTGGTAAGACTGAATAAAATCCCCTTGTATGTTGGACAGAAGGGCAACATTTAAGGAGCAATTTAGTGAACTTAATCTCATGCAGCCTATTTCAAACTAAACAGAACGGCACGAGGATCAACCCCAAGTGGAGCGATGTGGCTTTGTTGGGGGCATGGCCCGCTGTGTTGGAGGACCCATCCCACTGAGTTTTGGGAATTTCACGGTGGTGCCTCGTGGCGAAGGGCAGGGCTGCAAAGGACAGCTTACAAAAGGCAGGTGAAACTGAGGCTCGACCTTTTAACTGCCTCATCTTGCCCGAAGGCCTTGTTTGTAAGCCTCGTCGCAGGAGACTGCAGCATGGGGCATGAGCTGCTGCAGTGGGATTGCAAGGTTTCCCCACCCACCCAGCCTTCTTTTGGGAAGCAGTGTGTAACCGGACGTCTCCCGACGCCGGTTTGCATGAAAGCGAGGAAACTGACGAGGGATCCCCCGGGGGCACCCGAGGAGCTCGGGACTTCATGACGTCAAACGTCATGTACGTCGGAGGGAAATTTAAATGGACGGACGCCGCCGCAGCAAGGAGAGACGCGGAGGATCGGGACGCCGCCGCAGCAAAGAGAGACGCGAAGGATTGGGACACGCTGAGAACAGGGGGAGAGCAAGACGAACGGCAAAACGCACACCACTACGGAGCGAGTCCCCGTGAAGCAGACGAGCACCGTGAAGGAAGAGCGATAAGCAGGGAGCCTCCCGCCCCTGGGTCAGTGAAGTCGGGAGACCGTCAGGCAGCCGGCCGCGTCCCTGGAGGGGCGTGGCCTACAGAGGTACGGTCGTACCCCAAGTGGGACTGGGGCTTCGGGTGGTTACTGGGACTACGGAGGGCCAAGGGGAGGGGGCTGACGTCCTATCAGGGTGGTGAGACAGTGTAAAAAGGGGAAACCAGTGTACCTTCTAACCGCACAAAACCCAACCCTAAATAATTACCACCACAAGAAGGGGAGCTCCACGAAGGCACTTGGGCAAGGAGGAGGACGTGATAAAAAGTATCCCTCACCTACCTGCACTCCTACCTATTCCCCCACCCCCCTACTAAACCCAAATAATCCTACCTACTTCTTAAAACCCCACTTACCTGTTTTTCTTTTCTTTTCTTCCTTATTTTTGGATACCTGGGCCGCTGTCACACGGGAGGAGCAGAACCCTCAAAGCCGGACCAGACCCCACCAGGACCCTTGTCCGAACCCTGGAAGAGAAAATACATAAACAAGGGATTTATTATTTGCATTTAGAGGCTATACCAAGTCTGGTATTCTGAGAAGAAGATAAGTTTACCTTATAAACGTAACAGAAATAAATTAGTTAACCCCTTGAAAATGCGTCAGTCGTCTTAATCCAATATCCCTTCCACTCGGGATAAAGAACCCGTTACACAGTGTGTATTTTCTGTTAGTGGAAGGGAGTGCTCTGTTTAGATGTTTGTGTTGGTGTTGCTTCCTGTGTCTAACTTTCTTTTTCTATTGCAGGTTCCTCTCAAGTGTATCTAGCACTTTTTGTCGTATTGAAGCACGGTAAGTTCATGGTTGGCGGGACTTTTCAGGGCCACCTCTGGCATTTCACTGAAATAACGATATCAGTGTCACTGGGGCCTCAAAGGGGGTACTTGCAACATTTGTTAGAGAAGCTGCAATCAGCGGAGTTTGGACAGTCAGTCCCTCAGACCTTTGCCTACCTTTATGCATGTCCATTGGCACTTTCGGGACATTGCGCTTTGGGGGTTGAAGGGTGTGACTGGCACCAGAGGACCAAGACATGGCCTGGTTGCCTAGACTGTTTCTCATACATGGTGTGGGGGGGTCCCCAGGTAGGCTTGCTCTAGGCTGAGCAGGCCTCCTGCATGGATTTGAGATCACAGATTTTGCTTAAGTAGTGTGAGGAGTGCAAGGATTCCACATAATAGCATGAATCCAGAGCCAAGCTCTGGGTGACAGACTCTCTCTTAGAGGGTTTACACGCCTGAGAAGGCAGATATGGCTGGAGCAACAAGATTGCAGGCCAACCATGAGCTCACAAACGACTTTTCTTTGGAGTGGCAGAGGGGCCAAGTGACTCGGTGCATAGCTAAACTTTTAAACAGGGATCGATGCAAGAAAACATGTCAACGTTTTGAAGTGTGTCCTTCTGTTTTGTGTGATGCTGTTTACAGTCCTTCCTTTGTGTTAGTAAATAAAATACTGTCTGCAATTGTGATATCTCTAACCAGAACCGAAAGCGTGGTCTGAGGCTGTCCTGGTGGGAAGGTGAGGGGAGATGATGGGGGCGAGACACGTAGTATCATGGCATTTCAGTGGCTTGACAGCTAAGGTCCTTAATGCGTCTCCTCTCATATACTTCATTTTCTATAGTCTGGTTTTTATCCTGCTTTTATGCACTTTAAAGTTCGACAGGTTTGAGAACTGAGGTTTGGCTAGATACATGGCCTGTATCAGAAGGGTATGTGTCTCCCTAAATTAACATTAAGGGTCTCGTTTAGTTGTATTTACAAATCTTGAGCACCCTTTCAGAGATCCCTGTGCCTTCAAAGGAGCCACTGCCAAGGTGTCTCCTCTGAAGGATTTGAAAGTTTGCTGACCAGCTGCTGTTAACAGCCCTTAAGCAATTTTTTTTTTTTTTTTTTTTACAAAAACAAACTTACAAAGTAGGAGTTTCTTCCAGGGTATTTTGGTAATTTATCTTTTTTTCTGTTCGAGAACGGCAGGCTTTTCACTGATTGAGGAGAACCGGAAAATAATACATCAGACCGTCAGCTCTTAATATGGTGTAAGGTTTCCACTGGCAGACCCAGAGCAGGCCACGCCACTGAAAACATGTCCGCCAAACTCTAGATGAGGCCATTAGCTTTGCAGATACACACGATTACAACTGCAAATCTTTGCATGTAATACACAAAATGTGAAACTGCCCTCATAAGTACATTTACTTGCACTGAAAGTTAAACAAACATGATGGGTCATTTACCACCCTGTTAATGTTCAGAGAATTCCTCCTGTCTGGATCAAGTGGAAGTCCGTTTCTGCAGCTGAATTGTAAGTTATGACGAGTGGTTCCTGTATGGAGTAAAATATTTTTATTTTAAATAACTTTTTTTTAAAGTTAGAGTTTGCATGCACATGTGCATTAAATATGCACCTGACAGAATTTGGGGGTTGTTGCACTTTCATAAGCGCAAATGTTCATGCTTGTGAGTACATCGGAAAAGCTGCGACAGTCACACATGCCGTGAAATTACTTGAGTTTTTTCAGAACCTTATTTCTTCTCCTCGATTAGAACCCGGGTCAGTTTCTTTCCAAGGCAACAATTGAGTCCTTGTACCGTATTGTATCGGATTGTATTGTATTGAAAGCGCGTGCCTACACTTTGTAAGGTGTGTGTTTGGACGTATCTCCAAGTGGTGTCACCAAAGACTCAGCCGGTACTTTGTTTCTAATTTATTATAGCTCTACACTACCACATTGCCCCTAAGATCTTTGAGTGGTGCTGTAAATACAGCAAACCCTGCCATATCTTAGCAATAGCACAAATTGTTACATAAAAATGCTACTAAATGCATTGGTTAAATGGTGTTTCTGAGGCACCCACAATACCTAATCAGCTTAACTTCCCACGTTCGCAACTTGGCTTTCCTTAGCATCACCTGTCTTGACTTTCTTTCCGTTCTTAGTGAAACGAGCAGACACAGTAGGGCCCATTCATTAAACCATCTTAGAGCACATAATTCAGTACTCTCTATATACTTTCATATGCCTTTCAGAACGGTCCTCAAAATATCTAAAATGGGAATTTAGATTGAATATATCGATACACAAAGAATAAAAAAACAAAAAAAAACATTCCAAGCTGATTCAGAAATGCATGTAAGGTTATTTTCAAAAGTACTCCCGTAGCTCTGCTTCTGTTTCTCATATATGCTTTTCTTAATGCTAGTCTATTTCTCCATCAGCTTATTGAGAAGCTAATCTTGTTTGTGCACCTCGTTAACACTAAATCATTGATTTCCTACTAAATGAATTGGTAGATCTTTCATTTTGTCGGTGTACAAAGCTCTGTTCACTACTCATAAGCAGGGTAGAACAGAAAAGTAGCTGCACTGCCTCCTTGTCAACTAAAAGTATGAACTTTCAATCTCTTGACTCACAAAAATGTTTTTGCCCTAAAACGGCTAAGTGGATCCTGAGGAAATATCCATTGTTTTCTCATCTGTCTAGCACTGCATTAGGGCTACACTGACTGCCACCTTATGCCATTGTCACAGTGGGAGCAAGATTCCAAGAAAAGGCTTTAAGTATTAGTTATTGCCAGGGAAGGTTGCATTTCGTCTGACATACAACCCCAAAATATTCTTCTCCCAGAAGTGCAACAGTCTCCTCATTCTTCAGCCATAGTGTTTGTCAATCATGGTGTGCAACCAGTTGGTAGCATGGGTTCGGCAGTCCCTGGAGTTGAATCCCAGCTCGCGTCTGTCCACTGAGTGATTGCAAACACCTTATAGCTCCTGCTGCCAATGCAGTGAAACGCACTCCCATGGCAGTGCAAGCAGTTGACAGCTCTTCCGTTGTACTAACCACATTACACTCGCTCAGGGCAGAGATATTTGCGTCTTTCACAATAGATCCGCACTTTTTCAAAAAACAGACCTCATAGCAGAGCAAAAATGGGGACCTGGATAATAACTTGTTGCCTTGTGAAGGAACATTTGGCAGATAACTCAAAACGCCTGCTCTTGGGTAGGCATTGAGAAATGATTTGCTCCATCTTCTGACAGATTTTCAGAGCAGCTAGCCTGTGCGGGTGAGTTCCCAATTGTCCATGCGGATCAGTTCTTTTGTGGACTTTGTGCCCCTCAGACTTCTACCCACAAGCTGTTTCATTTTCGTTTTTTGGTCTGCAAATGGTGTGTCTCTGAACCTGGTCTAGCCTTAAACCTGACACTAGGTGCAGTCTCAGAGCATGATCTCTGTCCATCCGGCCGTCTGGCCCTGGCGGCTTCTGGCCAGGATCCAGTGATGAGCTCTTTGTTAATGCAATCTTCCTGCTGAGAATATGGACTCTCATTCTTGGTTCGCTGTAGATCAATCACACTGTATCTCGGCCCTTAAGTGCAGAATATAGTTGACTGCGAGCTGCACCCCACCCCTCTTCTCGCTCTCTCTGATGCACCCTAACGTCTCGCCTCAATTACACCTGAACATGGGCTCCGGGCCATGCTGCCCTAATGCACTTTCCACACTGTTTATGAGCCTTGTGATTCCGTCTCTGCTGAGAGATGGAAAGAGCTTTTTTTTATTTTATTTATACTACCCAGCAATTTATTCCATGTCAGAAAATATACCTGCCAGTGGACAGGGTATAATACAGCGCCTGTGCACACTAAGGGACAAGGCTGGTAAAGATGCCAATCATGAACAGCCAAGCCATCCTCCACTGTGAATAGGATATTACATTGTCCACCGGTGCATGCATCTTGTGTGACACTAATCCCAAGTTGAAGGTGCATCCTAATGCCATAACACGCCGGCCGTGAGAAAGACATGTTGTCTCAACCACAGTCAAACCCTGTATGATGAATCCTGCCCAAATTGAGGTACAAGGTGGCACTTCTGTAGATTGAATGATCCTGTGATGTGTGTGTGTGTGGGCAATATTCGTATGGTGTGAGATGTTCATAGATCAGTGATGGTTATTGTGATGCGGTGTGGTATGTTGTGGTGTTATGGTCACAGGATCTGATGTGAAGAGAGACTGCGTTAGGGTTGGTTTGCTTATTTAAGTGAAGTTAGGTGGGGTTAGGTTATTTTAGATGATGTGATGATAGGTTAGATCAGTGACAAAAGAGGTGTTATGTTAGGTGATGTGAAATGAGATGAGTATGTGAAGTTATGTTGTGTTAGCGCTGTTATGTGATGTGCTGTTATGCTATTTTGTGTTAGGTTAGTTTAGGTCAGAGCAGGCCAGTTTAGGCTACACCCTGGTAAATCTGACGGCAGGATCTTTTGTCAAAGAAAATGAGCACAAACGATTAGGTCATTGTTCTGACTGCTGATGTTCCTGATGAAGGCATTCAAGTGCACACCTTTTAGGCTGAATTGTCCAGTGGCAAAACCGTGGGCGTATCAATAGGCTTTCAACATGGCTTGAGGTATACATAGCAAAGAAATATGAAACCTTCAAGTGCCAGTACTTCATAGTGCACACCACCATCCTTGTCTCAATTTGCCACCTGCGTAATAAAAAAATCTTAGCCAGATCATTCTGCGAAATCACCCCACCCAACCATTATTTTACAAACTGGCCTCTTAGTACATAGGTTGCTACGCATAATAATGTAATGGTTGTAAAACGTCAGTAAGCAAATTGCGACTTCTTTTCATGACCACACTTTTAGATACATGACAATAAATGGATGCCTGTAAAGTATCCTAGGTACCCAGCCGAGTGAACCAAAGCAGAGTGATGCTATTGTAAGCAGGAAGGATTGAACAGCAGATAACTAGGAGGGGAAGCAAACAAGGGAAATGTGTGCTAAAAAGGAATTTTGCTTCAAATAAAAGCAGGAAATTTTAGAGGTACATTACTCATAGAATTTGAAACAACCCGAGTCATTGAGTCTTTTGCAAACATGGCAAAGTTGGCTGTTGTCACTATTTTAATGGAGAAAGATTCTTCTGTTATTCAAACGGATCTAGTAGCTTCATATACGTGTTTAAAGAGTGGAGATGGGTCGAACTCAGAGGGACTCCACACAGTAGGAGATGTGTCGAGCCATGGGGACCTCCATGTGATATGGAAGTGTGGATGGAAGGTCTGTCTCGCGACAAACCGGGTTCCTCAAAAGGGGAAAGAAGAAACCCAATTCATGAAATGAATACATCTCGTCTCTCCCATTCATGCTTGATCATCAATCGTAAAGATCTAGAAGCCAGGCACCCACCACCCAGTCTTAAAGCAACTTTTACAGTACGAAAAGGACAGCTGCAGGCAAGAACCAGGAGTTAACAAAAGTTAGTTCAAATGTATGTGGCTACTTTATAAAGTACAGATCATTAAAAGGGATCCGTTCCTTGGCAACATCGCGGCAGTAGGAGGGGAGATGCATGGTCCCAGATCAGAGAGAGCAGGCTCTGCCCTGTAGGTCATAGACAAAGTCTTTGCTTCCAGGAGATACAACATCTACAACTGTATAGACTACTGCATGCAAGTATTGCAGGGCTTGTTGATGCAACGTAATGCGTAAATGTGCCCGTATGAATACACATATGTTCCCTCGTCTAATGAGTGACAAACGGACTTTCCAAGTCTGGATATTGTTAAAGAACCTGATCCCAATCTGAGACTTTGAGGATTTTTTTTGTTTTTTTTTAAGGCGGGCTGAAGTCATCATTTTATGTACTTTACATTTAAATGGACTCTGCAAAAAAATGCCCAATAACTACTACACATTAGAAAGTGCATGACACGCGAGTTACTTTTGTGTGCGGTGCTTACATAGTCCACAATGCACAACTGCTTTGTGTCCTGAAGAAGCAGGTGGGTGCAGACACAGGCATAATTTGTTTAAACAGTGGTATGCAGGCACACTAAGTTTTAGCAATAGTTGCATGTAGTATGAAACGTTAGGGCACATAGTATGCGTGTGTGTTAGCTGTGCAGTGGTGTGCAGACACGTGTGAGTATTAGTTGGGTGTAGTATTTAAGTGTTAGTGCACAGGATGTGGTTGCATAATTAGTGTTTAGTGTGGTGATGTGCGGGCATGGAGTGTGTTTGCCTTAGTTGTGTATAGTACGGAAATGTATTGGCACATTGTATGTGTGTGTATAAGTTGCATAGTGTGTAGGCCCTCTGTGCGTTAGCACTGGTTGTGTGTTGTATGGAAATGTGTAGACACATACAGTATGTGCATACGTTTTGTACAGTGCGATGCAATTCAGCCACACGGTGTTAACATTAGCTGTGTGTAGTTGCGAAATCTGTGTGCGTAGAGCACAAGTGCAAAAGTTGTGTGGGCTTGTGCAGGCACAATTTGACTGAATATTCTGTGTTTGTAGTGTGGCAACAAAATGGTGCAGGACTCATGAATACCTTGTGTGTAGTGTGAAGCTGTGAGAGCGCACAATGTTCTTACATCAGTTGTATGTGGTGCATGGATACGTGGGTGCGTTACACGTGCACGTTTAGCTGTTGGAATTTTTCCAGATGCAGGATGCATGTCCATTAGCTGCATGTAGGAACGAGGTGACAGAATGGAGGAGGGGCTGTGTAGTGTGAATGGGGGCATCTGGCCTCGCGCCATCCTGTACACGGGTTCTTGGGCGGTTTGGTGCTGACTGCAGAGGGAGAGGAAGCTGGGTAAGCGGTGGGGTCTGATGGGGTTTGGACAGATGCAGTGGGGAAGCCGTCTCATTTCTTTCCTTCTCCCCAGTGCACCCAGTGGTTCTTGCGGTGTCGGTCCTTAAGGTAGGATAGAGAGTAGGGGGCAGGGCACGTGAGCATGCTATGTTGGCTGGTATGACGAGAGAGTATTGGCTGGTATAAAGCTGCAGCCGTAGACGGCTAGGGTGATGTGTGGGTACCAGCGGAGCTTTTAGTGGAGGGGTTGCGGCGTGGGCCGGGGACGAGTGGAACGACTGGTGCAGCCAGGGCGGTGAAGGTGACTCACCACCGCATGCCAAAGCTGGGGAAGGTGGTGCCAAGGAGTGCTTAAGTGTGGAGGTGCAGCTGGAGAGAAGGCCACGGCAGCAGCGGAGTCTGTGTGGCGGCGCAGGTTGGCTTCCATGCCAGTGCGTGGGGACGGGCGAGCCGAGGAGCTTGCAGGACTAGCCGGCAGGGTGAAGTCGCCCAGCTGTACAGAGAATGAGTGCGGGGAGAGCTGTTGGAGGCTGAGCAGGAACCCAGGTCATGAGAGGAGAGCTCAGTTGAGCCGAGAGCGTACGTTGGCATTGATGGGCAGTGGGTGGCAGGGGTAGTCGCAAAGTAGGGGAGATTTAATTTTCTTGGGGGTGATGGCAGGGGCATCCCACCAGCTGCCAGTGCATGCACTGGAGACTTGCTAAGAGTAGCTAGCGAGGGCCAATAGAGGCTGGAAGGAGGGCAAGATAAAAGTAATGAGGTGGTGATGGGGAAAGGGAGGGCAGAGAAGCCGGGGTTGAGGGCCACAAGATAATCAATGAGGAGGAAAGTGGACATGATGTAGAAAAAAGATGAAAGGGAGGAGAGCACAAGGTAAGAGATGGGCTAGGACAGGAAAGAGGAGGGAAGCTTAAATGGGTAGTTAGACAACCCGTAGTTTATTTTAACCTTATTAGCCATTTGTGTAGCATCCCAGGGGTGGGGGTCGGGGCAGATAAGCCAAGTTGTGGGGAACGGGCAAATGAACAGGCTTCAGTGAAATTTAAGTTGCATTGGTGTAATTCACTTAATTTTGAGAATTTCACGTTACTCTTTTTATGGAAAATTCCACAAATTACGCCATTACACCTCTTTGCATGATTATGCGGTGTTCATGAAAAAAAATGAACGTGAATGGTACATTTCACTGCATATATTTACTAGGAACACGCAGGAACAACGGAACATGAGCAGCCGTTTGCAGTGCTCTTGTTTAAATGCATCCCTGCACAAAAATTGACACAAAGTGTATTTCACAATAAAATATAGCTCGAAAGGACAGATGCACACCCTCTGCTTAATTTACCGTAATTTTCTCACAATTTTGCCTAATTATGCAACTGCATATTATGCGGCTTTCACACATTCCTACTAGAGAACATTTTGGCCATTTAATAGGGGCATTTGCAACAGTCAATTTCATACGTTTTTACATCAGACTAGTGTAATATTTTAGCAAAAAATGCGCCAGCATGTATAGTTTTGCCCAAAAAAATTTGTGCAAACCTTGTAAGTGCTGCCAGTAACACATATTCATGTTCTGTTCGCTTGCATTGTTCCCATGCACCTGCAATAGAACTTTTACTTGAACAGGCTTGAATTTGCGTTACGCAGTGCAATTTTTGGATCTTTGTGTAACAAGCTTAATAGGAAATGATGGAAATTACATACGATTAGGCTGGTATTTTGTCAGGGCCCAGTAGTAATAGTACTAAAGGGAAAGACACCTAGTGGGCTGAGTGCCTGTGTTGAACCTGGCCCTTTTTGCAGGATCCTCCTCAAACGTTTTGCCTACTTCCTCCTATTTTACTGACCCCTTTTTTGGGTTTAGGACTCAGGGCTTTATCACTGCTGCCCAGTGCTAAAGTGCAAGTACTCTCTGTCTAAATTGTATTGTTAATTGGTTTATCCATGATTGGCATAATTGAATTTCTTAGTAAGTCCCTATTACAGTGCACAGTGTGTGCCCAGGGCTGTAAATCAAATGCTACTAGTGGGTCTGCAGCACTGATTGTGCCACCCACATGAGTAGCCCTGTAAAAATATCTTAGACATGCTACTGCAGTGACTGTGTGAGCTGTTTTAACTGCCAGTTTGACCTGGCAAGTGCACCCACTTGCCAAGCCGAAACCTTCCATTTCACTACATGTAGGTCACCCGTAAGGCAGGCCCAAGGCAGCCCCATGGGCAGGGTACAGTGTATTTAAAAGGTAGGACATGTACTGGTGTGTTTTACATGTCCTAATCGTGAAATACTGCTATATTTGTTTTTCACCATTACAAGGCCTATCTCTCCCATAGGTTAACCTGGGGATTGCCTTGATATATCCTTAAAGTGTAATTTCATTATGGGAACAGATATAGATATGGAGTTTGGGGCCTCTGAACTCAATAAAAAAAAAAAAAATCTTGTAGTGGGGTTGTTTTTTTTAAATTCTAAGTTTGAAAATGCTAGTTTTAGAAAGTGGGCATTTTCTTGCTTAACCGTTCTGTGCCTCTGCCTTGCTGTGCAATACACATCTGGGTCAGGATGACAGTTGGGTTGTTTGTGAATTCACTCTAGACAGTCATTCAAAGGGAGTTTGTAGGAAAGTACCATCTTGCCTGGCATGTTACCCCCATTTTCACTGTATTTATGTTTGTTTTGCCTATGTGTCACTGGGATCCTGCTAGTCAGGACCCCAGTGCTCATAATGTATGCCCTGTATGTGTTCCCTGTGTGGTGCCTAACTGTATCACAGAGGCTCTGCTAACCAGAACCTCAGTGTTTATGCTCTCTCTGCTTTTAAAATTGTAACTACAGGCTAGTGACTAATTTGACCAATTCTCATTGTCACACTGGAACACCCTTATAATTCCCTTGTATATGGTACCTAGGTACCCAGGGTATTGGGGTTCCAGGAGATCCCTATAGGCTGCAGCATTTCTTTTGCCACCCATAGGGAGCTCAGACAATTCTTACACAGGACTGCCACTGCGGCCTGAGTGAAATAACGTCCACGTTATTTCACAGCCATCTTCACTGCACATAAGTAACTTATAAGTCACCTATATGTCAAACCCTCACTTGGTGATGGTTAGGTTCCAAGTTACTTAGTGTGTGGGCACCTTGGCACTAGCCAAGATGCTCCCACATTGTTCAGGGCAAATTCCCCAAACTTTGTGTGTGCGGGGACACCATTACACGCGTGCACTACATATAGGTCACTACCTATATGTAGCGTCACAATGGTAACTCCGAACATGGCCATGTAACATGTCTAGGATCATGGAATTGTCCCCCCCAATACCATTCTGGTATTGGGGGGACAATTCCATGCATCCCCGGGTCTCTAGCACAGAACTCTGATACTGCCAAACTTGCTTTCAGGGGTCTCCACTGCAGCTGCTGCCAACCCCGCAGACAGGTTTCTGCCCCCCTGGGGCCTGGGCAGCCTGGTCCCAGGAAGGCAGAACAAAGAAGTTCCTCTGAGAAAGGGTGTTGCACCCTCTCCCTTAGGAAATAGGTGTGAAGGGCTGGGGAGGAGTAGCCTCCCCCAGCCTCTGGAAATGCTTTGATGGGCACAGATGGTGCCCTCTCTGCATAAGCCAGTCTACACCGGTTCAGGGATCCGCCAGCCCTGCTCTGGTGTGAAACTGCACAAAGGAAAGGGGAGTGACCACTCCCCTGACCAGCACCTCCCAGGGGAGGTGCCCAGAGCACCTCCAGTGTGTCCCAGACCTCTGCCATCTTGAATGCAGAGGAGTTGGGGCACAATGGACAGCTCTGAGTGGCCAGTGCCAGCAGGTGACGCCAGAGACCCCTCCTGATAGGTGCTTACCTTTCTCAGTAGCCAATCCTCCTCTGAAGGCTATTTAGGGTCTCTCCTCTGGGCTATTCCTCAGATAACGAATGCAAGAGCTCACCAGAGTTCCTCTGCACTTCCCTCTTCGACTTCTGCCAAGGATCGACCACCGACTGCTCCAGGACGCCTGCATAACCGCAACAAAGTAGCAAGAAGACTACCAGCAACATTGTAGCGCCTCATCCTGCCGGCTTTCTCAACAGTTTCCTGGTGGTGCATGCTCTGAGGGCTGTCTTCCTTCAACCTGCACTGGAAGCCAAGAAGAAATCTCCAGTGGGTCCACGGAATCTTCCCCCTGCCAACGCAGGCACCAAACTTCTGCATCACCGGTCCTCTGGGTCCCCTCTCATCCTGACGAGCGTGGTCCCTGGAACACAGGAGCTGGGTCCAAGTGTCTTCGACAGTTCAGTGGCCCTTCTGTCCAAATTTGGTGGAGGTAAGTCCTTGCCTCCCCACGCCAGACAGTAATCCTGTATACTGCGTGAACTGCAGCTGCTCGGGCTTCTGTGCACTTTTGCAAGACTTCCTTCGTGCACAGCCTAGCCCAGGTCCCCAGCACTCCGTCCTGTGATCGTGGGCCAGGAAACAACACCAGGGATTTCACCTGGGGGGTTGGCCCCCCTCGTAAAACGTGCCGGCCCCCTCCCCCAAGGCCATATTTTTTTATTTCAAGGTTGGTGCCCCCGGGGGGACGCGATCGTGCCACCCCCAAGGTCTAATTATTTTTCTAAAGAAATTGACCGGGGGCCGTCCCTGGGCAGGGCGACCCCCTGTGGGGGCAATACTTTTTTAGTAGCTGTAGGGTTTCATTGGGGGGCCATTTTGGCCCCCAAGGAAACTCTACAACTACCCAAAAAAAATACAGATAGTTATATATATATATATATATATATAACTATCTATAGATATATCCATGTAGATATATCTATATAGAGATCTATATATATATATATATATATATATCACTTTTGTCAATGCATGTGTGGTTTCCCTGGGGGCTGCGATCGGCCCCCCAGGAAAACCAGACCCACATATAAAAGTGATATATATATATATATATATATATATATATATATATATATATATATATATATTTGTTTGCCACCAGTTGTCTTGCAGTTGCAGCTTGCGTCTTCAAAGCAATGCACATACTTCAACTGATGCATTTCAACTGCAGCTTTTAGGCAGCAATAAAAAAAAGTCAAGTAAGTCTTCTGATTATGTTTCTGCTACAAAAGGATCAGACTTTTGTCTAGTGGCAGTTTTAGTGCCATAAAGAGGTGCAGAAGGTTTATATGCCTACTGCAAAGAGCAAATCTGTATTTTATGTAAATAGCTGAGTACATTAGTAAAGTCAGCCACTACCTGCGCTATATGTACAAATGAAATGTATGTGTGGGGTGGATATGGAGAGATGAAGAGCACGTTTGCTCGGTGGTAATGAGGGAATCCGAGGAGGAGGACATGGGAGTGGGAGAACCAATAATGATTGTTGGACTGGGCGCAGGAGGTGCTAAAGACTGTGATGAATGGTATGTGCCAAGGTGTTTGAGTGTCTTGAAAGAACGTGCTGATTGAAGGAAGAAGCGCAGATAAGGTGGCCTCTACTGTTGCACGTATCTCACACACACACCAGCAATTTTGTGACTGTCTATGTAGGCTAGTGTTTTAGAGCAACAGTTTAGCCAATAGCAGAGATGGCATCTTGATGGATGACTGCTGCCGACGTCGTCACTCGGGTTATAGAGGACAGCTCTGACATAGGATCAGAGACTGAAACGGCAGATACTGAGACAGCATCTGAGGGATAGGACAATGGCGCAGACTCTGGGGGTGATTTTTCAGTTGGGGGAGTCCCATTGGATAACTCCTTCCAGTAAATTGTGAGGGAGGTGACGAGGGCAGTCCTGTAGTCCCTTTGCAAGCACAGTCTGTGCAACAGGGCAATAGTGGGTTAGCCCAACCCAGAGTGCAGATGAATGCGGGGGCAAGCACAGAGAGGGTGCTCTCTTTGGAGATCCCCAATTTAGTTCAGCTCCAAATTCCACTGCCCAAATTGTATTGTGGAGACATCAAAATTACATATCACAAAACAAACTGGTTTTGTAAGGCAGGCACCTGTGTTTTTGGTCCTGGGTTCAGCGGCCATATAGGGAAGCATACTAAACCCAAACATTTCTGAAAACTAGACATCTGGGGGATTCCACAGAGGTGTGACTTGTGTGGATTCCCCAAAGTTTTCTTACCCAGAATACCTTGCAAAGCTGAAATGTTGAATAAAAACTCAATTTTTCTTGCATTTCTGTCACACAAACTACAGGAATATGCTGCGATCCACAAAATTCCTGCCACCCAGTGATTCCTCACCTGTCCTGATAAAAACACTACCCCACTTGAGTGCCTATACCTAGTGCCTGCATAAGGAATGGATCACCCCGGGGTCAACAGTTGCCTCATGTAAGTACCAACATTGACCGTTGTGTGATCTATTCCTTCTGCGGGCACTAGGCCTACCCACACAAGTGAGGTACCATTTTTATCAGGAGACTTGGGGGAGTGCTGGGTGGAAGGAAATTTGTGGCTCCTCTCAGATTCCAGAACTTTCTGTCACCGAAATGTGAGGAAAAGGTGTTTTTATGGCCACATTGAGGTTTGCAAAGGATTCTGGGTAACAGAGCCTGATCAGAGCCCCACAAGTCACCCCATCTCGGAGTCCCCTAGGTGTCTAGTTTTCAAAACTGTGCAGGTTTGCTAGGTTTCCCTAGGTGCCGGCTGAGCTAGAGGCCAAAATCCACAGCTAGGCACTTTGCAAAAAACAGCTGTTTTCCTTGTGAAAATGTGATGTGTCTATTGTTGCCTTTCCTGTCGCGAGCATTAGGCCTACCCACGCAAGTGAGGTACCATTTTTATCGGGAGACTTCGGGGAACACAGAATAGCACAAGTGTTATTGCCCCTTGTCTTTCTTTACATTTTTTCCTTCCAAATGTAAGACAGTGTGTACAAAAGGTGTCTATTTGAGAAATGGCCTGTAATTCACATGCTAGTATGGGCACCCTGGAATTCAGAGATGGGCAAATAACCACTGCTGCTCAATACCTGATCTTATGCCCATTTTGGAAGTCCAAAGATTTTCTTGATACCTGTTTTTCACTCTTTATATTTCAGCAAATGAATTGCTGTATACCCGGTATAGAATGAAAACCCATTGCAAGGTGCAACTCATTTATTGGCTCTGGGTACCTATGGATCTTGATGAACCTACAAGCCCTATATATCCCTGCAATCAGAAGAGTCCAGCACACGTAACGGTATATTGCTTTAAGAAACCTGACATTGCAGGAAAAAGTTACAGAGTAAAACATTGAGAAAAATTGCTGTTTTTTTCAGCTCAATTTCAATATTTGTTTTATTTCAGCTGTTATTTTCTGTAGGAAAACCTTGTAGGATCTACACAAATGACCCCTTGCTGAATTCAGAATTTTGTCTACTGTTCAGAAATACTTAGCTTTCTGGGATCCAGTGTTGGTTTCACACCCATTCCTGTCACTAACTGGAAGGAGGATGAAAGCACCAAAAATAGTAAAAATGAACTATGTCCCAGTAAAATGCCAAAATTGCATTGAAAAATGTGGTTTTCTGATTCAACTCTGCCTGTTCCTGAAAGCTGGGAAGATGGTGATTTTAGCACCCCAAACCCTTTGTTGGTGCCATTTTAAGGGGAAAAACCACAAGCCTTCTTCGGCAGCCCTTTTTTCCCCATTAAAAAATAAAATAAAAACATTTTACTTGTATTTTGGCAATTTCTTGGTCTCCTCCAGGGGACCCCAGAAACTCTGGGTACCTTTAGAATCCCTAGGATGTTGGAAAAAAAGTATGCAAATTTGCCGTGGATAGCTTATGTGGACAAAAAGTTATGAAGGCATAAGCGCAAACTACCCCAAACAGCCAAAAAAGGGCTCCGCACTGGCAGGAGGAAAAGGCCCAGCAACTAAAAGGTTAAGCACTGTGTGAGTCTTTCTATGTTTCAATGTTTTTAGCCACAGTGTCTGAGCCACAAGCTGCACCCGTGGCTGGACAGCTTGCTTCTGTGGCTGCTCAGGGATGTTCGAGTAGTGTTACCAGGAGGTCTGAAGTTAGTTAATTGCCCCCTAAATAGAGGTTAAGGTTCCTTAAAAGTGGTTGGATGCTGACAATGGCTTAATGTCCAAAAATATGCATTTCCGATGGTTTAACCAAAGTTCTACAAAAAAAAAAACAATCTTCCGTGTTTTTTTTTTTTCTTCTCCCCCCTTCTTTCTTTTTGAGTAAACTATTGTGGGAGGAAGCTCCTTTCCCCCCCCTCAAAAGTCTGCTTACTGACCCCAACCAATGCCTCACCTTCCTTCTCCTTACGGAGTGACTGGCTCACCGTCTTCTCTGGAGGCGTTGCTGCTGCAAAGGTCGCTTCTGGCATCAGGACAACTCTGCTTCGGGCGGACGGACGGTCACGGTCCAGATTTCAGCCTGTTTTAATGTAGGGTACAGCCGGGGTGCACATGGCGCAGCAGTTTGCCGAAACAAGGGAAAATGAGCAATTTCCCTGACGTTTTCCCGATCAATCAAGCCGCAGCACGACCATAGCGCATCCTGCTCTTGACGCGTGTCCTCCCTCTGTGTTGATGACTCAGCCGCGGAGCATGACTGTGTACAAAATGTTGATGTAAAAAAACTGGGGACTGGGTGTTAGTCAAAATTCCTACAAGAATTAAGAAAGGTGATTAAAAATGTTCATTACCTATTCACGTAGAAGGCGTCCCCAAAGGGTCAGTGTTATTACATAACAAAAGATGGTGGTGCAAAAGAAATATAGTTAGAATTACCGAAGCACAAGTTCAGAAAATCTTATCAAAGAAGGAAATTGAGAATATAATTTGTGTGTGTGTGGGGGTGCTTACAAGCTAGTAGCCCCTTTGGGCAGGAATCCACTAATTCTGTAACAGAAACTGAAGGGAGTAATACTGAAACATCGAGTTGTCTAGAAGATGCTTCTCCAAAGCAAATACCACAAGTTTGTCAGTTTGCACAAATAAAACAAAGAAAATGTAGGAATGTGTGTATGCTCACTAAATTTAAGGATTATGTTTAATTTATATTTTTGCATTAATGTATGTACATTTATTTTAGTTGTAAATAGCTATAGTTTACTTGTTTCTTTTATAGAAAGGGAGGGTGTTGTATATGGTTACATTCATGCAAATATGCGCGTGCCGCACACACGATTTAATAAATGAGCGTGCATGTGCTGTGTGTGCACTTGGATAAGTAAGTAGGCGCGTGCCCCAAGTGTTCTCTTAGTTCGATCAGAATGTATTTTTTGGAAACTTAATATAGTCAGTAGCAAAGCTCATGGGTCATTGATGCAGGTTTACCTTCGAGGTAATCTAATAGTAGTTTTCTTGGTACTGTAATGTTCGCGGTTAGGGCCGTTTGCCACTGACTGTCTGTGGTGCTGGTCATGTTTCCTGTGGGCTATGCAAATCTTTGACTGCTGAAAGTCTACATATAACCTTGTTGTTTGCTGCACCACATTTTATTTGAAGAAACTTACAACAGGCACCCTCTGCTTCTAGCAAGGAGCCATTGGGTTTAAAATTCAGAATGTTTGCCATGAATAGCGCAAGCACCATTTCATGTCAAGCCTAATAAATTAAGTAATACAGATAAACACACATCACTAGCCTGCAAAGAGTCCTGCAGAATGCATATGCACTAGTGGCGGCTGTGACTGAAAGGGGAGGGGGAGATTGGGTTAAATGTTGTTACTTTTTTTTTTTTTTTTAAACACCTTGTCCCCTGGTTCATCTCCTTCGTCTCCTCGCCCTCGCCGTCTGAGAGCACAAAGGCTCCCAGACTCCCCTCAGCCAGTCACAACGCTGCTATCACCAGCATGACAGCAGCCTCATGATTGGTGCGAGCGCCCTGCTTCAGTGCTCACAGAGGGAGTGGAACCCTGTGCAATTTCTTCTCTCGGCTGTTCAATACAGCTGGGTGGAGAAATGCAAAGTGTGCTTGTCAGTTTGGCCGGCCAAACAGACATGCACACTTAGGGTGCACGAACCACTCCTCCCTTCAGCCCTGCCCTATCCTGCTGCCACAGGTTAAAATAAAATGATAATTACCATTTGTTAATATCATTTTATTTTTCTTCTGCTGAAAGCAGCAGGGTGATGCTCCTCTGTCGTAGTGGAGAAACTGCCCCTGCTCACACCTAAATTAGAGTATTCCAGTTTTGGACTGGAGCACTCATGCGCACACTCACTATTGAGAGAAGATACAGGAGGGCATTCCACGCACACCCACTGACAAATTCCTGCAATGTGAATGTATCACACCCTGCCAGGGCTGCAAGATCTGAGGGAGATGAGAGAGAGAGGAGCGAAGGGAGATGGAGACTGGATGGATGGAAAGTGAGCCACTGTGGGAGGACATGAAGGAAGCGGGCGGCTTTCATCATTTCTGCCCAGGCTGCTCTGGTTCTCACATCCGGCCGCACAGATGAAAGAATTTGGGAACATGGACAACAATTAGTGGTAGCTAAGGGTAGCATGTGCTGTCCATGGATTGCACTATGATACTACATGCACTACCCTTGCTTCCTCTGGTCTCACGGTTCATGAAGGCAGGACAGGGTAGAAAGTAAACCGATCTCTTACCAGCCCGAGCCGCTAATTGGGATAAAAAGTGGGAGAAACCTAAAAGGGCATGGCCTGTATAATTAATGGCATGTGTAAAACATGTAAACTACAATTCCCGTACAATGCCTCACAAGTGCAACTGGCATACGTGAGCATTGCTTTGTGCACTCTACAGAGAGGCCAAGGATTGCATGACCATGCATTCCGAAAACCAGTTTGACCCACTGACAGGCATTGAGAGAAACTTGCACTGCCTTCAGCCTCCTCTCAGTTGTGCCCCCTATAATCACCTGGATGAGACTTGATTCAAAGAATGCACTATACAAGAGTAACATGCTGCCTGAAAACAATGCACCAGCTCAACATCATGGAAATAACTACCATTCTTTGGGAATGCAAGATTAAGGACCTTACTACGAGGTTGGCGGGCCGACCGTCGGCCCTCCAGTCCGTGAAGAGGAGACCACCGCAGAGCTGGTGGTCTCCTCCAGGGCCAATTTTACAAGATTCCCACTGGGCTGACTGGCAGAAACCTCAGAAATCTGAGGTTTCCGCAGGTCAGCCCAGTGGAAACAATGCAGAAGCATTGCAAGGCCAATGGCGTCCACAGAGGGTGCCCCCAGCACCCTCGGAGTGTGCACTTCCTGCCATAGCTGACAGTGCCCATTCCGAGGGTGTTGGACAGTGGGGCCCCTGCACTGCCCATGACATGGTCGAGGGCCGTGCAGGGGCACCCTGTGGCCTCAAGCACTATTTTTCACCCAGCTTTTTATGGCAGGGTCCCAGTCATAAAAAGGCTGGTGGAAAGTGAAGTTGTGATCAGCATAGTGATGCTGCTTTAGCACTGCTGTGACTAAGCACGACTTTGACAGCCACCTACCCGACAGGAACCTTGTTCTTAGTGGTGGCGGTGGTCCAACCGCCAGGGTCATAATTTTGCAGTCAGATCAACAGGAGCTGGGTGGTCAGACCACCACCGCGAGTCTTAATGAGGGTCCATGTGAAATATAAGCAGGAATGACATGGATTACCTTAACCTTTCTACACTTATTGTTCCGAAATTGAGCCGTGTTTTTGCCTGTAAAGCTAAGGACATGAAAACAGGGCCCGAAAGGGACCCGTTTCTATGCGCCTTTTTAAATATTACTGGGTATGAGACCCAGAGGGGCCTGGCCCACTTAGAGCCATGCTCTCATCAGCAAACAGTAGGCTGTTGAGGGGGGCTTAGGATGGTACAGAGGGGGTTCATCACTGTGAAGTCATCACATGAATGATAGCACTTCCTCCATAGCATGCATTTTGGTGAATCGACACCCATGCTTGGGAGCAGGCGCGGCCAGCAGGCTGAAGCGGGAGTGTTGCCACGGCTCTGAATCAGCCGGGTTCCCTCGTCATGCAGCATCTGTCCCCCCTCCAGCTGCATTTCCCACCGTCCCGTTCGTGCCGCCATTTACAGCACTTTATCTACACGCTCAGAGATGTTATCGCTTTTGAGCAGATGCGTATCGTGTATTACTGCCAAAGAATCCCTAAAAACATAACAACGTTCGCAGCTAAATGTAGATTAATAACTAATTTGCGTGCAGTGAAAGTTTTCTTTGGAAAATATTTTGTTTTACTACACAATGCCACAACACACTCAGTGCTGGTAAGCTTGTACCTCAAACGTGGGCTATGAGTTCATGTGTGGCGCCTAACATATCACAGATAATAAACAATAAGTGTGGATATGGAAGGTACATAGTGGTGGTGAGGCTGTTGTAATACTCTATGAAGGCCTGATTTGAGTAGGGCCGAAAAGGTTGTGATAATAACCCCACCCAATGAAAGCTAACACTCTCTAGGGTTCGAAATTCATCTGCGGCCAAAAGTAACACTAGATTGCCTTCAATATTGGGGAATAACGTGGATTTTGTTGTTTACAGCAATAATACAAATTTTGTTACCGGAGATCACCAGGTATTTTACTTTGTAAAACCCGGCAAGGTTGACCTCAAATTTAACTGGGGATGTGAATGTCATTGCTCCCAGTAATTACCATGTACCGTAAACTTTGCATAATTTATAATTCTGGTGGCACAAAGAGGGGCTTTTTGCAAGGGTCAGAATTTTCCATGCCACTTGTAATGATGGCCTAATCAGAAATACATCATTTTAAGGGAATATGATGGTGTTCAAGCCAAAAAAAAAAGAAGAAAAAAAACGAACTGTGCAGAATAAGCAGAAAAATGGGTACCACATCCCACCATGGGAATTTAAGCATGCAGCTTCCTGCACTGCTGCCAGTGACATGAGATTAACTTTCATCCAGTCATGGTTTTTGGTCAGAACACTAACAAGCTCCAAGAACTTGTAAGCCCCTGCATATTATAAAGCATTTAATCAGTTTTATTGATATTGTTATTGGGGTTTTAAGAAATAAGTACTTTGTATGTTTGTGTGATCTTTTAAAAACTACAAATAAATATAAAGGTATAATATGAAAAGCAAAGCTACAAGTCCGATCATGTTTATTGCTGTTGGATGAATAACTGGGGCTGGCTGACAGGCACGATTATGTGGTTATTTTGTCCTCTCTCATCTATATAGTTTTAAGGGTCGAGGCTGGGAGATCGGTGCTACATTTCTAAAAAGGACACTAGCATACAGGATCAGATGTCACAGATACATCTGGATAGCCGGTCTTCACTTCAACATGCATGCTGAGATTATTTATATTAGGAATGTGTATCTACTGGAAAATGCCTCTGAAACCTATCATAAATGTAATCTTCAGAGTTTGAGTTCCCTCAAAGTTCTCTCATTGGGGCTGGAGGTTCAGCCACTCCTGGTGGAGCTGAACAACCATCCATCATACAACACATACACAGGCACACACTGGTTATTAATTGTGATACTTTTTTTCTTTAAATGTCTTTATTTAATCTTTTCAATTAAAAAATCTAAATTGCCCCAAGAACAGTAACATGGAAAATATATTAAAATACTCTAAGGAATATTCTTGTTGATATGACTGGCTCCTCATTTTCCGATGTTGCTACTATAACTACTTTAACTGTGGTCTGAAATGAAATGTGGAGGTCATCTTCAACAAAGTCTTGAGGCCTTCTATTACTATGACCTCGTAAAAGATATGTCCTCACCTGCGCAATGTTTTTTTCATCAGTTGCTCAGTTCAGTATTTGGGGGTATTTTATTCAGCAGAATCCCAGAACATACCTGCCTCGGACTAAGGAAACCATCAATGCTGCAGCAAGACTGATCAAGAATCCGATTTTTCTAGCACATTACTCTAGTGCTCATCATGCTTAACTGGCTGCAGATAGAACCTAGAAACATATCCAAAGTGG
Organism: Pleurodeles waltl; assembly: GCF_031143425.1. Taxonomy (NCBI): domain Eukaryota; kingdom Metazoa; phylum Chordata; class Amphibia; order Caudata; family Salamandridae; genus Pleurodeles; species Pleurodeles waltl. Next base: position 660,284,005 of record NC_090451.1, read on the forward strand.
TCTACATTACCCAAAAGCCTTGCACTACAGCACACCGAAGTGCATGGTACAAATGCACAAAAACTCACCCTCTCGGGTAGTAGCCTCTGTCTTCGTAGTGTCAAATCCATACTCCTAGAACCACCCAGATTCAAGAACAAAGAACAATCTCTTGAGCCTTCTCTCGAAGTGTACTTAGAGTCTGGAACTCAATCTCTCCTGAAATACACACATCCTTTGTTCAAAACATTCAGGAACTTACAATTCGTACCCATCCTGATGTACCTATTAAGTTAACTGCATCTACAAACCTGATCCCCTGTAGAAAGGATATGGCACTTTGCAGTTCGAGTTTGTGTATATTTGTTTAAATCCAACGACTAAGAAATCATCATGTACCCTTATATTGTAACATTACTATTGATACTGTAAAAGCTCTGTGACACTCCAGGTCTAGCACGCAGTGTAGCATATATAACGCTTCAAAATAAATAAACAGGCATTGTGTTATAAAAATATATTTTAATTTGATAGAACACTTGTTTTTGCCTTCATAATGGCATGATTAATGGTTTTCTTTTTAGTGTGACACTGGAAGCACAAACTCAATTGAGTTGACTACTTATCACGTTTGTGTGCCATTCGTTTGGGTTTAAAATGCATTCACTTTGTTGCCAAATGCCTTTTATTTGGACAGTAACCGGTTTGTCACTTCTACAAACCTCAGTACTTTGGTGAATGGCTGCCCATGTCAGCATGGCCTTGATTTTGACTAGTGTCCTTTCAGGTGGCTTTAGGCCTGTCCTGCAGCTAACGTCATTTGGTTTGCGAAGGGTCAAAGTGTGACAGGCGTCACTTCCACAACCCCAGCACTTTGGTGAACAGCTGCCCCGTCTTAGTATGGCCTCGATTTGTCCAAAGTGCCCTTCAGGGTAGCTCTGGGCTTGCTCTTCACCAAGAGCTGGTACAGGGCAGGGATGACCAGGCCTGTATGCCGGTGCGGGACATGAGGCGCCTCAGCTCGTTAAGGGCAGCGCACTCCTTGATCGCCTCAAGGGGATGGACTGGCTGAGTCAAGCAGAGCCGCGCGATCAGGTTAAACATGTCCTCTCCTTTCATAATTGCGCTGCTGTCCGCTGAGGCCTAATCTATATTATCTATTGCTACCATTTAAAAATAGCTGCCGTCGATATTTCTTTGTAAATTATGTCTTGATTGGACAATGGAGGTAGTTTTTTTTCCACTTTATTGCTGTTTATTTGTCTCTTTCCTAGCGGACTCTGACAGGCCAAGGTTAAATAGGACTGGACATCTGCCCCTTCGGCTTTATAGACTGCAATGTCCTTCAGGGCCGGAATGACATTTCCCTGCAGACTACATTAATGACGGCCATCAACCAAAGATGTCCCTGTGGCCTGCAGAGTAGAGTTGCTTTGACAATACTTGCCTGGAGGACCGGCCTTTGGTGTGGCAGAGTGGAGCCCAGGCCCAGTGTGCCATTACTTAGAGGGGTGCAAGGAGCTGTCTGCTTTAAGGCCATGCAAAAACTAGCCCAGTGAGTCGCATTAAACTGCTTCTGAAAATGTTTGCTTGCCTTGGGTGCAGTTATTAATACCCCATCAACTATCCTTCTTTCCCTCTCCCACCGCGGCCACGCACAAACTACTGTCTGCCCACACACCCCTACACCAAAAGGTGGTCACCAGCATGATGAGAGAGCTAAACTGTGGGTGATAACGCACCAATGTCTAACAGTAATTTTAGGGGGTATACACAAATTAAGATAAAACTGGCAGACCCACCTACAGCAGGCAACCGTGAAATGCCAGTGCACGCACGTGTGTTTATACATATATAAACAAATTCATAGAAAGCATTTTAAGGAACAGTGCTGCTTTTTATAGGTCAGTCTTATGTATTGCCTTAATCAATGTTGCCGGGAAATGTGTCTTATGTATTTACTTAATCAATGCAGTGAAATATATTTAGATATATTAATGAGTGCGCCAAGGTGTGGTGTCTGTCTTTTTTTCCCCTGTATTGCTGCCTAGGACTGTACTATTTCAACAACAGAGCCCAACTGGGGAAGGGGGGGGGGGCAAATTGTGCCGGGGCACAAGCCACACGTGCGCACCTACCCCCCCCCCCCACCCACTGTTGTCAGTGTAATATATGTGAGCTGAGGGTGGAATAGTAAGGTCTGTGTTCGAAGACAAGTCACTGCACATCCAAAGACTAATTTGCAAACAAACAGGGGTCCCTGCGGCCTCATTGTATTTACCATCGGTAGCCAAGGAGTTATCCCAGCAAAGGCTTGTTCTGTCTTTCGGAGCGGATTTTTGTTTCCAGTCTGGTCCTGATGTTTATGGATGTACAGATTTTCATCTACAGGCCTGATTTTACAATAAAAGTTGTGATCACAGACCCTCTCTTAGCATCATGGGACTGATTACAAGCACCCCAAAGCTGTATCAGATAATTAGGTTTCCCCAAACCCCCAGAATTATCAGTACCAGGAGGCATCTAACTCTGGATGGTCGAAGCTAGCAGATATTAGATGTAGGTCTCTGAGGGAACTGCTATGAAGCAGGTAATTACTGACTTGGATTCTAATCTGAAACGGATTCGGGAATACCTCCTTGATTCTCATGTTTATTTCTAATTTCTCGCCGGTATTTTACCTTGGAATTCTGAGTGAAAGTCACAGGGTCTATGTTGTACCTGCGAGTCAGATTCTTCCGCTGGTTTCATTAACTAGTTATCAACACCATTGCCATTACAAGGGACCAGATAACGAACGTGGAGGCCAAAGTGCTACACAGCTACTCGGAAGCAGCCCACAAGCAATGTGGATGGACGGGTCCTCCATCAACCCAGCAGGATGTTGTCATCGGCTGGACAATTGACCCACTTTCTTTTCATTTTCAGGCGTAGGGGGTTATGTTAAGAGACAACCTCGAACACGTGACATTGCAGAAATTACCACCACAGGGATAACTTTGAAGGAAGTGATATCCCAAGAAGTATAATTAAATGATACGTGGCACTGAGCAGGAGGCACTTGACAGAGAAGAGGGATTGTGGGCACAGTCTTAGTGCAGGAGACAGTGATTCTTAGAGGTGAGCGAAGAGTGGTCTGTTCTGGGGGTAGCTGTATATGCATGGAGGCAGAGTTATGATTCTGGGGATGGAACAGGAATGGACACGTAGGAGGAAGTGATTGTGGTGGAAGTTGGTGGTGCACAGGACCTGGTTATGGGAGATTTAGTTAATTCAGACTTGTTTCCTGCAGTGACATACATGTGTAATAATGGGGTTATCACACATTCTCGACTAAGGCAGATTTAGAGGCATGTGTTACAGAACAATCTATCCAGTTCTTAATTGTTGCCGGTAGTTTCATATGTTGGGCATGGGCACTCATTAGGGACTGTAACCCAGACCAAGATAGAGAAATGCAGACAGCGCAGAAAGGAGGGACAGAATGATAGGAAAACTGTGACAAGGGTGGTCATTAAAGATGAAAAAGAACCCGCATGAGTGAGATAGACAGAACGTTTATAGGGTGGAAGAAAAAAGGCAAAAAGGTGAAATTGTGACTAGGGTGCCAACCTCGGCCTTAAGCAGTGCACCCATGGGCTCCTAGAAGAATGTTGGGTCCCCGATTTATGTTTTATTTATTTTACAAATTAACCATTGATTGTATCACAGAATAGCTTCCACTAACAGAAAGCTGGAAGATACTACACACTAGAAAATTCAGAAAAACGTGTGATTTTTAGTTGTCACTTTGTTATTTTCTACATTAAGTGCGATGTTAATCCATGTGGTATCCTTTTCATCGTATCAGTGCATTATCACGACTTTACCCCACTGCGAACGATAGATTAATTGAGTTTTGTTTCAGAATGACATAAGTAGCTCAGCCCTGCAACTACTGCTCAGGGCGACGATGTGCAGGACTATAAAGCAGTTCACGGCGGCGAGATTGTGTGTGTGTATACAGTAAAACATGACGTTTCAATAAGACGCCGCAGCTTAGTCGTCTGAGCCGGCTGTTTAAAATAAAGCCCTTTCTCTGGCGCGCTTTTATCTTCCAGGACCCGTAATGTGCTCATTTGCGTGTGACTCACCCACAGGGCCGCGCCGCCGCGGGTGCGCTGTTGACAGAAGCTTTTTCACGGCCTACAGTGAGCGCATTTTCCCGCCGCCAGCCGGGCCTGGAATGAGTTCTATAAATTGTACTTTTGAGCATTTTCAGGTATCGATTCATTAGCACTTTACAGTCCACATGACATTTTTTTCAAAGGGGACTGAAGAGTGAGGGCCAAAAAACACGACGGGCTCACGGCCTCCCGAGCAATGTCTGCTGTTCGATGCAAGTGCGCCAGCCGCATGTCCTTCAATTATTAACCGCGATAGCTCTGGTGGCATTAATGCTGCGTCTAGACAAAAGCACAGTCCCCCCCCCCAAAATGGTCCAGATAAACCGATAATGCAAGGCCGGTGAGCGGTGCTGCTTTATAGGTCAGCCCCAAAGATGCTCTGTCTCTTTTTGTTGCAGAGCAGTCCGGTGTATTCTGTGCTGTTGTGCGTCCTCAGAATCGCCCTTTCTGGCTCTTTATGACATTTGCATCAGCTGCAAATAAGTGTGATGCATTTTTTTGCAGTTGCATTTAGGGCGAACTTCACCCACATGTATTGGAGTGCATTACATGAGCATCAGTTACATTACACAAAAGCACAGTTAATTTTGCTTTTTAGGCACCCGGAGATTAGTTATTTTGCCCGGAATCTCGAGCCAACGCCGAGATTCGAACCTGGTTCCCAGTTAAAAGTGCAGTAAGCTTTGGCCGTCTAGCACCTAGATACATTCTGTCAGCTGTGGTTCACACTGAAATACAGGCCAATGTATCACACCTAGGGTGGCACTGACCTACACGCAGTGCCAGAAAGGCTTGTGTGACATTTCAGTACGTTTTACTCTTTTGGGCTCTTCGTGGACCTGTTTTATAGGATGGTAAGCTCTTTTTTCCTGTTGATTTCCCTGAGATCACCACAAACATTGCATGCTGGAAGCATAAATGCATGCAGTCTCTCATACCTTGCAAAATCCCTATACATCCTGCCTTTACAATTTCAAAACTGCCTCTGTTGGCAAATGTGAGACACGTTTTCTTTTTTTAATCTATCCGATTCACTAATAGGGGCTACTTTTATTTTGGATCCTGAACCTATTTTTTCCCCCAGTCTGACCTTGGATGTTGTCTCCTTTTCTCTTACATTTAGTATCTGGACAAACAAAATGACTGTAGGCTTAATTGGACCCTCTTTTCAAACCTATTTCACACGCCAAAAAACTTGATGGGATCATCCTCATATACGTTTGATTTCATCCTCATTTTAGAGTCAGCCGGTTGAGAAGCTTGTTGTCTGTTGGTTTTCATTTATGGTACCTGCGTGACCTTTAAATACACCTATGTACATTAAAAATCATTTGGGAAAGGGGATGTGTGGAGGCATACTGTTATTCATGGGGACTGTTCAGGAAGTTCTTTTCTTGCCGAGTTGTTTGTGTTGCAGTAAATGCAACTGTGACTATTTTTTTTTCTTTTTTGTCCTCATAAAAGCCCATTCTTCCAAACGAGGGTCATCAACCTGTGCCCCCTCACCAAGGGGGAGGCACACATCACCTCTCCTGGTCTTTTCTACACCTATACGCTTATAAATCAACGTATGATGTTATCCAGGCCAACCAAATACATAACTAGATATACAACGTTGGCCGGCTAGAAGGAGGGCAAATAATCATTGGACCAGAGAAAGAAAAAATTCACACTGTTGAACATTTTCCCAAATTTCCCAGCAATCATCCCTTTTTTCGGAGGAACCAAGGGCATCCAAACGGCAATATTAATTAACTGATGTCAACCATCCAGATACAGAGGGAGGGGAAGAGGCGATCCATCGAAAACAAATTTGTCTCCTAGCTAGTAAGATCAACAGAAACATCAAATCCCTCTGAGGTTTAAGTAATTTAAGCCCTTCAGGAGCTACCCCAAAGATCACTAATGTAGGAGTTACCTCTATATCAGGGTTTATCATGTACTTAAGGATAGCTCCTATATTAGACCAAAATCCTCCAAGTCTGCTACACTTCCAAAACATATTGATATCATTCGCTTTAGGCTCCCCGCAATGTGGACAGCTTTTAACTGACTTCCCCAGACCTGATAGCCTCTGAGGAGACCAATATGCTCTATATAAAGTAAACAGATGATTTTTCTTTAGTGGGGCTGGCCTAAGAACAGACCAAAGCGTGGAACAAGATGTTTCCCATATCTAGCCAAATCCAAGGAAGGAAGGACCTCGCCCCATCTCCTCTCCACTAAAGGCTTGAGTCAGAGGCTTCCCTTAATGCCTGATACCAAACTGCAATTTCCATGGGAACCGAGACCTGAATTAATTTCTCCTCCCAGGCATTCCCCATAACCCCCTGATCCTTAAGATTTGCTGCCCAACTAGACAGCTGCAGATACTTAAACTTCGAAGACCTATGTTCGGTTATTTCCTCAAACCTCTCCCAGACCACCATGTTTGAATCATCCAGAATCTGTCCCCAACAACCCACCCCTCTTAACAGAAGTGATAACTTATCCAACAGATATTCTGGGGTGTCGGGGGAATCCCACACCGGATCCAAGGAACTATAATACTTAATTCCTAATGCTTGTCTGACCCGCCACCACACCCTGGCAGCGTCCCGGAGGATCTTCAGCCAGATCTTTTTAAAATATTTAGGGTGGCCAAACTTGTATAAAAAGTACCTGCCAGCCTCTAACAGCTCCTGAGTCATTCCAGACCAAAAGACCGTATATCCCGATCTATCACGTAGTAAAATCCACACATTCTTCAAATGGAAGGCTAAATAATATTTGTAAAAGTCTGGGGCTGCAATACCACCTTTCCCCTTTGTCCTACATAATTTCTGCCAGGCAATCCTGACCCCCTTGGAAGCCCACACAAATCAAGTTAAGTCTACATGCAATTTTTGAAACCAATGTTTCATAAATTCCAAAGGAATTGCATTAAATAAAAAGATAAACTTTGGGAGGATAATCATTTTAAGAATATTTACCCTCCCGAGGAAAGATAATGTGAGGCCCGTCCATATTCTAAGCAGTCTGCGAGTCTCTGTATACACCAAATCAAAATTTGTCTTAGCTGTTTCATAGTGGTTGGCAGTAACTTGTATCCCTAAATATCTAATTTGTTGTTTAACCAAGGGACTACTGTACGTGGTATTCCAACACAATTTCGGTTTTATCCTAGTTTACTCCAGTATTGGAACTTTCATAGATTCACATGCTTGAATCATTCCCCGTCGTCGAGATGGGAGTCCCGGTACAGTTTTCACAAGTAATGTTAAAACATATTGAAGAGAAAAAGGCCCTAGGCCTCTTCAATTTCATAGTCTATCAGAGTCATTTTGTGAAAAGGACCAAACCTAAGCCTCCACCAATCAGGCGACAGCACCCTTCAGAACCTCATGAGAGAAGCTCTAGCACCACAGATTTTCTACCGCATGTCGTGCTAGGGAGTCTCCTCAGAGCTCTGCTCTGTCTTCACACCTTTATTCAACTATTTTTCTCTCAGAGAAACTCATTTATTTGGATTTGTCAGCTATTTTTCAACTATGTCTGACAAGGAAAAGAAGAGTCTCTTCAGAGACTGCAAGACTTGTGGGAAGAAAAGACTTAATTCTGAAGACCCTCACCAAGACTGCATTTACTACCTGTACCCAGATCATTCAGCCAAAGACTAAGATTTGCCGTACTTTTTCTTCTAAGACCTTAAAAGACAGGGAAGGCATATTATTAATATGGCTGCAGAAACTAAAACATAGGAAGGATCCAGTTTCTGATTCTGAGATTGAGGAATCATCAGCATCTAAGAGATCATCTAAAAGAGCAAGATCACACTCTAGATCTCCCTCACAAATCTCAAGAAAAGCCCTCAAAAAGACTGCTTCAGGGTCTTATAAGGGTCGCAGCCCATCTTCTTCCCCAACAAAAGTCTCAAGTAAAGAGGGGAAAAGACATTCTTCCAGTTCTGAGAGGCACAGAAAGTCTTCATCTGTTCCACCATCTGTGCCTTTCAAAAAGCCATCCTCTATGACTGGAAAAAAGGCTTCGTCGACAGATTCCCCGTCTACGGCACCGTCGGTGGGTGCATTGCCGACGACATCTACTTCTGGATTGCCATCGTCGACGGCTCTGCCGGCGACATCGTCGACGAGAACAAGTACCCCACCTCCCTTGTGCCAGTACATCTTTTGGAGGGAGACGAAAATTCAGATGAAGATGGGCCTTTTGGAACAGCCCACAGTCCTTCTGAATTGAATGTAAAGTACCAGGAAGAGGAGTAATATGAAGAAGCTTATGATCCCCAGGTTTACTCAGAGCAACAGCAATATCAACAGGGGGCGTATATTCCTTCCGACCTGCTTACTGACCTTAGAGCGATGTTAGTGGATTACAACAGAAGGTTTCCTCCTCAAGGAGAACAACCTCCTCCATCGCCTATTTCTGGTGTTTCTACTCCACATCAGAGACCAACGTCCTTGCATCTCACAAATGTGGCCACTCCGGACATGACAATTCCCCAAGACACCGACATCTCAGAAGGGGATCAGAAAGAAGGAGAGCTCATGGACACTCACTCAGAGTGGGACGAGTACATTATCCCTGCTCCTTCGAAGGTGGAATCCCCACCAGAATACATTGGAGGTTTTCATAATCTTCTAGAGAGGGCAGCCAAGCGTTTTGCCTTACCCTTACCTACTAAGCAGACTGTTTCCTATATGATTTTAAAGAGCCCTTTCAGAAGTCTGTGCGCTCTATCCCGATGGTGAACTACCTGTGGGAAGAGGGCCTTAAAGTCATGAATAATCCGGCAACAGTCACAGCAGTTTTGCCACGTCTGGATAAAAAATACAAAGCTCTTGATGATGCACCAACATGCTTAACAGGACATCCTCCGGAGGATTCAGTAGTAGCTCAGGCAGCTCAAAGAAGATCGAAGAATCCTTCTGCCCCAATTTCCGCACCCCCAGACAAGGAGGGTAGGCGGCTAGACAACATAGGGAAAAGGTTTTTGTCTATGGCTAGCCTAGTAGTTAGAGCTGCCAACTCCTTGGCTATTTTGTCTAGATACGAGAGACAGCTTTGGGCGGATATTGCACCTTTCATTAACCAACTGCCACAGGACGCAAGATCGGAGGCAAATAAAACTGTACAGGAAGGTCAACGCACGTCTGCAGAGCTTATAGACTGTGCAATGGATATAGCGACCACTGCTTTTAGACAGCTTGCAGGTGCAGCTGTACTAAGAAGAGAGGGCTGGCTTAAAGCCACCTTGTTTCGTCCACAATAAAATTCTAGACTTACCCTTTGATGGCCAAGTGCTATTTGGAAAGCATGTCGATGAAGCCCTACAATTAATCAAGACGGACACGGAAAGGTCATTAGGGACCCTGCAATATCGAAGATCGTCCTTTCATCCTAGGGGGCGTGGCCAACTCTCATACAGAGGGGGATATCAACAACAGAGATATTCTTCATATCCATCATCCTCACAGCAGTATCGTCCATACTACTTGCAAAGGCAACCGACTTAACCAGCCTATAGTAGACCGGCAGGCCGTGGACGTTCAACCCGTCCGGCCAAAGATTCAGCTCGTAGAACCGGATGTTTTCAAGGCGCCGGCTACGCTCAGTCCTCCTCCTGGCTCCCTGGGCGGGAGGATCTCCTTATTCCTCAGTCAATGGCAAACCATTACGTCAGACAAGTGGGTCCTACAATTAGTGGAACGGGGCCATACTTTAGAATTTATCTCAACAACTCAAAGAAGAAGTCGACAAGCTGCTTCTCAAGGAAGCTATAGAGAAGGTGCCTCGGGCCCAACGAGGAACAGGATTTTATTCCAGATCCTTCATCATTCGGAAAAAGTGGAAGGATTGGAGGCCGATCCTCGATTTAAGGGAACTAAATGTATACCTAAAGAAGCAATCGTTCCGAATGATCAGCCTGCAAGACGTCCTTCTGCGTCTCAATCAGGGAGATTTTATGTAATCACTAGACCTCAAAGACGCATACTTCCACATACCCATCCACCCTGCCCACAGAAAATATTTGAGATTCACCGTAGCCGGGAGCAGTTATCAATACCGCGTCCTTCCTTTCGGACTGAAATCAGCCCCAAGAATATTTACCAAATGCCTAGCACCAGTCGCAGCCTTTCTCAGAAGAAGAAAGCACCAGGTTTTTCCATACTGAGACGATTGGTTAATAAAGGCAAAGACTTACGCAGGAGCACACAAGTCAACAAGAAAGTGCGTTTCCTTACTGACCAATCTCGGATTCACAATCAACTGGGAGAAGTCCAACCCTCTACCAGTACGCAATAATACTTTTCTGGGAGCAAAACTGAACACAGAATCCGGCATGGCATATCCCACGTTAGAGAGGCAACAAAGATTACTGAACCTAGTGAGTTCCATACAGAGAAGACAAAAGGTTACTGTCTGTCTCTTCAAATCACTGTTGGGCATGATGTCTTCATGCATACCTCTGATCCCTCTGTGTCGGCTAAAGATGCGCCCCTTACAGGAGCAGCTAAATCGTCAATGGCTCCAAGTATCAGGCACTTTCGAAGACCAAGTACAAATAACTCAGATAATGATCAGAACTCTGAGATGGTGGTCTCAAAAGCACCATCTGTCAATCGGCCTCTCGTTTCTTCAACAGCCAGCCCTGAGGACCATAACAACGGATGCCTCACTGGAAGGCTGGGGAGCGGTGTTACAGGACCTGAAAATCAGTGCCAAATGGCCAATGCATCTGGCATCAATGCATATCAATTGGCTAGAACTCAGGGCAGTGCACCTGGCCTTACAAGCATTTCTCCCAAGAATCTCAGGATCGCGAGTGGTGATAAGAATGGACAACACCACTACGATGCACTATCTCAACAAACAAGGAGGCACAAGATCTCTCACCCTCTCCAGGGAAGCCCAAGGGATCTGGAATTGGGCCTCACAGCAAGGCATCACACTATCAGCGGTACACTTGCCTGGAATAAACAACAAGACAGCAGATGCACTCAGCAGGCAGAAATCGGACTGCCACGAGTGGGAGCTAGACCAGACAGTACTGAACCAGATTTTTTTCCCTGTGGGGAACACCAAAGGTGGATCTGTTTGCGAACAAGGACAACGCCAAATGCCGGTTCTTCGCAAGTTGGCATCACCAAAAGGGATCTTGGGGGAATGTGTTTGATAGTCTGGTCAGACATCTTTGCTTACGCCTTTCCTCCCATTCCGTTGATCCCAAGGGTCCTCACGAAGATGAAAACAGAACCGTGCACTCTGATACTGATAGCCCCGTACTGGCCGCGCCAACATTGGTTCACGGAGCTCCTCATTCTGTCAGTCAAACCTCATATTCCACTGGAGCCGTTACCTCAATTACTAACAATGAACAACGGGCAGGTTCGGCACCCCGATCCTCAGTCAATGCGGTTATCAGCATGGCTCCTCACCACAGAGAGTTTGCGCATTTGAATATCCTGCAGGACTGCAGGGATATTTTGACGAAGGCCAGAGCAGTTAGCACAAACAAGACTTATCAATGGAAGAGATTCTGTGCCTGGTGTCATCAGCGTCGGATTGACCCTCTAGTCGCACCACCAGAGGAAATATTGCCGTATCTCTTACAGTTAGCTCAATCTGGCCTAGCACACTCGTCCATTAAAGTTCACTTAGCAGCTATAGCTGCATACAGACGTTCAGATGACACACCCTCACTTCTCTTCTCGGCTGATTAAGAGATTTCTAAAGGGGCTTTTCAGGGTTTACCAGCCTTTCAGACCACCACCTCCTTCGTGGAATCTGAATATTGTTTTGGCACAACTGATGAAGCATCCGTTTGAACCGATCCATCGTGCTTCCCTCAAGTTCTTATTGTGGAAGGTTGCCTTGTTGATAGCCCTTACATCAGTTAGGCGGGTCGGCGAGGTGCAAGCGCTGTCCATCCAAGAGCCACTCCTGCAGCTTAAACACGATAGACTGTTAATGCGCACTAACCCGCATTTTATTTCAGAAGGGTCAGTCAGACTTTCACATGAACGAACCTTTAGTCTTCAAGTCTTTTCCCTCATCCATCTACTCCGGGGGAGAGGGCATTACACTCTTTAGACGTTAAAAGATGTGTTCAATTTTATTTGGACAGGACTAAATCTTTTCGACGCTCTAATCAGTTATTTGTGGCATACAGTGCTCCTAGGAAGGGGTACCCACTATCCAAGCAGAGTATTTCCAGATGGATCGCCTCAGCCATTCGCTTTTGCCATCAAGCAGCGGGCAAACTTTGCAGTCATCTGTGCATGCTCACTCTACGAGAAAAGTCTCATCGTCAGCGGCACTGTTTGCCGGAGTGCCTCTACAAGACATTTGTAGGGCAGCAACGTGGAAGAGCTGTCATACTTTCACTAAGCACTACTGCTTGGAATCCCTCTCTCAGGGAGAGGTAGCAGTGGGCCAGGCGGTTCTCAGGAATCTCTTCAGGTGAAGGTGAGCCATTTCTCCTACATCCCTCCATCCTAGAACAGGTATGCACATTGTTTACATTTAAAAAAAAAAAAAAAAAAACAAGAGAAAAACAAAATGTATGTAAGGATAAAAGAAAGCTATGACAATCACATAAGTAAGCGGGTTTGCAGACATTGGTCATGTTACAGTAGTGTCTTATAATTTCTTTTACTGTTTTTCTTGGAATTTCATCATGTATCTCCACAGGTATATCTGTATGTAATAGAGATAAGTATATAGGTGTATTTGTGTATATATATAGACATATGAGCGTATACTTATATAGTTCATCATTTTATGCAGGATGATAATAAGGTTTTGTGGTTCAAGATATTTTGTTTATTAGAGGTGTTGTCATATTACAATGTGCATAGTTATTGCTCTCTACTCTGATTCAAGCATGTGAATCTATGAAAGTTCCAATACTGGAGTAAGAAAATAAGTTACTTACCTGTAACTGTTTCTCCAGTATTGGAATCTTTCATAGATTCACATGCGACCCACCGGCCTCCCCGGATAAGCTCACTTCACCTCTTTCTTTCTTTATATATTCAACATAATATACGCACTTGTGCTTGGAAAATCTGAGGTACTAGAGCTTCTCTCAGGAGGTTCTGAAGGGTGCTGTCGCCTGATTGGTGGAGGATCAGGTTTGGTCCTTTTCACAAAATGACTCTGATAGACTATGAAATTGAAGAGGCCTAGGGCCTTTTTCTCTTCAATATGTTTTAACATTACTTGTGAAAATTGTACCAGGACTCCCATCTCGACGACGGGGAATGATTCAAGCATATGAATCTATGAAAGATTCCAATACTGGAGAACTACAGTTACAGGTAAGTAACTTATTTTCTTACCAAATAACCTGACACTTTGCCAAAATCATTTAAACATTGTACAATTCTAGGAAAAACCCATGTCAATTCACCTGTATAGATCATTAAGTCGTCTGCATATAACACAACCTTTTTCGTCCAGCCTTGACATTGAACTGGGGGGATCTGACTATCGGCCCTAATTTTTGCAGCTAATGGTTCAATGTACAAATCAAAAAGAAGAGGGGACAGTGGACAGCGGACAGCCCTGGAGTGTTCGTCTTCCAATTTTACATTTTTGAGACACTCAGTCACTAACCAGAATGCTGGCAACCGGGGCTCTGTAGATAGCCTGGACCGCGCTGATGAATCTTGAGCCCAGTTTTCACTTTTCCATAACATTCAATAAAAAATACCAATTTACCCTATCAAATGCTTTAGCAGCGTCAAAGGTTAGAACCGCCAGAGGAACTCTGCTTAAACCGGCCAAATCTATTGCGCCTAACAGGTCATGAGTCAACTCATGCAGTTGTCGCCCCTTGATGAAGCCTTTTTGATCTTCATGAATCAACTTCCTAATTAACCCTTGGAGTCTCTTAGGCAGAACATATGTATAAAGTTTATAGTCTGAGTTCAACAAGGAAATTGGTCTACGTGAACTACACAATGCCGGATCTTTCCTGGGCTTTAAGAGACGACTTATATCACTCTGTAATTCCAAGAAATGGGCATGTTTACCCCTTCCTATAAAAGAAGGTTAAACAACTCTACCAAAATAGGGGCGACCTCATCACAAAGTGCACAATATAGCTCATTAGGGAGCCCATCAGGACCGAGGCCTTCCCTTTTTTCAAGACTTGAACTGCTGCCCTGACCTCCCCAGTATCTAAACTCCTAGTCAACTGTAGCCGTTCAACATCGGTTAACGGAGGGAGATACACCCCCTCTAGGTAACCCTTAACCAGTGCTTCCGAGCAGGGCAGGTCTTTAGTGTAGAGGTCCTGAAAAAAAGCCACAAAAGCCTCTTCTATTCCGGCAGCATCTGTACATAATGTTCCAGTTACCTCTGATTTAATAGACGTGATATAGTTTTTTGCGTGATCCGTCTTAGTTTTCCAGGCTACAAGTTTGCTGCAACCTTCCCCATATTCATAATGGGCAAACCGGCTGCTATCCCAGCTCTTTCTGCTTTTCCCCCTCCAGAAAAAGATAGATCTATTTTAGCAGAAACTAATTCGGCATCCAATGTATCTGACTGATTTCTCTTGCCTGTGTGATTAAAGAAAACTTCCTGCAAGGATATCACCTGAGATTCAAGTTGCTCTTCTAACTGATTCTTTTCTTCTCTATATTTGAAAGTAGCTAGACCCACCAACCTCCCTCTGATAAATGCTTTATATGCATCCCACAGAATCTGCAAGGTAGTGGAACCATAATTAAATTCAAAAAAATATTTTTTATCTTTCCTCAATCCCTTAACAATCGTCTGGTCCAAAAAAAGGGTACGATTAACTGTCCATCTGTAGGTTAAGGGTTGAATTTGAAAAGAAATATGCATTCTTACTGCTGCATTATCTGACAAATGAAACAGGGCATGATCAACAAACCTCACTGAATCCCTCAAGTTGTTCTGCTCAAGAAAAAAAAAAAATCTATCCTAGATCGGTGGCCATACTTTTTATTATTAAATGTAAACCTAGGGCCCTCCCTGCCTTTCTGGTGCCAAATGTCAATCAAGCTCAAATCCAACATCACTTGTTTTATCCACATACGAGTTTTAGGAAGGTTGACCGTCTCCCTTGATGTTGACTTATCCAACCGGGGATCTAGTAAAATATTGAAATCCCCGCCCATAATAATCGGGTATTTTAACTCCAGCCAATGGTTATACAATTCTTGGAAAGGGGCAGGATCATCCACTTCTGATGGATACAACTACCTGTGGATTCCTCACCTAATGAATACTCCCATGGCGCCAGCATTCGACGGAATTCTTCTTCCCAGCTTCTGCACGTCGACGAGGACATCACATTAGCCTACCTTTAGAATCTCTTATAGTCTTTGCCACTCTTGCCTTTAAAGATTTATTTATAACAATCGCCACACTTTTCACTGTATAAGGTCGATTTGTGCTTGCACTCAAGCCCACCCAACCCAAGTGTTTAATACATTCTTTCCACTCGCTTTGCTTTAGGTGTGTCTCTTGTAAAATAATCACTTTACCATCTTCCCCTTTCAGGTATTCAAAATGTTTTCTCCTCCTCCCTTTAACCCTTAGACCATTAACATTCCATTAAACAAACTTCAAACAAGCACCCTCCTTATTAGCCATTGTCCAAAAGAGAAAACAAAGACCAGGATACAAATAAACCCAAACCCATAACTGCCCCTTCCACAGTATTCTTGAGGACCTTCACAAATTTAATATTTTACCCAGTCCACCCCTTACCCCCAAATAGTGAGAAAAAAAACACCAACCAAACACAAACACCCTCCACATATCCCCCCCATGGGAACCCTCCCTACACCTATAACAGGATGAATATTGCAACCCATACGAGCTCAGTATGGTTCCGGTCGACTAATATCCAGAAAAATCACACAGTTATGGTGGTTTTTCCATCTTCTCAATCAAAGACTGAACCTCAACAGGATCCCTAATATGGTACATTGTGTTATTCCACATAATTTTTAGGAATGCCGGAAATCTCATCTGAAGTGTGGCACCCAGGGATCTGAGTTCTTGCATGAATTTTCCCAGCTCCCACTGCCTGTCTAGAGTCACTTTGGAGACATCTGACCTTATCCAAAAGGACCATTCTCCCATAGTAAAGCTGCCTACCTTAAGAGACTCAGACAGAATCTTCTCCTTAATGGAATATGTACCAAAATTAATAAGAATCTTCCTAGGGACCTTTGTATCAGGCTTCCTTCTGAAGGGGACTCGATGAACTCTGTATATCTACCTCCAAGTTTGTATGCGCGATCGACGGACAAAACCTCCTAAGCAAACTTATCACGTAGCCCCTGGTATCCTCGCCCTCCGCACCTTCGGAACATTCAACACTCTAATGTTGTTCCTCCGCAGATTATTCTCCAATGATTCCAACTTTTCTTGAAACGCTTTTTCCTTACGAACCAATTGCGCAATACCCTGAGAGTTAACGGACACCCATGTTTTCTGCTCCGCAACCACAGTCTCAATCCTGCTGATTCTCTCGGATAACATGTTCAATTTGGTTTCTAGGGCTGCACAGGCCTCCCTGATTTTCTCTTGATTATGCTCAGAGACCTCGAACTTTCCCCTAATCTCATTTGTTAATGATACCAAGAGGTTCTGAACAAACTGTGATTGTGGGTCTGGCTCGGTCTCTGGTACTGTAGCTGACCGAGAGGTAGGTGCATCTGCAGATTTAACTGAAGCGGCCACTATGTTACTGCGGTTTCTATTTCTTCCCATCTCCGGGGGGGGGGCAAGGGTAAGGGTTTGGGAGGGCAGCATGTCTGAACCTCCGGAAAGGTTCTTCAAAAAGGGTGCTAAGAGGGAGGTTGTCCTACCACCCTCTCATAACTTGGCTTGCACACGGGTAGCCTTAATTAAAATGGGGTTAAAGCCTGATTTGATATTTTGCCTTTTCCGGAGTTTAATCTCCGGCTGCTCTTTTACTGAGTTAGTCCCTTTTTAGGGTCGAGCCTGCGTTGCATGCGCTCGCGCATGCGTATCGCAGCAAGACGCTTTTGTATTTAGAAAAGGGCTCGGAGCCCTGTCAACTTCACGTCAGTGTTTTTTATTGGTTCGTGGGCTAGCCTAATAAAATCTGCTTGCTTTCATTAGTCGAAGGCAAGCATACGTCATGCCTTTTCCGGTGGCTAGCCCTCCTCGAGCGCAGCGACCAAGTACAGAAAACATGCGAGGCTCGCTGTTTTCCATCGGGCTCGTGGACTTCTTTTTCTCTAATTTACGAGTGCGATCTCGCTTGGCAGAAGTAGAGCGCTTTACATAGTTAATTTAACTTTTTCGTGTTGTGTACACAAATGCACTTTTGCCCGATAGGTGAAAAGTCGGGTTAGGAGTTTACAACGCGATCAGCTCTAACATGAGCAAACGCGAGACCCGTTGCATTGTAAATGCTTGCTTTTTTTGCTCGCTGTCAGCTTTCCGTGACGTTTCCTACTGCCCCCCCAAGCCCCCCTTTGGGGGGGGGACCAGAGAACGACCCTAAAGACGCCTCCTCGCCTTCCCCCTTATTTTGTTGCTGCTGAAGTAATGCCGATGGAGGGCCTCTAGGAGTTGCCAGAGCCCTCCGCTTAACCAGCGTCATGCGCACACAGCTCTTACCATGGATAAGATGAAGTAGCTGAAGTATAGCAAGATAAAGTCAGGTTAGAGCCATCGTTGAAGAAAAAAAAAAAAAGCCTTCTTCAAATATCCTTTTGTTCTCTACAGTAAACACCTCACAGTTACTTCTTAATGTTTTACTTTCTTTTTTTTTATCTTCTTCAAAACAGAGCTGAGAAAAAGAGATGCCCTCCAAAACCAATAATACACACACAAGCTGCCAAAACAAGCTGGCAGCGTCTCCTTCAGCATTCCACCTTCGGTAACTTCAATTGCTTTCGTGTTTTCAGGACTGCACTCCGCGGTCCTAAACGCCGACCGCTTCGTCCACTCCCCGCTTCCGTTTCTCCTTGCCTAACTGCGAGGGAGCGAGGGGAAAGAAAGAAAGAAGGAATGGGCGCGGCCCAGCACCTCCACACTGCCGCCACCCTTGCGCGCAGACCGGGAATCAGGTGAGCTCGCGGCTGCGGACTTCACGCGGCTGCCATGTTTCCTCTAACCCCAACTGTGACTATCAATGATGGGTCAATTTTGCTAACTGTGCCCTGCATATTCAATGTCACTAAGGCCTCAGCCACTGCAAACCAGAACTGGTCTGCCCAGACCCGCAGCGTTTAATCTGAATTTTAAAGCCTACCCTCACCAGCAATGAAGTCCTAGGATTAAGGATCTGAAAGTACTTGTGATTACTTTGGTACATTTTACTTTGAGGTTTTTTTAAGGGGCTGTGAATGTGGACTTTGTGTTAAATGTCCACTATCAGTGTTTTAGTATTGTGTTAAAGGAATATCTTTTCAGTAACATACGTTCTGATTTTTTTTTAATGACACTCTGCATACTTTGTCACATGTGCCTCAAAAGTCGAAACAAGTTATATAAGCCCCGTTGTTGATCTTGCCTGGGTCACACACTCAAGCTCTTGACTGTTCCCGTTCCATGCCTCAGTAAAGAAGCAAGGCACCTCCTGTTAGTGAGGAGATCTGGCACACAGCAAGTGCAAGGAAGAGGTCAGGCAGGTAGTAGTGTTTTTTATGTTTTTTATGTCTTGCTAGAGAGCAACTGAGAGCGAGTCAGAGAGTTACTCTCTCTGGGCTCCAGATTGCTAGTTTCTTGTGGCAGTTTAGCGTGAATTAATGTTAGGGGTTGTGTGTTTTCTTTTTTTTTGCTCTGTGTCGGAAACAAAAATCCTCCTGTTTTGATGTGGACAGTCTTAAGTTTTGGCTTTGTGTGAAGTTGTGCGAGGTGAGTAATGCAACAATTGCGTGGTGTACCTTTCATGAGTGGAGTTGACACCCATGTGTATGGTGGTTTGAATTATGTGGGTAGAAGCATGCCCTATTTAGGTGGGTCAAATACTGGCCCGTGTGGGTGAAGATGAGTCTTATGAGGGTGTGGATTTTTGTGTTTGGGTGTTGTAGTGTACTGTGCGGGTGAGTGAATTGTGCTGTATATGGGGTGTATTGGACTAAGAAGGGGGACTCAGTGGAGTCGGCCCTGTGTGGGTAGATGGTACACTATGAGTGTTAGGAGTTGTACCCTACGTGAGTGGAGTTATACTCTGTGTGGATAGCTATGTGTCAATGTGGTAGATGTTCCTGCACCACTGGGTTGCTACCTATGTCAACATATGACTCACGGATTTTCGTCCTGCTCCTAGTGGGATATGTACATATTTGTAGCTCAAAATTAACTTGATTAAGCTAACTTAACTGATAATCTGTAGTTGTTCCTCCTAAAAAGGAAGACACGCATTAAGCATAGAACATAAGAGAGCAAGGCATCTAAATGCTAGAGCAGACCAGTGTCCTCTGCGTTGTGTTGTTTCCTCCCAGGAGTGCACTCCTTTCCCACAGTGTTTTCATATTTGTTTTTTCTTGGGGCCTCGGATGCAGTATGAAGCACTTCTTAGAAGATATGGAGGCAGGCGAGAGGCAACTGGAAATTGAAGTTTTGGAGTTCATATGGGTGATGGGTAGTACACGTCTGAGTGTGGGATGCAAATCTTTCCCACGGTTTGTTTTTATCTTTGTTTTTTCTTACGGCCTTGGATGAAATATGGAGCACTCCCTAGAAGATAGGGAGGTAGGCCAGAAGCAACTGGAAACTGACGTTTTGGAGTTCATACGGGTGATGGATAATAGATGTCGGAGGGTAAAATGCAGTGTGGGATGCAAACCTAGTAAGTGGGGTAATGCAGAACAGAAAATATCTGAATTATTCCTCACCAAATCACAGATTATATAAGGAGTCACACTTAGGAACCAAAAGTAATAAACTGCTTATACAAGATGTTCCACTCCACGGCTTCAGTGAATGACAGTGGAACAAAATCCCTATATGAGTGACCCCTCCAGATCCATCCCGAAGGAACGACGGTTCGTTGTAGCAACAATAAGCAACTAATTAAATTGTAGGACCATGGTGTGCAGGGTTGGGTTTTATGTCAGACATCATATACAGAAATATTATCTAACCTTCGTAGCGTGTCCTCAATATAATTTACCAAAACGAAATATCAACCCACTAGGTGAAGATGTCCTCAAACTCCAGTGCGACGATTTGTTTGTAGACGATATTTAGAATGCAGCATTTATGAGAACGTTACTCTAGTACCATACTGGATGAGTGCCCTAGCAGAAGGGGCAGTATGATAGCCTGCAGCCCTCCAGCGTTGTAACTTTCATAAAGTTGCATGTTTGAATTGTTCTACTTCGTCAGGCAGGGAATATATTGTAACATTAAAATAGCCGTAAACGATGTTAAAAAGGCCATATACCTTAACAACAGCTCCTGTTTAGTAGCATATCCACACCTGTTGAAGCAAGTTTAGTCACTGGAGTTGAAGTGCTA
Organism: Pleurodeles waltl; assembly: GCF_031143425.1. Taxonomy (NCBI): domain Eukaryota; kingdom Metazoa; phylum Chordata; class Amphibia; order Caudata; family Salamandridae; genus Pleurodeles; species Pleurodeles waltl. The sequence continues at coordinate 660,304,638 of NC_090451.1, forward strand.
TCTCTACTACTCCCCCAAGGCCCCCCCCCCCCCACAGCTCAGATTTCTACAGCACACTGTGTGCGAGAGTGTGTCTAGGTAGAGCTCCGCTCTAACCTATTAGTGGCCATATCTGTCATTTTTCTGGGCTAACCTGGGACCTCACCAGCCCGATCTTCGGTTTCAGGCTACTGTATGTTGTTTTAAGGGTAAATTCCTTTAATCTCTGGGCCTACAAGACCCTTCCTCTGTTATTTACTGTCACCATGGCAGCGAGGGACCACGTGTGCCTGGAAATCGAGGGCCTCTCCCATGACAGCTTGCTTGGGCTCGGTCGATGGAGGTGTGGGCGACAGCAGAGGGTACTGCTTTGCTGTCTGTAACAGCTGGGTCTACGGAAATACCTGGTATTACAACAGTGGGACTCCCTGCTTGAGACCTTCACATTTGAAGCGCCCACCCTCGACTCTGCCCACTCAGCCCAGCGACTGAGCCCCTCCCCCCCCCCCCCCCCCCCCGAACCCGGAACCTGTCTCTCACACCAGCGACCCATACACGCTTCCTGTTACAGACATCTTCTACCGGTCACATTTCCTGACCGCCTGCCACCTCAAAACAGTCTCAGTACCCCCTCCCTCCCACCTAAGCTTCCCATTTCTCCTGATCCTCACCTCCGCCTGTTATACTGGTGCTTTGCGTGCATGATCTTACTCCCTACCACGATGAAAGATGTACACACCTGCGTTATGAGAGGCCGGACGCCTTTGGATCTTGTTCGCGTGCATTATTGTTATTTACCCTTAGTTTGCTTTCCTCTTTTTCAATTTCTGTGGCTGTAATTCTGCACATGATTATATAACTCGTACTCCCTTTTGCTACGGCACTAGTACTCCTTGTGCACTGACGTATCACTATTGCTACTTAAAATTATTCATACTGTGTGTTGTTGATTTCATGACAATGTTTTCAGAACTTCAATAAAAACATCTTTAAAGAAAATGAAATGTCACCATGACCAACACAGAGAAGAAATCTCTTTTAAAATCCTATTCATCTTGTGGTCAGAAGAAAATCTTTACTGACGACCCACATGAACAACGTATGCGTTTATCCATTCTCCCGTTTTCTTTCATTGCCAGGGTACGAGCATAGACACATTTAGGGGTCTTAAGGGATTCCACTTGCGACCCTAGATTGCCCTTTGCGACCTCTGGCTTAAGAGGTGGCAAAGTTCAGTGCCTGGGACACAGGGACACCTCTTCCAAATGAATCTCGGTTGGGGCTATCCTTTCCTGGTTTTCTGTCATGTTTTTATTAAACAAATAGCGAATAATAGTATTCATTAATAATGTAATAAAAATGGAGAACAGTTAGCTGTAATATAACATTATCAGGCAGTTAAGGTTAGTGTTAGACTTTTCATCCTTGGCGTGGTCTCCCTTAACTTTTTGCCTCTGTTCCCCAAGTTGTTGATGTGTGCTGGACTCTGATTTTATTATGTTTGTTACTCTGGGCACTTTACCACTGCTAACCAGTGCTAAAGTGCAAGTGCTCCTGTTTAAAATGTGTACGTAATTGGTTCTCCATGATTGGCATATTTGTTTTACTGTTAAGTCCCTAGTAAAGTGCACTAGAGGTGCCCAGGGCCTGTAAATCAAATGCTACTAGTGGGCCTGCAGCACTGGTTGTGCCACCCACATAAGTAGCTCTGTAATCATGTCTCAGACCTGCCACTGCAGTGTCTGTGTGTGTATTTTTACACTGTAAATTCGACTTGGCAAGTGTACCCACTTGCCAGGCCTAAACCTTCCCTTTTCTTACATGTAAGGCACCCCTAAGGTAGGCCCTAGGTAGCCCCAAGGGCAGGGTGCAGTGTATGGATAAGGTAGGACATATAGTAATGTGGTTTATATGTCCTGACAGTGAAATACTGCTAAATTCGTTTTTCACTGTTGCAAGGACTGTCTCTCTCATAGGATAATATGGGGGCTACCTTTAAATATGATTAAAGCGTAGATTCCCCTAGAGAGTAGATGGACATGTGGAGTTTGGGGTCCCTGAACTCACAATTTAAAAATACATCTTTTAGTAAAGTTGATTTTAAGATTGTGCGTTTGAAAATGCCACTTTTAGAAAGTGAGCATTTTCTTGCTTAAACCATTCTGTGACTCTGCCTTGTTTGTGGATTCCCTGTCTGGGTCAGTTTGACAGTTGGGTTGTTTTTCACCTCACCCCAGACAGTGACACAAAGGGAGCTGGGGTGTAACCTGCATTTCCTGATTAGCCATCTCTGCTAGGAGGGAGGGGTGGAGTGGTCACTCATCTGAAAGGACCGTGCCTGCCTCTAACAATGCCGGCTCCAACCCCCTGGTGTGTGTCTGAGGCCTTGCCTGGGCAAGGCAGGATTTCACAAGTAGGTGTGAGTCCCCTTTGAAGAAAGGTGACTTCAAAGGCTAAAATGGGTATAAGAAGGGCACCCAAATCTACAGACTTCAGAAACACTTCTGGAATCAAGAGGAACCTCTGCCTGGAGAAGAGCTGTTAGCTGAGGAGGAAGTGCTGCCCTGCCTGTGACTGTGCTTTGTGGAGCTTTCCTGCAGTGCTGCTTCTGCCAGAGTAAGAGGGCAAAGACTGGACTTTGTGTGCCTTCCATCTTGAGAAGAAATCTCCAAGGGCTTGATCTAGAGCTTGCCTCCTGTTGTTTGAAGTCTCAGGGACAGCAAAGACTTCTCTCTGCCAGCACCTGGAGCCTCTGGAGAGACTCCTACTCTGCCCTGTGGTGCCCATCCAGTTCCTGGGACCCTGAAAGGAGAAGCTGGCAGCCTAAAGACAAGAAAATCCACGCACAGAGCGCCGTGCGGGGAAAAGATCGACGCGAATCCGATCTGCGGCTGAAAAACTACGCGCCGCCAGCTCCGCAGCTGAGAAACGACGCTCGCAGGAAACGCGACCGAAGAATCGACGCACGGAGCAGGAGAAACGACGCGCAGCATCGCTGACGGAGGCTGGGAGATCGCAACCTGCGCGGCAGGATCTTCAACTCATCGTGCAGCTGGATTTTTGACTCGAGTACCGCCGTGCGGAGTTATTTTCGACGCACACCCGCCCGTGCGGGGTTATTTTTTACGCACACCAGGTACATTTTCACTCTAGCAGCGCTAGTGCGTTTTTAAAACTACTTAAAGACTCTTTTTTGATTTTTAATTAATAACTTGACTTGTGTATGGTGGATTTTTGTCGTTTTGGTCTTGTTTTGTGTAGATAAATATTTCCTATTTTTCTAAACCTGTGTTGTGTCATTTTGTAGTGTTTTCATTGAGTTACTGTGTGTGTTGGTACAAATACTTTACGCCTAGCACTCTGAGGTTAAGCCTACTGCTCTGCCAAGCTACCAAGGGGGTAAGCAGGGGTTAGCTGAGGGTGATTCTCTTTTACCCTGACTAGAGTGAGGGTCTTTGCTTGAACAGGGGGTAACCTGACTGTCAACCAAGGACCCCATTTCTAACAGTTAGTAAACTGCTTTTAAATATATGTTGTATGCATGCTTGTCGATTAGAGTGTTTATGTGAAAGAGTAGGTGTGATAGTGTGTGTATGTGTAAGCATGTGTGTCTGAATAAAAGTAAAGGTCACATGGCAGATGATGTCACCACCCCTGCCATTTTGGTGAATTGACGCCTATGGGTACAAGGTAGCCATCTGGTCACTCCCAGAGAATTAAGCAGCATATTTCAAGCAGAGGCCTCTGAACGGCACATGGGTACCTTTCCTTTACTGTACAAATGAGTGCCATATGATACAACCTGCTCACATAAGCAACAAGCCAGTCTGGAATAGGCAGACAGTTCTACTTCTAGTCTCCATTATCCGTCACTTCCTGAGCTGCTTGAAGCCAGGGCTCAGTTATTGCTCTGTTCCACATAAACAATGTCATTCTAGCATAAAGGGGCTTTAGATTCACTTCCATGAGCCAGAATAGCTTTGAAGGGCCTAGGCAGTCTGCGTTGTCTCTGACCAGACCTCCAAATTTCTCTCAGCTTCAACATACATTCCAACGTTTGCGGGCACCTAAGATGGAGAATTAAGAGAAAGATGGTAGAATTTTGTTTCCCTTTTAACTTACTTTTGGGGTGGAGGACGTTTTAGATCACTTTTTGCTCTAAATATCGGGAGTTTCCCCACTTAAATCAGGAATATTGACATTAATGCTCAGACATGTTGAAGAAGCCAGTGGGGTCAAGTGTCCTTGTGAGGTGATATCTGCAGCCCCACCAGTCTCCCCAATGCTGCATGCATGATGTTCAGTCAAGATGCTGGCAAGCCAGTGATCATACATGATCACATTGGTCCATAAAGGTACATCTGTGAATTTAGAAATTATCACGTCTGATAATGCCTTGGCATTCTGGCACAGTCTTGGTTAAGATATATCTGTTTGTCGTCCTATCAATACTTGCTCTTGTCTGATCCCATGTGGGCGTATTACAATGTTCCAGTGTCCGTCTGTTTTCCCTCTCCCAGAGTCCGTGTCTAAGTTACCTCATGCTATTCTCCATGCTCCCAGAGTCTGCATCTGTAGCCATGCTTTAGTGTCTTTGTCTGCCCCTCGAGCCTGTGATTCCCTGTTATAGTTTGTGTCTCAATAACTCAATGCCTGTCCCCCTATTTGATTGTCTGTTCCTCCCTATTTGTTTGTGCATTTCTGCCCATGTGCTGTTATCTTTCTTTTCTTCAACGGCGTCTCCCTACACCAGTGCCTGTGCTGTGCCTCCTTGCCCAAGAGCCAGTGTCTGTCTCTTCCTGGCTTAGTGTCTGCCTGCAATTTCCAGTTTCTGTTTTCTCCCAGTCCTATGGCCTCATTACGCCACCAAAGCCCCCCAACCCCCTGCCCTCTTACAATGTTTCAGCCGGTCTGATCAGCAGCCAGTGCGCATTCCGATGCCGCAGGGCAGGGGGGCCTATTCACTGCCTATGCCATAAGCATGGGCAATGCAGGCCTCCCCCATGGCCCCCAGCATAGTCACCACCAGCCCTTCCATGCCGGTGAAACAGCCATGGAAAGGCTGGTGGTGAGTGTAGTTGTAATCAGCCAGGCGGCACTGAGTTCAGCGCCACCTGGCTGAGTTCAACTCAGACCGTTGTTACCACGTCGGGAACCATGTCCCTGGCAGTAACGGCAGCTCCCTGGCAGGTGTCTGCCAGGGCTGTAATTGGGCAGTTTGACCACCCGGAGTGCAGCGGTGCAATCGTCAATGCAAGTGTGGCAGTCCTCAGTCCCCCACACCCGTAATGAGGCCACTGATTTGGTATCATCATGTTCTAGTCTCTTTGTCTTCCCTGTATTAGTGTCCTTTTTCTCTATTTCTGTTCAGATCCCCCTGTCCTTATGTCTCCCTATCCCTGCATCAGTGTCTCACAGTGCCTCGGCCTCTGTCTCAGTGTCGGCCTCTCCCTGCCCACAAGTCCCTATCCAGGTCAACCTGTCCAAGAGTCTGTGACTATATTGTCCAGTGTCCATGTCTTCACGTTCCAGCCTCTCTCTCTTGATCTCTCTAGACATAACTGTGGCGTTAGGATCAATATAATTTTCTATGTGGAAAACGTGTGATCCTGGGCAAATTACTTTATTTGCAGGTCTCACATTTGCCGGGGATTGAAGTGGTCAAAACAGACGAAACAGGTAAGGTAAGAAGACTTTTGTGCACCTCCTAGACGTGGTTTAGTTTGCAGGGCTCTGTACATGCCTGCTCACTGCATACACCACTACGAGCACATCCACCCCTCCCCGCCTTGCTTCACATTCGTTACCGGATGACAAGAGCGGAGGGACGTGTAGTAGAGATCGGCTTCCGGCGCCCAATAGATCTTCCGATATGTACCAGCGAGAAGCAGATGCAAACCATTTGTCAAGAGGCAAGAACGAAATATTAAGTAAAGCTCTTTTGTCGAGAGGTCTCGACATGCCACACTCGGCAGATTTCACCCTCCCTCGAGGATTACCTCTCCTCACAACAACCCCAAAATATATAGAGACATAGAAATATATTGCACTTCCAGCCCATAATAAAAACCACTGAGATATGAAATTAGAAAACATTTTCAGGAGGAAAAAAGCAGCAACAACGGAAGCGACAAAAGGCTCCCTTGATGAAAACCGCGGCAAGATGATTTTAGGATAATTAACTTTAAATTGCTTTTGCTGGCAGATAGCTTTCGCTGAACTGAATGGAGGAAAAGAGGCGCGTTCGCTAGTTATCCATCAAAGTTCACCTCGAGCTATTTAGGAACCGATTTTAGGAGGATGTGAAGATGGCTCCAGCTGCTAACTTCGAGTGGAAGATTTCACGGGATGCTTGTAGGTGCAGGGGTGGAACATGACACTGGGAGGGGACATGTTACCATGTGCTGGCATCACGGAAATATGTGCCTTGCTGATAGATTACACATCACTTGGATGACGAATCACTAAAATGCCAGGGTTGATGAAGATGGCGTTAGGCAACCTTTACCACCTTATTGATACTGAGGGGCTAAGTCAAGGAGTAGTAACTGTCTAAAACCGTCACGGATTTTTCAGAATTGCTTTCTTGGGTCCTGTGGCAGGGGATAGCAACAGCAGGGTCCTCTTACCAATGGCCAAACCAGCGTAACACCTGTCTGTTATTGATGCCCATCTACCTACTATCCTAAATGTTATATTCGTGTTTAATGATTGGCAGTAAAATGGCACCAGATTCAAGATAAATAGTTTGGCATGTATGCATGCTGAGCACCCCCCAAGCAATTAATGGCACCCTAGGTCAGTTCTTGCTATTTAGCCATCAATACTTTAGATTCTGGGATTTGTAGTTTTTTTTAATGTTGCTTTAAAACTAGAGGATGTTTGTGGCTACAGTCTTGGAATGCTGGACTCCCGAAGCACACCACCTAAACAGAGTAATCAGTGGAGGGGGTATGATGGATGGCTGAAGTCCAACATTAGAGTTGATGTCATAAGACTAGTGACCCGCCAGCACATTAGTTTGTTTGAGAGTTTACATTATTGTTTCACACACCGACCTTGCAACAGCGTTCTTTTGCACACTTGTTATTGGCTGGGATACTCTCTGTTTGAACTTCCACTAATAAGCAAGCCGTGGTGTGATATAAATGCCTAGGCCCTGCTAAAGTATCTTTAATCACACCACTCCCTTTTAACATGAATCTCTTGTACTTATGTGATTAGTTGTTTGACAACTTACATGATTGAGATTGGTTGTGTTTTTTAGGCTACACGGTTGAGATTGTTTGGTTTGTCAGGCTTGTTTGTGTAAGCTCTGTTGTCTTGTAATTGTTTATGGAAACACCTTGACAGAATAAACATAGCTGCTTCTTGCAGATTTAACATCTTCTGCTTGTGGGTTCTGTCTTTATGTAGAGAATGATACACGGTGTCATAGTTTCACATCTCTCATTACCATTAAAAGTACTTATATTCATGCACACCACCCGAAAGATTCATGTTTAAATGGCAGTTGCAGTTTTTTAGGCTCCAACTCCAATCGGGGCCATCATCTTTCTGGCTGCGGCAGTTCTTTCGTTCTGACATTTCTTCTTCTGCTGTTTGTTTCTCTTGTGGACCAGGAGGCACTTGTCTTCAACATGTGTCATTTTTGTCTATGTTACGTTCACCGATATTGTGCAATGTGGTGCCACAGGCGATGCTGTCAGTAGTCTTCTCCTGGCCATCAGCAAAGATTCCTGTACTACTACTAAGCGTTTTCAGTTGTGCACATATTAATGATTCCACCACAATGTTAGCATGCAGCCAGTGTAAGTTAATGCAATGGTGGCGAAAAGCAAGTTGTGCTAGAGAAACACATTTGTTGGAGGGGAGATTGTGGCCCTTTGGCCAATTTCAGCTGTAATGGGATGCTCATGATTGTAAATATGGTAAAAAAAAAAAAGCTGTGCCTTTGTGAAGTATGCCCTGAGCGCTTAATGGCAGCTTGAGGCAGTGCCTTCAAAGTTCCTTTGCTTGCAGGTTGCCATATATCTTTGGATAGGACACCATTCCCTTGAGCAACTTCCCCAACTGAATCAACAGCAGACAGTGTTCTTGAGCTGTAGACTGGACACAGTGTCCCAGGCACCTTGCTTCAAAACTTGTTGTCAGACAGTTCATATTTCATTGTCTCCATTTCTGATGATCCCGAGTGTTAGAAACGGGGTCTCTAGTGCCAGTGGTTTGCACTCTGTCCAAGTAGTGACCCTCACTCTAGGGAGTCATATAGCTAAGATAACCCCTGCTCACCCCCTTGGTAGCTTGGCTAAAGCAGTTAGGCTTATCTCAGAGGCAATGTGTAGAGTATTTGTATACACACACACACACACACACACACAGTAACAGAGTGAAGACGCCACAAAAGTACTCCACACCAGTTTAGAACAGTAAGCAATATTTATCTGAGTAAAACAATATCAAAACAATAAAAATCCAACAATCACGTAAAAGTATGATTTTTCAAAGATTACATTTTGTATAGCACTTAGAAACACAATAGCTCCAACTGGGGCTATCAAAACAACTTGACAGAGTTGTTTCCAACATACCAGAGCCACCCGCAAGGAAATGCGGCCGGTCATGGAGTCTTGTAGACCACAGTTTCAGTAAGGAAGGAAACAAAGAAGTCTAGGAGGTGAGGTCCCCTGGAGCAGGTGCGGCATCAGCTCCTTACTGCCACCAGGAAGGTGAGGCATCAGTTCCTTACTGCTAGGTAGGGGAGGTGAGGCATCGGTTCCTTATGGTTGCAGAGGAGGTGATGCAGCGTTGTTCTTGAGGCATCTGTTCCTTACGACAAGACAGGATTGATGGATCCAGCAGAACAAGATGCAAGGCGTCTACTTCACGGTGTCGCAGTCATACCAACATGGCCACAGATGCTTCCTCGGTGTTGGAGTCTGGCATCGCGGATGTCAGTGACATGGCACTCTGGACTCATCCTGTTGCAGGACTTTGGAGGCACTGCAGCTGCGTTGGGCCTGCCTTGTGTGCCGCAGCAGTGTACCAAAGTCATTCTGGAAGTCGATGCACTAGTTTCTTCCTTGTCGCACCAGAACTCACTCCCAGGAACTGCACATGGCACCACTTGGCAAGCTAGGACTCTCACCAAAAGAGCCCAGGCTCTGGCATGCAATGTCTTTGCCGCCCTGGGACTTCTCAGCCGGAAGCAAGCTCAGTCCAAGCTCTTGGAGAACCTTTTAAAGCAGTATGTAGAAAGCAAAGTCCATTCCTTTCACTCCAAGGACTGGAGCAGCAGGCCAGCAAAGCAACAGGCAGAGTGGCAGTCCCTCATACAGCATCCAGCTCTTCTTCCTAGGCAGACTTTTCTCATTCCACAACTATGTGGTACAGAGGTCCAGTACTTATACCCATTTCTGTCTTTGAATGAGGCAAACTTCAAAGAGAAGTCTTTGTATTGCCAAGTCCCTCTCCCTGCTCTGGTCCCAGAGAGACTCCAGGGGGTTGGAGACTGCTCTGTGTGAGGATAGGCAACGCCCTATTCAGGTACAAAATTCAGCTCCTTCCACCACTCTAGCTCAGGAAGACCCATCAGCCTGGTGATGGGCCATCAGGATATGCAGGGTAAACCTCAGCTACCTCTGTGTGACTGTCTAGAGTGATTTCACAAACAGCCCAACTGTCATTCTGACCTAGACGTGTATTCCACTGCCATGCAGTCACACAGAATGCTTAAGCAATAAAGTGCATTCAAAAAGTGGCATTTTCAAACGTACAATTTAAAAACCAACTTCACCAGAAGACTTTTCTTTAAATTGTGGGTTCAGAAACACCAAACTCCAAATCTCTATCTGTGCCCATTGGGAAATTACACTTGAAAGGTATTTCAGGGCAATCTCCATGTTAACCTATGGCAGAGCTAGGCCTTGATATAGTGAAATTGAAAGTATTTCACTATCCGGACATGTAAAACACACCAGGACGTGTCCTACCTTTTAAATACTCGGCACTGGGCCAATGGGGCTTCTTTGGGCTTAGTTTAGGGGTGTAGTAAAATGGAAGGTTTGGGCATGGCAAGTGGGTGCGCTTGCCAAGTCAAAATGGCAGTTTAAAATTACAGAAACTGCAGTGACAGGTATGAGACATTTTTACAGGGCTAGTCATGTGGTTGGCACAATCAGTGCTGTAGGCACACATAGTGCACTTTACTAGGGACTTACTAGTACATCAAATAGGCCAATCATGGATAAACCAATTGGCAATACGATTTAGACATGGGGCACTTGCACATTTAGCACTGGTCAGCAGTGGTAAAGTGCCCAGAGTCCTCAAAGCCAGCAAAAACGAAATTCAGCACAGGATCAAAAACAGGAGGTTGGAAGCAAACAAAAAGACAGGGGGAACTACGCCAAGAGCTGACAGGTCTAACACTGAGGGTTACGACCCATCTCAGAAAGTAGCTGGCATACTCAACCCTACTTTGGAGATTGAAAGTGTTGATTGTAGTTGCCATGGCACTTACTACAGTTTCCAGATAAATCTGAAACAAATCCTACTCCAGATAAAATGGTTCCCACCTCAAGGAATCCAGAAGATACTTAATCCGTAAAATACGTAAGACACATAGAAAAGAAGAGAAAGAAGATGAAGAAGAAAACAAAAAACAGAAAAGAAAGAAACCAAAACAAAAAAACCCACATACAAGCCAACAAACAAAAACACAGAAACCAACACTCAAAGAGACAAACAAAACAACGTACAAACAGCCAACAAACACACCCCTGAGATACCCTCAAATAATATATACATTAAGAGATTTTTATTCCCAAAAATTCCAAAACTACAATGATATACAAAAATACAATATAGTAAATAGAACTGATATAACAATAATAAATAATATAAATCCTGGGAACAAGACATAAAACTATATACCACTCACACTCACCAATCACACATAAAACTACTATAATATTACCCAGACAATATGATACACAGCAGGGACAAAGGACAAAATGAATGCTAAATGGCCTAAAATACAGGTCAAACCCTATATGAACATTCTATAACAAAACAAAGCAACAAAGAGGATCTGGAAAATGATGTCCATATTTTGGCCAGATTAATGTCTTTAGGCACCCAATTAATTCAATGGAGTCTAAAGAAGAAATTCTTTACTTATTGCTTAACTTAATTATAATGATCTAAACCTCATTGTGTCAAGATAATTAGCTAATAAAGCCATAATATGTTGATTGCCAACCTGTCCCAAGAAAAGGATGTCTTGGTCCGGGTTAATGTATGCCGACGCGCGTTTCGGTGAACCATGACCCTCACAAGGGTCACACACCTTCCTCAGGGCACATACATTTCACATTAATATAATTCTTCCCAGGGAAATATTAATCCGCCTTCAGGCTGATGTTGCTTTCAATAAAGAGAACGAGGCCTTTGCTTCTGATTATATGTCATAAGGTACCTGGAATAAATTTCAGTCCAAGTACCACCTTGAGTACGCTTATTGGAAATACAACACTGATAGGGAGAAATCCTAGCCCAATCTTCCTCTTGACTGTCTTCTGCTACTTAAAATTAATATCGTGGCACACACGGAGGAATAGGGCATCCTACAGATGCCATACAATAAGGACGGCGCATTCCAAAGAATCTGTCTTGCGTGCAAAATCATCTACTGCTTCAACTCTCCAATGTCTCCCTTTCTACAGTTTCTCCAACTCTTGTTTAATTCCTCAGTCCAAGTCTCCTGAGATCATGGAGAATTCCTTAGAACTTCCATATTCACTGATACAGTCAAATCAGTTACATCTTATGGTGTGAGAAGGTTCCGGGTACGACAGCAAGTTCCAGGAATTACGACGAGTCCCTAGTACATTCACCAGACTTGGCCCAATGGCACTAAAATATAAATCACAGATCTGCTTGGAAGAGGTGGTTTAGTTATGTAGCCTGAAGACACTTATGTGTAGCTTAGTGGTTGAGAGACTAGGATGCATATGCAAGTGAATTTGGATCCAGTGGAAAGACGCATTTGTTGATATCCTCCAAGATGTTGTTTGCACCTGTTTCAAAGACAACTTTAACTCATTGGGTGAAGTAGGAAATAATATATTTTGTCATCTTTGGGGTTCAATCCGTGAGAAGGGCCATGACAGTACGATTGTCTCTGTTGGAAGTCAGATTGGAAGAAATTTCGACCTTACTGGAATGGTGAGCAGAGTCTACATCGAATACATTTTATTTGAATTTTTTTTTGTTGGAGAATCTATAGCGTAATTGTTAAATTGGGCAATCCAATGAATGATGTCTCAGTAGATCTCAAAACTCCCAGTAACAATCAATCAAACAACATTCTAAAATACATGTTGTTGGAAGGGGGGGGGGGTGCAATGAGAATTTTTGTTTTCTTCACAGCAAATAGATCCTCTAAGCTTTGAATACTATAATTTAGTCCTCTGGATCTGACAACAAATTTAACATTTCTTAGCTTTTCACATATGAAAGTTTAAATGCTAATACTGCACAGAGGCAAAGAGTATCTCATGATTTGCTGTACGGTGTTGTGAGCCATGAAGACTGAATGTACATATTAGTTTAAATTCCTGGTTATTATTTATATTCCGACCCCCATGTTTTGCTATGTTTAATTATTTTCATTGCAGAACATCTTAGTATCTATGAAGCATTTTACATATTTGGTCTATATGTTGTGTTTTAGAAAATTACCAAGAGCAAAAGTGGACTGGCGCAATTTATCAGATGGATGAAGTGCAAGCTCAAAGCAATGAAAAAGCGTAAGCAGGCAACTTTGCTGTGCTTTGTTGAAATTGATGTTTTCTGAACATATGCTTGGCCCTTTCGTTTTCAAAGCCAACTGGGCACTGACATTTTATTGTTAATCATGTATTGTTGTGTTTAAGGCCTTGAGTAGGAGTGCCCCAGAATATTTCAATAAGTCTGGTATCTCCTGTTACTACACATATAAATATTATGAGGCATATAGCATACGGCCTCAGTTTTCCCTAGCTAGACACCTAATGACATTTACCACTGGAAAATGCCTGGTATGTACCAAGTGATGCACATTTTTGTGCGGAAAGCAACAAAATCGTACAGTTAAGGCTCATTTCGTGGACAATATGCAATAACTAGTGCACCAAATACATTTCAAACTTTTTGGTGTCGAGTTTTGGGATAATTATTTCACAGAACACAAGGGAACTAATAATCAAGGCCTAGGTAGTGAAGAGAGATAAAGCATAATCCTCACCGCTATGTAATTAACAGAATCTAACCTCTCAGAGAGATAATACCTAATCGTTGTCTCTGTGTAATTATTCAAATCTAAATTTTTAGGTTTATAGGAAGAAAATGTACTCATGGAGACCCCCCCCATTCAAACCTGAGAGAAGATCCAAAAACACCCAAAGCCGCCAGCAGACGAAACACTGCCAAACAAAAACTAGACCTTTGCACGAGTCAGAGCAACACCTTGTTCAACACAGGCACTGTGGATGGTGGGTTGCAGGAGACCGCAGATTTTTCTGGGACAGAAAGGAGGGACCATCTTATATAAGGCTCTCCAGTACTCCTCTGCCCCTCCGTAGAAGTTGAAAGCAGTCAGATGATTTAGATTTTGGGACCACATATGACATATTTATAGGTGTATGTACGTGTGTGTATATATATATATATATATATATATATATATATATATTTCGTACACAAGTCCCGGAATGCAGGTGCACAACACAGCGGTCCCGGGTGGGCTCCGAGAGGCCCTAATATAACGTTCAACCCTCCCTTCAATACCAGGATCCATGAGTAAGGCTGTTGCCGAAACGCGTTGGATTTTTGTGCTGAAATAAACTGAATTTTCACAATGGAGGTGTCCTAGTTCTCCTGGTATTGAAGGGAGTGTTGAACGTTTTATATATATATATATCATTTTCTAATCTTTAAAATAAAAAGTAAAAATAAACAAAGGGCAAAGGGTGCTACTTAAAAATAACCAATCTGCTGCTGTTCTGTATTCGTAAGACCAGATGTTCACCTGCACATCATACTTCTGTCATCCTTGATTGCTATGGTTCTGTCATTGAAGAGATGAATTTAATCAATTGTTGATCCCATTTCTAAACTTTTAGTGAAAGTTGAATTTAAAACCCCCATTACTAGTTAACTCTGATCATGTTATAGCTTATTTTCACAATTCAAAATGGATTGCCAGCACTCTAAACAAGAGTTGAAACAGGAAGGCACAGTCAGTGTGACACATGACTCACATGATTGATAGATATTGTGTGTGGTGACATGTAATGTTATATCAATCACAGGTATATCAGATGCAGTGTTACACCACAGTGTTTGCAACTGATATACCTAGTTGCTGATGGTATAAGGGCAAACAAGATCGCTACAGGCATGTGCTAAAATCTTCTGGTGCACCGTCATGTGGTATAAAACCTCACCTTCACTCATGCTGCATGCTTCACTCATTCTTCTGTGGAGCGTCTGATGTTTCGGGTTCCTATATAGTAACCAATCCCCTCTCCCCCTTTCTCCAATGTGCAATTCTTGAATTTCTGTAAGCTGCAACTAGCTGACGATACGTGGGAAATGAAGCTCAGTGTAGCTGGTAAGCAGCAGGGCCATGTTGGTAAGCATTATTATTTTCAGTGTACAGTGTTTATTGCTGCATTCAAGCCAGATGTGCGCAACCCAAGCCAGCCCATCGCAATCAGCCAAAAACCCAACTCACTGCTATTACCATTCCTATTAGGAGACCTAATTGGCTTCTAAGCCCGGAGGCTGCAAGCTGCTCTGATCTGGCTTTGCCAACCTTTACTCGTCTGTTACCTGATCAACAGTGTGAGGAGTGGGTAATGGGTGGGGCTATGAAGTCATAGCTCGGAGTCTCCCATTGTGTGCCTGCTTTGAGATTTATCAATTTCAAATACGCAATGGCGAAGAGAACCCTGCCTGGGCCCTACAAATTGAGGCATCTATTTGTTTTATTAATTTGGTCAAACATTTGTATTTTTAAGACCGGAAAATTGTCCTCCATCATCCAATGTATCTCAGGATATTTCATAGCAGGTAAAGGAGTCTATATCTAGGATTATTCCAAATCTGAGGCACAGAATTTTCTATGGAAAACTAGGAAGTCGGCAGGCTGTGAATGAGATGGATGCAAATATCTTGGCATAAGGGCCCCAAATACTGCTGGCAGAAGTGTGCATGAGAGGTGCTCCAGGTGGACACAAACCCTACTTATGTTGAATTAGCTAGCTTCGTAAAGATTCTTATGACTTGAAAATATAGAGAATGAGAGCAGCTGGATGAACATTTTCATTATTTTTTTCAGTGACCATGAATGTGTTTTTTCAGTATTCTCTGCAAATTTCATAAGAATTCTCTAAATATTTTAATTTTTTTATATTTCTCAACAATTATATTTCTTCTGCCAGTATATTAGTTTTGGTCTGTTCTATGGTAATGGTCATCAGGGTATTGTTTTTCAAATGCAGGAAGATAACACAAACATGTTATTTGGACAAAATATCGAGTTACAGATGTACTGAAAAAAATATTGTGATACAGAAACTGTGGTGCAGAAACATTGTCAATAACATACATTTTTCGTTAAGTGATATTTATGTCAAGAGTATCATTAATATCGTTTTCCATAATATACTTATGAAAAATATTGTTTAATTATCTTCATGTGTTTTTGTTCATATATTCATTTTGTGTTGTTAGTGCTTGTATATTTGCTAACATTTTTAAATTAAGTTTGTAATTTTAAGTGATTAATTTTTTAACATGTAATTTCTAATAGTAATATATAGTGTTGTAGCGGGCTAATAGGTTTCTAGCGGTATAATACTAAGTATAATTAACAATTAATTTATTATGATTTATTCAATTGCTGCATAATTATGTAAATTGTGTTATATTTTTTAAGTTGTATATTAGGTGTGGGCTGCTGGGCTTGTAGGGCCATAGGCTGAGAAGTTAGGTAATGATTTTTTAAATGTATTTTTCATTATTTAATTGATTAGTAAATATGTAAACTGTGTGATAATATTTTAAGTTATATATTAGGTGCAGGCTTCTGGGTGTGTAGGGTTATCAGGTGGGAAGTATATTAATAATTGATTAAAAATGCATTACTAATTGATTAATAAGTATTTGATTATTATTTATGTAAATTGTGTATTATTTTTAAAGTGTATGTTAGGTGCGGGTTGATGGGTTTCTAGGGGTATAGGGTGGGAAGTTAAGTACTAATTAACCATTCATTTATTAATTATGTCATTGAATATTAAGGATGAAAATTGTGCAGCAGTTATATTTTTAAGTTATATATTAGGTTCAGGGTGCAGGGTTTGAAGGGACATAGGGTGAGAAGTTAAGTAATAATTAACAGTTATTAATTTATTATTCAATGATTATGTTGATTATGTTATAATTATTTATTTTTGTTCTATTTTAAGTGTGGGCTGCTAGGTTTGTGGGAGGTATCGTGTGTGAAGTTAAATATGTTTTTATTTGATAATTATTAAATTGTTTCATAATCATGTAAATTGTTTAATCGTTATATGGGTTCTTTACTTCTAGTAAATGAATAGGGTTATTCAGCTATGTTATGTGTTTGAAGTAAAGTGCTTTTCCTTCTGTTGCACACGCTGGAATTGGAACAGTAAGCATTGCTCCTCTAAAGTCCAACGCTTCCCCTACTGTTGCACAGTTTAGAATGGGAATAATACATTTTACCCTTCTTAGCCCCTTCGCTGCCAGGCCTTTTCCCCCTCCTGTGCCGAGCCTTTTTTTGGCTGTTTGGGGCAGTTCGCGCTTAGGCCCTAGTAACTTTTTGTTCACATAAGCTACTCACGCCAAATTTGCGTCCTTTTTTTCCAACATCCTAGGGATTCTAGAGGTACCCAGACTTTGTGGGTTCCCCTGAAGGAGACCAAGAAATTAGCCAAAATACAGTGAACATTTTGTTTTTTAAAAAAAAAAATGGGAAAAAAGGGCTGCAGAAGGCAGCTCGTGGTTTTTTCCCTGAAAATTGCACCAACAAAGGGTTTGCGCTGGCAAGATCACCATCTTCCCAGCTTTCAGGAACAGGCAGACTTGAATTGGAAAACCCAATTTTTCAATAAAATGTTGACATTTTACTGGGACATACCCCATTTTTACTATTTTTTGTGCTTTCAGCCTCCTTCCAGTCAGTGACCAAAATGGGTGAGAAACCAATGCTGGACCCCATTAAGCTAAACATTTCTGAAAAGTAGACAATTCTGAATTCAGCAAGGGGTCATTTGTGTAGATCCTACAAGTGTTTCCTACAGCTGAAATAAATAAAATTGAAATTGAGGTGAAAAAAACAGCCATTTTTCTCCACGTTTTACTCTGTAACTTTTTCCTGCGATGTCAGATTTTTTAAAGCAATATACTGTTACATCAGCTGGACTCTTCTGGTTGCGGGGATATATAGGGCTTGTACGTTCATCAAGAACTCTAGGTACCCATAGCCAATAAATGAGCTGCACCTTGCAATGGGTTTTTATTCTATACCGGGTATACAGCAATTTATTTGCTGAAATATAAAAAGTGAAAAATAGGTATCAAGAAAACCTTTGTATTTCCAAAATGGCCACAAGATAAGGTGTTGAGAAGCAGTGGTTATTTGCACATCTCTGAATTCCGGGGTGCCCATACTAGCATGTGAATTACAGGGCATTTCTCAAATAGACTTCTTTTTTACACACGGCCTTACATTTGGAAGGAAAAAATGTAGAGAAAGACAAGGGGCAATAACACTTGTTTTGCTATTCTGTGTTCCCCCAAGTCTCCCGATAAAAATGGTACCTCACTTGTGTGGGTAGGCCTAGCGCCCACAAAAGGATATGGCCCAAAACACAACGTGGACACATCAAATGTTTTCACAGAAAACAGAGGTGTTTTTTACAAAGTGCCTACCTGTGGATTTTGGCCTCTAGCTCAGCCGGCACCTGGCGAAACTTAGCAAACCAGCACATTTTTGAAAACTAGAAACCTAGGGGAATCCAAGATGGGGTGACTTGTGGGGCTCCGACCAGGTTCTGTTACCCAGAATCCTTTGCAAACATCAAAATTTGGCCAAAAAAACAGTTTTTCCTCTCATTTCGGTGACAGAAAGTTCTGGAATCCGAGAGGAGCCACAAATTTCCTTCCACCCAGCGTTCCAAGTCTCCTGATAAAAATTGTACCTCACTTGTGTAGGTAGGCCTAGAGCCCATGAAAGGAAATGGCCCAAAACACAACGTGGACACATCACATTTTTTCACAGAAAACAGAGGTGTTTTTTGCAAAGTGCCTACCTGTGGATTTTTGCCTTTAGATCAGCTGGCCCCGGGGGGGGCAGAAATGGCCTAAAATAAATTCCCCCCCCCCCCCCAGGGGAGCGACCCTGGCCTAAAATTGGCTGATTTGCCCCAAGGGGGGCAGAAATGGTCTAAATAAAATTTGCCCCCCAGGGGGGCAACCCTTGCCTAATGGGTCGCTCCCCATCTCTAAAAAAATAAATAAATAAAAAAATGTGCCCTGGCGCCTAGAGGTTTCTGCTCTGACCCCCCCCCCCCCCCATCAACCCCCCCCCCTCCCCCCCCATCCCCCCCCTCCAGGGACAGATCAGCCGAGTAACAATAAAATAAATTTGCCCCCCCCCCCCCCCCAATCGAGCGACCGTTGCCTACGGGGTCGCTCCACTTGCGTGACATTGGCGCCAAAAAAATATTCCCCTGCCTAGTTGTTTCTGCACCCCTTGGGGGCAGATTGACCTAAAATCGGGCAATCTGCCCATAAAGCGGGCAGAAATGGCCTAAATACAAATTGCCCCTCTAGGGGAGCGACCCTTGCCTAAGGGGTCGCTCACCAACTGTACAACAACAACAAAAAAAAATCCCCGGTGCCTAGTGGTTTCTGCCCCCTTTGAGGGCAGATCGGCCTAATTAAAATAGGCTGATCTGGCAGAAATGGCCTAAAATAAATTTGACCCCCAGGGGAACGACCCTTGCCTAAGGGGTCGCTCCCCTTGCGTGAAATTCACAGAAAAAAAAAAAACCCTCCCTGGTGTCTAGTGGTTTCTGTCCCCCTTGGGGGCAGATTGGCCTCATAAAAATAGGCCAATCTGCCCCCAAGGGGGGCAGAAATAGCTTAAATATAATTTGCCCCCTATGGGAGCGATACTTGCCTAAGGGGTCGCTCCCCACCTCTAAAATCAAAAACAAAACAAAATCATTTTTTTAATCCCTGGTGCCTAGAAGTTTCTGCCCCTGGGGGGGGGGGGGGGGGGGGGGCAGAAAAGGCCTTTAAAAAAATGCCCCTCCCTGGGAGTGACCCTTGCCCAAGGGGTCGCTCCCTCATGCCAGTTTCCTTTTAAAAATTAAAACCCTCGGTGTCTAGTGGGCGTTTCAGAAGCCGGATTGCTTTACAATCCGGCTTTTGAAACTCAGAGAGAGACTTCAAAGGGAAGGAAATTCCTTTCCTTCCCTTTGAAGCCTCTCTTGCCTCCTCCACGTGATCGGATCCGATCATTCAGTGCGAAGGAGGAGGCATTGTGACAATCAGCGCGCGATCGCGTGCTGACGTCACGGGGGGTGGGGGAGGTCGGGGGTGGAAGGGGAAGGTCTTCCACTTCCATTCCTGCCTTGGGGGGCTGGGGGGGGGGGGGGGGGGGAGCCCCACAGAGGGAGCGCTAGCGCTCCCTCTGGGCTCTGTGCCCAGGACGTAATGGTTACGTCCTGGGCACACAAGCACTGTGCCGCAGGACGTAACCATTACGTCCGCGGCACAGAAGGGTTAAGTCCAACACTTTCCATCCCATTGAACAAACTGGAGTGAGGATAGTAAATGTAACCCCTCCGAAGTCCAACGCTTTTCCTACTGTTGCACAGACTGAAGTGGGAGTAGTAAATTTCACCCTTCTGAAGTACAGTGCTCACCCTACGGATGCACAGGTTGGACTGGGAATAGTACAAACTACAACGCTTTACCTAAAGTTGCACAGAGTGAAGTGAGAATAATATAACTATCTGTTTTAAATGTTTTATATTTTATTCATTTGGTAATTTATTCAATGTTATGCAACTGATTTATTATTTTATATTATTTATATATATGCTTAAACAGTAGTACATTAAAAAATAGCTGAAAATGTAATATAATCTAAAGTATATGTATCAATAGTGATACTTTACATATAAATACACATGTTTGTTTACATATATATTTTTTAGTATTAATTCACATTTATTTAATTAACATTATAATAATGTTATATGTTAACATATTTAAGATTTACCATTTTAAAATATATATATATATATATATATATATATATATATATAATATATATATATATATATAAAACAATAGTTTGTAAGTTTTTTTACGATATTAGTGTGAAAATATTTTTTTTATATTTTTGTATTTACAATTATAAGTATAGGAAAACAGTATTTTTGTAATCAATATTTCTGATGCGATATTCCTGTTCCACAATATTGTTGGTTCCAATATTATGTCAGTGATCTCACAAATGTAGATGGCACATACTGACAAACTCCCAGTGGTGTGGTCATACAGGCACCAATAATGTATCTGTTTTGGTCTAAATGTGCTGATGGGGAAAGAAAAGACTAAGCCACGCTTTGCCAGACATTTATCAATTTGGCATACGTTTCAGCATCGGCCATTTTGCCTGTCAGTGACCCATAACTTTCAGTGGGCACGGTGATGGGAGTTAATAGGTCCATCAGAATTATACTTTTTTTCACATGGGGATTTTGGCAGTGAAAAGCAGTCAAAGTTTCCGTGTCAGACTCCGGGTGAAATCATTCAGGAATCTTTGTAGAAAAGAATTGATTCTTGCATGTTATCACCAACAGCAGCAGTCCCAGTTATTTTGCTGTCCTTGGAATTACAGGGATCCCTAGTAATGGTAATTCTAGGTCAGGGAAGTAACAGGGATTGTAACAGGCTACCCATACTGAGAGCCTAAGTCATTGAGTTGCTTTGGGAAGTATGTTTTATGCATTGAATAAAACTAGTGAGACAACACACTCTGTTAAAGTCGATTACGTTAAAAAAAAGTCACCTGGAATTTAAAGTTAACATTGCATGTTTTTTGTCAGTGTGTGCAATACTCAATTTTAGAATGAAGCAAGGGTAAAAATGGATTGGATGAGAAGGTGCATCCAGTACATGTAATATATGACTTACGGTCATCAGTCTCTATGCCAAAAATAATTAAGCTGTAATTATAATAAAAAAGGCTACTTTTCGAGAAAATTCTGGAAGAATAATATTTCCAACAGAGCACTATTCTGCATTTTGACAGATATGGCAGACTGTCTAACCCAGAGGTCTTCAAACTGGGGGGCGGGCCCCCCTTGGGGGGCCTTAAGTGATCCCAGGGGGGGCGCCAAACTCTGGCCAAAATAAATATTATACAAATAACATGCCTTTGTTTTAAGCAAAAGCATGATATTGCAGTTTTAAAAAGGTAACAGTACTTAACTGCGATGTTTAAATAGGTTTAGACCTATTTAAACATTGCCATCTTTCTAAAATAATTGTGAAAAATTCTGAGGGGGGTCCCAATGATTTTTATTTTTCAACTGGGGGGGCGCAGCATTAAAAAGTTTGAAGACCACTGGTCTAACCGCTGATAATGCTCATAAGGTGCTGAAAAATGTGTGTACAATAAACCAAATGTTTTTCAGAACAAAATTAATTTAATAAGTTCTACCATCAAAGGAAAAGACAAAAGCAGTATATTAAGCTGTAACAAGAACCAGTCAAGGAATGAGACCTTCCACGAGGATATGTAACTGCTGGTAATCATCAACCTTGTTAAATTCATAAATAGAATTATAGAAGGCTAACTGTGAGTTATGAAGGTGGTTTTCACTGAGGGGTTCTGAGGGACATCAAACAGACAACGAGAGAGAAGCTCTAGTTGTCCATATCACATCACGTAGAACCCCCATGTGAAAAATATGCCTCTAACTCACAGTTAGCCATCAATAAGTTTATTCTATGTATGGTACCTAAAATCATCTACCACAGTTGGTAGACCGTGACAAAGGAGTAATGGGGGAGCCAGTTCTAATATGGCCTCTCTTCCCTGTCCCAAATGTGAAAATAACTTTAAATGCCATGCTTAACTAACCCTCACACTTTCCTTGCCATTCTTTCCCCTCTAGCAGCTGTGCATTCTGCTTTTAGTCATGGCAGACAAGCAGTGCTGGACGGACTAGCTCGGAGAGCCCTGTCAGCCTGACCTGGAAGGCATTTATCACAAAGCAACAGTTTAGAATGACTTATTATCAACGGTTGTTACGTCATAGCAGTGAAGTACCAGATTTAGGGACTTGTTACGAGTATGGCGGTCCGAGGACCGCCACACACACAGTGACAGTCGGTCCGCCGCACCATCCGACTACCACATTACGATACTGGTGGGCAGACCTGCCTGAAGACTGCCATACCAGCCAGGAACATCGTTCCGAACGTGGTGACAACAGTCAGAGTAGTACTCAGCCAGGGTGATGCTGAACTCAGCACTCCCTGGCTATTTACAACCCCACTTACCGACAGCCTTTCCATGGTGTTTTCACTGTCAAGGAAAGGCTGGCTGTAAGGGTGTGCTGGGGGCTACCAGAGGGCCTCTGCATTGCCCATGCCATCGGCAGTGCTGGGCTCCACCTGCCCAGTACCGTCGGAATGCACACTGTCTGCTTTGCAGACAGTGCACATTCCGAGGGTGCTGGTGTGCTACAGTTTTGGTCTCCGCTCCCTTAAGAGAGCAGAGGCCAATACTGTAGTACTGTTCCCGCTGGGTAAAGTGGTGGGAAAATGCAAATTACAATGTTACCGACAGTCAGCCCGGCAGCAACATTGTAATATGCTGCGGGGGACGCCATTGCCAGGGTGGTGGCATTCTCCCTGCGAGTTTGGCAGTCCTGCGTTGGAACCACCAAACTCATAATTAGGCCCTTAGAATCTGGTTTAAGTAATAGAGGATTCCTATGGAAGACATGCATAACATTTCAATCACAAGTCCCAGTGATGCTGGTCCATCCAGAGTGATCAAAGGAGTAAATGAGTTTACATACTTCTATTGGAGATTATAAATGGCTCATTTATAACTGGTTAATTACTGCGGACCTTTATAAGACAGGGTTTCTCCCCTTTCAAAAGAAACAACTGGATATGCTGGGCCCAGACATTTGGAGACCAATCACTGTTATCCCATTACTTAACAATAAAACAGCTGTTGAGATCCATTTGTAGAAATACAAACGGTCTCAAAGACTGCCTTGGTAAATATTTACACTTCCAGCTACGATGTCATTGCCACAAGAGCTGTAGCTCATTTGATGCTCTTTTATAGCTCTACTCCTTTTGAAATACTTAATCATCCCAAACGTCAAGAGAATCCAAGGGTTAGTGAAGGTTTAGGTAAATACATACCATTGGGTAGAAACCTTCATATTTGATCAAGAATCAGTAACCATTGGAGCTATAAACCCTTGAAAATATTGAAAGCAAGTTATATTAAATTCAGTATGAATATAAGGAAAGGACTCCAGCATGGAAAATATGAGGCACAAAATGTAATTGAGAATAAAACTGAAGTGAACCCTTGGCTACTAAAAAGATTTCTTGAAATTTAGAATTTTGTGTATTCTTATGTTCTTAAGCATTATGCATATATCCCTAAAAGATCCAGTTGCACCTTGAATTTAATGTCTGAAGGGACTCTAGAAAATACCATAATGAAAAAAAGGAAGCATCAGCAAAGCTGATGGGTCTCTTTCAGAAAATTTTGGTTTTGTAATGGCTTTTGGCAAAGTTGTATACCATCAGGCTTACACTACACTGTGCAGCATCATAAATTTAAAACAAAACAACAAAAAAACTTTCATGAAGTGCTTAACCCAAAAAATGTCCCTAAAAATGAATAGTCAAGTGATAGAAGTCAGCCATTCAGATAGATGGTAAAAAAGCTATGCACCAAGCGAGGAACAAATGCACGATAGACAAGCTGGGACAAGGAAAGGAATCTAATAAAAAACAAACCAATGAGAGTGATAATTAAGGCAACCAACATAAGGAATGGGTGGGCTGTAAGTCCCAGGAAGTTCTTGTTAGCTCACAATAAGGTTTTTGCAACCAGACAGATTGTGGTTTTGGTAAGTTCAATCTTACGCAGGGACCATTAAAATAAACATTAACAAAAGTCAGATTTGTAGAAACATTCTGAACCAGCATAGCCATTTACTATACTGTAGGTGCTTAAGGTTAAGACTGAAAATTATGAAGCACCTATCCTTCCCAAGCCATTGATACCTGAATGAAGCAAATTGCACCTCTCTGTTTATAAGAAATATATTATATTTCTAATTTGTTTAGTAATAGCTTTATTTTGTACAATCAGCGTGGCAGACTTATAAAAACGTTCCACAACGCAGCACAGAAACTTTGGTCATGAAAATGTTAGAACATAGCACAGAGCCATTTCTACAAGTCATCCTCTGTGCTGGTACTCAAATAGGAGGCCTAGTCCCATCACATACCTTTGCGCCATGGTTCTAAGCAGTATATGTGCATTACAGTGCAGACATGCATGCAATATGTGTAAATCAAAATATTTCACCAACTTAATGTCTTTCTAAAGTAGGCATTATTTTTTGCCACAGACCCTATCTAACACGGTTAGCAGATAGGACTTTGCATCAAAAACTATGGATAGTAGAGTGGGAATGCCTATGTAACATCGCCTCAATGCCCTCTTAATAAAACGAAGTTCAAAGTGCTATTTACGTTACTTTAAGGCTACTTTTCAGGACCAATATGTTTTGAGTTGGAAACTTAGTAATACTTTGCATGGGTTTGTGTATTTTTTGTGACTTTGAATCAGTGCTGAATGATGATAAATCTGACCCTTAGACTTCTAATTTGATTTAGCAATATCTAGTTGCAAAGAATTGTGTGTGTGAAGAAGGAAACAGCTGTTAATAGTTGATTTACAATTCTTTGTTGTTTTTTCAACGATACTTCTTCGGGTGTTGTATAAAAATACTGCACAACTAATGTTGTTGCATTAAAGATGTGATTATAAGACTAGCATTGTTTTAAATATTGTAGGCAAATATATTGTTTAATGGATTTTTAATAGCATTGTAAATATATTGTTCTGTATAATAGTGTGTGTAATGTTAGTATTTTCTATATTTTTGGATATTTTATACGTATGTAGGAGTGGGTTGTTAGGTTTATAGGGGAAATACAGTGGATATTATTTTTAAAGCTCGTTTTTTATTTTTTGAAATGTTTTATTATTTGTATATTATGCTTTATGTGTAATGAAGAAACCAGTGGGAAAAAATAAAAGTTATACAATTATTTTTGTAATGTATTGTTTATGTTTACATGTTTTAGGTATATTTTTTCAAATAGTTTCTAATGTTTTTCTGTTGGATGCATGGTTTTTAGGGGAATAGAGAAGATTTTTAAATGTGAATTTTTCTTTATCTATAATCAATTTTAAGTTCACTTTATTAAAAAAAATTGCTGTGATAAAATATGTAGTTTTTACAGTTTTAGTTTAAATTTGTTTAGTTACATGCCTTTAGATTTAAATTGAAATGTCTTTAAAATTTTATTTTTACAGTTTGAGAGTTAATGTTGATTAGTTTTTGTTTTAGCTTTTTTAAAACAACGAATTGTTTTAATTGTTTTTATTTATTCATTTTTATTAATGTTATAAAGTGTACGCTATTTTTAATATGAAAAAGTGTTTGCAATACATTATTTTATTGATTTTTAAATAATACCCGTTTTTTTAAAATTGTTAGTACTATTCATAATTTAAATGGTACTTAAAATGTAGTATTATTATTGTTCATTCTATTTATATTAAAGAGTATTTTTTACAACTTTTATATGTATTTAAAATATTTTATTTTTTATAATGTTATTAAACATTTTTATTGCAGCTTTTTAGCACAGTTCAGTTTATTAAATAGAGTTGGTGTAATGTCCATAATTGTTGTATTAGTTATATTTTTCAAATATTTATTTCTATTTTAATGGTTATTTTTCCATTTTAATATAATTTTCAGTTATGTTATAGGGGTTTTGGAATATTAAATATATATTTTTCAATGTCAAACACATGTTTCAGTGTATAAAATAGGAGTGTGGATAATAAATCTGCATCCCTCAAAGTCCTACACTGATCTCAGGGTGGCATATAATGGAGAGTGAATAAAAAAAAAAAAAATTCACCTCTCAAAGTTAAACTCTTCCCACATTGTGGCTTATTTTAGCATGGGATAGTAAATTTATACACCTTAAAGTCCAACATTTCTCCATATGGCTTGGATTGAAATGAGAGTACTAAATCTAAATCCATCAAAGTCCAAGACTTTCCCTACTGTGGCCTAAAGTGGAGAAGAAATTGTACTTAGATTGAGAAGGGACTAGTCCACCTACAACCCTTGAAGTCCAAACCTTTGCTCAGTGAGGCTTAGACTGGAGTCGGAATAGTAAATCTACACACCACAATGTCCAAGGCTTTAGCTGATGTGGCTTAGATTAGCAATGGTATAGTAAACCTACACCCCGTCGAAATCCAACACTTCCCCAATGTGGCTTAATTTGGTGTGGGGATTGTTTATTTGCACCCTCAAAGTCCTATCTTTCCCCAGTGTGAGTTAGATGGGAGCCACTATACACTCTTCTAAGTCTAACACTTTGGGTTAATTTGGACTGAGAGTAGGTAGCCTATGTGTTTGAGAATTGTTGTGTTTTTATGTTGTGGATTTAAGTTGTGCGAGTTAAAAATATTTATGTTAATGAAATTAATGCATTTAAGTAATATATACAATATGAAATCAAATGTAAATAATGACACTTTGGGTTTGTGATTTGTTTTGTGTTTTACATATTTTCACTTTTTTAACATAAAGGGCCTTATTAGGAGTTCAGTGGGTGGTTTGGACCGTCTGAAGAACTTCCAACGGGAAGGTTGCCGTCACACTGGCTACCCCCCCCCATCGGACCCATTATGAGTTTCCCGCTGGGCTGATGGCCGAAAACCGAGGTTTCTGCCCACCAGTGGGAAAATGGCAGCAGCTTTCTTGCCGGCTCATAATTGAGCAGGCAGCAATGCTGCTTCTACTAGGTGCACCAGCAACCTTGCAGTGTTCACCATCTGCACAGCACAGCAGACAGTGAACATTGGGAAGGTGCTGGACAGGGGGGCCCCAGCATGCCCATGCCAAGCTCAAGGGCAGTGCAGTGGCCCCCTGCACCTTTTCTCCACCAGCCTTTAAATGGTGGTAAAGCCACCATGAAAAGGCTGGCCGAGAATAGGGTCACCCGATCATGGAGTCTGGCGGTCTAACCACCAGGCGTTCCTGACCACCACCGCGAGGCTGGCAGTCCCAAGACCCCCAACCTTGTAATGATGCCCCCCCAAGTGTTACATTTTGTGTACTTTTTTGATTACTTTCATTTCTTTTTTGTTTAATATTTTAATACATTTCATAAATCATTTTTCAAACTTTTTTTTTTTTTTTACATTTTGTTACACATCTACATTTATTATGAATTTTTCAAACAGCAAAACGAAGAATACATTGTTTTCCCATTGTTTTTGGAGTGTTAGTTTTTTTTTTTTTTATCTTTATTTAGCTGACATTTTGTTCATGCTTTCTTTTACTCTATCTTCTTTTTTTTGCTTTGGTTCAGCTTCTGTGTGGTCGCAATTCCCCGCTTTTGCTCTCTGGTCAGGCAAGAGTCATTTTCAGTTACTTATTAGGGTTTTTAGTGTTTGGGTGGATGTATTTATGATTAGTTAGTGTAGTGTTTGTTGGTTGTTCATAAGGTAAACGTTAGGGTATCACTGTAGTTGTGTTATTCGAATGTAATGTATAAAATATGTTCAAAAACAGCAACAACAAAAAATGAAAAAAACGGCAGAACACCTGTTTATGTATGGTGCATAATGACAAACATTTCGGTTTCAGACAGTCTTTGTCAAGTGTTGTGCCCTTAACACAATAGAAAAAATATAGAAGCTATTTATTTACTATGAAAGACACACCACATAAAAAGATGATTGTTGTTTACCAAGTCTTGGATCATATTGGTTATTTCATCGAGGTACATATTTTTATAATAAATATGCCAGGCAAATTGCAATGGTAACAGTCAAAACAACATTACCTATAAACCAGTAGTGAAGCATGTACTCTAAAAATCAGCATAAGGTAAAGACACTTATACAACTACTAATTCTTAATATTAAGAAATGATCGTGTCCATAGCTGGTGCCTGAGAACAAGTATTCCAAATAAATGTGATGTGCATTATAGCACTGCTTAAGCGCGCCACAAAATACGTGTGTATGCACTGTTCATGCTTCCAAGGTATTGTAGTAGGCTGCGAATTGTGAGCATGACTAATGGTTGTGATAAGGCCTTGTTTGCCTATAGCTGAAGGAACCTACATTGCATTGGTTTCATCCAAGGATGGTAAAATACATCTCCGGAGTAATCAATAAAAGGCGGATCAGAAATTCTGCCCAAATAGGCATCAACTGCTGGATCCTGCATGGAAATAAGTAAGTCCCATCCTAATAATACTACTGGAAAGACTTATAGCAATACGGATCAGCCATTAAACCCCTCTGTATATATTTGCCTGCATGTGCTATGGAGAAAAATATTATCCACAAGGCCGAATGACCGCAGAGGTTACCACAGGAACCTCTGTGTGTTAGACCTATTACTGTTGGGTTACTAAGGTTACAGATGAAGCCCCACGTTTTGTTACAGTCCCTATAAGAAGAGTCAAAAGGTCTTCTCCACCAGCTGTGTGCTATATGGAGGGGGAGATTGCTGTATAGGATTTAACAATATTGGCCATGATATTAAGACAGTTGTTTGTTCCCAGCTTTTATAATAAGGATTGTGTATGGTTTGCCTGCTCAAATCTCATTAATACAGGCAGTGCTTCGTTATTCTAATGAGGGTCTGAGCTGCCACACAGGGAAGGGAAAGATATCACTGCAAGAGCCAAGGCCACAATAAAGGTGTCTCAAAAAGATAATATGTATGCTACAAAGTGACCTGAAATCTGCAAAGAGAGGAGTATAAGTAATAATCAAGTGCTAAACGTTGAAAGCTAAAAAATGCACGTTCCGATGAGCCAATGGCAGAATGAAATGGAAGCCAATAAATCTTGATACATCTACTCAAAGAGAAGGTCAAACACCTTAGTACACAAGTTAGGAAGCAACATAAACGCACAACAGCAAAGGTCCCCGTTTAAGTGCCATGATCAGTATCCTATCAATGGTAAAAAATTGGAGAAGTTAAGATTAGCTGTTATCAGCAAAGTGGCGCACAGCTGGATATATAAACACACTGATTATTTATTGCCGAAGGAGCTTATCTACCCTCTTCTGGACAGGAAATGTCATGCTTCCTGCATATCTAAGTTTACAGGGCCATTGCTGTACATATACACACAACATCTGAGGGCCTAAATACCAGTTTGGCAGTCCTATGACTGTCCTGGAGCTCCGACCCCCAGATTACAATCCTGGCGGTCTGACCACCAGGAGACTGCCGCCAGGATCAGTGATCCCAATGGCTTAGCAGAGGTGAAAGTCATGGTCAGCCATGGTGGTGCCGAGTTCGGCACAATCGTGCTCATCACGACTTTCCTTTTCGCCAGCCTTTTCATGGCGAGGTCCTCACCAATAAAGGCTGGCAGAAAGGCAGAGTTCGGGCTAAGGAGGCCCTACACTCTCCTCAACCATGTCATGGGCAGTGCAGAGGGCCCCCGTCAGCACCCCAATAAGGTGCAGACAGTGTTCCTTCCAAGGGTGCTGTGTGCGATGGAATTGGCCTCTGCTCCCTCAGGGAGCTGAGGCCAATGACGCCGCACTGTTTTCGCAAGTCAGCCCGGCAGAAACATCGTAATATGATAGTGTTGAGGCCGCCTGCTTGACTGCCCCATCCCCACCGCCATATTGGCATTTGGGTGGTTCAGCCCCCGAACTCATAATGAGGCCCTGAGTCACCTGACATTAGTTTTGGGATCCTTCTACTTTTACTGGTAGACCAGGAGAAAGAATACACATTTTTGCTGGATTTACAGGCATTGCATTTATTGCACCTTCTGAACCAAATGTTTTTTTATCAAGAAAGGTCTCATGTGTAAGCTTGTGCTGGTGGATGTGTACTAGTCTCTGTAAGATTTTACCTTTGTGAATGTAATAGAGGGCTGTATATTGATTTTATTTGACTGGTTGTTGAATCTAATCTAATTATCCCTAAGATTCTTGTCTTAAAACAGTATCTTATTTAGAGGCACCCAGAATCTTATTAAAAATCTGATTAGATTCATGACAGTTTTCAACAGAATCAAACAAAATAAGATACAACTTTTGCAAACACAGAGAGATTTTGAAATCTGACAATGTCCTTGGCTCACTCCTCAATATATATCCCTTTATTACATTCAGAAAGTGTCCTAAAAATAAAATACAACTGTGGCGGTGCCGGCAAAGCAGAGATGCATCATGATGGGTCCTATTCCAGTGGAAAATACCTTGGTAGGGCACTGAGGATGTCTTTTGGAGCACAGCTTCAGTGCTACCAACACGCCCCCATGATGTCATGCGGCCCAGCGATATGTGCACTGACGAGGAATGATGGGGTCTGATCCGAAAGAAGGACGTGACAACGAGCAGGAGCGCGGAGATGGCAGCAGGGAGAACACCGACTAGGAAAACACAGAGTAGCAGAAGGACGATGGGAGCAACAGCAAGAAGAAAAGCAGCGAGTGGAGGAGCTGGGAGACCTCAGAGGCCACGAGCGTGGTGGCCAGAGCCCAAGGAGTGGAAGTTTAGGTTCGATAAGCCAGAGACGCCTGCATTCCTGACGACTCTTTAAAGTCCTGGATGTCCCATGTTCCTGGAGTAACGTGGCTGGACAAGGTACGGGCTCGGGTCGGTGGTAACCGGGGCTGGGGACGAGTGATTGGGGTTAGGGAGGAGAGTGCAGGAACTTGGATAGAGCCTGGAAGTCAGTGAATGTTCTACTCACAAACACGGGGAATAGCAAAGCACAAAATAGGTGACCGTGGCAACAAGTCCCTTTCGGCATCTCTTCTTCACAACCCTCACGCCCTTCCTTATTGCTGGCACATTGAGGAAACTAAAGACTTACCTAGGGTACTGTCTTCTCTTTCTCGAGATACTGTTATCCCGAAGACGGAGTGAGAGTCTGGTAATTGAAAAACCTTTGAAAAGACAACAGGGAAAAAACACTATAGAGAACAACAACTAAACCTGGAACAAACTTAATATATTTCAAGTAGGCTACAAAAGGCCCTAAAAAAAATATTTAAAACATTTAAAAAAAGAGAAAACAGACTTTTCCAGTGTATGTGTCGGAAACAAAGCAATCTATAGCCACTTTCTATCCTTGACCCTGTCACAATAACACAACAATCTGTTGCAAATTATGTGGCTAATGTGGAAAATTCATAATTGTGTTAAATACTACAATCAGAGTGGCATAAACCCACTGGCCCTTACTGTAGTCCATTGTTTGATCTCAAATGTATGCATGAAAAGTGAACAAAATCGAAACATTCTATTTCCAGTCAGTGCCCATTGTTGAAGAATACAGCCTTTTCAAGTTTGCTACTCCAAAATAAACATGTAATATAAAAATAGATAATGAATAAACTGTAATATGAGTCTGTATTTCAATCTTGGGATTCTAAGCATTTACAAACCACTGTGGGTTGGTCTCTTGGTTTATGATGTCCCTAGATCACCTTGATGGCATTATTGGGCCCTCTGACATGGTTACTTGCTGCAGGTCCTCCATATATTACACAGGACGCTCGGTCGCCAATCTGTAGTTATAATTAGGCTCTTGTTACCATGGGAGATGGATTTTTGGCTTGCTAGTACCTTTGGCACCCTTTGACTAATCTTGACAATGCTTTACAAAGAAAAGTTCATCCACCTCAGCTTCTTCTTTGATCTGCCAAATGGTGGCCGTGACTTAAGGGGGATCCCAATACATAGTTTTGCCATGCAATTTCCACAGGAAATTTAAAATACTGCTACAGCCAAAACAGCTGAACAGAAATACACTAAATTTGGTAGAAAGGTAGAACTTTACCTAGAAAGTGTGCTTTTTGGAAATTGGTTTAAATCCATTCAGTGGTTTAGAAGATATTAAGTAAGGTTCAAAATGTATAGATATGGACGGTTGGGTTTGCGGGACTCTCATGAAGGACCAGCAGACAGGCAATTTCAAATAATGGAGCTATCAGATTAGCAGATGGTGCTTTTTCCCCAACATTTTTCAGCACAGCACTGTTGCCACTGTGATAATCCTAAACTTAAAGACTTTGCTGAAAAAAATGACAAAGGTCTCGGTCACTTTCCAGTTGTGTGTGAATGGCACTGTGCTAATCTTATGTTTAATAAAAACTCTGTTAGAAAAACAGATATTTTGGCTGGGCATATTCAGCGTGCTCCTTGTGTTGTAGGATGCTTCATATAAAGGAGCTGCTCTCTCACTAAACGTAACTACCCAGAGTTCGCAGCTTCCGTTT
Organism: Pleurodeles waltl; assembly: GCF_031143425.1. Taxonomy (NCBI): domain Eukaryota; kingdom Metazoa; phylum Chordata; class Amphibia; order Caudata; family Salamandridae; genus Pleurodeles; species Pleurodeles waltl. The sequence goes on from NC_090451.1 coordinate 660,337,347, forward strand.
TGCATAATTCATGCAGCACTCTAAGCCTGAAATGGTATTGCCTTGACTTCTGCTAGGTGCTCCCTTGTGTCTGGACAAAGCTGCACCTCTCTGGCAAGCTCTAACTAGAGAGAAACATGTGTCAGGTATTGCTTGTATTGATTCCAGGTTGGTGTGGGTGGTATTGTACCAACCCAAAACTGTAATACTGTTGCTGGAGTGCTGAAAGGGTTTGTCATTTTATGCTTAAAGGCTTTGCTGTAAATATGGCAAAAGGCTTTGTCAGTTTCTAGCTTGGCGTAGATGGGACTGTGCTAATTCTCCGCTTAAAAACTCTCCTAGAAAAACAGTCAATTGATGTGAGCAGATTCAAAGTGTTCCTGGTGTTGTAGGGTGCCCTGTATAGAGGAGTCGCTCTCCACCTAAACTTGAAAGCTATCTAGAGATCCCTGCTTCCCTTTTGCATAGATAGATATACATCTGTGCACCTTTAACTCTGCAAGAGTGGTCTCATGGTGCCATCATACCACAGAGACTGTCTCATAAAAATACTTTATTTAATTGTCAAAGTCTTCAAGGTGTTTGTGAAACAAGATAAACTGAATTCTTCTGTGAGCAATAATGGGACGTGTGACAAGCTAATTCCTTGATGACTACGATCTGGCACCGCACTTAGAGCTTCTTACTTTTAGAGCCCTCAAAAAGAGTTTAGATGAGGGTAAACATTTGCTGAATGCTGTAGACCGACAAGTTGGAGCAGTGCAATGTAAAAAAATTAAAAAAAAGAAAGAAAACTTGGAATCCCAGTGCTTTCAACACGATAATTTAAAATAAAATCTTATTCCCCCACAGGCAGCCAAGTGTAGCTTTTTAATTTTAGGCAAGATATGATCACATTTGTTCATTCGGAGTGTGATGTGAGCTGCAGAATTTTGAATATATTGTAATTACTGTATAGACTTAGGCAGAAAATGGAATTACAGAAGCCCAGCTGAGACTGAATGTAATCATTCATGACTAGAATTTTAAGACAGATGTCTAAAAAAAAGTAGGGTGCATCAAAGAATGGACATATGGTAAAAAAAACTAATTGGTATGGATTTTTTCCTAATGTCTGGTATAATGGAATGTTGAATTTATGGTGCACCTCCAGGGAAGGATTGCTTTAAATTGGATGTTGTCACTACACTGGAGAACTCATTGACCACCTGAGATGGATAATAACTGAGCTAGAGATTCAGGTGTACAAAAAATGAGAAAAAGTTATTGTAGTAGTGGATTTAAAAGTGTCCTTAAACCATACCATACCAAAAGTTGGAATCTGGAACCCTCTATGTGTTTAGGCTTAGTTTTTGCATACACATGGCAATGGAAACATCCCTATACATGGATGTCACATCAGAAGGAAGCGAAGAGTATATTAGCTATCTGATAGAGAATTCTAGCTGCAGATTCCTTACCTTAGAATTTCCCCAGGTGTCAGACTGGATCCCGAGATTTTTTCTTCAAGCAGTACTCTTGTGGGCCGTCAGGTGGCATCGTCGACTCCACGTCCGTTGCTGGCATCGCAGTTGCGTGAGGACATGGGAGTTGAATATAGGTGCCGCTTCGCACGATGACGTCAGTTCTTTTCTTTCTGTACCACGCGCTGATCTAGAGAAGAGCTACCCTGGTCACTTTTTGACCGGCCACTACACTTTTGTCTAATTTTATGGTGACTTCTGGTGAATCTAGGATGTCCCCTTAGACCAGGTTCAAGACTTGCGAGGATTGTCACTGAATGATGTCGGTGACGGATTCGCATCGGGTGTTTGTGGTGTCTGGAGCGCTACCATGACCTGGGCCATGCACCCAAAGGCTTTGAGGGAGCGGTCCCTCATGGTGGCCCGTCTCTCGGCTCCACATCGTTCCCGGTCTTGTTCTGGAGGAAGGTCTCGAGACCGGCTGCGGAGTAATCACCACTCCTCATCCTCAAAGTCACCGGGGTATTAAGGTAAGAAGAAGAAGAAGTCGAAGAAGGCTAGGCATTCTTTAACTTCACCCTGGCGCTCAGACAACCTGATGCGGAAGAGCGTTGACGCTCTAGGCCTCCGTCCGCGGAGCCAATTTCTGGGTCCGCTCCGTGACTCCCCAAATTTCTGGGAGCCAGAGCGACTCCTGCCCAACAAAAAAAAATTATGAGGCCATGTTTCTCATATTTGGGCAGTCAGACCCCTCTGCAGCACCTTTGGTGCCTGGGGGTTCAAACGGGGACCCTTAGGGTTCCATGCCAGCAGCTCCAACTCCAGCCACTGAGGGTACTTCTGGATCCGCATCGCCACCTGTCGTACCATCAAGAACTTCACCGGCGCAGTCGCCGACACTACCGACGTTGGTTGGGGCCATAATCGCCATCGACCCGATCCTAATCCTTGAGGACCCAGAGCCGGAACAGCATTGGTCGACACAGATTCAGACTTCAATGGGGCTTAGCCTTCCGAAGTCAGATTCAGACCCTTTTTACTTTGTGTATGAATAGGAGGAAGGATAGGAGGGGTTGCTGGACCCTTATGAATAACAACAAGATGAGCAGAAAATGGACTGGGCTCAGGAGTTAGGTGACTCCAATGGTCTTGATACTTCCCCCAGACACTGGCATGATGTCTCCTCCTACCGTGGCTATGGCGGAGAGATCTTCTTAGTCCATGGTGGTCAGTAGGGCAGCTGAGGTCCACGGCCTTGAGCTGCCTACTCTTGCGGTCAGGACTAATCTCTTGACAAAGGTGCTTCAGCCCTGAGCTTCTGCCTCGAAGCCTCTCCTTCCAGTTAACTAAGCCCTCACTGCTGTCCTACTGAGTATCTGATACAGACCCAGCACAGGGTCTCCTGTGATTAGGACAGTCGCTCACTGCCATCGGGCTGCCCCAAACGACTCTAAATTCCTGACTCAACACCCCACGCCTGAGAGCTTGGTCATTCAGGCATCATTGTCATCTGGCGCATTTCCCTTCCGCTCACCCAGACAGGGAATCAAAAAGACTGGATAATCTTGGGAAGAAGTTGTTTTCTTGCTCCAGTTTGCGTTGTGGTCGGTGAACTCTGCATGCCTTTTGAGCCCTCGTACCCCCTCCTTGTGGGGTACGGTTGCGCAAGTTTTGCCGCAGATCCCGGACAAGGCCCGTGCGATCATCTCCCAGGCTGTTGCCGACGGGAGAGATGCGGCCAAGTTCGACATAAAATGCGGGCTGGACACGACCGACTCTCTGGGCAGATCGGTTGCATTGACAGTGGCAATGCGACGCCATGCCTGGTTAAGAACTTCTGTTTTTTTGAGGGATGTCCAACAGACCCTCATGGACATGCCCTTTGATGGCTCTTATCTCTTCGGCGATAAGGCGGACTCGCCACTGGAGAGATTCAAGGACTCCAGGGCTATGGCTCGGTACCTTGGACTTTTCACTGCCTCTCACCCCCAACTGTCCGCCTTTCGCCCCTTTTGTGGACATGGAAGGTGCTTCCTGTTGCGTCCCCTTCCTAGCCAACATGCCACGCATGCTTTAGAGCCCCTGCGTGGCCAGGGACACAGAATCCCGCAGGCTCAAAGGACAGGGAACCAGAGGTCTGCCCAGTCTACCCCGGCTGCAGCCTCCAAACCTTCCTAGTCCATCCCCTCACCCCAGAACAGTTGGTGGCAGGATAAGCCATCACCTGCCCCACTGGGAATCGATCACGATGGGCAGGTGGGCTTTGCAGATCGTCTGAAGGATCTTCTCTGTCCCCCTTCGAGACTTCCGCTCCGGCCATGCCTCCATCATTTGGCCCTCTAACGGTGGATCATTTGGCACTTCTCTGCAAAAAAGTTACATCTCTTTTGGCCAAGGAGGCAATAGGGAGAGTTCCTGCGCTAGAGGTAGGCTGTAGTTTCTATTCCCACTACTTTCTGGTGCCCAAGGAAGACAAGGCCCTGCATCCTATCCTCGACCTCGGAAGCTTCAGTCTCTTCCTCAGGAAGGATAAGTTCAAAATGCTCACCTTGGATCAGGTCCTTTCTGCTTAGGACCCAGGAGGCTGCATGGTGGCGTTGGTCTTGCAAGACGCTTATTCTCATATCCCCGTCTTGCCTGCCCACAGACGTTACCTACAATTCATGGTAGGTCACAAGCACTTTCAGTTTACCATGCTCCCCTTCAGCCTTACCAGCACCCCTCGGGTGTTCACAGCTCATCGGCGCAGGTCAGGAATTTCTGTCTTTCCTTACCTCGACGACTGGCTGCTGAAGGCAGACACGCCCCAGAAAGTCGTCTCCACCTCCAGACTACAAAGAACCTCCTACATTCACCAGGGTTCAATATAAACAGGATGAAGTCACACCTGACACTCTCTCAGATGCTCCCTTTCATTGGAGCTGTTCAGGACACGGCACAGTTTCGGGCCTATCCTCCTGATCACGAGTCCAGGATATTTGGGCTATGATTCAGAGGTTTCAGCCTGTACCTGGGGTTTCGGTGAGAATGGCTCAGAGGCTGCTGGGCATCATGGCCCTCTGCATCCTATTAGTACCAAATGCCAGATGGCATATGCAGGCTCCGCAGTGGGACCTGAAGTTCCAGTGGGCACAGCACCAGGGGAATCTCGCTGACATGGTCCAGATCTCGGAGGGGACTGCAAAATATCTGCAGTGGTGGCTTTTGAATCAGGATTGGTTCAGCAGCAGATCCCTCGCCCTTCCCCAACCAGATCTCACAGCTCTGGTCTCCGGTGGAGTCTTAGCTCCACATCAATCTTTTGGAGCTCGGGGCGATTCGACTTGCATGGAAAGCATTACTTCCCTCTCTCAAAGGGAGAGTGTGGCAAGCGTTGACCGACACCACCACCACTATGTGGTACTGCAACAAACGGCGGAGTGGAGTCGTGGACCCTTTGTCAAGAGGCTCTCGCCTTCGGACATGGCTAAAAACATCAGGGCATTTTCCTGGTGGCTCAACATCTGGCGAGCTCTCAGCAAACTCAGCAGTCGATGCATAGTCGATCACGAACTGCATCTCCATCCAGAGGTGGCGCAAGGTTCCTTTCAAAGGTAAGGAGAGCCTTGGTTAGATCTGTTCGCCTCTGCAGAGAACGTGCAATGTATGCAGTTTTGCACACTGGAGTTTCCAAGGCGGTTCTCGCTCTGAAACACCTTTCGTCATCAGCGGAGCTCAGGCCTCCTGTACGCCTTCCCGCCAGTACCACTTCTTTCCAGAGTTCTTAAGACGATCAAGAACAACCGGGCCCCATCCTATATCATATCAAAACAAGCTTTATATGGTCATAAAAAAACCATCAAAGCATACAGCTATAGGACTCCATATAAATTACAAAACTAGATCAAATAGATAAAAATTAAAATCATCATACGATACGGACACAATAAAAATTGATCAATTCCCAAAGTCCAAGCCACAGAGCATACAGAATTTGCACCATACAAACATACATACATATAAGAGATATACATTACTAATTTTTCAAAAGGCGAGTAAGTGTGTGCCATGCAGCCACAAGGAACTTGCTAACTGCATGAACCAAGACAGTTGAAGTGTTGCTCTTTAAAATCCTAAAGGCAATAACATGTTGACCAGTGCCCAGGTTCTGGCAAATTGGATGAATTCACTTGGGTCATGCGGAAGCTGTGCAAAAAAACAGAAGGTGTTCAACTGACTCAGAGGCACCGCCACAAGCCGGGCATAGGTTAGATACAGATGGTGCCCTCCAACTACTGATAAGACATTAGCGATAAACCCCCACAACGAAAACGGGCATACAGGCTCTTGCCTGAGGAATCATGCAGGTCATTTAAAAAGGATTTCTACTGGGGGTACCATTTGAAATTGAGAAATTGATTGGTCAACCGCTCATGAGTTTTGCCAAGGAGATCATTATTCCTAACGCAGGACCAATACGCTAATTTCAAAGATTGCTTCTGAGCCTTCCTTAGATCCTGACCTCCCTTAGATCCTGAACAGGGTCCAATCATTCTTGTGGCTCCGGAGTGGGCATTAAGAGTTTGGTACCCAGAACTCCTGAGCATGGCCACGGATCCTCCAATCAGACTGCCTCTTCGGGAGGATCTTCTGTCGCAGTAGCAGGGGACGGTTCTTAACATGAACCTGTCTAGTCTCCGCCTTCTTTGTGGAGATCAAGCGGCGGCAGTTGATGGCTTTTGACCTTCTGACCGAAGTCTGCAATATTATCTTGGCAGCCAGGCATCCCTCCACCAAAACAGTATATGTCTCTCGTTGGCACAAATTTGTGGCCTGCTGCATGGACAAATCCGTTGATCCTCTCTCTGCCACTCTTTCTGAGGTTCTCAAATTTGTTTTTTTACTAGCCAGTCAAGGTTCTGCTTTCGACATTCTTAAAGGCTACTTATCAGCTATCTCAGCTTTTCTTAGATTGCCGGATCAACTTTCTTTTTTTTTAAATCCCCTATTGGAGGGCGATTTCTTAAAGGTATAACCCACTTGTATCCTCCTACTCCATTTATCATGCCCCAGTGGGATATCAGTCTTGTCCTCACTTACTTGATGTGTGCTCCCTTTGAGCCATTACACAATTGTCCCTTGCGGCTCCTTACCCTCAAGACTGTCTTCCTGGTGGCTATCACGTATGCTAGCAGAGTGATTGAGCTTCAGGCTCTGTCTTCCAAGCCTCCATTCTTGTCTGTACATCCTTACAAGGTAGTGCTATGCACAAGGGCCTTCTTTCTTCCCAAGGTTGTCACCCCTTTTCATGTAGGCCAGTCCATCACTTTGCCTACTTTTTACGCACCCCCACATCCTTCTCATGAGGAGAAGAGACTCCACCGTCTGGATCCATAAAGAGTGTTGCCGTTCTTTTCTAATCACACTAAAGATTTCCGGGTGGACGATCAACTCTTTGTTGGGTATGTTGTTGTGAAGAAAGGGAAGGCGATGCAGAAGCGTACCATTTTGCGATGGGTGCTTCTCTGCATCAAAATGTGCTACGCTTTGGCAAAGAGCAACCTCCAGAGGATTTGCATGCTCACACAACCAGAGCAACTGCTGCTACCACACTGTTAGGAAACAGAGTTCCTGTCCTGGACATCTGCCAGGCAGCAATGTGAGCATCATTGCACACATTTACTAAACATTACTGCCTGGACAGTCAGGTCCGCTGAGACGGCTACTTTGGTCGTTTGCTCCTGCAGGACTTTTTAGTATGATTTTGGTTCGCAGCCCACCTCAGAGGATTGAATTGCTTGGATTTCTATTCTAAGGTAAGAAATCTGCAACTAGAAGTCTCTATCAGATGAACAAGTTACCTACCTTTGGTAACGATTTATCAGGTAGAGACATTCTAGTTGCAGATTCCTTACCGACCCACCCATTCTCCCTGCTTACGAACTGATTTCTATAGCCAGGGATTCCCCTTTAAGGGCCTTAGCTCTGGCACACAATTTCAGTGTTCATCATGGCTCTCCGCTTTGGCATGGAAAGTCTTGAAAAGAAACAGATGTCACTGCGCTGAGGTGGCACCTATATTCGACATCATCACTGTGACCACGATGCTAACGACGGACGCAAAGTCGAATGACGCCACCTGCCGGTGCGCAAGGGTACTGCTGAAAGAAAAAAATCTTAGGATCACCCCTGGCGTTAGCCTGGATCCGAAGATAAGGAATCTGCTACTCGAATATGTCTGTACCAGATAATTTGTTACCAAATGTAAGTAACTTGTTATACAAGACCAATCAGGCAGCTTCTTCTAATGTAAACATTCAGATGAAGGCAGGGTCTGCGTGGTCTTCAAACTGAATGTATTATTTTATCATCATATTAGTGTGGGCACTAGGTTATTTTGGACACAGATGATAGCAGGACCGCCTGTTGGGTTATATGAAGGAAATACATTTATTTTGTAAACATATACTTGAAAATTATCCAAAAACATGTTGGTGCTGTGCATTGGTCATCAATTTATTATTCAATTGGAAGATATTATTTACTACAACATACACAGTGTCCACAGTGTCTTCATGGACGGAATGACAGTGATAACTGGCCTAATGTCATAAATCGATCAGAGGTGTGGCATCTCTTTGAAGGGGCAGGGGCACTGGAGAAAAAAAAATGGTTCCTTCTTTCTGACTTACCACATTTTAGCGCAGCCTTTGCAAACCTCATTGACACTTGTGCCTTGAAGTCCTGCTTAAGACTTGTGGGTGTTTAGTACTTTGCTTAAAACACAATTTTTCTGATCTTTAACCATCTAGATGATTTTTAAAGTATCTTAGCACTTAATTCCCTAAATATGTTGGGCCGTCTAAGTTGTGCATGGTGGTAATTGTCATCTTTCTGGCTCTAAAAGCATAAGTTGTGGATTACTTAAAAATAGAACCCCAGCCCAAGTGTAGAAACACCGTCCCCCAGGCCGCTTTTAAGCGTAATGAAACAGCACTTAAGTTGTCATCTCCTGATGTGCAGCCTCTCCACACCGCCCTCTGCACTTGTGTATTTGTGGTGAACTTAGTATGCAAATGACCCCCGAGAAAGGCTGTTTAATAGTGCATTATGGTTCGCACAAGACAGCTTTTTAGAAAGTAAAATCTGTGTAGATCAATGCACCTTCTTATGGAAAAATTAATAAAAGTTGTTTAAAAAAATCTGTGTAGATATGAGGATAACCTGCCTTTGAACCGTATACCATTGCTAACATTTTTTCTGATATTTTAATTGTGAGTAGTGACTTTCTGTTGTACTGTTTAAAATGGAATAATAAATGTGCAGGTACTCAACAACCTAGAGTATATGTTTGCTACTTACATGTGTCAGTACTCACCCATTAATATTATAATACAAATTCCGGCATGTTCAGGTACTCTCCGTTTAAAATTAAATAAGTGCGGGCACTCAGTACCGGCCCATTTAAAGCGCCCGTTGTAATGCTTTATCAGATAGTGATAAAATGAGCGTACGCAATCAGTAACGGGAAAATCCATACATATGGGCAATACATTAAGAGGCACATCAACAGCTCTGGCTCAGATTTTCCTGCGGAAACTAAGTCCCAGATCCGAATCAGTCACTGAAAAGAGGACAGAATTAATAATAGAATTTATACTCGAGTGTTTGGGTCTTTCGTGCTGTACTGGCAGTGAAATGTGTCAATTAGAGTTCTGGATCGGAAGGGGTGAGGGACTGGGGAAACCCGGTAAGACCCCGTCAAGCCCCTCAGTTACACCACGTGATCGTCGTCACACAGTAAATGAGCCTCAGTCAGGAGTGATAAGCGTGGAACCCGTGACCCCGAGGTCAAAGGTGAGAGCTGCCAGCCTGGCTTGGCTCTCATGCCCCCGAGGCGTGTGATTACGTAAGAGCCGTCTCCTCGTCGTAAGTCTGTGCAGTCATCCAAAAGGTTCCTATTCCGAAGGCTGTGAATGGACATTAATTCTATCCGGTTTCAAAGCTGCAGAGCCGGCCTCTGCGGCTCCCGGGACCTTATAGCTCATTACGGAGAGAAACAGGCCGGGTCCACCGTCCCCTCGCCGTTTTTTTTTTAGCCGTTTTCCACATTTTTTCAGCCTTGACGGTCCTCGGCTCTGGTAGGTACGTGCTGATTAAGTGCTCGGGTGAGGAACGTTTGCTGTTAATTTGAGCTTCGGACATGGATTTATTTATCCGCCTCGGAAGAGATCTGAATCCTTCAAAAGAAGAGCCTTGCCATTAAAACATATTCGGCAGTCACGGGTGCGCTTTCTGCTCCGCTTCGTTCAGAAAGAACCATCGGCCTGTCGCAATGGGTAAGCTCCGCGCTCCTCTGCCCCGGAGCCTCCTACATGTAGGTTCTGGGTCATAGCTCTTAGGACGCACAAAGCCCACCCTTGCATGGGTCTCTGGTCACTTCCCACGTAGTCCCTCACTCCACTCATCCCATCTCTGGCACCTGCTAGGTTTTTAAATTCACCCTTCCGTGCAGCAACAAAACGTGCAAAACATGACCAGACAGTGTACTTCTGGTCCTTGCGCACATCAGAACTCTACACATACAGGCCATGTGAAGGACACACACTTCCCTCAATAGTACTCCCTCAGAGGATACTACCGTGATGCAATGAGGCGCTATATACATGCGACTACAGTACACTATGCATTGTAGACGAAGGGGTTGATTTATCTGCTTTTACTCTTTGTTTAGCCCGTGATGTTTATAGTTGGGTCACATTAGATGGTAATGGTGTTTGATGGTATTGATGGTTTGACAGAGTTTGTCGGTGATAACATTTCTTGTTTTATAGTTCTGTAAATTCATGTAGCCATTCTTACGAGGTTGGCATGCCCACCGTCGGGCCTCCAACCCTGTGGAGAGGAAACCACTGTGGAGCTGGCAGTCTCCGCCCCAGGCCGATTACAAGGTTTCCACTGGGCTGACCGGTGGAAACCTCTGAAATCAGAGGTTTTCACCAGTTCAGTGGAAACTGTGCGGAGACATTGGCCTCGGTTCCTCATGGAGCCGAGGCCAATGCCATTGCGCAAATGCTGCTCTCAGCACCTTCGGAATACAATCTATCTGCCATAGCAGACAGTGTGGATTCCGAGGGTGCTGGGCAGCGGGCCTGCACTGCCCGCAACATGGTTGCTTCCAGATTTTTCATGGCGAGGTCCTGCCATGAAAAGACTGGTGGAAACTGGACTCATGGTCAGCATGGTGGTGCGGAGATCAGCGCCTCCATGGCTGAGCACGACTCCAACAGCCGCCACCTTGTTTCTGGTGGCGGACGCGGTCCCTAGTGGTCCAACCACCAGGGTTGTAATGCTGCCTGGAGTGTGGCAGTCTGACCGACAGCCTAGTAATGAGGCCCTAAGTTTGGTACCATTTTTGGGTTACAAACGTATTGTGAAACATATGTCCTATATTCTGTTTTACTGTGTGTGAGTCTATCTACATTTGAAAACTGCAAGTAGATATACATAGTGACACTGGATCAGGGTAAGTCCTATAGCGCAAAGACTACATAGAGGTGGGTACTTTCACCAAAATAATGTCAGTATTCCCAGGCCTTAAAACATCATCCTTGCAATGTGTCTGTTCAACTAAAACCAGAGGTCATACATATTTGGGAAGTGCATATATGGGCCATCGGGGTTTTAAATTGCAACGGTCAACTAGCTGAGGATTGCGTCATTAGAGCAAATCCACAGCAGAGAATACCTTAAAGGCTAGCCCCAACAAAGAAAAGGACAATACAAAGAATAGTTCAGCTAAATCATGACCACATGTATTTATTAAGTCATTGCATAGTTGTAATAAATGAGAGATGTGAGTTAGGGTTATATTTTTTGCAACACTTTTTGCTAACTTTATTAATACAAAACAACAGTGATGGCTGGCGATATTTCAGAGTAGTGAGGCGTGAAAGAATGTTCCAAAATTAAGAGAGCAAGCAGACATGCATGACTATTTTTTGTATATATGTCGCAAACTAGGCCCAATGAAATTGTACCAAAGCACTTTACAAGAGCACCAGTTAAATGACACCAAGGATCGATTCCTTCTTTTTAGGCATGAGGAGATTAAGTGATTTGCCCAGAATCACAGGATGTTCAGCCAACGCTGGGACTAGACCCTGGTTCCCCAGTTACAAAGTCAACCTATCTGCATATTATCATACTGAAAATTAAAGACTTTTCTCTCACCTGCGTGTTCAGAGAAAATAGGTTTACTGTGGTGACCCTGGAGCTGGGTTTCCAAACTCTGTGTTTATGTCCAAGCACTGTTCATGAGTCAGGCAAACCTACACTGATCTTTATTCTTTCTGAGAGGATTTGCAGCTTCTTCTTTCCACCTGCCCAGCTAATCCAGAGGCTACTCTTTAAAAATAAAGGGCACAAGATTCTTTCAACTGTGTATGGGCACGCCGTTAGGATTGGCTGGGCAGGGCACTTCAGCGATCCAACAGAGAACGGGGGCCTCTGTCACTATCCACCTGGCTTTCTAATACAGAGCCCGTTCAGAGACTTCAAAGCGTGCATCTATTTGGCAGTGCCCAAATACTTTCCCAGCCGAACATGCACACTTTTTTACAGCAGCCCCTGTCACTCCCATGAGCAGTGCAAGGAGGAGGGCTATTCTTCCTGCACTACGTGACTGCAAAGGTGCAGCACTGATTCAGCCTAATTAAATATTTGGTAATTAATGCTGATATTTTATAGTGTTTGTTGCAGGTCTCAGGTGGCGGAGCAAAGCTCATGCACTCCTGAAGAGGAACTTCCACTGTAAAACAACATACACCAATTGCAGTATAGCTCATTATTAAATGTCCAGCTTTACAAGATTTCCATATCTATTGATTTTCAGTCGGTCACACAAAGTCCAGTCCTTGGTGATGATTCCACCACATGCCCCATAGCTTATGGTTACTGTTAGCGTAGATTTAGTATTTTGTTGAGGAAGTTACAATTAGGCCTAATGTAACTGTGAGGTTTATGTAAGGGGGGGTAGGGTAAGGGTTAGGCTTAGATTTAGCGTGTTTCTAAGGGTTGAGGTTTAATTTAAATTTGAGGGTTTTGCTAATGGTAGGTTTAGTATTAGGCATATGAGGGTGTTTATAGGGGTTTAGACACAAGCTAACTGAGGGTTATGGACAGGTTCTAGGGTATGGTTCTTGGTGGAAAGAAATATTAACGTATTTAGAAACATTTTACTGGGCAACCATTGTAAGGGCTTCTTTGTAAAGTAATGCCTCATGATCTAGATCTCACCAGGAGTGTTGTCCACAGTTGTGTAAAGAAACGCGCCAACCTTTGCCTTGGCTCCAATTTCTTATGATTCATCTGCCCTCCGTTCCTTCAACAGATAGTGGGCTGGCTGTTTAAATTTGAGGAACCCTTATCTCATGAGGACAACTCCCATAGTTGTGAATGTTCACCAAATAACTGGATGAATGGCTCACTTCTGAATGCTTACACAAGCTCTGCAGAGCTTTTGTCAAAAACAAATGGAAGGTGTTCTGGCAAGATGTCCAGAGAAAGAAGTATTTGAAATTTAGGGTAGTGTATAGTCTCAACCCTTCTCAGGGGCTCTTCCACAGTCATTTGTGATGGGACATGTTGGTGGTTCGACTCCTAATAAGAGGATCAAGAAACCCCCGTCCTTCAGAGGCTCTAAAAAAAAAGTCAAAGAAGCCAGAGCAAAGCAGATTTTATTGATGTACCCTCTCCCCAGAGTAGATTTCTTCTGATTAGACAATAAAAAAGATTGTGAGCTTGATTCACAAAGCTTATTTGTGTGTGTAGATTTAGCATCCACTCACAGCTACCTTATTTTGCAAGTGTAAAACCACTTTTGGAATTCAAAAAAGTTGGTTTTACACACTAAAAATGATTTTCTTTGGAAGATCTTCATGTGAACACATTTACCCACCACAACACAAACACTGGACCCTGAGACCAGATAAAGGCACCTTTTTGACCCACAACACTATACTTCCCTCGTAGGCCCTCAGCAACCAACCAACCACAGCCTCAACTGAATGGAAAGCTCCATATGAATCCTACTAATATTACTACAGTGTGGTGGTAATGGGTGTTCCGTGATGGGAATCCCGGTTCAGTTGGTGCATACCCACCAACATATACATTGTGGGTTTCACATACTCTTCAGTGGCCTATTTCCACCCTAAAAAAGTCAGAAATGCACCCACAACAGGGGTGGAATGTAGATCCCTTTCTAAGGAGTGACAAGGAAGGGAGCACCCCTAAATTTGGTGGTGACATGTGGGAAGGGTTCGGTCCAAAGCGTAAAAGATGTTTTTACCATGGAGAAAAAAAGAAAAAAAGTTGACGTTATGCAAATCTGATGGCTTTTCCACAATGCTTAAGTGTCTTTTTACAACTGCCTGTGGTAATGCCTCTGTATAGTGTCTCAGTTTCCAATACCAAAGTAGAAAAAATTGAATTCTAAAAAAGAAGAAATCTACACATCTTGGTGTATATTTAATAATTGTTTTGAGAAGTATGCTTTTTATTTTCTTAAGCGGTGTTTCAGAGCTCACTCTTGCAGTTTCTCAGCAATGTATATAACATATGTTACTTTACCAATTTCTGGTATTGAATTTCTTTATCTGAAAGGACAGAAGGCTGAGTAGCCTTTGCTCCTATTCGGTCTGGTGATTTTCAGATCACCGTTTTTGGTAGATGCAAGCATTATGCCAACTGATTCTATTTTCTTCCTGGCTAGTGTGATTTTGTTGGATTGCCATTGTATGCTTTTTCTACTTGTTACTGGGATGTGCCTTTTCTGTACAGACATTCAAATTTAATTTTGGCACATTTTCTGGTGGTAGTCTTAATGGTGCTTCTGTGGCTGCTTTATTGATTAAGCTGACGATATGAGATTCATCGGTAGTGTGAGGCATCAAAGGGCTGTTTGATTAGACGAGTTTTACCTGTGGGTTGTTTATTCATAATTTAGCTTATTTGCATTTTTCTCCCTCTGCAGTGATGTCACTCTCGGGAACACCTGTCATGCAATGGCTTGAATGGCAGCCCCATTGGTTGGAAATGTACAATTCTTTTGATATCATTTGTAAGAATGAAAGAAATTACTTAAAATCTTGGGGAAGCTGACCACCGAACCACTCAGTAAAGATAAGTGGGGAGGCACCAAGGCCCGAACCCAGTTTTGGACAAATGAATGTCTTCGGAGGCCCGTGCACCATTGGAGCTAGCTCCAAAGTAGAGCCAGGAATTCCAGACATTCTCTATACCACCCAGAATGCAGTTTTGTAAACACTGAACTGCTACGTGCAAGACAGATGAGTGCATACATTAAATCTAAAAAGGAGGGGTTCAGTGCAGAATGTGTAAGTAAAACCTGACTGAAGTAGAGCTTTACCCTTCGCTTATTTCCCTGTGAAGATCTGTGCAACTTTGCGATCTTTGAGTCCTATTTCTTTTTGTAATGTATAGTTACCTCAGCTGATATGTTGAGCCTTCCTGAAATAATTTGCCTTGTTAAGTCAAAGGATGTCACCGATATTTACATAAAAACTATGTACAAAGTAAGTGGGCCTGCGTTTAATGCACATTAGAGCTAGACATAAAGGTCGGGCCTGCAAGGGTGGGCAGAGAGGGCTATTGTTCAGTAGATCCTCGTGCAGTTCCATGCAAGAACAAGATTGGATACACCCAACAGCCATGAGCATTAGGTGAGAGATTAATACTATTGTGGGTGAGTCAAGGCGTGAATGATAGAGCCTGAAGCCATTGGCTGTAATAAGCTGATTGAAGGTCAGTGGATAGAAGCCCACTCTCTGTATAATGTTGGGAATATGTCTTTGTAACCGCCGGCTTAAAAATCCTGCCTTCGCCTAACATTTTGCACTATATATATATTTTTTTTTTTTCTTCATTTTTTTTTTTCACCTCACCTTCTGTCGTTTGGTAACACCCTTTTCTTTACTCACAACGCTATATCTCCCTATCTCCCCATTATTCCTTATCTGCCTACAGAATGTTCACTATATTCTGATATCTGATGGCTAAGTAAAGCGGAAATTCTATGTATTACTGACGCTTGTTATTCCATGTGACAGATGCCTGTCATCTTCAAGTTTTTGTTTGTACCGCACACGGACAGCTTCTCGAGAGTGCACTATATAACAGTACAATAACATTTAAAAAAAAGTGATATGTATATAACAAAGTGTACCAATTTAGCCATCAAAGCCTTAAACACAAAACCTTGTCTTTCGGTGTTAAAAAGTAAAGAGAAGCATTAAACAGTCCAGTGTCTGAATCGCTGTGTCATAATCTCGTTTCAAATCACAGCTTGTCTGGGTAGCGATTTGTTTATTTCTACGAAGTTACTTCATTTTAGTGAGCTCCCTTTTCCTTGATCGTGACAATTGAGAACCCCGTGCAGTAATTTAGATCAAGGTGTGCAGCGTAAAACCGCTCGTGTACGGTTTAATAGGCTATAGTACTGCTCCATCTGTAGAGCTAGAGATCAGGTAGGGAGGGCTAGGACAAGTGTCCGGTCTCTTGGTTTGCACCGTTGTCAGGCATGGGTGGCATTAGAAACTGTCGCTTTTAATATGCGTCACACAATGGAGTGATATATTCCAATGTACTAAATTGAAACAATTCCAAGTTTAAAACAACACGTTTTGAAAAAGTTGAGGAGTCATGATGGGTCGGTTGGTGATTTGGCCGTTTGTGCCCAGTCAGACTCGACTCGGCTACTGCTCTCCCTATTAAAACGCTGGCGTGTCCATCTCTATACAGCGTAGAAGTCCGAGTTAATGTTACCTACGTATCCTATACCATCGTTTTGGTAAAAAAATAAAAATTGTTGGAGGTCAAGGCAGCAGTTAGCACGAAATGTCCATTCTGACTCTGGTCTCTGAGCTTGGAGCTTGGAAGCCCACACCTGTGAAAACTGTGAGCTCCAGTCCGTGGCAAATAGTTGGATCCCACTTAATGATATAGACAACACCACCCAACCACTAGGGTCACTCGTACTGGAGCCGTGGAGTGGGAAGGCCTAGAGGAAAGCCGGAATGCTGCAGCTGTCTCTCCTGACAGGCTGCTCGAGTCTTACTGTGTGCACGTGGACTGAAATGACTGAGCGCTTGGACTCGAGTGGCTAGTCTTAGCCGAGCACATCATCCTCCAGATTCATGGCTTATGTGGTGGAGGTGCGACCTGCTGCCATTGGACGGTTTCTTGGCGTGAGTGATGCGCAGAACATGCAGCAGTAATGTGAGGTGTCCCAGACACCACTATTGTTAAATCTTTGAGCAAGTCTCAAATTCCTTCTTATGTTTCAGTCAAAGAGGTGAACGTAAAATCTGGACACATTTAAAGACTTCCTGTCCGTCAAGTGGTTCATTATTATGAACAGTGCAAACGCTGCGTCAATCAACTGTGGGAGCAAAAGGATTCTTTGCACTGCATCATAGGCACATCTGACGCTATGCAAGTGCATTATTACATACCTTTTGCGTTTTAGAGCACCAAACCTTCACAGGCAGTGCAACAGGTTTGTAACAGTGCGAACACTAAGAATTGCATTCAAAACCAGCTGTTCTAAAGTAGCATGACTGTGTGGGATCCCAGTGCCAATTAGAACCAGGCCCAAACAATTGACAAGAGAAATAATCTAGGTATTACTGCACAAAAACAGTTTATGCAACCTACCTTTGTACAGTTCTCAACATGCAGAATTTTTTTTGGAGGGCCTGCCACCAGTACGAAGTTCGTGTGAGACACCCACATTGGTTGGACGTGAGACACTGCGACAATCAGGATCACGGTCCAGAGGAAGGTCCCGGAAGCAGTCGCAGAGTCCGAGATCCTTGTCGCACTCGAAGTCGTCAGGTCCTTCAGGAAAGTCCCACCACAAGAAGAAGTCAAAGAGGTCTTTGACTTCACCTCATCCATCGGTCCATGAGGGAGCACTGGTATTCAAAGGCCTGGATCAAGGTTGAGCCAGCACCTGGGCCATCTCTGCACCTCCCGGAGTTTCAGGGTCCCAGAGCGATCTCCCCCCCATCTAAAATAATTTTATCAGGCCATACACTTCACATCTGTTTGGCCTATTCCCTCTGGTACACCGTCGGGCCTTCCAAGTTTGGGAGGCGCCCCTACTAGATTCATGCTGGCCCCAGTGCCAGTCGGGCCTCTTGAAACCACAGATTGATCTGGACTTGCACTGGTCATGCCATCCTGACCTCTCTTCCCTGATCCCAATGCTGATGTTCCCGAGACCCACCGGCTGCACCAAGAGCATCCCCATTCTAATCCCTGACTTCAGCATCAGACGACGACCCCTCCGGCTCAATTTCGATTTAGGCACCGAATGGAGCATTAACTTACAGGCCTGAACCCTATTCAAATAGGGTAGGACTTGGGGAAGATTGGGATGAGTTGCTAGACCCTGAAGAATACCACCCTTATGATACAAACATGGGTGGTGTGATGATTTGGTTGTGGCCAGCAGACTGGACACCTCGCCAGATACTTGCAAGCTTTCTCCCCATACCAGGGCTATGGAAGAGGGAGCATAATTTGCAGTGGTGGTGAGGAGGGCCAGCTGAGGTTCTGGACCTTTGCTTGCCAAGGGACAGTCAAGACGAACGTCTTGACAAGTGCTTCAACCGGGAGTTTCATCCTTAACTGCTTCTCCCATTTACTGAGGCTCTTACTGATGTCCTGCTTGGGACCTGGTCAAAGCCCAACACAGGGTCTTCTGTGAACCGAACCATTGCCTGCTGCCACCGCCCCACCCGACCCCAGGAGACCCCCAACTTCCTCACACAGCACCCTACCCTGGAGATCTTGGTGGCCCAAGCCTCCACTTCCCACATAAATTTCTGTGCATTCCCAACCACTCCACCGAATCTGGCATCCAAGAGGCTGGACAACTTAGGGATCTTTTCTTCCACCAGCCTGGCACTGCAGTCTGTGAACATCACATGCCAAAGGATTGACAGTGGTGGCCAACAAACCACGATTGGGTCAGAGGCAGACCCCTCTCCCTTCCCCAACCAGACCTGACAGTTGTGACAGATGAGTTACTCCTGGGATGGGACAGCCATCTGGTATAGGTGGAAATCAGAGGAGACTGATCTCTGGTCAAAATTGGACTCCTCATCAAATAGGGGGAGCTCTGGGCTATCCAGTTGGCATGGACAACCTTTCTACCCCCATCAAGGGAAGGCTAGTGCCTGTGTTCATGGACAACACCACTGACATGTGGTACTGTAACAAGCAGGGCGAGGTGAAGTCATAGACCCTTTGTCAAGAGGCTGGAGATGGCTGGAGTTTCGGGACATATCCCTAGTGTTTCAACACCTAGCAAGCTCTCTGAGCGCCAGGGGGACAAACTCAGCCAAAGATGCCTAGTGGATCATGAGTGGCGTTTCCATGCGGAGGTGGTGGAGGGTCTCTTTCAGCAGTGGGGAGAGCCTTGGTGAGATCTGTTCACCACCGGAGAGAACGTGCAATGTCAGCAGTTCTACATGCTGTACTTTTCAAGGCAGCTCTTGCTCGGAGATGCTTTTCATCTTGAGGGAATCTCAAGCCACCTGTACACCTTCACACACAACCCACTCCTGCCTGGAGTTCTCAAGATCAAGTACAACTGCACCCAAGTCATCCTTGGGCTTCCGACTGAGCACGGAGAGTCTGGTATCCCAAACTGTTGAGTAGTCATCGGTCCTCCGATCAGGCTGCCCCTTCGGGAAGATCTTTTTTGCAGCAACAGGGGAAGGTTTGCCACCAGAACCTGTCAACTCTTCACCTTCATGGGTGGAGATTAAGCAGTGACATTTGACAGCTTTCAACCTTTCTCCTGAAGTCTGCAATGTTATCTTGGCAGCCAAGTGTCCCTCCACCTAGACGGTATATGGCTACCATTGGAGAAAATTTGTGGCATGGTATAAAGAAATACAGATCGATCCCGTCTGTTCCCCTTTCTCAGGTTCTTCTTTTTTTTTTCTCTCTCTTGCCCAGAAGAACTCTGCTCTGGACACTTGCAAGGGCTATCTTTCTGCCATTTCTGCAGTTGCCTGACCAGCCATCTCTTGTCTGAAATCTTTTTGAAACATTTGTAGCATTTGTTCCCACCTTCTTCTTTCATTATGCCTCAGAAATACCTCATTCTGATGGATACAACTACCTGTGGATTCCTCACCTAATGAATACTCCCATGGCGCCAGCATTCGACGGAAATCTTCTTCCTAGTCTCTGCACGTCGACGAGGACGTCACTCTAGCCCACGCGACGCCGTCTGACGTCATACAGGCAATAGGAGGTCCTCGCCGACGTGCCGACGTCCGTTCCCTTTTTTCCGTGCATTCGAAACGGTTATCTTCGAGGGAGCTACTGTTACTTTAGTAGTTACAGTGTATTTTCTGCTGCGTAGTTCTTCTCTGCGGTAACAATGTCTCAGAGAAAGTCGGGTTTCAAGCCCTGTCGAGAGTGTGGGGGCAAGATGTCCGTTACAGATCCTCACTCCGACTGTCTCTGGTGTTTGAGCTCCGACCACGACGTCGTGACTTGCGATTCATGTCAGCACATGAATCTGAAGGCCCTCAAAGAACGTGAGGCTAAACTATTCCTGGCGAAGTCGAAGAGAAAGGAAAAACATCACAAAAAGTCTTCTTCGCCAAGGCCTCATCGAGACTCCCGGCGCCGTAGAGATTCACGGCGTCATTCCAGCAAGGAGACTCGTTCGAGGTCGCCTTCGGCTCCGCGTCGGAGAACTTGGGAGGTCAGTCCCATGGTCACGCCGCATCCATCGACGCCGTTGCCCTCTCCGGCGTCACCGACTTCGCCTGGACAGGCGTCTGTGGTTGAGGTGATGCAGCCTCTTGTGATGTCTCCGGCGTCGCGGACGTCGAGGCCGGCGTCGGGGTCGCCTTCGATGCAGGCACCTCAGTATCCGGCTTTTCCCGCCCCTGGAGCCGATAGTACCGCATTTCTGAATGCGATGTATACCATCTTTCAGCAGATGGCTCCAGGAGGTGCTCCGGCTGGTCCTTCGGGGCCTTTGGCCTTTTCATTGGGTGATCCTGCGCCTCTTCGGCCGGCACCCTTTATGCCCTTTCTCCCTTTTGGGAATGTGGGCTCGGCGCCGGTGGCTTCAGAGGGATTGGCTCTGGAGGTTTCCATCCCGTCGACGTCGGGATTTGGTCCTGTGACTCCGGTGGGTCCATCGGCTCCAAGATCTCTTCGTCCTGCTCCTTCATCGGCGCCGAAGCTGCCTGTGGCGCCGGATGCGGCGTCGGATGCTTCTGGAGATCGGCGCCGATCTTCGACTTCGGCAGAGGCCATGTCGACTCCGCGTATTGAGCAGAGACTACATTCGAGGAGGCGTGCTCTCCGTCTTTTGGAAGAGCAGGAGTACCAACGAGTCCTGGAGGAAGGAGAGGTTGAGGACTCTGGTGATGGACTGCATGGTCTGGATACGGCCAGTGGGCTGGATACTTCCCCTGAGTGGGATCTTTCATCTCCAGGGGAGTATACGGAGGAGGCTGCTACCTTTCACGCGGTGGTGAGGAAGGCAGCTAACTTTCTGGACCTGCCTTTGCCGGTGGCAGAGGCGAAGCAGAATTTATTGACGGAGGTGCTGCATCCGGCCTCTGCTGCAGCGGAGCCTCTCGCCGTTTAATGAGGCTTTGCTTGATCCGGTGTTAGAGGTGTGGAAGAAGCCTGTATCTTCCTCGGCGGTTCATAGGGCTGTGGCCAGAAGATATCGGGCTGCACCATCTGACCCTGGCTTTCTTTCAAGACACCCTACGCCGGAGAGCTTGGTGGTGCAAGCCTCCTGTTCATCGAAATCAGCGCCTGGATCTTTCCCGACGGTACCTGGAGACAGGGACTCCAAAAAACTGGATGCGCAATCCAAGAAAATATTTTCATCTTGCAGTTTGGCGTTGAAGGCCACCAACGCAACTTGCATTCTGGGGAGATATATCCATGCTCTTATGGATGATATTTAATCTTCATTTACAGAGCTTCCCCAGGGACTCTTGGATGTTGTCTCGGACGCCCAGGCTGCCGCAACCCAGATTATCCAGTCTGGGCTGGACACGACCGACTCGGTGGCTAGGGCGATGGGCACGGCTGTGGTGGTGAGGAGACAGGCCTGGCTCCGTAATTCAGGGTTTTCTGCGGACCTGCAGTCGACCCTATTGGACCTCCCGTTTGATGGGGACAAACTGTTTGGGGCAAAGGCAGATTCAGCCTTGGAGTGATTTAAAGAGAGCAGGGCCACAGCCAAATCGTTAGGGCTGCAAGCTCCTTCTTCCTCTGCCTCTTCCAGGTTTTTCAGGAGGTTTCGTGGATTTGGGCGTGGCTCTTCCTCCTCTTCCTTTCGGGGGAGGTTCCAGCAACCCGCCTCTTCCCACCCCTATAGATCATTTAGAGGGAGAGGTAGGGCCCGCACCAGAGGAGCCTCTCAACAGCACTCTGCCTCTTCCTCGTCCTCTGGAGGGGTGCAGCAGGGAAAGCAGCCTTAGGCTTCCACCATTTCCCACTCACTCCTCTCCTGTAGGGGGAAGATTACCGCATTTTCTCCACAAGTGGGAGACTATTACAACAGACACTTGGGTTATCAGTATTGTGGAAAAAGGCTACACCCTTCCCTTTCGGGAGTTTCCGCCCCCCATCCTATTGTTCAGAAGAACACCTCCTGCTGCTAGAACAGGAGGTTCAAGTCCTCCTTTCAAAGGGCGTGGTGGAGTTGGTCCCAGAGCAGGAAGTCGAGGTTGTTACTCAAGGTACTTCCTGATTCCCAAGAAGGATGGTCGGTTGAGACCAATCCTGGACCTAAGGATCTTGAATTGGTTCCTCAAACAGGAAAAGTTCAAGATGCTGACCCTAGCACAGGTGCTTTTGGCATTGAACAAAGAAGATTGGATGGTGTCTGTCAACTTGCAGGATGCTTATTTTCATATTCCGATACTCAAGTCACACAGGAAGTATCTCCGGTTTGTGGTAGGGTCGCAGCACTATCAGTTTGCGGTCCTCCCGTTTGGTCTTACTTCAGCACCTCAAGTCTTCACGAAGGTGATGTCGGTGGTTGCGGCAGAGCTCAGAAGGAAGGGGATAGCAGTATTCCCTTACTTGGACGACTGGTTGATCAAAGCCAAGTCCCCGGAGCTTGTGTCGCATCATCTGCAGTCAACAACCCAGTTGTTGTTCGGCCTGGGCTTTTCGGTGAACGTGCCCAAATCTCACCTGGAGCCCTCTCAGCGCCTCCTGTTCATAGGGGCAGTACTGGATACAACATTGAATCGAGCCTTTCCTCCGCCTCAGCGGATTCAAGATATTCAGGAATTGGTTCCAATGTTTCGAAATGGAGCGGTAGTTCCAGTCCTCAAGGTCCTTCGTCTGCTCGGTCTGTTTGCCTCCTGCATACTGTTGGTCACGCATGCTCGCTGGCACATGAGGGCTCTTCAGTGGTGCCTCCGAAGGCAGTGGTCTCAACACAAGGGAGATCTAGAAGGTGCGGTCAAGATCTCCAGAGATGCTGCTGTGGACTTGAAGTGGTGGATTGCGAGCAACAATCTTTCACAAGGAAAGCCGTTCGCACAGTCGCCACCAGTGGCCACGGTCATAACGAATGCTTCCACTCTAGGGTGGGGAGCTCATCTGGGGGATCTGGAGACCAAAGGCCTTTGGTCTCCAGAGGAACAGATGTTTCACATCAATCTGTTAGAGTTACAGGCTGTACGTCTGGCTCTCAAGGCCTTCCTCCCTTCCCTTCGTGGTCAGTCGGTACAGGTCCTGACAGACAATACTACCACGATGTGGTACATAAACAAACAGGGAGGAGTAGGGTCGTACCTTCTCTGCAGAGAAGCTCTTCGACTATGGTCCTGGGCAAAGGACCATCAGATTTGCTTGGTAGCAAATCATTTGGCCGGGGTCTTGAATGTACGTGCGGACAGTCTCAGTCGCCAATTCTCGGCCGACCACGAGTGGCGTCTCCATCCAGATCAAGTCCGTTTAATCTTTCAGATGTGGGGGTTTCCTCGGATAGATCTGTTTGCCACTCTGGAGAACGTGCATTGTCCGTTATTCTGCAGCCTCCAGTATCCGGTGCAGGGAGCATTGGGGGACGCGTTTCTGATAACCTGGTGCGACCAGTTGCTTTACGCGTTTCCCCCCATACCCTTGATTCCTCGAGTGTTGAGGAAGATTCGCCAAGACCGGGCCCAAGTCATCTTAATAGCTCCAGATTGGCCAAGGAGGGTGTGGTACTCTGACCTTCTCCAACTCTCGCTGTGCCCTCCGCTCCGTCTCCCTCTCAGGGCAGACCTCCTCTCGCAGTCGCAGGGGCAGGTTTTACACCCCAACCTCCAGAGTCTACACCTACATGCCTGGAGATTGAACGGGGCAACCTGAGTTCCTTCTCTCTCCCGCCTGATGTAGTGGATGTTATATTAGCGGCCAGGCGACACTCCACTAAATCTATCTACGCTAATAGGTGGTCTAAATTTGTTATGTGTTGTGGAGAGAGACAGATTGATCCCTTACATGCTCATCTGTCGGACGTTTTGTCTTTTGCTCTGTCTCTAGCGCAGAAAGGTTGTGCAGTGGCTACCATTAAGGGTTATTTGTCGGCGTTGTCAGCCTTCATTTGTCTTCCAGACCAACCATCGTTATTTAAATCCCCTATTGTTCTCAGATTTTTGAAAGGTCTTCTAAATAAATATCCTCCAAAACCATTCGTTATGCCTCAATGGGATTTGTCCTTGGTCCTCACTTTCCTTATGGGGTCCCCTTTTGAGCCTTTGCATTCTTGCCCCTTAAGGTATTTGGTTATTAAAACAGTCTTCCTGGTGGCTATAACATCTGCAAGGAGAGTGAGTGAGTTGCAAGCCTTATCGGTAAAACCCCCTTATACAACTTTTTATGGGGATAAGGTGGTGTTGAGGACCAAGGCTGCTTTCCTCCCGAAGGTTGTTTCACTCTTCCATTTGGCCCAGACGATTACTTTGTCCACGTTCTATCCTCCGCCTCATCCTTCAAAGGAGGAAGAGAGACTACATCGCTTGGATCCAAAGAGGGCGTTAAGCTTCTACACTGATAGAACAAAGGACTTCAGGCTGGAGGATCAGCTGTTCATCGGATACGTGGGCAAGAGGAGAGGAAAGGCAGTCCACAAGAGAACACTCTCCAGGTGGGTTGTTCTTTGCATTAAAATCTGTTACTCTTTGGCAAAGAAGGATCCTCCTGATGGCATTAGAGCTCATTCCACCAGAGCGAAGTCAGCCACTTCGGCCTTGGCCAGGGGTGTTCCTGTGGTTGACATTTGCAAGGCTGCAACTTGGTCGTCCCTTCACACTTTTGCGAAACATTACTGTTTGGACTCTGAGGTCAGAAGGGACGGCCATTTTGCACGGTCAGTGCTGCAGGATTTCTTGGTTTGACCATTTCGGCACCCACCACCGGGAGTGGTACTGCTTTGGGACTCTATTCATTAGGTGAGGAATCCACAGGTAGTTGTATCCATCAGAAGAACGAGTTAATTACCTTCGGTAACGACTTTTCTGGTGGATACATTAGCTACCTGTGGATTCCTCACGGTCCCACCCGCCTCCCCGTTGCCTTTCTGGTCTTACCAAGTAATCCTTGAGTGCGCTCCTCTTGGTCTTCAAGGTTGCAATAGATGTTGTATATATGGATACTTGTATATATTTATATGTATATATCTTTGTGTATATACATGATTTGCATATATTTGTTTGTTTAAAAAAAAAAAAAAAAGAGTTATATTATATCTACAGCCTTTTTATTGCAATGTTGTGTATATTACAATGTTATGGGATGTTGCATTGCTCTTTCATTGCATTGGGTTGTTATTCTCATGCACGTAAAAAATGTTGGTACTGACGTCGGCGAGGACCTCTTATTGCCTGTATGACGTCAGACGGCGTCGCGTGGGCTAGAGTGACGTCGACGTGCAGAGACTAGGAAGAAGATTTCCGTCGAATGCTGGCGCCATGGGAGTATTCATTAGGTGAGGAATCCACAGGTAGCTAATGTATCCACCAGAAAAGTCGTTACCGAAGGTAAGTAACTCGTTCATCTTGTCCTTGCTTTCCTTATGTGTTCTCCTTTTCAGCATTTGCACAGTTGCCCTCTCAGGCTCCTTACCATCAAGATGGCCTTTCTTGTGGTTATAATAATATCTGCCCAGAGGTTCAGTGAGCTTCAGGACTGGTCATCCAAGCCTCCATACTTGAACATCTACCCAGACAAACTGGTGCTTTGTACAAGAGCTTTGAGTCCACCTAAGGTGGTCACCCCCTATCCCATAGGGCAGTCCATCACTCTGCCTACTTTTTACACTCCACCACATCCCTCCAACGAACAGTAGCGACTTCACCATTTGGACACAAAGAGAATCTTGTCATTCTAACTTGACCACATACAAAAGTTCTGGGTGGACGACCAGCTCTTTTTGGGTATGTCGGAGTGAAGAAAGGATGGGCCTTTCAAAAGCAGACATCGCACGATGGATCGTGCCCCATATCAAAATCTGCTACTCACTGGCCATGAAGCAACTCACTGAGGGTTTGCGTGCTTCTTCTACCAGAGCTAAAGCTGTGACCACTGCATTAGCATGCACAGTTCTGATCCTGGACACCTGCCAGGCAGCAACATAGGCTTATTTGCTCATGTTCACAAAAACACTACTGCCTGGACAGTCAGGTCTGTCAGGACAGACTTTGCCTGGACGATCCTGCAGGACTTCTTCATATAAAATTGGTCCGCAGTCTCCCCCCCAGGGAGGTATTGCTTGGGTATTGATTCTTAAATAAATAATTTGCACCTACAAGTCCCCATCAGTTGAACAAGCTACTTGCTTTCGGTAATTCCTTATCTGGTAGAGACTATCTAGCCGCATACTCCTTTCCGACCTACCCATCTTCCCCGTTGTGCGATCGGATTTCTAGGGACAGGGCTGTTAACATATCAGGGCCCTAGTATGCCACACCAGTGGTCATTGTTTGTTCATGGCTCCACGCTCCTGGCGTGGAAAGTCACAATAAGAAAGTGATGTTAGCACACTGGGATGGCATCTAAATAAGAAATGGCCATTTCACTTCTGGCACAGATGTCCCCACAAGAAGCTGAGTGACGCCACCTACCGGCACGCAGGGGTACTGCTCACAAAAAAATTCCAGATCCATTCTGACGCTTGGGATAATTCTAAGATTAAGGGATCTCTTACTACAAAGCGACTGTACCAGAAGGTTTTATTGAAGGGAAGTAACTTGTTCTTTAATACTGTTTGGGCTGGAGAAGCACAAACTTAGGAATTAAAACGTACCTCAGTGGTTGGGTTTATTAATAAGAATCTATTTCTACCCAAATAAACTTTTTTTTTTTTTTAGCAACATTAGGATAACGAAAGACTAGGGTAAAAAATATAGTATTCTTACCTATACCATGTAGTTTACATGCAGCTCTGACAGTTCCTAGCTCACTGTGCTATATTAGGGCTTTACCTTAGGAACTGCAAGTAACAAAAGGATTTCTGTGACAAAAGCAGTAACTCACTGAGCTATCCTCATAAATACAGTTTTGTGATTTGTGTTGTACACGTACTTCGCATGAGGTATATTAACCCTCAAAACAAGGTTATCATGAGTAAAACCTGCCACTCAATACAACTTAGATCTCTCTTCAGCAGGAACACTAATCAGCAGAGTTATCTTAACATTTTTATTTCTGCCTGAAAACTGCTAGACACAAAGCAGCTGTGCAGCAGGTGCTTTTTAAACACAGTTGTTTCTAAACACCCCCCCCCTCAATGTTAGCAACACAGTGAATGACTACAGCGTGCGACTCTATAAATCCAGCATTATGATTTTTGTTTTCCAATTCGCACAACACAGCAATAGAGAACACGGCAGCATGGACTGATTTTTAGGGACCACAGTTTGTTAGTTAGAATAAAGTACATAACTGTGTCGTTTTCATATAGTGCCAAGCTTTCACAGGGCAAACGGGGAGCATTACGGAAGGAAAACAGTGACGAAACTCAGTTTTACGGTTATCAGCCTCACGAGGAGGAAGACCTGCGCCATGCACGCCTTAATTGAAACCTTTCATTCCTATCCTGGCCCAAGAACTCTACATCCAATACAACAACTCAGTGAATGAAGTTCTCAGTGACGAAAGCTCACTGCAAATTCATAATTCTCTCCAACACACTTGTCTTCAACAAATAGGAGGGACCCCCCCCCTTGGTGTTGTGCTGCTGTAGCATGTGGGTAGTGGAAAGCTTACTCACTCGGTGGCATTACCACCACGGTCTCCTTTGGGTGACTCATGTGTTGGTGTTGATGCCACCAAATATGATCGAGAACGATGTGCCAGACCTAGTGCGACCATTCCTTCATTGGAAAAAAAACTTTCAAGAGTCCTTGGAGTTACGGGAACAAAAGTTATAGGACGTCAGGTACAATCTAAATGCGGGTACTTGTAATGTGAGATATATATTCTAAATGCACATCTTTGTTGATTTAATACTGAAGTGCCACTCAAGCATCGTGGAGTTGTTTCCAACCAGGCGGCCCCTCTTTTTTAGAGGCAGCAACATCGGCGTGGTCGAGATGCGACCTTCACCTAGTGTGACCACCCTTCCGTAAATTTCACGGACTGTCCGTAATTTCGCCCTGCTGTCCGTTGTCCGTGATGAAAGCTTTAACGGACGGCATTTGGTAATTTTAGCCTTTCACCTGAACAGAAATTATGGGCAGATCAGTTTCCCCAGCTGGACTGGAAGGCAGGGAGTCTCCAGTGCTCTGAGGGAGGGGCAGACAGATAAGAATCAGACCTTCTTGCCAGGCGGTCTCCTTCCCTAAGGACATGCAGATGTGCCCAACTGGTAAATCTGCAAATACAAAGGGGCTTGAGAACCTGCATTGACTTTACTAAAAGGAGTCACTTGAAGTTTTCTGGTGGCAAAGATATTTCTTTTAGAGAGGAATTGTAATGGTGTTCCAAGGTGAGCTGTAGAGTGTGTGGTTTTAATGGAGTGTTCTAAAAATTTTGAGTACTAGGTACAAACCGTATATTATTCAAATCTGTATTTGAGAAGCACTTTTTTTTTTCTTTAACCAAAATGTATTTGCGCATTTTGTAGCAGCCTTTATTATGATGTAATTTTTTTTTCACAGTTCTTTCAGGTACTTCGGTACCTCATACATAGTACTAACAAACATTGGCAAAGCAATAGGTCTCATCTACGAAAGAGTTATTGGCTTTGCTAATGTGTTTTAGCCATTAGCCATGTTATACACCAGAGTGGCTGCTGTTCAGCATGGCTTAAAGTTAGTGGCATAGTGGTGTGGAGTGGAGTAGAGTAGCATAGGAGCAGTGGCATAGAGCCCAGTGGTGCAAAGTACAGTGCAGTCGGGTACAGTGCAGTTGTTTAGAGTGTGTTAGCGTAGAGTGCAGTGGTTTAGAGTGGCGTAGGACAGAGTAGAGTGGAATAGAGTGGCATACAATAGAGTGGCAGAGAGCAGTAGTGTAGAGTGGTGCAGTGGCATAGATTGCAGAGTAGACTCACATTGCAGGGAGTGCAGTGGCGTAGTGTAGAGTGGTGCAGAGTAGAGCAAAGTGCTGTGGAGTGATGCAGAGTGGCACAGAGAGCAGTGGCATAGAATGCAGTAGTACATTGGTGTAGTACAGTGGTGGAGAGTGCAATGCTGCAGAGTAGAGTGTCAGTGCAGTGATGTGGAGTAGATTGGCACAGAGAGCAGTGGCATAGAGTACAGTGGTACAGAATAGAGGGCAGTGGTGTACAGTGCAGTTGTTTAGAGTGCATTGGCGCAGAGTGTAGTGGTATTGAGTGGCATGGGGTAGAGTTATAGAGTGCAGTGGAGTAGAGTGGCATACAATAGAGTAGCAGAGAGTGCAGTAATGCAGAGTGGTGCAGTGTCAGAGTGCAGAGTAGACTCATGTGGCATAGAGTGAAGTGGTGTAGAGTGGTGCAGAGTGGAGTATTGTAGAGTGGTGTAGAGTATAGTGCCTAGAGTGCAGTGGCATAGAGTAGAGTGGTGTAGAGTGCAGAGTTGCAGAGTAGAGTGTCAGTGCAGTGGTGTAGAGTGGTACAGAGAACAGTGGCATAGAGTACAGTGGTGCAGAGTAAAGGGCAGTGGCATACAGTGCAGTTGTTTAGAGTGCACTGGTGTAGAGTGCAGGTGCATAGAGTGGCATTGGGCAGAGTAGAGTGGCATAGAATGCAGTGGAATAGAGTATATTGGTGCATAATGCAGTAGTACAGAGCAGAGTGCTGTATAGTGCTGGCCAATGCAGTGTTGCAGAGTGTCAGCTTCCAGTGGTGTAGAGTGCATTGAACTAGAGTGCAGTGGTCAGAGGGGTATAGAGTACAGTGGCGTAGAATAGATTGTTTTAGAGTAGAGTGCTGTTGCATAGAGTGGAGAGGTGCAGGGTAGAGTGCAGTGGCATAGAATGCAGTGGCATAGAGTACAGTGGAATAAAGTAGATTATTTCACAGTAGAGTGAGGAGGCTTAGAGTGGAGAGGTGCAAGTTAGAGTGGAATTGCATAAAGTGGCATAGAGTGTGATGGCATAGAGTAAAGTAGTGTAGAGTGCCGTGGCATAGAGTGCAGAGGTGCAGAGTAGATTAGAGTGATGTACAGTGTACTGATGTAGAGTGCAGGGGCATAGAGTTGAGTGTTACAGAGTAAAGTGCATTAGCATAGAGTGTATTATCTTAGAGTACAGTGGTGTACAGTGCAGTGTTGCAGAGTGGCAGAGAGTGGAATTGTGCGAATTAGATTGGTGTTGCCTAGACTGGAGTGGTATGGCGTGCAGACGAGCAGAGCGCAGTGGTGTAGAGAGGCGTAAAGTGCAGTGGCACAGAGTAGAGTGGTACAGAGTAGAGTAGAGAGGCATAGTGTGAAGTAGCATAGAGTGCAGTGGCATAATGTGGGGTGGTTCCGAATGGAGAAGAGTGCAGTGGCATGGAGTGGAGTAAAGTAGAGTGATACAGAGTAGGGTGCAGTGGCGTGGAGTGGTGCAGAGCAGAGCGGAGTGCAGTATGGATGATATGCTAACACACTGCCATTACAGATAACATTTTTGATTGAAATGACCATTACATTTGCACAGATATACAGTTTTTCAAATCAAACTATACTGTGCACAGACGATGATGTGTGGAAATTGCATCACCTAATGCAATGATTTGTTTTAAATCATGTAAAGGTATTTGTTTCCATCACAGTTCACAATTAACAAAAATGTGCTTGATTTGTACTTCTAATTCTTATATATTCTGAAGTTTATTTAAATGTTGTCATGTGATGGAAAAACTCTTTCCTAACCCCAGTATCCAGCAAGATTGTCGCATAAATCCTCTCACTTTGAAGTCAGAGAAAGGAAAGTAATCACTAAGTTCCCACCGAAGACAGAGCCTGACATTTTACTTTGTTCCTTGAATGCACAGCAAATATGATAAGATAAGAACAAGATTTACAGGCCTGTTTACAGAAAGGGAGCACTTGGAAGGATACTGTAAATAAGGTTTTGGCAAGGGAAGGGACGAATTCAAGCTGTATAGCCTAGAGCAAATAAAGCCAGCAAATTGAAAGCAACAAATTGTGAGTTACAAACCACAAGGCCGATGGCAAGCAACGGGCAGAATGCATTCACAAGGAAGCATTATGAATTTACTTAAAGTGACAGCTGTGGGATACTTTGTGGGGAAAGTCCAGTATTTTAGTCCATATCTTGCAGAGGTTTGGCTACATCAATCACCCAGGTAGTATGACGAGAAGACCTGGAGTGGTTTCCATGTTGCAGGATAGGTCTGTACACCAGTTCTATCAGTTTGCCACCATTTCCTATGGTACAGAGCTTCTGGCTCACCTCTTGTAGGGTTAGTGCTAGGTGGCAGACATGAAATAGGGCATTTAATGATTATTTAAGGTGGTTGTAAGTAAGGAGTTGACCGGGGTGAAGATGGTAGTCTGCCACAAGGGTTTGGAAATTTAGTAGCTCACTGTTCAGAAACAAAGTCCCCCATTTCAAGACACCTGCAACATGCCACTGACGGAGTTGCTCAGAGCACAGCCATCCTGTGTGAGTGGTAAGGCTTAGCAAAGGTAGTGCAGGAGCATAGGGTTTCTTTGTGTCAGTGAGTTTACAGGTTCTGGCAAGGCAAGAGAAAGCCGTGCATGATAACCCCGGATGGTGATCTGTAGAATGGTCAGTAGGAAACAACGAGCAGTGCATTAAGCCTTCCTTAAAAGTCTTTACTGGTAAACCCAATCTCATGCAGGTAGGTGGGCAGAAAGCCAGTGAGCCACCCATTGGACCTGTGCAGCTGAATAATAGCATTCTAAGTCCAGAAGACCTAATCCACCGCAGTCATAGGTAGCTTTAGAGTGGAAAGAGCTCCCAATGGCGCTGTAGTGACCAAATCAGATGTGTGGCCTGTCTGAAGAAGGAATGAAGGACAAGCAGGGGAAGGTTTGCAAAATAATACTGTCATTGGGGTAGCACACCATCTTCACTAGTGCTACGTGGCCTTTACAGAAAGCAGAAGAGAAGACCAAAAAGCAAACTGGGCTTGGAGGGACCGTTCGCTCTGCCGAGATTTTCATCCTGGAAATCAGTGTAAGACTGTTAGATATGAATCACTAGGTATCAAAAGGTAACTGGTTCCCGGTTCAATCTGAGATCTCATGGTAAATGAAGGCGAAAACAGCGCCATATGTTAAAGAAACACTAATTACATTTGAATTTTTTTTAATTTTGTTTGTGCAATTTACATCCCAAATATTTTGAAGATTCTATGTGTACTTGACACTTAGGGATAACCCAGATCTCTAGTTTGGCTTTTGCTCAATTTCAAAACCATATAAACACATGGACAAAGCGGACAATTGCCTTGCACAACCTTGCAAGTGGTCTGGCCCCTGCTCACCCTTCAAAAGCACTAACAGCGGACCATTGCACCAGAAGAGTTTGCCAAGGTGGATGGGTGTTGCTTGTTCAACCACTTGACAATGCCCCTTCTGTTTCGCACCTGTGTGCAGAAAAAACTCCCCAGGTACCCAATACCTTCGAACAGTCTTGTTGGACCCATTTTGTCTGATTTTAGGAATTGTCCCACCTTGTTCTTCTCTTCTTTATTTATCCAGTTATCCAGTATTGGATCTTTCATAAATTCACATGCTTGAATCATCCCTGTCGAAGTGGGAGTCCCACAGTACATAAAATAGCAATAATTAATAAATCATTTTTTTTTGCCACAGGCTATAATTGAGCCAGCAATTGCTCACATAGCCTATCCATGTCCTTTTATGAAAGGACCCAAACCTGCCTGCTGTCCAATCAGGCACCAGCACCCTCTAGAACCTTCTCCAGAGAAGCTCCCTTCCTCAGATTTTCTACCGCACGTCGTGTGAAGGGAGTCTCCCTGAGCTCTGCTCAGTTTTTCTTCTACTTCAGAACTTTTTCTCTCAAAAGAGTTGAAAATATGTCGGATTCTTCTAGGAAAGGCCTTTTCCACCCTTGCAAGACCTGTGGAAAGAAAAGGCTCCATGTGGATGACCCACATAAAGACTGTTTGTATTGTCTCTACCCACAACACCAGGTTAAGGACTGCAAAATATGTTGCACCTTCTCCACAAAGACCCTCAGAGACCGTGAGGGCAGGCTCCTGACATGGTTACAGGCCAAATCCTGTACTTCAGGTGAGGAGAGTGGGTCAGAGAGGCCACACAAAACGTCCAGATCTGAGGACCTGGGCCACACAGAAAAATCCAGGAAGAGGCAGAAATCACATCATGGGAAGGGCTTACAGACTTCAGTCTCCTCTGAGCCTTCCTCTCCTCTTCAAAAGAAGGAATCCTACCGTCTATCTCCTTCCTCAGAGCCTTCCACTTCTGGAAAAGTGACTCTAAAAATCAGATCGACGACGACAACACTGTTGACAACGGTTCCAACAACTACCATCTCCACTACATCGTCGACGAGACCGTCGTCAGCGTCGACTACCTTAACATCGACGGTAAGGGATACTATCCCCTCTCTCAAAACATCGTCGTTTACAACACCGTCGACAACTGCCCCGTCGACTATAACGTCATCGACGCCATTGTCATCGGCGTTTTCGCCATGGACGGAGACACCGTCAAAGAAGTCATCCGCAACGACAACACTACCGTCAACGACACTACCGTCAGCGAGACCACCGCCGGCGAGACCACCGTCGATGGAAAAATCTGTACCATCCACGGCTCCATCAACTTTCACGCCATCGACAGCAAGACAGATTGAGGCCACTCCTGCCTCTGCCAGGTCTCCAGATCTCCGAGCCATGGTCAGGATCAGATCTCTACCCGCACCAGACATTTATCCAACAGACACCTCTCCAAACAAGGTGTCGGCTTTAGTACCCAGTCATCTTCTGGACTGGGAGGAATCTGACGAGGGTCCATTCGGAGATGCACATAGCCCCTCGCAGCTCCATGTCAAGTACCAAGATGAGGATGACGAGGATGAGTATGCACAATACCAACCATACTACTCTCATCAGGAACAATATTACGAAACACGAGAGCCTCAACACAGAGATTCTGTTCAGATGCCTTCCTCCTTAATCCAGGATTTACAATCTATGCTAAGGATTATAGGAGAAGGTTCCCACTGGCAGCGGAAGATCAACCACCAGTGCCAGTTTCTCCAGTGACACCAGTTAATGTCCCTCCTCCTCCTCCAGCTACTCCAAGATTGACATCTCACTCGGTGTTAGCTGCACCCCCCAGAGATGAAGGTTCCACTTCAGGGGAAGAGGAACAAGAGGAAGGAAAAATGTCTACTCCACAGCATCCTACCGAGGAATGGGATGATTACTTGGCCCCCACTCCTTCTCCACCACCTCCTCGCCCCTCTGATTCTCCGCCCGAGGACATAGGTGGTTTCCATAATCTTATGGACAGAGCCGCGGTACGTTTTCACCTTCCAACATCTGTCTCCTAGTCGGAATGTTTCCTACATGATTTTAAGGAACAATCACGGAAGTCGGTACGGTCCATTCCGATTATTGATTTCATATGGAGTGAAGGCACAAAGATTATGCGAAACCCGGCTACGGTTCCTCCAGTTCCGCAAAAACTGGATAAGAAGTACAAGGCAACCCAAGATTCTCCGGCATGCCTTACTGGCCATCCAAAGCCTGACTCAGTGATCTCACAGGCTGCTCAAAGGCGCTCCAAAAACCCATTGACGCCTATCTCTACTCCTCCAGACAAGGAAGGACGAAGATTGGACAATTTAGGCAAAAGATTCTCCTCCATGTCTGCAATCACTGTCAGAGCAGCAAATTCTTTAGCGATTCTAGGTCGATATGACCGCCAAATGTGGTCCGACATGCAGCCTTTCCTGGACCTCATCCCTGAAAATAAACAAGCAGAGGCACGAAAGATCCTACAGGAAGGTGAGCGTACGTCGGAAGAAATTATCGACTGCGCTCTTGACATAGCCTCTACTGGTTTTCGCCAACTAGCAGGTGCCGTGGTCTTACGACGGTAAGGTTGGCTCAAGGCCACATCTTTTAGACCAGAAGTGCAGTCCCGAATCTTAGACATGCCTTACGATGGCGAATCTCTATTTGGCAAACATGTAGATGACGCACTTCAAGCCATCAAGACTGACACGGACACCGTCAAGTCCCTGGGAAACCTGCAGTATCGGAAACAGCCCTTTCGAGGGGCTAGAGGAAGAGGTTTCACCTAATTTCGAGGTTCCTTTCACAGGCAATACCAGCAATCCCAGTACAGGCCTTCATACCACCAACAGTACAGGCAATCATCGACTGCTTCCTATACCAGACAAGGAGGTAAACGTAGGCAGAGTTCGCAATCCAGAGATCAACCCAGAAAACAATGATGTTCTACAGGCACCGGCTATGCTTCCCCAATGCCCACGACATCAGCAAATAGGAGCAAATATTTCCAACTTCATCCAAGAGTGGAAGAAAATAACATCAGACAGATGGGTGCTGGATATAGTGACAAGAGGTCATACCCTGGAATTCACACAAAAGCCACCGCTTCACCCACCAACATCAGGCAGATCTCTCCATCTTCGTCTGCTTCAAGCGGAAGTATTCAGCCTTCTTGCCAAAGGAGCTATAGAGGCAGTTCCTGTGCAACAACGGGGTCTCGGATTCTACTCCCGGTTTTTCCTCATAAGGAAGAAGTCAGGAGAGTGGCGTCCTATACTAGACCTCAGGAAACTCAACAAGTTCCTTCGGAAACAATCTTTCCGGATTATCACACTGTCAGATATCTTGCACCTCCTGAATCCTGGAGATTTTATGACAACTCTAGATCTCCAGGACGCCTACTTCCACATACCAATACACCAAAGACATCGCAAATATTTCAGTTTTACAGTAGCCGGTGCCCATTATCAGTTCAGAGTCCTACCATTTGGCCTCAGATCAGCTCCAAGAATCTTCACGAAATGCCTTGCCCCGGTCGCAGCTTTCCTCAGAAGCAAGGGATTCCAGGTGTTCCCATACCTGGACGACTGGCTCATAAAAGCTCCATCATCTCTACTAGCTTCCAAAGCGACAAACGCGTGCCTAAAACTATTCAACGGTTTGGGTC
This sequence comes from Pleurodeles waltl, assembly GCF_031143425.1. NCBI lineage: Eukaryota > Metazoa > Chordata > Amphibia > Caudata > Salamandridae > Pleurodeles > Pleurodeles waltl. The sequence goes on from NC_090451.1 coordinate 660,373,486, forward strand.
TAACAGTGAACCTACAGAAGTCAGTTGTGCTTCCCGCATGCAGGAGAGTTTTCCTGGGAGCAGAATTAGACACTATCCAAAACAAGGCATATCTTACCCTAGCAAGGCAGCAGAAGCTGACCCAAATTGGCTGTCACAATCTCCGCAAAAAAGTTTGTTTCAGTACGACTATTCAAATCGCTCCTGGGCATGATTTCCTCAGCCATAGTCCTAGTATGGCTAGCAAGACTCAAAATGAGGCCGCTGCAAGAAGAACTGCAACTTCAATGGACCCAGTCGCAAGGATCCTTCGACGACTTAATAATTATCACACCAAAGATTCGGCAGGCGTTAGCATGGTGGTCTCACATCAACCACCTCTCCCACGGGCTTACTTTTCTAGCACCAATAACAGACTTTGTCATCACCACGGACGCCTCCTTGGAAGGATGGGGAGGCCACTTACAGGACATGCGCATTCAAGGCAGATGGTCCAAGCTCCAAAAAGAGATGCACATAAACCTGTTAGAGCTGAAGGTGATTCATCTCACGCTCAAAGCTTTTCTGCCACGCATCGCAGGATCATCAGTGTTAGTCAGAACGGACAACACAACAAGCATGTTTTACATCAACAAGCAGGGAGGAACAAGATCCCTCTCCCTCTCAAGAGAAGCTCAGTCTCTTTGGAACTGGCTCACACTGAACAACATCCGCCTCAGGGCGGAGCACCTGACTGGGGTCAACAATGCTCTAGCGGACTCTCTCAGCAGGACGGACGACAACTGTCACGAGTGGGAACTCAACCAGACCATACTCGAGGGCATCTTCCAACGATGGGGTCGGCCGATCCTAGACTTGTTCGCCACCAATCTGAACGCCAAATGCCAGTTTTACACCAGTCGATACCCACTCCCGGGGTCGTGGGGAAATGCTCTTTTGATGAGATGGTCCGGGATCTTTGCATACACTTTTCCCCCCATTCCACTGATTCCCAGGCTCCTCAGGAAAATGAAGACCGAATGCTGCCGGATCATTCTCATAGCCCCCAAGTGGCCCAGGCAGGTCTGGTACACGGAGCTCCTACTCCGGTCAGTAGCCAATCCAGTCCGCCTGCCCTGCAACCACAATCTTCTAACGAAGAATCAGGGTCTCATCTTACATCCCGACCCAACTTCGCTACACTTGCATGCTTGGCTCCTGAGTACAGAGAGTTACACGATATGAACATTGATCAAGAATGTAGACTTATATTATCTAACGCACGAGCAGAGAGCACGAACAAGACATACAAACTCAAGTGGAAGAGATTCTGTGTATGGTGCTCTCAGAATAATTTTCACCCATTTCAGATTAACCCTGAGCAAATTCTTTCTTACCTGCTCTCTATCTCCAAAGCTGGTCTTTCCCATGCATCAGTCAAGATTCACCTAGCAGCTATAGCCTCTTACAGGCGATCGGCTGACATACCATCGATCGGCTCATCCAGAGTCATCAAACAGTTTATGAAAGGGCTGTTCCGCACTTTTCCTCCGGTACACTTACCTCTGCCAGAGTGGCATCTTAATATTGTCCTTTCCCAGCTCATGAAAGCTCCTTTTGAACCCATTCATAGGGCGGAGCTCAAGTACATCACCTGGAAAGTGTCAACCTTGCTCGCTCTCACCTCTACCAGGAGAGTCAGTGATATACAGGCGTTCACTACTAAAGAACCCTTTTTAGTTTTCTCTGAAGACTTCGTTATGCTCAGAACCAATCCCAAATACATTCCCAAGGTTCCATCTTCGTTCCACCTCAATGAACCAGTTATTCTACGAACCTTTTTTTCCAAACCCTACTACAATCGAAGAGAAAACTCTCCACTCTTTGGACATCAAACAATGCCCAAAAATGTTATCTTCAAAGTACCAAGCACATCAGAAAATCAGAACAACTCCTAGTATCTTATTCTCTGGGACGACAGGGAACAGGAGTAACCAAGGCCACTATAGCCCGATGGATTTCTTCGACAATCCAGTTTTGTCACACCAAGGCAGGAAAACCGTTGACTAGGCACCCGAGAGCCCACTCCACAAGAGCAGTCTCCACATCGGCTGCTTTGTTTCAAGGTATTGCCCTTGATAAAATATGCCAGGCTGCGACATGGAAAACTACGCACTCCTTTATGCAGCACTATTGTTTGGAGTCATCACAAAGAACAGACTCTCTAGTAGCACAAGCTGTTCTACGCCATCTCTTTCATTAAGGTGAGACCTTTCCTTAGTTATAGACAAATGGTTTGAAATGCAAATAACCATGTTTTCTATTATGCTTCCATATGAATATGTAATGTGTATGTATGTATTTATAGATATATATTTATATATTTATACATATATTTATATTGGCATTTACAGCAGGAATTTCAGTATTTATGTACATGTACTTAAAAGTATCTGTATTCCTTCGAAGCGCACAACAGAAATGTATGAGTTTATTATTATTATTATTTATATTGGAGACGGAGGGCCTTCATGCTCGCACCCTCCATCCACGCTGGATACAATGTTTATCAACCATATTGCTGTCTATTCAGATTCAAGCATGTGAATTTATGAAAGATCCAATACTGGATAAGAAAACAAGTTACTTAACTGTAACTACAGTTATCCAGTATTGGTATCTTTCATAAATTCACATGCGACCCACCCTCCTCCCCTTTGATGCTCGCATTTCCTCTCAGGTTATAATTTTTCACTTTCGTGCTGGAAAATCTGAGGAAGGGAGATTCTCTGGAGAAGGTTCTAGAGGGTGCTAGTGCCTGATTGGACAGCAGGCAGATTTGGGTCCTTTCATAAAAGGAAATGGATAGGCTATGTGAGCAATTGCTGGCTCCATTATAGCCTATGGCAATTTTTTTTTTATTAATTATTGCTATTTTATGTACCGTGGGACTCCCACTTCGACGACGGGGATGATTCAAGCATGTGAATTTATGAAAGATACCAATACTGGATACCTGTAGTTACAGGTAAGTAACTTGTTTTCTTGTTAGCAACAACCCTTTGAATTACTTGCCGTGGATCTCCCATTTGATCTCGATTTCATCCTCCTCTTTTATTATCTTTGATTGGTAGTCCGGGCACCCATTTCGGAGATAAATGTAGAGTCCCAGACATACACTCTAGTGCAGTGAGACTACAGACAAGTTATGGGTACATCACATCCTGACATTAGGTGTGAGACTGTCGCCCACACCATCTGCCCTGGCTCTTTAAAAAAAAAATTAGGTTGAAAGTCCATGGGCGGTTGGTGTAAGCCAGATGTTTTTGTTCAATTTGTTTAAACTAGCATAAGGTTAATTACCTTCAGGTTTCCCAAACTGTTTGCCAGGGGTTTTAAAATGTTCAGCAACATAGTCAAAAAATTTGCTGTTACTTTCTCTTCAGGAAAGATCGGGTAGATTTGGGTAGGGGTGATGGCCTTGCCGGAGTACTGAAGGGCATTAATTTACTACCGAACAAGGACGTAATGTGACACCTGAATGTAGCATACCAGGAGGCAATCACAAAATGTCCACAGTGAATAAATAGTGCTATGTTAAAAAAGAGTAAATAAATGCACGGACAACATAGTGAGGCATGGCCTCTCTTGGGTGTGTCTGTAAAACTGACGTTTGTTCTTGAATTTTTGTGTTGAATTTTGACCCTTTGTCCTGAATTTTTTATAGTCCTGTCCAGAATTTGCCTCAATGCCAGGTGGTCACCCTACCTTCACCAGGACACTCTGAAGGTCTTTCCTTGTTAAACTTTAAAACTGTGCCGATAGGTTTCTTCATGTGTAAGAATGCAACACAAGTTCACACCGATTGGCAGTGGCATTGTTGTCAGGTCCAAGAAGGACAACTACGTCCAGTGCTTTAAATGGGCCCGTACTCTCCGGTACTGAGTACCGGCACTTTTTTATTTTGCGAGGGAGAGTACCGGCATATCTCAAGAAAAACGTAATACTTTTAATTGGAGAGTACCGGCACTTCTCAGAAACAAGCAGGTACTCTGGTACAGAGTACCTGCACTTCTATTTTTCCATTTAAAGCACTGACTACGTCTTTTTTTTTTTTTTTTGGTGTGGGGTCTACCAACCCTGGCCTGTGACCACAGTTCCCATGGCAGTCCTTGCCGATAACAACTGAGACTAACTCCCACTTACATGCAAGGAATCTAAATAAATCCCATGTGGAGATCCGGAAAACCTGTGGCGGCCTGGCTCCTCATCTGGTCTTCCCACGTCACAGTGCTTGATGCCTGGCGCGCTCCTTGCCCCGCCCACATCCGGCCGCCCGTGAGTGGCCGGTCTGTTCTATCAGAGGTACCCGGCGAGCGCAGGTGAAGGGGACTGTGAACCCGGCCCTCTCTTCAACAAGGATCAGTTGTTAATGATCCACACTCCGTGTTTACCATTTTTTTCTGTCTCGCTCTCTTTTTCCTTTTAGCCAGCTCGCTGCCCATCTGCCACAGCTCTGACAAGCAGGCATGGCATGCTGGCAGTCTGGCAAGCCCGGGATGTCAGTCTCTAGGGCTAGGTGCCCAGGGACTGATGAGCCAGCAGGGACAGTGGTATCGCCGGCGGCTCCTGGGTTGCGATGATATTGAAAGGGTATCGAAGCTGCGACATAAAAAAAACACTTTGAAGCCGTCTGCCTCATCTCGCATGGGGAGTGTCTGAGGCCCCCCTGGTAGTACTAGGCCGCCACCACAAGCTGCTTCGCTGCCAGGCCCCAAGGCCGAGGGAGGGCTCCGAGTGAGACCACGAGGGGCACACGGGCAGCGAGTGTTGTCACATGGGTACTTGATGGCAGGCCACGTTTCCCCTATGGGTCGGAAATCACAACGATCTCACGTAAATCATTGCTTCAAGACGCTTTACCATTTTGTGCTGTGAACCAGCCCCTTAATGTAGACATGATAGCAGCGGTTTAAGGACAAAGCTATGTTTTCTGATCAATAACCATGTAACAGGTTACCTCTGGTTCATATGCACAATCTCTGGTTCACCCAGATGTGTTTTTTTTCTTTTATGCTTAATTGCCCAGCTTACACCAGTTGATCTTGGGGAAGAAACGGTGCTCTCTTTCTACCTCACCCTTTCCATCAGCTCCAAATGAATGTATGTGTGTGGCTAAAGCACGGACCCAACAAAGGAGCTCCGGACATGGTCGAGAGCGTAAGGCTCTGATTCAGGAGTGTTTACTGGCGCCAAAATATTATGATTATATAGTGACCCTTTGAGAGGTAAGTCTTCAGAATCTTTCTGAACGGGGTCGGGCTGTTCTGATTGGGTTGTTCTTAGGTAAAGTCTACAAGGAAGGCATATGGTGTCTCACCAAGAACAGAGGGACTTGGGGCCTGCCTGCTGCTTACTATTAGTTGACTTTCATTGTCTCTCTAATGCGATTGCTTCTTATTGCTGTCCCACTTTGTCAATCTTGTGTTTGTCTGGCCCATGGAGCATTGCCGCTGAGTTTTAGACATGCGTACACATACGTCCATGATCTGCTTATGTTTCCAACTCTCCTGCAATTCATTAAAAGTTTTCAAAGAACTCTTGTCGACGAAGATTCTCAGCAATATTTACATGCATTAACATTTTTTGCTAGCAAATCATATATCTACATCTCCAGTTACAAAATTAGCAAAACCTCAATGTTTTAAAAATTATTCTCTGGGTGGTGGTGGGGGGGGGGGGGGTGCGCAATTATTGAACAATCCTAGCCCTCAGTTTCCCACCAGTTTTGTTAGGTTTCTCCATCATAACTCGTCATCACAAACTTACACCACCTGTATTCCCGAGAAAATCTTGGACTGTATTTAGAGTAAAACTTCCCATAAAATATTTTCATATACTTACAACTTTGCATTTCAGACAGATACAACTACACCTGTGGATTCCTCACCTAATGTACTCTCCCCATGCATAGCATTAGACAGAAACTTCTCTCTAGCTCTGCACGTCGGCGAGGACGTCACAATTGCCCGACTCCACGCGGCTCAGTGTGGTGTCATCGTGGCAATAAGAGGTCCTCGTCGGCGTGCTGACGTCAGTTCCCTTTTTTCTGTGCCTTCGATAACGGTTACATTTCTGGTTACCTGTATCGTTAGCTCTTCAGAAGGAATACTTTGTGTTTTCCTCGATGTTGGCTCCAAAGAAATCGGGTTTCAAGCCCTGCAGGGAGTGTGGAGGTCAGATGTCGGTGACTGACCCTCACAACGATTGCCTTTGGTGCCTCAGTTCGGATCACGACGTCCAGGAATGCGGCTCCTGTCAGAAGATGAATCCGAAGGCAATGAAGGAGCGTGAGGTGAAGCTATTTTTGGCTAAGTCCAAGAAGGAGAGGAAGCGGCACCATGGGTCCTCTTCAGGAAAGTCGTCTCACAAGAAGCGGCGTCATCGTGACTCCCGCCTTCGGTCCAGAAGTCGATCGGAGTCAAGGTCTCCATCGACTCGGTGCCGCAAGTCTTGGGAAGTGAGTCCGACGGTGTCCCGACAACCTGTGACACCGCAATCGTGCCCGGCGCCATCAGTCTTCGAGGTCGTGGAGCCTCAGTCATCTGGCTTCGCCAGTGCATCCAGGCGCTGAAGAGTCCAGCCCCGCCGGCTTCGCAAGGTTATCCTTCGTTCCCGGCTCCGGATCAGGCAGCATTTCTTAATGCCATATTTGCCATATTCCAAAATGTGGCTCCGGGAGGTGGTCTGCCAGCTGGCCCCACTGGTCCCCTGGCATTCAATCTCAGCGTTCCGGCTCCATATAAGCAGACGTCATTTATGCCGTTTTGTTTAGCTGGAGACTCCGGTCAAGCACCTCTGCCGGAAGCGCAGCCCTCGACGTCGAGGGAGAGACCTTCGACGCTGGTGTCAGAGGGGATGGATCCTAGAGGTCTGATGGCGGCGTCAGATGCAGGAGCTTTGTCCATGGTGCCGATGGATCCATCTGCGGCGTCGGGTGGATCTGGAGATCCTATCATGACGCCTTCCCGGCGCCATTCACTGACGTCGTTGCACTCCATGTCGACGCCGGGGCTCGAGGCTAAGTTGAGTCTCGGTGGAAGGCCCTTAGGTTGCTGGAAGAAAGAGAATATCAACAGCAATTCCTTGAAGAAGGGGAGGTCACTGATCCCCAAGGTGACTTACCAGGACTGGACCCTGCAAGTGGACTTGACACTTCCCCAGAATATGATCTGGCCTCCCCAGGAGAATATACGGAGGAGGCAGCCACTTACCGTTCAGTGATTAGGAAAGCCGCAGCATTTTTGGAACTTCCCTTACCAACAGCACAGTTCTGCACCCTGCTACAGCCATGGCGGATTCTCTTCTGCCATTTAATGAGGCTCTGATGGAACCAATCGAGGAGGTTTGGAAGAAGCTTGTCACCTCTTCGGCTGTTAGTAGGTCAGTGGCCAGGCGTTATAGGTCTGCGCGTGGGGACCCAGAGTTTTTATCCAAACACCCTTCACCAGAGAGTCTGGTTGTGCAGGCATCCTGCTCTTCGAGGTCGGCCCCTGGTTCGTTTACGCAAGTCCCATCGGATCGGGAATCCAAACGAATGGACCAATCGGCCAAGAAAGTGTTTTCGTCATGCAGCATGACTCTAAAGTCTGCCAATGCGACTTGTATTCTTGGCAGGTATATCCATGCTATAATGGATGCGGCAAAGACTGTTCTTCTGGACATGCCCCAGGACCTGCGTAGCCTTCTTTCGGACGCTCAGGTGCCGGCTACGCAAGTTATTCAGTCGGGGCTGGATACCACGGACTCTGTTGCAAGAGCTTTGGGGACTTCTGTTGCCACCAGGAGGCATGCGTGGTTACTCACTTCTGGTTTTTCATCTGACGTCCAGACCACGCTATTGGATTTGCCTTTTGATGGGGCAAAACTATTCGGATCGAAAGCGGACTCTGCGCTAGAGCGCTTTAAAGAATGTAGGGCCACTGCTAGGTCTTTGGGTCTGCAGGCTGCTTCCACCTCGTTTCGGTCATTCAGATGGCTGCACGTTTTTGGTAGAGAGGCTTCCTTTCGTGGGAGGTCACAGCAGCCGGGGCAACAGTCTTCCAGCCTCCCTTATTGATCATTTAGGGGGCGGGGTAGAGTCCGCACAAGAGGGGCCACCCAGCAGCAGCACCCTTCCTTTTCCTCTGGAGGGTTACCTCAAGGAAAGCAGCCCTAGTCCTCTTGCCATTGTCTCTCATGTCTCTCCAGTAGGAGGGAGGCTTTCTCTTTTTCTTCCCATATGGGAGTCCATAACAACAGATTCCTGGGTCATCATAGTGGTAAGAAAAGGTTACGCTCTTCCCTTTCGGGAGATTCCTCCTCCCTTCCCTCCCCATCCTTCCTTCTGTTCTAGCAACAGGAGATGATCTTCTGAACAAGAGGTTCTCTCCCTATTGCTGAAGGGCGCAGTGGAGTTGGTTCTGGAGCAAGAGAGGGGTCAGGGGTGTTATTCAAGGTACTTCCCAAAAAGGATGGTCGTCTGAGACCTATTTTGGACCTGAGGGTTTTGAATTGGTTCCTCAAGCAGGAGAAATTAAAAATGCTGACTCTGGCACAGGTGCTTTTGGCGTTGAACAAGGAGGACTGGATGGTGTCGGTCGACTTGCAGGATGCTTATTTTCACATTCCCATTTTCAGGTCCCACAGGAAGTATCTCTGGTTTGTGGTAGGGTCGCGGCACTATCCGTTTGTGGTCCTTCCTTTTGGTCTTACTTCCGCACCACGGGTCTTCACGAAGGTGATGGCGGTTGTTGCAGCACACCTCCGGAGGAAGGGAGTAGCAGTATTCCCTTACCTGGATGATTGGTTGATCAAAGCAGAGTCTCCGGGGCTTGTGTTGCGTCATCTGCAGCTGACAACTCAGTTGTTGTTCAGTCTGGGTTTTTCAATAAATGTGCCCAAGTCTCACCTAGAGCCCTCTCAATGCCTCCTGTTCATAGGGGCAGTACTGGATACGACATTGAATCGTGCCTTTCCTCCGCCACAGTGGATACAGGATATTCAGGCGTTGGTTCCGATGTTTCAAGAAGGAGCGGTAATTCCAGTCCTCAAGGTCCTTCGTCTGCTCGGTCTGTTAGCTTCTTGCATTCTGTTGGTCACTCATGCACGCTGGCACATGAGGGCTCTTCAGTGGTGCCTCCGCAGGCACTGGTTTCAACACAGAGGAGATCTCGGGGAGTCGATAAAGATCTCCAGAGACACTGCAGCAGATCTCCGATGGTGGGCTGCGGAAGGCAACCTTTCTCAAGGAAAGCCGTTTTTGCTGCTGACTCCGGTGACCACGGTGATAACGGATGCCTCCACCTTAGGGTGGGGAGCTCATCTGGAGATCAAGGGTCATTGGTCTCCAATAGAGCAGAGGTTTCGTATCAATCTGCTGGAACTGCGGGCGATTCGTTTGGCCCTCAAGGCCTTCCTCCCGTCCCTTCGCGGTCAGTCAGTTCAGATTCTGACAGACAACACGACCGCAATGTGGTATATCAACAAACAGGGGGGGTGTAGGGTGGTACCTTCTTCGTAGAGAGGCTCTACGACTCTGGTCCTGAGCTCGGGACCATCGGCTTTGCATAGTGGCAAACCATTTGGCAGAGGTCCAAAACGTACGAGCGGACAGACTCAGTTGCTTCTTCTTGGATGACCACGAGTGGCGTCTGCATCCGGATCTCACTCTTCACCTCTTTCGGATGTGGGGTTTTCCCCAGATAGACCTGTTTGCCACTCTGGAGAACACGCACTGTCCGTCGTTCTGCAGCCTTCAGTATCCGATGCAAGGAGCGTTAGGGGACGCATTTTAGATGTCCTGGTGCAACCAGCTGCTTTACGCGTTCCCCCCCCCCCCCCATACCTTTGATTCCTCAGGTTTTGTGGAAGATTCGCCAAGACAGGGCCCAAGTTATTCTGATAGCTCCGGGTTGGCCGCGAAGGGTATGGTATGCAGACCTTCTTCAACTCTCGCTGTGCCCCCGCTCCGTCTCCCTCTCAGGGCAGACCTCCTCTCGCAGTCGCTGGGGCAGGTGCTACACCCCCACCTCCAAAGCCTGCACCTTCATGCCTGGAGACTGAGCAGGGCAACCTGAGTTCCTTTTCTCTCCCACCAGAGGGGGTGGACATTCTTTTATCGGCCAGGCGACACTCCACCAAATCGGTCTATGCGATTAGGTGGGCTAATTTCGTTCGCTGGTGTGGAGATTAGAAAATTGATCCCTTAAGTGATATTTTATTGTTTGCATTGTCGTTGGCTCAGCGTGGTTGTGCTGTGGACACTGTTAAAGGCTACCTTTCAGCCCTTTCGGCTTTTTTATATCTTCCAGATCAACCTCTTTATTCAAATCTCCTTTGGTTTTACGATTTTTGAGGGGGCTTACTAATAGATTTCCTCCCACGCCTTTTATTATGCCGCAGTGGGACCTGAATTTAGTGTTGACTTTTTTGATGGGCTCCCCCTTTGAGCCACTCCATTCTTGCCCCTTGAGGTATTTGTTTTTCAAAACTGTGTTTTTGACAGCCATTACGTCGGCTAGGCGTGTTAGTGAAATTCAGGCCCTTTCTGTTCACCCGCCTTTCACAACTTTTCATTAGGACAAGGTGGTTTTGAGCACGAGGGCGGCTGTCCTCCCCAAGGTGGTGTGTCTGTTTCACTTGGGACAGTCCATAACTCTCTCGTCATTCTACCCTCCTTCACACCCATCTAAGGAGGAGGAAAGACTCCATCGTTTGGACCCTAGGAGGGCTCTCAGCTTTTATATCGACAGGACAAGAGAGTTCCGGTTGGATTAACAACTCTTTATCGGACACGTGGGGAAGAAGGAGGGGAAGGCCGTCCACAAGAGAACGGTCACCAGGTGGGTCGTTCATTGTATAAAAATTATGTTACTCATTGGCGAAGAAGGATCCTCTCCTGAGGGGATCAGAGCCCATTCCACCAGAGCCAAATCGACCTCATCAGCTTTGGCCAGAGGTGTTCCGGTGTCGGACATCTGTAAGGCCGCGACTTGGTCTTCCCTCCACACCTTTGTGAAGCATTATTGTCTGGATTCGGAGGTGCGGAGGGACACCCTCCTCCGAGTGCAGTACTGCTTTGTGACTCTATTCATTAGGTGAGGAATCCACAGGTAGTTGTATCCATCAGAAGAGCAAGTTACTTACCTTCGGTAACGCTTTTTCTGGTGGATACATTAGCTACCTGTGGATTCCTCACGGTCCCTCCCGCCTCCCCGCTGTCTGTCTGGTCATACCAGGGTCGCCTTGGATGTGCACTTCAGTGCCTTAACCCCTTCGCTGCCAGGCCTTTTCCCCCTCCTGTGCCAGGCCCTTTTTTGCCTATTTGGGGCAGTTCGCGCTTAGGCCCTCATAACTTTTTGTCCACATAAGCTAACCAAGCCAAATTTGCGTCCTTTTTTTCCAACATCCTAGGGATTCTAAAGGTACCCAGACTTTGTGGGTTCCCCTGAAGGAGGCCAAGAAATTGGCCAAAATACAGTGAAAATTTCGTTTTTTTCAAAAAAATTGGAAAAAGGGGCTGCAGAAGAAGGCTTGTGGTTTTTCCCCTGAAAATGGCATCAACAAAGGGTCTGCGGTGCTAAACTCAGCAGCTTCCCAGCTTTCAGGAACAGGCAGACTTGAATCCGAAAACCCAATTTTTCAACACAATTTTGGCATTTTACTGGGGCATACCCCATTTGTGCAATTTTTTGTGCTTTCAGTCTCCTTCCAGTCAGTGACAGGAATGGTCATGAAACCAATGCTGGATCCCAGAAACCTAAACATTTCTGAAAAGTAGACAAAATTCTGAATTCAGCAAGGGGTCATTTGTGTAGATCCTACAAGGGTTTCCTACAGAAAATAACAGCTGAAAAAGAAAAATATTGAAATTGAGGTGAAAAAACCATCAATTTTTCTCTACGTTTTACTCTGTAACTTTTCCCTGCAATGTCAGATTATCGAAAGCAATATACCGTTACGTCTGCTGGACTCCTCTGGTTGCGGGGATATATAGGGTTTGTAGGTTCATCAAGAACCCGAGGAACCCAGAGCCAATAAATGAGCTGCACCCTGCAGTGCGTTTTCATTCTATACCGGGTATACAGCAATTCATTTGCTGAAATATAAGGAGTAAAAAATTGCTATCAAGAAAACCTTTGCATTTCCAAAAAGGGCCCAAGATAAGGTGTTGAGGAGCAGTGGTTATTTGCACATCTCTGAATTCCGGGGTGACCATAGTAGCACGTGAATTACAGGGAATTTCTCAAATAGATGTCTTTTTTACACACACTCCTATATTTGGAAGGAAAAAATGTAGAGAAAGACAAGGGGCAATAGTACTTGTTTTGCTAATCTATGTTCCCCCAAGTCTCCCGATAAAAATGGTACCTCACTTGTGTGGGTAGGCCTAGCACCCGCGACAGGATATGCCCCAAAACACAACGTGGACACATCACAGAAAACAGAGCTGTTTTTAGCAAAGTGACTACCTGTAGATTTTGGCCTCTAGCTCAGCCGCCACCTAGGGAAACCTACCAAACCTGTGCATTTCTGAAAACTAGAGACCTAGGGGAATCCAAGGAGGGGTGACTTGTGGGGCTCGGACCAGGTTCTGTTACCCAGAATCCTTTGCAAACCTCAAAATTTGGCTAAAAAAACACATGTTCCTCACATTTCTGTGGCAGAAAGTTCTGGAATCTGAGAGGAGCCACAAATTTCCTTCCACCCAGCGTTCCCCCACGTCTCCCGATAAAAATGATACCTCACTTGTGTGGGTAGGCCTAGCACCCGCAACAGGATATGCCCCAAAACACAACGTGGACACATCACAGAAAACAGAGCTGTTTTTAGCAAAGTGACTACCTGTAGATTTTGGCCTCTAGCTCACCCGTCACCTAGGGAAACCTACCAAACCTGTGCATTTCTGAAAACTAGAGACCTAGGGGAATCCAAGGAGGGGTGACTTGTGTGGCTCGGACCAGGTTCTGTTACCCAGAATCCATTGCAAACCTCAAAATTTGGCTAAAAAAACACATGTTCCTCACATTTCTGTGGCAGAAAGTTCTGGAATCTGAGAGGAGCCACAAATTTCCTTCCACCCAGCGTTCCCCCACGTCTCCCGATAAAAATGATACCTCACTTGTGTGGGTAGGCCTAGCGCCCGCGACAGGATATGCCCCAAAACACAACGTGGACATATCACAGAAAACAGAGCTGTTTTTAGCAAAGTGACTACCTGTAGATTTTGGCCTCTAGCTCAGCCGCCACCTAGGGAAACCTACCAAACCTGTGCATTTCTGAAAACTAGAGACCTAGGGGAATCCAAGGAGGGGTGACTTGTGGGGCTCGGACCAGGTTCTGTTACCCAGAATCCTTTGCAAACCTCAAAATTTGGCTAAAAAAACACATGTTCCTCACATTTCTGTGGCAGAAAGTTCTGGAATCTGAGAGGAGCCACAAATTTCCTTCCACCCAGCGTTCCCCCACGTCTCCCGATAAAAATGATACCTCACTTGTGTGGGTAGGCCAAAGCGCCCGCGACAGGATATGCCCCAAAACACAACGTGGACATATCACAGAAAACAGAGCTGTTTTTAGCAAAGTGACTACCTGTAGATTTTGGCCTCTAGCTCAGCCGCCACCTAGGGGAACCTACCAAACCTGTGCATTTCTGAAAACTAGAGACCTAGGGGAATCCAAGGAGGGGTGACTTGCAGGGCTCGGACCAGGTTCTGTTACCCAGAATCCTTTGCAAACCTCAAAATTTGGCTAAAAAAACACATGTTCCTCACATTTCTGTGGCAGAAAGTTCTGGAATCTGAGAGGAGCCACAAATTTCCTTCCACCCAGGGTTCCCCCACGTCTCCCGATAAAAATGATACCTCACTTGTGTGGGTAGGCCTAGCGCCCGCGACAGGATATGCCCCAAAACACAACGTGGACATATCACAGAAAACAGAGCTGTTTTTAGCAAAGTGACTAACTGTAGATTTTGGCCTCTAGCTCAGCCGCCACCTAGGGAAACCTACCAAACCTGTGCATTTCTGAAAACTAGAGACCTAGGGGAATCCAAGGAGGGGTGACTTGCGGGGCTCGGACCAGGTTCTGTTACCCAGAATCCTTTGCAAATCTCAAAATTTGGCTAAAAAAACACCATGTTCCTCACATTTCTGTGGCAGAAAGTTCTGGAATCTGAGAGGAGCCACAAATTTCCTTCCACCCAGCGTTCCCCCACGTCTCCCGATAAAAATGATACCTCACTTGTGTGGGTAGGCCTAGCGCCCGCGACAGGATATGCCCCAAAACACAACGTGGACATATCACAGAAAACAGAGCTGTTTTTAGCAAAGTGACTACCTGTAGATTTTGGCCTCTAGCTCAGCCGCCACCTAGGGAAACCTACCAAACCTGTGCATTTCTGAAAACTAGAGACCTAGGGGAATCCAAGGAGGGGTGACTTGCGGGGCTCGGACCAGGTTCTGTTACCCAGAATCCTTTGCAAACCTCAAAATTTGGCTAAAAAAACACATGTTCCTCACATTTCTGTGGCAGAAAGTTCTGGAATCTGAGAGGAGCCACAAATTTCCTTCCACCCAGCGTTCCCCCACGTCTCCCGATAAAAATGATACCTCACTTGTGTGGGTAGGCCTAGCGCCCGCGACAGGATATGCCCCAAAACACAACGTGGACATATCACAGAAAACAGAGCTGTTTTTAGCAAAGTGACTACCTGTAGATTTTGGCCTCTAGCTCAGCCGCCACCTAGGGAAACCTACCAAACCTGTGCATTTCTGAAAACTAGAGACCTAGGGGAATCCAAGGAGGGGTGACTTGCGGGGCTCGGACCAGGTTCTGTTACCCAGAATCCTTTGCAAATCTCAAAATTTGGCTAAAAAAACACATGTTCCTCACATTTCTGTGGCAGAAAGTTCTGGAATCTGAGAGGAGCCACAAATTTCCTTCCACCCAGCGTTCCCCCACGTCTCCCGATAAAAATGATACCTCACTTGTGTGGGTAGGCCTAGCGCCCACGACAGGATATGCCCCAAAACACAACGTGGACATATCACAGAAAACAGAGCTGTTTTTAGCAAAGTGACTACCTGTAGATTTTGGCCTCTAGCTCAGCCGGCACCTAGGGAAACCTACCAAACCTGTGCATTTCTGAAAACTAGAGACCTAGGGGAATCCAAGGAGGGGTGACTTGTGTGGCTCGGACCAGGTTCTGTTACCCAGAATCCTTTGCAAACCTCAAAATTTGGCTAAAAAAACACATGTTCCTCACATTTCTGTGGCAGAAAGTTCTGGAATCTGAGAGGAGCCACAAATTTCCTTCCACCCAGCGTTCCCCCACGTCTCCCGATAAAAATGATACCTCACTTGTGTGGGTAGGCCTAGCGCCCGCGACAGGATATGCCCCAAAACACAACGTGGACACATCACAGAAAACAGAGCTGTTTTTAGCAAAGTGACTACCTGGAGATTTTGGCCTCTAGCTCAGCCGCCACCTAGGGAAACCTACCAAACCTGTACATTTCTGAAAACTAGAGACCTAGGGGAATCCAAGGAGGGGTGACTTGTGTGGCTCGGACCAGGTTCTGTTACCCTGAATCCTTTGCAAACCTCAAAATTTGGCTAAAAAAACACTTGTCCCTCAAATTTCTGTGGCAGAAAGTTCTGGAATCTGAGAGGAGCTACAAATTTCCTTCCACCCAGCGTTCCCCCAAGTCTCCCGATAAAAATGATACCTCACTTGCGTGGGTAGGCCTAGCGCCGGCGACAGGAAACACCCCAAAGCGCAATGTGGACACATCCTAAATTTTGGAAAAAAACAGAGGTGTTTTTTGCGAAGTGCCTACCTGTAGATTTTGGCCTCTAGCTCAGCCGGCACCTAGGGAAACCTACCAAACCTGTGCATTTCTGAAAACTAGAGACCTAGGGGAATCCAAGGAGGGGTGACTTGCGGGGCTCGGACCAGGTTCTGTTACCCAGAATCCTTTGCAAACCTCAAAATTTGACTAAAAATACACATGTTACTCACATTTCTGTGGCAGAAAGTTTTGGAATCTGAGAGGAGCCCCAAATTTCCTTCTACCCAGCGTTCCCCAAAGTCTCCCGATAAAAATGATACCTCACTTGCGTGGGTAGGCCTAGCGCCGGCGACAGGAAACACCCCAAAGCGCAACGTGGACACATCCTAAATTTTGGAAAAAAACAGAGGTGTTTTTTGCGAAGTGCCTACCTGTAGATT
The DNA here is from genome assembly GCF_031143425.1 of Pleurodeles waltl. Classification (NCBI taxonomy): domain Eukaryota; kingdom Metazoa; phylum Chordata; class Amphibia; order Caudata; family Salamandridae; genus Pleurodeles; species Pleurodeles waltl. The sequence continues at coordinate 660,389,717 of NC_090451.1, forward strand.
TTGGCCTCTAGCTCAGCCGGCACCTAGGGAAACCTACCAAACCTGTGCATTTCTGAAAACTAGAGACCTAGGGGAATCCAAGGAGGGGTGACTTGCGGGGCTCGGACCAGGTTCTGTTACCCAGAATCCTTTGCAAACCTCAAAATTTGGCTAAAAAAACACATGTCCCTCACATTTCTGTGGCAGAAAGTTCTGGAATCTGAGAGGAGCTACAAATTTCCTTCCACCCAGCGTTCCCCCAAGTCTCCCGATAAAAATGATACCTCACTTGCGTGGGTAGGCCTAGCGCCGGCGACAGGAAACACCCCAAAGCGCAACGTGGACACATCCTAAATTTTGGAAAAAAACAGAGGTGTTTTTTGCGAAGTGCCTACCTGTAGATTTTGGCCTCTAGCTCAGCCGGCACCTAGGGAAACCTACCAAACCTGTGCATTTCTGAAAACTAGAGACCTAGGGGAATCCAAGGAGGGGTGACTTGCGGGGCTCGGACCAGGTTCTGTTACCCAGAATCCTTTGCAAACCTCAAAATTTGGCTAAAAATACACATGTTACTCACATTTCTGTGGCAGAAAGTTCTGGAATCTGAGAGGAGCCACAAATTTCCTTCTACCCAGCGTTCCCCCAAGTCTCCCGATAAAAATGATACCTCACTTGTGTGGGTAGGACTAGCGCCCACGAAAGGAAAGGGCCCAAAACACAACGTGGACACATCACATTTTTTTATAAAAAGCAGTGCCTACCTGTGGATTTTGGCCTGTAGCTCAGCCGACACCTGAGGAAACCTAGCAAACCAGTGCATTTTTGAAAACTAGAAACCCAGGGGAATCCAAGATGGGGTGACTTGCGGGGCTCTGACCAGGTTATGTTACCCAGAATCCTTTGCAAACATCAAAATTTGGCCCAAAAAACACTTTTTCCTCTCATTTCGGTGACAGAAAGTTCTGGAATCTGAGAGGAGCCACAAATTTCCTTCCACCCAGCGTTCCCCTAAGTCTCTCGATAAAAATGGTACATCACTTCTGTGGGTAGGCCTAGCGCCCACAAAAGGAAATGGCCCAAAACACAACGTGGACACAACATATTTTTCACAGAAAACAGAGGTGTTTTTTGCAAGGTGCCTACCTGTGGTGTTTGGCCTGTAGCTCAGCCGGCCCCAGGGGGGGGGGGGGGGGGGGGGGGGGGGGGGGCAGAAATGCCCTAAAATAAATTTGCCCCCCCAACCCCCACCCTCCCCCGTCGGGAGCGACCCTTGCCTACGGGGTCGCTCCCCCTGCGTGACATTGGCACCAAAAAACAAATCCCCGGTGCCTAGTGGTTTCTGCCCCCTTGGGGGCAGGTTGACCTAAAATCAGCCAATCTGCCCCCAAGGGGGGCAGAAATGGCCTAAATACAATTTGTCCCTCAGGGGAGCGACTTTTGCCTGATGGGTCGCTCCCCATCTCTAAAAAAAGAAACAACAAAAAAAAAAAAACACAAAAAAAAAATTGCCCTGGCGCCTAGAGTGTTCTGCCCCCCCCCCCCCCCCGGGGGCAGTTCGGCCTAATAATAGGCCGATCTGTCCCCCGGGGGGGCAGAAATGGCCTAAAATAAATTTGCCCCCCCAACCCCCCCCCCCCCCCCCCCCCCCGGAGCGACCCTTGCCTACGGGGTCGCTCCCCCTGCGTGAGATTGGCGCCAAAAAACAAATCCCCGGTGCCTAGTGGTTTCTGCCCCCTTGGGGGCAGATTGACCTAAAATTGGCCAATCTGCCCCCAGGGGGGCAGAAATGGTCTAAATATAATTTGCCCCCCCAGGGGTGCGACCCTTGCCTGATGGGTCGCTCCCCATCTCTAAAAAAAGAAACAACAAAAAAAAAAAAACACACAAAAAAAATTGCCCTGGTGCCTAGAGTGTTCTGCCCCCCCCCCCCGGGGGCAGTTCGGCCTAATAATAGGCCGATCTGTCCCCCGGGGGGGCAGAAATGGCCTAAAATAAATTTGCCCCCCCAACCCCCACCCCCCCCCCCCCCGGGAGCGACCCTTGCCTACGGGGTCGCTCCCCCTGCGTGACATTGGCGCCAAAAAACAAATCCCCGGTGCCTAGTGGTTTCTGCCCCCTTGGGGGCAGATTGACCTAAAATTGGCCAATCTGCCCCCAGGGGGGCAGAAATGGTCTAAATACAATTTGCCCCCCAGGGGAGCGACCCTTGCCTGATGGGTCGCTCCCCATCTCTAAAAAAAAAAAAAGAACCAAAAAAAAAAAACACAAAAAAAAAATTTGCCCTGGCGCCTAGAGGTTTCTTCCCCCCCTGGGGGCAGATCGGCCTAATAATAGGCCGATCTGCCCTCAGGGGGGGCAGAAATGGCCTAAAATAAATTCCCCTCCCCCCCAGGGAGCGACCCTTGCCTAAGTGGTCGCTCCCTTTGCGTGAAATTCACGCAAAGAAAAAACTCCCTGGTGTCTAGTGGTTTCTACCCCCCTTGGGGGCAGATTGGCCTCATCAAAATAGGCCAATCTGCCCCCAAGGGGGGCAGAAATGGGCAAAATATAATTTTCCCCCAAGGGGAGCGACCCTTGCCTAAGGGGTCACTCCCCACCAAAAAAAAAAAAAATGAAAAAAAAAAAAAAATGGTCCCTGGTGCCTAGAGGTTTCTGCCCCCCCTGGGGGCAGATCGGCCTAATAGTAGGCCGATCTGCCCCCAGGGGGGGCAGAAAAGGCCTTCCCGAAAATATGCCCCCCTGGGAGCGACCCTTGCCCAAGGGGTCGCTCCCTTTTGTCAATAACCATAAAAAAAAAAAAAAATCCCTGGTGTCTAGTGGTTTCTACCCCCCTTGGGGGCAGATTGGCCTCATCAAAATAGGCCAATCTGCCCCCAAGGGGGGCAGAAATGGCCAAAATATAATTTTCCCCCAAGGGGAACGACCCTTGCCTAAGGGGTCGCTCCCCACCTCAATAAAAAAAAAATGAAAAAAAAAAAAAAAAAAAAAAAGAGGTCCCTGGTGCCTAGAGGTTTCTGCCCCCCCTGGGGGCAGATCGGCCTAATAAGGCCGATCTGCCCCCAGGGGGGGCAGAAAAGGCCTTTTCAAAAAAATGCCCCCCCTGGGAGCGACCCTTGCCCAAGGGGTCGCTCCCTTTTGTCAATTTCTACGAAAAAAAAAAAAATCCCTGGTGTCTAGTGGGGTTTCAAAAACCGGATTGCAAGCAATCCGGCTTTTGAAACCCTCGGAGGGACTTCAAAGGGAAGGAAATACTTTTCCTTCCCTTTGAAGCCCCTCCGGGCCTCCCAAGTGATTGAAAAAGAAATGCTTTTGCATTTCTTTTTCAATCGCGCTGGAAGCAGAGCTTCCAGCGCGACGAGGGAGGCCCCTGTGACACATCAGCGCGCGCGCGCTGACGTCACAGGGGGGGGTGGGGGGGGGGTCGGGGGTGGAAGGGGAAGGTCTTCCCCTTCCATCCCCGACTTGGGGGGGGGGAGGGGGGTGCACGGGGGGCGCGCTAGCGCGCCCCCAAGTTCCCCTGTGCCATGGACGAGATGATCTCGTCCAAGGCACAGGGGAACTGTAGCCTTGGACGAGATCATCTCGTCCAAGGCACAGAAGAGGTTAATTTCAATGTTTCTATATATGTTTATAGTTGTAATTCAGGTTATTTCCAAGTTTGCTAACTGTTCATGACGGTATGCTCCTTTTTAAAAGTATTTTGCAAAGGTTTTTATATGAAGATTCTCTATAAAGTTCATTATTTATAATCATGAAGTGTGTAGATTGTCGATGTTCTCTATATGTTTCAAAAGGCACGTCAAAAATGGCATAAACTGACGTCCCGCGCGCCGGCGAGGACCTCTTATTGCCAAAATGTCACACAGAGCCGCATGGAGTTGGGCAATTGTGATGTCCTCGCTGACGTGCAGAGCTAGAGAGAAGTTTCAGTTGAATGCTACACATGGGGAGAATTCATTAGGTGAGGAATCCACAGGTAGCTAATGTATCCACCAGAAAAAGCATTGTCTGGTAGAGCGCCCCTCTTCCCCCAAAAGGAGGGGGGGGTGCGGCCCCTTAGATCTCGGGCCCCCGTGGCCTGAACCCGGTCACTTCCGCCCTTTCATTTTACGAGGTGTGAGGGTGGAAGTGATTCAGAGGGAGTCGCATGGGCCGCATCACTTCCGGGTCCGGCTGGCGTGCATCAGATATGGGGGGGGGGGGCTATTTAAGTGGCTCACACCGCCCTCCCCCCCACAGAAGGGCCCCAGCCTTTCCTGATACAACGTCAGCAGCGCTTTTCATCGGCTTCTGCACCTGGCATCTCTCGACGGTGGCGGCTCGCTTCAAGTTTCTGCACCCAGCAGGGAAGTCGTGCTGCTTGGAGCCGGGTGATCCTTTTTGTCAACAGCCCTTGGTGTCTTAGGCCCTCCCAAGGAAGGGGTTCGAATTCAGCTTTGACCTAAATTTGCTTTCATTTGTGCAGCACGCACGTTGCCTGGACCTGTGATCCCTTTGCCTGAACATTTGCAGCACTGTGTGGGCCAGTTTCCTAGGCAACGCATCGGGGCTGGCAGCGCTGCTTGGGCACGTTTTTATTTCTCACAGCGTGCTCACTGCCCAGGCCCGTTTCGTGGTTAAATTCAGCCCCCTTTTTGAGTAGGCCTTTCTTTGGGGGTCTACTCCGGTAACCTCCTGCCCCTTTTTGTGGCTGGAAGGCCTTTCTAAGTATTTTCAACCCCCCCCACACACACACACACACACACACACAAATTGTCTGTGCCTTCCTGACCTGGCTGAGTGGCCCACCAGCAATTTCGTTTGCGCAACATCGGCCCTGTCTGGGCCAGGAACGCTCATCAGGATCTGGGGTAAGTGAAAAATTGCAGGGAAGAAAAAGTAGTAATGTGTTTTTTTACTCACTGTTTGCGCATATAGGTGTAAATTTGTTAGGAAGGGAAATAAAGTAGCACTGTGTTGATTACATTTGTTGCGAATTTCAAGCTATAAGGGTGTTTTGTGCTTAAGTAATTCAATCTTGTAAGTTTGAGTGTGCAACAAGGGTCATGGTTTGCAATCGCAGTAAGGTTGGAAAGAGAAAAGGCAAAGACCCTGAATTGTCGCAGTAATTGACATTGGTTTTGGCAAAATTAAGGGATAGAAAATCACAGAGGGAACTCCGCATCAGATGGGAAAAGCAATGGGGCAGAAGGTGATCGCCCTAGCCGCTCTCATGTCTCCCCGTGCAGCATTCCCTCCTGTGAAGCGCAGTTAGGAAATAGGTTTCAAACATTCCTGTGGGCGGGCCAGACATGGCAGCGCAGTAGGTTGCTGCTGCTCCTACATTACCTACCTCCCCTGCGCAGTCACCTAGGGTGGATACTTTGGGCCAACTGTTATGCACTATTCCAGAGGTCCCCCCGGTAGAACTGAGGGTAGTTCCTACGCCGGATCTAGGGGTCATGTCCATTTTAACTGATATTCGGCAGGCACTGTCAACTTTAACACCACCCCTTGCAACCCAAGGAGTGCAGACCGCAGCGCAAGTGGTCCTTACTCCCGCCTCACAAGCGCAGGGCAGCGCCACTGCCCAAGCAACTATGCAAGATGCGACCATGCAAGCGATGCTGTCAGCGGTACAGCTTTTGTCTAGCCTGGATACTCCCTCTGCTCTTGTTCCACCAACTGCCCGCGGGCCCCCACAGATACCCTAAAGAATACAGTAGCGGAACTCAAGTGCCAGTTCATGGCAATTACTGCAGCGTGCATTATTGGGACAGCGGCTACTGGAACCACAGACTCAAGTGACATCTAGTCACCGGGCATGCAGTCTCCTATCCCCAACAACCTGGACAAAGATAAGATCACTGAGAGCAGCATAAATAAGTCTGGGGATGTTCGTTTGATAATGAGCACCAGATAAGACACACTATTATTCCGGCCAGGTAAGCTTGCAGCCCACGTTGCGGCAGATGTGAAAGAAAAGATTTGGAAAGGGGAGTTTGTAGACATTTTTTCGCTCATCAAAGCTAAGAGAAGAGAGGTAAAATTTTAAGATAAGGAGGGGAAGGCCTCATCTTCCAATGACAAAAAAAAACAGGGTCGAGGAGAATAACACGAATTGGTTGTTTGGGTTTAATGTTTATATGTCTGTCATGCTTGAGAAGAAACCGGACTTGGCAACCTCTATGATTTTTTATGCTAATAAGATATTGAAAGAACATCATGTGTACGGAGGTAATGCTTGGATGGAATATGATAGGGACTTCAGGTGGGCTAAGGTTGAGGACCCAGACAACGGATGGGACCAGACCAAAGTGAATATATGGCTGGAATGCGTGAACAGTAAGCTGCCTGGGAAGCAGCCTTTTCACACACAATATTCCAATGAGAAAAAAGGCTCTAGTTGGACATTTAATAAAAAAGTGTGTTCACGCCAAGCAGGGTCCTGCAAATTTAAACATAACTGCTCCTTCTGTGGACACCCTTCTCACCCAGAGTTCAAATGCATCAAGAAATCCAAGGAGAAGGTTAAGAAAGGGAGTAAGCTCTCAAGCTGACTTTATCTTGCCCTCATCCACACAGATGAATGCTTTCCTACCATGGCTGCAGTCCTATCCTAAGAAAGACTCTGCAGACTTATTGTTTATGGAGGCTTCTCTTTTGGTTTCAGGATTCCCGCCATAAAAGTGCAAAACAGAATGTTTTTGAACTCTTGCAAAATTACTGAGTGATTTTCAATGCAGGCCATTTGCTGTTTTTTAAGTCATCTTAGGAAACTTTGCAAGCCAGTTTCCTGTGCAAAGGCTCACCTTGCTGCTATTGTTTTCTTTTCCAAAACTACATAATCAGGAGACTCAATGCATTTATCATTAAGAGGGCTGTGGCCGGGTGGGTTTATCTAGACTGCACAAAGGATACTAGGCGCCTCCTAACTGCTCGCATATTGGGGGGGAGGGGGGGCTCCTGGACAGTCTCATGAATGTTTGTTCCTCCCCCCTTTGAAGCAACACTATTTACGGCTGCATCTTCTACAGCCTTTTATGGAGCTTTTCACGTGGGCAAATTAGTGGGGTCATCCAAGGGTGACTACACAGGAGACCTCCAGTTGGCCGACATTCTGATTATCACAGGGTTGGTAGCAATTCGATTACAAAGGTCCAAGACAGATCAACTAGTAAAAGAGTCGACCATTGAACTTGAGACTGCCCAGGGATCCCGTTTGTGCCCAGTGGATCGCTTGGGCTCATACTTAGCAGTTCGCCCAGCATCTGAGGCCTCAACTCTTTCTTGATAGGAAAGGGGAGTGCTTATCCCGTTACCAATTCTTAGCAGTAATGAAGGCGGCACTGGGGCCTGCTGGGTAGCCCCTCAAGGTTACTCATTGCACTCATTCAGGATTGGGGCAGCTACTCTAGCGGCCGGGGCTGGGATGTCCCTGGCAAAAGTGAAGACCATCGGGAGATGGCCATCCAATTGTTATAAACGTTACATATGCCCTGAGTTGCAATGACAAGTGTTACACACTCCTGTTTTTTGATTCCTCATGATGGTTACTCATGCAACTTTCTTTTGTTTCAGTACTATGCCGTCTCATGTGGTTTGGGTGTGAGGGACTCCAGTTCCCAAACCTCCTCGTCATCCATGTAGGTGGAAATTACCTGGTGCGACTGGGCCGCAAGACTCTCAGGGAAGCGTTTTTAATGGAAATCACCCGATTATCCAAGAAGTTCCCGAACGCTGCCATCGCAATTTTCGCACATGGTACCTCGTCGCAACTGGGGTCCGAACACTAAATCAAGGACCATGAATGTGTCTGTTCGTCGACTTAATGCGGAAATATTGAGACTTTGTCCTGGTCCGGGCTGCTTATGGTAAATTTGTAGAAAAATCCCCTCTGGGCAAACTAATCCAATCACACCTCATTCACATCGACAATGAAACTCTCTATTAATCAGTTTAGAATCAAAGGTAAATGTTTAACAAAATTGCGAGCAAACTCCCAGGTCATGTAATAACAAAGCAAACACATAAATATTAAAACATCAATGACATAAAATCAATATCCAATACAATTCAATAAAAAGAAAACAAACAAAAGACATATACAATCGTCTATAAAATAGAACTGTCCCAACATTGATAGGACCAGGCCTATCGATAATTTTCGGTACTCTTTATTCAATAAAGGCCTCCTTCTATGGGTCCAGTAAAGGTAAAGCGTTGACGCGTTTCGGTGGGCTTCCAAATCTTTTCCACCACCTTCTTCAGGACTAAATAGTGTTCCCCAAAATTATTGATTCAAACCTCGAAAAAAGCCAGTACACAACATCCACACTGATATATATACTTTCCTTAACATCCACCGTCTTTATGGATTGTGTTTCATGGAGTCCAAATGTATATAGATAAAATATGTCAGAACCAAATATTGTTCACCTGGTTCAGACCTTAATTCTTAAAGTCAGCGCTCTTATTTCAATTCTTATTTCGACGCTTAACTTATTTTTTTTTAAATGAAGGATGCTTATGGAACATCCCACACAAACTGCTAAAAGGGCCAGACATGTTTCATAAAGATAGGGTGCATTTATCTGATGCAGGAATGGACCGTTTCATTGTGGACATTTGGTCCTTCTCTCTCAGCTTGTCTGAGGGTGGGGAGGGCGAAGGACCTTTGGGCCCCTGGTCGCCCTCGTGGCGGGAAAGGAGATATTAAAAGTCACAATAACAAACAGAGGGGTCCCCAAGGCAGGGTCCCCTGGATAACACCAGAGGTAGGATCCTGAAGTCCTGAACCAACCTGTGGATGTACACACCAGCTTAGGGGGTAGGGATCCCAGATCGCTGGGGTGGGCATGGGGCTCCTGCTCCTGGCCGCAACGTTACACCCCTATGGTGGATTGGTGTTTGGGGAGGAGGCAGAACCCAAAGCATGAGGACAAGGGACGTGAAGTCTGGGGAACAGCCCCCCCCACCCCCCTAGGGATACAGGTGAGGTATGGGTCACCTGTGTGGTCCAAAGGAGGTTCAGGACAGGAATGGATCCTGTCACATTGATTTATGACTTTAGTAACAGAGAAATTCTTATTGAAATGATGTGAAGTTAGTTAATATTTCACTCAAAACAATACAATACATCAAATGCTTGTTTTTAAATCTTCAATTTAAAATAAATTGCTTCCAGCAAATAAGTCCTGTCGGTCTGCGTGTGGCAGGTGTTGGGGTGAGGCCTTTCTGGTGGCCTCCGGGTTCTATGTGCTGTGCAGCACATCTGGGTGCCCCATCAAAAAATCCCTGCACCCCACCACTAAAAGCAGATTTAATCACCCTGGATATTATGCCCTACTGGTAGATTTTTAAGTACATAGAAATCAGTGTAATCATCTGCAAATCACCGGCATGAATTTGCAAAAGCAAATTATAGCGCTTGCCTTTCTCAAAGACCCTTGGGAATTTTGTGTCCCTTGTATCAAATTCAAAAGAATATCTGTGCATCTCGTTTGGCTTGCGCATTGTTCAGATGTGAGTATATTTCCTGATCCCAAATATGTGTGAAGTCCCAGCAGATGGTTGATGTGTCACTTGCACAGTCTAGGACACCTATGACATGAAAATTGACTTTGAAATAGACAGTAGGCTTCACTGATTGCAGCTGGGAGCGTGGTAGTTAGAATTGCATATGCTGTGCTTTGATGGACTGATTGCTTCTAACAAGTGTGTAAGGGATGGAGGAAATGATGTTTGTGAGATGCCAGTTCCTGGTGCAGGTGACTACAGATGCAGTACGGCAAGTAACTACGTTTGCTGGCACAGCGGATCATTTTCCTTTTGTTGCTTCAAGATAGGTGCACTTTTGGCGGGGGGGGGGGGAGTGGGGGGTTTTGGGGTTAAATGATGACTCTTCTTAATCTGTACCTTTGTGTGATCATGCACCTCTTGAATTCCAAACATTACATTTTTTGGCATCATGAAACCTGGGGGCACGTGTTAATAAGTGCCAACAGTACAAAAGCCCATTGGTACAGAAAGCAATAACTTAGTGCCCTGGCTCTAAATACCAAGTTTTACCAGGCTGTCAGCAAAAGACAGTGGGCAATACGGAGGAAGGGAAAAACGGGAAGGCGTCACAAAGGGAGAAAGCTGCAAGAGTGAGATGAAGGGGAAGGGCTGTAATGGATTCAATGGCTGTAATGGATTAAATGGCTTTAAAACTATGCTGCCTCAGTACTCCGTGCGCGCACATTTATTTGCAGTAGCGGAGTGTTTCAGAGGAACTTTGAGCACCGGCACGTTTTTATTTACAAATTAAACACTGCACCAGATCCGTCTTTGCTCACCCTGCCCATGCTCCCAGTGTTGTCTTAAACTAAACTCCCGATCGTTCTTTCTTTGCGTCTCGCTGACTTTGGTGCGAGGATTTCACCCTATTTGCAGAGGTGCTAAATTGTGCAACGTCAGTGGACTTCCTTTTGCGTGAAATCAGGATGCTTTAGCCTGGTATACTCCCAGGCTCCTGCCACCTTTTAGGTGCTATTGCTCAAGTTTTTATCTGGTGCGGTGGCCCCACTGGTTAATCCTCGGCTCTGCCATGATTTCCTGTAAGGGACAACACAAGCCCTTCTGCTATGGTATAGGAGTAAATATACCGCCCTGTCACCTTCTTGTGAACGCAGCGTATTGAATGATCAGATTTCAAGTAAAACATTCTCAGCGCCGTGGGTGGGGCCTTCATGACATTTGATATGTATGAATTCCATATTATTAGCATGGCTGTCTTTAATTTGACAGTCTGGTTTAAATTAATCCCCTCTCTGCTCAGAGGGGGCTTCCTAAAGAAGCCCTAAATATCATAAAGCGATGACGATGACGTATGGATAACACGGGGTCTGGCGCATTTCCACCATCTTTCCAATCCGTGGTAAGGGATACCATTCCATGGCTTAAAGGCTTTAAACATACTCGGCACATGGGATATAGAGAATACAGAGAGCTTAAAAACAACAATACTCTTGGCAACTACTATATAACTATATGAGCAAAGATTTAAAAGTGTGAGAACTTGTATTGAGGCAGGCCGGTGCAGTGTGACGCAGGCGTGGCCTGCCTCCCCCACTTAGATGTGGCTCTTCAGATGGCACTGTGAGGGCCAGGAGAGAGGAAGCCCGAAGGAGGGAAGGTCAGGAGGGGACTTAGAAACCCCCGGCCGGTTCGGTCTTGCTCATGGGCCTAACTGACCACGTAGGATATGAATGCACAGTTGGGCAACTCAGATACCAGGTTGGTCCACTCCCTATAATACCTTTGGTTAAGGCAGCGGCACCATCCCTCTCTGGCTGTCACTGGAGCCCTTCTAGTTCCTTCAGTCACCCGAATTCCAAGGGTGGGCTGCCCATCGCAGTCCTCGTACCTCCTGATTAGCATGTGCCATGACAAATGTGCAGCACAAAACCAGAGTTCTCAAAGAACATGACATCTATGGTAGTGAGGGATGGGGCTGCTACGGTAAAGCTGGAGGCTAAAAAAAAAAAAAAAAACGTGTGTTGAAGCAGGTATGGAGACAGGCTGACCACGGCACTGGCGGGTCTCTTCCTTTCCCTCACTTTCTATTATTTTTTGAAAATTAGCAGCAATCCCCAGCACACAACGCTGCCTTCCCTCAAGTCTGGCACTGTCTGCACCATGGTGCACACTATTTACTGTAAATGTCTGCATTGTCAGAACATGGCTATTTTGTTTGTGTTTTAGTATTCTTAGATTGTCTCGGTGTACTCTGAAGCAGCCATTAATCAATAACCTATCGCTACGTGAAACTCCCACAGAACCTAATCCGGTTTTCTGCCTACTAAATTACTTTGCTAGGACACATTTTATTGCATATAATTTTCTTATTTATTTTTTGCTATCGCACTTGCCACGGATTAAATCATACTTTCGTACAGGAGTCTTTGGTGATCCCATATGAACACTGGTGCATTGTCAAATACTAGTTCTTCAGTCCTTTCCTGTGTAACAGCAGGGAGTTAATTTCCCTCCAATGAAGTGGAAATCAGTTGCAGAGCTTTGGTTCTAGAATAAAAAGTCTAGGGTGTCTGCAGGACTTGCAGAGAGCTGGAGCGAAAGATCTGGTGATGACAACGCTCAGATCTCACCTCGGACACAGCCCACATACACTATGCCCTGTATGTGTGTATGTGTATGTGTATGTGTATGTATATATATATATATATATATATATATATATATATATATATATATATAAAACCCCTTTCAATGAAGACTAAGCAGCTCGGATCAGTGCTTAGCTTGTGTAAAAGTAAGTCTAGGGGCCAAAGTTCTTCTTAGGAGCCCTCTGCTTCTGGATGCGAAAATTAAGACTTCTTAGTACAGATTCCACCTCACCCATCTTTCTTCAAACACCCTGCAGTTTCTCTATTTCACTATTGCACGTTCTTTCTTATCTCTGCTTTCTCTCAATATTTTTCTTCCTCAGCCTCCCTTTTCTTCCTTTCTGCCCTTAACTTTTTTTGCTCTGAGGCAAAGTATGTTGATATTAAATAAGTACAGATCATCAAAAATGAGTCCTAGTGCCCAACAACTGCAACCAGTGGTACAAATTAAGCCCTGTATTGACTCGCCTGATAGGCTTTACGCCATAGCAATTCATCTTGTCAGTTGGGTTTTTATTAAATAAAAATGGAAAGGATTTGTAAATTTTCAGAAAATGTGGTCTTAGTCTGGCATTTTGGAAGACTATCAAATCTTCGCTGAGTCATCTATCTTGAAAACGCACTTCCTTACATCATTACTTTTCAAAGACCCTGCATAGACTCTCAGATACAGAAAAGATGTCCATATTTTAGACAAGCCTTTACATTAGCCACAATTCTTAAAATCATTTTCAGAACATTGATAAACCGTTTCGATTTCTCACAAAGTATATTATCACTTTTTCACACGTTCTACATTGTTGTGATCCTGAACACACTCGACTTCCAAAAACCACCACCACCCCTATCTGCTAGTAAGAAGAGATCTACGCACTCCTTACTAGTAATCAGAATTGAGAGGCACCTTTGACACCTCGCCTAATTCAGACACATGGCAGGAGTCCAATAGAAGCACTGCGGTCACATTTCGGGAGGAGGGGGGGATTAGATTGGGGGCTTCAAGAACAGAATCAAAAAATGAAATGATACAGGGGAACAAGTAAAAAATGGATCGGTAGGGTGCTGGAGGAAGCAGCTGCAGCCTTTCATCCTTACTGCCCACCCACCTCAGACTGGACATCAATCACGGACTTAGTCACACTTGTCTAACCATTTGGACCTTCTTCGACAGTCCACTTATTCAGCGGAAGCTCTGGCTTTGCATTCATTCTACCAAGGGCCTGCACTACACTGCCTTAGATTGGAGCTTTTAGCTCCAGTTCCTTTCCAAGGGGAGTTTTTGGTGCATTACCTTTTCGTATTTGGTGGTATATTGGCAACCAGGAGAAAATTACTAAAGAGAGTGCACTATAGTTATACTTGTGAAGCTGGGTCTTGTGTCTCCCCTAACTGATGCATGTCCTGCAGGAATCTGTGCTTAAGCTCCTGATCACAGGTTTGAATCCTGGTGAGCCCAATCAGCCTTTGAGTCTTCCAAGGTCGGCATAATGATTACCGCTGACTTTGGTAACAGTAATCGTCGGTCATACAGCACGACGTGCCACGGGACAAAACGTGCCCTTAACAGTTCTACATTTTATGTTACTTTGCTTTACAGTGCCTAAGTGCACTGAACCAGGTTTACTGGAGACACGTCTACTATGGTTCTGGCTGTGGCCAGAGTATAGTTCCAGAATACTGCAGTAGGTTGTCAGGAGAACCGTGGCTCTCAGCTGCATCTGTTAACACGAGACGCATGGTCAAATAGTGATGTCTGTCATTTTCTACCAACTCAGTCCTCTACAGCAGAGACACAGCAGCAACGTTTTACTCCCGTAGAAAGATATGTCCACCATCTGAATCTACCACAGCATGTTCGCAGAAATCTCTGGCCCTGTTTAGTTATGCAGCCACTCGTTCTACCACAAGACTTTACTGCAGTTTCTACCATTAGACTGAACTGCAGTTTCTACCATCAGACTGAACTGCAGTTTCTACCACCCGAATCAACGACAGCAGGTACACCGAAATCTCTGGGCCTGTTTAGTTCCCCAACCACTCGTTTCTACCTCCTGACTGTACTGCAGTTTCTACCACCTGAATCTACCACAGCAGGTACGGAGAAATTTCTGGGCCTGTTTAGTTCCCCGACCACTAGTTTCTACCACCGGACTACTGCAGTTTCTACCACCTGAATCTGGTGCAGCAGGTGCGTAGCAATCTCTGGGCCCGTTTAGTCCAGCAGCTACTTGTTTCTACAACCTGGCTCTACTGCAGTTTCTACCACCTGAATCTACCACAGCAGGTACACAGAAATCTCTGGCACTCTTTAGTTCCACAGCCACTAGTTGTAACACCTGACTTTACTGCAGGTTCTACGACCCAAATCTGGCACAGCAGGTACACAAAAACCTCTGGGCCTGTTTAATTCAGCAGCCACTTGTTTCTACCACCTGACCATATTGCAGTTTCTACCACCTGACCCTACTGCAGTTTCTACCACCTGAATCTACCACAGTAGGTACACTGAAATCTCTGGGCCTGTTTAGTTTGCAGCCACTCCTTCGTACCACCCAACTCTACTGCAGTTTCTACCACCTGAATCTGCAGGTACGTTGGAATCTCTGGGCCGGTTTAGTTCCAGAGTCACTCATTTTAAGGTTTCACACAAGCTTACGGCCTCTTGTATATACTTATATACTTCTTTGTGGGCTCTCTACATTTTCATTACTTTATTTCAGTGACCTTAAAAAATCGTTGCTTGCTAGTGGTCAATCCTTTCTCTGTCTCACCCTTTCCTCAGTTGTATACTACCCTGGAGCATGGCCTGGTACTTTTACCCATCCACTTGTGCCACTGAGCATGTGCTTAGGGACTACTTTTTTCATAGGCGAAGAGTATTTGACCAGCACACTGGACGTTTTCAGTGATTCCAGTCAGTTTCTGTAAACAGGGCTGTGAATCATGTTCTTCGCTGGTTACGTGTGCTGTGCACTCAAAGACCGAGGGCAAATGTTAGAGGCTGTTTAATGAAGGTGCCCAATTCCGCCCCCTGCCGCCGCCATGCAAAGACAATCATGGCCAGGACTATGTTTGCATCGATTTCTGTATGTGCTGCCGATGCATAAAGAAAATTGTTACCATTACAATATTTAAATGTATATTCCACCAATTTAAAATTGCCGGTGCACGTCATGCGCCATGATGTCATTAATGTCAGGATGAGGCCGTCTCTTTTCTTTCGCTGTTGCTTGTTATTTCCTGAGATTATGCCACATACTGCAAAACGATGTAGAGGTAAGTGCCTGACAGCCCAGTCAACTGTTACAGGAATACTACAGCTATCTTGGTACCATTACAGTTTTGAAATATACAAACAACAGTTACTTGAGACACTTGAATTTTCATATGTTTTTAATATATCTTAATTACGAAAATTATGGTCAAGCGATTCTTATTAATATCAGGTTTACATAATTCCCAACCATGCTACACTTTACAATTTCTGCAATAATGTATTGGATACAAACTTTTAAACTGGAAACAAGCCACCAAACATGTCCCATAGACGTTATCCTCATAATTCCCGGTTTATTAACAACTACGCTGGTATCCACTTTTAAACTTGAAACCTGTGTGACTCAACAATGACAGCCATCTTTGACTAGTGCTCTTCAACTGGAAATGGTAAAGAGTTGCACCACATTTTTAGCAAATAATGCATTATTTTGAGCACTCCATCAAATAGAGTAGTTGCATACAATAATATTTAACCTTCAAGTGTATATCCAATAGAGAATGCTAAATACAACAAATTAGTTTGCAGCTCATAGTTAACATTTTACTTTAATATTTAAAATCAATTGTCTGCTTACTACTCGAGTATTTTTACTTACTTTTACAATTTATCAATTTGCAACACTTTTTTATGCTGAACAGGATTCAGTGTCATTAGAAGGCATCGTCAGGCTGAGCATTTGCAGTTGTCCATTTTCTATTTCCAGCCTTCGTTATTTTACCTGGACAGTCTTGGTATGTGCGGCTGTGCCCATTCCCCACCCTTACCCCAGACAGTCCTTCTTCTGTCTTCACTAGCTCTAGAACTCTCCTGGCATTGCTCATACAGCTACTCCGGTGTCATCATACTAGCACGCTACTGCATCCTCTTTGGTGAGCTGCAGGGCTATAGTTTACAGCCTCTGTCTCATCGACCCACTTAACCTCTCATCCCTCTGCCCCGTACTGTCTTATATGTGACAGGAATTACCTTAAAGTGTGTTGCAGAGGACCTACCTACACCTGGCCTGCGACCTTCCACAGGGTTGGATTTGACTTTTGCACTGAATGTTTAACCTGCTTGTAGCCTCGACAGCTAGTGCAATTTATTTGTGTGGTTTTGGGCTCATATTACGAGTGACCCCAATACCCCCACTGTTTATTTGCCAGTAATTATACATTTTTCACATTTTGGACCTCAGTTGTGCTGGGTCTCAGTCTAGCCGGGGAATGAGGTACGACATAGTGCTAGCAGGCTGGAGCTAATTATACATTTTTCACATTTTGGGCCTGGGTAGTGCTAAGTGCCAGTCTATCCGCGGCATGTGGTACAGCCTAGTATTTGCAGGCTGGAACTCAACTGCCTTTGGGTACTTTCAACAGACCCATGACCTTGTGGCGCAAAACTTTGCTCAACATTGACCTATCTGGCAAGGGGCATTACATGAAACTAGTATATTTAGAGGGTTGGGTATGTTCTGTTCTAGTCACCAACTCGGTTACTGTACCAGTTATTAATAATCTAAATGAGTAGTCATGCATGTACAACATTAGAACGCATCCTTGCTTTTAACAGACAACAGGCCCCTCCACCAAATTGTTAAGCACAACATGCTTTTTCTGTTAAGGTCATTCCTGGGTCCTCACACTAGGATGAGAAGCTTGGGGGGATGGTGATGGGGACAAAAGAGTCACCCCTTCCCACCATTCAATGTCTTTTTGAAGCTATCTCATGGCTGAAACTTTTGTTTTACAGCTGGGAGTAGTTTGTGTTTCAAGGGCCTTGTTTGTAATAGTATTACAGTAGGCCTTCAAGGCCTGAAAATGTGTAAAGCACTATGCCCTCTACCTGTATGTTTATACTGCATTACTTTCTGCCATTCTGGTTTCATATCGTAAGGCCCTTTAGGGATTGACTATAGGCTTACATGACTGTTTCTTACAAATGCTATTTTTATCATGGTGTCCTCTAGAGGCTGTTCTGAGCATCACAGTCAAGATACTACATCATCAGCTTGGAAACTCATTCCATAATGCTTTGCGGGGCATTCCTTTTACAAACATTTTTGCCCTTAACTCACTGTGTGGTGGTCCTAGGACAATGGGACTCTTGAGCATTAAAGTCAAGATACTACAATATTCACTGCACTCTGGAACTGCCCTTAACTCACCTGCACAGCACACACGGTCTCCAGGTCATCTCTGGATCTCCACACTAGGAACCCCAAAATAATAATATTAAAAAAATATAATAAATAATGGCAATATTTTCATTTTTGCTGCAGATAGAGCAAGATGATAAATCAAAGTGCTTTAGTTATAGGCAGAGCCATTGGAATTATGCAGCAGAGCGGACCAAATAATGCTGCAGGGATGACCAATTTATGTGGCATGAAAAGATCAGTTATGCTTTTACAATGCCAGTAGCTCTTACTCAAGCATTACAAATGCTTGTTACCGCCCTACTCTACTGCAGTTACTACCGCCCGGCTCTACTGCAGTTACTACCACCTCAATCTGGCACAGCAAGTATGTAGGACTCTCTGGGCCTCTTTAGTTCCACAGCCACCCATTTCTACCATCTGACTATTGCAGTTTCTACCATCTGGAGCAACAGTTACGTTGAAATCTCTTGGCCTCTTGTTCCACAGCCACCCATTTCTACCACCTGACTTTTGCAGTTTCTACCATCTGGAGCAACAGTTAAGTTGAAATCTCTGGGCCTCTTGTTCCACAGCCAACAGTATCTACCACCTGAATCTGGCGCACCAAGTACATAGGAATCTCTGGGCCTCTTTAGTTCCACCGCCACTCATTCCTAGCACCTTACTGCTGCAGGTTCTACCACCGACTCTACTCCAGTTTCTAGCACCTGACTACTGCAGTTTCTGACTCCAGACTCCGCTGCAGTTTCTACCACCTGAATCTAGCACAGCAGGTACATTAGAATCTCTGGGCCTCTTTAGCTACACAGCCACCCATTTCTATTACCTGACTCTACTGCAGTTTCTATCACCTGAATTTGGTGCATCAGTTATGTAGGAATCTCTGTGCCTCTTTAGTTCCGTGGCCACATGTTTCTACCACTCAACTGTACAGCAGTTTCTACCACCTTAATCTGGACAGGTACCTAGGCATCTCTGGAGCTCTTTAGTTCCACCACCACTCGTTTCTCCTACCTGCCTTTACTAAAGTTTCTACCACTTGAACCTTGAGCTGCAGGTACGTAGGACTCTCTGGGCCTCTTTAGTACCAGTCACTAGTTTTCAGCACCTGACTCTACTGCAGTTTCTAGCACCCGACTCCTGCAGATTCTAGCGCCTGAATCTGGCACAGCAGGTACGTAGGAATCTGGGTCTTTTTAGTTCCACAGCCACCCATTTCTGCCACCAGAATATACTGCAGTTTCTACCACCTGTATCTGAGCAAAAGGTAACTTCAGTTCTATTGCCCTGGACTTTGTACAAGGAAGCCATTTTACCTGTGTACTGGACACGTGGCCCGCACCATAATGGTAACTCCAAACCTGGGCATGTTTGGTATCAAACATTTCTGATGGATACAACTACCTGTGGATTCCTCACCTATTGAATACTCCCATTGCGCCAGCATTCGACGGAAATCTTCTTCCTAGCTTCTGCACGTCGACGTCACAATTGCCCGCACGATGCCGTCTGACGTCATACAGGCAATAAGAGGTCCGTGCCGACGTCAGTTCCCTTTTTTCCGTGCCATTCGAAACGGTTATCTTCGAGGGAGCTACTGTTGATGTATCGACAGTTACAGTTTGTTTTTTGGGCGATTTTTACTTTGCGACATTACAATGTCGCAAAGAAAGTCAGGATTCAAGCCCTGCCGTGAGGGTGGTGGCAAAATATCGGTAACGGACCCACATTCTGACTGCTTGTGGTGTCTTAGTTCCGACCATGATGTTGATAAGTGCGATTCTTGTCAACATATGAATCCTAAGGCCCTGAAAGAGCGTGAGGCCAAGCTTTTTCTTGCGAAGTCGAAAAAGAAGGAGAAGAGACATCATCGAAAGTCGTCGTCACCGAAGTCTCATCGGCGTCATCGGGACTCCCGGCGTCGTCGAGATTCACGGCGCCGGTCAAGTAGGGAGAGGTCTCGGTCGAGTTCTCCATCAGCTCGACGTTGGAAGACTTGGGAAGTCAGTCCCACTGTCACTCCCCAGCCGACGACGCCGTTACCATCTCCGGCTTCACCGACTTCACCCATGTCATCGGGCCATCCTCCTTCAGTGTTCGAGGTTCCGCAGCCTCAGATGTTTTCTCCGTCCTTGCAGACGTCGAGACCAGCGTAGGTGTCGCCTTCGAACCAGGCACCCCAGTACCCTGCTTTCCCGGCCCCTGGAGCGGACAGTACCGCATTCCTTAATGCGATGTTTTCCATCTTCCAACAGATGGCTCCAGGTGGTGGACCGGCTAGTCCTTTGGGCCCTTTGGCCTTCAACATGGGTGCTCCGACTCCACTTCGACCGGCACCCTTTATTCCCTTTCTCCCCCTGGGGAATGTGGGCTCGGCACCGGTATCAGCTCCGGTGGCTTCGGCTCCTACGGCTTAGGCTCCTACGGCTTCGATTTTTCAGCCAGTGACGCCGTCTAGACCTCCTCCGACTCTGGGACAGTCTTCTCACCTTCCGGCTCCTCGTTCGGCGCCGAAGACAACTATGTTGCCTGTAGACCCGGCGTCTGACGGATCAGACGATCAGCGTCATTCTTCGATGTCTGCCGACACCATGTCGATGCCGAGGATAGAGAAGAGGCTGCACTCGAGGAGGCTTGCTCTCCGCCTCCTTGAAGAACAGGAATACCAGAGGCAAGCCTTGGAGGAAGGGGAGATTGAGGATTCTCGTGAGGGTCTCCATGGACTTGACACTGCTAGTGGCCTAGATACCTCCCCTGAATGGGACTTGTCATCACCTGGGGAGTACACAGAGGAGGCGGCCACTTTTCATTCTGTTATCAGAAAGGCAGCTGGCTTCCTGGACCTCCCTTTGTCAGTGACTGAAGCCAAGCAGAACATCTTGACGGAAGTGTTGCACCCTGCTTCTACATCAGCGGAGCCACTTTTGCCATTCAATGAAGCGCTACTGGACCCCATAATGGAAGTCTGGAAGAAGCCGATGTCTTCTTCAGCCATCAATAGATCTGTGGCTAGGAGGTATCGGGTTGCACCGGCTGACCCAGGTTTTCTTTCCAGGCATCCAACACCTGAAAGCCTGGTGGTCCAGGCTTCCTGCTCAGCAAGGTCTGCTCCTGGGTCCTTTCCAGCTGTACCCTCGGATAGAGACTCCAAGAAGATGGACATGTCATCCAAAAAGGTGTTCTCATCATGTAGCATGGCATTGAAGTCCACCAATGCTACATGCATTTTAGGAAGATACATTTATGCCCTGATGGACGAGATTAAATCAACGCACACAGAGGTTCCTCAGGAATTATTAAGCCTGGTATCTGACGCTCGGGCAGCTGCAACTCAGGTTATCCAATCTGGGTTGGATACAACTGACTCGGTTGCTAGAGCAATGGGCACTGCTGTAGTTACAAGGAGGCAGGCCTGGCTTCGTAACTCAGGATTTTCCTCTGATGTGCAGTCGACCCTACTGGACCTTCCTTTTGATGGTAACAAGCTGTTTGGTGCCAAGGCGGATTCGGCCTTAGAAAGGTTCAAAGAGTAGGGCCACGGCCAAGTCGCTGGGCTTGCAAGCCACTTCTTCTACTTCCTCCAGATTTTTTAGGAGGTTTCGAGGATTTGGTCGTGGTTCCTCCTCCTCCTCCTCCTCTCGAGGGAAATTGCAGCAACCCACCTCTGCTCTCTCCTATAGATCTTTCAGAGGGAGGGGTAGGGTCCGTATCAGGGGAGCCACTCAGCAGCACTCTGCCCCTTCCTCTGGAGGGGTGCAGCAGGGGAAGCAGCCTTAGGCTTCCACCAATTCCCACTCACTCCACTCCTGTAGGGGGGAGGTTACTGAATTTGCTCCACAAGTGGGAGGTCATAACATCAGACTCCTGGATTACCAGCATTGTGAGAAAGGGCTATACCCTTCCCTTTCGGGAGTTTCCGCCCCCCCATCCCGCCCTGCCCATCTTATTGTTCAGAAGAACACCTCCTGTTAGAACAGGAGGTTCAAGTCCTCTCAAAGGGCGCGGTGGAGTTGGTCCCAGAGCAGGAAAGGGGTCAAGGTTGTTACTCGAGGTACTTCCTGATTCCCAAGAAGGATGGTCGTTTGAGACCAATCCTGGACCTAAGGATCTTGAATTGGTTCCTCAAACAGGAAAAGTTCAAGATGCTGACCCTAGCTCAGGTGCTTTTGGCGTTGAACAATGGAGATTGGATGGTGTCTGTCGACTTGCAGGATGCTTACTTTCATATCCCGATACTCAAGTCGCACAGGAAGTATCTCCGGTTTGTGGTGGGGTCGCAGCACTATCAGTTTGCGGTCCTCCCGTTTGGTCTTACTTCAGCACCTCGAGTCTTCACGAAGGTGATGTCGGTGGTTGCGGCAGAGCTCAGAAGGAAGGGGATAGCAGTATTTCCTTATCTGGACGACTGGTTGATCAAAGCCAAGTCTCCGGAGCTCGTGTTGCGTCACCTGCAGTCGACAACCCAGTTGTTGTTCGACCTGGGCTTTTCGGTGAACGTGCCCAAATCTCACCTAGAGCCCTCTCAGCGCCTCCTGTTCATAGGGGCAGTACTGGATACAACATTGAATCGAGCCTTTCCTCCGCTTCAGCGGATTCAGGACATTCAGGCGTTGGTTCCAATGTTTCAAAGTGGAGCGGTCATTCCAGTCCTCAAGGTCCTACGTCTGCTCGGTCTGTTTGCCTCCTGCATACTGTTGGTCACGCATGCTCGCTGGCACATGAGGGCTCTTCAGTGGTGTCTCCGAAGGCAGTGGTCTCAACACAAAGGAGATCTCGAAGGCTTGGTGAGGATCTCCAGGGATGCTGCCACAGATTTGAAGTGGTGGATTGCAGACGGCAATCTTTCCCGAGGAAGGCCGTTCTCGCAAGCTCCTCCAGTGGCCACAGTAATAACGGATGCTTCCACTCTAGGGTGGGGAGCTCATCTGGGGGACCTGGAAATCAAAGGTCTTTGGTCTCCAGTAGAACAGATGTTTCATATCAATCTGTTGGAGTTACGGGCTGTACGTCTGGCTCTCAAGGCCTTCCTCCCATCACTTCGCGGTCAGTCAGTTCAGGTCCTGACGGACAATACTACCGCGATGTGGTATATAAACAAACAGGGAGGGGTAGGGTCGTACCCTCTCTGCAGAGAAGCTCTTCGGCTATGGTCCTGGGCAAAGGACCATCAGATTTGCTTGGTAGCAAATCATCTGGCCGGGGTCTTGAACGTACGTGCGGACGGTCTCAGTCGCCATTTCTCGGCCGATCACGAGTGGCGTCTCCATCCATATCAAGTCCGTCTAATCTTCCAGATGTGGGGGTTTCCTCGGATAGATCTGTTTGCCACCCGGGAAAACTCGCACTGCCCGTTATTCTGCAGCCTCCAGTATCCGGTACAGGGAGCATTGGGGGATGCGTTTCAGAGGACCTGGTGCGACCAGTTGCTTTACGCGTTTCCCCCCATACCCTTGATTCCTCGACTATTGAGGAAAATATGCCAAGACCGGGCCCAAGTCATCTTAATAGCACCGGATTGGCCAAGGAGGGTATGGTACACGGACCTTCTCCAACTCTCACTGTGCCCTCCGCTCCGTCTCCCTCTCAGGGCAGACCTCCTCTCGCAGTCACAGGGGCAGGTTTTACACCCCCACCTCCAGAGCCTGCACCTTCATGCCTGGAGATTGAACGGGGCAACCTGAGTTCTTTCTCTCTCCCGCCTGATGTAGTGGATGTTATCTTAGCGGCCAGGCGACACTCCACTAAATCTATCTACGCTAATAGGTGGGCTAAATTTGTGTTTTGGTGTGGAGAGAGGCAGATTGATTCCTTACGTGCTCACTTGTCGGATGTTTTATCTTTTGCATTGTCTCTAGCACAGAGGGGTTGTGCAGTGGCTACGGTTAAGGGATACTGGTCTGCTCTTTCAGCCTTTATTTGTCTTCCAGACCAGCCTTCTTTGTTTAAATCCCCTATAGTACTTAGGTTCTTGAAGGGTCTTATGAATAAATTCCCTCCTACTCCTTTTGTTATGCCTCAGTGGGATTTGAACTTGGTTCTAACTTTTCTTATGGGGTCCCCTTTTGAGCCTATGCACTCTTGCCCCTTGAGATTATTGGTCCTAAAGACGGTCTTTCTGGTTGCAATTACTTCTGCAAGGAGAGTGAGTGAGTTGCAAGCTCTATCTGTAAAACCCCCTTATACATCTTTTTATGGGGCTAAGGTGGTATTGAGGACCAAGGCTGCTTTCCTTCCGAAGGTTGTTTCACCCTTTCATATGTCCCAGACGATTTCTCTTTCCACGTTTTATCCTCCGCCTCATCCTTCAAAGGAAGAAGAGAGACTTCATCGCTTAGATCCAAGGAGGGCGCTAAGCTTTTATATAGACAGGACGAAGGATTTCAGGCTGGAGGATCAGCTCTTCATCGGGCACGTGGGACAGAGGAGAGGAAAGGCAGTCCGCAAGCGAACACTCTCCATGTGGGTTGTTCTTTGCATTAAAATGTGTTACTCTTTAGCAAAGAAAGAACCCCCTGATGGTATAAGAGCTCATTCCACCAGAGCTAAATTGGCCTCTTCGGCCTTGGCTAGGGGTGTTCCTGTGGTTGACATCTGCAAGGCCGCAACTTGGTCGTCCCTTCACACTTTGGCGAAGCATTACTGCTTGGACTCGGAGGTTAGGAGGGATGGCCATTTTGCACGGTCACTGCTGCAGGATTTCTTGGTTTGACCATTCAGGCACCCACCAACGAGTGCGGTACTGCTTTGGGACTCTATTCAATAGGTGAGGAATCCACAGGTAGTTGTATCCATCAGAAGAACAAGTTACTTACCTTCGGTAACGACTTTTCTGGTGGATACATTAGCTACTTGTGGATTCCTCACGGTCCCACCCGCCTCCCCATTGTCTGTCTGGTCTAACCAAGTAATTCTTGAGTGTGCTCCTCTTGGTTTTGAGGACTTGTATGTATTCTGTATATATGTTCATATGTATATATATTGCTCATATTTATTTGTTTTAAAAAAAAAAAAAAGAAAAGAAGAATTGAGTGTTAGAATGATGTAATTATTTAGAATATCATTAAATTTTGCAATGTGTTTTTTTCATCTCAATGGCCTATTATTCTCAGGCACGTAAAAAATGTTGGTACTGACGTCGGCGAGGACGGCGTCGCATGTCCAATTGTGACGTCCTCGTCGACGTGCAGAAGCTAGGAAGAAGATTTCCGTCGAATGCTGGCGCAATGGGAGTATTCAATAGGTGAGGAATACACAGGTAGCTAATTTATCCACCAGAAAATTCGTTACTGAAGGTAAGTAACTCGTTCGTTGGAATCATACCCAAATACTAACGCCAGTATTGGTTGTATGATTCTATGTACTCTGGGGACTCCTTAGAGGACCCCCCAATATTACTCCTACTAGTCTTCCAGGGTTTTCTAGGCAGCCCATGCTGCTGCAGCCCCTCAGACGGGTTTCTGCCCTCCTGCTGCTTGACCAACTACGACAGTGGAAGACAGAACGAAAGATTTCCTGTGGGAGAGGGGAGGCAACACCCTCTCCCTTGGAAAAAGGTGTTACAAAGCTTGGACGGGATAGGCTCCCCAAGCCACCAGTTTGCTTTGAAGAGCATGCCCTACTTGCATAAACCGGTTTACACCAGCTCAGGGACCCCCGGTCCCTGCTCTGGTGCGAAACTAGACAAGGGAAAGGGAAGTGACCACTTCCCTGTCCATCGCCACCCCAGGGGTGGTGCCCAGAGCTCCTCCAGGTGGCCACTCAATTCTGCCATCTTGAAACCAAGATGTGCAGGGGCCCCTGGGAGCATCCGAGTGCCCAGATCACGCAGGTGACGTCAGAGACTCCTCCTTATAAGTGGTTACCATGCATGGTGACCAAACCCCCTTTTAGGGCTATTCAGGGACTCCCTTGGGGGTGGGTTCCCAGATTCAACATGCAAGCCTCCACCAGGACTCCTCTGCCTTGTTCACTTCTACTCCTGGCCACTGGAACTGCAACTGGACACTTCAGAAACCAACAAGACTGCAACTCCCGAGACAACCTCGCCTTGCAACATTGTTTCCTTGGCTCCTTCCAGCAACTGCAACAATTCCCCCGCTGTGCATCCTCTGGGGTCGACAAGACTTGAGCTGCACCAAGAAGCAAGAAGGAATCTCCCTTGGAGTGAAGGAGTCACTCCCCTACATCTGCAGGCACCTACAGCAACGACGTCCGGCTGCGTGGATCTGCTCTCCTTTTGAACTGCGTGGATCCTGCATTATAGGTGGTGGTCTGGAATGGTCTCCTTGGTCCTCTCTGCCTGCTGTCCAACTTTGGAGATGGTGAGTCCTTTCCTCTCCTTGCAGGACAATACATCCCTGTTCACCGCGACGCTTGTAGCAACCAAGGCGTGTTATCTGCTGCTCCAAGGGATCATGAGGCTCTGAATTGTCCCGGCCTCCAACACTTCATCCTTGCAAGGACAGTCTCTCCCCTGCTGCTCCAGCAATGTGGTACTCCTCTCCAGGTGTGCCTATTGAGCCTCATTGCAATTTACTAAGCCTGCTGCCAGTGGGTTACCTGTGGGGGCAGGGGCTGTGACTGCTTCTGCTGGCTCTCCCAACTGCTTAGGGTCAGCCCAGACTCCCTACCCAATATTCCTCCTCCACCCCCCAAAGGTAGAGTCCCCCAGACCTTGCAGGTCCTCTTCAGGCTTGCAACTCATCTTTTGCTTCCTCTTGCATTTCCAAGGCTTGGTGGTTCTCCTGACCACTGACATATGCAACCCAACATGGGACACCATTTGCACTGCTCCAAAGATTCCTCTGCAGCTCCTGGACTCCACAGCTGGTCTTCTCCTTCCGCTGTCAACCCGGATCTTCATCTGCAGAAGGATGGGTAGTGGCTCCTGCCCCGACTGGGCACTCCATTGTGGAATGGACTCTGTCCCTTCTTTTGCAGGTCCTCTTCTTCCATTATCCACCTTTGGGTTCCTCTTGTCTGGTCCAGTCAGGTTCTTGCACAATCCATTTTCTAGTACCTTTATTTTTGTAACACTGTGTGGTTCCTTTCATGTGTGTTAAGTTACTGTGTGGCTAAAATGGTATTGCATAAGCTTTGCATGTCTCCTAGATAAATCTTGAATGCTCATCCACAGCTAACTTTAGAGAGCCCTTACCTCCTAGACACTGACCACACCTCACTAATAGAGGTTGCCTGGACCTGGTATAAGGTGCCAACACCATAGGTTTCCACCACACACCAGGCCAGCTTCCTACAGTTTCTACTACCTGAATCTGGAGCAGCAGGTATGTAAGATACTGTGGGTCTCTTTGGTTTCACAGCGACTCGTTTCTACCACCTGACTCTACTGCAGCTAGTAGGCAGCAGCGACGTGGCCTCTTCTGTTTCACAGCCACCTTTGTAGTCAGGCCTGATCTAGGCAGATGACTCCATTGCAGACAGACAGCAGCGCTCATGTCAAGCCAGGCACTTAGTGGGAAAGGGGACTGGGATAAGCAGAAAAGACAGAATGGCACTAAGCTGCCCCAAGGCTCGCAGACCATGCCAGAGCGCGCTGCGAGGGATGGCGTTCACTTTCAAAGTGATTCATATTGCAATAGCTGCCCAGATGAAATCAGCTATTCCACTTTTTTTTTTTTTTTTTTTTTTTTTAAGAGCGCCTCGCACCAGCGTAGAATTTTAACGACATAGAGCACTTTGTGGCGTCTAAGTGCTCATATTAGCTTTCTTTGCCTTTCTTGATGTCTTTATAAATCTGTTTATTCATCTAATTGAGTCACACATGACTGAAGGGTTGTGATTTTTCGCATGACGTGCTCCTCGTTTTCAGCTGAATGCACAGCGACAAGCTCTGCTCTCTACAACTGTCACAAGTTTTCTTTCAATTACTTCCGCTGCGCCTTCACTTGCATCAGGCATCATTAGATGTGCTGTCATAAACTGAAGTCTGCGATTTTTGTGTTTTTTTACGCTGCGGCGAGATAGATCATGTGTTTCTTAGCTTTCTTTCTTAAGAAACCTCGCATGAAAGAAACAGTGCGGACGAAGATTGAGGAAAACAAGCATTAACTATGCCAGTAGGGCACCTTAAGTCATTGATGAGTTTAGAGACTCAAGTCAACACACGTGCAGTGCACTGTTACACATTTGTGCACACGTACATTTATTCATCCAGCCACTTACTCATTCTTAAATTCTTGGATTGCCCAACCCACCCAACACCACCATACAAACTCACCAAATATATGGAAGAGAAGTGATAAGAATAAAAGCAGACAAAAGACAACATGCTGCAGTCTGACCCGAAGCCGTTCAATGTCATAGATGTATGTGGATTTTTTTTCTTTGTTTTCCCCCCGCCAACTTTTTGTTGTTGTAAGATGACCGAGAACCACACCTGCAAGAATTATCACAGGTACAAATCTTCTACTCCAAGGGTTTTTCGTAGCAAGTAATAAACATCATTGATAACGTAGAGTATCTTCCTTGGAGCAAACTTACTGGCTACAGGCATTAACAGTGTAAAATCAATCCACACTTCGTGTCCTATTTGCTTTAACACACACACACACACACACACACACACACACACACACATATATATATATAAATATAAATAGGTCAGGACTAATTCATTTATTCACATTTTTCATAATGAACTTAATCAGACCGCTGGCATCCTAGATAACGATTCCAAACAAACCAGTACCCTTTTCCATTATAACATCATCATGACCTATTCAAGCCTACTATAGTGACCACAAGCTTTCCTGCAAGGTATCCATCAATTAAGCAGTTCTAAAGTTCAAAATATGTACATTAAAGACGGCAAACAATTTAGAGCCTATATTCTCCTACTCCTGTACCCCATGCCTAGGAAGGATTCTCAGGGTGAGTCAGGGTTAATCAGAGAGGTAAGCAACACCAGAATCATTGCTTATTATATTGACATTTCATGTGATGCTGTGCCCGTCTGCAATCTTTCACACTGTGTATTAATCCACCCTGAAAGACCTATTTTCTTTAACATTCGCGTTTTACACAAAACAATTTATGCCTACTGATTTTGTCATTAATTTTCATAAGAAACAGATCAGCCCTATGGCATCTGGCATACATTTTCAGAGTGAACCAATCAGGCCGGTTACACTTATCGATGGTGTGCCATCATAAACATCTCATGCCTACTGTTTCAAGCATAAGCTTTTCTACAAAGCAATCATCCGTATAGAATCATAAAATGACAAAAAAGTACAAAATTACTTCTGACAAAATAATATACAACCCCACCTAAAGTGGAATAAAAGGATTCTCCAAGAGCAAATCTGCTGACGGGGTTTCTCACAGGACAAATATCACGGCCTAACCTACTACAGTAATTTCGGAGAATGTAAATTGTAAAATACATGTCTGCAGTCTTTAACTTAGTGTAATGACAATCCAATCTTACAGGACTATTTGATTTAACATATGCATTTCACAATAAATATGCTGGCCCTACTGTCTTTGTCATAAACTTTCATAATAAACCCAGAAGGCCTATAGCACCTAAAATAACTTCTCAAATAAACCTATCAGGCCTAAAACCTTTAACATTGCTTGTCATTACCACCATTTCAGGCCGAGAATAAAGATTCTACAAAGGAACCATTGGGTAGGTAAACAGTGATCAATGTTACAAAAAGCCATACAATTATAGTTGGTAAAACAATATACGCTCCTCAAGATTTAAAAAGTTCATTTTTTCTACTCAAAATTTTTATCCGAAGGGAGAACTAACACAAAAAATCTCTTACTAAATTACTCTGAGAGATTTCATGTAACAAAATACTGCCAGCAGCCTTCAACACAGTGTAGTAGCAGTCCACTTGTAAAGGCTTTTGACTTTCACACATGCATTCCATAAGTAAGTCAGGCCCTACTACCTTTGTTGTATCTTTTCATTTCAAAAAGTTCCAAACTAAGGAATCTGATATAAACTTTTCCCAGTTAATCAATCAAGCCAATATTCTTAATCTTAATCTACAATTGCCGTGTAGCCATAACCAACCAGGGCCTCCTGTGCGGCACAAACTGGAAAGCAACAGGTGCAGTCATAAAATATAGTTGTCAAAACGATATGCAACCCTATAAACGTGGTCTAAGATGCAATATTACATTGCAAATTTTCAACTCCATGTGTTCGTCAGAGGGGCTAACAAATACCACATCCCTTTCCTTCTGGTAATCTGTGACATTCCATGCATGAAAATTTCTGTCTACAACATTTAAAATAGTTTAATGACAATCCCCTTTTTTGCTTATTGGCTTCAACAAATACTTTTCACAATATATTGGTCAGGCCTGCTGCCTTTGTTAACAATTTTCATAAGCAGCATATCAGATCTAGCTGACATACATTTTCTCAAAGGCCCAATCCGGACTATAGCCTTCATCATTGGTCTGTCACTATAACAAACCAAGGCCCTCCGAATTCTACATAAGATATATATATATATATATATATATAGCATTCAGGTATGTGGACAGAAAAATAAGGAGATACATGTTACAGTTGCTAAAACAATATTCACCCCCATAAGAGCGTTAACAAGGTTTACAAAGTACTAGTCTTCAACCTGAATGGTATGCCTGAGGGTGTTGCAGGGTTGATGAGCACCAAAACCCAGGCCTACTACAGTAATCTGTGAGGATCCATGGAATGCAATACTGTCTACATTCTTGAACACAGTCTAATGGCAATTCACCCTTAAATGCCTATTGGCTGCAACATACGATTTTCAATACGAGTCAGGTCTTTTTGTGTTGGTCATACATTTTCATAATGGAAAGATCATGCTGATGGGCTTTGGTATAACATTTTCAAATGAAACCATCAGCTTCTTATACTTTATCATTGCCTTGTCACCATAACAAACTCAGTCCTACCGTAAACATTACAAGCTTTCACACTAGGCATCTATTGTTAAACAGTCATAAAACTCCACAAAAAGCCTAAAACAGCATAACAGTTATTCTGGCAGTGCTAGTCTTTGTAACAGGGGTTACAAACCCGAAAGCCCTTCCTACTTTAGTAATCTGCAACATTATTTGGTAAAATATATGTTGGTAAAATATATCTATCTACAAGCTTCAACACTACGTAATAACAATCGACCCTTACACGTCTATTGGCTTTATCATATACTTTACATAGTAAATAAGGCCTACTGCCTCTTTCACAACTTTTCATATAAGTGGATCAGGTCTACAGCCCTGAGGAATGGCTCATCACTTTTACCAACTCAGTACTATTGAATTGCACATACGCTTTTCCATAAGGCAATAAAGTACACTGAGGGTACGGCTTTTCAGTGAAATCTCACAATGTCCAAAGAAAGTGTGTACTCAAGGTGAAATCCACATTGGCACTGGGCCAAACCTTTCTCCCAGTAGTTCTCCTCAAAGCTGTTTTTCTGTCCATCATATAAGCTCTAGCGACTGCCCCCTCACAAATAATTGAGAAAAAAAAAAAAAATCAGGGGGCATGGTTAGAAAAAGAGAAGACAAGAAATAAATATTTGTGCATCTCTTGATTTCCGTTGTAGATATTTGCTCCACGTCTGTAAGATGTGCCACTTATCATATAAATGTGTTTTATGAAAGAAGTTTTATGAGGCCGTGTGTCTCATTTTTGGGCAGCCCGACCCCACTACAGTGCCTTCGGGCCCAATGAGTTCAGTTGGGGGGCCTTCTGGTGTTGCGCCGGTGGCTCCGGCCACCGAAGTCCCTTCCGGATCCACACCGGCGCCGGTCATACTATCGAGACTTTCCCTGGTGTTGGTTCAATTGTTGACGCTCCCGACCTCGGTGGTGCCCACCATAGACATCGAGTCGATCCCTGATGACTGAGTTGGATTGGTGTCGGCCGACGACCTCTCCTTCGATGGGGCCTATTCACCCCAGGTTGGATTCTGACGCTTATTCTTATTGGTTTGAATTTGGGGAAGGATTGGAGGGGTCCATGGACCCTTATGACTACCAGGATGACCCTAACATGGACTGGGCACAAAAGTTGGGCAAGGCCAGTGGTCTGGATAACTCTCCAGACGTTGGCATGCCGTCTCCTCCTACTGTGGCTACGGCAGAGGGAGCAACTTATTCCATGGTGGTCAATAGGGTGGCTGAGGTATTTGGCCTTGAGCTGCCTACTGTTCAGGTCAGGTCTAAACTCCTGACAGAGGTGTTTCAACCAGGGGCTTCCACATCTGACCCTCTTCTTCCATTCAGTGAAGCCCCCACCGATGTCCTTTTGGGTAATTGGTCCAGACCCAACACAGGGGCTCGTGTGAACAGGACTATTGAATGCCGCAATTGGCCTGCCTCAAACGACCCTAAATTCCTGTCCCAACACCCCACGCCTGAGAGCCTGGTCATCCAGGCATCCTCGGGCACATTCCCTTCCGTACCTCCGGATAGGGAAACAAAAAGGCTGGAACAATTTGGGAAGAAGATGTTTTCTTCCTCCAGTCCTGAGCTGTGGTCAGTGAACACTGCATGCGTTTTGGGCCATTATACTCCCTCTCTAGGGGCTACAGTCACACAAGTTCTGCTGCAGATACCGGAGGAGGCCTGTGCTATCATCTACCAAACTGTCACCAATGGGAGAGACGCAGCAAAGTTCACTACCAGATGTTGGCTGGACATGACCAACTCTAGGTAGATCAGTTGTGACAACGTGGCCTTGAGGTGCCACATCTGGTTACGTACATCTGGTTTCTCTGGGGATGTCCAACAGACTCTTATGGACATGCTCTTTGATGGCTCCTGTCTCTTTGGAGACTAGGCAGACTCGGCTCTGGAGAGGTTTAAGGACTCCCAGGCTATAGCTCAGTCCCTCAGCCTTTCTACTACCCCTCATCCCTAACAGTCCACCTTTTGCCCCTTTCGTGGCCACGGAAGGGGCTCCCTGTTGCGTACCTTTTCCGTGCCATCCATGCTGTTTAGCTGCTGCGTGGCTGGGGATGTGGAATCCCATGTGGTTGTGGAACAGGGAACCGAAGTTCTCCTGCTGCAGCCTCCAAACCCTCCAATTCTGTCCACTCAATCTGGTCCAGTTGGCAGCAGGATTCACCATCACCTGCCCCACCGGGAATCCACCACTAAGGACAGGTGGGTTTTGCAGATCGTTCGAAGGGGCTACTCCCTCCTTTTTGAAACTGCCTCACCAGCCATGCCTCTGTCATACCGGAGGATCATTTGGCACTTCTCGGCCAGGAAGTCGCGGCTCTCTTGGCCAAGGGAGACATATAGAGGGTGCCTGCACCAGAAGTAGGCCGTGGTTGTTATTCCCGCTACTTTCTGGTGCTAAAAAAAGAAAAGAAAAAAAAAGACAATGGCTTACGTCTGATCCTAGACCTTTGGACCTCAGCCTCTTCCTCAAGAAGAAGAAATTCAAAATGCTCACCCTGGCTCAGGTACCGTCTGCCTTGGACCCAGAAGACTGGATGGTAGCATTGGACTTGCAGGACGCTTATTTCCATATTCCAATCCTGCCTGCCCACAGACTATGCCTACGATTTGTGGTATGTCATGAGTACTTTCAATTTACCGTGCTCCCCTTCAGCCTTACCAGCGCCCCTCGGGCGTTCACAAAAGTGATGGAGGTGGTTGCAGCTCATCTGCACAAGTTGGGGGTTTCAGTCTTCCCCCTACCTCGACAACTGGCTGTTGAAGGCGGACTCGCCCCAGAAAGTCCTCTCCCACCTTCAGAATAGAACAAACCTCCTGCATACGCTGGGGTTCACTATAAATGTGCCAAAGTCATACCTGACTCCCTCTCAGACACTCCCTTTCATCAGAGCAGTTCTGGACACAGTGCAGTTTTGGGCTTATCCTCCCGAAAAGTGAGTCTAGGATATTCAGGCAATGATTCCGATCTTTCAGCCTTTATCTTGGGTTTTGGTGAGACTGACTAAGGCCGCTGGGCCTCCTGGCCTCCTGCTTGTGACACATGCCAGATGGCATATGTGGGCTCTGCAGTGGGACTTGAAGTTCCAGTCTGCTAACATCAGGGAAATCTCTCTGACATGGTCCAGATCTCGGAGGTGGCGTTCGAATCCACATTGAGTGAACAGCAGATCCCTCTCCCTTGCCCAACCAAATCTATCCATAGTGATGGATGAATCACTTGCGAAATGGGAGAGGTGGAGATCAGCAGCCTCTGGCGGAGTCTGGGCTACATATCAATCTTCTGATGCGCTCGCCGATCAGGTTGCGTTGAAAGCATTTCTTCCCTCTCTCAAAGGGAAAGTAGTGCAAGTGTTCACGGACAATACTACTGCCATGTGGTACTGCAACAAACAGGGCGGAGTAGGGTCCTGGACCCTTTGTCAGGAGGTGCTACGCCTCTGGACATGGCTGACACATTAGGACATCACCCTGGTGGTACAACATCTGGCGGCCTCTCTAAATGCCAGAGCAGACAAACTCAACCATCGATGCATAGCCAATCATGAATGGCGTCTCCATCCGGAGGTGGCGCCAAGGTCTCTCTCAGCAGTGGGGAGAGCCTTGGTGAGATCTGTTCACCTCCACAGAGAATGCACAATGTCAGCTGTTTTGCGTGTTGGAGTTTCCAAGGCGGCACTCACTCGGGGACGCTTTTCGTCTTGAGTGGAACCCTGGCCTCCTTTCGGCCTATACCACTTCTGTCCAGAGTTCTCATGAAGATCAGGAACAACTGTGCCCAAGTAATCTTGGTGGCTCCAAACTGGGCACTGAGAGTATGGTATCCAGAGCTATTGAGCATGGCCACTGATCCTCCACTCAGACTGCCCCTTTGGGAAGATTTTCTGTTGCAGGAGCTGGGGACGGTTCTTCACCTGAACCTGTCCAATCTCTGCCTTCAGGCGTGGAGATTGAGCAGCGGCAGTTGATAGCTTTTGACCTTCCACCCGAAGTCTGATGGTATCTTGGCAGCCAGGTGTCCCTCCACCAAAACGGTATACGCCTGTCATTGGCATAAATTTGTGGCATGGTGCACCGACAAATCTGTTGATCCCCTCTCTGCTCCTCTTTCTGAGGTTCTTTTGTTCATTCTTTCTTTGGCCTAGCAGGGCTCTGCTTTGCGCACACTTTTCGGCTATCTCAGCGTGTCTTAGGTTGCCTGATCAGCCTTCACTGTAAGTCTCCTATTGTTAGTAGGTTCCTTAAGAACCCCACCCATCTGTTTCCTCCCCCCTCCCCACTTTTATCATGCCTCAGTGGGACCTCAATCTTGTTCTTTCTTACTTAATATGTGCTCCTTTTAAGCTGATGCACAATTGTCCATTACGGCTCCTAACTTTCTAAACTGTTTTTTTTTTATGCCATCACTTCTGCTCACAGAGAGAGTGAGTGAGATTCAGTCTCTATCCTCTAAGCCCCCATTTTTTGTCTGTGCACCCTGACAAAGTGGTGTTACGCTTCCTTCCCAAAGTTTTTACACTTTTTCATGTAGGCCAGTCCATCACCTTGCCTACTTTTTATGAACCTCAAAATCCTTCTCATGAGGAGGAGACACTCCATTGCCTAGATCCAAAAAGAGTGTTGGCGTTGTACCTCAATCTTACTAAAGATTTCCGGGTGGACGATCAACTCTTTGTTGGATATGTGGGTGCGAAGAAAGGGAAGGTGGTGCTAAAAACATACCATCTCTCGATGGGTACTTCTTTGCATCAAGAAGTGCTACGCTTTGGCAAACAAGCAACCCCCTGAGGGCTTGCAAGTTCATTCCACCAGAGCAACTGCTTCTTCCACTGCATAAGCACATGGAATTCCTGTCCTGGATATATGCCAGGCAGCTATGTGGGAATGCTTGCACACGTTTACTGAACATTACTGCCTGGACAGTCAGGTCCATGAGGATGGCTACTTTGGTCGTTCGATCAAGCAGGACTTTCTAGTATGATCTTGGTTTGCAGCCCACCTTCGAGGATGGCATTCCTTGGGTATCTATTCTTAGTTAAGGAATCTGCAACTAGAAGTCTCTATCAAATGTACAAGTTACTTACTTTCGGTAACGATATATCTGGTAGAGACATATTCTAGTTGCAGATTCTTTACCAACCCACCTATCCTCCCCACTTGCAAACTGATTTCTAGGGACAGGGCTTCCCCATTCAGGGCCTCAGCTCCGGCGCACCAATTTCAGTATTCTTCAGGGCTCTCGCTTTGCCATGAATAGTTGTGAAAAGAAACTGATGTTACTGCGCTGAGGTGGAGTCTATGTACTACTCTCAACGTCATCATGCTGACTACAACGATGCCTGCTGAGTTGCCCAATGCCACCTACCCACGAACAAGGGTATTACTGGAAGAAAAAATCTCCGGATCCAGTCTGACACCTGGGGGAAAATTCTAAGGTAAGGAATCTGCAACAGAATGTCTCTACCACATATATCGTTCCCGAAGTTAAGTAAGTTAAGTTAAGTTGTACTTTTGTAATTATTTTTATTTGTTTTTTTTGCAAAGGGGCCCAGAACCAAATTTATGCCTGCCCATAC
The DNA here is from genome assembly GCF_031143425.1 of Pleurodeles waltl. Classification (NCBI taxonomy): domain Eukaryota; kingdom Metazoa; phylum Chordata; class Amphibia; order Caudata; family Salamandridae; genus Pleurodeles; species Pleurodeles waltl. The sequence continues at coordinate 660,425,792 of NC_090451.1, forward strand.
ACCTTTTAAAATTGCTTAAGTGCTACTTTTTCATTTTTTAAATTAATTTCTGATACATAAATACCAACAATTTGTCAGTGTTATTTTATAGTTACACAGGCATAATGAGCCAGTACTCGCACACATCACAATCTTTTCTATTCTGTTCACTAGCACACATCATCACATATTCTATTCTATGAATGTTGTAAAGAGCATAGCTACCCAGAGGTCTCCCAGTGCTTTAAACAGTAATTATTATAGCCAGCTCACCACCAAAAGAACCCATTACTGTAGAGACAGGTTTTCAAGGCCTTACTAAATAAGTACTCGTTAGACAGCTGGCGTAATTCAATGGGGAGAGTGTTCCAAAGTTTGCGGGCCTGAAAAGACAATGAACAGCCTTCCCAGCAAGATCTGCTGATCTTGGGAACCTGTAGCAGGTGAGATGAGAAAGATCTAAGTGACTTTCACAGAATATACGGGATAGCTAGCAATCTTAATAGAGAAGGACCCCTCTTATGGGGTGATCGGTGCAGAATCCATGTGGCCTTAAATTGTACCCACTGCTCCACTGGAAGCCAATAAAGATCTTTCACCAGGGATTTTTTATTTTTTTTGTTTTTTTTTTAGCAGATTGGTTTTGTGGTAGTTTTATTAGGAGGCATGTGGCAGCATCCTGTGTGACCTGCAACCTTTTGATGGCATAACAAAAGCATTGCCATAATCAAGGCGCAAGATAGTAAGAGCCTGGACAAGTAGTCTTCTAACTAAAAAAGGAAGGAGGATTTAAAACTTTCTTAGCAATCTCAGCACACCAAAGCAATTAGAGGGGAGTCTTTGGCTTGGTGCTCCATAGTAAGGCTAGAATCTAGCCACACACCAAGACTCTTTATCACACATTTAGGGCTGTGAAGCCTCTCTAGACAATCAGGCACAGGGGTTGGGACTCCCTTACTGAAATTGTTGCTCAGTAACATAACCTCAGTCTTGTCTTCGTTAAGCTTCAATTTACAGTTAGCCTTCCCTCTGGCTACTTCCTGAAGACAGGGGTCCAGACTAAGGTGACTGGAGCTGGGATCAGGAGAAATCGAGATCTCCAGCTGGATGTCACGGACATAAGAGACCAGTAACAGCCCAAAGATTGCACAGTTTCAGCAGGGGGGTGGGGGGGGGGTGTACATATAAAGATTTAAAAGGGTGGTCTCAGGAAAGATCCCTGTGTATGAGTGTGCCATCATTCCTTTTTTTTATGCTGCACAGCATCTTGCGGATATCAAACCGCATCAGCGCAAAACACTGTACTCATTTAAAGGATGTTTGGTCGTCAGTAGAAAAATCGTCAGTTGTGATCTATATACGATTTAAATGAATGAGAGGCAGATGCCCAGTAGCGGACATGGAATTAGAAAAAAGTATCTAAGTATAATTAATTGGGAATTTGGTTTGAAGGGGTGACATTTTATGCTACATCAAGCCACATCAAAGCCTAAATTTAATATACTGCACGTGGCATCTGTCACTGTACACTGCTTGTGGGTGATAACTTTTCACAGAAATAGGTATTGGGCCCAGCTAATTGAGATATTGTTAACTCAAGTCACGTTGGACTGCTTTTCTTCACTATTGTGGCATTTGTTTGTACGCACGTAGTGCGCACATTTTTTAAATATGTTTGATAAGGGTCTCCTTAGTGGGAGACTTTTGTGAACCTCATTCCCTGTATCTTGTTTGGTACTCTGTTTATGGATACATATTGTTTCTTGTGTATATATTCTACAGCCTTGAAAAAGTAATTGTTGACGAAATACGTGTTGGCTGATGTTTCTTTGGACTCATGATGGCTGCTGCTCCCTTGAAGCACATTGAGGAATAAAAAGTATCCACTATATTACTCACGCTGAGTTGGAACTTGATTACTACAATAAGGAACTGACGATGGTGTGCTTTGGTTTACCATTATTGAATCTTCATGTGTTGATTGATCTTCAACCAACACAAATGCACCCGAGGGGGCTGGGTGCTCACCAGTTTGACACCCTCTACAATACTTCATGTAACCTATGGACATTGCTTTCTTTATCCATATTACATTCATATATAGGAGGTGCGAGCCTTATGCATAGCCACCGTTTTTTGTTGTCGCAAACATTCCAGTTATAGCAGGGATAGTTATCTACCATATATTCTTCCCGTTTATATGTAGCATTAACTCTAGAATGACCGTCAAGCAGTATGTTAGTTTATAGGTTTTGTGTATTTTGATTAAAATTAACAATGGGTCTGTGCCAGTTTGGTAAACATGTAAGCAACTGAGCAGCATTTGGTTTTAGAGCCAGCATGCAAAGGATATTAGCATATCCGGGTTTTTACTTGTGTTTGTCTTGATAAATTAACTTTGTAAGAAAATAGATTTAATTAAGCTTACAGTAAACGTCACAAGGCTGTTAATCACTTTTTAACTTTGTACAATTAGATGTTATGGTTTCGTGTAATTGTTATATAGTTGGAATATTATTAAACTATATTATTGGTGATTACATTCTGAATCAATCTTGTGTTCAGCTGTCATTTGAGAATTAACTAGGATGACTCAGTATTGCTGATAAGTTTAGATATGGCATTGTGAATGATTTCACGATAATAGATACCTAGGTCATATTTCACTTGTTTGATTTTACTTATGTGATTCGATAACAGCAATGGGGTCAATTTAGGACATAGGAATTGGTTACAAGTGAAAAATAAATAAAATGCACGATGCCTGAAGATATGACAAATGATTCCCTATAGCCGTGAACTCCTACATATGAATAAGTGGGTAAAAAGCAACCAAGCCATATTTTTGGGCCCTAATGTGAGACGAAATTCAACAAAATTGGTAAAATTAATATGGCAAAGGAACTCACGTCTTAGAAACTTGAATACTTGATTAAAAAGGTAAAGACCATTTTTTTCTCTAATCATAATGAATATGGGTCAATAGATTAATAAGGCAGAAACATCATCACCAGTAGATATGGCCTTCATCCGTTCCCATCAGACTTTCATCTCAGAGGAATCCCATGGAAACGGCACTGCCTTTAACCAGAGTCTGTGTCCCTATCCATACAGTCCACTGGGCACAGTGTTTGACTATGCGCGGAAGAGGCTTCAGCCACACCTTATGTCCAGATTTCCTACCCCTAAAACCAACTAGGCACATCCTTCAACAACTATCTTTGGGCAGTGGGAACAGATAATTATTTCAGCTATGTTTACTGCTCCAACGTCCACTTGTCCTGCCTCCACATCCCACAATGGCATGCACAAATGCCTCATTGAGATATACCAAGGGCCACTGGAATTATGCGACTGTGCCGCCACTGTGTTTTCCACACAGTTATGAATTTGCCGCATTTACCACGCAATCCATAATATGCTGCATAATCTGCATATTTTAACAAAAAAGAAGGTTTCTAGCCCAAACGGTTCAAAAGTTACTAAAAATGACACAGCATGTGTTGCCGCACAGTGGAAAGCGCTTTGCAAAAGGTTGACTGTTCACCTTTGTTGCTGTATTTGGGTGGTGAAACGGTTCTAATGAGGTGCAGCCTGTCTTACCAAGTATAAAAATGCGAAAATAAGGAAGTAGTACTATCACAAAACGTGCTGCATAATGCAGCATTATTTTCCTTTTCTTCCCGTACAGTTTAGTCAACCCTGCCCTGCCACATAATTTGCCCTCTGCTGTAGCATAATTCAAGTAGCCCTGGATACCCTGCACCTAGCTCCCCTACCTCCGGTGCTATTCTTGTACAAGTCCTGTATCCAATACCCCTTCAGCAATCTATTTTTAAGCTGTTTACCCTTCTACAGTCTCTTTGGGAGTGTGTTCTTTGGTATACTTAACGTGAAAGGATTTTTGCAAACTTACAGAGCAGTTAACAAAGGAGGTGAACCAGTTTGTGTTTGTGAACCATTTCAAGTACTGACTGATGTGACCGAGTCTTCATTGGGGTTTGATTTTTCTTACCTTAGCTGCCTCCTACGTTGCATATTGCAATTACTACAACTACAGAACACATGCAAATAATTCTCCTAATGATCACAATGCCTCTTCAGTGCGCTTTGATCTTGTTAAATTTTAACTCCTAGCATCCTGGTTTTGATTAAATTATTTTTTTTCATAACAAGCATACATGAAAAAAAATACCCTGGAATGAGCCGTATATGCAGATGTGCAGATTATAATAGGATATTTATTACAATTATTAAGGGAGAGATGCGGGGCATCATGTCCCACTTGTGGCTGCAACTCCCCTACGTTATGACCCTTTCCCACACTCAGCAGTGGTAATAAACAGCATTACACGCCACACTTCTGCATATGTTCTACATGTGTAATTTCAGTCTTTCTCATTTACATATTTTAGCTTTTGCTGCCCCCACCCCGTAAAATAATATCTGGTGGGGGTGAAAGACTAGACAGAATATATTTCAACCAGAGGCCTCCAGAGGGATAAATCTGAGAAGGGCTTGCGTTGGCGGAAAAGCAAATTAAATTTTACTGTGCGACTCTTGCTACAGACAGACCAGGACCAAATCTCGCCCTCGGGGCCCGATTTAAGGAAACCAGATAGAGGAAAACTGACCTGAGTTCTAGTTGCAGTCGGGGCACAATGGGAGTTGCGCACCTCCCGTGGAGGGCACAGAAACCAGTCTTTGGCATTCGCTTTCCAGCGCTGGTGTCTGCAGTTGTAGTTGTTCCTCACACTGTCAGTTCAGTCCTTTCAGAGATGCCCAACTCTGTCAAAAGAGGTGGTCACGGCTGACCCCATGGTCACGTATTTTCATAAGATTTCTACCTTGTTTTGTTGGGGCATTATAAGGTGGCACTGTCTTTACAGATTATATTGTCTGCTGGACCAGTGCAGGATTGAAATATTGATAACAAGGAGTGCACGACCCAAGTCTTGTGCAAATCCCAATCACTGCACTGCCTTTTTTTGACAGGGTTCTCTGATTTTTCTGTATTGACGTGTAGGCAGAATTTTTTCCAGCATCCTATCAGTATTTCTTTGCAAAAGTTTAGACTTGAATGTGAAAATGTAGACCTTAAACTTGAAAATTCACATGTAGGAAACTTTCCAAACTATGGGTAGTAATCATAGCATCTGCGAGGATGTCATTTAGGGGTTGCAATCGCAACCCCTGACTCTTGGCTTATCCCTTGCTACTCCTAGCACTACCTTTGCCACCCTTGACCTCAGTGGTGGCAAAATCAGCACCAAGAATACAGAGTTAGCTCTTCCTTATGACCATGGCCATCAGTTGGGGTTCCACTTCCCTTGTTTTCTGTCAATTTTTTATTACACTAGTAGTGTATAATACAATACTATTCACTATTAGTGTAATGAAAAATGGGGCACAATTAGCTGGAATATGACACTCCCAGTCAGCTGAGTAAGCAAAAAATTATTTTAAATGTATATTGTGTGCGTGCTTATGGGTAAGAGTGTCTTTATGTGAGAGAGTGTACGTTTGTATGGATGTATGTGTAAGCATGTATGTGCTAGTCAAAGTAAAGGTCAAATGGCATGTGATGTTACTTCCACTACCTCTGGCATTTTGGTAAATTGACATCCATGAGTATCTGTGACAATTATGTGAAATTCACAAGAGAAATTTTTCAGAACTTTGTACACACGTAGTCTGTCTTTGATGGGGTGACATGCTATATAAATTGGATAGGTCTCAATGTTAAGCTTTTTTAGGACTTACTAAATCAGAAATTGGGTTGTTTATACCAGTGAGAAGTTGGATAGCTAAAGCTTCTGCTTGCACCTTGACAAGTGGGGAAAATTCACTTGTTTAGGCCAGCACTGGCACTACCTAAGGTGTAAATTTTCATTTGGATTGCATCTTTTCCTTTGGATTTTGTTACCGGAGACTTGGTTGCCTCCATACATTTATCCCGTAATCACAAACCCCGCACCTTATTGATCCTAAACATTGCTGCTGACAGTGGGTGTAATTCTTTAGACCCACGGACGTCAATTAGGTGTAGGGAGGGGTAGCAGTTTCTGTCTTTGGCTTTTCCTTTGGTACCACTGGCTTTGTCATTGCTACCAATACTTGATTTGCACAGGTGATTGTAGGTAGTGTGCGCTGGAACTTATTTTGGGGGACCGGGACTTATTTTTCATCAGTCTGATCGTGAGCTAGGCAGAAAAGGTGAAAAGAAGGAGGAAGAGGTCGGAAATGGGGAGAAAGACCCAAAAGAGTCTGCAAGAGTGAGATAAATAGACAGGTAGACAGATAAAGCAGTTTAAGAGAGGCATGAAGTAGAATCAAAACTAGGCCCCATTGACATTCCACAACTGCAAATAATGTTGGACAGGGTCATGAAGGCAGCGGCAGATCACAAAAAAAAAACCAGAGCTCTTTTCCTTGCACCCCTCTGCAGCCAGATGGGTGTTGAGAAGTGAAAGCTGTGAGAAGTGGTCATGTTTCAGCTGTAATAAAGGGGGCGGTGTTCAAACGTGTGCGATGTCACACCCCCTACTCCCCGCAGCCTGGTGAATTGAAGTAAATCAGTCAGGCTGTCTCCTGCTATACGCCAGCTCTTAGTTTAAGTGCCAGAAGAGGCATTTGCAATGAGCTTTCCTCGAGGAGTCAGTCGGTAAAGTATGCATGGTTTAATCCGGAGACATCTCGCAGGAGCTGGCTGCCATCGACAGAGCGGATCCATGGCCTGGCCCTGCCAGCAGAACAAAGGGATGCAGTATTGATAGGAGCCGGGGAGCCCGCGTTTGCATTGTTAATTAAAGCACCTCTCTGATTCCACGCCATTACACCCCGCGCCAATTAAACTAAACCGCCAAGATGCTAATGAACAGCTCGAACCCGGTGTTTGACCAAGGCTTCTAAGCTCGTCTGAGCACCCGACACCAGCAGCGGCACAAGAAAGAGCTATTAAGGCTATGTATTCCCCTTTGTTTCTAGCTTCCCAAGTGATAGCCGTCGTGGAAGATCTGCTGAGCAGTGTCTTGTGAAGCTGTGTATATGGATTTTACTTAAGCCCCTTTGACGGTTCAAGGTGGTGAAGGGGAAGTGAGAACATTTTGTAGTGGGAGAGATGTAAATGTCCCTTGGGAACTGGAGTCTGTTGTCAATGCGAAGTTGGCAGAATTCAGGGTCTTTGAAACCGGAGCTGGTCTTTGCTTAGAGAGTGCCCTAGCCAAAACCAAATTTGTTGCCCCTCCCATTCGTCCTCTTTAATTGTCGATGTATTGCGAATTTAGCAGGAGTCGGAGGAATACGATGGGGGCAAGATTAGGGAGCAGTACACTTTTCTTTGAACCTAAGTCGTACGTATACCGCTGTAGGGCGTTCCAGCACAACTCTGGAGGTTGGTGGCCTTAGCATGGGCCCAGTTTCCAAACACGAAAGGCCTGCCCTATCTGAAACTGTAGGGGTTGTGATAGTAACTACAAGTCCTCCTCAATACAAGGTCACAGAGCAACTGGGGCCACTTAAAACAGCTGATAGTTCCATGGAGTGGGTGAAAGTGATCCACCCACAGAAGGTGGGAAAGTGACAGGGTTGTTCACTCTGAGCAGGGTAGAGATCGTGGGTCTTGCTACCTCTACATAGGCTCATAACCAGCATGCATCTCTGATGTAAGACACCATCCCAGAAGAGAAGTCTGCTGCAAAGTTTTCCTAAAATTTCATCAAGGAAACATTGACTGATCTGCAAATGTGAGTGGCAACATTTCAATCTGTGGCGCCTCTATTAGTGGCCACCATATGTAACTGATAGTGTTTAAACAGAAGCTGCTGAGGGCTCACACAGAGGATCAATGCTCCTTCTTCCACAAAACAACTGGGCCGTATCACACATACGTGCATTTTCATTGTTTGCGTCGGACAAACCTTTTTAAAGGTGCACCCGGCTCAAAGAAAAAAAAAAGCGCCATATTAGTATAAATACGCTACCCCCAGGCCAGCTGCTTTAAAGCAGCTCTGTGTTTCACTTTGAAAGCAGCAACCTCCCTTTGCTTTTAAGGGGGATTAGAGATCCCCTTGCAGGTGAGTGCAGTGAGTGACTGCACCCACCTGCAAGGGTATGTCCGGAAGGTCCATGGGACCCCCTTTGCCCCCCCCCCCCCCCTCCGGAGGCTGCCTTTAGGAGGCGCACTGACAGTGCGCCAAAAAAGGAGGTGCACTGTCTCCCGGCAGCTTCTTTGCATCTGCGCCCGCTTCTGTAATACGGCATGGAACCAAAGGGATTCCCCGATTTGCATGGGGCCACCCCCTCATGCATATGTGGGAACAGCCTGAGGTGATAGCGCACATATAGCACCAGCACTATCTGTATTAAAGAAAGGGCTGCATAAGTGTCTGCGTCCCCTTCTGTAATCCCAAAGTGCCATCAGTGGCACGCAAAGCAGGAGCACATGCCCGTTGCGCCCCTGGGCACTTATATAATACAGTCCGTGGAGTTCTCTGGATGTGCCTTCTAAGTGACAGTGTGTGTGATGACAAATGAAGGGTGTAAATAATTTGCATTGCAAGCCCACCTCAGAAGTTCATGGGATTTGAAGTTCCTTAGGAAAGACCATATAGCGTAGAGGATCAACATTGCCAAGGTGACAGAATCTTGTTGAATTTTCAATAAAAGTAGTGTGGCAAGGTCCTCGAGGGATGAGCTTTTCAAGCTATAAATGTTTTGTGGTAAGGCACTAACACAATGTATTTAGGCTACTTCAGGTCACTGACTTGTAGTTGAGTTCAGCCTTGGTGTTTTGGGAGTAAAACAATAGAACAATTAAGTCAAATTTCCACTTGGTAGACAGTCAGTAGCAAAAAGAGTCAAACAAGCAAAAGTATGAAATATAAATGGGAAACTTAAGTTCAAATGAGATCTTCCTTAGTAAGCACAATACTGTACTGGCAGATATGAAAACTTGTATTAAAGAAGTATTATTAAAAAGGCAACTTGTGCTTGGTAGAAACTGATGCTTTTTGGTGACAGTATGTCCCTTGTAACTTTGACAAGTGTGAAAACAGAACATATAACCATATATGGGTCTTGTAAAGTATCAGAAAACATTTCTAATTAAGAACAAACAATGAATTAGTCACTGTATTCTATACAATGTGAAGTCAAACCTGTTTTGACCCAAAGTGATAAGCAGGGTCATCATCAGGACAGGCACTGGTTGAGGCCTAAGCAGGGGACCGGGGGCAGAGTAAAGTCGTCAAGCATTTGCAATGCAATGGGTCTCACGTTTGCTCGAGTTGGAGCTATTTGCGTTTTAAACTCCTAACCAGACTTTTCTTGCCACAGAAACTGAAAAGTAAAACAGTTTCACATAAGCAAGCCCACGGCCACCATGAAGTGTAAAGGAGACACACAAAAGGAAACAGAAGTTCGCTTGCAGTGAAACGTATCAGCAAAAGTGCAATTATCCATGTAACCGTCAAAAGTGCAATTATCCATGTAACAGTCAAAAGTGCAATTATCCATGTAACAGTCAAAAGTGCAATTATCCATGTAACAGGGTCGGTGTCTTGCAAAGCACTTGACTACTGCTCAGTGAGATCACACTGGCTCCAAAATAAAGAGAAAAGGTAGTCCTGAACCATACTGAAAACATGGAGCCTTGTATGTTTTCAGTAGTTGGCCTGTGCGCTCGAGGAGGGCTAAACACCGGAAAAGGCATTATGTATGCATGCCTTTCACTAATGAAATGAAGTAAATTTTAAAAGGCAAGCCCTCGAACCAACCAAACTGATGGGTGTTGTTAAAAGCCCATAGAGAGATTACACCAGGGACAGAGCGCTTTGCGCTGAGCCCTAAAAAATGGAATTGAATATCCAGCAGTGATGTAAGTAGGTGAAGTAATGAATGGCTAACTTTTAAGAGGCTCAGCAAAGGGTGCCCAAGTTATACAGAAAAATGGGGTGACATAAGGAACACTACGTTAAGCAAGGCAGGTGACCACGTGATTGGATGTGAATGAAGGAAAATGGTACTTACACTTCTGTTGAAGGCTTGATGCGATATTACATTAAAAACATGGTTAAAGCACTAGAAACCCGTGGAGAGCTTGCACTGCATGTAAAGATAATACATGAGGTTTCAGGATTTGATGTATTGGGATAACACATGAAAAAGTGTTGGATGGCCAGGGCGGGACGGTCAGGGACCACACTGATTTGCTTTGGAACGTTTAAGCGAGAGGCCCAAGTACTAAGAGTTAGGGTAAAGGAGATGGCAATGCAGGGCAACCGTTTTTTGTGAGATGTCACTGGACTGGCGCAGAGATGCAGCTGAAAGGTAAAATCGGGGTGATGAGGTGCTTCCGAAGAAAGAAAAGACAATGAGAAAGAATAAAGTAGAATAATGTAAAACGGACTCAACGACTGCATAAACAAATGTTATGCCAAAAATGAAAGCATAATGTATAAAATATGTATCATAAATAAATGCGAACCAAAACAACTACAGTGAAGTATTACACCATCTGTAATGGAATGAAGGGTCGAATTGATATAGGGGGTTAGAGATGGATTCTGAATGTCAATAGTCTGAGGCAAGGCCAGAAGTGGCAACATGAAATAATTTAAGGAGAACAATCGAAGAAAGGAAAAATGTGCTGAACACAGTGGAGAGCTGGAATGCTTTCCTATGCCTGGTGGTCTTTTAAAAAATATATTTTTTTATTAAGAATATACGAGCAGGTACGATATTAAAGCTTCGAAATTACAAATCTTGATTACGAAATATGCAAAAAAAATTAATACAGTGCAGAATTTTGATGCGCTTCTTTTACATAGTAATAATAATCTGAAAATTCATGAAGATGTGCTAATTCAATATATATTGGCCTGGATTCAGTTATGGATCAAGCGGAGGATAAAGAAGTCTTTACCCAAGCAGAAAGATACTTCCGTGTGGCCCCAATCCTTTGTGCATCCAGAAATTCTTTAGATTGGACTGCTCTAATTTTCTTTTCCCCAGCGATCATATGATGGAGATAGAGGGGTCTTCCATTGTTTTAAGATCAGGGATTTCGCAATCAGTGTCGCAATAAAGAAGTATTGCTTTGCGCAGCTGGGCAGCCTGGGATGATTAGATATGCCAAAAGTGCTCCCAGCGGTTCCGGTGCTAGCGCTGCCTGAAGTTTCAAAGTAATTGATTGAAAAAATTGGGCCCAAAAATTAGTGACAGCAGCGCAAAGATAACAAATGTGCAGCCAATCCCCAACCTCACAATGATATCGGAAGCAGTTGCTTGTAATCAATGGAAGCATATTATTAATTTGTGCAGTAGTATAGTAAAGCATCCACTTTCTGAAGAATGACATTCTTTTAAAATTTGCGCCTCTTAAAGCTTTGGAGGAATAATTATTATAATGCTTTCACGTCTGGAGGTCAAGCACCAAGTTGTAACAGCTGCTTTTCTGTTTAATGCAGAAAGGAGAACTTTAGCTGCCAATTCTTCTAGAAGAATACTGTGCCAGTTACTGATCCCTGCCCGTTTTGGAACCCACATGGCTTGTATAATTCTGAAGGATAGTGATTCAGCTGGATAGTGACCTAGAGAACCTATTGATTGGATAAAGTGATGTATCTGGAAATATAAAAAGCTTACGTGTGCTGGAATAGTTGGATTGCTACTTTTGAGCTGTCCCCATGATTTGACACGATCCCCTACTAGAAAATCCTGAAGTTTTTTCCAACCCCAGACTTTCCCAGATGTTTAGGGCTTTAGTAGTGAGAGGAAGCCCAAATGCAACAGCTTCTTTTAGGGAAAAAGTTGGATGGCACTCAGTAAATGATAGCTTAGTTGAAGTTGTGCGCCTCTAGACCAGTGAAAGTTTGGGATCTTATATCTGGTACGTTTTGGAAGCCGTGGCATTTTAAGAAAATGAGGTAGATGAATATGGTTTTCAAGAAGCATCTGCTGCAAGTAGAAGTTAGAGTCAACATGAAATGTAGAAGAAGCACTTAATCCAGTCGAAGTAGGTTGTCTCATAATACTTTTTAAAATGGGGCAAGGCGAGGTCGCCGTCCTCTATATCAGCTGAGCTGTCTCCAGCCGAGTGCGAGGTTTCTTCTTTGACCAAATAAATTCACATAATATTACACAGAGAGCCTTGAAAAAGTTATGGGGAACCAGGATCATAACGTTCGAGAATATAAAGAATAGAGGTAGTATTATAATTTTGGTCCAGGCAATATGGCCAATTATCGTTAACAGTGATTTTGCTGAAGGCCTTTTCAGTATTCTGGGAGTCAGCCGCAAGGTACAAAATTGCATCATCTGCAAAACGTTTTAGCTTGGGTACACCGGGCATCAGGGGTTTTATAGAGTTATCCTGCCTCAAAGCCAAAGCCAGTGGCTCGGTAAAAAGAGCAAAGAGGACCGGGGACAGAGGACACCCCTGTTGGGTCCAAAACTGTATTGGAACCTTGCCGACTACTTGTGAATCAAGTTGCTGGCCTCCGCCCCTTGTTAACGGTTGGAGAATTGTTTTACTATTTTGATAGGAAATTTGAATTTTCGAAGGACTGCAAAAAGGAGCTCCCATTGGACAAGGTCAAAGGCTTTTTCCGCATCGAGCATTATTATAACTGCTTTGATTTTATTAATAGAATAATAGTTGATTGCCTGAAGCAGGAAGTTTGTATTAGTGGAGATAAACCTTCCTGGGAGAAAACCACACTGGTCATGATGAATAAGACCATGGGCTAGGGGTGTAATACAAGCTGCCCAGATTTTCTTAAGAATCTTATAGTTATTATTAAGAAGACTAGTAGGGCATTAAGAGTCAGGTTTTTTTTTTGCCAGGCTTGTCTTTAAGGAAGCTGACAATTACTGCCTGGGTATATGAGCTAGGTACTTTTTCTCCATTAAATGTTGCATTAAAGAGCACGGCTAGGGTCGCTACGATCTGCTCAGACATAATTTTGTAGAGTTCTGCCAGAAGACCATCTTCCCCAGCAGCTTTGCCATATGGAGAGTCCCTAATGGCTTCTGCTACCTCTACTTTAGTGATAGGCTGCAATAGTGCAGATTGGAGCTCTTGATCGAGACTCAGTAAAGAGAATGATCTGAGATATTTGTTAATGAGCTCATCGCTGGTGGCTGACTTGGGAGTATAGATATTTGTGTAGTGAGCTAGAAACACCTTTCCTATCTCCTTGGCCTGATCCACCAAACGCTCCTGAGACTCATCCGAAATGGATTTGATTAAAGAAGCATTTTGATGTTTAATATAGTGCGACAAATATTTACATACATGCTCACTCTCTTCATAATATTGCTGAAAGCATGTATTATGATTAACAATCTTGTTCTAAGAAAAAATTCTTCAGTTGGGTTTTAGCACCATGGAGGTGAGTCCATGACTTGTGATCACAGAGTGACTGATGCAGGCACATGGCGTGATTAAGTTCCTGCTGAAGACTGTTTACTTTTTCCTTCTCGACTTTTCTGAGAAAGGCATTAAAAGCTATGGCTTCCCCTCTAATGTGTGCCTTGCATGACTCCCCTACAGCGTAGATAGAGGCAGTTGCTTCATTTCTGGTTAAAACCTCAGCAACTGATACTTACAGTGGCGATCCAGCCTTCATTCATTAATAAAGATTTGTCTAAAGACCACCTGGGTCTTTCTTGATGCTGATCAAAGGAAGATAGTTGAACCAATGGTACGGAGTAATCCAAATAGGGATTGGATATTGTGTCAGAACTATCTCTAGCCCAAGAATGAGATAAAAAAAAATAATAATAATAGATTCTTGATGCAGAGTTAAGCCTTTTTGAAAAACAGGTATAGCATTGATCTTGTGGATGGTCCAGCCTCCAAGGATCCTGGAGAGCCAGCTCACGGATACATTTTATCGAGAATCTGTGTGCTCGCAGCTTGTTTTGTGAACGATTTTTGTGGGAGGCATCTAGATTCATATCTTGAATAATATTAAAATTGCCGCCGACTACCAAAAGGCCAGGGAGTATGCTCAAAAGGTTGTAGAGGCTTTGCAGAGAGGAAGTTTCATCTTCTATGGGACTACAGAAGCTTGACATATGCATTTGTTGCCTTCCTACCTTGATGCTAACTACTATCCATCTTGCTTGAGAATCACAATGGACCTCAAGGACTTCTCCTTGGAACTCCAGAGTAAAGAGAACTGCCACCCCCAGGACAACCCCATTAGCAGAGGCAAAAAAAGAATGACAAATGAAGTTCGGGATACTAGGACAGCTAGCCTTTTGCTTAAAAGGAGTTTCCTGCAATAGAATCACCTGGGCCTGGAGGATATTAAACAATGAAGTATTGCTCGAAATGTATGTGAATTATTCAGCCCATTCGCTTTGAATAAGGACATTTTGAAAAAGCCAGGGGAGAACGTACCGGGTTGGCTATCACTCATTTGGTGAGAAGATGAAAGTTATTAAGAACCTGTTGGCACTGGACCTGGTGTTGCCACCTATTAGAGAGATTACAAGGTGTGTTCTTGATAATTTTTATCCTCAAAATACCATTTTTCCTCAGCACAATCATTCTAGACCATGAGTTACTGGTTTCCTTGCGTTTGTGACCTGCTGTTTTCACCCACTCCAGTGCAAGCACCCAGCTGCCAAGTGTGCCCACCCCCCCATCCATTAAAACAAGGCCTACCTGTCATTGCCTTACCCAGTGTCCCCAAAACCCCCCAGTGAGACCCACGCCCCCCCGAACCCCTGGTAGGAGTGCACTAACATGGCACCTATTGGGTCTGTGTCCGGAAAAGGTAACAAGTGTGGGCAGATGATAATGCATAAGAAATACCTGTTGCAACAAGAAAACAACAACAGATTTTGGCCATTAGGACCACATCACGAGCCCCTTCTAGCAAGCAGACCTAGTGACATCTTGCCTTGCTCTTAAAGTTTCCCCTAACACCAATATTACTTCTTGAGGGAGATAAGGAAGTCTTTTGCCTGTTGGACACTTTGAAAAATATGAGCCTGGCCCTTATGAAAAACCTTCAGTTTTGCAAGTTGTAGTATGCCAGCAGGGGCCTCCAGTTTCTCAAAATCATCAATAGGGCTAACAAATTCATGGCATACACGTGCTGTAGTTATGGACATGCCAGAGAAGACCTGGAAGGAGAAGTCATTCTCTACTTTGAACGTTCGCATTTTAATAGCTTGAGATAGAATCTGTTTCTTTATCCTGAAATCACAGAAATTGACCAAAATAGTACGTGGATATCTGGAGTTCTGGGACCGTACTGACTGAACCCAACGGGCCCGCATGATGGTAAGATCTGGAAGGACTGTGGTCTTGACAGGAAGAATAAACTTATGAATTAGGTCTTTTATCACTTTCGCAACTGAAGATGCAGCTTCAAGTTCTTCAGGGATTCCGACGAATCTCAAATTAGAACGCCTAGATTGATTTTCAGTGTCATCAAGTTTAAATTGGACTTCCTCAAGCTCAGCCTGGGTTTGACTTGCCACCGTTGCATGTCCACGATGGCTGTCTTCAAGGTCAGAGGTCCTCTGCTCCACTTGGGAGATCAGAGTCGTCAAGTGTGATATATTAGAATTAAGTTGCGCTAGGTGATCATTGTTTTTTTTATGGGCCTCCCCAAGAGCTACTTTTAAGTCTCGCAACTCCCTTAAGATCTGGTTCAGCATGGTCTCAACTGTCAAGCTAGGCAGAGTGGCAGATATTGCCAAGCGTAAGGGATTCAAAATCAGAGCAGAACTGCCTTCCTCGTTGTGGTTCTCATCCCCCCTATGAAATAAGTCAGATGCCGGGGGGAAAGCTTGTGAGAGACTGGCGCGATTGAAGTCATTATGCTGTTGGTGATGTGATTACTTAGCCACAGAGGAATTCTTCTCTTTTTCGCCCCCCCCCCCCTCCTTGTTAATGGATACCGAAAAGATGGGGGAGAAGGGCTTTCCTATAAGCTAAGCATCAACAAGAGACAGAGCAGGAGGAACAGAGGTCTCCATATTTTTAAGTTAAATTTTCATCCCATTGTCAAGAGAAGGACAGGGAGATTCCCTCCCCCCACTCATTAGAGCTGAATAGAGTAATGATAGGCCTGACTTAGCGGTAGCAGGCCGTACCTGTATCTTGTAGAATAGTGGAGGAATCCATGTTGGGGGGGTGGAGGGGGGGGCTGGCATATGCGTCATAAAAACGTTTGGCTTATCCTGATGACTTTCCATAAGCTCTGCTTGATCTTTTTTAGAGCCCTGCTTTTGCTTTGCTGATAGTAAAGGACTTCTCATTTTGCTGCCTGCACAGGTTTTAGATGAGGCCTCCCAGGCAACACGTTTCATATTGCCCTGAGTGGGTATTGAAGGGGGAGACTGAGGGAAGCTGGGGTACAACAGGCCGCATCTGTGCTACACAGACCACTTCTGCTGCCGCCCAGGGTTCTTACTCCCCGGGAACTGCCTAGAGCAGGACCAGAGGCTGCTACCCCCATATGGTCCTTGATCCTTAGCCCTTGGAGGAAGGAGATAGCGCAGCAGGTTGAGAAGTTCACAAGCTTCTGATCATGGTCTCGCTGGTTACACACTGGCTTGCTGTTTCAATGCCACTATGCCAGAATCATGAGGTGGAATCTATCACTGGAAGGAGGAGGGGGGAAGAGAACGTGACTGAGCATTAGAAATGCCCTTTGAAAGTTTTCTCGTTGTTTTACTAAAGATAATATATAGCATTTTTACACGCTCTATGACACCCTTTGGGCAGTATAAGCCTTAATGACAATATGCCAGAGTTATACGTTGCGATCTAAGGCTCACTGTGCCTCTCTAGAAATTGTCTTTGCCCCCTTAGCCCTTGGAGACAAACGTTTGTGCAGTATATTTAAAAAGATGCTTCTAAAGAAGTTCGAATTTTAAGGACTGATATGCCAGAGATGTAGGTTGCAAATCAAAATTAGCTGCGCCCCTCTCAAGATAATTATTCCTCTTCCCCCTCACATGTGGTAAGGTGACAACCTCTTTTGCCTTAGTCTCCGTGGGGGCACCCTCCACCTGACCGCTACCTGCTGTTTGAAGCCGGCTTGCCGCTAGGCTGCTCAGACACAATGGAGCCGTCGCATTATGAGCAAGAAAAAGAGCGGAATCCGTTCCTCCTGGCACACAATGGCGTGTTCAGCCGCTCCCCCGTATTATTCTTAATCAACCACAGTCGCCACTGCGCCTGCTGCTGCACCCATCATGCTATGCGCCGCAATGTCTTACTTTGCTTTGTATTGCTCTGACTCTCTTAATCAACCAATTCCACCTTCACTTCCACCCCTGCTGCCGCCGTGCTGTGATGCCTTGCTTCGCATCGCACTGCTCTGGCTCTCTTAGTCGACGGCCTCCACCCATTACCGCACTGGTTGCTTTGCTTTGCTTCGCACTGTTCTGGCTCCCTTAGACGACCGCCTCCACCATCGCCTCCTCACCTATTGCTGCCGTTACTGCTGCCATCGAGCTACGTACTGTGATGTCTTACTCGGCTTGCACTGTTTGCATTATTCTGGTTCTCTTAGCCGACCACTTGGCCATCGCCTCCTCACTCATTACCTGGCAGACGCCTTCTGGACCTGGCAGTGCAGAGCTTCAGCTCACTGAACCGTCCTCTTGCCTCCAACCCGAACACAGACTCAGTCACAGAGCATGATGGGAGCTCCATGTGACCCCCGACTGGTGTTCTACATTATTTTACCTTTCTGAATTTTTGGGACACAGGTCACAGAAAAGCATATTCCAGGCTTCCATTGTGTCAGTATTTGCAGTCGTATCTATATCGTTCTCTTGAAGAATAGTTAAATAGCTAAATACCCACCTGTAACAAGGGCTTTCACCATCTCTGCCACTGCCCAATAGAAGTAATTTTCTGAATGGTTCAAATCTGGGAAATGGAAAACAAGGAGGTGGGGCATTGGGAGCTGCATTTGAAAAGTCCAGTGCGTTGGAAGGCATCTGTCTTTAGAAACAAAAGGACAAACCTTGTCCATCTATTGCATTTGCCAGAAGAACACGGAATGAGACAAATAAACATTTACAAATTGATTCAGAGATATCAAATTTGGTTTGCGAGATTTTCTCCTACTTTTGCATGGAGCCATTCAAGGTAATAACGCACCACAAGTCACTAATCGCGTTGTTGCTAGGGTTTGTCCATTACAATTACTCGATTTATAAAATGGGCACTTTACACATACAGGAACACCCTCTGAGTTTGTGCTACCGATCGGGAGAGGTAATAACCCTGCTGACTACCAGTCAAGACACCTAAAGCCACAAAGGAACGCAAGGAGGATAATAGGGAGGGACTTGTAAGGTCAGTATTGAAAAAGAGCATGCCCAAAGGCCCAAATGATTAAAAACATTAGAGGCTACGAAAATATGTGAATTTTTACACTTGCCCATAACAGCCTTTAGGTGTAACAAATTGACATTATTTCTAAGAGAGGCAACAACGCCAAGATTCCCTATGACCAAGATGTATTGAGAATCAGTCATGAACTGTGCATTCCTGGTGGTGGTTTAGTATAAAGGGATGACAGAATTGTGATACAGACCTAACTAATTAGGAAAACAACTAATCTATCACGTGCAAGCCATAAAGGAATTGAAAAGACCAAGACTGTTTAAAGATCTGGTGTCCCTTTCTTAACAATGGTGGAGGAGTGTCACCCCCCTGGTTAACAGCCAGCAAATGAAAAATAAAATGATAGCTTCCTATCTTTTTATTTTTTTTATCTGCAGGCTCAGCCAGCATTAGAGGGAGAGGCGGGGCTGGGCCACTGGGAGGCGGGAGAGGGAGTGGAGTTCAGTAAGTGCACATGCATGTTTGGCCGGCAGTCTGAGGCCAACCACACACATGCGCACATAGGTTTAAGCAACCCAACTGTGTTGAACAGCAGGGCTGGAGAAACTGTAGTCCCCATGGCTGTGTCTGAACAGCAGGCTAAACCGCTCAGACCAAACCTGATGCTGCTTTCAAGCTAGGTTTAGAATGAGAAAAGTGTCAGAATTGCTGGGGAGCCTGTGCTGGTGTCCCAGTGAATGCTGGGACACCACCAGGAGCAGAGGAGCAAGGCAGCAGGAGGTGACGGTGGCAGGAACAGCGGTGTGTTTTTTTAAATTGTTTCCCCTATCCCTGTAATCCCCCGCCTCCCCACTTGACATTTGCAGCAGCCGCTGCTGACAAAATACAGTATCTCTGCCAAGGACCCAAAAATGCAAAATGTCCATCGCCAGTCCTCACCAAAGGGAAAGGTTGGATCACCTGGACAAAACTGAGTACCGGCTCTTGCACAACCATTGAAGGGTGGACGCTGTTGGTACTTTTTAATAGCTAGTACTAAGTGTTTCTAGCTGGACCACTCGCACAGATTATTTGAAAAAATAATCCAGAAGTTGAAGAAAATACTTGCTACCAAAGGAAGATCAGAGGAGATCAAAACAGGCAATGGAACTCGAAATGTTACTGCCTTTCAAAATTGACTACAAAAGCCAAAAATCAAATACTGATACATCTCTTGTAGATGGCCTAAGCCATATCGATGGACAGTGTTTGTTGCGGGCAGAAACCATGTACTCTGAGTGGGCGTATAGAAACATTCCCCCGTTCCATCACCAAATGTGCACAGCACCTATGCTGTTTAGTGGGACAGGAGCACACACATTAATTACTGTGCCAGATTGGACACTGACCGATCCTAAAGAAACTGAGTGTCTTTGAAGAATATAGAATGACTAATATTTATAACCATGAGAAAGGCTGATTCAAAGAAGAGAGTGTCCTAGTACCTTCAACAGGGAGGCTGTGGACACCTTGAGAGTAGCCCATGGAAAGTGGTGTAAGAAAAGAAATTTAGGCTCACCTCTGAGAAAAGAAATGAGCAACTCACATTAAATGTGCCCAAATTCAAGCAGCCATTGAGCACCGAATCACCTTTCATAAGAATGTCGCTCACTTATCTGACAGGCATATCATGACCCAGGATGACCTACCAGGAGATCTTAAATTGCCAGAAGGCACCCAGCCATGGGCCCTCCTCAGTGTGACTGTAAACCACCTAAAAACAGTAGAATCCTGACATGTGAGTTTATAGTGGATACAACCAGTGACCAGTGCCATGTCCCCCTCGAAGAATTAGGAATTGCAGATTTCAAGAAACTGCTGACTTAAGTATGTTTGCTATGTTATTATTTTGAAAGGGATGCTTTGGCACCATGCACCTGGCACTTACCTGTGCTCTAAGAGACAGCATTTGAACCGACTAACTGATATGCACAAACACGCACTGCATGGCTCAGCATGTAATGCATCAAAAAAGGCTTCATCTACACAGGGGCTGCACTTCGAAGCAGCCATCTTCTGGGTCAAGTTCTAATGTACTTCTGTGGGAAGGGTTAGCACCTGTACTGCCTCCCTGTTTTTACTGGCATTAGCAAGAGCATCTATGGCCCTCTGAGACTTCTGGGAAGCATTAGGGATTGGCATTGTCTTTTCTCCTCACAAACACAGGACACAGTGACTCTTGTTTGTGATTATCACCGAAGACTGCTTTAGCTCACTCACTCCCCTGTGGTAAACGTAGTCCAGCAGTCAGTTCTCACTGTCAGAGAACAGGGGTTTATACTTAGATACCACATACCACAGTAAGAATGGCTTCCACTTCCTGCACCTTATACATAGCACTGAAGGCAACTTACTATGGAACTTAAGTGCTCTCACCTTCTGGGATTACTTCTGTTCCAGACACAGACAATCAAGGATTACAAAGTACCTTTTAGCGAGAGAAAGGTATGGCACATGTCTGGTAGCCCAAGATGGCTCATTAGCCTTGAATTAGGGCTTGGCATTTTTGAGAAAACATCCATTAAAGTCCCGCAAATGGGGGGTGTGGCCACCACCCAAGGAAAATGGCCACCTAATCGGAGAGCTTTGCCCCTAAAATGGCCGACACAAGGACTCCACGTGGATCTTTACTCTACTCTCCCAGCGTCACTACTAACATCCTACCCCTAGAGGTGAACACTTTGTGGCACTACTCTACAACACTCCATAAGGTTAGGAACCTATAATATACAAAACTAACTTATCAACCAGAGCAAATATGGCACGGGCCCTCCCATTGTATGCTTGACCCTAAACTGGCCACCTCAATTTCATACAGCTCTCTTTAAAGAATGCTCCAGAATCTTCCTACTTCTAAATGACACATAGCGGGATCTTACATTTCTCCACCTCAATAGCAACCCAAATTGCGGACAGGAGGGGGCTGAGAATAATCCCTTACTCTCCAAAGTGCTGTACCTTGCTATTCAACCATCTGCATTGCCACACCACAGAACATGATATAAGTGTTTCTAACCCAGGAAGAATACAGACTTCTGCACCTCACCCCACCTCCCAACAACACCTCTGTCAAACATCTCAACGACTACCGAAATCCCACTAGGTGCACCCAACACAAAGTATACAGTAAAGTCTGCTCTCAAAATGGCAGACTCCAAACTGCACGACCCCAAAAAAAGGGGGCGGGGGGGAGGTCTGCATGACACCAAACCAGCACAAAAGAGAGGCAAGCAGGACACCCCTGCCCAAGACTCCCCTATAAAATCTAAATCTGAGAACCCATCAACTCTAGACCTACTTATGCAGAAACTCAACATGGTTGCTCAATCGACAAAATCCACCACAGAAGCTGTACAGAGTGACCTTGCAGCTTTGAAACAAGAAATGATGAAATGATACAACTGGGTGGCAGAATCTCTGAAATACAATCATGGATAAATCTCCTGGAAGGCCACAATCACAACTCTTCGAAAACGTTAACAACCACCATTGCAAGGCTGGCTCGACTGGAAAGGTAAATCACAAACTCCAAGACAGAAATAGAAGGGGTAACATTTTCGGACTTCCTTAAAGTAGCTAAAAAATCAAGCTCCTTCCTGTGCATCCTTCATTGAAAAATGGATTCCCCAAGTACTAAATTTAAACTTAGATAATGGCTTTGAACTAATCAGAGCATACAGAGTGCACACACATAAGCCCGCAAACAGTGAAGCTCCAAGAGCCCTCATTTTCAGACCCCTCGGCTACTCACATACTGAAGCCATCCTCACAGATAAAGAAAATACAGAGGATTAAGTTGCAGGACGCCTCCATTGGGATCTTTCAAGATTACTCTAAACACACTGTCAAGAAACAAAAGGCATTCCTGAAAGATCTGTCAATACAATTTTTGTTTATTGGATCTGCACGAATAAAAACAACTTACAAATGGCAAAACCATCATTTTTGAAGACCCAAAGGAACTGGACTCCTACGTTGTGAGAATGCAAGACCTGACAATATCTTCTTTAAAACTCAGAAAGAATGGCTAATACTTAGCCCAAATCCTTCCTACTAACTTTCACTAACCTTCTACTCATTTAGTAACATACGATAATCACGGCTGCCCACAAATGGCCTAAACAAAACACAATTCATGTTCTTCCCATAATGTTGCAGAACTCTGATCTACCCATGGGATTGACACACAGGCATACAAACTCATTCTTCCATAATAACTATAGCAGGCTGAAACATTTCTTTGAGTTGCTTCCACTTCTTCAAACCGTGAGAGAGAATAAAGTGGTCATCAACCTACAAAACCTTAAATAAAACTAACTGGCTCCTACTAGTAACCTAATAAACCTAACAACCTACTATTAACCCTAACCAATGGTAAGATTTCTCTTCTCTTTTTAATGACTGGTACTCTATCTCTATAACAACCTTTAACCTGCTCTGGTTACAGCGGATGTTCTATAACTGCCTTCAACCCAATGACAGATTTATTGCAATGTTTCATCTTCTCACTTTCAACATAATTTAGATTTATCAAATCTCATATTGACATTAGTTTTGATACTAGCCCCACATTGATAATGTCATACACAACTAGTGCCATCCAATGGGTACTTAGCTGTTGTCCATTTATCGAAAACTGCTTTTTTAACCCACAGGTGGGACAGTACAAAAATCACTAACGTTTGCCTGCACTACCTGCAAAATAATATGTTGAGAATATGCTGGCACTATGTGAACATTATGCTGGTACTAGGTAAACACTGTACTGATAACTTTGTTGGTGCTGCGTGGACACTATGTTGATATCATGTTAACACTATGACGACAGTGGATAATTTACTGAAAGCTGTACTCCATAATTATGAAATACATCAGGTACCATTTTTCACAACCCTAACTGTTGACATAAAAACTTAACTCATCAGAAATAATAACACGTGTCACCAACACCCATCGCACAAACCCACCTCACTCTCTACCAATATTACACTTTATATATATATATACACACACACACACACACCTACTATACCTGCAAATACATTAATATAAACAACAGAATACACATTATTATCCACTCCCACTAAATGGCAACTAACTCGCTAGACACCACTATGGAAATGCCAAGCACTCCAGCCACCAAACAATATAGGTAAACATACCATACTTAGACACTGCCGTGACTCCTTAGACATACCCCATTCTACACAGCACTTCAAGACTCCATTCTGGACATAGGCTTGACCACTGGTGGCCTCCACGCCTCTCCTCAGTTAGATTTTATCAGATACCTCTACATGGTATCTAGATTCTCATTACAAATATTTAATCAATTACTCTACTATTATTTTCTTCTCCATTTTCTTTTTACCTTTCATATCTTTCCTCCTGTGCTACTCTACGATCTCCTTTCCCTCCCCCCTACCCATTTCCCCTTCTTCTCTCACCCATTCCATTTCCCCTCACTCATGCCATCCCATCAAACCCCCCCCCCCCCACACCCACCTCACTGGCAATCAATAACTGGCATTTAGCTGGTTACATCGACAAGAAGACTCAACTCCCACTAAAATGCCAAATATAAAAATACTATCCTTTGATGTCAAGTGTCTAAATCACCCGGCCAAATGACAGAAAATCTTAGACTATACGCACACAACCTTACGGGAGTCCTCATTGTCCTTCAGGAAACCAAGGTAACCATGAAACATGGGTTAGTGACTTACCATGCGCCCCGGCCACGATCAAAAAAAATAAAATAAAAATAGACTGATCACCCTTATCTCAAGCCTCTGGCCTCACTATCCTGTACTCAGAAGCAGACACCAAAGGCAGATGGCTTCTTACTAAATTACAGATGGACAACACAAATTATAGTCATGAACATCTATGCCCCTACTGACGACAACCCTACCTTTTGGATTAATCTCAATAACAAATCTTCAACTTTACCTCCCCACTGCAGATTGATTCTAGGAGGAAATTTCAATTTACCCTGGGACGCCACCGTTGACAGGAATTCTGCATGTCAATTTAAACCCCCAAAATCCCATTAAAAAAATGATAAACATGTGCAGTTCTCTTAAACAAAGACATATGGAGACTATTCAATACCACAGGGAAAGATTACTTGTTTTTCTTCCATCCGCACAATACATTCTCTTGCATCAATTTTATCTTAATTGATGCAACTCACATTCCAGCTACCTCTTCTCCAACCATTGAACCAATCCTAGTCTCAGACCATGCCTGTATTTCATTACTCTATGGTATCGTTTGCAATACATCAGGAACAAAAACATGGAGAATGAACGATCTCCTCAAGGAGGAACCCTCCTAAAAAAAAATTAAAATAATAAAAGATCAATAAATACATAGCATTCAATAGGTCTTCTTGTCGAAATGCACAAATTATCTGGGATGCCCTGAAATACACTATCTGTATCTATGGGCATATGATTAAACTTATGTCAAAGAAAAACAAACTAAACATCAAAACCTTAAACCAACTAAAACTAAAAATATAAGCATTAGAGAAAGATCTCAAATGAACCAAAGACAAAACTCAATTAAACAAATCTAATTAAAGTCGACTATGAATACAACAAGATTCTGAGTACAAAGCCCACCTAATAGTCCAAAATACAAAGGCATCATTTTCTGTGGACATAATAAAGCTGGCAAAATACTTGCATCTTATTTAAAACAAACCCCTCAGAAGACAATAATAACCGCTATAACCAACAAACATAGTCACATCAACAAGGACTTCCTAAATACCTTTGAAAAATATTACCATAACCTCCACTCCAAAAGTAATAAAACATCTTATGACGTACGCTTAAATTTCCTCAACAAAATGAATCTAACTAAGCTAGATGAAACAACAAAAGAATCACTAGAACAACCAATTTCTTGCAAAGAAATCAAACGCAATCAAAACAATGAAAGCCAGGAAGGCTCCGGGCCCAGACAGCTTCCCTGCATCATTTTATCAAACTTGGGGTACCTCCATATGCACCCCCTTATAAGACTTATTTGCCCACTTCTCCTCCACTGGCTCAGGTGAGGACTCACTGCAGAGGCAACCATAGTTGATATACCCAAAGAAGGGAATGACCCATCCAATCCCAAGAACTACTGACCCATATCCCGCATAAACACAGACTGCAAAATATATACAAAGATCCTAGCCCTCAGAATAGATCCACTTCTCAAAAACATAATACATCCCTCTCAGTCAGGATTTATCAAAGGGAGATTCAGCACGGATAATATCAGACTTTTTAGCCATGTAATCGAAGTAGGCAACTCCTGTATCAACCACCCTGTGCAATAGCATGAGATGCAGTGAAGGCCTTTGATAAGATATCGTGGACCTTCCTCCAAGCCTCACTCGCCTCTTTCAACTTTGACCCTGCTCTCTGAAAAATGATTCTGGCTCTTTACAAAGAACCGTAAGCTACAATAAACATCAATGGACAGTTGTCTAATCCTTTTATCTCCTACAAGGAACCAGACAAGGATGCCCTCTCTCCCCACTACTATTTCTACTAATGCTAAAACCCCTACTTACATTGATCCATTTATCCCCGGTGTCCCTTTCTAATCAGGCCCACACAAACTAGCCGCCTACTCAGATGACTTTCGCTATTTTATCACCCACGCAGACTCAAACTTGATGCACATCAAGTGCATAACCACCACCGACAACTACTCTAAGATGCCAGGCTACTGCCTCAACAAGGAAAAAACAGAGGTTCTTCCTCTCAATATGTACTGCAACAGCTCACATATCAGCCCGTATGGACTCAAATTGGCCCCAGATAAGATAAAATACCTGGGGATATGGTTCAACCATAACAAAGACTCCATCTATCTCAATGAGAAAGACGCTAGATAACATCAAAGAAAGCTTAGACAAATGGTCAACCAGGTTCATTACTTGGTGGGGTAGAACAGAATCTATCAAAATTATGATTACCCCCCTTATTAACTTTTTAATCAGCATGTCCCCCATATACCGCTCAGATATCTTTTTAACTAAAATAAACATGTTACTTACTGAATTCCTCTGCAAGTCTAAAAAGCCCAGAATTGCCCTAAAGAATATGAGGCTTCCTAAAAAAACTTGGCGGCCTAAATTTACCTGACTGCCAGAGATACCAAATGCCTTCCTAGCGAAACAGGGGAGCCACTGGCTCCTAACTACCACCAATCCCTTGCCGCCATGGCTCGCTATTGAAAATGCCTTCGCTAAACCCTTGTCCCTCACTTCGTTCTTAACCGTCAAAAAAATTACAACACACCACTCTATAAACATTCTATCCAGCACAGCATAGGCACTCTGAAAAATGTACAACAAACTACCCAACAAAATTAAACACTCACGTCCAGCCTCACAACGGCACAATGAAAACGTAAAACTAGAAGGGAGAACATTGTATATAGCGAAATGGGCAGAACAAGATGTTCTCCTGGGGAGAGCGATTGGCACCCCCTAAGAACCCATACTGTTCTCTCAAATTAAAGACAAATTTGACCTAAAAGACCTAGACTTTTACCATTTCCTTAAAATAAATCACTTATAGCCAAACAACCTTCCAACCCCCGACCTACCCAACACACTAGAAACATTTACCAAAGGCAGTCACCCAAAATCCATCTGTACTCCCTCCTATCCCAAACAAAAACCTCACTAAATAAACCAACCCAAGACAAGTGGGAAAATCTACTGTCAGTCTCCAACAACATTCCAAAGGTCTCACCCGACTGGCCATCTACATGGAGTAACCTCACTTCCAACATAATAACTCCATCATTAGCACAAAGCAGATACTACATTGCCAATATCGCCCTCTGGACTCCAGCCAAACAGTTTAAACTAGGCCTGTGATATATTCTGGAGCTGTGAGAAGGAAACAGGAGACTTAAAACACATGCTAATGAAATGCTCCTCCACCGAAAAGGTCTGTCAGGACATCAGCAATACAATATCTCAAATACTTACAAAATGGACACCTACTTTGGCCTCTATTACACTGGGCATCCTGCCCACTGACATTAAACAGGCATTTTAAAACAGAGGACAGTCTGCTAGTGGACATTCTAGTCACAACAGGCCTTAAAGGTATCCTCAATTAATGGAAAAACTCCTCCAAACTATCTCCCCAAAAATGGTGGGAATGGGTCCAATTCACCAGAACTGCCTGTAACTCACTAAAAGTATACTTGAAGACCACACCAATGAAGAATGGTAAACTCTGGCACAAGCTAGAAAACTTTATTTCTCACTTGTCTGTGTAACCATGATCATCTGATCACTCGATCATTCAGGCTTTTACTCAGTCATTCTCCCACCCCCTCCCTCCTCTCCCCACTCACTTGCATCCTCATTTCCCTCCCATCCCCCTTCCCCGTGTACTCCCTACTTTTCACCCATCACCTTGTTCTTCTCTAGTTTCCGCTCTTTTACTCTGTCTTATTCATATACAACTGAGGTACCTTAATCGTTCACCACAACATCCAAAACCACTCCGTCACAATACATACACTGATTAACCTCACCATTGCAAACAAATATACTTATCTCTACCCTCTACTTTTATAAATGTGGACCGACTCCTTATACTATATCCTAAATTACTGTTCACACTTGATTTGATTGTACCATACAATGTATTGTTTCTTTTCATTCATGTTAATCAAATTTACTATTGTATAAACTCTCAATAAAACACTCGTCATTAAAAAAAAAAAAACAGTCCCACAAATGAAATAGGACAGAAAGCTTGTAGCAAGTGAGCTTTTTGAGCTAGTGACGGTCAACACTTCACATTGCTTACAAGAGAAGCCCTAACCTCTTTGGGGCTTTTGTCTGGGACTACAGAGTAGACTGAAGAGGCCAGCAACTCCAAACTGAACAGATTCAGTTTAGGTTTCCCGGGTGTTTGGGACACTGAACTTCACAGTCAAGAATAGGTGTAATGGCAAAGACTGAAATGGCAGGGAAAAAAAAAATTCACTTAATACCCTTGCAGTGTGTGTGTGTGTGTGTGTGTGTGTGTGTGTGTGTGTGTGTGTGTGTGTGTGTGTGTGTGTGTGTGTGTGTGTGTGTGTGTGTGTGTGTGTGTTTTTTTTTTTTGTCATTACATTTGTGTTCACCACACCATTGGTACACCACAGACACTTAATGTATAAGTTCTGATGAATAGGTAGAAGTAAATAGAAGACCGTATATATGTAATCAATAACCACCCAGAGTAGCAATACATATGATGGCACCACAACAAATAAACTTGCGTTGTGAAATACAGAGAAACCAGGATTTATTTTGAGAGCACCCAAAGACACAAGGACATACTTTAAAGAGAAGTACAGATGAACCCTCAGGCCTTCTTACCTGTTTATAAGGAAGCCCAACCAGGTTTGTTGTATTCATGTCTTACATCTTCACTGCGCCAGGGCAGCTTGAGTTCAGGACCACAGATTTCTTGATCACCTGATCCAATACCACAGTCTGTTTTAAGTCCATCTTGGAACCATATTCCTGTGGGACTAGAAATTCTGCCACTGTTATGATATGAGCTTAAAAGCTGAAGCTAAAAAACATCTTCTGTGGGAGTGGATATGAAGCCCAGTTCACAGACCGTCTCAACATGATCAGGGCATGAAAGTGAACCACAACAGAAGGTGTAAGCGTTATCCATCATTGAAATAAATGTTATTAATCAGTCATAAAAGATTTTAATGTCACCAAACCGTGGAGAGCGTGAACCTGACCTATCAATAGAGACTGTGCGACAAAGCAACTCGGTAATGAAAGACCAGAGATCACTATTCTATGGAGGCTGTGAGTGTTATTTCATCATAGAAGAAGTGAAAGGTCCTTCCTTGGGGGAGAACCGAAAGATGTCCTTCAGTAGAGGACAGAGGGCTGCCTGTTCCACTTCCAGGAAGAGGTGACTCATCAACGGAGGGTGAGTAACGCGTGCTATAGCCTAAGCATGCCACAGCCTTGGGTTTGTATGATGATAACCCTGGATACAGTTCCAAGCAAGCATTCCTACCCCAACCATAAACAAAGCAAGAGACACAGGTACCACAATTGGGGTCATCATGCTGACCATGCTAAAATGAAACACATCCACAATCATGGATTCTTCCTCATCTACTCCAGTCAGGCAGCCGCTTACAGGGGATCAGCCAATAGAGCGTCTTCAAGGGAAAACAGAAGAATGAAAGTTTACCTGTGGTTTGGCAAACAAATAAGCAATAGGAATGAGGACTTTCACAGGGGTGTGGAATTTAATAAAATATCTTCTTGTCCATGGGACATGTTGCTTTATAAAGTCTACTTGTCCCTTTGGTGCCATGTAGTGTGGCAACACATTATGGCAGCAATGTCATTATGTAATAGCTCCGATAATAGCCTCTCTGATTATGCTAGGGCAATACTATAGTAGGGCCTCAATACTAGCAATTTCATGCCCTACTACACCAATTTCCTTATTTTGCTACCTTTTCGCCTATCTACATACTGGGGATGGAGGAAACAATAAGTAATAGTCCCAGGGCTGGAATGCCTTTGAGTCTGTGCAAACAAACTAACTTGCATGTTTTAAGGATTTTCACCAGGTCTTCTCGAATCTTTTCCTAAACTGAGAAAGGTTTGAAATCTACTCCTGACAATGGCAGAAGTAGAAGTTCTTCCAGGGTTGGGAAAAAAGTGGTTGGAGGGAAAGTGAACTTGTAAATGCTTGATACATTTTTTTGAATAGCAATTCTACACTTGCATATTTGCTCATGCTAAAATACAGTTCACAAATATTTTCTAGGAGTACAATTTCCTGGTCTACTTCTTTAAATTCTTGTGAATTCATGAATGCCACTAATGCAAAGACATATACCATGGTGCACTTTTGTGCCTTCTTTTAAATATTGGGTTCCTGATTAGGTCTGGTAGTAACCACGACATTTTGTTTTTATTAAAACTGTATTTCTGTATCAGCTGGCACTATGAAAGTTAATTCTGCTCTTTCACAAGGAGCATATTGGCACATAAAATAGTTTTGTTCAGTACTAGGAACAACTGTGGCAGAGTGTGCTTTTTCAGACCAAAAGCCTTTTTTTTGCTTTTTGTTAATGTTTGTTATGATGATGAGGGCATGGCAGCTCACACAACAATATAGTGTTATAAAACCCATATCAAAATAAGACCCGCATTGACAAAACGAAAAAAAAACTGACAACCAAAGTCGGATCACTTCGCATTGCCAGTGCTTGTTTATTTACATGTTTCCCATAATCTTGTTGAAAACGGTCACACTGCTTTTCTATTAAGACTATATATATATTTTTTTTTTTTAACACTAGCATCCATTAACACATTTTACTTAATGATGCTACAAATAAATGGTGCCTAAAATGTCAGTTATTTAACAAAACTTTTTTTTCTACTGCATCTAATCAGAGAGCATTCTGGAGCATTATACAGAGGCGCGGCCACACCCCCCCACCTTTTGCCCCTCATGAAGAGTGTCTGTCAGGCTGAACAAAGGTCAGCCTGACAGACACTCTTCATGTTCAGGTCAGGCAGCCAGGAGCAGACATGCACGATTTGCGCAGACTCCTGGCTGCCTGAGCTGAACTTTGCTGGGTTGAGTTCACAGCTCCTACGGGCGTGACCTCCTCGGCTCAGCAACGGAGCCTCGAGGCCCTACTCCTGGTGACGAGGAAAGCGTCACCCATTGACTTCGACCTGGGTGCTTCAGGTTTAAGTCCTGAAGCGTCCAGGGCGAGTGTCAATCAATGACACTTCGTCACAGAGTGGGGTGGGGTCAGCAGTCTCACTAACCACATCCCTCTCTGTGACGAGGCTGGGACTGCTGCCTTCCCTCATTGGCTGACCTAGCAGTCCCAACCCTCCTGGGAACTCTGAGGCTGAAGGGAAGAGGGGGGTGTTTGTTCTTTAAAAAAAAAAAAAGGTTTGGTGCGTGTGTGTGTGTGTGTGTGTGTGTGTGTGTGCTTCCCGCCCGCCCCCCTCCCTCCCTTCCAAAGTTGCCGTCCGCCACTGATTATACGTAGGCTCATATTGTTAAACTCTTCAAACGCGTGTACACTTATTTTTACTGGAACCCCGTAAGTAGCGCAGTGTGACATTACAATGTTCATTTTGATTGCTCACCCTAATAATAAAGGCTATGCATTAACGAACCATAAATACAAGTTCAAACAGCATTAACACATGGACATAAATATTACCTCAACTGCTGACAGTTACTTTTCCTGTAAATTGGCAAAGGGTTTGTGCTACCGGGGTTTGGGCCTACTTGTCCCAAGGACAAATTAAACCTAAAAACTTGTTGTCCTTTTCCCATGCCACGTCGCCCATACTATATTTCATTTGATGCACTTGCAATCAATCTGAGGGCACTAACAGTTTTCAGTTTTTAACCTCCAATTTCAAATTCCTTCACGTTTACAGAATTGTTTTGAAATTTTCCTTTTTCTATTTTGCTTCTTTATTTATATACACTTTATTAATCTGTTGCCTTGGACCATTTAAAGAAATTCAAGGAACGCGGCTGTAGGTATTTTGTATATGAGCTTCTTCCCCCTTGTAAGTTACCTAGGGGCTACTCGTCTGTGCTTCTGGGTGTTTTATGGCTGTTTCACCACTTGGTAGTCATGCCTAAACGGTGGGATTAAAGAGTCAGTGATACAGGGGAAATAAAAGTGAAACACTCAGACATCTAGGATGCTTTCAGATCTTGTAGATGGCATTACATCATTTATATAATACTACCCCTACGTTGGGCACCAAAGAGCTTGCCTACAAGGGTAGCACCCTGCACCATGCACGGTGTATGGAGTGTATGGTTGGAAAGCGGTTGTCTCTGTTTTGCTCCTTTGTGAGGAGTGTTAACATGCCTGGAGTGATGACCACCGAGATGCGGATATGGGATGTAGCACCTAGAAGCTAACTTTAAAGACCACCTTTGGTATCTTTTGCTCTTAGCTGGCGTTGATGGGTGTACGTTTTGTCGTTTTGCAATGTGTCAATGCCTGCTTTCGTTTCATCCAAATTAGAGATTTAGCAACAGAGCAGCTTTGCATATGTGAATGTGAAGACTGTGCTGCCAGGAATGCTTGCAAACATGGCTCTAGTCAGACCCACGATGTACATATTGCAAGTTTTGCCTTGTGCGCATTGTTAATATTTGATATATTAAACTCTGTCATTGAACTTGAGGGGATCCTGCTGACTGGAGCGAGGATCCGGCTGTTCTGTTCGCTCGTCCTGACCATTTCCGCCGCCGATATCACGTGTCTCGCAGTCTGCGTTTTTTCAACTCTTCCTAATCCATCACCCAGTCTCGCAGTGTAGGAGATAAATTACACACGCAGCAGAGCCGCACCTTCTGTTCTCAAACAGTGCAACTCTGAACAGGTGAGCCACAATTACCGTGACCTTGTGTCCTCCTAACTCACAGAGGAGTTCACACACTGCTCAGCTCCAACCCTTTCAACTTGGCGCTTTGGGCGCAAGTTGCACAGTACAGACAGGGTGCAATTATAAAGCACTTTATAACTCTCGCCTCAGAGCAGTTTATGCCTTATTATGTCAGAGAGATCTGCATAGCACTCATACCATTAATATGTCCTGAGTTCATTAGGAGTTTGGGCACCATTTGATGCCTGATATTGTCAGAGAGATTTGCACAACATATTCTGCTGTTACTGTGGCCTTTTAATGTTGTTTAAGTTTGAGTACTAATTTATACCTTATGACATATAGATTTGCTTAACACATTCTGCCACTGGTATGACCTCACAGTGCTTTGCTAGTCGGAGTACAAATTTATGCATTATTATGTCAGAGAGATTTGTATAGCACACAGTCTCTTTTTAATAAGCCTCAAAGTGTTGTCGAAGTTTGGGTATCAATTGATGCCTTACTATGTCAGAGAGATCTGCATAACATTTCTGCCAGTAGCATAACATCTTAGTGTTTGAGTTTGAATACCAATGTATATCTTGTATCTGAGAGAATTGCATACCACATGCTCTGCCATTAATATGGCTTCTCAGTGCTGCAGAAGTTTGGGTACCTATTTATGCTCTATTATGCCAAACAGATATGCGTGGCATAGCACACATTCTACCATTAGTGTGGCCTCAAGTGCTGTTGGAGTTTGCGATCTGATTATGGACCACACCCAGCGCCAGGACCTCTGGTCGTCCCACCATCCGCCGCTACCCCGCAGACAAGCTCCTGGTCCTTAACCGGATCCCAAGACTCTCGCTGCTGTACGTCCTCCCTGCGCTCTGCCAAAGGACCTTTCTACAAGACTCAGCACACCATCACCAAGCACCAAAGTGCCACTCACTGCAGCTGGGGAAAAGTAACTGAGAGCCAATAGACGCAGGCTGTCAGTACCACACCACCCGACACGTCAGCCAACCTCAACCAGGCCGTCCACAACTTCTCTGCCTCTATCAGCAAATGCGCCGACAGTCATCCCTCTGAAACCAGCAAAAGCCAACTAAATATCAAGACAAGCCAGCTGGTACACTCCAGAGCTCAGAACCACCAAATGTAATTGTCTTCTACTTGAGAACCAATAGCACATCTCCAAGGACCCCTCTGACTGAGTTGCACACAAAACAGCACTCAACGGCTACAACCGGCGAATCAAATAGGCCAAAAAAGTAGCCATCACAGACACTGGAGCCAACCACACCAAGGAACTCTTCAAAATCATCAAGTAATTCTCCAACCTGCCTGCCATAGAAAACACAGTACACCCTTCCCAACAATTCTGAGACTCTCTATCCGACTAATTCCACACCAAGATTGCCAGCATCTACAACAACTTTCACCATCAACCTACCTTGTTCAGCCTCGACAACCTCATCCAACTAGCGAAGCCCAGCTATAACCACCTGGTCCCTTCTCGACGTCCAGACCACTGCTACCATCAAGTCCTCCATCCACTCTGGCACACTCCTAGACCCCAGGTGCCACCACCTTTTCAACCCTGGATCCCACATAATCAGCACTGAAGTCACCACTCTCCTCAGTGCTTCCATCTCCACAGTATTCTTTCCAAAGAGATGGAAGCACACAGACATCAGACCTCTCCTAAAAAAAAAAAAAAACCTTCAGCCAGCCCCAGCAACCTCGAGAAACAGCAGCCGATCTCCATGTTCGCATACCCAGCCAAAGTACTTGAGAAGGCCATCAACCGACATCTCACCAACTACCTACTCGACGCATCACAATCAGGGTTCCAGGCTAACCATAGTACAGAGACCTCGCTCATCGCTGCACCAGACGACATCAGAACCCACCTCGACCAAGGGGAAACTGTGGCTTTGATTCTCCTCAATCTATATGCAGCATTCGACCCAGTCACCCACCACATCCTCATCAACAAACTCCACAATATCGGCATTCAACAACACGCCCTCAAGTAGATCATCTCATTCCTCTTGGGGCACACCAAGAACATCCGCTTTTAATCTCAGCTCCCAAGAACATCATATGTGGCGCTCCCAAAGAATCACCCCTCATCCCCACTCTGTTCAACATCTACATGACAGCCCCCCTCCCCTCGCGGACATAGTCAGATCCCACAGACCTAACATCAACTCCTTCACCATCAACACTCAGCTTGTCTTCTTGCTCACCAAACACCCATCTAACACTAAAGCTAACTTCCGCAATGCCATGACCGATGTAGCCAACTGGATGAGAGATGGATGCCTCAAATTGAACTCCAACAAATCCCAAGTACTGATCTTCGGAAAGAACACCTCTGCCTGGGACCACATCTGGTGACTGGAAGAACTCAGACCCACTCCCACACCGACAGATCCCGCTTGCAACCTCGCGTATAATCTTGGACAGACAGCTGAACTTGAAACAACAAGTCAACGCAGTTGTCTTCTCCTGTTTCCACACCCTCTGCATGCTCTGCAGGAAGATCTTCAGGTGGATCCCAGAAAACACCAGAAGGATCATCGCACAAGCCCTCTTCACCAGCCGCCACGACTACGGCAATACACTCTACACCATTAAATCCTCCCAGCTCCTCAGAAGACTACAGACAATACAGAATGCAGCTGCCAGGCTCATCCTTAACCTCCCCAAGGGTACCCACATCACTCCTTAACTCAGGAAACTCCACTGGCTCCCTGTCCAGAAAGGATGGCACACGCCTACAAAGCCCTTCACAAACTAGGACCTTACTACATAAACCACTGGGTGAACTTCCATCTTACCTCGAGACACCTGTGCTCCACGTCACTCGCCCTCGCACGTTTCCCCACATCTATCACACCCACAGCAGGGGCTGTGCATTCTCCTACATCACCACCAAAGCCAGCCGTGACCTCCACCTCCGAATGGCTCCCTCCCTAGCAGACTTCAGAAAGCAAATCAAGACCTGACTTTTTGATGCAGATACTGCAGCCTCAGTGCCCAGATACCCCTAGGGGAGATAGTGATGCACTTTATAAAAGATTGATTGACTGACTGATAACTTGTGTCAGAGAGATCTGCATAGCAAACATTCTGCCATTAGTGTGGCCTCACGGTGCCTTGGGAATTTTGGTACCTACTCAATATGATGCTGAAGATTCCGGCTCAAACACCACCTCAATCCTAAGACATTTCAGCGTGTTACTGAGGAGCTACACCCAGAGTATTTACCTGTGCCATCACCTGTGCATTTACGTTATTTGATAGCATTTGCATTCAGATACCTGCTTCATTCACCAGAACATGTGTGTTTCACCCTTGCACTTGTGACTCACACTTAATGCACAAGTGCAGGGTCACATACGTGTTATATATGATAAAACAATGGTTCATATTAACTGATTACTACAGACAAGAGAAGGCCCCAGGCCTGCATGCCAGTAAGGGGTGATGAAATACAAAATAAACCAAAAACAAAGGAAACAGAGAATAAAAGTGATTCATACAAATATTCATTGAACTTATTACATCTCCCTTGTTTGCTCTTTTTGTACTTTTGTAGTGATGGCGTAGCAACTTCATAATTTTCAAATATGTTGTTTACATTCCCTATTTTTCATAAACTTTGTACTGTACTTTCCATCCCCAGACTTCGGAGCACCTTATATACAGTTTGCACAAGACAAAGCATCTACTGCCAAGCCCTACAGTACTTTTAAACAGAGCGCAATGCTCCCTCAAAGCAATGCAGTATTAGGACCTGGGACCACCATGGACCTTGCCCCCTTCATCTATCGCGACGCTCTGGTCAAGTGCCGGGAGGGGTGAGCCCCTTTTTCAGTGTGGTTCACTTCTTGTCGCTTCGCATAGTGAGATGAAGGGTGGGGCAACAGGAAGGGGATCATGGTCAGACTACAGTGCATCATTTTTGCCCTGCACCACTGCAGTGACCAGCTCCAGGCCTTCTCCTTTTCATCAAATCATCGTGGCAGTGGAGTCAGCTGTGAACGGGCTGGGGACAAACCTTTTCAAGCCCACTTGTTTTTGTCCAGAGAAACATACTTCATAGTTTACTTCTAATCAGCAGAAGGGACCTCCAATTTATACTTCCCAGAACAGCACTAAGGGTAGGCTGCAGCAATCCTGATCTGTGCACATACCGGCTTAATGGCTTGAACTCACTGTTTACCAGTGTTGAGCATGAGGCTGTAGCTCCTATCGCAGTTTCTCAGGCAACCTGGTGTTGTAGGAACAGGACTCTGGGATGCAGACAAGGGTACTGTGAGTTTGAACTTCCCCCTCACAGATGCAGGTGGTTCCACCTTTGTGGGCCATGGCTATGAAGGATTGCCATTGACCTTGGTGTTCGAAAGTCCATGGTGGAGGCTTCCTTTTTGTAAAAAGAAAGTTCTTGCCTTAACATCTTAGGACCTGTTATGATTTAGTTATGTTTCTCAGTTCATTCTGACAAATGTACTCCTTTGCTTGCTGTATGACATTATATCTGAGTTTTTTTACCTTTACGATGTAAATATAATTTCTGATGGATACAACTACCTGTGGATTCCTCACCTAATGAATTCTCCTAATGCGCCAGCATTCAACTGAAATTTTCTTCCCAGCTCTGCACGTCGATGAGGACGTCACAATTGCCCAACTCCCATGCGACGCTGTCTGACATCAAGGCAATAAGAGGTCCTCGCCGCTGTGTTGACGCCAGTTCCCTTTTTTCCCATGCCTTAGAGTAATGTTTTTTTCTCCTGGCTCATGGGGAACTGCTGTTTCTCGATAGAGATACTTTGTAGTAAAAATGTCTCCACCTCAGAAGTCCTGCTTCAAGCCTTGTAGGGAGTGCGGGGCCGTATGTCAGTGACAGACCTGCATAATGACTGTTTATGGTGCTTGAGCTCAGAGCACGACGTGGAAGACTGTGGTTCGTGTCAACAGATGAACCCAAAGGCGTTGAAAGAACGTGAAGCCAAGCTGTTTTTGGCTAAATCAAAGATGAAGGAAAAGCACAGACATCGGAGGTCTTCTTCAAAATCTTCACATAAGAGACGGTGTCGTCATGACTGCATCGGCATGATTCCAGACGTCGCCTGGGGAAGACCAATCTCGTAAGAGATCTCCATCTGCTCGGCATCGTATGATGTGGGAGGTCAGCCCGACAGTGACGCCACAGCCTCAAAGTCCTCAGGCTTCTCCGACGCCGTCGGTTTTTGAAGTGGACAAGCCTCGCCAGAGGCCTGACTTCTCGTCTGCACAGTCAGAGGTGCCGGATCCAGTGCAGACGTCGCAGTCAGTGTCGACGCCGCAGGGGTATCCTGCTTTCCCGGCTCCGGGTGCGGATCCAACGGCATTCTTAAATGCTATGTACAGCATCTTCAGCTCCATGGCTCCTGGGGGTGCACCCTCAGGTCCATTAGCTTTTGGTCTGGGCGTTCAAGCTCCATAAAAGCAGACGCCTTTTATGCCCTTCTGCCCAGTGGAAGGTGCTGGTCCGGCGCCGGTGCCTTTGACATTGTTGAGAAGACCTTTGATGCTGGTGGTATCAGCTGATCTGGCGCCACAACTCCAATTGATGCCGGCGAAGAGGGATAGTCTTTCCATGGCGCCGGAAGAATCCAAAGATCAGCATCAGCCGAGGTCGTCGGCTAATTCTTTATCGACACAGAGGATAGAGACCAGGTTGCGCTCGAGGAGGAAAGCTCTAAGACTATTGGAGGAGCAGGAGTATCAGAGGCAGCACCTAGAGGAAGGCGAGATCGCAGAGCCCCTGGGGGACTTTAAGGGTTTGGACTCTTCCAGCGGTCTCGATACTTCCCCAGAGTGGGACTTAGCTTCTCCAGGTGAGTTTACTGAGGAAGCTGCTTCATTCCACTCAGTGGTGAGGAAGGCAGTGGACTTTTTAGATCTCCCATTACATGTGGCTGAGGTGAAAACCAATATCCTCACAGAGGTGTTACATCTGGCTTCGGCTGCTGCAGAGCTGGTCCTGCCTTTTAATGAGGCTCTCATTGAACCGATTCTTGAGGTTTGGAGGAAACCAGTGTCTTCAACTACAGTTAGCAGATCAGTGGTGAGGAGATAGAGTGGCTCCTGGGGACCCGGACTTCCTCTCTAGGCATCCGACTCCAGAGAGTCTGGTGGTTCAGGCATCCTATTTCTCGCGCTCAGCTCCTGGTTTGTTCAATGCGGCTCCATCAGACGGAGTCGAAAAGGATGGAGCAGTCGGCCAAGAAGATCTTTTCATCTTGCAGTATGGCCCTGAAGTCTAACACCACTTGTGTTTTAGGAAGATATATCCATGCCTTGATGGATGCGACTAAGGCTGACATGCCAGATTTGCCCCAGGACGGGCAGGGTCTTTTGGCAGCAGCGACTCAGGTCATTCAGTCAGGGTTGGATACTGCGGATTCGGTGGCCAGAGCGATGGGGCATCCATTGCAATCAGGAGACATGCTTGGCTGAGATAGCTTGTCTCCATCAAATGGCAAGTCTAAAAGAGTTGTTTGCACATCAGATGAAAAACCAGGCTATTTGGTTCAAAAGTTGACTCTGCCTTAGAGCGCTTCAAGGAGAGCCGGGCTACGGCTAAGTCCCTAGGTTTGGAGGCTTCAACCACCACTCCCTTCAGATCATTCAGAAGGTTCAGGATGTTTGCACGAGGCTCTTCCTTTCTGGGGAGACTCCAGCCTGCAGGCCAACAACCATCTACGCTTCCCTATAGGTCATTTAGAGGGAGGGGTAGAGTTCGAACCAGAGGAGCCACCCAGCAGCACCCTGCCTCTTCCTTTTCCTCCGGGGGGGGGGGGGTGCAATAGGGAAAGCAGCCTTAGTCCTCCGTCCATTCCATCCCATACTTCTCCTGTAGAGGGAAAGTGGTTTCATTTTCTGCACATGTGGAAGCTGATCACATTGGATTCCTGGGTCATCAATATTGTGGAGAAAGGTTATGCACTTCCCTTTCGGGAGTTTCCCCCTTCCATCCCTCCCCGTCCCTCCTTTTGCACAGAAGACCATCTCCTGTTGTTGCAACAGGAAGTTCAGACCCTATTATCAAAAGGTGCAGTGGAGTTGGTCCAGAGCAGGAAAGGGGTCAGGGTTGTTATTCGAGATATTTGCTGATCCCCAAGAAGGATAGTCGGTGGAGGCCTATCCTGGACCTGAAGGTTTTGAACTGGTCCTTCAAGCAGGAGAAGTTCAAAATGCTGACCCTAGCACAGGTGCTTTTGTCGTTGAACGAAGAAGATTGGATGGTGTCTGTCGACTTGCAGGATGCTTACTTTCACATCCCTATTCTCAAGTCGCATAGGAAGTATCTCGGGTTGGGGTGGGGTTGCAACACTATCAGTTTGCGGTCCTTCCCTTTGGTCTTACCCCGCGCCACGAGTTTTCACGAAGGTGATGATGGTGGTGGTGGTTGCAGGGGATAGTGGTATTCCCTTACCTGGACGATTGGATGATCAAGGCCAAGTTTCCAGAGCTCGTGTTGCTTCACCTGCAGATGAAAACCCAGTTGTTGTTCGATCTGGACTTTTATGTAAACGTGACCAAATCTTACCTGGAGCCCTCTTAACGCCTCCTGGTTATAGGGGCAGTACTGGGCACAACGTTGAATTGGGCCTTTCCTACGCCTCAGCGGATTCAGGACATTCAGGCATTGGTTCCAATGTTTCGAAGTGGAGTGGTTGTTCCAGTCCTCAAGGTCCTTCGTCTGCTCGGTCTGTTCGCCTCATGCATTGTTGGTCACTCATGCACGCTGACACATGAGGGCTCTTCAGTGGAGCCTCCGCAGGCAGTGTTTTCAACACAAAGGGGATCTCCAAGAGTCAAAGATCTCCAGAGACACTGCAGTAGATCTACGATGGTGGGCTGTGGACAGCAATCTTTCCAAAGGAAGGCCGTTTTCACTGCCACCTCCGGTGACCACGGTGATAACTGATGCTTCCACTCTTGGGTGGGGAGCTCATCTGGGGGACCTGGAGATCAAAGGTCATTGGTCTCCAGTGAAACAGATGTTTCACATCAGTCTGTTAGAATTGTCGGCGATACGTTTAGCTGTCAAGACCTTCCTCCCCTCCCTTCGCGGTCAGTCAGTCCAGGTTCTGACGGACAACACTACTGCGATGTGGTACATCAACAAATAGGGAGGAGTAGGGCCGTACCTTCTCTGCAGAGAAGCTCTACGGCTTTGGTCCTGGGCATAGGACCATCAGGTTTGCATAGTAGCAAACCATCTGGCCGGAGTTCAAAACATACGTGCGGACAGTCTCAGTCGGCACTTCTCAATCATAGGGCATGGTACTCGGATCTTCTCCAACTCTCACTGTGCCCTCCGCTCCGTCTCCCTCACAGGGCAGACCTCCTCTCGCAGTCGCACAGACAGGTTCTACACCCCCACCTGCAGAGTCTGCACCTGCATGCCTGGAGATTGAACGGGGCAATCGGAGTTCCTTTTCTCTCCCGCCGGAAGTGGTGGACGTTATTTTATCGGCCAGGCGACACTCCACCAAATCAATCTATGCTAGTAGATGGGCAACATTTGTAGCCTGGTGTGGAGAGAAGCAAATTGATCCTTTACGGGCCCATTTGTTGGACATTTTATTATTTGTGTTGTCCTTGGCGCAGAGGGGCTGTGCAGTTGCGACTGTTAAGGGCTATTTGTTGGCGATGTCGGCCTTTCTGTGCCTTCCTGATCAACCCTCTTTGTTTAAATCCGCTATAGTTGTAAGGTTCTTAAAAAGTCTTACTAATACGTTCCCTTCCTCTCCTTTTATTATGCCTCAATGGGATCTGAATTTAGTACTCACATTCTAGATGGGTTCACCGTTTGAACCTTTACTTTCATGCCCCTTAAGGTTTTTAGTGTTAAAAACAGTTTTTCTTATAGCCATCACATCAGCTAGGCGAGTGAGTGAACTTCAAGCACTTAGCATTAAACCCCCTTTCACTTCCTTCCATGTGGACAAAGTGGTGCTGAGGACCAGGGTGGCTTTCCTACCGAAGGTTGTTACACCCTTCCATTTAGGGCAGTCTGTTATGCTCTCGTCCTTTTATCCTCCTCCCCATCCATCGAAAGAGGAGGAGAAACTCCATCGGCTTGACCCTAAAAGAGCTTTAAGCTTCTACGTTGACAGAACGAGACAGTTGCGAGTGGAAGATCAGCTCTTCATCGGCTACGTGGGGAAGAGGAAGGGCAAGGTGGTCCACAAAACAACACTATCCAGGTGGGTCATTTTTTTGCATAAAAATGTGTTACTCCTTGGCAAAGAAGGTTCCTCCTAGGGGAATTAGAGCCCATTCCACCAGGGCTAAGTCGGCCTCTTCGGCTTTGGCTAGAGGTGTTCCTGTGGCTGATATTTGTAAGACCGCAACTTGGGCTTCCCTCCATACTTTTGCGAAGCATTATTGCTTGGATTTAGAGGTTAGGAGGGATGGCCATTTTGCACGGTCCGTGCTGCGGGATTTCTTGGTGTGACCATTCAGGCCACCGACCGGATTTCTTGGTGTGACCATTCAGGCACCCGCCACCGAGTGCAGTACTGCTTTGGGACTCTATTCATTAGGTGAGGAATCCACAGGAGTTGTATCCATCAGAAGAACAAGTTACTTACCTTCGGTAACACCTTTTCTGGTGGATACACTGGATGATGCGACGTGCGGTGCCCATAGGTCATGGTGCAGGCAGCGGCTAGGTGACAGCGTCTAGTTGGGTCAGTGAGACCAGGGCTGCGGTGTGAAGCGGGGCGGTGCAAGGTACGGTGTCCACAGGTCATGGTGCAGGCAGTGTCATCATCATTGAGGAAGCGCGGTCGTTGGTAGCCCCAAGCCAGCGGTGCGGGATCGGACAGTTCTTCGTGACCCTCACGAACGGTGTCCACAGGCCATAGTGCAGGCAGGGATGCCTGATGACAACACTGGAGTCGATGGCGCTGGCGTCCGTGGACCAGGGCTGCGGTGCAGGATGGGACAGTGTTTGTGCTCCTCACGAGCAGTGTCCACGGTGCAGGCAGCAGCGCCGGTGTCAGCAGGAGCGTCGGGGAGGCCCAGACTGCGGTGTGAGCAGGCGATGCCAGAGTGCGGGGCCCAGAGATCGTGGTGTGAGCAGCAGCTCAGTGAAGTCATCTGATGACGGCATCGGGGTGCGAAGCAGGTCACAGCGGAGGCCAGCAGCGTTGCAGTGGTTTCTCCTCTTTAACAGCACAAAACAGACAGTTCCCAATACTGCAAGTCGAGGAAACTCAAGTCTTTGGTGTCCCTGAGACTTCCAACAGGAGGCAAGCTCTACTCCAAGCCTTTGGATAACTTTCTCAAGCAGGACACCCAGCAAATTCACCCTTTGCACTCTTTTCAGGCAGAAGCAGCAACTGCGGGCCAGTCCACTCTCATGATTCCAGAAATATTCTAAAAGTCTGGGGGGTTGGGTCTTCCTCTTATTCCTCTTTCTGCCTTTGAGGTTGGCAAACTTCAAAGCAAAGTCTTGAGTGTTTGACAGATCCTTCCTTGTCAAGGCCAGATCCCAGACACACACCAGGGGGTTGGAGACTGCATTGTGTGAGGCCAGGCAAATTTTTTAATTGTGAGTTCAGAGTCCCTAAACTCCATCTTTTTATCTGCTCTCAAGGGGAATCTGCGCTTTAAGGTATTTAAAGGCAGCCCCCCATGTTAACCTACGAGAGAGATAGGCCTTGCACAGTGAAACCAGAATTGGGCAGTATTTAACTGTTAGGACACCC
Source organism: Pleurodeles waltl (assembly GCF_031143425.1). Classification (NCBI taxonomy): domain Eukaryota; kingdom Metazoa; phylum Chordata; class Amphibia; order Caudata; family Salamandridae; genus Pleurodeles; species Pleurodeles waltl. The sequence goes on from NC_090451.1 coordinate 660,469,368, forward strand.
ATAACACACTAGTAGATGTACTACCTTAAACATACACTGCACCCTGCCCCTGGGGCTACCTAGGGCCTACCTTAAGGGTGCCTGACATGTAGTAAAAGGGAACGTTTAGGCCTGGCAAGTGGGTACATTTGCCAAATTGAATTGGCAGTTCATAACTGCCATCACAGACACTGCAGTGGCAGGTCTGAGCCATATTTACAGGGCTACTAATGTGGGTGGCACAACCAGTACTGCAGGCCCACTAGTAGCATTTGATTTACAGGCCCTTGGCAACTCTGGTGCACTTTACCAGGGACTTACCAGTAAATCAAATATGCCAACAATGGATAAGACAATCAACAGTATAATTTACACAGACAGCATATGCACTTTAGCACTATTTAGTAGTGGTAAAGGTCCCAGAGTCCTAAAGCCAACAAAAACTGGTCTGAAATATAAGGAGGAAGGAAGCAAAAAGATTGGGGATGACCCTGCAAACAGGGCCAGGCGCAACAATATTGAATACTGTATTTTCGGTTTCTATTATTTTAGTCTGCACATTTATCTAATTGCATGCAGTGTAGACTCATAACTCTTCTGCATGTTTGTGGTGCTTCCAGTGTGACGTTTATACCTTTGAAGTACATTTTCGAATTTTATTCATTACAAAAAGGTTATGTTTCCATCTTTTTAATGTATCCATCAACCCTCAAAACAAGTAGTCTTTGCAGCTTTTGGACCACAGAATAGCTCGAGTTTCATGGTTGACTGCATCAAGGAATGTTGAGTTGTGCGTGTGTGCTGAAAAGGATAACGCAATTTCTAATTAAACTATTTTTAGTTAGATTAATTTATGTGTAATGTTTTGCTGCCAGCTTGCAAGAAAAAAAATCACCTGTAAGGCGTGCTCGCCACTATGTTACCACAGCAGCTACAGTTCTCCTCGGAGGAGAGAGACTATGACTTCAAAGAGAATGTATGTCATAACAACGCATGCTGGAACCACACATGCCTGAACAACTCTGTCGGAACAGCTACTGCATTGTTACCTCTACTGCCTTAACCACGAATGCCTTAACGATTTTTCGTTGTAAAGGCGTTCCTAGTAAAGGCATTAGTGAATGGCATGCATGGTTCCAGCATGCGTCCCCCCTAAAAACCTAAAACCATCCCTCCCCCTAAAATTACCCCAACCCTCCCATCCTGCCTCTAAAAATTACTGTGACCCCACCCTTAAAACCACCCAAATCCCCGCCCCTAAAATCACCTCAACCCAGCCCCTAAAATTACCCCAACCCCCCACCCCTAAAGCCATCCCCACCCGCCCCTAAAATTACTGCGACCCCCACCCCTAAAACCTAAAACCACCCCAACCCCCACCCCTAAGACCACCCCAACCCCCCTCCCCAATCCTAAAACCACCTTGACCCCCGCCCCTAAAAGTAAAAATACCCAAACCCCCCCTCCCCAGCCCCTAAACCTAAACCACCCTGACCACTCACCCTCTAGAACTAAAAATGCCCACACCCCAATACCCCGAGCCCCTCTACCCCTAAAACAGCCCCACTTACCTGATCACGTCATCCGAGGCTGACTCCCTTCTTCTGTGCCTTAACCACACATGTGTGGTTCAGCACATGCATGGTTAAGGCACCGAACAAGGAAGTTGTGGTTAACAAAAACGTTGTTCCGCTTTCGTTGTCCACGACTTCGTTTTTCGGGAGTCGTGGTTAAGGCCGCTTCCCCTTCAAAGAGACACCCCATAGTCATATCCCTATATACTACAATGTATCACACCAATAAATTACTTTTGCTTTGTGTTGTATGGTAAAGCTGAGCACTTCTACTATTGTGACAGTGGCTCACTAGACACATAGTCCATGTCTAAACATTTGTTCTTGCTCTAGAAATCTTAAGTTGAAATAGCCACATGCAGCGATCTGCCTCCATGTGCCCAAACTGATCTCACAAGACTAAGATCTTGAGCACGGGAAGGGCATTTCAGGCCACACTAGGATAGCCGTGTTAGGGGCTAGCCATCAGCACCTTGTACAAGGCTCCTCTTCACACTATGACCCCTCAGCCCTCGCAGAGACTTTAGTACGGAGGTAAACTAGCACTTCTTCTAGCTTTCTCTCCTGTCAACTTCCTGGTCAGCTATGAGCCTATATGTATATTTGTCAGTGTGAGGCTGCAGGAGATTCTGCCGGTAGACATTGTTACAGAGAAGGATGTAGTGCCTTCTGGCCGGGACCTAATTTAGAGATGCCACAGAACGTCTTCAACATTGCTTTAGCTCTTTGGTAGATCAAGAATCCTCCTCCTTTCATCCTTCTCCAAACTTCTAGAGCCTTTCCTCTCCTTTTACCCCCAGACATCTTCTGCAATCTTTCCTCTTTAGCTCCTTATACCTCCTGGACCTTGTCTTGTATACCAGGTACATGGCATAGACCATTCATGCTCATTTCATTACAGCTACAATTTAATATACACACCTTTAGTCAACAAATACCTGTTACAGCCTCCTAGCGTAAGAAGTAGCCGGCAGATACTTGGTACAGTTGCATTCGAACAGGCACTGCAGTCATGTGCAACCTCGTGTGTCAATATATTTCTATCAGATGCCACGTACATCCTTGTATTGTTTACTGGTACAAGTATATTATGCACATAGGCAGATTGACATGCCTTAGTAAAAGTTCATATTTGTGCTTCTGTTTTTAAATTAATTTAGGTTTAACCATTTCTATTAGAAACAATGCATATGATAAATGCTAGATTGGATGGGTGGATATATATTATGCAAAGGTACACACGTGCACTTGTTATACCTGAGCACAAGAAAAATATGAAAAGACATGCACTGTTGTGTCATTGATTATTGTGGGAGATGGCAGGTTTAACAAAGATTTGAGGGATAGTTCGCTTAAGCTGATAACCAACTAATCAGAAGATGTGTGGGGCTACAAAATCAGGAAGTTGAATTTCTGGACACTACTGAGAATTGGGATTCTGCCGATTGTCCACAGGAAACCTGGGACTGATTTTCAGGGGCTGGATTCTGGGTTGCTAAGGAATCGGATCATAATGCAGTGCAGCTGGTTCTAATTTTAAGTCGCTGTAGGCTTCTTACAGGATATTTCTGGGAAAGGTTTTAGTGAGATAAGGAAAGATGATATATGCGTAAGAAGACAATGGTCCTTCACTTTCAGAATGGACCATTTTGGAAGATAGCCTGTTTAGTATTGGTAGTCATCCTGGGCGGATTGAGTGAATCTGTGCAGCAAAGTGGCTATCCCTGCCCCAGGGACCAAGGGTTTGTTGCGGCAAACGTCCCAGGAGACTTTTGCATTGCTCAAATGTGGTCTTCAATGAAGTTTTGACTAACGCATCAACAGCATGGTTAGCAAGGTCTCAAAGTTAGCATCTGGCTGTAAGAATCAGAGACATGTGAATGTGTCGAGGCACATTGTGGCATCAACGTGCTTTTTTAAGTCAGAGAGACTTTTTAGTGTTGCAAGAGTTATGGTTGAGGTTTGTGTGTGGTTTGTGTTTAGGTTTACTGACAACTTTGTGGTTATTGTTCTGGCTACGATTGTGTTTAGTGCTGTTCATTCAAAGGAGTCTTAGAATTTTGGTTGAAGTTGGGTTCAAAGAAATAATGTTTAAGCTTGATGTCAGGAACTTACTTGATTTTGGTATTTGTCATAACAATTTCTTTATAACTGTCATGCAACAAATTCTTTTTTCTCATTGTGGTTTATTTCACAGCCAATTCTTCGTAACTTCATTTCCCCATTTTACATTATTCATTGCCACTTAGATCAGAATATATACAAATCAAAACAATTAATGGTTTTCAATGAATCATGCAAAAGACGCATTCATGTTTTCAGCCGACTAAAGAAAAAATGCTCATGAATCGAGAGCGCGTGTTTAATAAATGGAAGGTTGGCATATGCAACCTCTGAGTTAAGTACTATGTGTCAGAGAAATGAAAAGACAAATGTAATTCAATCTGTCATACAGTTAAAACCCGATGCAATATTTCCTTTAAATAAAATAATTATAGTAATAAACAGGCATGAAGTAAGATATTTAGCTGGCTTGTTTTAGATGCTGTAGCTAAATGTACTCCGAGGACTCAACACGTAGATATTCTATGGTTTAAACATTGAACAGTGGCTTCTAAGCAAGCATGTATTGTATTGCAGCATTCAAATAGCGCTTACTACTCCTACGTTGGGTGCTGAAGCTCTTGCCTACATGAGTAGCATGCTACAATGTGTAGGGTGTGTGGATGGAAGAATTATCTCTTTGTTTCCGTCCTATGTGGGAAGTGATTCAATGTCATGCGTGATGATGACCGAGGTGCGGATATCGTGTTACGGGACACGCACTATCTCAATAAATGCCGTAATGTTGATTTGATATAGGTCTACTTGCATTTTTCTTGTAATGAAAAAAGAGAGATTGAGCCATGTGCGAACGAAGCCATAAATAATTTACCATTGCTAAAACAAACAAAAAACTTTGTATTATTAATACAATGCTATCTAGATCTATATATAAATCAAATATTAAACATAAAAGGCTGACGAAAATAGCTGAATTTCCAAACTCTTATGAAAAGGCAAAAGAAAAGGTTTAACATAACAGGCAAATACAAACATTGGTAGCCAGCCAGTTACAAGTTTAGATAGGGTTTTTGGTGCTTGAGCCCTTAAATGATGCACCATTTATATACCAGATATCTGTGAACTTAAAGTATTTGCCTTTTGGAACAGGTATTGGGGCGTGCCTGGAATGAACTATGTAAAACATAAGGCAAGCAAACTTAAATTGTAGCCTAAAATCCAAAACTATCAAGAGTGGGCGATGTGATTGTACCCTCTGACTCAAGACAGTTTTCGCTGCAGGGTAACTAATAAGGTCTTTGTAAGGGCCAATGGCAGAACGTGGCCTTTAGTAAAGTTAGGATGTAGTAGGATCAAACTCGGGTCAAAACCGGGACTTTAAAGAACTTCAATCTTCTAGAAAATAAATTCCAACACCATTCTTCAAACAAAGTTAAAAACTCCAGAAATTACGTGTTCAATGAGATGTCAGGTAGTATGAATACATGTGGAAGGTTTGCTAGGAAACCTGGACTCACTGCAAAGTCTTGGTATTTATCTGTACACCTCCACTCACAGTTCCTACTTTTTGTCATGTCAGAGGCACGTGCTTTCTGATGGATCACACAACAGGCCAGATTGGTGCTTACTAACTGAACAAGGGTGTGAGTGGTGAAACCTACCCATGCAGTTGCACACATATCTTCTTTAGGTGTCCTTAGTGCAAGGGACACGCACAAAAAGTGATTGCTAGTACTGTGCTTGCTGCATCAATGAAGTACTGTGACCCAAGAGCAAGAAAAATTACCTGTTGTTTCCCCATAAAGATTGTCTCGATGTAAGGGTGCCCTTTTCTAGCTGATGTTTATCAGGTACACGTCTGAGCTGTGCCCAACTTAAAACTCATACATTTTATCATATCAAATTCAAGCCATAGCAATTTACGAAATGTTCATAATTTAAACCTGATTTTTACAGTAAGACTTCTTTGGAAGGTACGGAAGCTTAGTACAAACGAGTTTTGCCCCTTGCAACGAAGGAGGTCTGAAAACTCTTTCCTGTTACATCTACTATGCTGCTGTTTTGCAACGAGGCATTTTAAATATCGTGTGATAATTTTCACATTCCCGGATACTGTACATCACTCACTTTACATTTAAAACATACAGTTAAAGTAAACATTACATATTTAAATTAGTTTCGCTAAGGTCAGTTATTGTTTGTCTTTTTATAGGATCAGTCCTTGATTACTTGATGCCGTCTGCATGCACACAAATATAATTTCAATAGACAGGAATTCATCTGAATCCAAATGAAACTCAATGGGTTGTCCTTCGCTGCACATAAGTGCGCTTCTCTTCCCTATTCAACAAAGGCCCGTTGTTCCGTTTATTCATGAATAATGTTCATTTTGCCTTTTTTTTTAAAGCAATCTCATCCTCTCACTCTGCTGTAGTACAACGGTCTTAGGTATCATATTTAGAATTACATCATTATATAAAATCTACTGAAACCTTATGAGTCTCTGAATGTGGTTTGTAGCGTTAAGCCCAAAAACGTTTTCTTTACAGTCTGCAGCATTGTCTTTCCACTAAAAAGACGTCATGTTCAAATCTAAATATCCTTAAATTGTATTTACTTTACTTACAAGCATGTGAGCACCATGCGACGGTGTTAGTGTGGTGTACAACAGTCAGTACTTCAAGAACATTTTTCTGTCGTCCTTAAAAACTAAATTGAAAGGGCAGTTCTTCTGATCAATTGGGCAATATAAAGGGGAGTGCCAGACAGCATTAAAGTACTAATGTTAACTATGGTTCTTTTCTAGTTAGGCTAAGAAGCCTGTCTCTATTGGATCTTGAGCAGTGGTCCTCAAGCCAGTCTTGAAAGTTGGGATTTTTTTGGGAGGGGGGAGGGGGTTGAGCCTGGTGCCCTGTGAATTACATAGTCTGGGATCAGGAATTTAGATTTGTCAGAAGGGCATGGATGTCTCCAGGAGGTGCCAATGGAACACATCTGAATAAGCAAATAAAAAAACTGGACACTACCAACTTTGATAGTGGGTACTACTTCTTGTGTCTCGTCATCCTTGTGTTTGCAGGCCCCCTTTGCTTTGATGAGATATTGGTAAATTTACTGCTGAAAGCAGTCGTAAAATGGACTTGATCAGGGACAGGGTGCTTGACAAGTCAGTGCCAGCAGTGTGTCTCCAGAACATACAAGAGTGTCTCACCTGACAGTCGAAACAAATGGTTGATGAATGCTGCACTGGTAACCACAGCACCTGAGCAGTTGTCCTCATGCTGGTCAATAAGTCAACATATTGTTCAGCACAAGGCTCATTCCTATCTTATTTATCCACAAGTGCGATGGACAGGCCAAGGCTGAGTCATTATAAGGGAGGTAAAGTAGTCATAAACATGGATGTTAAGTAGACTCGGTAATCTATAATGGTGCAAGAAGGCATACAATAGAGAAGCTACTTTGTACTTCTTGGTCTTCAGGATCCCCAGCCTGTCCTTCTAGCAAGCAGTGCATTCGGTGGTGCAATATGGATAAATATTCTGCTTCTGCTCGAGGTCTTCAAGATAAGTTGTTCCTGTTTCAGAGTCTGTCTGGCTAGCAAGAGGAAGCTCAGGAGTAAGAGCCAATCCTCTTCTCAGATTAAGAGGAAGTTTGGGGTTGAGAGAAAACTGAAATCCATCAATTCACTGTGCAAAGAACACCTTTTAATTTATGCTGAAACCGTGCCACTAGGGGTACTAACAGAACTTATGGAGACATTATACCGTGCAACGACTTGAAAGTAGTAAAGTAGCTGAGCAGAGGTTTTAGGTCCTAAAAGTTTCCAAGGCTTGTTTATGTTGGAACTGAGCATATGTCAGGTGCAACCACTGCATTTTGGAACTTGCTTACTAAGTCTGCAGACCTTGAGCATGGTTTTAAAAAAATTAATGGCTGGAGTCCATGGCACTGTTTTGTCTATTTCAGAGCTGTATAACATTTAATTCTGACGATGCCATGAATGGGGTAATGTAGTTTCTTATATTGACATCTTAGAAGCACTACATAGAAATAAGACTACTCCAGGCCATTTTACTAAATTTAATGTACCTCTGAAGTTAGGGATTGCTCAGGGGCCTTAAATCGATAGGCAGCTGTCACTCAACAGCAACCTTTAACATTGTATGGGAAACTAAAATCCATGTAACTTTTAGAAGAGCCAGCAAATACTCTTTCCAAAATCTTTTCTTATTTATGTGTTATTGAATTAGGTTGTTCTAACATTATTTACTTCTGTCGGTGACGGTTTCAGTAAAAGCAATGGTGTTAGAGTTCCATTGGTGACATCCTTCACTATTGGCAATACCATGATATCTTCTTTAGATGTCGCAGTTTTTATTAACGGAGTGGTGAAGGCAGTTAATTTTGGCGCGTTGTAAGATCATTGCAGGGGCGTTTGGTGCATTTGCGTTGGCTACATGCAGGGGCGTAGCTTCGGTAGGGGGGGGGGGTGTTTGGGGTGTTGCACCCACCCCAATAAATATATTTTATGATAAATAGTAGGCCCGTGCCAGGAGCTCCGCTGGCAGAGCTAACTGAGGTTTTGGAAGTCCATGCTCCACTTGGAGCATGGATTAAGTCCAAAAACTCCACTAGCCCAGCCAACAGAGTGGAGCTCTCCCGGTCCATGCTGCAGCCCAATATGGGCTGCACAGCCCAAGTGTAGACAGTCTGCGCGCGCACCAGAGCACAGAAGGAGGCTGCTGCAGGGAGACTTGTTGCCGTAGGACGACGAGGAGAGTAGGACCCCCTACTGGTGCACAAACAAGGCCTGGAACGGCAGCTTTTGCTACCTACTGCCCTGGCCTGAATTCAGGCCAGGGTTGTAGGCACTGAAAAAAAGCTGCCATATCTGATAGAGACTTCTAGCTGCAGATTCCTTACCTTAGAATTCCCTTGCATCAGCTTTGCATATGGAATTTTTATGCTAAGCAGTACCCTGCGCGCGCCGTCGTTCTGATCTGCATGGCATCGTTGGAGCCGTCTATGACGTCGCGGTTGTCTATATAACGCCACCTCGGCGTGTGTACATCAGTTCTTTTCCTTCTGCGCCGGTTAAGCGCAGATTCGGATAAGAGCTACCTTTTCCTTCAATGAACGGCAAGGCTTTTTTCACCTTTTTGATTGTTTGAAGTCATGTCTTCAAGAAAGACTGGGTTCAAGCCGTGTGGTGATTATCGCACCAGGTCGGTGACGGACCCGCACTGAGTTTGCCTTTGGTGCCCTGAGAAGGATCACGACTCCACTTCGTGCTCCGATTGTTGGGCCATGGCTCCGAAGGACGAGAGAGAGATCCCTCAAGCTTCTTGCGGCCCGACAGCTGCCTTCGGTCGGCGCGACTCCGAGGAGGTCACGGTCCCGCAGTAGGAGGAGGTCGCAGCACCACTCCTGGAGCCCCAAGTCCTCTTCCTCGCATTCGAGGTTGTCTGATCATTCAGGTAAGAGGCACAAGAAGAAGAAGTCCAAACGGACTTAGACTTTGTGACACCCGTCGGCCGACGAGGCGTCTAGGGAATGTCGACGTTCCGAGTGAGGCTTTGCGGAGCTGTCGCAATGGTCGACTCCGCGTCTTCCTCCTTTACCGGGGAACAGAGCGACCCCCGCTCAAATAAAATAATTTTACGAGGCCATGCGCATCTCGTTTTTGAGCAGGCTGCACCCTCGAGGTGGGTGTTCGGGCCCCGTGGGGTAAGCAGGGGCACCCAATACCTGATCTGGACTAGAGCCGGTCCCTCACAGTCAACCTCCTCCAGCGCCGGGTCCGACGTCGACACTTCCTCCACCACCGGCGCCCACTAGTGGTAGCCCCATCCTCATTCCGCATGATCCAGAGCTGCAGCGATGTCATACAACGCAGACTTCGATGGCGACGATTCGGGCCACATCATTGTCTGAGCATTATTCAGAACAGCCAGGCACAGGAGAGGAATGGGAGGGGTCAGAGGACTCTTTAGAATATCACCTAGAACAGGACTGGTACTAGGATCTAGGGGAGGCCAGTGGACTGTACACATTTCCAGATACTGGTATGCTCTCTCCTCCTAATGTGACTATGGAGGAGGGAGCTTCTTATGCTATGGTGGTGCGTAGGGCAGCTGGGTTCTTGGACCTAGACGTGCCTACGGTGCCAGTCAGGACGAATCTCCTGAGAGGGGTGCTTCAACCGGGGGTGACAACATCAGAGCCGATGTTGCCCTTCAATGAGGCCCTAACAGATGTCCTTCTGGGTACATGGTCCAAACCCAGCACAGGGGGTCGGTGAATAGGACAGTCGGCCGCCGCCATAGACCCGCTCCAAGCGACCCTAGTTCGCTGACCCAACACCCCACCCCGGAGAGCTTGGTGGTCCAAGCCTCTACTTCCCGTGGTGCCTTCCCTTCCGCTCCCCCAGATAGGGAATCCAAGAGGCTGGATCAGCTTGGAAGGGAAATGTTTTCTTCCTCTAGTCTGGCATTGAGGTCAGTAAACACCTCTTGCCTATTGGGCTGTTTTTCCCATACTTTATAGGATATAGTGGCACAGGTGCTGCCCCAGGTCCTGGAGTGCGTACGGGACACTCTCACCCAAGCTGTCAAGGATGGGAGAGATGCAGCCAAATTTGCGATCAGTTGTGGATGGACCAACAGACTCGCTGGTCAGAGCGATTGCATCGTCAGTGGCCCTACGTCATCACGCCTGGCTATGTTCAACTGGCTTTTCGGGGGATGTCCAGTAAAGTTTGATGGACATGCCTTTTGATGGCTCTCGCCTTTTTGGTGAGAAGGCAGACTCTGCACTTAAGAGGTTCAAGGATTCTCGAGCTACGGCCTCCTTGGGCCTTTCGGCGCCAGCAGTCTGTCTATGGCCCCTTTTGAGGCTTCAGAAGGGGCATGGTACCAAGCCAGCCGCAGTTTAGCCACCATCCTCAGGCTTCACAACATCCCAGAAGAGGACATGGTCGTGGTACCATCAGACCCAGAGGGTCTGGGCAGAGGTCGGCCACCACACAGCCCCCCCTCCACTGCGCCCAAGCCCTCCTAGTGTGGTTCTGCAGGACCATGTTCGTCCAGTTGGAGGGAGGATTCAAATTAATCTCCTTCACTGGCTTTCCATCACAATGGACAACTGGGTTCTGCAGATCATCCAGAAGCGCTATTACCTCCCCTTCCAGTCTTTCCCTCCCTCTATCCCTCCAACAAAAGAACCGCTGATGGAGGATCATTTGGTTTTGCTCCAGGAGGAAGTCACGACTCTCTTGGCCAAGGGAGCCATAGAAAGGGTCCCGATGTCAGAAGTAGGCAGTGGTTGTTATTCCTGCTACTTTCTGATTCCCAAAAAGAACAAGGCCCTTCGCATTATGCTGGATTTAAGGGGCGTCAATCTCTTCCTCAAGAAGGAGAAATTCAGGATGCTCACTGTTACTCAGGTCTTGTCTGACCTAGATCAAGGAGACTGGATGGTGGTGTTGGACTTGCAGGATGCATATTGGTCATATCCCCATCCTGCCAGCCCACAGGCGTTACCTGCGGTTCAAGGTGGGCCACGAGCACTTTTAGTTTACCGTGCTCCCTTTCGGTCTCACCAGTGCCCCTCGGGTGCTCACGAAAGTGATGGCGGTGGTGGCAGCACATTTGCGCAGGTCAGGGATTTCAGTCTTGCCCTACCTCGACGATTGGCTGTTGAAGGCTCCCACTCCCCAGGCTCTCGTCACCCATCTCCAGACGACGGCGAACCTCCTGCACGCGCTGGGGTTCACTATCAATGTGCCGAAGTCACACCTGACTTCTTCTCAGAAGCTCGCTTTTATCGGAGCTGTTCTGGACACAGTGCAGTATTGGGCCTATCCTCCCGAGCAGCGAGTCCAGGATATTCAGGTTATGATACCGATGTTTCGGCCTCTATCCTGGATTTCGGTGAGACAGACTGACTCTGAGGCTGCTGGGCCTCATGGCTTCCTACATCCTATTGGTCAAGCATGCCAGATGGCATATGAGGCCTCTCCTTTGGGACCTGAAGTTCCAATGGGCACAGCATCAGGGGAATCTTACAGATGTGGTTCAGATCTCGGAGGGGAATGCAAAGGATCTGCAGTGGTGGTTAGTGAACTGCGACTGGATCAAAGGCATACTCCTCTCCCTTCCCGAACCAGATCTCTCAGTAGTGACAGATGCGTCACTTCTGGGATGGGGCGGCCTTCTGAGAGAGCTGGAGATCAGAGGTCACTGGTCTCCGTCCATATCCGGGCTCCATATCAACTTATTGGAGCTATGGCGATCTGACTAGCATTAAAAGCATTTCTTCCTATTGTGAAAGGGAAGATTGTGCAGGTGTTCATGGACAACACCACCGCAATGTGGTATGGCAACAAGCAGGGCAGTATGGGGTCATGGACCCTTTGTCAAAAGGCTCTGCGTCTCTGGACATGGCTGGAACAGCAGAGCATAACCCTGGTGGTTCAACACTTGGCAGGTTCTCTGAATGCCAGGGCGGACAAGCTCAGCCGAAAATGCTTAACAGATCACGAATGGTATCTCCATCCGGAGGTGTCGCAAGGACTCTTTCAGCAGTGGGGACAGCCTTGGTTAGATCTGTTCAACTCTGTAGAGAACGCACAATGTCAGCAGGTTTGCGCGTTGGAGTTTCCAAGGAAGCTATCGCTAGGCAACACTTTTTGTCGCAAGTGGGATTCAGGCCTCCTGTACGCCTTTCCGCCCATACCAACTTGGCCCAGAGTTCAAGAAAATCAAGAACCACTGGGCCCAAGTAATTCTAGTGGCTCCGGATTGGGCACGGAGAGTCTGGTATCCAGAGCTTCTGAAAATGAGCATCAGTCCTCCAATCAGGTTGCCTCTTTGGGGCGGGGGCAGGGGGGAGATCTTCTGTCGCAGCTGCAGGGGAAGGTTCTTCACCCCAACCTGTCAACTTTGTGGCTTTATGCATGGAAGTTGAGCGGCGACAGTTGATGGTTTATGACCTCCCTTCTGAAGTCTGTGATGTCATTCTGGTAGCCAGGCGCGCCTCTACTAAGTCGATTTACGTCTGCCAATGGAAACGTTTTCTTTCATATTTTACAGAGAGGTCTAGTGATCCTCTTTCTTCTCCTCTTTCTACTATCCTTTTATTTATTCTATCTCTTGCCCAACAGGGTACTCCCTTAGGGATCCTTAAGGGCTATCTTGCTGCCTTATCGGCTTTTCTATGCTTGACCGATCAACAATCTTTGTTTAAGTCTCCTACAGGACAAACATTTTTGAAAGGGCTTGTGCATTTGTTTCCACCTGTGCCTCTTTTCATGTCTCAGTGGGATCTTTATCTTGTTCTTACCTTCCTTATGTGTGCTCCTTTTGAGCCGTTACATAACTGTCCTCTCCGGTTGCTCACTATTAAAACAGCCTTTTTGTGGCAATTACATCTGCCAGGAGAGTGAGTGAACTGCAGGCTTTATCTTCAAAACCACTGTATCTCACGATATATCCTGACAAGGTAGTATTAAGAACTCGTGCCTCTTTCATCCCCAAGGTGGTGATCACTTTCCATCTGGGTCAAAATATTACCCTGCCCACCTTCTTTGCACCACCGCATCCCTCTAAGGAAGAGGAGCATCTCCATCGGCTGGACCCAAAAAGAGCGTTATCGTTCTACCTTGACCGCACAAAAGATTTCTAGGTGGACAACCAACTCTTTGTGGGGTACGTTGGTGCAAAGAAGGGTCGGCCAGTACAGAAACGGTCCATTTCACGCTGGGTCGTTATCTGACTAAAGATCTTTTTGGCCAAGAAGCAACCTCCAGAGGGCTTGAGGGCTCACTGTATTAGAGGGAAAGCTGCTACCACTGCGTTAGCTTGTGGTGTTCCGGTGCTGGACATCTGACAAGCGGCAATGTGGGCTTCCTTGCCACACCTAGACACTACTGCATGGATAGCCAAATGAGCTGGTATAAAATATATCCTTCAGACCCACAGCCAGGAATTATAGTTTGGGTATCTATTCTAAGGTGGGGAATCTGCAGCTAGAAGTCTCTATCAGATGAACTAGTTACTTACCTTTGGTAACTAATTATCTGGTAGAGACTATCTAGCTGCAGATTCCTTACACCAACCCAAGCGACTCCCCTCCCTGCAGATATTTTTATATGTATATATGTTTTTGGCATTTTTCCCTTCCTAAAGGCATATAAAAAAATGTCTTTAAACAATCAAGTGAAAAAGCTAAACTAAACACTGTTAGTTCTTCCATGAGACTGCGCTTCTGGCGTGGAAAGTTGTGGGAAAAGAACTGACAAACACCCTGAGGTGGCATCTATATAGACAACCGTGACGTCATAGATGGCTCCAACAACGCTACGCGGAGCCGGATGACGCCACCCTACGGCGCGCGCAGGGTACTGCTCAGTAGAAAAATTCCAGATTCGAAGCGGACTCCAGGGAATTCTAAGGTAAGGAATCTTCAGCTAGATAGAGTCTCTACCAGATAATTTGTTACTAAAGGTAAGTAACTTGTTCTTGGGGCCTTTTCTGCACCAGCATGCCCCGTTTGCACAGGACAGGCTGGTGCACAAGCGGCCTGAAACTGCAGCTTTCACTGCCAAGGCCCTCTCCGGAATGCACCCGATATCGGAAGCGCTAAACAACGTCCTGCTTAATACTTCTGAGATCAGTCACATTCAGGATTCCGCGGGTCACAGAACTCCGCAGAATTCCACAGGTTTTTTTTCCAACTCCGTGGAGTCGGGCTCCGTGAACTCTGCCCAGGCTTAATAGTTGGGTGCAGGTGGTTTCAGTCGGGTATGGTGAGATGTCTGTCTGATTTCACCAGGAATGTTTACACGCACAGACAAATGCAGACATTCTCTCTCTCATTCTCTCTCACATTCTCTCACTCTCTCTCACTCTCATTCACTCTCTCACTCTCATTCTCATTCACTCTCTCACTCTCATTCTCATTCACTCTCTCACTCTCATTCACTCTCTCACTCTCATTCTCATTCACTCTCTCACTCTCATTCACACTCTCACTCTCACTCTCACTCTCACTCTCTCACTCTCTCTCACTCTCACTCTCTCACTCACTCACTCACACTCTCTCACTCACTCACTCACACTCTCTCACTCACTCACTCTCACTCTCTCACTCACTCACACTCTCTCACTCACTCTCACTCTCTCACTCACTCACACTCTCTCACTCACTCTCACTCTCTCACTCTCTCTCACTCTCACTCTCTCACTCTCACTCTCTCTCTCACACTCTCTCTCTCACTCTCTCTCTCACACTCTCTCTCTCTCTCTCTCTCTCTCTCTCTCTCTCTCTCACTCTCTCTCTCTCACTCTCTCTCTCTCACTCTCTCTCTCACTCTCTCTCTCACTCTCTCTCTCACTCTCTCTCTCATTCTCTCTCTCTCATTCTCTCTCTCTCATTCTCTCTCTCTCATTCTCTCTCTCTCATTCTCTCTCTCTCTCTCCTTCAAAAATGTTGGTTCTTTAAAAAAATGATGTGCTTTCTCTCGCTCAGCACCCCTACCAATCTACATTTCGCTCCCTTTCCCCAGCCCCATGAGCCCCCTCTGGTGCACCCAGCTGGCCCTATTATGTATTTTAATATTATATGCTAGCATGTTTGTTGGGAAATCTGAAGCTCACCCCCTCAGATTTACAGACCAAGCTACACCCCTGTCTATATGCTGCCTGATTATGTGTAGCTAGTGCTTAGTAAAGTTGTTAATTGCCACGCACTTCTTGGACTGTTGAGTAACTGCTCTGGGTTTTTGGATGGCATAGTACTCTATTGATTTGAATGGTGTCCTGCTCTTATTGGATGTTTTGCGAATAATGGCTATCTAGTGGGTCACCTTGGTGCTGTCTGTGGTGAACCTCCTGCATGTGATAAGGCATCCCGGATTTACCAGGACAGACACAATCTTTCACCAGCTGTCCTGGCAGATTTCGGGATATTTAGCTCATGTCCCGGTTTTTAAAGAGAGTCTAACATAAGAGGAGGTTTTCAGCTTAGGTGGGACTGAACCTAGTTCCAGAGACTTGTTGAGTAGTCATATAACTACATCCCCTAAAAAGGTTGACTGAAGGATATCTTTTAAGAGTTTGATCAGTGCTGGCTCTGAAAGTAATCCCAATGGTGCGACTGTCACAATAATATTGAGGAAATCTTTCTGTGACAGGATTTTGAAACTATGCATTGATGGATGATTATTGGTGCCTCTTTCTGTGATGGTTAGGTCATGTGTTGTTCTGGTGTTGGCCACGTTCTCCTCAAGGTAATTTCTTTTTAAGATCAATTAATTGGAGATTTTGTCACAGAAGTCTTGTAATTGTGGTATTTTTCTGTTTAGGTAAATTTGAGCTACCACTCTCCCCTTCTAGTACAAATAAATATGCAATTTTACTTAAGAAGTAAAAACGCACCCTCTCAATGTATGCAGTAATGCTACTTTAATATAGGTCTACTTGTATTTTAAGTGTAATGAAAAGAGAGATTGGGCTATGTGCGAACGAAGCCATGAATAAATTACCATTGCTAAAAAAAAACTTTGTATGATTAATAAAATGCTATCTAGAAACACATATAAATCAAATATTAAACATAAAAGGCTGATGAAAATAGCTGAATTTCCAAACTCTTATGAAAAGACAAAAGAAAAGGTTTAAAAGAACAGGCAAATACAAACACTGGTAGCCAGTAAGGTACAAGTTTACATTTTGTTTGTGATGCTTAAGCCCTTAAATGATGCACCACTAACATACCTCATATCTGGGCACTTAAAGTATTTGCCTTTTGGAACAGATATTGTTGAGTGCCTAGAATGAACTACCTAAAACATAAGGCAAGCAAACAATTATAAGCCTAAAATCCAAAAATATCAAGTGTGGGTGATGTGATTGTACCTTCTGACTGAGACAGTTCTCGCTGCAGGGTAACTAATAAGGTCTTTGTAAGGACCAATGGCAGAACGTGGCCTTTAGTAAAGTTAGGGTGTAGCAGGGTCAAACTTGGGTCAAAACTGGGACTTTAAAAAACTCCAGTCTTCTAGAATTTCTGTTTATTTTAACACCCTTCTTCAAACAAAATTAAAAACTCCAGCAATTACGGAGATGAGATGTCGGGCAGTATGAATACATGTGGAAGGTTTGCTAGGAAACCTGGACTCACTGCAAAGTCTTGGTATTTATCCATTCACCCCCCACTCACAGATGGCTACCTGCCCCCACAGTTCCTCCTCCTTGTCATGTCAGAGGCTCGGCCTTTCTGTTAGATCATCCAACAGGCCAGCTTGGTGCTTACTACCTGAACAAGGGTCTGAGTGGTGAAATCTACCCATATAGCTGCACACAGATCTTCAGGTGTTCTTAGTGCAAGGGACAAGCACAAAAAGTGATAGCTAGTACCGTGCTTGCTGCATCAATGATGTACTGTGACCCAAGAGCAAGACCCTGTTGTCTCCCATGAAGATTGTCTCGATGTAAGGATGCCCTTTGTTAGCAGATGTGTATAGGGTACACGTCTGAGCTGTGCCTAACCTAAAACTCATGTCTTTTATCATATCAAAAACAAACCTTGGCAGTTTATTAAATGTTCATAATTTAAACCTGATTTTTACAGTAAGACTTCTTTGGAAGGTACGGAAGCTTAGTACAAACGAGTAATGCCCCTTGCAAGGAAGAAGGTCGGAAAACTCTTTCCTGTTATATCTACTATGTTGCTGCTTTGCAGCGAGTCATCTTAAATATCGTGTGATAATTTTCACATTCCCAGATACTGTACGTTACTCACTTGTGGCGATAGTTCATTTTATTTGGTTTGTGACAGGATCTTTACATTTAAAACACAGTTAAAGTATACACGACTTATTTAATTTAGTTTCGCTAAGGTCACTAATTGTATGTTTGTCTTTTTGTAGGATCAGTCCTTGATAACCTCTGCACGCACACAAATATAATTTCAATAGACAGGAATTTATTTGAATCTAAATGAAGCTCAATGGGTTGTCCTTCGCTGCACATAAGTGCGTTTCTCTTCCTATTTCAGCAAATACCCGCTGTTCCAGTTATCCACGAATGATGTTCATTTTGCCTTTTAAAAAAGTAATCTCATCCTCTCTCTGTGCTGTTGTACAACGGGTTGAGGTATCATATTTAGAATTACATCATTGTATAAAATCTACTGAAACCTTATGAGTTTCTGAATGTGGTTTGTAGCGTTAAGTCCAAAAACGTTTTCTATACAGTCTGCAGCATTTTCTTTCTACTAAAAAGACTTCATGTACAAATCTAAATATTCTGAAATATTTGCTTTACTTTTTACCTTACAAGCGTGTGAGCACCATATGACGGTGTAAGTGTGGCGTACAACAGTCAGTACTTCAAGAACATTTTTCTGGCGTCCTAAACACGAAATTGAAAGGGCAATTATTCTTATCAATTGGGCATTATAAAGGGGAGTTCCAGGCAGCACGAAAGTACACATTTTAGTTAGGGTTCTTTTGTATTTAGGTTAAGGAGCCTGTCTCTATTGGCTCTTGAACAGAGGCCCTCAAGCTAATCTTGAAAGTTGGGATTTTTTGGTGGGGTTTGAGCCTGGTGCCCTGCGAGTTCCATAGACTGGGATCAGGACTTTCGATTTGTCACTAGTGCATGGATGTCTCCAGGCGGTGCCAATCGAACACATCTGAATGGGCAAATTAAATAACTGGACACTGACAAATGTCTTGTAAGTGGGTACTACTTATTGTGTCTTGTCATCCTAGTGTTTGCAGGCCTCATTGGCGTTGATGAGCTATTGGTAGATTTGTTGTTGGAAGCAGTTGTAAAATGTAACTTCATCAAGGACATGGTGCTTGACAAGTCAGTGCCAGCAGAGTGTTTCCAGAACATACAAGAGAGTCTCACCTGAAAGTAGAAACAATTGGTTGAAGAATTCTACACTTGTAACCACAATGTCTGAGAAGTTGTCCAGATGTTGGTCAATAAATTATCATATTGTTCAGCAAAAGGCCCATTCCTATATATTTATTCTCAACAGACCAAGGCTGATTCATTATAAGAGATGTAAAGCGGTCACAAACATGGATGTTAAGTAGACTCGCTAATCAATAATGGTGCAAGAAGGCGTACAATAAAGAAGGTATTTTGTACTTCTTGGTCTTCAGGATCTCCAGCTTGTCCTTCTAGCAAGCAGTGCATGTGGTGGTGCAATATGGATAAATATTCTGCTTCTGCTCGAGGTCTACAAGATAAGTTGTTACTGTTTCCGAGTGTCAGGCTGACAAGGGGAAGCTCAGGAGTAAGAGCCAATTCTCTTCTCCGATTAAGAGGAAGATTGGGCTTGAAAGAAAACTGAAATGCATCAATTCAATGTGCAAAGAACACCTTTTGATTTATGCTGAAACCTTGCCCCCCAGGGGTACTAACAGAACTTATGGAGACATTCTACCATGCAACGACCTGAAAGTAGTAAAGTAGCTGAACAGAGGTTTTAGGTCCATAAAGTTTCAAAGGCTTGTTTATGTTGGAACTGATCATATGTCAGGTGCAGCCACTGCAATTTGGAACTTGCTTAGTGAGACTGCAGACCTTGAGCATGGTTTTAAAAAAATGAACAGCCGGAGTCCATAGTACTGTTTTGTCTATTTCAGAGTTGTATAACATTTACTTCTGATGATGCCATGAATGGGGTAATGTAGTTTCTTATATTGACATCTTAGAAGCACTACATAGAAATAAGACGACTTGAGGAAATTGTATTAAATTGAATGTACCTCTGAATTTAGGGATAGCTCAGGGGCTTTATTCGATAGGCAGCTGCCACTCAAAAGGAAACTTTAACATTGTACGGGAAACTAAAATCCACGTAACTTTTAGAAGAGCCAGCAAATACCCTTTCCAAAATATTTGCTTTTTTATGCGTTACTGAATTAGGTTGTTCGAACATTATTTACTTTGGTCTGGGGCCGTTTCAGTAAAAGCAATGGTGTTAAAGTTCCACTGGTGACATCCTTCACTATTGGCAGTAGCATGATATCTTCTTGAGATGGTGCAGTTATTTATTGCAGGAGACTTTTTGGTTGTTGGATAACTGAGTGGAGATGGCAGTTCATTTTGATGCGTTGTGAGATCATTTCAGGGGGCGTTTGGTGCATTTGCTTTGCTACATGCAGGGGCGTAGCTTCAGCGGGGGGTGTTTGTGTATTACACCCGCCCTAATGTATTTTATTATAAATAGTGGGCCTGTGCGGGGAGGTCCGCTCCGCTGGCAGAGCTAATAGTTTTTGGAAGTCCGCACTCCGCATGGACGCAGAATAAGTCCAAAAACTCTGCTAGCCCAGCGAGTGGAGCAAAGCTCACTCAGTGAGAGCTGCAGCTTACTATGGGCTGCACAGAGAAAGCGCAGACAGTCTGTCTCAGGGTTGGGTGGGGCCAGAAAATTACTTAGACATTCTGTGGAGAACTACACTATGGCTCAAACTAACGAGCTAATTGAGGAAGTGGAAAGTTTGTTAGCTCCAAAGGATAGATATTGGTGGGAGGGGTGGCACCAGCAAAAGGTATCAAGTTATTTTTCAAAAAATCTTACAAACGATACCAGGCTCCTAGAGACATTAAGGGAAACCAACCAGGGGGCCATAAAGAGGAGGGCCTCGTCACAGTAGTTCCCCCTAACCCACTCCCAACCTGTTCAGGAAAGGCCATTATCTCCAACTAAGTTCACCGTTGAGTGCTCTAAACGCTTTGCCCCGCTTGAGGATTCTGGAAGCGATTGTAAAATTGCTAAAATGAGTGAGGCCAATAATATTAAGGAAAAAAAGGGAGAAGCTTCCACTAGGGCACAGTTAGCCCATTTAAAGGGGGCAATCAAGATCTTGCAAGATTATATTATCACACTAGATAAAATGCTGAATGAGAAGTTGGATTGTTTGACGGCCATAGTAACAAATTTAGAAAGATCACCTCCATTGTTAGATCCGGTGCAGATACCTACCTGCACTATCTCCCAACAAGTATGACAATATAGAGTGTGTATAGGGGTGTAAAAACCACAGATAACACCAGCACACACGGGGCACGGCATCAGTCACGTCAAAATCATCATGTCCCAATCTAACATGGGGGAAAGAACAGACCTCTGGAGGTAGTATAAGGCACAGGGCCTTTGGAAAAAAAAAGAAATCACAGGGAGACCCTTTCAGCTCGATAAAGAGGAAAGTCAGTACGATCTGTACCTGATGAATGTCCCAAAACTAACCACAGGTAATAGAGAATCCTGAGACTAACTTATAAATAAAGTAATACATTGGATCAGAAAAATGAGGTAATGTACATCGGTGATAAGAGAGGACATAAGGCATGCTATGAGGATCAAAGACGCAGATTCAGGGTAGGATTGTATAGGGCTGAAGTTAGCTAATCAAGATCTAGTAGACTGCCTGTTATCTCTTGAGCAAAGATTCAAACCCCAAGTGGCACCACAGAAAAGGGTTAAATTAAATATCTCCCCAAGGTCTACAGATCATAGAGACAGAATCAATTGTAGAAGCCCACCCCCTCAACACCCCTACTGCGCTAATTTGGAGACCACTGTAGATATGTAAGAAATTGATTGACTGGAGGTGCAACAGCTAGCCATGGTGCAAGTGGTCAACCCTAAACCGGCCTGGCCTATAGCGAACCGCGACAGGGAGGGTGGGGGGGGGGGGGGAGTGGGGGGGGGGTCCCTATAGTGCTACTATGCTAGAGATACTATATATTGAACAAACGGTATCAATGCCCTGGCTCAAGCACATTAGGGATTTGTGCCATTGGATCAAAATGAAAGCGGTATGGAGGTGTCCACAGAGTATAACTAGAGGTATGGCACTGCGTATAAAGTGACTATTGGGAGGCGGTACTAATCCAGATCTGGCAAGCCCAGTCAACAGGTAGTAAAACGGAGCAATTTTTTACATCACAAGTGCTCACCGAAGTTTGAACAGTACCTGGACAGCATATCCCTGGTTCAGGCCAAAAATCTGTTTATAAAATGTAAATCTGATAGAGACTTCTAGCTGCAGCTTCCTTACCTTAGAATTCCCTGGCGTCAGCTTCGAATCCGGAGTTTTTTCTGAGCAGTACCCTACGCGCGCCTTCAGGCGTCCTCGTTCGGATCCGTGTGCGTCGACCAGCTCCGCGTGCATCGTCGGCGTCATTGGAGCAGTCTTTGATGTCACGGTTGTCTATATAGACGCCGTCTCGGCGCGCCTACATCAGTTCTTTTCCTTCTGTGCCGGTTAGTTCCGGAAAGAGCTACCATTCGACGGTTTGTCGATGCTTTTTTGGCTGTTTGAGTCATGTCTTCGAGAAAGACAGGATTCAAGCCGTGTGGTGCGTGTCATCGCACCATGTCGGTGAAGGATCCGCACAGAGTTTGTCTTTGGTGCCTGGAGAAGGACCACAATTCCACCTCATGCTCAGACTGTCGGGCCATGGCGCCAAAGGCCTTTAGGGAGAGATCCCTTAAGCTTCTTACAGCCCGACATTCGTCTTCGGTCGGCACGACTTCGCGGAGGTCACGGTCCCGCAGTAGGAGGAGGTCGCAGCACCACTCCCGGAGCCCCAAGTACTCTTCCTCGCATTCGAGGTCATCCGAAGGTAAGAGGCGCAAGAAGAAGAAGAAGAAGAAGTCCAAGCAGACTTAGTCTTCGCCACGCCCGTCGGCCGACGAGGCATCTAGGGAATGTCGACGTTCCGAGCACGGTTCTGCGGAGCTGTCGCTAGGGTCGACTCGGCGTATTTCCCCCCCTTTCCGGGGACCGGATCGACCCCCGCTCAGATAAAAGAATTCTACGAGGCCATGCGTCTCGTTTGTGAGCGGGCTGCACCTTCGGGTGGGTCTTCGGGCCCTACAGGGTCAGCAGGGGCCCCTTCGGATTCGACTCCGGCGGCTTCGGTCTCGGCGCCGTTGGGGACCCCAGGATCCGATCTGGTCTCTCACAGTAGGCCTCCTTCGGCGCCGGGTCCGACGTAGACGATTGCGCACACCGGTGGCAGCCCCATCCTTATTCCGGATGATCCGGAGCTGGAGCGACGTCATACGACTTCGACGGAATCAATTAGGCCCAGATCATTGTCTGAGCATTATTTAAAACAGCCAGATGCAGGAGAGGAATGGGAGGGGTCTGAGCACCCTTTAGAATCTGGATTGCAGCAGGACTGGTATGAGGATCTAGGGGAGGCCAGTGGACTGGACACGTCTCCAGATACTATGCTCTCTCCTCCTAATGTGGCTATGGAGGAGGGGGCTTCTTTTGCTATGGTGGTGCATAGGGCAGCTGAGGTCTTGGACCTAGATTTGCCTACAGTGCCAGTCAGGACAAATATCCAGACAGAAGTGCTTCAGCCGGGGGTGTCAACGTCGGAGCCGTTGTTGCCCTTCAATGAGCCTCTTACAGACGTCCTTCTGGGTACGTGGGCAAACCCAGCACAGGGGCTCCTGTGAATAGGACGGTCGGCCGCCGCCATAGACCCGCTCCCAGCAACCCTAGTTTCCTGACTCAACACCCCACTCCTGAGAGCTTGGTTGTCCAAGCCTCTACTTCCCGTGGTGCCTTCCCTTTCGCTCCCCTCGGATAGGGAATCCAAGAGGCTGGATCAGCTTGGGAAGAAGATGTTTTCTTCCACCAGCCTGGCATTGAGGTCCGTAAACACCTCTTGCCTATTGGGCCGTTATTCCCATACTTTATGGGATACAGTGGCGCAAGTGCTGCCCCAGGTCCCGGAGGGCGTACGGGACACACTCACCCAGGCTGTAAAGGATGGGAGAGATGCAGCCAAGTTTATGATCCGGTGTGGCTTGGACACGACCGTTCGCTGGGTAGAGCGATTTCATCGTCAGTGGCCCTACATCGCTACGTCTGGCTACGTTCTACTGGTTTTTCAGGGGATGTCCAGTCCAGCTTGATGGACATGCCCTTTGATGGCTCTCGCCTTTTTGGCAAAAAGGCAGACTCCGCGCTTGAGAGGTTCAAGGATTCTCGAGCCACGGCCAGATCCTTGGGCCTTTCAACGCCAGCACGACAGCAGTCTGTCTTTCGCCCCTTTCGAGGCTTCGGAAGGGGCGTGGTACCACGCCAGCCACAGTTTAGCCACCGTCCTCAGGCTTCACAGCATCCCGGAAGAGGACGTGGTACCATCAGACCCAGAGGGTCTGGCCAGAGGTTGGCTGCCACACAGCCCCCCTCCACTGCACCCAAGCCCTTCTAGTGTGGTTCTGCGGGATCATGTCCATCCAGTTGGAGGGAGGATTCGTTTTCATCTCCCTCACTGGCTTTCCATCACCAGGGACAAGTGGGTCCTGCAGATCATACGGAAGGGCTACTCCCTTCCCTTCCAGTCTTTCCCTCCTTCTATCCCTCCGACAAAGGAATGGCTGATGGAGGACCATCGAGCTTTGCTCCGCGAGGAAGTTACAGCTCTCTTGGCCAAGGGAGCCATAGAAAGAGTCCCGATATCAGAAGTAGGCAGTGGTTGTTATTCCCAAAAAGAACAAAGGCCTTCGCCCTATCTTGGATTTAAGGGACGTCAATCTCTTCCTCAAGAAGGAGAAATTCAAGATGCTCACTCTTGCTCAGGTTTTGTCTGCCCTAGACCAAGGAGACTGGATGGTAGCGTTGGATTTGTAGGATGCATATTTCCGTATTCCTATCCTGCCAGGCCACAGGTGTTACCTGCAGTTCAAGGTGGGCCACGAGCACTTTCAGTTTACCGTACTTCCTTTCGGTCTCACCAGTGCCCCTCGGGTGTTCACAAAAGGTGATGGCGGTGGTGGCAGCTCATTTGCGGAGGTCAGGGATTTTAATCTTCCCCTACCTAGACGATTGGCTGTTGAAGGCTCCTACGCCCCAGGCTCTCAGACGACGACGGACGTCTTGCATTCTCTGGGGTTCACTATAATTGTGCCGAAGTCACACCTGACTCCCTCTCAGAAGCTCACTTTCATTGGAGCTGTTCTGGACACAGTGCAGTATCAGGCTTATCCTTCCGATCAGCGGGTTCAGGATATTCAGGTGATGATAGAGATGTTTCGGCCTCTATCCTGGATCTCGGTGAGACAGACTCTGAGGCTGCTGGGACTCATGGCTTCCTGCATCCTGTTGGTCAAGCATGCCAGATGGCGCATGAGGGCTCTGCAGTGGGACCTGAAGTTCCAATGGGCACAGCATCAGGGAAATCTTACCGATGTGGTTCAGATCTCGGAGGGGACTGCGAAAGATCTGCAGGGGTGGTTAGTGAACTGCGAGTGGGTCAAGGGCAGACCCCTCTCCCTTCCCCAATGAGATCTAATGGTAGTGACAGAAGCGTCACTTCTGGGATGGGGCGGCCATCTGGGGGAGGTGGAGATCAGAGGTCACTGGTCTCCGGCAGAATCCGGGATCCACATCAACTTGTTGGAGCTTTGGGTGAACCGGCTAGCATTAAAAGCATTTCTTCCTGTTGTGAAAGGGAAGGTGGTGCAGGTGTTCACGGACAACACTACCGCAATGTGGTACTGCAACAAGCAGGGCGGTGTGGGGTTGTGGACCCTTTGTCAAGAGGCTTTGCATCTCTGGACATGGCTGGAACAGCAGGGCATGACCCTGGTGGTTCAACACCTGGCAGGTTCTCTGAACACCAGAGCAAACAAACTCAGCCGAAAATGCTTAAAGGAATACGAATGGTGTCTCCATCCGGAGGTGGCGCAAGGACTCCTTCAGGAGTGGGGAGAGCCTTGGTTAGATCTGTTCACATCCGCAGAGAACGTGCAATGTCACCAGTTTTGCGCGTTGGAGTTTCCAAGGAGGCTATCGCTAGGCGACACTTTCGTCACGAGTGGAGTTCAGGCCTCCTGTACGCCTTTCCGCCTATACCACTTCTGCCCAGAGTTCTCAAGAAAATCAAGAACGACCGGGCCCAAGTAATCCTAGTGGCTCCGGATTGGGCACGGAGAGTTTGGTATCCAGAGCTTCTCAAAATGAGCATCGGTCCTCCAATCAGGCTGCCTCTTCGGCAGGATCTTCTGTCGCAGAAGCAGGGGAAAGTTCTCCACCCAAACCTGTCAACTGTGCGCCTTCATGCGTGGAGATTGAGCGGCGACAGTTGATAGTTTATGACCTCCCTCCCGAGGTCTGTGATGTCATTCTGGCAGCCAGGCATCCCTCTACTAAGTCAATCTACGCCTGCCGTTGGAAACGTTTTGTTTCATATTGTTCAGAGAGGTATATTGATCCTCTTTCTTCTTCTCTAACATCCTTTTGTTTATTTTGTCTCTCGCCCAGCAGGGTTTCTCCTTGGGGACTCTCAAGGGCCATCTTGCAGCCTTATCGGCTTTTCTTCAGTTGCCCGATAAACCATCTCTGTTTAAATCACCTATAGTACGGAGGTTTTTGAAAGGGCTTGTGCATCTATTCTTGCCTGTGCCTTTCGTTATGCCCCAGTGGGATCTTAATTTGGTTCTTACTGTCCTTATGTGTGCTTCCTTTAAGCCCTTGCATAACTGTCCTCTTCGGCTGCTCACTATTAAGACCGCCTTTTTGGTGGCAATTACATCTGCCAGAAGAGAACTCGTGCCTCTTTCCTCCCAAAGGTGGTGACCACTTTCCATCTGGGTCAAAATATCACCCTGCCCACCTTCTTTGCACCACCGCATCCCTCTAAGGAAGAGGAGCGTCTCCATAGGCTGGACCCAAAAAGAGCGTTATCGTTCTACCTTGACCGCACTAAAGAGTTCCGGGTGGACGACCAACTCTTTGTGGGGTACGTTGGTGCGAAGAAGGGTTGGGCAGTGCAGAAACTATCCATTTCGCGCTGGGTAGGTCTCTGTATAAAAATATGCTACGCTTTGGTAAAGAAGCAGCCTCCCGAGGGCTTGAGAGCTCATTCTACTAGGGGAAAAGCTGCTACCACTGCGTTAGCACGTGGCGTACCGGTGGTGGACATCTGTCAGGCTGCAACGTGGGCTTCTTTGCACACGTTTGCAAAACACTACTGCCTGGATAGCCAGGTGAGAAGAGGGGCATTATGCCCGTTCTGTCTTGCAGGACTTCCTAGTATATATAAAAAAATAAATTTAAAACAAAATCTCCTTCAGACCCACTGCCATGGGTTATAGCTTGGGTATCTATTCTAAGATAAGGAAGCTGCAGCTAGAAGTCTCTATCAGATGAACAAGTTACTTACCTTTGGTAACGAGGTATCTGGTAGAGACTCTATCTAGCTGCAGATTTCTTACACCCGCCCAAGCCTCACCGCTCTGGGGAAATTTTTCTCATGTATATATATATATATATATATATATATATATATATATATTTTTTTTTTTTTATTTATTTATTCGCACATATCTATATTTTTGATCTTGGCATTTTTTGCCTTTCTTATACACATGAAAGTATTTTTACTCCAAACAGTCAAAGAGGTAAAATGCATAATGGTTGGTTCTTCCATGACTCTGTGCTTCTGGCGTGGGAAGTTGTGGAAAAGAACTGACATACGCGCGCAGAGACGGCGTCTATATAAACAACCGTGACTTCATAGACGGCTCCAACGATGCTGACGACGCACACGGATCCGAACTACGCCGCTCCGACGGCACGCATGCAGGGTACTGCTCAGAAAAAAACTCCGGATTCGAAGCTGACACCAGGGAATTCTAAGGTAAGGAATCTGCAGCTAGATAGAGTCTCTACCAGATACCTCGTTACCAAAGGTAAGTAACTTGTTCGTTAGGAACTTTGCAGCTAAACTCTGTCACCTCTAGATGGAAAAAAGGTAGCTGCATGATTATTTTCTGCCCTCACTGCCCAACGGAGAGTCCTTGGCCCATTTTGTTATCTTTTGCCCAAGGTACCTAAATCCTAGGAAGAAGTGGACCATTCCCCTATGCAGACTCGTTGGCACTCAGAATTGTAGGGAGACACTTTGTATACTAACAAGCGACACTAGTGAAAAGGTAGCGTTTGCAGTTGCCTGCTATTTACGATGTGCTTGGATCGTGAGATGAAAGGTGATTTCTTATCTCGTAGACTACAATTCTTGTACTACGGTTATTGGTTGAAAGATTGAGTTTGTAATAGGGCTTACGCCCTATTTATTTTAGTGCTCAGCAGCTCTTAGCCCTATAGAAAAAGCTTATTTATTGTGGTTGTATGTAGTGGAGGGAACCTGCCTGCGATAGAATGGCTACTGCTGTCAAGAACTTAAAAAATACAAAATGAATCGTCAGAGTGATCTTTTCCGAGTGGTATTTTAAAATTTATTAGTGACCTCCACGAATTATAAGTTATTAATTTATGATTTTGTGCGCTCTAAGTATGTTTTTAGGATAATATGTATTTTTGTTGTTTTAGTGAGCCGAAATAAATCTTATTTATACTCCAAGTCCATAACTGGTCTGCAGCGTGCACCGGAGCACAGAGGGAGGCAGCCGCTGCAAGAGACGCATTGCCGTCGGATGACGATGAGAAGAGAACCCCTCGGGAAGACCCAGGTAAGTCTGCATCTCTTTTTAATCGAGGTTTGTGCACACTAGCGTACAAACAAGGCCTGAAACGGCAGCTTTTGCTGCCTGCGGCCTTGATCTGAATTCAGGCCAGCGCCTTGGCAGTGAAATAAAGCTGCTGTTTCAGGTCACTTGTGCACCAGCCTGCCCCAATTGCACTGCACACGGGACAGGCCGATATATAAGAGGCCTTAAACTGCAGCTTTCTTTCACTGCCAAGGCCGTGGCCTGAATGCGCCCTATCTCGGAAGCACTAAGCAGCGTCCTGCTTAGCACTTCCGAGATCAGTCGCATTGAGGACTCCACAGGTTACTGAACTCCCCCTTTGCAGAATTCCACAGTATTTTTTCAACTGCGTGGAGTCAGACGCCATGAACTCCGCCCAGGCCTAATAAATAGTTGGGTGCAGGTGCTTTCAGTCGGGCATGGTGAGAGTCTGTCGGATATCACCAGGAATGTTTACACGCACAGAAAAAAATGCAGACATACTCTCTCCCGCTCTCTGATTGGAAAGACTTAAAAAAAAATGTTGGTTCTTTCACAAAATAATGTGCTTTCTCTTGCTTACTGCCCCTAGCAATCCACATTACGCTCCCTTTCCCATACTTCTTGAGCCCCTCTGGTGCGCCCTGCTTGTCCTATAATGTATTTTAATATAATATACTAGTGTGATTGCTGAGAAATCTGAAGCTCACCCCCACGTCAGATTTAGAGGCCAACCTACAGCCCTGTCTACATGTTGCCTGATTAGGTCTATCTTGTGCTTAGTGGAGTTGTTAATTGCCACTTCTTGGACTGTTGAATGACGGATCTGGTTTTTGGATGACATTTTATTCTATTGATTTGAATGGTGTCCTGCTTTTATTGGATGTTTTGCCAATAATGGCTCTTTAATGGGTCACAATGGTGCGGTCTGTGGTTTACTTCCTGCATGGATAGGGTGACCGGGCATCCCGGATTTACAGGGACAGTCCCGGTTTTGCGCCAGATTTCGTGATGTCTAGTTCATGTCACGGTTTTTAAAGAGATTTGCCCGACAACGTTAAGAAGTGATTTTTTGTTTTTTGTTTTTCAAAGAAGGGATATTTAGCAGGTGTTATGAGAAAGTAATTTAATTAACAGGCATTACAGTGGCTTTAAAAATGTATTTTATTTATGTTCTTAGTGCCTCTGCTGTAATTCTATGCTGTTGAGCACTGTCATTCGGTCCACTCGGTTAAAGGAAAACTGTAGTCCTATTTGTTTGAAATGTACTTGTTTGGACTTCAAAATTCTGGTCACCCTCTGCATGCAGTACTGAGCTTAATTTGTCTCATCAGAACATCTTGCAGCTACTATCATTATCTCTTCTGTCCTGTCATCAGACAAAGGTTAAACGCTTGATGAGCTAATAGGCAGCTTATCGCACACAGCCTACTGTTAGTATAGACCTGCAGCAGTGTTATTTGTCTGGGTATTTCAAAATAATTCCCAGGTTTTCAGAGCAAATCCTAGTCTGAGGCATCCTAAAATGGTACAGAAGATTGCATTCTGGTCTGCCTCTAACCTTCTGTCTCTATTTCTTCTCTGCCTCTTCCTGATCATATTGTTCCCTCACATTACTCCATTCTACAATACAAATGTGAAGCCTGACATGGTGTTGGATTGGCAGTAATATCCTCTCAATGCTTTTCTTCCTTACAAGATTTATCTCTTGAAATATCCACTCCAAAGCCCCGAGTCTCTAGATGAATATAATGTACTTCCCTCCTGATGAAAACAGCACATTCAGTGAGGAGAGCATGGAATTCACGTTGTCACAACTAATAACCTCTGATTGCCGTGTCTTCCTTGGTGACTTCACCCTATATTATGTTAGTATGTTCTCTCCTTTTCTCTGAAATGTTTACCCCACCCTTTTCACACACCACAGTCAGAAAGTCACACACTAGAAAAGATCTATGCTATACTTGATCACTGTGAGAATTTGCGGTGTACTATATGGTAAGGATGGTAGCCCTACCATGTGGTACACTCACAAATACCATCTTGTGTCCCGACAGGTACATTTACTTAACCTTAAGTTCAGCCCTGGGCAGCCGTGACTGCGAGCAGTAGGGCTTAGCAAAGGAACAATGTGTAAAGCATTTAAAAACACCAAACAACAGAATAAGAAAGTCAAGACACAAAAGAAAGCAGACACCATGTTAGAAAAATAGATTACATTTTATGACTCTTTAGAGACCTTGATCATGAAAATCCACCAGAGGTTCCAAAGATATAGAAATTTAAAGGAGTAAATAGCTTTAGCATCAACCGAAAACCAGCATTGGTCATCAAGAACTTTAGAAACTTTTCAAAAGACTGAAACAGTTAGTTTGACAACTTTGAACCGAGTTGGGTGACCAAGTCTGACAGGACAGTGGTCTAGGGGGCCAGAAAGGATACTTTGGACGGGTACCTGGCCACCAGAGTGTTTTTAAAGTAAGATCCAAACTTTACAGGATGACCACCATAGATGACAATGGAGTGGCCTTGATGCTGAGGGATGCAGGCCTAAAGATGCTTCTAATGCTGTGCAGTCCACAGGGGTGTAGACCGGTCGAGTTCTCGGTCCTTCGGGGAATGGGAGTGACTTTGTCCACAGATTTCGGGGTCCCACAAAGTCCTCTCTGCAGGGTTCCAAGGGCTGCCGGTGCAGACACTGGGCTTTTGCATCACAGTGGTCACAGGGAAAATCTTTGCTGGAAGCTGGCATCTCTCTCTGGTGACTGGTCACAACCAACACTCACGAGTCCAGCAAACACGGGTGCACCTTTTGGCTATCTTCGAATTGTCTTTGGGGGTGCCAACAGCCAATACCTCTGTGGTGGCTACCGGAGGTGCAACTTGGGTTCCTTCAGCTTTAATGTCCCCAGTGCTGTTCTGAGGAGCTGGCAGACTGTCCCTTGGAGTCTCTGCTTTGAACTAGGGCCAGGGATCAGCATTTCCCTTACCTAAGCATGCAGAACAGAATCCAAACTCCACTAGCCCAAAGTACATAAGGTGCAGTCGCTCTGGCATTGCAGCCTCTCTTTGTGCGCTTCCACTGGGTGCAGAGCAGTGGTCTTCTCATCCTCTTCACCAGGACTAACAAGTACTGAAGTCTTGGGTGCCTGGGGTGCTCATTTTATTACAGCAAACTGCCCCGAGGGGACAACATCATCACTAGCCAATAAGATAATTGGTCCCCACCCCTCTGGTGAGACAGTTCCAGTGATGTGTAGCATCTGGCTATCCCCAGTTGCAACATTCATGCCACAGCCAACATGGCAGAATCATTCCTTGACTGTAAGGACCTTTGTAGCCCACAATGGGGTTACACCCCCCATGCAAAATTGGTTTGTGTACTGGTTTTCCCTCCTCTTTTCCTGACTATACTCTGACTGCAGGAAACAAACAACACCCTGCCTGAGAGTGTAGTCACAGCGGCCCTTCAAAAGCAACTTCACCTTTCAAGCTTGCCTTTTGGACCAATACCCTGGGCAGCCATCCTGTGGGAGAAGGGCACACCTTCCAGTGCAGTGACAGTCTTTGTTCCTAGCCTGGGGGTCATTCACATGTCTCACCAGGCAGGCAGAAAGCGGTCTGTGCTAGGGCCTTTGTGAGGCCACTGGACTAGCTGGGGCACACAGTGTCAACTTTGTAAAAGTTGCTTACCTTTAAAAGTGACATTAATTTTGTCTTGGCCATAAAGTTGCATTTAATGCTATGATTAATTTGATACCTTACAGGGCTCATTTTGGTAGCCCAAGTCAAAAGGGAAACGGGTTGGGATGGCACCCAGTAACTGTCTATTAGCCAATGAGTCTACCAAGTTTACCCACAGAAACACAATAAATGTGGAAGTTTTGTTGCTATGACATACTGTAAAACACATTTTACTTAATGAACTACAGCTCCGTGCCATAGGACTACATAGGCCTTCCTTAGGGGATAGATTATATATATATATATATATATATATATATATATATATATATATATATATATATATATATAATAATAATGTTATGTGTGTTAAGGGACAGGGTGGCTTTGCCATAGGTTTAAATGGCAAAGTAGAACTGGCAATCAAAACATGGTTTTGTATCTTGTCACACGTAGGGTGGCACAAACAGTGCTGCAGCCCAGAGCGAATACTCCATCTTAAATTCCCTGGGTACCATACACTAGGGACTTATAAGTAGGTCAGGCCTTGCCATTTGGGTGTATCCAATTCGACATGCAGTTTGTATAGCGCTAAAGCACTGGCACTGAGGTTTGGTTAGCAGGCCTCAGTGCACTCTCAGAGTCAAAAACCAGCAGTGAATAGTCCAAAGGGGGGCTAAAAGTGTATGGGCGGGTGGGTGTAAAAATCCTGTTTCTTTACAATCCTCTCCAAAGTTTTCTTCTGATTGCCAAGGACCATATTCTGGTTTTTTTTTTGCACATTTCCCGTGCATGCTATCTTATATTCATTAGAAAATATCAAATCAACTTAAAAAAAGAGAAGGTGAGGTTTTGTGACACTAAGAACATTGGTATCAACACCCTTGCTAGCATAGCTCATGGTAATCCTCTGGCCCATGGCTCCTAGGTAGATATCTATGCCACAGCAGATGAGTAAAACAAGTGCAACTGGTGAATATACATCACTAAAATGCAGGAGAAAAATACCTAAACCCACTCTGCTCTCGTTCTGAAAGGATCCCTGTGCAGAAATAAAGGCCAATGCTTCTGGTCACTCCTGGACTTAATCTTTGAGTCAAAGTTACTTGTAAGTATTAAAGTCAGACCTTCAAATCACCTCTCCAACCAATGTCTGGGTCCATGAGCAAGAAAACAGCCTAGCAGCTTCTGCGATATTGAACCAACTTGATGAAGTCCTTACTTAAGCGAGGTGTTTTTACCCAGCAGCTTAAAAAGCTGGTCAGGACTCCGACATCCTAAGTACATCCCCAGCTAACCTCAATGGTCTAAACAACTTCTACTCGGTCTCAATACTTCTATTCATAAGGAAGATATTAGAGAGCTGTGTATTTTAACAGTTATCCCTTCATATCTGGGCTAATAACCTTCTAGATTCTTGTCAATCTGAATTCAGATGGGGCTGCAGCACAGAAATTCAAATTGTGAACAACTCTCCACTTGCTTGACTTTGGTGACTCATGCTTACTCGTGCTTTTAGACCTCTTAACTTCCTTTGATACCGTCAGCTGGTGAGTTCTGATTAATATCTAGAAGGAACAAATGGTTATTGATTGGTTATAGGAATTGCTGCAGTTTTGGACTGCACAATCACAAATAGTTCAAATAGGGAGCGGTCTCTCTAACAAATCAACCTAAAACAAGGGGTTCAACAGGACTTGATCCTATCCCCAACCTTGTTAAATCTACATCTCGGACCACCTGGAATGATCGTAAGAAACTCTGGAATTTTTTACTGTCAATATCTGGATGATACCCAGATCAACCTGAAGATTTACTCATCTAATATCATCCTTTTTTTCTCCAACACTCTGGACAAGATGCAAAAAAAAGGATATATAGAATAGGTAGAACAAGAATGTCTACTCACAAGAAAGTGACTCAAAACAAATGCAAAAGAAATTCAGCATGTAATGATTGGATTGATCATATTCAGGACTCCTCACATGATAATTCCAACACATTTTATGGTGCTACAAGTGACATCGCAAAGCAAAGGTGATCAAGTGAAATGATGTGATTGATTATACACAAAAAAAAAGGAAAATGAAAAACAAAGTATCAACCAACAGGACATGACTTGCGCATCGAGGATATGGAGTTACATGATCACACAATACTAATAGTTCTTTCAGTACTATTACTGCGACACACACAATTTTCTCAAATACTCTTGGTGGCGTACAGAGACCCTGAGGTTAGCGCCGTTTCCTTGATTTATTGTGCATCGGCTATATGCATCATTGAGGTTAACATTACTGTTCAATTCAGATGGTTCTCTTACCTCCTCATATCCTCTCTGCTGACAGAATGCATCATGCTAATGCAGATAGCTGCATTTGTCCTGAAGGAGACCCATTCCAAATTCCTACTTACAGGGTCAAAACGTTGACTGTACACAAACCACATGTTAATTTATTTAATGTCACAGTCTTCAACTTTAGAAAACAATGTCCATGTTCTGCAGACTTAAAAAGCACACTAAGAAAGCCATAAAAGGAAAGAAATGCATCTTACACCAGAGGAGTAGAGATCTCTGCCTACAAGCAATCAGGTTGCCCATAAGCTTTCTGTATCCTATGCCCTGTAGAAAACATCACTAAGAACGAAAACTATGACTGTTACATTAAGGAGCATGTGGATAGGCTATCCCATGGACGCAGCCTTGGCTGTGTTCTCTATAAGTGTTAGGGGTACTAGCACCCCCACCCCCACCCATCCCATGGGATATTCTACAAAAGATTACATTGTCTGAACTATGTAAAATGTTTTTTTAAATAGTAGGCTTTGGGTGGACATTGACATTTATCCAGTATTGGATCTTTCATAAATTCACATGCTTGAATCATCCCCGTCGAAGTGGGAGTCCCACGGTACATAAAATAGCAATAATTAACAAATCATTTTTTTTTGCCATAGGCTACAATGGAGACAGCAATTGCTCACATAGCCTATCCATGTCCTTTTATGAAAGGACCCAAACCTGCCTGCTGTCCAATCAGGCACCAGCACCCTCTAGAACCTTCTCCAGAGAAGCCCCCTTCCTCAGATTTTCTACCGCACATCGTGTGAAGGGAGTCTCCCTGAGCTCTGCTCAGTTTTTCTTCTACTTCAGAACATTTTCTCTCAAAAAGAGTTGAAAATATATGTCGGATTCTTCTAGAAAAGGCCTTTCCCGCCCCTTGCAAGACCTGTGGAAAGAAAAGGCTCCATGTGGATGACCCACATAAAGACTGCTTGTATTGTCTCTACCCACAACACCAGGTTAAGGACTGTAAGATATGTTGCACCTTCTCCACAAAGACCCTCAGAGACCGTGAGGGCAGGCTCCTGACATGGTTACAGGCAAAATCCTGTACTTCATGTGAGGAGAGTGGGTCAGAGAGTTCACACAAAAGGTCCAAATCGGAGGACCTGGGCCACGCAGAAAAATCTAGGAAGAGGCAGAAATCACATCATGGGAAGGGGATTACAGACTTCAGTCTCCTCTGAGCCTTCCTCTCCTCTTCAGAAGGAGGAGTCCTACCGTCTCTCTCCTTCAGAGCCTTCTACTTCTGGAAAAGTGACTCTAAAAATCAGATCGATGACAACACCACTGTCGACGACCGGGACGACAACGACGGTACCAACAACTACCGTCTTCACTACATCGTCGACGAGACCGTCGTCAGCGTCGACTACTTAAACATAGACGGTAAGGGCTCCTGTCCCCTCACTCAAGCCTCCGTCGATGAGTACACCATCGGCGACAAAAACATCGTCGTTTATAACACCGAAGACTGCCCCGTCGACTAGAACGTCAGCGACGCCAATGTAAATCGGCTGTTTCACCGTCGACGGAGACACCGTCAAAGAAGTCATAGTCGACGAAGACTCTACCGTCGACGACACCACCGTCGATGGAATAATCTGTACCGTCCACAGCTCCATCAACTTTCACGCCATCAACAGCACTGGTGCCTATTAGAGAGATAGAGTCGACGCCTGCCTCTTCCAGGTCTCCAGATCTCCGAGCCATGGTCAGGATCACATCTCTGCCCACACCGGACATTTATCCTATAGACACATCTCCAAACAAAGTGTCGACTTTAGTACCCAGTCATCTTCTTGACTGGGAGGAATCTGATGAAGGTCCATTCGGAGATGCACACAGCCCCTCTCCGGTGACACCAATCAATGTCCCCCCTCCTCCAGCTACTCCAAGATTGACATCCCACTCGGTGTTAGCTGCACCCCCTAGAGATGAAGGTTCCACTTCAGGGGAAGAGGAAGAAGAGGAAGGAGAAATTTCTACTCTGCAACATCCTACTGAGGAATGGGATGATTACTTAGCCCCCACTCCTTCTCCACCACCTCCTCGCCCCTCTGATTCTCCACCCGAGGACATAGGTGGTTTCCATAATCTTATGGACAGAGCCGCGGTACGCTTCCACCTTCCAACATCTGTCTCCCAGTCGGAATGTTTCCTACATGATTTTAAGGAGCAATCACGGAAGTCTGTACGGTCCATTCCAATTATTGATTTCATATGGAGCGAAGGTACAAAGATTATGCGAAATCCGGCTACAGTTCCTCCAGTTCCGCAAAAACTGGACAAGAAATACAAGGCAACCCAAGATTCTCCGGCATGCCTTACTGGCCATCCAAAGCCTGACTCAGTGATCTCACAGGCTGCTCAAAGGCGCTCCAAAAACCCATCGACACCTATCTCTACTCCTCCAGACAAAGAAGGACGGAGATTGGACAATATAGGCAAAAGATTCTCCTCCATGTCAGCAATCACTGTCAGAGCAGCAAATTCTTTGGCAATTCTAGGTTGATATGACTGCCAAATGTGGTCCGACATGCAACCTTTCTTGGACCTCATCCCTGAAAGTAAGCAAGCAGAGGCACGGAAGATCCTCCAAGAGGGTGAGCGTATGTCGGAAGAAATTATCGACTGCGCTCTTGACATAGCCTCTACGGGTTTTCGTCAACTAGCAGGTGCCGCGGTCTTACGCCGGCAAGGTTGGCTCAAAGCCACATCTTTCAGGCCAGAAGTGCAGTCCTGGATCCTAGACATGCCCTACGATGGCGAATCTCTATTTGGCAAACATGTAGATGACGCGCTCAAGCCATCAAGACTGACACGGACACTGCCAAGTCCCTGGGTACCCTGCAGTATCGGAAACAGCCCTTTCGGGGTGCTAGAGGAAGAGGTTTCACCTCATTTCGAGGTTCCTTCCACAGGCAATACCAGCAATCCCAGTATAGGCCTTCCTACCACCAACAGTACAGGCAATCATCGACTGCTTCCTATACCAGACAAGGAGGTAAACGAAGACATGGTTCACAATCCAGAGATCAACCCAGAAAACAATGATCTTCTACAGGCACCGGCTATGCACCCCCAATGCCCGCAACATCAGCAAATAGGAGCAAATATTTCCAACTTCATCTAAGAGTGGAAGAAAATAACATCAGACAGATGGGTGCTGGATATAGTGACAAGAGGTCATACCCTGGAATTCACACAAAAGCCACCGCATCATCCACCAACATCAAGCAGATCTCTCCATCTTCGTCTGCTTCAAGGGGAGGTATTCAGCCTTCTTGCCAAAGGGGCTATAGAGGCAGTTCCTGTACAACAACGGGGTCTCGGATTCTACTCCCGGTTTTTCCTCATAAGGAAGAAGTCTGGGGAGTGGCGTCCTATACTAGACCTCAGGAAACTCAACAAGTTCCTTCGGAAGCAATCTTTCCGGATGATCACACTGTCAGATATCCTGCACCTCCTCAATCCTGGAGATTTTATGGCAACTCTAGATCTCCAGGATGCCTACTTCCACATACCAATACACCGAAAACATCGCAAATATCTCCGCTTTACAGTAGCCGGTGCCCATTATCAGTTCAAAGTCCTACCATTTGGTCTCAGATCAGCTCCAAGAATCTTCCCGAAATGCCTTGCCCGGTCGCAGTCTTCCTCAGAAGCAAGGGTTTCCAGGTATTCCCATACCCGGACGACTGGCTCATAAAAGCTCCGTCATCTCTGCTAGCTTCCAAAGCGACAAACGCCTGCCTAAAACTATTCCACAGTTTGGGTCTAACAGTGAACCTACAGACGTCAGTCCTGCTTCCCTCATGCAGGAGAGTTTTCCCGGGAGCAGAATTAGACACTATCCAAAACAAAGCATATCTCACTCTAGCAAGGCAGCAGAAGCTGACCCACTTAGCTGTCAGAATCTCTGCAAAAGAGTTTGTTTCAGTACGACTGTTCAAGTCGCTCCTGGGCATGACTTCCTCAGCCATAGTCCTAGTACGGCTAGCAAGACTCAAAATGAGCCTGCTGCAAGAAGAACTGCAACTTCAATGGACCCAGTGGCAAGGGTCCTTCGACAACTTAATAACTATCACACCAAAATTTTGGCAGGCGTTAAAATGGTGGTCTCACACCAACCACGTCTCCAAAGGTCTTACTTTTCTAGCACCAATAACAGACTTTGTCATCACCACGGACGCCTCCTTGGAAGGATGGGGATGCCACTTACAGGACATGCGCATTCAAGGCAGATGGTCCAAGCTCCAAAAAGAGATGCACATAAACCTGTTAGAGCTGAAGGCGATTCATCTCACGCTCAAGGGTTTTCTGCCATGCATCGCAGGATCATCAGTGTTAGTCAGAACGGACAACACAACAAGTATGTTTTACATCAACAAGCAGGGAGGAACAAGATCCCTCTCCCTCTCAAGAGAAGCTCAGTCTCTTGGGAACTGGCTCACACTGAACAACGTCCGCCTCAGGGCGGAGCACCTGGCTGGGGTCAACAACGCTCTAGCGGACTCTCTCAGCGGGACGGACGACAACTGCCACGAGTGGGAACTCAACCAGAACATACTCGAGGGCATCTTCCAACGATGGGGTCGGCCGTTCCTAGACTTGTTTGCCACCAATCTGAACGCCAAATGCCAGTTTTACGCCAGTCAGTACCCACTCCCGGCGTCTGGGGAAATGCTCTTTTGGTGAGATGGTTCGGGATCTTTGCATACGCTTTTCCCCCCATCCCACTGATTCCCAGGCTCCTCAGGAAAATGAAGACTGAATGCTGCAGGATCATTCTTATAGCCCCCAAATGGCCCAGACAGTACTGGTACACGGAGCTCCTACTCCAGTCCATGGCCAATCCAGTCCGCCTTCCTTGCAACCACAATCTTCTAACGAAGAATCAGGGTCTCATCCTACATTCTGACCCAACTTCACTACAATTGCATGCTTGGCTCCTGAGTACAGAGAGTTTCACGATATGAACATCAATCAAGAATGTAGACTTATATTATCTAAGGCACGAGCAGAGAGCACGAACAAGACGTACAACCTCAAGTGGAAGAGATTTTGTGTTTGGTGCTCTCGGAACAATTTTCACCAATTTCAAATTAACCCTGAGCAAATTCTTTCTTACCTGCTCTCTCTCTCCAAAGCTGGTCTTTCCCATGCATCAGTCAAGATTCACCTAGCAGCTATAGCCTCATACAGGCGATCGGCTGAGATGCCATCTATCGGCTCATCCAGAGTCATCAAACAGTTTATGAAAGGGCTTTTCCGCACTTTCCCCCTGGTGTGGTTACCTCCGCTAGAGTGGCATCTTAATATTGTCCTTTCCCAGCTCATGAAAGCTCCTTTTGAGCCCATTCATAGGGCGGAGCTCAAGTACATCATTTGTAAAGTGGCAACCTTGCTCGCTCTCACCTCTACCAGGAGAGTCAGTGATATACAGGCGTTCACTACCAAAGAACCCTTTTTAGTTTTCTCTGAAGACTTCGTTATGCTCAGAACCAATCCCAAATACATTCCCAAGGTTCCATCTTCGTTCCACCTCAATGAACCTGTTGTTCTACGAACCTTTTTTCCAAACCCTATTACGATCGCAGAGAAAACTACACTCTTTGGACATCAAACGATGCCTAAAATGTTATCTTCAAAGTACCAAACAAATCAGAAAATCAGACCAACTCCCAGTATCTTATTCTCTTGGACGACAGGGAACAGGAGTAACCAAGGGCACTATAGCCCGATGGATTTCCTCGACAATCCAGTTCTGTCACACCAAGGCAGGAAGACCCCTGACTAGGCGCCCGAGAGCCCACTCCACAAGAGCAGTCTCCACATCGGCTGCTTTGTTTCAAGGTATTGCCCTTGATAAAATATGCCAGGCTGCGACATGGAAAACTACGCACTCCTTTACGCAGCACTATTGTTTGGAGTCATCACAAAGAACCGACTCTCTAGTAGGACAAACTGTTCTACACTATCTCTTTCATTAAGGTGAGACCTTTCCTTAGTTATAGACAAATAGTTTGAAATGCAGATAACCATGATTTCTGTTATGCTTCCATATCAATATGTAATGTGTGTGTATGTATGTGTGTGTGTGTATATATATATATATATATATATATATATATGCATTTACAACATGAATTTCAGTATATGTGTACATGTACTTAAAGGTATCTATGTTCCTTCGAAGCTCACGATGGGAAATGTATAAGTTAACTATTTATATTAGAGATAGAGGGTCTTCATGCTCACACCCTCCATCCACGTTGGATACAATGTTTATCAACCATACTGCTGTCTCTTCAGATTCAAGCATGTGAATTTATGAAAGATCCAATACTGGATAAGAAAACAAGTTACTTACCTGTAACTACAGTTATCCAGTATGGGTATCTTTCATAAATTCAAATGCGACCCACCCTCCTCCCCTTTGATGCTCGCATTTCCTCTCAGGTTATAATTTTTCACTCTCATGCTGGAAAATCTGAGGAAGGGAGCTTCTCTGGAGAAGGTTCTAGAGGGTGCTGGTGCCTGATTGGACAGCAGGCAGGTGTGGGTCCTTTCATAAAAGGACATGGATAGGCTATTTGAGCAATTGCTGTCTCCATTATAGCCTATGGCAAAAAAATGTATTTGTTAATTATTGCTATTTTATGTACCGTGGGACTCCCACTTCGACAACGGGGATGATTCAAGCATGTGAATTTATGAAAGATACCAATACTGGATAACTGTAGTTACAGGTAAGTAACTTGTTTTCTTACCTACAATACATGTCATTTTGAATTATGTGTCTATCTCTGTAACTCCTCACAGAGGAAGCCTTGGACTACTGGACTTCACTACAAGCACTAAAGGGTTGTACTTGGTGCTCCGTTTTAGTATGGCAGTAGGATGAATCTTCAGGACATCTGTGGGGAATGGCTCAAATTGACACAACGTGAGCCCACTGACCCCTGACTGTCGAGGGATTCCTGAAAATGTTTCTGTAGGGTGCACACTTTTTCCCCTAATGTATGCTAATTTATTTGTGCACAGATTATGCTCACCAGGCGGAGTGACTGCTCACTTAGAATTTGTCAATGTGCTGTCAGTGAGAGGTTTCTGAAGGGTGTTAGTGCTATACGGGTAGTTCCCCTCTGGTCCCTTTTGGATGGTTAGCAAACTCATCTCGATAGTAGTGCTCCAGGCAGAATGACAGTCTCCGTAGCAAGGCCAGGGGTAGATCTTCAGGCTCAGTCCCAGCTTTGGTGAGACAAGCAGCTC
Organism: Pleurodeles waltl; assembly: GCF_031143425.1. Taxonomy (NCBI): domain Eukaryota; kingdom Metazoa; phylum Chordata; class Amphibia; order Caudata; family Salamandridae; genus Pleurodeles; species Pleurodeles waltl. The sequence continues at coordinate 660,510,816 of NC_090451.1, forward strand.
AGATTCCCTTCTCTAAAGTGACCCCTCTCCCCTAGTCCCTATCCTTCTGACCTATTCTCCTTCATTCCTCGGTTTACTCCTGAAACCTTAAATCTCCTCCCCCTCACTTTTCCCCCACCCTCTCTTATTTTCGCCTTTCACCTTAATCTGGGCTTTATCTCCTTCCCAGATCCGTGTCTCTCTGACCTGCCTCCTCCTGCTGCCCCTCCCTTAACCCTGCAGTTTCCCTCCTCTTCCCGCTGGTTAGTGTCAGTCCCCAACACTCCCCCCCCCCCCCCCTTTCTCTTTCTCCTCATTTTTAGTTCCATCCAGTCTATATTTCTTACAGTCCCTCTGTGCACCTTTTTGTTCCTCCTCTGGTTTGTGCCGTCTCTTGTACAATGTATGGCCATGTGCTGCTGTTGTTGATACCTTGCAGAGCGTGTGCATATGATGCACCTGCACTACATAACATTGTTGAATAATAAAAGGGTCCTCACTCGTCTAGTTTATAAGCTTCTTTAGTGGTTGGAGTGAACTACCTTTCTACACAGTCTAGGATAGTTGGGCAGAAAGCTACTACTAATTTGGAGGCTGCCATAATTTTTTCTGATAAACTAATCTGGGCAGAGGATAACTTTGTGGTGTTCTCCTGTCTCAGGGTGTCATATTGCCTCGAGGGTCTTCCCATGTGTTTTCCATGCCCAAGAAGGAAAAGATGAAATACAATTCTGTGGATTAGTTTTCTGTCATTATTACATTATCGGGCAGAGCCTGGCTCTTTTTTTCCCCTTTACAATTCTAAAGGAGATACCACAACCACATGTATTGTGGATTTGATCAATGCTAGTGGAGTAGGAAAAGGCAATGGCAGATGGGTAGCACACACTGACCTTTGTCAGGCACACAGCCCCGTTATATATCAGGAGATTCAGGTAGGAAGGGGCCCAGTTCTAGGCTTCGAGGCGATTCCATATCACGAGAGCACTAAGCTTTAAAGTCTTAAGTTATAATTTACTGCATTGGAGGACTTGGGAATTTTTAGTCGCTATTTGTTCTTTGCCTCCAATAAGCCAATTACACCTGAAAACAAGAATTTGTATCAAGACACCAAGGAGTGGAGGTGAGATCTCTTCACTTGAGGTTAAAGGCCAACTTCAGTTTCATGTGGCTACTGGTATTCACGAAAGTGGTGCTTGCAGTACCAGGGTAGAACCAGTCTTTGCTTGTAACACTCAGGTGCGAAAGCCCATGAAAGAATAATTTTTACAGAAGATTTTCATCCACACACAGATTTGGGAAGATAAGACGAGGGCCTCCTTATTGGCGTCGGGTGGCAAAGAGATATTACAGATTTAAGTAGAAAATACAGTACTTTTTAGAGGCAGGGTAGTGTGTGGGCAAAAAATACACTTTTGTCTGTTATGCCTACAACCCTCTCACTGCTGTACGCTGCTCACAATACTTTGAGTCTACAGGTCACACCTGATGAATTAACACATTTCGTGTTTACATTATTATTTTATTAGGGCCATATGCTCTCCTCAAGGCTCTCCAACACAAGCACATACCCTGCTGCCTTCTCACTGGCTCCATGTACGCACACACAAAATGTATCATACTCTCCAGGCTACGTCCCACGGCCACTGTTACATACCCCAAGTACTGCCACAGAGTCTGTGCCACTCACAGAGGTACCCCAGGCCATCCATAGGGCCTTAGAACTGTACCCACACCTGGCCTGAAGCTTCTCCACAGACACAGCAGCACTACTAGAGAATTCATAAGACTTCTACAGGTTCTGCATCACTTCCACAGGATGTGAATCGCTTTCATAGGCTGTGCAGAACGATGCAGCCCCGGTCCCTCTCCCACCTACTCTAAGCACACTTCCCAAGGCCTGCAGCACTCCCACGCGAACTCCTACAGGCTCCACAGAAGTCCCACGGGACCCATAGCTCTCCTACAGGACACAGCCCTGCCACAGGCTCTGGTGCACCCTCAGAGGATACGCACTGCAGTACTCCAACGTCTCCCTGCACACTTCTACAGGCCCGTATCTCTCCCAGAGGTCCCGCGGCACCCCCAGTTACCATATTCACCCGGACTATGTGGCCACCCCATAGGCCCGTTTTCAGCACCGCAGGGAAGCCTGCTTCCTGCCTACCAGCAAATCTGAGTGCAGGCACGCAGCCATGTACATATGCTAAAGACTGGGAACAGTCAGCTCACGCTATTGATTGACTTCATAATTAAAACCCCGCCGCTGTTAATCTACAGAACAAGGTCGGCTCCCGGTTTATTTGCTCAAGGTGGAGCGATGGTATCTTTTTGATCGCCTATTGAATGCGAAGGGCCTGTAATGGGCAGTATAGAGGCGCTATCGATACATAGATCTCTTCTGTCTTTAGTGTTGGAGAAGAACACGCGCGAGTACAGCCCTCGGCGCCGTGAAGCAATTAGTGCTCTTGTTTGCAAGGTGCCCCACATGACGTTGCCCGGGTTGTTAGCACTGATTAATTATTCATTATCAGAGAGGAGAGGAGAGGAGGAGGTGTGCCTGAGTAAACGAACGTAGCCTATCTTTGCAGTCAAGAGACCAAACATTGACCTCCTCTATTGTCCAACACTGTGTGATCCTAGACTCAGTCTGTTTGAGCCCCAGGGACCTTCCTTGTTAATATTTCAAATGGATATAGACAGGTTTAAGACATAATTATAGACCATAACTAGACCATTATTAATGTTTTCAACTAGCTAGCAGCAACAGCAGTAACCTTCCATAATAAGGGCACATTTCGTGCAAAGGCTTCACGACTCCTTATTAACGTGTCTATTCCTTATTAACGTGTTGTAGTACTCTCGCTCTTAGGCGAGACTGCTGGCTGAAGTATGACAGCACTTTTGTTTGTAGGCCACTAAGCCAATCCTAACTGTCAGCTCAGCCCTCCCAGCTCACAGGCAGTACCTCATTAAAAACCTAACCAGTAAAAGGTGATTTCTGGCAGCCTTTCGCATGGACTGTAGAGTACGACATCTCAGGTGAGTCATGGTGGAACGGAAGTTATCCATTTCTCTAGTTAGCAACAAGTCTCAGTCACACACAAGCAATAAAGGAGATGCAGGAGAGTTTCAATATATTTATTGAAGAGACTGCAATCTGCGATAAAATACATGGGCTGCAATGATTATGACAATGAACTATAAAAGAAGCAGAATGGTGAATATGAGAGTTGTGAATATATAACCCCCCATGATATTGCAAAACATGATATAAAATCCCTAGCGAAGAACCTAATCCCTACCCTAATGAGAGCTAGGGACCAGATGCACCAAAGGCTTTTACCCATTCTGTGTCTATGGGAAAATGTGTTTGGACATATGGCCCTAGGTGTGATAAACCTAATCTGCAGTACCATGTCCATGAGAAGCGAGCCCAAACCCTTGTTACCTTGGAATGAGGTCTCTAGAATTCTGCAGCAAGGTGAAGGTGCAGCACTGATAGCATCAATGGCATCTGGAAGGAACCCCTCTAATGACCTTGTCAGTATGAGATGTATTTATAAAGATCATGTAGGACACCTGACACAGGCATGTTCCCAAACAATTGATAAGAAAGCAGACTCGTGGCGGCAAATATATAAACAATCTTCGACAACTGTACATCGAGTTCCTATCAAACGTAGGCGATAAAGGGTCATGATGATAATACCTATGTACATCATTGATTAAGATGCGGATAGTGACGTCTTCACAGAGTGGCACAGATTATGTAAATCAAAATATATTTACTCCAGTATTGGAACTTTCATAGATTCACATGCTTGAATCCTTCCTAGTCGTCGAGATGGGAGCCCCGGTACATCAAAACAGCTTTACATATAAGCTACTGCAATGAAAAAAGGCCTAAAGGCTTTCACTTTAGTAGCCTATCCTTATCACTATGAGGAAAAGGATCAAAGCAAGGCCCAGCCAATCAGGCTTCCCCTCCCTCCAGAACCCTCCTGAGAGGGGCTCCCGTCCCTCTGGATTTTCTACCGCATGTCGTGCTAGGGAGTCTCCATGAGCTCTGCTCAGTCAACACTTCAGGAGTTCATTTCTACTATTTTTCTTCAGAAAAAGGATTTCCTACAGCAAGTAATGTGTCATCTTCTTACTTTACTTAAGGGAACTATTTTGAGGAGACTTAATCATGTCTGAAAAGAAAAGAATAGCCTTTTTAGAGCCTTTAAGACCTGTGGGGAAAAAAAAAAAAAACTTCACTTTGAGGACCCACACAAGGACTGTATTTATTGCCTCTACCCTGACCATGTGGCCAAAGACTGCAAGGTTTTCAGAACCTTTTTTAACAAAACCCTCAAAGACATGGAGGGTAGGCTACTAATTTGGCTCCAGAAGTTGAAGTCCAGATCTAATCCAGTGTCTGGTTCTTACAGTGAGAAATCTACAACTTCCTCCAGAAAACCACAGAAAAGAGGCAGATCTCCTCAACCCCACTCAAAGAACCTTTTAAAAAAGGCTCATAAAAAGAGGGTGTCCTCTAAAGCTGGAAGTCCTTCCAGTTCTCCTCACAGGAGTTCTGTTTCTTCTAAAAGACACTCTAAAGAAAGATCGGTCTCCTCAGAGCGCAGCAAAAGCCTTTTCTGAGCCTCCAACGCCACCTCCTGTGGTGAAACATGTCTTTAAAAGGCCATGTGAAAAATCTACAAAAACGTCGACTGCGGTGTCTAAAGGTGTCTTTACAGCTTCGTCGTTGAGTGCTACAACATCTACAGTCTGTACGGCGGCATCTTCCTCATCAACGATCGTCTCGACGACGTCCTCGTCGACAGCGTTTATGGTTGCTTCGCCCATCGCCTCTTTTTCATCGATGCTACCACCGGTGAGATCGTCTACGTTGACTCTACCGCCATCGGCGAGAATTTCTCCAGTGATATCTCCGTCGACGACTGTCGCCGCTGCCGTTGACAATACCGCAGACAATGCGGTCGGTGATGCCGACGACGTTGCCAGCTACGTCCCTGTCAACGATGCCATCCGCGTTGCCGTCGACAATGTTGTTGACGAGGGTTAAAGCACATAAAAAGTCAGATTTCCTTTCGCCATTGGTGACATCTCCAAGTAGGGTTTCAGCCTTGGTACCTGCACATTTACTAGAACAAGGGGATTCAGATGATGAAGGGCCTTTTGGGGTTGCTCATAGCCCATCAGAACTACATGTCAAGTGCCAGGATCTAGAGGAAGACACCCAGCATGATCCGCACTCTTATTATCCGCAAGCACACCAGTATCCCTATCAGGAGCAGATAGTTTCTTTGCCAGGATCGCTCATAGCTGATCTGTAACTCATGTTGGATGACTACAGAAGGTGGTTTCCACCAGCTGGCTTGGAAGTTCAGCAGCCTTCCGTCGCGCCCTCTGTGCCTTCTACTCCGGTTCATCCGGGGGTCCAGCCATTACATGTGCCACCACAGACACCAATTTCGATCTCTACACATGATTTGTCCTCTTCTGATGATGATGATGATGATGACAGAGAGGAGAGAGAATTGCCGGATGCCATAACAGAGTAGGACGACTATCAAATTCCTACTCCGTCCTTGCCCTCTCCGGTTCCTGTGGTTCTCCAGTATTGGATCTTTCATAGATTCACATGCTTGAATCATCCCCGTCGTCGAGGTGGGAGCCTCACGGTAAGTTTAAGTACATAAAGCAGTAAGTCAGTAAGTTTAAAAACAGTAGGCCTCAGAAGGCCTTATAGGCTATTTTGTAGTCTATCCACTTTGTTTTGTGAAAAGACCCAAACTTCAGTGTCAACCAATCAGGATTCAGCCCCTCCCAAACACTCCCAACAGAGGCTGAATTCCCTCAGATTTTCTACCGCATGTCGTGTGAAGGGAGTCTCCCTGAGCTCTGCTCAGTTTACTTTATTTCTGAATGAAAATTGTTTCTCTCAGGAACCTAGCTTTCCAACTTTATCATGTCTGAAAAGACAAAGAAGGGTCTGTTCAGAGACTGTGACAGTTGTGGGAAGAAGAGACTACATGTTGATGACCCCCACAAGAAATGCATCTACTGCCTCCATCCAGACCACAAGGTGAGAGACTGCAAGATCTGTCGCACCTTTAGTCAAAAAACCCTCAAGGACCGTGAGGGTAGACTTCTTTTATGGCTGCAGAAACAAAGCCATGGAGCATCCTTCCTCAGACGAAAGTGAAGCGTCATCTCATGCTTCTCACCCTCAGAAAAGAACAGGTGAGAGAGGGAGAGTGTCTGATGAGCCACCAAGGAAGATGGCCAAAAAGATAAAACAAGTCTCTACTGAGACTAAAAAGGATGTTTCCTATTCAGAGAGAGACAAAAATTTGCCAAAAAAGGTTAATTCAGAGCCTACTACGCCTTTACATAGGAAACGTACCTCAAAAAAGGCATCCCTGTCTCTGTCACCCCAGAAAGAGCCGGAAAAAGTCTCTTCAGGGAAAAAACACCCGTCGACGACGGTGTCGACGGTGACATCTACGACTGTACCGTCGACGTTCACAACGGCGGTCTCACCGATGATCATGACGTCGTCGACGATAATTACGGCAAAAATATTTTAAAATGCTTCGTCGGCAAACACATCGTCGACGGCGGAGGCTTCCTGGGTCCACCAATCGTCCAGGGCACTCCCGTCTATGAAGCACCTATCTATGAGGTTTAAGAAGACACCGGCGACGACGGCACCGTCGACGACTAAGATGCCGACAGAGGATACGTCGAAAGAACGGTCGACAAAGGATCCGTCGACGAGGGAACCGTCGACGAGCATATCGTTCACAGCACTGGCAATGTAGAGACCATTGACCCTCCTGGGTACTCCACCACACCAATCGTCAACTATTCTGCCTTATCCTCAGGACGACTCAACCAGATTCCTACCTCTTTCACTTATCACCATGGGGGACAAAGCTTCTGATATTCTGCCAATGCATACCTCCCCCAAGCAAGGTATTGCCATACCCCCCACAACATCTCTTGGATGATAATGAGGATGATGATGACGCATACTCCCAAAACTAGGGAATGTTTGGGGCAGCGAGTAGCCCGTCTCAACTCCATGTCAAGTGCCAGGATTTTGATGACGAAGACGAACATCATTACCAGCCCAGTTATACTTCAACATCCTACCCACAGGCAGGGCAACAATCACCCCTCCCCACGCCTAGCACACTAGTGGCGGACCTACAATATATGCTCGATGACTATTATAGAAAGTTTCCACCTAGACCTGAAAGCTACCAGACACCTCGTCAAACCCAGACTACCAGTCTTCCGGAAACACCGCAGGCTAGCATACCATTAACTAGCCAAACGCAAGAAGCTCATCCCTCGTCAGACGACGAAAGGGAAGAGGGTGAGCTAAGGGATTCTGTGCCTAGTGAATGGGATGACTATCTCGTCCAGCAGGTCCAGTGGATTCGCCTCCAGAAGACATAGGAGGTTTTCATAATCTGATAGAGAGAGCGGCAAAGCGTTTTGGCCTTTCAATTGTCTCTCATGAAACAGAGTGTATCCTTTACGACTTCAAAGAACCATCAAAGAGATCGGTAAGAGCTATACCGATAGTAGATTTCTTATGGCAAGAAGGCTTGAAGGCAATGAAGAATCCTGCCACAGTGCCTTCACAAATGCCAAGGCTCGAGAAGAAGTACAAGGCCCCGGATGATTCTCCGGCCTGTTTAGTGTCACAGCCAAAACCTGATTCAGTAATATCACAGGCAGCGCAGCGACGTTCCAGAAACCCCTCCACGCCTATAGCATCTCCCTCAGACAAGGAGGGGAGGAGACTAGACAACATTGGTAAAAAATTCTCCTCTGTAGCAGCGGTCACAGTTAAGGCAGCTAACTCCCTCGTCATCCTGGGAAGATATGATGCCAAATGTGGGCAGACATGTCTGCTTTCTTGGATCTCCTGCCAGAGGATGTCAAGGTGGAAGCAAAAAAGGTGTTGCAGGAGGGAGAATGGGTTGCCGCAGAGATTATAGACAGCGCAATAGACATTTCTTTAACTGGGTTCAGGCAATTGGCTGGCGCAGCAGTCTTGCACAGGCAAGGATGGCTAAAGGTTACATAAATTCGACCGGAGGTCCAGAGTCGCGTTCGACATGCCTTTCGACGGTGAGAGCTTGTTTGGGAAGCATGTCGACGACATGTTACAAGCCATCAAAACGGATACGGCAAAATCTTTAGGTACCCTTCAATATAAAAAGCAACCTTTTCGTGGAGCAAGGGGAAGAGGAGGTTACTCCTTTCGAGGGGGATACCAACAGTACAGATCCCAGTATCAGTCCTCCTCCACAGGATCATGACACCAGTACCACCAGCAACAGCATCATTACAGGTTACCACCGGCCGCAGCCTATAAACATCCAACTAGAAGAAGAGGAGCTGCCCGAGGAAGAGATACGGGCAGGAAACAATGAACCGCTAGTCATTCCAGCATTCTTCCCCCCACCAATATCGAGGGTTGGAGGTCGTATCACTTCCTATTTCCTTCAATGGGCGGCTATAACATCAGACAGATGGGTGCTCGATATAGTGGCCAGAGGTCATACTCTGGAATTCACGCAAACACCACCAACTTTTTCTCCCTCGGGCCCTCCGCCCCAGAGGATGAACCAACTCCTCAAGGAAGTAAAAAAGTGATGCTGGGCAAAGGAGCGATAGAGCCAGTCCCCTTTTCTCAGAAGAACAGAGGATTCTATTCCCGCTTCTTTCTTGTAAAGAAACCCTCCGGGGACTGGTGCCCCATCCTGGACTTAAGAGCTCTAAACAAGTTTCTAAAGAAACAGTTGTTCAGGATGGTAACACTTCAAGATGTCCTGCGTCTTTTAAATGCTGGAGATCTGATGGCATCCCTAGACCTCCAGGATGCTTACTTTCATATTCCCATACACCACAACCACTGCAAATTCCTCAGGTTCAGAGTGGATGGTATGCACCTCCAATTTCGAGTTCTCCCATTCGGTCTCAAATCGGCCCCCAGAATCTTCACAAAAATGTTGGCTCCGGTAGCAGCGCATCTCCGCCAGTCAGGGATGCAGGTTTTTCCTTACTTGGACGACTGGCTGATAAAGGCACCCTCAAAGCCGCAAGTGATAAGTCATATTTCGGCTTGCCTTCAATTGTTAAACAGCCTGGGGTTTGTCGTCAACTACCAAAAGCCTCAGCTTCACCCCAGACAAGTATTAAACTTCTTAGGAGCAATACTAGACACGGTCCACAGCAAGGCGTACCCGTCTCACGAGAGGAAACAAAAACTAAGCATGCAGACTCTCTACAAAAAAGTTTGTTTCAGTCCGCATCTACAAATCATTGCTAGGGATGATCTCATCATGCATTCCGCTAGTCCCAGACTGCAGGCTCCATATGCGACCCCTGCAAGAGCAATTGGACATACAGTGGACCCAGGTCAACGGTTCATTCGAGGACAGAATTCGCATAACACCTCTAATGCAGAACACCATGAGGTGGTGGGCGACACTAACCAATTTGTCAAACGGACTTACATTCCTTCATCAAACACCCAGTTACATAGTACCAACGGATGCCTCTCTCGAAGGATGGGGTGCACACTGCCAAGACCTGCAATTCAGCGGATCCTGGAATGCAAAGGAGGTTCAACTCCACATCAATTACCTAGAACTCAAAGCAATACACTTAGCTCTAAAAGCTTTCTTGCCAAAACTACAAAATTCAAGCGTCTTAATCAGAACGGACAACACAACCAGCATGTTTTATCTAAACAAGCAAGGAGGCACGAGATCCCTACAACTCTCGGAGCTAGCTGAAGAAATCTGGACATGGGCCATCAAGCACAACATTTCACTCAAAGCGGAGCGTGTGCCAGGACAAACCAACGTTCTGGCAGACACCCTGAGCAAGACAGTGATACCTTAGCACGAGTGGGAGCTAGACCAGAAACTTCTCAATCGACTTTTTCTCTTATGAGCAAACAAAACCTCGACCTATTTGCCACACTCGAGAACAAGAAATGCCAGTATTACGCAAGTTGGCTTCCCCAAAAAGGTTTGTGGGGGAATGTGTTTTCGATGAGATGGTCCGGGGTCTATGCCTACGCTTTTCCTCCGATCCCGTTCATTCCGAGAGTCATCAACAAAATAAAGACGGAGGGGTGTTGCCTCCTATTCATAGCTCCCAGGTGGCCCAGACAGGTCTGGTACACGGAGCTCCTAATGCTCTCTGAACAGCCACATGTGCAACTCAGACAGAGTCCGACTCTCTTGACGATGCACCAGGGACAAGTCAGGCATCCAGATCCGTCATCTCTTCATTTGTCGGCTTGGCTCCTGGATACAATGAGTTTTTGAATCTCAACATTTCCTCTGAGTGTAGAGACATCTTAGCAAACGCTAGAGCTGACACTACCAACAACACCTATAGACTTAAATGGAAACGTTTTTGTATATGGTGTGCAGCAGAAGGTATACATCCCTTTTCCGCTCCCCCAGAGCAGATACTTCCATATCTCTTGCTCTTGGCAAAGTCAGGACTTTCATATTCCTCCATTCAAGTGCATCTGGCAGCAATCTCGAGGTACCGTAGATCACCACACATGGTCTCATTATGCTCCACAAGAATTGTCAAACAATTCATGAAGGGCCTTGTTCGTGTTTTCCCACCAGTTCGAAAACCTCTGCCTTTATGGTCCCTGAATGTTGTATTAATGCAGCTCATGAAAGCTCCCTTTGAGCCGATCCAGAGCCGATCTAAAATTCATCTCATGGAAAACAGCGTTACTACTACCTCTTACTTCAGCCAAAAGAGTCAGCGACATTCAGGCTTTCACTATCAAAGAGCCTTTCCTCCAATTTACAAATTCCGGTGTGATTCTAAGAACAAATCCTAAGTTCATCCCGAAATTTCCCTCAACATTTCACTTGAATGAACCAGTCATCTTGAAAACCTTTTTTCCAAACCCACAAATGGTAGCCGAGAAGACATTACATTCCCTGGATATAAAACGGTGTCTAAAGTTCTACTTACAGAAAACACGAGTCATCCGTCAGTCTGACCAATTATTTGTTGCATTTGGCGGAACGAGAAAGGGACATGCGGTGTCCAAACAGACTATAGCCAGATGGATTGGCCTAGCAATCCAATTCTGTCATGCTAAAGCTGGTAAACTGCTCCACAGCAAGTTGAGAGCCCATTCTACAAGATTGGTAGCCACTTCAGCTGCACTCTTTGCTGGGGTGCCACTACATAGCATCTGCAGAGCGGCCACATGGTCCAGCCAGCATACGTTTACAAAGCACTATTTTCTGATGGATACAACTACCTGTGGATTCCTCACCTAATGAATACTCCCATGGCGCCAGCATTCGACGGAAATCTTCTTACTAGTCTCTGCACGTCGACGAGGACGTCACTCTAGCCCACGCGACGCCGTCTGACGTCATACAGGCAATAAGAGGTCCTCGCCGACGTGCCGATGACAGTTCCCTTTTTTCGTGCATTCGAAACGGTTATCTTCGAGGGAGCTACTGTTACCTTCGTGGTTACAGTGTATTGTCTGCTGCGTAGTCTTCTCTGCGGTAATAATGTCTCAGAGGAAGTCGGGTTTCAAGCCCTGTCGAGAGTGTGGGGGCAAGATGTCAGTTACAGATCCTCACTCCGACTGTCTATGGTGTTTGAGCTCCGACCACGACGTCTCGACTTGCGATTCATGTCAACACATGAATCCGAAGGCCCTCAAAGAGCGTGAGGCCAAGTTATTCATGGCAAAGTCAAAGAAGAAGGAGAAACATCATAAGAAGTCTTCTTCGCCAAGGGAATGTGGGCTCGGCGCCGGTGTCGATGGCCGCTCCGGTGGCTTCGGATGTTTCGGCCCCGGAAGGTTGCCCTTCCGTCGAAGTCAGGATTTTGCCCTGTGACTCCGGTTGGTCCATCGGCTCCAAGACCTCGTCCTCCGGCTCCTACCTCGGCGCCGAAGCTGCCTGTGGCGCCGGACACGGCGTCAGACGCTTCTGGAGATCGGCGCCGTTCTTCGACGTCGGCGGAGGCCATGTCGACTCCGCGTATCGAGGAGAGACTTCATTCGAGGAGGCGTGCTCTCCGTCTTTTAGAAGAACAGGAGTACCAGCGAGTCTTAGAGGAGGGAGAGATTGAGGACTCTGGAGACGGACTACATGGTCTGGATACAGCCAGTGGGTTGGACACTTCCCCGGAGTGGGACCTTTCGTCTCCAGGGGAATATACGGAGGAGGCTGCTTCCTTTCATGCTGTGGTGAGGAAGGCAGCAAGCTTTTTGGACCTGCCTTTGCCGGTGGCAGAGGCGAAGCAGAATTTGCTGACAGAGGTATTGCATCCGGCCTCTGCTGCAGCTGAGCCTCTCTTGCCATTTAATGAGGCTTTGCTGGTTCCGGTGTTGGAGGTGTGGAAGAAGCCGGTGTCTTCCTCGGCCGTTCATAGGGCTGTGGCCAGGAGGTATCGAGCTGCACCATCTGACCCTGGCTTTCTCTCTAGACACCCTACGCCGGAGAGCTTGGTGGTGCAAGCCTCCTGTTCCTCAAAGTCAGCGCCTGGTTCCTTCCCGACGGTGCCTGGAGACAGAGACTCCAAAAAACTGGATGCGCAGTCCAAGAAAATATTTTCGTCATGCAGTTTGGCGTTGAAGGCCACCAACGCAACGTGCATTCTGGGGAGGTACATCCATGCTCTGATGGATGATATTTCGTCTTCATTTACGGAACTCCCCCAGGGTCTCTTGGATGTGGTCTCGGACGCCCAGGCTGCCGCGACCCAGATTATCCAGTCTGGGCTGGACACGACCGACTCGGTGGCCAGGGCAATGGGCACGGCTGTGGTGGCAAGAAGACAGGCCTGGCTCCGAAACTCAGGGTTTTCTGAGGATGTGCAGTCGACCCTGCTGGACCTCCCGTTTGATGGGGACAGACTGTTTGGAGCCAAGGCAGATTCGGCCTTGGAACGATTTAAGGAGAGCAGAGCCACAGCCAAATCGTTAGGACTGCAAGCTCCTTCTTCCTCTGCATCTTCTAGATTTTTCAGGAGGTTTCGGGGATTTGGGCGTGGCTATTCTTCCTCTTCCTTTCGGAGGAGGTTCCAGCAACCCGCCTCTTCCCTCCCCTATAGGTCATTTAGAGGGAGGGGGAGGGGTAGGGCCCGTACCAGAGGAGCCTCTCAACAGCACTCTGCCTCTTCCTCGTCCTCTGGAGGGGTGCAGCAGGGGAAGCAGCCTTAGGCTTCCACCGTTTCCCACTCACTCCTCTCCTGTAGGGGGAAGATTACAGCATTTTCTCCACAAGTGGAAGTCTATCACAACGGACACTTGGGTTCTCGGCATTGTGGGGAAAGGCTACGCCCTTCCCTTTCGGGAGTTCCCGCCCCTCTTCCCGCCCCGCCCATCTTATTGTTCAGAAGAACACCTCCTGTTGCTAGAACAGGAGGTTCAAGTCCTCCTTTCAAAGGGCGCGGTAGAGTTGGTCCCAGAGCAGGAAAAGGGTCGAGGTTGTTACTCAAGATACTTCCTGATTCCCAAAAAGGATGGTCAGTTGAGACCAATCCTGGATCTGAGGATCTTGAATTGGTTCCTCAAACAGGAAAAGTTCAAGATGCTGACCCTAGCACAGGTGCTTTTGGCGTTGAACAAGGAAGATTGGATGGTGTCTGTCGACTTGCAGGATGCTTACTTTCACATCCCGATACTCAAGTCGCACAGGAAGTATCTCCGGTTTGTGGTAGGGTCGCAGCACTATCAGTTTGCGGTCCTCCCGTTTGGTCTTACTTCAGCACCTCGAGTCTTCACAAAGGTGATGTCAGTGGTTGCGGCGGAGCTCAGAAGGAAGGGGATAGCAGTATTCCCTTACTTGGACGACTGGTTGATCAAAGCCAAGTCCCCGGAGCTTGTGTCGCATCATCTGCAGTCAACAACCCAGTTGTTGTTCGACCTGGGCTTTTCGGTGAACGTGCCCAAATCTCACCTGGAGCCCTCTCAGCGCCTCCTGTTCATAGGGGCAGTACTGGATACAACATTGAGTCGAGCCTTTCCTCCGCCTCAGCGGATTCAAGATATTCAGGAATTGGTTCCAATGTTTCGAAATGGAGCGGTAGTTCCAGTCCTCAAGGTCCTTCGTCTGCTCGGTCTGTTCGCCTCCTGCATTCTGTTGGTCACGCATGCTCGCTGGCACATGAGGGCTCTTCAGTGGTGCCTCCGAAGGCAGTGGTCTCAACACAAGGGAGATTTAGAAGGTACTGTCAAGATCTCCAGAGATGCTGCTGTGGAATTGAAGTGGTGGATTGCGGGCAACAATCTTTCACAGGGAAAGCCGTTCGCGCAGTCGCCACCAGTGGCCACGGTCATAACGGATGCTTCCACCCTAGGATGGGGAGCTCATCTGGGGGATCTGGAGATCAAAGGGCTTTGGTCTCCAGAGGAACAGGTGTTTCATATCAATCTGTTGGAGTTACGGGCTGTACGTCTGGCTCTCAAGGCCTTCCTCCCATCCCTTCGTGGTCAGTCGGTGCAGGTCCTGACGGACAATACTACCACGATGTGGTACATAAACAAACAGGGAGGAGTAGGGTCGTACCTTCTCTGCAGAGAAGCTCTTCGGCTATGGTCCTGGGCAAAGGACCATCAGATTTGTTTGGTAGCAAATCATCTGGCCGGGGTCTTGAATGTACGTGCGGACAGTCTCAGTCGCCAATTCTCGGCCGACCACGAGTGGCGTCTCCATCCAGATCAAGTCCGTTTAATCTTCCAGATGTGGGGGTTTCCTCAGATAGATCTGTTTGCCACTCTAGAGAACGCGCATTGCCCGTTATTCTGCAGCCTCCAGTATCCGATGCAGGGAGCGTTGGGGGACGCGTTTCAGATAACCTGGTGCGACCAGTTGCTTTACGCGTTTCCCCCCATACCCTTGATTCCTCGAGTGTTGAGGAAAATTTGCCAAGACCGGGCCCAAGTCATCTTAATAGCTCCGGATTGGCCAAGGAGGGTATGGTACTCTGACCTTCTCCAACTCTCACTGTGCCCTCCGCTCCGTCTCCCTCTCAGGGCAGACCTCCTCTCGCAGTCGCAGGGGCAGGTTTTACACCCCAACCTCCAGAGTCTGCACCTACATGCTTGGAGATTGAACGGGGCAACCTGAGTTCCTTCTCTCTCCCGCCTGATGTAGTGGATGTTATCTTTGCGGCCAGGCGACACTCCACTAAATCTATCTACGCTAATAGGTGGTCTAAATTTGTTATGTGGTGTGGAGAGAGACAGATTGATCCCTTACATGCTCATCTGTCACATGTTTTGTCTTTTGCACTGTCTCTAGCGCAGAAAGGTTGTGCAGTGGCTACCATTAAGGGTTATTTGTCGGCCTTGTCAGCCTTCATTTGTCTTCCAGACCAACCATCGTTATTTAAATCCCCTATTGTTCTCAGATTCTTGAAAGGTCTTCTGAATCAATATCCTCCAAAACCATTCGTTATGCCTCAATGGGATTTGTCCTTGGTCCTGACTTTCCTTATGGGGTCTCCTTTTGAGCCTATGCATTCTTGCCCCTTAAGGTATTTGGTTATTAAAACAGTATTCCTAGTAGCTATAACATCTGCAAGGAGAGTGAGTGAGTTGCAGGCCTTATCGGTTAAACCCCCTTATATAACGTTTTATGGGGATAAGGTGGTGTTGAGGACCAAGGCTGCTTTCCTTCCGAAGGTTGTTTCACCCTTCCATTTGGCTCAGACAATCACTTTGTCCACGTTTTATCCTCCGCCTCATCCTTCAAAGGAGGAAGAAAGGCTACATCGCCTGGACCCAAAAAGGGCGTTGAGCTTCTATATCGACAGAATGAAGGATATCAGGCTGGAGGATCAGCTGTTTGTCGGATACGTGGGCAAGAGGAGAGGAAAGGCAGTCCACAAGAGAACACTCTCCAGGTGGGTTGTTCTTTGCATTAAAATCTGTTACTCTTTGGCAAAGAAGGATCCGCCTGAGAGCATTAGAGCTCACTCCACCAGAGCTAAGTCGGCCTCTTCGGCCTTGGCCAGGGGTGTTCCTGTGGTCGACATCTGCAAGGCCGCAACTTGGTCGTCCCTTCACACTTTTGTGAAACATTACTGTTTGGACTCTGAGGTCAGAAGGGACGGTCATTTTGCACGGTCAGTGCTGCAGGATTTCTTGGTTTGACCATTTAGGCACCCACCGCCGGGCGTGGTACTGCTTTGGGACTCTATTCATTAGGTGAGGAATCCACAGGTAGTTGTATCCATCAGAAGAACGAGTTACTTACCTTCGGTAACGATTTTTCTGGTGGATACATTAGCTACCTGTGGATTCCTCACGGTCCCTCCCGCCTCCCCGTTGCCTTTTTGGTCTCTCCAAGCAATCCTTGAGTGTGCTCCTTTTGGTCTTCAAAGTTGCAATACATTTTGCATATATGATATTTGTATATATGTGTATATTTATATATAAATCTATATATATTGTGTATATACATGATTCGTATGTATAAATATATTTATTTGTTTTAAAAAAAAAAAAAAAAAAAAAAAAGAAGAAGGTTATATTAAATCTACAGCTATTTTATTGCAATGTAGTGTGATTTACAATATTAAGAGATGTTGCTTTGCTCTTTCATTACAATGGGTTATTATTATTCTCATGCACGTAAAAAATGTTGGTACTGTCATCGGCACGTCGGCGAGGACCTCTTATTGCCTGTATGACGTCAGACGGCGTCGCGTGGGCTAGAGTGACGTCCTCGTCGACGTGCAGAGACTAGTAAGAAGATTTCCGTCGAATGCTGGCGCCATGGGAGTATTCATTAGGTGAGGAATCCACAGGTAGCTAATGTATCCACCAGAAAAATCGTTACCGAAGGTAAGTAACTCGTTCGTCTCGAAGAAACGAGTAACGTTGATACAGCAGTTGGACAGGCAGTACTGAGGCATTTATTTTGTTAAGATGAGCCTCTTACACATCCCACCACCACACTAAAATGTATGTTCGATATTGTTCTCAGTTTTGTTAATATCTAATTTTATATCACAGTGTGGTTTACTCTAAGATTTTGCTTCAAATTAGTCGTAAGATCAACTCTTTTTCATATTGTGTTAACAGGTTGTAGACCTCAAAACAACAACAACACATATTGGATCATAATTTTCTGCCATACAGGTTTTTCTATTATTGTTTTATACATATATATATGTATATTAACGTGATTGAGATCACTTGGAGAATTACGATAAAATGACAGTCAAATTAATTCGCTAATTTTCAAACATTACTGCTCGTTATTCTGATTCAAGCATGTGAATCTATGAAAGATCCAATACTGGAGAAGAAAATTAGTTTCTTACCTGTAACTGCAGTTCTCCAGTATTGGTATCTTTCATAGATTGACATGCGACCCACCCCTCCCCTCAGAGGCTCCCCTATTATACAGATATTAAACTTCACACTTCTGCTAGAAAATCTGAGGGAATTCAGCCTCTGTTAGGAGTGTTTGGGAGGGGCTGAATCCTGATTGGTTGACACTGAAGTTTGGGTCTTTTCACAAAAGAAAGTGGATAGACTACAAAATAGCCTATAAGGCCTATTGAGGACTACTGGTTTTAAACTTACTGACTTACTGCTTTATGTACTTAAACTTACTGTGAGGCTCCCACCTCGACGACGGGATGATTCAAGCATGTGAATCTATGAAAAAGATACCAATACTGGAGAACTGCAGTTACAGGTAAGTAACAAATTTTCATTCCCCTCCTGGTGACATCGGCGGTTTCCACAACTTGCTTGAAAGAGCTGCAAAGAGGTTTGAGTTGCCCATGCCCACAAAGCAGATGGACTGCTTTTTGTATGATTTCAAGGAACCATTTCAAAAGAGTGTAAAATCTATGCCGATTGTGGACTATATTTGGAATGAGGGCATAAAAGTAATGAAGAACCCGGCCATGGTCACCCCGCTTCTACCTCGCCTTGACAAAAAGTATAAGGCACCTGAAGACTCTCCAGGCTGTCTCACGGGCCATCCCAGACCCGACTCAGTTATTACCCAGGTGGCACAGCGCAGATCTAGGAACCCTTCAGCACCAATCTCTGTCCCATCAGATGAGGAGGGTAGGAGGTTAGATAATATAGGAAACCGCTTCTCTTTAATGGCTTCACTTATTATAAGGGCTTCTAACTCTTTGGCTATCATAGGCAGAGCTGATAGACAGGTATGGGCTGACATTGCGGCCTATTTGGATCAACTGCCAGAAGATTCTAAATTAGAAGCCAGGAAGTCTTGCAAGAAGGAGAGAGGTCTTCTGTTGAAATCATAGACTGTGCTATGGATATCGCCACCACAGCTTTCTGTCAAATGGCAGGTTCCGTGGTTCTCAGAAGGCAGGGTTGGTTCTGAGCGACTTCGTTTAGACCCGAAGTCCAAAACAAAATTCTAGACCTCCCTTTTGATGGTGAAGCTCTATTCGGGAAGCACATTGATGATGCGCTTCAGTCAATCAAGACAGACAATGAGACGGCCAGGTCCCTTGGCACCCTGCAGTTTAAAAGACAGCCTTTTCGAGGAGATAGAGGCCAAGGCTACTCATTGTATAGGCCAGGTTTTCAGCAGTATAGATAGCCCTCGGTCTCTGCGGCATCTCATTCCTTTCGCCCTCAGTTTCAACAGAGAATACCTCTACAGGCAGCTTATTCGAGAGCTTCCCAGGAAGGAAAGGGCGGAAGACAACCAAAAGATACAGGCCGTAAAAAATGACTTGATATCGTCTCTGGCTACGAACCTTCCCTTGGACACAGGACTATGGGGAAGGATTTCCCTCTTCTTTCGTAACTGGCAGAAGATATCAGACCAATGGGTCCTAAATCTCATTCAGTTTGGCCATACTTTGGGAGTTCCTGCACTACCCTCCTACAAAGCCTCCCATTCCTTGAAAGGTGAAGCACTTGCATCTGCTCAAGCAGGAGGTCGAGTCCATGCTTCTCAAGGGAGCTACAGAAAGGTTTCCACATAAGGACAGAGGAAAGGGTTACTACTTCCGATTCTTCCTAGTTTGAAAGAAGCAGAAAAGTTGGCGTCCAATTTTAGACCTCAGGGATCTCAACACTTAACTCAAAAAACAATCATTGCGTATGATCACCATATCAGTCATTCTGTCCCTTCTTAACCTGGGGGATTACATGGCCACCCTCGATTTGCAGGACGCGTACTTCTTTGTCCCTATTCACCCTTCCCACAGAAAGTACCTCAGATTTGCAGTAGCCGGAGACCATTTCCAGTTCTAAGTCTTACCCTTCAGCCTGAAATCAGCCCCAAGGATCTTCACCAAATGCTTGGCTCCGGTGGCAGCTTTCCTCAGAAGGTAGAGCCATCAAGTCTTCCCGTATTTAGACGATTGGCTGGTCAAAGCCAGATCCAGGTCTCAGACGCGCAAGTCCACGAGAGCTTGTATCGAGCTGTTCACGAGCCTGGGCCTAACGGTCAATCGAGAAAAGTCAGCATTCCAACCCTTAAAGAGGAGAACATTTTTTGGGGCAGTACTGGACACTTCCACCAACAATGCAGCCCCTACAGAGGACAGAAGGAGAAAGCTTATATCACTTGCGAGGCGTTTGTAAAAAATAAATAAAGTACGTTTCAGTTCGCCTCGTCAAGTCCCTGTTGGGGATGATGTCTTCCTGCATTCCTCTAGTGCCCTTCTGTTGTCTAAAAATGAGGCCCCTGCAGGAGCAGTTAGATCTTCAGTGGACGCAATCCATGGGGTCTTTCGAAGATGTCATCAGGATAACAAAGCCAATGATACCATCTCTAGCTTGGTGGACTCAGGAGTCTCACTTAGTGAAGGGGCTTTCTTTTCTTCCCAAACGAGCACCTTGGGTGATAAATACGGACACTTCTCTCGAGGGATGGGGTGCCTTCCTCCAGGACCTACGAGTCAGGGGAAAATGGAAGCCACATCCGAAGGTCTTTCACATCAATTACCTCAAATTGAAAGCTGTTCGACTGGTGCTGTGCGCATTTCTCCCAAAAATAAGAGGTTCCTCAGTTCTCATCCGGACGGACAACACAACGACAATGCATTATATCAACAAGCAGGGAGGAACCAGGTCTTTACTCTTATCAAGAGAAGCTCAGCGCATTTGGGAATGGTCTATCAGCCAAAAGGTAAGCCTTCGAGCGGAACATGTCCTAGCCGTGCAGAACATCATTGCGGATTCCCTGAGCATATCACGGTCGCCCAACCATGAATGGTAATTGGACCAAGGGGTCTTGAATCAAGTCTTCACCCGATGGGGGAAACCGAACCTGGATTTTTTCACCACACCACACAATGCGAAATGCCGTTTCTTCTCAAGTAGGGATCAGCATCAGGGCCCTTGTGGGAATGAGTTTTCCATGGCATGGTCAGGAATTTATGCTTACGCTTTTCCTCCCATTCCCCTAACTCCAAGAGTTCTGGCTAAGATCAAGATCGAGCGCTGCAAGCTCCTTCTGATTGCTCCGGCATGGCCTCGTCAGTTTTGGTAAACTGAGCTCCTTCACCTCTCGCAGAACCGCAGCATCCCTCTACCAGTTATGCCCTCCCTGCTTATGATGATCGAGGGCCAAGTTCTCCACCCAGATCTGGCTTCACTTCACTTGACAGCCTGGCTCCTGAACACTGCAAGTTTGCGTATCTAGATATACCTTCGGATTGCAGAGCCATCCTTACCAGAGCTGCAGCTGAGAGTACCAACAAATGTTATCATCTGAAGTGGAGGAGATTTTGCTCTTGGTGTGCACAGGTTCAAGTACATCCCTTTTCTTCATCAACGCAGCAGATACTACCTTATCTTCTACTCCTGGCCAGATCAGGTTTGGCTATTTCTTCAATTAAGGTCCACCTAGCAGCGATTTCCCGCTATAGGCGTAGGGAGAACATGCCTCCTCAGTGGTCGGCGAGGGTCATAAAACTGTTTCTTAGGGTCTATTCAGGTCCTTTCCCCCAGGTCGGCCTCCACCTCCATCATGGCACCTTAATTTGGTCCTGTCTCAGTTAATGAAACCACTGTTTGAGCCAATCCACAAAGCTGACTTGAAGTTCCTATCCTGGAAGGTCTCTCTCCTTCTCGCTCTCACCTCAGCCAGAAGAGTGAGCAAGATACAGGCATTCACTATCCAAGATCCTTTCTTACAATTCAAAAGGGATAGCGTAATTTTGCGAACAAATCCAAAATTCATACCTAAGGTCCAGTCAGATTTTCATATAATCCAACCGGTGATCCTGAAAACATACTTTCCTAATCCATGGACGCCAGCGGAGCAAGCTCTACATTCTTTGGATGTTCAGAGGTGCCTGAAGTTTTATCTGGACAGAACTAAACAGTGTAGGCAATCTAACCAACTTTTCGTAGCTTTCAGTGCTCCTCTTAAGGGGTGAGCATTATCTAAACAGGGAATTGCGAGGTGGATAGCCTCTGCTATTAACTGTTTTCATACAGCGGCAGGAAAACCCTTGCAGAATCCAGCGCGTGCACATTCTACAAGAAAAATGGCTACATCCATGGCACTTTTTGCAGGAGTGCCCATTCAGGACATTTGCAGGGCAGCCACGTGGAAGTCTGTACATACTTTCGCAAGGCATTACTGTTTAGAGGAAACTCAGCAAGGGGGTATGGCGGTAGTAGAACAAGCGGTGTTACGACATCTTTTCCAGTAACGGTGAGCTGTTGTAAATTCTTTATTCCTTTTTTCCCCGCCATCCCAGTTTAATTTGTGCACATTGTTTAGGTTTGTTTCTTCCTTTACGCCTGTCATATTCCCTGTTTTACCTACTCAGGGTAACGTTCGTTTGTCTTATTTATTGCTGATCTAATATGCTATTTTTCCTACATAATCTTTTTCTTTAAATATTTTGCTAATATAGGTATATTCCAAGATTATATATATGTATATGCATATAACAACAGGTATACATATGGATTGATGCTATACAATGTGCTTCATTACTGCTTGCTAAAGTTACTTACCAGTAACTGTAGTTCTTCAGTATTGGAATCTTTCATAGATTCACATGCGACCTTCCCTCCTCCCCTGGGAAGCTCACCTTTTCCTGTCTTCTTCAGATACTCTAACACTCGTGCTTGAGAAAATCTGAGGGAAGGGAGCTCCTCGCAGGAGGGTTCTAGAGGGAGGGGAAGCCTGATTGGCTGGGCCTTGTTTTGGCCCTTTTACTCATAATGATAAGGATAGGCTACACAAGTGAAAGCATTTAGGCCTTTTTTCATTGCAGTAGCTTATATGTATAGTTGTTTTGATGTACCGGGGGCTCCCATGTCGACAACAGGGAAGGATTCAAGCATGTGAATCTATGAAAGATTCCAATACTGGAGAACTACAGTTACAGGTAAGTAACTTATTTTCTTCTAGAACCATAAACAATGGCAGCCATTTTATAAGATAATAAAATAAATGGCATAAAACAGAGCAAGCTAAGTAGATTAAAAGTCACTAGGTGACAGAGGCACAGGCCTGCACACCAATGGCTAAGCTAACTCCTGAGTCCCAATAAAAACTAACATGGATTCACCACAAACACATCATCCAATCAGTCCCAGCTATTGCTGATGCCTAAAGAACAAGAACAGACTAAAAGTAAGTTTCCACTTTTCAGGCCTGGCTTTTTTTTCTTTAAACCACCCAGTGCATTCTGGCAATTGTATTGTTTCAACTGTGCTAATAGACCTGAAAACACTGATCTATAACAGGAAAGCTCAGAACTGGAACATGGCATGGGGACCTGGGGTCATCTGGTAGTTTTTCTAAAGAGGCCTAGTAACATAATCCTCCATCTCTTTTCTTCCTGAAGCACGTAGAGGTGATAGACTGTGGACTTAGTGAAAACTGCATCCCTACTTTTTTCGCCCTCAAAGAAGAAATCAGGCAACACTTTATGGAAAAGATACCAGAGCGTGTTTATTAAAAGATCGGAAAATCACAATTATTTTATAAAAACATTATCACGAGAAAGCACAATTCAGAGGATAGTAACAAACTCCCACCTGGGTGAAACTCGCTCCACCTCCACAAGCACACAAATTCTGGAAATTTTAAGGTTCAAAGAAGAGTATCAGCCAAGCTGTACTCGTGGGGCCAGTGCAGGACAGGCAAGATTTGTCATGGGAAAGGAACCCCAACAGTAGAGCCTCCAGGTGACTTTTTGCACGTATCTCGTGCATGGTCTTGGAAGTCGTACCCATGCTGTGAGTGTTCTTTGGGTGTGAGACTACAGAGCACCTCCTACTTTACCTGTTCTATTGGTAAAGCTCCTGGCTATGTTTTACCTGTTCTGACTCTAAAAGCAAGCTTGCACTGCTCCTGACTGTGCTTTATCTGTTCTATCTATAAAGGAAGCTTGGACTGCTGTTGTCTGCACTTTACCCTTTTTGTTTGTGATGGAAGATTGCATTAGGGCTGGCTGTGATTTACCTGTTCTGTCTGTAAAGAAAATTTGTGTCGCACCTGGCTGAGCTGTACTGGTTTTGTCTGTGATGGAAGCTTGCACTGCTGCTTTCTGTGCTTTGCCGGTCTGTAAAGGAAGCTTACACTGCTCCTGACTGTGCTTTATCTGTTCCATATGTAAAGGATCTTGCACTGCGCCTGGCTGTGATTTACATGCTCCATTTAAGATGAAAAATTACTGTTTTTTGGCTTTGCTTTACCTGCTCTGTCTGTGATTAAAGCAGTGCAGCTGGCTATGCTTTACCTATTTTGTCTGTAAAGGTTGCTTGCACTTCTCCTGGCTGTGCTTTACTTGTTCTGTCTCCGATGGAAGCTTGCGATGTGGTCTATGCTTTACCTGTTCTGTCCGTAAAGGAAGCTTGTACTGCTCTTGGCTGTGCTTTACCTGTTCGGTCTGTGATGGATGCTTGCACTGCTGCAGGCCGTGCTTTACCTGTTCTGTCTGTAAAGGAAGCTTGCATTGAGGCTGTCTGGGATTTATCCATTTTGCCTCTAAATTAAGCTTGCAGTACAGCTATCTGTGCTTTGACTTTTCTGTGTGTGATTGAAGCTTGCATTGTGGCTCTCTGTGCTTTACTTTCTCTGCAAAGGAAGGTTGCACTGCTCCTGGCTGTGTTTTTCCTGTTCTGTCTGTAAATGAAGCTTGTACTAACGTTGTCTGTGCTTTACCTATTGTATCTGTAAATGAGGCTTGCACTGCAGCTATCTGTGCTTTGCCTGTTCTGTGTGTGATGGAAGCTTGCACTGCAGCTGGCTGTACTTTACCTATTCTGTCAGTAAAGGAATCTTGCACTACTGCTGTATGTCCTTTACCTGTTCTGTCTGTAAAGAAAACTTGCACTGCTCTTGGCTGTGCAATACCTGTTCTGCCTGTAAAGCAAGCTTGCACTGCTTCCGTCTGTGCTTTACCAGCTCTGTAGAGCAAGCGTGCACTACAGTGGGCTGTGGTTTACCTGTTCGATCTGTAAAGGGAGCACGTACTGCAGCTGGCTGTGCAGTACCTCTTGTCTGTAAAGGAAGCGTGTACTGCGCCTGGCTAAGCATAACCTGTTCTGCCTGTAAAATGAAGCTTGCACTGCTGCTGGTTGAGATTTACGTGTTTGGTATGTGAAGGAAGCTTGCAGGGCTACTGGCTGTGCTTTACCTGTTCTATATGTAAAGGAAGCTTGCACAGCTGCTGGCTGTGCTTTACCTGGTATGTGTGTGTAAAGGAAGGTTGCAGAGCTAATGTCTGTGCTTTACCTGTTCAGTATGTAAAGGAAGCTTGCAGGGATAATGGCTGTGCTTTACCTGTATGTAAGGGAAGCTTGCCTTACAGCTGGCTGTGCATTACTTCTGTTTTTAAAGGAAGCTTACACTGCATCTGACTGCGATTTAACTTTTCTGAATGTAAAGAAAGCTTGCACTGCTGCTGGTTGTGATTTACCTTTTCTGTGTGTGAAGGAAACTTGCACAGCAGTTGGCTGTGCGTAATGTTCCGTCTGCGATGAAGCTTGCACTGCTGATTGCTGTGCTGTATGTTAGGGAACTGTGCAATGCTACAAACTGAGATGCAGAATATTTCTTCTGTTTATAAGAGAAGCTTGGCTTGCACTTATAGGAACTGTGGTGTACATAGTCCATCAGTTAGAGATGCATGCATTAATGGGGTAATGCTTACTGTGCCGTTCCCGTTTAGACTTTCTAGAATGCTTGAATTGTTGCTAGCAGTAATGGTGCATGGTCTGTTAGTTAAGGAAGTTTCCATTACTGCTCCTTGCGCTGTATCTATTCTACCTTTAATGGAAGTCTTCTCTGCTGTTGCCTATGTTCTAACTGGCAAGTATGCACAGCTGCTGGCAACACTACTCTTCTGAGTAGTTAGTGATAACGTGTGGTTAACTTTTCACTGTAGAAACACCTGGTTTGCATGCGTTTTTCCTTGGCTAGAGCGTACTTATCTTTGCAAACCTCCATCATCCCTAGGGTACCGAATCACAACTCCCTTCCAGTTACTCTAGTAGTGGCTGCTGCACATTGCATTAGAACTCCCTTGTCACAGATATCAGAGCTATCCTGTGCTCAGCCTACCATTGCCCTTGCTGAATGTAGAAGGCTGGACTAACCGTCACCAATCAGTCAAAAGCGCGATCTCACAAGTAGCAATTAATATGTACTGCAACACTGGCAAGAACCACTGTAGTGCTTCAGATTCTGAGGTAGGTAGTGCGTCTGATCAGTGTGGATGATTATGTGAATTAAGCAGTCAAGCCTGAACATGGATCTCCTTCAAAAAGCAGTCAAATTAGGAAAGTCAAAGTCGGAGTTATCAAACCGATCTGTCCCTAAAGGGCAGATGTGCAACAGCATGCAGCTGGAGTTCCATCAGAGTTAGGTTGATTTTGGGGATCCTAGCTCAGCTGGATTTACTTCGTGCAGTCTGGATGCCGGACCAATGCTGGAGTGACTACTTTTAGGTAGTGAGCAAGAAGGAAGGGTATGATCATACTGATACGTTTAATTTGGTCTTTTGTGTTTCTTGTGGATAAGGTCAGAGCATTTTGGCCCTCATTACGAGGCTGGCGGTCAGGAGACCACCAGCCTTGCCGTGGCGGTCCTACCACCGCGGAGCCAGCGGTAAGGACCGCCACATTATGACTCGCCGATGCGGTTGCACCACCGCGGCCAGGGGTGAACACCTCCAACCTGGCATCAGGACTCAGCCTGCACACACATCCACTCACTCACATTCACCAACACAGACAGGCACATACATTTGCGCATAAAACACTCGAGCATACATGCAGGCACCTTCCCCCCTTCTCTGTCGTGGAGGGCATCGGGGGGGGGGGGGTATGGTTCCCGGCAGTCTTGCATTGCCAGCACCACCACTGCAGCAGGTCACTGCCAAGCCGTTTTACGGCTTGTAATACGGCAGGCGAAGTATTGCTGCCGTGGCAGTGCTGGCGATGCAACCACCTCTGCACCATCAGCACAAGTGCTGGCGACTTTCCACCACAAATATAGCGGACGGCTGCCAGCACTCATAGGATGCTGGTCTAGTGGCAGGTTTGGCTTTGGCGGACAGGGAAACCGACCTCCAAAGTCACAATGATGGCCTTTGTTTACTGTCTAAAGTGAGACCCAGGGATTTGGCAATTCTGGAGATGATAGTAGAGCAGCCTAAAATTTTACCAGAACATAAGCATCCTAGGATTTCCATGGATAATGAATTTGGTGAGAAGAGAAGAACCTATGTCTTTTGGGGCTTGAACTTGAGATGGTGAGATGTCATCAAGGACTGTTTTCGTCTGAGTTTGAAACCAACTGGGAGATGTCAGGGGAAGATTCTTTTAGGTTAAGCTGGATGCCATCCACAAATTGATGATAGGATATGACTTAGTCCTGTATGTGATCACAGTGGATGTCTGATACAGAGGCTCTGGTGGTATAGGGAAAACAAAGGACGGGAAGACATGCTTATGAGGAACAGCACAACAGAGAGACTCTGGTGCAGAGGATCATTGTGCCTGGAAATAACAGGAAAAACGACATAATCACAATGGGCTTTAGAACACCAAAATCAGGGCAGGAAACAGACAGCTATGTCCCAATCACCAGAATGCAGGTAAAAAACCTTCTTGTGACATTGGGTCAATCAAAATGTTTTCCAGAAATAGCTCACCCTAGACAAATAAGCAAATAGACAAACGGAATAGTCACAAACACCACACTATGAAGACCCTGAGAAAAACACCCACTTACAACATACACCATAGTATGCATACATATATTCCATTGTCTGTCCTGGAAATTTTTAGTTAACTTCAATGCTAGAGGAGAAGGCAGAGAAACAGAGATACAAAACACAGATAAGTCATACCAGGCAGGTCCAAGCTTCAGGTCTACTTGCATATAATACTCAAGCTCACCCGTGCTGTGTGACTACTACAGATAAGGACTAACCTTACTGCCCATTTATGCCAGAAAATGACCCCAGACAAGTCAGGTCTACCCATTTCCCAGAAGACAATGGCTGCCAATATCATCTAGTCTACCCCTTTCCAGGGTCTCCCATACTCATCCACTGTGCCCAACTCCTCTTAAAATAAAGCCCCTAAGCTTGCCAATTCTCCCTAATTTCCTTTCTGATAAGGCCATCTGGGCTAACAGCATTCCACTTTTTCCCCCCAGATAAGATCTTCTACGTTTATGATGCCTGGTCGATGAACTGTGGGTAAAAAGCCAAAATCTAATCTTTTCCATGCATTCCTTGTAGCCATTTGGCCTCTGCCATCTGTGCTACCATTCTCCATATCCAGCATTCATTCCTTCTGGGTAGTAGGTCAGCGGTGAAAAAAAGTCCCAAGCTGATGGAGCCTTGGGGTTCAGGATTAAGACTAAATATGAAGTTTGTTGAATGTTAGTGTTCATTTTGAAGCACGGAGTATCCTGGCATGTACTGGATGAAGAGCCTCTGATCCTCTTGGTTCAACCAAGAGCCTGCTGACGCGGTTGAATGCCAGGTATAGCCACAAAGTCACTAACAGTCTAGATGTACATTAAGGTGTTCCAAGTGTAGGCTTGGTTCACTGTGACCTCTGTTCTTAAATTGGCAAGCTGTAGGCTAGGTGTAGACCATTATTAAAAGTTTGTGAAGCACTCCGCTACCCACATGGGGTTTCCCGTTGCTAAAAGACAGCTAGGGTTCCTGTAAGCTTACCATCTTAAAACAACCAGGCCTTTAATTGTTTTATAAAGGAAAATAAAGAAGCAAAGCTTTTCAACTGCAGCAGGAGACCATTCCACAGTTGGGGCCTAAATATGCAAAGGACTGGCCACCCGTACTAGCACGTTTGATTCTCAGAACTGTACATAGATTTAGATTTCTAGATTGCAGGGGGCGCGCCAGCCTGTATAATTTGACTATGTACTGTAGGTAACAGTGGCCATTTCCTGATTTAGCTCTATGCATAAAGCATAGAGCTTTGAACAGAATCCTTTTTTAAATGTAATTTTTATTTACTTTAAGCCAGTGCAGCGTCCTCAAAATAAGAATGCTCAACTACTATTTGGAAGTTTATAGAGCATTTTTGCTGCAGTTTTGGACTACTTGGAGCCTTCTTATAGAGGCATTATCTGCTCCAAAATAGAGAACATTACCATAGTGTAATTTTGAGATTAGTAGTGCCTGAATAACGGTTCTTTGAGCTGGAAAAAGGAGTATCCAGATAATTTTTTGCAGCCACTTCAGAACGGCAAAACATGTGGCAGCAGTTTTTACAACCTGAGGTTTTCATAGACAATTCTTATTCCAGCCAAAAGCCCAAATTTTCACATTATGGGATGGCACTGACAGAAGGCCAAGAGATTGAGGCCAATGGATTAGGCCCCATAGGTACCATCAAAACAGGGACTGCTTTGCAGTCTGGAATAGATAATTATTGAATTTTGCATTTGTACCTATTTTTAAATAAAATCGCAATAACCCTCCAACTTGTTTGCCTCTGTCCCACCTCAAAATCAAATTGTCAGGTGGGAGGGCCGCAATAATATCTGGCAAGGGTGCCTCATTAAGCCAGGTTTCACTGAGAAACGTGGCGTCCAGTGCATTGTCCATTATTAAATTATAAAAGTGTTCCTGGTGTTTCGGTAAAGAGAATACGTTAATTTCTTTAGCCTTAATACTCTTATAATTGTTAGGCCCTGAATGTAATGTTGCAGTCTTGCAATCCTTAAACAAGACTTTCGGGCGGCAAGGTCCTGAGGAAGAGTAAGCCATGACAGCATGTGGCCGCAAAGTGAACTTACAAAAAGAACAACTTGATATACCCTTTATAGGATTCAGCCAGGCTAGGCAGGTTTCAGGGAACAAGGGCCGAAGGGCTTTCAGTTGCTCAGAAGAGAAAGACTTTTTAGTTTGAAGAAAAAAAAAAGAAAAAGGCAGAATCCCTGGTCCCTGGACCAGTTAGGGCGTGGACAGACACAGATGAACTGTCTTAGGTGCACCTTTGGTGCGCCAGCGGTGCATCCGCGCTGTAGTCAGCTTAATGAAGAGGAGAAAGGCATAAAGATAGCCTGCTAACCGGAATC
The DNA here is from genome assembly GCF_031143425.1 of Pleurodeles waltl. Classification (NCBI taxonomy): domain Eukaryota; kingdom Metazoa; phylum Chordata; class Amphibia; order Caudata; family Salamandridae; genus Pleurodeles; species Pleurodeles waltl. Next base: position 660,540,392 of record NC_090451.1, read on the forward strand.
TCCCTTGCACCCAAGATGGCGAATGAGCAAAGGAAATAACGAGCGAGGCAAACTGAACATGTGTGCCCTGTTCAAATGTTCAGAAGACCAAAAAAAAAAAAACAAAAAAAAAAACCTCCCAAGGCCCCTGTTCACCCACTGGCCCAACACAGTAATAGAATGCCCAAATAATATAAAAATAGCCCACCGTTTAAAAAAGAAAAATTAACAAAATTAAAAAGCACAGTAAAATAATGCAGTTGCAGTGCTTACAAAGAACACCCTACTTGTCTAGGCGCGTCCATGCTGTGGCTATCTTAATGAAGGGGAGAAAGACTAGCCTGCTAACTGGCTGTCCCTCGCACCCAAGATGGCGACTGAGCAAAGGAAAAAACTAGCAAGGCTGACTTAACACGTGAGCTTTGTTCAAATACTCAGAAAAAAAAAAACATCTCCAAAGGCCCCAGTATACCCCCCCAGCCCCAACACAGTAATATGCTGCCAAAATAAGATAAAAATAGCCCACAAATTGACCAAAATGAAAAAGCACAGTAAATAACAGAGTAGAACAACCTACCTGTCTAGGTTGATCCGTTCTGTGGCCATCTTAATAAAGGAGAGAAAAGCAAGAAGACTAGCCTGCTAATGGGGCTGTCCCTCACACCCAAGATAGTGACTGAGCACAGAAAACAACAAGTGGGGTCAAATGAACATGTGTGCCTTGTTTAAATGCTCAAAAAAACAGAACAAAAAAACAAAAAAACTACTAAGGCCCCGGTTCACCCTCCAGGCCAAACACAGTAATATTCTTCCAATATCATTAAAAATAGCCCACCATGTAGTAGACGTTTTGATTCTTGTAGGCTAGATGTAGGTTTAATGTGGCCCATGTAGGCTTGATGGAGGGTCAGGATCACTGTGGCTCCTCTATTTAGTCTGGATGTGGCCCTGCTGGGGATCACTGTAGGCTCAATATGAGGCCTGGTGTGGCCATTGTAGGTTAGATGTAGGCTCAGTTTAGCCTTTCTAGGCTAGGTATAGGCTTAGTGTGACCATTTTAGGTTCTGTGTGGTTCTTGTGGGCTAGTTGTAGACTGTGTGTAATCTTTCTAGGCTGAGTGCATTCTCAATGTGGCCCTTGTTGGCTAGATACAGATTCTGTGGGGTCCTTATAGGCTAGGTGTAGGTTTAGAGTGTCATTTGCAGACTAGATGTAGGCTCGCTTTAACCCTTGTTGGGTCAGTGTCGTCTATGTGTAGGCTTGATGTGACCCTTGTCGGCTAAGCTTGCTGTGGACTTTGTAACCTATGTGAAGGTTTGGTGAGGCCCTTGTGGGCTAGGTGTAGCCGTGCTGTGTTCCTCGCAGGCTAGGCCAGTGAGCTTATCACCCATGTAGGTTAGGTATGGGCTTGGTGGAACCTTGTAGATTAGGTGTAGTCTCAATATGGCAATTATTGGCTTGGTATAGCCGTTCGAGGCTAGGTGAAAGCTCAGTTAGGCCCTCACAGGAGAAGTATAGGCTTGGTATGGTCCTTATAGGCTAGGTGAATGCCCTTGTCACCCTATTAGGCTAGCTGTAGACTTGGCATGGTACTTGCTAGCCAGGTGTAGGCTGTGTGTGAACCTTGAAAGCTGGGTCTAGCTTAGGTGTCACCTGTGTTTACTCACTGAAGTCAGTGTGGACCCTATAGTTAGTGTGAGTGTGACCCTGAGAGGCTAGGTGTAGGCTGTGTGTGACCACTGTAGCTTAGGTGTAGCCTCTCCTTACCGTCTGTTGGCTCAGAGTATAATCAGTGTGGCCTAGATGTAAGCTTGATGTGCCTCGATGGCTAGGCTTGATGTGTACCTTGTAAGCTAGTTGTAGGTTTTGTGTGACCTTGTAGGTTAGGTGGAGACTAGATATGGCCCATGTTGGCCAGGCGTAGGCTTGCTGTGCACCTTGTAGGATTGGTCTAAGTTAAGTGTCGCCTGTGTTACCTTGATTTAGTCAGTAGTTGATGTAGTTAGTTTTAGTTTGGCCGTTGGGGAGCGGGGGGAAAGGTGGGTGGAGATGGTGGATTTAAGCTTGCTATGACCCTTATGAGCTAGCTGAGGCTATGTGAGGCCTCATAGGCGAGATCTAGGCTGAGGGTGACCAAATAAGTTTGGCTGTATGTGGCTCTTTGTATTTTAGGTGTAGACGCTCTGTAACCGTGGTCTGCCGAGTGTAGACTCTGTGTGGTCTTATAAGTCTGGTGTAGGGTCGAAGTGGCCCCTTTTGGCTAGCTATTGGCTTTGCCTTTGTAGAAAGGTGTAGGATCTCTGTAACACTGAATGTAGACTTGGGGTTGGCTTGGAGTCCATCCTTCTCCAACAAGTAGCGGATGAGCTACTGGTAGCTCTGCACCTACCTTTAAGTATCTCTCCTCTCTGAAGCCCAACCTAATAAATTAGAATATTTTGCACATACTATAATTGAAAGGCATTTATTTGATACGAAAATTTATATTTTCTTAACTCATTAGCTGATGTTTGGAAAACAATTGTCAAATTTCCAATACATATTTAAAACTCATATTTGAATGATAAATCATATGGCACTGAGGACACTTATTACTAATATAATTACCCTGATACCAAAGGCATTGCAGCTATGCCTGTTGTGTATTACATAGTTGAGGCATTCCACTCTGTCAAAGCATTTATTACATTACTGCTGGGAACCGTGTCTGACGCACCGAGGTTATCACTGCTGTTAATCTTGCATATGTTGGTCACTAATGTAATCTTGTTCGAGCTGGTCACTGTTACAACGAATAATATTAGTAGCTCAGGATGATTTTCATTGGACATAATTAGTTCTTGATCCCTTGAAGGGCAAATGTAGGCTTAGTAAGGCTGTTGTGGGCTAGGTGTGGTTCTTGTGGGCTAGACGCAGGTTTTTAAGTTTGTTGCAGGCTTAGTGTCACCTTTGTAGTTTGAAATTAACACTTGTAATTAGGCGTAAGCTTGGTGTGATCCTTTTAGGCTAGTAATAGGCCCTGGGTGTTAGGTGTGGGCTAAATGTGGCCCTTGGGGCTTGGTAGTGGCAACGACTTTACGAGGCTGAATTGTTGGGAATTCATACGGTGGTTTTGCTATTCCCTACCCACACTCATGGCCACTGTGGAGCTCAGAGTATCGGATGTGAAACTTATTGGAATGCTTCCTCAGCCACAGTAATTAACCAAACAGAAACTTCCTGGCAGGGGAAAGGTGAGGCATTAGTATTCATAGCACGGGCAGGCAGAGTAAGGCAATCCCGCCACACGTCCCCTGAAAGGCACTCTCCTCGGGCTGGCCATGTCATAAGAACACTTAACCATTCCATCATGGCAGGGGTCTCCACTGAGTTTTAACATATCGCCTTTCTAATTAAAACACTCTACCCACGCTTATCACATCTGCCATTTTTGCTGCATGAAATTGCCATTTATCCACTCCTGCTCTGATTAAAAGTTTTTCCTTCTCTCTGAAATCTATCTCGTTTGGCCTTGAAGCCGGCCTCTGACCGCCCAGTGTTAACACGTGCGCAGTTATTTCTATATTTATCTGACCGGGGACAGACGGGTTCACCCAGGATCTCAGGCTGTCGTCATTATTTCCTGCTGACATGCTAGACACACAGGTTATGTTCTTAAGTTTGTTTCCGGTGACCTGCACACTGCAGAACTGAGCCTCCCCTGACTGTGGCTAGCAGGAGGAGAGGCTAGGATCAGTGAGCAAATACAGAAATTAAGTGGAAGGATGGACTCTGGGCATAGGATACATATGTGACACTGAAGGAGGTCCAGAGATGCCAACAAGAAAGTCACTATTACTATGTTAGTTTGTTGCAAGGTGTACACTATATCTGAACGACTTCTAGGCACTTCCCTTCCAGGGGATCCTTATGGCGGATATTGGGTAGGGAAGAGGTATCAATGGCTAGTTGTGAGAAAGAGTATACTCTGGCAAGTGGAGGGCAGGGGTGAGAATGTGACAATGAACAGATTAAAAAAATAAAAACAAAATGGTAGGCATAAGCAATAACAGTTTTTTTCCTCTGCACTTGCATGACCCCCTATAATGCGACCACATAAGCATAGGTTTCCTCCCTCCTACAAGTGCCAACCCAAGAGTCTGTCACATAGGGTCAGAATTTCCACATTCTAGACGTTCCAACAAAGACAAATGCATTAAAGCCCACAGCCGAGGGCTATAATGGTTGTTAAAGGCTCTGAACCCAAATTATAGACCAGAGTCCACGGTGAGGGCTTATAAAGAAGGAAAGAGCAATTAACAACCAGTGTAGCCGAAGGCAGAAGGGTTATAAGGCTATTAAAACATTTCACCTGCCAAGGGTAGAATGTTCTAAATTAAAATGGGTGAAACATGAAGGCAAACATTGGAATGTTGGTGCTCCGGATTTGTGCCAGCCTTTATGAACCCTAACAACTCGCTTGTCTTCAGTCGAGCTCTCAACCTTCCAAAGTTCTAATGAATGTTAGACATTTGGGATGACTGGTGCTCCACTGAAGACAATGGAGTGTCTCACAGCTAATAACGGCTGGTCTAAGACTTCTGCTCCTGCGTTCAAATGTTTGTCTTTGTTTCTCCCTCCTTAATTTAGAATATTCTAAAACGTATAGGGTGGGATGTTTGAATTCTGTACAGCTCTTCTGCCTTGCACTATACTGCTTGTTAAAAGGCTCTCTCCTAATTTTGATTTAATGACAAGTCTAGTCAAATGCAGAATGGCTGTAATGCTAGTAGAATATCTTCCACTAAGGGTAAAACGCTCTGACAAACAGGGAAAAAGGTCAAATCATATAGTGTAATTAGTGGCACAAAGGCATATATAGGAGCAACTATGGGTCTGTGCCATCCCACTGGCTTTACGGTTCCCGACATTCAAATAACATATTTTGATTTATAAGACAGAGCCAATGACATACCACAGAAGGTGTAACAAGTACCCATCTGTGGTCTTTTCTGTACTTCTGTTTCGTTTACAGCGTAGCTCTGAATAGTCAGTGAAAACGCGAGAAGGAAACATCCCTTAGCTATTCACTCAGCAGTGGTCCACAGGTTTGCATGGGTCAGTGCTAAACGTCTGCCTTTGGGCCTAATAGTAGTCTAGATTGGCTGTAAACGAGTCGGAATTACCTCCAACTTCATGCATCTCGGAAGCTGCTCCAGCTCTGCATTCTGCTTTACTGGTTTTTTTTTTTTTCTTCGAAAACTCATCCTTGTGTTTTTACACATTTCCTTTTTGCCACAGAAGTAAGTGCACTGCTAATTTGTAGTGGTACAAATCATTTACATACGACCATGAACATTAGAAGAGACTTGTTGTATCCTATTTCTTTTCAATTATTTTTCTTGTCATTGAGACAAAACATTAAAAAATAACAAGGCTGGCATGCTGCCACAAATGTGCAACATTTCTCATTTTTACAATTCCGGACCACTGTTTACAGCATCAACTCCTCAGTGGGACCGAGCCTCCCTGTTATTGTGTACAAATTCTGAGACAAGATCCCCATTCCAGCTTTCCTCGATCCTTACTTGGCAATCTATCCTAACCCTTCCTTCATTTCCATCCATGGGCCCCAAATTCTTTCAAACTTCCGGGTGCATCCCAACGCCGGATATATTCACCGTTCTGCTCCCATGCACTAGTCAATGCCTTCGTACCATTTCCGCTTAGTCGACAGAGTCTTCGCTCCTCAATATTTGAGGAGGTCATGACAGGCCACCAGCAAGGCCAGATTACTGAAAAACTGTGCATACCTTTCTAAGGATGTTTCCCACATTTGCCCAGGGAGATCAGTTGTGGAGTGAGCTTTATCTCATGGCCAAGCATGTCCACTAGTCATGCGCCTATCCGCTTCCAATACTACCGGATCCCCAGCCATTCTCACAGAAGTCTTTCATAAGAGGCGCAGACAGAGGTCATCCGTTGCCCTACCCATACGAAACAGGCAGGTCCACGTGGTATGGTGCGTGAAATACTTTCAACTGGATCATTCAGAATTCTGCCCTAATTGCCACTTAACTCTGGTCCACCATGCCAGAAGCATCTGTGACCATTAACCGGTGGAGGTCCTGCTGAGGGCCCCCTCCCAAGACTTCACGCTCCTGCCAAGGTTGGATGGCACCTTCGAGACAGGGAAGCCCAGGAGAAGCTTATGGAAGGTAGGGAACTTAAATGAAAACCCGGGCTCGGTCTTCTCTTAGGGCATAATATGGGAGGCTTTTAAGACCATTATAAGGGGCAGGTACAGGCCATATCTGGGGCGTGAAAGAAAGAGAAACGATTGGAGTATGCAGCATTGGAGGGTGACATAGTTCATCTGGAGGCAGTTGCTTTCATTTTTGTGGGTCCAGCTGACCGCCACAGATTGCAGTTGCAACAAAAAGATCTGAGCTCCGGCAGAGAACTTGGCGCAGAAGTATGCACTGGCAACGCAGCCTAGATTGTATGATGGGAGGGAGAAGGTAAGAAGATTATTGGCCTGGTTGCAGCATAGGGATAGGGAGCGCTTGTGGGTGTGTGTGTGATTACCTCCAGGGAGGGAGTGTTACAAACCTCGAGTGCGGGCATTGGTGACACGTTTGCAACATACTACGAGGCAGTATATGCCTTTAAAACAAGGATGACATTGGAGGATTGTTCCAACTTCTTAAGGGATGTCCCCTGTGGAAGCTCTCCGGGGAAGAGAGGGAGGCACTTGAGGCAGAGCTCACTGAAGAACAGGTGGCAGCCCTGCGGGGACTGCAGTTGGGGAAGGCGCTAGGCCCCAACCGTCTCCCGGTAGAAATGTATAAAGGATTGGCCAGCGTGGTAGTCCAGCCAAAGCGGTCTATGCTATAAGAATCCTATGAAAAAGGGTGCCTGTCGGTAGATCGGAGGACTGCAACAATAGTGGTTCTCCACAAGGAGGGCAAGCCGCCGGAGTGTAGCTCCTACCGCCCGATCTTGTTACTGAATGTGGAGGTCAAAGTATTGGCCAGAGGCCTGGCGTCTAGACTTCGGGGAGGTCATCTCACTTATTAATCCAGACCAGTCAGGCTTCATGCCAAATAGGTGCACGAGGCTTAACCTACGCTGTCTATATGAAGTGCTCCTTATGACAGGAGAGGAGACAGCGGAACAGCCAGTAGTAATAGCACTAGATGCAAGGATGGCTTTTGACTTCCTGGATTGAAATTATTTGTTTGCCACCCTGGAAAGATTGGGCTTTGGGCCCAGTTTTTTTTTTTTACCTCGGTGAGGCTCCTGTACGACGCGCCGAGGGCCCAGGTGCCGCTGAACGGAGCAGTATCTAGGAGTTTGGGGCGTGCGGAGGGGCACCAGGCAGGGCTGCCCTCTGCCTCCCATGCTTTATGCCCTGGCACTGAAGCTGCTATCGGCATTGATCTGCTGTGACCCATTGGTGAGGGGGATTCAGGCTATGCAGGGATGGGAGGTGCGCATATCCTTATATGCAGATGACATTCTGCTTTATGTGATGCACCCCTATTCAACAATCGATAGGCTAATGCAGATTTTGGGTATTTTCAGAGACCACTCGGGGTACACCATTAATTGGTCCAAGTTTACTGTGTTTCCGCTATTGTGAGCAAGGTATTGCGCAGCACCGGTTACTACAGAGGGCTTTAAATATTTGGGCATCTACATCACACGCGACCCTAGGGAGTTCCAGCAGAGAAACCTAGACCCACAGGTGGACAGATTCAGGAGAGATGTGCCCATTGGAGAGGGCTCCCCTTAACATAAATGGAGCAGGCGGCTTTGTATAAAATGATCACCCTGCCTCGTTTTTTGTACATACTGCGGAATACGTCATATGCAGTCCCTCGTGAGGTATTTCAGAAGATCAGGGGAGAGGTTTGAGGCCTGCTCTGGAATGGGGTGGGGGCACCTACGATTGCCCTGGCCAGGCTAAAGAACAGTGTACATGATTCGGCGGGGGGGGGGGGGTGATTCCCGATGTCAGGAAATACTACTGGGCAGCACACCTACTGACAATTAACAAATGGATTTCTGCAGATCAAAAGAACCCGGCATATAGGCTGGATAGGGACATGGTGGTCCAGGAAGCGCTACTGGGCGATGCACATTGGGAGAGAGCACTTCCACACCTGGTCAGTAATTAGGGTATGGAAGGAGGCAAATGCATTTGTTGGGAGGAAGAGGAGATTAACTCAGCTTATCCCACTCTGGCATATTGATATGTTGAGGACGTAAGGGCCCTACGGGGATTCAAAAAGTGGGAATTTATAGGTATTGAGCATTTGGGTGGAGATGTGTGGCGGGTGCAGGCATACATTAGTTTTGAAGAGCTCCATAGGGATTTTGATATGCGAGAGACAGAATTTGGTACCTCCAGTTGGGTCATGCACTTAAGAGACGCATCACGGAAAAAGAACTCCTTCCTGAGTGGTCCCCGCTGGAAGACCAGGTGTTACCAGGGAACATACTTGAAAAAGGAGTTTCGGAAATATTTAAGAAATTGATCAGTAACTCACTGGGCCTCTTAAAGGGGTTGAGAGAGAGAGGTGGACAGCGGAACTGGGTGCTCTGGATGAGGAGGAATTAGGGGGGGGGGGGGCCCTAAGGGAGCCCCGGGAGATAGCTATTAGGGCACGCTTCACATTGGTTCAACTTAGAATATTACATAGATCGTATTATTCATGTTTCATGTGCTCTGCTACACACAGTTAGGAGAGCAGAAACGCCATTGTGCCTAAGGGGAAGGGGATGTGCAGGGGAAGTTACTTTCTTCCACATACTATGGGAATGCCACAGGTGCAGGGATATTGGTCCCAGCTGACCCAGGTGATGTCCCGGGTGTTGGAGTTGGAGATCCCAGTGAAGGCAAAGGTGTTACTGTTAGGTATGCAGGGTGAGGTCCAGTGGCCTAAATACAGGGGAATCTGGCTGAAACTAGCAACTGGTTTTGCAAAGCGAAATATAGCCCAAACTTGAGGTCGACAGGAGACACCTAGAATGACAGACTGTGAAAAGGACCTCGACTGGTGCCAAAGAGCTGAGATATTGATATATATGGGTTGGGGTTGCCCCAAAAAGCGGGAACAGGTATGGCGGGGGAGGGGACATGGGAGACATATGGAAGTCAGGAGCTAATGGACACACAGGGAGGGGATTAAGTTGACAGTGGGGTTCAGACGGAAGGGATGGGTGTTTAGGAGCAGGGTTTGGCCATACAAGCATCACAGAGGCTGAATGAGAAAGATGATTTATCTCCATTTAATGTTATTGTAGTGAGACATGGTAAGAAATGCAGTGTAACATGATGTTTATGATTCCGTACTGATGTAATAAAAAAGTTTTTAAAAAACAAAATCCGATGGAAAGCTGTTAAGGTCAGGGGTTTTACCAATACAAAGCTGAGATATGGCTTCTGCCACCTCCGCTTCAAGTAGATCTCCCTGGTCGGGGCTCAGGCTGGGGGTAAAGGGGGGCGCAAATGTTCAGAAGGCCAGTGATAAAGGCCCCCAGCTCCCTCCCATCATCCCTGGTTTGCCCCCAGTGCAGTCCCTTGAGGTAATTATCAAAAACAAATTGTGCCTCCCGTAACTCACCCCCACCCAATCACATTTTGCTGCAGCCTCAGAACTATCCACCTCCCCAATGCCCAAGATGCGAGTCGCCCCAGTATCCGAACCACTGCCAAAGCTAAAAACCAAACAAAAGTCTCTATATGCGAGTTGTAACCCATTATTAACACTGGGGGGGGGGTGGTGGCCCTCTGGACCATCAATTGACCCGTCACTGGGTGCACTCCATGCGTATGCCTTGCTAGGCAGGACCTTCATCTTACCAGACCCCAGAGTCAAATCGAGATCATCATCATCTTTAAATCCACAAGTCTGCCGTAATGGGTGTCACATCAGGCAAGTTCTTCTTTTCCCCACTCCGTTGGGAGCCTGCCAAGCTGCAAACTGTGCCATTTCCGCCCACCTATTACTTGTGGTGTAGGGGTGATCCTTCTTCATTGCCACCACCACTTTCGCCCTTTTGGATGCTGCTTGGTCGTTCGCTGGGACCACTTTTGATCTGCGGCGGGGTCCTTGCCATGACTTAGGCACTTGCCAGCAGTCATGTCGTGGGGAATCCTGTGTGTCCGGCTTTGTACAGCTCCAGCCCTCCAACTACATATACCCTTCCCCCGCTGAATTAAAAAAGCAGTTTTTGTCTATATTCCGCAGTCTGGCTGGGTAGGGGAGTTCATACTTTAATTTCAAAGTGCATAGCTGCATTCCACTGCTATGAAAGACTCCCGCTGGCATTGGATTGCTTGGGTACAATCCGGGTACATGTTCATTGTTACCCCCCTCCACTTGCCAAGCCCGGTGTTTGGGTGCGTTGCAGGATGTTGTTCCTGTTGCGAAAGTTAAGCCTTACTGGTGCCGCTCTTTGGGGTACCCCCGGTTGTGGCGGGTCCTCTGGCACCCTATGGGCTCTTTCCACCATGAATAACCTGGATGCCTTGTCCTCCATGGCTACCTTCAGTAAACAGTTATCCATGTACACTTCCGCACTGGGTCCTTCCGTTCACTCTGGTAGGCCCACCACTCGCACGTTATTGCTTCGGGACTGTCCCTCTGCATTTTCCACCCTCTTTTATAGGGCATGTCACTAATTGCTGAAGGGATTGTATCTGTTTCTCATGGTCCCTGGCAACAGGCTCTGCTTGCGCCACAGCGGATTCTGTCTCACCCCATGCGATCAGCCATTTTTTTGCGGTCCGCTCGGCAGAGTCCTAGGTCCAGACGAACTAAGTCAGTTTTATTTTCTGGTGCGGCCTTGGTGTCCTCAATCACCGCCAATATTGCCGCCGCGTGAGCTTCCAGACCAGAGACTGTCGGGCGCTGAGCAACCAAAAGGTTTTCCTGGTCCTGTCTTGCCCCCGGCGGGGAGCCCTGACACACCGCTTTAGTGCGTACTATGGCATCCAATGTCATCAGTCACAGCGTCTCCAGTCTGTTGGTATCCGAGCCCAGACACCAGAGGCTGCCAAGGTTTGCTGCCGCATTCCAGCCACTTGCTGCCCTGGCCCCCCCATCAGAAGACCAACTCCTTGGTCCCCCAGAAGAGAGCTACCGGGTCACCACAACCATCAGGGCCCCACAGGACAGCCACTCCCCAGCTGGCACGAGCACCCTTTGCTCACCTCCTCTATATCATGTAGTGGATTGCTGCTACCACCCAACTGGTGCTCCTTATCTCCTCCATCACACTGATTTTCCCCTGTCGATGGTTCAGCTCCCCAAACAGTCATTCAGGGAGCTTCAGATGCCCACACTGGGCACCCTCGCTGCCCTTGGAAGAGCGCAGTTTCAGCAGGGGGGCACCTCTGGGCCTATCAGCCCCCTGGACTCATTTTACAGTTCAACTGTAGTTGCAGCTCACACCGCCCACTTTCCACTGGCAGAGCCGAGATGGTATTTAGTTTCCCCTCTGGAGGTCTGGTGGGTTTCCAATCACCCCCATGGGGCCCCCTTGGGTCCAGAGGCCTAACAGCCTTTGTGGTCTTGCGGTGGCCCCCACCTTCACACCGGCAGTCCAGTGCCGTGTGGGGCCGCTCCTCTTATTGTAGTCCCGGGGAGGCTGGTTCACCGTTGGCAGCAGTCTCATGCAACTGCTTACTACAGCTCTAGTCCCTCATTGGGGGCTCCCCTGGGTACTGGGCAGGGTCTCGACCCGTGTCTTGCCGGCCCCACAGGCCCGTCCTGTCTCCGCTCACCATTCAGGCCGCCTCAGGGGTGGGAATGGGCAGATGCTTGGAGCGCTGTCTATCCCAGGGCTGCCACAATTCTGGCAATGCCACAAGGTTGCAACAGTCTCAAGCCTGGCACCTCCGGGGCTCCCTTCACAGTGCATCGAGGTCCCGCCAAGTCCCTGCCCAGGGGGCCACTGTCACCAGGGGTCCTCTTGGTGCACCTCGAACTGCAGGATGAAGGCCGTCAAGAGGGCCGTTGGTGCAGTGCTTCAGAAACCCACATCCGGCTCCATGAACAGCTAGCCACGACCCCCATTATATCCCATTCTCATCTGCCCTTTTTTTCTCTATCAGTCAGTCATCTACGATTTCCAAGCGGACAATAGAGGACAGACCCGGCATTCACCTCAACATAAGTTATTAGGGCACATTGATTATTTTTCATTGGTCAAGTTTGATGACTCAGCGGATGAAAATGTTTTTCACCCCAAAGTAATTTATTTCAATCCTGGTGGGTCGACTCAGTCTTTCATCCCAGTCATAAAATTAGTACCACCGTGCAGCAGTAAGGATACTAGTAATATCACAGAAACTTTCTATCTTTAAAATCCAATTACAAATAATACAGTTCTCATTGCTTGAAAATAATTTACTCGAGTAGGCCAGAGGACTCCACTGATAGGTGAACAAGTAAAAATCCGATACACCACTAGCGTTTCTGCTACAATCATCCTTCACTATCTCCCTAGCCTTTTGGACCCAGCGACACTTTCAACTACAGGCATTGGTGCGCTAAGGGTGTGTTGCATCCACTAGACTCATGCACCACTGAGGAGCAAAAGGAGTACCTCTGTGGTATCCCAGATATCAAGTCCGTGGAAAAAACACAATGCTAGCTAAAAAAAACAGAATGAAAGGGCAGTCAGCACAGAGCAAGAATGTTTGCCTACAAGAGACTTCCATAGATTGCATTATGTTTAAAACAACATCACTTCCAGAATGGCTGTGTGACATTACACTGAGGTCATTATATATCGACCTACACAACTCCTCTACAAAACCTCCTATCACTACATCTTCAAAATATATAACTATTGTTCCTACCTCCTCAATGACTTACTTGGGGGGGGGGGGGGGGGGGGGGGGGGGGGGGGAGGGGAGGTTGAGGTAAGGCCAATGTTTTAGATGCAATATATTTGTCATGTGTTATAACCCATGGGATATAGCGGGTGTACATAAATGCCTCTTTTTGTATTATCACACCCTAAATGTTTGGACTGATGCTGCCTGTTTTGGACTCAAGTACACTGATACCTGCTAAGTAGGCCCCAGGGCAGGTATCTTGATTTTCCAAAAGTGTGTGCTATTGGCTAATAGCCGATTGCCATATTTAACTTAATTATAAGTCCCTAGTATATCGTACAGAGTGTACCCAGGGCATATAAGTTTAATGCCATCAGTGGACTGCAGTACCAATTGTGCCACCACTGCAGTGTCAAAGTGAAAACATAGGTCTAGGCCTGCCACTGCTGCCTTGTCGGGCAATTTTTAAAACTGCCAACTTGACATAACAAAATAATCCTCTTACAAATGGTGGTATCATGCACTCTGTACAATTAAATCAACAAAGCATTTCCCAATTCACAACTAATAGAACAATGTAGTGGGCAGTGCTGGAACGAATGCTGCCCGTATCTGTGTAAATTATTGTATGGAAGCTAGTACTAGCTTTTATACAAAATAACCCTTCTGCCAAGTCCAAAACCTTTCTTCATCATTTTTATAAGTTATCACTAAGGTGGACCTTAGAAGCCCATAAGCCAGGGTGCTAAATCTTAAAATGAAGGCCTTTTTCTTCTATGATTTACATTCCCAGACAGTGTAAACTCACCATTGTCGTTTTCACGGTAGCAAGGCTGGTAGTCCTATTTGCTAACGTGGGGTTACAATCGCACAACCCCTAAGTATTAACTTCCATTTGGGACCAACAAGTATGTTACTTTAAGGTATAAAATATTTGTTACATCAAACCCAAAATATTGCTACATATTGTTAAATTCAAAATTAAGTTAACTCTTAATGTACAGGTGGCATTAGAAAGTCAAAGCTTTGTTGCTTAAAGCCTCTAGCGGCCATTTCTAATTTACTGCAGAAACAGCCACCTGGGACAGCCTGTTGCTCTCCTTTCAGGAGGTGTAAATTGCTCTCAGGATCAGGGAGCAAAGGGCCTGTTGCCAGTGGAGATGTGACCCCTCCTTACATGGTGGCCGCAGGGCTTTGGATGCAGATAGCCATTCTTCAAAGGGCCAGCAGCCTATTACAGGCAAATGTGAGTCACAGAATGGCACACCTGGGTGCCAGCCTCAAAACACTCCTGGAGTTGGAAACTGAAAAGGACTGCCCCCTGCTGAATCTGTGGAAACCAGGAGGAAATCTGCACCTAGAAAGGCTGCTCCTACTGACCCAACAGAGGATTTCATAAAGAAAGGGCTGCTCCTCCTATTAAAGTCACGGAGAGAGACTCTAAGGGCTGAACCTGCTCCCACTACTGTCAAGGACCAGCGAGTGGACTCAAAGGACTAGTTTTCTAGCCTCCTGCTGAGCTCCAGGAAAGCAAAAGCAAAACAAGCCCTGCATCTGCAAAATGCCCAGCAGAGCAGTTATAACTGGACTTGCCATGGTCTCTGCTGGTGCAGCCCAGGGGATTAAGTCCTAGCCCCCAAGTGGTACTCCCCCAAGTCCTGGACCCTTGGCTAGTGATAGAGTGAAGTCTTCCACCTAAAAATAACTGCAACTTGTGAGCCTAGAGCTAAAAAGTAATGGTTTTAGAGAAAGAACCAGATGCTACCACAGTACCACTATTCAGCTCGTCATCTTCAAAGCCTCCTTGAGTCGAGTCCTTCAGATTGCACCAACTGAAAAGTTTTGCTTGTTTGAGGATACCCTTGAGCTCCAATCAAGAACCAGGGCTCATACCATACCACAGGACTCCACCTGTCCTCTGACGTGGAGTGCAACGCTGGATCCAGGCTGAAGAGGACCTAGCTAATGAGCCAGTTGACAAGGAAAAAAAAAAAAAAAAAAGTTTCTTAAGTGAGAAGGTAAAATAAAAGGTCAACCCAGCTCCTGCATCTGTCTGACCAGAACTTCATTGTGGTTGGCCTGAAACCTAGGCCCATATTTATACTTCAGCGCCGCATTTGCGTCGTTTTTTGATGCAAAATCGGCGCAAACTTAGAAAATACAATGGTATTTTATAAGTTTGCGCCGATTTTGCGTCAAAAAACAACGCTAATGCAGTGCTAAAAAAAGTACAAATATGGGCCTTAGACTTTGTTCTGGACCACTGCATTCAAGGCTTATGGATTACTGCACCAAGTGTAAAGCAGTGATTTATGAAACATTTTGAGTGAGTTGCACTGATTCAAGAAAACCTTTGGAAAATCATAACTCCAGTTCCCTCCATCAGATATTTGTCATTTTGGAGTCTAAAAGATAAAATATATACTATTTTAATATATTTGGCTGGGTTTTCTATTGTGTTGCGTTTCGTACTTATGAACTATTTTAATACTGATAATTGCTTTACGTTTGTTTTTCTTAGAGCTAAGCCTGGCTGATCTGTGCCTCAGATAAGCAAGACTGAACTAAGTTGTAAATTAAAGCAAACCTAACTGGACCTGTTACAGAATATTGCCTGTATTACTTGGTGAGGGCTCACAATCACTTCAATTAATAATCCACTTTTTAACCTCTATTAAATATCTCCAAGAAGTAATTTGACATGCACCTTATGCCATGGTCCGGACACATTCCCCCACCTTAAATTAAAAAAAAAAACTGAAATAAGAAAATTGAAAGGGAAGTAGTAACAGCCACTGTTTTGTGCAATTTCAATGAGCCAATGCTAAACCTCAGCCTAATGTTTACTTGAGAATCCGAATGTTAAGCTTATTATGAAGCCTAACTATCCTTCAACCAAAGCCAAACACTACCTCAAGCTCTGAACGTCAGCTTGATTCTAATCCTATTTACTACCCTAGCCCAATGACTTAAATCCAACGCTAACCCTAATCTCTGAACCAAACCTTGATCCCAACTTTAGTTGTGCCCATCAACCTGATGCAATGCCTATGTGTTCCTTTGGCCATGACTCCAAGTTCAATGTTTACCATAGGACGAGCGCCAAGACTAAGTCCCATCCATATGTTTAAAACTAAACAAAATTCAGGGACTTGGTAAAAATGTGAGTATGTGGCTGCTGGTTTTTGCAGGTAGGTGCAATTTTGACACCCCTGCCAGATAATTCAGCATGTGCTGTTTAATATGTAGATTTTAACAACTAAATAGTTTCTAACTCAAATGGATCAAACCATTAAAATCTTTGTAATGGGTACAATGTTGTGCCTGACGCTGTTGATTGCTGTCACAAGGCATTTGAAGATATGAAGTTTTCTTCCAACGTAAAAATCTCCATTTTATGTTCTGGAGGAAAGGGGTACTGCTGCAGCGGAAAGCAAAGAAAAACTCTGCTGTGTGTGTAATTCAAACAAGGTAGTAATACTGATTCAGTCTGTATCATGAAACCTTTCTCTTTCACTATTCACATAAACTCATGCACTTTGCATTACCACATACCTGTTTAGTGCAAAAAGTATTTCAAGAGGCCCCTCAGGTGTTAGGAGAATCCCAAAAATATTGCATTACTTGGAAGTTTCTGATGTCCTGAATCCTACAGTTCTTTCTAGCTAGGCTCAGGCGTGTGGAATAGAAAATATACTAATATGTTCCATATCAGAATGTACTATTTTATATCAGAAGTCTTCAAATTGGGGGTGGGCCCTTCCGGAGGGCCTTAATCTCAGAGAGGTTCCAATATCTGGCCGAGAATAGCAGTTATCAGGCCCCTTAACAACAGACAAATAGCATGCTGACAGTAGTGCTAGTTTTAGTAAAGAACAGCATATCAGTGTGTCGTTCTGTAAATGGCTATCAGTAGAGTTTGACACTTGTGTCCTATCATTAAAAAGGGGGGTTCCCCCCTTCAAAGTGTGGGGATTCCACATAACCATTAACGTCCCTCCCCTTATTTCTAAGAAAGGATCACACTTTGGAAACTTTTGAACTTTTCAGTAGTCCAGGCTATAACCAGCATGTGGCAATCATGTTTGTGATCACATCTTTGTCAGAGCTAACTCATTAAATAATTTGAAGACCACTGTTCTACATTCAAGGCTTTCTTGTTGCACATGGTTAACTTGAAACTAAAAATAACTTTTAGAACATAGCAGTAATGAACTAAATAACTAGTCGTATTATGGAACGAAACCGGGATGAGATGAATAAATAAAGCACACGTTTCATTGCAAGAACTGTTGTATATGGAGTCTTGTTTGCTGCATAGCATTTTATTGTTTTAACCAGTCTGTTTTAGTCAGAAAAAAAACATTGTTAATGAAATGATTTTCTACACTTCCGTGCAAGACAGAACCATGAATTGCTGAATAACACACTGAATGGTTGTTGTCGAATGTGTAAAACTTGCTTGCACGAGAGACCAATCTATGTTTAGTAGCTCAATGTGTTCTGCAGAAATAGAGATGTTGCATAATTTGCCTTTAAACCAAATATTTGACTTTTCCTACTCCTAAAATGGAATTAGTTCATAAGAATCCTCAAACGGAAATAGTGCGTAAGAAAAAAATTAAAACCGTTTCAGATTTCGAAGTAGAGTGTTTAAGACCTTAAAAATGCTTTGTACATGTGGCCCTAATATCTGTTGTTTAGCCTTAAATAACTTTCACATTACAGGCCATAGTGTTTACAATCATTCCTCTTGTTTACTTGTGCTTCCTGACATTATGTTTGCGAAAACTACTCACTGCATTATTACAAGGGTAGGGTTGGAAAATTGATGACATTTGATTTTTTTCTTGGTTTTATTTTGTTTGTCTTCATGATAAATAATTTCCTTGAAATGTTCTCGAATTGCTTGCTGGACACAGTGTTACTTACAACTATGCCAGTCAGTGAATAGATGGTTTGATCTGATGCATTATTATGGGATTGATTTTGTCTCAGCCCCGCTAGCCTTATAGCTGCCCAGGCCTCTGGGGAAATCTCTCAATTTGACTATACACCCGCCCACCTGTGTGGAAAGCCCCAGGCCTGAAAGCTCCTTGTCAGCGATGATGCCAGATTTCGCCGCTTTCCAAAGATGTGTTTCCGGCACAGATAGTGCCAGTGCATCACAATGGCCGCTGTCAAACGGAAGGGCCTCGCTACCTCTTGGCCGCTTTCCTGATCGATGTGGCAAGTGTGCCAGAGAGTTGGAACAAACAGATTGGGACTGGATCCGCCAGGCGGCAACTCGTGTAGTTCCATCTGGTAATCGGGCAGTCTGTTAGCATGGTTTCCAGGCTGTACACAAGAACATGTACCCTAATGCATCATAATGTTAACCCTACTGGTTCTGCGCTCAGAGGGCACACCCACCACCTGCAGGTGACCAAATCTCTCTAGGTCATTATGGACACTGTTTCCAGTCCTGGACTTTTGTGTGATAGCTGATGCATTCTGAGTGTTGTAGTCTTGTTTTGCTTCCATATCATTAATTAGAAACCCATGTGAAAGCAATGATTTTAGGTAAAACTTTCAAAACTTGAGAGAGTATTAATAATGACCTGAAGTGGAGTGGTCACCCTAGCCACCATTTGCTGTACCTGGACTAGGTTACCAGATAACTCCTTCTCACTTAAGACACTGGTGCATTTTAGTAATTATGGTCTTCATTTACATCAACAAAACCAAGGAAAATTAATTGCCAGAGCCATAAAATTGTAAACTGAAATCCCAAGGCTGGATCATTGGTGTTCCTGAGACATGGAGCCCTCTAGTAACCTTATGATAGTACCTGTTTCTTCCACTGATTATTGAGCACTTTCCACCTTTGTTAGGATGCTTGTGCAGGTTCTATGTCTACATCAGGTTACTCCCACTCGCAAATAAGTTTTTTCTGTTTTGGGATCATTCGTTAAATTTACCTCTTTAAAAGAATGTGAGTGGAACTGATATGCCACAGATTACTGGACCACGCCTACATCGTATTTAGCTAAGAGTCAACTTGATTGTGGAATTCGAGCCACCTTTGGGCTTAAAAGGCTTCGAGACAGATGCACAAAGAACATGTTTAAAGTCGCAGTTAAGAGCGCTCCGGGGCGGTTTGCAGTATTTTTTCACATACGATTAAATTAGATGCCCTAGGTTTTGAATATTATTGCGCACAACTTTAAGGTTACATTATTTACCCCAAAATCCGCACATCCCGGTATTTCCCAGACTTCAGAATGTACTTGGAGAGCACTGAAAGGCTCTGGAGTTTAGTGCACCGTGTAGCTCCTAATGCCAATTAAAAGTACGGTGGACAACTTCAGAGCTCTCTAATGAGCTCCTGGAGACCTGGGATGTCCATCGGTAAAGATTCCTGCTTTGCCCCAGACATCCACACCGAAACTCGGACAATTAGAAGTCGGATTAACTTCACCACAATCTCTAATATCTTTGTGACAACTAATGGTTGTTTCAAACCCAACTAGGTCCTTTGAAAATTGTGTGGACGGCGGACGGGCTCGTATCCCAGCCTTACCTCCCCGACCGACATCCGAGAACACCCGCCTTTTAGAACTAAGCGAACCACCAACAAATACTTATCGAGCGACCACCACACACTACAAACCCACCGGAGCTCTTGTCCACACAGGATGGTTTGGTGAAACAGGGGCCCAGAGTAGACAGGGCGGATCATGCTGCTGCTGAATCTTTTACTGTACGGCAGAGCTCCAGCAGGGCGGTGTTTGGCGTTGGGTCACAGCCCTGCTCCACTAATTCCGGCCCACCACTCGGCAACTCAAGGGCCTCCGTAGAAGCGGCTGCCCCACCCAGCGGCCCAAGAGTCGGTGTGGCTGCTGGACAAGACTTCACTGCAGAATCCGGCCTGGCGTGGCACTGATCTGCCGAACTACGGTTCCTTGGGAGGCGGGAGAGGCTCAGACACAACTGAGGGCCTCAGCGGACAGGTATTAAATTGCCCCCGCCCACAAATTAGCTGTTTACTTCTCAGTGGCCGGTAACCACCCGGCCGTTCCTTCCCTTGCCGCAGTGTGTCCACGCTCTCCTTGGCGTGATCCGACCCTATCATAAACAAAACAAACAGACTCCGAACCCACTTTAGTCCAGGACATCTAGAGGTAAAGGTATATTCTAAAGACATAGACGAAGGACCCCGATATTGCAGAGTCCATTGATCAGATTGACAGACCTCTGTCCTCCAGAGAACGAGGACATAACCAAGGATGATTTACCATAGAGTAATCAACTAAGGGAATATAATAAACCAAAGGTCAGTACAAACAAATACTTTTGCGCATCAGTCTTTGCAACCAATGCAATGCCACCTTTCACTGAGAAAAACTACCATCAATTTGCACACTTATTTATGTTTATGAAACAACCCTGTACTGAGAATAACTTTAAAGAAAATTATCCGTAATCATTTTACATAGCCTGTAGATCTTTGTTGATATATTTAGTGTTGAAAAGATGCACTGATAATGAGAAATGCCGGATCCGACCAATGTTCCTCCTTTTTAGGTTTAGCGTAAGCGTTCAATATGTTGTATACTTGTACTGTGGTTCAAAGCTATTTAATTTGTAGGTTGAAGTGCCCTTCAAAACTCCTTGCTTGCTAGTGGTCAGTTCTGCCTCTTTGTCCTGCCTTTTTCACTTTGGGAGCAGCACCAACTACTGTTTGATTACGCTATGTCCTGTTTATCTCTTCTGTAGGGGACTTTTGTTTCTAGTATTTGCCTGTTCGTCTTACACTGTGGATGTGTGTTCAGTCCCTCTTCCCCACCAGCTCCCTCTGCAAACATAAAAAAAAAAGCAGAGGGGGACTTTACCTCACTCTCTTTCTCTTGTTTTATTTAACTAGTAGAAGTTCCCTTCTGGATGTATTTGGTATAATGCCCAAAAAAGTAGAAACCTTTTTATGCCTAGTACTCTGAAATGTCCTGCAATATGCGTGTACCAACATCACATTTTTGAGGCTACATGGTTTTATTTTTTAGTTGTTGACTTCTGCCGGTTATCACTGCACGCTGTTCTAGGTGTGCTGTTGTCCCAACAGTAAATCGTGTCTTTTTTAACATTATGGCTGAAGTGCACACATAAAAAGTGTTGTGTTTTTAGATTTCACAGCACTCGGATTCCCTCCCTCAGTTCAGCTCCGGTTCACTCGGATTCCCTCCCTCAGTTCAGCTCCGGTTACTCAAGAGTGTTTTATCAGATGCATATTTCCACCGTTGCCGCGCCCAAGGAAGAATGCTCCGGCAGAGCTGTGCGGGGAGCAGCTTCCAAGCATCTGTTCACTATTATGTGTTTTCTTGGACGGTTGCCAGGGAGGTGGCGTGGAGATGCTGCCACCCTCCTGCGTAAGGGTGCCCTCCCTCTCCTCTCCTCCCCCCATCCTCCTGAAGAACAGGAACGAGAAAAGGAAGCCCCTGCAGTGCTGGGCCCAGGGGCGCCGGTCTCCCGAGAGGAGAGGAGCAGACGCCACTAGGAAAATTCATCACTTTGGAATCCTGACCTAATGTTCTTCCTGTGCTATATTTGCAGTGTGAATTCACAACAGAGCGGTGTGGCTTGGAGACAGACTCTGTCGTAAGCCAGTTGACTGCCACTGCGCTCATGTGTACAGTGACCGGGTGCCCATGGGCGTCAATTCACCAAAATGCCAGGGGTACCAGGTTACTTTTCATTATTAGTTTATGTGGCAAGGAAAGTGTGGTTCGGAGTTTACAACACTGATATCTCTAACGTGAGCAAACACGAGACCCGTTTCATTGCAAATGCTTGTTGTACCAGTCAGGAACATCAAAATACTGGTCACAGCGGTACAAAACATGAATCTTTGCATGTAGTATAGTAGAAACATAGCACAACACTTATCTCTGCTCTCAGTCATGACCATGCAAAACCCACCCAATCATTTAAGCACAGGCTCTTAAATGACCGTCTGAAACCCTCATCTCCGATCTCACCTTTTGTACGAAAAAAGGAGCCATTAAATCGCACCTAATCGTCTTCACTCACCACACTGCTCTCTGCAGAGATGCCATGAGCTCACACCTTGGTGTATTGAACTCTATCAAAATATCTCATAGTCTCAACCTATCTATCATACTCTCATCCTTATTTGGAGCTATGCTGTTGATTTCCATCTACAACAACAGAAACATTCTAATCCAAGAATCTGATCAAATCTTAAGATTTTCAAAATGCTGTTCTCCACCATAAGGATCTTCATGACTGCTAAGAGGTCCCTGAGCCACCCCCGCTTTCTGCTAGGTCCTTTTAGCCCCTGCCTTATGCTAGACCCCTCACAACCTGCTGCGTTACAGACTGCTCCTCACATCAGGGTCTCCCTGCCTGATTGGATGCTGAAGCTCAGACTCCCTATTCCCTCTCCCCTATTCCTCCCAAAGATCTGTCCCTTTCTCAACCCTCTCTAGGAGTCATTCTGTACCCTACTGTTTTGAACACCCCTGAGCACATCTACACCCAATCACTAGTCCTAGTGTGTGCCTCCTAAAAGTCCACCGGCACTCACATGCAACCCTTTTGATTCCTGAACTCCCAGCTTGTTCTCACTGTGCCACTGAAACCCAGCTACAGCTAACTGAAGAGTCCTAGACGGGGTGAAACCAGTCTTTGGTTGCTTGTATTCCGGTTTAGAAAGGCCTCACCTGGCAGACCGGACTGGACAGTTCCTGTTGGAGCAGGGTCAAGGCTAATTTGCATAGGACTGGGTGTGCACTGAACTAGCATGGTGTGCAAAACAATGATGGACTTGGATGCAGCCTGAGTAATTAATAGTGGTTGAGATTCATTGAAACATTCCACTCATCACAATTTGTACAGAAACCGGTCTGTCAGCATTTTATAGGCTCCCTTTTTTCACTTGTCTGTTTGTCCCTTTTTTCTTTTCTTTCTTTCTCTTTTGTCTAGCCCAGGGGTCTTCAAACTGGTGGGGGGGCATCAAGTGATCCCAGAGAGGAGCGTTAGGCTCCAGACAAAAGAAAGAAGCATTGTACTGATAACAGTGTTTTGTTTTAGTGAGTGGCAGTAAGCCCCTCTGTAATGTGCCATCACTGACATCCTTTGTCATTTATATCCTGGCTGGCAGAAGGTGTCAAAAGAGAAGGGACTTTAAATATTCTTCAAACCACCTCTCCCACATTTCCAATAATAACACTGTGGATACCTTTACACGTTAGTAAAGCCTGCTTGACCCGAATATTATATTTGGCAATCAAGTATTTGATTGCAGGTTTAAATCGGTAACAGAACTTAACTGCAATGTTTAAATAAGTCTAGACATGTTTTACTATTGCCAGTTTAATGAAATAATTGTGAAAATTTTGGAGGGGGGCCAATGATTTTTTTATTTCCACTGGGGTGGGGGCGCAGCATTAAATAGTTTGAAGACCACTGGTCTAGCCTGTCTTCTCTTTCTGTTGCTGTGTACTTCTTCCTAGGTGCTGAGTGGTGAGAGTTTTGTGGTGTCGGATTATTTCCTCCAGGTAAGTCTATGTTGCAGATCTCCACCACCCTATGTGACCACATCCAACCAATGGCTTAGCTGTCTCCAGACCCTGTATCCCAATACCTCTTGGAAATTACCTTTGCCCTAGGCCCCGGGCCCTACCCACCACAGGGAGGCCACTTTCCACCTACACAACCTTACAAAGTACATAGCATCTGCTTCCCAGTCATCACTCACCCCACCAACCTCCTGTGGTTGGGCTAATCCCATGCTCTTCACCTCACCCTACATGGCTTCTAGAGTAGTTATGTCCCCCTCCTCAGGCAACACGCCAAGTATTTC
The DNA here is from genome assembly GCF_031143425.1 of Pleurodeles waltl. Lineage (NCBI taxonomy): Eukaryota > Metazoa > Chordata > Amphibia > Caudata > Salamandridae > Pleurodeles > Pleurodeles waltl. The sequence goes on from NC_090451.1 coordinate 660,564,067, forward strand.
AAGTAACTCTGTCTGTCTTCATCCACTACTGTCCCTCCACCCCCACCATTCTACCTATAACAGACTGGACAGGCTTAGAGCAAAGATGACATACATTTCAAGTAACCTCAATGAGACTTGACTCTTCATGTGCTACATAAATAAGCTTTTGGGCCACCTTGGGTCCTCTATCCTAGGAAAAACAATCTACCACTCAGCTGTCTAACAGAAACAGAAATTGTCTCCCTTCTACAGTCCTACAGCAATGCCTCTCTGACCTCTTAGCTGCCATCAAACAACATCCTGGCCATCGCTGGCACTAATTTGCTATTCATGAATACAATTAGCCATAACTGTGCAAACCTTCTTTCAGTTCCTTTGATTCATGATCACACCCCTGCATCCCTGGCACCTTGGAAAGTCCTCAAATTCAGGTTTCACAATTGCAGATAAGTGAATACACATGCTGAAGGCATTGCTGAGGTAATCATCTCACATTGGCTAGACATTGTATTTCTGACTGAAACTTGGTTAAGTCACTCCTCTGTCCCTCTGATGTATATCTTGGTATCTCCTAACCAATAAACGACTTGACCAGGAGGATCATCAAAGAGATGGGATTACTGTCATGTATAAAAACTCCCTAAATATCTCCTGCTTTCTGTGAATAACCTCCTCACCTGTGGATTCCTGTGACTAGAGCCCTTCTTAGCTGGTAGGTTGGTTACCACATTTTAACTCTTCTACTGCATGCCAGGAGAAAACATGCTCTTTCATGTACAGCTGATGGAGATTATCACAATGAAGTCCCTTTTACACCCTGACACCATTTTTAGAGCACTTTAACTTCCTCTGGCTTTGCCCTCCTCCCTACAGGAACACATGTTTACTGGTTTGGTCCTAGTTTACAATCATCCTCCAAAGCCCAAAAAACAAAGCTGAACGGAGCAAATTCAAAACCCTCAGTGAAGCCGATATTCTGAAGGTCATAACATCACTGAAATCCAACTCACACTTCAACAACCCTGTTCCCTCCTTGTTCACAAAACGTTTCAGCCACCCTTTTCCCTCTCTCTTGACCAAGATTGTCATTGGATTTCTCAGCCCAGGCACAGTCCCCGGCTGCCTACAATAACAGTTGCTCACTTGGCAGATTTAAACAACTTTTGTCTAATGACTAACCTTCCTTTCCTAATAAAAGTGTTGTAAAATGTGCCTTCAGCCAACTATAACAACACTTTTATAAATTCGACATGCTCAGCAATTTCTAGTCCGCTTTCAGATGAGGCTGCAGCACAGTAACTACCGCCTTACATATAATAGACGATGCTCTCAAAGTCCTGGACCAAGACAACTCCTGCTTTCTCATTTTCCTTGATCTATCCTGCGATTTTGACACAGTCAACCATAACACTCTGCTGATGATGCTTGAGCACAGAATGGCATTATCATGAAACTGGTTCTCTTCTCATCTAAATAACTTCTCACAACTAATTAAACTTGAACATCCCTGTTTAATCCACTTTATGTAAGACTAGGAGTACCCCACTGCTTATCATTTCGCCTACATTTTTAACCTCTACATAGAACTGCTGACTGTGAGTCTCCATCACTCAAATCTTGTGTACCACATGTAGGCAAACAGGGCAAAGATCCAAACCTAGCTAGCCCATAACCAGCTCAGACTTGTAGGAAAGAACACTCTTTTTGGCATGGTCACCCCCACTTTTTGCCTGCTGTCAGTATGTGTTGACTGTTTGCACTGGGATCCTGCTAACCAGAACCCCAGTGATTGTGCTCTTTCCCTCTAAATTTGGTTGCCTAGGACTTTGCACAACCCACAATTGGCATACTGGTGCCCCCATGTAATTTCCTAGTATATGGTACTTAGGTACTCAGGGCGCATTGGTTCACCAGGGGTTCCCCATGGGCTGCAGCATGTATTGTGCCACCCATAGGAGCCCAAACAAAATGTGTTTGCAGGCCTGCCATTGCAGCCTGCGTGAAAAAGTGCATGCACCCTTTCACTACAGGTCACTGTACCAGGTCACTGTAAGGCCAATCCCAGAGGGCAGGGTGCAGGTACCTGTGAGTGAGGGCACCCCTGCATGAGCAAAGGTGCGCCTATGAACTCCAGCTCCATTGCACTGGACTTCGTAAGTACGGGTAAGCCATTTCCCCATGTACTGGACACGGGTCACTACCCGTGTCCAGCTACATAATGGTAACTCCAAACCTGCGCATGTTTGGTATCAAACATGTCAAAATCTTACCCCAATACTGTTGCCAGTATTGGTTGTATGATTCCATGATTCCTTCTATCAGTCGTCTAATGTTTTGCACGCAGCCCACGCTGCTGCCACCCTCCAGACAGGTTTCTGCCCTCCTGCTGCTTCACCAGCTCAAGCAGAGGAAGGCAGAACAAAAGGATTTCCTGTGGGAGAGGGAAGCAATCCCCTTTCCCCATGAAAATAGTGTCACATGGCTTGGGAGGGGTAGCCTCCCCAAGTCACTGGTATGCTTTGAAGGGCACATTTGGTGCCCTCCTTGCATAAACCGGTTTGTACCAGTCCAGGGACCCCCAATCCCTGCTCTGTTGCAAAACTGGAGAAAGGAAAGGGGCATGACCAATCCTCTGTCCGTCACCACCCTATGGGTCATGCTCAGAGCTCCTCCAGGTGGCCACTTGATTCTACCATCTTGAATCCATGGTGGGCAGAGGCCCCTGAGAGCATATGAGTGGCCAGGTCAGATAGGTGACATCACAGCCTCCTCCTGATAGGTGGTCACCCCGCAAGGTGACCAGACTCCCTTTCTGGGCTATTTAGGGTCTCCCTCTTGAGTGGGTCATCAAATTTGACTTGCAAGCTTCCAGCAGGACTCCTCTGCATTGTTAGCTTCATCTTCTGGCCACTGGACTGCAACTGGACTCTCCAGGAACCAGCAATCAGCAACTCCAGCAACAATTCCGCTCTGAAACATTGTTTCTCGGCTCCTTCTAGCAACTGCAACATTTCCCCGGCTGTGCATCCTCTAAGGGCAACAAGTCTTCATCCTGCACAAGAAGAAAGAACGAATCTCCCTTGGAGTGAAGGAGTCACTCCTCTGCATCCGCAGACAGTCACTGCAACAATGACCGGTTCCTTGGATCTTCTCTCCTCCAGAGCTGCGTGGGTCCTGCATCACAGGTAGTCTGTAGTGGACCCCTTGGTCCTCTCTACCAGCTATCCAACTTGGGAGATGGTAAGCCCTTGCCTCTCCTTGCAGAACAGTACCACTGAGCACTGCAACTCTTGCAGCTACCAAGGCTTGTTTGTTCCTCCTCAAGGGATCTTCAGACTGCGTGTAGCCCCAGCCTCCAGCACTCCCTCCTACAAAGCACAGTCTCCTGCCTGCTGCTCGAGCAACGTGGACTCCTCTGCAGGTGTGGTGAGAAGGCCTCACTTCAAGTCCTGTGCCTGCTGCCAGTGGGTTGCCTATGGGGGCTGCCTCCTCTTCTTGTGACTCTCCCAGCTGCTGAGGGTCACCCCGGACTCCCCTCCTTGGGTTGAGTCCCATGGCCCTTGCTGGTCCTCTTCAGCTTTGCAAACCTTCTTCTCAGTCTCTTGTATTTACCAAGACTTGTTGGTGGTTTTCCATCACCACTTACAAACTGCATCTCGACAGCCAACGTGGGACAACACTTGCACCACTTCTGGGACTCCTCTTCAACTCCTGTGCTGCACTGCTGACCTTCTTCGTCCACCATCGACCCGGTCCTGCATCCACAGAAGGGTGGGTAGTGGCTTCTGCCACAACCAGACACTCCATACGTAAACTGGACTTGGTCCACTTCCTTTTGCAGGTCCTCTTCTGTCAGGATCCACCTTTGGGCTATTCCAGTGTTGGCTGGGTCTTACACAATCCTTTTTCAAAGTTCTCCTGTTGGTTTGGGGGAAAACGAGGTACTAACATCTACTCTCCTGGTCGTCACTCAGGTACTCACCTCTTGGGGTTCCTAGTTCCTCTAGCTACCTTCTACTGATTCCACTTCCTTGGGTGGAGGACTGCCTTTTACATTCCACTTTTTTAGTATATGGTTTGGCCCTCCCCTATGGCCTCACTATTTGCTATTGCTCTTACCAATGCCTATTGCTTTCTATGCTATTTACTGATTGCTAATGTGTATTTAATAGTGTGTTTACTTACCTCTAGTTGGGGGATTGCCTATTCAGTATTCTAGTACTTGTGTTACTATAATAAAGTACCTTTATTTTTGTAGCACTGTGTGGTTCTTTCATGTGTGTAAATGGTGTGTGACTATAGTGGTATTGCATAGGCTTTGCAAGTCTTCTAGATAAGTCTTGGCAGCTCATCCACAGCTGCCTCTAGAGAGCCCTGGCTTCCTTGACACTGCCTACACTTCACTAATAGGGGATACCTGGGCCTGGTATAAGGTGATAGATAACACTGTAGGTGCTCACCACACACCAGGCCAGATTCCTACAAAACTGAACTCCCTGAGGACTGATTTCCTCCTCGTCTCTCCCACTTCACAGTTCCAGTCCTGTAGAGGAATGGCTCAACCACATGGATGCCCTCAATTGCAAACCTGTCATCATCAAATCAACTAAATCTCTAACGATAACCCTGGAAAAAAATGTAACATGTAAGCCCACAGCAGTGCAGCCACATGCAGTTCTCTGTTGTAACACAGTATCCTTAAGAAGATCAATCCATTCGCCGCTCTAGCAGATTTTAAGAATGTAGTGCAAGCCCTTGTCATATCTATACTAGACTAAGGAATTTCTACTCTAAGTGGAACACCAAAAGCTCACCTTGCTAATCTCAAAGCAACCCTCAATGCAGCAGTACGGCTGGTAACTAAATGCTTCAAACACATCACTGTGACTTCCCATCACAAGCAGAAGCATGCTCAAGATAGCCTCATAAAGCGTCCTACTTTGGTACCCCTAAATACCTAGTGCGAATTCTCACCATATTTCCTATGCAGTTCTATATTTTGTTGATTGGTCCCACTGTGGTTTAAGGAAAGAGGGATCTATGTGCACTGCTCAGCCCCCAGAATCTGGAATTCCCTTCCACCTGATATTTGTATGAACCCAACTGATGTGACATTCACAGTGGAAGTCAAAATGATTTTGATGAATAGATTCCTCCTACTTTAAATCGCCGCCTTCTACGAGGTCATTGTCGTTGGATGGTAACACTGGAGTCATCGTGGTCTACAGGAATGTAAAGCTAGGCACAATTCTTTAATTAAAATCCCCTCATCTAGCAAGCAGCACGATGAGAACTTGCTTGGTGGTCTACCCATATCCAGCATCACTGGACGATGGATAGATCTCTTTAAAGTCTGTTCAGAGTTGGACTGGTCTACCAGGCGTTTTGGTGAGCTGGCAAGGTGGGGACTGGCTTCATTGCTGGTGTGGTCCAGGTTAGTTGCCGGGGGCCTGCTAGGCATGTTCCTGCTGGCAGCGCTTCTAAATATACATTGCAAAAACAAATGGTTTTAAAGTACTCTTTAAGCACACTTTAAAACCATTTGACTTTGTATTGTTTATTCAGACGTGCTGCTAGTCAGAACGCAGCCAGGAGGTCCCCAGCAACAAAACCGGCTCTCAAGGTAGTGAAACCTGTCTTCAGTCTGCCAGCCCACCAAAACACCCTGTAGCCAGTTCAGCCCTGGGTCCCTCACAACTTCAACACAGATGTGGGATTTTGAATTTATGTTTCTGTCAGTGTGACCGTTGTACACTATTTATTTATGATTATTAGTGTTACTTTGTATCACTATTGTATTCTCTCGACCTTTGTTATATACAGTGTAATTTGTTGCCTTGTACAGCGCTCTGATATTAGGTCATGCACGCGCCATAGAAAACTCTTTAAACATTAAAAAAAAAACTTCTGAGTGCGGTGAACTCCTCAATATTTACAATTCTGAACCCTTCACAAACAGTGGTTTGCAAAAATGGGTCAGAAAAACATAGTTATTTGCTGTTAGTCTCTCTAGTGCAAAAATGTGATGTGCAAGTTTGCATCTGTTCAGTATATGCACCTTTTTGATAATTATACGTATTTCAATGCAGGACGTGTGAAAGGATATGTATATTAAACTCAAGAATCCTATATTGCTTACAAGCGCAAAATGCTCTTGAAGAATTTGCAAAACTGACTTTATGAGCAACTTCTCAACAGTTTTAGTAAAAACAACGTTACCCAAACGCCAGTAGTCTTGCAAAAGACATGATAGTCACATTAGGGCCGTTTGGCCCCTACACTGCTGTTGGGCAACTGTTTGGACTAGGAACAGGGGAAGCATGAGTAAATTACTCACTACGGTTTTATCATAGAATAAAGATTTATGTGCGCTTTGTTTCTTGTCAGCGTTTTCATTATTTGAACTGTTTGCCCTTGGTCACTTACAGTTTGCATATACAAATCTAGTGTTCTGACTGTCCCACTTCTACACTAGCTCATCTTCTTGCATCTGGCCACATCATGGGCATGCAGGTGCAGCATAAACCACAGCAAGCACATCTTGCCAGTCTTTACTTTAGTAAACTGGGCAGTTTACACAACCCACATTTTGCTTCTTCGGGTAAGATCATTGGAAATAAAATCTATCTGCGAATCAGGAGGTAGATTTCCTCCTAAGCTGAACTGTCTAAGTTCCTAGAACCGACCTTAGGGCGACATGCAGTGAATAGAAGGAGACAAGAATTGATTCATTCATACATTTTGTGACTAGACTAACTTAACTGCTTCTTCTAAGTACTTTGGAAATTTATTTGCTTCTTTGTGCTCATAATTCCACACAACCAGGAGGTCAGAACTTTTCTCTCTTTCTTCCTCTTCTTCTACATGGTAGAATGCCTTCACTGTACCATGACAGAGGTGTCTTTGCTTCTTCTTACCTTGTGACATAGGGTCTGATTCACAATGGTAACTTGCTTTTGAGTAACTTTACCTTATTTGAGTAAGTGTACGAAATAGTGTAAGACACTATTAAAACAAGCATTTACAATGCAAAGGGTCTTGCGTTTACTCAAGTTAGAGCTGTTAAGTTTATAAATTCCTAACAGGACTTTTCTTGCCACTTAAATTGAAAATGAAAAGAATGACATAAGTGCATGACATAAGCAAGCTGATTCAAAGAAACATGGCTGCCATGAGCATGAAGGAGAGACACAAAAGGAAAAATAAGTTTGCTTGCAGTCAAACTTATCTGTGAATCATGCAATTATCCATGTAACAGGGTTGATGTCCAAGGCAGTGGCAATACACCCCCAAGGAGGCACAAACATAAAGCATTTACCAGTGATAACTAAGGATTTTTGAATTTTGAAAGGGACGCCCACGAACGAGAGATAGTGATGGGTGTGCAGTGGGTGTGTTTAAAAGCCCACCAATAGCTTACAGCAGGTGAGAGCACTTGCGCACTCGACCTAAAAAAGTAGCAGGTCCAGCACTACACATGGCTAACCACTGGTACTGCAACACCCTCCCATTAAAAATAAATAATTAAGGTAGTGACTTAAAATAAAACCCCATTTGAAATTACATTAAATTAAATTATTCAAAATAGTTAATTATTTATTAGAAAGAGAACATTACTTAAATATGATAGGCACATGTCAGCAAACAGGACGGATATCAGTACCCAAGCACATGTCATACCTGACACAGTAAGCACATGTTGCACCAAACAATGGTGCAGATCGTGGCTTCAGTGCTTCTGCCCATTCCAGGATCCATTTGCTAAACACAGACAAGAAAAAGGGGTGAAAAGTTTTAACCAAACAGGCCAACGAAGCCTTAACTACCAAAGCCCAATCCCTGAGTTAATGGGGTCTCAGCAGCACAAAATCAGGAATAAAACACAGCCTCTAGAACAAACGGCTCCAGTTTGCACCTCCACATCCTTATGAGCAAATTATTACCGATATTGTGATGGTTTATTAGGACAATGTTTGCTGCTGGTTGATTTGCTTTTGGATGAATCATTTTAACTGTGTTAGGGGTTGATACCCATATTTTGTGATTTATTGCTCCATATTTACGCTACCTTGCTTCTGGTCCTAATGATGACCCTCACTAAATAGATTTATTAGGGTTGAAACGTTGACAAAATAGACTAGAAGACTGATTTTAACTATGATGTGGTACAGCCTACTCTGGCTCAGAGTTGTGTATTCGAATTTAGTATTTATATCAGCCCCTGGTTTCTACATTTGCTTTGTGTATAGCACCTTCACACTTTTAGCTCACTTTTCACTCCGCCATTTTTATTGGAGCACCTTTATGCAATATAATGTCTGTTGGGATGCAACATGTTCACACGGGTTATTATATTAGTAAATATTAGTATTTTCTTTGAGATATGTGTATAACAAACACATTGGAGTTGATTCTTTGTAAAAAACAATTAATTGGGTTTTTTTTAGATTTCACTGAAGAAGTCTGGGCCTACATTTCCCCCGAAGGGCCCAGTCTTTTGTGTTATTAATGGGGTCGCAGCAGCACAAAATCAGGCATGAAACACATGTCTCAGTTGGAGAAGATACATCCCAGGGTTACAGTAGAATAAGAAACCATAACTAATGCATGACGTCAGGTGAAAGGTGCGAACAGGGTTCAAAATCAGAAATGATGCATGTTGGGAGATGATAATCAGGGCTTAAAACCGTGAATAAAATATGATGTGTGAATGAGTTTGCCTCCTTGCAAACAAAACCACAAACCATGTTCAATGTCATAGTTGGAGACGTCGGCCAAGGACAAAACAAGGATTATTTCAGGTTGTATGACTATAGGATGCTGACCTCATCCCAAAACCAGGGATAGATCAGGAGAAGAAACCATAAATAATATCTGATGTCTGAGTGGAAGATATAGACTAGGGGTCAAAATCAGAAATGACGCTTGATATCTTGTGCGGAAATATTGAACAGAAGATAACACCATCACTAAAATATGTATTTTGTATGAGTTTGCCTCCTTGTAATCAGAAACCACAAATCACATGTTCCATGTCTGAGTGGGATATTCTGGCCAGGGCCAAAAGAATAAATTAATCTGATGCTGAGAATTGGGCATAGGCCTGATCCAAAAATCAGGCGGGAACCCTTATATGCCTAAGTGAGAAATCTAAGCCCAGAGGACAAACCAGAAATGATATTTAGTATCCACTGGGAGCCATACGATGGATGAATGCAGAATTATTGCCTGAAGTGTGAAATAGGGGATGGAGACTAACCCAGAAGTAATGACCGGTGTCTGATTATGAATACTACCTAGGGGAACGTGCAGAAGTAATGCCCACTGTGTGAAGGGTGGTGTTGCCTAAAACAAGTCTACAGAGATGAGTGAAAATGAGAATGGGTACTACTCAGAAATAATGCCTGATGTCTGAAATGAAGCACAAAATATTTGAATGTCTACAGGAAGTAGGCCGGAGATCAACCCTAGGCAATACAGTCAGATTTCTGAGTGGGGGCATACTCACCAGAATATGACAGAAGTATCTAAGTCCAATGACTGAATGGGAGAAAATGTCCAGGGTCTAAAACCTAAAGCCTAAAGCCCTGTGTATGAATGGGAGAGAAGAACAGCACCCAAAAAACGTAAGGAAATAAAGCAGAAAGTCTAAATGAGGGATACAGGCCAGTGACCACAACCATGACTAAGAATGGTAGCCAAACTGGGGATGGACGCCTTGGTACAAACCCACATGTAAAGTGCATGCAGTCTAGGTTACAAAACCAGTAGTAAAGTCTGGTGTCTGACTGCCAGGAGCAGGCCAGGGGCAAGACCAGGACCAAAGTATGGTGTATGAATGGTGGGTGCAGGCATGGTTACCTAACAAGGCATAAAGCTTGGTATCACAAAGAGTGATTCAGGTTGTGATACAGAAAAGCAGTTTTAAAGCTTGATGTCGGAAAAGGTATCCAAGCCACGGTACAAAATGAGGTCTACATTTTGCATTAGAATGGGGTTTGAAGGCTAGGGTTCGAAACCAGGATTAAAGATTTATATCAGGATGGGAGGGCCAGGCTGGACTACAAAATCAAGGATGTTAGAATGGCAAATGTAGTCCAGGGTACAAAACTAGGTGTACAGCTTGGCTTTGGGGTAATGCAGAGCACGGAAAAACAAGTCTAATCTTGAGGTCAGAATGGGAAATGCAGACTGGGATACCAAACCAGGACTGCAGCTTAATGTTGTAGCAAGAGATTCTGGTTGGATTATAAAATCAGGACTAAAGCGTGATGCCAGAATATGATATGCTAGTTGGGTTACAATAACAGGACTAAAGGTAGATGTTAGAATGGGGAATGCAGGCCGGGTTACAAAACAAAGATCGAGGATTGATTCTGAGATGAGGGTTGCAGGTCTAATCCCAAGATTATAGTCCAACGTGTGAATGGGGAATTCGAGCCAAAGGAATAAACCTCAGAGGAAACCGGGATGCCAGGATATGAGTTTCTAGCTGGGTCACAGTAGCAGGACGGTTAATGTTGGGACAAGGATGCGGCCGGCGTACAAAACCAAGAATATAGCTCAAACTTTGAATAGGGATCCCAGCCAGGGAAACAAATCTCAGAGTTGTTGGTGGTGTATGAGCAGTGCCCATCTTTGGCTGTAGGGTTCTGCTGGCCACTGGTCGGAAGCCGCCTCTGTGGGGATGGCTCTTGGCGTGACGGCCCCGCGACTGCCCCTTGATCCTGAGATCTATTAGCAGTGACATGCAAGCCCTGCTTCTCAGATAAGACTCTTATGCCATGATCCATCTTTTAATAAGTGCTCATTCAGATGCAGATTGGGCCTCAGCCCCTCTCCGGTGGCAGCTGCGGCGCTTTTCTCCCATTCAAAGACGCTCAACCGACTGTATTCACTTTAATGTTCTTTTCTGCCGAAGAGAATGTCTTTTCCATAATCTCCCGACCCACAGCACACTTTACATAATCCTCTTCAGCGGTTTATGGGTTTTTTTTGGGTGAGGAGTTTGGTGGAGGGGGCGGTGGTGTCGAGAGAATAGAGGAACCATTCGACTGCTACGTATAATTGAATTCTGTTCTCTATTTCAAGATGTTGCATTTTTCTTGAGAGAAAGAGTTTCTGCTTAAGAAAGACGGGGGATTAATAACAAAGGCATCGTCTTTGCAGATGCTTTTCGGGCGTTTTGGACGTGGTCTGTTCCCAGACACTTTTTTTTTTTTCAGATGTGTTCCCCCAGACCACACCACTTCCCATATGTTGGTATGTTGGGCTTCTAAGCACCCCCTACTCCTTGGAGGTGACATTGCACCGTCATCTGGAAGTGGCCATCAGGACAAGGGCCCACCTTCTCCCATCTCATAGCTTGGAGGGGATCCGACGACCCTCAGCATCCCATTAAGTTACACGTGGCAGAAACAGGTGTGATGGTGTTAACTCTTCTGGCAGCCATGCCCCCATATTCGAAAGCAGTCCAGATAAATGCGGAATGACCAGTGAAAACAATATTCAAGAGCCATTTTTAATGCCTCTGGCGGCTTGAGATGTTCCTGGAAATCAACAGGTGTTGTACAGTGTTAGTGTCCCACCTCCCCATGATTTGTGTAAAATGTTTTAATGCTGTACAGTGGACAAAATATTTAATAATTCAGTTACTTAAGAGGTGGCTCCATATGACCTCCCTGAACCATTGGACAAGGTGCCAATAGTCCCGCTTGCAAGGACACCCCTGTTATTCCTGATAATCTTGACATCAGCGTCTCAGTGCGTCTCCATGACAACGCAGAACTGAGAGTGACGTGTTAATATGGCTTCTGGCATCGGTGCTCTCATTTGTAAGTAGTGGGACAAACCTGTGCAACATGATTAATACCGGACTATTCTGCTCCAGTAGGTTGTCCCCCCCAACATGCTACAGGTCCGAGGAGGAGGCGTTCGTGCTCCATTCAAACCTTAACCCGTGGGTACAGCTCTCGCGGCTGCTCACTAGCTCCTCTTACCTAAAATTGATGGAATGGAATGCGCTCAGAGCAATTAACAGCGGTTCAGTTTCGTTCAGGCATTTTTAATTCATTACTTTTGTGCTAAGCGAGTCGCCCTGAGTGGTAAGAGTATGCTTATTATACAATGTGAATTCCTAGAGTTAATTGACACAAGGCCGAGTAGGAGATCATGAAAAAATAGATATAATCTAAGCATCAAACGTGAGCGAGTGGAAAAAGGAGGACAAGAAGTTTTCGTTGAGAGTGAAAGAAAGGAAGAGAAATTATTTTTAAAAAAGGAATCAAGACAGAAAGTAAGCAAAGAGAAGAAACCTTTTACTAAAGGCTCAGAAAACTACAGAGTCAAAGAGTTTTTTCTCCATTTCCATGAAGGATGCACAGCGAATAAAGGATGAGAAGCTGGTACAGTGGCAGAAGGCATGGAGAAAAGGAGGAGTGAACAGAACCGCACCAAGATTGTTTTAAGAGCAAGCACATGGGTTAACACCAGCGGTCGAAGTGCATAAAACAAGTAGGGGAACTATGATGCTGCATGCAGTGAGGGCGGGGTCAGTGAGTGTGGGGCGTGGTCAAAGGTGTGGCTCAAAAATTAGATATTCTGTACGTTTTTTGGTCTTCCACCGTCAAGTAGCCACATATAAAATAACATACAGCTTAAATGAAAAATAAATAAAAAAAAGTTGCTACTTGTTAGAAAATGCACTGTAGTACATTATGAAAATTCCATTAGTTAATGCACTGCAGAGGTCTGTGGTTGTAACCAGAGCGCTCCAGGATTAAATCTTGGTTGATGCAGTTGAGAAAAGTGATGAGTATTTTTAATGATACCAGGTTGCAGCCTGTGACAGAAAACACTGTGAATATGTAATTCATCATGTTAAACTTGCATTACACGCAGTGTATGATAGACTGCTATAAAATGAGCAAAATATTTAAGATAAAATGGGGCTTTAGGTTTTTATAGTACCCAGAGTGTAGGTAATGCAATTCTTTTACATTACTGTCCCTTAAACACCTCCAGGAGAGGTAAGCACTGTATAAATACAATTACAAATAAAAGCATGCACTTCACAGCTCATTTGTTAACTCTTTGCACTCCCAAAGGATCACCGTGGTTAAAATGACACTGCTCCCCAAAATATTATGGGGGTCATTACAACCCTGGCGGACGTTGTTAAAGCGGCGCTAAGACCGCCAACAGGCCGGCGGTAAAAAAATGGGAATTATGACCGTGGCGGAAACCGCCAACAAAGACAGCCACTTTAACACTCAGACCGCCATGGCGGTACAGACAAACAGCGCGGCGGTCACCGCCAACAGACAGGTGGGAGACAATGTACCGCCCACAGTATCACAGCCTACCAATCCGCCACCTTTTCCGGGGCGGATTCCCCGCAGATAAAAACACGGCGGAAACAGCCATTTCAAAGGGAAACGCTCACCTCTACACACTCCACGAGGAAGGAGGGCACCATGGAGCCGGAACTCCATATTCTTCCTGCACTAGTCTTCCTGCTCCAATATGATGATCATCAACGCCGGCGGCGAAGACAACGGTGAGTACTGCACCTACGACATAGGGGAGGGGGAGGCAAAAGACAGGGACACACACAACCAACATCCTAACCCCCACCCGACCCTCACCCACTACAACACACACACCAATGCATATCCAAACATTACAGTAACAACCCCCAAACCCCCTGGAAGAATGCAAAGACAAAAGGAAATGAGTGGAACCATTGTAATATATCAAAATATAGTAACCAAATATATACAGATATATATATATATATACACATTAAACAAAATATACATCACGATTAGTAGTGCAGGTAATGCACCATTCATTGTCCGTGGACCACTGGGCCCAAAATGCATGGGCGAGGCCCACACCAGATACCTGATCAAAACAGAGAGAACACTGCTGGGGCATCAGATAGAAATACAACAGGCACCTCAGGGGGAAGGGAAGGGGGGGCACCTCAGCCGGATGAGTGCACCACGCCAGATCCACGAGGGGGCTCCATGCCCATTGATGTATCCTGGGGAGTGTATAGCCACAGTCTCTCAAGTCTCTACAGTGGGTGGGTTGCCCACTGTACCATCCTGGGGAGTGCAAAGCCACAGTCTCTCAAGTCTCTACAGTGGGTGGGTTGCCCACTGCCATATCCTGGGGAGTGCAAAGCCACAGTCTCTCAAGTCTCTACAGTGGGTGGTTTGCCCACTGCCATATCCTGGGGAGTGCAAAGCCACAGTCTCTCAAGTCTCTACAGTGGGTGGTTTGCCCACTGTACCATCCTAGGGAGTGCAAAGCCACAGTCTCTCAAGTATCTACAGTGGGTGGTTTGCCCACTGTACCATCCTGGGGAGTGCAAAGCCACAGTCTCTCAAGTCTCTACAGTGGGTGGGTTGCCCACAGCAACAGTCTCTCAAGTCTCTACAGTGGGTGGTTTGCGCACTGCCATATGCTGGGGAGTGCAAAGCCACAGTCTCTCAAGTCTCTACAGTGGGTGGTTTGCACACTGCCATATCCTGAAGAGAGCAAAGCCACAGTCTCTCAAGTCTTTAAAGTGGGTGGGTTGCCCACTGTACCAACCTGGGGAGTGCAAAGCCACAGTCTCTCAAGTCTCTACAGTGGGTGGGTTGCCCACTGTCCCATCCTGGGGAGTGCAAAGCCACAGTCTCTCAAGTCTCTACAGTGGGTGAGTTGCCCACTGTCCCATCCTGGGGAGTGCAAAGCCACAGTCTCTCAAGTGGATAACAGTCTCCACAGGTTCTGGAGGGGGACTGATGCCCAGAGTGCTTCATCCTGTGAAGGACAGATGGAGTCGAGGCATGTCTCCACTGGTTCTGGAGGGGGACTGGTGCCCAGAGTGCTTCATCCTGTGAAGGACAGATGGAGTGGTTGCATGTCTCCACTGGTTCTGGAGGGGGACTGGTGCCCAGAATGCTTCATCCTGTGAAGGACAGACGGAGTGGATGCATGTCTCCACTGGTTCTGGAGGGGGACTGGTGCCCAGAGTGCATCACTCTCCCCGTGACGGTCCCAGTTGCGTCACTGCCCCTGCCGCCCTTGGGGTAGCGGTGCTTGCCATGGTGGTCTTTGCCCTGTTCAGCGGTGCTTGAGTTTGCAGTTTCTGACCTGTTCAGCGGTGCTTGCCTTGTTCAGCGGTGCTTGCCATGGCGGTCTTTGCCCTGTTCAGCGGTGCTTGAGTTTGCAGTTTCTGACCTGTTCAGCGGTGCTTGCCCTGTTCAGCGGTGCTTGCCATGGCGGTCTTTGCCCTGTTCAGCGGTGCTTGAGCTTGCAGTTTCTGAACTGTTCAGCGGTGCTTGCCCAGTTCAGCGCAGCTTGCCATGGCGGTCTTTGCCCTGTTCATCGGTGCTTGAGTTTGCAGTTTCTGACCTGTTCAGCGGTGCTTGCCCTGTTCAGCGGTGCTTGCCATGGTGGTCTTTGCCCTGTTCAGCAGTGCTTGAGTTTGCAGTTTCTGACCTGTTCAGTGGTGCTTGCCCTGTTCAGCGGAGCTTGCCATGGCGGTCCTTCATTGCCCAGCTGGGCTGGGGCTGGCGGTCCTTCATTGGGCAGCTGGGCTGTGGCTGGTGGTGGCCTCCTGGGCACTTACTCTGGCGGTGGCCTTCTGGCCACTGACAATCAGGCTGCCCTCCTGGGCCCTTACTCTGGCGGTGGCCTCCTGGCCACTGACGATCGGGCTGCCCTCCTGGGCACTGACTCTGGCGGTGGCCTCCTGGCCAGTGTCGATCCGGCTGCCCTCCTGGGCACAGACTCTGGCGGTGGCCTCCTGGACAGTGACGATCGAGCTGCCCTCCTGGGAACTGACTCTGGCAGTGGCCTCCTGGTTAGTGACGATTGGGCTGGCGGTGGACTCCTGGGCAGCGGGGATGATGGCGGTCTTCTCCGCTGTGCTGCTCCTCCCAGACTTTGGAGATTTCTTCTGCCCCTTCCCCACCTTGGGAGGAGTCACAGCTGAGTCGACACTTCCCCCTGGACCCTTGTGAGCGGCTTTGCTGGCTGGAGTCTTCACCCTCTCCCGCCGGGCACTGTCCAACTTCTGGTGCTTCACAGAGGGGGGGGGAACTGGCTGTGCTGTGGCTCTGTGTCACACTGGCTGTCCTGGTGGCCGGTGCACTCCACATACCTGTAACAACAGGCACCACTGGTCCCGGAGATTCTTTGGCTGAGGTGCTAGTACGGGACCTATGATTTGGAGGGGGGGGGGGGAAGAGGTCAAACTTGGTCAGGAAAAGTTTCTTAGGAACACTGGGACGGGTAGCTGGAGGGGGTTTGGGAGTGGAGGAAGAGGTAGTGGTTGTAGGAGGTGTACGTTTGGTGACTTTCGATGAAGGTGCATGCGCTGGAGGCTGTCGTGAGGTGGATGGCTGTTGGGTAGGTGTGTGCCTGAGTTTGTGTATCTTGGGAGGGGGCATCACGGACACACTGGGAGAGGACACAGGGGACGTGTAAATGGGAGTGGGGGTGGTGAGTGCACGTGAGCGTGGTGTGGTGGTGGGTGTGCTGGTGCGGGATGTAGTGGCTGTAGTGGTAGTGCATGCAGGTGAGAGTGTAGACGACACTGGGAGGGAGGAGGGAGACGACGAGAAGGGGGACACAGTGGAGGCAGTGGATGTTGGTGTGTCTGTATGTGTGTGATGCTTGCGTGAGTGCCTGTGGGATGTGTGGTGCTTATGTTTGCCTGAGCTTCCCTTGTGTGTTGAAGTGTGTGCATGCTGGTCTGATGGTGTGCTTGGCCAGAGTTTGCAGGGTTCGATGAAGGGCAGCCTGACCAGAATGAATGCCCTCCAGGAATTCATTTGTGTGTTGCAAGTCCCTTTCTACACCCTGGATGGCATTCAAAATGGTAGACTGCCCAACAGTGAGTGACCTGAGGAGGTCAATGGCCTCTTCACTGAGGGCAGCAGAGGTGACAGGGGCAGGGGCTGAGGTGCCTGGGGCGAAGGTGATGCCCACCCTCCTGGGTGAGCGGGCACGGCGTGAAAGCTGAGGGACTGCTGGGAGGGCGGTGCTGATAGGGGGGGGGGTGGCGGCTGTACCTGTAGAAGTGGGGGGGCACAGATTTTGCCGCCATCACAAGGGAGCTCCCATCGGAGGACAAGTCTGTGTTGCTGGTTGCAGATCCTGTGACCGCCGTGAAGCTCCCCTCGCCCTCCGTCCCACTGGTGTATTCCGAGTCCGTGGTGTGGCCCTCCATGGCCATGTGGGATGCAGCTCCCTCGTGCTCCGGTGCCACTGTACCTCCGCCTGATGATGCTGATGCACACAAGAACATGGAGACCAGAAAAAGGGGGGGGGGGGGGACAGAAGAAAGACAGGTTGAGTGCATGGCTTACCGCTACCGTTGGCAGACAATACAGACACAGAATCCCCCTGCACTACGCCGCGCTGTTGGGCTCTACAGATGCAATTCCTGGGATATATCGTACATGGCTATGGCCGACATCTGCACACATAGATGACACAGGGGCATGTATACCTGTACTTGGCACTCTACAGAGTTGGGGTGGGGTGCCACATGGACTGCATTACGGAGGGGCCTAGCCTACAGAACTCGCCCTGGCCTAGGGAAACCCACAGCCCTCCTCCCCCACCTAGACACCCTCACTGTGCGCAAAGTCCGCTGAATGATGTTGTACTCACCCCCTTGTGTCTGCTGTGATGCCCTCAAGGGCCCATCCAACTCAGGGTAGGCCACCGCCAGGATCCGGAACATCAGGGGGGGTCATGGTTCGACGGGCACCCCTCCCACATTGGGAGGCCATCCCCAGCTGAGCCTCTGCCGTCTTCTTGCTCCAGGGGCGAATGTCCTCTCATCTTTTCCAGCAGTGGGTGCTCCGTCTGTGGTGGACCCCCAGGGTCCGGACATCCTTGGCGATGGCACGCCAAATATCCTTCTTCTGGTGGGCGCTGACCTACATGAAATGTACAGGAGAAGAAGAGCAGTCATTACCAACTGCACCGTCGAAGTGAGTGGCCCACATCCCTAGCCTTGCCATGTGGCACATGCATTCACACTCCTTCATGCACGCAGAACTGTGCCCCCTTCCTTCTTACAACCAGCCCTCTCCACACAGGCATAGCCCATACAGCGTGCTCCCTGTGTAATTACCTGTTGGTCTGGAGGACCGTAGAGTAGCGTATACTGGGGGAGGACCCCGTCCACGAGCTTCTCCAACTCCTCTGCAGTGAAGGCAGGGGCCCTTTCCCCAGACGCACGAGCCACTTTCTCTTCCAGACCGAGGTCACAGCAGCACTTGCAGTGTAGGTCCTCTCCTGTTGAAGATCAGGTATCGAGTGATTGAACAGATAGAAAATGGCGGTCACGTCCGCGGCAGTCACATCCGCGGCGGTGCGTACCATCACCGCCGGCGTACATCGTCATTGGCTCCTGGGACCCATAGGGTCCAATGTTAACCAATGCAACATTGCGCCGCGGTCTCCGACCGCCTACCGCGCGGTGTAGAACGCCAGCGCAGTTACCTCACATCCCATTGTCCCACTTTAGAGGTCAGGCAGCCGCCATTTCAGGGGCCCACATGGCCTGATTCACAACTGTGTCACACAGACCTAGGCCTTGTCGCACAACACAAATACAAGCCAGATTCTGTGTATGAATGGTGTTCTATGTAGACTGTGGGTACATACCTCTGAGTTGTTTGACTCTGTGGTCGCTGTTGTCCTTCCTAGGCACTGTCCGCTGGGACATGTGAGGAGATGGCGGAATCCTCTGATGTACCGACCGCTGGTGGACCTGTTGACAATGGAGGAGCGACATTTGATCATCACCTACAGGTTTGACTGTGCCAAAATCCAGGAACTGTGTACCCAGTTGGAGCCAGACCTGATGTCAGCAATCCACCATCCCACAGGGATCCCCCCCTCAAGTGCAGGTGCTATCAGTGCTCCATTTCCTTGCAAGTGGGTCATTTCAAACAACAGTGGCCATGGCATCAGGGATGTCCCAGCCTATGTTTTCCAACGTGTTGTCCAGAGTGTTGTCTGCCCTTCTGAAACACATGCGGAGCTACATCGTTTTCCCTCAGGTGGAGGATTTGGCTACAGTTAAAGGTGACTTCTATGCCCTTGGACATATCCCCAACATCATAGGTGCCATGTAGCTCTGGTCCCCCCCCCCACAGGAGTGAACAGGTGTACAGGAACCGGAAGAGTTATCATTCGATGAATGTACAGATGGTATGAATAGCAGCATCCCTTATGTGATGGGTCAACTCCAGAGGCACCGAGTGTGGCTATTACGGGACACTGGTTACCCCAACCTGTCATGGCTACTGACCCCAGTGAGGAATCTCAGGACCAGGGCAGAGGAACGCTACAATGAGGCCAATGGGCGGACTAGGAGGGTGATCGAATGCACCTTCGGCCTCCTGAAGGCCAGGTTCAGGTGCCTCTATATGACAGGTGGTTCCTTATTCTACTCACCAAGGAGGGTGTGCCAGATCATCGTGGCCTGCTGTATGCTTCACAATCTGGCTTTGCGACGACAGGTGCCTTTTCTGCAGGAGGATGGTCCAGATGACGGTGTTGTGGCAGCTGTGGAGCCTGGGGACAGTGATGAGGAGGAAGCAGAGGAAGAAGACATTGACAACAGGGACTCAGTTATCCAGCAATATTTCCAGTGACACACAGGTGAGAACACATTCCTGCCTACTACAAGTACTTTCACACTTCTACCTCTATCCTGTCTGTCGATTTCAACCAGTATATGGTAACTGAGTTGTACATTTCCATTACGGTTTCACAGGTGTGGTTACCAACGTGTGTCATCTGCTTACATTCCTCATGGATTTGAGATGTGTGACATAGGTATGTTGCCATTACATTTGAGAACGCATTTTGTCACTGTGATTGCTAATACACATTTTCAAAATCACAGACTGACTCCAGATTGTTTTGTGCTTCAAGGGTGTTTATTGCAGTGCTAAATATTGGAGTGGGTTTGTAAAATGGTGAGGGTTGATGATGGAGGAATGTCCATGGCAGAGTCCAGTCTATTAGTCTCACAGGTGCATTGCCGATATGGGCATAGGAAGTGGAGCTGGGGCAGTTTCAATATGGACAGGGTTACAAAGTTACAAAGTGGGACAGTAGGATGACAATTAGGGTGGTCTCATTTTTTGGCGGGGGTCTTGGCATTGTGCTCTGTCTTGTTCCTGGACCTCAGGGACTGTTTATGGGGTGGTTCTACGTCTGCAGGGGGTGGATGGTTGGTGTGGTGGTCCTGTGGCGGGGCGTCCTGTCCACTAGCGCCGGGGGAGGTGGTGGGCAGTTCTTCGTCCATGCTAGTGTCAGGGGCTCCTTGGAGTGCCACAGTGTCCCTCCTGGTGTTAAGTATCTCCTTCAGCACCCCTACGATGGTGCCCAGGGTGGTGCTGATGGTTCTGAGTTCCTCCCTGAACCCCAAATACTGTTCCTCCTGTAGCCGCTGGGTCTCCTGAAACTTGGCCAGGACCGTTGCCATTGTCTCCTGGGAGTGGTGGTATGCTCCCATGATGGAGGAGAGGGCCTCGTGGAGAGTGAGTTCCCTAGGCCTGTCCGCCCCCTGTCGCACAGCAGCCCTCCCAGTTCCTGGGCCTCCGTCCCCTGGACCGTGTGCCCACTACCACTGCCCCCAGGTCCCTGTTGTTGTTGGGGTGGTGGGTTATCCTGGGTTCCCTGTAGTGGTGGACACACAGCTGATTGACGTGTCCTGGGGACGGAGGTATGGGCCCGCTGGGTGGGTGCTGTGCTGGTGTTACCAGAGGGTGGAAGGTCTGTGGTGGCCTGTGACTGGGTGTGGGGAACCGACTGTCCCGAGGCCCACGATGGTCCGGGCTGGTCATCTAGATCCAGCTGGACAGAGCTGCTGTCATCACTGTGGGCCTCTTCTGTGGGTGGGGTGGAGATGTCTGGACCCTCCTGTCTGGTGATGTTGGGTAGTGGTCCTGCAGGGGTGTAAAAGCATGATTATTGCATCTGTGTGTGTCATGGTGCACAATGGGTGGGTGACCGTGTACCCCAGTGCTTGCACTCCTGTGTAGAGGCTTGTGTGATGATTGTTGAGGGGGGTGTTATGGGTATGTGCAGTGGGCATGCTTTAGTGATGGGTGTCCATGCTTTGTTGTGTCATGCAGGGCTTGGTGTTGGGATGGGTGGTTTGTGTTAGTAGTACATATGTGAGGAGTTGGAGTGATAGGGGAGGGGGTGAGGGTGGGGGTCTGTGATAGCATGCAGGTAGGGTGGGGATATGATAGTTAAGATTTGTCTTACCAGAGTCCATTCCTCCACCGACTCCTGCGAGGTCCTCAGGATGCATAATAGTCAAGACCTGCTCCTCCCATGTTGTTAGTTGTGGGGGAGGAGGTGGGGGTCCGCCGCCAGTCCACTGTACTGCGATGTTGTGTCTGGAGACCACGGAACGCACCTTCCCCCGTAGGTTGTTCCACCTCTTCCTGATGTCCTCCCGATTTCTTGGGTGCTGCCCCACTGCGTTGACCCTGTTGACTATTCTTTGCCATAGCTCCATCTTCCTTGCTATTGAAGTGTGCTGCACCTGTGATCCGAATAGCTGTGGCCCTACCCGGACGATTTCCTCCACCATGACCCTGAGCTCCTCCTCCGAAAACCTGGGGTGTCTTTGGCGTGCCATGGGGTGGTGTAGGTGATGAGTGGGGTGGTGTGTGTGGTGATAAGTGTTGTGATATGTAGTGGTGTGTGGTGTTTTGTGTGTGGAAGTAGTGTGGGTGATGGTGTGGAGTGCCTGTGGCTGCTAGTTTGTGGATGGTGGTGTCTCTCTCTGGCCTTCTCTCTGTAATGGTGGTCGTAGGGGTTTGTGGGTGATGTGGGTGTGTGTTTTATATAGTATTGAGTGTGTGGGAGTGGTGTGTGTATGTGTATCAGGTGTGTGTATTTCAAATTGTCCAATGTGGTGGTGTTTTGGAGATGTGTGTGTATTTTGAGCGCGGCGGTGTGTACCGCCAATGGAATACCGCGGTTGAAAGACCGCCGCGTGGATTCGTGGGTCGTGATAGCATGGGCGTATTTTTGTTGGCGTGACGGTGGAGGATTTGTTTTCGCCAGTTTATCACTGACCTTTGGTGTGGCGGACTTGTGTGGGTGTCTGAATTTTGGCAGATTTTGGGATGTGTGTCATAATAGCTGTGGCGGATTTCCGCTGCCACGGCGGTGTGTTGGCGGTCTTCTGCACGACAGTAAGCGGCTTTTACCGCCAATGTTGTAATGACCCCCTATATGTTTGTCATCACAAATCTTCGAGTAATAAGGCCAATGAAAGCCAGTACCAGCTCCAACACATCCTTTACACTTGCAGATTAACTCGTTGCGCACATTTGCATTTCTTTCAGGCAAGCAAGCACCCTGACAGGAAGACGTGTTTAGTTGCCTGTCTGGCTTCAGTTTCACTTCACAAGAGACTCACTGAATGACACTTCAGCCGAGGAATTTAAACTTTTGGAATTAACCATCCTATGACGGTTGTCTTCACATAAAGGGGGTGACAGTCGCGACTGGTGTCGGGGCAAAGGGGTGGAGATGGGGGCGGGGGCAGCCAAAGACAAAAGCACAACAAAAATACAAATATAAAATAA
The DNA here is from genome assembly GCF_031143425.1 of Pleurodeles waltl. Classification (NCBI taxonomy): domain Eukaryota; kingdom Metazoa; phylum Chordata; class Amphibia; order Caudata; family Salamandridae; genus Pleurodeles; species Pleurodeles waltl. The sequence goes on from NC_090451.1 coordinate 660,586,689, forward strand.
AAAACCTTACCTGCCGCATCACCGCCGTTTCACCGCTCTTCAGGCTCCACTCACTGCAGGCACAGGCTCCCAGACTGCCCTTGGCAAATCCTAACACTGCTCTCATGTTGCTGGCAGCATGAGAGCAGCATCAGGATTGTCCTGAGTGCCCTTGATTTGCACTCCCAGACAGACTAGGAGCCTGTGCCTGCTGTCTTCAACCCAGCAATGTAGCTTGGTTTGGAGACAGCTCAGTGCGCATGTCAGTTTGGCAACAGTGCACACCGCCCCCCCCCTCATGCCTGTCATCATAAACATGGTTTGTTATCATTTTTTTTTTTAAAGTTTTGCAGCTGCCTGTGGAGGGGGCGACACATCTCCATAGCGGAGGAGCCACCACTGGCTACTAAGCTGATTGTTTGCTTGTTTGGTCATCTCTCTGTGACTAATTGCAGTGCTGCACTGCTGTGCTGCACTGCTGTTCTGTGCGACCAGAGGCTTGATGACTGAGAATAATTCAAGGATGTGAATTTGCGAGAGATCCAATGCTGGAGTAACGATATTTCCTTTGTAAAAAATATTCAGGATTCCCACACAGAGGCACAGAAATTCATTGCACCTGAATGCAAAAAAAGATATTGTGATAGAAAAGTAGTCTAACAATTGGTAATTCCCACTTTTCCTCCACTGCCATTCCGTCTAGCATACAGAGAATACCTGTGCCGCGCCCAAAGATAAAACAAATCTATACCACAAGGTGTGAATGAGTTAACGAAGGGTAACATACGATTTTAATACATTTTTATTTTCATTTTCTAATGAACATTTTTAAAATATTTTTTCTTAAGAAGTTTTGTAAAAGAAACAAAAAGAGAGCAAACTATTTCTCTGCATAAACATTTTATTTAGACCCATTTTCTCCGTTTAAATGTATTTAGGATCCTGCACGTAGGTGGAGATATTTGTGTTTATAAATGTAATCAAGATCTCAGTGAGACCTCTTTGGGAGAAAGGAAGGAAATGAGTAAAGAGAGAGGCTCCTCAGGGAGAGGGAAGGCTACTTAGCACGTGCACCTCCATCGCTTTCCTTTTACAAAACTCCGGGCAAACTTGAAAAGCGTCGGCTTTCCGCCTACGGTTGAGACGGCCTAGTATAGCCTCTTAAAGTGTTGTGGAGAGCAGAGGGAGGGAGTGATTTCTTCAGTAAAAAAATAACAAACCTAAAGTATCGCCCCTCACATGCGGAAAGTTTTCTCCAAGCACATGAGGGACAATTGTTGACATTGCCTAGACGATTCAAATAGCATATGATCGTACCAGTAGTAATTAGTATTCTCGAAGGAGGAGCAAGTGGTGGGTCTGTTGTGTTGCCATCAGAAAAACTGGTGTCTGCTGGGTCTGTCGCCACCAGAAAAACTGGGGTCTGGGCTGGGAAATGAGGCTGAGAAACGCAGAGAAGAAAGTTGTGACAACAAGAATTTTTTGATTTTGAAAGAATGTCACCTTCCCGTTATCTAAAACAGTCCCTCCTACATTTTACTGGATTCAAATTTCATATTCAACACCAAAATTTCAAAAATAGTCACAATTCAGTATTTGTTATTCCAGAAAGAAAAATAATCTTTCCCAACCCAACCTTTTCCCTGCTGGCACTTCATGCATTTCAATCTCGCCAAGTGCAAAGTCTGTGGAGTAAAAGCCAATATCTTCCAAGCACTAGTGAGTTCCTCCTGGTTGAAGGTGGTACCGCACGTCCAATCCTACGACATCCACAGCTACAGATCCCATAAATTGTTAATTTCCATAGCACAGCAATAACCAACACACCCAGTTACTGCTGATCTGCAATGCTGTCGTTGGTATCTGAAGGGAGTATCCTCCAACTCGTCAGGTTAACCTACTAGGACAGTGGTTCCCAATCTTTTGACTCCTGGGGACCCCCAATGAATCATTACTGGAAGCCGGGGACCCCCAGCAATTTGTACAATTTAATTTCAAACATTAAAACAGTAATTTGCAAAAAATATAACAAGTACACATCAAACAAGTACTCAAATTACTAAAGATAAAATTCTTTTATATTGAAAAAATATGCAAAAATCGAAACATTTTACTGGAAAGGTTGACGCTGCATCTCTGCAACTACCTTTTTAATGTTTGTTTTTTATTTAGGAAAGGTGAATCCTCAGGTCAGATTCTACATTTCCGGAGCAATTTGTTTTTATTTTTTAGGTATGCAAGATCTGAGAAAGGTTTTTCACATAACCTAGTGAAGGGGAAAGGAAGTAAACCATAAGGGCCTCTCATCTCTCCCTAGCCTCTCTGTCACATGTATTTCATTTGTTTTATAGCACCTCTCATACCACTGTAGGGTGTCAGGGCACTGTGCAAGGGACTTACAAGGTGTAGGATTAACATGTCATCCACACTGGTAGGCATTTTCTAAGAGTGCTTGGTCCCGAGAAGTAAAAATTTAGGATTCAGAACACAGCACAGTGATTATCAATGACGTTGGCAAGAAGAACGTATTTCTACACAAGCAAACCTTTTTTAGCAGCATAAGGAAAATGAAAGACTAGGAAAAAAAATAACTTTCTAATTTGTGCCATGCTGTTTGTATGCAGCTCGTTAATGGCAGTTCACAGCTCATTGTGCTAGATTAAGATTATGAACTGCACCGTAACAAAAGAATCTCTGTGACAAAAGCAGTAACCCACTGTGCCATGCACATAAAATACTGTTTTTTCCAATATGCACGTTCTTTGCAGCAGGAATATTAACCACCTGTGCTATCTTTGAGTCAAAACTGCAACTAGACAAAGCTCCCATCTCTCTTCAGCAGATACATTAATCACTTGAGTTAGCTTGACGTTTTAATTGTTGATGTACCAGGAGCTTTGCAGTGGGTTTAAAACTGCTCAACAAATGAAGTAATAAAAATGAAAACACGCACACAGAGAAGTGCCTTTCTCCTAGCCCAGGCCTGCGGACCCCCTGGGAATGTGTCACGGACCCCTTGGGGTCCCCGGACCACAGGTTGGGAACCACTGTACTAGGGCAGATCTTCCTCACAGGGACTGTTATGAATGCTTTGTGTGTTGGGTCTGGGGAATGTTTTTTCATAAACCATAAAGGTATGGGCATGTCGTGCCCCTCCGATCCCACCCACTTTGACCACTGGTTAAAACAAGAGCATTGTTTAATCATCTTCCTTCAAATCATGGCTCAAATCCAACTCTTCACCATTGCAATCTGGCTGTCTTTCCTCTCGCTTCACAAAAACGCCTCTCTTTTCTTTATCAAATTTAACTTTTGCTGGCCTTCAATGCTGTCCTCCCTTTTCCATCCTTTCATGACTTTCAACACAGTTGATCACTCTGCTCCCCGTTGCATTCTTTCCACTCATAGGTTTCCGAGACTTCTCTTTCATGGCAGTTTATTGATGAGTGAAGGAGGTTGGCCCTCTATGTTGAGTGTAAAACTAGGCACACTGTGCAGAGGGCCAGGGCAACCACACATTGGTGTACAGTGGTAAAAACTAGACCACCTATTGCTCTAATTTTGTATGATAGCTTGGTCAAGCAGTTAGGATAATCTTGGAGAAGTGCAAAGCATTTGTTGTACTCACAGTATCGATAGATGAAACCACACACTCAAAAAAACAACTCAAGGCCAATTTACAAAAATACTTCAGATTTTCATAAAACTTTTAAGACCAAGATCGTCAAAATCGGGTAAGAATTGTTTAAGTCATGAATTTTTGAAGTTTAATAAAAATAATTTTTTTTTGTGTATAGGAATCAATGGGGAAAGTACTTTGAAAAGGCACTTAAAATCAGGCAATGCGTTTACCAATGTCTTCTTTCGCAGGTATGTTGAGGTGATTGGTGGGCACTATGGACCAGTTGGAGAAGTTCGGTCGGCTCCCGATTTCAGCAGGGGGCAGCTGCAGAAAGCCGTTGGAGCTGGTGTAAGGCCACTGCGGGATCCACTTGGAAAAGTGCTGCACAGGTGGGCTTAAAGGTGTGTCCAGTGGGTCCTGTTGGAGTGTCAAGGTCAACATGGGTGGGAGACTCTTAGGGCAAAGCTGAGTCTTCAGTGTAGGGCACTGGGCAGCCGGGGCGGAGAGGAATCGGTGAACCACGAGCTGCGTGCAAAGGTGCCCTTGTAAGTAGGAGGTAGGTCTCTTTGAGGGGCACTCTGGTGGGAGATCTTGGAGGTTTCTGAAGTCCCTCGACTGGGGCTTCCTCCTGGTGGGGGCTTCCTCCTGGACTGTCCTTCTTGGTGTCCGATGTTAGGTGACCAGTACCTAGGGCTATTGCATGGCTTGGCCACTGGAGGGTGCACTGACACCACACTTGGCACACTTGCAGGGTTTGTCCTCATGGTCTGTCGGGTGGAGTTTGGTTGGGCTTCGGTGTCCCGTTCCTTGGTCAGTAGCCGGTCATTGAATTGGCCTTAACTACATCTTTGGTCTAGGGTTGCAGGAGACTGATGCCTTCACTCTGGAGGGAGATCTCTGGCAGTTTTTAAAGAATGGAGGTCCTCTGGGGGGTTGTAGAGTTCGCCCAACATCCAAGCAACCCGTCAGCGGTGATTGTCGAGTCCTGGGTGCAGCAGGCAGAGTTTGGCGCCTTTTCTTGGTGCAGTAGGATTTCACTTCTCAAGCCTTGGGACTTCTTTGTTGCTGGTCTTATTTTGTCCTTGGAATCTGATTTCTTGGTCTAGGGATGCCTACTAAATACTGTGTTTAGTGGACATTTAGGGGAGTACCTATTAGTGCTCAATGGGTCACTTACCTTAGGGTAGCTACATCCACTAAGTGAGCAAGTCCTGTGGGCATAGGTCACTTCCCTACACCTGATTGACTATTTTTCTACCATCCAAGATGGAGCAAAAGGAAATGGAGGGGTCACTTTGCATGCAGTACCTTAGGGGTGGTGCAAGCTGGGTCTGACCACTCCTCCTGTCCTTTGTGTGGTTTTCCCACTGTTGCTCCTGCCAAAAGTGGGGATTTGCAATAGGGGCCGCCATCTGCTGCTAGCAGCCGGCTTGGGTTCAAGATTCAAGGGCGGTAAGCCCTTTGAAGCTCGCTAGCAGGGCAGGACACATTCCTGAGGGAGGGGGGGTTTGCACCTCCAGGACCCCCACAGGAAATGGAATGAAATCCCTAATGAACAACTCCCCTCATCGCTCTCCAAATCCCTCCCTTCCCCCTCTGACGACGCCAACACAGCAGCACACAATCTCAACACATGAATCACAGAATGCGTGGACTCTCTAGCACCTCTCCGGCTAACATCGGCCAAATGCGTACCTAAGAAGGTGTGGTTCTAAAAATTCTGGACCCATGTAATTTACTTTGCCACAACAGTACGATTTTAGTATCAAAAGACCGATAATGACTAGTACACTAAGCATGAGCATTTTCGCTCAATTCCAGCAGCGTTTTCACCTCGAAATCGCCATTTTCGTCCTGCACTCGTGACTCCCATTTTTTAAAGTTGCCCTCACATAGGCTTATAATACAGTCGGATTTGATTCCAAGGACACGTACACCTTGATTGACTTTTCTCTGACCTGGGCAAGCTGGAACCATTGCCTCAGGCCAAACTGTTTGGTCAGTCCCTCTCCCAGTGGCCGAATCAGATAGCATCAAGGCACACCATGCCATAAAACCCTTATTATCGCTCACACACCCTGCCTAATCTTACTCCCACCTGCACCTGCTCTTTTCTTCTTCTTACTTTACGAGGGGGAGGTGCCCGTTTTTATTGGGGGTCCACACTTATCTGATGTGAAATTCTAGGCCTTGCCGGGTAATTTATTATGGGTTGGATGACATGAAATATGAGGTTTCATCATGACACTGTTTTTTTCCTTTGTAGTGAAGACATGTGAATGACCAACCAAAATGTCAAGAATGTTTGCCTGAAGCTTAAAAAACTGTATATAAGGAAACATGGTTTTGCATTGACACACAGTCTCCTGAGAACATACAAGTCGTGCTGTTGTACTTCTAGGACGCTTGTCAATTGGTTGCAGCCAATAAATTCGATCTTTTACTTCACCTAGAAGACTCTGAGTTTCTGTAGTCTGAATCAGGAAAGTACCCGAGGTCTTTGGGTGTACCCTGGCACCGCTGGGTTACCGGATCAGTACCGGTTCTGAAAAACCCAGTACCTCAGTTGGCGCCCAACGTGGGGCGATACCAGCGGTACCGGTCCAAGCCTGAGGTTCGTGAGGAGCTTCGTGTGAAAATTCTGGAGGAAGGCCGCCACTTCATCGACCCCTGCATGTCGACGTGGTCCGAAAGTCTTTGCTGCGAGGTTCCCCGCTTCCCAACGGCTACGAAGGACTGCTGCCCTGGCTATCGCCCTGATTTGGACCCTTGATTTTTGGTAGAGCGAAACGATAAGACGAGTCTTCTGGTGACGTCATTGATATTTTCAGTTAAGTATAAGTGGAGCGTCTCCCAGTCCTTAGTTGGACACTTGGTTTGGTCCTTAGTTGGACACTTGATTTGGTCCTTAGTTGGACACTTGGTTTGGTCCTTAAGTTGGACATTTGGTTTGGTATCCCTTCGGGATCACTTTGATTTGGAACTTGCAAGTACCAAAGCCGAAGGACTCGTGTATTCACGAGACTATCGTAAACGATAATCCTTTGAAGTTTGAAGCTAGACTAGTGAGCGAAGATGCCTGGTCTTAGCAGACTTGGAAATTTGTTTTGTCTTGGTTGTAAAAGGGACTCCCGGTTGGAGGACTCATGTCCGGTTCCTCCGATTGGAACTCCAACTTATGAACTATATGTGAAGCACGGAGTAGGCCCCATCACATATAATGAAGTATGGATCCGTTACACCAGAAAAGATGGTGTTTTAAAATGGCCCCAAAATGGTAGCTTTGACACAGAAATCTTAGATAACCTCGAAGTTAGACTTTTTAAGAAGAAAGCCCGGCCGGCAATGTTTGATTCTTTCCGCTTATGGCGTAAGGAAGCCAAGCAAAAGGAAATTAAATTAGCTAAGAAAAATAAGAGAGAAAAAGGTATTTCGATTATGCAAGCTGCTATACAGTTTAAAGATAACGAAGCAGAACAGTTGAATGAGCAGTTACATAGGCGACACAAAATGACAGTAGATAAATGCTATCCAGTTTTGTCGCCTCTTCAGCAAGATGCAGCAAAAGACTCTGAAAAAGATCCCCTAATGTCGCATTTGCTAAGTTCGCCACCACCCTATGCGCAGAATGCAACGGCACCTCCGCAACCTCTAGTTGCACAACCAGTGGTTGCATTGCCTCCTGCTCCTCCCCAGCACCCACCAGCTATTCTTCAGTTGGTTCCTATTCCTCCGGTGCAGCCTTCTCAAGGGCCACCGGCTTTGACATCTGCTCTGCCTTTACTTCCTACAACTTTGACTACTATAGCGACTACCACTCCTGGTATTGTTTCTGACACTGCTTCTGTCTCTGCCTTGTCTCATTCTGTTTTTCCTCCTGTTCATTTGTCAACCTCTCCCTCTATCCGTCAGAGAATGACAAACACTGTGACTAGTCTTTTATCCCCTCTCTTTGGGTCATTAGCTACGACCCCAGTTACAGAGCGTAAGCAATTGCGTAGCCAATTGCCTGATGGTATGGAGAAAGAGACACTGAATTATTTGGCGCATAAATGGGTTACTGAACCAGCGAGATATGAACTAGAGTCTGTGATGGATGTCTTCCATCAGTGGGAAGAACCGAAACAGAGATACGTTTTTGAGAAAATGTGTACTTTTCTTTCTGAGGATTTAGAGGAAAATGGTTTGGAGCCCAATCCGCCTAAGTTGTGTCGTGTACGGTTTGATTTTTCAACAGGTTTGATTGTGGGTTCAGATGTCGAGAAAGCAGTTGCGACGTTATTGTCGTTTAGGACTGAAGGTGTTTCCAGGTTATTGTTTAAATATGATTCTTCTGCTAAAAAGAAAGGGAAACAGTACCCCATGAGAGAAGTTCCCCCACAGTGGAGGGAAGGGGACCCAAATGCTAATCCACCTGTCCTGCCTCACTTCCAGCGTGTATGGGTACACGTTCCATGGAAGCGAGCTGAAGTTTTAGCCCTTAAGCAGACATTGCCTGATCCCCGTAAGAATCCTACAGGGTATTACAAGGAATTGTCACAGACTGCGGTGTAGGAAGTTGGCTCTGTATGTGCTATTTCAAAGTAAGGAATAGCATGCACAGAGTCCAAGGGTTCCCCTTAGAGGTAAGATAGTGGCAAAAAGAGATAATACTAATGCTCTATTTTGTGGTAGTGTGGTCGAGCAGTAGGCTTATCCAAGGAGTAGTGTTAAGCATTTGTTGTACATACACATAGACAATAAATGAGGTACACACACTCAGAGACAAATCCAGCCAATAGGTTTTTGTATAGAAAAATATCTTTTCTTAGTTTATTTTAAGAACCACAGGTTCAAATTCTACATGTAATATCTCATTCGAAAGGTATTGCAGGTAAGTACTTTAGGAACTTCAAATCATCAAAATTGCATGTATACTTTTCAAGTTATTCACAAATAGCTGTTTTAAAAGTGGACACTTAGTGCAATTTTCACAGTTCCTAAGGGAGGTAAGTATTTGTTAGGTTAACCAGGTAAGTAAGACACTTACAGGGCTTAGTTCTTGGTCCAAGGTAGCCCACCGTTGGGGGTTCAGAGCAACCCCAAAGTCACCACACCAGCAGCTCAGGGCCGGTCAGGTGCAGAGTTCAAAGTGGTGCCCAAAACACATAGGCTAGAATGGAGAGAAGGGGGTGCCCCGGTTCCGGTCTGCTTGCAGGTAAGTACCCGCGTCTTTGGAGGGCAGACCAGGGGGGGTTTTGTAGGGCACCGGGGGGGACACAGGTCCACACAGAAATTTCACCCTCAGCGGCTCGGGGGCGGCCGGGTGCAGTGTAGAAACAAGCGTCGGGTTCGCAATGTTAGTCTATGAGAGATCTCGGGATCTCTTCAGCGCTGCAGGCAGGCAAGGGGGGGATTCCTCGGGGAAACCTCCACTTGGACAAGGGAGAGGGACTCCTGGGGGTCACTTCTCCAGTGAAAGTCCGGTCCTTCAGGTCCTGGGGGCTGCGGGTGCAGGGTCTCTCCCAGGCGTCGGGACTTTAGGTTCAAAGAGTCGCGGTCAGGGGAAGCCTCGGGATTCCCTCTGCAGGCGGCGCTGTGGGGGCTCAGGGGGGACAGGTTTTGGTACTCACAGTATCAGAGTAGTCCTGGGGTCCCTCCTGAGGTGTCGGATCTCCACTAGCCGAGTCGGGGTCGCCGGGTGCAGTGTTGCAAGTCTCACGCTTCTTGCGGGGAGCTTGCAGGGTTCTCTAAAAGCTGCTGGAAACAAAGTTGAAGCCTTTCTTGGAGCAGGTCCGCTGTCCTCTGGAGTTTCTTGTCTTTTCGAAGCAGGGGCAGTCCTCAGAGGATGTCGAGGTCGCTGGTCCCTTTGGAAGGCGTCGCTGGAGCAGGATCTTTGGAAGGCAGGAGACAGGCCGGTGAGTTTCTGGAGCCAAGGCAGTTGTCGTCTTCTGGTCTTCCGCTGCAGGGGTTTTCAGCTGGGCAGTCCTTCTTCTTGTAGTTGCAGGAATCTAATTTTCTAGGGTTCAGGGTAGCCCTTAAATACTAAATTTAAGGGCGTGTTTAGGTCTGGGGGGTTAGTAGCCAATGGCTACTAGCCCGGAGGGTGGGTACACCCTCTTTGTGCCTCCTCCCAAGGGGAGGGGGTCACAATCCTAACCCTATTGGGGGAATCCTCCATCTGCAAGATGGAGGATTTCTAAAAGTCAGAGTCACCTCAGCTCAGGACACCTTAGGGGCTGTCCTGACTGGCCAGTGACTCCTCCTTGTTTTTCTCATTATTTTCTCCGGCCTTGCCGCCAAAAGGGGGGCCTGGCCGGAGGGGGCGGGCAACTCCACTAGTTGGAGTGTCCTGCTGGGTTGGCACAAAGGAGGTGAGCCTTTGAGGCTCACCGCCAGGTGTGACAATTCCTGCCTGGGGGAGGTGTTAGCATCTCCACCCAGTGCAGGCTTTGTTACTGGCCTCAGAGTGACAAAGGCACTCTCCCCATGGGGCCAGCAACATGTCTCGGTTTGTGGCAGGCTGCTAAAACTAGTCAGCCTACACAGATAGTCGGTTAAGTTTCAGGGGGCACCTCTAAGGTGCCCTCTGGGGTGTATTTTACAATAAAATGTACACTGGCATCAGTGTGCATTTATTGTGCTGAGAAGTTTGATACCAAACTTCCCAGTTTTCAGTGTAGCCATTATGGTGCTGTGGAGTTCGTGTTTGACAAACTCCCAGACCATATACTCTTATGGCTACCCTGCACTTACAATGTCTAAGGTTTTGTTTAGACACTGTAGGGGTACCATGCTCATGCACTGGTACCCTCACCTATGGTATAGTGCACCCTGCCTTAGGGCTGTAAGGCCTGCTAGAGGGGTGTCTTACCTATACTGCATAGGCAGTGAGAGGCTGGCATGGCACCCTGAGGGGAGTGCCATGTCGACTTACTCGTTTTGTCCTCACTAGCACACACAAGCTGGCAAGCAGGGTGTCTGTGCTGAGTGAGAGGTCTCCAGGGTGGCATAAGACATGCTGCAGCCCTTAGAGACCTTCCTTGGCATCAGGGCCCTTGGTACTAGAAGTACCAGTTACAAGGGACTTATCTGGATGCCAGGGTCTGCCAATTGTGGATACAAAAGTACAGGTTAGGGAAAGAACACTGGTGCTGGGGCCTGGTTAGCAGGCCTCAGCACACTTTCAATTGTAAACATAGCATCAGCAAAGGCAAAAAGTCAGGGGGCAACCATGCCAAGGAGGCATTTCCTTACACAACCCCCCCCCAAACGAAAGAGGATGAGACTAACCTTTCCCAAGAGAGTCTTCATTTTCTAAGTGGAAGAACCTGGAAAGGCCATCTGCATTGGCATGGGCAGTCCCAGGTCTGTGTTCCACTATAAAGTCCATTCCCTGTAGGGAGATGGACCACCTCAACAGTTTAGGATTTTCACCTTTCATTTGCATCAGCCATTTGAGAGGTCTGTGGTCAGTTTGAACTAGGAAGTGAGTCCCAAAGAGGTATGGTCTCAGCTTCTTCAGGGACCAAACCACAGCAAAGGCCTCCCTCTCAATGGCACTCCAACGCTGCTCCCTGGGGAGTAACCTCCTGCTAATGAAAGCAACAGGCTGGTCAAGGCCATCATCATTTGTTTGGGACAAAACTGCCCCTATCCCATGTTCAGAGGCATCAGTCTTCACAATGAACTGCTTAGAATAATCTGGAGCTTTTAGAACTGGTGCTGAGCACATTGCTTGTTTCAGGGTGTCAAAGGCCTGTTGGCATTCCACAGTCCAGTTCACTTTCTTGGGCATTTTCTTGGAGGTGAGTTCAGTGAGGGCTGTCACAATGGATCCATATCCCTTCACAAACCTCCTGTAATACCCAGTCAAGCCAAGGAATGCCCTGACTTGAGTCTGGGTTTTTGGAGCTACCCAGTCCAGAATAGTCTGGATCTTGGGTTGGAGTGGCTGAACTTGGCCTCCACCTACAAGGTGTCCCAAGTAAACCACAGTTCCCTGCCCTATCTGGCATTTGGATGCCTTGATAGAGAGGCCTGCAGATTGCAGAGCCTTCAAAACCTTCTTCAGGTGGACCAGGTGATCCTGCCAGGTGGAGCTAAAGACAGCAATATCATCAAGATAAGCTGTGCTAAAGGACTCCAAGCCAGCAAGGACTTGATTCACCAACCTTTGGAAGGTGGCAGGGGCATTCTTTAAACCAAAGGGCATAACAGTAAACTGATAATGCCCATCAGGTGTGGAGAATGCTGTTTTCTCTTTTGCTCCAGGTGCCATTTTTATTTGCCAGTACCCTGCTGTCAAGTCAAAGGTACTTAAGAATTTGGCAGCACCTAATTTGTCTATGAGCTCATCAGCTCTTGGAATTGGATGAGCATCTGTCTTGGTGACCGAATTGAGCCCTCTGTAGTCCACACAAAACCTCATCTCTTTCTTTCCATCTTTGGTGTGAGGTTTGGGGACTAAGACCACTGGGCTAGCCCAGGGGCTGTCAGAGCGCTCAATTACTCCCAATTCCAGCATCTTGTGGACTTCCACCTTGATGCTTTCCTTTACATGGTCAGACTGTCTAAAGATTTTGTTCTTGACAGGCATGCTGTCTCCTGTGTCCACATCATGGGTACACAGGTGTGTCTGACCAGGGGTTAAGGAGAAGAGTTCAGGAAACTGTTGTAGGACTCTCCTACAATCAGCTTGCTGTTGGCCAGAGAGGGTGTCTGAGTAGATCACTCCATCTACTGTGCCATCTTTTGGGTCTGATGACAGAAGATCAGGGAGAGGTTCACTCTCTGCCTCCTGATCCTCATCTGTTACCATCAACAGATTGACATCAGCCCTGTCATGGAAGAGCTTAAGGCGGTTCACATGGATCACCCTCTTGGGGCTCCTGCTTGTGCCCAGGTCCACCAGGTAGGTGACCTGACTCTTCCTTTCTAGTACTGGGTAAGGGCCACTCCATTTGTCCTGGAGTGCCCTGGGAGCCACAGGCTCCAGAACCCAGACTTTCTGCCCTGGTTGGAACTCCACCAGTGCAGCCTTTTGGTCATACCAAAACTTCTGGAGCTGTTGGCTGGCCTCAAGGTTTTTGGTTGCCTTTTCCATGTACTCTGCCATTCTAGAGCGAAGGCCAAGTACATAGTCCACTATGTCTTGCTTAGGCTCATGGAGAGGTCTCTCCCAGCCTTCTTTAACAAGAGCAAGTGGTCCTCTTACAGGATGACCAAACAGAAGTTCAAAGGGTGAGAATCCTACTCCCTTCTGTGGCACCTCTCTGTAAGCGAAAAGCAGACATGGCAAGAGGACATCCCATCTCCTTTTGAGTTTTTCTGGGAGCCCCATGATCATGCCCTTTAATGTCTTGTTGAATCTCTCAACTAAGCCATTAGTTTGTGGATGGTATGGTGTAGTGAATTTATAAGTCACCCCACACTCATTCCACATGTGCTTTAGGTATGCTGACATGAAGTTGGTACCTCTGTCAGACACCACCTCCTTAGGGAAACCCACTCTGGTAAAGATACCAATGAGGGCCTTGGCTACTGCAGGGGCAGTAGTCGACCTAAGGGGAATAGCTTCAGGATACCTGGTAGCATGATCCACTACTACCAGGATATACATATTTCCTGAGGCTGTGGGAGGTTCTAGTGGACCAACTATGTCCACCCCCACTCTTTCAAAGGGAACCCCCACCACTGGAAGTGGAATGAGGGGGGCCTTTGGATGCCCACCTGTCTTACCACTGGCTTGACAGGTGGGGCAGGAGAGGCAAAACTCCTTAACCATGTTGGACATATTGGGCCAGTAGAAGTGGTTGACTAACCTCTCCCACGTCTTGGTTTGTCCCAAATGTCCAGCAAGGGGAATGTCATGGGCCAATGTTAGGATGAACTTCCTGAACAGCTGAGGCACTACCACTCTCCTAGTGGCACCAGGTTTGGGGTCTCTGGCCTCAGTGTACAGGAGTCCATCTTCCCAATAGACCCTATGCGTTCCATTTTTCTTGCCTTTGGACTCTTCAGCAGCTTGCTGCCTAAGGCCTTCAAGAGAGGGACAGGTTTCTTGTCCCTTACACAGCTCCTCCCTTGAGGGTCCCCCTGGGCCTAAGAGCTCAACCTGATAAGGTCCAAGCTCCAAAGGCTCAGTTCCCTCAGAGGGCAGAACTTCTTCCTGAGAAGAGAGGTTCCCTTTCTTTTGCTGTGTTGTAGTTGGTTTCCCAACTGACTTTCCTGTTCTCTTGGTAGGCTGGGCCATTTTTCCAGACTCCAGCTCTACTTTTTCACCCTGTGCCTTGCACTGTGCTCTTGTTTTCACACACACCAGTTCAGGGATACCCAGCATTGCTGCATGGGTTTTTAGTTCTACCTCAGCCCATGCTGAGGACTCCAGGTCATTTCCAAGCAGACAGTCCACTGGGATATTTGAGGAGACCACCACCTGTTTCAGGCCATTGACCCCTCCCCATTCTAAAGTAATCATTGCCATGGGATGTACTTTTCTCTGATTGTCAGCGTTGGTGACTGTATAAGTTTTTCCAGTTAGGTATTGGCCAGGGGAAACCAGTTTCTCTGTCACCATGGTGACACTGGCACCTGTATCCCTCAGGCCCTCTATTCTAGTCCCATTAATTAAGAGTTGCTGTCTGTATTTTTGCATGTTAGGCGGCCAGACAGCTAGTGTGGCTAAATCCACCCCACCCTCAGAAACTAGAGTAGCTTCAGTGTGGACCCTGATTTGCTCTGGGCACACTGTTGATCCCACTTGGAGACTAGCCATACCAGTGTTACCTGGATGGGAGTTTGGAGTGGAACCTTTCTTGGGACAGGCCTTGTCTCCAGTTTGGTGTCCATGCTGTTTACAGCTATGACACCAGGCCTTTTTGGGATCAAAGTTTTTACCCTTGTACCCATTGTTTTGTGAAGAGGCTCTGGGCCCACCCTCCTGTGCAGGTTTTTGGGGGCCTGTAGAAGACTCTTTACTATTTTTAGTTTTGGTTGTCTCATCACTCTTCCCCTGGGGAGTCTTTGTGACCCCTTTCTTTTGGTCACCCCCTGTTGAAGTCTTGGACACCCTTGTCTTGACCCAATGGTCCGCCTTCTTTCCCAATTCTTGGGGAGAAATTGGTCCTAGGTCTACCAGATGCTGATGCAGTTTATCATTGAAACAATTACTCAATAGGTGTTCTTTCACAAATAAATTGTACAGCCCATCATAATTACTTACACCACTGCCTTGAATCCAACCATCTAGTGTTTTCACTGAGTAGTCAACAAAGTCAACCCAGGTCTGGCTCGAGGATTTTTGAGCCCCCCTGAACCTAATCCTGTACTCCTCAGTGGAGAATCCAAAGCCCTCAATCAGGGTACCCTTCATGAGGTCATAAGATTCTGCATCTTTTCCAGAGAGTGTGAGGAGTCTATCCCTACACTTTCCAGTGAACATTTCCCAAAGGAGAGCACCCCAGTGAGATCTGTTCACTTTTCTGGTTACACAAGCCCTCTCAAAAGCTGTGAACCACTTGGTGATGTCATCACCATCTTCATATTTTGTCACAATCCCTTTGGGGATTTTTAACATGTCAGGAGAATCTCTGACCCTATTTATATTGCTGCCACCATTGATGGGTCCTAGGCCCATCTCTTGTCTTTCCCTTTCTATGGCTAGGAGCTGTCTCTCTAAAGCCAATCTTTTGGCCATCCTGGCTAGCAGGAGGTCATCTTCACTGAGAGCATCCTCAGTGATTTCAGAAATGTGGGACCCTCCTGTGAGGGACTCACTATTTCTGACTAACACAGTTGGAGACAGGACTTGAGGGGTCCTGTTCTCCCTATTTAGGACTGGAGGAGGGACATTGGCCTCCAAGTCACTAATTTCTTCCTCTGTGATGTCATCATCAGAGGGGTTGGCTTTTTCAAACTCTGCCAACAGCTCCTGGAGCTGAATTTTGGTAGGTCTGGAGCCAATGGTTATTTTCTTTATATTACAGAGAGACCTTAGCTCCCTCATCTTAAGATGGAGGTAAGGTGTGGTGTCGAGTTCCACCACCTGCATCTCTGTATCAGACATTATTCTGCTAAGAGTTGGAATACTTTTTAAAGAATCTAAAACTGTTTCTAGAATCTAATTTCAAACTTTTAACAAACTTTTAAACTCTAAAAGACAATGCTAAACAGGGACTTAACACACAAGGCCCTAGCAGGACTTTTAAGAATTTAGAAAAATTTCAAAATGCAAAAATGAATTTCTAATGACAATTTTGGAATTTGTCGTGTGATCAGGTATTGGCTGAGTAGTCCAGCAAATGCAAAGTCTTGTACCCCACCGCTGATCCACCAATGTAGGAAGTTGGCTCTGTATGTGCTATTTCAAAGTAAGGAATAGCATGCACAGAGTCCAAGGGTTCCCCTTAGAGGTAAGATAGTGGCAAAAAGAGATAATACTAATGCTCTATTTTGTGGTAGTGTGGTCGAGCAGTAGGCTTATCCAAGGAGTAGTGTTAAGCATTTGTTGTACATACACATAGACAATAAATGAGGTACACACACTCAGAGACAAATCCAGCCAATAGGTTTTTGTATAGAAAAATATCTTTTCTTAGTTTATTTTAAGAACCACAGGTTCAAATTCTACATGTAATATCTCATTCGAAAGGTATTGCAGGTAAGTACTTTAGGAACTTCAAATCATCAAAATTGCATGTATACTTTTCAAGTTATTCACAAATAGCTGTTTTAAAAGTGGACACAGTGCAATTTTCACAGTTCCTAAGGGAGGTAAGTATTTGTTAGGTTAACCAGGTAAGTAAGACACTTACAGGGCTTAGTTCTTGGTCCAAGGTAGCCCACCGTTGGGGGTTCAGAGCAACCCCAAAGTCACCACACCAGCAGCTCAGGGCCGGTCAGGTGCAGAGTTCAAAGTGGTGCCCAAAACACATAGGCTAGAATGGAGAGAAGGGGGTGCCCCGGTTCCGGTCTGCTTGCAGGTAAGTACCCGCGTCTTCGGAGGGCAGACCAGGGGGGGTTTTGTAGGGCACCGGGGGGGACACAGGTCCACACAGAAATTTCACCCTCAGCGGCTCGGGGGCGGCCGGGTGCAGTGTAGAAACAAGCGTCGGGTTCGCAATGTTAGTCTATGAGAGATCTCGGGATCTCTTCAGCGCTGCAGGCAGGCAAGGGGGGGATTCCTCGGGGAAACCTCCACTTGGACAAGGGAGAGGGACTCCTGGGGGTCACTTCTCCAGTGAAAGTCCGGTCCTTCAGGTCCTGGGGGCTGCGGGTGCAGGGTCTCTCCCAGGCGTCGGGACTTTAGGTTCAAAGAGTCGCGGTCAGGGGAAGCCTCGGGATTCCCTCTGCAGGCGGCGCTGTGGGGGCTCAGGGGGGACAGGTTTTGGTACTCACAGTATCAGAGTAGTCCTGGGGTCCCTCCTGAGGTGTCGGATCTCCACTAGCCGAGTCGGGGTCGCCGGGTGCAGTGTTGCAAGTCTCACGCTTCTTGCGGGGAGCTTGCAGGGTTCTCTAAAAGCTGCTGGAAACAAAGTTGCAGCCTTTCTTGGAGCAGGTCCGCTGTCCTCTGGAGTTTCTTGTCTTTTCGAAGCAGGGGCAGTCCTCAGAGGATGTCGAGGTCGCTGGTCCCTTTGGAAGGCGTCGCTGGAGCAGGATCTTTGGAAGGCAGGAGACAGGCCGGTGAGTTTCTGGAGCCAAGGCAGTTGTCGTCTTCTGGTCTTCCGCTGCAGGGGTTTTCAGCTGGGCAGTCCTTCTTCTTGTAGTTGCAGGAATCTAATTTTCTAGGGTTCAGGGTAGCCCTTAAATACTAAATTTAAGGGCGTGTTTAGGTCTGGGGGGTTAGTAGCCAATGGCTACTAGCCCGGAGGGTGGGTACACCCTCTTTGTGCCTCCTCCCAAGGGGAGGGGGTCACAATCCTAACCCTATTGGGGGAATCCTCCATCTGCAAGATGGAGGATTTCTAAAAGTCAGAGTCACCTCAGCTCAGGACACCTTAGGGGCTGTCCTGACTGGCCAGTGACTCCTCCTTGTTTTTCTCATTATTTTCTCCGGCCTTGCCGCCAAAAGGGGGGCCTGGCCGGAGGGGGCGGGCAACTCCACTAGTTGGAGTGTCCTGCTGGGTTGGCACAAAGGAGGTGAGCCTTTGAGGCTCACCGCCAGGTGTGACAATTCCTGCCTGGGGGAGGTGTTAGCATCTCCACCCAGTGCAGGCTTTGTTACTGGCCTCAGAGTGACAAAGGCACTCTCCCCATGGGGCCAGCAACATGTCTCGGTTTGTGGCAGGCTGCTAAAACTAGTCAGCCTACACAGATAGTCGGTTAAGTTTCAGGGGGCACCTCTAAGGTGCCCTCTGGGGTGTATTTTACAATAAAATGTACACTGGCATCAGTGTGCATTTATTGTGCTGAGAAGTTTGATACCAAACTTCCCAGTTTTCAGTGTAGCCATTATGGTGCTGTGGAGTTCGTGTTTGACAAACTCCCAGACCATATACTCTTATGGCTACCCTGCACTTACAATGTCTAAGGTTTTGTTTAGACACTGTAGGGGTACCATGCTCATGCACTGGTACCCTCACCTATGGTATAGTGCACCCTGCCTTAGGGCTGTAAGGCCTGCTAGAGGGGTGTCTTACCTATACTGCATAGGCAGTGAGAGGCTGGCATGGCACCCTGAGGGGAGTGCCATGTCGACTTACTCGTTTTGTCCTCACTAGCACACACAAGCTGGCAAGCAGGGTGTCTGTGCTGAGTGAGAGGTCTCCAGGGTGGCATAAGACATGCTGCAGCCCTTAGAGACCTTCCTTGGCATCAGGGCCCTTGGTACTAGAAGTACCAGTTACAAGGGACTTATCTGGATGCCAGGGTCTGCCAATTGTGGATACAAAAGTACAGGTTAGGGAAAGAACACTGGTGCTGGGGCCTGGTTAGCAGGCCTCAGCACACTTTCAATTGTAAACATAGCATCAGCAAAGGCAAAAAGTCAGGGGGCAACCATGCCAAGGAGGCATTTCCTTACACAACCCCCCCCCAAACGAAAGAGGATGAGACTAACCTTTCCCAAGAGAGTCTTCATTTTCTAAGTGGAAGAACCTGGAAAGGCCATCTGCATTGGCATGGGCAGTCCCAGGTCTGTGTTCCACTATAAAGTCCATTCCCTGTAGGGAGATGGACCACCTCAACAGTTTAGGATTTTCACCTTTCATTTGCATCAGCCATTTGAGAGGTCTGTGGTCAGTTTGAACTAGGAAGTGAGTCCCAAAGAGGTATGGTCTCAGCTTCTTCAGGGACCAAACCACAGCAAAGGCCTCCCTCTCAATGGCACTCCAACGCTGCTCCCTGGGGAGTAACCTCCTGCTAATGAAAGCAACAGGCTGGTCAAGGCCATCATCATTTGTTTGGGACAAAACTGCCCCTATCCCATGTTCAGAGGCATCAGTCTGCACAATGAACTGCTTAGAATAATCTGGAGCTTTTAGAACTGGTGCTGAGCACATTGCTTGTTTCAGGGTGTCAAAGGCCTGTTGGCATTCCACAGTCCAGTTCACTTTCTTGGGCATTTTCTTGGAGGTGAGTTCAGTGAGGGCTGTCACAATGGATCCATATCCCTTCACAAACCTCCTGTAATACCCAGTCAAGCCAAGGAATGCCCTGACTTGAGTCTGGGTTTTTGGAGCTACCCAGTCCAGAATAGTCTGGATCTTGGGTTGGAGTGGCTGAACTTGGCCTCCACCTACAAGGTGTCCCAAGTAAACCACAGTTCCCTGCCCTATCTGGCATTTGGATGCCTTGATAGAGAGGCCTGCAGATTGCAGAGCCTTCAAAACCTTCTTCAGGTGGACCAGGTGATCCTGCCAGGTGGAGCTAAAGACAGCAATATCATCAAGATAAGCTGTGCTAAAGGACTCCAAGCCAGCAAGGACTTGATTCACCAACCTTTGGAAGGTGGCAGGGGCATTCTTTAAACCAAAGGGCATAACAGTAAACTGATAATGCCCATCAGGTGTGGAGAATGCTGTTTTCTCTTTTGCTCCAGGTGCCATTTTTATTTGCCAGTACCCTGCTGTCAAGTCAAAGGTACTTAAGAATTTGGCAGCACCTAATTTGTCTATGAGCTCATCAGCTCTTGGAATTGGATGAGCATCTGTCTTGGTGACCGAATTGAGCCCTCTGTAGTCCACACAAAACCTCATCTCTTTCTTTCCATCTTTGGTGTGAGGTTTGGGGACTAAGACCACTGGGCTAGCCCAGGGGCTGTCAGAGCGCTCAATTACTCCCAATTCCAGCATCTTGTGGACTTCCACCTTGATGCTTTCCTTTACATGGTCAGACTGTCTAAAGATTTTGTTCTTGACAGGCATGCTGTCTCCTGTGTCCACATCATGGGTACACAGGTGTGTCTGACCAGGGGTTAAGGAGAAGAGTTCAGGAAACTGTTGTAGGACTCTCCTACAATCAGCTTGCTGTTGGCCAGAGAGGGTGTCTGAGTAGATCACTCCATCTACTGTGCCATCTTTTGGGTCTGATGACAGAAGATCAGGGAGAGGTTCACTCTCTGCCTCCTGATCCTCATCTGTTACCATCAACAGATTGACATCAGCCCTGTCATGGAAGAGCTTAAGGCGGTTCACATGGATCACCCTCTTGGGGCTCCTGCTTGTGCCCAGGTCCACCAGGTAGGTGACCTGACTCTTCCTTTCTAGTACTGGGTAAGGGCCACTCCATTTGTCCTGGAGTGCCCTGGGAGCCACAGGCTCCAGAACCCAGACTTTCTGCCCTGGTTGGAACTCCACCAGTGCAGCCTTTTGGTCATACCAAAACTTCTGGAGCTGTTGGCTGGCCTCAAGGTTTTTGGTTGCCTTTTCCATGTACTCTGCCATTCTAGAGCGAAGGCCAAGTACATAGTCCACTATGTCTTGCTTAGGCTCATGGAGAGGTCTCTCCCAGCCTTCTTTAACAAGAGCAAGTGGTCCTCTTACAGGATGACCAAACAGAAGTTCAAAGGGTGAGAATCCTACTCCCTTCTGTGGCACCTCTCTGTAAGCGAAAAGCAGACATGGCAAGAGGACATCCCATCTCCTTTTGAGTTTTTCTGGGAGCCCCATGATCATGCCCTTTAATGTCTTGTTGAATCTCTCAACTAAGCCATTAGTTTGTGGATGGTATGGTGTAGTGAATTTATAAGTCACCCCACACTCATTCCACATGTGCTTTAGGTATGCTGACATGAAGTTGGTACCTCTGTCAGACACCACCTCCTTAGGGAAACCCACTCTGGTAAAGATACCAATGAGGGCCTTGGCTACTGCAGGGGCAGTAGTCGACCTAAGGGGAATAGCTTCAGGATACCTGGTAGCATGATCCACTACTACCAGGATATACATATTTCCTGAGGCTGTGGGAGGTTCTAGTGGACCAACTATGTCCACCCCCACTCTTTCAAAGGGAACCCCCACCACTGGAAGTGGAATGAGGGGGGCCTTTGGATGCCCACCTGTCTTACCACTGGCTTGACAGGTGGGGCAGGAGAGGCAAAACTCCTTAACCATGTTGGACATATTGGGCCAGTAGAAGTGGTTGACTAACCTCTCCCACGTCTTGGTTTGTCCCAAATGTCCAGCAAGGGGAATGTCATGGGCCAATGTTAGGATGAACTTCCTGAACAGCTGAGGCACTACCACTCTCCTAGTGGCACCAGGTTTGGGGTCTCTGGCCTCAGTGTACAGGAGTCCATCTTCCCAATAGACCCTATGCGTTCCATTTTTCTTGCCTTTGGACTCTTCAGCAGCTTGCTGCCTAAGGCCTTCAAGAGAGGGACAGGTTTCTTGTCCCTTACACAGCTCCTCCCTTGAGGGTCCCCCTGGGCCTAAGAGCTCAACCTGATAAGGTCCAAGCTCCAAAGGCTCAGTTCCCTCAGAGGGCAGAACTTCTTCCTGAGAAGAGAGGTTCCCTTTCTTTTGCTGTGTTGTAGTTGGTTTCCCAACTGACTTTCCTGTTCTCTTGGTAGGCTGGGCCATTTTTCCAGACTCCAGCTCTACTTTTTCACCCTGTGCCTTGCACTGTGCTCTTGTTTTCACACACACCAGTTCAGGGATACCCAGCATTGCTGCATGGGTTTTTAGTTCTACCTCAGCCCATGCTGAGGACTCCAGGTCATTTCCAAGCAGACAGTCCACTGGGATATTTGAGGAGACCACCACCTGTTTCAGGCCATTGACCCCTCCCCATTCTAAAGTAATCATTGCCATGGGATGTACTTTTCTCTGATTGTCAGCGTTGGTGACTGTATAAGTTTTTCCAGTTAGGTATTGGCCAGGGGAAACCAGTTTCTCTGTCACCATGGTGACACTGGCACCTGTATCCCTCAGGCCCTCTATTCTAGTCCCATTAATTAAGAGTTGCTGTCTGTATTTTTGCATGTTAGGCGGCCAGACAGCTAGTGTGGCTAAATCCACCCCACCCTCAGAAACTAGAGTAGCTTCAGTGTGGACCCTGATTTGCTCTGGGCACACTGTTGATCCCACTTGGAGACTAGCCATACCAGTGTTACCTGGATGGGAGTTTGGAGTGGAACCTTTCTTGGGACAGGCCTTGTCTCCAGTTTGGTGTCCATGCTGTTTACAGCTATGACACCAGGCCTTTTTGGGATCAAAGTTTTTACCCTTGTACCCATTGTTTTGTGAAGAGGCTCTGGGCCCACCCTCCTGTGCAGGTTTTTGGGGGCCTGTAGAAGACTCTTTACTATTTTTAGTTTTGGTTGTCTCATCACTCTTCCCCTGGGGAGTCTTTGTGACCCCTTTCTTTTGGTCACCCCCTGTTGAAGTCTTGGACACCCTTGTCTTGACCCAATGGTCCGCCTTCTTTCCCAATTCTTGGGGAGAAATTGGTCCTAGGTCTACCAGATGCTGATGCAGTTTATCATTGAAACAATTACTCAATAGGTGTTCTTTCACAAATAAATTGTACAGCCCATCATAATTACTTACACCACTGCCTTGAATCCAACCATCTAGTGTTTTCACTGAGTAGTCAACAAAGTCAACCCAGGTCTGGCTCGAGGATTTTTGAGCCCCCCTGAACCTAATCCTGTACTCCTCAGTGGAGAATCCAAAGCCCTCAATCAGGGTACCCTTCATGAGGTCATAAGATTCTGCATCTTTTCCAGAGAGTGTGAGGAGTCTATCCCTACACTTTCCAGTGAACATTTCCCAAAGGAGAGCACCCCAGTGAGATCTGTTCACTTTTCTGGTTACACAAGCCCTCTCAAAAGCTGTGAACCACTTGGTGATGTCATCACCATCTTCATATTTTGTCACAATCCCTTTGGGGATTTTTAACATGTCAGGAGAATCTCTGACCCTATTTATATTGCTGCCACCATTGATGGGTCCTAGGCCCATCTCTTGTCTTTCCCTTTCTATGGCTAGGAGCTGTCTCTCTAAAGCCAATCTTTTGGCCATCCTGGCTAGCAGGAGGTCATCTTCACTGAGAGCATCCTCAGTGATTTCAGAAATGTGGGACCCTCCTGTGAGGGACTCACTATTTCTGACTAACACAGTTGGAGACAGGACTTGAGGGGTCCTGTTCTCCCTATTTAGGACTGGAGGAGGGACATTGGCCTCCAAGTCACTAATTTCTTCCTCTGTGATGTCATCATCAGAGGGGTTGGCTTTTTCAAACTCTGCCAACAGCTCCTGGAGCTGAATTTTGGTAGGTCTGGAGCCAATGGTTATTTTCTTTATATTACAGAGAGACCTTAGCTCCCTCATCTTAAGATGGAGGTAAGGTGTGGTGTCGAGTTCCACCACCTGCATCTCTGTATCAGACATTATTCTGCTAAGAGTTGGAATACTTTTTAAAGAATCTAAAACTGTTTCTAGAATCTAATTTCAAACTTTTAACAAACTTTTAAACTCTAAAAGACAATGCTAAACAGGGACTTAACACACAAGGCCCTAGCAGGACTTTTAAGAATTTAGAAAAATTTCAAAATGCAAAAATGAATTTCTAATGACAATTTTGGAATTTGTCGTGTGATCAGGTATTGGCTGAGTAGTCCAGCAAATGCAAAGTCTTGTACCCCACCGCTGATCCACCAATGTAGGAAGTTGGCTCTGTATGTGCTATTTCAAAGTAAGGAATAGCATGCACAGAGTCCAAGGGTTCCCCTTAGAGGTAAGATAGTGGCAAAAAGAGATAATACTAATGCTCTATTTTGTGGTAGTGTGGTCGAGCAGTAGGCTTATCCAAGGAGTAGTGTTAAGCATTTGTTGTACATACACATAGACAATAAATGAGGTACACACACTCAGAGACAAATCCAGCCAATAGGTTTTTGTATAGAAAAATATCTTTTCTTAGTTTATTTTAAGAACCACAGGTTCAAATTCTACATGTAATATCTCATTCGAAAGGTATTGCAGGTAAGTACTTTAGGAACTTCAAATCATCAAAATTGCATGTATACTTTTCAAGTTATTCACAAATAGCTGTTTTAAAAGTGGACACTTAGTGCAATTTTCACAGTTCCTAAGGGAGGTAAGTATTTGTTAGGTTAACCAGGTAAGTAAGACACTTACAGGGCTTAGTTCTTGGTCCAAGGTAGCCCACCGTTGGGGGTTCAGAGCAACCCCAAAGTCACCACACCAGCAGCTCAGGGCCGGCCAGGTGCAGAGTTCAAAGTGGTGCCCAAAACACATAGGCTAGAATGGAGAGAAGGGGGTGCCCCGGTTCCGGTCTGCTTGCAGGTAAGTACCCGCGTCTTCGGAGGGCAGACCAGGGGGGGTTTTGTAGGGCACCGGGGGGGACACAGGTCCACACAGAAATTTCACCCTCAGCGGCTCGGGGGCGGCCGGGTGCAGTGTAGAAACAAGCGTCGGGTTCGCAATGTTAGTCTATGAGAGATCTCGGGATCTCTTCAGCGCTGCAGGCAGGCAAGGGGGGGGATTCCTCGGGGAAACCTCCACTTGGACAAGGGAGAGGGACTCCTGGGGGTCACTTCTCCAGTGAAAGTCCGGTCCTTCAGGTCCTGGGGGCTGCGGGTGCAGGGTCTCTCCCAGGCGTCAGGACTTTAGGTTCAAAGAGTCGCGGTCAGGGGAAGCCTCGGGATTCCCTCTGCAGGCGGCGCTGTGGGGGCTCAGGGGGGACAGGTTTTGGTACTCACAGTATCAGAGTAGTCCTGGGGTCCCTCCTGAGGTGTCGGATCTCCACTAGCCGAGTCGGGGTCGCCGGGTGCAGTGTTGCAAGTCTCACGCTTCTTGCGGGGAGCTTGCAGGGTTCTCTAAAAGCTGCTGGAAACAAAGTTGCAGCCTTTCTTGGAGCAGGTCCGCTGTCCTCGGGAGTTTCTTGTCTTTTCGAAGCAGGGGCAGTCCTCAGAGGATGTCGAGGTCGCTGGTCCCTTTGGAAGGCGTCGCTGGAGCAGGATCTTTGGAAGGCAGGAGACAGGCCGGTGAGTTTCTGGAGCCAAGGCAGTTGTCGTCTTCTGGTCTTCCGCTGCAGGGGTTTTCAGCTGGGCAGTCCTTCTTCTTGTAGTTGCAGGAATCTAATTTTCTAGGGTTCAGGGTAGCCCTTAAATACTAAATTTAAGGGCGTGTTTAGGTCTGGGGGGTTAGTAGCCAATGGCTACTAGCCCGGAGGGTGGGTACACCCTCTTTGTGCCTCCTCCCAAGGGGAGGGGGTCACAATCCTAACCCTATTGGGGGAATCCTCCATCTGCAAGATGGAGGATTTCTAAAAGTCAGAGTCACCTCAGCTCAGGACACCTTAGGGGCTGTCCTGACTGGCCAGTGACTCCTCCTTGTTTTTCTCATTATTTTCTCCGGCCTTGCCGCCAAAAGGGGGGCCTGGCCGGAGGGGGCGGGCAACTCCACTAGTTGGAGTGTCCTGCTGGGTTGGCACAAAGGAGGTGAGCCTTTGAGGCTCACCGCCAGGTGTGACAATTCCTGCCTGGGGGAGGTGTTAGCATCTCCACCCAGTGCAGGCTTTGTTACTGGCCTCAGAGTGACAAAGGCACTCTCCCCATGGGGCCAGCAACATGTCTCGGTTTGTGGCAGGCTGCTAAAACTAGTCAGCCTACACAGATAGTCGGTTAAGTTTCAGGGGGCACCTCTAAGGTGCCCTCTGGGGTGTATTTTACAATAAAATGTACACTGGCATCAGTGTGCATTTATTGTGCTGAGAAGTTTGATACCAAACTTCCCAGTTTTCAGTGTAGCCATTATGGTGCTGTGGAGTTCGTGTTTGACAAACTCCCAGACCATATACTCTTATGGCTACCCTGCACTTACAATGTCTAAGGTTTTGTTTAGACACTGTAGGGGTACCATGCTCATGCACTGGTACCCTCACCTATGGTATAGTGCACCCTGCCTTAGGGCTGTAAGGCCTGCTAGAGGGGTGTCTTACCTATACTGCATAGGCAGTGAGAGGCTGGCATGGCACCCTGAGGGGAGTGCCATGTCGACTTACTCGTTTTGTCCTCACTAGCACACACAAGCTGGCAAGCAGGGTGTCTGTGCTGAGTGAGAGGTCTCCAGGGTGGCATAAGACATGCTGCAGCCCTTAGAGACCTTCCTTGGCATCAGGGCCCTTGGTACTAGAAGTACCAGTTACAAGGGACTTATCTGGATGCCAGGGTCTGCCAATTGTGGATACAAAAGTACAGGTTAGGGAAAGAACACTGGTGCTGGGGCCTGGTTAGCAGGCCTCAGCACACTTTCAATTGTAAACATAGCATCAGCAAAGGCAAAAAGTCAGGGGGCAACCATGCCAAGGAGGCATTTCCTTACATGCGGGGTCTTGCATTATGAATTTAGCGGACATAGACATGTTGTTTGGGAATGTTGTTCCACAGCCTTTATGGGGAAAGATTCGCCATGCAGACCATGCTCAAGAATTAGGTGACACATGGGCTAATATTGCTGCTGCAGACGCCCGACAAATTGGTGATGCTAAACCTGAGCCTTTAGTGACAGAACTTCCTGGTAGAATTATTGATTACATGAAAACTATAATGCCTGCGATGCGTGTAAACTGGGATAAATTGTCTGCATGTAAGCAAAAGAAAGAAGAAACGGTATCAGATTTCTTCACCAGGTTTGAAGAAACGTTTGTGGACCACAGTGGTCAAGATATGAGCACGGAAGGTGGTCAACGTTTGTTCGTCGATAAATTTGTGCATAATCTGCTTCCTGAGTTGTGTAAAAAGTTAAAAGATTCAGAAAGTTCTTAGGCAGTTTCCTCTTCAGCGCAGATATTGGCTACTGCACAATACTACGAAAATAGAGATAAAGATGAGAGAGATAGAGTAGAGAAGAAAACAAAAGATTTGAAAACGAAGGTTCTGTTACAACAAGCGTACCCGCCACGTGGTGGTCAGAATAGTGGTGCACAGAACAACTATCAGAATAACTATCAGCCCCAACCGTTTCAGAGAAACTCGCAAAGAGCTGAGTATCCCAGTAGGTCCCAATCAGTGTTCATATTGCAAGGAAGAGGGTCATTTCAAGTATAGTTTCCCTGCTTTGCTACAGCGCGCAAATGATACTTCCAGTTTAAGAGGTCGAGGTGTTCCACAAGCACCTAGAGGAAGAGGACGTGGATATGTTCCCCAGAACGCGCGCCCATTCCTCCCTCAAAACTCAATGAACAGATTTGATCAACAGGTTAATGCATCCGGTAGGACGGCTCAGTACTATACTGATGATTACTATACAGAGGGTGAGCATTTGGACAGTAATGATTGCTAGGACAGCCATAGACAAAGAGAGGGAGTTGTTTCAGTTCCAGTAGATCAGAGTGGGCCTTATGTTGAGGTGATTGCATCAGGTGTGTCAGAACCTTTTCTGTTGGATACTGGTGCTACCAAGAGTTCTATTATGCACTCAAAACTCCCTGGCGCACCTTTGTCTGGCGAAACAAATGTATCAGTAGGTTTTTCCGGCGCCCCAGTTAGAAATCCGATTTCTAACCCTATATCTCTTTCTGTTGGACCTTGTAAATTTGAAACACCCCTTATTTTGACGACAGGTTGTGGCGAGAACTTGTTAGGATTAGATTTGTTAAAAAGATTGTATGCGACATTGTATTGCTCTCCTTCTGGAGTGCAACTCACATTGGGTAAGAAAGTGGTTTCACCAATGTATTTGTCAAAAGACAGATTTCCACCAGAATTTTCGTCTCTTCCTAATACTCTTTGGGCTACTGGACCTAATGATGTAGGTCTTTTGGAAATTCAGCCATATGTGATAACATTAAAAGCCAATGTTAAAATGCCACGTATTCCCCAATACAAGATCTCTAGTGAGGGGGAAAAAGCGTTGATGGAAATTATTCGTGATCTGATTGAGAAGGATGTAATTGAAGAGACAAGAGGCAACTTTTGCAATAGTCCTGTTTTGCCTGTCTTGAAGCATACTGACCCTACTCAGCCACCTGTTTATAGGTTTGTAATTGATCTTAGAGAGGTGAACAAAATAGTTGTGCCACAGTTTCCAGTCGTCCCCGATATCACTGCATTGTTGACAATGATTCCAGCTTCAGCCACTTGGTTCTCAGTAATAGACCTGAAAAATGCTTTCTTCAGCATCCCCATTGCAGAAGAGAGCAGGGACATTTTTGGCTTCAATTTGGGAGGACGAAGCTTCAGATTTAAGAGAGCTCCTCAAGGCTATTGTGAAAGTCCATCCATCTAACGTATCCGTTTGAGGTTTTGCAGCTAGATTTCATCCACATGGAGAGGTGCAACAACTTAAAATATGTACTCGTTGTTGTTTGTGCCTTTTCAAGATGGGTGGAAGCCTATCCCCTAAAAGACAATACTGCGCTATCCACAGCCAAAGCCCTTGTGAAAGAGTTCTTCCCTAGATTCGGAATGCCGAGAATGATCTGGAGTGACAATGGAAGTGAATTTGTGGGTCAAGTGATGAAGAAAGTATGCGAAGGGCTAGGCATCAACCAAAAGTTTCACGCTGCAAATCACCCCCAATCAGCTGGATTAGTGGAGTGCTATAACGGCACTCTAAAGCTAAAATTGGCCAAGATACAAGCGAGCTCTGGTCTCAAATGGCCTGACGCTCTACCCTTAGCACTCCTATCAACCAGAATGACTGCGCATTCACGAGTGAAACTTAGTCCTTACGAAATAGTCTTTGGCCGCCCGGCCAATATATGGGGAGTGCCTAGGCCCAAGAAGTTCAGCGAGATAGAGCATCCTGTCTTGCTTGACTATCTGTATGAATTGACGGCTAAATTGCGTGTCTTACATCAACAGGTCCACAACACCTTGCCCCCGGTCTCTGAATCTCCAGGTCATCCTATTGAGCCTGGATCCTGGGTTTTAATAAAGAACTTTCAGCGAACCAAAAACGAGCAGCCCAGGTGGACCGGACCGCACCTCGTTCTTCTCTCCACAAGATCAGCTGTTCGAGTAGAAGGGAAGAAACACTGGATCCATGGGACCCATTGCAAAAGGGTACCCCTACCTCTGCCATGTGACCAGTGGGTTCAGGAAGGTGTCGCCGACTCAGAGACTGAAACCGTGCCACGTTTTCTGCCTTTCAGCGATGCACGAATAAAAGGAACACTCACTGAGAAAGAAAGTGATGACATTTTACAATCAGCAGTATCACCGTCAGTTCGATTGGACACTACAGAACCTGAACTCCTTTTTCAGGACCACACGATACCTGGGACTAACCGTTATAATCTACGACCAAGAATAAAAGACAAATAAAACAGTTTACTTTTCTTCTCTTTAGCAAAGTTCTCCAATATGGAAAATTATTTTTGAATGACTTTTTGCTTTTTGTATTTTTTGAACCTCCATCCGGGTTCAGCTGTAGGATCGTGGCTGAAAAGACTTAGGGGGGTAGCCTGTGGACACAAGGTCTACAGGTCTGGTTTGTTCTAGGGCGGCCTGGAACATTCAGAACACTCCTAAGTGAAGTAAACCAACCGCCACGAACGGCAACGATTAGAGGATGGAATCTTTCCAAAATGGAGAACATGTTGAAAGACTGAGTTTCAAGAAGAGAATATGTGAAACGATAACCAGGAAACGGTTTTTGCTGCTGTGCATTTTTATGTTATTTAGTATACTTATGTTTTTTATAGGATATATTTTATTCTGTTTTAATGTGATATTGGCACCCACTACCTCGTCTGCACCTCCTCCTTCCACTGTTTCCCCACATTCTTTTCAACTCCTCCCTAAACATGAATCTGCTAGGAGACTAGAATTCATTAATAACTCCTTCATCCAGCTTTTGCACCAACACCAACTAGTGATAAATACAACTAACTGTTGGGTGTGTGGCCTTATGCCTCACACAGCAGATAAAGGTATCCCTTATCTGATCCTGCCTTTTAGCCACAATGGTTCCGTGTGGGCATTCAGAACGATATTCATCTATGCACACTACCCCCTACGTTTTGTGGAAGACAACCCTAAGAAAAATGCTTTAGTTAAAGGTATCATAGACATGATGAAGGACAATATCTCTTACGAGACTATCCCCAGAGATGAGACAATGGCATATATAGGATGGAACATGACCGGATATGAAGCCACAATGAATGAGAAACAGCAAGCTAAGATATCTTCCCTGATTTGGGTTGTACCCCATCAGGGTCACCTGTGTCTGCAAGGTACTGGCAAGAATCCCAGAGCTCAGCTAGGGGAAAGCGTCTGCACTGAGACATATGTCTTCGCATCTCAGACCTCCCCTCCGCTCTTGGCAGCTAAGGGTACCTATTTCATCTGCCATGATAGAGCCTTTACATGGTTGCCCCCTGACTTTTCGGGCACATGCTTCGTTTAGTTCCTGTTGCCCCCTACCTACACAGCAGCGGCAGATTACCACAAGACAAGGATAGTTAGAGGCGTCTTCAGTGAAGAAGACACTGCAGGACAAGAATTTGGGGACTTCGTAAAGGGTTTTCTGCCGTTCTGGGGACAAATAAGTAACAGCAGGAGCATAAGGCAATTGATAAGAGTGGTTGAAGCCACCGTGGCTGAAACCGCTGGTGCCCTTGGTAACTTGACTGCTGAGCTCCAGTCGGATCGTCTTATGACCCTTCAGAACAGGGTCGCATTAGATGTCATACTTGCAGACCCGGGTGGAGTATGTACATTGATCCAGTCGAGTTGCTGTGTTTTTGTCCCAGATAACGCTCCAACAGTATACCAGGCCATCTCCAAACTGCATAGAATTTCCGAATCTATTCATTTAGATAAAGGAGATTGGTCATTAATGGGATGGTTCTGGGAACTGATATCAGCATGGGGATGGAAGATTCTAATGGTCATTGGAATGATATTGGCCATTCTTTTTCTGTTCTGTCTATGCGTGCAGTGTGCTCCTACGATATGTGGTTTCTGTGTTACATCATGCATAAGGAAACCTGCACCAAGAGACGAGCTAAATACTAGGATGATGTTACAGCAACATCTCAACGACTTTAGAAACATAGACCTGGACTCAGATTAGCATGAGAATAGGTATATTGCCTATGTAAGGGCAAAAGGAGGGTTTGTGGTTCTAAAAATTCTGGACCCATGTAATTTACTTTGCCACAACAGTACGATTTTAGTATCAAAAGGCTGATAATGACTAGTACACTAAGCATGAGCATTTTCGCTCAATTCCAGCAGCGTTTTCACCTCGAAATCGCCATTTTCGTCCTGCACTCGTGACTCCCATTTTTTAAAGTTGTCCTCACATAGGCTTATAATACAGTCGGATTTGATTCCAAGGACACGTACACCTTGATTGACTTTTCTCTGACCTGGGCAAGCTGGAACCATTGCCTCAGGCCAAACCTGTTTGGTCAGTCCCTCTCCCAGTGGCCGAATCAGATAGCATCAAGGCACACCATGCCATAAAACCCTTATTATCGCTCACACACCCTGCCTAATCTTACTCCCACCTGCACCTGCTCTTTTCTTCTTCTTACTTTACGAGGGGGAGGTGCCCGTTTTTATTGGGGGTCCACACTTATCTGATGAGAAATTCTAGGCCTTGCCGGGTAATTTATTATGGGTTGGATGACATGAAATATGAGGTTTCATCATGACACTGTTTTTTTCCTTTGTAGTGAAGACATGTGAATGACCAACCAAAATGTCAAGAATGTTTGCCTGAAGCTTAAAAAACTGTATATAAGGAAACCTGATTTTGCATTGACACACAGTCTCCTGAGAACATACAAGTCGTGCTGTTGTACTTCTAGGACGCTTGTCAATTGGTTGCAGCCAATAAATTCGATCTTTTACTTCACCTAGAAGGCTCTGAGTTTCTGTAGTCTGAATCAGGAAAGTACCCGAGGTCTTTGGGTGTACCCTGGCACCGCTGGGTTACCGGATCAGTACCGGTTCTGAAAAACCCAGTACCTCAAAGGCCAGCTGGTTCACCACGAACTCCAAGAATCAAAGCAAACCTGCAGACGTTTAGAGAAAAAATGGAGGAACAGCCAATCCAGCGAAGACCTCTCCTCATTCAGAGCCGCATCCGCCGCCCACCGACGAAAAATCAAGAACGCAAGGAAGGATGCACTCCGGGAGCGCATCAACTCCTCCGCACACAACTCGAAGGAACTCTTCTTAGTCATCAACAAGTTCACAGGTCTCCCCTCCAAAGCCACCAGTATCCCCCTTCACAGAACCTTTGCAACAAACTTGCCTCCTTTTACCACCACAAGATCATGACAACTACGACAGCTTCCTCACGGAAAATCCTGGCACTCGAACCTGTGACCGACCCACCCCCCCAGAACCTACCGACCATCCACGGCTGGTCCACGCTCACCACAGAGGAAACAGTCAACATCATGAACAGCACCCACTCCGGAGCCCCCTCGGACCCCTGCCCACCCCACATATACATCAGAGCCAGCACATCCATCGCCCCGAGCTTCGTAACACAATCACCTGCTCCTTCAGCACGGGCACCTTCCCCAAGGACTGGAAACACACCAACATACGCCCTCTCCTGAAGAAACCTTTGGCAGACCCATCCCAACTAAAGAATTGTCAGCCCATCTTGCTGCTACCCTACCCTGCCAAAGTACTACAGAAAGCAATCAACACACAATTACGGAATTTCATTGAGGCCAACAACTCCCTGGATAGCTCCCAGTCCGGCTTCCACAGCAATCACAGCAGGGAGACAGCACTCCAGGCAGCCACTGCGACATCCGATTACTCCTAGACTGCAGCCACACTATAGCACTCATACTCCTCGATCTCTCAGCAGCTTTCAACATGGTCTCCCCCAGCACTCTGCGCACCAGACTCCACACATAGAAATCCACGGAAGAGCCCTGGAATGGATCAACTCCTTCCTCTCCGGGAGGACGCAGTGG
Organism: Pleurodeles waltl; assembly: GCF_031143425.1. NCBI lineage: Eukaryota > Metazoa > Chordata > Amphibia > Caudata > Salamandridae > Pleurodeles > Pleurodeles waltl. The sequence continues at coordinate 660,619,633 of NC_090451.1, forward strand.
GTCAGACTCCCACCCTACACTTCCAGACCCAAAGGAGTCAACTGCGGAGTCCCCAAGGATCCTCACAGAGTCCCACACTGTTCAACGTATACACATGTCCCTTCTTGCTGCCATCGTCAGGAGCCACTGTATGAACATCGTGTCATATGCCGATGACATACACACATTATTTACCTCACCGAAGACCCGCACATGGCCAATAGGAACTTTCATTCAGGAATGAAAGCCATCGCCACCTGGATGAGAAGAAGCTGCCTCAAGCTTAACTCCGACAAGACGGAGCTCATCGTCTTCGGAAACGCCAACTCAGCTTGGGACAACTCCTGGTGGCCCACATCCCTCAGTGCCCCCCATGCACTGACCAAGCATGCCCGCAACTTAGGAATCATCCTTGATTCCTCCCTATCCATGATCCACAAGGTAAACTCTGTTGCCTCTTCCTGCTGGCACACGCTCCGCAAACTTCAGAAGATCTTTAGAGGGATCTCAGCAGACTGTCAAAGGACAGTCACCCACGCCTTCGTCACTAGCAAGCTCGACTACGGTAATGCCCTCTACGCCGCCACGTCAACTAGGAGCATCAAAAAATGTAAACTCATCCAGAACACCGCCACCAGACTCATTCTGGACCTCCCTCGCCGAGAACACATCTCCCAACACCTGAGGACCCTCCACTGGCTACCGGTCGAGAAGCGAATCCCCTTCAAACTTCTCACCCACACGTAGAAGGCCATACACAACGCAGGGCCAGCATACCTGAACCACCGTGTCTCCTTCCACACCCTTGCCAGATCCCTCCACTGTCCCCAGGTGGCCTTGGCCACTGTCCCTCGCATCCGCAAAACCACAGCCCGAGTATGATCTTTCACCTACACTGCAGCAAAGAGCTGGAACAACCTCCCCCTGCACCTCAGACAAAGCACATCGCTCACCATCCTTAGGAAGAACCTCAAGAAGTGGCTCTTCGGATGAGGCCCCTCCCACCCAGCGCTTTGAGACCCTCATGGGTGAGTAGCCGTGCTTTACAAATATTGATTGATTGATTTGCACTTCCACCCAGGAAGGGCTTTGTTCTGGGACCCAGAGAGCAGGATCTCTCACCCCAGGGTTCCAGAATCTTGTCTGGTGGGTGCATGGTACCATGCCAGGGTAGTTAACTTTTGCAGAGGGTACCTGCAAGGTGATCCCTGGGTACATTTTGTAATATCTCCAATACTGGTACCAGTTTGGATTTATCATTCTGAGTTGTTTGATACCAAACAACCCAGGGTTCAGAGTAGCCATCATGTAGCTGTGAAACTCGTACTGACCATTGTCCAGCACATGTATAAAAATGGCTGCTCTAGGGGAATATTTCTTGTGCTTCTATGCCCTTGCATGCAGTATAGTACACCCTGCCTTGGGGATGAAAGGCCTGCCAGAGGGGTGACTTACCTATAGTGCGTGCAGTGTGTAGTGGACGGGGCACCCAGGCTGTTGAATTTGTCTTTTAGGACTGCATCAGAACACTCAGCCTGCAATAGCAGTGCTAGGTGCTTCTGGATGCATGGCCCAAGAGGTTGGCACACTCTGTGCTATTGCCCTCAGGGGCCTACCCTTAGTACCCCATGCCCTAAGTACCATTTACTAGGGACTAATAGTGGCAGCTAAAGGTGTTGCCAATTGTGCCAATGCATCACAACAGTTTCAGGGAAAGAGATCTGGCTCAGAGAACCTGGTTAGCACAGGCCCTCGGCACTAACAATTTTGAGATACATTAAATACCATAACAAAAGTGGGGGCTAACCTTGACAAAAGAGGCCTTTTCTCACAGTGAGGTGCTAGAATATTGGAGTCAGGATAGTGTCTGACATAAATTTGGGGTCTTACATATCATTTTAGTAATATTACCCCATTAGGATTTATAATTACAAAAATTACATCTAACTTGACAATATTTCTGTATATGTTATTTAAGACACAATGTTTGTGCTACATGATACAGCTCTATATGATATTTTGGCATATGACCAGCACTTTATCTCTTTGACCCTGCCTATTCTGGTCCATCTTTTCTCTTCCTTTCCACGTCTTTCTCCATTTATATCACTCTTTCTTCTCTCATAGGTTGCTTTTGCCTCACCTACCACATCTATATCAATGATTCCCATTTCTTTTAGTTTTTCTCCTTCTTTCCTTATTTCAATTGGCCTGTCTGCTGTCCGGTACTTGATGCTTTCTCATTCTCTTCACCATAACTCCTCTAACTCTGAAATTTGATTAACTCCTACAGCTTCTCAGTGTGCCTGCCCTTCTCGTGGCCCTATTCATTTTCCACATTCCTTTTTTCAACTCCAGTCTTTTGCTCACAACTTAGGTGACTTTTTTTTATCCATCACTAGTCCTCCAACAACATGTCTTTGGTTATTCCCACCTGTTTCCATTTTTGCGTTTCATTCACCTAAATACTTAGTCATACTGGTGTTTTTTCTCATGTCTAATTCTTTTCCTCTCGGTCCCTGTTCACTTACTTCACTTCAGTCTGTGTTGAATTTCTTTATTAATTTTTTGCTTCTACTCTCTCGGATTGCCCATAATGCTCCTTTCCTTATTTCTCTTCATTAGCTTCTATTCCATTTTTATCTCCTCCTTCACATTCTCTCTACTGTTTTCAAGCGTATTTTCAGACATTGTTCTGCATATCTTTAACCTCGTGTTACTATTTATAATTCTTGTAACATTTATTCTGCTACTCCAATCCTCCCTGCCACCCCGCATGTGCCCTGCTTGTTTTATTTTTTTCATCCCCTCAAGTCGGAGACAAACCTGGAGTTGCTCTGCTTCAGCTAGGAGGGGGCAGTGCCTAGCAGGCTGGGCAGGGCACCTCCTAGATTAATTTGCATACATTTAACCCTGTTTGTAATGTCACAGACAGTTCCAAGTTATGAAATATAACAAGTTCCGATCCTTGGTTCAGAAATGTATTCACTCCGAGCCTGGGATTCAGATTGCGCAAAGCATTAGTACCTCACCCTTCTTCCATGTTGACTACCTTGTCCTAGGTCGGTGTGGTGTGTCCAGGAAACAGCCCATTGTTTTTAGTCGGTATCACGGGCAGCAAGGGTCCAGCAGAGGACTGTGAGGTAGATGGAAAGCAACCAGCGCAACTAAATTTAAGGCTTCTTTGAATGCTTATGTATATACATTGCAAGTGTATGGATGTAGTAAAATGTGTGAATGGATTGTGGCCAGTGTGGAAGAATTTTGGCATTGTTAATGAGGGCAGGCTGCTGATATGGTCTTGCTGCAAAAGTGTGGCTACACATATGTGGTATGAAACTAAAGCGAGTCATACATTGTCACGCACCTATATAGGCCTCCATCATTTGCATGATTTGTTCCAGTGTTGGGTCTTATTATCCTGAGTTCTGTACTACCCAGTCCTGTTGCAGAATTGGGTGATAGTTCAGTCCACTCATTGTGAAATTGCTTTGTGAAGAGGAAGGTGTTCACTGCTTTCCTGAATTCGAGAGTAGCCTTTCATTTTTCTTATCTTTGCCTTAAAATTTTACATTGGGACTAAACCACCCACATATGTGGACTGTCTTTCAACAAAGAATTTGGTTAATTATTCATTTGAGTGTGTTCTTCTTTCAGTTACTCACTTCTCTTGTAGGTACATCTCCCACAAGGGATCTTTAATTCCTCAGGCTCAACTTATTTGCCACTAGAATTGATATACGCATCAAGAATGACTCAATACTGGAAAAGAGTTGGCTTCCCCGGGGAAGTCCTTTTTACGTATAGATAATTACAGACTTAAACCGGCATATTGTGTAATTTGTATCTAATACATGTTTACAGACTGGAAAAGTATAATGTTGAAAACTACCAAGCACTATATCTGCAGCACATTCTCACGTAGGACAGTTCTACCCAGGATAAACCTGAGCATCCATTAGAGAAAGATGGAAACATTCTAGATCAATGGTCCCCAACCTATGGTCCGGGGACCCCTGGGGGTCTGCAAAGCCTCCTCAGGGGTCCGCGACTGCTTAGAAAATTAAATAATATTAACAGATTAGGTTCCCATCTTTCAGTAATAACTCAGTGGGGGAGTCCTTGGATCCCAGTAATGATTCAGTGGGAGTCCCTGGGTTCCAGTAATGATAACGTGGGGGTCCACAGAAGTCAAAAGGTTGGGATCCACTGTTCTAGATTGAACTTATTTTTTAATTGGACAAACATTCAGTCAAATTGCAATAAAATGAATGGAAATTATGTGGCCCATATTGATGGAAAGGTAAAGAAAATCATAAAACTGGGACTCCTAATAACAAAGGTACAGAAAATCAGGAGAAGCACAAACAACTTCCTGATTCTCACAGCCACCTGCTGGCAAAACAAGCCTGATATTCAGACACGTGTCCAAAGGCTGAACACTGAACGTCTAACAGATATCACACTTGTTATCACAGAATATCCACTCCACCTCTCTGAAAGAAAGCATCATTCCTAAGGAAGTAACTCTTTCTCACATGAACTAAATTATGGAGAAATTACATGTATGTTGTTTATGGGCACATAACAAGTCCAAAATGCTTTAATTGAGAATGCAACTTAAAGTTAAAATCAGCAAGTACTATATTGTTTTCTAACGTTTATATGACTTTCATACCCTGTTTTATGATGTCGAAGCATGTTTTTGGTTGGGTATCAACCTAGACAATAGGGGATTATGTAGGTTGCACAGTATTATATTTGTTGTAATCCTATGTGGGTAGCATTTTGGTGTCATGCATGAAAGGCCAGAGAGGTATTCTTGTCCTGAGGAGAAGTGCCTAGCAATGTGCTGCAGGAGGAGGTCGGAGATATGTGCATACAAAATATGCATGTATTTAGCTTGTGGATTATACTTTACTCTACCGGTTCCATGTTATGTTTCATGATTTTTATTATGCTAGAGACAGTGAAAAGAAGTAGAAATCTACTTATACCTGCAGATCGGAGTTGCACTGTGCACATGTACCCCTTGAACAGCATGTAACCTGAGTGGAAGTTCCTTTGGACTGCCTAAAACATTGTTTTGTTTTTGTGATTTGTCTCCATTAAGGTGCTTTATTTCTTTGGGAAGTTTTTGTTTGATAGATAAAGGGATGCAACATATATTGAGATATAGGCCAATATGTAGACATTGGCGAACTTTAAGTCTAGTCTATAGCGTCCTGCCTTCCCTAAACTTACCTTTCAAGTATACATTAAGTTTGGCAGTTTTCTAGATTGCTCTATATGTTTTGGTTTTCATTCACATGTGTTCTTTTCTCCTCTGATAATAAATAACTGTATGTTTACCTAATTTCTATCTGTAAATATGTCTTGCCAAGTCTTAGGTTTATTTGGCGTATTCTAAGTGCATTTTGCAAGTTGGCTTCATTTAACACTGTGCATTAATTTTGAATGACAACTAATGATAAAGCAGTTATTTTATGTTAAGTGAGAGACAGAGTTATTTTCTAGCATACAAAATTGTAGATTTTGGTACCCGCACCCTAGGCTCAAATCTTTCTTTTCCTTGTTGACCTAAGCGGGTGATAATTAACAATTCACTTTGCTTCACTTTGTCTAATCCTCCTTAACTGCCAAATTTGGAGGCGCTCAATAGTAATTCTTTACCACATATGAACTACACAAAACACTCACTTGCATATAATAATAACATTGGCTATTTATATAATGCCTCTTCGCTTACTTAATAACAGGAAGGCATGTAGGTCCACGGGTATTATTCCTTTGATGTTTGTAAGAGTATGTGAAGATATTGTGAATTTTAATAAATGCTGCTCGGTGAGGTAATTAATTTAATGAACTAAATGTAAACACTTACTTATGTTAAAGACTTGGACTGTTTCATTATTTACATGGCAATTCTTTTGATGGCTGGTCTAATATTTTGGCATTTGGTGCCAAACCATAATCCTGACTTGACTCTGAATTGGTTATCTCTATGAATTTGCAGGCATGTTCACTGGGTGTGAAAGCATGCTAAAACATGAAATAAGATACAGGAAATATCACCGGTTGTAATATCTGCTTTTTGGAAACTCTCGAGAGCACTGAAAGCATCCCCTTCCCCGCCCCCCCCAACCGATACCAAAGAAACACGACAATAAATCCGGATTGGTCCTGATTGATTCAGCCTTAGGTCTCTCCTGATTTCCACAGTGGGCGTTACCCCATCTTGATTTCTGGAAGGCTGTAGCCAAGATGCGTCATGACAGCTGTGACGCACCAGGGATGGCTTTCTCATCACTGTAAAGCTTCCGGAAATGCAAATACTGCTGCAGATATAGTGGAAACGGAACCAGGAAAGTCGCACAGGCTCAAGCTGTTCTGTGAAGGCGGGAAATTTATTTATTTTATCAGTGGCTCCGCTCCCACTGGCAGCTTCCACTCCCCTGCGCATGAATGCAACTGTCAAGTAAAGGGAACCGAGTGTGAAGAGTGGGGGTACTGAATTTCTCATGTTACTTCAACTCAGCTTACTGGCAACCATGTGCTATCTGCAAGGTTCTCTTTCCTATAGTGTGTGTGTGTGTGTGTGTGGGGGGGGTGTGTGTGTGTGAAGTGTGCAGAGAATGTTTGCAACTAGTGCACAGCTTTGCATGTTGTGAGCCCAGGAGGTAGTGCAAGCAATAGTTCTTCGAATGGAAGAACCATGAGGTAATAAGATGTGCTTGGGCCATGGCCAGGTGAACAGCAGTGCCCAGTGGGATACCACTGTAATTGTTCCTCTGTGGGAGTTTTTGTCATGTGAGAGCATGTATACCCTTGAGGCTTCCAAACGTGCACCACAGTTCCATTTCAGTAGACCAAGCGGGGAGCTCGGAGATGACATCTACTGAGCCTTGGCCATGCCTCTTCTACTAAGGAGCAAGAAAAAGTGAAGGTATCACTTGGAGAGGATCTTGACAGCTGGAGGCCTAGCTCCAAGAGAATAGATTGACCCATGGGGTAGACACAGCACCTGTAGGCTATGTTCAGTCACAAGTGTGCAAGATCTCTGGAGCCTTATGAGTATCAGCAGCTTATTTCTGCCAGGCACAAAAATCTAAAGAGTTTGAGGGAATCTGAACCTGATGAACTCTTGCCAGGCTGTAAGTAGGAGATGTGCCATTCTGCACCATTGGTAGGGCTGTCTACCCTGGTGGTATATTTTACCCTAGGTGACACCTCACTCTACTGTCAAAGCGTGGACTAGGTTTTCAACATTGAACCTCAGTCATCTATTTGTGCTGCATGTTAGTCAGCCAGGGACTCTAGGTACACGGTCAAATTTGGACCATTATGGGGCTTAGTGGATTGACAAAAATAGGCGCCGAACCCTTTTGAGTTGGACTGCCTTGAAGAGGGCCAGTGCCGAAGATTGTGGGAGACCTATTGATTTATTCACATATTTAAGTTTAATTTATGGGTTTTAAAAAGCACTGTACATTGTATAGGCTATTTTGTAATGCTGGAACAGAGAGAAAATACCTGATACAGACAAGTCCTCACATCATGAGTGTTAGACTCCAGCTGGAGCAGGACGAAGCTAAATATTTATTGATATTCCCCATGGCGATTTTAGACTTAGTTGAATACCTACTTGAGTAGTTTGGTTTCAGGAGTTTCCTAAAGAGAAGGTAACTGACCTTGGTGCATAGAATGAACTTTTTTAGAGGTTTGACCCCTGGAACTGCAAGGATCTTTCACCCAACTTTAAACCCTTGAAGAACATTTGTTGGATCAAGCACTCCAGGGAGCAATGCCGTTTCCTGGATGCAGCTTTTTGAAGAGCCTTATTCTAAAGGAAGCCTGGACATCTGCCCCAGTATGCTTTATTCTTACCGCATAGTGCGTCTATAACGAGGCCTCATAGTTCAAGAGGTTAGCACCATGAAAGGTAGACTTATATGTTGCCACTATGTGTGAGATGTATCTTTTTGCTCATTCATTATTCTGGATAACTGATAGGCTTATGTAGTTCATGAGTGCCTATGTTTTGCTGCCCAGTGAAATGTGTAAATAAACTGCTGATTTTGGCAGTAGTCGCTCTTGAAGCTTGGAATGAGTCACTTAAAGAGAGTTTGGAAGCAATCAGTTCCCTGCAAGCAGTTGCACAACAGATTAAGAATGTCTGCTGCTCCTGCACAGGGTACCAACAAACCCAGACATACCGACCGAGGGGCTGGATGTAGAAATGTAAGCACCCCAGGCTTACACTTTAGATAACACTGACTGACTATGCAACGAACCTTCTATAAGGACAAACAAGAGCAGATATTGCGGTTACCTACCCACCACACATTTGCATCTGCCAGGCAATGGGCAAGTGTACTGCACAAGAAGATATGTATATATATCCCTGATAATACACAAACCATTCCTTTCAGTGCTTAATTTGTGCCGGCGTTACCCGCTGCTGGGCACCAGCAATTATTTCATAACATCCAAGCATATTTATGACAGTGCACCACATGGAAGCACTGCCAGTCCAGTAAAAAGCACAAGAGTTAACAATTCAATATCCTCTCATACAAATAGTAATTTCAGATCATTCTTACAGCTTTGAGTCACCTAGCATAGTCCAAATTGTCTCTTTTTTTGGACTATAATGGTAAGTAGATGTTGTTGGTATTGGTATTTGGCAGCACTGGCAGAGACCGTGGAGGTACAGACTGCAGTGGCCTCCTGAGAAATATTTTGGACCCCAGCACTTATTTTACAAATTAAGCACCAATTGAAGGCTTGATTCCAAGTAGATGGGTAATCTTGTTTTAGCAGAAAACTGCAGTTAGCAGCTGAAAACCACAATTTTCATCTGAAACTTGATTATGATTTTCAGTATTTCCGGGCACATATCTATGTGCAAAACACAGATGGAAATGTACATAAAACATGCAGAAAACAGTACAGTAGTACCCTTTTCCGTATGTTGTTTCCGATTCCATATGTGGAATTTCAGAATCACCTGATTCAAATGCGGTAATGCAACGCATTGTTGGTAATACCATGTATGGTATTACCGAATGTTCTTCCCTGGTCACTCATGACGGGTTCATTGCCTGAAAGATTAACTTAACATATTCATTCCGTACATCAAAACAACTCCACAAACCACCTCAGGCTCAGCCTAGCCTTGAACTGTTCCCTACCAAATACAGTGCTAATGGCTGCTTGTGCGCTATACAAGTGCCAAAATGATTGCATTTACAATAAGGTAATGCACTGTGACACTAATTCAAAGCAAAGGCATGACCTTCGTTTTACATATTCTCTCTGAATTGCTTCTTGTATGTCTTAGTCCTGCCTTGCTATTTAAGATGTGTAAACACCCTAACATTGTTAAGTACCCAGCAAGGAGATCTGCAGATGCTCAAACCTGATTTAGATCCCTTATGTCAAGACTTTGAGCCTGATTTAGAGTTTCACAGACAAGATAATCCTTCATAAATGTAATAGATGTCTCATCTGCGTACAACCTCATTGTTGTAGCCTATAGCACTCATAATACAACAGACGGGATATACGTCACATTCTGATAGTGTCCCTTCTGCCAAACGCCAAATAAGGCCTGTTGTTTTCTCTTACTTCTACCTGTGACAGTGATACACTGAATCCTAAATCTAGCCAAGTGCCTCTTCTTCAGTCCACCTCTGCTGTTTATATAGTTTCAGATGTTTTAAGGATTCAGCAAAGGGGGCAGTTGCCAAGGGCCTCAAACATCTAAGGGGCCCTAAGGGAAAGGGTTTTTTCTCTTTTTCAGAATCCGTACATCTCACCCTCTTCTCTGCATACCTCTACTTTTGACTCTGTCTTTCTCAGCCGTGGATCACCTTAAGGATTTTTGCGCCCTGGGAAGATATATTTTAAATCATTTTGTATCACCCTTTTACTGAACATTTTGCATATGATTAAGCATTGTTTGGCATCATGCAGTGTGGATTTAGCCGAAAATTGGTAATAAAATTAATAGTTGTTTTGGGCAGGACCCCCAAAATATGCTTTGCCTAGGGCCCCTAAATCCTTACGATGCTACCGTGTAGTCTGTCAACATTGTAAACTGTATTTTAGAACAAATATTCCAGCTAAAATGTTTTTAGTGAAGGATTTTCCAAAAAATTCTTACTCATGTATCTTCCACCACCACGTATGGTGAATTCTTCCCTGTGCCAAAGGTAATACTAAAAAAAAAACATTTTGCAACTGCAGACAGCGACAGTGATTATTTTAGGCATTACACCAATGGTTATATATATATCACACACATATGTATACGCATATATATGTGTGTGTAGGTATATATTTATATATAGATATATTATCTATATATTTATATACGTACATCTTATACATTTATATAATGTTTATTGATATATCTAAATCATTTATCTCATCGTCAAAAATAGCAGTTCATAAATCTAATTAAAACAAAACACATAATACTATCTGCATATATCGATAAATAAATAAAAAACAGTAAAAGTGGACTAATTTAACAAAATCATCAATTGGTGTACAAAATTTAAAAACATACAATATTAAGTAGGATAAAATAATAGATTCCATACTTTAACTGATAGCCGCAAAATTGTATTTCCACCAAAACTTAAAAGCACCTGGAGGTTTACCTAGGGGCCATAAGCTCTTTTGGTCTTATGTACCAAGCAGCAAATATAGAAATTTCGAAACAATTGTTACAACCAGTAGTGAAGAATCGCTTTTACATACTCTGTAAGCGTTAACACGATTAGAAAGTGTTAGAGTTTTGCATAGTAGCTCAATCCATTTTCTCCTCCACGCTACATATTTTGGACAGAAGAAGAGAAAATGTATATATTATTCTGCAAGCGTTCCTTCCTCTGAAGAGCATCCGCACCAAGTAAATGCCACATTTGATTACCACTCCAGAGGTGTTAGTATTTTGAAATATCCTCATTTATTTAGATTCTCACACCATACAAAACAGGTAGCCAACTATTTTCGTCAAATTTAAATATATTAGAGTTGTGCAAACAACTGAAAGCTCAAGCCTGAAGCCTGGCTCTGGCTTATCTCGAGTCCTGTTGGAACCTTGTGCCTCTAATGAACCGAACTTACCTTTCACGTGGCTTCTGCCTACCACTTTCCCTCCAAACAGCATGTGGCATTATCGTTGCAGCTGTAGAAGGTAGAATTTGGGATCCAGGTTTGGTTCTTGGCATCAGCTCAACATCCTGTGATTCTGGACAAATCACTTACGGGCTCATTATAAGTTTGGCGGTCCCAACCCATGGCAGTGGTGTAAGCCCCGCCCTATCACAATGTTTCTGCCGGCCTGCCCTGTCTGACTGGCGGAATCCTTGAAATAGAGCATTCCTGCCGGTCTGATGGGCTGGAACAGTGCTACGAGATAGCACTCAACTTCTTTAAGGGAGCTGAGTGCTATCTCGTAGCACAGAGGGGCTGTCCAACACCCTTGGAATGTGCACTGTCTGCAAAGAAGACCATGCGCATTTTGATGGTGCTGGGCAGGGGGGGCTTGCGGAGAACAAGGCTGTAATCAGCAGGGTGGCGCTGAGTTCAGGACCACCATCACCCCATCCGGTTCTAGGGTCCTGGCAGAGACCGTGGTCGTATGGCGTTCCGACCACCAAACTTGTAATGTGGCAGTCAGACCACCACAACGAGGCTGGCGGTCTTGTGACCACCAGCCCTGTGATGAGGCCCTTAATCTCCCCAGTGCCTATAAACAATGCATGTGACCTTATGTAATGTAACTGATGCTTATATAAAGTGTTTGAATACTTTTGGGTCAAGTTTGCACTGTATTTTAAAAACTGCAGAAGAATGCACTGAGAAGTAAGAACAAAGCCTTAACAGGAAAGACAAATCAACACCCATTTACTGCTTGCCAACCTGAGTGGACCCTTCTTGGGGCTAAATACTCTTGGTGTTTAAATGGTTAAAGGCCTACACTCCTGCGTGCTTGCTTACACCAGGTGGTTCTGGGCTCAGTATCTGTAGACACATGGGGATCTTTCTCAGAGACTGGATGGAGTGTGGGAGCAGGGGATGAGTCTGGAAATACACACAGCCAAGAAAGTGATGGGAATCCACATAATTTCTCGGCAATGGTTCGACATGTGATATAACCTGAAGGAGGCTGAAGCTCTCACTTATGTTTCAGAATGCCCATGGATGGGCCTCCAAATCAGGAGTTGTCTGCTCCTAAAGTGGTTCGCATGTCCACAGAGGGTGCCCTTTTGGGGAAAGAGCATTGAAAGTAGGTCCTTTATGTTATGGCAGAACGGCACTCCTGCCGTCACTTATTGCTTTTCCAAGAGAACCTGGAAGTAATATTAGTCGTTATAAAAAAAAGAACTGTAAGGTCTCCAGTGTGCACTAGGAGATTCCTCCCTGTGTGTAAGTGACATTTTTAGACTTTTCTGTTGAACCTTCATTAACACCGGTAGGAATGGCATCAGAGGTTACACCGTAAGTTGTGCATCCCCCTGTTGCTCTAGCATATGGTCATGTGGTTGTTAGCCACAAGCATTTTACTGGTGGCAAAGATGGGAGCAGCTCTGCGATCAGGAAAACTGCATATACTTAACTTCTAAATAGGGACCTATTTTTGGGAGATGTTCCTTTTCCGCCCTCTTCTAAATGACCGTCAGTCACTGCCTTCCCTAGTATAAGGCAGGTTTCATGAGGGTTTTCCAGAAGAGGTTGTAAGGACATGTCGCCATGAAAGAAAACAGAGTAGCCGCACTGCCCCGATACAGAACAACAGGGCAACTTCTTGCTCTTTTGACACTCCTAACAGGCTTTGGAATTTTATGAAACCAAATCATGAGCTGGTTCAATGCATTTATTAACTGAGGAGTTATGCAAGACTCTAGGCATTCGCCATTGTGGACAGCATTTCTCACGAAAAGCCTGTAGAAAAGAACATAATTTCGATATAGGGGAACCGACTATACCATGAGTGAGAAAATTAATTTCCACAGCAGAGCAACACAGAACATAAGCAGTTTGTATACATTGCTGTACTGTACCATAAATATTTACTGCAATCTCTCAGTTTCCATATCGGAAAACAAGCGTGTCTTTTGTTGTTGGCATTGTAATGTACTCATCACGTTGAAGTGTCTGTCACTCTCAAAGGGAAGCAACGCTCTGAGTGCTGCCTCCCGTGCAGGCACCGTCAGCCGGCTCCGCAGCTGGCATCTGTCACGTCAACACTGAGCGGTTATACACAGCCGTGATACACTGGGCATTGCCGATTTAAAGCCGAATGTGCAATTAACTAGCTATTAAGGCATCTAACAGCATTCATTAGCGTAGCTCCCAGGGCTGGCCTTTAGTATGTGCGAGCTGTGCCCACGCTCAGGGCTGCGACCTCTAGAAGGGCGCTGGAACGCTCTGCAGCAGTCTCCCTTTGACTTAAGTCCAAAGAAGAGTGTGTTTAAACACTGATCCTGAAGGCTGCTGTCCCCTTTGTCTGCTTTCTCTTCGTTTATCTCTTTTCCTGGGCCTCTTTAATCTTGCCCACCTTCCCTTCCTCCTACTCCTCCCAACTTTTCATAACAGGGACATTTAAAGAGGAAGAATGGGATGGGCAGTTTTTTAAACGCAGGGTGCTCTGTGAGCAAAGACCAACTCTGTTAGATCCTTATCACATAAATATATTTGCTGAAGGGTAAGTGCACATACCAAATGAGAAAATGCATAAGTAATTTGGTACAGCCTTCCAATCTCACTTATAAAAAGCTTACAGCCCATTAAAGCTCACATACGTATTGTACTGACTGCAACAAATCAAATCAAATTAAGGTTTATAAAGTGAAGCTACTCACCCGTAAGGGTCTCAAGGCGGTGAGGGGGTTTGTCCTCTGAGCTTCAGTTGAAGGTTTTAAGGTCCTTCCTGAACTGATGCAGCAATGGTGACTGCCTGAGGGGCAAGGGCAGGGTATTCCAGCTCTTTGCCACGAGGTAGGTGAAGGATCTTCAAACAAGTCAAGGTCTTCTGTATATGGGGAATGGTGGCTAGTGCTTGTTGAGCAAAGCAGAGAGGTCTAGTTGGGGACCGCATATCTCCACACACCGAATGAAACTCCGGTCACCAACGGATATTTGAGGGAAGTCGTACCCTAGAAATCATAATGGTACAGCAATACAATAGTGCTGTCTTGCGTCTCGCATTCACCCTTGCATCACAGTAAAAGGGTGTATGCATGATGTCTGTCATGGATTTTGTACTGGAAGGGTATCCTTCAAGTACAAAATCCTACGCTTAGAGATAGTTTAACACTGTTCTAACTTGGTATGTATGCGGTATATTACAGCACACATGCAAAGTTCAAAAAGTTTTAAGAAAATACATTTCTCAAACTTTATGCCTGCCTCGAGAGGGCATACATCTTTCTTAATAGATTGCATATTACATAAAAAAACATGGATGATTACTTGGGAACACCCATATACCAACCAAGGGATGCACCTTTGATGCAAATTAGTGGAAAGTGCTATTTTCAGACATTGGTCCCCTATTCAGGCCAAATATGAAACCCAACTCAAGACTTTGCACCAGTTTGCAACACTTTTTAGGCTACTGAAAAGCCTTTATAAATCTGTCCTGATATGTCATCAAGGACCACATCCTGGTTTGACAGTTTACAAATTGTATTTTTCAGGTATGTTATTCCAATATGTTCCACTGAAGTCAACAAGAAATACACAGTCCTGGGAAAGTGTGTCCCTGGTGCCTCGGCATTGTGTAGCACACTAGCAGCACTAACTTACCGTAACCTATTTGATTTATTGTAACATCAACTTGCTGCCAGCCACATCCCTTAAACAGAACATCTCTGGAAAACTCCTACTTGTGTCTCCTGAATTTTCGCAGAAGTGATCTTGGAGACGCAAACATAGCTTAGAACGCCCATCCATTCTTTATAGGGTGACCCACAGTCAGAGAAAACCAGGCATGGAATATGTCAGACTCTAGGCCAGATTTGTTGGCTCTCTACGTCCATGTCATTTCTTTTGCCAGGGAATTAAGTTTCACTATGTGAATAGTGACTAAATCATCTTGTTGCTCAAAACATGCCTGAAAATACTTTCCCTATCTTTGAAGTCTATTGCTCTTACAAATATTTGTATATCAAGTTCCTTAAATTGTTTATTTCATTCAGTCGTCAAAAGACTCTAGTTACAAAAGTTAAAACCATTTCAAGTATAAAGCAAAGTGAGTTAGTAAAAGAAAATGCCAAAGGAGTAGTAATCAAAATGGACCAACAACTTAGAGGGGGACGAAAGTAGGGAATAATGATTGGCAACGATAAAAATCAAAAAGTGTTGTGAGTAGGTCCTCATCCTGTCAGTTTCTCATTCGTATTATTTACATAATTAAACAAATAAATGAGCACTGGTGATTATTGAATGAAACAATGGTTTCACTTTATGACAAGCTTAGGAATCCAAACGCAAGCAGTAAAGTCATAAGTCAAACATTAAAATGCTGTTATATCACCAAAGTTTCATGGTGCCACAATAAAGAAAAGATAAAGTTATACATTGAGTTGCATATGCAATCTGATAGAGACTTCTAGCTGCAGATTCCTTACATTTGAATTCCCTGCCATCAGCTTTGAATCTGGATTCTTTTTACTGAGAATACCCTACGTGCGCCATCAGGTGGCATTGTTCGGTTCTGCGTGCGTCATCCGGCTCCGTGTGGCCTTATCAGCGTCGCTGGAGCCATCTGCGACGTTACAGTTGTCTATATAGATGCCACCTTGGTGCGAGTACGTCAGTTCTTTTCGTTAAGCGCAGGTTGAAGATTTTTGTCATCTGTGCGAGGATTTCCTCTAGGAAAACAGGGTTCAAGCCGTGCGGCGCCTGTCTTCACTCGATGTCGGTGATGGACCCCCAAAGGGGTATGTCTCTGGTGCCTCGACAGGGACCACGACTCGAAGTCGTGCTCCAACTGCCGGGCCATGGCCCCGAAAGCTTTGAGGGAGTGGTCCCTAAAGCTCATGGTGGCTTGGCAGTCGATTTCGGTTGGTCGCGGTCCCGTTCGAGGAGGAGGTTGTGGAACCGCTCCAGGAGCACCAAGTCCTTTGTGGTCCCATTCGAGGTCCTCGGGGCACTCGGGGAAGAGGCATAAAAAGAACAAGTCCAAAAGGACTTCGACTTCACTGTGCCCATCAGCCGAAGAGGCGTCTCGGGAAAGTTGACGTTCTGAGCACGGTTCCGCAGAGCCGTTGTTAGGGCTGACTTCACGCCTCCCCCCCTTTCCGGGAGCCGGAGCGACCCCCACTCAAATAAAGGACTTTTACAAAGCCATGCACCTTGTTTTTGAGCGGGCTGTCCCCGCAGGTTGGTCTTTGGAGCCCATGGTGTCAGCAGGGCCCCCATCGGATTCGACACTGGCAGCTTTGGCCTCGCGCAGTTGGGAACCCGAGGATCCGATAGTGGATCAGGGCTGGCGCCGGGTTCTCACAGTCGGCCTCCTCCAGTGCTGGGCCCAATGTCGATGCTCCCTCCACCACCAGCGCCCACTGGTGGTGGTAGCTCCATCCTCATTCCTGATGATCCCGAGCTGGAATTATGTCATACGATGCTGATTCCGACTTCGACGCGCCGACTAGACCCAGATCAGTGCCTGAGGCTCATTTTGAACAGCCAGGCACAGGTGAGGAGTGGGAGGGATCTGAGGATCCTTTAGAATATGGATTGGAGCAGGAGAAGGACTGGTATGAGGATCTAGGGGAAGCCAGTGGACTGGATACTTCTCCAGATGCTGGCATGCTCTTACCTCTTTCTGTGGCTATGGAGGAGGGAGCATCTTATGCCATGGTAGTGTGTAGGGCAGCTGAGGTCTTGGAAATAGATTTGCCTACGGTGCCAGTCAGGATTAATCTCCTGAGGTGCTTCAGCGAGGGGTTGCTACATCAGAACTGATGTTACCCTTCACTGAAGCCCTTACAGATGTCCTACTGGGGACTCGGTCTAAACCCAGCACAGGGACTACTTTGAATAGGACAATCGTCCGCCGCCATCTACCAGCTCCAAACGACCCTAGTTTCCTTACACAACACTCCACCCCGAAGAGCTTGGTGGTCCAAGCCTCTACTTCCCGTGGTGCCTTCCCTTCTGCTCCCGCAGATAGGGAATCCAAGAGGCTCGACCAACTTGGGAAGAAGAGGTTTTCTTCCTCCTGCCTGGCATTGAGGTCCAGTAAACACCTCTTGCCCATTGGGCCTTTTTTTCCATACTTTATGGGATACGCTGGCATAGGTGCTGCCCCAGGTCCCAGAGGGCGAACGGGACACTCTCACACAGGCTGTCAAGGATGGGAGAGATGCAGCCAAGTTTACCATCAAGTGTGGTTTGGAAACGACTGACTCGCTTGGCAGGGTGATTTCATCTACAGTGGCACTCCGGCGCCACCCTGGCTGCGTAACACTGACTTTTTGGGGAATGTCCAGTCGAACTTGAGGGACATGCCTTTCGATGGCTCACGCCTTTTTTGGCGAGAAGGCAGACTCTACGCTTGAGAGTTTCAAGGATTCTGAGCTACGGCCAGATCCTTGGGCCTCTCAGTGTTTGTTCGCCAGCAGTCTGCCTGTTGCCCCTTTCGAGGCTTCGGGAGGGGCACAGTACCACACCAACCACAGGCTAGTCACCGTCCTCTGGTCTCACAGCATCTTGTGCGAAGATGAGGTTGTGGTACCTTCAGATCCAGAGGGTCTAGCTAGAGGTCAGCCACCACTCAGCCCCTTTCTTCCGCAACACACAAGCCCTCCTAGTATGGTTCTGCAAGACCATGTCTATCCAGTTGGAGGGAGGACTCAATTTAATCTCCCTCACTGGCGGTCCATAACATTGGACAAATGGGTCTTGCAGATCATACAGAATGGCTTTTCCCTCCCCTTCCAGTCTTTCCCTCCCTCCATCCCTCCGGTAAAAGAACGGCTGATGGAGGATCATTTGCTTTTGCTCCACAAGGAAGTTTGGCTCTCTTGGCCAAGGGAGCCATAGAAAGGGTCCCGATGTCAGAAGTAGGCAGTGGTTGTTATTCCCGATACTTTCTGATCCCAAAAAAGAACAAGGGTCTTTGCCCTGTTTTGGATTTAAGGGACGTCAATCTCTTCCTCAAAAAGGAGAAATTCAAGATGCTCACTCTTGCTCAGGTCCTGTCTGCCCTAGACTAAGGAGACTAATGGTAGCGTTGGACTTGCAGGATGCATATTTTCACATCCCCATCCTGTCTGCCCACAGGCATTACTTGCGGTTCAAGGTGGGCCACTAGCACTTTCAGTTTACTGTGCTTCCTTTCGGTCTCACCAGTGCCCCTCGGGTGTTCACCAAGGTGATGGCAGTGGTGGCAGCTCATCTGCACAGGTTAGGAATGTCAGTCTTCCCCTACCTCGACGGCTGGCTGTTGAAGGCTCCTACGCCCCAGGCTCTCCTCACCCACCTTCATACTACGCTGGACCTCTTGCATTCACTGGGGTTCACAATAAACGTGCCAAGGTCGCACCTGACTCCTTCTCAGAAGCTCCCTTTCATCTGAGCTGTTCTGGACATAGTACAGTTTCAGGTCTATCTTCCTGAGCAGCGAGTCCAGGATATTCAGGTTATGATACCGATGTTTGGCCTCTGTCCTAGATTTCGGTGAGACAGACTCTGTGGCTGTTGGGACTCATGGTTTCCTGCATCTTGTTAGTCAAACATGCCAGATGGCATATGAGGGCTCTGCAATGGGACCTGAAGTTCCACTGGGTACAGCATCAGGGAAATCTTACCAACACGGCTCAGATCTCAGAGGGAACTGCAAGAGATATACAGTGGTGGTTAGTGAACTACAATTGGGTCAAAGGCAGACTCCTCTCCCATCCCCAACCAGACCTCACAGTAGTGACAGATGCATCACTTCTGGGATGGGGTGGCCACCTGGGAGAGATGGAGATCAGGGGCCTCTGGCGACATCAACTTATTGGAGCTCCGGACGATCCGGCTAGCATTGAAAGCATTTCATCCTCTGTGAAAGGGACGATAGTGCAGGTGTTCACAGATGACACCACCGCAATGTGGTACTGCAACTAGCAGGGTGGTGTGGGGTCGTGGACACTTTGTCAAGAGGCTCTGAGTCTGTGGACATGGCTGGAATAGCAAAGCATAACCCTGGTGGTTAACACCTGGCAGGTTCTCTGAACGCCAGGGCGGACTAACTCAGCTGTTGAGCCTAGCGGATCACAAATGGTATCTCCATCCGGAGGTGGCGCAAGGACTCTTTCAGCAGTGGGCAGAGCCTTGGTTAGATCTGTTCACCTCCGCAGAGAACGTGGAATATCAGCAGTATTGCACGTTGGAATTTCCAAGACAGCAACGCTTTTCATCGCGAGTGGAGTTCAGGCCTCCTGGACGCCTTTCCGTCTATGCCACTTCTGCCCAGAGTTCTCAAGAAAATCAAGAACTACTTGGCCCAAGTCATCATAGTGGCTCCAGATTGGGCACGAAGAGTCTGGTATCCCGAGCTTCTCAGAATGAGCATCAATCTTCTGATCAGACTGCCCCTTCAAGAGGATCTTCTGTCGCAGCAGCAGGGGAGGGTTTTCCACCTGAACCTGTCAACTCTGCGCCTTCATGCGTGGAGACTGAATGGTGGCAGTTGATGGCTTTTGACCTTCCTCCCGAAGTATGTAAGGTTATTTTGGCAGCCAGACATCCCTCCACTAAAACGGTATAAGCCTGCCGTTGGAAACTTTTTGTATATTATTAAGCAGAAAGGTCTATTGACCCTCTTTCTTCTTCTCTTTCTGACATTCTTCTTTTCATTCTGTCTCTAGCCCAGCAGGGTTCTACCTTAGGGACTCTGAAGGGCTATCTTTCTGCCTTATCGGCATTTCTTCTGCTGCCTGACCACTCTACTTTGTTCAAATCTCACATTGTACATAGATTCCTTAAAGGTCTTGTAGATATGTTTCCCCTACACCCTTTATTATACGTCAATAGGACTTAAACCTTGTCCTCACATTTCTCATGTGTGCGCCCTTCGAGCATTTGCACAACTGTTCCCTCCGGCTGCTCACCATCAAGACAGCCTTCTTAATGGCAATAACATCTGCCAGGAGGGTGAGTGAGATGCAAGCCCTGTCATCAAAGCCACCGTATCTCACTATCCATCCAGATAAAGTGGTTCTCAGAACTCGTGCCTCTTTCCTCCGCAAGGTGGTGACCCCATTTCATCTGGGTCAGAATATCACCCTGCCCACCTTCTTTGCTCCACCGCATCCATCTAAAGTGGAGGAGCGACTCCATCTACTGGACCCAAAAAGAGCATTGTCGTTCTACCTTGACCGCACAAAAGAGTTCCGGGTGGATGACCAACTCTTTGTGTGGGGTATGTTGGAGCAAAGAAGGGTCGGGCAGTGCAGAAGCTAACCATTCCGTTCTGGGTCGTTCTCTGCATTACGATATGCTACGCACTGGCCAAGAAGCAGCCTCCTGATAGCTTGCAAGCTCCTTCCACCAGGGGCAATGCTGCCACCACTGCGCTAGCTCGAGGGGTACCAGTCCTGGAGATCTGTCAGGTGGCAACGTGGGTGTCTTTGCACATGTTTGTGAAACATTACTGCCTGGACACTCAGGTGCGAAGGGACGGGTACTTTGCCCATTCAGTCCTACAGGACTTTTTAGTGTAAGGGGTACTATCTGCAGCTCACCACCAGGAGGTTATGGCTTGGGCATCTACTCAAAGGCAAAGAATCTGCAGCTAGAAGTCTCTATCAGATGAATAAGTACTTACCTTTAGTAACACCTTATCTGGTAGAGACTCTATCTAGCTGCAGATTCCTTACACCCATCCATGGCTCTCCGCTCTGCGGATATGACTAGTAGGGTTAGGGTTTATCCCTTTTCAGGGCCCTAGTTTTGCACCGACAAATGTTGGTTCTATCCATGACTCTGTGCTTCTGGTGTGGAAGTTTTGTGGATAAAAGATCTGACGTATACACACGGAGGTGGCATCTGTATAGACGACCATGATGTCACAGACGGCTTCAACGGCGCTGACTAGGCCACACAGAGCTGGACGACGCACGCAGAACCGATCTACACCACCCGACAGCACGCGCAGGGTTTTGCTCAGCAAAAAAGTTCCAGATTCGAAGCTGACACCATGGAATTCAAAGGTAATAGGAATCTGCAGCTAGATAGAGTCTCTACCAGATAAATCGTTACTTAAGGTAAGTAACTTGTTCTTTAATAAAACAACTACTTTATTTAATCATGCTCAAAATTACAAGACCTTCACTAACAACTCATCGGAGCACTGACAAACCATAAAAAATGATTATGGTAGTATATCTCGATACTGAAAACATCGACATATACAAATATCGAAATATACAAAATATTGTACACTCCATAGTTATAATTAAAATGACAAAAATACGGAATGCAAAATATTGTTGAATAGAAATATCTAAAGTTTAATAATTGGAAACCCAAAATGTAGATAACAATAATATAGGGCCTTATTACGACCTTGATGGAGGGGTTTCCTCCATCACAAATGTGGCGGATATCCCATCCGCCGTCTTATGATCCCATTATATTCAATGAGGATCATAATATGATGGACGCAATATCCGTCACATTTGTGATGGAAGAAACCCCTCTGTCAAGGTCGTAATAAGGCCCATAGACATTTTAAATTAGCATTAAAAATACCAAAATATAGACTTAAAAACAGTTCATTTGTTAAAATATTAAATAGATTTAACTGTAAGTAATTTAAAACATCAACAATTTACTTATATATTAATACAAATGTGTTACAAAATGAAAAAAATAATAATGACATTGTTTGATGAAAATTATATATACATTAAAAATATTTGAATACAAAAACAATAAGGAAGACCTTTTTAAAAACAGTTATATCTATATATAAAAAGACATTTTTTAAGTGTACAAAACAATGAGGAAAAACAACTGTCTTTTAATTATTTTCAGTACATTAACATTTATTTAGTGGGGAAACATAATTGTCTTTTGGCGAATAATCATTGAAACAGATTACAATATGTGTGTGTACATATATGTCAAGAATTATCCCCCCCTTACAGACACCCCTGAACCCTAAAATCATACTTGTCACTGAGTCATAAGAAATCCTTCTTACAACTATCCTCTGTCCAAACCTGTGTCTTAAAAAAATACTCGCTACCACTATTCAGTACCCATCCTTTTGCTTTAAAAAAAGAATGTTAATGTTGCAACACCCATCCTTGCGCCGTAAAAAGTAACCACTAACTTGTGCAATACCCATTCCTTTTTCCTAAAACGAATCACTAATCCGGTGCAACACCCATCCCTACACCCTAAAAACAAATCAGTAACCCAATGCAAAAGCCATACCTGCCCCTAAAAACTAACCAGTAGCCCAGTGCAAAACCCACATTTGCACCGTGAAAACTAATCAGTAACCTGCTACAACACCCATCCATATGCCCTAAAAACTAATCAGTTACTCTGTCCAATACCCATTTCTGCACCCCAAAAAATAATTATTAAAAAAATGCAGCGCCCACCAATCAACATGTGTAAACCTGAGAACGAACATACTGAAATAATATATCAAATTGTTAAAAATGTAAATAAAAATGATATTTTTTAAATAATGCACAACTCTCTAAACCAAAAAACAACACAAAAATAAAACAGATAACATATAAAAAAGTAATAGAAACATATATTAAATTACAATTGCAAAAACAAATTTTAAACATTTCATTAAAATTTAAAATGTAATACACTACGCACCCAAACCCCTATAAAACACTAAAAACCTGCATAAAGTAACATAAATGTCATATAACAATAGTAAAAAGATAACTTAAAATTACAAAATCAAACTGTAAAAATGTAATTACAATTAGAAATGTAATACATTACCCACTCAAGCCCCTATAAAACCCAACTCTCCCACGAAAAAAATAACATAAGTAACATAAAAAAATTAATAATATCATTATAAAAAAAATACATAAATAAAATAGTTACATTTAAAAACGTAGTACACTACCCACCCAAACCTCTATAAAACACAACAAATTGAACTATAATTAGTTTAAGCACATCTTTCATTTACAAAATTGTAAAAAATATTATTAGCATTTTAAAAGCACAAACGAATAAACTACACACTAAAAACTTCAAAATAATCAACACCACCAAACATAAATAGTAGTAATTAATTTAAAATAAGTTATGAATCTAAAAAATTGAAATTTCCACTAAAATATAATTATACACCAATAAATAAGTTTTAGATATTTAACACTGATATTATCCTATAATTGTTTTAAAAACAATATATTTACTAATGATAATATCTCAATAAAATGATACTCTTGATAGTCTGTCTCTGATATTTAATACCATCAATATTCTGACTTCAATAATAATGGTGCACACCTAACAAAATATGAAAACCAATGGCTGAAGAGGGCTGATCCAAAGCCTACTCTTTCTATATACCTGTGTTGATGACGAGAGATTTGGCATCTGACAGCTAAACCTGTTTTTAGCAAGACCTGCAAGAGCTAAAAAGAATGAAAGGACATTATCCAGTTCAAATCTATCATCTTTACGTTCTGTGGCTCTATAAAGCATGCTGCATCATATAATTACTTTGTTACATATTATACGTTTGTAACATAAAGTTTGGCAGACTGCCAGGACAGTCCCGGCAGTCATGAACAGAAAAAATTGACAAATGACCCCTATACACTGAGAGTAAACTCTAAGGGTGTAAAGGTCATTTATTTTTGTTTTCATAAACAAACTCCCACTTTGAAAGTATGTTTTTGGAAAAAAAAGGTCTTGTGAGTGGCTGTCTGATACATAGTTGCTGCTCATTAAACTTTCAGTGTATTCAGGGAATCGACTGTCACAATAGTTCTTCTGAAGGCACAGAGCTTCCCTCGGTGGGCTGTGTGCTCCCAAAATATAGTCGTTGGAGGTAATGAGGTCCTTAACCCCTTGGGTACCAGAGATGAGCTGGTAATGTCCTTAGCCATGGTTGCCATGTGCCGAGGACGTAACCAGCTCGTCCTGTACCCGGCCCACAGGGGGAGCGCTAGCTCTCCCCCAGTTGGCCTCTCACCCCCTCCCCTGGGCAGGGATGGAAGGGGAATTGCTTCCCCTTCCACCACCAATTCCCCCCCCCCCCCAGTGATGTCTGATGATGTCAGCGCACGATTGCATGCTGACCTCATTAGAGGTCGCCCTCATCGCACTGGAAGCTCAGCTTCCAGCACGATCAGAAGAGAAATGCTTTCATTTCTCTTCCGATCGGTGGTGGGGGAGATCAGAGAGGCATGAAAGGAAAGGCTTTTCCTTTCCTTTCATGTCTCTCTGAGCATTTCTGCAGCACGACCGTAAGGTGATCGTGCTGCAGAAATGCCCACTAGACACCAGGGAGTTTGTTGTTTTTATTATAAACAATGAAGGGGAGTGATCTCTTGAGCAATGGTCGCTCCCCATTTTTTTTAAGGCCTTTTTTGCCCCCTTGGGGGCAGATCAGCTTATTTTAATTACGTCGATCTGCCCCCAGGGGGAGTAGAAGCCACTAGGCACCAGGGATAAAAAAAATTCTGTGACAATTTCACGAAAGGGGAGCGACCCCTTAGGCAAGGGTCGCTCCCCTGGTGGGCAAATTTATTTTAGGCCATTGCTGCCCCCTTTGGGTGCAGATCGGCCTATTTTAATTAGGAGGGGCAGAACCCACTAGGCACCAGGGATTTTCTTTCTTTATTTTTTAAAGATGGGGGGTGACCACTTAGGCAATGGTCACTCGCCCTGGGTGGCAATTTTATTTTAGCCCATTTCTGCCAACTTGGGGGCAGATTGGCCTATTTTTCTTAGGCTAATCTGCCCCCAAGAGGGGCAGAAACCACTAGACAACAGGGAATTATTTTTGCAACAATTTCACGCAAGGGGAGCGACCCCTTAGGCAAGGGTCGCTCCGCTGGGGAGCAAATTTATTTTAGGCCCATCTGCCCCCAAGGGGGGCAGAAACCACGTAGGCACCAGGGATTGGTGTGTTTGTCTTTTATTTGGGGGGGAAGCCCTTTGGGCAAGGGGCGCTTCCAATGGGGCACATTACTGTTTGCCATTTCTTTTTGTAAGGCCCATCTGCCCCCAAGGGGGGGCAGAAAGCCCACCAGACACCAGGGAATATTTATTTTCAAAAATAGAGGGTGGAGATATGGCCATATCCCCACTCCAAATAAATGGGGATAAAGTTGTTCTGCCCACCGGTGGGCAGATGGGGCAATTACTCCCAATTCACTCCCTAGAGGGCAGAAAGGCTACTAGATGACAGGGAATGTTTTTAAAATAAATAAATAGTGGGGTGGCGACTTCCATCCAGTATGGGTAACAGTCTTTCAGCTCTCCCCACGCACACTAAAAGATCTTATGTCAATGGCAAGCAAGAGGACATTTGATTATTTGGGGTTTTGGTTTTACATTTGGGCCATGAGAGCTTGTCTAACTCTCAAAATCGTCCCACTTGGAATGGTGAGGGCTGCACTTTTTGGACTTTGGGACGCTGCCATGTAGAAAAATCTATGAGACCTAGACACATCTGAAAACTAGACATCTGGGTGGGTCCAGGGTGGTGTGCTTCACATGCACCCGCACTTTTTTCTTACCCACAATGCCCTGCAAACCTCCAACTTTGCTTGAAATCACACATTTTCCCCACATTTTTGTGATGGAACCTTACGATATGTGCAGGAATCCACAAAATTCCTACCACCCTGCATTGTTGCATCTATACCAATAAAAATTCTGCCCCACTTGTTAGCCTAAAAACGCTTTTTTCTAAACTGCCCTTTTGGACCCGCTTTGGTTCCCCATCAATTTCAACATGTTTTCTCTCTTCCTTGTCACAGGCTCTTGGCCCACCTACACAAGTGAGGTATCATTTTTATCGGGAGACTGTGGGGAACTTTGGGTGGTAGGGAATTTGTGCTGGTGCGGTGATCCGACACATAAATGTGGGGAAAATGTGATTTTTGTTGTCTAAATTTGAGGTTTGCTGACAATTCGGGGTAAGAAAACACTGGGGGATCCACACAAATCACACCTCCCTGGACTCCCTTGAGTGTCTAGTTTTCAAAAATGTGTGGGTTTGGTAGGTTTCCCTAGATGGGTGCTGAGCCCAGGACCAAAAACGCAGGTGCCCCCCCTTGCAAAAACAGGTAGTTTTGTAATTGATCATTTTGATGTGTCCACGTAGTGTTTTGGGGCATTTCCTGTCGGGGGCACTAGGCCTACCCACACAAGTGAGGTACGATTTTTATCAGGAGACTTGGAGGAATGCTGGGTGGAAGGAAATGTGTGTCTCCTCTCAGATTTCAGATCTTTCTATCACCGAAATGTGAGGAAAATGTATTTTTCTGCCAAATTATGAGGTTTGCAAAAGATTCTGGGTCTCAGAACCTGGTGAGAGCGCCACAAGTTACCCCATCCTGTGTTCCCCTAGGTGTCTAGTTTTCAGAAATGTCAAGGTTTGCTAGGTTTTCCAAGGTGCTGGATGAGCTAGAGGCCAAAATCCACAGCTAGGCACTTTGCAAAAAAAAAAGGTCAGTTTTCATAAGAAAAATATGATGTGTCCATGTTGTTTTTTGGGGCATTTCCTGTTGCGGGCACTAAGCCTACCCACACAAGTGAGATACCATTTGTATCAGGAGACTTGGGGGAATGCTGGGTGGAAGGACATTTGTGGCTCTTCTCAGATTCCAGAACTTTCTATCACCGAAATGTGATGAAAAGTGTTTTTTTGCCAAATTTTGAGGTTTGCAAAGGATTCTGGATAACGACTGTTCAGAGCCCCACAAGTCACCACATTTTGAATTCCCTAGGTGTCTAGTTTTTAAAAATGTATAGGTTTGCCAGGTTTCCCTGGGTGCCGGCTGAGCTAGAGGTCAAAATCCACAGCTAGGCGCTTTGTAAAAAAACAGGTCAGTTTTCTTGGGAAAATGTGATGTGTCCATGTTGTGTTTTGGGGCATTTCCTGTTGTGAGCACTAGGCCTGCCCACACAAGTGAGGTACCATTTTTATTGGGAGACTTGGGAGAATGCTGGGTGGAAGGAAGTTTGTGGCTCCTCTCAGATTCCAGAACTTTGCAGCACCAAAATGTGAGGGAAATGTTTTGCCAAAAGTTGAGGTTTTCAAAGGATTCTGGGTAACAGAACCTGGTGAAAGCACCATCCTGGATTCCTCTAGGTATCTAGTTTTTAAAAATGCACAGGTTTAGTAGGTTTCCCTAGGTGCCGGCTGAGCTAGAGGCCAAAATCCACAGCTAGGCACTTTCCAAAAAACACATCCGATTTCAATGTAAAAATGTGATGTGTCCTTGTTGCGTTTCCTGTTGCGGGCACTAGACCTACCCACACAAGTGAGGTACCATTTTTATCAGGAGACTTGGGGGAACACAGACTAGAAGAACATCTGTTATTGCCCCTCGTCTTTCTCTACATTTTTCCCTTACAAATATAAGACAGTCTATGAAAAAGAAGTATATTTGAGACATGCCCTGTAATTCACATGCTAGTATGGGGACCCCGGAATTCAGAGATGTGCAAATAACCACTGCTTCTCAACACCTTATCTTGTGCCCATTTTGGAAATACAAAGGTTTCCTTGATACCTATTTTTCACTCTTTATATTTCACCAAATGAATTGCTGTACACCAGGTATACAATGAAAACCCATTAAAAGGTGCAGCTCATTTATTGGCTCTGGATATCTAGGGTTATTGATGAACCTACAAGCTCTATATATCTCCACAACCAGAAGTGTCCATCAGATGTAACAGTATATTGCTTTCGAAAATCTGCCATAGCTGGAAAAAGTTATAGAAGAAAATGTGGACAGAAATGCCTCTCTTTTTACCTCAATTTCAATATTGTTTTATTTTAGCTGTTACTTTCTGTAGGAACACGTTGGAGAATCTACACAAATTACCACTTGCAAAATTCAAAATGTCTACTTTTCAGAAATGTTTAGCTGTCTGGGATCCAGCATTGTTTTCACATCCATTTCTGTCACTAATTGAAAGGAGGCTGAAAGCACAAAAAATAGTAAAAATGGGGTACGTCCCAGTGAAATGCCACAATTGTGTTGAAAAATTTGGTTTTCTGATTCAAGTCTGCCTGTTCCCGAAAGTTGGGAAGATGGTGATTTTTAACACCACAAACCATTTTTTGATGCTATTTTCAGGGGGAAATAACATGCTTTCTTCTGCAGACCTTTTTCCCCATTTTTTTTGTAAGAAACAACATTTTAGCTGTATTTTGGTTAATTTCTTGGTTTCCTCCAGGGGAACCCACAAACTCTGGGTACCTTTAGAATCCCTAGGATGCTGGAAAAAAGGACGCAAATTTGGGGTGGATAGCTTACGTGAACAAAATGTTATGAGGGCCTAGGCATGAACTGCCCCAAACAGCCAAAACAATGCTCAGCACAGGAGGGGAAAAAGCCTGGCAGTGAAGGTGTTAATCACCATACACCGAAAGTTGTGAAATGACCTATATTCGTGAATTGGACTCCCCTAATTGATGTAGACAATCTTATATTGTTTCTGTGCACCTATTTAATTTACATTATTCCTTTGTTCACCAGTTAGGTTTGCCCTGTTTTATTGATACATACCAGTCCTGGTCCTGCCTCTAATATATTTAACCTGTACACACACAATTAAGAATATGTGATCCCTGTGCCCTGTACAGCCAGGAGGAGGGCTAGTTTATCAGGAAAATGGGAGACACGTAGACATTACAGGGTCTCTAACAGACCAGTTTTGGATGGCAAGAAAGACCAACTTGCCAGACAGCTTTTTCACACATGTGATTCAATGAACTGAATCCTACGATCGTTTCAGAGACATTGCTTTGTCTAGATAGCTTCTGACCAACAACCTTCCACTTACTATAGCCTCCCAGAACTCGCACCTACAGGGTCAGACTGGGAAATAAAATAAGTCTGGGTACCACATTTAAAGTAGCCCCCATAGCGAATCAGACAGCTAAAAAGTGTCCCGAATTTGCAAATCAGGGCATTTTAAACTTGTGAAGTCAAACTAGGTAGTTGTTTTGCAACATAGGAGAGCCTGCGTGCATTTGTGCTTGCCACAGGCAATGTTTCTAGTAATATTTGGGAAATCAACAGTAAAAAGTGGCATACCAGACAATAAAATAGCCCCACAAACTGTCAAAATAAACCAGGCTATACTCAGGTCTGTCCGACTTGCCCTTCGTACAGTGCCTGATTACCGTATAGGCTAGTCCAACCCTTCACATCTCCAGACTTAAAATAATCGATCAGGCAGCTGAAGCACTTGAAAGTCCTGTTATCCATAATGGGCAGAAGGTTTTTCTAGTGCTGCGGAATAACACAGACACACATACAGATCCACAATCCTCTGCAGTCCCCAGGATCAGGATTTCAGGTTTGTAAATTCTCAGATGCAGGCATTAACTAGTACAAATGTTGGTACACTTAGAGACACTTTGATATTACTTAGAAATAAGAAATCGTCCTATCACGAAGTGAAAGACTGCATTTACATCATAAACATTGTTCCCTGAATATTAACAGCAAAAAACTGTTTAGCCTGCGCAGTCTCAGCTGAATATGTGTTTAATTGGATTGTGATGTGTGCTGGCATTGTTTTATTATATGTGCATATTAGTATATCATAGAATATTCACTGGTTATAGTCCACTGTTTGTTTGGTGGCATGTAGCAACTATAGCCTGTGTCTGGAAACTATTTAAACTATATTTTTCTCACTGTGTGTGATACTAAAATGTATTGCTGGTGGAAAACTTTTCTTCTACTCTGTAGGATTATGATATGTATTTTTATTGTTATGAAACGGTACAAATGGTGGCATTACTCATGTAGGTTCCTCACATAAGAATCGATCATTTGGAGGTGTTCACCCATATACTGATTTATATACACCACCCCACCAGGGGTATTATCACACTAAGGGGGTTATTCTAACTTTGGAGGAGTGTTAATCCGTCCCAAAAGTGATGGTAAAGTGACGGATATACCACCAGCCGTATTACGAGTTCCATAGGATATAATGGACTCGTAATACGGCTGGTGGTAAATCCGTCACTTTTCCGTCACTTTTGGGACGGATTAACACCTCCTCCAAAGTTAGAATAACCCCCTAAGTTAATTGTATGAAGATATATCCACATTCTTGTGGTCGCAGACATGCATGTGTTGTAATGTCCTAGTACCAGACCGAAAACAAACCTTTAGTCAGCAAGGGGGCAGGAGCGTCTTTTGGAATATTAAATGATAAATGTTTCCTTAGCACATTGTGCTGCCACAGAAGGAAATGCAGGCGTCTGGAAAAGATAATCGTGTCCTTGAAATAACTTTACAAAAAACTGGTTCGAATCTGCTTGGTACTCAAATCTGTAGAACCGCCATTTTAGTTGGGATTGCGCTCAACCCTCTTCCCCAAGATCATAATCAGAATTCTATAAAATATAAAATCCACAAAAACGAGTGCTCTACTCCTATTGGGTCTCTCGAGTATGTTTCACGTGCTCAGTTTGTTCCGAGATTCCCTCAATCTGCTCTGTGGATAGCTCCTGAAGTGTTAGCCCCGCCCTAAATTCTTACAGTGTTAGCCCCTTCCCAAGCCCCTAAGCAGGGGCATACCACAGGCCCCTGCGATCCCTGTGGTGCGTTGGGGTGGGGGCATCCTTCCAGCGGCCCCCAACCCTTCAAGAAGACTCCATTCTGCCCAAAGCCAAATAAAATCTCTAGCTATGGGAGACTCGGGGCTCCTCGTCACTTTCTGCCGGGATGGGTGGGCATAATTTCACGTGAAGTCACTGCCCAGGTCTATCTGCGTCTCTTGTCAAAATGTTGCCAGGATGAAGGAGAAGGTAAACAGACTCCCAGACATCGGGAGGCTGGTAGGATCTGGGCGTAGGCTGTTTCAGTGTCTGAGGGTGTGTTTTGTAGCGCTGCTACTTTAAAGACAGTGTCTGGGGCCCTTGCCAGTGCTGCCGATGTCCTCCCATGAATGTTTGATGAGGCCTGGTTTGCGGATTCTTTTCTTGGTTACACTCCTGCCTCCTTCTCTCTCGTTTTCTGCATGTTTATTTGTTTAATGAATTATTTATTCACACCTCACTCTCGCTCGGCTGATTACCACTTTACTCCATTATCGTATCGTCCCCTCCTGCCCGATTTCCTCCCCTGCCAATCCTCGCCGCCCTCCCTCCCCCCAGGCTTAGTAGAATGATTTATTGAACACTGTCTTCGTTTTGTGATTGTGGCTCTCTGTCACAGGAAGATATGTTTAAAAGTTTAACAGGTTTAAAAAAATGTAAAAGAAAATTTGACTGTGGAAGAATGTACCTGGCCACACCCCTGTCGCTCCTGCTGCCTCTGTGTGTCCTTTGAAGTAAGGTTAGGATAAGAGGTGGAGGGTTTACTGAACTAAATGACTTCCTGTGACATCACCTCCGCTTCGCACCGCAACCCTGGTCTCACCGACGCCGTCATCGGATGACTTCACCGAGCTGCTGCTCACACCGTGACCTGTGGGCCCCACACTCCGGCATCGCCTGCTCACACCGCAGCCTGCGCATCTCTGATGATGCCGCTCCTGCTGACACCTGCACCACTGCCTGCACCCTTGCCTGTGGACACCGCTCATGAGGTACACAAAGCACCGCCCCATCCTGCGCCGCAGCCCCGGTCCACCGACGCCAGCACCATCGACTCCTGTGTCGTCACCAGGCATCCTGCCTGCACCATGGCCTGTGGACACTGCTCGTGAGGGTCACAAAGCACCGTCCCATCCCGCACCACTGGCTTGGGCCTACCAACGACAGTGCTTCAGCAGTGACAATGCTGCTGCCTGCACCGTGACATGTGGGCACCGCACGTCGCACCGCCCCGCTTCACACCGCAGCCCTGGTCTCACCGATGCCGCTGGATGCCGTCACCGAGCTGCTGTCTGCACCGTGACCTGTGGGCACCGCACGTCGCAAAGTCCTGCTTCGCACGCAGTCCTGACGCCATCCACGCCGGCGCACCTAATTTTATCGGGCTGGAGTTCGATCTGTAACGCGTGTGACCTCAAGGGTCTGAAGACCCCTGCACCGACTCCGGAACCGACACCACAACGTCAGTGACACCGCTCTCTGGAGCTCACCGCGAGGATCACAACGCCTTGCAAATCCAAGGTACTGTTTGCGGGTCTTCCCGACACCGTAGCTGGCCCGCAACGCCATAGCTGGCCTGAACTGTTGGTTTTGTTGATCACAACGCTGTGATAGCCCCAGGAGGAGCTATTGACTATAAGGAACTGTAGTTTCGAGTAAATCTTGCAGAATTCATATTTTTCTTAAAGTATGTTGGATTTTTATCGTATTTAGTCTTGTTTTATATAGATGCATATTGGCTATTTTTCTAAAACTGATGCAGTGTCCTTTTGTAGTGTTTTCACTTTTTACTGTGTGTTATGTGCAAATGCTTTACACATTACTTCTGAAATAAGCCTGACTGCCCCTGCCAAGCTACCAAGGGGGTGAGCAGGGGTTATCTGAGTGTGTATCTCCCTTCTCCTGACTAGAGTGAGGGTCCCTACTTGGACAGGGTGCAAAAACCGACTGCCACCTAGAGACCCCATTTCTAACAGTAGTGATATATAAACAGTTAACAATAGTAAAACAAAACTAGGCTGTAAATTCAGGTGAAGACTTGTAAGCAAGAAGGAGGTCATTTAGACCTTCCAAGGCAGCGCACCACTCTGCCAAGAAGACAGTCGCTCTGGCCTCCACCCATGGCAGACGAACAGCCCCCATATTTAGAGATCCTTCTGCCTCGCTAAGATCTCGGAAATTAAGTTGCTTGTACACCTGTGGCAGCTGCACTTTCTTTACTTTTGAATACTGATTGGGGTCGCCATCTTAGAGTGGCCCGCTTGGCATTCTCTTGTGCTGTGCATCGGGGTGTTGTTCCTGCAAAGCAAAAAACAAATCTCTGAGATGCTTGTGGATTGTTTCCTGTGCATCAGTGGCATTTGAAAAATTTATTTCCAGTGACTGCCATGCAGAGAACAGTGACATTGCCACTATGCAGGTGCGGCTCCCCCGCTAGGGTGGAGGAGCGTCGCCCCCCTGCCAGCAGCAGCTGCTGCAAACCTTTTGCTAAAAATGATAATAAACTACGTTTATTATCGTTTTTAGTAAACACGGGCAGGGCCACAGGCTGTTACGAGGACTGAGGGGGAAGTGCACAGCACTCCCCCTCACTGCGCATGTATGTTTGGCCGGCAATCTTGGGCCAGCCAAACACAGATTCACAGTAGGATCTCCCCAGTCCAGCAACACAGTTGCCAAGACAGAGAAAGCCTGCACAGGGTCCCAGTCTGCCTAGGAGCGCCCTGGCTGGGCGCTCCCAGACAATCCTGACGCGGCTCTGACCAGCATCAGGCTTGGCTGGCAGGCTGGGAGCCTGTGCCTGCAGCCTTCCTGCATTAGAGGAGCAGTGTGGGGTTGACGGCGGCGACGATGAAGGTACGTTTAAAAATAATAATAATAATAATAATTCACCCCCCAAGCTGGCGCCACCCCGCCCCCTGTTACCTCATCGAGACGCTTCTGCCACTATGGCCTGCTGGTCGAATGGTGGGTGGATCACCATGTGAAGAGCTTCCACTGGGTTTGCTAGCTAAGGCTGCATGGAAGGAAACCCAGCAGCTCCCCATTGCTAAGTGGGGCAGTGAACTATGAGCTTGGCATGTAAAAGCACAACCAGTTTACATGCATTTTTCAGTGTGGTCCTCTGACAATGCAATGACCTACAGCACATAAGGCACCACAGTCACGCCTTGCATCATAGCCTGATGTCCTGCTAATGTTGTGTATTGCTCTGAATAATGCTTTCCAGGCTGCTTGTACATAATACAGAAAATGTCAAACTGGAGAAAAGAACCTGGTACGTTGTTTCTCTTTTTTTAATCCTTCAGTTTGAGCCAAACAAATAAACATATGTAAGAGTGGAGGATTCTTTCCTCTGTGAAGTCTTTGGAAAGACCTAGTAAACGCAACTATATTGTCCAGCCTAATACAATCCTAGTGAAGTAATTTATTCAAATAGCTTAAAAACATTGCAGCATTATTCATAAAATTCGAATATAGTAGTTACTTTTCCTGCAAGAAACAATTTAGTTAATTTAGAAGTTACTGCACTTGACAACGCTAGCATTGTTGGGGAATAAATACATATAGATTCAGGCCCAGACCTTTAAAATAATAGTTCCAAGTAAAACCTTTATATTCAACAAACGGATTATATTGTTGTTATTAACATTAAATAGATCACAAACAGATATAGCACATCTGGTTGTGGCATAAAGAAATGTGTGCACATGACTGGGAAGGTTTGACTTTATGTCAGTGTTGAGACTCCCACATCCTATCTTGGACTATCCTGGCGTGGGCTTTCTTAGGAGAAGGGGGTCAGACCATCAGGAGCCTGAGAGTTTGAGTGGCTAACACTAAGGTAAATGATGCCACAAAAAAAACTCATTCCACAAGATCCTCGTGGTTTCTTGGCATCTTTGTAGTCCATGATGAGGCTGTGATGTGAAGAAGATACATCTGAAACCAGGATATACTGAACTTCACTGCATTGGGTGCAGGGAGTATGGTTGTTCAGCGCTAATAGGCCTACTAACGTGGGTAGATGAACCAGGGTACGGTTGGTACCAATAATGTTGTCCCAAGGGTGAGCCCAAACCAAGCAGATGCCAAGCCACAGTTTCTCATTAAGGTTCCAAAGTCTTCTCGTCTATCCGGTGAGCCAGCTTCTGGACACAAGAGTTTTGCCCACTCTTGTGAGTTGTTACTTCCTGACAGTTTTTTTGGGGCCCCCCTGGGAACGTGGCAAACGCTCCTGAGATTCCTGGAGGTGACCTTGAAATGTCCTAGGCACACACCCTTGCCCACGGAGACACACTGTGCCCACCTGTACGACAGGTCAGAATGTGAGCCTGCTCCCGGTCAGGCTAGCAGACACAGACCAAGAGGTGGTCGCCAACAATAAGCAACTAAAGGCTGCATGTGGACTCTACTGCCAAAGCAAATCATCCTTACGTTATGTTAGGGCGATTTGAATAGGACCTGTTTTACCATTAGGATTGCCTAGTTGGTGTTCTGTACAATAAAACCCTAGTCCTGAGGATCCCATCGCAGAGGGGAGTGACATCAGGATATCTGGCCTGAATCATCTGTGGTGTAGATGTGGTTCTTGTGCTGTTTCATTGTGCATGATTTGCTAATATCTCCATCATACAGGGTGGTAATGTTTGATGTTTGGGCCCGACTGAGAGCCCAAAGCAGCCCTTGCAAAAGTTGTCAGACCAGCCCCCATAGGGTGCATAACCAGTGAGTCTGACCACTACAGTGAAGCTTGGGGGGGAGGGGTTCTCCCCCCAAGTTAATTAGGGAACAAGTGGCAAAAAAAGTGCATCTACAACATACAGTGCACCACAATATGGCATACTTTATTGGGGTTCTTCCAATTAATCCCTCACTGTCATCCTCTAACAGAGCCTCTTATTTTTCTTTAGCCCCACTCTCACATGTATTTCATTTGTTTTTAGCGCCTCTCTTACCAATGTAGGTTGTTGGAGCACTTTACATCACACGCACATACAGAGACAGTGAATCATATCTGTGTAAATCAGTGTATAGAAAATGTTCCATAAGACAACTGGGACTACAGTGTGTAGGATTCACATGTGCTTGGTCTGGGGAAACAAAAATTCAGGATTCAGAACTAATGCGAGAGGGCGGAAGTGTCAGGCCAGCAAACGTATGACCAGCGTACAGGGCTCGGGCCACGGCTGCCCGGGTCCTAAACGCCGGGCCCCCCCAGTTGGGGAGGCGCTCTGTCAGATAACTTTCTAACCTGTACCATGCAGTTTGCACGCAGCTCTTTGATGGCAGGTCATGGCTCACTGTGCTAGATTAAGATTGTAATTTATGAACTGCACAGTAACAAATGATCTCTGTGACAAAAGCAATATCCCACTGAGCTATGCACATAAAATACTGTTCTGTGCTCTGCATAGTACACGTTCTTTGCAAGAGGCACATTAAGCCTCTGCGCTACCTTGGATGAGTCAAAACAGACACTAGAGAAAACCCGATCTCTCTGCAGCAGGTACATTAATCACCAGAGTTATGTTGGGACCTTTAATTGTTGCTTGAAAACTGTTGGATATACAAGGGCCTATGTATTGCTTTTAAAACTGCTCCACTGCTACCAAACCGACCCCAGCAACAAAAGCGGACACCCCTCCCTCCCAGAAACACCCGATGCCGGTATGACCAGACCCAGTGCTTTAAAAGGAAATATAGAAGTGCAGGTAATCTATTTAAAGGGCCTTTTTGCTCCTGAGAAGTGCCAGTACTCATCCATTATAATGTATTGCAACTGTATTGAGAAGTGCAGGTACTTTCCCCTTCAAATTAAGGAAGTGCAAGTTCTCGGTACCGGACAGTACGCGCCCATTTAAAGCACTGGCCAGAACCGCCTTGGATCTGTGTGTATGTTATTTGGGATGAAACCATGCTGCTGTCTCTCGCAACCAGCTAGAACGGAGGATTGTAGCCAGACTGTCTCTTTAAGGTGGACATCATCTGTCGCCGCTCTAGGGGCTAGCAGGCGTCTCATGTTGGCTTCAGCAGGGCCTGGGCTCCTGCAGAGAGGGCCTGACATGCTGCGTTATCTCAGACCCCAGCTCCCTGATGGGCCCAGGCGCATGTCACCGGCATGTCAGAAGCAGCGCTTAATGAAGTGCCCTGGACTGGAGGTGCCAGCCCAGCGCCCTTCTCAGCAGGCCCGAGTAATTACATCTGTACCAGTCACACCGCCCTCTCCTACAAGCCGACACATCAAATGGGTCACCTGCTCAGAGGCCTGCTTCGTGTATATATTTACTTCCTCCCGGCGCTCCCTCTGCGCCTCATTTTGAATTAAATTTATGGCAGCGGGGCCCGGCTGCTCTCAGAAGCCCCGGGTTGGGGATCTGAGATATGTGCGCTTGACCTTAATTGCCGCAACGTCGAGGTAGCTCCTTCTAACGAAGTATCAAAAAGGACCGGAGGCGTGTTGGTGAAGAGGCGCAGGCTTCCGGTGAATCGAGTGAAGGAGGGGTTCGGAAAAAATCCACCTGTGGGTAGAGGTGCACACGGTGAAGGGTCCTGTTGCCCTAAAAATAATTTGCTTTTATTATGTAGTACCAGATCAAGGTAACGTCTCACTCAGAGTTATTGATTTGCTGGGCCACTCTGATTATGAGGCAGGGGAGCACCAAAATATACGACATGGTTTACTAGGTTATGCAGAAAAAAAGGCAAATTATGTGATTGAATGCAGCACATTTTTTAAAGTATTCATTATTTTGTATTTATTTTTTTTTTTACATGGTACCACTGGTCAAAGATTTCACCCCATTAGTACCAGTTTAAAAACCAATGCGGAAATAAACAATGGAAAAATGAACAGTTAACCTTTACGAAGGGCCATCCACTGCGTGCAGACATGGTGCCATGATTTTTTTTTAATTTGATCCGTTTAAATAGGAAACAATATACATTTGTGAAAATCTGCACATTTTTCTGTTGAAGGATTATGTGGCAAATCTATGTGAAGAATCGCATAATTCCAGTGGCTTGTTGATTTGTGAGGGTACAGTAGTGATTGGACTGGTGCTGCACTATTAAGAGTTGTTACTCTTGGATTGAGAAATAACCACTGGTATCCGTTTTGCACACCTATTCTGCACATTGTTCTATAATTCTAAACATTTATCCCTATACAAATGCAACTTTTTTCCACCGGGAAACATGTTAAAGGAATATCCATCCCTAAGTATGCATTTTATCTAAAATCGTGCAATTCTGATTTAGGCATAAAACTGATTATCAATACGTTAATATTGCAGGAAATTTAAATGAAGGAGGCCAAAACTGACGTCCATCACCCCTATGTCTATTACAGTGTTCATATGTTACCTGTGATGCCATAAACAGTAAGCAGCTTTAGGTTATTCTAGAGCTCAAATTCATGAATTATACTTTTATTCCGCTGGAGTTCGTATACATTATTACTCTAGGGCAGAATCTTTGTCCAATGTCTGCTTACAATTCTACCTCACCAAGAAAACCTATCTTTGCTAAACAATGGTTTCATTCTTCCACAACCCGAAAGGTCACCCCTCTCCCCACAGGACTGACTACCAAAACATCCAAGAGAAGTTTCATCCTGAAGGATGACTCCCCATGCCAGCAGTTGCCATTTCTCTACAGGGATCACCTGTTGTGCTCACGGTTAGCCTCTGTGCAAGTGATGTCCAACCTCTTCAACCTACCCACTCCCTAAACATGAGAGATCCGCTGACAACTGACCTCCCTCAAATGATGTCCTCTCTACCCCATAGACTAGACTCTTCAAGTGATGACTTCTTTCCCCAATAGCAGACTTCTTGCCAAAAGTACCCTTCTTTCCAATGGTTCTCCTCTAACAGAAAATATTACTCCTCCCTATTCAGAATTTCACCTCCAAAGGCCAAAAGTTGTGCTCTTTTCATGGAGTGATGGCCTCTACTACTAAACGTATGGCAGCTTCCACACCTGCAGGTCTTTGTCTTTTAATTCCCAGAGGTGGGTTTTGACATGCTTTTATATCACTATTTCTAATGCTCCTGCTTCCGATCACACTAACTTACTTTTTAAGTGGTATTTTTCCTTTTTAAATTCCTTGCTTCTTTCCGTCATGACCCCCACCCTCAATTCCCGTTTCTGAGCCACTTTGTTATTTTTTGTTCATGACAGTCCCCCCATGTTCCCTTGCTACTTCCTGTGCCGTGGCTTTTTCCCACATCATCTTTACATTTGGAGACCAGTACACATAGAAGACAGACCACTTCAATGCGTTTATATAAATATTCCCTAATATTCTTAATTTTTTAAAAGTATTCTTTCGATTTGTACGATCTTTTGAGTGAATGCTTTTCGATTTCACATCTGTAATTCAACAATTGGGTCACTCTGCCATTTTGATGAAAATTCTCAAATGGATTTTTTTGGGTGTTTTTCCAGTACTCCTGACTGGAAGTTAGACAGTCTGGGTTAGCCATACGGGCTTCTTCCAGTTTAAAACCCGTGAAATGAACACACTCGAACCACTGATGGGCATTTCCATCGTGATTGACAGGACCCCGGGGATTCGAGAGACAGAGACCGTTCTCAAAGTGTTTCTAACATACCCCTGGCCCAAGGGAAGGCTCCCTGCTTAGCATCAACTTTCTTCTCAAAGAGGGCCCCATAATTTCACCAATGACTCAAAGCATTTCATATGCACTTTTCTTTCATATTCATGATTACCAGCCAAAGGAGGGTACAGAGACACTCCCACCTTCTAATCGCCGGAGGCACGACTGAATTAGTTCAAAAGAATTGCAATTTTTGTTCCTGTTTTCAGTGTCAATAACCAGGGCCTGACTTGAAAACAAAATTAGCCCCTCAACTCGCATTGTAGGAGACTTTAGCTACAATGGGGTTTTGAGGCCATGGTTGGGTCATAGAAGCTCATTCTACTTCGAGAGCAGCCTAACCTTCAGTACACCAGGATGATGGAAGAAAGGCAGAACTAAGATGTTTGGCCTTACCTTCTATGGGCTTAAGTCTACCTTTAAAGTGGAGGCATGATGAAAGGTTTGCTACATTACGCTACGGAGCGTGTGGTCTCGCCTCGAGTTCACCATAACAAGCACTGTAGATGTTTGATCCCACATCTGCACACATAGCAGTCATGCTTGTGTACTGGAAACAACCATTTTTAGCACATAGATTGCTACATAGAGTGGAGTTCTGAAGTCTGGAGGGGCACACCCCATGCACCCAGTATACTGAAGTTGACTATTATCAGCTATTGGGACTGTGGAGGACTGACAGCGATGGCAGCTGTAAGATTATAGTGCCAAGCCAGGCTGTTATACCTGTTTCCGTAAAGGGGAATTGCTTACAGAGTTTATCGCAAATTCTTGTGGTACATGGATGTGGAATGTGTATATATCACTGTTGTGTGTGAAGTATGTGTGTGTGACGTGGTTACAACCACACTGGAATCCATTTTGTGTTTCCTATTTCAAAGGGGTACCTAAGTTGGAGGGTGGAGGAGAGCCCCAGAATGCTATATAAATTGTATGGCTCCTTCAGAAAATTCTCGAGATCCTTTGTAGTGGGTGAGACTTTTGTATGTAGACGAGAGGAGTCAGTGGGTCTCTTTTAAGCTTAGGGAGTTTACACTGCCCCTTCCAGGCCCATTGTTTAATGCAAAGAAATACATTAACATGTAGTGAAGTGGAACAGACTCTGTTCTTTTTATACTCTTGTTGTGGATCCCTTTGGACAGGAGTCTCTCAGTTTCACCCTACTTTCTGTTAGCACTTTATAACAAAACCCATGGCTGAATTTGTCAGAGTGGAATAAATAAAAGGACCAGAACCAGCCTCAAAGGTTTCTTTGGCATCATCTTTCACCAAAGAACACATATTATGGCTGGAGAATTGTACCTATTATCATGTTATAGCAGAAGAGAAGCTCCTGGGGTAGTGCTGAATGCCATGTGAGCAAAGGGATAAACAATAGCCTTCAAAGAAGAGCCTACAGGATGGGGGCACCATGCATCGAGAGACAAAAGAAGAGGGTAATTACAGCATCACTGAGTGCAAGTCTCATTTTTTGGAGAAGAGCCTCAGTCACTGAGCCATTGATTGCCCTTTCTAAGTCTCCCTCCTTGGATCACATACTCACTGTTTGCCATTTGTACGCGTAAGTGCACAGCTTCATTCAAGTGGTGTGAGTCCCAGATCTTGATACATAGTATCTCCAAGGTGCTTGCAAGTTTAAATATTTGCTGCTCCATTACTCACATTATGTGCATGTCTCACACCTCATTGACTGTCTCATTGACTGTGAGTGTCACTACTTGTAACACTATAGTCCTCATTATCACATTGATGGTAATAACCACCTACCACCGCGGTGACTGTCTCTAAGGTACCACTGCAGCAGCAACTATCCATCCACCAGATTATGAGCACTGCCTGACTTCCGCCACAATAAGGGTGGAAATCCGGCAGTGCTCCTACTGGCGGACGGTGGTGACCTGGCGCTGCTAACACCAGCACAACCCTGCCAGTAGAACGCCACCAGCCATATTTTGAGCATTAATATGGCCTGGCGGTGACCTGCTGGCGGAGCGCAGCTGGCTGTAGCAGCGACCCTTCCTGCCGGACAGTCTCCTCTCCCAAGGTAAGTCGGGCTTCCAACAGTGGAGGGGGTGGGAGGTTGGGGGGGTTGTGTGTGTGTTTTAGAGTGCATGTGTGAATGCGTCTGTGTGTGGGTTGTATGCATGTGAGTGAATGCATGTAACAACGGTGAAGTGAGTGCGTGTCTGCATATCAGTGTGTCTGTGTGTAATAATGTCTGTGAGTATGTCTGGACGAATGCGTATGTGAATGTGTGTATGCCAGTGAATGCGTGTATGCCAGTATACGTGAATGGGTGTATGTGTGGTGCATGTGGGTGTATGAGTGCGTGTATGCGGGGAGGGGGTGTGGGGTGAGGGGCGCTGTGTCTGTAGTGGGGGTGGGGGAGGGGGTGATGTGTGCATGTGTGTGTGTTTATGGGGGGTGAATGCATGTATTTGAGGGTGTGGCAGGTGTTTGGATGGAGGGGGTTCGGGGTGTCAGGTGAGTGTTTGGGGGGGTGGGGGAGTTGCCTACCGGTGACAGGCAAGGAATTCCCTGTCACCGGGAAGGGCCTACCTCCATGGTTTTCATGGTATTGCTAATGCCATGGAAACCATGGTGATAGGCCGGTGATACTCTGTGGGCCTCCAGGTCGGAGATTGACATCTCCGGCCTGGCGACTCATACCGACATGACGGTATGAGTACAGAATATTGCGGCGGTATGTACTGCCAGCCTGTTGGCAGTAATACCACCACATTAACCCTGGCAGTCAAAAGACCGCTAGGGCTAAAATGAGGGCCTATGGGGGTCATTTTGACCTCAGCGGTCTTTTGTCAAGACTGCAGAGGGACCGCCGTGTTGAAGACCGCCAGTGGTGGCGGTTTTCCGCTCGGCGTATTATGACTGTTGGCAGCTCTCTGTCCTTTTTCGGACGGAGAGCCGCCAACAGCCATACTGGCGGTCGGCGGGGAAGTGGAGGTTGCTCCACCTCCACCGCCACGTCAACAGAACACCGCCCACCGAATCA
Organism: Pleurodeles waltl; assembly: GCF_031143425.1. NCBI lineage: Eukaryota > Metazoa > Chordata > Amphibia > Caudata > Salamandridae > Pleurodeles > Pleurodeles waltl. The sequence continues at coordinate 660,662,069 of NC_090451.1, forward strand.
CGTCCTGTGATTCGGCGTGGTGGTGTTCTGTTGACGGTGTGGTGTCGGCAGAGCAGCCCCCATGGATCCCGTCCCCTCCCGGATGATCGACGGCTGATAGAAGGTAGCTATGGCAAAGCAGCTTAGGCTGAACTAGGAGACACGCAAAGCTCCTACTATACCACTTATATCATATAGCACAATATCATAAAAAAACACAATACTCAGAGTTACTAAAAATAAAGGTACTTTATTTTTATGACAATATGCCACAAGTATCTTAGTGAGTACCCTCAGTTAGAAGGTAAGTAATATACACAAGTTATATGTACACAAACCCAAAACAGGTAAGTAATAGTAAGAAAAGTAATGCAAACAGTGTAGAATTACAATAGGATGCAATAGGTGAACATAGGTCTAGGGGCAACACAAACCATATACTCCAAAAGTGGAATGCGAATCACGAATGGACCTCAGACCTATGGGAGCTTGTAGAGGGTCGCTGGGACTGTAAGAAAACAGTCAGGGTGTCCAAGATACCCTACCCTAAGACCCTGAAAAGTAGGAGTAAAGTACCCCTACTACCCCAATAGGACACAATAGTCATGATAGGGGGATTCTGCAAGAACCACAAATGATGGAAGAAGCCTAGGATTCTGCAACAATGAAGAGAGCTAGGAACTTCTCCTTTGGGTGGAAGATGTCCCACACAGTGATGAAGGTTGCAGAAGTGTTTTCACGCAGAGATACCGCAAACAAGCCTTGCTAGCTGCAAGAGTCGCAGTAGAGGTTTTTGGGTGCTGCTGGGGACCAGGAAGGACCAGGATGTTGCCCCTTGGAGGAGGAGACAGAGGGGGCGCTCAGCAGCTCAGAGAGCCCCCACAGAAGCAGGAAGCACCCGCAGAAGTACCAAAGCAGGCACTTAGAAGATTTGTGAACCGTAGCTGACTCAGAGTCACAAAAGAGGGTCCCAAGACGTTTGAGTCCAACTCAGAGGGTTGAGCACTGCAGGACGGAGTACTGGGGACCCAGGCTAGGTTGTGCACAAAGGAATCCTTGGAGAAGTGCACAGAAGCCGGAGCAGCTGCAAATCACACAGTACACAGGTTTGCAGTCTAGTGTGGGGAGGCAAGCACTTACCTCCACCAAACTTGGACCGAAGGATCACTGGACTGTGAGGGTCACTTGGACAGAGTTCCTGTGTTCCAGGGACCACGCTCATCAGGATGAGAGGGGACCCAGAGGACCGGTAATGCAGTCTTTTGGTGCCTGCGTTAGCAGGGGGAAGATTGCGTCGGCCCACTGGAGATTTCTTCTTGGCTTCCAGTGCAGGGTGAAGGCAGACAGCCCCCAGAGCATGCACCACCAGGAAATAGTTGAGAAAGCCGGCAGGATGAGGCACTACAATGTTGCTGGTAGTCGTCTTGCTACTTTGTTGCGGTTTTGCAGGTGCCCTGGAGCAGTCAGCGGTCGATCCTTGGCAGAAGTCAAAGAGGGAAGTGCAGAGGAACTCTGGCGAGCTCTTGTATTTGTTATCTGATGAATACCCCAGAGGAGAGACCCTAAATAGCCAGAAAAGGAGGTTTGGCTACCAAGAAAGGAGGATCGGCTACCAAGAAAGGTAAGAGCCTATCAGAGGGGGTCTCTGACGTCACCTGCTGGCACTGGCCACTCAGAGCAGTCCAGTGTGCCCCCAACACCTCTGTTTCCAAGATGGCGGAGGTCTGGGACACACTGGAGGAGCTCTGGGCACCTCCCCTCGGAGGTACTGGTCAGGGGAGTGGTCACTCCCCTTTCCTTTGTCCAGTTTCGCGGCAGAGCAGGGCTGGGGGATCCCTGAACCGGTGTAGACTGGCTTATGCAGAGATGGGCACCATCTGTGCCCATCAAAGCATTTCCAGAGGCTGGGGGAGGCTACTCCTCCCCAGCCCTTCACACCTATTTCCAAAGGGAGAGGGTGTAAAACCCTCTCTCTGAGGAAATCCTTTGTTCTGCCTTCCTGGGCTGGGGCTGCCTGGACCCCAGGAGGGCAGAATCCTGTCTGAAGGGTTGGCAGCAGCAGCAGCTGCAGTGGAAACCCCAGAAAGGTAGTTTGGCAGTACCCGTGTTCTGTGCTAGAGACCCTGGCGATCATGGAATTGTCCCCCCAATACCAAAATGGTATTGGGGGGACAATTCCATGATCTTAGACATGTTACATGGCCATGTTCGGAGTTACCATTGTGACGCTATACATAGATAGTGACCTATGTATAGTGCACGTGTGTAATGGTGTCCCCACACTCACAAAGTCCAGGGAATTTGCCCTGAACGATGTGGGGGCACCTTGGCTAGTGCCAGGGTGCCCACAAACTAAGTAACTTGGCACCCAACCTTCACCAAGTGAGGGTTAGACATATAGGTGACTTATAAGTTACTTATGTGCAGTGAAAAATGGCTGTGAAATAACGTGGACGTTATTTCACACAGGCTGCAGTGGCAGGCCTGTGTAAGAATTGCCTGAGCTCCCTATGGGTGGCAAAATAAATGCTGCAGCCCATAGGGATCTCCTGGAACCCCAATACCCTGGGTACCTAAGTACATATACAAGGGAATTATATGGGTGTACCAGTGTGCCAATGAGAATTGGTAAATTTAGTCACTAACCTGCAGTGACAAATTTAGAAAGCAGAGAGAGCATAAACACTGAGGTTCTGGTTAGCAAAGCCTCAGTGATACAGTTATGCACCACACAAGGAGCACATACAGGGCACATACTATGAGCACTGGGGTCCTGCCTAGCAGGATCCCAGTGACACAAGGGCTAAAACAACATACATACAGTGAAAAATGGGGGTAACATGCCAGCCAAGATGGTACTTTCCTACATCTGTTTCCTAAGATCTTTCTTTTCTTGGCAGGTTTGTTGAATGGAAATTCCATTGCACCCTTCAATACACCTCATGGACTGCTGCATGTTCTATGTCAACATCCACCACCGGTGTTCCGTGGGGCAAGGGGCAAAAGTGAATCGGTGCTGCTTTGAAACTATTTTCTGACAGTACTTCTGCTGTCATGTAAAAGACTGTGAGTTCAAAGATGTTCTCCATCATGAGGTGGACGGTGCACAGATGTTCAGAATGTTCTTTCAGATCTGCCTCAAACAGGGTAGGATATGGGCAGCAGACACATATGCCAATAGTTTGAGGACCAGAGAGCTTTTCTCAGACTTTGAGGGCAAAAACCTTCTGCTCTTCACTGTGCTCTACCTCCTTTGTGGTGTAGTGGTCTCTCGCCACAGATTGACTTGCCAGGAGAATTCAGTGACTTAGAGCCTGATTTAGCGGTTGGCAGACCTGGTACTCTGTCAGGAACGTGATGAAGTACCCTTTTCCCACACCAAGACCTCCATCTGCCCTCTATTCTGAGTCGACGGACCATCAGTTTTTTGCCTTACTCTGATACCCCAGCAGAGTAGGGGGCAACCGGAGTAAGGACAGCAAACTGCTTGCCCTATTTAGAGCTGACAGTCGGATATATTTTTTTTTCCCTGTCTGTCACTGCCAGGAAAAATCTGGTGGTCACGGATGAAAACAAATAATTACCCTCACACCTCTGTAGAAAACTTCATCAATGCGGGGTCAATAATATGTTGTTTTTCAGAAACAAACTGCCACTGTGGGAGTTTGTTTCTGAAAAACAAAAATGTTTGGTGACCGGCTGCTTAACAGATGCTGGACGTTACCATACTTGTAGCGCCTTCAGAGACAGCGATTCATCGCAAGGCACAGTGCTCACTGCTGGGGCGGCAGTGATCTCTAAATATGACGGTCTTTTTTCCACCCAGGTGGCTGATGTCCTTCACCACCTGCTGGACAGAGTAAAGACTGGTATATTTTAAGTCAGGCCCTGAGTCACTGTGTGTGTACTATGTGCATCAAATGATTTTACAGGGGAGGGAGTATGGAGTGTGAAGGCCAGGAGGGACAGCATTTGCAAAACATGGTTGTCTATCTTGAGTGTTCAATTTAATTTGGTATGGAAAGCCAACCTACTGGCAACTAACAGTATTAAAAGGTCATAATGACAGTACTAGCTAAAAAAAAAGTATAAAGTTAATTTAGATAGTACATACTCCCTATAAATGGCCGAATCCAGCACAACAGGTAAACAAGATACTTGCAAGGGTAAAAAAGAATTATCCTCCTAAAAACTGTCAACGCTGCACCACATCTGATTCAGCTGCTTAAACACTCAAATAGTAAAAGATATTTTTGAATATGGGATGTGATTAGCCCTCCCAGTCAGTCAGCTCCTGCAATTCATTGCCTCTTATATGTCGCCATGGTTTACCCTGCGGATCAAACCCAAATTAACGAGCCTAAAGTGCATTATACAAAAAAACTAAGATTTTAGGCGCCCATTAAGTGCGCACTCCCAGATAGTCGTCTGCTCTGATCTAAATAAGAGTGGTACTGGAACATTGCTTCAAGCACAATATGCTTCTTGAGATAAAAAATCTCTAGCCCTTCCTCCAAACTTAACAAATAAAGCAAAACATGATTTGTATATTCTATGGTCTTGTACCTCTGCCGACGAATAGATGCCACTATTTCGCACTTCCATGGCGCTCATTGTAACAACTGCAAAAGAATGATAAGTGAGCCATCACAATTCAGATCAGTGATCTGCAACTTGCACACAGATTTGGGAAGTGAGCGCCTAGCTTGCTCTGTTACCGCACTGTCTGCTGGTGGTATTTCTTAGGTGAACGTCAAACAAGGTGCTACATGTTGTACACACAGGTAAATAGGTTGCCTCCTTTCCATTCAGCACACTCTTGACCAGTAGCAACAAGGAGCTGGTCTCTTATGAGTTTCAGGGCATCCGCACCAGCACCAGCACCTTCCCCTTGGGATACAGCAGCATTACTGTTGATCCTTTCAGGCTAAGATGCTAAGTGCAATGTTTGGGAACCAAAATTCCAAGTGCTCCCAATTTATATTCAAGAAGCAGAAGCACACGAGGAGATTTAACAAAATGGTGGAGGCAGATCACAATCAGTCTGAAGTTCTCCTAGGACAATGATGTGTACAACTGACATGCACATTGAACAATAGGATGTACTGTCCAGCAGATGAAATGAGACACAGCACTCACATAGACTAGGATAATAACTCTGTGGCCTCTTCCTGAGTTCTCTGTCTTCCTCCGGGTGCGGACACGATGGCTGGGCACACTCTTTGGCTTGTGCAATTTTGCAGATGTGCTTCCTGGGAGCAGTACGCACCAGTTGATGAGCTCCCGCCTTGAATGCAGCTCTGCAGAACCTGATGGGTAGATGGGCGGAGAGTGACTCAGTCCCAGTGGAGCCTTTTGCCCATACACACCCCTCTGCAACTGATATGTTCCAGGCCCAGAGGCTATAGTTCTCTCAGTGTAGTTAAGGCTGTCCCTGGTGCACGGGAAATTAGCATAAGGGCTTTTGGGAGCTGTGCGCCAAATGCAAGCAAAAAATTGGATTCTGAAACTTCGCCCCAAAGAGCGACTGGGCTAGCCTTCATCATGAAAAACAGCCATTCTTTTGTGCATGTTGTAGAATCTCTGTTCTGATACTCCTGCCTGGGGATGTCTATCCTGGCACTTACATTGAGGCAGAGCTGTAATAGTGAAGACCCCTGTGGGTGAGCTCCATGGTGGAAATATAGGGACATTCATTGGTCACAAGGCTGTGGGTAGAATGAGAACTGATGCTTCCTCGGCACTTCAAACATGTCTCTAAGATGCATAAGCATTTTAAAAATAAGATTGGCCGACTGGCCCTTCAAAGGCGACAATAGAATATTATTACATTGAAATATTAAAAATGTTATTGTGAGAAATAAATAAGGATGAACACAGTTTTTAATTAAAACGTCCCCAATGATGTATCAGCCTAACATCCCTCAGACATTTTGACGTTCTGTTTTACAGTATATTTTTTATTTCACAAGCTGGATTTAATGAAAGTAAAAAAAAAGCACATAATATATTTTGTGAACGTCTCCTTCAAGATGCACCTCTCCACTGCCACTTGAAATGTTTGGCTCGTTTGCAGTTCTTTATCCAGCATATATTTACTATGGTACATTCGAAAAACACTACAGCTTATCAGTTACTTTTCTTGTAGGAAATGTCCTCCGGCCCCACTACAGTGCTTAAAATTCCTCAAAATATTTGATATTGATTTCATATTTTAGAGAAAATAATGTCACTTGGAGAGGGGATAGTTAGGTCTAGGGATAAAGACGTTTGAAGACGACTATGTTAAGAGCTTTTGATCCCCGCTGAGGGATGTGCACTCTGGTACTCATTATGTGAGCATTCATTGGCAAAATCCCTCTGACCTGAGCCCTTCTTGCAAACCTGTTGATGAGGGATATATATATGTTAGCCTCCTGTTGTGGGCCAATGCCCTGGGTGACATCAGTGCACTCATTGGCTTATAAGATGCTGCGAGTACAACCTAAAGTTCTGTTACTCGAGGACTGTGCACTAGTCAGCTATGTAATGAAAACTCTATTCTTGGATTCCGGAGTAGCGTACTACTCATTGCAAAGAGCTTCAATGCCTCGTCGGGACTAGTGAGTGCTTTATACATATAATTACAAAATCATTTAATCTCATCTTTATAATCTGTATTCTTAGTGGCATTAATTCATCCTACGTTTTATGACAGTATAAAAACAGAAGTGATGTCTCCTCTTTGTCAGTTTTTAACATACAATAAAATCACAAATTCATTCACACAGTGATAAACAAGGTCCAACCACCAGGTGCATAAAATGTTTGAGAGAACCACTAATTCCATCACAAATGTTCGATGTATAGATGTGTGACTTGTCACAAAGCAAATTCTTTAGCATTTTAAAAAGTGTGCATAAAAAGAGGTACTCGTACACGTCTTTACATATTTTTCGTCTAATCCCATTTTTCCTTTGCCGTGATCCAGTCCACATGCTCATTGTGTTACAGTATCGTTGTTGCAAAGTTGCAGTCAATGAGCATCACTCAGTAGGTCTTGTTATACAAAGGAGTGTGAGCATGCACTTACAGTTGCAAAACCGACAACACACAGGTGAGCGCTGTGTGTCAAGACATAATTTTTCCAATGCACCAGTATTTTCATCCTTGTGGATAGCACGTGGGCCCTGCCGTGGAACGCGTGTGTAGCGATGCTAAGCAGGTAGCCTGATAACTTGGTTCTGTCAAGTACAACTTCCTTGAATTGGGAATGTGCACCCTGCAGACCACTGAAGTCCGAGAGAAGCAACATTTGAAGTGAGGCCTTACAGCCGTAAACTCGTAGAGAGATGCTTTTTCAAATAAATTGAGAATCAGAATCAGCTACTTTGAGTTATAGAACCTTTTGCAATATTGCTAGTCGGGTAGTAAAAACTAATTAAGTATACATTTCCCACTGTCCTGTTGATTAGTAATTTGGAAACTTTTGCATATTAATATTATACAATGCTTCCAACTAGACCACACTTCTTGACCACCACTGAGACACACCTCTAGAATATCATTGTGGAAAGCGTTCTGTGTTTTCACTTACGCATAGAGAACCAACTGTGAAAAACAAAAATGGGACCAATCATCGTAATTTCTTGACACTGCTTCAGCCAGAGACCGTGCCATATGCAAAAGAGACTTGGATCTGCTCCAATAGGAACTGTCAAGCCCGAGGAACCGGGCCAGGTCTTCTGTAGATGAGAACACCAGCCACTCGCAACCAGTTTTGGCCTTTTTAGGTATCAGCAGTTGTGTACAGCTTAAGTCCTATGGCACATTGAGCATTGGGTGCACTTTTGTCTTTGCCAGTTGTACCTAGAGTGTCTCAGTTAGAAAAACAAAAGGTGTTAGTTTTTAGAATGCTTGAATTAACCCCAGGAACAGTTTATTAATGATTCGAGACAGTAACCCAGTAAATCACTCTTTTGCCCCCCTGTGCTGGTCCAGAGAGAGACCTGCAATTTTCTAATGAGAATTATTTCCTATCAACTGTTTCAGACATGACAACCAAAGTCTGCCAGGGTGATTGGACCTCAGGGGTGTTCAACATAGTTCCAGGAAGCTGAATCCATACCAGATTTTCAGGCCATACAGGTAACATTACCATTTATTGATTATACATGGCAGTAATATACTTAATGGTTACTTTTAATATATGTCCCTTCTCGGCCTACGTGAGATGACCCAGGTCAGTCTCATGGGTAGCTATCTACCTGATCCAGAACTCAGGGGTGAAGGGGAGCTTTGTGAAGTAGGTGAACCTCACTCCCTATGATATGTCTGCTTTGTGGGCTCCATATATGCCACCACTTTGAGTATGACCGTGCAAATCCAAACCTACACACACACCCGAAAGCTAAGGCCAAGTAATGCTAAGGTAGACGTCCAAAAGTTCCCTGAAACTGTTGTAAGAGGAGGTTTTGAAATAAACATACTAAGCAAATTAAGTAATGCCTCACATTTAGTTACAATCAGTTTCCCAACCATGCCTAAACTGGGTATTCTCACTCACTGATGAATGCAATCTGTAAACAGAGCATGTACGTGAGCATGAATATTTGTGTAGTACAAACCAGCCCGAAGAAAGCTGGAGCACAGAACAAAGGTGGGAACCCAGGGATATGATTCTTGTATCATGTGCAATGCCCAAACGTGGATGGTGAATTCTATCCAGTAGAGCTGTAGTATTCCTTGAAGCAGTGAATCTTCATTTCCTTTCTGAATATGACATTTAAATAACCAACTCTGTTCGTTGGCTCCTTCAGATAGAGAGCATGAGAACTGAGGGATGGGGAGTACAGAATGAGGATATCCTAAAATGGATGCTGTACCTTTACACCTCCATCGGTCCAGAGTTTCATTTGTATCCGATGGCAGGCCTCCTCTGGGGAAGGCGGTAAATGGGCAGCCACGGGAAGACAGGGAACAGCTGACGCAGAGATTACAGGGTCTCTGAACGTGGTCCATCAACACCTAATACTTAACCATTACATGTGTCATTGGCTGCTGCAAACAGAGCCGGATCAATGCGATCTGCCTTTCACTGCATCCTAGGCAGCCCCCAGCCCCAGGAGGGGAAGGCTGCTCTGCTCTGCAGCTGCCTCTGCATCGCATGATATTTACCGCCCCATCGAGACACGCCTTCTCATTTACGTCTAGTTACTGCTCCGAGGTTAAATAAAATATTGCAAAGCATGTATGAGTATAGAATTAACAAATAGGGAGTAAAGAAGCCATTTATTTAGACCACAAATTGAAGAGTCTGGATTTCGTCCAAAAAATCAGCCTACATTCGCGGGAATGCTATGGATGTAGTAATTCAGACCTGGGATCTACCTTAATACGCAAAGATGAGAAAAAAAAAAAAATCCTTCTCTGAAGATCTGTATTTGAGTTGTACTTTTTTCAACCACGTGTTGACGTTTTAAAAAGGAAAAGTAGCCCCTGCATGATCTGAAAATGAATAAGGGAAGTTAGGTATTTTCTAGGCAGGGGCACAGTTTTCAATTTTGCTGGCGGAATCGGAGGAATTTGGGAATTTCGCATTCCAAACTTTAGAAATCACAGCATACCACTCGGCACCCTCACATACTGTGCAGTGACTTAAAGTTTTAATCACGGCAGAATATGCAAGGGCACCAAGTGGAATTTGGTCACACCATTTTCTTATACAAAATGCATCCTTGCACCTATTGTTTGGACGAATGGGTGCATTTTGCGCTAAAAATAACGCCAAATGCTCACTCTGCTCTGTTGCGGAATTTTAATGTCATTCTCCATGATTCTGCGGAATCAAAACTCAGCGAATTCTGCCCACCCTTATTGTGATTGGTTGGGGGTCCTGGTGCAGTCTTTGTTTACCAGTTACTATTCTGTTTGGGAGGTTTTGTTTATCACATCTGAACCAGAACCACAAAGACTGTTGCACTGTAATTGGATAACCACATTCTTAGCTTTGGGCATTTAACTCTTCCTGGATAGCAACACCAAGCAAGGTTTGGTGGTGGAGGCAGTGGGGTTAGAAACTAGGGTTACAGGCTGACATGGCAGAAAGCACTCGCATTAGATGTCCAGTCTACATACCCACAGAAGAGTAGAATTTTTATATAATGCTAAGTAAAAAAGATAATTAAAATGATGTTAGAGGGTGAAAATCGAAAGCTGCCAGTATCTTCTGGGGCCAGGATATAACCCCAAGTGCTTTTTTTATCATGTTTGCAAACTGGAAAGTAGATATTTTGTGACACTAAGACCTCAGGTTAATAGTACGATATGGATCAGTGTTCAGATGATTTGACTGCTCCCGAAGCCGATGTACTAAAGTGTTCTTTAAAAGGTTCTGCAGTGGTCTGCTAGACCATATTAAGAGGTCTGGAGTCCTGTGCTGTGCCCACTGCTTCCTACCTGCAATCTTAATGGTCCGAGAAACGCATCTATTGGGGACCCACTGCCCCATCCTGCGCTGTCAAGAGTATGACTGTGTCTTTCATGCTGGGTTTGCGAGGGGCTCTCAAGGGGTGGCAATACTCCTTCACCGCTCCATTCACATAGTGATCAACTGCGTTCTTCCCTATGCCTAGGGCCGATTCCTTGTTCTTGAGGGCAGTGTGGAGAAACAAGACGTAAATTTGGTATGTGCCTATGCCGCCTGTCAGTGACTGAGCCCTTCCTACACACTCTCAAGGATTCTATTCTGGCACACCCAGGTGGCACCACAGCGGTGGGAGAGGACTTAAGTGCAGTCCTAGACCCTGGCACTCACTCTAAGGGCACATCGTCCAGGTATTTTCAAACTAATCAAGGGACCGTGGAGTCTACTGGCACTCTGTGGTCGGCCTATAAAGCTACCATTAGGGGTTATGCCAAAAATATTCCTAAGTTGAAAGAGAAGTAAAGAGTCCAATGCAAGCCATTACTGGAGGCTTAAGCCCTCTGGCTGGAGGAAAGCTTCCAGGCAACCCCCAAGGGGAGGCCCAACAAGTGTGGTGCATCTCCACAGCACGGGTATACAAATAGGGCTACAAAAATGGCAAATAGCTAGACTGAATAGCTACTTTGCCCAAAGCCACCAGAGTTATCTCTAAGGTGTTGGACTCTGAGGGCACCCCCTTCGGTCCACCCCAGACATAGTCCAGGTATTTATGACTTATTACTCCTGCTTGTATGCAGCAGTTCCCCGACCGGAAACAGAAAAGATCTCCCCATTTTTAAATGACAACCCATTATCTAGTGTTACGTGGACTGACAGACATGACTTAGAGCAGCCCATCGTGACTGAAAAGATTGCCACTGCCATCTCTGACCTATCAACTTAGATAACACCTTGTCCTGATGGGTTCCCTGCAGAGTTTTACACAAAATATAGAGGTCTCCTCTCCCCGCACCTGCTTACCCTTTACAACAAAGCAATCAGGAAAGACCATTTCCCACCAGAACTTGAAATGACCACCATTGTGGTCATCCCAAAGTCAAACACCCCACCCAATACCTGTGCGGCTTACTGGCCCATCTCACTCATCAACGGGGAGATTAAACTCTTTGCCACAATACTTGCCATTCAGCTGAAAACAGCGTTTAACATTCTTATCCACCTAGACCAGTGTGGCTTCATGCCTTCTAGAAGCATGAGGCACTGCATCATACGACTCCATGTTGAATAGCATACTGACACCTCCTGCCCCGCCCATACCCTTACTACTAATAGACTTTAAAAAGGCATTCAGCATGGTGGACTGGATCTACCTGTCACAAGTGCTGCAATAGTGGGTGCTGCTGCCCCACCTTTGTAGTTACGTTAAACTGCTCTACTCCAAACCGACTGCGGAGATGCATATCTATGGCATTGTCTATGACCTGTTCCCTACTCTTCGGGACACCAGGCAAAGATCCGTTGTCCCCTTTCCTTTTTACACTTGCCATTGAACTGCTGGCACGGCTCATTCGGTACCATGCACAGGTGCAGGGTTGGAAGTAAGAAACAGGCCATGATGATCGTATTGCACTTTATAATGATGACAACCCTTTGTTCATGGCGAACATTGCCGTAACTGCCCGTGCTGCCATAACTTCTACTCCTCTAGGTAAAGACCTCTTGCCTACAGGTTAATCATGCTAAATCAATTTTGATTCCTTTCTACCCCTCCAGAGAGTGTGAGACATGACAAACAGCAATTTCTGTGCGGCACTTGAGTTTCCGCTACTTGGGGATTCACGTTGTGCTCCACCCTGAGATGGCACAGACTCTTAATTATACCTTGTTAGTCAAGAAAGTGAAAGCAGATCTTGAAATTTGGCAAGCTCTCCCGCTGAATGTGATGATGGGAATTGCTCTCTACAAAATGATGATATTGCCAAGGTTTTTGTATCTTTTTCAGAACTACCCTGACACAGTGCCCTGGCAATGGTTTAGGGAAATGGACTCCTTAGCGTCATCTTTTCTCTGGCATAATCGAAACTGAGACTAGCTCTCACTAAATGTCAGCAGGCACCTTTCAAAAGGGGTTTGTGAAAGGCCAAATCTATACCTCTATCATTTAGCGACCCAAATCCTGGTTAAATAATGATTTGTTTAATGGTGGTTGGTCAGATCCTGCCTATAGAATGGAATCAACCTCGCTGAGCTTTGAGGGCGTACTGAGAATGCTTTATGACACCCAAATATCCAAGGGCTTACCCAAAGTGACCTACATGATATTTCTTATTTGGCATGCTGCATTCCATTACACAGGCTGGGACTCCAAGTTCACTCTCCAAACCCATTTATGGCGAGGGCAATGACTGCATGAAACATCTGGCCTGGAAGGGTTTACTAACAGGGACACAATAGGCATTTCACTTCTGAGAAATATATGGTCTGGCACTCAGATTTCCTCTTTTCAAGAGCTCTAATCAACTTATGCCCTAGTAACCACACAGTTCCATAAATATATTCAACTACAGCACGCATTGAGGGTTCACATCCCCCCAGGTACGACAGTCCTCGAGTTAAGTCCCCTAGAATCTAAACTCCGGATGGGCACACAATCGAAAGGAGGAACCTCTCAAATATAGAGCTCCATAACCAATCATGCCCCTAACACATTCACATTGCTCCGGATCCAGTGGAAGGAATGGATGGGACAACTGGATGATGATGGTTGGCGAGATGTTGAAATGGTCCCCGTCCCATCACAATCTCCTCTAAATTGGACTGGTGTGCGCTGCAGGGAAAACCAGTGTATGAAGCCAGGGTCTTCCCTAAAAAAACATGTAAAACTCTGCAGCAAATGGTAGGAACATTTGCTACTTGGTTCATTGTTGTAATCTATAGTTGGGTGTACCTTCATGAAAGTACCTCTGTTATCTTTTTATTGATAACTGTGTAATATGTGCTATATCTGAGGTCTGATAATAATGATAAGTTATATCTGGATGTGGTATGGCTTTCTATGTTGCAAAACCTAATAAAGTCATATATGGAAAAAAATGGATTCAGCAAATGTAACTGTGGTGACAGACGTAAATACACAACATAGAACGGTTGCTTTGATGTCTGGCCTTTTGTTACAGTGTCTTCTGCTTTTAGCTCCACTGGACCGGTCAGGTTTGAACACTGGAATTTCCATTAAGCTTGTCCTAAATTGTTACTTGAACAATGCTTGGATGGCTCTCTGAAACAGCTTCTGAGCCTGCCCAGTGTGGTCTTCACTGACTTGGTCTACAAGAGGTTATGGCAACCCCTCCCAGTAGCCACAGTGCCACTGACATAGGAAGCATGCAACAGCTAGTGCCTTCCAGAAGGAGCCACAAGGGGAAAAAGCCGGTGTGGCTAAAACCTCCAGAAGTCTGATGAAGAAGGCTTCAGAACAATGTAAATGCTTGTTGACAGTGGATATCAGCGGGGATCCAATGTCGAATGAGGAGTAGAAACCAGACTCCCAAGCGTCCTAGAAAGATCAGCAGGCAGACTGAAGTGATGATACTGGAACACCAGAAGAAAGGCTGCAGAGGATTAGAGAAGGAGGTGAGACAGTAACTGGCACAAAACCAGGAGAGGAAACACCAGGATTGAGCCAAGATCAGGGAACATGATGACTCCACTACTCGAAGCGTTGCGACACAAGGAGTAGAAGGATTTACCAGCGGCAGGGCTAGCTGGGCTCTTATGAGTTTCATGACTTCAACACCAGCACCCTCTCCTTGGAATGCAACAGCCATTACTGCTGACCTAAGTGCAAGGTTTGGGACCATAATCTCCAGTGCTTCTAATTCATGTTCTATAAGCTGAAGCACACAAAGAGAAGATTAGACAATATGGTAAAGCTGGAGGTACTTATCCAGCTGACTGTTAAAATCAGAATCAGACTGAGGTATTTCTTTGGCAGTGATGTGTATAATTGCCAGGTGCATTTAAGAACTGCTTGTAGTATTCAACAGATGAAAAAAGGCTGAGCACTCACAGACCAGGAAAGTAACTTTGCATCCTCTTTCCTGCATGTTCTGCTTGCTTCCAGATGGGGCGCTAGTGTCTGGGAACACTTTTAGGCTTGTGAAATTTTGATAATGTGCTTTCTGGGAGCAGTATGCACCCGTTGGTGAGCTCCTGCCTTGTTTGCAGCACTCTCTGGACCTTGATGGGTGGAGAGATGACTCAGTTCTATGCAAAGATTTTGCTCATACACACCCATCTACAACCGAGCTCTGCCAACACCAGAGGCTGCACTTCACTCGTTCTAGTTCATCCTGTTCCTGCTCCAGAGGAAATCAGCATAGTGCCCTCAGGAGCTATACGTAAGAAAATTCAATCTCGGATATAGCCATACTGATACTCCCGCCAGAGTAGAGCTGGTCCAGCCTTCATAGAGAGAAACAATCATTCCTTTGCTCATTTTTTGGAATCACTATTCTCATATTCCTGAGGGATATTTTGGACATTCACCCCTTTATAAGTGCAGCACGAAAATTTGTTGTGCTAAAAAGTAGGGTCCAACCCAAGTATAATGATAGTTATGAATTGCCAAAAGTCTCATTGTCCAGTTCATCTGGCTACAGAGGCCTGGTAATCGATGCCCTGGTGGAAAAAAGTCCAATTGGAGAGCAATTAGGAACCCAACAGGTTTCCAAGTTTATATATGTAACTTTCGGAGGAGTCAGATATAGCTTTGGGCCACCGATTGTAGAGTCCTCTCAGTAGTACATATTAGGAGACCTTGTCTTAAAAATGGACCATTTGGATTCAATATTTGGTAGTAGCCCAGGCATGAATGAGGCTTAGACAATCCCACTAATCAAGGGGCTCAATCTGTCCTAAAAATCTCTTGTCGACACTTATTCACATACTCAAAAGAGAGAGCCATGAGGAAAGGGTATGTCCCTGTTAAACATCTCTTAACACTGGAATAAAGGCTCCACTATAAACCTAGACGAAATAGAAGTCAGTGGCTTAAGGGAGTCAGTAAAAACCTGTTTGAGGGCACAGGCAGGAAGTGTGGGCCAGCAAAATGTTTGCTGTATTCAACTTTAAATCCTTGCTCCATTCCTGATGAAGTGCATATTGGCCTATAGCCTTGTCTTGGCAAGCTTTCTGCTGGAGAAGTTACAGGTCAGACCAGTGAGACCATTGAGAAATGGCCTTTGTCAGAAGGGATGTGTTTCTGTCAGAGGTACGTTATAGTAAGGTTCTGAATTTCCTCACACAAAACCGTAGACATTCAGCATTAATAGTTATGGTTAACTCAAGTAACTATAACTCATGTGGCTCCTACTGTTAAAATAATTGTTGCCACGGGGAGGTGGTGGTCCCTGAGGCCTGGGGGAGGGGGGTCTGCTGGGACTACCCATTAATTAACTATTCCTTGCCCATGGGAGGTCGTGGTCCCCGGGGCTGCAGGAGGGTTTGTAGGCCTGACGCACAATTTATGTTTATAGCCCTGGGGAGGTGGTGGTCCCTGGGGGGGTCCTTAGGATCACCCTTATACTTTTTTTTTTTTTACATCTATGCCCCAGGGAGGTGGTGGTTCCCGAGGCGTGGGAGGCTGCACGGCCCCCTTGCATAATTTATAAGCAAATCTCTGAGGAGGTGGGGGTCCCCGGGCTTCAACATGCACTAGTAAGGGGCCCTGTGCACCCCCTCCTCAAAATAATATGCTCCCTGGACCGGGCCCACCCAGGGGCAAAACGAAACACAAGCACATCAGACTGCGCTTGCTTTTTTTTTATTTTTTTATTGCAGCGAAATTTGTGAACAGTCACGATTTTTCCCATATTTAAAAAAAATGCTTTTTAGCCCTGGGGGACCCCTGCACCAAGGCTAGTGGGGTAGGGTAAAGGTACCCTGCCCCCTTTTCTTTTGTTATGTTTATTTTTCAGACTCCGGTGAAGCTGAGTCTAAAAATGTCTGTCAACACTTCCTGATTGATGTGTTGACAGCCAATCAGATCTCTACACAAGATCATCAGTATTCGTGAAGTCGTCTCGACCCTAGATTTCCAAATTTAAAATTCCTTTAATTTCTCCTAAACTACTGAATGGATTTACACCAAATAAGAAAAAAAATGCTCATCTGCGGACCAAGAGCTACCTTTCTGGCAAATTTGGGGTAATTCCATCCAGCGGTTTAGGCTGCAGGCATGTCTAAAGAGTATATGGCAATTAACATTGGATGTTTTTTGACCTCCCTCCTTTTTTCTTAACCCTGCTTGACGGATGATCCAAAAACTTTCTATGCATAATAACATTCTAAGGAGTACTTATTTTGTAAAAGTTTGTGAAGATTTGTCAAGCAGTGCCAAAGATATAGGCAAGCCAAAAAATGCTTTTTCTTTGAAAATTAGGTGCTAAATAAAACTACCTGCTGGCAACTGCCAGTAGGTAATTATACACATATTTGGAGCAACCCAGTTTCTAAAGTATGTTTAATTTATAACGATGCAGCGTTTCCTATGAATTGAATACCGAATAGAATGGTTTTGTAGCCTCTTTCTATTGTTATGAAATCAGAAGCAGTGATAATGAGTATTTCAGACTTCATTTTGTAACTCTTGGAATTTATGATTGCCATCTCTTCATTGATCATTGTATTTGCACGATTCTATCGATGAATTTTGGTGTGAACTAACCCACCGTGGTGTAAGTTTCCGACAATACAATGGGCAATATACAATGAATTTATTTGATTGATTAATTCAGTAATCTTTCTATTACCATGTATTCGTATGCTTTTATGAGCATTTCAAACATTAATTGGTGTTGCCATTTACGTGCTGACAACTTTTTAAATATTTTTGATTTGTGTTGATAAATGAATTTATGTATACAATTATATAATATTTTTAAACTATATACCAACAGTGCACAGTCTGTTTAGTATGTTCACTATATTCACTGTTTTATGTTTGTATTTAAAGAGAGTGAGCACTTTTGGAGTGGGTTTGATGAAGGACATCTTGTCAAAACGTGATACCTGCAATAAAGAAGCAATATATATATATATATATATATATATATATACATATATACACCCATTACATAAGCTGCCTACCTCCGCCTCGACATCCACTCTCAAATCGGCTTCACACTTCAAACTGCCAGGCAGATCAGTAATGAATATCCACACAAATTGCAGTGTTGGGACACCCACGAAAAAACGTACAGCACTCCAGGACCAAGAATTATTGAAATGATATCTTTATTTTCGTAAATAAAGTTACAAAGTTATGCAGCTGTTCTATAACAAAACGTATCTATGAGAAAAATAATAAATGTGCTGCATGCATTTCTGTGGATTTCCTGACACAGTAATTTGTGTTTCTTCTTAACTTTGCATCTACTTACCAGTCGCGGCTTGCAGCACATGAAATGGGTGGGGTGGTGCGCGGGGGCAAGGGGGAATAAACATTTAATTACATTTTTTTTTTTTTAAAACACACTTACCTTTATTGCCAATGCCGCACTGCTCCATCCGCTCCTCTGCTGCAGGCACAGCTCCCAGCTTGCCCTGCGGCCAATCCTGACGCTGCTCAGAGCAGCGTCAGGATTGGCTGAGAGCGCCCAGCCTGGGCGCTCCCAGGCAGACTGGGAACCTGTGCATGCCCTCTCCAGCCTGGCAACTGTGTTGCTGGGCTGGAGAGAGCCTACTGTGCATGGGTGTTTGGCCGGCCCGAGACGGCCGGCCAAACATACATGCTCACTGAGCATGTGTGTTTGGCTGGCCCGTGACGGGCGGCCAAACATACATGCTCACTGAGGGGGGTTGCTGTGCACTCCCCCTCACTGCTCATCATTCCGTGGCCCAGCCCCTTTACAAGAAAATGATAGTAAACACTGTTTATTATCTTTTTCTTGTAAAGGTTTTGCAGCTGCCGCTGCTGGTGGGGGAACAGCGCTCCTCCGCTCCAACGGAGGAGCCGCCCCTGCTACTTACACTGTGCTTACTTTTTCAAGTAGTGATTAGGTCGACATAGTGAATGCAGTATTTTGGTCATGCAATATATTTTTGCATGCAATATTGTTGGGGAATACCCCACTAGTGAGGATAGGCAAGAACTCCATTTAAAGGATTCCAGAAAAAAATTCTAGAAGGGAGAACAGGTAAAAAAGCATGTACACCACACGGTAATCTGCTGCCATCACTGCAAGTTGCTTCATAACTGGTGTCGTGGGGAACCCTTATACTGTTGGGAGCACCTCCATTGGACAGAGTAAAGCTTTCCTTGTCTTATTTCTAGTTAAGAGGTGCGTCACCATAGTGGGCTTACTGGCTGACAAGTGCACTGGAGCAAAGACATACAGCAGAAAATCGCAGGGAAGAGCGGCTCACCTTTTCAAAGCCATGTAATTGACTTTTCTTTTCCATTTGGGTGTCCTGAAAAAACACACAGAAAATTGCGACAGTGACTAATAAGAAAAGTACTGCAATAGAAAGAAATGTATTGTTATAGATCAGAAATACTTTAAAGCCAGTTGGAAAGGGTATAAAGGTATATAAATCTAACATATCCACAAATCACCAAGGACAAGGGGAAGTTAGGATTTGAGCGAAGCAGAACTGGAATGGGGTGTCTCTGTGTTTTACGAGGTGTTATTAGGTCTGGAAACTGTTAACTTTGCCAGATGCACACATTTTATTTCATTTAGAGTTTTGGCTCAGCACAGCTAATTGCTACAAGCAGGTTCAGGGTGTTATGAGAGAGGAACATATGTGAAATCCTGGTACACAAAAATCGTGGGTCAAATGTGACATCTGGTTGCAAAATAAATTTGGAGTGGGAATATGTGCCTGGCCTGAACAATCTCAGGATGGGTTCGTGAATACGAGCCCTTCAGAATTGGAAAACCTTTTGTGTCCCTATCTGTAGTTGCCAGGGTTCTTAGACCTACTTTCCTTTCCCTCTGCTGCCTCGTACTGGTGTTTAGAGAAGGGAACGAGGGTGGAGGTTAGTCGTCTTTGATGTTGGGATTTCCTGGAGACTCCTACAGTGAGGTTGCCCCTAGTGAGCCACTACTGGATGGGACACCTTGTGGGCATTATGTGACTTCAGATCCAGGAAACTTAGGTTTCAGACATGAGACGATGGGGAAGCTTAGCTAACTTTTTAGGTGTTTACGATCTAGAGATGTGTTTGGACATTGCACTGGTTGAAGTCCTTATTCACTGGATCCAAGTTGTATCCCAGAACATCGGAAATGGGAAATCCCATTTCCAGGAGAGAGCTTACAAAGGAAGCTACATACAAGTTCCTCACTTTCTTGAAAATGTGTGAAGTTTAGCAGCTCTCTGGAAGCTTGCTTTCAGCCCCTCTCCATTTTCGAAAATTGCCAGATTCAAGGGGATCCAAACACCCAATGGACTTCAGGAAAACAGAACGCCATCTGTCTATTATTGCATTTTGTTTTAAAAACAGATTTTTTTTCCGTTTCACCTGCCACTTTCTAAGGTAACCTTCTAAGGTAACCTGAGCCTGTTGAATCAATGAGTAATGTCCATATAGATCCGGTCTTTGGCACCAAGAGGCCATTGTTGGGTGAGTTTTGCACTTAAAAATCTGTATATATCCGATCTTTGGCACCAAGAGGCTATTGTTGAGTGAGATTTGCACCTAAGAAACGTCAGTCTATGAAGCGACTTGTAGTGTTTGCAGCAGATTACCGTCTGGCGTATATGTTTTTTACTTGTTCTCCCTTCTAAAGTTTTTTTCTGGAACCCTTTAAATGGAGTTCTTGCCTATCCTCACTATTGGGGTATTCCCCAGGTATACCGCATGCAATGTATTGGTTGACCAAAATACTGCAATCTGATAGAGACTTCTAGCTGCAGCTTCCTTACCTTAGAATTCCCTGGCGTCAGCTTCGAATCCAGAGTTTTTTCTGAGCAGTACCCTGCGCGCGCCCCGTCGGGTGGCGTCGTTCGGATCCGCGTGCGTCGACCAGCTCCGCGTGCGTCATCAGCGTCGTTGGAGCCATCTATGAGGTCACAGTTGTCTATATAGACGCCGTCTTGGCGCGCGTACGTCAGTTTTTTTCCTTCTGCCCAGGTTAAGCGCAGTTTTGGAAACAGCTACCCTGCTTCGACGGTTTGTCAACGCTTTTTTGGCTGTTTGGAGTCATGTCTTCGAGAAAGACAGGATTCAAGCCGTGTGGTGCGTGTCATTGCACCATGTCGGTGACGGATCCGCACCGAGTTTGTCTTTGGTGCCTGGACAAGGACCACGATTCCACCTCGTGCTACGATTGTCGGGCCATGGCGCCAAAGGCCTTGAGGGAGACATCCCTTAAGCTTCTTGCGGCCCAACATTCGTCTTCGGTCGGCGCGACTCCGCGGAGGTCACGGTCTTGTAGTAGGAGGATGTCGCGACACCGCTCTCGGAGCTCCAAGTCCTCTTCCTCGCATTTGAAGTCATCGGAAGGTAAGAGGCACAAGAAGAAGAAAAAGTCCAAGCGGACTTCGTCTTCGCCACGCCCGTCGACCGACGAGGCGTCTGGGGTACGTCGATGTTCCAAGCGCGGTTCTGCGGAGCCATCGCCAGGGTCCACTCCGCGTCTTACCCCCTTTCCGGGGACCGGATCGACCCCCGCTCAAATAAAAGAATTCGAGGAGGCCATGCGTCTCGTTTTTAAGCGGGCTGTACCCCCGGGTGGGTCTTTGGGCCCCGCGGGGTCAGCAGGGGCCCCTTCGGGTCCGACGTCGACGATTCCGCCACTGGCGCCCACCGGTGGCAGCCCCATCCTTATTCCGGATGATCCGGAGCCGGAGCAATGTCGTACGACGTCGACTCCGACTTCGACGGAGCCGATTCGGCCCAGATCATTGTCTGAGCATTATTTGGAACAGCCAGATGCAGGAGAGGAATGGGAGGTGTCTGAGGACCCTTTAGAATCAGGATTGCAGCAGGACTGGTATGAGGATCTAGGGGAGGCCAGTGGACTGGACACATCTCCAGATACTGGTATGCTCTCTCCTCCTAATGTGGCTACGGAGGAAGGGGCTTCTTTCGCTATGGTGGTGCGTAGGGCAGCTGAGGTCTTGGACCTAGATTTGCCTACGGTGCCAATCAGGACGAATATCCTCACAGAAGTGCTTCAGCCGGGGGTGTCAACATCGGAGCCGTTGTTGCCCTTCAATGAGGCTCTTACAGACGTCCTTCTGGGTACGTGGTCCAAACCCAGCACAGGGGCTCCTGTGAATAGGACGGTCGGCCGCCGCCATAGACCCGCTCCCAGCGACCCTAGTTTCCTGACACAACACCCCACTCCTGAGAGCTTGGTTGTCCAAGCCTCTACTTCCCGTGGTGCCTTCCCTTCCGCTCCCCCGGATAGGGAATCCAAGAGGCTGGATCAGCTTGGGAAGAAGATGTTTTCTTCCTCCAGCCTGGCATTGAGGTCTGTAAACATCTCTTGCCTATTGGGCCGTTATTCCCATACTTTATGGGATACGGTGGCGCAAGTGCTGCCCCAGGCCCCGGAGGGCGTACAGGACACTCTTACCCAGGCTGTAAAGGATGGGAGAGATGCAGCCAAGTTTACAATCCGGTGTGGCTTGGACACGACCGACTCGCTGGGCAGAGCAATTTAATCGTCAGTGGCCCTACGCCGCCACGCCTGGCTACGTTCTGCTGTTTCTTCAGGGGATGTCCAGTCCAGCTTGATGGACATGCCCTTTGATGACCCTCGCCTTTTTGGGGAAAAGGCAGACTCTGCGCTTGAGAGGTTCAAGGATTCTCGAGCCACGGCCAGATCCTTGGGCCTTTCAGTGCCGGCACGACAGCAGTCTGTCTTTCGCCCCTTCCGAGGCTTCGGGAGGGGCGTGGTACCACGCCAGCCACAGTTTAGCCATCGTCCTCAGGCTTCACAGCAACCCGGAAGAGGACGTGGTCGTGGTACCATCAGACCCAGAGGGTCTGGCCAGAGGTTGGCCGCCACACAGCCCCCCTCCACTGCACCCAAGCCCTCCTAGTGTGGTTCTGCGGGATCATGTCCGTCCAGTTGGAGGGAGGATTCGTTTTCATCTCCCTTGCTGGCTTTCCATCACCACGGACAAGTGGGTCCTGCAGATCATACGGAAGGGCTACTCCCTTCCCTCCCAGTCTTTTCCTCCTTCTATCCCTCCGACAAAGGAATGGCTGATGGAGGACAATCTGGCTTTGCTCCGCGAGGAAGTTACAGCTCTCTTGGCCAAGGGAGCCATAGAAAGAGTCCCGATATCAGAAGTAGGCAGTGGTTGTTATTCCCGCTACTTTCTGATTCCCAAAAAGAACAAAGGCCTTCACCCTATCTTGGATTTAAGGGACGTCAATCTCTTCCTCAAGAAGGAGAAATTCAAGATGCTCACTCTTGCTCAGGTTTTGTCTGCCCTAGACCAATGAGACTGGATGGTAGCATTGGATTTGCAGGATGCATATTTCCATATTCCTATCCTGCCAAGCCACAGGCGTTACCTGCGGTTCAAGGTGGGCCACGAGCACTTTCAGTTTACCGTGCTTCCTTTCGGTCTCACCAGTGCCCCTCGGGTGTTCACAAAGGTGATGGCGGTGGTGGCAGCTCATTTGCGCAGGTCAGGGATTTCAGTCTTCCCCTACCTGGACGATTGGCTGTTGAAGGCTCCTAAGCCCCAGGCTCTCGTCACCCACCTCCAGACGACGGCGGACCTCTTGCATTCGCTGGGGTTCACTATAAATGTGCCGAAGTCACATCTGATTCCCTCTCAGAAGCTCTCTTTCATCGGAGCTGTTCTGGACACAGTGCAGTACCGGGCTTATCTGCCCGATCAGCGGGTTCAGGATATTCAGGTTATGTTCTGATGTTTCGGCCTCTATCCTGGATCTCGGTGAGACAGACTCTGAGGCTGCTGGGACTCATGGCTTCCTGCATCCTGTTGGTCAAGCATGCCAGATGGTGCATGAGGGCTCTGCAGTGGGACCTGAAGTTCCAATGGGCACAGCATCAGGGAAATCTTACCGACGTGGTTCAGATCTCGGAGAGGACTGCGGAAGATCTGCAGTGGTGGTTAGTGAACTGCGAGTGGGTCAAGGGCAGACCCCTCTCCCTTCCCCAACCAGATCTAACGGTAGTGACAGATGCGTCACTTCTGGGATGGGGCGGCCATCTGGGAGAGGTGGAGATCAGAGGTCACTGGTCTCAGACGGAATCCGGGCTCCACATCAACTTGTTGGAGCTTCGGGCGATCCGACTAGCATTAAAAGCATTTCTTCCTGTTGTGAAAGGGAAGGTGGTGCAGGTGTTCACGGACAACACTACCGCAATGTTGTACTGCAACAAGCAGGGCGGTGTGGGGTCGTGGACCCTTTGTCAAGAGGCTTTACGTCTCTGGACATGGCTGGAACAGCAGGGCATAACCCTGGTGGTTCAACACCTGGCAGGTTCTCTGAACGCCAGAGCAGACAAACTCAGCCGAAAATGCTTAGAGGATCACGATTGGTGTCTCCATCCGGAGGTGACGCATGGACTCTTTCAGCAGTGGGGAGAGCCTTGGTTAGATCTGTTCGCCTCCGCAGAGAACGTGCAATGTCAGCAGTTTTGCGTGGTGGAGTTTCCAAGGGGGCTATCGCTAGGTGACGCTTTTCATAGCAAGTGGAGTTCAGGCCTCCTGTACGCTTTTCCACCTATACCTCTTCTGCCCAGAGTTCTCAAGAAAATCAAGAACGACCGGGCCCAAGTAATCCTTGTGGCTGCAGATTGGGCACGGAGAGTTTGGTATCCAGAGCTTCTCAAAATGTGCATCGGTCCTCCAATCAGGCTGCCTCTTCGGGAGGATCTTCTGTCGCAGCAGCAGGGGAAGGTTCTCCACGCGAACCTGTCAACTCTGCGCCTTCTTGCGTGGAGATTGAGCGGCAACAGTTGATGGTTTATGACCTCCCTCCCGAGGTCTTTGATGTCATTCTGGCAGCCAGGCGTCCCTCTACTAAGTCGATCTACGCCTGCCGTTGGAAACGTTTTGTTTCATATTGTTCAGAGAGGTCTATTGATCCTCTTTCTTCTTCTCTGTCTAACATCCTTTTGTTTATTTTGTCTCTCGCCCAGCAGGGTTCCTCCTAGGGGACTCTCAAGGGCTATCTTGCAGCCTTATTGGCTTTTCTTCAGTTGCCTGATCAACCATCTCTGTTTAAATCACCTATAGTACAGAGGTTTGTGAAAGGGCTTGTACATCTGTTTCCGCCTGTGCCTTTCATTATGCCCCAGTGGGATCTTAATTTGGTTCTTACCTTCCTTATGTGTGCTCCTTTCGAGCCCTTGCATAACTGTCCTCTCCGGCTGCTCACTATTAAGACAGCCTTTTTGGTGGCAATTACATCTGCCAGGAGAGTGAGTGAGCTGCAGGCTTTATCTTCTAAGCCACCTTATCTCATGATATATCCTGACAAGGTGGTGTTAAGAACTCGTGCCTCTTTCCTCCCCAAGGTGGTGACCCCTTTCCATCTGGGTCAAAATATCACCCTGCCCACCTTCTTTGCACCACCACATCCCTCCAAGGAAGAGGAGCGTCTCCATCGACTGGACCCAAAAAGAGCGTTATCGTTCTACCTTGACCGCACTAAAGAGTTCTGGGTGGCCGACCAAATTGCGGCCGGATTCGCAGAATTGGACCGTTTGCAACAGGAAAAAAACATTTTGATACGTACATAGCCTATTTTGCAATTCGGTAATCTATTTACCAAATACCAAAATAGGTTTGCCAGTCGCAAATAGGAAGGGGCATTCCCTTCCTAATTGCGAGTCGCAGTGCGATGTAGCATTGTTTTGTGACCATGAATACGGTCACAAAACAATCACAGTTAGCACCAGTTTTAAACTGGTGCTATTCCATTCGCACACGGCTTTCCCTTTGTGAATTGCAGCGAAAATATTTTTTCAGAGCAGGCAGTGGTCCCACAGACCACTGCCTGCTCTGAAAAAATGAAAACTCTAAACTTTTAATTTTTGTTTTTGAAATGCATCTCGTTTTCCTTTAAGGAAAACGGGCTGCATTAAAAAAAAAAACCTGCTTTATTTAAAAGCAGTTACAGACATGGTGGTCTGCTGTCTCCAGCAGGCCACCATCCCTGTGAAGATGACCATTCCCAATGGGGTAATTTGCGACCCCATTGTGAATCGCAAACAGTGTAAGATACACTGTTGTACATCTGGTTTTGTGACTCGCAAATTGCGAGTCTCTAAGACTCGCAGTTTGCGAGTCGCAAAACCGGATCTTTGTACATGTGGCCCCTAGTCTTTGCCTGTGCCTTCTGTGCGTAGCACTCCCATTGTCTGCCTGTTCCGTGCATGTGCTGCTCTGACAGATTCTGCCTGTATTCTGTGAGTGCAGTTGGCATAGACTCTGCCTGTCTCCTGTATGTGTAGATCTCCCAGAATTTGTTTTGTCCTTTGAGTGCAGCTCTCGCAGTCTCTGCATACATCCTATATGTGCAGGTTCTCATAGTCCCTGCCTGTATCTTGTGTGTGCAGGCTCTCATAGTCTCTACCTGGATCCTATGTGTGCAGCTCTCCCATACTATGGGCCTGATTCTAACTTTGGAGGACGGTGTTAAACCGTCCCAAAAGTGGCGGATATACCACCTACCGTATTACGAATCCATTATATCCTATGGAACTCGTAATACGGTAGGTGGTATATCCGCCACTTTTGGGACGGTTTAACACCGTCCTCCAAAGTTAGAATCAGGCCCTATGTCTGTATCTTGTGCGTGCAGGCTCTCATAGTTCCTGACTGTAACCTGTGTATGAGGACTCTTATAGTCTCTATCTGCATCCTGCATCCAGCTCTTACATAAAGTATCTGTGTTCTGTGAGTGCAGGTTCTCATAGTCCCTGTCTGTATCCTGGGTGTGCAGGCTCTTATAGTCTCTGCCTGCATCCTGTGTGTGCAGCTCTCCCATACTCTGTATCCTGTGTATGCAGTTCCTATAGTCCTGTCTTTATCATGTGTGTGCAGGCTCTCATAGTCCCTGCTTGTGTCCTGTGTATGCAGGCACATTTAGTCTCTGCCTGCATCCTGTGTGTGCAGCTCTCATAGTCCTCTCTGTATCCTGTGCGCGCAGGCTCTTATAGTCTCTGCCTGCAACCTGTGTGTGTAGTTCTCCCAGTCTCAGCCTGTATCCTGTGTGCACAGGCTCCTGTAGTCTCTACCTGCATCCTGTGTGTGCAGCTGTTTCAGAATGTCTGTATCCTGTGTGTGCAGCTGTCACTGACTCACCTGTTTCCTGTGTGTGCAGCCTCTCATAGTCCCTCCTTGTATCCTGTGTGGGCAGGCTCTCCTAATCTCTGCCTGTCTCCTGTGTGTGCCGCTCTTCCAGTCTGCTTTGTCCTGTGAGTGCAGCTCTCATAGTCCCTGCCTGTATCCTATGTGTGGTTGCTGTAATAGCCTCTGCCTGTCTCCTGTGTGTGCAGCTCTCACAGATTCTGCTTTGCCCTGTGTGTGCAGCTCTCATAGTCTCTGCCTGTATCGTGTTTGCAGCTCTCACAGTTTCTGCCCAGGCATTGTCTGTGCCTTCTATGTGTAGCCCTCAAATTGTCTGTCTGGGCTGTGCATGTGCAGCTGTCACATTCCCTGCAGTGCATGGTGTCTGCAGCTTTCCTAGTCTACCTGTAGCCTATGTGCGCTGTCATCACAATACTTAGCAGTGCTCGCAAATGCAGCTCTCAAAGTCTCTACCTGAATCCCATGAGTGCAGCTCTCACAGTCTCTACCTGAATATTTTGAGTGCAGCTCTTTCAGCCTTGGTCTGCATCCAGCATTTGCAGATCTCCGAAGCATTGCATATGGGGGTTCTGAATGATCCCAATTTTACATGTGCGATCTGCGTGTAGCTCCCACACTGTCTGCCTGTTCTGTGCATGTGCTTGTAGGAAAGTACCATCTTGCCTGGCATGTTACCCCCATTTTCACTGTATGTATGTTTTTTTTTTGCCTATGTGTCACTGGGATCCTGCCAGGCAGGACCCCAGGGCTCATAATGTATGCCCTGTATGTGTTCTCCTTGTGGTGCCTAACTGTATCACTGAGGCTCTGCTAACCAGAACCTCAGTGTTTATGCTCTCTCTCTGCTTTTAAAATTGTCACTGCAGGCTAGTGACTAATTTTACCAATTCTCACTGGCACACTGGAACACCCTTATAATTCCCTTGTATATGGTACCTAGGTCCCCAGGGTATTGGGGTTCCAGGAGATCCCTATGGGCTGCAGCATTTCTTTTGCCACCCATAGGGAGCTCAGACAATTCTTACACAGGACTGCCTCTGCAGCCTGAGTGAAATAACGTCCACGTTATTTCACAGCCATTTTTCACTGCACATAAGTAACTTATAAGTCACCTATGTGTCTAACCCTCACTTGGTGAAGGTTAGGTGCCAAGTTACTTAGTGTGTGGGCACCCTGGCACTAGCCAAGGTGCCTCCACATTGTTCAGGGCAAATTTCCCGGACTTTGTGAGTGCGGGGACACCATTACACTTGTGCACTACATATAGGTCAATACCTATATGTAGCGTCACCATGGTAACTCCGAACATGGCCATGTAACATGTCTAGAATCATGGAATTGTCACCCCAATACCATTCTGGTATTGGGGGGACAATTCCATGCATCCCCGGGTCTCTAGCACAGAACCCGGGTAACTGCCAACCTAGCTTTCCGGGGTCTCCACTGCAGCTGCTGCTGCTGCCAACCCCTCAGACAGGTTTCTGCCCCCCTGGGGCCTGGGCAGCCTGGTCCCAGGAAGGCAGAACAAAGAATTTCCTCTGAGAGAGGGTGTTACACACTTTCCCTTTGGAAATAAGTGTGAAGGACTGGGGAGGAGTAGCCTCCCCCAGCCTCTGGAAATGCTTTGATGGGCACAGATGGTGCCCATCTCTGCATAAGCCAGTCTGCACCGGTTCAGGGATCCCCCAGCCCTGCTCTGGCGCAAAACTGGAAAAAGGAAAGGGGAGCGACCACTCCCCTGACCAGCACCTCCCAGGGGAGGTGCCCAGAGCTACTCCAGTGTGTCCCAGACCTCTGCCATCTTGGATTCAGAGGTGTTGGGGCACAATGGACAGCTCTGAGTGGCCAGTGCCAGCAGGTGACGTCAGAGACCCCCTCTGATAGGTGCTTACCTTTCTCAATAGCGAATCCTCCTTTCTGGGCTATTTAGGGTCTCTCCTCTGGGCTATTCCTCAGATAACGAATGCAAGAGCTCACCAGAGTTCCTCTGCACTTCCCTCTTCGACTTCTGCCAAGGATCGACTGCTGACTGCTCCAGGACGCCTGCAAAACCACAACAAAGTAGCAAGACGACTACCAGCAACATTGTAGCTCCTCATCCTGCCGGCTTTCTCAACTGTTTCCTGGTGGTGCATGCTCTGAGGGCTGTCTGCCTTCACCCTGCACTGGAAGCCAAGAAGAAATCTCCTGTGGGTCGACAGAATCTTCCCCCTGCTAACGCAGGCACCAAACTTCTGCATCACCGGTCCTCTGGGTCCCCTCTCATCCTGGCGAGCGTGGTCCCTGGAACACAGGAGCTGGGTCCAAGTGTCTCCCACAGTCTAGTGGCACTTCTGTCCAGATCTGGTGGAGGTACATCCTTGCCTCCCCACGCCAGACAGTAATCCTGTGTACTGCGTTATCTGCAGCTGCTCGGGCTTCTGTGCACTTTTCCAATACTTCCTTTGTGCACAGCCTAGCCTGGGTCCCTAGCACTCCATCCTGCATTGCCCAACTCGCTGAGTTGGACTCCGACGTCGTGGGACCCTACTTTGTGGCTCTGAGTCGTCCGCTGTCCTCAGATTTTCTAAGTGCCTGTTCCAGTACTTTTGTGGGTGCTGCCTACTTCTGTGGGGGCTCTCTAAGTTGCTGACTGCCCCCTCCGTCTCCTCCTCCAGGGGGCAAACTCCTGGTCCTTCCTGGGCCCCAGCAGCACCCAAATTCCTCAACCGCGACTCTTGCAGCTAGCAAGGCTTGTTTGCGGTATTTCTGCGTGGAAACAACTTTGCATCCTCCAATAGGCCGTGGGACATCTTCTGACCAAAGGAGAAGTTCCTGGCACCTTCCATTGTTGCAGAATCTTCGGCTTCTTCCACCCGGAGGCAGCCCTTTTGCACCTTCATCCGGGGTTTAGTGGGCCTCTGCCCCCCCTGGACACTTGTGTGACTCTTGGACTTGGTCTTCTTCCTTTACAGGTGCTCAGGTCCAGGAATCCATCTTCAGTGTTTTGGTAGCAGTTGTTGTTCTTGCAGAATCCCCTATCTTGACTATACTATCTTTCTGGGGTAGTAAGGTGACTTTACTCCTACTTTTCAGGGTCTTGGGGTGGGGTATTTTGGACACCCTTACTGTTTTCTCACAGTCCCAGCGACCCTCTACAACCTAC
Source organism: Pleurodeles waltl (assembly GCF_031143425.1). NCBI lineage: Eukaryota > Metazoa > Chordata > Amphibia > Caudata > Salamandridae > Pleurodeles > Pleurodeles waltl. Next base: position 660,691,915 of record NC_090451.1, read on the forward strand.
CATAGGCCTGGGGTCCATTCGTGATTCGCATTCCACTTTTGGAGTATATGGTTTGTGTTGCCCCTAGGCCCATTTCTACCTATTGCATCCTAATGTGATTCTACATTGTTTGCACTACTTTTCTTACTGTTACTTACCTGATTTTGGTTTGTGTATATATAATTTGTGTATATTACTTACCTCCTAAGTGAGGGTATCCTCTGAGATACTTTTGGCATATGGTCACTAAAATAAAGTACCTTTATTTTTAGTAACTCTGAGTATTGTGTTTTCTTGTGATATAGTGCTATATGAGATAAGTGGTATAGTAGGAGCTTTGCATGTCTCCTAGATCAGCCTAAGCTGCTCAGCTATAGCTACCTCTAACAGCCTAAGCTGCTAGAAAAACCTCTATTCTACTAATAAGGGTTAACTGGACTTGGCACAAGTTGTAAGTACCACAAGGTACCCACTATAAGTCAGCCCAGCCTCCTACAGTGCTGCTCTCTCAGATTCTACCTGTATCCTGTGTGTAGAGGCCTCATAGTCTTGGCTGGTCTCCTGTGAGTGCAGCTGTTACAGACTGCCTGTATCCTGTGTGTGCAGCACTCACAGAATGTGCCTGGATCATGTGAGTGCAGCTCCATAGTCTCTTTCTGAATACTTTGAGTGCAGCTCTCACCGTCGGTATCCAGCATGTGCAGCTCTTCGATGCCTTTCCTATGGGTGTTCTATCCCAGATTTGGCATGTGCCATCTGCGTGTTGCTCTCCCACTGTCTGCCTGTTCTGTGCATGTGCTGGTCTTGAAGACTACATGACTCCTGTGTGTGCAGCTGTCATAGTCTTTGTCTGTATCCTGTGAATGCAGTTATTATATCCTCTGCTGCATTCTTTGTATGCAGCTCTCAGAGACTCTGCATGAGACCCAAGAGTGTAGCTCTCATAGTCTCTACATGTCCCCTGCATGTGCAGGTGTCACATACTCTGCCTATATCCTGTGTGTGCAGCTCTCACAAACTCTGTAGGAAACCTGAGTGCAGCTCTCATAGACCCTGCCTGTATCCTGTGTGTGCAGGCTTTCATAGTCCCTGCTTTTATCCTGTGTGTTTGCTGGTTTTCATATTCCCTGCTTGTATCCAGTGAGTGTAGCTTTCTCAGTTTCGATCTGTGCCCAGTACTTTAATCTCTCCTAGTCGTTCCCTATGGGTATACTGTCCCAGATTTTGCACGTGCCTTCTGTGTGTAGCTCTCACTCTATATTACCTGGACCGAAAACAAGCATCCTGGGATCGGTTTCAGGTTATCACTCCTCATCTGCCAGGTTAGCTTGAATCCAGTGGCACCGTGAGCAAAGTACCCACATCTGGGCATACTTAGCCACTTAGGGTGACTGGAGTGAGTGTTTGAAAAGGTTCAGCACTCCCTCCATCATCTTTTTGTGTTGCTAAAGTCACCCTAAGTGGACAGGGTATGCCAAGATGTGGGTCCCTTGCTCACTGCACCACTCGATTCAAGGCAACTTGGCTGATGGGGGTGATACCCCAAAACTGGTCTCAAAATGGTTGTTTCCGGTCAAGGGAGGACCTGGCCTGGAAGTTCGGGCTGCACTTTTTCCATGGGGAGCATGGTCAAGACTGATTTGCATAAGTCTGGATCCAAACTGTGGTGGCATGGTGAGCAAAAGAGCGATGGACTATACTTAGATCTGTGACTGGGGGAAAGTGTTTGAAAAGTTTCAGCACTCCGTCCATCATCCTTTTGTGTTGCCATGTTTAAAGTGCCCACTCTGCAAACTTATTGTTAAGATACAAACTCCCGAAGTAGGATTTTTTTTCTACTTTATACAGAAGTGTCTCAAGGTGCGGTGAGTTTTCGCCTTCCACATATTGGCCATTGTACATTTACTCTGCTGTTTCCACCATATCTTGAATGGCAGGAAAAGAGATGGAAGAAAATGAAGATCACCCAACACGCAGTAGGACAGAACAACCATATTTGTAACCTGGTGGCCCTTAGGTGGATGGTTTGGCAGTTCACAAGTCTTCACTGGACCATCCAGTAGAAGACTCCACCATTGTAAACCTTATGCTTCCTGCAACTCTGGATGGAATGTTGAACTGTAAATTTGTTGGGATGGGATATCTGCTGATATACTGTGCTACTTCCTCTCCATCGAACTCCAAAGAAGAAAATGTGTTACTAGTGCATTTTGCAGGTGAAATTTGGTCAAATTTTGCATTTTAAGAAATGTCAAAGAAGTTGTCCATCCCTGGAAGCAGGAGGTGAGTGGAAAGTGTGGGGGTGGTGAATGTGTGTGTGTATATTTGACTTTGCTGAAGGTTTCCTGCCTTCAAGCCTAGCAACTACTCGGATCAGTTTTCCTTGTTCTGTATTAATCCTGCAATCAATATGAAACCATCTGCCTTGCCCAAACAAACACCAGGTTATATTGTTACAAAAAAATTCCAGTATTAGCTATTTGGACCAGCCTTCCGGGCAATACCGAACTGCCAGAATGATCAGCTTAGGACTTGCTCAAGATGGTGGCTGACACTACGCTTTTATATTCTTTAGATATCTGTAGGGACTCATAGACATTAGTTCAGTTATGACAATGAGAGGATACTAAATATTCTGAACAATTGAATCAAATGTCCTTGGATCATCCCTGACCAGAGAGATGATGGGGTCATGGAGGCTAGCAAATTATTCAGCCAGAATGTTGACCTATGGAAGATGCAAATGACAGAAAACCCCTCTCATAGTTAATTTAAGGTTTGAAAGCATGCCATATATCTGTCGACACTCCGTTCACATCCTTAAAGCTCAACGCAATATATTCAGTGGCAGCCAGTGTAAGATCAGATGACTTGTCACAGGTGAGGGAACCAGGTCTTCATTCTTGTCTTGAGTCTTTCGGTATGAGTGGGCGATGGGAGTCAATAGGCTTTACTTCCCCCTAAAGTGAAAATACACTGCCTGATGTATGCACTTCTCGTTTTCTTTCTTTCCTTCTCTCTATTTATTATACTGCCTTAATTCAGAACACTTTACAATTTTTACAGCGCAAATGCTGAAAAATACATGTCTAACCGAGAAATGTGACTGCAGGCAAAGCACAGTTTAAACACTAGCAATTTCAAACACTAAAATCTTCAAAGGCTGGTCTCGGGCTCTTACAGCAATGGTAGTTTTATTTGCTGATCTGGATTCATTCCCTAGGTACCGTGAGGGGGTGGTAAGAGGGAGAGAAAAATACAACGAGCGAAGGGTGAGTTAGAGAGAGAGAGAGATAGAGGGAGAGAGCGAAAGATAGGGTGAAAGAGACCAGGGGAGTGCCAGAAACCTGGGCAGAAAAGGTGGGGGCCACACGGAGAGCGGGGGTAGGGACAGAAAGACAGACAAAAAGGCAGACTACATATAAACAAAATGAGAGATAACGTGAAAGAAGGAGAAAAGAAGATCTATTTGAAAAGATGAACAAAGATTAAGAAGAAAGGACGGTCAGACATTCAAACATGGAAGGAGGGAGAAGAAAACATAAGCTAGAGGAGAATAAAGGGAGAATGGAGAGACCGCAAAGGGAAGAGTGATGGATGAGAGTGAGGAGAGAGATGGAAGGAGTGGGAGAGTGAGGAAAGCATTGTTAGAACGTGTGTGGGGGCGACAGCCAAGAAGCAGACATGTTAATGGGGGTACATGGGAGAAGGTGAGAGTGTCATGAGGGGAGAGATTGAGGAGGAAAAAATATTGAAGAAAGAGTGACAATGATGGACACAAAGAGAGAGCAAGAAGAAATGAGGTGGCAGGTGTGTTAGGACTAGAGTGCTGGAGAGAGGGTAAGCAAAGGCTGGATGAGAGAGCCAGAAGAGAGATAAAGATGGTTTGAGAAGGTGAATCCTAAGGAGGGAAACAGGATTAAAGAGATGGGAGAGTAAGGAGATAGAAAACAAAGAGAAGAGAGTTTGAGCGAATATGAGGAATAGAGAATTATGAAATGCAGAAAGGGATAAATGGAGGATAGAGAGAGAAATGGAGCAAGTGTGAAGAAGATAGATATTGTATGGAGGGATAGAAGTGGAACAGCTGTAATGGAAGGAACGTGGAGAGGAAAGAGATGGAGAGAGTCTGTGGAGGAGATGCCCACGAAAGATAATAGTTGTTGTAGAGTGCACTAACCAAATCCTTATGACACTCCATGGGGGCAAAATAACTGTGGCCCTCCATGATATATCACAGTATGACGCTATCCACGTGTAGGCTTATTTATTGCTTACAAACCCATACAGTTTTCATAGCTCTGCTGTGGAAGTCTACCTCAGTGGCTTAAAGTAAAGTGATTTGACCCTTCTGCAGAATGTGGTGAGTGACCCTGGGATGCCCATAGCTCATGTATATGCAGAGGCCTTAGGCTGAATGGGTGGGGGACGCAATGGTGAGGGCACTCCTCTGCCGCGGCACTAGCAGGGGCCTGTCTGGCACCATTTTATCATTATAGTGTGTACAATTCCAATAACCTCCATCAGTCCTGGCTGTTCATTTCGCTGGTCCACTAAAGGCAACCCATACCTACCTTTTTTATATAAACACATTAAACTCAGTTCCTAGACAGTCTTAGCCACTGAGTAGGACTAAGCAGGGTGGGCTAGGAGATGGAGATATATATATATATATATATATATATATATATATATATATATATATATAGAGAGAGAGAGAGAGAGAGAGAGAGAGAGAGAGAGAGAGAGAGAGAGAGAGAGAGAGAGAGAGGTAGAATGAAAGAGTGAGCATCAGAGAAGCCCTTCAATTTCCATTATTAAATAGTTTCAAGATGCTCTTGTGAGGCCTCTCGGTCTTGCATCTGTGGGGGACTTTCCCTTAGCTCTGCATGCACTAGGGAGAGCCCCAGATAGAGACACTTTTTGATGTTATGAAATTTGCCACTGCAACTTAAAGTTTCTAAACAGGGTGCTGTCTGTCATGATTTACTGCATGGCTCCCAATAGAGTACTTCTGGATAGCTGGGAACGGCTGGCACATAAAATAAATAGAGAGCTAAGCAGTCTGGCAATTAAATGTTAAAGGAAGATTTAAAAAAGGACATTAATGATTCAACTTCACCCAAAGGTGGATATTGCATTCCTAAGCAAGGCGTTGCCCAGTTTTCCTGGAGCAAGAGTAGCAGGGTGGAACTGGAATGATTGATTGAATGCCTAACTAAAGTTTGAAAGAGGCAAATAGGTTAGGGGCTCTTACGGAATTAGCCTAGGCTGACTAACCTTTTCAAAGAGACTAGGAATTGGGCTCCATAAACGTTATCAAAGAGGACAGGAGCTGGGTTCCTGTTGAGGTGGACAGTCGAAATTGTCTTCTGATCAAGGATGTGTTGTGCAGAGATCTGAGGTCTTGATTTGTGAAACGAGAGCCAATGAAGCTCAAGAGCAGAGGGAAAGCTTGGCCAGACAAATCCTTTGTAGTCTGTTGGTGAAATGGACTAAGATTTTGTTAGCTAAGGAGTTCTCTTCTTGGTGTTCAGTCTATAAGTCTTAAGAAGAGATAGCAACTGGGTGTAAGAGTAATAAACCAGTGTCACTCCTCTGCTGTATTAATAACTTACAGAGGCATTTAGGGCCATATGTACAAACACATTTTCCCATTGACACAGAATGGGAAAACCCTTTGCTACATCTGGCCCTTAGATCCATGTTTTGGTGCAAAAGTGGGTGCAAAGTGTATAGCACTTGTGTTAGCACGTGCTCTGATTAGGAGCCGAGGATAAGTTGTGCGTGTTCCTGTTTTGTCCAAACACACTCGACATCAGAATTCTGCAGGTGGTGACTGCCCACTGAAAGTTTAAGCAATTTGGAAATAATATGCAAAAATTAGATAAAAAAATGTTTGCGTATGCTAATCAAGGGTGTGTAGGGCAGGCAAGGGTTGGAAATGTTGATATCCAAAGCTATACCAGAGACAAAGAAAACTGAATTTACTAGAGGTTATCCAGTTTTTCTTTTAACTTTACTTTCGTTCTTTCGATTTTTTCTTACGTCTTGTAGCCTCTAATACGTACTCATATTGCATCATATTTGCCTTAACAACTGCAGCTGTAAATGACTTTCAGCAAAAAACATTACTAACATAAATACTCTCCCAAAGCTTTCTCTCAAAATATGGTACTGTAAATAAAAGAAGAACTATTACCTTGTTTTTCCACTAGAAGCAGTGCTTCATTTGAGCCAGTGGTTTCAGGTGCGAGGCACTGGCACTTATTTTAGTTTTGTGCATCATGCAATTACTGCAAGCAGAAGACACATCTGGGAAAGGCCAAGAGATAAGTGAAAAAGCATCACAAAGGGAGAAAGCTGCAAGAGTGAGCTGAAGGGGCAGGGAGTGGCTGTAAATGGATCAAAGAGGCCCGAGATGGCCTCAGGATTACCATGCCTCAGCATTCAGTGCTCGCACATTTAAATGCAGCAGCCGCGTATTTCAAATGAGAACTTTTGGCACCGGCACGTCTTTATTTACTAATTAAGCACTGACTTGAAGTATGCCAAAAGGTACTTGGTCACTTCTAAAAAGAACAGAAACAAGCCTAATATAGCATAGGAAAATAACTTTGCAAAAATTCTAAAATAACTTGATGTGTCCACCTCTTCCTATTACTTGGGCATCCTGAATACCATATGACATCTGGTTTTGGAATTGTCATTGACACCAAAACCTAGCGATGTCTGTTCGAGGCCTCAATTATGCACAGTCGGCCATGGTTTAATTGCCTATTGTGCTCTGCTGAAATTAATACACTTTAGAGACAAAGAGATGAAAATGACTGCTGTGTGCAACAAGCTGACATCAAGTGCTGGCGTGATCATCGTTCCTGGTACCAATTCTCAGACAGAGTTTAGATTTCTCCATGCCTTTGGCTCAGCCTGATTAGCCGCTGCCAATCTGAAATTGTACCCGGCAAATATCTCTTGGTGATTTAGAAATCTGTGTTCCTGACTTTGATGTGTTTCGGGTCGTTGGTATCCTTAGTAACTGCTGATATGAAAGCATTTCCAAATATGTTACAAATGAAACCTTGTGAAAATCGATAGATTTTTAAAGAGCCAATTCAACAAGTGGCTTGTCACCAGGGCCGGCCTTAGTGCTGGTTGCGCCCTGTGCTGTTTTGTTACGCATTAGGATTTTAATTTATAAACTGCAAGTAACAAAATTACCTCTCTGACAAAAGGAGTAACACGCCGCCCTACTCTGACATCTCTCTAGGCAGAACATTAATCACTAGAGTTATATTGACATATTTATTATTGCCTGAATTTGACAGGAGCATGTGCTTTTAAAACCATAAGATATCTGAAACATGGCGCCCCCACCCGAAGTCAGCACCCCGTGCGGTGACAGGGCCGGTCTCACTACCCTGGAGCAGGCCCGATCTGTCACACTGCATGAGGCTAAGGGACCGAAAACTCAAATATGATGAATCTGTGTTTCCTAACGACACATAGAAGGGTAAAACATTGAAATATGCAAAACACTTCATACCAGAGACAACTGAGTAGATGTTTTCCTGAGATTGCAGATTTCCCTAGCCAGTTCATGTTCAGTTGTTCATATCCTGTGTCCTCTTGTCAGCCTCTATAGCCATCAACATAATCCATCACTTAACAATATACTAGGCTGTTGCAACCTCGCTGCCCGCTTTATGACAGGCCTGCGAACAGTATGAAACATAACCCAATGCAATGCCAGAAGGCCACTTGGACTTCAGTTAAAGAGCACCTAGATATTAGTAGAGCAAGTAAAACAAGAAGGTCACTGTGGAAGGCAGTTAAATGTAGATTCTGAAATGGTGTTAAGATGCAGACACAATCAGGTGATAGACCCACAGTACCATTGTATGTGTTACTTTATTGCGTTATCTCTCTCAGTACATTAATTCTTTAAGTTTGTTGTAACTATGTGGTGGCACAAATAGCTCTATATGCTGTTATTTGTGAACACCCCTCCACAGAAGGTAGGCCCTGACCATTGTATTGTGGCATCCCACTTATTTTGGTCATTGAATAGCCGGATAGGTTATTTTCAGCTGAAATCTTGCTATGTGTTGGAATCACAGGAGATCAGTAGCTTATGAGTTAGGTTTAATCTAAATTCTTCATATTTGACACAGACTTCTAGTTGCAGATTCCTTACCTTTTGAATTCCCCCCAGGTGTCAGACTGAATCTGGAGATTTTTACTTCGAGCAGTACCTCTGCATGCCGTCAGGTGTCATCGGTCGACTCCGCAGGTATCGGTGGCGTCGTGTTCGCTGTGAAGACATTTCGGTCATATATAGGTGCCACCCCGGCACGCTGACGTCAGTTCTTTTCTTTCTGCGCCAGCCTACGCGCAGATCTGGAGAGGAGCTACCTCATTCAACATTTTTGTCGAGGTCGTGGATGCATCGAGAGATGTCCCGCAAGACCGGTTTTAAGCCCTGCGACTCCTGTCACCGAATGATGCCGGTGATGGATCCGCACCTCGTGTGTCTTTGGTGCCTGGAGCGCGATCACTACCCAAATTAGTGCTCTGAGTGTCGAGTCATGAACCTGAAAGCTTTGATGGAGTGGTCCAAAGCTAATGGTGGCCCGAAACTGGACTCCGCGGCACTCACGGTCTCGTTCGAGAGGAAGGTCGCGAGACCAGCCGCAGAGTCACCACCACTCTTCGTCCTCAAAGTCATTGGGACATTCAGGTCATAAGAAAAATAAGTCAAAGAAGAACAAACGTTCTTTAACTTCACCCCGTCACTCGGACGATGCGATGATGGAAGAGTGTTGACGCTCTAGGCCCCCGACCACGGAGCCTCCATCTGGGTCCACCCGCGCTTCTCCGACTTCCTGGGAGCCGGAGCTACCCCTGCCCAGCTAAAATAATTTTATGAGGCAATGCACCTCATTTTTGGGCAGACCGACCCACCTTTGGCGCCCTCGGGCACAGGTGAGTCAGTGAGGGGCCCCTTGGGTTTGAAGTCGTTTGCTTTGGCCATGGCTCTGGAGGGCTCCTCTGGATCCAATCTCAGATCCATCCCGAGGCTGGTCGTGCCTCGGTGACCTTCCCCTGAGTCAAGTCAGACGTCGACGCTCCTAACGTCGGTTGGGCCCACAATCGACGTCGATCCTATTCTCATACCCGATGACCCGGAGCAGGAACAACGTCGATCGACGCCGATTCCGTTCTCTGTGGGCTCTCCTGGGCCCAGGGTTGATTCAGACCCTTATACTTAAGGGTATGGATGCGGGGAGAGTTTAGAGGGGCCGCTGGACCCTTTAGAATACCAGCTTGACCCCCAAATGGACTAGGTACAGGATTTGGAGGATGCCAGTGGTTTAGACACCTCCCCTAACACTGGTATGCTCTCTCCCCCTACTGTGGCTACGGAGGAGGGCGCCACATACTCCATGGTGGTGAGAAGGGCGGCTGAGGTCTTGGACCTTGAGCTACCTTCTTTGGAGGTTAGGCCTAATATCATAACCAACATGCCTCAGCCGGGGTCTTCCACATCCGAACCCCTTCTTCCCTTTAATGAGGCACTGACGGACGTCCTTTTGGGTACCTGGTCCAGACCCAGCACAGGGGCTCCTGTGAATAGGACGATTGCCTACCGCCATCGGCCTGCGCAAACAGACCCGAAATTCCTCACCCAACACCCCATGTCTGAGAGCCTTGTGATACAGGCTTCCTCTTCTTCTTCCTCTGACGCATTCCCTACCGCCCCCCCCAGATCGGGAATCAAAAAGAGTAGATAATTTTGTAATTTTGGGAAGAAAATGTTTTCTTCTGCCAGTCTAATGCTGCGGACGGTGAACACTGGATGCCTTTTGGGCTGCTATTCTCATACTCCCTGGGATATGGTCACACGGGTGCTGCCCTACAGTTCCTGAGGAGACCCGGATTGTCCTCTCCCAAGCGCTCACAGATGGAAGAGATGCAGCCAAGTTCGTCATCTGCTGTGGACTGGATACGACCGAATCTCTAGGCAGATCTGTTGCATCGACAGTGGCACTAAGGCATCACGCCTGGCTGAGAACATCTGGATTCTCGGGGGATGTCCAGCAAACATTGATGGACATGCCATTTGAGACAAGGCGGACTCGGCGCTCGAGTGCTTTAAGGATTCCCGAGCCACAGCCCGGTCCCTTGACCTCCTACCTGCCCCTAGACCCCACCAGTCTGCCTCTCGCCCCTTTCGTAGCTTTGGGAGGAGCACCGAACCACGTCCTTTTCCACCGAGCCATCGACCCGTGCACGCAGTACAGCTCCTACGTGGCCGCGGGATCCCAAGATCTTGGGGATCAGGGAGCCAGCAGGCCGCCAAGTCCACCCCTACCCCCTCCTCCTCAGTCTCCAAACCTTCCTAGTCCATTGGAACACCTAGAACCAGTTGGAGGCAGGATTCGCCATCATCTGCCTCACTGAAAATCCATTACCACGTACAGGTGGGTCCTCCAGATTGTTCGGAAGGGCTACTCCCTCCCTTTCGAGTCTTCTCCTCCAGCCATGCCACCTTCATTCAACCACATATCGGAGGATCACATGGCACTTCTCCGCGAGGAAGTCAAAGCTCTTTTAGCTAAAGGAGCTATAGAGATGGTCCCTGCGTCAGAAGTAGGTCATGGTTGCTATTCCTGCTACTTTCTGGTGCCAAAGAAGGACAAGGGCCTTCGTCCTATTTTAGAACTTCGGTCCCTCAATCTCTTCCTCAAAAAAGAGGCTTTCAAGATGCTGATATTGGCTCAGGTCTTATCTGCCCTGGACCCAGGAGACTGGATGATATAGTTGGACTTGCAGAACGCATACTTCCACGTCCCCGTCTTGCCGGCCCTCAGACGTTACCTAAGATTCGTAGTAGGCCACAAGCGCTTTCAGTTCACTGTGCTCCCATTTGGCCTTACCAGCGCCCCTTGGGTTTTCACAAAGGTGATTGTAGTGGTTGCAGCTCATCTGCGCAAGTTAGGGGTCCCAGTCATCCCCTACCTTGATGACTGGCTGTTGAAGGCAGATACTCCCCAGAAAGTCGTCTCCCACCTCCAGACTATGACGAACCTCTTGCATTTGCTGGGGTTCACTATAAACATGCTGAAGTCACACCTGACTCCTTCTCAGACGCTCCCTTTCATAGGAGCTGTTCTGGCCACAATGAAGTTTTGGCCGTATCTTCCCGAAAAGCAAGTCTAGGATATTCAGGCTCTGATACCGCTGTTTCAGTCTCTGTCCTAGGTTTCAGTGGGAATGACTCTGAGGTTGCTGGCCCTCAGGGCCTCCTGCTGGTTCAAAAGGCCAGATGGCATATGCAGACTCTGCAGTGGGACCTGAAGTTCCAGTGAGCGCAGCATCAGGGGATACTCTCAGACAAAGTCCAGATCTCTGAAGGAACTGCGAAAGACCTTCAGTGGTGGCTAGTGAATCAAGATTGTGTCAAGGGCAGATCCCTCTCCTTTCCCCAACCAGACCTCACAGTAGTGACAAATGTGTCACTCCTGGGATGGGGCGGCCACTTGGGAGATGCAAAGATCAGAGGCATTGAAAAATGTCTTCCCTCTCTCAAAGGGAAAGCAGTGCAAGTGTTCACATACAACACCACTGCCATGTGGTACTGCAACAAACAAGGCGGAGTGGGGTCGTGGACTCTTTGTCAAGAGGCCCTTCATCTCTGGACTTGGCTGGAACATCAGGACATTCCCCTGGTGGTTCAACATCTGGCGGGTTCCTTGAACGCCAGAGCAGACAAACTCAGCAGACGATGCATAGTCGATCACAAATGGCATCTCCATTCGGAAGTGACGCAAGGTCTCTTTCAGGATTGGGGAGAGTCTTGGTTAGATCTCTTCGCCTCCACAGAGAACGCACGTCAGCTGTTATGCACGTTGGAGTTTCCAAGGCGTCACTCGGTTGGCGACACCTTTCGTCTCGAGTGGAGCTTAGGCCTTCTGTACGCCTTTCCGCCTGTGCCACTTATGCCCAGAGTTCTGAAGAAGATCAGGCAAGACCGGGTCCAAGTTATTCTGGTGGCTCCGGACTGGGCAAGAAGAGTCTGGTATCCTGAGCTCTTGAGCATGGCCATAACTCCTCCGATCAGACTGCCCATTCGGGAGGGTCTTCGGTCGCAGCAGCAGGGGAGGGTCATTCACCCAAACCTGTCCACTCTCTGCCTTCTTACGTGGAGATTGAGCGGCGACAGTTGACGGCTTTTAACCTTCCACCCAAAGTCTGTAACGTCATCTTGGCAGCCAGGCGTCCCTCCACCAAAATGGTAAATGCCTGTCGTTGGAACAAATTTGTGGCATGGTGTATCGACAAATCTGTGGATCCTCTCTCTGCACCTCTTTCTGAAGTTCTGCTCTTTGTTCTCTCTCTTGCCCAACAGGGGTCTGCCCTAGGCACTCTCAAGGGTTATCTTCTTGCTGTCTCTGCCTTCCTGAGACTACGTGACCAACCTTCTTTATTCAATTCTCCCATTGTAGGGAGGGTTCTTAAAGGACTCACAGATCTCTGCCAACCTATCCCATTTATCATGCCCCAATGGGATTTAAATTTAATCCTCACATATCTGATGTGCGCTCCATTCGACCCGCTTCATAGCTGCTCTTTACGGCTCCTAACCATCAAGACTGCCTTCTTGGTTGCCATTAGCTCTGCTCTCAGGGTAAGTGAGCTCCAAGCTCTGTCATCTAAACCACCTTGTAAGGAAATGCCTCCTTGGCATGGTTACTGTTGGGTTTATGTTGGAATATTGTGGATGTAATGTTGCTTGGCAACGTAGTGGGATGGAATGGAATGTTGAGGGGCTGTTGCCCTGGCAGTGGTCGTTGGTATCTGCCAGGGTTGGTAGTACTTTGCTTGTCTGGAATAAAACCAAGAAAAAGAAGATTTGAGTGGCGTCTTTTTAGTGGCGACGAGGATGGGATGCCACAAGTGACCAACCCTGGTGGAGCGACATTCCTACGTCACGAAGAATAGAGCATCCAGGTGTGTTACGAGTTTCATACTACCAGCAGAGGAGTTTCAGCGTGTGACAAAGTGCCTGGCTTGTGAGAAACTTGCGTAACGTCAGGTGATATTCGGCCTGAAGAGATTCATGAAGATGGTCGGCGATTCAGTATGAGGAAGTGCACATTAATGTCAAGGTTTGCCGTAAAATTGAGGTACAGCTAATCGGGCATCGCGTTAGTGCAACCTAACTAATTGAGCACTGTATGGAGACTGTGCTTGACATTAATTTGCCGAAGTTACTTACCTATGTGAGCACCTCATGCTGGATTGTTTATTTTTGGGAGCCTGTTGTTAGGTACTGGTGCGCGTGGAGTGAATCTGCTCGCGCTTACATATTCGGGTGCCGCAGCAACGGTGCTAGCGCGCGCAGAGACTTGTTTGTCTTCAAAGGCTGCTACCGCTCGTGCCAGCGCGAGCCAAGGTGGGAGTAGTCGCGCGCTGGAGTCTTCGCGTGTGTGTTGCCATTGACGTTTCCTAGGCAACACGTTGTGTGCCACGCTGTTTCACGCTCAATAACAAGGAGGAAAAAAAAAAGGGTAAATCGATGCTCAGGTCGCTGTCGTGAAGTCTTTCGATAAGAGGAGGACTTTTGCCTGGATCAAAAAGGGATTGAAAATGAAAAGGAACATTCAGACAACAGAAGAAAAAGAGTATTAAGACTAATAATAATAGTAATAATTTTTTTTTTTTTTTTTAAACGTGTGTTCTGTTTAGGCAGCTGAAAGGAAAAGAATCAAAGGCAACACCTTCATACATCATATACTATGCAGTCCATAGCGCCACCACCTGCATTTTTACCGCTCCCTGGTGACCCCCTTGTGCCATGGGAAGATTGGCAAGAGACCTTTGAAACGTATTTGGAGGCATTAGGAGGAGCTATATTCACAGCAAAAATGAAATTAGCCTTATTGAAACATAATTTAGGTATTGAAGGCAGGAAAGTATTGAAAACCTTGCCATACAATGCTGTTGTTGTGAATGATGAAGGATCCGATGAAGAAGGGGAAGGTGACGATGTATACGTGAGAGCTATACAAGCGTTAGAAAGTCATTTTAGCAGGAAAGTGAGTATCGTGGTGGAACGCCACAAGTTTTTTTTCATGGCACAAGCGCATGGTGAATCGATTGACCAATTTGTAAGTGCATTAAGAACTTTGGCTAGTAGCTGCAAATTTAGGGACCTGCATGAGGAAATAATTAGAGACCAATTAATTAATCGCACGAGGAATTTGAAAATCCAGGAAAAACTTTTACGTTTAAAGGATCCATCCGTGGATGAAGCAATACTTATTGCACGGCGTATCGAAGACACGTCACGTTATATAAAAGAATTGAGTAAAAACACGGCAGAGAATGTGACTGTGCAAGAAGTTGACAGAGTTAAAAGCACCAGTAATGATAATAAGTTGGAAGAAAAAAAGAAAAAGTGTTATAGATGTGGTAGTACGAAACATCTAGCATTCTCTGGGAATTGTCCGGCTACTTATGTTAAATGTTTTAATTGTAACAGAATGGGTCATTTTGCTAAAGTGTGTAACCAAAAGAAAGGTGGAATGGCAATGAAAAAGAAAAGTGTAAATTGTTTACAGGGCGACAGTAAAAAGGTGGAGAGAACGTCTTCTGATGATGAAGAAGACCACATACAAATATTGATGTTAAGTGATGCCCCTACGGAAGAAATAACAGTTGCGGACAGTGTGATGCAAATAAGGAATGAGTGTTATAGGCCTCCAAAATGTAGTGTAAGCTTGAATGGTGTAGTAATTGATATGTGGGCAGATTCGTGTTCTCCTCATACACTTATTGACAGAGATCTCGTGGCTCAAGATAGGGAAATTGGAGTTATTTAAATCTAAGATTGATCTAGTGGGTTATGGAGGTACTAAAATACCTGTTGTCGTATGTTTTCAAGGGAATATTGTTTTCAAACGGAGAGAGACCATTGGGTGTGTGTATGTTGTGGAAAAAGGAAGATGCTTGTTGGGTTGGAGTGAGCAGAGAGCATTAGGTATAGTGTTGAACCCAAACTCAGAGGAACAGGTGCTGACTGTGGTACATGAAGACCCTATGATAGAGAAGTGGAGATCCAAGTTTCCGTTGTTGTTTGGGGAAAAGTTGGGTTGCCTTAAGAAATTTCAACATAGGATTGTTTTAAGGGACGGTGCGATACCCAAAGTGCACAAAGTGAGGGCTGTACCATTAGCATTAAGGGATGCATTAAAGGTTGAATTAGCAAGGTTGTTGCAATTGGGCGTAATAGAAGAAGTAGGGTCTTCGGAGTGGTTGAGCCCAGTGGTGTTAGCTCGGAAATCTAATGGCAAAATTAGAATGTGCATAGACCTGAGAGATTTAAACGAGAATATATGGATAGACAGACATCCCATACCGAATATAAATGAGTTGCTGGCCAGTATTCATGGGGGGAAGGTGTTTTCCACCCTTGATTTATCTAATGCGTATCACCAGATTTTATTACTCCCAGACTCTAAACATCTCACCTCGTTTATCACGCCTCAGGGTGCGTATAGATTTGTACGAATGCCATTTGGCCTGGCATCTGCTTCTGCAGTTTTCCAAAGTGTGATGCAGTGCTTGTTGGGCAAGGTTAAGAATGTAACGTTTTTCCAGGATGACATGTTAGTGTGGGCAGAAAATAGTGTGGAACATGATAAGGTGCTGAATAGGGTGTGTTCGATTTTGGAAAGGGCAGGTTTGAGTGTTGAGATGAAAAAGTGCAAATTTGAATGCCATTGTGTGGAATATTTGGGTCATACGGTGTCTGGGGATGGAATAAAACCCATGGTAGGATTGATGGAAGCGATTGAGAAAGCGCTGAATCCACGGGATAAGGATCAACTAAGATCATTCTTGGGTTTAGCGGAGTACTATGCGAAATTTGTGAGAAATTTTGCGGACATAGCTCATCCTCTACGCGCATTGATGAAGAAAAACCAGACGTTTGAGTGGTCGGAGGCGTGCCAACAAGCATTTATTGAACTCAAGAAGAACATTATAAATGCTGTGGAACTAAAGCCTTTTGTGACAAGTGATCATACCGTTATTTATACTGATGCTAGCATGTACGGTTTGGGGGCGAGGAAGGGCAAGGAAAATGTAATTGCCTTTGCCTCAAGAACACTTAGGGGGGTGGAAACGACCTACTCGGCTATTGAGAAAGAAGCTCTTGCTTGTTGGTGGGGGGTGCAACATTTCAGGAATTATGTATGGGGGAGAAAATTTGACTTGCGGACAGACCACAAACCATTGGTGGATATTTCTACAACCAAGGGTGCCAGCCGTGCGTCACCTCGGATAGCAAAGTGGTTATATAGACTTCAGGAATATAATTTTGCTATTGAATATGTTCCGGGTGTGGCAAACGTGAACGCTGATTGTTTTTCGAGACTACGAATGGAGGGTATAAAATATGAAGAGGATGGAGATTGGGTTGTGGCAGATATTCACGCAATTGAGACAAAGGCTATAAAGGAGGAGGTATGGAAGACAGCAATGTTGGAGGATGTAGTGATGCAAACGATATTAACCAATTTGAATAAACATTGGTGGGAATTGGGAGAGGATGTGGGGGAGATGTTATCAAATTTTAAATGTGTGTGGTCGGAGTTATCTGAGCAGGGAGGAGTGTTAAGAAGGGGCAACAAAGTGCTTGTGCCACACAAGCTGAGAGAAAATATTTTGGGAATGCTGCATGAGGGCCATGGGGGTATGTCAGGTATGAAAAGGAAGGCGAGGGAGGATTTTTGGTGGCCGGGTATGGATCGGGATGTTGAGAAGTTTGTCAGAAACTGTTTGCGTTGTGCGTGCAGTGATAAAACGCATATTGGCAAGAGTACATCTGTGGTTCCCATTCCTTTTCCACATAAACCATGGGAAAGGGTAGGTATGGATGTGTGTGGTCCATTTAATTTGGAGGGTGAGGGAAAAACTTTTGCCATTGTGATGATGGATTATCACTCGAAATGGCCTGAGGTCAGTTTAGTCCGTGACGTCAGATCAAGTGTGATCATTGAGTTGTGTGAAGAAATATGGAAGCAAGAAGGTTATCGTGAGGTTCTGGTAACTGACAATGGTCCACAATTCACGTCTTGCGAGTTTGAAAATTATTTAGAGTGTTGTGGGGTTAAACATATCAAGACGGCTATAGCACATCCCAGGGAGAATGGATTGGTAGAGAGATTTAACAGAGTGTTAGAAGAAAACATTCAGTTGGCATTGCAAAGTGGGTTGAATTGGAGGAAGGAGATCAAAGATATGTTGTGGAGCTACTGCACCACCCCACATTCCCTTACGATGGAGACCCCTTTCATGTTGTTGAAAGGTAGAAAACCTTGTACCAGAGCAGTTCCAGGGTGGATGGGCAAGGCAGGTAGGAAAAGAGTGGATGAGGGAGGCTTAATAGGTCGTGTGACGGATATGCAGGGAAAGTACGAAGGTAAGGCTATGGGAAGTGTGATGGAACGAGAGTTGGCAGTTGGTGATTGGGTGCGAACTAAGGTGTGGGACAAAACTAAGAAAGGCGGTTCTAAATGGTCTATCCCTAAACGTATTGTGAAGGTGAGGAGATATAGTGTGGAACTGGAGGATGGAAGGAGGTGGAATGTGGAAAGTGTGGTAAAGTGCAATGAGTTAGAGTTGAGGAAATGGAAAAATGAAATAGAGGATGGTGGTCGGGAAGAGAGCCATGTGGGATTGAGGGGAAGAGAAAAGCGAGTCGTGAAGAGTCCAGAGTATGTTAAAGATTATGTAGTTTAAATGACGATGTGTAATCTGGATTTAGGTATTTACTGAATAGTATATGAAAGTATCTTAATCTTTACATGGTTTAAATGTAAATGTTGTAATTTATATTTAGATAATTTATTAAGTTGTTGTTTGTTATTTTGTAATGTTCATGCTAGAAACTTTTTTGTTAGTTTGGGAAGGCGATATGTTGGGTTTATGTTGGAATATTGTGGATGTAATGTTGCTTGGCAACGCAGTGGGATGGAATGGAATGTTGAGGGGCTGTTGCCCTGGCAGTGGTCATTGGTATCTGCCAGGGTTGGTAGTACTTTGCTTGTCTGGAATAAAACCAAGAAAAAGAAGATTTGAGTGGCGTCTTTTTAGTTACCCCCTGACTTTTTGCCTTTACTGATGCCAAGTTATGATTTGAAAGTGTGCTGAGGCCTGCTAACCAGGCCCCCAACACCAGAGTTCTTTCCCTAACCTGTACCTTTGTTTCCACAATTGGCACACCCTGGCATCCAGGTAAGTCCCTTGTAACTGGTACCCCTGGTACCAAGGGCCCTGATGCCAGGGAAGGTCTCTAAGGGCTGCAGCATGTCTTATGCCACACTGGAGACCCCTCACTCAGCACAGACACGCTGCTTGCCAGCTTGTGTGTGCTGGTGGGGAGAAAAGGACTAAGTCGACATGGCACTCCCCTCAGGGTGCCATGCCAACCTCACACTGCCTATGGCATAGATAAGTCACTCCTTTAGCAGGCCTTACAGCCCTAAGGCAGGGTGCACTATACCATAGGTGAGGGCATAGGTGCATGAGCACTATGTCCTATAGTGTCTAAGCAAAACTTTAGACATTGTAAGTGAATGGTAGCCATAAGAGTATATGGTCTGGGAGTCTGTCATACACAAACTCACAGCACCATAATTGCTACACTGAAAACTGGGAAGTTTGGTATCAAACTTCTCAGCACAATAAATGCACACTGATGCCAGTGTACATTTTATTGTGAAATACACCCCAGAGGGCATCTTAGAGATGCCCCCTGAAAACATACCCGACTTCCAGTGTGGGCTGACTGGTTTTGCCAGCCTGTCACACACCAGACATGTTGCTGGCCACATGGGGAGAGTGCCTTTGTCACTCTGTGGCTAGTAACAAAGCCTGTACTGGGTGGAGGTGCTTCTCACCTCCCCCTGCAGGAACTGTAACACCTGGCGGTGAGCCTCAAAGGCTCACCCCCTTTGTTACAGCACCCCAGGGCACTCCAGCTAGTGGAGATGCCCGCCCCCTCTGGCCACGGCCCCACTTTTGGCGGCAAGGCCGGAGGAGATCATGAGAAAAACAAGGAGGAGTCACTGGCCAGTCAGGACAGCCCCTAAGGTGTCCTGAGCTGAGGTGACTCTGACTTTTAGAAATCCTCCATCTTGCAGATGGAGGTTTCCCCCAATAGGATTAGGGATGTGCCCCCCTCCCCTCAGGGAGGAGGCACAAAGAGGGTGTAGCCACCCTCAGGGCTAGTAGCCATTGGCTACTAACCCCCCAGACCTAAACACCCCCCTAAATTGAGTATTTAGGGGCTCCCAGAACCTAGCAAGATAGATTCCTGCAACCTAAGACGAAGAAGGACTGCTGACCTGAAAGCCCTGCAGAGAAGACGGAGACACCAACTGCTTTGGCCCCAGCTCTACCGGCCTGTCTCGCCACTTCAAGAAAAACTGCAACAGCAACGCGTTTCACAGGGTCCAGCGACCTCTGAAGCCTCAGAGGACTACCCTGCATCTAAAAGGACCAAGAACTCCCGAGGACAGCGGCTCTGCTCCAAAGAAGAAACATCTTTGCAACAAAGAAGCAACTTTTAAAGACCACACGTTTCCCGCCGGAAGCGTGAGACTTTGCACTCTGCACCCGACGCCCCCGGCTCGACCTGCGGAGAAACAACATTACAGGGAGGACTCCCCGGCGACTGCGACCCTGTGAGTAGCCAGAGTTGACCCCCCTGAGCCCCCCCAGCGACGCCTGCAGAGGGAATCCAGAGGCTCCCCCTGACCGCGACTGCCTGCTTCTAAGAACCTGACACCTGGTAAAGACGCTGCACCCGCAGCTCCCAGGACCTGAAGGATCTGACCTCCAGTGCAGAAGCGACCCCCAGGTGGCCCTCTCCCTTGCCCAGGTGGTGGCTACCCCGAGGAGCCCCACCTTGCCTGCCTGCTTCGCTGAAGAGACCCCTGGGTCTCCCATTGAACTCCATTGCAAACCCGATGCCTGTTTGCACTCTGCACCAGGCCGCCCCGTGCCGCTGAGGGTGTACTTTTTGTGCTGACTTGTGTCCCCCCCCGGTGCCCTACAAAACCCCCCTGGTCTGCCCTCCGAAGTCGCGGGTACTTACCTGCTGGCAGACTGGAACCGGGGCACCCCCTTCACCATTGAAGCCTATGTGTTTTGGGCACCACTTTGACCTCTGCACCTGACCGGCCCTGAACTGCTGGTGTGGTAACTTTGGGGTTGCCCTGAACCCCCAACGGTGGGGTACCTTGGACCCAACTTTGAACCCTGTAGGTGGTTTACTTACCTGCAAAGTTACCTCCCCCAGGAACTGTTGAAATTGCATTGTGTCTAGTTTTAAAATAGCTTATTGCCATTTTTGTGAAAACTGTAGATGATATTTTGCTGATTCAAAGTTACTAAGCTACCTAAGTGAAATACCTTTCATTTGAAGTATTACTTGTAAATTTTGTACCTGTGGTTCTTAAAATAAACCAAGAAAAGATATTTTTCTATACAAAAGGCTATTGGCCTGGAATTGTCTTGTGTGTACAACAAATGCTTAACACTACCCTCTGATAAGCCTACTGCTCGACCACACTACCACAAAATAGAGCATTAGAATTATCTCTTTTTGCCACTATCTTACCTCTAAGGGGTACCCTTGGACTATGTGCATGCTATTTCTTACTTTGAAATAGTACATGCAGAGCCAACTTCCTACACACCTTTTCTGGCAGTACATCCTGACAAAGTAGTACTTCTCACTAGGGCTTCTTTTCTCCCTAAAGTGGTAACACCCTTCCATGTCGGTCAATCCCATCACCTTGCCTACTTTTTACCCACCCCCACATCTCTCACATGAGGAGGAGAGACTCCAACGCCTAGACCCAAAAAGAGCGTTGTGTCACGACTTACGTGCTGCTTTACCCTGGAGGCCGCAGAGCATGTGGCGTGGATCCTGTTCTGGAATGTTCGGCCTTGGCCCAAGTAGGGGTGACTCTTTCTGGTAGCCACGGTGGTGCAGGCAATGGGTATGCCAAGAGCAGGCCGTGTGCCTCAGAAGCAGTGCCAGAGGGGAAAAAAAAACTGAAAGGGGGAAAAAAACTCCAAAAAGATAGAATCCTGCAACAGGAACAAAAAGAATAGGTAACAGCAGGAACAAAAGACAGGAAAATACACTGGAACCGACGAGAACCAGCACAGGAATACAAGGAAGCAGGAGCGAAGACACCATCCAAACAGAAAGTGTTGCAGCGCAAGAAGAGAAAGAAACACAGCCCTTAAATACTAACAAACAGGAAACGACCAACAGGAAGTAAAAGGACACCATCTTAGATAGGGAAAAGCACATAGAACAGAATGGACTAGATACCATAGAGAGTAGGGAACAAGGAATGCTGGGAAGAGAACAGTACTATGGGAAAGGGGGAAAAACATAAAAGAAGGCACAACCAGATGTCCAGAAAAAAGAAGAAAAGAACAGGTGAGTGGGGGGTCAGACCTGCCTAGACACGCGGTGCGCTAAAAAAGAACGAGGCCCCATGCCCAATATGGGGCCTCGGAAGGTACAGAGCAGGCTGGGGGCACGGCGCGTCTTATGACCGCGTGCGGTGGCCCGAGCCAAATGTTTGGCTCGTGCCACGCGCAATCGGCGCAACAGTAGGTTCCCCCCCCCCAAATGCCCAGGTCTGTGCGGAAACAAGCGGTGAAAATGGCAAATCAGAAGAGGTGCGTGAACAGAAGATGCATCTTCCCAAGAGCATTCACTGAGAGGGTAACCCTTCCAATAAATCAAATACTGAAGATGTTTGTGAAAGATACGAGAGTCATGAATCTGTTGTACCTCATATTCAGGTACATCATCCACTAACACAGGAGGAGGACAGGGAAACTGACGAGAGTAAGGATCAGGGACATAGGGTTTGAGCTGAGAAACATGAAAGACCGGGTGAATCCTCCAGGTACGAGGCAGGTGAAGACGGACAGTGACAGGATTAATCAGCTGAAGAATACGGAAAGGACCATAGTAACGAGGTGTGAACTTATTTTGAGAAAGGCGTAAAGGTAAAAATTTTGACGAAAGCCAGACTTTATCCTGAAGGTGATATTCTGGAGCATCCCTACGCTTCTTGTCTGCTGTTCTCTTCATGTATCTCTTGGTGTTCAACAAGTTAGCTCGAATCAATTTATCGATCTGTAAAAGTCGTCTGGAGAATGAAGTAACAGCAGGAGGAGAAGAGGCAGACTGAGGAGTAGTGGGAAAAGAGGTAGGATGATAGCCATAAGAACAGAAAAAAGGAGTGACCTTGGAGGCACTATGGACAGTGTTATTGTAAGAGAATTCAGCGATAGGAAGGTAAGTGTTTCAGTTGCTCTGGGTAGAATTACAAAAGCAGCAAAGGTACTGCTCCAGTCCTTGGTTGAGACGCTCAGTCTGTCCATTGGTTTGAGGATGGAAACCCGATGATAGTGCTATGTTCATATTCAGTGTCCTACAAAAATGTTTCCAAAACCGGGAGATGTATTAAGGTCCCCTGTCAGATTCCATGCTGTGTGGAAGTCCATGGAGACGGAAAATATGATGGATAAATATCTGACTTAGTTCTTGGGACGTAGGTAATTTTTTCAGGGCAGTGAAGTGAGCCATCTTAGTAAAGAAATCTATGGTGACCATTATAACCCGGAGTCCTGCTGATGGAGGTAATGAACACATAAAATCAGTAGAAATCGTGTGCCAGGGAGCCGGTGGAACAGGTAATCGTTGTAGTAGTCCTGCAGGTCTGGTACGGGGGATCTTTACTTGAGCACATATGGGACAAGCCTGCATGTATTTTTCGACATCCGATTTCCAGGTAGGCCACCAGAAAGATCGCGAGAGTAGTTCTTGTGTGGCCTTACTGCCTCTATGACCAGCGACCAGCGAATCATGGCACATTTGTAGTGCCTTTTCTCTTACTCCATTAGTAGGGAGAAACAACAAGTTCTTATAATAATAATAATACCCTTGCATTTTGGGGCCTCGTAAGGTACAGAGCAGGCTGGGGGTGCGGCGCGTTTTATGACCGCGTGCTGCGGCCCGAGCCGAATGTTCGGCTCGTGCCACGCGCAACGGCGCGACACGTTGGCGTTCTACCTTGATTGTACTAAAGACTTCCGGATGGACAATAAACTCTTTGTGGGATATGTGGGAGTGAAGAAAGGGAAGGCGGTGCAAAAGAGAACCATTTCACGATGGGTCCTCCTATGCATCGAAATGTGCTATGTTTTAGCAAAGAAGCAACCCCCTGAGGGTTTGCGAGCTCACTCAACTAGAGCAACTGCAGCTACTACAGCTTTAACACAAGGCGTTCTAGTCCTGGATATCTGTCAGTCAGCCACGTGGGCATTTCTTCACATGTTCACCAAGCACTACTGCCTGGACAGTCAGGTCCGTAGGGACGGCTACTTTGGTTGTTCGGTCCTACAGGACTTCCTGGTGTGATCTTGGTTCGCAACCCACCTCCGGGGATGATATTGCTCGGGTATCTATTCAAAAGGTAAGGAATCTGCTACTAGAAGTCTCTGTCAGATGTACAAGTTACTTACCTTCAGTAACAATATATCTGGTAGAGACATATTCTAGTTGCAGATTCCTTACCGACCCACCCATCCTCCCCGCTCTGCAAACTGATTTCTAGGGGCAGGAACTTTCCTTAAAGGGCCCTAGCTTTGGCACACCACTATCAGTGTTCTTCTTGGCTCAGCGCTTCTGGCGTGGAAAGTCGTGAAAAGAAACTAACATCAGCGCACTGGGATGGCGCCTATATAGGACCGCAACATCATCACGGTGAACATGACGCCTTTGACGCCCACTGAGTAGACCAACGCCACCTGGTGCACGCAGAGGTACTGCTCGATTAAAAAGTCTCCGGTTCCAGTCTGATGCCTGGGGGAATTCAAAAGATAAGGAATCTGCAACTAGAATATGTCTCTACCAGATATATTGTTACCGAAGGTAAGTCACCTGTACGTTTCTGCAGTATATTCTGTTTTGGAGATGAGTAATAAGCATAGGCATGGGTTAGTTTTAATTTTAGCTAGACTGTGATGACTGGAGACATTATAAGACAACCACTTCTTGTATCTGGTTCGCTGCCTGATACCCCACCAATTACACACCTCAGATGTCCATGCAAGTGAATATTATTTGTTGCTAGAAGCCCAAAAACTTCTATTGCAGGTGTGTGAATAAGGTTGGACTGCAGAAGTGAACAAGATATTTGGAGGGTATAAAATTGATCATGTTCACTCATCATTTGGGTATTTTTCTGTATAAGTTGGTGTATCTCTACCACATGTTTCCAGCTCTAAGAGCCTCACAGACTGATAATAAGATAGCAATGACAGCTTTTGGCCTGGGTAACGGAATTCACATGTGCAGGGATAGATATGAAGAAAAACATATCCAGAGCCTTAGACCTCTGCTTTGGATGGTTGGTTCAGGGTGGCAGCTATGGGAGCAATGGCTGAATTCTTGACACGTGAGCCAGAGACATCATGCCATGTACCTTCACTGCCCAAAGGTGCCTTGAAGTCTGTGCTCTCCTAAGTTCCGATAGATTCCATGTATAATGTACCATCATCAATCTGTGCTGTGACATACTATGTGCCAACATATTGCTACCTTGTGAGAGCACAGACAAGTCTTGTTATCACGCAGCATGAGGCTGAAGGGTGCCATTATGAAGAGAAATTGGCATGTATAATCATGCCTCTGTTCCTCAGAGTTTGAATGGTCCTGTAATGCACTTGGCTATCATAGAGCGATATAGGCTGTAGCAC
Source organism: Pleurodeles waltl (assembly GCF_031143425.1). Classification (NCBI taxonomy): domain Eukaryota; kingdom Metazoa; phylum Chordata; class Amphibia; order Caudata; family Salamandridae; genus Pleurodeles; species Pleurodeles waltl. The sequence goes on from NC_090451.1 coordinate 660,716,764, forward strand.
CTCTGTCCCTCGAAGCTGTAAGGTGCTACTGTGCAAGTGCCCTTTGGGGTGGTGACAAATGCTGTCACATTCTGCCCCTCACAACTAACATATGATGTTTTACCTCTGCCCATAACGGACAAGTTCCACAGTGTATCTGTTCCCTCCCCAGAGCTGACAGATGCCAATGTTTTTCAAAACGAGGGTGATATGTGTCACAGTAACTCTGCCCAAGGAATGGCATCTAACATTGTGTTTCTGTCCCTCAGAGCTAAACATTTCCCATTGTGCCTCTGCCACATTCGAACCTGAGAAGTGGTATTAAATATCTGCTATTTGAGGTGCTGGCACCTGCCACCATCACAGGTGAGAGGTGCCAGCAAATATCTGAACATCAGTGGTTGTCAGGTTCAATGAAATCTCTGCTGCTTGCATGCTGGTTGGCATCACCATGGTTTTGCATTTCAGAGGTAGAAAGGTGCCACCATCACTTCAACACTTGTTCCTTTAGAAGATGAATATTTTATAATGGCCCTCAGGGGTATATTTCATCCCATATTAAAGGCTATATTTAATCCTCATCCTAGGCTGTTTTCCAAACCTCACTGGTTCACCCCTCATCCATGGCTCTGTCCAGGAGAATAGCAGGTGCCATCACACTTTTGCTACTCATAGGGTGGTAGGTGCTGTTACATTACTCTGACTCAAAGGTTGAGAGGTGCCTTCACGCTTGTGCCTATCAGAGGCCAACAGATTTAATCATGCTACTGTACTCCAAGAGTCTGACAATTGCCATCATGCCTCAGATCATTGAAGGCTGACAGATATGTTCTTCTAGCTGCCTGATGAGGACTGCCTGGTGACATCTTGTCTCTGTCCTGTAAGGGCTGATGATTACCATCTATTCTTTGACCAGTGAGAACTAACTTTGTGGCTTTTCCTTGTAGGGATAACGGATGCCATCACTGATGTTTTCTGCGGGATGCTGATGAGCACCATCCTACATCTGTCTTGAAGCTTCTAATAGGTGCCATCATAGCCCGGTCTGTGGGAGTCTGATGTGTGCTCTTCTTGTCTGTATGTTGAAATAACTAACATATCCAATTTCAGTGTGTTACTGTTCTGTGAGAGGCTGGTGGTTACTGTTGAAAATGGCCCTTTTTGCAGGGTCATCCCCAGTCTTTTTTCCTCCTTCCTTCTATTTTTTCCTGACCTGTTTTTGTTGGCTTTAGGACTCTGGGCACTTTACCACTGCTAACCAGTATTAAAGTGCATATGCTTTCTGTGTAAAGTGTACTGTTGATTGGTTTATCCACAATTGGCATATTTGATTTGATTTAGTGGTAAGTCCCTAGTAAAATGCTACTAGTGGGCCTGCAGCACTGGTTGTGCCACTCACATTAGTAGCCCTGTAAACATGGTTCAGACCTGCCACTGCAGTGTCTGTGTGTGCAGTTTCAAACTGCCAATTCGACTTGGCAAGTGTACCCACTTGCCAGGCCTAAACCTTCCCTTTTACTACATGTAAGTCACCCCTCAGGTAGGCCCATCGGCACGTGCAGTGCATGTTTAAGGTAGGACATATAGTAGTGTGTTTTATATGTCCTAACAGTGAAATACTGCCAAATTCGGTTTTTAATGTGTAAGGCCTATCCCCCTCATAGGTTAACATGGGGGCTGCCTTTAAATATCCTTAAAGCGCAGATTCCCTTTGAGAGCAAATATAAATGTGGGGTTTAAGGTCTCTGAACTCACAATTTAAAAACACATCTTTTAGTGAAGTTGGTTTTTAAATTGTCTGTTTGAAAATCCCACTTTTAGAAAGTAGGCATTTTCTTGCTTATACCATTCTGTAACTCTGCCTGTTTGTGGATTGTCTGTCTAGGTCAGTTTGACAGTTGGGCTGTTTTGTACCTCTCTAGACAGTGACACAAAAGGGGGCAGGGGTGTAGCCTGCATATCCTGATGAGCCATCTGAGCTAGGGAGGAGGGAGGAGTGATTGTTCACACCTGAATGGACTGTGCCTGCCCTCACACAATGCAGTCCCCGACCCCCTGGTGTGCGTCTGGGGCCTGGCCTGGACAAGGAAGGATCTTGCAAACACTTGAGACTTTGCTTTGAAGTTTGCCAACTTCAAAGGCAGAACTGGGTATAAGAAGAAGACCCAAAACCCCAGACTTTTAGAATCTTTCTGGAACCTCTGCCCAGGAGAAGAGCTGCAGAACTGAAGAAGGAGTACTGTCCCTTTGCTGTGTTGCTTTGCTGGATTGGCCTGCAGTTGCTGCTTCTCCCTGAAAAGAGTGCAAAGGGTGAACTTTGCTGTGTGTCCTGCTTGAGAAAATTCTCCAAGGGCCTGGAGTAGAGCTTGCCTCCTGTTGGAAGTCTCGGGGACTTCAGTTTCCTTGGCCTGCAGCACTGGGAACTGTGTGTTTTGTGCTGTTCAAGAGAAGAAGCCACTGCGACACCACCAACAACGCCGCTGGCCTGCACTATTACCTGCTGACGCCGCATAGAGTCACATTGCTCCAACACGCACTGCAACCCTGGTATCACTGACTCCGTCATCGGACGACTTCACCGAGCTGCTTCTTGCATCGCGACCTGTAGGCCCTGCACTCTGGCATCGCCTGCTCACACCGCAGCCTAGGCATCCCCGACGACACTGCTCCTGCTGACACCGGCGCCGCTGCCTTCACTGTGGCCTGTGGACACCGCTCGTGAGGTACACGAAGCACCATCCCGTCCCGCATCGCTGGCCTGGGCCTACCAACGACAGCGCTTCAGCAATGATGACGCCGCTGCCTGCACATTGACCTGTGGACCCTGCACGTCGCACCGCCTCGATTCACGCCGCAGCCCTGGTCTCACCGACGCCGCTAGACGCCGTCACCAAGCTGCTGCCTGCACTGTGACCTGTGGGCACTGCACGTCGCAACATCCCGCTTCGCACCACAGCCCCGGCGCCATCCACGCCAGCGCACCTGACTCAGCCAGGAGTTCAATCCGCAACACGTGTGGCCTCAAGGGCCAGACGACTGCTGCACCGACTCCGGAACCGATAACCATGATGTCAGCGACGCCACTCTCTGGTGCTCACTGCGAGGATCACGATGCCCTGCAATCCAAGGTACTGTTGTGGGTCTTCCCGATAGCGTAGCTGGTCCAACACCGCGGACGGCCTGAACTGTTGGTTTTGTTGATCACGACGCCGTGATAGCCCCAGGTGGAGCTATCGACTTCAAGGAACTGTACTTTTGAGTAAATCTTGCAGAATTCATATTTTTATTACTGTATGTTGGATTTTTATTGTATTTGGTCTTGTTTTATATAGAAAAATATTGGCTATTTTTCTAAAACTGGTGTGGTGTCCGTTTGTAGTGTTTTCACTTATTACTGTGTGTTATGTGCAAATACTTTACACATTGCTTCTGAGATAAGCCGGACTGCTTGTGCCAAGCTACCAAGGGGGTGAGCAGGGGTTATCTGAGCGGGTATCTCCCTTAACCCGACTAGAGTGAGGGTCCCTACGTGGACAGGGTGCAAACCGACTGCCAATTAGAGACCCCATTTCTAACAGTTACCACCATGTATTTTTATTGCCACAGCTGTACAATGTGCAAGACTTGTGTGTGCCACCATGTCTTCATCCCTCAGAGGATGCAAGGGGCCAAGATGACTACCTGTCCGGGGGTGGCATGTACTACAGTCTCTTTGCCTTGGTGACACTGTGTGCCATTGTATTTCTGTTCCTCAGAGTGTGACAGGTGTTGTCATGTACATCCGTGAATGGTGACATGTCAAGAACCTTGTGTCTTCATGCGCCGTCATATCTCAGGTGGTTTGATATCTTTCTGCGTAAGAGGTAGACAAATGCCCTCAGGTCTATGACTTTCGTAGGATGACACGGGCCATCAGGGAACTAACTTCAAGGTCATGCAAAAAATAATAATTATCTGACGTAAAGTAGTTAGTAGACATTGTGTGTCTGATCCATATTGTGGTATCAGTTTGTCTTTAATTGTCTTTTCACTGTAGGGGCTCATTATTTCCAAAACTTTGCTGTATCTGCCCTCTTCATATTAACACTTATCTGACACAAAACATCCACTTATTATGAAAAGAGCCTGTACACATTGTTCTGTGACCAGAAGCTCTAAAGAGCTGTTCATAGTACTTTAAGCGATCCCAGAGTTAAAACTAAGATGTGACCTTCCTGGTTGATCTATAACAAAGTGGCTAAACTATTTTTCATTTTTTCTTTATTTCGGTGTTAAACGGATATTAAAGAAATGAAACCTTACATTAGCAAAGCCAAAAACTATTGGATATGCGAGACCTATGGGATTTGCCAATGCTTGTTTTAGTTATGGGTTTCTCACTTTGGTTTGCTTTTAGCAACATTTAGAACCTACATGTTCTCAAAATAAAGGTGTTTTCATGCTCTTGTAAAATAACTGGGAGCCCAAACGGTGAAAGATTTGCTCCTAATCATCAATTTCATTCAGTTAGGCATTGTTGTGAAGATTATTAATATGCAATTGTGCTTCCACAACTGAAAAAGTGACATATATCATAACCCCTGCCTGTTTCCATTCAAGCCAGTTACGGAATAGAATTGCTCTATGCTGCCAAATGACAACAAAAAAACAATGGTTGGAATACTTGATTTAATATCTGCCTCTGATAAGTACTGGAAGCTGTATTCCAGTCCATCATTTTTGCTACCTCATACAAGAACCAGACTTGGACGTGCTCCAATAGGAAATGTCGAGCCAAACAACTAGGCAAGTTACCATGAACGGTAAAAGAACTAATCCCAGATCACTGTCAGTAGGTATACCCTGGTTCCTGTTGCACTCAGAAAGGGATCCGTGTTTGACCATAAACTATGCTCTTAGGGCATTGCACTGAGGAAAACAAAAAATGGGCAATGGAATGCTTGAGGTAATCTAACCCACTAATGATTACTTTGGGTCGCACACAGTCCTTTGTTATTTTGTATACAACAGCATCTCTGACAGGTACCGGCCACATTCTAATCAGCCTTGGTCCTGCTCGATTAGGAACAGCCCGACCCCAACTGCCATGCCTGGTCCCTTTAGAAGGTTCTTAGATGATAGCTGTGGGAATCCATTGAATTTGCTATATCTATCACCTACATTTACCATTGCCAACCTTGTGGACCTCTGAGATGGCTGTTTCTAGCTGGGCTACATACCGGGTTGTAAGTTGGGTTTCCTAGTTTGTTCTAAATTGGTAGGTTTTTAAAAGTCATCACGATATGGGTTTGTGGGGTAATTTCAATGGATAAGCCACAAAAGCGTTTGGTTATTGAGTCCATTGTGGGGGATGTCTGTCATTCATCATTGAGCAGGGAGTAGCTATTTAGTTAATGGAGGAGTTCAAAAACATATGTATCTCGTCAATGGAGCCGAAATTCCTTGAAATTGCTCTGTTGCTCTTTTGTTTTGCCAATGACTTCACTGCATCCTCTTGAAGATGCACTACGGGAGAACATCTATTTTAATACACATTCATAGTAATGCAGTCTTAGCCCTTTTCCAGGTATATCCCTCCTTTAGCAGATATGTAATTTCTTGTCACCAGCTGTAGATTCTCCATACAACTGTCTCTGCCCATCGCCCATAAGTTATCTCTGCCCATCAGTGCAGTGACATATCATGGGTGCTATTAGGCCTTTGCAAACACATAAAAAAGGGTGTGTGCAAATCGGTGGGGTACAAAATGGTAGCCCTAGTTGGGGAGGTAGATTAGCGGTTCCCTGTGTCTCACAGAGGCACCTGTCTCTCTCGGGCAGTATTTGTTGCTGCTAAGGCTGTTCCTCCTTAGTTGCTCAGGTGAGTATGCCCCTCGCCGGCCTCTTCTTTCTCTTCATTTCAGAATTGGATTCAGAACCTTTCTCTAACCACATAAGCCCTGCCCCTGCGCTGCAGTGGCCATATATCCTCCCCTCGGTGGCTCTCGCTGACTGAGCGTCGACAGCTCCAGGGGCCCGACTGTCACCTTCCAGGTAAACCTCGCCCATCGAAGTGGGCGGGACACTTAGGTCCAATCAGCGCCCTCCGGTGGATGCCGACCGGGGGCCGGTGTCCAATGGGAGAGTTGCTGGGCAGCAGCCAATGGAGTGCGCCGGTGGCTCAGAGCAGAGCTGCTCTGGGTGCGTGCGGGCGCGAGGCTGCGGCGCGAGCGGACGGAGGTGCCTCTGAGTCCGGGAGCAGAGGAGCGGGCGATCCAGGGCGAAAGAGCCAGGGAGCGGTGCACGGAGGGGGAGAGACCCAGGCTGCGCGAGGCTGAGGAAAGGGGGAGCGGCGGAGCCGGGCGGTGAGAGCCGCAGCCGCACAGTCCCCAGATGTCTAGGATGGCCCCCCCTGTGCCGCTGCTTCTGCTGCCGCTCCTGTCCCTGGCCGTGACAGTCACCCAGCTCCCGGGGAGTCAGTGCAACCGACACAGCGTGCACTGGAACAGCTCCAACTACCAGTGAGTGCCAAAGAGGAATCGAGGGGAATGAAGGAGGGCGGTGGGCACTTGACTGATGGAGAACGGGGACCGTATGCACTGGACGGCCCATCCACTAACTGCCAGTGTGGGGGCACTTAAGAATGGGGGCAGTGTGTAGTGGAACAGCACTAATTGACCGTGCCAGAATAAGGTCTCAGAAGGGTGGAGCAAGGGTCACTGAATGATGAGGGGCCTTGGGGTTTGCAGTGAAACATTTCTGTTTACCGTTGTTGCGCACCAGTGAGGGGGTACTAGAGGATGGGGCTTCAGTGAGCACTGCAACCGCATTCACTAGCAGTGACAAACATTGCGAGATCACAAAAGGATGGGGGCAGCCTAGACTAGGACACCTACAAGGGACTGCCGGGCGGACTGAGTGAGGAACAATTCCTCCTATCGGTGAGTGGCACTGCAGGGGGTCTGGAAGGAGAGGCACTATAGCCTGGAAAGGTCGGTGTTCACTGCAGGTAGGGTAAGGGATGAACCTCACTGCACTGGAATAGCACCAGGTGTTCTGGTGACATTGAGTGGTGTGTGTAATCCCCTCAGTGGTGTACATGTGAACAGCTCTAACAGCCAGCCCGGAGGCTGGGGCACCCCCAACTACCAGTAGACAACTGAGGGAGGGGCGTACCTAACCACTAATACTTCAGCAGAGACGGATGAGTCCTGCAGGAGGGGATGGTGAATGGGCAGCCCACTGGAGGAGAGACGTGGAGCATGAGAAGCATGGGTAGAAACCTATGGGAGGAGAAGAACGTGGAGGCTTGTAGTAGGAGAGAAATAGGCATGGACCAGCAGGAGGAGAGGAATATGGAGAAAAAAAACATGCAAGAGGACGAGTCAGGAGAGGTGAATAAGTGGCGGAATTAAGGAGATATGCGTGGAGGAACAAAGGAGAAAGTTGCATAAATGGAGTAGAGGTGCATGAGTGGAGGAGAAACATGCATAGGTGCAGGAACGGAGTAGAGGTGCATGTATAGAGAAAGATGCATTAGTAGAGGAATCGATTAGAGGTGCATGAGTAGAGGAGAAAGGTGCATGAGTGGAGGAATGTAGTAGAGGTGCATGAGTAGAGCAATAGAACGGAGAGGCACAGACCTGTCGAAAAAGATCTTTAGGAGGTGAGAAATGGGGCAGGACTTGCAGGGCATGAGTACTGGGGTCAGATCTGCAGGAAGTGACGAATGGGGTGAGGCCTGCAGAAGGTGAGGAATGGGGAAAAACACGGCGGAGGAGGGAATGAGTAGAGATCTGCAGTAAGAATGGGATGAACTGGGATGGGACCTTCAGAAGAAGAGGGATGGGAAGAACATGCACGAGGAGAGATAGGGGGATCTGGGAGCAGAGGAATGGTGGAGGCCTGCAGCAGTAGAGGATCGGACAAGGGGCCGTCCTGAAAATAGGGCTGCTGCATGAGAGGTTTGAAGCAGAATACTTGCAGGGCAAGAGTATTTGCAGAGTAAACTAGCCTCAGAAAAGGGTATTTCAGCATAGGGGTGTAGCTGCAGGGGTAGAGAGGGAAATCCTTGCAAGAGTTGAGATGAGGAGAAGCGGGGGGCGGGTTAACGTGATCTCTATTGTAATTGAAGCACAGCGGTTTTTCCCTCTGTTTCTTTACAGTCGGTGTTTTCCGTGGGGGTCTATGCATGTGGGATTGCAGCCTTTGAGCCTGTTTTCTTGTATTGGCAGAGGGTACATAGCGACTGTGACTGTGGCACAGGCCTTGCTTCCTCATACTGTGCCCTTCTGCAGTGTATTCTCACAACACTATTTTGACTGTCTCAACATTTGAGAGATGCAGTGTTTTTATATGCTAACGCACGTGTAAGCTTTTATGGTCAAGACTTGTAATGGAATCTCGAACTCCTTTTGCAATGTCAATATCGACAACATTGCCACCCAGGTGCCCTTTATTTGATTTGCGGACCAGAAACATTTAATCTTGCAGACTCTGCCTATGCAGTAGCACAAACCCCCTGTAGTAGGTGATACCTACTGAGGTAGTAAAGGTGTGCATGTATAGTAGGGAAAGGGTTAGTTAAGGCATTTAAATGCAGCGGGGATGAGATCTAGAGAAAGTGGTGGGGGGAAGATGTGAGGGTGGGTTGGTTGCAACTCTATAGAGAGAGGTGGGTGACATTGTAAGCACAGGGTGGTATGTTTGTTGTAAACGGGTAGCGGGCAAAGTAACATTTAGAAAACTAGAGCTATGGATGTAATTGAACCTCTCCTCGTTTTTATTATTTTTTGGTTAGTTAATAGAGATGAGTAGGCTGAAAAATACTGTTTTCCTTGAAATGATTAACTACGCACAGATAACTTCCTCAGTCTGGAGCAAACTTGTGATGTATGTTTCCCAGTCCCCCAAACATTTGGCTAAATCTTCCTATTAAAGAGTGACACCTGCACAGAGAAGACGGCTGAATTAGTGGTGGTGATCTGAACTTCATTGGATTGTAACCTTACCCACAGTTTCACCTTGTCTCAAGATGGAGATGTTTTCAGCTTGGCTTGTGTGAAGGATTGACACCTCGTGGAGTGCCAGACCTTTATGCCCTTAGGCACTGCCGCGTCCTATGTTTTAAATTGCTTCCCAGTAGCCTGCTGATCGTTGCCTAAAGTTGTGTAAATCTATGTCCATTTTCACCTGTCTTCTGAGACGAAATGATGAAAAGCTTGTATCCAAACCTTACAACTAGATGGCATACTCCTTTAATGGGAGTGGCAAGCTTTATTGACGAGGATGGAGTAAAACTGCAAAGAACGTGTTGGGCACAATTCATGATCTTAGCAGAGAAGTTTCTTCAAAAGTGATGTAAGTCTCAGTAAAATTGTAACCGGTTTTCTTTTCTTGGACCTCCTCCATGCCTCTAGCAGTTTTTTTGCGCCTGGGACTTCTACACAAAAATTACGCTTTAGCCTTGCAAACAATGAACTGGTATTTTTTAAATACTATTGAAACATCTTTACTGTTTGCCTTTCACAGCGAGCTATTTTACATGCGTAAAACAAGAGGAAATGGGCAGGTTGCTGGGCTTATTTATCGTTTGATCACAAACTGTCTTCCTAGCTACATATATCTGTGGTTGTTTCTCCTTTTTTTTCTTCTTTTTCGGGTGGATGCTCTCGAGTCTCTCTTGTGCAAACGACGTTGTGCCAACGTTTAAACCAGCGGTGGAAAAGGAACAAAGAGAGGGACCTACATCTGCACTTCCAGTTGCAGCATCCGTCATCCCTGCTCCTGAATAATAAGGGGGCTGCTTGCATAAAGCAGGCTGAACCAGAATGTTATGATGGATTCCGGCTTTAGGTTCTGGGTGCAGGGAATTACTAATTAAGGCTCACATAAATCAGCAAATTAATTATGGCATAATTTCATTTTTTAACATACATTTTTCTTAACGCTCCCTCTAGTGGGTTGCAGCCGAATCCCGCTTCTACAAGGCTTAGCTTTTTTCCTATGGAGCTGTCTTTCGGTTCATTAGTTTTAGCTGCGTTTGAGTTATAAACAAAGTGTACAAAGATCTTCCTGTGGGGTGGTGGAAACCAGCAATAGCTTTAAAGGAAATCTTTAACACCTATAGATCCTGGGTGATCGATTCGGTCACATGCCACTGTGTGTTTAGGTACAGACGCCTAGCAGAAGGGAGCCCTATCCGGGGCTGAGGTGAGACGAGCAGATTCTAGTCTCAGTCTTGAATATATATGTGTTTTTTCAGCTTCGTTTCTGTCCATTGGTGCAATGTAACTGATGCACCCGTGATTGCCTAATCGCAATCAAGCCATACATTTCTGTATAAATCTTGCAAGCCTTAACCAGCCTTGTTTGGAATTTGTCTGTTCCAGCGCAGACATGCTTATAAAGCTAAATGGATGCTATCGATGGAAAATAGGCGGCTCTGCTCGCGACTTGGGGGTTCATTCAAACCTCTCAGAATTGCCTGTTTAGTATCTTATTTGTTTCTTTTTATTGTACAGGGTATAAATTAGCCCCTGCAGGTGCTGGATTCAACCGAGCCCATATTTCCGGCATTTAGTCGGCTTTACTTTTATCTGAGCATTGACATTTCAAAATTTTTGATTTTTCTCATCACACACCCTTTTCCGACTTGTTTTCTTCTGTCTAAGACGAACAATAGATCTGGCTGCTATTTGGGTGCACGTTCTGTTAAGAACAAGCGAGGTAGTTTGTGGGCTAAATAGACGTCTTTAAATTATACAATCTGTTGCACAAATGCACTATAACACTGTCTAAAAAACATTCATCAGTCCTTGGATATTGGTGATTTTACGGTGACTTCTTCGTTTCTTGTTGGAAGAAGAATGCAGCCGGTATTATAATCATTTATAAGGCGTGTATCTTAATTACAACCTTGCTAAATTGTTGATGTGCGACAGCAGACCTTACATTTAAAGTGGAAATTGGAAAACAGGTAATAAAGGTAGCACTGCATAGAAATGACAAAACAGTTTTACCAGTCTTAAACACCAACGAACAACACAGTTACCGAAAAATGTCCTAAGTCATCATGTTTTCTGGTCCGTGAGATTTGTATAGTTGTGTTTTTTATGATATGTGCACACACTACTACGTTTTAAAAACGGTTGAGCAGCAGTTAGCGGAGTAGTGCATGAGATCCCTCCCACTAGACCTCAAAGTTTCAAATTCTGCTATTTTTTATTAGAAGAAATATCGGGAGAAATGGTCGAGGTTCAGCTAAATTGAAATGGTTAGGACTGGGCTCAAGTAACAAAATGAATCTTGCACTCGGGTGTCTTTGTGGATGGCTTCTCGTTATTGCATTCATTTTCATTATGGTGATTATGCAAGCTTAAAAAACGAACTGTGTCTCGTGTGAAATGGAGTTTTCAGTTGCACTTCGGACTTTTTACATTCGGAGTTTTTACTTTCTTTGATGGGTGCAACTGCAGTGTGCTTCATCATCTGCAATTTTTAGCGTTTGCGTTAACTGGGCTTGATTCCTCATTCCACGTGGGATGCAGATTGCAGGTTTGCCTGGTGGGTGTTACTTGTTTTTTTATTGAGCCAGTAGGTAACTTGATCAAATCATAAAGTATATATTTGAAGTTCTTTCTTGTTTTGTTACAATTAGTGCATTGAGGATCCTGAAACAGTTTGTTGGATGTTCTAGAACTTGATCTAAATATCGAATGGTCAGCATGAGTTAAACCAAAAATCTGAACTATGCTTTTTGGGGCTAGTTGCTTACTTGTAGTTGCTACTTTTGGGTGGAGTGTTATATGGGTAGCTCTCTTTATGAATGCAGGGGAAGCAATCACATTTCTGGATGTGCCTTTTAACCCATTTACACCAAAAACAAACAGTACCAGTGGTCTTCCCATAAAAAAAGAGATGAGTGAGCATAGTAGACTGATTGTGTACCTAAACCCACGGCTACCCACTGCCCTTCCAAAGATGCTATTGTTGGAGTTTCTATTGCTGGAAAACGCTTCTACATTATGTCTGAACATGAATACATTTAATTCTAAAGCAGGTATCCTGGCACTAGTTACCTATAACAACAAAGTGGAGCGGAAGGGCAGGTGCTGGATGTGGGGTGGTGACTAAAGTAGAAATATACTTCTTTTAATGTTTCTATTCTGGATCTCTAAAGCTTTCTGAATCCTGAAGGACTCATAGAACTGGTGGAGATGAACTGTCAAAGTGTTTCATAGTTGTGGGCCAGAATGCAGAATGATCCACTTGCACAGCATGCCATTTTAAGTCATGGCACGATAAGCATATTTAGGGAGCCCAGTCTCAGGGACCATACATGAACATGAGGCATTAACAAATCAGAAACCAATATCAGTCCAGATCAGTAGAAGGCTCGTTGAACAGAACAATTACCATTTAAGGACCTTTACATTTGTTGCTTAACTGCATTCAGTGATGTATGTGGTGTGCCAGTGCCACATGGAGGAACTTCTGATCCTATTGACAGGCCGGTTCCCAAATACTGCAGCCGAAGCAGCTTCCCCACCAGTGTCGCTGAGATTTCCATATAGACAGTGTTTCCCTGTCAAGACTTGAGAGAACAGCTGCACAGTACAACACATCCCACGGCTCACCCTTTATGTAGGCGTGCATGTTTTAATACAGCTTTGCCGCTATAGACACCAGTGGTGTGTGTACTTAAAATGTAACCATGTAAGATACACAGACTTTGCCAGTTGTGCTAAGAAGTTAGTAGACAATGACAACCGCCCGATGCAGACATCCATTGCACTTGTGCGAGAGGATGGAGCAGTCTTGAGCCCTGCTGAAATGTATTCCTCCCCCATGCCGCTTGTGATCTAGTAGCACATGCTGCCAATGCTCACATCAGGAGATTCCACGGTAGAATGAACTGGACCTTAAGATCAGTGTTTACTGGGATTACGGAAAAGCTAATGAAAATCGACACATAATGGCAAGCCATACTTTTTTGTATTGCCAGGGAAGTGATTGACCCTTTGTTTTCAGTTGTCAATACTCTTTAATTGTGTTGACAGCTGCGTTTTATTCATACAATTTTGCTTGGGTCATAACCTTATGGAACATACACTTACAGATGCGTGACAAAAGTAGTATTATGATGTCCTGCTCATTGATGCTTGGAATATCTCACTCTCTAAAGTAAACTGGGTGGATTCGTCTGAAGTGATTTTATTGGATGATACATTCCATGCTAAGAATTTTACAGCCAGTTTTGTTTCTGTCACCTGCCTCTAGATTACGAATTGGATTCAGAACAGGTTTCTTGAGGGAATTGGTGTGTTCACTCATTGAAGGTTACATGGATTTGCTTACATAGTAAGCAAATAATGAATTAGGTCAAGGATGGGGAAGTAATTACATAGGGCTGTGAAAGATAATCGTTGATAAGTGGGACAGTACCATTATATTGTACGTATGATTTTATGGATCTTTGTATATGCAGATAAGATATAAGTGGTGTTTGTGTGTATCTGTTATTAGTACAAATTTATCACACCATGGGAATTATGTGAGTTATTGCTTTGATTACTCAACATAATCAATGCATTGTTAGGTGCAGCAGAAATTGTGAATCTAAAGAATAGTGGAGTTAGTCTCTGTCAATATGTGTCTTAAAACAAGAAGTCTGAATCTTTTCTGTAAACTACGTCTTGACTCTGTGAACATGATCAGAGTTGGGATCTACCAGAAATGTCAGTTTGTTTGTGTAAATTGCATATTTGCTGTCTTTATGTTTGCCCTCTAATTTGAAGCTATGCCTCTTCATCCTATTAACTGTTTTTTGTTTTTATTTAAATAAACAATGAACGTTTATTTGTCATCTAGTTTGAAACTAATGCCATATGGGGCAAAGTTAAAATATTTAGAAAGGAGGACAGAAGGGGCAAGAATATTGAGAAAAGAGGGCGAGTAGTGAAAATACTTAGAAAAGAAGGCGGAAAGTGGAATCTTCATAAAAGAAGGCAAGTAAGAGCATATGTATAAAAAAAAAGAGGAGAGAAAACGTTTAGTTACAAGTGTAAATAAGGACATGGTTGTGAACATAGGATGAAGAATGAGAATCAAGAAAGTGGGACGAGTAGTGAGAATATCCAGTAAAAGGGCTAGTAATGGAAATATTTAGGATCAAAAGTGAGTAATAAAATATTTACAAAAGGAGGTAAATAGTGAGAATGTTTAGATAAGAGTCTAAATAGTGACGTTATTTAAACTGGCGTGAGAGTACTTGGAAGGGAGGGAGGGTAATGAGAATATATAGAAAAGAGGGTGACTAATGAGAAGACATAGAAAATAGCTGAAGTAGTGAGAATATTTAGAATAGAAGGTGAACATATTTAGAAAAGAGGAGTTGTAGTGAGGTTATTTAGAAGCAAGGTGTAAAAGTATTTTATACAGTGGGTAGCGGGAGATTTGGAAGGAGGCGGGTAGTCAAGGCATTTAGATATCTTTGTGAGTATTTGTGGGTAATTTAATGAGGAATTGTGAGGGGTTTTGAAAAAGATGACGATTGGCGAGAGGTAATTTGAAAGGAGATTGGGGTTGTGATGTTAGGAATGAGGACACACCAGTTTAGAGTTTTTTTTAATTTTTTTTATCAGCATTGATCCCAGGGTGAGTTGGAAAGAATTGACTCCTTCAAAGGATATATAGTTTCATACAAGAAAGTACACTGAAATACCCTTGCACAATCATGGAGAAACTGAGGAAGAGGTCTGACTCTGACCTACAGCAATTTGTTTCTATTTTTGAAATATTTGAGCTTCCTGCGAGTAGATATTTATTTCTAGAACTCTAAAAGAACCACATTAGGTAAGATAAATACCGTAAATATAGTTAGAATGACACTGTGACATCATGAAACTGATGCCGTTAGGATGTTTATTGCTAACTTTATTTTCTGTGCTATTTATGGTTTTGTCTTTAGTATCTTGAGATCACTAGCACAGATTATACTTTTGGCTCTCTTTTGTGGCCCAAAGTCAGTGGCGCGCAGCCTGTATTTATAATGGGTGATTGTACCCAGTAGATCCTTGCACATATACATCACCATCACGTACCTTTGGGTAGTTATAGTGAGTCGTGTTATAAAGGTTAATATATTTTCTCTCCGATGTGCTGATCAGCAGAAACAATGCACTGAAATAATCTGTCTTTATCGCTTAACATGAAACCAGATTAAAAACATGTATTTCATTTTATGTAACTCACGGATGTCTTACAACACTCAAGTTATAAAAAGCCTTTTTAATTGTCATCTAGACTTTTTATTGCTAATCTTGGAAGGATTTCCATATCCTTTGATTTCACTAGCAGCTCTTTCACCAAGCCAACACGCAGCCCTTTGATGTGGTGTATGATTGTTTGACTATCTAAACACTATAATCCTTTTTATACATCTGGGACATGGAACACACCAACTTGGCATCACCAATCTCCTCCTTAGAATGGAAAAATCTTCAGTGATCGATTATTTCTTCCTTACTTCCACACTCCAGCAATCCAATTTATGATTACCTGCGCAACATGAGTTATGGCATTAAAACTTCTCTGTACTTTACAGTTGAATACTATAGATGGGTCAACATGTTCAGTGTAAGGCTTCCTGCAAATCCATATGTCCTTAAATGGGAAGGTTCACCTAGATCACCAATAGGAAAGCTCTTCTTTATTCCTTATGAGAATACTTCAGGATTTCTACTCTGGTAGCACACAAATCTGCTTCAGGCAAACAGTTCTTTCCCCTCCTGTCAGAATTCTAATTTGTAAATAGCCAGAAAGCCTTTTGGGTTGAGTAGTAGTTAGTTGTACTTAATAAACTTCTGTCAGTGAAAGCACCCAGACACAGAATGGCCAGCAGTGTGTGTAACGACAAATTTCCATACTCCCATTTTACATATATAAGTGAGGCCCAAGCAGAACCTCCATCCAGGCATTGGTTAAAATATTGATTTATTTTCTACTGGGTGAGTAATTTCACCTGCAGGTATTTACACTTCATAGGAGCAAGCCTGTGCCCTTCCTTCTCCTAGATTTCCATGGTCAAAACCACCTTCAGGCTGATCCATGTGCCGTGCCATACATGAGCATAAATTGAAATCTTATCTTCCAGCAGTTCCTTTTGTGTAGAGTAGTTTAGAGATACTAAGGTGGCCAGTAGGGCCTTAGAAACTGCAACAGAAGGCCTGATATTTCATTTTAGTTTGTTTCTCATATAGAATTATAGTAGAATAATGTATCTTGCAAAACAAGAGGAAACATTTAAGAAAAAAATTCTCTTGTAAGCACTGCATGACTGGATTATGCCAGCAGAGACTGCAATGGGTAATACTGTCATTTATTAACTGCACAATTAGGTGTTCGGTAACAGGAAGCCTAAGCAGTATCGGGTAAATCATTATTGTTTTTTTAATGCAATTGCAATCTGTACGATCCTTTTCTTTCTTTATTTTAGTTACAGATGAGAAATTTCTTGCGAATGAGTGAGGGATCAGATAGCTGGCTGCATTCTCAGCACTACCCTGCTGGTTGTGTGCAGAATATCTTATGCCTGACGCTTTAGTCGGTACTTGTTCATCGTTCTGCTTATGTTGAGCTATCACAGGAGCTAGAGCAACGGAGCAAGGAAAAAGTAAGACCCAAAGAGAGTAAATACCGCCAACAACTTTTGTAAAATGATTTGCAATATTGCCGCTGGGTAACTAGATAAAGCAAATGAATGCATAAAGTTCTGGTTTCATTAACGTTCTACTCATGAAACACAATCGAGTGTTTATCTGAGCCAGTTGCATCTGATTCAGTTTTGGGTTTTCTCTAGATAATTTGTTTGTTGAAGACTGAGAGCAGACAACCCCTTCCACAATGCACCTTTTTCCTTGGCATCCGCATGACATGATAGTAGTAGCCCAATGATAACCCATTTACCTTGATGACAATCACTTCCTGTTCCATTATTAGAGCTAATATTAGCCTAGCTTAATCAAAATGTAATTTCTGGATAAGTTAGCCTTCTCCACAACCCTGTAGGAAATCTATCCAAAAGATGACCATTACATTACTTTTTAGGCACCTACACGTGCATAGTTAGGGTTATTTTCTTACTACTGATATTATCACTAAGGTTTGTTAGAATTGCTCCACCAGTAGTTGCCATGTCACCAATACAACAATTCCCATATGTATGCATGGATTCTTCTTAGTTTGATGTCAAATATTTTAGCTGTTAATATGGATTGATAAAACCAAATTAAGAAAGTGCTACAGAACCATGTTAAAATTAAGCAGGCCACTCATACTAACAATTTAACACGCCCAGCCTATCCCACTAACTCGTTTTTACTTGGTAGAAATTCGGCAGTGTGCACTTTAGTAACAAGCACTGGAAGCTCATAGGTCTCACCTCTGGGACTGATTGGCCTAGCAAATGGTTTTATCATATGGCTCAGCATCCATAATGCCACGCCAGATGGTTAAACCATTAAAACACTTTTTAACGCAGACACATGTCATTTTATAGGTGTTTGTTCTTTTTATTTTTTTTTATTTTTTTTAAAGCAAGTGTGGGAAGCGTTACTAGGGGTGCGGGATAGGAGCAGCATGGGAGACTAGGGCCAAAAGCAACAAAGGGTGGGTTTGTTAAGCAGTGGGGGAAGCAACAGAGGGTCCTGGGTGTTTGAGTTTAAGCAACATGGTGGGGTAAAATAGACAAAGGATAGCAGTGTGGAACTGGCAGGGAGAAAGCATACAGGCCATAAGGCAGTGTGGGGGAAGCACAGGGGCTGGAGAGAGAAACAGAGTGTTGCAGAAGATGGGACAGAAGCACGTGAGGAAGACAGTGGGGAAAACACATGAAACTAGCATCTGAAAAACCGAGCTGTGAATGGTCATAGTAATGCGTCCATGCTCCTGGGGCAGAACAAACACAAGAAAAGGAAAGCACACACTGCTAACAAATCAGAAGCAAGAAATGTGACAGTGAAAAAAACTAGTGGTAAGCAGCTGGAGTTGTCTGTTCAAATTTTGAATCGAGGCATTTAAATAAGATGCTTACAAGTGTTCAGATTTTGCCAGAAAGTCAGTTTGATGCAATTTGGGTTTGTTTCTCTGCTTTCTTAATGATAAATGTGTTGACGATATTCACCTGTCGTTGACCCTCAGACTTTGCTTCCCGGGAGCTGGCGGTAACCTCTGAGACTGACCTGCGCAGGTGAAGAGTGATGCTGCGCCCTCTTATTTGAGTGCAGCGGATGTATTTCCTGAAGCTCTATTGATGTTATCAGGGTTTGGGGTGGAGTGTGATTAAAACGCAGCTAGCTCCTCATCAGCAGTGTCTTTCTGATGGGCCTTTTGCATCTGCTCTTTGCTTTCTGCTCTTTTGTTGGTGTTGAATTGTTCCGTTTGAGATGAGGTGGCTCTTGGGTGGTGAGTGGTGTTGGAATGCAGCATTCTTCTTTTCCATGCCTGTCACTTAAGAAATTCCACAGTATTTTGGTGATCGGTGAAAGAGTCGGACTTTAAAAAAAGCCGAACTCAACCGGCATCCTGTGCCGATTGTTTCTTTACTCTTTGTTGGCCTTACTACTAGGCCTTATCAGCCGTGTGAGAGTTTATTTTTGGGGTAATTCGTAATGTCTCCTAAGACGTTTTTATTGAAGTACCTTTCACGGCAAGGACTGGGAAGGAAGCCAATTTGCATGTTCTTGGTCCAGTGTCTATTTCCCACATGATTTCAAACACCTGTATTCGCAATAGTAAAGGTTTCACCTGCTAGACAAGATTATTTCCATGCCACAGTCTGACATATCCTGGGGTCCATAGCTAGACTCTGTAAAATGAGTAATGCCCTCTTTCACTTTGGAGTGCCAGTATTCACTTTATTAGTACCACCCCAAAAAGTTAAATGGACCCCTGGATCGGATTAAAGCAGTAACGTATTCCCAGGGCCACCTAAGGCAGGGTTGGGAGCTCTCCTGGAACCTCATACTACAATTATAGCCAAAGTTGTTTTTGTTTCGTTTTGTTAGTGCATTTGACTTCGTGTTTCTCCTGCTGTAGAGTTTGGTTTGACTTCATGACTAGTTGTTATTACATTTATGTCCAGCTTTTTTCTTTTTTTTTTCGTCCACTGAATGAAGACTCAGTAATTCTCAAATTGCGATCAGGTGCTGTTCATGCAGAACTATTTGTTCTGAGAAGCAGCTGCCCTCTGGACATTGGAGTTCTAATTGGGGTTTTCAGTCCCAGTACCAGCCATGTTTCTTTGCTTGAGTTCATGTGCCTTTTTCGTCATCGCTCATTGAATTTCTCATAATGATAGAATATTAGCAGCCATCACCCTGCTGGGTGCTGCTCCGATTAAGGACCCCTAAAGAATAACGAAAGACTGTTGTGCTAGTATTCAACTGGTGGGACATGTTGGGCGTTTGTTGAGCTAAGTGTCTCAGTTACCAAGTAATATGTTGTGTTTCCAGTTTGGAGCACATACAGTTGTGAAATGTTGCAGTGCTTCTTTTTTATGCAGCAAAAGTCACTTTGGTGGCGAAACACTCCCTTTTCTTAACTTGAAGTCAAGGCTGAAGGTATATTTGACACAGAAGTTCAATCTAACTGTACAACTTCAATCCATCTTCTTGCTTTTCTTCCACATTCTTGTGTTTTCCTTCATGCAGTTTATATATAATTTCCTAGGTGAGGCCTTATTCCGATTACCTTTCCACATTGTCAGAATGAAATAGTGTGTTTTTCAGCTCGGATCCAACCTGGGGGAGAGTTCATGTTTCTCCGTATGTTGTTCTTCCCTCGAAAAGGAGCGTGGGATCTTATCTTTGTAGTCTTGTGAGCTGGCAGACAATTTGAAGACCTTCTGCAATGATTGATTTGCATTGTCCTATTTCTTTCTGCTTATCTCTTCTCACAGGTAGGTTGCTTCCTCTCCTGCTCAAATAAACAATAAGCCCCCCCCCCCACTGTCTAAACGCCATCCAGATTTATATATGGCTACTTGGAAAATACTTAGCAATCATACATCATAGTTTTAGACACCATTTTTCGCCACTGCTAGGTTGCATCTGTCACCCAATTTCACCTGGGGCTCTTTCTTGTTACATACCTTCAGGTCAATCTTTCTTTTTCCCGATGTGTCCTGTCCCATTTACAGGGAAGAAAATCTGACAGCAAGTGCACTGGGTGCTGATTTAATGTTTATAATCTTTTATAATTCTGGCCTCTGCCATAATTTAAAACGACCTGCATCTTTCGGAAATCGAGGAAGAATGTTAAGATTTGAATAGATCACATTAATTTTTGTTGCAGTTTTTAGCAGATGGTCAAAAGCAGCTGTTTTATTTAATGAAGGGTTTTTGTCTTTATTCAAACGTTTTGAATCTTGATTCTGTCACAGTTCTAATTTCCATTATATATTGATGTTCAGTGCTGTTGATGAAAGCAGTTCTGCACAAGTGCATCTATTTCGTGAAGAATGTTTACACACACAAAAGCGCCTGAAAAATAAATACTACAGAAACTAAAGCATTCCTTTTTTCGGTAAAATCCATTTTCAGATGCTTGTATCTACACTATAGTACAGTAATGTTATCATTTATGGAGTGTGCACATGCCAGACCCGGCCAAACCTTAAAAGTATTGGCTTTGCCAGTGCTGGTCCTGATACATGAGCCACTTTAAGAGGATAGACTTAAGGCCTCAAAACAATAGGTAGCAATTTTTTTGGGCGGGCTCAGATTCTGTTGCTGGTTCAATTGTTTTACAATTTACCAATGCTTTTTATGTGAGAATAATCTAGGATAAGGAGTGTTTTGTCTTAGTTTGTATATTCATGTTTTTCTCAGAAATGGACAAGGGGGGAAGGTTTTGGGTCTTGTATCTTTAAGTTCACCTGATTAAAATAAGCTGCCATTTCCTCTTCGGTTGTGGCTTGTTGTTTACTGTGCAGGTGGGATTTTCTACAAGTGTTGCTGACTTTGCTTCTCTTCTCATATTATTCTTGAAATGGTTTCAGGTGTGCAGTGCTTCCATCTGCTGCTGTCCTGAGTTAGCGCAGGGGTTGGACAGTGGAGAGTAGCCAGAAGAACGGTTCAGTTGCGTTCAGTGCTTGAACACAAGTTTTCTCGCAGAGCAAAGGAACAACCTGTCCTTTCCTGAAAGGCATTACTTGGTGCGCGGCCCTCTTATTTTAAGACAGTCTGCTGAAACCACTTGGATATGTTGAGTGCAGCAAGGCCGTGATTTATTGCTTATTGGCAGTTGATGATTCAGAGGGTTGGCAAATGGCTTTGAGTCCATTTGCTTGCTAAGTAGGCAGTTTTACTCTGGACGATTTAATTGCGCATTATGTGTGTGTGGTCGGAGAAATGTTGAGTGTGGTCATTTGTGTGAGATGAATTGCAGAGTTAAATGAACTACCGTTCACATCTACATCCCACTCTTGTGTTTTGGAAATTGACACAGTGAGGGGGAAGAATCCCAAACGCCCATAGGTGGGTGTACATACATAAACACGCAATGACGTCAAAAGAAGATCAGAGAATTACGACCACAGACTCCCCAGACTAGGTTTCATTGAAGGCTTCTGTCTGGAGTGCCGATAGTTGGAAAAATGCCTCTTTTAGAATGCACCAAAATTACTAACCTTTTTTATACCCCCAAGTACTTGGAATTCGTCTTTTTGTATATAGAAAATGAGATTGGTTTTGTAAATAGGCTTTATGCAAATTAAAATAGTAAGTTTACAGGTAGGAACTCTGGCATGGATGGAAAGGACATCAAGGGAGTGTTTTTGTTCCAGATGGTCCCACAACCCACCCGTGAAGGAGAATGCGTAGGTGGAAGCTAATGTCGCCATTGCCCATGAATTTTGCTAGTGCTGTAAAAATCAGTCCTTCTAATGCCACTAATCAACCCTCAGATACCTTCACGACATTTTCACAAAATGTTTTAACTGCTTCTCAAAAAATTAATTATTGTCACTACAACTCCTGATTCCGATTAAAGCCCCCATAGTGCACCATACATAAGCATCATAACTCTAAGGTGATTTCATATGGAGGGGCTGTGCACTTCCAAACGTGCCTCTATTCACAAAATGAATGAATGATTACATTATCTTCAAAGATGGCAGATTTGTGAAATAGTCTGCTTTTTAATTATTTTTAAAAACAGCGTTTGCCCAGGATTTCAAATTTTCAATCTGTATTTTGTATATCAATACATTTACGAGTGGAATAAAGTCCAGAGGAGCTTTCTGAACTTTTCATCCAACATCACAGTACAGTTCAGTGCCAGGTCAGTCAGTGCTTGTGCACCAGTTTTGATATTTCCAATCTAACGTGGGGTTTATACTGTTGGAGCAGTGTGAGAGCCATGTGCATTAGTGCTTGGAGCCTTTTGCATGGCGGTGAAAGTTGTTGTTAGAAGCTACAAACTTTCTGATAAGTGACATGTTTCTGATATGAATAAGAATATGTCTGCAAAAAAATGACACCCATCTTCCATTTAGTGTGCTAAAACCCCACTTTTCAAGAAGCCCGGTCTAATCTCTCCTCTTTACACCGACTCACCATCCCAAGCTGAGCCTAAGTGAAGTCAAGTTCGAATGGCATGTGGAACCGCCCCTTTCCCCATGCAGTTCCATTTGAGTAAATTCGTACAAATCAAGTACTTGCATTAAGGCTTTAATGGATTGAGGGTCCTTCACCAGAGCAGGCTTTGAGTACGTCCATGCATACATTTCCTCACCTACAGTACTTGAAAATGCCATCTGAATTTGATCAGATGGCACTTCGGAGGAAGCAGACAATTTCTCTAACCTTTTAGTGTCTCTTGCTTGACGACTTTGGGTTGAACCTGCCTACTGTCTCCTCGCTCGCTTCTAGCATCTCATTACCTTTTCACAATAAGTGCTTCCTTTGACCTGAGAGTTATGAGTGGAAAACAACGTGAAGGGGCATGGGCACAAATGATGAGGCTGCTACTTAAAAAAGATTCTTAAGGTAGAATATTACAGGCATATCTGATAATATGTGTCGAACCCCTGTCGAGTCAAATGTTGCTCTTTTCTGCTTTGAGGTACTTATTGCTGGTTTAAATTGTGTGCTTGCTGAAGGTGTCAGATATGGAGCCCTCTGTACCGATGTTCTTTTCAGTTGCTAGTTCCCTGCCTGGAGTCTAGTTTTGGAGGCCGT
Source organism: Pleurodeles waltl (assembly GCF_031143425.1). Taxonomy (NCBI): domain Eukaryota; kingdom Metazoa; phylum Chordata; class Amphibia; order Caudata; family Salamandridae; genus Pleurodeles; species Pleurodeles waltl. The sequence goes on from NC_090451.1 coordinate 660,739,964, forward strand.
TTATCTTAAGAGCAGACTGTTGAGCGAGCAGTGTTAGACTCACACATGGTATATGCTGCATGGCTTTGCAGACAGCGTCAAAAATCTGATTATCTATGAACTGGAGGAAGGTGGGTATGGTAGATGCTCAGTTTCATCAAGAGAATAAAACCATGAAACGGAAACTCGCAGAGGTCAGACTTGTGATACAACAGTGGATTGGATTGGCTGGAGATACAGATTCCGTAGTCTTCCTATGAGAGAGAAGCTATGGGGTGAACACCTTTGCTGCACGAGTGTTTCATAGACTCGCGGTAACATTTTAAGCATTGCCAATTCCACTCAGCTTCGCATGCATCCTGCTGGACGCTTCATAGCCCGCCTATGTAGAGCCAGACATTCATTGTGCTCCAGTGTGTCAGCAAGTAGAACATTTATTTGCCGGTGTGGCCTATATGTATATGATAGATACTGATGAAAGGAAGATGCATATGCAGAGGTGTTGCCTGAGCATTTAGTATGTTGCAAAGTGACACGCATTTCTGTCTGGTTCTTTTTCTCTGTAGGGCCAAACCTCAACCTATGATAGGTACAGAATGGGATTTGATGGGGAAGTATGTGTGCAAAGATGAGCATCTTTCGGTATGTGACCTTGCCATGGAAATGGTAATTACATCTAACAACCGATTGTGATTTGATCTTTGTACATGCTACCATCCCACACCCTGACCTGATTTCCCCCTACGTCTTTTTGTGGCGGGATAGAATAAGTCTGCTGAATCCTTTGCCCACCTTGTGGTGGTCAACAAGGATTTAAATTCATGCTCAACCTCAGTTTTAAGTTTATTTAGATGTCCGTGCCTACTGAACATAAACTTGAATCAGCAGCTCTTTTCCATGCCCTAAATGAATGCTACACTACAAAATAAAATAAAGACCGAGTCTTTCTTCGGAGTTCCCGAAGCTACATAGGAGGCAGCAGATAATTCAGCGTGGCCACGGCCTGTTATTACAGAAGGCTGGCTCTTCAGTGGTAAAACCTCGTTTTTCTAAGAGCTGTGACGTTTTTGGGTGTGGAAAGATTTTGGACTTGTTATGTGTGTGTATGGTAGATATGTGGTTTGCCGATGGAATAACCTGGTCAGCCTTTTCCCCTTTAATGTAGGACCCAGTTTTGTTATTTATGCTGTATAGATGGCTTTGTACTGCAGAAAACCAAAAAAGCTGGTTATTTTGTTTCGTCCTAGCCAGGCACATCTGATCGCTCCTTCTTTACATATTAAAATTCAGGCAGGACGAAATCGAGAATGCTGGGCTGTTTTATCGAGACAATGCTTGTGTTCGTTTGAAATACCATTTATTTTAAGAAGGGTTTCTTAGGGAGCGTTTCAGCTTTTAACGTCTCTCTAGTGCTTTGAGTGGAAGATCTAGTTTTTCGCAGATTCTATTTTTAGCTGCATATCTTGACTACGCTTAGCTCGTTTGCATCTGTCATACAGTTGTGGGTTCGGAGGTAATAACACAGTGCTGATGTTTCTTTCTTAAATGCTTCACGTTTATAAAAAACGAAAGCTAATAAAAGCTGCAAGCTGGCTGAACTATTGTTTCACCTTTTAAAATTGAAGCACTTCACCAAAACGACATGCATGAGTTAAAGGTCTTCTAATAATAACTTGTTTTATATACCACTTGGTACTGCAGTTACAAAGCCTGTAAATAGCATGTCACTATATGGAGTCATGGGTGTGTTTAGCCTATTCGAATGTATCCTTCCACTTACATTGAAATGTACGAGGGACTATTTTACATCTGAAAAGCACTTGCAATATTCATTTTAGTGACCTTGGAAAAGATAGAAGGCCTTACCTGGATTCGGCCCCGATCTGCTGATAACCACTTTGTTCCAGCTGCAAACATCATCCAGTTGACCTGTCTCGCCGTCTATTACAGGATGTTTCACTGGTGTTTTCAGCTGAAGATCTTTTGGGGATCCTGTGGGTTGCCGATTTCTCAACCAATGTGGTTGCCAGGAGTGGACAATGTTTTAGGCACATCCCTACATGGTTATGCTTGGAGGACATAGCCATCCTCATCGGAGGTGTGCTGATCTACTGGATCTACCACAAAGCGCTCTCTCATTCTTGAATGGAGAACCTGCACACAGCAGTACGGATACACCGCAGTGCTGGCACAAAAATTGAGACACTTACATTTCCTAAGAAGTTAAACATCTGATTTTTAATTTGTTTATTTTTTAACTTTGCTTTCCTTTAATTGCATTCTGAGTGGTGTGTGTGCTCGCAAAATTAAATATTTTAAACTATTATCAGGGCCATTCTGCATCAATGATGCAGTCTTTTTGTTTTGTACAGTGCCAATGCATTTTTGCACCAAGCATAATTAGTCTGTTTTTAAAATAACGTATATAGGCATTGACCACAACAATATGTTTGATGCTTACCAACCAAGCACTGAAAATATTAATGAAAAATTGCCAGCTATAAAATGAGCTGCTGTACTTAAGGGTCCCCTTCCTGGAGAGATGTGTCTTCACTCTTCATGCATTTCCACCTTCTTCTTTAGGAGGGCCTCAGCCACAGTGACCACCAACCCGTTGAAGATTTCAAGTGTGTTTTTGAGTGCATCATGTTGGTAAGCAATCACCAAAGAAGACTGTACGAGTAGTTTCAGCTGTTTCGGAGTGATGTAAACTTAACCTTGCTCTCTCCGTAAGTCACATTTTCATAGGTGTTTGGGTGAATCATTCCACTGAAAAAGAAGAGAAAATCCAATGTTTAATAAAAGCACCCATTAAAGTTATGAAAATGTTGCTTGAACGTACTAGCTGGTGACGTAAGAGTCAACAGTTTGCCATCTGTGGATTTTATTTAGCTGGCCACGATCTGCCCATGAAACTGCTTCAGGTGTCTAACAGATTTATACGCCTGGTGTGTTCCTGTTCGGAACTCTCTAGGCAGGTGCTGCAGGGGAACTCACAGCTATTTTGTCCAACATTTTGCTTCACGCTGACATTATGAATCACTGTAGTTATGTTTTTTATTTGAATCCTCGTTCCTTTATACCTTTGGGAGTTGGGCATATATATTTGAAATAAATGTGTATATCCCCTAAATAGAAAGATATAAAACTACTATATTGCAAAAAGAGAAAGACAAATCACATTTTCTTGAAACTCCTTTTGCTGTATAATGTTAATTTCGTTCTTGGAAATAGTATTTTGGTCTGTCTAACCTATTCCTTAAATCTGCAAAATCTTTTCCAACGTTGACGTGTGGAGCATTGCTTCGGTGTTATTAATTTTCTACTCAGACATTATTTGATGAAGTGGAGGAGAATAGTCAAAATGTGTATTGGTCTTTAACGGGTTACGATTTTCGATTGTGCCACCAAGAAAAAGAAATAGCATCCTGTACTTGGCTATTATTCCTGCACCACAGTGTGCCAGACATTGAGTTGACATGTTGAAAAACAAATGGCGGAGTGAGTGTGCCGTTCGAACGTTGTTGCATATTTTTTCTATTCATGTCGAAGTTTCAAAAGTGAAAGTGATGTATCTATGGTGCCTGAGCAGGACCAGCCTCAATGTTGGAAGTCTTCACAATCGGGTCCTGTTTGAACGCCATTGTTGCCGGTATTAAAGTCATTTGACAGAGATTTTTGGGTAGCATGAGTGAAAATAGTGTAGGATTTTGCTTTGTTTTCATAGTGGCGTCCCCTCAATCTCACCTCTGAAGAGCTCTCCCTGGTGTAGCTAGCACAAGTCAAATAGCTACTGATTTAGACTGAAGCCTACACTAAACACAGCAAAGTTTTCCAACTGTGTTTAGGAGTGGATAGTGAGTTTCCCTTGCCCACGTTTACTGAGGTAGAAGAGAGTTCCTGGCTTGGTGCTCCATGCTATACCAACGATGTTTAACATTTCTAGAAGGACTTCTTTTGGGGGGGTTAACTATCAGCTTCACTTCATCCTGGACTTTGCTGATGCTGAACTTCACAAATTCCACTCTTCTTTCTGTTACCAACAAAACTGTGTATTCTTTGGGATCTTCCATCTGAAATACAGTTTTCCTAATTTCCTTTGGTAGTAACATTTAGATGAAGCACATTTGGAAATGAAAGCCTAACACAGGAAGACCTGGTTCACTAAAAAAAAAAAATACATAAAAACCTAGACCATTCTTAAACAAATCTGTGTTGGAAGACTGTGACCCCGCTGCCCATTTGGATCTTGGTGCAACGTTGTTTTGTATAAGGCTGAGGTCTCAAAAAGTAAAATGAAGGGTAACACAGTAGTTTTCAGGACTTAGTAAAGGTTTTCGACTTGGGGAGGTTTGCGGCCCCTACTTTAAACTGGATGTTGACCATCATTTTTAAGATGGGACATATTTTGAAAATTATAGAGCAGTGGTGAAGTATTTTGCATGTGAACCATTTTATCTACCTGGCATATTGACTTGCATCCTATCACATTTTAGAACTATGAAAAGTGAAAATGTTATCCAACCCTCAGTGACTTCCATTGTAAAGGTACAGAATAGGTAGTGGTACTTCAAGCTTCCCTAACAAAGAGAACTGGGTAAATGCTACACTTGGCTTTTAGAGGCAACCTCTGGTGTGTTCGGTCACAGACTGTTCAGTACTGAATACCACCTCTTAACTAGTTATTTTTATTTTTAGCAAACACTGCTTGGTGAATACTCACGCTTCAGGTTGAGGGGTGGGGCTTATCTAAGATGTGTCCATTTCTGGAGTAGCCACTGTTATATGCGTTGAGTTATGAAGAATGCCTCTAACCTACTTCTCCAAGTGCCTGAGTATCATCAGGATTTTTCTGTCTGGTACAGGAGACACCAGTTTCAGCACTGATATTCATGAGTAATTGGACTGTGGAGTTGGAGTGGAGAAGGATTAGGAGAATTTGATGGTGCCTTGTATTGACACCTCAGATGTACGTACGTCTAAGTTCGTTTGGCACATTCTTTGCACAGTAGTACAACAGTTACTGCTGACTAACATTTGGTACTACAACAGATAAATTACATTCACTAATTGTGAATCTTGATATAGACACAACGTGTAGTACTCTACCTCTGAAGATGTGGTTTCTAAATTTTATAGTCATTTCCAGAAGTGTACTAACTGAAACCTCTCATGTTAAACAGGGAGCATTGTGTAGCATTGTGTAAGACAAACCTTGAAGAACCTTTTGGATGACAGAAGATTGGAAGAATGGTGCAGTGAAGCCACACCTTATGGCAAGCCACTGCCACACAATAGTCTGATTCTGTAAACATTACAAGGCATGAACTGCAACTAGAGACATTGAATGGTGCTTTGGGGATTGCAAATGTCCACAGCGATCATACTTAATTCTCTATTTGGTATCCTTAGACTGGGTAAGACAGTTAGACCTGGTGCTTATGTCTGTAACATTTTGTGTGGAGCGGAATTGAATGCCTCATGTGTTGTATTACCTCCAGCTGTGCATTTTCCCTTGACCCTCTGGCTTGTGAATCCCTGCATTACACTGAAATAGTAGGAGCCCGCTGTGACGTTTCTCCTGCCTGTTGATGCGTGAAAGCCTAGGGTCACTATGTGTTTTTTACAACAGTGCGTAGAATACTTGGGGCGTCTACCCTTGGTCCTAATATTGGGTTGATACTTGATCAGACTTTCCATGTTCTCCTTTTTCCCACCTGTCCACTTCCCCCGATTTTATTTTTGGCAACACACACATTGTTTGTCAGCAAGTGCAAGAGAAGCTGCAGTCTCTCTTAGGCCTGTACTTCAGCGTGAGGGACACCAGTGGATAGATTTAACTGTTTTGCAAAAATAATCCAAGTACATGGGTTTTTGGAAAGCACTTGTCATCCATTAGTCTGTGTTTTTCACATGTTGCTTCTGTATGTAGCTTGCATCATGGAGCTATGAGTTAGTTCACCTTCACTACTGGTTCTCTTCACTTTGAATGATACACTTGTCCACATCAAGGTCGAAAGTAGTTCACTTCTGTGCTAGGGCTTGTATGGCAGTATCTCCCTTCATTTTGAGTTTGTGATGGGTCATTTACTTTTACTTTTTTCCTAAAGATATGCAGGCCGCATTCAACCAGCTCTTTTTTAACTTTGATCATTTCCACATGTTTTAATGCTTGTTTTGATGTTTGACAATAAATAAATACATAAATTGCTTGCTTCCAAAGGTTTATCCTATTAGCTCTGCCAATGCTTGTTTTTTTCTGTTGTTGAAAATGTGATTCCTATGTAAGATTGGTGTTGAGTATAGGAAGCCCATGGGCACCAGGGAGAAGTCTGAGCTTCTACCCTTTGTCCAATAATGCCAGAAACCTTGCATCAGTTGCTGTTCCCCTTTTGTCCGAGGTGCTTACTCGGAAGGGTTCATGATTGTTAAGAAAATTTTAAAAGATAAGCAGCTTAATAAAGTTTATATGTGTATATAATACATTTATATATATACACACATTTTTTTTATTTTAAAACGCCCTGTAAATGTGTACGAATTTGAAATTGGAGGCTAAACATTGTTTACATATTTTCCTTGATTTGTGGGACCACAGCACATGAAGCAGAGAAAATCTGTTGTGGATAATTGGTGCCCTCAAAATAAGCATTCGTAAGTGTAGAGGAAAAAAGAGCATGCATTAAGAATAAAAAAAAGACAGTGGTATGACAGATTCTAGCATATTGTTTTGTAAGTGTAGAGGAAAAAAGAGCATGCATTAAGAATAAAAAAAAGACAGTGGTATGACAGATTCTAGCATATTGTTTTGTCTTTTTAGAAAAAAAAGTCACATTTAGAAAAGATATAACTTTCCAAATAAAATGTTGATTTTTGTATAAATATTTTTAGCCAGTTAAATAAAATACATCAAAATGTAATGTTGTCTTTGGTGCACGCCTCTTTCAGCGGATTTGCCATTTGTTTTGGGTTCCGATCGCTTAGGTCGTGGTCCCTAGCTTCCGGTAATGATCGGGGGCCCACAGATTTCAAAAGGAAGAACCGCAGCAATACACAAGGTCGGCTGCTCTGTGATTATACGCACTGACATGTGTAGATCACAGGGGAACAGCCTTGTATTCTGTTAAAGTTATTTTCGTCCCTATCTGAACAGAACAATTTATTAAACTAGAGCTTTAGACCAGTGGCCGTGTTTTCTGGTCTATGAATGGCTGGCGTTGGTAAGACTTGTTTCTGCTTTTTCGCAAGGTGTGCTTGAGCCACGTGCGGGGATTAGCCAGTTTTCGGAGACAAACCGAGAACATACATGTGTACAACAACATTTGTTGTGTTACCATTTAAATAGTCTATGCCCAAAATCGGCGGCCATTTATAGTGTGAATTTTTAAGATTGTAATCTTGTGCTTGGCCCTCAGGGTGGTGGGGGTGTATGTGTTTGGGTGTGTGGGGTGATCATTAGAAAGCGCGCGAAGATAAAGCAGTTGGATTTTTAAATCACGCGGCCCATTTGATTGCCTTCTTTCAGATTGCAACAATAACAACAAATGCAGCGCCCTACTTTGTCCCTCTAAGCGATCAGTCAGAGGGTGTCAGGGGACAACATTGTGTTAAGTCAGTCTTCTGCTTGCATTCTGCACTTCAAGGAAAGGCTTATATTTTTTTTCTTTTTGCTAAAACTTCAAGTGAGCTCTTGAAAGGACCTTTCAAAAGACAGCATCCACTTTTTAGCTCGATCGTGGAACTTTGGGGGCATTTGCGTATCTAAAGGAGATTAAAAATGTGTTTATATATTGCAGGTATTTATATGCAGTTCCCATGTCAAACGTGTCTTTTAAAAATGTGATATTTTGAAAAGAATTTTCCAGACGGCCTTTGCGTTTCTAAAAGACATTTTGCTATTCCGAAAGTAATCCTTTCCACATGCTGTGATTTTTTTTTTTTAACGCAGCAAGCAAGCGGTTTCCCAATAGTCTCCTTCAAATTCTCCCCTGCACATTTTTTAAACATTTCTTTTATTGAAATCTTTCATAGAAAATAAGCCAATCCCGGGGTGTTTTGAGATACAAAAGTGAAAGTTGAATGAAAGGCCCTGCATAGTAATCTGTTTTTTTTTTAACTTCCCTTTGAAGGTAATTTTATTTGTGCTAACTATATATTTTGAGAAGTACTTTACATTCTCTTGCATAAACCATTTGAATGTTTATGGGGGCGTTGAGGGCAGGGTAGAGAGGGTAATCTGCCAGGTCAGTTACTTTGTCCCAGGAGAGAATCCATTTCTCCGCAAAGGCTTCCCAGCCATGGAGGGATGAGGAGAACACAATGTGCGATGAGAGATATTCAGTTTCTGGCTGAAATAAAAAGAAATTGGAAGTGGCTGTGGGAGGAGTGAAACGTGATCTACAAAAAAAGATGATGTATGACCAAGTTTGAGTAATTGGCCGCAGTTGCATCTCTGCGATTCTGGTGACATTACCAATCCACAGGAGCTTAGTGCTCTTGGCTTGTGATGTCACATGAACCCCTCAATGGAATTACAGCCTTATTGTACAAAGTAGGTCATGCACAATTCCTTACATTAATAGCTATGCTGAAAAATTGCTTGCAGTTGATTTTTTTTCCTTTCCCCTTAAGATACTACGATGGAAGTGTAGGCCAGAAAATCCTACATGAAACAGTTAACACTGCTCCAAAATAAGCAAAACGTGGTATTGTTCGAACCAAGCTGTCCTGTGGCATGGTAAACTCTAAGCGTTTCAAACTGAAAAAATTGAGGCACTTTGTAAGATAAACTGTCTAGCAAATCCGAGAAATTGACAAGCCTCAGATTTAAATATGTTCTTTTTTATTTTATATATGGTATTTTAATAGCTTAAACCTTGCAGTAGCGACACTAAGTGTGAAACAACATACTCCACTTGTTGGCTGTGCTTCCTGGTCTACAATGGACTGCGTGATTGATATTTTTTCAGTGGAAGGCTCTTCTCAAAAGCACATACAATTTTACATTGGATACTAGAATGGGGTGACATTTGGCATTCGGTTAGTTGTGGTGGCTCTGTTTCAAGTCATTATAACCTGTTTGCCAAAGTATCAGTGGTATAGTATCTGAAAATGGTATCTGGTGAATTTTCTAAGAAAAGCCATTTGAATACCCGGGGTGGGAATAACTGTTTAAGGAGTTAAACCTACAGCTGATCTGGTAAGTCATTAAGAATACCGTTCAGCCGGGGCTACTGGAATTATGCAATTCCGCTACTGCAGCGTTTTCTGCAAGATTATGGATTTGCAGTACTTCCCACATACCTCATCATCTACTGCATAATTTGCGTTTTTTATCAAAACTGATTCCAGTTCAAACGTCAAAAGTTAATAAAACACTGCTACATTTGCTACCATGGAGTAACCGATCGCCTTTCTTTTTCTGATTTTTAAATTTAGGTGGTAAAATGAAAATAGATGCAACCTCTGCCCAGACAGTGTCAACATCGTAAAAATTACTAAACAATGAAGAAGACTGCCACAAAATGTACTGCATTGCACCGCATAATTTGCCTTTTCTTGCTGGATTATTTTTTTAACCTTGCCACCTAACTTGTTTCTCCCTGCTGCATAATTCCAGTGGCCCTGCGTTCAACCTCTTGATAAGGTACAAATAGTGTCAATAAGTCAGGATTTTGTGATCCATGAATGCCTTCAAATTCCACAGTGCATGAGGAAGCTGGTAAGGATTTGTGCTACTTGGAAACTGAAATCGAATTTCAGGAGTTACATTAAGGAAATAGTAAAGCTTCCATTGTGTGTGGTTTGTTAAAACTATTGCATGATCACAACAGATGCAAGTGCTTATCTCTTTGGCACCTTCTTGACTTCAAGGTGGGGAAAAGAAGAGTATAACCTTGTCCTTTACCTTCCAGTTGGTAAGGTGTTGAAGCAATGTATTCTAGGACAAGAAGCACTCATGGTTAGAACAATGAGTACATTTATTTAGGAGGTAGTCTCAATTTCTCTATTGGGATGGTTTGCAATTGTTGAAAGATACTTTATTATAACAAATATGGATAGTGTGTTCTCAATTATTTGTGTTAGCCCTACTATCTTTAAAAAACATATGTTCCATGCGGAATATAGCCTTAGAGCCCACTGTAACAGGCTATACTGACCATTAAAGGGCTGCTTCGGCTCAGGCCTTTAACAAGGGAGCAGGACTTTAATTGCCAGTTTAGCCTTACTACGAAGGGCTATAAGGCTATTAGAACATTCTGCCTCTAGAGGTTAAAAGCTATGTAAAGGGTGACTGGCCTGAGAAGACTGGTGCTCCTGATGCGCTGTGCTGTTAGGGAAGAATTAAGGAATAAAGTTAATCTCTTATTAAAACATTGGAATGTTGAGAGCTCCATTGAAGACAATGAGTGCTCTGGACTTCTAATGGCTGGTAGAAGCCTGGAGCACCAACATCCCACTGTTTGTCTCACAGCAACAGCTGTGAACAAAGGCCTCACGGTGCCCAAGAGGAGTTCATTCCCCTCGGGCTCTGTGAGGCCTTTGTTTTATTTATTAGAACATTTTGCCCTCTAGTGGCAGAATGTTGTAACAGCATTATAGTCTCCTGTAGCTGGGCTATACCAGCCTTTGGCTCAGGCCTTTAACGTTGGAGCAGTCCTTTAATGACCGGTACAGCCTGCTACAGTGGGCTATAAGGATATTATGAGAGGAGAACTATTACTCTCTCTGAAGGAAGTGTGGAATAAACTGCGTGCTTTAGCTTATCCTTTAAAAGTCAGTTAGGAATCTTCATGAGTTTATACACAGCTCTTTTGTAGAGATTTGTGATGTACTAAGATTGGATAATGAAGCAGAAAACATAATGTAAAATGGAAAACCATGCACAAATTCTCAAAAAACGTGTGTTCCAGGATCACAAAGAAGAACTTTGGTCAAGTGGAAGGAGTGAAATTGACTGCAAAACAATTAACAGTTATAACGGCATGATCAACACTTCTTTACTACAACAAAGTATAGACAGTTTGATTGGTTGTGCTGACGGTCATGTTTGAAATCTGGATGTGATCTCAATGTGAGAAAGCAAGGGATTGGGAGAAGGCAAATGACATGGTCCGATGTTTAGGAAGCATCAGAAAAGAGGTGCGGAATTCAATTCTCCCCATTTTTTTTATCAAGATTCTCAAATTAATCTGAAATGGTTCTGTTTTGTTTTCTTTTGTTTGGAAGTCTGTGAGTGTGTTGTGTGTCAGTGGAGCCGCAGTGGCGTTGGAAGAGCAGCTTTAACTTTGAGCTCTTCGGTGTGGTCTTTTTATGATTGACCTACAAATTGTTGCATTTGAAATACCTGTTGTGTACAGTACCAGTACTACTTAAAGGGGCTATGGGTCAGCCCATTGCTAGTCATTGGTTAGCTTTCCAGTCATTCTCATTTGCCAGCTTCTTATTTGATGTCTTTCTTTCCTATTTTTTTGTGCTTGTCTTTCTTCTGGCACATAGCTTCTATATAGTCCTTTTTTACCTAGTTGCCTTGTATCCTCCTTTGCGCACACTCAGGAAACAACATTTTCATTTGCTTTTAACACTCCAATAGTAGTACAGTTGTTTTTTGCACACTTCTTCATGTGCTGCTCCCGTCTCACATCTGTATCACATTGATGTCTCTGTCTTGCCCCCTATACATTCCGTCAATTGCTTTCCACACTTGTTTGACTTTTTTTTAATTTAAACTCACTCCACCCAGCTCTACTGGTGCCAACCACCCACCATTAATCTCACTGCTCTGCTGTGTTTGTTTCCACCCCTCACCATCTGCTCCACCATTGCCCACGCACCCACAATTTCACCTTTCAAAAAAAAAATAATAATAAAGTATTGAAGCTTCAGCAGCTCTAATGTGCTGTCTGCCCATCCTTTCTAAAAAAAAAAAAAAAAATTGTGCAGTTTTTTAATTTTACTATTATTTTTTATTTTATTACTCCTTACAGGCATCCACCATCTTGAAACAGTATCGACATACTGCTAAAAAATTGACTCCAGTAATTTAATAAGAAACAAATGCTGCTGCATGGTGATGATGATGCATGCACATGTGTACATCATAGGGGGTCTGCAATGCCTACTCAGGGTGTCTGCAACTACTTTGAAAATTAAATAATAGTAAACAAATAATAAAGTGCATATTAATAAGAAGCTAAATTTGACATTTTAAAACGTTTAGTAAATGTAGAAGACGTTTGCAGTGGGACACTAAAAATGAAGTTGGTGTCCTCACATTGATTTGTAGGAGCAGTGCACATGTATTAAACAGATTATAGTATGACCGATGGGTGGCCTCAGTTGAGTTTAGAAACGGCACTACTGTGCCATTTAAAATTGTGATATTTTTTCTATTTGTTTATAAATTAAAATATTTTATCATTTGAGTATTTGTTTCATGAATGCTTGTTTCTGTATTTGTATGTATGGTTTTGTGGTTCAAAATGTCCGAATTGCTTAAGCCAGTGTTCCTGACTTACAGTAATGACTCATTAGGGTCCCCTGGTACCAATAATGATTCAGTGCGGGTCTCCGGATTGCAATAATGATGAAGTTGGGGGGAGGCGGGAAAAACAGTCAAAAGGCTAAGAACCACTACTTTAAAGCATTGGTATTGTGTTCTTTCTTTTTGCCAATGCTGAACAGCATTGGCAATGCCAAAAGGTGATACTAATTGGGGTTGCCAATGCTTGTTATTTATTTACGTCCTCTGCTGGTTAACTGTTCCTCCCTGTCCACAATGAACTACTCTGATGCGTGTGCTAAACGACTATTGTTTTATTTCTTGTACAGGAGACTGTTCTTCCACATAATGTACTGAATTTCCACTCTTGTTTGACTGGTTGGTACCTTGGAAGTGCCAAGGTGCTCTTCAAAACATGTCATAGTCTTAGGTGAGATCCATCTAGAGAGTGGCATTGTTTCAAACACCTGGGTGCAGCAGCTCCCAGTTATTCCATAGTTGTCTGTTTTTGGTGTTTAAGTGCCCTGTGGCGCTTTGATATGTAGTATACATCAGGGAGACATTGCTTATTCTTTTAATGGTGTTTGATTCTTAGCTGGTCTTCTAAGAGCAATAGTGTGCAAACATGAGTTGGGTTACACTTGTTCTTACTGTAGAACTGTTCTGAGGACCTGGATGCCTTGCTTGTTAGCTTTTGGCTTCTGGAGCTTTAAATTTGTTGTCCACAATACTAGTTGTTTCTAGGTTGTTTGCACACCTGTCAAGAAGTATAATCACAACCTGTGTATAATAGCATGGATTTGGAAGTTATCTTCTGATTTCTCAAACATGCTTAGTTGCAAATACCTGATTGTGTGCTTTAAGCTTTCCCAGCCTGTATTCACCCTTTCCCAGACATGTTTTCCATATTTGGCCCCATTTCTCTTACGCATCATGTTGTTGCACGATGTGTACAAAAAGCCTTCACTCGTCCTACGGTAAAAAGTCACTTGATACGCTTCAGTTAACTAGTAGTCTTTCATAAGCTAGCATGGAGTCTCAGCGTCTTAAGCACTCCCTGCCATCCTCTGTGTGTGAGCTCCAGGGTGTAGGTTTCAGTCCGTAAAGGCATATTCATCCTTCAATCCTTTCAAGGTAACCGTTATTAAATGATAACCCCTGTTTACGGAGTTTACAAATGTATACACACTGGTTAAAAACAAGTTATCATCATAACTTTATCTTCAGTTTTTGTCCATATCCTCTAATAAAATTTGCGAAGTTAATCCGTTTTCACTAGTCCATGTGTATGGACTAGTCCGTGTGCATGATTTTGAGTGATCTTTCAAGAGCATAGAGAAAGAAGATGCTCCTTCTTGTGTTTTTGTGATCCTTGATCGCATATTTTTTAAAGTTATTTCTTCTTAATTGGGTTGTTTTTTATTTAAATGGTCATACAAACTTCACTTTTTGTTTTATGGAAGTATAACTTTATACACAGTCTCCTTATTAGGTTATGCCCTTAATCGGATATGATCTTATGAGTTACTGAATACTTTATCCACTTACTGTTTTTATCTAAGGTATCTTCAGAATCCTAGCCTAGATAATCAAAATGACCACTGCTATAAATATTGATTTTGGATATTAATTGCTGCCTCCTTAGATTTTCTTCACTTCAGCAGGGACTAGCATATGTAATTATAATTCTGTTCCTCTTATTTTTACCAACTGCGTTTATAAATCTGCCTTGATAATGCTTCTGTTTGCTTACTCTTTTTCTTACAGTTCTTTAAAATGCACATAAAGTGGGCTTTGGCTGCTCCCTCATTGAGTAAATATCACCTCATACTGTTGGCTGGGTGATGTATCATTCCATCTCTATTTATATCTCAAATGTACACTGGATTGTGACACATTAGATGTGGTAAATTTAATTGACATGTAAAGCATTAATTTTTGCTTTGCTTTTTTTTTTTATTTTTTTTACTGCATCAGGATTCTTATAATATTTTAGTCATCATTCCGAATGCAGGGCAAATCTACCTTCTTGTTTAATGGTCCTTTCTGGATGTAGATGTAGTAGCAGCTATTACTCTTCGAAAACAGGATTCATTCCTTCATAGTCTTTGGGTTAGATCTAGTTTAAATTTCTACTTGTAAACAAGATATGTTTATCTTTGTGCCAGTTACATTAACAGTCTTATTTAATCTGTTCTCGCATTTCGCACAATATTGTTTTTTTTTTTCATTGGATGGTTCTGTAATATTGAATATGCTAAGTACGATTTCATCACTTCATGAAAACACAGAGCATTCACTATCACTGTAAATACTTTTGTACTCGGTTATAAATGATGGTCTTCAGCACAGCTAAAAAGCCCAGAACTGGAGAATGACCCAGTGCATGGAATATTGTACACAAAACAGAAGGCTCTTACTTAGGCACTCGTTGTAAGAGGATTGTGTCCCAAGGAGAACCAGTCCGCGTTCCCCCCCTAACCCTCTGCAATGACATGTTTTGTTTGCTCTAATGCCTGTGCCCAGGCAAGGAACTTAAGTGCTGGATTATTGTAAAACCATCCACGTCAAGCTTGGTATGACATTAGCATTCTTCATTCCAGGTAAAATGTTGAAACTTCATCTGAATAAAAAGAAAAATGAATACTTTGCCTGGAGTGGTGAACGTTTACCATTTTTCCTCATGGCATGATTGAGTGTCTACAAATATATTAGCAGAGAGCAGTCACTTGAATAGAAAAAGAGCCTGATTTAGAACTTGGTGGACAGGTTGCTCCATCACAGCGGTGACGGATATCACATCTGCTGAAACCTTAAATCCCGTTATAACCAAAGGGATTTAGATTTCAGCAGACAAGATATCTGTCACTGTTGGGACAGAGTAACCCATCCGCCGAGTTCTAAATCAGGCCCAAAATCTTCTAGCTGGAGTTTGGTGCTCATCTCTTGAAATGTTCTCTGCTTACAAGGAGAATGTTCGTGGACCACTTTTTAAAATCTAAAAAAAAACTGGTCTCTAGCATTCCTGGGTTGTTCTAAAATCTAGTATTGATCTCTTAATAAGCAACTCTTTATCAAAGTTAATCATTTGCTACATTAGTTTTAATCAGGGTTCTCCAAACGTTTCAGTACGAGGGCCCCATCAAATATTTTACAAATATATGCGGGCCGAAAAAAAACTGTTTAATAAATGAATGAATACAATTTAAATGAATGAATAAGGTTTACTTGTATCTTCTTTGTAATTAGCATGATGTGATTCAGAACAAAAGAGAAATGTGGCAACTACAAATTAAACTGAGAAATAATCAATTACATAACTGTAAATAACAACAGAGGATCAGATAAAACCTTGTAGTGGGCCAGATGTGACCTACAGGGCTTAGTTTGGAGACCCCTGGTCTTAATGCTTAAATAATTTGTTCCATTTGCCTTGTGCTCACAACACTGAAGTCTGTTGGTCACAGTTCCTAAGAAACATAGGTGATCCTTCGGTGCAGGACTAAAGATGGCACGTATAAATGCAAGTCTAATATCTGAGGGTACAGAATTACAGATTACTGGTCCATAAGTAAAAGAGGCCCTCCCACCTCTAGATATAAGCCTATGACATGGATGGTTACCAGCATCCTATGTCCCTGATGTTCTGCTTGTGAAAGTATTGTGAGATTTTATTGGGCAGTTAAGCTGGGCACAGGTTTTTAATGCATTTAACCCCATGACACCCAACTTGAAAGCAAATGCAGTTTCTGATTGGGAGTCGGGTTTGACATTTCCTTCCTTGTTAGAGGTAATACCTCCTCTTGTCTGCAGCCCGAACCACCTCAGCATTAAGTGGAGTATGGGTGCATCTTTTGTGATTGTGAACAAAAAACTTGACAAACCATTCTCAAAGATTAGCTATCGAGGATCAGTTCAGCAGTTTATCAATAATTGCATTACCAATCCAAGATTGAAGCGGGGCCCATTGATATATTTTATTTTGTACTTTCTTTTAATTGGAAGCACTTGGCCTTCACAATTATGAAGAGCTGTTTCCTTTTCCTTCTTTTTTTTTTTAATTTATCTTACATATGCCTGTTGAGTTTGTGTGCATGTTTTTTGGTTGATCTGTGAGTTGATAAACACGAGTGAATGTGAATGAGTTAGTGGCCAGATAAATTGATGCTTTAGTGCAGGGATGAATGACTGAGGTATGAATAATGGCGGTACTCAGTGCCTACACTTGCCAGTGACGGAAGAGATGCTTTCAGGTAAGCACCAGATCGATTGACATTGCTTGTGCCTCTTTGTTGTGTTGTTGGTCTTAAAGGGAACCCCGTTTTTTAATCTATTCTCTAGTTGGTAACTTCCTACTTGTGACATTTAACAGGACATTCTGGAATGGACATAAAAAACTCACCCGAAACCATCTCCCCAACTGTCTTCCTGCATCATGTATTTCTTTCAGCAGATGTAGGAGGATAAAAACTAACTTTTTCTTCTTAAATATCAAGAAGTCAGGTGCTTTTGATAACACTTTCCATGATGAGAAATTGTCAAACGTTATGGGATGAGTGCATAATATCATGTGTTTCATACCTCATAAACATCCATTATGAGAGATTGTAAAATGTTATGGGATGAGTGCATAATATCATGTGTTTCATACCTCGTAAACATTTCAATTGATGTTGTTTTTTTTAATCCTTTGTAACTTACATTTATTTTGCTTATTCTTCTGGTTGTTTTGATGTCATAGCTGTTTTTTTTTAGTTTTAGCCAAGGTCGGTGAACCACATTTTTTGTTTATTGAAACTCGTAGGCTAGCATATTCTAAAGATTAAAGTATCCCACAGACTACAGCATTCCACATACAATGAGCATGGATGCAGTGGACACTGGTAACACCCTGTCTATCCTTGGCCATAAGGTCTTGTACATCAATCCTTAATCCCACAGCTCGTACTGTAGATGAACCAAGGAATGAGCTACTTGAGGAGGGCACAAAACACTATATTAGGAATGATGAGGAAGAGCACATATTGCTTTGGTCTGGTCTGGTTCATAGTATATTGGTAAAGTTTCAAATATTGGCCACTAGGGGGCTTGTTTCTACACATTGTGTTGTAAGTCACTGAGAAAGTAGAAGTTAAGGTCATGTGATAAGGTTTTGCATGCGCTACCCCACAACAGCAGTCTCTTTGTTACATGTGTTCATGATGTGGTTGTCAAGCTCTTAAAAATAAGATCATTTGAGTGCAAGAAAATTTGATACGCATGTGGGCATCAAAAACCTGCGTGGTTTTGAACACAACGGTCCGTGTTTTTTTATTTTTTAGGTGGACTAAATCAATTGCTTTCAAGTTTGAAGCTTCGGTGTGGAAAATGAAGATGCCACTGCTTTACAAGGAACACTTTTTAAAAAAATATGATTTTAAGTACGGAATGGAATCATGTTTACAATTTTTTTTTAATTTCCTAACGGGGTTGTCATTCGATATACATAATAGAACCACACTCTGACACATAAAAGGACCTTGGTGCACACCATGCTTTATTTTTTTACACGAAATCATACAGTGGTCTGTTTCAACCTCTCTGTGCACTATCTTGCATTACACATCTTCAAGCATTACAAAATTACTGCTAGATTCCAGTGCAACAGTTCACTCTTAACTTCGATTAACAAGACCAAGTGATAGGAGTCATACTAATGGTGGTAAAGTGCTATACTAATGCAAGTAATCATAACTGATTCCAATTTGGTGTTGTGGCTCAACAGGCACTCAACATCTGAGCTGGTATTTCTGATATGGGCCCAATTTCGGTCATCTTGCATTCCTGCAGCATTTGGTTCATGCTTTGGTAGGTGTGAAGAAAAATCAGTTTTACGTTCACTATCTTATGGCATGCTTGCAATACTTGCCCGGCTTTGGACGAGGGGCCAGTAGTTGTGCCAGAATTTATTGAGTCCCTGCCCGACAGCGTGGGTTTATTCTTAGCTTGGGACCAATGAAAGATGCCAACAATAGCTAGCTAGTTTTACAATGAAGTAAGTAGTTTCTATTATTCTACTTTCTTTTATTTTTTTTTCTTTGACATGCTCCTGGGTGTGCTCCAACTTTCTCCTCGCTGCCAGTAATTTCTTGTCAAATAAATGCTAGGCAGTGGGATTTTCCTGTTTGGTGTTCTCAGAAATATTGATGTGAAACTTAAGTCTTTTTTGTTCAGCTCTACTTGGGTTGGGTGAAGATGTTGTTGGCTGTGCAGTTTTGTAAGGGCTGCTTGCTTCCTGTGTCCTGATCATTGGCCGGGCTCAGCAATTACTCTTGTAATTAGATTTTTCCCCTACTGCTCCATTGATGAATTGATCGTTTAGCTGCCTTCTCGAGTTGAGCTGGGACGGTCTATATCTTGGCCTGACAGCTCATTCTAAAGGTCGCAGTCTTTACCTATTTTTGGAGCATTTGACCAGTTATTATTACCTCCCTATCTTATTCACTGCTTGAGGGATACTAAAACTTATTTTTTTAATAAGTTAGAAACTGATAACGACTGAGGGTAATAAGCTCGTTTAATTAAAAAGGTGCTCGCCCCCATAATCAGTTGACTTCACTGCCCACGTTAATTTATACAGTCTACCTGGCAGCAATACTCTCCATGTAGCTTCCTCAGTCAAAGGATTAGAGGTAGTTTTACATTCCTTCCAGAGGGTAACGGCTGTTCTGCCTCTGTGGAGGAAGCGTATGCTTGCCATTACAGTAAATTCAGAGAAGGAAAGGAGGCGAGAAACCTCCAACAAAATTTTCAGAGAGAAGCGTGCCTGACAAGTGGGTGAGTTAAAATTCCAGGTGGGAACTTGACAGATTGTTATGGTACTAAGTGAGATGAACAGATTACCTTTTGGGGCGGGGGGGGCTGTTTAAAGGCTTGTACCTGACTATTAGAAAGCTCTTGATAGCTCCCAATTTTCTGTCACCCAAGATGTTTAAAACCACGGGGCTCACCCATCACTTACATAACTGTGAGGAACAGTGTCCTCCTGCAAGCAATGTATATCCATCCTCTGGTGGTGGTTGCTCTTGTTCAGTTAGAGAGGAAGACCTGTTCCTCTTTCTAGGGCTGTGGTGGAGTGGACCTCCTTTAGAGAGCTATTGGTTTTGCCTATTTTTGTAGGTCTCGGGACAAGCACAGTTGGAGCTGCTTTTCAAGTCTGGATGGGACACTGCTTTCCAGGTCTGAGTAGGCGACTTGGTATCTGTGTCTGGGAGCAGGCGAGGAATGGGGCTTCATTATAGGTCCGAACTGCTCTTTACAGATGTGATGGTAGGTGAGGGAACATGCTTTCCAGGTCTGTATGCATGGGAGAATGGGGCCTGCTTTCCAGGTGTGAAAATGGGAATGCCTTCTGGGTCTGTGGGTTTGCATACGCAGTGGTCTGGGGTGTGCAGCTTTCTAGGTCTTTAGGAGCCCGATTTGCAGGTCTGTGGGCATGGGAAGGTGGGACTGATTTCCAGATCATATTGGGGCCTTCTTTACAGGTCTGAGGTTGAGGGTCCACTTTCTGAAGTCTGATGAGATCCACCTTTCTAGGTCTGATATGGGAGCCTGCTTTCTAGATAAGGTAGGAACCTTCTTTCCATGTGTGAGGAGCACTGCCATTCAGGTATGAGGGAGAAGGGGACCTCCATTCCAAGTCAGTGTGGGCGAGTGATGGTGTGTGTGGGGGGACCTTTTTTAGGCCTGTTTGCAGCTCTGCATAAATTGTAATCTTCATGTTCACTTTGCACAGTCGGAGCTTGCGTGGCAGATAGCACAGTAAAAAGTCTCGATTCATAGGAGAGTCTCAAGTAGTACTGTGGCAGATAGTCCATATTCTAATTCAGTGCTGCAGTTCAAAACATGCTATTCTTTTGGATTTGCCTGGTTGTTGCTTTTGTGCAAACTGTTTATTTGGAAGCACTCGCCGTCCCCTTGGGGTGTTAGGTGATGCAGTATTTAAAAAAAAAGACCATTAATGTGCCAAGTTGGCACGCAGTCATCAGGCCAGGCCCCTTCAATTAAAATGGCCTGATCTAAAACGAAATCGAGAATGCATTGACCAGGCTCAGAGTTGGACTCCGCAGAGACTGAACCTAATTAAACGGTTATCACTGGCCTGATGTTTTTGCTAATTTCAGTGTTTTTCTTTCTTGTTTGTGCAGCCCATGAAATGAGGCAGTAGTATTTGTCAATTTTTTTATTTTACCGATGAAGACTCTTTCTTAAGCTTGCAGTTTCTTTAAAGTTTGGATTTTATTGGTGTTTACATTGTGTTCATTTATAATTCACAGTCCAAAGACCTATCAGCAGCAATTAACTATGGAGGTCCTTATTCTGAGAGGTTTGTCTATGGAGGGTTTGCCAGTTTTGAACCACAATGGGCTTTATCGGGTTATGACTTTTCACTCAGATTTTTACCACCTCGTGAACCTCTTCGCTGCCATAAACTTTTGTTTTTTTAACCTATGTGTCAAAAAGTCCTGACATCAAGGGACAACAATTCTTCTTTTTTTAATAGAAAAATCCATCCTGGTCTAGTCCTTGTATGCATATTGTTAAAAGTAGAGTGCAAACACCTTCCTTGTCTATTCCCACTTTCCATTTTCTTTTCGATGTCTGTCAATACCTCAGTAGCTGATACATCTCGAGGCAGACGTTTAGGGAAAAAGTGTATGTTTTGAAATAAAATCTTTAATATACTGTGTGTAAACAAATTGTTCTGTTTAGTACAGGGCGGCCCGACCTTATCTCTCTCTGTTGTATTTCTGTGCTTTGTAAATGAGATGTAGAGTGTAGCCCAGGAAGGATTTTGGCCTCGGCTACCCCGCAAAGTTAGTTTCTTGTTGTATACGAGTTTGCAGCCTGGGATAGCCTTTCTAATGTTCAAGCAGACGTCATCTACTCAAAGGCAGGCCCTTTCTCAGAAGTTAATAAAAAAGTCACATTGAGACCTGAGCTTTAAATATTATCTCTTATGAAGCTAAAAGAGGAAAACTGCATGGGTGTATGCTGTGGCAGAAAAATATGTTGCAGAGATGTAATAAAATGCCACCAATGTGGACTGTGTCCCCCAGAACGAATAAAGCATCATTCCGTGTTGGAAGGCCGAGGTGTAACCATTTGCATTAAAAGAGACATGCAAAGGAGTCATCATAGTTTTGGAGAACAGTTAATACATTTTCTAGGGGTATAGTGTCCAGGTGGTGGTGTGTGTGGTAGGGGTGGTGGGGGCGGCTGAAGAGGTAGAATTAATTTGCCACTTTAGTGGTGTGATATTTTTAAAAGGTACTATATCAGGACACTGTTTTTTCACAGAGATGTGAAAAATAATCAGCTGCTGATCAGAGAACGGACTATTCTTGGAGCAAATTGCTGAACGCCCTGAGGCGTTCTAGAATCCATGTTTTACGCATTATAGAGCTTGCATAAATGTAATGCCTGCCAGGCCGTTGTAACATGAGACTGCATCACTTATGTATGCACACATATTTCAGCTCATCCAGTAGTTAGGGATGAGATTTTGTTTCTTCAAGTCAGATGCTTGCCTCTAACCAAACATTGTAACCCCTGAACTCCCCGTCAGATATATCAGCCCTTTTGTGATCTAGATGTTTCCTTTCCAGTTGATACGGGTCTCTAATCCTGTATCTCAGTTCGCTGTCCAAAGAGCTCTTTGGACTCTCTCACTTCCCCTCACTGGAGTAATGTGGATTCTGAGTCCTGGGATAAAAAGATTCTACTGAACTAATATTGTACCTTCGATGTCTGCCAATGAGAGGGATCCCTATACAATCAAAGCTTGCTCCATTAGTATTGCCAATGCCTGTTTATTTTGGCTCTTCCTGATACAAACACGACTTTGAGGAGCCTTTACACCACAGTCCTTAGTATGCAGTGTTTAGGTTGCTGCCGAGGCTGCATTGATTGTGGTGGGTGGAGCTAAAACTAGTGGTTAGAGCACATCATGTATTTCTAGCCCTCCTCGACTGACGTCTATTCACTGATTTGGCTGCTGTGCCTGATAGATCAGCGAAGCACTGTTAATATTTAATTTCCGTGCCCTGGGTGGTTTGGAAATGGAGTCCAGGATTTAGTTTTGGACGCAGTTTATAATAAGGCTTCGCAGGTGGGAATCGCTCTCCGCATCTTCGGCTTGTTATTCAGAATCTACCCTCAGGGATTTGTGGGGGAGACTTCCCGGGGTTGTCTCTGCTGGGACAATTTAATTAAGCAGCTTCTAATTAGCTGTGTTTCGGAACTGAGGCCTCCCTTTGGGTGTGATACCAGGGAAATAGGCTCATCGGCCTCCAGAGCAGGGATTTTCGCTACAAAGCACAAGGGGAGCTGCCCAATGGTGGGGTGTGGAGGGACTGATAACCTGTTGTTATTGAACACATCTTTTGGGGGTATTATGCTATATGTATCTCTTCATTCCCATCTAAGAGTTCAGACTCCTTAGTCACTAAAAGGCCTTCTCCACGATCTTTCAAAGATGGGCAGACATTTTGGCCATTTCACAGAGGGACTGGAGCCTGCCATATTCTTAATTTCTTATTCAAATATTTGCTGTTTTAGGAATTGGCACTTAAAAATTTTCAGAAAGCACCTGAAACGCCGCTTGCCAGTTTCATTGTTTTTGAATTAAAAGCATTGATATGGTTAGAAGGATGCTCGGTTGTTCATTGGAGAAAGCCGATTTTAACTGCTATTACTGTACTCAGCACGGCTTTCTCCCTGTAACCCTTCCATGTATATTATGGGTTTGTCCCAGTTGTGCTTTCTTAGGTTTACTCTTCTCTTGAAAGCTTTGTGATGTGCACATGAACTTAAAGGACATTCGCTGCTAAGAAAAGTTGCAAAGGGCAGTATATTTAATAATAACCTCCTAGTAAGGACTTCCTGCATATGGAGTCTATGGTGGATTTAAATTAACTTACTTTCCGTAGCTGAACATCAATGGCTAAAACAGTGTTCTTTTGAGAGCCACAGGTAGTACTTTGTATGAGAATGATCATTACACGTGCATTAAGCTAAAATCCATTATTGCATAGAGGGCTTATGACCAAAGTTCATAGTGATTATAAACTAATGCAAATCCGTCCCATAAGTAATATTTATGTTTTTATATTTTGTTTTAATTATTGACTTCTCCTTATGCTGTGTCTCATCTATACGTTTTTCCACCTTTATCACTTGGAAAGTTATGATTTCCTCTGCCATGCGACACGCCAGAAAATAAAGGACATACAAGGTTGTCAAACAGAGACTGGATGCTGGACCATAATATAAATCTATCAACATGACCTAGAGATAAGCTCCTCAGTAAGCCTAACTGGGGGGACTAAAGAGTTCTTGACATGAATGTTTGCTGTTTTTTTTATTTTCTTTCATCTCCTTGCCTGGGACCACTTAGTATGAGATGCATATGCTGCTACGTTTACAGCAAAGGGCTACTTTATGCCTCCTGAGCAGGTAGACCTCTGCTTTCATTTCCTTTTTCAGTCTCCTGTCAAGGAGACTCAAATTTCACCTTTGACATTGCGCTTCTGAAATATCTAGCAGAGGTGTGCACACCTTGTGATTCATTGGTTTGTACAGCAGCTATTCATGAAATTGACGGTGATTGTGATTCATAACTAACGTCAGCTGGCAGGTTTGATGGGGACAGTTCCTTTTGTAGCTAAATGTTAAAGTGAGTTCATTATCGTTCCCAGGATCTACATGCCTGCCACTTTTTACTTATTTTGGAAATGAAGCCTCCATATTTTTGTTTAATTCACTGTGTGAAAGTCGCTCCCTTCACTTCGACCTGGTTGCCTCTCTTCAGCAGTTGTTCTGAACTGTGGTTTAATCCTTCATCTAGACTAAGGGGGTTATTACAACTTTGGAGGAGGTGTTAATCCGTCCCAAAAGTGACAGTAAAGTGACGGATATACCACCAGCCGTATTACGAGTCCATTATATCCTGTGGAACTCCTAATACGGCTGGTGGTGTATCCGTCACTTTTGGGACGGATTAACACCTCCTCCAAAGTTGTAATAACCCCCTAAATCTCTTGTGTCTGCTGCTCTCCACAGCGCACGTGTTTAATCTCAGAAGAACTAGTCTTCTGGCTGCTGGAGGGCCAGACTTGGTTATTACCCATAGTGCTCACACCACCCTCTTTGCAAAGGGGCTAACTACCTTACAATCCTTTCCACCTTCCATACATTAAGGTCATTGGGGATCGCCTGGTTTGCAAACCCACCTTCCACGCTAACATTCCTCACCTCCTTTGACTTTAGTAGGGCCATCCGTCTCAAGCAGGTGACTTTACCCTCCATGGACACTCAATTTTTTTGATATGTGGAAGTTTGGCCCATCCTGTTTAAGGTTGAAAAAACTCACTTGCTTGGCAATGATTGATTGTTTCAGAAACTGACATTTACTGAAAAACCCGGAGAATAATAGCCCTCTTGTCCTCAAAGCTTTTCTTCTTTAATGAAAACTTGAAATATTTTGCCATTACTATACCAAAGTTCTCAATGGTAATAGGATTTGAATCAGATAAATATTCCTTATTTATGGCGCAGTAACAAGTGTAATTTTTATAGCCAGATTAACGTGATGGGCCAACTCCACCATAGGGTCGCTCCATTATTATAACAGTGAGTTAAAATTTGCTTCTACAGTAATTCCATAAAGCTTAAATTGTTGCTTTATTATGACGAGTTAAAAAAAATATAGGGATAATGTGCTACATTGATGAGGCACATAAGAAACTTCCCCTGTGATCACAGGCACGACCTATTCTTAAAAGTTTCAACTCAAATTTTTGGCAGATATCGTAGGTGTGTGAGTACTCAGACAATCACATGTTTAGAGGGACACTCCCTTTGATCTCGGATTGTATGCTAGGAACACAGAAAACAAGAAGTGTGGGGGGGTATTGTTCAGCATGTGTAACAGCACACCCTCAACCACTGCTTGCATCTGAAATATCTTCAAGGGTTTTGTAGGACCATCTGAGCGGATAAAAGGTTGAATTTCTTCACATTTACACATAAATAATATTTACACTCCTTTATAGTAGGAAATATTCTTTGAGAAGATGAAACCCATCCATAACCTTTGTTCTACTGCGCATCATTCAGGAGTTACTTTGATGTTTTGTATAGTCCCACAGGTTTATCTTACTCTATTTCCTCCATTCATATCGCTTGGCCCCTCGCCACTAGTCTTCAGAAGTTGGTATTTTTATTTAATCAGAAATAATGCAAAAATAAAGTGCCTTTTCTCTGATCCTCATACCAGGCAAATCATTTGAGGAGTAGCGTTTTCTCAATAGCTGAAAGCTGCTATGAGTTGTAAGAGAAGAAGTGCTCTTATTTGGCCCACATCCCTCAGGATAGGAGTTCTTCGCTTGCATCCAGAGTTATGGTTTCTTATACATGCACAAGGAGGAAGCTAAACTGATACACTGATGCCTGAAAAACTTGTGGGTCTCCAGGTGGAGTTAAAGAAGCCCTATCAAGACTGCCACAGAAGTCTTCTAGGCACAGTCAAAGGCATGATTTGGTATAAAATGTGCTGGTATGTAGAATGTCTGCAATAGATATTTTTTTTTAAGGGTGAGTGCGATTTTGGGGCACTATAAGTATGTTGTTGTTGAAGCACCAAATCTTCATATAAGAGTTTGAAACCATTCAAATAGGAAGTAAGTTGTTAATTTCCTGGTACTCACTTACGCAACAGCAGGTAGGTCCTGTGACTGCCCATCCTCTCTAACTGTCCCTATCTCCTAACTTCCGCTCCCACACCAGAATCCTATTTCATTTTTCAATAGTGGTGTTCTAGACACCAGCTCAAATATACAGTGAATTTAAACACACAGCGTATTCCACACACCCCTTTCTTGCCAACAGTGAATAGCCATTCCCTTGCATATAAAGCAGGACGACAGCCATTCGCAGTCACTCATTCTCCGGCATGTCTACTTTACACACTCGCCCTCCAAACCAACCCGTTAAATTCTCCAGTACTCATGCAGACAAACAAAGACAACAATTACAGTCACAGAAGCTCTGCAGTGGGTCAAGATATTAGCCTCATTACACCTCATTTCAAACAAAGAAGCAGAACAACAATCAGATTGTGATTATAATTGCACAACGATCCAAGATGAGCAGGTCTTGGGACTTCCTCTGTCTTGCGCTCTTACCACCACATATCTGCATAACTGCACTCGTTCACAATGTCCAAGACGTCCACTTCACATTACTAAACAACATAGCACACCAAACAAACCATCACACCTTTCCCATTATCCATAAGCAAAACATACATCCCCATAAGAACAACACACTGCACAATGTACATACACACAGACATTTAGTCCCAGTACTCCAACATAATCCTACACCCTGTTACACTAGCTGGCCAAATAAACATGACTAAGTGTTGGGCCGAAGGAAAAAATTAATTTGCAGCTAGTACTATGCATTCTGGGCATACCATCAGAAAAAGTTAGGACATTTTCCTAGCACAATGATGACAGCCTCTAATAGACGAATACTGACAAATTTACACAACACAACAATTAAAAAGTAGCGTCAGGCAATGCCACCATTCTACGTTGGCAACTAAAGAAATACTTACTGCACACTAGATCTACACTAGATCTACATTAATCACTTGCATTCAGACATGTCACTGACAGGCTCCATTATATGCAAGCTAAATAAAAACACCACAAAACAATCACAGACACACTCTGCCTCCTGTACCTCACACCTGTCAAATCTTTCCACTTGTATACAGTGATAACTGGCCGCAGAGCACACTCAAACAAAAGCTGTGGCTATTAACCACAACACAACGGAGCACTATACTTCCCCACCTTTTCACTCTATAGCATACTTTCCATTGCATCCCCTTGCAACATGCTACTTCTCTTCTGACCCCTCAAACTCTGGGCTTCTCCCTTTAATTGCTGGTACTAAGCTGCCGCACGTTTTCACTCCATGGGATACTTCCCCATGCAACCTGTCACAGCAGAGTACTTTTCTTCCCCAATTTAGTACACTGGGGTACCCCCATGCATCGTCACACAACAGGGATCAACACTTACACAATTTTACATACCGCAGGGTGATTCCTGCATACAATATATAGTGATAGGATGCTACTCTATACTCTTGAACCAACACAAGGTGTAGTCACTCTTGTACCTTGTGACGGGGTACTGTGGTTCCACACATCTAAGACACTTGGAGAAGCATAACAGCTGCATCTATATAACACACAGATGGGTACTTCACTGTCTTCCACAATCTGCTAACTAGACTGGTTAAGAAGATAAGTGCTTACACAGTACTCACAAAATAGCCTACAGGTGGATTATTTAATTTTACCAACCTGTGTTGCAGCACTAAGGAATCTGCATCACAACCATAACATAAACGGCTATTGCCAAACCGACATCAGCTTATAGAGAAACCTACTAACCTGACACATTCATTTCGAATAGGATGTGTATGACACGTCAATATGCAAGAATCACCAACCAAAATGTTCCCCAACCTAATGAACCTTCTATTGGTAAACAAGTTACTTTTTTTAAAAGAAGCAAATTGAATAATACAGACTCCATGAATGGCAAATAACTTTACTGAATAATTAACTGAATACCATATTTTTAGGGTCGAGCCTGCCTCTTTAGTGTTCAGAAAAGGGCTCGGAGCCCTGTCAACATGACGTCAGTGTTTTTTATTGGTTCGTGGGCTTGCCTAATAAAATCTGCTTGCTTTAATTAGTCGGAGGCACGCATAGGTCATGCCTTTTCCGGTGGCTGGCCCTCCTCCAGCGCAGCGACCAAGTACAGAAAACATGCGAGACTCGTTGTTTTCCATCGGGCTCGTGGACCTCTTTTTCTCTAATTTACGAGCGCGATCTCGCTTGGCAGAAGTCGAGCGCTTTACATAGTTAATCTCACTTTTTCGGGTTATGTACATAAAGCACTTTTGCCCTAAAGGTGAAAAGTCGGGTTAGGAGTTTACAACGCGATCAGCTCTAACATGAGCAAACGCGAGACCCGTTGCATTGTAAATGCTTGTTAACATTGCAGTTGGACAAAAAGCAGGCGGTGTTTCACCTTTCCATGACTTCAGGATACATTGTACCCCCGAACAACTTTAGTTTCAATTCTATCTCCATGTCCTTGGAGATAGTCCTTCTTCTTGTAAATTAACCAGGAGCCTTTGAATAGTCTTTCTTCATCGCCCCCAGACCAGTCTCAGTCGGACATCAGTTTACTAACTTCCTTCATGATGTCAAAGTCTACAAAGCCAGTGCCTCCTGTTTAGCATCCAGCTTTGGAATTGAAGACCTTGATGAGGCTATCTCATGAGAAAGTTGCACTGCTATACTCCCAAAAAACATGCTGCTTTTTCCATCACAGACTGACTCACACCAGAGAGAAAAGACCCCATTTAACAGGTAATGTGTATAGTCACTGGACCTCTGTTCATCTCCTTGAGCACAGTACTAGCAGGAGCCATGTTACCTCTTCTGGTCACTCCGCCTTGAGTACCATAAAATATACAGATGAAACTGCCACCTTAATATGGAAAATCCTCTGCGCACTCACCAACGCTTGTTTTTATTCGATCATCTTCATGAATGTATAAATGCCTTCATCTGCATGGGTTATTTGAATTTCAGAGTTATGTTTACTATAAAGGAGATATCCTGCCTCTTCCACTGTCTCCATAGCACCATCTCCACAGTGCTGTCTTTATAACACCGTTTCCATAGCATTGTCCTTAAGCTGAGACACATTACGTAAATTTATTACTCCCCTCAGCTGGATTCTTCTCCTTGCCAGACCTTGTCCATCCTCCTCTCTGGGCTCCTCCTGCTCAACACTTTAGCTGAAACCACTTTACTATTGGTCTGAGGATATGCAGTCCTAAAACTAGACCACCAAGGTCATAGAGCTGTCTTCTTTCTCACGACAGGCCTCCTCCTGTGCCAGAAAAAAAGCTCCCAACTGCCACCACAGTCTTGCTGCATGTTTAGGCATTACCTTAACAAGTTGTCGCCAAAATGTTGTAGCTAGAGGGCAGAATTTTCATATAAGAGTGCGGAGCCATTCAAGTAGGAGCTGCGTTATTTATTCCATGTTAGTCAGTTGGGTTACAGCAGCAGCAGCAGGTAGGTGTTGTCAGAGCTCCATTCTCTAGCCCACTGGTTCCCAACCTGTGGTCCGGGGACCCCTAGGGGGGCCGCGAAGCCCCCTCGGGGGTCCATGACTGCTTGGACAATTTATTAATGTTAACAGACTAGATCCCCAGCTTTCACTAATGACACACTGCGTGGGTCCCCGGATTCCAATAATGATTCAGTGATGGTCTGCAGGTTCCAGTACTGATAAAGTGGGGGTCCACAGAAGTCAAAAGGTTGGGAAACACTGCTCTAGCCTCTCCACTCCCCATACCAATGTTCTATTACATTATTCACTCTCAATATTCCCGACACCAGCTCAGACATAAAGGGAATTGGGACACCCAGGATACTACAGGGATAGATTATGGAGAGTATTGGCAGACGCAGATTAGTTACATTAGTGTTTCATATTAATGGTTGGTGAGGTGGATAGTTTGAATGAAGGGTCTTGATAACACCTTTCATCCATTCAATAAAGCTGATGTGTTCCTTCAGTGATAGTAGGCCATGAAGAACAGTCTTCAAGAATAGATCGGGTAAATTAATCTATCAACAAAGAACAAATGAATGTAAAATCAATAAAAATTCATAGAAAGCAGCAAAATAATCGGAATTGTATAACCAGATATCTAAACATCAATAAACCTAACACACCTGCTCGATGTTTTAGATCTTATGAGCCATGACTTAGAAACAGTGAAAACTATAAACAAACTAGTGTCGGTTTTCCATATTCTCAGTCCATCGATATGATAAACAAACATCGACAGAAAGGCACAACCCGTCTGGCTCTAGGTTTTGAATAAACTTAACAGTAAAAGAATACATGTTCCTCGTATTCCTCTGAGCAAGCAGCATATGAGGCACAGTTTGGACTGATGAGCAGGGAGCGACAACGAAACAATGAAAGTGGCTATTGGAAGGATGCCATATCGGAACATCGAAAAATCAGATATAATCAAAATTCCTTTTGCTTAAGTGCACATTTGTGGCGCTAAAATGCTTGTCTCTATCTACCAAGAGAGTCAGAAGATTCTCTTCTTTCAGTAAGTCGACCCTAGTATCTGTCCTTCACAGGAGCAACTAAAGCTGGCTTTATCGAAGGAGGTTTGTGCCAGCTATCTCTCATTCCTAAATCGACCAAGGACTCCTCAAGAATAGTCTTTCCTTGATGTTTATATAGCAGTGGACGGGTGTAATCTATATTTTATTTTATAACATAACTGTGGTCACTCTGTAACTTGCAGATATGTAAAGCTGTTGAATGTTTTTTTCAGAAATGTCTTAGCTGGACACGAATCTGTTTTTGCTAAATTGCTTTTTCTCATTGACATTTTATTGTATTTGAATCCTCGGCCATGGCATCTCTGTACTATTTTTTGTAAGCAGTTTAGGCTGCAGATTTTATTTGCTTAAAACAGAATTTAGTTTTGATGCAGTACCTACATTGACCTCAAATTTTGTTACATTAATGTTTGGCCATGGACACTGGCTTTTTTTGTGGTTCATTATTTCAATATATGTAGAGTGCTGAATGCATTTGTGACCCTGCGCACCATGTAGGCTATTGGGATTGTGTGCTCCTACATGCCCCATGTTTCCTTCAAAATGGATTGTTTCAGGCATTGTATTCTGGTTCATCTCTAAAACGGTTATGTCCATGTACAGGTTGAAAACCGAGATATCTTTCATGAGGGTCTCAAGTTGTAATTTTTGAAGTTTGGTGGCAGAGCCTTATTTATTGAGTCGTGGGTTTATGATTGTAGCTTGGGAGTGGTATAGGCAGAGTGCTGTTCTATTTGTCTTCCAAACTTAGGTTGCTTTGATGCCTGTTTCCCAGCGGTCTTTGCATTGTATTGCACAGAATGTGGCATGTACGATCAGTAGTGGAAATGATTAATGTGTTCTGTATGTGGCATGGATGTCTTATTAGTTCTGTTGATATTGATGTGATAAACTTGAATACATGACAAGTCTGTGCAGTATTGATGTGGGTGAGTTGTTCCTACTAGTGTGTATTCCTGTTCTTTCAGGCTGCATTTGCCATACTGATCAGCAGATGGTCTTAGTCTGTTCAGGTTCTCCCAGTTGAAAAACTGCACTTTGCAAGAACATCTCCACCTTTGATGTTACCACTTCAATGCAGGGTGTCATTTTACCAAGTAGGTTCATCTTCGCCATCAGTGATGGATATTGCTCAAGAAGGGGGGGGGGGGCTTTGAAAAACCTGGATTCTCTACTGAATCCGAAATAAAGTATCTACTAAATATACTTTTTTGCTCCCAGAAAATGTATCTTCTGGCAGAAAGTACAGCAAGATGTTTTGATTTGATACTGTGAGTTGATTTGATATGGCATCCATTGACTGGCACTTTGTGAGCACCTTTGTCACTGTACCTCAAATAGTAACCCCATGAACTGTTAATGTTTTGGACTTAGCCTAGTTGCTTCTTTGACCTATCAGGATAAGGACAGGTATGCACATCATGCCCGCTGTTGTCACGTAGCGGCAATCCTACACTAGTGGAATCACATCCATTATCTTCAGTCTGACCCATGTGTTTAGCAGTGTGAAGTCCATTAGAGGTCCTGACTTTTCTGATTTTCTTTGGTTTGAGAAAATATATTGAGTTTTCTTTCTAATAATCTTAGGTATGCTTCTACCTGCTTTCAGTTATTCAGGATATGGTGGCTGTCCATTTATGGTTGGCCCAGCTTTGGAATAAATCCTGACACTCCCCTGTTGTCATGATTCCCGAAAGGCTAAATAATTGCAGTTACCTTCTGCCTTCTCTGAAAGCCTGTTTGTTATGTTAATATGGTTGTAGTGCAACTCTTTTAGGACAGTTGATAAAACAAATCATGTTGTTTTAACATGGGATAAAAACATCATTTTAAGGTTTGGATCGGTGGTTGTTCACTATTTTAGACAGAAGAAAGGGGTTCCTGGCATTATCTCTTTTCTCAATATTCCCAATACACACACGCTACTTGGAGCCACTTGGTGTATGTACAGGGGAGATATACGCCTTTAAAATTCTCTGTAGTTAGGTGTTAAGCTGTGAGAGGCCATCCCCAAGAAGGTTGACCTTTTATTCTCCCTGTAGATGACTTGAATGTGCTGGAGGCAATGGTCATACAACTCTTTGTCAGAGCCCCCTTTTTAAGAGCTGCTGCTCTCACTTATAATTTAACCTTGTCACAGAACTAGTATTGATAATATTTTTATACCATAGAATTGAGTACTTCTTTGATCCTGTGCCTTCCCGGGTCATGATTTGAGGCATGTTGTTTCCTTTTAGTTGGTACTTTGAGTGGAATCATTGAATTTTGGACCCAAAGTTGATTATTATTCCTAACAAAGATACAAATTAGAATAAAACAAAACATTTATCAAAGCCACTGAAATTCATTTCTGCCACACGATCCTTGCAGTATTTGCAGTAACTGAGATTTAAGATGAGTCTTCTGGTTTTTATTATTTTTTGCGGTTAATTTGCCTGGGCAGATTGTGGCTTAAAAAGTTAGATTATGTCTCTGTTACTGCCAACAGCCTCCTTTTTTTCCACACTTTAACACAATCTTTGTGTCTGTGTAGTTGCACATTTATTGTATCAACCTCATTCTGCCCCTCCACCACCTCGCAACATCAATCCATTGGAAACTCTTGAGTGAATTAGTATTTTGAGGGTGCGTGGAGAGTGTACCACCGGGAGTGCTGCTTTGCTCTTCCTGATCACTCTTGAGACTTTACTAAATTCCCTTTGAGCTCAGAATTTACGGTGATGGATGACTGTTCTATATTTTCTTCCTCGGATCAATAAAATGTAGCATCTCGGCTGTCGCATTAAGTATGACTCAACGGGGGAAAAACTTAAATCGATTCAACTTTTTTGCCTGCCCACAGATCGATTGCAAACCACATTTGCCAAAAGGGCAAACCTGCCAGATCAAAACGTCAAGGCCCTTTTGGAGGGATCAACATCTTGTCTCCAAGGACAACTGCACAGATTACTGACTTGGAGTTGGGTAAATGTCTCACGATATGGAGTGAGGTACAACTTTTTGGACTAATACCTTAACACAAATGTCCCTATGTCAAGGCACTACATACGGTACAAAGATCATGTGTCACGGTGTCACCCTGTAC
Organism: Pleurodeles waltl; assembly: GCF_031143425.1. NCBI lineage: Eukaryota > Metazoa > Chordata > Amphibia > Caudata > Salamandridae > Pleurodeles > Pleurodeles waltl. The sequence continues at coordinate 660,773,825 of NC_090451.1, forward strand.
AGTGTGACAATGGATTCCAAAGACATTGTACCACTCTCTGCCAAGTGCCTCAGTTTTGTGCACACTTACATCTTCGAATGTAACCTAACCTGTTCATCCGGCAGACCTTCAGTGTCTGGATAAAGGCATTTTTTTAGCCTCCTCCATGCATGTGTGTTTGTGTCTGCAAGATTTGCCACCACTTTGATGCACAGAGCTGTATGTGTGTTGCGGATTACCTATCCATTCTCTACATCACAATGTAAAATCCTTCAAACATAAAAATAGAGGATACGATGAGCAGGTTACTAATCTTCCCCTCGCCTACAAAAAATTAGGTATGGCATTTATGTGCCGACGTAGGTTAGTTATCGTAGCCATTCATGAATGCTGTTTACACTCATTGTATGCAGGAATGCTGTTTATCGTGTTAATGCTTACCCTACTGGCCTTGACATTGCCAAGGAACAATGTAGCAAAAAATTATGTTTTATATATAAAATGCATGTAGGAGATAAAGAATTGAATGTGATAAACAGAATGATGATTGAGTGTACTTTTCAGATGTAAAATAGTCCCTCAGAAATTTCAGACAAGCAATTTTTGGAAGGTGGAATGACATAATAGATAGCCAATAGCATGTGATTAGACAGTACTTGACTGGGTGGCATCAAAGCCCACTCTATGTATTCATTAAAGTATTGATAACCGTACGATTACAGACTTCGAATGTGTCATGCAAGTATATTACAAGAGGCTAACTGAGTCATTTAAAAGACATGTACACAAGATATATATTTGAATGTTTCTGTGAACGTTATCCCAGCAGTTCGAGCTCAGCAAGTACCAACTTTCATCAACAAAATGTGCTTCTTCCTTTCTGCAAGGTTGCAGTTTTAAACATTAACTGCCTGAATGTGGGATCATTTCAGGAATAACTTTTAAAAAAAAAAGGAGGAAGAGGAAAATGGCAAAGTAAGCTTCACCAAGACTACCTGATTTTTCACGTGCTCCCTGCTTTCCACTGTTATGTGTTTAATCCGAATCACCGTGGTTGTGCACACCCTTGGCACGATTCAAGCCAGGGCCAGTTTTAGCATGGATGAGCTGGACCTGCCCACGGTTCCAGTTTTCAGTGGGGCGTAGTGAAGTCAGATCACAGTTTGATTCACGGGCAAACTGGAGTTAAGCATTTCAGGGGTGTACGGACAAGGTGAGAAATGTAGTAATTCTCATTAGAACCAGCAAGCTCTTGAAGTTTTTAGTGAAAGGGTTGCTTTGGTGTCACTTCTGGCTTTTTGTTCTCTTGAACTGATGCTCAGGGACCTACTGTTATTTTGTAGCTAACAATTGATGGTCAGATTATACATATTCGATTGTAAGTGCTTATAGATGGGTTTTGTGGCCGCATTGATTTGGGAGCTTGAACCATTGTCGCACTTAAGCAAACCAACAGTTTTTTTATCTGGGTTGGCATTGCCTTTGAGTCTTCTTGCTCGCTGTATACTTGGAGGCATTGTTTTGTGGGCAACCTGTTTAAGGCAGCTATACTAAGAGCTTTCTGAATTTAATACTCGTGTTCATTGATGTGGTCTTCAATATTTTTAACTTGGTTTTGAATGGCTTTTCACATTATTCTTGCTTGGATGCTCCCAAGTGACTTGTACTGATCAGCATGCATCATAGGACAGGTTTCTGTTACACCTACTTCTAAAATCGATTTTTCATAGACATCTGACTTTGTTCTGTGGAGTTAAGTATGTTTTCCACAGTTCATTGTTTCATCATATTAGAACACCAGAGGTCCTCCTCACCCCATCAAAACCCTTAGAACTGGAAACATCCACTTTAGGCGTGTGTGCCACATCCCATAAAGTTGTCAAGCAAGACTGACTCGCCACCTTCCTTGTTATGCTGGAGCCACAGCTCTACCAGTACTAAACATTAACCATCTGCAGCAGTTGTGTTCTGTGCCCCTTTTTTGGGTTATCTTGCCTTCATTCCTCCTCCCTAGGTCTTGAGTGAGTCCTCCATTTACTAATGGACAGGGACTCATATATAATCAAGCCCACCAGTCTTGTGTGCTGAAGGAATAACCAGATCCTTTCAGGAGGAGTCTACAATCGTAGCTTCCAACTCCCTTCTGCATTACTGGATCCTTTGTTCTCCTGGTGGACTAGGGGTCTGTAATAATCCTGTTCAGCTCTCTGCTCTACTGATGTATCCATCACTAAAGCTATTTTTACTATGGCCTCTAACAACGTGTCCAACGTTGAAGTGTGCTCAAAGAACCATTTTAGTTCTGCTGTACCACCATTCCTATGATCACACTCTTCAGCCATCGGTTGTGTTATAGATACATTGCTTAGTGTACTATAACCCCCTATGACTCCATAACGTTGTACAATTCTATGCTGTGTTTCAGAGGTATCGGTGCTTTTTGAGCATTATGCCTAAAGCCTTCATGTGGTGTAGTAACATGTATGCACTCCTCACACTAGGACTCGGAATCTTTGTGTTCAACCCTTTTCTGGGCTGCTGTAAATGTCTCTGTTCTAGAAATGTAACCATTACTGTTCTAGGACCCTCTTACCTTCCATAATCTATGGTCTGCAGTCCCCTTCTATGGAAAAGATTCCCTTAATTGAACTAGTGCCCCTCCTTTAGTTGCTACCAATATACAACTTGTCATTATATGGTACACGACAGTCTTGAGGATCGAGCAGAGCACTTATCCTAAATGCATCACATGACTGCTCTGAACATAGTCTGCATGAAACCCAGAACTTTAGAGAAGCACACATCCCAGACTGCCCACAGTGCTATGAAGTCATTGTATTCAAAGATGTGCACTATACCACTGATAGTAGCATAACAAGTCTATTCTTCCAGTGTCCAAAGCTCCCACGATCGGCGTCACCAACGCACTTCTCTGGCACCCCTTTGCTCTGCTGTGCTACAGAACTCAGGCGCCATGATAGCCTTCTCCTGAGACACTGCTTTTTCGTTGTAATACATAGACCAATTGTTTTGCATGTCCAACCATCTGCTGTGGCATAGAACTCCTGCCATCACTATGTTCAACATCTGCTGCAGCACAGAACTATCTCAATCATTATGTTCAACCCCTTGCTGTGGTACAGAACTCTGCATTGCAGAAGGCACTGCTTTCTCAGTACAAGCCGCCAAGCTCTGGAACTCACTGCCACTCAAGATTTGAAACATTCGGGTACCTAGAAAGATAATTGCATCTTTAAATACAATCTAAAGGTGACAGCTCACAGATATAGAACCGCCCAGCCAGCATCTATTTTCTGTATCATGGTGAGGGAAGAAAGGCTGACTCTAGTTAGCCTGAGTATATATGGTAAAGGCAATTTCATAATTAGCCCTTCTGGCCCACGCCAACGCTAGTACCATACCAACCTGCGGTATGCAGCCAGTTGTAGCTTACTAAGACACATCTGCAGTGGGTCTTGTGCTTCACCGAGTAGAGCACCAGTCAATAAACCAGCCATCACCAACTGTACATGCATGGAATAATTGAAGATCTCTGTAAATTCTGACCAGTCCGAGGACTCTAATTCAGTCTATCTCTGCAGATCCCAACTAGCGAAGTGCTATGACTCCTTCTTTGTATAGCACAATGACATTCCACCCCACTAGATGTGCCTACTATTCTCGAGCCGAGCCTGATCAGGACTATAAACTTTTTTAAAAAATCAGGTTGCGCAATCCAGTGCAGTGACCAGCTAAGTATACTACCATACCAAGAAATGCCATAAGGGGAGCTGCTCAAAGCTGCCAGCTTAATAAAATCCATAAACTGTACGTCTGCCTTTGACATCTCTTCGTCCACCGCACTGCTAAGTGCTGCTTCCCAGAACAGATAACAGCACCTATGTGGCCATCACACACACCATTGGAACACTTCCCAAATAGGATCACAAAAGAAAGACAACCCCCTTCCACCCACACATCCTGCACGGCGTAGCTTCCAGCGGTACAGTGCCTTACATGTGGGAAGTAAGCGCAACAGAATGATGCAATACTTTATTACTAGGAGCCCTGTTGGCATTGTGCTAGTTAGCACAGGATTTGTGCAGTAGAGCTGCGTATGGACCTATATATCCCTGTGGACTTAAGCTCCACGCACGTCGAGAGGTTTGCAGGAGAGAAAAGCTTCCCTGCAGTTCAGCTGCAGTGAGTGAAAGGTGCTGCCCGAAAAAGCCTTGCTCTAAAAAGCCACCCATGCGGAATCAGCGTAACACATTACACTTGCTCGCTTAAACCATTCGCAAGTAAACAACTGTGACTCAGATCCTCTCGCTTAACCCTGTGCTGCACAGGGAGAGACTGCGCCTGTCCCTTCCGAGGCACCGTTGTGCCTGAAGCTCGTGCAGAAGTGCTTAATTTCAGCCAGAGGTTGCAGGTGGGAGGCACCGGAGCTACTTGGGGGACTGTCACAAATTTTTCTGCTTCAGACATTTATAGAGGAGAAATTAAAAAAAAAAAAAAAAAAGATGGAGGATGGTTGCAGTCTTGAGCCAGTGTGCAGTTGTACCCTCTCTCCGCTTGGGCATATCCTACGTGTGTCCACACCTACCTAGCCGTCCAGTTAATATGAAAGGTGGTGTCCTGTGTCCCTGCATCACACCTCCCCATTACACGCACTTAGGTACCCTCTACGTCACGTTTCCCTAGCCTCACGTGCACCGAGCCTACCTGGAAGCCGCTGAGCCTACTGGATTGAAGTCGCGGTATTTATTCAATGCAGCCCTTAAACGGGTGTTAATGAAGCCATTTTCAGGGAATGCATTAGAGTTCTCACTACAACTAGACACAACGCATTAGAAAGCGAAAAACAGCAGACCCGGATAAAAGGAACATGATGCATTATTGGTGGGAGAAGGAGGACTAGACAAGAAGTGTTTTCAGCGCCTGTAAACAACAGGCGTGAGTTCCACCTCCTAGGTGCTTCAAATAATAAAACCTGGGTTATTTTTTTAAAACTTGATTTGTCACATAGCGTTTAATAGACAGTGTTTTTGTTTGTAGATTACAGGTGTTATTCGTGCAGAAGCTAATAGTTAAATCTGTTATTTATGGCGCTTGAAAGAGACCGAAGAACGGAATGAAGTTGTGGTTGAAAATGCCTGTGTCTTTTTATGAGCATTATTTGTGTTATTCCTGGCTAGGATTCAAAAGCGGGGCCTGCAGGTCAAACCAGATGTCAGCAGGGAGCACTTAACTCGCTAAAGCCTTCATTGCAGTGGCCTTGTTCTGTGGTTTGCAAACCGTGTCTCCACAGTTCACTCTAGAAAGACCGTATTCAGTCATTTGTGTGTGGAGGGCTGCAAGCACCGGGAGTCCGTTTCTCGTTGCAGTTGGGATATTGCGCAGGGGTCTGTGTGCAGCTAAATCTCAAGGCATCAAGAAGGCAGGGCGAGCTTCAGGCTTGGTCACAGCAACTCGTCACTATTGCTCGGCATCTCCCGTCTTAAGGGGCGCACATGCCTACTGGAGGCTGCCTCCCAGACGGATGAAAGGATGAGGTGTTGGTAATGGCTAGAAGGCTTGTCCTGCTTTTTCCGCCTGGCTTTCTTCGTAGTGTCCGCCTAAGGCCAGAGAGAGGCCAATCCTAAGGTGAAGCTTTCCTTAATGGGTTGTATCCCGGCCAGACTGCTTTAGGAAGAAGGAAGGCCATATCCCCTTTCACCCGTCTCTCTCTTTCTCTCACTCACACTCTTTCACTCACTCTCTCACCCTCTCACATTAGTTCTTTCTTTCTGTCTCATGCTGCCTCTCTCTCTCATGCTCTCTTTCTCATGTTCTGTCGCTCATATGCTCTCTCGTTGGTTATGGAAATGTCTCACCCTGGCAGTTGAGGATTGCTCGTATTTACTGGAGTAAAAACAAAAAAGTGACCCGTGGATAGTTTGATTTAATCTAAGCCAGTGGTTGTGCTGCATTCCAGGCCACCATTTTGTTAGCCACTGTACCCCATACGAGTTAGGAAGAACTTCGTTGCAAATTATCCCTTTTTTGTTTGTCCCATCGAGGACAGTCCACTACAAATGCTTGACCCCCCCCCCCCCCCCTGAATAGAAACAGAAGCAGCTCCAGAGCGGTGTGAGCATAGTTATGCCTCATTCAAGATGGGCAGCTCTAGTCATTTGGCACCGTGAGCACGGGACCCAAAGCTTGGCAGATTTCAGAAGTTTTAGTTATCCAGTTTGGTTTGTACACAGCACATACGTCAGCGAATTGTATTGGTAAGGTTTATTTTAAACGAGGAGGAGGCCAGCCTCATTTCCAGCTTGCAGAAAAACCACTTTAGTTGTCCATGGAACGGCTGCGACAAGAAACTTTTGTCCTTCAACTATAACCACTACATGGTCTATATTGCCCTACAGGAATGCATATAAGTCAGTTAGCATAATGCTTCTAATTCCAAAACATTTGAAAGTCCAGACGCTTCATTGGCAAGTTCTTTGCTCTCAACAGTTAGGAATGTGCATGAAGTATGGCGTTGGGAAAAGGTAATATTTCATTATACAGCTTGATGGCACACCCTTTGGGGTTCTGGGGCCAAGTCCTCTTTTTCATGGAGTGCTTGTGATGGGCACCATTTTAATAAAAAGGTGATGATTTTCCTCGTTGGGCGATCTGCCATGAGGATAACTTTCCCTCCTGGCAAACCCTTTAGGGAACCAACAGCTGCCTCGTTAGTTCCTGCTCGGACACATTCCATCATTTCCCTTGCACCTGTAAGTAAGGAGCCCTGCAGTGTATTGCTTTGCATATGAGACCACCGGCCTAAATATGACAACAGCTCATTAAAAACCATAAGGTTTACTAAAACTGCATGGTTTATAAATGTATTAAAGAAAGAATCAATTCAATTGTGGAATGGTTGTGGCTACGTTTGCAGGAGCCTAGGGCTGTCAAGGATTACTACACTAGGATTGTGTGAATCAGAGCCTTTTATCTGCAGTGTTCTGGGGCGGAACATTTCAGCTGGACCCAAAAATGAGCATAAAGTTCACCCCTTTTGTGCCTACCATTCCAGCTGGCGAAGTGGAGCAGCCCAAGTCTTACTCGAGGAGTTGGTGTGAGATTAAGACTCCGCACAATGGCCAATACAAGTTTATAACCGAATGTCCAGTTAGTGCTTTACCTTGAAAGGGTATCACGTAAATCACATGTATAAACTAATACTGTATATAATTGGTTCTAAAATAGCGACTACACAATAGCAGAAGCTATTAATAATCACTTGTTCTGGACAGTACTATACTTTTGCTTATGCCATCGAGACTGATCCAGCCAAGGTCTTTGTAACTAGGTGTGAGCAGAAAGGTGGGGAGGAGCTGAGAGCCTCAAAGCAGTAGAACCCCCCCAAAAAGGTCTCAAAGAGCCAAGAGGCTGCTACATTTTATGTACCTGTTATCCAGTGGCATGTAGCCCTGACAAAAAACTATTAATAAAGATACGACAGGGGAAACTTCTTTGCTTCAAAGGGACCCTCTGCCTCCTCTGCTTAACAATCCTCAGTCTGATGAACTTAAAAGGTTACCAGGAGTGGCCGGGAAGAGGGGGAGGGGGGAGTCCTGCAGTTCGTGTCTGTCATATGGGCTCATCACCATGTCCTGGTTTTTGTAAGTAGCACTTGAATGTAGCAAATACAAAATGGATCACAGTGTAGCCACCTGAGTTATACATTCTCCATGCACGTACCCTTTACATACTACACAGTACCTGTTTTCGGCATCCTTGTTCTAAGTGGATGGGTGAAGGATCTGGTTGGAAGGAACCAGCAGACCATTTTGAAAAAGTTGAGCAAAGCTAGTAGGCAGCTCTCCATGGGATGGATGGTAATGAAGCCCACTGTGCTGCTATAATAAGTATCACTGCACCACCATGAGACCCCTACAGCCCTGTGAGGGGGAAGTAGTCCCATTTGGACAAATACAACAGATATGGTGTGCCACTCTAGGTTACAGAACCGTGCTCTGGGTATCCTTCTTTGTCACAAAAGTTCCTGTAGCAACCGCGCATGAGTGTTGTGAGTGCTGAGGTAGGGCTCAAAAGCGAAAGTTTACCATGGTGAAATTGATGCAGGTGTGTGTGTTGTTTGGAGCCATGCAGGGGACTTTTATCCACCCTCTCGGTTTTCTTTAAGGATACATTTAGGGACTGATTACTACCTTGGCACAGGGGATTATTGCGTCCCAAATGTGACAGATATCCCGTCCGCTGTGTTACAAGTTCCATAGGATATAATGGAACTTGTAATACGGCGGGCGGGATATCCTTGACATTTGGGATGGAGTAATCCCCTTTGCTAAGTAAGTAATCAGGCCTCTAGTGCCTTCTCTTGAAATTCACTCGCAGAGCAGTGATGACTAGAAAAAACAAACGCAAAAATAATATTGAGAAAATGGAAAAGTAACAGCTGTATCGACTTAGAATATAGGTTCAGCAAACTCTCTGAGTTGGCCCTATTAGAGAGGGAAGGTATTTTTTAACAGAAATTGAACACATGTTTTCATAATAGTTTGGAAAACGTCATTAGTAATTATATATGAGAAGAACCTTGCAATGAACTTGGTGTAGGAAGTTGGGCTCTAATATGTTTAAATTGTTTTATTTCTGGACTTTAAAATAACTTTGATTTTATAATTGTTTTTTTGACAAATATCTTTTGAATGTTGACTGCTTCTTTGAACAAAAAGAGGTATAGCAGACAAACTAAAGGCAGGAAGAGCCCAAAGAAGAGGGGAACACCATGTGGAAAAGAAAGCGACTGTGGTTAGGAAGCAGTTGCAAATTAGGGTGATGATTTGTGTCCTTTGAATTGAAAAGGTAAAACGCAATGTTCTGGTAAATATATTTCAATCCTCTTGTTTTCGGGCCGTCATCTAGGACCCATAAAGTTTGTGGTTGAATGGTTTTAGTAGGCAGTGTAGTGTGTAAGTTACTGTGTAGTTCTGAGCTTCCAGACATCCCAAGGTGGCGTATGTACGTTTGTAGCCTTCTTTTTTGCCTCCCTGTGCAGACTTAATAGTGGAGACTGGAAATGTTGAGTAGCGAGGGGGAATGTACATTTTACAAGGGGACCCAAACATCTCAAATTGCTATGAATGATGGTGGATAATATGTTTCTAGCTTAGCCCCCCACCTGCTCAGCAGCACTGTCTGCTGCTTACATGCCCCAAGAAGGCCCCTCCAGGTGTGGGTGCGAGCTTTCACGCCAGAAGTCAGAGGCCAAATGTAGGCTTTTTATAAAGCGACAGGTACAGTTTTAACCGTTAGTGGCATTTAGTGTATTTTATTGTATTTGGCATTAGAGTGGTGCATTACTACCAGTGGCGTAACAGAGAAGAGGAGGGTAATCCTTGTCCAGGGCATTGCAAAGTGGTCTCTTCAGTTCCGCAATTTCTAATCAAACTCAGTTTTAAGAATAGAGGTCTTTTAAACAACGAAGTTCAGAAGTGGCCTGAACTTGTGAAAGGTGTAATATAGATGTTTCCAATTTATGACTCCAGAAGCGGTACTGCTCAATCACTGCATTGCAGCGATGCATTCTTGGGCTCTGTTTTTAAAAGAACCACAGCTGCTATTTTACAGTGGAAAGATAAAAATAGCTGTTTTCGCTCAATTTTGCATCACAAATAGATGCCAACAATTGGCATTTTAGAACCTTCCTTTATTTGATGATATCAGCTTGGCCTTTGTGACCTCATTCACATAATGCCCCCTTTTAAAAGTCTACTGTCCTGGCCGTTGCTATTTTCTTTAAAGGTAATTAACAGTGGACCTGAAGCAACAACTCGAGGGGTGTCTGTTTTAATGCTCCATCAAACCACTTCAAAAGCTCAAAGCTAAATTGAGATTAACACAATGGATTTGTGGAGTGTGCATCACATGATCATTCAAAAGACAAACCCTCCTGGTAGCCGTTTTGTTCCATTGACTGCCTCTCATGTGATCAGGCTGCAGCATACCTGTCTGGTTTGCTAAAGACGTATGGGGACTTACCGAAAGTTTAAGTTGATGAGCACTGGCTTTGTGGATCGTAATTCACACTTTCTGGCTTTCCATTCACTGACTTTATTTGCTTTAGGCCCTCCAGGTTCAGTTTGTCCCTTCTGTTGCCTAACCGGGTTTTCTGTATTCTTCCACAAACTCGCTTCCTGTTACCAGGCCTTTAAATCTTGTTCTTATCTTGTCACATTTGCTGTGCATTCAAAGACCAAGTTCAAATGTCAGGCACTGTCTTCTGAGGGTGCTTGTTTATTTTTCTTTCTCAGACTTCAAAGTGAGAGCATTTATGTGACAATCTTGCTGAATACCGGGGGTAGGAAAGAGTTTTTTCTAGCACATAACGACATTTAAGTGAACTGCGTAAGTGTTTCAGGATATATTAGAATTATGAACGTACAAATGAAACACATTTTTTATTTCTGAAGTGTGTTAGGAACAAATTCTTTAATATGATCAAAATGAATTATTAAACTAGGTGATGCAAGTTCCACACATTCACTTCAGTGCACTGTGTAGTTTTATTAGTAAAACTGTATGTCTGTGCAAATGTAATGGTAATTTCCATTGAAAATGTGGTGCCTGTAATGGCAGTGTGCTACCACACCATGAATACTCCACTTTACACCACTCCACTCTGCACTACTCAACACCACTGCACGCTATGCCTCTCTACTCTAGCCTGTGCCATTCTACTCTGTTCCGACGCACTCTTCGCCACTCTATGCTACACCACTGCACTCTTCGCCACTGCACTCTATACCACTCCAATCTAGGCCACACCCATCTATTCTGCACAAATCCACTCTATGGCACTGCACTCTGTGCCACACTGCCCTCTACACTACTGCACTCTATGGCAATACACTCTACACAATTCACTTTAATCTGTAGCACTCAACGCTATGCCCCTGTATTCTACGCCAGTCCACTGTATGCTACTCTAGTCTACTCTGCACCACTTTACTCTATACCACTTTACTCTACGCCATTACACTCTATGCAACTGCACTCTAGTCTGCACCACTCCACTGTACACAGCTTCACTCTACTCTGAAACAATCTACTCTATGCCACTGCCCTCCATGGCACTCTACTCCACTCTATGCCCCTCTACTCTTAACCACTGCACTCTATGGCAGTGTACTCTACACAACTGCACTCTACTCTTCATCACTGTAATCTATGCCACTGCACTTTATGCAACTCTACACAACTGCACTCTGACACTCTACTCTGCAACTGAACTCTACGACACACTACTCTGCCCTAATCCACTCTATGCCACTGTACTCCGCCACTATACTCCACTCTGCACCACTCTGCTACTCTACACCACTGTTGTCTATGCAACTTGACTCTACACTGCGCTACTGCCCTCTGCATCACTCAGTTCTACGTCACACCACTCTGCACCACTGCAGTCTACACCAGTCTGCTCTACTCAGTGCTACTCCAGTGTATGCCATTCTGCTTGACTCCGCAGTATGCCGCACCAATACACACTATTCTGCTGCTTCACTCTACAATACTCTACTCCAATGATCGCCATTCCACTTTGACACTCCTCGCCACTCTCCTCAATGAGGCAACCTTTTAGCCATGCTGAACAGCAGCCACGCTAATGAACAACATGGCTAAAACACATTGGCATAGCCAATAGCTCTTGCATAGTCAAGACCTGTGGGCTTTGCCAATGCTAGTCTTTCTTTGGGCATGAGAGCGGAAATGGCTGTTAACATCGACCGGGTACTTTGTGCTGCCATCATTGGTTGCTTTGTCACACACTTTAGGCATGTTAAATCTTCAAGGGTTTGCTCTTTCCATTGACGTGGTAACTGACGTGGAGAATGACTCTTTGAGCTAAATCTTAACTTTGCTTATCACTTTGGACAAAAACTACTGGAACGCACATTCAAATACATTTAAGGGAGCCTTTATAGTTCAATTGTATGCCTGGGAGCTAGTGCTCCAAATTCCTTCGCAGCCTGCAATGCACAAAGTTTTGCACATTAGAATACATATTCTTGGGCAATTGCTTTAGCAGAGACACAGTGACATAACTAATCCAATATATCTGATAGAGACTTCTAGTTGCAGATTCCTTACCTTTGAATCTCCCCAGGCGTCAGACTGAATCCGGAGATGTTTCTTCAATCAGTACCTCTGCACACCATCAGGTGGCATCAGTTGACTCCGCGGGCGTCGTTGGCGTCATGTTCGCCGTGATGATGTCACGGTTGTATATAGGCGCCACACCAGCTCGCTGACTTCAGTTCTTTTCTTTCCGCACCAGCCTACGCGCAGATCTGGAGAAGAGCTACTTCAGTCATTTTTTGACTACGCCAACACTTTTGTAGAATTTTTGACGAGTTCATGGATGCGTCGAGGGATGTCCTACAAGACTGGATTGAAGCCCTGCGACTCCTATCACCGAATCATGTTGGTGACGGACCCGCACCTCGTGTGTCTCTGGTGCCTGGAGCGCGATCACGACCCTAAAGCTCATGGCAGCCTGACACTCGGCTCTGTGCTCATGGTCCCGTTTGAGAGGAAAGAGACCGGCCGCAAAGTCACTGTAGGAGGCTGGCCTGGTTTGTAGTGGTACCAAGGGGTACTTACACTCTGCACCTGGTCCAGTTATCCCTTATTAGCGTAGAAGAGGTGTCTAGCAGCTTAGGCTGATAGAAAAGGGTAGCTTAGCAGAGCAGCTTAGGCTGAACTAGGAGACGTGTAAAGCTCCCACTATACCACTGGTGTCATATGCACAATATCATAAGAAAACACAATACACATATATACTAAAAATAAAGGTACTTTATTTTTATGACAATATGCCAAAAGTATCTCAGTGAGTACCCTCAGTATGAGGATAGCAAATATACACAAGATATATGTACACAATACCAAAATTATGCAGTAATAGCAATAGAAAGCAATGCAAGCAATGTACAGTCACAATAGATTGCAATGAGAGCACATAGGTATAGGGGCAACACAAACCATATACTCCAAAAGTGGAATGCGAATAACGTATGGACCCCAAACCTATGTGAGCTTGTAGAGAGTTGCTGGGACTGTAAGAAAACAGTGAGGGTTAGAAAAATAGCCCACCCCAAGACCCTGAAAAGTAGGTGTAAAGTGCACCTAAGTTCCCCAGAGAGCACATAAGTTGTGATAGGGGAATTCTGCAAGGAAGACCAACACCAGCCATGCAACAACGATGGATTTCCGGACGAGAGTACCTGTGGACCAAGGGGACCAAGTCCAAGAGTCACGATCAAGTCGGGAGTGGGCAGATGCCCAGGAAATGCCAGCTGTGGATGCAAAGAAGCTGCCACCGGATGGTAGAAGCTGTGGATTCTGCAAGAACGAAGAGGACTAGGAACTTCCCCTTTGGAGGATGGATGTCCCACGTCGTGAAGAAGCTTGCAGAGGTGATCGCACGCAGAAAGACCGCAAACAAGCCTTGCTAGCCGCAAGGGTTGCGGTTAGGGTTTTTGGATGCTGCTGTGGCCCAGGAGGGACCAGGATGTTGCCAATTGCGTGAGGAGACAGAGGGGGCGCCCAGCAAGACAAGGAGCCCTCTCAGGAGCAGGCAGCACCCGCAGAAATGCCAGAACAGGCACTACGAAGAAGAGTGAACCGGAAGTCACAAAAGGAGATCTCATGACGCCAGAGGACAACTCAGGAGGTTGTGCACTGCAGGTTAGATTGTCGGGGACCCAGGCTTGGCTGTGCACAAAGGAAATCCTGGAAGAGTGCACAGGAGTCGGAGCAGCTGCAAATCACACGGTACCCAGCAATGCAGTCTAGCGTGGGGAGGCAAAGACTTACCTCCATCAAACTTGGACTGAAGAGTCACTGGACTGTGGGAGTCACTTGGACAGAGTTGCTGAGTTCCTGGGACCACGTTCGTCATGCTGAGAGGGGACCCAGAGGACCGGTGATGCAGTCTTTTGGTGCCTGCGGTTGCAGGGGGAAGATTCCATCGACCCACGGGAGATTTCTTCGGATCTTCTAGTGTAGAGAGGAGGCAGAGTACCCCCACAGCATGCACCACCAGGAAAACAGTAGAGAAGGCGGCCGGATCAGCGATACAAGGTTGCAGTAGTCGTCTTTGCTACTTTGTTGCGGTTTTGCAGGTGTCCAGAGCAGTCAGCGGTCGATTCCTTGGCAGAAGGTGAAGAGAAAGATGCAGAGGAACTCTGATGAGCTCTTGCATTCGTTATCTAAAGAATTCCCCAAAGCAGAGACCCTAAATAGCCAGAAAAGGAGGTTTGGCTACCTAGGAAGGAGGATAGGCTAGCAACACAGGTAAGAGCCTATCAGAAGGAGTCTCTGACGTCACCTGCTGGCCCTGGCCCTGGCCACTCAGAGCAGTCCAGTGTGCCAGCAGCACCTCTGTTTCCAAGATGGCAGAGGTCTGGAGCACACTGGAGGAGCTCTGGGCACCTCCCAGGGGAGGTGCAGGTCAGGGGAGTGGTCACTCCCCTTTCCTTTGTCCAGTTTCGCGCCAGAGCAGGGCTGGGGGATCCCTGAACCGGTGTAGACTGGCTTATGCAGAGATGGGCACCATCAGTGCCCATCAAAGCATTTCCAGAGGCTGGGGGAGGCTACTCCTCCCCAGCCCTGACACCTTTTTCCAAAGGGAGAGGGTGTAACACCCTCTCTCTGAGGAAGTCCTTTGTTCTGCCTTCCTGGGCCAGGCCTGGCTGGACCCCAGGAGGGGAGAAACCTGACTGAGGGGTTGGCAGCAGCTGCAGTGAAACCCCAGGAAAGGTAGTTTGGCAGTACCCAGGTCTGTGCTAGAGACTCGGGGGATCATGGAATTGTCTCCCCAATGCCAGAATGGCATTGGGGTGACAATTCCATGATCTTAGACATGTTACATGGCCATGTTCGGAGTTACCATTGTGACGCTATACATAGGTAGTGACCTATGTATAGTGCACGCGTGTAATGGTGTCCCCGCACTCACAAAGTCCGGGGAATTTGCCCTGAACGATGTGGGGGCACCTTGGCTAGTGCCAGGGTGCCCACACACTAAGTAACTTAGCACCCAACCTTTACCAGGTAAAGGTTAGACATATAGGTGACTTATAAGTTACTTAAGTGCAGTGGTAAATGGCTGTGAAATAACGTGAACGTTATTTCACTCAGGCTGCAGTGGCAGGCCTGTGTAAGAATTGTCAGAGCTCCCTATGGGTGGCAAAAGAAATACTGCAGCCCATAGGGATCTCCTGGAACCCCAATACTCTGGGTACCTCAGTACCATATACTAGGGAATTCTAAGGGTGTTCCAGTATGCCAATGTGAATTGGTGAAATTGGTCACTAGCCTGTTAGTGACAATTTGGAAAGCAAAGAGAGAGCATAACCACTGAGGTTCTGGTTAGCAGAGCCTTAGTGAGACAGTTAGTCATCACACAGGGAACACATACAGGGCACACTTATGAGCACTGGGGCCCTGTCTGGCAGGGTCCCAGTGACACATACAACTAAAACAACATATATACAGTGAAATATGGGGGTAACATGCCAGGCAAGATGGTACTTTCCTACAGTCACCACCACTCTTCGTCCTCCAAGTCATTGGGACATTCGGGTCACAAAAAGAAGTCGTTGAAGAAGGACAAGAGTTCTTTGACTTCACCCCGTCGATAAGATGATATGACGCGGGAAGAGCGTCAACGCTCTAGGCCTCCGTCAACGGAGCCTTCTTCTGGGTCGGCTCCATGCATCCCCGACTTCCTGGGAGCTGGAGCTACCTCTGCCCAACTTAAACTTTCGGGCACAGGTGAGTCGATTGGGGTCCCCTCGGTTTCAAAGCCGTCAGCTTCGGCCTCGGCTCCGGAGGGCCCCTTCGGATCCAATCGCAGATGTCGACGCTCCCGATGTCGGTTTGGCTCACAATCAACGTCGATCCCATCCTCATACCTGAGGACCCGGAGCCGGAACAACGTCTATCAACGATGATTCAGTTCTCTATGGGCTCTCCTGGGCCCAGGGTTGATCTAGACCCTTATTCTTGTGGGTATGGATACAGGGAGAGTATGGAAGGGACGCTGGACCCTTTAGAATACCAGATTGACCCCCAGATGGACTTGGTGCAGGATTTGGGTGATGCCAGTGGTCTAGACACCTCCCCTGACACTGGTATGCTCTCTCCTCCTAGTGTGGCTATGGAGGAGGGTGCTTCTTATTCTGTGGTGATGAGAAATGCGGCGGAGGTCCTGGACCTCGGGCTACCTTCTGTGGAGATTAGGCCTAACATCCTAACCGACGTGCTTCAGCCGGGGTCTTCCTCTTCCGAGCCCCTTTTACCCTTTAATGAAGCACTGACAAAGGTCCTTTTGGGTACTTGGTCCAGACCCAGCACAGGGGCTCCTGTGAATAGGACGATTGCCTGCTGCATTCGGCCTGCGCCGTCAGACCCGAAATTCCTGACCCAACACCCAACGCCGGAGAGCCTTGTCATCCAGGCCTCATCGACTGCTTAGAAAGTTATTAACACATTAATAAAGTGTATATAAATAAAGTGGCTAAATGTACAATTTAAATTTTTTAAACGTACTGCAAGTGTCAAGGAATTTGAAATTGGAGGCTGAAAATAAAGTTAGTATCCTCAGATTGATTTGTGGGAGCATTGCAGGTGTATCTTACAGAATATAGTGTGGTCGATGTGTGGCTTCAATTTTAATATAGAAAAGCTCCAACCTTTCTCTCAAAATATATATATATATATATATAAACACTTCGTTTGGCGCTTCTCTCTCTGCACCTAATCGCCGATGGTGCTTGGACTTAGACGCACGCCACCTCGTCTTGTACTTCAAATACACTTCCTTAAATAAACATTAAGGCTCCAGCACTCCACGAAGGTTAGAAAGGTTTATTATAACCGAGCAGGAACGCGTTTCGGCGTGACCGCCTTCTTCAAGAAGGCGGTCACGCCGAAACGCGTTCCTGCTCGGTTATAATAAACCTTTCTAACCTTCGTGGAGTGCTGGAGCCTTAATGTTTATTTAAGGAAGTGTATTTGATATATATATATATATATATATATATATATATATATATATTTTTTTTTTTTTTTTTTATTTTAGATTTCCAAATTAAATAAAATGTGGTATCATTTGTGTAACTGTTTGATGAATGATTGTATTTGTAGTTTTTGTGTATTGCTTTGTGCTTCAAATCATCAACAATGACTCAGTGGGAGGGTCCCCAGATTTCAATAACGATTCAGTGGGGATCCCCGGTTTCCAGTAATGGGTAAGTGGGGTCCACAAAAGTGAAGAGATTGAGAACCACTGCCATACAGTTTTTCCAAACTAAAAATGTAAGTCTTCAGGAGCCCCAGCTCTGTTTTTCCAGGGACTTAATTGTGATGTTTGCTAGTGGTGAGGCTTTGCAGAAATGCACATCCTGTGTTACTCGTTCCTTTTCAGGCTCCTAGAATGGAAGGATTCTTACAAGCTGATGAGACGCTCATGCTGCTAGCTGGTACTGGCTCAAAATACTTATGCATGCATCTCATCCTGAATCTGGAGAGCTTACTCTAATGAATCACAATCAGAAGAAGAGACAAATGTCAATAAAGTCAAGACATGACTGGAGACCGTAAGGACACGATACTAGTTAGTACTAAAATTGTGACCCTTCTGTATAACATGGTACTTACTGCCTGCTCTAGAAAGCAAATATACAGCGGTTTAGGTTTTTAGATTCAACATATCGACTCAGTGTTCCCAAATTTTCCACAGGAGTTGGTTTACTAATTTCGGATTGGTCACATAGCGTTATGGACAGAGTATCTCTTCTCAGATTATTATGCTGTTTGTAGAGGTTGAGTATTATTCTGTATCTGTGAGATGGGTAACATATGGGGCTAGAAGTAGTACTTTACTGGAAGAAGCGTTGTGCAATGTGCATATTGTTGCAGGCCAAGAGGAAGTGAAGGAGTGGGTGTGAGCTCTTCCATGTCAACAAAGACTGCTCTGACAGATGAAGCTGGCATCGTAGCCGTGACTGTCACCAGGCCAGACGCTTCCGTTGTCTAGAACTGCAGCTTCACATATGGCTCCCCCATCGCAGAAGTTTACCTTCCCCTCGGAGATGCTAATGGTGTCAACTTGTACCACATGCACTGTCAAACAGATCAACTTCTACAGAAGGGGGCCGAGATAAAATATGTTATTCGGAATGCATTTTTTTTACTGGCAGAATGTACGAGATCTATAATCATTTTGCAAATCAATCTTCTATGGCTGACATCTTTTTCTACTCTCTTGTGATTGTTTATTTTTTATTTACTTTTGTAGGTTTATGCAGTGCGAACTAGATTCAGAGGTACTAAAATGCTTTACATGATAAGTTATGACTGTGCAGTAGGTTCACATGAGGACGGTTAATAGTTTACGTTTACAAAATAACTTAAGAACATGCAATGGCATTGACAAGTACGAGAAGTGAGTAAAAGACAACAAAGTTAAACAAGAATTGTCTAGTTGTGGCTACGAAAGTCCCATTGAAAGCTGCACAGCCCCGGTGCAATTATGAATGGGTAAGCGTGGTTCCAAAATAATGCTGATGAGACCATTAAATATGGGATGAACACAGAGCAGTCCGGCTGATGGTGCCAGTCCATATAAGAAAATAGCAGCGTCCTGTCTATAAGGGTCTTGGTCTCAAATTTCTCCCGTATATTGTTCAAAGTGGAGACAAGAAAGAAAAACCCAAACTCTTTCCCAAGGTGGCAAAGATTTGCGTGTCGGGCAACAATCTTCATATGTGCAGTGGCCGCCATCCTCATGGTTAGGATGCTCCATACAAACATGAAAGCGCGGGTGAAGGTGCTAGAGATGGAGTAATTGGCACTCTTCTTTAGATTCAATTTAATCGCAAGCCTTACCTGGCACATACCACCAGCTACACCACCAGTATTTCAAACGTGCTGCAACTGCATAGCACATTGGCAGGTACAAAATTAAACCATACCGCAGCAAATCTGGACTGAACTCCAGATCTGGCCTCCAAGGGCACTGCCAGTGTGGCAACATCCGCGACCATGGGTCAAAGGGCTTTATGGCTCCAGATGTCCTTCAGGAGTGGCGCGGGATCCCACGCACCCCTAGGGCATCTCCGCCCACCTCTCTGGGCAAGCGGGCAGATGGCGAAGTGGGCAGTAGGGATCCTTCGATTTTGATCAGTTTGTGTTTCTTCATTTGAAATAGAGTGCCAAATTACTGACGGTTTCTGTGACATCATGAAGCCCGGAAAAAAAACAATTATTGTGGAACTCGGAGCATGGCTGGTTTTGTTCCTAACATTCTAAAGGTATCCCTGTAACTCTTTTCGGTCTTACTTATATCTACCCTTTTTAGATTACAATAGGGACACCATAAGCTGTGTTGTTACCTAATTGGAATGAGGAAAATGTAAATAAAAAAATACATATATGCATACATAGGCAGGCTTTGGGTCAGCCTTTTTCCTTTTGTCCGTTCAGATTCACGATTTGCTTATTTCAATCGCCATAGTAAGTGGGTCGGCCTACTTATAGGTGCTCAGCATTTCCCCAATTACATGTGCACATTGGCCTAAAAAGTGCTTTTTAGTGCCAGGGTTGGTGGGACCAGTACCTTTACATTGTTAATGCTGTTTCCCCACCTTCTAGATTAGTTGCTTCTTTTAGTCAACTGTATGTGTTTAAACTGTGTCTTCCGGTTACAGCCAATGTTTTCTTTTCCCTGTAAGAATCTTATTTTCCTGTGAAGCGCATTTAAACTATAAATGTTTTGATACCCGCTCTAAGTGGACCTTAATCTAAAATTGTTATTGCAAGCACATAGCCACCACGTTTAGGCAACAACATGTTTTCTTTTTGTTACGTATGCTTGCCTTAAAAAAGGCCTTCACGCTGTATGGCAGTACCACTTCTGTTGGCTTGGCCAATAATTTTCATACTAGTCTTGTATAAGAAAAGGGCCTTCTTGCCAGACCCTCCTGTCCGTTTCATTGCCATGCTTCAGATTTATTTGTTTGCAAATTCCTTGTGTATGACTACAAATGGGATTTAATCCATCACTTCAGCAAGGTGCTTGTCTACCGCTAACGATTTAAATGGCACCCGATTTCTAAAAAATTGTATCAAATTCTAGTTTGAGTTGCAATAATGACAATAAAGGAATGCAGAAGTATTGATCGATGTGCCTATGACAAATAGACGCGTAAATGAGTTTTGACTTGTCATTATTTATAAAGCTGTGCTCATCAGTGCGCTTATAGAATTGATAACCAGAACAATCCGTATTACACCTACATTAGTCTCTATTACGCCCACAGTAGTCCTCAATTCACCCATGGCAAGACCAGTACACATTTACACAGGTTTACCCATCTTATATCTTTTTCAGATTCATTATTTATACATCAATTTCAACTATGGAAAGTCTTGCGTTCGTAAGTATCTATGGGCCACATGTACAAAGTATTTTTGCAGGTGGAAATGGCCGATCGGGCTGCTTCCGTCCGCAAAAATGCTTTTAGGTATATACAAACACAAATTGCGATCTTGTAACACATTACTGAATCGCGATCTGTGTTTGCAATTTGGTGCTTTGAAGGGTTGTGTTTAGGGTGTCCCTTCCAAAAACTGAATCTGATTGAGATGTGTGAATGTTTTACAACCGAATTACATTCTCAAAGCATTCAAATTTTACTGACTCCTTGAAGAAGGTGGTAATCCATGTGCAATTGGGAAGGGACCTGTTCTCCTTTGAGAATAGAAAACAAATATTTTCAAGAGCAGGCAGCAATTACAGACATATGGTGGTCTGACTTAAGCAGGCCACCAAACCTGTGATGGCTACGATTCCTAATGGGTCACAAATTGAAACCTACCTCAATAATATGAATGAGGTAGGTATATTTGTGACCCAATAGGAATCGCTAATGAAACTCAGAAGAGTTTCATGGATTAGGAATACAAATCTCCTAATTGCCATTCGGAGAGAATCACAATTAGCAAATTGGTAATCCTAGTGTTAGTACATCTGGCCATTTATCACTTAGTTATACAGTAATTGCACCTACAACCTTCATTCAGTTGGTCAAGTTCTCACCTGTCTCACTCCCCCTGAGCTCGTTCTCAGTTTGTCTTTCTTGCTGCTTGGTCCAGGGCTCTAAATTAAGATATCTCCTGTTACTAGTCTTTTATCCTCTCTGTATTTAAAAAAAACTGATCAAAAACAAATACTTATGTTAGCATTTCCTCGTTAAATTAATGCTACTTATGTGCAATCATCTTTTCCTTACGCTGCAATGCATGTGTTAAAGGTGTTAAAATATAATGGTGCAGTTGTATTTCAGTGCCAACAATCTAAATAAAAGATCTGAGAGCAGAGAGCAATTAGACCCACCAGCTTCTTACCTTGCTTCTTACACTGCCACCCATATGAAATTCTTAATATCACCCACTATTGGAAGCAACTCACACGCCGTCATAGCCAGGTTCTCACATTTGCCAATAATGTGATGACCTCCCACTGCCCACAGTATCAGCTTCTCATATGCGCCACCTGTGCCGGTTTTCTGCACCGCCAAGCAGTACTGTTGTCTCATACTGTCATAATGTGCCAAAATTTGGAGCATTATGCATATGTGAAAAAGACACGTAGTAGGAGTTCAGACACCAGTCGCATTTATTGCTTGGTCACTAGATGCACTGAAAAAGAAATTCAAGCTATGGTGGGGTTTCGAAGGTCTGGCCTAGAGACCCGTTTAGTTGTTACTTAAGCTTTTGTACCAAACAGCAAGCACATACATACAGACATTACAGGCATGGGCTTTTGGGCAGACCTTTGAAGTCTGTTCAAATGTCATTCACGTTTTAGTGCAGCCCTCATATCATTAAATATGGACAAGTGATGCATACCACTTTATGCATTGCTTGTCTTAGACTGTGAAGATGCCATTCTGCTCGATGACATTCACGGCCGCTGTCTATTAAGGACTGTGAGGGAAGCAACCATGGCCACCTTTACCCAAACGTGCAACAAATATTATAAAAGGCCCTTGTTATGCTGTGTGTCCTATATATTTTCTTCCCCGAGGTACTTTGGTACTCCATAAATCTTGTTCTGTAATGTGGCCCCTGATGTATTTTTTATTTCGTACTTGGTAATGTGCCTACTTAGTATTGAACGTGTATTCTATTGTCCCTAGTCATGATACGTAGTCTAGACACCTAAAGGTGAAGACACCTCCAGGAAACACCAAGGGACATCACCGTAAATAGGGTCCCACACTTCTCCTTAGTGTGCTCACTTCTTTATAACATGGGATACCCAATTTTTGACAGATGGTGATCCAATCAATGTAAACCACGCCTATGAATGTCCTGTCACATTTTAAAGCTCACAAAATCTGTGCAAGCATTTGTCACGCTGAGTTTTTAATATATGCCAGAACACAATAGAATAAAGGCAGTGGTGTTTTTGAGACAACATTTTAACCCGACTGGGATTCCTATTGATGACATGCACGGAAATCAGTGTACACATGAACAACTACAAGCTTTTCCCCTGGCGTTGATAAGGGAAAAATGAGACACCATTTAGTAGCAAGGTGCCCCAACACAAAGGTATCCTAGAGCGGTTAGTGCCAGGATGTTAGCAAGGATAGATCACATGTTCACCATCTATGATGCAAGACAATAGCAGGTAAGTTCAGTACCTAGGATGGAAATTCCCAACTTAAAAGATCAAAACTATCATCAAGTTTCTAGTAGTGATATACATGTATCTCCCTGCATAAGTAAATGTATGGGAAACACTGAATAGCCTGGGGCTTCTATTAAGGTTGCAGCACATCTGTTTGTGCACAGCTGCCCGAAAAGAGTGTACCTCAGTACCAGTGCTGTTGTGCCTCAACTGCTGAGTCACTCCAATAATTTTAATTTTTTTATATATTTTTTGCCCCAAAAAATACTTGCTTCCCAAGACCAGACCAATTGACTTTGCCAGTGGTTTTAGGAAATGTGACGGATATTGGTGAAAATGTACAGTTTAACAGTGTACCGAATACATACTCATATGTAGTTAACTGGTAGGTAGAGGTAGATAAAGCCTCTGGGATGAATTGTAGGATGATATATAAAAATTAACTTGAATGTAATTTTGAGATGGATATAGACCTTTTGGGACGTGTGAAATTATATGTGTTCTTTCTGATAAACTTAAGAAAGACAACATAAAAAGGTTTAGTTTTGCTAGAGTATGTATTGTCAATTAAAAGTTGTGAACTGCAGCACCATTTATAATAAGGACAATATGTTGAAGCTTTCAGATCTTCCTACTTAAAGTTGTCCTCTTTCTCTAGTGCCATTTGTAAAGACATTGTTTGGGCTCAATAAGTAACATGATGTGGCACAATTTAAAATGTGTTTCACTTAATGGAATGGCACCATCTTGGCATCAGAGTCTTAGTTGGTAGACTGAATGTTGTTAACTTAATCAAGACCACTCTTATCAAGGTTAGGTTGCAAAGGGTGAAAAAAACATGAATTACTAAGAGGTCACACAACAGATAGGAATTTAGACGTACCATAGATTGGATTTATCTTGTGTGAGGAGATGGTATGTTGTAACAAGTTCTCAGTGTACTGTGAAACTAATACTCTATTCAGGGGTGTAGAATTGAATAAAATACCTACTCAGCCATTGGACAGGTTTCTTCTTAAATCTACTTGCCCTGTAAAAAACAATCTACTTGTCTTTTTGGTGCCATGTAGGGCGACAACAAATTATGGCAGCAATCTCATTATGTAAGATCTCTGATAATAGCCTCTCTGATCATGTCTGGGCTAGTACTATAGTAAAGCTTGAATATTTGCAGTTTCAGTCCCTACTACAGCAATTTTCATTTTTTGCTACATTTCCGCAGATCTATGTTCCGGGGCTAGAGGAAGCAGTAAGCAATAGTTCCAGGCCTGGAATGCCTTTGAGTCTGCAAACCTACTAACTTGCGTGTTGCAAGGACGTCCACTAGCTCTTCTCTAATCTTTTCCCATACTGAGAAAGGTTGGAAATTTACTCCTGATAATGATAGAAGTAGAAGTTCTTCCAGGATTGGGAAAAAGGTGGTTGGAGCCATCGTGAACTTGTAAACATTCAATAGATTTTCGTATGAGCAAATCTACACATGCATATTTGCTTGTGCTAAAATACAGTTCAGAAATATTTTCTAGGAGTACGATTTCCTGGTCTACTTCTGTAAGTTCTTGTGAATTAATGGAAGCCACTAATTCAAAGACATATAGCATGGGTGTACTTTTGTGACTTTTTAAAGAATTGGATCCCTAATTAGGTCTGGCATTGACCAAGACATTTTGTTTTTATTACAATTCTATTTCTCTTTCTTATCAGCTGGCTTTACTGTGAGTGATCGCATTCTGCTGTTCAGCAAATAGTATATTGGCACACAAAGTAGTTTTGTTTCGTGCCAGGAACCGCTGGCAATCAGTGCCGTAATGAAACTGGAGGGGTCCCCTCTACAAAGAACATGGATGCCCCCCCTCCAGACTCACTCAGGGCAGGTGCTGTGCTGAGGGGGGAGTCCCCTGGACGGGTCCCCCCGCACCGCAGGCGCTGCAAGACCTTCGTTACACCACAGTGGCAATGTGTGCTTTTTGAGACCAAAAAGCTTTTTTTTTTTGCTTTTTGCCAGTGTTCGTTACAATGGTGAGGGCCTGCCAGCTCCCACAACAATAAAGTGTTACAAAAGCCATGTCAAACAAGGCATGCATTGACGAAACCAAAAGACTCACAACAAATGTCAAATTGGTTGGCTTTGCCAGTGCTTGTTTATGTTCATGTTTCTCATAATCTTGTTGAAAATGGTTACACTGATTTTCCATTAGGAATATTTTTTTAGAAATACTAGCGTGCAGCAACACATTTGCCTAAATGACGCTTCAAAGAAATACCACCTAAAATTTCATAGTAGCAAAACGTTTTTTTCCTACTTGCATTTTTTTCTGAACATTTTATTTTGAAAGCAAGGAATCAGCACTCTTGCTTACAAGCTTTTTTTTTCTTTTTTACTGGAACCACTGTCATTAGTGCAGTGTAACCTTAAAACATTTATTTACCGCGCTCATCCTAATAATTAAGACTTTTCAATAATAAACCATAAATACAAGTTCGAACACCGTTAACATATGGACACACATTACTGCAACTGCAGACAGTCCCTTCTCTGTAAACTGACAGCCAAAGGTTTTGTGCTGCAGGCGGTTGGGCCTACTTGTCCCAAGGACAAAATAAACATGAAAAATTGTTGTCCTTAACCCCAGAGAATATGTCCGGGCATCGGGTGATAGGAATTCCACATCCCTGCTCTATTGATACTATTGACCAGGCAGTGTGTCTGAGTGTGTTGGTCCTTCAATGGTGGGAAATGCAATTTGGAGTCTGGGAAATGTAGTCCTAAGTATCACACAGAGTAATTTCCATTATTCTATGTGCCATATGTTGCCATTTCCTGTACACCATCTTGTCTTGTGACGTTACTGTACACAAATAGACGGAAAGACAGATGGAAAATTAAAAAAAAAAAGGAGAAGAAATTTGTCTTAATGTAGTTTTGCAGTAATAATTAGATGCACATATTTAGCTGCTTTACAATTTTGAGCATGAATGTGCCAGAAAGTAGGTAACGGTACTGACTGATTGAGACCAAACTACTTGAGATGACCTCAGCAACTTTAACCTTCTGCGCCAAAGAAAACAGCAAGGCATACTAGCACAGTACAGCAGTTAAGCTCCACTTCATGAAGAGTCACTGTTGAATTTCTCCCGTTCAGCCAGTTACAAAGCCTGCCTTTCCAAAAGCATCACAGTGACATATTTTTATATACTCACAAAGGCTTTGTGTGAATAAAAGCCACAGGTGACGTTCATTAAGCCAGTCCTAAAAAGCTCTTGCAAATGTGATAATTCGCTCGTCATTATTTACTTTGCATGGCTCATGGCTGGTTTCTGAGACTTGTATGGGTGTTTTTTTTGGTTCTGTCTACAGCGTCATTAAGACCCAAAGGCAGATGCTGTGAAAGATCAAATCAAGGAATGGATGTAATTACAGTGAATGAGTCATTCGTCCAAATGTTCAGATGCCAGACAGCATCAGTTTGTAAAACGTTATTCGGCATCTTAAGCATCCCTGCAATCTAGTAGCTTCCGGTGCAATTTCAGGAAGTGGTCCTTCAGACTGCTTCTAAACATTTTGACACGTTTTAAACTCTTTGCATTTTGTATGTTAGTCTTGCCAGCACCTCACCTTGGTGCATTTTATTACGCCGTCTTGCTAGATTAAAAAAAAACCAGCTCTAATAAATCTTAACAGCTCATGAGCAAATGTTGAGCTTGCATCATGAATGATGTTTTATACATACTAGTTTTGAGAAGTTATTCACCATTGCAGTGTTTCTTTGACTAGTGTTATAACTACAGGAGCTCATCCCTGGACCTTGGCTTTATATCCAAGACTAACATACTTGCTATGCATTTGCTGCCTTGATGTTTTAAGAATGATCATATATTTTCATTCTCTAACGAGTAGAGAATCCCTCTAAAGGTATGACTTCAGACACCTGCCCCGGCCGCACTGTGTTCAACCAGAAGTCAAAGATTAGTGCAAGTGCTCTCATCTACGGGATGAAGTAGCCAAATAAGCTATTTTCTACAAGTAAGTGGATAATTTATCTGGATTGCTGTAGGCCCAAGAAACTCGCTGCCTTTTCCAAAGGCATTTGAAAACATTCGCCAAACAGTCATTCTACATGCTGTTCATGCATCAGACTCCAGTGACGGAACAGGCAATGGCGGTCGGAGTGTGAATGCCATTGGCTACTCACTCACTCGCTGTCAGTTAGAAATCTCACAGTAGGTTGATGTCTAACTGGTGTCCAAAGCACTACGAAGTGTCACAAGGTATAACAAAAAAATGTATTACTTTGAGCCTGTATGTGGTCTCAAAAATGTCAATTGAGCAAACCTGCCTTTCATGTTTTCTGTTGTGTTCCACCTTCATTAGATTACTTGTTGGTCTTGGACACCCGAATGAAACACAACCAGCTGCAGTCTTGTACGTCAGTGATATTTCATTAGTTGTTGCTGATTCATGTTTGCACGTGCTGGTCAAGATTTACCATAACATATATAAGTGTTTGGGTGAGATATTGATCGGTTGAATGTTTAGTGGGTGAGCATTGAAACATAGAGAAAGAAGTAGGTGCGCTGAGGTGTGCTTTTCACTTTTGTTTACATGCAAATCTACGTACACAGACGTAGTAGTACATCAGATGTTCAAAGTGGCATGCACTTCAATGCAGAGGAGAGCCTGGAGGAAGCAGTGAGAGGTGGTAGCAAGTTGCTAGAGATCACCCACAGGAACATTTCTCTTCATGTTGTGTATCCTGCCACATGCAGCATTCTTCTTCTCTCCTCCCTCCCCCACTTTCAGAGGGTGCATTCTCCAGGGAAGGCTGGCTGCTCCGAGCTGCCTCACTGAGAGAGAGCTCACATCTAATCAGCTGGATTTATTCACATTTGAATTTACTGCCAGCTCGGGGACTGAAGCTTGCCGTTGCCTTGCGTTGTTTTTGTTTTGAATTTTGCTGACAGATAGATTTGACAGCAGAGATGAATCAGCTGTGCAGTGCCTGGATGCGAAGGTTGGGAGGCATGACCCTCATCAATGAGGTGGTGGGTGGGTGGAGGGGGGAGTGCCATATTACAAGTGACCTGTGGGGGGAAATGGGTGCATCCTATAGGTTACTCACCCCCTCCAGACCATTACTCTCTTTCCAGCCCTGGACCTTTATACATTAGCCCAGTGTATTCTGGGTGCTGTAGTCTTGTTTTGCGTCCGTAAATCTAATTACACTAACTCATTTAATATCATTGAAGTTTAGTTGAAATGTTGAGGGCTGGAGACTGTCAGGTAGTCCTAGAGTGAAGTGGTGAGGTGGTCACCTTAACATCAACTGCTAACCATCGGGATTCAACATTCGACCCAAATCAATTTTGGACAAAATGATGAAGAACCTAGTAAACACAATGCTAATTTCCACGGGGCCACATGCAGCCTGTGAACAGGCAGCATGTATATTAATCAGTAATCAACTTTGCAAGGTGTGTTCTTGTAAGGCATCTTAGGGCCTGCTGTAATATTTACTTGCACAGCCTGTTATCAAGGTTCTGGAGAAGGGGATAAATCGGAGAGAAGAATTCTCAATGGATTCTGAAGCTGATCAGCAGTGGTAAATTATAGAAAGGGCGGACTTGGACCACTTGGTAAACACATTAACTTTTCAGGGACCATCATACTGCTCCTGTTCCATTCTCTTTTTTCCCCTCGGGATGGGAGATGCGTACAATTTGTTTTGGAGGATTCATGAATGCCTTAGTGGCCTTCTCTGTTGTGCCTTGAGTTGGTGGAGATCGGGAGGAGGTACCTACATGTCACATGAATAAATCAATGCATGAGCATCACCTGGTGTCAGTGCTGTGCATAGGCACTGGAAGTAAAGAATGGGGAACAATGGGCCAGCTGAGTGGTTATGAGAGGGTGCGTTGGCCTGTTACAAAGTAGCCAACGCTGTCAGTGAGTTAAACTAAAGCAAAATCACACCAAGACATTGAGGAGCTGAGCTTGTGAAAACTGAGGGACTAATCTGGGACAAGTCACAGGGTTAAGACGCCTCACTGTTGGGTGCCACACACTTTTTCCATGTCTGAAACCAGTGTACCTCTAACTACGCCACAGTCATTTTGGATGAATGGAGCCAGCAACGCATGAGGCTGACTGCTTAATTGCAGATAGCGAATGTCCCTAAAGCCAATCAAAGAAAATGACTGACCTCTTTCAAAATTGAGAATTTCTATTCTGGGATGCCTCCAAAATGTCAGTAAGGCTTGGAGAGGGTCAATCACCCTGACTTGCTAGGGACCTCGCCCTTCTTCTACTATATTGTGCTTAAATGTCCTTGTCTTCTAGTGTATAATGTTCTTTTGAGGCAGGCAGTCATTGTAGGAAAGTGCCTCTCTTCACATGGTCCCACACACACACACACACACACACACACTCACACTCACTCACACACACACACTCATTTTTCCCAATTGGCAAACCTCTAGTTGCCACTGTAAGTCCTTGGTAAATGGTACCCCTGGTGCCTAGGGCATGGGGTACTAAAGGAAGGCCCCTGAGGGCTGCTGCATTGATTGTGCCACCTTCAGGGACCCTCTCACTAAGTGCACCCAGTGCTGTTTTCGCAGGCTGCGTGTCTTGTTGATCTAAAATGAAAACACGACATTGCACACAGCATGTGTGCCATGACCCCTGCACACTGCATGCAGCATGTGAGTCACCCCTCTGGGGATATATAGGATTTATTACTATATGCACTCACAGGGCTTCTTAGATGTGCTCCTGCAAACCTACCAACTCCTAGTGTGGACACTGACTAGTCAAAACCAGTACAGCCACCCTAAGACAAAGTTCTGCCCCCCTGAGGTGAAAGCCAGTGCTTCGAAGGCTCAGAACAAAGGCCTGCTCTGGGCAGAGATGTGACCTCCTCTGCCAGACAGGATGGACATTCCAGGGCAGGGAGCTGCAAGGCCTTGCTGCCTTTGAAATGTGACCCAGGCCTCTCCAAATCGTAGAGGAGGCCGACCCCCCTATTCCTGACCCCCACTTTTGTTGGCAAGGCCGGTGGGAAAACTAAGTAAATTAGGAGGTGTGCCCACTTCATACCAGTCCTACCCCTACGGTGGAGGAGCTGAGGTGGACACTACTGTTTAAATTCCTCCATCTTGCAGGGAAGAAATTAGGCAAATAGGGTTAGGGCTATGCCCACTTCCCAAAGGAAGTGGTCATAGGTAGGGTGTAGTCACCTTAAAGATGAGTACCACATTGGCTACCACCTGGCACCTCCTGAAGCGCCCCTAAATTCAGTATTTAGGTGGCAAATCTGAACCCTAGAATCAGATTCCTTATTGACCTAAGAAGAACCGGACAAAACAGACGTCTCCCAGCACAGAAGACTGAAGACACCAACTGACTTGGCCCCAGCCCTACCAGCCTGTCTGCAGCCTTCAAAGAAATCTGCGAGGAGAAAATGACTGTTGTGCAGCCCAGCGACCTCCAAACCCTTGGGAAGACTGCCTGCCTTCAATAAAGAACAAGAACTCCAGTGGACAGTGGACCTGTCCAAAAGAAACATCTCCAAAGAAGAAAGAAGTCTGCCTGAGGAACCACAAAACCGCCACCTGGATCCACCTCTGCCCCCGACACCCATGGACCAAGTCCAAATGGCCCACCAGTCCTGTGGAGGTCCCCCAGAACTTCTTACCCAGAGTCCATCATGAGCTGACCCCTCCCGGACTCCACAGCAACGCCCGCAGCCTAAGTCCAAGGGTTCCCCTGAATAGTAAGCTGTTTCAGACATTAAAAGACACCCTTGCCCCTGGAACCCCTGGGCCTTGGGGCGCTAGACTGTTGGTGTCCCTATGACCTCTGGCATCTTAACTTAATGGGAAGCTCTGGGTTGACCTCTCCTGGCCCCCTGGCCAGAGCCTGCAGTCTGTTTCTGAAAGTGATCTGCTGCATTGGTTAACATTGAGAGCCCGACCCTTTGTTGGCACCCTGCTGCCCTCGTGCCGCTGAGGGTGTAAGTTTGGTGCTGCCTTGTGGCCCCCCTTGTATTTACCTCAACTCCAGAAGATTGACCCCTGACCTTGCTCTACTCACGTGGGAGCAGCCCATCTTTGGTTACACTCTGTCTCCATAGGATAACATTGGACACCCAACTCTATGTTGGCACTCTGCACCTGGCCAGCCCTGTGCCACTCAGGATGTAAGTTTGATGCTGCCTCCCCCCCCTTTCTCCCCACTCCCCCCCCCCCCCCCTAGTGCTTACTTTAAACCCCAGAGACCAATGTCTAACGCCGCTTTTACTCACCTGTGAGAAGTGCATCTTCGGTCCCCTCTCCAGTCTCCATTGGTTAAGATTGGACACTGACTCTGAATTCGACCTCTGCACCTGGCCGTCCCTGTTCCGCTGTTGGTGCACTCTTGGTGCTGATCTGAACCTTGCCTGGTGTTGACCTAAAACCCCAAAGACTGGAACTGTAAGTTGTGTATTTACCTGCAAAACTGCATCTTTGTTTCTCTCCATAGGTTAACATTGGAGACTCTGAAAATTTCTCTGTGTTGATTTTTGAAACTGAAAAGTATTTATATTTTTTAAAAACTTGGTGTGGAGCATATATAAAAGCAAATGTTATTTTTCTAAATTGATCTCAGATTTATTAATTGAGTGTTTCTACACCTTGAGTACAACAAATGCTTAACACGACTCCTTGATAAGCCTAGATTCTCGCCCACACTACCACAAATAGAGCTCTAGACCTATCTATTTCTACCTCTGCACATCTTTGGGGATCCACTGGACTCTCTGCACAGTCTACTTCATTTTAGTATACTAAATAGAGAGCTATCGTCCTACAGTCTTGAAGAACTGTGTCCATCACCCATGAGAACGGTTTACATGAATCCAATAAGCAATGGCTCCTTTGTTCTGTGCGCCAGCAGAAAGCTTGCAGTAGGTCCTCTGTCCTTTGCTTTCTCCGGGGCAAAGCAGTTACTTTGTTGCCATAAAATGATTATTTGAAAGCTGATGTTTTGTGTGGGTCTCATTTGATCTGTCATGGGCGCGGTTTGTGTACACTCTGAGAGAACAATGCAATTCTTGTGAACTATTCTTGGACTGAGCTTGCAAAGATAAGAAGTCCAGGTGAGAGATAGCAGGGCTTCTATAGCGGTCATACATGGAGTTTAGTTGAAGAGCTACAATGAGTCCTTGAGCTTGAAGAGCTTCCCAAGGATTTGGGCCATATTATTTTGTATACAATCAATTTGAGAGCTCTGAGGAACTGCATTCTGCTAGATATTTAGAAGGCTCTGTATTGCTGGCCACTGTTAAACCGAGGTGCTAGTATTCACCATGTCTTACTTGGAGCATAGTTTGATACATTCATGATAAGCAAGTTTGCTAGCAATAGTGAGATATTGATAGAATTTGCTCATCTGTCAGTAGAAATATACTGCTCTTTGATTTGGCTTGTACTACAAAAAGCAAAAATGGAGGCAGTAGCCCATCTTGAAGCACCATTATGGCCTGTAGCTGAATGTGCGAGTGGTAGCAGCAAATAATGACACCTCATTCAAAGAAATTATGGTTCTTGATGGTTTGACCAGATGGTAGAAAACAGTCATGTGGTTTCCAGATGCTCTCATCCACTCTCATCAATTTTTAACTGATGTCACATGGTTTGTAATTCCAGTTTCATTTCAGCAAGGCTTACCTCCTTGGTTTTAAGACTTTTGGTCCTTTAGTGGAACAAGTGGGTCCTATGGTCCTAGATAAATGCATGCAACAATATCCTAGCAGCAATGGATGAGTATTAAGAGAGCATGAATTGCCACATTGTGTCTTTTGTTGGATCAGGCTGATAAAGTCGGCAAGAGTTGGTTATGTCATCTCGCCCAATCGATGCATCCAAGACACTACTTCTTGGTTTGTTTCTCCGAATGTATCATGGCATTAGCTTACACTACTTGAATAATCAAACTTGTTCCCTCTTCTAAGAACTACTTTGATTCAGTGCATGCCCTAGTTCTACCACCCACATTTGGAGTTAATCCTCTGCCTGTGGGTCTACCTGAATACTCATTTACACCAATCAAAGCTGGCTACAGAAATAGTACAACCTTCAAACTCACCTTGAAAGACCCCTCCTTGGCTCCCTTTTGCAGCATTGATCCACTTCAAGTCTGGTGCGTGATCAAAAGGGTACTCCACCTGAATAGACCGGACTACCTTTCTTGTGATGTGAAAATGTTGGGTGACACTCCTGAAGACTCAGAAAGAACTCACTTTAAATACTTTCTCTGCGTAAGGGCCGGCACTCTGCTATGACCACCCTTTAACGTCAGACTGGCCACTTCATTGGTGCAAACCTGGAACGATATACAAAACCTACAATCTTCCAACCAGCCAACCATTTTCTTTCATTATCTATGCCCTCCCCCTTTAAACTACTATATTGGTATATGTAGATAGTGTCCTCAGTTAATGTTGCAAACATAACACCATGGAAGTATTGTGAGTTGTTTGAGAAGAAGGCAGGATGCTGATCCAGAGGCATGGATGTTTGTGTTGGATAAGGTCCACTGGTTGACTAGAATGGACTGACACTTAGGTAGTTTACAGTTAAAAACCAAGACTGCAGAAACTAAAGGGACGGTAGAGGAGAACATGGGGCTTGATGGGTAACTTTCGTACCCCTCTGTGGATAAACACCAGGAAAGGCCCTATGGAGATGAGCAGTCCTTTTGAGGTTTTCATCTGATGGAACTGACGCCTGCTTTTATTTCTATGCACTCTCCGATATGAGCCCACGCACCATATGCTTTTAAATGCTCCTGTGGGAATACCAGTCTGCACTGACTGCTTTGATATTTACCTAGAAGGAAATACCAAACACCTTCACTATAATGAGATTAGTGATCTCTCCAGGTTCCCCTGAACGATGCAGTACTAAGGGATTGGTGGTATGGTGTATAGGGGAGACCAGAGTGGGAGCTTTGCAAGCAAGGATTGTCCAGAGCACAGGAAAATAATATAACTGGCGGCCTCTTGTGCAACCATAGATAAATACTCTTGCCTTTAGTCCAAGCATCCAATAAGATTCGGATTCGGACTGTTTAATTACTTTTGAATTATCGGCACAACAGTATTTCTTTGAATGAAGAATAAATCTGGTTTTCAACTAGAATTTAATATTTTTTAAAATATGAAATGATATTCTATTTTTTTTTAAATTGAATTTTGTGGAAATCCATATTTTCTAACCTACTAATTCACGTGTGCATGTGATTTTATACAGCACAACTCTTGCCCTCAGTTGTGTTCTACAAGTATTTGTAAGATCAAGGATCACAAAAAAGGTTTGCATCCCTTCTTTGGTTTAGTAGCGCAACTCCTTGCAACATCTGCAGAGCAGGTAGAAACAGTGGAAATATACTTCCTTTTATGTTAAGTACATTATAATACCACCACATGTCTCAAGAGTAAGGCCGAGGACTGGCATGACTTGAAGCATCACATGTTCTGCCTTCTTTGTGCATCACGCAATAGTGCATGTTGGCATGAACAAGTTGTAGTGACCTCTGTCACATAAAATACTGATTAATGAGCAATGGAAATCTATGCAAAATACGGCCTTAGGCTTTTCTAGGGTTCAGAGACTTGATTCCACCAGGCCAGGCTGCCCATATTCCACTACCCCCAGCGCTGTTTGATGGGTGCAGGGCTCGTTTTTATATAATATATTTGCCTCGTTTTGAGGAGTAAGGTATGCAGGTACTACTTCTCTGGCCTACCTCTCAGTGAAATTCCCTCTGAAAGCTTTGCTGCTATCTGGGCACGGGGTTTTCCATCTTCCATCTGATAAGTACATCTTTTTAGCCTGTGTGTGCTGTCATCAACCCAGTTCCTTTATGGTCCTCATTTTATTTGCTGAGGTGCATAACAGGGATTGGGGTGTGCAGAGGCCAGAGTCGGCTTTAGGGCGTGCGATCAGTGCCACGCCATCGGGTGCTGACGTCGGGTGGGGGCGCCTTGTTTGTAGGTTTCTTATGGTTTTAAAAGCACCTGCTGCGAGTTCATTGCCTCCAGCAATTTTCAGGCATTAATAAATGTGTCAAGATAACTTTGGTGATGAATGTTCTGCCTGGAGGTATGACTGGATCTCTCTTTTTTTCTTTCTTTTTGTGTGAAACAATTAATAAATAAAAAAAAAGATTAAAAAAAAGGTTCTGCCTGGAGAGAGATCGGAGTAGGTCAGCAGGTTACTACTTTTTGTCAAAGAAGTCCTTTTGTTACTTGCAGTTTAAAAGTTCAAATCCTAAAATAGAAAAATAAGCTATCAACTGCCATCATAGAACTCCGTGCATTCTGCAATGTATAGACTAGAGCGTCATGATTTTTCCCAATCTTTCATTATCCTAATGTTGCTAAATGGGTTCATTTGAGTAGAAATCGATTCTTATGATTAAGAGAAACACCAAACCATAGTGTTACTTTTTAAATTCTGAGATTGTACTTCTCGAGACCAAGAATAGCCTACCAGTATGGATGACATGTTTCTTATACACTGATTTGCACACCTATGGTGTATTGTCCCTATGTAATGTGTGTGCAGTAAAGTGTTCTGTCACCCTACCATGGTATGAGTGGCACTATAAAACTACATGCATCAGAGGGAGCCTGGTAAGAGAAACTTGAGGGGCCCTGTTAAAGGGTTGTAGTGAATCCGTGGCCAAGTGGTCTTCAGGGGCGCCAACAAACATTGTCCCACATGCGCCACCAGCACTAAGGCCGGCCCTGGCAGAGGGTGTTTTACGGTGTTTCCATTACTGACTTGCCTTCCTTGCTTTTCACCCTGACCTCGTGTGGCTTCTTCGTGAATACTTGTAATTGGAAGCTTAATGTTACTGTTCTCCGGAACGTTTCCCTGTGAGGCAAATCCCCCCACCCCCATCTCTCCTCCTACAACCCATCTTTCCTCCCTTAGCCCCTTCTTTTTCTTATCTGACTCCTTCCTCTGCGCATTTTTTTCTCTTTTCTCCCCGGGATCTAAGTGAACCAAAAGAGGTTTCCATTTTACCCCGTCTTCTGTGGAGTTAATTATAATTTTCCTGCACCAAGACTGCGGGGCAGTTTTTTAATAATGAGCGCACATGTATTTTTTTTCCACACTACATCAAAGGAGTAGCTTGAAAGGTCGAAGGCATTGCACCTCGGCTGATTTTTGGCAGCACCTTTCTTGACACTGCTTTGATGTTTCTCAATAAAGAAATAAAGATTATGAATTATACATCTGATTTTTCTTCCTGACTCCAGAGGGAAAACCCTGTCTGCCCGACTTTCTATTGTTGCCTTTTTATGTTGGAGTTCAGCACCGTTTCCTGGTTTCAGCGAGCACGTGCCGAGCCTGTTTTCCATAAAAACGAGATTATGAAGCAAGAGGACCAGGCGCAGCCACATTTTAAATGTAAGACCATGCCCTCCACAAGCGCCACAGGCCTCTTTTCATGTCTGCAACTGCCCAGGTAATACCTTCGAGACTTTATCCCACCCATCCATCTTTTCATCCTTCCATCCATCTTTCTTCTGCCCTGTCAACAATTGGAAATACGTCGTCTGCTTTTCTGCACTAGCTGTTCGTTCCCACACTCCGCTTCTCCTCTGTTTATAAGTTAGCATCCTTCCCTCCCTCTTCAAACCATGGACGCCCAGTCACCAGAATGAAAGGCTGGCAGGAACGAGAACACACGCTCTTTGACCCTGATTGATGGCATCACATGGCTGAATCCTTGTCCCGCCTCCAACCCCTAAACACCCTCCTGTTTGCTCGAGGGCGAGGAGTAGAACAGCCTTCTCCAACGAGTGGCTCTTGAGCTACTGGTAGCTCACCAGCTACCCGTAAGGAGTTCTGAACTGAATTAGAAGCTTTTGAATGTTGAATTATTATGTACATAACACAACTGAGAAGCGTGTATTTGCCAGGCAACAGACTGGGTCTCTGTGCATTCCTTCCCCGGTCAGTTCTTATCACCCTCTTATATCCCACCCAAACTATGGCTGTGAATTAAATTTCTGATAGTTTTGCCCCACCCTCTGTGTTCTTAGCTTCGGAGTGGGCGAGTTAAGAATAGGGTTGAATGTATGTCACTGGCTTAAATGTGCACTTATATGTGCTCCCAACATCGTTTCCAATGATCATGTGACTACAAATGGCATTGAATGGTACTATATGGCACCTTTTTATTCATTAATGCAACACAATTTTCCGTATCATCTAACGCCTGGCAAGATGTACATAAAGGAGCCTGTAGGCGTTCATATTCATTATAAATACAATTTATTTAAGTCCTACAAGTATTAAATCTATCTTGGGGTACATTTCTGGCCTTTGACATTTAAAATATATCCGACAAACAAAGAACCTATGGGCATGCACATATCCTCAGAAAAAGCATTAGCTGAGGAACCTAACTTGTTTTTCTCACGGCCTTTGCCAATAACAAATATTGAATATTTGTTAAATAAACCTGGAAGAAAAACCTGTAGATCTTGTACTAACTACTTGTGTAACTCCGCAGTCCATCTCAACGTTTTCATATTATGAAGGTCTGTTGTGTCCAGTTCAGCTGGCCTGTAAATAATAATTATCCCAAGGCGAGAGGGCTTGCATGTGTTGTTATGCTTAAGTGGCCTGTGGACAATATTTAGCCTTGGGCGACTATGGCAATTATGCTTCCTCTTATTATGCAGGCCACCTCTACCGAGAGCTGTTTCACTGTATGAATCAGATAGAATATTGAACCTTGAAGGTTCTGTCACGCTTATTTCTTGCAATTTGAACCCGCTTAACATTATGTGGCGCTTTCATGTACACATAATCTAACGTTCTTAGAGCAGAAGGGTCAAGCCAGGTGGTGGCATAAAACACTGGATTAGTCCCCTTACACTGCCATCATACCTTAATTTGTTTTTAAATGTGGCAATACGTGTAGTATTACAGCAGAGCTATCCAATGGCTTGTCTTGCCTCCTCGAAAGTCATAGATTAATCACTGACCGTTGTTCTTCTGAACATAGGCACACCGGTCCTCTGAGCATGAGTCTCCTGTGAGCCGGCGTCTTCCTCACCGGAATTTATCTTTTCCTGCATGATGTTGAGCCAAGTACGTTTTTCTCCAGATGAGTCGGACTTTGAGTTACAGTCTTAACGTTTTTTCGGTTTTCCGTTAAAAAAAATTAATAGCTTGGGAAGGATTTTTCTTGTCGTAACTGTTTTTTTTAATTTTATTTCAACATAGCATTCTTACTTTCTGAGACAATGTTTGTGCAAGACACTTTTGAGCAGTTCCTCATGTGCAGAGGCAAGGTAATCCACTCCAGACTTGCCTGGCATGCGTCTCTGATTTTGTGGAGACCTATTGGCTGTTCGACTGCCCCTGCTAGTGTGGTTCGTGGCGAACCTAATACTCTTTGAAAGGTAGTTTGATCCTCTCGCAGACAGCAAGCTCATTGGCTGGCGAAACGAACATCAGTCTTCCTTTGAAGCCTCCATTCTGTAAGTGGGATTGATATCCTGTTTCTCAGCCGCGCTCAGTGACTTAGATGAATACAGTGCATGTGGCGTCCTCACATCTGGGCTAAGGAGGTGGTGCTTACTCCCACTACATAGACCCGTCAGCATCCCTGGGGAACTGAGTTACGACAAATGTGTTTCTTGACATAATAAATGTTGCGGGATGAAGCCCTTGCCCTCTGTATGATTTAAGGCACTGTAAGTGAGGTCATGGATTACATTCTTTAGCAAAGTTTTTTGATACACCAGAGCTGTTTTAACAGCACATGTAGTAAGTGATAAATGGAGGGGACGAAGGGTTGGAGGGACTTTGAAATTAATGAAGAAGGGAAGCAGGAAAATACTGTGTTAATGAGGGTCGGCTGGGGTGGGTAGCTGAAATGGAAAGGAGCGTATGGGCAAGTGAGCTGTCTTATTTCATTTGCTTGAAATATGTGGAACACTATTAACAGTGCAAAGTAATAAAAAGAACCATCACTTCGGGATTCTAAGAATTTACAACATGGCAAAA
The DNA here is from genome assembly GCF_031143425.1 of Pleurodeles waltl. Classification (NCBI taxonomy): domain Eukaryota; kingdom Metazoa; phylum Chordata; class Amphibia; order Caudata; family Salamandridae; genus Pleurodeles; species Pleurodeles waltl. The sequence goes on from NC_090451.1 coordinate 660,812,655, forward strand.
CTACCACTCCACTCTTTTAATTTGATCTTTAATTATTTTACGATCATAGAGCTAGGGGGGTCTGCAGATAGAGGTCTTATCCCCAGCCCATGAAGAGTGTATTTGTTCAAATGATCACCATGGAGGTCTAGCCTCTAAATCCATGGACATCAAACAATTTTCTGTAGTCTCTTTACATCCAAGACATGCTCTGCAAGGGAGGTAACATATTAGTGGGTGCCTTTGGGCTATATCCTCTGGCTCAACTGTGCTTATATTTGATGCCTAAGTTGCTTTAGAGTTGTGGAATACAGATTTTTAAATGCAGTCTAAAAGAGAGAGAATATTGTTTGTCATATAATGTACTATAATAAAGAAATGATTTCACTCAATGTTATATGTGAATAATCAAGTAACTGCATGATAGGAAGGGTGAATTCAGGATCTACATTTGCCCTTTGCTTTTGTGCTGCTCGGGGTATGAATTCCCTGTTCCCTTTACTCCAAGTTTCCATTTTGTAAAGCTTGAGCTGGGTTGTTCATTGGCCAGAAGTAATTTTAACAGCTTTTACACTTGCGTGTTGGGAAGCTATGTATGTGTATTTCTACTACATAGCTGTGATCCAATCTCACCGAGTTATTACCCTGTCCAACTTTTGTTCGTCAGAGCTTCTTTCTTCCAACTAATCGGCAATAATTTTTCCACTTGAAGGTAAAATGCCTATTTGTCTGAGCTGTAAACAAGTCTCAGTACTCTAAAGTGTATAGGTTTTGTTCTTAGGCTTCAAAGACTGTCCACATTGAAGGAGGGAACTGGGTGCAGTGCGGATATTGCTGAAAGTTAGCAGCACACCCACAACATATGTGTTAGAAATGGGGTCTTTAGTTGGCAGTGGTTTACACCCTGGCCAAGTAGGGACTCTCTCTCTAATCAGGGCAAAGAAGACACACAGCTAAGATAACCCCAGCCCCCCCCTTGGTAGCTTGGCATGAGAAGTCAGGCATATCTCAGAGGCAATGTGTAAAGTATTCACTCACACTCAAACTCTCCACACCAGTTTAGAAAAAATAGCCAATGTTTATCTGAATTAAAGAACAAAATGACAAAAATCCTACATAAAAAAGTAAAGATGTCACTTTTAAAAGCTGAAATGAGTCTTAATCTGTAGGAATCAATGATTTTAACTTATTTAGAGCAAAGTACCTGGTATGCGTCAAAAACAAAGATGATGCGGCCCACAGTAGAGGCGCAGTGCTGAAAAGCAAAGTGATGGGTTGGTACCTTATTGCGCAGGGGAGGTGATGCGTCAATTCTTTCCTCGCAGGACAGGTCATTTCGGTTCCTTACTAGCAGGGGAGGTGATGCATCGATTCTTTCCTCGCAGGAAAGTCGATGCTTTGATTTCCAGACACGTAGCCTCCGTTCCTTACTGCGGTGCGAGGTCGATGAGACAGTGACGCCCGAGACGATGTGTGGAAAATCCTGGTGCGCTGTGTTGATGGACCCGTGGTGAAACAGGCACGGAGTCGATTCTGCAGCCACAAGACAGGTGCTGTGTCGATTCTCCAGTTGTGGGACAGGCACTGCGTCGATTTTTCTGCTGCAGTGCGTCTGTGAGTGGATTTTTTTCCTTCAGGTCACCAACCTGCACTTCAGAGGGCCCAGGGACTGGAGTTGGCACCACTTGGTAAGTCAGAACTCTGAGGAATAGCCCAGGCACTGGCAGATGAAGTCTTTGTCCCTGAGATGTCTTAACAGGAAGAAAGCTCAGTTCAAACCCTTGGAGAATCTTAGAAAGCAGGATGTTGAAAGCAAAGTCAAGTCCTTTCACTCCCAGGAAAGAAGTAACAAGCAGCAGACCAGAACAACAAAACAACAGTCAGAGGGACAGTCCCTCCTATGGCATCTAACTCTTCTTCCTGGCAGAATGTCCTCAGACAAGAAGTGTTTTAACTTTGTGGGTCAGAGTCTTATACCCATTTCTGCCTTTGAAGTATGCAAACTTCAAAGAAAACTCTTTGTAGTGCACAAGCCCTTGCCTTTCTCGCCCTGGCCACAGACACACTCCAGGGGGTTGGAGTCTGATTTGTGTAAGGACAGGCACAGCCCTACTCGGGTGCAAGTGTCAGCTCCTCCCACCACTGTAGCCCAGGAAGACCCATCAGGATATGCAGGGTACACCTCAGTTCCATTTGTGTGACTTTCTAGATTGAATTCACAAACAGCCCAACTGTCATCCTGACCCAGATGCGTCTTCCACAGCCAGGCAGAGGCACAGAATGGTTAAGCAAGAAAATGCCCACTTTCTAAAAGTGGCATTTTCAAACTTACAATTTAAAACCCACTTCAACAAAAGATGTATTTTTAAATTGTGACTTCAGAGACCCCAAACTCCAAATCTCTATCTGCTCCCAATAGGAAATTACACTGAAAGTTATTTCAAGGCAATCCCCATGTTACACTATGGGAGAGAGAGACCTTGCACTAGTGAAAACCAAATTTAGCAGTATTTCACTCTCAGGGCATGTAAAACACAGCAGTATGTGTCCTACCTTTTAAATACATTGCACCCCGCCCATGGGACTGCCTTGGGCCTACCTTAGGGCAGACTTATACGAGTAAAAGGGAAGGTTTGGACCTGGCAAGTAGGTGCACTTGCAGGTTGAACTGGCCGTTCAAAACAGCGCACACTGACACTGCAGTGGCTGGTCTGAGGCATGTTTACAGGGCTACTCGTGTGGGTGACACAATCAGTGCTGCAGGCCCACAAGTAGCACTTGATTTACAGGCTATTGGCACACTGTTGTGCACTATACTAGGGACTTACTAGTAAATCAGATATGCCAATCATGGATAAACCATTCACCAATATCATTTAGACAAGAACACTTGCACTTTAGCACTGGTCAGCAGTGGTAAAATGTCCTGAGTCCTAAAAGCAGCAAAAACAAAATGCAGCACAGTCAAAAACAGGAGGTCAGAGGCAAAACGTTTGGGGATAACCCTGAAAAAAAGGCCATTTCCAACAATATGTTTTCGTAGCCACGTTGCAAACCCCTTGAAGTAGTTTTTCTCTCTATTCCCATCTCTTTTCATCTTGTTTTTGTAATCGTGTTGTTTCTTTGTTCTGTATTTACTCTTAGATTATTCTAAACTGTTTGAATTCTCTAAACTATCTTCTTTCTAATTGTTTTACGGTCATCCGATTAGTTTACAGGAAACAGTGGTTGTCAAACTGTGTTCCTCACCTCATAGTTGTCTTACCTAGAATAATAAATATTAGTAGACAGAGATATATACCATCTTTAGTAGTGTTTCAGGCTGACCAGACACTTATAGCGATTTGAAATTACTTACCTCTGTGTTGTTACAAAACGCTCCATGAGGGATCTGCAAAGAGGCAAAAACCATAATGATGGGAAAAGAAAGTCCACAATCGACAAATCCTTGGCAGTAGCTGAAATACAGCTTACACCACTGCTCTAAAGAGCTCACGCTCGTCTACAAAATACAGCGAACTCTGCCGACTTAAGTGGGAACAGTGTTCTTTCTTCCCTTCAAATTAAATACCACATCTCATTGGCACAATGTCTAAACGCATTTGCCAGTGATGTCATTACTAGTTCCAGTCTTCTGTGCTCCATGCCAGCTATTGTATCCTCCCACTAATTGATGCCCTCGCTTTGCCTCGTTGCATTCGTGTCTTGTTGAGGCCTGAAGCTGTGACGCTTTCTTTGGCTCTGGACCAGTGAGTCGGCCACCCAGGCATTGGCAACCATCTCTCTACGCAAACATTTGAAGTAGAAATTGAGTTAAGCTAAGATTATCCACCTTGCGAATTACCACAGTCACTGTCTTTAGCAGTGTTCCTCTGCTGCGGGTGGTATGTAAAACAAAACACATTTGTGTATGTCCCCCTGCTTGTACTTGTGTCACTCTGTGAATGTGCCAGGACTTAAGGGTGTATGCTAGAGGGCTTTTCATGTTCATGTCCAAGACCGTATGTGTCTGTTTGTGATGTGAAACGTCCCGTATGTGTACATTTGCAAGGCATGCACACAAGTCTTCTATGCATATACAAATGCCCTTTGTGTATATGTTAAGGATCCGCCATGCCAGTATGCCATTTGTGCTGTAGACTGTGTGAGTATGCAGCCCATAAAAACACCAGTACTTACTTCTTGGGTGGGATACTTGGTTCTTATGAATATATGCTTGAAATGCTGCATTGCTGTGACCTCTCTGGAAGTCACAGGGGCACTGTACAATAGTCTAATAGAGTAGTGTAGAAAAAGGTGCAAGTTGCGTATGGAAGGTTTCATGTAACGTCGGGAGGAGCAAGGATACTCTGGCCCTCATTCTGACCCTGGCGGTTCTCTACCGCCAGGGCCAACGGGGGCGGGAGCACCGCCGACAGGCCGGCGGTGCTCCCTTGGTCATTCTGACCGCGGCGCTTTGGCCGCGGTCAGAACGGGAAAACCGGCGGTCTCCCGCCGGTTTTCCACTGACCTTAAAATCCTCCAAGGCGGCGCAGCTCGCTGCGCCGCCGAGGGGATTCTGACCCCCCCTACCGCCATCCTGTTCATGGCGGGAAAGCCGCCATGAACAGGATGGCGGTAGGGGGGGTCGCGGGGCCCCTGGGGGCCCCTGCCGTGCCCATGCCAATGGCATGGGCACGGCAGGGGCCCCCGTAAGAGGGCCCCGCAAAGTATTTCAGTGTCTGCCTTGCAGACACTGAAATACGCGACGGGTGCCACTGCACCGTCACACCTTCCCACTCCGTCGGCTCGATTACGAGCCGGCATCCTCGTGGGAAGGGAGTTTTTCCCTGGGCTGGCGGGCGGTCTTTTGGAGACCGCCCGCCAGCCCAGGGAAAAACTCATAATACCCTCCGCGGTCTTCTGACCGCGGAGCGGTATAATGGAGGGCGGGATCCTGGCGGGCGGCCTCCGCCGCCCGCCAGGGTCATAATGAGGCCCTCTGTCTGCTTACCTATAAACAAGATAGGAGTCTTCTTTTCCTTCCAGAAGTGGAGTAGGAAGGAACATTTCTGATTTGTGTTGATATGGATTTCCAACTCTTGGTTACTCGAAACGAATAACTGGGATTGCAGTTGTCTCGCTGTTACCTAACACTGTTTGTGCAGAGGGTTCTGCATGTCGCAGCGGATCTAGGGCAACATGTACAAAAGGTTTCAGCAGTCCCAAGCGGAGAAGCGGGCCATTTGCGACCGCTAAATAGCCTTTTGACGTGTACTTACCCTGTTTTGCAATTCAATAACCTATTACTGAGTCACAAAATAAGGTTTGTGAGTCAGTTTTAGGAAGGGATGTGTTAAGAGTGTCCCTTCTTAATAGCGCGTTGCAGCGGTATGTGAATGTTTTGCGTCCGGAATGCGGTTGCAAAGCGTTCGCAGTTTACCACCAACTTCAAATTGGTGGTTACTCAATTGCAAATGGGAAGGGGTCCCCAAGGAACCCTTTCCCCTTTGTGAATGTGAGAGCAAACTTTTTTTAAGAGCACGCAGTGGTCCCACGGACCACTGTCAACTTTTAAAAATGAAAATGAAACTTTACATTTTTGTTTTTGAAATGCATCCCGTTTTTCTTCAAGAAAAGCGGGCTGCATTACAAAAAATAAAATTGCTTTGTTGAAAAGCAATCACAGACATGGTGGACTGCTAACCCCAGTGGGCCAACATCCATTGGCCATTCCCAATGGATTACAAATGTGTTAACCGATAATCCTGTGGATCTCATGAAAGTAGACATTTTCCTGGGGATTCACAGCACTGCCACCAATAATCGGGAAGGTCATTGAACACCCTTCGTGTAAACACTCATCTTACCACTGCACTCTTGTACCATGGAGTTGTTTAGTTCCATACTGATCTGTCTGTTATCGTGGTTCACTGCGAACCATTTTAGAAATGTGTACACCTCCAAGTTCTGACTAATTGAACAGTTCACTTTACCAACCTACATTTAAGACACTGTGTTTGCCTGTAGTTTTGCATGTTTTTTGGAATGTGTGATTATATTTTATATGCAAGTGGATATGTTTCTCATGTAATTGCTTATTTCATAGTTTAAAGCGAAAGCTTTACCCAACAAGCTTTTTAGGCCTTGCACGGAACGGGAGGTAATCAACCTGTCTTTTTATTTTTTCACAGTATAACCTCTGTGATTTTTTTTTCCAACTTTAACTGCTGCAAATTAACAGGAGATAGCCACCATATTCCTGCTTCCCTGCTGTTATACTCTGACATTTTTTAAGAGGCACTTGGTTACTTCACGTTGGAGACAAAGTCTAATGCATCCACATAAAATAATAAAAATGCCGAAACTGCTCATCATAAATTGAAATGTGCTAGAAAATAGCAGCAAGGGAGAATCATGGAAACTGATAAAGATAAGCTTTGCGGAATTAAACTTGGCAAAAATTGACATAAGTTAGATGGAAACAAAAAATGTATGGGTGATTTTGGGATTTTGCGTCCTGGGCAGTTCAGTGCCCAAAACATATTTGGTGAAACGTCTGCCATTAAAGAAAACATTTCAGTACAACTATTAGGAAAAAGTAAACAGTGAAACAATAAAATACCCTTCCGTGAATTGTTCAGACAATTTATTTAAAAAAATAATTCAAATCCTTGTATTAAATGTTTTGCCTTTGATGTAGCGTCACAGCATACATTAAAAAACACATTGTACAGTGTTCTGTCCCCACTCAGCACATTCCTAATCAAGGTTTTCTATTCTTTTTCAAAATGAGTTTTCCCCTTCCCTGATACACCCAAATTCCAACTTCAGTTCCAACTGATGTTCTTGAAATTCACAATTTCTGATGGATACAACTACTTGTGGATTCCTCACCTAAAGGATTCTCCCAATGCGGCAGCATTCGACGGAAGTGTTCTTCCCAGCTCTGCATGTCGACGAGGACGTCACAATTGACCGACTTCCACGCAACACCGTCTGACGTCATCGAGGCAATAAGAGGTCCTGTGATAGTTTCATACAAGGGGATTTTTAGGTTACAATACATTTTTACTTATCGGTTTGTGTGTGATGTCAGGTTTTTGTTACACTACAGCCTTGAGGATAACTATATATTATGTGTTAGCCTTCATTTATACATCAGTATATGGAGTACATACAGAATGACTCTAGCTTCACAGCAACAGAGAGCAGTAAAAAATGTATGTTGCAGTTCACAGAGTGGGAATGGTGTGTATATAGTAGGATGGAACACGCCAGAAAAGGAGGGATATAGATTCAGGTCCTTTTTTTTTTTTTTTAAATATGTTACGTATAAGAACACATTTCTCTTTGTGTACAATAGGATATATTTTTTATTTGAGGCTGCATGTTTCTCTGAAACGTTATATGTTCCTGTGTATTTTTATGTTTTTCTCTTTAAAGTTGCTGTTTGGGTTCAAGATTATTTTGTACTTTACTCATTGTCTTAAAAAATGTCAGATTCTACCTTTGCCGGAGCTAGCTAAAACACCCTTCTGTTTTTCATGTAAGGTTACTACCTTATTTTTTGTATTAAATTGTTTGGTCACATATAACCAATGCGGTCAGTCAAGGAGGGATGGGAGGATGAGAGGGGATTGGCCTCTAGAGTCGCACCCTCCCAATCAATTATACCCAAAACAAAGACCAATTGCAATAACAAAATATATATCTAGTGTGAACAGGATAATATATATTGGGATTACTCTTTGGTTTGAGTTTGTTTTGTGTCAGCGCACAAGCTTGAATGTCCTGTATGTTAACATACAATCTTAAATGAAAATAAAATAACAAAAGGGTGCATTTTCTGGCAGCATGTAAACAAAATAGTCCATTGTTTTATTAAAAACCTGTGATATGCCTAGTGTATAGGCTAAACTCCCCATAGCTGGAATTGTTTTGGCCATTGTGTGCGGAGGAACACCGACAAGAGTATATATCACACAGGAGCGCAGTTGGTATTACAACGGATCTGCTCCTGAAAGAGGGGGAAGTATTTTTCCATAAATCCTTGCTCTGCATTAGACTATTAGCAGCTACATACAATCTCCTTACTCTATCAGTTGTTATATGGAAAAGTGATGTCTTCAGTTAACTTTTAAGTACACGGATGTAGTCAGGGGCGGCTCCTTCGCTATGGCGAAGGAGCGTCGCCCCACTGGCTGAACCAGAAGCAGAAAAATAAAACAATAGTTTACTATCATTTTATTTGTCTGCTTCTGGCACACCCAGCATTGCAGGGGGGGTGGAGCTAGGCCACGGGAGGTTGGAGGAGGGGAGAGTGCACCTAAGTGCGCATGTGTGTTAGGCCAGCTGTCTGAGGCCGGCCAAACACACATGCACACTTTGGTTTCTCCAGCCCGGCTATGTTTAACAGCCAGACTGGAGAAACTGCACAGACCCCAGACCAATCCTAGTGCTGTTTTCATGCTAGGTTTTGCATCAAAGCTGCGCCAGGTTTCCTGGGAATCCTGTGCTGGTGTCCCAGCAGTGAATGCTGAGACACCAGAGGAAGAGGGGCGTGAGGCGGCAGGGACGGAGGCGAAGGTAAGTGCTTTTTATTTTTTTTGTACATGTTTACCTCGTCTCTGTCCCTCCTCCCCTTGAGTTATGTGGCGGCCGCCGCTGGATGTAGTCTCTTTCATATCTGCTTCAATTTCAAGGGGCAAAGAGGTTCTTTCTCTCCACAATTTTCTGTTGAGCTTCCATGAATAAAAAAAAATGCGTTGTTTGTGGAAACCAGTAACTCCACTGTAAAATGGGATTCCTCAAGGCGATCTGTTCAAATTTAAAACAAAATGAATCTCACCACCAGAGAGGACTTTAGATGACTTCCATTAACGAGAGCTAGAAGTCTTTCCAGAGGGTCACGGTTTGTGTTTTCTTCTGGAGCAGTCAAGCCCTAGAGCCTGATGTTCACTACTTACATGTAAGATTTATTGCTGTCCTAAAGTATCTAGCTGGTTGCACCTTGGCACGTGCTCCAGGTTATTAATAAATCACAGCTGTAAGTAGAAGCCAGCGTACACTGGAGGTTGGTGCATTTGTTGAGAATTTTAAGTTTTGCTGAGTCTTGGCAGTCTTGACCAGACTATCGTTTGGTGTCAGTGTTTCCTTTATGTTTTGGGTCTTTCAACGAACGTTCAGTGTCGTAATATGTGTATATAACAAGAGCAAGGACTGGGATATGATGCTTGTGATGCATATGACTGATTTCTGTATGAAGTATATGATGTATAGAACACTGTAGCTCTTAGTTGGGCAGCTTTTATGTATGTCGGTGTGCCTCGTTACGCACTTACACTTGACAGAGGCAGGCTATGTGCATGGGGAATTCAGTGGTGGTCTGTCTGCTTTGGCATGTTTCTACCGGTTGTTACCACCTTTGTCGTGTTCATTAAGTAAACCAAATATAATTTGCCTTATGGAACTGCATCTTGACCTTGCTGATACCAAACTGTACCTTCTGCTGTAGGTAAATATATAAACCCTCTAAAATTACACTGGTATACCAAGCACTTGGTGAGTGGCTGCGTCCGGTTTCGGCTTAAATGTTGAATCATGAGAACTTAAATGAGTCTCTAGGGCTTTCCGAAAGGCTTTTATTTATTTGTTTATAAACACAGGTATTATCTGGGGGTATTTTGGCGCTAGGAAGGAGGTGAAATAGTGAGAAAGAGCGAAGAAGTGTTCCCCGAAGCTCCATAGCAAAATTGACAGAAAAGATGGGTTTTCAGAAAGCTGACAGAACTGAGAATGGGAGGCAGTGTGACAAATTACAGGAGACAGAGTAAACGTATTTCCTACTTAACAGAGGCATTGAAGTGCTCATTTGTTGGCTTGTTTTGTAACTGTATAGTCTGTCTGTCCTGCTTTTCCATTGTGGTGGCTTCTGGGCCTAACATTTGGTTGACTGCGAGCATTGAGGTGTTGATTTAAGTTGGAACAAGTGTTGGTACCATGAGTATATTATTACCGTGCCTAACAGACTCACTACTTTGAGACCTGGAATGGAGCATGTGCAACCAAATCCAGTGTCTTAACCACAAGACCACTATACCATCCTAAGAAAATAAGTGGTGGCTGTTCTCTGGTGCATGTTATGCAAAACCCACTTTCTCTACTTTGGAGGGTTCTGCCGTGGTTCGTTGCAGAAGGCTCCTGCTGTGCACCTCCACTGTATTTTTCATTCTTACTCTTCCAAACTGCTGGTTCCTTGAGCTGTGCAAAAGCCCCTTAATGCACCCAGCTGACTGCGCGTCACGATCTGGTACCCCTCTGATAGGCTTGAGAGGCAAATGAGACATTTTCTTGGGGGGCTTCACTCGTCTCGAGATTGACAAAGTACATCGAGGAGATGAATTTGAAATTCCAATGCTAGCCATTCTGTTTTTTGTTTGTTCATCCAATCGGAACTTCTGTTCATCCAGATCTGACAGTGACAAGCAGCTATGGTGGATGCGGTACAGAAGCCCACAACAAGGAGGGACTTGTTCCATTGGCCCTTTCCCTAATAAGATAATTTGTCCAGTATTGAACTTTCATTTGTAGATTGAGATTTTCAACCCATTAAATCAAATTTTAATCCATAGTCACTTGTTACTTAAACAAGTATCATAACTCTGTTGTTAGTCAGCGACTGGTACGATTCACATGTAATGAACCCTCTTGATATTTCACTGTTTACAGTTTTTAAGACATAGTGCACTAGTACTATCGACCTAACAACATTTAAGCATTGCTTCAAAATGTCAGCATTGCTAACCACAATATAGCTTCTGCTTCAAAACAAGCTTACAAATTACAGTACTAAGCTTCAACAAATCCAGACTTACATATTGTACCTTCTCAGTCCACATAGGGAAACTTCCAAACCATTCAGGAAGGTCGTAAAAGCATAGCACTTAAAGCTTCAGACTATTGGGAGATTCTCAATCTCTCTTCAAGACAAAATCTTTTTTTGAAGCACAATAGTAAGTGTAAACGACTGTAGCCTGATTAAAATAGCTTCTGTTGCATTTGACGCTTTAAAAACGATGCTGTTTGGGTGCCACACACGAAGACCCTTAATGAATATTACTGGTTAGAACACACACCATGAGATGTGTCATCAACAAGGTTTGTTGAATAAGTAACACATGAAACATGATCTCTCCCCACATAACCTTGGCATTGGCAGTCATACTAGCATGGGCAAAATTGCACCATCAGGACCCAACCGTATCTTGTAAGCTTCTGGATCATACAGTCTACACTTCTAGGACATTCTGCAGACAGAAAGGTCTGCCGGTAATCACTTTGATCATTTTGGGTGCTCGGATCCAAATCTAGTGGCAACTGTGTACTATGCAAGTGCTCATTGTGAAATTAAAAATCAAATGTAATTTGATTTTGATTGTGCAATTCCATGATGTTTGGTTCTCTTAGATGCTAATTTCTAGGTTTCTCCAAAATAGCTTTAGCATTTCCAGATTTTTTTTTTTTTTTTTTGCAGTTTGTTGGCTGTCCCAATTTCCTTTATTGCTGATGCTGTAATGCAATCACCTTCTTTGAGCCATCCTGTCTTTAGATGAATGTGGCACCGACAGGAACCTGCCCTGCCAATAGGCATTAACACTGGTTCCCTGGCCCAGTAACTCCCTCTCCTAGAAACCTCCCCCTTCAAAAGCCATCCGAGGCAAGAAAAAGCATCAGTATGTTCAGAGGCACTAAAGAGTCTTGTGAGCTAGTGTCAGTAGTTTGAGTGTGTTTTCTGATTGTGACAGACATATGACTGATGTCTTTCAGCTTTGCTCACTTTTGGACTCTTGCGGTAATTCTATTCTAATAACTTGGGAATGTAGCACAATAACCTATTGAGTTAGTGGAATATTAGATGTCGACATTTTGTTTGTCAAGAATGATTGATTTGTTCATAAGATAGTGGTTAGATAAGTTTAATTTGCCAGTAACTACATTCTCTTCAGTAGTGAACCCCTTAAACGCCATTTTGTTCACTTGACTTTGAGTGTGAGGGTCTGTAAACATAACTTTGTTGTTTATAATGTGTTTTGAGATTTATAAGGATATTGTAGCAAGTCATATATAGTGGGTTGTGAGTTGCCTGATTTCATTTTTTGTACTTATGAAGCTAAAGTGCTGTAATCATGCAATTTTGCTTTTCAGGATTAGCCTATTCCTTCACTGCATCCAAATCTGGATGATGGTGAAGATGTGGTTTTTCAGAGGCCCTAGGGGGTATCTTTGATGTGCATACGCAGACCTTTTGAGATTGCAGAGGTTGTCATTGGTATAAATATGGAATCCTGTTCAGAGCTTCAGAAGAGTTGCAAAGATGTCTTCCCTAATTATTGAATGAACAACACGAAAAAGTATAACCTTATCACAGAAGAGTGTTTAGTGATGAAGAAAACTTTGTGTTGAAACGATTATCAGAATGTTGGAAGTTAGTTCTTGCCTAATCCAACACCATTATCCCTTTGGAAAGTTCTTTGAGGCTACTAAATGTGTTATGATTTGTTATGATTGGTGGTATACCACTTGCATGTTTGATTGACATCTTGGAACTATGGCTAAATTTCCAGACTTCTATAGGATGAATAATAATTGAGCTCAGGAGGTTCTTAGAATTACTTCCTAAATTTTGAACAAATCATTGGAGTTCTAGATACCATTAATTTGTAGGGATAACAGATCTTCTCTTTCTGGCTTTTTGTTGTAGCAAAGTAATAGTTTTTTGATGGAGAATATGGATCTATTTGTGATGGCTAATATTTCTGTGAACTATTTTGTTAATATGTTGTCATTGTTTTCTTTCATAATTTTTGGGCATGTGTGAGACAGTCCTATTTTTTGGGTTAGGATGACGTGTATTGGCTTTATAAATCACTACTCTATTTTCATCTGCAGGCATTTGATGATTTAGAAGTCAATTTGTTTATTGGTTGAAAACATTCTGTGGGTTAGTACTTTTCAGAGCAGGTAATTTGGGCGATAGATGTTGACTTTATTGTGGTGCTGCTTCACAGTGAAGAAGGCCAACGTTATTTAATAATGGTACTACATCCAATTTAAAACATTAATGATTATAGCTTAATTCTATATGTATTTTTAATTGCAAATTGAGAGCGATTCCAACATAATTGTTTTTCTTGGTTTATTTACAGGAGGGAGGTCACACAGATAAACAATTAAAACTATTGGTGGTGGAAAGGACCATATTGTACATTTTAAGTATAATTTTCATAATCTACATCTTTTTATGCAGGAGGTTAATGAATTTGTTACCCTAGGTGGAATAGCAGTTAATAATTAACTGTCCTGTTGTACACTTAATCCCTCTTTCTTAATCTTACTTAAATTACTTAGATTTAACAGAGATGATTACCCCATCCAACCTCACCACTCTCTGTGGCCTAACGAAACATGAGGTGGGTCCCCTTGCAAAAGTACATGGAGGAGCCCACTCCGGACTTACTCAGGTGCTCTCAGGCCCGAGTAATGGCCTGAGGGCGTCCCCTGGAGCTCGCCCCCCCTCGAAAAGAGGGGGTTGCGGGGGCCTTTGTTATGCCACTTTACTCTGTAGTCTTTGCATGGAGGAAGGGTGAGTGCCTGACTACTTGCTAAGTGACGTTAGCAGAGAATAATCTGCATACCCAGAACTAGTTGATAATTTGGTCCTCTGGACGGGGAGATTTATTAAATCATGTAAATAATGTCATTTTGGTCTTATTTTTCATCTTGATGAAATCTTGAAAAGAATGTCCTTTTAGTCGTATTTTAGTCTTGCTATTGAGTGTCACAGAAAGTGACGCGATTGAATGATGTGTAAAAGAAATGGCATAGGCGATTCGCATAACTAACTTGTTATAAATTCATTCCTGCTATTCTTCGTTATGCTAATTGGTTCAGATATGGCACATTGATTGCATTTATGTAAATCAATGCATATGTAGCATCCACATGTAAACTTGCTCTGTATATTTTTGAGGAGGGCTTAATTTGTGTGCCAGGGAGCACGTCTAATCCTAGTTTTCTTTTCCTTGTGCTGTGGAGGGTTTAGCAGCTTCGCTGATGTGCCTTAATGGTTTTTAATATTCCGGAATCAACTACAAACATTCAGAAGTAATAAATGAAAGTAGTAGCGAAACACTGGTAAAAATGTGCCAATTAGGGCACAAAAGACAACACTGAACAGTCTGTCCTAGAACATATTGCGCAGGTGCAGGTTAAAGATTACAATCGCCTAAGCTATAAAGCCCTGGACTGTCTGAACTTGTTCGCACCTAATTAGGTCCTGAAAAACTCTTGTATAGCGTTTACCAAACTGTGGGTAGTGGGTCGGGAAAGTCCAAACAAGTCATTTCATTCTGTGTTCTATCTGGTCACATTTACCCACGCTTCAAAGACCGATTAAATGCCAGGCTATGTCTTCTGGCAACTTTTTTCTTTCTCGGACTACAGTTAGAGAGGATTTTTTAAGTGAATTATGTGAGAGTCATGCTCGGAAAGACTGCAGATTTAAAAAAAAAAAAAATATTGCAACACGCCAAAATATGAATCGCTGTTAATGAACTGTGTGCTTTCAACAGCTCGAAAGTAAAAATGGAGTACATTTTTTGTTATTCTGAATTGTGCTGGAAACAGAGAGGAATAAATAAAATTAAGACACTTTTTCTTGGTTAGGCATAAATTGTAAATATTCACAGAACCCAAATTTCCACACATTATCATTTGAAAGCCATATTGTTTTATCAGTAAAACTGTATGTCTGTGGAAATGTAATTGCCATTTCAATGGAAAATGTGTTGTCTGCAAATGACCATGCACTACCACAAAATGCTTTAGTTATTAAAATATTGCCCTGCCTCACTCATGTCCATTAAAGGTAGGTGGGTTATAATAATTGGGTTGTGTTTCTAAAAAGTTTGAGAAGCACTACCTAGAAGTAGTTTCAGACCAGCTTTAGACTGCACGAGCACCCGTGACATCATGACAGTTCCTGCTGAAGTGGGGTTTTGGTCTTCAGTGTTAACAGAAGTGACATCCTAGGCTGAAGCATGCCTTCTTAAAAGGAACAAAAGAAATACATAGTCAATAATACATCTTCGGTGAGAGAATAGGTGCATTTATGTATTTTTTTATTAAATACCTATTCTTTGATTCAGCTAATACTCTATTTTACTTATAGGACTATTGAGTTTAAAAATAACTCTACATTAGTGCTTTGAATCTGGCAGATGTCAGTTACTTTAATGCTTTAATATTTGTTGCCAGAATTATGGGGACCAGACTGACAGGAAGTGGCGTGGCCCTATGCACTGGTCAGTCTGCAGGCAGTTGCAAATTACATTGACAACTTGCCTAGAAATGAAGAGAAATATTTGACAAATATACTAAGCTTGTTCTTCATATAAAGCGTAATTGTGGTGTACTTTAGTCTCCCTCGGAGAGCCTTTGGACCAAAACAATTCCCACACTGTAGGAATAGTGATGGACCACGTTGCTGTTGTATTGTTACTGTGTTGACATATGGAGGACTGCAGTATTGTTGCCATTTATATATATCCCTTCCTACCCCGGACGGGGAACTGAATTGCGCCTGGATGAGTAGCACACTACTCATAGATGCCTCGCATAACTTGTTAGTCACGTATGGAAATAGCGTAATTCTTGTTATTCCGTTGTAGAGACATGCAAGGTGACAAGTTTTGGATGGAAGTTTGTGCATTTAGTGTTCTTCATATGTGGAGGTTGGCTATGTGTACAGGGCAGTTAATCTCAGTGTTGGGAACACTGTCACGGATGTCCTTTCGAGGAGAGTAGGAAGCTGCTCCTGGGTACCTGCTGTTCTTTGTTAGTCACGTAAAGAGATGAGGATTTTTCATAGTATTCCATATAAGGTCCTGTATTTGAAGCATGTTTCTCGTGCACGTTTGAGCCGGCAGTGTTATTTATGTATGGAGGTGGTTCTGTGTGTATCCTTCTGTTAGGAACAGTGATATGGGTGATTTTATTAGTCAAAGCTGTTATTCTTGTGATTGTCATGCCAACCCATTCAAATTCTTCTCACACTGCTATGCATTGCCTTATAATTGCTGCTTTGGAAGAGGTCTTGTAAATGATTTTGTAATGTGGTTTAGTTTTAGTGGTGGTGTTGAAACCTACTGCATGCAGAGTATAAAACGGAGGCAGGATGCTGGAGGGCAGGAAGTGTGTGCAATAGACGCATGCTCTCCATGCGATCTTTTGGGCTGCAGGTGAAGCGCAGAGGTGCACACATCAAGTACATACCAACAGTTCTTCTGTTTACTTTGGAATCGGTGGAAACGACACCAGGCCGCTGATTGCTTACTGTGGCCTGGGTATTTATATAAACAGCTCAGTTTTTTGGGCCCGGCTCCTGATGAAGTGCCATTAGATCCACATCAGAAGAACAGCCTGGTAGGGTTCTGCAGGTAGGAAAACTCCTGGCGATCCACTGTGGTGCCTGCTTCTCCATACATGTATCCCCCCCCCCACTGCTATTTTGTTCAACAGAGGTTACAGAAAGATATGAGGATATTCATTGCTGTTTAGCGCAAATCTTTCTTGTTGTAATCCCTCACTATTATTTCTTGATTAGCTTTTAGGAGTGTGTTGATGGCTTCGACCAGTGCTGTCCTCAATTCTTTCAGGATCTCCTGTAGCCCTTTGATTGGGCAGAAGGTTTGGGGAAGGGTCGATAAACGAGTTCACCCGGTGTGCTATAGAACTCCAGCTGCAGCTCATTGTTAAGTCCCAACAAAGTGAAACCAGTCACACGTTGCTTGTGCTCCCATCTAGAGTGGACGTGGCTTAGAAATTTGGGATGAGTGTTCCATTTGAGGCAGGGCCATAACTAAGTTGCGTCTGGGTAAAAGCAGTATACTGGAATACATCCCACAGTAACTACTAGTGGCTGATATTAATTCAAGCACTCTACCCATCTCCCTTTGTGCACTCTAGTTGCCCTAGAATACCTGGCTTGCTCTATGCTACTTGCAACTAATTCGGTGCTCTCACTCGGACACAAACATAGGAGACTATGCACCGTGTTTCTCCAAAATATATTTGTAGCCCTTAAGTCGAACATCCATTATAGAGAAAAAACCTGTCGTGTTTTCCCAGTCCTGCTTATTTTACAATCACCAGGTATTCCAGAATGCTGCTTTGTTTGGTCACATCACCTAGGGCTTTGGAGGTGGCCTGTGACATTTAGAGCACGACCCTTTTAAATGACGCTGAACTGTTTTTCCATTGCAGAGATGCAGCGATTCCCTTCCCGCCTGCTTCCTTATTTGATGGCATTGGGTGTAGCGGGATCGTTTGTGCAATGCTGCCTTCGATCCTTTCCGGGTCTCCCAGTAGGCCTGTGATTGGACGGAAGGCGGGGGGGGGGGTCTGAAAACAAGCCCCCTTTGTGGCTCTCTAAAGTGTTTAGCGTGCTGGAGCTCTTGCTGTTGAGGATATTAAACGTTGTGATGTGTGCTTTTAGCGGGCCGCAGTGCATGTTAATAATTAATTGCCGCGGACGGCAGGTCACGGAGTGGAGTGGTTCAATGGTGTGATTATCAGAGGGCCTTCAATTCAATCGGACTCGGATTAGGAGGCTCGGGTTCTCTCCTGAGTGGATCTGAAGGGATTGCAGCTCTTAATCAATGTAAATGAGCTCCCCGAAGGCGGCCCTTTACGGCATTAGCAAAATAAAAAGGGATTTAATTTTTAACAGGGCGAAAAATTCCTCTTTCTCTGCGCTTTCCACTTGGAGAGTCTTGTCAGTGTGCGGCGGGCTCTCTTGACTGTGACTGCTAATGGTGCACAGGATGCAAATCCTGTCCTGAGCACGTGCTGTGGGCTTCGGGGGGCTCGAGCTGGCCCTGGACTGACGGGGTTCTCCCGAGGTGGAAGCGAGGCCGGCTGTAGTTATATGTGGGTGTCGCAGTAGCAACTGTGGCTGGGGGGCCTCCTTCAAGGCCGGCGCAGATGAGCCAGGTGCTTTCATGCACCCAACGCAGGAAAACCTGGCAAGGGCACCATATCTGTGAGAAGCTCTCCTCCTACTGTCCTGCTTATGAGTTGTCCATGATCTGATGCAACGTCTAAGATATAGGCATCGGTGCTTCCCCCACCCTTCTCTATAAATGCCTTTGAAGGCGGCCTCAATTGTTTTATTTTTTTAAGGGTGCATATGATAAAGCACCTGGAACCCCAGGGATTGAGGAATGGATGGTCTCTGGTATAAATACTGCAGTGTGGGTGGTGAGGGTTGGAGATACAAGAGACCCGTTGTATCTGAGTATTATATGCTTTTCACTAACTAAATCGGGTTTTTTTGTTAGCTTGGATTAGAGCCCATGCTACCATTGCTACACCACGGACAATTGTACTGTGATATAGGTGCATTAGCTTTGTGAGGGAACCCATTTAAAAGTATCCTATGGTGGAATGTGCTCCACTATAGTTCTGCCAGAGGCACAATTAATGTACATTTTGCAACGATTTGGGGTACAAGGCTCAGTGGTGTTGCCAGAGAAGCACTTTGGGGTTCTGCCGAATTGGAATGGCACAAAAAGTTCACGTTTAAACTAGCATGCCCTCATGTACAGTCAACCAGTATGGTGGAAGCTCACCCCGAGGGCATCTCTGTTAATCCAGGCAGTTTTGCTATGAAAAGGGAGCTTGGGGAATTAGTTCAGCTTGCATCCATCAATGTGCCAGGTGAGTCAGACCACACCATATTCAGCTGGTCCTAAAAGATGCCTTCTTAATATGGCGGCCTTCATGTACTGGATTGTGTTTTTCTTTTTCTGAAGAACTGTCTTTATCTCAAGGACTGAAAAAAAGACGTTTAGCCAACAGAATAAGACATCACGCAAAAAAATGAAACTTCCCTTTTCTGTTTTTCTGGCATTTAAAAAAAATCTTACTTGCTTCACCTCTGATGAGAAGCTCTCCATTCGTGATGTGCTTTTTTCGTCCACCTGCTGCAACCAAGGTATGGCCTTGAAAGACACCCACTCCTCCCTGCTCCTCTGCCAACTTGCGGGGAGGCACCAGCTCCAAATTTCTTGTCATCCCTGGGCTTCTCCCTGGAGGCCTCATAATAGCTTGATAGCTTCTATTGGGTTCAAGAGTCACCCATGGGAGCTCTGTTGAGTAAATACAGTTTGTTTTTCTTCTGCCAGGCGCTTCCTCCCCAGAGAACAGGGCTGAGAACACCAAACTTGCTGTCCTTGCATTTTAGATTGGATGCTGCAGTCTCCAGAGAGCCCGCTCACGTCTTACTGCTACAAAACCACCTCCTCTTGTGTGCCTGTGTCTGTCTCCAAAGATACGTCTGTCTAGATAATGTGATCTGGCTTATCACCTACCTGCAATTAGATCTTAACATGTAAGCAGCAACTTCTGCTTTAAAGAGACAGGTGGTACCATTAACTGGAGCAGCTGCCATCACCCGTCGCTCCCGCCCCTACTATCCTTTTAAGAGTCAGTCGCTGCCACTGCTCAGATGGTGAGAGTTGGCGCACTATCTAGTTTGTGTGATTTGTCAGGCATTCCGAGATGCACTAAGTAAGGGAAATGGTTTCATGATTTCACCCCTGTACTACTGACCTTTCTTTTCTTGTGAACATAATTTTTTTTTCTATCTTTCGACGTTGCTAGCTGTATTAACAAAAAAAAAAAAAATTCAGATGGGTTTCTCGGGAAAAAATAAATTTTCTTACACCCAGGAGGTATTTTTGAATAATTCTTCACTTCACTGGACATGTTAAATTGTTTATTTGTTTTTTGTTTTTGTTTTTTCAGGAAAGATCAGACAGGATGGGTGCCTCTCAGCGAGCCATAGAAACAAACTTTCTTTTGATGTCCTTGGGGGTTATCATATTTTTCAAATTTTTTCATATCCCAAATGCCCTTAAAAGGAACAATGTATGTGCGATGCGAATAAAAATGCAAACTTCAGATTTGTCCGCCATCACAGAAGGATCGGTGCAAGTTGCAATACAAGGTTCAATTCCGGACAGGTACCCGCAAGGGATGCTTTCCGTGGCTGCAGCGTGGAGACCATAGGAAGGCCAGAGTGCGTCATCATGTGCTATAGCAGCTGTCGTCCCCTGGGCAGACTGTTTTGGTGGCTGACATTGAGGAGCTGTCTCCTCGTGTGATTCACCTATTAGTATCATGCACCTGTGTCCCAGCTCTGTATCTTATGCATGGAACCCACGCAGTGTGATTGTTACAGCCTCTTGTCTGCGAAGGGTGGTCTATACTGTGAACTTGCCCAGGTATGCTATGAAGGATCTCTTCTATAGGATATCGAATATGTAGCTCTAGGAGTAAAGCGTTGGTGGTTTCCCGCCTTCTGGGTTCTCCTTGCTAGTTTTGTGAAGCAGCACCTTGCTGGCACACAGAAGGAACTAGCAAGTTTCCTTTAACTCCCAGACATGTCGAGAATTGAGGCAGGATTGTAGTAGGGGAGGAAATGAGATAGTTAAAGTCATTCTTCTGTGTATATTGATTAATAACACTGCTTCCCTTGTCAGTACCTCACAGGTCTCAACACTTAGATTGGTAGATACGGAAACAGCATTATTATCCTTATTATTCGGTAGCACTTGGCCGACACAGCTCTCATACAACTAGCTTTTTGGTATATTTTGTGACGCTGAGATAGGAACATTACTACATATATTGGACTTTCCATAAAACTGCATTCATTTGTGATTGGAGTGTCATTGTCTGAATACCTCAGATAAAACATCCTCTGGCAGAATTATGGTTTACAAAGATAGCATGCCATTATTTTTTGTTCTTCTAATGATAATCCAATAGGGCTTGTTTTTGTAAAAGGATATTTAGGGCACAATATTTCAGCCTAACAACATTTTGGTTTCGAGAGACTAGTACCATACCCTATCTGTGTATATTTTAAGTAATAAAAACCCTAAATGCCACTCGAACATTGTAATCCCGACTCCAAAAAATTGCTGCACTGCTCCTAAAGTAAAAACATTTAAAATTCAAATTGCCCAGCACACCATTCATTTTGGGACTGTACATATGCTCTAGGAATATTTTTTTTAAAACGCACAAAAGACAAAAAAGCAGAATTGTCTTTTTTGTATGTTTGCTTTGGTGCAGATTACATTGTCCTTTTTAACATGTCCTCATTATGAGACTGAGATCCTGCTGCACCCAATCCTTCCACCAATGTTCTGCAAAATATATGTCCGCTTCAGCTAGAAAGAACCTTTTCCAGCTGCTACCCGCACTTGGAATCTATTTTTTCTCCCAGACTCTCAGCCTTCGAGGGCTTTGGTGTCTAGTCTATAGCTATTTTACAAAAGGTTCAAACAAAATACTACCTTTTGACAACCCCAAATTTAAAGGAACAGTGTTCACCATTGTAGCGTAAGCATTAAAGTTACCGAAATCTCATGATTGACCTTCTGTTGTGTTATATCCGACAGGTGTCTATGTACAATGCCGGCCATGTTTGAATCTGTTTCCTATAGGTTCTGCAAGTACAGTTGAAACATTTGACAATGTTTAAGGCGGAATAGCGGCGAAAAAGCAAAACTGAAAATCATCAAACCTTTTTGACTTAGTAAAGGTCAAGTCAGCTGGTCGGATCAGCCTGTATACTGTGATTAGTGTTCCATATTCTCTTCAGCGGCAACTGAATTCACCACATAGGACAACAGAAGATTGTGCAGAGAGCCTGCTGAAGAATTATCTGTACAGTATAAATTGACTCAGTATGGAAGGTAACAATAATATACATGTATGAACTGTGTGCGTGTGTATATAGGTGTATCTACGTGTGTGTATTTATATATATATTTTCCCAAAATCTTCGTCTTACTTTAAGTGATGGATAACTGCAGAGAAAAAACGAAAGTCCCAGTCACAATGGCTTGCTAACGCGAGTTTTTAATGGCAATGGCACACAGAAATACTCGATGCATTTCGGAAACTGAATTTCCTTGTTCACGAGCAACAAACCTCATGACAGTTTCTGTTTATATTCCACTACTCCAAACTACAATTGACACACAAAAACGGACTACACAGTCTTCTAAACACAGCAGGACCGTAAACATTATAGAACAGGTTGCTTCATATTATAATAATTTCAAATACATTACAAAGGTTCAATGTTACTAGCAACAACTGCTATGACAGTTTTATCCCTGTCAGGGTTCACAATCCAATTAACACTATAGCTGTAAATTCATCCACATAAGAGCAAAACATTGGCGGCCACCTTGAAGTGGCTATCTTACACTAAATGTTAACGATGACAACTTAACGCCAATAATTTATTCACCCATAATTGTTATAATCATGCCCAAGTGGCATTGTTGCATTTCTGCCGTTTCTGCAGTTAAGATTTATAATTCAGTGCACCGGCAATAACTTTCTTGTCCTGTTAATATCCTTGACTCTCTTCGGCCATGTTGAACTAAATGTTTCAGAAAAATCCTTTAGAATGAATTCTTCTACTCTCCCATATTGCCATATTCATGCATATTGGTTAGAAAGTTCAAACGTTTTAGAAGATGCTCTAAAAACGGACTTATTTAAAACAACATGGAAATTGCTGCAAGAGGTTTCAGTTGTGAGCAACTCAAACATGTTGTACGTAAGTCCACATATCCTCCATTGAGTACCTTTTCCTGTGTTGCTGAATTTTCATTAATTGGCTTGTGAGTTATTATGCAAAACCAAAACTTCAGTGTGCATAAGTTACTGCTGTGTATGTCCATAAATGTTCACACACACTTAATTGTTTAAACAGTAAAAATTGTTGGCTGCATGCTTGCACAAGACGGCACGCATGTTTTCACACCTGACAATGCTTGTGATCTTTGTGTGTTATGAATACCAGTGTCCCAAACATCAGTGGTCCGGAGAGCACAAGTTATGTTGGGTTTACGAAATCGAACATACTCCCCTTTTTGCCATAAAAAACAGAACACTTCAACAAGCCATACGTAAACAGAAGTGGGTGAACTTTTATAAAAAATCTATAACAATAGTATGCATCAGGTTCTCAACGAAGTAGCCCTCGTGGTGATGTTTGCAAGCCCAATATATGGTAAAAAAATAACTCCAAGCCATACAATGCTATGATGTACAGAAACATCTGAATTAGCAAAACAAATCTTTCAAATGAGCCTCAGTCATCCGTTATAAGAGTTGTAAATCCTTAACAATCAATTACATTTGCCTAAAAAATATAAAGGTTATTAAGTTAGACGTGTTTGGCCCATAGTATAAAACTGTAAAAGACAAGTTAATCACAAGATAGTTGTTTCCCATCCTCGCTGTAAAAAAACAAAACAAAAAAAAACAACTCGTAAAATCCACACATTCGCGTGCTTTTACAAAAGTCACTACAGTGGCACTCAAACTTTAGCTTTAATTGAAAAAAAAATTCCCGAGAAATTCCTAGTATATAATGTTTGTGTCTTCACTGACAACTAGCACGAAGGGATGTTATTTATGTGTGCTTACAATTTATATAGTGCAAACCCACCTACAGGGCACCAACGCTCAGAGGGCACATGAAGGAGCAGGAAAGGTGGTGTTTACAGTAGAGTGGTGCAGGGTTAGAGGGAAACCTACCCATTGGGTGGATACGAGGAGGACCTCCAGGGCACCGGAGCTTTGTACACATGTAGGATTCTGACAAGTCAGAGGGAACATGGAGGAGCAGGAAGAGTGGTGTTTGCAGTAGAGCAGAGCAAGGTTAGAGTGAGACCTACCCTGTGGGTGGATACGAGGAGGACCTACAGGGCACTGAAACTTTATACACATGTAGCACTGATACAGCTCCAAGGGAACACGAAGGACCAGGAAGGGTGATGTGTACAGTACAGTGGAGTGGTGTTGGAGTGTGAGCCTTATGCATTGTAGTGCAAGCATTACATAGAAGGCAGAATGGTGAACCAAAAAGCTAATAATATCAAGATGTGAGAAAGAGATTCTCCTCGGGGCTGGCTGAAGATATTTCCAATAGTGTCTCACGCCAGTAGCTGAAAGAGGCGGATACAAAAAAAGGCAAGGGTGGAAAAGGGTTGACCTGACCCAACACTCACTCTGAAAATTGTAAGCAGTAGATATTCCAGACTGCTGCACTGACAACCAAATCTAAAAATGTCACAAATACCAGTAACGGGAAATGCACCTTTTGGGATCCCACTGTCCACAACACATTCGCTCAGATTCTACATCCATGCAACTCCTGATAAGTATTTCACTATTTTTGATCTCTTAAATGAGAACTTTGTGAATAAATGTATTGCCACATGGACAGCCACAATGACTCTGGTGCAGTGGCTCTTGAGTACATGGATTATTAAGCAAAGCATCGGCTGAAGTTGTGAAGTTGAAGCCTAACTACAATACATATAAGTACAAGTTGGGAAACCAGAACATGTATTGCCGCCAAGAAAGGCACCTTATAGTTATGGGATTCTTTGATGGAGAGCACGCAAATTAAACATTTTTTGCTATGACAATATTGCATGATTAAACATCGACGGCTAGATTTTTCTAGGGGGCTTTAGACCAGCATTTTGGCCTTTTCTTAAGCCCACCAGATTTTAGCACATTTGAACTGAAGATCAAGGCAATAACGTGATTTGCCCAGGAAAACACATTCCAGGCAAATGAGGTGGCCCAGATTAGGTTCACAACACCATGAAATTGCATTTCATCCAAAAATTTTAGTAACTTAAGGAGAGCAGAGTAAATTCATGCCGAGAACATGTAACATTTTAATAATAAAGGAGTAAACTGTTCATATCCCCTGATTCCTTCCAATGTTACATTTTTTCTGTTATAGTTAATATAATCCTTCATACCCCTCATGAGCCACTTAAGCAGCTCGATACTGTGCTGGAGTGCTACGGGTGGAAGAGAGGCGCATTGCTGTACTGGTAGTGTTCAGATATTGTGCATGAGGACCAGAGTTGTGCTGTTTTGTGTTTTATCGCTGTGTCCTTGCGTAGTTTTGTTGGTCGCGCATGTGATGTACCTTATATGCAGGGCAGAGATCACAGAGGACAGATCCACCGAGCTATTGGGGAGGGGGAGAGGGGGGAGGGGATGCAAGGCCGACCAACCCACTTCAGCCGTTCATCTCATAAGTCATTAGAGAGCTGAGTGGTGTAATCTGAAACATTTGATCATTAAGAACTTGCTTTTAACAGTCTATTGACTAAAGTGCCTGTTCCTGGAGAGCCCCCACGCCCCAGCATCAGCAAATCATGCTGCTCTTCCCAGGAAGTAATGGCGAACCACTTCCCCCTGGTGGAGTGTGGTTTGTAAAACCATCATCTCCTTCCGACTCTGAAACAACTTGGCTGATCCCCACTTATCGTTGGAGTACTGGACTAGAAGCTCTGGTGTTGGTGATGCAACGCCAAACCTCCCAATCCGAGCAGGTCCTCGAAGCAGTGCTTCCTCTGCTTGTTAAATCTTAGATATTGATGTATGTCTTGGTTCATTTGAATTATTGAACAACCATGCCTTTGCAGATGCGCATATGCGTAGGCAAGTGAGTAGCTGCTATGGCATTAGCAAACTAAACACAAGCATTGGCAAAGACAACAGGTCGTGTGTTACAAGGGTGTTACCTACCCTTTTGACTTTGGGATTTACTTTTTGCAAATGCCGTTCTGTACCAGAAAACAAAAAACATACTTCTTTGCCTGTGCACAACAGCATCGGCAATCAAACGTGGAGGAGCTGTGTGTTGATGTATTGGCGCACACGCTTTGTTTGAGCAGCCTTTTTTCCTTTTTTAACTTTTAATTTACCATTGCAAGACACTGGGCGCCAGTCTTGGCACAGTACATTTAGAAATATATATCCAAAGCATGTCAAATAGAAGGAAAGGGCCTGGTAGCTAGTTTCTGTCACCATGTCCTCCAAAAAAAATAAACATGATTTTTTTTTTCTAAAGAACAGGATGGGTTGGTCGGGGAGGAGCAAGTAGCTAGTCAGTTGTGGAAGGGTAAAGGAGCAACAGAGGAGCTTGGAGTGAAGTGGATTAAAAAAAAAAAACAGCCTGAAATGAGTGAAGAAAGAAGGGCACAAACTTGGTGGTTTGGGGGCGATTGAGGGAGGAAGCAGCATCCTAGGATGAGAGCAAGAAAACACATGCACATACATGGAGTGCATGCTGAATGTAAAAGAAAAAGTTGTTCCCTGAGTGAATGTTAGTGTAAGGGTAAAAGTCACCCGATGAAAAGTTAAGGAAACTATATTTCAGGGGAGGAACAAACACAAGAAGAGTAAGGAACGCCATTGAAGAAGAAGAAGAAAGCAAATGAGGTTGACAAGAAAGCCAGCCAATCAATCAATCAGGTGTTGTTTTATATAGCACGGCTTGTCACCCGAGTGGGTATCCAGGTGCTTGCTGTAGCTGTTTATTCAAAAAGCCATGTTTTCATGAATTTGTTTTTGGCTTGCTGCACAAAATCAGTGACAAAAGGGTGAGCAATAGGTACGCTTACAGCGCACAGCAGGGCCCTAACCATTTGTAGGTAAAGAGTGCAATAGTAAACTTCACTAACTTGCCGTCTTGTTAAGATCCTTTAATTGAACAAGCCTACTCCCAATCAGTAGATATCAGCTGTGCACCCGGGATTACTTAAGTGTAGGATGACTGTATGTTCCGTTTGAATGGTCTAATCTTCTGGTTCTTAGTCCATAGGAGAATGGCCTGGGGATCTTGTCCATGTTCCTAAAATTTCTATTGTGATGACCCTATGTGAATTCCCAAAGAGGTGCTTCTCATACTCCCATGATATCCAACTCTAAGCATTCTGTTTCCTTTTGGAGCTATATAGTAAAAAGTGCTTGGCTGTTGTGTAAGTGAAATGATAAACAACTTGAGTTTGGCTCAGTTGATCGAGATTGGATTTTGTACTGAAGAGGATTTGATTGTCCCATGTGAGTAAAGCCCAACCTAGGTCTCACACAAGTTTTAGTAAATACCGGTGTACACATTTGTGGAGAATAATTTCAGACAGTGCTTAATTTGTGTCCGTGGGTGCAGATGATTAAAAACAAGCACTCATCTTTGGGAACAGAGACTTATTTTTCGAATTAAGATGTTACTGAGAGCAACAAAGAGGTCAGAAAAGAAAGAAATAAGGCGGAAGTGACAGCTAGGAAAATAATGAAAAAGGAAGGAAGCATGAATGAAAAGGCGCCTGCATGAGTGAGTTAAAGGGACAGGAAGTATACGGTGGTTAAAGGGCACAAGGTGAAAGCAAGACTAGATAACCTTCTTATGTGGCTACTCCAGAAGTTGGCTGCTCCACTGATGGCTTGCTCATAAATACTCCTGCTTTTATATTTGTGCATGCAGTAATATATTTATTTATTTAGATATTAAACATTAGTCTCGGTACTCCACTTTTGCATATTATTACTAAGACGTTTAAAGCCTGACTGCTTCTCATATCTATATTAAGAGAAAATATTTGTTTTTTCAAGGTGATGCCAAGGAATGTATTTGCAACCTCAAATTATTCTTTTACACTGTATGGATTTCTCCCTTGTGTGTTGGTTGCTAGAAGCCGCAGAACGGATTTTCCCTAGAAATGAAATGGATAAACCTTTTCAAGGTATACTTGGATCTAGCACACTGTTGACGGCCCATTGGTGACTGTAGTGCACTGTAAAGGGGCTCTTAGCGGGCGGTTTATTGATGCTAAGAAGATATCTATGGAAGGAGAAAAGGTAGCTATCACTGCGTTTGATAAATCTGTGACTCCATCTCTCTGGCTTTTTTTGGTGAAGCTTTGGAGGAAGTCCACAGCTCCTCTATGCGCGGTGAGCCACACTAGGGGACTTTGAAATTCTTGTCATTTTCTTAAGCATGATTATATGGAATAAAAAAAAAAATACACAATTCTGTATGAAATGCCAATCTGACATTTTGCGTTTTTATGTAGCGCCAAATGCACCTTTGCGTCCAAGGTTGACGCAAGGAGGCCCTTTGCACAGGAAAACACAGTGCAACAAAACTTGTCGTAAACATGAGACACTTGTTTTCTGTCCGGCCACATTTTTACAGTGCTCCTGCTATATCTTTTTAGGTCGAGCACGTCAGCACTCTGACATGTTGTAATCTATATGTGGGCTTTCAACCACGCCCATCACTATGACTCGTACATGGGCTTACCTTTCAAAAATCCTTCATCATTGGTAAATGCTTTAAGTTTGTCCCTCCTCTGGGCAGCCTTGGCCATCAACCCTGTTACATGGATAATTGCACGTTTGCTGATACGTTTGATTGCGAGCAAACTTTTTTCTTTGTGTCTCTCCTTCGCGCTTATGCTCATGGCGGCCGTGGCTATTGGAATCTGCTTGCCTATATCAACTGTTTATCTTTTAATTTTCAATTTATGTGGCAAGAAAAGTCCACTTAGGAATTTACAATGCTAATAGCTCTAACTCGAGCAAACGCGAGACTCATTGCATTGCAAATGCTTGTTTAACGCAGCGTCCATGATTTACGTCATGAACGGTCCAATTTTGTGGAATTTCATATAAAAAGCAGGACATGAAAAGCCAGAAAAGCACTGGCCTAAGCGAGTTAGGCGTCAGTCACTGCTGCAGGTCTCTACCTCCCTTTTGTTGCTCCCATTTATGATGTGCCCCTCTTCTTAGCCCTTCAACTCCACTACCTCCTGTGTCTGGCCCATTACACATTCTCACGTACAGTTTTTTAAATATATTTTTTGTAAGAGCCCAACATTCCATGGCATCTCTTTGGAAATGAGGACAGGCACTGATTTACTTCAAGAAAAGAGCAGGGGAGGTCACGCTCACTCGCTCTGGTGGGTTTCATCTAAATGCATTTTAACAAGCGCAGTCTAGTTTCATTGTTGAAAATCGGTTTTCAATTAACAGGGATGGAGTCTGAAGGTTGCTGCTTTGCCTTTTTGTCATGGGTCCTGGAAGGTTAGTTTTTGGCTGCCTGGGAACAAATGGAACGGATCCTGGGTCGCTGGGAATGTTTTGCTCGAATGACCAAGTCATGATGGAACTCGCTTGCTGTTGAACATGCCTGTTTGAATCAGTCTTTGAAGAGAATTATGGATTAAGTGTAAGATTGCTTGTTCTTTTTTGGTGAAATATTGCTTTTTTTTTAAACGTGAATTAGGTTATAAAATGTTATTTGCTGTGAAGAACTATAAAACATCACCTGCAACCCAAAAAAATACAAAACCTGTGCTTGCAACGTGCCAAGTTGCTATTTTCTCCCCTGGTAAAATTCCAGCCCCTTGGTAAGTGGACAACTCCCAGGCTTGCTCGCCTGCTGAAAGAGTTGTCTGTAAGCCCATAAAGTGTGCCTAATTCTTTAAATTATTTGAGTGCTGATGATTCCACTCATGCATGCCCCATCTACATGGCCACGCTTGCCATCCACAAATGATGCCTCTATCGCCAGTTTGCCTGTTTTTACCCTGTTGATGTCTAGAAAACTGTAATACTAATTTGGGAATGTCTGAGGTTTTATGTCTTCAAGTTAATCATCCCTAGGGGAATTTCAGGTTTAGATTACACTTGCAGGAACAGAGAGATTGTCCTGAAGTTATCAATGTGACTTGTATCCATTCGTAATTTAGGGATTGACTTGGGGTTTGGTGAAGGGTACTCTGGCGAAAGTAACCTATCTACCAAGCTAAAGTCCTGCCTACCCGATTAAGTGAACCTTAAGAATGTCATCCACATACTTACCCCGGCGGCCCAATGGAGTATGAGCTGTCAGAAGTTAACACATAACACCATCTGCAGAGTGAATGGTATCATGGGTTTTATTTGCTGCCCATCAACGCTAAGTTTTAGGACAGTAAAAACTAAAATGACCCCCAACAACATGGGATAAACGTCCCTTGCTGAGGGGGTCATTAGTTTTTCATCTTTCAAAAAAACAAAAAACTCCCTTTCTGGGTTTTTGGATTGAAAAGTGAAAATTATGTTAAAGCTTAATGTGCGGTGGTCATGGTTGACAGAGTTGTCCATCAAACGTTTAAAACATTAACAGAAACCACTGCTAATGTTTAGAATTGTGCTCTGGGATAGCTGCCAACTCTAGATTTTGTGGGTGGATTTCCCTCAGGATGGCAGGGGGCATTCCCCTCCCATCATGGTGACCTCGCCCTCCACCATACTTCCATTCCCCCCACCCCAGCTCAGCAGGTTGTACACTATGCAACAGTACAAGCAACAAGCACTTTGAGAAAAATAATACAGGTCGTAACTGGACCCTAATTCAGAACCTTCTTAAGGTCAATGTAATTAATTCCTAGATGTTAAATTATGTTTTCATTATTTTTTTCAGTATTGCTGTCAAGTATGTTAAGTGTTTATCAATCTGAAGAAAAAACTCCTGACTATTCGTTTTACCAGATTGATTTTGACTCATCGAAACATGTTACTCTCCTTTTACTTGACAAAAAGACATTTTGTGAGGCATGACGGAGAGTTGGGCTTCATGACGAGCGTATCGCTTCCTCCAGGAGTTCTTCGATTCAAACTTGGTACTGCGCACTAAGCTTCCACCCTGTTACTTGGGCTTGTAGATTGGTCAGCACAGCCCTAAAAATTGTAATTGGACTAATAGCTGTGAGGTAGTTCACCATAACGAACAGCTTATTGAGGTTTTGTTCACGTCATAGTCTGCTTCATGTTTATCTCTGCCCTCCCCACCCTGTTAAAGCCCAAAAGTAGAGACGCATAACACAATAAGAGCACAACTCTGGTCGTCATGCAAAACATTGGAAACAGGGGAGTAGCTTCGGTGGGGGCGGGGATGTTTGGTATTTTGCACCCCCTAATGTATTCTGTAGTAAAGAGTTGGGTTCAAGTGCATGAGCTGGGGTAGGGTGAGGTGTTAGACAGATTTCACATACACATGCCAACAAACACAAAGGCGCAGACACACATACACACACACACTCTCGTGTTTGTTTTAAAGGTCATAAAAATGTTTATTTTACAAAATATTGAGTTATATGTACCCTTAACAATCTACAACCCTCTCCCTTCCTACTGCTCCTTAAGCACCTCCCCCCTGCATTGCTTCTCTATATTTTAACAAGCGTGATTGTTAGGAAACGTGAATCTCACATCCCCCTAGTCTTAATGACCAAGCTAAGTTCCTGGTCAAACTGCAAACCCAAACCTTTCCTTTGAAGCACAACCTATGAAGCAATCAGCTATGGATTTGCCAAAGTTCTTTGCCATGGGCATGAAGATCTATATTAATGAACTACTATAGGATACCTAAACTATCAGTCTTTCATTGAGTTTAGAAGCTTTAAAAGTTATTATCATCAAAACACAAACTTGTTTATCCTACGCCAGGCAGAGGAGTGGGTGGTGTGGTGGACTGCTGCAGAGTCTTCCTTCCATATTAACATTCTGAAGGAGGCACCACCAAGGCCAGGCTGTGTGATAAGCCACAGTGGGGAGAGGCGGCGTGTTCCCTCCTCAAGACTCCTGCAATTCCCTGAACACCACGCAGGAGGGCTGCAGCTCCGAGGGCTGCAGCTCCGAGGGCAAGTGTGAAGGAGGCCATGCATTCCGGCGCTTTGGGGAATATGAATGTGCTGGATAATGAGTCCGTCCCTCATTAGTAAGACTTTGATGCATTAGCATGAAATTCAACATATTCAGTACATTTTGGTGGTGACTGCACCCTATTTGAGATGAGAAATTACTAGATTTGAATTTGTTTGAGCCTTTCTTTTAAAGAAAGGTTGAACACATGGGTGGGTTTTAGGTCTCACCTACAGAAAGCTTTAGCTGTCTGCTGTCTAAAGCTATATTGTGTACAGTACTGATACGTACAGTGGGGTTTGAGTCAGCCCATTGCTTATTATTTGGTTGACTTGCTTATTGGTCTCATTTCCTCGCTCCTTATTCCATGGCCTGCTTTTATCTTCTTATATTTGTCCTTCCCTTGGAACATAGCTTCTTTGTCATCCATTTGACTGGGTAGCTTTTGTCCTTCCTTCTGCATACCTTTTGAAAACCCTGTTTTCTTTTGCTTTGA
This sequence comes from Pleurodeles waltl, assembly GCF_031143425.1. Taxonomy (NCBI): domain Eukaryota; kingdom Metazoa; phylum Chordata; class Amphibia; order Caudata; family Salamandridae; genus Pleurodeles; species Pleurodeles waltl. The sequence continues at coordinate 660,844,765 of NC_090451.1, forward strand.
GCTTGCCATTGAAATTCAGGTGTTTTCTGGCTCTCCCTTTCACCCGTACATGCTGCTTCCCTGTTCACATCTCTGCCCCCCTACTCTGTTTTGCTCTCCCACGCTGTAGCTCATCCGTTGCTTCTCCCACCGCTAATTTCTTTTCTTTTTTTTTTTAAGGGTTCGCATCTGCAATGTGCTACTATGCTGCTTTCTTGGCTTAATTTCATTTTGCATACTCTTTACTTTTATTTTACTCTACCACTCTAAGGTGGGTGTCGGTTATCTTGGAATGGTAAATTTTTTTAAAAAATGGATTCTGCATCATGAAATAAGCAAGCACATGCTTCGCGAGGCATGTGCACACAAATCATCATGCTGAGGCTAATTGTTTTTTTTTTCTGATGCCATTCAGCATCCGTAGCAAGCATTGGCAAGGCCAAAAGGCAGGACTACTTTTCTATTGATCAATAATAAAAGTGACCCTTCTATTGTGGTTGGTCACTCATTAATGATAAACCAGCCCCCAAGGTATGCCAGAGGTTACAGCTTGTACCTAAATGAGCATGAGACAGTCTACTCTCTGGCCTGCTTAAAATTCAAATGGATGGAAAACAGGTATCAGCTTTTAGAGATGTGCTTCATCTTGTGTTTACTGAGCCAACATTCAGTGTGCTTTAAATGTTTGTTTTGCGTTAAGTTGCTCTTTAGCCAAATTCTTGTGTGGCCGTGAGGGCTGCATAGACCTGTAACTTTACTGAAAGCGGCACTTACCCCCAAGATTGAAGACACCACTTAAAAGAGTAAGTTCAGTGTAAATCTATCCTGAGATTAACTCAACTGATGAAAAACCTGCTTAAGAATTCTGGGGGTTATTCCAACTTTAGAGGAGGTGGTAATCCGTCCCAAATGTGACGGATTTACCACCAGCCGTATTACGACTTCCATAGGATATAATGGACTCGTAATACGGCTGGTGGTATATCCGTCACTTTACCATCACTTTTGGGACGGATTACCACTTCCTCCAAAGTTGGAATAACCCCCTCTGTCTCTAATGGACCGTCTGTAAATGATTTCACTATATGCCTGAAAACCCAAGCGGACATTATCAAAGAAACATACTACAACAATGATTATTAGTGACCGTGAGCAAAGCAGAACTGTATTAGGAGAACTATGTTCTTTCTCTGTGCTGCAGAGCACATTTAAAAGCCCCATGAGAATATCGTACTATGAAGGCCTCTCTGATTTTTGAGTAAATGTAGTTGTAGGAAGTTGACTCTGTATGTACTATTTCAAAGTAAGAAATAGCATGCACAGAGTCCAAGGGTTCCCCTTAGAGGTAAGATAGTGGCAAAAAGAGATAATTCTAATGCTCTATTTTTGTGGTAGTGTGGTCGAGCAGTAGGCTTATCAGAGGGGAGTGTTAAGCATTTGTTGTACACACACAGGCAATAAATGAGGAACACACACTCAAAGACAATTCCAGGCCAATGGGTTTTTATATAGAAAAATATATTTTCTTAGTTTATTTTTTACTTTAAATGAAAGGTATTTCACTTAGGAACTTTAAGAACTTTGAATTAGCAAAATAGCACATACAGTTTTCACACAAATGGCAATAAGCTATTTTAAAACTAGATAGTGCAATTTTCAACAGTTCCTGGGGGAGGTAAGTGTTTGTTAATTTTGCAGGTAAGTAAACCACCTACAGGGTTCAAAGTTGGGTCCAAGGTAGCCCACCGTTGGGGGTTCAGGGCAACCCCAAAGTTACCACACCAGCAGCTCAGGGCCGGTCAGGTGCAGAGGTCAAAGTGGTGCCCAAAACGCATAGGCTTCAATGGAAAAGGGGTTGCCCTGGTTCCAGTCTGCCAGCAGGTAAGTACCCGCGTCATCAGAGGGCAGACCAGGGGGGTTTTGTAGGGCACCGGGGGGGACACAAGTCAGCACAAAAAGTACACCCTCAACGGCACTGGGGCGGCCGGGTGCAGTGTGCAAACAGGCGTTGGGTTTGCAATAGGTTTCAATGGGAGACCCTGGGGTCTCTTCAGCGAAGCAGGCAGGCAAGGGGGGGGCTCCTCGGGGTAGCCACCACCTGGGCAAGGGAGAGGGCCACCTGGGGGTCGCTTCTGCACTGGAGGTCGGATCCTTCAGGTCATGGGGGCTGCAGGTGCAGTGTCTTTACCAGGCGTCGGGTTCTTTGAAGCAGGCAGTCGCGGTCAGGGGGAGCCTCTGGATTCCCTCTGCAGGCGTCGCTGTGGGGGCTCAGGGGGGTCAACTCTGGCTACTCACGGGCTCGCAGTCGCCGGGGAGTCCTCCCTGTAGTGCTGTTTCTCCACAAGTCGAGCCGGGGGCGTCAGGTGCATGGTGCAAAGTCTCACGCTTCCGGCGGGAAATGTGTATTCTTTAAAAGTTGCTTCTTTGTTGCAAAGATGTTTCTTCTTTGGAGCAGAGCCGCTGTCCTCGGGAGTTCTTGGTCCTTTTAGATGCAGGGTAGTCCTCTGAGGCTTCAGAGGTCGCTGGACCCTGTGGAACGCGTCGCTGTTGCAGTTTTTCTTGAAGTGGGGAGACAGGCCGGTAGAGCTGGGGCCAAAGCAGTTGGTGTCTCCGTCTTCTCTGCAGGGCTTTCAGGTCAGCAGTCCTTCTTCGTCTTAGGTTGCAGGAATCTATCTTGCTTGGTTCTGGGGGCCCCTAAATACTTGATTTAGGGGGGTGTTTAGGTCTGGGGGGGTAGTAGCCAATGGCTACTAGCCCTGAGGGTGGCTACACCCTCTTTGTGCCTCCTCCCTGAGGGGAGGGGGGCACATCCCTAATCCTATTGGGGGAATCCTCCATCTGCAAGATGGAGGATTTCTAAAAGTCAGAGTCACCTTAGCTCAGGACACCTTAGGGGCTGTCCTGACTGGCCAGTGCCTCCTCCTTGTTTTTCTCATTATCTCCTTCGGCCTTGCCGCCAAAAGTGGGGCCGTGGCCGGAGGGGGCGGGCAACTCCACTAGCTGGAGTGCCCTGGGGTGCTGTAACAAAGGGGGTGAGCCTTTGAGGCTCACCGCCAGGTGTTACAGTTCCAGCAGGGGGAGGTGAGAAGCACCTCCACCCAGTACAGGCTTTGTTACTAGCCACAGAGTGACAAAGGCACTCTCCCCATGTGGCCAGCAACATGTCTGGTGTGTGGCAGGCTGCTAAAACTAGTCAGCCCACACTGGTAGTCGGTTAAGGTTTCAGGGGGCATCTCTAAGACGCCCTCTGGGGTGTATGTTACAATAAAATGTACACTGGCATCAGTGTGCATTTATTGTGCTGAGAAGTTTGATACCAAACTTCACAGTTTTCAGTGTAGCCGTTATGGTGCTGTGGAGTTCGTGCATGACAGACTCCCAGGCCATGTACTCTTATGGCTACCCTGCACTTACAATGTCTAAGGTTTTGCTTAGGCACTGTAGGGGCATAGTGCTCCTGCACTTATGTCCTCACCTATGGTATAGTGCACCCTGCCTTAGGGCTGTAAGGCCTGTTAGAGGGGTGACTTATCTATGTCATAGGCAGTGTGAGGTTGGCATGGCACCCTGAGGGGAGTGCCATGTAGACTTAGTCATTTTATCCCCACTAGCACACACAAGCTGGCAAGCAGTGTGTCTGTGCTAGTGAGGGGTCCCCAGGGTGGCATAAGACATGCTGCAGCCCTTAGAGACCTTACCTGGCATCAGGGCCCTGGGCACCAGGGGTACCAGTTACAAGTGACTTACTTGGATGCCAGGGTGGGCCAATTGTGGAAACAAAAGTACAGGCTAGGGAAAGAACACTGGTGCTGGGGCCTGGTTAGCAGGCCTCAGTACACTTTCAAATTATAACTTGGCATCGGCAAAGGCAAAAAGTCAGGGGGTAACCATGCCAAGGAGGCATTTCATTACAGTTGTAATTTAGCAAATTTGATAGTAACCAAGCTTCGATGGTAAGTTAAGAACTATCCGGATGATAAAAAAGTGAAGAAAAGCTTGTTGCTGAGAAAGTAAAGTTAGACTGACCTCTCTTAAAGGATTGAAGGTAGATTATTCAGTGAACGCAAGTGTCCTGTTTTTAAAGTGTTCTGATTCCCTGTCCTTCATCCTTTGTAAGCATAAGATAAGATTTTTCTTTTCAAATTAATAATAAAGAAAATGTTGCACTGTTGGACGCAAACGTGATAATGCTTGCATATTACAGGTTGCCACAGTGGCACGACTTTAATGTACAAAGCCCAGCTCTAGCCACTCTGGCCATAATATTGGTTGATGTATGTTCTGATGAATGATGAGCCGAGAGTGACTGAATCATTTTACTTTCTATCTAGCCTCCACGCCAGACAGTGTGCCACCTGTAACATATATGTATATAAAGTGATTCTTATATATGTGATTGAAAGCCACTCGCAAAGGCTCACCACTATTCTAGATATGTTTGTCCATGCAGGTCCTTTTCATAGATTTTTATAATTCTTCTGGAGTCATTTTAGTAGTAGCTGTGCCAGTTCCATTACTGTCCTTGGTACTGTACAAGGTCATCACATTTAGTAAGTGCTTTCAAAGAGATGTTTGCCCAGTACACCTCCGCTTACCCCAGTGTGTCTAAAATGCGGCTGGTTTGAGGAGCACATGAGGCCTCGGATGCCACTGAAGCCTAGAATGGAACCAGGATGTGCACAAAGGTCTCCGGAATATTTGCCAGCACTTCAGCAGCTGTCATGTCATTCCCACCTCTTCCCTTTCAAGCATTTTGATAAGGGAGCTGCCGTCGTCATTGAGGCAGAGGGCTGGCGGAGAGGGAGTGTGCTGAGCGACGACGGAATATTCATAAGGTGCGCCTCTGTTCATATGATGGTATTCAATCTGCTCTCCTCCCTCCTCCTGGACCTGTTTCCGCTGCCTCTTCAGTGCACAAGCTTTGATTCACTCTCTGCTGCATCCCGGAGGATGTTTTGTTTTTAACTGGGACAACTTGAACTAAATTTAGGTGCCAGAAATAGAGAGCGTTTGCTTGGCATCCAGGGAGGATGTGTCTTTGCCAAAGGCTGTAAGAGTGGGAATTGCAGATGGTGGAGGCTTCAAGCACTGACTTGGCTCAGCAGCTTCACTGAAATGTGTAGCTGGAGGTGCATCCTTCCAGCTCCCTCTGCATGTGTGACTAGTCCACATATTCTGAAATGGTGGATGATAAAAGAACCAGTGTATCTTCCATCATGGATGGCAAAACTCACAACTCTTGGAGAGCATAGGTCATCCATCTGGCTCAACTGGATGTGGTCCTTGTTACAACTCTTCTGTTGACCTGCAGTCTATTCTTTATTTTGCTGTGTTTTCTGGCATTATGAACATAGCAGATGTTTGGAACAGATGCCCATTTTAAATCTTGTAAGTGTGAAGTTGACACTAATGAAAATGTGATTGATCACGCTTGCTATCCAGGCACATAGATGTAAAGCTTTTATACTCCCTTATAGAATAATCTCAGCAGCATTCAAAGCTATGTGATTAGAATTGTGTAATACTGTGATGCGTGGAGGTTTTTTTTGTTTTTTTTTGTTTACCTGTTATGTTCCGTTACTGACTCCCTGTAAGCGTGCCTCACGGAACTCGTTTTTAAAGCATTTACCGCTTTACTGAGTATGTTGCTAATACAGTTGTGTGAATACAGTATACACTAGACACCGGTCACGTGTTTGTGAAACAGAAGCAATGTCCTGTTAAATAAGTTCCTGACAACAGAATTTATGTGAAGAGATCGAGTTAGAACATGAGGCTGTGTGGTGGTTTTCTGCTCTGAACTGAGTAAGGGACATGATGGACATGATGTTGCATCTTCTTTCATGGTGAAATGTTTTGGAGTCCCAATTGCACAAGATGCGACTTCTGGTGAAGAGTGCTGGTTTGGGTGTTCCATCTTTGCCACCTTTGGTTCAGGCTGGATTTTGGAGAGGCACTTCTGATAGCTGTAGTCCCTCTAGCGACAGTATGCTTCTGTCATGCCCCTTGACTCCTACTTCATTCTTTTCACTGAATGGAAAGTGAGGGTCACAGTGGATGCTTCCACTGTCAAGAGTATATTAGTGAAGACACTCCATATTTTTCTCTGAACCATTAGTGTTTATTTTCTTGGAAAAGGATGCAATCACTTATCCACACTAGGTGACATGCGTCCTCATTGGGGTTGCTCTTTCGTCTACACGGCACTGTGTTTTAGGAACGCAGTGAAGAGATTGTTGTGAAGTGTTTGGCGTTTTAAGCTCTTTAGTACATCTCTTCGCGGCATGCAGTGCATCCTCTTATGAAGTGCTTACCATAGACTAGAAGTCTGTGGATTGGCCCAACCATACCCTCAGCCATCCTCAGGGCACTGTCAGCTCTCTACCTGCGCACCCACTTTTCTAGTGCAATGCCAGGAGTTTAGATCTTATTCCAGATGAAGGGGGTTAAATCCTGTCCTAACCCTGTACTGACTTTATGCTGTATTTATGGATTTCATCTGCCTGTAGCGTTCTTTTTTTTCTTATAATAAGAACTGTTGTAATGTTAGGTGCGGCCTGCGTGTGAATGGTAAAATGAACTGTGATGCTGCAGAATGATGTGGCATTAACAATTCAATGTACCTTATAATGGTGACAACTTCCTACCACCACATTACTCATGTCACATAGTGGAGCATAAGAGCTTAAAGTGTGTTCCCTGATGTTATTTTCTTTATTTAGAATTCAGTATATTGTAGGTTCTTTTAATTGTAGTAAAGTTCAGAACTGTAGAGAGATAAGAAATCCTATTACATGTTAATGCGGGAGAGCAGGCGAAAGGTAAGGAACGCCCCATGTCAAATCATACCTGGGGCCCAGTGAGTACATCAGTGGAGCATTCTACGCAAATTCTAATACAAAGAGATAACATACCATTAAAATACTGCAGAAGAGAACATAAACCTGCCGTTAATTACAGGCACAGTGTGACCATTTCTGGAGGGAATAGGGTGTGATGTGGCTGCTCCCAGTCTGTCTTTAGCTGAAGCTGCAGGCTCGAATCTCTCTCATCATGGGGAAGAGATCCCCAAGGGAGCTGAGGCCCTTTTGGTGGAAAAGGGAACAAACGCTGTGTAGCAGGGACTGATTCCGGGTATGCATCCTGGCTGTGTTGATTTTCGTTTGTCGCTCATCTGTGGTTAATACACTGCAACGAGGACTACTCTCCTACCTCGTGGCCCTGTTTGAGAGGACAGTGTATTAGACAATCCTGCGAGTATTGGTTTCATCAGTGAAGGATAAAAGAAGGAGCTGTGATCAGCATTTGAATGTCACATATCCTTTGTGGCAGGAGCACATTTGGAACGCATCTGTTTTTCTATGGTAGATTAAACGATCCATCCACTGAAGAGAAGCTACCCGTTCTCTTTACTCAGTCCTATATTAACCATAGTCGCCAGCGATAAGCATTTGAGAATATTCCTCTGAATATGTCATCCTGGCCTTTAGGACCCACTGGAACATTTTTCACCTAAAGGCCAAAGTATGCGCCCGCTCACCTGCTCTTCTCCAATCCAGAGACGGGAAATGTGTTTGGTTGTTTAACAAAAGCCGCATCTTGCCGTCCTGCGCCTCGGTGCTAATAACTTCATTAAAACAGAAGGCCGGCGTGTCAGCCGGAGCAGAAGAACAATGGCGGGGTGTGCTCTCGGCTTGTTGTTCGATGTTCCTGTAATGGAGCGGCGTGCTTGGGTTTCCAATCGCTCGTCTGGAAGCCCTGAGAGCGAGAGCTTGGTACAGCCCCATTATAAATCAGCCGAGGGCCCTGCCTCCTTCAGGAAGTCTTTTCTCGGCACAGCCGGACCCCCTCCACCCCTCATTCTCCAAGAGCGGGGATCTGTGAAAGCCATTTTAGCGCATGGCCCTTGGACAAAGGGCCTTTCTAAAACCCTCGATTTTCCTGTGCCCCTTCAGGAAACAGGCACGGCGCACAGCTGTCGTCAGGGGCGGTGCCAGTGTGCCTGCCAGCAACCGATGCCCTAAACGAACCGCGCATTTCCCATGTTTATTTTGTTGAATTAAGTATGATGTTTGTGCTTAGTTCATCCATGTGTATGTTCGTTGTATTTAAGAGCCTAGAAACTATAGCCCTTTAGCAAGGATTCTGGTCCTTCCTACCAAAAATACTCGGTTTCCATTCAGGGAACATTAGAATGTTTTTAGTCTCCATATGTGTTTTTCTAAAATAAAAAAATATATATTAACATTGTCTCAAGCTGTTTTTCCCTTGGGAATAGGAACGTGATTCTTTAGCGTTCTCAAAGAAAAGCATCTAAAACTTTGAAATATCTTGATTCCTGCACCAACAAGATGCTAAGTTGTTCAGGTGATCTAAGTAATTGCAAACTTGGATCTATTTGAACGCATACATTGTTTATTATTTATGACTGAGGTGCCCAGGCAATCTAAACATGTTTTTCTACTTTGTAAACCTGCGTGTTACATGTTATTAAACTTACCTGGTCAAGTGGATTCCTTCAGCTACTTTGTGCGTGTGCGACTAGACGTGGTCAAGACCACAAATGAACAGGGTGAGCAGAGCTGAGCCGTGGGTCTGGCTTGGCTGTTAGAACCCGCGCATGAGCTCAAACCTGAAAATGTTTGCCATGTAAATCATACAACAAACATCGTATCAAATATGATGAAGTCAAATCACAATTCAATAAAGTGTATTTCTTTGACATGGAACCTTTGACATTAATACGTCCATTACAGCACTCGCTGAGAAGTACTTAATAAAAGTGATAGTTTTTAAACACAAACTTCGAGCCATTCTGCCCCTGTCTCCACCCTGCCAACAGACCTATTAGCAAACTACAAGGCCAGACAGTTGTCACGTGAACCATGTATGTGGACCAGATTCTTGTAGACAGATCAGCATTATAGTCCACTAAACACAAAAAGCTTTTGTACAGTAAATATTTGGGCTTACTTTGTAGGTGGCAAAGTATGCTTTTTAATCTTCTTTGTGAAACAGGATCACATGCTCTTTGAATGATACATATAAACTATGCTTCTACTGATCATTTACTGCTGTTTGCCAAACAATCAGATTTGATTCATTTGACGATTGCCTCATTTTGAATGCCTCTCGACCTGCATCCTGTGGCCTGTATATTTGAAAACACAGTCTTAGCTTTCCTCGCAGATCCTTCAGTGTGCCTGTCTCTGCAGGTTAATTCTGCTTTGCAATGGTTAACTTCTGACAGTTGGCTGGAGATGACATGAATACTGTTTTGAAAATCTGTACTAGTTTGTTCATTCATCCTTTGCTCCATTGGTTTATCGTATTTTTGAAGATGCCTCAAAGGAACTTAAGTGCTGAACAAAAAAAATTGCTTTAGCACATATGCATATTTTGTTAAGGGGCTCCTTTTTAGGTCTTGTATGAGGGTTACCAATTCATTGAAATATTGATAGAGTGGCTGGGACGCCACGCAAAGGAGTGTCACTCTCACCTCAAGATTCTTTTGGTCTTTTATCTTATCATTAGTTCTCCTATGCATTTGCTTCCAGTACAACACATGTAGGACTATTCCACATTTGTAAAAAACACTTTGGTGGTCATTCCAACCCTGGCGGTCGGTGTTAAAGCGGCGGTAATACCGCCAACAGGCCGGCGGTAAAATATTAGCAATTACGACCGTGGCGGAAACCGCCAACAAAGACAGCCACTTTAACACTCCGACCGCCACGGCGGTACAAACAAACAGCTTGGCGGTCACCACCAGCAGACAGGCGGGAGACAGTGTACTGCCCACACTATTATGACAGGCCAATCCGCCACCTTTTCCAGGGCGAATTCACCGCGGATAAAAACATGGCGGAAACTGGAATCCCAAAGGGAAAACGCTCACCTCTACACACCCCACGAGGACGCCATGGATCCGGAACTCCAAATTCTCCCTGCAATAGTCTTCTTGCTCCTCTACCAGGAGCACGAACGACGGCGGCAAAGACCACGGTGAGTACTGCACCTACGACACAGGGGAGGGGGGAGGCAAAAAACAGGGACACACACACGCAACACCCACACCCCTACCCTCACCCACTACAAAACACAAACTAATGCATATCAATAATCACAGTTACACCCCCCAAACCCCCCAGAAGAATGCAAAGACAATAGAAAATGAGTGTAACCATTGTAATATATTAAAAGCAAGTAGGCAGAAATATATATATACACCATGTACATAATATATACCAAGCATAGTAGTCCAGGTAGTGCACTAAGAAAGTCCGTGGAACACTGGGACCACACGGTATGGGAGAGGCACACACAAGATCCCCGACCATGACGGAGAGAACACTGCAGGGGCATCAGAGAGCAACTAAACAGGCACCTCAGGGGGAGGGAAAGGGGGGCACCTCAGCCGCTTGAGTGCACGACGCCAAATCCACAAGGGGGCCACATGCCAACTGTTCAATCCTGGGGAGTGCAAAGCCAAAGTCTCTCAAGTCTCTACAGTGGGTGGGTTGCCCACTGTTCAATCCTGGGGAGTGCAAAGCCACAGTCTCACAAGTGGATGACAGTCTCCACTGGTTCTGGAGGGGGCATGGTGCCCAGTGTGCTTCATCCTACTAAGGACAGAGGTAGTGGATGTATCTCTCCACTGGTTCTGGAGGGTCATGGTGCCCAGAGTGCTTCATCCTGTGAAGGACAGAGGTAGTGGATGTATCTCTCCACTGGTTCTGGAGGGGGCATGGTGCCCAGAGTGCATCATTCCCAGAGTGCACCATTCACCCGTGACGGACTAAGTTGCGTCAGTGCCTCTGCCGCTCATGGGCTAGAGGTGCTTGAGACGGCGGTGCCCTGTTCAGCGGTGCTTGAGATGGCGGTGCCCTGTTCAGCGGTGCGTGAGGCGGCGGTGCCCTGTTCAGACGGCGGTGCCCTGTTCAGTGGTGCTTGGATGGCGGTGCCCTGTTCAGCGGTGCTTGAGGCGGCGGTGCCCTTTTCAGCGGTGCTTGAGATGGCGGTGCCCTGTTCAGCGGTGCTTGAGATGGCGGTCTCCATTGCAGGGTCTCAGCTGCTGGCGATCCTTCATGGCCCAGTGGGGCTTTTGCTGGGGGTCCTTCATGGCCCAGCGGGGCTTTTTCTGGCGGTCCTTCATGGCCCAGCGGGGCTTTTTCTGGCGGTCCTTCATGGCCCAGTGGGGCTGGTGCTGGCGGTCCTTCATGGCCCAGCTGGGCTGGTGCTGGCGGTGGCCTCCTGGGCAGCTGGGCTGGTGCTGGCCTCCTGGGCAGCTGGGCTGGTGCTGGCCTCCTGGGCAGCTGGGCTGGTGCTGGCCGCCTGGGCAGCTGGGCTGGTGTTGGCGGTGGCCTCCTGGGCAGCGGGGATGATGGCGGTCTTCTCCGCTGTGCTGCTCTTCCCAGACTTGCCGGGTTTCTTGTGGCCCTTCCCCACCTTGGAAGGTGTCACAGCTGACTCCACACTCCCACCTGTACCCCTGGGAGCGGCTTTGGTGGCTGGAGTCTTCCCCCTCTCACGCCGGGCACTGGCCAACGTCTGATGCTTCACAGGTGGGGGAATGTCTGTGCTGTGGCTCCGTGCCACACTGGATGCCCTGGTGGCCGATGCACTCCAGATTCCGGTGACTACAGGCACCACTGGTCCCGGAGATGTTGTGGCTGAGGTGCTAGTTCGGGACCTATGAGATGGACGGGATGGGGGAGGTGTGGGAAAGAGGTCAAGGTTGGACAGGAAAAGTTTTTGGGACACACTGGGACGGGTAGCTGGAGGGGGTTTGGGAGTGGAGGAAGAGGTTATGGTTGTAGGAGGTGTACGTTTGGTGACTTTGGGTGAAGGTGCATGCGCTGGAGGCTGTCGTGAGGTGGATGACTGTTGGGCGGGTGTGTGCCTGCGTTTGTGTATCTTGGGAGGGGGGAGTCACAAACACACTGGGAGAGGACACAGGGGATGTGTGAATGGTAGAGGGGGTGGTGACTGCACGTGAGCGGGGTGTGGTGGTGGGTGTGCTGGAGAGGGACGTAGTGGCTGTAGAGGTAGTGCATGCAGGTGTGAGTGTAGGCGAGACTGGGAGGGAGGAGGGAGACGAGGAGGAGGGGGACACAGTGATGGCAGTGGATGTCGTTGTGTCTGCATGAGTGTGATGCTTGCATGAGTGCCTGTGGGATGTGTGGTGCTTATGTTTGCCTGAGCTTCCCTTGGGTGTTGAGGTGTGTGTATGTGGGTCTGTAGGTATGCTTGGGTTAGGCTGAGGTACAGGGGATTGGGTCGGGTGGAGGAAGTTGGAGGGGGGAGGCTAGAGACAGGGACAATGGCTGCCATCAGTGCTGAGGCCAGAGTCTGAAAAGCTCGATGAAGGGCCGCCTGACCAGAATGAATGCCCTCCAGGAATGTATTGCTTTGTTGCAACTGCCTCTCTACATCCTGGATGGCATTCAAAATGGTAGACTGCCCAACAGTGAGGGACCTGAGGAGGTCAGTGGCCTCCTCCTTGAGTGCAGCAGGGGTGACTGGGGCAGGGCCTGAGGTGCCTTGGGCGAAGGTGATGCCCACCATCCTGGGTGAGCGGGCACAGGGCAAAGGCTGAGGGGCTGCTGGGAGGGCGGTGCTGGTAGAGGGGGTGGCGGTTGTACCTGTAGATGCGGGGGGCACAGATGGGGCCGCCACCACAAGGGAGCTCCCATCAGAGGACGAGTCTGTGTCACTGGTGTCAGCTCCTGTCCCCGCCGTGGAGCTCCCCTCACCCTCCGTCCCACTGGTGAATTCAGACTCTGTAGTGTCGCCCTCCAGGGCCATGTGGGATGCAGCTCCCTCGTGCTCCGGTGCCACTGCTCCTCCGCCTGATGATGCTAATGCACACAAGAACAGGGAGACCACAAAAAGGGGGGGAAGACAGAAGAAAGACATGTTGAGTGCATGCATTATCGCTACCGTTGGCGGACGCGACAGACACAGAAGCCCCCTGCACTACGCTGCGCTCTTGGGCTCCACTGTTCCATTTCTGGGAAATGGCGTACAAGGCTATGGACGACATCTGCACACATAGATGACACAGGGGCATGACTAGGTGTCATTGGCATTCTACAGAGGTGGGCTGGGGTGCCACATGGCCTGCTTACGGAGGGGCCTTGCCTATGGCACTCGCCCTAGCCTAGGGAAACCCGCAGCCCACCTCCCCCACCCAGACCCCTCCATTGCGCGCAAAAGTCAGCAGAATGAGAATGTACTCACCCCATTGTGGCTGCTGTGATGCCCTCAAGCGCCCATCCAACTATGGGTAGGCCACCATCAGGATCCTGAACATGAGGGGGGTCATGGTGCGACGGGCACCCCTCCCACATTGGGAGGCCATCCCCAGCTGAGCCTCCGCCATCTTCTTGCTCCAGCGGCGAATGTCCTCCCATCTTTTCCGGCAGTGGGTGCTCCGTCTGTGGTATACCCCCAGGGTCCGGACGTCCTTATCGGTGGCACGCCAAATATCTTTTTTCTGGTGGGCGCTGACCTACATGAAATGTACAGGGGAAAAAGAGAAGTTATTACCAACTGCACCGTCAAAGTGATTGGCTCCCATTCCTACCCTTGCCATGTGGCACATGCATTCACCGTCTTTCATGCACGCAGCACTCTTCCCCCCTTCCTTCTTACATCCAACCCTCTCCACACAGGCATAGCCCATACAACATGCTCCCTGTGTACTTACCTGTTTGTCTGGAGGACCGTAGAGTAGCGTGTACTGGGGGAGGACCCCATCCACGAGCTTCTCCAACTCCTCCGATGTGAAGGCAGGGGCCCTTTCCCCAGACACTCGAGCCATTTTCTCTTCCAGACCGAGGTCACAGCAGCACTTGCAGTGTAGGTCCTCTCCTGTCGCAGATCAGGTATCAAGTGACTGAACAGATAGAAAATGGCGGTCACGTCTGCGGCGGTGCATCCCGTCATCGCCGGCGTACATCGTCATTGGCTCCTGGGACCCATAGGGTCCAATGTTAACCAATGCAGCATTGCGCTGCGGTCTTCGGCCGCCTACCGCGACTGTGTACAACGCCAGCGCAGTTACCTCACATACCATTGTCCCACTTTAGAGGTCAGGCAGCCGCCATTTGAGGGGCCCACATGGCTTCATTTCCAACTGCGTCACACATACCTAGGCCTAGACTCAACACACATACAGGCCACCTTTTGTGTATGATTGGTGTTCTGGGTAAACTGTGGGTACGTACCTCTGAGTTGTTTGATTCTGTGCTCGCTGTTGTCCTTCATAGGCACAGTCCGCTGGGACATGTGAGGAGATGGCGGCATCCTCCGGTGTACCGACTGTTGGTGGACCTGTCGACAATGGAGGAGCGACATTTGATTATCACATACAGGCTTGACCGTGCCACAATCCAGGAACTGTGTACCCAGTTGGAACCAGACCTGATGTCAGCAATCCGCCATCCCACAGGAATCCCCCCTCAAGTGCAGGTGCTGTCAGTGCTCCATTTCCTTGCAAGTGGGTCTTTTCAAACAACAGTGGCCATAGCATATGGGATGTCCCAGCCTATATTTTCCAACGTATTGTCCAGAGTGTTGTCTGCCCTTCTGAAACACATGCGGAGCTACATTGTTTTCCCTCAGGTGGAGGATTTGCCTACAGTGAAAGGTGATTTCTATGCCCTGGGACACATCCCCAACATCATAGGTGCCATTGATGGGACCCATGTGGCTTTGGTCTCTCCCCCCCCCCCCCACACACACAGGAGTGAACAGGGGTACAGAAACCGGAAGAGTTATCATTCTGTGAATGTACAGATGGTATGTTTGGCAGACCAGTATATCTCCCATGTGAATGCCAAGTTCCCTGGCTCAGTGCATGACGCCTACATCCTGCGGAATAGCAGCATCCCTTATGTGATGGGTCAACTCCAGAGACACCGTGTGTGGCTATTAGGTGAGCACCTTGAGGCAAGTCAGTGGGAATGGTTGTCTGGGTCTGGGGATATCCCTCCAGGTTAGTGTGTGTCTAACAGTTGTCCCTCACCATTTGTAGGTGACCCTGGTTACCCCAACCTGTCATGGCTACTGACCCCAGTGAGGAATCCCAGGACCAAGGGCAGAGGAACGCTACAATGAGGCCCATGGGCGAACTAGGAGGGTGATCGAGCGGACCTTCGGCCTCCTGAAGGCCAGGTTCAGGTGCCTCCATATGACAAGTGGATCCCTATTCTACTCACCAAAGAAGGTGTGCCAGATCATCGTGGCCTGCTGTATGCTTCATAACTTGGCTTTGCGATGACAGGTTCCTTTTCTGCAGGAGGATGGTCCAGATGGTGGTGTTGTTGCAGCTGTGGAGCCTGTGGACAGTGAAGACGAGGAAGCAGAGGAAGAAGACATGAACAACAGGGACTCAGTGATCCAGCAATATTTCCAGTGAGACACAGGTAAGAGTACAGACCTGCCTACTACATGTACTTTAACACTACTACCTCTCTACTGTGTGTCGTTTTCACCCAGTGTATGGTCACTGAGTTGTCACTTTCCCTTAAGATTTCACAGATGTGGGTCCCACTGTGTGACATCTGCTTAGATTCCTCATGGACTAGAGCTGTGTGACATAGTTATGTTGACATTACAATTGAAAGAGCATTTTGTCACTGTAATTGTAAATACACTATTTCAAAATCACAGACAGACTCCAGATTGTTTTGTGCTTTAAGTGTGTTTATTTAAGTGCTCAGTATTGGAGGGGGTAGTTAAATGGTGAGGGGTGATGGCGGAGGAATGTCCATGGCAGAGTCAGATCTATTAGTCTCACAGGTGCATTGCCCAAATGGGCATAGGAAGTGGAGCTGGGGCAGTTAAAGTATGGACAGGGTGACAAAGTGCGACAGTAGGAAGACAATCAGGGTGGTCTCATTTCTTGGCGGGGGTCTTGGCATCGTGCTCTGTCTTTGTCCTGGATCTCAGGGACCATTTGCGGGGTGGTTCTCCCTCTGCAGGGGGTGGGGTGCTGGTGTAGTGGTCCTGTGGCGGGGCGTCCTGTCCACTAGTGCCGGCGGAGGTGGTGGGCAGTTCATCGTCCATGCTAGTGTCAGGGGCCCCTTGTAGTGCCACAGTGTCCCTCCTGGTGTTGAGTACTTCCTTCAGCACCCCTACGATGGTGCCCAGGGTGGAGCTGATGGTTCTGAGTTCCTCCCTGAAACCCATATACTGTTCCTCCTGCAGGCGCTGGGTCTCCTGAAACTTGGCCAGTACCGTTGCCATCGTCTCCTGGGAGTGGTGGTATGCTCCCATGATGGAGGATAGGGCCTCGTGGAGAGTGGGTTCCCTTGGCCTGTCCGCCCCCTGTCGCACAGCAGACCTCCCAGTTCCCCCGTGTTCCTGGGCCTCCGTCCCCTGGACCGTGTGCCCCCTACCACTGCCCCCAGGTCCCTGTTGTTGTTGGAGTGGTGGGTTATCCTGGGTTCCTTGTAGTGGTGGACACACTGCTGATTGACATGTCCTGGGGACGGAGGTATGGGCCTGCTGCGTGGGTGCTGTGCTGGTGTTTCCAGAGGGGAGGAAGGTCTGTGGTGGCCTGTTACTGGGTGAGGGGAACCGACAGTCCTGAGGTCCCCGATGGGCCGGGCTGGTCATCTAGATCCAGTTGGACAGAGCTGCTGTCATCATTGTGGGCCTCTTCTGTTGGTGGTGTGGACATGTGTGGACCCTCCTGTCCGGTGATGTTGGGTAGGGATCCTGCAGGGGTATAAAAGGATGGTTATTACATCTGTGTGTGTCATGGTGTGCAATGGGTTGGTGACCGTGTACCCCAGTGCTTGCATTCCTGTGTGGGACCTTGTGTGAGGATGGTTTAGGGGGTTGTATGGGTATGTGCAGTGGGCATGTTTTAGTGATGGGTGTCCATGCTTTGTTGTTGCATGCAGGGCTTGGTGTTGGGATGGGTGGTTTGTGATGCTGGGACATATGTGAGGAGTTGGAGTGCTGGGGGTGACGGTGAGGGTGGGGTATGTGATGGCATGCAGGTAGGGTGGGGGATGTAATAATTAAGTTTTGTCTTACCAGAGTCCATTCCTCCACCTACTCCTGCGAGGCCCTCAGGATGCAGAATCTCCAAGACCTGCTCCTCCCATGTTGTTAGTTGTGGGTGAGGAGGTGGGGGGTCCGCCGCCAGTCCGCTGAACCGCCAGGTGGTGTCTTGAGACCACGGAACGCACCTTCCTCCGTAGGTCGTTCCACCTCTTCCTGATGTCCTCCCGATTTCTTGGGTGCTGTCCCACTGCATTGACCCTGCCCACTATTCTTAGCCATAGCTCCATCTTCCTTGCTATTGAGGTGTGCTGCACCTGTGCTCCGAATAGCTGTGGCTCTACCCGGACGATCTCCTCCACCATGACCCTGAGCTCCTCCTCCAAGAACCTGGGGTGTCTTTGCCGTGCCATGGGGTGGTGTAGGTGATGTGTGGGGTGGAGTGTGTGTGGTGTTAAGTGTGCTGATATGTAGTGGTGTGTTGTGTGAGGTGCGTGGAAGTTCTGTGGGTGATGGTGTTGTGTGCCTGTGGATGCTTTTGTTCTTGCTGGTGCTATCTCTCTCTCTGGCCTTCTTTCGGAATTTTTGGTCGTGGGGGTTTGTGGGTGATGTGGGTGTGTGTTTTATATTGTATTGGGTGTGTGGGAGTGGTGTGTGTATGTGTATCAGGTGTGTTTATTTTGAATTGTCCAATGTGGCTGTGTTTTGTAAGAGTGTGTATTTTGAGCACGGCGGTGTGTACCGCCAATGGAATACCGCGGTTGAAAGACCGCCACGTGGATTCGTGTGTCGTGATAGTGTGGGCGTATTTGTTTTGGCGTGACGGTGGAGGTTTTGTTTTCACTGACCTTTGGTGTTGCGGATTTGTGTGGGTGTCTGAATTTTGGCGGATTCCGAAATGTGGGTCATAATAGCTGTGGCGGAATTTCGCGGGCACGGCGTTGTGTTGGCGGTCTTCTGCACGGCGGTAAGTGGCTTTTACTGCCAATGTTGTAATGAGCGCCTTAATCATCACACGTACATTTTTACTTCACATATGCAATGTTTTAAAGGAAACTTGTTTATTTTCTACAGTATGTGTTTTTTCCTATGTGCATAAACCTGGGAGACTCCAGAAGCTAGAGTTACTAACATGATATTAGTCTATATCAAACCTCTGTCACCAAAGTCTATTTGCCTTTCAGATTATGCTCATGCCCATATCATTTGTTAGTTGGTAAAACTAAATGATTGACCCTGGCCAAATATCTGACCTAAGCCCTTTTTACCCCTCCCATACCTCCTTCATCACTAATAGACAAAGCATCACTACTGTTAGTTCTCGTGAGAATTGGCAAAAATAGCCACGTTAAGCTGTACAACAACTTTATTAAATGGCAAAACTACTTTTTTTAAATAGAAATTTCTCATACATTTTATTAATTGCGATGATTGGGTTAACATGAGCAGTCTAAGCATCAAGTTCTAATGAAATAGTTGACACCGTTCCTGAGAAAGCTAGTCTTCTAATTGTAACCAGCATTTGTCTTGTCGTCCATTAAAGCTCATTAAATGTAAAGGGCTCCAGTCTTTCTAACATTTCTTTTTAATCAAACTCCCGACTGCCACCCCTAGAATAGTCACCACAGTTGCTTAGTAGTCCAAATGCCGTTGAATAGGCTTCTGAGGGACAGAAAAAAGTTATCTTTAAAAAGGTCTTCCAGTAAAGGATGTAACCTCAAATCCAAAGCAGGTGTTATCAAAACCTTTAGGAATGTCTATTTGCAGAGATGCAGTATTTGGTAAAAGGAACATTTTTACTGAATGACTCTTTAACCTTTTATTCAATGCTAACAATCACCCACAATAGCCATTCTAGAGTGCTGCTGTGATGATGTGTGCTTGAATGTTAAGAGGCTTTGTACATCTTTCACCGGAAGGACTGCCCTCAAGTTTATCTCGGGCCCCACCACAATGAGTCCCTGTCACCGGAAGACTATCTTGTCTGCCATATTCACTAACTGGACAAAGTGGTTGTTCCTTTCAACTTTAGGATCGCCCTGTAACTCCGTATGCTTGGCAAAGGTATTTTGCTATAACCAAGACACCACCCATCTTGCTAGAGGCCACATCCTGAATGGTGCTTCTAAGAGCCCTTTTGAAGAACAAAAGTTATCTTGATTGGAGAAGCACTACGCTGCAGTCACCTTTGTCACCATTGGATGACTTGGCCTCCTACGTTCTTCTAGTCTGCGTAGCAGAATGTCCGGATAAGAGTCAGTAATCTTTACAATACAACTAAACTTGTGCAACTCAACATCACAAGCACCAATTGAGGACTGAAAGACCATTCTCACTTTCCCTTCCACTTGACACGGACAGACATAGAAGTTTTGAAACCCTTAAAGATCAACGTGTCTATGTGTAATTGAAGTTACACATAGACACATCATCAAAGGGAACTAGAAGAGCTTTCAAAGATAGCCCTTGCGAAGGGCTGAGTCGCTATGAATAAGGGAAAAGAGATCCTATATAGGCTAATTCGATGCTCCAACTCGATGGAGGTGAAGATCCTTTAACACATAGGAAATGGAAGTGGGGATGAGAGCGGAGAGGAATAAATGCTCAAAATGAGAGCTGGATGTCACAGCAGGCTACACCAAGCTACATTCAGTAGCGAAGAAGCAGAATAAAGCAGGTGACATCATGCAAGTAAGATTGTGGCGAAAAAACATAATTGAAATATCTGCAGAGAGATTAATTAGCAAGGAAGGCCAGTCTCAGCATACCTTTTCTGCATTATATTCCATTTTGACAGATTCGGTTAACCTATTGTATGTCCGAGGTATTGAATATCTTTTAAAATCCACTGTTACTGAAAGTATCTAATTGAACAAGGTTAAGTTATATTATATTTTGATGTGCATTCATTAGAAAATCATTGACTTGTTGGGTTAGTTGAATGTTATCTACTTTACATATAATATCACTTTAGAGATCCCTTGCTGGGCCAACCAACATTCACTCTATCTTCTCTCTAATATTTTGGTCTGTTTGGTATCTGTTAATTTCGGGAATGGGTGATTCTAGTCACTTGCACTTCTTTAGATCTCTGCAAAGACATTTTCTTCTTCTGTATCAAATTGTTCCTCGGTGAATCCAACTAAGATTAAGGTCCCTGTTAAAGTTACTATGGTGGCTTTCTCCGTTGGTGGCACTCAACTTGGCTACTCTTCAGCCTCTCCCCTTTCCAGAACTTTACTAGTCCAAAGGCCTAAGCTCCGTATGGTGTTCTGTGTTGAAGGAATCCTCCGTGTCCCCTCCTGCTTCTTCTGTCTCTCTCTTTCTCCCTAACTCACTTTTACCTTGGCATTCAGGATAATTGGGCCTGCATAACTCTGCTCAGCTTCTGTTCATCTGTTATCATACCTCCCTTTAAGGAACTACTTAGTTCTGAGGCGGACCGTGCACTGAATTGCCGTGGCATGATCCTCAGTTTGGTACTGGGTATTAGCAGGATAAGGATCAGGGTGGCATGTTGTCCTTCTGAGAACTCCGCTGTTTTTCAAAGTCGAGGATAATGTGGTTCATTTTCAGAGGGCCCCAAAAACACAATTTATGAGCACTGGCTATCTCCCATGCCAAGTACATCTCTGTTATTGCAGTTTTCCAGTGGTGTATGCACACAGGCTGGCCTCCTGCTCCTTGTCCATAGAAGTACCCAACTTGCTTGGAATGCTTCCCGAATCTCCCATGTTTGTAAAGCCGTGTCATCTTTCCTGTTTTTACTGGTCTTAACTGACTCCCGTTTACAAGTCGAGGGCTTTGCTCTGTGTTTCCTATTAATCCTTTATTCACACACTGTAATGGGTGACATCTTACCAGACAGTAGTTTTTCTGTCCCTGGTGATCTGATAATACTGACATGACGCAGTGGGCAAGTATGTTTTTAACATTGATTACCCTTTTAGAGGCATGTAGCAAATGTAACTGTTCTTCTCTTGTCCAGATTCAAAAGAGGGCAACAGAAGGTTATCAGGCTCACTTGTGGAGTGTGGTTGAATGTTTTTATAAGGTGTCATGGCTGCTCTTCCACACATTCGTGAATCTTGAAGGATCAACTGTTCAGATGCACAGATTCTAGTTTAGCCTGCTCCAAACATAAACAAATGCCGGTATAAGAACTGCTATCCTTGCACACCCCGATTCAGGTACTTGGAAGGTTCTCAAACACACCTGTTGAAAGTGATGTGCTTGAGACGTCACCTGGGGGGTGGCAGCTTCGTGTGGATTCCCCTGCGACGTACAGCACTTTTCTGGGGCTGAGGGAATCCAAGAAGATGCAGCCACTAGTGAGGCGACCATCCTTCCATTAATACCTCTTTCAAGGCTCTGAGATGAGAGGAGGGTGCCTAACCGCTGAACTACTAAGGCTCCCGCTTTTTGAGGATTGTTGGCGACCACTAGAACTAGCCCAAAAGGGCTTCCAACCAGTAACCTGAGAGTCCTTACAGAAGGTCCATAGGGTGAAAAGGAAGGCACTAATTATTCTTGTAGGTAGTTAAAAGCCTGAACAGCAGGGAACGGAGCTGCCATCACTTGCTCTATCCCAGACCTATATTTTCCTGGGGTATGAGTCCCAGAAGTGGAGGGAACACCAAAAATATTTCAGCAGCAGACGGTGTTGATTCTTGATGCTTTTAGGCAAATCAGGTATGCAAGCAACTTAGTTAATATTATCACTTGCTACGCTTGGATTGCCATCAATAAACCCATAATCCAGTCCAATAAGTATACAACATGATTTTCTCCCAAAGAAAAACTGTTGTTTCAGCATACTATTGCTAATTCTTTGAATACATGGATGAGCTGTGTGACTTGGCTATGGGATATCAGTGGTAAGTATTTTGTGAACCAAAGCTTAAACACATGGATGTCAATTTACCAAAATATCAAAGTAGCCAAAGTGGCATAACATGCCGTTTGACCTTCACTTTCATTCACACATGCTTAAACGTACACGCATTCACACTCTCACACATAACACTCTCATTGGCAAGCATGCAAACACATTTGAAAGATGCTGCCACTGTGTTCCTGGCACTGGTTTTGCCACCTCTGAGGCCAGGTGTCAGGCAGCGCCAAGGGTCACGAGGCAAGCCAAGGGTCGAAGCTGCGACCTCTAAATGGGCTCCATTCTTAAGCGCTCATGGTCGATCTCTCACTGCTTTCTCTTTGTTTGTAGGGGATATTGACTCCCAGACAGTGACTTGGGACCTTGATGCAGTAGTTGTATAACTTGACTTCATCAAACCGGAAGCTCATGGTGAACTTTCTCTTCAATCTGACATTTTAGGTCACTGCATTTCTGATTATATAGATTCACATGGACTAAAGGTCAGGCTACTTCTGTTGAGCTGTGCTGTATAGTGTAATCACCCTCTGACACCATTTCAGGAGCTTCCTTTGGACCATGAAGGTGCTCCTCATACGGCTTTTAAAATATAAACCAGTCATTTGGAACTTTACCACCCTACCTCAGATACCTTGGAATTACACAGGACACTGAAGCTGCTGACTTCTGAAGGGTGAAGACTCTTTTCATTCCAGACTGTTCACATTTTAAGCATGTAAAGTTCAGATTGCTAAATGTGGTATTTAAAGTCTACCACATTAAATGAAAACCAGACAGGAAATACCAGTAACACCTATTCACAGGTGTGTAAGGTGTTAATAACTAGAGAAAAAACAGAGCAAAAGGTGAAAGTGTAGCACTGACCTCTCTGCATGTGCTATACTTAGCATCCACTCCTAGCAAGGCACACAAAATTATCTACTTGTAACATATCCCAGGTCTGGAAATGGACAGGCAGCAAAACTCAGATTAGCACCAGGTCCTGTCATCAGTGTGACTTGAGGCAGTTTTTAGGTGGAGCGTAGCAGCGCGCAAGCGCTGCGCTTCTCAACATGTTGTAATCTATTCTGTGGGCTTTAACTACGCCCATCTCATGCCCATCATTTTAATTCGTTCCTGGGCCTGCCTTTCAAAAATCTCTTGACGTTGTTGGTAAATGCTTTTATTTGTCCCGTTTTGAGGCAGTTTTGTTGCCGCCTTGGAGACTGACCCTGTTACATGGATTATTGCACAGTCGGGGAAGGTACCTTAATGTGACGCAGCATTTTTATTTTTTTTAGTTGCCTCTTTGCTCATGTTAATATGTTTCTTCGTCTTCCTTGGTTTCAGGCATCTTGCTGTTTCTTTGCGATGTCTGCAGAGGCTTTTTTTATTTTATTTGTATTTTTTTGAAGTTTTATATAACACAAACTCGATACAAAGGTATTACAGCACTTTACATGAGCACTAGTTGCATTACATAAGACCACATTCATTTTTGGTAGCAAGGGGAGATTAAGTGATTGGCCCAGAATCGCAGGATGTTGAGACTGCACGAGAATCGAACCATGTTCTCCAGCTCCAAAGTCGGCAGGTCTGACCCTTAAACCACAACCTCTCCCCTAGGGTTCCTTACCTGGTGCGTGTTGAGGCAGTCTGGGAATAACTCATTTTTTTTAATATAGCACTTGGTAATACACATATTGCCATTTCATAGCGCTGCAAAGCAGGTGCCATTCTTATCAAAATTGCTATAACTCATTTGCATCGACCTTTGCAGAGATCACAAGGTGAGGAAGCTATATCTGATAGAGACTTCTAGTTGCAGATTCCATACCTTAGAATTTTCCCCCAGGCGTCAGACTGGATCCGGAGACTTTTCTTCAGGCAATACCCTTGCGCGTCGGTAGGTGTCATCGGTCGACTCCGCAGGTGTCGTGGTCACCGTGATGACATAGGGGGTAGTACATAGACACCGCCCTCGCGCAGTGACATCAGTTCTTTTCTTCCCACGCCACGCGCTGATCCGGAGAGAGCTAACCTGGCTATTTTGTGGCCGAATTAGACCGTTTTGTCGACATTTTTGTGTACGACTTTGGTGCATCGAGATGTCCCCGAAGACCGGGTTCAAGTCTTGTGAGGACTGCCATCGGACGATGTCGGTGACGGATCCTCATCGTGTTTCTGTGGTGCCTCGAGTGCAACCACGACCCGAAGTCGTGCTCTGAGTGTCGGGCTATGCACCCGAAAGCTTTGAGGGAGCGGTCCCTAAAGCTAATGGTGGCCTGGCACTCGAATCCGCCTAGGTCCTGGTCTCGCTCGAGAGGAAGGTCTTGAGATCGGTCGCGGAGTCATCACCACTTGTCTTCTTCGAAATCCTCGGGTCAAGGTAAGAAGAAGAAGTCGAAGAAGTCCCATCGCTCTCTGACTTCACCGCATCGCTTGGCCGACGTGACGCGGTACGAGCGTCCATGCATTAGGCCTCCGTCCTCAGAGCCTGTGCCTGGGTCGACTCAGCACTTCCCCGAGTTTCCCGGAGCCAGAGCGACCTACGCCCAACTGAAGGATCTTTACGAGGCCATGTGCCTCATCTTTAGGCGGGCTGACCCCGATATGGCGCCTTCGGGCCCAAGGGGTTCGGCTGAGGGGCCTTCGGGTTCCACACCGGCGGCTTCGGCCCCAGCCCCCAAGGTCACCTCCGGATCCGTGCGCTGATCTGCACCGACGCCAGTTGCACCTTCGAGACCTTACCCGATTATCGACGCTCCTGACGTCGGTAGTGCCCACTATCGACATCGACCCAATTCTTATCCACGACGACTCGGAGTCAGAGCGGCGTCGGCCAACTCCACTATTGGCTTCGGTGGGGCCTATTCGCCCGAGGTCGGATTCTGACCCTTTTTCCTATGGGTACGAATACGGGCAGGAATTGGAGGGGTCCCTGGACCCTTATGAATACCAGGATGACCCTGCTATGGACTGGGCACAGAATTTGTGTGAAGCCAGTGGTCTGGATACTTCTCCTGACGCTGGCATGCTGTCTCCTCCTACCGTGGCTACAGCATAGGAAGCGATTTACAGTATGGTGGTCCGTAGGGCAGCTGAGGCCTTCGGCCTTGAGCTACCTACTGTAGAAGTCCGGTCTAATTTCCTGACAGAAGTGCTTCAGCCTGGGGCTTCTACTTCAGAACCCCTTTTACCATTCACTGAGGCCCTCACCAATGTCCTTTTGGGTACATGGTCCAAACCCAAACACAGGGGCTCCTGTGAACAGGACTATCGCTCGCCGCCGTCGGCCCGCACCGAACGACCCAAAATTCCTGTCCCAACACCCCACGCCTGAGAGTCTTGTCATCCATGCTTATCTGCTTCAGGTGCGTTCCCTTCCGCACCCCTGGATAGGCAAACCAAAAGGCTGGAACAATTTTGCAAGAAGTTGTTTTCTTCCTCCATCCTCGCACTGCGGTCTGTGAACACTGCATGCCTTTTGGGCCATTATACCCACTCCCTGTGGGATACGGTTGTGCAAGTCCTGCCGCAGATACTGGAGGAGGCCTGTGCTATCGTCTCCCAAGCAGTGAAAGATGGGAGAGACACGACAAAGTTCACTATCTGTTGTGGGCTGGATACGATACGACCGACTCTCTGGGCAGATCGGTTGCAACGACAGTGGCCTTACAGCACCATGCCTGGTTACGCACTTCTAGCTTTTCGGGGGATGCCCAAAAGTCAATCACGGACATGCCCTTTGATGGCACCCGTCTCTTCGGAAACAAAGCAGACTCTGCCTTGAAAAGATTCAAGGATTCCTGGGGTACGGCTCGGTCCCTTGGTCTTTTCTCCGCCACTGGCCCACCAGAGTCCACTTTTCGTCCCTTTCGTGGACAAAGAAGGGGCGCCCTGTTGCGTCCTCTACCCAGCCACAGTGCCACGCACGCTGGCCAGCCTGTGTGTGGCCGAGGACGCGGAATCCCACGTGGCCGTGGACAGGGAACCAGAGGTCTGTCCAGTCCACCTCTGCCCCCGCTGCAGTATCCAAACCTTCCTAGTCCGTCCCCTCACTCCCACTCAGTTGGTGGCAGGATCCGCCATCACCTGCCCCACTGGGAACATATCACCACGGACGGGTGGGTTTTGCAGATCATTCGGAAGGGCTACCCCCTCTCTTTCGAATTTGCACCACCACACATGCCACCATTCTTCCTTCATCTTCCGGAGGATCATTTGGTGCTTCTCCGGCAGGAAGTTGCAGCTCTCTTGGCCAAGGGAGCTATAGAAAGGGTCCCTGTGCCAGAAGTAGATTGTGGTTGTTATTCCTGCTACTTTCTGATACCAAAGAAGGACAAGGCCTTAGGTCCTATCCTAGACCTTCGTGACCTGAACTACTTCTTCAAGAAGGAGAAATTCAAAATGCTCATCCTGGCTTGGGTTCTGTCTGCCTTAGACCCAGGAGACTGGACTTGCAGGACGCTTATTTCCACATCCCCATCCTGCCTGCCCACAGATGTTACTTACGACTCGTGGTAGATCACGAGCACTTTCAGTTTACCGTGCTCCCTTTCGGCCTTACCAGTGCCCCTCGGGTGTTCACGAAAGTGATGGCGGTTGCAGCTCATTTGCGCAGGTTAGGGGTCTCAGTCTTCCCCTACCTCGACGACTGGCTGTTGAAGGCGCCTTCGCCCCAGACAGTCATCTCCCACCTTCCGACTACAGAAAACCTCCTGCACAAGCTGGGGTTCACTATAAACATGCCAAAGTCACACCTGACTCCCTCTCATATGCTCCCTTTCATTGGAGCTGTTCTGGATACAGTGCAATTTCGGGCTTATCCTCCCGACAAGCGAGTCGAAGACATTCAGGCTATGATTCTGATCTTTCAGCCGCGGTCTTGGGTTTCGGTGAGACTGACTCTGAGGCTGCTGGGCCTCATGGCCTCCTGCATCCTGCTAGTGACACATGCCAGATGGCATATGCGGGCTCTGCAGTGGGACCTGAAGTTCCAGTAGGCGCAGCATCAGGTTAATCTCTCTGACATGGTCCAGATCTAGGAGGGGACTGCGAAAGACCTGCAGTGGTGGCTTTCGAATCCGAATTGGGTCAACAGCAGATCCCTCTCCCTTCCCCAACCAGTGACAGATGCGTCACTTCTGGATTGGGGCGGCCACTTGGGAGAGGTGGAGATCAGAGGCCTCTGGTCTCTGGCGGAGTTGGGGCTCCAAATAAATATGCTGGGGCTCTGGGCGATCAGGCTTGCGTTGAAAGCATTCCTTCCCTCTTTCAAAGGGAAAGTGGTGCAGGTGTTCACGGACAACACTACCGCCATGTGGTACTGCAACAAACAGGGTGGGGTAGGGTCCTGGACCCTTTGTCAGGAGGCACCACGCCTCTGGTCATGGCTGGAACATCAGGGCATTACCCTGATGGTTCAACATCTGGCGGTCTCTCTCAACGCCAGAGCAGACGAACTCAGCCGCCGACGCACAGTCAATCACGAATGGCGTCTCCATCCGGAGGTGGCGCAAGGTCTCTTTCTCAAGTGGGGAGAGCCTTGGTTAGATCTGTTCGCCTCTGCAGAGAATGTGCAGTGTCAGCTGTTTTGCACGTTGGAGTTTCCAAGGCGGCACTCGCTCAGAAATGCTTTTCGTCTCGAATGGAGCTCCAGCCTCGTTTACGCCTTCCCGCCTATCCCTCTTCTGCCCAGAGTTCTCACGAAAATCAAGTATAGCCGGGCCCAAGTTATCTTGCTGGCTCAGGACTGGGCTCGAAGAGTGTGGTATCTAGAGCTAGTGAGCATGTCATCGATTCTCCACTCAGACTGCCTCTTCGGGCTGGTCTTCTGTCGCAGCAACAGGGGACAGTGCTCCACCCAAACTTGTCCAACCTCCGCCTTCTTGCGTGGAGATTGAGCGGCAACAGTTGACGGCATTTGCCCTTCCACCCGAAGTCTGCAATGTTATCTTGGCAGCCAGGCGTCCATCGACTAAAACTGTGTACGCCTGTCGTTGGAATAAATTTGTGGCATGGTGTACCAACAAATCTGTTGTTCCCCTTTCTGCCCCTCTGTCAGAAGTTCTTCTGTTCATTCTTTCTTTAGCCCAGCAGGGCTCTGCTTTGGGCACCCTTTAAGGGTATTTGTCTGCCATTTCCACCTTTCTTAGGCTACCTGAGCAGCCCTCACTCTTTAAATCCCCTATTGTGAGTAGGTTCTTAAAAGGGCTCACCCACTTATTTCCTCCCACTCCATTTATCATGCCTCAGTGGGATCTTAATCTTGTACTTACTTATTTGATGTGTACCCCCTTTGAACCAATGCATAATTGTCCTTTGCGGCTCCTCGCATTCAAAACTGTCTTTCTGGTCGCTATCACCTCTGCTCTCAGGGTGAGTGAGCTTCAGGCCCTTTCTTCAAAACCTCCATACTTGTCTGTACACCCTGACAAAGTGGTGTTACACACTAGAGCGTCTTTCCTTCCTAGGGTGGTTACACCATTTCATGTAGTCCAGTCCATCACTTTGCCTACCTTCTACGCACCCCCACATCCTTCCCATGAGGAGGACAGACTCCACCGTCTGGACCCAAAAGAGCATTGGCACTCTACCTCAATCGTACTATAGATTTCTGGGTGGACGATCAACTCTTTGTTGGCTATGTGGGTGTGAAGAAAGGGAAGGCGATGCAAAAGCATACCATCTCTCGATGGGTGCTTCTTTGCATCAAAATGTGCTACACTTTGGATAAAAAGCAACCTCCTGAAGGCTTGCGTGCTCATTCCACCAGAGCAACTGCTGATTCAACTGCGTTAGCACGCGGAGTTCCTGTCATTGACATCTGTCAGGCAGCTACGTGGGCATCCCTGCACATGTTTGCTAAGCATTACTGCCTGGATAGTCAGGTCCGTCAAGACGGCATCTTTGGTCATTCGGTCCTGCAGGACTTTCTAGTATGATCTTGGTTTGCAGCCCACCACTGCAGATGGCATTGCTTGGGTATCTATTCTAAGGTAAGGAATCTGCAACTAGAAGTCTCTATCAGATGTACAAGTTACTTACCTTCGGTAACAAAATATCTGGTAGAGACATATTCTAGTTGCAGATTCCTTACCGTCCACCCATCCTCCCCGCTTGCGAACTAATTTCTAGGGACAGGGATTCCCCCTTTCGGGTCCTTAGCTCAGGCGCACCAATCTCAGTGTTCTTAGAAGCTCTGCGCTCTGGCGTGGAAAGTCGTTAAAAGAAACTGACGTCACTGTGCGGGGCGCCATCTATGTACTACTCTTGACGTCATCACGGCGACCACGACGCCACCTACTGACGCGCAAGGGTATTGCTCGAAGAAAAATCTCCGGATCCAGTCTGACGCCTGGGGGAAAATTCTAAGGCAAGGAATCTGCAACTAGAATATGTCTCTATCAGATATTTTATTACCGAAGGTAAGTAACTGGTACGTCAGTATTATTATTATTATTATTTTGTAGCAGTTTTATATAGTGCGAACACAACACAAAGGTATTGGAATGTATTTTTTATTTTTTTTTCCAGTCTTATATGGCAGAACTCGATACAAAGGTATTACAGCACTTTACATGAGCACCGTTTACATTACACATTCGTTTTTGGTAGCAAGGGGAGATTAAGTGGTTTTCCCAGAATCACAAGATGTTGACCTGGTGCAGAGACTCAAACTGTGTTTCCCGGCTCCAAGGTCGGCAGCTCTGGCCCATACGCCACATCCTCTCCTCTAGGGTTCTTTGTCTTGTATATGTTGGGGCAATCAGGGAATAACTCATTTGTTTAATTAAGCGCTTGGTAATACAGGTTCTGCCATTTCATAGCGCTTCAAAGCAGATGCCATTCTTAACAAAATCTTTATCATTAATTTGCATAGACCTTGCAGAGATGAAGCGATTAAAAAATCTCTCTGTCGGGATTGTAATCTGTGACTTTCTCGTTCTGCCAAGACTTCTACAGTGGGTGCATTAATCAACTGACTTGAGTAGAGCTTAACACTAGGCGATAGCACATGCTCTTGATAACTTCCGAAGGGTCACCATCCTAGCATATAGGTTAGTTCTAGGCAAGAAGATGGTGAAAGGTGTTGTTTCCAAAATGGTGGAAAAGGAGTCATGACTCCAGGCAACAGCACTTTACGGCCTCAAGCTTGATAGCAAATAATATCTAGCCCTTGGATGTAAGTTGGACCTCTTCAAATAGAATTCAGCTAGTGCAAACTTGATACAGAGGTATTACAGCGCATTACATGAGCACCTATTACGCTATACAAGGACACATTCATTTTTGGTAGCAAGGGGAGATTACGTGATATGTCCAGAATCACAGAATGTTGAGCCGGTGCCGAGACTCGAACCATGTTCCCCAGCTCCAAGGTTGGCAGCTCTGGCCCATACGCCACATCCTCTCCCCTATGGTGTGTTTAATGCAAGTTGGGCCAGTCATGGAATAAGTCATTTTTTATTAAAAATACAGGTTCTGCCATTTCATAGTGCTGCAAAGCAGGTGCCATTCTTAACAAAATCACTATAATTCATTTGCAGTTAAGCTGCCTCTTCTGTTATTCTCTTTGTATACAATCAATGTTTTTAAAAGTTAGGCTGGTATTGCAAATGTAGAGGAATAATTCATCATCATCAGACAAGCTTTATTCGGTCATATTTAACCATCAAAGCAAATATCACAGCACCTAAAAATACAATAAATACATAATAGATACAAGAATAAAAAGAGATTGAATAAAAAATAAAAAAAAATATTTGCATAAAGTCCTTAATATACTTCCCATGGATCCACCCCAGGCTATCTAGCCACTAATAATATGAGGGAGAATCATCTCTCTTTGTCTTCCTGGTTTACAGCTGACAGAGGGTCACAGTCATCATAAAACTATTGTGTAAGATCAAAAATAAATAAGTTAGGAACTATGTTCACCTGAGAACAAATCATTTTGACTTTTTAAGAGATGTGTACGTATATGCCATGCGGCCGCAAGGAACTTGCTGACTGCACAGATTAAAAGGGTAGAGGTGTCTCTCATCATCAACCTTAAAGCGTATTTACAGTGTCTCATACCCATATTCCTACAAGCTGAACAAAGCCGCATCCTCCGGGCAGTCCTATAAGCAGGACAAATAAACACAAAGGGGGTTATTACAACTTTGGAGGAGGTGTTAATCCGTCCCAAAAGTGACGGTAAAGTGACGGATATACCACCAGCCGTATTACAAGTTCCATAGGATATAATGGACTCGTAATACGGCTGGTGGTATATCCGTCACTTTACTGTCACTTTTGGGACGGATTAACACCTCCTCCAAAGTTGTAATAACCCCCAAAGTGTACTATAGTTTCCGTAGTACCATTACAACTTGGACATAAGTCTGTTGACAAAGCGGGATGCCAGGTGTTAGTAAGGTACCTCAAAGGTAAGCATCCGTACCTGAACCGGACATACAAGCTTTTGCTTAATTGGTCAGGGATTAAATCGAGAAAGGGTTCAAAGTGGGGGTACCACTTGAAGTCAAGAAATTGGGAAGTCAGTCTACCAAATGATGTACATGACAGATAGTTGTTCCTGATGTGGGACCAATAGACTGTTTTCAGATGTTGCTTCTGGATCCTCCTTAAGTTATACGGTTGGCTCCAGAAGTCACTGAGTCCAAAAATATGGAACCATCTCAAAATATGCTTGAGCCAGGGAATAGAGAGTTCATTGGGTCTGTCTAGGATGTCTTGTAAAGACTCCTTATATGCAGCTAGTTCAGGGGTAGTCCAAGTACGTACCCAAAAGATTAAGGGTCTTAATGCTATTACGTCAGAAATGCTGGAGAACTCAAGATCTAAAAACACTGGAATCCATGGTGTATTCCGAGGGCATGCCAGAAGAGATCTTACAAAGCTATTTTCCCCCACAGATAGTTTACTAGTATTTGAAAAACCCCAAACCTCTGCACCATAGGCCTTGGCACCCTCGGCCTTCGCAAAAAAAAAAAATTATAGTTGGAGAGACAGCTTTCACAGTAGTGGATTTATAAAAACGCAAAACGGCCCCTGATCTATGTGATAGGAGAGCTGTGCTTTCATCAACCTGGGTCTCCCATTGCATATTGTTGCTAATTCTTACCCCTACGTAGTCAATGGAGCTTACCTTGCTTAGAGGGGTCCCATTTAATAAGAAGGTACATCTTTTAATGGGACCACAGCCAAAGGTCATAAATTTGGTCTTAATAGAATTAAGCTCCAATCCATAATCTGGACAAAACACACTAAACCTGTCCACTAAAACCTGAAGGCCCATTGGTGTTTTAGAAAGCAAAAGAGAGTCGTCAACAAGTAGTAGAATCAGACTTTTCTAATTGTTCAAGGAAGGAGCATCATTTAGACAATCAGATACAACTTGCACCACCTCGTTAATAAACAAGGAAAAAGGAGTAGGGGCAAGGACACAGCCCTGGCACACACCCTATCTGATGTCTGTTGGGTCAGTGAGTTCCCCTTGATTGCCCCATCTCACTTGTGCATAGGTATTCTCATGCAGCCTTTTAAATAAATGCACTAAATTCCCCGGAACACCAATTTTGTTCAAAACTTCCCATAGCTTATCTCTAGGGACAAGGTCAAAGGCAGATCTTAGATCCACAAAAGCAACATACATTTTTTGTTTGGCTAGAGTAACATATTTCCAGAATAACAAAGAGAGCCTAAAGACTTGGTCCATGGTGCTAGTTTTTGATCGAAAACCGGCCTGGAGAGGGGATAGTATCCGATTGTCTTGGACCCACTCCATGAGCATGTTTAAAACTTGCTTGGCAAAGATCTTTTGCAAGTTGTCGATGAGACTGATTGGTCTATAATTAATGGGCAAGCCCACATCACCTTTTTTATATATAGGGATTATTTCTGCCTGAGCCCCGAGTCCGGGATTGGGCCACCTGCTGCTATGGTATTCAACAGTGTGTTTATGTACCACGCCCAAATGACTGGTTCATATTTAAACAGATCCCCCGGTATCTTGTCAGGATCAGGCGCATTGGCTGGCCTCAAGGAATTGATGGCTGCAGTAGTTTCAGCTATTGCAAAAACGATGTCCTCCGCAGAGCCCTCGGGGGAAAAGCTGCAATTGTCACCCCCGTAGCCCACAAGATCTTGTTGTGCAGGTGAAGCGTAAATCTCGGAAAAGTGGGCCACCCATCTTTCGGGTTGAATGTGCATGCTGATGGTGTCATTACCCCCTCCATGTCTACTGGCCATCAACCTCCAGAAGGAGCCATTGTCTCGATTCTTGACTGCATCCAGCATCCTCTGCCAGATCTCATATTCCCAACTTTGTTCTGCTAGTTCCAAAGCCTTGGTATACCTGAGTCTATCATTTATGATCTCCCCCTGTGAGTGCTTTTGGAGGGCCAATTTTAAATTGGACCTTGCATGGACACAATCCTTGTTAAACCATTCCCTAGATTGAATAGTGTCAGTGGTATGGCTGGAATTAATTTCCTTATAAAAATTCCCTTGTAAAATACCTGCCATTTCTGCATGGATGGTCAGGATTGGGATAATATCAACCTCTTGCTCATCAAAGCTAGAAAAAAGTTTTAGAAACGATGAGTAGATTTCCTTAATCAAGTATGGGTTTGATAGTACTTTAGGCCAACTAACACGGGTTTGTCTATGGTTCAGGCAAGGAGTCGGGACATCAGTAATCTCTAAATGCTGGACTCTTCCAAATGCGTGACTAGTTAGAGTACTTGACCAAAGCCTGATATCCACCAGGAGATAGTCAATGGTGCTAGAAGAAGGCCCTCGCTTAAAGGTGGGAGCACGATTTAGATCAGATCTGGTGCGACCATTACATTCTCTTAATCCAAATCTTAGGCAGAGGGAAGCCATCTGCACAGCGACACAAGAGCCAATGCACGGGACATCCGCCTTCGATTGAGGGATACCCCAAAGTAAATCTTCCTCTGTTGTCAAACTGCTAAAAAGGTTCTTAGATAAAAAGGAACAGTTCATATCACCCACAACCACCAGATGGTCAGATGGATGCAGGAGCTCCATATGTTCGGCTAACTGAGCAAGTACCCTAGACTCCATGCCTCGTGAGATGGGCTTTGCATACACATTAACCATAATCACTGTGAGACCAGGTTGAAACGTTCGTGGAACACCCAGTAAATCATATGAGTTAAAACGTGTTGCTGAGTGCTCACGTCAGTCTTTTGTTCAGCAAGATCATGAGCCCACATATCGGTCTACCAAAACCCCCAGAGGCAGGTTGAGCCGCAGAGAAATACGTTTTGAACCCGCCTACATGGATCACCTCTTCAGCCCAAGTTTCCTGAAATAAGCATATATCTTGCTTGTTAATGAAACTGGTCCACTCAGGATCTCCCAGCTTATTCTCTATTCCTGCAACATTCCAAGACATGATGGTAAGTTTGGGGGGGCATGGATGTTTTAGTCCTAGTTCTCACATATAGGACAGACTCTGAATTCCCAGGTCGTTCTTATCTACTAGACTTGATAGCTACATTGGGATTCCCTGCAGGAGGGGCAGCATTTAGTCAGTCCAAATCTGATAGTGAGGGAGAAGGATTCTCTGTCATAGGTGATGGGCAGCTCTTGAGTAAAGCTTGAGCCCCTCCTGTGTGATCATCGGATGAACTGCAACAACTGCACGTCTTGTCCCCAGGTGGATGCGTACAAAGACCAATGCCAGTTTCTCTACCAGCTCTCAAGGAGCCAGTCCCTATATCAAAGGCAATAAGATTGTCAACCACGGTAGTATCAGTAAAAAGAATGGAGATATCGGTTTCTGACCCAGGTGGGCCATGTCTGCACACCTCCAGGATGTCAGACCGGATGACAGAGAGGCATTTCCTCTGTATACGTATCCAGTAGATGACTTAATTAATAAGAAAGTCGTGCGTCTCTCTGTGGCCGGCTGGCATCCTGGGGACCCCTGTCCTAGATGTAGGCATCTTTCTTCCTCCGACCATATCTCCTTTTCGTGTCATGCACCTGTGTTGGTCTAGATTGACCAAAGGGTGGAACTCTAGAATCCTTAGAAGTGACAATTTGACGGGAAATACTATAGTCCCCTGAACTGAGTGTGTACTTGTTTGTATTTATATTTGGGTCAAAGTTGGGTGTTCGCCCAGTGGTTGCAGGTGCGGAAGGGCCGATCGCCCTTCCGTACATCACCGTACGTCTGGACTTTGCCCTGGGCTTTGGGCGTGTGGGGAGAATGGCCACTTTATATCCGATATCCGCTACAACTGACATAC
This sequence comes from Pleurodeles waltl, assembly GCF_031143425.1. Taxonomy (NCBI): domain Eukaryota; kingdom Metazoa; phylum Chordata; class Amphibia; order Caudata; family Salamandridae; genus Pleurodeles; species Pleurodeles waltl. The sequence goes on from NC_090451.1 coordinate 660,879,931, forward strand.
TTGGCCCCTCAATCTGCTCAGGATTATAATCAACCTCACTGGACAATTTACAGTTGCATACTGCCCTCTGTTCAGGTAGTCCAGAAATGTTATTTAAAATTGTTACTACTAGGGACTTTAGATCATCAAGCTTCTGGGAAATGGTTGCCAGTTCAGGTGCTCCATAGGGTTGCATCTTCCAGTCCTGTTTCCCCATATCGGATTCATCTGGGGCTGAAAGTTGGGGACGTCCTGGGCTTTAACTCAGAGTGGACCGAGCTGAAAATGTGTTTGAACAGGGAATATCAGTAGTGATTAGGGCCTTGTGTCTTGGAGGCAAAAGGTCATTGGCTTGAGTGCGTTCAGCAGATTCCACATGCAGAGCATGTCTCTTCAATGGTTGAGAAATTACAACCTGGGTTTTAGGAGGGGAGTGGAGGTCCACCTCTACAACCCAATGGCGCTTCTGTGGTTTCTTTCTAGAGAGGTCGGGAATCTTCCTGTTCAAGGAGGTATCAGGGTTTTGGAGGGTAGAGATGGATGGGCTCCTTAGTATTGCCTCAACCTGCTCGAACAACGAATCAAGAGTTTTAAATTGGTTCCTACTGATATTGGAACGACCATCCGCTTTCCCACTGAGTCGCTTCTTATGTTTTTTTACACCGGAGTGAGGCGCAGGAATATCGTCTGCCTTTCGCTTCCCCATTACTTGTGTGCAATACTCAAGATTTAATAAAGAGAAGGCAAGGAATAAAACAGATGCCAGGGACTTAATCGTGTGTCTCCTTACCTGGGACACTGTGTTCCGAGACCAAAGGGGATCGCCCAGCCCAGGCTATGACAGGCGAAGACGGGCCTATTTTGGCCCGGTCTTAGCCTGGGCACGCGCCTGTCCCGCGCCGCGGTGTTCACTGCCCCTGATAAGGGCCTGGAGGTGCCGGGAATGCTGGGGGGTGTGGTCCTCGTTCCCCCAGCAACACAGTAAGCATCTGCCCCAAAACGCGTCCCGTGCTGCGGAGTTCACTGCACCTGACAAGGGCCTGGAGGTGCCGGGAATGCTGGGGGGCGTGGTCCTCGTTCCCTTAGCAACACAGTTAGCGTCTGCCCCAAAGCGTGTCCCGCACCGCGGTGTTCACTGACCCCTGATAAGGCCCTGGAGGTGCCAGGAATGCTGATGGGTGTGGTCCTCGTTCCCCCAGCAACACAGTAAGCGTCTGCCCCAAAGCGCGTCCCGCGCCGCAGTGTTCACTGCCTCTGGTAAGGGCCTGGAGGTGCCGGGAATGCTGGGGGGTGTGGTCCTCGTTCCCCCAGCAACACAGTAGGTGTCTGCCCCAAAGAATAATTTCTTTAAAAGTATAGCACACAGAAATATATGGCTGCCCCCTTTTCTTTGCTCCTAACTCTTTTGACCTCATTCTCCAAATTAAATGCCACATAGGTGCCTCTTTCTGGCTTGTTTGGTGCTATAAACGTTCAGGTAAACACACTAGAGAGGGTTACATCTCTAGGGTGTCAAGCCAGTCTGTAGGAACGAGGCAAAAACACTTGCAAGATGGTAGCCTTGTTGTGCCCTCTCTCCTGCAGCGACTGGGTTGGGAGGGTTGCTGTGGCACCTGACATACATCCATTACACATAGGTAAAAGACATTGTCATTCACAACACCAATAGCTCTAACCCTCACAAATGTTAGACCAATTGCATTGCGAATGCCTGTTTAACCTCTTTGGAGGTTCACTGTTCGAAAAGCCAGGTTTTGAGGCCCTTCCTGAAAAGAAGTAGGTTTTGGGTCTTGCGAAGGTGGGTTGTGAGGGCGTTCCAGGTTTTGGGTGCAAGGTAGGAGAAGGATCTGCCCCCGGTGGTGGTGTGTTTGATGCGGGGGACAGAGGCGAGAGAGAGGTCAGCTGAGCGGACGTTTCGTGTGGGGGTGTGGAAGGTGACTCTCGTTGAGGTAGGCAGGGCCTGTGTTGTGGAGTGATTTGTGTGCGAGGATGAGGATCTTGAAGGTGATCCTTTTGTCAATGGGGAGCCAGTGGAGGGATTTGAGGTGTGGAGAGATGTGTTCGTGTCGGCGGAGGTCGAGGATGAGTCGTGCTGCTGAGTTCTGGATGCGTGTAGTTTGCGCTTGAGTTTTAGAGTGGTGCTGGCGTAGAGGGCGTTTCCGTAATCAAGCCTGCTGCTGATGAGTGCGTGAGTGACAGTTTTTCTGGTCTCTGTGGGGATCCATTTGAATGTTTTTCAGTATACGGAGTTTGTTGAAGCATGAAGAGGTAAGAGCGTTGATTTGTTGGGTCATCGAGAGGGAGGAGTCTAGGATGATGCTGAGGTTGCGTGCGTGGTTGGCGGGGGTGGGTGCAGGGCCTAGCGTGGTGGGCCACCATGAGGGGGTCCCAGGTGTTTTTGTGTGGGCCAAAGAGGATTATTTCGGTTTTGCTTGAGTTGAGTTTAAGGTGATTGGCTGTCGTATATATATCACTTTTGGGAGGAGGGAGTGGGAGCACCAATAATGATTGTTGGACTGGGCGCAGGAGGTGCTAAAGACTGTGACGAATGGTATGTGACAAGGTGTTTTTTGAGTGTCTTGAAAGTACGTGCTGATTGAGGGAAGAAGCGCAGGTAAGGTGGCCTCTACTGTTGCACGTATCTCACACACACCATCGATTTTGTGACTGTCTATGTAGGCTAGTGTTTTAGAGCAACAGTTTAGCCAATAGCAGAGATGGCATCTTGATGGATGACTGCTGCCTGCACTCGGGTTATAGAGGACCGCTCTGACATAGGATCAGAGACTGAGACATCAGATACTGAGACAGCATCTGAGGGATAGGACAATGGCGCAGACTCTGGGAATGATTTTTCAGTCAGAGGAGTCCCATTCGATAACTCCTCTTCCAGTACATTATAAGGGAGGTGATGAGGACAGTCCTGCTGTCCCTTCGCAAGCTGTTCGTGCAACTGGGTAATAGTGGGTTAGGCCAACCCAGAGAGCAGGTGAATGCGGCGGCAAGCAGAGAGAGAGTGCTCTCTTGAGAGCTCCCCAATTTAGTTCAGCCCCAAATTCCACCACCCAAATCATATTGTGGAGACATCAAAATTGTCAATGGCAAAACAAACTGGTTTTGTAAGGCAGGCACCTGTGTTTTTGGTCCTGGATTCGGCGGCCATATAGAGAAACACACTAAACCCAAACATTTCTGGAAACTAGACATTCGGGGGAGTCCACAGAGGTGTGACTTGTGTGGATTCCCCAAAGTTTTCTTACCCAGAATACCCTGCAAAGCTGAAATGTTGAAAAAAAACTCAATTTTTCTCGCATTTCTGTCACACAAACTACAGGAATATGCTGGGATCCACAACATTCCTACCACCCAGTGACTCCTCACCTGTCCTGATAAAAACACTACCCCACTTGAGTGCCTACACCTAGTGCCTGTGTCAGGAATGGATCACCCCAGGGTCAACAGCTGCCTCACGTAAGGACCAACATTGACCGCTGTGTGATCTATTCCTGTCGCAGGCACCAGGCCTAACCACACAAGTGAGGTATCATATTTATCGGGAGACTTGGGGGAATGCTGGGTGGAAGGAAATTTGTGGCTCCTCTCAGATTCCAGAACTTTCTGTCACCGAAATGTGAGGAAAACGTGTTATTTTAGCCACATTTTGAGGTTTGCAAAGGATTCTGGGTAACAGAACCTGGTCCGAGCCCCACAAGTCACCTCATCTTGGATTCCCCTGGGTTTCTAGTTTTCAAAAATGTGCTGGTTTGCTAGGTTTCCCCAAGTGCCGGCTGAGCTAGAGGACAAAATCCACAGGTAGGCACTGTTTTCTATGAAAAAATGTGATGTGTCCACGTTGTGTTTTGGGGGCATTTCCTGTCGCGGGCGCTAGGCCTACCCACACAAGTGAGGTATCATTTTTATCGGGAGACTTGGGGGAACGCTAGGTGGAAGGAAATTTGTGACTCCTCTCAGATTCCAGAACTTTCTGTCACTGAAATGTGAGGAAAACTTGTTTTTTTAGCCACTTTTTGAGGTTTGCAAAGGATTCTGGGTAACAGAACCTGGTCTGAGCCCCGCAAGTCACCCCTCCTTGGATTCCCCTAGGTCTCTAGTTTTCAGAAATGCACAGGTTTGGTAGGTTTCCCTAGGTGCCGGCTGAGCTAGAGGCCAAAATCTACAGGTAAGCACTTCTCAAAAAACACCTCTGTTTTCTTCCAAAAATTTGGATGTGTCCACGTTGCGCTTTGGGGCGGTTCCTGTCGCAGGCGCTAGGCCTACCCACACAAGTGAGGTATCATTTTTATCGGGAGACTTGGGGGAACGCCGGGTGGAAGGAAATTTGTGGCTCCTCTCAGATTCCAGAACTTTCTGTCACCGAAATGTGAGGAAAACTTGTTTTTTTAGCCACTTTTTGAGGTTTGCAAAGGATTCTGGGTAACAGAACCTGGTCCGAGCCCCGCAAGTCACCCCTCCTTGGATTCCCCTAGGTCTCTAGTTTTCAGACATGCACAGGTTTGGTAGGTTTCCCTAGGGTGCCGGCTGAGCTAGAGGCCAAAATCTACAGGTAGGCACTTCGCAAAAAATACCTCTGTTTTCTTCCAAAAATGTGGATGTGTCCACGTTGCGCTTTGGGGCGTTTCCTGTCGCAGGCGCTAGGCCTACCCACACAAGTGAGGTATCATTTTTATCGGGAGACTTGGGGGAACGCCGGGTGGAAGGAAATTTGTGGCTCCTCTCAGATTCCAGAACTTTCTGTCACCGAAATATTAGGAAAACTTGTTTTTTTAGCCACTTTTTGAGGTTTGCAAAGGATTCTGGGTAACAGAACCTGGTCCGAGCCCCGCAAGTCACCCCTCCTTGGATTCCCCTAGGTCTCTAGTTTTCAGAAATGCACAGGTTTGGTAGGTTTCCCTATGTGCCGGCTGAGCTAGAGGCCAAAATCTACAGGTAGGCACTTTGAAAAAAACAGCTGAAAAAAATAGGATGTGTCCATGTTGTGTTTTGGGGCATTTCCTGTCGCGGGCACTAGGCCTACCCACACAAGTAAGCTATCATTTTTATCGGGAGACTTGGGGGAACATAGAATAGCAAAACAAGTGTTATTGCCCCTTATCTTTCTCTACATTTTTTCCTTCCAAATATAAGAGAGAGTGTAAAAAAGACGTCTATTTGAGAAATGCCCTGCAATTCACATGCTAGTATGGGCACCTCGGAATTCAGCGATGTGCAAATAACCACTGCTCCTCAAAACCTTATCTTGATCCTATTTTGGAAATGCAAAGGTTTTCTTGATACCTCTTTTTCACTTTTCATATTTCAGCAAATGAATTGCTGTATACCCAGTATAGAATGAAAACCAACTGCAGGGTGCAGCTCATTTATTGGCTCTGGGTACCTAGGGTTCTTGATGAACCTACAAGCCCTTTATATCCCCGCAACCAGAAGAGTCCAGCAGACAAAACGATATATTGCTTTCAGAAATCTGACATCGCAGGAAAAAGTTACAGAGTAAAACATAAAGAAAAATGGCTGTTGTTTTCAGCTCAATTTCAATATTTTTTTATTTCAGCTGTTATTTTCTGTAGGAAAACCTTGTAGGATCTACACAAATGACCACTTGCTGAATTTAGAATTTTGTCTAGTTTTCAGAAATGTTTAGCATTCCGGGATCCAGCATTGGTTTCACACCCATTCCTGTCACTAACTGGAAGGAGGCTGAAAGCACCAAATATAGTAGAAATGGGGTATGTCCCAGTAAAATGCCAAATTTGTGTTGAAAAATGTGGTTTTCTGATTCAAGTCTGCCCGTTCCTGAAAGGTGGGAAGATAGTGATTTCAGCACCAGAAACCCTTTGTTGATGGCATTTTCAGGGAAAAAACCACAAGCCTTCTTCGGCAGCCCTTTTTCCCCATTTTTTTTGGAAAAAACAAAATTTTCACTGTATTTTGGCTATTTTCTTGGTCTCCTCCAGGGGAAACCACCAACTCTGGGTACCATTAGAATCCCTAGGATGTTGGAAAAAAAGGACGCAAATTTGCCTTGGTTAGCTTATGTGGACAAAAAGTTATGAAGCCCTAAGCGCGAATTACCCCAAATAGCCAAAAAAGGGCTCAGCACTGGGGGGAAAAGGCCCAGCAGCTAAGGGGTTAAGTAGTTCCAATTGAACTGCAAGTGGTGCTTGACTCCATTTCAGCAGGGGTTTTACTGTAAGTTTAAGTGTATGGATTAAGAGCACTGGAGTCATGAGTCCTCTATAACGTGAAAGACACATGCTCACCAGGGTTGAGTTCAGAGCCAATGCTCCCAGACCTTTTCCGATAAGTATTTAAACTCTTACGTCCGTTGGCGTGCAAGCACTGGCAGCACAGAGCATTCAAAATATTTTTTCATTGGTCCAGGTTTTCAGAATTTCTGTGCCGGAGTCTGGAGTACGGTTTGTGGTTCCCTTCAACACTGATAGGTTCAAGTTTTATTTCTGAGTTCATGCGAAGGCCGTTCCAAGCTTTTGATTCCATTAGTGGAAGCATTTTACCTCCCGAGGATTTTAATTTAACTTAAAACTATTCGTTTTCAGCTGATGATGTCCCAGGCTCTGGTTGGTTTACAGGCTGTAACAGGATTTGTAGACGGGTTGCGTTGTATCTGCTCTTGCAAACTAAAGTGAAGTTTGAACCCAGCTCTTGATGTCTCCTGAAGCTGCTTAGTTGCAAGAGGACTGTAATATGCGGGCCGCTTGCTTATTATTATTCTTGTTAGTACTTACTCCCTTCACAGCCCTGGTCAGCATGTTTACATTGAATGTAGGCATCCACTAGACTATTTTGAAAGTTAGTACACTGAGGCCCGTACAATCGGATTTTTCAGTCTGTCGTTTTGCATGCCATTGATAAAAAGTAAGCGTGTCTATTATATCAAATGTGTGAACTATTTGCAGATATTATCTGACTGTCTGTGAAATCAAACCCGGAGAAGCTGCTGTTGAGAACTAGTTGTCTTCAAGGCGCATTCTTTTAATTTTAACAATAAATGTAATACGCCAAGTTGATAAAACCCTACCTAGTGAATTTCCTTTGAGGAAACATACTTTTCGTTTGTTTTGTTTTTTCCAACTTTGCAGCAAAATGCCTTTTGTAGAGACTTCCCCATCCTGATTTAGCTTCTGTTTCTCAAATAGTTTATTTATTTCAATTAAAAAAAGCACCGCCCTGAAGTCGCCTCATTTACTTCCCGATATTAAACCCCACTCCCCTGTATGTTTTATAGCCCTCTCTGCTCCATCACTTTCTTTTTCCCCTTAAACTCCTCTTTTTTGGTGGGGAGGCTGTGGGAGAGGGAGGGCCAAACCCTCTTCCTGCTTATCTCTGTTCCTTCGCCCTCACCATTTTCGTTATTTCGGGAAATGCAGCTTCACCCTTCTTCTTTAGTCTACCTTTGGTCCATCCAACCCCTTTCCCCTGCTGTGCTTACACCATTCTTTGCCCTCTATCCCTGGCATTTTGTTGCCTCCTTGGCACATGTGCTTGTTTGTTTCGTCAGCTGGCAGTGCTCTCTGATGGTGGAAGAAATGGTAACCCATAAACAGCAACTCTTTATTTTTGTTTTATAAGCTAGTTCCATTTTTCAAGAAACGTATTTTTTTAAAACTCATTACCCCTACCATTTCTTATTTGTTAGGAATGGTGGAACTTAATTTGTATTTCAGAAAGAAAAGTGTTCTATCCAAATCCTTAATTGGTACCCAGTCTGAAATTTCCCATTGCATTGGCATTATACCACTTTGCCAGAAAGGGATTTCACCAAGAATGACTTTTGACAGCCTGTTTTACTAACACAGCTTTTACAGAATGACGTAGAGCCCTTATTCTCTCAGTTTCATCCACTTGTGTTTCAGGTGTTTAGGGGAAAGAATTACATGTGACCAAGGGAGGAAGGAAATTGGAAGAAATAGTGAGTAATGCTGTACTTAATATTACAACTATCTATATTGGGTTTATGTTCAATCACAGGCAACTTTTTTTTTGGTTTCTGGTCATTTAATTTTTAACATCCAAGATAAAGGTGAACTACCTGTTTGTGGTCATCTACAGAGTCCGCCTCTAAAGGGTGCTCTTTGAGATAAAAATATTGTAGTAAATGTGTGTGTTTTGTGTTAAATTGTGTCTTATTGCGTAGCTTGGTCACAGTATCGGATACCCAAGTGTAGTTGTTCTACCCATGCTGCCGAACACACCCCGCCGCAACCTTCTGCAAGATTCTTGCAAATTAAGATGGGAGTGGCAGCCATTAATCTTTTAAAGAAGATAGGGGCTATGTGGCTATCGCTTACTTCTTTCATTTTTGGTCTGCACATTAGGAGATTTTTTTCACCTTGGCTTTCCTAAATTGGCTAAGTGTTTTAACGCATTTTTTATTAGCAGGGATGGTGCCTTGTACCACTTGCGTAGGAGGTTTAATGTTTTGGCTGTTTTTTTGTTTTTTTTAAAAAAGGCTTTGTCTGTTTTATGACGAGGCCAGAAAGAATGAATGCATAATTTTATTACAGGTTTATGAAATATCAAATCAACACATAAAACAGTATATAACATTGCATGGCATTTATGTACAGATTGCTGCAATTCTGCATTACCAAAAGCTCGTTAAAACAGCGCATACAGGTTAGGATAACTAGCACATAAGACTTTGGCTTTGATCTTGCAGCTGTTCCAGGCTGCTCATTATGGCATTCATCAGTTGCACAAAGATGCTTAATAGACCGCCATTAGAGCAGTTGAAGCAAGTGCTGATTGTATCTTTGCAAGTTCTGAGCCCTAAACGATGTGAGAGATGGAACTTAGAATTTCTTGCACTGCTTCAAAAAATCTGGACAGCAGCATGTGATGTGGCCAAGCTTTCTTATTTACACTTGCAGACAAAGCAGTGAGCTCATTGTCTATAGTACCTCTAGGATTGTGAGACCTCTCTCGGGTCAAGCATTCCAAAACATAGGTGGAGATATTCTGTGTTCAGCTTTCATGGTATTGCAGGTTGTTGATAAATCGGGGATCGCATTGTGAGCAGTCAAAACCAAGCTACTGTGCAACCTATTTTTAAAGATTGCTTTATAGTTTGTACCAACCTCAGATCAATAGCATTTTTTTCATGATTTTTTAAAACATTGATACCAGGAATTGATCTTGTAGTGGTTGTAACAGAAGTTTCACTACATTATGCTGCGGTGTTTTGTTGACATGAGTGAGTGAGTCGCGTTCCTTGCTGAGGGTCTCTTGGAATGACTTTTGGGCAGCATATTTTAGTTTGAACCAGCAACATAAAACACAGGAGTTTGTGGTAGCAATTGATCCATTAGCTTCAATATCAGGTGGATTTGCCCCTGACTTGTTGAGTGGGCAAACGAAAGATGGACCTACAAAGGTTGCATTGTGTTTTATTCACCGAGCTGTTAAGTTGCCCTGGGAATGCCGTCAGCACATAAGTTAGAGTTGCAAAATATCTTATCACATTTAGAAGTGATGTTATAGATGGAGCTGCAAGGTTTCTGGGTAATTTCTAAAAAACAAACTTTAAAAATGCAACTTTTTCTAACGATACAAAATGTGTATTAATTGATCCTTTTGTTTGAAACCGAACTCCCAGATATGTGTAAAATGGTGCAGGTATTCTGTAAAACTTTGTTATGCAATTTACATACCCACTTAGAACTTAGCTTTATTAAGACTCACTGCCAGTCTATTAGGTTCTGGTAGTTGATCGGTGCTCCTTGAAATAAATTGGGAATGTCTTCATCCAGTGTTCTGTAGTGGGAGGAAGGATTTTGTGATGATTTAAAATATATATATATGTTTTAAGTGAACCAATATGCAGCTTCCACCATTTGAAAGCAGAGGTTTTCAGGCAGGAACAGTTATATTTTATTTTACACAATACATAACTCATTCGCCTGTTTAAAAGTGTTTGTTGTTTTTAATGTTGCTGGTTTGATTGCCTCATTCGTTTACATCATCCAGTGAAACGCTGATTTTTTTTTTTTAATAAGAGTCTTTTTTCAAAAAAATGCTTCGCCTTTATTGAGGACCTATTTTGTTTACTTTAAAAACATTGAGCTATTGGTTTCCTCAAGAGAATCCAGATTTTGAGACTGCAGTGCTGCAGTTTTTGGAAGGATTTATCCCCCTGAGATATTGTGAGTTGTTGAGTTCTTGGTATGGAGGCATAGGAAGCCTACAGAGGGGAGGTTTGATTTCAGTATGTGCTCTCTTTTAGGTCTTGCCTAAACAGCGCAGATGCGGTTTCTTTGAGACCTTTTGTTACCATGGTAGGGGCTCAGAGACTGCCTATTGCCTACCATTGGTTGGATTCATTGTCACTCTCATTTGCTTACTTCTTATTCATCAGCTTGCTTCTTATTCATCCGCTTCTGTAGCCTTGCTTCCTCCTTGTGTGTGGAGCATGGACTGATTACTTGGGTTCTTCCACAGCTCGCTTTTTCAGGAACTAATTTGGTCTTTAAAACACTACTAAAGTGCATGTGTTTTTCTGCTGTAACCCTTTTGTATTTATCCCTTCTATATGTTCCTCTTCAGTCCTATTTGTTGACTATATGCTTGCACAGCACCCTTGCCCAGTCCGATCCATTGACAGTGTGCTTGTCCTAGCACCTCACTCAAGCTTATACTGTCCCTCTGGTTTCCTCAAGCCCCTCCCCCACCATTCTTTGTTTGCTTCCTTGTCCCGAGCTCCTTTCAACCACTCACTGTTGTCTGCTTGCTTGCCACCAGCCCCTCCACACCTTCCTATGTTGTCCTTCTGCTTCCTCCGCTCCTTCTAACTACCCACCATTATCATTCTGCTTGCCCTGCCCCTCCTCGTCCCTGTGGTTGCCCCAAACCCCACCAACCATGCACTGTCCACAAGCTTTCTGCTAGTCCCTCCCAACAATCTTCATTTGTCCATGTTGTTGCCTTAGCCGCTTCCACTGGCCCCCCACTGTCCATATGCTTGCCCCACCCCTCACACTCAATTTCTATTGTCTGTGTGGTTGTCCTATTCCTCCCACCTACTATCAGTTGTCTGTGTGGTTGCCCATGTCCCTCCCTCCTATGCTGTGTTGTCTGCTTGCCCCAAGCGACTCCTTGCCACCCTTTGTCTCTATGCTCCCCTATACCATCTTGTCTGTCCTTTGCTGCTTTTTTTTTTTTTTTTTAAGTGTTAGCCACCCTATACCGCAGCCGTACTTCGGTACAGTGTGGCTATACAAAAGTGTCAACGTCAATAGCTATTGCAGACCAGACCCACTGGCTTTGCCAGTGCTTGTTTACTCCAAGTCTTCTTTATTGCTTCTGAGTTTTAGACCATGTAGAGAAAGAAACGTAGGCATATCCATAGCCTGTCTCTGGCACAGAGAAGTCTTGATGTCCAAGCTCCTAGAAACCTATGTGTTTGTCTAAATCAGAATAGTGAAGCAGCCTGTTGCACTGTACTGTGCTTGAAGATTGGTGTTTTTTTTGTGCAAGGCTACACGTTATTGCCAGCTTTCAGACCGTTTAGACAATGGAGAGCTCGGCATGTGTCTAGCCTGTCCCTGGCACAAAAGCACTAATGTCCAATCTCTTAGGAACCTGTGGGTTGGCGTACATCCTAGCAATGGAGCAGTTTGTCATGCGATGCCACAACTGAGGCTGGTTGTGTTTTATTCCAAAGCATCAGCATGCCTGCTAGCTATTAGACCATAACGAGAATAAAGAAGTAGGTGCTCCTCCAGCCTGTCACTGGAACAGAATCGTTGATGTCCAAGCTCCTAGAAACCTGTGGGTTGGTGTACATCCTAACAATGAAGCAGTTGCTGTTGTGGGGGTACTGCGATTGAAGATGGTTCAGTTTTATTCCAAAGCATCAACATGACTGTCCGATATTAGTCCATGTGGGAAGTGGAAAGGTAGGTGTGCCTCCATTTGTCCCTGGCACAGAAGCATTGATATCCCAGCTCCTAGAAATCTATGGGTTGGTTTATATCCTAGTAACAGAGCAGTCAGTGTGGGGTACTAGGGTTGAATATGTTGCGTTTTATTCCAGACATCAGTATGACTGCCAGATATTAGACCATGTGGGGAATGGAGAGGTAGGTGTGCCTCCAGCCTGCCCCTGGTACACAGAATAATTGATGTCCAAGCTCCTAGACACCTGTGGGTTTGTTTATTTCCTAGCAACAGAGGTGGCTGTTGTGGGGTACCGCGGTTGAAGATCGCTGTGTTTTATTCCAAGACATCAGGGTTACTGCCAGATAGTAGACCATGTGAGGAATGGAGAGGTGGCCACGCCTCCAGCTGGTCCCTGGCACCTGTGGGTTGGTGTACATCCTAGTAACAGAGCTGCCTGTTGTGGGGTACCACGGTTGAGGATTGCATGGAGTGACAGGTCGTGCATCACCCGGTCTGTGCTTGTGTGCCTGCTGGCTGCTCAGGCATCCTTGGGCTGCTGTCAGCTCTCCACCAGGAGGATGTTTTTATTTTCAGCCAGTATGACAGTCCCGGGGGACTCCGCGAGCACACAACCACGTTAACTCTACCCTCCAGAAGAGAGGCGACGACTGCTTCCGAACAAATCCCTGCCATGATGCATTCCATTTCATGCAGCTCTACAATTCTCTTTGGCTCAGCTGACAAGTCAATAGCATTGGCTTTCTGAAGCCCCCTCCCTTTGCGCCCCTTGCACCCTGAATGTTTCTTGGTCTGTTATTTTTCATTGCTTTTTTTTTTTTTACCTACGTGAATGTTGGATGACTTCCAAAAGCAGGTTATGAAATCATCTTTCTTGTTTTGTTTGGCTGTCATATTGCTGACGGTAGCCGGTGATGGTGCCAGCTGTTTTTATCTGTCGGTGGCTGATGTTTGTAGCTTTTCTGCTAGCTGTAATGGGCTCACTCCGGCAGTGGAGGACGCTTCCCTTCTTTGCTTTCAGCTGTTATTGTTCGATTGTACGTACTGTATGCTGTCCAGCTTAACGTGTTGTGTATGAGTGGTGCACCGAGGTTCAGGTTGCTATTACTTAACTCAACAATCGTGTGATCAAATCAACTTTTCTGTACTGCCCAACATCGTTTGTATGAAAAATGTAAAAAAAAAAGAAAAAAAAAGTACAGTGAATTACATTCCCCTTCCACCCCCACCCCAAAACAAAAATATTTCTCATCTGTTCTCCACCGAAACCCCCATTCTTGATAGTTTCCTGAATAATGCATGTCATATGTCAGATGCACTAGCCACAGCAACAAGCAGTGGCAAATCAAGTAGGCCTAACTTGTATTTGAGCTTTTGCTAAACATTAAAAACATCACAAAATAACACAAAATGAAATGATGGACGGAGTGTTGAAAGTTTTCAAACACTCTTCCCCAGTCACAGATCTGGGTTTAATCTATCATTATTTTGCTTCCCACGTTGCCCCAGTTCGAACCCAGCTAAATGCAAATCAGTCTTTACCCTGCTCCCATTAAAAACAGTCTGCACCAGTAGAAAAAAATATATATAAAATGCCTGATTTCTGTATATTATGCATGTACTTTGAAATGTAAAATATTCCTTGATGCACTGCAGCGCAGCCCTTGCATAGGAGGCAGAATGGTACACAAACCAGCCAATGGCATGAAGTTCTATGGCAATACCTCTTGGTTGAACCAGACAGCTGTGCGCTCAAGGTATATCTAAAAAATTATTTACAGCACCCTGTTCACCGTGTAACTTAGCCTAGAATGCACCATAGAGAAACCTTAAATGTATAAATAAATATTATGGCCGTCATTATGAACATGGCGGTGTGGGCCGCCATGCCGGCGGGAAATCCCGCCAGCCAGCATGGCAGCCCACACCGCCGGATAATGAAACCAGAGCCTGGCGGTGGATGGCACCATTATCCGACAGGGCAGCACAGCTGCCCCTCGGATAATGATCCCAAATCCCCCAGCCTTTCCCTGGCGGGGAAACCCACCAGGGAAAGGCTAGAGGAAGGTGTGCTCCGGGGCACCCCAGGGGGCCCCTGCACTGCACATGCACTTGGCATGGGCAGTGCAGGGGCCCCTGTGCAGTGCCCCCTCGCGCAGGTCGGATCTGCACGACTGGTGCAGCTGCACCTGCCGCACAGAGGCATTGGCGGCGGAGCTGCCGTCAATGTCCCGGCCAGGCATTCCTCTAGGCCGGCGGGAAGAAACAATGTTTCCGCCGGCCAGCCCAGACGAATATCCATTATATAGCCAGCGGGGTTCCGGGGGAGCTGGCGGTCACTGGGAAGACCTCCAGCCTGAACACGGCGGTTTTGACCGCCGTGCTCATAATGAGGGCCTATGCACTTGACATGAATGATAATAACTTCCATTTGGTTAGTGCAAGCAAAAAATAGTTTGTTGGTCGTGTGTTCCATATTTTGAGAAACTGTTCACAGGAATATGTGAAGTCTACAATTAAGAATGGCTTTGTTAACCCCTTTCACGTTGCAGTTGCCCCTCCACCCTCACAAATGTCACAAAATGTGTTTTGCTATAGGATGCATGCGTGAAGACCATACTGCAGGAAGAGGTTGACTTCCTTCCCAAAGCTCCATGGTGCATGCAGGTTTAGATCACTCTTTTAGAGGAGTTTGGGTTTAGGGTGTTCAGACTCCTACTTTCCCATTCAAATAATGAGAAGGACTGGACAGGTTCCAAAGAAGCAAGTAGCATTTACTGTCACTAGTACTAGTACCACGGGGCTTCATCGGGTCTGTTCCCCAGCACACAGTGGCGGGGATCACTGGTAAAGGAAGGGTGCATGTGGGTCCATTCTTACACAGTCTGTCAATCAAATCATCGTCTAGTACTCAGAATGATAAGAGAAGGCAGCAAACAATTCAACTCCAGTGTGAATTACGATTCAAGTCTAAGTATGCATAATTATTTTAAGTCCTTCAGGACACATCTGTAGAGGTGGTCAGGTGTGATACTTTACTTGCATGTGAAGCTCATGGAAAACAGATCAGCCCAAGGATCCTGGTCCATTAAAAAAAAAAAAAAAAAAAAAAAAACAACTTGCACAGTGTTTAGTTGTAACATCAGACTAGTTGGACTGGCAGCTCTTAACCTGCAAATCGGGATTAATACAAAATTTGCTGATCGCCTTGAAACTATTAAATGTTTCTGTGAAGGAGGAGTTAGCATAATGGGAAAATGTCTCAATTTTTTCCAAAGATGTGCTAGAAGTCACATACTATTTAAAAAAAAACATAGACTGCACACTTTTGTTACATAACTTGTAAAGTTTAAACTCCAGAAGAACTGTTAATGGGACATGTGCTCTGTTGATGACACCTTGGTTTCGACGGGGCTTTATGAAGATGTTTTGCTATGTGTAGATGCTGTGAATAACAGGGAGTACTATTCTAAATGTAATGGTACACTAGTTATCAGTGTTGGAAGGATGGAAGGGTGAGTTGGCAGTACAAATAACCACACTTGAGCACTACAAGTTAAGGCGGATGCTGGTGTGACCTCAGATATCTTGAGTTCGGAGTTTTATTGCCTTGTTGATATATTCTTTGCTCATGCCATTTGTTCAGTATTTTCATGTCGCACTGTTACTTGTTAACCTCAGCCTGAAGAGTAGTGAAGATTCTGGAGCTGCTTTTCAGTTCACCTTGTGCACATTAGGTTGAAGCAGTTTCCAATTTAAAAGTTCACCCACTGAAGAGAATGAAAGGTCTGTTCTGCATCACTAACAGTGTTTGTAAGGAAATGCCTCCTTGGCATGGTTACCCCCTGACTTTTTCCCTTTGCTGATGCCAAGTTATGATTTGAAAGTGAGCTGAGGCCTGCTAACCAGGCCCAAGCACCAGTGTTCTTTCCCTAACCTGTACATTTGTTTCCACAATTGGCACACTCTGGCATCCAGGTAAGTCCCTTATAACTGGTACCCCTGGTACGAAGGGCCCTGATGCCAGGGAAGGTCTCTAAGGGCTGCAGCATGTCTTAAGCCACCCTGGGGACCCCTCACTCAGCACAGACACACTGCTTGCCAGCTTGTGTGTGCTGGTGGGGATAAAATGACTAAGTCGACATGGCACTCCCCTCAGGGTGCCATGCCAACCTCACACTGCCTATAGGTATAGGTAAGTCACCCCTCTAGCAGGCCTTACAGCCCTAAAGCAGGGTGCACTATACCATAGGTGAGGGCACACGTGCATGAGCACTATGCACCTACAGTGTCTAAGCAAAACCTTAGACATTGTAAGTGCAGGGTGGCCATAAGAGTATATGGTCTTGGGAGTCTGTCATGCACGAACTCCACAGCACCATCATGGCTACACTGAAAACTGGGAAGTTTGGTATCAAACTTCTCAGCACAATAAATGCACACTTATGCCAGTGTACATTTTATTGTGAAATACACCCCAGAGGGCATCTTAGAGATGCCCCCCGAAACCATACCGACTTCCAGTGTGGGCTGACTAGTTTTAGCAGCCTGCCACACACCAGACATGTTGCTGGCCACATGGGGAGAGTGCCTTTGTCACTCTGTGGCTAGTAACAAAGCCTGTACTGGGTGGAGGTGCTTCTCACCTCCCCCTGCAGGAACTGTAACACCTGGCGGTGAGCCTCAAAGGCTCACCCCCTTTGTTACAGCACCCCAGGGCACTCCAGCTAGTGGAGTTGCCCGCCCCCTCCGACCACGGCCCCACTTTTGGCGGCAAGGCCGAAGGAGATAATGAGAAAAACAAGGAGTCACTGGCAAGTCAGGACAGCCCCTAAGGTGTCCTGAGCTGAGGTGACTCTGACTTTTAGAAATCCTCCATCTTGCAGATGGAGGATTCCCCCAATAGGATTAGGGATGTGCCCCCCTCCCCTCAGGGAGGAGGCACAAAGAGGGTGTAGCCACCCTCAGGGCTAGTAGCCATTGGCTACTAACCCCCCAGACCTAAACACACCCGTATTTAGGGGCTCCCAGAACCCAGCAAGATAGATTCCTGCAAACTAAGACGAAGAAGGACTGCTGACCTGAAAGCCCTGCAGAGAAGACGGAGACACCAACTGCTTTGGCCCCAGCTCTACCGGCCTGTCTCCCCACTTATAGAAAAACTGCAACAGCGACGCGTTCCACAGGGTCCAGCGACCTCTGAAGCCTCAGAGGACTACCCTGCATCTAAAAGGACCAAGAACTCCTGAGGACAGCGGCTCTGCTCCAAAGAAGAAACATCTTTGCAACAAAGAAGCAACTTTGAAAGAACACACGTTTCCCGCTGGAAGCGTGAGACTTTGCACTCTGCACCCGACGCCCCCAGCTCGACTTATGGAGAAACAACACTACAGGGAGGACTCCCCGGCGACTGCGAGCCCATGAGTAGCCAGAGTTGACCCCTCCTGAGCCCCCACAGCGACGCCTGCAGAGGGAACCCAGAGGCTTCCCCCGACCGCCTACTTCAAAGACCCGACGCCTGGTAAGGACACTGCGCCCGCAGCTCCCAGGACCTGAAGGATCTGACCTGCAGTGCAGGAGCGACGCCCAGGTGGCCCTCTCCCTTGCCCAGGTGGTGGCTACCCCGAGGAGCCCCCCCCCTGCCTGCCTGCATCGCTGAAGAGACCCCTTGGTCTCCCATTGAACTCCATTGCAAACCCGACGCCTGTTTGCACACTGCACTCAGCGGCCCCCGTGCCACTGAGGGTGTACTTTTTGTTCTGACTTGTGTCCCCCCCGGTGCCCTACAAAACCCCCCTGGTCTGCCCTCCGAAGATGCGGGTACTTACCTGCTGGCAGACTGGAACCGGGGCACCCCCTTCTCCATTGAAGCCTATGCGTTTTGGGCACCACTTTGACCTCTGCACCTAACCGGCCCTGAGCTGCTGGTGTGGTAACTTTGGGGTTGCCCTGAACCCCCAATGGTGGGCTACCTTGGACCCAACTTTGAACCCCGTAGGTGGTTTACTTACCTGCAAAACTAACAAACACTTACCTCCCCCAGGAACTGTTGAAAATTGCAGTGTCTAGTTTTAAAATAGCTTATTGCCATTTGTGTGAAAACTATTTTGCTAATTCCTAAAGTTCCTAAGTGAAATACCTTTCATTTAAAGTATTGTTTGTAAATCTTGAACCTGTGGTTCTTAAAATAAACTAAGAAAATATATTTTTCTATATAAAAACCTATTGGCCTGGAATTGTCTTTGAGTGTGTGTTCTTCATTTATTGCCTGTGTGTGTACAACAAATGCTTAACACTACCCTCTGATAAGCCTACTGCTCGACCACACTACCACAAAATAGAGCATTAGAGTTATCTCTTTTTTCCACTATCTTACCTCTAAGGGGAACCTTTGGACTCTGTGCATGCTATTTCTTACTTTGAAATAGTACATACAGAGCCAACTTCCTACAGTGTTCATCAAGAAGCATTATAGGATGTTTGTTTGAGGATGTCAGCTGGGGTTTTGAGATGCATTGTGATATCATTCACTGAACCCTAGAGTGACTAGCGAGCTTCTTGTCCCCAGGACACCTCTTTTACTGTCAAGGACTTTGCATTTGCAGATCATTGTTATTTGATGTGTTGGCCCAATAGGATTAATTAAAATGAACCAAAACTACAATTTTCAGAATGCACTGAGATGTAAAAGCAAAGTCCAGGAATGGAAAAGTGGTATCCCAGTTGCATTGCCCGATCTGGTCACCCTAGTGTGATGCCAAGTATTGTTTCCAATAATTAGAGCCTTCTTAAATGTCTCATTGTACGGGGCAAGACTGCCACCAGAGTTCTTAGAGTTAAAATGTCATTGATAATATGCACAAGCCAGTGGCCCGAAGGAAGGGTACGTATAGATACTGTGCAAAGGCCTGTAGTCTGAGGCTGCTGCCCAGGCTGTTTAAACCAACCTGAAGTGTTTGAGGAAGACTGGTTTTGTCAATCCCCTCCTCCAACTAAGAGGTTCACCCCCTTAATAGCATAAGATGAAGGGCCTGATTCTTTAAGGAATTGCGACAGTCTGTGGTGTTGTCCTACAAAAAGAGTTTCTCAGCGTGGGGTAAATCCTTCGATGCCACATGTCCCACCTGCCTTTGAAATACTCGTAGTACTGATATGTTTCTGCTTCAAAAGAATCGAAATTGGTGTCGGCTGGGGAGAGGTGGGAACACCAGGTCATTTTCACCTATTGAAGTTGAGAGGTAAGAAAAGTGGGGAAGAAGTTCTCTGAGCCACCCTCTGAAGTCAGGAGAAGCATTGAACCACCTGTGACAACAAAGGAGATCTCCCTGCCAAATAACTATTTTTATAGATGAGGAACTTTCCAGTTTGCTGCAAATCATGCTGGGAAGGTTTCTGAGGGTACTATGTGGGAAATAGTAATAGCAGTTTTATGGGAGAGCCATAACCTCAGACAAACTTCAGTGCGTTCACCGTTTTGCTCTTCTATAGAGTAGAATCTTAAGGCCGGAGATTAAAATAAAATCTTCATTGGGTTAATTGCAGTCAAGTGCCCTGCACAGTGTTTATGACCAGATAAGGCAAAGACGCCACCATTCAAGTTGTATCCGTTTTTAAAAATGTGTTCTAGTTTTAATTCTGGCTGACAGCCTTTGATCAGGTTTAAGACACTGCAAGAACTGTACCATTAGAGAATATACCAAGCCAATAACTAACATTTTGACCTTTGTTGCAGATGCTCGGTTCTTGAAAAGATGGCAGTTAGCATCAATTGTAATTTTTTTCATATAATTAAATCAGACTTGGAATAGTGTTTGGTTTCCATTACCTCTATTCTATGTTTTCATTATAACAAATAGGGGCCCACATCAGATGTCTTCTCTCTCTTATCTTTGTATTATTCGTGGAGTTTGTTTTATGACAGAGTTCTGATATGGTGTGAAGCATTTGTGGCAGTAATTCACCCAACCCACCCCATACCCATGCAAATAATTTTGCAAAGAAGCTATAGTTGTTTTCTGGGTGATATCTTGCAATAGTTGTCTTTTACATGCTTTCTTGCTTTTCTAGCCTTTTCTGAAAATCTGAACTTAGATTTTTGACTTCTGTGGACCCCACTTAATAATCACTGGGTTCCAGGGACCATCACTGAATACTTGATGAAAGCCGGTGACCCCGACTTAAGTAGTTTCAATTACTTGAACCTTGACATTCTTAGCCTCCAATTTTAAATTCCCGTAAATTTACAGCACTCTTTTTTACATTTTTCAATATTACATTTTATTTCTTTATTTATATACACTTTATTAATCTGTTAAAGTTCCTTTATTTTCTAAGCAGTCACTGATTCTTGAGGGGGTGTCGCAAACATCCAGAGGTTCTCGGACTACCAGTTAAGTAAGAACTGCTGTCCTAGGAGATATGAATGATTCAAAGTTATAATCTCTCATGAAGTAAAACTACTCTGCTGACCTCTCAGACTCGTTTGTACTTGATCCCATCTCTGCTTCAGCTTCTTATCCCTTCAGAGTCATGGCTTTCACCAAAAAAATCTTTGGTTGCTCTTCAGATTACCTATTGTGTGGCGACAAGTGAACGGGGCATTGCATGGGCTGGTTTGCTGAACGTTTAGTTCTCCGAGCTTTACCCTCTTAATAGAAGAAGCTTTGGTGGCTACTGTTTCCAGCAGGTGACCACATTCAAGAGCCTTGTAGTATCTCGAGGGGGTAGTGAAACACATTTCCTTTTTCCTCAACTTTTACATCAACTAAGCAATATTTGTTATTTTTTTATCATGTTCTATGTACCACTGTCCTTTGATCCTTTGATTTATTATTTTGTAAGTTACTCCAGCTCATTTTTCAGCTACCGTAGAAGCAGTGGCTATCGCTATTCATTTTTCTCCATTGATACTCATGTTCATAAGTTCCTCAAGAAATCTACTCACCCACTTGCTATGGCGAGTCAGATTTTATCAGGTTGAGCTGTATTTAGAACCTACTCCCCTGTTCTGGTGAGTTGACAAAGAACAGGTGTTCTGTTCACTCAGAAAGTGAATGAGCAATAAAGATGCCTTTAAATCTTGTTTTTATCTTGTCACGTTAGCTCCCGCAGAGTTCTAGGATTTTGTAAAGTGAACTGTCTGTCTGGCTGTACAAAGTGTGAAACAAAAGGCTGTAGGGTGTCATATTTTTCCTAACACACAACATTTAAGTAGCTAATAAGTCAATGGTACAGCACATCAAAATATATTTCAGTAGTTGTGAAAGACTGTTTTTTGTACTTCCGTGTGATGAAAATATGTTTTAATAGGATGAAAACAAATTGGAGCACTTAACTTGGTGATGTGCAAATGATAAATATGTTTTCTGAAACCCAGTCTCCACACATTATTGTTAATATACTATATAGATTAATCAGTAAAGCTGCAAGTTAGTGGGAATGTTTTTGGCCATTTCAATGGGAGATGTACTGTCTGTAAATGGCAGTGTGCTACCACATCATGCTTTAGTAATATATTATTAAACATGAATGTTTATACATGAACTGAGAAACACTCCTGCCCATGCCCTGATAGCAATGCTATTAATAAACTAAGAGGCAAGTCAGGGATCATGTGTACCCTATACTTGGGCTAAATACTTATTATACATGGATCAAATGTTCAGTCTATTTAATAAAACAAGAGTTGTTTTGTACACCAGAAATGCTGAACTTATGCATTTGAAGATGCACTCCTATGTGAGGATTGAGAAAAATGCTGCTCTGTAAAATAAAATATTTTCCTAGTTACAGGTTAAGTACATTTCAGTTAGATCGAGTAGATTATTCAATTTTTTCATTTTTCATTTTTATGGTTATTCAAGACCTGTGCTTGTGTTGGCACTTGTCTGTACTGTATTAATGTGAGTTCATTCCATTCCATGTTGGTTGAGCCAGCTAGTACAAACCCATTGCAGAATGGTCCTGCACCTCTCATAGATCATTCTTGGAGAAGTTGACTGAAAAATGCTGAAAGTGTAGAGCAGGGTATTGTTGACTGTTTGTGTAGTGCAGTGGGTGCTGCAGAAGCGTCTTGTGGTACCAGATATGGGAAGAGAGTTTATCGTTGTTTTAATCCCACTTTGTTGCCTGGTTGTGGCATCAGGTGACCGATTTCTCATATGAGGGAGCTCAGCTGCAGAGGTTGATGCCAGTCAGACTTCCTCCCTCTACGACCGCCCTAGTCTGAAGCCTGTTGGCAGGCAGAGACCCGAAGGGATTTACATCCTTTCTGCTAATTAGGCCTCTGTGTTTTTGCATTAGGGCATGAAAAGTCAAAGCTGCCCTGGAGCTCAGTGGCCTTCCTGTGCCAGCTTGGTTTGTTTTCCAAAGCGGTTCCTGGCAGACAGATGCGGATGGCTACATCAATCGTGGCTCTATAGGGGGATTTTCTGAGCTAGAATGAGTGTCCGATACCCTAGTCGCATTTTTGTGACAAGGCTGATTCTTCAACATGCACACACTGTACCATCTCCACCAGTGCTTTAAATGGAACTATAGAAGTGCAGGTACTCTCTGTTTAGAGTACCTGCCTGCTCCTGTGAAGTGCCGGTATGCACCCACTATAATGTATTGCAACAGTGCTGAGAAGTGCAGGTACTCTCCCCTTCAAATTAAAGAATTGCAGGTACTCCGTACCAGACAGTACCTGCCCATTTAAAGCACTCATCTCCACTCTTCTTGGATCACAGCATGGCTATGTGTGGTCCTAGCAATGCTCTTCGCATGAGTATTTAAGGTTTAGCCGCCAGTGGCTGAAACTGAATCTAGAATTGGAAAGTTGAGGGTGTAATCTAACCCGGCAAAGGCAGTATTTTTTCTGTAGGAAGCAATAGTTGAGCTTTGTCCGTTGGAAAGCTATCGGAATTGAATGCTTTTAAAGTACACTACAGTGCACCCTTCGCTTCATTTGAAGTGCGATGACCTGATTAGGGGCCTTGGATATTTAGGAAATTAAGTTTAATTGATGGGGATTCTGGTATGATGATGGTTTATGGAGGATGAAGTCGGATGGGACTCATGATTTGGGAGGGTTATAGTTTTGTATCAATTGTGGTTGAAATGCTGCGCTTGTATATGTTCAGATCTGTGGTTGGAGTGTAGTACATTGTGTATAACTTGTGGTTAGAATGCTGCTGCTCGGTTTGAGGATGCTTCACAGTGAAGGAATATTTGATTTGATTTGAGATTGCCTAAAGTGTGTGAATACCTAAGGGCGTCTTGGCGCTAGCATTATCCTACATCTAGACTGATACCGCGATAGGGGAGGATGTTGGGGAGAGAAAACTATAGGGAAACCGAGAACAACCAAGTTTTTAAATACTTGTGAAAACAGAGAACATTGGCCTGGCTTTTATTATGCAGGAGCAATCTGTACCTGAGTTTACAGGTGGAATAAACAAAACTGTGTCCACCCCGTAAAGCCGTTTTGATTCTAGGAAAAAACATTGAACTGCAGATTGTAGCAGTTTTTTAGTGGCATACCACCTGGATTTATTTGAATTTTTAAACTTTCTTTACTGGTATTTTTATCATGTCTGGCATCAGTCATGATTGAACGTTACAGTAACACAAAACATACCAAGCAGTGCATTTCGGTAATTCAATGAAGGAACAATTTCAGAGTCTCGAGCATGGGCAAAGGGAGTGCATACCATGCTGGATCATGTAGCCACATGAGCTGGGCCCCCTGCTTTGCAAAGCACATCAATGCCCAGGTGACCCAACCACCACGCATGGAGTCCACCCGGCAACACCATTTGTCAGCAAACGTTACAATCATAGATAAGAAAACACAACAATAGTGTCTGCACATCACTCCCCCTCACTTGAGCTGTCAAGAGAATCACACTCCTCCCCCTCTGTAAAATTGTGTGATAGGGACACCTGGATTTATTTTTTAAATACTCTGGTCCAGTTCCATGCAAAGCTTTGCATGCCAGGCATATAGCCTTGAAGGAAGGACTGCCTATGAGCGGGAATGTTCGGTTGGCCTAATCCTTTATGGTTGGTGAGTGGTGCACTTATAGATTATGCTGTCTTTTTCTTTGGGACTGGGATAGTTCAGGAAGACTGGTTTGAGCATTTTATCCTTTGTGTCTAACAAGAGAGTAAAACCTGTGAGAGTAGAAAAAAATCATAAGTCACTAACCGTTTCAAATGTTCTGCATCTTACGTAGCATCTTCCTGAATGAGCAGCGTCAGTATTGGTTGGGTGTAAAGGGCTGTGCGAAGGCAGTGATGTCAGCGTGGCAAGCTCCTTATTAAATGTAATTGTAATCAGCAGTTTTGATAAGACAGCCATGCTCTCTTGTAATTTGCTCACTTGCTGCACTAATACTTTCGTGATGGAAAGGAAAGGTGGGGTGTCTGTAGCCCTATGAAGGAGGCTCTTAGGGTAATCTCACTTGCTGATGCCTGGCCAGGGTGGTTGGCAGGTGGCCCAATGTGTTTACTGTTGGAGGTTTTGATGTAGTGCGGACCACACAAAGAGGCTGGGTACCCCAAAACAGTCCAGTTGTAAAGGGTATAGTTATAGGATTACGTTACATGAAGTTACAGTAGTTTACATCGGTTTTGCATTATATTATGTCATTCTGGCAGCTTATAGAGGGCTTAGGGCTGCCTCGACATGAATGAGCGTGACTGAGTAGGGCTGTGGCTGGCATTCCATACGTTACAGCATTATCATGCTTACTTCCTTACACTCCCTTGTAACAGCCAGCATCTCGCACTGACCCGCACTTTACCTTACCTGGCATTCTATGTGTAATCTATTTGTGCAGAAATGTAGTTTACAAACATGAGTAGAGTGGTGGTCCTTCTCTTCACTTACGTAGCGCTTCCATGACACCTTTTGGTTGTGTAATAGTGCTATGGGTTTTCATACTGTTAAATGTAAGGTAAGCTGAGGTGATGCAGGAAAAATATCTGGTAGTTGTACGTTGCCCTCTCATAAGACAGACAATAATTGTGGTCACTGTTCCACTGTGCCCGTCGTTCAGATCTGGGTTTAAAGTGTTGTGTAATGTGATTTCCAGCAGCTTTTTTTCGGTGGATCAGTGTTTAGTTCAGGTGATGCCAAAGAACTTGCATTATTATCTTTTTTAACAGTTAATACTGACAGAAAGTCTCGGTTTGTCCTTGGGATTGTTTTAGTAACTAAATTACTTTGGAACCTTTGGCACCAGAAGCTCCCCTGGCAGTGGAGTGAAAAAACACTTTCCACTTCCTCATCACCATTTCATCCCTGTCTTTAGTAGTCTCTTGGCGAGACTCTAGTGTAATATTCTCATACGTGATCCCGTGTTTTGGGCTGCCCTGAACACCTTTTTAAAGTAGTGGTAACGGTGGGAGTATCACTGAGCACAAGAGCAGACTTGATAGTATTTGATTGTCATACCTGCAACTGTTTGTTGAGCGGTAGTGCATCATACAAGTTAAAAAGCCTAGTACTCGGCTGCTCCTTTGCTTTCTTTATCCATGATGCAGATAAATTGCCAACTTCCCAGATCTGTGGAATTCATTTTAGAAACTTCTACAGATCTTGACAGAACTGCGTCCATTTTAGCTTTCTTAATTACTCAAAGGGCTGAAGCTGATGGCCAGTAAACAGACTGCACTTCTGCTTCCCTCCACACTCTAACTGCAGAGGAGTTTGTAAGTGTCAGAAAGAAGAACTTACTTCATACACTTGGCTTTGTGGTTTCAAGACCTATCTGTAATATATGTGGGGTGTTAAAGAAGTGCGGGCGCTTTGTTTTCCTTGTTTAAATTTGGTTGATCTGGGACCGACGAGTGTCGTAGTTCTGGAAGACCAGTTAATGGTTTCCTGACCAGTATGAAGCAAATCCTCAGACAGCATTTGGATTCATTTGTAATAAATATGGTGTAGAGTGAAGTGCTGTTTTTTCCTTCTACAGCTGAGGGATCCCGGGCCGTTGCTGGTGGGCAGGTTTTTTGAATAATCACAGATGATGGAAATGGATCTTTCACTCTGGATTACGTTGGACACTCCTAGCCTACATTTTGTGTCCACATTTAGTTTGCCTTTTTAGCACACACTAAATACATTTACGTCAGTCAGGCTTTGTATACATATGCACCAGAGATGAAAGAATAAGGAGCATAAATGCACCGTTTTTCATTAGCTGTGGCAAGAATATCCATTTCAAACCGAGGGCAAAATCTTGCTTCATAGTGTCCTAATTGAAAGTCATTGGCTGTCCAATTCTCATACTTGCCAGATGTCCAAAAATTAAAGCTTTTTTTTCATTTTAAAAAGTGGCCTTTTGATGTCTGCCGCTTTGCTTTCAAGATAATCTTTCGTGCATAGACCTTCAATTTCCAGAAAACGTCAGGCTTTGTCCATGTTTAATTGTTGAAAAGCAAGAAGACTACATAAGATTGGGCTTGAGCATAATGACTGCCCCCCCCTGCTAGATCAGTCCATGCAATAGGGGGTTCTGCCCCTAGTCCCCGAACTAGAGTACTGCTGGGGTGAGAGTAGTGTGGGACACAAACCACACTTGAATTTACCCAAGGCAGTGAAGAATCTATACATAGACTGTGGGAATCTTTAAGACTTGTGCTGCTCATGTGCACAAGTCTATTCAGGTGAGGTCCATGGTATGAGATGTGAAAATGGCCAGATACGAATTCGCATATATGACTTCTGTGTTAAAGAGGCATCCGGTGAATGATGCAGTAATACATATCAAAACACCGGCAACATTCTGGATTAGTTATTGTTGATGATTGTTGGAGAAGTGGGGCTTGGGAAAGAGAACCGCTTTCCCCACACTGTATGACCCCTGTAAATATGTGCGTTGGCAATAGAAAATTACACATTTAGAAATCAAAGACTTACTTATGTGGAAATGATTTTGACAGCATAAGGAGGTTGATGCAGTCTTTGTTCATTTGACAGTTTTTTGATTTCTGCATAGCCGCGACCGCACTGCTGCTTCCTAACTTGGAAGCCACTGTGAAACCTAGCTGTCGGGCGGCCCCATGTTATGCAGGACTGCTTACACCAGGTCTGCCACTGCAGCCTGGGTTTCAGAGCTATAATGTGTAAACACCGTGGATTAAGGTTCTGGCCAAGACTGGCAGAAAGTATCGCCCAAGAAATAAGCCTATCCATATGTGCATGTGTTAAATTATCCGTCTGGGGACAGACCTTTTCCTTTGTGTATGGACTGTTGATCAGCCTGATGTCTTGTGAAGCTATTCTTTTAACAATTGGGTATGATTTGCTTTTGTATCAGTTTGTCTTGTCCACTTTTGTAATTTATTTTTATAATTGCAGTGTAAATAATTAATCATGAATTAAAAAAAGAGACCAAGCAATATATGCACAGAGCGTTGATACACTGTAAGAATCGTATCAATTATTCAGTGAAAGTTCGTTCTTGAATGTAATTTCATGATGTACTCCCGAATTCTCTTGTTTGTATGCATTAGGTAAAGCCACCGTTTTCAGAGAATGGGTATGTAGTGCTCATGCAGTGGTCCTTGGTTATCCCTCTGTTCGAAGTTTTTTTCCCAGGATAAACATGGCACAGGATCCTGAAACTGCAGTATCAATTTATTTGGTGGTGTATGGCTAATTTAGGTTTACCATTCCAGAGCATCTATATTTGTGTTGATAATTCAAGAATTAGTCGTTGTGTAATTTATATCTGTGCCTTTTTACATGATGTACTTTCTCCTGTCTGGTAGGACTAGTACCCTTTTTGGAAAATGTCTTTCACTAGGGAACCCTGGTGAACCATAAGGAATCGATTGCGCACCAGGAACCCTTTGTAGCTTAATACAACGCCCATCAAGAAGCTTGTGCTGTGGAAAGTTACTGAAACAGATTTTTACAAAAGGCGTTCACATCAGGTATTGGGGTTCCTGTTTGACTGCTCTCAAAACTCAGATGTACACATTGTGTTAGATGGTGTTTCCATAACTTGAGAACTGGATTCTTACACGCACATGCATTTCTCAAGGATGAATCCATT
Organism: Pleurodeles waltl; assembly: GCF_031143425.1. Taxonomy (NCBI): domain Eukaryota; kingdom Metazoa; phylum Chordata; class Amphibia; order Caudata; family Salamandridae; genus Pleurodeles; species Pleurodeles waltl. The sequence goes on from NC_090451.1 coordinate 660,907,893, forward strand.
TCTAAATGCCTAAATAGGCCGGAGTTGCCTCTGTATAGTGTGTATTGGTCTGAAGAATATTTCTTCTTGTAAAGCAGCATTGCACAATGTGCAAGTCTCTTGAATCTCCTCCCATTGTGAACGCTTGTGCAAGGTGTATGTCTTGTGTTGCAGTGGCTTAAAGCCTAAACCCCCTACTCCTTAAAGTTGCGTTGGCTTTTGTTCCACGGAGCTTGAAAAGCAGGAACACAAGTTGAATGAAGATCACTCACACTCCAGGGTCTTTATGACAGCGTAGAGTCTTTACTGTGAGACATCATTGATTTAGAAATGGTTCTCTCTTCATACTTTGAGACTATCGGCCCCTTCGTTTCTCGCTGCAGTGATCCACCCAAGTGGCCGTTCTCATCTTTGTTTATTAAGAAATAAACGTCTCTTCATTCCCCATGTGAGCCACATGCATTTCAGGGCAAAGCCCTGCGGTCTTCCGCACGGCACGTAAGGTGATTCAGAACAAATTAAAGATGGTTCAGATGATAAAATCTCCCAGTTATTGGAAAGTGCACCGCTTTTGGTCATTCTGTTCCTTCCACTGCTATGATTACAGAACAAAGATAAATATGAGATAGATAAAGATAAAAAGAAGCAATAACGCAGAGCCCTGGGATGGCCCTCAGGAGTCCTTGCAACGCAGACCTTGCGATGCTTACCATCATAATCCTACTATTCTGTTTCAGGTCTTGCACAGCGTTATATCAGGTATATCTTAAGCTGACGACATATCTCTATGCCTTCTTAGGCTGGGGCATTGTTTCTTTGCTGAGCAACTTTTAATGTAAAGTTTATACTTTTTGTTCACCTGTTAACCTAGATCATTTCTATGGCAGGTGTCTAGTGTCTAGGGCAACTGATGGCTGTGAATTTACATCAAAAGATAGAGAAGCAGTTTGTTCAGTAGTCCAATTTTAACTAGACACGTTTTAACTTAGCCAACCTGTTAATGGTAAAGATTTTGCAAAGCGCCCCGTGTGCCAGTTTTGGGCAGTGGTATATAACTCATGTCACATTCATGCACATAAGGGAAGACAATCTAGAGCCTGGAAGCCTTAGCCAGTTAATACCTCTGTTAATATGTGTTCTAATGTTTCTGTAATGCCTTCCATGCTCTGCTTGTCCAAGATTGTGATGTCCTAGAATGTTGGTGAGTTACTGTGATGCTGGATAAGCAGATGACGGGAAGGGACTGAGCAGAAAGGATTCTGCTCCTGATAGGTGTTCTACAAAGTAACCTGCAATCTACCATTACAATAAACCTGCAGCCAGTTAATCTTCATGATCCAGCTACCTGATTCCTCCTGATCAAGGAGGACTCTTCAAGTGCATCAGTAGTTTAAATAAGCCTGTCTGAGTACGCCACCCCACCCTCTTCTTGATTCCCCCTACAAGTTAAACATTGTTGTTGCTCCTAAAATCTTCTGTGTTCATGCAGGTAAATGGGTGACTGCCCCATATCTTACGCGCAGTCCTTAAAATTGTAGCTATATATTATGGTCCCTACTGGGACTAGAGAGATGAAACAAAGGTCTCAAAATCAGTATAAATGGTCCCAAATCATGAAGAGCATCCTGAGATGCTCCGAATCAGCACATACTACCGTTTTATTAATCTGGCACAGATGGACATGGGTACAAGGAAGATCTGAGGAATTATTTCCCAGTTGAAATTTGAAAAAGAATCATCTCCCCCCCCCCCCCCCCCCCCCCATTTTCCATATGACTTGGATCTACTGGGTGGACATGACCACTACTCTTGAGGGTTGTAGGTGCATCATGCCGATTGTCATCAGACCAGCTCATCACATTTTTCTTCTAGGACTTGTGCAAGAGTCCCAGTTTTTAAGGTTTTGCCTTTTGAATTGCATTGAGTAGCTGGGTTGTCAGTCTTCTCATCTTGAGCACATTGTTTTCCTTGCCCTCGTGATATATTTAATTGGATCTCAAGTTTTTCCCACACAGCCAGGTGCACATCTTCTGCTAAAGGCAGGCTATCTTGAAGCTTTCAGAGCTCATCAACTGGGGAATCGCTGCACTTTAAGCCAAATCCAGGTGTTGTCAGTGACATTACTGTGTCATTCACTCAGTACACTGTTTCCTCAGTGTGAGTGTAGAGAGCTTATTCACAAGTCATAGGAGAAGTGAATTCATATCTATAGGTACTGGTAGATAACCAGCTTTCTTGGTATAGAAGGCACACCAGCTGTCTCCTTACAATTTCAGGTGACTGTACAATTGATTTGAAGGGCATCACTCTGCCCTTCACCTCAGAAAACAGAGGCAATAGCTCGAGAAGGGAAATAGCCTCAGGGGTGTATTATTGACACTTATTTCCTATGGCCCCTTTACTCATCCCTGTTGTCCTATAGCAGGTTATTGTTTATGCTATATACATTAGGAGTCCAAAGCAAGACAAGCAAGTAGGGGAGGGAAAACCGTGCTCCTGAAGAAGCTAACATGCAAAGACAGGAACACATTATAGGGGCCAATGAACCAAGAAGAGCTCACATGTCTCATTATATTTTTGGTTTTAGTAACCATACATACACACTGTATCCTCATGGACCCCCTGTAATTGACTGCCAACTGCTGGCCTTCCATAGTGGCGTCATAGGAGAAGTCATAACAACTTTTGAACCACCAAGTAACAAGATTCAAGACCAATGAGTAAGAAATATACTAGGACAGACAAAAACTACAAACTAGTGGCAGAATGTCATAGTTCATGCTGCATTTGGTATCTTTCGACCAAAAACGTCTAAGAGGTACGATTAATTCTCATCACAATAGAGCCAGTGAAATCTTTTGAGTGCATGAGGTATGGGTTCCCATTTCGGTACCCAGTCACTTCTTTTGTGTCTTGATTCTATATCTTGTTGTAACTTAAGAAATCAGATGATGACATGGAAACCCAGTCAATTAACCATTGGTAGTGTCCAGGAAGGAGCCAATAATTACTCCAACAATGGGTTGCCTATGGTTTAATCCTTGTAAGAACACAAGTGTGTTAGGAGTTTGAAGTAAAATCCACAGTTTTTGCTTAATAGTTGACTTGCTCCTCCAGTTCACTTCTTCCCATCAAATAACACTCCTGTGCCCTTCACTCACGTTGGTAGGTTGATTTTAATGATACCTACTAGCATGTATAGGATTTTACCTTTCTGTGATGCAGTGCAGCAGTTGATGATTATAGCAGCATTAGGTGTGTCTTGCTGGCATTTACAGTCACTCGGGTTTTGTCCTTGTTATCACTGATGAGCTCAGAGCGCAGATTCACTGGGCCTGCATTGTGCTCATTCCTCCCTTATGTATGGACGAACAGCTGAGTCTTTTAGAACATGAAATCTCATGCTGCAATAAACCTACAAATCCTTCAGCCTCTTAAGTAGATGTTGTAATACATCAGGAATAATCTGATATTGTTATTTTATCTTGCATTGTGCACCATTTGCCATTAGTATGGCACATTATATTATGATTAGGCAAATCATCTTTAATGTTGATAACATCCAGTACTTATTTGTTCCATTGCCCTTCCTCGGTGGCAGAATTTTAGTAACTGTTTTCATGCACTGTGTTGGATTTCTGTAGATGTGACAGTTTATTTTATGCCTTTTTGTCGTGGCTGTCCTTAGCTTGGCTTTCATACTGCTCAACTTTACTTAATGCCCGCTGTGATTAACCTTTGCTTTAAAAGTGGAAAGCTTCAAATAGTCTAGCCTGTTGGTGATCTCAATTAGGGTGATATTATAGAATTCTGTTAGTATATTTCTGTCAGTGTTGAAGATCTGTCTGCGAGGTAAAAGATGTTTAACTGTCTTAACAGCAGGAACATGATGCCAGGTTTTATCTGAATATTTAGATTGCATGCCCACACGTTGCCAGACGGCATCTGAAGGAGCAGAAGAGCACTGAGCTCTCTGCAGGGTAGGGCTCGGTAAGAAAGGCAGCCTTTTCTAGCCTACGTGCCCATGACGAGAGCCGTTCAACCTTTTCTTCACTCAGCAAAATAGTGTTGCAAATTCCCAAAGTTCAACGATTTCATACCTTCTGTGCTACAAATCAGCCAGTTATGCCGAGAATACATTCTACTTGGGAATTTTCTAGAATACGTTTAAACTGTGTCTACACTCTATAAGTAAAGGGTATTAATGTCTGTATTACAAGCCTTAATTTTCAGTGTGAACCTGCTGAGATTTTATTTTTTTTGGTAGAAGAGACTGTCTTTCCATTGTTTTTTGTTTTGATCTGTTGTGCATGACATGTCAAATATTTTTAATACTAAAAGATTGGCAGTTTTGTTTCATTCAGAATCCACCCTTTGCTTCAGACGCCATCTGAGCTATTGCGCTTTTCTCTTTTTAACTCTGTAGTGAAGCGCGCTCTTGCGCTGTTGACTGTATATTTGTAGTGATGTAGCAGATTAGACTACGGAAACACCCTCTACGCTGGTACCACAGCCAAGCTTCAGCAGAAACTCAAGTGTATCCAGAACGCAGCTGCACGTCTCATCCTCACCCTCCCATGCCACAAACACATCTCCGCTCACCTCAGATCCCTTAACTGGCTGCCCATCAGAAAAAGGATCACCTTCAAAGTCCTCATCCATGCTCACAAATCCCTCCACAACACTGGACAAGCCTACCTCAACGAACGAGTTAACTTCCACGCACCCACTCGTCTCCTCCGCTCTGCTGACCTCACCCTTGCCACAGTCCCACGCATCCATCGTACCACCTCCGGAGGCAGATCCTTCTCCTACCTCGCCTCCAAGACCTGGAACTCCCTCCCCACCAACCTATGCAAGACCCAAGACCTCCTGACTTTTAGAAAGCACCTAAAAACATGGCTTTTTGAACAGGAATACGGCTCCCACCCCCCCCTCCTCCCCCACCCACACACACTCACACACAGCACCTTGAGGCCCTTTCGGGTGAGTAGCGCACTTAATACATTTTTTTGATTGATTGATTGATGTTTAAGGACAAAACTTCAAACAGTTTTGTTTAGTCAATTATTTTTCTAAGCATTGGTAGAGATGCACTAGTTTAGTGTCATTCACATCTAGTTCGTGTTTTTAAGACAATTTCTGACTTTGCTGAAACTGTTATTCCCTTCCTTCCTTAGCATAGCGGTTTTCTTCTGGCTGCTCATTAGAAACAAGCCTGGTGCTCTGCTCTCCTTTCCCCCAGACAATTCTCCTGTCCACCGTAGCTGCCAACGCCACCCATTCTGGGCAACTATCACATTTGTCTCACCTGCCCGCTCCTACAATATTCTACGCATATTTAATTTCCCTCTCCCCTTTGTTTGAAACTCCTCCGCTCTCTCCCACACCACCAGGACAGTCCCTCATTTTCCAGACTGCATCTCCAATCACCAGTGAAGCTCTGGTCACCTCAAATCTTCCACCCACTCCAGAACACAGTCCCGCATGTTTCCCGGGAGCTCTGATCCTCACACCTGACTAAGATTACAAATAGGGCAGTGAGAATCAATGTTTGGCATTTTAGGAGACAAACTGTGACCTTTTATTGTGCACTGTTTCATTGCTTAGCTGCCATGACGGCTTCAGCATGGGTATAGCGGTGCTTTAGTGCATTGGCATTACGGCCATGCCGCATTGGAAGACCTACTGGCTGGGTGACTTCCCGGTCGCTCATGTTCTGGGTCTTGGTGCTTCTTCCAGTGCAGGTCCCATTGTGCTGCTGCTCACACACAGTAGCTGTTGTCACTGAAAAAAAAATCACACCTCTTCCTCTTGTGAGAGAGGAGTCGCTGAGTTAAGCGCTCCCTTCTGGATCTGTGATTACCCTGTACCACTCAGCAGAGAATCTTGGCAGTTCTTCTGTCTAAGGTCAGTAAATCAAATATCCTTCTTTGGTGCAATAATTATTGCTTGCTTTGAGGAAGATATGAGTCTGCACACCTGCTTTTTGCACAGGGGTGGATGTGTCTTAGTGTACTGTGCTCGCAATTGTGATGTACTTGTGTGATGAAGGGAGATTTAAATTTAATACCCCTGGCATTTTTATTCAGTGTGCAAGAAGAGCTTGAACTGTGACTGCCTGTTAAGTATTTTACCTGTTTTATCTATGAGTTTGGGCTTTTAGTGCTTGATACTTCCAGGGCAGGGCCCAAAGGGCTTGAAATTATGTGCTGAAAGGGCTGCTGGTACATGGTGCCAACTATCACCTCCTCCTTGCTGCCTAGGGTACTTTCACCCAGAGAGTAAAAAGTGAACAGTGAATGAAGGTAGGGGGGCAAAATATTCTATTCAATTGCAGTAGTTTGATGCCGGTTGGTTAACACACATTTTTAGGTCTAGTATTAGCCCAAACTTTTGATTTCACTGAGAATTTATGTATTATATACTTATTTATAGGAGGTGTCGTCCATTGCTCTGTTATTGTGACATTCACATGTTTCTTCCACCCACTACAGCATACAGCATGAGGAATTGAGTCAGCTTACTTCAGCACATCTACACATAAACAAGTATCATTTAGTGCCAGGCACTACTGTGGCAATGTATGTGTTTTTGAGACCAAATAATACTGTTGCTGTTACTGTTTTTTTAGATTGACTTTAGATCAGCAGCTTCCCGTACTATAACGTTTTACAAAACACCATGACAAAACAAGCATTAAAAAAAGCTAGTAACCAACACCCAACCTGTTGTCTTTGCCAATGCATGTTTAGGTCTGGCTTGACAGCCCAGTTCTGGATTGCCTATATTACCAATTGTTTAGCATATAGGTAGTGGTCTCCGCCCCACAGGAGCATTACTCTCTCAACTCATACTATTGACTTACGGTGTATTATTCCTCCTCGTATGAAGTGCTTGCTTTTTAATGCATGCGTTGACTTCTAAAAAGTACATTAAAAGATCACTTAATTGAACTATTTATCTCCTACGTGTTTTCTTTACTGACATTTTTGTGTTGTTCTTTTTTTCACTGTAACAGGTTTTTAAAGATATTTCTGGTAAGACCAACATGCTAGCTGGAACTATTAGCTCTGTCAGTGTTTTTTATATTTTCTGAAGGTATAAGACACCTCCACAAAAGCTTTGCTCATGTACTCAAAAGGTGCTTGGTTATTGTTCAGCCTTTGTATGGCGAACAGCTACTCACCTGATTGCCTGCTTGTTTTACATTTGTTTTTTTAAATTTCTGGTTATGTTCAATATGAGGGGACAACACTGGGCAACTCAGAACCAATGTCCATCAAAATAAGCATTTGTAGTGCATTGGTGAAAGAGGTGGGTAGGTTAAATGCAGTCCCTGCTCTCTTACAGTGTCAGTAGAAAAGCACCCTGATGCCCCTCCATTTCCACACGATGACTTCTTACCTCTTGTGGTTTATCCTCAGGGCTCACTGATCAGTTTATTAACATTGGAGAACTTTCTCTTTCAGTAGTCGTCACAAAGGACCTTTGGATGTTTTGACACTTTCTGAATGTTACTTACAGTACAATACACTGTCTTTGTGTCAGTACGTGGTGTTTAATTGCGTTAAAAAACTCCCAACCACCTTTCTGAAATCTTTGTTTTTTATTTAGTCCTGGCTTTACTCTCCTCCCAAACTGGACGCTGTCCCTCATGCAAATCTGTTGCACTGCTTAGGGCTAACCTCAAATTTGGATGTACAGGAATAAGATGGGAGTGAAAGGGCGGTTGAAAAACCAGTTATGTATAGCTATCGCTCTGACAACCTACTAACCATACGTTTATTTTATGCTAATTTGTTTCACACATTTGTAATTTTTATGCTTTGGGACCAGTGCGCTTTATTTGAGCAGCATATTCTTAGGAAGCAACATGTTGGTCTTCCTCAGTTAGATGCACCTAGGTAAAAGACCTGCATGTTGGCTTAGAAACTGTACTCACTGCGCTATATAGTCTCCAAAGCTGCAGTACTAAATAGGTTGACTCTTTATAACATCTTTGCTGCTACCTAAGTGGTCGCTGAAATACCTCTCTTTGTTATTATTTCTGTTGACCAGAGTCACTTTTGATATTCGTATTTACCATTCAGGTATGTTTTTAATAGCTTATCTTGCAGGCAGATCCCTGTTGGTTTATCCCAGCACCAACTAATACAAGTTTCTCCATTATGTACAGTCTAATTCCAGCTTGATAACTGTTTTTTTATTTTTAGGATGAGAAAACTGTTTGTTTGCATTTGAAAGCCCATTGCTTTTAATATAGCGTTTTCCGCCCTCCATTTGTAATATTGTTTTAAAACAATGAAACTTAAAACAAAGGCAATTAGAGTGATTTATATTTGTGTCTCCTTAATGTGTCTAATAATAACTATAGCTTGGATTTCCTTCACTCCAGAGTGAAGCCTGATCTGTTCTCTTTATTTACTGCAGAAAATTCAGCACATTGGCCATTAAAAACGAAGGATATTTAATGTCGCAAAAGCTATGCAAGAATCTGTGACAGAGCTCTATTGCTTCCTTAACAAAGTATTCATATTTCTGCAGTCTTTTATATGCCCTTAGTACAAACTTAGATTTCCAGTTTAATTACTGAGAACATACTCTCTCATTCTGTAGCCTCCTTTACTCAGTGACCATCTGTACTTTTCGACGACCATTGAAGCTCTAATTCCTTCATTCCCAAAATGAACATCTGGTTCTGCTGAACCACTGCACCTCCAGTCCCTCTTCTTTTCACCCTAGAAAGCCCCAAGCCCTAGTCTTGCCCTTTGTAACCCCTATCTTGCCCCAGTTTGTAAACTACTTATTGAAGTCTTGGGTCAGAGTCTATTAGAATTGTTTGTTTCATGCTAAGGAGCAATTTCACAATGACCTCTACGCAATATTACATTACTAACATGTGAGGGGCACATCTGCAAACTGTTCCATATGGGTGTTTTGCGCTGGTCTCCTATAACATGGGCTAGGCTTGTGATAGGCCGAAGTCTGGTTAAAATATTTGTATTCAAGACGTTCCAGGGTGGAGTTGATACAATTGTCCAGTGCAGTGTGTGTGTGTGTGTGTGTGTGTGTGTGTAGTAGGCCTTTTTTGTGACATACAGCATATATGCTATAGATCAGCGGTTCTTAACCTTTTGACTTCTGTGACCCCCCCTTACTTAACCATTACTTGGAACCTGGGGTCCCCCAATGAATCGGTACTCCTGTCTAAGTATTTTCAATGATTTGAAACGTAACACAATACATAAAAAATACAGAAACAGGCATTCATCAAACAGATACATATAATATGGCATTTTATTCAATCTGTAAACAAATATAAAAAATATCAACATTTTAACTTTAATGGGAAGTTTGAAGCTTTTCTGAATTCAGGTGGGGGGCACCCATTATCTTTGCTATACTCTCTTTGATGCACTTGCACTGCTCCCACAAATTAATCTGAGGATACTAACTTAATTTGTATCCCCCAATTTCAAATTACTTCATATTTACAGAATGTTTTCAATTTTACATTTTGCTTCTTTATATTCACTCTATTAATCTGTTAATACTGTTTCATTTTCTGAGCGTTAGCGGACCCACAGGAGTCTCCGAACCACAGGTCAAAAACCTGTGGTATAAAGTCTGTTTATTTTTTGCTGCAATGAGTTTTGTGCATAAATGTGGTGGGGGTTGAACCTGCCTTGTATTGTTTATTTGAAATAGTTTCTCTTGGTAGTGTTGTGAATCCATGTGGCTTTGGTGATTCAGTGGCTGCATTCAAATGTTTGTGTAGGTCTTCTAAGAAGCACGTTTGTGTTTATTGTCCCCAAGAGCAGTAACCACCTAAGCAGACTATAACATAAATAAAACCATAAAGGGACCTCAGAGCTGTTCAAAGCTTCCAGGTTCCTGAAAACCATGAAACTGCATGTCTGTCTCTCACACTTCATCATCCACCACATGGTAAGCACTGCATCCCGTAACACGATAACCGCACCTCCGTGGTCATCACACAGGACATGAAAACACTTCCTACGTAGGATCAAAACAAAGACAACCTCTTTCCAACCACGCATCCTGCACAGTGTAGCTCGCTACCGATGTAGGCAAGCGCTTCAGCGAACCACGTAAGAGTAGTAAGCACTACATAAATGTTGCCATACAATAATATTATAATGTTTATGTATGTCTTCTAAGAGGTATTTTTTGTATTTGCCTCAAGTGTAGCGTCTTGACATTTGTGTCAGCCTTGTTGTTGCATTGCAAGTATTTGGAGTGTTCATTTACTTTATTCTCTTAGAAGCACGAAGACTTATAACTTAGTTCCTGAAAACTAAGCCCTTAACCACATGAGTGAAAACTTGTGATTTTAAAACAAATAATTCAGTCACTCCCCTTCTCAGGGAAAGAGCAGTGTCCACCAGGGGCTGCACTCTGTGATCCGTTCGAGATCCCTGGATGGAATATCTCGGCCCTAGCTGGGCCACGTGGTTTCAGTGTCATGACTGATGATCTGCATTTTTATGCTCACGGCGCGACACCACTCTACTAAAATGCACTTACACACACGAGAACAGTTGTGAAGGTTATTTCGAGATTTCTAGCTGCTGCTGTGTACATAGATTTTTATTACTCTTAACATATTTGTCGCCCAAGGAGTGCTTAAGAAATGTACAATGCCTTTTTGCGCAGTTTTTTAGTGTATTCTATTTTAATCAGTTTCTCTTGAGTCCGAACTACTTTGACAATGACTGCTCTGGAACACATGTAAATGCACACATTCTTGGTTCATTCTGTGTAGAGATACATTCGGGCACACTCACGCCCTTTCTAAGTAATTCCTCTTAAAGAACACCTACGGCAGTGATCCCAGCAACTAAACAATATGTTCAAAGCGCGCAGTTTTCCCTTCTGTCGTGTAAAAAAAAATGATGAAAACTCTCACTCCGCACCCCACACAGTGCTTGCTGTTAAATTAATCCAATCAATCACTTTCAATGTTTTATTCTCCAGTTTCCGAAATATACGTGTAATACACCCGGACTGTCTGGCTTTTATTCTCTGGGCGCTGAAGAGACGTTGCATGTGTTTGAAGCCCCTTAGCAGTAACTGCAGCTAGCTCGCGCATGCGCCGTGAGCGCACCTTTGATTCATCGAGCTGCTAGAAGAAGGGTTTTGTGAACAACGGCGCGCAGCAGGCTCGGCATTCTGACTTTAATCCTTAGAAAGCGCTCTTGTTAAACACTCGACAACGTGCGTCTGTGCAGCTGAAAACCCGAATTCACGCGACCCGCCAGTGCTTCCAGACAGATAGCTCTCTCGGAGGCCTGCTGATCTGCCCCGCTGATCTGCCCCGCTGAAAATGGGATGTTTTGTGCAGGAAGGCGATCGAGGGGACAGATATATGGGCGATGATATCGGGTGAAGTAATCCATGGAGTCCGACATTTATTTGATGTTTTAGCATGACTGAAAATGACATTTGGACTAGGAATTAACTGTTCAGGTGCAGAACACAGTATTAGGAAATCTCTACAATGCTAAATGATAGCCCCTTCCTGATAAACTGCCTTAAACCGCATTTCTGGTATATCAAAGGCTTGTAAGTCGTTGGTTACTATTATCCAATGTAAGGGGTCTCAATTCACTGACTTCAGTAGATGGAGGTGGTGTGGGCAGGGACATAGCTACCAGTGGTCCAGCCGGTGCAGTGGCGCTGGGACACCGAGCTCCGAGGGGCTCACTGAACCCTGATGATTGCTGCATTCTAATACCAAGCAGCATTATGGGTCATATTCTGGGACGAAGGGCACTCGAGAAAAAACAGTTCAGAATAGCCCAGCGGAGGCAATGGACTAGTGCATGAAATAGGTTTACGGCCCAGAAGGGTGTATTGGAAATGACTCAAGAATCATGAAGTTGGAAAATGTTTGCCCGTGATGTTGCTGTGCAACTATACAAAGTAATTTTTGATGTAGGCTGCACCCTGAGAGTGGTTGTGTCCTCTTCATAAAGAGACTACTGACACACGGTCCCAAGAAAATCAGGGAGCCCATACATGGATAGTCTCACTGACAACCACCTTCTACACATCCTGTGTCTCCAAGAACAGCAGCGTGCCTAGACACTGCTCCCTGGTGTTCAGGCTCTCGGAAGAGGAGAGTGATGCTGAGGCTCTTACCATTGAGTGGAGAGGATTGAATTGGAGGTCACTGGCATTCAGTTAAAGCATGGATACTGAGTCTTTGACGCTTGCTTTGCAGTTTGAAGAGCCGCAGTCTTAAAGTTTGTTTCTTGGTACCTCAATGATAGTTACAAAGGAAACCTTGGGTTCTTTTCTGCACTTGCCAGCACTCTCATAGTGGTGGCTCTCATTCTAACATGGGGATCGACCGGTTTACAAAAGAGAGATCTGTACACTGTGCGTCCACGAAAGCCCTAGGGTGTGCGGTTGGAAATGTAATCGCAAACCGTTTCAGGTAAGGATAGGATATGTGGTTTGCACTTCATTTTCTAGTACACAGTATTCTTGAAACAACAAAGCAGCACCTTGCACCCAATGCTGTTGAGAAGTTGCTAAATAAAGCAAGATATGAACGAGCATTGGCACAGCCAGTAGCTAAGATGTTGGTTGTCAGACTTTTGTCTCAGTCAATGTTCCTTGTGTTTGACATGCTTTTGTAAAACTTTATTGTTGTCGGAGCTGCAGGGGCCTCATCAGTCTTTAAAAAAACAAAAAACGATGTTCTCAAAACTCTCATCTTGTCATAGTAGTCTCTGGTACTCAAAGGAACTACTTTATGTGGATGTGTTCTTTGTGAGAGGGAAGAATAGCACCACTCAGTGAAGCTACCTAATGGCTGAAGTTGGCTGAGCCATTACCACATACTGTATTTAGTGGGCAGTAGAAAAATGTGAATGGCACAACATCAGACCAATCCATGACGAGTGCTGACTGAAAACATCAACCAGCATATTTTATGTATAATCTTTATGAAACCAAAAGGTCTTGGCTAAAGTCAGACCCAAAAAAGCAAAGGACTCTGTGATGCAGCACACTCGCTGAATTCCTAGACCTGTAAACCTCTGCTTATATAAATTAAATGTTTTTATATTCGTTCCTTTTTATTTATCCAAGCTAGACAGGAGCTACAGGGGAACAGAGAGAAGGTCTTGGTCGGTTTCAGTCTGTACCATTGTTGTCTTTGTTCCATCCATGAAGAAGCCTCTCTCGCTCACGTCAGGCCCATTGCGTCGATCGCCTTTTTGACAGCCCGACAATAGCTTCGTACAGAATAGATTCCTCTTCATCACAAAGGCCCTATTAGAGGTTGTACTACAAGAGCCAAGCATCGGTCCAGACCATGCAGAGTGCACCTTAGTTCCACTTTGGACGTGGAGCGTTACACCGCCGCTTGGTGATGTGTCAATGCCAGCCGGAGAATGAGGCCTGGTGCCAGTGTGATAATGAGATTTGTTTTCAACCACAGGACATTGTTCCTTCTTTCGCTCTCTGGGGAGTTAACCATCCGGCATTCTGTGTCTGTCTTTCTCTTCACACCGCGCTTTCTTTCATTCCAGCGACAAGTACCTGGCTCTCATGCATGCTTTGTAGGGGTAGCTTGCCAATGGAAGCAGGCACAAGTGGCGATTGAAAAAGCACCTTCCGCCCCCTATTTAGGAAGTGAAAGTGTGGGGAGCCTTGGCTTTGGATCTTCCATCCTTTCATGTGTTGTGATGAATTATCCTGCACCACCAGAAAAGGGGCAAAAGACTTTATGGAAACATTTTCTTTCGTAGCCCAGACGTGCCCACAGAAATTGAGAGAAAATGTTCAGTGGCATCTCTGAGGAGATCCTTTTTCAGACGCTAGTGGAAGACCACTTAAAGCAATAGTGGAAGACCACTTAAAGCAATAGTGGAAGACCACTTAAAGCAATAGTGGAAGACCACTTAAAGCAATTGTTCTCTCCGCTGGTTCATTTTTTTGTATTTTGAATAATTTTGTTTCTGCTTTTGATTTTTTTTAAAATAAGGAATAGAAATCTATATTTGTACTAATTACCTCTCTTGTTCAGACTTTTTCTTTGTGAAAAGTGTGTTTTGGCTTCTTCAGTAACTGAGGCAGGAGTTCTCTCTTCCTGCTGTGAAGATGTGCTTTGGTGGACGGGAACCTCTTCCCAGGCCATATTCACGTTGCATTGTGTCAGGCCATTATACACCACTGTACTCTTCCTGTGAAAGGTTTGAGAAACAATATTTCAATATCTTATAGTGAGAAAGAATGCAAGAAAACAGCGTCTATCGGGTTTACACGAAACGTAATACAGTATCAAACCGGCAGTTAAAAAAACAAAAGAAACAGTTACACATAAACCATATTCACTGTTAAGGGTTTGGTAACAATGTTGTTACGTGCAATCATTCGCTCGTGGTACAATTGATTCAGCTGTTTCCCTCGGCAAACGTGGCTGCTCCTCATTACGCTTTTAAAAGGAAATGGCATAGCGGTCCTTTGATTCAGAGCGGTACTTAATTTGTGCGATAGTTGCCAGTGAGCGTCACCGACATTTATTTTGGGGAACCGGGGCCATTACCACTCGCCTCACTGCTCCAATCATGATCGGGAGCTGTCTTAATTTACAGTTGTTGGAGACTTCAGATTAGACCCTCTTTAATGTTCACTAAGGTCATAGAAACAGAAGGACTGCCAATACAGCGATTGGTAACCATTCCGCGGCGTTGGCAGTCTTTATTCAATTTCCACAAACCACAGTGTAAATAAAAAGACTGTTCCTCACACTTCAAAGTGTTATTCCTTCTCCCCGGCCCTGCTGCTTGAAGCCAGCTTGCAGGACATATCAGAAGCGGTAGCAGGATCCAGTGGTGGTGTGCTACAGTGGTGAATTTAAGTCCTGCCTTCCTTACATGGGCGCCACTCCCAGTGACTCGGGGGAGGTGTTAGAAAAAAGAAGACAAAAAAAACACTTAACCTTTTTGGGGAGACACGTTCGTCTTCCCTCCGTCCTCTTCCCGGCTGCACACAGGCTCCCAGACAATCGCAAAGCTGCTGTCACCAGCATGAAAGCAGTTTTGTGATTGGTCTGAGCTGCCTGCTTCACTGCTAGGACTGGGAATGGGAGCCTGTGCATGTTCTCCACTCATCTACTCAATGCAGTCAGGTAGAGAACATGCAAAGTGCGCATGTCTGTTTGGCCGGCCAAACAGACCTGCGCACTTGTGGTGCACATACCCCTCCTCCAGCCCTCCTCCTGCACGCTCTTGCCCAGCCCTGACCTGGCACTCCCAGGAAAAATAAAACGATAATAGCATAGTTTTATTATCATTTTATTTTCTTTTTTCTACAATCCATTCCGGCAACGCTCCTGGCCACTCCTTATTCAGCTGGGAATGAGCCGGGTATCAGGGACTAATCACCAAGTACTTATTATCATTTTGTACATCTCAACCATTCTTGCCTTTTCTATGCCATGATGTTTTGCCTCCACTGAAATCTGATGCCTGTCATGCTGCTTCAGCTACCCAGTGCTCATGTGTGCAGACCATACTGATAATAGGAGCGAGTCCTACTGCAGGTCTGGTGCCCGGCGGTGTGCACAAGGACTTCACTTTTCTATACAGTGCAAAAGTATAGTGATTCCAGTACACTTCATCTCCTTGCTTCTGCACAGCTTTGCTGTTTTTAACACCCCATTATAAGAAAGTGCCATTTTCTCAAATGGCTGTAATTGTTTTGGTTGAAGTAGGAAGTTAAACACTTGGTGCCAAAAGGTCTATGCATGTTATTTACATTTATACAGTACACAGTCACGCTTTATTATGACACTGCTGTGCTTTCAGTAGCCAGGTGGTGCTTTTCCTAAGGGTTACAAGGTTTAATTTACAGACGGGAGGAATTCAGGTTCCGAAATGTTTCCAAGAGTTTACAATCTCCTCCCACTTTGCAGTCCAAGAAAAAAAGTATATTGAATTATGTCACTATCTTATTGGGGTACAGAGGAAGTGAAAGGAAAGGCTGAGAATGCAATTTTTTTGTAAAACACACAACAACATGTAAATACCGGTAAATTAACTGTACACCTGCTGAAGTTTGAAAATTGAGAATGAAGCACATTTTTTGGAATTCTGAAGTGTGATGGAAACAGAGATTTTAATAGGATCAAAACAATTAAGACACTTTTTCTTGGTGATACTTAAATGATAAATATTCACTGAAACTCGATTTTCATACATCATTTGTGTGCAATATAGTTTTATCTGTAAGACTGTATGTCTGTGTACACTTAATTGCCGTTTCAATGCAAAATGTGCTGTCTGTAAAGGACAGTGCACTACCACACAATGCTTTAGTTATTTAGAAAAAGGCCTGCCTCAGGTCTCTTAAAGCTAGGTGGTTTGCGAACGTTTGTCATGCTAAATAGTGGACCGTGGTTCTCAAAGTTTGGGAAGCACTGTGCTAGGATAATCTACATGTCTACATGGGAGTGCTGCTGGGTGCCTAATAGCCAATGGCATATTTAAGGTGAGTTTCATGCTTTTTAGGAGTTGTCTCAATGTGTGGTATGCTGGTGTAGTGTGGTAGGTACCAGATGGGTCATGCTGATTTAAGAATGTAGAGACACTATGGGGGTGATTTTAACCTTGGCGGACGGCGGAGGCCATCCGCCAAGGTACCGCCGTGAAATGACCGCACCGCGGTCAAAAGACCGCGGCGGCCATTTAAACATTTCCGCTGGGCCAGCGGGCGCTCTCCGAAAGAGCGCCTGCCGGCCCAGCAGAAATGCCCCTGCAACGAGGACGCCGGCTCAGAATTGAGCCGGCGTAGTTGCAGGGGTGCGACGGGTGCAGTTGCACCCGTCGCGTATTTCAGTGTCTGCAAAGCAGACACTGAAATACTTTGCGGGGCCCTCTTACGGGGGCCCCTGCAGTGCCCATGCCATTGGCATGGGCACTGCAGGATCCTGTTCATGGCGGGTTTCCCGCCATGAACAGGATGGCGGTAGGGGGTGTCTGAATCCCCATGGCGGCGGAGCGCGCTCCGCCGCCATGGAGGATTCAATGGGGCAGCGGTAAACCGGCTGAAGACCGCCGGTTTACCCTTTCTGACCGCGGCTGAACCTCCGCGGTCAGAATGCCCTCGGGAGCACCGCCAGCCTGTTGGCGGTGCTCCCGTGGTCGGTGACCCTGGCGGTCACCGGCCGCCAGGGTCAGAATGACCCCCTATATGGTTTATCAGTGCACTGCTTGATGTGTGTCTATTGTTCTGCTTGATGTGTGTGGATTGCTCTGCTTAATGTGTACCACTTGATGTGCTTGATGCGTGCCCATTGCTGTGCTTGAAGTGTGCCCATTGCTGTGCTGGATGTGTGCCCATTGCCCTTCTGGATGTGATCCCAGTGCTTTGCTGGATGTGTGACCATTGGTCTGCTGGATGTGTGTCCATTGCTCTTCTGGATGTGCGTGATGTATGTCCATTGCTCTGCTGGATGTGTGTGATGTATGTCCATTGCTCTGCTGGATGTGTGCCCATTGCTCTTCTGGATGTGTGCCCATTGCTCTTCTGGATGTGTTCCCAATGCTCTTCTGGATGTGTTCCCAATGCTTTGCTGTATGTGTGTCCATTGCTCTGCTGGAATTGTGTCCATTGCTCCGCTGGATATGTGTGGTATGTGCCCATTGCTCTGCTGGATGTGCGTGATGTATGCCCATTGCTCTGCTGGATGTGCGTGATGTATGTCCATTGCTCTGCTGGATGTGTGCCCCCTGCTCTGCTGGGTGTGTGCCCCCTGCTCTGCTGGATGTGTGCCCCCTGCTCTGCTGGATGTGTGTCCATTGCTCTATTTGTGTTGTGTCCAGTTGCTCTGCCTACCTTGTATACTGCTAGATTTAGTCATGTGGCGTTTGAATAGAGATGTATACCGCCGAGACCATGGCGATTGTCAACTACATGGTGCATCTGCGCTGTTCTAGATGTGTGCAGTGTTCTACCTCCCATGGCTTGTTGAGGGTTTCTGCAGGCTGATCACCCTGAGAACGCATTGAGAAAGCTGGAGACCACCAAAGGTAATAAATTAGGTGGAGAAAAGATACCTACTAGAATATGACCCCTCTTCAATTCAACCTTAATTTAATGGAGGAAGGTAAAAGGAGAGCTTGTCTGTGTTTCCTGTGAGGTTTGAGCCTACCTGAAACGCTTAGGTTGACTACCACACTAAGCCCACGTGCCAGAGGACAGTGATGAGTAGCCGACCTCTGCTGGTATATTTCATCTGGTCACCTGACTCCTTAATAACCAGTAGGGTGGTGCCAAACTTCAGTAGGCATAACTATGTGCTTGATTTACCATTGTGCGCTTTTTGGTGCCCTGCTGCATCAATGCCATCAAAAATAATAGAATATAACCCTTAATAGATGCAGGGAGAGGTAGCCCTTCTGTACCCGAGCTCCTGTGCATGCAGCAGCAGTAGAGCGGCGCTAGTGCAAAGATCTGCAACCTCTACTCTCCTAGACTGCTGGGATCCTCCCACCTTTGGGAAGCAATCAGGATCTTTTACTTTTCAGTGTCGAAATGCCCTTCAGGCAGTCCCGAGCTGCTCCAGACCGATCTAATATTGGCCACCCCCAACCATCCCTTGTCTCTGTCTCTCTCCTCTTTGTTAACCAACGCAGGGATGTGCACAGCCTGAACCCGCCTTCATCTTATGTTTTATAAATGATCTTCTGTTTTTACCTTTTAGTCTGGAAGGGCATGTGCTAAAAAAAAAAAAAAAAAAAAAAAAAAAGCAGAAGCAGCCGGGGGCACCACTCTCCTCCCGCTTGGTGCGGACGTCAGTGGGTCAGCAGTGCTGGGACCACTTCAGCTGATGTTTCTGTCCTGAGCAATTCCTTCCTGCGTCAGTCAAGAGCTTAGCTGCCTTTCTGATGTATAGGCAGTCTAATATGGTTTCAATTATTTATGGGCACAGCCCTGCAGCAGGCCTGCAGAACACTGCAAAAGGAAATCATTTGAATATGCTTTAATGTGTCTGCAGGACCCGTCAATGCGTTATATATAGATCTGTATTTATATGCCACATCTGCATGTCTTGATTGCAAAGTGGTAAGGATGATATTCTGAAATTTGATTGGACATGGAACACCCTGTCACTCGCTGTTCATCCCTATCAAGGAGCTGTCACTCAGTGCGTGTGCAATCATCACTTCACGGCTTCTTAACCAGTCACAAGGCCTCTCTAGTTGTGTAGTTAATGGAAAAGATACACCAGGCCTTTATTTTGAGGATCCAAGCATCTGCCTTATGCTCCAGGGACGCCCAGGTAGGTTTTCAAACATAGACCTGAAGCTACGCGCCAAAGTTCAAAGTCAGATAAATGATACCTAGCACAAACTTTGAGTAATGCTCGCGGACGCCGAGTAGTGTGCCTGCAGCTGCAACAGATTGCTGCAGAAATACCTGATAGCGATTATTGCTTTGGACAGCACAGACCGGCAATGCTTGTAACCCTCCAGTGCATAGACTGGCGGGAATCAGGAAGCATCGAATCCCTAATTTTTAAAATGGATCTATCAATTTTGTGTATTTTGACATATTTTGGTCCTTCATTTCTGGCATTCATTTTGTAAACCACCACATGTAAGTGCTTAAAAAGAGGAGACCTGTAGGCAGCCCTCCTTTGTCACTCTACTTGGAAAGCATGGTGAAGAGGGGCAATGCACGCTTAATTGGATAACCATGTAGATTGGGATATATTTGAATGAAGGTAGTTGCTGAGGGCTGGCGTTGTAGTGTCAGGATGTCAACCACATATACATTTCATATATTGAATGAAAATGGTTTTAATTTACATAGTATAACAAATGACTGGTTTGGCTCTGGCCTTTGTGGATCAATACTTGGGGAGAGAAGCATTGCTCAGATTTGGATGCAACTACTAGGTTGTCTGCTTTTCCATAAGCCTGACACTTTTTGAGAACCTGTCCAGAAAACAGAAAGTGAGTCAGATTTGTAGATAATTTGATCTGACCTTTAAAGCAGTGCATGGCACACACTTCTAATGTTATCAAGTTTGTGCTTCAGACAGAGTCTAAGGTATGAGGAAGAAGGCTTTGTAGTCTTTGTAAGTAATCTTTGTGGTGAGGCAATATAGAACAGTAGCTGCTCATCTTCTACCTTGCTCAGCACTATGGGCACGAACTGGGACCACACCCATCTAAACCCTTATGGTCTGGATCTAATGCAATTACTGTTATGCGAATAGACTGCTTTTATCCACCTATGTCTGTACATAGTGAAGCAGGATTGGGCTCTTGCAGCAAAGTGATAACCACTGAAATAAGGCTACCTTTGTTTGCTTACAATTTCTGATTCCTTCAGGATCACAGCCATATGGTCCATTCCACAAGACGATTACTTTGTGACAATGAGCAGCCAGTATGAATGATCTGGTCCTCAACTGGACAGGTCTTGCCCAACTTGCATTACATACATAAGCCTTGGAAAGTAGACTATTTTACTGGTTGTAATCTGTTGACTGCACACATTTAATTTATTTATTTAAATATAAAGTATTTAGTGTAGATCCACAGCCTAGCGGAGCACTTTGCAAGTAATGTTGCATAAGAACAGTTACCAAAGAAACTGAGAGAAATTAGTAGAGGAAAGAGAGCATAGAACATAAGGCAGAATGCTTTATAGTAAATTGTGATTTATGTGCAATAGAAAAGATTAGATGGAGTAAGTCTAACATCAATACAGGAATTAATGTTTGAAATGGATACGTTTTTCCTGAAAGTAGGAATATTAGGATTTAGTCCTCTGTGATCGGAAATACAGTTCCACAGTCTAGAAGTCATTCATGAGAATGCTTGTTTTGTAGTTTGGGTTTTTTACACTGTGTGGATTTCAAGAGTCAGACGATCTCTGGTATAGATTACCTTATGTATGGTGCATACAGTCTTGCAATCTTGAAATCATCTCTTGCTTTGAGGTATAGCCAATGAAGGTGCTTCCAGAATAGATTTTATTGCTCCTGCGGTTAGTGGATCCTGTGTGTGGGAATGGCTTGGAGGGGATCAGTGGAGGACTTTGGAATGCCTGCTGGTATTTCATTTTTGACATAGCGGTAGTTGGGAGCTAGAGCCTTTACTGCAGACCGGAAGTCTGATTTTAGTTTCCAGTGCAGGTGGATTTGATAAGATGTCCAGGATGTAGCTTAGCGGCTTCACACATGGGAATGAGGTTTGATATATACTAAAATGATGATGATCCTGCTTGCTAGATTACAGAGGAAGGACTCTAGAAAGGAGCATTTTTGGGAGATTAGTATATTTGATATAACAGTAAAGTTGTCTTCCATTTACCCCTTTAACGTGACTCTGCTTGTTGCATCTTGTTGGAAGTGTGTTTCATGTTTTCACATTATATTGCAGTTACCCAAAGGATTATTCCTCTGACTTTGTTTGTCACCTGCTTGGCAACAGGTTGTAAACACAGTTTATACTCAATCCATAAAACTTGGTTATTTGTATGGTATTGCTGAGCTTTGTGCTTTACAATTCAATTTCATACATAGGAACATGCACAAGATGCTATAGCAGGAGAATTTGTTTGAGAATCTCGCCAAATTCCTATGTGGCACTAAGTTCTCCCCAGCCCGTGGCAAATTTCAGGCTGCACATTCCCAAAAATATTTTTTGTAGGGTAGATTTTCCTTCCACAGATTTGCTTTGTCAACCACCTGACTTAGTAAAACTCATTTATCAACCTCAGAGCAGTAAAATGCTCAGGAGGCTTACAGGTATTTGAACCTGTGACCTGCACGTAGCATTCAGATATTACTGAGTTATCCTCTGCATGCTGCAAAGCAATGCGTTTTTTACCTGTTCAGCGTGTACCATTAAAAAGTGCCTCTGTGTTTCATGAATGGGTGCTAGGAGACAATCTGAAACTAAAACCAGTCGGAATTCATCCTCCTCACCAAAGACAAAAAAATCCATAATACAAAATGGTCTTATTAGTATAGACTTGGATAGTTTGATACCACATCCTGCGATGAAAACAAAGCAGCAAGGCTCTACTGTCAACGCTGACCATTTATTTAAACCCCCACCAAAATGCAAATGGACTGCATGATGTAAACTGTCAAACGGTACCTCCTTGAAGCATCTTCTGAACTACCCTTGGAGCTGTCCTCTTCACTTTGTTTGGTGACAGAGCTCACCAGTGTCCATGCAGCAGAACACCTACTCAAGCAACTGAAGAAATTTGACCACTTGGGCCATAATTTACATTAGTTCTCTCTTTCAACCTACATCATCTTTAAGATGTGCTGAACCTGTCAAAGAAAATCGAACGTTACAACAGCCTAGTATCACACAGGGCCTGGAAAGTGCCAGACTGGAAGTGGAAAGGCCTCAAAAAAGAAAAATCCCAGCAGCATGCTTTCTTCAGGTACGCATCTAGAATGCAGCAAAGCATACCTCAATGTGTTGGACTCATTTCTTGTGCTCTAAAACAGAAAAGGACTAAAGATTCCTTTCTTCACAGAACTTGTCATCCATCATCAGTAGGGTTTTCCCAGCTCCCTTGGTTTCCCTCTCAGATGAGATTCTATGTTTGAACCAAAGGTGAGGGTTATTCATTCTTTCTCTGCTTCTTAACCTGTCCCACTGCTTTCAAGGTTGTTGTACACAATATCGTCGCTGTAATAATCCGTTACTTATCAACCTGGTTTGAACTCTATAAATACCAGTACATACAAACAAAAGTGCTCTTTCCTAGCAGGGAGAGTCAAATGGATCCTTGTACTTAATTGTTTTGAGTCACCTTCTAAACTGGATAATTTCAAGTTCGAGGGGATGTGTCATAATCATACAAAGGGAGCTTAGACTACTTGTGTATAATCAGTCTGACTTTTAGCAGATCTTGCCACCTATAATGCTCTAATTATTATAGAGCACTTCTTCTGTAGATAGTCCCTCAGTGAGCCTTAATATTTCTAAAAGCTCCCAGGAAATCTATGGCTTCAAGACCCGAAACACAATGCTACAGTTTCTGAAATATATGTTCTGGTCTCAGATATCTGTTTGTGTAATATTGCATAGTTCTTACCAAAGTCAAAGCCAGTTGTTTGTTAAATATAAATATATATATATTGAAAAAAAAACGTTCAGGTAACCTTATAGTTGGGTGAATGTCGGTGACAACATTAGCGTTTTGAACTTAAAAAAACACAGAAATTCACCTGTTATAGTTAGCAGAGCTAAGTATAACGTATGCCCCCACTATGCGATGCTTACTTATTATATCACTCATGACATGTTTTATGACATCATTTATGACATCTCAGATGATATCAGATGAAAAGTCTGCTCTCAGCTAGCGGTAGCATTTTCAAAGCTCCTGCACACTGGGGCAGACTCCGGTTATCCTGCCTGGGCTGTTTTAGGCCAGGAAACAGTTGTACCCCGAAGGTGGGCTCCCCGGAACACAGCATGTGAGCTGGCACTGGAGGATGGAGTCCCTGGTGGCCAAACCATGTTCTTTTTAAAAGTTCCATGTTCTTTTTAAAAGCATAGAAGCCTCAGGGATGGGGCTCCCCGTGGCCTTTAGAAGATCAGGGAGGGGGGTGCGTGGCCCCCTTCTTATTTGATAACATTTGGGCCCAGGGGTGAGCTCACCTCCGGGGGCATGTGATGGCTCAGGAAGAGGGGCTGCGCACCCCCCTTCCCTTAATGAAAGAAAGCAGCCCCGGCTTACATTTTTTTGTTTTTGATCTTGCATGAGTTTGGTGTTATTGCGGCACATTTAGTTTTTCTTTTTTGGGCCGGGGAGAGGGGATCCTCCTGGGTCTCTCGATTGGTGTCTAGGAGGACAGGCTATCCATACTCTCCGCCCCTTTATAATTTTTTTTTTATTGAACACTGAAGGCAATGGACTAAGTCCCAGAGTTCTGTAATTGCTGCCACCAATTTATTTTCTACTGTTGCTGGCAGCCAATCAGCGCACTCGCTTCCACAGGATTCACACTACTGCAAGAGTGAATTGGCCCAAAGGTAAAAAACAAAACAAAAAAAAAAACTTCTAGGGCCTGTCAGTACCGGCAATTTATAAATTGGCACTCCTGCAACAGTCTTTCAAGCCTCTCGCAGGCTCAACCGCCCATATATACAAATATTTTTTACTCTTAAGTTCTTTAAAAAACACTACTGAACGGATTTACACCAAATCACAAAAACACAATCTGTGGACAGGGATTTTGCTTCCTGACACATTTAACGTATCTGTTCAGCAGTTTGCTGTAGCCCTTCCTGAAGAAGTCCATGGAAAATGCAGGGGGATTTTGCATTTTGGGACCCCTCCTTTTTCTCTGCCCCCACTTGATGTATCACCTCGAAACTTTACATGACAAACTAGTCTAAAAGTAGCGCCTTTATGGAAAGTTTTGTGGAGATTTATAAAACAAGGCCAAAGTTATTAGCAACACAAACGCTTTTCCTATGGAACTACCGAACTAACTATAAGTACGCAGTGACAAGTGCCACTGAGATGTCAGTCCAAAACACTTCAGAATGGAGGAAAAATTCTCACACACTCTCAGCAGAAAGCTTGTGATCAAGACAATGTGAGTGTTAAAACTCATTGAGTCCATTGCCGTAAATAAGCTTTCCGCTAGGAGTGCATGTGAATTTCTCCTCAATTGTGGAGTGTTTTGGACTGATGTGCCGGGTTCGCACATCTGATAAAAGCAATTTGGGGACAGAAGAGAATGTTGGAAGTTGTTGTGCTGATATATATATATATATATATATATATATATATATATATATATATATATATATATATATATATATGCAAAAAACAAAGGAGAACTCTGGGAAGTTCCCAATTTTAGGTGGAGAGCTGCTCTAGTAAGGAGCACCCTGCAACACCAGCGACACTCTAGATTTGCTCACCTCAAATGTCTGCTTATCTAGCAAAGTCTTTAAGCATAGGATTAGCACAGTGCTATCCTTGCCGAGCTAGTGTCTGGACAAAGCTATACCCCTCTGAAGAGCTCTAATGAGAGCGAAACACGTGTCAGGGGTTGCTTTACTCATTCCAGGTTGGCTTGGATGGTATTTGACCAGTCCAAAGCTGTAATACTGTGCCTGGAGTGGTAAATGGCTTTTGTCATTTTACAGCTCGGCAAGGATGACACTATGTCAATCCTATGCTTAAAGATTTTGCTGTACAAATGGCAAAAGACTTTGTCACTATCTATCTCGGCGAGGATAGCACTGTGCTAATCCTACGCTTAAAGACTTTGCTAGATAAGCAGACATTTGAGGTGAGCAAATCTAGAGTGTCGCTGGTGTTGCAGGGTGCTCCTTACTAGAGCAGCTCTCCACCTAAAATTGGGAACTTCCCAGAGTTCTCCTTTGTTTTTTGCATAATTTATGCGTCGCTCTATCCCTGAAAGGGTTTTGGTTTGAGATATATATATATATATATATATATATATATATATATATATATATATATATATATATATATATATATATATATATATATATATACTCTTTTTTAATAATGGTGGGCTCGTTTTGGCAGATAATAATAAGACCATTTTTACTTAGATCTGATTTTTTTCCCCATGTTTTCTGTTCAGCCGATTTGCCATGTTAAGGTGTGTCCTACCTTTACTACCCCCAGCTTTGAAAGCTTTTGCCTGGCTTGATCTGTACAGCCCTGACTCCTTGATAAATGTGGGTCACTAAAACTGATGACAAATGTAGGCACTACAAGGGCAGAAAAGCCTTTGTGTAGTGTTGAGCCTGACGTGAAGTACGTAAACAGCCCGTAAGTTAAAACTACAAGGATTGGCATTCAATTACTTCTATTCCAGAAGGGAGGTGCAGGGGAACTTGGTGATTCCGAGAACCTCCTCTGATTTTTGATGGCTGAAGCTCTGGTTTGGTTGTCTGTGGTGTCCTTTTTGCTCCTTAGTTCTCCCTTCAAAGCCTTTGACTTTTTAAGATCAATCCACCTCACAGATCTTCGTGAGTGATGTTAGCTTAACACCAGGTGGCCTCCTCTGTGGCACTTGGCAGCCATGGTTCCTGTTCTCTGGGGTTAATTTTATGCAGTAGATGAGGGATGGCTGGTCCTTTGATGACTTATGAGACTTAGGAAACAAGATAGCTTCTTCTCAACATATCCTAATAACCGGTCACCATTATCTAGAAGAGAGGTTTGATAGACCGACCCAGATCATGCTGCACTCCAACAATATATTTTTATGGTGAACCTGATTGAGTCAACATTTTGGTTTATTCAGAAGAGGGGCAAATGGTCCACACTTAATCTTCAGCAAGAAGTATTTAATCTGGATTTCTGGGAAGGTGAATACAATCTTTAGTGGTTTGTTGTTCTGTGGTCATCACTACATGGGGGTACCTTCAGACTGGATGGAGCACCCTGTGTTGTCTGGATTCTCCTTGTCCCGCTGGTACGTATTCGTTTTTATCCACTGTGTGCTTCTCCACTACACTCTTCACATTATTCCCAAGGTCTGATTCTCATTTATCTCGGTGTGTAGGTGATTGTCAAATTATAGTGATGATATATTTAATTCACTATTCTGTTAAGATTTAGTACGCTTACTTTTGCCGTTAACATCATTCTTTTCTTTTCTGGGTAGAGCCTTTATCTAATGGATTCCATGTTCAGAAAAAAAGGTTACAAATGCAAATCACAAATTATGCATTTATTCAGAACATACTCTAAATTGCATAGTCTCTTGGTGGACGAACAAAATAACCATTTTCATAACTTGTTCAGTAACAATGCATAATTTTGTTATCTCATGCAAACACTGTCTTCGGTACTTCTTTCTTTAAGCTGTGTACTGACAACTGCAGAATTTGTGATCCATGTTTTATCTAGAAGGTGTATCTACGGGACACACTGCAAGCTCCCTGAACTTCGTTCGCCCTACTGAACTCCTGTTTAGGTCACAGCTGTCTGGTTTGCTAAAGACATATTGAGGACTTTTAGAAAGTTGACCTAGAAATGCATTTCACTTGTTGATTACTATTGGCTTTTTGGTTTGTAAATCACACTTTCTGGCTTTCCATTTTCCTAGCTTTTGTTTTTTATTTAAGTTCTCCAGGTTCTGTTCGTCCCTCCTGTTGCCTAAACTGTGTTTTCTGTATCCTTTCACAAACTGGCTTTCCGTTAACAGGCCTTTAAATCATGTTCTTATCTAGTCACATTTGCTGTGCATTTAAAGACCAAGGTCAAATGTCAGGCGCTGTCTTCCAAGGGTGCTTGTTTACTTTTCTTTCTCTGTCTTGAAAGTGAGAAGATTTATGTGACAATCTTGCTGGATACTGGGGGTAGGAAAGCGTTTCTTTCTAGCACACAACAACATTTACATGAAATTTGTAAGTATTTCAGAATATATCAGAATTATGAACGCACAAATGCAGCACATTTTTTGTTATTTCTGAAGTGTGTTGGAAACAAATGCTTTAATATGATCAAAATGAATCGTTAAAGTAGTTGATGCAGTTTCCACATATTTTGGTCTGTGCACTGTATAGTTTTATTAGTAAAACTGTGTCTGTGCAAATTTAATGGTCATTTCATTAAAAATTTGTTGTGTATAATGGCAGTGTGCTACCATGAATACTCCATTGTACGTCACTCCATTCCACTCTACTCTGCACCACTCTTCTTTACACCTTACCACAACACTGCTCTCTGCGCCACTTCACACTATTCATGCTATGTCTCTTCTCTACCCTGTCCACTCTACCCCAGTGCATTCTTTGCCACTGTACTCTACATCACTGCACTCTACACCACTCCAGTCTAGGCCACACCAAACTACTCTGCACAACTCCACTCTACGCCACTCTGCCACACTGCACTCTATGGTGATACACTCTACGCCAATTCACTTTACTCTGTAACACTGAACTCTTTGCTCCTGCACTTTACACCAGTCCACTGTATGCCACTCATCTACTCTGCACCAGAACACACTATGGCACTGCACTGTACACCACTATACTTTATGCCGTTACACTCTATGCCACTCTACACAACTGCACTCTACCCTGTGCCACTTCACTCTACTCTGAAACAACCTACTCTACGCCACTGCACTCTACTTTGCACCACCCCACACCACTGCACTCTGCTGCAGTTCATGCTACATCTCTCCACTCTACTACGCACCACTCTTCACTACTTTGCTCTATACCACTGCACTCTACACCACTCCAGTCTAGGCCACCCCAATCTGCTCTGCACAACTCCACTCTGTTCCACTGTACTATATGCCAGTCTGCAACACTGCACTTTGACAGTACACGCTACAACAATTCACTTTACTCTGTAACGCTCAACTCTGTTTCCCTGCACTCTACACTAATCCACTAAATGCCACTCTAATCTACTCTGCACAACTATGCTCTATACCACTGCACTGTACACCACTTTATTCTATGCCATTACACCCTATGCCACTCCACACAACTGCACTCTCCCCTGCACCACTTCACTCTACTCTGAAAAAAAATACTCTATGCCACACTACTCCACTGCATTCTGGGCCACTGCACTCTACACCACTCAATGCCAGGGCACTCTACACAGCTGCACCCTGTCACTGCACTGTACTCTGCATCACTGTACTCTACGACACTGATCTCTACGTCACGCTAGACCATTGCACTCTGACACTCAATTCTGCAACACCGCACTCTTCCCCACTGAACTTTACTCTGCACCACTCCACGCTACGCCACTATACTCTACGGCAGTATATTCTATTCTGCACAGCTCTATTCCATGCAACTCTACTCTGAGCCATTGCCCTCTGCATCACTTAACTCAACACCACTCCACTCTGCACCACATTGTGCCCCTGCAATCTGCACCCAGCGCCACTCCACCTCACTGCACTCTAGTATGCACCACTGTAATCTATGACACTGCATTGCACACAGCTGAATTTCATGCCACTGCACTCTACTCTACAATACTCTTCAAAACTCTACATCAGTGCCCTCTGCACCAGTCTACTCCACTCTCTGCCACTCCACTCTATGAACTCCACACCACTTTACTCTATGCCACTAACTTTTAGCCATGCTGAACAGTAGCCATGCTGGGGAACAGCATGGCTAAAACACATTGGCAAAGCCAATAATTCTTCCATAGGTGGGACCTTTTGGCTTTGCCAATGCCTGTTGTGAACCTGGCTTGTACCAGGAAGTCTAAAGTGGCTGTGGATATCCAAATTCACTCTCGGCCTCCATGGTCACTTTCTGAACATGTTTTTTTGCTAAGGTTTGTACCCAGGCCCAAAACTCAACTGCAATGTGTAAATGTTCCTAATACGAAATAACGCCATGCCTCGCATTGATTTTGCCTGTTTAGACAGAGGCTATAGCAAAAAAGACCTCAAACATGTTTAGATTTTTTGCCCCAGAAATTCATATGTCTGGGATTTTCATTTCGGGGTTATTAGTTCCAAACTCCAAATGAATGCATTTTAGAAAATGTTTAGTAGCCTTAAAATGATCAATTACCCTACCTTAAAAACTACACAATCAAATTTCATGACTAACGAAAATCACTTTTCGGTGCAACTGCTGTTACCACAGCATAGCATGCAGAGTCCCAGTCCTGGATATCTGCCAGGCAGCGACATGGGCATTCCTGCACATGCTCACTAAACATTTCTGCCTGGATAGTCAGGTCCGCAGAGACTGCTACTTTGGCCGTTCAGTCCTGCTGGACTTTTTGGTGTGATCTTAGTTCGCAGCCACCATGGATGTTGTTGCTCAGGTAGCTATTCTCAGGTAAGGAATCTGCAACTAGAAGTCTTGAAGTCTCTA
Source organism: Pleurodeles waltl (assembly GCF_031143425.1). NCBI lineage: Eukaryota > Metazoa > Chordata > Amphibia > Caudata > Salamandridae > Pleurodeles > Pleurodeles waltl. The sequence continues at coordinate 660,937,772 of NC_090451.1, forward strand.
TCAGATGTGCAAGTTACTTACCTTTGTAACAATATATCTGGCAAAGATATATTCCAGCTGCAGATTCCTTACCCACCTGCTTATCCTCCCAGCTCTGCGAACTGATTTCTAGAGACAGGAACTTCCCTTTAAGGGCCCTAGTTTTGGCATACCATTCTCAGTCTTCTTCATGGCTCCGTGTTACTGGTGGAAAGAAACTGATGTCAGCACGCCTGGGTTGTGCCTATATACAACCATGACGCCAACGACACACTTGGAGTCGACAGACGCTAACTGACGGCGCGCAGTGGTACTGTTTGAAGAAAAATCTCCGGATCCAGTCTGACGCCTGGGGGAAATTCTAAGGTAAGAATCTGCAACTAGAATGTCTCTACCAGATATATATTGTTACCGAAGGTAAGTAACTTGTTCATTGTGGCTTTTTAAACCTCAGGCAGCTAGGACTACAGGTCTAGTGGGAAAATGCCCAAAGGCTGTGTAGTGGTTCTATCATTTTAGAGTAAACCGTGTCAGCGGCTGGCACAGCACCGAGCTCGTAAGTGCCAGGGAAGCATGTTGGGTTATTTGTTCCTAACTTGCAATACCATTGTAACCAAGTGTGCCATAATCAGGGCCACTGGAAATATGTAGCAGGAGAGGACCAGATTATGGGGCAGGGTTGACTACCTCATGCTATGAGAAAAGGGAATTTATGTGGCATAATGCAGCACAACGTTTGGTAGTATTACTTCATTATTTTGTCATTTTTATTTTTAACCCATTTTAACACTGCCTTAGCAACGGTCTCAGATCAGTAGTACCTCTTATACACCTAAATACAGCAGTAAGCTACTGCATGGTGTCCAGTAAACCTTTGTGAAAGATCTTTCACTGTGGAAAAGTACGTTTTGCTGCTTTTTTAAGTGACCTTTGTTCCATTTGAGCTAGAATTTTTTTTTTTTAATTTGCAAATTATCCAGCAGAAGATGGATTATGTTGCACAAGGGACAAACCCATAATTGTATGAAAACTCTGTCTGCATAATCTCATAATTTCAGTGGCCCTGCCTATAGTCATGCTGTATTGTATGCTAGAAAACTCCTTACAAAGATCGATCATGTTTATTGGCCATTTGCTATTACACACATTCAAGAAAAGAGATAAAACCACAAACATTCTTGAACATGTGCTATCAAAAAATAAAAATATTGAACCAAGAGTAACTTGTCCCATACAAATATGTCCCATACAGGACAACAGTCCCCATTCAGGCAGGAGACTCTTGACGTTTCCCCCGGCTGAAACTGGTTCATTTTAAATGTCTCCTGTCTCCAATTCAGTGCAACTCAGTGGAGAAAATACATTCCATTTATATTATTTAATTACGGTTTGTCTTCTCAAAGTGTCCTTCTTTTCTATTTCCAAACTTTGGCATGTATGTTAAAATATTTTAAATCATAAAGACACCCCCCTCATTAATGGGACCTTAGGTCATCCTCAGCCCAACAATAGCCTCAGGTGTAAGCTTAAAAAAATGCACATGCTGTTCCCATGGATGCTTCGAGGTTCACTGATACCTTCAATAATTGATGAGTATCGCTAGGTTATAGTGTTGTGAGAATAGTATGTTGGGCCTGTGGATAAGCACCGTGGATGGAGTTGCAATTGGAGGTGTGGATCTACTACTTTTACTCATTTATTGTTGCACATGCAAAGCCAGTACCACACTTTATTTGTCAAGGATCACTCACTTGCACAGACTTGATAAGGGTTATGTGGTACAGCTGTTTGATAATGATTTGGGTACCAGTGAAGCAGCAGCAGGATGCTTCTCTTCAGTGATCAAATACTACTTGGATTTGGCACATAGGGCATGCCCTGCGCCCTGGTTTCTTAGACCTACCAGATCTTTGATAGAAACCACAACATGATCGGAAGATGTGACAGGCGGTGAAGTAGTTGTTCATAGCAGAGTCTTCATTTGGTAGATCGTGTAGCATTTCTATATTTTTCAGCAGACAAAAGATGTCTTTCCATTGAAAAGCAGTAATTCCTTGACTAAAGAATTGATCTGGATTTCGTGAGTTCACCAAGACGATTTTAGATGTTTTTTTTGTGGCTGGTGTTGGATCTTCAGTGCTTATGGCCTTGCGCATCATGTTTGCATGGCCCTACACCCTCGGGCAGGGCAGATTACTAAATGCATGACTGCCAGGGTTTCCCACAGAAAAATCATATTTCCCTTGTACTTTGAGTCTGACTGAGCCTTTTTTTTTTACATTTTTGGTCTGCCTTGAGAACGTAGCTGTCTGTAAGAGGTATTGTGTCCATTGTTTTAAGTATACACAGACTGGGCTTTAAATCTGCACCACAAGAGTATTACCTTATCACCAACTGCTATTGGCTCTTTGGTTTTATGATTCCATCGCCAATGGAATAATTGCTATGTAGTGCTTGAAGGAGCTGTTTCCGTATCACAAGTACACTGAATCATCGCAGATTACATTGTTTAGCTCAAAGATGCATTGTATACAGAAACCAGTTGTTTTTGTGTAGTTTTCAGGAAAGCCGGTCATTTTAGGAGTTTCAGGCACGACTTCAGCCAGAGCTATTGGCTTTGCCAATTCGTGTTTCTTCAGAAGTATTGGTCCGCTCAGGGCAATGGCATCGTAATGCTTTATTGTTTAAAGAATTGAGGAACATTTTTCAATGACTTGTTTGTGAATTTCTTCAACGTATGTAATAACTTAATATATTGCATCACAATATTTTTTTCAAATTGCTGTGTATTTTTTAAATTTCGTTCTAACATTGTTTATTGATAGTGAGGAGTGTTGTAATTTAATTACCAGTCACTGCAAGAAGCAGTTAGCTGAATAAATACAAATTCAGTGATAACATCGATTTAGTCTTTGATTCAATTTCTTTCTCACAAAATGTTGACTTATATGTTATGTGATGCACGTTTATATAACACACGCACTGATATCGGCATGCCAATGCAGCACTAATTCATAGTAAAAGAAGTGGGTTTAGCGCGACGCATTGTAGTTTCAGACTCTTTCTCTGTCGAGAACATTAGAAAGCCCAAGACCACTTAGATTGAATTCTTGTCTATAGGTTTTGGATCGGTGACTTTAGAGTTTAGAGCCTGTAATAAATAGGATGTATTGAGTGAATGGGCACTTCTCAAAGAACCACCCTCTTTCCCTCCAAGTCTGGAGTGTATGTTGGATCTGAGAGTGCGCAGTGAAGATGTTTGGTATGTTGGTGTGCCCGGCACCTTGAAAACCTCTTAGAATGCTGCGCACTGCACCTGCCCCAGTCTGAAGGAGCAGAGAGCGCATGAATAATGCAGCATGCCGTTTCCATCCTGTTACGCTAATCCTAAACCAGCGGAAGGATGTTTGGTGCATTCCAGAGGCGATCACATTATCTGCATGGAGGAAGGCTGCCATGTTAAGCAGTGTGCATGCATAGACCTGAGCGGGCTGCGTGCGGACTCCAAATCCCACATTAAAGAGACTATTAAAGTTCACTGTTAGCTTGTTAGTCATGGGATTGAAGTGCATTTTACGGCTGTACCGAAGGCGTATCCATACTGCCGAAGCTGATGTGCGCTCTGATCTGCACTCTGAACAGAAAGTGAGTCTATCCTGTATGATCTGAATGTTTTTTTGAGCGACACTGTTAGACACAGCGAAGACACTTGGTGTGCCAACTAGCAGGCTTCTGTGTGAACAAGTAAGCCCACACCAACGTGTTTGCGGACGAGGTAGCTAATGACTGCTTTTGTGCACAGGCCACCATGCTCAGTCAAGACCAGCAGCTTCTACCCAACGCTTTCCTTCAAATCCCTTGAAACAAGAAAGCTAGGCCACTGTTTGATTTCTATGTACCCTTACTAGGACAGGGTTTGCGGTTACAACGCTTACCAGGCTCACAACAGTTAAATACACAATTATTATTAGTTAAGAAAGGTCAGCATAGCTACCTCCATGACGTGTTTTTGCCAGTTTGTAAAACAAAAAAACAGAAAAATGTATAGAGCAGTGGTCTCCAAACTTTTTATTGCTGCGCCCACCCAGTTGAAAAATAAAAATAATTGGACGCCCTTCAGACTTTTTCACAATAATTTTTATAACGATGGCAATATTTAAATATGTCTAAACCTAGTTAAATATTGCAGTTGAGTACTGTTACCTTTTTAAAACTGCAATAACACGCTTCTGCTTAAAACAAAGGCATGTTATCTGTATAATATTTATTTTGGCCAGAGTATGCCCCCCCCCCCCAATCACTTGAGGCCCCCAGTTTGAAGACCTCTGGTATAGAGTGAGTGGGCCTTGGCTCCTCGCACAGGAATATTTATTTACTTCTCACTTTTTGCAATTGGATGTTTGGTGCTCCTTTGGAACGCTGTCATTGGAATGCATGAGGGACTATGGTACGTCTCATAACATTGAATTGTCAGACATTAGATTTTTTATCTATGGTTTCTTGAATGCAGAGTGCAATAGTTCTTTTTCGTTTGTTCTCCACTGCAGCAGTACTTAGAATACAGTCCGGGCATAAAATGCAAACCACACCTATTGCTTTGCCAATGTTGTTCAATGAATTTTGAGATCTTAGGGAAAAGATGTTCGAGCTTGAAGCATTTACATTTTTTAATTAACAACTGTGCCCCTCACTGTGGATCTGAGAAGACCTTCAATTGTTTTTGAAGAACCGAATGTTGGGAATATTGATTTTTTTTAAACTTGCTTCAAGGCTATGCAGTAGACACCAACACGAGCTCGGACAGATTAGTTTTGGACTCCATTGCCTCTTGTTTTAACTTAGTTATATTATTGGCCTTCAAAAGAAATATGAAAATGCGAGTTGATTTTTTTATTCTACTGTGTTACTCTCTAGAGTCTTTGGTGGGTGAGTAACATCAGCAACTTCCAAGGAGTTATTGCATTTTAATTTTTTCTTCAGCGACCAAAAAATTGCATATTCTAATTATACTTAGCAGCAAGCTGTTGATGCTGACCTCAGGAAGTCCTGCTACCTTCCTCAAATAGATAATTTTGTACAAAATAAAACTGTTTTCTGCATCTCTTCGTCACACAGGTCACACATTTGAGAGAAGGCTCTGCTCATTTGGATGAGCAGACAACTGATGTAGGGCAGGCTGGAGTATCAACACAGACAACAGAGGCAGGGCGTGGTTGGTGGCAATAGGTATAATAGTAGTAGAAAATACTAGTTAGACTAGTTAGAATTAGTAGGTAGACTAGGTGAGCGCGTGTGTCCGTGTTTTAATTTACCAAATTCAAAATTTCGAATTTTTTAATTATAGAGTAGTACATTTGCATAGGCACTTTTTTAGACTTTTAATTATCCTTTCTGGCACCAGTTTTATCTTTTAATGAATACATCTTATCACCATTTTAGCGTTGCTTGGTAGTTTTACCTGTTACATTGCTGTCATGAGCGCTCTACACTTTTGCATTAGCGCTCTGTGTGGGGGTTGTCTGGGGGCTTTTTTTATTGAAATTTTGTAGCCGGGGGGTCCATTTTCGCAGTAGGACCTTGCAGGAAGTTTTGGCCTGTTAGAGCCCACTTCCTGTCTACCGGCAGGACGCTTCCTGTTGGGTAGCCGTCCATTTGTTTTTTCAAGGGAATTTAATGCGAGCAGAAACACGGGCGCGCAGCGGACGAGCCGATGGCGCGCCAAAGGCAAGCCCGTCTGCGCCCGTCCACGCCAGGACGGGCCAAAGGACCAGGAACCTTACATCTCCCCCTGAAGAAGGCCTGCTTGCCTATCCAGATATTCGCAGTCTGGCAGGTAGTCCTTGTCTTCATACGCTTATACCAGGTAATCCGGCCCCCTGGAAATGTGCACGCTGCAATTGTTCTTCGCCGAGGCCACTAACAGTGGAGGAGCATAGAGCTCTGAGGGAATCTGGGAATAAGGTTGATCATGCTAATGGTAGGGGTACAAGGGGCACTAGGGAAAGGGGGTCCTTTGCTCTTATTAACGCCAGATCCCTTCTCAAGCATAAAGTCGAAATTAGTGAACTTATCTCCACCCTCAATATTGATTGCCTTTTTATAACTGAAACCCGAGCTAGGCCTTACTCGGACCCGGGCTTCATTGAGGCTTCCCCCTCAGGTTATTCGTATTATAGATCAGATAGGACAACGGGCAGAGGAGGGGGATTGGCCATTATCTGTAGGTCTGATCTTACCTGCACTTGGACTGCTAGGAGCACCACTTCTGAGGCATGTGAAACAATGGTTTTTAAACTTTTTTATGGCAATTCTTTAGTTCCAGAAGGGCTTTTAATCTATCGTCCTCCTGGTCACCGCCCTAAGTTTCTTTTGGAATGCACAGACTTGTTGGAACCGTTATGGCCCCTAAAGCGATTATATTAGGGGATTTCAACATTCATTTAGATGACAGTAGTGACCCGTTGGTTACTGAATTCCTTAATCTTATGGTCTCCTTAGACTGGGTTTTAAAGGAAGGTCTGGCTACTCATGTAGCTGGCCACACCCTCAACGGAATTTTTACCCGTCCTGAGGAAGAATTAAAGCTTATAACTATCCCGTTAAAGTGAACGGATCATTCACTTCTGACTTTCAATTTCCTAAAAAAACAGTCTTTTCCCACACATACACCCCCGAATAAATTAATAGGACAATGGAAAAGCATTAAAGCTAAATCCCTGGAAACAGCACTAAAATGCAGTTGGAAGGATCCTAAGATGTCTGTTCTACCGCCACTGGCCCGTTTTAACCAGGGAATTACTTTGGCGATTAATTCATTAGCCCCTCAGAAGGTATATACACCACGCATGGGAAAAAAACCCAGCCAACCTTGGTTCTCTAAGGACCTTAAGGTACTCCAGAGGAAGTACAGACAACAGAAGCGTTGCTGGAGACTTAATCTGGGTGCCAGTGAGAAACTTCATTTAAAATTAGCCTTAAATTGTTATAAGGATGCTTGCTTTACAGCTAAATCGGACTACTTTACGCAAAAAATTAGAAAAGCTGCCAATTCCTCTAGAGAGTTATTTAGAGTTATTAATGCCCTTACCACCCCCCCAAGCTGGAAAACTCTCAAGATTTTTGCAACAAAATAGCAAAATTCTTTGAAAGCAAAATTCTAAATATTTACTCCAGCTTTACTTTAGACAAGACTCAGGGGCGTTCTCTCCCTACCGACACCATGGCATTGTCCCCCTCCGTTCCACCTACAGCTATATCTGATAATTGTAGGTTACTTTCCAAGTTCAACATGCCATCCCAAGATATAATTGGTAAGCTGCTTTATGAATGCAAATCTGGGTCCCCGTTAGACCCCTGCCCTCCGGCAATTCTGCAACTGGTTCCGGAGTTGGTGGCATCTGCATTGGTCCCCATATTCCAGTAAGTCCTCACTTCCAGGATCTATCACTCTGCTTGGAAATAAACTACTATTATTCCACTAAAAAGTAAGGAAACTGGGACATATGATGATTTAACCAATCTTCACCCCATAGCCTTGCTTCCTTTTCTGGCTAAAATTTTCGAAAAATACATCAACAGAGAATTGGTCAATTTCTTGTCAGATTCAGAGGGTTTTGACATTCCTCAACATGGATTTCGGAAGTCCCATAGTTTGGAATCTGCTCTCATCTCCTCATCAGACACTATTCGGAGGCTGGTCGATGAGGGACAGGGTGTTTTCCTGGTTCTGCTGGACCTATCTACAGCATTTGACACCATTGCCCCCCATATTCTGCTAGAACGTCTACATCAAATAGGTATCAGGGATCAGGCCCTGAAGCTCTTTGAGTCCTTTCTCACTAACAGGTGGTCTACAGTAAGCAGTGGAGATTTTAGATCCCCCTCTTACCTTCTGCCCTGTGGTGTTCCTCAGGTTTCATCACTTAGCCCTACTTTATTTAATGTTTTCGTGGCCCCTCTGGCAGAATTAATACGCTCGTTTGGCTTCATCCCAACCTCATACGCAGATGACTTTCAAATTATCATTCCTATCAATAAAGACGTGGAGGTAGTTGTGGCCCGTTTTAATGCTTGCATGTTGGCGGTAAGCAGCTGGATGAAGGCCAATTGGCTCAAATTGAACTGTGATAAGACAGAGGTTCTCTGCTTTGGGAGACGTAGGGCACAGTGGTCCCCTAACTGGTGGCCCAAAGAGTGTGGCACCCTGCCTTTACCTGGTTCCACTTCAAGAAATCTAGGATTTCTTTTTGACGACCGCTTATCTTTTCAACCTCAGGTCAACCAGACCATTAAATCCTGTATGTTGTTTCTGAGGAAATTGAAGAAAAATGTTCCCCTATATTTTAAAAGAAAGGAGAATTACTGCTACCCTGGCCCTGGTCCTGTCCAGATTGGACTATGGCAACGCCCTCTTGCTTAATTTGGACAAAGGATCACTCAAAAAACTGCAGCTGATGCAGAACCCAGCTGCTAGATTAATATTGAACTTGCCACGATCAGCATTAGCTAAGGAGAGCCTTAGGAATCTACATTGGCTTCCAATAGCCCAACAGATTTTTTTTTAAGGCTCTCTGCATCTCTCACAAAGCCACGCACAGGATTGGTCCCAAGTATCTGACTACCCAACTACAGTGGCACCGATCTACACGACTGCTGCGTTCTGCCAGCACCTTTCAAATTCAAGTTCCCTGCACCAATAAGGTGAAGTGGGGGGATAAAGCTTTTACTATCACTGCCGCTAGGATTTGGAATTCTCTCCCGTTAGATCTCAGGAAAGAGCTTCAGGAAACAGGTTAAGACCTGGCTGTTCCCTCAATAGCCTGCACTTTTCTCTCTACAGACATTGTTGCCTCACCCTAGTTAGCGCTTCGATGCCCCCGGGCCGGAATGCGCTTTACAAATACTCTATACATACATACATACATATAACCAAGGATGGGTGAGTGGGGGCAATGTGGACAACAGAGGGAGGGCAAGTGGGGGCAACAAGGAAAACTGAGGGAGGGTGGGTTTGTCAACATGGACAATACAGGGTGGGTGTGGGTGAAACGTACAACAGAGAGAGGGCAGGTGGGGGCAGCATGGGCAGACAGCAGGTGGGGCAAAACAACAGTTGGCGAGCAGTGGAACACAGAGGGTGCAGAAGTACCTAAGGGAAACAGCTGGAAATTATGCACTCTGCTACAGTGCTTAAATACAACAACAAAAAGTAGCACCTAAACAAATGAGAAGTGGAAGGACACAAGCAATCTGTCCATGCTGCAGGTAAGGGACAAACATAGGAAGAGGATGGAAGCTTACAGCAGCTGACCAATAAGAAGTAAGCATATTAATTAAAGACATTGAAGCCAACCAATCTTAAACAATGGTTGCCTCCAAGAAACAGTATGTCTTCGAAGAGACAGCCCATGTGTAGTCTTAGGCAAGACCCAAAAAGGAAACTTTTGATTTTTTTTTTCTGTATTTTTCTTTGACATGACTTGCGTGAGTGTGCCTCTCCATGTCTATGTACCTACACACACAAGCAGCACATACACTGCAAGCAGACTCTAGTATGGACAATGGGTGGCCTCAATTGAAGCAATGTTGTGTGCCGACAAAAGACGCATGCATGGGAAACAAGAAAGACTAAATAATATGTTGGAGTCAAGCATATCACTTTGGGCCAGATGTAGCAAATTTGGAAATTGCGACTTGCAATTTGCGAGTCGGAGCGATTCGCAAATTGCAAGTCGCAATTTCCAATGCAGAACGGTGTCTCAGACACCGTCTGCGAGTCGGTATGGGGTCGCAGAGACCCACCTCATTATTATTAATGAGGTGGGTCGCAAATTGCGGCCCCATACCGACTATAGGCACTCGCAAACATGGAGGCCTGCTGTAGTCAGCAGACCTCCATGTTCGTGACTGCTTTTAAATAAAGCAGTTTTTTTTTTTTTTTAAATGTAGCCCGTTTTCCTTAAAGGAAAACGAGCTGCACTTAAAAAAAAAAAAACGAAACCTTTAGTTTCGGTATTTTTTCAGGGCAGGCAGTGGTCCCTTGGACCACTACCTGCCCTGAAAAAATTGTTTTGGGTCCATTCACAAAGTGGAAGGGGTCCCATGGGGACCCCTTCCAATTTGCGAGTGGGTTACCATCCACTTGAAGTGGATGGTAACTGCGACACCATTTGCGACCGCATATGCGGTCGCAAATGGTATTGCATGCCACTCCGAATTGCAAATAGGAAGGGAACACCCCTTCCTATTTGCGATTCTGAAATGCATATTGCGAGTCAGTCCCGACTCGCAATATGCATTTCTGCATAAGAAAATGCGATTTGCGAGTCGCAAACGGCATTTTTTGCCCTTTGCGTCTCGCAAATCGTTTCCTGCATCTGGCCCTTTATCTTTTAGATGCATTTCAAATTTTGAAAAGCTCCAACCTTAACTTTAAAGTCTCTATTTTAGTATTATTTTTTTATTGTGAATGTAATAAAATAACATAATTAGTTTATTTTTTCAAAGTATGCGTGTTTTTTTTATTTTTGTTTAATTGTTTGAGGTTCAAATCATTTAAATTGCTTTTCCCCTGTGGGTTCCCAAACCTGTAGTGATTTAGTGAAGGTCCACAGAAGTCAATAGGTCACAAATCGCTGTTACATAGAGAAAAAATATTAGAGTGAATCAATACCAAATTTACAGGGATATGGAGCTTTGATCACAGAAGGGGTAGTTTGTGTTAGGTCTGTATATGTAGTACCTATTGAAATAATAATAAAAATATATCTGTTGAGGGCATAAACATTTTCAAACATACTCCAAGTTCAAGAACCTCTGGAATGTCATAGGGCGGGTGACAGGAGTTTTTCCCCAGTGGCCATTTAGGAAATCAAGAACTGGCTTTGGAAATGTCTGAACTGCCACTCGGCTCCCCAATTCAGTATTGCCTCAAAACTTCGAAAACAACACTTATAAAAATGCACTTCCCAATTGTAAGTTCTAAAAAATATTTTTTTTAAAGGATCAATTCCCAAAGTACTAGTTTCCAAAATATATATGGTGAAGGGTGTAATGTTTATGTGTGAAGGTTATAGAATACAGAGTACAGCGGATAAGGAGATAAAGAAAAAAGTTAAGGGTTTTGGTTCATAGGATTCTTAGAGGTTAAAGGTATTGAGATTGAGATTCGGAGATTAGATGATTATGTTATAAGATTAAGTGGGGCATGGAATATAGGAATGCAAATTAATGGTTAAGGATTATGGAATTAGGGTTAATGGTTGGTGTAAAGGGTTACTTGTTTGGGAAATGGGTAAAAGGTGTAGGGCGCGTGGGTGTATGAAGTTATTGCTTACAAGGTTAAGGGTTAGAGGTTACGGTATCAGCAACTGGGATAAAGACATTGAGTTAGGGTTTAAGGCATATAGGTATAAATGCTAAGGATTTAGCGTTGGTGGCATGAGGCTAAGAGTGATAGAGTAGAGAATATAGATGGTAAGGACATGGGGGTCAAGGTGAAGGTTTACAAGTGTTGGGTGATGAAGTTAGGGTTTTAGCTGTATGGTTAAGGAATTGGTGTATAGGATTGAGTGTATGTGTTATAGGGGTTAGCGCAGGGGCGGCTCCTCCATTAGGGTGAAGGAGCGTTACCCCCTGCAAACCTTTTACCAGAAGACGATAATAAACTGTGTTTAATATCGTTTTTGTAAAAGGAACGGGTCACAGGCGTGACGAGCAGTGAGAGGGAGTACACAGCACTCCCCCCTCAGAGCACATGTGTGTTTGGCTGGCTTTCTCGGGCCAGCCAAACACATATGTGCAGTAGGCTAACTCCAGCCCGTCAACACAGTTGTCGGGTTGTAGAGAGCCTAAACAGGCTCCCAGGCTTCTTGGGAGCGCCCTGGCTGTGCGCTCCCAGCCAATCCTGACGCTGCTTTAAGCAGAGTCCGGATTGGCCGCAGGGCAGGCTGGGAGCCTGTGCCTTCAGTCTAGAGCTAAGAGGGACAGAGGAGCAGCGGCAATGGAGGAGGTAAGTGTTTTTTTTATTTTATTTTTTTTATTTAATTTTGATTTATCTCCCCCCCCCCCCCCCCCCTTTCCGTGTGCGCCGCCACACTTTTCTGCTTGCCGCAAGCCTCAACTGGGCTAGCGTCTAGGAGTGTAGGGTATGGTTATGGGAGAAGGGGTTTTAAGTTTATATTGTAAACACTTTATCATAACCTTATACAGTTTATGGTCTGGGGTAAAGGGTAACCCTATGATTAAATTTGTTTAGTGTCACCATTAGATATGTTTTTAATTTGATGTCTGTTGTTTTTTCAGTATTTTTAGTCTATCCGTTTTAAATAAAATTAAAACAAACAGTGCTGCTTTGCACAGTAACAGTACACTTAATTTTCATAGCAAATGCTACAATTTCTAAGTGATGCTGTAAGAAGTGTTAATAACAAACTGATGCTGTTCGCAGTAGAAAAATTGAATTAAAGTACAACTCCAAATTTACCAGGCCAAGTATAATATAGTTTCTATTTCCGCAGTCGAGTTTTGGAAAGGAACATAACCAAAGCATAGCAGAGCTTCGAGGAAGTCATGATCCCTCCACTGTCTCGGCCATGCTGATAAGCAGTACATTACTGTAGAGAGATATGCGTGTATGGATTATGCAGTGTTTTTTCTCATACGTAGTGTTTACAAACAGTTGAATCACAGCACGATTTACTACTTCTGTGCAGAGAGATAAAAGGTCATAGAAGTGGGTTTGTGAATATGGCCCAGCCATGTCATCCATGAAAGGATTGCGCTCGGAATCTAGGCGGGAGTCAGCACTGATTAGTCTTTACTGTATTATTACTTTAGAAACTGGCCTTTGCAGAGCGGAAATGTAGAGTATCGGTGTACTTCATCCACGTAAAACGTTTTATTGTCACTGGCATGGAATACTTCATTCAAAGTAATATATTATGCTGAACTCTGATTCTCGAGTAGTTGGCACTGAAACAAGGAATTTCATGGCACGGGTATATATGTAACCCGCATTCCCAAGGGGGCGAAAGCCAGAATGTGTCTTAAGGGTACATAAGCAGTTGCTGTTATAAGTAGAATAGCCTGCAGGAAAAATAGGCTTGCAAGCTGCGCAGCTCATGCGAATGAGCATAAGATTCATAGAAGAGCCCAATTCAACATTTGCCTTGCAAATCACTTTATGTTCCTGACTTTATTAGGGTCTCTATTTTCAGAAGTGACCTCATTCTGCCTTTGAAACTTTCTAGAATACCTGTGTTAGCTGAAATCCAACTCTTGCCTCCGTTTTGGTCTCCTTTGGGTAAGATAAACAGTCCTCTTTGCAACACATTTTAAATCTAGACTTGTGCCACTGGACAAATGTCCCTTGGTTCTGGACGGTCCTTTATTTCAAAACGGAAACCAGATAGTTTTTTGCATCCTAAATGGATTAAAAGTACATTTTTAACAAAAGTTTAGGTAGCTAAGAAGCCACGATGTGAAAATTTCTCCCACTGTAAACCCAGCAAACACTTATAAGCTGGCTTCGTGATTCAAGCGCTAGAGTGAGCTGTGTGAGACAGACTGTGTAGTGAACAGCCTCTAGCCAAGTCTGTGAATATTTTGTTTCTTAAAGATTCTACACTGAGTTATTTGAAGCCAATGTGTTACAAAGGGAGGTGCCTTGCGCACTCTGTCCAACATTGTGCTTCTCAGTGGATTCTCCAACCGCCAATGTCTGTTTTAACAAAGTGAGAATAAACAATTTTCACACAGACCTATATGAACTTGTTGCTACATCAGACACCCTGGTTACCATCATCTCGACACCATGCTTTTGTAAAGGCTGAAAGATCAGCACAACCACCACAGTCTTATTTCTTATTTTGCTATGGCCAATCAGAATTAACATCATCCAGTCACTTGATTGAGTTTTTACTGTAGTCAAGTTACGAAAAGGATGACCCACTTGACACTCTCTGCTCTGGCTCTTCATTGATGTCTCGTTCACCTTTAAAAGTCCTTACCAATCAACCAAGCATTGTCTAGAAATTGTTAGCAATACAATATGGCCACTGTCTACTGTTTGAGTCACTGAGAAATCGAACTTTAAGGTACTTCTGGACACCATTTATTGTGTCCAGACCAAAGCCCAAAAATATACTCTTCATTAATCTGGACTATGTGTTTGAAGTCAGTTCCACCTCTCAGCCTTTTGGAACTTGAAAGTAACTCAAAGTTGTACCTTTAAATTAATGACTCTACACATATATGTTGCTTAGTAGAGGATGGTAGGAGGATTTTCACCCCGAAAGACCGACTGTGGGTACAGGCAAGTTATGTGCTGGTGGCCATTGAGTTACGCCGCTGCCCTTGGTTGTCCCAATGCACTGCTTCAGTATGTTGATGACCATTCAACAATGGTGACTTACCTGGTTGCCACTTACCTAGATGTCCAGATCTACATGCCCCATTACTCTGCCTGCAGAAAGGCTCTGATTTTTACCTTCTATTTCAAGAAACAATTTCCCACATTTTCTGTTGAGCTCACGGTTTATTCCTTCGCACGTCACTCACCTCATTACTTCTTTCTCTTCCACTCTCCATCCCCCCGTATTTGCTCCATTTTTTTCAGCTCTGTATCGGTTGAGGCCACTTAAATTTTTTTTTTCATCCTGCTCAATCTCCAACACTAAATAGACACTGTGGTTATGCCGAAGCGAGCTGGGCACTGCTATAAAACCGGATAGTAGATTGCTGCAGTTTCACAGGGCAGGTGTGGGGGTACAAGAAAAATGAGGAAAAACAGACTTCACAACAGTGTTTAATGCACTGATCTCTAGAGCCAGGTTGAAGGGAGACTGCTGCAGGTTGGCCTGGGTGCGGGCCAAGGTCACCCATGCTAAAAGCTGGCCCAGTTCTCCACCATAGAGGCTATTTTTCTGTTGTACATTTCTAGTACAATAATTTCTGAAGTCACATGCTTTTCTCAACGGTCCAGAATTCAACAAGTGTTTCTCCCAGCGTCGCTTACAGTTCAGTGGCCTAAAGGATAGTTAAAATGCTTTTACTCGCTCCTGCTATTGTTAATTATCCCCGTGAGCTTCCTGGTGGTCCCAAACAGTGCCCTCAGCGCTGCCCTTCTGACCGGGCTGCCATATTTAAAGTGTAATACTCCGGTTTTCCATCAAAATGCAGCTATAAACCCTCCAACCAAAAGAGTGCAGGCCTCCCTCTAACTACGAGCCACCACTGGTTGTTAATGTAAATGATTTCGTTTGCTTTGTAACCTACTTAAAATCTGTAAGTGGAGGCACATCTTTTAATGGAAATATCCAAAACGGTTGATTATGGTCAGGTTAATCTATCATTGCTCATGTGTCCTGCTTGCAGTGGGAAGCATCATGGTTTCAATGTGTTTCTCATCATGTTTTCAAAGGATTCGGGGTCGTTGTAACATGCTTCAGCAAGTCTTTCTTCATATGGGGAAATATTTTTACAAAGAAGAACGTTAAATAAGCCTTGGTTAGTAGAGAGGCTTCACAATGGATTTGGTGACACAATATTGGTGTGGTTTGCTTTGTTTTTATTTTTGTAGAAGGCTGACTGTGTATTTGAACATTTTGCACATTCAACCAATATGAATTTATTTCATATTTGAATACTATCATCCTATTGCTTGTGGCGTTCCGAAGGGCCGATTTAAGGTTTAGAAGGACAGGTCTCTGATAGAATAATATGGCTTCCTAGCAATGTCTCAAGAATGTTTCTTTCGTTACGCGATTGTAGTTGTTCATGAAACTGCGGAGGGCCTGTCTGCAGGTTCCAAATATCAGATGGAGCAGGACACGGCTCCTGTGTGGTATTGAATACCTAGTGACATAGTTTATCAAGAAACTTCCATGTTTCCCTTGTTCAGAAAGTAATAAGGAGTGCCAAGGCCATGCTACCAAAACCAATAATCTGCATGTAGGTACCAGAAATCTACCCAATCAAGGGGGTATTCAGTTACTTGCCGACTTGAGTCATCAGCGACCCCTCCACAAATACTGTACATGCTTCTTTGTGGGACAAATTTGTGTCCCTAAGAATGAGACATTGTACTCTTTGTCCCTGAAGGACATATCTCCTTGTGAGACTAGACTCCACCCTTGACCGGCTTCAGTTGTATGCTCACCCATGTGTTAAGAGTCTGCCCACCTGGCACATTCAACTCTCCGTTGCATCTGAGCCCGTTGTTTGGCACCTTATGGCAAAGCTCTTTTCCACTTGTAAGCTTAGGCAGGGACTGGGAGATATTACATTTACCTTTCATTCTAGATTTAACCTCGGCATCAGTCTGGGGCTTCTATACTCTTCTCTCTTGCCTACCAATAATGACTATCCCTCGTGGATTACATTATCTATCACTAGCCGTAGCCAAAAGGACAGATTTAAAGGCCATCACTGTGTTCCACAGAGCAACCTTGGGTAATGGGCCCAGATCTCTGCTTGGTCGGGGGATGCCTGTGTTCTCTCAACTACAGCACATCAAAATTAATGCATTTCTCTAGACTACGGTTTTGAGGTTAGCATGGATCTACTCGTTCATAAAATAATAAAGACTCTGGAGTGCTCAAATCTAGTCTTTTCACCATTTGTTGAACATTTACACATACAGAAGAAGCAGCAGTGTTCTGTAGTGTTCGATGTCTGGTGAGCAGCCCTGACCAGCTCAGTATTGCACGTGGCCCTATACAACCCTGCTCTACCAGCAAACAAATGAGCCATGTCCTACTGGATGTTGACACGAGAGTCTAAACAAGGCTGCAGGGTGGAAAGGCGCTAGTCCTGTAGCCGTTCTGCTCCTCCTTTCAACGTTGACACATCTGGTGCGTTTATGACTGGTGGCCGAGTCATCTGGCCGCTGTTCTATATGATTTGTGTGCAGCCCCTCTATTAGAGCTCTGCACGGGGTTCACCATCGGGAAACTCATTTTAACAAGGACGACTACTGCCCCCATGACCAGGCCATGATGCTTGGTCGGCCGTTTATGGATAGTTTGGGTGTGGGTGTGAAATACATGCCTTCTTACAACCTACACACCAGGGTGCAGTGATTTCCTACTGATTTCGCCTGGTAAAATCTTTGGTGTCATGACTGGGGCGACTCATTTCTTGACCGAAAGTGACAGTTTCTGCTTTTCACGTTCAATTTATTTTAATTACTAGGCTCCTGCACACCTTCTAAGCTATTGAACTTAAAAGACTAAGGGCCAGATGTAGCAAAGGGTTTTTCCCATTCTGTGTCAATGGGAAAATGTGTTCGTTCATATGGCCCTAAAGGTGCTATTTTTTTCAAATAAAGCTGACCAGGTAATACCATTCAGTACATGCCAGCACACACCAAAGCATGCACTATCATAGCAAGTAATCTCTCTGAATGGCTGCCGCCCAAACAGTCCTCATCAAAGGAATGTTCCAGAATGGTTATTGCTAGAGTTGCAGGGGTGGGTAATGAAAACTGCTTTTTTTCTCTACAGTGGACAGCCCTTTGATCCTGAAGGAAGCCCTGTTTCAGGAGCCGAATCCCACGATTGAAAAAGTCTGATCACAGGATGCTGAGATGTTGATTTATGCTCGTGCTGTGTGAAGTATGACACCTACTGCAAAAGGGGGCAGATTTTCATTCATAATAGCCCTCACTAGTAACTATGTCCTCATGCACCATCCGTATTGTGTCAGTGTATTTTTGTATTAGTCTGAAGGTCTGTTGAGCCCTGTTAGAGAATGTACACCCATGTTGGTACCTCTAGTATAGTTGAGGCCTGCAGCTGGCTCTTTACAGAGTAATGAAGTCAGGCCACCTCTTAAGTATGTTCATTAATTTGAGAGGTTTGGGAGTCAAGTTTAAAGCCTTGGCACCAGTGAAGTGATCAGAAGTTATTAAAAGCCACTCTAAGTTGATTATAGTGCAACCTTGGAAAGACTCTAATTTGTAGAACGATTGTGCAACACTGCTACCATCTCGTGGCCTAATTATTGCAGTCCTGAGTTTTAAGCACTGGCAATTTTTGTGTTTTCTACAAACAAATTCCTCCCCAAGATCAAACAGTGTTAGCAGAGATCCGCAAAACAAATTCTGCATTCTGTTCTTTTCAATGGGAGAGCAAGTGTCATCTATCATTTTATGTTCGTGGAAACGAGAAACCCCAGATGATTTTGGTACCTCCAAACGTGATGGAGGTTTGTGGAATAATGATTCTTGCAATACCTTCCCACTCCATTCCCTGACTTCCCCTCCCCCACTGCCCCTCTACCTTCGGGAGCAACGCAGTGCGTTCCTTCAGAACCTGCCCCAGATGTGTCAGCTCTAGCTCCGGGGCTGCGCATTATGCCACTCAGCGTCGTCTTATTATCGCTGTTCTTGTGCGGGGGAGCCTTAGCATGTACTCTTCAGACCTTTACCTTGGTGCTTAATGAATAAAACAGCTGTGCCTGCGTGGGAGTGCTGTCTTCCAGGCACCACTAAAGTAATAGAAGGACACCATGATGCTGTTGATCACCGAACCCAATGTCAGCTACCATCATCATCGCCATCCTCTTCCTATAGGGAGCAAGATGTGGTAGTAGAATCGTTTCTGCATTTAGTCGTCAGAGCCTGACCTGAAAATACTACCTGCCCCCACCCTCAAATATACTTAGGAACCTCAAATCTGGTGGCAAATCTCTGAATTTTCAGCAGAGCTGCTGCAATGCAGTGATCCAGTGAAAAGCGTTGTGATAGTAGGCATGTTGTTAAAAACCCTGCTTAGAGTACTGTGGAAATCTACCTTGTGCATCACCAATAAGTATTCCAAAATTAGGTCGATAGTCCTTTATTTCATGAGCATTAGGGCCTAGGAATTGTTCTTGTTCTGACGAACACGCTGGGCTGCATGAAATGAGTTGGAAAGAACCACTAACATACCAGCTTAATCTTTTTTTCATTTTATTTACCGTGGGAGTTATTATGCTTCGCCTTATAATTCTCAGCCTTTGTTGTGTCTGTGCATCACTCGTGCTGGCTAGTGGTAGTGCTCAGAGCAGGCATTAAAATGGAGCACCCATTGACACCAATGGGCCACTTTGCTACACTAGCGTCAGCATTTTTTACCCTATTGTTATAACGACCGCCATGGTGTGGCGTATTATAAATACGTGAGATGGGGCAGAGGCGACGCAAGAAAAGTGGTGCTTCAGTACTGATGCACTGCTTTCTTGTAAATCTGGCCCAATGTTTCCTGTGAACAACTGGAACATAAAACTTAACTGGAGCCAGGATATACTTGCAGCCTTTGCTACCCACCCTCTCCCTTCACTACCAGTTTTCACACTCAAAAAGTAATCACCATCTTGTATTTTAAGCAATAGAAATGCTCAAGTAATATATACAAATGAATAATGCAAATACGAAGTGCCCCTAGAATGTGCTTCGGTGACTTGAGAGTATGGATCTTGAGTATCTGAATAAATCCGGGACCTGACCTGGTACTAGCAAGAAACCTCCTGGTTGACAAAGCCTGATCGGAAAGTTGTCAATTGGGAGGAAGAGGTGCAAGAGAAGAAGCAAGAGGTGTGTTACACACACATGGAATTGGTAGCCTGGTTATACGCAAAGATAGAAAATCTGGAAAGAGCTAGACTGCAACGAATGCCCCTGTTGCTGTCATCTCAGAGGTGGGTGTATTTATTAGTACTGAGTCATCAATGGCACAAACATTCTGATATTGATCACATTAGGGCTTCATCTTCGGTGTTTGGTGTCTTCCAGTCAAAACACTATTCCCAGTGAGAGTGTCCCCCGCGTGTTGTGATGCAGGCAGGCCCCAGGGCACTGTGTGTCACATCTGCAGGCTCTCCAATCCATTGGTTCATGCCAAGCTTCTCTAAGTCATAAGGCGGCCCCCAAATGCTCAGCAGTGCAACTGAATGAGGCTAGGCTTCACCTCACAATAAATATGCCACAATTCCATCTCCCACCGCCTTTCCTACCAAACAAGAGCTGAAAGTGGCTGTCTATTGCTGGTGTTCACCTCATTTCCTTTGATTGCTATGAACCTCTTTTTTTCTTAGACCTTGATATAGGAAAACCTGAATTTTGTGTGTGAGGCATCATGCGTCCATGACAACAGCACGAGCCTGCAAATTGTGACAATTATCTTATCATATAGGTATTAATAATAAAATATAATGGTAATGTGAATTCTTGGAGATTTGCAAGAGATTGTAAGGAAAATAACATTTCGTCTTATTTCATTAAAGTTGCTTTATTGGAGTTCTCAATACAGCACATGCAAAATGGAAAATAAAATGAGATGATAAATCAGTTAAGAATTTCTACTATAGTATTACATTGTTACATCCAAAAAAGTACCACAATAGTACTTGAGACAAAAAAAAAAACAGTAAGAATGAACT
This sequence comes from Pleurodeles waltl, assembly GCF_031143425.1. Classification (NCBI taxonomy): domain Eukaryota; kingdom Metazoa; phylum Chordata; class Amphibia; order Caudata; family Salamandridae; genus Pleurodeles; species Pleurodeles waltl. The sequence goes on from NC_090451.1 coordinate 660,958,172, forward strand.
GCAAGCCCTTAATTCCCCCCAAAAATAAGTGTCCATGCCAAAGACTACCCCAAGAGACTGGTCTACCAAGAGGTAGCCAAACTATGAATCCAACTGACTCTTCAGTGGCGGTTGTAACTTCAAAGGTCCCAAGGAAAAAAAAACACATTACAACATCACCTGAAACAAGGTTTCTCCCTCGTCAACAAACTGTTCGATAAGAAGTAATCTTTAGACTTGTTCTACTTCTGTTTATACATAAGTAGACTCATGCACGCTTGGGTGTATATCCACTTGCTCCAGTGAGGCAGATGCCCAACAAAATGCACCAGGCCCAGCGCCTACTCCAGTTCCAGAGTATAAAGCAAGCACTAGGTTAGTGATTAAGCCATGCTCTCTTGTCTTTGGGGTGCAGGTAGGTTTTTCCTCGGTCTCACAAAATTCTGCTATTTTGATTACCGATGTCTGGTGCTGGATGATCTAGAATGAGAGACGTTACACAGTGAAGAATGAATCTGAAAGAATTCACACCACAAGCAGAAGCCACCTAATTATTTTTGCCAGACAAATCTCATTGACTGGGGTTTGCAAGAAAGCTACGTGGGTTTCTGCTTATTTCTGCATTACTGTATGGACCTTAGGGCTGACGCCAGATTATGCACAGCAGTCCTTCAACTTTTTTTATTTTTATTTCAGCATTCACTTTCTTCGTCCCTTATGGGTTCAATTGGTGAGATCCGAATTGAAATTTGGATTTCAAAAGATACGCTTTCTAAGCAGGCCAGAATTCCTTATCTGTGGAAAAACATCAAGTCCCATCCAAGGAATGAGTGCATGACTTCCCAAACGGTGGCAAAATATGAAATTCAAATACACATTTAGTTACTATATTGATTGGTTTATTTTTAGATTGGTGAATCTTCGCTTGAATATTACTAGAATACTTTAAAGGACTATTTTTTTCGGAGGGGCATATTGCAGTGAGTGGATCAGCCCTTTCTGGTATATGAGAAGTGGTGGTTTCCAAGACAACAGAAGTGTTTGGCAGGAGAGGTGGCTGGATTAAAAATTAAGGTTGCAAGGAACGGGAGATTAGAATCTTAATGAGGCCGACCGAGGAAAATTGTAAAGAGAGCACAAAATATTATTTTAATGGGTGGACATGTTGGGGAGAAACGTTGAAGGTGCTGATGCTGTTATCCCAGTAAAATTCTTCGGCTCCTCTTTAAATAGGACATCACAATCTCTCAAAACATCTTGCGGAGGATCAAAACGCTCTGAAGATGGGTGTATTAAGAGTGGCAAACAGAGGAAGTGTAAAGTGGTCTCAGTTGTTTTTATTTTTGGTGGCGTAGGCATTATTTAAGGCCTACACATTGGGCCCCTGCTGTAGAGTGAGTCACTGGTGGAAGTAGACGTGTATAATTACCAACTGTGGAGCAGCCACAGAACTACGAGCTGGTGATGTTTAGGGGGCTCCTGATGTGCGAGCCCAGAGTCGGCCATCCTTTCAAAAGTGTACCTAAATGATGAACACATATATATATACACACACATACACACATACGTAAAAAGAATGCATTTCGTATTACACTCTGCCTCATATAACTGTATAAAATGGATCCGATCCACGGTGTTATCGGGGTTCATCTAGCTACTTCTGGTTGAAGGGTTGTGAAATTGTTGCTGAAGCCAGGTAACATATTTCCGACCCTTTGGCACGTTGCAGGCCGGTAATGGCCGCACGTCTGTCGCTTTTCAGTCCTTAGCCTCGCCCTCTGTTCCGTCACTCGCCTTTTATTAGCTTACACTGTCCCCTAAGCCCTCCTGGCTCTCACAGGGACTCCCCGCCTAGCCTGAAGTGCGCCCTACTTTCATAGGTGTTCTTGATCTCTCCTTTCTTCTCTGCAGCCATCTACTTTTCTAGGTCCTGCTTCCCCTCTGTGGGTCTTCCCCCCCTTCTCACTTGAGTGCTGCTCCTCCTCACTCCCATCCAGCTCTCGTACCATAGGGTCCCCCCTCAACCCCCCTTCAGCCACCTTCCTTTCCTAGGCCCGCCATTCTCTCTCATCCATCCTCCTCTTCCGCTCTCATCCATCCTCCCCTTCCTCTCTCATCCATCCTCCCCTTCCTCTCTCTGCTGATACTGCCGTCTCTCGCCTTTCCCAGGTAGCCAAGCTCTCTCCTTGACCCCTTCACTACCTTCTGCTCTCCAAGGTCCTCTCCCTCTCCGACTCTTCGTGCTCTCCTGAACCCTCTGCCCTCGCTTCAGCCTCCCCTCCCGATCGTCTCCTCCATGTTCCCCAGGTGTGTGGGTTCGTTCCAAGCCTGCCCAGCCCCCACTGAACTAAAGGTGCGGAGTCATTCTTCGGTTAGTTATTCCTCCCCAGCCTCCTTTTTGTTACATTTGGGTTGATCTCTCCATGTTTTGTACACCTCCCACATGCTGCACCCCTTCGCCCCACCCCTCGGTGTTCCCCCTCCCCTCCGACGTGTAATTTACTTGTTCGTGCCGTTTTCTAGTGCATCTTCCCTCCTCTGTTAATCTTGAAGCATCTCTCTCCATCTCTGCTAGCAGCCCTCCCGCCTTGCTGAGGGCTCTTCCCCTCTCCATCCTCTCTGCCCCATTACACGTTTGCTTCTGGCAGGCTGCAGCACAATAGAATTATCCTGTAAAATAGATGAGAGCTCCATCTCGCAGACGCTTGTAAAGGGAATTTGAAAGCGAAGCAGAGCAGGTTACGGCTGCGAGGACTTTGCATAAGGTTGATTGTGTGAGATCGGAGCTCCCCCTATTGGTCATCACCCTGCATTCACTGGCATTCCCTCTATCCCCACCAGATATGTGCGACTTTGCTATGTTCAGAAGATAGTTGTAGCCCTTGACCTTGACTTGTCAGGAGTTGTGACAAATGAACGGATTAGTGATTCAGCTGCAGCCCCTCTGGAGCTGAACGCTGTCGAGGTCGGGTTCCGAGTCCATTGTAAATGCACCGGGTTTCCAGTCTGTATTCCAGTCCTTGTTTCCCGCCTGATGCTCCCTGTGACCTTTGACAAATGACAATCTCCCGGCGCCTCTGTTATCTCCACTGCAGTGTTTCTGTGGTGGACAGCGCTTCGCAGGAATGGGCACGGTACAAATAATTCGCTCGACACTTTGCCGGGCCCGGTGGCTTAGTCGACTAGTGTGTGCACCCACTCCAGAAATACGAGCTTGACCTGCTAGTCATAGTATCAAATCGCAGAGTTTTACTCAGACTTTCACCCTTCCAAGGTCGAAAAAAAAAGTACCACTGTTAGATCTGCATAGCTCTGAGAGACACCTGGGGGTGAATAAGCCTCCTTGTTATTGTTTGTAAGGGTCTGTATCACTTTTGAGCCTCTGACTGTAGGTGAGTGAGAGCCTGTGCACTAGGGTGACCAGACGTCCCGAATTTCCCCGGACAGTCCCGGTTTTCAGGGGACTGTCCCGGTGTCCCGATGCTTCTCTTAATTTTAAACAAATGTCCCGGTTTTGGGACAAAGGTCAAATTATTACATAAATGTCCCGGTTTTTGGGCCAAAGGTCAAATTATCTAGGGAAGCATAAGTTAAAGATATGCTCTCCTTTAACAAACGCCTACAAAGTATGCAATAATTAAGTAATTTATCTCTTACTGTCAGGCAACACAGTCCCCTGTCTGCTCCCAGCAGAGAGATGGAGTGGGGGGGCAGGGAGAGGTGGGTGGGGGGCGGGTTGGGGTTGCAGGGTTGGAGGTCAAGACATAGCTAATTTTATATGTATAGTCTTGTAAATGTTTGTGTGACTCTACATGTGTGTGTATATATATATATATATATATATATATATGTGTGTATATATATATGTGTGTGTGTGTGTGTATATATATATATATATATATATATATATAAACACACGCATGTATAGGCACACATTCACAAAACTACGCAAAAAAACGAGACAGGCCAGATATAAAAGTGAGTGTAAAGTAGTTAGTCCTTCTTTTATGTCTGACCTGTCCCGGTTTTTGCTCCTCAAAATCTGGTCACCCTACTGTGCACATCTTCTGACACTATCCAGGAGTAAGTGTTCTCCTTTAGAAGACTGTTACCGTGTAGAGGGAGCTTGTACTGTGCGCTTAATGTAGCCCCTTAGTTGACGCAATGCGAGACTTGTGGTATGGTGCGGATAAAAACATGATCATTGGAAGAGTCTCCACTGGAGCCCATCACAAGCGCTGACTCGAGACATCGGTCTGGTTACTCTTAAGAAAGCTAAGGAGGACGTGATGCAGCCACCTGCTTTTGGCGACAAGTCTGGAAAACATGCCATCTCTTTCCCTCGAAGAAACGTGTGACGTCATGGAAACCGGCTCCTCTGAGAGACTGACGTTTCGTCCAGCACGGGCGAATATCACGAGAAATAAAGAACAAACCTTACCGAGGGACTTTAATTAATCCACACGGATGTTTCCTTCGTCTGGTGCTCAGTTTGTGGACATTCTGGACCCACTGTGAAAGATTTGCAAGGCGACCATCCACTCTCGCCTTGTGTGCCACGAAGAGTCTCAGATGAGAAGGGTTCGGGTCAAAGATGTGCTCAGACTATGGTCTTGCAGGTTCCAGTGAGTACTCAGTCCCCACAACATGCCTAAAAGCATAAGAAATGTATAGGCATCTATCTGCTTCTTAAATAATTTTCTTTAAGACATTGGTTCACAACTTGTAGTCCGGGGAGTCCTAGGGGTCCACGAAGCCTCCTCAGGCCTCCCTGTTTAGAAAATTAAATAATATTAACTGATTAAGTGTGTATAAAGAAAGTGGCTAAGTATACACCTGGAAAATTTAAAACATACTGTAAATGTAGGGTGGCCAGAATTTTAAAGGCAAAAACCGGGACATATCACAAAAACAGAGGAAGGACTGCAATTTTACTTCAACTGAGCGCACAGAATGACAGCCCTTATCAGCATAGAATTCCAGAAGAAGCACTAAGAACATAAATAAAATGCATTTTTTAAAGCCAGTATCATGCTTGTTAATTAGTGGGCTTTCTTATAACTGGTGCTTTTGAAAACATAAAAAGGCACTTCTCACCGTTTTCAGTTGACCCTCTGTAAGTGTGCTGAGACAGCTGGTGAAAAACCGGGACTCTTCCGGTAACTCCAGGACACTTGGGCATCCTATGTAAATGTCAAGAAATTCGAAATTGGAGGCTAAAAATTAAATTAGTATCCTCATATTTATTTATGGGAACAGTGCAGGTGCATCAAACACAATATAGTATGGACAATGTGTGGCTTCAATTGAACTTAGAAAAGCACCAACATTCCTATTAAAATTATTATTTCTTCAATTTATATTTGTTTGCAAATTAAATAAAATGCGTTATCATTTCTGTATGATTTTGATGGAATGCTTTTTTTTCTGTATTGTTTTGTGTATTGTTTTGCAGTTCAAATAATTGACAATGTTTAGGCAATGGTCCCCGCTTCCAGTAATGAGACAGTGCAGGGTCCCTCGATTGCAATAATGACTCAGTGGAGGTCCTCTGGTTCCAATAATGATAAAGTGGGGGTCCAACAAAGTCAAGAGGTTGGGAACCACTGCTCTACGAGTAGCACCTCGTTCTCACCCTGGACCCTCTCCTGCTTTTCCAGTGGGAAGTAACTTACTCCACCCATGCCCTTTCCCAAGTCCCAATTCTTTAAGTACCCAAATGCATATCCTTTAGACTAATTCCAAGCTCTCAAACAACTTGGATTTTTGTTTTATAATAATCAGCATACGAAAATAATTTTTCCTTTCCACGTTTTAAGATATTTTTTTTAAACTTGAAAAACCTACAAAAACGTTTTAAACTGCGGTCTCCAGAGAAAAACAAAGGCAGCTTCTTTAAACATGTTAAGTGACTTGGGCTTACTTCAACTGAAACAGCCAGACCTAGGAGTGATTTTCATTTGTTTGTTTTTTCGCTCTGTTAGTGGGCGACCTTGGACCACCTCGTTTTTTACTAGTTTTCGCCTCCTTTAGTGTCTGTTTTTTAATTCTGAAGTTTTTGAACACCCAGTCAAACCAACAAATGCTTGTTCTGTGAAGAACCTGTATGACAGCTATTTATATAGTGTAATTCTCTTTCTTGCTTGCTGTCAGACTGCTATGGCGCCTGAATATTTCCGTAAAGACCAACACTTATTGCACTTGTACTGCCTGGAATAGTACATGACATTTCTGTGTGGAAGTATTGTTTTCTGGTTTCACATATTTTTTTCAGACAGTTCTCAAGAAAAGGCCAATAAAATCTGCCAGCAAGCATTCAAAAATCCTCATCTGCCTAAAGCTAATCTCATCTACTCGATGTGAGGTGTCCTAAAAAAAAAAAAAAATGCCCACAGGAAGACCTACTTACATCGGGTGAGGTCACTGCACCCCTTTTTCCTCGTTGATGAGCTCTTCCACCCACCTGATCTCCTAATAACTAGTGTTTTTCATTTCCAAGGCTCCCTTAAGCACCAAGTTAAGCTGTGTCGCCATCAATCTATCCTGATGCAGATAGGATTCACAGAGCTGATGGGCTCATCAGTTCCCAGTGAAGAATGTGTTCCATCAACTACAGAATTTGCAAGGGGATTGTCATTGAGAAACACTGCGCCACAGAGCAGTTCACCCAAAAACGATAGGCTTACAGCTACCTTGAAAGGTGCATGATGATCTTTAAGACTCCAGTCTACTGTGTTCTTTTCACATTATTCTTTAAGAAGCCAGAATCCCAGCAGGTGGGACAGTATGGAATCTTTCTAGTGGTCTCTTGGGAGGACATGTTGGGAGAAGGCGTACAATATGAGGATTAAGTTATGTAAAACCAGATAAGATATGATAGTGTTGCACAGGCATACATGGGGTGGAGAGATTTGCCACCATTTTTCAGGACTTCTGTGTTTGAATTATTCAGAGCTTTTGTGGGACAAAAAATAAGCAGTGAGCTCAGTAGGCATGGAGCAGAAATGACCCCTCCTAAATACCTTCTCGGCGTTGACTGAAAAAGATCCTACCCATATGGTCCAAATGAAGGTACACATTTTTAAATCACAATCTTTTTTTCTTAATACTCATTTCTCTACAAACGTTTCCTTATCCTGGTGATTGTACACTTCGCTGCACCGGTAGGAACAAATGCCTTTTGGGGTGCAGCACTATTCATAGTTCTGTTCTATTCTATTAGTATTTATACAGCGCATGGCTACCCGTGGGCATTCCAGCGCTGACAAGCGCACCACAGAATCCACCCGCTTTGATCTGGGGGAGATCATTTGTCAAAAATCGTGATTTTAGCATTTTGTGGAACCTGAGTTCATTTTCAGTGAGTCTGAGAGTTGAGGGGAGGGTGTTCCATATCTTAGCCACATTGTAGCCAAAGAAGTGCCCTCCGCTTCTTGCTCTTCGAATGGAAGGAACCGCAGCCAGACAGGCATTGGAGGATCGTGGCACTCTTTTTGACATGTAGGGAGAGAGAAGTGGTCTGAGGATGAAAGGACCTTTTTGCTGAAAGGACTTATAGGCGATGCAAAGGGTTTTGAATTTAAATCTCTGCTCAGTGAGTAACTAGTGTTGGGTAGCTAGGGTCTACTGAGTTGAGTTGCACTTAGGGATGTCGAGGAGGACTAAGGCAGATGCATTCTGCCCTACCTACAATTGTTTGGTAACAACTCATGAGGCACCCTGGTATAGCGAATTTCCATAGTGCAGGCGGGAGAGATTTAATGCTTAGACTACATGTCTCCTAGAGTGGAGGGGAAGCAGGTGTAGTATTCTCAAAATGCCAAAGCAGCTGGTGGAGAGTTTAGTGGTTTGGACTTCAATGTTTATTGATACGTCCAACCATAACCCTAGGCTCTTGATAACTGCCTTGGGGCCGGGGCTGTGCCCAGGCAATTTGGTCAGCATAGGTTCAGATGGGGGGTTAAGTTGATCCCTATTAGCATGAACTTTGTTTTCTCCCCATTGAGTTTGAGGGAAGACTCTGCTATCCATTTTGCTACTCTCTCCAAACATGGTCCCAGATTGGGGGAAAGGAGATCCTGTCCTTGGGGGAGAGAGAGTACCAGTTGGATGTCATCGGCATACAGCACCAATGATATATCGTATGACAGGACAATTTCTGCTATTGGATATATATCTCCAACCTGTAGAGCTCCGCAATGTAGTGGGAAAGTGTCTGAGGAACAAGATCCTTCAAAGACTTGACATGTCCTGTCTTTCAGGAACGAGGAGAGCAATTTTAATGCCGGTCCTATAATACCTATACTGTAAATTATTTTAATGAGGATGTCATGGTTCACCATGTTAAATGCTGTGCTGAGGTCATAGTATGAAGGCAGCAGTGTCGCCATGATCAAGCAGCATTTTTGACCCCTCTACAACCGCCAGGAGGCTGTTTCTATACTGTGTTAAGGGCAGAACCTGGTTTGGGTAGAGCGTAGGATACTATTTGTTTCTAAAAAATCGGAGAGATGCTGATTGACATGTTTCTCTAAGACTTAGCTCAGACCAGGGAGTAATGAGATTGGTTTGTAGTTCCATTGGACAGTTTTCTTTTTTTTTGGAAGGATTTTTACCATGGTGTGTTTCCATATGAGCTGCACTGTGCCTTTTATCACCTATAGGTTGGTCATCTCTAACAAGACCGGAAAGGGGACCTTGGCTACTTTGGACAGAATATGCAGTGGGGCTGTATCCTTTGCATAGCCTGATTTGACTTTGCTAAAAAGCAGTGTGAAGCTGTCAAGGATGAAAGTGGGAAAGTTAGCAAGTCCGCCTTCCTCCTCTGCCTGGTTATAATTGAAAGAGTTTGGAATGGTGGTGGTGAGGGGGTCCAATCTGTGGAGTGCTAGGTATATGTCTGGGATTTTTTGAAGAAAAATTCCTCAAGGTTATTACCGCCTACTGCTGTGGGTTTAAGGGTGACATTGTATGGAGTTTGTTCCACGGAGATTTCACAGTTTGGAACATTTTGCACGGGGAGTTGGAGGCATTGTTAATCCTCACTTCATAGTAAGCTGGCTGTGCTTTTTTGGTTTCAGAATGGTAATTCCTCGGGTATTCTCGATATTCTGCTTTGCTTACTTATCCATACTTCTTCCTCCATTTCCTTTTGGCATCTTCTATGAGTTAGGAGGTGGGGGGTGTACCACAGGACGGACTTGCCCTTAGTATACTGCGTCAGAGTTCTAAAGGGGATGACTTGGTCCAGTGAGTGACTTATCCACTGGATGACCATGTCATTTGCCGTTTGCAGGTCCGTGCCTAAGTCAGGTATGGAACCTTTAAATATGTGTTTTCACTGCTCGCTGTGAAGTTGTGACCAACTACGGCCTCTCCGGGTGATTGTGCTAGCGAGTGGGTTGCCACTAGGAGTTTTCACCAGTAAGGGAATCAGGAGATGGTCCGATCATACACCTGGGTAGGATCCAGGATGTGAAAATTAGGTCTATTAGAAAAGATTGGCTCGAGCAGATGGCCTTTCTTGTGAATGGAGCCTGTAACTTTCTGGGACATTGGTAATGCTGAAAGATCATTCAGAAATCCAGAGGCTTGTGGGCCAGCTGGATCTTCCAGGTGCATGTTGAAGTGCCTAGTACAGTAAAGTTGGGTTTGTTAATAGCCTAGCTGGCAATTGCGTCCGGAAGTGCCTGAAAAAAGTGGCTACAAGGGTCAGGCGGCCTGTATAGGAGTACATTAAAGAAAGTATAGGTAAGGAGACGGCGAATGCCATGCTTTCACAGTCTAGGAGGGGTTAAGGTTTGTGTAAACATTTGAAAGTGTGCTTAAAGACAATAGCAACCACCCTTACCACCCTTCTTCCTGTCTGATATATCTCTTCTGCATATGTGGTAGCCAGAGGGCAGGGCTTGATTTATCTCCAGTCCTGATTTGAGATGGAGCCAGTTTTCCTTCAGAAACGCTACGTCGGGTTTGTTTTTCACCAGAAGTGAGAAGAGTCCTAGTTTTTGAGCAGGCAGGGCCCTGCAATTGATCAAATATATGTTCTAGTTGGTTGTGGCGCTACTGGTGGTTGCAGGTTTAGGAACGTGAAGGGGAGATAAGAAGCAATTACTGCATAGTTATGTCTGTACCATAGTGTGTTGTTGGCCAGTCTGCTCTATATGAGGCTTCGATTTAGGATTACGTTTAGAGGCCATGTTTGTATTGAGATGGACAGGCATTATCCATCGGAGCTCGGGATAAATATTGGCTAGTAAAAGTGTAGTTATCTCAACATGACTTATGTAGCAATTACTCCTCATTGATTTGTCCTTGAATTGGAGACCAGCAGGAGAGGCCTTCAGTGTTATTCTTTAGAGCCCCGTCTGTATTTGGGAATGTAGCAGGAGATAATTTTTTGCACACATTATTTCCCCACAGCACACGCCACTCGGGGAGATTGAAAGGGTCAGGACAGACAGTACTCAAAAGTCCTTCGGTAATAGTCCAACTTCGAAGCATGTTCATGTCCGGGGGAAGGGGGGGGGTTAGATGGTAGATGGCAAAGCTTTTCCATAGGCTGCTGTACATGCTCCTATGAAAGCATTACCCTTCGGATCCATGTCACGAAGACTGCCAGGGTGGGTGACTACCTGGGCTAAGCCATAAACCTTTTAAAGTATTGTATGTCAGGACCATGTCTGTATCATGAAGATCAGCAATATTATCCTTGTCCATTTGGTAAGCATTACTATTTAGAAGCATGTCTTTATTTTGGAGATCTGGAAGGCAGCCACATGAACTGCCCTATACGCCTTTGCCTTTCACTTGGCATCCTATCCTCTTCATGGAGATTCTTTCCAGGCCGAATAGTTGGACCTTCTTTGCTAGCAGTGCATGTTTGGCTTCCTGGCCAGTGACAGGGTACAACTTTTGGATTCGCCGCAAGTCCTTCAGCTTCTAACCATTCCTGTCTTCACTCTGCATTGGCACCCTTTTGCTAGAGAAATATTGACTTTACGCACAAGAACATGTATCTATAGTAGCCTGCCAATTTGGTGGAGTTTTTTTTTGTTAATTTCGTTTTTTCCCCGTTTTTAAAGCGAGGAATTGAGCTTGTGTACACATAAAAATACGGGGTCCACCAAAAAACAATATCAACTGAAACTTGTTAAAGGTGTTAATATGTGACACTGCCTAATGAAGCTTTGTATTTATGAAGGAATAAAATTGTTAAGCGTACTGCCTGCGAAATAACTTTGCCTAGAATCGGTCAACCTCCCATCCGCCCACTCCCCGCCAGAGAACTTCGTGCGCAGAGCCATCTCTCTAGGATAATTGGAAAACATAATTTAAATGATTGAAAACTGCGGGGTATAATGTTAATAAAAAACACTTGCAATATCAGCCTTGGCTTCCTAGTCTGCGAGGCCTTGTTTATGGTTCCCTGACACCCTTATTCAGGGGCTGGCCAGCTCTGGCCGTGCCATGGCTCTCTGAAATAGCACTTTTATTAACTGCGCTGTCAGCAGAGGTCGGCGCTGCGAGCACCTACCTGGAGGAAGAGCTGCAGCCGAGGTGTATTTCTCACCGACACTCAGTGGCAGGCGTGGGGCTGTAAATAATTCAGCTGCCAATTAGAATACGGCTGAGCATCAACACGCGGCCCATTTTTATTTCACTTTGAAGGTGACATCCAGGTTTTGTTTTCTACCTACAAGTAGGAGTTCGCCGACGTGCCTGGTGCTGGGAAGAAGGGGGGTGGGGTCAGAGTAAATTAGTGGGTACCAGTGGATGCTTTCTGACAGCAGTGAAGGCCTCCTACTGCAATCTCGGTCTGGACACATTAAGGTCCACGGGTTTCTTAAAAACATTTAAAGAGCTGGCTCTGTCTTTGCAATAGCACGACTTCAGGTTTCTCATAACAGTGGGACAACAGTATTGTATGCTTTTTGGGCAAATTGGTAGCCATGAGACCTTCACACTTTCCTCTGGCAGGGATCTTCGTGTATTTGTGTCCAATGTAGTTCATTGCCCACATTCTCCAACATCTTATCCACGAGTAGTGAATGTAATAATGTAATTTAATCTCTCACAATCCAGTTTCTTCTGCTGTTACCTTCTAACGTTTTGTTGGTTTTGGGCCATATACAGGGCTTCGCTGTCTTTTTGCCTTGTTGGCACTATAGAAGTACCGTATACGTACATACATTGAGCACTGTGTATTTGGGTAATACTAAACCACTCTTTTTGCCCTTCAATGAAATGTCAAAACTGCTGTAGCGGGTGATATATTTATCTGTTACTGGCGCTTTAAGTGCAGACATGCCCCCTTTGAACAATTCGGAGTGCTTGATTGCAGCTCATATCCACGCACTACAACTGTTTTTTTAAATACATTAGCGTCAGTAGTATAACTTGAAAGTGTCTTGGTGTCTGGCCTCTTCCCTGGCATCAATGATTATAGTGCAGGGAATGTGGCTGGGTGGAATGGCATCACGTTAGTAGGGGATGTAGTGGATGAATAACAGTGTCTGTCTCAATATGGTTTAGTCAGATACCAATCTGCAGTTGGGTGACCAGTTGGCCTTTTTTGGTTACTTATTTCTGATGGATACGTCTCCTGTGGCTCTCCTTCCTCTAAATCTTATTGCTCCTCCAGATATTGTTGCTCCTCCAAGAGCCTCAAGGCCTCCCTTCTAGATCTTAATCTAGACTCTAATCGCAGCATCGATAAAGAGTGCGTCGACCCGTGAAGCTGGCGCCAGGACTTTACCCCGGGAAGGAGTTGAGTGACTCGACATCTGACAAGTATTATCCAATGTTGGTATCCCCGAAAGTTATGGAACCATGAGCAAAAAAGGGATAAAAGGAGCCTGTTTGTACGGCACCTGTAAGTCCTGATTAAAGGCTAAAGAACCCGTGGGGCCCACAGGCGCACTGAGGGTCATTGCTCTATTAAAAATGATGAACATAGCATTTAAAAAGGAAGGTGGATCCGCCCCAGGAGTCAGGAATGCCGGATATTCTTGATGAGGCTGGATCTGACTTGACTTTTGCTCCTCAATCTCCAGTGGTGTAATAGGAGAAAACCTTGCCACAGAGTTTGAGGGCGACGCCAAGATCTCAACCAAAGATGGCGCCAGTGACATCTCTAGCGACTTTGGTTCTAGAGGAGAAAGGGTGGGGCTCACCTCCCAGGTCAAATGGTGCAGAGATTTGGAAGCCAGTGAAAAAAGACCTTGGGCTAGCATCTCAGGAAGAGTGATGCAGAGAGCTGTAGTGACACCACTTCTCGAAGACCTATGGGAAGACAACTCCTCTCGATGCCTGAATCTTCGACGGGCTGCTTCTCCTTTTTGGCCTTAGCCAGCAACAGTTTTGCTTCTCTTTCCTTCTGTACCCTCGGGTTCATACTCTGGCAAGAACAGCATCCCCTAATGTTGTGATCAGAACTCAGGCACCAGAAGCAATGTTTGTGTGGGTCAGTAACTGCCATAGTACTTCCACACTCTCTACAAGGCTTAAAGCCCGACTTCTTCGGCAGTGACATTGTAACATGAAGAAAACTCGACAAAGAAGCACCCTCGACCCAGTGTAACACTGGGAGAGGTAGTAAAACTGTTAGTGTGGAAGGCGCAGAAAAAAGGGAACTGACGTCAGCACACTGGCGAGGACTACTTATGGATCCGATGACGTCAGACAGAGTCGCAGACGGAGCTGTTTCATTGTGATGTCCTAGTCAACATGAAGAGCTAGAAAGAAAAGATTTCAGTTGAATGCTGGCGCTTTGGGAGTATTCAAAAGGTGAGGAATCCACAGGTAGATACTGTATCCACCAGGAAAAGTGTTACCGAAGGTAACTTGTTCTTTTGTTCCCTATCACTCATGTTAAATGCACCCATGGTAGTATTCTGTCCAAGCTTTCCGGCAGTTGATTCCTGCCTCCTCTGCCCTTCCCACATAGGTCTTTCAGGCACACTGATCGCGTGGTTCTGATCAGGTGCATGGCATTTGTTTTTCAGCGTCCGCAAAAATCATGAAGACTATTCCACTCTTGATTGGCTGCTCTTTCATTTTTGCTTCTAGTTGAAGGTTATCCTATTAGTTTTATTTCCAGGAGTTTCCTGAAATTGATATGGTTGTATTCAGTTTTGTGTCAGATTTTGACCTTGGACTTACAGCGATTAGGCCTGCGGTTCTGGAATTTGAATGTCCGGTGGAAGGCTGAATAGTGGTTTCTAAGACAAGTGCTCCGTTTGGTATGAAGTCCGGATATCTGATAGCGACTTCTAGTTGCAGATTCCTTACCTTTTTTTACTCCCCCAGGCATCAGACTGGATCCGGAGACTTTTTCTTCGAGCAGTACTTCTGCGCGCCATCAGGTGGCGTTGGTCTACTCTGCGGGCATCAGTGGCGTTGTGTTCACCATGATGACTTTGTGGTAGTATATAGGCCCCACCCTGGCGCGCTGATGTCAGTTCTTGTCTTTCCACACCAGCCTACGCGCAGACCCGGAGAGGAGCTACCTCAGTCACTTTTTGACTATGACAACATTTTTGTTGAACGATTTTGACGAGGTTGCGGATGCGTCAAGGTATGTCCTGCAAGATCGGTTTAAAGCCCTGCGACTCTGGTCACCGAATGATGTCGGTAACGGACTTGCACCTTGTGTATCTTTGGTGCCTGGAGTGCGATCATGACCCAAAATCGTGCTCTGAGTGTCGGGCCATGAACCCGAAAGCTTTGAAGGAGCAGTCCCTAAAGCTAATGGCAGCCCGACACTCAACTCAGCGGCACTCAAAGTCTCGTTCGAGAGGAAGGTCTCGACACCGGCCACGGAGTCACCACCACTCTTCGTTCTCAAAGTCATCGGGACATTCAGGTCATAAGAAAAAGAAGTCAAAGAACAACAAACGTTCTTCGACTTCACCCCATCGCTCGAACGACACAGGGCGAGGAAAGAGCGTCGACACTCTAGGCCTCCGTCCACGGAGCCTCCACCTGGGTCTGCCCACGCTTCCCCAACTTCCCGGGAGCCGGAGCCACCCCTGCCCAGCTAAAAGAGTTTTATGAGGCAATGCACCTCATTTTTGGGCAGACAAACCCACCTTTGGCGCTATTGGGCACAGGTGAGTCGCTGAGGGCCCCCTCAGGTTCAAAGTTGTCGGCATAGGCCACGGCTCCGGAGGGCTCCTCCAGATCTAATTTCAGATCCGCCCCGATGCTGGTCGTGCCACAGCGACCTTCCTCATTGCTGGGTCAGACGTTGACGCTCCCGAAGTCGGTTAGGCCCACAATCGATGTCGATCCTATTCTCATACCCGACGACCCGGGGCCAGAACAATCTCACTAGACGCCGATTCCGTTCTCTATGGGCTCTTCCGGGCCTAGGCTTGATCCAGACCATAATACTTTCGGGTATGATACGGGAGAGTTTAGAGGGGCTGCTGGACCCTTTAGATCATCAGCTTGACCCCCAAATGGACTGGGTGCAGGATTTGGGTGATGCCAGTGGTCTAGACACCTCCCCTGTCCGTATGCTCTCTCCCCCTACTTTGGCTACGGAAAAGGGCGCCACATACTCCATGGTGGTGAGAAGGGCGGCTGAGGTCTTGGACCTTGAGCTACCTTCTGTGGAGGTTAGGCCTAATATCTTACCGACGTGCTTCAGCCTGGGTCTTCCACATCAGAACCCCTTCTCCCCTTTAATGAGGCACTGACGGATGTCCTTTTGGGTACTTGGCCTAGACCCAGCACAGGGGCTCCTGTGAATAGGATGACTGCCTGCTGCCATCGGCCTGTGCCAACAGACCCCAAATTCCTCACCCAACACCCCACGCATGAGAGGCTTGTGATCCAGGCTTCCTCTTTTTCTTCCTCTGGCGCATTCCCTACCGCCCCCTGTGAGAAAGTAGCCTCTTTCTAGCCTTGCTACCCCCACTTTTGGCCTGTTTGTGACTAAATGTCAGGGTGTTTTCACTGTCTCACTGGGATCCTGCTAACCAGGGCCCAGTGCTCATAGTGAAGACCCTATGTTGTCAGTATTGTATTGTATTGTAATCGTATTTATATAGCGCTTACTACCCCTGACGAGGCGTCGAAGCGCTTTTCGATGAGTAGCACGCTACTCCGGTACCCAAAAGAATTAGTGATGGATTAGTATAATTTAATAAGGAGTACAGTTTTAGTATTATTATGAGTTAATTTGAGTTGCGGATATGAGAGTTTGTTAGTTAGATTGACTGGAGTAATGGAGGGGTGGAGGAGGAAAGAAATCCAGAAGTGTTAATTGGGAGTTTATCCTTCATTTACTCAATCCAAAGGCTTGAGATGAATAAAAGGGGGAGCGGAGGGGAAAGAGGATGTGGAAGGGTTAGGGAGAGCATAGTAGGAGGGTGAGATGAATGCAGGAGAATTTAGTAGGGTTGTGTGGGAGGTCACAGAGGTACAGTGAGGTTTGGTGAGTTAGATGTGGAGGTGGAGGGAAGAGCTTAGGCAGAGATGTTTAGGAGATGAAAGTGGTCGAAGGGATTTGGGATGAGTCCGAGTGAGAATGGAGGATAGTTTGATAGAGACATGACATAAGAGTGATGAGTAGATAAGTGTGATAAAAGAGAGCAGAAATTCATAGATATCTAGTATAACAACCCAAAAAACCAGGAGCCATGCAAAGATCCACAAACATGCCAGGCACAGAAACAACATATACACATACATACACATATATATATATATATTTATACACACACACATATGAATACAACACACATATGCACATATAATACATAATTAGAATCATGGGTAAAAATATACTTAGTCATCCATCCATCATCCTGGTAAAAGGCGGGAATTCCTTTACCTACTTCGAGGGTGGACGGGGTGTGGCTCAGCGGGCGGAGCTTACAGGTGCTTTATAAAGGGAGAGCCTTCTACTCTGTGTCTCCAGCAGAGGAAGATAGAACCCGCGCGTCTCAGTCATATACAGATTACGCTCCAGTACATCCTCAGTTCACCTCCAGGAAGGATTCTAGATCTTTTCTGCTATGGGATCTCTGAGCGCACAGCCTTGCTTTATCTTTGCCAAGTCCAAGAGTTAGGGTGGCTTGTCCTTTCCAGAAGGTGAGCTTCAACTGCGGCATCTGCTGCGTTTATATTGTACACTAGGGGTACGTGATGGGCCATGGGGTAAACGTCTCCAGCAACCTTGTGTGCCTTTGGCAATGTTATTGTTACTAGTGCGTCTTTGTGGAGATGTCCTCGTGCTTCTGAGCATCAATAACGCACCACGTGAATCGGCGGTAAACGCAGTGGGGTCGTTTGGAAAGATGACCATCATCCTGGTAAGAGGCGGGAATTCCTTTACCTACTTCGAGGGTGGACGGGGCGTGGCTCAGCGGGCGGAGCTTACAGGTGCTTGTTATGTGTCACTGGGACCCTGCTAGCCAGGACCCCAGTGCTCATAAGTTTGTGGCCTATATGTATGTGTTCCCTGTGTGATGCCTAACTGTCTCACTGAGGCTCTGCTAACCAGAACCTCAGTGGTAATGCTCTCTCTGCTTTCCAAATTTGTCACTAACAGGTTAGTGACTAAATTTACCAATTCACATTGGCATACTGCTACACCCATATAATTCCCTAGTATATGGTACTGCGGTACCTAGGGTATTGGGGTTCCAGGAGATCCCTGTGGGCTGCAGCATTTCTTTTGCCACCCATAGGGAGCTCTGACAATTCTTACAAAGGCCTGCCAGTGCAGCCTGAGTGAAATAACGTCCACATTATTTCACAGCCATTTACCACTGCATTTAAGTAACTTATAATTCACCTATATGTCTAACCTTCACCTGGTGAAGGTTGGGTGCAGAGTTACTTAGTGTGTGGGCACCCTGGCACTATCCAAGGTGCCCCCACATCGTTCAGGGCTAATTCCCCGGACTTTGTGAGTGTGGGGATACCTTTACACATGTGCACTGTACATAGGTCACTACCTATGTACAGCGTCACAATGGTAACTCCGAACATGGACAATTCCATGATCCCCCGGGTCTCTAGCACAGAAACCGGGTACTGCCAAACTGCCTTTCCGGGGTCTCCACTGCAGCTGCTGCTGCTGCCAACCCCTCAGACAGGTTTCTGCCCTCCTGGGGTCCAGGCAGCCCTGGCCCAGGAAGGCAGAACAAAGGACTTCCTCTGAGAGAGGGTGTAACACCCTCTCCCTTTGGAAATAGGTATGAAGGCTGGGGAGAAGTAGCTTCCCCCAGCCTCTGGAAATGCTTTGATGGGCACAGATGGTGCCCATCTCTGCATAAGCCAGTCTACACCGGTTCAGGGATCCCCCAGCCCTGCTCTGGCGTGAAACTGGACAAAGGAAAGGGGAGTGACCACTCCCCTGACCTGCACCTCCCAGGGGAGACGCCCAGAGCTCCTCCGTGTGTCCCAGACCTCTGCCATCTTGGAAACAGAGGTGCTGCTGGCACACTGGACCGCTCTGAGTGGCCAGTGCCAGCAGGTGATGTCAGAGGCTCCTTCTGATAGGCTCTTACCTCTCTTGGTAGCCAATCCTCCTTCCTAGGTAGCCAAACCTCCTTTTCTGGCTATTTAGGGTCTCTGCTTTGGGAATCTCACCAGATAACGAATGCAAGATCTCACCAGAGTTCCTCTGCATCTCCCTCTTCACCTTCTGCCAAAGGATCGACCGCTGACTGCTCAGGACGCCTGCAAAACTGCAACAAAGTAGCACGATGACTACTAGCAACCTTGTATCGCTTAATCCTGCCGGCTTTCTCAACTGTTTCCAGGTGGTGCATGCTCTGGGGGTAGCCTGCCTCCTCTCTGCACCAGGAGCTCTGAAGAAATCTCCTGTGGTTCGACGGAATCTTCCCCCTGCAACTGCAGGCATCAAAAGACTGCATCACCGGTCCTCTGGATCCCCTCTCAGCACGACGAGCGTGGTCCCTGGAATTCAGCAACTCTGTCCAAGTGACTCCCACAGTCCAGTGACTCTTTAGTCCAAGTTTGGTGGAGGTAAGTCCTTGCCTCCCCACGCTAGACTGCATTGCTGGGTACCGCGTGATTTGCAGCTACTCCGGCTCCTGTGCACTCTTCCAGGATTTCCTTTGTGCACAGCCAAGCCTGGATCCCAACACTCTAACCTGCAGTGCACAACCTTCTGAGTTGTCCTCCGGCGTCGTGGGACTCCCTTTTGTGACTTCGCGTGGACTCCGGTTCACTCTTCTTCCAAGTGCCTGTTCAGGTACTTCTGCGGGTGCTGCCTGTTTCTGTGAGGGCTCCCTGACTTGCTTGGTGCCCCTTCTGTCTCCTCCTTCCAAGTGGCGACATCCTGGTCCCTCCTGGGCCACAGCAGCATCCAAAAACCCTAACCGTGACCCTTGCAGCTAGCAAGGCTTGTTTGCGGTCTTTCTGCGTGGCAACACCTCTGCAAGCTTCTTCACGACGTGGGACATCCATCCTCCAAAGGGGAAGTTCCTAGTCCTCTTCGTTCTTGCAAAACACCAAGCTTCTTCCATCCGGTGGCAGCTTCCTTGCACCCTCAGCTAGCATTTCCTGGGCCCCTGCCCACTCTCGACACTGTCGCGACTCTTGGACTTGGTCCCCTTGTCTTACAGGTACTCAGGTCCGGAAATCCTCTGTTGCTGCATTGCTGGTGTTTGTTCTCCTTGCAGAATCCCCCTATCACAACTTCTGTGCTCTCTGGGGGTTGTAGGTGCACTTTACACCTACCTTTCAGGGTCTTTGGGTGGGCTATTTTTCTAACCCTCACTGTTTTCTTACAGTCCCAGCGACCCTCTACAAGCTCACATAGGTTTGGGGTCCATTCGTGGTTCGCATTCCACTTTTGGAGTATATGATTTGTGTTGCCCCTATACCTATGTGCTCCTATTGCAATCTATTGTAACTTTACACTGCTTGCATTATTTTTCTTGCTATAACCTGCATAATTTTGGTTTGTGTACATATATCTTGTGTATATTTCTCATCCTCTTACTGAGGGTACTCACTGAGATACTTTTGGCATATTGTCATAAAAATAAAGTACCTTTATTTTTAGTATATCTGTGTATTTTGTTTTCTTATGATATTGTGCATATGCCACCAGTGGTATAGTAGGAGCTTTACATGTCTCCTAGTTCAGCCTAAGCTGCTTTGCCAGAGCTGCCTTCTATCAGCCTAAGCTGCTAGAAACACCTCTTCTACGCTAATAAGGAATAACTGGACCTGGCACAAGGTGTAAGTACCTCTGGTACCCGCTACAAGCCAGGCCAGCCTCCTACACCCCCCGATAGGGAATCAAAAAGACTGGATGATTTGCTGCCTATAGTTCTGGAGGAGACCCGGACAGTCCTCTCCCAAGTGCTCGCAGATGGGAGAAATACAGCCAAGCTCATCATCCACTGTGGACTGGATATGACTGACTCTCTAGGCAGATCGGTTGTATCGATTGTGGCACTAAAACATCATGCCTGGCTGAGAACATCTGGCTTCTGGGGGATTGTCCAGCAAACATTGTCAGTTCACTGTGCTCCCCTTTGGCCTTATGAGTGCCCCTGGGGTGTTCACAAAGGTAATGGTAGTGGTTGCAGCTCATCCACGCAGGTTAGGGGTCCCAGTCTTCCCCTACCTCAATGACTGGCCGTTGAAGGCGGATACGCCCCAGAAAGTTGTCTCCCACCTCCAGACTACGGCGAATCTCTTGCATTCGCTGGGGTTCACTATAAACATGCCGAAGTCACACCTGACTCCTTCTCAGACGCTCCCTTACTAATTCCGGGTGGATGATCAACTCTTTGTGGTATATGTGGGGGTGAAGAAAGGGAAGGTGGTGCAAAAGAGAACCATTTCACGATGGGTCCTCCTATGCATCAAAATGTGCTACGCTTTGGCAAAGAAGCAACCCCTTGAGGGTTTGCAAGCTCACTCAACTAGAGCAACTGCAGCTACTACAGCGTTAGCACAAGGCATTCCTGTCCTAGATATCTGTCAGGCAGCCACGTGGGCATCTATGCATTCCTTAGCAGAGCCCTGGAGTGCTTTGTGCACAACAGGAATCCAAAAAAGGCCAACAGAATGTTTTCTTGCAAGGGTGGCTCCAGCCCTTTTATTTTGAGGCTAGTCACAGGTGACAGTGATTAGCCATTTTAATGTGTACGAACCTCTCCATGTAATGTGCAGTAGCAATCTTTCAACTGATCCTTTTCCCTCTTTTTCTAAATTTGTAAAAATCCTGGAAGTTGAATGCTCCTTTTGGACAAGATCAATGGTGGATGCTTTCCTAGCAGAACAACTTCATGAGCCCCACCTCCTCTAATTCTACCTCCTCACTTTCAGGGAGGGTCCCACATCTTTATTTTCGGAGACATACTGTAAGTTACCACTTGGATTCTGCCCTGTGGAATCACCTGAGGAAGACTAAGCAGCATTTGGCAGGAGGGCACACCTACTTACTCAACATTAGAATACCCCCATTAATTTGCCTGCATGGGCCTATAATACCCATCCGAACTTTCAGGGAAGAAAAAAGGCTTTGACGTTGCAGTAAACCTGATTGGCCTACTCAAAGTCAAAGTAACCATATCATTGAAAGTGAGAATTTGCATTGCTAATGTAAACTCTGGAGTATGAGCAGGAGCCCACTCCCTGAATGAAGAAGAACTAGGCCTGACATGGACCTGCGTGAACTACTGATGCACCTGGATCAAAAGATTCTAGCTGTTTGTGTTGAAGACTGGGACCAAGCCTTAAATTCAGGTTGCTGTGGTGTTGCTTACACGCCTGCTAACTGTAAGTGATGCTCAGGAGCAGAAGTTATGCCCGTAAAAATAGAATTTAGAACCTGTAAAGACCCACTAGAAAATCTCTACAAACCCTTTACCTGAGATTTTTGAGAGATAACTGCAATAATAGGGCTGGCTCCCCAAGCAGTAATTCTACCATGTAAACTATATTTCAGCACAACAAAATCACACTTTTGTTAATATGGGTATCCCAGCTGTACCTCGGGCTCAGATGCTATAATAATATCCCAAAGCTTCACTAGGAGCTCTCCTGTGACCCATCTGGACTGTCCGTAGGACCATCAGCTGACCAGCCCATGCACTCGTATAATTCATAATCCATGAAACTGGGCCGAAAGTTCCAGTGTGTGACTTTTGCTCCACCTGGTTTGTGATTACGAATCTTATTTTGGGCCGAGAGCACGTTCTGACTCTTCTGTTGAGAAGGATGATGTCCTCTGCATGTTGCTTGCCTTTGGTCTTAAAAGCTAGGCCACTTTAAAATTTGAGTCGGAGAGTCAAGCCAAGAAGCACCAAACTTTTTTGATGCTTCATCCATAGTGTCCGAGATAATCTTTCCGTGATCCTCGGCAACTCCTAACCTCAGTCATCAAGCATTAGAGGGCCTAGTAAGCCTGGAGTGGTATATCATATTGAAGGTGTCGAGTAAATAAATGAACTTCTTACAACTTTAATTAACCTTGATTCATTTTAATTCAGGCTTTTTTTGTGCAACTGGCTAAATACAGACCAAATACTCAGTAGTTGTTACTTTTACACTTTAAAATTCATTCCTTCCAAAACGCTTTTTGTAATGTTCTTTGCTTATATATTTTCACCCTCCCGTAGCTGCTTCTTTTCACTCAACCGTTATTTCTCTATTTTTCTACAGCTTGGCTTGGCTAAATTTTTGACACCAGGCCACGATAACTAGCATGGCTAGGTATGCTTTTTAACGCCTGCTACCCATCAACGTTGTGTGTTACTCCTGCATATATTTGCACGCTATTGTGCTCCACAATTAGTGGAAATATATGAATTTGCAGCTGAGATGCGTCCTCATCTGAACTGTACCTTTATAATAAAAAAATGGCTTTATTGGACCACCGTGTACCACTTTTGCAGTCGGCCATTACTTTTTGTGCAACGTGGGTGCATTCGATACTTATTTTCGAGCCCTGGCCTTGGAGCTTTGTGGTCTGACCAAAACGGGGTCATGAACCAAAGAGGGTCAAATATAGGTGAGCATATTAAAAGCAAAACAAACTGTACCACCCCAGCAGAAGCAAACTGGTAAAAGTCAATCGACATGTGAAACGCCGTACACATGTAAGCAGTTAAGAGGCCAAAACTTTTGTGTACAAGAGGCCTGGTGAAAACTTCCCACAGAAACATATGTCCTGTGACAGATGCACTTGACGTCTACCATGGAAGGCGATATAATGTCTACCCCAGGTAACGCTTCCCTATGCGCCTGGTAACGTCCCGTAAACCTCACGATTGCACGGGAAAACGCAGGACAGCTTGGAGAGCTGAACCCCACCGCATGATGCGTTTGATTCCTTCCCAGAGAGTTAGAGACCGTGCCACTCTTTAGGTTTGAAGTATCAGCTTCTTTCTTTGGACAGTCACTTTCAGTCTTGGCTGGAGGGTTTGCCTATCTGTCCTGCTCAGCCCAGGGAGCACGCATCCCTCTCTCACCTAATGCTACTGTCTGTTTCAGTATATATGATCCCCTCCACTCCTTTACCTGCACAGAGCTGTATGAGACTATTTTACAATTATACCCCTCTGTCGAGTGTCTCGATCTAATGTGCTAATGCCTGGCCTATTGGCTTTACCATTGCTTGTGTATGAAGCGTCGTTTGGTTTATCCTATTTTCTGTGCAGACACTAGATGACACTATCGTACCAGTATTGTCTGCTGCCTTTGCAAGAATTGAAAATCCTGACCTCCCGAATTGCAATGCAGAGCAATACCGAAGATCAGACTAAAATCAATTCACCTGTAAAGCTTTCACATTAAGTCTCAGAAATGAACTAAAGTTGCTACAGCTACTGAGAAGTCTAATACATCTGCTTCAGAAATATCTAAACTACAAAGGGCTCGAATCACGGGGGAGTATTATTACTTATTTTTTTCAAATCTTATAAAGTACTCAGTTGGCCCAAAAAGTCTATCTGAATACTTTACACAGAAGAAATTAAAGATTCAAGTGATAAAAGGAGAAACTCTAACATGCGCATTGAGTTACAAGGTGAAAGAGAAAGTCTGACATAGGCATATGAGAAAAGACTTATAATTAAGGACAGAATTAGTCGTTTAGAGTGAGAACACACGTTTTGAGAGATGAGACATGGATATAGGAACTTGCCAAACATTGGTGCTGAGTGACGATATATAACATTAAATGTAGGCATTGTGAGGTATGAAAGTCTCTTGAGTATTAAGAAATATTAGAGAAGTCCTTCTCAGATGTGGATTTGTTTTCTACAGATGAGTCTGGGGGGAAAAAAGAGTGGGTATTTTGGGGTGAGAGAGTTCGCACTCCAGTATCTGCAGAATTCAGGAATTTGTGATTTAAGGGTTTCTCTTGGGGTTGTCAGACAGAGCTTACTTTGTGAAATAATAAGTGCAGGTGCCCTTCGTTTTTGACTATTTTTTAAATAGTGATGAACCAATCAAGTTGTAAAGTATCTAGGCCCGTATTTATGAGGTCCTTGCGCCACCGTTGTGTCACTTTTTATGTCGCAACAGCTGTGCAAACACTACCTCATTATTGAGGCCACACAAAGCCACTCTGCATGGCTTTGAATGGCCTCATAAATATGAAGTAAGGCAAGGCAGCGTAAATCGCTGGGTTGCCTTACTCTACCCTAGGGATGCATTCCATGGGCATTGCGATGGCTGTTTCCACACAACACCTATTGATTTTTTACGTTTGTCGCATCCCCAGATTTATCAGACCACCTAAACCAAGGGATGCGCCAAAACCTTACGCCTCCTCCGATTAAGGCAAAATGAAGAGTACTATAACAACTTTTCCTTGTTTTTTTCCTCTTTCTATGTGTGCTGCATTCTACAGCATGCATAGAAAGAAGAAAAAGCCGCCCAGGATTGTTTTTGTGCAGGAATGTGCCCCTTCCTGCACCAAACAATCCTGCGTGCAATGAAGGCACTCTTGCACCATGATGCAGCGATGCCTGTGTTGGCGCTAGGCTGCCGAAACAACACCAACGCTCTGGGAAAGGACAGTATGCCGTAGATAGGGTGCATTTCTGCCCTTTCCCTGTGACGGAGGGCAGAGCTGCAAGATAACTTGCTGTGCTGCTCTGCGTCACAAATATCATAAATTTGGGCCCAAGTTTAAAGATGGTTTATCTTTATTTGTGGTTATGGTACAAAATATGGAATGCTCTAGTTCTAGGTAGATTGTGGAAGGTGGTGGGAGCAGATTTTGCAGAATTATCATGAGATCAGCTTTCACTTCAGATGTAGTTATTAATTAAGTTGTGATTGAATGGCATTCCAAATTGTAACTGGATACATTCATGCACAAAAAGAGGTGCTTACAAAAACAAAACTGACAACTTCAACACAGTTGCAGAGATTTTGCAGTTTTGAAGTGGTCTTTCCTAAGTTTGTGTTCAATATGATTTTCCATCTTGGTAACTCCCCAGTCTCTCTAATTGTTGACCTTTCTGTGGCCTTGTTTTTCAGCTTGAGGAGAGAAGGGTACACCGTTCAAGTGAACGTGAATGACTATCTGGATATATACTGCCCGCATTACAACGAGACCATCCCTGAGCACAAGATGGAGCAGTACATACTGTACATGGTTAACTACGAGGGCTACAGGACCTGCAATACCAGCCAGGGCTTCAAGCGCTGGGAGTGCAACCGACCACACTCGCCGCACAGTCCCATCAAGTTCTCGGAGAAGTTCCAGCGCTACAGTGCGTTCTCGCTGGGCTACGAGTTCCATGCCGGACATGAATACTATTACATATGTAAGTACCATGAGAGGTTTCAAAGCCACGCTCTGAGTATAACATATGGCCACTTATACGAGAGTGAAATGAAATGTCACCCCTTCCTTCTGATTAGACTCTTCCTCCTTGGTAGATTTGCGATCCCTGTGTGAAGGGCTGATGTAACCCATATGTCCTCTGATTCTGTTGTGGACTACCTTGGATGAGTTGGTTGAAAGGAAACACCGGCTCTAATAATGCTTGTAAGGACCCCTTATCCAAAATGGGAAGCTATTTCTTCTTTCCAGATTTGTTATTCCTGAGAAGATGAGCAGTGTAAGCTCCAGGATCCTTCTAGTAGCGTGTAAAACACCTTATATGAGCCGGGTGTGATAGAAGCACCAACTTAATGCATGATTCCTCTCACTCTAAACGAAGGAAGAGTCATGTGGTAACTTTAGTATACAGAACATAAGTTATTTCAATATTGAATGTTTCGATATTTGTTTAAGTATACATCAAACTACAATGAGGTATGAGTGGAGCATTGTGTCCTTGCTGACATACTCATCTGGTAACTGTAGTGAAAAGGGCTAAAGTTGTTTTAAATATTGAAACTGTCTGTATTTGTGTAAATGTGCAACAAACTAGAATAAGGTTATGTATACCCTTCCCAGGTGTCGGCAAAGCATCACTCCTGGAAGCCAATGCGTGCTTCTTCCTTATAGAAGAGCTCACACCTCTGTCATCACGCACAACAGCTTCCCACCTAAGCCACACTAAAAATTCACACCCTGCCAACTAACACAACCTATGCAGTAGCTCGATACCCGCCTGCCAGAGCGGCAGTGGTGCTTACCACTGGTATGAATCAGTGCTTAAAGGCAACTGCAATCCAATAATGCCCGGATAGAACAGCACCGTTTGGATGGGAGTCTTGTATCTCGAGTCCACAGGCAGCCATGCCTTCCCTCTGAGTGTGTTTATTCAAAGCTAATAAGTGTGGTTTCACAATGATCAAGGTTGTGTTTTATGGTGACCAGTCTCTTCAACTGCAATCCAATAATGCCCGGATAGAACAGCACCGTTTGGATGGGAGTCTTGTATCTCGAGTCCACAGGCAGCCATGCCTTCCCTCTGAGTGTGTTTATTCAAAGCTAATAAGTGTGGTTTCACAATGATCAAGGTTGTGTTTTATGGTGACCAGTCTCTTCACAGTGGTTTCCCCTTTCATTTCAGCAACGCCGACACACAACCACCGGCGGGCCTGCTTGAAGATGAAGGTGTTTGTTTGCTGTGCCACCAGTAAGTATGGTCCTTCAGTTATACTGTCCCTCCTCTCGCATGCTCCGTAGCAGAGACACACTTTTGAACTCCTTATCAAATTTACAATTATTCTCCAGAAAATTCACTCGCACCGGAGTCTGGTAATGCTAGGTAGACACTGATCACATTTGGGTAAACATTTTCCAGTTTTTTTTAGGTTTGATGTGTATGGAGATTGCAATACTCATGACGAAAATACTGTATTCTATACTTACTTTAAAAGGTGTAGGTCATCCTCCTTCAGCCATTGGCATTGTTTGCTGTGGAACCTTTAGTCAGCTGCTTCAGACATTGACATTGTTGATTATTACGCCGCAGTCTCACATTTTTTCTGTTGGTTGTTTGGTTGTATCCTTCCTCCTGAATTGGATAGCACAGTGAGTTATTTAACATCTGAAATCACGCATCAAGGGGGCCGGAAGATCTGGGTAACAAGCTCAGACAAAAACATCTGCAAATGGATGCAACAGAAAATAAGCATTCCTTGTTCTCTGTGGCATCCATTTTTCCGATGCTTTTTGTAGGTGCTTCGGTACAATAAGTTCCAGGTTTGGACAGTGTGCACGTTCCCGATACGAAAGTCATACAAACTTCAAACCTATTTGTTTTGCCGATGCTTTTAAAATGTAGTCATCTAACCCAGTTGTTTGAAGATGGATGCAGATTTTGGTAGTCCTGTCCCAAACGTTAAGGCGAGTGCTTGGAGGGTGAAGTTCGGTTCCATCCTCAGCCAGATTGAGAGCAGTAGTCTAAAAAAACACTGTCTTGCTCAGCTTAGAGTTGCCACTGGAATTATGCAGTACTGTGGTGTCTTAAGCATCATTGTGGTTTTTCAACATTCATTTTCCGTCGTTTGCTGCACAATGTTTTTTTTAGCACAAATGGGTTTAAGTTCCTAACCGAAAAGTGCCATATGTGGTTATGAACTTCGTAAAGGATAACTGGCTACCTTTCAATTACTGATGGCTGTATTCAGATTTTAAACTTTTATTAATGAGGTACAACTTTACCTAGATGGTATTAATAGTTAAAATAACAAGCGTACAAAACAACAAACAAAATATTTAGCTTTTGCAGCACAAATCCTTTTCTGGATTCACATGCTGTGCATAATTCCTCAATCAAGTGGTTGGGTCTGGATTTATCTTCTCTTTTCCCTCCCCTTCCCCCGTGGGCGTAGTCAACAACTATTTAGTGGTATCTTCACCCCTTTTTATGATGTCAGGTGGCACCTGGATGTTCCTGTGTGTAGCCGCCTTCTTCAGATTATTGTTTCCGCCGTTGGGTTTGGAAGCAATGGTGGAGCTCCGAAAATATTTCGAAAAAAAGTTTTTGAAGAAATATATCGATTCGCCAAAGACCGCAAAAGGAACAACTAGCAGGGAGAAGGGAACCCTTCTCTTTTTTCTCCCGACGGGGGATCCCGCTGGTACCAGCCACATGGTCGGAGAATGAAGGCAGGTAGGGGCCATGGAAAACACCCCATTTAAATTCTGCCTAAGCTGCCACCACAGATTTGCCTTAAGAGACCCCCACAAGATACGCAATCTCTGCCTACCCAGAGACCACAGAGATGAGGACTGCGAGGCCTGCGCTGCATTCGTGCCCAAAACCCTGAAGGTATGCTGAAAATAGAGGCTGGAGCACTATACCACCATGGCCTGCACCAGAGGACACAAGTTTAATTGAAGGATCTCAGCCTCTTAAGTGACGACGGGGAAAACGTTGAGGAAGCCGAGACAGCTCATGGTGAGGGATCGGATATCGAAATATATGCGACTGATGTGGAAAAGAAGCAGGCAGTGAAGAAACCACCGAAGGACTCTGAGAAGTTAAGACATAAGGTAACAAAACCACCTAAGGCCCTGAGTGAAAACGCTCACACAGTAAGTGCCTAAAGGTAACCTTGGCGCCCAAATATTCGCTGACCAAAGATTAGCTGACCAAAGGACAGCCGTAAACAAATGTGTCCAACAGATCCCAAGTGAGCGCCACCAATACTGGCAGTACTCAGTGCTTTGTCAATATTTTGACTATCCAATCAGCTCGAGAGTGAGCTAGAGAAAGATCCAAGGCCCCGGGGTCAGCTGAACAATCAATGCTGAAAAAGAGATCTTCACTGACGCTCGAGACTGAAGAGAAAAAGTTTGAAGTCGAGAGAAAGAAAAGAAGACTCGAGGTAGAAATGGCAGCACTCCTGCAAAAGGAAATTGATGATTCCTTAAAGGATTTTCAGATCCCACAAAAACTGCCAACATTCTTCGACGGTGAAGGATGACCAATATGCCCTGGAGGCTCCAGCAACACCAGAGCCCCATGAGGAAGAGCAAGAAGAGTTCTATCAACCCAGTGGAAGCGTCAGGCTTTGAAGATACATTTTGACATGATCTTGAGACTGATTCCCCAGAGGAAGGAGTCGACAGCTACCCTCTGAGGCCATCACCACCAGATGACCTCCATTTCCAATAACCTAATCAAAAGGGCTGCTGAGACATATGGAGTCCAGCTGGCAGAAGAGAAGGGAGATTCATGCTTCCTCCTCAAGATACTAATACCAGCCAGCAAGGGGAATCTATATCTTCCAAAGTTTTCCAGCATATTAGATCAAGGAAAGAAGGCTTTTCGGGAACCAGCTACTGCTAAAGCAGTAACCCCCAGAGTAGAGAAAAAATACAAGCCATCTACTCAAGACTCGAAAAATATACAAGAGAATGCAGCGGCTGATTCCATCATTGTGGCAACTGGAAGAAAGCGGAAAAGTGCGCACACCTCCACAAGACCACCACCTGAAATGGAGAGCAAGAGGCTGGACATGGTGGGGAGGAAATGGAGAGGGAGGCTGCAATCTAATGGCAGATTGCCCACCCCAGTGCCATCTTAAATAGATATGGCCACCAACAATGGGATGAGAGGAGTCCCTCATGTAACATCTCCTAGGGTAGTACAAAAAGAGGCCTAAGGCAGTCATGCAAGAGGGATGGAACATGTCTAAAATCAGCCCTGGGTGCGGCAGACACTGCCGGGAAGCAGATGTGCACAGGCACAACTTTGAAATGACGTTCATGGCTTAGAGTATTGGTATTCAAGCCAGAGGAACAAACCTCTTTCATCTACATGCCCTTTACAGGACATGTCCAGTTCAGCCTGGCAGTCGAGGAGTCCTTTCAACAGCTGAAGAAGGACAATGAAATGGCCAAAGCAAGGAGGGGCTCTAGTATACAGAGGCACATTCAGAAGGAGAGATGGCACATCCCGAAGACTTACTGGCAGAGTGCCTTTACATTGGGGCAGCAGCGGCAACCACAAGGCAGCACACAGCAGGCCACGTACTAACAGTGGCAACACCCCAGTAGACAACCCTTTCGGGCATGAGGAAGTGGGGTTGAGGATAGACTCCTCGAGGGGAGGCGCAACAAGCAAGTGACTTGAGCAACAACACCTGCCCCCACATAACACCAGTGGGAGGCTGAATAAGAAACTACCCACAGGAGTGGGAAAAAACTCACATCAGATTAATAGATTTTGAACGTGATACATTAAAGATGCTGTATAGAACTTATCAAGGAACCACCTCCAATCCCCTCCAAAACCAAAGTATTTTCAGGGTGGAAAGATCCTACAACTAAGTTAAGGGGTGAAATAGCTCTTACAAACGAAAGAGTACCAGCAAGGGAAAGAAACAATGGAAATTATTCCCCTTACTTCTTGGTCCCAAAACAGGATCTGACTCTGAGACCAGTGCCAGACCTCAGACTCTTAAACACATTCATCCCTACCCAACACTTCAGGATGACAACACTTCAGAGTTATAGCATTCTTAAAGAAAGGAGAATATATGGCAAAGCTAGACCTAAAGGATGCCTACCTACACATCCCAATGAATCAAGCACACAAAAAATACCTCAGATTCATTTTAGACAAAGTGCACTTCCAGTTCACAGTGCTGCCCTTCGGCATTAAAATCAGCACCACGAGTCTTTACAAAGTACCTCGCCACAGTTGTAGGATATCTAAGAAGGAAGGGTATCCATGTAAACCCAGACTTAGACGATTGGCTAATGAAGGTGAACATAAAACAGAAATGCCTAGACATTCAGACAGAAACCAACACTCTAGAATGTCTAGGTTTCTCCATAAACCACAAAACGTCGTCCCCAAAGCCAGAGCAAGAAGAGGTGTTTCCGGGAGCAACACTCAATTCAAGAACAGCCAGAGGCTACCCTGTCCAGAAGAGGGCACAGGCGATCACAGATCAAGTTCACCTTTACCAGAGAGGAAACTCTGACAATGAGGACAGTCATGAAATTAATGGGCATGGTGGCATCATGCAGACCGCTGGTAACACATTCGAAACTGCATGTGCCTCCTTTCCAAGAATGGATCTGCAACAAATGGTCACAAGCCACAGGGAATTGAGAGGATCTAGTGATTGTCACAGCAAAGCTACAAAAGGAAGCTCAGTGGTAGAAATTTCAAGAACGTGAAAGTAGAGAGACCATTCAAAACACCAATTCCAACAGTGACCATTACAACGGATGCAGCCCACAAGGGTTGGGGGTTACACACACAGGCAACCTCAAGGTACAGGGACAATGGACCAATACAGATGTGCTGAGATTAATCAATTAAGTTGAAATAAAAAAAAAATCCTGGCCCTAAAGGCATTCGAAACACACATTATAGGTCAAACTGAACTAATATAAACAGACCACACAAAAATGATGTTCTACCTCAAAAAACAGGAAGGAACACAAATATTCATCCTGAGCAAGCTAGCCCTAGATATGTGGCAATTGGCAATACTAAGGAAGACCACACTGAAAGCAATACACCCGTTGGGAAAAGAAAACACAGAAGCGGACAGATTGAGAAGACAGGAAAGCAGTTCTCATGAATGGGAACTAAAGCAGCCGGTGCTGGAGAAGATCTTCAAAGTCTGGGGAAGACTACAAATAGACCTGTTTGCAAAAGCAAGGAATGCAGAATGCCAAAGCTTCACCTCCTGGTTTCAACACCACCAATCAGAGGGGAATGCCCTGTCAATAAACTGATCACAGAGATTTGCTTAGGCTAAGCCAGACAACCAGGCAGGGAACACCTCATTCTCATAGCGCCACAGTGGGGCGGACAGGAAAGACTTGGTAGTCGGACCTACTGGAAAAGTTCTGACGTTGAATGATAACAATCAAAGCAGAACAAGGCCTAACAGTTCAGGAGGGGAGAGTGTACCACCCGGAACCAGCAACACTCACCCTAGCAACCTGGTTCATGAAGACTTAGAATTTGGACAACTCCAAGTATTACCTAGGACAATGGAGATCCTTAAGGAAGCTAGAAGCAGCTTCTTCACATCACCAGTGGTAAAAAAATTCCTAGAAGGAGCAAAAAGAATCGCTCCACCAAAATCAGATCCAGCTCCATTATGGAACCTAAACAACACGCTAAAACAATTAGTGACAAAGCGCTTTGAACCTATGCACAAAACAGATTTAAAATCCCAAATGCTCAAGACAGCGTTCCTAATCAAAATCTGATCTTTACGCAAGTAATCGAACTGCAGGTACTAACAATACAGGAACCATACTTGCAAATACACTGGGATTTTATTATGCTTTAATTTATTTTAATCAGCTTTTGATTCATATTAACAACCTGGAGACTGATTTTAAAAGCTAGCAGGCATGGTTTGAATAAAAAAGTTCTTCCTTACACTGCAAGAAAGTGTACATGTTGGTAAATAATATTACATATTCTTTCTGCTAAAAGTGTAACATTTTACTTTCTAAAGCAGGGATCTGTTGGCTAGATAATCACTCCATGGAAGGTGTCCTGTGATATGCACTGTGATACTCTCCATAATTCACATTATCACTGCTACTAAATATTCTGAAACATGTAATGTGGCCCTGCTTTGTGACATAATTCCAAGGCTCCAGGTACCAGATGCCGTTGAGAGTGGCCAACCCTGAGCTCCATGCTGCTGGCACACAATAGTCCTTTTAGAAGGTATGCCTAGTCGGCACTTACCTGCCTCACAGTGCATTGTAGGTTACAGCTGAAGTGTCTAGCCCTACATACAGTGATCCCGCTTTAACTTGGGATTCATGTGCAGAACGTCAGCAGTACAATACCGGACCAGTTACATAAAGTTCAAAGGGCATTGCATAGATAACTGAAACGAGAGTGTACAGACCTGATGTTTGATGACACACATTCTGAAGCAGCATTTTTAATGTATAAGTACATGTTTCGTAAGCTAAAGTTTGCAAAAGTGGGTTTCTGTTTTTGATTTGAGATGAACAACCCCAGTGAAGTAACTGCTGGAGGATGCAGCTGTCATGAGATGTGAATGGTACATACATTCCAAAAATGCATGCTGTCTGCAGTTGCAAGTCGTGGACATGGAGCTGGCTAAAGTCATCTAACTTTTCTCAGGATGCTAAGGATAAGCTCATCAATGTACCTTTCAATAGTATTAACTTTCTGGATTGGCTCATGTATTGGGTTTCCATAATTAGTGTTCTCCAGTTTTGGGGTATCTTTCATAGATTCACATGCTTGAATCATTCCCTGTCATTGAAGTGGAAGTCCCACGGTACATAGAAAGCAGTAAAAAATAAATTGTCTTTTTTCTCTTTTTTTTCTTCATTGTAGTCAATGGCAAAAATACATCCACTTTCCTAGCTTATTAGCTTCATTAGGAAAGGTCCAAAGTTCAGCCAATCAGGCGAGACCACCCCTTTAGAACCCTCAGCACAGAGGCTCAGTCTCTCAGATTTTCTACCGCACATCATTTGTACGGGAGTCTCCCTGAACTCTGCTCAGTTTACTTTCTCTTCAGGAGATATTATTCAGCTTTTTCATTCCTAGCTTGGCTGTAGTTCTTTCTCCATCATGTCTACAGCTAGAAAAGGTTTATTTAGACCTTGCGGTACCTGTGGGAAATTAAGACTTCATTGTGAAGACCCTATCAAGGACTGTATCTACTGTCTCCATCCTGAACATAAAGTGAAGGGTTGCAAGATCTGCAAAACATTTCCCAGTAAAACTCTCGGAGACAGAGAAGCCAGGCTCCTGCTTTGGGTACAAAAGCGGAAGTCCAGAGAGTCTTTGTCTGAGGAGGAGGACAGTGATGCTTCAGTGGCCTCAAGAAAAAGGAAGAGGTCTGTGGAGAGCTCCTCCCCCAAAACCAGTAAGTCAGCCAAGAAGCTGCATCTGTTTAAGGAGAGAGCAGAGGAACATAGCACAACTTCCAGGGAACATAGTGGTAAGGTTTGTTCTGAGCCACTACTCCAGCTACCACATCAAAGAAGTTTTAAGAAATCTTCAAGTTCCCTACCACCGTCGACATCCAAGATTTTCGCACCGTCAACGACCGCATCGTCAACGTCAGGCTTTGCTTCATCGATGACTAAAGTGACGGCCACATTTTGTCACGTACTGCGCTGGACTTCTCACCTCTGGATTTCGGATTGGCGAATACACCAAGTCTTCTACAGGTCCTGGATACTCCCAGATAAGGGCGACCCCTTCTAGTAGCCACTGTGCCGCTTGACAGGCTATGCCAAAGCAGACCGTACCCTCCAGAAGTAGTCCCAGAGGGAAAAAAAACCAACACTGGGGAAAAAAACTCTAACAGGAACTCCTGAAGGGAAAACAAGAAAAAACAGGACTTGACAACAGGAAACAAAAATAGGCAATATCCAGGGTAAAAGGCAGGAAAAAAGGAACAGGTAAAAATATCCCAAGGCAAAAGCAGGAACAAAGAACAGGCAAAAATCTCCCAAGGCAAAAGCAGGAACAAAGAACAGGCAAAAATCTTCCAAGGCAAAAAAGCTGGAACAAAGAACAGGAGCGAACAGCACAACCAGAAGGAAGTGTTTGCAACGCAAGGAGGAACAAGACTGACTGACTTATATACTGAGAAAAGGGAAGTGACATCACAGGAAAGGGAAGTAACACCATCTTGGATTGGGAAAAGCCCATAGACCAGTATAGGAAAAAGGAAGTAGTATAAAAGAAAAACAGAGCATGCTGGGACAAAAACACGAAGAAGACAAGATGGACACAACATGGATATAGACAGGCAAAAGGACCAACCAAAAACCCACCACCACCAACAAAAGAAGAAAAAAGGCTACAAGTAAGTGTAGCGCGACCGGAAGCGAAATATATGCTTCCCAGAAAGCATAGGCAAAAAACGCGGGGAACGGCGCTCCGAATATCAGTAGCGCGTTCCACCCACGAGGACAGAAAGAGACGCCGCGTCAGAGCGCGGCGTTACAGTAGGTCCCCTCCCCGAGGCACCAGGTTTGTCAGGATGATTGTCAAAAAACAGGCGAACCAAACAGGGAGCATGGACAGAGGAAGCATCCTCCCAAGAACAGTCACTGAGGGGGTATCCTTTCCAATGGACCAAAAACTGTAGCTTGCGTCGAAAAATTCTGGAATCACAGATCTCCTGGACTTCATACTCAGGCTGTCCATTGATAGACAGAGGAGGTGGACATTGGAACTGACGATGGTAAGGATCAGGAACAAAGGGTTTTAACTGGGACACATGGAAAACAGGATGAACCCTCCAGGTATGAGGTAAGCGGAGACGCACAACTACAGGATTCAGGATGTGCGAAATTCGAAAGGGTCCATAAAAACGTGGTTTGAACTTATTGGTGGAAAACCGGGATGGTAGAAATCTGGAAGAAAGCCATACCTTGTGGCCCACTTGATACAAAGGTGCGGCTTGCCGATAACGATCCGCTTTTCGCTTCATAGCTTGTTTCGAAGCTAGGAGAGTTGTGTGAAGTAGGCCCTGGATTCGACGGATCTGTCGTGAAAAAGAAGTGACTGCAGGCACAGAAGAGGATGTTCGAGAAACAGTAGTGAAAGTCCTCGGATGAAGTCCATAAGTACAATAAAAGGGTGTGGTCTTGGTCGCACTATGTATTGTGTTGTTATAGGAGAACTCAGCAAGAGCAAGATATTCCGACCAATTGCTTTGTGTAGCATTACAGTAACATCTCAGATACTGCTGAAGTTCTTGATTCACTCGCTCAGTTTGCCCATTCGTTTGTGGATGGAAACCCGAGGATAAAGAAATCTCAATGTTAAAGAAGGCACAAAAGGCTCTCCAGAAACGTGATACATATTGAGGCCCTCTGTCCGAAATGACCTCTTGAGGAAGACCATGGAGGCGAAAAATATCCCGTAGAAAAATGCGACTCATTTCTGGGGCCGTTGATAGTTTCTTCAAGGCTGAAAAATGGGCCATCTTGGTGAATGAATCTACGGTCACCATGATTACTTGGTTACCAGAGGAGGTAGGTAGAGAGCATATGAAATCCGTGGATAGAGTACACCAAGGAGCGGAAGGAACCGGTAAAGGTCTTAATAAACCTGCCACCTTAGGGGTGTCTTAGTCTGGGCACAGACTGGGCATGCTGACACATAGGTTTCAGTGTCTGTCTTTAGCGACGGCCACCAAAAAGATCGCTGCAGCAGCTCCTGGGTCTTCCTGATACCTCAATGACCGGCTATAGGAGAATCATGGCACATTTGCAGGGCTTCTGTCTGCACTTTCTTGGTAGGTAGGAAAAGAGCATGTTGATGATAGAAGTAGTTGTCCTTCTTCTGCAAAAAATGAGTCACTTTATCCCATTCTGAAGCAGACAGAAACTGGTACTCGGATTGAATGTGTTCTTGAAAAGATTGAGTAGCTCCGATGATCCTGCTAGCCTCAATAAGATGTGGAGAGGAGTTCTGGGCTATGTCAGGATATCTGCGGGATAAGGCATCTGCCACTAAATTCTGGGAACCAGGTATGTACGTGATCACAAAATCGTACTGGCTAAAGAAGAAAGCCCATCGAGCCTGACGACTGTTGCGACACTGAAAGCTCCGAAGACACTGGAGATTACGGTGATCAGTCCTCGCTTCAAAAGGCTCTGTGGAACCCATCAGGAAATGCCTCCATTCCTTACAAGCTACTTTGAGAGCGAGTAGTTCAAGTTCCAGTACAGAATAATTTTGTTCAGCCTCTGATAGAATATGAGACAGATAAAAGATAGGATGTTCCAATCCATCATTGTCTTGCTTCTGCAGCAGAACTGCTCCAATAGCTCTGTCCGAGGCATCAGTCATGACGATAAATTTCTTGGTATTGTCAGGATGACGCAACACGGGTGCTTGGGTAAAGGCTGTCTTTAATTCTTGAAACGCGCGTTCAGCTTCCTTGGTCCAAATGAAACCCTTCTTCAGGTTCTCTTTCTTAATTGTTTGTGTTATGAAACTTTGTAGGTGGGCAAAGTTCTGAACAAACTGACGATAAAAGTTTGATAAACCAAGAAAACATTGCGTTTCTTTAATGGACGTTGGAGAAGGCCAATCTAATATGGCACTGACCTTGTCAGGATCCATGGATATTCCGTGTTGATTAATACAAAACCCGAGATACCTTACTTCAGATTTATGGAACTCACACTTCTCAGGTTTACAAAACAATTGGTTCTTCTTGAGTCTTTCCAGGACTTGCAGGACGTGTTCTACATGGTGCTCAGGATCACAGGAATGTATCAAGATATCATCCAAATAAATGACTACATATTGGTTGAGTATATCAGAGAAAACTGAATCCATAAATCGTTGAAAAACAGAAGGGGTGTTGGTCAGTCCAAAGGGCATAACACAATACTCATAGTGCCCAAAAGGGGTACGGAAAGCAGTCTTCCATTCATCTCCTTCCTTGATCCAAAGGAGATGATAGGCACCCGTAAGTCTAATTTAGTAAATATCTTGGCTCCTTGAATAGCATCCAATATATCTCTGATTAAAGGCAGTGGATATCGATCCTTAATCGTTATCCTGTTGAGTTCACGAAAGTCCACACAAGGACGCAGATCCTTGGTCTTCTTTGGGATGAAGAAGAGAGGAGCCCCAGCGGGGGATGTGGAAGGAGCAATCAAACCGTTGTGTAAGTTGTCGTCTAAATATTCCCTTAGCACCTTCTTTTCTTGGTCTGTCAGAGAATACATTCGACCGAAGGGGACGATTTCATCAGGAATTAAAGGAATAGCACAGTCATAACTGCGATGAGGTGGCAAAATAGGATTACTAGGTTTCTGAAAAATCCTGATATATTCCTGATAACAATCTGGAACCCCCTGGGTAATATTGATAGAGTTAGTGTTATCCTTAGTTGACTGACAGGACCTTTTTGGAGTCCAATAAGAAGTAGTGGAATAACAATTCTGTTGACAAAATGAAGACGTTAGGGATATAGTTCGTGTTTCCCAATTGATATAGGGGTTGTGACGGGCTAACCAGGGAATTTCCAAAATCATGATGTGATTTGGTGAGGCTATGAGATCAAAGGCAACGTGTTCTTGATGCCCCCCAAATGTCAAACAAAGAGTAGGAGTTGAGGCCACCACAGGTCCTGAGGTTAACAGAGAGCCATCCACCGTGTGAACCTGCTCAGGAGTTTCTTTAGGAATGCGGGGAATTCCTTTACTCGTAGCCCAGGTCTCATCCAGATAGAGTCCACTGGCTCCACAATCAAGGAGAGCCAGAAGATTTTCTTCTTGATCTTGTGAACTTTGTAACTTGACAGAGAGGATAAACAGGGTGGACATGCTTTCTTTGGAGGAACATATTGATGGTACTTCAGCTCCTCCCGTCTCCTTCCTCCTTACAGGGGACGGGAGCTGGCGTTTCCCGCAGGCCTTGAGGGATGTACCGGACAACTGCGGATCAGGTGGCCAGCCTTACCACAGTATAGGCAAAGTCCCCTTTGTCGTCGTTCCTCCCTTTCTGACTCCGTCAATGGCCCACAAACCAGATCTATCTGCATGGGCTCTTCATGGGGAGGTGGAGAGGCTTCAGATGGATTATCTTCCGTTCGCCGACTGCTAGCACGAAAGGTACCGGACTGGTATGGAGCTCTAGTTTAAGTTTTTCCATCTTGCGCTCTCGAAGTCTATACTCGATGTTCATAGATTGATCCATTAATTCTTTCAAAGAACAAGCTGGAGAAGAGTGTACAAGCTCATCTTTAATTTCTTCATGCAGGCCTCTGCGGAAAAGGGTTACGAAGGTGCGTTCTACCCAGGAGGTTTCAGCTGCCAGCTGTTTGAAGCGGGTTATATACTGCAGTACATCCTGATTACCCTGCTGAATGCCACATAAGGCTTCTTCAGCTGCTGCTTCTACCCCAGGTCTCTCAAACATTTGTTTGAAAACAGTCAGGAAAGCGGAATAGTTAGCCAGGACTGGATCATCTGCAGAAACCAGAGGAGTCGCCCAAGCAAGCGTTGGACCAGACAAGGCACTGATCAGATAGCCCACCTTAGCATTATCTGAAGAAAACTGGAGTGGACGAAAGGCAAAGTAAACCATCAGAGCGTCCAAAAATTCCTTTATCTTTAAAGGATCTCCGGAATATCGAGGAATAGTAGCAGATACAGGTGGTATGTCCATTGATCGGGAAGACAAGACCTGTCGTAGCGCAGTGTTCTCTGCCTGTAACTGTTGTAACTCTTGGGCTTGTTGTTGGACAGTCTGTAACATGGCTTGAGCATTTTCTGATGCCTCTCCCTGTGGATCTTCCATGGCACTTTCGCAACGCAGAATCTTTTTGCGTTGCAATCTGTCACGTACTGCGCTGGACTTCTCACCTCTGGATTTCGGATTGGCGAATACACCAAGTCTTCTACAGGTCCTGGATACTCCCAGATAAGGGCGACCCCTTCTAGTAGCCACGGTGCCGCTTGACAGGCTACGCCAAAGCAGACCGTACCCTCCAGAAGGAGTCCCAGAGGGAAAAAACCCCAACACTGGGGAAAAAACCTCTAACAGGAACTCCTGAAGGGAAAAAAAGAAGAAACAGGACTTGACAACAGGAAACAAAAATAGGCAATATCCAGGGTAAAAGGCAGGAAAAAAGGCACAGGTAAAAATATCCCAAGGCAAAAGCAGGAACAAAGAACAGGCAAAAATCTCCCAAGGCAAAAGCAGGAACAAAGAACAGGCAAAAATCTTCCAAGGCAAAAAAGCAGGAACAAAGAACAGGAGCGAACAGCACAACCAGAAGGAAGTGTTTGCAACGCAAGGAGGAACAAGACTGACTGACTTATATACTGAGAAAAGGGAAGTGACATCACAGGAAAGGGAAGTAACACCATCTTGGATTGGGAAAAGCCCATAGACCAGTATAGGAAAAAGGAAGTAGTATAAAAGAAAAACAGAGCATTGCTGGGACAAAAACACAAAGAAGACAAGATGGACACAACATGGATAGAGACAGGCAAAAGGACCAACAAAAACCCACCACCAACAACAAAAGAAGAAAAAAGGCTACAAGTAAGTGTAGCGCGACCGGAAGCGAAATATATGCTTCCCAGAAAGCATAGGCAAAAAACGCGGGGGAACGGCGCTCCGAATATCGGTAGCGCGTTCCACCCGCGAGGACAGAAAGAGACGCCGCGTCAGAGCGCGGCGTTACACATTTACAGTTCCGTCATCGCCAACGATTATGACTTCTTCCCTATTGTCAGCTTCTACCATAACGTTGGTGAGTTTAAAGTACGGTCCCTCACCTGCTCAGACCATCAAAATTTCAAAGAGACCGTCGACAGGCAAGAAGGTGAGGTCTCTAGTGTCAACGCACACACCGTCGACATCAACGAATAAGCTGCAAAGCTCAAAGTCGATGATTCCACTGACGACCGCATCGACGACGGCACGAAGATCTACTTTGCCGTTGACGACATCGCCGATGACACAAGCTCCGTCGACGACCGCACTGTCGATGACAGCCCTGTCAACGGCTCAAATTTCTGAGTCTTCAACCAAACAATATGGAGGATCTCCTTTCTTGCCCCTAAGGATTCTGCCAATAAGAAGTAAATCTACTCACCTTTTGCTTTCTCATACATCACCTAGTAAGGTGTCGCTAGCACCCCCACAGCATCTGTTTGCTGATGATAAGGAAGAGGACTATATATATTCAGATGACGGCCTTTTCCTGGTGGCAGGTAGCCCTTCAGAATTGCGCATTAAATGTCAGGAGGAAGATGATGAAGAAGAGAGTGATCAACTCTATTTAGGACAACAGGCGCAGAGTCACACAGAACCTCAGGAGTTGCAACAGGAACAAACTATCCAGATGCCTGTCTCCTTGATTGCCCATCTTCAGCAGATGATGCAAGATTATTATACTAGATTTCCTCCACCTGGCTCGACTACTCCGGTGCAACTTCTGCCCACACTGCTGAGCACTCCCATTCAGCCATCGGATTCTAGGGGACCCATCCCAATCCGTCATCTGGACAGGATATTGATCCACCTTCATCAGGTGACGAACAAGAGGAAGGCGAAATACAAGACTCTGACTCGCTAATCCAGGAATGGGATGAATATCAGATTGAGACGCCATCCCCTTCTACACCACCACCGGTCGACTCTCCACCGCAAGACATTGGTGGTTTCCACAGTGTAATGGAGAGAGCAGCAAAAAGATTTCAACTGCCAATAACATCCAAGCAGTCAGACTGTTTCCTCTATGATTTCAAGGAGGACACTAGAAAGTCAGTGAGAGCAATACCTATTGTTAACTTTATTTGGGAAGAAGGGCTTAAGGTCATGCAGACACCGTCTTCAATACCAGCGGTGCTACCAAGGCTCGAAAAGAAGTACAAGGCACCAGATAACTCACCAGCCTGCTTGGTTAGTCACCCTAAGCCGGACTCCATGATCAGGCAGCTCAGCGAAGGTCCAGGAATCCGTCTTCACGTTTGACTGCGCCCCTGGATAGGGAGGGGCGGGGGTTAGATTCAATTGGCAAGAATTTTTTGACTGTGGTGGCCACCACGGTCAGAGCAGCGAATTCCCTGGCAATCCTGGGAAGATACGACCGTCAAATGTGGTCAGATGTATCACAGTTTATGGACCTACTACCTGAGGATAGTAGAGCGGAGGTGCGCAAGATATTACAGGAGGGTGAGAAGATCTCAGCTGAGATTATAGATTGTGCCACCAATGTCTTGTCTACCGGGTTTCTGCCAGTTAGCCGGGGCTGCTGTACTCAGATGTCAGGGGTGGCTGAAGGCTACATCTTTTCGCCCAGAGGTGCAGTTAAAGATCATAGACATGCCCTATGATGGTGAACTGTTATTCGGTAAGCATGTTGATGATGCTTTGCAGTCCATTTAAACAGACACCGAAACAGCCAGATCCCTGGGTACATTACAGTTCAGAAGACAGCCCTTTCGAGGAGCAAGAGGAAGTGGGCTCTATTCTTACAGAGGCGGCTCACACCAGTATGTCAATATTCAT
The DNA here is from genome assembly GCF_031143425.1 of Pleurodeles waltl. Classification (NCBI taxonomy): domain Eukaryota; kingdom Metazoa; phylum Chordata; class Amphibia; order Caudata; family Salamandridae; genus Pleurodeles; species Pleurodeles waltl. The sequence goes on from NC_090451.1 coordinate 661,000,555, forward strand.
CCTACCAATGCCAATTTCGTTCCACCATTGGTCAACAGCAGCCGCATACTTATCAACAACCACCATATACACACTTCCGGCAAACCTCAAGAGGAAAATCTGCTTACAAGGCCAAAGAAGCAGCAAGAAAACACTGACCTTCATCAGTTGCCTGCACCCAACCCCTATCCCAACACTCTGATAGGGGGCAGAATTTCCAATTTCCTTCACCAGTGGTCCCAGATTACATCAGACAAATGGGTCCTCGATATTGTCAGCAAGGGACACACACTAGAATTCAGTCAGCCTTCCCCTCACGTACCACTAAAAGGACCCCCACCTGCCCATCTAAAGGAACTCCTAGTGCAGATTGCCATCTTGATAGACAATGGAGCAATAGAGATCGTACCAAAGAATCAGAGGGGAGCAGGCTTCTACTCTTGCTTTTTCCTTATACGGAAAAAGGCAGGAGACTGGAGACCTATTTTAGACCTTCGCTCTCTGAACAAATTCCTGAAAAAGCAATCATTTCGCATGATCTCCCTTCAAGATGTCCTACGCTTACTCAACCAAGGAGATTTCATGGCATCCTTGGATCTCCAGGACGTGTATTTCCACATCCCCATTCACCCCAGTCACAGGAAATTCTTACGGTTCAGGGTTGCAGGCACCCATTATCAGTTCAGAGTGTTACGCTTTGGCCTCAGATCGGCCCCAAGAGTTTTCCCCAAGGTCTTGGCACCAGTTGCAGCCTACCTCAGGCAGCGAGGGATTCAGGTGTTCCCGTACTTAGATGACTGGCTAATAAAAGCGCAAACAGCGTTAAAAGCGTCCAGGGACACAAGTACATGCTTATCTCTCTTCAATACATTAGGCTTAACAGTCAATTACATAAAGTCTCACCTAGACCCTTCGCAGAACATCACCTTTCTAGGAGCCGTCTTCGACACGGAGCAAGCGAGAGCTTTTGCTTCGCACGACAGACAGAAAAGACTTCAAGATCTAGCGACCCGTCTCAGCAGAAGAAAGTACGCTTCTGTTCGGACCTACAAGTCTTTTCTGGGGATGCTTTCTTTATGCATTCCGTTGATAGCAAACTGTCGCCTCCACATGAGACCACTTCAGCAACAATTGGACATTCAATGGAAGCAAATAGAAGGATCTTTCGACAATGTAGTTCAAATAACTTCACCAGCGAGGCAAGCGCTAAAGTGGTGGAAGGACACCCCTCTCATCTCGGAGGAACTCTCCTTCCTGAAAGACAAACCAGTACACATTATAACAATGGATGCGTCCTTGGAGGGATGAGGTGCACATTTACAGGACCTATCAGTGAGAGGAAGATGGTCCACACAGTAATCAGCTCTCCACTTAAACATATTAGAATTAAAAGCAGTTTCCTTGGTGCTCAAAGCCTTCCTCACCAAGTTCAAAGGTTCCTTGGTGTTGATAAAAACCAACAACACCATAGTCATGCATTACCTCAACAAGCAGGGGGGTACAAGATCATGGGCGATGTCTCTGCAGGCACAGGAACTATGGCATTGGGTGCTTCGGCATCAGATATCAATCAGAGCGAAACATCTTCCAGGCGTTTCCAATACTTGTGCGGATGCCTTAAGCAGAACTCGAACCACCTGTCACGAATGGGAACTCAATCAGACAATTCTAGACCGCCTCTTTCGTAATTGGGGCAAACCGAGTCTGGATCTGTTTGCGACAAGAGAGAATAAAGAATGCCAACACTTCGCAAGCTGGCAACCGCAGAGAGGGTCAAAGGGGAATGCGTTTTTGATCAAATGGTCAGGGATTTATACCTACACTTTTCCCCCGCTCCCGCTCATCCCAAGACTTCTGCAGAAGATGAAGAGGGAACCATGCCGGCTTATATTGATCGCTCCCAAATGGCTGCGCCAGTTTTGGTTCACTGAGCTTCTACTACTCTCGGAACAGCCTCACATGCGGCTGAGACCAACACCAGACATGCTAACGATGAATCAGGGGCAGGTCCGTCATCCCAACCCAACTTCTCTTCGATTATCGGCCTGGCTCCTGAATTCTATGAGTTTGACGGCTTAGATATCCCTTCAGACTGTCGAAGTGCTTGCCTGTGCCAGAGCCCAGTCTACATATAAGACGTACAAACTCAAGTGGAAAAGGTTCTGCACATGGTGCAAAACTTCTAATGTTCATCCTCTGATGTCTTCTCTAGAACAGATTCTTCCATACCTGTAACACTTAGTGAACTCAGGTCTCTCCCATTCATCTATCAAGGTCCACCTAGCTGCCATATCTTGTTTCTGCCGGACGGCAGTATTACCATCTTTATGGTCATCCAGGATAATAAAACAATTTCTAAAAGGCTTGTTCAGGATGTTTCTTCGGATTCAGCGTCCTCCACCTTCCTGGCATCTGAATATTGTGCTGTCCCAATTGATGAAGCATCCATTAGAGCCTATTCATAAAGCAGACCTGAAATACATCTCTTGGAAAACGGCTCTCCTTCTGGCCCTCACTTCGGCGAAGAGGGTTAACGACATTCAAGCATTCACAGTCTCACCACCCTTTCTGCAATTTAAATCCGATATGGTCATTCTGAGAACTAACCCAAAATTCATTCCCAAGGTTCCTTCAAACTTTCATTTGAATGAGCCGGTGGTTTTGAAAACGTTTTTTCCGAATCCTCAAACTCCAGCAGAGCGAGCATTACATTCCCTAGACATTAAACGATGTCTGAAATTCTACATACAGAGGACTAGCAGCTTTCGTAAAGCTGAACATCTATTTATTAGCTATGGCCAAGTCACTAACGGCAATGCTGTTTCCGAACAAACCATAGCATGCTGGATCTCTTCTGCCATACAATTCTGTCACCAGCTAGCGGGAAGACTGCTATCATCCAATGTCAAGGAACATTCCACTAGAGCGGTGTCTACGTCAGCAGCTCTCCTCGCAGGAGTGCCTCTGAACCAGATCTGCAGAGCGGCAACGTGGACGCGTGCCCACACCTTTACTCAACACTACTGCCTGGATGCTACTGACAGGATGGATGCTGCGGTAGGACAAGCAGTGTTGCGTAATCTATTTGCATAGGGTGAGCCAATAATCTTCTTTACCCACCATCCTCGAATGTTATTTCCACACTGATATTTATCTTATATATATATAAAGTAGATGTATGTGTATGTTTTTAGATATTGATAAGGATATCTAACTTCCTACATAACTTAAAATATAAAGAAATGTAAAGAAAGATGTTTTCTGATAGTTCCAGAACTCAAACATCTTCTTGTACTGCTGACTATTCTGATTCAAACATGTGAATCTTTGAAAGATACCCCAATACTGGAGAAGAAAATAAGTTACTTACCTGTAACTGTGGTTTTCCAGTACTGGTATATTTCATAGATTCACATGCGACCCACCCTCCTCCCCATGGTGGCTCACCTCTCTTGTCTCTCTTGAAGTCACTAGTGCGGGAAAATCTGAGAGACTGAGCCTCTGTGCTGAGGGTTCTAAAGGGGTGGTCTCGCCTGATTGGCTGAACTTTGGGCCTTTCCTAATTAAGCTAATAACCTAGGAAAGTGGATGTATTTTTGCCATTGACTACAATGAAAAAAAAAGAGAAAAAATAAAAAATTTATGTACTGTGGAACTCCCACTTTGACGACGGGGAATAATTTAAGCATGTGAATCTATGAAAGATACCCCAATACTGGAGAAGAAAATAAGTTACTTACCTGTAACTGTGGTTCTCCAGTATTGGTATCTTTCATAGATTCACATGCGACCCACCCTCCTCCCCATGGAGGCTCACCTCTTTTGTCTCTCTTGAAGTCACTAGTGCAGTATAATCTGAGAGACTGAGCCTCTGTGCTAAGGGTTCTAAAGGGATGGTGTCGCCTGATTGGCTGAACTTTGGACCTTTCCTAATGAAGCTAATAAGCTAGGAAAGTGGATTTATTTTTGCCATTGACTACAATGGAAAAAAAAAAAAAAGAGAAAAAATACAATTTCTATGTACCGTGGGACTCCCACTTCGACGACGGGGAATGATTCAAGCATGTGAATCTATGAAAGATACCCCAATACTGGAGAAGAAAATAAGTTACTTACCTGTAACTGTGGTTCTCCAGTATTGGTATCTTTCATAGATTCACACACGACCCACCCTCCTCCCCATGGAGGCTCACCTCTTTTGTCTCTCTTGAAGTCACTAGTATGGGATAATCTGAGAGACTGAGCCTCTGTGCTGAAGGTTCTAAAGGGGTGGTCTCGCCTGATTGGCTGAACTTTGGGCCTTTCCTAATGAAGCTAATAAGCTAGGAAAGTGGATGTATTTTTGCCATTGACTACAATGAAAAAAAAAAAAAGAGAAAAAAGACAATTTCTATGTACCGTGGGACTCCCACTTTGACGACGGGGAATGATTCAAGCATGTGAATCTATGAAATATACCAATAGTGGAGAAGCACAGTTACAGGTAAGTAACTTATTTTCTTACTTTCATGGCTTCAGTGTAAAATACAAAAACAACAAGGTGATGGATGCAATGCTTGAATTATCTTAGCCACTGGCAATTGTTCGGGGCTGCAGCCCAGTCCATCATTTTGCTCACAATACCACCTCAGGTTGGACCCAGTCATATGCAGTCAGTCCTTCCGCTGCTCCTGATGGGAAAATCGTCCAGCCCGAACTGCCAAACCAGGTCCTTCTTGAACTGGAACACAAGCAACTCAGGATTGGTTTCACCCTTGTTATGCACTCTTCAGCTGTGTATAGCTTGGTTGCAGTGGGACATTGAGCTTGGGACCCAAGTCAGGGCATACCTGGTGCACTTAGGGCTTCAGGTGCAAAAAACAACAAGGTGACGGATGGATTCTTGAATTAATCTCTGCCACTGACAAATGCTTGGGGATGCATCCCAATCCATAATTTTTCGCCCACCATGCCACTGCAGCTTAGACCCAGACACATACAAATGAGCGTCAGCCCTGATCCTCATGGGAACAGTCCAGTCCAAGTTTCAGGGAGGACATGGCCTAGCAGTTTGTGGCTGGACTGTTGCCACGAGGAACAGGGTCATGACTGATTTACATATGGCTGGGTCCAAACTGAGGTGGCATGGTGGGAGAAAAAGGATGGATTGAGATGTGGCATGAGGAGTTGCCAGTGTCTGAGATTAATTTAAGCATTCCATCCATCACCTTGTTGTTTTTGCATTTGACGCCCTCAGTGTAAAATGCAGCAAAAACTGCCAGAAGGTGGTAGCACCTGACCGCTTCATTCTGTAAGCCAACAGGTGAAGAAACAAGGCTGCCTTTATAAGGGACTGCTTTCCATAGGTTTAGGCAACACCCAATATGTAGCAGGATATATTTCTCCATACAGAGCTCACCTTGGTTACAGCAAACTGTCCTTAAGCAGTGGAACAAAAGACATGTTATCCACCAGAAAGACCACTTCAGGGCACTGAGTGAATTCTCGAAATTCGTTTAGAATGACAGTAGCGGCCAAGTGTCATTCTTAGTCTGATAATCTCTGCCCCAGCATTCTAAAACCTTATCTTGGACTACTTATTTAAGAACATATGTTTTGACTTTTGTCAAGATTTGGGTGTCCTGTTTCAGAAATTGAAAAAGATTCAAACATATATCTGGACATCAGTTCTTTTTTTACCCTTTAAACCTGTCAAATTTACATACAGATGTTGAGAAGATTCAAAAAGCATTCACAGTGATGGTTGTGGTGTGCTATGTTATCACCACACACTGTCAGGTTCCCACTAGGAAATAGATGCTCCCTCCCAGGGCCAACCATCAACAAAAGTCCCAAACTGAGACATTACTCCACAGAAGAAAAAAAGGAGGAGCACAATAGTCAATAGTTTATGAAGAGTTCTTTTAATAAAGAAACATAAATAAGGATTGATATTCCATGGAAACTCTAAATTTAGAGATCCAATCAATGACAATGAATACCACGGATTAGATGTAGACTACAAAGTTCATTCTTTATTATTTGTTTGCATCGAGCATGAACATAGTCTTAAAATGCAAACAAGGACACAGCCAATGTGTTTCGTCTCAAAACACAGCTACTTCTTCAAGGCTGTTGAAAGACATATACATAGTATTTAAAACACATAATTTTGAAACACAATATCAAAAACATTGACACTACAAGACATACTCAAAACACTAATTACCATACATAAATAATCTTAACACAATCATTTTCTTATATTCGGGAAAGACCCCAATCAGATAATTTATAGTGCACATCATTCCCTTATTGGTCAGCATTCCCTCAAACAACGTGTTTAGCATGCCTAACTAATCTTTATATGTTATTCTAAACAAGGCCACTTTGTCTGTGATATTCAATTGCTCCATTTAGCATACACATTTCTCCAGGAGACTTGTTTTCTTGACAACTCCCTCTTGTTCAGTTCCCTCTTTTCCATAACCCATGTATAACAAACAGAACTCTACAATATACCACAAATAAGAATATACATATCCTTTGTGCAGTGAACCACCACCACCAAACATTGATGTCATAACATATCAACTATGCTCACCCCCAAATAGATGATGAGGTAGTATTGTTTTGTAACCCCTTTACTCCTATTTCTTCAGGTATAGTTTCCAAAGGAGCTTGCAATGCCCGCCCACATTTTTAGGTATGGGTTTTAATTAGTCTAAATAAAGTTCTCCAGTTGTTGCTTATTTTAATCTTCCTGATCCTAAAGGTACAAAGAAGTAATAAACAAATTACATATGCACATCCCAAATCACGTCAATATTAACTTTAAAGAGTCACTCCACATACACATACAACAAAAGGCACAATCAAATGCACTCCCATCACATTCAACAATATATACATATTGCCAAAATATAATTTTCTATAAATTCACACCCTTACATTCAAATCGCAGTAGGATTCAAGCTGCCACAATATCCAAACAGAGCCAGGCAATCAGGGCATATACACACATTGCACTCATTCCCATGTCCAGCATCCCATTTACATGTCCCTTCAATTATGCCATGCCTCACATAAAGTTGCTCTATCTCTACACCCAAAGCCCATTACATAGTCTAAAATAAAACCTACCCATTTAATTGTACAAATCATAAACATGGACAACATACTGTGACTAGATCAATATTTATAGTCCTTCACATCCTATTTAAAGTGAGCAGCAAACCCAGATAGCCTTGTCATTAAACCTATCCATTCCATTATGGAGATTGAAGTTACCTACAATATGAGTGAGAATACCCAATCTATAGCGTGCTGCCACACTTAAAACACTTGAACCACCATCCAAATAGACTTGGTGATTTCAGAGAGTCATCGGGTATTCAGAGACACATTGACCCTGATTTCAACCTTGGCGGAAGGGATACTCCGCCACATCGTGACGGATATCTCGCCTGCCGTTTTACACGTTCCATAGGGTATAATGGAACTTGTAATAAGGCGGACGGGATATCTGTCACATATCCCATCCACCAAGGTCGGATCAGGCCCATAGTGCTATGTCACCGCCCAACTGCTTTGTATTACTGCAGCAAGACTTAATTATACAAATTAAGATCATCAGCAACATACTGTGGCTAAATCAACATTTGTGGCCCCTCACATCCTAGTTAAGGCGAGCGGTAGGCCCAGATATCCTTATCATTAAGCCTGTCCATTCAATTATTGTGGTTATCAACCATATAAGTGAGAGTACCTACTCAATAGTGTGTTAGCCCACTTAGAACACTAAGAGCACTCTCCAAATAGACTCGGTTATTTCAAAAAGACATCTGATGTTCAATAACACGCAACGTTATAACGTCACCCAACTAAGTTCAATTGCTTCAACAATACATTTTATACTCTGAAACTCGCAATACAAAAATTATAACTGCAACCTACCGAACAAGCAGTTTTCGCCTGGCCTGGTGTTCCTTCCAATATATACACTAGTTTATAAAGCCTTGCTGGCGTTAACCTCTCCATTGAAATACTCAAATCCTCCAGACATACTCCATACCTGTGAAATATAGCGCTCAGAGATTACGTCTGTAAAAAACATGCCGGACCTCTTAGAATGTTCTGTGTAAACCAGACTTAATTCCAAATCACAATATAGACACCTTCAATTACAAACTCAAATCTTCTGAATACAGTTCACGTCACCTGTGTTATATGGACTAGTATTCTGCTTAATATGTGCACTACTTTGCAAAATCTTGCTGATGTATCCTCTCGATTTGAATACTCAAATCATCCGGACACATTCCACAGCACCTGTGAAAGGTGAAGTTCAGAGATGGCATCCACAGAAAGTGTCGGGCTTCTTGGAATAGTCTGTATATACCAGACATAATTCCAAACTGCGATAGACATATCTCCCAAACCCTCTGAGTACAAGTTACATCATCTGTGTGATGGGACGCTCACAGTTAACATCTACAAAAAGCACGTGGATCATCTTGGAAGATTTCGTGTAAGCTTAACATTTATCCAATTTAGGTTGAAAGTCATAGAAAGACCTGTCCAGATTAAACAAATTGGACGTATACCACTAAAACTAGAACAGTTTAAACCAAGTGAACCCTATTGCGAGTCAAGTTCCTGTCAGCACCCAACACTACCCTGCCACACTTCAATATGGTCTCTTAGTATCCTAGTCCAGTGCCATCAAGTATATTCTACAAATAGAGGCTGAGTGTAATTGCCAATCATAAAAAGTGATGGAATTCATGTTCTCGTTTCAAATTAAATTCTACTGTACATCGTCATTGATTGGATCGCTAAATTTAGAGTTTATATGGAATATCGATCCTTATTTATGTTTCTTTATTGAAAGAACACCTTATAAGATGTTGAGAAGATCACCATTATATTAGAATATAGTTGCAATGTTAATGCGATTATTGCAGCTTTTATGGATCGGCATGTGGCAGAAACCCCTCTGCAGTTCTTTACAGAGATTGCAGCAAGATTGAGTTAAGACCCAATACGTGAATTTAAGTCATTGTGTTGTGATATAATTTTCCATGCGTTTCCTACAGAATATAACTTTCTCCGAAATAAACAAGTGGCAGCGTACTAAAAGTATACTTTCTGGATATCTGTCGAGAGAAAATGCATAGCTTATCTTGCAGCGCTTTATTATCTGTTTACTTTAGACCTTGCCTGTGATGCCTCCTCCTGTCAATGATTTAATGACGTTAGCAGTAGTAGTGAAGGAAAACTAACATTTTTTTCACTTACAGCTTCATACCATACCTTGGTACTTCTAAGTGGCGTACATGGCAGAAATAATTTTATAATCTTAATTGACAGTGCTCACTGTTTTGCCTTGGGAGGCTGATGCAAAATCTGACTTTGTGGAAAGCAGAATGAGTATTAACTCCCTGATCCACCTTACCCATCTTTAAAAAGGTTTATTTGTGTGCCTCATTTGCGACGCCATTGGTTGAGTTCATACTGTATATGCCCTGCACATTTAGAAGCACACGCCCACCTTCTGCTCCTCCAATTTCACTGGACGGTCCTACTAATTGTCCTTTAACATTGTGATCTGAGAGGCGAGATCGCGAGGACTAAGGTTGTTAATAAAATGGAAGGTACAGCGACCGGTTACTTCCTCCTCGCAGGGTGGAACTTTTAAAACTGCCATATCAATTGTTTTAAAAGTTTTGAGGTCCGTGTTCCGTCCCTTGGAGAGTGGCTGGGCGGTGCTGCTGTGTTGGGCAGCGCATTGTCCATATTATCTTGTGACTCCCAGTTAGTTGTTGGCAATAAACGCCAGATTCTTCTGTAGCCGACATTTCACAATCACACTCCAGATACAAGCCTAGCTGTGCGGATCCGGGGTGTACATGTTGTTTTATCAGTAGAGAGGACGTGGCCAGGCCGTGTTGTCTGGTTACATTGCAGCAGATTGACTCATTTTCAAGTGGTCCATTTTACACGATGAGAACACAGTTGGTTGCAACGAAAAGAAAAGGAAGGCAGCCCAGGGGCTGAATCTACAGGAGAAGGCAAGACCGGTTTTCAGGCGTTCTGATCGCATCCGTGCTATTTGAACTGTTCCTGCGTGTGTCATTTTACAGAGTGATTAAGGAAGGTTAAGAGGCTTTTTTGAGAATGAATGTGTTTAGAGAAAGTTAACATTGGAATGATTTTTGGCATGGGTCTTTAAGTGCCTCAGCTTTATAATATTCCGCATAGACTTAACCCGGGTCATTGTCTCGCTCCTTTTTCTGTGCCCATCCTTCTGCTATTTACAGAAGTCTGAAGCGTTTCTGTAAATGCCTTAGTTATATACGGGTGTTTCTTATGCCGTCCCCCCTCCACTTTGTGGTGTTGATTTTAGAACACCCCCTCCATGGTGCCAGATCTGGAGTCATAGCTATCGACCCCCTAACACAAAGTGACTGTAAGCACCAATGTGTCATAAACTCTAGTTTATCATGTGGTGCTGCTCTGAAGTACCAGGTTATCCTATGACATTTGCTGTCTGGTGCGTGTGATTTTACACACAGCATTCCCTTTGTGTACTCCACAGATCCACTCTCCTCACCAGTCTAACCGGGGCTGGTATTTTGACTCCTCTCCCAAGCCCCTTTGAAACTGATTTCCTGGAAAAATCACCCATTGAAAGGCCCTAATTTTCCCAAATCAAAGGATGCAGTTTTCGCTGGAAAATGGAACTAGACCTGCATGGCTTTTCCAGGTACCACACAGCCTTCAAGTCCATCACAGTATCACCGGAGTTCTCCAGTGTTGAAATTGTTTTTTCACAATACTTGATTTGTATGTCAATTTGCATTTCTCAGTAGGTAGAACTTAAGTCTCCATTATGACAAACCGCATTACCAGAACTAGCTTCTCCAGCTCGCAGGCACACCTCAGCGTTGTCTGAGTCCATATCTGTCTTAACATGTGGGGCCTCAAATCAGAAGTCAGCTATTTCATCCGCAGTCCTGCCTTGGTGCATTTCTCCCCAAAAAGTTTACCCACCATCGTTTTCAGAAATGTTTGGTTGTGTGATATTTTACTTCTCCCAATCATCCGAGTGATGTGTAGCAGTGAACAGGCATCAGGTCATGTGATACAGTCAACACATTGGAACATCTTGCAGATGCAGGCCAGGTTGATGACCAAGTATAATTATTTTTTGGGAAGGACATGGTTGTCACTTTTACATCAGTAAATGCCCTGGTGCAAGCCAGTGACTGATCTTTCCACCATGGTCAGCTAATGGAGAAATTGGAGAGAGAAAACCTTTCCTTTGATTCAATCAAATGAATAAACAAGCAGTGAGGTGTGGTCACTGAATATAAACCATAGACAAATAAAGCTGACTTAAATATGTAATACATATTTAAATTAAACATACACAGTTCAGATAAATGAACAATATGTTTTTTTTTTTTGGGGGGGGGGGGATCTCTGCTTCCTGCCATTCACTACTGAAGGTGTAAGATTCAAGATAAACTAAGTATTATCATTGATCAAACTGGTCAGTATACACATTGACTTTTCTCTGAATCGCTAGTATTGTTGTTCAAAATTGGATTGCAGGGAACAGACCAAGGGCAGTCCTACAAATGTTAATATTGGACTATCAAAACTAAGGCCCTGATTAAGACATTGGCGGTAACTGCTGCCTACCGCCACGATGACAGCCGCCAACATACCGTTGCCGCGGCTACCAGACGCCCAACCGCATTATGACCCTCGACAGAATTCTGCCAGAAGGCTGGCGGAATACTGCTGACGGTCATGGCGGCAGATGGCGGTAAGGTGGCTTTGCTGCCAGCAGCAGTGCCACGCCAGCAAAACAGCGCCTACTGTATCATGAGCAATGATACGGGCTGGCGGTGTTTTGCTGGCAGATGCTGCTGCTGACAGCAGCACCGGGTCCCGTCTCCAGCCGGAGGACCCCCTGCAAGCAGGTAAGTTGGGTTCTCCAACAGGAGAGGGAGAGGTGCGGGGTGTTGTGTGTGGGCCTGTTGTGTGTGTGTGTGTGTGGGGGGGGTGTCTGTTTATGAATGCGTGCATGCAGGTGTGAGTCACGTTGAATCAGTGCGTGAATGCCTGAATGTAAGTGTACGTGTATTTTGTGTGTTGTGATGAGGTGTGTGCGACAATGTATGTTTGTGTGTGTTGCGGTGTGTGGGTATGAATGTGTGAATGTGTGGGTGGATGTGGGTATGCATGTGTGTGTGTGGGTGTGGATACATGCGGGGGGCAGGAGAGGGAGGGGGGAGGTGGGGGAGGACTCTGGGGACGGAGAGGGGGCGGGGAGCCCCCTATCAGTGCCAGAGAAGGAATTCCCTGGCACTGATCGTGCCTACCACCATGGTTTTAGTAGTGGTACGCTTGCCATGAAAACCATGGCCATAGGCAGGGTCATAATCCCGAGGGTGGGATTGTGACAGCTGCCGGGCTGGGGACTCAAGTCTCCAGGCCAGCGGCCGTTACCACCTTGGCGGACAGAGTGGTACATTGGCGGTTTGGCTTGAGCCAAACCACCAATGTCATAATTTGGGAAAAGGTACCGCCAGACTGTTGGCAGTACCTTTCCCCAAATTACCGCCGACCGCCAGAGTCGTAATGAGGGCGTAAATGCCTTCTATCAAGAGAACTATTTATTGACTACAAAATTATGTTGGTGATGGTGCCTTTTTGCCGCAGGGGGAACAACAACCCCTACAATCCATCTGCTGAGCCCAAGAAGTGAGGCTTTGGAGGCATAAAAACCCACTCTGGACCAGGGGCGCTGTTGGTGTTGGTGCCAGTGCTCTGCACTTGGGCACCACAGCCCCCACAATCCATCTGCTGAGCCCAGGAGGAGGGGTTCTGGATGCATAAAAGCCCCCTGTAACCCGCTGGCATGGGACACTGTTGGTGCTGGTTTGCTGCAGGGGAGGGGGACCACAACACCCACAAACCATCTGCTGAGCCCAGGAGGAGGGGCTCTGGCGTCATAAAAGCCCATTCTGACCCATGGGACGCTGTTGGTGCCAGTTCGCTGCAGGGGGTAATACAGCCCCTACAGTCCATCTGCTGAGCCCAGGAGGAGGGGCTCTGGGGGCATAAAAGTCTATTGTTATCTGCAGGACGCACCCTGGTGTGCGACCAAGCCAAGACCAGGCCAAGCGTGGGCCCATCAGAATCCGGAGGAGGCTAGGCTCGGCCATCCCTTTTGGATTATCCATCTGAAGGTACTTTTGCTTTTGTCTGCCTTGGGCCCACGAGTTGCTAAGTGGTGTACATTACTGCCCTGTTCAGTATGAGCAAAAGGAAGATTACGGGCACTTTAACAGCCTCCACTACCCCAGTGAAATATACATCCATTGAGCGGATGTTAGAAAGGGCTGCGAGGGTTATAAGCACAGAAACTGCCTTAACTAAATGAAGACTCTCTATGAGAACACGGTCTGTTAGAGCCCCTCTAGCCAATTCTTTGCCCCCAAGCTCGTTGACAAGCTCACGCTCTAATACTATATTAAGCTGCCTTACCAGTGCGACCAATAAAGCTACGTCTGACATTGTCAGCCCTCAGTAAGTTGTTAACCACAAGAGGGTTAAAAGTGGCACCCGGATTAAAACAAAAGAGGTTTTCAGCCAAACTAGCCAAGCCTTGAACCAGAGATGTATTGCCACTTCTCCGACAGCTGTGATGGGAGCTTCCACTGGCAATTTCTTTTAATATTTAGTATTTTATGGGGGGTTGCATCACAAAATTTAATGCACTCTTACAAGTTGCACTTACCCCCTCTTTGAGCACTTGAAAGCTATTGTCAATCGGCTCTTTCACAGCAACCATCCCAATTCCTACAACCATTTATATGGAGCGCCTTGAGCACTCAATCCTCGCTGGTTGGTCAGCCCAACCCATTCCGCTCTAATTCATCTTGGGAAGCTTAGGGGGGATACTCTCCAGCAATGGCTGTAGTAATCCTGTTTCCCAGCTGGCAGGACTAGCTTTTACTTTAACTCCTGGTCTGCAATTAACCGCTCAGAGAGAGATTCTTTTCCAGGGGATTCTCGTCAATAGTCATAAACACTGAATATTCCCGCCCACGTGCGGGGAACCCAGAGCATATATAAACACACATGTATACACATTAAATGTATATGTAAGAGTAAAAGTCGTATAGACAATTTTAGTACATATATATATCACATACATGTGTAAGCAATAATGCAGTCTGTGTTGACAAACAGGCTAAAAATGTCTCATTTTTGTGAAGTTTTTCTTTAATCAAACTCCTCAGTTAGAGCTAAAACCGTTCTGCAATCGAAGAGGAGAGCATAGAAAGTATAAGCAATTCCATGTAGAGAGAAAAACCTCAGTGAAAATATAGAGGACTCATCGTCATCATGGAGATTCTCGTCGCCGTCACGACTCCCGGCGCCGATCGAGTAGAGGTCGGTCCAGGTCCTGATCTGCATCTCCATCAGCTCGGCGCCGTCCGATGTGGGAGATTAGCCCGACCGTCACTCCTCCGCCTCCTACGACTCCGACTTCACCTTTGTCGGTGTTTGAAGTCGAGCCTCTTCCGGAGCCGGCGGCTTCTCCGGAGCAGGAGTTGCCTGGCCCATCATCGGCTTCTATGCCGGCGCCGACACTGAAAGCATACCCAGCTTTCCTGGCGCCGGGTACGGATCCTGCGGCATTTTTAAATGCCATGTTCAATATCTTTTCCACCATGGTGCCTGGTGGAGGGCATGCAGGTCCGTAGGGCCCTTTGGCTTTTAATTTGGGTGCTCCGGCTCCTTACAAGCCGACGCCCTTCATGCCTTTTTTGCCGTCTGGAGCCACTACAGCTCCGATGCCCGTGGCGTCACCAAGGAGACTAGCGACGCCTACAACGTCTGCAACTCCGGCGCCAGTGGATTCTCCACGGATCCAGTCTGTCAAGGTGCCTGTGGCGCCGGAGGGTCCGGTGTCGGATGAATCCGAAGAACGGCGCCGGCGAAGATCTTCGGCGTCGGCCTGTCCTTATCGACATCGGGTCTCGAGTCCAGACTCTGGTCCAGACGTCTAGCTTTGCGCCTCCTGGAGGAGGAGGAATATAGCAGGCAACATCTGGAAGAAGGCGAGATCTTGGAGCCTTCGGGTGATTTTCAGGGACTGGACACTGCGAGCGGTATTGATACTTCCCCTGAATGGGATTTGGCTTCCCCTGGGGAATTTACTGAAGAGACTGCATCTTTTCATGCAGTAATAAGGAAGGCTGCAGACTTTTTAGATCTTCCTCTTCCGGCTGCTGAGGTGAAAAGGAACCTTTTGACGGAAGTGCTGCATCCGGCCTCTGTGGTGGCGGAGCCTCTCTTGCCCTTCAATGAGGCTCTCCTGGACCCCATCAAGGACATTTGGAAAAACCTGTGACTTCTACAGCTGTCAACAGGGCGGTAGCAAGGCGCTATCGTGCGGCTTCAAGGGACTCAGACTTCCTCTCCAAACATCCAACTCCGGAGAGTTTGGTTGTTCAGGCTTCCTGTTCTTCCCGGGTTTCTCTCCGGTTCGTTCCCTGGGACCCCTGTGGACAGGGAGTCAAAGAAAATGGACCACGCTGCAAAGAAGGCCTTTTCGTCAAGTAGTATGGCCTTGAAATCGACCAATGCAACCTGCATTTTGGGACGTTATATTCATGCCCTTATGGAGGAAGCAAAAGGTCATCCAAACTTGCCGCAAGAGGTGTTGCATGTGCTAGCGGACGTTCAGGCAGAGGCGACCCAGGTGATCCAGTCTGGGTTAGACACCTCTGACTCTGTGGCAAGGGCTATGGGCACATCCATAGTATCGAGACATCAGGCTTGGCTGCGCTCATCAGGCTTTTCTACGGATGTGCAGGCGACTCTCCTGGATCTGCCTTTTGATGGAGAAAAACTCTTTGGGACAAAGGCAGATTCTGCTCTTGAACGGTTCAAAGAGAGCAGGGCCACAGCGAGGTCTTTAGGACTTCAGACTTTCGTGGCAGATTCCGGGTGCCACAACAACAATCTGCAAGCTCCCTGCCTTACAGATCCTTTAGAGGCAGGGGCAGAGTACGTACAAGAGGAGCAACCCAGCAGCACTCTGCCTCTTCCTCTTCCTCGGGAGGGGTGCAGCACGGAAAGCAGCTTTAGTCCTCCTCCACTTCCTGTTCACTTGTCTCCGGTAGGGGGGAGACTTGCCCAATTTCTTCCAATGTGAGAGTTTATAACATCAGACTCTTGGGTCATCGACATTGTGAAGAGAGGGGACGCTCTTCCCTTTCGGGAGTTCCCTCCTCCCTTCCCTCCCCGCCCATCCTTCTGTTCGGAAGACCTTCTTCTGTTACTGCAACAGGAGGTGTTATCCCTATTGGCAAAAGGCGCAGTAGAGTTCCTTCCCGAGCAGGAGAGGGGTCAGGGCTGTTATTCAAGATACTTCCTGATCCCCAAAAAGGATGGTCGGTTGAGACCAATTCTGGACTTGAGGATTTTGAATTGGTTCCTCAAACAGGAGAAATTCAAAATGCTGACCCTTTCACAGGTTCTTTTGGCGTTGAACGAAGGAGATTGGATGGTGTCTGTCGATTTGCAGGATGCGTACTTCCATATTCCGATCCTCAAATCGCACAGGAAGTATCTCCGGTTTGTGGTGGGATCGCAGCATTATCAGTTTGCGGTCCTCCCGTTTGGTCTTACTTCAGCACCTCGAGTCTTCACAAAGGTGATGGCGGTGGTAGCTGCAGAGCTCAGAAGAAGAGGGATAGCGGTGTTTCCCTATCTGGATGATTGGTTGATCAAAACCAGGAGTCCGGAGCTCGTGCGGCATCACCTGCATTCGACAACTTAGTTGTACGACCTGGGTTTTTCAATCAATGTGCCCAAATCTCACCTGGAGCCCTCTCAACGCCTCCTGTTCATAGGGGCAGTACTGGACACGACATTGAATCGGGCCTTTCCTCCGCCCCAGCGGGTTCAGGACATTCAGGCATTGATTCCGATGTTTCGAAATGGAGCGGTAGTTCCAGTTCTCAAGGTCCTTTGTCTGCTCGGTCTGTTTACTTCTTGCATACTGCTGGTCACTCATGCACGCTGGCACATGAGGGATCTTCAGTGGTGCGTCCGCAGGCAGTGGTTTCAACACAACGGGGATCTCAAAGATTCGATTACGATCACCAGAGACACTGCAGTGGATCTTCAGTGGTGGGCAGCGATCGGCAACCTGTCGCAAGGAAGGCTGTTCTCGCTGCCTCCGCCGGTTGTAACGGATGCCTCCACTCTAGGGTGGGGAGCTCATCTGGGGGACCTGGAGATCAAAGGCCTTTGGTCTCCAGTGGAACAGAGATTTCACATCATTCTGTTGGAATTGCGGGCAGTACGTCTGGCTCTCAAGGCCTTCCTCCCTTCCATTCGCGGTCAGTCAGTCCAGATTCTGGCAGACAACACTACCGCAATGTGGTATATAAACAAGCAGGGAGGAGTGGGGTCGTACCTTCTTTGCAGGTAGTTAATGTATCCACCAGAAAAAGCATTACCGAAGGTAAGTAACTTATTCTTTTCAACAATGGGGGTATCTTCAGTTAGACCTGTTTGCCGATGAAAACAATAAAACATGCAGAGACTTTGCATCCAGGTTTTAGCAACCAGGGACGAAGGGGGAATGCCCTATTGATAGACTGGTCAGAGACATTTCTCTACGCTTTTCCTCCCATTCCTCTAATTCCCACAGAGATCAACAAATTCTACAGGGCCAAAACCAGGATGATATTAATAGCCCCAGAATGGCACAGTCAATGGGGGTACAAGGATTTCCTCCAGTTATCAGAAAAGCCTCACAAGAGGCTTCAATGCAGACTGGATCTTCTCCACAAATTAGAGGGGAAGGTTTTTCATCCAACCTTCCCTCGCTGAGCTTGACGGCATGGCTCCTGAATTCCTGCAGTATAGCCATCTAGGCCTCTCACATGAATGCATGAATATTCTAAAGGAGTTCAAAAGACCCTTAACACTGTGATCTTATGCATTCAAGTAGAAAAGATTCTACATATGATGTATCCAGAACGGCTTCAATCCAATTCTGGCTCAAGAGGAGGTTATTCTACCCTACCTCCTTCACCTTGGGAAATCAGGATTGCAGTTTTCTTTAATTAAGGTACATTTGTCAGCCATTACTGCTTATTGTAAATTGCCCTCACAAACGTCATTCTTTACTATGCCAGTGGTTAAAGATTTTCTAGAGGGCTTGAGAAAAGTATTTCCACCAGTTTGTGCACCTTCCCGTCCGTGGGAATTGAACGTGGTCTTGTCTAAACTCATGGGCCCTCCCTTTGAGCATATACACAAAGCCCCTTTACAACATCTTACATAGAAGACAGCTTTTCTTGTTGTGATTATTTCAGCCAGAAGAGTCAGCGAAATTCAGGCTCTCTGTTCAAAAGAACCTTATACAGTGTTCCATGATAACAGGGTGGTTTTAAGAACCCATCCAAGGTTCCAACCTAAAGTGGTGTCTGACTTTCATATTAATCAGACCATATCTCTTACAACATTCTTTCTAAACCATCTACACCAGCAGAGAGAACTGTGCACTCCGTAGACTTTATAAGAGTGTTAAAGTTTTACCTCAATAAGACTAAAAACATCAGACATCTGATCAATTATTCATAAAATATGGCCACGTGAAAACGGGCAGAGCTGCCTCAAAACCGACTATTTCTAGGAGGATAGTCTCATGTATTGTAATTGCTTACCAATTGGCTAACAAACAATTGACTGCCAGACCTAAAGCTCATTCGACAAGGGGCAAGACAGCAACAACAGCCCTTCTGAAGAATGTACCCATCTCCGAAATCTGCAAGGCTGCAACATGGAGATTGGTACATACTTTTACAAGGCATTACTGTTTTGATTCAGATGCTAAGGTAAACAGGGGTCAGGCTTCATTAAGAAATGTATTTAACTAAGACAAACTACCTGGGCTTCCACCTCTCCATCTGCAGGGGTATGGGATGGGCTTGCTAATCTATTCAGTGTTTATGACTATTGATAAGGATCCCCTGAAAGAGAAGGATAAATTACTTACCTGTAAATCCTAGTTCTCCTCCAGAGGTATCCTCATCAAAGTCATAAACAACCCACCCTCCTCCCCGGATGTAATTCTGGAGGTACAGCAGTTTTCATTTGTCTAGCCTATTCCTCTTATCAACGTAAAAAAGTACTGACCTAATTGTAACCCAACTGTCACCTCACTCTCACCTCTGAGGCATGGAGGGATACTGGAGGTGCTCAGGGCCTTAAAGGCACAGTGCCAGTTTTTTGGTTCTGCTGTGTTAATTAGGATGCAACCTATTGGCTAATAATCCCTCTGTATTTTCACTGCAGTTTTTCTCTCCACATGGAAATGCTTATACTTTCTATGCTCTCTTCTTTGATTGCAGAAAGGTTTTAGCTCTAATTGAGGAGTTTGATTAAAGAAAAACTTCACAAAAATGACAGTTTTACCCTGTTTGTCAACATAGACTGCATGATTGCTTACACATTTTTATGATATATATGTACTAAACTTCTCTACAAATTTTTACTCTTACATATGCTCCGGGGTCCCCGCACGTGGGCGGGAATATTCAGTGTTTATGACTTTGATGAGGATACCCTTGGAAGAGAACTAGGATTTACAGGTAAGTAACTTATCCTTCTTCCTCCTAATTTTAGGGATGTTGGCCACCTTACAAACGTCCAGCGTGCTCAAAACGTGGGCAGCAAGTCTGTTTTCAAGCTGAGCAGACCAATCATTAACCTCCCTCCCACCACTTGTCCTTACATGGTCATTCTTGCTGGAGTTTGCTGTTACGTGGAGATTAGGTGAACTCTCACGAGGAATTATTCAGTAAAGTATTGGATTGGTTTACCCACAATGTGGGTTTTCCTCGTGGATGACATTTTATTAATCAGAAGGGTGGGGTGTGGCCAAGATGGCCAATGATGAGGGCGAACGGTAATTGAGCTCTGTGAGTCCCACCGCCTACAGCAATCCTGCAACTTTGTGAACCTTATCCGAGCCTGCCTTGCATTGGGGATCACATATTGAGTGCCACCTCCATGTCCTGGGCTTTGCGGAGGGAGCGCAGCCATTCATGGCTGCGAGAGCGGCTATGAGGGGGATCACATTCGAGACCTGTGTTAGGAGGCTTGGCGGCCCTCGTGAAATTTGGTCCCCCTCCAGCCCCCATTTGGACACAGATTGATTGCTCCTGCAGAGAGCGAGGGGTGACTTCTACCTGCCTTGTGGTGAGGAGGAGGGCCCCAGCATCCAGTGGCTTACTTGCGCCTGCCGAGGCCTGATTGGTGACACCTGAGGGCGCATGCTGCATACTGGCCTCCTGAAGGCCCAACATTTGGAGCCAACAGCTCCTGCTGGATTACTGGTGCTTGTCCACCCCCGCCCACCATCATTGGCTGTCGCCACTGCCGGCTAATGAGGTGAGGAAGGGTACTGCCATTGCCCTCTTGACCACGATTAAACTGCACTTTCTCCTTCTGCACACTACCTCCAGTGGAGGGTGGCTGCTGTTTTACCGGGCAGCGCTGTGAAGCCAGATGCTGCTTGTGCATTCGCTGAAGTTGCAGCTCTTAAATTCACCTGGTTCCCCCTATAATTGTGAATCTTTGCTGGTCGCTGTGCTTCTCTCCACTGTTGTATTCTTTTTCCGTTGACGGGCATTAACTCTGCAGGCACTTAATCCCTGTGGGACCTCTGCCACCCGAGCTGGTGGCCCTGTGCCCGGGTTCTGTGACAGTTTTCCAGCGCAGACCTCTGATACCAAGACTGGGGCAGGATCACTTCCTTGGGTTTTAGTGGCGCCACCATTGACAAGCAGTGGGGCACTAGGGGCGGCCCCAAACAAGATAGGGGAGTAGCGATACACCAGCAGGATGAGAGGCACCCAAGGGCAGAGGGCGCTCGGATGACGCTGGCAGATGCCACTGACATGAACAGATTTGATGAACCCTTAGGGACAATTAGAAATATGAAGGCCAAACTAGACACTAAACTGGATGCCCTAAGAGTTGAGATGAGCCTCCTGCGGGCTAATCAAACTAAGGTCAGGGACTACATAAATCCAATGAATCTGCCCTAGTGGGCCTGCGCCCTACTGTATCTGACATGCAGAATCAATTGCAGACACTTCAGACAGAGGTAACATTAGTGCTAGCCCTCATGAACGATGCAGAAGGCAGATCGTGGCGCATTAATATCCCATTGCTAAGCCTTCTGGATGGTGTGGAGGACCCCAGCATGGACCTTTTCTTGGAGGACTGGCTAATCCACACAGTTCCAAGGGGCAGATGATCCACTTTCTTCTCAATGAAAAGAGCACATAGAGTGCATGGTAGGCCACCTTCCTCAAATCAGGTGCGGGGATTGAGTGGGACGCCTTTAGGGTAGTCATAAGAGGCCTTTGTATAAAAACAGACTACGGGCTCAGGCTATAAAATGCTGGGAGTTAACATCACTGGTGGCGATGATTCGCACAGTAGACACACATTTAGGACAGGGTGGGATCATAGAGCAGAACTCATTAGACTCTGGACAGATTATAGAGCTGTTGAGGATAAACTGGGTCAGTGGACTAACCGGAGTACACCATGAAGCAGCATGTGGAGGGCAACAAGGCAGGGTGGGTGTTTGAATGGTTGTTGCGTTCGGCACACAAAAGGCCTGGGCTAACGGCTATCCGGTCACTTACAGGTGAAATACTCGCCTTGCAGCTGGCCGTCCACACAGCTTTCTGTGATTATTAAAAGGCCCTCTATCCACGGGCTGATGGGTTAACTGGACCCGGGCTTGAGGTATATCTGGATTCCTTCCCAATCCCTAGTCTGGATCCTCTTCATAGGCAGACACTGGACACCCCTTTGACGTTCGAAGAGATCCTGTTGGTACTGGAGAAGACGGCATGCAATAAGACCACAGGAACAGCTTGCCTCCCTGTAGAGTTTTATTCCACATACTGAGCCACACTTGCCCACGACTGTTAACAGTGTTTCAGGCAGTCAAAACAGTAGGCATCCTTCCACTCTTAATGAGAAAGGCGCTTATAGTGGGACTACCGAAAATTACAAGGATTCATTGGAGGTCTCCTCATAGAGGCCTCTCTCACTTTTCAATATTGATTGCAGGGTGGCGGGTAAGGTTATTGCCATTTACCTACTGCCTCATAGGAATGTTCTGGCCCATCCTGAGCAGAGTGGCATCCTTCCAGGGAGGGACACATTTGTGAACCTTAGACAATTGTTTCGTAATATGGAGGATCAGAGTACCATACCCTTGTTAGGGGTGTCACTTTCCTTGGACATTGAGAAGGCTTTTGACTCCGAGTTGGTTGTATCTTTGGGGTGTCTTGAAGCAGATGGGGTTCGGACTAGAAATACTACGCTGGACAGACTTGCTATACAAAGATCCGATTGCCAAAGTGTGGATGGAGAGAGATGTCTCGCCACCCTTCGAGATCTGCTGAAGGAATCAACAGGGCTGTCATCTACCCACCTCTTGTTTGCATTGGCCCTGGAACCCTGGCTGGCCTCTTTTGAATGCAAAGTCTGCAATGGGGCATACGCAGCAGTTTTGAGATTTGCCCGATGGCCAGTTCCTGGAGCATAATACACTGGTGGCAGTCATACGGGTGACTTAGAGTGCGGGTCACAGACTCTACTGACCCACGGATCTAGTAGACATGCTATCACGCTGTTCTATAGCGGTTTGCTTGCATTAGAACTGCCTGACATCCGAGGGTTGCACGGTAAATGGGTGTATTCCATCAGGGTAAATTAACTGACAAGCAATGGGATAACACACTAGCGCAGTTATGCAGTGTGTCTAGAAATGCTTGTTTGAAATATACTTATTTCAATTACGTTCACCAGGTCTACCTGACTCTGTCCCGCCTGTGCCCTATATTTCTGTGTGTCTCCCCAAAGAGCGTATCCCGCCCACGGCAGAGGTCACGACATGGAGAGCACTCCCTGCCACACGGGGAGTGCCTCCACTCCTAGACGCCTGGGACTGGTACTTGACCGAATTTTCTGCCAAATCTGACACACATCCCCCCTGAGGAAGCACCATAGATACTTAAACTAGTAACTGCTTGAATGAAGCGTGGCAAAGGATTGCCCTCGCATGGGACAGCAACGCTTCCCATGCCATCCTTTCGGGGGTTGCCCTACTGGACTTGTGGGACTGGATACCCCACGCCCTCCATCTGCAACTTCACCATGACGGAGATGCCATCATCTGTACGGGCTGTACCAGGGGCCCTCTCCACCATCCTGGCCCCAGCCACCATTGCCTGTTCTCCAGGAGGGCTTTCTTCTGGGCGGTCTGGCTTACGGCGTTCTTAGCTGCTTGTCTGTTGAGACCAGACCCCCAATGACCCCACGCTGCTCGGTCAGGGAGCTAACCCCCATTTACTGCAGACATATCTTCTCTCACTCAAGGGGCATTTGTATTCTCCCGCTCCCAGTCATGCATTGTTACCAGCTTGATTATCGCCTGTTGACTGCATCTACCATTTATGCTACCGGAACATGTGCAGCTCGCTGTCCTCCCTACTGTTCTTGGAAGAGCTGCGACATAGCTTCTTCACCCCCAGACAACACAGTTGTTTAGTAGGTCACCAGATGAATGTGTTGCACTGTACACTGTTTGTAGATAAGACAATCATAATATATCCTCTAATAGTTGTTGTAGCAAAGTGCCCCTTTTGGCATAGTTACCACACCCCCCCCACACTTTTAGCCTGATATTGATGCGGACTTGACTGAAAGTGTGATGGGATCCTGCTAACCAGGCACCAGTGTTCTTTCCCTAAACTGTACCATTGTTCCCACAATCGGCACACTCCTGGCACACAGCGAAGTCCCTTGTAAAAGGTACCAGTGGTACCAAGGGCTCTGTGGCCAGGGAGGATCCCTAAGGTTTCCAGCATGTATTGTGCCATCCTAAGGGACCCCTCACCAAGCACATGCACACTGCCATTGCAGATTGTGTGTGGTGGTAGGGAGAAAAGGTAAAGTCGACATGGCATCTCTATCAGGGTGCCATGCTCCTTAACCACTGCCTGTGGCATAGGTAAGCCACCCCTCTAGCAGGCCTTATAGCCCTAACACAGGGTGCACTATACTACAGGTGAGGGCATAGCTACATGAGCAATATGTTCTAAACTGTCCAAGTCCATTCTTAGACACTGTAAGTGCAGTGTGGCCATATTATGTACATGGGCTGGGAGGTTGTCATTACGAACTCCACAGCTCCATGATGGCTTTACTGAAGGCTGGGAAGTTTACTATCAAACGTCTCAGCCCAATAAACCCACACTGATGCCAGTGTTGGATTTATTGTACAATGCACCCAGAAAGCATCTTAGAGATGCCCCCTGTGTTTTAGCCAACCCCTTAGTGTAAGGCTGACCAGTCTGTGCCAGCGTGCCACCTAAAGGCAAGTTTCTGACCCCATGGGGTGAGGGCCTTTGTGCACTCTGGAGTCAGAAACAAAGCCTGCTGTGGGTGGAGGTGCTTCACACCTCCCCCTCAGGAACTGCAACACTTGACAGTGAGCCGCAAAGGCACTGGCCTCCTGTTACAGTGCCCCAGGCACTCCAGCTAGTGGAGATGCCGCCCCCGGACAAAGCCCTACTTTTGGATGCAAGTCTGGCATGAAAATTAGGTAAAACAGGGAGGAGTGACCACCCCAGCTAGGACCACCCCTAAGGTGTCCAGAGCTGATGTGACCTCCTCCCTGCAGAATCCCCCATATTGGTTTGTGTAGGAAAGTACCCTCTTTCTTGGCATGAGTACCCCCTTTTTCAGCCTGATGTCAGTGTGCTTGACTGTGTTCACTGGGATCCTGCTAACCAGGTGTGAGAAAGTAGCCTCTTTCTAGCATGGTTACCCCCATTTTAGGCCTGTTTGTCAGTGTATTTGGACTGTGTCACTGGGATCCTGCTAGTCAGGACCACAGTGCTTATGGTTTGTGGCCTACTTGTCAGTATGTTTCACTGTTTTCGTCAGAATGCTTTACTGTGTCACTGGGATCCTGCTAACCAGGACCCCAGTGCTTATGCGCTCTGTGATTTCAAATGTGTCCTTACATACTGGTAACCCGGTATTTCACTCCAAATTGGCATACTGCCCCCTCCCCCCCATTAAAAATCCGTAGTACATGGTACAGAGGTACCCAGGGCATTGGGGTTCCAGGGGATCCTTATGGGCTGCAGCATTTCTTTTGCCACCCAGAAGAAGCCCATGCAAAGGCTTCTACAGGACTGCCATTGCAACCTGCGTGAAATAGTGCATGCACTATTTCACACACATTTGCACTGCACCATGTCACTTATAAGTCACGTATATATATGGTCTTCCAACCCTGAAGGATGGGTGCAAAGTACCGGTGCGTGAGGGCACCCCTACACTAGCAGAGGTGCCCCTACGTCGTCCAGGCCCATTTCCCCGGACATCGTGAGTGGGTGGAGGCCATTTTAAGTGTGCACTGGACATAGGTCAATACCCATGTACAGCTTCACAATGGTAACTTTGAATAGGGCCAAGTAAGGTGTCCAACAACTGGGAATTATACCCCAATACTGATTCCAGTATTGGTTGCACAATCCCATGCACTCTGGTGGCTCCACAGTGGACCCCCAGTACTGCCATACCAGCCTTCTGAGGTTTTCAATGCAGCCCCAGCAGCTGCCACCTCACAGACAGGCTTCTGCCCTCCTGGGGTTTGAGTAGCTTAATTCCAGGAAGGCACAACAATGTATTTCCTTTAGGAGAAGGGTGTTACACCCTCTCCCTTTGGAAATAGGTGTTACAGGCATGGGAGGGGTATCCTCCCAGAGCCTCTGGAAATGCTTTGAAGGGCACAGATGGTGCCCTCCTTGCATAATCCGGTCTACACCGGTTGAGGGACACCCAGGCCCTGCTCTGGCACAAAACTGGACAAAGGAAATGGGGATTGACCACTTCCCTTTCCATCACCACCCCCGGGGTGGTGCCCGAGCTCCTCAAGAGTGTCCCTGGGTTTTGCCATCTTGGATTCCAAGTTAGTGGGGCACTCTTGGAGCATCTGAGTGGCCAATGCCAGCAGGTGACTTAAGAGAACCCACCCAATAGGTGCTTACCTGTGTAGGTGGCCAATCCCCCTCTCAGGGCTATTTAGGGTCTCTCTCGGGGTGTTTCTTCAGATTCGGATTTCAAGACTCCAGCAGGAATCCTCTGCATCCTTTACTTCATCTTCTACTGACAGATCAACTGCTGACTGCTCCAGGAGCTGTACAAAACTGCAACAAAGAATCAAAGATGACTTCTGCAACATTGTATCTTCAGCTCCTGCCAGCAACTGCAACAGTTTCCAGGTCGTGCATTCTCCAAGGACTGCCTGTCTTCAGCCTGAACCAGAACTGAAGGAATCTCCCATGAAGTGACGGAGTCACTTCCCTGCTTCAGCAGGCACCTCTCTGCAGCTACAACCAGTGGCTTGGGTACCCTCTCCAGACAGGTGTGGATCCAGCAACACAGGTGGTGGGCTAAAGTGACTCTGACAGTCCCAACGTCCAGCTGTCCGACTTTGGTGGAGGTAAGGGCTCGCCTCCCCCACGGAAGACAGTACCCCCATGCACCGCGTGACTTGCAGTTGCCAAGGCTTGTGTGCGACCTTCCAAGAAGTTCTTCGTGCACAGCACAGTTTAGGCCCCCAGCACTCCATCTTGCGACTCACAGCTTCCTGAGTGGTTCTCCGGCAGCGTGGAAATCCTTTGTGTCGTGCTGCGTGGGCCTCCATTTGCACCTTCGTTGTCCCCGTGCTGTGGGACTCCTGTGCGTGCTGTCTGGTCTTCTGAGGGCTCTGTGAGTTGCTGAGAGCCCCCTCTGTTTCCCCCTCCTGAGTAGAGGCCACTAGGTCCTTCCTGGTCCAAGGCAGCGCCATTTTCTGCTAACCGCGAGCTTTGCGTGGGCCAAGGCTTGTTGGCGGAATCCCGGAATACAAACCAGACTGCATTCCTACATCCGTCGAGGGACATCTTCTGCACAAACTAGGAACCTGCATCTGTCTTCGTTGGCAGATTACTGACTTTGTCTTCTTTCCGGAGGTTCCACTTTTGCACCTTCATCTTGGTTAGCAGGGGCACCTGTTCTCCCTGGACTCTTCAGTGCTTCTTGAACTTGGTCCACTTCTTCCACAGGTCTTCAGGTCCAGGAATCCATTGTTGGTGTCTTGCAGTCTCTTCTGGTTCTTGCATTATCTTCCATCATGAATTGTAGTTTTTAGGAAACTTGTTGTGTTTTACTCCTGCTTTCCAGGGCTCTGGGGTGGGGTACATTACTTACCTTTGGTGTTTTCTTACACTCCCAGTGCCCCTCTACACACTACACTTGCCTAGGTGGGAAACCGACTTTAGCATTCCACTATTTTAGTATATGGTTTGTGTTCCCCCTAGGCCCATTGTACCTATTGTGATTTTCACTATTTGCACTGTTTTCCTACTGTGTACTTACCTGTTTTTGGTTACTAGTGTATATATTGTGGAATCTACTTACCTCCTAAGGGAGTATAGTCTCCAAAGTATCTTTGGCATTGTGTGACTAAAATAAAGTACCTTTTCTTTTTGTAGCACTGAGTATTGTCTTTTATATGTGTGAGTAGTGTGTGACTACAGTGGTATTGCAAGAGCTTTGCATGTCTCCTAGCTCAGCCGTGGCTGATCTGCTTACAGCTATCTCTAGACAGCCTGGTTTCTACACACTGGCTACATTTCACTAATAAGGAATAACTGGACCTGATATAAGGTGTAAGTATCTTTGGTACCCACTACAAACCAGGCCAGCCTCCTACACCAGGACCCCAGTGATTATGCTCTCTCTCCAAAAACTGTGTATTTCACCCACAATTGGCATACTGGTGCCCCCTTATAAGTCCCTAGTATCTGGTACCCAGGGCATTGGGGCCCCAGGGGATCCCTATGGGCTGCAGCATATATTTTGCCACCCATAGGGAGCCCATGCAAAGGCTTCTGCAGGACTGCCATTACAGCCTGCTTGAAAAGGTGCAACCACCCTTTCACTGCCATTTTCACTACACCAGGTTACTTATAAGTCACCCCTATGGTAGTCCCTCTAGCCCAGAGGGCAGGGTGCAAAGTATCTGTGTGTGAGGGCACTCCTGCACTAGCAGAGGTGCCCCCACAAATTCCAGGCCCAGTTTTCCAGACTTCGTGAGTGCGGGACACAATTTTACATGTGAACTGGACGTAGGTCTCTATCTATGTCCAGCTACATAATGGTAACTCCGCACATGGGCATGTTTGGTATCAAACATGTTGGAATAATTCCTCAAGGCTTTTACAAGCATTAGTTGTGTGATTACATGCACTCTGGTGGCTCCTTAGAGGACCCCCACTATTGCCATTTCAGCCTTTGGAGGGTTTCTGGGCAGCCCAAGCTGCTGCCACCTTCCAGACAGGTTTCTGCCCCCCTGCTGCATGAAAAGCTCAAGCCCAGGAAGGCAGAACAAAGGATTTCCTTTGGGAGAGTGGTGTTACACCCTCTACCTTTGGAAATAGGTGTTACAGGCTTTGGAGTGGTAGCCTGCCCAAGCCACTGGAAATGCTTTGAAGCGCACATTTGGTGCCCTCCGTGCATAAACCAGTCTACATCAGTTCAGGGGCCCCCAGTACCTGCTCCGGCGCAAAACCGGACAAAGGAAAGGGGAGTGACCACTCCCCTGTCCATCACAACCCCAGGGGTGGTGCTCAGAGCCCCTCTAGCCGGTCCCTGGCTTTTGCCATCTAGGATTCAAGGTTGGCAGGAAACTCTCGAAGCATCTGTGTGGCCAGTGCCAGCAGGTGACATCAAAGACCTCTCCTGATAGGTGCGTACCTGGCTAGGTGACTAATCCCCCTTTCAGGGCTATTTAGGGTCTCTCCTTTGGGTAGTTCCTCAGATTTGGATTGCAAGACTCCAGCAGGAATCCTCTGCACCCTCCAGTTTGACAGAAGAAACTGCATCTGGACTCTTCAGGACCCTACAAGCTGCAACAAAGAAGCAGGACACCTCCTGCAACACTGTATCTCCGACTTCTTCCAGCAACTGCAACATTTCCCTGGTAGTGCATCCTCTGAGGACAGCCTGTCTTCAGCTTGCATCAGAAGGAAGAAGGAATCTCCCTTGGGGTGAAGGAGTCACTCCCTGCTTCTGCATGCACCAACTGCAACAACGACCGGCTGTGTGGATCCTGTCTCCTGCTGAGCTGCGTGGATCCTGCAACACGGGTGGTGGACTGAAGTGGTCCAGATGGTCCTCTCTTCCAGCTGTCCAACTTCGGTGGAGGTAAGACCTTGCCTCCCCACACAAGACAGTACCCCCGTGCACCGCGTCTCTTGCAGCTGCCAAGGCTTGTTGGCATCCTTCCAAGATCTTCATGCATCTTGAAGCTCTGGCCCCCAGCACTATATCCTGCGACGCACAGCTTCCTGAGTGGTTCTCCAGTGGCGTGGGAGCCTTTGTCATAGTGCTGAGTGAGCCTCTTCTGCAACTTTCTTGTCCCCGTCCTGTGGGACTCCTGTGTGTGCTGCCTGGTGTTCTGTGGGCTCCCTGTGTTGCAGAGGGCTCCCTCTGACTCACCATCCTGAGTAGAGTCCACCTGGTCCTTCCTGGTCCCCGGGAGCGCCATTTTCCGCTAACCGCTAGCTTTGCATGTAACAAGGCTTGTTGGCGGACTCCGACGACGCAAACCAACCTGCAATCCTCCATCCGGCGTGGGACATCACTTGCACCCTCCAGGAACCCGACTTCGTCTTCTTTGGTGCAGTCCTGACTTTTCTTCTCCACTGGTGGTTCTCCTTTTGCGCCTTCATCCGGGTTAGCAGGGGCTTCTGCTCTACCTTGACTCTTCTGTGCTTCTTGGACTTGGTCCCCTTCTTCCACAGGTCTTCTTGTCCAGGAATCCACTGTTGGTGTCTTGCAGTCCCTCCTGGGTTTTGCATAATTCTTCTCGTTTATGTGTGTGATCTGGGAAACTTACTGTGATTTACTCCTGTTTTCCTGGTCGCTGGGGTGGGTTGCTGTACTTACCTTTGCGCTTTCCTAGTACTCCCAGCTCCCCTCTACACACTACACTTGCCTAGGTGGGGCACCGACATTCGCATTCCACTTTCTTAGTATATGGTTTGTGCTCCCCTAGGCCCATTTTTTCACTAATTGCACTGTTTTCTAACTGTTTTTATACCTATTTCTGCATACCAGTGTATATAATTTATGTATTACTTACCTCCTAAGGGAGTATAGTCCTATGGTACTTTTGGTATTTGTGTCACCAAAATAAAGTACCTTTAGTTTTGTAACACTGAATGATTGCTTTCATGTGTGTAAGTACTGTGTGACTACAGTGGCATTGCATGAGCTTTGCATGTCTCCAAGATAAACCTTGGCTGCTCATCCACAGCTACCTCAAGAGAGCCTGGCTTCTAGACAATGCCTTCATTACACTAATAAGGGATAACTGGACCTGGTATAAGGTGTAAGTACCATAGGTACCCACTACACACCAGGCCAGCCTCGTACAGTGTGGAGGACAGGGACCAATAGGGTTAGGAATCTGACCCCTCCCCAAAGGGAGTGGGCACAGGAAGGATGTAGCCACCCTCTGGGACAGTAGCCATTGGGTACTGTCTCTGACCCCTGTAACACCCCTAATTCTAGGATTTAAGGGCACCCCTGAACCTAGCTCACCAGATTCCCGCCAACCTCAAGAAGAAAGAAGCAAGAAGGACTGCTAAGCAGATCCCAGGAGACAAGACTACAGACACCAAGGGCCATATTTATACTTTTTGACGCAAAACTGCGCTAACGCAGTTTTGCGACAAAAAAATTAGCGCCGGCTAACGCCATTCTGTAGGGGGAAAATGGCGTATGGGCGTCCACAAATGGTGCAAGTCAGGCTGAGGCAAAAAAATCGCCTCAACCCGATTTGCGCCATTTTTTTACGACGCCCAACCCCCATTGAAATGACTCCTGTCTTAGCAAAGACAGGAGTCATGCCCCCTTGCCCAATGGCCATGCCCAGGGGACTCCTGTCCCCTGGGCATGGTCATTGGGCATAGTGGCATGTAGGGGGGCACAAATCAGGCCCCCCTATGCCACAATTAAAAAAAAAAAAAAATACTTACCTGAACTTACCTTAATGTCCCTGGGGTGGGTCCCTCCATCCTTGGGTGTCCTCCTGGGGTGGGCAAGGGTGGCAGGGGGTGTCCCTTGGGGCAGGGGAGGGCACCTCTGGGCTCATTCTGAGCCCACAGGTCCCTTAACGCCTGCCCTGACCCAGGCGCTAAAATCCGGCGCTAATGCGGGTTTTTTAGACCCGCCCACTCCCGGGCGTCATTTTTGCCCGGGAGTATAAATACGACGCATATGCATCGGAGTCATTTTTTAAGACGGGAACGCCTACCTTGCATATCATTAACGCAAGGAAGGTGTTCACGCAAAAAAATGACGCTAACTCCATGAACTTTGGCGCTAGACGCGTCTAACGCCAAAGTATAAATATGGAGTTAGTTTTGCGTCGAATTTGCGTCGAAAAAACCGACGCAAATTCGGCGCAAACGGAGTATAAATATGCCCCCAAATGTCTTGGCCCCAGCCGTACCGGCCTGCCTGCAGCTTCAGAAGCCTTGCTACCAAAAGGCAACACATCCAGCAGGACCAGCAACCTATACAAATCCCCACAGGACAGAACTGCCCCGGATCCGGTAGTCCTGCCCACTCTGCACCCGATGCCCACAGCCCAAGTGCAGGTGGCCCGCTGGTCCAGAGCAGGTCCCCAGGTGATGCTGACCATGTGTCCAACCTGGGTTGACCGCTCCTCGCCAACACAACGTCTGCAGCCTAAATCCAGAGGACTCCCCTGACCGTGAGATAACTGGAAAAAGATATCCCAACGCCCAAGTACCCCTGCACCTGCAGCCCCCTGGCCATGGGAATCCAACCGACAGTCCATCAACGGTCAGCAGGCAGCCCTGCTCCTTCTCCAGCCTTTGGTATTCCGGAACCAACCCCCCCCTGGACCCAGCCTGCAGCATCTTTGTGACCCCTATGTTTCCCCTATTGGAAAGTATTGGGAGCCCAACACTGTGTTTGCACCCTGCACCCGGCCGTCGCTGAGGGGCTGTGTTTGGTGCTAACCTGTGACAACCCCCCTCCTCCTCCTCCCCCCTCCCTCTGGTGCTCACCTAAACCCCCCAGGTCATCCCTCCAAAGTGGCGGGTACTTCCCTGCCAGCAGATCTGTTTCCAAGTGCCCCCAGTCTTCATAGGATTCCATTCTAAATCTACTCCAACTTTCACCTCTGCACCTGGCTGGCCCTTGTTGCTTGTGATGTATGTTTGGGGTCATCTTAAACCTTGACCAGTGAATATCCTAACCCCTGGAGACTGGAACTTTAAGTCGAGTACTCTGCTCAAAACTTCACTAACACCCCCCCCCACCCCGCAGGACTGTTCCAAAAAAATTTGGAAGTCAATTGCCTGTAAACTGTTTTATTTCCCAAACTTAAACAAAGTACATTTGATACATATGCTTGATATATACTTACAAATGTACTTACCTGCAACAAGAACCTTTTGGTTCTAGAAATAAAGTAAGAAATATATTTTTCCCATGTAAACACAATGGCCTGGAGTTAATCATTGAGCGGGTGCTCCATTTCTTCACTGGCCGTGTACAACAAATGCTTTGCACTACCCTCTGATAAGCCTAACTGCTCAACCACACTACCACAAAAGAGAGCATTAGTATTATCAACTTTGGCCTCTGTTAAGCCTCTGGGGAACCAGTGCTTAATTTGTGTTGGTGGTTTCCGGTGCTGGGCACCAGCTCTTAATTTTGAGGGCCGGCACTTATTTTTCGGCCTCAAACATTCACTGTGAGCAAACGGCAAATATGGGGAAGATGGAGGAAGATAAAAAAGAAAAAGCGTGATGAAGGGAGAAAGCAGAAAGCTGCAGGATTGAGCTGTAGGGGTAGGGAGTGGATGTAGATGGATTAAAGAGGCCTGAGATGGCTTTAGGATTAACCTGCCTCAGTATTCTGTGCTCTCACATTTAATTGCAGCAGCTGCGTGTTTCAGACGAGAGCTTTGGGCACCGGCACCTTTTTATTTACAAATAAAGCATTGTGGGGAACCCCCAGACTCTGTGCACACTATATCTCATTTTGAATACAGATGTACGGTTGCTGATCTAATGTCGAAATGAAGTGTTACTCATATATGGGCATCACACACAATGCAGTACTCCATCCACAATTATGCTGTTTCTAACTTCTGACACATTTTTTGTTTTCTTTGCTCTTGTTGAAATAACAAATCTCAATACAAAACTATTTTTTTTTAAATTAACCAGAAAGGTAGGGTGGATCGGTCCCAGGATGGCTGTGTCATAAATTTTAGGTCTCCTTCCTGGCGCAAAGCCTGTTGTTTGGGCCCTTGACCAAAGCGACTGTTAGGGGTACATATCCTTAGTTCCTTTTGTAGGAAAGTACCCTCTTCTTGGCATGGTTACCCCTAATTTTTGCCTGCTGTCAGTATTTTTTTGACTGTGTTCACTGGGATCCTGCTAACCAGGACCCCAGTGACTGTGCTCTCTACCTCTAAATATGGTTGCTAGGACTTTGTGCACCCCACAATTGGCATACTGGTGCCCACATACAAGTCCCTAGTATATGGTACTTAGGTACCAAGGGTATTAGGGCAACAGAGGTTCCCCTTGGGCTGCAGCATGTATTGTGCCACCCATGGGAGCCCATGCAATATATGTCTGCAGGCCTGCCATTGCAGCCTGCATAAAAGGTGCATGCACCCTTTCACTACATGTCACTACAGGTCACTGTAAGTCACCCCTATGGCAGACCCTCCTAGCCCAGAGTGCCACCAGAACCGCAACTGGACTCTGTAGGAACAAAACAAGCCTCACACTCCCAAAACGACCTCGCATTGTTTCTATGGCTCTTCCAGCAAGTGCAACATTTCCACAGCTGTGCATACTCTTGGGTTGGTGACACTACAGCAGCACCAAAGATGCAAGAAAGAATCTCCCATGGAGTGAAGGTGTCACTCCCCTGCATCCGCAGACACCTAAGGCAATGACGACCGGCTGCTGGAATCTTCTGCCATCTGGCTGCAGCAAGAATCTCCAACACAGGTGGTGGGTCTGAGTGGTTCCTTTGGTCCTCTCTATCTGCTGTCCAACTTGGGAGACGGTGAGCCCTTGCCTCTCCTTGCAGGACACTACCCATGTACACCACAACACTTGCAGCAACCAAGGCTTGTTAACTCCTGCTCCAAGGGATCTTCACACTCCAAGTAGCCTCGGCCTTCAGCACTTCATCCTTGCAAGGACACTCTTTCCTCTGCTGCTCCAGTGACGTGGGACTCCTCTCCAGGTGTGCTGACTGGATCTCACAGCAACCTACTATGCCTGCTGCCTGTGGGTGGCCTGTGGGGGCTGCGACTGCTTCTGCTGGCTCTTCCGACTGCTAAGGGTCATCCCGGACTCCACTCCAAGGGTTAGGTCCCCTGGACTTTGCCGGTCCTTTTCAGCTCTGCAAATCTTCTTTTGCTCCAACTTGCATTTGCCAAGGACTGCTTGTGGCCCTCCTGACCACTGACCAACTCCAACCCAGCTACCGATTTGGGACATCATCTGCATGGCTCCAATGACATCTCTGCAGCTCCTGCGCTCCACTGCTGATGTTCATTTTCCCTCCTCGACCTGGTTTCTTTGTCCACAGAAGGGCGGGTAGTGGCTCCTGCCCTGTCTGGACACTCCTAAGTGGATCAGACTCTGTCCCCTTCTTTTTCAGGTCTTCTTCTCCTGGAATCCACGGTTGGGCTCTACCGGACTGGTCCTGGTCTTGCAATCTTCCTCTTTCTAAGTCCTCTTGTTACTCCTTGGGAATTACCTCTGCTCTCCTTGTCGCTGGGGATCACTTAGGTACTCACCTCATAGAGTCCAAAGTTTTCCCAGCTCCCCTCTAACTACTCCATACCCTTGGGTGGGGGACTTCACTTCGCATTCCACTATTTTAGTGTATGGTTTGGCCCCCTATAAGGCCCTAACTATTTTTCACTAATTATTGCCAATGCTTGTTATTTCTATATGCGAATTCCTAAATATTATATATATATATATATATATATATATATATATATATATATAGTGTGTGCACTTACCTCCAGTTGGGGGGGCTGCCTATAATTAATCTAGTTCGGTGCTACTATAATAGAGTACCTTTATTTTTGTAGCTCTGTGTGCTTCCATTCAGGTGTGATAAGTTTCTGTGTGTGTGACTGCTGTGGTATTGCAAATGTTTTACACCCTTCCTAGATAAGTCTTTGCTGCTCACCACAGCTACCACTAGAGAGCCCTGGCTTCCTAGACCCTGTCTTCATTCACTAATAGGGGTTGCCTGGAACTTGTATAAGGTGCAAACACCATAGGTGTCTACCACACACCAGGCATTCTTCCTGGAGGCATTTTAACACTTCACCCTTACAGATCAAGGAAAATTGCATATGCAGGCAACTTCTTTCTCTTCCCCCTACTACCTCCTACTTTGTCATTCTACGTTGCGGACAAAGCAAAGCTGCTCCCTATTCTGCTTTGGGTCAGTGTCTTGACTAGCTCAATGGCCAGTCTAACCAGGGACATTATATTAGATTACCTAAAATAGATGAAGACTTGGCAGTCCCATGGTTGGGTTACGCCTCTTAGGGCTAACTTAGCTTGCCCAATATGTTTTCTGCTCCTGTCACTTTACGCGAAATTGATAAGCTGATGGTCAAACATCGCTACCAAGAATGTAGTTACTCCTAAGAGTGGATTGTAAACTTAGAAAGAGCTCTGTTAAAGAATATATTATGAACTGCAGTGCTTTATCTGAGTCGGTGGGGGCACATGCACTTATTTCTCCACATAAGGCCTTTCCTGAGAGCAACAGAAAGAAAAACAAACAGAACAAAAAGACGGAGGAAGAGAAATGCAGAAAATCCGTCACCAATGGAGAAAGCAGACACCTTGTTTCTAGCGCCAGCCTCTGCTATATGAGCAATGTTTTGGGTACCAGCACGTGTTATTTTACAAATAAAGCACTCATGCTCTGCGCGTCTCCGGAGACCTCCAGTTATTAGGTTGAGCGTGCAAGTGCTTGAGACCTGTTGTATTCTATTCTGTGGGCTTTAACTATGCTCATCTCACGCCCATCACTTTCATTTGTTGGGCTTGCCTTTCAGAAATCCCTTAATGTCATTGCTGCATGCTTTGTTTTTTGCGCTTTGGGGCAGTTTTGTTACCGCCTTGGACACTGACCCTGTTACAGGTATAATTGCACGATTACCGATATGTGTTACTGTGAGCTAACTACTTTATTATTTGCTCTCTACCCTTTTCACTCCATGGCACTTTCACGTTTTAAACAATGCGAATTCAATCTGCAGTATTGGAGCACTTTGCATGACTACTAATTACTTCTCATTGTTAACTTTGTTTTTCATTTGCGGTCATGGCAGCCACGCTTTGCATGACTACCAGTTACTTTTCATTATTTACTTTTTCATTTCCGTTCATGGTGGCCATGGCGCTTTCATGTTTTACACAGTGTAATCCTGATCAGCAGTATTGGAGCGCTTTGCATGACTACCAATTACTTCTCATTGTTAACTTTGTCTTTCGTTCGTGCTCATATAACGGCCGTACTTTGTATGACTTGCAGTTACTTCTCATTGTTTACTTTTTAATTCTTGGCCATAGGGGCCGTGGCACTTTCACGTTTTAAATAGCGCAGTGGGCAGTATTGAAGCGCTTACTTCTCATTGTTTACTTTGGTTTTTTTTTGCGTGCATGGCGGCCAAAACACTTTCATATTTTACACAGCACAATGGCCACTAGTGGAGCGCTTTGCATGACTAATAGTTACTTCTCATTGTTTACTTTGGTTTTTATTCACGCCAATGGCAGTCAAAGCACTTTCACGTTTTACACAGCACAATGGCAACTAGTGGAGAGCTTTGCATGACTACCAGTTACTTCACATTGTTTCTCAGTTACCTCAAGTCACAGTTACGGAGAGGACGGTGCATCCCGTTTAACTATAGTGAAACACTTTAATTTTCTTCATCATTGTATAGTGCTGAGATACCCTATCCTTGACAATTCTTATTTCACTGCTTCACATTAAAAGTTTCCTTTTGTCATGCATGGTCTTGCAGAGCTGCTTGTTGACTCAGTAAGCCTCGCTATGGTGCTATTTCTTGGCTAGAGATGCACAGTATCACTTTCAGTGCTGACAAGCACGGATCTGGTAAACTGATGTAGACCCTATACTTTGCTTTCAAGCTTCCCAGTTCCATGCATGAGAAACTCATCCTGCTACATGCAAGTGCTACTTTTCTTACTTGTTGTAATCCATTTGTGTACTTTAACCACGCCCACCTCACTCCCATCACCTCCATTCGTTCCTGGGCTTGCCTTTCAAAAATACGTCAGTCATTGGTAAATGTTCCTGGAGTAGTTTGTGTTTTAAGAGCCTTGTTTAAATTATATTCCAGTAGGCCTGCTAGCCCTTTAGCTCCATGCAGAGCCACTGGAATTATGTAGCAAGAAAAGTCCAGTTATACATTTACAACATCAATAGCTCTAACTCAAGTAAATGCAAGACCAATTGCATTGTAAATGCTTGTTTTCATTTGAGCTTACAGCAGACATCTCTTCTTTTGCGAATCAGAGCCGGCACAGTGTGGCAACTTCTGTGTTTCTCGGAGTCCTGTAGTTTTGTGGGTGCTTCCCTGCTGGCCTGCCCTGGTGATGGTCGTCTGCTCAGGTTGAGCTGCACTCGGATTTTATAGAGCCTTCTTCCTATTCTAACAGAAGCCAACTTTAAAGAAGTAAAATTTACGAAGGTGTAGAGATGGGCTAATCTGTTTGCAGCTACTGGGCAGTTCTGACGTCTGTCATAGTCTGCTACTTCTTTAAAGCGGCAGTTAGATATAGAAAATTGATGGGGAGCGGAGTAAGGAATTAAATTATGTTTTCATGCGAGTTTTACTTGTAATTGTCATCCCTATGCCAGGTTCATTTTTATGCTGTAGGTTTTAGTCAGTATATTTAACCATGTATGCTGAAATATATTTGGGGTCTTATCCCTTTTTACATTTCCTTATTTTTATGGCCAGCCCCCAAAAAGTTTTCTCATTCTGTTAGAGATTGCACGTTTAACTTTTAATTTATAATGCTTGATTTCATCTGTAAACATGCTATATGATATCCACATGCACTTTAGGCGAGTAGTGTTGAGCATATTACCGAGTATCTGTCTGTTTTTCCATTTTTGCAACATAACGGGAATAGGAATCGGCCACGTGGTGAAGCTAGTGCCCTCTCTTTAAGGCGCTGAGATGTTATATTGTGCACTTCATTTTTTCACGATGTTGTGTAATAATTTTTTTTATGATGTGGAATATTTTTGATATGATTTTATGATGTGTATTGTCATGCTTTTATGGTTTTGTTTTAAAACCGAATGAAGCTGATTGAATTGACTACAGGAAGTAAAAACTTTGGGTCCCTTTCTCAGCATTTTGCTTTCTGTGTGCTAGTTATTTTTTGAAAGCTATTTATAATGTGATTCATGGCGTTCATTTTGCATAGTAGTGATTGAGTTTGTTATAAGTGTGAACTTGATTAAACAAAAAAGTCCTCCGCGAAGTTCAGCCACTTTGTCTCAAATAAGTCAGTACATATTGGCATGCTAGAACTGACGGTCATTTTTCTAACACTGAAATTCTTCCAGTGTTTACCCTTCACCTTCCTCCAGGTCACTATAGGCACTCTTTACAGTCCTGTGCTTTTTGTGTGACAATCTAATGCATTCTGTGTGTTGTAGGCTTGTTTTAGCTATAGTGTACTAAGTAGGCCAACACACCTAAAATCGGTGATTTGTAATTATAAAGCTCAGGGTTGGAGACAGTGTCCATAATGACCTGCAGTGTGGAGGACACTCTAGTTTATCCCGAAACAAATTGGTCAAGTTGGCTTCAGACAACACCCCACTACCCTATGAATGCAAGCCATAAAGATTGGGCATTCGGTCTTTCACTGCATATCCATTACTTCCTTCTTTCCTGCAGGACACAATTGTAAAGCAAGGCTAACTGTAGTCTCTATTATAAACATTGACAGTCTGGACTGGGAGGGAGTCTTGCAGTGTTTTTGTTTCTCAAAATGTAGGGTGGCACTCGAGAAATCCTTTGTCACAGAACACTGCTTCAATACACAGATGTATACCTAGTCCAGGGCCTGAAGGTACAGCGGTTAGTACTTTCCAGGAGATACCTCCCTGAGACAGGCTCGGTTTATTTGCAGTGAAAAATAGTCTTTAAGATAGTGGCGGTGCTTATAGGTCTAGACTCTAGATGAATCATTCTGAACATATTACTGTAAGTGGACATGGGACTATAACTTCAATCTCCCTAACCATCCTTTACAGTACAGATGTTTCCTGCCATACTGTATGTTTACCATTAGATAGATGTCCTGTATACACACACTGTCAACTATAATCAGTGAAAATAAAAAAAATTGTTAAACAAACAGATACTTCCAGTGCATGAAAGTCAACTTTCTCTGGGAGCTAAGTACATAACCAAGGCATTGTCTGTCTAATCAAAATTTTGAGGAACTCCTAAGTTTGGTTGGTAGAATGCAATTGCTGGTAAGAAACAGTATTCTTGATCCTCTGCTGGAACTTGGGCTCTTTTCTCAGGAATACAAATAAGATTCCTATTTATTGTCTCACTTATGTCATACAAATCATCATTTTGGTTTCAGCCATGGCAAATGTATTTTAATCTGAAACCAATAATGTTTGTTTAACATCTCTCCTTTAAAAGTGAGAGGAAATATTTAGAACGTTGTGTACTCCCCGCTGTTTCAAGCCTCCAGAAGTTACCACATTAAAAGTGAGTTTCTGTTGCAGACTTCATTTTTGTTACTATTAAACTTTGCAGTAGAATATTAACTTCTCTGGTCCTGTAGATGTTTCCCGGTATTACTGTTTACCGTTTTCATTTAAATTTTGATTACTGGTATTTCCTACTAAACTATGGATTGATTAAAGTGAATATTGCTCATTCTTGTTCGAATAATCGACTTGGAAGGTTGTTTTCTGTTTCGTCACCCACCTCACTTGCGGCGTTCCCTGGATCCAGCCATTCACTGTTAATGTCCTTTCTGATTTTCACATTTATCAGTAGATTTCATCCCTGCCTTTCTTAATATATGCATGTGCTGAGACCTAAAAAA
This sequence comes from Pleurodeles waltl, assembly GCF_031143425.1. Taxonomy (NCBI): domain Eukaryota; kingdom Metazoa; phylum Chordata; class Amphibia; order Caudata; family Salamandridae; genus Pleurodeles; species Pleurodeles waltl. Next base: position 661,040,937 of record NC_090451.1, read on the forward strand.
TAACGTGACAATTTGAGACACAACAAGACCTGTAAGGTTTTGCATTGATTCATGAAGGAGGAGTAAGACTGTCTAAATTCCATATGATGTTGGCTGAAATGTGCTTTAGTAGAAGGCCTCCAGGTGTATTCAGCGTCCTTCTTTGTTATGGCAGACATTAATAGATCACTCTACTCAACCAATCCTTTTAGATTTATTACTGCTCTCTGAGTGTAAAGTTCGCTAGATTGTTCTCTGAAACCATTTAATACTTCTGAACTCTCTAAGCTTTGCTCACCACTGTACTAATGCTAAATACTGGAATCAAGGTATAGTACAGGCTCTCATTTTCGCGCAGGTGGCACTACCAAGCATGGCACAAAAAAGGCACTGTCTCTAAATGTTCTGTGCTTTGTAATCCGTGCCCACAAGTTAGGGATGGAAGAAGCAAATCTTAAAGGCAGAGTTGTCAAGATAAACAACCTGGCTGCTCTCTTTACCCTCAGAACTGCAGTGCACTATATTGGTGCTTTTGGGTGGGTTTCCATATGCAAACTGAACATGGAAGTGCAGGAGACATGGGGACCTTGTAGGCACATGAGGATTGATATGTGTTTAATTGCACCACCGGCTGGCAGAACCCATAGGTATAAAGGCCTAATGCCAAAGTTTCAACAACTTGATGTGGCAAGTTGTGTGTCAGTATTAACAGGTGAGTAATGTTTGTTCATACTAGATGCAGTTTATAAACGTACTTCTGAAAATATGTGTTCGATTTTTAAGTGACTTGCACTATGTATATATTGGATGCAGACGGGCCCTATAGTGTTGGCTGGAAAGGACAGGGAGTGAGAGAGAGAAAGCCTATCTTTAACTTTTGCACTAATGCCAAATGATACAAAGGTATTTCAAGCTGGAATGTATCCGGAGTCAAACGTGTTCCAAAGCAGATAAACTGTACTCTTAAGCTACCACCAAGCACACTCGATCTCTATTCCAAGACTCTTGGATAGCGTTCCAAGTGTTCTTCCAGCGTCAGAGTATGTGAGCTCATTGCTGTGAAACCCCCCTACTTCCCTTGGGTAATACTTGATAACCTTCTCTGAGTGTGGAAAGCAAACTTCCTCCCTTTCCATGGAATGCGTAGGTTATTTTATTCAATCTGTTCTAAAGGAAGCTGAAGACGATCAGCTGGAAGATATCAGTATAGGAGGACACATTGCAACCACAAACAACAAGATTTTTTTTAAAACGTTTCTACAATTCGTACCTGAATAAGAGGACCAGGCAAACCGGATTTTCAACACATATCCAGGCAAAATACAGTACATTTATTACATAACCCAGTTTCCAGAGGAGGGTGACTAACACACAAATAGGGAAATTGTGTGTGTTCCAGCTCAAAATGAGTAACCCCTTAGAAGAAAGCAATTTAACTAACAAGAGATTGTGTATAAAAAGTTATATTTAATAAACTTTTGTGACACAGTGGTTTGGTTTTGTATGTTGAAGAATGCAGTCACAGAAGTCATTCTGTGCCCCTTAGTTTATGCAAAATGTTATTCCTACTACTTTGTTTGTGGAATGTCCCTTTTTAAAAAAATTCTAGACACTTTATGACTGAAGTTCAGTCTGTTTTAAGTGGTACCGTGAACTGAAAACATTTATTGAGGAAAGTGCTACTCTGTTCATATACTAGTAGAATTCTTTAACGTGGGTTGCCGAGATTGAGAGCTGCATTTCAGAAATCAGAGTGTGGGTTGAAGATGAGGTGGTGGTAGGGTCGTACACATTGCACTAACCAGCTCAGCCCTCTTTTGCTATGCTGCACAAGTTGAAACTGGCATTCATACAGCCAGTAATTTGTAAAGTAATGCGATTTTGCACAAAAACAGAAAAGACATTAGCAGAAACAATCATACTGGAGATTATCCTTACTCTAAAGTGATACATGTGCTATGTGGGCTTGTTTTTCATTCTGATTCACCTGCTTATCGTTGAAGTCTTTCAAGCAATACATCACTCATTTGTTAAAGCCACAACCTCATTGCCCTGCTTTTACTACAGCGCTTCTGCTTTGTTTTCGCCAATGTAAATTGTTGTGGTCAAAATGTTTTCTGTAGTCTTGCAGCGTTAGAAAGCCCAGCAGTATCTTGTTTGAGGAGGTGCTTGACAAATTGTGATTAATCCCCACTTTGAGAAAGGATTCAAAAGTCAAAATTCCTAATAGTCAAGAATGTATGTAACATAGAGGCTTCTATGATCTGTACGACCCTGGTGGCCGCTGCCCATTTTTCCTGTCCAAAATTATTTCCACTTTGACTTGAGTGTAGGTTAGAGCTTTGAAAGTTTGTGTATAATTATTTTCTTCTTATTTCCGTAGCTTCGTATTCCAAGGAAAAGCTCTCTCCGACCCTCCCCCAGTTTACAATAGGACCAGAAGTAAAGATTGAGGACTTAGGTGAGTGCATTTCACAATTTATCTTCCCAGTATGCAAATGTTGCTTGTTCTATACTGGGGTGAGCTAGAAGACACCCGGGTTTTCCTTTTGACAATTCTTTGGGATCCCTGCTGCCTATGAGCATCTCTCCGTTCTCCAAATGGGACTGGAAGTTGGTGCGAGTGTAGGAACGGAGATCTTACCAGGGAGAGCCATTGCTGGGCAATCAAGCCTCTGGAGCTCCTAGTTTCGACTCTTACTGCTCAGGAGACTTGCTAGGAGTGAAACTGTAAGACTTTCAGGAGGCGGGCGTTATTCCATTGCTAAGACCTCTCCTGTTAGAGGTGTCTTCCACAAGAGATGCTTTTTGGTCCCTGCAGCCAGATTCTAGCCCCAGTCTTATTTCCGAGGAGATGTTCAAACCGCTCCTGCTCTCTACAATGAAAGAGTATTTCCTTCCAATGCCTCGTTCTTCGAGGGCCCTGGAATTGCATGACTCCATAGCTGATTGTGTAAAAAGATCCTTGCTTTCTTAAGCTGGATCAGACAGTAAATCCCTTGCATTACAAGTTCATTTTCCGGAGATTTTGTTGAAACTTAAGGAATGAATTATGGGAAATGTGTTGTGTTGCCCTTTGGCATACTTACAGCTACATTAGCAGTAACTAAATAAAGAAAGCAAACAGAGGTTTTGTTTACCCCCGTTCGACCCTCAGCGTTATTTACTTTACAATTTAAAATGTTTGCACAATTCTTGGCATTAAATCCAATTTCTCTTTTCAAGGACTGTAACAGAGGATCAGTACAGGAAAGCTATTTAACAGGCTGATCGTTAAAACAAACTTCGCCCGAGCTCTTAGTAGAACAAAGTGCATCTTCCCATCAAGCCCTGTTGGATGAGTCTGTAAAGGTGATGGGCACGCAGACCAGTGAGAGGAGACGGGTAGCTGTGCTTTTCACTGCAAAGCCTGGCATTTTGTTTAATTTGTTTATTTTACTAAAATAAAGAGTTCTATTGACCACAGTAGGTTTTTTTGGTTGACTTAGAAGGTCCTACTTACAAGCATGAATGCAACTTTTATCTGTTTTTGCCATGAAGTGGCCTTTCTCGTTTTGCTCAGGTTTGCAGATTATTCAGGTGTCTTCACGATAGTTAGCTCGAAACAAATGCCCCTCTGTCACAAGACAAGGTTGTATTTACGAAGCTACCTCAAATAGATGGTCGAGTTACTCGTACATAGCTTGCCCACCCTCCCCATGTTCTGTAGTTTAATATTCAGTTCTGTCATCCACTGAGTGACCATTCCGCTTCAAAGCAGAATGTCTGGGATGGAAGATCTGTCTACTCCCCACACCTATATGTCACCTATTATTCTCTTAACAGCCTGCAGTTTCTTAAGGATTCTGGGGTGGGGATGAATGGATGAATGAACAAATACTGTTTGTGTGCTGGTACCCCAGCGGGAGGGGTATTGGTGCTGAGGTTGAGAGATATACCTATTGTGTGTAGGATACTTGATGAACACAGATGTGGACGCAAGAAATACAGGCACCCTCAGTAATGTCCGGCCATTTGTCCATGTTACTGGTAGGCCGAGATGCAGGACAGATTTTGTGGAAATGTCTCAATGGCATTTAAAGGTCTATGGCTGAGTTAACAGTACCACAGTCGTACTTCATTAGTCAATAAGTACTGGGCTTGCTGCAATGTTCTAACAAGAATTCACAGTAGGAAAGTGAACTAAGGAAACCTCAAAATATATGCAGTATCTCCATAAAGAACACTTATACACACTTTTTATTATAGTCTCCATTTCTCTTAACAGAAAACACCCTTGACTAGAAATTGAAAGCACGACAGAAGGCCATAGACATATAGCCATAACTTTCATCTTCTGACCCGGTGCAATAGGTTCCTAATCTGGAGATTTCTCGGTCTGCACTCGTGATCTGTAGAAGCATCGAAAATAGTCAATAAAAGTGACATACTACTTGTCCAGTGCAAACACGATGGTTTTGCACCTGTCTATTGTTGAATATCAGATCAACAAGTCTGCCACAAACTCTTTATTTTAGTTCAGGTTTTCTTGCATTGCAACAAAGTGTGCTCAGCCTTGTGATTCGTATTCTATATTGAATACTTGTTTCTTGAGTATGTAGGAAGTGTAGGGCATTTTCTTAAATTGCATGAAAATCTTCCTTAGCTAAAAAGATTATAGTAGATGGTTACATGATTTGTTTTTCTGTAAAATGTTATGGTGCTTTTTAGTATTGGTGACCGGCTGCTTAATTTGCATTTTTTGTATGGTACTTCACCTGTATGCGTTCCACAGTATTGTATTCCAGATGGTGATGTGTTGCTTATTACGTATTGGATGGTTAATTCCACAAGCAGTTTCATTGATTTACTTGCTTGTCTCAACTCACACTGAGCTTGTTGTATGATCCACAAATATATCTTCAATCATGCTGCTTTGGTTGGGTCCATAGTGGTGCATGTTTTTATTCATACAGCAGCATTTCTGTTTGCACGGTTATATTTTAGTCATAAGCACTCATTGCAAGTTTCGTGGTTTTTCATACCTGTGCCCATCATATAGTTCTTGGTTTCCGTAATATCAGTCTAAAGTCGTGCGGTTCTGTTAAGGCCCTCGTTAAGAGTGGACCAACAACATCAAAATAACCCACCTTCATTAGTAGTACCAAGAAAAAGGAATCACTAAATATAATAAGCACAATTCATCAAGCCAAAAGTTTCAAATTACGTTCATATCTATATCAATTCAATCATATCAATTTTATTTTACAGTTGTAGTCTCATTCATGTGGATATTTTATTGATGTGCATTATACAAATAGTCCTATGACTCCTGGGAAGAAATAGAAACTCGTATTCACACATTATCCAGTATTGGATCTTTCATAAATTCACATGCTTGAATCATCCCCGTCGTCGAAGTGGCAGTCCCATGGTACATAAAAAGCATTAATTAACAAATAACATTTTTTTTTCTATAGGCTATAATGGCAACACCAGTCACTCATATAGTCTATCCAAGTCCTTTTGTGAAAAGGTCCCAGACCTGGCTGCCAGCCAATCAGGTACCAGCACCATCTAAAACACTCTCCAGAGAAGCTCCTTCCCTCAGATTTTCTACTGCACGTCGTGTGAAGGGAGTCTCCCTGAGCTCTGCTCAGTTTTCTGCTTCTTCAGAAGTATTTTTCTCTCAAGAAAACTCTAAGGATGTCAGATTCTTCTAGAAAAGGCCTTTTCCACCCTTGCAAGACTTGTGGCAAGAAAAGGCTCCATGTGGATGATCCACATAAAGACTGTTTATACTGCCTTTACCCACAACACCAGGTGAAGGACTGCAAGATATGCCGTACTTTCTCCACAAAGACCCTCAGAGACCGTGAGGGTAGACTTCTGACATGGTTACAGGCAAAATCCTGTGCTTCAGGTGAGGAGAGTGGGTCAGAAAGGCCACGCAAAGGTCCAAATCTGAGGACCCGGGCCAGGCGGAAAGATCCAGAAAGCGGCAGAAATTGCATCACAGAGAAGGTGCAAAAGGCTTACATTGCTCAATTTCTTCTGAGCAATCCTCTCCTCGTCAAAAGAAGGAGTCGTCCCGCCACTCTCCTTCCTCTGAGCCTTCTACCTTTAGAAAGGTATCCATAAAAATTAAGTTGCCGACGACTGTGTTCACATCTTACCGTCTCCACCACCTCGTCAACAACAACTACTTTGACGTCGGCGGTAAAGGCTCCTATTTCTTCTATTAAACCTCAGTCGATGAGGATTCCAGAAAAGACTGCGTCGCTGACAACATCGATGACAACATTGTCGTTGATGACATCGTCTACGAAAGCCCCGTCAACTGCAATACCACCGATGAGATCTTCGTCGTCTGCATCATAGTCAACAAGGACACCGTCGACGACACCATCGTCGACGACACCATCGTCGACGAGACCATAGTTGATGGAAGGATCATCTGTCATAACAGTGCCGTCGACGGGACCATCGTCATTGACACCATTGACAATGCCAGTGGTGCCTGTGAGCCAGATAGAGGCCATTCTTACCTCTTCCAGGTCTCCTGATCTTTGAGCCATGGTTAAGATCACATCTTTGCCCAGATCGGCGATCTATCTTACAGACACTTCACCAAGTAAGGTGTCAACCCTATTACCTAGCCATTTGCTGGACTGGGAGGAATCTGATGAGAGTCCATTTGGAGATGCACACAGTCCATCCCAGTTGCATGTTAAATACCAGGAATAGGATGACCATGATGAGTATGATCAATATCAACCTTATTACTCTCATCAAGAGCGCTATTATCAACCACCTCAACCAAGAGACTCTGTCCAGATGCCTGCCTTCTTGATCCAGGATTTACAGTCAATGTTGCAGGATTATAGGAGGAGGTTCCCAGCTACAGCAGAAGATCAACCACCACCACCAACTTCTCCTGTTACACCAAGGAGCGTACCTCCACCCCAGCTACTCCCAGGATGATGCCTCATTCCGTGTTAGCTGCTCCTCCTGGAGAGGAAGTTTCAACATCAGGGGGAGAAGAGGAAGAAGGGGAGATATCAATGCCACAACATTCTACTGCGGAATGGGATGACTACTTAGCCCCCACTCTTTCTCCACCGCCTCCTCGCCCTTCAGATTCTCCACCAGAGGATATAGGTGGCTTTCACAATTTAATTGATAGGGTGGCCGCATGCTTTCACCTACCAACATCTGTCTCGCAGTCTGAATGCTTCCTCCATGATTTTAAAGAACAAGCAAGGAAGTCTGTAAGGGCCATTCCTATTATTGACTTTATATGGAGCGAGGGGATCAAGATTATGCGCAACCCGGCAACAGTTCCACCAGTGCCACAAAAGCTTGACAAAAAATACAAGGCAACTCCGGACTCTCCGGCATGTCTAACTGGTCACCCAAAGCAGGACTCTGTTATTTCTCAAGCGGCTCAAAGGCGTTCTAAGAACCAGTCGGCGCCTAGCTCTACTCCTCCAGATAGCGAAGGAAGGAGATTAGATAACGTGGGCAAAAGGTTCTCCTCCATGTCAGCAATTACTGTTAGAGCAGCAAATTCCTTAGCGATCTTGGGTCGTTATGATCGACAAATGTGGTCTGATATGCAGGCTTTTATGGACCTCATCCCTGAAAGCAAACAAGCAAAGGCACGGAAGATCCTCCAAGAAGGTGAGCGTACGTCTGAAGAGATAATTGACTGCGCTCTAGATATATCCTCCACTGGTTTTCGTCAGCTGGCTGGTGCTGCAGTATTACGCCAACAGGGTTGGCTCAAGGCCACATCTTTCAGACCGGAAGTGCAGTCCAGAATTCTTGACATGCCTTATGGCGGAGAATCTCTCTTCGGCAAGCATGTAGACGATGCACTGCAGGCCATCAAGACTGACACAGATACTGCTCAGTCCCTAGGTACCTTGCAGTACCTGAAACAGCCCTTTCGGGGTGCAAGAAGAAGAGGATTTACCTCATTTTGAGGTTCCTTTCACAGTATCAGTAACCCCAATATAGACCATCCTATCAGCAGCAGTATAGACAACCATACTCTGCCTCATATGCCAGACAGGGAGGAAAGAGAAGACAGGGTTCCCAAAACCGCGATCAACCCAGAAAACAATGATCATCACCAAGCACCGGCTTGTCTTACTCAATATTTACAGACTCAACAAGTAGGAGCGAACATCTCCAATTACATCCAGGAGTGGAAAAACATAACATCAGACAAATGGGTGCTGGATATAGTGACAAGAGGTCATACCTTGGAATTCATACAAAAACCACTGCATCATCCACCAGGAACATCCCTACAGTTCCATCTTCGCCTGCTTCAGCAGGAAGTATTCCTGATGCTTGCCAAGGGAGCGATAGAAAAGGTTCTGGTTCAGCAAAAAGGTCTTGGGTTCTATTCCCGGTTCTTTTTGATAAAGAAGAAGTCAGGGGAATGGAGACCGATACTAGATCTCAGGAAGCTCAACAAGTTCCTTCGGAAACAATCCTTTTGGATGATCAGGCTGTCGGATATCCTGCACCTTCTCAATCCTGGAGATTTTATGACAACAATGGATCTCCAGGATGCTTATTTCCACATACCAATACATCAAAAACATCGCAGGTATCTCCGCTTTACTGTGGTCGGTGCCCATTATCAATTCAAAGTTCTCCCATTCAGTCTGAAGTCAGCTCCACGAATTTTCACGAAATCTCTTGCCCCAGTCGCAGGTTTTCTCTGCAACAGAGGTTTTCAGGTGTTTCCATACCTGGGCGACTGGCTCATAAAAGCTCCTTCTTCACTACTAGCGTCCAGGGCTACAAACGCTTGCCTGAAATTATTTCACAGTTTGGGGCTAACAGTAAATATACATAAGACAGTCATCCTTCCCTCACGCAGGAGAGTCTTCTTGGGTGCAGAACTAGACACCATCAAAAACAAGGCATACCTCACCCCGGCACAACAGCAGAAACTAGCCAACTTGGCTGTCAGTATTTCCAGAAAAAAGTTTGTTTCAGTACGACTGTTCAAGTTGCTTCTAGGCATGATTTCCTCAGCCATCGTCCTAGTTCGTCTAGAAAGATTGAGAATGAGACCTTTACATGAGGAGTTACAGCTCCAATGGAGCCAGTCGCTAGGATCCTTCGACGACTTAATAAGTGTTACACCAAGAATTTGACAGGCTTTGCGGTGGTGGTCTCAGACCAACCATCTCTCCCAAGGACTTACTTTTCTAATGCCAATAACAGATTTTATCATCACCATAGACGCTTCCTTAGAAGGGTGGGGAGGCCATTGACAAGACATGCCCATTCAGGGAAGATGGTCGGATGTTCAGAAAGGAATGCACATAAATCTGTTGGAATTAAAGGCGATCCATCTCACATTCAAGGCTTTTCCTCCACGCATTGCAGGGTCATCAGTGTTGGTCCGGACGGAAAACACAACAAGTATGTTTTATATCAACAAGCAGGGAGGAACAAGATCCTTCTCCCTCTCAAGGGAAGCACAATCTCTTTGGGACTGGCTCACACAGCACAATATTCGCCTCAGGGTGGAGCACCTCCCAGGGGTTAACAACGCCCTAGCGGATTCTCTCAGCAGGACGGACGACAACTGCCTCGACTGGGAACTCAACCAGAAGGTACTCGACGGCGTCTTCCAACGCTGGGCACAACCGATCCTAGACTTGTTTGCCACCAATCAGAATGTCAAAAGCCAATTCTGCGCCAGTCGATACCCACTCCCGGGGTCGTGGGAAAGTGCTCTTTCGATGAGATGGTCCGGGATCTTTGCCTACGCTTTCCCCCCCATCCCGTTGATCCCCAGGCTCCTCAAGAAGATGAAGTCATTCTCATAGTTTCCAGATGGCCCAGGCAGTACTGGTACACAGAGCTTCTACTCCGGTCCATGGCAAATCCCATGCGCCTTCCCTGCAAACACGACCTTCTCACGAAGAATCAGGGTCAGATTCTTCATCCCGATCCAACATCTCTTCAATTGCACACTTGGCTCCTGAGTTCCGAGAGTTTCAGGGTATGAACATTGATCAAGAATGCAGAGGATTTTATCTAGGGCACGAGCGGACGGTACAAATAAGACGTACAAGCTCAAATGGAAGATATTTTGTGTTTGGTGCTCTCAGAACAAGTTCCATCCTTTACAGATTAAGCCGTAACAAATTCTCTCATACCTTCTCACCCTCTCAAAGGCCGGTCTATGCCATGCTGCCATGCATCGGTTAAGATTCATGTGGCAGCTATAGCCTCCTATAGACGCTCTGCTGATATGCCCTCACTCGGCTCATCCAGGATTATTAAGCAGTTCATGAAAGGCCTCTTCCACACTTTCCCTCCGGTGCCTCCACCTCCGCCAGAGTGGCATTTGAATGTAGTCCTGTCTCAGTTAATGAAAGCTCCATTCGAACCTATTCACAGAGCTGAACTCAAGTACCACACATGGAAGGTGGCTACTCTGCTTGCTCTTACTTCCACCAGGAGAGTCAGCGATATACAGGCTTTTACCACTAAAGAATCTTTTCTGTTTTTTTCAGATTACTTTGTTCTGCTCAGGACCAACCCCAGGTACTTTTCTAAAGTGCCATCTTCATTTCACCTGAATGAGCCTGTGATACTATGAACTTTTTTCCCAAATCCATCTACAATCGCAGAAAAGGCTCTGCATTCTTTGGACATCAAGAGATGCCTCAAATTTTACCTCCAGAGTACCAGACAAATAAAGAAATCAGATCAGCTGTTGGTATCTTATTCTCATGGACGGCAAGAAGCAGGGATCACTAAGGCCGCCATAGCCCGGTGGATTGCTTCTACAATTCAGTTTTGCCACACCAAAGCAGGAAAACCGTTGACTAAGAGCCCAAGAGTGCACTCCACGAGAGCAGTCTCCACATCGGCTGCTCTGTTTCAGGGCATTTCTCTAGATAAAATATGTCAGGCTGTGACATGGAAGACTACGCACTCCTTTATGCATCACTACTGTTTGGAGTCGTCGCAGAGAACTGACTCTCTAGTTGGACAAGCTGTCTTACGTCATCTCTTTCATTAAGGTGAGACCTTTCCTTTCTTGTGTAGAAACTATTTTAAATGCAATAGTCTATAATTGCTATGCAATATAGTTTGAGATACTGTTATATCTATATGTATATTTGAGGTATATATGTATGTGTATATATATATATATATATATATATATATATATATATATATATGTATATTTGTTTTGGGCTCACAATACAAGATTTATGAGCTGGTTATTTGACAATGTGTTTTAGATGATTTCTATGCTCGCACCCTCCATCCACTGCGGGCATGACGTTTATCAAGAGTACTGCTGGCTATTCAGATTCAAGCATGTGAATTTATGAAAGATCCAATACTGGATAAGAAAACAAGTTACTTACCTGTAACTACAGTTATCCAGTATTGGTATCTTTCATAAATTCACATGCGACCCACCCTCCTCCCCTTAGACGCTCGCATTTCCTCTCAGGTCATAATCTTTTTCACTCTCGTGCTAGAACCTCAGAAGGGAAGGAGCTTCTCTGGAGACTGTTTTAGAGGGTGCTGGTACCTGATTGGCCAGCAGCCAGGTTTGGGACCTTTTCACAAAAGGACTTGGATAGGCTATATGAGTGACTGGTGTTGCCATTATAGCCTATAGAAAAAAAATGTTATTTGTTAATTATTGCTTTTTATGTACCGTGGGACTCCCACTTCGACGACGGGGATGATTCAAGCAGAAATTATGATAGATACCAATACTGGATAACTGTAGTAACAGGTAAGTAACTTGTTTTCTTCACAATCATACTATTTAAAAAGCAAAGACGGACAACATAAATAGGACAATCTGAGGTCAAATAAAAGAAACCCACCAGGGAGGAGAGAACAATAGTACAGCTACGCGTTCAAACCAATAGGAACAATATGATCACTATATATTTTTTAATAGTACAACTTGATTACAAAACTTCAGTATTCAAATCTTCAGTGTTAAAAAAAATGCACAATTATAAGAAGTCCTCTTTTTCTATTTTAATTCTTGTTACTTTATGATGATTTTTTTTTTCATTGACGGAAGTTGATTTCCATAAGCCATAGATCACAAAAATTCTATTATGAAGGGGAGTTAAAGTCCAAACAAATGTCTTTATCCTTAGCGCTGGTGTCGGCGTGCGTTTTGGTGACAAGTGACCACAAAGGGTCACTCACCTTCCTTAGGGCACACAGTAATCAAACACATAGAGCAATCCCAGGAGAGACCATAGCATTCATAGGCTCTATTCCTGCAATGCAAAGTGATTACATAAAGCTAATGGCTTGACAAGAAGAAAGAGAAAAGAAACGAAGGAAAGAAATAAAAAGAAAAAAGAAAAAAATGAAAAATGAAAAGTTCACAGATCTATATATAGTGGTTCCATCTACACAAGTGATTCTTCTCATGCAGAAGAGGCCTCTGCGTGGGTAAATAATCACGGAAATTCAAAAAAGTGTCTACATGCATACAATCATGCATTATCTATTATCTGTTATCTTGATTCATCCCGGTATTTTTAACTCCTCAACACTACATCGAAGAACCTTCTAAGGAAACCTGTACTTATATATGTGACCAATAATAAAGTGCACTCTAATAAAAGTTATCCCAAATGCTGCTGGCCAGTTCCCTTATTATATTCCCCTACACCGTGGAAAAAGATATATAACACATAAATATCTTACTACTACATAGGGAAATCGTGGGGCTCCAGGACCCTCTCAGAGTACTGGGTTCCTTGCTCAACCGTCTTCTTATGAGAGAAGATCCTTATGTAAATTAGAAACATACAAGAAGATTATTTAAACCAGACACAATACCAATTTAAGAACATATGATGGAGTGTGAGAATGGCCTTGATCTGTTAGCCGTCCCAAAGATAATATTATGCATATACTAGAATTTACTTTCCTATTGAATTCCAGCGAGTGATTTAGAATCCAGCGAAGTTTCTCAAATAGCCGTCATGACAATCATCTCAGTGGTGACATGCACCGACAGAGAAACAAAGCACACTGCTTGAACTCCAAGGTAGAAGAACGCTGAAGAATTGCGCTGTTGCCCGGAAATACTTACGCTTTTGGGCAGAACAATAGTTTGTTAAACGACGGACTACACATAGGCTGTTTCACAGACAGAATACGCGGTCGCCATATTGGAATATTTTATTGCAAAAGGGGCCATAGAGGGGAGCAGATAACCCTAACTAGTAGACAAAGTCTAAGCAGACGTCAAAGGCTCATCAAAAAACAAGGGGTTTCAGCTTCAGCCACCATATGTGAACAATAATTTGTTAAACAACCGATTTCGCAAGGGCTGGTTCACAAACAAGAACAAGCAGTCGCCATATTGAAACGTTTTATTATAAAAGTAGTCATGGAGTGGAGCAGGTAACCCTAACTAATGGACAGAGTCCGAACAGTTGTCAATAAAGGCTAATTAAAATGGGCCGATCTGCCCCCAAGAGGGGCAGAAATGGCCTAAAATAAATTAGCCCCCCAGGGGAGCAAACTTTGCCTATGGGGTCGCTCCCAGTGCGTGAAATTGGCGCAAAAAAATCGCTGGTGTCTAGTGGTTTTTGCCCTGCTTAGGGGCAGATTAGCCTAAGAAAAATAGGCCGATCTGCCAAATGTCCTAAAATATATTTGGCCCCCAGGGGAGCAACCCTTTAGTGAATCGGGTCGCTCCCCTTTAGTGAAACTTCACTAAAGTGAAACTTTAGTGAGATTGGCCTAATAAAAATAGGGCGATCTGCCCCGGAGAGGAGGGGGTAGAAATTGGCTAAAAATAATTTGACCCCCAGGGGAGCGACCCTTGCCTAAGGGGTCGTACCCTCCTGTAAAAAAAAAAAAAAAAAAAAAGACAAGTAAATAATCCCTGGTGTCTAATGGTTTCTGCCCCCGCTGGAGGCAGTTCGGCCTAATTACAGTAAGCCGATCTCCTGGGGTGTCTTAGAAAAGGCCTTAAAAACAATTAGCCCCCTAGAGATCAACCGTTGCCCAAGGGTCCGCTCCCCTTATTCATAAATATAAAGAAAAACATCCCTGGTGTCTAGTGGGCATTTCTGCAGAAATGCTCTCAGAGGATTGAAAGGAAAGGAAAGGCCTGGCCTTTCCTTTCCTTTCCTTTCCTTTCCTTTCCTTTCCTTTCCTTTCCTTTCCTTTCCTTTCATGCCTCTGCTTGCCCCCAGCTCCTGATCGCAAGAGAAATGCTTTGCATTTCTCTTCCGATCGCGCTGGAAGCTAGTGGAGGCGACCTCTGATGAGGTCAGTGCGCAATTTTGCGCTGACAACATCATACGTCACTGGGAGGATGGGGGTCGGGGTGGAAGGGGAAGCGATTCCCCTTCCCTCCCTACCCTTGGGAGGGGGGCACTCCCCCTGTGGGCTGGGTGCAGGACGAGCTGGTCTCGTCCTCGGTACACGGCAACCGTGGCTGAGGACGAGACCAGCTCGTACCAGGCACCCTGGGGGTTAAGGAATCTATATTCCCCACTGTTGAAGAATCCATAACTGTATCAATCAGTTAATTTTTCAACTTTGTAGAACAAGAATCCATGAACACAGCTTGTCTTTGTTATGTACACTTCAGAATATCATTATAATATCATTTTGAGATTCACTCAACAGGTTATGATATCAGCCATCTAATAACGCACTCTTTTTTAAATAAAAAAAAAAGGTAGTTGTCATGACATAATTACAGATGACTTTCCCAGGGTGGGGTGGATGGAGCCCTACTAACATCTCACCTGAAGTGTGTACCTACACTGGTGGATAGAAGTCTTTGAAAGATTACATCATCGTTTGTGTGGTTTGTCTTCTAGGATTCTCCACAATTGAGCAGTGTGCCACATGTCACAGGCTGTCCTATAGAGGATTAACTGTGACGGACATCCTGTGAATGCTAATCCAGGCTTGCAGGAATAAAAAAACGATCCATCTTAGCAGAAGCGCTGTGGCAGTGGTTCTACAGCCACAGAGGCGTCCTGAGGGTCACAATGACGTCCTGAGGGTCCCTGAGAGAGGCAACCGCAGGTGGAATGGCTTACCCACTTTTGGCAGGAAGGTAGCCCTGGTTAACACTAGCTTGTTTGGAAAGAAAAGGATAAATAGAGGTTAAACTGAAGTTTTACAGATAAGGCCTGTAATTCCCTAATACGTCTAGCACACATGATAGCAATCAGTCATAAAAGTAAAGAACCTTAAAGGGCAACTGCAATGGATCAAAAAGGGAGCACATAAGACATTTGAGAACAGGGTTGAGGTCCCATTGGGCATAATACACAGAGCAGTGGGAAACATGTTGGTGAGCCTCTTTAAGAATCTGATACCTATAGCCGTCTTAAAGAAGGACGGCTGATCTGGCAAACACAGAAAGACCTGTAAAGCTGCTAAGTAACGTTTAATAGGGCCTACAGCACATTAACGGGCCTGAAGAGGATTTACGGGTTTTGGGTAAGCCATCTACCTAAATAGACTGTTTTAGTAGAGTATCTTCATGAGCGTAGTATAACATCAACCACTTCAGGGAGCAGAGAGAAAGAACTCTGGATGCCCTGCATAATCTCCAGGCATTGAGGTGTAGTCTGTGGATGCTAGGATGTACAGTCTGCGCCTGCGAGAGGAGGTCTACCCTATGAAAAAGAAGCAGCAAAGGGCACAGGAACAATTGAATGTGCTCTCCATACCATGCCTTTCATTGCTGGTCATGGCAAATATTCATCAAAATATGAGGAATCAAGGGTGTGGGAGGAAATACAGTGAAACGTGTCCCTGTATACTCCCTGCATCGGACACTGGAGGGCACAACTTGTCAGGCAGTGAGCGTTCTTATGAGTGTCCAAGTGTTCTATCTGAGAAGCCCTCCCATAGCTGGAAAATATTGTGGACCACTTCAGATGAAGTCTCCATTCGTGGTCTGCAAGATGATGCCAGATGAGACTGTCTGCTCACATGTTGAGCATTCCAGCCTAGCGTCTTGTTACTAAGCAGATATTATGGTCCTGAGACCCCAACCAGAGTCGCAGAGCTTCTCAGCAGAGGAGATGCAACCTTACTCCCCACTGCTTGTTGATGTACCACATTGCATTCATACTGTCTATCAAGATCTGGACAGACTGACTGCGAGTGGAATGGAGGAGGCCTTGAGAGCTAGACGTATTGCCCACAATTTGAACAGACAGAATTCAATATATATTCTTCTAGAGACCAGAAACTTCTGACCTTGTGTTCCTCCAGATGGTCCCTCCACTCTAGGTTGCAGGCATCCATGATCAATGTTGTCACCAGAGGGAGAGGGTGAAACCGCTTCCCTTGTGTTAACGTTGCTGCTCACACTTCACCATTGTAGGTTTACTGAAGTGTCCCTGGAGATTTTGATACAGCTTTGAGATCTCTGTTGTGTTGGAACCACTGCTTGAGGAAGCACCACTGGAAGGCCCGCTTTTGCCAGAGGGACCTACATAATGCAGTAGGTAAGCAGACAGATAATGATTTGAATGATTGCTCCACTCGGAAAGTTTGAAATGATAGTCTGAATATCTTGAATCCTCTGGGAGGGAGGGAAGGCTGGCTTGACTCAGTGACATGTCCAGTACTGCTTCTATAAACAGGATGCTCAGAAATTACACCAGATGACATTTGGTCTTGTTGATCAAATGGCCAAGGTCAAACATTAACATGGTTGTCGCCTGCAATTGTCAAGACCCCATCTCTAGAGAGCTGACCTTGATTAGCCAGTTGTCCAAGTTCTGAGACGGCCGCAATCACTGCATCACCGTCGTAACAACTCGAGGAGTGTAAGTGAGGCTAAACTAAAGTAGCGCTCGACCCGACGGTAAAACAAACTTCTGTTTGACAGCGGGATAGGGATGTGAAAATAGACATCCTGCAGGTCAAAAGACACCATCCAGTCTTCTGTTTCCATTGCAAGTAGAACCTGATCTATGGACAGCATCTTGAACTTTTCCATTTTGAGGAACCATTTTAGAACCCTGAGGTCTAGGGTGGAGTATAGTCTGCCATCCTTTTCGAGAATCATGAAGGACTGGAAATAGTATCCTCGCCTCATTCCTGCTCTTGACCCTCCTCCTCTGTGCCCTGTTGGGACTAAGGGTTGAACCTCTTGTTGGAGGACACGCAGATGATCTAGCAGGATCTAACAGGAGTATATCAGGTTGGGGGAGTTGTCTTTTGCACTGAAGAGACAAGATTTGTTGGACAGAGGACCCATCAACATGGACTGTACATCTTGCGAAAATCCCGTACTCTGCAGCCACGCATGGTGACGTAGGGATATGGCTGTTCTCATGACTCTAGCCACTGAGTCAGCCGCATCCCAGCCTGACTTTGACCCCTGTTTAGCAGTAGGCTTGTCCATCCCCAATCAGCTCCGTAAAATGTGCTTGCAGGTGGTCCGATAAAGTGTGAATTGCTGCTTGAGCTGAATCCAACAGGACATGCACCCGTCTACCAAGAAGACAGGTGACATTTACAGACTTGAGAGCCATGATACCCACTGAAAACATCACTTTGGCAAGCTGCTCTATTTTCTTTAATTTCCTGTCCCATGGTGTAGGGGGAAGGAACCTGAAGTCAACTTTGATGAAAAAGAACTCTTCTGCACTGCTATGCTCTCAAGAGAGTAGTGAGCTGAAAGGAAGGTGGGATCTCCAGGAGCTGCTTTATATCACCGGATAATTGGTCTTGAAATGGCAGAAGAAGTTGTGGCTTTTCAAATATTTGTCAGTATGAGCTCTGTCAGAGATCCACTGAATGGAAGCCATGGTCCTGTGCTGTGCGGGACGGGAATGGAATACAGGACCTCGATCAGAATGTTTGATTTGACTTCTGTGGATGGCAGGTGCAAGTCTGACATGTCCTCTGCCCTTCTGATGACCATATGGTAGGAGGTCACCCCGGTGAAGTTAGCACCATCAGATATAGCGGTTCCCACTCCAGAGAGATACCAAGCCAACTTGCATCATTCGAGTTCAAAAATCCAGGTTGTGTGTGCCATCCACCTCACTGTCCGCAAGAAGTATCTGCCTTCCTTTATTAGTCTCTGCACCTCCCATCTGGAGCAGTAGGGCATCAGTGTCCGGCTGAGTTGGATGTGGTGCCAGCAGATGTGGAAGCAGTGGTTTGAGAAATAAGCAGTGGTGTCATGTGCGGTGCTGGTTGAGTTGTGTGCTGTGCTAGAGAAACGCTGAAGTCCGACTCTGAAACAGAAGGATGTGCACAGACCAAAGGTGGTGAAGTCACTCTCTGTGTTGATCCCTATGGTGGCTTTCAATTTGGTGCCATATTCACCCAAGATAACCAGAGGCAATGGGGGAAACGGCGTGAAGGGTGCCGAGTGGCAGGACATCTGCATATCTCCTATTGAATATGCCATTGGACTAATGTGGCCTGCTAGCGCCACAGAGGGGGATCATGCCTCTGCTGAACATTGTGTTCAGGAACACAAATGGATCCAGCACAGGTGCTGGAAACTTTAGGTACGGATGAGAAGGCTGGGGCCTCAGAGACAGTGATGCAGACAACTGAGTGCAGAACTGGTACTAGGTCTTCAAGGATTTCCTCCACTGGATCTTGATCCACCGCCAGGTAAGGTGAAGTCACAGGTTGTGGCTACTTGCTTCTCTGTGTGACAATGAGATTTGTGCCTTCTCTTCTTCTTGTGCTTCTTCCTAAAAAAGTTTGAAGAAGGTGGAGACTCTGAGGATTTTGACCTTTGTCAAGACTTACAGCGCCAACATCGCCCATCTTCCGTTGGCTGTAAATAGCTTGGCATCTATTCCTTTGAGCATTTTGGGTGCATGTTCTGGCATGGCATACAAGCACAGATGTCACGGTTGAATCCTAAACACCAAAGGCAGATTTTGTAAGGATTATGGTTATTTGGGCTTCACAATCTTGACATGCTTTAAAGACCAGACCACGCAAGCAGCAATATTTTGATGGAAAACTGCACCTAAATAGGATATTTTGAAGAAAAAATGTCAACACTGCTGGAGAGAATATGGAAGACTCTGGAACACATTCATGGCACGGAAAAAAGGAACAGACCTTGTCACGCCGACGTGGACCTTTGTGGCTCTGTTGACGTCATAAGTAGGCCTGGTTAATGTCAATTATGTCAGAGTAATTTTGGTAATTCCGTGTGTTGGATTTGGCCCTTTTTGAAGAGTCATCCCCAAACTTTTTGCCTCATTCCTCCTATTTTTTCTGACTTGTGTTTGTCGGCTTTAGGACTCTGGTCACTTTACCACTACTAACCAGTGCTAAAGTGCATATGCTCTCTGTCTAAATTGTATTGGTGATTGGTTTTTCCATGATTGGCATATCTGATTTACCAGTAAGTCCCTAGTAAAGTGCACCAGAAGTGCCCAGGGCCTGTAAATCAAATGCTACGAATGAGCCTGTAGCACTGATTGAGCAACCCACATTATTAACCCTGTAAACATGTCTCAGACCTGCCATTGCAGTGTCTGTGTGTGCAGTTTTTAACTGCCACTTAGACCTGGCAAGTGCCCACAGTTGCCCAGGCACAAACCTTCCCTTTTACTCCATGTACGTCACCTCTAAGGTAGGCCCAAGGTAGCCCCATGGGAGGTGTGCAGTGTATTTAAAAGGTAGGACATGTACTGGTGTGCTTTACATGTCCTAATAGTGAAATACTGCTAAATTCATTTTTCACTATTGCAATCTCTCCTATAGTTTAACATAGGGATTGCCTTTAAATACATTTTGAGTGCATTTTTCCATTGGGAGCAGATGGAGAGATGGAGTTTTGGGTCTCTGAACTCATAATTGAAAAATACATCTTTGGGCGAAGAGTTTATTTAGATTGTCTGTTTGAAAATGCCACTTTTAGAAAGTGGGCATTTTTTTGCTTAACCATTCTGTGCCTCTTCTTGGCTGCTGAATTCACATCTGAGTCAGACTGACAGTTGGGCTGTTTGTTAATTCACTCCAGACAGTGACATCAAGGGAGCTTAGGTGTGTCCTGTATTTCCTGATGAGTTTTCCTGGGCTAGAGTGGGAGTGAGCAGCTGTCATCTACACTTGAATGGGCTGTGTCTGTCCTCTCAAAATAGTCTCCAACCCCCTACTGTGCGTGTGGGCCAGGTGAAGGAAAAGGCAGGGTCTTGTGCACTACAAAGACTTTCCTTTGAAGTTTGCCTACTTCTAAGGCAGAAATTAGTATATGTATTGGACTGCTGACCCCACTACTTTAGATTACAAGATAGAGACTTCTAGTTGCAGACTCCTTACCTTAGAAATATCCTCAGGCGATCAGACTGGATCCAGATATTTTTCTTCGAGCAGTACTCTTGCGTGCTGTCAGGTGGCACCAGTCGACTCCGCATCCATCGTTGGCGTTGTGGTTGGTTGCCGTGATGACATTGTGGTCCTATATAGGCACCACCCCTGTGCACTGACGTCAGTTCTTTTCTTTCCGCGCCACCATACGCGCAGATCCGGCGAGAGCTATTCTTAATCATTTTTCGAATAACTTCGTCAGTTTTGTCAAAATTTTTTTACTCTTTTGGTGCATCAAGGATTCAAGGATGTCACGGTAGACCAGGTTTAAACTGTGTGTTGTGGTGCCTGGAGCACGACCACGGCCCAAAGTCGTGCTCCGAGTGTCGGGTCATGAACCTGAAGGCTTTAAGGGAACAGTCCCTGAAGCTCATTGCAGCCTGGCACTCAACTTCGTATCACTCTGGTCTTGTTCGAGAGGAAGGTCATGAGACCACTCGCAGAGTCACCACCACTCCTCGTCGTCCCATTTTAATTCCTTGGGACAATTTTGTCACAAGAAGAAGTAAAAGAAGGTCAACCGTTCATCAACTTTGCTCTGTCTTACGGGCAACATGACGCGTCATCACCACTCCTCCTCGTCCTATTCAAAATCTTCTGGACATTCAGGTCATAAGAAGTCGAAGAAGGATAAACGTTCTTTGACTTCACCCCATCGCTGGGCCAATGCAATGCCGGAAGAGCGTTGACGCTCTAGGTATCTGCGGAGTCTACTTCTGGGCCAGGTCCGTGCCTCCCCGAGTTTCGAGGAGCCAGAGCCACCGCTGCCTGGCTGAAATAGTTTTATGAGGCCATGCACCTAATTTTCGGGCAGACCACCCCCCTCCACACACACACACCAGCACTTTCAGGCTCGGTGGGGTCGGAAGGTGGTCTCAGGTTCCTTGCCGGTAGCTTCTCCCCTGGGTAAGGAGGGCCCCTCCGTTTCTGTTATCAGATCTATGCCGACGCCGGTTGTGCCAACGCAACCTTCCCCCGCGCCAGCAAAGACGTTGACGCTCCCAATGTGAGTTGGGCCAACAATCGACTGCGACCCAATATTTAACCCTGAGGACCGGAATGACGTCGCTCAATGCCGGATCCGGCTTTGATGGGGCTGGATCCTGACCCTTTTTACTATGGGTACAGGTACAGGGAGAGTTTGAAGGGGTTATTGGACCCTCTAGAATACTAGCTAGAGTATCCAGAAATGGACTGGGCACAGGAATTGTGCGAGGCTAGTGGTCTGGTTACTTCTCCAGACGCTAACATGTTTTTCCGCCTACCATGGCTAGGGAGGGGGGAGCATCATATTCTATGGCGGTCAGAAGGGCGGCTGAGGTCCTGAGCCTCGAGCTTCCTTCTGTGGCACTCAGGACTAACCTCCTGACTAAGATGCTTCAGCCTGGGGCTTCCAACTTGGAATCACTGTTACCCTTTAATGAAACCCTCACGGATGTCCTACTGGGTACCTGGTCTAGACCCAGCACAGGGGCTCCTGTGAATAGAACAATTGCCTGCTGCCATCGGCCTGTGCTGAACAATCCTAAATTCTTGTCCCATCACCCTGAGAGCCTTGTCATCCAGGTTTCGTCCTCATCTGGTGCATTCCATTCTCCCCTCCGCATCGCCAATCAAAAAGACAGGATCAGCTTGGGAAGAAGATGTTTTCTTCCTCCAGTTTGGCATTGTGGTCTGTAAACATCGTATGCCTTTTGGGCGGCTACAGCCAGACCTTATGAGATACGGTCGCGCAGGTGCTGCCGCAAGTCCCGGAGAAGGCCTGGGCCATCATTTCCCAAGCAGTTGCTAATGGGAGGGATGCAGCCAAGTTCACAATACATTGTGGGCTGGACATGATCAACTCATTGGGCAGATCAGTTGCATTGACTGTGGCCTTACGGTGCCATACCTGGTTGAGAATGTCTGGCTTTTCGGGGGATGTCCAACTGGATGTCAGTCATGGACATGCACTTCAATGGCACCCGTCTTTTTGGAGACAAAGCGGACTCGGTGCTCAAGCTTTTCAAGGAGTCCCGGGCAACAGCTCAGTCCCTTGCCTTCGCAGCAGTCCCTTACCCAACACAGTCTGCTTTTCGTTCCTTTTGTGCCCATAGAAGGGGCTACCTCCTGTGTCCTTTCCCTGCCAGCCACTGAGCTGAGCTTGCTGCACAGCCACTCTGTGGTTGCAGATGTGTAAACCCATGGGCTTGTGGGTCAGGGAGCCAGAGGTCTGCCCAGTCCACCCCCACACCTGCTGCTTTCTCCAAACACTCCTAGTCAGTCGCACCATCCCAGACCAGTTGAAGGCAGGATCCACCATCACCTACCCAACTGGGAATCCATCACGACGGACAAGTGGGTTTTGCAAATAGCCCAAAGGGGCTACTCCTTCGCCTTCGAGAATACACCTCCGTCCATGCCACCGTCTTACGACCACTTACCAGTGGATCATTTGGCACTTCTCTGCGAGGAAGTTGCAGTTCTCTTGGCCAAGGGAGCCATAGCGAGGGTCCCTGTGCCAGAGGTAGATCATTGGTGTTATTCCTGCTACTTTCTGGTGCCCAAGAAGGACAAGGGCCTTCGCCCTATCCTAGACCTCTGGGCCCTCAATCTCTTCCTCAGGAAGGAAAAGTTCAAAATGCTCACCCTGGCCCAGGTCCTGTTTACCAAGGAGACTGGATGGTAGCGTTGGACTTGCAGAACGTCTACTTCCATATGTCCGTCTTGCTTGCCCACAGAGGCTACTTGCGAGTCGTGATAGGTCACGAGCAGTTTCAATTTACTGTGCTCCCCTTTGACTTTACCAGCGCCCCTCGGGTGCTCACGAAAGTGATGGCGGTGTGTCAGCGACCTGCCCAATCACTGGGAGAACGTTATCTCAATACGTCCCTCTTCACCCTTGCAGGACGAATACCATCCTTTTATGGGAAGTTTACATTCCGAAGAGGAGGAGTGCCTAGAGGATAACTTCCGGGTACTGACCCTGGCGTCAGGAAACAAAAAGGGGCCAGACTTGAAGACGGCGTATTCGCAGGGGCAACCGGAGGCAAAGCCAGGAGAGAACAGTGCCGAGTGACTGGAAGAAGAACCGATGCTCAGACATCTTCGGGGGTCGACTGGAGTTGAAGAAGATGGTGGGAACCGCCTCTTTCGCTGTGATCCAGTGCAAGAGATGACAAAAAGGAAGCAACCCGAAGCAGACCAGGAGACGACTCGGGAGGCCATTTGCCGTAGAGCTGTATCTTCCTGCCACGCTTCAGGAGGAGCGTGGCTCTGTCAGGTGTGTGTGGCCGCGTGCAGGGACTGGAAAATACGCTTGTGGCTATCCAACCGCCCCAGTAGTCCTAACAAAGAGAAATCACAAAGTGGAAGGTGGGGGGGCTCTGTCTTGCATGTCAGGGAAGGGTCTAAGTAGAAGCCTTACTACCCCATCGGGGCAACATATACATTCCTTTATATTCCCCTTTTTCCTCCCATACCTAAAAGGGAAAGAAGACATTTTCTCTTCCCTCCCACCCCCAAAATCACATCCCTTTGAGTTTCAGTGCACATTCATGGTGTTTACGGTGATGGTATCAAACTAAGAAGAAGAATCAAATGCTCATTAATACCTACTGAGCTTCTCTCGAGGGAATGGCAGACGGACTTCCTCCTTGGAAGCTAGAAGAGAGAAGAAAAAGAACAAGCATTAATCTTCATCTGATGTTTACATTGAAATCTCTTGAGAATAATAAATATGAAAAATGCAATCCCTAATTAGAGTTCCTAAGAAGCGCTGTCAAAG
This sequence comes from Pleurodeles waltl, assembly GCF_031143425.1. NCBI lineage: Eukaryota > Metazoa > Chordata > Amphibia > Caudata > Salamandridae > Pleurodeles > Pleurodeles waltl. The sequence goes on from NC_090451.1 coordinate 661,065,046, forward strand.
CATCATAGTTGGTTGCAGCTCGTCAGCGCAAGTTAAGGGTTTTAGTCTTTACCTACTTCAACGACTGGCTGTTGAAGGCAAACACGCCTGTCGTCTCCCACCTTTAGACTATGGGGAACCTCCTGCATTCGCTGGGGTTCACTGTAAACATGCCAAAGTCACACCTGACTCCCTCTCAGATGCTCCCTTTTGTGGGAGCTGTTCTGGACAAAGTTCAGTTTCGGGCCTACCTTCCTGAACAGCAAGTCCAGACTCTGATACAGATGTTTCAGCCTCTATCCTGGATTTTGGTGAGAATGACTCTGAGGCTGCTGGGCATCATGGCCTCCTGCATCCTGCTGGTGACACATGCCAGAGGGCATATGCAGGCTCTCCAATGGGACCTGAAGTTCCAGTGGGACCTGATGTTCCAGTGGGTGCAGCACCAGGGGAACCTCTCGGTCATGGTCCAGATCTCGGAGGAAACTGTGCAAGATCTGCAGTGGTAGCTTTCAAATCGAGATTGAGTCAACGCTGTATCCCTCTCCCTTCCCCAACCAGATCTCACAGTAGTGACAGATGCATCACTCCTGGGATGGTGTGCCCACATTGGAGAGGCAGCGATCAGAGATCTCTCTACTCCGGCGAAGTCCGGACTCCACATCATACTTTTGGAGCTCTGGGCTACCAGGCTTGCATTGAGAGCTTTCCTTCCCTCTCACAAAAGTAAAGTGATGCAGGTGTTCATGGACAACACCACCGCCATGTGGTACTGAAACAAGCAGGGCGAAGTGGGGTCTTGGACCCTTCGCCAAGAGGCTCTACGCCTCTGGACATGGCTCGAACACCAGGGCACATCCCTGGTGGGTCAATGTATGGCGGACTCTCTGAACGCCAGAGCATACGAACTCAGCCATCGATGCATAGTCGATCACGAATGGCGCCTCTATCCAAAGGTGGCGCAAAGTCTCTATCAGCAGTGGGGAGAGCCTTGGTTAGATCTGTTTGCCTCCACAGAGAACGCACAATGTCAGCTGTTTTGTGCGCTGGAGTCTCATCTAGAGTGGAACTCGGGCGTCTTTAACGCCTTCCCTACAATACCACTTCTTTTCAGAGTTCTGAAAAAGATCAAAAGTGGCCGGGTCCAAGTAATCCTTGTGGCTCCAGACTGAACACGAAGAGTATGGTATCCTGAGCATGGCCACGGAAACTCTGATCAGAGTGCCCCTTCAAGAGGGTCTTCTGTCGTACCAGAAGAGGACAGTTTTCCACCCGAACTTCTCCAGTTTCCGCCATCTTGCATGGAGATTGGGCAGAAGGTCGCTCAAAGTCTGCAATGTTACCTTGGCAGCCACCCATCCCTCCACCAAAACGGTACACACCTGTCACTGACACAAATTTGTGGCATGGTGTACCAACAAGTCTGTTGATCCTCTTTCTGTCTGAGGTTCTACTGTTCATCCTTTATATTGTCCAGCAGGGCTCTGCTTTGGGTACCTTAAAGGCTACTTATCTGTCATCTCAGCATGTCCATCCTGACAAAGTGGTGCTTCGTACCAGGGCTTCCTACGTTCTTAAGGTGGTTGCACCTTTTCATGTAGGCCAATCAATCACTTTCCCTACTTTTTATGCATTCCCACATCCCTCTCATGAAGAGGAGAGACTCCACCGTCTGGATCCAAAAAGAGTTTTGGTGTTCTACCTAATTCGTACAAAAGATTTCCGGGGGGGTAACGATCAACTCTTTGTAGGATATGGTGGTGTGAAGAAAGGATGGATGGAGCAGAAGTGTACCATCTTGCGATGGGTGCTGCTCTACATCAAGATGTGCTGCGCTTCAGCAAAAAAGCAACCCTCTGAGGGTTTCCATGCTCACTCCACCAGACCATCTGCTGCCACCACAGCTTTAGCATGCAAAGTCCCTGTCCTGGACATCTGCCAGGCAGCAATGTGGCTATCTCTGCACACTTTCACAAAGGATTACTGCCTGGACCGTCAGGTCCGCAGAGATGCCTACTTTGGCTATGTGGTCCTTGTAACGGAGCCAGAACGGCCCCCTACAAACTGAACCCAGGGGGCACTTTTCCATACCCGGAAGACGCGTCAAACAACGCCGACGCAGACATCAAAGAAAAGGCAGTAGATTTCCTGTACGCGTGCACTCCGCCGGAAAACAGCAAAGAGGGAAGGTTTCCAAAAGAAGACCCCGATCCCGGGCCAAAGGAACGAGGAAAAGAAGCGTTGACGACCCCGACGACATCCCGAAGAGAATTGCTGCGGGATAAAGATACAGACCTAAGTGCCAGCCACGTCCCTGAAGGGATATGGCTTTCACAGGTACGTGCCTGCATGCTTAACCCTTCGGGGTATTGGTGGTGAAAGAGGCTCTGGAGCACCTTACTACTTGCATCTATTTTTTCCCAATTTATTTGGTTTTCTTTCTTTATTCACTGGGTATCCGTTTATTTCATTTTTCCTACTCTCCCTCTCACACTGCTGTCAAGTGGAAAAGGAGAGTGAGCTCAAAAACGGGGGTAAATCTAAGTAAGTTCTAGTAACCCCAAAACACCAAGATTTTAAGAAAGCTCATTCTTTCCTTTTTTTCTCAAGCTCGAATAAGTTCATAAAATCTGTTCACAGTGAAAATACTATTTGGGTTTTCAGTGACAACCTTCCGCCACCCCCGGCCCCCTAAAACAAATTAAAAGGTCTGAATAACAAGACCCTTACCTTTATTTTATCCTTTTGTCTCTCTTCTTCGGGAAAACGCCACCAAACACCGCTCCTCTTTGGAAACTGCGTCACACCTGAGAAACAAAGGAAAAGAAATAAGGAAGAGAATCCAGAAAGGCAAAGAAAGACTCAAGAAAAGAAGAAAATAAAAGACACGTAAAGAGTAGAGATAAAGTAAAAACAAAGAGAAAATCTACTCAATTAAGAAAAGTCACGCCATCTCATTTGGTCTATTAGCGTCGTCTATATCCATAGTGAGAGAACCCACAACAGTCCTGCAGGACTTTCTAGTCTGATCTTTGTTCGCAGTCCACCGCCAAATATGGTATTGCTTGGGTATCTATTCTAAGGGAAGGAATCTTCAACTAGAAGTCTCTATCAGATGAACAAGTTGTTTACCTTCGGTAATGAATTATGTGGTGAAGAAATATTCTAGTTGCAGATTCTTTACCGACCCACCTGTCCTCCCCGCACTGCGAACTGATTTCTTTGGACAAGGATTCCCCTTTTCAGGGCCCTAGTTCTGACGCACCATTCTCAGTGTTCTTTATGGCTCCGTGCTATTGGCTTGGAAAGTCGTGAAAAGAAACTGATGTCTTCGCGCTGGTGTGCCACCTACATTTGACTGCGATTTCATCACCACAACCACGACGCCAACAGCGGACGCGGAGTCGACCAACACCACCTGACTGTGCGCAAGAGTACTGCTCGAATTAAAAGTCTCTAGATGCAATCTGAAGCCTGGGGAAAATTCAAAGGTAACGACTCTGCAACTAGAATATGTCTCTGCCAGATAATCTGTATCAAGAGGAAACTGCCAAGGAGAAGAGCTTGATGCTTGAGGAGTACCTGTCACTACGCCTCTTGCTTTGTTGTGCTGGTCTGCTGGTGCTTCTGCCTTAAGAGGGAAAGGACTGGACTTTGCTTTCCGAAACCCTCCTTGTGACGTTTCTCCAAGGGCTTGGACTGAGTTTTCCCCGTGTTCTGAAGTCTCAGCGCGATCAAAGACTTCATCTGACAGCACCGGGGCTCTCTTGCTGATACCCCTACCCTTCTTAGTGGTGCCAGATCCAGTCCCTGGGCCCTTGTATGGAGAAGCTGGTGAAAGCAAGGTGAAAATCCATGCACCGGAGCCAAGCAGCAGAAAATATCAACACAGCGCAAGCACCACAGCTCAAAATCTGCGCATCGTCATCTCAGCATGGATTCATTGCTTCTGTGCATCTGGATTTTCCACACATCATCCCTGGACGCCACAATCTTCAAAATCTCTGCATGGACCCGAGGCTGCTTGTCGGTAAATCGATGCATCCCTTCCCTGCGATGAAAGAATCAATGCATCGCTAACCTGGCAGAGAAAGAATAGACACACGGAATCACTTGCGAGTAAGGATTCGATGCTTCACTTGCTTTTCCCAAGCACGCTCGCCTCCATGGCTTTATTTTTTGATGCATGCCAGGTACTTTGTGCTAAAACAACGCATCCAATCATTTCTGTTAAGGTTCTTTTTACTTTAGAAATTGATATCTCTTTTTGTGTATGTTGGATTTTTGTTGTTTTGATCATGTTTCATTAGATAAATATTGGCCAGTTTTCGAAACTGGTGTGGAGCCCTTTTGTGGTGTTTTTACTGTGTGTGGTTGTACAAATACTTTACACATTACCTCTGAGATAAGCCTGATATCTTGTGCCAAGCTACCAAGGGGGTGAGCAGGGATTATCTGTAGGAAGGTGGCCTGGTGTGTGGTGGACACCTATGGTGTTTGCATCTTATATCAGGTCCAGGCGCAACCCTTATTAGTGAGACATTGTTTAGGAAGCCAGGGCTCTCTAGTGGTAGCTGTGGTGAGCAGCCAAGACTGATCTAGTAGAAGTGTAAAGCACTTGCAATACCACAGTAGTCACACAGTAACTTATCTCACATGAAAGGAACCACACAGTCTTGCAAAAATAAAGGGACTTTATTACAGTATCACTGAACTAGATTACTTATAGGCAGTCCCCCGCTGCAGGCAAGTACGCACTAGATATACAAGGTAAGTATTAGGAATTCACATAGGGAAACAACAAGCATTGGCAAGTAATAGCAGAAAATAGCTAGGGCCCTATAGGGGGTGCCAATCCATATCCTAAAATAGTGAAATGTGAAGTTAGTCCCCCACCCAAGGATGCTGAGTAGTTAGAGGGGAGCTGGGAGAACTCGGGACCCCAAAATGTGAGTACCTAGATGACCCCCAGCGACCAGGAGAGCAGAAATAAGTTACCTGGTCTTCCCAAAGATTAACAAGGGGACTTGAAACAGGAATATTGCACGACCAGGACCAGTCCAATGGAACCCAACGATGGATTCCGGTAGAAGAGGACTTTCAACAGAAGGGTACAGAGTCCAGTCCACACAGGAGTGTCCTGGTGGGGCAGGAACCACTACCCACCCTTCTGTGGATGAAGGTCCAGGTCGACAATGGAAGATGAAGATCAGCTGTGGAGCTCAAGAGCTGCAGAGAGGTCCTTGGAGTTGTGTAGAAGGTGTCCCACACCGGTTGCTGGGTCGTAGATGGTCAGTGGTCAGGAGGACCACCAACAAGCTTTGGCAAACCCAAATCAGGGCAGAAGAGGATTTGCAGAGCAGGAGAGGACCAGCCATGTCCAGGAGACTCGTCCCTTGGAGGGGAGTCCAGGCAGACCTTCAGGTGTCGGGAGAGCCAGCAGAAGCAGTCGCAGCCCCCACAGGCAACCCAGTGGCAGCAGACAAAGTAAGTTGCTTTGCGACCCAGTCAGCACATCTGGAGAGGAGTCTCACTTTGCTGCAGCAGCAAATGAGAGACTGTCCTTGCAAGGTTGAAGTGCTGGAGGCCGGGGCTTCTTGGAGCCCTTGGAGCAGAAGTCAACAAGCTTTGGTTTGTGCAAAGTCGCAGTGTACAGGGATACTGTCCTGAAGGAAGATATATTGACTCACTGTCTCCCAAGTTGGACAGCACGTACAGAGGACCCAAAGGAGCCTTCCACACCACTTCCTATGTTGGAGAATCTTCCTTGGCTGTGGGGCAGAAGATCCCAGCACCCAGATGTTGTTGCCTTAGGTACCTGCTGATGCAGGGGGTGACTCCTGCAATCCAAGGGAGATTTCTTCTGGCCTGTTTGGTGCAGCTGAACTTTTGTCGACCCCAGAGAATGCACGGTGGTGGAAATGTTGCAATTGCTGGAAGGACCTGGAGAAGCAATGTTGCAAGGGGAGGTCATCTCGGGAGTTGCCGGCTTGTTTGGTTCCTGTGAAGTGCAGGAGCAGAAGAGGTCGATGCATGTAGTCCTTGTGGAGCCTTGCACGCCGAATAAGGAGACCCACCTGCAAAGGAGTCACTAAATAGCCCTAACAGGGGGCTTGGTCACTCTGCAGAGTGACCACCTATCAGAGTGGGTCACTGACGTCAGTCACCTGTCCGGACTAACCAGATGCTCCCAGGGTCCTCTACACATCATGTTTCCAAGATGGCAGAATCAAGTAGCCACCTGGAGGAGCTCTGGGCACCACTGCAGCGGTGGTGATGGACAGGGGAGTGGTCACTCCCTTTTCCTTTGTGTGGTTTCGCAACAGATAAGGGACCGTGGGTCCCTGGACTAGGGCAAACCGGATTATGCAAGGAGAGCACCAATGTGTCCTTCAAAGCAAGCCAGTTGAGTGGAGAAGCTACCTCTCCCCAGCCTTCTAACACCTTTTTTGCAAGGGAGAGTGTTGCACCCCCTCTCCCGCAGGAAATCCTTTGTTCTACCTTCCGCTGCTTGAGCTGGCCAAGCAGCAGGAGGGCAGAAACCGTCTGAGGGGCACACAGGAACCTGCACACTGCCCTCTGGGCTAGGAGGGCCTACCATAGGGGTGACTTACAGTGACCTGGTGCAGTGACCAGCAGTGAAAGGTTGCATGCATCTTTTCCCACAAGCTGCACTGGCAGGCCTGCAGACAGTTTGCATGGGCTCCCACGGGTGGCATAATACATGCTGCAGCCCATGGGGGACCCCTGGTGTACCATTGCCCTGGGTACCTAAGTAACATATACTATGGACTTACAGGGGTACACCAGTATGCCAATGGTGGAGTGTAAGGCGTACCAGTGCAACCAAATTTAGAGGAGAGAGCACAATCACAGGTCCTGGTTAGCAGGATCCCAGTGAAAAGTCTAAACACACTGATAAACAGGCAGGACATATCAACCGTTCAGTATGAGGTAATCAATTAGAAGTATTTCAATGGCAATTATTCAAAAGCAAATAAGTGATGACGGCAGCCCATGGAGATTTACGTAGACAAAGGCATTTACCGTTTCACAATAGTGCTCAAGTGATCACACAATGAGTGGAAATTAAAAAGGATCAAACACAATATGTGTATTACAAATTTGGCAATGGAACAAAGTGTTTTGTTGCTTGCACTGTTTCAGTCACAAATATTTAAACAATGGAAGAGTCTATTAACAAATCGTTTCAAGTGCCATAATCAACAAGGTTTTGACCCTTTAACATTACAGAGTCATCATCAGGACAATATGAATTGTATAAAGCAAGAGCCATACAATGAATGCTTGATTGAGGTTAATATGTGGAAGATTAAGGCAAAGCAATGCATACCACTGTATCGATCCCCTGATTTAGGACACAAGTTAGCCAGGTTTCGGAATCAAAAAGTCAGGAACAGCTTGTGCCGTTCCAGCTTAGTTTTCTTTAGGTATTTAATAAAGCCAATCAAGCCAGCTTTGTCCAAAGTCTTGATCAAGTTGTCATTGTTAATCCTGTCTATGGCAGTTGACAAATCTAAAAGAATCAGTGCTCTGAAATCAGTACAGCCAACCAGCGTGCAGAGATCATCCAGCATGAAGAGAATCACAACAGTGATGCTGCTGCCTGGGGAACAATGCACCGGGAAAGGGCCCGAGTGGTCATTTCCTTAAACAAAGGTTTGTGGCTTGCAAAAACAAGCTTTTAAAGCAACTTTTCCCAAGTATATTGGCAGGGAGATAGGGTTAAATTAATTTGCATCTGTTTGAAGGAGGGCCTTTTCCCAAGTATATTGGCAGGGAGATAGGGTTAAATTCATTTGCATCTGTTTGAAGGAGGGCCTTTTGAGTAAGGGTTTCACTTTTACAGCCTGCCAGACTCCAGTGACAGTACTTTGACTTGGAGACTTCTTTAACAACTTTTGAAATGTGTTTATAAGAACTGAATGGACATGCTTGTTCGTTTTACTGGTCAGAGGTCCTTCAGAAAACTAATAGGACAGTTTTCAGTGGAGTGGCTATAATTTACGTTTCAATGATTTACCCAATTGTTCCCTGCAGGATTCAGGGAAATTACATTTATCAAGTGTAGAAAAGTACCCTCTTTTTGACACGGTTACCCCCACTTTTTGACTGCTGTCAGTGTGGTTTGACTGTGTTCACTGGTATCCTGCTAACCAGGACTCCAGAGACTGTACTCTCTCCCTCTAAATGTGGTTGCTTAGGACTTAGCACATACTACAAATGGCATACTGGTGCTCCTCATATAAGTCCCTAGTATATGGTACTTAGGTACCCAGGGCAATGGGGCAACAGGGGTCCCCCATGGGCTGCAGCATGTATTGTGCCACCCATGGGAGCCCATGCAAAATGTGCCATGCAGCCTGAGTGAAAAGGTGCATGCACCCTTTCACTATCTGCACCAGGTCACTGTAAGCCACTGCTATGGTAGGCAGTCCTAGCCCAGAGGGCAGGGTGCAGGTACCTGTGTGTGAGGGCACTCCTGCACGAGCACCTGCAACTCCAGCTCCATTGCTCTCGACTTCGTAAAGTGCGGGGAAGCCATTTTACCCGTGTAATGGACACAGGTACCCCTGTCTCTACTACATAATGGTAACTCTGAACTTTGGGTATCAAACATGCCAGAATCATACTCCAAAACTGTTGCCAGTATTGGTTGTATGATTCCATGCACTCTGGGGGCTCCTTATAGGATCCCCAACATGGCTTCTACTAGTCTTCAGGGGTTTTCCAGGCACCCCGCGCTGCTGCCACCCTCAGACAAGCAGCTTCCCTCCTGCTGCTTGACAAGCTCAGGCAGGGGAAGGTAGAACCAGGTATTTTCTGTGGGAGAGGGAGATAACACCCTCTCCCTTGGAAATAGGTGTTACATGGCTTGGTAGGGGTAGCCTCCCCAAGCCACTGGTATGCTTCGAAGGGCACATTTGATGCCCTCCTTGCATAAACCGGTTTACACCAGTCCAGGGACCCCAGTCCCTGCTCTGGCGCAAAACTGGACAATGGAAAGGCAAGTGACCACTCCCCTGTCCATCACCACCCCAGGGATGGTGTTTAGAGCTCCTTCAGGTAACCACTTGATTCTGCCATCTTGAATCCAAGGTGGGCAGGGGCCCCTGGGAGCATCTGAGTGCCCAGGTCAGGCAGGGGTTGTCACAGCCCCCTCCTGATAGGTGATCACCCTGCTAGGTGACCAATCCCCCCTTCCTGGACTATTTAGGGTCTCCTTCTTGGCGGGTCCTCAGAATCAACCTGTAAGATTCCAGCAGGACTCCTCTGCATTGTTTACTTCATCTTCTGGCCACCGGGACAGCAACTGGACCCTCCAGGAACTCACAATCTGCAACTCCAGCAACGACTTCGCTCTGCAACATTGTTTCTCCGGCTCCTTCCAGGAACTGCAACATTTCCCTGGCTCTGCATCCTCCGAGGGCAATGAGTCTTCAGTCTGTACAAGAAGTAAGAAGGAATCTTCCTTGAAGTGAAGGAGTCACTCCCTTGTATTCGGAGGCACTAACTGCGTGGATCTTCTCTGTTCCAGAGGTGTTTGGATCCTGCATCACAGGTGTTGGTCTGGAGTGGTCGCCTTGGCCCTCTCTACCAGCTGTCCAACTTTGAAATTGGTAAGCTCTTGCCTTTCCTCGCAGGACAGTACCCTGCCCAAGGGTCGCCTGTGGGGGCTGCCTCCTCTTCCTGCGACTCTCCCAGCTGCTGAGGGTCACCTTGGGCTCCCTTCCTTGGGTCGAGTTCCCTGGGCTCGCTGGTGCTCTTCAGCCTTGCAAAACCATATTCTCCAACTCTTGCATTTGCCAAGGCTTGTTGGTAATTTGCCAGCACCATTGACCTACTGCATCACAACCGCTGATGTGGAACATCTCTTACATCACTTCTGGAACTTCTCTTCTCCTTCTGTGCTGCACTGCTGATGTTCTAAATCCACCGTTGACCTGGTCCTGTATCCACAGAAGGTTGGGTAGTGGCTCCTGCCATAGCCAGACACTCCAACTCGATTAGGACTTGATTCCCCTTCTTTTGCAGGTCCTCTTCTCTCAGGATCCACTTTTGGTTTCTTCCTGTCTTGTCTGGGTCTTGCACAGTCCTTTTCCAAAGTTCTCCTGTGGGTTTGGGGGAAAAACAGGTACCTACCTCTTCTCTCCTGGTCGCTGGGGGGGACACCCTTATACTTACCTTTTGGGGTTCCTAGTTCCTCCAGCTCCCTTCTACTGATTCCACTACCTTGGGTGAGGGACTGCCTATCACATTCCACTTACTTAGTATATTATTTGGTTTCTTCCTAGGGCATTCACTATTTACTATTGTTTTTACTATTTGCTATTGCTTTCTATGCTAATCACTGACCTCTAATGTGTACATAAGTGTGTTTACTTACCTCCTATTGGAGTATTGCCTATCCAGTATTTTAGTATTTGTGTTACTATAATAAAGTATCTTTATTTTTGTAACACTGTGTGGTTCTTTCATGTGTGTAAATGCTAAATGAGTGTAGTGGTATTGCAGAAGCTTTGCATGTCTCCTGGATAAGTCTTGGCTGCTCATCCACAGCTACCTCTAAGAGAGCCTTGGCTTCCTAGACACTGTCTACAGCTCACTAACATGGGATACCTAGACGTGGTATAAGGTGATAACACCATAGGTGCTCACCACACAACACACACCAGGCCAGCTTCCTACATCATACATCAAGCCCTTTCAAAGGTGATATTTGTACAAATGTTTGAGATTTTCCCTGTGAAGAAAAGTGAAAGATCTTCATAGAGCTGAAGTGAGGACAAAGAAGAAGAATAGCTAACTCTAGGGAGTTGCAGCTCAGCAGTGATGAATCAATTATTTGATAGAGCTTCCCTAATTTAATGTTTCTACATGGTTGCTAGGACACCATAATGTGCCTAGCTCAGGAGAATAGCAACGTCTCCACTTTTTTGCTTGGTTGACCTTCTTTTTTTGGACTGGCACAAAAAATCTTGTTTTGCGATTCCAAATCGACAAGACTCATTTCAGAGAATCAACATGGCCTTTTTTGTAGAGATCAAGTACAACCTAGGATCAAATTGGAGAATAAAATACTAGAATAAAGACACAGCACTGATCTTAACCAGGGCCATAGCTTCTAGGTCAGAGTTGTTCCAGCTGCGCTCAGATTGAGTTTAATTAAATCTCTGGACTTTCTGAAGCCTAGGAAGGAGACCTCACAATAGGCTTTACCAGTCAGTGGCATTGGCTCTGTTTTTGTAATGGCTTTACTCATAGTCCATATGGGACTTATGAGATATCCAGGGGAAATTGTTGGTTTTCTGATGAGCATATTAGGGTTTCCTTGTCACAGGTGGTAGACGCTGGCCATACAAGCAGGAGTCTTAAGAATTTATTTTATAGCAGCTGTCTCATATCCTGGAATTTTTTTGTTATAGGTCTTCTGTACACTCCCCCCCCCCCCCACCCTATACTCCTCCAATTCCCACCCATAATCCACCCACTAGCACAGGAAGCTTTCCTTGAACACGGATGCGTGGGCAAGGAGCCACAAGAACCATTATTCATTGGCTGTCTACTCTGCGCTCACTTCAGTGAAGCCATGCAAGAAATATTTTGAGCTTGGGCATTGTAATGTCTATATCTGCGTCCACCAGTAGAGTTCATAATTAATGCTGTATTGTAAAGAGGCTTAAGGAACAACTTTGAAGTAAACGTTTAATTCAAGCTTTTCCGCTTGGAGATTATTTTCTCCTATGTACTTTATGTGACAACCTACTAGCCACATTCTCACCTCCACTCCTCCCTCACCTCTCTCACAGAGAAAGTGCTGAGGACTTCAAAGCCAGTTTTTGTAATTGTGACGCACTTGTGCCTGGGATTCTGATTTTTAATGGGCGGAATGATGTGCTCTGAGTAAGTGGTGTTGTATCGACTCGTATTGGGATTGTTGTGCTTTTCGTCTGTTGTAAGAACTTCGGCCCATATTTATAGTTTAGCGTCGCATTTGCGTCATTTTTTGACGCAAAAGTGGTGCAAACTTACAAAATACAATTGTATTTTGTAAGTTTGTGCCGCTTTTGAGTCAAAAAGTGGCGCATATGTGGTGCCAAAAAAGTATAAATGTGAGCCTAAAGGTCCATGCCAGCCCAGCGAGGATGTCCAAATGCGGCCGGCGGGTTTCTGGCCACATGTGCGGCCGACTGGCGGTTCAGCCATGGCGGTCGGACGAGGTTGTAATGAGGGCCAAAGTCTAGAGTTTCGCCACGGAGAACATTGAAGGGCTCCAAGCAGGGGCTGAGTTCTGCCATCAAATTACAGGGAAATGTAATACAGAAAGTACTAAGTTGACACATGGAGCACTAGGTAAATGCAAGATACAGAGGTCATCTGGTCATAGAAAATTGGCAGGTTCTGAATACTTAAACAACAACATAACATTCAAAACTATGAGGCACGTGTCAGATTTTGGCCCCAGCGTATTAGTGACTTTGCTTGTTTAGATTGTTGCATCCAGGTACTCAGATCTGATGTGGAAACTGAAGCTTCCCCCCTGAATCAGACTTATACGTTTGTTTTGGATGCCTCAAAGATCTCCACACCATCTCACAGCCTGTGTGACTCCGATAGCCTAGCAGCTGGCATTAGCATGGTATTGCTAGATGATGTGAAGGACTGTGGGCAACTCAACATGACTATTGAGAGCCATGCTGAAGGTTCTGTGGATACATTTGTCATACCTGGCATAGAACCCTCAACTGAATCAACAGAAGTCCCCAGTAGTGGCAGTACCTCTTCTTCCCAATGTCTGGACAGTTACCGAACAAGTTCAAGCCTGTTAGAGAGCAGCTTGGAGGACAGCAGTACCTATTCACCCCGGGGCTGTTTTTATTATTTGTCTTCAGAGGACTCTGTTTCTAGCTCTGTTTTCGACAGCTACTCCAAGTCTGGCCTCAACTCTCACCCAAGCATCATATCCATCAGCTCAACTGACAGAGACCAGGAAGATTCTGCAAGAGACACTGATCGAGGTACGAATGAAGAAGTAACAGAGAAGTGTTGTACCTAAAACAAATTCACAGCCGGTGATATAGTGATGGGCAAAAGTGGGTTTATAGGTAATATTTGCAATGCATAGGGAGAATCGTTTCTCACACAGTCATGGGTCACATACAGAGCAACTAGTCACAGTAAAAGTGTGAAGGCCCATATTTATACTTTAGCGTTGCATTTGCGTCATTTTTTGATGCAAAAGTGGTGCAAACTTACAAAATACGATTGTATTTTGTACGTTTGCGCCGCTTTTGCGTCAAAAAGCGGCGCAAATGTGGTGGTAAAAAAGTATAAATGTGAGCCTAAAGGTCCATGCCAGGGTTACTGCTGTGGGTACCTTGTATATGTTATGTTTGTAGTCACTACTGCGCAAGAGCACGTTTCATATTTATAGAATGTGCACACTCAATTAATATAGGCTGACTCAGTGCCCTCTGGTGAAAAATTGTACAGCCAATGGCCAACGATGCTTGTGTTGGTGGTGTGTTTTCAGCATAGTCGGCAACAGCTTGGAAGCTTTACTTGTGTCCAGAGATGTAAGAAGCCAGGTATGACAGGTTCATCCTCAGACATGCAATTCTTTGTGTTCCAAAAATTAGCTTAACTTACATCTGGGCACCACAATGTTTTCATGTTTTTCCACCAATGTTGAATGTTTTTTCTTGTGCCAGTTGTGTTTCCTCCAGTTTTGGTAAGAAATTAATGTATCTTTTCGCCTTTCCTTAGATAATTTTAATCCTGAAATTCCAAAACTGGAGAAGAGCATCAGTGGGACGAGCCCAAAACGGGAACATTTACACTTGACTGTGGCGGTCTCGCTCTTTCTCATGGCCCTCCTGGCTTCCTAGCTGTGATGCCTTTAGAACAGAATCTGAGGCCTTCGCAGAAATAACAAAAGCGTTAAGACTGAAAATTAAGTCAAGGTGATTGTGAAACAATGCCAAGCACAGCTGATGAAGTGTCAGAGTGAGATGGGACCCTTGACTTCTAGGAGACTATTTACCCCTTCTCCCAAGTCTGCCTTCCTCTACGTTGTGCGCACAAAACCACCATCTCTTGAACGCTTTTTGACATCCTGCCTGGAGAACATAACTAATTCAGAAGAAACTTGCATCTTGAAATGTGCTTGAAGATTTGTGGGCCTTTGGGCCATTCTACCGCACCTTCCTTGTCAGTCACAGCTCCTGGAACCATGAAGTGTCTGACTGTGAAACACGCTTGTGAGGAATATTTGTGGGAGGGGACGTGGGGTGAGAAGGTCTCTGCAGGAATTGTTGCCAAAGGATTATTTAGAAAATATCGGGAATCCACAATGAACCTTTTTTTTTTTTTAAATCCTAGAAATCTTTATCTTCAGATCGAGGTGACCTGGTGGTCCAATTAAGCAAAACTCCTGTAGCCAACGAGGCTTTTGCCCTGGGAGAGTGCGGCTGAACAAAGCAGTGGGGAATGTTCTTTGTTGCCTGAAGCGTTCCTGAATCAAGAGTGCCTATCCCTCTCAGTCTGCATGGACAGCAATCACTTGAATGCTGGCTGGTGAGGGGCTAGAGAACGTTTGCTCCATCGAGGGGCTTTAGCAATGCTGAATCAGTTCTCTGCGTTCCCTTTGGGCCGCTTTTCCCAGCACCAATTGTGAGTCCAGTGTTCAAGGAGGACCCTTGTCTGTGCCAGTTTCCCAATCTCCTGCCACTTACCAGTTCTTCTTTATGACTGTTTGCGAGTGACATCTTGTCATGTCTACATCTCTGATGCTTGCTTTGAATTTGGCCAGAGTGACTAGCATGGTCGTTAAATCCCCACCCTGTTTGTATCCAAATCTCTGCTGGCCTCTACTCCCCTCTACCCACCATCTGCACGTGGCTCTCTTGTTGGTTATAAGAAAAGTGTAACTTTCAAGGAAGTGTATGTTTTGAAGAAACGGGATTTTGTATCCATCCTAGACCCAAAAAAATGTACTATGTTACTCTCTTAGGTTTTCTAGGCATATTGCTTCAGTGTTCAACAGCCCGTTGCATAGTAAGTCATTTCTACTGGTGCGAATGACCGCATTACACAGTGGTCCATTTGCAAACGTCTAACTTGTCTTTCGAGAGTTGTAACTTGGTAGTGCCACCTTGTTTGATGTTGTCACTGATACAGTGAAGAAGCTTTTAGTGTTGTTTACAAGACAATATGCAGGCGGAAAACTCAAATATCCCGACTGTATAATATTGCAGATGTTGAGAGCTGCTCCATCTCATAAGTACTGATTGCTGTCATGCTAAGTATTACTAGTTGGACTTCCTTTTTTGGTTGCACTTTTGCAAGTGATGGCAAACCATTGCAGCTCCTGCTGGACTGTGGGGGACTGGTGTAATTGTAGCCAGATTATCACATTATGGCGTAGGTTAATGCCTGAGCGAAGGTTATGCTTTGAAAGAGGGTGGCTGTAAAGTCGTTCTAGACTACAAGTGGGAGTAGAAACAAGAGGTTTGATGATGAACTCAAAGCTTAAGGGGGGAGGGGAGGAGCTCTACCAGTGGTTCTTCTTGGATATCTTATATCCATAAGCCAACATGAAGTAGACAGAAGCATAATGACTAGCCAGTTGAGTGACGTGCTGATGTAAATGAGCAAGAGATCCAAGCAAATAGAGTAAATGAGAAATATTTGGAAACACTTTAGATTTTTGTTTTGTTGTTTCGAGGGCTGCAGAGTTCACAGAATCAACAATAAGCAAAAGGCATAGAAGACCATGAACACTTTCTAGCCTACCTCTAAAATAGCCTCTGATGTCTTTACCCATTTGTTAACTTAATTTATTTTGCAGCCTGTAGTCTTTTAGAGTAGGTTTCAGTATTCTCTTTATTGGTAAACTTGACTGTTGTTTTTGAGCTCTTCAAGCAGGTAGTGCTGGATTTGTGTACTATATCCTGTGTATATGTTAACACTAAGCCTGCTCAAGACTGGTGTCTAGAATGTCTTTCTTAACAGAACATACGCTATCTAGTCTAGACCACCACACCAACATGTACGTAGTCTTAATATCCCATATCCCACCTCTTTTACACTTGTTTTTGAATGGCTCAATAGCTTATCCCACTGTTATCTTCCCACCTAGCCATGTGATGGTCTCCTGAAAAATTGGAAAGGACTTTTTTCCATCCAGTTATCCTTCAGAAATTGTACTTATTCCATCTGTAACGCCACAGAATTGTGATAGTTCGTGTTCCTGTTTATATCGTAGGCAACATGTTTTTAAAGTTATTTTTTCCGGTCTTTCTTTCGCCTGATAATGGAATGGGACTTGTGGATGTTTTTCTTAGTGTTTTGGCAACAGATGCTATAAAATTCTAAAGAATGACTCGTAGTAATAAACTAATGATGCCAGGCTTACTGTATGAAGAGTCTGCCACAGGAAGTTGGCTGACACGACACTTGCAGCACAGCTAGTTTTCTGCATTGTCTTGTTCTGTGATATGAAATTTGCCCTTGGGTAGATATGGTCCTGGTACCAAACTTTTCTGTCTGATGTGACTGTATATGGGGCGAGTCAGCATTGTCCATGCTCAGCCTTGAGCTAGCAAGTGGGTCACTCAGCCCCCCCTGGTTTGTTCAAATCTGGTTTCACAGTTAGCATGATTAAAGTAACTGCGGCTGATGAGGATCCCAGCTCCAGCCATTAGCTGCCGCTTGGAGCCAGAATACTTTTAATATAACTCACTTGCATACTTTAATCTAAATAGAATTAGAGCCATGGTAGCCTGCTGATATTACGGAACTCCATGGAACGGGAATATCATACTCCGAAGTCTCGGCATGTGATGAAAAGATTTTCTACCACAATGTCTTTCTGTGCAAGAGAACCGCACTAGTCCATTATAAATACAAAAGTGTTATGTTATAGGTTGGAATTGGTGCTTCATCAAGTTTTGCCAGCCAGAGTTGAACCACTTAAAGTTAAGAATTTCTGCATTGGAAGTATTAGCATTGAGTGCATTCACACTCATCCTCTTCAATTGCCAGCAAGCAAGGCCTAAGAGAACAGAAGGGTCCCAACGTTGTCCTTCTCCAGTCTAAAGATTATTTAAGTAGCATAGTCTTGGTTGTGGCAGGTAAGACCAAATTAATTGATACATTCTAGTAGGAGTTAGCATGAAAAGTTTGGGTTACTATCATAGGTAGATGAAGTACTTTAGAGAGCATGTGCCTCACAGAGAAGTATGTGTCTGAGGATTCCTGGAATGAATGCAACCAATCCTTACTTGTTGAGGAAAGCTTTAAAACCAGGTGCCTTGCAACCTTGAGGAAAATTCTTGTTTTTAAGTGTGTTATCACAATGGCTGTGAAAACAAAAGTAAGTGGATGTTTCCACAATTCCATGGAGCAAGGATTGATCTTGAGTAGCTGAAGAACTCTCTAGACATTCTTCCACTTAAGATGTACAGGAGGTGAAAAAAAGAGGTGGGCATGTCCAACACAAATCATTTTAAATCACTGAGGTCCATGTTATATTGCAGGAGGTGTTTTGGTCCTTAAAAACTGAACCAGCACCTAAGCTTTCTTATCAAGGGATTTGCTAGGGCCTCATATAGATGTTGTGAAGGAACGATATTCCTCAGTGTTTCTGAATTTGTCACTGCTCTTAAATAGTTACTTGTATAGACACTTGGCTTCAGAGATACATGAAGATAATTACTCTATATTTCCTAATAGACGCTTTTTACGTTGTTTGTTGTTGGAGACTTGCATGAAAAGCAAGTATATGTTGAATCATTTTGCTCTTCATGTTTTAGCAGGTGTGCTTTCCTATATTGAGTTGGAATAAGGGAGTTAACAGCATCCTTGAACCACAAGTCTACTGAGGTGTTAGTAGTTGTTATGAATTAAGTAATGTGCGCTGTGGATGCATTTTCTGTCCAAAATTAGTGAGAGATCAGTTCTTCACAGAAAGGGTGAGACCCATAATTTCAGTAATTATGCATGTTTGACCTTCAAAGGTAGAAGAATGGCCATCGTGATTGCGTGACGATCATCCCTATTTTCAAGAGAAGTACCCCAGTTACATTTGTTGGGATGATATAATTATATTGTGATAATGGAATTCGTAAAAGCTTCTGTGAAGGATGCACATAGATATGGGGGTTGGTTTATGAAAAGAAATTAATAGGTTGCCACACCAGTTATAATTCCATCTGCCAGCAAGGAATATTCTTCTGCAGAGAAGGAACTGAAGGTAATGGAAGAGCAGCAGAAGAAGCACAATTCATAGCAAGACAAAAGATGAATGATACTTTGTGTGATTCAATAGGGCATCATTTCATCATTCAGAAACAGAGCAGACAGGAAAACGTGGCTTAGCTGGAAAATGGGTTAACTTCCATGCAGTTGAGTACTGAGGGCTGCACTTCTCTGGTGTGGCCCTAAAGCCTTCCAAACACCCTTAAATAATACAAGGGTTATTAGTGGGTTGGATAATAGTAACTCTGTTAGATGGCACAGTGTGGAAGCTGGAACTATTTACAAAACACATGACTTTATGCGATTATCACCCATCTTCACCATCATTCTTTAAAATTTGAGAGCGATCTGTCTTCAATTTAACTAAATAATTAGCTCATCTGATTACAGCTTCAGTGCTGCTTGAATTCACGAAGTCGACTCATGGCTAAAATGCTGTCTTATGTATTGGTAAGCACGAAGTTTGTTAAGTTCAAAAGGGGCGGTAGCTACTATCAATTCATGGCACATTTTCTAAAATTACAATTAACATTAGGCTGGTAATGTAATACCTGGTTCTGTCGCCTTACCTGTGTAGCCATGCCAAATTTACTGAAGGTTTTGAAAGCTTGTCACTTGCGATTGTTGCATTGTGCCCTTCTTTCTTGAGAAAGAGCGTATTTAGTGTAGAAGGATGAGTGAAAGTTTGTACAGCGTTTTTGCTTTTTCCAGTCTTCCCCACAGTTCATCCGTTTAATAGCAATAACGCACCCTCTAGGCCTTCCTTGCTATCAGCACAGTGTGAGAACCTCTCTGGCCAAGAATCAATGGATGTGGCTACGGTCTGGACTCATGCATTGACCTCTCCTGTGCAAGATGCCCCATATGTGAAAAATATTTAATGCAGAGAGGAGAGATAGTGTTTACAAGCAGAGTTTCCCTCCTTCATTGTCTCATGTTCATACAGACCCAGCAAGGGAGTTGCTGGCCATTTGTAAAGCAATGGGATTATCACACCCACCCCTAACTTTGTCCAACAACACTTGTTGCCGGAGCAGATATCGAACAACCATTTGATCTCTTCATGCGTGGGTGCAAATAACTTGCTAAGTAGAAAGGGTAGGTAGATCATGGGCCATTGTGTACATATACATTCCCCACCCTCCTTCACCTATAAGCATTCACCCTTCTCTGTACCATAGTCCCACCTGTGGATCTTTGTCTTTTCCTGTAACTTCCGTGGTGAAATGGAGTAGAAGACTGCTCTGCTTTGGGCAACATCCCTCTTGAACCAGACGACTGACTAGCAGCTAACATCTGACTTTGTTGACGGATTCAGCATTGCGTTCCCCTCACAAGATACCACGGAGCAGTCAATGTACATATCTCTGAGATCTATATATACATATATACATAAATCTATATAGAAGGATTGGTTCCCTCTATAGTTGTATTCAGAGCACATGTATAAATGTGGCTTCCGACCTATTGTAACGTGTAAATACGTTTGAAAGTGTTTGATTTCTTTTGTATTTTTTTGTTGGTATTTGGTTTTGTTTTGTCTTCTGTGAAGACCGACCTATGCAAAGCACAGACACTTTTTTGGGGGGAAATAACGTTTTTAAAGAACTGCTTTGGCCGTCATTTTCATATTCTGCTGTTAGTCTAAAAAAAATAAAATGTAATAAAAACGGTCTCTTTTGTTTGTGCTTGGAATATTAGCTACTTTTACAAATATTGTTCTCACATCTGTATTGATGAAGTTGTACAACAGTGTCCTCAAAAAAATTCTGAGCAGAATTTCCAGTTCCACCAGAGTTTGCAGGTGAGTCCCTCTACCCCTATTTTAAAGCAGTGTTGATCTTGCTAATTTTAATATGCTATTACATTAATTGAACTTTGGAATACTTTGAAAGCACTAGTCATTCCAATTTAAAGTATTCTTTCTGTATTTGATAGTTCGACTGTTTCATTTTTTAAAAATATAAAATCAAGGTTCGTCTTTAGTTTTAAAAACGTCAGACTTAGGTATCCAGTCAGTATGCTCTTAAGAAATCAATTTTTAGGTCTGGCCAAAACCTTTTTACTTTACTAAAATTATATGTATAATATACTTTTACTTAATGTGGCTTTCAGCCAGTCCTCTTCATCCACTGGACCGTTATTGTCATTCACCTCTTACTTCCTCCCACTACAGCATGCAGTATGTGGCAGTAGGCTTGCTCATTTCAGCCACTGGTCAAATTCACTGTAAGTGATAGCATTCCAATTTTTCACAAGGAGTACCTCTACACACACAGCACCCTAAGGTCCAAAGGATTACTTTGGCAATGTGTGTTTTTTGAGACCAAAAAATATTTTTGCTTTTAACATAGTTTTTTTTAGGTTGAGGAGAGCCCAGCACCTTCCCTAACAGTAAGGGTTTGCAAAAATCATTACAAACAAAATAAGCATTTGACAAATCCAAAAGGCTGGTTACAACGTCCTGTGCTTTTCAGTATTACTGCCTGCATTAGTTGGTAAACTGATTTCTCTTCAATTTCTGCAGTGAGTCTAATTCAATTAATTCTTATGATTAAAGGTCTCGAAATCAAGATCCCCCAAAAACAAATCCACAGCCACATTAAAAAAAATAAGAATACAAAGCTTTTTTGATTTTTTTTTTCCCCTCTTTCCGGGGGTATTCATGAATACCTCCTCTCCAAAAACCCCATCTTCTCTTGTATAGAATTTCCATGTATAAGTCACAAGCGGTGAATAGTCCCGCCCACGTGCGGGGACCCCGTAACAGTTCTTTAATATTTCTTCTTACCTGTAGATGTTCTCTTTTCTTCAGGAAGGCCTGTAAAGAGGCAGTTAATGCAGCCTATATATCCAGGCTACAATGGACACATTCTTCATCATGAAGTAAAAAAAAGGCCAATACATTACAAATGAGTATATTTTAAGATGTTTTGTAAACAGTATAAATCTCCTTCACAAACCCCTTTTTATGACAGAGAAGAGGGAAAGCATGGCAAAGTAGCCTCATAGGCTGCCATTATAAGGCTAAAATAAAGGATGTGCCTTCAAAAACCCAGGGACCGCCACTGTCCCATCACGCCCAGCTGGTGGAAGTTGATACAGTTCTTTTTTCCGGCTCCTGCTGGCAGGACCCTGATGCATTGAGCTCGACCTTTTATAGGTTTTTTTCTCCCAAAAATGTTTGTCAGAAATTAATGACAACACCATTACACGTCTTTTAGCTTTTCATGTTTTTTTCTGTTATTTTTTTTTCCACAAAAAACTGAGGCATTTTGTTGAATAAAATGCCTTCATTGTTTTACAAGTGTCCTTGCGGTGGCTGGAAGAAGGCCAAAACCAGACCCTCATGAGGTCTGTATCATCTGTCTACCCTCCTCTCATCTTCCTGACTCCTGTGACATCTGCAGGAAGATTTCCAGGCGCACACTGCACGACAGAGAAAACAATTGCCTTCAAGGGAGAGAAGAGAGAGATCGACAGCAAACACAGCCTGCCAGTGGGACTTCAGAGCGAGGGGAAGGTCAGTCTTCCACCAGGGCTCTTCCCTCAGCATGCAGTGGATGTGTAAGGTCTAAGAAGCATTTTTTCACGCCAGAAACATCGGTCCCAGTCGACGTCAAGAGGATCGATGTCTAGGCACGGTACAGGGCCGAATTGTTTGCCGTCAAGGGCTAGTTCGAAATCAAGGAAGTGTTGACGCATGCTGTCGACACAACACCAGTTGATGTCAAGGGATTACATGCCGTTGATCCATTGTGGCGTACAACGTCGAAGTACTGGTTAGGTCTGCATCGAGAGCTAAATGTCGATGTGAGAGGTCGACGTCAAGGAGTTTGTGGACGTCAAGTAGAGAGAGGAGAATCATTCCTCTTCTTCTACAAGAGACTATTCACCAACTCTATCGGACTCTCCTTCGCCTCGTGTCTACCCAGTACATATTACCACCTTTCAAGAGGTTCTAGTCCGAGGGGCTGCCAAACTAAATATACCAATGTCAGTACCCACACTGTCCACATCGGTAATCTTCAAGATGCTACATCAGTGTACAGCTTCAAGGCTGTTATTTCCCCTGGTTCCGGGTCTCCTCGAGCCGGCCATGGATGTGTTCTTAACTCCAGCCATTGTTACGCCTGCCCCATCAAGGCTTCAAAAGAAATACCGGCCTCTGGATCAAGACCCCTTTTTTCTCCGCTCTGATCCTCCACCTGACTCTTTTGTCTGCGAGAAAGATCCATTCCACCTCTCCATCATCCTCTTCACCTCCAGATAAGGACAGTAGCAAATTGGATTGAGCAAGTCGCAAAGTCTGCAGTACAGTGGCCACTTCAATGAAAGCAGCCAGGGAAACAGCCCTCTTGGGCAGGTATGACCGAGGCCAAGATTTTCGCTGAGTGCCTGACAAAGAACAAAAGGGAAGACTCCCTGGAGATCGTTAACGAGGGCGCAATTGTCTCAAATCAAGTTATCAGTGCAGCTGCAGATTCTTCCCTCCTTGCCGGACATGGCTATTGTCACGGAGTGACCTTGCGGAGGCATGTTTGGCTCCGGCTAACACCTTTGAAACCGGAAGCGCAACACTGCATCCAAATTTGCTGTTCTCAGTGACATACTGTTTGGCAGCCATGCTGACAACAAGATGGCAAGAATGAAAACGCAAATGGACACATTAACAGCTGTGGGCATGGAGAAACCAAGAGAACAGCGCAAATTGTATTGACCTTACCAATGTCGGTTTTACTCAGAGGGTTCAAACTTCATTGGCTTCCAGGTAGATCTCAGCAACAACATCAGAGATCCTACCAACCACAGTGCAAGCAGACAAGAAGACGCTCTGCCCACCCAAGCTGGTAAACAAACATCAGGCACAAAACCATGCATCCCCAACTTTATCAGGGAGATTGGCTTTGCTCCATCGAGCTTCACAATGCATACTTTCACATTTCCATCACCAGGAAGCATCAGAAATTTCTCAGATTCCTCATGGGGCACAACCATTACCAGTACACATTACTACCATTTGGCCTCAAGTCAGCACCCAGAACATTCTCCAAGTGCATGGCTGCGCTGGCAGCGCATCTAAGAAAACACAGAATCTTTGTTTACCCCTATCTAGACAACTGGCTCATAAAGGAGTCCACTTCTCACGAACCCCAACTGCATTTCGATTGGACTTGCGATCGCTTTCATCGATTGGGTCTTAACGTCAACCTCAACAAGTGCACGTCAACACCAGTCCAGGCGTTGCATTGCTTAGGGGCCTTCTTCAACACTATTTAAGCAAAGGTGCAACGCTTATTGATCCTTCAGAAATGTCAGACTCTCAGGGAGGTCCTCATCCAACAGCAGGAGCAGTGTCATCTCTTCTCGGCTTGATGGCCTCCTGCATCTTTTTCAGTCTCAAACTTGCCTCCACATGCAGCCTCTCCAGGAGTGTCTAGATGACCAGTGGGCCAGCTGATGGGCAACTGGGAGGACAGGATCACACTCTCCTTACATGTGACACAATCCCTTAAGTGGTGTGTTCTCCAAGTAATCTCCTCCAAGGGATGATGTTTCACCAACAGGTCCCTTCTCAAACCATTGTGAAGGCTACATCATTGCTCGGATGTGGAGCCCACATGGATTACTTCCACATTCAAGGCTCATGGTCACAGTGAGAGATGTCATACCACATCAATCTCCTTGAGCTCCGCACAGTTCATCTGGCGCTCAAGGCCTTTCACCTATCATTCACCACTGACACCCTGCTTGTTCAAATGGGCAATACAACCAGAAAGTACTACCTGAACAAGCAGGGGGGCACCAGGTCCAGAGCCTTGTCACTAGGGGCCCAGACAATTTGGAAATGGCTTTGCCCAGGAACCTGAAGGTCCCAGACATCCAGAATGTTCAAGCAGACGCTCTCAGCAGAGCTCTCGATGAACATCATGATTAGGTCTTGCACAAAGAAGTTGTTCAAAGTATCTTCCAACTGTTCATCACAGTGGAAAACAAAAAATATTGTGACTTCGTCTCCAGGTAATACCATCCAGAGACACTGGGGAATGCCCTGTGTATTGAATGGTCTGGCAAATATCTTTACGCCTTTCCACCAATTCCCCTGATCGCGGCAGTCCTGATCAAGCTGTTCCACTCCAAAGCCAAAATGATCCTAATTGCTCCAGGGTGGCCACGTCAATGGTAGTTCCCGGACTTTCCTCACCGGTCACAGCTGTAGGAAGCTGGCCTGGTGTGTGGTGAGCATGTATGGTGTTATCACCTTATACCAGATCCAGGTATCACCTATTAGTGAGTTGTGGGCAGTGTCTAGGAAGCCAGGGCTCTCTAGAGGTAGCTGTGGATGAGCAGCCAAGACATCTAGGCGACATGCAAAGCTTATGCAATACCACTGTAGTCATAAAGCACTTGCACACCTGAAAGAACCACACAGTGCTACAAAAATAAAGGTACTTTAGTATGGTAACACAATTACTAAAATACTGTATAGGCAATTCCCCATTAGCAGGTGAGTAAACACACTATTAGATACACATTAGAATTCAGGGATTGGCATATAAACAATAGAAAACAGTGAAATGACCGAAAATAATGAAGACCCTAGGGGGAGACCAAACTATATACTAAGTAAGTGGAACGTGAAAGTCAGTCGGAAGTGAAATTTGTAGAGTGGAGCTTGAGGAACTAGGAACCCCAAAAGGTAAGTACCAGGGTGATCCCCAGCGACCAGGCGAGAAGAGCTAAGTACCTGTTTTTTCCCCAAGCCCACAAGTAAACTTTGGAAAAGCACTGTGCAAGACCCAAGCAAGACAGGAAGAAACCAAAGATGGATCCTGACAGAAGAGGACCTGCAAATGAAGGGGACCAAGTCCAGTTCGGTTGGGGCAGGAGCCACTACCCACCGTTCTGGAGATGCAGGACCAGGTCAACCGTGAAGACAAGTAGTCAGCTATGCAGCACAGGAGCAGGAGAAGAGTTCCAGAAGTGATGCAGATGATGTCCCACGTCGGAAGAAGAGTTGCAGTCAGTCACTCAAATCCACCAACAAGCCTTGGCAAAGGCAAGAGTCGCAGATGAAGAGTTGCAGAGCTGCCGGGGACCAGGAAGGTCCAGGGGCCTCGACCCAAGAAGGGGAGTCCCAGGTGACCCTCAGCATTGAGGAGAGTCCGAAGAAAAGGATGCAGCCTCCACAGACAACTCACAGGCAGCAGGCTCAGGAGTCACAGTGAGGCCCACTCAGCACGCCTGAAGAGGAGTCCCAAGTCATTGGAGCAGCAGGCAGGACACTGTGCCTTCCAGGAAAGAGCGCTGGATGTCAGGGCTACACAGAGCCTGAAGATCTCTTGGAAGAACAACCAAAAAAGCCTTGGTAGCTGCAAGATTCGTGGTGCACAGGGGTCCTGTCCTGCAAAGAGAGGCAAGGGCTAACCGTCTCCCAATTCGGACAGCTGGTAGAGAGGACTGAGGGACCCACTCCAGACCACCACCTGTGTTGCAGGATCCACGCAGTTTTGTGGGAGAGAAGATGCACATAGCCGGACATCACTGCAGTTTGGGCCTGCAGATATAGAGGAGTGATTCCTTCACTCCAAGGGAGATTCCTTCTAATGCAGGCTAACGACATGTCTACCTCAGAGGATGCACAGCCTGGGAAATTTTGCAGATGCTGGAAGGAGCTGGTGAAACAATATTGCAGAGCAGAGTCATCGCTGGAGTTGCAGATTGTCAGTTCCTGGAGGGTCCAGTTGCAGTCTCGGAGGCCAGAAGATGAAATGAACGATGCCTGCTGGAATCTTGCATATCTAATCTGAAGACCCACACCGGAGGGAGACCCTAAATAGCCCAGGAAGAGAGACTGGTCACCTAGCAGGGTGACCACCTATCAGGAGAGGAGGCTGTGACGTCACCTGCCTGACCTGGCCTCTCAGATGCTCCCAGGGGCCTCTGCACCCCTTGGATTCAAGATGGCAGAATCAAGTGGCCACCTGTAGGAGCTCTGGGCACCACCCCTGGGGACGTGATGGACAGGGGAGCTGTTACTCCCCCTTCCATTGTCAAGTTTCACGTCAGAGGTGAGACTGGGGGTCCCTGGACTGGTGCAAACCGGTTTATGCAAGGAGGGCACCAAATGTGATCTTCAAAGCATACTGGTGGCTTGGGGGGGGTTACCCCTCCCAAGCTATGTAACACATATTTCCAAAGTTAGAAGGTGTTGCCTCCCTGTCCCAAAGGAAATCCTTTGTTCTGCCTTCCTCTGCCTGAGCTGGTCAAGCAGCAAGAGGGCAGAAACCTGTATGTGGGGTGGCAGCAGCATGGGCTGCGAGGAAAATCCCAGAAGGCTGGTAGGAGCAATGGCGGGGGTCCTCTAAGGAGCCCCCAGAGTGCATGGATTTATACAACTACAACAACAGTATTGGGGTATGATTCAGACATGTTTGATACCAAACATTCCCAGGTTCGGAGTTACAAATATGTAGCTGGACACAGGTAGTGAGTTACCTGTGTCCAGTAGATGGGTAAAATGGCTTCCCTGCACTTACGAAGTCCAGTGCAATGGAACTGGAGTTCTTAGGGGCGCCTGTGCTCATGCAGAGGTGCCCTCACACACAGATACTTGCATCCTGCCCTCTGGGCTAGAATGGCCTGCCACAGGGGTGACTTACAGTGACCTGGTGCAGTGACCTGTGGTAAAAGGGTGCCTGCACCTTTTCACACGGGCTGCAATGGCAGGCCTGCAGACACATTTTGCATGGGTTCCCATGGGTGGCACAATACATGCTGCAGCCCATGGGGAACCCCTGGTGACCCAATGCCTTGGGTACCTAAGTACCATATACTAGGGACTTACAAAGGGGCACCAGTATGCCAATTGTAGGGTGTGCTAAGACCTAAGTAACCAAATTGAGAGGGAGAGAGCACAGTCACTGAGGTCTTGGTTAGCAGGATCGCAGTGAACACAGTCAAAACACACTGACAGCAGGCAAAAACCGGGGGTAACTATGCCAAAAAGAGGGTACTTTCCTACAGCAGCCTCCACATCTCAAGCTGCCATGCAGATAAGACCTACTAACGAAATTTGGAGGCCAGATGTTACACCCCAATCTCTCTGCCTTGAATTTGGCTACATGGCTCCTAAGCTAGTGCAGTACGGACACTTAAACTTGCCACAAGACTGCATGGAGGTCCTCAAGGAGGCTAAGCGCCTTCCACTCGCTCTGCGTATGCCTTCAAATGGAAGAGATTTTGCATCTGGTGTTCTTCTAAGAAAATGGACCTGACTACTTGCCAAGAGGATGTGATTGTACCATACATTCTACACTTGGCTAAACCTGGTTTGCAATTTTCTTCCATAAAGGTTCATCGGACAGCGCTTACTACCTACAGGAAATGTCCAGATCCCTGTCATAAAAGATTTCTGAGAGGGGTTGAAGATTTTCTCTCATTAGGCGTCCCTCGCCTCCCTCAATATAGTGCTTTCACACCTTATGCGGGATCCCTTTAAACCCATCCACAAAGCTTCCCTACAATACCTTATGCGGAAGGCAGCTTTCCTGGTAGCGATAACATCAGCTCGCTGGGTTAGCGAGATAAAAGCACTGTGTTCTCATGAACCATATACTGTCATTCATTCTAGCAAAGTGGTTGATAACTTGCCTGAAATTCCTTCCTAAGGTAGTGTCAGACTTCAATGTAAATCAGACTATCTCATCGCCTACATCCTTTCAGAATTCCTCTGCTCCAGCAGAAAGATCTCTCGGTTCACTGCATGTTAGGTGGGTTCTGAAATATAATCACGAGAAAATATATCCGCCGAATGGATCAATTGTTTATTAACTATGGTCCGGTCCACACTGTATTAGCCACTTCCAAAAAATTTGACCCCAGATGGATAGTTTCATGTATTTTGTTGTGCTACCAAAAAGCTCACGAATCACTAGCAGCTAAACCTAAGTTACACTCTACTAGGGGAAAGCAGCTATTGCTGCTTTACTGTGTAATATTCCGATTCCAGAAATTTGCAAAGCAAATACCTGGAAATCAGTACATACTTTTAACAAGCATTACTAATCAAACTCTGATGCTGGAGCAGATGCTCAAGTAGGGTAGGCTTCCCTCCAAAATCTGTTTGTCTAAACTGCCTAGGTGACGCCCTGCCTTCTTCATCGTGATATGTGGGAATGGGCTTGCTACTCTATTCAGTGCTTATGACTATACCTGGAAATCCCCTTCAAGAGAAGGAATAGTTTGATACCTGTAACTCCTGTTCTCTTGTAGGGGTATTTCCATGATAAGTTATAAGCAACCCTCCCTCCTCCCACGTGGAATGGACAGGGGTATCCTAGCAATCTTTATATGCCACACATAGTCTTCAAAAAATAAATGAAGCAACTTCAAAAAAAGAAATAAAAAAACTGCCACCAGCTGGGCATGATGGGATACTGGTGGTCCCTGGGTTTTTAAGGGCACACAGCCTCTATATTATTAGCCATATAATGGCATCCTATGGGGCTACTTTGCCCTGCTCTTCCTCATCTCTATCATAAAATGGGGGTTGTGAAGGAGATTTATACTGTTTGCAAAACATCTTACATGATGCTCATTTTTAACTAATTAC
Source organism: Pleurodeles waltl (assembly GCF_031143425.1). Classification (NCBI taxonomy): domain Eukaryota; kingdom Metazoa; phylum Chordata; class Amphibia; order Caudata; family Salamandridae; genus Pleurodeles; species Pleurodeles waltl. Next base: position 661,093,922 of record NC_090451.1, read on the forward strand.
CCCTTTTTTGACTTCTCAATGAAGAATTTGGCCATTGTAGCCTAGATATATAGGCTGCATTATCTGTCTCTTTTTTAAGTGTCTTTACAGGCCATCCTGAAGAGAGACAAAAATCTCCACTTAAGAAGATATTTTAGAGAACCGCTCAAGGGTCCCCGCATGTGGGGGGGACTATTCAACACTTATGACTTATCATGGAAATACCCCTACAAGAGAATAGGAGTTACAGGTAAGAAACTATTCCACCAGTCTCTTTTTAGGTACTACCTCAACCATTTGTTGAAGCTCTGTTTCTGACCCTTCTGATTGGTTTTGGACTTAAGACTTAGGCCCATATTTATACTTGTTTAGCGGCGCAAATAAGTTTGCAAATGCGGCACTAAAAAAGTATAAATATGGGCCTTATTTTGTTGTGAAACCACCCAAAACTCGCTCACAAATTCAGTGACCCTTTTCTTTTTTTTTTTGACCAAATCTATTCCTAATATGCAACCTTTAGAATATATTTTTAAATTGCACCCTTAGATATGTACACACTTTATTGCCACATTCTCCTTGATGGTATTGTTCCCATTGCGCTCTGGGAGTGTAGATCAGGGCAGGGGGGGAAAAGTAATAAGCACTGTCAAAGTCAGTAGTCCTCACATTTGGAACCTACTGGCTTTGCCAAAGGTTTTCAGCAAAGCTGCAAGCATGCCCGATGTTGTGCAGCATGGCCAAAGAATTAAAATAATGCCTTTGACATAGCCACCGACGTCATTTTGCACATTCGTCTATAAAATGAGACTTGTGCTTTTTATATAAGTCAGAGTTAAATTGGTAAATAAAAAGGATATAATGCACATTTTTTACAGCCGGTAGCAGTACTCAATATAGAGGGTGGAAGCAACAAGGTGCTGAAGCAAATCAAGCGCAGACAGGTAGGAAGCAACAGAGTTTTAACAGGGGAAGTAAGCAAGGGCAGAGGTGCAGAGCAAAAATGGAAAGAACGTGTGAGAGAAAGCAATCTGGAGAGAGATAGCGCAAGGGGAAGCTGATGGAGAGAAGCATATGGGCGAGAGAAAGGAACAGAGATCATAGAGGAGGCATTAGGGAGACATCAGGAAAATGCATGCACTCTTGTGGAGTGCTTCACAAAAGAAGAAAGTAGTGCCTGGAAAACAAGCAATGGAAGGACACAAGTAATATGTCCATCTTTCAGGGCAGAGACAAACTGAAGACGAGGAAGGAAAGTCCACATAGTCTGACTGATAAGCAAGCAAATGGGTGTCAATATTGCAAAACAATGGTAAGCAATGTGTAGCACTGTCTAGTCAGTGAGACCTAAGAAGTAGTTCCCTAATAGTGAATGTGAGAAACTGGCAGTTTGTTACAGTACAACTCCCTCCAACCCCCAACCCCCCCTTCCTGGTCACACACACACAGTTTTGTCTGGTTTCTGGATGCAACCTCGACTGGAGGGCACTGGAATCCTGCTAGCCAGGTTCCCAGTGCCAGTGTTCTTTCCCTAAAAATTGCAAAGATAATTGGCAATACCCTTAGCCGTCACTATAAGTCCCTAGTAAATGGTACTTAGGTAATCAGGGCATGGGCTACTGAGGGTAGGCCACTTGGGGCAGCAGCACTGAATGTGCCACCCTCAAGGGCCACGCCTTCACATGCACCAGCACTGCCATTGCAGGATGAGCGTCCTGGTGCAATTCTAAAACACAAACTCGACATGGCACATTGCCTGTGTGCCCTGTCCACCATACACTACATACACTATGACACTCCTCTGGCAGGCCTTTCAGCGCTAAGGCAGGGTGCACTATACTGGATTTGAGGGCACAGCTGCATGAGCAATCTGCCCCCACGGTGTCCTTATTAAACCTGGGACATAGTGAGTGAACAGAGTCCCCATTTTAATACATGTGCTGGACACTGGCGAATACGAGTTTCACAGCTCATGATGGCCACTCTGAACCCTGTTTTTTTTGTTTATATCAAATAACTCAGAATGATAAATCCAAACTGGCACCAGTATTGGATTTATTACCAATGTACCCAGTGGTCACCTTAGAGGTAACCCCTGCAAAAGCTAACTACCCTGGCATGGTTGCTGGCCAGCCCTATCCAGCAAACCAGATTATGCAAGGAGGGCACCAAATGTGCCCTTCAAAGCAAGCTGGTGGCATGGGGAAGCTACCTCTCCCCAGCCATGTAACACATATTTCCAAGGGAGGGGGTGTTGCCACCTTCTCCCATAGGAAATCCTTTGTTCTGCCTTCCCTTGCTTGAGCTGGTCAAGCAGCAGGAGGGCAGAAACCTGTCTGAGAGTCTGCAGCATTGCAGGCTGCCTGCAAACCCTGAAAGATTGGTGTGAGCAATGCTGGGAGGTCCTCTAAGAAGCCCCCAGAGCATATGGAATCATGCCACCAATACTGGCATTAGCATTGTAGTATGATTCTGACATGTTTGACACCCAACATGCCTAGGTTTGACGTTACCATTATATAGCGCCTTCCCCGCACTTACGAAGTCCAGTGCATTGGAACTGGAGTTCATGCAGGCACATCAGCTCGTGCCAGAGTGCCCTCACACACAGGAACCTGCACCCTGCCCTCTGGGCGAGGAGGGCCTACCATAGGGGTGACTTACAGAGACCTGGTACAACAACAAAAAACTAACTTTGCACTTGTATAGCGCACTACTCACCCGTTAGGGTCTCAAGGCGCTGTACGCATACCACTGTGGAACCCCTCCTGGCTTTTCCCTGTGAGCCGCCCACTCCTGGACAGCCCTAGGGTGAAGCCAAGCATCCAAGCGCTGTGAGGGCCGTTGTGGAGATTAAGCAAGCTATTGCCAAGAGTTACAGAGTGGGACCCATTAATTAGATTAGGCACTGATGCGAGAATTATCTGGTCCAAGGGAATTGAGCCCAAGACACGCCGAGGTGGGAATTGAACCCTGGTCCCGGACCAGATTTCTGCATCAGGGTCTGCCACTCTAACCACAGTGACCAGTAGTGAAAGGGTGCATGTACCTTTTCATGCAGGCTGCAATGGCAGGCCTGCAGACAGTTTGCAGTGGCTCCCATGGGTGGCATAATACATGCTACAGCCCAGTGGGGGGAGGGCTGGTGTAGAAATGCCCTTGCTACCTAAGTACCATATACTAAGGACTTACAGCTTACAGGGGTACACCAGTATGCCATATGTGGGGTGTAGCAGATACCAAAGCAACCAAATTTGGACAGAGCACAATCACGGGGTCCTGGTCAGCAGGATCCCAGTGAAAATAGTCTAACCACACTGATAAACAGGCAAAAAGTGGGGGTAACCATGCCAAAAAGAGTGAATTCCTACAACCCCAACCACTGGTAATGGAATTAAGGGGGCCTTTGGAGTGCCACCTGTCTTGCCACTTGCTTAACAGGTTACACAGAAGTGACAAAACTCCTTTCATTCTCAGACATGTGGGGCCAGTGAAAGTGAGAGACAAGCCTGTGCCAAGTCTTGCTTTTCCCTGAATGGCCTGCAAGGGGGATGTGATGTGCTAAGTGTAGGACACTGGCCCTCTATGTAGTGTGCAAAGCTAGGCACACTGTGCAGGGGGTCCACAAAACACACGGTTTACAGGGGGTAAAAACGAGATCACCTAATGCTCTGGTGGGGTCGGGGTGTTCCTGAAGTCCTTTGACTGGGGCTTCCTCCTAGTCCTTTTTCTGCCCCAGGCGGGTTGGTTTTCCTAGTGTCCGACGTTAGCTGATCAATACCTAAGTATTGGTACAGTCTGACCACTAGAAGGCACTGTACCACCAAACTTGGCACACTTGCAGGGTTTGTCATCGTGGTCATCGAGTAATTGGGTCCAACTGCGACTTCCAGTTTGGGAGTTAGCGGCTAGTCAGTGAAGTGACCCTCACTGGTTTTCTGGTTTTGTCTTGTTGCTGAGTGATACCTCCACTCTTGAGGGAGTTCTTGGGGTTTTTCGAAGCCTGGACGTCCTCTGGGGTTCTTTAGAGTTATTTCAGTGTCCAGCAGATCCTCAACTGCAATTGTCAGGTCCTGGATGCAGCTAGCAGGGTTTGGCACAGCAGGTCCACAGTTTTCATGCTTTGGATCTTTTTGTTGCTGGTCTTCTTTTGTCCGCCGAATCTGATACCTGGTCTAGGGATGCCCACTAAATATTTAATTTAGTGGGCGTATTAAGGGGAACCTGGTAGTGTCCAATGGGGCACCTAGCTTTGGGTGGCTACACCCATTACAGAGACCACTTCCTGTGGGAAGGGTCAATTGCTATCCCTGATTGGTTATTTTCCTTCCATCAAAGATGGAGGAAAATTAAATGGAGTGTCCACCTCCCAGGCAATACCTTAGGGGTGGTGCATGCCAGTTGGGGCCACTCCCCCTACTCTTTGTGTAGTTTCCCGCTTTTGCTCCCACCAAAAGTGGGGGTTTGCAAAAGGGGTTGACCATCTGCTGCTAGCAGTAGGCCTGGGGGTCGGGTTTCAAAGGCAGTAAGCCATTTGAAGCACACTGCCAGGGCAGTGCACACTCCTGAAGGACGGGGTGTTAGCACCTTCACCCAGGAAGGGCACTGTTCCACAAACCAGAGAGACTTCTCTCTCCCCCAAGGCTTGTAAATTAGGTGTCTGGAGGTGGCAGGCTGGATAGGACCAGTCAGCAGCCATGCCAGGGTAGTTAGCTTTTGCAGGGCCACCTCCAAGGTGACCCCTGCATACGTTTAGAGATAAATCCAAAACTGGTACCAGTTTAGATTTATCATTCTGAGTTGTTTGATACCAAACAACCCAGCGTTCAGTGATCATCGTGTAGCTGGGAAACTCGTGTTGACCAGTGTCAAGCACATGTATTAAAATGGCTGATCTGTTCACTATGTCCCAGGTTTGGCAAGGACCCAGTGGGGACATATTGCTCATGCAGCTATGCCCTCACATATAATATGGTGCACCCTGCCCTAGGGCAGGAAGGCCTGCCTGAGGGGTTTCTTATCCATAGTATATGCAGTGTATAGTGGACAGGGCACACAGGCAGTGTGCCATGTCGAGTTTGTGTTTTAGGTTTGCACCAGGACACTCAGTCTGCAATGGCAGTGCTGGATGCATGTGGATGCATGGTCCTAGAGCAGTGGTCTCCAAACATTTTAATGCTGCGCTTCCCCCCTAACAACCCCCCTCCCCAGTTGAAAAATAAAAATCATTGGGCCCCCCCCTCAGAATGTTTCACAAATATTTTATAAAGATGACAATGTTTAAATATGTCTAGACGTATTTAAACATTGCAGTTAAGTACTGTTACATTTAAAAAATGCAATAACATGTTTCTGCTTAAAACAAAACACTGTTATCTGTGTAATGCTTATTTTGGCGAGAGCCTTGCGCCCCCCTCCCGCCCTCTGGGATCACTTGAGGCCCCCAGTTTGAAGAGCCCTGCTCTAGAGGGTGGCACAATCAGTGCTGCTACTCTCCGGGGCCTGCCCTTAGTACCCCATGCCCTAAACACCCAAGTACCTTTTACTAGGCACTTCTAGTGGAAGCTAAAGGTGCATCCAATTGTGCCAGTTTATCACAGCTCTGGCCCAGGGAACCTCATTAGCAGGGGCCCTGGGCACTACAATTTCTAGGCTACATCATACATCAGGCAAAAAGTGGGGGCTAACCATGTCAAAAAGAAGCCTTTTCTCGCACGAAGGTAAAAAAAACTTCAGAAACTTTTGTGGAATGACCAACCTCCTGGTGGCACCAGGATTGGGGTCCCTTGCCTCAGAATAAAGGACGTTATTGTCCCAATGGACTCTATGGGTCCCACTGACACCCCCTGCCTCTGAGCTCCAGCTTTCTGCCTCAGACTTTCTAGAGTAGGACAGGATTTCTGCTCTAGACTAAGGCCCCGATTTGTATTTTTTGGGGCGCTGCATTAGTGATAGTTTTGACGCAAAAGCGGCGCAAACTTACAAAATACAATTGTATTGTATTGCTGCGCTCCTCCTCGAGTTTTCTGAAGCCGGAGCGATCCCTGCACAACTCTGTTTTATGAGGCCATGCTCCTTATTTCATGGGTAGTCTGATCCCACTGTAGCGCCATTGGGCCCTTTGCGGTTGGAAGGGACCCCTTTTGGTTCTGCATTGGAGGCTTCTGCCTCCGCTCTGGGGGGCACTCATGGATTCATTCCTGGATCCGAACCGGTGTTGGACATGCCATCTCTACCTTTGTTGTCAGTTCCAACATTCCCCACACTGCCTGTGCCCCTGGGTGGCGTCAACCAAATACTCATTGCCGACTCTGACAAGGATCGGTGCCGCGCGGAGCCAATTCTGACTTTGACAAGGGCCTTGCTGATGTTTTGCTGGGTACCTGGTCCAAACCTAGCACAGGGGCTCCAGACCAGGACAATTACCCACTGCCATTGCCCTACTCCAACTGATCCAGTGTTCCGGACGTAACACCCCACCCCTGAGAGCTTTGTTCTCCAGGCCTCTACATCCCAGGGTGTGTTCCTTTCTTCACCCCTGGATAGGGAATCAAAGAGGCTGGACCAACGTGGGAAGAAGATATTTTCTTTCTCCAGCGTGGCATTGCGGTTTGTGAACACTGCATGCCTTTGGTACCCTTATACTTATGCCCTATGGGATGCGGTTGCGCACGTGCTGCCATAGGTCCCAGAGGAGGCCCAGGTTGTATTCTCTCAAGCTGTTGCTGATGGGAGGGATGCAGCAAAGTTCATGATTTGATGTGGACGGGACAAAGAACTCACTGGACAAAGCGGCTGCATTGACGGTGGCCCTTAGGCGCCACGTCTGGTTGAGAACACCTGGCTTTTTGGGGGATGTCCAATCGACCCTTATGGACATGCCCTTTGATAGTACACGTCTCTTTGGAGACAAAGCAGACTCAGCGCTCAAATGCTTCAAGGATTCTCATGCTACAGCCAGGTCCTTGGGCTTCGCAGCTGCTGCTCGGCCCCCACTCAGTCTGCTTTTCACACCTTTGGTGGCTACAGAAGGGGTGCTCCACCACATCTATTCCCCCTCCAGCCACATGCTCCACTGGCAGTCCATCACATCAGACAGGTGGGTTTTACATATAATCCAAGGGGGCTATTCCCTCCCCTTAAAGGCTTCTCTTCCATCCATGCCACCATCCTACAATCAGATGACGGAGGATCATTTGGGACCTAACACCAATGAGGTTACAGCTCTCTTGGCCAAGGGAGCCATACAGAGGGCACCTGTGTCAGAAGTAGGTCATGGTTGTTACTCCTGCTACTTTCTGATGACCAAAAAAGACAACGGTCTCCACCCTATCCTTCAGTCCCCTAATCTTTCTCAAGAAGGAAAGTTCAAAATACTCACTCTAGCTCAGGTTCTTTCTGCCCTGGACCCAGGAGACTGGATGGTAGCGCTGAACTTGCAGGATGCTTACTTCCACATTCCTGTCCTGCCTGCCCACAGACATTACTTGCGGTTCATGGTGGGCCACAAGCACTTTCAGTTCACCGTGCTCCCCCTTGGCCTTACCAGTACCTGTTGGGTGTTCACCAAAGTGATGGCGGTGGTCGCAGCTCATCTTTGCAGGTCAGAGGTTTGTCTTCCCCTACCTTGACTTCTGGCTGTTGAAGGCAGGCTCACCCCAGCCTGTCTCCCCCTTCAGACTACGGCGGACCTCCTGCATTCACTGGGGTTCATTATGAATGAATGACTCCCTCTCAGATGCCTCCTTTCCTGTGAGCTGTTCTGGATACAGTGCAGTTTAGGGCTTAGCTACCCCATGGGCAAGTCCAGGATATTCAGGCTATGATACTGATGTTTCAGCTTCTATCCTCGATTTTGGTGAGAATGACTTTGAGGCTGCTGTGCCTCATGGCCTCCGCATCCTGCTAGTGACACATGCTAGATGGCATATGCGGGCTTTGCAGTGGGGTCTAAAGTTCCAGTGGGTGCAGCATACGTACCCTTGCACACTGGTAGGCGGTGGTGTTTGGCTCAGCAGCGTCCGTGCCGGAAATGACATGCGCAGTCTGTATATGCGTGCCACCTCAGCGTGCTAAAATTCTTTCGTATACACGCCAGATAGTGCTGGTCCGTGAAGAGCTGCCCACAGACGTTTTTTTACTGTCTTTTTCTCAACTTTCTTCAAATCCTTTTTTGAGAGATTTTATTTCCTGGTATGATAAGATGGAGAGAGCCTCTGTTAGATCTATTCACCGCGCAATGTCAGTATTTTTGCACGTTGGAGTTTCCAATGTGGCTCCTGCACAGAGACGCTTTTCATCTTGAGTGGGGTTCAGGCCTCCTGTGTGCCTTTCTGCCCATACCACTCCTGCCCAGAGTTCTCTAATCAGGAACGACTGGACCAAAGTCATTCTTGTGGCCCCGGACACGGACAGTCTGGTATCCTGAGCTTCCGGAAATGAGCGATCAGCCTGTCCCTTCAGGAGGATCTTCTGCCGCAGCAGCAGGGGAGTGTCCTCTTCCCGAATTTGTCAATTCTGATTGCTTGCATGGAGATTGAAAGCAACAGTTGATAGCTTTTGAACTTCCTCCCGGAGTCAGTATCATTATTCTGGCAGCCAGGCGCCCCTCTTCCAAGATGTTATGCTCCTGCAGAGGTCAGAAATTTATATAATATTGTACAGAGAAGTCTATCGACCCTCTTTCTGCCTCTTTATGATATTATTCTCTTCAATCTTACCTTGCCCAGTAGAGCTCTGCTATGGCGTGGGAGTGCGTAGGAATCTGTCTCTATATGGTGCACTAAAAAGAAGTAGACCGTGCAGAGAGTCCAGTGGATCTGTACTTGGTTTGTAGAGGCAAAAGTAGGTAGGACTTGTGCTCTATTTTGTGGTAGTGTGGGCGAGCAGTTAGGTTCATAAGAGGGCAGTGCAAAACATTTATTGTACTCACCGAAGTAATAAATGAGACACACACTTAAAGAATAAATCTGAGACCAATTTAGAAAAATACTTCTGTTTATATATACTTTAAACCCAAGAACTTAGCTACAAGGTAAGTACATTTTCAAACATAAATACTTTTTATTTTCATAAATCGACACTTAGTGCAGTTTCAGAGTTCTTCAATGTTAACTTATGGAGGAAACAATGCTCAGCAAATACACGGTTAACAACGACTTACAGGGCCAATCTCAGAGAGTTAAGGTAAGTATTGGGCACTGATCAGAATCACACCACCAGGTCACTCCGAGCAGCAATAGGGCAGCCGGATGCAGGGATGCTGCAAGGCATTGGGCACCAATGGTTTTCTACGGGAATTGGTCCTTGTGAAGTCAGGCTGCAGGCTCTGGCTAGGAAGCCAGTTGGGGACAACAAGCAGGTGGGCTGCAGACTTGGGGTGCTCGTGGACATAGGTGCACCTTTGGTCCTTTTCTCCAGGGCTGACAGATGCAGGGGTGTCCTTAGGCATTGGAGTTCCGCGTCCTGGAGCACTTGTGGTCAGAGGGTCCTGTGTGTTAAGGGTGCAGGTGTCGTTGGGGAGTCCAGCAAGGGTGAAACCACAGTGGACTTAAGCTCAGGGTAGCCGGGGGGGGACATCATTGGCATGAGTGACCCGCATCAGATTGGGTCGTGGGGGACCGATACAGTGGTTGCTGGAGGTGTCAGGTTTTTTCTCACCACAAGACTGCAAGAGAGGGGGCCTGCGTGCCGAGGCTGCAGGAATCTTGGGGGAGTCCAAGAGGGGTGAAACCTGAGTGATCTCAGACACTGGACAGCGGGGGAACCTTGCTGGCACTGTTGGTTGACTTTGCCTTGGGTCATAGACGTGGGGTGCAGGGGTCCCTTCGGATGTCAGGTCGTTGCTGTTCAGGAGGCTGCAGAGTCCTTTCTTGAAACTTTGTTGCAGAGCATATCCACTATTCACAGGAGTCAGGGTCTTTATGGAAAGCTGGCAGTCCTCCAGGGACTCTTGGAGGCTCAGTTGCAGGACAAGTCATCTTTTTGGGTAGAGTCCGTCGATGTCAGCAGGCAGGCCAGTGGGGCTGGTACCAAGTCAGCTGCTTCTTCTTTTCCTCTTCTGCAGATGCGTCTCTTCTTTGGTCATCAGGTTCTGAGTTCCAGGGTTCAGGGGTGCCCCCTAAATACTCAATTTAGTGGTGTTATAGGGAGTCCCGGGTGGTAGCCAATGGGCTGACCACCTTTTGGGTAACTACACCCTTCTTGTGACCACTTCAGCTGGGATGTGGGCATAAGCCTAACCCTAGTGGCCTAATTCATTCATCAAGATTAAGGATTTAAAAAAGTAGTGTCCACTTCATCTAGTCCACCCTAGGGGTGGGACTGCCAGCAAGTGGGCCAACCTCCTAATTTGACTAATTTTCCTACCTGTTCTGCTGCCAAAAGTAGAGTCAGGACAAGGGGGTCGGTCATCCCTGCCATCTGGAGAGACCTGGGTCGCATTACAAAGGAGGCTAGGCCTTTGAAGCTCCCCGCCCTGGAATGTCCATCCTGCCGGGGTGAGGTGCTAACACCCCCGCCCAGTGCAGGCTTTGACTCTGGCCCTCAAGACCACTGTCTGTCACCTTGGGGGGGGGGGCCAGGAACGTGTCAAAGGTTGCTGAACTGGTCAAGACTGGTCACCCAACATACTAGTAGCTGGTAGGTTTTCATGGGGCACCTCTAACATGCCCTCTGGTGGCAGTTAACAAATCCCTCACTGGCATCAGTGAGGGTTTATTAATCTGAGATGTGATACCAAACATCCCTATATTCAGAGAAGCCATCATGCAGCTGGTAAGCTCATAGTGACCAGTGTCCAGCACATGCATTTAAAAAGGCTTCCCTTACTTGCTAAGTCTGAGAATAGACATAGACATAGCAGCGATATATCTGATCTTTCAGATATGCCCGCACATATAATATAATGCACCATGCCTTAGGGCTGTCAGGCCTGCTAGAGGGGTGGCTTAAATATATTGCATGCAGTGGTTAGGGGACATGGCATACAGACTGTATGCCAAGTCTTGTTTTCACTTTTGTCTGCACCAATACACGCAGCCTGATAAAGCAGCCTATCATGTGCTTGGTGAGGGTTCCCTTAGGGTAGCACAATTTGCCCTGCAGCCCTAGGGCACCCTCCTTAGTACACCAGGCTCTAGGTACCAGGGGGACGATTTACTAGGGACTAACAGTGGGCGCTAATGGTTTTGCCAATTGGGAAAACCGACTGCAGTTGTGGGGGAAAGAGATCAGGCACTATGGTCCTGGTTAGTAGGAACCCAGTGCACATTCAATCGAAATTACACCAGAAACCAGGCAAAAGGTGTATGTGTGTGTGTGTGTGTGTGTGTGGGTGGGAGGGAGGGGTGGGTGGGACCATGTCAAAAGAGGCACTTTCCAACACTGACCAACCCTTTTTAAGTCCCCAATTGTAAATGGGTTTCGCAACAGTATTATGCTTATGTTTCCCCCGTTGCCCTTTATCGTGCCTTAGAGGGATCTTAATTTAGTTCTCACATACCTCATGTGTGCTCCCTTTGAGCTGCTGTACAATTGTCCACTCAGGCTGCTTACAGTCAAGACAGCCTTTTATAGTGGCAGTAACATCTTCCCGGAGGGTGAGTGAGCTGCAAGCTTTGCCATCCAAGCCTCTAAAGAGGAGGAGCGACCACCATCTAAACCCAAAAAAGAACCTTGTCGTTCTACCTCGACGCGACAAGGGAGTTCCAGGTGGATGTCTTACTCTTTGTGGGGAATCCTGGAGCAAAGAATTGTCGGGCAGTACAGAAGCAATCCATTTCCCACTGGGTCATTCCATGTATTAAGATCTGCTACACTGTAGCTAAAAAGCAACCTCCGGAGGGCTTACAGGCTCATACCACCAGATGAAAAGATGCAACCACAGAGTTGGCTTGTGCAGTTCCAGTCTTGGACATCTGTAAGGCAGCAACATGGGCATCCCTGCACGTTTTCAAAACACTGCTGCATGGACAATCAGGTCTGTATGGGTCGGCATTTTGCCCGTTCGGTCCTGCAGGACGTTTTAGTCTAAATAATTTGTCCACAACCCACCACAGGGATTGTATTGCTTGGGTATGTATTGAAAGGTAAGGAATCTGCAGCCTGAGGTCTCTATCAGATGAAGAAGTTACCTTTGGTAACACATTGTCCGCTAGAGACTCTATATATATCTCTGCACATTCCTTACACTGGCCCATGCCTTCCCGCTCTGTGGACGGGTTTTCTAGGGTTAAGGTTGATCCCTTTCAGGGCTCTAGCTTGGGCACACATTTGTCAGTTCACTTCATGCCTCTGCGCTCCTGGCGTGGAAAGTCATGAAAAGTAACTGATGTCTGCACACCTGGGTGACACCTATATAGGTGACTATATCACTTCCAGTGCTGACCCAAACAAAGCCACCCGACGCGTAGGGGGGTACTTCTTTAGCAAAAAATCTTCTGGATCCAGTCTGATGCCTGGGAAATTCAAAGGTAAGGAATCTGCAGCTAGATATAGGGGGTCATTCTGACCCTGGCGGCTGAAGCACCGCCAACAGGCTGGCGGTGCTTCATTGCCCATTCCGACCGCGGCTGTAAAGTCTGCGTTGGAGGCTGTGCACGGAATGGCATCCCCTTTAGGAGATTGGCTGGAGGGCACCATCAAGTTAGAGAACTGATTGCATGGGTGGACTGACGAATTCAGTCTTCCCAGTTCCCTGACAATTGATTCCATTGGTCCTCCAGGCATTCCTGAAGCGGTCGCATGTGGAGGCAAGCGTTGGGTGTCAGAAAGATGCAGGATGCCATGGAGCCGAGAAGTGAGGAGACTGTTCGCACTGTTGGGTGACGCATTGATCGGAGAGCCCGACACTTCCAGAGAATGGATAAGTGTCGTTCCTCCGAAGGACACACTTTTGCCTGCAGTGTGTCTATGGTAGCTCCTAAGTAGTGTAACATCTGGACAGGAACTGTCGTTGACTTGTGAAAGTTGACATGAAGGCCTAGTCGATACAGGAGCTCGCAGGTCATCTGGAAATGCAGTTTGGCTTTTGCATAAGTGGATGCTTTGATTAACCAGTCGTCCAGATACGGGTATATGAAAATTTGATTTTTCCTGATATGAGCTGCTATCACCGGCATGCACTTGGAAAAGGTTCTGGGTGCAGACCTGAGACTGAATGGTAGGACAGTGGATTGGAAGTGATCTTGACCCACCACAAACCTCAGGAATTTCCAATGCTTCTTCGCAATGGGGATGTGAAAAAACGCATCGTGTAGATCCACTGAGCAAAGCCGTTCTCCTTGTTGAATCTGAGAATATATCTGGTGTAAGGATAGCATGCTGAACTTTTCCTTTCGGACCCATTTGTCGGCAATTTTGAGGTCTAGAAAGGGTCTGAATTAGCTCTTGTCCTTCTTTGGGATGAGAAAGTATTTGGAGTAAATACCCTTCCCCCGTTGGTTGAGGGGAACCTATTCCACTGCTTTCTTTTCGAGGAGGATGGAAACTTCCGCCTTTAAGAGGTCTAGGTGCGCAGTTGAAGGATTTGGCGGAATGGCCTGAGGCGGTGTGGAAAACCTGAGACAATATCCATTCTGTACAATGTTTAAGACCCAAGCGTCTGTTGTGATTCTTTGCCACTCTACCAGGCAATTGGTGACTCTTCCCCCCACCGGAGTGGTTAACGAATTTGGGGGGAGGAAATTCTCAGGGTTTTGAGGTGGTAGGTTGTCAGGTACTCTGAGTGGACTGATGGGTCGATCGTCCCCTCTGTGATTTACGCTGAGGCTGATAGGCTCGTTGGTACTGCTGATGAGACCTTGTAGGGACCCATTGAGGGGTTTGAACTCTCTGCGTGGTGTAGCGGTGATGGAAAGGACGGAAGGACTGACGTCGCTCTTTAGGTTTGTCAAGACCCACTGCTTTTAATGTGTCCACCTCAGCCTTCATCCTTGCCATTTCATCATCTGCATGGGATCCGAATAAGGTGGATCCTGAAAATGGCAGATTCATAATTCTTTGCTTAGCATCCGGCCTCAATGACGTAAGCCGCAGCCACAAATGTCTTCTCAATGTCACACCATGGCAGTAAGAATGTGCTGAGAGTAAACACGCGTCCGCGCCGCACTTATGATCTGATTGGAGACCATAGCACCCTCCTTGGCTATTTCTAGGAAGTCCTCTCTGTGATCTCTCGAGAGATGCTCTGCGAACTGCAATATGGAATCCCACAAAGATCTATTGTACCTGCCCAAAAGGGCTGTGGCGCTTGCAGTCTTCATAGATGATGCAGCCGAACTGCAGACTTTACGGCCTGTTGAATCCAGCCTTTTACTCTCCTTATCCGGAGAGAGATGGAAGACGGAGAGGTAGCATGAGCTTTGCGAGCTGCCAATATAACCACTGAGCCCGGTGGAGGGTCGGCACGCAAAAACACAGGATCTTGCTCAGGAGGGCGATACTTTTTCTGCAGTCTAGATGGTGCAGGTCTTGTCGTAGCCGGTGTGAGGAAAACTTCCATAGCAGGCTCTAAGAGGCCAGGTACTAGGGGTAGTAACGGTCTGGCGGCTGTACGCTGTTGTAGAGTTTCAAAGATAACCGACGTAGATGGTGTTTAGTTTTGACGCACCTCGGACCAGCAATTCATGGAAGGTGTTAATATCATCAACCGGCGAGGACTGAGGTGGGGGAGAGTCCGATAAGGTAGGGGAGTAGTCTCTGGTAGAAGACCAAGACTCTCTCTCATGACCCCTTGAACTTGATCTATGTCTAGATCTGCGGTGAGATCTTGAGTGGGATGAATCATGGCCATGATGTGAACGGTGGCGCGATGTAGAGCGCGGTCTAGTTGGGACACTAATCGGTACTTGAGGTACTGGAAGCGGTGCCGGTTGTGGTAACACCTGACCCGTAGGCTCGGTGTCTGTGCCTGAGGTGAAGTTGGCGGCAGATCTGGAGGAGGAGAGGCATGAGGAGATGTATGAGTAGAAGGCGACGAGGGAAGCAGCACTACCGAAGTAGATCGCTCTGAGGAAAAATACATTCTTCTTCTCTTGTGTCTCCTAGACGTCGATCTACCTCTACGTCTTGACGTCGACGCTGTGCAGGACCTCGACAGATGATGTCTCCGTTTACCTCTCGACGTCGATTCCGACGACGCCGATCTGCTCCTTGACGTCGTGTGTCGTGGGGTCTTAGACGTCGTGCGGTGCCTTGATGTCGAACGGCGACTCCTATACGACATCGAGCTGGACTTCGACAGCGCGCATGTCGCGCCGTACCTCCTCTCGACGTCGATCTTCTCGGCGTCAACCAGGTCCGATAGCGTTTTCGCCCTAAGGAACGCCTCTCGGACCTTCCACGACCACTGGAGGCCGAGGTATGAGCCCTGGTGGAAGACTGACCTTCCCCTCGCTCAGAAGTCCCACTGGTTCCTTGGCGTCTTCTCTCTGCTCTCCCTTGAAGGCGAATCTTCTCTCTGTCACGCAATGTGCGCCTGGAGAATGTCTTGCAGATGTTACAGGAGGCAGGTATATGTGAGGACGGCAGACAAATGATGCAGACCTCATGAGGGTCTGTTTTGTTTTTTTTTCTGCCACATTTTGGGCATTTGTCAAACAAGGAAGGCATTTTTTGTGTAAAAACGCCTTAAATTCTTGTCAGAAAACTTCAAAATCCAAGAGAGAATGACAAAAGACGTCGACTGAAGCCTTTTTTCTCAAAGTTTCTCTATATTTTTGAAGAAAAAAAACTAAAAAGGTCGAGCTCAATGCTCCAGGGTCCTGTCAGCAGGTGCCGGAAAAGGCATGATGGGATACTGGAGGGCTGGCTGTTCTTAAAGGCACAGTATCCTTTTTCTTCATTACTAATGGCAGCCTATGGCCTACACTGCTCTGCACTCCTTCATAGGGGTTTTCTGATATAAAAAGGTTTGTGAAGGAATTTTTCTAAAAAAATATATTAAGTGGTTCAAGCAATTTAATGCATTTACTTCAACAATCTGAATGAAGATGTTTAAACACTGTAGCCCTTCCTATAGGCTGCATGGGAACATTCTTAAGTGACTTGGCAGGCCTTTCTGAAGTAAGGCGAACATGGACACTTAAGAAGTTATATTGGAAAAAGTGCTCCGGGGTCCCGGCAGGCGGGTGGGGAATATTCAACGCTTATGACTAGACATGGAAATCCCCTACGAGAGAAAGATAAAAAGAGGAAACCTTAACAAGGAAGTGCAAGAACAAAAGGAAAGAGAAGAAAGAGTGAGCATGCGGAATTACAGACAGGTGATCACCCTAGCCAAGCAGTGTGGCAGTTACCAAATAAAATAATTTGTCACCTTAAAATAAACAAAACATGATTTGTTCTTGCCAGACCCCTGTCACAGGGAACAGACGTAAAACAGGAAGTGATATTTGTAGCCCAGGCTCTCATGGGAAATAATGGAGGCGGGGCTATGGGCTTGTCCTTCCCCTTTTATTTATGCTTGCTAGACCTCTGTCCGGAGGGAGTAGGGTTGCCAGCTGTCCAAAAGAAAAATAACGGCTATTTGTTGTAGTTTTAAGAGTACAAGGGCCTAGACATGGTACTAAATGGGGCTATAAATAAAATTGATTGTATTCATTTGTAACATTACTTTTCTGTCTGTTTACTTTATTTCTTTGTTGAGGAAACTTAATGCAGCTCTAGAACACATTTAGAAGTGTGTTCTATTTACATTTGCTGTTTGAGGTATATACAGATAAGGGCTCAGGACATTAAAATGCCGGGGGTGTCCACAGAAAACCAGTTAGATGGTAATCCTATTTGGAAGTCAAGCCTCGTTAATTAGGACTGTGATGAGGATTGGTGAACGCCTGGGTAATTCACAACGATATTGCAACATTTATGGAAATAATATTGCTGTGTTTCTGGCACACATATCCCCAGAGGTCATGTGAACAGCAACAAGACATTAGAAACAACATCTAATAACAAGCATTGGCAACCCCAATAGGTCTTGCCTATGATAGAGCTGTTGGCTTTGCCAACGGGTTTTAGTCATTGTACACCTGCGTGGTTGCTATACAGCATGGCTAAAAGACAGTGGCATAGAGGAGAGTGGCACAGAGTTTGGTAGAGTGGAATAGCGAAGAGTGGAGTGGCATAGAGTGGAGTTGCCTAGAGTGGTGTACAGTGGAGTGGCATAGAGGGGACTGGTGTAGAGTGTGGCAGAGTATTGTGGCATACAGTGCTGTGTCAAAGAATGCAGTGGCATAGATTAGAGTGGTGCACAGTAGAGTGCAGTGGTGTATAGTGGAGTGCTGTAGAGTAGAGTGGGATAAGGTTCAGCGGAAAAGGGTGCAGTGCTGTATCAGAGTGCAGTAGTGTAGTGGTGTAGAGTTGCGTAGACAACAGTAGTGCAGAGTAGAGTGCAGTGGTGTGGAGTTCAAAGACAGCGCAGTGGTTTCGAGCAGAGTGGCATAGAATGCAGTAGCGTGGAGTGGTGCAAACTAGTGTAGAATAATGGCATAAAGTGGTGTACAGTACAGTGGTATAGAGTGCAGTGGTGCAGAATAGATTAGAGTGGCGCACAGTGGATTGTCATAGAGTGCAGAGGCATAGAGTGGAATGGTACAGACTAGAGTGCAGTGGCAGAGTGCAGTGTGCAGAGCATAGTGGAGTAGTACAGACTGGAATGATGCAGAGTGCCTTGGCATAGGGTAGAGTGGTGTAGAGTAGAGAGGCATAAAGAGAAGGGGACTGGTGCAGAGTGGAGTAGAGCGCGGTAGTGCATAGTGTAAAGTAGAGTGAAGTGGCGTATGCATGGTGTGGTAGCACACTGCCATTACATACAACACATTTTCATTTGAAATGACCATTTCATTTGCACAGACATACCATAAAGAAACATATAATGAAACAACACTGCACGCAAATCATAATGTGTGGAAATAGCATCATCTAGTGTATTGATTTGTTTTGATCATATTTATTTCCAGCAAACTTCTGAATTAATAAAAATGTGCTTCATTTGGACTTTGCTAATTTTTAAATATTCTGAATTACTTGCACAGTTCATTTAAATGTTGTGTTCTAGACAAAAACCCTTTCCTACCCCTGTCGAACCCCTGTATTCATCAAGATTGTCAAATAAATCCTCTAACATTGAAGTCCCAGAAAGAAAAGTCAACACTAGGCTCTCTGGAAGACAGCCTGACATTTGACTTATGTCTCTGAATGCACAGTAAATGTGACAAGATAAGAACAAGATTTACAGCCCTGATTACAGAAAAGGAGCACTTGTCGAAAAATGCAAGGAGAGGTAGTGTGAAAAGGCTTTGCTCCTTCGGAGGGATGAACTGAACCTGGACAGCCTAAAACCAATAAATTCAGCAAATAGAAAGCCAGAAAAAGTTACAAACCAAAAAGCCAATGGTTAGCAACAGGTAATATGTATCCCTAGGGAAGCTTTGAATGTCCCCCAGGTGTCTTTAGCAAACCAGACAGCTATGCTGTTTGGTAGGCTTCGGCTTAAAAAGGGGTATTACGAAGCCAGCGATTGGAATAAGGACAATGGCAGGTGAGGGAAGACAAGGGTGTGAGGGAAGTGACAACATGATCAATGGCAGAAGAGGCCACAGGAACAACGGGGGTGGGGGCACTTGGGACAGTATGATAGACAGCATAGGGTCTGTGGGTGGAAGGAACACCGAGGCGGTAGAAGTACAGAAGGGAGACTGCGGAAAAAGACGCCCTCTAGTAGAGTGCTTAAATACAGAAAAAAGTAGAGCCTGAAAATATGAACAGTAGAATGACATAAGTAATGCACCCATGCTTCAGGGGAGAGACATACACACGAAGAGGAAAGAACACCAGAAAGAACAAAAGGCCGTTTCCAATGTGGTGAAAGAACTGCCCTCCATCATCTGGAGAGTTATTTGCAAAGGAGCATGTGGTCCGCACCAAAAGGTTCGGGGACAGAACCAACAAAACTCTGGATTGAGAAATTGTTTCAAGGAAACAGTGGTATGGCTAATTAAAAATCAATGTCAATAAATGTTCATTTAGCATCTTGGGTCCACGGTCAAATACTGAGCCCACCTTGGATTCAACAACCCTTGGAGCCACGTAGAGGGATGATTCCTCCATTGATTCTTGGCACTACGTATTTCAAGAAAATAAAGTGTTGTATTGAGTTCAATTTTTTTTTTTTGTGGGGGGGGTGGAGGGGTTGTTAGTTTTCTGTTTTGTTTTTTCAGGCATGCGTTTATGGCCCCCAGTGTGTGGGTGTCTGTGTTAATGGTGCCAATTGCAGAATAGTACCAGGTACTGCAGGTCAGTACTGCAGTGCATTGGTTGGGGTCAGCAGTATCCAGCTGGCTGGTTTCAGTACTGGAGAAGCTGAGGGTATGTGCTGGTACGCTTCTTTTCAAATTAATTATGTGCACATACTCAGGCCCATATTTATACTTTTTTAGCGCTGCATTTGCGTAATTTATTTATTTTTTTTACCCAAAAGCAGCGATTGTAATTTGTAAGTTTGCGCAGCTTTTGCGTCAAAAAGTGGCGCAAATGCAGCACTAAAAAGTTTAAATATGGGCCTCAGTGTCTACCCATTTAAAGCACTATTTAGGACATGACCTAGGCACAATAAAAGTGCTGCTCCATACCATGGTAAACTTGTTTTGGGAAGTGAACACATCTTGTCTGGGAACTGGAGCACCGTTACAAAAGACAACCAGATCCGGACACAGATATTGTCAAGTCTGACATCCCCGTAGTGTCAACCACCCATTAATGCATGCCTAGGCTTTCCTTTAACAAAGGTGGTTAACCTAGCGTGTTCAGTTCTGCACAATGCAGATGAACCAAGACTATAACCAGGACCACTGGAATTATGTGGCAGGAGAGGGTCAAATTACACGGCAGGGTTTAGTAAATTATGTGGCAAGAAAAGCTCATTTTGCAGCATGTTTTGTAATAGTATTGCTACATTATTTCATCATTTTTAAACTTAGTAACACTGTCTAGGCATTGGTCCCAAGTCATTAGTACAATTTAATTATCCAAATATAGCAATAAACAACATAAAGTTGATTGGTCCAACTTTCCAAAGGGCCTCTCGCTGCACGGAAACAGAGGTCACTGCATTTTTATTAACTTTTTTACAGTTTGAGCTTGAAACTTTTTTTCTGTAAATTCTGAAGATTATGAGGGAAGCAATGAATTATGTGACAAATCAGTGATTATGTCAAAACTGCTGCGGCCGCACAATCGCATAATTCCAGTTACCCTGTCTATAACTCCCAGAATGGATTAGATTGTCAAATAAAAGCTAAGGACGAGAAAGCTGGGGCTAATAAAATAGAGGCAAGTGACAACCCTAGCCCGCTTCTCCACTTTCCTTTATTCTCAGCCCACACCAGAACCACTTCCCCTACAGCGCTAGGGAATAACCTGTGCACGAGAAAGGCCCCATTTCACATTAATGACCGGAGGAGTTAAAGGCCCATATTGATAAGGCCAACTTGCTCACACCGGGGTGAATCCAAGCAAGTAAGTGGCTGTCACCTGCCCACCCTTAGGTACCCAGAAGTCTCCGGGAGACAAAAAGATACAGCCCAAACACCACCTGTCCCATCGCAGCCCCCGCTACTCTCACTAGGGAGCCAATCAATGACACCCATATTGTTCACCTAGCTGCATCCTATCACCACCTGTCCAATCACAGTTCCGCTCTCTCTCAGGAGCCAATCAACGATACCTGAATTGTTCACCTGCCGCATCCAGCTCCCACCTGCTTTCTTTTCGCTGCCTCCAAGATCTCACAGAAGCCTTGAATTGGCCAGGAGAGCGTCACATGACAGA
Organism: Pleurodeles waltl; assembly: GCF_031143425.1. Taxonomy (NCBI): domain Eukaryota; kingdom Metazoa; phylum Chordata; class Amphibia; order Caudata; family Salamandridae; genus Pleurodeles; species Pleurodeles waltl. Next base: position 661,114,727 of record NC_090451.1, read on the forward strand.
AATGAGCGGGGCTTGTAATTGTCGGCGAGCCTGTGATTTGTCCAAAGGTGGCCAGTGAACCAATGCCTCCGCAGACTATGGATTTAAAAAGGGGTAAAGAAGGCCTTTGCTGGTGTTGTCTTGGTACATTGGTTGGTATGTCACACGAGCGTGTGTTTGTCTTGGTCATTTTGACATCAAAACTTGTTTTTTTCTTCAATAAGTTTTTATCGGTTTGTGCATGTTACGTTTTTAGCAGTAGTACGAAGTGTTAGTACTCGCCGAATGTACGCGGATGGGTTTGGTGTCTATGATTTACATGTTTTTTGGTTTCGGACTTTGATGCTCCTCTCTCCTCGAAGAAGGAGGTATCTTTATTTCATTTACTTTATAAATCTTCATTTGTCTTACAGTTTTGTTCCGTAACTCGTTTCGAAGATGTTTTATGATCAGGTGAGCCCTTGAGAAGCGGTCAATTCATTTTGAAGTTATCGAATTGATTATTCTGTTCTTATTTTGTCTCACTCGTTCTGAACAAAAGCTTAAACTAATGTTTACGTTTATATGCGTTTCGGCCCTGGCCGTTTTGAGCTTTGATTATAACTTTACGTTCTTTAATTGTGGCGTTTACTATGACAAATGTGTATCTTTTCTCTATTGCTTAGTGCTTCTCTCTGTTTCCTTAATAAAGCTGTAGTTATTTTTTCGGTATAGTTATGGATGGATAATTTAAGGGTACTTTTTTGGGGGGGGGGGTGGGGGGTAATTAATACACGATTTTATTCTGGGAGTTGTAGTTCACTGTCGGAAACTGGAATAACTTCCATGAAAAAAAAATGCTACCTGGAAGGGCATCACCGGTCTGGGGTTATTTGGATTTCTCTAAATACTATAAAAAGTAGCCACGTTAGTAGGTTAAACTAATCTAATTTACAGATCCAGTGCAGGTGTGTTAAATCTCCCAAGGAAAAATGGGAATCCCGGAAGTGATAAGAAATGCAGATGATGGCGACTGAAATGTTGTTTTCTTTGCGTTTGCAATGTTTGTTTGTGGAAAAGCGTTTTTTTTTAAATAGAATTTGGGATTTACGGGGGGGGCAATTTGTGCGTGCTGTTGAAATAGCAGTACATTTCGTGATTAAATTGTACAATAATCCTGTTTGGTGCCACCACCAGGTGATTCCTGAAGCTCCAGGTCTCCGGCTCCAAGGTAAGGTAGGGATTGCTTAGAACACTGGGACTTGATTCAGAGGTCGTGGGAGAGGCACCCCTAGGGTGAGGAACGCTTATTATGGAAGTGGGAAGGTGGTGCCCCGAACACAGCTGTTGGTGTTTTGTCTCAATGGTACTGCGATTCCTTAGCCTGGTTTTGGGATCTGTTAGTGAGAAAAATATTACTCGTTTTAGGGTTCTCTTCCCGATTTGTACCATTACAAAGTACCACAGTTGATACGTTGTTTAGGGGGTATATTTCTTTCTTTGAGGCAGTGGTCTTGGGAGCGCTGTTGAGACTCCCATGGTTTTTCTTTAACGGGTGGAGTGCACTGCAATATCTATTTTTCATGCATGTTTGTAGTTGGTTCCTTGTCTCCTGCAACGTTTCAGAACTTCTCATATTAGTGAGTACAGTTGATCTTTGCAAGAGGTGGGGATGTAGGGAGGAATGGTATTTTGCCTGCTAACCTGTGATTGGCTAGAAGACCGTCTTCAGTGTGGTAGCTTTGACCGTCTGATGGTCAGTGGCATGTTTTAAGACTTAACAAGAAGTGACATTCATTTCTCAATTTGCTTGTGCACTTCCCCCAAAACTGAGCGCGCTGCTGTTTTGGCTTGAGTGTTCTACTTTTTCAGGTTGTCGCACAGGTGTACTATAACAAGCTGGTACACCTTGGTATAGCTTGCATTGGCAGTCCCACCACTTTCAATTGCTTTGGCTGTCATTCTTTTGATATGTCTTGGGAGTACTTCGCTGGTTCTCTAGTGGGTCTTGCCTGTTGACTTTATTTAATGATTATCCACAAAATGAGTGTGCTCATGACTGATTTCTACAAATTTATTTGTTCAGCAAAACCTGGTGATTGTCACTTAAACAATCTCTCAATCCTGGGATCTGAATTTTCAGGGTTTTGGCCAGCATTTAATTACTCTACTTGGGGTTGTGCTTTCAGGAAAGATTCAGGTGACAGCATTAAAATGTAGTGTAAACCTGAGTAATCAAGCAACTCTAGTGCTGATGCATGTGGTCAAACTTTAACTTAAGCTGTCGGACAGGACACGGCAGCGTTAACACGCGCTGCCTGCTACGCGCACACGTACCGGTTGTGCTGTTTTCCCGGATCTGGGGAAACACTGACTGCTCTCACCAAAACCACAATCAGAGTGTTCCTCTTACCACAGACACACTCTATCTGCATACGCACTATTCGCGCACCTATTCTATAAATGGACTTTGTTACTGAGATGGAGAACCCTTCGGTCTCCCTGAATTTCCACTTGGAACTCCAACATTAACATCGTGATTCCCATTTACATTTTAGTTCATGAGCCTTGAAGAAGTCCATTGAGGACGAAACACGTGTTGGCTGTTACCGAATATACATGTATTGGTCACTTTATATGGACATTAATTTTACTATATGAACAGGCTGTTACCGAATTTTCATGTATTGACCTTAAGTACATGGAAGGTTTTATCATGAAGGTTTACCAATAAATCTTTTTGTTATTCTACGTATCTCGGTTCTATGAAGTTTGGAGTGCCCTGGTCGCTTTCTACCTTTAAACTTTAACTCGCGAAGGCTTCCTCTGTTCCAGGATACAGTGTGGCTCTTTGTAACCAGACTCCATGAAGGCTGATGGGGAGGTCACATGCAGAACTAATCTAGTACAGTAACTGTGCACACACAGGGACGCAAGGAGACCTGGAGGCCTACAAATTAGGGGGGTGGGGGTGGAATCCTAATCGCAGTAGTGTGATTAGGTTAAGCTTCAATTTGGCAGAAAATGTTTCTGCCCTCATTATATGAACTTGAGTGCCCTCATTCGATTAACCTGACCACCTCTGAACTTAACGCTTTAAAGGGGGTTTTTGTAAGCCAAATCTTATCCTGCCATCATAAAATTGCCCAAAGCTACACTTTTTTTTTTTTTTTGGCAAGAAACCAGACCACTTTCAGGTCTACATTTCTCGAGGCTAGAAAATCACTCTTGAATGAATATATACTTGTCCACTTTTCCCCCTTCCCCCCCCCTCTCGTTAAACATCTGCTTAGTATGAAGGGGCAGCTTTTCACAACTTTAGATATCCGTCATGGCTCGGATCTGTCTGTTAACTGACTTGCAGGCAAAATGTTCAATGCTGAACCTCCTTCCAAATAGCCCTTTTGACTCATTTTAGGACCACAGTGATCGTTTTGAGAAACCTTTTATTTGAATTGGAGCGCTCTCCTTCCTGCTCGGACAAGGAAAGCCCCCCCCCCCCCCCCCCCCCCCCTTCACGAGGATCCAGCAAGCTTTTAAAGATAACTGAACCTGTAAATGACAAACTAATAAGTAAAATTGACAATAGTGTAGTCCTTAACTAGCTGTGTGGTCTTTGCATCTACTTGACACGAGGAGATGGTGGCCTTAATCATTTGGATCTGAAGTTAACTTGCATAAACCAAGTGGTAAGGAGTAATCGTCCCTATATTAATCAATCTTGGTTGCAGTGCTAGAACTTCTACCAACTTGCACTAGTGCTGTTGAGGGCCCTGAAGGTTGTGCATTTCAGCTATTACCTTCCTGTTACTGTATCTTCAGCCTTGCCCTTATGTGCAGGCTCTGAACTTCACAACCAGACGAAGCTGACCTTCTAATTAGGGGAAAGGTACAAATTGCGCACTGCAAAGGACTGGTCCCTGTGGCCTATCCCACAAACGCTGATTACCACGAATGACATTATCTTCTGTACTCCATTCCAAAATTAAGGCCAGAATGTTTAAACTTTCCTATAAAAGTAATCTGAGATTATGAAGACGTGGCTTGTGGACAGGTGCACCACGTACAAGTTCTAATCCATGCATTCTTGGGGGCTTATCTTGGTTAAATTTTTGGGGGAGGGGGAGGCTTCAGTTTTTCCAACAATCATGCTATCATAGGAGGTATACATTATACGAGGGCAAGGTACATGAGAAGCACGTAATGGGCAGTGGAAAAGGAAGAGTGCTAATTGGTAAGGGGAGCTAAACACCTGTATCCAAATATTCACTGGGTGAATAGGCTGCAGTGCTGATATCGATTGAGGTGACAGATTGGCACTGGTCTGTCACCTCTCTTGAGAGCCTGAATTCTGGCCTCCAAGGGCCGCTCAGAACACCTCTATTCAGACCTCTCCGTGAAATAAACTCCACTCTCTAGAGGAGAAACCCCTATGGTGGAGAAAGCTGCTAGCTTTGACATTGAAATTATTTATTGCTGGTAGAGTAAGCACAAATATTTGTCACTCCTCCCGAAAGATATTGGATTCTCCATTGGAGCTTTGTACCAATGTGTCCTTGCTATCTACAGATTTCCTACAGCTTCAGAATCAGCCATCAGTGTCTCAGTGCTGCACCATCAAGCTGCCGTCATATCTGCTTAGAACCTATCCAATTCAAGGTGTAATATTAAGGGTAAGTCATGGGTTTATATGATGTATAACAATTAATGGAAATGTATACCGAGGTAACTAAATCATGTAAATTCAGTTTTAAGGAAATGTTATTTAAATTACCATAAAATGAAATCAGTAAAAGTATTTTGATTTGGGAATGATGTGGAGAGGTGAGGATTGGAGGTTGCGGTAAGGACTGGAGAGCTTATAAATGTACCCTTGCGAGTGCTGCTTCAGATCAGCAGTGCCTGCTAATCTGGTAGTACCAATTTAACATGGTGGATCTAGTCCTTGTACTTTGCCCTTATGGTGCATGGTGCTTCTTCCCTCCGGCTAGTGTACATGAGGGGTAGCTGCTAAGGCTGGTTTGCATCACATTTTGGATACAAACCTGAGTGCTGAGTCCCAATGAGAAATATCGAAGTTGTGTAATAATTCAGTGTACACAGTAACTGACAAGACTTTGCCCTGCCTCTTACCTGTCTTCTCTTGTCATTTATATTCCACCTTTTGTTAGATTATGCTTTCATACAGTCATTCAAATATATAAATGACAGTTTTTAAAACTGTTTTATCCTGACTTAAGCTGGGGCCTCACGTGGCTGCCTGTTGTGCCACATGGCTACCTGTTTTCCTTGGATGTCCCATGGGGTGAACTGGCTGTAGGTATTTGTGTCATCTGAGAAGTGGAAGAGATTGGTCTGATCTCTTACATCTCGAGTTAAGGCATCCAAGAGAACCCCAGAGTGCCTTTTTTGAGTGCACAGTCAAATTTCTCCATATAACCAGAAGTGACCTCCTCGGAGTGGGACAAAAGCTGGAGCCTCCAATACTGAAGAGTCTTTGGGTCTTACTGTTCGTACATTATTTTTCTAAATTAATCACCCCCTTGACTTCGTGGATTATCTACCCAAGTTTTGTACCAATTTTCACTGCAAACTGAACATAGTGGTGTCAGATTTTAATGTTTTGCATTTTCCCACAGCCTTCTGCGGCTGACCTGGTGTTGCTTGGATTTCCACTCTGCTGTGTGAAGCCTGTTCTGCATCCAACGTTGTTTGCACTATGGAAGGTAAGGTATGGGTTCATAAAGTGTGCATGTTGCATGCACCATACAAAAGTACGCTACACATGTTTGTTTTTGTTAGTCGTTTGGATCAGTGACTTCTCTGAGGTGGTGGCAGAAAGGCACTAGTAATGAGACTGCTGTGAGAACTGGAGGTGGAGTGGACTTGGGAGAATAGTGTATCAAATAAGTAGCTTACTGTGCTATGGTTAACATCTGAGAGCTAACAGATTATAGCATTTGGGAGCGTCCTCATTCTTACGCAGCCTGCAACCCTACATGCATGCACTTGCAGTAAATGTCAATATAGGGTTTTAGGCTTCATAGGAATGATGAAGCTCCCAAATGATGTAACTTCTGTTTGCAAAGGGTGGTGCAGCAACTCGAGTTTCAAGGAGTGGAGATTACCAAAAAGAGGGGGTGGGGGGTGGTGTATGTATGCATTTGTACTTGAAACATCAATTTCAAACTGCTCACAAGGCAGTGACCTATGCATACTCCACTTTACTATTTAACTTGCATATACCGGCATGCTTGGACTAGCATTCTATTTTCTGTAGACGAAGGGGGGAAACATACCTGTTTGGTTTACAATAGTGTAGGAAACTTTTAAAGAATGTTAGTCTTATCTGATCATTTTGGATGTTTGAACATCTCGAGTGCCATAGCTACCCTCACTCACTTTCGTGATCTTGTTTTCTTGTAGGTGACTCTCCTCCCACAGGATGCCTCTTGGAGGAAATCTTTGACAAGGCCTTGTCTCACTTCACAGCTTTATGTTAATGTAAAATAAAGTATTAAAAAGAATTGTTGTCTGTGCTCTTTTGAGAACGGCATGAGTGATCAAGGTTTCCTCGGAGGGGTGCTCCTGTGAGTGGATAGTTTGCAAATATCATTCAGGTCCATCTTTACAAGATGGAATATCACACCACTTTATGATGGGTAACTGCTTCTCCCAGAAGTTTCTTCCACTGCAAGCTTGTTATTGGAATGGTGTTTTAATGAGGTGTGCGTGATGGAGGTGAGGGAGTTGGTGTTCTTGAGGTCTGGATGTTTACATGCGTTACACTACAGTGCCATGGCGTTCCTTTCTGAATAGTTATTTGATCACAATCCTCTTGACTTTATTCAGTTTCCTTAGTTAAATCGTAGTATACGAGTTAAACATTTCATCATACATATCCATTCAGTAAGCAAAAGATCAGGGAGCGGAACAATATCTATACACAAAAGTAAAACTTGATCAACAAAGAGACAGCACCCCTTGCAAATAACCTGCCTACTTGTGTAACTATGGGAACTCAGTGGTTAACCCTTAAAACCGAAAGGAATGGGGCTAGCAGCATTATACAAAGATACATGTTACGAATCTGCTAATATCTAGAGCAAAAAAACAGCCCGAAACCAAGACACCTACAATTTTAGGTGTGTCAATAGGCAGGACTGGCCTGTTTCAAGTATGTAGGTAACAAAAGGGGTCTAATAAATATGGCACAAAGTATTGAATCTGGAACATATAGAGCGCATGATATCTATAGTTGCTGCCGCAGCAGGCACAAGCCAGCAAATGAGTTGGTTTAAACCAAGCACCTTTTGCAAACAAAAAACTGAATAACCCCAGTCTAAAGTACCTCACTCACTGATGGTGAGTAGACCTATCTAACAAAGGATAGGGTTCTAGGCCAGGAACTGATCTTACCATGCAGTACTGTTGCATCGACTTCTAGGGTGAAGCCAAGGATTCCCTCTCAGCTGCCACCCAGAGAGAAGGCGTGTTTCAGCCAAACATTGTGAGATTTAGTAATGACCTCTGGGTTAGTAAATAACTCTGGCTTTCCAAAAGCTTTAAAATGTGACAGTGTATTGTAGCCAGGGTATATACAACTACTTGTTGAGGGTCAAGAAACCCTGTATAATCTAGGTAAGCTTGGCTCCTCCTTAACCCAGACTGAAAGGTAGCCTTGGTTGGGGGGTGGTGGGAGGGGACTACATTTTGCTTCATACAATGAATGGTATGTATTAGCTTGAACCCTAGGTGACAGGAAAAAATAATTTAGACCAGCAGTAGCCCTCAGAGATCCTGCATTCTTTCTAACCAGGGGCTGGTCGCTCAAAACTGAATCAAATAAAATCCCTAAATGGGTAAAATTGTTTCCCACCCCCTCTTGATTAGTGCCTCTGCCTTGCAAGGGATGCGCTGCCGCACAACTTAAATCGGCCTGATCCAGTGGCTCTGGGGGGGGGGGGGGGGGGAGAATTGGAACACTAACTCCCCAAGTACACTCACACTGGATAGAGGTGCCCTGGTAGTGGAAGGTGTACTGAGCAATGAGCAGATGAGGTCCTTGATGTCTCAGACCTCAAAGCAGAATCTGGGGCGAGCCAGCAAACCTTAGAAACTCAAGGGGGCAGGGACAGAGTTCAGTCTTTCTCATGCAGGATGGATGCAGCATATCAATAGAGCAACAGCAAGGTGGCAGTTCAACACACAGCAATGCAGTTCAGAGTGGCAGTCCCTCCTGGCAACACAGCAGTCCTCCTTACTGACCGTGTCCTAAAGTTCTGATTTTCAGGGGGTTGGAGTCCATTACTTATTCTCTAAAAGGCTTTTTTGTATGAGGGAGACTTCAAAGGAGTTTTCTGAAGTGAAGTTCATCTTTGTGGGCTGATGAATTGAGTACCATTGAGTTGTGTACTAAAAACCTAATCTACAGTGCCATTAAGCTCTGTACGCTCATATTTCAGGAAGACTTAATAATTCTTAATGCTTCCCGCAAGCATCATAGGCCCACAGGATAGGTGCATGCTGTAACCATCAGGTAACATGACGTTGCTTTTATAGCAAGATGTTAAAACGCTGTGGTGGTAAACTCTGCCTGTTGCTAGTTGTTCTTGTGAGCCCTTCCTTTAACGCCATTTATGATAATGGCTCACTAGGTGGTAACCTCAGTCGGAAAGAAACTAATAAAACCACATGCCGTTAAGCGAGGTCCCTGGAGAGCCGGGCATCAGCTTTCAGAGTAGCACAACTCCAGACAGAAGGAGAAAATGGAGCTCAGATTGTTTGCTGCAAGATTGTGTATTTGTAAAGCGCAGTATCACCCGTGAGGGTATCACGGTGGGCACTTACCAATCAGCTTGAAACAAGGCATCAGGAGTTCAAATTTAGAAATATAAAAAAAGGTAAACAATATGGCAAATAAAACCCTTCTCTATTGATTACATACAGGCAACTTGTGGGTTGAGACAGATGCGCTCCCTTGATGGTGTGACTATCATGCAGATACACACACAATGGCAGCTGCCCCCGCAGTGAAAGAACTTCTCACTTCAAGGCCTCCCTTGATATCAGAAGCCTATGTGTAAAGTACCATTACAATATTTGGGGAATGTGTTTAATGCTTGCTGCTCTTCAAGTGGACCTAGGAAGCAGACCAACTGAGATAAGGGATGGGCACTCAATAGTAATAACATCACTGAAAGTCAAACAAGGTGACTACAAATCCTGAACCAGAAGCCATCATGCTTACTACCATAAAACTAGAGTACAACACAGGAAACAAAGGAAAGGATGGGTTTCCTTCCAAATGACTACAGATATATTTTTGTGAATGCAGGTAAATATAAACTGACTACCATTAGGTTGCCTTGAGCACAGCAAGGATAAGGCAGAGAGTATCCACAGTTCTGAAAGTTCTATGTGACACAGGCCAACCTATTAATAGATAACCAAAGTGCAAACATTAGACAGGTCTTCATCTGGTGCACAGCTTCCACGTAAACGAATCCTGCCACAGGGCATTTTGAGCTGCCATAAGGAAACATCTGAAGGTCTGAAAGGCACCACTCTTGTTGGCCATTACATTTTCAGAACATAGCCTCAGAAAAGCTTGTGGGGCTAGGGCATAAAGCTTAGAGCAATCTGCAGCTGTCAGAATGCCTATAAAGCGTTCGCTAGCATTTCACGATGCTGCAGAAAGTGTGGCTCCTCCTCTGTGTTCTGTCCCTGAAGTTCCCGTTCACACTGCAGATCACAGACCTTCCTGGTCATGTACATATCTGCAAACCCCATGCTGACACCTGTAGGAAAGTGCCCTTGTTGGCATGGTTAACCCCCCACTTTCTGCCTAATATTGATGCCAACTTTGATAGTGTGCTTAGATCCTGCTCAGGGACCCAGCGTTCTTTTCTAAAATCTGCACCTTGTTTCCACAGTTGGCACATCTATTGCCCACAGTTAAGTCCTTTGTAAAAGGTACCCCTGGTACAAAGGGCCCTGTGGCCAGGGGAGCACAGCATGTCTTAAGACACCCTGAAGGACCCCTCACCAAGCACATGCACACTGTCCTTACAGCTTGTGGGTGCTGGTGGGGAGAAAACGGCAACGTCGACATGGCACCCCTCTCAGGTTGCCATGCCCACAAACCACTGCCTGTGGCATAGACAAGACACCCTTCTAACAAGTCTTACAGCCCTAAGGAAGGGTGCACCAGTACTTGGTAGACTTAGATCTGACCTGTCTCCAAGAATTGCGAAAGAAGGCAGACAAATGGGTCAGAACAAGGGTGAGCAAAAATGCTCATACAGGGAGTGACAAAGACAAGAAGAAGGATGGTAAGTCTCATTAGAAAGGTGGGGACAAAGATAAAAAGTCAGTCTCTTCCTCAGGTCCCCAAAATATCTGAGGGTGGGCCCAAATCCCCTTCAAACCAACAGAAAATGCCTTGGTGTTAACTGTGTAAAAGCAAAGGCCATTGGGCAAGTGACCCTACTTGTCCCAAGAACACCACCAAACCTCCCACCCCCACTGCTTCCACTAGTGCCCCTAGTAATAGCAGTGGTGGTGGGGAAAACTCCAACTATAGCCAATCTAAGGGTATAGCTGGCCTCACTTTTGGTAATGTAGTGGGGGTTGGTCTAGTTAGGGAGACCACTTTGGCTGTTTGAGTCTCAGATGGTAGCATTGACCTTGCCACCTTGGTTGCTTGTCCCCTTAATATGGATAAGTACAAGCAACTACTCCTGATAAATGGTGTTCAGGTTGAGGCCTACAGCGACACAGGTGCCAGTGTAACTATGGTGATGGAAAAACTGGAAGCCCCTGAGCAACGCCTAATTGGTCATCAGTACCAAGTTACTGATGCCCATAACAACACTATTAGCCACCCCATGGCTGTTGTGAATGTCAACTGGGGGGTTACTGGTCCAAAGTAAGTTGTTGTATCCACTGACCTACCTGTAAAGTGTCTACTGGGTAATGATTTGGAGACTTCAGCTTGGGCTTAAGTGGAAATGGAGGCTTATGCGGCAAAGCTGGGTATTTCTGGGCACATATTTGCTCTCACCAGGGTTCAGGCCAAGAGACAGAGGACAGGGAAACATGGATCCTGGAAGAATGGACCAAGTGCTCCCAAAAACTAGGGTTAGAAAGGACAAACCCTTTTCCACTATCCCTCCCTCTGCAGAAGATTCCCCTTTTGATGAGGAGGTGTCAACTCCTTGTGTAGAACCTACACCAGAGGAGCTTCAGGCTGACACAGCTGAACTCTTGGGTGCAGGGGGGCCTGTCAGGGAGGAACTGAGTGTGGCACAGCAGGCCTATCCCACACTAGAAGGTTTAAGACAGCAAGCTGTCAAAAAAGAAGCATGGGATGTCAGTGACTCTCATAGAGTTTACTGGGAGAACAATATCCTTTATACTGAGGCAAGGGACCCAACATGGTGCTACCAGGAGACTGGTCATTCCCTTGCAGTATAGGGAATTCCTCCTAACTCTATCACATGATATTCCCCTTGCTGGACATCTGGGGCAAAGTAAGACTTGGGACAGACTGGTCCCTCACTTTCACTGGCCTCGAATGTCAGAAGACACAAAATAGTTTTGTCACTTGCCAAGCCCGTGGCAAGACTGGTGGCACCCCAAAGGCCTCCTTGATCCCACTGCCTGTGGTTCGGGTGCCATTTGAAAGGGTAGGGGTTGGCATTGTTGGCCCCCTTGACCCTCCAACTGCTTTTGGAAAAAGACAGCTCCTGCAGTGGCAAAGGCCCTCCTAGGAATATTTGCCAGGGTGGGCGTTCCTAAAGAGGTCGTATCAGACAGACGTAGCAACTTCATGTCTGCATACTTAAAAGCCACGTGGAAGGAATGTGGTGTAACCTATAAATTCACCACACCCTATCATCCACAAACAAATGGACTGGTTGAGCGATTTAACAAAACTCTCAAAGGCATGATCATGGGACACTCTGAAAAACTCAGAAGGAGATGGGATGTCCTACTGCCATGCCTCGGCCAGCCTCCTACATCCTGCCCCTAACAACCATTATGGGCGTGCTGCCTCTTCAGCTCACCTGTGCCCTAATTCGATGGCGGTGATGTATCCAATCGTGTGTTCTCCTTAATGTTCAATCACATGTCAAACATTGTATTGAAGTACATAATTTACTTTTAAATGCTAAAATGAACCTGTCAATTACCTCTATAATGCTCTTTCTGATAGAGACTCTATCTAGCTGCAGATTCTTCTCCTTTTGCATATTCCCCCGGTGTCCGACTACATCTGGAAACTTTTCAGCAATTCCTCTGAGTGCCCATAGCTGGCACCATGTGGCTCTGCACTGACACTTATGTTGAGCTTATTTTTAAAGCGCACTAGCACACCGTTCTGCCCCGGAAATTACATGCAGAGGCTATGTAGGTGACACTCCCACACAGGGACATCGGATGCTTTTGAGGTCATCCACTCTCCCAGACAGAGCTCCAAAAGCAAATTGGTTGTGACCACTGTGCAGATTCCTAGACTTGGTATCTTATTAATCTGCATAGGGTCCAATAAAAGAATGAGGAGTGCCGATGGGGAACCTGTGGCTAGATGGAGTCTCTCCCAGAAACCGTGCTGCTGTAGGTAAGTATTTTTTTTTCTTCTAAGGCTTCAGGCAGCCCATTCCTCACCTTTTTAATAGATACCAAAGCAGAACTTATTTAGATGTAGGCCTGTGAATGGACACAAACCAGAAAATCCAGCAGTACTGAGTGGGCAAAATGCTTTTCTTGATGAACCAGACTTATCTGACAAAAGTGCTTAGTGAAAGTGTGAAGCAAAGCCCACATAGCTGTCTGGCAAATGTCCAGAACAGAGACTCCATGGCCCATATTTATACTTTTTTGCGGGGCATTTGCATAATTTCTTAATGCAAAAGCGGCGCAAACTTAGAAAATATAATTGTATTTTCTAAGTTTGCGCTGCCTTTGCGTAAAAAAATGAGGCAAGTTCGGTGCAAAAAAAGTATAAATATGTGCCTATGTGTCAACACACTGGTTGCAGCTTTAACCCTCGTAGGCTGAGCATGCAGTCCTTCTGGAATCTGTTTTGTGGCCAGTGAGTAACAGAACTTGATGCAAAGCATGTGGCAGTGGGAGTTGGTTCTCTTCTGCACTACCTTGTCTTTTCTCGCCTCAGAGAACCCCACTAACAGCTGATAGTCCACCCTGTGTTCCTTTCTATTATCAATAAAAAAAAGTTTGAAGTTCTTTTGGGGACCAAATGGTGGAGTCTCTCCTGCTCCTTAGATGGGTGAGGCGAAGCCCAAAACGCCAGCAAGGTAGTATTTTGACTGACGTGGAATGGTGTCACAACTTTATGAAAGAAGGATGCCCATGTACTTAATACCAGCTTGTGGTGTACGGCGAGTTGACACAGAGAGCCTGAAGCGCACTCATGTGCCGCTTTGATGTTATGGTGACGAGACTGTCTTGTGCGTGAGATGTCGAATAAGACAGTTGTGAAGTGGCTCAAAGGGAGAGTACATCAGATCTGTGAGGATCAAGTTAAGGTCCCACTGTGGTATGACGAAAGGAATGGGAGGAAACAAATGTTGTAAACCTTTCAAAAAGCAATAAACTTGAGACTTAAACAAAGATGGCTTGTCTAGCAACTGTAAGAAGGCTGAAAGAGCATTGGACTTTTCTGAGTGCTTGTCACGTTTTTTATTGCGCCATATTATTTTATTTTCATAAGTGAGTCTCAAATTGCGCCCTAATTTGGGGGTCTGTCATTTTGCTTTGCCAAAGGTTGTGTTTTAATTGGGGACACTGTGGAGGAACAACTGTTTTACATGTGTAACTTGCGAGCCTGTTAGAGCTCGTACCCATTGGGAACAGTGCTCTAATTTAGAGTAGGAAATTCTTGGTGGCCTTTTGGGTGGGCTACATGGATACAGGTCAGTACTTCATTGTGGATGCAGATCCTGCTGTGTGCCCAATCTACTATAAAAACAGGGCCAATGCATGGATGAGCAGTGTACGCACGGCTGGCGAGCAGTAGGCGTGCCCAAGGCAAGCCTGTCTGCACCTGTCCACACAAGGACGACGCCAGGGACCAGGCCCTCTGTGCGTTTGGATTCTACCCCCCATACAATATACTACTAGTGTGTTACTGAGATTGGCCCCAACTACACTAAATGAATATCAGCACTCATTGGAACTAACCAAAGTGAACCTCCTTGGCGGGAAGGCCTCGTTGGTAAACAATGCTAATATGAGTGAGGTTCTACAACCCTCTCTGGGGTGTACTTTTATTCTTTTAACTGTCATTCACTAGTCAGGAACAAACTAGAGATATGTGACTTCCTGACTATTTGCTTGATGCAATGTTTTTATTGCATACATGGCTAATCAAAAACTCATCACCTGATATTTTGACAGCCATTCCCCAAGAATATGCAATTGTCAAGTTGGATACACAGTCGCAAAAGGCGGGGAGAAATGGGATAGTTTTAAAACAGTCTCTACACCGCACTTTCATGGAAGTTACAGTTGCAGGTAGTGAGGCAGCTTTCTTCTCTCTTACCCTGTGTAGCAATTTTAGTATACAGAGGTTTTGAATCTACTGCCCTCCGGCACAGCCTCTAATTTTATAACTTACCTAGCAGACAGATTGCTACCTTTTGTTCTACATTACTTGAATGTTATAGTTATTGGAGATCTTGATCTGCATTTTGAGTATGCTGCATGTTTGAGTGCAGGTGCATTGGTTTCAGACTTGCAGACCCTTCAGCTAGTTAATGCTCCTATCCGTAATTTGGGACATACGCTGGACCCCATTTTTTCTAATGTTACTAGTCTAGTAGTGGATTCCCCTTTCCCCCTTCTCTGGTCAGACCATGTTGCTATACCTTTCCAAATCCCTATGACGACATCTGCAGCTGCACACACCTCTGGTCAGCTGGGAAGGACACGAAAATGGGCCAAAGTGGCTTCTGCTGCTCCTTCCCAAGCACTGGCTACGAATCTCCCCTTCTCAAGTAGAGGGATGGATCAGGGGAGCGCTTGATCAAATCGACCTGCTGACCGTCCAAATTATTGAAAGAACCAAACCCTTGGGGGAGTGGTTTAATGATGAGCTACTTGCTTTGAAAAAAAGAGCAAAGGGTTGGAATGTATCTGGCCTAGGAATTTAAACCCTACTGACAAAGCCAATTATCAAGTGGCTTTAAAAGATTATAGATAGATCAGGGCTACCCATTGAACCTTGTATGCCAGTAAAATTGAGATAACCCAGATTTATTCTTGCAAACTTTATAATCTCTAGAGTGCATTGCACCCACCACGCCCTTGTCTGAGGGAACAAATGCAGTGATATTGCTCAGTTTTTTTTTTGTTGGACAAAGTAGCCTCCATCTAGTCCTCTTTTCCGGAGAAAGTTAGTCACCCCTTGCCTTGACGGCTAGTCTGAATTTTCTGCTGACAACTTTAGACTCTCCACTTTTGGCCCTGTTACCACCTTAAAAACTTGTCTATTTGGCTCAATCTGAGTGGGATGACCATGACTAGTTGCCTAGATATGTTTAGAAGCTATTTTTAGCCTTGGGATATTTCTTTAGAAATTACTATGCGCTTTCTGGATTGCTTCATTCTTACTAAGAGAACTCTTAACTGTGCCCAATACAAAGCCTTGCTGGGAAAGAGACAGAACAAACAAGAAAGCATCAGATAACTGGCCCAAAGTGGATCCATCTGTTGTGTCATGCACCAGACCACAAATCTATCACAAAGACATGCATATACAGTTCTCGTTAAGGGACGTCTGGTTGACAAGATGACATCAACCACCTACGTAAGCAAGCCCAGCTGTCTGCACTCAATGTCCAAGCATGTAGGTAAAGATTGTCAAGGCCTTGGTGAAGAAATATGCCCTGCTGCTGAAACAGAAGGTCCACCCAGAGGGACAGCATGAGTGGAGGAGAGATGCTCATGCTCAGTAGTTCTGGATGCCACACACTCCATACCCAATTTGGGGCCAATAGGATGACTTGGTTTTCTTGAGAACTCAGGGCAGCCATGGTATCGGCGAGAAGGCATATAGGAGTCCAGAGATCCACTCAAGGCTGAACAAGTCTCTGAGCGAGAGACACTTTGGAAATCCCAATGCGTATAAGTGCAGACATTGCATGTTCTCGGTGGTGACGAACAGATCAAGACAAGGTTCTTCCCATTTGTGGAGGAGAACTGCCACTCGTGATCCACTAGGCACCGGCTACTGAGCTAGTTTGCATTGAACAATCTTTCAGGTTTACACCCACAGGAAAATTCCTTTGTAGTCCAGCCATTTCCAGATGTGCAGGGCCTCCTGGCACAGGGTCCATGACCCCACTCACGCTGTTTGTTGCAGTACGACATGACAGTGGTGTTGTCTGTGAACAGCTGTACCAGCCTCCCCTTGATCTACCGAATGAAGGCTTTCAGCACCAAGCACATGACCCTCAGCTTCAGAAGATCGATACGGAGCCGGGACTCTGCTGGATAGCAGAGGGCTGTGATCTCCACCTCCCTCAGATGGCCACCCAGAAGCAATGCATCGGTCACCACTGGCAGCTCTGGATGAGAAAGGGAGAGAGGTCTGCTGGTGATCCAATCATGGTCCAGCAACCACCACTGAAGGTCATGTAGTGGATCCTAATGGGAAACAGGCGATAGCTTAACCTTCTGGCTTGTAGGCATGTTACCCATTCACCTAGTGACTTTTAACCTACTTAGATTCCTCTGTCTTAGCCTATTTATTTATTTCTTCCAAGATGGCTGCTATGTTTATAGTTAGGAAGATGTTTTGTTTCACATTATCAGTGTCACTCTGTGAAGGCGACACAATCAGCGTCAAAGGCAAGTGATAGACGTAGGTATTCACATCATGTCCCTTTCCCACTTACGTGTGACAGGAACATGTACTTTTGGACTGAATTGTTTATGTAATGACCGCCCCAATCATGCCTTCTTATGTATTGTTTGGGAGCATAACTGTGTCAGGGGTCATACAAGAGCTGTATAAATACATGTCTTGCAGACAAGGTTGCAGAGTGATTCCTATCTGATGCCATCCAAGCTATCTATGTAACACGTTGCCTTGATGCATACCCAGCCTTTGGGTCCCCATGCAGTCTGATCTAGATACCTCATTCCAAGGTAATGAGGGTTGGGGGGCCACTTCTCATGGACATGGAGCAGATTAAGTTTCCCATACCCAGCTCGCTTTAGGTTAGAGATTAGGTTTCCAATGTTAGGGTATTAGGCCCTATTTCACATCTCATGTTATTGCAAGATGGTGGGGGTCTTTATCTTCATGACTCTCCTTTTTAAAATTCGGTTTCTTGCATTGTTCATTACCCTAATTATTGCAGCCCATGCATCCTACAGTAGATTGCAGTCTTGTTAATAAAACCTACTGAAAATTGTACTGCATCTCCTTCATTGCCTGTATGTGACTGAGACTTATTACTCATATGAGAAAAGGGTAATCTGTTTAACCACAACTTCTGAGATCTCACACTATTGAGTCCATGCATAAATTGCCTTTTACTGTTTGGGTTTTTGGTGAGGTACTGCTTGTGAGCCAGGAGGGTTGGGACGACAGATGCAACTTGTTGGATTGGCCTAGTTGCCTACAAACAAAAGTGCTGTCATCTTTAAACCAGCAATCTTGCCTACAGCAAGAGTCTAACTATGACAGTCGTTTGCAAGGTGTTTTGAAATCTGATCATGGTTAGAGAGGTTCCTTTGCTGGTGGGCCACTGGAAATTCAGATCCCAATGCAGAACTGTGTCCAGATTGGTTCAGATGAAGGGGAGTATCTGGGGAGTAAGGTGAGAGTTTGGTATGTTGATGGTGAACCCTAAAGATAAGAGGTTCACTGTAGTCTGGAGGTGGATAATGACTGCCTGGGACGAACATGCCTACAACAGCCATTGATGGAGTTAGTGGAAAAATTGAACCTCTAACCTCTGATGGTGCGCTTTCACCTCTACCATCACCGGTGAACACCCAGGGTTCACTGGTGAGAGCAAGGGGGAGACAGTAAACTGAAAATGCAGCTGTCCCACCATGAAGCACAAACCACAAGTAGCACTGATGTGCCTGCAGGATTGGTATAAGGACATACACGTCCTACAGGTCCATCTGTAGGCCACCATCCAGTCTCCAGGATCAACGGTAGATAAGTCCTTGGCCAGTGTGAGCATCTTGAATTTTTTCATCTGGAGGAGAGTGTTGAGGGGGCACAGATCTAAAACAAGGGGATGTCCTCCGTCCTTTTGTGGCACCAGAAAGTAGAGGGGATAACCATCATGACCTACGTTTAGCACAGGCACCCTCTTAATAGCCCTTTAGGCAGATGGTCCTCCACCAGTCATTGGGCGGATGGTGGAAGGTATGGTGATATGAAAAGGAAAGGTAGGGCATACCCCTTACTAAGAATTTATAAGAACCACCTGTCCAATATTGCAGCCTGCTAACCTGTCAAACATCATTGAACCCTGCCTCCCAGTAGATGGATGTGCTGCACTAAGGGAACGCTAAAGGGGTTTTTCAAGTGGCATGAAAGGAGTGGTGGGCAGTCCATTGATCTTGACCACTGGGGCGATGGGCATCATGGCCTCAACTGCAAAACAGCTGGGCACCTTGTTGAGGTTGGTTTGACTGACATTACAACAGAAGCCATTAAATGAGTGGTGGACCTGATGCGTTTGGTTAGGTGGGGCAGATAAGCCCAGGAATCATGCTGTGGCCCTGCCCGCTCTCAACCACTCTAAAGCGGTTTCTGCCTTGTCCAAAACGGATGAGACCTGCCCAAGGACATGTCCGTGAGGGACGACTGGACATTTCCTGAAAAAAATATTGACCACAGCAACTGTTGGTGATGAATGGCTACACTAGTGCCAATGGCCACCCAATGCAATTGGTGGTGTCCAAGCCACAAGCAATTGTGGACTTGGCCACATCACAACAGTACTGTATAGCCTGGCAAGGACAGGTGGGAGATCTTGGGCCACCAAAGGCCAGCTGCACCCCTAACTGAACAGCAAACTAGTGGATGAGAAAATTCTCTTTTCAATCGTCTCCCCACCCATTTTGACTCCCTAATGATGTAGACTCAAGTCACGGTAACAGAAGTGCTGGATTTTGGGCTGCAGCACCAAGCATAGGGGACTGAGGCTAATGCCACACCATGTGCCAGCCTTCAGACTAACACTTTCCAGTTAGCTAGCAGCAGAAGTAATTTGTGGCAGCCTATCACAAGACACTCAGCTCAGAGTCCTCATAGAAGTCGTGGTGGAACAGATCTTACCCTTTTCTCTCAGTTATACATATCTCATACATGTAAGGACAAACCAGATGCACGATTTTGGTTCAATAGGTTTTATTGAAGCAACTGCGTTCTATGTAGAAAGGCATGAATTGCGATTATGAGGATAATGAAACACAGCGTTATTACAGCAGTGACCAAAAATGTCAAACACAAGAAGAGTCCAACCATGCTGTCATAGTAGTGTAGTAGTGGTAGCTCTAATCCACCCTTCTGGTCCGGGGAAGAAAGCCCAACCGCAATACCTGTGCAGAGGTAAAGAAGGATAAGTTACTTACCTGTAAATCCTAGTTCTCTTCCAGGGGTATCCTCATCAAAGTCATAAACATTGAATATTCCCGCCCTTGTGCGGGGACCCCGGAGCATATATAAATTACACACATTATACATGTGTAAAACAGCAATGCAGGCTATAATGTTAAAACAGGCTAAAATGCTTTATTTCTATGAAGTTCTTTTTTTTTATTATTATTTTTTTTTATTTTATAAAATTACAATAGAGAATAAATATCTACCCAAGCCCCCAAAACTGGGCTTAGGGAAGTAAGCAGCAGTAAACTCTAGATAAATAAACTGCATTGAAAAACAATGGAGCATTCTTAGCCAATAGGCTGCATGCAGGTTAACACAGGAGAACCATAAAAACTTTGGCACCGTGCCTTTAAGACCCTGAGCACCTCCAGTATCCCACCATGCCTCAGGGGTGAAGGAAAGGTGACAGTTGGTTCACAGTTAGGTCAGTTCTTTTTTACGGTGACAATCTGTGTAACTGATTCAAAATACAGTCTGTCCTGCACTTCTAGGAGACGTGCGTCCGGGGAGGAGGGTGGGTTGTTTATGACTTTGATGAGGATACCCCTGGAAGAGAACTCGGATTTACAGGTAAGTAACTTATCCTTCTCTTCCAGGGGATCCTCATCAATAGTCATAAACATTGAATAGATTAGCAAGCCCATCCCTAAACTCTGCGGACTGTCACTTGGGCATCCGCTCTTGCATCTGAGTCTAAACAGTAATGTCTAGTAAACGTATGTACAGACTTCCATGTAGCAGCCTTACAAATCTCAGATATTGGAACATTGTTAAGGAGGGCAGCAGTAGCCGCTTTTCCCCTTTTCGAATGCGCTTTAGGCCTCGCTAGTAATTGTTTATTAGCCAGCTGGTAAGTATTAACAATACAAGAAACTATCCATTTTGATATCGTTCGTTTAGATGCTGCCTCTCCTGTCCTCAAATGACCATAATTTACAAACAAGCTTAAAAGCGTAAGAACGCCGCGTGGAAGGCCGTTTGGACTC
Organism: Pleurodeles waltl; assembly: GCF_031143425.1. Taxonomy (NCBI): domain Eukaryota; kingdom Metazoa; phylum Chordata; class Amphibia; order Caudata; family Salamandridae; genus Pleurodeles; species Pleurodeles waltl. Next base: position 661,135,337 of record NC_090451.1, read on the forward strand.
TTTCAAGATGTTCATGCCCTCCTGTGAGAGCCCTAGGTGCCCATACTGCAGGAATTCAGGAGCCATGCTGTAAAGCTCAGAGAGGGTAGGTTGGGATGTAGAATCCTGCCCTCCATTCTGCTCAGAAGATCCGGTCTGCGCGGCAGCCTCCTGTGAGGTTTTTCCGATAGGTTGAGGAGATCTGTGTACCAGAATTGACGGGGCCATTGTGGCGCTATGAGAATCATTCTGGTTCTGGATCTGTAAAGTTTGTTGATCACTGCCGGTATGAGGGGAATCGGCGGAAAAGCGTAGAGAAATATCCCTGACCAGTCGATCAACAGGGCATTCCCTCGAGATCCCGGACGGTAGAACCTGGATGCGAAGTCTGGGCATTTCTTGTTTACTTAGTCTGCGAAGAGGTCCAGTTGAGGCCGACCCCATTGAGCGAAGATGTATTCTGCGACTTCGCCGTGTAGGACCCAATCGTGAGCGTCCTCTAGGTGTCTGCTCAGAAAATCTGCTTCCACGTTTTGTTGACCTGGCAGGTGAACCGCTGTAAGTGACATTCCTCTGGCCAGGAGCCAATGCCATATCGCTTGGGACTCTCGAGATAGGGGTAGGGATCTCGTTCCCCCCTGTTTGTTCAAATAATACATTGTGGTTGTATTGTCCGTTTGTATTAGGAGAGTTTTCCCCTGAATTAGTGGTATGAAAGACTTGAGAGCCAGATGGACCGCTCTGAGTTCTAGCAGATTGATGTGGTACTGCTTTTCCTTGTCTGACCACAGGCCCTGAGCTTGAAGGGGACCCAGATGAGCCCCCCATCCCTGAAGAGACGCATCCGTTACCAGAGTGTCGGATGGAACTACCTGGTGAAACGGAGCACCCACTGACAGGTGAGGTCTGTGCATCCACCATCTCAATGACTGAAGTGCTACTGCCGGTAGTCGCACTCTGTCCTCCCAGCGACCTGTCCTTTGGCTCCAGTTGCTCTCCAATGCCTCTTGGAGGGGCCTCATGTGGAGTCTTGCATTTGGGACAATAAAAATGCATGATGCCATGGAGCCCAGCAGCGATGTCACCTGACGTGCCGTAGGTGCGTTGGCTCTCAACAGGTCCTGACACTTCCTGTCTATTGAGGATAGTCGTTCCTCCGAAGGATACACTCTTTGGAGTTCTGTGTTTATGATAGCTCCCAGGTAGTGAAGGTTCTGTGTTGGAATCAAGGTTGACTTTTGGTAATTGACCTGAAGACCTAGAGACTCGCAAACTCCGAGCACAATGTCCTGATGGCTTCTCGCCTGCTCCGGAGAAGAAGCCTTCAGTAACCAGTCGTCTAGGTATGGATATATGAATATCTTTTGTTTTCGAAGATGTGCCGCTACCACTGCCATACATTTCGAGAATACGCGTGGGGCAGATTTCAGGCCAAATGGTAGAACTCTGAACTGGTAATGCTGTAACGCTACTTGGAAGCGCAGGAATTTTCGATGTTTGGGAGCTATTGGGATGTGAAAATATGCATCCTGCAGGTCGATGGAGCACATCCAGTCTCCCTGATGTAGCTGAGGGAAAATCTGGTGAAGCGCTAGCATCCTGAACTTCTGTTTCCTTATGTATTTGTTCAGCAGCCGTAGGTCCAGAATTGGCCTGAAAACGCCCTCTCGACCCTTCTTCGCCACCAGAAAGTAACGGGAGTTAACCCCCTTTCCTCTGTGCGCAGGTGGAACCTTTTCTATGGCATTCTTTTGTAGGAGGGCGAGAGCCTCTTTGCGCAGCAGGCTGAGATGAGATGGATTGCCTTTGGTGGAGGCTGTTTGAAAAGAAGAGAATAGCCATGTTTGACAATATTGAGCACCCATTTGTCTCTTGTGATAGAGTGCCACTCGTGAAGATAAGCTGTAATACTTCCCCCCACCGGAGTGGTGTACAGTGTCGAGGGAAGCGAGATCTCATTGTTTGGCCGGCGCTTTTGGAGTGGACTGTTGAGGTCTACTTGACCCTCGCTCCCTTGTGTTCCTTCGCTGAAAAAGAGGGCGTCCCTGCCGTTGCTGTGACCTTTGGGACCAGTGAGGGGTTTGAACCCTCTGCTGGATAGGGCGCCTGTCATAAGGCCTGTACCTCCGCCTGAAATCTTTCTTTCCAGGCCCACTGCCCTCATGGTATCCACCTCGGTCTTCATGCGGGCCATTTCCTCGTCTGCATGGGCACCAAATAGAGAGTTCCCGGCGAATGGGAGATTCAGGATGCGTTGTTGTGCTTCCTGCTTTAAACCAGTGAGCCTCAGCCAGGAAGACCTCCTTGCTCAGATTCCATGCGCGTACCCATGCGCAGCTAAATCCGCCCCATCTGCTGCTGTGCTGATAACCTGGTTGGATACCAGGCATCCTTCTTGCAGGATCTCTTGAAAATCTTGTCTGTCCTCTCTGGGCAATTTCTCTGTGAATCTATTGAGAGAGTCCCACAGAGAACGATCATACCTGCCCAGGAGTGCAGAAGCACTGGAGACTTTCATTGCCGAAGCCGCTGTCCCGCATATCTTTCTCCCCAGAGAGTCTAGATGCCTGCTCTCTTTATCCGGCGGGACCGTGGATGATGATGCCACCGAGTGGGTCTTTCGGGCTGCGGCTAATATTACCGAGTCCGGTGGCGGATCCTTCCTGAGGAACAAAGGTTCCTGTTCGGGAGCCTTGTATTTTTTGAGAATCCTAGCCGGGGCAGATTTGAGCGAGGCTGGGGCCAGAAAAGTGTCCATGGTTGGCTGCAACAAACCAGGCACTAGAGGCAGCAGCTTTTTTGATGCTGATCTCTGCTGTAGAGTCTCAAAGATGACTGACGAGGATGTAGATGGCTCTGGAACCTCTATGTTTAGTTTCTGCACTCCTCTTAACAGCACCTCGTTAAACGTGGTAATGTCATCCACCGGTGAGACCCTAGCAGGTGGAGAATCTGTTAGGGTGGGGGAGTAACACCCGACAGATGATCCTGACGACGACCAAGAGGGTGATCTTCTTCGTGAACGAGACCTGGATCGTCGTTGAGAACGAGACCTGCTGCGAGACGCTGTAGCAGAGCGCCCAGGCCTCGCGGCCGGTTGACAAGGAGCAGAACGAGCCCGTCCTGCCCTTGCTGTCGGTGATTGTGTTCTTGGCAGGGTGGCAGTAGGCGAGTACATTCGCAAATATTGCGAATCCGGGGAGGCCGCTGGTCTGTTAAGGCTCTCTAGCCATCTTGGAGATAGATTGATGGGCGAGACATGCCCAGATGATGCCGCTCTTGAACGAGATGAGTCGCTCGGTATGGAGACCACTGGAGATGGTGCGGCCTTGTCTGGCGTGGGGCGATGTTCTACTCTCTGCGGGACAGGTAAAACCTGTGTCGACGTCGACGGCTGTGTCGACGTCGAAGGGCGCCCCACCGGTTGCTCTTGCCTCGACGTTGAGTGCCTCGACGTAGAGTGCCTCGACGTCGAACGGCGATCTTTGGACCTCGACCTGCTCGCCGTCGTGTGCCTCGACGTGGAGCGGTGGGAAGCCGACGGCGGATGTCTCTCATGCCGTCGTGGAGATTTCGACGCCATGTCTCTTGACGTCGGGGGGCGCACAGCCTTTGGCGGCGACCGGGCACGCCGGCGATGGCTCGACGTCGATCGGCGGGCTGCCGTCGACGGAGACCTGCCCCTGCGATGGTGTTCCCTCGACGCCGTCTCCTTCGACGTCCGGTGTGTTGCCGTCAACGGCGATCTATGCCGGTGAGACGGTGGTAGCGACGACGTCAACGGGGAACAAACATGTACTTTCCTACCTGCTGACGTCGACCTAGCCATTCTCTCCTGAGAATGGCCTGCTGGTTGTCTGGGAAGTGAAGAGGACGATGTTTTCTGCCTCTCCTGAAGCCCATGTAGCCTGATCTTTTCTCTGTCCTTCAGAGTCCTCTTTGACATATTCTTGCAGTGCTTACAAGTGTCAGGGCAGTGACTCTGAGGCAGGCACACTATACACAGAGAGTGTGGGTCTGACTGGGCCTTCTTCTTCCCACAAGCAGGGGATTTGACAAAAAGTGAAGGCATTTTTCTGTCAGGAAAAAACTGCCAAGCTCAGACAAAGATGTTATCTGTCGAATGAAAAAGGAAAAAATGCTTTTTTAAAGGATTTTTCTGAGAAAAACTCAGAAAAACTGAGAGATCAATGCTCCAGGATCCTCTCAGAAGAAGCCGGAAAAAAGAACTGTCCTAACTGTGAACCAACTGTCACCTTTCCTTCACCCCTGAGGCATGGTGGGATACTGGAGGTGCTCAGGGTCTTAAAGGCACGGTGCCAAAGTTTTTATGGTTCTCCTGTGTTAACCTGCATGCAGCCTATTGGCTAAGAATGCTCCATTGTTTTTCAATGCAGTTTTTTTCTCTTTTTCTCTAGAGTTTACTGCTGCTTACTTCCCTAAGCCCAGTTTTGGGGGCTTGGGTAGATATTTATTCTCTATTGTAATTTTATAATATAAAAAAAAAAAAAAACTTCATAGAAATAAAGCATTTTAGCCTGTTTTAACATTATAGCCTGCATTGCTGTTTTACACATGTATAATATGTGTGTATTTTATATATGCTCCGGGGTCCCCGCACAAGGGCGGGAATATTCAATGTTTATGACTATTGATGAGGATCCCCTGGAAGAGAAGAGGCCTATTAGTCTGCTGAGAGTCCTCCAATGTAGATGACGATGAACCAAAAGAATCTGTTGGAAACTTTGACAATGTGCAGCATGAGATGGCAAACTTGCAGGAATGTCTCCTCCAAGATGGTGTGGGTATTGTGATGTTTTATAATAACATATCTTTTTCTGAGAATGGCCCTGATGTGACAACACCTATTTTTCTATGCAGGGTAGACCATGTCCCCTTTGGACCGGCAATAGTTGGTAAACATTGTGTGCAGCCTTGGGTTGAGCACAGGATGAAAATGTTGTGCAAAAAATGAATAACAGATTCTGCAAGGAAGAACTGATGAAAGGAATAAAAAAGATCTCTACTAAAATGAAGCTTTGCTAAAATAATAAAAGGAATGAAAGCGAAATGTAACTAGGTAAAAGAGCACAGGCCTCAGGCCCAGTGCTAAATAATGTGCCAGTGTAAAATGTCAGTCAAAGGTGCAGAGGTATATAATAAAACGACCTATCCTACATGAATTACTAAAAGGAAGCTAAAATAGAGTGAATGAGACGAAATGTCCCTGTCAACAAGCAAAACAGACCAAACTATGAGCCAAACTAAAAAAGATCAATTTACATTTTTTTGCAAAACTCGATCATCAATTAAGGACAAATGTCAGCGAATCAACAATAATCATGGTCTTTAAGAAAATTACCAATGTCATCAATTGTTACTGAGTCCAGGAAAGACCCCACTTCGGCAGCTGTTAAAGCAACCAGTTTGTTGACCAGGAGAGTGACAGAGCACTCATGCTCGGTTGCCTCAGCCATAGATCCAAGGCAGCAGCATCCCAATGCGTTGCCAGGTATTGTAGCACCAAGAGCTACTTGAGCCACAAATGGTAGCTCATAGCAAGCTTCCCGTAGCAATTGCCATCTTATTGTGCATGTCTGGTAATGAAATCTCATCAAAAACACCAACAGACCAGCATCCAAGGAAGGTATGTGCTGTATGGTAAGACACACGTTTGGTGCATGTTCGAATGAGCACCACAAACATTGTAAGACGGGCTGCCCGCAATTCAGAACTGGTCTGAATGACAAAGACCAATTAGGATCCAGTTCTTCCAGGAGTGTTGCTCTGAAATACAGCATCATGTGTTCGCGGCACAGTTGGGCTGGTGGAAAAGCCATTAGACCTCCTTGTTGGGACGAGGCAGTCATTGCGAAGAAAGAATACCAACAACAAAATGCCACCAATTAATGCCAACGTAACAGAGATTCCCCCAAAGACACTCGTAAAAATAGAATGTATGGCTGAAGCTATTATGCCAGGTACAGAGGTAAAGGTGCCGACAAAACAAGAAGTATACAATCCCAGCGGTAATAGGCGTGTTAAAAATGCGACCTATGAGTACACCGAAATGTCCTGGAAAAGTTGTGTTCAAAAGGGACTGTATCTTTGCAGATGACCTCACCACTTGGACAGCATAGGTCTCGCGGGCAGATGTAAGTGCCAGGTCTTTTTTGAAACAAAAGAGCCTTCAGTCTGCTCAGCTTGTCAAAATTTACACTAGAAGTAGCAATATGCAGCCTAATTTCTGCTACTTTTATCTCATGTGTGGGGGGAAGCACATTTCCGTAACACACAACCATTTGGGAGACTGAAACTTCATAGCCTATTCTGGCTCGCATTCCACAACAGCTGATTTAATTTAGCATCACGTAACTCCCATTCGAGAGCACCTGGTACGCTGGACAAATCAAAGGGACGGCAACACCCATCAGATAACAAGCTAAATTCGCAACTGAAGCATTACAGCTGTTTACAAATTATCGAATGGCTCACAGAAGTCTTGCATTCGCTTCTGCTAAGAAAGACCTCCTTCATGCCATTGAAACATTTGTATGTAAAGGGTAGCTCCCACACCTCATGCACAGAACTATCTCCTAACTTCTCAAATCTGCCAACAGTAATGTGCTTCAAGCAAAAGGTGAATTGGAGTGTTGAAATGGGTAGATTAATAACCCTGTGTACTGCCATACCAGCCTTCTGAGGTGTTCCAGGCAGCTCCAGCTGCTGCCACCTCAGAAAGGTTTCTTCCCTCCTATTGCTCAACAGCTCGAGCCCAGGAGGGCAGAACAAAGCATGTCCTTTGGGAGAAAGGTGTTACACCCTCTCCCTTTGGAAATAGGCATTATAGACATGGGAGGTTTAGCATCCAAGAGCCTCTGGAAATGCTTCGAAGGGCACAGATGGTGCCCTCCTTGCATTATCCAGTCCACACCGGTTCAGGGACCCCTAATCCCTGCTCTGGGGCAAACCTGGACAAAGGAAAGGGGAATGACCACTCCCATGTCCATCACCACCCCAGGGGTGGTGCCCAGAGCTCCTCCAGAGTGCCCCTGGATTTTGCCATCTTAGATTCCAAGGTGGTGGGGCACTCTAGGAGTATCTGAGTGGCCCGTGCCAGGTAGTGACATCAGAGCCCTCTTCTGATAGGTGCTTACCTGTGTAGCTGACCAATCCCCCTTTGAGGGCTATTTAGGGTCTCTCCTCTGGGTGTTTCCTCAGATTCGGATTGCAAGACTCCAGCAGGAATTCTCTGCATCCTTTACTTCACCTTCTACCGACAAAACTGCATCTGGACCCTCCAGAAACTCTACAAGCTGCAACAAAGAAGCAAAGATGACTTTTGCAACATTGTATCTTCAGCTCCTGCCAGCAACTGCAACTGTTTCCAGATCGTGCATCCTCAGAGGACAGCTAGTCTTCAGCCTGCACCAAGAGAACGAAGGAATCTCCCTTGAAGTGAAGGAGTCACTTCCCTGTTTCAGCAGACACCCCTCTGTAACGACTGGTGCCGTGGGTCCCCTCTCCTGAAGAAGTGTGTGGATCTAGGAACACAGGTGGTGGACTGAAGTGGTCCGGATGGTCCTAAGGTCCAGCTTTGGTGGAGGTAAGAGCTTGCCTCCCCACGCAAGACAGTAACACCGTGCACTGCATGTTTTGCAGTTGCCAAGGCTTGTTGGCATCCTCCCACGAAGTTTTTCCTGCACCATACAGCTCTGGCCCCCAGCACTCTATCCTGCAACGTACAGCTTCCTGAGTGGTTCGCCTGCGGCGTGGGATCCCTTTGTGTAGTGCTGCATGGGCCTCCTTTTGCACCTTCTTTGTCCCTGTGCTGTGAGACTACTGTGCGCACTGCCTGGTCTTCTGAGGGCTCTCTGAGTTGCTGAGAGCCCCCTTCTGTCTCCCCCTCCTGGGTAGGGGCCACCTGGTCTCGGGCAGCGCCATTTTTGTCTATGTAAAAATTCCTATGCAATCCGACAGACCTGACGAAGCACCTGTATCCAAATATTGACTGCAGTACATTTCTTGGAGGGCAGAGGGTGTAGTGTGCCCCACCAGCTATGCCCTTTTAGAATCTGTTCTGTGTGGGGATGATTATTAATGCAGGTTGTGACAGTACCAAAAGCAAGCATCCTACAAGTCCTGTCTAGTGAGTGCAGATTGTTGGATATGAATGTGGCTTAAGTTGGAAGTTGTTTTTGTGAGTGGTCAATTCAATAGGGGTGCGAGGGGTTGCAAGACACTAGCATCCTGCCATACATTGCTCTTGTAGGTTTGGTAGCAATAGTTCCTCTTATCTTTTTTCTATATTCTGTATCTCCACTTTCTCTACCTTCTTATTTCTTGCTATTTATGGTATGACTAAATTTAAATAAGGATAAGTTACTTACCTGTAAATCCTAGTTCTTTTCCATGGGTATCCTCATCAAAGTCATAAACACTGAATATTACCGCCCCCGTGCGGGGACCCCGGAGTATACATAAAATACACACACGTACAAGTATGAAATATGCACGAAAAATATATATATAGCATTTTTAGTAGACAATTTTCATACCAAACTCGTGTATAAATGTGTACAACAGCAATGCAGACTATATTCATAAACAGGCTAAAATGCTTTATTTTTATGGAGTATTTTTTTTTTTTTTTAAACAGTCCCTTTCCAAATTACAGTAAGAGAAGAAACTTTCCAAAGCTCCCTAACTGGGCCCAGGGAAAGAAGCAGTAGCAACATCAGTGAAAAAGAGAAAAAACTACATTGAAAACAATGGAGCATTATTAGCCAATAGGCTGCATGCAGGTGAACACAGAAGAACCATAAAATTCCGGCACCGTGCCTTTAAGACCATGAGCACCTCCAGTATCCCACCATGCCTCAGGGGTGAAGGAGAGGTGACAGTTGGTTCACAGTTAGGTCAGTTCTTTTTTTGCATGATAACGTATCCAAGCGATTAGAGAGATAGTCTGTCCTGCACTTCTAGAAGACTCGCGTGTGGGGAGGAGGGTGGGTTGTTTATGACTTTGATGAGGATACCCCTGGAAGAGAACTAGGATTTACAGGTAAGTAACTTATCCTTCTCTTCCGGGGGATCCTCATCAATAGTCATAGACATTGAATAGATTAGCAAGCCCATCCCTTATCTCTGCGGACTGTCTAATAGAAGTGCAGGAAAAGATATACACTATGCAAACAAATTTCTCAGAGACGCTTGTCCAACTTGAGCGTCTGCTCTGGCATCTGAGTCCAAAAAGTAATGCCTAGTAAATGTATGTACAGACTTCCATGTAGCAGCCTTACAGATTTTAGAGATTGGAACATTATTAAGGAGGGCAGCAGTAGCCACTTTTCCTCTTGTCGAATAAGCCTTAGGCCTAGCCAATAACTGTTTGTTAGCCAAATGATATGCAGTGACAATACATGAAATTATCCATCTAGATATGGTTTGTTTTGAGGCTGCATCGCCTGTTCTCATATGACAGTAATTTACAAATAGGTGGTGAGATCGTCTAATCAAATTGGTCTTATCCAAGTAAACTTTTAGCACTCTTTTCAAATCCAGAGAGTGCAAAGCTTTTTCTGCCGGAGTATCTGGATTGGGGAAAAAAGTTGGTAGTGAAATAGTCTGATTAATGTGAAAATCCGACACCACCTTCGGTAAGAATGATGGATGAGTTCGTAGAACCACTCTATTTTTATGGAAAACCGTGTTCGGTTCCTTGGAGGACAAAGCCTGAATTTCACTGGCCTTCCTCGCTGAAGTAATGGCTACGAGAAAAGCAGTCTTCCACGTAAGGTGTTGCAAAGAAGCTTTGTGGACAGGTTCGAAAGGAGGGCCCATGAGTCTAGATAATACTATGTTTAGTTCCCATGGAGGAGAGGGTTTTCGAATGGGTGGAAAAACCTTCTTCAAACCTTCTAAGAAATCTTTGACTACTGGTCTTGTAAAAAAGGATTCCTGAGAAGGTGACTTACGATAGGCTGCAATGGCAGATAAATGTACCTTAATAGATGACACCTGCAGACCCGATTTTGCCAGATGGAGCAGGTAAGACAGTATGACCTCCTCCTGAGCCAGTATAGGATTCTGACCTTGCTGACGACACCATATGTAGAACCTCTTCCACTTGAACGTGTAAGAACGCCGCGTGGAAGGCCATCTGGACTCCCTTAAGATGTTCAGGCACTCCTGCGAGAGCCCTAGATGCCCATACTGCAGGAATTCAGGAGCCATGCTGTCAAGCTCAGAGAGGGAAGGTTGGGGTGAAGTATCCTGCCGCCCAACCTGCAAAGGAGATCCGGTCTGCACGGCAGCCTCCTGTGCGGTTGTTCTGATAGGTTGAGGAGATCCGTGTACCAGAACTGACGAGGCCATTGCGGGGCTATGAGAATCATTCTGGTGCTGGATCTGTAGAGTTTATCACAGCTGGTATGAGGGGAATCAGTGGAAAGGAGTAGAGAAATATCCCTGAGAAGTCGATCAACAGGACATTCCCTCGAGACCCCGGACGGTAGAACCTGGACGCGAAGTCTGGGCATTTCTTGTTTTCCTCGTCTGCGAAGAGATCTAACTGAGGCCGACCCCATTGAACGAAGATGTCTTCGACCTCGTTGTGAAGAACCCAATCGTGGGCGTCCTTGAGGGTTCTGCTTAGGAAGTCCGCCTCCACGTTTTGCTGCCCTGGTAGGTGAATTGCTGTAAGAGACATTCCCCTCGCTAAGAGCCAATGGCAAATGGCCTGAGACTCCTGAGGTAGGGGCAGGGATTTCGTTCCTCCTTGTTTCTTCAGATAATACATTGTTGTCATATTGTCCGTTTGTACTAGGAGAGATTTCCCCTGAATCGATGGAGCAAAAGGCTTGAGAGCCAGATGAACTGCTCTGAGCTCCAGCAGGTTGATGTGGTACTCTCTTTCTTTGTTGGACCACAGGCCCTGGGCTTGAAGGGAACCCAGATGAGCTCCCCATCCCTGAAGTGATGCATCCGTTACCAGAGTGTCGGACGGGATCGGCTGATGAAAAGTAACTCCTACCGATTGTTGTGCTCCTATCTGAAGAAGCATTCTGTCCTCCCAGTGGCCTGTGTGCTGGTTCCAGTTGTTCCCCAGAACCTCTTGAAGAGGCCTCATATGCAATCTGGCATTCGGGACAATGAAAATGCAAGTGACCATGGAGCCCAACAGAGATGTCACCTGATGGGCCGTAGGTGCGTGGGAACTCAGAAGGTCTTGACACTTCCTCTTTATTGATAAGTCGTTCCTCCGAAGGATACACTCTTTCGAGCTCTGTATTCAGTATTGCTCCCAGGTAGTGGAGGGTTTGTGTTGGGATGAGGGTGGACTTTTGGAAGTTGACTTGTAGACCTAGAGATCTGAAAACACTGGGCACAATGTCCAGATGGTTTTTCCCCTGCTCCAGAGAGGAGGCTTTCAGTAGCCAGTCGTCTAGGTATGGATAAATGAAGATTTTCTGCTTCCTTAAATGCGCCTGTACCGTTGCTACACATTTGAAGAAAATGCGAGGGGCAGATTTTAGGCCGAAAGGAAGCACCTTGAATTGATAGTGTTGGGAGGCTATCAGGAATCGTAGGAATTTCCGATGTTTGGGAATGATCGGGATATGAAAATACGCATCTTGCAGGTCTATGGAGCACATCCAGTCTCCTCGATGCAGTTGAGGGAAAATCTGGTGGAGAGCCAGCATCCTGAACTTTTGCTTCTTTATGTACCTGTTCAGTAGCCTTAAGTCTAGAATCGGTCTGAAAACTCCTTCTCGACCCTTCTTTGCTACCAGAAAATAGCGGGAGTACACCCCTTTCCCTCTGTGTGCGACTGGAACCTTTTCTATTGCTTTTTTCTGTAAAAGAGCATGAGCCTCTTTGCGTAATAAGCTCATGTGAGCCGGTATGCATTTGGTTGGTGGCAAGTGAGGAGAAGGTTGTCGGAAAAGAAGAGAGTACCCATTCTCTACAATGTTCAGCACCCATTTGTCTTTTGTTATGCCACGCCACTTGTGAATGAACGCTGTGATCCTTCCCCCAACCAGAGTGGTGCACGGTGTTAAGGTAAGCGAATCCTCATTGTTTTGCAGGAGCTTTGTGGGTAGACTGCTGAGGTCTGCTTGACCCTCGGTCTCTTGTGGCTTTACGAGACTGGAAGAGTGGACGCCCTTGTTTCTGTTGTGGCCTCTGGGACCAATGAGGGGTTTGAACCCTGTCGTAAGGCCTATATCTTCGCCTGAAGTATTTCCTTCTCTTGAGGCCCACCGCCCTCATGGTGTCCACCTCCGCCTTCATACGTGCCATCTCCTCATCTGTGTGGGTTCCAAAAAGCGAGTTTCCGTTGAACTGAAAGTTTAGGATACGCTGCTGCGCTTCCTGCTTCAATCCTGTGAGTCTTAGCCAGGAAGACCTTATCGCACAAACCCCATGTGCCCAACCATGTGCTGCTAAGTCTGCACCATCTGCTGCCGCACTGACGACCTGACTGGAGACCAGACTTTCCTCCTGAAGGATCTCTTGAAAATCCTGCCTGTAGTCTCTAGGCAGCTTTTCTGTGAACCTGATCAGCGAGTCCCAGAGTGACTGGTTGGATCTGCCTAGGAGTGCGGAGGCGCTGGAAACCCTCATCATGGAAGCCGACGTGCCACACATCTTCCTCCCCAGAGAGTCCAGGTGTCTACTCTCCTTGTCCGGTGGAACCATGGAGGATGATGCCACTGAGTGCGTCTTCCGGGCTGTGGCTAATATGACTGAGTCCGGTGGCGGATCAGTCCTGAGAAACAAAGGATCTTGATCAGGTGCCTTGTATTTCTTTAAGATCCTAGCAGGAGCTGATCTGAGGTTGGCTGGTGCTAAAAAGGTGTCCATGGTTGGTTGTAGAAGACCAGGCACCAGCGGTAACAATTTCTTTGAAACCGCCCTGTGTTTCAGGGTTTCAAAGATTACGGATGAGGACGTTGAAGGCTCCGGGACCTCAATATTCAGCTTTTGTTATCCCCTGAGAAGCACCTCGTTAAAAGTTGTGATGTCGTCCACCGGGGAAAATCTAGCTGGTGGAGAATCCGTTAGGGTCGGGGAGTACCCTCTTACTGAAGACCTCGACGATGTGGACCAAGAAGGAGACCTTCTGTGACGGCGTGATCGTAATCTGGATCTTCTCTGGGAGCGTGACCTGCTCCGAGATGTTTTTAGAAGCGTGTCGAGGCCTAGTGGCCGACTGGCAAGACGCAGCACGAGCCCGTTCTGTCCGCGCTGTTGGAGATGGTGTCCTCGGGAGAGAAGCCGAAGGTGAGTACATTCTCGAGTATTGTGAGTCTGGAGAAGCAGTCGTTTTATTAAGACTCTCCAACCACCTTGGCGATAAGTTGATGGGCGAGATGTGCCCAGATGATGCGACTCTCGACCGCCCAGACGAACCACTCCTTATGGAGACCGAAGGATTTGTTGGAGTGTTCTTATCAGCCGGCGGTAGCCAACGCTCTTCTCCTTGTGAGATAGGCAACACTTGTGTCGACGTGGAAAGTTGCAACGATGTCGAAGGGAGTGCCACGGATTGCTCTGGTCTCGACGTCGAGCGCCTCGACGGTGACCGGTGTTCCCTTGACCACGACCTGCTTGACGTCGTGTGCCTCGCTGTCGAGTGATGGGCAGTCGACGGCGGATGTCTTTGCTCTCACCGTTGAGGCGATCTCGACGTCGTCTTCCGTGCCGTCGAGGGCTGTGAGGCCTTCGGCGAATGAGCACGACGGTGCTGGCTCGACGTCGATCGGTGGGTTGCCGTCGACGGAGATCTGCCCTTATGGTGGCCATGTACCTTCGACGTCGTATTCCTCGACGTCGGTCGGGTCGCCGTTGACGGCGATCTATGATGATGTGACGGTGGCAGCGATGACGTCGACCAAACAGGTACCTTCCTACCTGCTGACGTCGATCTAGCCTGTCTCTCCTGAGAATGGCTTGTTGGCTGCCTGGGAAGCGAAGAGGACGATGTCTTCTGTCTCTCATGAAGACCATAAAGTCTGATCTTCTCCCTGTCATTCAGAGTTCTTCTTGACATGTTCTTGCAGTGTCTGCAAGTGTCAGGGCAGGGACTCTGAGGTAAACACACAATGCAGAGTGAGTGTGGATCAGACTGGGCCTTCTTCTTCCCACAGGAAGGGCACTTCACAAAAAGAGAAGGCATTTTCCAGTCAGGAAAAGAAATCCCTTGACTCAGACAAAGGTGTGATATGTCGAGTGAAGGTAGAAAAAAAACACTGTTTTTAAATATTTTCCTGAGAAAAACTCAGGAAAACGGAGAGCTCAATGCTCCAGGATCCTCTCAGAAGAAGCCGGAAAAAAAAACACGGACCTAACTGTGAACCAACTGTCACCTCTCCTTCACCCCTGAGGCATGGTGGGATACTGGAGGTGCTCAGGGTCTTAAAGGCACGGTGCCAGAATTTTATGGTTCTCCTGTGTTAACCTGCATGCAGCCTATTGGCTAATAATGCTCCATTGTTTTCAATGTCGTTTTTTCTCTTTTTTTCACTGCTGTTGCTACTGCTTCTTTCCCTGGGCCCAGTTATGGGGCTTTGGAAAGTTTCTTCTCTTATTGTAATTTTGAAGGGGACTGTTTAAAAAAAACTCCATAAAAATAAAGCATTTTAGCCTGTTTATGAATATAGCCTGCATTGCTGTTGTACACATGTATACATGAGTTTGGTATGAACATTTTCTACTAAAAATGCTATAGATATTTTTTTTGTGCATATTTCATACTTGTACCTGTGTGTATTTTATGTATGCTCCGGGGTCCCCGCACGGGGGTGGGAATATTCAATGTTTGACTACTGATGAGGATCCCCTGGAAGAGAAAGGGGCTTTTATTTAAGCCTGACCTCAGCACTGCACTCGGTGCCCCACGTGAGCACCTGTTTTTGGTGTTTATTTGTTTTGTGTGTCGGCTGCAGTGCTGATGTCGACAGAGAGGTGGCAGAGATTGGCGCTGTTCTTTAGATAGCCTCAATTCTGGCACCCAAGGGCCGCTCTGAACACCTCTATTCAGACATCTCACAGTGAAATAATCTCAAATCTCTAGAGGAGAAACACTTATGGTGGAGAAAGAGCTGCTAGCTTTGACACTGGAAGGACTTATTGCTGGTACAGAATTCACAAATATTTGTCACCCCCCTTGAAAATATTGGTTTCTCTACTGGAACTTTGTACCAATTTGTCCTTGCTTTCTATTACAGATTTCCCACAGCTTCAGATGCAGCCTTCAGTGTCTCAGTGCTGCACTAATTCCTGAAGCATAGGAGCTGTCTACATATCTGTTTTGATTCTATTCAATTCAAGGTGCAATATTATAGTAAGTCATGGATTTATATGATGTATAACAATGTAAATGTAAACTGGGGTTACTAAATCATGGAAATCCAAATGTAAGGAAACTTACTTTTAATTAAATAAACCTAAGTTCAGTAAGCAATATCATGTGTTGAAGACTGCATTATTTCTGCAGTAGAATATATGTTAACAAAGGGCAAACTGTCCCATATTAACTCCCTGCTGAAGAATAGTTTTGTAACATACTATTACCAGAAAACACAGTTTTCATTAAGCACCATTCTATAGAGCCTGGCTGCATTTTATATATGTTCCTGAAAATGGTGTTTGAGAAAGGGAGGAGGAGAAGAGTGAAGAGACTATGAGCCCTGTCGAAAATCAACAGAACTGTATTTCAGGATTAAAATTGAATCTACACCTCCTATGCTTGTGGTGAAAAGGTATTTTGATTTGGTTTCTATGAAATGGTGAATGTCATTCATCTTGCAAAACTTCATTCAGCAATAACAGTATTTCATGAAATAGTTTTTCTACGAACACTTGCAACTGGGTTTGTAAGGTGTGTGTATATAACAGCAACGTTAAAGTTAAATGTGTTTCTTTCCACATACCTGAGGTGGATGTTAAGCAGTGGATTTAGGAATGATGCGGGGGAGGTAAGGACTGGAAGGAGCTTAAAATGTGTTCTTGTGCCTCTTCAGATCCTCAGTGCCTGCTAATCTGTCATAGTCTCAATTTAAAATGGTGGATCTAGCCCTTGTGCATTGCCCTTATGGTGCCTGGTGCTTCCTCACTCTAGCTAGTGTACGTTATGGGTAGCTGCTAAGATTTGTTTGCATCACTTTTTGGATAAAAACCTCTTTGGGTGCTGAGTGTCATTAACACCCACTGAGAAATATCTAAGTTGTGTAATAATTCAGTTTACATAGTAACTGACAAGCCTTTGCCCTGCTGTAGGAGGCTGGATTGGCTTGTAGTGAGTACCAAGGGGTACTTGCACCTTGCACCAGGCCCAGTTATCCCTTATTAGTGTATAGGGTGTCTAGCAGGATAGGCTGATAGATAATGGTAGCTGAGCAGAGCAGCTTAGGCTGAACTAGGAGACGAGTGAAGCTCCTACAGTACCACTTAGTGTCATATGCACAATATCGTAAGAAAACACAATACACAGTTATACTAAAAATAAAGGTACTTTATTTTTATGACAATATGCCAAAGTATCTCAGAGTGTACCCTCAGTGAGAGGATAGGAAATATACACAAGATATATATACACAATACCAAAAATATGCAGTATAGTCTTAGAAAACAGTGCAAACAATGTATAGGTACAATAGGATGCAATGGGGACACATAGGGATAGGGGCAACACAAACCATATACTCCAAAAGTGGAATGCGAACCACGAATGGACCCCAAACCTATGTGACCTTGTAGAGGGTCGCTGGGACTAATAGAAAATAGTGAGGGTTAGAAAAATAGCCCACCCCAAGACCCTGAAAAGTGAGTGCAAAGTGCACTAAAGTTCCCCAAAGGACAAAGAAGTCGTGATAGGGGAATAAGGCAGGAAAGACACAAACCAACAATGCAACAACGATGGATTTCCAGTCGAGGGTACCTGTGGAACAAGGGGACCAAGTCCAAAAGTCACAAGCAAGTCGGAGATGGGCAGATGCCCAGGAAATGCCAGCTGTGGGTGCAAAGAAGCTTCTACTGGACAGAAGAAGCTGAGGTTTCTGCAGGAACGACAAGGGCTAGAGACTTCCCCTTTGGAGGACGGATCCCTCACGCCGCGGAGAGTCGTGCAGAAGTGTTTTCCCGCCGAAAGAACACCAACAAGCCTTGCTAGCTGCAAATCATGCGGTTAGCGTTTTTGGATGCTGCTGTAGCCCAGGAAGGACCAGGATGTCGCAAATTGCGTCGGGAGAGAGAGGGGACGTCGAGCAAGACAAGGAGCCCTCTCAGCAGCAGGTAGCACCCGGAGAAGTGCCAGAAACAGGCACTACGAGGATGCATGAAACGGTGCTCACCCGAAGTTACAAAAAGGAGTCCCACGTCGCCGGAGACCAACTTAGAAAGTCGTGCAATGCAGGTTAGAGTGCCGTGGACCCAGGCTTGGCTGTGCACAAAGGATTTCCGCCGGAAGTGCACAGGGGCCGGAGTAGCTGCAAAAGTCGCGGTTCCCAGCAATGCAGTCTGGCGTGGGGAGGCAAGGACTTACCTCCACCAAACTTGGACTGAAGAGTCACTGGACTGTGGGAGTCACTTGGACAGAGTTGCTGGATTCGAGGGACCTCGCTCGTCGTGCTAAGAGGAGACCCAAGGGACCGGTAATGCAGCTTTTTGGTGCCTGCGGTTGCAGGGGGAAGATTCCGTCGACCCACGGGAGATTTCTTCGGAGCTTCTAGTGCAGAGAGGAGGCAGACTACCCCCACAGCATGCACCACCAGGAAAACAGTCGAGAAGGCGGCAGGATCAGCGTTACAGAGTTGCAGTAGTCGTCTTAGCTACTATGTTGCAGTTTTGAAGGCTTCCAGCGCGGTCAGCAGTCGATTCCTTGGCAGAAGGTGAAGAGAGAGATGCAGAGGAACTCGGATGAGCTCTTGCATTCGTTATCTAAAGTTTCCCCAGAGACAGAGACCCTAAATAGCCAGAAAAGAGGGTTTGGATACCTAGGAGAGAGGATAGGCTAGCAACACCTGAAGGAGCCTATCAGAAGGAGTCTCTGACGTCACCTGGTGGCACTGGCCACTCAGAGCAGTCCAGTGTGCCAGCAGCACCTCTGTTTCCAAGATGGCAGAGGTCTGCAGCACACTGGAGGAGCTCTGGACACCTCCCAGGGGAGGTGCAGGTCAGGGGAGTGGTCACTCCCCTTTCCTTTGTCCAGTTTCGCGCCAGAGCAGGGCTAAGGGGTCCCCTGAACCGGTGTAGACTGGCTTATGCAGAATTGGGCACATCTGTGCCCAAGAAAGCATTTCCAGAGGCTGGGGGAGGCTACTCCTCCCCTGCCTTCACACCATTTTCCAAAGGGAGAGGGTGTAACACCCTCTCTCAGAGGAAGTCCTTTGTTCTGCCATCCTGGGCCAGGCCTGGCTGGACCCCAGGAGGGCAGAAGCCTGTCTGAGGGGTTGGCAGCAGCAGCAGCTGCAGTGAAACCCCAGGAAAGGCAGTTTGGCAGTACCAGGGTCTGTGCTACAGACCACTGGGATCATGGGATTGTGCCAACTATGCCAGGATGGCATAGAGGGGGCAATTCCATGATCATAGACATGTTACATGGCCATATTCGGAGTTACCATGGTGAAGCTACATATAGGTAGTGACCTATATGTAGTGCACGCGTGTAATGGTGTCCCCGCACTCACAAAGTCCGGGGAATTGGCCCTGAACAATGTGGGGGCACCTTGGCTAGTGCCAGGGTGCCCTCACACTAAGTAACTTTGCACCTAACCTTTACCAGGTAAAGGTTCGACATATAGGTGACTTATAAGTTACTTAAGTGCAGTGTAAAATGGCTGTGAAATAATGTGGACGTTATTTCACTCAGGCTGCAGTGGCAGGCCTGTGTAAGAATTGTCAGAGCTCCCTATGGGTGGCAAAAGAAATGCTGCAGCCCATAGGGATCTTCTGGAACCCCAATACCCTGGGTACCTGAGTACCATATACTAGGGAATTATAAGGGTGTTCCAGTAAGCCAATGTAAATTGGTAAAATTGGTCACTAGCCTGTTAGTGACAATTTGAAAGAAATGAGAGAGCATAACCACTGAGGTTCTGGTTAGCAGAGCCTCAGTGAGACAGTTAGGCATCACACAGGGAACACATACATATAGGCAACAAACTTATGAGCACTGGGGTCCTGGCTAGCAGGGTCCCAGTGACACATAACAAACATACTGAAAACATAGGGTTTTCACTATGAGCACTGGGCCCTGGCTAGCAGGATCCCAGTGAGACAGTGAAAACACCCTGACATACACTCACGAACAGGCCAAAAGTGGGGGTAACAAGGCTAGAAAGAGGCTACTTTCTCACACCTGCCTCTTACCTACAGCTGGGGCCTCAAGTGGTTGCATGTTTTGCCACATGGCTTCCTGTTTCCCTTGGGATGTCCCAAGGGGTGAACTGGCTGTAAGTACTTGTGTCAACTAAGAAGTGGAAGAGATTGGTCCGATATCTCACTTCTCGAGTTAAGGCATCTAAGAAAACCCTAGAGTGCCTTTATTGAGAGAGTGCACAGTCAAATGTCCTCCCTATAACCAGAAGTGACATCCTTGGAGTGGAGTAAACACTGGAGCCTTCAATACTGAAGAGTCTTTGAGTCTTGCTGTTGATACATTATTCTGATTAAGCACATTGACTTAGTGGAATCTATTCCAAAGGTTTGTACTAATTATCATAGCAAACTGAACCTAGTGGTTTAAGATTCTAACAGTTTGCATTTTACCGCAGCCTTCTTCAGCTGACCCGGTGTTGCTCAGTTGTCCATTCTGCTGTGTGAAGAATGTTTTTGCATCCAACACTGCCTGCACCATAAAAGGTAAGTTATGGGTTCATAAAGTGTGCATGTTACATGCACCATACAAAAGTATGTTGCACGTGATCGTTTTTGTTATAGTAGGTTGGATCAGTGACTTCTGAGGTGGTGGCAGAATAGCACGAGTAAGACAAGAATGTGGTGAGGACTGGGGGTGGGCGGGACTTCGGAGGATAGAAAGTGTATCAAGAGGGAAGCGCAGCTTACTGTGCCATGAGAATACAGCTGAGCACTAACAGATTTAAGCATTTGGGAGCTGCATCATTCTTAAGAAGCCTACCACCCCACATGCACACATACTGCATGTGTATGAATGTAGGGTTCTAGGCTTCCTAAGAATGTTGACGCTCCCAAATGCGGTAACATCTGCTTGCAAAGGGTGGCCCAGCACCTCAAGTTTCAAGGAGTGAAGATTACCAAAGGGGGTGTATGTATACATTTGTACCTGAAACATAAATTTAAAACCAGCTCACAAGGCAGTGCCCTGTGCATACTCAATTTTTCTATTTACCTTTGATATACTGGCATGCGTGGGTTAGCTTTCTCTCCACTGTATGTTCAAAGGGGAAACATACCTGTTTGGTTTACAACAGAGAGTGGAGGAAACGTTTAAAGACTCTGTTAGCCTTATTTGATCATTTTGGATGTTTGAACATCTCAGGTGCTATAGCTACCCTCGCTCACTTTCTTCATCTTGTTTTCTTGTAGGTGACTCTCTTTGCACAAAATGCCTCTTGGAAAAGACGTCTTTGGTGGCCAGACCTTTTCTCACTTCACAGTTTTATGCCAATGTAAAATAAAGTATTAAAATGAATTGTTGTCTGTGCTAATTCTGAGAGCGGGAAAGATTCCGGGGAGGGGTGCTCCTGTGAGTTAATTCACTCCCACCCACCGCACCCCTCCCACCTCCCCTCCCACTCCCTACTCCCCTCCCACCTCCCCTCCCTGAACACTCCCACCCTCCCCCTCCCTCTAACACTCCCACCCTCCCCTAACACTCCCTCCCTCTAACACTCCCCCTCCCTCTAACCCTCCCCTCCCTCTAACACTCCCACCCTCCCCTCCCTCCCACCCTCCCTCTAACACTCCCACCCTCCCCTCCCATCCCTCCCTCTAACACTCCCACCCTCCCCTCCCTCTAACACTCCCACCCCTCCCTCTAACACTCCCACCCTCCCCCTCCCCCTAACACTCCCACCCCTCCCTCTAACACTCCCACCCTCCCTCTCCCTCCCACTCCCACACTCCCACCCTCCCCCTAACACTCCCACCCTCCCCCTCCCTCTAACACTCCCACCCTCCCCCTCCCTCTAACACCCTCCCCACCCTCCCTCTAACACTCCCACCCTCCCCCTCCCTCTAACACTCCCCTCCCCCTAACACTCCCACCCTCCCCTCCCTCTAACCCTCCCTCCCTCCCTCCAACACTCCCACCCTCCCCCTCCCTCTAACACTCCCACCCTCCCCCTCCCTCTAACACTCCCACCCTCCCCTCCCTCTAACACTCCCACCCTCCCCTCCCTCTAACACTCCCACCCTCCCCTCCCTCTAACACTCCCACCCTCCCCCCTCCCACCCTCCCACCCCCTCCCTCTAACACTCCCACCCACTCCCCTCCCCTTAACACTCCCACCCTCCCCTCCCTCTAACACTCCCACCCTCCCTCTAACACTCCCACCCTCCCCCTCCCTCTAACACTCCCACCCTCCCCCTCCCTCTAACACTCCCACCCTCCCCTCCCTCTAAAACTCCCACCCCCTCCCCTCCCCTCTAACACTCCCACCCCCTCCCCTTAACACTCCCACCCTCCCCTCCCTCTAACACTCCCACCCTCCCCCTCCCACCCTCCCCCTCCCCCTAACACTCCCACCCCTCCCCTCCCTCCCCTCTAACACTCCCACCCTCCCCCTCCCACCCTCTCCCACCCTCCCTCTAACACTCCCACCCCCTCCCCTCCTCTAACACTCCCACCCCCTCCCCTCCCCCTCCCTCTAACACTCCCACCCTCCCCCTCCCTCTAACACTCCCACCATCCCCTCCCCTCCCTCTAACACTCCCACCCCTCCCACCCTCCCCCTCCCCCTAACACTCCCACCCCCTCCCCTCCTCTAACACTCCCACCCCCTCCCCTCCCCCTAACACTCCCACCCCCTCCCCTTAACACTCCCACCCTCCCCTCCCTCTAACACTCCCACCCTCCCCTCCCCCTAACACTCCCACCCCCTCCCCTCCCCTTAACACTCCCCCCCTCCCCTCCCTCTAACACTCCCCCCATCCCCTCCCTCTAACACTCCCACCACCTCCCCTCCCCTCCACACTCCCACCCTCCCCCTCCCTCTAACACTCCCACCCTCCCCTCCCTCTAACACTCCCACCCCCTCCCCTCCCTCTAACACTCCCACCCCCTCCCCTCCCCTCTCCCACCCTCCCCTCCCTCTAACACTCCCACCCCCTCCCCTCCCCTCTCCCACCCTCCCCTCCCTCTAACACTCCCACCCCCTCCCCTCCACACTCCCACCCTCCCCTCCCTCTAACACTCCCACCCTCCCCCTCCCTCCAACACTCCCACCCCCTCCCCTCTCCCACCCTCCCCTCCCTCTAACACTCCCACCCCCTCCCCTCCCCCTAACACTCCCACCATCCCCTCCCTCTAACACTCCCACCCTCCCCCTCCCTCTAACACTCCCACCCCCTCCCCTCCCCTCCACACTCCCCCCCTCCCCTCCCCTCCACACTCCCACCCTCCCCTCCCCTCTAACACTCCCACCCCCTCCCCTCCAACACTCCCACCCCCTCCCCTCCCCTCCACACTCCCACCCCCTCCCCTCCCACCCTCCCCCTCCCTCTAACACTCCCACCCTCCCCCTCCCTCTAACACTCCCACCCTCCCCCTCCCACCCTCCCCTTAACACTCCCACCCTCCCCTCCCTCTAACACTCCCACCCTCCCCTCCCCCTAACACTCCCACCCCCTCCCCTTAACACTCCCACCCTCCCCTCCCTCTAACACTCCCACCCCCTCCCCTTAACACTCCCACCCTCCCCCTCCCTCTAACACTCCCACCCTCCCCCTCCCTCTAACACTCCCACCCTCCCCTCCCTCTAACACTCCCACCCCCTCCCTCTAACACTCCCACCCTCCTCTCCCTCTAACACTCCCACCCCCTCCCCTCCACACTCCCACTCCCACCATCCCCTCCCTCTAACACTCCCACCCTCCCCTCCCTCTAACACTCCCACCATCCCCCTCCCCCTCCCCCTAACACTCCCACCATCCCCCTCCCCCTAACACTCCCACCCTCCCCCTCCCTCCCCTCCCCCCCCCCTTAACACTCCCACCCTCCCCTCCCTCTAACACTCCCACCCCCTCCCCTTAACACTCCCACCCTCCCCTCCCTCTAACACTCCCACCCTCCCCCTCCCACCCTCCCCCTCCCCCTAACACTCCCACCCCTCCCCTCCACACTCCCACCCTCCCCTCCCACCCTCCCCTCCCCTCTAACACTCCCACCCTCCCCTCCCCCTAACACTCCCACCCTCCCCTCCCCCTAACACTCCCACCCCCTCCCCTAACACTCCCACCCTCCCCTCCCCCTAACACTCCCACCATCCCCTCCCTCTAACACTCCCACCCTCCCTCTAACACTCCCATCCCCTCCCTCTAACACTCCCACCCCCTCCCCTCCCCTCTAACACTCCCACCCTCCCCTCCCCCTAACACTCCCACCCCCTCCCCTCCCCCTAACACTCCCCACCATCCCCTCCCTCTAACACTCCCACCCTCCCTCTAACACTCCCATCCCCTCCCCTCTAACACTCCCACCCCCTCCCCTCCCTCTAACACTCCCACCCCCTCCCCTTAACACTCCCACCCTCCCCTCCCTCCAACACTCCCCCCCCTCCCCTCCCTCTAACACTCCCACCCCTCCCACCCTCCCCCTCCCCCTAACACTCCCACTCCCACCCTCCCCCTCCCTCTAACACTCCCACCCTCCCCTCCCTCTAACACTCCCACCCTCCCCCTCCCTCTAACACTCCCACCCTCCCCTCCCTCTAACACTCCCACCCTCCCCCTCCCTCTAACACTCCCACCCTCCCCTCCCTCTAACACTCCCACCCCCTCCCCTCCCCTCCACACTCCCCCCTCCCCTCCACACTCCCACCCTCCCCTCCCTCTAACACTCCCACCCTCCCCTCCCTCCAACACTCCCCCCCTCCCCTCCCCTCTAACACTCCCACCCTCCTCTCCCTCTAACACTCCCACCATCCCCTCCCTCTAACACTCCCACCCTCCCCCTCCCTCCCACCCTCCCACCCCCTCCCCCTAACACTCCCACCCTCTCCCCTCCCCTCTAACACTCCCACCCTCCCACCCCCTCCCCCTAACACTCCCACCCTCTCCCCTCCCCTCTAACACTCCCACCCCCTTCCCACCCTCCCCTCCCCCTAACACTCCCACCCCCTCCCCTCCACACTCCCACCCTCCCCTCCCACCCTCCCCTCTAACACTCCCTCCCCTCCACACTCCCACCCTCCCCTCCCACCCTCCCCTCTAACACTCCCTCCCTCTAACACTCCCACCCCCTCCCCTCCCCTCCCCCACCCCCTCCCCTCCCCTCTCCCACCCTCCCCTCCCTCTAACACTCCCACCCTCCTCTCCCTCTAACACTCCCACCATCCCCTCCCTCTAACACTCCCACCCTCCCCCTCCCTCCCCTCCCCCACCCTCCCCTCCCACCCCCTCCCCTTAACACTCCCACCCCCTCCCCCTCCCTCTAACACTCCCACCCCCTCCCTTTAACACTCCCACCCTCCCCTCCCTCTAACACTCCCACCCCCCCCCTCCCTCTAACACTCCCACCCCCCCCCTCCCTCTAACACTCCCACCCCCTCCCTTTAACACTCCCACCCTCCCCTCCCTCTAACACTCCCACCCCCTCCCCTCCACACTCCCACCCCCTCCCCCTCCCTTTAACACTCCCACCCTCCCCTCCCTCTAACACTCCCACCCCCTCCCCTTAACACTCCCACCCTCCCCCTCCCTCTAACACTCCCACCCCCTCCCTTTAACACTCCCACCCTCCCCTCCCTCTAACACTCCCACCCCCTCCCCTTAACACTCCCACCCCCTCCCTTTAACACTCCCACCCTCCCCTCCCTCTAACACTCCCACCCCCTCCCCTTAACACTCCCACCCTCCCCTCCCTCTAACACTCCCACCCCCTCCCCTCCACACTCCCACCCACCCCCTCCCCTCCCTCTAACACTCCCACCCACCCCCTCCCCCTAACACTCCCACCCTCCCCTCCCTCTAACACTCCCACCCCCTCCCCTCACACTCCCACCCACCCCCTCCCCTCCCTCTAACACTCCCACCCCCTCCCCTTAACACTCCCACCCACCCCCTCCCCTCCCTCTAACACTCCCACCATCCCCTCCCTCTAACACTCCCACCCTCCCCTCCCTCTAACACTCCCACCCTCCCCTCCCTCTAACACTCCCACCCCCTCCCCTCCACACTCCCACCCCCTCCCCTCCACACTCCCACCCTCCCCTTAACACTCCCACCCTCCCCCTCCCTCTAACACTCCCACCCCCTCCCCTCCACACTCCCACCCCCTCCCCTCACACTCCCACCCACCCCCTCCCCTCCCTCTAACACTCCCACCCTCCCCTCCCTCTAACACTCCCACCCTCCCCTCCCTCTAACACTCCCACCCCCTCCCCTTAACACTCCCACCCTCCCCTCCCTCTAACACTCCCACCCTCCCCTCCCTCTAACACTCCCACCCCCTCCCCTTAACACTCCCACCCTCCCCTCCCTCCCCCTAACACTCCCACTCCCACCCTCCCCCCTCCCTCTAACACTCCCACCCTCCCCCTCCCTCTAACACTCCCACCCCCTCCCCTCCCCTCCACACTCCCACCCTCCCCTCCCTCTAACACTCCCACCCTCCCCCTCCCTCTAACACTCCCACCCTCCCCCTCCCTCTAACCCTCCCTCCCTCCCTCCAACACTCCCACCCTCCCCCTCCCTCCAACACTCCCACCCTCCCCCTCCCTCTAACACTCCCACCCTCCCCCTCCCTCTAACACTCCCACCCCCTCCCCTCCCCTCCACACTCCCCCCCTCCCCTCCACACTCCCACCCTCCCCTCCCTCTAACACTCCCACCCTCCCCCCTCCCTCCCACCCTCCCACCCCCTCTAACACTCCCACCCCCTCCCCTCCCTCTAACACTCCCACCCTCCCCTCCCCCTAACACTCCCACCCCCTCCCCTCCACACTCCCACCCTCCCCTCCCACCCTCCCCTCTAACACTCCCTCCCCTCCACACTCCCACCCTCCCCTCCCACCCTCCCCTCTAACACTCCCTCCCTCTAACACTCCCACCCCCTCCCCTCCCCTCTCCCACCATCCCCTCCCTCTAACACTCCCACCCTCCCCCTCCCTCCCCTCCCCCACCCTCCCCTCCCACCCCCTCCCCTTAACACTCCCACCCCCTCCCCTCCCCCCCCTCCCTCTAACCCTCCCTCCCTCCCTCCAACACTCCCACCCCCTCCCCTTAACACTCCCACCCTCCCCTCCCTCCAACACTCCCACCCCTCCCACCCTCCCCCTAACACTCCCACTCCCACCCTCCCCCTCCCTCTAACACTCCCACCCTCCCCCTCCCTCTAACACTCCCACCCCCTCCCCTCCCCTCCACACTCCCACCCTCCCCTCCCTCTAACACTCCCACCATCCCCTCCCTCTAACACTCCCACCCTCCCCTCCCTCTAACACTCCCACCCCCTCCACACTCCCACCCCCTCCCCTCACACTCCCACCCACCCCCTCCCCTCCCTCTAACACTCCCACCATCCCCTCCCTCTAACACTCCCACCCTCCCCTCCCTCTAACACTCCCACCCTCCCCCTCCCTCTAACACTCCCACCCCCTCCCCCTCCCTCTAACACTCCCACCCCCCTCCCCCTCCCCTCCCTCTAACACTCCCACCCTCCCCCTCCCTCTAACACTCCCACCCCCTCCCCTCCCTCTAACACTCCCACCCCCTCCCCCTCCCCTCCCCTCTCCCACCCTCCCCTCCCTCTAACACTCCCACCCTCCCCTCCCCTCTCCCACCCCCTCCCCTCCCCTCTCCCACCCTCCCCTCCCCTCTCCCACCCCCCTCCCCTCCCTCTAACACTCCCACCCCCTCCCCCTCCCCTCCCCTCTCCCACCCTCCCCTCCCTCTAACACTCCCACCCTCCCCCTCCCTCTAAAACTCCCACCCCCTCCCCTCCCCTCCCCCTAACACTCCCACCCTCCCCCTCCCTCTAAAACTCCCACCCCCTCCCCTCCCCTCTAACACTCCCACCCTCCCCTCCCCCTCCCACCCTCCCCCTCCCTCTAAAACTCCCACCCTCCCCTCCCCTCCACACTCCCACCCTCCCCTCCCCCTAACACTCCCACCCTCCCCCTCCCTCTAAAACTCCCACCCCCTCCCCTCCCTCTAACCCTCCCTCTCACACTCCCACCCCCTCCCCTCCCTCTAACACTCCCACCCTTCCCCTCCCCCTAACACTCCCACCCTCCCCCTCCCTCTACACTCCCACCCTCCCCTCCCCCTAACACTCCCACCCTCCCCCCTCCCTCTAAAACTCCCACCCCCCTCCCCTCCCTCTAACCCTCCCTCTCACACTCCCACCCCCTCCCCTCCCTCTAACACTCCCACCCTTCCCCTCCCCCTAACACTCCCACCCTCCCCCTCCCTCTAACACTCACCCCCCCCTCCCCTCCCTCCCCTCCCACCCCCTCCCCTCCCCTCTAACACTCCCACCCTCCCCTCCCTCTAACCCTCCCTCCCTCCCTCTAACACTCCCACCCTCCCCTCCCCTCCACACTCCCACCCTCCCCTCCCCCTAACACTCCCACCCTCCCCCTCCCCTCCCCTCTAACACTCCCACCCTCCCCTCCCCCTAACACTCCCACCCTCCCCCTCCCTCTAAAACTCCCACCCTCCCCTCCCCTCCACACTCCCACCCTCCCCTCCCCCTAACACTCCCCCCCTTCCCCTCCCCCTAACACTCCCACCCTCCCCCTCCCTCTAACACTCCCACCCTCCCCTCCCTCTAACACTCCCACCCCCTCCCCTCCCTCCCCCTCCCCTCCCCTCTAACACTCCCACCCTCCCCTCCCTCTAACCCTCCCCTCCCTCTAACCCTCCCTCCCCTCCCTCCAACACTCCCCCCCCCCCCCAACACTCCCCCCCTAACACTCCCACCCTCTCCCCTCCCTCTAACACTCCCACCCCCTCCCCCTCCCCTCCCTCTAACACTCCCACCCTCCCCTCCCTCTAACACCCCACCCCCCCCCCTCTAACACTCCCACCCCCCCCTCCCCTCTAACACTCCCACCCCCCTCCCCTCCCCTCTAACACACCCCACCCACCCCACCCCTCCCTCCCACCACCCCACCCACCCCTCCCCACTAACACTCCCACCCCCTCCCCTCCCCTCCCTCAACCACTCCCACCCTCCCCCCTACACCCCACCCCCCACCCCCCCCCCTAACCCACCCCACCCCCCTCCCCTCCCCTCTAACACTCCCACCCCCCCTCCCTCCCACCCTCCCCCTCCCCCTCACACTCCCACCCCCCCTCCCCTCCCTCTAACACTCCCCCCCCTCCCCTCCACACTCCCCACCCCTCCCCCTCCCCTAACACACCCACCCCCCTCCCCTCCCCCTAACACTCCCACCCTCCCCCCTCTAACCCTCCCTCCCTCCCTCCAACACTCCCACCCTCCCCCTCCCTCCCCTCCCTCTAACACTCCCACCCCCTCCCCTCCCTCTAACACTCCCACCCCCTCCCCCTAACACTCCCACCCTCTCCCCTCCCCTCCCCTCCCCTCCCTCTAACACTCCCACCCTCCCCCTCCCTCTAACACTCCCACCCCCTCCCCTCCCTCTAACACTCCCACCCTCCCCCTAACACTCCCACCCCCCTCCCCTCCCTCTAACACTCCCACCCTCCCCTCCCTCTAACCCTCCCTCCCTCCCTCCAACACTCCCACCCTCCCCCTCCCTCCAACACTCCCACCCTCCCCCTCCCTCTAACACTCCCACCCTCCCCCTCCCTCCAACACTCCCACCCCCTCCCCTCCCTCTAACACTCCCACCCCCTCCCCTCCACACTCCCACCCTCCCCCTCCCTCTAACACTCCCACCCCCTCCCCTCCACACTCCCACCCTCCCCCTCCCTCTAACACTCCCACCCCCTCCCCTCCCTCTAACACTCCCACCCCCTCCCCTCCCCTCTCCCACCCTCCCCTCCCTCTAACACTCCCACCCCCTCCCCTCCACACTCCCACCCTCCCCTCCCTCTAACACTCCCACCCCCTCCCCTCCACACTCCCACCCTCCCCCTCCCTCTAACACTCCCACCCCCTCCCCTCCCTCTAACACTCCCACCCCCTCCCCTCCCCTCTCCCACCCTCCCCTCCCTCTAACACTCCCACCCTCTCCCCTCCCCTCTAACACTCCCACCCCCTCCCCTCCCTCTAACACTCCCACCCTCCCCCTAACACTCCCACCCTCCCACCCCCTCCCCCTAACACTCCCACCCTCCCCCTCCCTCTAACACTCCCACCCCCTCCCCTCCCTCTAACACTCCCCTCCCCCTAACACTCCCACCCTCCCCTCCCTCTAACCCTCCCTCCAACACTCCCACCCCTCCCACCCTCCCCCTCCCCCTAACACTCCCACTCCCACCCACCCCCTCCCCTCCACACTCCCACCCCCTCCCCTCACACTCCCACTCCCACCCACCCCCTCCCCTCCACACTCCCACCCCCTCCCCTCACACTCCCACCCACCCCCTCCCCTCCCTCTAACACTCCCACCCTCCCCCTCCCACCCTCCCCTCTAACACTCCCACCCTCCCCTCCCTCTAACACTCCCACCCTCCCCCTCCCCCTAACACTCCCACCCTCCCCTCCCACCCCCTCCCCTCTAACACTCCCACCCTCCCCTCCCTCTAACACTCCCACCCTCCCCCTCACCCTAACACTCCCACCCTGCTGAAGTAAGACCAAACGGAAGGACTGCAAACTGATAGTGCTGCGATCCCACCACAAACCAGAGATACTTCCTGTGCGACTTAAGTATCGGGATATGAAAGTAAGCATCCTGCAAGTCGACAGACACCATCCAATCTCCTTTGTTCAGCGCCAAAAGCACCTGAGCTAGGGTCAGCATCTTGAACTTTTCCTGTTTGAGGAACGAATTCAAAATCCTCAGGTCCAGGATTGGCCTCAACCGACCATCCTTCTTGGGGATCAGGAAGTATCTTGAATAACAACCCTGACCCCTCTCCTGCTCTGGAACCAACTCCATTGCACCCTTTGAAAGGAGGACTAGAACCTCCTGTTCTAGTAATAGGAGATGCTCTTCTGAACAGTAGGATGGGCGGGGCGGGATGGGGGGTGGAAACTCCCAAAAGGGAAGGGCATAGCCTTTCCCCAGAATACTGGTGACCCAGGAGTCAGATGTTATTGCATCCCACTTGTGGAAAAAGTTCATTAACCTCCCCCCTACAGGAGTGGTATGTAAAGGAATTGGTGAATGACTAAGGCTGCTTCCCATGCTGCACCCCTCCAGAGGAAGAGGCAGAGTGCTGCTGGGCGGCTCCTCTGGTTCGGACCCTACCCCTCCCCCTCCCCGATTTATAGGGAAGATCAGTGGCGGGCTGCTGCTGAAATCTGTCCCGAAAGGAGGATGAGCCACAACCAAACCCCCTAAATCTTCTGAACAGTCTAGAAGAAGCAGAAGAGAAGGCTTGCAAGCCTAATGATTTTGCTGTGGCCCTACTCTCCTTAAATCTTTCAAGGGGTGAGTCCGCCTTGGATCCAAAAAGTTTATCCCCATCAAAGGGAAGATCCAGCAGGGCTAACTGGACATCAGATGAAAATCCAGAA
Organism: Pleurodeles waltl; assembly: GCF_031143425.1. Classification (NCBI taxonomy): domain Eukaryota; kingdom Metazoa; phylum Chordata; class Amphibia; order Caudata; family Salamandridae; genus Pleurodeles; species Pleurodeles waltl. The sequence continues at coordinate 661,166,139 of NC_090451.1, forward strand.
GAACGAAGCCAGGCCTGTCTCCTTGTAGCAACGGTAGTGCCCATAGCTCTGGCCACAGAATCAGTAGTGTCCAGCCAGACTGAATTACTTGGCTTGCCACAGCCTGAGCATCCGAAACCAGGCTCAACACCTCCTGAGACACCTCCGAATGGGGCGACTTTATCTCTTCCTTAAGGGCATAACTGTACCTGCCCAAAATGCATGTGGCATTAGTAGACTTGAGAGCCATACTGCAAGATAAAAACGCTTTCTTGGAAGACTGGTCCATCTTTTTTGAGTCCCTGTCAGAAGGCACCCCCGGGAAAGAGCCAGGGGCAGTGTGAGATGAACATGAAGCCTGTACAACCAGGATCTCTGGAGTCGGGTGCCTAGACAAAAAGCCTGGATCCGCAGGAGCCACACGATATCTGCGTGCCAATTATCTATTAATGGCCGAAGATGACACCGGCTTTTTCAAGATCTCTAAAATTGGGTCCAACAAAGCCTCATTAAATGGCAGAAGTGGCTCTGCAACTGTCGAAGCAGGATGTAACACCTCCGTTAATATATTGGGCTTAGATTCAGACACCGGCAAGGGACGGTCCAAAAAGTCAGCTGCTTTTCTTATTACAGATTGGAATGAAGGAGCCTCCTCTGTATATTCTCCAGGAGATGTTAAGTCCCACTCTGGAGAGGTGTCTAAACCACTTGCCGTATCCAAACCCTGTAGATCTCCCAGAGGTTCTTCAATCTCCCCTTCCTCCAGGGCCAGCTTCTGATACTCTTGCTCCTCAAGGAGGCGAAGAGCAAGCCTCCTTGAATGCAGTCTGGCTTCAATCCTCAGCGTCGACAGGGCGTCAGCCGACGTCGATGCCTGGCGCCGATCCTCCGATCCATCTGACGCCGGATCTATTGGCGCCGTGGACTTCTTTGGCGCCGACCGAGGCAAAGGATGAACAGGAGAACTCTCCGGTGCCGGAACAGCAGATCTACTCGGCGTCGCAGGCTGTGAAGTCGACGCCAAAGGTACTGGCGCTGAACCAACACCTCCCAAAGGAAGGAAGGGCATGAAAGGTGCCGGACGTAAAGGAGCCGGAGCACCCATATTAAAGGCCAACGGCCCGAAGGACCAGCCGGTCCACCACCTGAAGCCATTTGTTGGAAAATGGCAAACTGCATTTAGAAATGCGGAACTATCAGCACCTGGAGCCGGGAAAGCTGGATACTGTGGAGCCTGAGCTCAAGGTGACAACGGCGCCAGCCCCAGCGTCTGAGAAGCCAGTGAGAACTCCTGACGTTGAGGAACCTCAAAAACAGATGGTGGAGTCAAAGGCGAAGTCGGCGAAGCCAGTGAAGTCAGTGAAGCAGGAGGCGTCTGCAGCTGAGGTGTGATGGTGGGACTAACCTCCCATGTCTTTCGGAGCCGAACCGAAGGCGACCATGAGCGTGACCGCTCCCTACTCGACCGGCGCCGAGATTCAAGACGGCGCCGGGAGTCACGGTGACGCCGGTGGGACCTAGGCGATGATGATTTCCGCCGATGCCACTTCTCCTTCTTTTTGGATATCGCCAAAAAGAGTTTCGCCTCGCGCTCCTTCAACGCCTTCAGGTTCATACGTTGACAGGAGTCACATTTCTCCACGTCGTTGTCTGAACTGAGACACCACAAGCAGTCTACATGTGGGTCCGTCACCAACATCTTGCCTCCGCACTCCCTGCAGGGCTTAAATCCCGACTTTCGCTGAGACATCTTTGCTCTCGAAGAAAGAAACAGTGACTGTAACTACGTAGAGTAGAAGCAGTAGCTCCCTCGAAGAATAACCATTGGTTGAAGGCACGGAAAAAAGGGACCTGACGTTGGCACATCGGTGAGACCTCTTATTGCCTGTATGACGTCAGACAGCGTTGCATGGGCAATTGTGACGTCCTCTTAGACGTCCAGAAGCTAGGGAGAAAATTTCAGTTGGAAGCTGGCGCAGGGGTAAAAATTCAATGAGTGAGGAATCCACAGGTAGTTGTATCCATCAGAAAATCATTTCACACCATTTGCAGGGCTCTCATGCCCGATGTTATGGTCTGCCAACGAGGCAAAAAGATTTGGATCCTTCCTGAAACTCGTTAGCTGTGCTCCAAACCTTGTAGAGGTTTGGCAGTTAGGGCTTCAAGGGGTGGGTTCAGTGGAATGAGTAGCTTGCTGACATTGACCAGTGTCAGTGGGTGCTAGGGTCTCTACCTTGAAACTGCTGGGTTCCTTGCTGGGGTTGATTTGACTGACCATTTGGGGCACCTTTTCCGAAAGGAACAGTAGGGCTGATTAGGCAAGACAGATAAGCCAGACACAGTGATCTGGCCATGCTGTTCTTCAACCGCACCAGAGTGGAATATGCCTTATCTTGAAACAGACTGTCCTATCAATGTGCATATTCATAAGGGACGAATAGACAGCACCTGAAAAAACAGTTGATTGTTGCCAAGTGTGGAAGCAAAAGACAAAGTTGGTGCCAATGGCTTACCCAATTGGAAGCAGTGGTGTCAAAACCACAACAAATAGTGAACTTGGCAGCATCTTGGCTGTCCTGCATGGCTCTAGTTAGGGCAGGCCAGAGGTTTTCCAGGACACCTGGAGAAGGTAGCTGGCATTCACAGAGTTGAGGACAAAACTGTTGGGAAGAAAAGTACCCTTTTCCCAAAGGTCTCCTCTAGTTTGTACTCCCTACCAGGGCTGAGTAGTTGTAAAGCTGCTCAGGTTCATCTTACCTGTAGACAGACACCTGCACCACCAAGTTTTCAAGGGAGAGTGCTAAGACAAAAATGCAGGGTGGCCTGGGTTAGAGTGGTGATGTCTCACAATTTAGCAATTGACTCGGTGTCAGAGCAAAAACCTGGCCCAGGCCCCGTCCCGGCTCTGGCAACAGTATGTGTAACTCCCTCACTGAAGGGCAAAAAGGGCCCAGTACACGTTTGTACCAGCTGGAGAACTACCATCAAGACATCAGTTTTAACCTCTAAGCTGGAAAACTGGAGGTCAAGAACTTTGGCAGCCATATTCGTATCCATTGAGAGAGAGGAGCCCGACTCAAGGGAAGTGTAAACACCATGGGTATCTTTGAGTTCATGGTATCAATTTTCCTTGTGGTATGGTTGATCTATCTCGTCAGTGGCATCACAGTCACTGTCTGAATCCATACCAAATAAGGAATGGAACATATGTGTCCTTCCTTGTGAAAGAGGTAAGTCAGATGAGCAGTGTGGGTAGCACTGCAATGAAAGCTGAGTGCAGTCTCAGTCAGGGTCGTAGTGGCACCAAGTTGAAGTCAGAGGGTAAAATGGGAACCTCGTCCTCTGGCATCAGTGGGGTTGGCATTGGTGTGAAGCCTCTGGGAACCAGTGTGGACTGTGACAGTCGAGTCGGCAAAGGAGCCAGAGGAGGCCCAGTGATGGATTTGAAGGGTTCAACTGGTGCCAAGGACAAACCCAGGGACAGTATCTCAGATGGATAGCTTTTTGGCTTCTTGGGACCCATAGGCACAACAGAGGGTGTTGGTAAGGATCTGAAAAGTTTAAGCATGACCTCGCGGAGCTCTTCGATCTGCCGCTGGGTCGCAGACAGCCCTGGACACTTGGGTTGTACTTGGACAATTTGTGGGATGGACTCCGAAGTCGACCAATTTGAGGAGCGAGATCGAGAGGCATGGAGATGCCCTCACACCTTCTCAGGTGAATGTGAGTGGCAGGAAGAGGCCAGGTCCCGCGTGGATTTTATATATTTTTCCTTAGACTTACCTGAAGACCTGGGGCGCAATGACAACTGACTTCAGGATCGGGATCCACCCTTCGATTTGGCCAGTCTTGGTGCAGGATCTTCATGTACTTGACAACACAGAGTTTCGCCTCGTGGACTTAAATGGCCATCGGGTTAATGAATGCGCAGTCTCTGCAGACCTTAGAGTCACGGCTCGACCCCAAGCACCAGAGGCAAACCTGATGAGGATCGGTCACAGACATATGTTTGTGACAGTCTTTACAGGGCTTCAAATCTACTGTATTAGGAGGTGACATTTCCGCTGCACACAGATTTTTTTTTTAGATAAATTGTCTCAAGGAGACAACAGGTAGCTCTAGATCCACATCTGGTGGCACAAAAATAAATTAACAAACATCAGCACAGAGGAGTGGCGCCTATGTGGGGGCCTACATGTCATTTTGGGAGCAGAATGCCGTTAGTGCGGAGCCACACATCGTCATTCACCAGCACCCAGTGGTTCTGCTGAAAATGTTTCTGGATCTAGTCTGATACCTAGGGAATATTAGAAAGATAAGGAATCTAACCTGCTGTTAGACGTCTCTAGCAGAAATGTGACTTAGTCACTGTGTCTTTATATCTTTTTAGTGCAAACAATTGCTATGCAATAAAAGCCTCAAGACCCAACCTTTGGACATCAAAACACAAAAATAAAGCATTATATTTATTTTTGCATTAATGTGTATTTAAAAAAAATGTTGTGTGGGTCACATGGTTAGCAGGTCTGGATGGACACAGAGGAAACGCTACATGAGACGCAGGAGAAAATTAAAATAGGCCACATTAAAGCAAGAAGAGTAACATCTCAAGAAGTTAAACAAGGGTGAACCTTCAAGTAATTTAATTTCATTTATTGTTTTACCTATGCTCTGTTTAAAAATTGTTCTGGCCTTTATTCTAAAATCTAACACACTCACATCACTGAGATGCACACATTAAGTCCCATAGTTTAAACAAGTGGTCTGAATACATGTATTTATTCTTAAAACTATGATACTTGTGAAAAAGTGTGTTTTGATTTTTAAAGGTTGGGACTCGAAACTCGTAATGCATGACAAAAAATGCTACCAAAAATAAACTAAAAAGTAAAAAAATCGCAGATCAAGGAGCCCTGATTATTCTGTTTCCTGAATGAATGTCCCCTTAGCTACTAAATGTACACTAGACTGTTCTTACACAGGGCAGCTATGCCTATAGATGGGTGAGTGTTCTCTAAGCACCACTGAAAACAAATTATAGGGATAATTATTTTGGGATACCGTGCACTGATTTTAATATGTACTCTTCCGAGTATGATGTTTAATTTCCTACTTCCATTGGTTAGGGGTAGAATTAGTTCAAACTATAGCCCAGATCGCTTTGTTCTAAGTTTGCGCCGATTTTGCATTAAAAAATGACGCAAATGCGGCGCTAAAAAAGTATAAATATGGGCCTAAGGCCCATATTTATACTTTTTGACGCAAAACTGCGCATAGCAGTTTTGCGTCAAAAAAATTAGCGCCGGCTAACGCCATTCTGAAGCGCCATGCGGGCGCCGTATTTATTGAATGACGCTAGCCGGCGTTAGCCGCCGGCGCCGTCTGGTGTGCGTTGAAAAAAACTACGTACACCAGGCAGCGCCGGCGTATGGGGAAAATGGCGTATGGGCGTCCACAAATGGTGCAAGTCAGGCTGAGGCAAAAAAATCGCCTCAACCCGATTTGCGCCATTTTTTTACGACGCCCAACCCCCATTGAAATGACTCCTGTCTTAGCAAAGACAGGAGTCATGCCCCCTTGCCCAATGGCCATGCCCAGGGGACTTCTGTCCCCTGGGCATGGTCATTGGGCATAGTGGCATGTAGGGGGGCACAAATCAGGCCCCCTATGCCACAAAAAAAATTAAATAAAAATACTTACCTGAACTTACCTTAATGTCCCTGGGGTGGGTCCCTCCATCCTTGGGTGTCCTCCTGGGGTGGGCAAGGGTGGCAGGGGGTGTCCCTGGGGGCAGGGGAGGGCACCTCTGGGCTCATTCTGAGCCCACAGGTCCCTTAACGCCTGCCCTGACCCAGGCGCTAAAATCCAGCGCTAATGCGGGTTTTTTAGACCCGCCCACTCCCGGGCGTGATTTTTGCCTGGGAGTATAAATCCCACGCACATGCCTCGGAGTCGATTTTTTAGACGGGAACGCCTACCTTGCATATAATTAACGCAAAGTAGGTGTCCACACTAAAAAATGACGCTATCTCCATGGACTTTGGCGCTAGACGCGTCTAACGCCAAAGTATAAATAAGGAGTTAGTTTTGCGTCGAAATTGCGTCAAAAAAAAACGACGCAATTTCGGCGCAAACGGAGTATAAATATGCCCCTAAATGTCTTGTTATATGCAGATTGTAAACGGTATGCTTCATTTCTGCAGATTTTTGACCTTTTGGAAATTATTTTTAAGACGTCCTATCTTAGGCTGAAGATCCACTAAGAAAGAAAGCTTGTTGAAAAAACAGAAAAGGGAAGAATGACCTAGGACAAGGAGGAGCTTCGACAGTAGGAAATATTACGATTTGCTAACAACATTCAGGCACTGACTGAGGTACTCATACATTTCAATTACTGCTCTGCTGAGCTGTACATTGGCTGGAGCTGTGTGTACCATTAGTGATGAAGTAAGGATGCTGTGGGGCTCTGCTGCAGGCAAGGTACATCAGCTTATGACGTGTGTGCCACGAGGACCAGAAACCCTTCATATTACAAAAACTATGTTCCCTAAACATTTAGAGTTACACATATATTGATGTATTGTATTATTATTTCTTGCACTGGTTTAACTTAATATGATTTTCCACCACTGTATTAATATCTTACCTTTTTTTAACTCCTGAAGAAATGTAATGGCATTTCTGCATATTTTTTATATTTTTCTTCAGATTTGCATTGCGCTTGCGTGCTGTAATTGGCATTATCATTTCCCCAGGCTTAAAGAGGGAGTGAAAATAACATCACAGGCCGTGAAACCGACTCTAATTACATTACAGGAAGTGACATTACAGGAAATTACACCACAAGGCTCCAATCCCTTGCCCACTAGTAACTGTACCTTTTTTTTGGTCAGCCAATCTTTGTTGAAGGTTTGACAGAATGCTACTCGTCAGGTTGTATGGTATGTTTCGAAACCTTACGGCTGCCTCAAAGCACTCTGGAAAGATATGAATGATGAAAAGGACGGATTAGGTGAGAGGGAATGGTGAGGCAGCCTGGTTAATAAACAATATTTTATAAAAGAACAGATCTACCTCTTAAAACGAATAAACGTTGAAATCACACTTTAAAGCACACTAGTCAGATTACTTAGCTCAAATATATTTATTTATTGGTAGTGTGTTGTCTTCCATGGGCTTGTTTCACCAGCAGGTATTATTGCTCTTTACAAAGAGCCGTAACTACACGTCAGGTATTTTAGCCTAATAAAATGAAGGTCACCTTGTTGGTGGCTGGAAGGACCAAAAAAGGTAGGAGAGCTGACCAAGAGTTAACAGAGAATAACTCGGTGGGAACAGCAAACATTTCAGGTACCGAAAAAGACTAAAGTTAATTTAAATAGCATTCGATGTCTTAGCCCTAAAATGAGAGGTCATTTCATCACTGGATGGAATACTGTGAACACGTTGGTCTTTAGTCTTCCTAGATAAAAGGATGACTGATGATATTCTTAATCGGATCGGAAGGGTTCAAAGGAGTTACAGGGCAGTCCAGAGGAGTAATAAAAAGTAACAGTGACACAATTGTTACTTCAGTCTTGGAGCATTATAAGCCAACTCTGGCATGAAACAAGACATTCTGTACCAATACTGAACACCCTTGATCTAGGTAATGATAAATTAAAGGCATGGTGGGGAGTTTCAGTTACTCCTCTTTCATACCATACAATTAAGTGTTTTCCAGCCCATAACCCCCGTGTGCTGGATATATTATGACTAATCAAATTGCTGGCTGTGCTCCAATGCACATCACTAATTATTGGTGCTCAAAGCGCCATGGTGCAATACGGATGAGGAGGAGGAGGGTCTACACCAGGGTTGATCCAAATGCTTTTTTGACTTGGCAGCCTGAGCACCAAGTCACCGCATGGATGTCTGTGCCCAAGTAAACATCTAGTGAGATAACAGGCTTATCGAGCAGGTAGTGTACAGGACCTCCTACCAGCAGAGTAACAGTCTAAAGCGGGAAAGGATCAATTTCAGGTGATGCGGCTCATAGACAGTGAGACAGGCCTTAACAAGTAAAGACCTAGTTAATGGTGCTTGTGGAGTCATGATTCATTTCTTAGCTCCAAATCCAGAGTCAGAACCACTTAGACAGAGATGCAACAAACATCTTACATGGTAACAAGTGGCCTCACTTTATGTTATGTTATGATTGTTTCTATAGCGCTTCAACTGCCCGAAGGCCTCGTAGCGCTTATATTGCAGGCAAAATCGCAGAAACACACAACACCACTTAAGTTCAGGCTCCGAATAACCATTTTTCAGGGTTTTTCAGAATGTAATTTCCTGAGAGCTTGCTCGAATATTAATAGGCAGACTGTTCCAGAGTTTCGCTCCTTGATGGGACAAGGATCTTCTTCCCCATCTCGCTTTCCTCACTAAAGGAACATTCGCTAGGATGGCAGAGGAAGATCTAAGTTGTCTACTTGGTGCATAAAAAGTGGCTAGAGGTCTGACCATCTCAGGACCAAGGTTATGTAATGCTCTGTACATATAACATAGGGTCTTGAATTGAATTATCTTGGCAACAGGGAGCCAGTGTAATGAGGAAATTCCATTACGTATAGACTGATGATGACTTCATGATGAAATTGGAAGAAAATGTGGTATCATTAGCACTGCAGTATGCTGTTGAGGGCTGTACCAGTTGATATATGTCCTAAGCCACGTGGATTGGGTCTGTAACAAGGGAGAGGGTCAAACTGCTACAGTCTGAGCCAGTGGCGGCTCGAGAGAGGGAAAAGGAGCAGGACAGCGCATGGCGGGGGGAAGAAAACACAAAATATAATCATTATTTAAAAAATAAAATACCTTTCCTCGGTCCTCGACTGCAGTGCAGGCACAGGCTCCAAGCCTGCTCTGCTTCCAATCCTAACACTGCTTTCATGCTGCTGGCAGCATGAAAGCAACGTTAGAATTGGACGGAGTGCCCAACCAGGGCGCTCGGAGGCAGAGTGAAAGTCTCTGTCTGCTGTCTCCAACCCAGCCATGCAGTGCCTGTGTGGCTGGGTTGGAGAGAGACCAGTACGCATGTGTGTTTGCCCGGCGCAAGACGGGCATCCAAACATGTTGGAAGCTGGCCTGGTGTGTGGTGAGCATCTATGGTGTTATCACCTTATACCAGGTCCAGGTATCCCCTATTACTGAGGTGTACACAGCGTCTAGGAAGCCAGGGCTCTCTAGAGGTAGCTGTGGATGAGCAGCCAAGACTTATCCAGGAGACATGCAAAGATTATGCAATCACACTACAGTCACACAGCGCTTACACACTGAAATAGCCACACAGTGTTACACAAATAAAGGTACTTTATTATAATAACAAAAATACTAAAATACTGAATAGGCAATAATCCAATAAGAAATAAGTAAAAACACTATTATGTACACCCTAGAAGTCAGTGATTAGCATAGAAAGCAATAGCAAATAGTAAAAACAGTAGCAAATAGTGAAGGCCCTGGGGGAGACCAAAGCATATACTAAGTAAGTGGAATGCCAAAGGCAATCCTCCACCCAAGAAGTGGAATCAGTAGAGGGAAGCTGGAGGAAAGAGGAACCCCAAAAGTTAAGAACCAGGGTGCCCACAAGCGACCAGGAGAGAAAAGGTAAGGACCTGTTTTTTCCCCAAACCCACAGGAGAACTTTGGAAAAGGACTGTGCAAGACCCAGGCAAGACTGGAATAAACCAAAGGTGGATCCTGACAGAAGAGGACCTGCAAAAGAAGGGGACCAGGTCCAGTGTGAGTTGGGGTGTTTGGCTGTGGCTGGAGCCATTACCCAACCTTCTGTGGATGCAGCACCAGGTCGACAGTGGATGAAGAAATTCAGTAGTGCAACTTAGGAGCAGAAAAGGAGTTCCAGAAGTGATGCAAGTAATGTCCCACGTCGGCAGTCATGATGCAATCAGTCAGTGGTGCTGGAAAACCACCAACATGCCTTGGCAAATGCAAGAGTCAGATCAGAAGGTTGCAGTCACTTGCATCACTTCTAGAACTCCTATTCTGTTCCTGGGCTGCAGTTCTGACTTTTTTAATCCACCGTCAACCTGGTCCTGGACTTGGTCCCCTTCTTTTGCAGGTCCTCTTCTGTCAGGGTCTACCTTTGGTTTATTCCAGTCTTGTCTGGGACTTGCACAGTCCTTTTCCAAAGTACTCCTGTGGGTTTGGGGGAAAACAGGTATTTACCTCTTCTCTCCTGGTCGCTGGGGGGCACCCTGTAGTTACCTTTTGGTGTTCCTAGTTCCTCCAGCTCCCCTCTACTGATTCCACTTCCTTTGGTGCGGGACTGCTTTTCACATTCCACTTACTTAGTATATGGTTTAGTCTCTCCCTAGGGCCTTCACTATTTGCTATTGTTTTTACTATTTGCTATTGCTTTCTATGCTAATCACTGATGTCTAAGGTGTACATAATAGTGTGTTTACTCACCTCTTAGTGGAGTATTTCAAATACAGTAGTTTAGTGTTTGTGTTACTACAATAAAGCACCTTCAGTTTTGTAAAACTGTGGTTGTTTCATGTGTGTAAGTGCTGTGTGACTGTAGTGGTATTGCATAAACTTTGCATGTCTCCTAGATAAGTCTTGGCTGCTCGTCCACAGCTACCTCTAGAAAAACCTAGCTTCCTTAGCACTGTCTATACATCACTAACAGGTGATACCTAGACCTGGTATAAGGGGATAATACCATAGATGCTCACCACACACCAGGCTAGCTTCCTACATTGGTGGTGCAGCGGAGGGATAAGACACTTGCAAGTGCCTTACCACTCTTTCACTGGTTACGTTCCACAGGAAAGACCATTACAAGATGCTAGGTACACACTACACTTAGGCCCATATTTATACTTTTTTAGCGCCGCATTTGCGTCATTCCTTGACGCAAAAGCGGCGCAAACGTGCAAAAATACGACTATTTTGTAAGTTTGCGCCATTTTTGCGTCAAAATGCTGCGCTAAAAAAGTATAAATATGGGCCTCAGTTGTTAGAATTTCTATTCGCCTAAGTTTGGGTAAGCTAGGGGTCTAGCATAGCACTTGCTCTAAACTTCTCTGAGGGCCTAGTTGTTAGAGTAGTTAGGTACACGAACACCACTCTAGCAAGAAAATGTCTTCAGTAGAACCCAACTCTCAGACCCCAGACTCTCACTATGAGAGTCTCACCTTCCAAGAGCTTAGGGAGATGTGTGCCAGTAGAAAACTTAAGACAGGGAGAATTCACAGTACAATTCTACTTGTTGGCTTACTTCTAGCTTACTAGGACAATGCTGGCAGCCAGGAGGAGGAAGAAGTAGAAACTGACCCTCCAGTCCTAAACAGGGTAGATTTAGGCTACACTGGGGAGGGTCAGGAGGAACCTGGCAACCACCACAGCCCTGTTAGGAGCACTGCAGGTAGTGAGAATGGGGCAATTCCAGTAGGCCCACCCTTACTCTTAGAGGGTTGGTAGGGAAAGTTCCCAGGAAGAGGGATAGATCCTCCTCTGTGCATTCCCCTGTCTCCTGAGGAAACCCACTGCTCCACCTCAGGGGTAGAGCCCTTAGACAGGGAGCTTAGGAAACTGAGGTTGGAGGAGGCCAGCTGAGGCTGCAGCAGCAACAGCTGGCCCTAGATAGGGAGACATTGGCAGTGGGGAGGGAAAGACAAGGTTTGGGGTTAGCACCCCATGGTGGCAGCAATTTGAGCTTTAGAGACAACAGAATCAGGGAGGAATCTTAGGAATCTAGGAACCTGAGCGAGATAGTTCCACCTTACAAGGTGGGAGATGACATCTACAAATGGTTCACTGCTTTGGAGAGGGCCCATAAAGTTTGGAAGGTCCCTCAAAGGCAGTGGGCAGAAATCTTGTGGCTCTCCTCTGACAAAGGAAAAGACAAACTCCTCACTGTCAGAGACGAAGATGCAGACAATTATACAGCTTTAAACGGTGCACTGTAATGTGTTTTTTTTGTGTGACCACTGAACAATACAGAATTAAGTTCAGGGAAAGCAAGAAGGAGTCCTCCCAAGATTGGGTAGATTTTGTGGACTGTTCTGTGAAGGTTCTGGGAGTCTGGTTGCATAGGAGCAAAGTAAGTGACTACCAGCGCATATACAATCTAATTCTGAGAGAGTACATTTTGAACAACTGTATATCTGATCAGCTACATCAGTAACTGGTGGACTCTGATCTGGCCTCTCCCCAAGAATTGGGAAAGAAGGCTGACAAGTGGGTCTGCATCAGCGTGAGTAGGAAATCTCACTCAGAGAGTGACCATATGAAGAAGGAAACAGGTAAGCATCAGGATAAAGTTTGGGGACAAAGATAAAAGTAAAGAGTGTTCATCAGTCCCACAGAACAAATTCCTCTGGGGATAGGAATAAACTCTCATCCTCCAACTTTAACCCCTTGTACGCCATGGATGTAATGGTTACGTCCATAGCTGCACCTGTGAGGCGCCATGGACGTAACCATTACATCCATTGAACAGCCCTCGGGAGAAGCGCTATCACTCCCCCCGAGGGCCAAACAGGTCAGGGCTGGAAGGGGAATCCCTTCCACCCCACGTCCCCCCCAACCCCCCATGACGTCAGCGTGCAATCGCACACTGACATCATGAAAGGGAGGAAAGACGCATTGGAAGCCATTTGCTTCCAGCGCGTCGTCAGGAAAGGAGGTAAGTTTTACCTCGGGAGGATCCCTGTGAAAGAGCCATCGAGGGAAAGGAAAGCATGAAGACGACAGGGATTTTTTTTTTCTCTATTTTTTTGGGTTGGGGGCTGCCCCCTTGAGCAAGGGTCACCCCCACGGGGCAAAAAGTACTATTGGGCAGTTCTGCCCCCTTGGGGGGCAGATCGGCCTATTTTAGTTTTCTGGCCCATCTGCCCTCAAGGGGGGCAGAATCCACTTTGCGCCAGGGATCATGTGTGTGTTTTGTGTTTGGGGGGGGGGGGGGGGGGGGGTGGCCCCTTGGGCAAGGGTCGCCCTCCAAAGGGGGCAATATATTCTATGGCATTTCTGCCCCCTTTGGCGCAGATTGGCCTATTTTGTTTAGGCCCATCTGCCCCCAAGAAGAGAACACTAGACACAAGGGAAAATTTTTAAATGGTTGGTGGCGAGGTGTTTGTAAACTGGCGAAGTATTTGCATTTATGATAATAACAGTTTATTTCTTCTTTTTATTCTAGTTCAAAGCTTTTGTTTCCTTTGCTGTGGCTTGTTGCAGTTTTGGCAGTGGTTGTCCTGCGGTATGTGTAGTTGCATGCTTTAGGTAAGTAATTAAATTTACTCCAACGGAGTATTGTTGCCATGCATGAATGACATGTTTGTAAGTGGTGTGCTGAATGCAGGATTATGTGTAAAATTGTCTTTAGATTTATGCACAATGATTATTGTGTTGTCTTATGTCTAATTTGCTTTGTTTCTCTTTTTAGTGGGATATCATTGGTGATTGATGTGTAGAGTAGTTGCTGGTGAGTCAAGTTTTTTCAGGCAAGTGAGCGGTATAGTTTTTGAGTTCATAACTCTTAATGATAAAGCTACACTTTGTTTGTTACTTATCTTACTCAGTGCTGGTTGTTGGGGGTGCATTTGTCCAGTTTATTTTTGTAGGAAGGATCATGGCTAGCCGTAGGATGACCGCTCAGCAGGTTGTTGGTGTGCTTTTTGAGTCGTCTTCTGACCATGTTTATGAGACTGACTCTGCATCTGAGGCAGAGGAGGAAGTGCAAGATTCTGGAAGTGAATTTTCTGTCAGAGAGGAATCATCATCTGATGATGAAACCACTCTCAGTGCTGATGAATGGCCTGTTTAAGAGGACACTGATGTGCAAATGGTGCAGGAGCCAGTGGCTGAAAGACTTTCCATTGGAAGACCTGACACGTGGGTTGCACCAAACATGGAGCAGCCACAGTTGCCTGCGTTTACTGGTTTCCCAGGGTGTCGAGTTAATACGGAAAACTTTTTGCCCGTCAACATTTTGAGTTGTTTATGGACAATATATTTTTGGAAGAGATTGTTGAGCAGACTAATTTGTATGCAGAGCAGTATTTGAGGGACAACGCTGCCAGACTTAGGCCACACTCTACAGCTAGCCGGTGGATTCCCACAAATCTGGAAGAGTTGAAAAAGTTCTTGGGTTTAACTTTTTTGACGGGGCTGATAAGGAAGCCATCATTGCCTTCATATTGATCTACTAGTCCCTTGATAGCAACTGCTATATTTCCTGCCATCATGAGTCATAACCTGTATCAGCTTCTTCTTTTGTAGTGTGGTCATTTTTATGTATCCTTTGCGCGTTTGCTTCAGGCGTTAGGCCTTTGTGCACCTTGCCCTGGATGTATTTTATTCCTTTGCTCGCAGCATCGGTCCTCTGTGCACTTTGCTCTAAATGCATTTTATTCAGCTTCGTACTGGTATTATTCAAATAGACAGTTCTACGGTCTACTTTTATTTTGTATATCACACTGTTTAGCCTACTTCAGCACTGGAGTTCTCAATAACACATTCTTCCTCACTCTGTGCTTCAGTCTGGTACATTGCCGATAGACGTGGTAGGAGTTTAGTCTTTGGGTTGCAGCTTGCGTAGGGATGTTTTGTTACCACATCGACATGTTAGTTATAAAAACACTTCCTTGTCCTAATACACATAAGAGGGGGATTACGACCAGGGAACCACAACTAGACGCTGACTGCCCTATTGCAGATGCTGATGCCGATCACAGGCCTTTGCTCAGATATGAGGGTTGATGTCTTCCCAGGGAATCTGAAAGGCAAGCTTAGAGCTTAACATGCTGTGCTCGAAATAGAAGTTACTTAGAGAGAACGTAACCTATTAACACTATGATAGCGTTATTCTTATGTTTCACTCTCCTCATGACTATTTCAATCCTACTGTGTTGTATGGTTCTGGTTGTTGCGGCTCACGCCTTATTATCTAAAATGCAGTCGTTTTATTAAAAACAATCTATAAAACATAAACTTCCTTTGTCATTTGTATATGAGATCATACTGTAAATGAGAGAGCTGGTTAGGATCGGAATGACCACGACTTCCCTGAGAAGTTCTAAAGATGTCATGCGCTTGGCTGCCCAATCATCCCCTTCCCCTTGGAAGAGATGAGGCACTGCTAGTTAGCCGGAGCAAAACCGGATTGAAGGTGACAGAGGTCCTTCTTAGTGGGTCAGACTCAGTCCCCCACAACAGGAACGACCCTGCTACCTAGAAATCCAGTAGTCTAATTTAGGATAATGAGAGCCAACGCAACACTTTGGATGTTGCATTTTGTAGATAATGCTTTAGCCTTGCCACGAGATCACCCTGATTCTGACCGTCTTTTTAAGATTAGACCTGTCCTTGATCATTTGATAGATCGTTTTTCAAAGATCTATGTTCCAGACAAAGAAATATCTGTAGATGAGTCTTTGGTCCTGTTCAAGGGTCGTTTGGTTTTTAGGCAGTACATTCCTAGCAAGAGGGCACGGTATGGAATTAAGTTGTATATGCTGTCTGAAAGTAGTACAGGATATGTTTATAATTTCTGGGTCTACACTGGTAGGGATTCCAATATTGACCCCCTTGGTTGTCCGCCCACTTTTGGAGTTAGTGAGAAAATTGTGTAGGAACTTAGTAGACGACTATTTAACAAAGGTCACCATTTATATGTAGATAACTTCTACACTGGAGTTCAGTTGTTCAAGGAGTTGTTCAGAGTGGACACTGTTGCTTGCGGCACAATCAGCTCTAATCGGAAAGGCTATCCAAGAGAGCTTGTCTGAAAAAACTTGAGAAGGGACAGTGCAGTGCCTTGCGGAATGATGAGCTGCTAGCTTTGAAATTCGTAGACAGGAGGGATATGTACATGCTAACTACCATCTATGATGAGAGTACTTCATCTGTGGCTGTTTTGGGTCAAGTTGCTGAATTGCGCAAACCTGTGTGCATTTTAGACTATAATAAGCACATGGGTGGTGTTGATAGAGTAGATCAGAGGTTGGAACCTTACACTGCTGCTCGTAAGTCTTATATTTTGTATAAGAAATTAGCAGTTCACCTATTCCACTTGGCAACTTTTAATGCTTTTGTTGTGTTCAAGGATAGTTCTCCAGAGTCAAGGATGACATTTGTGAAATTTCAGGAGTCTATCATAGCGAACCTTGTTGTGCTGGCACAGGCAAGAGTTCCTAGAGAGGCAGTGGTGGAGGATGTGGATAGATTGAAAGATCGTCACTTTGCTGAGCACATTCCTCCCACTGCCAAAAAAAAACTTTCCTGCTAAGAGATGTAGAGTCTGTGCTCGAAGAGGTATCAGGAAGGAGACTATGATGTACTGCCCTGATTGTCCTTCAAAGCCTGGGCTGTGTGTGGGTGGCTGATTCAGGAGCTACCAAACACAGAAGAAATATTAGGAAATTCCGTGAGCGTAAACCGCTGTTTTATAGTTTTATATGTTCAGTTTCACAGTTAGCATTGCTGTCATGTATTCAGTTAGAGCTTTTGTGTTTGTAGTTTTGTACTTATTTATAATTAGTGGTTTCTTTGTTGTTTAAAAACAAAAAAAAGTGATGGCGGTGAACGTGAGGTGGCGCTTGGCTGGCAGTGTGCGTGGGGTGGCGCTTCGCTGGCGTGTGCGTGGGGTGGCGCTTGGCTGGCAGTGTGCGTGGGATGGCGCTTGGCTGCCGGGGTGAGTGGGGTGGCGCTCGGCTGGCGGTGTACGTGGGGTGGCGCTTGACTGGCAGTGCCAGCCAAACGCCAGTCCACACACTCGTCAGCTGGTGTTATTGCTGTATCAGGCATTTGGGCGTATGAAAGTGATGGGCCCTTGAGTGGCGCTGTCTGTCGATGTGAGTGTTGTAATGTGCTGAGCCCGTGGCTGGCGGCGTGAACGGTCTTGTGCATGTCATGTATAGAAGGTGTGTGAATGGACTGTAACGCGGTTGGTACCTTGTCGTAGCTTTACAGCTCACGAGCTGTGAGTCATTGGTTCAGTTTTTTGGCCTTTCAGTTATTAACAGTGCATTTCATTTTTGTGAAATCTCTTGTTAATAAAATTTGATCCACTGAACCATCACTCACCCTCGTGCCAAATCCAACCAGTATGTGTGGTAAAAATTACAAAACTTGCCCCACTGTAATAAGGCGTCGCAGCGCACCTGTGACACACTAGGTGTCTCGGGTGGAACCCTGATGATGAAGCATGCCACCAACTTGGTTGGTGGGTGAGGGGTCTTTTTAACATAACCAAAGTGCGTTTCTTTTCACAATTTTAGTGTTTGGAACAACACATAAGTAGGTGGACACATCAAACTGATCTATTGTAAAACTACCTGTGTTTGGGTGGGGGAGGTACCTAAGTTTTTGGTCCCGGGTGCGGCCTTCATCTACAGAAACCTACAAAACCCAGAAATTTGTATCTCCTCTCAGATTCCAGAACTTTCTGTCACCGAAATGAGAGGAAAAAGTGTTGTTTTGGCCAAATTATGAGGTTTGCAAAGGATTCTGGGTAACAGATCCTTGTCAGAGCCCCACAAGTCACCCCATCTTGGATTTCCCTAGGTGTCTAGTTTTCAAAAATGCGCAGGTTTCCTAGGTTTCCCCAGGTGCCGGCTGAGCTAGAGGCCGAAATCCACAGTTAGGCACTTTGTAAAAAACAGCTCTGTTTTCTTTGTGAAAATGTGATGTGTCCATGTTGTGTTTTGAGGCATTTCCTTTCACGGGCGCTAGGCCTACCCACACAAGTGAGGTACCATTTTTATCGGAAGACTTGGGGGAATGCTGGGTGGAAGGAAATTTGTGGCTCCTCTCGGATTCCAGAACATTCGTCACCAAAATGAGAGGTAAAGTGTTTTTTGCCCAAATTTTGAGGTTTGCCAAGGATTCTGGGTAACAGAACCTTGTCAGAGCCCCACAAGTCACCCCATCTTGGATTCCCCTAGGTGTCTAGTTTTAAAAAATGCGCAGGTTTCATAGGTTTCCCCAGGTGCCGGCTGAGCTAGAGGCCGAAATCCACAGCTAGGCACTTTTTGTAAAAAAACAGCTCTGTTTTCTTTGTGAAAATGTGATGTGTCCATGTTGTGTTTTGAGGCATTTCCTTTCGCGGGCGCTAGGCCTACCCACACAAGGGAGGTACCATTTTTATCGGAAGCCTTGGGGGAACGCTGGGTGGAAGGAAATTTGTGGCTCCTCTCGGATTCCAGAACATTCTGTCACCGAAATGAGAGAAAAAAGTGTTTTGGGGCCAAATTTGTAGGTTTACAAAGGATTCTGGGTAACAGAACCTGCTCAGAGCCCCCAAAGTCACCCCATCTTGGATTTTCCTAGGTGTCTAAATTTCAGAAATGCGCAGGTTTGCTAGGTTTCTCCAGGTGCCGGCTGAGCTAGAGGCCAAAATCCACAGCGAGGCACTTAGCAACAAAGAGCTCTGTTTTCTTTGAGAAAATGTGATGTGTCCACGTTTTGTTTTGGGGCATTTCCTTTTGCGGCATTAGGCCTACCCACACAAGTGATGTACCATTTTTATCGGGAGACTTTGGGGAACGCTGGGTGGAAGGAAATTTGTGGCTCCTCTCAGATTCCAGAACTTTCTGTCACAGAAATGAGAGGAAAAAGTGTTGTTTTGGCCAAATTATGAGGTTTGCAAAGGATTCTGGGTAACAGAACCTTGCCAGAGCCCCACAAGTCACCCCATCTTTGATTCCCCTAGGTGTCTAGTTTTCAAAAATGTGCAGATTTGCTAGGCTTCCCTAGGTGCCGGCTGAGCTAGAGACCAAAATCTACAGGTAGGCACTTTCCAAAAAACATGTCAGATTTCAATGTAAAAATGTGATGTGTCCAGTTTGTGCTTCCTGTTGCGAGCAGTAGGCCTAACCACACAAGTGAGGTACCATTTTTATAGGGAGACTTGGAGGAACACAGAATAGCAAAACAAGTGTTATTGCCCCTTGTCTTTCTTTATATTTTTCCCTTCCAAATGTAAGACAGTGTGTAAACAAGGCGTCTATTTGAGAAATGCCCAGTAATTCACATGGTAGTATGGGCACCACGGAATTCAGAGATGTGCAAATAACCACTGCTTCTCAAAACCTTATCTTGTGCCCATTTTGGAAATACAAAGGTTTTCTTGATACCTATTTTTAACTTTTTATATTTCAGCAAATGAATTGCTATATACCTGGTATAAAATGAAAACCCATTGCAAGGTGCAGCTCAATTATTGGCTCTGGGTACCTAGGGTTCTTTGAGAACCTACAAGCCCTATATATCTCAGCAACGAGAAGAGTCCAGCAGACGTAATGGCATACTGCTTTCAAAAATCTGACATCACAGGAAAAAGTTACAGAGCAAAACATGGAGAAAAATGGCTGTTTTTTTTACCTCAATTTCAATATTCTTTTATTTCAGCTGTTGTTTTCTGTAGGAAACACTTGTAGGATCTACACGAATGACCCCTTGCTCAATTCAGAATTTTGTCTGCTTTTCAGAAATGTTTAGCTTTCAGGGACCCAGCATTGGTTTCTCACCCATTTCTGTCACTAACTGGAAGGAGGCTGAAAGCACAAAAATTAGTAAAAATGGGGTATGTTCCAGTAAAATGTCAAAATTGTGTTGGAAAATTGGGTTTTCTAATTCAACTCTGCCTGTTCCTGAAAGCTTGGAAGATAGTGATTTTACTACTAAAAACCCTTTGTTGATGCAATTTTCAGGGAATAAAACACAAGCCTTCTTCTGTAGCCCTTTTCCCCCATTTAAAAAAACAAAAAAAATGAAATTCTTGTTGTATTTTGGCTAATTTCTTGGTCTCCTTCAGGGCAACTCACAAAGTCTGGGTACCTCAAGAATCCCTAGGATGTTGAGAAAAAAGGACGCAAATTTGGCATGGTTAACTTATGTGAAGAAAAAGTTATGAGGGCCTAAGTGCGAACTACCACAAAGAGCCAAAAAAGGACTTGGCATCTGAGGGGGGAAAAGGCCTGGCAGCGAAGGGGTTAAAAAGCCTTGGTGCTACATGTGTAAAAACAAAGGCAATAGGGCAGGAGACAGCTCCTTTCCTAAAAAAGGCAGCAAGCCCGCCACCACCACTTGTAACAACACTTCTACTCCTAATGCCCCTAGCAATAGCAGCAGTAGTGATGGTACTGACACTAGGAGTAACCTGTCCAAAAGTGTAGCTGGGCTCACCTTGGGGACTGTAGTGGGATCTGGGCTAGTCAGGGAGACTACTGAGGTTGTGTTGGTGTCTGATGTGGGAACTGACTTTGCTACCCTAGCTGCCTGTCCCCTTAACATGGATAAGTAGAGGCTAAGTTACAGAAAAACTCAAGGGTCCAGACGGAAGAATTCCTGTAAGAAATGCCGCTTTATAAGACTGTGGGAACTTTTCACCGGAGGGCCTGGGCCCCAACCCTCCTAAAGTAAAGATACTGTACTAAAAGTTAGTGAGATCCCACTTAAACAATGTCAAAATACGAGTTCATCAAGTTGTTTATTTGTGAAATGAAATGCTGTAGAGTAAACACATGAGTCGTAGTATAGTCTTGGATTCAAAGTTCATTGAAGTATCAGCCTTTGTCTGTGAAATAAAAGGCTGTAGAATAAACACTCGAATCATAGTATAGTCTTTGATTCAAAATTCATTGAAAAGTCAGCCGACACGTGTTTCGCCCTTAGTTGCATGTACGCCAGGGCTTTTTCAAGGCTGTAAAAAATATACATTCAAAAGTATAATGAAATACTGAGTAGAGCGAGTATGATCAACGGTGCTACCAAAAAACGTGAGTAGTGTAGATACATACTGAAAACCCCAAAGAAAAGTCTCACCTTTAGTACTCCCCATATAGTGGAGAAAAAGTACTAATAGCTCATAATAGAATTCAGAGACTAGAGAAGCCCTCTTCTTCAATTTTATTTGTCTGAAAAAAGTAGAAAAATTGAAAAAATGTGCATTATAGGTAAATATATTGACACCGTGGTTTAAACTAGAGATGGATTCTTTTAGAAGAAGTAAATTAAGAGTATGAATACTATGCCTTTCAAAGAAAAATACATGCTGACACACTCATCATTTTTCAGTAAAGAGGTAGGAGTAATGTCAAAATATAGCATAGAAAGATGTAGATAAAGAGAAATAAGTAGAACTAGTTCCAAAAGAATTATTTTGCATACCAAATCATATGAGATGGAAAAATCCTCTGTTACAAATACCACAAGTGTCGATGATAATCTGGGTACAAAGGTGTATATAACATTTTTAGAAAAAATGCTGCCCCACATAGCATTTGAATAAGCATTGAGTCATACAAACACTAGGACAATAATAATGCACATAATCAGTACAACTAAAGTTAGTACAACGTCAGGAGACTATATGTTTGTAGAAGAATACTTGAAAGCCAGCGAGAACCGCAGTGAAATTTGAATTTAACAGGCGGGGGGAGAGAAAGAAAGGACGATAAAAAGCTTGGAGCGCTCTGCTCCTTAAAGTATAAGTTAATGCAACAGAGCGGCCATCTATCGTAAATAGCGGGCTATCTTAGTTGAAGGACATACTTGCCAAAAATACTCCGTTAAAATGGACATTATTTCAATTCTGGAAGAAAAGTGAGCAAATTCGGCACAATATTCTTACCGAACTATGAGCTGGAAGATTCCTGACAGCGCGTCCCGTGGTAAATCGTTGGGGCGCGAAGGCAGGTTCCATGTTAAATAGCTGTAGTCCTTCCTCTGGGCACCGTTACGGAAACAGAGGAAGGACTAAAGAATCGTAAGTATCGTCTGAAAAAGTGCCACCATACTTGAAGGCAGGAATTGGCATACAGCACAAGCCTTGGAGAGGGAGACCAAGATAAAATAAGATTGGGCAAGTAAAGGAAACGTGAAGAAAGAAAAAAAGGAAGAGAAGAAAATGGAAGGTGAAAATGGAAGAGGTGGAGAGAAAAATACTCACAAACCATATTTCTTGAAAGTAAGGCTATAGCACTATCAAACAGGAAGGTAGAATGATCTAGAGAAACACGAGCCAAACTAAGGTAGAAAGTAAATCAAGCGAACATATAGGAGACCAACAGGGCAAGAATCACACAAATAGAAACCTGCCAATAAACAGTTACAGTAAATCATACACATCTAATGTGTGGACACCTACAGGAATCTAGTAATCATTTAAACAAAAGAGAGAAAAAGGAGAAAAAAAAAGTTGCTGAAGAGAGACAAAAGTATCTATACACGCGTAACAGGACACTAAGTTACTTTATCGGTCCTACAGATTATAAGAGCCAATAGTGCCATTCATGGTCCTGGTTTAGTCCTTGATATACTGTGTTGTGATGAATAATTATTAGACTTTCTTCCTGGCGTAGGCGTAGATGTAAATTGCCCCCCCTGGGGGTCATTGTAATTCGTTTGAGACCACAGAAGGTAAATTTTCGTTCATGGGAATGAAATGTTTTGTAATGTTCCACAAGAGGTGCCTTGGATTCCAGTTTAAGAATGTTACGGTAATGTTCTTGAATACGAATTTTTAAGGGTCGAATAGTACTGCCTATGTAAACTTTTTGACAAGGACACCATATTGCGTATATCACATTGGTACTCTCACAGTTGATAAAATCTTTAAGCCCAAATTCTTTGTCATTAAGTGTGATAGTCATGGATTTGTTGAGCCCAAGTTTACACACAGAGCATTTAGTACAGGTAAATAACCCCTTAGGTTGTGGAAAGAATGATCCAAAAGGTTTTGGTTGGAAAAAGGATGGGCAAAGTTTATCCCTGAGGTTCGGGGCTCGACGAAACCCAATTTGTGGGTAAGAGGTAATATTTTCCTGAATGGAAGGATTACTTTGAAGTATGTACCAGTGTTTTTGCAAGTATCTTCGAATAGAACAATGACCATTGTGAAATTGAGTAATCAGGCGGATGGTTGGATCCTTTTTGTGCCGGTGTGAGTTATTGATCATTTTGTTCCGATCCAATATGCCTACCTCTTCTTTAGAATGGTTGAGGGACATTTGATTGTATCCCCTGGCCTTCAGTCTCTCAGTGATCTGTGAGGAAAATTAAGTGTAGTCACTGGGATTAGTGCAGTTTATTTTGGCACGTCTGTACTCTCCTTGTGGAATGTTTCTAATTATACTTGGTGGGTGACAACTAGTCGCATGTAGTATTGAATTTGCCGCTGTCTGTTTCCTAAAAAATTTGGTCTGTAGTTTATCATTTTCAATGTAAATAAGGAGATCTAGATATTCCACTTGCACATCTGAAATGTGAAATTTAATATCTATGTCCCATCTGTTGGTTACTAGGGACTGTAAAAATTCGGTCAAGAGAGCCTTTTGTCCTTGCCAAATCAGGAGTATATCATCAATATATCTTCCCCAGAAGATAATATTCTGGGAAAAATTTTCATTCCTGTCACTCCACAACCATTCTCTTTCTACTACCCCCATCACAATGCATGCATATGGCGGTGCAAAATTTGCCCCCATTGCCGTCCCTTGTAGTTGCAGGTAGAAGTTACCATCAAAGAGAAAATAGTTATTTTCCAAACAGAACTGTAGCATGTCCAAAATCATGAGGTTGTGTGTGGCGAATGCCACTGATTTTGTCGACAAGATTTTCTTGACTGCTTCTAGACCATCCTGGTGTTTGATGGAGGTGTAAAGACTTACTAAATCGATAGTAACGAGAAGGTAATCAGGTTGCCAATCAAGGTTTTGAAGTTTTTGAATTATGTCTTTGGTGTCTCGTACAAAAGATGGCAAATCTGTCATAAAAGGTTGAAGAACATGGTCAATGAGAGTCCCTAGTTTGGAACATATTGAGTTTACACCAGATATGATTGGCCTACCTTTGGGTGGAAAGTCTTGTTTGTGGATTTTCGGTAGGAGGTACAGAGTGGGGATGGTAGGATGAGATAAAAATAACACAGATTTCTCTTTGTGAGATATCACTTGTCGGGAGAGCCAGTGATCAAGGAGGACAGATAATTTGTGTTGTATTTGCACTGTAGGATTAGAGGTGAGGCGTTTGTAGCAATTAGGATTATGTAGTTGTCGATAGGCCTCCTTAAGGTAATCACTAGTGTTAAGAATAACAATATTGCCTCCCTTATCAGCTTCCTTGATGATGATGTTAGGGTTGCTGCGTAATTTCACTAAAGCTGTTAATTGTTGATGGTTAAAATTAGATGGAAGATATTTGCGCTTATGACAATATCTTTTGTATTCTTTGTCAAGGTCTCTTAGAACTGCAGTGGAGAAAAGATCGATACAATTGCCTGCTGGAAGGACAGGAGTAAAAGTAGATTTAGGCCGAAGATTTGAGGGGTGATATTGATTGATGTTTAATTCTAAGTCTTGGGCTAGTGCAGAGAGTGAGAGGTCTGAATCGGAGGTGTTAGACAAGTTATACAGAAGTTGTATGTCTTCAAGATCCTGAACCGAAATGTCACTAGAGTTAGAAATGGATGATGGGGATGATAGAGTTGGTAATACAGAGGAGGAAGAAGGAAGAGTGGAAAAGAATGATTTGAGTTTGAGTTGACGAATGAATTTAAAGAAATAAATTTTAGTCTCCAAGGCTTGTGCTGTATGCCAATTCCTGCCTTCAAGTATGGCGGCACTTTTTCAGACGATACTTACGATTCTTTAGTCCTTCCTCTGTTTCCGTAACGGTGCCCAGAGGAAGGACTACAGCTATTTAACATGGAACCTGCCTTCGCGCCCCAGCGATTTACTCCTGCTACCACCGCGCCACCACCCACAACACCATGGGGGGCAGATGTCTCTTGGCAAAATACAGTAGCAGACTTAAAGCGCCAGGTAGATTCCCTAGTTTCAGCGCACGCCTCAAACCCTCTTCAGACCTCGAATAGTAGCCTGTGTGTCGCCCTGGCACCGAGCATCTCTCTCTCATCAACCCCACCGAGTCAGAACGCCCTGCCCAGCTCAAGCAAGCTCCCGGGTCCGGACATCCCGGCTAAGGAAGGGACAACAGACTCATTATTATCCAGACCAGGTAAGCTGGCAGCCCACGTTAGCACAGAAACAAGGGAAAAAATTTGGAAGGGGGACTTCGTGGAAATTTTCTTTTTAATAAGGGCAAAAAGAAGGGAGAGTGAAGCGAAGGAGAAGGAACCTAAATCGTATTCCTATGTTGAAAGAAAGCCAAAAATAGAGGAGAACATCACAAATTGGTTGTTTGGCTTTAACGTTTTTATGTCAATCCGGTTGGAGAAAAAAACAGAGTTGGGCACCTCTTTGATTTATTATGCCAATAAGATATTGAAAGCTCAACACACGTACGGGGGGTTGGCCTGGTTAGAATACGATAGGGATTTTCGATGGGCTAAAGTAGAGGATCCCTCCATTGGGTGGGACCAAACAGAGGTAAACGTGTGGCTCAAATGCGTCAACAACAAGGTCCCAGGGAGGCAGCCCTTTCGGCCCCAGTTGTCCGGTGAGAAGAAAGGGTCTTGTTGGGCGTTTAACAGAAAGACATGTTCACGTCCCGCTGGAACATGCAAATTCAAGCATAACTGTTCCTTTTGCGGACACCCTTCCCATCCTGAATCCAAATGTATTAAGAAATCTAAAGAGCGGGGTCGGGACCCTAGTAAACCATCAAATTGACCCCCCTCTTCCCTCCCCGATCAGGTTAGAAGCGTTACGCCCTTGGTTGCAGGCTTACCCTTCTTTGGACTCAGCTTCAGTACTTCTTAACGGTTTCTCCTTTGGCTTCAGGATACCCGCCCCTAATGTTTCCCCAGTAAATCACTGTAGGAACCTAATATCCGCCTTACAAAACACTGCAGTGGTTGCCAAGAAACTGGAGAAAGAAAGGTCCCTGGACAGGCTTGCTGGTCCTTTTAGGTGCCCTCCGCTATCTGGTTTTGTGTGTTCCCCGTTGGGGGTGGTTCCAAAAAAAGAAGCAGGTCAGTTCAGATTTATCCACAATCTTTCGGCCCCTCGGGGGTCTTTAGTCAATGATGCAATCGATCTGCAGCTCTGTTCGGTCCGTTATGCGTCAGTGGATAATGCGGTAGATAAAGTCAGGGCGCTGGGCCAGGGGTCTATGTTAGCAAAAACCGACATTGAGTCGGCCTTCCGTCTGCTTCCCGTGCACCCTGAGGACTACCACCTGCTGGGTTTTCAATTCAGGGGGGAGTAATATTTCGACCAATGCATACCCATGGGTTGTACTATATCATGCAGTTATTTTGAGCAATTCAGCTCCTTTCTTCAGTGGGTGTTCTCACAGCGTACGGGACACCAAGAGGTCATTCATTACCTGGATGACTTCCTGATTCTGGGACCCCCTAATTCTGACAGGTGCAGGTGGGCCCTTCAAGCTTTAATCACTTTGTTCGGAGAATTTGGTGTTCCTTTGGCGCACGAAAAAACGGTCGGCCCCTCTACGTGCATCACTTTCTTGGGGATTGAAATTGACTCCATGGCTGGAGAGTGCCGCTTGCCTTTGGATAAGCTGTTGGCCTTCAAAGAGTCCATTCAGGTTATATTGTCTCAAGAAAAGGTGACCCTGCACCAGCTTCAGGTACTGGTGGGCCAGCTGAATTTTGCGCGGAGAATCATCCCCATGGGCCGCCCCTTTTCCAGGTCAATAGCTCGCTCAATGGCGGGCTGAAAGAAAAACACCACCACACGCGGCTGTCTAGAGAAGTTAGAGACGACCTAAGGTTGTGGGATCTGTTCCTAAGGACATTCAACGGGTCGGTCATTTGGCCACAAAAAGCAATATCCAGCCCTACGCTGGGCTTATACACTGACTCCACGGGTAGCATAGGCTTCGGCGCAATTTTGGGCCCACTATGGTGTAGGGCAGACTGGCCTGGAGATTGGGTCAGATGGGGATGGACCAAGAATATAGCTTTCCTGGAATTATTCCCAATTGTAGTCGCTGTAAACATCTGGGTAAGGGAGTTCAGGAACAGGGTGGTAATTTTCTGGTCTGATAACATGGCGGTGGTAGAAGTTATCAACCGCCAAGGGGCTTCCTGCCCTCTGGTCTTGCGCCTTTTGAAACACCTGATTCTGGCTTGTCTTCATCAAAAACATCACGTTCAAGGCGAAGCACGTGCCTGGGGTGCATAACAACGCAGCTGACGCATTGTCTCGTTCATTAATGCCGGATTTTTTGCGGTATCACCCCCAGGCGAAGAAGAAGATGATGGAGTTCCCAGAATCTCTGTGGAAGATTGGTGCCCCTCCCTCCCAGACTTAGTAGCGTCATCCTTGGCTCCACGCACAAAAGCAGCTTATGAGAACAGCTTTTTTCTTTACAGGCGATTTTTGCGTTCACGGCATATTGCAGATGCATTTTCTGAACCTGCAGTTGGGGCGTTTCTACAACATTTGCAAAGCATAGGTCGTCCTGTGTCATGCACGAAGGCCCACTTGGCAGCAATACGTTTTTTCGCAAAAATACTGAAATTGGAGAGGCCTCTGAATACTTTTATTATAAGACAGGCCTTGGTGGGATGGCCAAGGGTTCCCCAGGTAGCTCTGATGCCAGACGTCCCGTCACCCCCCCTCTGCTCGAAAGGATTTTGAGGGTGCTCCACACTGTCTGCTCTTCCCCGGCAGAGGCGGCGCTTTTGGCCGCGGCTTTCACTTTGGCTTTTTACGGGGCTTTCCGCATCAGCGAGTTGGTAGGCTCTTCCAAGGGTGACCACTTAGGGGGCTTACAGCAGAGTGACATGCTGGTATGCAATGGGTCACTATCCATTACATTGCGTAAATCAAAGACCGACCAGCTGAAGGAAGGAACACGCATCACACTCTGTGAGGCGCCTGGTTCCCCCTTATGCCCTGTGTTACTTACAGTTACCTTGCAGTCCGCCCTATGTCAGAGTCTACGGCCTTTTTCATTCACCCCAGCGGAGACTGCCTGTCATGCTACCAGTTCACAGAAGTCTTTAAATTGACCCTGAAAACAATCGGGGTGGATCAGAAAGGGTACTCACCTCATTCCTTTAGAATTGGCGCAGCCACGGTAGCGGTGGCAGCAGGCCTTCCAGCGTCCGCGGTAAAAAATATAGGTCGTTGGTCTTCAGAGTGTTACAAGCGTTACATCATGCCAGATTTGGTGTAACAGTGGCCGGGTTGCTTGGTGGTGATGTCTCTCACGCGCATGTTTCTTTTCTTTCAGTCAAATGCCTCAGCGAGTAGTCTGGGTATTAGGGCATTCATTTGTCCGTCGGGCGGCATACCGGTTGCAACAGCTCCGTGGGTCGAAGCCGGCAGACATGCACAGTGTGGCATTTCAGTGGTGCGGCATTGGCGGAGGAGGCATCACCCAGCTGCAACATTTGGTCGAATTGGCAAGTGGTCGAGGGGGACTGCAGTCTCCGGATTTAATCATCATTCACATGGGGGGCAACGATGTAGTGCGTTTGGGCCGAAAAACCCTTAGGGAGACGGTTTTCCTTGAGATCACAAGAGTGGCAAAGCAATTCCCAGGCGCAGCATTCGCCTGGTCACACATGGTACCACGTCGGAAGTGGGGGGCCGGGATAAGATCTCGAACCATCAATGTGTCAGTTCGCCGGCTTAATGCCGAGATGGCAAAATTCTGCCCGGGCCCTGGGCGCCTATGGAATATCCCCCACAAACTGCTGAAAGGCGCACACATGTTTCACAACGACCAGGTTCATTTATCTGATGAGGGAACAGACCAATTTATCCGTGACATGTGGGGTTTTGCCCGCAGCCTCTTTTTGGGTGGGGAGGGCGAAGGACCTTTTGGGCCCTGGTCACCCTTGTGGCGGAAATTGAGATAAAAAATGTGACTTGAAACAATAGGAGGGGGTCCCCAAGGTGGGGCCCCCAGGAGGACATCTGGGATAGGATCCTGAAGTTCTGAGCCAACCAGCAGATGTACACACCAGATCAGGGGGTAAGAGACCTCAGATCGCTGTGGGAGAACATGGGGCTCCAGCTCTTAGCTCCCCCCATTACACCCCAGGGCTGATTGGTGTTTGGAGGGGGGGGGGGGGGGGGGCGGAACCCGAAAATGGAGGACAAGGTACCGTGTAGTCAGGGTAACCGTCCCTCCTACGGATACAGGTGAGACATGGGTCACCTTTGTGGTCCAAATGGTGGTTCAGGACCGGAAGGGATCCTGTCAAATTGGTTATGGTCACAAGAATTCTCAGTAACATGTAAATAAAAATGTTTTCTTTATTGACTAACCTTGCTATACTTGATATTTGATGTTTAGCTTGTTGAAGTTATGAGTTATTTTGAAATATGTCTTTTGAAAATAAAAGTTACTTCTTCCAACGAGTAAAGCTTGTCGTCTTGTGCATTCCTGGCGGGGGGAGTGTGGGCCGTTTTGGAGGCCTCCGGATCCTAGGGAAAAGCCCCCGCTCCGCAGTGAGCGGGCGCGGCCCGTTAGGAGACGGGGCCTCCAAGGCCCAGGGGCACTCCCCCCCTTTCCTTGTGCCGGCGGTGCGGGAGGTCGGACGGATTTCCGCCCTGACGCCTCGCGAGGCGTTGGGGCGGAAGTCAATCCTGCAGGGGGCATGGCGTGGGGCCGACGTTTGCCTTGCGCTGGTTCCGGCCGACGCATACTGGTGGGGGGGGGGCTATTTAAAGGCCCCCCCAAGAAGGTTAGTCCTTCTTTTCCTGTGTGCGGCGACCGGACCTGCGTGTGGCCCGCGTTTGTCCCAACCACCCTCTCCTTTATGTTAATAGTTTCGAAAGAAGTTGGAAATTGAGATAAAAAATGTGACTAGAAACAATAGGAGGGGGTCCCCAAGGTGGGGCACCCAGGAGGACATCTGGGATAGGATCCTGAAGTTCTGAGCCAACCAGCGGATGTACACACCACATCAGGGGGTAAGAGACCTCAGATTGCTGGGGGAGAACATGGGGCTCCAGCTCTTGGCTCCCCCCATTACACCCCAGGGCTGATTGGTGTTTGGAGGGGGGGCGGAACCCGAAAATGGAGGACAAGGTACTGTGTAGTCAGGGTAACCGTCCCTCCTACGGATACAGGTGAGACATGGGTCACCTGTGTGGTCCAAATAGTGGTTCAGGACCGGAAGGGATCCTGTCAAATTGGTTATGGTCACAAGAATTTCTCAGTAACATGTAAATTAAAATGTTTTCTTTATTGACTAACCTTGCTATACTTGCTATTTGATGTTCAGCTTGTTGAAGTTATGAGTTATTTTGAAATATGTCTTTTGAAAATAAAAGTTACTTCTTCCAACGAGTAAAGCTTGTCGTCTCGTGCATTCCTGGCGGGGGGAGTGTGGGCCGTTTTCGGGCCTCCGGATCCTAGGGAAAAGCCCCCGCTCCGCAGTGAGGGGGCGCGGCCCGTTAGGAGACGGGCCTCCAAGGCCCAGGGGCACTCCCCCCCCCCCTTTTCCTTGTGCCGGGGGTGCGGGAGGTCATCCGGATTTCCGCCCTGACACCTCGCGAGGCGTTGGGGCGGAAGTCAAGCCTGCAGGGGGCATGGCGTGGGGCAGACGTTTGCCTTGCGCTGGTTCCGGCCACCGCATACTGGTGGGGGGCTATTTAAAGGCCCCCCCAAGAAGGCTAGTCCTTCTTTTCCTGTGTGCGGCGACCGGACCTGCGTGTGGCCCGCGTTTGTCCCACCCACCCTCTCCTTTATGTTAATAGTTTCGAAAGAAGTTGGAAATTGAGATAAAAAATGTGACTAGAAACAATAGGAGGGGGTCCCCAAGGTGGGGCCCCCAGGAGGACATCTGGGATAGGATCCTGAAGTTCTGAGCCAACCAGCGGATGTACACACCAGATCAGGGGGTAAGAGACCTCAGATCGCTGGGGGAGAACATGGGGCTCCAGCTCTTGGCTCCCCCCATTACACCCCAGGGCTGATTGGTGTTTGGAGGGGGGGCGGAACCCGAAAATGGAGGACAACGTACCGTGTAGTCAGGGTAACCGTCCCTCCTACGGATACAGGTGAGACATGGGTCACCTGTGTGGTCCAAATGGTGGTTCAGGACCGGAAGGGATCCTGTCAAATTGGTTATGGTCACAAGAATTTCTCAGTAACATGTAAATAAAAATGTTTTCTTTATTGACTAACCTTGCTATATTTGCTATTTGATGTTTAGCTTGTTGAAGTTATGAGTTATTTTGAAATATGTCTTTTGAAAATAAAAGTTACTTCTTCCAACGAGTAAAGCTTGTCGTCTCGTGCATTCCTGGCGGGGGGAGTGTGGGCCGTTTTGGAGGCCTCCGGATCCTAACCAAAATAACTGACGATTTTTGCGCTGGGTTCTCACTGTGGTTACCCTGCACTTGCCCACTTCAGAGTTTAAGGGAACAAGATGATTAAGACCAAGAGGTGCAGTATAGAAAATTACACAGGTGAGTATCAACATGCTTCTCTTCTTGATATGACCTTATGGCAGCTCCTCGAATTTGAGAGCCCTCTCTCAACCTAGAGACCATTTTATGTCATAGAGAAGGGCCTCTTTACATCGAGGGCCTCCTCAATGATGTCCACCATCCCCTTGTCATTGAGGGCCATGTCCTTAGCAACATGAGAGTTGTTTTTTAATGTTGATGATTGCCCTGTGGAGTCAATCCATACAATAGGTCTCTTCTTATTTTCGAGAGCAGCCTTGATGTGGGAAAGATTCAAGGGCGCCTTTTGCAAGATGTCACTGAGCTACGGGTGGGGATAGGTGAAGCACAGCCGTCTCGCTTTCCTTGCCACAAATACCAGAAAGAAGCAGATGCAATCAATTGGTTCCTTAACACTCACTTCACGTCTGGAGAAATAAAGGCACTTACTTTACCAGAAAGGCATGTTTATATCGTGATATGTAGTGGGGAACCATTAAAAGAAAAAGTTCACAACCCAACCAGATCGCTGACGTTCCTTCAAAAGGAGTAGAAGGTGAGCGGTGAAAGGGGGCATTTGAAAACTTACCTCACGGGTAAAAATCAGACTGAAGTAGATATATAAATAAAGTGTAAACATGCCGCTCCATAAAAATATTTGAAAGAAAATGGAAGAGTGTTAGCACTGTGTGTTCTCTTGGTGAGGCTGCATGGCTGCGGGAATGGTTGCCTTTCATTTTTTTCTCTTTTGTAAAAGGGAAAAATGCTAAAAGGTTTTTGGCAGCAACGCTGCAAAGTATTGTAATCCCATTTTGGCTTATTAATGGCATTTTTCCTTTTTTTGTCTTTTACATGTGTATACAAAGATCATAATTGAAAGCAAATGTTATATTTACAAACATTCACTTTCGCTTTGTTTGGAGCGTTTTGTCTTTCCATTTCAAAACTGTTCCAGGATCATGCGCGTTCGTGGAGACATTCAGTAATTATGAATACTACCACCAGTATTCATATGAGATTCACGCTCTGATCCATACACTGAAGCAATCCTATTCTTTAATTCGGTAGGCAAAGGGTATGTTCTCCTGCAGACCGGAGTCCCGCCTTTGAAGGGCAGAACATCCCACAGCAGGAAATCATTTATTCCCGGAGCTAGCTGTCACCGTCAAAAGGTACACGAAAGGTGAGTTTTCCAGCAGTAGACTAAGGGCAGGGCCCTTCAGTGTTTACGAATACTAATGAAGATGCCATATGAACACATCGCCTTACACCTCCTATGTGTACTACCTTTTTGCTCCACCAGGTATAACTGTGAGGGTAGGAGTGAAACGCTAGGGTAGACCACCTCTATCTTAGAAGCCTGTTCTTGCTTTTCAGACCTAAGGTACAGTGTGTAGGGCTACTTGATGTCTAACATGTTTCTTTCAGTTAAAAGAGTTTCTTTCACCTGTGTTCTGGAGGTTGCGTGTTTTGGGCTGTGTACTGCTGCTGCTGCGTATAATGCATATGAATGGTGGTGTGCAGATGTCACACATTGTTTTATGTCCCCTGTATATGCACACTGTATATGCACCATGCCTGATCCCAGGTGACCAATCCAATATCTTTGAACCCTCAGATGAGCCACACTCGCCTACACTGATCCACGCATCAGAAAGAGGCTCTAAGTAGAAATTCCCTAGTAAACCTGGCACTTTGTGTCCAGGCTGAATTCAGGTTGCCTACCAGACACTGTACCAGAATACCCAAAAGACTGTGGTGAGGGGGAAACTCTTGTTCGCTCGCTGACAAACAGCCCCAACGACCTGCTGTAGTGTGATAGAGAATAGGCTTCTTTTGGCACCATAAAGAAGTGGCTTGTGAGTGTCAAGAAGCTTGCTGTCGTCATACTCTACAAGGCATGTTGCAAGCTAGGACTAACGTTTTTCATACAAAAGGCGAGGCTGGGGATTCCAGTAAATAGGAATTATGCAATAAAACTAATGCATTCCTCCCCACTTTCCCCTAGTTTCCCTCGTAAACTACCTAACGGAGATATACTCTACACCAACCATGAGCCAGAGACTTGACTTGCAACAAAACGGTCATGGTCCTCGCAGTGTCTCAGGCCCACAATAGTAGAAAATCACTATACAAATATAAAACACAACACCATACAGCACAAAGGAACGCCTGCACACAAAAGTAGTATTTACTCAGCTGTGCCTTGTGTTGCCTAGTATAGGAGAGCAGAGGCCAATAACGAAGATTTTCAGAGTCCACATTTCAGATCCATTTTTTCACTATGTTCATGAACGGTTCAAGGAATTTCAATTTTCCTAAAACGCACCCTGTACGAAGCTGACCTGGTGTGTGGTAAGTACCTTTGGTATTATCACCCTATACCAGGTCCAGGTATGCCCTAGGTGTAGCCAGTGTCTAGGAAGGCAGGGTCTCTAGAGCTAACTGTGGATGAGCAGCCAAGGCCTATCTAGGAGACATACAAAGCACATGCAATACCACTTATAGTCACACAGCACTTACACACATGAAAGAACCACACAGTGTTACAAAAATAAAGGTACTTTATTTTAGTGACACAAATGAACAAGTTACTTACCTTCGGTAACGCTTTTTCTGGTGGATACACTAACTACCTGTGGATTCCTCACCTTATGAATTTGATCCTCGAGCCAGCATCCAACAGAAAGTCTTCTTCCTAGCTATCTACGTCGACGAGGACGTCATAATGGCATGGCTCCACGTGACTCCGTCTGACGTCAACGTGCCAATAAGAGGTCCTCGTCGGGCGTACTGACGTCAGTTTCACCTAATTTTTTTCGTGCCTTTACGGCTAGCAGGTGTAAACCGACCATGAAAATTGAAATATATAAATATATACGAACACAAAAATCTTGTCCATTGAAACCATATATTTACATGATCACCTCAAATACATGAATATACCAAAATATATAGATAGATATATACAAATATATAAATATAAGAAGAAATATTAATCAAAAAACTGCATGATAAGAGTGTGACCAGGCAGGCAACGGGGAGGTGGGAGGGACCGTGAGGAATCCACAGGTAGTTAGTGTATCCACCAGAAAAAGCGTTACCGAAGGTAAGTAACTTGTTCTTCTGATGGATACAACTACCTGTGGATTCCTCACCTTATGAATAGAGTCCCAAGCAGTACTGCACTCGGTGGTGGGTGCCCGCCTGATTACACCTAGAAATCCTGCAATACTGAGCGAGCAAAATGACCGTCCCTCCTCATCTCAGAGTCTAAACAATAATGTTTCACGAAAGTATGGGGGGACGCCCAAGTTGTCGCTTTACATATGTCTATTAACGGAACTCCTCTTGCTAGGGCCGAAGATGCAGACTTAGCCCTAGTAGAGTGGGCCCTGATACCTTCAGGAGGGACTTTTTTCACCAGAGAGTAACAAATCTTAATACACAAGATGACCCACCTGGAGAGTATTCTTTTCTGGACCGCTCTGCCCTTTCGCTGTCCAGAATCCCCAACAAACAGTTGATCATCTAAGCGAAAGTCCTTAGTTCTCTCCAGGTAAAAACTCAGGGCCCTCTTAGGGTCCAACCTATGGAGCCTCTCTTCCTCTTTAGACGGGTGGGGAGGAGGGTAAAACGCAGGTAGAGTGATAGTTTGCCCTATATGTAAAGGGGTGACAACTTTCGGCAGAAAAGCAGCCCTGGTTTTTAGAACCACTTTATCAGGGAAAAACATGGTAAAGAGAGGCTTGACGGAAAGTGCCTGAAGCTCTCCAATCCTCCTGGCAGAAGTGATTGCTATTAAGAAAACGGTCATAAAGACTAAAAATCTCAATGGACATGAATGCATGGGCTCGAAAGGCGAACCCATTAAGAATGTCAGAACAAGATGTAAGTCCCACTGAGGCATGTGAAAGGGAGTAGGAGGAAATCTATTCACCAAACCCTTAAGGAACCTGTTTAGAACTGGAGACTTAAATAAAGATGGCTGGTCCGGAAGGCAAAGAAACGCCGTCAGAGCCGCCAAATAACCCTTAACTGTAGCTATCGCACAGCCTTTCTTAGCCAGGCTAAGAGCAAACAAAAGTACATCTGAAAGGTGGGCTTTTAAGGGATCTTTTTGGTTCTCTCCACACCAAAGCACAAATTTTGCCCATCTACCGTCATAAATCGATTTAGTGGAGTGTCGCCTGGACGATAGTATAACATCCACTACATCCGGTGGGAGAGAAAAGGAACTCAGGTTGCCCCGTTCAATCTCCAGGCATGAAGGTGCAGGCTCTGGAGGTGGAGGTGTAGAACCTGCCCCTGTGACTGCGAGAGGAGGTCTGCCCTGAACAGGAGACGGAGCGGAGGGCACTGAGAGAGTTGAAGCAGGTCTGTATACCATACCCTTCTTGGCCAGTCCGGTGCTACCAAGATGACTTGGGCCCGGTCTTGACGAACCTTCCTCAAAACCCGAGGAATCAAAGGTATGGGGGGAAACGCGTAAAGCAACTGGCCGCTCCAGGACATCTGAAACGCGTCCCCCAACGCCCCTTGCATCGGCTGCAGAATAACGGGCAATGCGCGTTCTCCAGAGTGGCGAATAAATCCTCCTGAGGAGTACCCCACATCCCGAAGATGTGGAGGACTAGATCCGGATGGAGACGCCACTCGTGATCTATTGAGAAGTGACGACTGAGACCATCCGCTCGTACATTCAGCACTCCGGCCAAATGATTTGCTATTAAGCAAAGCTGATGGTCCTGAGCCCAGGACCAGAGTCGCAGGGCTTCTCTGCAGAGAAGGTACGACCCCACTCCTCCCTGCTTGTTTATATACCACATTGCTGTAGTGTTGTCCGTCAGGACCTGAACTGACTGACCGCAAAGGGAAGGGAGGAAGGCCTTGAGCACCAAACGTACTGCCCGCAATTCCAACAGATTGATATGCAACATCTGTTCCGCTGGAGACCAATGACCCTTGATCTCCAGGTCCCCCAGATGAGCTCCCCACCCTAGAGTGGAAGCATCCGAAATCACTGTGGCCACTGGAGGAGGCAGTGAAAACGGTTTTACTTGGGAAAGGTTGCCGTCCTCTGCCCACCAAAGAAGATCCGCTACAGCTTCCTTGGAGATCTTTATTGAATCCCTGAGATCCCCCTTGTGCTGGAACCACTGCCTGCGGAGGCACCACTGAAGAGCCCTCATATGCCAGCGAGCATGAGTGACCAACAGAATGCAAGAAGCAAACAGACCTAGCAGGCGTAAGACCTTGAGGACTGGAACTGCCGCTCCAATTTGAAACAACGTAATCAGCGCCTGAATGTCCCGAACCCGCTGAGGTGGGGGGTAGGCCCGAAACATTGTTGTGTCCAGTACTGCCCCTATGAACAGGAGGCATTGAGAGGGCTGTAGGTGAGATTTGGGCACATTTACAGAAAAACCCAGATCGAACAACAACTGGGTTGTCATTCGCAGATGAGACAACACAAGCTCTGGAGACTTGGCTTTGATCAACCAATCGTCCAGGTAGGGAAAAACTGCCACTTCCCTCCTTCTGAGATGTGCTGCAACAACTGACATCACCTTCGTGAAAACCCGAGGTGCTGAAGTAAGTCCAAAAGGAAGGACAGCAAACTGGTAGTGTTGCGATCGGACCACAAAACAGAGATACTTCCTGTGCGACTTGACTATGGGAACTAGAAAGTACGCGTCCTGCAAGTCGACAGACACCATCCAGTCTCCTTCGTTCAACGCCAATAGCACCTGCACTAGGGTCAGCATTTTGAATTTTTCCTGCTTGAGGAACAAATTCAAAATCCTCAAGTCTAGGATCGGCCGTAATCGACCGTCCACTTTGGGAATCAGGAAATATCTTGAATAACACCCCTGACCCCTTTCCTGCAACGGCACCAACTCTACAGCGCCCTTTGCCAACATGGTGACAACCTCCTGTTGCAACAACAGAAGATGGTCTTCTGAACAAAAGGAGGGACTGGGGGAAAGGGAGGAGGGAACTCCTGAAAGGGGAGAGCATAGCCCTTTTCCACAATTTTTAGCACCCACGAGTCTGTTGTAATTGACCTCCATTTTTGCAGAAAAAGACTCAATCCTCCCCCTACAGGAGAAGTATGGTTGATAAAGTGGGGAAAACTAGGACTGTTTCTGCTGTTGTCCACCAGAGGAGGATGAAGAAGAAGAGAGCTGCTGGGCTGGACCTCTAGCCCTAGCCCTACCCCTACCCTGCCCTCTGAAGGCACGATAGGGCGGATTGGCAGGTTGCTGGGCATAAGACTGTGACCTTCGAAAGGCAGAACCTTGAATGAACCCTCGAAACCTACGAAAAGGTCTATAAGGCGTCGTAGTAGAGGTCTGTAACCCCAGGGACTTAGCTGTAGCCCAACAGTCCTTAAACCGTTCAAGGGCAGAGTCTGCCTTGTCTCCAAACAGCTTTTCCCCGTCAAAAGGAAGGTCCATCAAGGTGGATTGTACCTCTGATGAGAAACCAGAGGACCTTAACCAGGCATGCCTCCTTGTAGCCACCGATGTTCCCATGGCCCTGGCAATGGAATCCGAGGTATCCAGACCAGATTGTATAATCTGCTGTGCAGCAGCTTGAGCATCCAAGAAAAGGGACCCAAACGATTTCTGCATCTCCTGAGGCAGATCCCTCGCCATTTCCTTAGCAGAGTCCATTAGGGCATGGATGTATCTGCCTAGCACACAGGTGGAATTAGTCGCTTTAAGGGCCATGCTACAAGAAGAAAAAATCTTCTTTGAAGATTGTTCCATTCTCTTGGATTCCCTATCAGTCGGAACTCCAGGGAATGTTCCAGGGGCAATCTTTGCAGAACATGACGCCTGAACTACCAAGCTCTCCGGAGTCAGGTGACGAGATAGGAAAACCGGATCTCCTGGGGCACTTCTATGTCTCCTCGCCACTGCTCTATTTACAGCAGGAGATGACACTGGCCTTTTCCACAAGTCCAAAATAGGCTCAGTCAAAGCCTCATTGAAAGGCAGCAAAGGGTCAGCACTGGACGAAGAGGGATGAAGTACCTCTTTGAGAAGGTTCGTTTTTACTTCTGCCACGGACAAAGGCAAATCCTTATACTCAGCTGCCTTTCTCACCACTGCATGGAAGGAAGCGGCCTCTTCAGTAAACTCCCTCGGAGACGCAATGTCCCACTCCGGGGAAGTATCCAAACCACTTGCAGTGGCAAGACCCTGGAAGTCATCAGAAGGCTCGATCGTGCCTTCCTCAAGCTGTCTGTATTCCTCCTCCTCCAGAAGTCTCAACGCCTTCCTCCGAGATCTAAGATGTGTTTCCAAGGCCGGCGTCAACATAGAATCCATCGACGCCGACGATCTCGAACCCCGAACAGGGCCAGGAAGGCTCCTAGACTCCACGGCGCCGCCGACACGAAGTCGGCTGATGACCTTCTCGAATTTGAATGGCCGGAAGGTGATGGAGCCGGTCTGGACGGAGACAACAACAACGCCGGATGGCGCGGAGAAGGAGTCGGTTGACGTGCAGGCGGATCCAGTCACAGGTGGAGGACTCCTGCCAGGGGAGACCCTAGGCGCCAAACCGCCAGTCTCTGTAGGGCAAAAGGGCATGAATGGAGCAGCCCTGTATGACGCCGGTGAGCCCAAATTGAACGCCAATGGCCCTGTGGGACCCGCCGGTGCACCAGCAGGGGCTATGGACTGAAAGACAGTATACATCGCATTCAAAAATGCGTCCGGATCCGTCCCTGGCATCGGGAAAGCCGGGTACTGTTGTGCAGAAGTCTGCTGAACATCAGGATCCCTCGGCGCCGGCAAAAAGTGAGGGCTACATTGAGTGACCTCAAAAACTGAAGGCGCCGGTGACAACTCCGGACTCTCCTGCTGAGGCGTGACAGTAGGACTCATCTCCCATGTCTTCTGGCGTCGTGAAGAACGAGACCTCGACCTCAATCGGCTCCGCTCCGAACGGCGCCGAGAGTCATGATGACGCCGCTTCTTATGCTTTTTGGGAGAAGCATGGGAGGAATCCTTTTTATGGCCCTTCTTCTTTGCTTTAGCTAAGAAGAGCTTCGCCTCGCGCTCCTTCAGAGCTTTTGGATTCATGCTCTGACACGAAGTGAAACCTTCTACATCATGTTCTGAACTAAGGCACCAAATACAGTCCGAGTGGGGGTCGGTCACTGACATCCGACCCCCGCATTCTCTACACGCCTTGAAACCGGACTTCTTCAGAGGCGACATTGTAACCTTCAAAAATCGTTACAGTTATCAACGAGCCAGGAAGAAAAAACATTGGCGTCGAAGGCACGGAAAAAGGAAAACTGACGTCAGTACGCCGACGAGGACCTCTTATTGGCACGTTGACGTCAGACGGAGTCACGTGGAGGCGTGCCATTATGACGTCCTCGTCGACTTAGACAGCTAGGAAGCAGACTTTCCGTTGGATGCTGGCGCAAGGATCGAATTCATAAGGTGATGAATCCACAGGTAGTTGTATCCATCAGAAACTAAAATACTATATAGGCAATACTCTGATAGCAGCTAAGTAAACACACTATTATATACACCTTAGTTGTCAGGAATGAGCATAGAAAGTAATAGAAAATTTTGCAATAACAAGAGACAATAGTGTCCCTAGGGGGAAACCAAACCATATACTAAAAAAATGGAATGCGAATGAGGGACCCCCACTCAGGTAAGCGGGATCTGTAGAGGGGAGCTGGAGGAACTAGGGACCCCAAAAGGTAAGTACCAGAGTGTCCCCCAGCAACCAGGAGAGAAGTAAGTACCTGTTTTTTTCCCAAACCCATAGAGAAACCTTGGAAGAGGACTGTGCAAGACCCAAGCAAGACTGCAAGGAACAGAAGATGAACCCAGAAAGAAGAGGAGCTGCAAATGAAGGGGACCAAGTCCAGTTCCAGTTGGAGTGTCCGGTTGAAGCTGGAGCAACTACCCACGCTTCTGGCGATGCAGGATCAGGCCAATGGTGAAGGCCAGGAGTTGGCTATGCAGCACAGGAGCAGAGGAAAAGTTCCAGAGGTGGTGCAGTCGATGGCCCACGTTGGAAGAAGAGTTGCAGCCCGTCAGTGGTGTGGAAAAACCACCAACAAGCCTTGGCAAAGGCAAACATTGCAAAGGGAGATTTGCAGAATTGCCAGGGACCAGGAAGGTCCAAGAGGACTCAACCCAAGGAGGGGAGTCCTAGGCGTCTCCCAGCAGTCAGAAGAGCAAGAAGTCGTGGGTGTAGCCCCCACAGACATCTCGCAAGCAGCAAGCACAGGAGTCGCAGTGAGGCCCACTCAGCACACCTGGAAAGGAGTCGCTGGAGCGGCAGACAGGAAACCACGCGTTGCAGGGAAGAGTGCTGGAAGCCAAGGCTACTCGGAGCCTGAAGATCTCTCGGATGAGGAGCCAACAAGCCTTGTTAGCTGCAAGAATCACGGTGCTCAGGGGTACTATCCTGGAAGGAAAGGCAAAAACTGACTACCTCCAAAGTTGGACAGCTAGTAGAGGGGACCAAGGGGACCACTCAGGACCACCACCTGTGTTGCATGATCCACGCAGAATTGCAGGAGAGAGGAACCACGCAGCCGGTCGTCCTTGCAGTTAGGGCCTGTGATTGCAGGGAAGTCACTCCTTCACTCCAAGGGAGATTCCTTCTTGTGTCTTCGTGCAGACTGAAGACTTGCTGCCCTCAGAGGATGCACAGCCTGGGAAATGTTGCAGTTGCTGGAAGGAGCCGGAGAAACAATGTTGCAGAGCCAAGTCGTCGCTGGAGTTGCAGATTGTAGATTCTTGTGAAGTCCAGTTAGGGTTCCAGTGGCCAGAAATTGAAGTAGACATAGCAGAGGAGTCCTGCTGGAATCCTGCATGTCGAATATGAGAACCAACCCAAGAGGGAGACCCTAAATAACCCTGGAAGAGGGACTGGTCACCTGGGAAGGTGACCACCTATCAGGAAGTGGCTGTAAAGTCACCTGCCTGACGTGGCCACTCAGATGCTCCCAGAGGCCTCTGCCTACCTTGGATTCAAGATGGCAGAATCAAACAGCCACCTGGAGGAGCTCTGGGCACCATCCCTGGGGTGGTGATGGGCAGGCGAGTGGTAACTCCCCTTTCCATTGTGCAGTTTCATACCAGAGCAGGGACTGGAGGTCCCTGAACCGGCGCAAGCTGGTTTATGCAAGGAGGGCACCAAATGTGCCCTTCAAAGCATACCAGTGGCTTGGGGACTCCTAAGCCATGTAACACCTATTTCCACCTATTTCCAAAGGGAGAGGGTGTTGCCTCCCTCTCCCAAAGGAAATCCTTTGTTCTGCATTCCTGGGCTTGAGCTGTTTATGCAGCAGGAGGGCAGAAACCCGTCTGTAGGATGGCAGCAGCGTGGGCTGTACTTGAAAACCATGCAAACTGGTTGATGCAAAACTGGGGGCCCTCTAAGGAGCCCCCAAGGTGCATGGAATCATACAACCAATACTGGCAACAGCATTGGGGTATGATTCCGACATGTTTGATACCAAACATGCCCAGGTTCGGAGTTACCTCTATGTAGCTGGACATAGAAAGTGACCAATGTCCAGTACACGGTTAAAATGGCTTTCCTGCTGTCATGAAGTCCAGGAAAATGGAGCTGGGGTTTGTGTGGGTACCTCTGCTTATGCAGGCAGGCCCTCACACACAGGTACTTGCACCCTGCCCTCTGGGCTAGGAGGGCCTGCCATAGGGGTGACTTACAATGACCTGGTGTAGTGACCCCTTCAAGCAGGCTGCAATGGCAGGCCTGCAGACACTTTGCATGGGCTCCCATGGGTGGCATAATACATGCTGCAGCCCTTGGGGAACCCCTGGTGCTCCAATACCCTGGGTACCTAGGTACCATTTACTAGGGACTTATATGGGGGCACCAGTATGCCAATTGTGGGATGTAAACAGTTAGGGACAACCAAATCCAGAGGGAAAGAGCACAGTTACTGGGTTCCTGGTTAGCAGGATCTCAGTGAACACAGTCAAAACACAGTGGTATCAGTCAAAAAGTGGGGATAACCATGCCAAAAATAGGGAAAACAATGTTTGCCCTTTTGCAGTAATTCAGCACCACCAGTTTGTGGAGTGTGATAGCTGTCTCTTTGGCTTTTGAAAGCACAGCCCTAGTTATGTTAAAGGCTTCATGGAAAAGGAGACTATTGTGTGTGAGGGTAGGTTCAGCCAGAAACCCCCCCGACAATTACCAACAACAACAAAACCTGGATAAGGGAACTCTCCTGGACTTCAGGCTTGTGGGAGTTATCTAAACTATCAGCAGCAATTGTTCAATTTCTAGAAATGTGTATTTATGACAGCTACAACCACCACAAGGGCAGTGTACCACATAACAAGCATTTTTTAGTTAAGGAGTTGTCAAAACCAATAGATGTGCTGTTTGTACAGTGAAACACTTTTTTCGAGTTTCACTAGCTTTACTTAAATACACAGAATAGGCTAGCATGGGTGAAATCGGTGCAGATTTCTCTGTCTTATAGAACAGACACACCAGCTGTAGTAAGCTTAAAACAGACCCACTGTACAGCATGTCAGCAACAATGCAAGCTTCCTTATGCACACATACACTGAGGGTGCAGTATAGGCAGTAGCAGTGCCTGCACCTCACTCACAAACAGGCTAATCAGATGTTTTTTATTGGACTTGGGAGAAAAACAAAGTTGAGCCATTTTGGGCGATCTTTCTTTATGCCAAGGGAAACAATCATCTGATTTTAAGTATTAATAAAAAATGTCTACAAGGCAAAGGAAAACACGCTTTTCCTTCCAGCATCTGGCATGACTGGTGGATGGTCTGTCTTAGCTGCCTCATAATTAGGTGAAGTTTTGTTTTCAAAATTGATGGATACATTTTGCAGCAGGACCGAAAGGCCATGACAAGCACAGGGGACAGGGAAATAATGCCCCCTCTGCCTGCCCCATTTTGATGGTCCTGCACACAGTACTTGTTCCCACAATATACCTATTTACGTGCATGTCCAAGACTGGGAATAACTGGTGTCATTGGGTTGTCCCGGCGACCAGTCAGTAGCCCTTGGGTACAATGGCCTAGTTATCTGACCATTTCACTTTAGCTAGAGAACTCTTAATAGTGATGCAAGCCTTCCAACAATTGACGGCCTAGAATTGGGGGAAATAACTCTATGCTCATCGGCCTGACCCTATAGTCACAAAGCAGCGGCCTGACCCTATAGTCACAAAGCAGCAGCCTGACACCTTCACTGCCCTAGTAACAGTGTTGTTTCTGGACAGATTACATGGCTGCTGTGGCGGGTGCAGTCTTACAAAGACAGGGCTAAATTGCCACAGCCAAACAGGTCTTTGTACCATGTGTCTAGAAGCTTATCTACAGAAGATCTTTGGTGCCAGATGAAGAAAGTCTTTCCCTCCACGCGAAAAAGTGATAAGACAGCTGAGGCCTGCCCCTCACCATCCTCAACCTGTGAATACAAACATGACTGCATATGAACTCTCATTAATTTTATAATTATAACTTTTTCTTAATAATATCAAAGTTGATGAATGTAAATATAGGGGTCTGGACCGCCATGCCGGTTGTCATTACTGCCAACAGAATAGTGGTCCTCAACGCCATATTCTGAACACAGTAGTGAACTGGCTGCAAAGCAGGCAGTTCACTACCACCCACCGCCAGACCAGAATCGACCGCCGGGCCAACTGTAGGCACACTCGACCCAACGGTGGAGGCCAGACCGGCGGTGGAATTATGATCCCATTTTCACCAGGGATTTTCCTGGCGGGATACCCCGCCAGGTAATCCCTGGCAGAAAGCATACGGGTGACAGGAATACTCATTCTTATCACCTGTATGTGACATGCCAAGGCCCCTCCCTTGCCACTACCCCCCACCCCCTCAAGCCCCTAGCACTGCCCCTCCACCCACCCCCCGAACTCTGAAAACCGAGCCCCCAACCCTACCCCAAAACTCCTTGTGTGCCTCCCAGCTCCACCTTCACCATCCCCCCTACATACAGATACCCCCAAACCCCCATATCCTCATGCATCCATTCACCTACATGCACACACTCATACATACTCAGACACACATCTCCCTCTACACAAACACTCACGCCCACCCCCATGCACTCGCACACTCACACACACCCCTCCCCCCATTCCCTCTCAGGCAGCACTTACCTGTTGCGTGGCGCTGCTCCGGGAGGGAACAAGCTCCGTGGATGCTGCTCCACCGGGATCGCCGCACCTGCATACACCACCACGCCTATAACTGCATCATTATAGGCGTGGCAGTGTCTGGACTGACATGGCAGTGAGGGTGGGGCAGCTGCCACCGGCAGCCAGGATGGCGCCTGGCAGCCCTCACCGACATCAATGGCGGTGAGGCTCCAGGCGTCATTATTTGGCGGGATGCCGACCACCGCCATTGGAGGTCTTCCATTGACCACCGGCATGGTTGGCGGCGGGGCATCCCACCATGATCATAATGAGGGCCACAGTCTGTGACTCTGCGCTAATCACAACACAGAAATGGAGAAGTGAAATTGGAGGTGCATAAAACAATTGTGGAATGTCTTGGCACACACTGCTCATGATACGTCGGTCTTGTTTTAATTTA
The DNA here is from genome assembly GCF_031143425.1 of Pleurodeles waltl. NCBI lineage: Eukaryota > Metazoa > Chordata > Amphibia > Caudata > Salamandridae > Pleurodeles > Pleurodeles waltl. The sequence goes on from NC_090451.1 coordinate 661,211,098, forward strand.
CTACAAGAATTCTTAGATATGGCCAACAGACCATCGCCAGCCTCATGTTTTCCAAATAAATTCTTACTCACAGTCATACATACTTACAGAAGCTTTCAGTCATCCCTCACCATCCACTTGTCTGCTCAGATGTCAATCACATTTTGCTTCCACCCGCCACAGCATGGGTATAATGATGGATCAACACACTTCATCTACTGGCTGTCTTGCGCGTTAACATATTTTGCCTGATCACATGTGGACAGTCTCATGAAAAAAGAGCAACTCTGTGCCAGGGCTGTTGGGCCCTTTCTTTTATTTTTATATTTTTGCCAAATAATTTTTTGCATATTTCATAATGTTTACACAAAATAAAATAGAAAATGCGGCAATTTTGAACTTTTGGCTTTGACAATATTTGTTTTTTTTCACTAAGACCCAGAACAAAAGTGTCTCCCCACTTAATTCTTTTAAGAACCATCACTGTTGTGTGTGCAGGAGACAGATTTTCAGCTTATTATTAAAGTGAGTACAGCAGTGGTGAAGTGGTGTGTGTAGGTTGACCAGATTTTGGGAAGCATAAACTGGAACAGGTCAGACATAAAAGTGGGACCATAGCTTGCCTGTCCTTTTTTTGCATAGCCTTGAAAGTGTGTGTGTGTGTGTAAGGACCATGTGTCCACAGGAAATGCATTTTTTGACTTGCCTATATCTTTGCCACCGTTTGATAAACCTTCATAACATTTTCCCCCCAAAAAGTGTTGCAGTGATTCTTGTTGCGCATGGAAAGTTTCAGGGTGATCCATCAAGCGGGGGCCGAGAAAAAGGTGGCTAAAAAAATATTATGTTTCCCAAGTTAATTTCCATAGGATTCTTTAGCCAAACCACTGGACGGAATTACATCAAATTTGGCAGAATGCTATGCACCAAAATTACACTAAATTTGGCAGAAAGCTGTCGGTACGCAGATCACGCTTTTGTGTATTTGAAGTAAATCCGTTCAGTAGTTTTTGAGAAATTTGGGGAAGTTTAAATTTTTATATCTCTGGCTGCAAAGTATTCGCAAACAAAGACGAGCTTGTGCAGGGAAATGCACAGCTCTGATTGGTTGCCAACACTTTACACCAGGACGTGTTGGCAGCCATCTTGGGGCTCGGCTTGAGGAGAGTCCCAGAAAAAAAGTAAAAATAAAATAAAAGGGGCCAATGAAGGGACCCCTTAGCAGTGGTGGGGGGGTGTCACAGAGGACCCCCTCCTCTCCTCCCCCAAGAGAAAAAAAAACATTTTTTTGCAGCGAGTTCACGAGATTCACCACAATTTTTTTTTTTAAAAACAAGTGCGGCTCTGGGCCAGGTCCGGGGGCATTAGAAATGTAGTGTAGGGGGCCTTCTGCCCCCCCCCCTCAGCTCCGTGGACCACCACCTCCCCGGAGCCTTTATTTTTTTATATGCGTGGGGGCCCACGATTCCCCACTGCCCTGGGGACCACCACCTCCCGAGGGCTTTCAATGTAATATATAAGGGGAAGCCTGTGGCCCACCTGCACCCCAGGAACCACCACCCCAGGGGCTTTGGTTTAAATATAAAAGGGGGGCCCATGGCCCCCCGCCCCGGAGAGCACCAGCTCTGAGGGCATTAATAAATATGTATGTGGGGAGGAGCCACTGCCCCCCCATGCCTGAGGACCACCACCACCAGGGCAAAGTGTAAAAAAAAACAAAAAAGGGGTCCCTATGGGACCACCACCCCCCGGGCTATGTCCTGTGGAAGCCCCTTGGTGGAGCCACTCATGGCCATGGGGACCACCACCCCCCAGGGCCATCTCCTGCTATGTCCAAAGGGTGCACACCCTCGGGACATGGCTGTTTGCTGTAGCTTGGTTGCAGTTATGCAGCCAAGCCACAGCAAACGCTTCGGGTTTTGACAGCGGGACTTTTAAAGCAGGTCTCGGTGGTCAAAATCTAAAGTTTCATCTCTGTCCCCTGCACAACTGCAGGGGACAGAGATGAAATGCTTCAGCAAGCATGGAGCTGCTGTCAAAGCAGCTCCGTGCTTGCTGTAGCAATGGCACTATAAGGGAGACTTAAGGCTTCCCCCACCGTACCAGGTAGCCTGTAAAGGGCATTTAAATTTATTTTAAAATATATATATAGCAACAGCGGAGGCTTCCTTAAAGCTTCCCCCGCAGTGCCAGGTAGCCAGTAACGGGCTTGTGATTATTATTATTTTTTAATAAATTATATGAAAGCCCTTCACACTGAGAGCAATGGGGGTTAGAGTACAGCTGGCCTTATTTCCAATTTTTTAATAGAAAAAATAATATTATATATTTAATTTAAAAAATGCATTTTTTTATTTTAAATTGGAGTCAAATAACTTATTCTAAGTACATCAGACATTAAAGCCTAAAAAAACTCTCTCTCCCCCTCTCACTTTCCTTCTCTCTGTCTCTCTTTCAATCAATTCTCCCACTCACAGACCCACTCAGACACGTACGCACCCACTCATAGACCCACATGCACCCACCCAGACCCTCATGCACCCACTCAGACCCACTCACTCACACACCCACTCAGACCATCACACACACTGACACCCTGATGCACCCACTCATAGACCCGCAGACATACTGATATATCCTTTAAAACAGTGATGTATGCACTCTCACAGCCAGCCAGACAGACACTCTGACAGCCACTCTTATGCCCAGATACAGCCTCTCACCACCCATTTTTACACCCACAGAGGTCGCAGATAACTTCTGCCATACATGCACAAAGGGCTGTGCACAACATCGGGTTAGGGTGGTTAGGGGTGTTGGCCGCCCAGACCCGGCTGCAGGCCAGCCCTTGTGGGTAACCCCTCCTGCGCATGGGAGAAGGCAGTGCAAGGTTGAGTGCTTATAGGAGGTTGGCCTCTGTGGCCAACCAGGTTACAGGGACTCGCACCTTCGACACGCACAGCTGATTACTCCACACATTACATCATTGATGACATCTTCTGTGGCATCTTTGATATTATCACTGCAACATTTGCAATAAAATTATTGATAAAAACTATGCATGGCAGGGGCATGAGTTATAGTTATCTTAGGGCGCAAGTTTTAGTTACTTGAAAGAACTCGAACTATAACTGCTGAATTTCTATGGTTTTGTATGAGTAAATTCAGAACCTAACTATAACGTCCATGTAACCATTGGTTTTTCGGTGAATATATATAAAATAATACCTAGTGTCAGTCGCCATTAGGTAGTTATAGCTGAGACTATGTTTCCATGGGATAAGTGTTTTTTGACTTGCCTATATCTTTGGCACCGTTTGAGGAATCCTAACGAAAATTTCCAAGAAAAGTCTCACTGTGATGTTTGTTGCACATGGAAAGTTTCAGGGTGATCCGTTAAGCAGGGGCTGAGAAAAAGGGGGCTAAAAAAACGTTGTGTTTCTCATGTTAATTACCATAGGATTCTTTAGACGACTGCGGCTGAACCACTGGATGGAATTACACCAAATTTGGCAGAACGCTAGCTGTCTGTACGCAGATTATGCTTACGCTTATTTAGTGTGCATCTGTTCAGTAGTTTTTGAGATATTGAAGGGAAAATAAATTTGTATATCTCTAGCTGTAAATAATTCACGGAATTTGAAATTTTTTTGTGAATACGCGTAATAAAAAAGAAGCGTTCTAATTGGCTGACCGCAACCTGACTACAAAGTTGCGGCCACCATGTTATTTCACGAGACACGGTCTCTGCCGTTGAAAATCCTAATTGAAAGTGACATAAGGGGTCAGGGTGAAGGTACCCTGACCCCAGGGGTGTGATATATGTGTGTTTTAGGTGCAAATTATGGATTTAAAATAATTGTGGGTCACCATGTGCGATATTCGCACATTTTCGCAAATTATTCACGAATAGAGAACATTTTTAAAGAAAAAACAGACTCATTCATACACTAATTCATTCACTCATACATGCACTCGTACTCATGCATCCACTCACAGACCCACACAGACAATCATGCCCTCCCTCACACCCACTCAAACTCACACACCCACTTTCAGACCCGCTCAAACACTCACTCACCCACTCACAAATCCACTGACAAAAATGTCATGTGGCCTATCTGCGCTGCCCACAGCCAAAGGACGTGCATGGCGTGGGGTATTTATAAGGGCTTTGCTGCAAGGCCTGGCTGCAGGCCAGGCCTTGTGACCAACCCCTGCCGCGCACGGCCAGAGGCCAAGCGCAGCGGGAGTTGGAATAACATATAGGCCCTCATTACAACCCTGGCGGTCCAAGACCGCCAGGGCTGTTCTGGAGGAAGCACCGCCAACAGGCTGGCGGTGTTTCCCAGGGCATTACGATTGCGGTGGAAGCGCCGCGGTTGCACCGCCGGGGCCAGCGGTTCCCCGCCACAATGGCCCCAGCGGTTGTAATCCGCCAGGGCAGCGCTGCTTGCAGCGTTGCCCAGGGGATTACGAGTCCCCCTACTGCCAGGAAAAGGCTGTCGGTACAGGGAGTCGGGGGGCCCCTGGGGCCCCGTGCTGCTTTTCACTGTCTGCTATTCAGACAGTGAAAAGCGCGACAGGTGCAACTGCACCCGTCGCACGGCTGCAACACCGCCGGCTCCATTTGGAGCCAGCTCCTGTGTTGCGGGCGAGATCCCCACTGGGCCGGCGGGCGGAAACCAGGTTTCCACCCACCGGCCCAGCAGGGATCTCCAAATGGCCGCGGCAGGGGTGCGGCCGCCCGGCGGTCCGATCTTGGCAGGCGGCATCAGCCGCCCGCCAAGGTCGTAATGAGGGCCATAGTATTAAAATTGCTTTACATAAAAAAACCATAGAAATTCACTGGAAAAAAACAAAGGTTACAGGGATGTTATATTTAGGTTCTGAATAATTTACTCGTTCAAAACCATAGAAATTCAGCAGTTAAAGTTAGAGTTCTTGTAAGTGACTAGAACTCCTTTCCTTCTGCCTCTGTCGAAGGGTTATTTTATTTTTTTTCTCCATCACAATCACTCTCTTCTACAATATCCACAGATGTCTGGCCAGATGGTAACAAGGTTATACTGGACAGCTTGGTTGTTGAACGAGTAGGTTTAGAGAATCTAGGCTGCTCTTCCAGGGTGGCTATGGAGATTCAATCATCTTGTAACCAGTCTTCCCTGAAGTCATAGAAGAAATACTGGGTTTATTTTTCAAAGTGGTATTTAGCTCGATTTGAGGATTCTGTGATCATTGATTAATTTAAGTTTCTTGATATTTTAAGAGATGTGTTTGTGACAGGATTGACTCCTAGTTCTCTTTCTACTCAATGGGCTGTGATAAAAGAATTCTGTTCTTTTTCAGATGACTTCTCTACTCTTTCTCCCTTAGTTTTAAGGTTACCTAGGAGTTTCAAATTACAGACACACACTATCAGAAAGAAGGTTTCTTCTTGGGATTTGTCCATTGACCTCAATGGACTACAAGGTGTTCCTTTTGATCGACTACAGGAAGTAGAATATGTCTTTTTGTCAGCTAAAGTTGTATTTTTGATGGTCATTACTTCAGCTAACCGTCTGGGGAAATTAGGGGCAATCATGGTTGTTTTTCCCTATCTGAAATTATTTCCTGATTGTGTGGTACTTAGGTTGGATCCTAAGTTTATTCCTAAGATGTCTTCTTTCCATTCTGCACAGAAAATCATGTTGCTGGTAGTTCCAGATTTCTCTTGAACTTCTCTCCCTTCTACTCTTGATGTCAGGAGGGACCTTCCAATTTATTTAGAGTGGACAAAGCCTTTTAAGTTATCAAACTCCTTGTTTATTGCTCATGTTTCTGTGGCAAAGGGTAAGAAGGTATCTACTCAGACCCCGAGTAGATGCATCCGTCAAGCCATTGCTCCTCCATACTCTGCAGTGGGGGAGCTTCTTCCACCTGATGTCCAGGGTCGATCAACTAGGACAGTTTCCACTTCCTGGGTTGAGGCTGAGGTGTTTCCCACTTGGAGATGTGCCGGGAGGCCACTTGGTCTTCACACCTTGCTTTTCTTGATCATTTTCATCTTTCTGTTTGTGACGATTTGAATGGACCTTCTGGGTCAACAGTTTTGGCTACAGCAATGAAGTAATTGTTATTTCTGTGGCAAAAAATATATATTGCGTTTATGCTGATTGGTGCAACCTTGTTTTTTCTAAGCTTGGATACACCCTCTGTTGTTAAGACTGAGACAAAGAGAACCCTATAAGGGGGTAATGAACCAGTTATTTACCAGTAATCTTCATTACCCTGATTAGGGGTCCTCCTCGTCCCAGTCCTCTTCCCTCTCTGGTAGCACCTTGTAGTCTGCAGTTTCGTAACATAACAGAAGGAGGCGAGGGGGGGATTTTAAAAGAAATAAACAGAAATAAAGGAAATACTTACATGCTAAGTCTGTGGTGGGAGGGACATACCCTCAGTAGTTAGTACTGGGACAAGGAGGATCTCTAATTGGGGTAATGAAGAGTACCAGTAAGTAACAGATTCATTACCTCAGACAGGTAGATTTAAGAAGCATACAATTGAATCAAGACTACTCTGCTTTGGTATTTGGCACACTGGCCTTCAATAACGTTGGCTGAGAGCTTCTGAACAAAACTTTAGACCCCAGCACTTATTCTTTTACAAATTAAGCATTTGCCATACTTTCTATGTAATCTCCCATCAGTAGCATAAATGGCAGTTTTCAACTAGGAAGGTTTGTTTCTCATTCACGAAGATATAAAGTTATGGACAAAGTGCCACATATAGTGCAGTGCAGTTGCAGACCATCAAATTATGCGTCAGGTTTGACTAAATTATGTGGTAAGAAAGGCAAATTATATGGTGTAATGTGTCACACTTTGTGATAGTATTGCTTCATTCTTTTGCCATTTTAGGTCAAGCCTAGGCAGCGCGCGTGCACTATCTGCAAGATATGCTGTATTCAGTCTATAGGATTTAACCACACCCACTATAGCCATTCCTTCTTTGTTGTGCTTGTCTTAAATGCTTCCTTTTTATTAATGCATGTTTCTAAATGTCACTCCTTTGTGTGCTTAGTTCCCTCCCAGTCGATTTCACTAAGATGACATTTTTGCTGGCCATCGCACTACATCCACACTTCCTCCTGTTACAGCTTGTGATGGCCTCTCCTCCCGTTTGGGCATTGCAGTCTTAGGTGTTTTTTTTGGTTGTCCATAGCAATGCATTTACATCACACCAGTGAAAACACCATGTTTAAAAAGGCACTGAAGGTTTCAGGTTTCTTTTGTTCTTGTGCCTCTGCTCAGATATACTCTAGGTAATTCCTCATTCTAAGTCCTGTAGACAAAGCTGCTTCTCCGGTCCCAGTGGTAATTCCTCATTCCAAGACCTCTAGGCAGTGCTGCTTTTCTTGGCCCAGTGGTAATTCCTCATTCTAAGTCCTCTCGACAGTGTTGCAGCTGCTTCTCTGGCCTTGTCAGTAATTCTTCATTCTTAGTCCTCTAGACAGTGCTGCTAGCTACTTATCTGGTCCCAATGGTAATTCCTCATACTTAGTCCTCCAGACAGTGCTGTTGCTGCTTCTCTGGTCCCAGTGGTAAATCCTCATTCTTAATCCTATAGGCAGTGCTGCTTCTCTGGTCCCATTGGTAAATTCCTCATTTTAAGTCCTCTAGTCAATACTGCAAGCTGCTTCTCTGGTCCTGTCGTTAATACCACATTCTAAGTTCTCTAGGCAGTGCTGCTAGCTGCTTCTCTGGTCCCACTGGTAATTCATCATTCTAAGTCCTCTAGGCAGTGCTGCAACTGCCTCCGTGGTTCCAGGGGTAATTTCACATTCTTAGTCCTCTAGAAGACAGTGCTGCAGCTGCTTCTCTGTTCCCGTCGGTAACTCCTCCATTCTAAGTCCTCTAGGCAGTGCTGCAGCTGTGACCCTGCTCCCAGTGGTAACTGCCCATTCTTAGTCCTCTATACAGTCCTGCAGCTGCATCTATGTTTATACATCCACTATACTCCAAACTAAAACACATAGGTAAAAGACATAGGCCCTCATTACAAGTCTGGCGGACTTCAGACAGCAAGACTTGCGGTGGCTGTCCCACTGCCGACGGGCCGGTGGTGCGGACCGCCATATTACAAGTGTGGCGGTTTGGCCTGTGCCAAACCGCCACTTTCCCATTCCTACCGCCAGAGCGATCGCACCACCGGCCGGGAGATAAGCATCTCCAACCCGGCGGTCCAACTAAGACCGCCGATGGTATTACGAGTCCCCTTTCTGCCAGGGTTTTCGTGGCAGTAGCACCGCCATGAAAACCCTGTCAGAAAGGCTACTGGCGACAGGAATTTGCATTCCTGTCGCTGGTAGACAACTCTCCTACCCCCTCTACATCCAAGAGCCCCCCACCCCTCCTTCCCTTACAACATTCTCTCCCCATGCTCACCCATAGTAACCCCCCTACCCCTCCCGCACTTACCCTCCACCCCGCATACATGCACGCACCCAAACGCACCCTTCCATACACTGACACACGCACCCCCTGACACTCACTCACTCATAACACCCTTACACTCGCACTGCACACACACATACACCCCCCTCCCCCTGAATCCATACACACACAACACCTCCCCCCTCCCCTTTCAGACGGTCACCTTACCTGGTCGTTGAGGTGGTCGTACGGGAGGGAACGGGTCCTGGCGCTTGCACTGCCGTCAACACAAAACCACCACGCCGTTTTTCGAATTGAAATACAGCGGACGGTGTTTTGTTGCCGTGGCGCTGGCGGCAGTGCAACTGCCACTAGACTGCCAACTGCCAGTACGACTGCTGGCAGTTTTCCACCTTGAAAATGACAGAAAGCCACCAGCAGTCGTAATATGGCAGTCTAAGAACCGCCATGCTGGAGGTCTTTTGGCTGCCGCCAGCATGGCGATCCATGGTCTTCCCCGCCGAAGTTGTAATGAACACCATAGTCATTTACAACCCCAATAGTTTTAGCTCTCACAAATGACGGGACCTATTGCATTGCAAGTGCTTGTTTCATGTGGTGCTAATATCTCAGCAAATACCGCACCTCATTTGTACCAGTTTAACAATCAAATACAGAAATAAACAACTGAAGGATGATCAGTCAGCCCGTTCCAAGGGCCACCCACTGCGCGGGAACACGTGTAACCACATTTTGTCATTTTTGTACTTGATAGGGCTAGAAACAATTTTTTTTTTAATCTGCATCTTATGCAGCAGATGATGTATTATGTGGCAAATGCTGCAAATCCATAACTATGCAGAAAACACAGTGGACCCAGAATCACTTGAATCCAGCGGCCGTGCCTATAGGTTGCAGATTGCTGTATCCAGGTGTTAAATTGAGTCTAACGAGGTGCCATTTTGCTGAGGCAATATTAATGTGTGAATATTACACAATACCGAAATAATGCTCCACAATGTGCCACATTATGCTGCAGATTTGGTCTTTCTGCGCAATTTAGTTAGCTATTTTCCATAAACTGTCCTTTCACTGCCACATAACTGGAGTTGTACGTGCTCTAGTGTTATGCCGTTCCATGTGGATACACAACACTCTAGCAACCGGTTACTATGGTTTGTAACAGTAAAGCCCAGTCCTAGTATATACAGTGATCGTGGAAACATGGACGGGCAGCTGGCAACTACGCAACTGACACTATAATCCGGAAATAAGTAACATCTCGCTTCGAGTCTTAAGAGACCTTATTAATTAAAGAAATCCCATTGGTATCTACATTGACACGGAACACGTGCCTAGAAACGCTTCAAATCATCCGGGTGATGAAATAAATCAAAACTATGGACAATCTCTTATACATCGTGTTCCGGAGAAGGTTTACTCTGCTCCAGATTATTTTAATAAAAATCGCAGCCTCATCATGTTGTCGGAGTCTTCAATGCAAATAATGACAAATTGCTAATTTTCCTTTTTAATTTGCTAACTGACTGACTTGAAAATTCCCTCTTGCAGTCTCTCAGAGCGAGTTGGCACACGTCTGGAACATTCCCTACAGGTGTCTTGTGAGAAAGCTTTACCACGGGGAGGTGGCGGGAGCTGTACTTATAAAACACCCCTTCATGGTGCATTTATAAGACAATGGCAGGCTCTTTGTCTGGGTGTTGTGGTGCCTGCCTACCAGGGGGAATTTTTGGTCTGCCTAAAGTAGCCTGCTGTCGGCAAAACATGACTAGGCTTCTGTAAATCCTGGATCACACAGACAGCTTCATCGCTTGTACTTCGCAGCTGGGTCTGGTTCCTTCAAATCCCCTGAGCAAGTAAAGGTGATGGGCTTACATGAGCCATCACGGATATACTGAACGGAGGCAAGTTAGGTGGCTCAGCAGGGTTTAGCTGTACATTATCCAAAATGGGATGAACAAAGAGACTGGCAAAATATCTCTGCTTTCCCACGACTCCATCATCTATAATTTAACAACAGATGTCCATCGGTACTGTCTTTCACGGATGTAACCTCATTAACGTGCAAGGAGTAGCGGAAGTGACATCATCATCGGACACACTGCTACGCTTTGTGTGCCATAACACAATAACCACACCTCAGTGGTCATCATGCACAACATGGAAACACTTCCCACAAAGGTTCAAAACAATGACAACATCCTTCCAACCACACACCCAACATGGTGTAGCATGCTACTAAGGGAAGCACTTCAGTGGCCCACACAGGAGTAGTGAGTGATAGAAAAGTACTGCAATAAAATACAAAGATAGCAAACCCTATGCAAATCAATTATATCATGCGTTCACCTCCCAATCAACCCCTAAAATTCACTGATGCAGTTTTAGGTCGTGGGCAGGCCACTAGAAAAGTTGTTTGTGCTGCATCATTTTTCACATACATATGAATTTGCCACCATCACCACATAATCCAACAGCTGCTGCATACTTTTCAGATTTTAAAAACAATATTAGATGTTGCTCTCTCAAATGTATCAACAGGTAATAAAATTGTTGCGCACAGTACTCAATGCATTGTGAGACACTTTGTGAAAAATACCTGGTTGCCTTCACTCATGGATTGCCTCTAAGCAGGCATTTACACATTTGACAACATTGCCCATGTAGAATAAACAAACAAGTTACTTACCTTCAGTAACAATATATCTGGTAGAGACAATCTCTAGTTGCAGCTTCCTTACCTAAGAATTTCCCCCAGGTGTCAGATTGGATCAGGAAAACTTTCTTCGAGCAGTACCCCTGCGTGTCTGCGGGCCTGACTATCCAGGCAGTAATGTTCAGTGAATGTGTGCAGGGATGCCCACGTCACAGCCTGGTAGATATCCAGGAGTGGAACTCCGCATGCTAACGCTGTGGTAGCAGCAGTTTTTCTGGTGGAATGAGCACCCAAACCCTTTTGGAGTTGCTTTTTCACCAAAGTGTAGCACATCCTGATGCACAGGACTACCCGGCACGAGATGGTCCTCTTCTGCACTGCCCTTCCTTTCTTCGGAACCACATAACCCACAAAGAGTTGATCGTCCACCCAGAAATCTTTTGTACGATTGAGGTAGAACACCAACGCTCTTTTTGGATCCAGACAGTGGAGTCTCTCCACCTTATGAGAGAGATGTGGGGGTGCGTAAACAGTAGGCAAGGTGACTGATTGGCCTACATGCAAAGGTGTCACTACTTTGGGAAGGAAGGAAGCCCTGGTACAAAGCCCCACTTTGTCAGGATGGACAGCTAGACATTGTGGCTTTGAAGAGAGAGACTGGAGCTCACTCACTCTGCAAGCAGAGGTGATGGCAATCAAGAAGACAGTTTTAAGAGTCAAGAGCTGCAGGGGACAGTTGTGGAGCAGCTAGAAAGGAGCGCACGAGGTGTGCGAGGACCACGTTCAAATCCCACTGGGGCATTATATGAACGGGATAGGAGAGAACATGTGAGTGAGTCCTTTACGAAACCTCCCAACAATGGGAGATTTGAACAGCAAAGGTTGGTCTGGCAGCCTTAAAAAGGCAGAAATGGCACACAAATAACCCTTAAGGGTGCCCAGAGCAGAGCCCTGCTGGGCATGAGAGAGAATAAAGAGGAGAATCTTCGAAGAGGTGCAGAAAGGGGATCAACAGATTTGTTGATACACAATAACACAAATTTGTTCTAATGATAGGCGTATACCATTTTGGAGGAGGGGCGCCTGGCTGCCAAGATAACATCACAGACTTCAGGCAGAAGGTCGAAATCTGTTAACTGCTGCCGCTCAATCTCCACGCAAGAAGGCAGAGACTGGACAGGTTTGGGTGAAGGACCGTCCCCTGATGCTGCGACAGAAGATCGTCCCGAAGGGGCAGCCTGATCGGAGGATCGATGGCCATGCTCAATAGCTCGGGATACTAGGCTCTTCGTGCCTAGTCCAGAGCCAGCAGGATTACTTGGGCCCGAGTTTTGCCTGATCTTCTTTAGAACTCTGGGCAGAAGTGGTAGTAGCAGGAAGGAGTAAAGAAGGCCTGAACTCCACTCAGGGCGAAAAGCGTAGCTGAGCGACTGTCGCCTCAGAAATTCCAACACGCAAAACAGCTGACATTGCGTGTTCTCTGTGGAGGCAAACAGATGTAACCTAGGCTCTCCTCACTGCTGAAAGAGACCTTAAGCCACCTCCGGATGGAGATGCCATTCATGATTGACTATGCATCGACCGCTGAGTTTGTCTGCTCTGATGTTCAGGGAGCCTACGAAATGTTGAACCACCAGGAAAATGCCCTGGTGTTCCAGCCATGTCTGGTGGCGAAGAGCCTCTTGATAGAGGGTCCACGACCCCACTCCACCCTGCTTGTTGCAGTACCAAATGGCGGTGGTGTTGTCGGTGAACACCTGCACCACTTTCCCTTTGAGAGAGGGAAAGAATACTCCCAATTCAAGTCTGATCACCCAGAGCTCCAAAAGGTTGATGTGAAGCCCGGATTCCGTCAGAGACCAGAGGCCTCTGATCGCCACCTCTCCCATGTGGACGCCTCATTACCAGGAGTGACGCACCTATCACTATGGTGAGATCCGGTTGGGGAAGGGAAGGAGAGCTGCCGCTGACCCAATCTGGATTTGACTGCCACCACTGCAGATCTTGTGCAGTCCCCTCCGAGTTCTGGACCATATCAGAGAGAATCCCCTTATGCTACGCCCACTGGAACTTCAGGTCCCATTGCACAGCCCGCATATGCCATCTGGCATGTTGGACCAGCAGGATGCAGGAGGCCATGAGGCCCAGAGTCATTCTCACCGAAATCCAGGATATAGGCTGAAACATTGGAATCATAACCCAAATATCCTGAACTCGCTTTTCGGGAGGATAACCCCGAATTGCACTGTGTCCAGAACAGCTCTGACCAAAGGGAGCATCTGAGAGGGAGTCAGGTGTGACTTCGACATGTTTATAGTGAACCCCAATGAATGCAGGAGATTTGCTGTAGTCTGGAGGTGGGAGACGACAGCCTGGGGCAAGTTCACCTTCAACAGCCAGTCGTAGAGGTAGGTGAAGACTGAAACCTCTAACCTGCGTAGATAAGCTGCAACCACTACTATCAGTTTCCAACTGGTAAGGCCAAAGGGGAGCACTGTGAACAGAAAGTGCTCTTGACCTACCACGAATCACAAGTAACGTCTGTGGGCCGGCAATGTGGAAATAGGCGTTCTGCAAGTCCAACGCTACCATCCAGCCTCCAGGGCAGACAGGACGTGAGCTAGAGTTAGCATTTAGTACTTCTTGAGGAAGAGATTGAGGGATCGGTGGATGGGTGCCCCTTCAGTAGCCATGAAAGGGGCGAAAAGCAGATTGTGGCGGGCAAGGAGCAGCTACAAGGCCAAGGGACCGAGCCGTACCCCGTGAAACCTTAAAGCGCTCGAGCACTGAGTCCACCTTGTCTCCGAAGAGACGGGTGCCATCAAAAGGCATGTCCTTAGAGATTGCTGGACATCCCCTGAAAACCCAGATGTCCTCAACCAGGTGTGGCGCCTCAAGGCTACTGTCGATGCAACCGATCTACCTAGTGAGTCGGTCGTTTCCAGCCCGCAACTAATCATGAACTTTGCTGCAAATCTCCCGTCAATACCAGCTTGGGAGAGAACTTCTCAGCAACCTCCGAGATTCGCAGCAGGGGCAGCACTTGCGTGACCGTATCCAGAGAGTATGGGAGTATCGGCCCAAAAGGCATGCAGTGTTCACGGACCGCCGAGCTAGACTGGTTACCCATTCTTTTTGATCCCCTATCCGGGGTAGTGGAAGGGAATGCGCCAGAAGAACGAGTTACTTACCTTCGGTAACGACTTTTCTGGTGGATACATTAGCTACCTGTGGATTCCTCACTAATGAATACTCCCACTGCGCCAGCATTCGACGGAAATCTTCTTCCTAGCTTCTGCACGTCGACGAGGACGTCACATTTGCCCATGCGACGCCGTCTGACGTCATGCAGGCAATAAGAGGTCCTCGCCGACGTGCTGACATCAGTACCAACATTTTTTACGTGCCTGAGAACAATAATCCAATGAGATGAAAGACAAGAGCAATATTTCATGACATTGTAAACAACACATCATTGCAAGAAGATGGACCACTAATTTAATAAAATCCTTTTTTTTAATTTTATTTTTTTATTAACAAATAAATAAATATATAAACTAAATATATATATATATATATATAGATATATACAAATGCATATATATATATACATAATCTACACCAATCCTCAAAACCAAGAGGAGCACACTCAAGAATTACTTGGTTAGACCAAACAGGCAACGGGGAGGCGGGTGGCACCGTGAGGAATCCACAGGTAGTTAATATATCCACCAGAAAAGTCGTTACCGAAGGTAAGTAACTCGTTCTTCTGATGGATACAACTACCTGTGGATTCCTCACCTAATGAATAGAGTCCCAAAGCAGTACCGCGCTCGGTGGTGGGTGCCTGAATGGTCAAACCAAGAAATCCTGCAGCACTGACCGTGCAAAATGGTCGTCCCTTCTGACCTCAGAGTCCAAGCAGTAATGCTTCGCAAAAGTGTGAAGGGACGACCAAGTTGCGGCCTTGCAGGTGTCGACCACAGGAACACCTCTGGCCAAGGCCGAAGTGGCCGACTTAGCTCTGGTGGAATGAGCTCTAATACCATCAGGAGGATATTTCTTTGCCAAAGAGTAACACATTTTAATGCAAAGAACAACCCACCTGGAGAGTTTTCTCTTGTGGAATGCCTTTCCTCTCCTCTTTCCCACGTATCCGATGAAAAGCTGATCCTCCAGCCTGAAATCCTTCGTCCTGTCTATGTAAAAGCTTAACGCCCTCTTTGGGTCCAAGCGATGTAGTCTCTCTTTTTCCTTTGAAGGATGAGGCGGAGGATAAAACATGGACAGAGTAATTGTCTGGGCCAAATGAAAGGGTGAAACAACCTTCGGAAGGAAAGCAGCCTTGGTCCTCAACACCACCTTATCCCCATAAAAAGTTGTATAAGGGGGTTTTACCAATAAAGCCTGCAACTCACTCACTCTCCTTGCAGAAGTTATAGCAACCAGGAAAACTGTTTTAAGAACTAACAATCTTAAGGGGCAAGAATGCATAGGCTCAAAAGGGGACCCCATAAGGAAAGTTAGGACCAAGGACAAATCCCAATGAGGCATAACAAAAGGATTTGGAGGAAATTTATTAATAAGGCCCTTCAATAATCTAAGTACTATAGGAGATTTAAATAACGAAGGCTGGTCTGGAAGGCAAATGAAGGCTGACAAAGCAGACAAGTAACCCTTAACAGTAGCCATTGCACAACCCCTCTGTGCTAAAGACAAAGCAAAAGATAAAACATCTGACAAATGAGAACGTAAGGGATCAATCCGTCTCTCTCCACACCATACCACAAATTTGGACCACCTATTAGCGTAGATAGATTTAGTGGAGTGTCGCCTGGCCGCTAAAATAACATCCACTACATCAGGCGGAAGAGAAAAGGAACTCAGGTTGCCCCGCTCAATCTCCAGGCATGAAGGTGCAGACTCTGGAGGTTGGGGTGTAAAACCTGCCCCTGCGACTGCGAGAGGAGGTCTGCCCTGAGAGGGAGACGGAGCGGAGGGCACAGTGAGAGTTGGAGAAGGTCGGAATACCACACCCTCCTTGGCCAATCCGGAGCAATTAAGATTACTTGGGCCCGGTCTTGGCGAATTTTCCTCAACACTCGGGGAATCAAGGGTATGGGGGGAAACGCGTAAAGCAACTGGTCGCACCAGGTTTTCTGAAACGCGTCCCCCAACGCTCCTTGCACCGGATACTGGAGGCTGCAGAATAACGGGCAGTGCAAATTCTCCCGGGTGGCAAACAGATCTCTCCGAGGAAACCCCCACATCAGGAAGATTAGACGGACTTGATCTCGATGGAGACGCCACTCGTGGTCGGCCGAGAAATGGCGACTGAGACTGTCCGCACGTACATTCAAGACTCCGGCCAGATGATTTGCTACCAAGCAAATCTGATGGTCCTTTGCCCAGGACCATAGCCGAAGAGCTTCTCTGCAGAGAAGGTACGACCCGACTCCTCCCTGTTTTTTTATATACCACATCGCAGTAGTATTGTCCGTCAGGACCTGAACCGACTGCCCGCGAAGGTACGGGAGGAAGGCCTTGAGAGCCAGACGTACAGCCCGTAACTCTAACAGATTGATATGAAACATCTGTTCCTGTGGAGACCAAATCCCTTTGATCTCCAGGTCCCCCAGAAGAGCTCCCCACCCTAGAGTGGAAGCATCCGTTATGACCGTGGTCACTGGTGGAGGCTGCATGAACGGCCTTCCCCGGGAAAGATTGTCGTCCGCAATCCACCACTTCAAATCCGTGGCAGCATCCCTGGAGATCTTGACAGAACCTTCAAGATCTCCTTTGTGTTGAGACCACTGCCTTCGGAGGGACCACTGAAGAGCCCTCATGTGCCAGCGAGCATGCGTGACCAACAGTATGCAGGAGACAACAGACCGAGCAGACGTAGGACCTTGAGGACTGGAATGACCGCTCCACTTTGAAACATTGGAACCAACGCCTGAATGTCTTGAATCCGCTGAGGCGGAGGAAAGGCTCGATTCAATGTTGTATCCAGTACTGCCCCTATGAACAGGAGGCGCTGAGAGGGCTCTAGGTGAGATTTGGGCACGTTCACCGAAAAGCCCAGGTCGAACAACTGGGTTGTCGACTGCAGATGATGCAACACAAGCTCCGGGGACTTGGCTTTGATCAACCAGTCGTCCAGGTAAGGGAATACTGCTATCCCCTTCCTCCTGAGCTCTGCTGCAACCACCGACATCACCTTCGTGAAGACTCGAGGTGCTGAAGTAAGACCAAACGGGAGGACCGCAAACTGATAGTGCTGCGACCCCACCACAAAACGGAGATACTTCCTGTGCGACTTGAGTATCGGGATATGAAAGTAAGCATCCTGCAAATCGACAGACACCATCCAATCTCCCTTGTTCAGCGCCAAAAGCACCTGAGCTAGGGTCAGCATCTTGAACTTTTCCTGTTTGAGGAACCAATTCAAGATCCTTAGGTCCAGGATTGGTCTCAACCGACCATCCTTCTTGGGAATCAGGAAGTACCTTGAATAACAACCTTGACCCTTTTCCTGCTCTGGAACCAACTCCACTGCGCCCTTTGAAAGGAGGACTTGAACCTCCTGTTCTAACAACAGGAGGTGTTCTTCTGAACAATAAGATGGCCGGGGCGGGATGGGGGGCGGAAACTCCCGAAAGGGAAGGGTGTAGCCTTTTCTCACAATGCTGGTAACCCAGGCGTCTGATGTAATGACCTCCCACTTGTGAAGAAAATACAGTAACCTTCCCCCTACAGGAGAGGAGTGAGTGGGAATTGGTGGAAGCCTAAGGCTGCTTCCCCTGCTGCACCCCTCCAGAGGAAGAGGAAGAGGCAGAGCGCTGCTGAGAGGCTCCCCTGGTACGAACCCTACCCCTCCCTCTAAAGGATCTATAGGTGAGAGAAGAGGTAGGCTGTTGGAATTTCCCCCGAAAGGAGAAAGAGGATGAGCCACGACCAAATCATCCAAACCTCCTAAAAAATCTGGAGGAAGTAGAAGAAGTGGCTTGTAATCCTAACGACTTGGCCGTGGCCCCGCTCTCCTTAAACCTCTCCAAGGCCGAAGCTGCCTTGGCACCAAGGAGCTTGTCCCCATCAAAAGGGAGGTCCAACAGGGTCGACTGCACATCTGATGAGAACCCTGAGTTGCGAAGCCAAGCCTGTCTTCTCGTAACCACAGCCGTGCCCATCGCTCTAGCCACCGAGTCAGTTGTGTCCAACCCAGATTGGATAACCTGGGTTGCAGCAGCTTGAGCGTCTGACACGAGATTCAACAGCCCTTGAGGAACCTCTGTATGCGTAGATGTTATTTCGTCCATCAGAGCATAAATGTACCTCCCTAAAATACACGTAGCATTGGTAGACTTTAACGCCATGCTACATGACGAGAACACTTTCTTGGATTGCATATCCATCTTCTTGGAGTCCCTATCCGATGGCACTGATGGAAAAGACCCAGGCGCAGATCTCGCCGAGCAGGAAGCCTGGACCACCAAGCTTTCAGGCGTTGGGTGTCTTGTAAGAAAGCCAGGGTCAGTTGGTGCAGTCCGATACCTCCTGGCCACAGACCTATTGACAGCCGAGGAAGATACCGGCTTCTTCCAGACCTCCAACACAGGATCCAGCAGCGCCTCGTTAAACGGCAAAAGAGGTTCTGCTGATGTAGAGGCCGGATGTAATACCTCTGTCAGCAGATTCTGCTTCGCCTCAGTTACCGGCAAAGGCAGTTCCAGGAAGTTAGCTGCCTTCTTTATCACAGCATGAAAAGTGGCCGCCTCTTCAGTATACTCCCCTGGAGATGACAAGTCCCACTCAGGGGAAGTATCAAGGCCACTAGCGGTGTCCAGCCCATGAAGACCCTCGCCAGAGTCCTCAATTTTTCCTTCCTCCAGGATCTGCTGATACTCTTGTTCTTTCAAGAGACGGAGAGCACGTCTCCTCGAGTGCAGCCTCTCCTCAATCCTCGGCGTCGACATGGCGTCAGCAGATGTCGAAGAACGACGCCGATCACCGGATCCGTCCGACGCCGGGTCAACAGGCGCCACAGGAAGCTTTGGCGCTGAACCAGGAGTCGGATGAAGAAAAGACTGCTTCGGAGTCGCAGAAGGCCCAGACGGCGTCACTGGCCAAAACACCGAAGCCGCTGGAGTCGAAACTTCCGGAGCCGAAGTCCCTGGAGCCACCGGAGCCGACACCGGCGCCGAGCCCACGTTCCCCAGGGGGATAAAGGGCATGAAGGGTGCTGGTCGCAGCGGAGCCAGAGCACCCAAGCTAAAAGCCAAAGGACCAGAAGGCCCAGCCGGTGCGCCACCTGGAGCCATCTGCTGAAAGATGGAAAACATTGCATTTAAATATGCGGTATTATCGGCTCCAGGGGCCGGAAAAGCCGGATACTGGGGTGCCTGGATCGAAGGCGACACCGACGCCGGCCTCGACGTCTGCAACGTCGGAGAGAACATTTGAGGCTGTGGCACCTCAAATACTGAAGGCCGCTGGCCCGAAGACCCAGCCGAAGTCGGCGAGGCTGGAGAAGGCAACGGCGTCGATGGATGAGGAGTGACTGTGGGACTGACTTCCCAAGTCTTACGATGCCGAGTCGATGGTGACCTCGACCGAGACCTCTCCTTACTCGACCGGCGCCGCGATTCCCGACGGCGTCGGGAGTCTCGATGACGCCGATGAGACTTCGGCGAGGAGGATTTTCTATGGTGCCTCTCGCTCCTTCAGGGCTTTCAGATTCATATGCTGACATGAATCACACCTGGCCACATCATGGTCGGAACTTAAACACCACAAACAGTCCGAATGTGGGTCTGTAACCGACATATTGCCCCCACACTATCGACAGGGCTTAAAACCTGACTTCCTCTGAGACATAGTAACCTCAGAGAAAAAACACAGCCAAAAACACACTGTAACTGCCGAACAGCAACAGTAGCTCCCTCGAAGATAACCGTTTCGAATGGCACGGAAAAAAGGGAAGTGACGTCGGCGAGGACCTCTTATTGCCTGCATGACGTCAGACGGCGTCGCGTGGGCAAATGTGACGTCCTCGTCGACGTGCAGAAGCTAGGAAGAAGATTTCCGTTGAATGCTGGCGCACTGGGAGTATTCATTAGGTGAGAAATCCACAGGTAGTTGTATCCATCAGAAAAAGAGAAACCCTGGATCACAAGGCTCTCAGGTGTAGCATATTGGACAGGAATTTTGGGTCGGTCGGCGCAGGCTGATGGCTGCGAGCCACTGTCCTCTTCACAGGAGCCCCTGTGCTAAGTTTGGACCAGGTACCCAGTAAGATGTCCATAAGGGCTTCATGAAAGGGTAGGAGGTGTTATGAACTGAAAGCCCCAGGCTGAAGCACCTCAGTCAGGAGGTTCGTCCTGACCTCCACAGAAGGGAGCTTGAGATCCAAAATATCAGCAGCCCTTCTTACCACCATGGAGTATGAAGCTCCCTCCTCCGTAGCCACAGTAGGGGAGAAAGCATGCCAGCATCAGGAGAGGTATCTAATCCGCTAGTGTCACCCAAATCCTGAACCCAGTACATGTAAGGGTCAAGCTGGTATTCTAAAGGGTCCAGAGACACCTGTACACTATACCCATATCCATACTCATAGAAAGAAGAGCCAGGATCCGCCCTGGGCCCAGGAGAGCCCATGGAAAATGGAATCGGCATCGAGCGATGCCGGTCCGGATCTGGCTCGTCGGGGATAAGCCTAGGATCGATGTTGATTGCAGGTCCAACCGACTTCAGGAGTGTCGATGTCTGTCCCAATGCCGGGGAAGGTCATGTTGGCATGACCGGCATCGGTACAGATCCAAGAGTGGATTCGGAGGTGCCTCCCGGAGCCAAGGCTGAATCTGCAGGCACGGAACCTGAGGTGGCCCTCACGACTCACCTGGGCCTGAAGGTCTGCCCAAAGATAAGGCACCTGGCCTCAAAGAACTCCTTCAATTGGGCAGGGGAGGCCCCCGCTCCCAGAAAGTCTCATGCTCCAAAGAAGGAGGCCTAGAGCGTCAACACTCTTCCCGCATCGCATTTTCCTAGCACCAGGACGAAGTCGAAGAATGTTTGGCCTTCTTCGACTTCTTCTTCTTGTGACCCGATCGTCCCGAGGAGAATTGGTGATGACTCCGCGAGCAGTCTCGTAACCTTCCTCTCGAACGGGAACAACGCAGAGTCGAGTGCCAGGCTGCCATGAGCTTTGGGGACCACTCCGTCAAAGCCTTCGGGTTCATGGCCTGACACTCGGAGCACAACTTTGGGTCGTAGTCGCGCTCCAGACACCAAAGGCAGAAAAGATGCGGATCCCGTCACCGACATCGTTCTGTGACAGGAGTCACAGGGTTTAAAACTGGTCTTCGGATACATCCCTCGACGTATCAAAAGCTTGTCAAAAAGTAATCGACAAAAGTGTCACAGTTAGTCAAAAAATGACTAGGAGTAACTCTTCTTTCAGATCTGCACGTAGCTTGGCATGAAAAGAAAAGAACTGACCTCAGGGTGCCGGGGTGGCACCTATGCACGAACGCAACATAATCATGGCGACCACGACACCAATGCTGCACGCGGACTCGACCAACAGCACCTGATGGCGCAAAGGGGTACTGCTCGAAGAAGAAACTCTGGATCCAGTCTGATGCCTGGAGGAAATTCTAAGATAAGGAATCTGCAACTAGAAGTCTCAATCAGCTATCCCCATTCGAGGGACTGAGGACAGGACAGAAGGAAACAAAAATGCTAAATACTTAAATGGAATTCAAACAAAGTGTAAAGTGCAAATTCTTGTTTGTCAAGATTTTTTCATTTCACTATTAACACACACTCAGGTTCACATCAAAGGCACTGTTCTCAAAACAGCAGTTATTTCTCCAGCGCTCTTGAACTTGAGAAGAATCCTCTACAAGTTTCATCTCCTCCTTATGCCCCATCTCTTGAATTCTAAAGGACATCTAAGTGAGATACCTATATAATAATTTCAAATGTCATATTTTTTCAGAATGAGTGTTTTTTTAAGGAAAATTGTGCATAAACAGGCTATATGAACAAGTTACTAACCTCCTGTAACACCTTACCTTTTAGAGACACTATAGCTAACCACCGATTTCTTACCCTAAAATATTCCACAGACTGAATCTAGAATTTTTTTTGCAGACCCCTTGCATGGCGGTAGGTGGCATCATTCGGCTCCACATGGCATTGTCCGCACTGGAAGTGACGTGTGTGATGCCTACATAGGTGCCACTTGAGCATGCTGACCTTAGTTCATGACTATTTTCCCGCACCAGAAACATGGAGGCAAACTGAGGTGGTATGACCAGTGTGCCAATGTGAGGTCCATAAGGATCTCTTTGATGTGAGAAATATAGTTTTTAGAATGGGGAGGACGAGAGGTCGGTAAGGAATCTGTGGGCAGATAGAGTCCTTAACAGATAAGGTGTTACTGAAGGTAAGTAACCTGCTCATCTGTTCGAGACTTCCAGACGCAGATTCTTTATCTTAGAATAGATATTAAAGCACTATCCCTCATGGTGGGTCTGCGGACTGTTACACTAAAACGCCCTGCAGGACTGAACGGGCAAAATTACCATCTCGCCGGACCTGATTGTCTAAGCAGTAATGTTTGGCAAACCCACTGTGATTCCCGACTCTGATACAGAGCTGGATCGGCATCACCCGACATCAATTTCTGTGCCGACTAGGCCCACATGGTCTGAATTGCATATGGAGCCATATTTCAAGAAGGGCCCTCTTACTAACCAAAATGGGGATAACAGGAGGATCTTTATAGCTATTTTGACCCCCGAGCAGAGTCCATTGCCAACAACACCTGGTATGAGGACCTGGCTGATGCCAGAGGTCTGGATATCTCACCAGACACCGGCCTCCTTTCTCCACCCACAGTGGCCAAGGAGGGGGCTTCCTTTGCCATGGTGATGCAAAGGGCGGTTGACGTCCTGGACCTTCAGCTGCAGACGGTTGAGTTCAAGACCAATGTCTGGGCAGAAGTTCTCCAACCCTGGGTGCATGCCCTCAGAACCTCTGTTCCCCTTCAATGATACACTGACTGATGTCCTGCTTGGTGCCAGGGCACAGCATTGCACAGGTACTTCTGTGCACAGGACCATCTCCCACCACCATTGTTCCAATCATGGAGATCCAGCCTTCCTCACCCAGCACCCCACCCAAGAGAGCGTGGTCATCTAGGGCCCTACCTCCAAGATCCATTCCCTACCACATCGCCAGATACAAGATCTAGGAGGCTGGACACCTTTGGAAAAAGGATTTTCTCTTCCACCAGTCTTGCACTGCAGTCCATGAACACTACATCCTTACTGGGCTGTTATTCCAATACTGTGTGGGATACTGTTGCACAAGTGCTGCCTATGGTCTCAGAGGAGGCCTGAGCCATATTTTCCCACGTGATTGCTGAAGGGAGGAATGCAGTTCACAAGAGGATGCGGAGTGGATACCATCGACTCGCTGGGCAGTGCCATTGCTTCCATGGTGGCACAAAAATGTCACACCTGGCCGAGGACAACTGGCTTCTCAGGGGATGTCCACGCATCGCTTATGGACATGCCCTTGGATTGCACTCGCCTTTTTGGCCAAAAGGCGGACTTGATGCTCAAGTGCTTTAAAGGCAGTTGGGCCACTGTTAGTTTGTTTGGGCTCACATTGGCCCTGCAACTGCCACATTCTGCCTTCTGCTCCTTCCGTAGCTGTGGTAAGGCGTTTCAGCGACTTCCCTATCCCCCTGGGCATCCTGGCCAGCAGGCACCTTAGTTCTTTCGTGGCCATGGCCACAGCTCCCACAGGCCTCATGGGAACCAGAGTTAAAGTTCGACCCAATCCATACCCCCAACCAATGTCAGCCGCAACCTCAAAGCCTCTTTAATATGCCCTCATTCCATCATGGGCTCCCGGCTGATGGCCGGATTCGGAACCACCTCTCAACAATGGCGAGAGATCACTTCGGATAGATGGGTGCTTCAGACTGTTCAGTGGGGGTATGCCCCACCTTTCCAACAGACTCCACCACCTTTGCCACCATCCCCTGACTGACTGACCGAGGACCACCTATTGCTCTTGCAACAGGAAGCACTGGCTCTTTTGAACAAAGGAGCCACCATAATGGTGGTGACATCAGAAGTAGGTCGTGGTTGCTATCCCAGCTACTTTCTCGTGACAAAAAAGTATGGAGGTCTCTATCCTATCATATACTTATGACCTCTCAAGTACCTCCTGAAAAAGGAAAAAATCAAGAGGCTCACTTTGGCTCAGGTACTGTCTGCCCTCAACCTTGGAGACTGGTTGGTAGCACTGGATTTACAGGATGCTCATGTCCATATCCCCACCCTGCCTGCCTGCTTGCCAACAAGCATTACGTGTGGTTCACAGTAGCCCAAAAACATTATCAGTTCACTGCGACCCCCCCCCCCCCCCACTTTGGCTTACCAGACCCCTCAACTGTTCATCAAGGTGATGGCGGTGGTTGCACTACATCTACTAAGGTCAGGTTTTCCAGCCTTCCCCTACCTCGACGACTCGCTGTAGAAGGCGAGATCGTCCAAGACAGTAGTCTACCAACTCCAGACTACGATGGACCTTCTGCATTCACTGGGGATCACTATCAATGTGCGGTAGTCACACCTGACTCCCTCTCAGATGCTCCCTTTCATCAGAACTATTCTGGATACAGTGCAGTTTCTGGCTTTTCCTCCAGAACAGTGAGTCCAGGACATTAAGGCAATGATGTTAATGTTTTAGCCTCTATGCTGGATTGTGTTGAGACTGACTCTGAGAATGCTGGGCCTCAGGGCCTCCTGCATTCTGCTTGTAAAACATGCCTGGATGGTATATGTGGGCTCTGCAATGAGATCTGAAGACCCAGTGGGTACAGGATCAGGGGAATCTCTACAACTTGGTTCAGATATTGGATGGAACTGCAAAAGATCTGCAGTGATTGCTCATCTGCGATTAGGTCAGTGGCAAACTCCTCTGCCTTCACCATCCCGAGCTCAAAGTAGGGATAGATATGTCACTTTTGGGTTGGGGCAGCCATCTAGGAGAGGAGGTGATCAGAAAACTCTACTCCGTGGAATCTCAGCTCACATCAAACTGTTGGAACTGAGGGCGATTCACCTGGCACTGAAAGCTTTTCTTCCTTCCATTGTGGGAATGATGGTTCAGGTGTTCAGGGTTAACACTGGCATGTTATACTACAACAAGCACTACGAGTGGGTTTGTAGACCCTGTTATCAGGAGGCCCTGTGTCTCTGGACATAGCTAGAACGTCAGGTCATTTTCCTGGTGATTCAACATCTGCCAGCCTCTCTGAACTCCAGAGCAGACAAACTGCCGTCAGTGCCTCGCAGATCACAAATGCATCTCCATCTGGAGGTGGTGCAAGGTTTCTTCAAAAACTGGGAAGAACCTTGGTTAGATCTATTCCCTACCACAGAGAACATGCAATGCAAGCACTTCTGCAACCTGGAGTTTCTGAGGCAGCTCTCGCTCAGAGGCGCATTTTGTCTCCATTTTAGTGGCTCTGGATTTGTCAAGGAGAGTCTGCTATCTAGAACCCCTGAGCATCAGCGTCTGTCCTCTGACCAGACTGCCCCTTCAGGAGGAACGCCTGATGCAGCAGCAGTGCGGGATCCTGCAACCGAACCAGCACATCTACATGCGTGGAGACTGAGCAACGACTTTTTAGTATAACAGACTGCAGGCCCACCTCCACGGATGGATTGCTTTTGTATCTATTCTAAGGTAAGGAATCTGCGGCTAGAAGTCTCTATCAGATGAACAAGTTATTTACCTTTGTTAATACCTTATCTGTCAAAGCCTCTATCTAGCAGCAGATTCTTGACCAGCCAGCCTTCGCTTCCTCCCTTTTCTGAGAACTATATTTATCACATTAAAGAGATCCTTCAGGACCATACCTAAGTACATTGGTCATTTCACCTCGGAAAATATCACTTACAACACGGTCAATGCCACACTATGCATTGACCACACTGCCATTACCACGCATATGCATGGAAACGGCAGAGAAAGCGGTCTAGGTGCCCGGCCGGAACAGGATGGAGAAGAGGACAGAGGTAAGTGGGGCAAGGTTTGATGGGGGAGGATGGGGTAGTTTTTAGGACATGGAGGGGGTTTGGGGTAGTTTTTAGAGCAGGGTGGGGTGGGTTTTGGGGTTCAGGGTGGAGGGGGAGGCAGGGTAGGTTTTAGGGTTCAGGACAGGAGGTTGAGTTAGTTTTTAGGACAGGGTGGGGTAGGTTTTAAGGTTCAGGGCAGAGGTAGGGGGTCAGGGCAGTTTTTAGGACAGGGTGGGATAAGTTTAAGGGGTCAGGGTAGTTTTTAAAACAGAGCAGGGTAGGTTTTAGGGAACAGGGTAGGGGCAGGGAGTCGGGTAGTTTTTAGGACGGGTTGGATAGGTTTTAGGGGTAAAGGTGGGGGGTTGGGGCAGTGTAGGAGGCTGGACTGGCTTGTAGTGAGTACCAAGGGGTACTTGCACCTTGCACCAGGCCCAGTTATCCCTTATTAGTGTATAGGGTGTCTAGCAGCTTAGGCTGATAGATAATGGTAGCTTAGCAGAGCAGCTTAGGCTGAACTAGGAGACGTGTGAAGCTACTACAGTACCACTTAGTGTCATATGCACAATATCATAAGAAAACACAATACACAGTTATACTAAAAATAAACGTACTTTATTTTTATGACAATATGCCAAAGTATCTTAGAGTGTACCCTCAGTGAGAGGATAGGAAATATACACAAGATATATATACACAATAGCAAAAATATGCTGTATAGTCTTAGAAAACAGTGCAAACAATGTATAGTTACAATAGGATGCAATGGGGAAACATAGGGATAGGGGCAACACAAACCATATACTCCAAAAGTGGAATGCGAACCACGAATGGACCCCAAACCTATGTGACCTTGTAGAGGGTCGCTGGGACTATTAGAAAATAGTGAGAGTTAGAAAAATAACCCTCCCCAAGACCCTGAAAAGTGAGTGCAAAGTGCACTAAAGTTCCCCTAAGGACAAAGAAGTCGTGTTAGAGGAATAATGCAGGAAAGACACAAACCAACAATGCAACAACGATGGATTTCCAATCTAGGGTACCTGTGGAACAAGGGGACCAAGTCCAAAAGTCACAAGCAAGTCGGAGATGGGCATATGCCCAGGAAATGCCAGCTGTGGGTGCAAAGAAGCTTCTACTGGACAGAAGAAGCTGAGGTTTCTGCAGGAACGAAAAGGGCTAGAGACTTCCCCTTTGGTGGACGGATCCCTCTCGCCGTGGAGAGTCGTGCAGAAGTGTTTTCCCGCCGAAAGAACGCCAACAAGCCTTGCCAGCTGCAAATCGTGCGGTTAGCGTTTTTGGACGCTGCTGTGGCCCAGGAGGGACCAGGAGGTCGCAAATTGGACCAGGAGGTAGAGGGGACGTCGAGCAAGACAAGAAGCCCTCTTAGCAGCAGGTAGCACCCAGAGAAGTGCCAGAAACAGGCACTACGAGGATGCGTGAAACGGTGCTCACCCGAAGTTACACAAAGGAGTCCCACGTCGCCGGAGACCAACTTAGAAAGTCGTGCAATGCAGGTTAGAGTGCCGTGGACCCAGGCTTGGCTGTGCACAAAGGATTTCCGCCGGAAGTGCACAGGGGCCAGAGTAGCTGCAAAAGTCGCGGTTCCCAGCAATGCAGTCTAGCGAGGTGAGGCAAGGACTTACCTCTACCAAACTTGGACTGAAGAGTCACTGGACTGTGGGAGTCACTTGGACAGAGTTGCTGGATTCGAGGGACCTCGCTCGTCGTGCTGAGAGGAGACCCAAGGGACCGGTAATGCAGCTTTTTGGTGCCTGCGGTTGCAGGGGGAAGATTCCGTCGACCCACGGGAGATTTCTTCGGAGCTTCTAGTGCAGAGAGGAGGCAGACTACCCCCACAGCATGCACCACCAGGAAAACAGTCGAGAAGGCGGCAGGATCAGCGTTACAGAGTTGCAGTAGTCGTCTTTGCTACTATGTTGCAGTTTTGCAGGCTTCCAGCGCGGTCAGCAGTCGATTCCTTGGCAGAAGGTGAAGAGAGAGATGCAGAGGAACTCGAATGAGCTCTTGCATTCGTTATCTAAAGTTTCCCCAGAGACAGAGACCCTAAATAGACAGAAAAGGGGGTTTGGCTGCTTAGGAGAGAGGATAGGCTACTAACATCTGAAGGAGCCTATCAGAAGGAGTCTCTGACGTCACCTGGTGGCACTGGCCACTCAGAGTAGTCCAGTGTGCCAGCAGCACCTCTGTTTCCAAGATGGCAGAGGTCTGGAGCACACTGGAGGAGCTCTGGACACCTCCCAGGGGAGGTGCAGGTCAGGGGAGTGGTCACTCCCCTTTCCTTTGTCCAGTTTCGCGCCAGAGCAGGGCTAAAGGGTCCCCTGAACCGGTGTAGACTGGCTTATGCAGAATTGGTCACATCTGTGCCCAAGAAAGCATTTCCAGAGGCTGGGGGAGGCTACTCCTCCCCTGCCTTCACATCATTTTCCAAAGGGAGAGGGTGTAACACCCTCTCTCAGAGGAAGTTCTTTGTTCTGCCATCCTGGGCCAGGCCTGGCTGGACCCCAGGAGGGCAGCTGCCTGTCTGAGGGGTCGGCAGCAGCAGCAGCTGCAGTGAAACCCCAGGAAGGGCAGTTTGGCAGTACCAGGGTCTGTGCTACAGACCACTGGGGTCATGGGATTGTGCCAACTATGCCAGGATGGTATAGAGGGGGCAATTCCATGATCATAGACATGTTACATGGCCATATTCGGAGTTACCATTGTGAAGCTACATATAGGTAGTGCACGCGTATAATGGTGTCCCCGCACTCACAAAGTCCGGGGAATTGGCCCTGAACAATGTGGGGGCACCTTGGCTAGTGCCAGGGTGCCCTCACACTAAGTAACTTTGCACCTAACCTTTACCAGGTAAAGGTTAGACATATAGGTGACTTATAAGTTACTTAAGTGCAGTGTAAAATGGCTGTGAAATAACGTGGACGTTATTTCACTCAGGCTGCAGTGGCAGGCCTGTGTAAGAATTGTCAGAGCTCCCTATGGGTGGCAAAAGAAATGCTGCAGCCCATAGGGATCTCCTGGAACCCCAATACCTTGGGTACCTCAGTACCATATACTAGGGAATTATAAGGGTGTTCCAGTAAGCCAATGTAAATTGGTAAAATTGGTCACTAGCCTGTTAGTGACAATTTGGAAAGAAATGAGAGAGCATAACCACTGAGGTTCTGATTAGCATAGCCTCAGTGAGACAGTTAGTCACTACACAGGTAACACATTCAGGCACACTTATGAGCACTGGGGCCCTGGGTTACCAGGGTCCCAGTGACACATACAACTAAAACAACATATATACAGTGAAAAATGGGGGTAACATGCCAGGCAAGATGGTACTTTCCTACACAACCCCCCCCCCCCCCCCCAAACGAAGGACAATAAGACTAGCCATGACCTGATGAGTCTTCATTGTCTAAGTGGAAATATCTGGAGAGTCCATCTGCATTGGAGTGGCTACTCCCAGGTCTATGTTCCACTGTATAGTCCATTCCCTGTAGGGATATGGACCACCTCAACAATTTAGGATTTTCACCTTTCATTTGTTTTAGCCAAAGTAGAGGTTTGTGGTCTGTCTGAACAATGAAGTGAGTGCCAAACAGGTATGGCCTCAACTTCTTCAGAGCCCAGACCACAGCAAAGGCCTCCCTCTCTATGGCAGACCAACGCTTTTCTCTAGGGGTCAACCTCCTACTAATAAAAGCAACAGGTTGATCCTGGCCCTCAGAATTAAGTTGTGATAGGACTGCCCCTACTCCTAATTCAGATGCATCAGTTTGGACATAGAATTTTTTAGAGTAACAAGGGCTTTTCAGGACAGGTGCAGAGCACATGGCCTGCTTCAGCTCCTCAAAAGCTTTCTGACAGTTTGCTGTCCATAATACCTTTTTAGGCATTTTCTTGGATGTGAGGTCATTAAGAGGGGCTGCAATGGAGCCATAGTTCTTAATGAACCTCCTGTAATACCCAGTGAGGCCTAGGAAGGCTCTCACCTGAGTCTGAGTGGTAGGGGGAACCCAATCAATAATTGTTTGGATTTTCCCCTGAAGTGGTGCAATCTGTTCCCCACCAACAAGGTGTCCCAGATAAACCACCTTACCCTGCCCTATCTGGCACTTTGAAGCCTTGATAGTGAGGCCTGCCTTTTGCAGGGCCTCCAAAACTTTCCATAGGTGGACCAGGTGATCATCCCAGCTGGAGCTAAAGACAGCTATATCGTCCAAATATGCTGCACTGAAAGCTTTCAGCCCTTGCAGGACTGTGTTCACCAACCTCTGAAAAGTGGCAGGTGCATTTTTCAATCCAAAAGGCATTACAGTAAACTGGTAATGGCCCCCAATGGTTGAAAATGCAGTTTTAGGTTCAGCATCTTCTGACAATTTGATCTGCCAATACCCTGCAGTCAAATCAAAAGTGCTTAGATACTTGGCAGATGCCAGTGTATCTATGAGCTCATCTGCCCTGGGTATAGGGTGAGCATCAGTTTTGGTTACCAGGTTGAAACCTCTATAGTCTACACAAAACCGCATTTCCTTCTTTCCATCTTTGGAATGGGGTTTTGGTACAAGTACCACAGGAGAAGCCCATGGACTTTCAGAGTGCTCAACCACTCCTAGTTCTAACATTTTCTGCACCTCTTGCTTTATGCAGTCCCTGACATGGTCAGGCTGCCTATAGATCTTACTTTTGACAGGTAAACTGTCTCCAGTATCTATAGTGTGCTCACACCAAGAAGTGGTACCTGGCACAGTAGAGAAGAGTTCAGAGAATTGATCTAGGAGATTTATGCAATGGTCTTTCTGCTCAGCAGTAAGACAATCAGCCAAAACTACACCTTCCACAAGAGCATCTTGTTTTGTGGAAGAGAAGAGATCAGGTAGAGGATCACTGTCTTCTTCCTGTCCCTCATCAGTTGCCATGAGCAGGGTGAGATCAGCCCTGTCATAGTAGGGTTTCAGGCGGTTTACATGGAGTACCCTAAGGGGACTCCTTGCAGTGCCTAAGTCAACTAAATAGGTGACTTCACCCTTTTTCTCAACAATTGTGTGGGGACCACTCCATTTATCTTGGAGTGCTCTTGGGGCCACAGGCTCCAAGACCCACACTTTCTGCCCTGGTTTGTACTGAACCAAAACAGCCTTCTGATCATGCCATTGCTTCTGGAGCTCTTGGCTGGCCTGAAGGTTTTTACTGGCCTTTTTCATATACTCAGCCATCCTTGATCTGAGGCCAAGTACATAATCCACAATATCTTGCTTTGGAGCTTTTAAAGGTTGTTCCCAACCCTCCTTGACAAGTGTTAGTGGACCCCTAACAGGGTGACCAAAGAGGAGTTCAAAGGGGCTGAAGCCCACTCCTTTCTGGGGTACCTCCCTGTAGGCAAAAAGGAGGCATGGTAACAGGATACCCCATCTCCTGCGGAGTTTTTCAGGGAGACCCATAATCATGCCTTTGAGAGTTTTGTTAAATCTCTCCACCAGTCCATTTGTTTTTGGATGATAGGGTGTAGTGAACTTGTAAGTTACACCACACTCCTTCCACATGGCCTTTAAGTATGCAGACATGAAATTGATTCCCCTGTCTGATACTACTTCCTTTGGGAAGCCCACCCTAGAAAATATTCCCAGGAGGGCCTTTGCCACTGCAGGTGCTGTAGTGGTCCTTAAAGGAATTGCTTCAGGGTATCTTGTGGCATGGTCCACTACCACCAAGATAAACCTATTGCCTGAAGCAGTAGGAGGGTCAAGGGGGCCAACTATGTCAACCCCTACCCTCTCAAAGGGAACCCCAACCACAGGCAGTGGAATAAGGGGTGCCTTTGGGGTGCCACCTGTCTTGCCACTGGCTTGACAGGTTTCACAGGACTTACAAAACTCTTTTGTGTCCTCAGACATCCTAGGCCAATGAAACAAGGGGACAAGTCTGTCCCAAGTTTTCATTTGTCCCAGATGCCCAGCTAGGGGAATGTCGTGGGCAAGAGTTAGGAGGAACTTTCTGTACTCCTGAGGAATCACTAATCTCCTGGCAGCTCCAGGTTTAGGATCCCTATGTCCAGTGTACAAGAGGTTGTCCTCCCAGTAAACTCTGTGAGAGTCACTGACATCCCCATTAGCCTGTTTGACAGCTTGCTGTCTTAGACCCTCTAATGTGGGACAGGTTTGCTGTGCCACACTCAGCTCCTCCCTGGCAGGCCCCCCTTCACCCAAAAGCTCAGCAGTATCTGCTTCCAGCTCCTCTGGTGTAGGTTCTGCACAGGGAGGGAATTCTTCTTCCTCAGAAGTTGAATCCACTGTAGAGGGAGGGATAGTAGGAACTGGTTTGCTTCTACTAGCCCTAGCTTTAGGGAGCACTTGGTCCATTGTTCCAGGATCCAAGCTTCCCTGTCCTTTTTGCTTTTTGGCCTGAGCCCTTGTCAAAGCAAAAATATGCCCTGGGATGCCCAGCATTGCTGCATGGGCCTCCAACTCCACATCTGACCAAGCTGATGTCTCCAAATCATTTCCTAGTAGACAGTCTACAGGTAAATCTGTGGCTACCACAACTTTCTTTGGACCAGTAACCCCCCCCCCCCAGTTGAGATTAACAACAGCCATGGGGTGGCTAAGTGTGTTGTTGTGAGCATCGGTTACTTGGTACTGGTGACCAAGTAGGTGTTGTTCAGGGTGGACCAGTTTCTTTATGACCATAGTCACACTGGCTCCAGTGTCCCTGTAGGCCTGAACCTCAACACCATTTATTAGGGGTAGCTGCTTGTACTTATCCATATTAAGGGGACAAGCAACTAAGGTGGCTAAATGAATATCCCCCTCAGAGACTAACACAGCCTCTGTGGCTTCCCTAACAAGGCCAACCCCAACTAAGTTACCAATAGTGAGCCCAGCTACTCCCTTGGATTGGCTATTAGTAGGTTTGCTCCCACCACCACTGCTATTAGTAGGGACACTAGGGGTAGCAGTAGGGGTTGTAGTGGTAGGAGGCTTGGTGCTTTTCTTTGGACAACTGGGATCTGTTGTCCAATGGCCTTTTACTTTACATAAATAGCACCATGGTTTCTTTTCTTTGTTTTGATTAAAGGAGGATTTGGGCCCACCACCCCCGCCAGAGTGTTTTTGTGGGCCTGATGAAGACTCATTTTTAGATTTGTCCCCACCTTTGTCAGAATCCTTCTTTTTGTTGCCATCTTTGTCACCCCCTGTATGAACTTTTCTGTTCACCCTTGTTCTGACCCATTTGTCTGCCTTCTTTCCCAATTCTTGGGGAGAGGTCAGATCAGAGTCCACCAAGTACTGGTGCAACAAATCAGACACACAATTATTAAGAATATGCTCTCTCAGGATCAAGTTATACAGGCTGTCATAATCAGTAACTTTACTGCCATGTAACCACCCCTCCAAGGCCTTCACTGAATGGTCAATGAAATCAACCCAGTCTTGTGAAAACTCCTTTTTGGTCTCTCTGAACTTTATCCTGTATTGTTCAGTGGTTAAGCCATAACCATCCAGGAGTGCATTCTTAAGAACTGTAAAATTATTGGCATCACTTTCTTTCACAGTAAGGAGCCTATCCCTACCTTTTCCAACAAATGATAGCCATAGGATAGCAGCCCACTGCCTTTGAGGGACATCCTGTACAACACAGGCCCTCTCAAGTGCAGCAAACCACTTGTTAATGTCATCCCCCTCCTTATAAGGGGGAACTATCTTGTGCAGATTCCTGGAATCATGCTCTTTTGCAGGATGACTATGGGGAATACTGCTGCTGCCACCATGGGTTTCTAAACCCAGTTTCTGTCTCTCCTTCTCTACTTCTAAAGTCTGTCTATCCAAATCCAGCTGTTGCTTCTTGAGCTTCAGTCTGGTTTGTTCCACTCTCAATCTATTGAGCTCCCTTTCTAACAATCTGTCATCAGGGTGGGTGGGAGGGACATGCCTTGAAACAGAAGTATGGTGAGAATGGACAGAAGGAGACCTGTCCCTTACAGAGGGCATCCTAACAGCTTGGCTAACAGAAACATCAGTACCACTGTGGTGTGAATAAATGCTTTTGCTATGATGTGAGACAACACTATTTGTATGGTGTGGCTCTTCATCATTACCAACTATGCTAGACTGTCTAGTAATGGGCAGGCTAGGAAGTTTCTTTCTTGAATCTTTTCCTGGGGGAGTCCCTGGATCAGATTGGGAACCATTAGCTACTTTTTCAACAGATGGGGCACTTCTAGCCTTATCCTGTTCTCTAAGCATGTTAAGTAACAATTCCAAGGAAGGATTCTTCCCTACACTCAAACCTCTCTCTATGCAGAGACTCCTTGCTCCTTTCCAGCTAAGGTGATCATATGCAAGTTTGGACAGATCAACATTTTGGCCTGTGCCAGACATTTTTAGAGAGAGTTAAAGTGATAGCAAAAGATAAAAAGTTTGTCAGAGCTTTTAGAAAGACAGAGAAAAAAAACTTTTAAAACTTTTTAGAAAGTTAGAAGTACTTTTCAGCAAAGAGTGAAAAGAGGAAATGCAAAACTTTTTGGCTATGTGTATATACACTGAACTTGTTTTGTATATTTTTCTCTTATGAAAAGTACAATGACAAGAGTGGTAAGTAGTCTCAAAGCACTTATCCCACCACTGCACAACCAATGTAGGAGGCTGGACTGGCTTGTAGTGAGTACCAAGGGGTACTTGCACCTTGCACCAGGCCCAGTTATCCCTTATTAGTGTATAGGGTGTCTAGCAGCTTAGGCTGATAGATAATGGTAGCTTAGCAGAGCAGCTTAGGCTGAACTAGGAGACGTGTGAAACTACTACAGTACCACTTAGTGTCATATGCACAATATCATAAGAAAACACAATACACAGTTATACTAAAAATAAAGGTACTTTATTTTTATGACAATATGCCAAAGTATCTTAGAGTGTACCCTCAGTGAGAGGATAGGAAATATACACAAGATATATATACACAATAGCAAAAATATGCAGTATAGTCTTAGAAAACAGTGCAAACAATGTATAGTTACAATAGGATGCAATGGAGAAACATAGGGATAGGGGCAACACAAACCATATACTCCAAAAGTGGAATGCGAACCACGAATGGACCCCAAACCTATGTGACCTTGTAGAGGGTCGCTGGGACTATTAGAAAATAGTGAGAGTTAGAAAAATAACCCTCCCCAAGACCCTGAAAAGTGAGTGCAAAGTGCACTAAAGTTCCCCTAAGGACAAAGAAGTCGTGTTAGAGGAATAATGCAGGAAAGACACAAACCAACAATGCAACAACGATGGATTTCCAATCTAGGGTACCTGTGGAACAAGGGGACCAAGTCCAAAAGTCACAAGCAAGTCGGAGATGGGCATATGCCCAGGAAATGCCAGCTGTGGGTGCAAAGAAGCTTCTACTGGACAGAAGAAGCTGAGGTTTCTGCAGGAACGAAAAGGGCTAGAGACTTCCCCTTTGGTGGACGGATCCCTCTCGCCGTGGAGAGTCGTGCAGAAGTGTTTTCCCGCCGAAAGAACGCCAACAAGCCTTGCTAGCTGCAAATCGTGCGGTTAGCGTTTTTGGACGCTGCTGTGGCCCAGGAGGGACCAGGAGGTCGCAAATTGGACCAGGAGGTAGAGGGGACATCGAGCAAGACAAGGAGCCCTCTTAGCAGCAGGTAGCACCTGGAGAAGTGCCAGAAACAGGCACTACGAGGATGCGTGAAACGGTGCTCACCCGAAGTTACACAAAGGAGTCCCATGTCGCCGGAGACCAACTTAGAAAGTCGTGCAATGCAGGTTAGAGTGCCGTGGACCCAGGCTTGGCTGTGCACAAAGGATTTCCGCCAGAAGTGCACAGGGGCCGGAGTAGCTGCAAAAGTCGCGGTTCCCAGCAATGCAGTCTAGCGAGGTGAGGCAAGGACTTACCTCCACCAAACTTGGACTGAAGAGTCACTGGACTGTGGGAGTCACTTGGACAGAGTTGCTGGATTCGAGGGACCTCACTCGTCGTGCTGAGAGGAGACCCAAGGGACCGGTAATGCAGCTTTTTGGTGCCTGCGGTTGCAGGGGGAAGATTCCGTCGACCCACGGGAGATTTCTTCGGAGCTTCTAGTGCAGAGAGGAGGCAGACTACCCCCACAGCATGCACCACCAGGAAAACAGTCGAGAAGGCGGCAGGTTTAGCGTTACAGAGTTGCAGTAGTCGTCTTTGCTACTATGTTGCAGTTTTGCAGGCTTCCAGCGCGGTCAGCAGTCGATTCCTTGGCAGAAGGTGAAGAGAGAGATGCAGAGGAACTCGGATGAGCTCTTGCATTCGTTATCTAAAGTTTCCCCAGAGACAGAGACCCTAAATAGCCAGAAAAGAGGGTTTGGCTACTTAGGAGAGAGGATAGGCTACTAACACCTGAAGGAGCCTATCAGAAGGAGTCTCTGACGTCACCTGGTGGCACTGGCCACTCAGAGTAGTCCAGTGTGCCAGCAGCACCTCTGTTTCCAAGATGGCAGAGGTCTGGAGCACACTGGAGGAGCTCTGGTCACCTCCCAGGGGAGGTGCAGGTCAGGGGAGTGGTCACTCCCCTTTCCTTTGTCCAGTTTCGCGCCAGAGCAGGGCTAAGGGGTCCCCTGAACCGGTGTAGACTGGCTTATGCAGAATTGGGGACATCTGTGCCCAAGAAAGCATTTCCAGAGGCTGGGGGAGGCTACTCCTCCCCTGCCTTCACACCATTTTCCAAAGGGAGAGGGTGTAACACCCTCTTCTCAGAGGAAGTCCTTTGTTCTGCCATCCTGGGCCAGGCCTGGCTGGACCCCAGGAGGGCAGCTGCCTGTCTGAGGGGTTGGCAGCAGCAGCAGCTGCAGTGAAACCCCAGGAAGGGCAGTTTGGCAGTACCAGGGTCTGTGCTACAGACCACTGGGGTCATGGGATTGTGCCAACTATGCCAGGATGGTATAGAGGGGGCAATTCCATGATCATAGACATGTTACATGGCCATATTCAGAGTTACCATTGTGAAGCTACATATAGGTAGTGGCCTATATGTAGTGCACGCGTATAATGGTGTCCCCGCACTCACAAAGTCCGGGGAATTGGCCCTGAACAATGTGGGGGCACCTTGGCTAGTGCCAGGGTGCCCTCACACTAAGTAACTTTGCACCTAACCTTTACCAGGTAAAAGTTAGACATATAGGTGACTTATAAGTTACTTAAGTGCAGTGTAAAATGGCTGTGAAATAACGTGGACGTTATTTCACTCAGGCTGCAGTGGCAGGCCTGTGTAAGAATTGTCAGAGCTCCCTATGGGTGGCAAAAGAAATGCTGCAGCCCATAGGGATCTCCTGGAACCCCAATACCCTGGGTACCTCAGTACCATATACTAGGGAATTATAAGGGTGTTCCAGTAAGCCAATGTAAATTGGTAAAATTGGTCACTAGCCTGTTAGTGACAATTTGGAAAGAAATGAGAGAGCATAACCACTGAGGTTCTGATTAGCAGAGCCTCAGTGAGACAGTTAGTCACTACACAGGTAACACATTCAGGCACACTTATGAGCACTGGGGCCCTGGGTTACCAGGGTCCCAGTGACACATACAACTAAAACAACATATATACAGTGAAAAATGGGGGTAACATGCCAGGCAAGATGGTACTTTCCTACAGGCAGTTTTTAGGGCAGGGCGGGGTATGTTTCAGGGTGCAGGCGGGGTAGTTTTTATGAGATGAAGTGGTAGGTTTTAGGGTTCAGGACGTGATCGTTTTTAGGACAGGGTAGGGTAGGTTTTAGGGATTAGGACGGGGTAGTTTTTAGGGCAGGGTAGGTTTTCTGCTTCAGGGTGGGGGTGTCGAGGTCGTTTTTAGAACAGGGTGAGGTAGGTTTTAGGGTTCAGGGCAGACGGTCAGGCAGTTTTTAGGACAGTGCAGGGTAGGTTTTAGGGTACAGGGCGGAGCAGGGGTCAGGGTAGTTTTTAGGACAGGGTGGGGTAGATTTTAGGGATCAGGGTAGTGGAGTCTGGGTAGTTTTTAGGACAGTGGGGGGAAGTTTTAGGGTACAGGGCAGAGGTTGGGGTAGTTTTTAGGACAGGGCGGAGTGGGTTTTAGAGTTCAGGGCAGGGTGGTCAGGGTAGTTTTTTTAAACAGGGCGGTGTAGGTTTTAGGGTACAGGGGCGGGGGTCGGGGTAATTTTTAGGACAGGGCAGGGTAGGTTTTAGGGTTCATGGTGGGGGCGGGAGGGGCGGGGTAGTTTATAGGACAATGCAGGGTAGCTTTTAAGGTACCTGGCGGGGGGTTGGGTAGTTTTTAGGACAGGGCAGGGTAGGTTTTGGGGTTCATGGTAGGGCGGGGAGGTTGGGGTAGTTTTTAGGACAGGACAGGGAAGGTTTTAGGGTTTAGGGCAGGGGGTCGGGATAGTTTTTAGAACAGGATGCGGTAGGTCTAGGGGTTCATTATGGAGCGGGTCGTTTTTAGGACAGGACGGGGAAGATTTTAGGGTTCAGGGTGGGGCGGGTGGTCAGGTAGTTTCTAGGATAGAGCAAGGTTACGTTTAGGGCTCATGGTGGGGGGGTTTTGGGCTCAGGGCGTCGGGTGAAAGGGGCAGTTTTAAGGGCTTGGGCGGGGTGGATTACGGTATCAGGTGTTAGGGGGGAGGGCAGGGGAGAATTTACCATGCATGTTCCTTTACAAAATATGCTTTACAATTAAATTTGTTGTAAAGGCATGCGTGGTACAGATGCTTTTGTTGTTGAGACCACATTGTAAAGGCTTGCCTGATATACGCTTGAGTTGTTCCACCATACATCCTTCCACCTCAGTTTGGCTCTGGGCTTCTGGTATGGAAAAGCAGTCATAAACTGAGGTCAACGCACTGGGGTGGTGCATACATAGGTACCATGCATGTCACTTCTAATGCAGATGACGCCACGTAGACCCGAACAATGCTATGTAGTGGTACGCAAGGGGACTTCTCAAAAATGTCCAGATCCAGTCTGACGCCAGGAGAATATTCTAAGGTAAGGAATCTGCAGCTAGAAGGCTTCATCAGATAATGTAAACACTTGGTAAGTCCAAAAATGAAGGCATGTTTTAAATCATAAGTGGAATGTGCCAGATAAAGCACACATTTTATTAATAAACATGAGCACATGTAACCATATTTTTGCTAACTGCAACATTGTGCATGTTTTACATAATCTATTTTACTCAGAGCAAGAAACAGGAAAGTCTTTATCAAGTGGTGTACTTGTGCTTTTATGCAAGACAAAATTATAAAATTTTGGCATAAATGTGTATATCATATTATTCAGTCTTAAGAATCACATGCATTTTATAGCACTAGAATGACGTTTTGTATGAAGTGAGTTATAATGCCAACATGGTTAGACAAAAATGTTGTGTTGTAATTTGTTTTAGTTTCATAATATGACCTTCCTTGCTAGAAAAGTTATTCTGCTGCACAATTCGTTTTCTACTCCATTTGTGAGGAGGGCACACTCTAGAAGGCCAACATTGCTAATAATGTCCTTCATACTTTCTAGCATGGTGTTGCTTTCCCTACCACTGAGATCATGGGTCGCAAGAACAGTGACAAACAAGTTACTTATCTTCAAAAATGCTCAATCTAACCACAGATTGTTCACATTTTTAATATTCCCCAGACTGGATCTGCAAAATCTTCAGCATGCTCCAGTATGCCAGCAGACAACATTCTGCTCCAGAAGTGATGTGTGAAGTCACATATAAGCGCCATCCATGTGCGCTGACATCAGTTGCTCTCAAGGCTGTCCGCATCCCCAGAAGCAGGGCCCAATAACATATTGGTTTGGACCAATGTGCAAATCTCTAGTTTAGGGATCTTTTTAGGTGGAAAAGAGTCCAATTCATAGAATAAAGAGGAGCAGAGCGTTGATGAGGAAATTACAGTTAGAGTATGTAGGAAGTTGGCTCTGTATATACTATATCAAAATGAGATATAGTGTGTACAGAGTCCAGGGACTCCCCAGAGGCTTAACAGAGGCTAAAGTAGATAATACTAATGCTCTCTTTTGTGGTAGTTTGGTCAAGCAGTTATGCTTTTCAGAGGGTAGTGCAAAACATTTGTTGTACACACATAGGCAATTAATGAAGCCCACTCGACTAACTCCAGGCTAATGGTTTTTCATTTAGCAGAAATATATTTCTAGAACCACAAGATTTAAGTTGCAGGTAAGTACATTTGCAAGTAAGTATCCAAAATATGTATCAATACCGCTTTGTTTAGAACTGGCAAGGTATATGGTTTTCGAATAAGTAGCAATAATCTGTTTTAAAAGTTGACAGTGCAATTTTCAGAAACAGGTCTGGGGGGAAGAAAAGTTAGTACGGTTTTGCGGTAAGTACAAGACTTACACTTCCAGTTTCCCGGGGGTAGGATGTCCACAAGTTGGGGTTCAACTTAACCCCAAACACCCACCACCAGCAATACAGGGCCGCCGGGTGAAAGGTCAAAGTTGAGGTCGATTTAACATGGGCTCCTATGGAGACTGAGGGCACTCGGAATCAAGCCTGCTTGCAGATAAGTACCTGTGTCTTTGGAGGGCCAACCTGGAAGGTTTAGAGAAGCACCAGGGAGGCCGCAGGTCAACACCAAACACACATCCTCGGCAGTGCAGGGAAAGCCGGGTGCAGGGTGCAAACACAGCATCCGACTCCCAGTGCTTTACTATAGGGGCCCCCTGGGGGTCACAAAGATGCTGCAGGTGAAGTCCAGGGGCTTGGTTCCGGGAAACCAAAGACTGGACAAAGAGAAGGGCCTGGACGCTGCTGCACTGAAGGTCAGATTCCCCAAGTCCAGGGGGCTGCAGGTGCTGGGGTACCTTTTGGCATCAGGAATGTTTGTCCAGTTCTGTCGCAGTCAGGGGGGGTACTCCGGATTCAGGA
Organism: Pleurodeles waltl; assembly: GCF_031143425.1. Taxonomy (NCBI): domain Eukaryota; kingdom Metazoa; phylum Chordata; class Amphibia; order Caudata; family Salamandridae; genus Pleurodeles; species Pleurodeles waltl. The sequence goes on from NC_090451.1 coordinate 661,252,162, forward strand.
GTAGTCGTGTTGGACAGGAAGGGTCAACCCAGAGTTGGCACTTGCTCAGAATCGCCCGGGGAACAGCTCTAGTCGGTTGGGCCACCTGGACACGGACCATGGGCATCAGGTGCAGAGTGGGCAGGACTTGCAAATAAGGGGCAGTTCTGGAGTCCTTGGATGGACTTTCTTCTGACCGGGCTGCTGTCCATGTGAATTCTTAGTCCTCTGGGGTACAGGTAGTCCTCTGGAGGCTTTTCAGAGTTCACTTGTCCTGCAGGATGTGTCGCCTTCTTTTAGCAGGGCTTAAGAAGCTGGAGACAGACGGTAGGGCTGGGGCCAAGTCAGTTTGTGTCCTCAGTCTTCTCTGCTGGGGTGCAGCTGTGCAGTCCTTCTTCTTTCTTCTTATGAGGGCACCAGGAATCTGATGGGCTAGGTTCAGAAGAGCCCTTAAATCCTGGATTTAGGGGCGTTACAGGGGTCAGAGGGCAGTAGCCAATGGCTCTTGTCCCTGAGGGAGGCTACACCCTTCTTGTGTCCATTCCCGTTGGAGAGGGGGGACACAGACCTAACCCTATTGGTCCCTGTCCTCCAAACCAAGATGAAGGAACTTTCTGCAGGGAGGGGGTCACCTCAGCTCTGGATACCTTAGGTGTGGTCCCAGCTGAGGTGGTCACTCCTCTTTGTTTTCCCTGATATTCCCGCTGGACTTGACGCCAAAAGTGGGGCTTTGTCCAGGGGGCAGGCATCTCCACTAGCTTGAGCTTCCCTGGGGCACTTTAACAAGAGGCCTGAGCCTTTGAGGCTCACCGCCAGGTGTTACAATTCCTGCAGGCGGGAGGTGTGAAGCAGTGCAGGCTTTGTTTCTGGCCACTGAGAGCACAAAGGCTCTCACCCCATGTGGTTAGAAACTCGTCTGGGAGTGGCAGACTGGAACAGACCTTCAGTCCTGCAGTAGCAGTTTGGCTAACTTACAGGTAGCATCTCTAAGATGCCCTCCGGGTGCATTTTTCCAATAAATCCCACACTGGCATCAGCGTGGGTTTATTGTGCTGAGAAGTTTGAGACCAAACTTCCCAGTATTCAGTGAAGGCATTATGGATCTGTGGAGTTTGTAATGGCAAACTCCAAGCCCTTATACTCAATATGGCCACACTGCACTTACAATATCTAAGAATGGACTTAGACACTGTAGGGGCATATTGCTCATGCAGCTATGCCCCCACCTGTGGTATAGTGCACCCTGCCTTAGGACTTTAAGGCATGCTAGAGGGGTGACCTACCTATGCCACAGGCAGTGGTTGCTGGGCATGGCACCCTGGGAGGAGCGCCATGTCAACTTTATCTTTTTTTCCTATCAGCACACACAAGCTGCAATGGCAGTGTGCATGTGTTTGGTGAAGGGTCCACCACGGTGGCATAATACATGCTGCAGCCCTTGGGGACCTTCCCTGGCCACATGGCCCTTGGTACCACGGGTACCTTTTACAAGGGACTTAACTGTGTGCCAGGGGTGTGCCAATTGTGGGAACAATGGTACAGTTTTTGGGAAAGAACACTGGTGCTGAGGCCTGGTTAGCAGCATCCAGGGACACTCTCAGGCAAGTTGGCATTCAATATTAGGCAAAAAGTGCGGGGCTGAAATAACCATGCCAAGAAGGGTAGTTTCCTATAGAGAGAGCGTTACTGAAGGCAAGCAATTTATTCTTCTGAAAACTCTTTCTAAATGCAGATTTGTCACCTTTTGAGCAAATAGCAAAGCAGTACCGCCAAGGTGGTATGTGAGCTGGCTCAAACCAAAATGCCTGTCCTGACGACCCTGGATGTTCAGATAGTAGTGCTTCGTGAATGTATGAAGTGACACCGAATCATAAAGGTAAATAAACACCTGTATGTTTACTCACATATATATTTACTCCTACACCTAAATGTAACTCTCCCCTTGTTTGCTATTAACTATTTCCAAGTGGGGATTTACATCTAGGTATTGACCTACATGTTGCTGCATCCTTAAAGCAGGGGTTGGATGAGTATAAACTTGCTACTAGTAGCCTTTTCACCTGTTGGTGGAGCATTGCGCCGGCAGGGTGGCAATCTCTCTGTGGGAAAGTGTAGTGAAATTAAATAGCATTTATTATTTAAATAAACATATTTTAATATACAATATAAGTGTAAATTAATTTAAAATACTTATTATTAACCATGACATAATAAAATAACATTTGACAGCACACTCGTTTACCCAACTAAATGCCTGCTGAATAATAAAAATAAATATTATGTGTATAATATATATACACACACATAAAAAAATGTAAATAATTTAGGAAAATATTCACTTTTACTAACATCTTAGTTAATATTTAGTAATCTTGGTTAAAAGTTAGGAAGTTAATTTAAAATGCATTATTTTCTATTAAAAAGCTTATAATTTGAATTGACTTAAAAAAAAAAAGTTATTTCATTTAATAAATCAATAAATATATATAATCTTTAGCATTTGCTGGAAATGACCCTTTCTGCAAGGTTATCCTCAAAATCTTTGGCTTTCTCCTCCTATTTTATTCCCTTCTTATGCTGGCTTTAGGACTATGGGCACTTTACCACGGCTAATCAGTGATAAAGTGCATGTGCTTAGTATGACTGACTTACACATGCTTGGCATATTCAATTTACCTGTAAGTCCCCTGTAAAGTGGTATACCATATACCCAGGGTCTGTAAATTAAATGATGCTAGTTGGCCTGCAGGGCTGATTGTGCCACCCACAGAAGTAGCCTTTCAAACTTGTCTCAGGTCTGCCACTGCAGTGCCTGTGTGCACAGTTTACTGCCACTTTGACTTGGCAATTCAAACTACTTGCCAAGGCCTGAACTCCCCTTTTAATATACCTAGGTCACTCCTGACGTAGGCCCTAGGTAGCCCTATGGGCAGGGTGCTGTGCAGGTAAAAGGAAGGCAATGTGCGTTTATGTTTTAAATGTCCTAGTAGTGACAGCCTATTTTGTATTTCACTACTGTGAGGGCTGCTCCTCTCATAGGATAGCATTGGGAATTCCCCTTATATATGTTTAAGTGGTAATTTCTGATCTGGAAGGAGTCATGTGGGCATGTTTGGAATGGTATGAGACATCCTGCTTACTGGTGTAGTTGGATTTTGCATTACTATTTTAGAAATGACACTTTTGGAAAGTGGGCATTTCTCTGTGTTTATAACTGTATGTGCTTTGCAACCTGACTTCAATCCACATCTAGGGCAGAGTGCTACACTATGTGCCTACTTTCCGGACAACCATCACACAGGAGGGGCTGGGTGCATCTGCATACTGATATTCTTCGTGGGCTGGGAGAGAGGGAGGCAGGGAACTTACATGTCAATAGGCTGTGCTCCTCCCTAACACAAGGGGCTGATTTACCCCCTCCAGATGCCTGGAGCCAGGGCTGGGTTGAAATGGGTTGCGGTTCACTTGAAAAGATCCCTCTGAAGTCACCCCTCGAACAAAGGCATTTTTGAGTATAAGTAGAAAGGCTCTGTCCCCATGATTTTAGAGCACTTTTGAACTAGGACTGAACCTCTGTCAGGACTGCTGAACTGCACAATAGACTCATCTGGACTGCTTTTCTGTAGCTGCCCTGCTGCCTGCTAAAAAATGAGTGGCATAAAGGACTCACTGGATTCCTTTTCTGCATGTTGCTCTGCTCCCAGATGCTCCCTGCACTTAGGTGACCCAGGCACTGCAATGACTATCAGGAGGAACTGCGAACCTACTTAGCTGTGCTGGCCTGCCTGCCCCTTGAGGCCCTTGATTGCCTCCCAAGAAGCTCAGTGCAGACAGAGCACTGTTTTTCTACTCCTTGGCTTTCTTAGTCTAAGGTATGGGCAGAACTTTACACTTTTGCTGCTTTCTCATAACAATCATATGGTGAGCGCCTGATATCGTTGCTTTGACTGGTGCTAATTAGCGCTTAAAAAGGAACTTTATCTTCCACTATTTTTACACTAAGCATGCGAGGAGAGCTTTCTCTTTATTTACGTTAGTGCATGGGTAGAGCTTTCCGATGACAAGCAGAAGAGGCACCTCCTACGGGGGCTGAGAGGAGAGTGGCGAGCGAAGCTTCTGATTGAGATCCCAGTCAGGGAAGATGCCCTTGGAGCCAGAGTCAGCACACAGGGAAGGTCTCCCAGCAACTTGAGGTCTAGCTACCTCGAGGGAGTACGTGCAAGAGTGCCCGCTGGCAACCAGAAGGGGAGAAGGAGCTAGGCTGAATGAAGGCAAACATTTCTGGAAGCCGGCTCCGAGACCACCGGGAGCCACGGCATGGGTGCGGCTTCCCTTGGCCTTCGCTCAGATGGGGCGGGCCTCACCCGAGTAAAAATATAAAATCCCTACAGCTGTACCGCATGATCGCAGGCAGCCGATTTTAGAAGTTGGTGGCAAGGTCTGCCCACACATCTACACACAGGTGCACTCCCTTCCCCGGAGGACATACCTCGAGGGGTGGGCACTGGACAGCTCTACCACTGGAAGGGAAAAGCCTCGGGTGACAACCATGAGGACAGTGCGGAGGCTCCTTTAGGATTACCCTACACGGGTACGGAAGGCACACTACCTTATCTCTACTAACAGACGTACAGGTGAACTTAGATCTGCACGTTCTTCCGGGGAACCCTCTGTTTTCTTCTGCTGTATGGGTATGACCAAAGTATATCGGTTGTTGCTCCTAATGAACAGGATAACAAAGACTATTCCAGCAAGGATATAATACGCACTGCATGTATGTTTTATGATGTTTCATTCCTAATGTGGGTTGTTGCATACCCTAGTGACCAGAATAACCAGTACTAGGTCAGTAACTTGTATTACATGCGCAACCTTTATGATCCATGTCGCTTTTTGTCTAGTAAGATGTACACAATATAGAACCATATTTTTGTATTATCCTGTGTGAAGCCTCTTTGTGGTGTATTTATTGTGTCACTGGTGTGAGTGTGCTGTGCAAAAGCTTTAAACATCACCTCTGGAGATACGCCTGACTGCTCAGCGCCAAGCTACCAGGAGGTGAGCACAGGTACTGGTGTGCTATTTTCTTGCCCTGACTAAAGTGATGGGTTCTGCCTGGCTTAGGCGCCTACCCTAGCCAACCAGAAACCCCATTTCTAACAGCATTTATACCACAATATAGATAATTTTCAATGTAAAACTAAATTTCTTGTTTGGGAAGCTGCCGGACGCTCAGCAGTCTAAAGAAAAATACTCAAATCTGTTTCTGGTCTCAAAACCAAATATTACCATAGCAGTTCATTGCACTTTAAGGAATTTAATGTCTATGTGATTGTGTTGCACGTGAAAGGGCAGAATGTCATTGCTCACAGTAAAGTTACCCAAAAACTAACATCGGCTTTCCAATTGTCCCATGCAGTATGTTGGTTGAGGGGAAAGAAAAATTTCAATGACATAACACATCAATGGATGAAGAAGGCTGTCTGAAAGCCACTATAAGTAAGTATAAGTATAATTTTAGCACAATTAAAATATCTTGAGCAATGCCAGACCTACAAATATATGCAAGGGCGTAAACGTTTGCTTAGGAGTCACCCATTGCCACTGATGTGAACTTCAGGGTTTATAAAACTGCCTGATCTTGACTCCATCGCACACCTTTCATCCACCACCCTAAACGTCCTGTCTCTTTACCTTGCTTTTGGGTGTTTTTCATGTCTGCTTTTTAGAATTTGCTCAATATAGTACCTGAGCCCAGCTCCTCCTGTCCATCCTTTGATGCCTGGATGCTTCCCCAGCCCACCCCCAGTTGTCCTTTTGCTTAACCCAAGTCCCTCCGGCCTAATCTCCATTATCTGTGTGCTTGCCGCCTGCCCCTCCCCCAAACAGTGTTTTCCAAATGCTCCTTTATCCCCTTGTTGCCTGCCCTCTTCCTCCACTCGAGTCCTTCTGTCCTTCTATGCGTCCTCTTTCCGTCTGTCTTGCCTCATTCCCCAAGGGGAAAAGGCAACACGAAGAGAGGGAGGCAAAGCGAGAAAACATGGTTAGAAGAAAGGCCAGTCGAGAGAGGATAGTGGAGCCCACAGTTAAAAATAACAGAAAATCATTGGCAACGCCAACAGAGCTTGCCTATGCAAGAGCTATTGGCTTTGCCAATGTGCTTTAGCCATGTTGTAAACCAGCAAAGCTGCTATTCAGCAAGGCTAAAGGTTTGTGGCATACAGGAGACTGTCATGGAGTGTCGCAGAGGACAATGGGGTGTCGGAGAGTAGAGTGTTGTAAAGTAGAGTGTTGTAGAGTGTAGTGTAGTAAAGTAGAGTGTTGTAGAGTGACACAGAGGGAGTACAGTGTCAGAGTGGCAAGATACAGAGGAGAGGGGTGTAGAGTAGCATAGAGTGGAGTAAAGTGGAGTGCCACAGAGTGGAGTAGAGTGTCTTGACTGGAGTAGACTAGAGTGGCGTAGCACAGAGTGGAGTAGAGTGTCAGAGTGCAGTGGCGTGGAGTGGTGTAGATGTCATAGAGGGTCGTAATGTGTTGGTTAGTTGAGTGGCATAGAGTGGAGAGGCATAAAGTGGAATGGAGTGGGGCATAATGGAGTTGCATAGAGTAGACTGAAGTGGCACAGATTGAAGTAGAACACAGTAGAGTGGAGTGGCATGGTTTGGAGTGGAATAGAGTGGCGTAGAGTTAGGTGGCATAGAGTAGAGTGGCATTGTATGAAGTGGGGTGGAGTGGCATAGAGTGGCACTGTGTGGAGTGGCGTAAAGTAAACTGACATTGAGTGGTGTGCCAGAGTGGCATAGAGCGCATTGGCATAAATTAGAGTGGTGCAGAGTAGGGTGGGGTAAAGTGCAGTAGTGCAGAGTAGAGTGGCATAGAGTAGTGCAGTAGACTGGGAGTAGAGTGGCAGAGTGAAGCAGCATATAGTAGACTGGTGCAGCATAGAGTGCAATAGTGTTGAGTGCAGTGGTGCAGAGTAGAGTGTCATAGAGTTCAGTTGTTGAGAGTGCAGTGGTGTAGAGTTGAGTGGCACAGAGCGGAGTAGAGTGACCGAGTGCGATGGCCTAAAGTGGTTAATAGTAGAGTGAAGAGGCATATGGAGTGAAGTGGCACAAAATGGAGTGGTGCCTGGTAGAGTGCAATGGTATAGAGTAGAGTGGCCTAGAGTGCAGTGGTGCCGAGTAGATTAGATTAGCGTAGAGTGGAAAGGCATAATATAGAATGGCACAGAGTAGAGCACATTGGTGTAGAGTCTATTGGCGCAGATTGGAGTTGCGTGGAGAGTGCATTGGCATAGAATAGAGTGGCACAGAAGTGGAGTGGCATACTGTGAACTCGCATAGAGTGGAGTGGTACAGAGTAGAGTGTTGTTGTGTAGAATGCAGTGACGTAGAATGCAGTGGCCTAGAGTTAAGCGTCAGAGTAGATTGGAACTGTGTTGATTAGAGTGGCAGTGTGTGGGGTGGAGTGACGTAGAATGGAGTCACATGGAGAGTGGAGTGGCATAGAGTGTTGTAGAGCAGAGTGCTACAGAGTGGAGTGGTGCAAAGTAGAAAGGCATAGAGTGGAGCGGCATAGAATACAGCAGGCACAGAATATAGTGGCATAGAATGTAGTGATGCAGAGTGATGTGGTTCAGAGTAGAGTACAGTGGCATAGATTGCAGTGGTGCAGAATAAAGTATCAGAGTGCAGTATAGTAGAGTAGGGTGGTGCAGAGTAGAGTGGCATAAAGTCAAGTGGAGTACATTGGTGCACAGTACAGTGGCGTAGAGTGCAGTGCCAAAGAGTGAAGTGCTGCAGAGTAGAGTGGCGTAAAGTGCAGTGGCGTAGAGTGGAACGATGCAGAGTAGAGTAGCATGAAGTGTAGTATAGAGTGCTGTAGAGAGGTGAAGAGTAGAGTGCAGTGGCTTAGAATGCACTGGTGCGGAGCAGAGTGGCAATAGTCCAGTGGTAGAGAGTGCATTGCTGGAAAGTACAATGTTGGAGAATGCAGCGGCGAAGAGTAGAGTGGCATGGAGCGCATTGGCGTAGAGTAGATTGGAGAGCAGTGCCAAAGAATATAGTGGTGCAGAGTGCAATGGAGTAAAGAAGAGTAGAGTAGAGGTCAGTGGCATAGAATGCATGTGTAGAGTAGAGTGTTGCAGAGTAGCGTATAGTGAGGTAGAGTGTGGTCATGCAGAGTAGACTGGCGTAGAGTGCAGTGGTTTTGAGTAGAGTGGCATAGAGTGAAGAGGGTTAGAGTAGAGAGGTATACAGTACAGTGGAGGAGAGTAGTGCAGAGTAGAGGGGAGTGGCCTGGAGTGCACTGGTGTAGAGTGAAGTGGTGTAAAATGCAGCATTGTAGAATGCAGTTGCATACAATAAAGTGATGAAGACTAGAGTGCAGTGGGGTAGAGTGCAGTGGCATGAAATGGAGTGGTACAGAGCAGAGTGGTGTAGAGTGGTGCAGAGTGGAGTGGCACTGAGTACAGTGGTGTAAAGTGCAGTGACGTTGAGTGGTGCAGAGTAGTGTCACATAAAGTGCAGTAGTGTAGACTGAAGTGATGTAGAGTGTAGTGGCAGAGTGCTCCAGAGTGCATAGTATAGAGAGCAGTGATACAGAGCATAGTGGCACAGAGTTCAGTGTGGCATAGAGTGGAGTAGAGTAGCATATAGTGCAGTGGCATAGAGTGGACTGGTGCACTGTAGAGTGCCGTGACACAGAGTTGAGTGGCCAACAGTGGCATGGCGTAGAGTGGCGCGGTACAGAGTGGAGTGCATTGGCATAGTGTAGTGTCGCAGAGTGCAGTGTCGGAGAGGAGTGGAGTGTTGTAGAGTGCAGTGGTGAAGAGTGCAGTGGTGCCGAGTAGAGTAGAGTGACTTAGCATGCATTGGCGTAGAGTATCGTTATTTTGACGTATAAAGCGTATGGCTACCTAAAAGGTAGCCTCCTCCTAGGCCCAGACTGTCAAGCCATAATCTTACCAATTAGAAAGAAGATGGAAACTGACAGTTTTTTAGCTGCTTCTGAAAAGCTGTGAGCGATGAACATGGCAAATCGTTCCAAAGCTTAGTGCCAAGAAAGAAGCCACCCTGACAGGACTTCCTGATCCTGGAAACTATTGCCAGATCGAAGTGTACAATTTGGACAGTAAACAGATACCAACAGCTAACACCACCTCCCACAGGAATGTACAATCCCTTGGTGGCTCCTGCCTTTGAAACTCGCGCCCCCAAGCGTGCTGCTAGCAGCAGATGGCTTCCCCCTTTGCCAACCTCCATTTTTGGCAGGAGCAAAGGCGGGAAACCACACAAAGGGTAGGAGCAGGGGTCTAACTCAGTATGCACTACCCCTAGGGTCTTGCAGGCGAAGTGGACCCTCCATTTCATTTTCATCCATGTTGGATGGCAGGAAAATAGCCAATGAGGTTTAGGGAAGTGACCCTTCCCAGAGGAAGTGGTCACTGTAGTAGGTGTAGCCACGCAAGTGTGAGTGTCCCACTGGACACTACCAGGTTCCCCTTAAAACGCCCACTAAATTCAGTATTTAATGGGCTCCCTTAGACCAAGAAATCAGACTCATCAGGAAGAAAAGAATACAGCACCAAACAACATGACAGAACGAGAACATAGGACCTGCTGCACCAGACGAGGCTTGAAGACCCCTACTTGCTGCACCAGAGGCCCGACAATCGCTGCAGCGGAGGAACTAATCACTGAACCGACCTCCTAAGACCCAGAAGACCTCCAGACTTCGCAAATAGCCTGAGATCGCCCTCCTGAGTGGAGGCACCACTCAAGGAAGCAAAAGAAACCAGCAAGAACCAGCAAGCCGGTGAGGGTCACTTCACCGACTGGCCGATATCTCTGCAACCGGAAGTCGCAGCCAGACCCGACAACACAACAATGACAGTCGGGACAAGAACTACAAGTGTGCCAACTTTGGTGGCGGCTCTGCCCCTCCTGTGGCCAAGTTGTGCCAATACCCCAGGTACTGGTCAGTGCACGTCGGACAAAAGCAAAAACACCTCTCCTAGAGCTGCAACTGGACCAGGAGGAAGCCCTAGTCGAGGGACTTGAAGAACACCCTGGACCTCCCACCAGAGCACCCTTGTCGTCCTGCAAGGCCCCCGGAAGAAGACTCACCTCCAGCTCCAAAGGGCTCCAGTGTGCACAGCCTCCAAGACCTCCAACTCGCCCTGCATCCGACCGCCTTGAGCCCTGATTCGCGGAACCAGCTGTGTGCCACGCGTCCCTAACCCCTTGCGACCTCGACAGCCTAAGGGGACCCAAAGGCACCACCTTTAAACCTGCAAACCTGCTCCTTTTTCAGGTGGCCCCTCCAAGTGGTCCTGTGCCTGTGCCAAGAGACTTTCCAGCACTGCTCCCTCCAGATCTGGGAGCCACCCGAGACTCTCCAGCTGGCACGGTGTGCCCACCAACCTCATCGACCATCCTGCAAAAGAAGAGATTGTTAACTCACCTGTGTGATTTTAAATGCATTTTTGATAAGTTGCCTTCCATTGATTCCTATGATGCGTAATAACGCACAGAAAGACTAACTTTATTAAAACTTTGAAAAATCATAACTCAAAAAGTACTTAACGTATGTTAACCGTTTTGGTGTTAAAAATTACAAAAAAAATCTTAGATAGTTTTAAAAATCTTGGTCTCAAGTTATTCATTGAGTGTGTGTGGTGCATGAGTGATACTGTGAGTACAACAAATGCTTAACACATCTCCTGGATTAGCCTAACTGCTCAACCGGCTACCTCATAAATTGGAGCATTAGGTGGTCTAATTTTTACCTCTGGAAACAAACGTGTGGTTGCCTGGACCCCCTGCACAGTGTGCCTAGTTTTGCACACTACATAGAGGGCTAGCCTCTTACACTGAATGCACAGCAAATGGGAAAAAATAAGAATGAGATTTAAAGGCCTGTTTACAGAAAGCAAGCACTGGTGGAAGAATACAGTTTACAGGTTATGCTCCATGGTAGGAACAAACTCAAGCTGGGCAGCTTAAAAGAAATAAAGCCAACAAATAGAAAGCAAGCAAATGTGAGTTACAAAGTCAATGGTAAACAATGGGCCGAATGCTGAGGGAAGCTTTACAAATGTCTCCAGGATGCCTTCAGCAAACCAGACAGCAGCGCTGTCTACTAGAGTTTGGCCTAAAAAGCACTATGACACGGCCAACACTAATGCACTTTTAAACAAAAAGAACGCTTTAGTGTTGGCAACGTCATAGCTTTTTTTTTTTTTTTTTATAAATAGAAATAGATTTTAGCCATGCTGAAAAGCATTGCCAAAGCCAGTAGCTCTCATAGGTGAGACTTATTGCCTTTGTCAGTGTTTGTCTCCTTTTCACTACTTTGCTAGCTTTCTTTCTCCCATTTCTGCCTTTCTCTCTCTTGACGTAGTCAAAGTCTAATATCACAATTAAGTATGCTCTGGGGAACCTCTTCTACCAATATATGAACCCCTGTTAAACATAAAGGATAGGCCATTTTAAAAGCAATGCGGAGTTCCTCATATATGCAACAGTTTTTAGGCAACAATGAAAGTGCTATAGATAAATCTACCTGCTAAAAACAGATGTGTTTTGTCTTGTGGTAGTTTTGACTCATCTAAGGTAGCACAGAGGGTTAATATGCCTGCTGCAAAGAACTTGTAATATGCAGTTAACTGAATAGAATTTTACGCGCATAACTCAGTGGGATACTGCTCTTGTCACAGAGCTCTTTTTCTTACTGTGCTGTTCATAAATCAGCAACAGAGTCAGGTTCAGCCACGTCTCACAGCTCACCTGAACCGACCACTACAGCGTCCACTTCACCATCTCAGGACCTACCAACACTGCCACCATACTCGCCAGCTCCATGTGCAGAAATTGGTAAAAGATATCAGAACGCCAGTGAAACAAAGCTGTCTGCAAATAACTTCTCCCAGCGGATCACAGAATGCCCCACCAAGCCAGCCAAATTCAAAGGACCTGGCAGAAGAGCCAGCTGGTTCGCCGCAGAGCGGAAACCCACCAAATGCAACTGCCAGCAGCTAGAAAGGAAGTGGTACGCTAGCAAAGAGACAGGAGCCCACACTACCTACAAGACAGCACTGAACCAGTACCACCGCCTCCTGAAAGAAACAAGGAATGGTACCCTGGGAGATAATCACAACAAGGAGCTCTTCACCATCGTGAAGGAGTTATCCAACCCCGCAGCTGCTGAGAACATCACCCCCTCCCAAGAACTGTGTGACAACTTGGTAGACTTATTCCACGTCACAATTTCAGTCATCTATGAAAACTTCAAACCCCTGCCGCTGACAGCATCAGCCTGTCACACCCACGAATACAAACCCCAAACACCTGCTAACCCATTGGGACCATCTCACAACTCAAGCCACAATCTCCATCATGAACTCTGTGCACTCTAGAGCACCCACAGACCCCTGTCCCCACCACGTCTTCAACCTCGGAGGCAGGACCATTGGCAACAAGCTCAAGAAAGTCCTAAACACCTCCATCACCTCAGCCTCCAATCCTGAGGACTGGAAACATGCTGAAGGTAGGCTTCTCTGAAGAAACCATCCACCGACCCAGCAGAACCAAAGAACTACTGGCCCTTCTCCCCCTTTTCCCTTTTCCCCTTCTCCCTTCTCCCTTCCCCTTTCCAGCAAAGGTTCTCAAAAAAGCTATCAACCAGTAACTCGCTGAACACATGGAGCGCAACAACCTCCTGGACCCCTCTCAAGCCAGATTCTAGGCTAACCACAGCACAAGACAGCCCTTATCGCAGCCCTGACTACATCAGGGACCTCCTGGACAGCAGCAAAATGGCAGCCCTCATCCTCCAACACAGTCTCCCATCACATCTTGATCAACAGGCTCCATCATATCGGAATCCAGGGAGATGCCATTAAATAGATCGCTTCATAAACACAGAAAGAACCCAGAGTATCCATCTCCCACTGTTCACCTTGAAACTCAAGATGATCACCTGTGGCATCCCCTAAGGTTTGTTCCTCAGGACCAACCCTCTTGAACCAACCCGAGCAGTTTGCACAGACTAAACATCCTCTCCTATGCTGGCAACACCCAGCTCCTCCTCCTCCTTCTTCCTCCTCCTCCTCCTCCCCCTCTCCCTCGCCTTTCCCTCCTCACTCGTCCCCCTCGCTTTCCCCTTCCCCCCTCCATCTCCCCCTTTCCCCTTCTTCTCTCGCCTTCCCCCTCCATCTTCCCCTTCCCCCACCCCTCTCCCGTTCCCTCTCCCCCTCCCACAGATGTATGATGAATATCGCCAGCCGGATAAAGGACAACTCTCTCAAACTCAACACGGACAAGATGGAAGTCTGAATCTTTGGGAACAACACCTCGCCATGGAACAATGCATGGGGGTCTGCTGAACTCGATCCATCCCCCACCCTGATAGACCACGCCCACAACCTAGGAATCATCTTGTACAACAATCTATGAAGAAACAGGTAAACGTAGTCTCATCCACCTGCTACCACACCCTCCCCATGCTCCGCAAGAGCTGCAGGTGGCTTTCAGTCAGACCGTCATGCGGGCCTTTGTCACCAGCAGGCTGGACTACAGGAACACACACGATGTAAAAATCACTGCACACCTCCAAAAGAGACTACAGACAATACAAAACTCAGCCTCAAGACTCATCCTCGACCTCTCCAGACAGACCCACATCACACCCTACCTCAAGAAGCTACACTGGCTCCCAATCCAAAAGGGATGTCAGTTCAAGATGCTGACCCATGCATTCAAAGCCCTGTACAACGAAGGAGCAGCATATATCATCAAAAACATGACCTTTCACCAACCGACCAGACACCTGCTATCTAAGCTGATCACACACTATGTCAAATCTTTATTTAAGGTAATGTGTTCTATGGAACGACAGACCTCATTGACATGACCCAACTTCACCTGCACCAAGTTGTGGCTAGTCCACCTGTCCCCGAAAAATGATTTCTTCATCTGTTAGCAAAAGTCAAATCTATAGGACCTCGTATGACTCAATTGCCCCATGGCAGGAAGGGCTCTACATTTCCTATTGCTAGTTATGAAATACCTGACTAGCACCTTTAGTCAAGATTGGCTTGACCCAAATTTTAAAAGCCAAAAATAAATGGATAATACCTCTAACATTCCATCTAAACTTCAGGAAAATATGGTCTTCTACAGCTACAGCAAAATCTGAAGGGATAGTCCCACCCTGTACAGGTAGGGTTCTCCACTGTTTACTCAAAGCAATGAGATATTGGGAGTCAGTGACACAGGAAGAAGCTACATGCTGGTACTCCTGAAAAAATCCACTGCATGTGACACTGTGGACCACTCCATCCTGTTACCTATATGATTGAAGACTAAGATGGTTTTGTAGCTCTATAGTGTTTCGTTTGCAACTGATTGAGAGGTTGAGTTTGGTAGTGTTAGCCCTTGTTCATCTACATCAAATGGTTTTTTGGGGTTATTCTTTCATGCATTGTGTAACACTTATATATGCTCAGCCTTCTCTCCACTTACACTGGTCTTCAATATCAAGCTAGCTCTCCATCGTGTAAGTGCTGCTGAGGACTGAGGGTGGGGAGAGAAGCTCTTCTTCCTTTGATGAGTATTGGGGTTGAGTGTAATTCTACACACTTAGCTCCATGGGACTGCAAGTGCTGAGGGTAGATCTACAGCATGAGGGCTGCATGAGCTTGCAGGTGGGTGGGGGAAGTGCTCCATCATGAGTGCTACATTAGATTGTGGTTGTTGATGGGAACAACACAATGAGTTCTGCATAAGTCTGCTGGTGGTGAGGGTAACTCTACACCTGGAGTGCAGCATAAGACTGAGGTAGGTGAGGGTACCTCTACTTACTACAGTTAGTGCTTAGAAGCGCAAGCAGTGAGGGTACCTCCACATCCTAGTAATGCTACCTCTCCTTAGGAATACAGATGACTCTACCCAGGGGTGTCAAGAATCTCCAGTTTTGCAGCTTGAGCTGAGGTCAGTGCTGCTGGGCATTGTGTGGCTTAAAAACTTTAAAAGTTGAATATAGCTCCTTTGACTTTCATCACACTAGTCTCCAAACAAATACATGCAACAGCAGAGAACTAAGCGAAAGACAGAAGGAGGGAGGGATGGAGAGAAGGGTGGATGGGGAGCAAATGTGTGCAGAGATGGGTGAAAAATGAAGGGGGGGCAAATAGATGAGAGCGGGATGGAGAGATAGATTGGGAGAAAGATGGGTAGAAGGAAAATTGGAGCAAGATGGATGAGTTGATGAAGAGTAGTAAGGATGACGTATCAAAAGAAAAAAGTAAGAATGGATAGATTGTGAGTTAAACAATTGACATGGGTGGATGATGAGAAGGAAGGACAGATGAAAATGAGGAGGGATGGGTGGCAAAATTAATTTAAAATGAGATATTAAAAAAGCAGAATTTGGCCACAATTGTTTTCAGAATTCCATCCTGGAAGTAACCAAACTTGTTCTGCATTTTCTCGCCTCACTTAATGCCATTAGTCTTATGGTTCAAAGCAGGGCTACGTTATTGTCCTGGCTCCTCCCCTTGTTATAGGTCAGGTGTTTCCAAGGAGTAGTTCGTGAGCAACCAGTAGCTCTCAAGCTACCTGCGAGTAGCTCTCCTGTTGTTACCCAGCCAACTAATATAAAAGCTTTTGCTTGCTTGACTCATTATGTAAAGCAAAAATAAAAAGCATGTATTCAAGGCGAAAATGTGTGCATGTTTGAAACTCATGAACTGGTGTTTGGAGAAAAATGGTTGGATTTCCAAAATATATTTAAAGCCATTATTTGAGTTGGAGAGATTTAGGTCTCATTTTTACCTCAGTGCCAAGGGACTGCAGCTATGGCTTTTATGCATTACCGATGTAGTATTTCAATTCAAATTGTCCAAGCCTTTTTTTTACATTACAGCTGGAAACCCTGCCTAGTACACTTATGTTACCACAGCTGTTAATATTGGATTGGGTGGCTACTGTTACATCACTAATATTAGTAGCTCAGGATGATTTTCATTGAACATAAGTAGCTCTTATTCCAGAAAAGGTTGGAGACCCCTGTTCTAGGTGCTGTGAGTGCAACTGAAAAGGCTATGGTTTTAGGATGGAAAGAGTGCATGCTCTGGAAATTACCCACATACACTCAGCACTGTTTACTTACATTATCAGACAGAGCCAGACTGAATGCAGACGCAAGAGACCTGCTATTGAAGGTCTGTGCCCCAGGCACAGAGGTCCTATTCATTAGCCCCCTCCTTCTCCAAGTGCCCTGCAAACAACTTACAGGTGCTAGATAAAGGGAGGCTTAACAGTGCCAGTATCTGCAAAGATAAGAGTGCACTTCGGCCTACCGGGCCAGCATTAGTAGTCCTTCGAGTTTACAACCAAAAACATTCATTAGCTGATTTTCTCTGAACACAGTGCTTTTCTCTGATCAAAAGCAGATCTTTCTACTCTCAAGAAATTTCAGCCCTATCCCAAACTATTATACTATTTTGTTGGCATCAGTAGGCCTTGGTAGTAACACCGCTCTGGTGTCGATGTAGCATCTACAGCTCTGCTGTGTAGTGTACGGGCTGTGTGTGGGGTGTCTGGATTCCGAGTGAATGTATCTGTGCTCTACTGGTGATGCTTTTGCGATAGAGTGCACCTATGTATGGTATATGCCTGGTTTCCGCATCAACGTTCTGCCGTTGATGTATCTGCCGCGAACTGCATGATCTATGGTTATTGTAATTGTATTTATACAGCGCTTACTACCCCTGACGAGCGTCAAAGTGCTGTTCGGAAAGCAGCATGCTACTCCGGAACCCAAAAGGAATAGTGGTGGATTAGTATAGGGAACTATGACTACGATATTAGGATTAGTATAGGAAGGTATGAGTTAATTTGAGCAGAGGACATGTGAATCTGTTAGTTGATTTGAATAAAATAATGGAAGGATAGAGGAGGGAAGAATCCAGAAGTGTTAATTGGGAGATCATAGTAGTAAGATGAGGTTTGGGATGAGTAAAGGAGAGGTGGGTGGTCTAAGAGTCTGTAGAAAAGTATTAGATAGATCATAGTAGTTAAATGGGGTTTAGGATGAATCAAAGGAGACCTAAATGAAGGAGAATTTAGTAGGGTTGTTTGGGAGTACATAGTTGTAAACTGAGGTTTGGAGTAAGCCAGGATGGGTAGAGAAGAGAAGAGTCTGGGAAGGCTTATTTTGGAGACCATAGTAGTAGAATCGGGTTGGGATGAGTCAGAGAGTGGAGATAGAGGATAGATTAACCGTTTGGGCGCCACAGACGTAATGGTTACGTCGGCTGGAGCAGCACTGCTGCGACATGGACGTAACCATTACGTCCTGGCACCGGACCACGGGGGAGCGCTCCCCCCATGGGCCCCTCACCCATCCCCTCAGGGCAGGGAGGGAAGGGGAATCGCCTCAACAGAGGTCGCCACGCAATCAGAAGAGAAATGAGGCATGAAAGTATTTCTCTTCCGATCGGGGTGGGGGAGATCAGAGAGGCACCAAAGGAAAGGAAACGCTCTTCCTTTCCTTTCATGTCTCTCTGAGCATTTCTGCAGCCCGATCGCCTAGCGACTGGGCTGCAGAAATGCCCACTAGACACCAGGGAGTTCATTTTTTTAAAGAAATGGACATGAGGGAAGCGGGCCCATGGGCAAGGGTCTCTCCCCAAGGGGGACATTTTTTATAAGGCCATTTCCGTCCCCCTTGGGGGCAGAAACGTCTAGACGCAAGGTATTGTTTACTTTTTAATTTTTTACAGGTGGGAAGCAACCCCTTAGGCAAGGGTCGCTCCCCTGGGGGGCAATTTTATTTTAGGCCATTTCAGCCCCTGGGCAGATCAGCCTACTTTTATTAGGCCAATCTGCCCCCAAGGGGGGAGAAACCACTAGACACCAGGGATTTTTTATTTTATTTTTTACAGATGGGGAGCGACCCCTTAGGCAAGGGTCGCTTCCCTGGGGGGCAAATTTATTTTAGGCCATTTCTGCCGCCCTTGGGGGCAGATCGGCCTATTTTTGCTAGGTGAGTCCAGGGTGGTGTGCTTCACATGCACCCCACACCATTTTCTAACCCACAATGCCCCACAAACCTCCAACTTTGCTTGAAATCACACATTTTCCCCATATTTTTGTGAAGGGACCTTCGGGGAACTGCAAGAATCCACAAAATTCCCACCACCCAGCATTGTCGCATCTATACCGATAAAAATTCTGCCCCACTTGTCAGCCCCAAAATTTCTTTTTCCTAACTGCCCTTTTTGACCTGCTTTGGTTCCCCCTCCATTTCGACATGTTTTAGGCTCCTCCCTGTCACAGGCACTATGCCCACCTACACAAGTGAGGTATCATTTTATCTAGAGACTGAGGGAAATGTTGGGTGGTAGAAACTTTGTGCCGGTGCGGTGATCCCACACAGAAATGTGGGGAAATTGTGATTTTTTTTTTTTTTAGCTAAATGTGAAGTTTGCTGATGATTCTGGATAAGAAAACACTGGGGGATCCATGCAAGTCACACCTCCCTGGACTCCGTCGGGTGTCTAGTTTTCAGAAATGTCTGGGTTTGGTAGGTTTTCCTAGATGGCTGCTGAGCCCAGGACCAAAAACGCAGGTGCCCCCCCTTGCAAAAACAGGTTGTTTTGTAATTGATAATTTTGATGTCCATGTATTGTTTTGGGGCATTTCCTGTCGCGGGCACTAGGTCTACCCACACAAGTGAGGTACCATTTTTATCAGGAAGTGTGGGTAAATGCTAGGTATAAGGAAGTTTGTGGCTCCCCTCAGGTTCCAGAACTTTGCAGCACCGAAATAGGAGGAAAAAGTGTTTTTTTGCCAAATTTTGAGGTTTGCTAATGATTCTGGGTAATAGAACCTGGTGAGAGCACCACAAGTTACCCCATCCTGTGCTCCCGTGGGTGTCTAGGTTTCAGAAATGTCTAAGTTTGCTTGGTTTTCCTGGGTGCCGGATGAGCTAGAGGCCAAAATCCACTTTGCAAAAAACAGGTCTGTTTTCTTTGGGAAAATGTGATGTATCCACGTTGTGTTTTGGGGCATTTCCTGTCAGGGGTACTGGGCCTACCCACACAAGTGAGGTACTATTCTTATCGGGAGACTTGGGGGAATGCTGGGTAGAAGGACATTTGTGGCTCCTCTCAGATTCCAGAACTTTCTATCACCGAAATGTGAGGAAAAAGTGTTTTTTTTGCCAAATCTTGAGGTTTGCAAAGGTTTCTGGGTAACAGAACCTGGGGCCAGATGTAGCAAGATATGCTTTTGCAACTCGGAAATTGCGAGTCGGTGCAACTCGCAATTTCCGAGTCACAAAAGCATATGCAGTATGGTGTCTCAGACACCTTCTGCGAATCGCAAGGGGGTCGCAAAGACCCACCTCATTAATATTAATGAGGTGGGTCGCAATGTGCGACCCCCTTGCGATTCCCTGCACTCACAGGGATGGTGGCCTGCTGGAGACAGCAGACCTCCATGTCTGTGACTGCTTTTTTAATAAAGCAGTTTTTTTTGTATTGCAGCCCGTTTTCCTTAAAGGAAAACAAGTTGCATTACAAAAGAAACAAGCATTTGCAATGCAACGGGGTCTCGCGTTTGCTCATGTTAGAGCTGATAGCGTTGTAAACTCCTAACCCGACTTTTCACCTATCGGCAAAAGTGTATTTATGTACGTAACCCGAAAAAGTGCAATTAACTGTGTAAAAGCGCTCAACTTCTGCCAAGCGAAATCGCTCAAGGAAAATAGAGTAAAAGTAGTCCACGAGCCGGACAAAAAACAGTGAGC
This sequence comes from Pleurodeles waltl, assembly GCF_031143425.1. Classification (NCBI taxonomy): domain Eukaryota; kingdom Metazoa; phylum Chordata; class Amphibia; order Caudata; family Salamandridae; genus Pleurodeles; species Pleurodeles waltl. The sequence goes on from NC_090451.1 coordinate 661,271,959, forward strand.
CTTGCATGTTTTCTGTACTTGGTCGATGCGCTCGAGGAGGGCTAGCCACCAGAAAAGGCATGCCGTATGCATGCCTTCGACTAATGAAATCAAGCAGATTTTAATAGGCAAGCCCACGAACCAATAAAAAACCCTGATGTGACGTCGACAGGGCTCCGAGCCCTTTTTTAATACCTATAGCGTCTCACTGCGATACGCATGCGCGAGCGCATGCGACGCAGACTCGACCCTAAAAATGAAACCATTTGTTTTTGTTTTTTCAGAGCAGGCAGTGGTCCATTGGACCACTGCCTGCTCTGAAATTTTTTTTTTGCGACATTCACAAAGGGCAATGGGGACCCCTTCCTTTTTTCAAATGAGTTAGCACCCACTTCACGTGGGTGCTAACTGCGAATTGCTTTGCGACCGCGTTCGCGGTCACAAAGCAATTCTGCATCGCGGTACGAATCGCAAATAGGAAGGGAATACCCCTTCCTATTTGCGAGTAGCATTCCCATTTTGCGAGTCGGTACCGACTCGAAAAATGGGAATGTGCATCGCACCCCACATGTTACCCCATACTGGATTCTCCTAAGTGTCTAGTTTTAAAAAATGCACAGGTTTAGTAGGTTTCCCTGGGTGCCGGTTGAGCTAGAAGCTAAAATCCACAGCTAGGTACTTTCCAAAAAACACATCCGATTTCAATGTAAAAATGTGATGTGTCCATGTTGCATTTCCTGTCACGGGCACTAGGGCTACCCACAAAAGTGTGGTACCATTTTTATCCGGAGACTTGGGGGAACACAGAATAGAAGAACAAGTGTTATTGCCACTTGTCCTTCTCTATATTTTTTACTTCCAAATATATTCAGTGTGTAAAAAAGAAGTCTATTTGAGAAATGCTCTGTATTTCACATGCTACTATGGGAACCCCAGAATTCAGAGATGTGCATATAACCACTGCTTCTCAACACCTTATCTTGTGCCCATTTTGGAAATACAAAGGTTTCTTTGATACCTATCTTTCACTCTTTATATTTCACCAAATAAATTGCTGTATACCCGGTATACAATGAAAACCTATTGCAAGGTGCAGCTCATTCAATGGCTCTGGGTACCTAGTGTTCTTGATGAACCTACAAGCCATATATATCCCCGCAACCAGAAGAGTCCAGCAGACGTAACAGTATATTGCTTTCAAAAATCTGCCACATCTGGAAAAAGTTATAGAAGAAAACGTGGACAGAAATGGCTCTTTTTTCACCTCAATGTCAATATGTTTTTATTTTAGCTGTTACTTTCTGTAGGAAAACCTTGAAGGAGCTACACAAATGACCACTTGCTGAATTCAGAATTTTGTCTACTTTTCAGAAATGTTTTGCTGTCGGGTATCCAGCATTAGTTTCACACCCATTTCACTAACTGGAAGGAGGCTAAAAGCACACAAAATAGTAAAAATGGGGTATGTCCCAGTAAATAGCCAAAATTGTGTTGAAACATTTGGTTTTCTGATTCAAGTCTGCCTGTTCCTGAAAGCTGGGAAGATGGTGATTTTAGCACCGCAAACACTTTGATGAGGCCATTTTCAGGGGAAAAAAACACATGCTTTCTTCTGCAGCCCTTTTTACCCATTTTTGGAGAAAAAAAAAAAATTGTGGCTGTATTTTGGCTAATTTCTTGGTCTCCTCCAGGGGAACCCACAAACTCTGGGTACCTTTAGAATCCCTAGGATGTTGGAGAAAAAGGACGCAAATTTGGTGTGGATAGCTTATGTGGACAAAAAGTGAGGAGGGCCAAAGCATGAGTTGCCCCAAATAGCCATAAAAATCCTTGGCACAGGATGGGGGGAAAAAGGCCAGGCAGCGAAGGGGTTAATAGAGGTATAGGGTGATGGTCAGAGTAAAGCTTTAGAGAGAGTAAAAAAAATGTTTATCTTGTACAGTAGGACTAGAGTAGTAAATATATAGATACATGATGACATAATCAAGGGAATAAATGTGTAAGAAATATAATATATTGAGATTTAAAGCTGTATCGTATTAACACAGGCTTTTAAGAGTTACAGTATTTGAAGTTAATTTATTTGTGTACTTTTATAACAGTATTTTATCTTTCCTCAATATTTCAATAGTGAAATGCTTGTAGATAGTTAAGGTAATATTTACCTCCTGTAATAGATTAAGTAAAAACAGAGACTCATAAGCATCTAATTAAGCAACTTATATATAAACTATGCAATGGCCTATGAACATGTTAAGTGTAGAATAATATACATACTGTACATGTATAAATATAAACATACACATATCCCTAATATATATATATATATATATATATATACAATACAGCAAACTTCCACTGGAAGGACGCACACTCAGGAATTCACAAATAAAGAGAGTTTATTAACACAGCGCGTTTCGGCTGTCAAGCAGCCTTGATCACGTGATTTCCTGAGTGTGCGTCCTTCCAGTGGAAGTTTGCTGTATTGTTGATATTTTTAACCGGAGTGCTCTGCCGGTTTATGACGCACCACCCCTCTGGGGCCTTTAGGAGCCCGGCAGTGAGCACTTTTGCAGTATATATATATATATATATATATATATATATATATATATATATATATATATACACACACAAATACACACACACATACAAATACATACATTTAATGGAAGTAAAATATACATTAAACAGGCCTAAAGAGTATGTATATATGTGAGTATGTATATATTTTAAGATAAAATAGTTATTATACATACTTTTACACAGAAATACACATATCTAGATATATACACAATCAAATTATAACATGTTTGCGTACATGGGGATATGCAGCCCATTGCTGTTTGAGTATGGTGGTTATGTAGGAAAGAGCCAACTCTTGAGTAGTCTTCTAAAGGTAAGATAGTTATCCGTGGATCTTATATTTGGGTGTAATGAAATCCATAGTTTGGCCGCCTATTGTCTTTTTTCTTGTATGGTGGTGTTTTGAGGGCGGGTGCCAATCTTGAGCGGAGGTTTCTTTGTTGAATGTATTAGGTGATTTTATTCCTGATGAAAAGCGGTCCTGTTCCACATATTCCTTTGTGGGTGATACAGAGCAGCTTGAAGGTGGATCTTCTGGCAACCGGTAACCAATGTAGGGCCCTCAAGGTCGGGGAGATGTAAGCTAGTAGCTTTACATGTAGGAATAGTCTGGCTGCCAAGTTCTGAATGCGTAGTTTTTTTCATAGTAGATAGAGATGATCTATGGTACAGGCCATTGGCGTAATCCAGTTTAGATAGTACAAGAGAGATGGAAGCCTGCACCCTGTGTGGAAATCCGATGTGGGAGAAGTTGCATCGCAGAGTTTTCATGATGATGAAGCTTGATCTTCCTAATTTGTCCACTTAAGTATTCATTGTTAACTTGGAGTCCATGGCAATTCCAAGGTTTCTTACTTCCTTAGATAGTTTAGGAGGTGGCCCCAGATCATCAGGCGCAGAATGGGTCATACTTTTTTCAATCGCCACATGTGAGTATTTCTGTTTTGAAAGCATTCAGTTTGAGATGGCTCCATGTCATCCACTGAGCAACTGCTTTGAGGCAACTGAAAATTTGAGAGTTTCCAATGTCTTTGGGGCATTCCAGTTTAAAGAGTATTTGGGTGTCACCTGCATAGTTGTAGCATGTGAGTTGAAATTCATTCATCATTGTTGGTAATGACCTCACATGGATGTTGAAAAGCATGGGTGAGATGATTGAGCCATGAGAGGCCCCTGCTTTTGTGGAGTAGGGTTTGAATGAGAAAGGGGGAGCATGGATGACATTAGTTCTGTTTTGAAGGTAGGATGTGATCCAGTCAAGAGGAGTCCGATCTATGCCGGCTTTGCATAGTCTTTGTATTAGAGTGTCATGGTCAAACATGTCAAAGGCAGCTGAGCCGTCCAGGAGAAGTAGTGCAGCTACCCCATTGCAGTTTATTGTTTTTTTAAGATTATCCCAGATGGCGATGAGGGCAGATTCAGTGCCTCTTCCTGGGAGGAATTGAGTATGGTAGTCTGAAAGTATGGAGTTAATTTCAATGATTTGTGACATCTGGGCAAAAACTGTTCTTTTTATCAGCTTTCCCAGGAAAGGACCATTTGTAATCTGTCTGTAGTTGTTGGGGTCCTGCAGGTCCAGGTTTGTTTTCTTTAATAACAGGCATATGTATGCCTTTTTAAGATCTTCAGGGAACATTCCCGTAGTTAAAGAAGTATTGATGATTTTTCTTACTCATGTGGCAACAGAGGTAGGTAAAAGAATACTCCTGAAGACATGTGGTGGACAAGGGTCAGAAGGGTAGTCGGAAGTCCTGCTTGCTTTGACCAGATCCATAAATTCACTATGTGATATTTGTTTGAAGGAGTGCAGAAGCTGCGTTGGCTTACTCTTGAAGGTAATTTTTGGAAATGGGTTTGTGCTGGTAGTTTTTTTCCTTAGTTTCAAATAGGAGTCCAATGTGTTTACCTTGGTTGTATACTGATTTGCCAGTGTGCCTGCGAAATCTCGAGTAATGGGATGAGTTCCTTCCATGCATTTAGGTTAGCACAATCCGTAGAGAATGTAATTAAATTCTTTATTTGCAGATATAGCATTTTGAATTCTGTCTGATTAGTACCTCTTTTTAGCTTTTTTGATTGTTGAATTGTATATTTTGTTAAGTTAGCATAGCTGAAGTTTATCTTGAATATTGTTTGATTTGACCCAGGTTCGTTGCAGCCTTCTGATTTGTTGTTTTATCTTTTTTAGTTCTGTATTCCTCCAAGGTGCTTGTTTTCTTTTGTCCTGTTCAGTTTGTCTTAGTGGTAATGGGATATCAAAAGCTTCCTGTAGCCACATGTAATGTTTTTGAACAGAATTTTATTGTTTCTAGATCTGCATTGGCTGTTAGTTGTGTTTCTAAGTGTTCAACATTGGGTTTGTTCCATGATTGATAGATGATGTATGTAAGGTGGTCTTGGGATGTGTTGATGTGTGGTGTTTTATGTAGGTAAGTAATCAAATGGTGGTCTGACCATGTGACTGGTGTGATGCTTTGAAGAGTAACTAGTTATGGATTTGCAAAAACGACATCTAGGATTTGTCCAGTGATGTGTGTGGATTATGTACAATCTGATGTAGGTACAATGTGATTAGGCCAGTGATGATAGCTTCTGGATGGGGCATACTGGGTTTGTCAAAATAAATGTTTAGGTCCCCATGAATGCATAGGTTGGAATATGGCGATAGAAGCTTTGAAACTCTGTCTAGAAATGTGCCTGGGAATGTAGAATTGCTAGGTGGTGGTCTGTAAAGGAGAAGGAAGTTACAGGAGGAGGTTGGAGCAAGTTTGCACCTGGAGAGGAGGGCCTCACAACTTTGTATGGAGATGTTGTCTGTTTTGCTGAGATTTATTGCTTGTTTGAATATAACAGCTAGTCCACCTCCTTTTTTGCCTATACTGTTTTGTGTGATGGCTTGATAGCCTGGAGGAAGGGATTCATGCAACACTGGGGCCATGTCATCTCCCAACTATGATTCATTTATGAAGAGTAAGTCAGGTTGTATGTCAGTGAATGGGTCGTAGATGTGGTCGAGTCATCGAGCATTTATGAGTAGGCAGTTTAGAGATTGTGTATTGGTGGTGGTGTGATTTTGTTTTGTACAGGAGTTTTCAGTATATTTTGAACTTGTCACTGGTGTTGATATTAACTGTACGAGGGTCACAATTGTGTTGCTTTTCTATATTGCATTTCTTTCTAGAAGGTTTAGAAGGCATTTTTGTAGAGTAGCCTTGTTGTGTAATAGACAAGGAGATGCAAAATTGTGAAGACTGGCATGTTGCATATTTTGTTTGTGTCTATTTAGGGTGGAAGGATTATGGGTTAGGGGTGGTGGTGGAGCATGTGGGTCATATTGTAAGGCTCTAAATCGTGCAATGGATGAGAGGCGTATGAATTAATGTTGCTGTGTTCGGGTGTCTGTGGTAGATGTTGGTGAAGAAAGTGAATGTTGGAGTAAAGCTGGCTTTAGATTTGCATTATTTGTGTGGTCAGGAAGGTGGTAGTGGGTGTGATAGAAATTATTATGAAAGTGTGATTTTGATGTGCTTGTGTGTGAGTGTTGTTTTGTTTTTATGGAGTAGTGAGGGAAGATATAGGTGTCGTGTTTTTGTGAAGGATCTGTACGTGAGTTACTGCTGGTGAATGGTGTTTGAAAAATGTAAGGGGTAAGTGATGTGTTTTGGAGAAGAGTATGTTGTGAGTAAGAGGGGATGGATGAAAATTATGATTGTTTGTGTTAGATGTGATCACTGGAGGAGGTAATATATGTGATGGATTAGAGCGTAAGGAACTATAGTTGTGTGTAATTGGTAAAAAGAGGAGGAGGATGTTTGTAAATGATGTGATGGAAGGCTGAGAATAGGTTTTGTCATTATAAAAAAGGGGTCTGTAATGAGTATGTAGTGGGAAGAGCTGGTGTTTTGGTGATCTGTGTGCATGGTGTTCCTAGTCTCCTGGTGAATGCAGCTTGGGGTCTTCTAGTAATGTCTCATTGAAGGGGTGTATAAGCTGGACATGCATTATCTCCTGAGCTCTCTTTGAACACATTTCTGAGAGTATGATCAGTATGTGCATGGTGTCCCTTGTCTGTGATTGACTACATCTGGGCTTTCCTAGTAAAGTATTTTTCGCTGAGTATATCGGTTGTATCTATATGGTACCCCTAAGGTCTTTTTTTTAATGTATCTCTTCCTAGTCAAGTTTCTCTGAAAGAGTGTATGAACTGTATGTGCAGGGTGTACAGACTGTAGGTACATTGTCTTCCTGAGCTAGTTTTAAATGTATTGCTGCTCTTCTACTGTGATGGAATGTATAAGCTCTCAGGGCCATATTTATAGTTTTCGACGCACAACTGTGCCAACGCAGTTGTGCATCAAAAAATCTAACGCCATTCTAAAGCGCCATGCGGGCGCCGTATTTATTCAATGACGTTAGCCGGGGTTAGCCGGCGGAGCTGCCTGGTGTGCGTCAAAAAATATGACTTACACCAGGCAGCGCTGGCGTAGGGGAATATGAAGCTTGCGCGTCAAAAAATGGGGCAAGTCAGGCTGAGGCAAAATTTTCACCTCAACCCGATTTGCGCCATTTTTTTTTAACTCCCAACCCCCATTGAAATGACTCCTGTCTTAGCAAAGACAGGAGTCATGCCCCCTTGCCCAATGGCCATGCCCAGGGGACTTATGTCCCCTGGGCATGGTCATTGGGCATAGTGGCATGTAGGGGGGCACAAATCAGGCCCCCTTATGCCACAACAAAAAAAAAAAAAAATACTTACCTGAACTTACCTTAAGTTCCCTGGGATGGGTCCCTCCATCCTTGGGCGTCCTCCTGGGGTGGGCAAGGGTGGCAGGGGGTGTCCCTGGGGGCATGGGAGGGCACCTCTGGGCTCCTTCCGAGCCCACAGGTCCCTTAACGCCTGCCCTGACCAGGCGTTAAAAAACGACGCTAAAGCGGCTGGACGTCATTTTTTTTGACCCGCCCACTCCCGGGCGTCATTTTTGCCCGGGAGTGTAAATACGGCGCACATGCCTCGGAGTCATTTTTTAGAAGGGAACGCCTACCTTGCATATCATTAACGCAAAGTAGGTCTCCACGCTAAAAAATGACGCAAACTCCATGACGCGTCTAACGCCAGAGTATAAATATGGAGTTAGTTTTGCGTCGAATTTGCGTCAAAAAAACGACGCAAATCCGGCGCAAACAGAGTATAAATATGGCCCTAAGCATTTTGTGCCCTGGTCTCTGGGTGAATGCATCTGCTGTCTTCTAGCAATGGATGTAGGGGCTGTAGATGCAACAATCTCCTGCCTGAGCTCTTTTTGAATGTATATGTGCTCTGCTGGTGAAGACTTTGAGATGGGGTGTAAGAGTTACATGTGCTTGGTGTCCCTGGTCCCTATATATATGCATCTGCCCTCTTCTAGGGATGCCTCTGGGATGGAGTGTAGAGACTGTAGGCGCATGATGTTCCTGAGCTCTTTTTGACTGTATTTGTGCTCTGCTGGTGATGTCTCGGCAATGGAGTGGATAAGCCATAGGTGCATTGGGCTCTTGAACTTCAAATAAATATATCAGGGCTCAGCAGGTGGGTTTTATTGACATCACTAATATTGACTTACAATAATATAAAATCCGCTATATTGAACTAATGCTACATTGTAAGGGAATTATATATTTACTATTTACCTCGCAAGGGAAGTAGAAGTGAACTTAAGAACAGAAATTATAGACTTACCTTTCAAGGCAGTGAAAGGTCGATGAAGTAGATACAATATTATTTGCATGCTATATAGATACCTTCCCCAAACCCACACCTACTGGTGATGTCTATGCAAACGTGTGTACGAGTTGCATGTGGATTGTGCTTAGGTTTGTGCCAATGTATCAGGGCTCAGCTAGTAATCTCTGTGGTACAGTGCATGGGATTTATCTGCATTGTGTCCTGAGCTCTAAAAGACATATCTGGGCTTTGCTGGCTATGTCTCTTGCATGGAGTGTAGGTGCCTGATGTCCATAGGGCCCCATGGGAATCTGGGTTCCTCTAGTGATGTCTTTTTGATGAAGTATGTGGGCTGGATGTGCAAGGTATCCCTCGGCTCTATGTGAATGTGTCTAGGCAGGCATTCCCAAGCCATATTGCATGCATCATGTCACAATGTACAATTATATCAAGTACATAGTCAAATCACTAAATTGCAAGCGAAGCATAATAGGTGAGTACAATATTTAAAAGGGTTAGTTAGACGATAGAAGGGAAAAATACTAATGTACTTACCATGCTCATCTACTCTTACCTTACATAATCATAGGTCGTTTTCACTCACCTCAAAATAGTGTCATACAAACAGCTGTGTTCTGCTGGCAATGTCTCTCCAATGGATAGGTGGAAGTGTGCCTGTTGTGTCTGGACTCTTGGTGAATGTACCTGAGGTCTATAGCTGAAGGCCCTATGTAGAATTGTTCATCTTCTCTTATATGGTATCCATTTGGCTGGAGTAAATCTCATCCTTTAGCTCTTGTTTCTCAGCTCTCAAATCAATGTCTGTGGGCTCCCCTGTACCTATGAATACTATCTGGTCTCTTTAAGATATGTCTTCCTATATCATTGACATCACTCAGGTTCCCTTGGATGTCTCTCTGTGTTTTGTGTCTTAGTTTACTGTAACATTGACAAAACTCTGAAAGCTCTTAGATATGAAGCACTGACCCCCACAAATAGCTTATGGGCCCCTTAATAACACTGACGTAATTTAAGAATGACAACACAGCATCATGTCAGAAGGGTACTTCGTAAAAACTTCAAATGGCTCCCACTGGAAACCAGACATACCATCAAGCAGACCGTAATTACAAGCAGATTGAAGTGTGTCAACGCACTCTACACCGGCATCCCAACCCAGCTTCTTCACCGACTTCAAACCATCCAAAACTCCACCAACAGACTCATCCTCGACCTCCAGCACCAAACCCACACCACACCATTCCACAGAGAGCTCAGCTGCCTCCTCATCCAGAAGCCCTGCCAGTTCAAACTTCTCAAACATGCATTCAAGTCACCACACAACACTGGACTCGCATACCTCAATCACCGGCATCTATTCCACCAACCCACCAGACAACTTAGCTCAGTATCACTTCCATACACCCTGCATCCACGGAAGCAGAACGGAAGGTCGATCATTATCGTACCAAGCTGCCAAATCCTGGAATACGACCCCAAACACATCAGGGCCCTCTCCCTCCCTCCTTACTCCCTTCTTCCTCATTTCCTCCCTCCCTCCTTCCGCCTTACGTCCTCTCTCCCTCCTACCACCCTCCCACCTCCCTCCCTACTGCCTCCTCTCTCCTTCCTCTTTCCCTCCTTCCTCCCACCTCACTTCTTGAATTCCACAAGAAGCTGAAGACCTAGCTTTTTAATTAGTCTTCTTGCAAGACCATCAAGACTGTAAACAGGTACAACCTCACCACACGTCTACCATCACCTGCTCAGCACCTAGATCCACTCAGGGGTGACAAGCAGCACCCTACAAATCCACTTTACATTACATTACTTGCCCATTCATGTGGTCACCACTTTTCTGCAGGTATGATGGATAGGAGACGTATCATTCAGAGCTATGCTCACTGAAAAGCATTATTATTCCACAGTCGCATTTTTGCTGTAATTCTGACACCAAGACTTTTGTTGCCTGTACAATATGATCCCTAGTGGAGACACTTCAACCGTGATCCAGCTTGTTGTGTTGTTGTTCTCGGAACGGGGAAAAGTGCCTTAAATGAGAGGAAATAACTAAGAAATGGGTGTGCGAAGCCAATTTTGTGTGGTTATTCCTCATTTCAATAGCAAACTCGCAATGGTGGTTACAGTAACCCATGATATGGGCAATTCCATGCAAGGTATTACTGCCCCATTTTACTGTTCAAACTGTAATGAGGCATTAGTGTCCTAATAACAGGTCATTATGAGTTTGCATCATTCGAATTATGAGAAATTTTGGAAATGGGCATCAGAGCATCCATTTTCACAGTTTTTCCATCATTTCGGACACTTTATCCTATTTACATGTTGGCTGTTTTTTTTTGGTCAAATAAGAAGAGAATAAAAACGCTGCCATCTCTGATGGAATGTGGGGGCTCCTATCATTTCTCTTTCTTATGTAGTCTTTTGATACCCTAAATCCGTGATGTTGCTGTGATGGAGCCTGTGGGCACCAGTCATCTCTCTCTCCCTAATGTACTGTTACCACGCTCTTATCAGTAGAGTGTCTCTGTGATGGACGGTCTCTTCTGGTAGTGCCACGTGTCTCTGATTTCTTTCTATCTATGTTCAGAGGCTCACTGAGAGAGTGCCTACAGCTCACAGGATGAACCTTTCCTGGTGGGTTTAAACTACATGCCCCAGTCACACTTGCAGCAGCAAGCAGCCTCTGACGCTCGTCCCGTGCCAGAAGGTGCACAAAGGCGCGGTCCGGGTCCCACAGTTTGGTGAACTTTCACTGATGGCTTCAAACTACAGGCCTCAGTCAAACTTGTGGCAGCAAGGAGACGCTTAGGCTCGTCCGGGGCCAGGAGGAGCACAGAGGCACGGACCGGGTGTAGGAAGATGGCTTGGTGTGTGGTGAGCACATATGATGTTATCACCTTATACCAGGTCCAGGCATTCCCTATTAGTGAAGTGTAGGCAGTGTCTAGGAAGCCAGAGCTCTCTAGAGGTAGCTGTGGATGAGCAGCCAAGACGTATCTAAGAGACATGCAAAGCTTATGCAATACCACTATTGCCACACAGCACTTACACACATGGAAGAACCACACAGTGTTACAAAAATAAAGATACTTTGTTATAGTAACACAAATACTAGAATACTGAATAGGCAGTCCTCCAACCAAGGAAGTGGAATCAGTAGACAGCTGGTAGAGAGGACAACTCCAGACTGTAGGAAGCTGGCCTGGTGTGTGGTGAGTACCTACGGTATTATTTCCTTATACCAGGTCCAGGTATCCCCTATTAGTGAGGTGTAGTCAGTGTCTATGAAGCCAGGCTCTCTAGAGGTAGCTGTAGATGAGCAGCCAAGACTTATCTAGGAGACATGCAAAGCTTATGCAATACCACTGTAGTCACACAGCACTTACACACATGAAAGAACCACACAGTGATACAAAAATAAAGGTACTTTATTTTAGTGACGCAAATACTAAATGACTATAGAGTCAATACCCCAAGTGGAGCTAAATAAAACACACTATTATATATACAGTAGCAGTCAGGAACTATCATAGAATGCAATAGAAAACAGTGAAAGCAATAGGCAATACCGAAGGCCTGGGAGGGACCAAACCATGTACTAAGAAAGTGGAATGCGAAAGTCAGGCCCCCACCCAAGAAAGTGGAATCGGTAGAAAGGATCTGGAGGAACTAGGAAACCCACAAGGTAACTACCAGAGTGCTCCCCAGCACCCAGGAGAAGAGAGGTAAGTACCTGGTTCTCCCCAAACCTACCAAAGGACTTCAGAGAAGGATAATGCAAGATCCAGACAAGACTGCAAGAAACCAAAGGTGGATCATGGAAGAGGAAGACTTGGAAAAGAATGGGACCAACTCCAGTTCAGGTTGGCATGTGCGGTGGTGGCAGGAGATACTACCCACCCGTCTGTGGATGCAGGACCAGGTCGACGGTGGACGAAGACAGTCTATTGTGCAGCACTGGAGCAGCTGAAGAGTTCCTGGAGTGATACAGTCGACGTCCCATGCCGGAAGAAGGGTTGCACTGGGTCAGTGGTGTGAAAAACCACCAACAAGCCTTGGCAAAGACAAAGGTCGTGGATGAAGAAAAGCAGAGCTGCCGGGGAGCAGCAAGGTCCAGGAGGACTCAATCCATGGAGGGGAGTCCTGGGTGACCCTCAGCAGTGAAGTGAGTCAGAGGAAGAGAAGGCAGCCCCCACAGGCTGCAAGCACAGGAGTCACAGAGAGGTCCACGCAGCACACCTAGACAGGAGTTCCACGTCACAGGAGAAGCACCCAGAAGGCTGTGTGTCACAGAGAAGAGTGCTGGGGGCTGGGGCTACATGGAGCGTGAAGATCCCTTGGAGAAGAAGCCAACAAGCCTTGGTAGCTGCAAAAGACGCAGTGCATGGGGGTACTGTCCTGCATTGAGAGGCAAGGACTTACCATCTTAAAAGTTGGACAGCTGGTAGAGAGGATCAAGGGGACCACTCCAGACCACCACCCGTGAAGGAAAGGAGATCCACACAGCCGGTCATCGTTGCAGTTGGTGCCTGTGGATGCAGGGGAGTGACACCTTCACTTCAAGGGAGATTCCTTCTTGCTTCAGACTGAAGACTTGCCACCCTCAGAGGATGCACAGCCGGGGAAATGTTGCAGTTGCTGGAAGGAGCCAGAGAAACAATGTTGCAGAGCAGAGTCATTGCTGTAGCTGCAAATTGTAGGTTCCTGTGAAGTCCAGTTGCAGTTCTAATGCCCAGAAGTCAAAGTAAATGTTGCAGAGGAGTCCTGCTGGAGTCTTGCACTTTGAATCTGAGGACCCACCCAAGAGGGAGACCCTAAAAATAGCCCTGGAAGGGGGATTGACCACCTAGCAAAGTGACCACCTATCAGGAGGGGGCTGTGACGTCACCTGCATAACCTGGCCATTCAGATGCTCCCAGAGGCCTCTGCCCATCTTGGATTCAAGATATCAGAATCAAGAGGCCACTTGGAGGGGGAGTGGTCACTCACCTTTCCATTGTCCAGTTTCATGCCAGATCAGGGATTGGAGATCCCTGAACCGGTGTAGACTAGTTTATGAACGGAGGGTGTCAAATGTGCCCTTCAAAGCATACCAGTGGCTTGGGGAGGCTACCCCTCCCAAGTCATGCAACACCTATTTCCAAAGGGAAAGGATGTTTACCCCCCCCCCCCCATCCCCCCCCCCCCTCTCCCCCCCCCCAAAAGTAATTCCTTTGTTCTGCCTTCCTGGGCTTGAGCTGTTCAAGCAGCAGGAGGACAGAAACCTGTCTGAGGGGTGACAGCAGCTTGGGCTTCCCGGAAAACCCCAGAAGGCTGGTAGGCTTAAAGGCTTCCTTTAAGGAGCCCCCAGAGTGTATGGAATCATACTTCCAATACTGGCAACAGTATTGGGGTATGATTCCGACATGTTTGATATCAAACATGCCTAGGTTCGGAGTTACCATTATGAAGCTGGACATAGGTAGAGTGACCTGTGTCCAGCACACAGGTAAAATGGCCTCCCCGCACTTACAAAGTCCCAGAAAATGGAGCTGGAGTTCGTAGAGGCACCTCTGATCATGCAGGGGTGCCCTCACATACAGGTACTTGCACACTGCCCTATGGGCTAGGAAAGCCTGCCATAGGAGTGACTTACCGTGGCCTGGTGCAGTGACCTGTAGAGAAATGGTGCATGCACCTTTTCACACAGGCTGCAATGGCAGGACTTCAGACACATTTTTCATGGGCTCCTATGGGTGGCATAATACATGCTGTAGCCCATGGGGAACCCCTGGTGCCCAAATACCCTGTACCATATACTAGGGACTTACATGGGGGACACCCGTATGCCAATTGTTGGGTGTACTAAGTCCTAAGCAACCAAATTTAGAGGGAGAGAGCACAGACACTGGGGTCCAGGTTAGCAGGATCTTGGTGAAGACAGTCAAAACACACTGACAGCAGGCAAAACCCATGCCAAAAAGAGGGTACTTTTATACACTACATATAATTGCCTTCAAGATATTGTGGTAGTTGATATTCTGGCAACAATATTGTTGTACAAATTACTTACCTTCGGTAACAATATATCTGGTAGAGACATATTCTAGTTGCAGATTCCTTACCTTTGAATTCCCCCAGGCGTCAGTCTGGACCCAGAGATTTTTCTTCTAGCACTACTTCTGCACGCCGTCAGGTGGTGTTAGTCGACTCCGTGGGCGTTGTTGGCAGCGCTGACGTCCGGTTCTTTTCACGACTTTCCACGTCAGTAGGGCAGAGCCATGAAGAACACTGAGAGTGATGAGCCAAAAGAAATTAGTTTGCAGTGCGGGGAGGATGGGGGGGTTCGGTAAGGAATCTGCAACTAGAATATGTCTCCACCATATATATAGTTACCGAAGGTAAGTAACTTGTACATCTGATAGAGACTTCTAGTTGCAGATTCCTTACCCTTGAATAGGTACCCGATCAATACCATCCCGGTGGAGGGCTGAAACCAAGAAGTCCTGCAGGACTAAACAGCCAAAGTAGCCGTCCCTGAAGACCTGACTGTCCAGGAAGTAGTGGTGCAGAGATGCCCACGTTGCTGCCTGACAGATGTCAAGGCCTGTAGCGCCACGTGCTAGCGCTGTGGTAGCAGCAGTAGATCTGGTGGAGTAATCACGCAAACCTTCAGGAGGTTGCTTCTTAGCCAGAGCGTAGCACATTTTGATGCATAAGAGCACCCATCGTGAAATGGTCTTCTTCTGCACCGCCTTCCCCTTCTTTGCACCCACATATCCCACAAAGAGTTGATCGTCCACCTGGAAGTGTTTGGTACGATCAAGGTAGAACGCCAACTCTTTTTGGGTCCAGACGGTGGAGTCGCTCCTCTTCATGTGAGGGATGTGGGGGTGCATAAAAGGTAGGCAAGGTGATGGACTGTCCGACATGAAAGGGTGTCAATACTTTAGATAGGAAAGAAGCCCTTGTGCGAAGTACCACTTTGTCATGATGTATTGCCAGGAAAGGTGGCTCAGATGAAAGAGCCTGGAGCCCACTTACTCTGCGGGTAGGAGGAAAACGATGTGTGAGGCCTTTAAGAAACCTCCCAACAATGGGAGCTTTAAATAAAGAAGGCTGATCTGATAACCTCTAGAAAGCAGAGATAGCAGAAAGATATACCCTAAGGGTGCCCAGGGAGGAGCCCTGCTGGGCAAGGGAAAAAATAAAGAGGAGGACCTGAGAAAGAGGATCGACAGATTTGTTGATGCACCATGCCACAAATTTCTTCCAACAACAGGTGTATGCGGTTTTGGTTGAGGAACGCTGCCAAGATGACGTTACAGACTTCAGGTGACAGGTCAAAAGACATCAACTGTCGTTGCTCAATCTCCACGCAAGGAGGAGGAGGGTGGACAGGTTCGGATGGATGACCCTCCCCTGCTGCTGCGACAGAAGATCCTCCCGAAGAGGCAGTCTGATCAGAGGAAATAGGCCATGCTTAACTGCACGGATACCAAACTCTTTGTGCCCAGTCCGGAGCCACCAGGATTACTTGGGCCCGGTCTTGCCTGGTCTTCTTCAGAACTCTGGGCAGAAATGGTATGGGCGGAAAGGCGTACAGGAGGCCTGAATTCCACCTGTGACGAAAAGCGTCACTTTGGAAACTCCAACACGCAAAACAGCCAACATTGTGCATTCTCTACGGAGGCGAACACGTCTAACCAAGGTTCTCCCCACTGAAGAAAGAGACTTTGCGCCACCTCCGAATGGAGACGCCATTTGTGATCGACCAAGCATCGTCAGCTGAGTTCGTCTGCCCTGGCATTCAAAGAGCCCGGCAGGTGTTGAACCACCAGGGAAATGCCCTGATGTTCCAGCCAAGTCCAGAGGTGAAGAGCCTCTTGACAAAGGATCCACGACCCCACTCCGCCTTGTTTGTTGCAGTACCACATAGCAGTGGTGTTGTCTGTGAACACCTGCACTGCTTTCCCTTTGAAAGAGGCAAGGAGTGCCTTTAATGCTGGTCGAATCGCTCGGAGCTCCGTAAGATTGATATGGAGCCCGGTTTCCGCCAGATACCAGAGGCCTCTGATCTCCGCCTCTCCAATGTGGCTGCCCCATCCCAGGAGTGACGCATCTATCACTGCTGTAAAATCTTGTTGGGGAAAGGAGAGGGGTCTGTGTTTGACCCAATCCTGATGTATTAACCACCACTGCAGGTCTCTAGCAGTTCCTTCCGGGATCTGGACCTTGTTGGAGAGATTCCCCTGATGCTGTGCCCACTGGAGCTTCAGGTCGCATTGCAGAGCCTGCATATGCCATCGGGTCTTTTGAACTAGCAGGAGGCCATGAGGCCCAATAGCCTCAGAGTCATTCTCACCGAAATCCAGGATAGAGGCTGAAACATTGGTCTCATAGCCCGAATATCCTGGACTCACTTTTCAGGGGGATACACCCAAAACTGCACTGTATCCAGAACAGCTCCAATCAAAGGGAGCATCTGAGAAGGAGTCAGGTGTGACTTTGGCACGTTGATAGTGAACCCCAGCGAATGCAAAAGGTTCGAAGTAGTCTGGAGGTGGGAGACGACTGTCTGGGGTGAGTTCGCCTTCAACAGCCAATCATCAAGGTAGGGGAAGATTGGGACCCCTAAACTGCGTAGATGAGCTGCCACCATTACCATCACTTTCGTGAACACCCGAGGGGCACTGGTAAGGCCAAAAGGGGGCACGGTAAACTGAAAGTGCTCGTGACCTACCACAAATCATATGTAACGTCTGTGGGCCGGCAAGACGGGAACGCTACCATCCAGTCTCTAGTATCCAGGGCAGATAGGACCTGAGCCAATGTCAACATTTTGAACTTCTCCTTCTTGAGGAAGAGGTTGAAGGACCGAAGATCTAATATAGGACGAAGACTTTTGTCCTTTTGCGGCACCAGAAGGTAGCGGGAACAGCAACCACAACCTACTTCTGGCAACGGAACCCTCTCTATAGCTCCTTTGGCCAAAAGGGCTTGGACTTCCTCGCGGAGAAGCGCCATATGATCCTCAGATATGCGATTGCATACAGGTGGCATGACTGGAGGAGGTGTCTCGAAGGGGAGGGAGTAGCCCTTCGGACAATCTGGAGAACCCACCTGTCCGAGGTGATGGATTGCCATTGGGGCAGGTGATGGTGAATCCTGCCACCAACTGGTTCCTAGTGTACCTGCGGACTAGGAAGGTTTAGAGGCTGAGGAGGGGGCAGGGGTCGACTGGTTGACCCACTGGCTCCCTGATCCACCAGGCCGTGATATCCCGCAGCCACGAAGGGGCTGTACAGCATGCACAGGTCAATGGCCAGGGGAAAAGGAACGCAGTTGGGTGCCCCCTCCGTAGCCAGAAAAGGGGAGAAAGGCGGACTTCTGGGGTCTAGAAGGAGGCGCAAGGCCAAGGGACTGGGCCATGGCTTTGGAATACTTGAAGCGCTCGAGCACTGAGTCCGCCTTGTCTCCAAAAAGAAGTGTGCCATCAAAGGGCATGTCCATCTGAGATTGCTGGACATCCCCTGAGAAGCCAGATGTTCTCAGCCAGGCGTGGCGTCTCCATGCCACAGTTGACGCAACCTATCTGACCAGAGAGTCAGTCGTATCCAGTCCACAACAAATAATGAACTTGCTGCGCCCCTCCCATCTGTCACGGCTTGGGAAAGGAAAGTCCGAACCCCCTCCGGAACTCTAGGCAGCACTTGCGTGACCGTATCCCAGAGAGTATGGGAATAGCGGCCCAAAAGACGTGGTGTTCACGGACCGCAGCGCTAGACTGTTGGAAGAAAACAACTTCTTCCCCAAGTTGTCCAGTCTTTTTGATTCCCTATCCAGGGGTGCGGCAGGGAATGCGCCCGATGAAGAGGAATCCTGGATGACAAGGCTCTCAGGCGTGGGGTGTTGTGTGAGGAATTTTGGGTCTGTCGGCGCAGGCCGATGGCATCAGGCAATCGTCCTATTCACAGGAGCCCCTGTGCTGGGTCTAGACCAAGTACCCAAAAGGACGTCCGTCAGTGCCTCATTTAAGGGAAAATGGGGTTCTGATGTGGAAGACCACGGCTGCAGCACATTGGTTAGGATATTAGGCCTAACCTCCACAGAAGGTAGCTCGGGGTCCAAGACCTCAGCCGCCCTTCCCACCACCATGGAGTGTGAGTAGCCACGGTAGGAGGAGAGAGCATACCAGTGGCACCAAAGACACACGAGGTGCAGATCCGTCACAGACATCATTCGGTGTCAGGAGGCGCAGGGCTTAAAACCAGTCTTGCAGGACATCCCTTGACGCATCCACAACCTTGTCAAAAAGAATTTGACAAAAATGTTGTTGTAGTCAAAAAGTGACTGAGGTAGCTCTCTCCGGATCTGCACATAGGCTGGTGCAGAAAGAAAAGAACTGACATCAGCGCGCCGGGGTGGTGCCTATGTATGACCACGACGTCCTCACGGCGAGCACAATGGCAACAACGCCCGCGGAGTCAACCGATGCCACCTGATGGTGCATAGAGGTACTGCTTGAAGAAAAATCTCTGGATCCAGAATGACGCCTGTGGGAATTCTGGTAAGGAATCTGCAATTAGAAGTCTCTATTTGATATATAAGGATATTTTAAACACAATATTCTGATAGAGTACCCTTTTCTGTCAGTCTCTTAATGTTGCAGTATTTGATTTATAACCCAGATAAAGTGCTGGTAAACAGAGCTCATTTCAGGAAGGTGTCCTGTAGGGTTGTATGTTATATTATATTATGTTATGTTATTGTTGTACCTGGCCCTTTTTGCAGGGTCATCCCCATTCTTTTTATTCTGTCCAGTTTCTTTTGGCTTTAGGATTCTGGGCACTTTACCACTGCCAATCAGTGCTAAAGTGCATATGCTCTCTGTGTAAATTGTATTGTTGATTGGTTTATTCCTGATTGGCATATTTTATTTTCTAGTAAGTCCCTAGTAAGGTGCACTAGATGGGGCTATAAATCAAATGCTACTGGTGGGCCTGCAGCACTGGTTGTGCCACCCACATTAGTAGCCCTATAAACATGGCTCAGACCTGCCACTGCAGTGTGTGTGCAGTTTTAAAATGCCAATTCGACCTGGCAAGTGTACCAACCCAAACCTTCCCTTTTGGTACATGAAAGGAACCCCTAAGGTAGGCCCTAGGTAGCCCCATGGGCAGGGTGTAGTGTATTTAAAGGGTAGGACACTTACTGGTGTGTTTTACATGTCCTAACAGTGAAATACTGCCAAATTCAGTTTTCACAGCTGCAAGGCCTATCCCTCTCATAGGTTAACAAGGGGGCTGCCTTTAAATAACTTTAATGCAAAAAGAACAGTTGATGGACGGAATGTAGACCAAACCAAACATTCATCCCCAGTCACATATCTGGGTTTAACCCATCAGTTTTTTTGCCCACCATGCCATTCCAGTTTGGACCCAGCCATATGCAAATCAGTCTTGACCCTGTTCTCCGTGGGAACAGTCTAGCCAGAACTGCTAGGCCAGGTCATTCCTGGACCAGAAACAAGCATCCTGGGACCGGTTTCGGGGTCTTTAGCAGTTCGGGGTCTTTAACAGTTAGCTATTGTATCCACCAGAAAAAGCATTACCGAAGGTAAGTAACTTGTTCTTCTGATGGATACAACTACCTGTGGATTCCTCACCTTATGAATAGAGTCCCAAAGCAGTACCGCACTCGGAGGTGGGAGCCTGACTGGTTACACCAAGAAGTCCTGCAATACAGATCATGCAAAATGGCCGTCCCTCCTAACCTCAGAGTCCAGGCAATAATGCTTTTCGAAGGTGTGGAGGGACCCCCAAGTTGCTGCCTTGCAAATGTCCACCACTGGAACCCCTCTAAGACTTAGCCCTGGTGGAATGGACTCTGATACCCTCAGGGGGAACTTTCTTTGGCAACGAGTAGCAAATCTTGATACAAAGAATGACCCACCTGGAGATTGTTCTTTTATGAACGTCTCTGCCCTTCCTCTATCCAATATGCCTCAAGAACAGCTGGTCCTCCAGGCAAAAGTCTTTCATCCTTTCAATATAAAAACTAGGCGCCATTTTAGGGTCCAAACGGTGGAGCCTCTCTTCCTCCTTCGAGGGGTGAGGAGGAGGGTAGAAAGATGGAAGGGTAATGGTCTGCCCTATATGAAAAGGAGTGACATCTTTTGGCAGGAAAGCCGCCCTGGTTTTCAACACCACTCTATCCGGGAAAAACAAGGTAAAGGGGGGTTTAACAGAAAGAGCTTGAAGCTCACTAACCCGCCTGGCAGAGGTAATAGCAACGAGAAAAACTGTGTTAGGCACCAGAAACGTTAATGGGCAAGAGTGCATGGGCTCAGAAGGTGACCCCATTAAAAGGTTTAAAACAAGATTTAGGTCCCACTGAGGTACATGAAAAGGGGAGAGGAAAACCTATCAACTAAACCCTTCAGAAACCTAATCACAATAGGTAACTTAAACAGTGAGGGCTGATCCGGGAGGCAAAGAAAGAGCAGCTAAATAACCCTTAATTGTAGCCACTGCACAACCCTTCTTTGCTAAATCTAAAGCAAATAATAAAATATTGGAGAGGTGAGCCTTTAAAGGATCAATTTGTCTTTCTCCACACCAGTCCACAAATTCTGCCCACCTGCCAGCATGAACGGTCTTAGTGGAGTGTCGCCTGGCCGATAAAATAGCATCCACTACATCTGGTGGGAGAGAAAAGCAACTCAGGTTGCCCCGTTCAATCTCCAGGCATGAAGGTGCAGGCTCAGGAGGTGGGGGTGTAGAACCTGCCCCTGCGACTGCGAGAGGAGGTCTGCCCTGAGAGGGGGACGGAGCAGAGGGCACAGCGAGAGTTGGAGAAGGTCTGTGTACCACACCCTTCTTTGCCAATCCAGGGCTATTAAAATGACCTGAGCCCAATCTTGGTGAATCTTCCTCAGAACCCGAGGAATCAAGGGTATGGGGGGAAATGCATAAAGCAACTAGTTGCACCAAGAGATCTGAAATGCTTCCCCCAAAGCTTCTTGCGCCGGATACTGGAGGCTACAGAATGACGGGCAGTGCGTGTTCTCCCGAGTGGCAAACAGATATATCACTGGAGAACCCCACATCTGAAAGATGTGCAGGACCAGATCCGGATTGAGACATCACTTGTGATCGGCCGAAAAATATCGACTGAGAGAGTCCGCACATACGTTGAGCACTCCGGACAGATGATTCGCTATCAAGCAAATCCGAAGGTCCTGAGCTTCTCTGCAGAGAAGATACAACCCTAATCCTCCCTGCTTGTTTATATACCACATCGCGGTAGTGTTGGGAGGAAGGGCTTGAGAGCCAAACATATTGCCTGCAATTCTAACAGATTTATATGAAAAGTCTGTTCCACTGGAGACCAACGACCCTTGATCTCCAGGTCCCCCAGATGAGCTCCTCACCCCAGAGTGGAAGCATCCGTCATAACCGTGGCCACCGGAGCCAGCATTAAAAACGGCCTCCCTTGAGAAAGGTTGCCGTCCACAGCCCACCATCGTAACTCCGCTGCAGCGTCTCTGGAGATCGTTATTGACTCCTTGAGATCCCCTTTGTGCTGAAACCACTGCCTGCGGAGACACCATTGAAGAGCCCTCATGTGCCAATGTGCATGAGTGACCAACAGAATGCAAGAAGCGAACAGACCAAGCAGACGCAAAACCTTCAGGACTGGAACAACTGCTCCATTTTGAAACATTGGAATCAACGCCTGAATGTCCTGAATCCGCTGGGGCGGAGGATAGGCCCGATTCAATGCAGTATCCAGTACTGCCCTTATGAACAGGAGGCGTTGAGAGTGCTCCAGGTGAGACCTGGATACATTTATCGAAAAAACAAGACTGAACAACTGAGTTGTTGTAAGGAAATGCCTCCTTGGCATGATTACCCCCTGACTTTTTGCCTTAGCTGATGCCAAGTTATGATTTGAAAGTGTGCTGAGCCCTGCTAACCAGGCCCCAGCACCAGTGTTCTTTCCCTAAAACTGTACCTTTGTCTCCCCAATTGGCACACCCTGGCATCCAGGCAAGTTCCTTGTAACTGGTACCCCTGATGCCAGGCAAGGTCTCTAAGGGCTGCAGCATGTCTTTTGCCACCCTGGGGACACCTCACTCAGCACAGACACAATGCTTGCCAGCTTGTGTGTGCTGGTGGGGAGAAAATTACTAAGTCGACATGGCACTCCCCTCAGGGTGCCATGCCAACCTCACACTGCCTATGGCATAGATAAGTCACCCCTCTAGCAGGCCTTACAGCCCTACGGCAGGGTGCACTATACCACAGGTGAGGGCATAGGTGCATGAGCACCATGCCCCTACATTGTCTAAGCAAAACCTTAGACATTGTAAGTGCAGGGTAGCCATAAGAATATATGGTCTGGGAGTCTGTCATACACGGACTCCACAGCACCATAATGGCTACACTGAAAACTGGGAAGTTTGGTATCAAACTTCTCAGCACAATAAATGCACACTGATGTTAGTGTACATTTTATTGTGAAATACACCCAGAGGGCATCTTAGAGATGCCCCCTGAAAACATACCCGACTTCCAGTGTGGGCTGAGTAGTTTTGCCAGCCTGCCTCACACGAGACATGTTGCTGGCCACATGGGGAGAGTGCCATTGTCACTCTGTGGCTAGTAACAAAGCCTGTACTGGGTGGAGGTGCTTCTCACCTCTGCCTACAGGAACTGTAACACCTGGCGGTGAGCCTCAAAGGCTCACCCCCTTTGTTACAGCGCCACAGGGCATCCCAGATAATGGAGATGCCCGCCCCCTCTGGCCACAGGCCCACTTTTGGCGGCAAGGACGGAGGAGATAATGAGAAAAATAAGGAGGAGTCACTGGCCAGTCAGGACAACCCCTAAGGTGTCCTGAGCTGAGGTGACTCTGACTTTTAGAAATCCTCCATCTTGCAGATGGAGGATACCCCCAATAGGATTAGGGATGTGCCCCCCTCCCCTCAGGGAGGAGGCACATAGAGGGTATAGCCACCCTCAGGGCTAGTAGCCATTGGCTACTAACCCCCCAGACCTAAACACACCCCTAAATTGAGTATTTAGGGGCCCCTAGAACCGAGCAAGATAGATTCCTGCAACCTGAAGACGAAGAAGGACTACTGACCTGAAGCCCTGCAGCGAAGACGGAGACACCAACTGCTTTGGCCCCAGCCCTACCGGCCTGTCTCCCCACTTCAAGAAAAACTGCAACAGCGACGTGTCCCCCAGGGTCCAGCGACCTCTGAAGCCTCAGAGGACTACCTTGCATCTAAAAGGACCAAGAACTCCTGAGGACAGCGGCCCTGTTCCAAAGAAACTGCAACTTTGCAACAAAGAAGCAACTTTTAAAGACCACACGTTTCCCGCCGGAAGCGTGAGACTTTCCACTCTGCACCCGACGCCCCCGGCTCGACCTGCGGAGAACCCAACACTACAGGGAGGACTCCCCGGCGACTGCGACCCTGTGAGTAGCCAGAGTTGACCCCCCTGAGCCCCACAGCGACGCCTGCAGAGGGAATCTAGAGGCTCCCCCTGACCACGACTGCCTGCTTCAAAGAACCCGACGCCTGGGAAACCCACTGCACCCGCAGCCCCCAGGACCTGAAAGATCCGACCTCCAGTGCAGGAGCGACCCCCAGGTGGCTCTCTCCCTAGACCAGGTGGTGGCTACCCCGAGGAGCCCCCCCTTTGCCTGCCTGCATCGCTGAAGAGACCCCTGGGTCTCCCATTGAAACCTATTGCAAACCCAACGCCTGTTTGTACTCTGCACCCGGCCGCCCCTGTGCCGATGAGGGTGTACTTTTTGTGCTGACTTATGTCCCCCCGGGTGCCCTACAAAACCCCCCTGGTCTGCCCTCCGAAGTCGCGGTACTTACCTGCTGGCAGACTGGAACCGGGCACCCCCTTCGCCATTGAAGCCTATGCGTTTTGGGGCACCACTTTGACCTCTGCACCTGGCTGGCCCTGAGCTGCTGGTGTGGTAACTTTGGGGCTGCTCTGAACCCCCAACGGTGGGCTACCTTGGACCCCACTTTGAACCCTGTAAGTGTTGTACTTACCTGTGAACTTAACATTTACTTACCTCCCCCAGGAACTGTTGACTTTTGCACTGTGTACAATTTTAAAATAGCTTATTGCCATTTTTGCCAAAACTGTACATGCTATTGTGATGATTCAAAGTTCCTAAGATACCTGAGTGAAAGACCTTTCATTTAAAATATTTTTTGTAAATCTTGAACCTGTGGTTCTTAAAATAAACTAAGAAAATATTTTTTTCTATATAAAAACCTATTGGCCTGGAATTTTCTTTGAGTGTGTGCTCCTCATTTATTGCCTGTGTGTGTACAACAAATGCTTAACACTACCCTCTGATAAGCCTACTGCTCGACCACACTACCACAAAATAGAGCATTAGAATTATCTCTTTTCCCCACTATCTTACCTCTAAGAGGAACCCTTGGACTCTGTGCATGCTATTTCTTACTTTGAAATAGTACATACAGAGCCAACCTACTACAGTTGTCATCTGCAAGTGATGCAACGCAGGCTCTGGAGACTTGGCTTTGATTAACTAATCGTCCACTGGAATACCGATACCCCCTTCCATCTGAGACTTGCTGCTACCACTGCCATCACCTTTGTGAAGACTTGAGGTGCTGAAGTAAGACCAAACAGAAGGACTGCAAACTGGTAGTGTTGGGACCCTAACACAAACCGGAGATACTTCCTGTGTGAATTGAGTATAGAGATATGAAAGTAAGCATCCTGCAAGTCGACAGACACCATCCAATCCTCTCTGTTAAATGCCAGAAATACCTGTGCCAGAGTCAGCATCTTTAATTTTTCCTGTTTGAGGAACAAATTCAGAATCCTCAGGTCTAGAATTGGTCTCAAACGACCATCCTTCTTGGGGATCAGGAAGTATCTTGAACAACAACCCTGACCTCTTTCCTGCTCTGGAGCCAACTCCACCGCACCTTTTGACAATAGGATATGAACCTCCTGCTGCAACAACAGGAGATGGTCTTCTGACCAATACGAGGGACGGGGAGAGATGGGAGGAGGAAACTCCTGAAAAGGGAGAGCATATCCTTTTTTCACAATGTTTAGAACCCACGAGTCTGCTGTAACTAACTCCCACTTGTGGAGAAAGATACGTAGTCTTCCCCCTACAGGAGAAGTGTGGTCGATAAAGGGGAGAAAACTATGGCTGCTTCCCTTGTGGTTGTCCTCCAAAGGAAGCAGATGATGCAGGGTGCTGCTGAGCGGCCCCTCTTGTCTGAACCCTCCCCCGCCCTCTAAAGGATCGATATGGGAGACTGGTAGGCTGCTGGACCGTGGTCAGGGGCCTCCCACGGTAAACGGCTCCACGCCCAAACCCCCTGAACCTCCGAAAGGACCTGAAAGGGGTAACAGAAGAGGCTTGCAGACCCAAAGACTACGCCGTGACCCGACTATCTTTAAAGCGCTCTTGGGCAGAGTCTGCTTTATCACCAGTTTCTCTCCATCAAAGGGCAAATCCAATAAAGTATTCTGTACATCTGAAGAAAACCTAGAGGACCTCAACCAAGCGTGCCTCCTGGTAGCAATAGATGTACCCATTGCCCTGGCCACCGAGTCCGTGGAATCCAGACCAGATTGGATAATTTGTTTTGACGCAGCCTGAGCATCAGATAGAAGTTCACCAAATGGTCTGCGGCAAGTCAGGAACCATAGCCTTCGCGGAGTCCATCAGGGCGTGGACGTATCTACCAAGAACACAGGTAGCATTAGCAGCCTTGAGAGCCATGCTGCAAGAAGACAAAGTCTTCTTTGCGGATTGCTCCATCCTTTTGGATTCCCTGTCTGATGGAATCACAGGGAAGGAGCATGGAGCAGACCGTGTAGAGCAAGAGGCCTGAACAACCAGACTCTCCGGGGTAGGATGCTTCGATAAAAACCCCAGATCTCCAGGTGCCACTCTATATCTTCGTGCTACAGATCTATTTACAGCAGGTGAAGACACAGGCTTCCTCCAGAGCTCTAATATGGGCTCCAAAAGAGCATTGTTGAACGGAAGAAAAGGATCCGCAGAAGTTGAAGAAGGGTGCCGGACCTCTGTTAAAATGTTTGTCTTAACCTCTGCAGCAGGCAATGGAAGATCTAAAAAGTTTGCCGCTTTTCTAATCACTGTGTGAAAGGAGGCTGCCTCCTCCGTGAACTCTCCCGGTGAAGACAAGCCCCCTTCCGGGGAACACCTCCAACAGTAGCGAGAGCTAGGAGAAAACCGTTAGCGTTGAAGGCATGGAAAAAAGGGAACTGACATCAGCACGCCGGAGAGGACCTCTTACTGGCACGGTGACGTCAGACCGAGTCGCGTGGAGCCGTGCAATTGTGACATCCTCGTCGACGAGAGCTGGGAAGAAGATTTTCTGTCGGATGCTGGCGCATGGGTGAATTCATAGGGTGAGGAATTCACAGGTAGTTGTATCCATCAGAAACTGTAGTTCATCCATGCTTCATTGCAGGACAGCCCCAGAGAAGCAGGGTGCTCCTAATCAGTAAGAAGCAAGGAAATGGGAGTGACGTGCAAGCCAACCAGTGATAAATAGTGGGCGGGCCCTAAGCTTTTAGTCTACAAGAATTTTGCCCCACAGACAGCTCAAGCCATGTCTGCAAGCAAAACCTAAAACGACTCATTAATGCTTGGCTGAGTGCCATACTTCAGTGTTTATTAATTGGTCATTGATATGGGAGAGTTGGAAGTGCAAGATCCTTCTCCCATGTTGCAGAGAGAGAATTCACTAGATGTCAGCAAACTAAACCACAGCCATTTGGAAAGCTGCATCAATCCAACATGTCACAACGTCAAAGACGGCATTGTTCTCACATGTAAACCCTGCCTTAGTAGCCCACACCTGGCATAGAACTGTCTCTTGGTGTTAATGTTACTGTGCTTAGGACAGGGGCATTTCTAATTAGCTAAAATGGTCCTTGGTGTCTAGCCACATCATCCTAGATGCATCTGAGTGGGTATGTGGGGGAGGAGAGATAGGTTCTCACATTTCCAGGAGCACAAACACCTGGCCTGTGGGCAATGACAGGATAATGTGAGACAGTGTGAGGTACTAGTCCTCCTGTTCCCCGAGTACCCACAAAACAATCAGGCAGGGACTGGCTGAGCCCTTGCACCACAGAACATGATGTGTGCTGAGTCTGTGTCTGAGCAAGTCTCCTTGGGACTGGAGATGGATCCCAGCCTCACCACCTGGGTTACTAACCCAATGGCTGTGACCTATCATGTGTTGCCCACTTCAGGGTAAGTAGGAGTTCCCAGTGACTTCTCTTGACTTCCAGTGACCATGACACACTGCAGAGATGGCTAGGTGGTAGGAAGTCCTCGCAGAGTTACACCGGCAGTGGCTCAAACCACTCTATTGCTAACTCGCCCAGACTGAAGAAGCTAATGTTCCACACTGGTGTCCCTCAAATGTTGTCAGGTTATTGGACTTTCTCAGCAAGAAGAGGGTCATTTTTACTAAAAGTGGGTGCCCATTATGGGACCCTCCGAATGAGGGGTGCTTGAGATTTCCAAGTGATCGAGGCGGGTTACGCCCAGCAGTACATGAATTTAAACTGAAGGTTATTTGGAGCGTCAGGCAAGCATGTTGCACTCGTTTCTCAAAAGAGGAAACAAATGAGTGGAACGAAACTACCGCACAACTTGCTGTTTTCTATCAATGGGAAATCAGCTAATCTCATAAACTAACGTGCCGTTAACAGTAATTCTTGCGATCTGTTTGTTAAGTTTCATTATTTTATCTTGGATTTCTTCAATTGAAAAAAAATAAACAAGAGAACGTAGAAATGAAAACAAATACATTAAATGGATAGCAAGTGATTCCTTGTGAGGAGAATATTGGATTACTTGCTTTACACCTAGATACTGTGAACTTCGTTTTCAATATTTTGTTTACACAAAGGGCTTCCTTGCCTGGTGGACAGCGTATTTTATCTCTTGCCTTATCTGCTGGCAATTTATTGATAAAAAAGAACATTTTTTTTTCAGACGAGTTTCCTCCTGAAACTAAAGCTAGAAAATCAATTAAGCAAAGTGCTATTTGCATCATTATGTATGAAGGCTGAATCTGGTGTTTCTTAAAAACTCTGAACAACATAATTATTTACTAAGGACCTAGAATATATCAACTGCCTCTAACTTTTTATCAAGCTTAGTTGTAGTGAGATGGATGCCGCACACACACGTTTGCATGCGTACACACATACACATCCTCCTTCGGCGCTAGATTGGAGCGTTGGTCAGTGGGAGTATTTCAAGAGAGGGGGATAAATATGGTTGCTCTAGGCAATATGAATCTTTGGCTTTAGCGCACTCCACTAGCAATAAAACGAGTTTATAATCCATTTACTTCAGCTTGACGCCTTCCGCTTGTCAAGTGTTTTATGTAATTGCTGACTGCTTACCTCCTTCTTACCTCTTTGTGGAAAGGATGGTCCTTTCTGGAAGTCACGCTGTCTGTCCCAGGTGCAACATGAGTTACAAAGAGGGGGGTTTAGGAAGCTGGCCTGGTGTGTGGTGAGTACCTATGGTGTTATCACCTTATACCAGGTCCAGGTGTCCCCTATTAGTGAGGTGTAGACAGTGTCTAGGAAACCAGGGCTCTCTAGAGGTAACTGTGGATGAGCAGCCAAGACTTATACAAGAGACATGCAAAGCTTATGGAATACCACCACAGTCACACAGCAATGACACACATGAAAGAACCTGTGTTACAAAAATAAAGGTACTTTATTATCGTAACACAAATACTAAAACACTGTACAGGGAGTGCAGAATTATTAGGCAAGTTGTATTTTTGAGGATTAATTTTATTATTGAACAACAACCATGTTCTCAATGAACCCAAAAAACTCATTAATATCAAAGCTGAATATTTTTGGAAGTAGTTTTTAGTTTGTTTTTAGTTTTAGCTATGTTAGGGGGATATCTGTGTGTGCAGGTGACTATTACTGTGCATAATTATTAGGCAACTTAACAAAAAACAAATATATACCCATTTCAATTATTTATTATTACCAGTGAAACCAATATAACATCTCAACATTCACAAATATACATTTCTGACATTCAAAAACAAAACAAAAACAAATCAGTGACCAATATAGCCACCTTTCTTTGCAAGGACACTCAAAAGCCTGCCATCCATGGATTCTGTCAGTGTTTTGATCTGTTCACCATCAACATTGCGTGCAGCAGCAACCACAGCCTCCCAGACACTGTTCAGAGAGGTGTACTGTTTTCCCTCCTTGTAAATCTCACATTTGATGATGGACCACAGGTTCTCAATGGGGTTCAGATCAGGTGAACAAGGAGGCCATGTCATTAGATTTCCTTCTTTTATACCCTTTCTTGCCAGCCACGCTGTGGAGTACTTGGACGCGTGTGATGGAGCATTGTCCTGCATGAAAATCATGTTTTTCTTGAAGGATGCAGACTTCTTCCTATACCACTGCTTGAAGAAGGTGTCTACCAGGAACTGGCAGTAGGACTGGGAGTTGAGCTTGACTCCATCCTCAACCCGAAAAGGCCCCACAAGCTCATCTTTGATGATACCAGCCCAAACCAGTACTCCACCTCCACCTTGCTGGCGTCTGAGTCGGACTGGAGCTCTCTGCCCTTTACCAATCCAGCCACGGGCCCATCCATCTGGCCCATCAAGACTCACTCTCATTTCATCAGTCCATAAAACCTTAGAAAATCAGTCTTGAGATATTTCTTGGCCCAGTCTTGACGTTTCAGCTTGTGTGTCTTGTTCAGTGGTGGTCGTCTTTCAGCCTTTCTTACCTTGGCCATGTCTCTGAGTATTGCACACCTTGTGCTTTTGGGCACTCCAGTGATGTTGCAGCTCTGAAATCTGGCCAAACTGGTGGCAAGTGGCATCGTGGCAGCTGCACACTTGACTTTTCTCAGTTCATGGGCAGTTATTTTGAGCCTTGGTTTTTCCACACGCTTCTTGCGACCCTGTTGACTATTTTTAATGAAACGCTTGATTGTTCGATGATCACGCTTCAGAAGCTTTGCAATTTTAAGAGTGCTGCATCCCTCTGCAAGATATCTCACTATTTTTGACTTTTCTGAGCCTGTCAAGTCCTTCTTTTGACCCATTTTGCCAAAGGAAAGGAAGTTGCCTAATAATTATGCACACCTGATATAGGGTGTTGATGTCATTAGACCACACCCCTTCTCATTACAGAGATGCACATCACCTAATATGCTTAATTGGTAGTAGGCTTTCGAGCCTATACAGCTTGGAGTAAGACAACATGCATAAAGAGGATGATGTGGTCAAAATACTAATTTGCCTAATAATTCTGCACTCCCTGTATAGGCAATACTCCACTAGGAGGCGAGTAAACACACTATTATATACAAATTAGAAGTCAGTGATTAACATAGAAAACAATAGCAAACCGTAAAACAATAGAAAATGGTGAAGGCCCTGGGGGAGACCAAACCATATACTAAGTAAGTGGAATGTGAAAACCAGTCCCCCACCCAAGGAAGTGGAATATGTAGAGGGGAGCAGGAGGATCTAGGAACCCAAAAAGGTAAGTACCAGGCTGGCCCCCCAGCAAACAGGAGAGAAGAGGTAAGTACCTGTTTTTTCCCCAAACCCACAGGAGAACTTTGGAAAAAGACTTTTCAAGACCCAGACAAGACTGGAAGGAACCAAAGGTGGATCCTGACAGAAGAGGACCTGCAAAAAAAGGGGAACAAGTCCAGTTTGAGTTGGAATGTCCAGCTGTGGCAGGAGCCACTACCCATCCTTCTGTGAATGCAGGACCAGGTCGACGGTGGATTAAAAAAGTCAGCAGTGCCGCACAGGAGCAGAAGAGGAGTCCCAGAAGTGATGCAAGCGATGTTCCACATCGATGGTCGTGTTGCAATCAGTCAGTGGTGCTGGAAATCCACCAACGAACTTTGGCAAATGCAAGAGTCAGAGAAGAAGGTTTTGCAAGGCTGAAGACGACCAGCAAGGCCCACGGGACCCGACCCGAGAAGGGGACTCCAAGGTGACCCTCAGCAGCTGGAAGAGTCACAAGAAGAGCAGGAAGCCCCAACAGGCGACCCACCAGCAGCAGGCACAGGAGTCACAGTGAGGCCCATTCAACACACCTGGAGAGGAGCCCCACGTCGCTGGAGCAGCAGGCAGGAGACTGTGCTTTGCAGGGAAGAGTGATGGAGGCCGGGCCTACACGGAGCCTGAGGATCCCTTGGAGGAAGAACAAACAAGCCTTGGTAGCTGTAAGAGTCATTGTGCACAGGGGTACTGTCCTGCGAGGATAGGCAAGGGCTTACCGTCTCCCATTTTGGACAGCTTGTAAGGAGGACAGAGAGACCACTCCAGACCACCACCTGTGATGCAGGATCCAAGCAGTTCGGGGGAAAGAGGATCCACGCAGCTGGTCGTCATTGCAGTCGCTGCCTGCGGATGCAGGGGAGTGACTCCTTCACTCCAAGGAAGATGACTTCTTACTTCTTGTACCGGCTGAAGACTCGTCGCCCCCAGAAGATGCACAGCCAGGAAAATGTTGCAGTTGCTGGAAGGAGCCGGTGAAACAATGTTGCAGATCGGAATCATCGCTGGAGTTGCAGATTGTTGGTTCCTAGAAGGGTCCCAAGTATATGGTACCCAGTTACCCAAGCCATTGGGGAACCAGGGGTTCCCCATGGGCTGCAACATGTATTATGCCACCCATGGGAGCCCATGTAAAATGTGTCTGCAGGCCTGCTATTGCAGCATAGGTGAAAAGGTGCATCCACCCTAGCACTTCAGGTCACTGCATCAGGTCACTGTAAGTCACCCCTATATCAGGCCCTCCTAGCCCAGAGGGCAGGGTGCAGGTACCTATGTGTGATGACACCCCTGCATGAACAGAGCCTCCCCCACGAACTCCAGTTCAGTTTTTCTGGACTTTGTGAGTGTGGGGACGTTATTTTATGGGTGTACTTGACATAGGTCAATACCTATGTCCAGATACATAATGGTAACTCCGAACCTAGGCATGTTTGGTATCAACCATGTCAGAATCATACCTCAATACTGTTGCCAGTACTGGAAGTAGGATTCCATGCACTCTGGGGGCTCCTTAGAAGTCCCCCAGCATTGCTCCTACCACCCTTCTGGGGTTTTCCGGGCAGCCCAAGCTGCTGCCACCCCTCAGAGAGGTTTCAGCCCTCCTGCTGCTTGAACAGCTCAAGCCTAGGAAGGCAGACAAAGGTTTTCCTTTGGGGGGGGGGGGGGGGGGGAGGGGGGTGGTAACACCATCTTCCTTTGGAAATAGGTGTTACACAGCTTGGGAGGGGTAGCCTCCCAAGCCACTGGTATGCTTTGAAGGGCACATTTGATGCTCTCTGTGCATAAACCAGTCTACAACGGTTCAGGGATCTCTAGTCCCTGGTCTGGTGCAAAACTGGACAATGCAAAGGGGAGTAATCACTCCCCTGTCCATCACCACCCCAGGGGTGGTGCCCAGGGCTCCTCTAGAGGGTCCCTGTATTCTGCCGTCTTGAATCCAAGGTTGGCAGGGACCTCTGAGAGCATATAAGTGGCCAGGTCAGGCAGGTGACATCACAGCCCCCTCCTGATAGGTGGTCACCTCGCTAGGTGACCAATCCCCTTTCAGGGCTATTTAGGGTCTCTCTCTTAAGTGAGTCCTCAGATTCGGCTTGCAGGATTCCAGCAGGACTGCTCTGCAACCTCCACTTTGAATTCTAGCCACTGGAACCGCAACTGGACCCTCCAGGAACCGACAACCTGCATCCACGACGTAGACTTTGCTTGCAACATTGTTTCCATGGCTCCTTCCAGCTTATGCAACATCTCCCCAGCTGTGCATCCTCTGAGGGTGGCAAGTCTTCAGTCTGCACGAGAAGGAAGAAGGAATCTCCCTTAGAGTGAAGGAGTCACTCCTCTACATCCTCAGGCACCAACTGCAAAAACGACCGGCTGCGTGGATCCTGCATCACGGGTGGTGGTCTGGAGTAGTCCTCTTGGTCCTCTCTGTCAGCTGTCCAACTTTGGTGGAGGTAAGCCCTTGCCTTTCCACGCAGGACAGTACCCCTGTGCATCGCATCTCTTGCAGCTACCAGGGCTTGTTTGCATCTTTTCCAAGGGATCTTCAAGCGCTGTGGAGCCCCAGCCCCCAGCACTCCTTCCTGCGACGCACAACCTTCTGCGTGCTTCTCCTGAGGCATGGGACCCTTCTCCAGTTGTGCTGCGTGGGCTCCTCTGCAACTCCTGGGTCCTCGTCCAGTGGGTTCCTGTGCGGGCTGCCTATTCTTCTTTGGGCTCTCTGCCTTACTGAGGGTCCCCCTAGGACTATCCCCCATGGGTTGAGTCCTCCTGGACCTTGCTGGTCCCAGGCAGCTCCACTTTTGCTCCAGCACGAATTCTGCTTTTGTGAAAGCTTGTTGGTGGCCTTTCCACGCCACTGACTGACTGCAATCATCCATCCGGTATGGGATGTTGACTATATCCTCCAGGACCTCTTCACCTGCTCCAGGGCTGCATTCCTGACCGTCTTTGTCCTACCGTTGACCAACTTGTGCATCCACAGCTGGGTGGGTAATAGCTCCTACTCCTCCTGGACTCTTCTGGGACTTCTGAACTTGGTCCCCTTCTTCCACAGGTCTTCCTCTTTAGGAATCTACTGCTGGTTTCTTGCAGTATTCTCTGAGTGTTGCATTTTCTTCATTGTCTTCCTTTTGGGTGGTTTGGGCAAAATCTAGTAATTACTCTTTTGCTCCTGGTCGCAAGGGGGGCACTGTGGTTCTTACTTTTGGGGTTTCCTAGTACCCCCAGCTCCCCTCTACACATTCCACTTACCTAGGTGGGGGTCCTGTGTTTGCATTCCATTTTTTTAGTATATGGTTTGGGCTCCCCCTAGGGTCACTATTGGCAATCGGCATTTGCACTGTTTTCTATCACTTTTTATGCCTATATCTGATAACTAGTGTACATATTTAGTGTGTCTACTTACCTCCTATTGAAGGGTTTCCTCTTTAGTACTTTTTGGTATTGTGTCACTAAAATAAAATACCTTTTTTTTTTTTAACACTGAGTGGTTTCTTTCATGTGTGTAAGTGCTGTGTGACTACTGTGGTATTGCATGAGCTTTGCATGCCTCCTAGATAAGCCTTGGCTGCTCATCCACACCTACCTCTAGATAGCCTGGCTTCTAGACACTACCTACACTACACTAATAGGGGATACTTGGTCCTGGTATAAGGTGTAAGTACCTCATGTACCCACCACACACCCAGGCCAGCTTCCTACAGTGTTCAATCTGTATACAACTGTTCAGAGACAACCAGGTTCTTCCAGAGACACTCAAGCCCTGTTACATAATTCATGCCCTACTACTAACAGCTTTTATCTGTATCAAACCCATGACAGTCACTGAACCTACATTGAGAAATGAAGTGAATATAAGTAGAAAAGTTGGTACTTTTAACACTGTTTACTCTATGGAGAGTATTTACTCTGTACCACATTGTTTGCAGACATTGAAACTCTCAAGAGAAATACACCACAAAATGATTAAAAGTATCTACTGAGAACCGTGTACACTCTATGAAACATCTTTCAAAAAAGGCACTACTCGCTAACAATACGTAACGTCTGAAGATATTAAATATTATACTATCTGCAGCCTTCATACTGTGGTGAAAACTTTACCAATATTCAATCTTATGAATCAAAACAAGCACTTGACGTAACTTAATACAGAGTGCACACAGTCTTCCACCTTACATACAAACTGTCATGCTGAGACAGTTGTAATAACTCAAAGCTGCTTACCACACTTAGAAAGTTGTATATGAAATCTTTGCCCTGTTCCGAACTTTTTGTACAGAGCCTAAAAACCTGTGTGGAATATAATGGACTCAAGTCGTCAATTGTCACCTTCACACAGATTTACTCTTTAAAGCAAAGATTTAAAATGTGTTCAATACTTCTACACACCTATAATGCATTAGGAGCACATGTGGTTTGTAAATACTTACACCGATTAACTGGTCCCAGGTTGTAAAAAAATTAGGTAGAAAGTAATATGGTAATCAAATGCAATTACGTAAGCTATTAAACAAACTAACACACTCACTGGATGAGGTCATCAGTGATGTCACTTGAAATGTCATAAATGATGTAATAGAACATGTTATGAGTGATGTCATATGTGAGGCCATAAGCAGTACATGGCAGGGTGCAAGTTATATTTAGCACTACTAACTATAACTGGTGAATTTCTATTTTTTTTAATTGAAAACATTCATGTTATGGCTGACATATTCACCTTACGAACAAGTTACTTACCTTCGGTAACAATATATCTTGTAGAGACATATTCTAGTTGCAGATTCCTTCCCTTAGAATTTTCCCCAGGCATCAGACTGGATCCGAAGAATTTTCTCCGAACAATACCCCTGCGCACCGTCAGGTGGCATTGGTCGACTCCACGGGCGTCATTAGTGTCGTGGTCACCATGATGACGTTGCGGTCGTATATAGGCACCACCCTGACGTGCTGACGTCAGTTTTTTTTCACGACTTTCCACGCCTGTAGCGCAAGCCATACAGAGCACTGGGAATGGTGTGAAAAACTAGAGCCCTTAGAGGGAAGTTCCTGTCCCTAGAAATTATTTCTCAGAACGGGGAGGATGGGTGGTTCGGTAAGGAATCTGCAACTAGAATATGTCTCTACCAGCTATATCATTACCAAAGGTAAGTAACTTGTTCATCTGACAGAGACTTTTAGTTGCAGATTACTTACCTTAGAATAGATACCCAAGCAATACCATCCCTGGTGGTGGGCTGCAAACTAAGATCACACCAAAAAGTCCTGCATGACTGAACGGCCGAAGTAGCGGTCTCTGCGGACCTGACTATCCAGACAGTAATGTTTAGTGAATGTGTGCCAGGATGCCCACGTCGCTGCCTGGCAGATATCCAGGACTGGAACTCCGTATGCTAACACTGTGGTAGCAACAGTTGCTCTGGTAGAAGTCGCACGCAAACCCTCAGGGGTTGCTTTTTCACCAAAACGTAGCACATTTTGATGCAGAGGGCTACCCATCGCGAGATAGTTCTCTTCTGCACTGCCCTTCCTTTCTTCGCACCCACATAACCCACAAAGAGTTGATAGTGAACCCAGAAATCTTTGGTACGACTGAGGTAGAACGCCAACGCTCTTTTTTTGCATCCATATTGTGGAGTCTCTCCTCCTCATGAGAGCGATGTGGGGGTGAGTAAAAAGTAGGCAAGATGACTGACTGGCCTACAAGAAAAGGTGTCACCACTTTGAGAAGGAAGAAAGCCCTGGAAGGAAGCACCACCTTGTCATGATGGACAGCCAGAAATGGTGGATTCAAAGAGAGAGCATGGAGCTCACTCACTCTGCGAGCAAAGGTGATGACAAGCAAGAAGGCAGTTTTAGGAATCAAGAGCCGCAGGGGACCGTTGTGGAGTGGCTCGAAAGGAGCACACATGAGATATGTGAGGACCAAGTTCAAACCCCACTGGGGCATTATAAATGGAATAGGAGGGAACATGTGGGTGAGTCCTTTAAGAAACCTCCCAACAATGGGAGATCTGAACAGAAAAGGTTGGTCTGGCACCCTTAAAACGGCAGAGATGGAGGACAAATAACCCTTGTGGGTGCCCAGTTCAGAGCCCTGCTGGGAAAGAGAAAGAATGAAGAGGAGAAACTCCGAGAGAGGTGCAGAAAGGGGATTAACAGACTTGTTAATACACAATGTCACAAATTTGTTCCAATGACAGGCGTATACTGTTTTGGTGGAGGGTCACCTGGCTGCCAAGATAACATCACAGACTTCGAGTGGAAGATTGAAAGCTATCAATAGCCGCCGCTTAATCTCCACGCCTGGAGTCAGGGATTAGATAGGTTTGGGTGAAGGACTGTCCCCTGCTGCTGCGACAGAAGATCCTTCTGAAGGGGCAGTCTAATCAGAGATCGGTGGCCATGCTCAATAGCTCGGGATACCAGACTCTTCATGCACAGTCCGGAGTCACCAAGATTACTTTGGCCGGTCGTGCTTAATCTTCTTCAGAACGCTGGGCAGAAGTGGTATTGGCAGGGAGGTGTAAAAGAGACCTGAGCTCCACTTGTGATGAAAAGCGTTGCCGAGAGTGCCGCCTTGAAAACTCCAGCACGCAAAACAGCTGACATTGTGCGTTCTCTGCGGAGGCAAACAGATCTGACCAAGGCTCTCCCCACTGCTGAGAGAGACCTTGCATCATCTCTGGATGGAGATGCCATTTGTGATCGACTATGCATCGACAGCTGAGTTCGTCTGCTCTGGCGTTCAGAGAGCCCGCCAGATGTTGAACCACTAGTGAAATGCCCTGGTGTTCCAGCCATATCCAGAGGCCAAGAGCCTCTTGACAGACGGTCCACGACCCCACTCCGCCCTACTTGTTGCTGTACCACATGGCAGTGGTGTTGTCGGTGAACACCTGCACCATTTTCCCTTTGAGAGAGGGAAGGAATTCTTTCAATGCAAGTCGGATCACCCGGACCTCCAAAAGGTTGATGTGGAGCCCAGACTCTGCCAGAGACCAGAGGCCTCTGATCTCCACCTCTCCCAAGTGGCACCCCCATCCCAGCAGTGACGCATCTGTCACTACTGTGAGATCTGGTTGAGGAAAGAAGAGAGATCTGCTGTTGACCCAAACTGGATTTGATAGCCACCTCTGCAGATCTAGTGCAGTCCCCTCTGAGATCTGGACCTTGTAGGGGAGATTCTTCTGATGCTGTGCCCATTGGGACTCCAGGTCCCACTGTAGAGCCCACATATGCCACCTGGCATGTTGGACCAGCAGGATGCAGGAGGCCATGAGGCCCAGCAGCTCCAGAGTAATTCTCACCAAAATCCAGGATAAAGGCTGAAACATCGGGATCATAGCCTGAATATCCTGGACTCACTTTTTGGGAGGATAAGCCCGAAACTGCACTGTGTCCAAAACAGCTCAGTTGAAAGGGAGTGTCTAAAAGGGATTCAGGTGTGAGTTCGGCATGTTTATAGTGAACCCCAGAGAATGCAGGTTGTTGTAGTCTGGAGGTGGGAGACAACAGCCTGGGGCGAGTTTCCTTTCAACAGCCAGTTGTCGAGGTAGGGGAAGACTGAAATCCCTAACCTGTGCAGATGAGCTGCAGCCACTACCATCACCTTCATGAATATCCAAGGGGAAATGGTAAGGCCGAAGGGGAGCACAGTGAACTGAAATTGCTTGTGACCTACCACAAATCGCAAGTTGCGTCTGTCGCCTGGCAGGACGGGACTGTGGAAATAGGCGTCCTCTAAGTCCAACTCTACCATTCAGTCTCCAGGGTCCAGGGCAGACAGGATTTAAGCTAGAATTAGCATTTTGAATTTCTTCTTGAGGAAGAGATTGAGGGACTGGAGATCTAGGATAGGCCGAAGGCCCTTGTCATTTTTGGGCACCAGAAAGTAGTAGGAATAACAACCACAACCTACTTCTGGTGCAGAAACCCTCTCTATGGCGCCCTTGGCCATGAGAGCCTTGACTTCCTCGCAGAGAAGTGCCAAATGATTCTCCGACAGAGGATCGTATGATGGTGGCATGGTCGAAGGGAAGTCTCGAACGGGAGGGAGTAGCCTCTTTAGACAATTTGCAATACCCGCCAGTCCATGGTGATGGATTCCCAGTGTGGCAGGTGATGGCGAATCCTGCCACAAACTGGTCCAGGATGTTCCAACAGACTAGGAAGGCTTGGAGGCAGTGGAGGTGGATTGGGTGGACCGCTGGCTACCTGATCCATGAGCACGTAGGATTTCACGGACACGCAGAGGCTGTGAAGTATGAGCGGTGCAGTGGCCGGTTGGAAATTAAAGTGGCTGGGTGCCCCTTCCATAGCCACGAAAAGGGCGAAAAGCAGACTGTGGGGGCAAGGAGCAGGTATTAGGCCAAGGGACCGAGCGGTAGCCCGGGAGGCTATAAAGTGCTAGAGCGCTGAGTCTGCTTTGTCTCCAAAGCTAAGGGTGCCATCAAGGGCATGTCCATTAAAGACTGCTGCACATCCCACGAAAAGCCAGACGTCCTCAACCAAGTGTGGCTCCTCAAGGCCACTGTCGATCCAACGATCTACCTAGTGACTCGGTCATATCCAGCACACAACGAATCACGAATCTTTTAGATTTCCTATCCAGGAGAGCGGAAAGAATATGTGAGATGGTGAAGAAGCCTGGATCGCAAAGCTCTCAGACGTACGATGTTGGGTCGGTCGGCGCAGGCCGATGGCATTGGGCAACCGTCCTATTCACAGGAGCCCCTGTGCTGGGTTTGGACAAGGAACCCAGTAGGATGTCCATAAGAACTTCATTAGAGGGAAGGAGAGGTTCCAAACTGGAAGCAACAGGCTGAAGCATCTCGGTCAGGAGGTTAGGCTTACCTCCACAGGAGGAAGCTCGAGGTTAAGAAACCTCATCAGCCCTTCTCACCACCATGGAGTATGAAACTCCCTCCTACCTTGCCAAGCTAGGTGGAGAAAGCATGCCAGTATCAGGAGGTATACCTAGTCTGCTAGTGTCACCCAAATCCTGAACCCAGTCCATGTCAGGGTCAAGCTGGTATTCTAAAGGGTCCAGCAACCCCTCTACACTATCCCCATATCCATACCCAGAGAAAGAAGGGTCTGGATCCACCCTGGGTCCAGGAGAGCCGATGGAAAACAGAATCAGCGTCGAGTGACGCTGTTCCTGCTCCAGGTCCTCAGGGATAAGTATGGGATTGACATCGATTGCAGGCCCAACCGATGTCGGGAGCGTCAAGCTTTGTCCCGACACCAGGGAGGGGTCGTGATGGATCGAAGACGTTTTTGAATCCGGAGGTGCCCCCTGGAGCCGGGGTCGAAGCCGTCATTGTGGAACAAAGGGGGCCCTCACTGACTCTCCAGGCCCCGAAGGCGCTGAGGATGGTTCGATCTGCCCAAAGATGAGGCGCATGGCCTCATAGAACTCTTTTAGCTGGGCATGGATGGCACTGGCTCCCAGAAAGTCTGGGAGGTGCAGTGGTGACCTAGACGCAGCCTTCGAAGGCAGAGGCCCAGAGTGTCAACGGTCTTCCCACATCGCGTCGTCCAAGCGACGGGGTTAAGTTGAAGTACGTTAGGCATTCTTCTACTTTTTTTTCTTGTGACCCGATCTTCCCGATGACTTGGACGAAGAGGAGTGGTGATGACTCCCGTGAGCGGACTCCTGACCTTCCCCTAGAACCAGACTGGGAGCGACGTGGAGGCGAGTGCTGTGCAGCCGTGAGCTTGAGGGGCCGCTCCCTCAAAGCCTTCGGGATCATAGCCAGACACTCGGAGCACGACTTCAGGTCGTGGTGGCGCTCCAGACACCAAAGGCAGCTGAGATACGGATCCGTCACTGACATCATTCGGTGACAGGAGTCGCAAGGTTTAAAACTGGTCTTCCGGGACATCCCTCGACCCATCCAAAACTCGTCAAAAAGTATTCGACAAAAGTGTCGCAGTTAGTTAAAAAATTACTAGGGGTAGCTCTTCGGATATGTGCGTAGGCTGGCACGGAAAGAAAATAACTGATGGCAGAGCGCCGGGGTGGTGTGTATATGCGATCGCGACATCATGTCGACCACGACATGAACGACACCTGCAAAGTCGACCGATGTCACCTGACGGCACGCAGGGTTAAATCTCCGGATCCAGTCGGACACCTAGGGGAAATTCTAAGGTAAGAAATCTGCAACTAGATCTGCAACTAAAAGTCTCTATCGGATTATAGCCTTCGTTTTTTTCAGTGAATTTCTAAGTTTTTATTTTTAGATTATTTTTTTTTTATCACAACTTACTAAAACGTTACTTTAATCTTTGTTTTTTTCCCCAGTGAATTTATTTTTATGTTAAGTAATAATTACCATGCATAAATGCAACCCCCCATACAGACAACCCCTGCTGCGGATGAGCTTTGGCTGTGCGCAGTGTGGGGTTGGTCATAGGGCTTGGCCTTGAGAACCCCATCCCCCTGGCCTTTTTTTATTTTTTTTTTATTTAAATGGGAGGAGGGCCACGTGGCTTTCCTCCTGTCAAAGCCATTATCAACCCCGTGGACCCCATCCTCGGGGGCATTTATTTAAATAAAGGGAAGGGGCCATGTGGCCCACCTCCCTAAGCTTTGTTAGGCCCTTGGGACCCGATTCCCCAGGGCCACCCTTTTATTCCCATCCCTGGGGCCCCTCATTTAAATAAAAGGGAGGGGGTGCACGTGTCCCCGTTCCTGGGCCAATATTGGTTCCAGTTACCCCGTCCACCAGCCTGATTTTTAGGGGAAGGGGGGCATGTGCCCCCCCTTCCCGGACCGATTTTGGACCTGGGAACCCCATCCTCTGAGACCCAGTATTATGTGGAGGGGGCGCATAGCCCTTGTCCTAGGACTGTGCCCTTGCGCCCACGCAGGGCACCCATTATACTGTCGCTAGAAGCCATGGGGAGAGCCCCAAGATCACTGCAGCTCCTGCCGGCTCCCCACTTACAGAGGGACCTGGTAGTGCTCCTGCCACGTGGAACAGCTCCTAATGCTGCTTCCAATGGGCAGTAGCAATATTTTGATCTGTTTCCCTACCTGTTTCAGTGCGGGCAGGAAAACAGATCAAAAGTCTGCTCCCAGCGGGTGGGAGCATTTTTGAAGCTCCTGTAAGCTAGGAGAAGAGTTGGTGTATGCTCCCGCTTGGTGGGAAATTTGAAAAAGCTCCTACCAAGCAAGAACAAACACAGGTTTCCCTGACATCGCCAGGACATAGCATCTGAGCTAGCCCTTGGGGTACAGGGTGCCCAAGGCCATTATTGGCTCAGTGAGGGAGGCCATGCAGCCCCTTTCTTTTCAAGTAATCACCCTCAGAGTTGGGT
The DNA here is from genome assembly GCF_031143425.1 of Pleurodeles waltl. NCBI lineage: Eukaryota > Metazoa > Chordata > Amphibia > Caudata > Salamandridae > Pleurodeles > Pleurodeles waltl. Next base: position 661,314,228 of record NC_090451.1, read on the forward strand.
TCGCTGGTGCCTCTCTGGGGGGTGGGGTGGCCATGTAACCCCCTTCTCTTCATGAAATCAGCCCCGGGGTATAAGGTATTTAAATGCAACCTGGCCGTAATTTTTTTCCAGTCCCGCAAGTATTGCAGGATTACTGAATTTGTTGCCATTTTTTTCCTTTTTGGCACCAGGGTGCCCCCCATGGGGCCTAGGGATCAGGCTATCCTTACCCTGACCCCTTATATCTTTATTTTTTTATGACATATGTAGGAAGGTGCCACTGTTGGCATGGTTACCACCCCCCCACCACCACTTTTATGCCTAGTGTTGGTGCCAACTTTGACTGAAAATGTGCTGGGACCCTGCTAATCAGGCCCCAGCACCACTGTTCGCTCCCTAAAACGGTCCCTTTGTTTCCACAATTGGCACAGCCCTGGCACAGTTAAGTCCCTTGTAAAAGGTACCCATGGTGCCAAGGGCCCTGTGGCCAGGGAAGGTCTCACAAGGCTGCAGCATATATTATGCCACCCTAGGTGATCCACATCAATCAGCATATGTACACTTCCTTGCAGCTTGTGTGTGCTGGGGGGGGGGGGAGAAAAAGACAAAGTCGACATGACATCCCTCTCAGGGTGCATGCCCACAACACACTGCCTGTGGCATAGGTAAGTCACCCCTCTAGTAGGCCTTACAGCCCTAAGGCAGGGTGCACTGTACCACATGTGAGGGCATAGCTGCATGAGCAATGTGCCCCTACAGTGTTTAAGCCCATTCTTAGACATTGTAAGTGCAGTGTAGCCATATTGGGTATATGGTCTGAGAGTTTGTCACTACAAACTCCACAGCACCATAATGGCTTCACTGAATACTGGGAAGTTTGGTATCAAACTTCTCAGCTCAATAAAGCCACACTGATGACAGTGTGAGATTTACTGAAAAATGCACACAGGGGGCATCTTAGAGATGCCCCCTGTATGTTAGCCCAGCTGTTAGTGTAGGACTGACAGGTCTGTGCCAGCCTGCCACTTCCAGACAGGTTTCTGACCACATGGGGTGAGTGATTTTGTGCACACTGTGGTAGGTAACAAAGCTTGTCCTGGTTGGAGGTGCTTCACACTTCCCTCTGCAGGAACTGTAACACCTGGCAGTAAGCCTCAAAGACTCATGCCTCGGGTTACAGTGCCCCAGGGCACTCCAGCTAGTGGAGATGCCTGCCCCCCGGACAAAGCCCCACTTTTAGCGGCAAGTCCGGCGGAAAAATTAAGGAAAACAGGGAGAAGTGACCACTCCAGCCAGGACCACCCCTAAGGTGTCCAGAGCTGAGGTGATCCCCTCCCTGCAGAATCCTCCATCTTGGTTTGGAGGACAGGGACCAATAGGGATAGGAATGTGGCCCCCTTCCCAAAGGGAGTGGGCACAAGGAGGGTGTAGCCACCCCCAGGGACAGTATCCACTGGCTACTGACCCCTAACACGCCCCTAAATCTAGGATTTAAGGGCCTCTCTGAACCCAGCTCACCAAATTCCTGGCGACCTACAAGAAGAAGAAGGACTGCTATGCTGAAACCCCCAGCAGAGAAGAAGGAAGACAACAACTGCTTTGGCCCACAGCCCTACTGGCCTGTCTCCTGCTTCAGGGAACCTGCAAAAAGACCAGAGACTCGTCCAGTGGGCCCAGCGACCTCTGCCAACTTCAGAGGACTATTCTACATCCAAAAGGACCAAGAACTCCAGAGGACAGCGCGCTGTTTAAAAGAAACCTACAACTAAGGACAACCACCTCACTCCAGATGCGTGGGTCCTGACCACTGTGCACTCGATGCCCACAGCCCGTGTCTAGGTGGTCCACCCAGCAAGAAAGGGTCCCCAAGCAATTGTAATCAAGAGCCCACTCTGGGTTGACCCCTCCACGACGATACCTGCAGAGGGAATCCCAAGGTCCCCCCTGACCGCGAGCTCCGAACAAAGATAACCGATGCCTGAAGAACCACTGCACCCGCAACCTCAGGCCTTAGAGAAACCAAGCATCGACCAGCAGGTGGCCCTCCTTCCTGTCCAGCCGGTGGTTTGCCCAAGAAGCCCCCCTGGATCTCGTCTGCAGCCTCAGAGTTACCCCTGGGGTCCCCTTATAGAGTTGCATTGAAAATCCGATGCCCTGTTTGCACCCTGCACCCACCACACTAGTGCCGCTGACGGTGCGTACTTTGGGCCCCTCCAGTGATCTCTTGAACACCCCCCGGTCTGCCCTCCGAAACCGCAGGTACTTACCTGCCAGCAGACCAAGTTCCAAGTGCCCCCTGTCTCCATGGGTGTCCATGTTTTTATAGTACACAGCTTTATTTCGATCAATTGACCATAAAAGCACATAAAACCAACTAGCGAAAATACAAGAATAAATCATCATTTTGATAAGATACAGCAACTACAAATTAATAAATTATTTGAAGTCATTAAAAAACACTAAAACAATAAAAGCTCAAATTACACATAAAAGCTCTAAGAAGAGATAATAACCTCAAGTTGCTTTTTGGAAGTGGCAACGCATGCGCCATGCTGTTACTAAATACTTACTCACAGGGAGAATTACATCAGCTGAATTATGACTTTTTAACACCAGTAGAAAACAAGGAACAGATCTTAAATCCCATAGCCCTACAAGTGTTGCGAATCCATTTTGATCGCGGGTTCGCATAAACTGGACAAAAGAACATAAAATGTTCAATGGTTTCTGAGGTACTGCCACAAGCGGGGCATATATCAGGGAGACCAATCGGCCCCCACCTGTGGATCAATGACATCAGAGGCAGGGATCCAAAACGAAACCTTGCATATAGGCTTTTGCCATGCAGATCAGGTATAATGTCCAAATAGGCTTAAAACTTTGGAGTCCATTTAAGATCAGTAAAAAGGTTAGTTAAACGGCCATGAGATTTACAGGTTATGTTATTATCCCTGACATAAGACCAATAAGTTAACTTTAAGACATTTTTGTGCCGTCTCTCTAATTTGCGGGGATTTTCCCAATAGTCACCCAAGCCCAGCAAATGGAACCAATGGGACACATGACAAATCCAAGGGACAGTATTGGCATTTTGACATTTTAATAGGTCAAGTAATGAGATCTTATATATATCTAGTTCAGGGGTAGTCCACAACCTGATCCAGTACAGGAGAGGTCTTAAAGTAGCCAAATCTGCTGCTCGACTTAACCCCAGATGCCAAAATATTGGGAGCAGGGGTGTGGAGCGTGGACACGCTATCAAGGCCCTCGCAAAGTTGTTTTCTCCCACTGAGATCTTGTTACAGTTGGAGAAACCCCATACCTCCGCTCCATACAGAGCTGCACCTTGTGCCTTGGCTATATAAATCTTCAATGCTGGAGAAACAGCTTTTGCAAAAGAGCCCTGGTAAAAGCGCAATATGGACGAAGCTCTATGTTGTAACAACCCTGCACTTTTTGTGATCTGCTCTTCCCATGATAGTTTGCTAGTTAACCTGACTGCCAGATAATCTATAGAGCTAACTTCCTTCAGGAAAACTCCATCGATGTGGATGGAATATCTTTTACTAGGCCCTTTGGATAGCACCATTAGTTTTGTTTTGTCAATGTTAACCTCCAACCCGAGATCGCGACAAAATGAGTAAAATCGAGCAACAAGGATTTGTAACCCCATCGGTGTCTTGGAAATAAGGAGCGAATCATCTGCGAAAAGCAGGATAGGAATTTTTTGTGTATTCAAGGAGGGTGCGTCATTCTGGCATATGGACACAGCCTTCACTATTTCGTTAATAAATAAAGTAAATAATAGGGGGGTAGCACACAACCTTGACGGACTCCCCTTCTAATTGGGATCTGTTCTGTCAATTCGCCTTGTTCGCCCCACCTCACTTGGGCATAAGTGTTTTCATGCAAACGTTTTAGCAGGAGTAGTAGGTCCTCTGGAACTCCCAGTCTGCCCAGCACTTCCCATAATTTAGCTCTTGAAACCAGATCAAACGCAGATCGCAGGTCTATGAATACTACATATAGACATTGCTTGGCGATAAGGACATATTTCCAGTACAATATAGCCAGTCGAAAGACCTGGTCTACCATGCTAGTTTTGGCACGGAACCCTGCCTGTAGTTGAGAAAGAATTTGACGCTCTTCAACCCAGCTAGTTAGCCTCTGCAGAATTTGTTTAGCAAAAATCTTTTGCACGTTATCTATAAGGCTAATTGGCCTGTAGTTGGCTGGAAGGTTAGCATTTCCTTTTTTGTAGATGGGTACAATTTCAGCCCCCTTCCATGTGCCCGGGATTTGTCCCCCTGCAGCTATGCTATTTGAAATGGCATTAATATACCAGGACCAGATATTTGGTTCGGATTTATACAGATCTCCAGGGAGTTTGTCCGGTCCGGGTGCTTTGCCAAGTTTCAGACTGTTTATAGCCTCAAGGGTTTCTATTACTTTAAAGGTGAGATGCCCCTTGGGGATACACTGGGCCCCCACATGAACTAACGTGCTGGGGATCAAATCCAGTAGCATAGGTGAGGAGCTGACTAAATTGCTGTCCAGTAAGCCTCTGGTAGGGCATAAAGAGTGGACAAATGTTCTATCCAGCTTTCTGGTTGTATGTGGTTGCTGGGACAACTCCTACCTCCATTTTCTCTTTTGGACAGGAGTTCCCAAAAGCACTTATTATCTTCTCTCTGGAAGCATTTAATAATTCCTGCCAAAGGGGGTCCTCCCACCGCTTTTTTGCATTAGATACGGTTTCTTTATATAGAGTCCTAGCTTGCTTGATCTCCCTCTGGGAACCAGACATTACTACTGCTTTAAGCCCAGACTTAGCCTTTGAACACCTCTCATCAAACCATCCCTTGCATGCCCCTTTTCCTTCACATGGCTTTGACCGCCTTGCTTGATAAAAAAACCCCAGTAGCTGAATAGCCATATCATCATGGATTTTTAGAATCGGAATGTTCCCTACAGTTTGCTCTTCGTACTCGGCCAAGTTATTTAAAAAGATTTGGTATATTGCTCTGATGTGATATGGATTAGACATCACTTTTGGCCAAGTAACCTTAGTGAATTTATTGTTCCAGCATAGTGGCGGGATTATTGTAGCATGATTATTATGTGTTCTCCTGAACATTTCTCCAGAAAGGGTTAGAAGCAGGGGAAAGTGGTCACTATCACTTCTCACTATTACTTCCATATCTTCCAGGTGGGGCAATAACCTAACATCAACTAAGAAATTATCTATAGTACTTGTGGAATTGCCCCTTTTGAACGTAGGTGCAATGTTCATATCAGATGGCGTCCTGCCATTGCAGGCCCTAAGGCCATGTTTTAGACATAATAAAGCTAATTATGTGGCCACCCGAGATTTTTTGCAGGGCCGAGTAATAGAAAGCTGCGGGATCCCCCACAGCTCATCCTCTTCGTCAGTTAGGTCATTAATAAGGGTGGAGGGTTCAAAGGTACAATTAAAATCTCCGGCTACAATTAAAATAGTCGAGGGGTGAAGGCTTCCCACGAATTTGGACAAAATAGCCAAGGTATGAGACTCGGAGCTGCATGAGACCGATCGTATATAAACATTAACAATAAAAATTGATAGAGTTTTTTTTAATGTAATACACATGGCTTCTATATCTACAGAATCAATTTCCAAAAGCTTTTAATCACACTGCAGGTTCTTGTTAACAAGTAATAACAGCCCACCTTTCGCCGGCCCAACCCCTTCTCTGAGGGTATATCAGGAACACTAAATGAAAGATATCCATCTATAATAGTAGCATCCTCTGCCCAAGTTTCTTGAAAGAGACAAACATCTATATCCTTGATAAAAAAGGCCCATTCACTATCATCTAGTTTCTTTGCCAACCCAGCAAGGTTCCAGGACATGAGTTCTAATGTGCATTTGCCTTTGTTTGTCACCACAGTTGAGCAACCTAAATCCCCTGGGCCCAGGTCGTTGGTACAAATATCAAATGTTGGTACTCTATTATTCCCCTTTAAATGTAAGACCTTGGGGCTGGCCATCACATGGGTCACTGCTTCAGGAGTCAGTCATACAGAAGCAGGGAGCGGCCCAAAATCGGTAGCTGCCTTACATACAACATCTCCACAGGAACTAGTTAAGCCATCTGGTCCATCCAGTTTGCTATCTGGTCCATGATTGTGTGGGTTTAACATAAGTCTTATTCCCCCCCCATGGTTGCTGCTCTGTTCAAGTGGGTGCGAGAGTCAAAATCCATTAGTTGAGTCACTATAGTCTCATCTTGAAAATGGATAGTAATTATGTCAAAATTGGTCCCTAAGATGCTGTTCCTCTCGGCCGATGTTATATCCGAACGAATGACAGAGAGGCAACTTCGTCGGGAGCGTATCCAATGTATGACTTTATTAATCAAGGAGGCTTGGTTCTCAACTGACCCTGGCAATAGTTTTGGAACATTAGTGAGATAGATTTTATTTGTTCCATAGTTTGTGCACAAATCTTGTTCTTTATTAGCTGTGTTCTTAATATTGTTACCGGGGGAATTGCTATTGTAAAAAATTTTGTATGGCCTATTAGAAGATTGTGTGGAATTGTCCCCTTGGCCAGTTTCAGGGGGGTCGGATCCATTGATCCTACCTCTGACTCTACCACTAGTAGAATTAATCGCCCAGTTCCCTAAACAATCCCCGTTTCTGGGCACATTTTCGGCCCTACCTTTGGGCCTCAGGTTATCTTTAGTAGGGTTGCGGCGATTAACTTCCCTCCCTTGTGGAATTGCCCCCCCTCTGACGGGGAGACAAGAATTAACCTTTAGCTCAGCCCCCTTGTTTGGGGCAGAGGAGGGGAATACTTCTTTCCGTCTGGCCTCTCCACAAACCCTACAAGTCCCTTCGCAAGCACAGTTGTTCCCATGCTGATGCACAAGATTACTCTTCAAAAGATCTATTAATACCAGAACCAGTCCCTTGACTTCATCAACTCTCTGGAGAACTTTAGCCAGATTGCCTCTACAAGCTGCTGGTTCATTGCCTTCCGGATCAGGCTGAGAGATCAATGGAATAGCACTGGAATTAAATATTCCAACTACAGGCGTGATCGCGCTTGCAGACACAGGCGGGTCCTCTATTGCCAGCAGTGGTTCAAAGCGATTAGTACACAATAGACTTGGAACCACTTTAATCACCGGGCTCAACAGGAGAAAAGACGGAGTATTTGGTACATATGGGGAACCCCCCTGGGGTATTAGAGGACTCTCTATACTAAAAGTGGGTTTTGGAGTGGGGTCCCTGCAAATGTACGGAGCCCCACCCCCCTCAACCCCTGTTGTTGCATCTAAAGGAGTCTTTATCCCCTTCTTTATAAATATCTGAGATTTTCCTGTCCTGGGGGGGGCTTTCCTTGAGTTATTTATCCCTGTGGTGTGAGTACCTAACATAGACTCGACTTCTTTGACTAAGAGGTCAATTTCGTCAAGTGGATTTAGCTTGTTAGATGAGCCCGAATTCAGAGATCTATTTGAGCGATTTTTCGCTGTTTTGGTTCCCTTAGCTTGCACTGGTAAATCTGTAGCCTTCCTTTTCCCCATAATAAAAGAACACTTGTAGAATCAATAAATACAAATGCAAGAGGAAAAGAAAAGGAAAATAACTCTCTTACTTGTATATTGAATGTCCTGCCACTGGAGTAACTGGCTCTGCCTGCCAAGCCTCTTACGGAAAATAACAGCGTCTCGCTCTCCGACTAGATACTTGTTTAAATAGGGCCCTCCGGGTTAAGGCCACCACTAACAGAGAGGAGCTTGTAAGGGCCTGTTGGTAATACAGCTGTAGTGATGAACGGAGCTGCTCAGATAAACTGTACAGTTTCTCTTAGGTGACAGCTAGGCTCCTTGCTGCAAATGGAAGAGGGGGGGCCCAGCCTAGCCTCCTCCGGTCTCCGACGGGCACAGGACGGGCCCGCCCTTGGCCCAGGCACCGCCCGCGCGCGTCCCGCGAGGCGGGAGTGCTGGAAGGAATTTAAAGGGCTCCTGCCCTTTACTTGTGCTGACGCTGGTTGCTCCGGCCCCCGGGCGTGGTGAAAGCGCGTCCCGCGAGGCGGGAGAGCTGGAAGGAATTTAAAGGGCTCCTGCCCTTTACTTGTGCTAACGCTGGTTGCTCCAGCCCCCGGGCGTGGTGAAAGCGCCCATGTTAATTTGGTGCTTATTTGACCTCTGCACTCGACTGACCCGTGTTGCTGGTGGTGGGTGTTTGGGGGTTAACTTGAACCCCCAACCACAGACTACCTACACCCTGGATATCAGAACTGTAAGTTGTATACTTACCTGCAAAACTGTACTATCTTTTCTTCCCCCAGGAACAGTTAAAAAATGCAGTTGCCACTTTTAAAATAGCTCTTTGCCATTTTGAGAAAAACTATATACATTGTTGACTGTACTGAAAGTCCTGATCATATATGTGCAAAGTACCTTTTATTTTGTGTACTTACTTGCAAACTGAATCTTGTGGTTCTAGAAATAAATTAACAAAACATATTTTTCTATATAAAATCATATTGATCTGGAGTTAAGTCATTGAGTGCGTGTTTCTTCTATTGCTGGTGTATGTACAACAAATGCTTAACACTACCCCCTGATAAGCCTAACTGCTAGACCACACTACCAAAAATACAGCATTAGTATTATCTATTTCAGCCTCAGTCAAGCCTCTGAGGAACCCAATGGACTCTGTAAACACTATGAGGGTCATTACGACCAAGGTCTGACCGCCGGGCAGCCGCCAATGCAGCCGCACTCCCGCCGCGGCCATCAGGAGATCCCTGCTGGGCCGCAACACAGGAGCCGGCTCCAAATGGAGCTGGCGGTGTTGCGGCTGTGCGTCGGGTGCAGTTGCACCCGTCACACTTTTCACTCTCTGCATAGCAGAGAGTGAAAAGCTGCACGGGGCCCCCAGGGGCCCGCGAATGCCCCCTTACCGCCAACCTTTTCATGCGGTTCAAATCGCCATGAAAAGGCTGTCGGTAAGGGGACTCGTAATTCCTTGGGCAGCGCTGCCCTGGCGGATTAATACCGCCGGGACCACTGTAGCGGGAAACCGCCGGGACCACTGTGGCGGGAAACCGCCGGTCCTGGCGGTGCAAACGCGGCGCTTCCGCCACGGTCGTAATTCCCTGTAAAGCACCGCCAGCCTGATGGTGGTGCTTCCTCCAGAACAGCCCTGGCGGTTTTCAACCGCCAGGGTTGTAATGACCCCCTATGTCTCATTTCGATATTGTTTATACAGAGCCAGCTTCTTACAAAATCAGAACAGGGGACTAAGTACCCAACTTCTGTAATGGCTGCCAGCAACATTATTTTCATGTTGAGGTCAGATAATCAGAGCGCTCCCTCTCTCTCCGGAGTCTGACTCCGGCGGGAGCGAGGTGGCCAAAGGGAAATAAAGCTCCCAGGGCCAATCAGAACACTCTATTTTTAAAATGCCACTCCTGCAAGAGAACCCACCAGCGAAGGGCTCCACCCCATCAATGGGCCAGCCCTGAGCTTGTGGAAGGGAATGATTGTGTATCTATCTATTGATTTTGCAGCTGAAAAAAATAACGGTTAAAGTGATGTTATAGTTAGGTGAATATGTCAATGACAACATTAACTTTTTTAACAAAACAAAACACAGAAATTCACTAGTTATAGCTAGCAGAGCTTACTTTAACTCGTGCCCCTGCATTGCACTGCTTATAACCTCATATATTACATCACTCATGGCATGTTCTAGGACCTCACTGATGACATCTCAAATGACATTGTTGATGACATCACTAACGACATCATGCAATAAGTGTGTTAGTTTATTTTATAGTTTACATAGTGGGGGGTAGGTACCATATTACTTTTCTACCTAATTTTGCAAAGCCTGTGTCCAGCTAATGGGTGCAAGTGTTTACAAAAAGCATGTGCTTCTAATGCATTATAGGTGTGTGGAGGTACCAAACATGCTATAAATCTTGTGTCCAGATGTTCAACACAAATTCTTGTTATGCAGAAAAAGTTTCCAAATGGGCAAAGATTCTATGTAGTAGATACTACGTATTGTAAGCAGCCTTGAGTTATTAAGACAGAATCGTCTCAAAATGAAAATTTTTGTATAGCATAGAAAACTGTGTGCACCAGTGTAGGAGGCTGGCCTGGTTTGTAGAGGGTACCAAAGGTACTTACACCTTATACCGGGTCCAGTTATCTCTTATTAGTGAAATGTAGTCAGTGTCTAGAAGCCAGGCTGTCTAGAGGTAGCTGTAGGCAGAGCAGCCAAGGCGGAACTAGGAGACATGCAAAGCTCCTGCAATACCACTGTAGTCACACAGTATTCACACACATGAAAGACAATACTCGGTGTTACAAAAATAAAGGTACTTTATTTTAGTCACACAATGCCAAAAATACTTTGGAGACTATACTCCCTTAGGAGGTAAGTAAATTACACACTATATACACTAGTAACCAGAAACAGGTAAGTACACAGTAGGAAAACTGCAAATAGTGAAAAACACAATAGGTTGCAATGGCCCTAGGGTGAAAACAAACCATATACTAAAATAGTGGAATGCGAAAGTTGGTTTCCCACCTAGGCAAGTATAGTGTGTAGAGGGGCACTGGGAGTGTAAGAAAACACCAAAGATAAGTAATGTACCCCACCCCAGAGTCCTGGAAAGCAGGAGTAAAACATAGAAAGTTTCCTAAAACACACTAGAAGTTGTGATGGAAGATAATGCAAGAACCAGAAGAGACTGCAAGACACCAACGATGAATTCCTGGACCTGAAGATCTGTGGAAGAAGGGGACCAAGTCAAAGAAGCACTGAAGAGTCCAGGGAGAACAGAAGCCCCTGCTACCTCGGATGAAGGTGCAAAAGTGGAACAACCGCTGAGAAGACACAGTCAGTATTGCACCAAAGAAGACAGATGCGGGTTCCTGGTTGGTGCAGGAGATGTCTCATGCCGGGTGGATGAATGCAGTCTGGTTTGCGTCGCTGGATTCCACCAAAAAGCCTTGGCACATGCAAACCTAGCGGTTAGTGGAAAATGGCGCTGCCCGGGACCAGGAGGGATCTGGTGGCCTCTACCCAGGAAGGGGAGACAGAGGGAGCTCTCAGCAACTCAGAGAGCCTTCAGAAGACCTGGCAGCGCGCACAGGAGTCCCACAGCCAGGGGACAAAGAAGGTGCAAATGGAGGCCCACACAGCACGAAACAAAGGATTCCCACGCCGCCGGAGAACCACTCAGAAAGCTGTGCGTCGCAGGATGGAGTGCTGGGGGCCTAAGCTGTGTTGTGTACGAAGAACTTCTTGGAAGGTCACACACAAGCCTTGGCAACTGCAAGTCACGTGGTGCACGGGGGTAGTGGCTTGCGTGGGGAGGCAAGCCCTTACCTCCCCCAAAGTTCGACAGTGGGACTGCCGGAGTCACTTTAGTCCACTACCCGTGTTGCTGGATCCATGCCTGTCATCTGGAGAGGGGGTCCAAGCCACCGGTCACAGCTGCAGAGAGGTGCCAGCTGAAGCAGGGAAGTGATTCCCTCGTTCTTCTGACAGGCAGTCCTCAGAGGATGCACAACCTGGAAACTGTTGCAGTTGCTGGCAGGAGCTGAAGATACAATGTTGCAGAAGTCGTCTTTGCTTCTTTGTTGCAGTTTTGAAGAGTTCCTGCGATTGATCTGTCGGTAGAAGATGAAGTAAAGGGTGCAGAGGATTCCTGCTGTTGTCTTGCAATCCGAATCTGAAGAAACACCCAGAGGAGAGACCCTGAATATAGCTCTGAGAGGGGGATTGGTCACCTAACCAAGTAAGCACCTATCAGGAGGGGTCTTTGACGTCACCTGCTGGCACTGGCCACTCAGATGCTCCCAGAGTGCCCCACCAACTTGGAATCCAAGAAGGCAAAACCCAGGGACACTCTGGAGGAGCTCTGGTCACCACCCCTAGGGTGGTGATGGACAGGGGAGTGGTCACTCCCCTTTCCTTTGTCCACTTTTGTGCCAGAGCAGGGACTGGTGGTCCCTGAACCGGTGTAGACTGAATTATGCAAGGAGGGCACCATCTGTGCCCTTCAAAGCATTTCCAGAGGCTCTGGGAGGATACCCCTCCCATGCCTGTAACATCTATTTCCAATAGGGGAGGGTGTAACAACCCTCTCCTAAAGGAAATGCATTGTTCTGCCTTCCTGGGCTTGAGCTGCTCAAGCCCCAGGAGGGAGGAAGCCTATCTGTGAGGTGGCAGCAGCTGGGACTGCATTGAAAACCTTAGAATACTGGTATGGCAGTACTTGGGGTCCATGGTGGAGCCCCAGAGTGCCTGGGATTGTGCAACCAATACTGGAATCAGTATTGGGGTACAATTACCAGTTGTTAGACACCTTACTTTGCCACATTCGGAGTTACCATTGTGAAGCTGTACATAGGTTTTGACCTATGTACAGTGCACACTTAAAATGGCGTCCCGCACTCGCAAAGTCCAGGAAAATGAGCTTGGATGACATGGGGGCACCTCTGCTAGTGCAGGGGTGCACTCACACACAGGTACTTTGCACCCAGCCTTCAGGGTTGGAAGACCTGACATATAGGTGACTTATAACTGACCTGATGCAGTGTAGATGGCTGTGAAATAGTGCATGCACTGTTTCACACAGGCTGCAATGGCAGTCCTGAAGAAGCCTTTGTATGGTCTCCTTATGGGTGGCAAAAGAAATGCTGCAGCTCATAAGGATACCCTGGAACCCAAATGCCCTGGGTACCTAGGTACCATATAATAGGGACTTATAACGGGGGGCAGTATGCCAATTTGGAGTGAAATACTGGGTTACCAGCATGTAAGTACAACTTTGGAACCAGAGAGAGCATAAGCACTGGATTTCTGGTTAGCAGGACTACAGTGACACAGTTAAGCATACTGACAAAAACAGTGAAACAGACTGACAAATTAGGCCACAAACCATGAGCACTGTGGTCCTGGCTAGCAGGATCCCAGTGACACAGTTAAAACACACTGACAAACAGGCCAAAAATGGGTGTAACCATGCTAGAAAAAGGCTACTTTCTCACAACCAGGTACTAACCTATGTACATGTGATTCTTTTGCTTCAGAAGATATGTTATCTGTGAAGTTTTCACCCCAATATGAAGGGTGTCGGTAGTATTATCTTTGTCACATTTAGACCTTGGTTATTTTAAGTGAATAGTCTCTCTTGGGACAAGTTTTGCATAGAGTGTAGCCTGTTCTTAGTAGATACTTTTTAATACTCTGTGGTGTCTTTCTCATGAGAGTTTCTCCGTCTGCATCCAGTGTGGTACCCAGTAACCTCTCTCCATAGAGTAAACAGTTTATAGTACCCACTTTTCTACTCACATGAACTTCATTTCTCATTATAGGTTTGGTGACAGAGAGGGGTTTGATACAGATAAAAGCTGTTTGTAGTAGGGCATTCATGTTGGAACACGTTAAATAGCTTGAGGAAATAGGCTTTCTCTGAACAGCTGTATAGATATTAACACTGTGCAATGAGCGTTTCCCATATATATGTGGTTGACTGTTAATGTGAACTAGACTACCTGTGGAGTGTATGGTATAATGTATAATGTCAATGTTGCACATAACACATGCTTGCTACAACTAAGGGAGTGGTTTGTATAACAGCATTAATGATGCATCATATTATTCTGTACTTACTTTCACAGTTCTCATGCCATACCCGTTTACATAGCAATGTGTGTAAAAGACGTCTGGGTGATGTCATCAGTGATGTCATAGAACATGTCATGAGTGATGGAATATGTGAGGTCATAAACGGTGTAAGTTATAGTCAGCTTTGCTAGCTATAACTGGTAATTTTATGTGTTTTTAGGTCAAAATGTTAATGATGTCATTGACATATTCATCTCACTACAGTGTTACTTTAACCTTTGTTTTTTCAGTGAGTTTCTGTGTTTTATTTTAAACAAAAACAGGTCTTTATCACACCTAATTAGAACATTATTTTAACCCTTGGTTCTTTGAGTGAGTTTAGTAATATTTTATTAACATACATAAAGCCAAACATCCCTTCCGTGCACGTCGGGGTTTTGGACCCAGAGCCTGGTCTGCGACAAACTCCACACACACAGCCACCAACACGCTACACACAGTCAAAGGACCTGCACAGTAGGGAACTGGCAGCATGTGGCCAACCCATTCGGAGACAGCCAAACCCCTCAAGCTGGCGGCCAACCCTAAGCACGGCCTTTGGTCACGCGTGGCCTGGGGTTAGCTGCAGGGCCTGTCTTGCAGGCAAGCCCTGCTTCCAACTCCCTGCAGGCAGCTAACCCCAAGGTGTGACCAGCATTTGGCCGTTCACAGCAGGGGGTTGGTCACAGGGATTGGCCTTCCTCCATGCCCTAGGGACAAACCCCAGGAAACTGCCAACCCCACAAAGTGCAAAACCTATAGCCTGTGCAGTATAGAGCTGCCTTTTAGACCCCGAGGACCCCATTCCCTGGGGTCTAAACATATATACTAATGGGTGGAATGCATGCAGCTCACCTGCTCGAGCCGTAATAAGCCCCAGTGACCACATACCATGGGCCCTAGGGGCCCCATCCCGTGGACCAAAATCTAAGTGGGGTGTCCAGCACCCTACACGAGCCTTAGTAGGTCCTGGAGACCCCATTCCCTGGGACCAAACCAACAGACCCTGGGGACCATGTAAGGGGGAACATGCAGAGCAGAAATGTCAAAGCAAGTTCAGCACTCTAGTTGCTAAACACAAACAACATAGCTGGAAGAGGAGTTCTGATGCAGTATTTGAAGACATGATCAGCTGGTGGACGAAGAGGGAAGCTGAGGAGGAGCGGCCATCAAGCAGAGAAGGGCACAAGACGAAGCGGGCAGGTGGGACCGACTGTGCCACAGAAGGGTGACTAAAAGGTGAAGGTTATGCAGGTGATAGAATACAAAGAGTTGGTAATGGTGGCACCAGGTGTGCTGCCATAGTGAAACTCTCAAGAGACCTGTGTCTGTTTTGTTTATTCAGAGTTCGCAAGATATTTGATGGTGAGATGGGAAGACTAGGGATCATGGACATTCACAGAGACAGAAACCCTAAAGAACGTTAGGAGGAGAAAATCCAAGAACCCATATCCTGCATGTTGTGGTAATTTCGGATGGTTGTCCCTCATATGATTCAAATTAAAGTCTACTGAAAAACAAAACTGGACTGTTGTGTTTACTCTTGTGTGACAGTTGTGTCAGAAGTGTGCTATCTGTCAACAATCATGTCTCAACCAGTCACAATGGAAGACATGATAAAACAACTGGCTGAAGGACAAAGACACTTGCAACTAGTAGTTGAATAACAGGCCCAAACAGCACAGGAAGACCAGGAGACTCAACAGACCGTCTTAAAAGGTCAGGCCCCATAAATTACAAGATGCCATAACTAATGCCAGGGTGCATGCCAACATCCCTAACACAGCGCTACAACAATACCAGGCAGGAGAGGATCTTGACTTCTTTTTTTTTTTCTTCAAACTTTGAGAGGATAGCCACTACAGCAGCTTGGCCCCTGGAATGCAGGGCACAATATGTGACCTCCTTACACTCGTGGGAATTGCATACCGCTTCTCAGGCAGCTAGTCCCTCGAGCAATACTCCATATCCTGAAATAAAGATAACTATACTGGAGAGTCTAGGATACGATATAGAATACTACAGGGCAAAGTTTAGAACTCAGGGGGATACGGCCAGGGTATTGTATACAGGATACATGACTTAGGAAATCGTGGGTTACAACCCACCAGCTGTACTATGGAGGAAGTAATCATCAGTTTCCAAGAAAAAAATTTGAATGCCCGACTGGCCTGTACTCGAGTTTGGATTCAGCAACACCCAAACTTATCTGTTACTGTGGCAGTAGAACTTGCCTGAGCCTATGATCAGTACCCAGAACTCAAAGCAACTCTGTGAAAAGGGGCTGGGTGGCATAATCCTAACGCAATGCCCTTCCCAAAACCAGGGACACAGTTATTCCCCAATTCAAAGTCCACAATAAAGCCACTAAGCGAAAACTCCCATCAGGGATTCCAGTGCTTTAGTTGCATGGAGTGGGGCCACAGTGAGAGGAACTGCCCTCAGAAACTGTTGACTCCTGTGAGGAAATGCCTTCCTTGGCATGGTTACCCCCTGACTTTTTGCCTTTTGTTGATTCCAGTTATGATTAAAAGTGTGCTGGGATCCTGCTAACGAGGCCCCAGCCCCAGTGTTCTTTCCCTAAACTGTACCTTTGTTCCCACAATTGGCACAGCCCTGGCACACAAATAAGTCCCTTGTAAATGGTACCCCTGGTACCAAGGGCCCTGTGGCCAGGGAAGGTCTCTAAGGGCTGCAGCATGTATTATGCCACCCTGGGGGCCCCTCACTCAGCACATGTACACTGCCTCACAGCTTGTGTGTGCTGGTGGAGAGAAAATTACTAAGTCGACATGACAGTCACCTCAGGGTGCCATGCCCACCTCTCACTGCCTGTGGCATAGGTAAGTCACACCTCTAGCAGGCCTTACAGCCCTAAGGCAGGGTTGTACTATACCACAGGTGAGGGCATAGTTGCATGAGCACTATGCCCCTACAGTGTCTAAGCAAAACCTTAGACACTGTAAGTGCAGGGTAGCCATAAAGAGTATATGGTCTGGGAGTCTGTCAATTACAAACTCCACAGTTCCATAATGGCTACACCGAAATCTGGGAAGTTTGGTATCAAACTTCTCAGAACAATAAATGCACACCGATGCCAGTGTGGGATTTATTGTAAAATACACCCTGAGGGCATCTTAGAGATGCCCCCTGAATAGCAGTCCAACTCCTAGTGCTAGGCTGACCAGTTTCTGCCAGCCTGCCACAACCAGACGAGTTTCTGGCCACATGGGGTGAGTGCCTTTGTCACTCTGTGGCCAGGAACAAAGCCTGTACTGGGTGGAGGGGCTTCTCACCTCCCCTGCAGGAACTTTAATACCTGGTGATGAGCTTCAAAGGCTCATGCCTTTTGTTATAGCACCCCAGGACATCTCAGCTAGTGGAGATGCCCGACCCTCCAGCCACTGCCCCCACTTTTGGCGGCAAGGCTGGAGGAGATAATGAGGAAAACAAGGAGGAGTCACCCACCAGTCAGGACAGCCCGTAAGGTGTCCTGAGCTGAGGTGACCCCTGCCTTTAGAAATCCTCCATCTTGAGTTTGGAGGATTCCCCCAATAGGAATAGGGATGTGCCCCCCTCCCCTGAGGGAGGAGGCACAAAAAGGGTGTAACCACTCTCAAGGACAGTAGTCAATGGCTACTGCCCCCAGACCTAAACACACCCCTAAATTTAGTATTTAGGGGCGACCCTGAACCCAGGAAATCAGATTCCTACAACAAGAAGAAGGACTGCTGACCTGAAAGCCCTGCAGAGACAAGGGAGACGACAACTGACGTGGCCCCAGCCCTACCCGCCTGTCTCCAGACTCAAAGAACCTGCACAGCGACACATCCAAGTGGGACCAGCGACCTCTGAGGACTGCCCTGACCCCGAAGGACCAAGAAACTCCTGAGAACAGCGGCACTCTTCAAAACCTGCAACAACCTTGCAACTTTCAAAGAACTCCCTCTTCCTGCCAGAAGCGCGAGACTTCACACTCTGCACCCGACACCCCCGGCTTGAGTTCAGGAGAACCAACACCGCAGAGAGGACTCCCAGGCGACTACGTCGACGTGGGTACCCTGAGTCGACCCCCCTGCAACCCCAAAGCGACGCCTTTAGAGAGCATCCAGAGGCTCCTCCTAACCGCGACTGCCTTGTAACAAACGAACCAATGCCTGGACCAAGCACTGCACCCGCAGACCCCAGGACCGAGAGGAACCACCTACCAGTGCAGGAGTGACCAGCAGGTGGCCCTTATCCTAGCCCAGTCGGTGGCTGGCCCGAGAAGCCCCCCTGTGCCCTGCCTGCATCGTGCCTAAGTGACCCCCAGATCCCTCCATTGCTTTCAATAGCAAACCCGACACCTACTTTGCCTACTGCACCCGGTTGCCCTGGTGCCACGAGGGTGTGTTTTGTGGGCTTGTATGTGTCACCTCCAGTGCTCTACAAAACCACCCTGGTCTGCTCATCGAGGACAAAGCTACTTACCTGCTAGCGGACTGGAACCGGAGCACCCCTGTTTTCTATAGGCGCCTATGTGGTTTGGGCTCTTCCTTTGACCTCTGCACCCGATCGGCCCCGTGTTGCTGGTGCTGTGGCTTTGGGGTTGCCTTGAACCCCCAATGGTGGGCTGCCTATGCCCAGGAGACTGACTGTGTAAGTACTTTACAATACCAGAGAAATCTAACCAAACTTACCTCTCACAGGCACTTTTGATTTTTGCGCTGTGACCACTTTTAAAATAGCTTATTGCCATTTTAACCTAAACTGTGTGTACTACTGTTGTAAATCAAAGTTCTATACTTACCTGTGTGAAGTACCTTGCATTTTTATGTACTTACCTCAAATATTGAATCTTGTGGTTCTAAAATCAATTAGGAAAATACATTTTTCTCTATAAAAACTATTGGCCTGGAGTTAAGTCTTTGAGTGTGTGTGTTCCTCATTTATTGCCTGTGTGTGTACAATAAATGCTTAACACTACCCTCTGATAAGCCTACTGCTCGACCACACTACCACAAAATACAGCATTAGTATTATCTAATTTTGCCACTATCAACCTCTAAGGGGAATCCTTGGACTCTGTGCACACCATCTCTCACTTTGATATAGTATATACAGAGCCAACTTCCTACATTGGTGGATCAGCGGTGGGGTCTAAGACTTTGCATTAGAAATAGATTTTTGCAATTTGAACTATTTTTCAAAATTTTTAAAAGTCCTGCTAGGGCATTGTGTAATTCCCGGTTAGCATTTCTTTTAGAGTTTAAAAGTTTCTAAAAGTTTGGATTTAAGTTCTAGAAGTAGTTTTTAGATTCTTACAAACGTAATTCCAACTTTTAGAGTGATAATGTCAAATACAGATGAGATGGAGGTGGAACTCACCTCTCCCCTTACCTGCATCTAGGGGTGTCAGAGTTAAGGTCTCTCTGTAAGCTTAAAAAGTAAAAACTGGGTCCAACCCTACCAAAGCAAAGCTCCGGGAGCTTTTGGCAGAGTTCACAAGAGACCACCCCCCTCTGAGGATACTCCTTCAGATGGGGAAGTTAGTAACCAGGAGGAAGAACTCCTCAAACCCTGACTCCACAAATCATAGTCAGAGAGTCTGGTTCTTCCACAGGGGAGACCAGTACCTCTGGGAGCATTGAGGGCAGCCTCAATGAAGAGGACCTCCTGTTAGCCAGGATGGCCAAAAGATTGGCGTTGGAGAAGCAGCTCCTAGCCATAGAAAGGAAACGACAAGAGATGGGTTTAACTCCCATCAATGGTGGCAGCAACATAAATAGGGTCAGAGAGAATACTGACATCTTAAAAATTCCCAAAGGGATTGTAACTAAATATGAAGATGGTGATGACATCACCAAATGGTTCACAGCTTTTGAGAGGGCTTGTGCAACCAGAAATGTAAGCAGATGTCAGTGGGGTGCTCTCCTTTGGGAAATGTTCGCTAGAAAGTATAGGTATAGACTCCTCACACTCTCTGGTAAAGATGCAGAATCTTATGACCTCAAGAAGGCCTACCCTGATTGAGGGAGTTGGATTCTCAACTGAGGAGTACAGGAATAGGTTCAGAGGGGCTCAAAAATTCTCGAGCCAGACCTAGGTTGATTTTGTTGATTTCTCAGTCAAAACACTAGATGGTTGGACAACTGGCAGCGGTGTAAATGATTATGATGGGCTGTATAACTTGTTTATGAAAGAACATCTGTTAAGTAATTGTTTCAATGACAAACTGCATCAACATCTGGTAGACCTAGGTCCAATTTCTCCCCAAGAATTGGGAAAGAAGGCAGATCACTAGGTCAAGACTAGGGTGAACAAGACTTACACAGGGGGTGACCAAAAGAAAGGAGTCACAAAGCCTCCCCAGGAGAGGAGTGGTGAGACATCCAAGGGCAAAGTAAAGAGTCTTCTACAGGGCCCCAAAAACCTGCTCAGAAGGGTGGGCCCAGAGCCTCTTCACAGTCCACAAATGGGTATAAGGGTAAAAACGTTGATTCCAAGAAGGCCTGGTGTTGAAACTGTAGTCAGCATGGACACCAAACTGGAGACAAGGCCTGTCCAAAGAAAAGTCCCACAACAAATACTACTTCAGTTAGCACTGGAATTGCCAGTCTCCAGGGGGGATCAACAGTGTGCCCAGAGCAAATCAGGGTTCACACTGAAGCTACATTAGTCTCTGAGGGTGGCCTGGATTTAGCCACACTTTTTGCCTGGCCGCCTAACATGCAAAAATACAGGCAGCAGTGGGACTAGAGTAGAAGCCCTGAGGGATACAGGTGCCAGTGTCACTATGGTGACAGACAATCTGGTTTCCCCAGGACAGTACCTGGCTGGACAGACATATCCAGTCACTAATGCTGACAATCAAACTAAAGTCCATCCAATGGCAAAGGTAACTTTAGAATGGGTAGGGGTCACTGGCTTGAAACAGGTGGTAGTCTCCTCTGCAATTCTAGTAGAATGTCGGCTAGGGAATGATCTGGAGTCCCCAGCATGGGCTAAGGTAGAGCTCAAGACCCATGCAGCCATGCTGGTTATCTCTGAACTGGTGCGTGTCAAGACAAGGGCACAGAGCAGGGCTCAGGGTGAAAAAGAAGTGTTGGAGTCTGGAATAATGGCCCAACCTTCCAAGAGAAAAAGAAAGAAAACTAGGGAACCAGCTTCAACACAGCAAAAGAAACAGAACCTCTCTTCCCAGGAAGATGTTCTATCCCTGAGGGAACTGAGTCCATGGAGCTGGAGCCTTACCAGGTTGAGCTCTTGGGCCCAGGGGGACCCTCAAAGGAACAGCTGTGTAAGGGGCAACAAACTTGTCCCTCTCTTGAAGGTCTAAGACAGCAAGCAGCTGCGCAAGAAAAAGGAACTGTCAGTGGAACCGAGAGGTTACACTGAGGCAAGAGATCTCAAACCTGGTGCCACTAGGAGAGTGGTAGTGCCTCAGGAGTTTAGGGGGTTCATTCTGACCTTAGCCCATGACATTCCCCTTGCTGGGCATTTGGGACAAACCAAGACATGGGAGAGATTAATTAACCATTTCTAGTGGCCCAATATGTCCCAGAAGGTTAAGGAGTTTTGCACCTCCTGTGTCACCTGTCAAGCCAGTGGTAAGACAGGTGGCCATTCAAAGGCCCCCCTCATTCCACTTCCAGTGGTGGGGGTCCCCTTTGAGAGAGTGGAAGTGGACATAGTGGGTCCACTGGAACCTCCGACAGCCTCAGGGAACCAATATATTCTAGTAGTAGTGGATCATGCTATCAGGTACCCTGAAGCAATTCCTCTTAGGACCACTACTGCTCCTGCAATAGCTAAAGCACTCATAGGTATTTTTACCAGAGTGGGATTTCCTAAGGAGGTGGTTTCTGACAGAGGTACCAACTTCATGTCAGCTTAACTGAAACACATGTGGAATGAGTGTGGGGTGACTTACAAATTCACCACACCATACCATCCACAAACTAATGGTCTTGAAGAAAGGTTTAACAAGACATTGAAGGGCATGACCATGGGGCTCCCTGAAAAATTCAAAAGGAGATGGGATGTCCTCTTGCCATGCCTGCTTTTCAGCTACAGAGAGGTGCCACAGAAGGGAGTAGGGTTTCCCCCTTTGAGCTTCTGTTTGGCCATCCTGATAGGGGACCATTAGCACTTATAAAAGAAGGCTGGGAGAGCCCTCTCCATTATCCTAAACAAGATGTGATGGACTAAGTATTAGGCCTACATTCAAGGATGGCAGAGTACATGGAAAGGCAAGCAAAAACCTTGAGGCCAGCCAAGGCTGCTATGGTTGAGTTTCAGCAATGGCAGAAAGTCTGGGTTCTGGAGCCTGTGGCTCCCATGGCACTTCAGGACAAATGGAGTGGCCCTTACCCAGTGCCAGAGAAAAAGAGTCAGGTCACCTACCTAGTGGAACTGGGCACTAGCATAACCCCCAAGAGGTTGATCCATGTTAACCTCCTAAAGCTCTTTCATGACAGGGCAGATGTAAACATGTTAATGGTTACAGGTGAGGACCAGGAAGCAGAGAGTGAACCTCTCCCTGATCTCCTCTCCACTGACCCTAAAGATGGCTCAGGAGATGGCGTGATCTATTTAGACACCCTCTCTGGCCAACTGCAGGCTGACTGCAGGCAAGTCCTCCAGCAGTTTACTGAGCTCTTTTCCTTGACCCCTGGTCAGACACACCTGTGTACCCATGATGTGCACACAGGAGACAGTATGCCTGTCAAGAATAAAATATTCAGACAGTCTGACCAAGTCGAAGAAAGCATCAAAGTGGAAGTCCACAAGATGCTGGAGTTGGGAGTGATTGAGCACTCTGACAGTCCCTGGGCTAGCATAGTGGTCTTGGCCCCCAAACCTCACACCAAAGATGGCAATAAAGAGATGAGGTTTTGTGTGGACTACAGAGGGCTCAACTCTGTCACCAGGACAGATGCTCACCCCATCCCAAGGGCAGATGAGCTCATAGACAGTTTAGGTGCAGCCAGATGCTTAAGTACCTTTGACTTGACAGCAGGGTCCTGGCAAATTAAAATGGAAACTGGAGCAAAAGAGAAAACAGCATTCTCTACACCTGATGGGCACTACCAGTTTACTGTGATGCCCTTTGGCTTAAAGAATGCCCCTGCCACCTTCCAAAGGCTGGTGAATCAAATCCTTGCTGGTGTGGGGTCCTTTAGTGAAGCTTATCTTGATGATATTGCTGTCTTCTGCCAACTGGCAGAATCACCTGGTCCACCTGAAGAAGGTTTTACAGGCCCTGCAAGCAGCAGGCCTCTCTATCAAGGCATCTCAATGTCAGATAGGGCAGGTAACTGTGGTTTACTTGAGACACCTTGTAGTTGAAGGCCAAGTTCAGCCGCTCCAACCCAAGATCCAGACTATTCTAGACTGGGTAGCTCCAAAAACCCATACTCAAGTCAGGGCATGCTGTGGCTTGACTGAGTACTATAGGAGGTTTAGGACGGGATATGGATAAATAGTGACCCACCCTTAAAGTACTGACCTCTAAGAAAATGCCCAAGAAAGTTAACTGGACCTTGGACTGTCAAAAGGCCTTTGACACCTGAAGCAAGCTATGTGTACAGCACCAGTTTTGAAAGCTCCAGATTATTCTAAGCAGATAATTGTGCAGACTGGTGCCTCTGAGCAAGGGATAGGAGCAGTCCTGTCCCAAACAAATGATGATGGCTTTAACCAGCCTGTTGCCTTTATTAGCAGGAGGTTACTCCCCAGGGAGCAGCATTGGAGTGCCCCTGAGAGAGAGGCCTTTTCTGTGGTTTGGTCCGTGAAGAAGTTGAGACCATACCTTTTTGGTACACAGTTCAAACTGACCACAGACCTCTCAGATGGCTGATGCAAATGAAAGGAGAAAACCCTAAACTGTTGAGGTGGTCCATATCCCTACAGGGAATGGACTTTGTAGTGAAACACAGACCTGGGACTGCCCATGCCAATGCTGATGGCCTTTCCAGGTTCTTCCACTTAGAAAATGCAGACTCTCTTGGGAAAGGTTAGTCTCATCCTCCTCCGTTTGGGGGAGGGAGGTTTGTGTGAGGAAATGCCTTCCTTGGCATCGTTACCCCCTGACTTTTTGCGTTTTGTTGATGCCAGTTATGATTGAAAGTGTGCTGGGATCCTGCTAACCTGGCCCCAGCACCAGTTTTTTCCCCCCTAAACTGTACCTTTATTCCCACAATTGGCACAGCCCTGGCACACAGATAAGTCCCTTGTAAATGGTGTCCCTGGTATCAAGGGCCCTGTGGCCAGGGAAGGTTTCTAAGGGGTGCAGCATCTATTATGACACCCTGGGGACCCCTTACTCAGCACATGCACACTGCCTCACAGCTTGGGTGTGATGGTGGGGAGAAAATGTCTAAATTGACATGGCACTCCCCTCAGGGAGCCAGGCCCAGCTCTCACTGCCTGTGGCATAGGTAAGTCACCCCTCTAGCAGTCCTTACAGCCCTAAGGCAGGATGCATTATACCACAGTTGAAAGCATAGTTGCAGGAGCACTATGCCCCTACAGTGTCTAAGCAAAACCTTAGGCACTGTAAGTCCAGGGTAGCCATAAAGAGTATATGGTCTGGGAGTCTGTCAATTACGAACTCCACAGTTCCATAATGGCTACACTGAAATCTGGGAAGTTTGGTATCAAACTTCTCAGCACAATAAATGCACACTGATGCCAGTGTGGAATGTATTGTAAAATACACCCAGAGGGCATCTTATGGATGCCCCCTGAATACCAGTCTGACTCCTAGTGCTAGGCTGACCAGTTTCTGCCAGCCTGCCACAACCGGACGAGTTTCTGGCCACATGGGTTGAGTGCCTTTGTCACTCTGTGGCCAGGAACAAAGCCTGTACTGGGTGGAGGTGCTTCTCACCTCCCCTGCAGGAACTGTAACATTTGGCGGTGAGCCTCAAAGGCTCATGCCTTGTTACAGCACACCAGGGCATCCTAGTTAGTGGAGATGCCTGCCCCTCCGGCCACTGCCCCCATTTTTGGCAGCAAGGCTGGAGGCGATAATGAGGAAAACAAGGGGGAGTAACCCACCAGTCAGGACAGCCCTAAGGTGTCCTGAGCTGAGGTGACCCCTGCCTTTAGAAATCCTCCATCTTGAGTTTGGAGGATTCCCCAATAGGAATAGGGATGTGCCCTCTCCCCTCAGGGAGGGGGCACAAAGAGGGTGTAGCCACCCTCAAGGACAGTAGCCATTGGCTACTGCCCCCCCAGACCTAAACACACACCTAAATTTAGTATTTAGGGGCGACCCTGAACCCAGGAAATCTGATTCCTGCAACCTACAACAAGAAGAAGGACTGCTGACCTAAAAGCCCCGCAGAGATGACGGAGACGACAGCTGACTTTGCCCCAGCCCTCCCAGCCTGGTTACAGACTCAAAGAACCTGCACAGCGAGGCATCCGACAGGGACCAGCGGCCTCTGAGGACTCAGATGACTGCCCTGAACCCGAAGAACCAAGAAACTCCCGAGAACAGCGGCACTGTTCAAAACCTGCAACAACTTTGCAGCAAAGAAGCAATGCTTTAAAAAAACTCTCTCTTCCTGCCGGAAGCATGAGACTTCACACACTGAACCCGACGCCCCTGGCTCGAGTTCAGGAGAACCAACACCGCAGAGAGGACTTCCAGGCGACTAGGACGACGTGGGTACCCTGAGTCGACCCTCCTGCACCCCCACAGCGATGCCTGCAGACAGGATCCCGAGGCTCCCCCTGACCGTGACTGCCTAGTAACAAAGGAACCGACGCATGGACCAAGCACTGCACCCGCAGCCCCCAGGGCCGAGAGGAACCACCTACCAGTGCAGGAGTGACCAGCAGGCGGCCCTCATCCAAGCCCAGTCGGTGGCTTGCCCGAGAAGCCCCCCTGTGCCCTGCCTGCATCGCCTAAGTGACCCCCGGGTTCCTCCATTGCTTTCAATAGCAAACCCCACGCCTACTTTGCCTACTGCACCCGGTCGCCCCTGTGCCGCTGAGGGTGTGTTTTGTGGGCTTGTGTGTGTCCCCCCCCCAGTGCTCTTCAAAACCCCCCTGGTCTGCTCCCCGATGGCGCAGGTACTTACCTGCTAGCAGACTGGAACCGGAGCACCCCTGTTCTCCATAGGCGCCTATGTGTTTTGGGACCTCCTTGGACCTCTACACCTCACTGGCCCGGTGTTTCTGGTGCTGTGGCTTTGGGGTTGCCTTGAACCCCCAACGGTGGGCTGCCTAGGCCCAGAAGACTGACTGTGTCAGTGCTTTACTTACCTGAGAAACCTAACCAAACCTACCTCCCCCAGGAACTGTTGATTTTGCAGTGTCCACTTTTAAAATAGCGTATTGCCTTGTTAACCTAACTGTGTGTACTAATGTTTTAAATCAAAGTTCTATACTTACCTGTGTGAAGTACCTTGCATTTTTAAGTACTTACCTCAAATCTTGAATCTTGTGGTCCTAAAATAAATTAAGAAAATATATTTTTCTCAATAAAAACTATTGGCCCGGAGTTAAGTCTTTGAGTGTGTGTTCCTCATTTATTGCCTGTGTGTGTACAATTTTTTTTTAACACTACCCTCTGATAAGCCTACTGCTCGACCACACTACCACAAAATAGAGCATTAGTAATATCTAAGTTTGCCACTATCAACCTATACGGGGAACCCTTGGACTCTGGGCACACTATCTCTCACTTTGAGATAGTATATACAGAGCCAACTTCCCACAACTCCTGAAACAATGGAGGTGGAATATATGAGAGGGGCTGTGTTAGGTATGGATAGTCCATCTGACATATATCGAAAAGCAGTGTCAGTTAATGGTATTCCAACCCAGTAATTAGTTGATTCAGGATGTCACTTTTCTGTTTTACATTGGAAACGGATCCCCTAGCAGCAGAAGGAAGCAGGGAAGGTGTCCAGAGGCTGCGTACATGGAAACTGGAAGACATTTCCCACAACAAGTGTCTCCTTAGCAATAGATGGGGCAGACAGACACTTGAGAGTAGGGATTATTCCTGACTTGATGGCAGTTATGAGATTGGGAACCAATCATCCCAAGTTTCATCAATATGTAGTCCGACAGGGAACCAAAGGCCAGGAAGTAGACTAGTTAAGAGAAGCTCCTTTCCGAACCTCAGAGACTGAGACTGGTAAAAGCAATATGTTTACTAGAATTCTGCACAACAACCCAATCGTTGTATCCTTTTCCACAAAATCTGGCTAGGAACACCACCGCAGCTTCAGAGCAGCCCAAACATAAGACGGTAAACTAAATGGTGCTTGGAAAGAGGCCGCCCGTACAGAGAAAGGTCAGGTAGGCTACTACTTTTTAATCGAGAAGGGATTACTGTACTGGGCGGTAGGGAGGAAAGGAGAAAAGAAAGTGTAGTTAATTTCACCCACCCCCTTTCACCCACAAGTACTGCATTTTGCCAATTGCCAGGTGGGAGGAGGACACTATGGAAGGGAGAAAACAAAGGAATGTCTTTTAGGAAAATGTTATTGGCTCATGGTTTACAGTGACATCTGACGGTTTTGTGTGTCCTGTAAGCGGTGCCAACTGGTGAATCCCTCAAGAATCACCAGGGCCCCTCTGCACCCACTACCCATTATCAATATCCCCTTTCAAAGAGTAGGCATGGCCTTGGTGGGACCCTTAATAACTTCACATGGGGGGGATATCAATGCATTCTACTACTGGTAGACTATGCTACCAGATACCCTACAGCTACACCCTTGTCCAGTATGACTGCCATGGTAGTAGCCCAGGCTTTGATCACTTTCTTCTCCAAGGTGGGATTTCCTAAAGAATTACTCTGACAGAGCAAGGGATCCTGTTCATGTCTAAACTCATGGCTCAAGTATGTAAAATACTTAGGGTACAACAGATACATATGTCAGTCTACCATCCCCAAACGGAAGGACTCATAGAATGTTATAATCGTACCATCAAGACTATATTAAGAAAAACTGATCAATGAGACTGGTCGAGTTTGGGATAAGAAACTTCTTCTTTTAATATATGCTATTCCATGCCATGAACAAAGTTCAACTGGGTTGCTCTCTCTGAGTAACTGTTTGGGAGACAACCCCCGACACTCCTAGATATGGAGGCTGAACATTGGGAAGAAAAGGCAGATGATAGTAAGGAATTGTTAGAAAATGCTGGTGCCTTAAAAAGAAACCTAACGTCATTATGGGACCAAGTACAAGAAAACTAAGAAAAGGGCCAGAACATTAGAAGTCTGAATATGCTAAATGCTCCCAAATGAGAGATTTTACCTCTGGGGATCAAATACTTATCCTACTTCTTCTACTCAGAACAATTTGTTGGCATGATGGCAAGGACCTTATATGATACTGGAACACATTACCCCAGTTACATACAGGGTGGCTGTCCCTCACAAACCTAGGGGGGGGGGTCAAATATACCATGGGAACCTTTTAAAGAAGTGGGAGGCTCCGGAGACTGGATCACCACCTTTGACTGTCATGTCCTTTTACATTACTGACTCTCAACCCTTAGAAGTATCCTTCAGCCCATTAGGGAGGTCAGACGAAACATCCTTGCAAAAGTGTTTAGTGTTTGCCAGTGGTACTAGTCCCAACCTTTTGTGTTCACTTTAGGAAATTGAATAGTATCTCCAAGTTGTGACTTACCACATGCCACAAACAGATGAGGTGCTGGATGGTCTGGGTGCAGCAACATTCATCCCTCCTGACTGTATCATTTCATTGTCCTACCTTTTGGTTGCATGGTGCACACACGACTTTCCAAAGACTAATGGATACACTGTTATGCCCTCATCAGCGATATGCAGCTGCCTATTTAGATTACATTACAATATTCAGCCCCTCTTGGGCTACGTATTTAAGCCTTTTTGACACTCCCCCCGAACCCCCAGCCTTATTAGGAGCCAGGTACCCCATCCCATGGGGTGGATAAATTAACAAAAGGAGGGAGCACACAGCTCCCCCCTAAGCCTAATTAGGCCTTGCGGACCCCATTGCTGGAGCAGAAATGTGAATGAAAGAGGAGGGGGACTAAGCACCCCCTACCCCAAGCCTTTATAAGCTTCATGGCCCCAACCCTTGTAGAGCAGTACCTTTTTTGTTAAAAAAAAAAGAGACAAAAATGGCAACCCCCCCCCCCCTAAAAAAAAACACAATTTGGTGGCTGCCATTTAAAAAAATATATATGGAGAGGGGGTGTCAGTAGGGCCCTCTCCACAGCCCATGGGCTGGGTATATTTAAGGGGAGGGGGTGGGTGGCTCCTCTCCTCAAGCACTTTTCAGCCCTAGGGACCCCATCCCCAGGGCCCAGTCTATTTAATAATGGGAGGAGGGCACCTGGCCACCTTCCCCAAGCAGTTTTCATCCAAAGGGGCCCAATTTACTAATTAAGGGGAGGGGGAGCACAGTACCCCCTCCTCGAGCCATTTTAGGTCCCCAAGGCTTTACTTTAAAAAAAAAAAACAACATAGAAATTCACTGTAAAAAAAACAATGGTTACAGGCATGTTATAGTTAGACTCACATTTTAAACGTACAAAACCACAGAAATTCACATGTTCGAGTTATCTTAAGTAACTATAACTCGTTCCCTCGCCATGCACTGCTAATTACCCCACAAAATACGACACTCATGACATCTTTGATAACATCATTCATAATATCAATGAAATGTTTGCAGTAACATTTTTGACGAAAAAACTGTGCATGGTAAGGACGTGAGTTACAGTTACCTTAGGGCACGAGTTATAGTTACTTGAGATAACTCTGACTATAACACGCCAATTTCTATGGTTTTGTACGTTCAAAATGCGAGCCTAACTATAACGTCCCTGTAACCTTTGTTATTTTAGTGAATTTCCATGTTTTTTTTAATTTATTCCCTAACTATAACTTCCCTGTAACCTTTGTTTTTTCAGTGAATATATATATATATATATATATATATATATATATATATATATATATATATATATACTGGAAGATGCAGGACCACAAGAAAACAACAGCCAGCCAGGGCAAAAATCTGGATCCCAAAGGATACAAAGAGCCACAAGAAAATGTAATATCCAAGAAAGAAGTGACTCAAACAGATGATCTCACTAAAGAACAAAAATATATTTCTACTACCAGTAGTAGAAATATATTTTTGTTCTTTAGTGAGATCATCTGTTTGAGTCACTTCTTTCTTGGATATATATATATATGTATATATATATATATATATGGGGAAAAACAAAGTTTAAATCGTGAACAGTGTATTTAACTTGGTAGCTACACTACATTAACTATAAGTGGTGCCTTCTCCATGCACCGCTTATAACGTTTTATTATATCTAACGTTATGACACCGCCAATCAAATCTTTTGTCAAAACACAGTGCAAATTTCAGAAATTTCTCTAATCAGTAATAAATACAAGATTTCGGTTGAACGGGATTGAGAGTTCAGCAGAAGCACTCGTCCGTCTAAGGCTTTTCTCCTTCACATTTCACCCAAAAAAAACAGTGGAAACATGACCGTGGAACAATGAGAGGAAATAACTCGGGAAATACCTGTGCAAACATAATTTTCTGTGGTTATTCCTCATTCCAAAGTCAAGATGGTAACGGTAATTACAGTACCCCTCATATATGTACTTTCAGGCATGGACTGCAACATGTTACACTGCAACTCGTAATGATACCTTAGCGCCCTATTGCCACTCCATTATGAGTTTCAAGTTTCTTTATTTATGATACGGAACTCCACAGGAGGTCCACATGAAACACACGCATTAGTGAAAAGCGTAAAAGAGAATAAAAAAACTAAACCTTCATATACAGCTAAATGAGTCAATATAAAGATAAAAAAAAACATTTGAAAAAGTTACAAATTCTAATACAAAACATTTCATTTAGGGGAGCGGAGAAGGTCTGCAATAACTCTGCAGCAGTGCGTGAGGAGAGAGTGAGGCAAATAGGATGCAGCCATCTACGGTGATATTGCGACAAAGCGTGACAGATAAAAACAACATGATTAAAATCTTGGGCTCCATTTTGACAAAGGTTACACATATCTGAGGATTCGCACCATCTAGCCCGTAATATATTAGGAGGAAGCAGCCCCTGTTGCAGCAGGAGCCAGAATCTTCTCACCCTATGAGGAAGGTTCCAGCTAAGATATGGCTGCATTACCTTCAATCGTATGGTGTCAATAATAAATTGAAAACTCTGCCTGTGTACACAAGCCTGTTTGTCCAGGCGAAGGCTTGCGGACCAAGTTACTTGCTTAATTGTAGATTTGAGCAGCGCAGGAGAAAATGTAAAAATGGTTGTGGGGTCTAATTGTAAAAGATCTATGGCATATATAAAATTCCTGCCAATCGTCTATTTCATTCTGCTGCAAGCCAAATTTTATTTTTTTTAACAATGACTGCAGAGAGTCATAATCACATGTCATCAAGCTAGCCGCCCAGCGAATAACCGCAGCCAAACCTTGGACAAAAGCACTGCGCAAGCCCAACTGGAGCCTTAATATAGCTGCTAAAAAGGCAGAATTTGCGGATGTAAGATTCCTCAAGATATGGCCCTCAAGTTTATCAAGAAAGACACATTTAGAAACATCAATATGTTCTATTCCATAGAGCAAAGCCCGATAAACCTCTAGGAGATATTTGAAATGTATCCTACCCGTTGCCCTATATAGGGCATTCAAGCAGTTAGCCTGAGATAGAGCCTTGTGTTGATTATCTTCTGTATGCTCCCTATTGTTAAGATTCCCATAGACAATTTTGCCCAAAAATATGTACGAGTTTACTCTTTCAAGTTGCTGATCTCCCAGAAACCAACGGAATCTGTCATATTTAAACCTGTTTTTCCCATGAAAACACCAGATTTTACTTTTGGAGCAGTTTACTTTTAAAAAATGGGCTTCAGTGAATTTCCACAGGGCTTGAAGGTGATTGTTAAGCCCTTTCAGGGTACAGTCCAATATAAGTATGTCAACCGCATAAAGCAGACAACATAACAGGCTTCCTCCCAATTCTGGGGCAAAACCCTCGCACCAAATTAAATAGGTCGGTAGATCAGAGATATACAAGGAAAAGAGCAACGGGGCCAGCATACAACCTTGTTTTAGGCCATTCTGAGTTGGGATTGCATAGGACAAGCCTCTTTCTCCCCCTAGCAATACACTACACCAGGTTCAGGAATGGAGAGCAACCACCAGGTCTAAAAGGATGCCAAGCATGCCTAATCTTAGGAGCTTTTTCCACAGCATAACTCTACTTTATCTACTTTATCAAATGCTGTGGAAAAGTCAATGAAGGCTGCATAAATCACCTCCCCTCTCAGGGAGACATATTTCTCATTTATTACTTGAAGGACTGAGATGTTATCCATTGTACCATGTTTTGTCCCTAAAGCCTGATTGCTCCAGGGGGATAATTTTATTCCTTTCTGCCCAATCGCTAATCTTGGGAAAGCAGATATTTGGCAAACAACAAATTCTGACCACACCCAAAAGAGCGATCTGGCGATAGTACCCAGGACAGTTATGGTCCCCTTTCTTGTGTAGAGGAACAATAATACTACCCTTCCAAGATGGGGGATATTCCTGGTTTTGTAGCAGCATTGAAAAACCTGGAACAAGATTTTGCACCAGGTGGGTATATCGTGTTTTATTACCAGTGTAGCAATTTCATCAGGGACCATTCCAGCCAAACTTCGCATGCCTCTGATTACATCCTCAATTCCTTTTAGAGTGGGGTATGTGTATAGGGAATCTGCCCCAACTTGAGGGAGCTCCACAGTATTCCCATTAGAAGCGCAAAGGCCAGATAAAAAGGTAAACCAGCTGATTTCATTAATGGTAATTGGGAGGGATCTAGTTCTCGTGCCACACCTGTCTACAACCAATGACCAGAAACACCTGGTATGGCCATTAAAAGCTGCTTCCCTTACCGCAATCCAGAATTTATCCATAGTATCCTTTTTTTAGATGAGCTCTTTTACGCCTCTTTCATCTTTTTAATAGGTCTAACCGAGATCGCCTTTATAATGTGTATTCCCTATATTGCTTACAAGTGAGAGCATTAATTTCTCTGTTCAGTAAAAGTAGAAGGCGAGATTTTTACAGTATACTTGCTCTGGACCTTCTGGCTGGT
This sequence comes from Pleurodeles waltl, assembly GCF_031143425.1. NCBI lineage: Eukaryota > Metazoa > Chordata > Amphibia > Caudata > Salamandridae > Pleurodeles > Pleurodeles waltl. Next base: position 661,347,040 of record NC_090451.1, read on the forward strand.
GGTCAAAGTTAACTGCTGCATTAACTCAGTGAATCTCTCCAAAACTTTTCCGGCCCAGTTACCAAGGTCATCCAAGGCGATCTCTAAAATACATTTGAGCCCCTCAAACCTTCCGGGGGACCAATGCGTCCATTATGAGTTTGTGCCATTCAAACGGTGAGTAATTGCAGAATTGGTGTCTGAGCGCAACTGACACTGTTTCACTCATTCCTGTCACTTAACTCTGTTTACATTTTGTCAGTTTTTTCTTGGTCAAATGTGAAGACAAAATAAACTGCATGTGTAGGGTTTTTTTAATATACTAAACTCATAATCCTAATTGGCCAAAAAACTCAAGATTAGGCACCATTGGTATTCTGCAATCCCAGCATTCAGTAAAGCTTTGGGCGTAGCTACAAACAACATAACTTTTGCTTCCACCTCGTTCCTTCCTTTCACCGTCCTACACTTCCTGCCTGTTTATCTCACCCTTCCAGGTTCTTTCCATCCCTGCTTTCTCCCTCTGTCGCAGTTTTACTGTCTTTATTTTTCTTCTTTCTTAATTTCAATCATTCTTATACCTGATCAAAGTGGTATTGGAAGAGTGCTGGTACCCACCATCGCCAGCCATCAGCACAAATTAAGCACAGGGTGATTAGTTCCAAATATGGCGAAAAAGCAGAGGACGAGCAAGCCAAACTCCGGCACAAAGTTTTAGAAGCTGGCATCTATGATACTGGTCACCCCTAGTGCAAGCACACGGTCTGGGACAGGCCCATTTTTCATGGGAGTATCAACGTGTGCATGATAAAAGTCAAAAAGTGCACAAATTAGATCAGGAAAATGAAAAAGGAAGGAAAGCTGCAAGTATCACACAGTTCTTCATATTTCTGTCTAGTACCCCCTATTATGTATGATGGAATGTGGGGTCTCCTATCATTTCTCTTTTCTGTGTAATGTTTTGACTACATAGATCCATGATGCTTCTATGATGGAGCCTGCACGCCCATCATCTTTCTTCCTAATGTAGTGTTACCTCGCTCTATCAGTAGAGTGTCTCTTTGACGAAGGGTCTCTTCTGGTAGCGCCATGAGTGTCTGATTCCTTTCTATCTGTGAGCAGGGCCTGCAGCTCCCAGGATGAATACACTCTGTCCAAAGGTGTCTTTCGTTGTCACTAACTATAAGCCTTATAAACCGAGAAGTAATATTTTGAAATAACTCTCTGAACCAGAAGAACAAGTAACTGACCTTCGGCAACGCTTTTTCTGGTGGATACATTAGCTACCTGTGGATTCCTCACCTTATGAATTCTCCCAATGCGCCAGCATTCAACGGAAAATCTACTTCCCAGCTCTCCACGTCGACAAGGGCGTCACAATTGTACGGCTCCCACGCAACTCCATCTGACGTCACCGTGACAATAAGAGGTCCTCGCCAGCGTGCTGAGGTCAGTTTCACCCATTTTTTACGTGCCTTTGAGGCAAACAGGTGAAAACCGACCTCACAATAGCTCAAATTAATACACACATACAACCATATTGATGTAACACAATTACACCCATCATTTATGTAAATAAAATTATCAAAACATATATACACTTGTAAAACAACACTCGTAGTATGACCAGACAGGCAACGGCAAGGCGGGTGGGACTATGAGGAATCCACAGGTAGCTAATGTATCCACCAGAAAAAGCATTATCGAAGGTAAGTAACATTTTCTTCAGATGAATACAACTACCTGTGAATCCCTCACCTTACGAATAGAGTCCCAAAGCAGTACCGCACTCGGAGGTTGGTGCCTGACTGGTCAAACCAAGAACTCCTGCAATACAGAACGTGCAAAATGGCCGTCCCTCCTAACCTCCGAGTCCAAGCAATAATGCTTAGCAGAGGTGTGGAGGGATGCCCAAGTTGCTGCCTTGCAAATATCCACCACTGGAACCCCTCTAACCAGGGCCAAAGTGGCAGACTTAGCCCTGGTCGAATGGGCTCTAATACCCTCAGGAGGAACCTTCTTTGCCAAAGAGTAATAGACCTTAACTCAAAGAATGACCCACATGGTCATAGTTCTTTTATGGACCGCTCTGCCCTTCCTCTTTCCTATATATCCAACGAATAGATGGTCTTCCAAAAAAAAAGTCCTTTGTTCTCTCACAATAAAAACTGAGAGCCCTTCTGGGGTCCAAACAATGGAGTCTCTCTTCTTCCTTTGAAGGATGAGGAGGAGGGTAGAAAGATGGAAGGGTAATGGTCTGCCCCATATGGAAAGGAGTGACAACTTTAGGTAGAAAAGCCGCCCTGGTTTTCAGCACCACTTTGTCAGGATATAAAGTAAAAGGAGGTTTAACACTAAGGGCCTGAAGCTCACCGACATGCCTAGCTGGCGTAATAGCTATCAGAAAAACTGTCTTGAGGACTAAAAATCATAACGGACAAGAATGCCTGGGTTCAAACGGTGAACCCATTAAAAAAGTCAAAAGCAGATTCAAATCCCACTGAGGCATAAGAAACGGAGTGGGAGGAAATTTATTAGTTAAACCTTTTAAGAACCTAATAACAATAGGAGACTTAAACAAGGAGGGTTGATCCGGAAGGCAAAGAAAGGCTGACAGTGCTACCAAATAGCCTTTAACAGTAGCAACTGCACAACCCTTCTGTGCCAAAGCTAATGCAAACAACAGAACATCAGATAGATGAGCCCTCAAGGGATCAATTTATTTCTCTTCACACCAAGCCACGAATTTTGCCCACCTGCCGGCATCAACAGCCTTAGTGGAGTGTAGCCTGGCCAATAAAATAGCATCCACTACCTCTGGTGAGAGAGAGAAAGCACTCAGATTGCCCAGTTTAATCTCCAGGCATGTGGGTGCAGGCTCTGGAGGTGGGGGTGTAGAATATGCCCCAGCGACTGCGAGAGGAGATCTGCCCTGAGAGGGAGACGGAGCGGAGGGCACAGTGAGATTTGGAGAAGGTCCACGTACCACACTCTTCTCGGCCAATCCAGAGCTATTAAAATGACTTGAGCCCGATCTTTGCGAATCTTCCTCAGAACCCGAGGAATCAAGGGTATGAGGGGAAAACGCGTAAAGCAACTGGTCGCACCAAGACATCTGAAACGCGACCCCCAAAGCTCACTGCACCGGATACTGGAGGTCGCAGAACGACAGGCAGTGCGCGTTCTCCCGAGTGGCAAACAGATCTATCCGCAGAGAACCCCACATCAAAAAGATGTGACTGACCAGATCCGGATGGAGACGCCACTTGTGATTGGCCGAGAAATGCCGACTAAGAGTGTCCACATGTACATTCAGCACTTCAGCCAGATGATTTGCTACCAAGCAAATACGATGGTCCTGAACCCAGGGCCAGAGCCGCAGAGCCTCTATGAAGAGAAGGTACGACCCCACTCCTCCCTGCTTGTTTATATACCACATCGCATTAGTGTTGTCCGTCAAGACGTGAACTTACTGACCGCGAAGGGACAGGAGGAAGGCCTTGAGAGCCAGACGTATCGCCCGCAATTCTAACAGATTGATAAGAAAAGTCTGTTCCACTGGAGACCAATGATCCTTGATCTCCAGGTCCCCCTGATGAGCTACCCACCCTAGAGTGGAAGCATCCGTTATGACCGTGGCCACCGGAGGCGGCAGTGAAAACGGCCTTCCTTGGGAGAGGTTGCCATCCACAGCCCACCATCGTAGATCCGCTGCAGCATCTCTGAAGATTGTTATCGACTCCTCGAGATCCCCTTTGTGTTGAAACCACTGCCTGTGGAGGCACCATTGGAGAGCCCTCATGTGTCAACATGCATGAGTGACCAACAGAATGCAAGAGGCGAACAGACCGAGCACGCGTAAGACCTTGAGGACTGGAATAACCGCTCTATTCTGAAACATTGGAATCAACGCCTGGATGTCCTGAATCCGCTGAGGCGGAGAATAGGCCCACTTCAATGTTGCATCCAGTACTGCCCCAATGAACAGGAGGCGCTGAGAGGGCTCCAGGTGAGACTTGGGCACATTTATCGAAAAACCCAGACTGAACAACAACTGAGTTGTCATTTGCAAGTGATGCAGCACAAGCTCCGGAGACTTGGCTTTGATCAACCAATCGTCCAGGCAAGGGAATACCGATATTCCCTTCCTTCTGAGACTTGCTGCAACCACCGCCATCACCTTCGTGAAGACTCAAGGGGCTGAAGTAAGACCAAACGGAAGGACCGCAAACTGGTAGTGTTTCAACGCCACCACAAACTGGAGATACTTCCTGTGTGACTTGAGAATAGGGATATGAAAGAAAGCATCCTGCAAGTCAACAGACACCATCCAATCCTCTTTGTCCAATGCCAGAAGTACCTACGCTAGAGTCAGCATCTTGAATTACTCCTGTTTGAGAAACCAATTCAAAATCCTCAGATCCAGGCTTGGTCTCAATCGACCATCCTTGTTGGGAATCAGAAAATATCTTGAATAACAACCCTGAACCCTTTCCTGCTCTGGAACCAACTCCACTGCACCTTTTGGTAACAGGATTTGAACCTCTTGCTGCAACTACAGGAGATGGTCTTCTGAACAAAACGAGGGACGGGGAGGGATGGGAGTGGGGAACTCCTGAAAAGTAAGAGCGTATCCTTTCCTCACAATATTTAGAACCCAGGAGTCTGATGTGGTTAACTCCCACTTGTGGAGAAAAAGACGTAACCTTCCCCCTACAGGAGAAGTATGGCTGAAAATGGGCAGAAAACTAGGGCTGCTTCCCTTGTTGTTGTCCTCCAGAGGAAGAGGATGATGCAGGGTGCTGCTGGGTGGCCCCTCTTGTCCGAACCCTCCCCCGCCCTCTAAAGGATCTATATGGGAGGCTGATAGGCTGTTGGACTGTTGACTAGGGTCTCCCACGATAAACGGCTCCACGCCCAAATCCCCTGAACCTCTGAAAAGACCTGAAAGGGGTAGTAGTGGAAGCCTGCAGACCCAAAGACCTTGCTGTGGCCCTACTGTCCTTAAAGCGCTCTAAGGCAGAGTCAGCTTTAGCCCCAAAAAGCTTCTCTCCATCAAAAGGCAGGTCCAATAGAGTGGTCTGGACAACCGAAGAAAAGCCAGAGGACCTCAACCACGCATGCCTCCTGGTAGCAACAGAGGTACCCATCGCCCTAGCCACTGAGTCTGTGGAATCCAGACCAGACTGGAAAATCTGCGTAGCCGCCACCTGAGCATCTGGCAGGAGTTCACCAAACTGTCCTTGCATCTCCTGCTGCAAGTCTGGAACCATAGCTTTAGACGTGTCCATCAGGGCGTGCACATATCTTCCTAACACACAGGTAGCGTTTGCTGCTTTCAGGGCCATACTACAGGAAGAAAAAGTCTTCTTTGCCGACTGCTCCATTCTCTTGGACTCCCTGTCTGAAGGAATCACAGGGAAGGAGCCTGGTGCAGAATGTGTGGAACATGAGGCCTGAACTACTAGACTCTCAGGGGTGGGATGTTTTGACAAAAAAAAACAGATCTCCAGGAGCCACCCTATATCATCGTGCCACAGATCTGTTGACAGCTGGGGACGACACAGGCTTCCTCCATACCTCTCAAATAGACTCTGTAAGAGCATCATTAAATGGGAGCAATGGATCTGCTGAAGAAGGATGCAGGACCTCTGTCAAAATATTAGTTTTCACCTGAGCAGCAGGCAACGGAAGATCCAAATAATTTAATGCCTTCCTGACCACAGTATGGAAAGAGGCCGATTCCTCTGTAAACTCACCTGGAGAAGAAAGGTCCCACTCCGGGGAAATGTCTAGCCCACTGGCTGAGTCAAATCCTTGACATTCCCCCAGGGGCTCCGCAATCTCTCCTTCCAGCAGCTGCCTCTGGTACTCCTGCTCCTCTAAAAACCTTAATGCTTTTCTGCTCGACCTCAGCCAGGCCTCTAACCTTGGCGTTGACATCGAGTTAGCCGACCTCGATGATACCGGCTTCAGGACTGAAAGACGCAGCCCAGGAGAAGAAGGAGAGACACTACGGTCCAATCTGGATCCATCCGGCGCCGGAGCGGATCCCATTGGCGCCGTGGACACCTAAGGCTCCGTCATCGGCATTGACTGATAAGGTGATGTCATCGGCGCCGCAGGTCTATAAGGCGATGTCATCGGCGCCGTAGGTCTTTGAGGTGACTTCATCTGTGCCGAACCGGCACCCTTAGCCGGATAAAAGGGCATAAATGGCGCCGCCTTGTAAGGAGCCTAAGAGCCCAATGTAAATGCCAAAGGATCCGTGGGACCAGCCGGTGCACCAGCAGGGGCCATAACATTAAACATATCAAACATGGCATTTAAAAATGCCGCCGGATCCGCTCCCGGAGCCGGGAAGGCAGGATACTGCTGGCCTTCTTGTGGCACTTGTGCCGGATGAGCATCTGACTCCTGCACCCCAGGCAAAAAGCGAGGACTCTCTTGAGGCACGATCACCTTGAAGACCGACTGCGCCGGAGAAGCCTGTGGAGTCACCGTAGGACTAACCTCCCACATCGCAGTCTAGCTGGAGATCTGGACCTTGAATGGCTTCGAGCCGAACGACGCAGAGAGCCGTGTCGACGCCGCTTCTTATGTTTTTTCGAAGAAGTGTGAGAAGACGATCTACGATGGCTTCTATGTCCTTTTTTCCCCTTAGCCAAAAACAGTTTGGCTTCTCTCTCCTTCAGCGCCTTTGGATTCATGCTTTGGCAAGACACACACTCCTTGACGTCATACTCTGAACTTAAACACCAAAGGCGATCATCATGAGAGTCCGTAACCGACATGCGACCCCCCGCACTCCCAACAAGGCTTAAACCCAGACTTCCTAGGAGGAGACATTGTAACCAGAAACAAGTAGGAAACACCTTCAACAGCAGCAAGAGCTAGGAGAAAACCGTTAGCGGTGAAGGCACGGAAAAAAGGGAACTGACGTCAGCACGCCTGCGAGGACCTCTTATTGTCACGGTGACGTCAGACGGAGTCGTGTAGGAGCCGTGCAATTGTGACGTCGACGTGGAGAGCTAGGAAGAAGATTTTCTGTTGAATGATGGCGCATTGGGAGAATTCATAAGGTGAGGAATCCACAGGTAGTTGTATCCATCAGAAATGTGCTCTGGACTGTTCATGCCTTAGCTTTAGTGGTGCAACAGCATCAGCCCTCAGGCAGCCGTAGGGTTCTGTACTCGCTCCAGTTGTGCCTTTACACCAACTTCAAAATTATTAGTTCTACCAAGATGAAAACTGAACTGCCAGTGGAACAATTTCTGAAACAGGGTTTTGACATGGAACTAGCTTTCAGTTTAAAGCTAAAAACAAAGTCCCAGCAGAAATGTTTATTTCATTTAGCAGATGCAGAACCATCTGTGGCTCTCAGGAGCTGATAGACAGGACGGCTGATACATTGAGGCTGTGGTAAGCAGCTAATTTGCAACAAGAAGCGGGAAGTGTTATGGTTTTGGACCAGCACAGCTGTAAGCGGCTGGGCATGACTGTAAACGGGATGTTACAGTCCATTTCTCCCTCAGTAAAACTCCATTCCAAGAGGGCCACCATACACAGATTCCATTGCAAGATGGCCAGCAAACATCAAATAATTTCTGCATGAGCCTTGCTGAATCACCTTCCAGGTAAGTGGTTCATGTTAAGACATCAGCCCCTTCCTTCGTGGTGGTTCCTTTTCCACCTGTTCATAAAGAGCAACTGACCAGAGTACTAATGCATTGTAGCTCCTGACCTTGGAGACTTTATTCCAGCCAGCTCCAGATCCCACTCCAGCACTGGTTCTGTTCCAGTCATTCAAGCTTCTGCTCCAGATTGATTCTGACCAATAACCAAAACTTCAGCCAGGCAAGAATTGACCTACAATTGGGACCCAACACCTTGGAGGGTTTCTGTTCCCTTTGGATTGTTTCCTCCTGCTTCTGGCTGACACTACCTTCCACACTGCATTGTCCTTGGAACCTGTGTTATGCCCCGGACAGACAATGTGGCTTCCAGAAAGGGCAGTTTTTTTCTTAAAGATGTAAGAAAGAGTTAAAGGATCACCAACTGTGCATAAACGCTGAGAAGAAGTGGGCAGAAGACTACATCAAATGGCTTCTAAAACTGACTTTTTTTGCTAAGGGTGTGCCCTGTACCCACACTTTCATATTTCCTAGGTAAACTGCATTCACCCCTCTCTCTGACATTCTCCCAAACACCAGCAGTCCAACCTGGGGCGGGAGAAGGGGCATTTATGTGTGCACTCATGCAAGTTTGTGTGTTTTTAGGTGTCTCCCCCACCACAGGCAAGCATGAAAAAATAAGAGGTAGCTGATCAGTATGACTATCATTTTCTAGGTCGTTAGTACATAATGATGTTGTTCCTAGTTTAAAAAAAATAACAGATTCAACCTTCATACTAAATGATGCAAACAGCACTTTGCTTAAGTGATTTTCCAGCTTTCTGTGCCAGGGTGAAACTCTAATGATGAAATACTCTGTTTATCAATAAATTACCAGCTGATAATGCAAGAGCTCAAAGATAATATCCACCAGACAGGGAAGCTCTTTATGTAATTCAAATATTGCAAGCGGAGATTACAGGATCTAGGTGTAAATCAAATAATTCAATGTTCACTTCACAAAGAACCACTTGCTGTCCATTTTATGTAAATGTTTTCATTTCTACATCCTCATGTTAGATGTTTAATGATTTGGGATGAATCAAATTAAGGATAAAATAATTAAGCTTACCAAAGAGATTGCATGAATTACAATGAATGGCGCATTAGCTGGTGAGATTTCACATTGATGGGAAACAGCAAATTGTGTGATAGAGTCGTCCACTATTTTTTTTTTTTTTTTTACCTCTTGGAGAAAAATGAGTGTAACATGCTTGCCCGAACCTCCAAATAGGAGTCAGGTTAAATCCTGTACATGCTGGTCGTACTCCACGTAGGTTCACTTGAGAATCTCAAGCAATCCTCATCTGGAGGGTTCCACAGCGATGGGCACTCACTTTTAGGGAAAAAATGCCCTCTTCCGGTTGTGAACCTGAGAACACTTGAAGGATGCCAGCGTGGAATGTGAGGTTCTTCAGTCTAGAAAGGATAGGACTATGGTAGTAAAGTTAGAACAAGAGTGGTTCGAGCCACCGGGGTCAAACTTGCTAAAGCCTTCCTGGCAATCCCGGCACCTTGTGTTGGGCAAGGCATGATCGGTCAAAACCATAGGGTTAGCAAGCCTAGTGGTGAGGTAGGGATCCAACTCCAATTCCAAGGAGTTAGGCAGTGGCATAGCCTGATGCTGAGGTGCAAGGGCCCAGGCAGTGCCTGCCTGCTTGCTAAATGGATACTCGCCGGTCAGAAGGGCTAATCCTGCACAGTGGCTCATATAACCTGTAAGTGCCCCCAAGTTTGGTGTTTGTACCTCAGGGAAGGTAAGAACCACACTGCCCCTCCCTGAAATGCATCTAGGATGAGGTGGCTAGACACCAAGTTTTTTTGGGGGGATTTTGGATAAGTAGAAATGCCCCGGTCCTAAGCATGGTAATATTAACACCAAGAGACAATAGTACCACTGGTGTGGGCTACTGAGGCCAGGTTTACATGTGAGAATGATACCTTCTTGGACATATGCGACCTGTTTAATTTACTCAGCTTTACGAATACCCGTGGTGTAGTGAATTCTCTCTTTGTAGAAGTGTCTTGCAATAACTCCTCTTCCACACTCTGGACCAATTAATAAACACTGAAGTGTGGCACTCAGCCAAGCGAGACTGAGGGGCTCATTACGAGTGTGGTGGTCTATAGACCGTCACACTCGTGGTGGTGGTCCGGACTGCCACCAATGCAGCGGCCCGACGGCCACAATAAAACCCTGGCAGTCGGACCACCAGGGAACCACCAGCACCTCCAGATCACCAGGATCTTGGATCCCTGCAGTCTGGAGGTGGCAGAGATCCTAATCCGCCAGGGCAGCGCTGCTCTAGGGATTACGACCTCGTTCTTCACCAGCCTTTTCATGGCAGTAACACCTCCATGAAAAGGCTGGAGGAGAAGAGGTGCAGGGAGTCACAGGGGTTGATGCACTGCCCATGCACTTGGCATGGGCAGTGCAGGGCCCCGCTACCCAGCACCACTGCAATGTTCACTGTCTGCTCTGCAGACAGTGAACACTACGAGGGTGCTGGTGCACCCTGCAGGCTACTTATGAGCCGGTGACAATGCTGTAGCCTATTTCCTGCTATGCTCTCAGACGTAAACCGAGGTTTCTGCCTGCCAGCCTAGCAGGAAACTCTTAATTGGGCAGGCATGGAGGTAGCCTGTGTGGCTGCAACCTCCCTGTCGGTAAAAACAGTCCGCCAAACTTGTAATGACCCCCTGAGCCTTTTTTTGTAACCAAATACAGGTTTCCTAAGCAGTAGTAAAATTAGGTGGACCTACAAAGGACATGGTAAAATCAGGGCCACTGGTCGTTCCTCGAGGCCCAGTCGCTTTTGGGTCAATCTTTTAAAAAAGTCACAAACCACCTTACTGCAATGTTAGAACACACACACCCAAACACACACACTCTCCCCCAACACCCCCCCCTCTCCAAAACACACCCAAACATGTAATTGTGTAATTTGGACCTATATTGACATCGAAGGGTTCTGGTTACATTTACAAACCACAAGGCTAACCCTCAAGATGGCACTATTACACAGTTTACTTGTTATGTATTGTTTAGATTACATGATTTTTTAAATAGTTTTAGTACTCTTTCAATTTAGTATGCAATAGTGGCCAGAAACTACAGATAAGTCTGTCAATATTTTGTAAAATGTATTTGTTTGTTGGGGATAATGTGCTAATATTTAAACTGAGCAACAATATGTATTATTGTAAATCAAATTTGAAATGCCACATGCACTATATGTAGATTAAAAACGTGCATTCTAAAATGTGCTCTTCGTTTGTAGTACATTGACACGCTAGAGATGGTTGAACAAGACATACATTAAGAAAGAAATTAAACTGAAACGTGGTTTTTGCTGACAGGGTTCCACATTTACAATGTTTATTCTCACACAAGGGAGTTTTCATTTATAAATAGTTGCACTAAGGATAGGGCAGCATGGGTAACTTTGTCAGGTCTGTTGATTATTGATCTAAGAGTATCACTCATTGTGAAAGTGTTTCTTTTCTTTTACCAGCATTGAAAGAAAGATGAAATGCTGTGTTTAACATTTGCATTTATTTAGGGAAGCTAAATAGCCAGCAAATGACTAGAACGCTGTGAATTATGGGAAATAATTCATTGTTCATAATACCCACTTTAGATATATATATATATATATATATATATATACACACACACACACACGTATATTCCATCTTGTGGCTGCTGAACGTCTTTATAAGTCATTAATGTGCAATAAAACAGTAGCCTTAAACATAAAATAAATCGGAACCATCAGCATACTTTGTAACTTTTCTTGTTCACTTCATCAAAAACTCAATTAGTCCCACATGGTTTCTCTGTCTTGAAACAAGGCACCTGTATGCTCTGCAGTCATTTTTGTGTTGTACCCTTTTTAAGTAATTCAATTAATTTCCTTAGGAATGATGCTAACCTGAGTCCCATCTTTCACACAGATAGCTCCCAGAACATCTATATAAGCAGTGAAGTAGAGCCATTCTTCAAGAACAGATTGAGAGGGGAATGATTGTTTTTTTGTTTTTGAGACCTACCTTAGATTATTCATGCACGCTCGGGTAAATATCCTCTTGTCCTACAGACCAGCAGGCCATTGCTAATCCATTAGCTAAGTAATAAACAGAATCATGGCCTGCTCTACAAGTCCATGTTCTCATTTGTAATTCTGCTCTTCTTGGGCATAAGGGCCTTAGAGAATTCAATAGGCTCTTCAAGGAGGACAGAATTTTTTCATCTAGGATAAGTGTACCCAGAGGGCTAATGAAATCAAGGCCATTGCCTCTGTTCAACTGCAGACAGTGGCTACGCAAACATCTCCCTCGCTCCTGTGTAAAACAAACGCTTCAAAAGTGTTTGTTTTATAAAGCGCAGTGGGATTGAGCTTTCTTGCATATTGTATGGACAATGTGCCAACTGCACCTCTATATGCACTGTACATTTGTTTTTTGTTCTGCCTCGAATATAAGGCCCACCTCGTACTCTTGTCTACCAAGTGCTGAGCTGCCTTCTCTATTATGAGTATATATGAGAAACCGCAGTGTGCTGAGAAAATCTGCAGCAATTGCAATGTCCTGCAGAGCCCTGGGTGAGCAGTAGTTTGCAAGGACCAGGAAGAAATTCAACAAAGTATCTCTACTCAGGAAGGAAGGATACGGTTTGTGAACTTGCCAAAAATTGATTCCCGGATAACTGACAGTGACTGCTGTGATTCTACTGATGTCTTCTGCAGGACTTCTGACTGGGTGCAAGGTTTGGACATTTCTACTACTAATTGTTAATTGGTAACAGGAAAAATGTGCGAGTTGGTTGGGGGGGGCAACACTGCTGGGCCTGGTCCACCTGGCCAAGCATGGCAGGCAAAGGGTAGAGAAGATCTCCTTTAACCCCTTCGCTGCCAGGCCTTTTCCCCCCTACTGTGCCGAGCCTTTTTTTGGCTTTTTGGGGCAGTTCGCGCTTAGGCCCTCATAACTTTTTGTTCACATAAGCTACCCACGCCAAATTTGCGTCCTTATTTGCCAACATCCTAGGGATTCTAGAGGTACCCAGACTTTGTGGGTTCCCCAGAAGGAGGCCAAGAAATTAGCCAAAATACAGTGAAAACTTCGTTTTTTTAAAAAAAAAAATGGGAAAAAGGGGCTGCAGAAGAAGGCTTGTGGTTTTTCCCCTGAAAATGGCATCAACAAAGGGTTTGCGGTGCTACAATCACCAGCTTCCCAGCTTTCAGGAACAGGCAGACTTGAATCAGAAAACCCAATTTTTCAACACAATGTTGGCATTTTACTGGGACATACCCCATTTTTACGTTTTTTTGTGCTTTCAGCCTCCTTCCAGTCAGTGACAGAAATGGGCATGAAACCAATGCTGGATCCCAGAAACCGCAACATTTCTGAAAAGTAGACAAAATTCTGAATTCAGCAAGGGGTAATTTGTGTAGATCCTACAAGGGTTTCCTACAGAAAATAACAACTGAAAAAAAAGAAAATTGAAATTGAGGTGAAAAAATCTGCAATTTTTCTCTATGTTTTACTCTGTAACTTTTTACTGCAATGTCAGATTTTTTAAAGCAATATACCGTTACGTCTGCTGGACTCTTCTGGTTGCGGGGATATATAGGGCTTGTAAGTTCATCAAGAACTTTAGGTACCCAGAGCCAATAAATGACCTGCACCCTGCAGTGGGTTTTCATTCTATACCGGGTATACAGCAATTAATTTGTTGAAATATAAAGAGTAAAAAATAGCTATCAAGAAAACCTTTGTATTTCCAAAATGGGCACAAGATAAGGTGTTGAGGAGCAGTGGTTATTTGCACATCTCTGAATTCTGGGGTGCCCATACTAACATGTGAATTACAGGGCATTTCTCAAATAGAAATCTTTTTTACACACTCTCTTATATTAGGAAGGAAAAAATGTAGAGAAAGACAAGGGGCAATAACACTTGTTTTGCTATTCTATGTTCCCCCAAGTCTCCCGATAAAAATGATACCTCACTTGTGTGGGTAGGCCTAGCGGCCGTGACAGGAAATGCCCCAAAACACAACGTGGACACATCCCATTTTTTCACAGAAAACAGAGGTGGTTTTTGCAAAGTGCCTACTTGTAGATTTTGGCCTCTAGCTCAGCCGGCACCTAGGGAAACCTACCAAACCTGGGCATTTTTGAAAACTAGAGACCTAGGGGAATCCAAGATGGGGTGACTTGTGGGGGCTCTGACCAGGTTCTGTTACCCAGAATCCTTTGCAAACCTCAAACTTTGGCTAAAAAAACACATTTTCCTCACATTTCGGTGACAGAAAGTTCTGGAATCTGAGAGGAGACAAATTTCCTTCCACCCAGCGTTCCCCTAAGTCTCCCGATATAAATGGTACCTCTCTTGTGTGGGTAGGCCTAGCGCCCACGAAAGGAAATGGCCCAAAACACAATGTTGATACATCCCATTTTTTTACAGAAAACAGAGGTGTTTTTTGCAAAGTGCCTACCTGTAGATTTTGGCCCCTAGCTCAGCCGGCACCTAAGGAAACCTACCAAACCAGCACATTTTTTAAAACTAGAGACCTATGGGAATCCAAGATGGGGTGACTTGTGGGGCTCTGACCAGGTTTTGTTATCCAGAATCCTTTTCAAACCTCAAAATTTGGCTAAAAAAACAAATTTTCCTCACATTTCGGTGACAGAAAGTTCTGGAATCTGAGAGGAGCCACACATTTCCTTCCACCCAGCGTTCCCCCAAGTCACCCGATAAAAATGGTACCTCACTTGTGTGGGTAGGCCTAGCGCCCACAAAAGGAAATGGCCCAAAACACAACATGGACACATCACAATTTTTCACAGAAAACAGTGCCTACCTGTGGATTTTGGCCTCTAGCTCAGCCGCCACCTGGGGAAACCTAGCAAACCAGCACATTTCTGAAAACTAGACACCTAGGGGAATCCAAGATGGGGTGACTTGTGGGGCTCTGACCAGGTTCTGTTACCCAGAATCCTTTGCAAACCTCAAAATTTGGCCAAAAAAACACTTTTTCCTCTCATTTCGGTGACAGAAAGTTCTGGAATCTGAGAGGAGCCACAAATGTCCTTCCACCCAGCGTTCCCCCAAGTCTCCCGATAAAAATGGTACCTCACTTGTGTGGGTGGGCCTAGCGCCCACAAAAGGAAATGGCCCAAAACACACCGTGGACACATCACATTTTTTCACAGAAAACAGAGGTGTTTTTTGCAAAGTGCCTACCTGTGGATTTTGGCCTCTAGCTCAGCCGGCCCCAGGGGGGCAGAAATGGCCTAAAATAAATTTGACCTAAAATCGGCCGATCTGCCCCCAAAGTGGGCAGAAATGGCCTAAATACAATTTGCCCCTCCAGGGGAGCGACCCCCTGCCTAAGGGGTCGCTCCCCATCTCTAAAAAAAAAAAAAAAAAAAAAATTAGTCCTGGCGCCTAGAGGTTTCTGCCGCCCCCCCCCCGGGTCAGATCGGCCTAATAACAATAGGCCGATCTAACCCCAAGGGGGGCAGAAATGGCCTAAAATATATGTGCCCTCCCCCCCAGGGAGTGACCCTTGCCTACGGGGTCGCTCCCCTTGCCTGACGGCGCCAAAAAAACGTCCCTGGTGCCTAGTGGTTTCTGCCCCCCCTTGGGGGCAGATTGACCTAAAATCGGCCGATCTGCCTCCAAAGCGGGCAGAAATGGCCTAAATACAATTTGCCCCTCCAGGGGAGTGACCCTTGCTTAAGGGGTTGCTCCCCATCTGTAAAACAACAACAACAACAAAAAAATCCCTGGTGCCTAGTGATTTCTGCCCCCATCGGCCTAATTAAAATAGGCTGATCTGCCCCCCTGGGGGGCAGAAATGGCCTAAAATAAATTTGCCCCCCAGGGGAACGACCCTTGCCTAAGGGGGTCGCTCCCCTTACGTGAAATTCACGAACAAAAAAAAAAACTCCCTGGTGTCTAGTGGTTTCTGCCCCCCTTGGGGGCAGATTGGCCTCATAAAAATAAGCCAATCTGCCCCCAAAGGGAGCGACCCTTGCCCAAAGGGTCGCTCCCTTATGACAATTTCCATTTTGAAATAGACATCCCTGGTGTCTAGTGGGCGTTTTGACAGCCGGATTGCTTTCAATCCGGCTGCCAAAACGCAGAGAGAGACTTCAAAGGGAAGGAAATACATTTCCTTCCCTTTGAAGCCTCTCTGCCTCCTCCACATGATCGGAAGAGAAAGCGAAGGAGGAGGCATTGTGACAATCAGCACGTGCTTGCGCGCTGACGTCACAGGGGGTTGGGGGGGTCGGGGGTGGAAGGGGAAGGGCTTCCCCTTCCATCCCTGACTTGGGGGGTGGGGGGGGAACCCCACAGAGTGAGCGCTAGCACTCCCTCTTGGCTGGGTGCCCAGGCTGTAATGGTTACGTCCTGGGCACAGCAGCACTGTGCCGCAGGACGTAACCATTACGTCCTCAGCACAGAACCGGTTAAGGTATGAGCCCGACTGTAACATCTTGTCTGAAGGATGGTCGGCAGCAGCTGGACCCAAAAGTTGGAACGGTCCAGCGCCAAGCAAAATCCGAACCCCAAAAGTTCCTTGAGGTCATCTGTGTCAGACATTCTCAGCAGGTGCAAGCAGCAGAAAATTGAATGAGATACTTGATGTGAGACCGACTGGAAGTCATTGCCAGAGAGTGAGAAGCGACTGCCCACTGCCGAGGAGATTCTGTATGTTAGTTTGTATAAGTGTGATTACGCATATGTGGTATTTTAGAGAGATTTTATGTTGTTAATGCCTAGCTTTTCAGAGAGCCGTGATATGTGTATAGGGATGATTATGTCCTGCTGCGACGGGGTGTGCACGTAAACACATTTTCAGAATAAGATATCCAACCACCTCTTTATGCATTTTTCATTCTGCCTCTGTAAGGCTCACAGGAAGGGTTGCCAGGCCTGCTGACAAGGATGTAGGCCTACGAATCTTTGTGTGTGATAGTTTGTTTCTCAAATAAAGGTGGTACCTCAGATCTGTATGTGAGCCTGCTCCTGTGCAGGTTAGTGGCAACTGTAAATCCCAGATATGGTGATCGAGCATAGTACTTAAAACAAAATGGCAAGACCGGGCTACTCAAACAAATGTACGTTTCACTCCAACTGCAGTTACAGACTGCATCATTATGTATTTGACTGTGTCCAGGAGCTTTGTTGCAGGCAGCATGAACAGCTTTGATTACTGTTCACTGTTTTATGAATGTTACACAGTTTGGTCGCTGTTGGCTTTCCTTTCTAACACCTGTGATTCACATGCTTGCACAATATGTAACTCTATTGGCAGTCTCAGCTTAAGCTAAACTGAAAGGGGGGGGGGGGGGGGGTTGGGAACAATGAAATTATTTTTTAAATAATTTTTAGAAAACACTTACCTCCTCCGTCGCGTGCCTCTCCTCTCTCTGTCCATCGTCGACTGCTGCTAATCAGGATTGGCTGGGAACACCCAGCCAGGTCGCTCCCAGGCCAACTGGGAGCCTATGCAGGCTGTGTTGCTGGGCTGAAGAGAGCCCTGTGCGCATGTGTCTTTGGCCGGCCTGAGATGGCCGGCTAAACACACATACGCTCTGAGGGGGAGTCCACGACACTCCCCCTCAGAGCACGTCACCCCCGTGGCCCCACCCCTTAAAAAAAAAAAAAAATGATCAGAAACACAGTTTACGATCATTTTTGGGGAAAGGGTTTGCAGCTACCGCTGCTGGCAGGGGCGACGCTCCTCTACCCTTATGGAGGAGCCGTCCCTGTCTATTGGTTACCTATGTGTTTTTATTTACTATGGCTTACATCTGAAGGCACTTGGGTGGTGTTTGCCACTCAGTTAATAATGTCATACTTACAGTCATTTTTCCTAGCAGTATGAAGCATACTGCAATACACCAATCACCTTTCACTTGTCACCTTGAGTAGACTCTGCTAGCTTGGAAGTGTGGATTCAGCCTGTCTGTATCCAAGGAGATTCTGAATAGAGCAGCCGCTGCCTCCTCCCTGCCCACAGGGACTGGACTTCAGTTAACTTGCTCCTTATATAAGTTCCTATTGATTGTTGCATATGTTGTTGTGATAGGTTGTTAGGAGCTGGTCTTTCCATTGGTTGCTGGCTCCAGGGTTGGGGTTATGATTGGTGGATAGGGCTGAGAATCTGATTGGCTGTTGGTTCTATGGCTGTGTCTGATTGGCTGTTGGTTCTAGGGCTGTGATTGGTAGATAGGGCTGGGATTCTGACTGTCTGTTGGTTCTAGGCTGTAATTGGTGGATAAGGCTGGGATTCTGATTGGCTGTTGGTTCTAGGGCTGTGATTGGTGGATCGGGCTGGGATTCTGATTGGTTGCTCGTTCTAGGGCTAGTGCTGTGATTGGTGATTAGGGCTGGGTGTCCCATTAGTTGTTTGAATCAGGGCTAGACATTGGATTGGTTAGAGTTAGGACCAGGTTCTTATTGGCCAGGAGGGCTATTTAAGCCTAGGACTCAAGGCGTCTCAGCAAAGGGCGGAGAGGACAAGGGCAATTGACTGTTTGGGCCTGTTCGGGACAGGTAGGGACTAGGGACTAGGGCCAGAAATGCTGCCCAATTCACTATGGACCAGGATTGATTTCAGTCCCTACACATCCATCAACATGCAAACACATTATCTGCAAAAACATCCAACTCATGTATCACAAACTGCCCACAGACAGATTGCAATGTCCCATCACCCAACACAATATCCCTTATACAACAAATATACACATATCCTCCACAACTACAACAGTCAAACACCTGCATTCTCACAACAAAAACTACTCAGTCCACCCCCACTAACACAACCTGCCATCACCCACACAACACAAAACCACACTATACATTTCTCTCGGTCTCAGCCTTCCAGATACACACTCCCTGTTCATACTAACCAACAACACTATCCTCTGTTTGTTGCACACAGACCACCTGTCATCATAACAATGCCCAAACCCAGCTTTCCAACACACCATTTACAAACACCCTTCCCCTCCCTTCACCAATTACACACAACCATACAATCCCCACACTTCACTCCATGACACATATTACCTCTTCCAGTCATCACAACCAACACCAACTCCCCTGACACACATCCATCGCCTCTTACACACCTCACACATTCATCTCCAAAACACATCAACACCCCATCTAAAACTCTAATTCCACTCACCAGAACTATCTCACATACAAATCCCTCACCAAAAACAACATCTATATCCCCTCTCACTATTCCACAAAAACAATACAGACCACACACATCAGCACATCCAATCAACATAAACTTTCATTACTCTTATCGCCACACCCACCCTCAGGACTACACAAAGAATACAAGTCCCGTCCCATCCCCTACTTTCTCACTCTTCACAAACACCTACCACAAGCACCCCAATCCAGCAACCTTCATCCACTCGCCTCTCCTCCATTGCACAATGTAGAGTCTTACATCATGATCCACATGCTCCTCCACCACCCCTAACCCATACTCCATCCACACTAAACAAATGCAAACAAAATAAACAACATGCCACTCTGAACAACTTGGCATCCCCTTGTCTATTACATAATAAGACTACCCCACAAAAAACAGTACACTCTTTATGTCTCTCTCTGCCACCAAGTCCACTACCCACACACACAGACCCTACAAAATGCCTCCTTAACCCTCTGGAAGAGGACAACTATATTGAAAAGCAGGACTATGGTGAGCCTCACACAGTTATCACAACTAACAACACTCCTGCTTCAAGCTCATATTATACTACTTGCCCTTCTCCTAAACAAAACAACACTACCACTAACACACCTTTTCTAAACTGCCAGCTCTTAAATGCTCGATCACTCTAAAAAAACAAGCACCACATCTACGACCTGCTAGACGCGCAACCTGACTTAATATTCAGAACGGAATCCTGGTTGGGAGATGACATGGCTCCAGTGTTGCACGAAGCCCTTCCCCCAGGCTATCAAAACATCACACAAAACCGTATAGGCAAGAGCGGAGGTGGACTAACTATTATATTCAAACAGGCAATAAACCTCAGAAAAACAGACAACATTTCCGTACAAGGTTGAGAAGCCCTCCTTACCAGATGCCACCCTACTCCAACTTCCTCCTGTAACTTTTGCCTCCTTTACAGACCTCAACCTAACAACTCCACATTCCCAGATGCCTTTCTAGATATAGTCTCAAAACTTATTACACTATACTCCAACCTATGCATTCTTGGGGATCTAAACATTTGGTTTGACAAACCCAATATGCCCCATCCAAAAGCTATCACCACTGGCCTAGTCGCATTGAACCTACATCAGATTGTACACAATCCCACACACATCGCTGGACACATCCCAGGTGTCATTTTTGCTAAGCCTGAACTAGTTACAGTTCATAGCATCACGCCAATCACTTGGTCAGACCACCATTTGATAACTTTCCGGCATAAAACTCCACAAATCAATACACCCCACAACTACTTACATACACGCACCTATCGACCATGGAGCAAACTCAATTTGGATGACTTAGAAACACAACTAACAGCCAACACAGATCTAGATACAAATAATTCTGTTCCAAAACTTTATGAGTGGCTACAGGAAGCTTTTGAATTCCCAATACCACTCAGAAAAACTAAACATGACAAAAGAAAACCAACACCTTGGAGAAACACAGAACTTAAAAAGATAAAGCAACAAATCACAAAGTTGCAGCGGGCCTGGTTAAAAACAAACAACAGTCAAGACAAATTGCAGCTACACAAACTTAACAGAATATACAAATCATCAATCAAAAAAGCTAAAAAAAAAAGGTACTACTCAGACAGAATTCAAAATGCTCAATCTACAACCAAGGAATTTTATAAGATTCTCAATGAATTTTGAAAACCTAAATGCATGGAAGGAAGTCATCCCACTACTCAAGATTTCACAAACAAATTGGCAACTCACGACACAACCAAGGCAGACACATTGGACTCCTATTTAAAACAGAAGAAAACTATCAGCACCAACCCCTTTCCTAAAATACCCTCTAAGAATAAACCAACCCAGCCTCTACAGTCCTTCCAACAAATATCCCAAGGTGAATTTATGGACTTGGTCAAAGCAAGCAGAGCTTCTGGTTGCCCTTTTGACCCTTGCCCACCACAAATCTTTAAGAACATTCTTCTATCTACTTCTGCTGCTACACCTGTAAGAAGAATCATCAACAACTCTTTAACTACAGGAACTTTTCCTGTAGACCTGAAAAAGGCATACATACGACCGTTATTAAAGAAAACAAACCTAGACCCGCAAGACCCCAACAACTACAGACCTATCACAAATGGACCTTTCCTGGGCAAATTGATAGAAAGAGCAGCATTCGCCCAGATGTCGCAATTCATTGAAGAAAATTCTATACTTTTAGACTTCCAAACTGGATTCCACCCAGGAAGAGGCACTGAATCGGCACTCACGGCAATCTGGGATGATCTTAAAAACACAGTCGACCGCAATGGAGTTGCTGCACTACTTCTCCTAGACCTCTTGGCTGCCTTTGATACAGTTGACCATGACACCCTAATTCAAAGACTCCACAAAGCCGGCCTACAAGGGACTGCTCTCGACTGGATTACTTCCTATCTTCAAAAAAGATCTAATAACATCTACTCGCCCCCTTCTCATCCAAACCCTACCTCACAAAAGCAGGGGTCCCCCAAGGATCTATCATCTCACCTTTGCTTTTCAACATCTACATGATATCATTACCAGAACTGATCAATGATTTCCATCTCACATGCTACAAATATGTAGATGACACTCAAATACTACTTAAATTCGAATGCCCCAAAAACATTGAAAACTCAGAAATCTTCAGTTGCCTCAGAGCTGTTGATCAGTGGATGACCTGGAGCCATCTCAAACTAAATACCTCCAAAACAGAAATAATCATTTGTGGTGACTGGAAAAGTTATGACCCTCTGTGCGTCTGGCCTGACTATCCTGGACCACCTCCTCAATTATCCAAGGAAGTTAAAAACCTTGGAATCACCATGGACTCTAATTTAACTATAAATGCCCAAGTGGATAAATTAGCACAAACAAGCTTCATCACCTTGAAGACTCTACGACGCATCTTCTCCCACCTCGGATTTCCACACAAGGTGCAAGCTACTATCTTGCTTGTACTATCCAAACTGGATTATGCCAATGGACTCTACCATGGATCATCTCTATAATGAAAAAACTACAACGTATTCAGAACTCTGCAGCCAGGCTACTATTACATGTAAAGCCGCAAGCCCACATCTCCCCTGCCTTGAGAGCACTACACTGGTTACCCGTTGCCAGAAGATGCACTTTCAAGCTGCTTTGTTTCACCCTCAAAGCTATACATGGAACAGGACCGCTTTTTATCAGTAACAAAATAACCAAATACATACAACAAAGAAACCTCCGCTCAAGATTGCCACCCGCCTTAGAACACCCCCATCCAAGAAAAAGACTATAGGTGGTACATCCTTCTTCGTTCAAGCAGCCAAACTATGAAATTCATTACCCCCAACTATAAGAGCCACCGATAACTTTCTTGTCTTCAGAAAACTACTCAAAAGTTGTCTCTTTCCTTCATAACCACCATATTCAAACAACTATGGACTGCATATGCCTATGTTGATAAGTATTTTTCTGATTATGGGGGTCATTCTAACCCTGGCGGTCCAAGACCACCAGGGCTAAAATGACGGGGGCACCGCCAACAGGCTGGCGGTGCCCCGCTGGGCATTCTGACCGCGGCGGTTCGGCCGCGGTCAGAAGTGGAAAACCGGCGGTCTCCCGTCGGTTTTCCGCTGCCCAAATGAATCCTCCATGGCGGCGCAGCAAGCTGCGCCGCCATGGAGGATTCTGACACCCCATACCGCCATCCTGTTCCTGGCGGTTCTCCCGCCAGGAACAAGATGGCGGTATGGGGTGTTGCGGGGCCCCTGGGGGCCCCTGCAGTGCTCATGCCAATGGCATGGCCACTGCAGGGGCCCCCGTAAGAGGGCCCCAAAAAGAATTTCAGTGTCTGCTTTGCAGACACTGAAATTCGCGACGGGTGCAACTGCACCCGTCGCACCTTCCCACTCCGCCGGCTCAATTCTGAGCCGGCGTCCTCGTGGGAAGGGTGTTTTGCACTGGGCTGGCGGGCGGCCTTTTGGCGGTCGCCCGCCAGCCCAGTGCAAAACCCAAAATACCCTCAGCGGTCTTTCGACCGCGGAGCGGTATTTTGGAGGGGGAAGTCTGGCGGGCGGCCTCCGCCACCCGTCAGACTTAGAATCACCCCCTATGTGTCTATTTCTAGTTATGTATAGTTCTTTAGAAAATATGTATTGCTACAATGTCATAACAATAAAATACACACACAATCTTTAAACCTGTTTGACTAAGTATATTTAGTCATGGGTAAAATTATGTATTGTATGTACATATATGTGTGCATATGTGTGTGTATTCATTGTGTATGTGAGAGTGTGTATGTGTGTGTATGTATATGTATATATATATATATATATGTATATATGTGTGTATGTTGTTCTGTGCTTGGCATGTTCGTGGGTCACTGCATGGCTCCTGGGTGGGTTGTTATACTAGATATCTATGAATCTCTGCTCGCATCTTATCACACTTATCTACCCATCCTCATATGTCATGTCTCTATCAATCTATCCTCCATTCCCACTCTGACTCATCCCAAATCCATTCTACTACTTTCATCTCCTAAATAACTCTGCCTAAGCTCTTCCCTCTGCTTTCACATCTAACTCACCAAACCTCACTCTACTACCATGACCTCCCAAACACCCCTACTAAATTCTCCCTCATTTATCTCACCCTGCTACTATGATCTCCCTAACCCTTCCACAGACTCTTCCCTCCTTCATCCCCCTTTACTCATCCATAGCCTTTGAGATGAGTAAATGAGGGATATACTCCCAATGAACACTTCTGGATTTCTTTCCTCCTCCACCCCTCCATTACTCCAGTCAATTTAACTAACAAACTCTCATATCCCCAGCTCAAATTAACTCATAATAATACTCAAACTATACTCATATTACCCAATACTAATCCATCACTAATTCTTGTTGGGTTCCGGAGTAGCGTGCTACTCGCCGAAAAGCGCTACGACGCCTCGTCAGGGGTAGTAAGCGCTATGTAAATACTATTACAATACAACACAATACATAACAATGCTCACTGCATATGCAGATCAAAATAACCGGACAGGAATAGCACAACGACGGAGCCAATGGGTGAGTCTAAGGTCTGAGTAACAAATATTTGACTATTCCTCTCTATCATTTTTTTTCTTCAAAATTCTGCGACTTCACGCAAGAAGCAGGCTTCCAGCAAGTGTTGTACAGAGCTCCGACTGACTTCATGCACAATTTTCCTCACATACGTGCAACACATGTGATGAGTGCTGGATGGCAAGTGCCACCTTTCACTACATAAAACGCAGAGAATGTCTTCTTCCTCTGTAACAGTAAATATTTGTAATTCGAGAGCCACTCTACAGGCCCACCGTCGGGTTTCTTGGCCTGCAGTGGTAAGAATATTTTGCACTTCTCAGAATCTAGCTGTGAGAAAGTAGCCTCTTTCTAGCATGGTTACCCCCACTTTTGGCCGGTTTGTCAGTGTGTTTGACTGTGTCACTGGGATCCTGATAACCAGGACCCCAGTGTGTATGCTCTCTCCCTTTAAATTTGGTTGTTGGATACTGTTAATACAGTATTCCACTCATAATTGGCATACTGGTGCCCCCTTATAAATCCCTAGTATATGGTACTTAGGTACCCAGGGCATTGGGGTTCCAGGGAATCCCTATGGGCTGCAGCATTACTTTTGCCACCCATATGGAACCCATGCAAAGACTTCTACAGGATTGCCATTGCAGCCTGTGTGAATGCAGCATGCTCCCTTTCACAGCCATTTACACTGCACCAGGTCACTTATAAGTCACCCATATACCAGATCTAAAATCTTGGGGTTATACCCCAATGCTGATTCTAGCATTGGTTGTATGATTACATGCACTCTAGGAGCTCCACAGTGGACCCCCAGTACTGCCATACCAGCCTTCTGAGGATTTCTAGGCAGCCCCAGCTGCTGCTACCTCACAGACAGGTTTCTGCCATCCTGTTGCTCAAGCAGCTCAAGCCCAGGAGGGCAGAACAAAGCATTTCCTTTGGGAGTGGGGTGCTACACCCTCTCCCTTTGGAAATAGGTGTTACGGGCATGGGAGGGGTAGCCTCCCAGAGCCTCTGGGAATGCTTTGAAGGGCACAGATGGTGCTCTCTATGCATAATCCAGTCTACACTGGTTCAGGGACCCCCAGTCCCTGCTCTGGCAAGAAACTGGACCAAGAAAAGGGGAGTGACCTCTCCCCTGTCCATCATCACCCCAGGGGTGGTGCTCAGAGCTTCTCCAGAGTGTCCCTGGGTTTTGCCATCCTGTATTACAAGTTGGCAGGGCACTCTGGGAGCATCTGAGTGGCCAGTGCCAGCAGGTGACGTCAGAGCCCTCCCCTGATAGGTGCTTACCTCTGTAGCTGACAAATCCCCCTTTCAAGGCTATTTAGGGTCTCGCCTCTGAGTGTTTCCTCAGATTCGGATTGCAAGACTCCAGCAGGAATCCTCTGCATTCTTTACTTCACTTTCTACTAAACTGCATCTGGACCCTCCAGGAACTCTACAAACTGCAACAAAGAAACAAAGACGACTTCTCCAAAATGTTATCTTCAGCTCCTGCCAGCAACTGCAACTATTTCCAGGTCGTGCATCTTCCGAAGACTGCCTGTCTAAAGCCTGCACCAGAAGAATGAAGGAATCTCCCTTGAAGTGAAGGAATCACTTCCCTGCTTCAGCAGACACCCCTCTGCAGTGATGACTGGTGGCTTTGATCCCCTCTCCTGAAGAAGTGCGTGGATCCAGCAACACGGGTGGTGGACTGAAGTGGTCACGACAGTTCTGAAATCCAGCTGTCCAACTTTGATGGAGTTAAGAGCTTGCCTCCCCAGGCAAGACAGTACCCCTGTGTACTGCGTGTTTTGCAGATGCCAAGGCGTGTTGGCATCCTTCCAAGAAGTTCTTCGCGCACCGTGCAGCTTTGGCCCCCATCACTCATTCCTGCGATGCAAATCCTCCTGCATGATTCTCCGGCGGCGTGGACCCGCCTCTTTTGCACCTTCTTTGTTCCCATACGGTGGGACTCCTGTGCACGCTGCCTGGTCTTCTGAGGGCTCTCTGAGTTGCTGAGAGCCCACTCTGCATTCCCCTCCTGGGTAGAGGCCACCAGGTCCCTCCTGGTCCCGGGCAGCGCCATTTTCCGCTAACCGCAAGCTCTGTGTTTGCCAAAGCTTGGTAGCGGAATCCAGCGACACAAACCAGACTGCAATCATCCATCCAGCGTGGGACATCATCTGCACCAACCAGGAACCTGCATCCGTCTTTTTGGGTGCAGTACTGACTGTTCTTCATCACCAGTGGTTCTTCTTTTGCACCTTCATCCAGGTTAGCAGGGGATCCTGTTCTCCTTGGACTCTTTAGTGCTTCTTGGACTTGGGTCATCTTCTTCCCCAGGTCTTCAGGTCCAGGAATCCATTGTTGGTGTCTTGCAGTCTCTTCTGGTTCTTGCAAAATCTTTTATCACATGTTCTTCTGTGTTCTAGGAAACTTACTGTATTTTACTCCTGCTTTCCTGGGCTCTGGGGTGATTTCTATTACTTACCTTTGGTGTTTTCCTACACTCTCAGCACCCCTCTACACACTACACTAGGTGGGAAACCGACTTTCACATTCCACTGTTTTAGTATATGGTTTGTGTTTCCCCTAGGCCCATTTCTAACTGTTGTGATTTTCACTATTTGCACTGTTTTACAGCTATTTCTGCATTCTAGTGTATATACTGTGTATATTACTTACCTCCTAAGGGAGTATATTCTCCAAAGTATTTTTGGCATTTGTGTCACCAAAATAAAGTACCTTTATTTTTGTAACACTGAGTATTTTATTTCATGTGTGTGAGTACTGAGTGACTACAGTGGTATTGCATGAGCTTTGCATAACTCCTAGTTAGGCATTGGCTGCTCATCCACACTACCCCTAGAGAGCTTGGCTTCTAGACACTGACTACATTTCACTAATAAGGGATAACAGGACCTGGTATAAGGTGTGAGAACCTTTGGTACCCACTACAAACCAGGCCAGCCTCCTACACTAGCCTTAATTCTTGCAGGAAAACAACTGGTGCAACACCAGCCACAAATCAAAGTTGTTTCTGGATCAAAGGCAGTTTATCCTTTCCAGATTCGCTGTATTGATCCTTGAAGTGCACCTTAACCTGTAATGGAGTCTGCAAGCTAGGGAAACAGCTTGTGGCCGGTGCTTGTCACCAGCAGGTCTTTCATATGTGGAAGTTTGCATAGCATTAGAACACGGATGTGGTGAGGTTCTCAGAGTAAAATCACACTCCATATGGACCCATCTGTCACCTAGATCATCAATTCTGGAAAGGTTTGTCTTCATTAGTCTTAATCAGGTGTGGAATATTCTGGTCAGGATCTCATTTTTAGACCTGGCCTAGAGATTGCATAGAGATTGTTTTAACTGTCTCACCAGCCATAACAGAAATACATATGTACAGAAGCGTTCAGTCAACTCTCTTGATCCACTGGTCTGTTCAAGGATAATCCACATTTTGCTTCTGCCCACAACAGCATGGAGCAGTGGTTCCCAACCTTTTAACTTCTGTGGACCCCCACTTTATCATTACTGGAATCCGGGGACCCCCACTGAAGCATTACTGGAATCCGGGGACCCCCCCACTGAGTCATTACTGAAAGCTGGGGACCTAATCCTTTAATAATATTTAATTTTCTAAGCAGTCGCGGACCCCTTGAGGAGGCTTGGCGGACCCCCAGGCGTCCCTGGACCACAGGTTGGGAACCACTGGCATAGAGCAAGGATCAATCAATCAGCTCACTTCAGCCATTTCTTCTATTACACTATCAGCAATGGCCATTTTGCTTGGGCAAATCTCCCTAAAGGCAATGTATTCAGTGGCACATGCCACAGTTAATCTCTGCTTTGATTTCGACTTTCATTTTAAGCTTTTCTCATTTATTTTTGTAATTGGCTATTTTAGATCTACTGTAGACAGCTTTTAGCTGTCTGGCTTCGAATGACATTTTGTGGACCATACTAGAACGTACATAGAGCCTGCCGATTGCTTGCTATTGGTTGGCTTACTCTCATTTGCTTGTTTCTGATTCAGTAGGTTGCCTTTTATTTCTTGTATTGTACTCACTGAAGCATATCCACTTTACCACCTTTTTGTCTGACTGACTATGTATGCTTCCACTGTCACATTCAGGCAACTACTTTTTTTCTTTAAGCACACCCTGAGCGGTACATGTGTTTTCTTGCTGTTTTCTGTGCTGCTCCTCCCTCAAATTCTCACCGGTGGCCTCTGTTGCCATCTCCCTCATACTCTGTTCCTCTCTTTATATACCTGATGCCAACCCCATGTACTCTGCGTTGTCCCCTCTACCCCATCTCCTCTATTCTTTCCCCCACTCTGGCATTCTTTTAATGACTTTTTTGTTTCCCCCACCTAAAGCTCGCCCGTTATTTCACCCGGTCACTCTCCGTTGCTTCTGACCACCATCTCCCCCACTTGCTCTTCTGCATACCTTACAGCCCTTCAAAACACTGTTGAAATTGTTTGGAAGTTCTAGCAGCTGCAATTTGGTGCTGGGCCCCTCTGCTGTCAAAAAAATGCTTTTGTGCACATAAAATGTTTTCTCTTATTCATCACTCCAAGTAGTGTTGCCATCTTGGATCAGTAAATAAAATAAATACATAAAAAGGTGCCTGTGTCATTCTGTAGGTGCACGCTTGTGTAGGGATGCATGCGTGTAAATACAATATGACTTATGCACGCCTATGGACTGACGCGGAAGATACCAGTGTCAAGACGCATACTTGCTCGCTTGTTTGGATATCATGCCTTCTTTCTTTCTTTCTTTATGATGCTGCACAGCATTGGCAAATAGCAAAGCCAATAAATAGGTCGACAAGGTGAGGACGTTCATATACTTTTCTGTTTGTGTTGATAATTGTTATTTTGTTTTTGTACTTTTTTTTATAGCATACTAATGCTTTAACATTATTGCCATTTATACATAGTATAAATGCACTACCATTTTCTTATTAGTGTTGTATGCTGCACATTTAGCCTCACTGTTCCTGTAAGTGTAGCATTGGGCTTAAGCTGGAACAAAGCAAGAACTGAAGAAATTAGTGAAGTCATCCATTTTATTCTAGCTTACTATATTGCATCCAAGGTCTTCCCATATTCCTTCCCCAGAAGAGAAAGACACCTACTCATTAGTGTCTATATATAATTTCAGTTTTAAGACATGTTCTTTCCTTTATTTGTTTGCATTGAAAAACGTGTATAGTTGTAGTGCTGAAACGTATGATATTTAGCATTACAAGAACCATCTGACCAGGGATGGAACTCTGGTTCTTTGATACAGCAGTCTGCACTTAGCATATGTTTTATACTGTTGACTATTTCTTTCATTAAACATAGGTTAGACATCTGTGAGCTTTTCTGAGTGGCTGTTTTCCTTTACAGGGGCAAAATGTGTTGGCTTTGCCAATGCTTGTTTTATTTATTTTAGTTTGCTACAAAATGCATGCTACTATTAGACAGTACCATTCAATTGTTGCATCAAAGGTATCCTTTTCCTGATGAATGCCACGGACCCGCTTTTGGCCACCAAGCAGACATGTTGACCAAAACGATGTTGGAGTGACTTATCTCGTGGTCATTGGTTTTTATATGTTTTAATCATCCCCTTGGTGCTGAATAAGTAAATATATACTTTAGACACCAAGGGGATTTTTAATTACTCAGACCCCCACTTTCTGCTACCTCCAAACATAGGATTCCTATTTGTCATTATAAACATCGTTGACAAATAAAGAACCCTGAGGATGAAGCATGACATCTGGGGAGGTGAATGATGGCTTACCTTGCATTTTTCTTTAGGTGCCTTTCTCAGAGACACATCACATTATTGGCCATTGTGAAACTGTCTGCCCACTGGGATGCATCTGTGAGAAAGTTATGGTTAGGTGCTGCACAGATGGAGTCCCCAAATGAGGAGAAGAATTCCCTCTGGATTAGTTCAGTGGACCTTGTGAATATAGACAGAGTGAATCAACTGGGTTCAGAGAGGCGTATAACTGGCTAGAGCCCGTGCACGAGTGGGCCATTGTTCAGGTTCTATCGTCTTAAGCAGGGAAGTCCAGCAAGGTATTGATTGGCTTACCCTGGCTTTAGGCTGGGAGAGGGTTGTATTGGAAATTGCCCTTTTTGCAGGGTTGTCCCCAAACATTTTGCTTTTGATCTCCTGTTTTTGACTGTGTGCTACATTTAGTTTTTTGCTGGATTTCACTTTACCACTGCTGCTCTGTCTAAATTGTGTTGGTGACTGGTTCCTCTACAATTGGCATATTTGTTTCACTAGTAAGTCCCTAGTAAGGTGCATTGTGTGTGCCCAGGGCCTGTAAATCAATTGCTACTAGTGTTCCTGCAGTAGTGATTGTGCCACCCACATGAGTAGCCCTGTAAACGTGTCTCAGACCTGCTAATGCAGTGTCTGTGTGTGCAGTTTTAAACTGCCATTTAGACCTAGCAAGGGCACCCACATGCCAGGCCCAAATCTTCCCTTTAACTACATGTACATCATCTCTAAGGTAGGCCCAAGGCAGCCTCATGGGCAGGATGCAGTGTATTTAAAAGGTAGGACATGTACGAGTGTGTTTTACATGTCCTGATAGTGAAATACTGCTAAATTCGTTCACTATTGCAAGGCCTATATCTCATTAGGTAACATGGGGATTGCCTTGAAATATCTTTTAAGTGTAATTTCCCATTGGGAATAGATAGAGATGTGGAGTTTGGGGTATCTGAACTCACAATTTAAAATTACAACTTTTGGTGAGGTTGGTTTTTGAATTGTAAGTTTCAAATTGCCACTTTTAGAAAGTGGGCATTGTCTTGCTTAACTATTCTGTACTTCTGCCTGTCTGTGGAATACACGTATGGGTCAGGATGACAGTTGGGCAGTTTGTGAATTCACTCCAGACAGTCACACAAAGGGATCTGAGGTCTGCCCTGCATTTCCTGATGGGTCTTCATGAGCTAGAGAGGAGCTGACACTTGCACCTAAATAGGTCTGTACCTGTCCTTACACAAAGTAATCTCCAACCCCCACAGAGTTAGACCACTTCTGGACTGAGGGCCTTCTGCCAGGAAGAAGAACTAGGTGCCAGTGGAGGGACTGCTACTCTGCCTGTTGCTTTGTTGTGTTGCCCTGCTGCTTGCAGCTTCTATCTTGGGAGTGAAAGGACTGGACTTGGCTTGGCTTTCTATATCTTGTTTTTCAAGGTTCTCCAGGGGCTTGAACTGGGCTTGCCTCGTGTTAAGAAGTCTTAGGGATATCAAAGACATCATCTGCCAGTGCCTGGGTTGTTCTGCTGAGAGTTCTGACTTGCCAAGTGGTACCAACTCCAGTCCCTGGGCCCCTGGAAGTGTAAGGTGGTGACCTGAAGCAGGAAATTCACGCAGCAGAAAAATTGACGCAGCACCTGTCCCACGGCTGACAGCACCTGCCTCACGACTGCAGAATTGATGCACCGCCTGTTTCCCCATGGCTCCATCAACACAACACATATGAATTTTCCACACATCGTCCCTGGGGCGTCAATTTCTCATTGCTCCTGGGCTGCGTGTCTGGAAATCAAAGCATCACCTTTCCTGCAAGGAAAGAATTGACACCATCACCTCCCCTGCCAGTAAGAAACTGACGCATCACCTCTCCTACAGGGAAAGAATCAACGCATCTCCTCCCCTGCGCAGTAAGGAACCACTGCATCGATTTGCTTTTCTGCACCCCACCTCCCCTGCGGCCCGCATCATCTTTGTTTTTTATGTATCCCAGGTACTTTGTGCTAAAAAGATACAACCATTGATTCTTATAGATTAAGACTCATTAAAACCTTTAATAAGTGATATCTTCACTTGCTTATGTTGGAATTTTGTTGTTCTGGTCTTGTTTTACTCAGATAAATATTGGCTATTTTGTACCCTGGTGTGGAGTACTTTTGTGGTGTTTTCACTGTGTTATTGTAAGTGTGTACAAATATTTAACACATTGCCTCTGAGATAAGTCTGACTGCTCATGCCAAGCTACCAAGGGGGTGAGCTGGGGTTTTCTTAGCTGTGTGACTCCCTTACCCTGACTAGAGTGAGGGTCCCTACTTGGACAGGGTGCAAACCACTGCCAACTGGAGACCCAATTTCTAACACTGGTGATCAGTGGTGAGGATAGGACTTGTATTTGTACTCCATGTACAGTGGTTAGTGTACACTACTTCCATTTTGCAGACCATTACGCAACCACATACTGTTTTTTTCATTTTGGCCTTTTCTTTTTGCCTTCTGGAGATTTTTGTGCACCCTCTAAGGTTCATCCACAATCATGTCTCAGTCTGGTGAGCCAGTAGTGAGCCAGCAGCAGTTACTGCAGAATTGGTGTTTGAGCAGGAGAGGCTGGAAACCTATACAGAGCCTCAGCTCAAAAAGTTCTGCAAGGGGTTGAGGTGTCCTTTTAAAGGCCTCACTAGAAATGAGGAGCTGGTAAAGGCTATGAGGGTCTGATTGGCAGCCAAGGGGGTTGGTGAGCAGGCAGAGATGGACATTGTGGATCTGGAGTAGCAGAGTCTCCATAATGATTTTGTGGTGCAACGAGATGTGCGTGGGGGAAGGCACCCTCTAGAGCTGGCAACAGTGTTTCTTCCAAGGGTCTGACCCCAGAGGAGCTGGAGGACAGGCGGGAAGCTAGGAAATACACTTTGAAGCTTTAAAGGCTCTGGCTAGAAACAAAGGAAAAGAAGATGGCCATAGAAGAAAGGAAAATTATCTTGGCTCACGAGCGGAGCCTAAAGGAACTGGACTTGAATGACAAGGCCAGCACAGATGATGGCAGCATTTCATCAGTGGAGTCTGAAAGAAGGTTGCGCCTACCCAAGAATCTAACTCAAGAGTACACTAAAGAGGATGACATACACAGGTGGTTTCAGGGCTATGAGGCAGCTCTCCACATACATGGGGTCTCTGAGAGAGATTGGGGGGAAGACACAGGTGGTTTCAGGTCTACGAGGCAGCTCTCCACGTACATGGGGTCTCTGAGAGAGATTGGGGGGAAGGCTTGTGGAATACTTCACAGTGGAGGGGTAGGACACCTTGTTGGCACTAGGGGCAGCAAGCGAGCTCACTTACACTATCACGAAAGATGCCCCTATCACTAGGTGTGACCTGACACCAGAGATGTACAGAGAAAGTTCAGGGAGAGTAGGAAACTTGATCCCCAGACCCGGCTTGAATGTGTGTATTCTTTTTGCAGAGCACTGAATGGTTGGGTGAAGGGCAGTGCGGTAACAGAATGAGAGTTGTACAATTTGTTTGTATGGGAGCACTTGTCTAGTCTGTGTTTTCCAGAGCTCTGACAGCACTTGATTGACCGCAGGCTTACTGACCCCAGGAAGCTTACCGAGGAGGCGGACCTCTGGATGAGTACCTGAGTCCACAAGACGCTATATGTGGGAGACTCAGCCAAGGGGGGGCAGCGTCCTGAAAAGAAGAAGGAGGAGCAGGTAAAGGGAGACACAGACAGGTCTCTGGATATGGGAGGGAGAAAATGTTCCCATGTCCCTTCTGACAGGCCCATGGCACCCAATTTTCAACCATGTTGCTTTGAGTTTTCCCAGCTAGGGCACAAGAAAGGGGACTCTGCCTGTCCTCAGAAAACCCTAACCGGTGGCCCCTCTACTGGAGTGGCCAATGTGGCTTGTGGGGCGGTAGTCCCAGGGGTAGGTCATAGACCATGCCATGATCTCCCTTAGTTGGGAGGTGGACTCAGAGGATGAGTGGGTGATTCCTGAGGGTGGGAGTCATCACTTCCACCAGGTGACAATGAATGGGGTCCCGGTCACTGCTCTGAGGGACAGAGGGGCAGCCATACTATGGTTGTGGAAAGGCTAGTCTCCGCAGAGCAGTTCACCAGCTAGATGAGTAGAATGACTCCAGCCCATGGGCAGGACTTTTTCTGCCCTTTGGCGATGGTGTCCCTAGAGTGGGCTGGGGAGGTGACCCAGAGAAGGGTTATAGTTAGTCCCCAGATGCCTGTAGATTGCATTCTGGGGAATGAGTTGTCCCCGGTGTCAGGGGAACTGGAAGGGCAGCCGCAAAAGGCAATCAAACAGTTCAATTTTGGGGGGTACCACTCCAAAGCAGAAGGTACAGGGCCCTAACAAGAGTGCCAGGAGGAGGAAGAGCCCAGCCCTGTCCTCTGCTCAGCCTGAGGGTGCAGACTTTAAGTTGAGTGACCAGTCTCAGGATACCACTCCTTAACTGGTGGGAGGTGGAGTGGGAAAAGGGTGCAAGGCACCTGTGGCTACTGCCACCACTTTTTGAAACCTCAGAGGCTAGAAACCCCATGATGGCCTGGGGCCTGGCTCTTGACACTGACAGCTATCGGTGGCCTCAGCTGGTTGCTGTCCATGTGGTCAGAGTTCCCCTGGGCTGGGAATTGAAGTCAGACTCCAGGGGTGAAATGGGTCACATCACACTGATGGCCATGGTGAAAATGTCTGCCTACTGGGATGCATCTGTGAGCCAGGTAAGATTAGGTGCTGCACAGATGGAGTCACCAGATGAGGAGAAGGCTTCCCCCTGGGTTAGTTCAGTAGGCCCTGAGAGTGTAGACAGAGGGATCCACCTGGGTTCAGGGAGGCATAGAACTGGCAAGGGCCCCTGTAGTATTGGGCCATTGTCCAGGATCTATCGCCCTAAGCAGGGAAGTCCAGCAAAGAATTGATTGGCTTACCCTGGCTTTAGGCTGGGAGGGGGTTGTACTGGAAAAGGCCCTTTTTGCAGGTTATCCCCATACTTTTTGCTTCTGACCTCCTGTTTTTGACTCAGTGCTGCATTTTGTTTTTGTTGGTTTTAGGACTCTGGGCACTTTACCACTAAGGACCAGTGCTAAAGTCAAAGTGTTCTCGGTCTAAATTGTATTGGCAATTGGCTTATCCATGATTGGCATATTTGATTTACTAGTACGTCTCTAGTAAAGTGCACTGGAGGTGCCCAGGTCCTATGAATCAAATGCTACTAGTAGGCCTGCAGCACTGAGTGTGCCACCCACATGAGAAGCCCTGTAAACTTGTCTCAGACCCCACTGCAGTGTCTGTATGTGCAGTTGTAAACTGCCATTTCGTCCTAGCAAGCGCACCCACTTGCCAGGCCCAAACCTTCCCTTTTACTACATGTGAGTCACCCCTGAGGTAGCCGCAAGGCAGCCCCATGGGCAGGGTGCAGTGCATTTAAAAGGTAGGATATGTACTGGTGCGTTTTACATGTCCTGATAGTGAAATACTGCTAAATTTGTTTTTCACTATTGCAAGTATTGATGGTATTGATGTGCGCCGCCTCTATAAGAAAAGCGTCCTCTCCCTCTCGCTCCCCGAAAGGGCTGTCTTTTGTCTTTTGAGATCTGGCTGTCTCTGTGTCTGTTTTAATAGATTGCAAAGCATCATCTACATGCTTGCTGAACAAGAGTTCACCATCATATGGCATGTCTAGTATCTTTAATTGTACCTCTGGTCTAAACGATGTAGCTTTCAGCCACCCTTGACGCCTGAGTACGGCTGCTCTGGCTAACTGGCGGAAACCTGTAGACGAGACGTCTATGGCGCAGTCTATTATCTCAGCCGGGATCTTCTCACCCTCCTGTAAAATCTTGCGCGCTTCGGCTCTACTATCTTCCGGTAATAGATCTATAAACTGCGACATATCGGACCACATCTGACGGTCGTACCTTCCCAGGATTGCTAGGGAATTTGCTGCTCTGACTGTAGTGGCCGCCATCGTTGAGAACTTTTTCCCAATTGAGTCCAACCGTCGTCCCTCTTTATCTGGGGGGGGGCAGTCAAAGATGAAGATGGATTTCTGGACCTCCTCTGAGCTGCCTCTGATATGACCAAGTCTGGTTTAGGGTGACTAACCAAACATGCGGGAGAATTGTCCGGTGCTTTATATTTCTTCTCAAGTCTCGGTAATACTGCTGGTATGGAAGATGGAGTCTGCATGACCTTAAGCCCCTCTTCCCAAATGAAGTCAACTGACTTCCTAGTATCCTCCTTGAAGTTATATAGACAACAGTCGGACTGCTTTGATGTTATTGGCAGTTGAAATATTTTTGCAGCTCTTTCCATCACACTATGAAAACCACCAATGTCCTGCGGTGGAGAGTCGACTGGTGGAGGCGTAGAAGGAGATGGTGTTTGAATTTGATATTCATCCCATTCTGGAATGATTGAGTCAGTGTCCTGAATTTCACCTTCTTCCTGCTCATCCTCAGACAAAGGTGGATCAACATCCTGTCCAGATGAAGGACCTGAGATAGGTTCCGTAGACTCAGATGGTCGAACAGGGGTGGATATTGGCGTATGCGGAGGTTGCACCGGGGTAGAGGAGCCAGGTGGAGGAAATCTAGAATAATAATCCTGCATCATTTGCTGTAGGTTAGCTATCAAAGAAACAGGCATCTGAACCGTCTGCTCCTGCTGCTCTTGAGGTTGCAGGTGACTCTGCCTCTGCTGATCTAAATAAAGCTGGTCACTTTCCTCTTCATCCTCCTCCTGACATTTAATACGTAGTTCTGAGGGGCTAGGTGCCACCGGGAAAAAAACGTCATCCGAATATACATCATCCTCCTCCTCCTCGTCGTCAGCAAAGAGATGTTGCAGAGGTACTGGTTTGACTTTACTAGGTGATGTATGGGATGGTAGTAGGAGAGAAGACTTGCTTTTTATTGGTAGAATTCTCTGAGGTAGGTAAGGAGATGCTCCAAAATGCTTGGGTATAGGATCAGGAAATTGAGCCGTCGACGGTACGTTCGTCGATGGTGTTCTCCTCGACGGTGTAGGCGTCGACGGAGCCGTCGGTAGTGGAGCCGTCATCGGTGATGCGAGCGTCGACGAAGTTGCCGTCGACGGTGACAATGTCGATGAAGTTTCCGTCGACGGAGGTGCCGTCGACGGGTGTGTCGTCGATGGAGTAGTCGTCTCTGAGGGCAAAATGGATTGCCACGCTGTCGCTGCTTCCGTCAGTGGGATCGTCGATGAAGAGCCCCGGAATTTACCCGTCGATGAGTGCATCGACGATAGAGACTTCATCTTCTTACCCGTTGACGGTTTCTTTGAGATCTTCAAGGTGTGAGCAGGTGAGGGACCGTATTTTAAGCTCATCGACGTTACAGTCGTAGATGACAGTGGAGACGAGGTAACAATCATTGGTGACGACGGAGCCGTAAACGTGGCCGTCGCTGTTGTCGTCGATGAAGGAAGACCTGCCGTCGACAATGCGCTCGTCGACGGTGTGGATATCCTGGACATCGACGGTAGCAGGGAACTCGAAGATCTTTTGAGCTTCTTTGAGGAGGAAGCAGGTGTAGATGGCTCTGAACGAACCTTACCACCAAGTTCCCTGGATGTTGAAGCGTGTTCCTCAGGTCTGTCCTTAAATGCATGCAGCTTCTTGGCTGACTTACTGCTCTTGGGGGAGAAGCTCTCCACAGACTTTTTCCTCTTCTTTGAGGCCACTGATGTGTTGCTGTCCTCCTCCTCAGAAAAAGCTTCTCTGGCTTTTCTTTTCTGAAGCCAAAGTAAGAGCCTGGCTTCTCTGTCTCTGAGAGTCTTGTTAGGAAAAGTCCTGCAGATTTTACAGTCTTTGACCTTATGCTCTGGATGGAGACAGTATATGCATTCCTTGTGAGGGTCCTCACAATGAAGCCTTAACTTTCCACAGGTACCACAAGGTCTAAACAAACCTTTTCTTGCTGTAGACATGATGGAAGAAGTACTACAGTAAGAACAAAAGTGAAAGCTGAAGAATATCTCTTGAAGATAAAGTAAACTGAGCAGAGCTCAGGGAGACTCCCTTACACACGACGTGCGGTAGAAAATCTGAGTGACTGAGCCTCTGTGCTGAGGATTCTAAAGGGGTGGTCTTGCCGGATTGGCTGAAGTTTGGGCCTTTTCTAATGAGGCTGATAGTTACAAAACTGAATGTGTTTTTTCCTATTGACTACAATGAAAAGAAAAAAAAAAAAAAAGGTTTTCCTTATCTATTTATTGCTTTCTATGTACCGTAGGACTCCCGCTTTGACGACGGGGAATGATTCAAGCATGTGAATCTATGAAAGATACCACAATACTGGAGAAAAAAAGGCTATTTTTCTAACCTGGTGTGGAGTACTTTTGTGGTGTTTTCACTATGTTAATGTGTGTGTGCACAGATACTTTACACATTGCAGCCTGCCTGCTTGTGCCAAACTTTGAAGGGTGTGTGAAGGGGTTATCTTAGTTGTGTGACTCCCTTACCCTGACTAGAGTGAGGGTCCCTACTTGGATAAGGTGCAAATCCCTGCCAACTAGGATCCCATTGCTAACACCAGTGATCAGCAGTGAGGATAGAACTTGTATTTGTGTTGACTCCTTTCTCGGAGACAGACACACACAGTGGGCATTGTAAAACGCACCATACAATTTGGATAATATCTTGGATCAGCTGTTCTGTTTCATCTGGCCCTCTTTTTCTTCTGTGGTCTTAAAATACAACCTAATCCGAGTAAATGGTCTTTACTTCTTTCCGTGAGAGAAGTGAAGCATAACGTCCAATGCTTAGGAATTCCAGACACAAGTGGATTGCCCAAAGGTATAGCCCACCTTGTATTTTGAAAATGAATTTAGGTACAGATTGCAAGACTTTTTAATTTACTACACAAACTTCAAAAAGGCATTATGGGGCAAAGTTGTGGGGCAATAGACAGGTGTTAGATGGTGTACGCATCTATTATGAACCTAATGAAGTTGCATCATGAAGTCTGTGTAGCGTCTGAAGGATGACCGAAAGATGATTAGTTCTTCCCAGGCCAGTACAGCTGATAGTTCCTTTGGGATGACAATAATGGAGATTTTCATGGATAGACCTTTTTAGTTTAGAGTTACCTAGGAGTCCTGTCCATACTCCTCAGGCCAAGGACCCCACACCCGGCACATCTCGAGCCTGAGTGGGTGCCACACTGCATGACCTCGGACATGGGTGAAAGAAGGACAATTTGTAGACAGAGCTCCGGAGAGCTCCTTGACCCCAGCGTTTGTGGTCATGGAGGTGACTTAAATAGGAGTTTGCCATTGACAAAACATGGTATGCAAGCATACGACAAAATAGGCTAGTATATGACGCGAAAGTGATTGTGAATGATTCCCTCGCCGCCTTCTCTCTATGTGGATTGAGCAAGAAATATGTGTCTCTGTTAACCAGAGGGCTATTTACTTATACTCCGCTCTTACTGAAATTAAATTTAAATCTCTTTCCACCCATGAAGCCTATTAGTAGAAAAAACCCTAAAGCGCTGCCAAGTCCTTTAGGTGAACCCATACGCATGAGCAATGTGATTACAACTAATTCTCTCAGCAGGAAATGTTGACTATTACCCAGGGGGATAAAGAAACAGAATTGTACTGATTCAGTAATAAAGCTAAATGAGCTTAAGGAAGTCTACATTCACTGCTATGCCGGTCCCAATTACTCAGACTGATAGAGAAGCATTGCAGTAATGTCAAGGAAGGAGAGAAGAGGTGAAATTATAAAGTATCACAGTAAATCAGACAACTGATAATCACTAAACCCAGGTCAGAATTAGAGAAATTTTAGTGCAGGCATACCTACAGAGAGTATCCACATGAAATAGGTAACGAGAGAATAAATGTGAGTTTATTACCACCACAAATATACAACTAATCTTCGAGGAGACCCTCGTCTTAATTCTCAAGTATGGAATGTATCAGCATTAACATCGCAATGTCCTTATGTGAAATCTTTAGAACCCATAAAACGTTCTATATAACTCTACATACCAAACATCCATCTTGTCACGGACTAACACAAAAATAATGCACGTCACAGCAACATGTAACATAGGGGCATTTGTAGTGTGTTAAATGTACTTTCAGGCTTGCAGTGGGTAGCAATCCCCTGAGGAGCAGATGACCTTGGTTGGATCCTTGAAATGAGACACAGAGAAATACTTGAAGGCTGTCAGGGTCTGTGTTTGCCTTGAGATGTTGTCTTGTTAACGTTGGGCTGGTTGGACGGATAACCGGGCATCTTGCTTCTAAGGTGTTCTTCTTTATCCAGGCGTGTGTTGGATCTTTCTGGCAGACTATGTTGAATTGCAGAGTTCTATAAGTATCCGGTGAAACTCTTTAAACGACCAATTGGCTCGTGTAACCACTACAGAAATTAAGAATGATTGCTTTCTTATGTGGCAATTTGTAAATCCTGCAATGACTTTGGTGTCATATTTTGTAAACTGTTCATTTCATTTCTGTTAATTGGTACTGTAGTGTGCTATTTTCAGAGGCTTCAACCAATGGAATTAAATTAACTTAGAGGCCTCTTCTCACATCAGTCAAAAGAACATCACTTAGACTTCAGCCGAGATCCTGGGGAGGGAGCTAAACGTGTTAAAAATAAATGAATACAAAATTGCCGCAGGGGGGCAAAGGTTTTCTAAGGAGCCCGACAGGCAGTGATACCAAATGCGGGGGCAGCCGAATACCCAGGCAGTTTAGTGTTCATCCATCTCTGTTCACGAGCCTTTTGCCCAACCATTTAAGTCTTCCTTTCGCGTTATCTTACACGTTCTTTTCAATTATACTTTCTCCCTCTCCTCTTTCTTTTACCCTTTCTTGCTCTCCTTCCTGCCTTTATCGCTCTGTGGGGCAAAGTGCGAGAATAAGACATAAGACTTCATCCTAAGAAAAGAGTGCCGGTGCCTACCACCAGAAATCACCGGCACAAATTATGCCCCGACCTCAGCCGCACCCTAGTGGAACCCCCAAGATCGCCTACGCTGTCCTTAAAATGCGGGTCTGTGCCGCGCGCTAAACACTTTCCATTTCTCGTCCTAAGGAACAAAAGGCCCAGACGGAGAAAACAATCTGATTAATTACACTAATTTAAACCCAGACATGGCTCATTTTAAATCACATTATCTAGAAGAAATATTAGCTTTCCAGACAAACACCTCACGCGGTGTGTCTCACACACAGGCGCTTTGTGCTTCCGACCACAGCGACTGAGTGATTAAGAGTGACTCACGCGCTCACAAGGGAGACTCACTCTTAAAGGGACAGCGAGTGCAGGTATTTTAAGTAGGCTGTTGGCACGATGTGCCAGAGAAACATTACTCATTTCTCTTTTTATTACATAAAAAATGAGCTCATAAAAAGATGGGGACAGAGTGCCCCCGAACAACACAAGAACCGAAATTATTTATACCACAACTGTCATAATTTATTGGTTCCCTTATAAATCAGAGAGTATGTATAGGAAATCAAAAGGAGATGTAAAACATTTATAATATAATTCTAGTTAAGTTCACTTGTATTAATTAATATGTACCATATATTGAATGTAAACCATGGTATTGATTTAAATTAGTCCTTTTCGTTATTACATTTTAATATATGATCACTTATTTTTCATATATTCGCAATGTTATAATTTGGCAACAACCTGTTTAAAAAGTGTTCACTTTTATTTATTTCATTTTTTATCATAAAAGCAAATATTGCACTGCTGAATTTAGACATTTTTTGCATTTTTATATAGCACGAACTAGATACGCTTTACATGAGCGACAGTTACACTACACAAGGACACATTCATTTTTTGTAGCTACTGGGAGATTAAGGGGGTCATCGGTTGCCGCCCGCCAAGCTGTAACCGCCGGGCGGCAGCCAATGCAGCCGCACTCCCGCGGTGCCCATTTTGACATCCCCGCTGGGCCGGCAGGTGGAGACCAAGTTTCCGCCCGCCAGCCCAGCGGGGATTTGGGCCGCAACATGGGAGCCGGCTCCAAATGGAGCCGGCGGTGTTGCGGCTGTATGACAGGTGCAGTTGCATCCGTCGCGCTTTTCACTGTCTGCATAGCAGACAGTGAAAAGCTGCATGGGGCCCTGTCAGTGGGCCCCACGACTCCCCCGTACCACCAGCCTTTTGCTGGCGGTTCAAACCGCCAGAAAAAGGCTGGCGGTCGGGGACTCATAATCCCCTGGGCAGCGCTGCTAGCAGCGCTGCCCAGGCAGATTATCACCGCCGGGGCAAATGTGGCGGAATTCCGCCGGCAGTGAGACCACGGCGCTTCCGCTGCGGTCGTAATAGCCCAGGAAGCACCGCCAGCCTGTTGGCGGTGCTTCCGTCATTTTAGCCCTGGCGGTCTCATACCGCCAGGGTCAAAATGACCCCCTAAGTGATTTGCACAGAATCACAAAATGTTGAGTTGACGCCCAGACTCGACCCTGTCTCCCCAGCTCCAAAGTCGACAGCTCTGGCCGTTACACCTGCCATTACACCACATT
Organism: Pleurodeles waltl; assembly: GCF_031143425.1. Lineage (NCBI taxonomy): Eukaryota > Metazoa > Chordata > Amphibia > Caudata > Salamandridae > Pleurodeles > Pleurodeles waltl. Next base: position 661,389,323 of record NC_090451.1, read on the forward strand.
CTCACATACATTTTACAGAAAAAAAGGGTAATGAATGCACGAGATCCAATGAAGATTTTGATAACGTACAGTACAAGCCTCAGGTCACTGTTTTTTTTTTTGATAAAGAGAATTTATTGATTTTGCGTGAAACAATGATGTGTGCAATTCAACATGATGCCAACGGGCATTAAACAATGATGGTCGAACCCTAAGCCCCCGCTACACATTGTTGATAAATATTATACACAATCTAGAACCTAGAAGTCTGCCATGCCCTCCCACTTCCCCCATATCTTATTATGTTTATTTAAGCAACCTCTGGCCTCATATACAAGTTTCTCTCGTTGCGCACACCAGTCCACCCTCGTCTCCATTTAGTCAGTGTCGGTGCATTCCTGGCCTTCCACTCTGCCATTATATCCCTCTTGGCCACCAGGCATGCCACCCCTAAGAAGGTCCGATCTGCTCTTCGCAGCCCAGTGTCTCCCATGACCCCCAGAAGGAGGGGCAACGGCAACCTCTTTACATCTTCTTGTAAAACCCCAGAGATCTCCTTCACCACTGCTTTCCAATAAGCCGCTATGGTCGGGCATGCCCATACCATGTGGAAGAAATCCGCTGTGGGACTCCCGCAGCGGGGGCATTCCGCCTAGGGGCGGGGGCCCGCTCTGTGTAATTTGGCGGGCGTGAGATATGCGGTATGAAGAAAGTAGGTTTGTATTAATCGGAAGCGAGTGGCCATTGTAAGGGAGCGTGGGGCCATCAGTGCTTCTGTCCAGTCCAGTCCAGTCCATTTCCTCCATGGGACCCACCCAATCCTCCCACCTTTGGCGAGGCCCTCCCAGGGGGCCCACAGCAGCGGTAATTAGGGTGCGATATATCTGGGAAACCCCTCCCCTGCCCAGGTCTCCCATCAATGCCTTGGCTTCCATGGGGCTATGCTCGGGTATGGTGTCCCCTGCCTGTATATGAACTAGTAGGGCATGGCGTAACTGAAGATAACGGTGGAACTGTGTCTTGTTTAAAGAGTATTGTTTCTGAAGATCCTGAAAAGACTGCATATGTGACCCTCCCCAGATATCACCCAGAGTGGAGATACCTATGTTGTCCCAGCTCTGAAAGCCCTCCAGGCCTGCCACTTGTACCAGCTGCCTCCCATGCCATAGCGGGGTCTGTTGGGTAAGACGTCTCCACCACCCGTCACTTTCTGGGCCGTCCGCCATCCCTGTAATACCACTTTGGTCACGTCTGGGACATCTGGGGGGATCGGGTTCCCGTATAGGGCGCCGAAGATCCGTGGGTAGCCCATTGTCTGTAGTTCTAGTTGATATGCGGGGTCTGTCCACCCACCTCCCACCCAGTCATTAATTACGAGCGCATGCATCGCCAGATAGTAGTATTGGATATTGGACATGCCCAAGCCACCGTCGTATATGTCCCTCTGACATGTTTTGAGCGACAGTCGTGTGCGAGTACCACCCCATATGAATTGGCGCGCTAAGGAGTCCATCTCCCTGAACCATCTCATGGGGACGGGAAGTGGAAAGTTCTGCAGGAGGTATAGGAGCCTGGGACGGATCATCATCTTGTACGGCGCTATTCTGCCAAGCAGATTCAGGGGGAGGGCCCTCCAGCGCAAGAGATCGGACTTGATTTTCTTTGTTAGTCGTGTGATATTAAGTTCCCACGCTAACTCAGGAAGAAGCGAAATATGTACTCCTAGATATTTGAAGCTGTTTCTCCGTACTGGGATGTTTCGTTGCCAATCTATACAGTTGCGAGAGCGATGTAGGGGAATTAGCAAGGACTTGGCTGGGTTCAGGATCAGTCCCGAGGCTTCTGCGAAAAGTCTCAGGATCTCTAGGACGTGTGGGCCGCTTTTGGGTGGGTTAGAGATATACAGGAGAACATCGTCCGTGTATAATGCCACTCGGTCCTCCGAACCGGAGGGCCAGCGCCAGCCCTCAATCAGTGGATCACTTCTCAGTAGTATCGCCAAGGGTTCTATTACTAGCGCAAAGAGTAGGGGGGATAGCGGGCATCCCTGTCGAGTTCCACGGCCAATGGGGAATGGGTCGGAGACTACTCTGTTCACCCGGACTCGGGCAGTCGGGTTAGAGTACAGGAGTTTCACTAGGCCTAGAAATTTAGGTCCGAGCCCGTTCTTATGCAGGACCTGTTCGAGGTAAGACCAATCCACCGTGTCAAAGGCCTTTAAAAATCAAGTCCATAGTATATAATGGACTCGTAATACGGCTGGTGGTATATCCGTCCCTTTACCGTCACTTTTGGGACGGATTAACACCTCCTCCAAAGTTGTAATAACCCCCTATGTGTTTGATATCCTCTCTCACCCTAGTCAGCTGCCTCATGGTAGAGGCCAATGCCAAGTTTACGTGCTGGCGTTCCAGTCTTAGGCCCTTGGTCTCCAGCTCAGAGATCTGGGAGTTCTGGTCTCGCTCACGGGACCGAAGGATGTGTTTGGCATGCCCTCTAAGAGTGGCTTTACAAGCGGCCCATATTATTCTCGGGGATCGAACCGAACCTACATTTGATTCAAAATATTGACCAAGGTGATTCCTGATCTCCTGCGTGTAATCTTTGTCCTGTAAGTGCCAAGCGTTCAGGCGCCACATAGGCCGCCTGTTGGGGTCTACTCCGCCCAGTCGGATACGTATTGGCGCATGGTCCGAGACCCCCCGAGGGAGAATCTCCGCCCCCACGACGTTTAAGAAGTCAAGGGCGGGCATAAACACAAGGTCTATTCTGGATTGCGTCTGGTGGGCAGCCGATGTATGTGTGTATTGGCGTTCTCTGGGGTGCCAGGTGCGCCACACCTCGCATAAGCCGAGGCTCTCCGCCCAGTTGCTTAGGGTTGAAGCCCGCTTGGATCTACTAAAGGTGATCCCCCCAGATACGTCCAGAGTTGGGTCAAGAACCGTGTTGAAGTCGCCTCCCAGTAGGGTGGTCCCTTGGGGAAGTCCTGAAGTCACTCGGTGGAGCGAAAGTAGGAAGGCGTCAAGACCCGCTGGAGGAGCATAGGCGCATACAAGGTTTAACGGGTGCCCCTGAAGAGTCCCTGTGACTACTACAAATCTACCCTGTGGGTCGGACTGCGTGGCTGTGATCGCCATGGGTAGAGATCGGTGGAGCAGGATAGCCACTCCTCTAGAGCCTCTGGAGAATCCCGCGTGGTATACTCTATCATATCCTCCTCGCGCAAGCATAGGGCACCTGGACCCAAGGAGGTGGGTCTCCTGCAGGAGGACCACTGAGGGGGAGTATCTCCGGAGAGTGTTAAATACTGCTGACCTCTTGATCTTATCTAATAGGCCGTTTACATTCCAGGAGAGGACTTGGGTCATTGAGGGCCAAGTGTGAGATGTGCAGGTGTTATACAAGATTGAGTGTGCGGGTGCGAGTCTAGGGACGACCATTTCAAACATGTCGGTGGAACCTTAAGATTACAAACCAGGCTAACTAACTCGTTGCCCTTTAAACCTAATTCAAACTCCCCCCCCAAACCCCACCTCCCCATACTCCCACCCCGGAAGCATCTGTCGCCCAAATACCCGACCAGAACCAGACAGCCAGTAGAGCTGTAATTGGGGTGGAGTGGTGGACCCCTCCTTTCACTCGGATCAGTTGCAATTAACGGTCACAAATCGAGCATCCAACACCATACATTAGGAAGTCTCCGGTGTCATCAATGGCAGTCCCACCGGGGCCTGCCCGAGCAAACCAAGCGCGGCCAGTCTCCCTCCGCGTCCAACGAAGGGGTCACACATATCCTGTCAGCCGAGCACCGGAGACTGACTCAAGCGACCATCCCCCGCTGTCTGGGCCGGTGTCCGAGGCCCCGGGAGGGCATCAGAGGTATTCTCAGTCTGTAGGTCAGAGTCTTGGGCCACCTCATTGTCTGCAGGAGTGTTCAGGTCTTTCCGCCTACCTCTCCGGGATCTGGTGCGCCGCCGGCTTCTCCGGGGCCCCTCTGAAGAGGAGGGTTCGATACGTGGGGTTTTCCCAGTAGTTCTCGGGGGACCCCTTCGGGCTCCGACGCCCTCCTCCGTCAGCCAGTCCCATGCCTCCTCTGGTGATTCGAAAAAGTATGCTTTCCCAGCCATGAGAACTTTGAGGCGTGCGGGGAAGAGGAGCATGTACGAGAGTTGCATTGCCCTAAGTTTTTGTTTAACAAGCTCGTATGACCTGCGGCGGGTTTGGACCTCTCTGGTGTAGTCCGGAAAAATTAGGATTTTGTGGTTTTCCCATTGAAGATCTTCCAACCACCTTGCTTCCTTGAGGATATTGTCTCTGTCTTTAAAGTTAAGAAATCGTGCGATCATCGGGCGTTTCGGGCCGCCCGGAGGGGGGCGAGGTGCGAGCGCCCTGTGGGCTCGTTCAACTGCCAACAAGGGCGAGAGGGACTGGTCCGGCATCCAAGTTTTGATCCATCTCACTAGGAACTCGGAGGCCTTGTCATCCTCTATGCCCTCGGGGAAACCGATGAAGCGTAAGTTGTTGCGTCTTGTCCTGTTTTCAGCATCCTCTGCACGGCGGTGAAGCTCGCTGGTTCGGGTCTGCAGCTGGGCCACTTTGGTTTTGAGGTCAGACAAATCGCTTTCATTCTGAGAAACTCGGGATTCCACCTCAGTGATTCGGTTCACTGCATTTCTAAGGTCTTGTCTGATGAGGCCCATGTCCACTCGCACCTCTCTGATTTTGGTCTCCACGGCCGTCTGCGATGATTAAATAGCTTGGAGAATGGCGCTCACTCCGTCCGGAGCCAGACCCCCGCTAGCTGTGTCTCCCCCTCCCCATTGGCCCGTCGTCGTCGTGAACTGGTCGATTTTTTGCTGGGAGGGTGGAGGTTGTTTGTTTGCCTTATCTTTTCCCATCGTGGCACCTGGGACGGGGTCGGGTATGTCGCACCCTCCGTATTACGTTTTCAAGCCCAAGACTTCAGGGTGCTTTCAAGTGTCTTGGACCAAGGAAGGTTTCGCCGTGCCACTCCGCGCAGGGACGGCCGGAGGTCACTGTCTCAGGGGCATCCTCCAGTCTCTTTTACTCTCCCCTGGGCCCTGCGGAGGCATCTCTTGCCGGCACCGTGGGAGGGCCGGGTCGTTGGTTCCCCTCCGATAGCTCCCCTCCTCGCTCCCTCCGCTTAGATGGAAGGGACTCGCTCTAGATCAGGGCCCAGGTCCCCCCATACCCAGGATCCGGTATTTCAATGGCAGGTCCCGTCTCGCCTCAAGTTGGCCTCTGATTTCCAGATCTGTTTCAACAAGGATAAGCTATCTATGGTTCGGAGCCCTAAATTTCAGACTGTTCTGGAATGCTTTCCTCCACTTCTCGGATCTTGGTCTGCTTCTAGCTCCTGTAATGGGCCATGGCGAACCCCATCCGGATGAAGGTCTGAGCAGAAGCGGGCCACTGGGTCTCCCTTTCGTTGTAACAGAGATGGGAGAGGGGGTACCACCAATCGCCGTCCCCCTCTCTCTCCTCCTTGGCCTTTAAATCGTGTCCTCGTCCCCCCGGGGCCCCACCCGACCCTCAGCCGGGTCTTAATCCTCCGCGCGGCCCCAGCCCTTACTTCGTGCCAGAAGGGACCGCGGGGGAAGGGCATCAGCTGCGGCGGTCCTCTTTTCTTCGCCCGGCCGCCTCAATTCAGTCCTGTGGGCTTGGCACGACAGATGGGGGGTCTCGGCCTCCCGGCCTGCACCCGCAGGCCAGTACGCAGGGGCAGCGCCGCTCACCTGGTGCTCTTTTTCTTGGCCGGGGTCTCACCGGCCGTCCGGTCACAGGGGTCCGTGGCCGGGGAACGGCCCAGGCTCCCTAGGGGCTCTCGCCGCTCCCTCGATTCGCCGCGGTTGCCATCGGCGAGGCCATCGGCCCGACCTCAGCCCAGCCAGGCGTATCGCGTAGCGGCTGCCATCTTCTTTTCCCTTCCTGGGATCGGCCGGATCGCCGCGCGAGCGCGGGGTGCAGGATCCTCGCTCGTTTGCCGCAATCGACCCCCTATGGGACCCCAGGGTCACAGGGGTGTCTGGATCGGCATCTTTCTGCACCTTCGGACCGCGTTAACTATGGGTGGATGACGGAGGGGTCCAGAGCACTCTCAGAGTGCGACCGCCATCTTGACGCCCGAAGCCACGCCCCTCAGATCACTGTTTACCATCTTTTTTTGGTGCTGCTTTTGACTCCTCTGATTGCAAAGCACTGTCTGAGGTTGCAAACATCAAGCCAGAAGAAGCAGCTGCTACAGCTCGTGACCACCGAACCTGCACCTATGTGTGGGGCATCGCACACCTGATGACACCCAATCACATCACATGGTAGGGTCTTTTTTTACTACCTTTAGATCCTAAACAGCTTCTCATTTCTTTCTACGGGGCTAGCAGGGCCGGAGTGGCAGTAGCGGGCTTCAGGCGTTTTCCCAGTGGGCTGGAAGGGTGGCGGCTGGTTTTGCAGCAGTGGGTGCCGATTTTGCAGCAGTGGGTGCCGGTTTTGCTGAGGTGGGAGCCGCTTTTGTGGCTGTGGGCAGGTTTTGCAGAGGTGCTGCAATATCGGCCCCAAATAACAAAAGCGGTAGCAAGCTCGCACGCCTTCTAGCCCCAGGCCCTCGCTTTCACCCCTGGGGCTGGTCAGAAAACATTGCCAGGGCTGCTTTGGCTTCCTAGTCCACCCATGGGGGCTAGGGGAGCGGCCAAGAATAGAAGTTATAGAATACCAACTGCCAAGAGGCATGGAGTCAGCGAGGGTGTCAGTTGGCACTCGGGCCATAGTACGCTACTATCATGGACCAGCGAAAGCCGGGGCAGTACAGTCTTTTTGATCCATTTCCCGGTGACGAGTCACTAGCCCACCACTCTTTAGGTTTGAGCTGTGGCTCTGCGGTCACTGTTTCCACTGAGACAAGCAGGCAAGCCACAGGGGCGGCGCTGGCCCGCAAAACAGAGATACAGAGCAGGTACAGTTGGAGTGGCCACAAGAGACCGCTGCCTCATTTATTTATACACTCGGGCCGTGTCCTGGCCATTGGGATGACTTGTCGCAACAATGTACGACAGAGGCCAATAAGGCAGTCTACATCCCTTTTAACTTTTTATTAACTGAAACCAGCTTCTTGCATGATTAGGGCAAAGACCATACCCCTAGCTTCGGCCTCCCTCTTCTTGCTTACCAGCTGGGGGGTGAGCACAGGGGCTGGTCTGGCGCAGGTGTCCAAGCTTTGGGGATCCTTTGCTGAAGCAGGCCCGCAAGCCCCTGGAGTTGCCCCAGGATTACCAGGGCATTCACGGAAACCCTCTCTGGGGGTGGGGGGCTGGGGGGTCACAGCTCCTTCTGACAGCATATCTTCCCGACCTTCCTGGTTGGCACAGTGATCCTTAGCTGGCCTCCACTTGCTTGAACCAGTAAACATTTTGGGATACAGACTTGTGGCCATGGTGGACACTAACCATGTTCCCTTGAATGTCCAGGATGTTCCAAATTTCCTTCTCAAAAGGAGTGCAGAACTTTCACCCAGGATCTGGTCAACCACTGACATGTCAGGGGCCGCTGCTCGCCAGACTTAACTCGCTCAGTTGTTCCTGTTCTACTGTTTCTCCTGAGCTGCCTGTATGGGAAGAGTGGCTGGTTGCCAGTGAGGCCCCGCTGGATGGTGTCTTGGATAGGCCTTTGAAAAAAACAGATCCATCGGCGCACTGTTCATGGTGCTATGCGGAATCTGCCGGTATGCCTGCAGGAACTTGTGGTGGCAACACTCAGCATTTTCACCCTACTCTACCTCTTAGCAGAGTGCTCGGTTCAAAGTGTGTATAGGTTGCTCCATTTTCCCATTGGCCTGGGGCCACTCCGGAGTCACGTTCCGGTGTTTGATGTTGAGTGGCAACAGGGATTCTAAAAAATTGTACCCCTGGAACAGGGGTCCATTATCAGTCTTCACTTCTTCCGGGAGCCCCAGCAGGGCGAACATCTTCTCCAGGACGCGTTTCACTTTCAAGAAGGCATTGGATTGCACAAGTTCGACAACTGGGTACTTTGTGTGGCTGTCCACAATCAATGCTGTGAGCCGGCTGTCTGGGAAGCTCTCAAAGTCCAGGCTGACCCACGACCATGGTCTTAAGCATGGTTCCTCAGCGATCACTAGTGCCAATGGCAGTTCTCTACTGGTAATGGTGAATGAGTGGCAGTCTCTCACCTTTTCATCCACCAAGGCATCCATTCCAGGGAACCACACCTTGTCGCGCAGTCATGTCTTGGTTTTCACCACACCTTGGTGGCCTTGATGAGCCAGGTCAACACCTCTGGCCCAGAGACATTTGGGCATCACGATGCATCTTCCCCTAAGCATTAGTCCCTCACTGCTAGTGCTCAGCTCATCTCTGACTCTCCAGAGCTAGCTCATCATCGTCTGCTCGATGGGTATTAGAAACTTGGTTCAATCTGGAAAATTTCACCACTGTTTCTGTAGAAGCACCTTCTTGGCCTTGGACAGGCTAGCGTCCACCATAATCTCATCCCGAACCTCCTTGATTAACAAGGCTCGTGGGCATGATTCGAGCACGACCTTGCATACAAAGCCTTCAGCCCCTTCATCTTTCATCTTCCTCCACCTGGCCGTTGAGACGTTCCCGCAAAAAGCGGGACAAGCAGCTTGTGATCTGTGACGACTCTGAATTGCTGTCCACTCAGGTAAAGGTGAAAACAGTGGCAAGCCCATCTGATCGTCAGTGTCTCCCACTCAATCTGAGCATTTTTAGTTTCTGTGTCTGATGACGCTCTGCTGGCATTGATGATTGGGACTCATGATTCCTCGGTCTCCTCCAGCAGGAGAACCACCCCTATTGGCTGGCGTCGACTACCAGCTCCACTGTGCGCCTCAGGTTGAAATAGGCCACAGTGGCATCTGCCAGCAGTGGCTCTTTCACCTGGCAAAACACCAGGTCTGTACATGCGTTCCAGTCCCACAGGACATCAGTTCTTGTCAAGGCTCTCCGAGGATCCGATATGGTGGTCAAGTTCAAGATGATCCAAACGCAGTCTGTTGCCATTCTAAGAAAACTCCCCACCTCATGTCATTTCAGAGGATCAACACCTTCCTCATTGCTTCTACCATTCTCAGGTCTACTCGCAGCACTTATCTTGAAAAAACAACACCAAAAGCATTCTATACAGTTCTTGTAAAATGAGCACTTTTGCTTGTGCAGCGTCAGCCCACAGTCTGCCAGACGCTCAGAACTGCTTGGAGACTCACAAGGTGTTCCTCCAGGATGTTGGAGAAGATCAGGATGTCATTGCTGATGTTTAACAAACCCACAAGGCCTGAGAGAGTTTTGCCGACGTTGTTTTGAAACATCCCTGCTGCTGAGGATATGCAGAAGTTGAGCCTCTAATGACTCAGGAGGCCTATCTGGGTCGAGAATGTTATGATGTAATGGCTGGCTGGTTTCAGCTCCAGCTGGTGGTAGCCAGAATTGAGATCAAGTTTGGAGAACCATTGTGTGCTGTTCAAGTCCCCCCCAATGTCATCCATTGTAGGGGTAATGTGCTGCTCGTATCGAATGACCTTGTTTGGGAGCCGCATGTCCACTCAGAGCTGAATGGTTCCAGGTTGGTTAGGCTTCGGCATGATTACCAGCTGCAAGACTCAGGGCATGGGTCCAGCGACCTTTTCAATTACCCCTCGCAGGTGGAAAAGTACCCTCCAATGGAGGAGCGCCCTGGGCCTCACAGTGTTATCCATGTGCAGCCGCACATTGGTGCCCTTCAGTCGCCCCAGCCCCTCGAACAGCTGAGGAAATTCTTGCATGATGAAGGCGTCATACGTATTGTGGACTTGCCTCATGAAAAATACAAGCCTCAGATCCTCTACCATGTGGCAGCCCAAGAGTGTGCCAGTGCCTCCATTCATGACATGGAACTGGGCTCATGTCGATTTTCCCTCACTCTACACCATCACTTTCACTAGTCTCATTAAGGGTAGTAGTCCTGTGCCACTGTAAGTGTAAATCCTCGCAGTAGCCAATTTGGGTCGTAGCATTATCCTGTTGAATAATCTGGAGTCCATAACCTTGACTGAGGCTCCTGTGTCGATTAGTGCTCTCACAAAAGTGCCCTCTATCTTGACAGTGCACATAGGTGGCAAGCGATCTGGTTGCTTTGGAGATGGTGAACACCTTGCTTTCATCGTTGCCGTTGCGTTCATGATAGAGCCTTTTCTTGTTGTCTGCTGATGGGCCCTCGGCCACTGCTTTCTTGATTGACAGCAGCTGCATGGATGCCCTTACCTTGCCTTTGTACCCAGTCCTTGGTCCTTGCCCTTCAGTACGGCACACTTTGGCACAGTGGTTGTTGGGCCCACAGTGAGAGTATGACCGCCCTTGAGTAGGGCAGAAGTTTGGCGTTCTGTGCTCCAGGCCGCAGTTGCCCTGGGTTGTCTTGGCGCATTGGGGGGTACGGGAGTGAGCGGGCTATCTCTGAATGGCTTCCACTTGTTTCTCCTTCACTTACACAATGCAGGCCCCTCCAGGTGGGGCCACCCCTCTCTCCAGTGCCACTTCCATGTCATCAGCACAGCTATTCGCCAGTTCGTGTGGCCGTGCCAGAACAGAATGGAATTCTGGGAAATCCCTAGATGGCATAGGATGAGCCACTGCAGAACTCCCCACCAGCAGTCCTGTATCAGCTGTGTCCTGATCTGTTCGGACTAGTCTATGTTGATGCACATGCTCACTAGCTTCCTGAGGTGTGCGTAGAACATGTCCACCGATTCATCCTCTGTTTGTTGAGCCTGTTGCAGTTTAAATCTCTCATAGTCTGGGTTAAGCTGAGGGTCGAAGTGCCAGTTCAGAGCCACAGCAGCAGCGCCAAAGTCTGTGTCATGCCGTGACTGATCAATTGCCATAAGGATCGGGCGGAGATGGGGCATGGTCCTGCTGCTACTCAGATATTGTGCAAGCTTTGCACTGTGAGCCACAAGCCTCCCGTAGCCTCAGAGACCTGGGCCACTGCACAGGGTACTACTTCAGTTTTTTTGGGGGTGTAAGCCACAGACAGATGGGAAAGTACCTTACTTTCCTTACACAGGAAAGTTGAGAAGAACTCTTCTCAGATTACTTGCCCAACGCTCTCACACAGCCACAACTGTTGTGTACCACAGAGGCTGGCTTCTATAAATGTGTCTCCCCCGCCGTGCATGCCACACGGTACTCACTGTCTTTCAAATCAGAAGGAGACGGAACAGGCTAGCCCTCCAGTACACACACAGGATTCAAGCCAGCACCCAATGACCAGGAAAGAGCAAAGGCCGCCCCCGCAGGGGGCATGACGGGCCGGCGCCATAACGGCTGCCTTGGACCCGGAAGGGACCGGTTTTACCGTTTTTTAGGAATCTCGTACTCGCCCAGAGGGGGCCTCTTCCTCCTCCCCCCGTAAACAACAAAGTGGGGGAAGAAGGTGCGAAGAGCTAGCGAGGACCAATGGGGAGGGTTTGAGGCATTAAAACCTCCCAATGAGCGTCATGGCAGCAAAGCCCAATGAGGTATTGGGGGGCATTTAAGGAGCCCCCGTTGGCCGGGACAAGGTCACACGGACAACAAACCCGGTACGACGCGCTGAAGGAGCACCGAAAAACCACCCTCCCACCCTGACAATAGCGCATCTAGTTGCGATGCAGGCCAAGACAGGAGGAAATTAGGGTCAAGCGGAAAGTAATGGAGGTTTTACCAAAATTGGACAGTGAGCACACCCAGTAAGGTGGGGTGCAATAAAAGGCCACACACCTGGGGATGCCTCACGGCAGGGTGAAAGGAGGCCGGAGAAGGTGAGTAAGCGGAACACAGCACTTGCAGCCCAGAGCACAAGTAGCGAGTTTGGGCCTAATCCAAAAATAGAAGCTAACCCCTCAGAGTAAAAAAGGTAAAACAAACACTATGGAATAAGACCCCTCCAAAAAACTAAACGTGGGATTGCCCACGCCCATAACGGAGCAAAGAGACATTACAGAGGCTAGGACTTAAAGGCCGATCAGTTACTGCAAAAATTTCTTTAACACTAATTTGAACTCAGTTGAAGTCTTGTATTATTGAGTTATACACTAAATGTGTTATGATGATTGTAATCTTTCCAAAATGGTGATGGGTTTAGCAGTGCAGTCAATGTTAAGAATTTTGCAGGCAATTACATATTTGTTTATGTCAAATAAAAGCGGCTACGTTTTTTATCCTCTACTAAATACGGCACATATGTTTTTTTGCGCGCCGCTGGCACAGTTGCGGTACCATATCAAATTACTGGAGTGTGACAAGTGCAGGAGTTATGGAGTGGTGCACACAAGCACGAGCAGGTGGCGCATCGTCACGCTCTACTGTAGTGTAGAGAGAGGCTCACAGGAGCAGAAATCTCATGCAGTGCGGTGCACTCAGGCCCCAACAGGAGGTGCAGTGTTGCGCTGCAGGAGGGGGCAGGGCGCCGCTGGTCACACATCGGGGTGGCAGACAGCAGGACGCGGAGAGCAGGCCGGATGATCCCTGCAGGAGCGCCAGTCAGAGCTGACATGGAGGCCCGATCACAGGGCCAAATGCATTGGCTCAATTTCGGGGCTGACAGACTTGCTCCAGGCCCCTCGCGCCAGACAGCACTCAGCAGCCACGCGCTGCTGTGGGCGGGCTGCAAGGACAGCACATTCTGAGTCGCGACCATTCTCATCTCCAGTGTCAGGTCTGCTCAGATGCGGACACACTCGCAGGCCACAGGTACAGCGCTGACCAGCAAAAGAGGGACATAGAACGAACAGTGAAGGTATAGTTAGATTGACGGCAAGCTGCTGTTTCGTTCTTTATTTATGCCCTCTGGCTGTGCCAGGCCCTTGGGATGGTTTGCTGAAACAATGTATGGTAGAGGCCGGAGGGTGCTCTACAGGCTGCCCACATCAGATAAACTCAAATTTAAAGGAGAATGGGGAGTGGGGTCTTACACGGCTGATTACAGGACTGCATGCCAGAAGTTAGTCTGGGGGAGAGGTAATTTCCATTTAAGTCAGAAGGGAATTATTTAGATCAAGGGTCTAAACTCCATAGGCAGTACTCTTGACCGACTCAGGCTTAGTATCAGTTTTAATCAGGTGCACTCAAGTGAGGTTCTTTTCCCCTGTGATAATTTGTTAATATTTTAAAATATAGGTTAAGACCACTTTTAAAGCCAGGCCAAATGTATTGCTTCTTTGTTGTCTCCTGAGTCCAGCTATTTCGTGCAACCTACTGTAATGTCCAGGCATGTCTTGGATATGTCCCATTATATTTCCAGGTCTTTAGAGGTGCAAAGGGGTGGAGGAGTGTGGGAGCTGCCCTTCTCCAAAATGAATTTTCGTATACTGTTAAATTACTGTGTTCCTCTCACTTCCATCAATACCCCTGACCCTGGGAGTAGCAGCAGCAGTGACCAGGGTAGAAAAGGGTGAGATAGAATAGGAACCACTACCACTGACCTCCTCTAGGTGGCATTTGTGGCTGATGAGCATTTTTTAATTTGTCTGTAGTAGACATAAAGGGTGGAAGGAAATGGGAATAAGCAGAGACACGATGGGGCAATGAGAAAAAATAATACAATCAGTACTCACAGAGAAGAAGCTCTGAGACAAGAGGAAAATGTGACTAAGGGTCATATGTACAAACACATTTTCCCATTGACACAGAATGGGAAAATCCCTTTGCTACATCTGGCCCGTACTGAGAAAAACTATACACTCTGAGGAAGAATGACAGGGCAAGGTGTGAAAGACGAGACGAAACATGTGAGGTGGCAGCCAGATAGAGAGGTCATGGAGAAACCGGAAAAAGAGAGTAAAGCACAGGAAGATGCAGAGGAAAAAAGAGGCCTAGGGAAAAGAGAACCTACCCCGTAGCATCATATGAGAGCTCAGCCCACTTTTCAGGGACAACTGCTCATCCCAAGAAGTGTGTATTTCTGATATATGTCCTCATGGGTTCTTTATTAGGGCTACCTGGTGATGCATTAAAACCACTGTTGGCATGTGCATTACCTAACCATATGAGAGTGCCAGTATGTAACAAATGGCCTCATAATGCTCTTGTGCAAAGGGCGGGGGAGTGGACAAAAAATAAAAATGTAATTTGTCATCTGGCTCAGAAAATCCTCTCCCCTGAATGGTTCTCTGTGGATGCAGTGGACAACATACATCTCAGGAAATGGAAATCATGTAGACCAGTTATTCCCAACCTGTGGTAGGTCCCCAGCTTTCAGTAGTGACTCAGTGGTGGGTGGTCCCCGGATTCCAATAATGATTCAGTGGGGGTCCCTGGGTTCCAGTAATGACAAAGTGTGGGTCCACAGAAGTCAAAAGGTTGGGAACCACTGCTGTAGACCCCGCCACAATTTGCCAGAGAGTGTTTTTATTTTACCTCAACTACGAGAAGGGGGACAGTCGTTTTTCAGTTGACTTCACTCAACTTCCAAGATCTCATACTGTCTAATCAAAGACAGTGAAGCCACTCAAAGGGGGGTGCATAATAATTTTCATGCACCTCAAACCCCCTTTCTATTTTTTAAAAATGACTCTTACCCACTGTGTTCATTTAGTGGCTTCCGTCCTCAACAGGTACATAAAGTATTTGGGTAGGTTTAACTTTGAAAGTCAAAGCAGCTCTTATTGTTACTAGGATATCTATGTCTGAAATTGCCTAAGACTACATTAAATTATCAACAGGTGTATTTATTTATTCATGGGCCACCTGGGATGGTTAAAAACAAGGTTCAATGTTATTGGAAAAAGTTATCTACTCCAGCATTTAGGATCTACATGTTTCATCTAAAGTTTGCTACAACTGGTGAATTGTCTTTCATCAGGACCAAATCTCTAGATCCCTATTCAAAAATCCTCTTTTGGAATTAATTAGTGCACCCCGGTCAGTGCAACATAATTCTCACAAACACATTAATTTCTGCATGCCACACCCTGCAAACCCTCCGGAGGCACTTCCTCAGCCTAGTTCTTGAAGTTAACCTAAGTCAGGCCCAACAAATATAAAGAAAGCGGTAAACTCTGTAGTCACACATTCATCAAAGGTCCTGACCCGCAAAAAGAACCTAGAGCTCTTACTGGTACCTGCATATTTTATTTTATTTTTCACAGCTGTCCCCTGATAACAAAGCAAGGATTTCCAGAAATGCACCAAAGACCTATGTAGCAACAGAAACATTCTTTGCCCATACCACCCTGCCAACCTTTGCGATGCCAACTAAATGAGATGTTTGTTGCTGTGAGTCCCTAAATGTGGGACCATCCTGATCCAGGAAAAAAATATAGGCCTGTGCGGACTACCACCAAACAAGAATATTCCAAAATAGACACCATTAAAAATTTGTGTGAATGCAAAGGTTCAGAAGACACTCGTGTATTATCACAGACCACAAGCAACTGTTTTAGGAGTCTGCACAATGTTCGCTTTTCTCAATCAAGTAAGAGCATCAACTAGAAGTTGAATTTCAGCCTAAAATGGGATACCTACTGAAACAGATCACACAACATTACATTTAACAAAAACTGCCAAGATGGAAGTGTAGGCGGTAGCTTATTAGATGGAGTAAGTCTAGTAAAAGAAGTGGCTCTCAAGATTGAGAAACATCATCCAGTCCACATCCCAGTATGTGTGCTTTCAGAGAGTCATGGCTGCTTTCCAATACAACTCGTGGTGGTGTTGGTGGTGGGGTTTATCTTGGACACAGTCTCGAAACCGCTCACTCCTCAGCTTGCTCTCCTCCAACCAAAATGCTTATAGGATGAACAGTGGACAAAATAATTTCATGTTGCAACTTCTGGACCCAATTACTTCCTGCCTCAGCTGTGTTGGAAATCAAAAGAAAACTCCAGCGCTAGATTGGCAACCTTGCAAATGTAACAATACCACTCTGGAATGGTCACAACTTTTTTTTTTCAGCCATCCGCCTTCTCATCATTACTCTATGAGGCAGATGCACCACATGCAGTGTCCTAAGCTATAAACCGCAATCTAAATATCACTGTCCAGCTGCCTCTCTTTCTGCAAGTGTTTACTACACAGCCCAGCAGCAGCTGCTTTATTTCTGTCTCTATTGACAGTCGTAATCCTATTGGGAGAATTACATTTTGGGGAAAAAGGTAAAGGAACCTACTCAATTCACCTTCTTGTAGGCAAGGCTTCAGGAGTGTCTGGTCACCTGTGGACAAGAAATTACCCAATCATTTGGTGAAGACCATCCATTTCAAAATGGACTATGTTCAGAAAGTAACTCCAATGATGTTTCCAACAGTTTCTAGTCACTCTTAAACGTGCAGAATGGTGATATACACAAAATTAGCTTCCATGGTCATTAAAGGTTCCTAAGGTTTGCAGCAAAAAATCAACACTCAACTTGCTGTTCTTCCTTTTACCCTCAAATGAAAACCCAGAGCTTTCACCAAAGTGATGGCTCCTGTTGCCAGCATTCTCCACAAGGAAAGCATAGTTCTGCACCCAAACCTAGACTAGTGATTGATCTACTCTTTTTCTAATGTCCTGTCCTTAATTCGGCTTGGGTGTCTGACTCCACCACAGACAGTAACTATCTTGGAATGCCAGCCCCTGGATAATACCGTTTAACTGAAACTAATATAATGAGTATTCACCAGGAAAATAATGTTTTCTTCTCAAAGGAAATTTAGCAAACATTTCTATTAAAGGATTATTGAAAATGTTAAAATCCTTCGTCCATTCCAATGGCTCCTACTCTTTTCATTGATCTGTCCTCTTCTGGTGTTCTTGAAATTGGGTCTTATTCACCAACAAGATCATGAAAATTATGAATCTGATCACATTTAGAAAAGGCATCACTTTAGATGGATCTTGTTGGGCATTTACTCAAGCATTAGGGAGGCTACACAAGCACTCCGCCCTCTTTTTGAGTTCCATGACGTCATGCAGGCAGAAGTTAATATTAATAACAAAGGGTCTGATTTAGAGTTTTTCAAATGGGTTAAGAAGTCACAAATGTGATGGATATCCAGCTACCTTTTTAAAAATGCATTTTATCATAAGACACTTTTAATTAGATGAACACATTTGTGCTGGAGTAATCCTCTGCAAACTTTAAATCAGGCCCTTAGGATCTGATGCATACAGAAAGTTTGCAACCCAGCTGGCTTTTTTGTGCTATGAGTGGATTGGGATGTGCACTTCATTTTTTAGATGCAACTAATGTACTAATCCGTTGTATTGAGAAACAAACATCCACATGAGATCATAAAACGTCCTGCCTCATTAATGCGGAAGGAAGCAAACAGTAACCTCACAGCATATTCCTTCAAATGCAGTGATGAAGAAATGCGAGGGGCAGCTGACCTTTATCTTTACATCCACATTCCCTGAATGCCAACATTTTTTGGTTTGGCGTAAGCAAAGACATTTTGTTTTTAACAAAATGATAAACTTTCGGTGCACTATTGATTGCTCTCTCAGTTCATTAGTATGTCAGCGTGTGTTAGCCTCGTTTTTGTTCCACCCACCCCAGAATATGGACAGGTGCACTAGGTCAGCCCACTTTAGCCATTTGTTTGCCCCTCTGAGAGTGACTGCATATGGGCGTTGTTACAATTTTCACTCACACACAAAAAGTAGCCTCCTTCCTGTAGTGTCCCCATTGTTTGAGCCTATGACGATATAGCCACCGACAATTGTCAAACCGCCAGTGTTGATTTACACTGAACATTTGCCAATGTTATTTGTAAAACTGTACCTTGTGGAAACAAAATAAAGGGGATTTGGCATGCTTGGGAAGTAGTATAATTGGTAATTAAGGTGAAATGAAGGAGGGAAAAGGGTAAGGGGCAAGTGAGTGTGAAAGAAAGATCAAGCAGCAGGGGTTCTGGTCCAAGACCTATCTGATCGTCACTAGCCCAGACAGTGAAGATGCTACAGGAAGATGCTCTTAACCTCTCTGTCCTATACCAAGATGCTATGTTTTAACCAAATTTGACAAGAAATTAAGCCTGTAGAGGAAGGGGAGGACGAGAGGGTGAGAAAGGCATTAAAAGAGAAGGAGGGTAAAACAACAACTGTAATGGAGAGATTTGGGCAGGTCAATCAAGGATGCATTGTTGCCAAAAATATGAAGCCAGTCGAGTTAGGTGTTCACAGGGGGATTTAATAAAAATATACAGAAAACTAATTCGGGACACAAAGGTGTAATGCATCACTGCCCAGCAATACTGCCTATGTAACTGTAGGGAATGGGGAACAAGCGGAGACGGCTGGGCGGCTTGGCATCACGCAGGCTGGCTATCGTCTCTCCAAGGAAAGATGAGACTACGTTTGGCACGTAGGGTGGGTTTGCAGCAAACAAAGGAACTGAAAAACCTGTTATTGTTTGAAAATGTGAAGCGTGGTTAATTAATCTGCTCCGCTCAGACCTCCGCTATGTACTCCGGGCAATTTGCTGAAAGTACTTCAGATGTAGAAAAAAACGACTAGGAAAGCACTAGATTTCACTGCCAGACCTGCCAACTTACACGGTGCCACTGTGTGTCACATAATATCAGCTCCTTTCATACGGTCACCCGGTGAAAAGGCGACATGAACCAAAAGGCAGCTGAATACCCCGGAACAGCGTGGTTTTCCAGTAAGTATTTGGTGGCTCTCCACAGCCGTGGTCCATTACCAATGTATAAATCACCCAAAACAACAGCAGCAGCTTCCGAAGCTTTTTTTTTGTTTGGGGGACGGAGAGTCAGTGCTTAATTTGTGCTTGTTGTTTCCGGTGCTGAGCACCGGCACTTATTTTTGAGGGCCGGGGCTTGATCTTCTGCTTCAAGCATTTGCTGCGAGCAAAAGACACAGATGGGAACCACGGGGGGAGAGAAAAACGAAGAAGCGTCACAAAGTGAGAAAGCAGAAAGCTGCCAGAATGAGCTGAAGGGCAGGGAGTGGCTGTAAATGGATTGAAGAGGCCCGAGATGGCTTCAGGATTACTCTGCCTCAGTATTCTGTGCTCGCACATTTAAATGCAGCACCTGTGTGTTTGTAAGAGGAGGGCTTTGGGCACCGGCACGCTTTTATTTACAAATTAAGCACTGCGGAGAGTAGAAGCACAAAGTGCTACCCCCTTCAAGGCTCCCCACCTTCTCACACCGCAAGTAATTTTTAGAAGCTGCTAGTGCTGAATTTCAACTCTGCAACTCGAGCTCGGACACACAAAAGGGCTGAGAATATGTTGGCCCCACAGGAAACAGCAGCTGGAAGGACAAATGGCACAGTTACTGTTCATGCTAAGAGGTGTGCAAGATTTCCTGGTTTTCACTCATAAAAATCAGTGGCGGCTCACTAAGCGCAGAAGGGGCACGGCGGCCCGCGTAGGGAGGAAATAAAAATAAATTAATAAAAAAAAGAAAATAAACTTACCTCTGACGCTGCACTCTGCTCCTCTGCTTCGTGGCTGGCTGCAAACAGGCACAGGCTCCCTGCCTGCCCTGCACCAATCCTGACGCTTCTCAGAGCAGCGTCGTGAATGGCTGAGAGTGCCCAGCCAGGGCACTCCCAAGCAGACTATGAGCCTGTGCCTGTTTGTTGCTGGGCTGGAGAGAGCCCAGTGCGCAAGTATGTTTGGCCGGCCCGAGACGGCTGGCCAAACATACAGGCGCAGTGAGGGGGAGTGCTGTGCACTCCCCTTCACTACTCACCACACCCGTGACCCCACCCCTTTTACTGAAAAGCTATAATAAACATAGTTTATTAACGTTTTTCAGTAAAAGGTTTGCAGCTCCCGGTATTGGCAGGGGCGCGGGCGGTGAGGGGGCAACGTGATGTTAAAGTTTGGCATTCCTCCCCTCTCCATATATAGGTGTTTAGAGGAAAATAATTACTGGCAACATTCATTCAGATTCAAAACTGTGCTTTAAATTAAATTTAACTAGTGAGAAGCTGTGCGTGGTTGATACCTAAAACCAGAAGATGCGATGCCATAAAAGCCATTACTTGAGCAAAGATTGTGTGATATTATTCTGCCATGCTCAACTCAGCTCATGAGCAGGTACCAAGGCAGTCCTTCGGCATGCAGACCACATCTTCCGCTCGGTTCAGAGGAAAATTCAATGCCCGGATGGTCACAGCTCAGAGGCTGGTATATAGAGGCCCAATAATATGCTAGCAGAGGCTCAGGAACAGAACCCATGGAGGTCCCATGGCATGCTGGCCAAGGTTCAGAAACATATTCCTTAGATGTCCCATGTCAAGCTAGCCAAATTTCAGAAGCAGGGGCCACTGAGATCCCATGCCATACTCCTGTACACATCTACCACGTTCGACACACAGTACTACCCTATCAGGCATCACTGTCCTGGCACACAATTGGCTCACCTCATACTTCTGTGATAGTTCATTCTCTCTTACATGGTACACTAACGCATCAACACCTCTCCATCATTTGGTGTTCCTCAAACTCAATCCTTCGTTCCCCTTCTGTTCTCACATTAATCTGCCATGCACTGAGATATTAACTGCTCATTCGGCTTCTACGCTCACCTCTAAGCTGAGAATACCACCATTTCCCCCCTTTCTTACCTATGCACTAACAACTCCAGTCATGCACGAATGACTGTCTCACTGCAGTCAGAATTTGGAGACATTAAAACGACTCAAGGATTCATGCTAAACTCCACAACAACCCCTCTTCAACAACTCCCAACTCTCTCAGTGCCCTATCCAGTTGTCCCTGACTCAATGAAATTTCTTGACTCGGCAAGTAGTCTTGGCGTTCTTTTCTATTTAACTATGAAAATGCAAGACATTATCATCAAAACAGCTACTGCCTCATGCTTCCAGTTTTTGGACATTGGGAAGATAGGAGCACACTAATCATTCAATACAGCCTCAACACTAATCAACTCGTCAGCGTTCAGCAAATAATCCTATTGCAATAGTCTTTCAGTTGGACTCTCCTATCACTCCTTTGCTCAACGCATAATCTACCCAAACTTACTACCACCACAGCTCACTGTCACCAAGCCAAATTATCTAATGCCAAAAATCGTACTTGATACAATTTCCCATCACAAGTATTGAAAGGAATCCAGCCTTCCTCTCTCACGTTCTATCCTGATACCCGCCTGCTTAAAAAATATGGTCCATCGAGCACAATTTCAGTCAGCACCAAAGCCTTTGTGTGCCACCTGCATGTTCTGATCCTTCTACCTGATAGGCAAAGCCATGCTCTACCTCCAGGCATTTGTGCAATTTCATCAGTGAATAAATTCCAAACTTTCCTGAAAAATGACTTGTTGAGTCTTGAAAGAAGAGAGCAAATAATCCTCGGCTTTCTGTAAACATATACATTACTGGCATATGTATTATACTCATTCCAGTGATTAAACATACTCATACTTTCAAAACATACATTTTATTTCTGTAGTATCCTCAATCAAACATGCCACTGCTTTGGTTAAAATTCTGTCATAACCAAGTGACCTCAATAAAACTGAACAATTAAAACCCACAAACCAGGTTATTATGTCCATTCTCATTTATCAATGGCCATCACGGATGTTAATGTAAAACATTTATGACTGAAATGTTGATGTTGTCAAACTAAAGAGTAAAAAATTGTTTGTAACGGCTCTTGGGGTATGAAGACGTAGGGTGTGCTTGTCAGTTCTCAGATGTGTATTCAATCGAGACCCCATGTCAAGCAGGCCAAACCTCACTGCCAAATTCCAATGACTCCCTGTGCCATGCAGGGCATAGCGCAAGCATCGTTTCCAATGGAGGCCTCGTACCACCTGTGCTGCAGTTTAAGGCGAATATCTGGTGAAGACACCCTGCATGGTGGCCATAGTTGGCCTGTACTGCCCCTGTGGGACTTCATTATCTGGAGCACCGTTTTATCATTCTCCTGTCCACATTCAAAGAACAAATTCTCGGGTTGAGTATATTTTCCTGTTATTAAACATCAAGCTTTCCAGTTATAATATTCTGATGCAGAACTAATGACCATTTCTTGGGCACCGCTTTTATTTGCGCTGGTTTAATATACTCTATTTGCCTTTTCAATGTTGTCTAAAATTCAACATGTTGAAGGAAGATGCTAACACTGGAGGTCCCAAGTCAAACTTGACACTGTTTAGGCAAGCAGGCCAGAGCTCATGGAGCAATCCTGAGGAGGCCCCATGCCATGCTAGAAGCACCTTATTTCCATCCGAGGAGGACCTCTTTATGCTGGTCACTGCTCAGCCAAAAGACAGGCCTCCACTATGTTAGACATGATTCAAGTACAGATCACAAAAAGATCCAATCTCATGCTTACCACAACTCAGAACAGATCCTCTGCCAGGCTGCCACACCTCAAGCGCTAACAGAGAAAGGACAATAATAAGACATTGTTATTTATTTTCCGCAAAGCCCCAGAATGAGGAAGCTCTGTTTGTTTGCTAAACTCATCTCTTAATAAATGGCCGCAGTGTATCTTAGGAGAACATTAGACCCATGACAATTGTCCCATTGTCTCCACTGTTCAAATCTGTTCTCTTCCCAGACTTTCTTCTTCCTGAAGAGAGTCTCTGATCTCTGCATCCCAGAACCGCTCGTAATGTGCGCACATCTGCCCATCTAGAGAGGTACTTTTGAGTAGTTTAGGCTCAAGACCAGTAGCAGTGCTGTAGACTGGTAGTTCTCACTAGTCTAACCCGCGTAAAGCCTTTTGCTGTTAACCCTTTCATTGCTTCTCAGAACACTACCTCAGCTTCTGCTTCCTATGATTGAAATCCAGGTGTGAAACTTCAGTTTTTCAGCAATCGGCGGAGCAGTTTACATAACCTTGAAAGTAAGAAAATGTCATAATTATTAATACCTGTTGTTTCAAAGTAACTTTCTTCAATTCCATTCATTAATTGGATTTCCGAATTCAAAGTAACATAATTTTAAAAAAGATAATGCAATTTTTGACTACTTGTAGTCATTCAATGCATTCCAATTTATTTGCAATCCAATTTGCATATCATACTGTACTGAAGTTATTCACCAAGGATTGATAAAGCACAAACCCCGGAACTTTAAAGATTTGAAATGCATTGGATTTAAATTGAATGTCATCTATTTAATAAATGAGACAGAGCTGTGTAGGTGCATTGTTGTCCTCATCAGTGCTGCGCTTAATATAACTCACACCGGTTAGCTGAAACCCTTTAAACAAACAAGTGTCACATGAAGATTGAAAAAACGAAGAAATCTCACTATTCAGGCTTCCTGACTCACCACTAATGCAGCTAAGCATGGCTGAATGATAGTCCACCATCTGCAGTTAGACTCATTCAATCCTCAATCAACCATAAGCCATCAAAAGATTACTACCACTGGATCCCACTAAAAAGATAGAAACTATCAGTGGAGGTTTCACACACCATCAGAGCCACCACAAAGAATGGTCTTGCGACTGATCCCAACACTGCAATTGCAATTGTTAACAAATTAGAAGTCACCTGAAAGTACGACTTCTAATAGAGGAAGACTAGCCTCAAGAATTCTCCACTCACAAAAGGCGCTGCAGCAGAGCACAGTCGCGTGCCCAGACCACCACCTGCAGCCCGTTTTCATCGATGAACAGCCTAAAGTTTATTTTAGGAGTACTTAGGGCACACCACAGTTTCATGGCGCTATTAAAGAAAATACACACAACAACCATAAAGAAGGCAGAACAAAACAAAAAGTACATTAAAAGTTTCACTTATTAGTAAGCAAAATCTATTCTGAAAAAGAGATAGTGAGGAGAGGGAGTGCAATTACGGCAGTAGGTTGTTCCACTGTTCTGTGCCAGTAATGGAAAACGCCTGTCCCATAAAAAGATATCATAGCATCTAGTGATTGTTTTCAGAAGACACTGGCAAAAGGGGAGCACAGTGTTCTCAGGTACATATAACTGACATTTGGCCTACATAATGAGGTAGTGATATTGTGGACTGCATGGTGTACCACAAACAAGGATGTGAAAGTATCCTTTTCCTCATGGGATCCAATGGAGAGATCTGAGACTAGGTCAGATATGTTCACCTCCAGGCAATGGCTCAGCAGCGGATTGTATCAGTTGTAGTCTTTTCAGAAGCTTGTCTGGAAGACACAAGTAGACAGTGTTGATCTAGTCAAACTAATTTCTATTAAAACACTGAATAAGGGAATATGATGATGAGCCTCAATGTAGGTAAAATCTTCTTCAGAAGCTTAATTTGCCAGAACAACGAGTTACTTACCTTCGGTAACGCCTTTTCTAGTGGATACACTAGCTACCTGTGGATTCCTCACTCACTGAATTTTCCCCATGCGCCAGCTTCCGACGGAAATTTTATTCCTAGCTTCTGCACGTCGACGAGGACGTCACAATTGCCCACGCGACGCTGTCTGACGTCATACAGGCAATAAGAGGTCCTCGCCGGCGTGCTGACGTCAGTTCCCTTTTTTCCGTGCCTTCAAACAACGGTTATTCTTCGCGGGAGCATCTGTTTCTACTCTGCGTAGTTACAGTTTCTTTTTTCGAGATGTCTCAGCGAAAGTCGGGCTTTAAGCCCTGCAGGGAATGCGGTGGCAAGATGTCGGTGACAGACCCACATGTGGATTGCTTGTGGTGTCTAGCTCCAACCATGACGTGGAGAAATGTGATTCCTGTCAACGTACGAATCCAAAAGCGTTGAAGGAACGGGAGGCAAAGCTCTTTTTGGCAAAGTCCAAAAAGAAGGAGAAGCGGCATCGGCGCCGGTCATCATCGCCTAAGTCTCACCGGCGCCACCGTGACTCCTGGCGCCGGTCGAGTAGAGAGCGTTCACGCTCAAGGTCGCCTTCGGTTCGGCGCCGAAAGACATGGGAGGTTAGTCCCACCATCACTCCTCAGCCGCAGACGCCTCCCGCATCACCGACTTCACCTTCGACTCCACCATCTGTTTTCGAGGTACCTCAACAAGAACAGGAGCTCTCACCTGCTTCAGAGACGCCGAGGCCGGCGCCGGTATCACCTCGAGCTCAGGCTCCGCAGTATCTGGCTTTCCCGGCTCCAGGTGCCGATAGTTCTGCATTTCTAAATGCGATGTTTGCCATTTTTCAGCAGATGGCTCCAGGTGGTGGACCGGCTGGTCCTTCGGGGCCATTGGCCTTTAATATGGGTGCTCCGGCACCTTTACGTCTGGCACCTTTCATGCCCTTCCTTCCTATGGGAGGTGCTGGTTCGGCGCTGGTTCCCTTGGCGTCGTCTTCACAACCTGCGACTCTGATGAGATCTGCTGTTCCGGCGCCGGAGAGTTCTTCACCTGTAAATCCTTTACCTCGGTCGGCGCAGAAGAAGACCACAGCGCCGATGGATCCGGCGTCGGATGGATCGGAGGATCAGCGTCAGGCATCGACGTCGGCGTACGCCCTGTCGACCCCAAGGATCGAAGCCAGACTTCATTCAAGGAGGCTAGCTCTTCGCCTCCTTGAAGAACAGGAATATCGAAAGCAGGCCTTGGAGGAGGGGGAGATTGAAAAACCCCTTGGAGATCTCCAGGGTTTGGATACGGCAAGTGGCTTAGACACTTCTCCAGAGTTGTATTTTGGCCCCAAGTCCTTTTGGTTCTTACCCCCACTTGAGGTGTATGGGGCAGGGTATCCCTACCCTACCCCTCATGTTATATTTTCTTTAACCTCAGGACAGGTGTCTAAGTCCCCGAGTCCTGTAATGGTTGTCATATTGCTGGAATCCAATCAGAGCGCTCACTCCCACGGGAGTCTGACTCACGTCGAAGAGAGCTGGCCCAAGGGGAAAAAAGCTCCCTGGGCCAATCAGAGCGCTCTATTGTTAAACTGGCTCTTCTGCAAGACTTTCAAGAGACTTTTGTGGACCCAACCATCCAGATATACAAATATTTTTTAAATTTCATTTCTCAAAAACTACTGAATGGATTGACATTCACAAGTACAATTGGTGGACCAAGATCAAGCTTCCTGCCAAATTTGGTGTAATTCCTTTGAGCAGTTTTTGTGGTAGTGCTTCTTAAAAAACTCTATGGAAAATGCATGAGTATTTTGCATTTTAGGACTGTCCTTTTTACTCGGGCCCCCACTTGATGGATCACCCCAAAACTTTACGTACACAAACTAGTCAAAAAGTAGTACCTTTTTGGAAGGTGTCCTGAAGATTTGTGAAATGGGGACAAAGTTATTAGCATTAGAAAAAACATATTTCCTATGGAAACACTGATCTAACTAGAACTACCCAGTGGCAAGTGCCACTGGGCAAAAAAAAAATATATATATATATATATATGTATATATATATATATTCACTGAATAAAACAAAGGTTAAAGTATCATTACAGTTAGGCGAATGTCAGTGTCAGCATTATTAGCCGGAACTTAAAAAAAAAAAATCAAAGAAATTCACCAATAATTGTTAGCAGCCCTAACTTTAACTTGCATCCTGCCATGAACTGCTTACGACTTCACATATATCACTCATGACATGTTCTGTGACATCACTGACTACATCTCAAATAAAATCACTTATATCATCCAATTACTGTGCTAGCTTGTTTTATAGTTTATCATGTGGCGCAAAACTACCTCCTCAGCCTCATTTGTCCAGCTAATGGGTGTAAGTGTTCATAAAACACATGCACTCGTAATGCCTCATACCTGTGTAGAAGTGTTGAACATGTTATAAATATTTGCATTCAAGAGTAAAAATGTGTGCAGTTAAGAGCTGAATTGTTCTCATTATTACCCACACAACTTTTTGGTTCAGCAGAAAAATATTCCAACAGAGAAAGGATAGATTCTCTGTAGTAGATACTAACTTTTATAAGTAGACTTGAATTATTAGAGAGAATTGTGTCAGCATGATAATTTATACTACACATGAAAGGTTGTGCTCATCAGGTACTAACATATGTACTTTGTTTTGCTCAGAAGAAGGTCTATCTGTAAAGTTGGCACGAAGGGTGCAGGTATTATGATTTTTTGCACCTTCAGAACTTGGTTATTATACCAAATAGTGTCTCTTTGACAATTTTTGCATAGAATGTACACTGTCCTTAGTATATCCTTTTGAATACTCCGTGGTGTATTTCTCATGAGAGTTTCACTGTTTTCAAACAGTGTGGTATAGAATGAACTCTCTCCATAGATTAAACAAAGTTTACAGTACTCAGTTCACTACTCAAATCAACTTGATTTCTAAATGTAGGTTCGTGTGTGTTCACAGTTTTATACAGATAAAGGCTGCACATAGGAGGGCATTTAGTTCTGTAATTGGCATTCACCATTTTGGCTTTCTCTCAACAGTTGTATAAAAATTGAACACTGTACTCAATGAGGGTTTCCGATGTATCTGTGGTTGATTGTTAATGTGATCTGTGCTACATGTAAAGCCATAGCAATTAATATAGCAATATGCGAGAAAACAAAGCTTGGTAATATCATCAATGATTTGAGATGTCATAAATGATGTCACAGAACATGCCACGAGTGATGTCATATGTGAGGTCATATGTAGTGCATGGCGAGGGCACAAGTTATAGTTAGCGCTGCTAACCATAACTAGAGAATTTCTGTGTTTTTTCCAGTTCAAAATGTAATCGTTGATCCTGACAAATTCACCTTACTAGAACATTACTTTAACCTTTGGTCTTTTCAGTGAATTTCTAAGGTTTAAAAAAAAAAAAAGATCATTTTATAACACCTAACTATTAAGTTACTTAACCTTTTTTCAGTTTATTTCTAGGTTTTTTTTTTTTAACATAAGTAAATGCAATCCTCCTACCACGCCCACTCTGGCTATGCGTGGCAGGGGTTGGCTGCCGAGCCTGGCCTGTGGCAGGCACCCCTTTACTGTCAAGCCCCTTGCTGT
Source organism: Pleurodeles waltl (assembly GCF_031143425.1). Taxonomy (NCBI): domain Eukaryota; kingdom Metazoa; phylum Chordata; class Amphibia; order Caudata; family Salamandridae; genus Pleurodeles; species Pleurodeles waltl. Next base: position 661,417,190 of record NC_090451.1, read on the forward strand.
AAACGGTCTTCAGAGGTACGCAGTGGTAGTTTGGCCATAGGGTCTGGCCCTGGAGGCCCCATCCCACAGGGTTTTTTTTTTTTTTAAAGGAGCGGGGGTGCCATGCGCCCCCCACCTCGCTGGGCTGAGTCTGGCCCTGGGGACCCCATGCTTGTTTGGGTGGGGAAAAAGTGGCCCCTCCCCAGACCAATTTTGGCTCCATGGACACTCCCCTCCAGGGCCCGGTGCAATTATTATAGCGAGGGGGCCATATGCCCCCTTCACCAGACTAATTTTGGCCCCTGGGACCTCATCCCATGGAGCCGGGCACAATTTTTATGGGGAGGGGGCACGTGGCCCACCACCCAGGCCGATTTCAGCCCTGGGTACCCATACTCCAGGACACAGCAATATTTGTAGGGGGAGAGGTGGAATGCAGTCCCATTCCCCATGCCAATTTTAGCTTCGAGGACCCCATCCTTCGGGGCCCAGCATCCATTTTATGAGGAAGGGGCATGTGGCCCCACCCTCTGGGCCAATTTCGGCCCTGGGGACCACGTACCTTGGGGCCCTGGCTAAATTAAACGGGGAAGGGAGCACGCAGCCCTCCTCCTGAGTCCATTTTGACCCAGGGGACCCCATCCACTGGCACTATACAGAAGGGCGAGGAAGGCATGCAGCCCCCTCACCCAGACTGATTTCAGCGACACCATCCCGTAGGGCCTGGTCGCATTTGGGGGGGCTGGGTTCCATTGGGTTTCCAGATCCACCATGGACTTACACTGGGCATTTGTGCTGAACTCGATTATACGAAGAATTCACTGTAGGAATTCACCCCATCCCATAAGGCAATATGACCGGTGCTACCAATGAAGTGCACCATGTAACACTGACTGAAGTGAAGCTGGCCAGTGATTCAAAGATGGGATTAAATGTTAATTAGTTTAATGTTGCTGAATATACTACAGAACTAGTTCCTGCGGTTCCTACTTCTGACTGAGGCAGTAGCTGATGTAAGTGACTGACTCTGGGGTTGTACACGTTTTGAATATATCAGGGGACATCTATTTCCTGCTGAAAATGTGGGAATAGTTTAGTTATTCAGTAGAAAACGAATACATTTGCTTTCAACAAATTACACCTACCACCATATCTTCAGATCCCACGAAGACTACAGATTCACAGACCGAGATAAGAGAGACACACCACACATCTTGCCCTTTCAGAACCACGCACAACCAATAAACATACACACCCCATAGACCAAATCAAATGTAAAAAAACATATAAAATACCCCTACCAACACATCATCACATTCCACAGAGAATAGAGCTACATAGACCGAGATGTGGAGACATACTCCAATCGCGAGATACCCTTTTCAGAACCACAAACATAGGAACAACCATACACACACCACACCAAATCAAATCTATCAAAGTTATATAAAAATACACCTACCACCAAATTTCAACACTCTGCAGGGACTAGGATTACACTGACCTGGGATGGGAGAAAACACATGAAGCACAATATACCACACATCTTTCCTCTTTGAGAACCACAAACAAACTAACAAGCATATACACACCCATTGTCTCAAAATACACCTACCACCACATATACAAATAACACACACATATGTACTTCATCACATGCCATAAGCTACAGCTACACAAAATTGAGATTTGGAGAAACATATCAAGATAGATATCACTCGTCTTGCTCCTTTTGGAACAACAAACAAACAAACATAAAAGCACTGCACCAAACCACATTTAACACATCATATCAAACTACACCCACAACCACATATACAAATAAAAGACGTGCAAATATACCTGCATGAGCACATTTTGCAGAGGCTAGAGCTACATAGAACTGAGATCCAGGAAATGCATAAAGCACAAAAACACAAATCTTCACCCTTTCAGAAAAACAAAGGACCAAACAAATAAGCACAACATCCAACTATATGAAAATACACCTACCGCCACATATACAAATAACTCAGGGATACCTACATCATCACATTCCAAAAATGCTAGAGTTACGCAGAATTAAGATGAGGAGAAACACAAATCACCAAACACAGCCTCTCTTTCTCTGTTCAGAAAAAGAAACAAACAAAGCACTAACTAACTAAACTAAATATAACAAACAATAGCAAAATACACTTCCCACCACATCACCACATTTTCAAAAGATCGGAGCTACATAGGCAAGATCTAAATAAACACGGGAAGCACAAGGTATTGCAGGGAGGAGGGTAAAGTTCTGCCTAACATTAAACAATTGTGACCTGATAGATGTATTAAGGGAAGGGACAAAAGACTGCTCTCATCGTAAAAGGATAATAATTGGCTGGTCAGTCAATTCATAATACCTTTTTTCTGACAAGTAGTTTTGTTCACGCCTGCAAGTCTAAATACTTTTGCCCGATCTGTATATTATTTATATTAGCCCAATAAAATCCAATGGCTCCACAAATCTAGTTTTTCAAAATATGGCAATGTAAACACCTTCAAATTACCATATGCCTTTAGTAACCTATGAGAGGGAGCTGTAATTATCGTTTCTAAAGAAAATTTTAATATCTTTGTCATTAATTTGGACAGAAAGGGCTGTGTCTGGTAGTCAAAAGTATAATGTCTGTTTCCTCGTGGGAGGTGCAACATTGATCTCTTCATTTCTTTTCAGAACTGAAGATGGGTTGTGAGTTTCTTGTTCAGGTTAAAGCATGTGTCATCATTTGGATGTGTGAAATGTAAGGTCTAACTGCCCTTGGGTCTTTTTAGGGTTTGGAAATGATAATTAGAGGCGCTGACTTTGAAATCGAGTGATTAGTTCAAAGCCTGTTTTGAAGGAACACCGGGTGTAGAGTGTAGATTGCCCACTGTGCCTCGGGGTTCTCAGTGTATGGAAAATGATCTAAGGTGTTAGCTGGGGCTCTACATTCATGAGGACTCTGTGCATTCAGACCTTTATGGCTACGGTATGTAGGGGGCTGAGTTCCTTGGGTCACAGAGGGAAGGGCTGATTCAGGAGATTTCAGGTTAACCTCTTCTTCGATGCGAGTAGGACGTGATCATTTTTTCTAGCTTCTGTATGTTCTGTATGTCACCTGCATAGTTGCACCAAGAGAGGTTTCAATTTCTAATGTTGTTTGATTGGGGCTCAGAAAAGCACTAACCAGGATGGGATCAATAAGAAAACAAGTTACTTACCTGTAACTAAAGTTATCCAGTATTGGTATCTTTCATAAATTCACATGCTTGAATCATCCCCGTCGTTGAAGTGGGAGTCCCACGGTACATAAAATAGCAATAAATAATAAATATATATTTTTTTGCCATAGGCAATAATGGAGCCAGAGCTTGCTCATATAGCCTATCCATGTCCTTTTGTGAAAGGACCCAAACCTGCCTGCTGTCCAATCAGGCACCAGCACCCTCTAGAACCTTCTCCAGAGACGCTCCCTTCCTCAGATTTTCCAGCACAAGAGTGAAAAATTAAAACCTGAGAGGAAATGCGAGCATCAAAGGGGAGGCGGGTGGATCGCATGTGAATTTATGAAAGATACCAATACTGGATAACTGTAGTTACAGGTAAGTAACTTGTTTTCTTATCCAGTATTGGATCTTTCATAAATTCACATGCTTGAATCTGAATAGACAGCAGTATGGTTGATAAACATTGTATCCACCGTGGGTGGAGGGTGCGAGCATGAAGACCCTCTATCTCAAATATAAATAATAAAAATCATAATAATAGTAATAATAACAATCATAGTAAACTCATATATTTCTGACCGTGAGTTACGAAGGAATACAGATACTTTAAGTACGTATATATATATATATATATATATATATATATAGTAAAATTCATGTATATGTATACACATTCATAAGTACATACATACACTTTACATATTCACATGGAAGCATAATAGAAACATGGTTATTAGTATCTCAAACCATATGACTATAACTAAGGAAAGGTCTCATCTTAATGAAAGAGATGGCGTAGCACAGCTTGTCCTACTAGAGAGTCTGTTCTTTGTGATGACTCCAAACAATAGTGCTGCGTAAAGGAGTGCGTAGTTTTCCATGTCGCAGCCTGGCAAATATTTTCAAGGGCAATACCTTGAAACAAAGCAGCTGATGTGGAGACTGCTCTTGTTGAGTGGGCTCTCGGGCGCCTAGTCAAGGGTTTTCCTGCCTTGGTGTGACAAAATTGGATTGTTGAAGAAATCCATCGGGCTATAGTGGCCTTGGTTACTCCTGTTCCCTGACGTCCCAGAGAATAAGATACTAGGAGTTGGTCTGATTTCCTGATGTGCTTGGTACTTTGCAGGTAAAATTTTAGGCATTGTTTGATGTCCAAAGAATGGACAGTTCTCTCTGCTATCGTAGTAGGGTTTGGAAAAAAGGTTCATAGAATAACGGGTTCATTGAGGTGGAATGAAGATGGAACTTTGGGAATATATTTGGGATTGGTTCGGAGCATAACGAAATCCTCAGAAAAAAATTAGAAAGGGTTCTTTAGTAGTGAACGCCTGTATATCACTGACTCTCCTGGTAGAGGTGAGAGCGAGCAAGGTTGACACTTTCCAGGTGATGTACTTGAGATCAGCCCTATGGATGGGTTCAAAAGGGGCTTTCATGAGTTGCGAGAGAACAATATTAAGGTGCCACTCTGGCGGAGGTAAGCGTACCGGAGGAAAGGTGCGGAACAGCCCTTTCATAAACTGTTTGATGACTCTGGTTGAACCAATAGACGGCATGTTAGCCGATCGTCTGTAAGAGGCTATAGCTGCTAGGTGAATCTTGACTGATGCATAGGCAAGACCAGCTTTGGAAAGGGAGAGCAGGTAAGGAAGAATTTGCTCAGGATTAATTTGAAATGGGTGAAAATTGTTCTGAGAACACCAAACACAGAACCTCTTCCATTTTAGTTTGTATGTCTAGTTCGTGCTCTCTGCTCGTGCCTTAGATAATATGAGCCTACATTCTTGATCGATGTTCATATCTTGGAACTCTCTGTACTCAGGAGCCAAGCGTGCAAGTGCAGTGAAGTTGGGTCGGGATGTAAGATGAGACCCTGATTCTTCGTTAGAAGATTGTGGTTGCAAGGGAGACGGACTGGATTGGCTATTGACCGGAGGAGGAGCTCCGTGTACCAGTACTGCCTCGGCCACTTGGAGGCTATGAGAATGATCTTGCAACATTCGGTGAGGAGTCTGGGAATCAGTGGAATGGGGGGAAAAGCGTATGCAAAGATCCCGGACCATCTTATCAAAAGAGCATTTCCTCACGACCCCGGGAGTGGGTATCGACTGGCGTAAAACTGGCATTTGGCGTTCAGATTGGTGGCGAACAGGTCTAGGATCGGCCGACCCCATCGTTGGAAAATGCTCTCGAGTATGGTCTGGTTAAGTTCCCACTCGTGACAGTTGTCGTCTGTCCTGCTGAGAGAGTCCGCTAGAGCATTGTTGACCCCCGCCAGGTGCTCTGCCCTGAGGCGGAAGTTGTTCAGTGTGAGCCAGTTCCAGAGAGACTGAGCTTCTCTTGAGAGAGAGAGAGATCTTGTTCCTCCCTGCTTGTTGATGTAGAACATGCTTGTTGTGTTGTCTGTTCTGACCAACACTGATGATCCTGCGATGCGTGGCAGAAAAGCCTTGAGCGTGAGATGAATCGCCTTCAGCTCTAACAGATTTATGTGCATCTCCTTTTGGAGCTTGGACCATCTGCCTTGAATGCGCATGTCCTGTAAGTGGCCTCCCCATCCTTCCAAGGAGGCGTCCGTGCTGATAACGAAATCTGCTATTGGTGCCAGAAAAGTTAGACCGTAGGAGAGGTGGTTGATGTGAGACCACCATTCTAACGCCTGCCGAATCTTTGGTGTGATAGTTATTAAGTCGTCGAAGGATCCTTGTGACTGGGTCCATTGAAGTTGTAGTTCTTCTTGTAGAGGCCTCATTTTGAGTCTTGCCAGCAGTACTAGGACTATGGCTGAGGAAATCATGCCCAGAAGCGATTTGAATACTTGTACTGAAACAAACTTTCTTGCGGAGATTGTGACAGCCAATTGGGTCAGCTTCTGCTGCCTTGCTAGGGTAAGATATGCCTTGTTTTGGATAGTGTCTAATTCTGCTCCCAGGAAAACTCTCCTGCATGCGGGAAACACGACTGACTTTTGTAGGTTCACTGTTAGACCCAAACTGTTGAATAGTTTTAGGCAGGCATCTGTGGCTTTTGAGGCAAGTAGGGATGACAGAGCTTTTATGAGCCAGTCGTCCAGGTAAGGGAACACCTGGAAACCCTTGCTTCTGAGGGAGGCTGCGACTGGGGCAAGGCATTTCGTGAAGATTCTCGGAGCTGATCTGAGGCCAAATGGTAGGACTCTGAATTGATAATGGGCACTGGCTACTGTAAAACGGAGATATTTGCGATGTTTTTGGTGTATTGGAACGTGGAAGTAGGCGTCCTGGAGATCTAAAGTTGTCATAAAATCTCCAGGATTCAAGAGGTGCAAGATATCTGACAGTGTGATCATCCTGAAGGATTGTTTCCAAAGGAACTTGTTGAGTTTCCTGAGGTCTGGTATAGGACGCCACTCTCCTGACTTCTTCCTTATGAGGAAAAAACGGGAGTAAAATCCGAGACCCCGTTGTTGCAGAGGAACTGTCTCTATAGCCCCTTTGGCCAGAAGGCTGAAGACTTCCGCTTGAAGCAGACGAAGGTGGAGAGAGCTGCCTGATGTTGGTGGGTGAAGCGGTGGCTTTTGTGTGAATTCCAGGGTATGACCTCTTGTCACTATATCTAGCACCCACTTATCTGATGTTATCTTCTTCCACTCTTGGATGAAGTTGGAAATGTTTGCTCCTATTTGTTGATGTTGCGGGCATTGGGGGAGCATAGCCGGTGCCTGTAGAAGATCATTGCTTTCTGGGTTGATCTCTGGATTGCGAACCCTGCCTTTGTTTCCCTCCTTGTCCGGTATAGGAGGCAGTCGATGATTGCCTGTACTGCTGGTGGTATGAAGGCCTGTACTGGGATTGTTGGTATTGTCTATGAAAGGAACCTCGAAATGAGGTGAAACCTCTCCCTCTAGCCCCTCGGAAGGGCTGCTTCCGGTACTGCAGGGTACCCAGGGACTTGGCAGTGTCTGTGTCCGTCTTAATGGTTTGAAGTGCGTCATCCACATGTTTGCCAAACAAAGATTCCCCATCGTAAGGCATGTCTAAAATTCGGGACTGCACTTCTGGTCTGAAAGATGTGGCCTTGAGCCAACCTTGTCGTCGTAAGACAGCGGCACCCGCTAGTTGGCGGAAACCAGTAGAGGCTATGTCCAAAGCGCAGTCAATAATCTCTTCTGACGCACGCTCACCTTCCTGTAGGATCTTTCGTGCCTCTTCTTGTTTATTTTCCGGGATGAGGTCCAGGAAAGGTTGCATGTCGGACCACATTTGACGATCATATCGGCCTAAAATTGCTAATGAATTTGCTGCCCTGACAGTGATTGCAGACATGGAGGAGAATCTCTTGCCTATATTATCCAGTCTGCGACCTTCCTTGTCTGGAGGAGTGGAGATAGGCGTTGATGGATTTTTGGAGCGTCTTTGAGCAGCCTGTGAGATGACCGAATCAGGCTTTGGATGGCCAGTAAGGCATGCTGGAGAATCTTGGGTTGCCTTATATTTTTTATCCAGTTTTTGTGGAACTGGAGGAACCGTAGCCGGATTCTGCATAATTTTTGTGCCCTCGCTCCATATGTAATCAATAATCGGAATGGACCGTACCGACTTCCGTGATTGCTCTTTGAAATCATGTAGGAAACATTCCGATTGGGAGACAGATGTTGGGAGGTGGAAACGTACTGCGGCTCTGTCCATAAGATCATGGAAACCACCTATGTCCTCGGGCGGCGAATCTGAGGGGCGAGGGGGTGGTGGAGAAGGAGTGGGTGCCAAGTAATCATCCCATTCCTCTGTAGGATGTTGTGGAGTGGAAATTTCTCCTTCTTCTTGTTCTTCTTCCCCTGAAGTGGAACCTTCAATCTCTGGGGGGTGCAGCTAACACCGAGTGTGATATTGATCTTGGAGTAGCTGGAGGAGGAGGAGCATTAACTGGCGTCACCGTAGAGACCGGCGCCAGTGGTTGACCTTCCGCTGGAAACCTTCTCCTATAATCCTGAAGCATGGATTGTAAATCCTGGATTAAGGAGGAAGGCATTTGTACGGTGTCTCTGTGTTGAGGCTCTCGTGTTTCGTAGTATTGCTCCTGATGAGAGTAGTATGGTTGATACTGTTCATACTCATCTTCTTCATCGTCATCTTGGTATTTGACATGGAGCTGCGAGGGGCTATGTGCATCTCCGAAAGGACCTTCGTCCGATTCCTCCCAGTCAAGAAGATGACTGGGTAGTAAAGCCGACACCTTGTTTGGAGATGTGTTGGTTGGATAAATGTCCTGTGCAGGTAGATTTCTGATGCTGACCATGGCTCGGAGATCTGGAGACCTGGAAGAGGTAGGAGTGGCCTCAACCCGTCTACTAGGCATCACTGCTGTCGATGGTGTGAAAGTTGATGCAGCCGTGGATGGTACAGATTTTTCCGTCGACGGTGGTCTCGTCGACGGTGGCGTCGCCGACGATGGTTTAGTCGACGGTAGTGTCGTCGCCGGTAGTGTTGTCGACGGTAGAGTCGTAGACGGTAGTTTCTTTGACCCCGTTGGTGGCGAAAGCGCCGATGAGAAAGGCGTCGCTGAAGTTATAGTCGACGGGGCAGTCGTCGACGGTGCCGATGGAGTCTTGAGAGAGGGGATCGGATCCCTTAACGTCGATGTTAAGGTCGTTGACGCTGACGACAGTCTCGTCGACGAAGAAGTGGAGACGGTAGATGTAGGTACCGTCGTCGTTGCCACAGTCGTCGACGGTGTTGTCGTCGTCGATTTAATTTTTAGAGTAATTTTTCCAGAAGTGGAAGGCTCTGAAGAAGGAGATAGATGGTAGGACTCCTTCTTTTGAAGAGGAGAGGAAGGCTCAGAGGAGACTGAAGTCTGTAAGCCCTTCCCATGATGAGATTTTTGCCTCTTCCTGGATTTTTCTATGTGGCCTAGGTCCTCAGATCTGGACCTTTTATGTGGCCTCTCTGACCCACTCTCCTCACCTGAAGTACAGGATTTGGCCTGTAACCATGTCAGGAGCCTGCCCTCCCGGTCTCTGAGGGTCTATGTGGAGAAGGTACGACATATTTTGCAGTCCTTAACCTGATGTTGTGGGTAGAGACAGTACAAACAGTCTTTATGTGGGTCATCCACATGGAGCCTTTTCTTCCCACAGGTCTTGCAAGGGCGGAAAAGGCCTTTTCTAGAAGAATCTGACATATTTCAAGCTTTTTTGAGAGAAAATCTCTGAAGTAGAAGAAAAAACTGAGCAGAGCTCAGGGAGACTCCCTTCACACAACGTGCGGTAGAAAATCTGAGGAAGGGAGCTTCTCTGGAGAAGGTTCTAGAGGGTGCTGGTGCCTGATTGGACAGCAGGCAGGTTTGGGTCCTTTCACAAAAGGACATGGATAGGCTATATGAGCAAGCTCTGGCTCCATTATAGCCTATGGCAAAAATAATTTTTATTTATTATTTATTGCTATTTTATGTACCGTGGGACTCCCACTTCGACGACGGGGATGATTCAAGCATGTGAATTTATGAAAGATCCAATACTGGATAACTGAGCGATGATAAGGTTAGGTGGATGAACATATACACCAAAGCAGAAAGGCCAAGAAGGATGTGGAGGCAGAAGTGACTGTTTATCATTTGTAAGGCCTCATTGACCAACTGGATAAGTGATGGTATTGTGCCATTCTGCAATTAAAATATCCCAACTGGCTTAATGCAGTAGGGCATTGGTGTTGATTTGTTTATGCAGATGGAATGTGAATGTCTTCACTATGACCCAGTCCATGCGTGGGTGGCTGGTGAATGGGCATTAACTGGCAATGTCAGCTGGGTGGACACTGGCTACGTTCATTAGTGTAGCTATATCAACACTTTTGAGAAAATTGACAATGATGTCATGAGTGTGTGGAACTTTTGATGATACTGAGTGCTGGATATGAACTTCACAACTGATGATGGGTTTACCACACACCCTCATAACTTCCACTAGCTGGGAATGTCCGTGTTGTGATGTGCGATCAAATGTGGACTTCAGGGGATAGGATGTCAATTTTGGTTGTGTGTAGCATGCATAATCTATTGGGGTGGGAATACCTTTTGCAAGTGTTGTTGCTTTGTAAGGATTGAGCACCACCTCCATGAGGTGAGTGTGAACGGTCTGTTGGTGGCCATCCGTTTTCAGTGTAAATGAAGACCCTTAAAAGCTTTAAGGGATACTCTGACATTTATTTAGCTGTCTTTTGGAATGTTAGGTATATAACAGTTATGGTTGTCGATCTCCCCTTCCGTTTTCAGCAACTTGTCTTCTTTCATTCCTGGTGGAGTGGCTGGCGGTTTTGGGGCACCTTTGTCCCTCGACCAGAACAGCTCAGGAAAAGAATCAGGTAAATATTTCCTTTTTTCCTTTGGGTTAGGGTTTAGAGAGGGGTATAATGCTCATGAAGGCATAATATGGGTGAGTATGTTCAAACCTGTAGACTTCCGACTCCTCTGTGCTCCCCAGTTTCTAAATCCATGTAGGATGTCAGGTATTGACTTAGTGCCCTTCTATATAGCCCCTTTTATGTTCTGCTTTCCTCTCCCCTCCCTTTTCACGCTCTCCCTCTCTCACGGCACGTCTGTATGACCTAGCGGATGGCCTCTTCCAAATATAGACCGTACCTTAGACAGCCACGTCCCTCCTGGAACGTGGCAGGGAGCGTGCGCCTGATGTCCCTCTCTCCGTGTTTGGACTCCTCCACTTCGCCTTTCTTCGTCCATGCCGGTCCTCCTAGCCTCGGTCGTCTCTCTGCAAGTGCCTGCTCCACTCCTCCATCTGCCACTGGGGTTCCTCTCGTTGCGTTCTCCTCCTTCTCGCTCTTCAGGCATCTCCTGGCTGTCATCTTCCTCACTGCCTCTATTAACCCAGAAGTCGCAGAGACTTCCGGTGACAGCCTGTCCATAGTCACCCAGGAGGACCGGGGAAACGGCCCGTCGCTGGCCGAGGCTTCCACCTTCGCCGTCTTCTGCACGGCCTCCCTGCTCCAATGTGCTTCTGAAAGTTCTTGTTGCTTTGCATAGAGAACGCTTTTTTTTTTTTTAAAGGGATGCCCATTGCTGTGTGTCTTGGTACAATGGACACTTCGGTTGAAAGGTGCAAACTTAATTGGGTGGGTACTCGTCATGTAGCTCAGTGATGTGTTCCACGTATAAGAACATCCATTGCTTTTTTTCTGTTTTCCTTAGTTGACCATTTCGTTGATGAGTGTAGAATTTGAGTGCAAAAGTGTGAGAATGCCAAGACTGATGATGCAGAAGGATCTTATACTTTTGGGTGAAGTTAAAGTTAACCTGTGGCTTTCAACTTCTTGGGTGTGTGTATGATTTTTGCGTTCTGATGTGTCGTTCTGATGTGTCGTTCTGGTTAGGGTTCTTGGTTCTGTGGTATATATATTTTTTTTTTGCCATTTCCATCTGTCTTTATTCATATATTTTTTTTGCTGATTTTATCCGTATTTATCTATAATTAATTTGGCCTGGGGCAATAAATGAGTCTGAAACAAGTATATTTCCACATATTTTAACCAATAAATGTACTTTGTTACTTGAAAGCCTGGAAAGTTTCAATGATATAAGCATCCACAGATGGTAAATCAATACACATATGAAAACATTAACATTTTATTATTAATCTTGTGCATCTCTGCTGCTGTTTCAACCTCATTACTAAAAGTTTTTTCTTTTTTTATCCACCTTACCTACCAATTTGCACAGCTATAAGTCTGTCAGTCATTTATTTATAATCTATAAACAAATCATTTTTTTCTACATATAAAAATAAATACGGAAAGAAACAATTGTTTTTCTGTCTGTATTTTAATGGAAAAATGGAAAAGGGGAGCCTGCCTTAATTATGGTTTATTGATCATGCTGTCTGTCATAGGTGTTCTTTTCTAGTTGATGGTCAACTGGTGTATGTATCTTAGCTTTGGATTCTGAGTACCTTATGTGTGATATATATATATACATACACATACATCTAAAACATACAGTAGCTAGTTATAGTTAGGACCTAGTAAACATTGAAAAATAGTTTTTTGATTTGGCTAGATCTTTGGCACCGTTTGACGAATCTTTACAAAATATTCAAAAAAAAGTGTTTCTCCCATGTTAATTCTGATAGACTCTATATTTGGTGTAAATTCGTTCAGCAGTTTAGGAGAAATTAAAAGAAATTCAAATTTGTATATATATATATATTTGCAACGACTTTGAAAATACTAACGATCTTGTGCAGGTATCCGACTGGCTGCCAACACTTAACCAGGAAGTGTTGGCAGCCATTTTGAGACTCAGCTCCAGCTGAGTCTCAAAAATAAACATAAAATAAATTAAAAGAGGGCAGAGTATCTTTACCCTACCCCACTAACCTTGGTGCAGTGTCCTCCAGGCCCCCCCATAGACTACAAATCTTTAAAAACACAAAAATATCTTTCATTGTCCCCTGGTGGGCCAGGTCATCGGGGTATTGCCATAAAATAGGAGGGGGGTGCAGGCCCCCCGGTCCTAGGGCTTGTCAAAGTCCTGGGGACCTCCACGTCTCTGAGGCACTGGTTATTAGGTAGGCGGCAGAGGCAGCATGAATCACCACCTCCCAAGGGCAAATCATGCTAAATTAATGTGGGGTGGAAGCACAGCCCATCCTCCCCATAGCTCAGAGGACGACCACCTCCCTGGTGTAATTTATATAATAAATGGGGGGCCTCGCAGGCCCCTGTAACCCGCTGACCACCACCTCCCCAGGGCTGAAATAAAATAATGAAGGGGGTCGTCACAGACCACCCAGCCCTGGGGACAACCACCTCCCTGTGGCAAAATTAAACGATGGAGAGGGGCTGTGCGCCCCCCTCTTTGAGCTATAGACAGCCCTGGAGACCACCCCCCCCCCCCACAGGGCCGGCTCCTGCTACCTGTCCAGGTGCCCACCCTCGGGAAGTAGCTGTTTGCTTTTGCTTGGAGGGAGCTGAAGAGCTCCCACTAAGCAAAAGCAAAATACCTCAATTTTCTGCAAACGGGAGCTGTCAAACCCGTTCCTGCTTGCACAAAGCAGACTTCATCTGCTTGTCTGCATACAAATATGCGTGCAGGGAGACAGATGAAAACATTCCTCCTGCAAGCAGGGAGCTGCTATTTCAAGCAGCTTCCTGCTTGCAGGAGCAATGCCGGCTTCTGCAGGATGTGGGGAGCTGGCTAGGACCACAGAGGCTTCAGGCTCCCTGCGGTTCTGTCACTCTCTCTCTCTTCTATCCCATAATGGGATGGAAGAGAGAAAGAAATTGTTATTGCAATGGTCTCTACGTGCAATAACTTCCAAGTGTCACACCAGCTTGATGTTTGGTTCAAACGTTGTAGTTAGGTTTCGAAAATGAAAAATAAACATAGTCTCTTCTGGCCTACTTGTAAAGCTATTGGACTGTCACTCAGTAGGCTGAAGGTTCAAATCCTGGTATCTCATACAGTGTGTCTGTTTACTTAGTAGTGTTTTGACTGGTAGACATTCCTATTGATGGAACATTTATGTCTTTTTGCCATAAAAATCTTTGGGTTGAATGTTATATGTATGTCTGGAAACTGCATAGCAAAGAGTCACCTGTGGCCTAGAAGGTAAGGTAGTTAAAGCCTCAGGTCCTCAGCCTGAATGTTGAGGGTTCTAGCCTAGGTGTATCAGTTGTCACACTCCTGCTTTAATTACTTCACAAATTCAAATATTTAAGATATATACCGAAATGTAATTGCTCTATTTTTACTAGACAAATACATTTTTGTTTTCGATTTGTCCTAAAATATCTCGTTCTAAACATTTCATTCATCAAAGTCTAGAAAAACTCTCTGGGTGGTTAGAAAGGGGTTGCCCGCCCCTGCAGCCAAACCCCACTGGCCATGCGTGGGGTTTGGTGGATATAAGGGGTTGGCCGCAGGGCCTGCCTGCAAGCCAGGGCCTGCGGTCAACCTCCGTGGTGTAAGGCTGAAGGCCATGCAGGGCGCAGGGTTGAGTGGTTATAGGGGGCTGGCTGCAGCCACCCTGTGCACTGCGGTGGTTGGATTGTTGTATAGTAATTAAAATTACTTTACGTTTAAAAAAAACATAGAAATTCACTGAAAAAAACAAAGTTTACAGGGACGTTATAGTTAGGTTCTGAATTTACTCGCACAAAGCCATAGAAATTCAGCAGTTATAGTTATTTCAAGTAACTATAACGCGGGCCCTAAGGTAACTAGAACTTGTGCACTCAGCATGCACTTCTAATTACCCCAGATATTACAGCACTCATTCAACTTCTATACTGTCATTAAAAAAATAAATGAAACATTAGCAGTCAAATTATTGAAGAAAAAACTGCATTGCAGGAGTGCGAGTTATAGTTACCTTATGGAGTGAGTTATAGTTACTCGAAATAACTAAGTATAACTGATGAATTTCTATGGTTTTATGCAAGTAAATTGAAAACTTAACTATAACGTCCCTGCAACCTTTGTTTTTTTCAGTCGTGTGGAGCTTGAGTATTTGTTCCTTTGACATTCTTTCCTTGGATATAGTTTGTTAAATTTTTTAAGGGCAAAATGAAAAGCACATTTCATATGCTTCAAAACAAGTGCCAATTTTAAATAATCACTTTAGAGTAACTGTCAACACTGCAGCCATGTTTGATTGTTCATAACTGTGCTTAAAGGAAGTGCCTGTCTCACAGGATTCAACTCTCTCTTTCAAAGCTTGACTCCAGAGCAGTGTTACTCAGCGAAGGGCCCTCCTGACCCTGAAACGCGGCACCCTGCTGAACAACAGCACTGGTCTGCTGTTTACTTGAAAGAGTACTAACATGCAGAAAGTTGTTAAATAAACAAGCACACGTTTATTTATATGATAAGTAAAGTAAGAGAAAAGAAGCAAATAAGGTGTTTTGCACCTTTTAATTTTAAGAACACTTTCATTTTTTAAGACATCTTGCAACAAACATGTAAAAATAAGATAAATAAAAAAGTGTATTTCATTAACATGCAGAAGAGTTTCACCTAAGTACATCAGATTATACCAGTGTTTTGAAAAGCTTTTTTAAAGTAGTAGCTTTCAAAAATGAACGTAGAAACATTCATGCCTCCTCCCACCCGAACGAATGCCAAGAGTAAACTGAATGGCAAGTGGGTTGCATGAGTTGTTATACATGGACAGCATTATAGTTTATTATATCAAACAGAAGAAAAGGTTTTGTACAGAGGTTATCTTGACTATTTATTTCATGGTGCTCTTACATGTGATCATGAAGGAAAAGGAGGCAAAGTGCAGTAAAACAATTTCCTAGTATCACACAATTTGGTCAAATGGGAAAGCCAGGACTGATCATAGGTTTTGTTTTTTTCTCATTCTGCAATTTTATTTCATTCCAATTCAGTAGTCAAGATACTTCCTTTTTACACTTGGCCCTCTCAAGGTAGCAATAGCAAGCTGAGAAGGCTTACCCCAAGGTGCAGTAGAGGCAATGGCGGCTCCTCCATTAAGGTGGAGGAACGTCGCCACCTGCCAGCAGCGGCAGCTGCACACCTTTTACTAAAAAAACAATAATAAACGTTGTTCATTATAATTTTTTAGTAAAAGGGGCCGGGCCTCGGGGGGTGATGAGCAGTGAGGAGGGGTGCACAGCACTCCCGCCTCAGACGCATGTGTGTTTGCCGGCCACCTCGGGCAGCATCAGGATTGGCCGCAGGCAGGCTGGGAGCCTGTGCTTCCAAGCAGAAGAGAGGAGCGGGGTGCGGTGGCGAGAATGTAAGTGTTTATTTTTAATGAATTTAATTTTTATTTTCCACCCCCCCCTCCACCGAGTAGCGGGACAGTGATTCAGATACAGCATAACACAGTATTGTCAAATCGATTACTTTTCTAGATACTAGGGACTTAATTTAGAGGGCAGTATATAAAGAAACCCTCAAATAAATCCATGACCCACCGACCACACCCTGTACATGCTTCACCTCGCCTACGCCCGCCTTACTCCCCCTTTATCTTTCCCTCACAAAGCCCCACTCCTGCCCAGTTGGAATCAATGCAGCCCTTAGACACACCAAAGACCATACTTTGTGGCCCGTGGGAATATGTTCGCAAGTATCCATGCTCCTGAGAGAACAAGCCTTAGCTTGCACAGCAGAAAAGGTTTCATTCTCAGCATCCCTTTGTTTTGTAAAGTCATGTGCTTTTCAGTGAAAACTTGTGTTGAAATCATATATATTTGTGTTGGGACATTGCTTGGGGGAGCTTGCATATGCAGCAGACCTGGCGCAAAACAAACAACATTCACGACAAACTGCAGCTACACAAACTTAACAGAATATACAAATCATCAATCAAAAAAGCTAAAAAAAAAAAGGTACTACTCAGACAGAATTCTAAGTGCTAGATCTGCCACCAAATAATTTTATCAAATTCTCAATGAATTTCGAAAACCTAAATGCATGGAAGGAAGTCATCCCACTAATCATGATTTAACAAACAAACTGGCAACTCATTACACAACCAAGGCAGACACACTGGACTCCTATTTAAAACAGATGAAAACCATTAGCACCAACCCCTTTCCTAAAATCCCATCCAAGAATAAACCAACCCAGCCTCTACACTCTTTCAAACAAATATCACAAGGTGAATTTATGGATTTGGTTAAAGCAAGCAGGCCTTCCGGTTGCCTTTCTGACCCTTGTCCACCACACATCTTCAAGATCATTCTTTTATCTACTTCTGCTGCCACACCTGTAAGAAGAACCATCAATAACTCTTTAACTACAGGAACGTTCCCTGAAAACCTGAGAAAGGCATACATATGTCTGTTATTAAAGAAAACAAACATAGACCCGCAGGACCCCAACAACTACACTACAATCACAAATGTACCTTTCTTGGACAAACTGATAGAAAGAGCAGCATTGGCCCAGATGTCACAATTCATTGAAGACAATTCCATACTTTCAGACTACCAAACTGGATTCCGCTCAGGAAGAGGCAATGAATCAGCACTTATAGCAATCTGGGATGACCTTAAAAACACAGTCGACCGCAATGGAGTTGCTGCACTACTTCTCTTGGACCTCTCGGCTGCCTTTGATACTGTTGACCATGACACCCTAATTCAAAGACTCCACTAAGCCGGCACAGAAATGACTGCTCTCAACTGGATTACATCCTACCTTCAAAACAGAATGAAAATGTCACTTACCCAGTGTACATCTGTTCGTGGCATCAGTCGCTGAATATTCACATGTTTTGCATAGCTCGCCATCTGGTGTTGGGTCGGAGTGTTACAAGTTGTTTTTCTTCGAAGAAGTCTTTCGAGTCACGGGACTGAGTGACTCCTCCTTTTGTCTCCATTGCGCATGGGCGTCGACTCCATCTTCGATTGTTTTCCCCGCAGAGGGTGAGGTAGGAGTTGTGTTGTAGTAATAGTGCCCATGCAATGGAGTGACTAAGTATGTACCTATTTAAGGTTTAAATAATATATTTACAAATGTACAAAGCTTAAGTTAACTTCCGGACTGCTACAGGCTCCCGGGGAGGCGGGTGGGCACATGTGAATCTTCAGCGACTGATGCCACGAACAGATGTACACTGGGTAAGTGACATTTTCAGTTCGATGGCATCTGTCGCTGGAGATACACATGTTTTGCATAGACTAGTAAGCAGTTAACTCCCCAAAAGCGGTGGTTTAGCCTGTAGGAGTGGAAGTGGTTTGAAATAAGGTCTTTAGCACGGCTTGACCTACTGTGGCTTGTTGTGCAGATAACACATCTACACAGTAGTGCTTGGTGAATGTGTGAGGCGTAGACCATGTGGCTGCCTTACATATTTTGTGCATTGGAATATTTCCTAGGAAGGCCATGGTGGCACCTTTCTTTCTGGTTGAGTGTGCCCTTGGTGTAATGGGCAGCTGTCGTTTTGCTTTAAGGTAGCAGATTTGGATGCACTTAACTATCCATCTGGCTATACCTTGTTTTGATATTGGGTTTCCTGCATGAGGTTTTTGGAATGCAATAAATAGCTGTTTAGTTTTCCTGATGTTCTTTGTTCTGTCAATGTAGTACATTAATGCTCTTTTGACATCTAATGTATGTAGTGCCCTCTCAGCTACGGAATCTGGCTGTGGGAAGAATACTGGTAGTTCCACCGTTTGATTTAGGTGGAATGGTGAAATAACCTTCGGTAAAAATTTAGGATTAGTCCTTAGGACTACCTTATTTTTGTGTAGTTGGATAAAAGGTTCGTGTATTGTAAACGCCTGAATCTCACTTACTCTTCTTAGAGATGTGATGGCGATGAGAAATGCAACTTTCCAGGTTAGGAATTGTATTTCGCAAGAATGCATAGGTTCAAAGGGTGGACCCATGAGCCTTGTTAAGACGATGTTAAGGTTCCATGAAGGAACGGGTGGTGCCCGTGGTGGTATAATTCTTTTGAGGCCTTCCATAAACGCTTTAATGACAGGTATCCTAAACAGTGAAGTTGAATGGGTAATCTGCAGGTATGCAGATATTGCTGAGAGGTGTATCTTAATGGAAGAGAAGGCCAAGTTCGATTTTTGTAAGTGTAGTAAGTAGCCCACTACATCCTTTGGAGATGCGTGTATTGGTTGGATTTGATTCTGATGGCAGTAGCAAACAAACCTTTTCCATTTGCTTGCATAACAGTGTCTAGTGGATGGTCTTCTAGCTTGCTTTATGACTTCCATACATTCTTGTGTGAGGTTTAAGTGTCCGAATTCTAGGATTTCAGGAGCCAGATTGCTAGATTCAGCGATGCTGGGTTTGGATGCCTGATCTGTTGTTTGTGTTGTGTTAACAGATCTGGCCTGTTGGGCAACTTGACGTGGGGTACTACTGATAGGTCTAGCAGTGTTGTGTACCAAGGTTGCCTTGCCCATGTTGGTGCAATCAGTATGAGTTTGAGTTTGCTTTGACTCAATTTGTTTACTAGATATGGAATGAGAGGGAGAGGGGGAAAAGCGTACGCAAATATCCCTGACCAGTTCATCCATAGGGCATTGCCTTGGGACTGCCTGTGTGGATATCTGGATGCGAAGTTTTGGCATTTTGCGTTCTCCTTCGTTGCAAATAAGTCTATTTGAGGTGTTCCCCAAAGTTTGAAGTAAGTGTTTAGAATTTGGGGGTGAATCTCCCATTCGTGGACCTGTTGGTGATCTCGAGAGAGATTGTCTGCAAGTTGATTTTGGATCCCTGGAATAAACTGTGCTATTAGGCGAACGTGGTTGTGAATTGCCCAGCGCCATATCTTTTGTGCTAGGAGGCTCAGCTGCGGTGAGTGTGTCCCCCCCCTGTTTGTTTAGATAATACATTGTTGTCATGTTGTCTGTTTTGACAAGAATGTACTTGTGAGTTATGATTGGTTGGAATACTTTTAGTGCTTGGAAAACTGCTAGCATTTCTAGGTGATTTATGTGCAGTTTTGTTTGATGTACGTCCCATTGTCCTTGTATGCTGTGTTGATCGAGGTGTGCTCCCCACCCCGTCATGGAAGCATCTGTCGTTATTACGTATTGTGGCACTGGGTCTTGGAAAGGCCGCCCTTTGTTTAAATTTATACTGTTCCACCATAGAAGCGAGAGGTATGTTTGGCGGTCTATCAACACCAGATCTAGAAGGTGACCCTGTGCTTGTGACCATTGCGATGCTAGGCACTGTTGTAAGGGCCTCATGTGCAGTCTTGCGTTCGGGACAATGGCTATGCATGAGGACATCATGCCTAGGAGTTGTAATATCATTTTCGCTTGTATTCTCTGTGTTGGGTACATGCGCTGTATGATTTTGTTGAAATTTTGAATTCTTTGTGGACTTGGAGTGGCTAATCCTTTTGTTGTGTCTATTACGGCTCCTAGATATTGTTGTACTTTGCACGGCAGAATGTGTGATTTTGCATAGTTGATGGTGAAACCGAGTTTGTAGAGGGTTTGTATGACTTGATCTGTGTGGTGTGAGCACCTTGTCAGTGAGTTGGTCTTGATTAGCCAGTCGTCTAGATACGGGAATACGTGTATTTGCTGCCTTCTGATGTGTGCAGCCACTACTGCTAGACATTTTGTAAAGACTCTTGGCGCGGTTGTTAAACCAAACGGCAATACTTTGAATTGGTAATGTATTCCTTTGAATACAAACCTGAGGTATTTCCTGTGCGACGGATGTATCGGTATGTGGAAATACGCGTCTTTGAGATCTAAGGTTGTCATGTACTCTTGCTGCTTTAGCAATGGTAACACCTCTTGTAGCGTGACCATGTGAAAGTGTTCTGACTTGATGTAGGTGTTTAGTGTTCTGAGGTCTAGGATTGGTCTCAGTGTTTTGTCCTTTTTTGGTATTAAGAAGTAGAGTGAGTAAACTCCTGTGTTTATTTGTGTTTCTGGTACTAGTTCTATTGCGTTCTTTTGCAATAATGCTTGAACTTCTGTTTCCAGAAGGTCTGAATGTTGTTTTGATAAATTCTGTGTTCTTGGTGGTATGTTTGGAGGGATTTGTAGAAATTCTATGCAATAACCATGTTGGATAATTGCTAAGACCGAAGTGTCTGTAGTTATTTCCTCCCATGCTTGGTAATACTGGCCTATTCTTCCCCCCACTGGTGTTGTGTGGAGGGGATGAGTGACATGTGAGTCACTGCTTGGTTGTAGGGGTTTTGGGGCTTTGAAATCTTCCCCTATTCCTAGGGAATTGTCCTCTGTATTGGCCCCGAAAGCCTCCCCTCTGATACTGTCCCTGGTAGCTGGACGGTGTTGTCTGTGAGGTGCTGGCTTGTGTGGCTTGACCCCGAAACCCCTCTCTAAAGGTTGTCTTGCGGAAGGTGCTGTAAGTGCCTCTGCTCTGCGGGGAGTAGAGTGCGCCCATGGCTTTAGCAGTGTCAGTGTCTTTTTTCAGTTTCTCAATTGCCGTGTCCACCTCTGGTCCGAACAGTTCTTTTTCATTGAATGGCATATTGAGCACTGCCTGCTGTATCTCTGGTTTAAAACCAGACGTTCGTAGCCATGCGTGCCTTCTTATAGTCACAGATGTGTTAATTGTTCTCGCAGCTGTGTCCGCTGCGTCCATAGAGGAGCGTATCTGATTATTTGATATGTTCTGTCCTTCCTCAACCACCTGCTTCGCCCTCTTTTGCATTTCCTTGGGTAGATGCTCAATGAGGTGTTGCATCTCGTCCCAATGGGCTCTGTCATAGCGCGCAAGTAGTGCTTGGGAGTTAGCGATGCGCCACTGGTTTGCAGCCTGTACTGCGACTCTCTTTCCAGCTGCATCGAACTTGCGGCTCTCTTTATCTGGGGGTGGTGCATCCCCAGATGTGTGGGAGTTGGCTCTCTTGCGAGCTGCTCCTACTACGACGGAATCTGGTGGCAGCTGTGAGGTGATGAAAACAGGGTCTGTAGGAGGCGCTTTATATTTCTTTTCCACCCTTGGTGTTATTGCCCTACTCTTGACCGGCTCCTTGAAGATGTTTTTTGCGTGCCGTAGCATTCCTGGGAGCATGGGCAAGCTTTGGTAGGAGCTGTGGGTGGAGGAGAGGGTGTTGAATAAGAAGTCATCCTCGACTGGTTCTGAGTGGAGGTTTACGTTGTGGAACTCTGCCGCTCTAGCCACCACTTGTGAATAAGCCGTGCTGTCTTCTGGTGGTGAGGGCTTTGTGGGATACGCCTCTGGACTGTTGTCCGACACTGGGGCGTCGTATAAGTCCCAAGCGTCCTGGTCTTGGTCACCTTGGCTCGCGGTGGTGTGAGCCGGGGAATGTGAAGGAGTTTGTGCTGGTGAAACGTTAGTTACAGGTGGTGGAGAGGGTGGCGGAGATACCTTTTTCACCAATTTTGTTTGTGGTGCTTGGTCTGTTTGAAACTCCAGTCTCCTTTTCCTTCTAATTTCCCTGTTCCTTCCTGTATGAAAATACGTTTCTGCGTATGGTCCACTTCGGTGGATTGCAACTCCTCCTCAAATCTATGCTTTCGCATCTGAGAGGACAGTGATTGTTCCTCTGAATAGGAACCGGTAACGGGGTCGGTTGCGGCTCGTTTTGGCACCAAAACCCTGTCTGTACTCTTTTTCGGCTCCGAGGTGACTTTTTTCTTTTTTGGAGTCGAAACATCTCGGCGTCTATCTTCCTCGGTGCCACTGTCTCGGCGTCGAGCCGTCTCGGCACCGCTTTCTCAGCGTCGATCCCTTTCAGCAGCACTGTCTTGGTCCCGAGCAGGCTGCGTGCCGGTGTCTCGACCGGAGTCGGACGATCTCAGCACTGTTTCGGCCTTTTTCGGTGCCGACGGTCGGTCACCGAATTTATGGGTCGAGCCATGGCCTGGTGGCAGTGGCGTCCCCTGGGCCTTGTCACTTTTCTTGTGTGTTGCCTTCGACGTCTTACTCACAGTTCTTGGATCGTCGAATTCTTCGGAGTCCGATTCGTGGATCGAGAAGGCCTCTTCCTCCTCTTGTTCCTCGAACTCTCAGTGTGCTGTCAGCGTGGACGCCATCTGAAGTCTTCTGGCTCGACGGTCACGGAGTGTTTTTCGGGACCGGAACGCACGACAGGCCTCGCAAGTCTCTTCACTGTGCTCAGGCGACAGGCACAGGTTACAGACCAAATGTTGGTCTGAATACGGGTATTTGTTGTGGCATTTGGGACAGAAACGAAACGGGGTCCGTTCCATCTGCGTTGTCTGACACGCGGTCGGGCCGACCAGGCCCCGACGGGGGATCGAAAGCTACCCCGAAGGGCACCGGAGCTCTCCAAACTTCGATGCGGTGTCGATTCTATCTAAGCCGATCCCAAACGCAACAATACCGACGTAATCTTCCGATAGATAGCTAACTTTCCGTTCCGAAACTCGGAGCGACAGGAACACGTCCGAACCCGATGGCGGAAAAAAAACAATCGAAGATGGAGTCGACGCCCATGCGCAATGGAGACAAAAGGAGGAGTCACTCGGTCCCGTGACTCGAAAGACTTCTTCGAAGAAAAACAACTTGTAACACTCCGACCCAACACCAGATGGCGAGCTATGCAAAACATGTGTATCTCCAGCGACAGATGCCATCGAACCTAATATTATCTATTCTCCTGCCTTCTCGTCTAAATCCTATCCTCACAAAAGCAGAGGTCCCCCAAGGATCAATCATCTCACCTTTGCTTTTCAACATCTACATGATATCAATACCAGAACTGATCAATGAATTTCAACTCACATGCTACAATTATGCAGATGACACACAAATACTACTCAAATTGGAATGCTTCAAAGACATTAAAAACTCACAAATCTTCAGTTGCCTCGGAGCCATTGATCAGTAGATGACTTGGAGCCATCTAAAAATAAATGCTTCCAAAACAGAAATACTCACATGTGGTGACTAGAAAAAGTATGACCCAATGTGCGCCTGGCCTGACGATCTCGGACCACCTCCTCAACTACCCAAGGAAGTTAAAAACCTTGGAATTACCATGGACTCCAAGTTAACAATGAATGCCCAAGTGGACAAATTAGCACGAACAAGCTTCATCACCTTGAAGACTCTGCGACGCATCTTCCCCCACCTCAGATTTCCACACATGGTGCAGGCTACTATCTCTCTTGTACTAACCAAACTGTATTATGGCAATTGCCACTACCATGGATCATCTCTATCTATTATTAAAAAAACTACAACAGATTCAGAACTCCACTGCAGGCTACTATTACATTTAAAGCCACAATCCCACATCTCCCCTGCCTTGAGAGCACCACACTGGTTACCCATTTCTAGAAGATCCACCTTCAAGCTGCTTTGTATCACCCACAAAGTTATACATGGAACAGAACTGCTTTTTATCAGAAACAAAATAACCAAATACATTCAACAAAGAAACCTCCACTTTGGCACCCGCCTTAGAACACCACAATACAAGAAAAAGACAAGAGGTGGTACATCCTTCTATGTCCAAGCAGCCCAACTATGGAATTCTTTACTCCCAAATATAGGATCCATGGATAACTATCTTGTCTTCTGAAGACTACTCAAGAGTTGTCTCTTTCCTTCATAACCACCATATTCAAACAGAAATGGACTGCATAAGCCTGTGTTGATAAATATTTGTAATCTGATTATGTGTATATTCTAGATGAATAAATGACTTACCTTTGGTAACGTTTTTTCTGGTGGATACAATAACTACCTGTGGATTCCTCACCTAAAGAATTCTCCCCTCACGCCAGCCTCGATGGAAATTTCTTCTAGCTCTGCACGTCGACGATGACGTCACAATCGCCCGCCTCCACGCGACACCGTATGACGTCATCCAGGCAATAAGAAGCCCTCGTCGACGTGCAGACGTCAGTTATCACCATTTTGTACGTGCCATAGAGGCGAACAGGTTAAACCTAAAGAGTACATATTCGTCTAGAATGAATGAAAATAGAACATTTATTATAAAACACATATTATAAATAACAGTAATGAATACTCAATACAAGAAAGAAATATATGTACATATAAACCAAGTCCAAAAATGTCTTTTTTGAACTATCTTAATTTGCAAAGGAAATGTATATGCAGTTATCACAACTAAATACATGAATCAGTTATATACATAAGTACAAGACCAAGGATGCTCACCCAAGGACTTCTCGGTTTGACCAGTCAGGCAACGGGGAGGCGGGTGGGACCGTGAGGAATCCACAGGTAGTTATTGTATCCACCAGAAAAAGCGTTACCGAAGGTAAGTGACTTATTCTTCTGATGGATACACCTACCTGTGGATTCCTCACCTAAAGAATAGAGTCCCAAAGCAGTACTACCTCTGGGGGTGGGTGCCCGAATGGTCAAACCAAGAATTCCTGCAGCACCGAGCGAGCAAAATGGCCATCCCTCCTAACCTCAGAATCCAAACAGTAATGTTTGGCAAAAGTATGGAGGGACGCCCAAGTCGCTGCCCTGCAGATGTCAGCCACAGGAACACCTCTAGCCAAAGCTGATGAAGCTGCTTTGGCCCTGGTGGAATGGGCACGAAGCCCTACAGGTGGATCTTTCTTCGCCAAAGAATAGCAAACTTTAATACATAGAATGACCCACCTGGATAGCGTTCTCTTGTGGACCGCTCTACCTTTCCTCTTCCCCACGTATCCAACGAAGAGCTGATCATCTTGTCTGAACTCTCTGGCGACGTAGAAGCTCAGCGCTCTTCGTGGATCCAGCCGGTGGAGCCTCTCTTCCTCCTTCAATGGGTGAGGTGGAGGGTGGAAGGAAGAGAGAGTAATCGACTGCCCCAGGTGAAAGGGTGTAACAACCTTCGGTAGGAAAGCCGCCTTGGTCCTCAACACCACTTTGTCCTTGAAGAAAGAAAGGTATGGGGGATCTACACTGAGAGCCTGAAGCTCACTAACCCTTCTGGCAGATGTTATGGCCACCAGGAAAACAGTCTTGAATACCAGGAACCGTAAAGAACAAGAGTGCATCGGTTTGAAAGGGGACCCCATTAGAAACGTTAAGACTAAGTTAAGGTCCCACTGAGGCATAACAAAAGCCGTTGGTGGAAATTTGTTAGTGAGACCCTTTAGGAACCTTAAAACAATAGGAGATTTAAAGAAAGATGGCTGATCTGGAAGGCACAAGAAAGCGGATAGAGCAGACAAGTAACCTTTGACTGTGGCAATAGCACAACCCTTCTGTGCTAGGTAAAGTGCAAATGACAAAATATCAGATAAACTAGCTTTTAAAGGATCTATACTGTTCTCTCCACACCAGCATGCAAATTTGGACCAACGACTAGCATAGATTGACTTGGTGGAGTGTCGCCTGGCCGATAAAATAACATCCACCACCTCTGGTGGGAGAGAAAAGGAAGTCAGATTGCCCCGTTCAATCTCCAGGCATGAAGGTGCAGGCTCTGGAGGTGGGGTGTAGAATCTGCCCCTGCGACTGCGAGAGGAGGTCCACCCTGTAAGGGAGACGGAGCGGCGGGCACTGAGAGAGTTGGAGAAGGTCTGAATACCACACCCTTCTTGGCCAATCCGGAGCTATTAAGATGACTTGAGCTCGGTCTTGGCGGATCTTCCTCAGAACTCGAGGAACCAAGGGTATGGGGGAAAACGCGTAAAGCAACTGACCCTTCCAGGACATCTGAAACGCGTCCCCCAAAGCTCCTTGCACCGGATACTGGAGGCTGCAAAATAGCGGGCACTGCGCATTCTCTTGAGTTGCAAACAGATCTATTTGTGGATATCCCCACATCCGGAAGATATACAGAACTAGATCTGGATGAAGACGCCACTCGTGGTCGACCGAGCTGCGTCGACTTAGAACATCCGCACGCATGTTCAGGACTCCGGCCAAATGATGTGCTACCAAGCAGATCTTGTGTTCCTGAAGCCAGGACCAGAGTCGAAGAGCTTCTCTGCAGAGAAGATACGACCCCACTCCTCCGTGCTTGTTTATATACCACATCGCAGTGGTGTTGTCCATCAGAATCTGGACTGACTGACCGCAAATGGAAGGGAGGAAGGCCTTGAGAGCTAGACGTACTGCCCGCAATTCCAACAGATTGATGTGTAAACTCTGTTCTACCGGAGACCAAAGGCCTTTGATCCCCAGGTCCCCCAGATGAGCTCACCACCCTAAAGTGGAAGCATCCGTTACTATTGTGGCCACTGGTGGGGGTAGCGAGCACGGCCTTTCTCGTGACAGGTTGTCAACCGCTGCCCACCATTGAAGATCCACTGCAGTGTCTCTGGAGATCCTTATCGACTCCTCAAGATCCCCTTTGTGCTGAAACCACTGCCTGCGGACGCACCACTGAAGAGCCCTCATGTGCCAGCGTGCATGAGTGACCAACAGTATGCAAGAAGCGAACAGACCGAGCAGACGAAGGACCTTGAGGACTGGAACTACCGCTCCATTGTGAAACATTGGAATCAACGCCTGAATGTCCTGGACCCTCTGGGGCGGAGGAAAGGCCCGATTCCATGTCGTGTCCAATACTGCCCCTATGAACAGGAGGCGTTGAGAGGGCTCCAGGTGAGATTTGGGTACATTGAGTGAAAAACCCAGGTCGTACAACAACCGAGTTGTCGACTGGAGATGGCACTGCACGAGCTCCAGAGTCTTGGCTTTGATCAACCAATCGTCTAGATAGGGAAATACTGCTATCTCCCTTCTTCTGAGCTCTGCTGCTACCACCGCCATCACCATTGTGAAGACCCAAGGTGCTGAAGTAAGACCAAACGGGAGGACCGCAAACTGATAATGCTGCGATCCCACCACAAAACTGAGATACTTCCTGTGCGATTTGAGGATCGGAATATGAAAATACGCGTCCTGCAAATCGACCGACACCATCCAGTCTCCTTCGTTCAACGCCAAAAGAACCTGTGAAAGGGTCAGCATTTTGAACTTTTCCTGTTTGAGGAACCAATTCAAAACCCTCAAGTCCAAAATCGGTCTCAACCGGCCATCCTTTTTGGGGATCAGGAAGTATCTTGAATAACAGCCCTGACCCCTCTCCTGCTCGGGAACCAACTCTATTGCGCCTTTTGCCAATAGGGACAATACTTCCTGCTTTAATAGGAGAAGATGATCTTCCGAACAGAAGGATGGGCGGGGAGGGAAGGTAGGAGGGAATTCCCGAAAGGGAAGAGCGTACCCCTTCTTCACAATGTCAATGACCCAGGAGTCCGATGTTATAACCTCCCACATCGGAAGAAAATGGGCAAGTCTCCCCCCTACCGGAGACAAGTGGACAGGGAGTGGAGGAGGACTACGGCTGCTTTCCTTGCTGCATCCCTCCTGAGGAAGAGGAAGAAGCAGAGTGCTGCTGGGTGGCTCCTCTTGTGCGGACTCTGCCCCTGCCTCTGAAAGATCTGTATGGCAGGGTGGAAGCAGACTGTTGCAGTCCTTGAAATCTGCCACTAAAGGAGGAGCCACGTCCAAATCCTTTAAACCTCCTAAAACCTCTAAAAGAGGATGAGGCAGAAGACTGAAGCCCCAGAGATCTTGCAGTAGCTCTGCTCTCCTTAAAACTTTCCAGAGCAGAATCCGCCTTTGTACCAAAGAGCCTCTCGCCATCAAAGGGTAGATCAAGAAGAGTCGCTTGCACGTCAGATGAGAAGCTAGATGACCGAAGCCAAGACCGACGCCTAGAAACTATGGTCGTGCCAATAGCTCTAGCCACCGAGTCTGAAGTGTCCAATCCGGACTGGATCACCTGAGTTGCTGCCGCTTGAGCATCCGCCAGTAGCTGCAACATCTCCTGGGACAAATTAGGGTGGCCCTTCGCTTCCTCCATAAGGGCATGGATGTAACGTCCCAATATGCAGGTCGCATTGGATGACTTTAAGGCCATAGTGCAAGATGAAAAGGTCTTTTTTGCAGTATGGTCCATCTTCTTTGATTCCCTGTCCGCAGGTGTTCCGGGAATCGAGCCAGGAGAGGATCTGGACGAACATGAGGCTTGTACCACTAAACTCTCCGGTGTTGGTTGTTTAGAGAGAAACACCGGATCACCTGGTGCCGCCCGATAGCGACGAGCCAACGCTCTGTTGACAGCAGCGGTAGAAACAGGTTTCATCCAGATGTCCTTAATGGGGTCCAGCAACGCCTCATTAAAGGGCAAAAGAGGCTCAGCAGATACAGAGGCTGGATGCAAAACCTCTGTCAACAGATTTCTCTTGACTTCTGCAGTAGGGAGGGGAAGGTCTAAAAAGTCTGCAGCATTTCGAATAACGGCGTGGAATGAAGCCGCTTCCTCAGTGATCTCTCCAGGGGAAGCTAGATCCCACTCTGGGGAGGTATCCAAGCCACTGGCTGTATCCAGACCCTGGAAGTCACCAGAGGGCTCCAAAACTTCACCCTCCTCCAGGTGCTGCCTTGCATACTCTTCCTCCTCCAATAGCCGCAGAGCCAGCCGTCTGGATCGAAGCCTTGACTCCAAACCCGGCGTCAGCCGGCGCTGAAGATCTCCGTCGGTGCCGAACCTCGGATCCGTCCGACGCCGGACCCTCCGGCTCCACAGGATTCTTAACTGTGGATCGGATCCAAGGCGAATCCAACGGCACCGTAGCAGGTTAAGCCGGTCTTCTGGGTGACGTCAAGGGCATCTGCGCCGCTTCAGGTGCAGCAGATAGAAATGGTGTGAAGGGCGTGGATTTATAAGACGCCGGAACGCCCAAATTAAAGGCCAAAGGGCCAGACGGACCTGCTTGACTTCCACCCGGCGCCATGTAAGCAAAGATGTTAAACATGGTGTTTAAAAACGCCGCAGGATCCATTCCCGGAGTTGGGAAAGCTGGGTATTGCTGCTGCACCGGCTCCGGCATACATGCCGAAGAAGGTCCAGGTAACTGCTGGCCAGGAGAACCTTCTGGCCTCTGAGGAGGCTCGACCTCAAAGACCGACCCAGGTGACGTTGGGGTCGTAGGAGGTGGAGGGGTGACAGTCGGGCTAATGTCCCACGTCGGACGGCGCCGAGCTGACAGAGAAGCCGATCTCGATCTAGACTGTCCATTGCTCGATCGGCCCCGAGATCCGTGACAGCGCCGGGAGCCACTATGATGGCGATGAGACCTCGAGGATCTCGAAGAAGACTCCCTCCGATGGCGTCTCTCCTTTTTTTTCTTGGATCACGCCAAGAACAATTTCGCCTCCCTCTCTTTAAGTGCCTTAGGGTTCATGCGCTGACAGGAGCCGCATGACTCGACCTCATGGTCGGAACTAAGGCACCAGAGGCAATTTTCATGGGGATCGGTAACCGACCCCCGCACTGGTTACATGGTTTAAAGCCGGATTTCCTTGGCTGCAACATTGTAACCGTCGTCCGAAACAGTAGCTCCCTGTGAGCCTCGAAGAATTAACCGTTACTCGGGCACGGAAAAAAGGGAACTGACGCCTGCACGTCGACGAGAGCTTCTTATTGCCTGGATGACTTCATACGGCGTCACGTGGAGTCGGGCGATTGTGACGTCATCGTCGACGTGCAGAGCTAGAAGAAATTTCCGTTGAGGCTGGCGCGAGGGGAGAATTCTTTAGGTGAGGAATCCACAGGTATGTGTATCTATCAGAAATGTATAGTTCTTTAGGAAATATGTATTGCTACTATGTCATAACAATAAATTATACACATACTCTTTAAACCTGTTTAACAAATGTATATTTACCTATGGTTGAAAAAAACAAATATACATATATATATATATATATATATATATATATATATATATATATATGGGTGTGTGTATTTGTATGGGTGTGTATATACATGCGTATGTTATTCTATGCTTAACATGGCTACGGCTGAAACGCGTTGGGAGGAAGATCTTTTCTGTTTTGTTAATATAGTTTGCAACTGGTCGTCTGTGTCTTGACTTTTATTTATATTCTAGAAGAAAATATGTGCAGCATGTTTATGGGATTCCCGTTCCCATGTCAAGACCGCTACGTTGGAGCCTCGATATTTCGGGCAATTTTGTTTGACATATATATATATATATGTGTGTATGTATATATATATATATATATATATATATATATATATATATATGGGTGTGTATATACATGCGTATGTTATTCTATGCTTAACATGTTCATAGGTCATTGCATAGCTCCTTGATAACTTATGTTAGATACTTATGAATCCCTGCTCTTGTTTTTATATCATACTGATCTAATGTTTTATTATCATAAGCATTTTGCTATTCAAAAATTGAGGAAAGATAAATGTTAGAAAAGTACACTTATTAACTTCAAATATTACAAATCTTGAAAGTCTGTGTTTATACAATACTACTTTTCATCTCATATTATTATAACCTTTATTATATTCCTTGAACATATATTCCCTATGTATTTACATATCTATTTATTTATTACTCTAGTCCTACTGTACTTAAGAAAAATTAAATAAAAATAAATTAAATAAAAATCTATAAATAAAAATTAATATTATGGATAATTACATTAAAGTAAAAAATAATAATGAATAAATAAAAGAATAATTAAAATAGAAAATGATAAAAAAGTATATATATATAAATAAAAGAATAAATAAATAAAAATAATATAAATGTACTCTCTTGTAAACTTTACTTTGCCTACCCATCACCCTATGTTATGTCTCTATCAATCTATCCACCATCCCCACTCTGACTCATCCCAAGCCCATTCTACTACTTTCATCTCCAAAATAACCCTGCCTGAGCTCTTCCCCCCTCTTCCACACCTACCTCACCCAAAAACTCAGTTTATTACCATGATCTCCCAAACAATCCTACTAAATTCTCCATCATTTATCTCACCTTTGACTAAACTATGATCTCCCTAATCCCTTCTACAGACTCTTCCCTCCTCCATCTCTCCTTTACTCATCCCAAGCCTCATTCTATTATTATAAACTCCCAATTAACACTTCTTGATTCTTCCGTCCTCGATCCCTCCATTACTCTAGTCAATCCAACTAACAAACTCACATATCCTCTGCTCAAATTAACTCATAAGAAAATAAGTTACTTACCTGTAACTGTGGTTCTCCAGTATTGGTATCTTTCATAGATTCACATGCTTGAATCATTCCCCGTCGTCGAAGTGGGAGTCCCACGGTACATAGAAAGCAATAAATAGAGAATTTTTTATTTTTTTTTACATTGAAGTCAATAGGAAAAAACACATTCAATTGTAGAACTATCAGCCTCTTTGGAAAGAGCCCAAAATTCAGCCAATCAGGCGTGACCACCCCTTTAGAATCATCAGCACAGAGGCTTAGTCTCTCAGATTTCTCCGCACTAGTGATTACAGGAAAAAAACAAAAGAGGTGAGCCTCTATGGGGAGGAGGGTGGGTCGCATGTGAATCTATGAAAGATACCAATACTGGAGAACCACAGTTACAGGTAAGTAACTTATTTTCTTCTCCAGTATTGGGGTATCTTTCATAGATTCACATGCTTGAATCAGAGTAGCCAGCAGTAGGAAACATTTTTTGAGTTCTGAAACACCAAAAGTATGCCTGTGTATAATGCATACTATATGATCATATGGGTAATTAACATTTGTCAATCAACCGTCAAACATATCACCTATATAAAAAATAAAAAAAAAAATATATATATATATATATATATATATATACATTTCTACACATAGATATATAAACATAAAAATATCATTCTAACAATACATAGAGGAAGGAGGGTAAGAGGTTATTGGCTCACCTTATGCAAATAAATTACTTAACACTGCTTGTCCTACCGCGGCATCCATTCTGTCCGTAGCTTCCAGGCAGTAGTGCTGGGTAAAGGTGTGAGCACGTGTCCATGTTGCCGCTCTGCAGATCTGGCTCAGAGGGACTCCTGCGAATAGAGCTGCCAAAGTGGATACCGCTCTGGTGGAGTGCGCTCTGACACTGGATGATAATGGCTTCCCTGCCAACTGGTGGCATAACTGTATGGCAGAAGAGATCCAGCGCGCTATGGTCTGCTTAGTAACGGATTTGCCTTTATTGATCCTTCCATAACTGACAGTTGTTCAGATTTACGGAAGTCACTTGTCCTTTGTATATAAAATTTTAAACAGCGTTTAATGTCCAGAGAATGTAGTGCGCACTCCGCTGCAGTTTGTGGATTTTGAAAAAAAATTCTCAGAACCACCGGCTCATTTAGGTGAAAAGACGATGAAACCTTAGGTATAAATTTTGGATTAGTTCTCAAAATGACCACCTCTGGCTTGAATTGGAGGAAAGGTGGAGAAATTGTGAAGGCTTGGATATCGCTAACCCTCTTCGCTGACGTCAAGGCCAGAAGGAGGGCTGTTTTAAAAGAAATGAATTTGAGGTCCACTTTATGAATGGGCTCAAACGGATGTTTCATTAACTGGGAGAGCACAATATTCAAATGCCACTGAGGTGAAGGACGGTGAATTGGCGGAAACATCCTGAACAAACCCTTGAGAAATTGTTTTATTATTCTGGACGACCATAAAGAAGGTGACTGAGACATTCGTAGGAAACGGGATATGGCAGCCAGGTGCACTCTAATAGATGAATGTGAAAGGCCGGATTTAGCTAAATGCAATAAATATGGCAGAATCTGTTCAGGAGAGGACCTTAGAGGATGAACGTTGGAAGTTGAGCACCATAAGCAAAACCTCTTCCACTTGAACTTATATGTCCGGTTTGTAGACTGAGCCCTGGCACAGGCAAGTACCTCCCTGCAATCTGGAGGGATATCTAGTCCATCGAATTCATAGAATTCAGGAGCCAGGCTGATAAACGAAGAGATGTCGGGTTGGGATGACGAACCTGACCTTGATTCATTGCAACAAGTCCGGTAATGTCTTCAGTCGAACGTGAGGCTGCTCCGAGAGTAATAGAAGTTCTGTGAACCAGAACTGGCGTGGCCATCTGGGAGCAATTAATAGAACTCTGCATGGTTCCCTCTTCATCTTGTGCAGAAGTCTCGTGATGAGTGGAAGCGGGGGAAAAGCGTATGCATAAATCCCTGACCATCTGATCAAAAACACATTCCCCTTTGATCCCTTCTGCGGTCGCCAGCTTGCGAAGTGTTGGCATTTCTTGTTGTCTCTGGTCGCGAACAGATCCAGATTGGGTTTGCCCCAACGACGAAAGAGACGCTCGAGAACTGGCTGATTGAGTTCCCACTTGTGGCAGCTGGTTCGAGTCCTGCTTAAGGCATCTGCCCAGGTGTTGGTGATCCCCGGGAGATGTTCTGCTCTGATGGATATTCGATGTTGAATTACCCAATGCCACAGCTTCTGCGTTTCTAGTGATAATGCTTGAGATCTTGTGCCCCCCTGTTTGTTGATGTAATGCATGACCGTGGTATTGTCTGTTCTTATCAAGACTGAAGAATTCCTGATGTTTGTGAGGAAGGATTTGAGTGCGAAGGCAACCACCCTTAACTCCAATATGTTTATGTGAAGAGTCGATTCCTGAGTGGACCATTTCCCTCTCACTGAAAGATCCTGCAAATGAGCACCCCATCCCTCTAGGGATGCATCTGTTGTTATTAAGTGCATCGTCTTGTCCTTCAGAAAAGACAGACCTTCTGAGACGAGGGGAGTATCCTTCCACCACTTGAAAGCTTGTTTTGCTGATGGGGTTATTCGGATTACATCGTCAAAAGAGCCCTCTATTTGTTTCCATTGATTGTCTAACTGCTGCTGAAGTGTCCTCATGTGCAGACGACAGTTTTGTATCAATGGAATGCAAGACGAAAGCATCCCCAGAAAAGACTTGTAAGTCTGCACTGAAGCGGACTTTCTTTTGCTGAGACGTGCTGCTAAATCTCGAAGTTTCTTTCGCCTGTCCTGTGAAGCAAAGGCTTTTGCCTGGATAGTGTCTAAGATGGCCCCTAGAAAGGTGATGTTCTAGGTAGGATCTAGGTGAGACTTGGGGTAACTGACTGTCAAGCCCAGAGCTCCGAAAAGAGATAGACATGTTTCCGTGTCCCTTGCAGCCTTTGATGTTGTTCGTGGCTTTATTAGCCAGTCGTCTAAATACGGGAACACCTGTATCCTTAGTTGTCTGAGGTGGGCTGCCACCGGTGCCAAAACCTTGGTGAATACTCTTGGGGCCGACCTGAGGCCAAAAGGTAACACTCTGAACTGGTAGTGAGTGCCTGAAACCCTGAATCGTAAGAATTTCTGATGATTGGTGTGAATGGGAATGTGGAAATATGCGTCCTGAAGATCTAAAGATGTCATAAAGTCCCCTCGGTTGAGCAGGCGCAGGACGTCTTGAAGGGAGATCATGCGAAAAGACTGCTTCTTGAGGAATTTGTTGAGAGAACGAAGATCTAAAATAGGTCTCCAGTCCTCTGTCTTCTTCCGAATAAGGAAAAAGCGGGAGTAGAAACCTGTTCCCCTCTGGCTCCTTGGTACGATCTCTATTGCTCCCTTCTTCAATAAGATAGCAATCTGATCTATAAGCTCGTTGAGATGGGCTGGCGGGGGACCTCTTGGTGGTACATGAGGGGGAGGTTGGTTGAATTCTAGTGTATGCCCTCGGTTGACAATATCTAGTACCCATTTGTCTGAAGTTATTTTGGACCACTGGTGTAGAAACTTGGAAATTCTGCCCCCTATTAGAGTGTTGATATAGGGGCTGGGTGCAGGCATCCGATGAGGGTCAGTGCTTTCTTGTCGTCTCCTTGGTCTTGTAAGCCGACTTTCCTCTCATTTGTTGCCTGAAATGAGTGGATGACTGTTGTCGAAAGGAATGCGGTTGTTGCTGGCCAAAGGTTGAGCAAAACTGTCCTTGGTAAGAGGAGTATTGACGATATTGTTGAGCGTCTCCTCTATACGAAAAGGTTCCTCTCCCTCTCGCTCCCCGAAAGGGCTGTCTCTTGTATTGTAGTGTTGCCAGAGATCTGGCTGTCTCAGTGTCTGCTTTAATGGACTGTAAAGCATCATCCACATGCTTGCCAAACAAGAGCTCGCCATCATACGGCATGTCCAGGATCTTTAATTGTACTTCCGGCCTAAAAGAAGTAGCTTTGAGCCACCCCTGGTGCCTGTGTACGGCCGCTCCGGCCAACTGGCGAAAACCTGTAGAGGAGTCGTCTATGGCACAGTCTATGATTTCAGCCGAAATCTTTTCACCTTCCTGTAGAATCTTGCGCGCTTCTACTCTACTATCCTCAGGTAACATGTCTATAAACTGCGACATATCAGACCACATCTGGCGGTCGTATCTCCCTAGGATTGCTAGAGAATTTGCTGCTCTAACAGTGGTGGCCGCCATTGTTGAGAACTTTTTCCCTATTGATTCCAATCGACGTCCTTCTTTGTCTGGGGGGGCAGTCAGAGATGCCGATGGATTCCTGGACCTCCACTGAGCTGCCTGTGATATGACCGAGTCCGGTTTAGGGTGACTAATCAAACACGCTGGAGAATTGTCCGGTGCCTTATATTTCTTTTCAAGTCTCGGCAAGACTGCCGGAATGGAGGATGGAGTCTGCATGACCTTAAGGCCTTCCTCCCAAATGAAGTCAACAATGGGTATGACCCTTACAGACTTCCTAGTATCTTCCTTGAAGTCATAAAGAAAACAGTCTGACTGCTTTGATGTTATTGGCAGCTGGAATCTTTTCGCAGCTCTTTCCATCACACTATGGAAGCCACCAATATCCTGCGGTGGAGAGTCCACTGGGGGTGGTGTAGATGGAGATGGAGTTTGAATTTGATACTCATCCCATTCTGGAATGAGTGAATCCGAGTCCTGAATTTCACCTTCTTCTTGCTCGTCCTCGGATGAAGGTGGAGCAATATCTTGTCCAGATGAAGGTGCTGTGGTAGGATCAGGAAATTCCGATGGTCTAGCATGGGTGGACACTGGTGTCTGCGGAGGTTGCACCGGGGTAGAAGAACCAGGTGGAGGAAATCTTGAATAATAATCCTGCATCATCTGTTGAAGATTGGCTATCAACGATACAGGCATCTGAACTGTCTGTTCCTGTTGCCCTTGAAGTTGCAGGTGACTGATCTTGCTGGTCTGAATAAGGCTGGAGATCTTCCTCTTCATCTTCCTCCTGGCACTTAATGCGTAGTTCAGATGGACTACGTGCCACCGGAAAGAAACCATCATCAGAATAAACATCATCGTCATCATCTTCGTCAGCAAATAGATGCTGCGGAGGTACTGGTGTGACCTTACTGGGTGATGTATGCGATGGAAGTAATAGAGAATACTTGCTCTTTATAGGTAGAATTCTCTGTGGCAGGTAAGGAGATGCTCCAAAATGTTTAGGTGTCGGATCAGGATATTGAGTCGTCGACGGAGCCGCCGTCGTCGGAGCGCTCGTCGATGGTATTCTCGTCGACGGTGTAGGTGTCGACGGAGCCGTCGTCAGTGAATCCGTTATCGGTGCCGTGAGCGTCAACGAAGTTGCCGTCGACGGTGCCAACGTTGACAAGGTTTCCGTCGACGGGGCTGTCGCTGACGGGATTGACGTTGACGGGTGCGTCGTCGGTATTTTCGACGGTGAGATCGACGGAGATGCTCTGAATTTACTCGTCGATGAGTGCGTCGACGGTAAAGATTTCATTTTCTTACCGGTTGACGGCTTCTTTGTGATCTTCAGGGTGTGAGCCGACGATGGACCATACTTCAAACTCACCGACGTTATCGTCGTAGAAGACAGTGGAGACGAGGTTATGATCATTGGCGACGAAGGAGCTGTAAACGTGGCCGTCGCTGTTTTCGTCGACGAAGGAAGGCCTGCCGTCGACGATGCGCTCGTCGACGGTGTCGTTGACGGTGTAGATTTTCTGGCGCCGACGGTGGTAGTGAACTTGAAGGCTTTTTGAGCTTCCTTGATGAAGAAGCAGGTGTGGATGGCTCTGAGTGAACCTTACCACACATTACCTTGGATGTTGAAGCTTGCTCCTCCGGCTTGTCCTTAAATGCATGCAGCTTCTTAGCTGACTTACTGCTCTTGGGGGATAAGCTCTCCACAGACCTCTTCCTTTTCTTTGAGGTCACTGAAGTGTCACTCTCTTCCTCCTCAGAAAGAGCTTCTCTGGCCTTTCTTTCCTGAAGCCAAAGTAGGAGCCTGGCTTCTCTGTCTCTCAGAGTCTTGTTGGGAAAGGTCCTGCAGATCTTACAGTCCTTGACCTTATGCTCTGGATGTAGGCAGTAGATACATTCCTTGTGAGGGTCCTCACAGTGAAGTCTTAACTTTCCACAGGTCCCACAAGGTCTAAATAAACCTTTTCTTGCTGTAGACATGATGGAAAAATACAACAGTAAGAGAAAAAGTGAAAATTTGAAGATTTTCTCTTGAAGAGATAGAAGAACTGAGCAGAGCTCAGGGAGACTCCCTTACACACGACGTGCGGTAGAAAATCTGAGAGACTAAGCCTCTGTGCTGAGGATTCTAAAGGGGTGGTCACGCCTGATTGGCTGAATTTTGGGCTCTTTCCAAAGAGGCTGATAGTTCTACAATTGAATGTGTTTTTTCCTATTGACTTCAATGAAAAAAAAATCTTTATTTATTGCTTTCTATGTACTGTGGGACTCCCACTTCGACGACGGGGAATGATTCAAGCATGTGAATCTATGAAAGATACCCCAATACTGGAGAATAATACTAATACTGAACTCATATTTCCCTACACTAATCCACCACTAATTCCTCTTAGGTTCCGGAATAGCGTGCTACTCGCCAAAAAGCGCTTCAACACCTCAAGGGTAGTAAACACTATATAAATACTATTACAATTACAATATGTTATGGTTGCTAGGGGACCTTTTGGTAAGCTGAATATGCTATTGCAGATAATATATATTTAGTTTGGTAATGAACAAAAGACAATTGGCATATGTGTAGATTGTCTACTGAAACCAGCAAATGCCATGATATGTGTTTCACATTCCAAATAAAGAAGACGCAATGGCCAATGGCGTAATCATCTAAATGTTAGAAGATATACAAAGGACATAAAGCGAATGCAGTGTGCCATTATTCTGCTAACAAACAGTTTTTAGAACATTTCAGTCCCCATAATAGTGTTTTAGGGTAATACAGCCTTCCTATTTTGTACTTTTATCATGCATAATTTTGTCATTCTGTAAGAAAGAACTTTGGCTCTCCTTGGGCCAACCGACAGAACCATGGGGTAACTATTACCATTTCCTATAGAAGCTTGTGCGGCACAAAGCAAGCTTAATTTACTCTAAGTAAATCTAGGCCGTAGTCTTTGTGATGGTGTGTGTGTACACTTTGAGATTGGACTGCTGGAATGGCAGTCCAATGAGGTGTACACATATACTGCTCCTGGTGAGTCATCAGTTCCTCTGTGCTTATCTGAATGAAGTACATACTGGACATTGCCCTGCTCATTACTCGTGGTACACCAGATGGGTCACTCCAGGACACCACAGGTGCATTCCACATTGTAAAGCATAAATTAATACCTTCAGAGTCCTGAAAACATATTTGCTAAAATTTTATAACAGATAAGAAAAGAACATTTGATAAATTGAGGTTGCCCATCAACTTGCATTGGAGTGGAGTTTTTTAAGCAGGTGAAAGCTGAAATTAGATAGCTTTAAAGAAAAGAAGTCCCACCTAAATTGGGATGGTTAGCATGTATTTCATTTGTAAAAAAAAAAAGAAAACTAGCTATCCATGTCCCCAGCTAAGCTCTAAATCAAAGGCTTTCTTCAACCTCCTCATGAGGTTAAATATATAAATATTTTGCAAGTCTGCTATAAACGTTGCGGGTCGTCAGGTTTGAAACGGTTTAAACATGTGTCACCAAATCTTAATTAACTTCTCCACAGCACCTTCACCGAAGCCACTGTTATCACCTTCCGCCATTTTGCGATGTTCATTGTGTCTACTAAGGCATTCAAATAAACAA
Organism: Pleurodeles waltl; assembly: GCF_031143425.1. NCBI lineage: Eukaryota > Metazoa > Chordata > Amphibia > Caudata > Salamandridae > Pleurodeles > Pleurodeles waltl. The sequence continues at coordinate 661,456,752 of NC_090451.1, forward strand.
CTACGAATCGGATATTGAACAGAACGTAAGTCAATTCATTCTAACGTGCTGTTTACGCGGAGAAATGAGATAGCTTTTGGTAGCTGCAGTAGTCAGTAGATTCCAGCAGAGGGCAGCCGTTGGTCACACTTGGCGCTGCTTCCATGTTTGAGCCAATGTGCGGAAGTACTACTGAGACAAGGAGATTGCGGAAACAACAGCTGCATTTTATCCCCAGGAAACTGCGAGGTACATAATACACGTGCTACAACAGCAGCGGGGCGGGAGATATCCAGAGAGACTGTCCACTGAGTGCACGGTGCACGTCACTAACACAAACCGGTGTAAGGTGGGTGTGTGGTGATACCGAACTCAATGGTGTTGGAACCGTTTTCAGCGTGAAGAGTGGCCACTAAATTTGGAGTGACGTGTAGTTTTACTGTTAAACATACAGTAATGTTTGGAAACGGGGGTTCAGCACATATCTATAATTTGAATAAAGTATCTTTGTTTGTTTTGATTCCATTCAAATCTTTATGTTAATCACCCTTCGGAGTTACCAAAAAAATGTCATTTTTTACTTTCCTTATGCTGATATATTTTGAAATATTCGTATAGTTCTTTGACTACTATGTAGATATTAGTGTTCCAAAACATTTTACATCCTAAAGCCTTTCCTTTCACTCTCTCTGTACCCCAGAAAGGTTGTCACTTCGTTCACATTACAAACTTCCCTCACTACGGAGTTGGAGAAAGGAAAAGGAAATACCAGACATTTAACCTCTGTCTTTGAAAGCACAAGAAATGCAACAAGATATGAACGAAATGCATAAGCAGGCCCCTTTCTTGCTTATTCCCCCCTTGAATTCCTACAAGCTAATTTTGGGGGTACTGTAGAACCTCTTACACCACTATCGGCCCCGACCGGACCCACTGTTTAGAGTTACATTTTTTTTTAGCTATATGCATTATGCAGGCATAATATTTTTTATTTATTCTTATTTTATATTGTGCCAAGTCCACCCAGCCGGGTGACACAGCTCAGTAAGCATATCATAAGATATTAAGGCCCTGATTACGAGAAAAGTAGAATTTCTTAAACAAATTTAAGGAGACTTGAATTATTGTTCCTGGCTGGAATTTACTTATGGAATTCCTGTTCTTATGAGTTAATCCCCACATAATGGTGAATTCGTTGTGGACCTGGTTTTGCTGGGCAGAATTATGCACTTTCCCCCCCATTTGCATGTGCATTAATGCACATATTTACCACCTGTTCTTGGAGGGTGCTAAATATCTGGTGGGGGAGGGGGGTGATAGCCTTAAGGCAACAGGAAGGATCCAGGTGAAAGGATAAAGGAGGAAAAAAGGAAGCGGAGTCATGCCCTGGATACCACGAGTGGGAGGCCAGAGGACCACTGAGACGCGAGAAAGAGGTTTGTGTGCTATTGTAACCTGGGTTTCATATGATTTTACGACCTGCATTTTCGGTCTGGTAACACCAGCTAGCTGTCATCTGGGGTACGGTATCACAACCAGAGATACCGTTGCCAGTGACTCAATCAGGGTGTCAGTTATAAATTGAAAGGATTCAAGTAACTGGAAAAGTTTAGCAGCAGAGTAATACTGTTGTATTAGAAGAATTCAGATGCATAGAGAGTGCTGAATCTGGCAAGTGATGGCACATGGTGACACTGGCTCTTATTTTTAGGGCCTGGGGCGAGTATTTCATCATCATAGTTCAACTGAAAATATAAGCAGGAAAGCCAGACTAGGAGAAGGGAGCGAATGATAGTAAAATAGTGAAAAATTGAGAAAGGGATGAAAAAGAACTTGCAAGAGTGAGATAAAGAAACAGTAAATGGAGGGTGGTGGAGGAAAGGTTTTTGAGATGGAATCAAGAGTATGAAACGTAGGTATTCAGCAGCAATCTCCGAGGACAAGATTGTGGAACTTTTCACATATTGTTTTCAAAAACTAAATGCTGCCCGTAGATGTGAACAGAAATCTGGTTAGAGAGAAAATCATAAGGAAAAACGTTCTGAGAGGATGGGACATAAATTTTGGGAAAAGAGCCCACATACAGTAAAAGCTTAAGTATAATGGATAGAAACAAAATAAGTAGCATTTTTCATGTGCCTTTTATGAATCTGCAATATTATTATTATAATTATATGGTGAGCATGTATACATATTCAACCCCACGCTGATAGTTTTGATGGTGCTCTCAAATGTTGCTATTAAGGAAACTTAAGGGCGGTGGGATTTTGACTGATTTGAAACATTGGCTTACAGTCCAGGTTTTACAACATTGTTTCTACTTCACCCACAAGAGTTATCTTTTTGAGTCTAGTTCCACAATAAAAAAATGCTTAACCAGTAATCGTGTTGCTTATCTTTGAATTAGTATGTTCTGATCAAAATATTCAATAAAACGTACATGCAAAGTATACAAATCATATGACAAATACATCTGGGCATGACTCAGCTGTAAAAGATCATTTGCAATATTGGTAAGAAGCATTCAGGCAAACTACATGAACTGGAAATAATATATCTGTGCTGTTCTTCCTAAAGCAAGCTTAAAAGTAAGGAAAGCTGGACACTTTGCTTACAAGTTAATATCACTCTACTTCCCTGCCCTAATACACAAAATAGAGGCAATAGAAGAGATAAAGAAGTCATTAAACTGTCTGTCAGCGGCTGCCCAATCACCGGGAGAACGAAATCTCAATACGCCCCTCTTCTCCCCTGCAGGACAAATACCATCCCTTTATAGGAAGTTTACACTCCGAAGAGGAGGAGCCGCTAGAGGATAATTTCTGGGTACTGCCTCTGGCGTCTGGACCTGGGGCCAGACCTGGAGACCGCGTCTTCTCAGTGGCAACCGGAGGCAGAGCCAGGAGAGAACAGTGCTAAGCGACGGAAGAAGAGACGCTCAGACATCTTCAGAGGTCGAATCGGAGTTGAAGTATGTGGGAACCGCCCCCTTCGCTGTGATCCAGGGCAGGAGATGATGAAAAAGAAGCAACCCAAAGCAGACCGGGAGACGACTCAGGAGGCCGTTTGCCGTGGAGCTGCATCTTCCTGCCACGCTTCAGGAGTAGCATGGCTCCATCAGGTGTGTGGCTGGGTGCAGGGACTGTGAAAGACGCTTGCGGCTATCCCACAGCCCTAGTAGTTGTAACAAAGAGAAACCATTTGGGTGGGGGGGGCACCGGAGGGGGGCTCTGTCTTACATGTCTGGGAAGGGGCTGAGTATAAGCCTTACTACTCTCTTGGGGCAACTTATACGTTTCTTTATATTCTTGTTTTTCCTTCCATAGCTAAAAGGTAAACAAACATTTCATTTCACCCCATTCCACCCCTTTGAGTTTCAGTGTACCTTCATGGTGTTTATAGTGATGGTATCAAACTAAGAAGGAGAATCAAACACTCATTAATACTTACAGTGCTTCTCTCGAGGGAACGGTGGACAGACCTCCGCAATGGAGCCTAGAAGAGAGAAGAAAAAGAACAAGCATTAATTTTAATCTGATCTTTATGTCAAAATATCTTGAGAAGAATAAATATGAAAAGTGCAATTCCTAATTACTGTGCGACTAATTTAATTCCTAAAAAGTGCTGCCAAAGCATCACAGTGCAATAGTGTCTGCTTCTGTAGTAACTGGTGATTTAAAGTGTGGTCGGATCATCCCTGACTCATCTGTGACTCATCCTTCAATTGGACCCCGGAGAAAGGCCAGAGCCAGAATTACGGGTCAAGCTAGGATCACTCTTGCCTTAACTAGCTCGTCTACCTCTGCTCTTTCCAGTGACTTTAGACCCAGTTAACGAGGTCTGGCCGGTTTTGCAGTTTCCCGTTGAAGACCTTAAACATGCCTCTGAAGCAGGTTCTCACTTTGATAAGAGCTCTGTGTGCTCATTTGTGGCCCTTGTTTAGACACATTCCTTATTGAGAATAGCACCAAAGGTCCTATACTCTTTCCCATCTCAATGTAGTTTTTCTCCACTGATGGATTTTTTACATCATTCTCAGATCCATTTAAAGTAATCTGTTCATTCCTGCAAGTTTTACTTGTCCACACGTGAAGCACTGCCCTAGTCCACATTTTGTTCTTTGAATTCTAGAACTTGCAGCCCTATTTTATAATGGAATAAACAAGATTAACAGTCCCAGAATTCAAAGATAGAACCTGCACTGGAGAAGCACATCATGCATGGACTAGGGAAAGTTTGCAGGGCTGTCCGTTTCGTTAAAGTGAGTTTGCCAGTCTTTCAACCTTGATCCTGTCAGTACAAAGGTCTCTCAAGGTCACATCAGCACTGCACTGTGTGAACATTTCGAAAGCTGGATCAATAATTGGAATCTGCTGAGACCCTGCAGTCCAAGGACAGCACAATTTTGCTAAGGAGTTTGGATGTTTTGTTTATAGATATGGAAAGAATGTCTGAATTGATGGCATGCAGAGTGGGTGGTAGGACCCAGCAGATGATTCAGTGACCCTGCAGGAGAGAAGCAGTCCATTCCAGGCAAGATAGTGATAGGGTTGCATGGGTGGAGACTAGTGCATACAGTGCTTTAACAAATGGGCTATGCAGGTTTGAACTTGAACTGCACACAGCTCTGTCGCAGATGTCCTGGCTGAACCCCAATTCACTGATATGCACGTTTTATTTATGCCATCAACATGTTTTCTTTCTTCCTCAGGTCCTTGGCCAAGAGCCATATTGCTGCAGGCCTGGCCTCTTTTTGGTCCACTGCTTACTACTTTGACATGTATATTTTCTGCAAGTTCTCTTTGACTGTTCGCTCTGAGGCTAATCCTGGTGCAGAGAGGAGCCAAGCAGATCCTCTTGTGCCAGGGTGAGGCACTCAGACAGGTTGCACATCTGCAACAGGCCACGTGAGGAATGAACTAGGGTAACTTGGGAGACATTTATCAAGATCCTGGAGCAGAAAGCATAACAGTCATTTGAAGCAACCTGCACTCTTTTGCCACCGCTTGACTGATTAAAGCTACAATTCTGGAAGTTGAAGTTGACTGCTGTGCGAGGTTTCCTCTAATGCCCAATTATAGAAATAAAAATGAATTCTTAGAAGCTTGAAGACAACACTTTCAAACATCTGGGTTGGTGGTTGCCAGGGTTTCCAAACACCACGACTGGGCACTTTCTATTCCATCTCTTCTCTTTCTTCCACAATCCTACAGTACTTTTCTCCTGAGCTCACTCTTGTAGTTTGTTTTTCATCCCTGCTTTCCATCTTGGTTACTAATTTCCTGTCTTTCTCGTCGTTTCTCCCTTTTCTGCCTGTGTCTCACTTGCACAGGGACAGATGATGAAAAATAAGCCTCGGACCCCATAAATTGATGCCAATGCAACCACCGGCAACCACCATACAACATACCTAGTGCCCAAAGTGCATGCCATCATCTGTGTTTTACATGACAACACAACCATCCCCTTATCGTGGAAGTTCCCAGATTTCAGCATTCCTTGTGCTCTTTGCTTTTTTATTATTTGGTAGTACTACAATGAACTAGCTTTTCCCCCAAACCTTTATAGTATAAGCAACTCTTCAACAGAGACACCCATGAACAGATTCTTTGGTAACAGAGTATTAGGTGAAAGCACATTTCCCCAAAAATGGGGGTGCAGTTGGGTTTCTTATAGATCAAATTCAGATCTGTGGGTGCAGTCCACTTTCCAATGTCTGTTTATGTCTGTATCAGTACCTCTCCTCCTCATTGTACGCTTCCCTGTCCCAGGGTCGGTGCCCCTGGGTTTAATATTAGTATTTTCTTGTTCCACTGCTGGTGTCTCCAAGTCCAGGTGTCTCTGTGTCCCAGGGTTGGTGCCTTCCTAATCGATTTTTGGTTTCTTCTTCTTCCAGTCTCTCACAGTCCCAGTGTCTCCCTGCTTCAGTGTCACTGTGCACCAGAGTTGATTTCTCCAGGTCTAGCGCCCATACCTTAGTACCTTCTTATTTCTTCCTGTTTCAATGTCAGTGTCTTTCTGCCTCATTTTAATGTCTATGTGTCCCAGTTTTAGTGTCTGCTGATCTAATATTAGTATTTCTCTTTCCAGTGTTTTCGTCTCGCAGTTTCAGAACCTCTCTGTATCTCAGTGCCCTACTTTTGGTGTCTTCCTATCCAGTGTTAAGATTGCTAGTATCTTCCTATGCCAGTGTTAACATCTCCCAGTTCATGCGCCTTCCTGTTTTAATCTCAGTGTCTAATTGTTTCAGTGTTAGTTTCTCCATGTATGTATGTGTGTATGTATGAATGTATTTATGTTGTATTGTATTTCCCAAACCTAGCTAAAAAAGCAACACAGCGATGTACAGAAGTAAAAGTGATTGAAGCAGAAGCTCTGTTCTGAGAGTAGGGTGAACAGTAACTGCATCCTGAAGTGGTGTTGTTTATAGAGGGGATGACTTCAGCTCTGTCTTAAATTGAAACAGGGTTGAGGCAGATTGGACTGGATTGCGAGATGTTGTTTCTCAAGTAGGCAGCACAAATGGAAAAGCCCTGCAGGACTGTTTTTTCTTTTTTTCCCCCCACTTTTTTGCCTCGTGCATGATGTGCCTCAGATGCAGATGTAAGTGAGCCAAAGGAGATAGTGATATTGTCATCCAGATAGGTTGACAGTTGTAATGGATGTTGAACCAAGTATTGACTGGCTGTTGGTTACTGTTCTCGGCGAATAGAATTAATTCTGTTTTGGTGAGGTTGTGCTTCAGGCAGGTTCTGGACTACCAGATCCTGGTTAGGTGAAGACATTGTTGAAGGAGCAGGATGTCCGGACTGAATGAGGTTTGCCTGTAGAGTTCTGTGTGATTCAGTCGCGGCTCACGACACGCGGAAGGGGCAGGGTGGCGTGCGGGGGAGGATACATTTAAAAAAAAAAAACACTTATCTTGCTCGCCGCACCGCTCTATCCGCTTCTCAGCAGGCACAGGTTCCCAGCCTGCCCTGTGGCCAATACTGACGCTGCTCAGAGCAATGTCAGGATTGGCTGGGAACGTCCTAATGGAGGAGCCGCCCCTGATATGATTGTCATATTGGTGAATTTTGATATGGTCTTATGTTGGTATCGTTTTGTTCTAATGTTGGTGTCCCTAGGTTATGGTGCCTCGGTTTTAAAGTCTGCACCAAAGGGGAAACAGCCACTGCAACGCAGCTGTTTCCCTGACTAGCCTTTACCATGAATGCCTTACAACGCACGCGTCATCACCACAAATAGCCTTTACCAAGTATACCATTACAACAAATTATCTTGTAATGGTATGATTGGTAAGGGCTATGCGCGGTAATGCTGCTGAAGGCTATCAGCGTTATTAGAGGAAACAGAAAGATCATTCCGCTTCCTCAGAATGAGCTGTGCCACACCTTGTGGATGAGATAAAAGGGATTGGGCCTAGGGGTTGGGGGGTACTATTTTAGGGAGAGAAGCGGGGTGCGGGGAAGGTTAGGTTTTAGGACAAGGGAGATGGTTTTCTGGCTTAGGGTGGGGGGGGATTGGGCCTGTGTGGGAGGATACTCTTTTAGGGAGGGGGCAGAGGTGGAGGGGGTTAGGTATTAGGTCGGGTGGTTTTCTGGCTTAGGGCGGGGGGTACTGTTTTAGGGAGGGGGTGGGTGTTTAGGTTTTAGGGTGGGGGAGGAAGTTTTTGGGTTTAGGACGGGGGTTTGTGGCAGGGGGTACTGTTTTATGGAGGGGAATTAGGTTTTAGGGTGGGGGTTCGGTTTTCGGGCTTAGGGCTGGAAGTCGATTTTAGGGCTCAGGGCGGGAGATAGGGTTGTACTAATTTGGGGTTCAGAGTGAGGGAGGGTATTATTTTAGAATGACTGGGAGGGGAAGTGCGCTAGAACCTTTACCACTCATGCCTTTAAAACACATGCTTTTACCCACCCTGAATGCACAAAAAATCCCTATCTTACTCTTTGCACATGACTCTCTTCTCATCTCCAAGACCCCTATAGGTCTTCAAACTCTTCTTGACAGATTTAATTTATTCTGTCAGAACTATGGGTTGGAGCTCAATTCCAAGAAAACAAAACTGATGGTACTTCACTCTGGCCCACAAAAGAAATGTTCTATTACCCTAGATGACAAACCCTTGGATAAGGTCACCTCCATTGATTACCTAGGTGTGAGGCTCACAGATAAATTACATTGGGATGAACAGGTTGCAAAAAGCGTTGGTCTTCTGCAGCATAGCGTGGCATCTATACTGTGCTTTTACAGGAGTTCTACAACTAAAGCTGTGTCCCCAGCACTAAATATATATGTGGCCAAGGCGCAGGGAGCAGCTGTCTATGGAGCTGAGATATGGGGTTCCTTTGACAGTAATCGGCTCACCATCGGGGAGAGTAATTTTGCAAGGGCCTTATGTGCATGCCCTCCTAGTACCCCATTGATTCCTTTATTTCTGGACTTGGGTCTTAAACGGATAGCCGATTTAATTATTTTGAGACCCCTATTATACTGGGTAAGGCTATGGACAGTCCCTGAACTGGAGTTGTATAAGATTTCCCTCCTTGAACTGTTAAAGTGTCCAAACTCTGCTGTTATTCCATGGGTAAAACATGTGTACAGATCGTTTTTCACCCTGGGCCTAGGTGACTTTTGGGAGAATCCCCATAAATTTGAGAAAACACATACAAAACTACTGAAGTGCACATATTGGTCATGTGTTCGAAACGACTATATCAACCGGAAATCTGCTGGACGCCTAACCAATCTTTTTATGGATTTTAAATGGTACCCACAATTTGAATTGTATCTTGATGTAATGCCCGATATCTTAGGTAAGGAACTATATGCTAGATTTCGTTTTGGGTCATTGCCACTGAAGTCTTTGGCGAGTAGATGGGGACCAAATGTTACAACTGACATATGTCCTGTTTGTGGTGTCACCCCTGAAACTATTGAGCACTTTATGTTCTTTTGCCCTGCCTATTTATCTCCTAGGACAAAATGGATCTGTAAAATCTGCCGTGAAATGAAAATAGGAAAATGTGATATAGCCTTGAGGGTTTTAAAAAGCCATAATTCTAAAGTAGTAATCTACGCTGTTAGTAGGTTTTTAGTGGCAGCATGGCGTGTTCAGAATTTTTATGTAAATAATGTAATTTAATGATGATCTTTTTTGCTGGTTTTAATGGGATTTTATTATTCACTATTCATACTATTGATGTTATGATGATATTTATTTAATCTTTGTTTTGCTTTGATGATCAGTTGATCGAATAAAGCTTGTGTTGACTGACCTGCTTTTACAACATAATTTGTTGTAAAGACATGCGTGGTAAAGGGTATGCGTAGTAATGTCATTCTCGTTGTGACACACACATGGTAATGATGTGTGTTGCAACGGAATGTGTAGTTCCGACATACAACCGCACCAAAGTGTACTGACTACTAGTTCACTGTTAGTATCGTTTTATTCCAGTGTCAAAATCAACTGGCCCCAGTGGCACCCTGTCCAATGTTACTATCATCTCCCTTTTCCAGTGTCAGAGTCTCCCTGTCCCAATGTCTCTATGTAACATAATCAACAGTGAAAGGTCCCCCACATCACGCTTATAGGTGACCACTTTGTTGGCATGGTTAGCCTGGGTTAAAGTGCTCCCTCAAGTGTGTTAGACGCACTTTTGGGAAAACTGAAATGGCAGCCGGCCAGCATTGTGTTTTGCTTTACATAACGAAACCAAATTCGGCAGGCCATCCAATGCTCTGAACCCAGTAGCCCTATGGCAGATGGGATCCAGGCAGAGGGTTACCCACGGTGGTGCATTAGAAACCTGGCTCTAAATTTCCCACCACTAAATGATGCACTGTAACCGAGTATTTGGCTGAGTTGGAGAACGGACAAGCTACAGCGATTCTTCCACTATGCCAATCTCTGAATAACTACCTGCATATTTGCCTCTTAAAGAATAATGAAAGATTACTGTTTTGCATTATAAAGGGCCAAGAAACCCACCTTGGTGCTCAGGCACTTTATAACTAATATAAAATAAGGCAAACAAAATAATTTTAAAGCTGCTCATTTAGGCAAATACGCTACACATTTCCTCGTGACCAGCTCCCACCTACTCCAGTTTTTCAAAGACTGGATAACATGTTTATTTTGACAAGGATGTGAAATGGTTTTGGCAAAACTCCAACTTGTCATTGATTGCCTGTGGCGCTTCAATTCTAGTTTAGAACTGGTTTTGCTGACTCAGAGGGCTGTTGAATACTTTAAAACTAAATGTAAGATTAAAAGAAATCTGCTAAGATATAAACAGCAGCTAATCTGCATCTGACTTGCTCACATATGATTCCCGTAACAGTTGTTGATTCTTCAGGAATATATACCATATTGGAACTCTGGTACTGCAAATGAAGCAAGAGAGGACCAATAATTGTAAGTGTAATTGTATTTTTATATATTGGCCAAAATGAGTATTTTGACCCTTCTGCTTAAACAGTCCAGTGTTTCGCTTTCTGTGTTTTTTGTTTTTGTTTAGATCATTCTAAGCAGTGTGGTTTGAATAACTATTAGCTTTTCAGCCCTTCTGCTTCCAGACTATGCAGGTCATTGAAGTGCAGCTAAACTGTCCATTAAAGTTAGGGGGCCTTCAACATCTGGTTTAGCCACCAGCAGTGGGCTGTATTGTTGAATTACAGCCTGATGCACGGGCTACGCTCATCATCAATGTCCCTATACCAGAGGAAGAGGGCCTTTAACAACCACTGGAATATCAAACCTCAAAGCCTTTGCCAGCCTAATTGGCCGTATGAATGGCTTTTGCTTTCAGTGGAACTCCCAAGCATTCCCTGTTCTAAATAAACATTACCACAGTCGGACAGCTGTTATAATGGCCCTAAACCTAACTTATAAGTCTGTGCTGCAGGCGCAGGCATATGTTAAGGGTGAAACCTTTAACAACTGGTATGTCACAATACAACACTGAGGGTAGGATGTTCTAAACTGAAATTGCAGAAATCCAAAGATTAACATTGGAATGTTAAACCAGAGGGTCTGTACCAGTCATTATAGACCCTGAGTCCTTCATTATCTTCAACGCAGCTCTCAATGTATCAACGTTTTATTAAAAGTCTGCACCTGCATCAGTTGTTCATAAAATATTTCTGGTAGGTAATGTAGCAAGGCCTTGAGAGACTGACAGACAGGGAATAAAATATGTTGGGGAATTAGAAATGTAAATTGAGGCGGCATTATGAGACAACAGACTTAATGGCTATGCATCATGAATATCATGGATGATATTAACCATATATTTTTCCATCAGAAGATGTCAAGTATGTTTTTTGGAAGTCTGTTAAAAGGGAGAAAATCTGGTGCAGTGCTTTTTCAATGTTTGCTACGTACCAACATGTCCTCAGGAACATAAGGCATATATATTGTGGACTGTGAAAATTTAGATCAATTAGACTTTGTCCCTTGTTCATGTTAGCTTTAATTTAACTCTACAGAAAAGACATATGCTTTTAGTGTTTTCCAGAAAATGCAGATTAAACAAAAAGATGTTGATGCAAATAAATTGACCAAAAAGAAGCTGAACTCTTCCTCTGTAAGGTCAATGGCAGACCTAATTTTAGAATGAGTAATACTTTCAAGACTGAAAACATTATATATGACAATTATATATCACATTTTAATATGCTAATCAAACTATGATAGTTTATGGACAGCTTTCAACCAATTGTTTTTATTCGGAATTTATTAGTTGAGCAAACTATATAAATGATCACCAATCAATTGATAAAAATTGATAAAACGATATCATCTTGATCTGAAAACTCTGTACCGCTGCTGAGGAACACTGCCATCCTTTGATGCTCATGTAAATCTGCACCTTGGGTTGCTAACTACCCCTTAAGCCTAGGAAGCTTTGTGATGTTTCGTGGCAGCTGAAAGCACTAGCCTCGAAGAGGACTGGCGATAAAAGGACACTGGAAGACCACTGAAGAAGTCTTCGAGGGATTGTTTAAATACAGAGGGCCCACATTTTTAAGGCAGTGAGCACCAAAGGTACAGATGGAGCGGGAGATTGCACTCTTACTGTTAAATCTAAACAAGCGTTCTGGTGTGGAACACTGTCATTTTCCAGCAGGTTCTGAAGAATGTTCTGACCGCTAGATTTTTTGCAGCTAATGTGTGCAAAACAAAGATTGAGAAACATTTCTACAAAGAAAATGTAAAAGGGTTTTTTACCTCCATCCTAATAAGTGGGAAAAACTACGGTCTCAGTCCAACGAAGATGCAACCTTACATGCTCTATTTATCATCTTGGCCCACTCAGAGCATTTTCCATTACCATTGCGTTTGCCATGACTCAACTGCAAACACTTGTTCAGCCAATTTAATACCATGGCTCTGTCAACTGCCACCGCATAACAACTGAGAAGGAGAAACTAGAAGAAAAGAATGCTGTAGTGGAAACCACAAAGCAGATCCTGCGACTACCTACCTTCTCTCACCAGGTGCTTTTCCTCATGCAACTGTGTTTCAAGGAAGACTGATCTCAACTTGAGCCAAATATGTACTTCTGATTGAGTCATTTCTATCTTACACTAATCTGAAGGGCTTGATCTCAATTCACAATTCATTTACATCTCAGTGTATGATCATGCTCCCTCTACAGCAATTTAAAGGAGACTGAAATTTTGGAAAACGTATTTTTAAGCCCTCATAGGTGTGTCTCCGTTGAATTGTATGCTAATGAAGGCTCCCTTTGGTTAGCATTAGGAATGTTCTACATTATTTTGAACATTTTCAGCAATTTGTTATTCTTCCTTTTATGTTAGGTAATTCCGTTTATTATTTTAATGAGTAGTGTTTGAGTTTTATGTTCTTCAGTATTATTTTTCTTCCTGATCTCTTTATCCGCCGCCTACTCTGGTGAAATAAAGCTTTTGAGGTTTGTGTAAAAAAACAAAAAGGCAACCCAGGGGGTATTCAATGAGGTCTTGCGATGTGCATTTGTGGCACGCCACTGGACTCAGGTACTGTGGGCATAGAGAAAAAGCAGTCCTCTCAGTCTCTCACCCCAGCCAATGGGTTTCTCACTCAGATCTTCGTTAATGCCACTGAACAACATGCACTGACCTGTCAAACAGCTCTTTCATGATGCTGCCAAGATTTCAGATGGATTGCTGGTGATTGTAAAGAAGGATAAGTTACTTACCTGTAAATCCTAGTTCTCTTCCAGGGGTATCCTCATCAGGTAAGTTTACAGGTAAGTAACTTATCCTTCTCTTCCAGGGGATCCTCATCAATAGTCATAAACATTGAATAGATTAGCAAGCCCATCCCTAAACTCTGCGGACTGTCCGAAGTGAAGTGCAGGAATAGATAAGTATTATGCAAATAAATTTCTCAGAGAGGCCTGCCCCACTTGGGCATCCGCTCTTGCATCTGAGTCTAAACAGTAATGTCTAGTAAACGTATGCACAGACTTCCATGTAGCAGCCTTACAAATCTCAGATATTGGAACATTGTTAAGGAGGGCAGCAGTAGCCGCTTTTCCCCTTGTGGAATGCGCTTTAGGCCTCGCTATTAATTGTTTATTAGCCAGCTGGTAAGTATTAACAATACAAGAAGAACGAGTTACTTACCTTCGGTAACGACTTTTCTGGTGGATACATTAGCTACCTGTGGATTCCTCACCTCATGAATACTCCCATGGCGCCAGCATTCTACGGAAATCTTCTTACTAGTCTCTGCACGTCGACGAGGACGTCACTGTCTCGCACGCGACGCCGTCTGACGTCATACAGGCAATAAGAGGTCCTCGACGACGTGCGGACGTCAGTACCAATCATTTTTTACGTGCATGAGAACAACCAGGCAATGCAATGAAAGAACAAAGCAACATCCATTATATTGTAAAAATACACCACATTGTATGAATAACTGTAAATCTTTTTTATGTACATATATATATATATATATATATATAAAACTCTTTCTTTTAAAAATATATACACACACCAAGTATATACATAAAGATATATACACATATACCCATATATATATATAAATATATTATATATATACATCTATTGCACCCTCAAAGATCAAGAGGAGCGCACTCAAGGATTACTTGGCAAGACCATAAAGGCAACGGGGAGGCGGGTGGGACCGTGAGGAATCCACAGGTAGCTAATGTATCCACCAGAAAAGTCGTTACCGAAGGTAAGTAACTCGTTCTTCTGATGGATACAACTACCTGTGGATTCCTCACCTCATGAATAGAGTCCCAAAGCAGTACCACGCCCGGCGATGGGTGCCTAAATGGTCAAACCAAGAAATCCTGCAGCACTGACCGTGCAAAATGGCCGTCCCTTCTAACCTCAGAATCTAAACAGTAATGTTTTGCAAAAGTGTGAAGGGACGACCAAGTTGCGGCCTTGCAGATGTCGACCACAGGAACACCTCTGGCTAAGGCCGAAGTGGCCGACTTAGCTCTGGTGGAATGAGCTCTAATGCCCTCAGGAGGATCCTTCTTTGCCAAAGAGTAACATATTTTAATGCAAAGAACAACCCACCTGGATAGTGTTCTCTTGTGGACTGCCTTTCCTCTCCTCTTGCCCACGTATCCAATAAACAGCTGATCCTCCAGCCTGAAATCCTTTGTTCTATTGATAAAGAAGCTCAACGCTCTCTTTGGATCCAGACGGTGCAGTCTTTCTTCCTCTTTGGAAGGATGAGGCGGAGAATAGAACGTGGACAAAGTAATTGCCTGAGCCAAATGGAAGGGTGAAACAACCTTCGGGAGGAAAGCAGCCTTGGTCCTCAACACCACCTTATCCCCATAAAAAGTTGTATAAGGGGGTTTTACTGATAAGGCCTGCAACTCACTCACTCTCCTTGCTGATGTTATAGCTATCAGGAAGACTGTTTTTAAAAACAAATACCTTAAGGGGCAAGAATGCATAGGTTCAAAAGGGGACCCCATAAGGAAAGTCAGGACTAAGGACAAATCCCATTGCGGCATAACGAATGGCTTTGGAGGATATTGATTTAGAAGACCTTTCAAGAATCTGATAACAATAGGGGATTTAAATAAAGATGGTTGGTCTGGAAGACATATGAAGGCTGACAAGGCCGATAAATAACCTTTAATGGTAGCCACTGCACAACCTTTCTGCGCCAGAGATAGAGCAAAAGACAAAACGTCCGATAGATGAGCTTGTAAAGGATCAATCTGCCTCTCTCCACACCACGCAACAAATTTAGACCACCTATTAGCGTAGATAGATTTAGTGGAGTGTCGCCTGGCCGCTAATATAACATCCACTACCTCAGGCGGGAGAGAGAAGGAACTCAGGTTGCCCCGTTCAATCTCCAGGCATGTAGGTGCAGACTCTGGAGGTTGGGGTGTAGAACCTGCCCCTGCGACTGCGAGAGGAGGTCTGCCCTGAAAGGGAGACGGAGCGGCGGGCACGTTGAGAGTTGGAGAAGGTCGGAGTACCACACCCTCCTTGGCCAATCCGGAGCTATTACGATTACTAGAGCCCGGTCTTGGCGAATCTTCCTCAATACTCGAGGAATCAAGGGTATGGGAGGAAACGCGTAAAGCAACTGGCCGCACCAGGTCATTTGAAACGCGTCCCCCAATGCTTCCTGCATCGGATACTGAAGGCTGCAGAACAACGGACAATGCGCGTTCTCTCGAGTGGCGAACAGATCTACCCGAGGAAACCCCCACTTCTGGAAGATTAAACGGACTTGATCTGGATGGAGACGCCACTCGTGGTCTGCCGAGAAGTGGCGACTGAGACTGTCCGCACGCACGTTCAAGACTCCGGCCAGATGGTTTGCTATCAAGCAAATCCGATGGTCCTTTGCCCAGGACCATAGTCGAAGAGCTTCTCTGCAGAGAAGGTACGACCCCACTCCTCCCTGCTTGTTTATGTACCACATCGTGGTAGTATTGTCCGTTAGGACCTGTACCGACTGACCACGAAGGGAAGGGAGGAAGGCCTTGAGAGCCAGACGTACAGCCCGTAACTCTAACAGATTGATGTGAAAAATCTGTTCCTCTGGAGACCAAAGACCTTTGATCTCCAGATCCCCCAGATGAGCTCCCCACCCTAGAGTGGAAGCATCCGTTATGACTGTGGCCACTGGTGGCGACTGCTGGAACGGTTTTCCTTGTGAAAGATTGTTGCTTGCAATCCACCACTTCAAATCCACAGCAGCATCTCTGGAGATCTTGACAGTACCCTCTAGATCCCCTCTGTGTTGAGACCACTGCCTTCGGAGGCACCACTGAAGAGCCCTCATGTGCCAGCGAGCATGCGTGACCAACAGAATGCAGGAGGCAAAAAGACCGAGCAGACGAAGGACCTTGAGGACTGGAACTACCGCTCCGTTTCGAAACATTGGAACCAAATCCTGAATATCTTGAATCCGCTGAGGCGGAGGAAAGGCCCGACCCAATGTCGTATCCAGTACTGCCCCTATGAACAGGAGGCGCTGAGAGGGCTCCAGGTGAGATTTGGGCTCGTTCACCGAAAAGCCCAGGTCGAACAACAACTGGGTTGTTGACTGCAGATGACGCAACACAAGCTCCGGGGACTTGGCTTTGATCAACCAATCGTCCAAGTAAGGGAATACTGCTATCCCCTTCCTTCTGAGCTCTGCCGCAACCACCGACATCACCTTCGTGAAGACTCGAGGTGCTGAAGTAAGACCAAACGGAAGGACCGCAAACTGGTAGTGTTGCGATCCCACCACAAACCGGAGATACTTCCTGTGTGACTTGAGTATCGGGATATGAAAGTAAGCATCCTGCAAGTCGACAGACACCATCCAGTCTTCCATGTTCAACGCCAAAAGCACCTGTGCTAGGGTCAGCATCTTGAACTTTTCCTGCTTGAGGAACCAATTCAAGATCCTCAGGTCCAGAATTGGTCTCAAACGACCATCCTTCTTGGGAATCAGGAAATACCTTGAGTAAACTCCTTGACCCCTTTCCTGCTCCGGGACCAACTCCACCGCGCCCTTTAAAAGGAGGACTTCCACCTCCTGTTCTAGCAACAGGAGGTGTTCTTGTGAACAATACGAAGGGCGGGGCGGGATGAGGGGCGGAAACTCCCGAAAGGGAAGGGTGTAGCCTTTTCCCACAACACTGAGAACCCAAGTGTCCGACGTAACAGTCTCCCATTTGGTGAGAAAATGCTGTAATCTTCCCCCTACAGGAGAGGAGTGAGTGGGAAATGGTGGAAGCCTAAGGCTGCTTCCCCTGCTGCACCCCGCCAGAGGATGAGGAAGAGGCAGAGTGCTGCTGAGAGGCTCCCCTGGTGCGGACCCTACCCCTCCCCCTAAAAGATCTATAGGGGTGGGAAGAGGCAGGTTGCTGATATCTTCCCCGAAAGGAAGAGGAGGAAGAGCCACGCCCAAATCCACGAAACCTCCTGAAGAATCTGGAAGAGGCCGTGGAAGAAGGAGCTTGGAGTCCCAACGACTTAGCCGTGGCCCTGCTCTCCTTAAAGCGTTCCAAGGCCGAATCAGCCTTAGCCCCAAACAGTTTGTCCCCATCAAACGGGAGATCCAACAATGTGGACTGTACATCTGCCGAAAAGCCCGAGTTACGTAGCCAGGCCTGTCTCCTTTCCACCACAGTTGTGCCCATTGCTCTGGCTACCGAGTCGGTGGTATCCAGTCCCGTCTGGATAATTTGGGTCGCAGCAGCCTGGGCATCAGAGACAAGATCCAAAAGACCCTGGGGAAGCTCTGTAAACGAAGAGGAGATGTCATCCATCAGAGCATGAATATACCTCCCCAGGATACAGGTCGCATTAGTGGCTTTTAACGCCAGACTGCAGGACGAAAAAATCTTCTTCGACTGCGCCTCTAGCTTTTTTGAGTCTCTGTCCCCAGGCACCGTCGGGAAAGAACCAGGCGCTGATTTGGACGAACAGGAGGCCTGCACAACCAAGCTCTCCGGCGTAGGGTGCCTAGATAGGAAACCAGGATCAGTTGGAGCCGTCCGATACCTCCTGGCCACGGCTCTGTGAACTGCTGGGGAAGATGCCGGCTTCTTCCACACCTCTAAAACCGGATCCAGCAGAGCGTCATTAAAAGGTAATAGAGGCTCCGCCGCGGCTGAGGCCGGATGCAACACCTCTGTCAAAAGGTTTTGTTTCGCCTCCACCACCGGCAAAGGCAGGTCCAAAAAACTAGCTGCCTTCCGTACCACTGTATGAAAGGAAGCAGCTTCCTCGGTATATTCCCCCGGGGACGAAAGGTCCCACTCAGGGGAAGTGTCCAGCCCACTGGCCGACTCCAGTCCACGCAGCCCATCACCCGAGTCCTCTAGCTCTCCTTCCTCTAGGGCTCGTTGGTACTCCTGCTCCTCTAGTACCCGGAGAGCACGCCTCCTTGAATGCAGTCGTTGCTCAATCCGCGGAGTCGACAACACCTCCGCCGAAGTCGGAGATCGGCGCCGATCTTCCGAAGCCACCGACGCCTCATCCGGCGCCACAGGTAACTTCGGCGCCGACTGAAGAGCAGATGAAACGGATGGACCCACCGGAGTCACAGGCCGAAATCTCGACGTCGACGGGATGGAAATCCCTGGGGCCAATCCCTCCGAAGCCATCGGAGCGGCCACCGGCGCCGACACTGGCGCCGAGCCCACGTTCCCAAACGGGAGAAAGGGCATAAAGGGTGCCGGCCGAAGAGGCGCAGGATCACCCAAAGAAAAGGCCAAAGGCCCAGCCGGAGCACCCCCTGGAGCCATCTGTTGGAAGATGGCATACATCGCATTCAAGAATGCGGAACTATCGGCTCCAGGGGTGGGAAAAGCCGGATACTGGGGTGCCTGACTCGGAGGCGACCCCGACGCCGGCCTCGGCGTCTGCGCCGGAGAAAACACCTGAGGCTCCAATACCTCAATCACCGACGCCTGTCCAGGCGAAGTTGGAGACGTCGGAGAGAGCAACGGCGTCGAAGGATGCGGCGTCACCGTGGGGCTGACCTCCCATGTCCTCCGGCGCCGATCCGGAGACCTGGAACGAGCCTCCCTTGAATGACGCCGAGATTCTCTACGGCGCCGGGAGTCTCGATGACGCCGATGTCTTGGAGAAGACTTTTTCTTGTGATGCTTCTCCTTTGACTTGGCCATAAACAGCTTCGCCTCGCGTTCTTTAATGGCCTTCGGATTCATGTGCTGACACGAATCACAAGTCGAGACGTCGTGGTCGGAGCTCAAACACCAAAGGCAATCGGAATGAGGATCCGTCACCGACATCTTGCCTCCACACTCACGACAAGGCTTAAATCCAGACTTTCTCTGCGACATTATTTCCACAGAGAAAGAGTACGCAGCAAGATATACACTGTAACCGCAAGAGTAACAGTTGCTCCCTCGAAGATAACCGTTTCGAATGCACGGAAAAAAGGGAACTGACGTCCGCACGTCGTCGAGGACCTCTTATTGCCTGTATGACGTCAGACGGCGTCGCGTGCGAGACAGTGACGTCCTCGTCGACGTGCAGAGACTAGTAAGAAGATTTCCGTAGAATGCTGGCGCCATGGGAGTATTCATGAGGTGAGGAATCCACAGGTAGTTGTATCCATCAGAAACTATCCATCTTGATATTGTTCGTTTAGATGCTGCCTCTCCTGTCCTCAAATGACCATAGTTTACAAACAAGCGGTTAGAATGTCTAATCGATTTTGTCTTATCCAGATAAAATTTCAGCACTCTTTTCAAGTCTAAGGAGTGCAATGCTTTCTCTGCCGGAGTCTCCGGATTTGGAAAGAAAGTCGGTAAAGATATGGTCTGATTGATATGGAATTCTGACACCACCTTCGGAAGGAAAGATGGGTGAGTTCGTAGAACCACTCTATTGTCATGAAAAACCGTGTACGGTTCTTTGGAAGACAAGGCCTGGATTTCACTGACCCTCCTCGCTGAAGTAATGGCCACTAGAAAAGCCGTCTTCCACGTAAGGTGTTGTAAAGAGGCCTTATGTATAGGCTCAAAAGGAGGGCCCATAAGTTTTGCCAAGACTATGTTCAGTTCCCATGGAGGAGAAGGTCTCCGAATGGGCGGAAAAACTTTCTTCAAACCTTCTAAGAAATCCTTGACTACAGGTTTCGTAAAGAAGGATTCCTGAGAAGGTGACTTGCGATAGGCTGTAATAGCAGACAAATGTACCTTAATAGACGATACCTGCAGACCGGACTACGCTAGATGAAGCAAATAGGACAGTATGACATCCTCCTGCGCCCGTATGGGATTATGACCTTGCTGACAGCACCATATGTATAATCTCTTCCACTTAAAAGCATAAGAACGCCGCGTGGAAGGCCGTTTGGCCTCTTTCAAGATGTTCATGCACTCCTGTGAGAGTCCTAGGTGCCCATACTACAGGAATTCAGGAGCCATGCTGTTAAGCTCAGAGAGGGTAGGTTGGGATGTAGAATTCTGCCCTCCATTCTGCTCAGAAGATCCGGTCTGCACGGCAGCCTCCTGTGAGGTTTTTCCGACAGGTTGAGGAGATCTGTGTACCAGAATTGACGGGGCCATTGTGGCGCTATAAGAATCATTCTGGTCCTGGATCTGTAAAGTTTGCTGATCACTGCCGGAATGAGGGGAATCGGCGGAAAAGCGTAGAGAAATATCCCTGACCAGTCGATCAACAGGGAATTCCCTCGAGATCCCGGACGGTAGAACCTGGATGCGAAGTCTGGGCATTTCTTGTTTACTTCGTCTGCGAAGAGATCCAGTTGAGACCGACCCCATTGCGCGAAGATGTATTCTGCGACTTCACCGTGTAGGACCCAATCGTGAGCGTCCTCTAGGTGTCTGCTCAGAAAATCTGCTTCCACGTTCTGCTGACCTGGCAGGTGAACCGCTGTAATTGACATTCCTCTGGCCAGGAGCCAATGCCATATCGCTTGGGACTCTCGCGATAGGGGTAGGGATCTCATTCCCCCTTGTTTGTTCAAGTAATACATTGTGGTTGTATTGTCCGTCTGTATTAAGAGCGTTTCCCCCTGAATTAGTGGTATGAAAGACTTGAGAGCCAGATGGACCGCTCTGAGTTCTAGCAGATTGATGTGGTACTGCTTTTCCTTGTCTGACCACAGACCTTGTGCTTGAAAGGGACCCAGATGAGCCCCCCATCCCTGAAGAGACGCATCCGTTACTAGGGTGTCGGATGGAAGCACCTGGTGAAACGGAGCACCCACTGACAGGTGAGGTCTGTGCATCCACCATCTCAATGACTGAAGTGCTACCGCCGGTAGCTGCACCGTGTCCTCCCAGCGACCTGTTCTTTGGCTCCAGTTGGTCTCCAATGCCTCTTGGAGGGGTCTCATGTGGAGCCTGGCATTTGGGACAATAAAAATGCATGATGCCATGGAGCCCAGCAGCGATGTCACCTGACGTGCCGTCGGTGCGTTGGCTCTCAACAGGTCCTGACACTTCCTGCCTATTGAGGATAGTCGTTCCTCCGAAGGATACACTTTTTGGAGTTCTGTATTTATGATAGCTCCCAGGTAGTGAAGATTCTGTGTTGGAATCAAGGTTGACTTTTGGTAATTGACCTGAAGACCTAGAGCTTCGCAAACTCCGAGTACAATGTCCGATGGCTTCTCGCCTGCTCCGGAGAAGAAGCCTTTAGTAGCCAGTCGTCTAGGTATGGATATATGTATATCCTTTGTTTTCGAAGATGCGCCGCCACCACTGCCATACATTTCGAGAAAACTCTTGGGGCAGATTTCAGGCCAAAGGGTAGAACTCTGAACTGGTAATGCTGTAACGCTACTCTGAAGCGCAGGAATTTTCGATGTTTGGGAGCTATTGGGATGTGAAAGTACGCATCCTGCAGGTCGATGGAGCACATCCAGTCTCCCTGATGTAGTTGAGGGAAAATCTGGTGAAGCGCTAGCATCCTGAACTTCTGCTTCCTTATGTATTTGTTCAGCAGCCGTAGGTCCAGAATTGGCCTGAAAACGCCCTCTCGACCCTTCTTCGCCACCAGAAAGTAACGGGAGTAGACCCCTTGTCCTCTGTGTGCAGGTGGAACCTTTTTTATGGCATTCTTTTTTAGGAGGGCAAGAGCCTCCTTGCGTAGCAAGCTGAGATGAGATGGATTGTCTTTGGTTGGTGGCAAGCGTGGTGGAGGCTGTTTGAAAAGAAGAGAATAGCCATGTTCGACAATATTGAGCACCCATTTGTCTCTTGTGATAGAGTGCCACTCGCGAAGATAAGCTGTAATACTTCCCCCCACCGGAGTGGTGTACAGTGTCGAGGCAAGCGAGATTTCATTGCTTGGTGGGTGCTTTCGGAGTGGACTGTTGAGGTCTACTTGACCCTCGCTCCCTTGTGTTTCTCCGTTGAAAAAGAGGGCGTCCCTGTCGTTGCTGTGACCTTTGCGACCAATGAGGGGTTTGAACCCTCTGCTGGAAAGGGCGCCTGTCATACGGCCTGTACCTCCGCCTGAAATCTTTCTTTCTTTCCAGGCCCACTGCCCTCATGGTATCCACCTCGGTCTTCATGCGGGCCATTTCTTCGTCTGCATGGGCACCGAATAGAGAGTTCCCGGCGAATGGGAGATTCAGGATGCGTTGTTGTGCTTCCTGTTTCAAACCAGTGAGTCTCAGCCAGGAAGATCTCCTTGCACAGATTCCATGTGCGTACCCATGAGCAGCTAAATCCGCCCCATCTGCTGCCGCGCTGATAACCTGGTTGGATACCAGGCATCCTTCTTGCAGTATCTCCTGGAAATCTTGTCTGTCCTCTCTGGGCAATTTTTCTGTGAATCTACTGAGCGAGTCCCACAGAGAACGATCATACCTGCCCAGGAGCGCAGACGCACTGGAGACTTTCATTGCCGAAGCCGCCGTCCCGCATATCTTTCTCCCCAGAGAGTCTAGATGCCTGCTCTCTTTATCCGGGGGTACCGTGGATGAAGATGCCACCGAGTGGGTTTTTCGGGCAGCAGCTATTATAACCGAGTCCGGTGGCGGATCCTTCCTGAGGAAAAAAGGGTCCTGTTCAGGAGCCTTGTATTTTTTGAGAATCCTAGCCGGGGCAGATTTAAGCGAGGCTGGGGCCAGAAAAGTGTCCATGGTTGGCTGCAACAAACCAGGCACTAGAGGCAGCAGCTTTTTTGATGCTGATCTCTGTTGTAGAGTCTCAAAGATGACTGATGAGGAGGTAGATGGCTCTGGAACCTCTATGTTGAGTTTCTGCGCTCCTCTTAGCAGCACCTCGTTAAACGTGGTAATGTCATCCACCGGTGAGACTCTAGCAGGTGGTGAATCTGTTAGGGTGGGTGAGTAACGCCCTACAGATGAACCTGATGAAGACCAAGAGGGTGATCTTCTTCTTGAACGAGACCTGGATCTTCGTTGAGAACGAGACCTGCTGCGAGACGCTGTAGCAGAGCGCCTAGGCCTCGCGGCCGGTTGGCGAGGAGCAGAACGAGCCCGTTCTGCCCTGGCTGTCGGTGATGGCGTTCTTGGCAGGGAGGCAGTAGGCGAATACATTCGCGAATATTGCGAATCTGGGGAAGCCGCTGGTCTGTTAAGGTTCTCCAGCCATCTCGGAGATAGATTGATGGGCGAGACATGCCCAGATGATGCCGCTCTTGACCGAAAAGAGTCGCTCGGTATGGAGACCACTGGAGATGGCGCGGCCTTGTCTGGCGTGGGGCGATGTTCTGCTCCCTGTGGGACAGGTAAAACCTGCGTCGACGTCGATGGCTGTGTCGACGTCGAAGGGCGCCCAGCCGGTTGCTCTTGCCTCGACGTAGAGTGCCTTGACGTTGAACGGCGATCCTTGGACCTCGACCTGCTCGCCGTCGTGTGCCTCGGCGTGGAGCGGTGGGAGGTCGACGGCGGATGTCTCTCATGCCGTCGTGGTGATTTCGACGTCGTGTGTCAGACCATATCTTTACCGACTTTCTTTCCCAATCCGGAGACTCCGGCAGAGAAAGCATTGCACTCCTTAGACTTGAAAAGAGTGCTGAAATTTTATCTGGATAAGACAAAATCGATTAGACATTCTAACCGCTTGTTTGTAAACTATGGTCATTTGAGGACAGGAGAGGCAGCATGTAAACGAACAATATCAAGATGGATAGTTTCTTGTATTGTTAATACTTACCAGCTGGCTAATAAACAATTAATAGCGAGGCATAAAGCGCATTCCACAAGGGGAAAAGCGGCTACTGCTGCCCTCCTTAACAATGTTCCAATATCTGAGATTTGTAAGGCTGCTACATGGAAGTCTGTGCATACGTTTACTAGACATTACTGTTTAGACTCAGATGCAAGAGCGGATGCCCAAGTGGGGCAGGCCTCTCTGAGAAATGTATTTGCATAATACGTATCTATTCCTGCACTTCTATCGGACAGTCCGCAGAGTTTAGGGATGGGCTTGCTAATCTATTCAATGTTTATGACTATTGATGAGGATCCCCTGGAAGAGAAGGATAAGTTACTTACCTGTAAATCCTAGTTCTCTTCCAGGGGTATCCTCATCAAAGTCATAAACAACCCACCCTCCTCCCCGGACGCACGTCTCCTAGAAGTGCAGGACAGACTGTATTTTGAATCAGTTACACAGATTGTCACCGTAAAAGAGAACTGACCTAACTGTGAACCAACTGTCACCTTTCCTTCACCCCTGAGGCATGGTGGGATACTGGAGGTGCTCAGGGTCTTAAAGGCACAGTGCCAAAGTTTTTATGGTTCTCCTGTGTTAACCTGCATGCAGCCTATTGGCTAAGAATGCTCCATTGTTTTTCAATGCAGTTTTTTCTCTTTTTCTCTAGAGTTTACTGCTGCTTACTTCCCTAAGCCCAGTTTTGGGGGCTTGGGTAGATATTTATTCTCTATTGTAATTTTATAATATAAAAAAAAGAAAAAAAACTTCATAGAAATAAAGCATTTTAGCCTGTTTTAACATTATAGCCTGCATTGCTGTTTTACACATGTATAATATGTGTGTATTTTATATATGCTCCGGGGTCCCCGCACAAGGGTGGGAATATTCAATGTTTATGACTATTGATGAGGATCCCCTGGAAGAGAACTGTCACTAAACTCTTGCTGCTGAACAAATTTCTTACCTTTGATAATGCCCTTATCTGGTAAAGACTATGGCCCTCATTATAACATTGGGGGTAAAAAAAACATACCGCTGCGGCGACGGCTGGCAAAAGACTGTCGCCGCCTCTACTAGCTGTCCACCATATTATGACCACAGCCGGATTTCCGCCACAAGAATGGTGGAAATCCGGCTGTGGCCATACCAGCAGGTGGCGGTAAGGTGGCGCTGCTACCACCAGCAGTGCCACGCCAGCCTTATTGTGAGAAATAATACGGCCTGGCGGTGTTCTGGTGGCGGTAGCAGCGCCCCATTCCGTCTCCTGCCGGAGGACCCCCTGGATCCAGGTAAGTCGGGTCTCCGACAGGGGAGGGGGTGTTGTGTGTGTGGGGGTGTGTGAATGTATGTGTGTGCGTGAATGCGGGTGTGTGATGAGTGTTGAATGCGTGTGTGCATGTACGGACGTGTGTGTATGTTGTGAGATGTGAATGCGTGTGTGTGTATGTATGGAAGTGTGTGCGGATGTGGGTGTGATTGGATGTATGCATGTGTGTAAGTATGTGTGAATCAGTGTGTGTATGCGTGTGTGTGTGAAAGGGGTGTGGATGTAAGGGGGGATAACAGGAGAGGTGGTGGGGAATGACCCTTATCAGGGACAGGGAAGGAATTTCTTGTCACTGATATGGCCTACCGCCATGGTTTGCGTGGCGTTACGAACGCCACGAAAACCATGGCAGTAGGCGGTGTCAGAACCCCACAGGCAGAACAATCGTGGCCTCCGGGCCCCAGCTGCTGTTACCGCCGTGGAGGTCTGAGTGGTATAATGTGGCGGTAAGTACCGCCAGCCTGTTGGCGGTACTTACCGCCACATTATCGCCAACCGCTGGGGTCGTAATGACCCCCTAAATCTGGTTGTAGATTCCTTACCTTTGAATTTCCCAGGCATTAGACTGGATCAAGAAAATTTTTGTGAGCAGTACTGCAGCCCTGTTAGGTGGTGTCAATCAGCTCTGCATGCATCGTTGGGATCATCCGTGCAGGAAGTGACAAAGCGATACATATAAAGGCACCACCCAGACACGCTGACATAAGTTACTTTTCACGACTTTCCACACCAGAAGCGTGGAGCAATGAAGTGCACTGATCACTGGTATGAATAACTAGGTCCCTGAAAGGGTCCAGCCCTATTCCTAGAAATCTGTTGGCAGAGTGGGGAGGATGGGTGGGTTGGTAAGGAAACGGCAGCTGATTATATTCTCTACCAGATAAGCCACTACAGAAGGTAAGTAACTTGTTCATCTGATAGAGATTCTAGCTGCAGATTCCTTACTTTTCAATAGATAACCAAGCAATACCTTCCCAGAGGTGAGTCTACGGACCAGTCTTAAACCAGGAAGTCCTGCTGGACCGAACAGGTAATGTGCCCATCTCAACAGATCCGACTGTCCAGGTGGTAGTGTTTGGTAAATGTATGCAGGGATGCCCACGTTGCTGCCTGACAGGTGTCCAGGACCGGATCTCCGCATGCTAACTCAGTGGTCATAGCTTTAGCTCTGGTGGAGAGGTTGCTTCTTGGCCACTGCATAGCAGATTTTAATGTACCTAGAGATGGTCTGCTTCTGCACCGCTGGACCTTTCTCGGCATCAACATACTCAACAAAGAGTTGATCATCCACCGGGAACTCTTTCATGTGCTTAAGGTAGAACAATAACACTCTTTTTGGGTCCAGACGGTGGAGCCACTCCTCCACTTAGAGGGATGTGAAGGAGCAAAAAAATGAGGCAGTGTGATTGATTGACCTACATGAAATGAAGCGACAACTTTTGACACAAAAGGAGGCACTCCTGTGAATGGCCACTTTGTCAGGATAGAGGTCAGGCAGCTTAGATATGGCCTGTAGCTCACTTACTCTGCGGGCAGATGTAATTGCCACAAAGAAGGCTGTTTTGAGTATCAGAAGCCTGAGGGGTAATTGTGGAGAGGCTCGAAGGGAGCACACATTAAGAATGTTAAGACCAGACTGAGATCCCACTGAGGCATTATGAACAGCACAGGAGGGAAAAGCTGAACAAGACTCTTGAGGAACCTATGTACAATAGAGGACTTGAACAAGGAGGGTTGGTCAGGTGACAGCAAGAAGGCAGAAGGAGCATATATTTAGCCTTCAGAATGGCAGACAGAGGAGCCATGCTGGGAAAGAGAAAGAATAGAGTAAGATTTCAGAAAGGGAGGCAAAAAGAGGTTCAACGTGTTTCTCTACACACCATGCCACAAATTTCTTACAACGGCAGGTCTATACCAACTTGGTGGCGGGACGCCTGGCTGCCAGAATAGCTTAACAGGATTCTGGAAGAAGGTCTAAAGCTGTCAACTGCCACAGCTCAATGTCCACACAAGGAGACAGAGAGTAGACAGGTTTGGGTGAAAAACCCTCCACTGCTGTTGTGACAGAAGATCCTCCTGAAGGGGCAGTCTTATCGGAGGATCAATGGCGACACTCAGTAGATTGGGATGCCAGACTCTCCGAGCCCAGTACAGAGCCACAAGATTGACTTGAGCCCGCTCGTTCCTGATCTTGTTGAGAACTCTGGGTATAAGTGGTATGGGTGGAAAGGTATACAGGGGACTTGAACTCCACTCAAAAAGAAAAGCGTCTCCGAGCGAGAGCCACCTTGGAAACTCCAGCGTCCAAAACTCCTGACATTGCGCGTACATGTCGGTGGTGAGCAGATCTTACCAAGGCTTTCCCTTGCTGCTGAAAGAAAACATGCATCACCTCTGGGTGGAGACATCATTTCTGATCGGCATAGGCATCTACAGTTGAGTTTGTCTGCCCTGGCGTTCAGACAGCCTGCCAGGTATTGAACCACGAGGGAAATGCCCTGTTGTTCCAGCTAAGTCCAGAGATGCTGGGCCTTTTGCCAAAGGGTCCACAACCTCACCCACTGTGTTTGTTGCAGTTCCACATGTCGCTGGTGTTGTGGTGAACACCTACACTAGCCCTTCGCTGATGGAGGATAGGAAGACTTTCAATGCAAGTCAGATCTCTCGAGCTCCAGCATGTTGATGTGAAGTCCCACTTCCAGAAGGGTGACCCATCCCAGGAGTGATTTGTCTGTCTCTACTGTGAGATCTGGTTGGGGAAGGGAAAGGGGTCTACCTCTGACCCAATTGCAGTTTGTTAGCCATCAATTCCAGCATTTCGCAGTTCCCTCAGAGATCTGGACCATGTAGGAGAGATTCCCCTGATGCTGCACCCACTGGTACTTCAGATACCACTGCAGAGCCTGCGTAAGCCATCAGGCATGTCTCACCAGCGGGATGCAGGAGGCCTTGAGGCCCAGCAGTCTCAGAGTCAGTCTCACTGATCCATGATAGAGGCTGAAACATTGGTATCAAAGCCTGAATATCCAGGACTCACCATTCGGGAGGATATGCTCAAAACTGCATTGTGTCCAGAACATCTGTAATGAAGGGGAGCATCAGAGAGGGAGTCAGGAGTGACGTTGACATATTGATAGTGAACTCCAGCAAATGCAGATGGTCTGTCATAATCTGGAGGTGGGAGACAAAAGCCCGGGGTGAGCTTGCCTTCAACAGCCAGTCGTCGAGATAGGGACAACCTGGCACCTCTGATCGCCACAGATGAACTGTGACCACCGCCATCACCTTGGTGAACAACCGAGGGGCACTGGTAAGGCCAAAGGGGAAGCACAGTGAACTGAAAGTGCTTGTGGTCTACTTTAAACTGCACGAAATGTCTGTGGGTAGGCACAGGAATGTGAAAATATGTGTCCTGTAAATCCAAAGCTACCCTCTGGTCTCCTGGGCCCAGGGCAGACAGAACCTGAGCCAACGTGAGCATTTTGAATTACTCTTTGAGGAAGAGGTTGAGGGTTCGGAGATTAATATTAGGACAAAGGCCCTTGTCCTTCGTGGGAACCAGAAAGTAGTGGGAATAGCAACCGTAGCCTACTTCTGGCACTGGAACCCTCTTCTATGGCTCCCCTGGCGAAGAGAGCTGCAACTTCCTTGGGGAGAAGGGACAGGTGATCCTCCGTCAGCCAGTTGTGAGATGGTGTGATGCAATACAATGACACTTTGTTGTAATGTCATTGAGATCTATGCAATGTTGTGAATAATTGTTGCTATGTTGTTACAAAGATCTTTTGTTATTCCAAGTACTGCTGTGACATCATCAAATGTGATATCAAAAACATTATTGTGACACAGTGTTGTGGTCTTTCAGAACATTATTATGATGCCACAGAGATAAATCTGATGTAATGGGGCCTATCTGTGATGTAATGAAACCTTTGTGCAATGTGACTATGGAGGTCTATTGTGATGTCACAGTACTGTTTTCCAATAAATATCTCATGTAATTCCAGTACAGTCTGCTATGGTTTCTCGTATGCTGTAATGCCAGGCAGTAGTATTGTGTGAAGTCACACAGAATACTGAAATGCACCTCTCTCTTTCAGAATAAGCCAAATTCTATTGCCCTATATAACTGAATGACAAGAATTGACCTAATTACGCAAACAATGTCATAACAGGAGCACAAAAGTGCTTGATGCAGGCCATTCCTGAGGAAGATGCTCCTTTAAAAAACATTTTTTTGTGGAGTTTCCCGTAGAGTGTCCCAGAGACCAGCCAAGACAAACAAAGAGAGAAGCACAGTCCTTTGTTTCAACTCTTACCTTTGATCACACTCCTTGGGCAGGAATTGCTGAACAAATAAAACAGCGGAATGACTTGGTCTTTCTGAGGAATAGAACTGGAGGGAGTTGGGGCTAACAGGTGTCACAAGGGGCCAGTGACAAGGCGAATATCTCTCGGGTAGTCCTTATGATATTGTGTACTAAATACTGTCCTTCAAAATACTGTGGACAGAATATCCACCTTCAAAAAAATCAGCTATCAAAATTGTGTGAAGGTAAGTATATAAATATATACATATATGTGTATGTGCAGGTTTTCTATACTTAACTGCACATACTTGTACAATTCTGGTACATATATATTTTCAAGGTAAGTGGATGTAGAGTTAATCAAAGTTCATCTATATTTACCTGAATGACACTTTGATTCTCAATATTTAGTACACAGTATTTTTAGGGCGATATTTCTGGTCCCTCTATTCTGACACACAACAGCTGATACTTCCGCAGAGCGGTACAGAGCCATCATCATGAGCAGGGGTCTGGTACTGCAGAAAGCTCCTACTCACCCATTAACCCTGTACTTTAGTACAGAGTATTAGGCCAACATGCTCTGCCTTTGCGAACCATCGCTACCAGCAATGCTGTCCTATTCGGTGTGAAGTTTGCACAGTTATTGCTGTGGTGTCTGGGTGAGTGTAGTAAAAAGGCACTGGCCCCACGTTAACAGTTCGGCATGTGTGGGAAGCTCACTGTGCTGCTGACAATTCTCTCACTGTGTGTGCTAATGAAGCTTGCGCTGCTGGCGATCATGATGGACTAAGGTAGTGTGTGTAGTTATTGTTAGCTATCACTTGAATCAGGTACAATCTGCCATTGACCGCCATCGCAGCACCTTTCAGTAGTCCCGATGCTGTTATGTACTTGTCATGCGTGTTATTCAAGCTTGCACTGCTGATGTCCATGTAGGACATATTCACTGTGTGTAAAAACAGCATACAATTGTTAATTAGCATTTGTATCATACACAATCGCTTTATCTGGTAGAGACTCTATTAGCAGCAGACTCCTTACCTCAGAATTATCACCCGGCATCAGATTGGATCCGGAAATTTCTGGTGAGCAGTACCCTTGTGTGGGTAGATGTCGCTGTTCAGCTCTGCTTGGCATCGTCCACGTCTACAGTGCCTATGTAGATGCCATCCCAGCGTGCTGACGTCAGTTTCTTTCTGCAATTTTCCAAAGCAGGAGCATAGAGCCACAAAACAACACTAACCAGTGGTCAGTTGTGAGTGGGACTAGGGCCCTGAAAAGGGAACAGCCTTGTACCTAGAAATCTGTTAGCAGACAGAGGGGGAATTGGTGGGTCGGTAAGGAATCTGTGGCTGGACAGAGTCTCTACCAAGTAAGACATTACTGAAGGTAAGTAACTTGTTCATCTAATAGTGACTACTAGCTGCAGATTCCTCACCTTAAGATACCTTAAAATAGATACCCAAGCAATACCTTCCAGGAGGGTCTGTGAAACTGGTTTAGACTTGAAAGTCATACAGGACCAAATGGGCAAAGTGCCCTTCTCGATGGAGCTGACTGTCCAGGCAGTAGTGCTTGGTGAACGTGTTCAGGGGAGTCCACGTTGCCGCCTCACAGATGTCCAGGCCGTAACTCCACATGCTAGCTCAGTGGTCGCAGCCTTGGCTCTGGTGGAATAAGCACACAATCTCTCTGGAGGTTGCATTTTGGACAACACGAATCAGATCTTTATGCAGAGCACAATCCATCTGGAGATGGTTCGTTTCTGCACAGCCTTCCCTTCCTTGCCTCAGACATATCTCACGAAGAGTTGATCATCCACCCAGAACAGTTCTGTGCAGTCAAGGTAGAATGACAACACTTTATTTTGGTCTATCTGGTAGAGTCTCTCCTCTTCATTAGAGGGATGAGAGAGAGCATAAAAGGTAGGCAAGTAAAGGACTGGCCTACATAGGACATGGTGTCTAACTTCGGCAAGAAGGATGCTTGAGTCCGAAGGACCAGTTTGCCTGGATAACCAATATTTTGCAGAGGCTAAGATGACAGCACCTGCAGTTCATGGACCCTCCAGGCAGGTGTAATTGCCACCAGAAAGGCCGTTTTGATGGTGAGGAGCCTAAAAGGGCAGGTATATAGCAGCTCAAAGGGAGTGCACATTAGAAAGATAAGGAGTTACAGTCCCACTGAGGCATAGCAAAGTGTGTTGAAAGGAACATGTGCTGCAGTCCCTTAAGGACCCTATTTACAATAGGAGATTTAAAGAGGGAGGGCGGATCTGGCAACGGCAGAGGCTGAGATAGTAGATTATTAAACATTCAACATTCTCAATGCAGAGTCCTGCTGGACCAGGTTAAGGATAGGCAAAAGAACTTGGAAAAGGGGTGCAGGTAAAGGGCCAATCTGTTTGGCTATACACCAAGCCACAAACTTGCTCCAACAGCCAGCGTATACCATCTCAGTGGAGGGACGCCAAGCTTTAGGCAGAAGGTTGAAAACTGTCACTTGTTGCTGCTCAATCTCCACACATGAAGGCGAACCATTGACAGGTTTCGGTGGAGAATCCTACCCCCGTTGTTGCGATAGGAGATTTTCCCAAGGGGGCAGACTGATCAGAGGACCAATACCAGACTACCCGAGCCCAGTCTGGAGCCGCAAGGATGACTTGGGCCCAGTCATTCGTGATCTTCTTAAGAACTCTGGGCAGGAGTGGTATTGACGGAAAGGCGTACAGGAAGCCGAAGCTCCAATCGAGACAAAAAGCGTCTTCGAGTAAGACAAGTTTTGGAAACTCCAGGGGGAAGAACTGATGACATTGAGTGTTCTCAGCCGTGGCAAACACATCTAACCAAGGCTCCCCTTACTGCTGAAAGAGACCTTGCACCACCTCCGGTTGGAAATGCCACTCTGGCTTTTAGAGTACCTTCCAGGTATTGAACCACCAGAGAAATGCCCTGACGTAGGGTTAACGACCCCACACCACCCTGTTTGTTACAGTACCACATGGCTGTGGTGTTGTTCGTGAACACCTGCACTAGCCTTCTCTTGAAAGAGGGTAAAAAGGCTTTCAAAGCCAACCGGATCGCACAGAGCTCCAATAGGTTGATGTAGAGTCCGGAGTCCCAATTCTGTCAGAGACCAGAATCGTCTGATCACCACCTCTCCCAAATGGTCACCCCATCCCAGGGTTGACATGTCTGTCACTACCATCAGATCTGGTTGGGGAGGGGAGAGAAGTCTGCTGCTGACCCAATCGCAGTCCATCAGCTACCACCATGTCAAAGAGATTTGCTTAATGCTGTGCCCACTGGAACTTTAGGTCCGCTGCAGAGCCTGCATATGCCAGCGAGCATGCCTCACTAGCAAGATACAGGAGGCCATGAGGCCCAGAAGGCTCGGAGACAATCTCACCGAAACCAAGGAGAGAGGCTGAAATATTGGAATCATATCCTGGACTCGCTGTTCGGGAGGATAAGCCAGAAATTGCCCTGTGTCCAGAACAGTTGTGACTTAGGTACGTTTATAGTTACCTCAGTGAGTGGAGGAAGTCAACCATAGTCTGGAAGTGGGAGATGACCACTTGGGGCGAGCTTGTCTTCAACAGCCAGTCATGGAGATAGGGGAAGACTGGTACCGCTGATCTCTGCAGATGAGCTGCAACCACCGCCCTCACCTTTGTGAACCCCCAGAAGCCCTGGTGAGGCCAAAGGGAAGCACCGCATACTGAAAGTGCTCATATCCTACTGTGAACCGTAGATAACGTCTGAGGGCAGGCAGAATGGAAACGTGGAAGTATACGTCCAGAAAGTCCAATGCTACCATCCAGTCTCTTGGGTCCACAGCAGACAGAACTTCAGCGAGCAAGAGCATTCTGAATTTCTGCATTTTTCACAAAGAAATTGAGGAGGCACAGGTTTTGGATAGGACGAAGGCCTTGGGCACCAGAAAGTAGCTGGAATAATAACCATGGCCTACTTCTACTTCTGATGTCCGCACCCTCTTTATGGCTCCCTTGGCCAAGACAGCCACAAATTTCTGGCAGAGAAATGAGATGTGGTCTTCCGTCACCTATTACAAGTGGGTGGCATGGGTGCAGGTGTAGTCACAAAGGGGAGGGAGTAGCCCCTTTAGACAATCTGAAGAACCCAGCAGTTGGATGTTTTCGGCCTCCGTGGTGCAGGTGAAGACGTATCCTACCTCCCACTAGATGCCCATGATGGCTTGAAGGCTGCAGCTGCTGGGAGATGTGGCGGTTAATGGACCGGCCTGATACATGGCTACCTGACGCATGAGGTCTGTGGGTACTGCGTCCTTGGCCATGCAAAGCATGGGAAGCCTGCAAGCCGCAGTGATTGGGCATGTATAGACATGGCTGGAAGCTCTTTCTGTGGCCACGAAAGGGGCGAAAAGCAGACTGGGATTGACAAGGTGCCATGGAAAGGCCTCGGCCGCAGTAACCCTGCTGTCCTTGATGCGCTCCATTGTAGAGTCCGCCTTGCCTCTAAAGATATGGAAGCCATCGAAAGGAATGTTCATGAGTGAGGCCTGGCATATGGCAAACCTAGTTGTGTTTCTTCCATTAGCAATAGCTAGGGAGAGTATGGCTCTGGCCTCCTCCTAGACCATAGGCAGCATCTGCGCAACAGAGTCCCAGAGGAACGAGTTACTTACCTTCGGTAACGACTTTTCTGGTGGATACATTAGCTACCTGTGGATTCCTCACCTCATGAATACTCCCATGGCGCCAGCATTCTACGGAAATCTTCTTACTAGTCTCTGCACGTCGACGAGGACGTCACTGTCTCGCACGCGACGCCGTCTGACGTCATACAGGCAATAAGAGGTCCTCGACGACGTGCGGACGTCAGTACCAATCATTTTTTACGTGCATGAGAACAACCAGGCAATGCAATGAAAGAACAAAGCAACATCCATTATATTGTAAAAATACACCACATTGTATGAATAACTGTAAATCTTTTTTATGTACATATATATATATATATATATATAAAACTCTTTCTTTTAAAAATATATAAACACACCAAGTATATACATAAAGATATATACACATATACCCATATATATATATAAATATATTATATATATACATCTATTGCACCCTCAAAGATCAAGAGGAGCGCACTCAAGGATTACTTGGCAAGACCATAAAGGCAACGGGGAGGCGGGTGGGACCGTGAGGAATCCACAGGTAGCTAATGTATCCACCAGAAAAGTCGTTACCGAAGGTAAGTAACTCGTTCTTCTGATGGATACAACTACCTGTGGATTCCTCACCTCATGAATAGAGTCCCAAAGCAGTACCACGCCCGGTGGTGGGTGCCTAAATGGTCAAACCAAGAAATCCTGCAGCACTGACCGTGCAAAATGGCCGTCCCTTCTAACCTCAGAATCTAAACAGTAATGTTTTGCAAAAGTGTGAAGGGACGACCAAGTTGCGGCCTTGCAGATGTCGACCACAGGAACACCTCTGGCTAAGGCCGAAGTGGCCGACTTAGCTCTGGTGGAATGAGCTCTAATGCCCTCAGGAGGATCCTTCTTTGCCAAAGAGTAACATATTTTAATGCAAAGAACAACCCACCTGGATAGTGTTCTCTTGTGGACTGCCTTTCCTCTCCTCTTGCCCACGTATCCAATAAACAGCTGATCCTCCAGCCTGAAATCCTTTGTTCTATTGATAAAGAAGCTCAACGCTCTCTTTGGATCCAGACGGTGCAGTCTTTCTTCCTCTTTGGAAGGATGAGGCGGAGGATAGAACGTGGACAAAGTAATTGCCTGAGCCAAATGGAAGGGTGAAACAACCTTCGGGAGGAAAGCAGCCTTGGTCCTCAACACCACCTTATCCCCATAAAAAGTTGTATAAGGGGGTTTTACTGATAAGGCCTGCAACTCACTCACTCTCCTTGCTGATGTTATAGCTATCAGGAAGACTGTTTTTAAAAACAAATACTTTAAGGGGCAAGAATGCATAGGTTCAAAAGGGGACCCCATAAGGAAAGTCAGGACTAAGGACAAATCCCATTGCGGCATAACGAATGGCTTTGGAGGATATTGATTTAGAAGACCTTTCAAGAATCTGATAACAATAGGGGATTTAAATAAAGATGGTTGGTCTGGAAGACATATGAAGGCTGACAAGGCCGATAAATAACCTTTAATGGTAGCCACTGCACAACCTTTCTGCGCCAGAGATAGAGCAAAAGACAAAACGTCCGATAGATGAGCTTGTAAAGGATCAATCTGCCTCTCTCCACACCACGCAACAAATTTAGACCACCTATTAGCGTAGATAGATTTAGTGGAGTGTCGCCTGGCCGCTAATATAACATCCACTACCTCAGGCGGGAGAGAGAAGGAACTCAGGTTGCCCCGTTCAATCTCCAGGCATGTAGGTGCAGACTCTGGAGGTTGGGGTGTAGAACCTGCCCCTGCGACTGCGAGAGGAGGTCTGCCCTGAAAGGGAGACGGAGCGGCGGGCACGTTGAGAGTTGGAGAAGGTCGGAGTACCACACCCTCCTTGGCCAATCCGGAGCTATTACGATTACTAGAGCCCGGTCTTGGCGAATCTTCCTCAATACTCGAGGAATCAAGGGTATGGGAGGAAACGCGTAAAGCAACTGGCTGCACCAGGTCATTTGAAACGCGTCCCCCAATGCTTCCTGCATCGGATACTGAAGGCTGCAGAACAACGGACAATGCGCGTTCTCTCGAGTGGCGAACAGATCTACCCGAGGAAACCCCCACTTCTGGAAGATTAAACGGACTTGATCTGGATGGAGACGCCACTCGTGGTCTGCCGAGAAGTGGCGACTGAGACTGTCCGCACGCACGTTCAAGACTCCGGCCAGATGGTTTGCTATCAAGCAAATCCGATGGTCCTTTGCCCAGGACCATAGTCGAAGAGCTTCTCTGCAGAGAAGGTACGACCCCACTCCTCCCTGCTTGTTTATGTACCACATCGTGGTAGTATTGTCCGTTAGGACCTGTACCGACTGACCACGAAGGGAAGGGAGGAAGGCCTTGAGAGCCAGACGTACAGCCCGTAACTCTAACAGATTGATGTGAAAAATCTGTTCCTCTGGAGACCAAAGACCTTTGATCTCCAGATCCCCCAGATGAGCTCCCCACCCTAGAGTGGAAGCATCCGTTATGACTGTGGCCACTGGTGGCGACTGCTGGAACGGTTTTCCTTGTGAAAGATTGTTGCTTGCAATCCACCACTTCAAATCCACAGCAGCATCTCTGGAGATCTTGACAGTACCCTCTAGATCCCCTCTGTGTTGAGACCACTGCCTTCGGAGGCACCACTGAA
Source organism: Pleurodeles waltl (assembly GCF_031143425.1). Lineage (NCBI taxonomy): Eukaryota > Metazoa > Chordata > Amphibia > Caudata > Salamandridae > Pleurodeles > Pleurodeles waltl. The sequence continues at coordinate 661,493,856 of NC_090451.1, forward strand.
GAGCCCTCATGTGCCAGCGAGCATGCGTGACCAACAGAATGCAGGAGGCAAAAAGACCGAGCAGACGAAGGACCTTGAGGACTGGAACTACCGCTCTGTTTCGAAACATTGGAACCAAATCCTGAATATCTTGAATCCGCTGAGGCGGAGGAAAGGCCCGACCCAATGTCGTATCCAGTACTGCCCCTATGAACAGGAGGCGCTGAGAGGGCTCCAGGTGAGATTTGGGCTCGTTCACCGAAAAGCCCAGGTCGAACAACAACTGGGTTGTTGACTGCAGATGACGCAACACAAGCTCCGGGGACTTGGCTTTGATCAACCAATCGTCCAAGTAAGGGAATACTGCTATCCCCTTCCTTCTGAGCTCTGCCGCAACCACCGACATCACCTTCGTGAAGACTCGAGGTGCTGAAGTAAGACCAAACGGAAGGACCGCAAACTGGTAGTGTTGCGATCCCACCACAAACCGGAGATACTTCCTGTGTGACTTGAGTATCGGGATATGAAAGTAAGCATCCTGCAAGTCGACAGACACCATCCAGTCTTCCATGTTCAACGCCAAAAGCACCTGTGCTAGGGTCAGCATCTTGAACTTTTCCTGCTTGAGGAACCAATTCAAGATCCTCAGGTCCAGAATTGGTCTCAAACGACCATCCTTCTTGGGAATCAGGAAATACCTTGAGTAAACTCCTTGACCCCTTTCCTGCTCCGGGACCAACTCCACCGCGCCCTTTAAAAGGAGGACTTCCACCTCCTGTTCTAGCAACAGGAGGTGTTCTTGTGAACAATACGAAGGGCGGGGCGGGATGAGGGGCGGAAACTCCCGAAAGGGAAGGGTGTAGCCTTTTCCCACAACACTGAGAACCCAAGTGTCCGACGTAACAGTCTCCCATTTGGTGAGAAAATGCTGTAATCTTCCCCCTACAGGAGAGGAGTGAGTGGGAAATGGTGGAAGCCTAAGGCTGCTTCCCCTGCTGCACCCCGCCAGAGGATGAGGAAGAGGCAGAGTGCTGCTGAGAGGCATCCCTGGTGCGGACCCTACCCCTCCCCCTAAAAGATCTATAGGGGTGGGAAGAGGCAGGTTGCTGATATCTTCCCCGAAAGGAAGAGGAGGAAGAGCCACGCCCAAATCCACGAAACCTCCTGAAGAATCTGGAAGAGGCCGTGGAAGAAGGAGCTTGGAGTCCCAACGACTTAGCCGTGGCCCTGCTCTCCTTAAAACGTTCCAAGGCCGAATCAGCCTTAGCCCCAAACAGTTTGTCCCCATCAAACGGGAGATCCAACAATGTGGACTGTACATCTGCCGAAAAGCCCGAGTTACGTAGCCAGGCCTGTCTCCTTTCCACCACAGTTGTGCCCATTGCTCTGGCTACCGAGTCGGTGGTATCCAGTCCCGTCTGGATAATTTGGGTCGCAGCAGCCTGGGCATCAGAGACAAGATCCAAAAGACCCTGGGGAAGCTCTGTAAACGAAGAGGAGATGTCATCCATCAGAGCATGAATATACCTCCCCAGGATACAGGTCGCATTAGTGGCTTTTAACGCCAGACTGCAGGACGAAAAAATCTTCTTCGACTGCGCCTCTAGCTTTTTTGAGTCTCTGTCCCCAGGCACCGTCGGGAAAGAACCAGGCGCTGATTTGGACGAACAGGAGGCCTGCACAACCAAGCTCTCCGGCGTAGGGTGCCTAGATAGGAAACCAGGATCAGTTGGAGCCGTCCGATACCTCCTGGCCACGGCTCTGTGAACTGCTGGGGAAGATGCCGGCTTCTTCCACACCTCTAAAACCGGATCCAGCAGAGCGTCATTAAAAGGTAATAGAGGCTCCGCCGCGGCTGAGGCCGGATGCAACACCTCTGTCAAAAGGTTTTGTTTCGCCTCCACCACCGGCAAAGGCAGGTCCAAAAAACTAGCTGCCTTCCGTACCACTGTATGAAAGGAAGCAGCTTCCTCGGTATATTCCCCCGGGGACGAAAGGTCCCACTCAGGGGAAGTGTCCAGCCCACTGGCCGACTCCAGTCCACGCAGCCCATCACCCGAGTCCTCTAGCTCTCCTTCCTCTAGGGCTCGTTGGTACTCCTGCTCCTCTAGTACCCGGAGAGCACGCCTCCTTGAATGCAGTCGTTGCTCAATCCGCGGAGTCGATAACACCTCCGCCGAAGTCGGAGATCGGCGCCGATCTTCCGAAGCCACCGACGCCGCATCCGGCGCCACAGGTAACTTCGGCGCCGACTGAAGAGCAGATGAAACGGATGGACCCACCGGAGTCACAGGCCGAAATCTCGACGTCGACGGGATGGAAATCCCTGGGGCCAATCCCTCCGAAGCCATCGGAGCGGCCACCGGCGCCGACACTGGCGCCGAGCCCACGTTCCCAAACGGGAGAAAGGGCATAAAGGGTGCCGGCCGAAGAGGCGCAGGATCACCCAAAGAAAAGGCCAAAGGCCCAGCCGGAGCACCCCCTGGAGCCATCTGTTGGAAGATGGCATACATCGCATTCAAGAATGCGGAACTATCGGCTCCAGGGGTGGGAAAAGCCGGATACTGGGGTGCCTGACTCGGAGGCGACCCCGACGCCGGCCTCGGCGTCTGCGCCGGAGAAAACACCTGAGGCTCCAATACCTCAATCACCGACGCCTGTCCAGGCGAAGTTGGAGACGTCGGAGAGAGCAACGGCGTCGAAGGATGCGGCGTCACCGTGGGGCTGACCTCCCATGTCCTCCGGCGCCGATCCGGAGACCTGGAACGAGCCTCCCTTGAATGACGCCGAGATTCTCTACGGCGCCGGGAGTCTCGATGACGCCGATGTCTTGGAGAAGACTTTTTCTTGTGATGCTTCTCCTTTGACTTGGCCATAAACAGCTTCGCCTCGCGTTCTTTAATGGCCTTCGGATTCATGTGCTGACACGAATCACAAGTCGAGACGTCGTGGTCGGAGCTCAAACACCAAAGGCAATCGGAATGAGGATCCGTCACCGACATCTTGCCTCCACACTCACGACAAGGCTTAAATCCAGACTTTCTCTGCGACATTATTTCCACAGAGAAAGAGTACGCAGCAAGATATACACTGTAACCGCAAGAGTAACAGTTGCTCCCTCGAAGATAACCGTTTCGAATGCACGGAAAAAAGGGAACTGACGTCCGCACGTCGTCGAGGACCTCTTATTGCCTGTATGACGTCAGACGGCGTCGCGTGCGAGACAGTGACGTCCTCGTCGACGTGCAGAGACTAGTAAGAAGATTTCCGTAGAATGCTGGCGCCATGGGAGTATTCATGAGGTGAGGAATCCACAGGTAGTTGTATCCATCAGAAGTAGTGTGATTATCGGCCCATTAAGCACACTGTTCACCTACGGCAGTGCCAGGCTGGTGGGAAAGACATCTTCTTTTCCAAGATATCCACCCTCTTGGATTGCCTTTCTGGTGGAGTAATAGGGAATGTGCCAGGATTTACTCTAGAAGTGGAGGCTTTGACAACCAAGCTCTTCAGGGTGGGGTAATGGGTGAGGAAACTGGGGTCCCCTGCAACGGGGACATAGCGGCAGGCAACTGATCTATTCACAGGAGCAACTGCACATGGCTTCGACCAGGCCCAAGAAGGGCACCAAAAGAGCTTTGTTAAACAGGAGAAGGAGTTCAGATGGAGTGACTCCCAGCTGAAGCACCTCCGTTAAGACGTTCATCTTGACAGCTATGGAGTGCAGCTGAAGGTCCAGTGCCTCAGCTGCCCTTCTCACCACCATAGCAAATGAGACTTCCTTCCAGATCAGTGGCATCTGCCAGATCCTTACATCAAGTGTTCTCAGTGACATCTAGGGGCTGGTATTCAACAGGGTCCAGTGGCCCTTCCCAATTATCCCCATTTCCTAGCCCAAAGGAATACAGCACATGCTTTGACCTGGTTGAAATGCCTCCAGTCAGCACCAGATGATGCCGGTATGGTTCCATGTCGGAGTCGAAGATTAGTATGAGACTGAGCAGTTGGTGGCAGGGATGCAGGCAAAGGAGCCAGGGAAGGTCGAGGTGGCTCAACTGGCACCAAACCAGATCTATCCATTGATCCAAGTGGCCCCACTGGTGCCTGAAGTGAACTCTACAGTGGCAGACCAGTAGGGGCCCCTCCAAAACCCATGAGGCCCGAGGGTGCACCATTATGGATGGGCCACCCAAATATGAGTTGCATGGCCTCATAAAACTCATGGAGTTGGGTGGGGTTGCACAGACTCCAGAAAACTCATGGAGGTGCAGATATGGCCCAGGCACAGGCTGAACCGCGAGCCAGGCCTCGAAATGCCCACATTCCCTCATCTCATCAGATGACTTTGACAGACAGGATGAAGCCAAAGACCTCATTGACTTCTTGTTGTTCTTCTGCTTGTGGGACTTACCTGAATGCCTGGACAACTTCAACTGCAATGACCAGCACTTGGAGTGGCTTCTCAAACAATCCCAGGACTTCCCTCTCGACTGGGATCGAGACTGCTGTGGTGTTGCACATTGAGCAGCAAGGTGCTTGAAGAACCACTCCCTAAAGGCCTTGGGTGCATGTTGTGACAACCGACACAGGTCTTGGCATCGTGGTTGTGCTCGAAGTACCAGAGACAGGCAAGGTGTGGGTCCGTCATCGACATCTGTTGGTGACAGGCACCACATGTCTTGAAACCAGCCTTCATTGTGGACATCTCTGCCATGCCAGGAGACAAAGTCTCAAAAAGAGGTCAACAAAGAGTAGAAAAGGAGTCAGTAAAAAAAAACAAAAAAAGACTGGGGGTAGCTTGTATCCAGGTCTGCACTGTCAGATGCTGAAAGAAAAGAACTGTCAGCATGCTGGAGTGGTACCTATATAGGCACCGCTCACGTCACTTCCAGCGAATGACACCACGTACCGGTGCACAGGGGTACTGCTCATGAAAAACTTCTGGATCCAGTCTGACGGTTAGGCATAATTCTAGGGTAAGGACTCTGTGGCTAGGAGTCTTTAACAGATGTGCTTTTGTGTACCCCAGATGCTCGGCTACTGCCCTTGGGTACTGGTTCTGTGTGTGATTGAAGCCTGTACTACTGCATGCTCGACCCATACAGTATGTGTACAGGAAGCATGTCACTGTTAACTGTTGTCACTTGTGTCTCACGCATTCTGCTGTGCCTCTCGCATAGCACTGCAGTGTTTTCGATAGCCTGCGGTGCTTGGCTACTGCCTGGGCACCACCTGTTCTATGTGTGACTAAAGCTTGACCTGCTGATGCAGAGTAAGACCTTTTGGGTGTGTTTAAGAGACTCTTGCTTGGATATTGCCTCAGTTGCACCAGTTGTGAGAGATAAACTTACAATGCTCTGGCCTTTACTGTACACTTTTTTTGCTGAGGGAAAATGTGTACTCTTGCTCAACACTGCACCCCATGTTATGAATGAACGAAGCTTGCACTCCAGGAAACTGTACCGTGCTCATTCACCGGAAAAATAACCCAGTACATCTTTCTGATTGGCTGGTTTTGTTAATAAGCCCACCCCTCATCGCGGGGCACCCAACAAAGTGTGAACCCACTTAAGGCACTGCCTGATTGCTTTCATCCTTCACAGCAAAGCACCACATTCAGTTTTGCCGGGATGTACCAAAAGTGCCTGTTTTACCTGTACCCTTAGTGTGTAGAAGGCCGACAAGTACTCCCTGGCAAAATATATCCTGTTGCCCATAACTGAGTTCCTGACCTACTCAGTGTGTATATTGTGTGCTCTCTTTGTCGTCATGGCATGTAACATGTACTGTGTAGCAAGAAGACTGTGTGCTTCTTAAAGTGTGTCCTATGGAGGAAAGGTTGTTTCGAAACAATTATGGTTCCCCATCAATTTCTTTGTCCACCCAGTCATGATTATGGCACCTCAATGACCATGTCTGCATGAGGTAGGGAATATAAATCCATATGGTGCAATACCCAAAACCTTTTTTGCGTAACTGTGGCTGAGCATTCCTCCCCGTGTGGACCTGGATATCACCTTTGAATGGGTGCATTTGGTATGAAACATAGCTGTCTCTCCAAAGAATACACAGACAGACCATTTGATGAACGCCCCTTTCCTGCTCTACAACAGCTTGGGGTAAAAGCCCCAGGAGATTAATTGTGTTAGGATTTGGCTGAAATGAAACGTTTAGGAAATTTTGGACTTTGTTCCAAAGGAAGATATAAACTGGCTTCCAGGAGCCAGTAAACTGTATTTTTCTGGACTTGATGAAGAAGTTATGCTGCACTAGCACAGAGGAATGTTTAAAAGGAACAGGTCTTCCTCCAGTTAAGTACCTAGTACTTTGAGTCGTTGTGCTGCTGCGACCAGCACTAAGAGAAAACAAGCTTGACTGTATGGTATGGAGAGGTAAAGGGCCCTGAACAGTCGGGCGAAGAACCCGGCCAATTCGAGTGAAACAAAGATTGGGATTCTCGTGTGCAAGTATGAACTCAGGAGCCAGCAGGACACTGGCAGCCATCTACCCAGATAATCCCAAAGACATATGTGTTGGAGCAGTGTTGCAGACCTGCACAGACATTCCACGACTGTGAATACGGTTAGGCTGCAGGAAACATCTCTGCAGCCGCTGTAACTTTTGAGATACCATGGCCTGAAGTCAGACTAAACCTAACTCCACCTCCTTGACATAAATCAGGCCATCTTCTACCTAAGGCTCATCACATAGTTTGCCAAGTCGTGCATGGGATTCTCACTTTCCTTCACAACCCTGCTTATCCAAAGTCAGTGCGGGCATGGACAATGTCAATCTAGTAATGACTTTATGACCATCACCTATCACAGGTTATGAAAGGACTGTTCTCTCAATATAGTCCTTCTTCTGTTTTGGCCTTCTAAGGCCAGGACAGTGTACGCCAAGCATTCCCACCTACACATGGAATCCTAGACAAACTGTTTTAGCAAAGCTTGACATTAAACCTTTTTTTATTATGTGAAAGCCACAACGATTAACATTGTCAATGCTTGTTTAAAATGTATCTACTCTTATTAGTTTTCAGATCTTGTACATGAGGCTCAATGCTGCATTCTCTAACCTTTGCATGCAATTGCATCTCGAATGCTGCTTTGCTGTTTACTTCATTGTCAGGGGAAAAACTGCCACTGACAGACCAGTCACCTGCCTTTACTGCCAACAGTCAAGCTTCTGACTGGAGAAGGACTCCTATTAGTTGAGGGGGCTTCAGTAAGTCATCTCCATTTTCAGTACCAAGGGGGGGGGAGGGGGTATCATAATCAATAGTGCAGAACCATACAGTGAAGTGGGTGTGACATAGAGTCTGCGCCATATCAAGACTTGTCACCTCAATGATGGACATTCATAAACCAGGACCCTCATTTTGAATGTCTTGTTGTTCAAAATACATTAAAGTTTGTTACTTTTCTGCGTCACCCAGTAGTTCCTTGGATGACCCATTAAAAGCGTCTCGTACAGGTCAAAGAGCTAGTTCAACTTCCAAGCTATCGTTTTTAGACACAGATCACCAAGAGGTCGGGTGAGGATTGGGGTCGAGTCCAACAACAGAACTTTCAGTCTGTAGAATGACAGACAAGATAAAAATCCGACAGGTGGGGCCCACACCAGAAAATGAGACTGTCGATACCATTCCTATGTTCAACTTGTCTAATCCGCTTTTGTCTACAACAGAAATCTCTCCACTGAGTAAAGGGATTTCCAATGCCTGTACGAAAGATCAGGTTTCTTTAAGATGCAACTGGTATTGTTACAGTTCTTTGGAAGTGTTCATTTAAAATCGTTTTCCTTGGAGAACTTACAAAATTAAACTATTAATCCTACTGGGCTCAGACTCACTTCCACTTTCATGCCTCCCACTGCGGCGCTTAAAGACTTATGAGTTTTTAGTCTTTGCAAGTATTATTCTGAGAGAAGTTCCCAAACTGAAATTACTGGATGAATACATTCCATATACTATACCCTTGGATGAAAGTCAGATTTTATTAAATTTGAAGAATAATGATTCTATCGTTATCAAGCCTACTGATAAGGGCAGGGGCATTGTAATTCAGAGCAAACAGTTTAACAAACTGGAAATTCTCAAACAGCTAAGTAATCATGACCATTAGTCTCCATTTCTTAGTAGTCCCCTTCCACAAATTCAGAAAGTAATTATGAAAATCAGTGTGAACGCAAAACTGATTTTTTTCTGAGCAACTATGGATACATATACTTAAATTTCTGTCAACTATTTACAAAGTTCACAATAACTTGCAAAATCTCTCAGGTATACCCAAAGTTTCAGGGTGTGGTTACATTCTTTAAGTCCTAGGTAAATATGGTGATCCCTTTATAAAGGATTTTGCATTTACTTCTAAACGCTACATACGTGACAGTGGCAAAATTATACAAGACAGAATATACTTCTTTTGATCATAAATTGAAATTCATGGTTTACATGGACACCGAGAGCCTCTATACTAATATTCCTCAAGATGTTGGTTTAAGGGTGATTTCTGAATTATTGGGCACATGGTTCAGCCCCTTCTATGGTGCCAACAGACCTCAGTATACCCCTTCTCAATCTTGCCCTTACCTATAACTACTTTGAGTGTGATGATACACACAACTTACGGACCTGGGGTACTTCCATGAGAGCTTCTTTTGCCCAAATGTTGCTATCCTCAATGTTAATGATTGTGATAGCAAATTAATGTATAAGAAAATTAGTTACTTACCTGTAACTGTGGTTCTCCAGTACTGGTATCTTTCATAGATTCACATGCTTGAATTATCCCCGTTGTCGAGGTGGGAGCCTCACGGTAACCTGAAATACACATAGCAGTACACTTTATACACTAGGCCCCAAGGGCCCCCTTAGGTTCTTTTATAGTTTATCCATGTAGTTTTGCAAAAAAGACCCTTTACAATCCGAACCAACATTAGAATATCAATAGAAATGAGAGTAACAGTACCTCCAGTTAGTGTTCAATGGTAACATAATAATGTTCCTCTGTAAGTAACCATCAGTCATAATAAGCACAGATATCTGCTTTACAACGAATATGTGGCATGCTACGATAATTAGGCTCTAGCATAAGCATAAGAAATAGAACAGATTGAATAAGAAACCATTGTTCACCTTACCCTGGTTGTGGAGGTGGGATGATCCAAGAGGCTCACCTTAGCGAAACAAATGCCTCAAGACTGCTTGACCCACTGCTGTGTCCATGTTATTCGCTTCATCAAGACAGTAGTGCTTTGTGAACGTATGCTGGCTGGACCATATGGCCGCTCTACAGATCTGCCGTAGGGGTACTCCTGCAAAGAGGGCAGCCGATGCGGCTACCGCCCTTGTTGTGTGGGCTCTTACCCTGTTGTGGAGAGGCTTACCAGCCTGAATATGACAGAATTGGATTGCCAGGCCAATCCAACTAGCTACAGTCTGTTTAGATACTGCAAAGCCCTTCCTTGCGTTTCCAAAGGCCACGAACAACTGGTCTGACTTGCGTATGCTCTGAGTCTTTTGTAGGTAAAACTTTAGACATCTTTTAACGTCCAGGGAATGCAGTGCTTTTTCTGCCACTGTCTGCAGATTAGGAAAAAAGGTTTTCAAAACAACCGGTTCATTCAGATGGAAAGTTGAGGGCACTTTCGGAATGTACTTAGGATTCGTTCTCAGAATCACGCTAGTAGTGGTGAACTGAAGAAAAGGCTCTTTAATGGTGAATGCCTGTATGTCACTCACTCTCTTAGCGGAGGTAAGAGCCAGCAACAACGCCTTTTCCATGAAATGAACTTTAGCTCCGCTCTATGAATGGGCTCAAAAGGAGGTTTCATGAGCTGTCCCAGGATCACTTTTAGGGACCACAACGGTGGAGGCTTCTGCACTCGTGGTAAAGTAAGAAACAGGCCTTTAAGGAACTGCTTTACAATTCTGGTGGAATACAATAAAACCGTATCCTGGGACCTGCGGTATCTTGAAATTGCCGTCACGTGTACGCGGATCGAAGAGTATGAGAGTCCAGACTTTGACAGGTGTAACAAGTACGGTAATACCGGTTCTGGAGGGGAGGAGATCGGGTGGATCCCTTTCCCTTCAGCTGCGCACCACAGACAAAAACGCTTCCATTTCAACCTGTAGGTTCTGTTGGTAGTATCCGCTCTAGCTCTGGCTAGAATCTCCCTGCATTCAGAAGAGATGTTTACGGTGGAGTACTCATGGAACTCAGGAGCCAGGCCGATAAGTGGAGAGATGACGGATCCGGATGTCTGACTTGGCCCCGGTGCATCGTTAATAGGGCTGGCTTCAGTTTGAGTAGCACATGTGGTTGTTCAAAGAGCATGAGGAGCTCCGTGAACCACACCTGTCTGGGCCATCTCATTGCTATTAATAGGAGGTGACAAACCTCCGTCTTCATCTTGCTGATGACTCTCACTATCAGTGGGATCTGAGGAATGGCGCAGGCATAAATGCCGGACCATCTCATCGAAAACGCATTCCCCCACGATCCTCTTTGGGGAAGCCAGCTTGCGTAGTAGGGGATCGATGTTTGGCTTGCCCCATAACTGGAAGAGTTGATCCAGAATCTCCTGGTCTAGTTCCCACTCGTGGTAGGGGATAATTGTCCTGCTCAGGGTATCCGCCAGCACGTTGGTGTGTCCTGGGACATGCTCTGCTTTCAGAGAAATGTTGTGCATTATGGCCCATTTCCAGATGTTTTGAGCCTGTTGTGAGAGCTGTAGAGACCTTGTGCCACCGTGTTTGTTTAGGTAAAACATGCTCGTGGTATTGTCCGTTCTGATTAAGACATCTGAGCCCTGAAGTCTTGGCAAGAAAGCTTTTAGAGAAAAATCTATTGCTTTGAGCTCCATCTGATTGATGTGGAGTTGTCGGTCCTTTGGAGTTCAAGACCCACTGATTCGAAGATCTTGAAGGTGGGCACCCCAACCTTTGAGGGAAGCATCCGTCGTCACGATATAGCAAGGCACCCGATGAAGAAACGTGAGACCTCTGGACAAATTTGCCAGTGTTGCCCACCAAGCCATGGCCACTCTCATTTCCGGTGTGATGAGAATTTTGTCCTCGAAAGATCCCTGAACCTGGCGCTATTGTATATTCAATTGCTCTTGCAGGGGCCGCATATACAGCCTGCAGTCTGGAACCAGCGGAATGCATGACGAGATCATTCCCAGCAATGATGAGTACGTGCAAACTGAAACGCACTTTTTTGCAGAGAGGTTGCGGGCTAACCTGTTGAGCTTTAATTTCCTTTCCTGCGACGGGTAGGCTTTGCTTTGGAGAGTGTCCTGTACCACTCCTAAGAAGTTCAATGTCTGCGTGGGATGAAGATGCGATTTCTGGTAGTTGATGGTAGGTCCCAGATCGTCAAACAACTGGAGGCAGAGAGATATGTGATGCACCTCTTGATGTTTTGAAGGTGCTTTTATGAGCCAGTCGTCGAGACAGGGAAACACCTGTATGCCCGATTGGTGAAGATGAGCCGCCACTGGAGCCAGCATCTTTGTAAAAAATTCTGGGGGCTGATTTTAAACCGAAAGGTAGGACCCAAAACTGTAGATGCATACCAGCTACCTTGAACCTGAGGAATTTCTGATGGTTGTGGTATATCGGAACATGAAAATACGCATCCTGGAGGTCTAGGGATGCCATATGATCTCTGGTACTCAGGATGCCCAAGATGTCCTGCAGTGTTACCATCCTGAACAATTGTTTCTTCATAAACTTGTTTAGCGACCTTAAGTCCAGAATGGGGCGCCAGTCTCCTGAAGGTTTCTTTACCAGAAAGAAGCGTGAATAGAACCCCTTGTTCCTGTGAGGAGCAGGGACCAGCTCTATTGCTCCCTTGCATAGCATCACTTGTACTTCCTTGAAGAGTTGGGCTACTCGTGGAGATGGAGAGCCCGACGGAGGAATGTCCTGTGGTTTCTGTTTGAACTCCAGAGTATGTCCTCTGGCCACTACGTCCAACACCCACCTGTCTGATGTTATGACTTTCCAACGAAGGAAGTGAGAAGTGATGCAACCCCTGACCTTGGAGCCCCTGGTAGTGTAGGAAGCTGGTATGGCTAGCTGGTCATTTGTTCCTGCTGGTATCTCTTCCCCGTGGCGCTGGTCTTCCCTTCGCCGGGTGCCGATACGCCGCAGTAGGTGGTAACCGGTAATGCTGTTGATGTTGGCCGTATTGCTGTCTGGGTCCTGCTGTAGAGGACTGATAGTGGGGTCTGTGTTGTCGAAAACCCCCTCGAAAGGAGTAATTTCCTCTGCCTCTTGCCCCATGAAAGGGCTGCTTGCAGTACTGCAAGGTACTGAGCGATCTCGCAGTTTCAATATCTGTCTTGATGGACTGTAGCATGTTGTCAACATGCTTCCCAAACAGGCTTTCCCCATCATACGCCATATCTAGAATGCTGCTCTGGACTTCTGGGCGGAAAGATGTAGACTTGGGCCATCCCTGTTAGCGGAATCCTGATAAGGAAATGTCTATTGCGCAGTCAATGATTTCTGCTGCGATCCGCTCACCTTCTTGCAGCACTTTCTTTGCTTCCACCTTGACATCCCCAGGTAACAAATCCACGTAAGCTGACATGTCCGCCCACATCTGATGATCGTACCTCCCTAGTATGGCCAAGGAGTTGGCCGCCTTTACTGTGATCGCCGCTACCGAGGAGAACTTTTTTCCAATGTTATCCAACCTCCTCCCATCCTTGTCTGGAGGCGCTGCGATATGTGCTGAAGGGTTCTTTGCCCGATGTTGTGCAGCCTGGGATATTATAGAGTCTGGCTTTGGTTGCGATATTAAACAGGCTGGAGTGTTGTCAGGGGCCTTGTATTTCTTCTCCAGCTTTGGCATCGGTGAAGGCACTGTGGCTGGGTTCTTCATTGCCTTCAATCCCTCCTGCCATAGGAAGTTCACAATTAGGATTGCTCTTACTGATTTCCTTGATGGCTCCTTGAAATCATATAAGAAAAAATCTGTTTCTTTGGAAAAGATAGGCAAGTCGAATCTCTTGGCCGCCCTTTCATTTAAATTGTGGAAAGCCCCGATGTCCTCCAGAGGCGAATCAACTGGTCCTGCCGGCGGCGGCGACGGCGTGGGAATGAGGTAGTCATCCCACTCACTAGGGGCTGTCTCAGAAATTTCTCCTTCTTCCCTCTCTTTATCTGTCGAGATGTGGTCATCTTGTGGCAGTGGAACCAATGGTACACTTCTGTGCGGTGTTTCTGAGAGGCTAGTAAAAGGGGCCTGTATAAGGGTCCGTTGACTGTACGGTCTAGATGGAGTTACCGGCGTTGACGGTGGGAACCGTCTATAGTAGTCCTTGAGCATACCCTGTGGATTTGTCACCAGAGACCTGGGTCTGGGGAAAGAAGATTCCTGCTTCCCCGTTGGGTATGAAGAGCCCTCCTGATATAGAGCTGAGGAATAATAGAGCTGCTGCTGTTCTTCTTCCTCTTCATCCAAGTCTTGGCACTTTACATGCAGCTGAGATGGGCTACTGGCTGCACCGAACATTCCCTCATACTGGGAATAATTGTCTTCCTCTTCTTCCAGGAGATGCTGCGGGGGATATGGCAAGACTTTGCTTGGAGACGTATGTGTTGGAAGGATTGATGATGGCCTTTCTCCAATGGAGATAAAAGAAAGAGGGAGGAATCTTGTGGACTCCTGCTGTGCTCCGAAATGTCCAGAGGGGGGCATGATGGTCGACGATTGAGTGGACAAAACTTCCATCCCTGCCACTGACATTGTAGTGTTCGTCGTTGAGAGTCCCCTCGTCGACGGTTCTCTCGTCGACGGTGTTGCCGCCAATGGGACTCTTGTTGACGGTGGTGGTGTCGTCGACGGGTCTCTCGCCGACGGATATCTCGTCAGCAGTTGTCTCCTCGATGATGCAGGTGTGCTCGTCGACGTCGTTTTCCTCATCCTCGAGGACAGGTGTTTCGTCGACGATAATGCTGTTGTCGACGGGTGGACCACTTCTGCTTCCGCTGTCGACGATGTCTTAGTCGACGATGCCTTTTTGAATATTTTGCCCGTTATGATCGTTGTCGATGAAAGCGGTGATGATGTTATAATCATTGGAGATACCTCCGTCGTAAACGTCGACATCATCGTCGTCACTGTGACCGTCGACGGGGTCGTCGTCGACAAATGTTTTTTGGTGACATCAGAGGAGGGCCTTACCGGATCACTCGTCGGCGACAGTGACAGAGAGGCACTTTTTGCGGGTGAACTTTTTTCCCCACAGGCATCATAGGCTCTGAACAAACCTTTTTTAAGAGTTTTGCCTGGGTCTGTGATCTGGCAGTAGTAGGCTCTTGGTGCCCCCGTTTCTCCATAGATTTATGCTTTGTCTTCTTCATCATCTTCCTTGGGGGTTCCTCAGATAGTCTTCCCTTTTCGCCAGGACGTTTGAGGGAGCGAGATGATGCTTCACTCTCATCTGAGGATGGGTTTTCCATGGCTTTGTGTCTCTGGAGCCACAACAGAAGCCTACCCTCACGGTTCTTGAGGGTTTCCTGACTAAAGGTGCGACAGATTTTACAGTCTCTCACCTTGGGGTCAGGATGGAGGCAGTAGATACACTTTCTGTGGGGGTCATCAACGTGAAGTCTCTTCTTCCCACAGCTGCCACAATCTCTAAACAGACCTTTCTTAGCCGGCTGAGACATGTTAGAATGGTAAAAGTGAAATTTTCTGAGAGAAAAATTCCTGTTGAAAGGTATACTGAGCAGATCTCAGGGAGACTCCCTTCACACAACGTGCGGTAGAAAATCTGAGGGAAAGAGCCTCTGTTGGGAGTGTTCTAGAGGGCGACGACGCCTGATTGGCTAGGTTCAACTTTGGGTCTTTTTTGCAAAACGACATGGATAGACTATAAAAGAACCTAAGTGGGCCCTTGGGGCCTAGTGTATAAAGTGTACTGCTGTGTGTATTTCAGGTTACCGTGAGGCTCCCACCTCGACGACGGGGATGATTCAAGCATGTGAATCTATGAAAGAACCAATACTGGAGAATTTAAAATCCTTTTCATAAACATATCCTGCTGTGGAAGAGATTTATTGATATCTTCATGAATGGAAAAGGCGATGAAAGCAAAGTACTTGTATTCTCAACATTAAAACAATTCTCCAACTTTGTTTTTTACCGCCAACCTTGACAATTCCTTCATTAATATCCTCAAGGCTCACAATAATCACTTCCAATGGTCTCCTGGGCTCAAATCTGTTACAAAACCTCAGAGTGGATCACACTTTTGCAGTACTTCAGAAACTATTCTAATGCATTCACATCCAGAGGAGACAGAACTATTTCAGAGATGCCGAGATATTTAGTAACAAACTCTTCACTAGAGTTTACCCAAGAAAACTAAGAAGGAGATCATTAAAACATTCTGGTACTCCCCTGTGAATATTTGTTAACACCCAGGGAGGAGAGACGAAAGAGTTTGACAGGATTGTATGTAGTTACTATCTTCTGTTAAGTTAACACAGAATCATTAAAAAATCATTGCCCAATAATCTGATTCATTGATCTGATCAATGATCTCCATATGTTTTTATTTAGGAAAGGGAGGACTCCGAGAGACCGCCTCATTTACACAGGAATTCAGAATACAAACCAACAGACATAAACAGACTGAGGGGAGAAAACACAATACTTGGTCATATTCACTGGGGTAACTTTGTAATGTACAAATTCCCTGATAATAGCATAGAATTCATACAAGGGACTATCTGCAGCACTCCCAGGCATTTACTTATTGTAATGCTAGACAGAGCTGAAGGCAGATGGGCTCTAAAATGTGATAGCATTACAATTGTGTTGAACACAATAGATTGTCTTCTCCAAATTCTGCAGACACTATTCTTTATGCCACACATTAGTATGCACAACCCATTCTAAGCCTGTTTTCCTGTATTGTATATTCCAATATTACTCTGCCACTATAATGATGTTTGATGCACATACTGACTATATACATGTTAACCTACATTCCCATTAAAAAGCTTCCATGCTTTCATTATATACTTGAAAAAAAGATAAAACTACTTAATGTTTCAGGCAAACATATTGATTATTTATGTGCTCATCTGCACTCCGAATTGGGAATACACATATGAACTAGTCAGACGGCTCATATAGTAGCTATGTTGCACATTAAGAACCAATGAATTTGTTTACCTATCTCATTGATCAATTTCTAAATCTTTGTTGGTAGTTTTAGTGTAGAAGAGCGTTGGTGCTTCATGACCTGTTACTGACATCTGCATGGGAAGTATTTTTTTCCCATGCCCTTTCTTCGGCCTTAAATTATTTTTGACCAATTTACATTTTTGGCAGTTGTAAATTTCCTTAATTTTGGATTGTTCTCTTAATTTTGTTGTATTTTTAAGCGCCCCTGTTTATTATTTCCAATTTTTAGTTAATCAGTGCGTCAGCCCGCACCTGTGCACGTGGCCACCATGTTGATAAACAGCTCCTCATCCCCAATGCTTCTTGATGCTTTCAGCCTATTGCTGGCACACTGACCTTCGCTGCTGCTTCTTCCTACTTCTTGTTCATACTCACGACCACTTTGCGGCGAGCTTTGACTCTGGCAAGGACCTGTCCTGTAGATCCATTATATGATAAGCCTGCTTGACAGATTATTGTGACCCCATCAATTATTTTGCAGGTGAATTCATTATATAAGCGGTGGCAATTTCTTCAATTGTTTCCTGCACCATGACCTTCAGTGGCGATTCTTTACCGAAGTATGACGTTCTTGAGCAAAGTGCTCAATCTGATTAGCTTTTTTGCGTGCCAACACCTTCAGTAATTATTTTTTAGATCTTTGAATGCTTTCCACAGCGTGCATCTCTGGAGGTTTACTTCTACTTTTATCAGTAAACGTATCCTTTTCACTGGTGAAGACCTTTTCAGGATGCATCCAATAATTGGTTTCATCCCATTTTTCAGACCCTCAAGATCCTTTTTTTGCATCACCGAGTACCTCCTTTTTCCAACATGGCTATTCAATTAATTATTTATGTTTTATTAAGTCAACATAATATTTATATCATTCTTCTTTTTCATATACACAGACTCCTGCTTATGCCCAATATATTCTTGATATAATGATGATCCTTTAAACTATGAGCCGAAACGCTATCGATGGTAGGGGCAATTGGACCCTCCTTGAATGAATTTCACAATATGTGAATGGATATTCATCATTAACTCTATGTAAACAAATGTGTTATAGCTCATTGCCTCTCTTGTATTATATAAACTCTCTGCTAAGCTACACAGTTTTCTGCAATGTGTGATCACACGAGCACTGCTATGATGTATTAAGTGTTACAAATTACTGTTCATTATATGGCTATTATATTTGGTGCAACTGTTTTTATTCCTGTTGATAAATGAATAATCATTTTAACGATATATTTATTGATTGAGAAATTCATGATTTTCTAAAGAATAGGGCAAGAAACCATTCTGCTTTATTTTCTTCATTCTAAGATATGACGCCTGGCCTCTGCCATGTTTGGGTTGGTCAGCCAAGAATCATTCCAAAGGTGCCATAAGCTATTTTCATTCTGAGATCTGAGGTAATGCGACCAGTAACTACCTCCCCAACTCTAACCCCTTCTGAGTAACTAATACTAATTCATCTTCCTAAGCCTTGATTATCAGCAAAACGAACGAGTTACTTACCTTCGGTAACGACTTTTCTGGTGGATACATTAGCTACCTGTGGATTCCTCACCTCATGAATACTCCCATGGCGCCAGCATTCTACGGAAATCTTCTTACTAGTCTCTGCACGTCGACGAGGACGTCACTGTCTCGCACGCGACGCCGTCTGACGTCATACAGGCAATAAGAGGTCCTCGACGACGTGCGGACGTCAGTACCAATCATTTTTTACGTGCATGAGAACAACCAGGCAATGCAATGAAAGAACAAAGCAACATCCATTATATTGTAAAAATACACCACATTGTATGAATAACTGTAAATCTTTTTATGTACATATATATATATATATATAAAACTCTCTCTTTTAAAATATATACACACACCAAGTATATACATAAAGATATATACACATATACCTATATATATATAAATATATTATATATATACATCTATTGCACCCTCAAAGACCAAGAGGAGCACACTCAAGGATTACTTGGCAAGACCATAAAGGCAACGGGGAGGCGGGTGGGACCGTGAGGAATCCACAGGTAGCTAATGTATCCACCAGAAAAGTCGTTACCGAAGGTAAGTAACTCGTTCTTCTGATGGATACAACTACCTGTGGATTCCTCACCTCATGAATAGAGTCCCAAAGCAGTACCACGCCCGGCGGTGGGTGCCTAAATGGTCAAACCAAGAAATCCTGCAGCACTGACCGTGCAAAATGGCCGTCCCTTCTAACCTCAGAATCTAAACAGTAATGTTTTGCAAAAGTGTGAAGGGACGACCAAGTTGCGGCCTTGCAGATGTCGACCACAGGAACACCTCTGGCTAAGGCCGAAGTGGCCGACTTAGCTCTGGTGGAATGAGCTCTAATGCCCTCAGGAGGATCCTTCTTTGCCAAAGAGTAACATATTTTAATGCAAAGAACAACCCACCTGGATAGTGTTCTCTTGTGGACTGCCTTTCCTCTCCTCTTGCCCACGTATCCAATAAACAGCTGATCCTCCAGCCTGAAATCCTTTGTTCTATCGATAAAGAAGCTCAACGCTCTCTTTGGGTCCAGACGGTGCAGTCTTTCTTCCTCTTTGGAAGGATGAGGCGGAGGATAGAACGTGGACAAAGTAATTGCCTGAGCCAAATGGAAGGGTGAAACAACCTTCGGGAGGAAAGCAGCCTTGGTCCTCAACACCACCTTATCCCCATAAAAAGTTGTATAAGGGGGTTTTACTGATAAGGCCTGCAACTCACTCACTCTCCTTGCTGATGTTATAGCTATCAGGAAGACTGTTTTTAAAACCAAATACCTCAAGGGGCAAGAATGCATAGGTTCAAAAGGGGACCCCATAAGGAAAGTCAGGACTAAGGACAAATCCCATTGCGGCATAACGAATGGCTTTGGAGGATATTGATTTAGAAGACCTTTCAAGAATCTGATAACAATAGGGGATTTAAATAAAGATGGTTGGTCTGGAAGACATATGAAGGCTGACAAGGCCGATAAATAACCTTTAATGGTAGCCACTGCACAACCTTTCTGCGCCAGAGATAGAGCAAAAGACAAAACGTCCGATAGATGAGCATGTAAAGGATCAATCTGCCTCTCTCCACACCACGCAACAAATTTAGACCACCTATTAGCGTAGATAGATTTAGTGGAGTGTCGCCTGGCCGCTAATATAACATCCACTACCTCAGGCGGGAGAGAGAAGGAACTCAGGTTGCCCCGTTCAATCTCCAGGCATGTAGGTGCAGACTCTGGAGGTTGGGGTGTAGAACCTGCCCCTGCGACTGTGAGAGGAGGTCTGCCCTGAAAGGGAGACGGAGCGGCGGGCACGTTGAGAGTTGGAGAAGGTCGGAGTACCACACCCTCCTTGGCCAATCCGGAGCTATTAAGATTACTAGAGCCCGGTCTTGGCGAATCTTCCTCAATACTCGAGGAATCAAGGGTATGGGAGGAAACGCGTAAAGCAACTGGCCGCACCAGGTCATTTGAAACGCGTCCCCCAACGCTTCCTGCATCGGATACTGAAGGCTGCAGAACAACGGACAATGCGCGTTCTCTCGAGTGGCGAACAGATCTACCCGAGGAAACCCCCACTTCTGGAAGATTAAACGGACTTGATCTGGATGGAGACGCCACTCGTGGTCTGCCGAGAAGTGGCGACTGAGACTGTCCGCACGCACGTTCAAGACTCCGGCCAGATGGTTTGCTATCAAGCAAATCCGATGGTCCTTTGCCCAGGACCATAGTCGAAGAGCTTCTCTGCAGAGAAGGTACGACCCCACTCCTCCCTGCTTGTTTATGTACCACATCGTGGTAGTATTGTCCGTTAGGACCTGTACCGACTGACCACGAAGGGAAGGGAGGAAGGCCTTGAGAGCCAGACGTACAGCCCGTAACTCTAACAGATTGATGTGAAAAATCTGTTCCTCTGGAGACCAAAGACCTTTGATCTCCAGATCCCCCAGATGAGCTCCCCACCCTAGAGTGGAAGCATCCGTTATGACTGTGGCCACTGGTGGCGACTGCTGGAACGGCTTTCCTTGTGAAAGATTGTTGCTTGCAATCCACCACTTCAAATCCACAGCAGCATCTCTGGAGATCTTGACAGTACCCTCTAGATCCCCTCTGTGTTGAGACCACTGCCTTCGGAGGCACCACTGAAGAGCCCTCATGTGCCAGCGAGCATGCGTGACCAACAGAATGCAGGAGGCAAAAAGACCGAGCAGACGAAGGACCTTGAGGACTGGAACTACCGCTCCATTTCGAAACATTGGAACCAAATCCTGAATATCTTGAATCCGCTGAGGCGGAGGAAAGGCCCGACCCAATGTTGTATCCAGTACTGCCCCTATGAACAGGAGGCGCTGAGAGGGCTCCAGGTGAGATTTGGGCTCGTTCACCGAAAAGCCCAGGTCGAACAACAACTGGGTTGTTGACTGCAGATGACGCAACACAAGCTCCGGGGACTTGGCTTTGATCAACCAATCGTCCAAGTAAGGGAATACTGCTATCCCCTTCCTTCTGAGCTCTGCCGCAACCACCAACATCACCTTCGTGAAGACTCGAGGTGCTGAAGTAAGACCAAACGGAAGGACCGCAAACTGGTAGTGTTGCGATCCCACCACAAACCGGAGATACTTCCTGTGTGACTTGAGTATCGGGATATGAAAGTAAGCATCCTGCAAGTCGACAGACACCATCCAGTCTTCCATGTTCAACGCCAAAAGCACCTGTGCTAGGGTCAGCATCTTGAACTTCTCCTGCTTGAGGAACCAATTCAAGATCCTCAGGTCCAGAATTGGTGTCAAACGACCATCCTTCTTGGGAATCAGGAAATACCTTGAGTAAACTCCTTGACCCCTTTCCTGCTCCGGGACCAACTCCACCGCGCCCTTTAAAAGGAGGACTTCTACCTCCTGTTCTAGCAACAGGAGGTGTTCTTGTGAACAATACGAAGGGCGGGGCGGGATGAGGGGCGGAAACTCCCGAAAGGGAAGGGTGTAGCCTTTTCCCACAACACTGAGAACCCAAGTGTCCGACGTAACAGTCTCCCATTTGGTGAGAAAATGCTGTAATCTTCCCCCTACAGGAGAGGAGTGAGTGGGAAATGGTGGAAGCCTAAGGCTGCTTCCCCTGCTGCACCCCGCCAGAGGATGAGGAAGAGGCAGAGTGCTGCTGAGAGGCTCCCCTGGTGCGGACCCTACCCCTCCCCCTAAAAGATCTATAGGGGTGGGAAGAGGCAGGTTGCTGATATCTTCCCCGAAAGGAAGAGGAGGAAGAGCCACGCCCAAATCCACGAAACCTCCTGAAGAATCTGGAAGAGGCCGTGGAAGAAGGAGCTTGGAGTCCCAACGACTTAGCCGTGGCCCTGCTCTCCTTAAAACGTTCCAAGGCCGAATCAGCCTTAGCCCCAAACAGTTTGTCCCCATCAAACGGGAGATCCAACAATGTGGACTGTACATCTGCCGAAAAGCCCGAGTTACGGAGCCAGGCCTGTCTCCTTTCCACCACAGTTGTGCCCATTGCTCTGGCTACCGAGTCGGTGGTATCCAGTCCCGTCTGGATAATTTGGGTCGCAGCAGCCTGGGCATCAGAGACAAGATCCAAAAGACCCTGGGGAAGCTCTGTAAACGAAGAGGAGATGTCATCCATCAGAGCATGAATATACCTCCCCAGGATACAGGTCGCATTAGTGGCCTTTAACGCCAGACTGCAGGACGAAAAAATCTTCTTCGACTGCGCCTCTAGCTTTTTTGAGTCTCTGTCCCCAGGCACCGTCGGGAAAGAACCAGGCGCTGACTTGGACGAACAGGAGGCCTGCACTACCAAGCTCTCCGGCGTAGGGTGCCTAGATAGGAAACCAGGATCAGTTGGAGCCGTCCGATACCTCCTGGCCACGGCTCTGTGAACTGCTGGGGAAGATGCCGGCCTCTTCCACACCTCTAAAACCGGATCCAGCAGAGCGTCATTAAAAGGTAACAGAGGCTCCGCCGCGGCTGAGGCCGGATGCAACACCTCCGTCAAAAGGTTTTGTTTTGCCTCCACCACCGGCAAAGGCAGGTCCAAAAAACTAGCTGCCTTCCGTACCACTGTATGAAAGGAAGCAGCTTCCTCAGTATATTCCCCCGGGGACGAAAGGTCCCACTCAGGGGAAGTGTCCAGCCCACTGGCCGACTCCAGTCCACGCAGCCCATCACCCGAGTCCTCTAGCTCTCCTTCCTCTAGGGCTCGTTGGTACTCCTGCTCTTCTAGTACCCGGAGAGCACGCCTCCTTGAATGCAGTCGTTGCTCAATCCGCGGAGTCGACAATGCCTCCGCCGAAGTCGGAGATCGGCGCCGATCTTCCGAAGCCACCGACGCCGCATCCGGCGCCACGGGTAACTTCGGCGCCGACTGAAGAGCAGCTGAAACAGATGGACCCACCGGAGTCACAGGCCGAAATCTCGACGTCGACGGGATGGAAATCCCTGGGGCCAATCCCTCCGAAGCCACCGGAGCGGCCACCGGCGCCGACACTGGCGCCGAGCCCACGTTCCCAAACGGGAGAAAGGGCATAAAGGGTGCCGGCCGAAGAGGCGCAGGATCACCCAAAGAAAAGGCCAAAGGCCCAGCCGGAGCACCCCCTGGAGCCATCTGTTGGAAGATGGCATACATCGCATTCAAGAATGCGGAACTATCGGCTCCAGGGGTGGGAAAAGCCGGATACTGGGGTGCCTGTCTCGGAGGCGACCCCGACTCCGGCCTCGGCGTCTGCGCCGGAGAAAACACTTGAGGCTCCAATACCTCAATCACCGACGCCTGTCCAGGCGAAGTTGGTGACGCCGGAGAGGGCAACGGCGTCGAAGGATGCGGCGTCACCGTGGGGCTGACCTCCCATGTCTTTCGGCGCCGATCCGGAGACCTGGAACGAGCCTCCCTTGAATGACGCCGAGATTCTCTACGGCGCCGGGAGTCTCGATGACGCCGATGTTTTGGAGAAGACTTCTTGTGATGCTTCTCCTTTGACTTGGCCATAAACAGCTTCGCCTCACGTTCTTTAAGGGCCTTCGGATTCATGTGCTGACATGAATCACAAGTCGAGACGTCGTGGTCGGAGCTCAAACACCAAAGGCAATCGGAATGAGGATCCGTCACCGACATCTTGCCTCCACACTCACGACAAGGCTTAAATCCAGACTTTCTCTGCGACATTATTTCCACAGAGAAAGAGTACGCAGCAAGATATACACTGTAACCGCAAGAGTAACAGTTGCTCCCTCGAAGATAACCGTTTCGAATGCACGGAAAAAAGGGAACTGACGTCCGCACGTCGTCGAGGACCTCTTATTGCCTGTATGACGTCAGACGGCGTCGCGTGCGAGACAGTGACGTCCTCGTCGACGTGCAGAGACTAGTAAGAAGATTTCCGTAGAATGCTGGCGCCATGGGAGTATTCATGAGGTGAGGAATCCACAGGTAGTTGTATCCATCAGAAATACAAGGTATTCTCACCATCATTGTGATCTCCACGTTTGACTATGTTTACAGCCTACACATTGCCCCCGCCCTTTCTTTCATTATATGCAAAATACAACAAATCCAAAATGCTGAGCCAAGACTCCTCCTCTTCTTTATCCGGAGAACACATAAAGACTGTCCTGCCAACACTCCAGTCCCTACCAGTAGCTAGACTATTGATATTTAAGACGCTTTGCATTGTTGATAGTGTCTCCGAATGAATTGGGCAATCAAACCTACAGATTAAATGTTAACAATGCAAAAGAAAAAATAGGAAACTGCACTCTTTGCGAACTTGGATCGTCATACCACTCTACAGTAAGAAATCCATAGCAGGCTATGCTTTCTCAGTACAAGCTGTCAAGGTCTAGAAGTCATTGCCACCCAGGATTCAAAACATTCAGGAATATTTAACGCACAGAAAGAGGGGTTGTTGTTGAGATAATTACATCAACCAGAGACCCTGGTATAGAACCCAGAATGATAATCTCGCCACTCAATATAAGTGCAGGCCAGAGCTCTGGAACAGTTCAAGCTACATCACACCAAGAAGACAAACACAGGTCCACTACCCAAACTGTGCCCTCCGACCACCACAGCCTCACAATGACCTCAACACATATATAGTTTATAATAATAACTAAGCCATCCAAATGATAAGCTATGCCTCACTACTCAGTATTAAAAGTACTTACTTCCCTTTGGTACCTGAAGACCTGCAATCCAATGAGATAGATAAATCCCACCATAGCCCTCAAACACACATCAGACATAATAAACTATGCCTGCTCTACCTCTACATACAAAGGTTGATGGGAGGAATGAATGAAATGTGTCTAACCGCTGGCAATTGCTCGGAGTAGCATTCTAACCCACTGGTCTTTTGCTCACTAAGCCACCTCTGAGTAGCAATAGTCCAGCATGAACTGTCAGGCAAGGTCCTCTGTAAACCGGAATACAAGCAACCCAAGACCAGTTTCGGCCTGACTGGGCCTCTCCAGCTGGGCCCAGCATGGTTCCAGTGCCCTACCTCTAGCTATCAGATGGAAGTTAGTAACTCTACTCTTTCAGATGGTTCTTTTGGATCCAATCTGAGACCTTATATGAGATCACATTCCAAAGCACTACCTGTATCCTCGTCATTAATGGGAAATGGATACAATGTATGAGAGGTACTGCACTACCTCGCTGGAGATTGGACTGCACAGATACAAATTATATCAGGCACGTAATTAAGCTATCAATACTAACCAGGCGGGTCACAGAAGGAATCTAAAACTGTCCATCTGCAATGAAGGAACAGTCATGACACCAACATCCTATAATGTTGATGATAAAAGGATACTATAGCTCTGTATTCTTACTTGATATCTCATAATCGTAATCATATGAAGGAGAACTATAGTGTAGTCAGTGTGGGCAGACCTCTGACCCTCCACCCACACTTTTTCTACATATGTTACATCCTGGGGATCCTTAAGATATCGGATTGGAGGACCTTCTAGAAGAGCCAAAGCAGTAAATCAGATTGAGAATATAAAGAGCAAGAATTGCAAAGCTAACAGATCTTGATTCAGCTGCTGTCAGCCTTTTGGCTTCATCAATGCTTGCTTTGTCGTGGATTTTCATAATTTTATTGTTGGGAAATTTGTCAATCTTAAAAAAAAACTTTTGGCTAAAAGCAAAAATGTTTTTGGTGTTAAAAAACATATTGCCATATTAGTGCCTAGTGGCACTAAAAGGAACTACTTCCTGTGTGGATGTTCTCCTTATGAAACAGTAAAATTATCTCATCACTCACAGTGAAGTCAGCCAATGGATCACCCATTGCAACATGCTGGGGTGGTCAAAAGAATGTTAATGACAGAACAGGCCAATTGATGATGAGAGCTGACTGAAAACTCCTACAAATATACTATACTGTACATATAGTTTTATAAAAGTTAATAGGTCTTTGGTAACACCAGACCTTAAAATTAACAGTGGAATAAAGCAACCTGTACAGCTTATCAGAGCCGCCAGCGTACCACAAACTAATACAAAAATATGTCTAGGGGCCAGATGTATCAAGGTTTTTTTCATTCGCAAACGGTGCGAATGCCCGTTTGCAAATGCAAAAAGCCAGTTCAGAATGTATGAAAGACATTCTGAACGCAATTTTAAGGAATCGCAAAAATAGCGATTCCTTAAAATTGCGACACTGTTTAGAGAGTCGCAAATTGCGACTCTCTAAATAAGAAATCACAAATAAGGATTCCTTATTTGCGATTTCTTAGCACATGTATGAAGCCATTCCTAAATACGATTTGGGCATTTAGGAATTGCTATTTACCACCAGGTTGAACCTGGTGGTAACCATGTGCAAAATTTTAAAATGCATTTTTCAAATTTACATGTAAAGCACACATGCCCTTTTGGCATGTGTGCACCTTACATGTCCCAAAAATACATTTTGGGGTGCAGCAGAGGGGGCCTTAGGCCCCCAGCACTCTGGGGTTTTGCATTTCAAAAATTGCGATTTCTGGTTAAGAAATCACAATTTTGGAAATGCAAAAAAATCGCAGATATGGGCCAGCAGGCCCATAGGTGCAAATGGGGACAGATTCTCGATTTGCGATTCAGTAATAGCATTTGCGATTTTTAAGAAATCGCTATTACCGAATCGCAAAAAACATACATACCTATTTGCATTTCTGAAATAGCGATTTCTTAACCATTGCTATTTGAGAATCGCAATTCGGTTGTATGATACATCTGGCCCTATATCTCTCACGCTGCCTCATCCTGGTAGAGATGCAACCTCTGAGGATAAGCACTTCAGAGCCCCACACAGAAGTAGTTAGAACTATACAAATGCTAAATGACAATAAAATATCTTAAATGGGTCCCATTAATGGCCTTCATCTGAGTTAGGAGAGCATTGGTAATGAAGTTCATTGCCTAAACGGAGTCTTTCATCCTCCAGTGGCCAGCTGGATGAACTACTTCGAGGGTTCCTGATAAAGCAGTTGCATTTGTGTAAGAATGCAGCAATTAAGAGGGCTAAAGGTGGCTGTTGAGACATTAATATCTGTAACTGAAGGCACTTCTGACAGCTGTTTAAGCGACTACACTGCTTATTTAGCTTCTTCGACAACACTGAATAAGTTTGGTGTAATCGGTGAGAACTAAATAAATTAAACGCACCAATTAAATAGTAGAGCTTTGCATTTAAAATGTTTACAATCTTGACGATTTCTAGCATAATTTATGCACCCGCGATCTGCTGAAAAGATGCAGTCGATTTGCAATAAGCAATACAAATTACTCATAAACGTCCGCTTTTTTTTCTCTCAGTGAGCAGTTGATGACCACTGACAAAACAAGCACTGGCAAAGCCAAAAGGTCTGGGATTATAACACTAAATAGTGCCGCTTTTGGTTATTAAAGTGAGACATAAAGGAAAGAGTCAGCAGGCTGAAAGGGCTATAATTCTGAATTTGTCCCCATGCAGGTCAATACAAACACTTGAGTGGAGGCAGAAAGGTAAATTCAATCAATAGCATTAAGTGAGAGATGAATACTTCACTGACTGAGCCAAGTCTCAATCCAAATGGATAGGTAAATAAAAAAAAAAGAAACTTCACTAGCGCAAAAGAACAAGTTCCTTACTTTCGGTAATGCTTTTTCTGGTAGGGACTTAATCTAATTGCAGATTTCTCACCTTAGAATACTCCCCAGGCATCAGACTGGATATGGAAAATTTTGTGCAGCACTGCTGCGCACCTGTAGCTGGAATAGATCAGTTTTGCCACCCCAGCACAGTGACTTTAGTTTCTCTCATGACTACTCCTGCAGCAAAAACGTTGAGCTACTCCAGAATGATCGTTTGACCCGTAAGCAGAATCTAACAGGATGTTAGAGTGAAGAGCCCAGTTTGCAAACCGATGAGGATGGGTGGGTTGAGGTGTTGAGGGGAGATGGGGACTGTTGGGATTGAGTTGTGGGTGGAAGGCCGGGGTCGGTGAGGAAGAAATATGTTACTTGCCTATAACTGAAGTTCTCAAGTATTGGAAGCTTTCATAGATTCACAGGCTTGAATACTCCCCCGTCGTCGAGATGGGAGTCCCCGGTGGAATATAAAATCAGGCCTGAAGATGTATGCACACAATACATGGACTAGGCCTCAACATAATAACCCATCATAGTCGTTTTGTAAAATAGACCCAAACTCAAACTTACACCAATCTGATTGCCTCACCCCTTTAGAACCTACTGTGAGGAACTGCCTTCCCTTAGATTTTCCGAGCATAAGTGCTGAAATAACCCAGAACACTGAGAAGAGAGATGGTGAGCTCCTCCGGGGAGGCGGGCGGGCCGCATGTGAATCTATGAAAGCTTCCAATACTGAAGAACTACAGTTGCAGATAACTTATTTCTTAATCCAGTATTGGAACTTTCATAGATTCACATGCTTGAATAAGAGTAGCAAGCAGTAACTAACACATTTTCTGTATCAAGAAATACTGTCTATCCCAATCATTAGAAAACATTGTCATTAGACAGTTACATGCAAAGCAATAAAATAAACCTTTAAAACATACATGAATATGCAAGAAAGGTACGTTAATAACAAACAGAAAATGTGATATTAAATTAGAAGCGGATGGTGGGAAACAAACAGCTCACCTTATCTGAACAAATGTCTAAGAACTGCTTGTCCCACCGCAGCATCACAAAGGGTCTCAGCATCCAGGCAGTAATGCTTTGTGAAGGCATGTGTTGTCCTACATGTGGCTGCTCGACAGATGTCTGGAAGGGATACCCTAGAATTGAGTGCACAAGAAGTGGACATCGCTTGGGTAGAATGTGCACGAACCTTAGTGTCCAGGGATCGACCAGCCTTCTGGTGGCAAAAGGCTATGGCACTTGAAATCCATCTAGAGATGGTTTGTTTAGAAACAGGAAGCCCTCTTCTGGGTGCACTGAATGCCACAAACAGTTGATTGGACTTTCTGATCGAGGAGGTTTGCTGCAAATAAAATTGAAGGCATCATTTGAGTTCCAAGGAATGCAGCGATCTTTCTGCCCCAGTTTGAGGCCGTAGAAACAAAGGGCCTCATTCTGACCCTGGCGGACGGCGGAGGCCGTCCGCCAGGGTACCGCCGCTGAATGACCGCACCGGCCATTCAGACATTTCCTCTGGGCCGGCGGGCGCTCTCCAAAAGAGCGCCCGCCGGCCCAGAGGAAATGCCCCTGCAACGAGGACGCCGGCTCAGAATTGAGCCGGCGTAGTTGCAGTGGTGCGACGGGTGCAGTTGCACCCGTCGCGTATTTCAGTGTCTGCGTAGCAGACACTGAAATACTTTTCGGGGCCCTCTTACGGGGGCCCCTGCCGTGCCCATGCCATTGGCATGGGCACAGCAGGGGCCCCCAGGGGCCCCGTGGCACCCCCTACCGCCATCCTGTTCCTGGCGGGCGAACCGCCAGGAACAGGATGGCGGTAGGGGGTGTCAGAATCCCCCATGGCGGCGCAGCAAGCTGCGCCGCCATGGGGGATTCTAAGGGCAGCGGTAAACCGGCGGGAGACCGCCGGTTTGCCTCTTCTGACCGCGGCCGAACCGCCGCAGTCAGAATGCCCTGCGGGGCACCGCCGGCCTGTCGGCGGTGCTCCCGACGACCCTGGCCCCGGCGGTCTTAGACCGCCGGGGTCAGAATGACCCCCAAAGTCTTTAGCACTACTGGCTCGTTGATGTGGAAGTCAGATGGCACTTTGGGAATAAATCTTGGGGTTGTTCGTAGGATGACTTTATCATCTGTAAACTTCATGTAAGGCTCCTGGATGGTAAAGGCTTGGATCTCGCTTACTCTACGAGCAGATGTTTAACGCTAAGAGGAGCGTTACCTTCCAGGTAAGAAACTCAGGGGGTCATTCCGACTTTCCCACTGGGCCGGCGGGCGCTAGCCAATATAGCACCCGCCGGCCCAGCGGGAAAGCGGCCTGCAACACTGAAGCGGCTCCGAATGGAGCCAGTGGTGTTGCAGGTGTGCTACGGTGCAGTTGCACCCGTCGCGCTTTTCACTGTCTGCTAGGCAGACAGTGAAAAGCATACTGGGGCCCTGTTAGGGGGCCCCTGCACTGCCCATGCCAGTGGCATGGGCAGTGCAGGGGCCCCCAGGGGCCCCAGGACACCCGTTCCCGCCAGCCTGTTCCTGGCGGTGAAAACCGCCAGAAACAGGCTGGCGGGAATGACGAATGAAGCACCGCCAGCCTGTTGGCGGTGCTTTGGTCATTCGCCACCCTGGCGGTCTATGACCGCCAGGGTCAGAATGAGGGCCTTAATGTCTGACTTATGAATAGACTCAAATGGGTCCTTCATCAACTGACTCAGGACTGTATCGAGCTGCCAAGACCGAGGAGGCCGTTTGGCTGAAGGAAAAGATTGGAACAAACCTTTCATAAACTGCTTGATAAGCCAATGAGACCAGAGGGATGGTCCTTTGGATAGCCGTCTATATCTGGAGATGGCAGCCAGGTGCACCTTAATGGATGCATGTTCGAGACCAGACCTCGACAGGTGGACAAGGTACGGCAAGACCAGCTCTGGAGCAGATGTAAGCGGATGAATGTCATTTGCAGTACACCATAAACAAAACCTCTTCCATTTTAAGGTATACGTCTTATTGGTACTATCTGCACGTGCTTTGGCTAAAACGGTTTGACAGTCAACGGGAACATCTAGATGGCCGAATTCATTGAACTCAGGAGGCATGCACATAATCTGAGAGGCTTGGGATCCGGATGTCTCACTTGGACCTGGCTGATGGTGAGTAGGTCCGCTATAGGTGCTAACCTGATGGGAGGACATGAAGACAGCAGCAGAAGCTCTGTGTACCACGGTTGACGTGGCCAGGCTGGAGCAATTAGAATGATCTGGCACGGCTCCGATTTGATCTTGCTGATGACCCATGGAAGAAGAGGTATCGGAGGAAAGGCGTAAGCATAAATCCCTGACCATCCTATCGAAAGAGCATTTTCCCACGACCCTGGTTGGTGATGCCAGCTTGCATAAAACCGGCATTTCGCGTTCTGAGACGTCGCAAAGAGATCCAGGTTCGGTGTTCCCCATTTGCGAAATACTGCGTCCAGCGGTGTCTGGTTCAGCTCCCACTTGTGTGAAGATGTGCAGAGCCTTCTTAGTGAGTCTGATGTGACGTTGCTGACTCCCGGAAGATGTTCTGCCCGTATGTGCACCGAATTCTGAATGCATCGGGTCCAGATGACTTGAGCTTCTGTGGAAAGCAAGCAAGACCGAGTTCCGCCCTGTTTGTTTATGTAGTGCATGGTGGTCGTATTGTCCGTCCGGACAAGCACCCATGAACCTCGGATCCTCGGTAGAAAAGCTTACAGTGCAAGGTACACAGCTCTGAGTTCGAGGAGGTTGATGTGCAGGGTAGCATGAGAATGGGGCCACCTGCCACTGACTTGAAGATCCTGGAGACATGCTTCCCATCCCTCCATCGAAGCATCCGTTGTGATTGTAAACGGAGGGACTTGAGCCAGGAATTCTAGATCTTCTGAGATGTTTGCAGGTGTTGACCACCAGCGGAGGGAGTAGACCATCCTTGTCGTTATCTGAATGATGTCGCCAAAGGAACCTTGCGTCTGCTTGCACTGTTTGTCGAGCTCTTCCTGAAGAGGGCGCATCCGAAAGGGACAGTGCGAAACTAGATTGATACAGGAGGACATCATCCTCAGTAATGACTTGAACCTTCGAACTGG
This sequence comes from Pleurodeles waltl, assembly GCF_031143425.1. Taxonomy (NCBI): domain Eukaryota; kingdom Metazoa; phylum Chordata; class Amphibia; order Caudata; family Salamandridae; genus Pleurodeles; species Pleurodeles waltl. Next base: position 661,525,312 of record NC_090451.1, read on the forward strand.
AAGAGACTTTTTTCTTCGAACTGAGTCCGCTAGGGTCAGAAGCTTGAGATGGCGTTCCTCGGCTGGGAAGGCTTTTACAAGAGTCGTGTCCAATATAGCACCCAGAAACACTATCCTTCTGGTAGGTTGAAGCTGTGACTTGTCTCTGTTGAGAGTGAGACCTAGTTGCTGGAAGAGACGTAATGTGGTCCTGAGAGAGTGGCGTAGGGTAGAGATGTCTGGAGCCTTTAGCAACCAGTCATCCAGATATGGGAATATCTGGTGTTTGAGGTGTCTCAGATATGCTGCAACTGGGGCTAAGCATTTTGAAAAAATCCGGGGGGAGGATTTGAGTCCAAGGGGTAGCACTTTGAACTGAAAGTGCTGGCGGGCTACCATGAATTTAAGAAATCTTGTGTTTGGGATGAATGGGTGTGTGGAAGTAGGCATCCTGCAGATCTAGGGAAGCCATGAAATCGCCTCTGTTGAGAAGATGTAGGACATCCTTCAATGTAACCATATGAAAAGATTGCCTTTTGAGATATTTGATGAGCTGCCTCAGATCCAGGATGGGTCTCCACAAACAGGACTTCTTTCTGATGAGGAAGAACCGAGAATAAAAACCGCTTCCTCATTGCGAAGAGGGGACCACCTCTATTGCCCCTTTGGATAACATGCCCTCTATCTCCAGGAGGAGAAGATGTAGATGTTGTTGATGCTCCCGGGAAGGTGGAGTTTCAGGAGGCCTGCAAGTGTATTCCAGCAGGTGGCCATAAGTTATGATATCCAGAACCCACTTGTCGGTTGTGATCTGCCTCCAACGTTGCAGGTGATGAGTCAAGGAGGGAGAGGTAGCCGGCCCCTGGAGGTTGTCATTGCCTGCGCAAGGCGTCCTTAGACTGTCTTCCCGATCTTCCTCTAGGAGGAGGCCTGCTGTATGCTGCCACCGGAGGCTGCCTCTGATGGCACTGGGGTCTGGATGATTGGTACTGGGAGGAGTAGGCTGGATATCGAAAAGATTGGTAACCACCCCGAAAGGAGGAATGGCCTCTACCCCAGGCTCCTCGAATGGGAGTACGCTTATACTGTAGGGACCCCAAAGACCTGGCAGTATCAGTAGCAGCTTTAATTGCCTGAAGAGCATCGTCGATATGCTTGCCAAACAGGTCTTGACCATCGTACGGGAGGTCCAGGATCTTGGTTTCAACGTCCGGTCTGAAATTTGTGGCCTTAAGCCTTCCCTGGCGCCTTAGGACTGCTGAACCAGCCAGAAGCCGAAATCCCTTGGCTGCAATGTCCAGGGCACAGTCAATCACTTCTGCAGAGGTCCGCTGACCCTCCAAAAGGATCTTTTTGGCTTCCGACTTGCTGGAATCCGGAAGCTCATCCACAGAGTGCGAGATATCAGACCACAGCTGCCTGTCGTACCTGCCCAGGAGCGCCAAGGGATTTGCAGCACGGACTACAATCGCAGACACAGATGAGAACCTCTTTCCGATATTGTCAAGGCGCCTTCCGTCTTTGTCAGGAGGGGCCGATAAAGGTGCTGAAGGGTTCTTGGAGCGCCTCTGGGCACCCTGAGAAACCACTGAGTCTGGTTTTAGGTGGCCCACCAGACATGCAGGAGCGTCCTCTGTTGCCTTATATTTTTTGTCCAGCTTTGGCAACACCGCTGGCACTGTTGCGGGGTTCTTCATTATCTTAAGCCCTTGATTCCAGACATGGTCAATATTCGGTATAGCCCTGACCGATTTTCTGTGCCGCTCTTTGAAATCATATAGAAAGCAGTCCTGCTGCATAGATGGCATCTTCAGCTCAAACCTCGCCGCATCTTTTTCCAAGAGGTTATGAAAAGAGCCAATATCCTCAGGAGGAGACTGGACTGCCAATGGTTCCAGTGAAGGGGGTGCATACTCATCCCATTTGTCCTGGTCTGAGAGAACTTCCCCTTCTTCTGCCGCCTTATCCGAAGAGGTCTGGACCTGGGGAACTCTGTGGAGCCTGAAGAGGAATTTGTTGCGCCGCAGGAAAAACTGGCAGAGGTGCTGGAGCAGCTGGTGCAGTCACTGCTGGTGTGGGGTCCTTCCCCGGCTGAGGGTAGAAGCGCTCTCTGTACTCTGCCAGCATAGCCTGGAGATCGGACACAAGACCGGAGAGGAAAGATACTGTTCCCTGTTGTTGTGGTACTGGGTCATAATACTGCTGACCATAATATGAATTGTCATCCGAATACTCCTGGCATTTGACGTGCAACTGCGAGGGACTCCTAGCCACGCCAAACAGTGCATCCTGATCTGAGTCCTCATCATCATCATCGCCATCCAAAAACCTAGATGGCAAGAGCCTTGATACCTTGCTTGGTGACGTGACAGAAGGTGTCAAATGAGCCTTAGAGAGCCTTTTTAGAGGAGTATGCTGTGCAGATTGACTCAAAGGCAATGTAGATGGTCTTTGCCTCTTCGTTGGCAACAATTTTGCAGTTGAAGACAAGAAACCAGCTGTTGTCGACGGGTGCGTCGACGAAATCGTCGTCGCTGGAAACATTGTAGCCGACGACGGGTGAACCGCCGACGAGAGTGTCGACGGAATCATCGTCGACGGAGGTGTCGTTGACGAGAGCATTGTCGACGTAGGTGCCGTTGACAGAAGTGAGGTAAGATCAATCATCGCCGGGAGTGTCGTTGGCGAGAAAAGCGTCGACGAGATGGGGCGCCCTGTAGACGAGGATGACGTCGTCAATGAAGATCCTGCAGCCACTGCCGTCAACATGAAGATAGTTACTACCACTGGTGTCACCGATGAGACAGTCGTCGACGAGGGTACTGACGACGATGGCGCCGTCAATGGCACTGAACCAGGCTTCCTAAACTTGTGAAGCACTTTAGGAGAAGGAGTAGCCGGTTCAGAAGCAGTTTTCTTTGCTTTCTTGAGGGATTGTGCACCGCTTTCTTTTTCTGTGGAGAGCCATGAATCCTAGCAGAGGCCCCTGCTGTCTTTTGTGCCATTTTTCTAGGTGGCTCTTGAACCTCAGAACTTTCCTGTTTTCTTTTCACAGGTGTTTTAGGTGCAGAAATAGAAGAAGAGGCACTGTCCTCATCAGAGGCAGAGTGTCCAGTCTTACCTCTTTGAAGCCACAACACGACCATCCCTGTCCTTCAGTGTCTTTGTAGAAAGTTTTCTGCAGATTTTTCAGTTCTTAGTCTTGTGGCTGGGGTACAGGCAATAAGTACACTCCTCATGTGGGTCCTCCACATATAACCTTTTCTTTAAACATGAGGCACAGGATCTGAAAAGGCCTTTCTTTGGTGTCTCTGACATGGCAGCCAGTTTGAATCACCAGATTAGAAGATAAATGTCCAAAAGCTGTAGAAACATATCTTCTGAGACAAAATCTTGAGCAGAGCTCAAAGGAGACTCCTCAGCACAACGTGCGGTGGAAAATCTGAGGGAAGGCACCTCCTCTCAGGAGGTTCTAAAGGGGTGAGGCAATCTGATTGAAGTTTGAGTTTGGGTCTATTTTACAAAACAACTATGTTGTGTTATCATGTTGAGGTCTAGTCCATGTATTGTGTGCATACATCTTCAGGCCTGATTTTATATTCCACCGGGGACTCCCATCTAATGACGGGGAAGTATTCAAGCATGTGAATCTATGAAAGTTCCAATACTGGAGTAATCTGCAGTTAGAGTCTCCATCAAAAAAAGCATTACTGATGTAACTTGTTCTAAAAGAGACTTCTAACCACAAATTCCTCACCTTGGGATAGATACCCAAGCGATTCCTCCATGGAGGTGGGTCTGCAAACTGGCTCAAACGAGGAAAGCCTGCAAGATTGAACAAGCAAAATGCCTGTCTCGATGCACATGACGTTTGAGAAGTGGTGCTTCGTGAACATGAGGAGGGATGACATGTAGCAGCCTGACAGATATCCCGAACAGGTACCCCTAGTGTTAACGCAGTAGAAGCAGCCTTGGCCCTGACAGAATGGGCACCCAAGACCTCAGGAGGCTGCTTCTTAGCCAGTGCATAGCAAATTTTAATGCACAGTACCCTCCATCAAGAGATGTTTCTCTTCTGCACTACCTTTTTCTACTCCTGTGATTCTGATAATGAGTTGATAGTTCACCCGGTGGTCTTTGGAAAAACCCATGTGAAAGGACAGTGCCCTTTTTGGATCCAGATGATGGAGCCTCTCCTCTTCCTAGAATGATGAGGTGGAGCAAATTATGCCAACAAAGTGTTGTTTTGGCCACCAAAGTAAGGGATTACCACCTTCAGTATGGAGGCACAAGTCCAAAGAACCAGTTTATCCGGGTAGAAGCTGATGTATGGAGGGTTAGCTGAAAGAGCATGAAGTTCACTGACTTTTCTGGCCGATGTATTGGCCAATAAGAAGACCATCGTAAGAGTCTGGCTTCTTAGTGGGCAGCTATGTATGGCTCGAATGAGGAACCCATGAGAAAAGTTAGGACCAAATTAAGCTCCCACTGGGGCATGATGAAAGGTGTAAGAGGGAACAAAGGTTGCAAACCCTTAATAAAACGTGTAACAACAGGTGACAAACAGTCCCAGCTGATCTAGCAACTGCAGGAAAGCCAATAAAGCCACAAGATAACCTTTGACAGTGCCCACGGCAAGGCCTTGACGGGGTCTTGACAGTATAATAGCATCTTCTACAAGGAAGTGGGTCAACATGACAGGAGGAGCACCAAGCCACATATTTGTCCTAAAGGCAGGGTATACAGTCCTTTTTTAGAGATATCTGGCTTCCAAACTTGCATCACAAATCCTGGGAGGAAGAGCAAAGGCATTCAACAGTTGCTGCTCAATCTCCACGCATGAAGCTGCAGTGTGGGCACATGTGGGTGTAGGACCCTGCCCTGCTGTTGTGACAGAAGATCCTCCCAAAGGGGCAGTCTGATCGGAGGGCAGATGCTCATGCTCAGGAGTTTAGGATAGCAAACTCTTTTTGCCCAGTCCGGAGCCACTGCGGTGACTTGAGTCTAGTTGGTTCTAATATTTTTGAGAACTTGGGGTAGGAGTGGTATTGTGGAAAAGCATACAGTAGTCCCTAACTCCAGTCTAATTGGAACATGTCTCTTAATGGGAGCCTTGGAAACTCCAGTGAGCTGAAGTGCTGATATTACACGTCCTGGCGGTGGTGAACAGAACAGGTGAATGTCCTCGTCATTCTCTGAAGAGACCTTGCACCACCTCCAGAAGTAAACACCACTCATAATCTGCAAGGCATCAATAGTCTAATATGCAGTCTCTGGCGTTCAGAGATCCCTCCAGGTGTTGCATGACCAGGAAGATGTCCTGTCGCTCCAGCCAAGTCCAGAGGCACAGGGTCCACATACCCACTAAACCCTGTTTGTTGCAGTGCCACATCGCAGTGATGTTGTCTCTGAGCACCTGAACCAATATTCCTTGGATGGGAGGGACACTTTCCAAAGACTAAGCAAATTGCCCTCAGCTCCAGGAGGTTGATGTGGAGCTTGGATCCCACCGAAGACCAGAGACCTCTGATCTCCTCCTCTCCTTGGTGGCCTTCCCAACCCAGAAGTGATGCGACACTGTCAGTCCAGGTGGGGAAGGGAGTGAGATCTGCCATTTATCCAATCACAGGTTGTCAACCACCACTGCAGATGTTTTGCAGTTTTCCCCTCAAATCAGGAGCAGGTCAAAGAGATTCCCCTGGTGTTGTGCACACTGGGACTTCAGATCCTGCTGTAGAGCTTGCATATGCCATCGAGCATGCTTCACTAGGAGGATGCAGGAGGGCATCAGTCTCAGCAGCCTCAGAGTCAGTCTCACAGAAATCCAGAACTGAGGTTGAAGCATCTAGATCATAGCCAGCATGTCCTGGACTCACCGCTCCAGAGAATAGGTGTGGAACTGTCCCATGTCCAATATGACTTTGATGAAAGGGAGCATCTGAGAGGGAGTCAAGATGTGACTTTGGCACATTGATGGCGAACCCCAATGTGTGCTGAAGCTTCACCATAGTCTGGAGATGAATGACAACTGATTGGGGCATGCCTGCCTTCAACAGCCAGTTGTCAAGGTAAGCGAAGACTGGGACACCTAACCTCTGCAGGTGTGTTACAATCACCACCATCACTTTCGTGAACACCCAAGGGGCACTGGTGAGGCCAACACAGGTAATGCCGATGAGCTTGCAGGTTGAGTATGTGAAAATATGCATGCTGCAGGTCCAACACTACCACCTAGTCCCCGTGTTCCAGGGTACACAGACCCTGAGCCAAGGTGAGCATCTTAAAATTTTTCTTTTTTAAGAAAGGCATTCAGAGGGCACAGTTCTAGTATGGTGTGGAGAGCTCCTTTCTTTTTCAGCATCAAAAAGTAGCAAGAGTAACAAACATGCTCTACTTCTGATGCAGGCACCACTTGATGACTTCTTTGACCAAAGCAGCTTGCACTTCCTGATGGAATAAGTAGGGATGGTCCTCCTTCAGCAGTTCTGAGGATAGTGGCAAGAGAGAAGGGGTTTCCATAAATGGAAGGGCACATCTTTTCTGCACAAACTGGAGCACCCACTTTTAGGAAGTTATTTCACTCCATAAGGGCAGGTAGGGCCTGATCCTGCCACCAACTGGATAGTTGTGCTAGGTGGAGGAATCACTAAAGCTGCTTAGAGGCTGTAGGGACAGAGGACTGGACATTCGCTGGCTCTGGCTCTCGTGTCCTGTGTGGGATCTGCAACCCCAGTCACGAATAGGCTGGAAAGCCAACTGGGAAGTTGGTTAGGGATGGTTTTGCAGATGCAACCACAGAAGGAAAGAAAGTACTGTTGCTGTGGTCAGGAAGCCAGAGGGAGGCCCATGGATCTGGCAGTGACCCAGCTTTCATGAAAAAGCTTGAGTGCCATGTCAGCTTTGTCACCAAAGAGATGACAGCCACCAAAAGACATATCAATCAAGGATGACTGGATAACCCCCAAAAACAGAGTGGATCACAACAACATGTGGCGGTGAAGTGCCACCATAGAGGCCATTGCTCTGCCTAGATAGTCTGTGGTGTCCAGTACACACCTCATTGCAAATTTTGCTGTGTCTCGATCATCCACAATGCTTGGTTCAGGATGACTCAGCCTTTTTTAGGGAGCATGGGTAGCAGCTGCTCAACGGTGTTCCTCAGAGAAAGGGAATACTTTCCCAAAAGACATGTGGTCTACACCAACCACAAGGCCAAGCTGGTGGAAAAGAAGATACACTTCCCAAAAGCATCCAGCCTCTTGGATTCCCCATCCCGTGGGGTGGAAAGGAATACGTTTGGGTTGACCTTAGTTGCTCAGGCCTGCACCACCAAGTTCTCCGGGGAGGGATGCTGCCAAAGTAAGGTTGGGTCTCCTGGGGCGGGACAATGGCAACATGCAATCATGCGGTGCACAGAAGCCCCTCTGTAAGGTTTAGCCTAGGTCCCAAGAAGAACGTCTGTGAGGACCTCGTTAAAGGGGTGCAATGGCTTACAGGAGCTCAGCCCCGGATAAATACCCTCTGACAGCTGGCAGTATGTCAAGGACCTATGCATCACAGTTGCAAAAGATGTGCCTTATTCTGAAAAAAGGCCCAGAGGAAAAAGCATGCCATAGTCCAGGGAGGTATCCAGGCCACAGGAGTTACCCAGCTCCTTGTGCAAGTTTTGTTCTTGATTGCTGTCCTCTTCAAAGGGTTTATACACCTCTTCTTCATCCATCTTCAGAAAGAAATGGCCTCTCCAAGGGTGGCAAGTCCAGGGGATGATACGCCCTGGATGGCGCCAGAATTGACATGAGGGCTGCGCCGTCTCAAAGTTGTAAAAGGCTTGTCGTCCACCACAGGAGACATGTTCATTGGGACGACTGGGGTTGGGGTGGGTGGAGGAGGCAGCAGTGTTGGCGTGAAACAGAATCTGGGGGGTGGATGAAGAGGGCCTGGATGGCGTCAGGCGTAAATCTTATGGTGGTAACCCTGCAGGGGCATCTCTCGGCTCCATGGAGCCTAAAGACACATCAGAGGAGTCGTTGGCCCAAACATGGCATGCATGGTGTCATAGAAGTGTTTCAGCTGAGCAAGGGTCGATCCACCTCCAGGGAACTCAAGGAAGTCTGAAGCGGAGCCGGCTGTTAACTCTGCAGGTGGATTGCGGGAGCCAGCCCTTGAAGCACAGCATCTGGATGGGGAAGCCAAAGAGCGCTTTGATGACTTCTTTTTTTTTTTTTTTTTTTTTAGCTTATCCAGCTTTGAGATATATGTTTGGACCGGAAGACAATCACACACAGAGGACAAGGAATAAAACTTGGGTCCCCAAGGATGGTCCCACCAGCTAGAGATACAGCATATTAGACTTGAAAAAACTGCCCTCACCCACTAATAGTGGCATGCTTCATCATAGGGCAATGCTAACACAGTCCCACACTAGCCAACATTAGGAATGGAGCAAAAGGGAGGGGAAACAAATAACACAGACCAACATACGAGGATCAGACACACACAACACCTCATTCACATGGTTAAAACTATCTCAGGTGATACCATACTCAATCTTTATTCCAAGGTTCACTGGATAGGATTAAAAGAAAATCAACAATAGGTGGTGAAACGGGGACATGATCACCCCTACACCCCAGATGGCTGTTCAAAGGTCAACATGTTTTGGCCGTTTTCATCGCCCCTACGGGTCACTCGGCCTTCATCCGGACCCTCAATCCCCTTTAATTCATATTTCATACCCTACCTGTAGTGCCTTCAAATTGTGTCCAAATATGCCTTTGGGTTCAAATGTCCCCCTGTCTTTTGGCACACTCACTCAGGATTGCCAAGTTATCATTGTCAATCTCCAAAACTGGAGTTCGGTGGAAGCACCTCCCTGTAGTCACACACTTGTCAAGGGGCCGGTCAAAGCGGATCGAGGGTCTCCACGAGCATTTTGGGTTTGGAGGCACTCAATTTGAGATGGCTTCATGTCATCCATTGGTCAACTGCCCAGAGTCAATGGTAGATTTTTGATGTTTCAATATCCTTTGGCTTTCCAAATTCAGATGTACATGTGTGTCATCTACACACGACAGGTGAAGTCAGAACCATTAAACAGATCTGGTATTGATTTCATATAAATTTTGAAAAGCATGGGTGAGATTATTAAAAAGAGATAGAAAAAAAAAGGTTACAATGCTATGGATATCTAGTCCCTAGTGAATTGCGTTATTGGGCACATTTTTATCACATTATTTGGGGGAAGTACCTCCCAACCTCTATAGGAGGGCTGGCTGAGTTATATCCACTAGGTAGTAGTAAATATCAGTGTCAAGATCGTGGTTGGTTCTCCCAGGCGCTGCTTTGGGTGCAGCACCTCCAGGCAAGCGGTCAGTCAATAATGACTAGCGTAAAGAAGCACTGGCAAAGCCAATAGGTCTGGTCGTTTGGCTGCTAATTCAGACCTAGTGGCTGTGCCGTGTTTTTTGCCTATGCTTATCAGGTTCGGCAAAAAGGGGTAAATGTTTTTTGCTGATGAACTAGTGTGCGGGAAAGTAAACGCTGTGCCTCTATGAACAACCTCCACAGCCCGACCCTCTCTCTCCCTGTTTAATTCATTGTTTCCCTCAAAGCGGATTATTCGGCACCGTCACATGGAGTGGGGTAGCAGCAACATGAAAGGCGAGCTCTGGGAACGGTTCAGGCCTGAAGGCCTCGGCCCTCCTGCTCAGCCATGGTCAGTGGACTGTGGCCACATGCATCCTTTTGGAACCAGGGGAGCGTAAAGGCCCTTCAGAGAGTAATTAATGAGGCCAGAGAGAGGTTCTGGGCCAGGAGTCCGTGGACCGAGAAGCATTAACCAGCCTCTGAAAGAAAATCCGAATTAATCCCGTAACCTACCAACCAGCTCCCCCTCACCCCGTTCTTCTGATAGGCGCTGGGTGCAGCCTGCAAATAGGAATGGAGAGAGAGAGACGTCCTGATAATGGGACCGAAGCAAAACCGAGGGTCAAGCTTTCAAGTAATGTGAGTCAAGCAAATGAGGGACAGGCCCTGTTCTAACGGGAATCTGCCAATGGGAGGCCAGGCCTCCTGCTAACTGGACTCAAGTTATGTAAGGGACAGGGCTTCTGCTAATGGGACGCGACCAATCGGAGGGCCAGACTCCCAGCTAATGCTACTCAGGTAATAGAGACGTGCGAGGCAACAAGTAAACACAGAGAGCCAAGCCAATGATCTGACTGGCTCTAAGAGTCCATGCAGGAGCCCAGCACTGGAAACGTTTGGCATGTATATCATGCAACAACCATTATGTAAAATAAGATAACTTCTCTTTAAAATGCAAATATTTATTTAGCACTCAGAAGCGTTTCACCAAAGTACATCAGACTGCATCACTTCGATGAGAAGGATTTAATAAAAGTGATAGTTCTTAAACCCTAACTTGGAAATATTCCTGCCCACCCCTCCCCGGTGTCATTTATACCCTTAAAGTGGGCCAGATTCTTATTATAAATAGAGCAACACCGTAGTCACTTAATTCAAACGCTAAGGGGTTCAGAGCAGCAAATATATTGAACTCAGGTATCTGAAGGTACTATCATATGTGTTGTTAAAGAAAAAAGAGGCTCAGTGAAGTGAATATTTTCCAAGGGACACACAATTTGCAAACACAGCAGCTGAGATTGATCGCTGGGTTTCTTGTTGCACGTTGTGCAGTTTAGCCACAAGATGGGTATCTTTTTCTGTTTCCTGCTTACGTCATCATTTAATGCACTGTTTTTATTTCCTGGAGCACAAGGTTAGAGCATGGTGGAAGGCACAAGCCACATGAAAGCTTGTTTCGTGTTGGGATTCAGGAGATTGGAGGGGCAAGGTTTCCTACAAAAGAGACTACAGCAATCAGAGGGACAGGCGTCCAGCTAATTGGACTGATGCAAAGGGGCAGGCTTCCAGTTTACAGGCAGAAACGCCTACGCCTCATGAGATGCAAAGGGGCATGGATCCAGTTTACAGGCAGAAACACCTATGCCTCATGAGATCCTAGAACGGGTGCTATGGCGGAGGAGCGTCGCCCCCCCTGCCAGCAGCAGAAGCAGCGAACTTTTCACAACAAAGGGATAATAAACTATGTTTATTATACATTCGTTGTGAAAGGAGCTGTGCCATGGGGGTGACGAGCAGTGAGGGGGAGTTAGAGCGCAAGTGTGTTTGGACGGCCGTCTCGGGCCGGCCAAACATGCATGCGCACAGTGCTCTCTGTTTCCCTGCTGCAGGATGTCAGAACTGAAAAGTTGCCGATAGCCAACTAGCTATTGTTGACTTTGTCATTGAAGAATCCAGACGCCAAGGTCCATAGGAAAGTAATAACTGATCAGATTTGCGAAAAGTTTTAGTTCGCTGGAGAAAAAACTTAAGGCATCTCTTTACATCCAATGTGTGGAGGGACTTTTCCGCTGGAGATGTCGGATTAGGAAAATACGTCTGGAGAATAACTGGCTGATTCAGATGAAATTGAGAAGGAACTTTAGGAACAAACTTTGGATTTGTTGTGAGAATGACGAAATCGACCGTGAAACGCAGAAAAGTTTGCTGTATTGTAAAAGCTTGAATTTCACTGACCCTTCTGATGGACGTGATCGCTAGAAGGAAAGCTACCTTCCGAATAAGGAATTTAAGATCTGCTTTATGTATGGGTTCGAACGGAGGCTTCATTGAAAGCACCACATTAAGGTGCCATTCAGGCGAAGGCAACATTACTGAAGGAAAAGCTCTGAATAAACCCCTCATGAACTGCTTAATCAGACGTCACGAGCAAATTGAGGCCGTGTCCGAAGAACGTCTGTATGTCGAAATTGCTGCCAAGTGCACAAGGCCAGATTTTGCCAACAATAACAGGTATTGTAGAATCTACTCTGAAGAAGCCTCATAAAGGTGTAAGTTGTGCTGCTGATACCAACAACAGAACCGCTTCCATTAGAATTGATACGATTAGTTTGTGCTGTCTGCTCTTACCTTGGACAGTATATCTTTACATTCTGGGGTTATTTTGAGATGCTGAAACTCATGGAATTCAGGAGCCAAGCATGCAAGTGTAGTGACATCCGATCTGGATGGAGGATCTGCCCCTGGCGCACTGAAAGTAGCATTGGAATTGAAGCAAGGCGTATTGGTGTGGTTTCTGATATCAGAAGAAGCTCCAAGTACCAGCATTGCCTGGGCCATTTGGGAGCAATTAGTATTAGGCGACAAGGCTCACTCTTCATTTTGGCTATGACTTTGGAGATCACTGGGATGGGGGGGAAAAGCGTACGCATAGATCCCGGACCATCGCATCAAAAGGGCATTCTCCCAAGACCCTAGGAGGGGATACCGACTTGCGTAAAATCATCATTTGGCATTGTTGTTTGTTGCGAATAGGTCTAGAGTTGGCTTCCCCCATGTTGCAAACATTTTGTACAGGTGAGCTTGATTCAGTTCCCATTCGTGACAATCGCTGTGGTTTCTGCTGAGTGCGTCCGCTAGCGGGATGCGCACCCCTGGATCATGCTCGGCTCTCAGAGAGATGTTGTGTTTTGTAAGGCAGTCAAATAGTTCCGGGGCTTCTTGTGAAAGTGTTAAAGACTTTGTGCCTCCCTGTTTCTTTATATAATACATGCTGGTTGTGTTGTCTGTCCACACCAGCACTGAAGAACCTCTTATCCTCAGGAGGAACGCTTGCAATGTGAAGAAAATGGCTTTGAGTTCTAGGCTGTTGATATGCATCAGCCTTTGGTGGCTTGGTCATTTCCCCTGGATTTGGACATCTTGGAGATGCCCTCCCCATCCTTCCATGGAAGCTTCTGTGGTAATGATAAATTGTGGGACTAACGGAATGAATGTGAGGCCTTGAGAAAGATGAGACTGACAAGCCCACCAGCCCAATGTCCTTATCATTATTGGTGTAACCAGAATGCGATCCTTGAACAAACCTTGCGATTGGTTACACTGAACTTGCAATTCTTCCTGCAATGGTCTCATTTTGAGATATGCATGTGGTACCAGATTGATGGTGGAAGATATCACACCCAGGAGCGATTTGTATGACCTCACTGAAAGAAACCTTCTTTTTTATATTATCTGTGCCAGAGATGTTAGACGATCCTGCCGTTCCTGCGTAAGGAAAGCTTTGTTCAGCTGCGTGTACAGGATAGCTCCAAGAAAAGTCATCCTCTGAGTGGGAGTTGTGCAGGATTTTTTGACATTGAGCATGAGACCTACTCTTTGGAAAAGTATAATATAATCTTTTGTCGCTGCTAAAGTTCTTTGCGTGGTGGATGCCTTGAAAAGCCAGTCGTCCAGATATGGAAACACCTGGTGATCCTGCTGCCTGAGAACAGCTGCTACTGGTGCCAGACACTTGGTGAATATACGAGGAGCTGATATGAGCCCGAAGAGAAGGACTCGGAACTGATAGTGAATACCAGCCACTGTGAAACGGAGATATCTATGCTTGGTATGGATGAGGATATGACAATAAGCGCCCTCCAGGTCCAGAGATGTCATATAGTCTCTGCTGTTCAGGAGATTTAATATGTCTGAAAGAGTGATTATTCTGAAAGTTTGTTTGCGGACGAACTTGTTGAGATGCCGAAGGTCTAGAATAGGTCTCCATTCCCCTGCTTTCATTCTAACAAGAAAAACACGGGAATAGAAGCCTTTCCCTCTCTGAGCCACTGGAACTTGTTCTACTGCTCCCTTGAGAAGCATCAATTCGACTTCCTTTTTCAATAAGTGAAGATGAGTGGAATGTGGGAGAGTGGTAAGTGGCCTGACAGTGAATTCTAGGGTGTGACCATAAGCCACAATGTCCAACACCCACTGATCTGAGGTGATAGTCTTCCAATTGCGCAGCTATCTGGTTATGTTTGCTCCTACTTGATGCTGGGATAGGTGAGTAGCTGGTACTACTGCAGGGTCATTGTTTACGTCCTGTGTCTCTGGGCTGATGAGAAGACTTCCGACGGGCACGCTGCCTACAGAAACCAGCCGTAGTTGGTTGTCTATATGATTGTGATGGTCTGTATTGCTGGTACGGCTGAAACTGCTGAGAACGCAAATAAGATCCTCTGTAGGAGGAAGAGCCATGCCCCCTTGCCCCTCGGAAAGACAGTTTTCTATATCGTAAAGAGCCACGGGACCTAGCGGCATCAGTGTCAGTTTCAATGGCAAGAAGAGCCTTATCTATATGCTTGCCAAAAAGCATGTCTCCATCGTATGCCATATCCAAAACCTTTGTTTGCACCTCAGGTTGAAATGAAGTGGCTTTCAATCATCCCTGGCGCCTCAGAACGGCAGCGCCTGCTAATTGCTGAAACCCGGTTGAGGCTATGTCCATGGAATTATCAATAATCTCAGAAGAGGCACGCTCCTCCTCCTGTAAAATCTTCTTTGCTTCTTGCCTCTGCTTCTCAGGGATGAGATCTAGGAAAGGCTTGATATCTGACCACATCTGCCTATCATAGCGTGCTAAGATGGCTAAGGCATTAGCTGCTCTTACTGTAACGGCCAACATGAGAGAAAACCTTTTCCCTATCGTGTCAAGGCGTCGATCATCTCTGTCTAGTGGCACTGAGATAGGGGCTGCTGGATTTTTAGAACATCTCTGAGCAGCCTGTGATATCTGAGAGTCTGGTTGAGGATGCCCCGTGAGACATGCAGGAGCATCATCCGGAGCCCTGTATTTCTTGTCAATCCAAGCAGGACCACTGGCACCATAGCTGGGTTTTTCATGATCTTGACACCCTCCTGCCATAAGTGGTCAATGAATAGACCATATCAATTTCCGTGCTTGATCTTTGAAGTCATACAAGAAGCAATCGTAATTCTTCACTGTGATGGGTAAATGAAACCACTCTGCTGCCCTTTTCATGATCGAATGAAACCCAAGAATGTCTTCAGAAGTGGAGTCAGCTGTAGGGTATTGAGGAGGAGATGGAGTAGGAATAACATAATCCTGCCAATCGTCATGCTGAGATGGTAATTCACCTTCTTCCCTTGTGTCATCCTTCAGTGTAGAAGGATCATCTCTAGGCGGAGGAACAGCATGTGGAGGTGGCATCATTCTGTGTGTCATTGGAGGTGGAATGTCTGGTGGTGGAACAGAAGCTGTATTTGGCGGAGTAGATGGTGGTGTCTCTCTGTGGCGGAAAATGCCGTTTGTAATCTGCCAGCATGCTCTGAAGATCCTCTATAAGCGAACAAGGCATAACCGCCTGCTCCTGCGGGCGTTGGTAGTCCGTATAAAAGTGGTGTTCCGCATATTTCTGACTAGAGGGTGTACGATAGTATCCCTTAACCTGTTGAGCCTGATCATCTTCATAGTATTCGTCTTCCTCTCCCTGATATTTCACATGGAGTTCTGAGGGACTATGAGCCTGTCCAAAAGGTCCTTCACCATTTGAGTCCTCCATGTCTAAAAGGTGACTTGGAAGAAGAGGTGAAATGTTTGTCGCATGAGTCATGGTAGGCTTGTGGTAAGTTTTAATCTTGATCCTCGTCGACATTGTCCTCGTCGGCGGGAGCGTCAACGGTGGTTCCACCGCTGACAGAACTGTAGCCGGAGGGACCGTCGATGACGGAACTGTCGACGGCAGGAGTGTAGACGATGAAGACGTCGTCGAAGGGAGCATCGATGATGGCAACGTTGATGATGGCAGCGTCACCAGTGGTGATGCCATCAACGGCGGCGCTGGTGAAGTCCTAGATTTCTTCGAGTCCTCGCAGATGAAATTGGCACCAGCGTGGAGAATGTCGTTATCGTAGTCGACGCAGATGGTCTCGTCGACGATGACTTCGTTGTTAATGGCAAAACAACCAGAGATTTGAGCCCCTTTTGTTTAAATGGCTTACAGGGGGGTAACTGGAGCAGAAGAAGCTACGTCTGAGGAGGGTTGCTTTTCTCTTTCACTCTCTTTTGAGTCCTTAGAGTGATGATTAATTTTTAGGGACTTCCTGCTCTCCTAAGGAGTTCCCTCAAGAGATCTAGCCCATATGAGATTTAAGAACAGAGTCACTGTCCTCATCGGATGATGTTTTCTGAGCTTTGGTTATCTGAAGCCACAATAACAATCTTCCCTCTCTGTCTCTCAGAGTTTTTGGTGGGAAGGTATGACAGATCTTGCAGTCCTGTGCCTTATGAGTAGGATGGAGGCAATTGATACAGTTTTTATGTGGCTCGTCCACATGAACTCTCTTTTTCCCACAGGTCTTACAGGGACGAAAGAGGCCTTTAGAATCAGAGATAATTTTGAAAATAAGAAAATCCAAACCTCTCTGAAGAAAAAACAGTGGAAATAACTGAGCAGAGCTCAGGGAGACTCCCTTCACACTTGACGTGCGGTGAAAATCTGAGGAAGGGAACTTGTCTTGGGAGTGTTCCAGAGGATGCTGTCACCAGATTGGCTTTGGTTCAATTTTGGTCCATTTTAAATAATGACATGGACAATCTAGCAAATTTAGGCCTGTATGCATTGCAAACTCTATGGTCAATCTGGTTATTGCAATGTACTGCTTTGTAGGATACTGTGGGACTCCCACTTCGACGACGGGAGAGATTCAAGCATGTAAATCTATGAAAGGTCCAATAATGGAAAATAATTAGTGACATAGAGGAGAGTAGCATGTAGTGTTGAAGAGTGGAATGGCGGATAGTGGAATAGAGTGTTGTAGAGTGGAGTGGCAGAGAGTGTTGTGTACTGGAGTGGCATGGTATAGAGTTGCGTTGAGTGCCACACAATGGAGTGGCGTAGAGTGGACTGGTGTAGATTTCACTGACAAAGTTGCAAAGTACAGTAGCATAGAATTCAGTGGCATGCAATGCAGAGTTGTAGAGTGCAGTGGTGTAGATTAGAGTGGTGCATTGTAGAGCGGACTGCTGCAGAGTTGAGTGGTGCAGAGTGGCGTAGAGTGCAGTATAGTGGCGTAGAGTGCAGCAACAGACTGGCATAAAGTGACAGTGTGGTGCAGACTGGAATAGTAGATTTGAGTGCATAGGGCAGTGGCGCTGAGTCGAGTGGCATACAGTGCTGTGGCGTAGAGTGCAGAGTACAGTTGAGTGGCATAAAGTGCAGTGGCATAGAGTGGTGCAGAATATACTGCCATAGTGTAGTGCAGAGTACAGTAGAGTGTCAGAGTGCAGTAGTGTTGACTGGAGTAGAGTTCCACAGAGAGCAATGGCATTCAGAGAACCTGCCAGATATTGAACCACCATGTCCAGAGGCGCAGAGCCTCCTGATAAATGGTCCATGAACCCACCCCGCCCTGCTTGTTGCAGTACTACATGGCGGTGGTGTTGTCCGTGAACGCCTGCACCATTTTCCCTTTGAGAGAGGGGAGGAATGTGTTCAACCCCAGTCTGATCACCCTGAGCTAAAAAAGTCTGCTATGGACCTTGGACTCCGCCAAAGACCAGACGCCTCTGATCTCTACCTATCCCATGTGGCCGTCCCATCCAAGGAGTGACGCATCTGTCACTACGGTCAGATCTGGTTTGGGAAGGGAGAGGGATCTTCCACTGACCCAATCATGGTTCTTTAACCACCACTGCAGATCTTTTGTAGTTCCCTCTGAGATCTGGACCACATCGGAGAGGTTCCCCTGATGCTGCACCCACTAGAACTTCAAGTTCCACTGCAGAGCCTGCCTATGCCATCTGGTCTGTTTTATCATCAGGATGCAAGAGGCCATGAGGCCCAGCAGCCTCAGTGCCATTCTCACTGAAATCCAGGATAGAGGCTGAAACACCAGTATCATAGCCTGAATATCCTGGAAGCGCTGCTTGGGAGGATAGGCCAGAAACTGCTCTTTGTCCAGAACTGCTGCAATAAAAGGGATCATCTGAGAGGGAGTCAGGTGTGACTTCGGCACAATTATAATGAACCTCAGCGAATGCAGGAGGTTCGCCATAGTCTGAAAGTAGGAGATGACAGCTGAGGGAGAACCTGCCTTCAACAGCCAGTTTTCGAGGTAGGGGAAGACTGAAACCCCTAACCTGCACAGATGAGCCGCTACCACTGCCATCACTTTGGTGAACACCCGAGAGGCACTGGTAAGGCCAAAGGGGGCATTGTAGATTGAAAATGCTCATGACCTACCACGAACCGCAAGTAACATCTGTGGGCAGGCAGGACGGGAATATGGAAATATGTGTCCTGCAAGTCCAATGCTACCATCCAGTCTCCTGGGTCCAGGACAGATAGGATCTGAGCCAGAGTGAGCATTTTGAACTTCTCCTTCCTAAGGAAGAGTTTGAGGGACCGGAGGTCTAAGATAGGGCGGAGGCCCTTGTCATTTTTGGGCACCAAAAAGTAGTGGGAGTAACAACCACAACCTGCTTCTGGCACAGGGACCCTCTCTATAGCTCCCCTGGCCAAGAGAGCTGTAACTTCCATGTGGAGAAGTGCCAGGTCCCCTGTCATCCAATCATAGGATGGTGCCATGGGTTGAGGGGTGGTCTCAAAGGGGAGGGAGTAGCCCCTTCAGACTATTTGCAAAACCCACCTGTCTGACGTGATGCTGTTCCAGCGAGGCAGGTGATGGTGAATGGTCCCTGGTGGGGAAGCATCAGATTAAGAAGGTTTGGAGGCTGCGGTTGAGTGGGGTGGGGGTGGACTGGCTAGACCACTGGCTCCCTGATCCACAAGGACACTGGATCCCACGTCCCTGGTCACGCAGAGGCTGAGCAGCATGCGCGGCACAGTGCCTGGCAGAGAACGGACGTGGCTGGTCGCCCCTTCCGTAGCCACGAATGGGGCAAAAAGCTGACTGACCAGGGCGAGTGGCAGCAGTGAGGCCAAGGAACAAGGCCGTAGCCCGGAACTCCTTAAAGAGCTTGTGTGCTAAGTCTGCATTGTCTCCAAAGAGACGGGTGCCATCAAAGGGCATGTTCCATAGATTGGATTGGACATCCCGTGAAAAGCCAGATGTCCTTAACCAGGTATGGTGCTTCAAGGCCACAGTTGATCTGCCTTGAGAGCCACTTGTATCCAGTCCACTTTGAATAATGAACTTAGCTGCATCTCGCCCATCAGTAACAGCTTGGGAGAGAATGGCCAGGGCCTCCTCCGCGACTTATGGCAGCACTTGTGCAGCCATGTCCCATAAAGGGTGGGTGTAGCGGCCCAAGTATGGTATTCACTGACTGCAATGCCAAGCTAGTGGAAGAAAACAGCTTCTTCCCAGGGTGAACCAGCCTCTTCGATTGCCTATCCGTGGAGCGGAAGGAAACGCGCCATGGAATGTTGAGGCTTGGATGACCAAGCTCTCGGGGGTAGGGTGTTAGGTCAGGAAAGCTGAGTCATTAGGTGCAGGCATATGGTGGCGGGCTATTGTCCTATTAACAGGAGCACCTGTGCTGGGTTTGGACCAGGTCCCAACCAGGACATCAGTGAGGGCTTTGTTAAAGGGCAAAAGAGGTTCAGACATGGAAGCCCCAGACTGAAGCACCTCAGTTAGGAAGGTAGTCCTGACAGCCACCAAAGGCAGCTTGAGGCCCAAGGCCTCAGTCGCTCTCCGCACCACCATGGAGTCCCTCCTCCGTAGGAAAGGTAGGGGGAGAAAGCATACTAGCTTCAGGAAAGGTATCCAGACTGCTGGTTTCACCCAGTTCTTGAGCCCAGTCCATAGGGTCTTCTACCTGGTATTCTAAAGGGTCCAGTGACCCCTCCGTACTCTCACCAAACTCATACCCATAAGAAAAAGGGTCAGTATCCAACCTAGGGACCAAGGTCCCCTCTGAAGTCGGAATCCTCGTCGCGCGACACTGCTCCGACTCCGAGTTGGCAATGAGTATAGGACAGATGCTGCCCGCTGGTCCGGCGGCGTCAGGAGCTTCGATGCCGGAACCGTCATAGGGGAAGGTCATACTGGTAGGACCAATGCGGTTCAGATCTCGAAGCAGATCCCTGGGTACCCCTCGGAGCTGAGGCCGAAGCCGCCAGCATGGATCCCGAAGGGGCCCCTGCCAACCCTGAGGGGCCCAAAGGTTCTCCAGCAGGGGCAGACTGTCCAAAGATGAGATGCGTGCCTCGTAAAATTCCTTCTGTTGGGCAGGGGTGTCTCTGGCTCCCAGAAACTCAGGAAGGCACAGAGCTGACCCAGAAGTACGCTCCAAAAACATAGGCCTACAGCGGAGCCTACTGAGTAGAAGCAAACCCTCCAACTGAAATGTAGCACACACCGAGAACAGGTAAGATCTTAAAGACAAATTGCATAAACATTAAAAGAGGCTCAGAATATCTACACTGGAAGACAACTAAGCACTGTACTCTACAGTATGGACTGTCGGGACCTGCGAATGTCATGAAAATGGTTAAAGTCCTAAGACTGTTGATAAGCATTTTCCAGATAAATGTGTCATGACAATAGAAGCCTTTCTTTCCAAAAGTGGCACTTTTTTGTTTAAGTTATCATCAGCAACTCTAGGTTTTCCATACAGAAAATGTTGTGGAAAAGAATGGAAAGTTTCACTGCAAAATACAGCAAGCCTTTCACAGCTGAGTCTGGAGGTTCGAGCAAGCCACTTTAGAGCAGCTCTAATTATCACTGGTGGTGAATGGAGGCATCCTTGCAGATCAGACACAGGCAGACTGACTAGGGGCCTGCCTTAGAGTTTGGCGGATGAGATACGCCATTAAAACATTACAGGTGTTCTGCCTGTTGTATTACAGGTGCAGTAAGCTATAATGCCCTAGTAAATAAGTGGATGAGTTTCCTGCCATTTTTGTGAAGGGGTATCCGGTCTGACAGACTCTAAATCTGGCCCTTAAACTTTGGTTGGCAAATTTCCCATCTGATAGATTGTTGGGCTTACGATCTCTGCCAAGGCAGGAGTTCAAAAGCCATCATAGCAAGGGTTGCTGGTGATGACAGCCGAGTTTCTCCTACTAACTGTTGTATCTGCCATGGGAATGAGTCCATTTGATGGAGAAATCTTTTGGAGAAAAATTCACCCATGACCATCAATCAGGTGGAAATGTTCCTAACAATTGTGGACTCTGGTAATATGCCCCAAAGTTGAGGTACGTAGTCACTAACTCCACAGTAGTGCCCTGTGCTTACTTTGAACCAGCGGATGCTGGAGGGGGCCAGCAGCACTCATGAGTGAAGGCTAGTACTTATTTTCCTCATAAGACTTTGATTGAGCAAGAGAGATAAAAATACAAAAGTGGGAAAGAAAGAGCAAGAGAAAGATGGAATAAAGAGACAAACAAAGACGGTCTTTCATGAGCTTAACTGTACCAGACAATGTGCAGATCAGTCGCCCTAAATTGTGCAGCTGTCCAACCTTCTTGTGTAGGAGGGCCATCTCCTGACCAATGAAGAGACCGAGATGCCACTGCAGGCTTCATGTTTGGAGTGCATTGGTATGCTTAATTGGACAGTTCTAATGCCGCAGCTTCGAATGGGGAACCTGACATTTTTAGGCAGATTCTACTACTACTCCCTCGAAATAGGCCTGCTTCTTGAGTTCCCAATCAACCTCCTCAAGTTCATCTATTTTCCACGGGAAGTTTATTGCAGTTCACTAAACAAGTTGTTACAGTAATCCATCTTGCAGACTGTAACAGCAAACATTAAACTTTTCTCGGACACAGGAATCGTAAGCAGTATCTTTCAGTTTACAGAACTTGAAAATGCTTTAGCTGTGGCCCCACTGTTTGCTCTAACAAATAACAATGTGTGGCCGCACACTAGGATGTGCTACCTTGTTTTTCATGATCACCTTATGCCACAAACGTTGTGGTACATGATTTACCAAATTAAAACTGTGAAAATATGTGACCGGTTCCAGAAAACTCTGGATTGGATCAGCTTAACTGTAGCTAACTGAATTTAATTGATTTATGAATCAGACAAGGGCAGGAGATCAATGGATCTCATGACATTGACATGCCCACAATGGTGACAGTGCTTGGCGTCAACCACATATGACTGACATCCGAATACTGTATTAGCAATAAATCTATTTTGATAAAAAATGTAGATTGCTGGGGAGCTTGTGCTGGTGTCCCAGTGAATGCTGAGACACCAGATGAGCAGTGAAGTGAGGCGGCCGGAGGTGGCAAGAACGGTATTTTCTTTTTTAATTGTCCCCCCCATCCCTGACATCCTCCCCCCCCTCCCCCCCCTTGACATTTGAGGCGGCTGATGCTGCACATACCTCATTTCTTGTATTGCATACCTTTAAAAGTAAAATTAATGCAAGATTTTTGGCAATGCTGAGGGGATTCCCTGACCCAAGATGTACCATATTCCAGAATGAGACACACCTGCAAATTTGCAAAAAAGGGTGTTGGCTTCATTAAACTGCCCGAAGGTCTTTCCATGTCTGATGTTTACTTTAAAAAAACTGCTTGGTAATGCAGTTATCGGACTCTTATTCCAGGAACTCACTTTTCCATTTTGCCTCCAGGACTATGGAGTATCCTTTTACGATCTGAATTATCCCATTAGGCCCTGAACACCAATAGGTTTATTTGTGTGATTCATTTGTGGGTGCAACTGCTTCGATACCATTATTGATGGAGGAGAACATAGCCAAACAGGCCGCATAACTAACTTCTATCCTGCATTCTTTGACAGGTTGGTTAAAAAAAATCCCAGAGACACAGTTTAGAATTTTTCTTGCCTTGACTGAAAAGTTGGTGTAGCAGAAAAAACTGACCAAGGGGGATTTTTGGGGGAATGAACAATCATGTAGACTCGTCAGATGCTCCAATGAGGTTTTGGGATACAGAAAGCGTGTTACCTTGTTAATGTAAACTACACCTAGACCGCCCCTCCAAGTAAAAGTGTGGCTCATAACGGGTTTAGATAAAGTTAAATTAGGGATGAGCGAAGTGATAATTTTGTCCTCAACGTTTTGCAGACCTTACATATTTGCAATTTACTTATGCTGCAAAGGTTTGTAATCGTCTAAAAAAACGTGGCCTTTAGCTGAAAAGATGATTGTAGAAGACTGTATTGTGAAAATTAATTCCATTAAACGCTCCGCTTACAAAAAAATCCTCAAAACATTTTAACATATTTTTTCTGTGCATTTTTACGTTAACAAATTTTGTGAAACTTGCAAAAACAGCAGTTTGCTGAGAAAAGGAATCAGCTTTGCTCTGGCTTTGATAAAATTCACTATGAGAGCTCTACCAATTGTTTTCAATTGATCCTTATCAAACCCACATGCCACTAGAGGCATGTGAGTTTCATACGAATTACTTAAACCTCAAACATATAGCTCCTGAATCGTGTGCCCTGGCAGGACAGATGTGAATTCAGGAGTTATATAAACATGGAATATTGATAGCTGCCCATCAGGAGGAGAAGCAGGGAGATTTTGGCACAAATGATTAGCATCATTAAGTTCTTGCATATTATCCTATCAGTGTTATCGGAGTGTTTTAGACAGTTTCAGAAGCATAACCATATTAATAATCTTGATGAGACCACCTAAAGATTAACAAGGTAATGATAGAGATCATGCCTTGTGGAAAATGGTAAAGGCCCCAAGAAACTTGAGGCCCCTCCAGCAACATCGAGAGAGCTAAAAAAAAAAACTAAGAGCAGGCACTGATTTAGACTATCCTCCGTACCACATCTCTATAAGGTCACAAAGAGCAGCTGCTATATGATGAAATGAGCACTAACAAAAGCTACAAGCTATCCTCGCACTCCTAATCTTCAAAAGCTAGACTATGCCAACAACCTGTTCCCCAACACCCACAAAATTCCAACTAATCCAAACGGTTGCCACAAGATACCTTCTTAAAGATACTTAAAGCGATACAAACAAAATAGAATACTGCGTTCCAGACTTACACTACGGATGATCATACCACCGGACTATAAGATATCCATAGGAGGCACCTCTTTTTCATTTCCATCCATCAGGGTCTGGAAATCCCTACAAGCCAAGACTGAAGCATTCAGGAGCATTTACATTTTAGAAGATAGGTGAAACACACAACTATTTCCAGGATAACCACATCAATTCACTAACTCTGAAATTGAATCCAGAATAATAATTGATCCTTCAAGTCCAATCTTCAGTCCACAGATATGGAACAGATCAACAAACACACAACTTTCTTTGGCCAGGTAAGCTATGAAGGGAGGGCTGATGTATGTCTAGCCTGGGTATTCTATAGTAAGGCCAATTCATATATAACCCTCCTGGCCCCCACTAATACTAATATTATGAATCTCAGCAGTCACGCAGTCAATCGAAGTTCAAATATGATGCATAAGAACTCCCTTATAACGACTGACCCTTTTACACTCAGGTAAGACAGAGCGCCTAAAGGTCATGTTCGTCACCGAGTACTGTAGCAGTTCGATAAAACGATAACCGCACCACATACATCATCACGCACCATATGGAAAGACTTCTGACAACATCAAATCAAACAAGTCCCTTCACACATACCCTTTAAAAAATACACCCGAGCCGGCCTTTGCTCAGACAGCGCCCACGGCGAAACCACATTCTGTGCCCTCCTATTTGTCCTCTTAAATTGTCTCTCTTTCAAAAATAGAGGAAGAGTGGGATAGGACAAAGGTGTGGGGAATGATGGACAGCCATGAGAAGAAAGACAAAGAGTGCACATGAGAGCTTGCAGCCTTCAAAAATTGTGTTTACATGCACTTTTCTTTGGCTCCAGGTCAGAGTGAAACTGCTACAGACAGTTTCTGCGCCCCTCTGGAGGTCAGCGCCCTGGGCGTAGGCCCAACTGGCACATACTAATGGACCCTGCCCTATACAGTTTAGCATGCTACTCATGTAGGCAAGTGCTTCAGAGCCACAAATAATGTGTGTAAGTGAAATATAAATGCTACAATAATTAATGGCGGCAGCAGCTTTGCACCACACGTGCAGTCGGACACATTCCCACGCTGACATGGATCCGGCCATGTTTCTTGGAGTACAGCGCGGCGGAGGCGTGCCCACTCCAAGAGAATAGCGTCCCTCGAGGATCGGGAGTAAGGTTTCTCCCGTGCTTTGACACCTCGTGGGTGAAGACAGCATGTTCTGTGGCGCGTCCATTGTCTGGCAGACAAAAGCCCGCGAGAGAAGCGGGCAGGTTTACCTCAGCCCAGATTCACTCCTCAGTGTCTCACTGAGTGCATTGTGATTTTCTATCCGCCCTCTGGGTGTGAGGACACAGAATCCTCTCTGCACATCTCCTGCAGGGAGGCTGTGGAGGCGTCAGCTGCGCCCATACAAACACTGGGCCCACAACACAAAGAAAACAGGACCGGGCGCCGGAGCGAAACAGTATCTGCTCGTGTAATCCAGCCATTCATTCAGCCACTTAACTCAACCCACCCTCCCTCCATCCTCCTTCTAATATTGCACAAAAGTGCAAAGCAGGAGAGATCAGGTCTGAGGAAATGGTCAGCCACTACACCGGGAAGTGGGCCATGCACAGGTCTGAGCAGGCACTGCAGTCAGATGGAGGAGTGAGAGGTCTCTTGTCCTGGTCAGGGGCGTAACACATGCGCTGGCTGCTGAGGCATCTAAGGCATACCTACCCTTCAGTGGCCCCAAAGTCAGGCCATAGCCCCTTAATATGTTAGATATTGGTAGGGTGACCAGATGTCCCGGTTTTTAGGCGACTGCCCCGGTGTCCCGACGCTTTTATTCATTTTAAAGAAATGTCCCGGTTTTTGGACGTGCGAGTCAGAAGTGAAATGTGTGCGATCCCTTCATGTACAGCTCTACAGTCTTAAGTAATTGAGGAAGTGGCTTATTAGTTTCTGCCTCTCTGCTGGTGCCTACGCGCACGCGGGTCTCACGCACATTTACAGGAAAGGCCAGATATTAAAGTGAGACAAAGGCCCATATTTATACTTTTTTAACGCAAAAGCGGCGCAAACACAAAATACAATTATATTTTGTAAGTTTGCAACGCTTTTGCGTAAAAAAATGGCGCAACTGCAGAGAAAAAAAAGTATATACATGGGCCTAAATTCTTTAGTCCTACTTTTATGTCTGAACTGTCCCGATTTTTTCTTTTCAAAATCTGGTCACCCTCTATCAAAGGTCTTCACACTAAGGGGCCTCAAGTGATAGAGGGGGGCGCCAGGCTCCCGCCAAAAGAAGCATTGCTTTTTAAGCAAAAACATGTCATTGCACTTTTAAAAAGGTAATAGTACTTAACTGCAATGTTTAAATACGTCTAGACATATTTAAACATTGATATCTTTATAAAATAATTGTGAAAAATTCTGAGGTGGGGCCCAATGGTTTTTATTTTTCAACTGAGGGGGGCGCGGTATTAAAAAGTTTGGAGACCACTGCCCTAGATATTAGGAGCAAAGGCGCCCTTAACCAGATTGTGCACAGGACGCCCCATCATTTTACATTTGCCCTTGGTCATGAGTGAGGGACACAGTACACTCTGATGCCACACTCGGGTTGTGAAAGGCACAGCCTCTGTGACGGGTCCCACCGTGGGCTAGCTCCACCGCCGAAGTGTAACACACTTTGCTAGGACAGTTTTTTTTGCAAACACGCCCCAGACAGCGATACACAGAGTTGTTATCTGTGAAAAATAAGCAATCCCATGAACTGGCCTGCAGAGCTGATCAAAGCTGCCAGCATAAGGCCAACCAAAAACTGTGCGCCTGTCCCTTGCCTCATCCATCACTTGGCAAAGCTCAGTGCCCATAACCAATCACCGCACCCCAGTAGTAATCACGCACGCCATGAAAAAAATTCCCACAGGTACAAAGAAAAATTGAGAACATCCTAACAACCACACACACTACACGTGCGGTGTGCTTCAGCATCCGTCGTTGGGGTACGAAGCGCTATAAAAATGTTACAACAGAATGAAATACAGTCTTGCTATGTTCTGATTTTTAGGTTGCTTAATTCAACGAAAGCAGAAAAAACTCAGCGGGTGGCAGCGTGGTTTGAGGTGGGTGTGTTTGAGAGCCTCCCGCACTTCAACCATGCAGTATTTCCTGCCATAAAGCAGTTTACTATGTCTTGAACCAAAGAGAGACGACAGACAAACTCAGGCCACACTACCAATCCGCACATCCAGTAAGGACCGGAGCCATGCGAGTCCGGTGGTGAGCGCCCCCTCACCCCAACAACCTTAGGCACGGCGACCTACACTACACTCCGGGCCTATTGTCTCACTTTCACCGCCCGATGAAGTGTTGACATCGAGGTGCTGTTATTTAAATTCCGCACATTTTGAGCATTCCCTAGACAAGGCTCACACGCAACCACCTTACGTTGCGAAACGCCTATTCGGAGGAGAGGGCTCACACATCCATGTGTCATGTCAGGAGGTCACATGTAAGCTTCTTGGTACCTAGTGATGATCTGGCTTAGCTATATTTTTGGCATAGGTGGCGGTAGGAAGGACCTCGGGGAGGAGGAAAGGGATATCTTTTCCATGGTGAGAATGAGGAGATAGGGGCGAATGTTTGCTACCCGTTAAGTGAGGAGGAGGGAAGACCATATGTATCTCTACCTGATAGTAAAGAGAAAGAGGGAACATGTATGTGAGGTAATTGGGGAGGGGTGAGTAGGCACATGTATTTGTGTGACCCCTGTGGGAAGGACAGAGTAAGGAGTCAACGTGCATGTTTTCAAGGAGATATGGGGCAAGGGCATGTTGCATGACTGACAATGAGAAGGCTAATATGGAGTCCATATGAATGTCTGTGAGTTATTTGTTGTTGAGAAGGGAGGCAGATGTATGTTGTCTGATCCGCAGTGAGACGAACACGGTGGAATCCACAAGAATGTCTGCATCTGGTACTTAGTGATAGAGAGGGGACACGTGTCAGTTGGTGTGATCCCTGTTGAGGTGGGCAGGATGGAGTCCACTTGTAAGTTTGTTTGGCACTTGGTAACAGAAGGGGAGCACATATATGTTTGTGTGAACCCCCTGAGATGGATGGGATGGAGTCTACTTCTATGTTTGTCTGGCATCTGGTGATAGAGACGGGGCACATGTATGATTGTCTGATACCCGGTTAGAAGACCAGAATGGCATCTACATTTAGGATTCCATGGTAACCGTCAATAGGGAGGAAGCATTTGTATGCTGTAAGGAAATGCCTTCCTTGGCATGGTTACCCTCCAACTTTTTGCCTTTTGTTGATGCCAGTTATGATTGAAAGTGTGCTGGGACCCTGCTAACCAGGCTCCAGCACCAGTGTTCTTTCCCTAAACTGTACCTTTGTTCCCACCATTGGCACAGCCCTGGCACACAAATAAGTTCTTTGTAAATGGTACCCCTGGTACCAAGGGCCCTGTGGCCAGGGAAGGTCTCTAAGGGCTGCAGCATATATTATGCCACCCTGGGGACCCCTCACTCAGCACATGCACACTTCCTCACAGCTTGTGTGTTCTGGTGGGCAGAAAATGACTAAGTCAACATGGCACTCCCCGCAGGGTGTCATGGCCACATCCCACTGCCTGTGGCATAGGTAAGTCACCCCTCTAGCAGGCCTTACAGCCCTAAGGCAGGGTGCACTATACCACAGGTGAGGGCATAGGTGCATGAGCACTATGCCCCTACAGTGTCTAAGCCAAACCTTAGACATTGTAAGTGCAGGGTAGCCATAAAGAGTATATGGTCTGGGAGTCTGTCAATTATGAACTCCACAGTTCCATAATGGCTACACTGAAATCTGGGAAGTTTGGTATCAAACTTTTCAGCACAATAAATCCACACTGATGCCAGTGTGGGATTTATTGAAAAATGCACACATAGGGCATCTTAGAGATGCCCCCTGCATGCCAGTCCGACTCCTAGTGTTACGCTGACCACTTCTTGCCAGCCTTCCACAACCAGACGAATGTCTGGCCACATGGGGTGAGTGCCTTTGTGACTCGGTGGCCAGGAACAAAGCCTGCACTAGGTGGAGGTGCTTCTCACCTCCCCCTGAAGGAACTGTAACACCTGGCGGTGAGACTCAAAGGCTCATGCCTGTTGTTACAGCGCCCCAGTGCATCGCATCTAGTGGAGATGCCCGCCCCTTCGGACACAGGCCCCACTTTTGGTGGCAAGTCCGGAGGAGATAATGAGAAAAACAAGGAGGAGTCACCTACCAGTCAGGACAGCCTCTAAGGTGACCCTTGCCTTAAGAAATCCTCCATCTTGGTTATGGAGAATCCCCCAATAGGAATATTCCCTTAGGGAGGAGGCACAAGGAGGGTGTAGCCACCCTCAAGGACAGTAGCCATTGGCTACTACCCCCCAGACCTAAACACACCCCTAAATTCAGTATTTAGGGGTGACCCTGAACCCAGGAAATCAAATTCCTGAAACCTACAACAAGAAGGACTGCTGACCTGAAAGTCCTGCAGAGACGACAACTGACTTGGCCCCAGTCCTACCGACCTGTCTCCAGACTCAAAGAACCTGCACATCGACGCATCCAGCGGGACCAGCAACCTCTGATGACTCAGAGGACTAACCTGAACCTGAAGGACCAAGAACCTCCCAAGGACAGCGGCTCTGTCCAGAAACAGCAACAAAATTGCAGCAAAGAAGCAACTTTAAAGAGACTCTCACTTCCCGCCAGAAGCGTGAGTCTTCACACTCTGCACCCAACGCCCCCAACTCGAGTTTGGAGAAACTAACACTGCAGAGAGGACTCCTAGGTGACTCCAACGACGTGGACATCCTGAGTCGACTTCCCTGCACCCCCACAGCGACACCTGTATAGAAGATCCAGAGGCTCCCACTGACTGCGACTGCGTGGTAACAAAGGAACCCGATGCCTGGACCAAGCACTGCACCCGCAGCCCCCAGGACCGAGAGGAACCACCTACCAGTGCAGGAGTGACCAGCAGGCGGCCCTCATCCTAGCCCAGTCGGTGGCTGGCCCGAGAAGCCCCCCTGTGCCCTGCCTCAATCGCCGGAGTGACCCCTGGGTCCCTCCATTGTTTTCAATAGAAAACCTGACGCCTACTTTGCACACTGCACCCGGCCGTCCCTGTGCCGCTGAGGGTGTGTTTTGTGTGCTTGTGTCCCCCCACCCCCAGTGCTCTACAAAAACCCCTGGTCTGCTCCCTGAGGACGCAGGTGCTTACCTGTTAACAGACTGGAACCAGAGCACCCCTGTTCTCTAAAGGCACCTATGTGTTTTGGGCACTCCTTTTACCTCTCCACCTGACCGGCCCTGTGTTGCTGGTGCTGTGGCTTTGGGGTTGCCTTTAACCCCCAACAGTGGGATGCCTATGCCCAGGAGACTGACTGTGTAAGTGCTTTACTTATCTGAAAAACTAACCAAAACTTACCTCCCCCAGGAACTGTTGATTTTTTGCAGTGTCCACTTTTAAAATAGCTATTTGCAATTTTAACCAAATCTGTGTGTAGTACTGTTTTAAATCAAAGTTCTATAATTACCTGTATGAAGTAGTTTGCATTTGATGTACTTACCTCAAATTTGAATCTTGTGCTTCTTAAAATAAAATAAGAAAATATATTTTTCTTTTTAAAAACCTATTGGCCTGGAGTTAAGTATTTGAGTGGGTGTTCTCCTTTATTGCCTGTATTTGTACAACAAATGTTTAACACTACCCTCTGATAAGCTTACTGCTCGACCACACTACCACAAAATAGAGCATTAGTATTATCTAATTTTGCCACTATCAACCTCTAAGGGGAACCCTTGGACTCTGTGCACACTATCTCTCACTTTGAGATAGTATATACAGAGCCAACTTCCTACATATGTTGGCTGATATCTAGGCAGGTGGGCAAGATGAAGGTGATTTGTATGTTTGGCTGATACTTGGTGATAGGAACACATATATGTTTATCTCCTATCCTGTCAAGTGGGCAGGATGGAGTCCACATACATGTTAGCCCAGTACCAGGTAATAGAGCGTGGGCTGATATAACTTTGATCCCCAATTAGATGAGCAGGATGTAGTCTACATGTATGTTTGTCTGGTACTTTGTCGTGAGGAGAGGGAGGGCAGCTGTATGTTGATCTCCTGTGACAACAGAAGGGTGTTGTTTACATGTATGTTTGTCTAATAGTTGGTGGTGAGGAGAGGAGGGACAAATATGTTGTCTAATCCAAAGTGAGATGTGCAGGATTGAGTCTACAGGGAAGTATTGTGTTGAACAAGAGAAGTGAAGATTGGCTTTATCTCTTCTAGTCCCAAATAATTTATACTTGTTTTTCTAAGTAATAGAAAAACGAACCTGGAGATAGAAACTATATTTACCTAAAACATTAATTATGTATAATTGTTTGTCTTTCACAGTTTCACTGTGACCTACTTTTTCGGCCATATATGTGTGGGCATTATATAGGCAGACACTGTGCTCTAATATCTAAGGTGGACACCAGGGCAAAGTCTAATATGGCCACCGAGGATGACATGTTGCACCATGACATTGGGTAATGAAACAAGCATTGGCAAAGCCAAAAGGTCTGTGTTCAGTGTGTGAATACATGCAGACTTAGCACTTCAAAGTAAGACACACAGGCAAGGGCCTGAAGCAGTCAGAGACAGATATAGCTGTAAAATAGTCCATCATGCAGTTCAATACAAGTTGGGTCCAGAGACGAGGTGAAAGAAGGAATCTTAAAAGCCAACGGCACAATATGAAAGTTACATAGTCCAATGCGCTGAGCCAAGACATGATTGACAACGTTTTAAGCCAATGACCGGAAGAAGCTGGCCAAAGTAAGTTAACGACTAAAAGGGACAAACCCAAGTCACTCACTTTACATAATGTTAACAACAGGACAATTAAAGAGTTACAATGTTAAATTTCAGACCTAAAAATAGGCCTAGTGACCCAATGAACTACTGAAATGCTGGCATGTTTAACAGATCTAATGCCCTGGAATGTTCACTAGCGCATGGGTATCCTCTTTTTTGAGCCAACCTGGCCCACCAGAGCATAGGTACTCATCAGTACATTATTCAAATTCGGTAGTTTAGAGTACGTTGTGTTTATGGGTGGTGGGGTGTTGAGGTCTGCAGTGATCTTTTGTTGTCCTGATTGTTTGATTTCGAACTGGATAGGCAGAACCCTGAAGTACAAACCGAGTTTTGGCACTTGAGGAAGTCTCCTTTGCTGCTTCTGTAAGCACTGGGCTGAGCAGCTGGGAGAATATAGGTGTGACGTATTCACCCAGTATGGGACTAGACTGGCCACCTTTGTCCCCAACTGCCTCACTTTACCTACTTTTGGCTCCGTCATCACTTCTCTCTCTTCCTAAAAAGGACCCTCTCCCCATAACTCTCTTCCTCTCTAGAGTCCAGCTCTCTACCATTTCTCACACATATCGTCCTCATGCTTTATCATCTTCCCTTCCCTCCTTCCCTCCTTCCCACCTCTTACCCTTTTTATTACTCCGGTTTCGCCTCCCGGGGCCCCTTTTCCTCTATTCTGTGCCTCTCTCCTTCCTCTCAATGCATGCTCCTGTCTCTCCCGCCCTTTTGACACATTATTTTCTTTTCTATACCTCCTGGCTTTCACCCAGCTTCCCCAACCCACCACCGCCGAGTCCCATACAAGTCCCCTTTCTCTCTCTCTCTGTTCGCCTCACTGATTCCTAGGTACACCCGCCTCTCCCCTGAGCTGCTGATAAGACTCTGATGCATGTCTCACGTTCGAACCTGATCCAGCCGGTCTGACAGGTTCTTGAGACGTTAGCAGCTTATGATGGAGTGAGCTGTCAGAGGCTGCTCTTGGATCTCACGCAAGGGTGATGGGTGCTGATCTGTGTGCAGCTTTGCAGATCTCAGTAGGTTCGGGTCATTCCTTCTGGACCTTCTAATTACTAAGTCACGCCCATGCTCACGTGCATTTTTAAAGCAGGTCTCTAGTTTCAAAAGGAGCTGCAGCCCCCTCCCTCCCCACCTCGCCGAGGAACGAGATCAGCACAGTAGGATTCTGACATCCCAGTGGGATATTCTTACATTCTGTGACATAATACTGATAGTGAGATTTTGTGACATCACAGTTGAACATCACAGTCTGTCACATCAAAGTAGGATTCCTTGACAACTCAGCGGGGTGCCTCAGTATTCTACGAACCCCTAACGTCACACATAGCTCCTGTGACATCACAACATGGTTATGTGTCATCATAAAAGAAAACTCCTGCAGTGAGAGTTTGATGACCTCAAAATTCATCCGCACCATTTTCTATCCCTCAAGAACATAAAACATCATATATGAAAACACATACATAGAGGGGCTTTGGGTCAGGACTCACAATTGTGTTTTTTAAACTGTCATTCCCATTTTGCTTCTGCGCCTTTTGCTCTTTTGCCTGATCACATATACCTAAAAATGACACATTAGTGCCAGTGTTGGCAAGTACGAGGTGACTCTGCCATTGCTTTTTCCCTTTCATTATTCTATTCTCCTTTCTCTCCTTTAGGGACCCTTATATTTTTAAACGATGTCTTCAGGTTACAGCATTTCAAAGCAAACAATACTTTTTGGGTCAATAAGCATTATGATTCCTTATAATGCAAATTTAAACAAAAGGGTTTCTATACCTATCCCTCATTCACTTGCTTGTCAAGACAAAACCGTTCTTTTCTATTGAAATTCTATGCAATGGCTTCTTTTTAGGTCTCGCATTAGTCAACTCATTTGATTTTACATGTAACATATTTACTTACAGGGGCTTTCAGCAAGCTCTCTTCATTCACGGGTCTACAGTAGTGTCAATCAAATTTTGCTCCAGCCCACCGTAATATATTTCATGGGCAGTGGGTCAGTCTACCTCAGCTATTGGTTCCTTTCTGTGTGAGTGACAGCATTCTCTCCAAGTACAATGTTGACACCCATAAAGAAAGCAGTGCCACTCAGTGCCAGGGACTGGAGGCGCTAAGGTGCTTTTTTAAAATAAAAATTATGATGCTAATGTCTTCTTTTTTAAGTATTATAATGCACGTTTATATAACCATTTAAAAAAATGGCAGATCCAAAAGGCTAGCAGCCAAAAGCAGACCTATTGGCAGTGCCAATAGTTGTTTAAAAATTGTATTGAAAGCATCTGGCTGCTAAATGTTCTTCTTATTATTTGTGTGGCACATACTTCAAATAAAAGGCCAGACATACTGACTTTGCCAATGCTTGCTATCTTTTTGGATGCTGAGATCTCTATCACTCTCTTTTTGACATCTTGACCAGTTGAATAAATGGTGATGTGCAAGAGTAATATCTACTGAAGACAAGGAGGAGCACTGCAAACATGTTCTTTCGCCAGAAGTAATAGTCAGACTCGTGGGCTGGCCTACCTAGGGCCCTTCACTCCTTACGTTTTTGCTTCCTCTTGTAAAAGGTGATCCAGCATGGAGTGAGGGATGATGGGATACGGTTCTCCGCGCCCTCCCCCACACCCCAGGTATGTGAAGTATCTGCGGCCGTCAAGGGCTGCTTGATGTGCGCAGAAGGCCCCTGTCTGCACACCTCTCCGTGCAAGAGTCCTGTCTGCCTTTGTCTATTATTATTCTGGAATTTTAATCCTGGTTTTACAGCTGTGTTATTCTTTTAGGCAGCGGAATGGGAGACTCCGTGATGTGGATACACACAAACCAGAGGCAGAGGGACAGGGCTCGCAGGAGCAAGAGGTACCTGGTGATGGCAGTACAACCTGAACAGCACCGGCACCCTTTCAGCACCTGCCCCTCCGGGTCAGCAGGCCAAGGCGTCTCTAGCACATACCTTCACTTAAGCGACCTTAACCAACACGGTGACTAACTACACAACTCCCTGCTTAACAGGAGTGTCCTTGAATGAGTGAGGTACTACTTTCATACTTACATCCCACACCAGAGTGCTAACTTCACATGTAATTAATCAAAAGACAAGTATTACTTCATTATTGGTGCCATCCTAAGACACAACAACTAGCTTCACATAGGCATCCTCTGACCAACTAAGCACAATCACCACCCTGGCTTCCTCCAACAACAAAAAATGTGCATCCAAACAGGCCTCCTCTCACTACACAAACACAACATCCACACAGGTCAACATGACAACCTACATGCAGGCCTCCTCTTACAACAGACACTACCTCTCTGCAGGCCTCCTCTTACGACACAGGCACTCCCCCTATACGGGCATGTGCTTACAACATAGACACTACCTCCAAACAGGTCTCAACTTGGACACCAACTTAGACACCGTCTTCTTTCAGGCATCGGTCCACAACATAGCCCTTACCACCACACCGGCATCCTCTTACAATATAGATGCCTCTTAGAAGAAGGCCTATTGTTACTATGTAAAAAACTTCCTCAACAATGGCAGAAGCACCACCTCCCCATACGCCTCTTCTTACAACATAGAAACTACTCCCCTTAGGCCTGTTCTTACGACACAGGAACTACCTCCATAATGTCTTCTCTTACAGCATATATTGCCTTCATGAAGGCTTCCCCTTACAACATGGACACTACTTCTGCAGAGGTCTCATCTTACAACATGGGCACTATTTCCGCAAAGGATTCCTTTTACAATATGCGCTCTTCTTCCAACAGTTTTCCTCTTACAACAGACACCACCTCAACACAGGCTAGCTCTTACAGCAAAGACACTACCTATACACAGGTCTCCTCTTACAACAGGCTAATCGACACAAGTTTCTTCTTACAACAGGCAATAACTCCACAAAGGTTTCCTCTTCCATCATAGACACAACCTCCTCACAGGCCTTCTCTTATAACATAACCACAACGTCCGCGCAGTCCTCCTCTCACAGCACAATCGTCTTCTCCACATACCCCAGGCTCCTGCATGCTGGGCTGTGTGGTAATCGCTGGGAACTGACAGACAAAAATATGACAGATGCTTGAAAAACTAAAGACTGTCAGGTGAGCGGCGCGAGGAAGGGCTCTGCTCTGTCAGAATAGGCACACACCTGGGCTGCCACTTACAGTAATTGTTTTTTGTTTGACCTGCGATAGCAGAGCGTAAAGTAAACACCCCCAAGGATGCTATCAAGACCCCGAGCACAGGCACAGCTGGGCTCCGTGAGACAGGGAGGGGCTTCGGGGCAGGCAGACAGGTAACTGCTGGCGGGAACAGGTTTGTGCACCTCAGGATATGTTTGAGACAATATTGTGCTTGCATTTTATAGTACTTCATACCTATAACATTGTGTTGAAATGCATTTGTGGATGAGTAGCACCGACTCCCTAGAAGTGCAGTGGATGGAAGAGAGTCTCTGTCATGTGGCTTTCATGAGTGGTGTTTGAGTCACCAACAAACCTTCACTGCGGATAGTAAAGTTTTCTTATGGGGGCTACGGTAGGTATCCACTGATCTGTTTCGTACTCAGCACCACGAGTGGGTGTTTATAGGGTATCTTCAGCAAATTAATATTGTTCTAGGTGCATGGCTCGTTGGGGTCCATGTCAGGGCATCCTTGTTCCAAGTAAACACAGTGTGGTTTGTTCGTTGCACAGTGTGGTCTGTTGTGACCACCCCTTGTGAATCCTCAGCACAGAGGCTCAGTCTCTCAGATTTCTCCGCACTAGTGATTACAGGAAAAAAACAAAGGAGGTGAGCCTCTCTGGGGAGGAGGGTGGGTCGCATGTGAATCTATGAAAGATACCAATACTGGAGAACCACAGTTACAGGTAAGTAACTTATTTTCTTCTCCAGTATTGGGGTATCTTTCATAGATTCACATACTTGAATCAGAGTAGCCAGCAGTAGGAAAAATGTTTGAGTTCTGAAACACCAAAAGTATGCCTGTGTATAATGCATGCTATATGAACTCATATAGGTAATTAACATTTGTCAATCAACCGTTAAAGATATTACCTATATAAAATATATATATATATATATATATATATATATATATATATATATATATATATATATATATATATATATTTCTGCACATAGATATATAAACATAAAAATATCATTCTAACAATACATAGAGGATGGAGGGTAAAAGGTTATTGGCTCACCTTATGCAAATAAATTACGTAACACTGCTTGTCCTACCGCGGCATCCGTTCTGTCCATAGCTTCCAGGCAGTAGTGCTGGGTAAAGGTGTGAGCACGTGTCCATGTTGCCGCTCTGCAGATCTGGCTCAGAGGGACTCCTGCGAATAGAGCTGCCGAAGTGGATACCGCTCTGGTGGAGTGCGCTCTGACACTGGATGATAATGGTTTCCCTGCCAACTGGTGGCATAACTGTATGGCAGAAGAGATCCAGTGCGCTATGGTCTGCTTAGTAACGGCTTTGCCTGTATTGATCCTTCCATAACTGACAAACAGTTGTTCAGATTTACGGAAGTCGCTTGTCCTTTGTATATAAAATTTTAAAGAGCGTTTAATGTCCAGAGAATGCAGTGCGCGCTCCGCTGCAGTTTGTGGATTTGGAATTTTTTTTCTCAGAACCACCGGCTCATTTAGGTGAAAAGACGATGGAACCTTAGGTATAAATTTTGGATTAGTTCTCAAAATGACCACCTCTGGCTTGAATTGGAGGAAAGGTGGAGAAATTGTAAAGGCTTGGATATCGCTAACCCTCTTCGCTGACGTCAGGGCCAGAAGGAGGGCTGTTTTAAAAGAAATGAATTTGAGGTCCACTTTATGAATGGGTTCAAACGGATGTTTCATTAACTGGGAGAGCACAATATTCAAATGCCACTGAGGTGAAGGACGGTGAATTGGCGGAAACATCCTAAACAAACCCTTGAGAAATTGTTTTATTATTCTGGACGACCAAAAAGAAGGTGACTGAGACGTTCGTCGGAAACGGGATATGGCAGCCAGGTGCACTCTAATAGATGAATGTGAAAGGCCGGATTTAGCAAAATGCAATAAATATGGCAGAATCTGTTCAGGAGAGGACCTTAGAGGATGAACGTTGGAAGTTGAGCACCATAAGCAAAACCTCTTCCACTTGAACTTATATGTCCGGTTTGTAGACTGAGCCCTAGCACAGGCAAGTACCTCCCTGCAATCTGGAGGGATATCTAGTCCATTGAATTCATAGAATTCAGGAGCCAGGCTGATAAACGAAGAGATGTCGGGTTGGGATGACAAACCTGACCCTGATTCATTGTTAACAAGTCCGGTATTGTCTTCAGTCGAACGTGAGGCTGCTCCGAGAGTAATAGAAGTTCTGTGAACCAGAACTGGCGTGGCCATCTGGGAGCAATTAATAGAACTCTGCATGGTTCCCTCTTCATCTTTTGCAGAAGTCTCGGGATGAGTGGAAGCGGAGGAAAAGCGTATGCATAAATCCCTGACCATCTGATCAAAAACACATTCCCCTTTGATCCCTTCTGCGGTCGCCAGCTTGCGAAGTGTTGGCATTTCTTGTTGTCTCTGGTCGCGAACAGATCCAGATTGGGTTTTCCCCAACGACGAAAGAGACGCTTGAGAACTTACTGATTGAGTTCCCACTCGTGGCAGCTGGTTCGAGTCCTGCTTAAGGCATCTGCCCAGGTGTTGGTGATCCCCAGCAGATTTTCTGCTCTGATGGCTATTCAATGTTGAATTACCCAATGCCACAGCTTCTGCGTTTCTAGCAATAATGCTTGAGACCTTGTGCCCCCCTGTTTGTTGATGTAATGCATGACCGTGGTATTGTCTGTTCTTATCAAGACTGAAGAATTCCTGATGTTTGTGAGGAAGGATTTGAGTGCCAAGGCAACCGCCCTTAACTCCAATACGTTTATGTGAAGAGTCGATTCCTGAGTGGACCATTTCCCTCTCACTGAAAGATCCTGCAAATGAGCACCCCATCCCTCTAGGGATGCATCTGTTGTTATTATGTGCATCGTCTTGTCCTTCAGAAATGACAAACCTTCTGAGACGAGGGGAGTATCCTTCCACCACTTGAAAGCTTGTTTTGCTGATGGGGTTATTCGGATTACATCGTCGAAAGAGCCTTCTATTTGTTTCCATTGATTGTCTAACTGCTGTTGAAGTGTCCTCATGTGCAGACGTCAGTTTTCTATCAATGGAATGCAAGACAAAAGCATCCCCAGAAAAGACTTGTAAGTCCGCACTGAAGCGGACTTTCTTTTGCTGAGACATGTTGATAAATCTCGAAGTTTCTTTCGCCTGTCCTGTGAAGCAAAGGCTTTTGCCTGGACCGTGTCCAAGATGGCCCCTAGAAAGGTGATGATCTGGGTAGGATCTAGGTGAGACTTGGGGTAATTGACTGTCAATGTCCAAAAAGAGATAGACATGTTTCCGTGTCCCTGGCAGCCTTCGATGTTGTTCGTGCCTTTTTTAGCCAGTTGTTTAAATACGGGAACACCTGTATCCCTAGTTGTCTGAGGTGGGCTGCCACCGGTGCCAAAACTTTGGTGAATACTCTTGGGGCCGACTTGAGGCCAAAGGGTAACACTCTGAACTGGTAGTGAGTGCCTGCAACCCTGAATCGTAAGAATTTCCGATGATTGGGGTGAATGGGAATGTGGAAATATGCGTCCTGAAGATCTAAAGATGTCATAAAGTCCCCTCGGTTGAGTAGGCGCAGGACGTCTTGAAGGGAGATCATGCGAAAAGACTGCTTCTTGAGGAATTTGTGGAGAGAACGAAGATCTAAAATAGGTCTCCAGTCCCCTGTTTTCTTCCGAATAAGGAAAAAGCGGGAGTAAAAACCTGTTCCCCTCTGGCTCCTTGGCACAATCTCTATTGCTCCCTTCTTCATTAAGATAGCAATCTGATCCATAAGCTCGTTGAGATGGGCTGGCGGGGGACCTCTTGGTGGTACATGAGGGGGAGGTTGGTTGAATTCTAGTGTATGCCCTTGGTTGACAATATCTAGTACCCATTTGTCTGAAGTTATTTTGGACCACTGATGTAGAAACTTGGAAATTCTGCCCCCTATTAGAGTGTTGATATAGGGGCTGGGTGCAGGCATCCGATGAGGGTCAGTGCTTTCTTGTCGTCTCCTTGGTCTTGTAAGCCGACTTTCCTCTCGTTTGTTGCCTGAAATGAGTGGATGACTGTTGTCGAAAGGAATGCGGTTGTTGCTGGCCAAAGGTTGAGCGCAATTGTCCTTGGTAAGAGGAGTATTGACGATATTGTTGAGCGCCTCCTCTATACGAAAAGGTTCCTCTACCTCTCGCTCCCCGAAAGGGCTGTCTCTTGTATTGTAGTGTTGCCAGAGATCTGGCGTCTCAGTGTCTGCTTTAATGGACTGTAAGGCATCATCCACATGCTTGCCAAACAAGAGTTCGCCATCATACGGCATGTCCAGGATCTTTAATTGTACTTCCGGCCTAAAAGAAGTAGCTTTGAGCCACCCCTGGTGCCTGTGTACGGCCGCTCTGGCCAACTGGCGAAAACCTGTAGAGGAGTCGTCTATGGCACAGTCTATGATTTCAGCCGAAATCTTTTCACCTTCCTGTAGAATCTTACGCGCTTCTACTCTACTATCCTCAGGTAACATGTCTATAAACTGCGACATATCAGACCACATCTGGCTGTCGTATCTCCCTAGGATTGCTAGAGAATTCGCTGCTCTAACAGTGGTGGCCGCCATCGTTGAGAACTTTTTCCCTATGGAGTCCAATCGACGTCCTTCTTTGTCTGGGGGGCAGTCAGAGATGCCGATGGATTCCTGGACCTCCTCTGAGCTGCCTGCGATATGACTGAGTCCGGTTTAGGGTGACTAATCAAACATGCTGGAGAATTGTCTGGTGCCTTATATTTCTTTTCAAGTCTCGGCAAGACTGCAGGAATGGAGGATGGAGTCTGCATGACCTTAAGGCCTTCCTCCCAAATGAAGTCAACAATGGGTATGGCCCTTACAGACTTCCTAGTATCTTCCTTGAAGTCATAAAGAAAACAGTCTGACTGCTTCGATGTTATTGGCAGCTGGAATCTTTTTGCAGCCCTTTCCATCACATTATGGAAGCCACCAATATCCTGCTGTGGAGAGTCCACTGGTGGTGGCGTAGATGGAGATGGAGTTTGAATTTGATACTCATCCCATTCTGGAATGAGTGAATCCGAGTCCTGAATTTCACCTTCTTCTTGCTCGTCCTCGGATGAAGGTGGAGCAATATCTTGTGCAGACGAAGGTGCTGTGGTAGGATCAGGAAATTCCGATGGTCTAGCAGGAGTGGACACTGGTGTCTGCGGAGGTTGCACCGGGGTAGAAGAACCAGGTGGAGGAAATCTTGAATAATAATCCTGCATCATCTGTTGAAGATTGGCTAACAACGAGACAGACATCTGAACTGTTTGTTCCTGTTGCCCTTGAAGTTGTAGGTGACTCTGATCTTGCTAGTCCGAATAAGGGTGGAGATCTTCCTCTTCATCTTCCTCCTGGCACTTAATGCGTAGTTCAGATGGACTACGTGCCACCGGAAAGAAACCATCATCCGAATAAACATCATCGTCATCATCTTCGTCAGCATACAGATGCTGCGGAGGTACTGGTGTGACCTTACTGGGTGATGTATGCGATGGAAGCAATAGAGAAGACTTGCTCTTTATAGGTAGAATTCTCTGTGGCAGGTAAGGAGATGCTCCAAAATGTTTAGGTATCGGATCAGGATATTGAGTCGGAGCGCTCGTCAATGGTGTTCTCGTCGACAGTGTATGCGTCGACTGAGCCGTCGTCAGTGGAGCCGTTATCGGTGCCGTGAGCGTCGATGAAGTTGCCGTCGACGGTGCCAATGTCGACAAGGTTTCCGTCGACGGGGCTGCCGCCAACGGGATTATCGTCGACAGGTGCGGCGTCAGTATTTTCGTCGGTGAGATCAACGGAGATGCTCTGAATTTACTCGTCGATGAGTGCGTCGACGGTAAAGATTTCATTTTCTTACCCGTCGACGGCTTCTTTGTGATCTTCAGGGTGTGAGCCGACGATGGACCATACTTCAAACTCACTGACGTTATCGTCGTAGATGACAGTGGAGACGAGGTTACGATCATTGGCGATGAAGGAGCTGTAAACGTGGCTGTCGCTGTTTTCGACGAAGGAAGGCCTGCCGTCAACGATGCGCTCGTCGACGGTGTAGATTTTCTGGACAGCGACGGTGGCAGTGAATTTGAAGGCTTTTTGAGCTTCCTTGATGAAGAAGCAGGTGTGGATGGCTCTGAGTGAACCTTACCACACATTACCTTGGATGTTGAAGCTTGCTCCTCCGGCTTGTCCTTAAATGCATGCAGCTTTTTAGCTGACTTACTGCTCTTGGGGGATAAGCTCTCCACAGACCTCTTCCTTTTCTTTGAGGTCACTGAAGTGTCACTCTCTTCCTCCTCAGAAAGAGCTTCTCTGGCCTTTCTTTTCTGAAGCCAAAGTAGGAGCCTGGCTTCTCTGTCTCTCAGAGTCTTGTTGGGAAAGGTCCTGCAGATCTTACAGTCCTTGACCTTATGCTCTGGATGTAGGCAGTAGATACATTCCTTGTGAGGGTCCTCACAGTGAAGTCTTAACTTTCCACAGGTCCCACAAGGTCTAAATAAACCTTTTCTTGCTGTAGACATGATGGAAAAATACTACAGTAAGAGCAAAAGTGAAAATTTGAAGATTTTCTCCTGAAGAGATAGAAGAACTGAGCAGAGCTTAGGGAGACTCCCTTACACACGACGTGCGGTAGAAAATCTGAGAGACTGAGCCTCTGTGCTGAGGATTCTAAAGGGGTGGTCACGCCTGATTGGCTGAATTTTGGGCTCTTTCCAAAGAGGCTGATAGTTCTACAATTGAATGTGTTTTTTCCTATTGACGTCAATGAAAAAAAAAGACAAATAAAAGTCTCTATTTATTGCTTTCTATGTACCGTGGGACTCCCACTTCGACGACGGGGAATGATTCAAGCATGTGAACCTATGAAAGATACCCCAATACTGGAGAATCAAGAGTTCCTGCTACAATATGGTGTCTGGACAGAAACAGGAAACTCAGTTGTAAAATATGTTTTTGCCAAGGAACAAGAAGCCATACTCTAATGAGTCGCAGGTAAGAAACACATGCCCTGTTGTAATATGGCAACCTTGGCAAGAAACAAGATGCCCAGCTGTATTAAGGAGTCTTTGGTAAGAAACAAGATGTTCTGCTGTAACGCAGAGTGCTTAGCAAGAAAGAAAAAGCTACTGCTGCATTAGGTCTTCCACAAGGAACAAGATGCCTGTCTGTAATATGGCGTCTTTCGTAAGAAAGAAACTGCCCTGTTGTAATAAGGAATCTTTAGTAAGAGACAAATTTGCTCTGCTGTAATACAAAGTCTCGAGAAAGAAACAACATGACCTGGTGTAAAACAGATTCTTCAAAAAGAAATAAGATGCTTTGCTATGACATGGGGTTGTTGGCAAGAAACAAGGTGCCCTGCTGTATTACGTAGTCTTAGCAAAAACAACAAGTGATGGACGGAATGCTGAACATTGTCAAACATTCACCCCCAGTACAGTGATCTGGGCCTAAATCCATCGTTTTTTTGCTGCCCATGCCATTCCAGTTTGGACCCAGCCATATGCAAATCAGTCTTGACCCTGTTCCCCATGGGAACAGTCCAGCCCGAACTGCTAGGCCAGGTCTTCCCTGGACTGGAAACAAGCATCCTGGGACCGGTTTCGGGGTTTCACCCCTCATCAGCCAGGCTAGCTTGAATCCAGTGGCAGTGACTGGGGGTGAATGTTTGATTGGTTCCGCATTCCGTCCATCTAGTTACGCTATCCCACAGCGTTTGTATTTTGCTTTGTATTACGTAGTCTTAGCAAGACATAATATGCACTGCTGTGACATGGAGTCTTTGCAGCTGATGGAAGGCAGCTTCTGGTGGCAGTTTGCTCATCCGTATATATATTGAGACCTAGTGGACTCTGCCATTTTTTTCGGGCTTCTGCTCACCTTGCTGAAAGGTGTAGCAGAAGAAACATCCTCATTGGTGACTTTGGCAGAGAGGTCAGGGATTCGAGGACTCTGAAGATGATCCTATGGCTGAATCCTGTGTAAAGTAAATCAGGCAGACACCAGTATTTCTCTTTATAGTAAGAAACATTTTTATTTAAATCTTTTTAAATTCTCATCACAGTTTCCATCAGGAAAAGTTTTTTAAAAAATTTATTTAGTGATTTTCAACATACCATACAGTAGACATTGCAAGAGATGAGCACAGTGCTCTAGTAGTTCAATGAAAGTGAGTCAAACATAAGCAGTAATGAAAGTTTCTAAGTAAAGGGAGGAAGCTCATGCATGACTTTATATATAGAGGCCAGTTACATCAAGAAGGGGCAACCAGTGCAAGTTAAGATGTAGTGTATGATGTGTTGCCCAGACTCCCAACTGCAAAGCATCTAACATTAGTAGATAATTACTTAGTGGTTGCCAACACA
This sequence comes from Pleurodeles waltl, assembly GCF_031143425.1. Lineage (NCBI taxonomy): Eukaryota > Metazoa > Chordata > Amphibia > Caudata > Salamandridae > Pleurodeles > Pleurodeles waltl. The sequence continues at coordinate 661,569,594 of NC_090451.1, forward strand.
TCTTTGGGTCGGGACGCAGGGGTTGCAGAGTGGCATACAATTTGCTGGTGTTGTCAAAGAAGATAAGACTTTTCAACCAATTATGCACTGTAGGTGAGTGTTTACTTCCCCAGTGTAAAGCTATCTCTCTCCAGGCTAGCAGTAAGGCTATGGTAGTAAAGTGCCTCTCATTCATTTTTAAGGATGTCATCTACGTATTCCAGTAGTGCTAGGAAAGGGCAGTGTTGGAGCGTGGTTCCCAGCATTAAGGAGAGGGGGGCAAATACTTCACTCCAGTAGGATGCTATATTGCTGTATGTCCAGGTCATGTGTGGAAAATCAGCTGCCGGGGTGTGGCATTTGGGGCAGTCAGAGGGGTGGGAGATGTCAATACGCTCCTGTGCAGCAGGTGTGACATAAGCTCTATTTAAGAACTTCAAATGTAGAAGCTTATGCTGATGATTAAAATACACTAACTAGTTCGGTTTGTGCACAGCAGGCGTACCAGATTTTGAGAGTGAGGGAATGCCCTAGATCCTTCTTCCAGTTGTCCCTGAGCTTTGAGTCCAATGTTGGAACGAGGCCCACACAGGTGTGATAAAGTTTGGAAATGAGTATGGCACTTGAGTCATTGGAGATAACAAGTGTAAGTGGCGTGAAGTCTTCTGGAGCCAATGGATATGACAAGAATCTAGCGCATAAGGCACTTTGAAGGCGTCTTGAGTACAAAATGTTCAAGATAAGTCATGTTAGTGAAACGTGCGCCTTGTGTCCCGGAGAATACAGGGCCGTTCGGGAACACATCCCCAAATGTGCGGAGGCCAGGTCTATGTAATGTCCGTTGTACTAGTTTTTCCTGAGTAATGGGGAGCCACGGGTTCTGGGCCAGTGGTATTTCAGGGGAACCGAGAATGTCACCGTCGAGGAGTCTAGTAAGTTTGCGTCATGCCCAGAACACAGTGGAGAGTCTGTATATCCTTAATGTCTAGTGGGATGCCTAATGGGAGCAATGCCCACAATAGTGTTGGGGTTGCGAAGTCTCCTTCAGGAATAGTGTAGGGGAGACAGGAATCAGGGGGGGCCAAATACGAGGAAATTGGCATTGCACTGTGAGTTAGTATCGTTGGAAATGAGGGACCCCAAATCCACCACGTTTGTACAGGAACATCATTACGTCCCATCAGGTGCAGGGATGCTTGTCTGCCCAATCAGTAAAAGTATTTGAAATTCTGAAAAACCGTACATTGAGTTTAAGGTTTTCAAACTTTGTAAATGAAAAGGTTTTTATTTCAAATGCAGTCAAACATTTGCAAATCCGATGGCTCGGCATTCGCATTAGAAAGGTACGACCTATTGGCTTTGCCAAAGCTCTTTATGTAAAGCGAGTGTCTATGTTATTAGATCGAGGCTGAAAGAGGAGGTTTTTTTTTTTATGTGGTTACCCTTTCCATGGCACCTCTGACCTAGCGCCAACTCGAGGTCTCTGGGCTATGAACCTCCTGCATTCCCTGCTCCAGAAGGGTCGGAAGAAGAGCTTTCACAGAGCAGGAAGCTGCACTAGTTGGAAGAATCGAGGAGATTTACTACGCCTCGGCAGATCAGGCGAAGTCAAGAAACTTTCCCTGTCTTCCCAACAATGAAATTTCCTACTGCACCCAATTATGGGGGCAGTGTAAATAAAATTGCCACCCCCTAAAGAGAAGCTCAATGGTCAGTATGGCCTTAGTCTTAGAACTCTGTGGAAAGCCTACGTGGTGCATGAAACTTACAAAGGGAAGCTTCTGATGAATTGATGGAAGACCCCCAAACGCTAATGGCATGGGCTGTGACTGTAAGAAAGGATATAAATGTTTCCTTTTTGGGCCTCGGACCTGATGTCACTCCAATATGGGTCTCCAGAGATGAGACAATATAGTATGATACAATGGTAAGACATTTATTCTTTCAAATGCCTAACCCTTAAAAAAACAGGATTCATACAGAGAGGAACCAACAAAAACCCCATGTAAATGAAATGTACACAGCATGATGGTGTGTTGCAGTTGTGCACCAGGGGCAATTCCTTGATCACGTTTACTGAGCTGATGCAGAAGAATCTGAGCATTTCTTTTTCACATCTTTGGTGAATACATGACCTGTACAAATCTTCCAGTTAGTGCTGGGGCTGCATACAGGAGAGCTCAGAAACATATGACCATATCATAAAGAGCTGGACTGGCTCACCAATTACCCTAGGCCAAGTTTTCAGGTTGCAGCCTACCATACAGCGCAGGTCTCTGGTTTGCTAAAGACATCTTAGGGAATTTCCGAAAGCTGACATAGGAATGCATTCTGCTGTTGATTACCATTGGCTTTGTGGTTTGTAACTCACACTTTCTGGCTTTCCATTTGGTGGCTTTTTTGCTTCTGTTTGTCCCTCCCCTTGCCGAAACCATGTTTTCTGTATCCTTGAACAAACTTGCTTTCTGTTAGCAGGCCTTTAAATCTTGTTCTGATCTCATCACAACTGCTGTACAGTCAAAGTCCTAGACCAAATTCAGGCACTTCTTCCAAGGGCACTTGTTTACTTTTCTTTCTCTTACTCCAATGTGAGAGGATGTGAAAATCTTGCTGGATACTGGGGTAGGAAAGAGTATTTTCCTAGCACAGCACAACGTTTTAAATGAACTGTGTAAGAATTTCAGAATATAACAGTTATGAATGTGCAAATGAAGCAAGTTTATTATTTCTGAAGTGTGCTGGAAACAAATAGTTTAATATGATCAAAATGAATAATTAAACTAAGTGATGCGATTTCCACACATTTTGATCTGTGCACCGTATAGTTTTATTACTAAAACTTTATGTCTGTGCAAATGTAATGGTCATTTCAATTGAAAACGTGTTGTCTGTAATGGCAGTGTGCTACACCATCAATACTTCACTCTATGCCACTCCACACTGCACCACTGGACACTACCCTGCGCCATTCCATGCCACTCTGTATCGCTCTACTCTACCCCACTGCACTTTACGCCACTTCACACTATGTCTCTCTACTCTACCCTGTACCACTCTACTCTATGCTAATGCACTTTACATCAGTCCACTGTATGACACTCTAATTTACTCTGCACCACTCCACTCTACACTACTTTACTCTATGCCACTCCACTCTATGTCACTCTACGCCACTCCATTCTACTTTTAACCGCTGAACTCTACGCTACTAAACTCCACTCTGCATCACTGTACCCTACGTCTTTGCTCACTATGCTGCCCTACTCCACTCCACACCAATGAACTGACACTCTGCTCAGCAACAATACACTATCCTACACTGAACTCTACGCCACTACTCCACTCTACACTCTATGGCACTACAGTCCACATCACTCTATGCTACTCTAATCTGCACCACTGCACTCTACACTACACCGCTGCACTCTATGCCATTTGACTACACTGCCCTCTGCGTCCCTGAACTCTATGCTACTCCACTCTGCACCACTCTATGCTACTCTACACCACTGCGCTCTACACTACTCTACTCCTCTCTGCACCACTCCACTCTACTATGCACCAACATTCTAGGACGCTGAATTCAATGCCACTGCACTGTATGCCACTATACTCTGCCACACTCTGCGCCAATGCACTCTACACTAGTTAACTCTATGCCACTCCAGTGTATGCCACTCTAAGCGACTCCACACTATGCCACACCAATACACAACACTCTCTGCCACTCTACTATACAACACTCTACTCCACTCTTCACCATTCCACTCTCCGACACTCAGTGCCACTCTCCTCTATGCCACTAACTTTTAGGCATGCTGAACAGCAGTCAAACTGGTGACCAACATGGCTAAAACACGTTGGCACCGCCAAAAACTCTTGCATTGGCGAGACCTATTTAGCCTTGCCAGTGCTTGTTATGTGTCTGCTGTGTATCAAGTTATTTCATTTGACCCTGTATTTCTATAAATTATCGCATTATTTTAGACAGCACGGGTCAAAAATAGAGAAGGCAGTCCTTGCTGACTGTTATCGCGTCTGAAAATCAATTCTAACTCAGATAAACATTGAGTTACATGAGTTCACTTTGCACACTGCAGGTGTATAAAAACAGGCGCTCAGTTCTGCACTGAGACAGCAAAGTTCTTCGTGAAAGCGACTTGGGTAGTAAGTGACTCTATGTTTCTGAGCTCTTCTTTCAGCAAAACGCGCACTAACTCAGAGATCTTTCAAGTTAATGTGTGCGCTGAAGGTGTAACAAATAAAATCGCACAAACTCCAGCGGTGCTGGCGAATCATCATACACGCCTGAAACAGAAATGATCAGACATGGCATCTATTTTAAAACATTTTAATTAGAAAAATAATAAACTTCGCTGGAGGTGTTTACTGACCAGCAGAAGTCATGCCCCAACACTGGGAGTGAGTGACCTTTCAAGCTGCACAAACCCGCTTCTTTGGCTATTATGAATCACTCGCTATGTTCACAGAATTTGACAGGCGCGCCCTGCGGCAGTTGTCAGCTCCAAACCACGAAATGTGTTGGACTAGAAAACAACTATTTCTAAATCACTCTAGGGCCTTCATGGCCCAAAACAACAACTGGCTCTGGTTTTAGGAGCATGGTAGCTTGGGTGCACCCCACCCACCTGAACTGAACAATTGCAGTTGCGCCCTTCCCATCACTCTCCGAAGAAATGGTGCTGTTTTCAGTCAGTCTGAGACGTAATTAAGCTTTATGTCCAATTTTAATATATATTATGATCGGGTGCTATATTAAAACTATCGGTCCAAAAGTTGGGGACTGATTTAGTGTCTTGCAGACTGTTATCCATCACAAATGTGATGGATATCCCATCCACCTAGTTATAAGTACCATATAATGCACATGTAATAAGACAGAAGGGATATCCTTCATGTTTTTGACAGAATTACCCATCCGCTAAACTATAAGTCTGAGTTAAACTCTGCGCTCGGTCTATGCACTGCCCCTCCTTGCATTTGTGCATCGTTCTACCAACTACTTTGTCTTGGTCACAGCTCATCTTCTATCAACCAACTTTTTAACCAATGTTTTCTTAATTTTAAACTGATTTAAAGAGTTTAACAGCGACACCATGTGACCACAAAGTAAACTGATATCTCCCATAGAAATTCTGAAAGATCATTCCTTGAATGGTCACTGGGTGCCAGTGTTGATTTGCTACATATGCATCAGTCCTAGTGGTAACTGTGTGGCACTGCATGCAAGATGTCTGCCTCAGCTGCCTGAAGTTTTGATTGACCGCTTGATATCACTTTAGCCCAGGTGTTATGCTGCCTCTCTTCAAGAATCCCTGGCCTGCAGCCTTCCCTCCAGCTCCGCTATCTGTTTCCTGTCCCAGAATCTCTAACTGGCCACTGACACTGCATTTCTTAGGTCTTTCTGCCTCGTTTCCAAGAATCTCTCTCCACTAAGGATCCTTGCAAATCCATCATCTGTCTTCCCCTTTACCCTAAACTTTAATAAGCCACTGGATGTTATTGTGGCACCAATATGCGTCTGCCTCCATTCCCAGAATTACAGGCCCTAGGCCTGAATTCTACACATACGTCTTTCTGCCTTCCTTACAAGAATCTCCAAAAAGAAAATATGTGCCAGCATTTCTCTGAACTTTAAAATGGCAGCCAATGTTACTCAAGCTCTAGTGTCTCTTATTCTTATTTGGAAACTAGCTGGCCACTGGGTGTCCCTGATGCACCCTAACTAAAAGAAAACTCGGGCTGCCATTTAGCTCTCACTGCTTAACTGGTATGTCTGCAACTTCACCTTTCCTAATCCTGTAGTCTTGGCACTTCTAGGAGATTAACCCCCGACCCCCGCCCCCAATCGCACTCCTCAGTCTTTTAAGCAGTCATTGCCCTTCGTCCCATGTATAGTCATCCAACAAGGGCATGCGATGATTGATGGCCGAGCAAGAGAAAGTTTTAGTAAATAGTAGTATGGTCAATTGGAAATGACAGATCCTCAAGGCAATCATCCCATAATTCCAAATCAACAATTTAAATCAATAAGCTTCGAATCACAATTTGTTTAAATATAAATATGTCCAAAGTGTGTTCTCATATTTCAATTATAATCAGTTTCAGATCTATAGGGTTCTTTGCGAGTTGCATGATACTGGCGTAGCATAAACTTCACACATGAAATTAACGTTCCAGTGCACCAGAACCGTTCAATTACGAACTAATTAAGAGTTAATCTCCGTAGAATGGGTAATAACAGCGTGGACTTGGATTTACAGGGTGAAATTCAGCATGATTTTCCATGTTACGGGGGTGAGATTAATACTCAAATTTACCACCTGTTCTAACCAGTTGGTAAATGTGAGGTGGGTGTAACTGCTCGGTGGAGGCAGTCATAGGAAAGTGGGAAGTGTGCCCAGAAACTAGGAACATTAGATGTTCCCACCTTGTTAAAAAAACAGCTTGGCTGCTATTACGGCCAAAGTCTAATGGGACTTACCTTGCCGGAACTGGACCGGTGCTCCCAAACTCAGGGAAACGGAGTGCGGGAATACCAGGTCAGTCACAATCGGACAGAGCGGTACACACCTAGGTACTCTGTAGTGCCTGAGTCGTAAAGCTGGCCAGAGTGTAGTGGGAAGAGCTTATTGATTTCATGACGGATATGTTTGTGAACTTAATTGCCCATGGTGTTGGGCACCAGAATTGGTAGTGGTAGTGTAGGATGCAGGGATTGCTCCTCTGCTACGGTGGAGGAGTGTCGCTCCCCTGCTCCCTTGCCCGCAGCAGCAGCAGTAAACTTTTCACTATCAAACGATAATAAATTATGTTTATTATCGTTTTATAATGAAAGGAGCGGGGCCGTGGGGCTGTGACGGGGACAAAAACACATGCGCTCTGGACTCTCTCCAAACCAGCAACACAGGCACTGCATTGCTGGGTTGGAGACAGCAGGCAGAGACTTCCACTCTGCCACCAAGTGCCCTGGCAGGGAGCTCAGCCAATCCTAATGCTGCTTTCATGCTGCCATCAGCATGAAAGCAGCATTAGGATTGGACGAAGGGCAGGCTGGGAGCCTGTGCCTGTAGTCCAGTCTAGGAGCAAAGAGGAGCAGCGAGGCGCATCACGGAGCTAAACGGAACGTTATTTTTTTAATTATACATATTTTTTTTAATGTCTTGTTCCTCCCCCACCTACCCTCCCCTGCGCCACCCACCCCTTTTCTCTCCTGTGAGCCACTGCTGGTACAATGGATAACCTTAGGGCCAGATACCAGGGTCACTCTGGCCTACATGACAATCAGGCAGTGCCCGATGGGCTCCTTTGACAGGACAGTGTCTGGGATGCTTTTCTGGCTGTTTTTGGTCCGGTTTTATGGTCTGGTGAGACAGTTTTTATGACTGATACATTGCCTGTCGCAAACTCAAATCCATGCACGTTGAAAACTGCATGGATTTGCAAACATGGGCCACTTTTTTTAGCTATTTAATTCACTAATGGAGACCAGGCATATTATCTGTTTTAGTGCGATCCTGCCAGATACCAAAAAGACCTCAATCTCAGTCTGCAGAGACGCAAGTCAAGCAGCTGTTGAGCTTTTTCAAAGTTTTTCCCTTTTCCTCCTACATTCCCTCTACGCTCTGTTTAATTCTACATAAACAAGAAAGACACTCCCTCTACCTTTGGAAAATGTTTGCAACACTGATGTAATCTAGCCTAATTCCTGAACTGTTCATTATGTGAAAACTGTCACGTTTCACCATTTCACTTAACTCGAAATTTCATATGTTTTTTTTCGTAAGACCAGAAGGAGTATTTGCCTACGAGTGAGATATTTGTCCTCCAACCGGTCTCCAGCTGGTGTCTCCCTGACTTTTTTTTTTGTATGTGGTATATTTCGCTGAGAAAGGTACTCGATTTGCGGCAAACAGTTTTTTTTAAAAAATCCAAACATAATTTTGCAATACTGATGCATATTTTTAAAAAAATCACGAGTATTGCACACATTTACTGCCAGACTCTCAATGAAAGCTACCTCTGTGTTTTGGGAGAGAGTTGCAGGTTATGATTGACAGGTGGCCAGGCCTTGCCATAGCAGGATTGGTGGGAAAACAGCCGTTGCCTATCCTGCTCTAGTAAACTGGCCCCAGGCGTGCCAGGTGCCTTCTTCGGGCTCTGCCCACGTTGTAGGCGAGTAGAGTGTCCTTACGAGAGGTGCACACTCCCAGTCTCTGCGATCCAAGTTGGCACAGCCCTGCATCCCATCATTGGCATCCAAGATAGTTCTCAGGAGCACTCATCTCTTTTCAACATAATCCCTGCCCATATCGATGTTCCATCTGGGAGATGCCTGCCAAAAACATTTGGAATTCCATCGTCTGGGAGGAAAGATAGCTCTGCGGTATATTATCCTCGAGGTGGGAGACTGTTGGCTCAGTGGAAAAGAGAACTTCTCAACAGATTGAGCGCTCGTCACCTTACCAACTAGTATCGACCTGGACTGGAACCCAAATTCTTAAAATACAGCCATGGTGCAGGGGAGAGAAGTGCACAGGCCTTTCACAAGTGAAACACAGGTACGTCATCACGTACCAATATATGAAGTAGAAGTCAGGTACAGCAATATAAACATATTTGTAAATGAAGTAGCAGTCGGGGACTGAAACGCCAGCATACACATCAACATAGGAAATCGCAGTCAAAAACTGAAATGCCTACATACATATCACACACGTCAGTATTTGAAGGAGGAGTCAGCTTCTGAAATACCAGCACTTAAGTCAACACAGGCAGTGGGGCTCGGCTACTGATATGGTGACAGCCTTTCCCCCAAACAGTAAGGATGGCTCTCCTGGGGACTTGACTCAATAGGCAGGGGAGAAGCACACATGGACCACCACAAATTAACTCTATCCAGTCTTGCATACATCACATTAATTTATGAGTTAAACCTTAAGAAACATCTAGGGCATATTGTCGGCTTGAGCGAAACATGTGTCGGCTATGATGTCAGAAGTGACTAATTGAATTGAAGAAAAAATATAGATCTGCTCACCTTGTATTGTGAAGTATCCAACAAGAACTGACTATGAAAGTGTTAGAATGGATAGTTTTCCCAGTGTGTACCTCAGTGCTTAATTTGTGTTGGTGGTTTCCAGTGCTGGGCACCGGCACTTATTTTTGAGGGACAGGACTTATTTTTCTGCCTCAAGCATTTACTGTGAGCAAAAGGCACATATGGGAAAGATGGAGGAAGAGAAAAACGAAAAAGCATCACAAAGAGAGAAAGGTGCAAGAGTGAGCTGAAGGGGCAGGGAGTGGCTGTAAATGGATTAAAGAGGCCCGAGATGGCTTCAGGATTACGCTATCTCAGTATTACGTGCTCGCACATTCTATTGCAGCAGCCATGTGTTTCAGGCCAGAGCTTTGGGCACTGGCACATTTTTATTTACAAATTAAGCAGTGGTCTACCAACATCACAGAGATCAAGGTACGATAATGCAAACAAACACAAATGGATGTGTGTACTGCAATGCTAATGTAGACAGAGATGCTATGGGCCAGATGTACTAAGCCATTTAGTAGTGGCACACCCTGCAATTCTCTAAACACAGGGTTTGCAACATACAAATGGCTTTTACTGGGTACTAAACCCGTTTAGCTATTATGTAAATGGCTATCAAATTTCGAAATGGGTTAAGAAATGCATTCCAAATCGAAATCTGAAAGGGGCATGTTTACGGCCTTTTTTTTCCAAATCGCAAAACCCAATTCAATGTATCAATGATTTGGTCGCGGATCATTAATACGTCACCAAATCCTCAAAGGAGGAGGTGACTAATTAGCAAAGAGGCTGCGTTCCTCAGAGATGCGCCCCATTTCCTTTAAGGAAAATAAGCTCCATTTTAAAGTAAGTTTTCTTCATTTAACTAGTACCATAGACACAATGGTCTGTTGGCCTCAGGAGACAGACCACCATCTACAGAAATTAAAACATTCAGGCCCTAATTATGAGTATGGCGGGCGGAAAAGGCCGCCCGCCAAAATTCCTCATCAGGAGACCGCCAGTGCGGTCTCCTTCCTGCCGGCTCTATTGTGAGTTTCCCGCTGGCCCAGTGGGAAACGCACAACATTGGTGGCAGCTCATAATAGAGCTGGCGGCAACGCTATTGTGCGTCAGAAGCACAAGCACCCATTGCACAAATCACTGTGTGCAAAGCAGACAGTGATTAGCTCAACAGGACTGACCAGGGGGGCACCCCGCACTGCCCATGCCAAGTGCATGGGCAGTGCGGGGGCCCCCGGCAGCCTGTGTCCGCCAGTAAACACCGGCAGAGAGAGGGGTCGTAATCCCCAGGGCAACGCTGCTTTGGTGAATTGGGACCTCCGGCACCGCTAGGTCATCAGGCGGCTGAAAAGTGGCAGTGCCGGCAGTCCGACTGTGGCGGTAACGCCATGGTCGCAATGTTGCGGAAGGACCGCCGCTTTGGCGGCAGTGTGACCGTGACCCTGGCGGTCTACAGACGGCGAGGATCATAATGCTGGCCTCAGTGGTGAAACAACATCATATATTAGCAACAAACAACACAGGATGGGCAGGGGAACAAAGAAAGCACAATCAATCATTAGTAGTAAGGTACTGAAAAGCAAACACACGAAATAACAACACTGACCATGGGACCCAAAATACTAGACAGCCTCAATGTACTAAAACACTATCAAATACCACTGATATGCGATATTGTAATGCTAATGTACACCGGGGCAAAAGTTACCATGACACCCACATCTACCTGTGGCAGAAAGGTACTGAAATAAAGGCATACCCTTATGGCTCTATAATACCATAAAAGATTGGCGCAGTAACTACTGCAATATCCACTTTCACCAAAAGCACCAAAGAATGGATGTAAAATGTACACCTGATGCTAATGTTATTGGAAAGGTAAATAGCCAAGGGCAGCAAACCATGGAAATACAGACATACACTAGTGGAAGGAAGTGCTGTAATCATACAAATACTGTAGGAAGCAGGTACGGAAATGCCAGGACCGGATCGGATATCTGCATGCTAACTCAGTGGTCGCAGCCTTGTGTGTGGTGGAATGAACATCCAAACCCTTTGAGGGTTGCTTCTCGGCCAGTGTGTGGCAGATTTGAATGTAGAGCACGATCCATAGGGACATTGTCTGTTTCTACACAGCCTTTCCATCCTTGGCTCCAACATACCCCATGAAGAGTTGGTCGTCCACCAGGAAGTCTTTTGTGCGGTCAAAGTAGAACCACAAAGCTCTTTTTGGGTCCAGCTGGTGGAGTAGCTCCTCTTCCTTGGGGTATGCAGCAAAGCATAAAAGGTAGGCAGGGTGATAGACTGGCCTATGTGAAAGGGAGTGACAGCTTTCAGCAGGAAAGAAGCTCCAGTGCGAAGAATCAGCTTGTCTGAGAAGATGGCTAGCTATGAAGGCTTAGATGACAAGCCCTGGCGATCAAGGACCCTCCGGGCAGATGTTATTGCCAATAGGAAGGCCATGTTGATGGTAAGGAGCCTGAGAGGACAGTTATGCAGCAGCTCAAAGAGAGCGCATATCAGAAATGTAAGTACGAGATTGAGGTCCCACTGAGGCATGATAAAGGGTAAAGGTGAATAGATATTTTGGAGAGCTTTCAAAAACTTACTTACAATAGGGGATTTGAAAACGGATGGCAAATCTGGCAACCGCAGGAAGTCTGAGATGGCAGAAAGATAGCCCTTAAAAGTGCCAATGCAGAGTCCTGCTGGGCACGAGAAAGAATAAACAGAGAGACATGAGAAAGGGGATCAGAAAGAGGGTCAACTTGCTTTTCTGCACCCCATGCCACAAACTTGCTCCAGCAGCAGGTTTATACCATCTTGGCTACCAAGATAACATTGCAGACTTCAGGCGAAAGGTTGAACGCTGTCAACTGTCACTGCTCAATCTCCACGCATGGAGGTGAAGTGCAGACAGGTCAGGGTGGAGAACACTCACCTGCTGTTGTGACAGAAGATTCTCCAGAAGAGGCAGACTGCTCAAAGGACTGATGGCTATGCGCAACTGTAGGAGCCTGGCCCTCTAAGTAGTGTGCAAAATGTTGTACACTGTTCAAAGGGTCCGGGCAACCACACGTTGGTTTACAGAGGCAAACACTAGGCCACCTAATGCTCTACTTTTTATGGTAGCTTGGTCGAGCAGTTAGGCCAATCTCGGAGAAGTGAAAAGCATTTGTTGTACTCACAGTATCACTAAACCAAGACAACCACTCAAAAGAATAACTCAAGACCAATTTATAAAAATACTTCAGATATTTACATTTTTAAGACCAAGTTCATCAAAATCAGGTAAGTACTTTTTAAGTTATGATTTTTCAAAGTTTGGAAAATGTCTTGATTTTGTGCGTAATTACGCACCATGGGAATTAATGAGAGAAATCTTTAAAAATACATATAAAATCCGCCAATGCATTTACCAATGTCTCTTTTTGCTTTTAGGTCGTCATCAATGGGTCCTGTGGACCACCTGGAGAAGTTTGGGCGGCACCCAGTTTTGGTGGGAGCAGCTGCAGAAAGTTGTTGGAGCTGGTGCAAGGCCACCGCGGGGGACCACTTGGAAGAGCACTGCACAGGTGGACTGCAAGGTGAGTCCGGTGGGTGCCCTTGAAGTGTTGAGGTCGCAAGGGGTGGGGGACCCTTAGAACACAGCTGGATCTTTGGTGAGGGTGTAGGAAAGTACCATCTTGCCTGGCATGTTACCCCCATATTTCGCTGTATATATGTTGTTTTAATCTATGTGTCACTGGGACCCTGCCAGGCAGGGCCCCAGTGCTCTTAAGTATGTGCCCTGCGTGTGTTCCCTGTGTGATGCCTAACTGTCTCACTGAGGCTCTGCTAACCAGAACCTCTGTGGTTATGCTCTCTCTGCTTTCCAAATTTGTCACTAACAGGCTAGTGACTAAAGTTACCAATTCACATTGGCATACTGGTACACCCATATAATTCCCTTGTATATGGTACTGAGGTACCCAGGGTATTGGGGTTCCAGGAGATCCCTATGGGCTGCAGCGTTTCTTTTGCCACCCATAGGGAGCTCTGACAATTCTCACACAGGCTTGCCACTGCCGCCTGCGTAAAATAACATCCACGTTATTTCACAGCCATTTACAACTGCACATAAGTAACTTATAAGTCACCTATATGTCTAACCTTCACCTGGTGAAGGTTGGGTGCACAGTTACTTAGTGTGTGGGCACCCTGGCACTAGCCAAGGTGCCCCCACATTGTTCAGGGCAAATTCCCCGGACTTTGTGAGTGGGGGGACACCATTATACGCGTGCACTATACATAGGTCACTACCTATGTATAGCGTCACAATGGTAACTCCGAACATGGCCATGTAACATGTCTAAGATCATGGAATTGTGCCCCCAATACCATTCTGGTATTGGGGGGACAATTCCATGATCCCCCGGGTCTCTAGCACAGAACCCGGATACTGTCAAACTGCCTTTCTGGGGTCTCCACTGCAGCTGCTGGTGCTGCCAACCCCTCAGACAGGTTTCTGCCCTCCTGGGGTCCAGGCAGCCCTGGCTCAGGAAGGCAGAACAAAGGATTTCCTCTGAGAGAGGGTGTTACACCCTCTCCCTTTGGAAATAGGTGTGAAGGGCTGGGGAGGAGTAGCCTCCCCCAGCCTCTGAAAATGCTTTGATGGGCACAGATGGTGCCCATCTCTGCATAAGCCAGTCTACACCGGTTCAGGGATCCCCCAGCCCTGCTCTGGTGCGAAACTGGACAAAGGAAAGGGGAGTGACCACTCCCCTGACCAGTACCTCCCAGGGGAGGTGCCCAGAGCTCCTCCAGTGTGTCCCAGACCTCTGCCATCATGGAAACAGAGGTGTTGGGGGCACACTGGACTGCTCTGAGTGGCCAGTGCCAACAGGTGACGTCAGAGGCTCCTTCTGATACGCTCTTACCTCTCTTGGTAGCCAAGCCTCCTAACTTGGTAGCCAAACCTCCTTTTCTGGCTATTTAGGGTCTCTGCTTTGGGGAATTCTTCAGATAACGAATGCAAGAGCTCACCAGAGTTCCTCTGCATCTCCCTCTTCCCCTTCTACCAAGGATCGACTGCTGGCTGCTCCAGGACGCCTGCAAAACCGCAACAAAGTAGCAAGACGACTACCAGCAACATTGTAGCGCCTAATCCTGCCGGCTTTCTCGACTGTTTCCTGGTGGTGCATGCTCTGGGGGTAGCCTGCCTTCAACCTGCACCAGAAGCTTCGAAGAAATCTCCTGTGGGTCGACGGAATCTCCCCCTTGCTAACGCAGGCACCAAAACACTGGTCCTCTGGGTCCCCTCTCATCCCGACGAGCGTGGTCCCTGGAACACAGCAACTCTGTCCAAGTGACTCCCACAGTCCAGTGACTCTTCAGTCCAAATTTGGTGGAGGTAAGTCCTTGCCTCCCCACGCTAGACTGCAAAGCTGTGTACTGCGTGATTTGCAGCTGCTCCGGCTCCTGTGCACTCTTCCAGGATTTCCTTCGTGCACAGCCAAGCCTGGGTCCCCAGCACTCCGTCTTGCAGTGCACAACCTTCTGAGTTGTCCTCCGGCGTCGTGGGACTCCCTTTTGTGACTTTGCGTGGACTCCGGTTCACTTTTCTTTTAAGTGCCTGTTGGGGTACTTCTGTGGGTGCTGCCTGCTTCTGTGAGGGCTCTCTGAGTTGCTGAGCGCCCCCTCTGTCTCCTCCTCCAAAAGGCAACATCCTGGTCCCTCCTGGTCCACAGCAGCACCCAAAAACCTCTACAGCGACCCTTGCAGCTAGCAAGGCTTGTTTGCGGTCTTTCTGCATGGGAACACCTCTGCAAGCTTCAACGCAACATGGGACATCAGTCTTCTAAAGGAGAAGTTCCCAGTCCTCCTCTTTCTTTCAGAACTCCAAGCTTCTTCTAACCGGTGGCAGCTTCCTTGCACCTTCAGCTGGCATTTCCTGGGCTCCTGCCCTCTCTCGACACTGTCGCGACTATTGGACTTGGTCCCCTTGTCTTACAGGTACTCAGGTCCGGAAATCTGTTGTCAGTGCACTGCTGGTGTTTGTTCTTCCTGCAGAATCCCCCTATCACGACTTCTGTGCTCTCTGGGGGTAGTAGGTGTATTTTACTCCTACTTTTCAGGGTCTTGGGGTGGGGTATTTTTCTAACCCTCACTGTTTTCTTACAGTCCCAACAACCCTCTACAAGCTCACAAAGGTTTGGGGTCCATTCGTGGTTCGCATTCCACTTTTGGAGTATATGGTTTGTGTTGCCCCTATACCTATGTGCTCCTATTGCAACCTATTGTAATTCTACACTGTTTCCATTACTTTTCTTGCTCTTACGTACGTAATTTTGGTTGGTGTACATATAACTTGTGTATATAACTTATCTTCTTACTGAGGATACTCACTGAGATACTTTTGGCATATTGTCATAAAAATAAAGTACCTTTATTTTTAGTAACTCTGTGTATTGTGTTTTCTTATGATATTGTGCATATGATATAAGTGATATACTAGGAGCTTTACATGTCTCCTAGTTCAGCCTAAGCTGCTTTGCCATAGCTACCTTCTATCAGCCTGAGCTGCTAGAAACACCTCTTCTACACTAATAAGGGATAACTGGACCTGGCACAAGGCGTAAGTACCTCTGGTACCCACTACAAGCCAGACCAGCCTCCTACAGCAGGGCACATGGCAGCCAGCTGAAGAGCGAACTGGTGAGACAGGAGCTGTGCGCAAAGGTGCCCTTGGAAGCAGGAGGCAGGTCGATTTGAGGGTCGATTGCAAGTCAGCAGGGGCACTGTGGTGGGAGGTCTTGGTGTTTTCTGAAGTCCCTCGCCTGGGGCTTCCTCCTGGTCCTTTTTCAGCCCGGAATGGACTGTCTTTTTGGGGGTCCGAAATTGAGTAACCAGTACCTTAGGCTATTACACCATTCGGCCACTGGAGGTCGCAGTGCCACCAAACTTGGCACAATTGCAGGTTTTGTCATCACAGCCCGTCAGGTGAAATTTTGTCTGGCTGTGGCACCGGTTCCTTGGCCAGCAGCTGGTCAGTGAACTCAACTTCACTGGTATTTTGGTCTTTACTGCAGGAGAGTGATGCCTTAAATCTGGAGGGAGATCTTTGGAGATTTGCGGAAGTGTGGAGGTCCTATAGGGGTTTTTAGAGTCCATCCGATGTCCAAGCAACCCGTCAGAGGCAACTGTTGAATCCTGGGTGCAGCAGGCAGAGTTTGGCACCTTTTTTTTGGTGCAGCAAGACTTCAGTTCTCGAGCGTTGGGTCTCCTTTGTTGCTGGACCTATTGGGTCCTTGAAATCAGTATCTCTGGTATAGGGGTGCCCACTAAGGGCCAGATGTAGGAAGGGTTTCGCGACTCGCAAACGGCAAAAAATGCCGTTTGCGAGGCGCAAAAGCCTCTCCGCGATGCAGAAATGCATTTTGCGAGTCGGAACCGACTCGCAAAATGCGTTTCCGACTCGCAAATAGGAAGGGGTGTTCCCTTCCTATTTGCGACTCGCAACGCTATGCAAGTTCATTTGCGAAAGCGGTCGCAAATGAACTCGCAGTTACCATCCACTTGAAGTGGATGGTAACTCATTCGCAAATGGGAAGGGGTCCCCATGGGACCCCTTCCCCTTTGTTAATGATCACAATAACAATTTTTCAGAGCAGGCAGTGGTCCTATGGACCAATTGCCTGCTCTGAAAAATACCGAAACAGAAGGTTTCGTTTTTTTTTCCTAAGTGCAGCTCGTTTTCCTTTAAGGAAAATGGGCTGCAGATAGAAAAAAAAAACTGCTTTATTAAAAAGCAGTCACAGACATGGTGGTCTGCTGTCTCCAGCAGGCCACCATCCCCGTGAGTGCCCAGACTCGCAATGGGGTCGCAAACTGCAACCCACCTCATTAATATTAATGAGGTGGGTCTTTGCGACCCCATTGCGAGTTGCATAAGGTGTCTGAGACACCTTTCTGCATGGCAAATTGCGAGTTGCAATTTGCGAGTCGCACGGATTCGCAAATTGCAAGTCGCAATTTCCTTTTTTCCTACATCTGGCCCTAAAGAACGAGTTACTTACCTTCGGTAACGACTTTTCTGGTGGATACATTAGCTACCTGTGGATTCCTCACCTCATGAATACTCCCATGGCGCCAGCATTCTACGGAAATCTTCTTACTAGTCTCTGCACGTCGACGAGGACGTCACTGTCTCGCACGCGACGCCGTCTGACGTCATACAGGCAATAAGAGGTCCTCGACGACGTGCGGACGTCAGTACCAATCATTTTTTACGTGCATGAGAACAACGAGGCAATGCAATGAAAGAACAAAGCAACATCCATTATATTGTAAAAATACACCACATTGTATGAATAACTGTAAATCTTCTTTATGTACATATATATATATATAAAATCTCTCTTTTAAAATATATACACACACCAAGTATATACACAAAGATATATACATATATACATATATATATATAAATATTATATATATACATCTATTGCACCCTCAAAGATCAAGAGGAGCGCACTCAAGGATTACTTGGCAAGACCATAAAGGCAACGGGGAGGCGGGTGGGACCGTGAGGAATCCACAGGTAGCTAATGTATCCACCAGAAAAGTCGTTACCGAAGGTAAGTAACTCGTTCTTCTGATGGATACAACTACCTGTGGATTCCTCACCTCATGAATAGAGTCCCAAAGCAGTACCACGCCCGGCGGTGGGTGCCTAAATGGTCAAACCAAGAAATCCTGCAGCACTGACCGTGCAAAATGGCCGTCCCTTCTAACCTCAGAATCTAAACAGTAATGTTTTGCAAAAGTGTGAAGGGACGACCAAGTTGCGGCCTTGCAGATGTCGACCACAGGAACACCTCTGGCTAAGGCCGAAGTGGCCGACTTAGCTCTGGTGGAATGAGCTCTAATGCCCTCAGGAGGATCCTTCTTTGCCAAAGAGTAACATATTTTAATGCAAAGAACAACCCACCTGGATAGTGTTCTCTTGTGGACTGCCTTTCCTCTCCTCTTGCCCACGTATCCAATAAACAGCTGATCCTCCAGCCTGAAATCCTTTGTTCTATCGATAAAGAAGCTCAACGCTCTCTTTGGATCCAGACGGTGCAGTCTTTCTTCCTCTTTGGAAGGATGAGGCGGAGGATAGAACGTGGACAAAGTAATTGCCTGAGCCAAATGGAAGGGTGAAACAACCTTCGGGAGGAAAGCAGCCTTGGTCCTCAACACCACCTTATCCCCATAAAAAGTTGTATAAGGGGGTTTTACTGATAAGGCCTGCAACTCACTCACTCTCCTTGCTGATGTTATAGCTATCAGGAAGACTGTTTTTAAAAACAAATACCTCAAGGGGCAAGAATGCATAGGTTCAAAAGGGGACCCCATAAGGAAAGTCAGGACTAAGGACAAATCCCATTGCGGCATAACGAATGGCTTTGGAGGATATTGATTTAGAAGGCCTTTCAAGAATCTGATAACAATAGGGGATTTAAATAAAGATGGTTGGTCTGGAAGACATATGAAGGCTGACAAGGCCGATAAATAACCTTTAATGGTAGCCACTGCACAACCTTTCTGCGCCAGAGATAGAGCAAAAGACAAAACGTCCGATAGATGAGCTTGTAAAGGATCAATCTGCCTCTCTCCACACCACGCAACAAATTTAGACCACCTATTAGCGTAGATAGATTTAGTGGAGTGTCGCCTGGCCGCTAATATAACATCCACTACCTCAGGCGGGAGAGAGAAGGAACTCAGGTTGCCCCGTTCAATCTCCAGGCATGTAGGTGCAGACTCTGGAGGTTGGGGTGTAGAACCTGCCCCTGCGACTGCGAGAGGAGGTCTGCCCTGAAAGGGAGACGGAGCGGCGGGCACGTTGAGAGTTGGAGAAGGTCGGAGTACCACACCCTCCTTGGCCAATCCGGAGCTATTACGATTACTAGAGCCCGGTCTTGGCGAATCTTCCTCAATACTCGAGGAATCAAGGGTATGGGAGGAAACGTGTAAAGCAACTGGCCGCACCAGGTCATTTGAAACGCGTCCCCCAATGCTTCCTGCATCGGATACTGAAGGCTGCAGAACAACGGACAATGCGCGTTCTCTCGAGTGGCGAACAGATCTACCCGAGGAAACCCCCACTTCTGGAAGATTAAACGGACTTGATCTGGATGGAGACGCCACTCGTGGTCTGCCGAGAAGTGGCGACTGAGACTGTCCGCACGCACGTTCAAGACTCCGGCCAGATGGTTTGCTATCAAGCAAATCCGATGGTCCTTTGCCCAGGACCATAGTCGAAGAGCTTCTCTGCAGAGAAGGTACGACCCCACTCCTCCCTGCTTGTTTATGTACCACATCGTGGTAGTATTGTCCGTTAGGACCTGTACCGACTGACCACGAAGGGAAGGGAGGAAGGCCTTGAGAGCCAGACGTACAGCCCGTAACTCTAACAGATTGATGTGAAAAATCTGTTCCTCTGGAGACCAAAGACCTTTGATCTCCAGATCCCCCAGATGAGCTCCCCACCCTAGAGTGGAAGCATCCGTTATGACTGTGGCCACTGGTGGCGACTGCTGGAACGGTTTTCCTTGTGAAAGATTGTTGCTTGCAATCCACCACTTCAAATCCACAGCAGCATCTCTGGAGATCTTGACAGTACCCTCTAGATCCCCTCTGTGTTGAGACCACTGCCTTCGGAGGCACCACTGAAGAGCCCTCATGTGCCAGCGAGCATGCGTGACCAACAGAATGCAGGAGGCAAAAAGACCGAGCAGACGAAGGACCTTGAGGACTGGAACTACCGCTCCATTTCGAAACATTGGAACCAAATCCTGAATATCTTGAATCCGCTGAGGCGGAGGAAAGGCCCGACCCAATGTCGTATCCAGTACTGCCCCTATGAACAGGAGGCGCTGAGAGGGCTACAGGTGAGATTTGGGCTCGTTCACCGAAAAGCCCAGGTCGAACAACAACTGGGTTGTTGACTGCAGATGACGCAACACAAGCTCCGGGGACTTGGCTTTGATCAACCAATCGTCCAAGTAAGGGAATACTGCTATCCCCTTCCTTCTGAGCTCTGCCGCAACCACCGACATCACCTTCGTGAAGACTCGAGGTGCTGAAGTAAGACCAAACGGAAGGACCGCAAACTGGTAGTGTTGCGATCCCACCACAAACCGGAGATACTTCCTGTGTGACTTGAGTATCGGGATATGAAAGTAAGCATCCTGCAAGTCGACAGACACCATCCAGTCTTCCATGTTCAACGCCAAAAGCACCTGTGCTAGGGTCAGCATCTTGAACTTTTCCTGCTTGAGGAACCAATTCAAGATCCTCAGGTCCAGAATTGGTCTCAAACGACCATCCTTCTTGGGAATCAGGAAATACCTTGAGTAAACTCCTTGACCCCTTTCCTGCTCCGGGACCAACTCCACCGCGCCCTTTAAAAGGAGGACTTCTACCTCCTGTTCTAGCAACAGGAGGTGTTCTTGTGAACAATACGAAGGGCGGGGCGGGATGAGGGGCGGAAACTCCCGAAAGGGAAGGGTGTAGCCTTTTCCCACAACACTGAGAACCCAAGTGTCCGACGTAACAGTCTCCCATTTGGTGAGAAAATGCTGTAATCTTCCCCCTACAGGAGAGGAGTGAGTGGGAAATGGTGGAAGCCTAAGGCTGCTTCCCCTGCTGCACCCCGCCAGAGGATGAGGAAGAGGCAGAGTGCTGCTGAGAGGCTCCCCTGGTGCGGACCCTACCCCTCCCCCTAAAAGATCTATAGGGATGGGAAGAGGCAGGTTGCTGATATCTTCCCCGAAAGGAAGAGGAGGAAGAGCCACGCCCAAATCCACGAAACCTCCTGAAGAATCTGGAAGAGGCCGTGGAAGAAGGAGCTTGGAGTCCCAACGACTTAGCCGTGGCCCTGCTCTCCTTAAAACGTTCCAAGGCCGAATCAGCCTTAGCCCCAAACAGTTTGTCCCCATCAAACGGGAGATCCAACAATGTGGACTGTACATCTGCCGAAAAGCCCGAGTTACGTAGCCAGGCCTGTCTCCTTTCCACCACAGTTGTGCCCATTGCTCTGGCTACCGAGTCGGTGGTATCCAGTCCCGTCTGGATAATTTGGGTCGCAGCAGCCTGGGCATCAGAGACAAGATCCAAAAGACCCTGGGGAAGCTCTGTAAATCCATCAGAGCATGAATATACCTCCCCAGGATACAGGTCGCATTAGTGGCTTTTAACGCCAGACTGCAGGACGAAAAAATCTTCTTCGACTGCGCCTCTAGCTTTTTTGAGTCTCTGTCCCCAGGCACCGTCGGGAAAGAACCAGGCGCTGATTTGGACGAACAGGAGGCCTGCACAACCAAGCTCTCCGGCGTAGGGTGCCTAGATAGGAAACCAGGATCAGTTGGAGCCGTCCGATACCTCCTGGCCACGGCTCTGTGAACTGCTGGGGAAGATGCCGGCTTCTTCCACACCTCTAAAACCGGATCCAGCAGAGCGTCATTAAAAGGTAATAGAGGCTCCGCCGCGGCTGAGGCCGGATGCAACACCTCTGTCAAAAGGTTTTGTTTCGCCTCCACCACCGGCAAAGGCAGGTCCAAAAAACTAGCTGCCTTCCGTACCACTGTATGAAAGGAAGCAGCTTCCTCGGTATATTCCCCCGGGGACGAAAGGTCCCACTCAGGGGAAGTGTCCAGCCCACTGGCCGACTCCAGTCCACGCAGCCCATCACCCGAGTCCTCTAGCTCTCCTTCCTCTAGGGCTCGTTGGTACTCCTGCTCCTCTAGTACCCGGAGAGCATGCCTCCTTGAATGCAGTCGTTGCTCAATCCGCGGAGTCGACAACACCTCCGCCGAAGTCGGAGATCGGCGCCGATCTTCCGAAGCCACCGACGCCGCATCCGGCGCCACAGGTAACTTCGGCGCCGACTGAAGAGCAGATGAAACGGATGGACCCACCGGAGTCACAGGCCGAAATCTCGACGTCGACGGGATGGAAATCCCTGGGGCCAATCCCTCCGAAGCCATCGGAGCGGCCACCGGCGCCGACACTGGCGCCGAGCCCACGTTCCCAAACGGGAGAAAGGGCATAAAGGGTGCCGGCCGAAGAGGCGCAGGATCACCCAAAGAAAAGGCCAAAGGCCCAGCCGGAGCACCCCCTGGAGCCATCTGTTGGAAGATGGCATACATCGCATTCAAGAATGCGGAACTATCGGCTCCAGGGGTGGGAAAAGCCGGATACTGGGGTGCCTGACTCGGAGGTGACCCCGACGCCGGCCTCGGCGTCTGCGCCGGAGAAAACACCTGAGGCTCCAATACCTCAATCACCGACGCCTGTCCAGGCGAAGTTGGTGACGCCGGAGAGGGCAACGGCGTCGAAGGATGCGGCGTCACCGTGGGGCTGACCTCCCATGTCCTCCGGCGCCGATCCAGAGACCTGGAACGAGCCTCCCTTGAATGACGCCGAGATTCTCTACGGCGCCGGGAGTCTCGATGACGCCGATGTCTTGGAGAAGACTTTTTCTTGTGATGCTTCTCCTTTGACTTGGCCATAAACAGCTTCGCCTCGCGTTCTTTAATGGCCTTCGGATTCATGTGCTGACACGAATCACAAGTCGAGACGTCGTGGTCGGAGCTCAAACACCAAAGGCAATCGGAATGAGGATCCGTCACCGACATCTTGCCTCCACACTCACGACAAGGCTTAAATCCAGACTTTCTCTGCGACATTATTTCCACAGAGAAAGAGTACGCAGCAAGATATACACTGTAACCGCAAGAGTAACAGTTGCTCCCTCGAAGATAACCGTTTCGAATGCACGGAAAAAAGGGAACTGACGTCCGCACGTCGTCGAGGACCTCTTATTGCCTGTATGACGTCAGACGGCGTCGCGTGCGAGACAGTGACGTCCTCGTCGACGTGCAGAGACTAGTAAGAAGATTTCCGTAGAATGCTGGCGCCATGGGAGTATTCATGAGGTGAGGAATCCACAGGTAGTTGTATCCATCAGAATACTGTATTTAGTGGGTGTTTAGAAGAGAACCTTGTAATAACCAATAGGTCATCTACCTTAGGGTGGCTACACCCACTAAGTGACCACTACCTGTGGGCCGAAATCACTTGTCTACACCTGACTGGCTATTTTCCTTCCATGCAAGATGGAGGAAAATGAAATGGAGGGGTCACCTCGCATGCAACACCTTAGTGGTGGTGCTAGCTGGGGCTGACCACTCCTCCTGTCCTTTGTGTGTTTTCCTGTCGGTGCTCCTGCCAAAAGTGGGGGTTTGCAACAGGGGCGGCCATCTGCTGCTAGAAGGAGGCTTGGAGGTCGGGTTTCAAAGGTGGTAAGCCCTTTGAAGCTCACTAGCAGGGCACTACAAATTCCTGAGGAAGGAGGTGTGGCACCTTCACCCAGGACTGCTTTCTTCTGGGACCAAGAGAGCAGGAGCTCTCACCCCAGGGATCCAGAATCTTGTCTGGTGGTGGCAGGCTGGTTGTGACCGACCAGCAACCATGCCAGTGTTAGTTAGCTTTGCAGGGGTCACCTCTAAGGTGGCTCCTGGGTATATTTTACAATATATTCAATACTGGTACCAGTATGGATTTATCATTCTGAGTTGTTTGATACTAAACAACGTAGGGTTCAGTGTGGCCATCATGTAGCTGTGAAACCCATACTGACCAGTGTCCAGCACATGCATTTAAAATAACTTACTATGGCCTAGGTTTGGGAAGGACACAGTAGGGGCAGCTTGCTCATGCATCCATGCCCACATACACACTAAAGTGGACCCTACCTTAGGGCTACAAGGCCTGTCAGAGGGGTGACTTACCAACACTGCATGCAGTGTATAGTGGTCAGGGCACATAGGTTGTGGGCCACATGGAATTTGTGTTTTAGGATTGCACCAGGACACGCAGCCCGCAATGGCAGCGCTGGGTGCATATGGAGGAATGGCCCCAGAGGGTGGCACAGTCTCTGCTGCTGCCCTCAGGGGCCTATCTTTAGTATCCCATGCCTTGAGTACCGAAGTACCATCCACTAGGGACCTATAGTGTCAGATAAGGGTGTTGCCAATTATGCCAATGCATCATAACTGTTTTGGGGAAGAGATCTGACCCAGGGAACCTGGTTAGCAGGGGCCCTGGGCACTAACAACTTTGAGACCACATCAAATACAAGGCAAAAAGTGAGGGTTAACCATGACAAAAGAGGATTTTTCTCAAATCAACAGCTCAGGATACCAAACTCCCTGAGCCCAGGCCAGAGCCACATGGATGATTTAGGCCCGGTTGTTCCTGATCTTCTTCAGAACTCTGGCACGAGTGGTATGGGTAGAAAGGTGGACAGGAGGCCTGAGCTCCACTCGAGATGAAAAGCATCTCTGAGAGAGCCGCCCTGGAAACTCTAGCGCACAGAACTGCTGACATTGAGTGTTCTTGGCGGTGGCTAACAGATCTAATCAAGGCTCTCCCCAGTCCTAAAAGAGTCCTTGCACCACCTCTGGATGGAGCCGCCATTCTTGATCCGCTAGGCATCTTCAGATGAGTCTGCCTACTCTGGTGTTCAGAGAGCCTGTCATGTGCTGAACCAGCAGGGTTATGCCCTGAAATTTCAACCATGTCCAGAAGTGCAGGTCCTCTTGACAAAGGGTCCATGACCCCACCCTGCCCTGTTTGTTGCAGTACCACATGGCGGTGGTGCTCTCCAGGAACATTTGCCCTAGTCTTACCCTGGAGGATAGAAATGCTTCTAATGCTAGCCAGACTGCCCATTGCTACAGTAGCTTGATTTAGAGTCTGGATTCCGCTGGAGACCAGAGGCCTCTCCCAGATGCCCCCCTCCCCCCCACATCCCAGGAATAATGCATCTGCCACCACTGTTATACATGGTCCAGATCTCGGCTGGAACTGCAAAAGATCAGCAGTGGTGGCTAACGAACCAAGACTGGGTCAGCAGCAGATCCCTCCCAAGAGAGAGATGTCTGTTGCTGACTGAATCGTGGTTCATTAACTGCCACTGCAGATCTTTTGCCATTCTAGTCGAGGTCTGGACCATGTCAGAGAGATTCCCCTGATGCATTGTCCACTGGTACTTCAGGTCCCACTGCAGAGCCCCCATATGCCTGCGGGCACTTGTCACAAGCAGGATGCAGGAGGCCATAAGGCCCCAGCAGCCCAGCCAGTCTCAATGATAGCTAGGATGGAGGCTGAAACATGAATATCATAGCCTGAATATCCTGGACTTGCCATTTGGGAGCAAAAGCCCAAAACTGCACTGTGTCCAGAACAGCTCCGATGAAAGGAAATGTCTGAGTGACCTCAGCACATTGATAGTGAACCGCAGTGAGTGCAAGGGATCTGGCGTAGTCTGAAGGTGGGAGATAACTGCCTGGTGCGAGCCCACCTTCAACAGCCAGTTGTTGAGACAGTGAAAGACTGGTATCCCCTGATCTCCACAGATGAACTGCAGCTACTGTCATCGCCTTCGTGTGAGGGGCGCTGATCGGGCCAAAGGGGAGCACAGCAAACTGAAAGTGCTTGTGGCCCAACGTGAACCACAGGTAATATCTGAGGGCAAGCAAAACAGGAATATGGAAACTAGCAAACTGCAGGTCCAACGCCATCATCCAGTCTCCCGAGTCCAGGGCAGAGAGAACTTGAGCAAGCAATGAGCATTTTGAATTTCTCCTTTTGCAGGAAGAAAATAAGAGGGCACAGGTCTAGGATAGGACTAAGGACTCCATCCTTTTCGGGCACCATACAGTAGAGGAAATAACAACCACCACCTACTTCTGCCATTGGCACCCTCTCTAAACCTACCTTGGTCAAAAGAAACGTCACTTCCTGGCAGAGAAAAGATAGATGGGCCTCTGCCAGTCTGTCGCAAGTGGGTGGCATGGGGAGGGGGTGGCCTCTTCAGAAAATCCAGAGAACCCAGCGGTCTAATGTTATTGACGTCCAGTGGTGCAAGTGATGGCTCAGTCTGCCTCCCACTGGTTGCCCATGATGGTTGGAGGGTGAACTAAAGAGGTATGGAGGCTGTGACTGCTGAGGGAGTGGTGCACTGGCCTGACCTCTGCCTGCCAGACCCACGAGGACTGGGGGTACAGTGTCCTCGGCCACACAGAGGCTGGGAATCCTGCATGTCATGGTAGCTGGGTGGGTAAAGACACTTTTGGAAGCCCCTTCCGTGGCCATGAAATGGGTGAAAGG
This sequence comes from Pleurodeles waltl, assembly GCF_031143425.1. Lineage (NCBI taxonomy): Eukaryota > Metazoa > Chordata > Amphibia > Caudata > Salamandridae > Pleurodeles > Pleurodeles waltl. Next base: position 661,595,854 of record NC_090451.1, read on the forward strand.
CGGACTGGTATTGGCGGGGAGCCATGGAAAGACCCAAGAACCTGGCTGTAGCTCTGCTATCTCTGAAACACTTCAGCGCTGAGTCCGCCTTCTTTCCGAAGAGACAGCAGCCAACAAACAGCATGTCCATGAGAAGGACACAACAACCCCTGAAAAGCCAGTGATTCTCAAGCAGGCTTGGTGCCATAAGGCCAACAACGGAGAAACCTCTATGTCTAGCGAGTTGGTCGTATCAAGCCCTCATATGATTGTGAACTTGGCTGCATCTCTCCAGTCCGCCAAAGCTTGGGAGAGAATGGCTGGGCCACCTCGAGCATCATGGGCAGCATCTGTGAAACCAAATCCCACAGCTCCTGGGAACAATGGCCCAAAAGGCATGTGGTGTTCACAGATTACAGTGCCAGACTGGCATTTAAGAAAACATTTTCTTGCCTAAGATGTCCAGCTTCTTGTATACCCTATCCGGTCGAGTGGCAGGGAACGCACTAGGGTTTATGCAGGAAGTGGAGACTTAGGCTACCAAGCTCTCCGGGGTAGGATGTTGAATGAGGAAATTGGGGTCCACTGGGGTGGGGTGATGGTGGCAGGCAATTGTCCTGTTCACAGGAGCCTCTGTGCTTGGCTTGCACCAGGTCCCAAGCAGGACATCCAAAAGGGCTTCATTAAAAGGGAGAAGTGGTTCTGGGGGGGGGTCACTCCTGGCTGAAGCACCTCTATGAAGATGTTATCTTGACTGCCACTGAGGGCAAACTAAGGTCCAGGAATGTGGATGCCCTTCTCACCACTGTAGCAAAAGAAGCTCCCTCCTCCATAGCTACAGTAGGTGGGGAACCAGTAGGGCCCCACCTGAACCTGAGGGGCCCAAAAGTGCCCTGGTAGGGACGGGCTGTCCAAATAGAGGGGGGTATGGCCTCATAAATTTTAGGGAGTTGGACGGGAGTCACTTTGGATCCCTGAAACTCATGGAGGTGCTTTGCTGGTCCAGGCTCAACCCCAGAGCCTGGCCTTGAATGACGACGCTCCTTCATCTCGTCAGATGTCTTCAACGGATGGGGTGAACTTGAAAACCTACTTGACTTCCTACATTTCTTCTTTTTGTGGGACTTACCCGCATGACCGACTGCGATGAAATTGATGGCTTTGCGACCAATCCCAGGACCTTTCTCTCTCACACCAGGAGAAAGATATCTAAAAAAAAAATCAACAAAAAGTAAAATAAAAAAAAAAAAAAAAAAAAAAAGGTCTGTCGAAAAAAGAGGGGGTAGATCCCTCCAGATCTGTGCTGACTGGCGTGGAAAGAACTGACACCAGCACACTTGGGTGGAACCTATATAGGCACTGCACCGTTTAACTTCTGGCACTGATGAAGATGACAATGCCATGCAAAGCCGAACAATGCCACCTATCAATGCACAGGGGTACTGCTCACAAAAAATTGCCAGATGCGGTCTGATGTTATAATTATAATGGTGAGGAAACTGTGGCTAGAAGTCTCTATCAGATAGCACAAGTTCACGAGCAGAATCATATGTTGGTTTGTGATTTAAACCTCAAAACCCTTTGGAATGTCAATCTAGTCTACTGAAAGCACCAGAATGCCATGTCAAAGACAGATGTTGCACTACATTGTGTATAAATGACAGTAACTTGCCATAGATAGGGAAATTAAAGGGTACGTGTGGGGTTAACGCTGTGCCAGCAGGATCTCACGTTTCAGTCCTGGCCGTTCATGTAACAAATCAGTGCATTCTGAGAGTTCTTGTCTTGTTTGCATTAGATAAGACAATAGGGCTCACATCTTCCAAAACAATTAAGCCCATTTAATAAGGTTTAGTGTAACATAATGCAATTTACTTACCATTCTAAATGCCTGCAGGAGCAGCACAAAATTGTACAGCGTCACGCCTGTGTCCAGAAAACCCCTTAGTAAATAACACCCTCCCTGTGTTAAAAAAGAAAGCCCAGAACTAGGAGCAAGGCATGCCAACATTTTGCATTTTCTGGCCACCCCTGTATGTGGGGGTAGATTGGGAGACAATGGGGGGGGGGGGGGGGGGGTCCTAAGGTGAGTGGGTGTGAATTGCTTGGTGTGGTTCACTGCAAGTTGACAGCTGTGCTTTTGGATAAAGACAAAATACGTAAGAAGCATTTTTATTTTTAAACTGAACCTTTCGGTTTGCTAGTTAGTTGGCCCGCCCTGTTTACAAGTGATTAAAATGCCAAAGCTGTCAGAATCGTTTAGGTCTTTCTTGACAAACGGAGAGAAACAAAAAGGTTGCAGTGATTAAATGTCAGAAGTCAGCGATCCACCCAGCCATGTATCTTTGTTTGTGCCCGAAGCTCTGTCCTCTCCATGCCGCCTCCCTTATCAGGCTCAGAGCTAATCTTCAAATTTGCTCTTTGCTTTGTACAACTAGTCTTCAAGCAATTGAGCCCAATCAGGGGTCAGTCCTTGCACCTCTCTGTCTGAGAAGTTGTTGTGCACGCATTGTGCTACAGCGTAAGCGCCAGAGCAGTGGTACAAGCCATGCACACTCCATCAATGACTACAGAAGCCGCCGTGCTCACTATCTAAAGAAAGGTCTCCGCTTTATCTATATATTTTGTTATATTGCGCGAACTCTACTCCAAGAGATTTTCAGAGCGATCTACAACCAGAGAAGAAGCAGGGCCATATTATGCAGGCCTAAACAACAATACAGAATGCAAGCGTAACAAATGTATAAAAAGTCATAATAGGCTTGTAAATGACAGGAAAGGTATCCGAGCATTTTACAATTAGGAGTAAAAAGAAATATGTAGATGTAGGTTGGAGAAGCTGCCATACTCACACTCTGCTGTAGGAGGTGCTAGAGTAGGCCATCAACATTGTGAAATTTAGAAGATATGCGCACACACTCATCAGTGAAGGGCGCCAGGGAGGTATATGTTATAACTGATAGTGGAAGGTGCTATGCTCACACAGATGTAGGGGGCACCAGAGCAGTGGTTGAGGTAAGGACCGTTTCCACTGAGAGTTTAGAAACTACATACACAAACTTCGTTGCTATGCGACTGGGCTGTAGTGACAGTGGCGAAGCCCAAGTACTGCTCCACACATGACATTTAAGAAGCAGCTATACTCACTCCTCGCAGCAGGGCGCACCAAAGCGGGGATACCAGTGACATCTGACTCTACCATCTACACAATGTGGGCAAAGATCATCGGATCCCTAAGAGTTCTACTCAAACTATGCTAAACGGAAGTAAAGATGCTCTCCAATACAAACAAAAATCGCTAAATGCAAAAATATGTTTTATTCTTAAAAAGCTCACAATGCCACAGAAGTTCCTGGAAATGAAGGAAACTACTTTGTGTGGTGATGTGCTCTTTGTGAAAGAACAGAATGCTGGTACTGACAGTGAAAGCACCCAGTGGCTGAAGTGGGCTAACCCACTACCCCATATTGTATGGTGTAGTAGTGGGAGGAAGAAAAATATGAATGACAGCCACAGACCAGATCGTTTCTGATGGACTCATACGCGATAGTTTTATTTCGATGAAGATGCCTTATTTCTGTAATATGCTTCCTATATAGGTTCGCGAGATAAGGATCTATGAAGCTACACACCAAGACTTTAAAAGGCCCATCTCTTCAGCTTGCAAGCCCTTGTTCCCTTTCTGGTTATCAACTGTTTGCAATAGTCCTGGAGCCAAGATACCGTCTGGTGATTGTTGTGCTTTATGAATGTTACTCACAACCCCTAATAATCTTCTTCAATCTTTACCTACAGAATCGACAACTTTTGTTCAACATTTGGTGCCTTATTAAGAGTTTATCAAAAAGTATTGAGCTAACATAAAGCCAGCTAACACTGCACTATTTACAAGACAAAACAACTAAATGTGACACCAAAAAGTAGACTTTTTTTTTTACATGATATATCTTTTATAAATATGTTTGACGTCGGTTTTATACTGGAAATTTTAAGTTCCCAAAATTGAGTTTTTAAATGAAAGATTAAACTAAACTCATTATAAAGACACATTCTTGTGAACTCTAGCCTGCCAGCACTCTTACCATCAGGGGCGGCTCTTCTGCTAAGGCGGTGGAGCATTGCCCCATGTTTTCAGCAGAAGGGGAAGTAAAAAAAAAGCAATAATAAAGAAGCATTATTATCGTTTTATTTTTCAGTGTACCAGGTTAGAACGGGCAGGGCTGGAGGGGGCTGGTGGTCGTCCGGCCAAACTGACATGTGCAGTTTGCATTTCTCCACCCATCTGTACTGAACAGCCGGATGGAGAAAGTGCACAGGGTGCCACTCCCTCTGTGAGCGCCGACACACGGCACTGCTGTCATGCTGGTCACAGCAGTGTCATAATTGGAGGGGAGTCTGGAAGCCTGTGTGCTTCCGGGAAGAGGACGGAGGAGACAAACCCGTCTTTGTCCGTAGGAAAGAGGTAAGTGGGTTTTTTCCTTTCTTTTTTTTGTATTCCCCTGCCACTGCTTACTTTTGGAGGGACAAACACTCAGTTGCATATGGCTCACTCCTGTCCGAGGCTGATGGTGGGCAAAAAATTGAAGGACGGGGATGTGGTCTTGAATAATTACCAGTAGCTGAGTTTAAGTCAATCATTGCACCCATCACTGTTTTTGTTTTAGTCAGTGCAAGGCCCTAAGTGTGAGGTGTACTCAGATGTGGTTCCAGTGCTCACTGTACCTATATAGGATAAAACTCATCTGGAGTTGCCTGTGTTTATACTTCACAGGAGACCTGGCTTGGAAGTTCAGTCCCAACAGTTCTTATAGGAGCTGGACCAGAGATGATTTGCTTATGGCTGATTCTTGTCTGGGGAGACATGGTGGGGAAAAGCTATGCCAAAATACTAACCAGTGACTAAGATTAATTCAAGCCCTACACCCATTTCATTTTCCTCAGCACAACATGCACCCGGACATGTCTCACTGTGCCATAGGACTCAAGCTGCACTCTGCTGACAAGGCCAAAAGAAAGTGACATCCTGGGAAAAAAAAGAATAGACTTAGACACATGTAATTACCAACAAATGAGATTATTTTCAAAGGTGATCTGCATGAGGGTTCTTCCTGCCTGAGGTGGCGTGGTGGACAAAAAAGGATGAACGAGGACAAAACCTGACTAAATATCAGTAGCTAAGATTAATTCAAGCATTTCACCTATCCTTGTTCTTTTTTTTTAGTATGATGCCTTATGTACGACGGGTATGGCCTAATGAGAGCCATGTGCTATGTCTGAGGACATAAGCTGCACTCTAATGATGAAGCCCAACAAAACTGGTCTGGGGTTGCTTATATTCCTATTCAGAGGGAAACTGGGATGGCTGCAGTGTTCCTAAGTGAGCAGGACTAAAGCTAATTTGAATGTGGGTGGTTGCTGACCCAGGTTGCACAGTGGACAAAAAATGATGCACTAAGGTGCATCCTGAGTAGCTACCTGCTGCTGAGATTCAAGTATTCCACCCACCACTTGTTTGTTTTGGTAACTGGTGTTTCTTCAGGGCAACTGTCACAGGGATTTCCAAGTTAGCAGATATTTAGAAGAGAGGAAAAGGAAGCGTGAGAAGGGGTGGGTGGAAGAGATGGAATGGTAACAGAAGATGAAAAGAGACGGAAGGTAAGTGGTGAAGATGAGCAGATTTAAGCGAATCCTGAGAGGAAAACAAATTATGGCAGCAAACTGTTCGAGAAGCCCCCTGAGAAGCACAACACTCCCTCCACCCAACAAAGTCTACACCCGGCCTCACAACCAGCCTGTTTCTAATCAACACAATTACCAGTGTGACCAAAGATGAAGAGTGAGGCTAAAAAAGGGGTGGGCAGGTGCTACGGAGTAAATCATTTCTCTAGGTGCTCCAGGTTCCAAAGACTTGGTATCAGCACTCACCCAACCTAGTGTGGTCTAGACTACGCTTACAAGACCTAGATGGCTAGCCGATTTACACCTATTTTCCATAGACTGGGTATGCCTACTACACGGATTTGTGCTCACCGTGCTCTGTGAGGGTAACGAAAATGATTCACCACAAACGATTTCAATTACATGTTTCTTTCTCCAAGCTACTTTATTCCCATCATGCCAACATGTCTAGCAAAACTCACACAGATTGGTATACTTCACTGCACTCTCCGCACCACTAGTCCATGGTTCATTGGGGTGTAAATAATAACAATAAGCGTAGAGAATATACAAACTACATTTTACAATCCTCGTGGTCCTATAGTTGCAGAATTTGTGTATTTTGCATTAGATGTCCTTAAAACTCCTCTGGCACCTACTGTTAACAGAAACGTTAACACATGAAAGTTGAATCTACGTGCGAGGCATTTGTGCACACATTCAATATGCTATGCCCACATAAATAAACCAGCAGATTGTAAAATGTAACTATATGAACTGGAAAAACAAATGCTATGCTTGAAAACTTTACACGTTTTCCCGATGGAAATGTGTAAAACCCCCACTTTTTTTTTTACACATTCACGTGGAATTAAAATAGTGTGATTTATGTACACTTTCTATATATTGAATACACGTGAGCAAAACATCTGCCGGTGTAACAGAGCGTTGTGAATGACAGGAGCAATTGTTTGAGGCAGATTTACCTGGGTGTCCCAAATTTCAGACTGCTGATATTTCAGCAATATAGGTAGGTACAGTGCTATAAAGTAGGTGAAGATATAAAATTATTCATCTTTTTTAGAACTAGGTTTAAAAAAAAATGTATTGCCCTTATGCCATCATCCCTTCTATAAAATGCACGTGTCTTTCAAATAACACAATGTCTGCGTAACGATTTACATGTTACTTTCAATCATTGGGTACATAATGCATTGTCACTGTAATAATAAATATTTATGATTTAAATTGATCTCTATAATTATGTGTTAATCCTTTCGCACTAGTATTATACATTAGGGCCTTCCAAATGTTTAATTTCGTGAGAGGTGACCTTCTTCATACAAATAATTTAGCTTTAGGTACCTAGTAATATTCTGAAGTACTACAGTCTAAGCTCTGGCATGGCATTGCCTCAATCACTTTGTCATCTCGTTGAGTCTGATGGCTCACAAGGTTACGGCCTCTCCTTCAGGCATCTGTGTTTGATACCAAGGTTTGAGTTGGAATCCTGGTACATCCCCTCATCGTTCACTCTCCTTGGAGTTCATAAAATGAGTACCATTTTAGCCAGGTAAATAAGCCTTTGTTATTGAGCATCCGAAACCAAAGTGTATTTTACAAATCCCCATGTTGGGCTATTATATATCACGTGACTTGAGAGCATGCGCTAACACTTACCAATGGCTGCTCCAGACAAATGTAAGTTTGTATTCTTCAGTCGCAGGCAGATCAGTGGTATAGTAAAGAATACCTGGATGAGAAACAAGAGGGAATTTGTTGTTTATTAATTTTACAACAATAAACTTGACGCTGGGTGTATTTACTAAAACATGGTGCGTATAACCTGGCACAATAAAATATGCTAAATTTGTGCCTGTGGAGGCCAGTGACAAACTATTTGAGGACTGTGCCTTATTTGTCATCATTAGAGTGCAAGTCTGAGCAAGAGGCAGACGAAGTAGAAGAAAGATGAGAAAACAGCTGCAGAAAGAGCAAGTAAAAAGACCCTTCAAGAGAAAGGCAAAGAGATATAAGTGGAAGGAAAAGTGTAAGGTGAAATTAAAATTTGGTCAACTTCTGAGGACGGTGACAGGCGCCCACTGCATAGTTTTCTTTCTGTTTACAAATTAGGCATTGCTTATAATATACACACTATGCTCAACCAATTTGATTATGGGCAGATGAGGACCAAATTATGTGTCAAGAATTACTAAATTATATGACAAGAAAAGGCAAAATATACGACCTAACCCGGGACACATTTTGATAATATTAATTCATTATATTGTCAAGTGTAGACATATTTACTCTGTCTGGTCAAATGTTTTATCACATTAGTACAAGTTTAATACATAAATACAGCAATAAGCAACTGAAAATTGACCAGTCAACCTTTTACGAAGTGTTTCCACTACACAGAAATACATTGCTGTGTTTCAGTAACTTTTGATCCACTTCAGATAGAAACTTCTTTTTGTTAAAATCTTTTGATTATGTGGCTGATGATGGGTTGCATAGCAAATGTGGCACATCCATAAATATCTGGAAAGCACTGCAGCCACAGAAACGCACAATTCCAGCAGCCCCAAATGTCGTTAACCAATGTACTTGAAGCATGTTTAAACCGCCCGCTAGGGTGAGAGCAATGTTTTTATTTGAGTTTTTAATACTTTAAAAATAATCTTTACTACTTTTTTACACATATTCCGAAATAGAGATCTTTGCCACTGTGTTGAGGCTCTTCACCTTTGTATGAAAAGTTACTATTAGTATTTTTACACTCTTAAATCCTGTTCTGGGAGGCTCCACCAAGAGGTAGAGACATGCAAGTCTATACGTAGAAATGGTGACTTGCAAAAAAGTGTATATTTACACATGTAAATGTAGCATTGTGAATCAGGCCCGGAGCGTTTAAACTATCTTTTATGTTATGTAGGCATGGGCAAAAATGCAATTATGCTGGTATAATTTGCTTTATGTGAAATTTGTGTATTTTTTTTTAATGCGAGGACACGTTCACAGAGCAACTTTCTCGTCGAGAGATGTTTTCTACTTAAACCAGTCTCCTGCTGGTATCTTGTGAGATTTGTTTACGTGTAGTACGTGCTCATGTGAAAAAAGTCACAGAGATGTACATAGACCACAACATGCTCTAAAAGCATAATTTTGTGAAATGTTTATTGAGTTTTGCAACATTTCGTAAACAATGGTATTTCTTATATTATTTTTCATTTCAAGTACAGTTTAGCCACCCTCTTAGACAAATGCATACTTAGCTGAAAATATTGAAAATAGAGCACAGTATGCCTGAGAGGAAAAAAAAATTGGAGCTTTCCCATAAATGCCTCACCTCTACTCAGACTGTTCAAACGAAATTATAGCATTATTTAAAGTCACTGAATAAAGGAGGATAGTGGATTGACAAGAAATGGAGTCTGCTAATTATTGGCTGAAGTATTGTTCTTTGTAATTGCTGCCAAAACTTGAATAATTCCACTCAGAATGTTTAGTCTGACTTTCTTAAAATATCAGTGATGCCTAATTTATATAGCTAACCAGACAACTGCCAAGAGGGATGGTCTAAAATTTGCACCTAAAGCTTATGACTCAATCAATGGGATAGTGGTGGCCTAATAATAACCTAGAAAATAAATCTGGATTCCCCCACACTCCTTGTAACTTGCAACTACATGTTTATTATATGCCACTAATCCTGCCAATCACCAGCAGTGGCTCATAAAAATGTAACTTAGGGCCAGATGTAGCAAAGGGTTTTACCCATTCTGTGTCTATGGGAAAATGTGTTCGTACATATGGCCCTTAATCCTGCTGGTGGGCAACAGTCCAACACTCTAAAGTCTTATCTCTCAAAACAATGAAGGAAATGTCATGACAAACTGGGTATTAGAGGGTTTCTACAGAAGCACAGACCTCTTGACATGATATTTTCCAATTTTCCCTGTTATTTGGTGTTTTTTACTTTAAGGCTTGGGCTCATTAGGAGGTATTACTTTGTGGCACTGTTGAGTTGCAGGATTTACAAACTCCCAGCAGATTTCTCTTGGGAGAGACACATAAATTATGTGAAAAATAAAAGAGAACTCTGGATAGTTCCCAAAGTTTAGGTGGAGAGCAGCTCCAGTAAGGAGCACCCTGCAACACCAGGGACACTCTAGATTTGTTCACCTCAGTCAAAACATTTATATTGGTTGCTCCCTTGTGTCAGGACAAAGCTAACCCTCTCCGAAGAGCTATTATAATAGCAAAACACATGTCAGGAGTAGCTTTTGCTTTTTCCAGGTTGGCTTGGATGGTATTTTATCAATCAAAAGCTGTAATACTGAGCCTGGAGTGATGAAAGACTTTAGTCATTTTACAGCTTGGTGAGGATGACACTGAGCTAGTCCTAGGCTAAAGAATTTTGCTGTACAAATGGCAAAATACTTTGTCCCCTTCTAGCTTGACGTGGATGGCACTGTGTTAATCTGATACTTACAAAACTGTTCTGAAAAAACAGACACTGGAGGTGAGCAAATCTAGAGTGTTGCAGGGTGCTTCTTATTGGAGGCTCCTCTCCACCTATATTTGGGAACTACACGGGGGTGAAACCGGGCCAGGTATTTGTAGATAGTGACGGTTCCAGTTCTTTTTTACACACCATTACAATACTCAACATATTAAAAATGGATTATTGCAGTAATTATTAAATATTTAGCACAAGCAAATAATATGATAGTGAACAGCACAAAAATGGCATAGAGATCCTAACAGAAATTCTGCCCCAGTATCTGCTTTTATGAGATATGTATCTAGTCTCACATAGGTAGTATCTTGTGTGTCCCCATTCCGTATGTGTCTGAGCTGGTTTCTGGAATGCTGAGAGTAAATGATGAAATAGAATCCTGGTGTGTGTGAGGAGTGGAAACTGGAATAGAGGCGGCTGCAGAGTGGACGCAGCCCAATTGTATCTACGTTTGTTGCTGTACCATGATAGTCTAACTTGAAATAAAGAAGTTTCCTCCTACTTGGGTGGTTTTGGGCTAGTGTGTGAAGGCCCCTCCCTCTAACTTCAACATTTTGGAAACAAGTTGCTAAGGACTTCTGTGAAAAAGAAGCAAGAGTCTGGTGACATTTGGGAGCCATTTCCGGCAGGGGAGGAGGTCTGTCCTGAGAAGGAAGATGGCTCAGTGACCATGGAGAACTACTATGGGACCATCCACCTTCAAATTCACTGTCAAGCAGAGTCAGCTCGCTGAACAGGAGAAGCCAAGCAAGGAGGGAGGACAAAGTCTGACAAGGTGCCAGAAGAGAAGAAATATAAACTGAAGTGAAATGTGACCCATTAAATAGTCCTAAGTTTAATGACAATGTTATGGGGACAGGGTTAAATGGAGAGCGCTGTATGAGACAGTGGGGTGAGCCAGGAAATATAATTCACAATAAACCTAACTCTGAAATGACCCACATCATTTTAGACAGTAATACAATCAGTGCTGACTGTGGCATAAGGTGCAGCAATGGCGAGTCAGTAGTATGATTTTTCACGTAGGATGACTATGGCACAGCGTAGTCCATGCCTTTGGTAGGTTCTGTGTGCACAGCTGCTGTTAGTATATGATTTGAATTCAAGAAGCATGAGGCCTGGGCCCATAAGGCTCTCATGAGCCATTCACTCCTCTGTCAGAAGCACAAGCTCTGCCTGCATCTGTAGAGTGGAATGCGCTACTTGACAATCGTAAACCCTGGTGACCGAATGAGGCCTTATTGACCTTGAGGAGGACAGTGCAAGGTCTCTAGGAGCGTGGGTGAAAGCCATTCCACGCAGTTTGTAGTGCCCAGAGCAGTGACCGATGGAGATGACACAGATTCTGCTAGTGCTGTAGTCAAGGCGATAGACAAAGGTCGTGTGACAACGTGAAGCATCAGGTAAATTAATTGGGGACGTTCCTCCCTGGCACGACTCAGACAGCATGGGAAGAAGAGGGTGAGGTGTTTGGGTGCATAGCAGCGAAACAGGCTCTTAAGAGTTTTACCAATGCCTTAGATTCTAGGCCTGGGTGTCACAGAGAAGGGTACTATGCTGATGTCTGAATGAGACACGTTTTGAGATGTTGAAGAAAGAATACTCAACACCTCCTGGTTAATTTAAGAGAGAAGCAGGGCTATCTCTAAGACCATTGGAGGTAGGTATAAGCCTGTGCTGTTCAATGGTATTTCGTGTCCTGATGTTGTGGGAAATGAAAACACCACCAGTCTGGCATTTTTTCATTTGCGGTGATAAAATATGATATTCAGTTAATTAATCAGTAATATTATTTGGCATTCATTGAGTGGGTATTATTCTATGTGCTTCTATTTTTAAATATGCCTCATTTCCAACTGACTCTGAAGATCACTAGGTTGGTAACCAGTATGGTTGGTGATTTTTTCTTATTGACATGTGCCATATACAGGTTATTAAGAATGGATTCATCAGTTAGTAAGTTTCCAAGTATAGAGAGTATCTGAATGACGAGCTGCAACAATTTACCTGTAGAAAGGATAATCCTCAGGTATGGTATCACTATAGATAACGATAATCATAGTGTTGTATGTCATGGACGAACAAGGACATATGAAAAGACAATACGGCTGAACATTAAATAAGAAATTTATGTATTCTGTCCACACAAAAAAATTTTATTCAATAAATTTACAAATTGTTAAAACACATAAAACCAATTACAGAAAAGACAATCCACAATATACCTAACTCAGACATACCGCAATCATACCAGACTAAGGATAGCCTAAAGAAGGAAATAAAACAAACAGAATTACAAAAAAAGGACTCAAATGGCCCTAATATAAAAGGAGAAATACAATAACAATAATAAACCTAATGCAACAATCAATTGCCTATCAAAGAAAAAGAAAGAAATACAAATCTAGCAGGGTTAAAATTACAATCTACACTCTGGTACTGACAGGGTCTATGATAGAAAGAGGACGAATAACAATGATGAAGTTATTCGATCGATGGAATACAGTAGGAACAGAAGGCCTACGCGCGTTTCGGTGTTCCTCTATTATTGAGGTCACCTTCATCAGGGCCGTTCCAAATATTACAGTCTAATGTTGGTATAATCCTTACAGCCGAACGTCTTGGTCGTCGCTTGTGCCCAATTCTGGATATATGTGGAAAATATAGACGTGGTATCTAACGAAAAGAAATATATACACATACAATGTTTGTGCTCCGGACATCTTCAATTCTAGTTTTTATAGAACAAACAAGAGATTTATTTATCTAGATAATATGTGTGGACCTAAACTTGGTCCATACTTTATCAGGCGATACGCTAGTTATAGGCGAATCGTGTGAGAGTGAATTAATTCTCCAATGCGAATAGTGTTGTGAGAATAATTCTTAGCAAGCAGCTATTAAGATGTTAGAAGGATCTGAAATAAGAAAAGAAAGGTTAGCCTGGTATAGAAGGGAAAGATCTAATATATAAAGAACTGATGTGTGGAGATTCCATGCTCGATATAACATTTCTGCCACTGTTCCCAAATTAAAGCCAGATACACCCAGGTAAGTGGTGAGATTAGTTGCAATAAAATAGTGCTTATTGTTATTTTATTGTGATACCTGTTATATCAACCTGATGCTAGGGCTGATATAGAGTTGTTCCATTTTCCAAGGAAATACGTCAAGGTGACCTTTGTTGTCAATAAGGATAACAAATTTTAGTAGAAAAAGAAAACTCTAATTAATATGGGCAAACCAGGGAGCAGGATGACAGTACAGATATATAGAGCTCAGGATAGAGGTAAATTAGCCACTAGCCAGCATGGGAGGAATTCCTTATACATGTGGGCTGAAAGTCACCTGTAGTACAGCTGAGCAGGGCAATCAAGCGGATTTCAGTTTACGGTTTTTGAAGCGCCTCCGTGCTAATGTTAGGCCTGATGAGGATTCCAAGGCATATGCTTCGATAGAAAAGCTAAATCAAATGAAAGAAAGTAAAATAAATAGTTCTAACAATAGGGCCCGTTCTGTTACAAAGAAAGTCTGTTAATATGGGAAATTATCACATGGGTTCATAAATAACGCAAATATGGCTAATGCACTTACCTATGGGGAGAGTAGCTTAGAGTGTAGTAATTAGTCGCAGCGCCCGAAAACAACTCTCGATTTTGTACTCGCACTGATTAGTTGACTTCGGGAAAGAGCTAGACCGGGTGCGAAGGAAACAGAATAAAGGTCCAAGGTGGCCGCCATTTTGGACCAGCTAAAATAAAAAGACTTAAACAGGAAGAGAGAACAGCGGGTACAATAATTGCCGAACAAGCCTAACATAGACCAACGATGATATACTGGAGGCATGGAGGCTATGTTTTACGTCCTGCAGTTAGAGCACTGCATCTGGTGATTACAATCTAGATAACTTCAAGAGTTCATCGACACGAGGGCAGTGAAGAAGAGGGGCTTAATGGTCGCCATATTAGAGGAAACAAGGCTACCTGCTACATTCTTGAATTGAGGAATTTTGGCATATAGCAAGAACTGAAGCAACAAGCAATAGTTGCAATCAATCTATTTTTGTTTTTATTTTATACCTCAACTAAGAAATAAATCTTGAGAAATATTGGTAAATAATTCAAAGATGGGACATCTGTATAAGCTGTTACTCAGATGTCTTCATAGCATAATGGCATAAAAGGAAGGAATATCCAGAGGTGATAATGCAAAAAGAAAATATTGTTTGGAACAGGGCATAGCTCTCTAAGTGAAAAAAGAGGAGGAATGTAAGACCAGTTATGTAATGGCATTCTCCCAGGGAGAGCTGTCTGTCAATGATGGCAGGCCCATCACATGGCTGCAACATCACAGCAGCAGGCTGGGGAGATCCTCCCGGGAGAGAGCGGGTTCCAAGCCCAGGGGGCACTAGCATCACCCAGCTGTCCCTCTCAGCACCTGCACGGACACGACAGCAGTCGTCATGTTTGCTCCTCCAGCAAAGTCACACTGCAGGTGAGACTGGCAGTGTCCCATGGCCTCAGATCCTTTGCCCATCATTGACAGGAAGAGACAGGGCAGGGAGGGGCGAAGAAACTACCTCGACATGCTGCTGAAAACTGCACACTGACTCAAATTGACGATCTAATAGAGGAAGTAGAGAGCTTGCTAGCTACTAAACCTTGCAAGTCCTCTAAGAGAGGGATTGATGTGGCAACTAAAGACATAAAATCTTTCTTTACCCCTGCGAACAGAGAGTTGCTGCCAGATCTACCATGGGGGACTCAGTTGGAGTCTATTATACCAGAATCCCCGGCTAACTTTATAGACAGCCCCAAATTGAGCGTGTCCAATCAGCAGGATAGCGCGTCACCTCTTATAAATTGCTCTAATCGTTTCTTACCCCTTGACTCCCTGGCAACCTCTAGTAGAGAGAAGATCGTACAAAGGGAAGCTGACGAGGCATTAACACACTTAGTCACTCAGGGGGAACGCCCTGTTGAGGCACAGCTAGTACAAATAAGAGCTGAGATAGTGAGCCTAAGAGAGTATCTCACATCCTTCAGTCACATTATACACAAGAAGTTGGACGGCATAACTGCCGTAATTGGAGACATAAGGAAATCCTCCCTTAAACCGGAGTTTAACTCTCTATCTATGCAAACCCAACAAACTGAAATATCTACAGCAGGAATACATATGGGAAAGAGGGCTGGAGTGGCATCACAGAACTGCCAATGGGAAGACTGTGCAGCCCCCGAAGTGGCTAATTTAAATAAAAGTGAGACTAATTTGATAAGAGGGGCAAACCATGAGGTGTACAGAAATATGCTTTTAGACAATAGCAATAAAGACCTCCCCATGGAGTACTTTACCAAGTCAGATTAAGTACAGTCAGCATGATGTATATATGATGAACATTCCAAAGTTAAATTATGGATCAAAGGAACAAGGGGACTCACCTAAAAATAAAGTAATTCACTGGATAAGGGGTGTAAAGAAATGTAGGTCCGTTATACAGGACAATATAGTTACTGCCCAGAGATATTCAAGTGATAGCTCAGAAACAGACCTCATAGGTTTGAAATTGAACAGCCAGAGCTTAGTAAAGGGTCTTTTAGCGCTTGAGCAAAGATGGATAAGTTACTTACCTGTAAATCCTAGTTCTCTTCCAGGGGTATCCTCATCAAAGTCATAAACATTGAATATTCCCGCCCTTGTGCGGGCACCCCGGAGCATATATAAAATACACACATATAAAGTATGAAATATGCACGAAAAAAATATATATAGCATTTTTAGTAGACATATTTTTCATACTAAACTCATATATACATGTGTAAAACAGCAATGCAGGCTATAATCATAAACAGGCTAAAATGCTTTATTTCTATGAAGTTTTTTATTTTTTTATTTTTTTTAATCATTATAAAATTACAATAGAGAATAAATATCTACCCAAGCACCCAAAACTGGGCTTAGGGAAATAAGCAGTAGTAATCACTAGAGAAAAAGAAAAAAAAAAAAGAAAAAAAAAAAGCTACATTGAAAAACAATGGAGCATTCTTAGCCAATAGGCTGCATGCAGGTTAACACAGGAGGACCATAAAAACTTTGGCACCGTGCCTTTAAGACCCTGAGCACCTCCAGTATCCCACCATGCCTCAGGGGTGAAGGAGAGGTGACAGTTGGTTCACAGTTAGGTCAGTACTTTTTTACGGTGACAATCTGTGTAGCCGATTCGAAAGATAGTCTGTCCTGCACTTCTAGGAGACGTGCGTCCGGGGAGGAGGGTGGGTTGTTTATGACTTTGATGAGGATACCCCTGGAAGAGAACTAGGATTTACAGGTAAGTAACTTATCCTTCTCTTCCAGGGGATCCTCATCAATAGTCATAAACATTGAATAGATTAGCAAGCCCATCCCTAAACTCTGCGGACTGTCTAATAGAAGTGCAGGAATAGATATGTATCATGCAAACAAATTTCTCAGAGAGGCCTGTCCCACTTGGGCATCTGCTCTTGCATCTGAGTCCAAACAGTAATGTCTAGTAAATGTATGTACAGACTTCCATGTAGCAGCCTTACAAATCTCAGATATTGGAACATTGTTAAGGAGGGCAGCAGTAGCCGCTTTTCCCCTTGTGGAATGCGCTTTAGGTCTAGCCAGTAGTTGTTTGTTAGCCAACTGGTAAGCATTAACAATACAAGAAACTATCCATCTTGATATTGTTCTTTTAGATGCTGCCTCTCCTGTCCTCAAATGACCATAATTTACAAACAAGTGGTTGGAATGTCTAATCAATTTTGTTTTATCCAAATAAAATTTTAGCACTCTTTTCAGATCTAGGGAGTGCAACGCTTTCTCCGCCGGAGTCTCCGGATTGGGGAAGAAAGTCGGTAGAGAAATAGTCTGATTGATGTGGAATTCTGACACCACCTTCGGTAGGAATGATGGGTGAGTTCGCAGAACTACTCTATTGTCGTGAAAGTCTGTGTACGGTTCTTTGGAAGACAAAGCCTGAATTTCACTGACCCTCCTCGCGGAAATAATGGCTACCAAAAAAGCCGTCTTCCACGTAAGTTGTTGCAAAGAGGCTTTGTGTATAGGTTAGAAAGGAGGGCCCATAAGTTTTGACAGCACTATGTTCAGTTCCCATGGAGGAGAGGGTCTCCGAATGGGCGGAATTTTTTTTTTCAAACCTTCCAAGAAATCCTTGACTACTGGTTTCGTAAAGAAGGATTCCTGAGAAGGTGACTTACGATAGGCTGTAATGGCAGACAAATGTACCTTAATAGATAATACCTGCAGTCCGGACTTTGCCAGATGGAGTAAGTAAGACAATATGACGTCCTCCTGAGCCCGTATGGGATTCTGACCTTGTTGACAGCACCATATGTAGAACCTCTTCCACTTAAACACGTAAGAACGCCTCGTGGAAGGTCGTCTGGACTCTTTCAAGATGTTCATGCACTCCTGCGAGAGCCCTAGGTGCCCATACTGCAGGAATTCAGGAGCCATGCTGTCAAGCTCAGAGAGGGTAGGTTGGGATGCAGAACCCTGCCTTCCATCCTGCTCAGAAGATCCGGTCTGCACGGCAGCCTCCTGTGAGGTTGTTCCGATAGGTTGAGGAGATCTGTGTACCAGAATTGACGGGGCCATTGCGGAGCTATGAGAATCATTCTGGTGCTGGATCTGTAAAGTTTGTTGATCACTGCCGGTATGAGGGGAATCAGTGGAAAAGTGTAGAGAAATATCCCTGACCAGTCGATCAACAGGGCATTCCCTCGAGATCCTGGACGGTAGAACCTGGATGCGAAGTCTGGGCATTTCTTGTTTACTTCGTCTGCGAAGAGATCCAATTGAGGCCGACCCCATTGAGCGAAGATGTCTTCGACGACTTCGCCGTGTAGGACCCAATCGTGGGCGTCCTCTAGGTGTCTGCTCAGGAAATCTGCTTCCACGTTTTGTTGACCTGGTAGGTGAACCGCTGTAAGTGACATTCCTCTGGCCAGGAGCCAATTCCAGATTGTTTGTGACTCCCGAGATAGGGGTAGGGATCTCGTTCCCCCCTGTCTGTTCAAATAATACATTGTGGTTGTATTGTCTGTTTGTATTAGGAGAGATTTCCCCTGAATCGATGGAGCAAAAGACTTGAGAGCCAGATGGACCGCTCTGAGCTCCAGCAGATTGATGTGGTACTTCCTTTCGTTGTCGGACCACAGGCCCTGAGCTTGAAGGGGACCTAGATAAGCCCCCCATCCCTGAAGAGACGCATCCGTTACCAGAGTGTCGGATGGAATTACCTGGTGAAACGGAGCCCCTACTGACGGGTGAGGTCTGTGCATCCACCATTGCAATGACTGACGTGCTGCTATCGGTAGCCGCACTCTGTCCTCCCAGCGACCTGTCCTTTGGCTCCAGTTGTTATCCAACGCCTCTTGGAGGGGCCTCATGTGCAGCCTGGCATTTGGGACAATGAAAATGCATGATGCCATGGAGCCCAGCAGAGATGTCACCTGACGGGCCGTAGGTGCGTCGGATTTTAACAGGTCTTGACACTTTCTCTTTATTGATAATAGTCGTTCCTCCGAAGGATACACTCTTTGGAGCTCTGTGTTTAGTGTAGCTCCCAGGTAGTGGAGGTTCTGTGTTGGAATCAAGGTGGACTTTTGGTAGTTGACTTGAAGACCTAGAGACTCGAAAACCTTGAGCACAATGTCCTGATGGTTTCTCGCCTGATCCGGAGAGGAAGCTTTCAGTAGCCAGTCGTATAGGTATGGGTAGATGAAGATCTTTTGTTTTCGAAGATGTGCCGCTACCACTGCCACACATTTCGAGAAGACGCGGGGGCAGATTTCAGGCCGAATGGTAGCACTTTGAACTGATAGTGCTGTGAGGCTATCTGGAAGCGCAGGAATTTCCGATGCTTGGGGACTATCGGGATGTGAAAGTATGCATCCTGCAGGTCGATGGAGCACATCCAGTCTCCCTGATGTAGCTGAGGGAAAATCTGGTGAAGAGCCAATATCCTGAACTTCTGCTTTCTTATGTACTTGTTCAGAAGCCGTAAGTCCAGAATCGGTCTGAAAACGCCCTCTCTGCCTTTTTTCGCCACCAGAAAATAACGGGAGTAAACCCCCTTTCCTCTGTGCGCAAGTGGAACCTTTTCTATTGCCTTCTTTCGTAAGAGGGCGAGAGCCTCTTTGCGCAATAGGCTGACATGAGATGGATTGCATTTGGCTGGTGGCAAGTGCGGTGGTGGTTATCTTAAAACAAGAGAGTAGCCATTTTCGACAATGTTGAGCACCCATTTGTCTTTTGTGATAGAGTGCCACTCGTGAAGAAAATCTTTGATACTTCCCCCCACCGGAGTGGTGCACAGTGTCGAGGAAAGCGAGTCCTCATTGCTTGGCCGGCGCTTTTGGTGTGGACTGTTGAGGTCTACTTGACCCTCGTTCCCTTGTGGCCTTACGAGCCTGAAAAAGAGGGCGTCCCTGCCTTTACTGTGGCCTCTGGGACCAGTGAGGGGTTTGAACCCTCTGCTGGAAAGGGCACCTGTCATAAGGCCTGTACCGCCGCCTGAAGTCCTTCTTCCTTTCCAGGCCTACTGCCCTCATGGTGTCCACTTAGGTCTTCATGCACGCCATTTCTTCATCCGTATGTGTACCAAACAGCGAGTTCCCGTTGAATGGAAGATTTAGGATGCGCTGTTGTGCTTCCTGTTTTAAACCAGTGAGTCTCAGCCAGGCAGACCTGCTTGCACAGATTCCATGTGCGTACCCATGTGCAGCTAAGTCTGCCACATCTGCCGCTGCGCTGATGACTTGGTTGGATACCAGACATCCCTCTTGCAGGATCTCTTGGAAGTCGTGTCTGTCTTCCCTAGGTAATTTTTCTGTGAACCTGTTGAGAGAGTCCCACAGAGAACGGTCATATCTGCCTAGGAGTGCAGACGCGCTGGAGACCTTCATTATAGATGCCGCCGTGCCGCACATTTTTCTCCCCAGAGAGTCTAGATGCCTGCTCTCTTTGTCCGGTGGGACCGTGGAGGATGATGCCACCAAGTGAGTTTTTCGGGCTGCGGCCAATATTAGTCCGGTGGCAGATCCGTTCTTAAGAATAAAGGATCTTGTTCAGGCGCTTTATAGCCGGAGCAGATTTGAGGGTGGCTGGCGCCAAAAAAGTGTCCATGGTTGGCTGCAACAGACCAGGCACTAGAGGCAGTAGCTTTTTCGACACTGCTCTGTGTTGTAGAGTCTCAAAAATGACTGATGAGGAGGTAGATGGTTCTGGAACCTCTATATTTAACTTCTGTGCTCCCCTGAAAAGTACCTCATTAAAAGTAGTGATGTCATCCACCGGTGAGACTATAGCTGGTGGAGAATCTGTTAGGGTGGGGGAGTAACGTCCGACGGATGACCATGACGACGACCAAGAGGGCGATCTTCTGTGTCCTGATCGTGACCTAGATCGTCGCTGGGAACGTGACCTGCTGCGAGACGCTGTAACAGAGCGCCCAGGCCTCGTGGTCGGTTGGCGAGAAGCAGAACGAGCCCGTCCTGCCCGCGCTGTCGGTGATGGTGTTCTAGGGAGAGAGGCAGTAGGAGAGTACATTCGTGAATACTGCAAATCCGGGGAGGCCGCTGGTCTATTAAGGCTCTCCAACTATCTTGGCGACAAATTGATGGGTGAAACATGCCCCGATGATGCCGCTCTCGAACGAGATGAATTGGTCCGTATGGAGACCACTGGAGATGGAGCGGCCTTATCTGCTGGCGGAAGGCGATGTTCTACTCCCTGCGAGACAGGTAAAACCTGTGTCGACGTCGATGGCTGTACTGACGTCGAAGGGAGCGCCGCCGGTTGTTCTTGCCTCGACGTTGAGTGCCTCGACGTTGAGTGCCTCGACGTCGAGCGGCGATCTCTGGACCTCGACCTGCTCGCCGTCGTGTACCTCGACGTGGAGCGGTGGGCGGCCGACAGCGGATGTCGCTCTCGCCGCCGTGGCGATTTCGACGTTGTGTCTCTTGACGTCGAGGGGCGTGAGGCCTTCGGCGGCGAACGGGCGCGCCGGTGATGACTCGACGTCGATCGGCAGGCTGCCGTCGACGGAGATATGCCCCTGCGATGGCCATGTTCTCTCGACGCCGTATCCTTCGACGTCGGTCGGGTCGCCGTCGACGGCGATCTATGGCGGTGAGATGGTGGCAGCGACTACGTCAACGGGGAACAAACAGGTACTTTCCTACCTGCTGAAGTCGACCTAGCCATTCTCTCCTGAGAGTGGCTTGTTGGCTGCCTGGGAAGCGAAGAGGATGATGTTTTCTGCCTCTCGTGAAGCCCATGAAGCCTGGTCTTTTCTCTGTCCTTCAGAGTCCTCTTTGACATGTTCTTGCAGTGTTTGCAAGTGTCAGGGCAGTGACTCTGAGGCAGGCACACAATACAAATAGTGTGTGGATCTGACTGGGCCTTCTTCTTCCCACAAGAAGGGCATTTGACAAAAAGGGAAGGCATTTTTCTGTCAGGAAAAAACTGCCAAACTCAGACAATGATGTTAGATGTCGAGTAAAATAGGAAAAAACGCTGTTTTAAAGTATTTTTCTGAGAAAAACTCAGAAAAACTGAGAGCTCAATGCTCCAGGATCCTCTCAGAAGAAGCCGGAAAAAAGAACTGACCTAACTGTGAACCAACTGTCACCTCTCCTTCACCCCTGAGGCATGGTGGGATACTGGAGGTGCTCAGGGTCTTAAAGGCACGGTGCCAAAGTTTTTATGGCCCTCCTGTGTTAACCTGCATGCAGCCTATTGGCTAAGAATGCTCCATTGTTTTTCAATGTAGTTTTTTTTTTTTCTCTCTTTTTCTCTAGTGATTACTACTGCTTATTTCCCTAAGCCCAGTTTTGGGGGCTTAGGTAGATATTTATTCTCTATTGTAATTTTATGATGATTAAAAAAAAAAAAATGTAAAAAAAAAACTTCATAGAAATAAAGCATTTTTGCCTGTTTATGATTATAGCCTGCATTGCTGTTTTACACATGTATATATGAGTTTAGTATGAAAAATATGTCTACTAAAAATGCTATATATATATTTTTCGTGCATATTTCATACTTTATAAGTGTGTATTTTATATATGCTCCGGGGTCCCCGCACAAGGGCGGGAATATTCAATGTTTATGACTATTGATGAGGATCCCCTGGAAGAGAATGAGACCTAGTACTTCATCCCAAGTGACTCTTACCCAAACGATCCCACCACCAATGGCCAACTTATTCTTTAGAGGCAGTCCTAACAATCTATTGCTTCCCAGTATATGTACCTCAAGGCGGGGCTGTAGGAGTAGCCAAACTTCAATTGTGGATTGACGTAAGGCCTCCATAGTGAAGGTAGGGAGGGATGATATACTTAGTAAAAAGGTCTTGGAACCCCTTGCCCTAAGCAACCTGTCACTGGGCATCGTGGGAGCAGAGGTAGGAATACATTGCAATGGCCAAGTAGAAGGGAGGGACTGCGGAGTTACATCCTTTATAAATAAGACTAAAGAGAGATTGCAAAATACTTGGGATGGTAATGATCCCCTAATCAAATTCTTATCCTAGAACGTGGCAGGCGTGCTATCAAAAATAACCAATCCAGAGTGGTGCAGTTTCATAGATCAACATCATATTATTCTACTACAGGAGACATGGGCCCGTCTATGATTTATAGAGCAGGTTATTGGACCTTCCAGAAGGCTGCGCTTCCATCGCCATCTGGTAGGGCATCAGGGGGCTTGATAACTTGGCTAAAGCAAGATCTATTCCCCAAGGCAAAGGAGCTATTTACCCCCACTAGGGATATATTAGCTGTGGAGGTTGAATTTAGCAGTCCAAGGGGGCCCATTCGTATAGTATTTGTAAATATATACATTGGACCTGGCCCACAAAGGACCCAGATTGCGCTGCTAAATTTGCTTACAGATCTTTTGAACCATTTACCAGGGGGGCAGGGCTTAATCGTTGCAGGAGACTACAATATGCAACTGAGTTGTAAGGATGATTTCCAGCAAGAAGGAATCCAGTTTGCAGACCCCTGGGACAGATCAGGCCCAGTCCAGGTCGCAACACAGAAAACAGGAGGAGCATTAGCTCTATTAGAGGACTTAATAAAAGCAATGGGGCTAAGAATAGTAAATGGGAACACGAAGTCGGATACTCCGGCATTGCCCACATACAGAGAAGGACCATATTCGAGCCGCCTAGACTATATTCTAGTAGATTATATACTCTGGAACTCTCTTATTGATATGGTTGTCTCTCCACGAGACGATAGTGACCACCAAGCTCTCTGTACATCCTATTTAACTTCCACATTTAAATGTAACACACTGACTAAGTGGGTGAAGGGTAACGTCTTAATCGCGACAAACGATTATAAAAACGTGAGATGGGAAATGGTGGCAGAAGATGCACATTTCCAGATATCAATATACAAAGTAGTTATATTGACGCTTCTCCCCCTGAAGTACTGGTTGACCTGATTAATTTGCATGTATTTTGGTCAATCGGTTAAGACCATATTTCCAGGTAGTAAGGAGGCGGGTAGAAACTAGGGATAGACCATTGAGATGGTTCTCTAGCTCCTGCCGACAGGCCAAAACACAGCTATTGGGAGCACTGAAGGCAGGGAGTTGCCGAGAGATAAGAGCAACCAGGACTGCATATAAAACAACATTGAAAAATGCAACAACAAAAAGTGGGAAACTAAATATTGGAACGCTCTGGTAGATGCTCTCCACGAGAAGGACTCAAAACTGTTTTGGAAATTAGTGGCAGAAAAAGGACATTCCCAAAATGTGGAGAGCTATCCAGCAATCCAGCCAGAAATTTGGGTGTCACATTTTGGAAATCTGTACAGAGCGGCTCAAACTAGCAGTATTAATGTTCCTCTACCAACATCCGAGGGGTCTTCTATTTCTTATACACCAACTTCTGGGGCAGTTATTTCATCTAATTTTGATCTGGACCTTTTTTTTTATTTAAAGAAACAACTTTGGCTCTTCAAACATTACGCAAAGGAAAGGTTCCTGGGCTAGATGGCATCCCAGGCGACTTGTATTTGTCTCGACCCAGAACTTGGTCTTTATATCTAAATACACTTAGTAACGAGATTCTGAGGGGTGGTGGGCTTCCCCCCACATGGCAAGGAGCAATCATAGTTCCTGTTTATAAAAAGGGGTCAAGGGAATTACCAACTAACTACAGACCAATAAGTTTAATTGATGTGTGCCAAAAAGTATTCTGTAAGCAGGTCCTGAATAGACTGCAGACATGGATAGAGGACTCTCAGATCCTTTCCGATTTTCAGGCAGGATTCAGGAAAGGAGTGAGTACAGTAGACCAGGCGTTTAGGTTTAGTCTCCTTTGCTGGAAATACCTGACACTCAATAAGAGCCACTTGTATGTGGCCTTTATTGATCTAAAAGCCGCCTTTGATATGGTCCCACAGGACTTATTGTGGAATGTTCTGGAGACCTATCAACTTGATAAAGAATTGGTGAGGTTGATCAAGTATCTCCATTAGGGTACTTACGCTCAGATACGCTGGTCTCAAGGTGGAGATCTGACAGAAGCCATACCCTTTGATAGGGGGTCAGACAGGGGTGTGTTCTGGCTCCCACACTGTTTAACCTCTTTATCAACGGTGTGGTAGATCAGCTGATGTATTGTAATCACGATGCCCCGAAGCTAGCAGGAGTCCCTGTCCCCATTTTATTGTTTGCGGATGATACTTTATTGATTTCAAGAACCCCAATGGGCCTTCAAAATGAACTTGATGCTTTTTCTAATTTCTGTGCCAAAAGGGGCCTTGAAATACATCCAACTAAGACCACGTTTATGGCCTTTAATCCGCACAAGTCATTTAGGGGGAAAATGACCATAGCTGGACAATTGGTAGAGAGAGTTAGTCAATTTGATTATTTGGGGATTAGACTAGTGGATGACCAACAGTGGTCAGCAGTGATAGGGAGGAAAATTGCTAATATCTCGGAAGGGGAAATCTCACCTGCCATTCCAGTATATAAGGCAGCAGCAGTGGCTGCTTCAATTTATGGTGCCGAGTTATGGGGGGCACTGTAATTCCAGAAGTTTGACAACGGTAGAAAATCGCTTTATGCGCAATATTTTGCGGTTGCCGATGAGTACCCCTCTCACACCCCTCAGATTTGATTTAGCTCTAAATGAGATTCATAATGAAATTGCCCTAAGACCTTTTATGTATTGGGTCCTTCTTTGGACATCCGAATATTTGTCCACCTATCAAGCAGCAGCATCTGAGCTTTTAGCGGATGGTGGTGCATTAAAAATTCCTTGGTTTAAATACATCAGAGATATGAGCCAATTTATCAAAATGGAGGCGGTGTGGAGAGATGCTTGCAATGTAACCAAGGAAGCAAAAGTACGCATAAGGCGCTGCTACTGGGAGACTATTTTGGCGCACACTTGGACCAAAAAGGCCCAAGGCAGTAGGACACTACAGTTTTTAGATCATAAATGTAGTCCCAAGTTTGAGGCCTATATGGACAACATAAATCCTCCCTATACTAATAGCCTTTTTATTAAATTTAGGCTAGGGATTTTGCCACTCAAGACATTTACTGCAAGGTGGAGTAAGGAGGATTACAACTTGAGTTTTTGCCATTTTTGTCATGAGCAACCAGAGACACTTGCACACTTTATGTTCTTTTGCCCCAGATATTTGGCTTCTAGGAAGAAGTGGATTATTCCTTTTTGTAGATCAATGGGGATAAGGAAATATAATACATCTTTACGAATTTTGGTAAGCGATACGAGCGACAAGGTAGTTTTTGCAGTCACAAGATATCTCCAAAGTGCATGGGCTATAAGAACTAGAGAAAATTATGTTGACTTAGTTTTGTTTAATTTGATGTCTGTCCCGTATTGCTTTCATAATTGTGTGTTTTAACAATCTATTTTAGACAAAAATTACTCCAGGCAGAAGTAGATTACTAAGTGGAATTAAGATAGAAAGGTTCATAGTTTTTTAAAAATTGATGTCTGTCCTGTATTGTTCTCATAATTGTGTGTTTAATAATCTATTTTAGAAGAAAGTTTCAGGGCTTTTTGATGTATTATGTGGCACCCTTCTTTCTTACTTTTTAACTATTTTACTGTATGACTATGGTATGCTGTTTTATTGGATACGTTTAGGGCTTTTAGACGAAATAAAGTTATTTATTGATATTGATTGACTTGGAAAGTCCAACTACTTTCCAAGGTTTAAACTCCCCTTTTACTACATATAAGTCACCCCTAAGGTAGGCCCTGGCTAGCCCTCTGGGCAGGGTGGTATGTAAGTAAAAGGTAGGACATATGTCTTTATGCACTACATGTCCTAGTAGTGACAAACAGCCCATGTAGTTTCTCACTACAGTGAGTGCTGCTCCTTTCATAGGATTGCATTGGAAATGCCCTAACATATGTCTGAGTGGTATTGTCAAATCTATGAGGGGTGGAGTAGGCATGTCCGGTATGGTTGTAATGGTAATGAGAAGTGCTGCTTAATGGGGTAGGTTAATTTTTTATTCCCATTATAGAAATGCCACTTTTAGAAAGTGAGCATTTCTCTGTGTTTATGACTCTGGTGTTTTACAGCTTGCCTCCATTCCATGGAAGGGGCAGAGTGACAGCTGGACTTTGTGCATACTTCTCAAACAGCCTGTACACTGGGAAGGGGGAGGTGTGACAAGAGAGCATCTACATATTGAATGGTCTTCCTGGGGTGGGAGAGGTAGAGGCGGGGCACACCTGCATTTGTAAAGGCTGTGCCCTGGCCTCACACAAAGGGCTCATTTACCCCCTACCGATGTCTGGAGCCAGTGCTAGAGGAGGAATGGGACATTCCTGGAACTGGTTAGTGCTGGTTGGAACCCCATCCCTCCCTTTTGAGGAGGCTGCGCAAAATGAATATAAGTACAGGGGGCTGTCCCCCAGATCTTTAGGCACTGTGTAGACTTGTACCAGGATGCTGCTGGAAGTGGGTGTGACCGACATTGAGGAGTAACGCCTGCTCTCCTGGGACGCCAAGGAGATCCCAGACGGCCAGGCGGGAGGGCTCCGCTTCATGCCCCCGAGCCAGTAGGCTTATCCAGCAGAGCCCAAGCAGGGCTAGCAGGAGTCCTCACACCCCTGCCAGGTCGAGCTGGGAGGTAGAGGACCCCTGGAGGGAGGACGGCAGACTGCGTCAGAGCTGCCGCCGACCATGAAGTCCACCCGAGCTGCTGCGACTGAGGTCAGGAACCCAGTGGGGTTCCCAGGGAGCTCCAAAGCCCCTGTGGTGACCCATTGGCCGGTAACGGGACCTAGTGGGAGGGGCACCAGGCCCATTGGCATGAAGGGCATTTCGCTGTTATGTTTAGTCCCTGCACATCGGGGCTGAATTCCAGCAGCTGCCGTGCAGGGTGCTGGCGGCCATTATGTAATTCTGGACACAGGGAACCTATCGAGTTTTCCCCCCTAACATGAACATGGGAGATCGGTGTGCCCCTCCACCCCCCAATACCTCTTTCTGGCACTCCTTTGTTTGGAAGCATTCCTCGTTTCCTCACCATCCGCAGGACAAGACGAAATCCTCAACGGAGGCCCGTTCCCGCTAGAGGAAAAAGGCACCACACTTGATGCAAAAAGAGCACAGGAGCTCTGGTACGAACAGGTATTGAGTCAGATTACCATCCATCGTATAGTATAAGCGCTATAGCCTTTTCATAGGAGTGGAGGTATTGTGATTCCTACCCTCTGTGCTATACTGTTTTTTCCCCATCCTATGACCTGATGGTAGTTACATGTCATGCTAACCAGGTCAGAGGAGGGGGGGGGGGGGGGAGACATGTATTTCCAGAAACTCCTTGGCATGTTGTCTTGGGGGTACTTATGATGCATGCCCTATAGAATTGTTTTCCTGATATGTGCATTTATTTTGGTAATCTTATGACCTATGCAGAATGTTTCACTCTATGTGCATTCGTGATGTTGTCTTGGCATTCAGGGTAATGAGTTTATTCTGTTATGTGCATTTATTTTGGTGGTAATGACAACCTGACTACTGCTTGTGTTGCAGAATACCAGTAGTCTATAAGTTTACCTGACTACTGCTTATTTTCACACAGTACTAGTAATATGTGTGATGTTCTCACAACTGCCTGTGTAGCAGAGTATTATTGATACATGTTGTGTTTATATTTATATAGCATGTTGTTTGTGGGGTATTTATTGTGGCACATGTGTTGTGTGTGTTGTGCAAACTCTTTACACATTGTCTCGGAGATAAGCCTGACTGCTTGTGCCAAGCTACCAAGGGGGATAGCAGGGGTTTTCTTGGGTGTGTAACTCCCTCACCCTAACTATAGTGGTGGTTCTGCCTGGCTTAGGTGGGTAGAGCAGCAAACCAGAAACCCCATTTCTAACAGCTATCCACCGTCCTGAGCAATTAAGGGAGCTGGCATTTTTCAGTATTAATGCTAGTCAGCTGCCTGTGCTCCATAACGTGCTTGGCAATGCGCTGACCACCATTAGCTACGTAGGAAGGGTCCTAAAGTGAGGAGGCAAAGGGAAAGCACACTCCCTTGCTTTCACCTGCACAATCTTATGCGATCCCAAATTTGCCGTGTTCATTTATGAGCGCCCTTTCACGTCTGAAAGGACTGCCCCACAGTTATGGATGAAGCCACATCTCATGAAAAGACACTAACCTCCTGACTCCCCTTCTATCAGAACACCCCCAGCTCATGCTAGAAATGTATGGTAGCTGTAACAATTTATTTTTATTATATAGCGCTAGCTTGAATGCCTGTTTAAGCACTATGTGCAGTTTAATATCGTGTGAAAGGCTATCCTTGCTCAGGTGGGCACATATAAAGTATATCATCTGAATTTTTATTTCTTAAATATTTTCAACAGCAAGAAATTTCACAGTGGGACAAATATTCACTCATAATAGAAACTTTTTTTTCCTATTTCTTCATGTGATGTGTAGCACAATATTACAACCCTATTGCCCTGTAATTCTGTATTCATTATCAAGTGAACGCCTGGAATAAATGACATTGGGTCAATTAAGCCAAGCATTGTCGTCTGAGAAAGACACCTCATCAGGGCTAACCAAAAAGTTTTGTGATCCCAAAAGGAACACTTATCATATAAAGTATTCAGTCTCTTTCTAGGAAGGTAATATTATGGAGTAATTTTTAAAAATAAAAGTCACTTGTTATGGTGGTTATGGCGTGCAAGCGTCCATATATATTTTAAATAAAAGAGGAACATATTCTATTGGCCAGTGGGGCTACCATGTTGTGTTTTTGCTTGGGATCATTAGGTCATGCATATTATGTAACAATAAATATATTGCATGCTTTCAGGACCTGCTCCCTTTATTGTGGCGGTTAAAGATACTGGCGGGTTAAAGTTTTCTTCTAAAAAGGGGTCTTTGGGAGGATCGGTCCTTTATGGCAACCATTACCATCTGGTTTAGGCCCAGACTTCTAATCTCAGTGACAGGCAAGCGTAGAGCTCCCAGTTGCCCCCAATGCAGAAATGTAAAACATATCTTGTGAGCACTTGTATCCAAAAAGCAGTGGTAGAACCAGTTGTTTGCGCTTCTCCTGATTGCTTTATAAGCTGCAGCACCCTACTTCTGCTTCCTGTTCTCTGGAGATTGTTGCATGTGCCTTGCATTAATGGTAAGGCTTTTATTGACTTATTTATCTCTGAATTTGCGCCATGTTATTTTCCTCTGCCTAGCTGTCCACCCACTCATTATCCTTCCAACAAACACCTCTGTCCGTCTGTCCATCCACCCTCCCACTGTCCTTCTAACACCCAACTTCCTCTATTGGTCCACCCACTCACTGTCAATCCAACCACCATCTACTTCGGTCCATCCATTTACTCACCAATTGTCTTTCCAACACCCAACACCATCTGTCCATCTATTTCCCATGCAGGTGTATAATATATATGTGATGGGTATTAAAGGTAGGTGACATGAATGAACCATATTTGCTTGATAATATGCATTTAAATACATGTATTAACAATGTAACTAAACACACTCATACTCAAGCAGGCACACAGGCGTAGACATCCAGTTGCGTTTAGCGCATTCTGGAGCCAGCACTACAACCTTTTCAGGCTATGACATCAGCATATTCTAATGCTGCTATATGCTAAAGTCGGCATGTCTTGACTAAAGTGTATCTGGACATCAGCATATATTGATATTAGCATATCTTGACATTGCCATACCTATATGTTGGTGTAGCTTGACATCAGTATACATTGGTGTCTACACATCCTGATTATGGACTATCTATTCTGTGCAGCTCTCATCCCTATCTATCCACCATTCCACATAATTCCACTATACAAATCCACTCCTCTCCACACAATCCCACCAGTAACAATTACAATCCAACCCACATAATTCCACACCAGATACATCCACTCCAATCCAAAATACATAGATAAAGGACGAACAAGTTACTTACCTTCGGTAACTATATATCTGGTAGAGACATATTCTAGATGCAGATTACTTACTTTAGAATTTCCACTGGCCGTCAGACTGGATGGATTAGTTACTTACCTGTAAATCCTAGTTCTCTTCCAGGGGTATCCTCATCAAAGTCATAAACAATGAATATTCCCGCCCTTGTGCGGGGACCCCGGAGCATATATATATAAAATACATACATATTATCATGTGTAAAACAGCAATGCAGGCTATAATCATAAATAGGCTAAAATGCTTTATTTCTATGCAAGTTTTTTTTTTTTTTTTTTTATATTATAAAATCACAATAGATCATAAATATCTACCTAAGCCCCAAAAACTGGACTTAGGGAAGTAAACAGCAGTAAATATCAGAGAAAAATAGAAAAAACCACATTGAAAAACAATGAAGCATTCTTAGCCAATAGGCTGCATGCAGGTTAACACAGGAGAACCATAAAAACTTTGGCACCGTGCCTTTAAGACCCTGAGCACCTCCAGTATCCCACCATGCCTCAGGGGTGAAGGGAAGGTGACAGTTGGTTCACAGTTAGGTCAGTACTTTTTTACGGTGACAATCTGTGTAACTGATCAGAAAGATAATCTGTCCTGCACTTCTAGGAGACTTAAGTCCGGGGAGGAGGGTGGGTTGTTTATGACTTTGATGAGGATACCCCTGGAAGAGAACTAGGATTTACAGGTAAGTAACTAATCCTTCTCTTCCAGGGGATCCTCATCAATAGTCATAAACATTGAATAGATTAGCAAGCCCATCCCTAAACTCTGCGGACTGTCCGAAAGAAGTGCAGGAAAGAATACATATTCATGCAAATAGATTTCTAAGAGAGGCCTGCCCCACCTGGGCATCCGCTCTTGCATCCGAGTCTAAACAGTAATGCTTAGTAAAGGTATGCACAGACTTCCATGTAGCAGCCTTACAAATCTCGGAAATTGGTACATTGTTAAGGAGGGCAGCAGTAGCCGCTTTTCCCCTTGTGGAATGCGCTTTTGGCCTAGCCAGTAATTGCTTATTAGCCAGTTGGTAAGTGTTAACAATACAAGACACAATCCATCTTGATATCGTTCGTTTAGACGCTGCCTCTCCTGTTCTTAAATGACCATAATTCAGAAACAAATGGTTAGAATGTCTAATCGGTTTTGTTTTGTCCAAATAGAATTTCAGCACTCTTTTTAAGTCTAAAGAATGCAATGCTTTCTCAGCCGGAGTCTCCGGATTGGGAAAGAAAGTCGGTAAAGATATAATCTGATTGATATGGAATTCTGACACCACCTTCGGAAGGAAAGATGGGTGAGTTCGCAGAACCACTCTATTATCGTGAAAAACCGTGTACGGTTCTCTGCAAGACAGAGCCTGAATTTCGCTGACCCTCCTCGCTGAAGTAATGGCCACCAAAAAAGCCGTCTTCCACGTAAGGTGCTGTAAAGAGGCCTTGTGGATAGGTTCAAAAGGAGGGCCCATAAGTTTTGACAGGACTACATTCAGTTCCCATGGAGGAGAAGGTCTCCGAATGGGAGGAAAAACCTTTTTCAAGCCTTCTAAAAAATCCTTGACTACAGGTATCGTAAAGAAGGATTCCTGAGAAGGCGACTTACGATACGCTGTAATTGCAGACAAATGAACCTTAATAGAAGATACCTGCAGACCAGACTTCGCCAGATGAAGTAAATAGGATAGTATGACGTCCTCCTGAGCTCGTATGGGATTTATACCTTGTTGAGAGCACCAGATGTAAAATCTCTTCCACTTAAAAGCGTAAGAACGCCGCGTGGAAGGTCGTTTTGACTCTTTCAAGATGCTCATGCACTCCTGTGAGAGCCCTAGGTGCCCATACTGTAGGAATTCAGGAGCCATGCTGTCAAGCTCAGAGAGGGAAGGTTGGGATGTAGGATTCTGCCTTCCATTCTGCTCAGGAGATCCGGTCTGCACGGCAACCTCCTGTGAGGTCTTTCCGATAAGTTGAGTAGGTCCGTGTACCAGAATTGGCGGGGCCATTGTGGCGCTATCAGAATCATTCTGGTTCTGGAGTTGTAAAATTTGTTGATTACTGCCGGTATGAGGGGAATCGGTGGAAAGGCGTAGAGAAATGTCCCTGACCAGTTGATCAACAGGGCATTCCCTTGAGATCCCGGACGGCAGAACCTGGATGCGAAGTCTGGGCATTTCTTGTTTGTTTCGTCTGCAAAGAGATCCAACTGAGGTCGACCCCATTGACCGAAGATGTCCTCGACGACTTCGTCGTGTAGCACCCAGTCGTGCGCGTCTTCCAGATGTCTGCTCAGGAAATCTGCCTCTACGTTTTGCTGACCTGGCAGGTGTACCGCTGTGATAGACATTCCCCTGGCCAGGAGCCAATGCCATATCGTTTGGGATTCTCGAGACAGAGGTAGTGATCTTGTTCCCCCCTGTTTGTTCAGGTAATACATTGTGGTTGTATTGTCTGTCTGAATTAGGATAGATTTCCCCTGAACCAATGGAGAGAAAGATTTGAGAGCCAGATGGACTGCTCTGAGTTCCAGTAGATTTATGTGATAGTTCTTTTCCTTGTCGGACCACAGACCCTGAGCTTGGAAGGAACCCAGATGAGCACCCCAACCCTGAAGAGACGCATCCGTTACCAGAGTGTCGACTGGAATTGTCTGGTGAAACGGAGAACCTATCGACAGGTGAGGTCTGTGCATCCACCATTGTAGTGATTGAAAAGCCACTGCTGGTAGTCGAACTCTGTCCTCCCAGTGACCAGTCTTTTGGCTCCAATTGTTCTCTAATGCCTCCTGAAGGGGCCTCATGCGTAGCCTGGCATTCGGGACAATGAAGATGCATGAAGCCATGGAGCCCAGAAGCGATGTCACCTGACGAGCTGTAGGTGCATCGGCTGTTAATAGATGTTGACACTTCCTGTGGATTGATAAAAGTCGTTCCTCCGAAGGATACACTCTTTGGAGCTCTGTGTTTAGAATCGCTCCCAGGTAGTGGAGGTTTTGTGTTGGAATCAAGGTTGACTTGTCGTGGTTGATTTGAAGACCTAGAGACTCGAAAGTTCTTAGAACGATATCTCGATGTTTTCTCGCCTGATCCGGAGATGAGGCCTTCACTAGCCAGTCGTCCAGGTAGGGGTAGATGAATATTTTTTGTCTTCGAAGGTGTGCCGCTACCACTGCTACACATTTTGAAAAGACTCGGGGTGCAGACTTCAGGCCGAATGGAAGGACTCTGAATTGGTAGTGCTGTGACGCTATCTGGAAACGTAAAAATTTCCGATGTTTGGTTGCTATTGGGATGTGAAAATATGCATCCTGTAGGTCGATGGAGCACATCCAGTCTCCCTGATGCAGTTGCGGGACAATCTGGTGAAGGGCTAGCATCCTGAACTTTTGTTTTCTTATGTACTTGTTCAGGAGCCGTAAGTCCAGAATTGGTCTGAAGAGGCCCTGTTGACCTTTTTTCGCCACCAGAAAGTAACGGGAGTACACCCCTTTTCCTTTTTGTGCCGGAGGAACCTTTTCTACAGCTTTCTTTTGTAGGAGTGCGAGAACTTCCTTGCGTAGCAGGCTGAGATGAGAAGGAAAACACCTTGCTGGCGGCAAGTGTGGAGGAGGTTTTTTGAAAAGGAGAGAATAGCCATGTTCGACAATATTGAGCACCCATTTGTCTTTTGTGATTGAGTGCCACTCGCGAAGATGATGCGTAACACTTCCCCCCACCGGAGTGGTGCACAGTGCTGAGGGAAGCAATGCCTCATTGCTTTGATGGTGTCTTTGCTGTAGACTGTTGAGGTCTACTTGACCCTCTGTCTCTTGTGGGTCTACGTGCCTGAAACAGGGGACGTCCCTGTCGTTGTTGTGGCCTTTGAGACCAGTGAGGGGTTTGAACCCTCTGCTGGAATGGTCGTCTGTCATACGGCCTGTACCTCCGCCTGAAGTCTTTTTTACGTTCCAGGCCCACTGCCCTCATCGTGTCGACTTCCGTTTTCATTCGGGCCATCTCTTCATCCGCGTGGGTACCGAACAACGAACTCCCGCTGAATGGGAGGTTCAAAATGCGCTGCTGTGCTTCCTGTTTCAGACCCGTGAGCCGTAGCCAGGAAGACCTCCTAGCGCAGATTCCGTGCGCATATCCATGCGCAGCCAAATCCGCCCCGTCCGCCGCCGCGCTGATGACCTGGTTAGATACTAGGCCCCCTTCCTGCAAGATTTCCTGGAAGTCCTGTCTATCTTCCCTGGGCAACTTTTCTGTAAATCTGTGGAGTGAGTCCCACAGAGAGCGGTCATATCTGCCCAGAAGTGCTGAGGCGCTGGAGACCTTCATAGCAGATGCCGCCGTACCGCACATCTTTCTCCCCAGAGAGTCTAGGTGTCTGCTCTCCTTATCCGGGGGGACTGTGGAAGATGATGCCACAGAGTGTGTTTTTCTGGCTGCGGCTAAGATCACAGAGTCCGGTGGCGGATCCTTCCGCAGGAATAAAGGATCTTGTTCCGGAGCTTTGTATTTCTTTTGAATCCTAGCCGGGGCAGACTTGAGAGTGGCTGGAGACAGAAAAGTGTCCATAGTCGGTTGCAGCAAACCCGGTACTAGTGGCAGCAGTTTTCTCGAGACTGATCTGTGTTGTAGGGTCTCAAAGATAACTGAGGATGAGGTGGCCGGCTCCGGTACCTCAATATTTAGCTTCTGCGCTCCCCTTAGAAGAACCTCATTAAAAGTGGTGATATCATCCACCGGGGAAATCCTAGCAGGTGGAGAATCTGTGAGTGTGGGGGAGTAGCGCCCAACAGACGATCCTGAAGAAGACCAAGAAGGTGATCTTCTGCGTGGTGTTCGTGACCTGGTTCTCCTTCGGGAACGGGACCTGCTCCGAGAGGCTGTAGCAGAGTGTGCAGGTCTTGTGGTCGGCTGACGAGAAGCAGAACGAGCCCGTCCTGCTCTAGCTGTAGGCGATGGCGTTCTCGGTAATGAGGCAGTAGGAGAATACATCCTAGAGTATTGTGAATCCGGGGATGCTGTGATGGGAGAAACATGCCCCGATGCTCTGGAATGGGATGATGCACTCCTTATAGAGACCACCGGTGAGGGAGCTTTGTCCGCTGGCTCTACTGCCTGTGACACAGCTGAAGGTTGTGTCGACGTCGATTGTATCCTCGACGTCGAAGGTTGCGATGGCTGATCTGTTCTCGACGTCGAAGGTCTTGACGTCGGAGGTCTTGCCGTCGAGTGTCTTGACGCCGATCGCCTATCGCGGGACCTGGACCTACTCGCCGTCGTGTGTCTCGACGTTGAGTGGCGAGTGGTCGACGGCGGATGTTCATGCCGTCGAGGTGTTTTTGGTGTCGTGTCCTTCGACGCCAAGGGGTGAGACGTTCTCAACGGCGAACGGGAGCGCCGGAGATGACTCGACGCCGAACGGCGGCCTGCCGTCGACGGAGATGTACCCCTGTGTCCATGCTTCGACGTTTTGTCCCTCGACGTCGGTCTGGTCGCCGTCGACGGCGATCTATGCCGGTGAGACGGTGGTGCCGATGACGTCGATGGAGAACAAACAGGTACAATCCTACCTGTCGACGTCGATCGGGCCATTCCTTCTGCTGTAGGTCTGGGAAGTGAAGAGGATGTTGACTTTTTCCTCTCCTGAAGCCCATGTAGCCTGATCTTCTCTCTGTCTTTGAGAGTCCTCCTTGACATGTTCTTACAATACTTGCAGGTGTCAGGACAGTGACTCTGTGGCAGGCAGACAATACACAGAGAGTGTGGGTCTGACTGGGCTTTCTTCTTCCCACAAGAAGGACATTTTACAAAAAGAGATGGCATTTTCTGTCAAAAAAGACTTCCAAACTCAGACAAAAGATGTTATCTGTCGAGTAAATAGGAAAAACACTATTTTTAAGGATTTTTCTGAAGAAAAACTCAGAAAAACTGAGAGCTCAATGCTCCAGGATCCTCTCAGAAGAAGCCGGAAAAAAGAACTGACCTAACTGTGAACCAACTGTCACCTTCCCTTCACCCCTGAGGCATGGTGGGATACTGGAGGTGCTCAGGGTCTTAAAGGCACGGTGCCAAAGTTTTTATGGTTCTCCTGTGTTAACCTGCATGCAGCCTATTGGCTAAGAATGCTTCATTGTTTTTCAATGTGGTTTTTTCTATTTTTCTCTGATATTTACTGCTGTTTACTTCCCTAAGTCCAGTTTTTGGGGCTTAGGTAGATATTTATGATCTATTGTGATTTTATAATATAAAAAAAAAAAAAAAAAAAAACTTGCATAGAAATAAAGCATTTTAGCCTATTTATGATTATAGCCTGCATTGCTGTTTTACACATGATAATATGTATGTATTTTATATATATATGCTCCGGGGTCCCCGCACAAGGGCGGGAATATTCATTGTTTATGACTTTGATGAGGATCCCCTGGAAGAGAACTGAAGATTTTTCTTCAAGCAGTAGCCCTGCACAACGTCAGGTGGCGTTGGCCGACTCTGCTGGCATCATTGGTGTCGTGGTCGCTGTGAGGACATCGCAGTCGTATATAGGTGCCACCCTGGCACTGCAGTTTTTTTTTATGACTTTCCATGCCAGTAGTGTGGAACCATGAAGAACACTGAGAATGGTGCACCAAAACTAGGGCCACTAAAAGGAAGTTTCTGTCCCTAGAAATCCATTCGCAGAGGGGGGGGATGGCGGGTCGGTAAGGAATCTGCAACTACCAGTCTCTACCAGATATATCATTACCGAAGGTAAGTAACCTGTTTATCTGATAGAGTTCTGTTGCAAATTCCTTATCTCAGAATAGATACCTAAGCAACACCAACCCCTAGTGGTGGGCTGTGAACTAAGATCACACCAAAAAGTCCTGCAGGACTGAACGTCCGAAGAAGCTGACTCTGCAGACCTGACTATCCAGGCAGTAATTTTTAGTGAACGTGTGCAGGGATGCCTGTGTCGTTAACCTGGCAGATATCCGGGACTGGAACTCCATGTGCTAATGCTGTGGTACCAGCAGTTGCTCTCCCTCCGGAGAGTGCTTTTTCGCAAAAGCGTAGCACATTTTGATGCAGAGGACAACCCATCGCGAGATGGTCCTCTTCTGCACTGCCCTTCCTTTTTCCGCACCCACATAACCCACAAACCGTTGATCGTCCTCCCGGAAATCTCTGGTACGATTTAGATAGAACGGCAACGCCTTTTTTGGATCCAGGCGGTGGAGTCTCTCCTCCTTATGAGAGGGGTGCATAAAAATTAGGCATGGTGATTGATTGGCTTACATGAAAAGGTGTCACCAATTTGGGAAGAAGGAAGCCCTGTTACAAAGTACCACCTCGTCAGGATGGAAAGCCAGAAACAGTGGCTTCAGATGAGAGAGCCTGGAGCTCACTCACTCTGCGAGCAGAGGTGATGGCAATCAAGAAGGCAGTTTTAAGAGTCAA
The DNA here is from genome assembly GCF_031143425.1 of Pleurodeles waltl. NCBI lineage: Eukaryota > Metazoa > Chordata > Amphibia > Caudata > Salamandridae > Pleurodeles > Pleurodeles waltl. The sequence continues at coordinate 661,633,982 of NC_090451.1, forward strand.
GTGCCGCAGGGGGCAGCTCAAAAGGTGCGCACATGAGATTTGTGAGGACCAAGTTCAAATCCAACTGGGGCATTATGAATTGGATAGGCGGGAACATGTGGGTGAGTCCTTTAAAGAACCTCCCAACAATGGGAGATTTGAACAGAGAAGGTTGGTCTGGCAGTCTTAAAAAGGCAGAGATGGCAGACAAATAACCCTTGAGGGTGATAAGAGGAGAGACCTGCTGGGCAAGAGAGACAATGAACAGGAGAACCTCTGAGAGGAATGCAGAAAGGGGATCAACAAACTTGTTGATACACCATGCCACAAATTTGCTCCAAGGACAGGCGTATACCGTTTTGGTGGAGGGACGCGTGGCTGCCAAGATAATATCACAGATTGGTGAAAGGTTGAAAACTATCAACTGCAGCAGCTCATTTTCACCCAAGGAGGCAGAGACTGGACAGGTTTGGGTGAAGGACCGTCCCCTGCTGCTACAACAGAAGATCCTCCCAAAGGGACAGTCTGATCGTAGTATCGATAGCCATGCTCAATAGCTCGGGATACCAGACTCTCCGTGCCCTGTCGGAAGCCACCAGGATTACTTGGGTCTGGTCGTGCCTGATCTTCTTCATAACTCTGAGTAGAAGTGGTATGGACAGGAAAGAATAAAGGAGGCCTGAGCTCCACTGGTCACAAAAAGCGTCGCCAACCAAGTGCTGCCTTAGAAACTCCAATGTGCAAAACAGCTGACATTGCGTGTTTTATGCGGAGGCAAACAGATCTAACCAAGGACCTCCCCACTGTTGAAAGAGTCCTTGCGCCACCTCCGGGTGGAGACGCCATTAGTGATCAATGATGCATCAATGGCTGAGTTTGTCTGCTCTGGCGTTCAGCGAGCCCACCAGATGTTGAACCACTAGTGAAATTCCCTAGCACTCCAGCCATGTCCAGAGGCGAAGAGTCTCTTAAAAGGTGGTCCACAACCCCACTCCACCCTGCTTTTTGCAGAACCACACGGTGGTGGTGTTGGTGAACAACTGCATCACGTTTCCTTTGAGAGAGGGAAGGAATGCTTTCAATGTAAGTCGGATTGCCCGGAGCTCCAAAAGGTTGATGTGGAGCCCGGACTCCACCAGAGACCAGAAGCCTCTGATCCCCGCCTCTTCCATGTGGGCCACCCGATCCCAGGAATTACGTATCTGTCACTACTGTGAGATTTGGTTGGTAAAGGGAGAGAGGTCTGCTGCTGACCCAATCTAGATTCAATAGCCAGCAGATCTAGTGCAGTCCCCTCCAAGATCTGGACCTTGTCGAAGAAATTCCCCTGATGCTGCTCCCACTGGAACTCCAGGTCCCACTGCAGAGCCTGCATATGCCATTTAGCATGTTGGACCAGCAGGATGCAGGAGGCCTTGAGGCCCAGTAGCAGTCATTCCCACCGAAATCCAGGATAGAGGCTGAAACATCAGGATCATAGCCTTAATATACTGGACTCGCTTTTCAGGTGAATAAACACGAAACTGCACTGTGTCTAGAACAGCTCTGATGAAAGGGAGTGTCTGAGAGGGAGTCAGATGTCACTTTGGCATGTTTATAGTGAACCCCAGCGAGTGCAGGAGGTTCACCCTAGTCTGGAGGTGGGAGGCGACGACCTGGGGCATGTTTGCCTTTAACAGCCAGTCGCTGAGGTAGGGAAAGACTGAAATTCCTAACCTGCGCAGATGAACTACAACCACTACCATCACTTTCATGAACACCCAAGGGGCACTGGTAAGGCTCAAGGGGAGAACCATGAACTGAAAGTGCTTGTGATCTACCACAAATCACAGGTAACGTCTGAGGGCCGGCAGGACTTGAATGTGGAAATAAGAATCCTGCAAGTCCAACGCTACCATCCAGTCTCCAGGGTCCAGGGCAGACAGGACCTCAGCTAGAGGTAGCATCTTGAACTTCTTCTTGATGAAGAGTTTGAGACTGGAGATCTAGAATAGGGCAAAGGCCCTTGTCCTTTTTGGGCACCAGAAAGTATGGGGGAATAACAACTAAGACCTACTTCTGGTGCAGGGACCCTCTCTATGGTGCCCTTGGCCAGGTTATCCAGTCTTTTTTACTCCCTATCCGGGGAGCACAAGGGAATGCGCCAGATGACGAAGAAGTCTGGATCACACAGCTCTCAGGTGTAGGATGTTGAGTCAGGAAACAGTGGGCCGGTCGGCGCAGGCAACCGTCTTATTCACAGGAGCCCCTGTGCTGGGTTTGGCCCAGGTACCCAGTAGGACGCCAATAAGGGCTTCATTAACCCCTTCGCTGCCAGGCCTTTTCCCCCTCAGGTGCCAGGCCTTTTTTTGGCTATTTGGAGCAGGGCGCGCTTAGGCCCTCATAACTTTTTGTTCACATAAGCTACCCACGCCAAATTTGTGTCCTTTTTTCCCAACATCCTAGGGATTCTAGAGGTACCCAGACTTTGTGGGTTCCCCTCAAGGAGACCAAGAAATTAGCCAAAATACATTGAAAATTTTGTTTTAAAAAAAGGAAAAAAGGGCTGCAGAAGGCTTGTGATTTTTTCCCTGAGATTGGCATCAACAAAGGGTTTGCAGTGCTAAAATCATCAGCTTCCCAGCTTTCAGGAACAGGGAGACTTAAATCAGAAAACGGAATTTTTCAACACAATTTTGGCATTTTACTGGGGCATACCCCATTTTTACGTTTTTTCTGCTTTCAGTCTCGTTCCAGTCAGTGACAGATATGGGTGTGAAACCAATGCTGGATCCCAGAAACCTAAACATTTCTGCAAAGTAGACAAAATTCTGAATTCAGCAATGGGTAATTTGTGTAGATCCTACAAGGGTTTCCTACAGAAAATAACAACTGAAATAAAAAAAAAAAGGAAATTGAGATGAAAAAAACAGCCATTTTTCTCAACGTTTTACTCTGTAACTTTTTCCTGTAATGTCAGAGTTTTGAAAGCAATATACCGTTATGTCTGCTGGACTCTTCTGGTTGCAGGGATATATAGGGCTTGTAGGTTCATCAAGAACCCTAGGTACCCAGAGCCAATAAATGAGCTGCACCTTGCAGTGGGTTTTCATTCTATACCGGGTATACAGCAATTCATTTGCTGAAATATAAAGAGTGAAAAATAGGTATCAATAAAACCTTTGTATTTCCAAAATGGGCAGAAAATAAGGTGTTGAGGAGCAGTGGTTATTTGCACATCTCTGAATTCTGGGGTGCCCATACTAGCATGTGAATTACAGGGCATTTCAAATAGACGTCTTTTTTACACACTGTTGTATATTTGGAAGGAAAAGACAAGGGGGCAGTAACACTCGTTTTGCTATTCTATGTTCCCCCAAGTCTCCCGATAACAATGGTACCTCACTTGTGTGGGTAGGCCTAGCGTCCGCGACAGGAAAGCCCCAAAACACAACGTAGACACATCACATTTTCCCAAAGAAAACAGAGGTGTTTTTTGCAAAGTGCCTACCTGTGGATTTTGGCCTCTAGCTCAGCCGGCACCTAGGGAAACCTACCAAACCTGTGCATTTTTTTAAACTAGAGACCTAGGGGAATCCAAGACGGAGTGACTTGTGGGGCTCTCACCAGGTTCTGTTACCCAGAATCCTTTGCAACCCTCAAAATTTGGCTAACAAAACACTTTTTCCTCAAATTTTGGTGACAGAAAGTTCTGGAATCTGAGAGGAGCCACAAATTTCCTTCTACCCAGCATTCCCCAAAGTCTCCCGATAAAAATGGTACCTCACTTGTGTGGGTAGGCCTAGTGCCCGTGACAGTAAATGCCCCAAAACACAAAGTGGACACATCACATTTTCCCAAAGAAAACAGAGGTGTTTTTTGCAAAGTGCCTGCCTGTGGATTTTGGCCTCGAGCTCAGCCGGCACCTAGGGAAACCTACCAACCCTGTGCATTTCTGAAAACTAGAGACCTAGGGGAATCCAAGAAGGGGTGACTTGTGGGGCTCTTACCAGGTTATGTTACCCAGAATCCTTTGCAAACCTCAAATGTTGGCTAAAAAAAACACTTTTTCCTCACATTTCGGTGACAGAAAGTTCTGGAATCTGAGAGGAGCCACACATTTCCTTCGACCCAGCGTTCCCCCAAGTCTCCCAATAAAAATGGTACCTCAGTTGTGTGGGTAGGCCTAGTGCCCGCGACTGGAAAGGCCCCAAAACACTATCTGGACACATCAAAATGATCAAATAGAAAAATACCTGTTTTTGCGGGGGTGGGGCACCTGCGTTTTTGGTCCTGGGCTCAGCAGCCATCTAGAGAAACCTACCGACCCAGACATTTCTGAAAACTAGAAACCTGAGTGAGTCCAGGGAGTTGTGACTTGCGTGGATCCCCCAATGTTTTCCTACCCAGAATCCTCAGCAAACCTCAAATTTAGCTAAAGAAATCACATTTTTCCCACATTTCTGTGTGGGATCACCGTACCGGGACAAATTTCCTACCGCCCAACGTTTCCCTCAGTCTCCCGGTAAAAATGATACCTCACTTGTGTAGGTGGGCCAAGTGTTTGTAACAGGGAAGAGACAAAAACACGTTGAAATTGAGGGGGAACCAAAGTGGGTCCAAAAGGGCAGTTTGAAAAAAAACATTTTAGGCTGATAAGTGCAGCAGAAATGTTATCAGTATAGATGGGATAATGCTGGGTGGTAGGAATTTTGTGGATTCCTGCAGATTCCGGAAGGTTCCATCACAAAAATGTGGGAAAAATGTGTGCTTTCCAGCAAAGTCGCAGGTTTGCAGGGCATTGTGGGTAAGGAAATTGTGCGGGTGAATGTGACGCACACCACCCTGGAATGAACTAGATGTTTAGTTTTCAGATTTGTCTAGGTCTTGTGGATTTTTGTACATGGCAGCGTCCCAAAGTAAAAAAAAAGTGCAGCCTTCATTATCCAAGTGGGACGTTTTTGAGAGTTACCAAGCTCTCATGGCCCAAATGTAAAACAAAAAACAAAAATAATCAAATGTCCTCTTGCTTGCCATGGGATAAGATGTTTTAGTGTGCGGGGAGAGCTGAAAGACTTTTAGCCTCTTCAGTTCAAGTGGGGGCATAACCAGGCCCATACTGGTTGGTAACCACCACCACACTATTTTCTTTTATTATTTTTTTTATTTCCTGGCATCTAGTAGACTTTCTCCCCCCAGGGGTGTGGAACGGGGATAATTGCCCAATATGCCCACTGGTGGGCAGAACAACTTTGGACCCATTTATTTGGGGTGGGGGTATGGCCATACAGCAACCTCTTATTTTGAGAAAAAAAATCTTCCCTGGTCGCTGGTGGGCTTTCTGCAGATGGGCCTTCCAAAAATAGACCAATCTGTCCCCAAGGGGGGCAGTTATAGCTAACAGTAATGTGCCCCCATGGGGAGCAACCCTTGCCTAAAGGGTCGCTCCCCAAACACAAATAAATACAAATAAACAAAAAAAAATTAGCCCTAGTGTCTAGTGGTTTTCTGCCCCCTCTGGGGGCAGAAATGGCCTATAAAGTATTTGCCCCCCTTGGGAGCGGCCCTTGCCCAAGGCGCAGCACCCCTTATGCGCAGGTATGAATAAAATAAATAATCCCTGGTGTCTAGTGGTTTCTGACCCCCCTGGGGCCAGATCGGCCTAATTATATTGGGCCGATCTGCCCCCAGGGTAGGCAGAAATGGCCTAAAAATATTTTGCCCCCCACCCCCACCCCGGGAGCGACCCTTGCCTAAGGGGTCGCTGCCTAAAAATACAAAAATTAAAATAAACAAAAAAAATTTATCACTGGTGTCTAATGATTTTCTGCCTCCCCGGGGGCAGATAAGCCCCAAAGGGGGGCAGAAATGGCCAAACAATCATTTGCCCCCCTGGGGAGCGGCCCTTGTCCAAGGGGCCGCTCCCCTTATGCGCATGTATGAAAAAAAAAAAATCCCTGGTGTCTAGTGGTTTCTGCCCCCAAGGGGAGGCAGAAATGGCCTAAAGATCATTTGCCCCCCTGGGGAGCGGCCCTTGCCCAAGGGGCCGCTCCCCTTATGCACAAGTACGAAAAAAATAAATAATAATCCCTCGTGTCTAGTGGTTTCTGCCCCCCCGGGGGGGGGGTGAAGAAATGGCCTAATAATAATTTCCCCCGCCCCCCGGAGCGACCAATCCCTGGTGTCTAGTGGCATTACTGCTGCCCGATTGTATCGCGATCAGGCAGCAGAAATGCTCAAAGAGACATGAAAGGAGAGGAAAGTCCTTCCCTCTCCTTTCTTGCCTCTCTGCACCCTCCAGTTGATCGGAGGAGAAATGCTTTTGCATTTCTCCTTCGATCAGCGCTGGTAGTCCTCTGATGAGGTTAGCGTGCGAAAGCACGCTGACATCATCAGACGCCATGGGGGGGGGGGGGTGGTTCGGGGGGCCGGGGTTGGAAGGCATAGCGATTCCCCTTCCATCTCTGCCCAGGGGAGGGGGGTGCTTGGCCATCTGGGGGGGGCCCATAGCAGGACGAGCTGGGCTCGTCCTCGACACCGGGCAACTGGTGCCGAGGGTGAGACCCGCTTGTCCTGGGCAACCTAGACGTTAAAGGGAAGGAGGGGTTCCTAACTGGAATCCCCAAGCTGAAGCACCTCGGTCAGGAGGTTAGTCCTGACCTCCACAAAAGGAAGCTTGAGGTCCAAAGCCTCAGCAGCCTTTATTACCACCATGCAGTATGAAGTTCCCTCCTCTGTAGTCACAGTAGGGGGGTAAAGCATGCCAGCATCAGGAGAAGTATCTAGTCCGCTAGCGTTGCCCAATCCTGAACCCAGCCCATGTCAGGGTCAGGCTGGTATTCCAAGGGGTCCAGCGACCCCTCCACACTATCTCGTAACTATAGCCATAGAAAGAAGGGTCTGGATCCACCCGAGCCCATGGAATCAGCATTGAGCGATGCCGTTACAGCTTCGGGTCATCGGGGATAAGTATAGGATTGACGTTAATTATGGGCCCAATCAACATCTGTCCCGATGCCAGGTAAGGTTGCATTGGCACGATCGGCGTCTGAACGGATTCAAGAATGGATCCAGAGGTGCTCCCCCCCGAAGCCAGAGCCGCCGATGTGGAACCCGAGGGGGTCCTCACCGACTCTCCTGGGCCCAAAGGCACAGAGGACAGGTCGGTCTTTCAGCTGGGCAGGGGTGGCACCGGCTCCCAGAAAGTCAGGGAGGTGCATAGCTGACCCAGGTGCAGGTTCCAAAGGCGGAGGCCCAGAGGGTTGATGCTCTTCCCGCATCGCCCGAGCGACGGGGTGAAGTCGAAGAACATTTGGCCTTCTTCTACTTCTTTTTCTTGTGACCCGATCGTCCTAATGACTTGGACCAAGAGGAGTGGTGATGACTCCGCGAGCGGTCTCGTAGCCTTCCTCTTGAACAAGACCGGGAGCGACACGGAGTCGAATGCCAGGCCACCTTGAGCTTCAGAGACTATTCCCTCAAAAGCCTTCAGGTTCATGGCCCGACACTCGGAGCACGACTTTGGGTCATGGTCACATTCCAAACACCAAAGGCAGACGAGATGTGGGTCCGTCACCGACATCATTCGGTGACGGGAGTCGCAGGGTTTAAAACCGGTCTTCAGGGACATCCCTCGACACATCCAAAACTTGTCAAAAAGTATTAGACAAAAGTGTCGTAGTGGGTCAAAAAATGACTAGGGGTAGCTCTTCTCAGGATCTGCGCATAGGCTGGCGTGGAAAGAAGGGAACTGATGTCAGTGTGCTGGGGTGGTACCGATAAATGGCTGTGATATCATCACGGCTGCCACAACGCCTGTAGAGTTGACCTACGCCACCTGACAGCCTGCAGGGGTAATGCTTGAAGAAAAAATCTTCGGATCCAGTCTAAGGCAAGGAATATGCAACTAGAAGTCTCTATCAGATATTGTCATTTACAACACCAATAGCTCCAACTCTCAGAAATATGAGACCTATTGCATTGGAAATGCTTGTTACACTTGTTAACACAGTCTGGACATAGGTTATACCTCACTGGTACCAGTTTAACACTTAAATATACAATTAAGTAACAGAAATGTGACCAGTCAACTTCGCAAAGGGCCTTCTACAGCATGATGATACATATTGCTGCATTTTTAGTACCCTTTGAACCATTCGAGCTAGAAACAATTTTTATTTTTTTGTTAAAATCTGCATCTTTTGCAGCTGATGATGGATTATGTGGAAAATGTGACAAATCAATAAATATGTGAAAAATGCCAAGGCCACATAATCGCATAATTACAGTGGCACCGGCTATAATCTATTTCTCAAACCCTGGATTTTTCCTTATAATGGTGAGGTTGAATGGAGTGTTTTGTAAATCTCAGTATCAAATCCTGGCCTTTCTCCTATAAAGGTGAGACTGAATAGAATGCACCGTAATCCCAGCATCTAACACTGGCCTTTCCTCATAAAAATGAGATTGAATAGGAAACATTATAATCTCAATCTCTGACCTTGACGTTGCTTTTACACAGATAGTGTGGAATGCAGTGGGCTATAATATCAGTCTCTAACTCCCGTATTTCCCTCATAAAGATGATATTTAACAGAATGTACCATGATCTCAGTAGCGAACCCGGTCCATCTCTCATAAAAATGAGACTATAATCTCAGACTCTAGCCCTGGTGTTTTCGCCCATAAGGGTGAGACTGAATAGAATGCACCATAACTGCAAATTACCCCTCATAAAGATGAGCTTGAATTTAATACATTATAATCTCAGTCTGTAAACCTGTCATTTCTCTCACACAGATGGAGTGAAACTGACTGGGCTACATGACAAACTCTAACCCAGGCCTTTCCTTCAGAATGATGGAATGTAACAGAATACATTGTAACCTCATCCTTTAGCCCTGGCCTTTGTCGCATACTGATAAAACTGAACAGAAAGCACAATAATCTCCGTCTTGAACTCTGGATTTTCCTTCATAAGGATGAGATGGAATTGGTTGCTCTATAAATCTCCCTCTCCATCCCTCTTTGCCTCATAACTGTAGGATTGACAATCTTGTACTAGGATCTCTTTGTCAAACGCTGGTACACTGAATCAGTTGCTTCAGTGATGTATGCGCTAGCCGTGAAGTGCCTCCGATGCGCACCAGCACTCCTAATTACCAGGCTTTGGAATCAGTTTCTATGGAGGCCTTGCACTGCTGCAATCCTCTTTAGAGGTAAGGCCTCAGGCCAGGCAGCCAGCGGCTGCCTATACAGGTAGGGCTTGACCTCCCAGTGACCCGAAGATTACATTCTTAGATTTCAGTAGCGGCCTCTGCGTGGCAAGGGTGGCCCTTTCGTCACCTCATTATGCCTATATTTTATTACCCCCTCACATTTATCACACCTAAATTGCACAGTGAGGTGAGGGCCAATCCACAGGCGGACGCGCCCTGCAGGTACAAGACCTGTCCATCTGCTCAAGGGGTTGAACTCTGAGTGAACTGTCCCAAGACAGGACTTTCTGCTCTATACGACCATCCCAATCCTGTTCTAGTGCCTCTGGGTCTGAAAAGTCTTGGCACTTCCATAATGGGGAATGTATGCAAGTTTCATCCTCAATTTGTAAATGTTTAGCAAATGTGTCAGTTTTCAGTAGTACTTGCACGAAGGCATCAAAGTAACTGAAATTAAACATAGAAGTTTAGTTTTGCAAAGTATTTGTTTTTCCATGTTACTAGTTGTGCCTACGCAGAACGGCAGTGAAAGGGAGGCCAACAAATGACCCTCAAAATTGCTCGAGGCAAACTTCATAGTTTTTATTCAAGAGATGCTGTGATATTTGTTCCACAAATAATCAAAATTCCATGGATTTCATCAGTGACATCATCTACCCTTTGACACTCGATGACACGAAAGGGATGCCCTTTTGCCCTTCACTTGGCCCCTCAACCACCTACATTTTGCTCATGGGCTAGTTGAAGGGCATGAAATTAAACCCTTAGAAATAAAATTAGGCTTTTGGAGCCCCTTAGCTTCTCACCCTGCCACAGCCTTTGTTACAACTGAGACCATGAGTAGAAACTGCAGTCCTGGGAGTAACAATCATTGGCAAAGCCAATAGGACTGGCTCTGGCTGCCAGCCTTTTATTTTATTGTTTTTTGCAACAATGTTTATCAAAATGTGATTGCTGGGCAAGATGCTTGGACCTCATCAATTAAAAACACTGTCTAATAGCATAAATATTTTTGGGGTCTCAAAAAACAAACATTGCCAGAGTAGACCTGGGCACTACTTTCTGTTTGGATGTGCTCCTTTTAAGGGGAAAGAGTGTCGACACTCACAGTGACGTTAGCGATTGGCTGAAGCAGGCTGATCTTCTGCTCCATGCTGTAGCAGGCAGAAATAACATGTGAATGGCAGAACAAACCAATGGATGGAGGGGGCTAACTAAAAGCCCTGGTGTAAGGAAATTATTTGTTTGCATGATCACCCCCAAAAATGTGGACTAATGCTGGTGGTTTTTCAACTGAGTGCACTGAGGCCTGCTAACTTGACCTCAGTGTTGGTGTTTTAATCTCCTTCAAAACGTACGCTGAACAGGCCACATCCACATAAGCTAACTTACCTATATGTCCCCATTATGTGGTACAAAGGGTACCCAGGGCATGTAAGATAGTGTCCCTTTCAAGGCTGCGCTGTGATACCCCATGTACAAAATGGCTCCCAGTCTGCCACTGCAGCCTGGAAGAGCAATTTTAAACTGCTAGTTTGACTTTACCATTTAGACCAGTGAGGAAGCCTCACCTCCCTCAACAATATGTAACTCCCCTCTAAGGAAGAACTAGGGAGCCCTAAGCCAGGGAGCTGTATATTATTAAGTAGGACATATACTTTTAATAAGTCCTAACAGAAAAACTTCGAAATTGTTGCTTTTGTTGTGGAAAAGGTAGTAGTCCCATTGGCTAACACAGAGTTACTAGCTGAACTCTCAGTCCTGCTAACTTCTAGATTATACTACAAAAATGGGTACTTTAAGGTACCTACTTGATCGTGGCACTGAATCTGACTTGATGTTCAAGTTGAATTTAGTGTCACTTTTAATGACAGACAACTTTGAGAAAGTTACCACTCTGCTGCCCAGTGGCCTTACAGAGTTGCTGGCCACCAGACAGCCTTCTATCCTCTTGGGGAGTAGTGTGAACGATTCCCGGGCTCAGGAACAACAGAATCAATCAATCAATCAATCAATCAAAGGATTTGTAAAGCGCACTACTCACCCGTTAGGGTCTCAAGGCACTTGGGAAGGGGAGGAGCTACTGGTCGTAAAGCCATGTCTTGAGGTGGTTCCTGAATGTCAAGAGGTCTTGGGTCTGGCGAAGGTGGAGCGGTAGGGTGTTCCAGGTCTTGGAGGCTAGGTGAGAGAAGGATCTTCCTCCGGCTGCGGATGCGGGGGACGGAGGCGAGGGCGAGGCTGGCGGAGCGAAGATTTCGGGTAGGGGTGTGGAAGGTGAGTCTGTCGTTGAGGTAGGCTGGACCTGTGTTGTGGAGGGCTTTGTGTGCATGGATGAGGAGCTTGAAGGTGATCACCTTTGATACTGGTAGCCAATGTAGGTCTCTGAGGTGGGGGGAGATGTGGTTGCGGCGTGGCACGTCAAGAATGAGGCGGGCGGATGCGTTCTGGATTCTTTGCAGCTTTGTTTGGAGTTTGGTTGTTGTTCCTGCATATAGGGCATTTCCGTAGTCGAATCGGCTGCTGACCAGGGCGTAGAAGCCTGCTGCAGAGAGAGGTGTTACCTTCCCCTTGCAGATAGCTACTCAGGGTGCTGACCCAGAAGGCAAACTTCAAAGGCAAAGCCACTTTTGGTGGGCAAATGATTCACAATCTTGAAGGTTTGCTCCTTTGAATGGGTAGACGGGCTGTCAGTGGGATCAGAGAGGGGAGACCAGTACCCAAACTGGTTTCCCCATGGGCATGTAGTCCCAGGTAGTCACAGCTCTAAAAGGTGGGCTTCCTAGGTCCTAACATCCAAGGAAGGGTTCAGACATCTTGAGAGTGGGCAGAATAATGCACTCTGGGATTGCTAGATGCCACACAGAGCAGGACTTCATCACATGGCGAAAGGGATCCTGGTGAACCAATGGATAGTGACTGCATCACCCCCCCTGGGAATTTTCGGGGCATAAATGTGGTGCCCCTGGGACCCTGAACCTCAGATCACAACATAATTGGAGAAAGTACTGAAGAGGGACTGCCTTGCTGACCCCTGGACCTGGCAAGTGTCTGCTGCCCTGCACCTGCAAGACCTTGGGCTAGTAAAGAGAGGAATGTGGTTCTTGGAGAAGTCACTCTTGGAAAATTCACTCCCAAGTCCAAGACTGGAGAAGTGACTCCAAGGGTCAGTCAGTTGACACCCTGGATCAAGCACCAGGTCGTCAAAGAAGTCCATCCCAGCAAGTCAGGAGCTACTTCTTTGAGGCGTCACTGACGTGCTGGGGCGACCCTGGAGACCAAACATCGACGGCCAAAAGTTTCACTGAGACTGCTCGATCTGGGACTGCAGTTTTAGTCCAGATTGGTTGCCAAGGAGGGAAAGCAGCCTACTGCGGGACCCGCTATGTATGGTGATTGGTAGCTGACATTCTACAGGATCAAAGAACACTTTGAGGGACATCGATCAGGTGGCCAAATGCACCCCACTTTACCCGTGGACAAAGGAATAATCACAAGGATACTACTGTCAACTACACATCACCCGTAGCATCTTTCAGCAACCTTAGAATCCTGCATTCCCAGCATCAGGACCACTCCAATGAAGTCTATGGCGGTCTTGATGTAAAGCGCTGAACTGGACTTAAGACTGCTTTGGTGACCGGATAACTGTTCAAATACTCCTTAATGGCCCCCTGACCTTTTCCCTGTCAGATTTGGCTTTTTTTAAGCCGGTGTCAGATTTGATTTGAGCTGGATGACTTTCTTATTTTATTATTTGGTGCTTCTCTAAATACTTTACTCAAGTTCCTTTCTTTACTTCTTGCTGCTTGAAGCCACAACTACCCAGGATTGAGCTGAAGGTTTTACAAATGAGCTTCACTGGACCGAAGACAGTTTTGTGAGTGTATTACACAGCAAGGTCATACAACCATACCGTATAAAACATCATAATCCTCACACCGGGTAAGTAAGTATATTATACATATAATTTTAGGAAAATTAAAATGGTTTTGTCTAATGACAGTCCCTAAAACGACTTGGAAGGGGTAGCATCCGCTGTCCTGACTGCCACTAATCAGCTTCTAAGTTCAGAAGGAGACAAAGATGCTTTATATATTTACTGCAAGAGGTGGGCTGTAACAGGCAATAGTTCGCACATTTCTAAATATTAGTTATGAAAATAGTAAAACCCTGAAGACAATGGGCTGTATGAGAGTGCCTAGAACACTACATGGTGATAAAAAGGATAGGTACACGAAGGTTCCTAGATCATGCACATTATTACAAACAGGAAGTACATGAAAAGTGCCTCGAATATTGATGTGATATTAAATGAGAAAGGCACGTAGAATTGGGCGGAATATGCCCAATGTAGTAGACAAGCAGGATACATGATCATGCAAAGATTGTTCATATGATAATAATGCGTCGGTTAGGTACTTAATAGTGCCCAAGGTATACACGTTATTAAATAGGTGAGGTACCTTAATAATTAATGTGTTGTATATCTATGTGTTGCAACAAATATATGTTTTTTTAATTAGTCCACTGGTGTGGACTGGCTCATGCTTTATGTGGCTTCAATGCTCTAACACCTGTTACAGGTTTTGTATTGCACTTCCTGGGAGCGGAACAAGCTTTTCCAATATCACTTTTAAACTCTGGTAGAGCAGTGAAAAAGACCCCCTAATTTGTACGAGTGGACTTTGAGTTCTCTTCTCAGAGGGACTGAAGTTGCACGTCACCGATGGACTGTGAGGTGGTCTACGTGTAGGAACCGGACTTTTACCTTTATAAAGGAGTCATGTCTGATTTGCATAAGGCTGGTCTCGATTAATAATGGAACACAGAAGCAAAAAACAACAGAAGAACGAGTTACTTACCTTCGGTAACGACTTTTCTGGTGGATACATTAGCTACCTGTGGATTCCTCACCTCATGAATACTCCCATGGCGCCAGCATTCTACGGAAATCTTCTTACTAGTCTCTGCACGTCGACGAGGACGTCACTGTCTCGCACGCGACGCCGTCTGACGTCATACAGGCAATAAGAGGTCCTCGACGACGTGCGGACGTCAGTACCAATCATTTTTTACGTGCATGAGAACAACCAGGCAATGCAATGAAAGAACAAAGCAACATCCATTATATTGTAAAAATACACCACATTGTATGAATAACTGTAAATCTTTTTTATGTACATATATATACAGGGAGTGCAGAATTATTAGGCAAATGAGTATTTTGACCACATCATCCTCTTTATGCATGTTGTCTTACTCCAAGCTGTATAGGCTCGAAAGCCTACTACCAATTAAGCATATTAGGTGATGTGCATCTCTGTAATGAGAAGGGGTGTGGTCTAATGACATCAACACCCTATATCAGGTGTGCATAATTATTAGGCAACTTCCTTTCCTTTGGCAAAATGGGTCAAAAGAAGGACTTGACAGGCTCAGAAAAGTCAAAAATAGTGAGATATCTTGCAGAGGGATGCAGCACTCTTAAAATTGCAAAGCTTCTGAAGCGTGATCATCGAACAATCAAGCGTTTCATTCAAAATAGTCAACAGGGTCGCAAGAAGCGTGTGGAAAAACCAAGGCGCAAAATAACTGCCCATGAACTGAGAAAAGTCAAGCGTGCAGCTGCCACGATGCCACTTGCCACCAGTTTGGCCATATTTCAGAGCTGCAACATCACTGGAGTGCCCAAAAGCACAAGGTGTGCAATACTCAGAGACATGGCCAAGGTAAGAAAGGCTGAAAGACGACCACCACTGAACAAGACACATAAGCTGAAACGTCAGGACTGGGCCAAGAAATATCTCAAGACTGATTTTTCTAAGGTTTTATGGACTGATGAAATGAGAGTGAGTCTTGATGGGCCAGATGGATGGGCCCGTGGCTGGATTGGTAAAGGGCAGAGAGCTCCAGTCCGACTCAGACGCCAGCAAGGTGGAGGTGGAGTACTGGTTTGGGCTGGTATCATCAAAGATGAGCTTGTGGGGCCTTTTCGGGTTGAGGATGGAGTCAAGCTCAACTCCCAGTCCTACTGCCAGTTCCTGGAAGACACCTTCTTCAAGCAGTGGTACAGGAAGAAGTCTGCATCCTTCAAGAAAAACATGATTTTCATGCAGGACAATGCTCCATCACACGCGTCCAAGTACTCCACAGCGTGGCTGGCAAGAAAGGGTATAAAAGAAGGAAATCTAATGACATGGCCTCCTTGTTCACCTGATCTGAACCCCATTGAGAACCTGTGGTCCATCATCAAATGTGAGATTTACAAGGAGGGAAAACAGTACACCTCTCTGAACAGTGTCTGGGAGGCTGTGGTTGCTGCTGCACGCAATGTTGATGGTGAACAGATCAAAACACTGACAGAATCCATGGATGGCAGGCTTTTGAGGGTCCTTGCAAAGAAAGGTGGCTATATTGGTCACTGATTTGTTTTTGTTTTGTTTTTGAATGTCAGAAATGTATATTTGTGAATGTTGAGATGTTATATTGGTTTCACTGGTAATAATAAATAATTGAAATGGGTATATATATTTTTTTGTTAAGTTGCCTAATAATTATGCACAGTAATAGTCACCTGCACACACAGATATCCCCCTAACATAGCTAAAACTAAAAACAAACTAAAAACTACTTCCAAAAATATTCAGCTTTGATATTAATGAGTTTTTTGGGTTCATTGAGAACATGGTTGTTGTTCAATAATAAAATTAATCCTCAAAAATACAACTTGCCTAATAATTCTGCACTCCCTGTATATATATATAAAACTCTTTCTTTTAAAAAATATATACACACACCAAGTATATACATAAAGATATATACACATATACCCATATATATATATAAATATATTATATATATACCTCTATTGCACCCTCAAAGATCAAGAGGAGCGCACTCAAGGATTACTTGGCAAGACCATAAAGGCAACGGGGAGGCGGGTGGGACCGTGAGGAATCCACAGGTAGCTAATGTATCCACCAGAAAAGTCGTTACCGAAGGTAAGTAACTCGTTCTTCTGATGGATACAACTACCTGTGGATTCCTCACCTCATGAATAGAGTCCCAAAGCAGTACCACGCCCGGCGGTGGGTGCCTAAATGGTCAAACCAAGAAATCCTGCAGCACTGACCGTGCAAAATGGCCGTCCCTTCTAACCTCAGAATCTAAACAGTAATGTTTTGCAAAAGTGTGAAGGGACGACCAAGTTGCGGCCTTGCAGATGTCGACCACAGGAACACCTCTGGCTAAGGCCGAAGTGGCCGACTTAGCTCTGGTGGAATGAGCTCTAATGCCCTCAGGAGGATCCTTCTTTGCCAAAGAGTAACATATTTTAATGCAAAGAACAACCCACCTGGATAGTGTTCTCTTGTGGACTGCCTTTCCTCTCCTCTTGCCCACGTATCCAATAAACAGCTGATCCTCCAGCCTGAAATCCTTTGTTCTATTGATAAAGAAGCTCAACGCTCTCTTTGGATCCAGACGGTGCAGTCTTTCTTCCTCTTTGGAAGGATGAGGCGGAGGATAGAACGTGGACAAAGTAATTGCCTGAGCCAAATGGAAGGGTGAAACAACCTTCGGGAGGAAAGCAGCCTTGGTCCTCAACACCACCTTATCCCCATAAAAAGTTGTATAAGGGGGTTTTACTGATAAGGCCTGCAACTCACTCACTCTCCTTGCTGATGTTATAGCTATCAGGAAGACTGTTTTTAAAAACAAATACCTTAAGGGGCAAGAATGCATAGGTTCAAAAGGGGACCCCATAAGGAAAGTCAGGACTAAGGACAAATCCCATTGCGGCATAACGAATGGCTTTGGAGGATATTGATTTAGAAGACCTTTCAAGAATCTGATAACAATAGGGGATTTAAATAAAGATGGTTGGTCTGGAAGACATATGAAGGCTGACAAGGCCAATAAATAACCTTTAATGGTAGCCACTGCACAACCTTTCTGCGCCAGAGATAGAGCAAAAGACAAAACGTCCGATAGATGAGCTTGTAAAGGATCAATCTGCCTCTCTCCACACCACGCAACAAATTTAGTCCACCTATTAGCGTAGATAGATTTAGTGGAGTGTCGCCTGGCCGCTAATATAACATCCACTACCTCAGGCGGGAGAGAGAAGGAACTCAGGTTGCCCCGTTCAATCTCCAGGCATGTAGGTGCAGACTCTGGAGGTTGGGGTGTAGAACCTGCCCCTGCGACTGCGAGAGGAGGTCTGCCCTGAAAGGGAGACGGAGCGGCGGGCACGTTGAGAGTTGGAGAAGGTCGGAGTACCACACCCTCCTTGGCCAATCCGGAGCTATTACGATTACTAGAGCCCGGTCTTGGCGAATCTTCCTCAATACTCGAGGAATCAAGGGTATGGGAGGAAACGCGTAAAGCAACTGGCCGCACCAGGTCATTTGAAACGCGTCCCCCAATGCTTCCTGCATCGGATACTGAAGGCTGCAGAACAACGGACAATGCGCGTTCTCTCGAGTGGCGAACAGATCTACCCGAGGAAACCCCCACTTCTGGAAGATTAAACGGACTTGATCTGGATGGAGACGCCACTCGTGGTCTGCCGAGAAGTGGCGACTGAGACTGTCCGCACGCACGTTCAAGACTCCGGCCAGATGGTTTGCTATCAAGCAAATCCGATGGTCCTTTGCCCAGGACCATATTCGAAGAGCTTCTCTGCAGAGAAGGTACGACCCCACTCCTCCCTGCTTGTTTATGTACCACATCGTGGTAGTATTGTCCGTTAGGACCTGTACCGACTGACCACGAAGGGAAGGGAGGAAGGCCTTGAGAGCCAGACGTACAGCCCGTAACTCTAACAGATTGATGTGAAAAATCTGTTCCTCTGGAGACCAAAGACCTTTGATCTCCAGATCCCCCAGATGAGCTCCCCACCCTAGAGTGGAAGCATCCGTTATGACTGTGGCCACTGGTGGCGACTGCTGGAACGGTTTTCCTTGTGAAAGATTGTTGCTTGCAATCCACCACTTCAAATCCACAGCAGCATCTCTGGAGATCTTGACAGTACCCTCTAGATCCCCTCTGCGTTGAGACCACTGCCTTCGGAGGCACCACTGAAGAGCCCTCATGTGCCAGCGAGCATGCGTGACCAACAGAATGCAGGAGGCAAAAAGACCGAGCAGACGAAAGACCTTGAGGACTGGAACTACCGCTCCGTTTCGAAACATTGGAACCAAATCCTGAATATCTTGAATCCGCTGAGGCGGAGGAAAGGCCCGACCCAATGTCGTATCCAGTACTGCCCCTATGAACAGGAGGCGCTGAGAGGGCTCCAGGTGAGATTTGGGCTCGTTCACCGAAAAGCCCAGGTCGAACAACAACTGGGTTGTTGACTGCAGATGACGCAACACAAGCTCCGGGGACTTGGCTTTGATCAACCAATCGTCCAAGTAAGGGAATACTGCTATCCCCTTCCTTCTGAGCTCTGCCGCAACCACCGACATCACCTTCGTGAAGACTCGAGGTGCTGAAGTAAGACCAAACGGAAGGACCGCAAACTGGTAGTGTTGCGATCCCACCACAAACCGGAGATACTTCCTGTGTGACTTGAGTATCGGGATATGAAAGTAAGCATCCTGCAAGTCGACCGACACCATCCAGTCTTCCATGTTCAACGCCAAAAGCACCTGTGCTAGGGTCAGCATCTTGAACTTTTCCTGCTTGAGGAACCAATTCAAGATCCTCAGGTCCAGAATTGGTCTCAAACGACCATCCTTCTTGGGAATCAGGAAATACCTTGAGTAAACTCCTTGACCCCTTTCCTGCTCCGGGACCAACTCCACCGCGCCCTTTAAAAGGAGGACTTCCACCTCCTGTTCTAGCAACAGGAGGTGTTCTTGTGAACAATACGAAGGGCGGGGCGGGATGAGGGGCGGAAACTCCCGAAAGGGAAGGGTGTAGCCTTTTCCCACAACACTGAGAACCCAAGTGTCCGACGTAACAGTCTCCCATTTGGTGAGAAAATGCTGTAATCTTCCCCCTACAGGAGAGGAGTGAGTGGGAAATGGTGGAAGCCTAAGGCTGCTTCCCCTGCTGCACCCCGCCAGAGGATGAGGAAGAGGCAGAGTGCTGCTGAGAGGCTCCCCTGGTGCGGACCCTACCCCTCCCCCTAAAAGATCTATAGGGGTGGGAAGAGGCAGGTTGCTGATATCTTCCCCGAAAGGAAGAGGAGGAAGAGCCACGCCCAAATCCACGAAACCTCCTGAAGAATCTGGAAGAGGCCGTGGAAGAAGGAGCTTGAAGTCCCAACGACTTAGCCGTGGCCCTGCTCTCCTTAAAACGTTCCAAGGCCGAATCAGCCTTAGCCCCAAACAGTTTGTCCCCATCAAACGGGAGATCCAACAATGTGGACTGTACATCTGCCGAAAAGCCCGAGTTACGTAGCCAGGCCTGTCTCCTTTCCACCACAGTTGTGCCCATTGCTCTGGCTACCGAGTCGGTGGTATCCAGTCCCGTCTGGATAATTTGGGTCGCAGCAGCCTGGGCATCAGAGACAAGATCCAAAAGACCCTGGGGAAGCTCTGTAAACGAAGAGGAGATGTCATCCATCAGAGCATGAATATACCTCCCCAGGATACAGGTCGCATTAGTGGCTTTTAACGCCAGACTGCAGGACGAAAAAATCTTCTTCGACTGCGCCTCTAGCTTTTTTGAGTCTCTGTCCCCAGGCACCGTCGGGAAAGAACCAGGCGCTGATTTGGACGAACAGGAGGCCTGCACAACCAAGCTCTCCGGCGTAGGGTGCCTAGATAGGAAACCAGGATCAGTTGGAGCCGTCCGATACCTCCTGGCCACGGCTCTGTGAACTGCTGGGGAAGATGCCGGCTTCTTCCACACCTCTAAAACCGGATCCAGCAGAGCGTCATTAAAAGGTAATAGAGGCTCCGCCGCGGCTGAGGCCGGATGCAACACCTCTGTCAAAAGGTTTTGTTTCGCCTCCACCACCGGCAAAGGCAGGTCCAAAAAACTAGCTGCCTTCCGTACCACTGTATGGAAGGAAGCAGCTTCCTCTGTATATTCCCCCGGGGACGAAAGGTCCCACTCAGGGGAAGTGTCCAGCCCACTGGCCGACTCCAGTCCACGCAGCCCATCACCCGAGTCCTCTAGCTCTCCTTCCTCTAGGGCTCGTTGGTACTCCTGCTCCTCTAGTACCCGGAGAGCACGCCTCCTTGAATGCAGTCGTTGCTCAATCCGCGGAGTCGACAACACCTCCGCCGAAGTCGGAGATCGGCGCCGATCTTCCGAAGCCACCGACGCCGCATCCGGCGCCACAGGTAACTTCGGCGCCGACTGAAGAGCAGATGAAACGGATGGACCCACCGGAGTCACAGGCCGAAATCTCGACGTCGACGGGATGGAAATCCCTGGGGCCAATCCCTCCGAAGCCATCGGAGCGGCCACCGGCGCCGACACTGGCGCCGAGCCCACGTTCCCAAACGGGAGAAAGGGCATAAAGGGTGCCGGCCGAAGAGGCGCAGGATCACCCAAAGAAAAGGCCAAAGGCCCAGCCGGAGCACCCCCTGGAGCCATCTGTTGGAAGATGGCATACATCGCATTCAAGAATGCGGAACTATCGGCTCCAGGGGTGGGAAAAGCCGGATACTGGGGTGCCTGACTCGGAGGCGACCCCGACGCCGGCCTCGGCGTCTGCGCCGGAGAAAACACCTGAGGCTCCAATACCTCAATCACCGACGCCTGTCCAGGCGAAGTTGGAGACGTCGGAGAGAGCAACGGCGTCGAAGGATGCGGCGTCACCGTGGGGCTGACCTCCCATGTCCTCCGGCGCCGATCCGGAGACCTGGAACGAGCCTCCCTTGAATGACGCCGAGATTCTCTACGGCGCCGGGAGTCTCGATGACGCCGATGTCTTGGAGAAGACTTTTTCTTGTGATGCTTCTCCTTTGACTTGGCCATAAACAGCTTCGCCTCGCGTTCTTTAATGGCCTTCGGATTCATGTGCTGACACGAATCACAAGTCGAGACGTCGTGGTCGGAGCTCAAACACCAAAGGCAATCGGAATGAGGATCCGTCACCGACATCTTGCCTCCACACTCACGACAAGGCTTAAATCCAGACTTTCTCTGCGACATTATTTCCACAGAGAAAGAGTACGCAGCAAGATATACACTGTAACCGCAAGAGTAACAGTTGCTCCCTCGAAGATAACCGTTTCGAATGCACGGAAAAAAGGGAACTGACGTCCGCACGTCGTCGAGGACCTCTTATTGCCTGTATGACGTCAGACGGCGTCGCGTGCGAGACAGTGACGTCCTCGTCGACGTGCAGAGACTAGTAAGAAGATTTCCGTAGAATGCTGGCGCCATGGGAGTATTCATGAGGTGAGGAATCCACAGGTAGTTGTATCCATCAGAATACTGTGTTACTACGAGGAATCCCCTGTAGTTAAGAACTATTCGCCAACAACTTTTCACCCAGCACACTTTTGTTGTGGCAATGCCACATAGGCGGTGATAAGGATGTACGGCCTCAAGGTGAGGTGTAATATTTCACAAATACAGTAGACACTGCAGGTACACTATGACAGAGACTGAGCAAGTAGTTAACACATAAAGACCAACATTTGGAAGCAGGAAAAAATTAGATTTTGAAAAAAAACAGGGTGAATCATTTTACCCACTACCTTGCATTGAAGTAGAGTCACTTTTAAGCAGGAGAAACTAACATATACCCATTTTGGCTCTAGAAATCGGGAGTCTCCCACTTCATTCGGATCTGCTGGCACGCACGTTAACATACATGGCTCGGACACAGATGGATGCAAATGCAAGTCCAGATAGGGACACCCGCAGATGGCTGGGCAAGTCGCGCCTGGCTGTGAATTTTAAGACATTTGAAGCAGGGCCTAGAGGTAACACTGTCTCTACTCCTTGAGTATGCCCAGCTTTGTTTATGTCGCTATAGAGTCTGGAGGGGCCACGGCCATCTAAGAAGTTGCACTTTTTTGGGGGGTTTCAGGATCTTTGTTCAAGCTCCGAGTGCCACCCTAATTCCCGGGGGCACTCTCTTCCGGCACTAAGAAGGGGTCACCGAGTAACGCGGCCTTCGATGAGCTAACATGTGTGGCCATGAAAGGCACTTGGAGCAGCGGCTTTGTGCACACTGAAAGCCTTGACAGACACAAGGCCGCGTCTGAGTGAACCCGCCACAATCCGACGGCGTTCAGGGCTTTGTGTCCTGTGCAGGGAGCCAGAGAGCTGCATAGCAACCCCTGAATAGGGAGGAAGGGGGTGGGTCCAGCGTCAGCAGGTGCAGAAAGGACCCGGACAACAGGCCGTGACAGAGGCCTGCAGGGCCGGTGTGGCTCGGCGCCTCTCACACCGCACGCTGTATCTGCAAGGCGAAGAGAGGCCAGAACGCAGGTCTCTTCGTGGCGCGTATTTTCTGGGGAGTCCAAAAGCTGACAAACTCGGGACACACGTTAAGGTGGGTCTCCCTTAACGTGTGTCCCGAGTTTGTCAGCTTTTACCTTAATACAGTCACGGACTCAGACTGACCGCCCCATCTTTACCTGCGGAAGAGGGCTAGATAGACCCCAAAACACTTATAAAGAGAGGCACTGGGTGCTTCGTTTGGGCAGGTGTTTGAAGGAGGGGCCCACTAGCATTCTTTTTAGTTTTTGTTGAATGGAGGGGAACTGCCACTTGTTTTTCCTTATCAGACTTTGAACTAGAGCGAGTAAGGGACGCTCGGCTCATTTTGGGTTTGACGGTAAAAGAGAACCTGGAGCTGAGCTAGAGCCAGGCATGTGACTCGAGCCAGGCATGTGACTCGAGCCTGGCTCGGGATTTCAGTGGTACACCACCTCGAGTACTTGATAGGTCAAGTAAGTTCCTTGTTTCTGCTTGGTTTAGGCTAACTCAATGTTATTCTTCTGAGGATGGTTACATGTTTTTACTTTGGTTGGCTCACAGTAAGGTGGTGTGCTGTAAGTGGCATTTAAGTTTGTACTACATAAGAGGTCAATATTACCTGTTATTATTACGTAGGACCCCCCCTGTGAGAACCGAGTCATAAACGTGCATGGAGTGTCCCTGGAGGAAGACACTATTAGCAAAGTGGGCACATGAACAGACACTGGTAGTCTTTGCCACAGTCACACACAAACACACGCCTATATCAATGCACCAGATGTTAACTGTGCCACTATGTGTAACACACAAATTCATATAAATCACACAAGCAGTCATTGTACTTCTTGATTCCACTGCTGCCACACACATTCACACCAGCATACACATTCATGATAACGTTAACATTCATGTGCACATGCATTCTCAGAGAGCTACAGACACACGAACAGGAAGTGCCCTAACACTTTACATTTAATGTGCAAACACAAATAGCAAAGTTCATTTTGTTAAAAATGCGTTCATTAATTTGTGCATCTCTCCGAATTGTGGAGTGTAATATTGGCACAGATGGATGAGCTTTTCCACCCTATAAAATCGATAAGCTTTATATGGGTAATAAAGCCTACAGTCATATTTTTCATTTATAAATGTGTTTCATTTAGTATCGATTGCACGTTTTTATCATATTATGCTTGATTTATTATAGCTTAATAGTGTGCCAATTGCTCGATGTCACACATCAATGAATCATAATTTAGTGAAAGCGCAATAGAACTCATGCTAATTCTGACATTTAGCATCATTAGTCACAAGGTGTAGCTGTTTCATAATAACCACAAAAGGGTTTTTGAGGCTGGTACAGACACATGTCGGAGGGAAACATCTTTGGCTTTTCTTGGGAGCTTTGATCGAGGTGTGTACTGCAAACCTCTGCTTTTAAGGCCAAGCCTTATCTGCATATTTCTCAGCACAGATGGACTCTGACCTGCTCAAAACCCAGTAACTAACTGGAAACAGTTCTGGTATTAAGCAATGGTTTGTAGGCTAGATGCCGCCTAAGGAACTCAGATGTTGCTAGGAAGAAATAAGTTACTTACCTGTAACTGTAGTTCTCCAGTATTGGACACTTTCATAGATTCATATGCTTGAATACTTCCCCGTCGTCGAGATGGGAGTCCGTGGTGGACTATAAAACCAGGCCTGAAGATGTATGCACACAATACATGAAGTAGGCCTCAATACAATAACCCATCCTAGTTGGTTTGTAAAATAGACCCACACTCAAACTTGAGCCAATCAGATTGCCTCACCCCTTTAGAACCTCCTGTGAGGAGCTGCCTTCCCTCAGATTTTCCGAGCACAAGTGCTGAAAGAACCCAGCACACTGAAAAGAGAGAAGGTGACCTCCCCAGGGGAGGCAGGCGGGCTGCATGTGAATCTATAAAAGTGTCCAATAATGGAGAACTACAGTTACAGGTAAGTAACTTATTTCTTACTCCAGTGTTGGAACTTTCTTAGATTCACATGCTTGAATAGAATAGCAAGCAGTAAGTAACACATTTTCTGTACCAAGAAATACTAGCTATGTCAATCATTATAAATAATGTCAGACAGTTACATGCATAGCAATAAAATAATGCTGTAAACCCAACTATATAAATATGCAAGAAAGGTAAGTAAATAACCAGAAAATGTGACTCAATCTGAAGCGGATGGAGGGAAACAAACAGCTCACCTTATCTGAACAAATGTCTAAGAACTGCTTGACCCACCGCGGCATCATGGAGCGATTCAGCATCCAGGCTGTACTGCTTCGTGAAGGCATGCATTGTCCTCCATGTGGCTGCACAACAGATGTCTGGAAGGGACACTTTAGAGAGGAGTGCACAAGAAGTGGACACTGCACGTGTAGAATGTGCACAAACTTTACTGTCCAGTGGTCGACCAGCTTTTTGGTGGCAACAGGCTATGGCACTAGAAATTCATCTGGAGATGGTTTGTTTAGAAACAGAAGCCCTCTCCTGGGCGCACTAAATGCCAAAAATAGCTGACTGGGTCTTCTGATTGAGGATGTGCGCTGCAAATAAAATTTAAGGCATTGCTTGACGTCCAAAGAATGCAGCGATCTTTCTTACCCAGTCTGGGGCAGAGGAAAGAAAGTCCTTAGGACCACTGGCTCGTTCATGTGGAAATCAGTCGGCACTTTTGGGATGAACTTCGGATTTGTCCGTAGGATGACTGTGTCGTCTGTAAACCTCAAGAAAGGTTCCTGGATGGTAAAGGCTTGAATCTTGCTTACTCTGCGAGCTGATGTAAACGCTAAGAGGAGCGCTACCTTCCATGTAAGATACTTAATGTCTGATTTACGAATAGGTTTGAATGGCTCCTTCATCAACTTAGTTAGGACTGTATTCAGTTGCCAAGATGGAGGAGGTCGTTTGGCTGAAGGAAAGGATCGGAATAAGCCCTTCATAAACTGCTTTATCAGCCGATGAGACCAGAGAGACAGTCCTTTGGATGGTCGTCTATATCTGGAGATAGCAGCTAAGTGGATCTTAATGGAAGCGTGGGCGAGACCAGACTTCGCCAGTTGGAGAAGGTATGGTAAAACCTGTTCTGGAGCAGATGTAAGCGGATGAACACCATTTGCAGAACACCATAAACAAAACCGCTTCCATTTTAATGTATATGTCTTATTGGTGCTGTCTGCACGAGCTTTAGCTAAAACTGTTTGACAGTTCATGGGAATGTTTAGATGGCCGAATTCATTGAACTCAGGAGCCATGCACATAACCTGAGATGCTTGGGATCCGGATGCCACACTTGGGCCTGGTTGATGGTGAGCAGGTCCGGAATGGGTGGTAGCTTGGTGGGAGGACACGAGGATAGCAACAGAAACTCTGTGTACCACGGTTGACTTGGCCAAGTTGGAGCAATTAGAATTATCTGGCAGGGCTCTGATTTGATCTTGGTGATGACCCGAGGAAGAAGGGGTATCAGAGGAAAGGCGTAAGCATAAATCCTGACCATGCTATCAAAAGGGCATTTCCCCACGACCCTGGATGGGGATTCCAGCTTGCATAAAACCGGCATTTTGCGTTCTGAGGTGTTGCAAAGAGTCCAGGTTCGGTGTCCCCCACCTGCAGAAGACTGCATCTAGCGTTGTTTGGTTCAGTTCCCAGTTGTGTGAAGATGTGCTTAGCCTGCTTAGAGAGTCTGCTGTGGTGTTTCTGACTCCCGGGAGATGTTCCGCCCGTATGTGCACTGAATTCTGAATGCACCAGGTCCAGATGAGCTGAGCTTCTGTGGAGAGTAAGCGAAACCGAGTTTCGCCTTGCTTGTTTATGTAGTGCATGGTGGTAGTATTGTCCATCCGGACCAGCACCGACGAACCTCAGATTCTCGGTAGAAAAGCTTATAGTGCAATGTACACAGCTCTGAGTTCGAGGAGGTTGATGTGCAGCATTGCATGAGAATTGGGCCATCTGCTCCCCATCCCACCATCGAAGCATCCGTCGTGATGGTGAACGGAGGGATATGATTCAGGAACTCCACACCAACTGAAATGTTTGCAGGCATTGACCGTCACTGGAGGGAGTGGACCATCCTTGGTGTTACGTGAATGATGTCCCCGAAGGACCCTTGCACCTGCTTCCACTGTTTGTTGAGCTCTTCCTGTAGAGGGTGCATTCGAAGACAACAGTGTGGAACTAGGTTGATACAGGAGGACATCATCCCCATTAATGATTTGAACCTCCGAACTGAAAGACTTTTTTTGTTCGAACTAATTTTGCCAAGGCCAAAAGCTTGAGTTGGCGTTCTTCTGCAGGAAAGGCTTTTGTAAGAGTCGTGTCCAATATAGCACCCAGAAACACCATCCTTCTGATAGGCTGGAGCTGTGACTTGTCTCTGTTGAGAGTGAGACCTAGTTGTTGGAAAAGACGTAACGTGGTCTTGAGGGAGTGACGTAGAGCAGAGATATTCCGAGCCTTTAGTACCCAAACGTCCAGATGAACAAGTTACTTACCTTCGGTAACGCCTTTCCTGGTGGATACACTAGCTACCTATGGATTCCTCACCTAAAGAATTTTCCCCATGCGGCAGCATCCAACGGAAATTTTTCTTCTAGCTCTGCACGTCGACGATGACGTCACAAATGCCCGACCCCCACGCGACGTCGTATGACGTCTTCCAGGCAATAAGAGGTCCTCGTCGGCGTGCAGACGTCAGTTATCACCATTTTTTACGTGCCTTTGAGGGGAACAGGTGAACATTGACACTACATATTTGACATGAACACATCAATCAAAACTTATATAGTGTGTGGCAAAGAGATCTACCTGAGGGAATCCCCACATCCGGAAGATGTGAAGGACCAGGTCTGGATGGAGACGCCACTCGTGATCGGTCGAGATGTGCCGACTGAGACTGCCCGCACGTACATTCAAAACTCCAGCTAACTGGCTTGCTACCAAGCAAATCCGATGGTCCTGTACCCAGGACCAGAGTCGCAGAGCTTCTCTGCATAGAGGGTACGACCCCACTCCTCCCTGTTTGTTTATATACCACATTGCGGTAGTGTTGTCTGTCAGGACTTGAACCGACCGACCGCGAAGGGAAGGAAAGAAGGCCTTGAGAGCCAGATGTATCGCCCGCAATTCCAACAGATTGATGTGAAACCTCTGTTCCACTGGAGACCAATGACCTTTGACCTCCAGGTCCCCCAGATGAGCACCCCACCCTAGAGTGGAAGCATCCGTTATCACTGTGGCCACTGGAGGTGGTAGCGAGAACGGCCTTCCTTGAGAAAGGTTGCACACCGCAGCCTACCATCGAAGATCCACTGCTGCGTCTCTGGAGATGCTTATCCATTACTCGAGATCCCCTTTGTGTTGAAACCACTGCCTGCGGAGGCATCACTGCAGAGCCCTCATGTGCCAGCGTGCATGAGTGACCAATAGAATGCAAGAAGCGAACAGACTGAGCAGATGAAGGACCTTGAGGACTGGAACGACTGCTCCATTCTGGAACATCGGAATGAACACCTGAATGTCCTGAATCCGCTGTGGTGGAGGAAAGGTCCGATTCAATGCTGTGTCCAATACTGCCCCTATGAACAGGAGGCGTTGAGAGGGCTCCAGGTGAGATTTGGACATGTTCACCGTAAAGCCCAGATCGAACAACAACTGGGTTGTCGACTGCAGGTGACGTCGCAGGAGCTCCGGAGACTTGGCTTTGATCAACCAATCGTCCAGGTAAGGGAATACTGCTATTCCCCTCCTCCTGAGCTCTGCTGCAAACACTGCCATCACCTTTGTGAAGACTCGAGGTGCTGAAGTAAGACCTAACGTCAAGGACCGCAAACTAATAGTATTGCGACCCCACCACAAACTGGAGATACTTCCTGTGCGACTTGAGGATCCGGATATGAAAGTAAGCATCCTGCAAGTCGACAGACACCATCCAATCCCCTTCGTTCAACGCCAAAAGAACCTGTGCTAGGTTCAGCATTTTGAACTTTTCCTGCTTGAGGAACCAATTCAAAATCCCCAGGTCCAGGATTGGCCTCAACCGACCATCCTTTTTGGGGATCAGGAAATATCTTGAATAACAGCCCTGACCCCTCTCCTACTCTGGAACCAACTCTACTGCACCTTTCGACAAAAGGACTAGAACTTCCTGTTGTAATAAAAGAAGATGGTCTTCGGAACAGAAGGATGGGTGGGGAGGGATGGGAGGAGGAAACTCCAGAAAAGGAAGAGTATAACCTTTCCCCACAATATCGGTGACCCAGGAGTTTGATGTTATTGACTCCCACATGTGGAGAAACTGAGAAAATCTACCCCCTACAAGAGATGCATTCAAAGGGAGTGATGGAGGACTAAGGCTGCTTTCCCTGCTGCACCCCTCCGGAGGAAGAGGCAGAGTACTGCTGGGTGGCCCCTCTAGTACGAACCCTACCCATTCCCCTATATGATCTATAGGGGTGAGCAGTATTAGGTTGCCTTCCTGCTGACTGGAATCTCCCCCGAAAGGAAGAGCCACGCCCAAACCCCCTGAACCTCCTAAATGATCTCAAAGGAGTAGAGGTGGAAGCTTGCAAGCCCAAGGATCTTGCCATGGCCCTACTCTCCTTGAACCGTTCCAAGGCAGAGTCAGCCTTTGCCCCGAAGAGTTTATCTCCATCAAAGGGTAAGTCAAGTAGGGTTGACTGCACATCGGGTGATAATCCTGAAGATCGTAGCCAGGCATGCCTTCTTGTTGCTATGGACGTGCCCATAGCTCTGGCCACGGAGTCAGATGTGTCAAGTCCGGATTGAATAACCTGGGTTGCAGCTGCCTGAGCGTCCGCCAAAAGGTTCAGAACCTCCTGAGGCAATCCAGAGTGTGCCTTGGCCTCGTCCATCAGGGCATAGATGTACCTGCCCAAGATACAGGTAGCATTTGCTGCATGAAGAGGACGGCCTTTTTGCAGATTGGTCCATTCCCTTGGATTCCCTGTCCGAAGGAACCCTTGGAAAAGATCCTGGAGCAGTGCGGGAGGAGCATGAGGCCTGCACCACCAAGCTTTCTGGAGTCGGATGTCTTGACAAGAAAGCTGGATCTCCAGGAGCCACACGATACCTCCTTCCAACAGACCTATTTACTGCTGTCGAAGTCACAGGCTTCTTCCACACTTCCATTATCGGGTCTACGAGTGCCTCATTAAATGGATAAAGCGGCTCCGCCAATGCTGAAGAAGGGTGCAACACTTCCAAAAGAATGTTATTCTTTATGTCAGCAGCTGGAAGAGGAAGGTCAAGAAAATCCGCTGCCTTCCTCACAACAGAATGGAAAGAAGCAGCCTCTTCGGTGTACTCCCCAAGGGATGCTATGTCACACTCCGGGGAATTGTCCAACCAACTGGCAGTGTCCAAGCCCTGCAGGTCTCCCAGAGGCTCTACAATCTCACCCTCTTCCAAGAGCTGTTTCTCATATTCCTGGTCCTCAAGCAGCCTCAGAGCCAATCTCCTGGAGCGGAGCCTGGCCTCAATTCTTGGCGTCTGCTGACACCGAAGACCTCGGTTGGCGTCGACCCTCGGATTAATCCGACGCCAGATCCATCAGCACCGTAGGCTTCTTCAGCGTCGATTGAGGTTGTGGCGAACTCATCGGCGCCAGGTCAGCAGATGTCGTCGGCATCACAGGCCTTCTAGGTGACCCCATTGTTACCGGCACCGAACCAGCACCTCCCGTAGGAAGGAAAGGCATGAAGGGCGTCGGTCTGTTAGGAGCCGGAACACCCATGTCATATGCCAAAGGACCTGAAGGTCCAGACTGGCCTCCTTCCGGAGCGATGGTGGCGAAGATGTTAAACATCGCATTAAGAAATGCGGCAGGGTCTGTACCTGGCGCTGGGAATGCCGGATATCCCTGCGGAGTCGGCGGTGAAACTGCCAGATCCTGATGAGGATCGACCTCAAAGACAGACAGAGGAGACGTCGGAGAAGTAGGAGTCGTCCGAGGCGGAGGTGTTACTGTCGGACTAACCTCCCATGTCTTTCGGCGTCGATCTGATGGCGATCTCGAGCGAGGTCGGTCCTTACTCGAACGACGTCGTGATCCATGCCCGCGCCGGAAATCTCGATGACGCCTGTACGATTTTGAAGATTTATAAGAAGACCTACGATGGTGATGTCTTTCCTTCTTCTTCGATTTCGCCAAGAATAACTTGGCCTCCCGCCCCTTGAGTGCTTTTGGATTCAAACGCTGGCATGAACCGCACGCCTCGACTTCATGGTCAGAGGTCAGACACCACAACATTTTTCGTGTGGGTCTGTCACCAACATTTGCCCACCACACTCCCTACAGGGTTTAAAACCTGATTTTCGTGGCTGAGACATTGTAACACTAGAAGTGAAACAGTAGCTCCCTGGAGCCTCGAAGAAAAAACCGTTACTCGAAGGCACGGAAAAAAGGGAACTGACGTCTGGATGCCGACGAGGACCTCTTATTGCCTGGATGACGTCATAAGGCGTCGCATGGGGGACGGGCAATTGTGACGTCATCGTCGATGTGCAGAGCTGGCGCATGGGGAAAATTCTTTAGATGAGGAATCCACAGGTAGTTGTATCCATCAGAAATGGGAATACCTGGTGCTCGAGATGTCTCAGATATGCAGCCACTGGGGCTAAGCACTTTGTGAAAATCCAGGCGGCGGACTTGAGCCCGAAGGGTAGCACTCTGAACTGAAAGTGGTGGCCGGCTACCATGAATCTCAGACGCATCCTGAAGATCTAGGGAAGCCATGAAGTCGCCTCTGTTGAGAAGCTGTAGTACGTCCTTCAAAGTTACCATTCGAAAGGATTGATTTCTGAGATATTTGTTGAGCTGCCTCAGATCCAGGATGGGTCTCACAAGACAGGACTTCTTTCTGATGAGGAAGAATTTAAGAGTACAAACCTCTTCCTCGCTGCGAAGAGGGTACCATCTCTATTGCACCTTGGAAAACATGCTTGCTATCTCTAGGAGGAGAAGATGCAGATGTTGTTGGCGCTCCCGGGAAGGTGGAGTTTCGGGAGGCCTGGAAGTGAATTCTAGTAGATGGCCATGAGTTATGATGTCCAGAACTCACTTGTCGCTTGTGATCTGATTCCAGCGACATAAGTGACGGGACAAGGAGGGAAGGGTAGCCGGCCCCTGGAGGCTGTCATTGCCTGCGTGAGGCATCCTTGGACTGTCTTCCCGATCTTCCTCTAGGAGGTGGTCTGCTGTATGCTGCCGCCGAAGGCTGCCTTTGGTGGTACTGGGGTCTGGATGACTGATACTGGGAAGAGTAGGATGGATAGCAAAATGACTGGTAGCCACCTCTAAAAGAGGAGCGGCCTCTGCCCCTGGCTCCTTGAAAGGGAGTACACTTGTACTGTAGGGATCCCAACGACCCTGCAGTATCAGTATCAGACTTGATCCCCTGAAGGGCATCGTCGACATGCTTGCCGAACAGGTCTTGGCCATCGTACGGGAGAACCAGGATCTTTGTTTGGACATCTCGGCTGAAATTAGTGGCTTTGAGCCATCCCTGGCACCTTAAGACGGCTGAACCAGCCAGAAGCCTAAATCCCATGGCCACAATGTCCAGGGCGCAGTCAATCACTTCTGCAGATGTTCGTTGACCCTCTGTAATGATCTTTTTTGCGTCCAACTTGTTGGTATCCGAGAGGTCTTTTACAGATTGGGAGATGTCAGACCACAGCTGCCTGTCATACCTGCCCAGAAGTGCCAATGAATTTGCCGCACAGACCACAATTGCCAACTTAGAAGAGAACCTCTTCCTGATATTGTCCAGGCGCCTTCCATCCTTATCAGGAGGGGCTGATAAAGGCGCTGAAGGGTTCTAGAAGCGTCTCTGGGCAGCATGGGAAACCACAGTCTGGTTTAGGGTGACCCACTAGGCATGCAGGAGCGTCTTCTGTTGCCTTATACTTCTTGTCCAGCTTTGGCAACACTGCTGGTACTATCGCCGGGTTTTTCATAATTTTTAGCCCTTGGTTCCAGACATGGTCAATGATTGGGATAGCCCTAACGGATTTTCTGTGCGGCTCTTTAAAATCATACAGAAAACAGTCCTGCTGCGTAGATGGCAACTGCAGCTCAAACCTCATTGCAGCTTTCTTGAAGAGGTTATGGAAAGAGCCAATATTCTCAGGAGGAGATTTGACTGCTGGTGGCTCCGGAGAAGGGGGTGCCTGGAGGTCATAGTCATCCTATTCGTCCTGGTCAGATAAAACCTCTCCTTACTCTGCCGCCTCATCAGAAGAGGCCTGGACCTGAGGACTCTGCTGAGCCTGAAGAGGAACTTGTGGCATTGTAGGAAAAGCTGGCAGAGGTGTTGGAGTAGGTGGAGCAGAAACTGCTGGCGTGGTATCTTTCCTCGGTTGATGGTAGAAGCGTTCTCTGTAGTCCGCCAGCATAGCCTGTAGGTCGGACACCAGACCGGAGGGCAGAGATACTGTTTCCTGCTGTTGTGGCACTGGGTCATAGTAATGTTGGCCATAATATGAATCGTCGCCCGAGTACTCCTGGTATTTCACGTGTAGCTGCGAAGGACTTCTAGCTACTCCAAACATTGCATCTTGATCTGAGCCCTCATCCTCATCGTTGTCATCTCAAAACCTAGATGGTAAGGGTCTTGAAGCTTTGTTCAGGGATGTAACAGAAGGTGTTAAGCGAGTTTGAGAGAGCTTTTTAAGCGGGGTATGTTGCATAGGTTGACCCAGAAGTAGTGTAGATGGTCTTTGCTTTTTCGTTGGAAGCAATCCTGGCCTTGAGGGCAAAAAAAACACTTGTCGTCAACAGGGGGTGTGGGGTGGGGGGGGAATGTCGACGATACCATCCTCGCTGGAAACATTGTCGCCGACGACGGTTGAACCGTCGACGAGAGCGTCGTCAACGGAGGCGTCATCAGAATTATCGTCAATGGAGGTGTCTCGTCGACGAAGGTATCATCGACGGGGGCATTGCCGATGGGTGTGTCGTCGGCGAGAGAAGCGTCGACGAGATGGGGCGCCCCGTCGATGAAGATGATACTGTCGTCGACGAAGATCCAGTAGCAGCTGCCGTCGATGTACAGATGATGTAGAGATGGTAACCACCACTGGCATCACCAGTGAAACGGTCATCGACGAGGGTATCATCGACGGAGCAGAGCTAGGCTTCTTACATTTGTGAAGCACTTTAGGAGGAGGAATGGCAGGCTCTGAATCAGTTTTCTTTACTTTTGTTAGTGATTCTGTACCCAGTCTTTTCTTCTGTGGAGAGCCATGCTTTGATGTCTTTTTCCTAGGTGGCTCTTGCCCCTCAGAACTTTCTTGTTTTCTTTTAAGAGGTGTTTTGGGGGCAGAAATAGGCACTGTCCTCATCAGAGGCAGAGTGTCCAGTCTTACCTCTTTGCAGCCACAAAAGAAGAAAAGCCTCCCTGTCCGCCAGGGTCTTGGTAGAAAACTTCCTGCAGATTTTGCAGTCCTTACTCTAGTGGCTGGGGTACAGGAAGTAAATACACTCGTCATGTGGATCCTCCACATATAATCTCTTTTTTAAGCATGAGGCACAGGATCTGAAAATGCCTTTCTTTGGTGTCTCTGACATGGCAGCCAGTTTGAATCACCAGAGTAGATAGAAATATCCAAAAGCTGTAGAAACATGTCTTCTGACAGACAATTTTGAGCAGAGCTCAAAGGAGACTCCTCAGCACAACGTGCGGTGGAAAATCTGAGGGAAGGCAGCTCCTCACAGGAGGTTCTAAAGGGGTGAGGCAATCTGATTTGCTCACGTTTGGGTCCATTTTACAAAACGACTAGGATGGGTTATTGTATTGAGTGCATACATCTTCTGGCCTGGTTTTATATTCCACCGGGGAAGTATTCAAGCATGTGAATCTATGAAAGTTCCAATACTGGAGTAAGGGTTAGTTAGGGGCTGAAACAGGACAGGTTTGATTATTAACAAGGTTTAATCATTCAATTCCTGCATTGTGCACCATCACAAGGAAAGGACAGAGATGTGCCCTATCATGTTAAATGCGACAAATTCCTGCCCTTTCCTTTTCACGTAGCAGAGCAAGATGGCTTGCTTCACTGTGTGAAATAATGATAAATCTGTCCCATACTGTTGATTTCACATGTGTGTCCATCTCTGGGGAAAGAGGCTTCATATTTCACTAATACTAATAATTGTGTAGTCTCACAGGACTTATTGTTACCTTATGTGCACTATCCTCCAGTCATGTATCAATGGTGTGTGGGTTGCAGTTGACCAGATTCCCTGGCTCAAGTTGGTAAAATAGCTGTACCTGCACTTTGCCAGATGGTTTAGAGTGTTTGAAGCTGGGCTGTATTTGCTGGCAAGCCTTCAAAACAGTATCACAGAAACAGTGCCTATGCAAGTATCTGAAAGATGTTTGCTTGGCAGAAGGTGAGTTAAAGGGAGTATGGGGGCAAGAGTTAACAAACCAACATGGGTGAGATCTCTTGTTGGACACTGTTTGCAAGCCTAGATCTCTTTAAGATGGCTGAGGTTTCTTAACATCTCTCTTCAAGAGGTACCCTCAATGGAGGAAATCTGCTTTTTCTGTGTGATTATCACAGATTTTTAGCATTTTTGCTGGATCTTATATTTTGCTGGCTTTATACCTCTGGGTACTTCCGGCTAACCAGCAGTAAAGTGCCTATGTTCCCCGTTTAAACATGGTTGAAATGGCATACTCCTAATTTGTATATTTAACTTGCCTTTAAGTCCCTAGTATTAGGTAAAAAAATGTACCCAGGACCTGCAAGTATTTAAATGCCACTAATAGTCTGCAACACTTATTGTGCTAGCTACTATAGTGGAAGTGCAGCCATGGCTTCAGACCTACCATTGTAGCCTACCAGGAACAGTGCAAAACATACACCGGGACCTATCAAAATAAACCCCGTTTGACAGGTAAAAAAATCCTTTTAATTATTAATAAGTCACCCATTCCTATGCAGTCACTGTATCCCACAAGGCAGAGTGCACAGTATTTAAAGGCAGGACATATATAAATGTAATATTAACATGTGTATACAGTGACTAGCAATCAAAAGCAATTTTCATTGTGGCAGGCCTAGCTGTCCTATGTAGAAAACCTGAGTTTGTATTAGTATGCCAATCCTGTCTCAATAGCAGTAGCAATAGCAAGATGCCACCAATTATAGCCAAAGTTATCGGAAAATCCCCGAAATTGCTGAAATGCTGGAGAATATTGAGTGGAGGGCTGAAGGTATTAAGCCAAATATAGAGGAGAAGGTGTGAACGAAACCAGAACTAACAGCCTTAAAGAAATTTCCAATTCTAGTAGTACTGGACACAATAAATATCCAGCCCACGAGTTCACCAAAGTGCCTCGGAAAGTTAGTACTTAAAAGGGACTGTATCTCTGCAGATGACCTCGCAACCTGAAGTGCGTAGGTCTTGCGTGCAGATGTAAGCGCCGGATGTTTTTGAAATAATAAAGCGTTGAGTCTACTCAACTTGTCAAAATTCACATTTGAAGTAGCGATATGAGGCCAAATCTCAGCTACTTCCCTTTGTCGTGTAGGAGGAAAAAGTACATTCCTGCAGCATGTAACAATGTTGGAGACCGAAACAACATAAACTATTCCGGCTCGCATCCCACAACAGCTCTCACTATTAAGGTTAGAGTTGAATTTTAATTGGAATTACATGATAGGGGGAATCTTTATCCCATCCTACGTGGTTGTGGTATAATGCGGTTGCCTGCGCCAATGCCCAATCAATGGCGTAGGATTCTGTGAGCTCGTCCAGAGCAAGAGGCGAGAAAGAAGGTTTGATAATCTCTTCCCCATAAGGGCAGCTATGGACAAATGCAGGTGGCCAGCCTTTTCTGCCAGTAAAATATCATAAATATTAACGACGCAGTCCCAAAAGATTGCGTCAATTGTGCATTCAATGTCTCCTTCTAACTGTATCTTTACTTTGTACACCCTGTCAGGCATGGAGACACGCATGTCTGCAGTTTTAACTTGTAAGAAGTCATCAGTTGCTTTCACCTCCAGATGCTCTTGAAGATTCCGGCAAACTATTGTGAACTCTGCTGCGCTGTCTAGCAAAGCTAGCGTCCACGTCTTGTTCTTCAATAGAGCCCTCTTCTTGAGTGGCATGACAAATCATAACTGCTGCCTCTTTTTTCTTTTTAAATTGGGGTTTGTGTTGGGGACGTTTCTCTTCTTTTTTAACAGAACCTTCTGTAAAGCGTTGTGATTCCTGTCTCGGTTTCACATATTCAGTTCTTCGCTCTGACCGCCCACCTTTCTCACTGTGTTTTTCCGTTGAGTCCTGAAAAGAACGAGTTTGGCGTGTATCAGTATTTTGATATCTGTCAGGCATTTTTATATTATCGCTATTTCTGAGATTATATCTATTTTGGGGGTCTCCGAATGCGGAGATTCTCCCCTTTCTTTTTTAGGTGTTTGTTGTTTTTTATCCCAGTGCTTTTTAGAACCCTCAGGTGCTTGCTTGGTAGAATCTTTATGAGATTTACCCTGAAATCGTGGTTTTATGGGTCTGACCCCCAATCTCAACCAATCTTGAATACGTCTCTGCGATAATCTTTGGTAGCTCACATTCCTGATCCTGTGGAAGAACATCCTGGAGCTGCATATGCACTGCTAGTGCAACTGCTTCCCCTTTAAGGTTACTTAATATAATTGAAGATACAGTGGCAAAATTGCCCATGAGTTGCATTTCCAAGTCCAGGGCCGGGGCAGCCCCTTTTTCATCTTGAATTTGCCTTAACACTTCCGGAAGATTGGCAAGTGTCGGTGTACCATGTGCGGTAGTATAGAGCGTGTATTCTATGCTTATCCTGAGGTCCCATATGGGGAAATACTGCTTCCAGTACATTTCTTTTTTGAGCTGGCCCAAACTAAATCGCTTCCCGTTTGGTGGGTACCTTACCCATGATAGAATGTACAGTCGCAGGATTAATGCCTGGCGTTACTGCATGTGGTTGCACCGGGGCATCACGTGCTGGGTTTGCATTTAATGTTTGCATTACAAATGTTACTAATAATCTGTATATTGCCGTAAGTTCAGCATATAAGCGGCGGACCCCAGCTACCGTCAAGGTTGCTACATCAGGGTGCGGTGGATATGTGGCCAATAAAGGCCAGGTAGGACCATCATTACTTAAAGGACCTAACCTAACTTGTAGAATTGTATGTGGTAGGGCGCAATCAAGCCAATTATTATGGTCTTGATAAGATAGAGGTATCTTTAAATATGCATGAGCTCTATATTGTGCAGGTGTATTTGCAGGTGTATAGTGGTGAAATGTATTTGTGTTCCCATCGGCGGCTGGAAATGTGACCTAAGAATAGAACATTTCTGTTCTGTATGCGGCGTGAGCTTCAGCAGCAAATGTAACTGGACCCCCCGGGCTGTGAGGCCATGTGCCAATAAATGTGCAGAAAAGGGTGGTTGCATATTAACTGCAATTACTACTCGTTGTGGGTTTGCCATGGTGAATGGTAAATTTTGTTCAGAGATAAGTACACCAAATGAGGATTATCCTTTTAGGGTTCAAGCTTGAACAACCTACAGCATTAATTAGGTATTCCTTCTTAGTTGAGGAGGAAAAATCCTCAATACCACGGACATCCCTGTGAATAGTACTGAGGTGTCTTTGCAAGTAGTGAGACAGAGATACTCAGGAGGGGCCGAAAATTAGTGCTTGACCAAACGTTGGTGGCGCCATGTTGCGTAGTTTCTCATTATTCTAATGAGACTACTAGATTCGGGCAGCAGAATCACCTGGGCTGTGGGGGACTGAGTCTGATCCCGTACCATGTGACACCTGTCGGCCTAATCCGTTTTTTTTCCGGCTAACTAGCAGTGCCTCATCTCCACCCGCGAGCAGGGATGATTTGGGCAACCGGGCGCATGACATATTTGACTCCTCAGGGGAATCGTGGTCACTCAGATCCCATCTGTTTCTCTCAGTTACATTAGTCTCACCAATGCAAGGACAATCAGAGGCAGAGTATAGTTCATTAAGGTTTTACTGAAGTAACTGCATCTTAGATAATAAAACATGTCTTGCAATAACTAGGACGATGAAGCACAATAAGATTAAAATTGTGATGAGGAGAGTAGAATACAAGAATAACGCTACCATACTGTCACTAAGATTTGTAGAGATAGTGCCTACCTGAGCTATGTTAGAGTACAGCATTTTAAGCACTAATTCTGCCTTTCAGGCTCACTGGGAAGACATCATCTTTCTTACCTGAGTAAGAGGCCTATAGTCTACATAAGCAGCTGTAGTGAAGCAATCAGCATACAGTAGTGGTCATCTGGTTGGAATCTCCCTCTAACATACATGGGTCAAAGT
The DNA here is from genome assembly GCF_031143425.1 of Pleurodeles waltl. Classification (NCBI taxonomy): domain Eukaryota; kingdom Metazoa; phylum Chordata; class Amphibia; order Caudata; family Salamandridae; genus Pleurodeles; species Pleurodeles waltl. Next base: position 661,672,967 of record NC_090451.1, read on the forward strand.
AGTGTTTTTATAATAAAACAGCTGATGTTCCAAGAAAGGATCCCCACGTAAGACTGTATGTTTTCTATGAACATTGGAGACATAGATTACCAATTTTGCCGGCAACCTATCTTACTGCAGCCTTGAGAAAAGCACAGAGTGAAAGAAATGTCTTGTTTAAGAACTTAGTGCTGACCTAGGTGAAGAACAGCTAGATAGAGAAAATAAAACAAAATTGCTAATGTGGCTAATGTTAAAATAATACAACAAAGCTAAATAAAAACATATCTAGGTTAAAGTGCACAGCCGCAGGCCTAGTTAGCTAAAATAACATGTATAAAGACGTAGTTAAAATAGCTACACAATAAGGTCATTCTTCACTGTATCCCACAAGATTATTTCTTCTATTAAAGAAAGTTGGGAAAGTCTCCCTGCCCCACATTCTGGGTAAAAATCTTGAAAAAATGCTTACTAAAGACTTCCTACACATTTTTCCTGATGAAAAAGTTGCACCCACCAAGAATATTCATCCAACATCTTTGATTACCCCATTTCACATCACACTAGTTGCACTGGACAAGCTTGTTCTCTAAGTTTAAATCACACAAAGCTAAACACACAGAATGGTTTTCTGAAGAGCTCCCATACTTAAAACAAAATGTACATCTTCCAAAAGTCGCCAGAAAAGTCTTGCCTCTCATCTGATAAAACATCAGCCTCAAAGACATTGGAAACTCAATAATCTTCAGTTGCTACAGGTACCTGATCAGTGGATGACATGGAGCCGTCTCCAATCGAATGCTCCCAAAACTGAAATACTCACATGTGGTGACTGGAAAAAGTATGACCCACTCTGCGCCTGGCCTGGTGATCTGGACCACCTCCTAAAGTATCTAAGAAAGTAAGAAACCTTGGCATTACCATGGCCTCCAACTTAACAATGAATGCCCAAGTGGACAAATTAGCAAGATCGAGCTTCATTACTATGAAAACTCTGTGCCGCATCTTCCTGCACCTGGGATTTCCACACAAGGTCCAGACTACTATCTCTCTTGTACTGTCTAAACTGGTTTACGCCAATGGCCTTTACAAAGGATCATCTTTATCAACTATGAAAGACTACAATAGATTCAGAACTCTGCTGCCAGTCTACTCCTACATGTAAAGCCACAAGCCCACATCTCCCTTGCCTTAAGGACCTAAATTGGTTACCGGTTCACAGAAGATCCACCTTCAAGCTGCTTTCTGTCACCCACAAAGCAATACCTGGAACAGAACCGCTTTTTATCAGGAATAAATTCACCAAATACATTCAACAAAAGAACCTTTGCTCAAGGTTGGCACCTTGCCTCAAAATCCCACCATACAACGAAAAAAAAACATCCTTCTCTGTTCAAGCAGCCAACCTATGGAATTCATTACCCTCAAACATAAGATACACAGATAACTATTTTATCTTTAGAATATGACTCAAGAGTAAGCTCTTTCCTACATAACCACCATACTCTAACACTAATATACAGTATATCCCTGTGTATATAAATATTTATATTTTTGTTATGTGTATCTTGATATGTGCATTTCTTTGATCAAATATGTACAATAACTACGTTTTTAAAATATATATATAGCTATTCTTTAGGTGTGATATATATACGTATATATATATATATTTATATATTTCTGCCTTTGTGTCCTGCAGTTCTTCCGACCACATCCACCAAGCTGGATGGTGCATGGCAGTGGGCGCACGACCTGTTAATAATGCACAAGGATCTTCACTGTTAAGTATGCAGAAAAGGAAACCGCTTCACACCAAAATTGGAATCACCGTTTTGGTGTACTGGCTTTTTCAGGAAAGATCCCCATAGTTAAAGAATCATTGATGATTCTTCTTACTGGTGTGGCAGCGGAGGTAAACAATAGAATGTTCCTGGTGTGTGGTGGACAAGGGTCAGAATGGTAACAGGAAGCCCCGCTTGCTCTCACCAGATCCATAAATTCACTTTGGGATATTTGTTTGAAGGAGTGCAGAGGTTGGTTTTGTTTAATCTTGGAGGGGATTTTTGGAAAGGGGTTGGTGCTGGTGGTTTTCCTGTGCTTGAAATAGGAGTTCAATGTGTTTGCCTTAGTTGTGTAATGATTTGCCTGTTTCGCAGTGAATTCTTAAGCAATGGGATGAGTTCCTTTCATGCTTTCAGGTGTTTTTAATTCATTGAGAATTAATAGTATTCTTTATTTGCAGATATAGCATTGTGAATTCAGCCCGAGTAGTACTTTTTTTTCTTTTTTTTTTTTCTTCAGCTTTTTTGATTGATGATTTGTATATTTTGTTAAGTTTGTGTAGGTGAAGTTTGTCTTAAAAGTTGTTTTGAGCCAGGTTTGTTGCAGCCTTCTGATTTGTGGTTTTATCTTTTTTAGTTCTGTATTTCTCTAGGTACTTGTTTTCTTTTGTCCTGTTTTGTTTTTCTGGGTGGCATTAGGATATCAATGGCTTCCTGTGGCCACTCAAAGTTTTTTAACAGAATTTATTGTGTCTTGGTCTGGGTTGGCAGTTAGTTGCATTTCTAAGTATTCAAAATTGAATTTGTTCCATGGTCAATAGGTGGATGTATGTAAGGTAGTCTTGGGAGTGTTAATTTGAGGAATGTTTTATGTTTTAAACTCATAGTTTGTGAATAGCAAAAGAAATAGTAAACTTATCCAAAAATATAAGTTTACCTTTGTTAATCAAGCCCTGAGTGTGTGTTGCCTCCCATGTCTTTGGTGACCACAGTGAACATCCTGCATTATTAGGTCGGTTTGTGGCCAATGTATGAGGTGAGACATTTTCCACACCTTGCCCTAGTTGTCTGGCTGGCGTGGTGACTCTTGGCCCATGTGCAGCGCTTCTTATCCCAGCCCCGGCAGCTGGGAAACACTTGTTCTCCACAGCTGAAACAACTGGGGTGCAAAAGCTCTGATAACATGTCCAGGTTTCAGTTCTCACCATAAATCTCCGATGACATAGCCGGGGGCATTGTAGGGTTGCACTGCTTCTCTTTAATTGTTTTATAGTAATGTTTTTTGCCATGGAAACAGCTTGTTGTCAACACCTTGCTTTTCAGAGATGCAAGCTGAACAAGTAAACATAACTACACTTTCCTGTTCGCTGTTCCTCTCTCTCACCCTAATTCTTTCATTTCAGCTTTCTTTCCCATCATAGTCTCTCTCTGCTCCACTTTGTCTGCCTCCTTCTGCAAAATCACTGACTTCATGCCATATAAAACAATCACTGACAAAGCCAAAAGGTATGGGATTGGCAGACAACATCTTGGCTTGGTCAATTCCTATTTTATGTGTCATGGTTTTTGGAAAACATCATTGCTGGGCCCTCGACAGTCTGAAGAAGATATATTGGCTAAAAAGAGCAATATTGGATCTCATAATACATACACTGCCTTAACAGTCCATCGGACTGAAGGGAATTATCTTGTGCGTTTCTTGTGAAAGACGCGAATGCCTTCAGTCACTGCGAAGTTAGCCTATAAGTGAAGAGGCCCGTTGCCCTGGACTGTATGCTGTAGTGCAGGGAATAAAAATGTACATGACACAACCACAGGCAAATGAAGGAAAGGGGTTGGCTGAAAGTCCCTCTCAGTATTTTATAAATATGATTTTAGTTAAATCACTGGGTCATGGCTCATACAAGACATAAACAGAAATAACATTCTGTGTAGTGGCAAAAAACTTTAAAACAGCTGTGACTAGCATGCACTTCTCAGTGTTGTCAAAAGCCTCGAGACCTAGGGGCAGGTTTCCATGGGTGCAAAAGACAAGAGGCTGGAGAATGCCGCAGGCTTTTTACATTTCGATGAGCTCTGTTATAAAAGTATGAAACACCTTAGGCGCTGGTCACCCACTCTTCGGCTACACACATGGTGCATGGATAAAAAGGTGAGAGCATGTGAGAGGCAGCAGAGACAAAAGCTTCAACAGAGCACAGGTCATTTGTTGACCAAAGTCCTAGAGGCCTTCTGGTCATCTGGCATGAACCAGATTTAATTTTTTAGTGGCTCACAGACTTCGATGAGCACATACATACACCATCATACACCAGCTTCCAAATTCATGCAAACGCCAAAGCATCATGAACATATGAAGAAAATGTTATTTACCTGCAACAATCGTTTTTCAGTGTGAAGACGCTCCCTGGACTCACATGCTTTGGAATTCTTCTTTGCTATCGGGAAGTCAACTATATTTCTTGAATGCCATTTTTTTGTATTCGTGCTGGAAATCTTGAAACTGTCCCAGAACCTCCACCCCCCAATATACACTTTTGGTGAGAAGATGTAAAAGTCGAAAGTTGCCCCTTAAGTTATAGGCTTCGTATTCCTAAAATCACAACTTCAGAAGACAAGGCAACAATTGGGCCACATAACTAATCACCGAAATTCAAATATTTTTTTTATATATAAATCAATTTGCCACATTATTTGTGGGGACTATCTACCTTTGGCTAAGAGCTTCCTACATATCTACTCTTCTACATGACTGTTGGGCGTACGTGACAACCATATGATGAAGCAGGCCAACTAGTTTGGTGGGTGAGGGTTTGTCAAAAAACAATTAAGACTCCAGGCACACCTGTTTACATCTGGCACCCATTAATTAGAAAGTCTTTCAGGTGGTAAATAGTTAACTATTCATCGAGGTATCCTTGTTTTCTTGATTTATGGTTAGTGGGGATGCTATTCCAATGCACTACACCCTCTCTTTCCCACTGCTACTAGGTAGTTTGACATTGGGTACTGCTGAGAGATGCAAAATATGGGAGTACCTCAATCTCCTCACCAAGTTATGGTTAATCATACGATTTCTTCTGGTTTGCTGAGTTTGTAGGTCGTCGTGCTTACCAATGTAATAAGAAAAATAATACAGCTATTGCCTAAATGAGCTTAACAAGAACGCATTGCACAGTGATACATCTGGACTCCTGAATACCATTATTCAGGATTTTGCATTTTTTGTGGTAGTGAAGAAGTCTAAATAAAGAACTCTGTAAATGTCTTCCCTGTCATTTCAGATTCTAGAATGTCCTTCACAGCTTGGGAAAAGCATTAAACAAAATGACATCACCAGGCATTTTGGTCTTCACAACACAGGGCTGCGACACAGACTCTCTCACCTCCTCGGGAGATTCCTTTTTGTGTTTGTTCTCACAAACAAAAACTACTTTGCCTTCAGCAGTGGCCGCTAATATTTAAAATCTGATCAGAATGCCTTGAGACCTACACAAATCAGAATTGTACTCTCTACTGTTGAGAGACCCTTCATCGACAAATAGATTTGCATCCCTCTCATGATGAGGCACTGCGGTGCTGATTGTGTCCATAAAGAGGGACATCTTCAAAGTACAGCTCTGGAATAAACTTCCTCTAACTTATTCTCCAGCATTAATTTTCTGTGGTCAACGAGGATATTGCCAAAATGGCCTCCTAGATCCATGAAACCTGCTGTCACCGACTGACCAGGCAATTATAAAGTTGGCGCATGTGCAGTTCAACAGAGAAAACAGGAATGTGTGTGTGACCGACAGGTTCAGAACAACCCTGAATGCTTTTAATGGTATTCCCACTGGGAAGAACAAGCCCTTCCTCGTGCAATACTTTAAACCTGAGGACTAATGGAAGCATCTTGGATTGCATAGTTTTTGAACCAACAGAAATGTGATATGCATGTATGGAGCAGGATAAGTGATTGTTCAATAGGCTGAGAACCTCTGCTTGTGTAAGAGCACTTTTGCCTATTTTTAAGCATTCACTGCCGAAGGTGGCTGCTAGAAGGTAAATAAGCCAGTTAACAAAGTAAAACTGCATGCTAAGCATCAATCATTAATGGCTCTTGGCACTGATTGTAGGTCACGTACAATGACATGAACAGAACCTCTGCTGTGTTATGATAAGTAAAGTAGTGGTTAAAGTTATGGACCTTGTTCAAACTGCTGGCCTAAGCGTGGGTCCTGCAAATGTCAATCCCCTACCTCTATCGACTGCTACATTTCTGGCATGGCAGCTGTGCGTGCTGAGACAATTTTGTTATTTTGAGACTTGAACACTTTTCTCGAAGTAGACTTTATGAAAAATGATCATCCAAACAATGCACACTCAGGAGGCCTCCTCTGATTCAGCCCCATCATTCTACCGGCTGGCACACCTTTGGTTGACTGGCTCTCTTCACCTGCCAGAGTGTTGAACTGAGAAGTCAGGGACAGTGGCGAATCAGTGGCATGTGTTTGAACAAAAAGAACAAAAAAGAAAATTTGTTGTGAAAGTCTTCAGGATCCTTTCTGCCAACGTTGATGCACTGAAAGACTAGGAATCTGGAAGTTATCTATGATATTCTCATTCTGGTTTGTGAAAAGAGCCTCATAAGTAATTCTCGATGTGAGGTCTATTCTCAAATCCAATGTACCAGAGTCTTTGTGTCTATAATCACAATGACACTTTAAGTGAGAAACATTCTGTCCCCATGGCCCTTGCACCAATGCCACCACAACCCATTGTTTTCCACGCATTACCAGAGTCTTTCAGTCCAAGGTTCTCTTTTGCCAAGCTCCATAATTCCTTGGTCCTGAATCTGTGTAGAATATCTGCACATAGTTCTATCTTTCTGTTGTTTCAACTGAACTGGCTGGACCGTTAGTGCAGAGAAAGAATGGGCTAGAACTGGAAAAATGAGAGTCCTACCAAGACAGCCGTCTCAGTGTCCCGGCCAGTAAAAGCAGAGTATGACTCCTTCAGAACAAAACTGCTCCTCCTTTGTTTGCCTGTTTCTGATTATTCTTGTTTTCACATGTTTTTCAAACAATGAACTACAGCTTTACTATATTTAACCTCACTAACATGTACCTTGATAATCTCTATTTTCCAGGTGCATAGATGTGGATTTAAGAATACTAAATCTTTCTTATCTATATACTTATCTTCTCGCTACTTCGGTCCTTGATAGGTTATGATAATTTGCCACATTGATATTAACCATACAATATTCTGCCCTCCTATGCACGTAATACTTCCCACCATGAGACGTAACACAATAACATCCAGCAATACGGACTAGACATAACCACAAATTGAAATCCAAGATCGTCCAGATGTGCCAGTTATTAGGCTATCCCAGCACCCACCACCAAAAACACAACACACACATCCAGAAAACATGTACATATGTGTATTTCATTCCCCCTAGCAATGAGCTTGACAATCAATACTAAACAATTGGTTAGGCTTTGTGGTGTTCACTCTTGGACATAAATGTCAAACCTACAAAGCACAATGATTAGGTCAGAGACGTCTACCCGAGAATATGACCAGAACACATCATCACAAGCTAGATCAGACTCTTGTGGGCGATGATAGCTCCCAGAACCATCTGGAAGTCTCCGACAGCCATGTCACAAGCTATACAGATGGCAAAATGTGTGTTCTAAACTAACCAATGAAATACCCCTCCATGAGTGTGCTACAGAAAGCCCTGCATCCAATCACTGATGGGCTTAATGTAGAATTTACATAGACAATACTCCCGAGTACAGGTGTGCGAAATGTACATAATTTGCTTTTGTACAATTACATGAAATTTCTGACAATTATGGAAAATGACAGCTAATTACACAAATGCAAAGCTAGCATTTGGTGAGTTTTGATGTGAAACGCATTCTTGTGTGCATTTCAGACACAAGGACACATTTCACTCCAAAAAGTAAAGCAAAAAACAAGCACCGCCAACAGCACCTGTTCGTGTTATGGTAATTTGTATTGTTCCCGTGTGCTCTGGCTAAACATTTGCTGCGAATGGCATCCAAACATGGGATGTGGTGCAATATTGCGCTTTAGGGAATTTTATTTAACCATTGTAAAGTGAAATTAATGAAACTATACAGAATTATGCCTGTGTTTACAGACATTATGCATATGCCTAGGCCTAGCCCATATGTCCACTACCCTGGACGTATGTGCTTGGATCCCCTAAAGCCACAAGCTAGGTGTGGCTGTCTCATGGAGGTTAGCCCACGAGACGCACCTTCAGGATGCCTGGCAAGGATGATAGGCTACACATTGCAGAAGACATACATTGTGCCATAGAGTGCAAAGAAGTAGCTACGTAAAGTGCCATGCTGAGCTGGAAACAATGAGACACACTCAAGATGAGGAAACACCTGCATGGATGCCATAATGCCCCTGAAGCAGAGTAAACAATCTAATACAGTAGAGAGTGGGAGCTGCCAGAACCACAGGCCAGAAGGTAGTGCCGAGGATAAAAGGCTCTCTCAAGGACTGACACTAGGGAGTTCACCTTGGTCCTGATGAGGAGTCTAGGGGTAGACTCCGAAACATGTAGACCACTTAGGAGGTAAGGTACATAACATGCCCCCCCCCCCAACACCCCTTTTTAACCATACCACCCCTGTGAGACATATTAAATTAGTAATACCATCCAGAGGGCGGTATTCTTAACTTACCAAGACCCCACCACAGCTATCCCTTTTAGCATTCACATTGTTGAAACCAAAAGTGCTCCAAAGTATTCTGTCGGTCGCAGCACGCCTCTTTCTGTAGCAGAACGGGACGAAACCCAATGATGAAGCATGCCACCAAGGGGTAACCCTGTTGGGTGAGGGTGTTTCATACAAAAAAAACTTTTTTCTCTCTTGTGGAAGTCCCTTCGGACTGGGTCTTTTTGTACAATTACACTGAAGCAGTGCCAGTGGATCCTGTGCACAGAGGGATGCCGCTGCCTTTGCCTGAATACATTGAAATAGTGTCAATGTATCCTGTGCACAGAGGGACGCCACTGCCATAGCCTGAATACACTGAAGCAGTGGATCCTGTGCACAGAGGGACGCTGCTGCCATAGCCTGGATACACTGAAGCAGTGCCAGTGGATCCTGTATACAGAAAGATGTTGCTACCATAGCCTGAATACACTGAAGCAGTGGCAGCATAACCTGTGCACAGAGGAATCCTACATGGATTGCTTGCGCACAATGGAAGAGTGGGAGCCTACCTTGCAGATACTGGGGCAGTGTCTATGTAGCCTGCACTCAACATAGCACTGCCGGTATAGTCTGCTCATACAGGACTAGTTCTACCATACCTTTCAGTTACAGGAGCAGTGCGCCTGAGTACCATGTGCAATAAGTATCAATGTCTGCATAGCTTGCAGGTACTGAGACAGCGCCAGTGTTACCTGTGCACATAGGAAGGCTGCTGGTACAGTCTGCACGTATATGGACAGAGCTAGCAACCCTTACAGCTACAGGCGCGGTGCCAGTATAACCTGTGCACATCCAACCCTGCGGGGTTAGCTTGCACAGCTTGAGACAATGTCAGCCAACTTTGAGAATACCTGGGCAATGCGAGTCTACCATGCAGACAATGGAGCTCTAATGGCATAGACTGCACATATAGTGACAGTGCCAGCATACATGGCAGCTAAAGGGGTAGTGCCAGCATATCCTGTGCGCAGAGGCACCCTATCGACATGTACATAAGATGGACAGTACCACATGCTCTGTAGATACTCGGGCAATGCCTGTGTAGCTTCTAACCAGAGGAACAGCTCAGGTATAGCTTTACACACAAGGACAGTGCTAGTCTGTTTAGCTGTACAGGGACACTGCCAGTGACTTCTGCAGACATCAGAGCGCTGGAAGCATACTCCCTACATACATGGATAGATCTAGCCTACCCTGCAGACCCTGGGGCAGTGCAAGTGTATCCTGCACACACTGGAGCATTACCAGCATAGTCTGTAACTATGTGGACTGGGCTCTTTGACGCACTGCATCCATTCCCTCATTGTATTGGAATTGCATTTATATAATGCTAACTTACCCTGATGAGAACATTAAGGCCCTCATTCTGACCTTGGCGGGCGGCGGAGGCCGCCCGCCAAAGTCCCGCCGTCAGGTTACCGTTCCGCGGTCGAAAGACCGCGGCGGTAATTCTGACTTTCCCGCTGGGCTGGCGGGCGGTCGCCTTCAGACCGCCAGCCAGCCCAGCGGGAAAGAGGCTTCCACGATGAAGCCGGCTCGGAATCGAGCCGGCGGAGTGGAAGCTGTGCGACGGGTGCAGTTGCACCCGTCGCGTATTTCACTGTCTGCGCAGCAGACAGTGAAATACATGTAGGGGCCCTCTTACGGGGGCCCCTGCAATGCCCATGCCAGTGGCATGGGCACTGCAGGGGCCCCCAGGGGCCCCGCGACCCCCCCTACCGCCATCCGGATCTCGGCGGTCCGACCGCCGGGATCTGGATGGCGGTAGGGGGGGTCGGAATCCCCGCGGCGGTGCAGCAAGCTGCGCCGCCGCGGAGGATTCAATGGGGCCGCGGTACACTGGCGGGACCCCGCCAGTGGTGCCGGTCCGACCGCGGCTTTACCGCCGCGGTCGGAATCCCCATTGGAGCACCGCCGGCCTGTCGGCGGTGCTCCCGCGGTCCTCCGCCCTGGCGGTCAAAGACCGCCAGGGTCAGAATGACCACCTAAGTATTGTTAGCTTGCAGGGGTGCGGTTTCAAAGGAGAAGGTGTGATCTATTACATGAGATGTGGGCACTTTGCAGAAATACAATAATAGAGAATAGATCAAAAAGATTAGAGTTGGCTTCACTCGGAGAGAGGAGGCATGCAGATGATGGAAGGTCAGGAAAGGATCAATTGAGGAAAATAATCACTAATTTTAAGTCACGGGCAATTTTACATGCCAGGCTTTACAAATATAGTGAAAGGGAGCCTTCTTTGAACAGCATGCAATTTGAGGATGTAAAAATACCAAGAAATTACATTGTTTGCATTTAAGATAATTTTTGCATTGTAGCCTTTGTCCAGTGTTTATTACTGCTATGTGGGACGCTTAAACGCTTAATATGGAGAACACACTACACTACAAAGGTGTGTGGTTGGAAGTGGGTTATCTTTGTTTTGAGGCTTTGTGGGAAGTGGTTCCATGTCGTGTGCGATGTCCATCGAGGTGCAGTTATGGTGATACAAGATTCAGAGCTTGGCGGTGTGATGGATGATGAAGTGTGAGAAATAGTTGTGTATTTTTTTTAGTGTTTGTGGTATGCTGGCCACACCGATTAGGTCAAATGGAGCTTTATTGTATTGGTAATGTTCCTTTATGTTCTGTATCCTAATTCCTATGCTGTTTAGGAAGAAGGTCAATTCCTATGCTGTTTAGGAAGAAGGTCATTTACTCTATGATTTTATGGTTCTCTGGCAGGTAGTAGGTTTCACAAAGGAGAGAGAGTGAGAGTAAGAGATCTGCCCAATAGACTGCATTACAGTTCTCCAAATTGCCAGATGTCAAATAAGGCTTACCAACATACATTGTTAAAAACATAATTTTATCATAACAGAATGTTGGTGTTTACATTGTGGACGTGCAGGGTGGTCTATATCTGAGTCTTCGGATGACCAGCAATGTGTGGCAAATCACTCCAGTCTTCATAGACCTGTCTGGTTAATACTGAGTGGTTAGTTAAGTGGCCTGGAATAGTTTGTACCATGGTCTTCATAAGGACTTTTTATGCAATATGCGGATATCCCAAAGAAGAGAAAGGATCAGGTAGTGTATTGCTCTTTGGCATTATATTGTGATGAAGCTTATACCAGACAGAAACCGGGAGGACCACCAGAATGACTAGAGTTTACTGGTCACTGTCTTCCATCTTGTAGTTAAAGGTAGATTTTGCTTGACCCTGGATTCTGCTGGTGTCTGATTAGTGGGCTGGTGTCCCAGAACTATTGTCTTCTCCCTGTGGAATTGGAGGTGAATAGTACATAGGGCAGTTGTCTGCCTAGTTGATCTTGTGGTGGGCTGTACCAAAGGTGATAGGCTTCTAGGGGTTGAATGGAGCCCGGCAGCATAATCAGTTAATCTCTTAGGGCTCAGTAGCTGGGCTGCAGCCAGCTGCCCTCTGCTGTCCTCTGGAGTCCAGTAGCCGCAACCTCTCGCCCTGCAGTTGTACTTCAGAGTTTTTCCCAGGTGTTATAATGCTTTAGAATCCAGTAGCAGTTATTCTACTGATGGAAATTAGAGGTGAGTACCTTCTTACCTAGTAGCTCATAGGTAGAGGGGCAGAATCTTTGCCCCTAGTGCTTTAGGGTAGTATCCTAACATGCCTAAAAAGGCAGTACCCTCAACCTGTTATCCTTTACCTAGCCACTCACTCTGGATGCCCTAAAGGATCCGTTTAAGTAGTAAGGGAATGAAAATTAGTTACTTACCTGTAACTGCAGTTCTCCAGTATTGGTATCTTTCATAGATTCACATGCTTGAATCATCCCCGTCGTCGACGTGGGAGCCTTACGGTAACCTCAAATACACAAAGCAGTAGGTTTAAAACCACTAGGCCTAGGTAGGCCCCTTAGGCTATTTTATAGCCTATCCATTTTGTTTTGTGAAAAGACCCAAACTTTAGTGCCATCCAATCAGACTTTGGCACCCTCCCAAACACTCCCAACAGAGGCTGATTTCCCTCAGATTTTCTAGTACAAGTGTGAAGTCAAATATCTGTATATTAGGGGAGCATCTGAGGGGAGGAGGGTGGGTCGCATGTGAATCTATGAAAGATACCAATACTGGAGAACTGCAGTTACAGGTAAGTAACTAATTTTCTTCTCCAGTACTGGATCTTTCATAGATTCACATGCTTGAATCAGAGGAGTGAGCAGTAATGTTGGAGAACCAGTGAATTAATCTGCATCTTGCTTTTTAGCAATTCTCCGACTGATATCAATAATCTTAATAAATATAACAGTAATACGAAAAATTGTATCTCTGCATATTATGTTATAAACATGTGCCGCTGTTCTTATGAAGTTGAAAACATTTTAGCACAATATCAAGAAGCGTTGGTATTACGGCCAGTACCAAGCGAAATATGACACTAATAAGCACTGTAATATAAAAGTAAATGTCAATGAAATTGAAGAACCATATCGCACATACCTTGATTGTGGGGGTGGGATGTTGTAAGAGGCTCACCTTAACGAAATAAATGCCTCAGCACTGACTGCCCCACCGCTGCATCCATGTTACTCGTTTCTTCGAGACAATAGTGCTTCGTGAACGTATGCTGGCTGGACCATGTGGCCGCTCTACAGATGCTATGCAGTGGTACTCCTGCGAAGAGTGCGGCCGAAGTGGCTACTGCCCTTGTAGAATGGGCTCTCACCCTGCTGCGGAGCGGTTTACCAGTTTGAGCATGACAGAATTGGATTGACAGGCCAATCCACCTGGCTATCGTCTGCTTGGATTCTGAGTGGCCCTTTTTTGTCCCACCAAAGACCACGAATAACTGGTCTGATTTTCGTATGCCTTGCGTTTTCTGCAGGTAAAATTTTAGACACCTTTTTATATCCAGCGGATGTAATGTCTTTTCTGCTACTGTCTGCGGATTTGGAAAAAAGGTTTTTAAGATGACTGGTTCATTCAAGTGGAAAGTTGAAGGAACTTTAGGGATATACTTAGGATTTGTTCTCAGGATTACACCAGAATTAGTGAATTGGAGGAACAGCTCTTTAATAGTGAAGGCCTGAATGTTGCTAACTCTTTTGGCTGAAGTAAGAGCCAGTAGTAACGCTGTCTTCCATGAGAGGAACTTGAGATCTGCTCTGTGGATCGGCTCAAAAGGAGCTTTCATGAGTTGCAATAAGATAACATTCAAGGACCATAAAGGCTGAGGTTTCCGAACTGGTGGAAAAGCACAGAACAGGCCCTTCATGAATTGCTTTACAATCCTGGTGGAATATAACAAGACCATGTCTTGTGATCTACGGTATCTCGAGATTGCTGCCAGATGTACTCGAATAGAGGAGTATGAAAGTCCTGACTTTGCCAAAAGCAACAGATATGGCAGTATTTGCTCCGGAAGAGAAGAGATAGGATGTATACCTTCCGCTGCACACCATGCACAAAAACGTTTCCATTTAAGTTTGTAAGTCTTATTGGTAGTGTCAGCTCTAGCTTTGGCTAAGATTTCTCTACACTCCGAGGAGTTGTTTAGATTTACATACTCATTGAATTCAGGAGCCAAGCCGACAAGTGAAGAAATGACAGATCCTGATGTCTGACTTGTCCCTGGTGCATTGTCAAGAGGGTTGGACTCTGTTTGAGTTGCACATGTGGCTGTTCTGAGAGCATTAGGAGCTCTGTGTACCAGACCTGTCTGGGCCATCTGGGAGCTAATAACAGAAGGCGACAACCCCCTGTCTTCATTTTCTTGATGACTCTCAGTATCAGCGGGATCGGAGGAAAAGCGTAGGCATAGACCCCGTACTATCTCACCGAAAAAGCATTCCCCCACGATCCTTTCTGGGGAAGCCAACTTGCATAATAATGGTATTTCTTGTTTTCAAACGCGGCAAACAGATCGAGATTTGGTCTGCCCCATAACAGGAAGAGTCGATCGAGAATTTTCTGGTCTAGCTCCCTCTCGTGGTATGGTATAACTGTCCTGCTCAGGGTGTCTGCCAGAACGTTGGTCTGTCCTGGCACATGCTCCGCTTTCAGAGAAATGTTGTGCGTGAATGCCCATTTCCAGATGTTCTGAGCCAACTGTGAGAGTTGTAGAGATCTTGTGCCCCCCTGCTTGTTTAGATAAAACATGCTGGTAGTATTGTCCGTTCTGATTAAGACGCTTGACTTTTGAAGTTTTGGCAAAAAAGCTTTGAGAGCTAGAACTATTGCTTTGATCTCCAGTTGATTTATGTGGAGTCAAACCTCTTTTGCATTCCAAAATCCGCTGATTTGTAAATCCTGGTAGTGTGCACCCCATCCCTCGAGAGAAGCGTCCGTTGTTACTATGTAACTGGGCAACTGATGAAGGAACGTGAGCCTGTTGGACAAATTGGTCAGCGTTGCCCACCAATCCATGGTGGTCTGCATTATTGGTGTTATGCGAACCTTGTTCTCGAAAGAGCCGTGCACCTGAGTCCACTGTGCATCCAATTGTTCTTGCAGGGGTCGCATATGGAGCCTGCAATCTGGGACCAGCGGAATGCATGACGAGATCATCCCTAGCAATGATTTGTAGGTGCGGACTGAAACAAACTTTTTTGTAGAGTTTGCGTGCTAAGGAGCTTAGCTTTTGCTTCCTTTCGTGAGACGGATACGCCTTGCTGTGGACCGTGTCTAGTATTGCTTCTAAGAAATTAAATGTCTGTGTGGGGTGAAGATGAGATTTTTGATAATTGACGACAAGCCCTAGGCTGCTGAACAATTGGAGGCCAGCCGAAATGTGACGTACCACTTCAGACTTTGAAGGTGCCTTTATGAGCCAGTCATCGAGGGGGGAAATACCTGCATGCCCGTCTGGCGGAGGTGTGCTGCCACAGGAGCCAACATTTTCGTGAAAATTCTGGGGGACGATTTCAAACCGAAGGGAAGGACTCGAAATTGAAGGTGCATACCAGCTACTTTGAACCTGAGGAATTTGCGGTGGTTGCGGGGTATTGGAATATGAAAGTAAGCATCCTGGAGGTCTAGGGATGCCATATGATCTCCGGTATTTAAAAGGCGCAAGACATCCTGTAGTGTCACCATCCTGAACGATTGTTTCTTTAGGAACTTGTTTAGTGCTCTTAAGTCCAGAATGGGACGCCAGTCTCCGGAGGGTTTCTTTACCAGAAAGAAGTGGCAATAGAATACCCTGTTCCTGTGAGAAAAAGGGACCTGTTCTATCGCTCCTTTGCGCAGCATCACTTGTACTTCCTTGAGGAGTCGGTTCACTCTCGGGGGTGGAGGGTCTGACGGAGGGACGTCCGGTGGTGTCTGCGTGAATTCCTCAGTATGGCCACTGGCCACTACATCGAGCACCCACCTGTATGATGTTATTGCTGCCCATTGAAGGAAGTAAGAAGTGATGCGACCTCCAATCTTCGAGATTGGTGAGGGGTAGTACGCTGGTATGGCTGGTAGGTAATTATTTCCTGCCCGTATCCCTTCCTCGGGCAGCCACTCTTCCTCTCGCTGAATGTTTATAGGCCGCAGCCGGTGGCAACCGGTAATGTTGCTGCTGTTGGTGGTA
This sequence comes from Pleurodeles waltl, assembly GCF_031143425.1. NCBI lineage: Eukaryota > Metazoa > Chordata > Amphibia > Caudata > Salamandridae > Pleurodeles > Pleurodeles waltl. The sequence goes on from NC_090451.1 coordinate 661,689,021, forward strand.
CTGTTGCCGGGGGTTCTGTGGAGGAAAACTGATACTGGGGTCTGTACTGATGGTAGCCTCCCTCGAAAGGAGTGATTTAGCCGTATCCGTATCTGTTTTGATGGCCTGTAACATGTCGTCGACATGCTTTCCAAACAGACTTTCACCATCAAACGGCATGTCCAGAACCCGGCTCTGGACCTCCGGGCGGAAGGAGGTAGACTTTTAACCATCCTTGCCTACGCAGGACTGCTGCCCCTGCTAGTTGCCTGAAACCTGTCAAAGAAATGTCAATTGCACTATCTATAATCTCTGCCGCAATCCGTTCCCCTTCCTGCAATACCTTCTTCGCTTCCACCTTGACATCCTCCGGCAAGAGATCCAAGAAAGCAGACATGTCTGCCCACATCTGGCGATCATATCTCCCTAGGATGGATGGCCAGGGAATTAGCTGCCTTTACAGTGATCGCTGCTACAGAGGAGAATTTCTTTCCAATATTATCCAATCTCCTCCCATTTTTGTCTGGAGGAGATGCTATAGGTGTGGAAGGGTTCCTAGAATGACACTGTGCCGTCTGCGATATCACCGAATCCGGTTTTGGTTGCAACACTAAACAGGCCAGAGAATCATCCGGGCTGTATATTTCTTCTCTAGCCTTGGCATTTGTGAAGGCACTGTCGCCGGATTCTTCATCGCCTTCAACCCTTCCTGCCATAGGAAATCTACTGTTGGTATAGCCTTTACTGACCTCTTTGATGGCTCCTTGAAGTCATAAAGGAAACACTCTGTTTCGTGAGAAATAATAGACAGACCAAATCGCTTTGCCGCTCTCTCGATCAAATTATGAAAACCTCCTATGTCCTCAGGAGGCAATTCCACCGGACCTGCTGGAGGTGGAGATGGTGTGGGGACGAGGTAGTCATCCCATTCACTAGCCACTGACTCCCTTATCTCACCCTCTTCCCTCTCGTCGTCCGACAAGGGATGATCTTCTTGCGTTTGGCTACTCAATGGTATGGCAGTGTGCGGCGTTCCCAGGAGACTGGTCCTCGGGGTTTGATGAGGCGTCTGGTGGCTATCAGGCCTGGGTGGCGTGATAGGTGTTGATGGTGGAAATCTTCTGTAGTAGTCGTTAAGCATACACTGAAGGTCTGCAACCAATGTGCTTGGCATGGGGAGGGATAATTGTTATTCCCTCGGTGGGTATGAAGTTAAAGCATAGTTGGGCTGGTACTGCCCTTCATCCTCCTCATCAGAGTCTTGGCATTTTACATGCAGCTCAGAAGGGCTACTAGCTGCACCAAACATTCCCTCATCTTGGGAATACATGCCATCGTCGTCATCCAAGAGATGTTGCAGGGGATATGGCAATACCTTGCTCGGGGAGGTATGCATTGGAAGAATGTCAGATGATTTCTCCCCCATGGTGATGAGTGAAAGAAGTAAGAATCTTGTTGAGTCCTCTTGAGAATATGTCATCATTGCTGACGATTGCTCCGGTGAAATCCCCAGGAGGGTCGACGGTTTATCTGCTGTCATTGTTGTCGACGGTATTCTCGTCTATGGTATTCTCGTCGACGTTGTCTTCGTCAACGGTTCCTTCAGTGACAATTCCCTCGCCGACAATTCCCTCGTCGACGAGTCCCCTGTCGCCATTTGTCTCGCCGGTGTGCTTGACGACGGTGCCTTCTTAAACCTCATCGACAGGAGCTTCTTCGACGGTAGTGCCTTAGTCGATTGGTGGACCCACGATGCCTCCGCCGTGGACGATGTCTTCGTCGACGAAGCTTTCTTAAATATTTTTGCTGTAATGATCGTCATCGGCGATAATGGTGACGACGCCATTATCATCAGTGAGACCGCCGTTGTTAACGTCGACAACACTGTCGTTGATGTCACCGTCGACACCGTCATCGACGGGGTGGTCGTCGACGGGCGTTTTTTGTCTGAGGAGAGTCTTACCGGATCTTTCTGCGGTGACAGAGACAGGGATGCACTTTTAGTGGTAATCTTCCTCTGCAGAGGGGAAGTAGGCTCTGAACGAACCTTTTTTGGCAACCTTGAGTGGGTCTCTGATTGAGAAATATTCTTTTCATGTCTCTTTTGTGTCTCAGTAGAGACATGCTTCCTCTTTTTGGCCATCTTTCTCTGTGGCTCATCAGGCAATCTTCCCTTCTCACCTGTTCTTTTTAGGGAGTGAGAAGCATGAGATGATGTTTCGCTTTCATCTGAGGAAGGATGTTCCATGGCTTTCTGTTTCTGTAGCCACAAGAGAAACCTACCCTCACAGTCCTTGAGGGTTTTTTGAGTGAAGGTGCGACAGATTTTGCAGTCTCTCACCTTGTGGTCTGGATGGAGGCAGTAGATGCACTTTTTGTGGGGGTCATCAACATGTAGTCTCTTCTTCCCACAACTGCCACAGTCTCTGAACAGACCCTTTTTTGTTTTTTCAGACATGATATAGCTGGAAAGCTGGGTTCACTGAGAGAAAAATTTCCTGTCAGAAAAGGTAAACTGAGCACAGCTCAGGGAGACTCCCTTCACACGACGTGCGGTAGAAAATCTGAGGGAAAGCAGCCTCTGTTGGGAGTGTTTGGGAGGGTGCCGAAGTCTGATTGGATGGCACTAAAGTTTTGGTCTTTTCACAAAACAAAATGGATAGGCCTTAAAATAGCCTTTGGGGCCTACCTAGGCCTAGTGGTTTTAAACCTACTGCTTTGTGTATCTGAGGTTACTGTAAGGCTCCCACCTCGACGACGGGGATGATTCAAGCATGAAAATCTATGAAAGATCCAATACTGGAGAACCATAGTTGGTCAGGTGACATGGCACGTGACTCCATCATCCCTTTGCCGTCAAATCATTGTATTCATGCTGTAGCATTTGCCTATGAAGGGTGTTATGAACCACACATACAGCATACGTGTAAGAAATGCTTCCGTTAAATAAATAATTGTATGTATAATTTTTAACTCCAAATCTAAGAGTAACTGCAACCGACTCACTCTTCATGCTGAGGTGATGGTGACTAACGATGTTGAATGTGACTAGTTGCCATGGGCTTGAGTAAGCATTGGTCCAAAATGGCTACAACAGTAGTTGAATGGAAATAAGTTACTTACCTGTAACTATAGTTCTCCAGTATTGGATTCTTTCATAGATTGACATGCTTGAATCATTCCCCGTTGTCAAGATGGGAGTCCCCGGTACCTTAGAAAAGACAATGTCCCCAAAGACATAATAGCAATAACTTACCGCTCTACTTTTAACTAATCTATCCAAGTCCTCATGTAAAAAAAAAAAATGGACCAAACTCCAGCATCAACCAATCAGATAATCCCTCCCTCTACAACCCTCCTGAAAGAAGCTCCAGTAACTCAGATTTTCTAAGCACTAGTGCATATCCTAAAAGTTGACTGAAAAAAGTAAAAAGGCGAGCGTCCCCCGGGGGGTGGGTGGGTCGAATGTGAATCTATGAAAGATTCCAATACTGGAGAACTATAGTTACAGGCAAGTAACTTATTTCCTTACTCCAGTATTGGAACTTTCATAGATTCACATGCTTGAATCAGACTATAAAGCAGTATCCAGAGCACACTAAATTGACAATAAATCTTTTGAATTACTGACAGATACCTATCTTATCTGATAAAGCATATAAGTATTCTAACATGTAAAGATGCTGTTACTTATAAGCACAAATATTCATGTCTGTCAACAACTTTATCTACATCTAAATCACAACCATTAAAATATGCAATGTGCAGTACTGGAAAAGAAGCATTGAGGGAGGTAGAGTTAGCTCACCATTACTGGAACAGATGCCGCAGGGCCGCTTGTCCTACCGCTACATGTCCTTGAGGTATAGAATCCAGACAGTAGTGTCTTGTAAACATGTGTGTACTTTTCCAGGTGGCCGCTCTGCAAATGTCTTGTAGGGCTACACCGGCGAACAATGCCATCGATGTTGAGACAGATCTCGTGGAATGTGCCCTTACTGAGGATTGCAAAGGCTTTCCAGCTGCCTGGTGACAAAACTTTATAGAATCTAATATCCATCTTGCTATTCCTTGTTTCGAAAGGGGTTTTCCCCTTTCATGGGGAGCTGTAAGCGACAAATAACTGTTTTGACTTGCGAAAATGTTTGGTTTTCTCCAAATAAAACTTAATACATCTTTTGATGTCTAGCGACTGAAGAGCCCTTTCTGCTGGAGGATTTGGGAAGAAAGTCTTGAAGATCAAAGGTTCATTAATGTGGAAGTCTGATCATACTTTGGGAACAAATGTTGAGTTTGTGCAAAGGATAACTCAGTTGTGTTTAAATTGGAGGAAAGGCTCTTGAATGGTTAGAGCCTGGATTTCGCTGATACATCTAGTAGAAGTAAGGGCCACCAGAAGAGCAACTTTCCACGATAGGTATTTCAATTTCGCTTTGTGAATAGGTTCAAATGGATGTCTCAAAAGCTGAGGTAGAACCGTGTTGAGTTGCCAGGAGGGTGGACGAGGTCTTACTGGCAGACAAACTCTAAGGAGTCCTTTCAGAAACTGTTTTATTAACTTGGGGGACCATAACGACGGAGATGTCAGGGAACGTCTGAAACGAGCTATGTCCGCCAGATGTAATTTAATGGATGCATGAGCTAATACCGACGATGCCAGATGGAGGCGATAGGGCAATATCTCATCTGGCAGCGACAATAGCGGATTAATCTGTTCTTTCTGACACATTAAACAAAATCTTTTCCACTTCAGAGATTATGTTTTGTTTGTGCTGTCTGCTCTGGCCTTTAAAAGTATTCTCCTATATTTGGGGTAAAAGTTTAAATGGGCAAACTCATTGTGTTCAGGGGCCAAGCGGATAACTTTAGGATTTGGGATCCGGGTGCTGGATTTGACTCTCGATAGGAGATGTGGTGAGACTTTCAGTGGAATGCGGTCTTTCTCTGAGAACAGGAGCAGTTCTGAGAACCAATGCTGGTGAGGCCAATACGGATCTATCAGGATTAGTCTGCAACGTTCTCTCTTGATTTTAGTGAGCACTCCTAAAATCAGGGGAATGGGTGGAAAAGTGTAGGCAAATATTCCGTACCATGTCATTGAAACGGCATTCCCCCACGAGCCGGGAGGGTGATCTCAGCTTGCATAGAAGCAGCATTTGGCATCTGCGGAGTTGCGAACAGATTTAGGTTGATCTTTTCCCATCCCTTGAAGACCTGGTCGAGAGCTTCTTGGTTCAGCTCCCATTTGTGACAGGAGGATGTTAGTCTGCTTAGGGTGTCTGCTGTCTCGTTCAGTTTTCCTGGCAAAACTGACCCCATTTTGAATAGCCCAATTCCAAATATTTTGACATTCTCGAGATAGAAGAGACTTCGTTCCTCCTTGCTTGTTCAGGTAATACATCGTTATTGTATTGTCCTTTCTTATGGGAACCGCAGATTGTTTTATTCTGGGGAGGAAAGCCTGCAGAGGCAGAAATACTGCTCTTAGCTCTAGGAACTTGATGTGATATTTTTTAAAAGAGCTGTCCACCTTCAGCTGACCTGTAGATCTTGAAGGTAAGTCCCCCCATCCCTCCAGAGAGGCCTTCGTGGTAATGACCAACGTGGGTCGATGGGGCAGAAATAAAAGACCTATTGCGATGTTCTATTGTTCTGACCATCAGTGGCGCGCTTCGATCATGCGTGGAGTCACTGTGACCAAGTAGTTGAAAGAGCCCTCTTTTTGAACCCATTGAAGATCCAATTCTTCTTGTAGGGGGCGCACTCTTAGGTGGCAAAATGGAATTAGCTAAATGCAAGATGACATCATCCCCAGTAGAGATTTGTAACTGCTTACTGAAAGAGACTTTCAAACCCTGTTTGCTAGGGACATGAATTTGGTTTGTCTTTTCAATGTAGGTAAGGCCTTGTCTCGGATCGTGTCTATTGTCGCCCCTAAAATAAGTCATTACTCTCGCTGGCAAGATCTTTGATTTGTTCCAATTCAGGGTGAGACCCAGTTTGTCTAATAATTCCATGCAAGTCTTTGTTGAGTCATGAGCCTCTCGATACAACCTCGCTTTTATTAGCCAATCATCTAAATACGGAACAGTCTTGTGTTTTTTTCCTTCTCAGCCAAGCTGCTACTAGAGCCAGACACTTTGTGAATATTCTTGGGGCAGATTTCAGGCCAAATGGAAGAACTCCGAACTGGAAATCGCTGCCGGCTACTGTGAAACAAAGGAATTTCCTGTGGGCAGGTGAAATTGGGATATGAAAGTATGCATCCTGTAGATCCAGGGTTGTCATAAAGTCTCTGTGATTCATGTGGAGGAGAATATCCTGCAAAGTGACCATGCAAAAGGTTTGGCAGCTGAGGTATTTGTTTAAGTCCCGGAGGTCGAGAATGGGACGCCATCCCTCCCAGTCCTTGCGTATTAGAAAGAAACTGGAGTAAAAACCTATGCCATTTTCCAAAGAAGGAACTCTCTCTATTGTTCCCTTCTTGAGCATAGTCTCGACCTCCGACCAGAGTTGTTTTAGATGCTTTTGAAGGAAGGTATGTGGAGGGTGTGATGGTGGGATTTGGATGAACTTCAAGGTGTGGCCAAAATGAACTATTTTTAATACCTACTTGTCCGACTATATTTCTTGCCATTTTTTTTAAAAGTGGGATATTCTTCCCCCTATTCTGTGAATTGGTGGCAGGGAGGTAGCAGGAGCCTGAAAGCTGTTATTTGGCGACAAACTGTGTCTTTGCCCTGACGTGCTCTACCCCTAGGAGGACATCTAGAATAGGGCGCCTGGCGTGGTTGCCTTTGTGGATATTGTGTCTGAAACTGCTGAGTCGCATAGGAGGGATAACAAAGGTTTTGAAAACTCCCTCTATATAATGGGATTCCTCACCCTCTAGGAACGAAAAGACAACTTCTTGAAATGTAGGGTACTCAATGATCTGGCGGTGTCCGTGTCAGTATTTGTCACTAGTAAGGCTTCTTCTACATGTTTGCCAAAAAGAGCCTCCCCATCAAACAGAAGGTCCAATACCTTATTCTGTACTTCTGGTTGAAAGGTAGTTGGCCTAAGCCAGCCTTGTCGTCCGAGCACCGCCCCACCTGCTAGTTGTCTAAAAGCAGTGGTAGCAATGCCCATTGCGCAATCAATAACCTCAGCCGAGGTGTGCTCCCCCTCCAACAGGATCTTCATTACTTCCACCTTTAAATCCCTCGGAAGCTGGTCCAGACATGGAGCGATATCCACCCATAATTGCCTGTCATATCTGCCCAAAAAATTGCCAGAGAGTTTGCTGCTCCCACTATAAGACCTGACATAGAGGAAAACCGCTTCCCAATGTTTTCCAGCCTTCTACCTTCCTTGTCTGGAGGCACTAAAATTGGCGTTGACGGATTCTTTGAACACCTCTGCACTGCCTGGGTTATTACTGAGTCTGGCTTTGGATGGCCAATGAGACATGCTGGTGCCTCTTCTGGAGCCTTATACTTTTTGTCTAACCTTCGTAAGACCGCTGTCACTGTAGCTGGGTTTTTCATTACCATCAGATCTTCCTCCCAGATGCAACTCACTATGGGTATGGAGCATATACTCTTTTGAAAGGGCTCCTTAAAATCGTATAGGAAGCAGTCCATTTGTTTAGATGGCATGGGCACCTCAAATCTCTTCGCTGCTCTTTCAAGCAGATTATGGAAACTCCCAATGTCTCCTGGGGGTGAATCCACCGGTGTAGGCGATGGAGATGATGGGGCTGGTAATATAAAGTTGTCCCAATCAGATTGAGTGTCCTGGAGCTCACATTCCTCTCTCTCCTCGTCCGAGGAGTCTGTAACTTGTATAAAGGTTCACTGCCAGCATTCATCGCCGATCTAGGCGCCAACATAGTTTGTGGTACTGGGGTGGAAGGTACTGACGGTGGGGGTTCAGTTGGGATTTTCTCTGACTGTGGTGCCGACGGAAACCGCTTTTTGTAGTCTGTCAACATAAGTTGGAGATCAGAGATAAGAGAACTTGGGATACAGACCATATCCTCTGGCACACCTTGTTCGTCTCTCAGAGGAGAATAATACTGCTGGTGATATTCCTCTTCATCATCTTGACACTTGACATGGAGCTGAGAAGGACTATGAGTCACCCCAATGGCCCATCATCATCCGAATCTTCCTCCAGTAGATGGGCCGGAAGTAAAGGTGTGACCTTACTTGGAGAGGTGGCATGTGGTGTTATGTCCCCTTTTCCAGTGAAGACCTGAACTTTTCTTCTCGTCGATGACCGTCAACAAAGTCGTCTCCATCTGCTAGGGTCCGTCTCTGGTCGCCGTCTACAGTGTATCGTCGACAATGTCGTTGTCACTGGAATGTCTGTCGACGCCATCATGAATGACGTCAATGACATCTTTATCTTCATCGTTGACGATCTGGACTTAGATACTGTCCACATAGATGTCGTAGACGAGCAGGAAGTAATAGTAGATAGGCTGGTAACCGTGGATGTTGTGGGCGCCGATACCGCCGCCATATATGTTCTCGTCGACGACAATGACTTCGTCGACGGTAGAGTTGTTATCGACGGTCTGTCATCTGGGGCTGAAGAAGGCTTTTTAAAAGGTAGTAATGATCTTTGGTGGAGGTGTGGATGGTTCTGAAGAAGGTTTAGAAACCTCCTTTGAAGTTGAAGATTTTCTTTCATGACGTGATGTCGATAGACTGCGGCCTTCACCAGACCCTGTGAGGTCTTTTTAAAAGCATTTGAGGGTTGCCCTGAACCTTTTTCAGAGTGAGGTGATCTTTGTCTCCTTTGGGACTTTTTGGAAGACCAGGAAGATTCCTCACTGTCAGAATCTGAGATAGGGCTTTCCTTGTTTTAAGCTTTTGGAACCATTTGAGCAGTCTTCGCTCTCTATCCTTTACAGTTTTTGAAGAAAAGGTACGACATACCTTGCATTCAGCAGCAGAATGTTCAGGATAGAGGCAATATATACAGTCTCTAGGTGGATGCTAGGAGTGGAGTCTTTTCTTTCCACATATACTGCAGGCTCTGAAGAGACTTTTCCTCTCTCTGTCAGACATTATGCTGATAATATCAGGCCCCAGATATTCTGAGTATGAACAAGAAACACTCTGGAATAGAGAATAATCCCAGATGTAGTGGTAAAATCTATCCCAACAGGAAAAAAAGAGCAGAGCTCAGTGGTGACTCCCTAGCACGACGTGGGGTAGAAAATCTGAGGTACTGGAGCTTCTCTCAGGAGGGTTCTAGAGGGTGGGATTATCTGATTGGTTGATGCTGGAGTTTGGTCCTTTTTTACATAAGGACTTGGATAGATTACTTAAAAGTAGAGCTGTAAGTTATTGCTATTATGTCTTTGGGGACATTGTCTTTTCTAAGGTACCAGGGACTCCCATCTTGACAGGGAATGATTCAAGCATGTGAATCTATGAAAATTCCAATACTGGAGTAACCTACACTACGTCAAGGCCACCTAACCTCAGACTAAAGACCAGACTAGGCCAACAATTGCTTAGATGCCCACATACTGGTGTGAACATGGTGCTCTCCTTTTGACTGTAGCGCTTCTGAGGCGAGCATTTATCCATATGCAGATAAGTCCCAAGTGATTCAGACTTCAGAATCTGTGCCTTTGAAGCTGGATCCCACCTGCAAATTTTATTCCTAGGCCCACTGGATTACACAGACGTTAAGAAGAATTCAATCCACATTCCCCAGTTTCTTCAATATTGACCAACACATTAGGACCATGCCATGGACCATTCAGAAAATCCAGACATAATAATGACCTGATCAGAGTGTGAAGCATTTATGGGGATCACAGAAACATACTTTAGAGACATAAGGACCCAAAGATTGTGAGATGCCTTAGGAAGGCCAAAACGTCACTTTTAATGTAAACAAATATTCCAAGAAAATCTGCACACATGAGGACCAGTATGGTACAAGGAATTACATAAATGAAAACAAAATTATCTGCATTAAAGAATATGCTGTTTCAAAAGGTGAGCCTCGTAACTTAACAAATATAAAATGTACTGAAAACAGCAAATCGTCGTCAGATCGATAACTTAGTTGGCACATCCTATGTATCTGGAGATGTGGAGACTCGTGCATTAAAAATACCCTGCATAGAGACGATGTTCATTTATTTATTTAAGGAGTTTTATCAAGTGCTTACATGTCGCCAGGCTGCAACTTCAGAGGATAGTAAAAGTAGAAAGAATGGGATTGCAGAGGATGAGACTGTCAGAGAAGAAGGTTTAAATTATATTCAAAGATGAAAGGAAGAAGGTATATACAATTCAATTATTATATTTCAAAATATCTAAACTTGAAACTGTGAAGTCTTTACACGTTGATTTTACAGTCCGGAGGCAGGACCAACACTGTTTTCAAGTCTTTACCGAATTGGCAGACACCTTCTAAACTTATCAGTGCAGATGGTAGAGTATTTCAAAGGCACTGGGCTATGTATTTTATTAATTCACCTCCAATTTGAAGTCTTTGGCACAGGTTGGTTGAATGAGTTGATAGGCACTGATAGAGCTCAGTTTCCTTTTCCGCTGCTACCCTCTAGTTAATGGTAGAAGTCAGTTGGAGCCAAAAGTGTGTAATACTTCATGCATAATGCATGGTATTTTGTTTTTTATTCTGTGTGGTATCGGCAGTCAATGAAGGTTCATCATTGCCAGTGACGTTGGTTAGAATTTTCTGAGGTGAAGGCAGATTCTGGTTGTTTGTTTTTGAATCTTTTGTAGTTTTTGAGTTTGAGACTTTATTCAGACATTGTTGCAATAACCTAGTTTAGGGTGAATCGGTGCCCATGGAAGTTCAATGAGATGGGAGGAGAGATCTGACCTTTCTCAACATGCGCTCTTGATATTTTGTGCCTTAACCGCATAGTTTTTTGAGGGTCAAAAGACATATCCTCTTTGAAGCTTATTCACATTTTTTTTGTACTTATTTCATTTGGTATATTGAAAATTCCTCTAAACTTTGAAAAAGAAGAGTCTGCTGATGGTCTTTAAGGAGAGGGGTGATGCTTCGTTTTAACATAGGAGGTACCCTTCCCTGTTGAATAGAGGTGTTGATTATTTTCGTCACTTGAGATGCCAGTGACTGGAGGAGCTCACAGGTCCATTTAGCTGTACTGTGGTACCTGAAGATGTTGAAGTGTTTATTCTTGCATCCGACCTACTTAGCGGAAGGGACATTGCAGTAACAACTCATATCCTTCATGTCACCCACACAGCAGATGTGATCCGGATATGAATCCCCTCTGTGGGCACTCACCACTATGATAAAAAAAAACACAGACAGGGGTCTGCACAAAGTAGCAGGAGGTTAGGTACTTGGCAAAGATTGTGCTAAACACATACAGGGAGTGCAGAATTATTAGGCAAATGAGTATTTTGACCACATCATCCTCTTTATGCATGTTGTCTTACTCCAAGCTGTATAGGCTCGAAAGCCTACTACCAATTAAGCATATTAGGTGATGTGCATCTCTGTAATGAGAAGGGGTGTGGTCTAATGACATCAACACCCTATATCAGGTGTGCATAATTATTAGGCAACTTCCTTTCCTTTGGCAAAATGGGTCAAAAGAAGGACTTGACAGGCTCAGAAAAGTCAAAAATAGTGAGATATCTTGCAGAGGGATGCAGCACTCTTAAAATTGCAAAGCTTCTGAAGCGTGATCATCAAACAATCAAGCGTTTCATTCAAAATAGTCAACAGGGTCGCAAGAAGCGTGTGGAAAAACCAAGGCGCAAAATAACTGCCCATGAACTGAGAAAAGTCAAGCGTGCAGCTGCCACGATGACACTTGCCACCAGTTTGGCCATATTTCAGAGCTGCAACATCACTGGAGTGCCCAAAAGCACAAGGTGTGCAATACTCAGAGACATGGCCAAGGTAAGAAAGGCTGAAAGACGACCACCACTGAACAAGACACACAAGCTGAAACGTCAAGACTGGGCCAAGAAATATCTCAAGACTGATTTTTCTAAGGTTTTATGGACTGATGAAATGAGAGTGAGTCTTGATGGGCCAGATGGATGGGCCCGTGGCTGGATTGGTAAAGGGCAGAGAGCTCCAGTCCGACTCAGACGGCAGCAAGGTGGAGGTGGAGTACTGGTTTGGGCTGGTATCATCAAAGATGAGCTTGTGGGGCCTTTTCGGGTTGAGGATGGAGTCAAGCTCAACTCCCAGTCCTACTGCCAGTTCCTGGAAGACACCTTCTTCAAGCAGTGGTACAGGAAGAAGTCTGCATCCTTCAAGAAAAACATGATTTTCATGCAGGACAATGCTCCATCACACGCGTCCAAGTACTCCACAGCGTGGCTGGCAAGAAAGGGTATAAAAGAAGGAAATCTAATGACATGGCCTCCTTGTTCACCTGATCTGAACCCCATTGAGAACCTGTGGTCCATCATCAAATGTGAGATTTACAAGGAGGGAAAACAGTACACCTCTCTGAACAGTGTCTGGGAGGCTGTGGTTGCTGCTGCACGCAATGTTGATGGTGAACAGATCAAAACACTGACAGAATCCATGGATGGCAGGCTTTTGAGTGTCCTTGCAAAGAAAGGTGGCTATATTGGTCACTGATTTGTTTTTGTTTTGTTTTTGAATGTCAGAAATGTATATTTGTGAATGTTGAGATGTTATATTGGTTTCACTGGTAATAATAAATAATTGAAATGGGTATATATTTGTTTTATGTTAAGTTGCCTAATAATTATGCACAGTAATAGTCACCTGCCCACACAGATATCCCCCTAACATAGCTAAAACTAAAAACAAACTAAAAACTACTTCCAAAAATATTCAGCTTTGATATTAATTAGTTTTTTGGGTTCATTGAGAACATGGTTGTTGTTCAATAATAAAATTAATCCTCAAAAATACAACTTGCCTAATAATTCTGCACTCCCTGTAGTTGGTAACATACTCTATACATCCATCATGGCAAGCAGTATAAAACAACTGCAAGCTATTGGAGGAGATTCTGACCTCCCAGTGGAATAGTAATTAACAAATAGACAGTCTCCTACCTACATGGCCAGACAGTGAGAAAATGGATGGTGGGGGCGAGGAAGGACAGGATGGCTTGTAAAGGATACCCAGAAAAACACAGGAAGTGGGAATCTCAGCCTGGCCTCAGTGTCTGTTTCCTGTGGCTGGAGTCAGTAAACAACAGGAAACACCAGCTTGTCCAACAATGGAGAGAAGAACAGGGAGGAAACTTCAGTGACCTGGGGCCTGCGTAGAACCATAATCAAGTGTGCTTTGCTCTCAGAGCGACTGCAGCCTTGCAAGGAACCACAGTACAGTAAGTTTCCCTGTCAGGGTGACCAGAGGCTTACGAGGAACCACAAAAAGTGCACTTCACTCTCAGAGCGAACAGATTCTTACGAGGAACCATAGTAAAGTGTGGTTTGCTCTAAGAGTGTCTGGAGGTTTGCAAGGAACTCTCAGGGCAATCGAGGCTTCTGCAGGACCATAATAAAGTATGCTTCACTCAGAGTGGCTGGACGCTTGTGAGGAACGATAGTGAGGGGTATGCTTAGTTCATAGAGCAACCGGAGGCTTGCAAGAAACCATAGAAAAAAGCACTTCCCTCAGAGAGACTTGAGGCTTGTAACAAACAAGACTAAAGCAGACTTCACTCTGAATGCGAGTGCAGACTTGTGAGGAACCATAACAATGAGTGGTTCATTCTCAAAGCGACCGCAGGCTTGCTAGGAACCACTGTATAGTAAATTTCACCCTCAGACTGACCAGATGTTCTCATGATATTCATTCTAAACAGGCTTCACTCTCAGTGACTGGAAGTCTTCCTGCCTCCCATACATAAATGGGTCTTTACCCTCACAGTGTACAGGGAGCTGACGGCAGTCACAATAAAGTACATTTCAACCACAGAGAAATCGGAGGAACTGATGGAAATAAGGGTGAACATTTCGCCCTCACAGTGACAGGTGCGTCACCCGCAGGTCTTACTAAATAACTCTTTATCCTCTGAGAAAGCAAGTTGCAACGGGTCACTTTCCAAGCCCTTACAAGGGGCACGTGAGAATGAGATTCCGTGGAAGACAGAGTATATTTTAATCTCCATAGGAAGTGAACCAACCGGGCTTGGCTAAGAGGCAGCCATCTGCAGTCAGAAGCATGCCAAGGGCTTAGGTACTCCAGGGTGCCACTTTTCACGCACTCCCTTTGATAAAGGGTGAAATCCTGCAAAACGCCAGGCGCCCTGCTGATTACTCAAAATAGCAGTGGGAGATGGCATATCGAGGTAAATATGGAGCTGGGCCACAGGTGCTGCCGCGGACGGCATAGCAGGCAAAATAGTGCGAACAAAACCCGCAAGAGAGAAGGCTGACACTGCTCACAGAAAGATACTAAAAGGAACTAATGGTGTGCCTAACATTATATTGACACTATGCATGTATGCCCATGTTTGCCTGCCGCAGTGACCTCTATGACCACTCCACTCCTAGGCTACCTGGAGTCTTTCCTTCAAATTACTACCTAACCCACTGAAGGCAATAGACATAAGCAAGTCATAAAGATTTTCAAAGAAATTTGAAAATATGTTTTCTTAGGGTTATGGATATAGGTGTCGATTTAGGAAGTTTCTGGAATCATCTAACATTACCAGAAGAACTCATGGAAAACTTTGAAGAATTCCAATTTGTCCTAATGCAAAAGTATTCCAGAAATGTAATTTGTGCACTCCATAAAAGTATGCATGTGAAAATGTCTTGCCTGAGTTCAGCTGCAATTTGTAACTTTTTTGGCCCGTGAAGCAAACATTTTCATGTGGAGAATCATTCCGCTACTACGCCCCCACCAGGCAGAGATGGATGAACTTGACTAATTGTTCCAGGCCACTCCAGCCTGCCAGGGCTATCAGCCTGACAAAACTCAGTTTTAAAAATTTGGGACACCTGGGCATGATTCCTCGTCAGATTTGATCTGGGTATTGCGATATTAAGGACAAAGACTGTACCGATTCTCACATAGTGGGGAAAAAAGGCATATAACTCGGCACACGAAGGAGTGCTGTGCATGGCATATTTCCAAAAAATGGAAACTCCTGGGTGTTATGGGCCACCCTGCACAAAACATAACCTAAAAATACATAAGAGAAGAGACTACAGTCAATAAGAAAGCTTGAGCTATGTTATTTTTTTTTTTTTTTTTTTTTTACGGCCAGACTATGGGCCATAAGACAGGTATTGCTTCTTTGCTCTCCAGCTCAAGCCTGTAACTAGCAGGCTCTTGGGAAGGGGAACAGAAGGAGCTGTATGGCAAGTAAACCGTACATATCACAGTCAATGCACAGACTTGCTCACGGGCACTGATAACAAGGTCTGCCTAAAGACAGCTCTTTCTGTATTGTTGACACAACCCACTTCTGAAACCAGCAGACACCTGAGGAGGATTACAAAAACAAAAGAACCATTTAATCTTTTTCAGGGAGAGCAGCCCCAGAATCAGCCCTGAAGCAGAGATTATTACAGTTGGAGCAGGAGGCAGATCCCGAGACAGGGTTTCCAGAAAGAATACTACAGAATCAGACCCAGCCATGGAAGAGGAGACAGTCCACAGGGAGGGATTAATATAATGTCAAACCGGTCCTGGAAAAACAGTAAACTAGCCCTAGAATCTGGCCTGAGGCAGAAAGAGACATAAATGTACATTTAGTAGAAACATCAGATCAGATCTGGAGACAGGGTTATGAGAAAGATCTAGTCAGTGCCTGCCAAGGAAGATAATTCAGAGGGAGAGATTTATACACTGTCAGATCGGGCCCTAACACCAAAAGGCCAATCTCACAGGTGGATACACAGGAGAGATTAATACACAAGCAGTGGCAGCCCTAGAAGAGCTGGAGACTAGACTTAGTCACAATGTATTGTCCGAGCAGGCACCGTAAAAGCACAGGAGCAGACAAGTCACTGGTGAGACAAATGTACAGCCAAAGCCAGTCCTGGAAGAGAATTTGGACAGAAATGAGTGAGACCCTCTCAATGTCAGACTTGGCCCTAAGAGAGCTTGAGACCTGCCCCGGTCGCAGAATCACTAGATCTGGACAGAGAAGACTGTGGTATGGACTCTTTATCTTACTCTCTTGTGCAACTAGTCATCTCTTGAACATAAGAACTTTTCTGTGCGTATATCTGGATACCTCCAGCTCTTTCTGAAGGTTCTCTGCCAGCATTAACAGGCTCAATGTTGGTTCAACTCTGGCCTCAATGTACCACCTCACAGGAGCTTGACGTCACCTGTTGTTCAAGTTAAGTCCTGGATGAGAGCTACTTTGCGAAGGTTGGGTATAAAGTTATCCAGTAGTTATCCAGTAGTGATATATAGAAGTATGTCACCTGCTCAGAGGGTAATGACGATTCGAATGAGAGATGAAAACCACAAGTGAGGGTAAATTGAGAGGGATGCAATGCTCAATATTTTCTACTCTGATCATGACTACAAACAAGGAGAAAGCAGGCAGACCTTCTCAATGCGAAAAGAGAAGAAAACAGTTCAACAACACACCCACTGCTTAACCATTCAAAGTATCACACACCCAACTCCCTAGATCCCAGAGCAACATAAAAGAATAACACCCATGCCTATGATACTCAAGAAATCACTGCTTCCTTAATCAGTCAAATGGTAACTGACATGCATATCACAAAACCGCCAGCAGTTTTTGATATTACATACTATGACATACTGAGCTTTAGGCCTCAGAATTTTTTATTTTTATTTTTAGGAACACAGTAGGAAAACAATCACCCTTCAACAGACTTTGCCTGGGCAATTTGTGAAACAGAAGAAAAATGTATTTTTTTTAATATATACATATATATAAATGCTCCACATCCCAGAAATAACAAGGTAATGACATTCTGTAGAACAGTTCTCAAAACTTGTGCTGAGTCTATTCTCGCGCGAAAACCTTTATGAGCTGATTTCACAACTATCATGTTCTGGAGAAACGTTTCACCCAGACCTTCCTAACTCCATCTGTATTGTGCAATACTACAACACTTCAATCACACAACTCTCACTGTAACCAATGTCACAAAGTAATCAGGTTCCACGATTATCAAACACTATTACCGATTATAGAAAGCACAGCACCGCACCGCATGCGTCCCCGACAGCGACCACCTTCATACACTGAACACTGACCAACTACCTCAACGAGGCTCGGTGACATCACATCACCCACAAGAAAAATAACGCTCTATAACAACAACAAATCAAGTCGTAAATTAATTGGTTTTGCATAGAGAAGTAGAAAAGCTGCATATTGTTTCCTGGTTTCAAAGCATCAAAGCGACAATCAGAAGAAAATTAATTCAATAGCAGTGAGTACATGAAAGCAATTCACACCGAGATACATAATTCTTGTTAAAGCTGTGGAACTGAAACAAAAGATGGATGAAGTGTCACCATTTTATTTAGACGACTGAACCACTTCCAGGAACCTCTTTTGCAAATGTCTTTATAGAAGATAACATAATCCTATCCATAGGATCTCTGGTTCCCGGAGGAATCACAGTGGGGGAGGGAGGACTTCCAAGTTTCTCGTAGAACAGGCCATGCTCCCCTCAGCCGAGAAAACAATATTTGCTTCTAAGATTTCCTGCTGAAGGTAACCTGAAGAGGCTGGGTCAGAAGCTCAAGTCCACACACACAGCAGGTTTTCTGGTTGTTGTTATTGAAAGAGTGAGGCCCTCCGGCCCCTCCTCCCTAAGCCACCCTAGCATGTCCCCAGGTCTCCGAGAAGGAAGGGAGTCTCCGGCCAGGCGGCCTATCCACTGGCCCCGCTCTTCTGTTGTCAAAACAGACCTTAATCAAGTGGGAATGCTGCTGAAAGGGCCCCGCCTGTCTCCTGTCAGTCTGCAGACAGCTGGGAGTCGGGGGCTGGAGTGAGGGTGACGGGGTAAAGAGACGGGGTAAAGAGACGTGGTTTGTCAGCAAACAAGGCGCTATGGGGCTGTTATGGAGTAAGGGGAGATAAGAGGCGCTAGAAACAGGGGCCGAAGGATGCGACTCAGTCAAACACTGGACTACCAAGGGTCTGAGTGAAGGTGTGAGGCACTATGTTCAGAGACCGAGAGAGGTGCGGGATACTAGGTGTGTGTGTAGATCTAAGTAGAACGATGCCACTCACGAATGCTTTGGCCCATCCAGAGTCTGAGTGGAGGGAAGGGCACTTCGTCTAGAATCTAGGGGGTGGTGTGTGTGTGTGGGGGGAGGGGGGGGGGGAGCGAGAAGGGGGGGGGGGGGGGAGAGAGAAGGGCGGGGGGGGTTGGTTGGTCGAAAGGAGCCTAGGTGGACTGCTGGGGAGGGAGGATACGACTCATTCAGCCCTTGCAGAACCCCGAGACAGAGCGGAGGTAAGGGCACTAGGTGTGCACTGCAGCAGGGCCAAAAGAAAGCACTCACTGAGCCCCAACTGCAGCCATCAAGACTTCGAGGAGAGGTACAAGGAACTAGGTTCTGAGACTGAGCGGAGGTAAGGGGCGCTAGCAATACAGCATTGGCAGAAGGATGGGCTCACTCAATCCTTGGACCAGGCTAAGGGCACTAGGCTGAGTGCCTGGGAGGAAGAAGGGACACTCACTGTAACAGCAGAGCCAGCTGGATGCGACTCACTGACCCAGAGAACAGGTAGAAGTAGTATCAGTACATGTAGTGGGCCGTATATATATATATATATAATTTTTTTTTTTACCGAAAAAACAAAAGTTACAGGAAACTTATATTTAGGAAATATAATTAAAAATATATAGAAATTCACTTAAAGAATCAAATGTTACAGAGAAGTTAAAATTAGGTTCAGATTTTACCCACACAAAACCATAAAGATTCAGCTGCTATAGTTAGAGTTATTTCAAGCAACTATGACTGGTACCCTAACCATGCACAGTTTTCTCAATAATTTTACTGCAAATGTTCCAGTGATATTATGAATGATGTCAAATAAGATTTAATGAGTGATGTAATATCTCAGGTAATTAACAGAGCATGGCGAGGACACGAGCTACAGTTAACTTAGGGCATGATGAAATATTCACTGAAACAGAAGAATAACAGTATGGACAGTAGAAGTGTAAGCTTCCCTTGCAAACACCGAGCAGGGACAGCCCTGGTAGTAGAGATGAAATATTCACTGACAGAAGACTTACAGCATGGGCAGCAGAAGTGCAAGCTTCCCTTGCAAACACACTGGTAATAGGGATGAAATATCCACTAACTCCACAGGGACAGCACAAACAGTGGCAATGAAACATTCTCTGAGATAGAGAAGAGTTGCAGTAAGGGCAGCAGAAGTGAAAGTTAATTTCTCGCAGAAAGAATAGCCACAATGGCAGTAGCAGGGTTAGAAGCTGCTCTCACAGAGATGGCAAAGTTACAGCATATGGAGCATATGGAGCAGTTTCCATAAACTCCACAGTGACAGCACCGGTAGCAACAATGAAATAATCACTGACACAGAAGAGTCACAGCATGGGCAGCAGAAGTGCAAGCTTCCCTTGCAAACACATCACCAGTAGTAGAGATGAAACTTTCACTTACACAGAAGAGTCACACCATGGGCATCAGAAGTGCAAGCTTTCCTTTTAAACACAGAGCACGTACAGCACCAGAGCAGGGATTAAATATTCACTGACGCAAGAGACTCGCAGCAGAAGCACAAACTTCACTTGCAAACACAGAGCAGGTACAGCCCCAGTAGTAGGGATGATGAAAAATTCACTGACACAAAGGAGTCACAACATGCGCAGCAGAACTGCATGCCTCCCTTGCAAACACAGAGCAGGTACAGCACTGGTATTAGGAAGAAAATAAGTTACTTACCTGTAACTGTGGTTCTCCAGTATTGGTATCTTTCATAGATTCACATGCTTGAATCATTTCCCATCGTCAAAGTGGGAGTTCCACAGTACATAGAAAGCAATAAACAGATAAATTACCGTTTTTTTTTTTCATTGTAGTCAATGGCAAAAATACATTCACTTTTCTAGCTATCAGCCTTATTAGAAAAGGCCTAAAACTCAGCCAATCAGGCGCGACCACCCCTTTAGAATCCTCAGCACAGAGGCACAGTCTCTCAGATTTCTCTGCACTAGTGATTTTAAGAAAAAATAAAAGAGGTGAGCCCCCATGGGGAGGAGGGTGGGTCGCATGTGAATCAATGAAAGATGCCAATACTGGAGAACCACAGTTACAGGTAAGTAACTTATTTTCTTCTCCAGTATTGGGGTATCTTTCATAGATTCACATGCTTGAATCAGAGTATTCAGCAGTAGAAGAGATGCTTAAGTTCGGCAAATACCAGAAAACATGCTTGTTCACATTTCATCCTATATGGACTTATATAGGTAGTTAAATATGCTTATCAACATTTAAAATATATATATATATATATAAATATATACATCAATAGTAATCATATATATATATATGCCGCTCTGCAGATCTGGTTCCGAGGAACTCCTGCGAATAGAGCTGCCGAAGTGGATACCGTTCTAGTGGAATGCGCTTTGACATTGGACGATAGCGGTTTTCCTGCTAACTGGTGGCAGAGTTGTATGGTAGAAGAGATCCAGTGTGCTATGGTTTGTTTGGAAACGGCCTTGCCGTTATTGATCTGTCCATAGCTTATAAACAGTTGTTCAGATTTACGAAAGCTGCTAGTCCATTGTATGTAGAATTTCAGACATCGTTTAATGTCTAGGGAATGTAATGCTCGCTCTGCTGGAGTTCGAGGATTTGGAAAAAATGTTCTCAAAACCACCGGCTCATTTAAATGAAAGGTCGATGGAACCTTGAGGATACATTTTGGATTAGTTCTTAGAATGACCATACCTGATTTGAATTGCAGAAAAGGTGGTGAGACTGTGAATGCCTGGATGTCGCTAACCCTCTTCGCGGAAGTGAGGGCCAGAAGGCGAGCTGTTTTCAAAGAGATATATTTCAGGTCTGCTTTGTGAATAGGCTCAAACGGATGCTTCATCAATTGGGAGAGCACAATATTTAAATGCCAGGAAGGTGGAGGACGTTGAATCGGCGGAAACATCCTGAACAAGCCTTTCAGAAATTGCTTTATTATCCTGGATGACCATAAAGATGGTAAGTCTGATGTTCGTCGGAAACGGGATATAGCAGTGAGGTGGACCTTGATAGACGAGTGGGAAAGACCTGACTTCGCTAAATGCAACAGGTATGGAAGGAGCTGTTCTGGAGAGGACTTCAGAGGATGAACGTTATAAATTGAACACCATATGCAGAACCTCTTCCACTTGAGCTTATACGTCCTATTTGTAGACTGGGCCCTGGCACCGGCAAGCACTTCCCTGCAGTCTGAAGGGATATCTAGGCCGTCAAACTCATAGAATTCAGGAACCAACCTGATAATCAAAGAGAAGTCGGGTTGGGATGACGGACCTGCCCCTGATTAATTGTTAGCAAGTCTGGTGCTGGTCTCAGCCATATGTGAGCTGTTCCGAGAGCAATAGAAGCTTCGTGAACCAAAACTGGCGTGGCCATTTGGGAGCAATCAATAGAAGCCGGCATGGTTCCCTCTTCATCTTCTGCAGAAGTCTCGGGATGAGTGGGAGCGGGGGAAAAGCGTAGGCATAAATCCCTGACCATTTGATCAAAAACTCATTCCCCTTTCATCCTCTCTGCGGTCGCCAGCTTGCGAAGTGTTGGCATTTTCTGTTCTCTCTGGTCGCAAACAGATCCAGACTGGGTCTGCCCCAACTACGAAAGAGGCGGTCGAGAATTGTCTGATTGAGTTCCCATTCGTGACAGCTGGTTCGAGTCCTGCTTAAGGCATCTGCCCACGTGTTGGAAGCCCCCGGAAGATGTTCCGCTCTGATCGATATCCGATGCTGAAGCACCCAATGCCACAGTTTCTGAGCCTGTAGAGACAATGCCTGTGATCTTGTACCCCCCTGTTTGTTGAGGTAATGCATGACTGTGGTGTTGTCGGTTCTTATCAACACCGAGGAACCCTTGATGTTGGTGAGGAAGGCCTTGAGTGCCAAGGAAACTGCTCTTAATTCTAATACGTTTGTGTGGAGAGTCGACTCCTGAGTGGACCATCTCCCTCTCACTGATAGGTCTTGCAAGTGTGCGCCCCATCCCTCTAAGGATGCATCTGTTGTTATAATGTGCACTGGTTTGTCTTTCAGGAAGGAAAGACCTTCCGAGATGAGGGGGGTATCCTTCCACCATTTGAGGGCTTGTCTCGCTGATGGAGTTATTCAAACTATATCGTCGAAAGATCCCTCTATTTGCTTCCATTGATTGTCCAATTGCTGCTGAAGTGTTCTCATGTGTAGACAACAGTTTTCTATCAACGGAATGCATGAAGAAAGCATCCCCAGAAAAGACTTGTAGGTCCGAACAGAAGCAGACCTTCTTCTGCTGAGACGTGTTGCTAGATCTTGAAGTCTCTTCTGTCTGTCGTGCAAAGCAAAGGCTCTCGCTTGGACTGTGTCCAAGACGGCTCCTAAAAAGGTGATGTTCTGCGAAAGATCTAGATGAGACTTGGGGTAATTGACTGTTAAGCCTAGTTTTCCGAAGAGAGATAAACATGTTCTTGTGTCCCTGGCAGCTTTTAACGTTGTTTGTGCTTTTATTAGCCAGTCGTCTAAGTACGGGAACACCTGAATCCCTCGTTGTCTGAGGTAGGCTGCAACTGGTGCCAGGACTTTGGTGAACACTCTTGGGGCCGATCTGAGGCCAAAAGGCAACACTCTGAACTGGTAATGAGTGCCTGCAACCCTGAACCGTAAGAATTTCCGATGACTGGGGTGAATGGGAATGTGGAAATATGCGCCCTGGAGATCTAAGGACGTCATGAAATCTCCACGGTTGAGTAGGCGTAGGACACCTTGAAGGGAGATCATGCAAAATGATTGCTTCTTGAGGAATTTATTGAGAGAACGAAGATCTAAAATAGGTCTCCAGTCTCCCGTCTTTTTCCGTATAAGGAAGAAGCGAGAGTAGAAGCCTGTTCCCCTCTGATTTCTTGGTACGATCTCTATTGCTCCCTTCTCTATCAAGATGGCAATCTGCGCTAGAAGTTCCTTGAGATGGGCAGGTGGGGGACCCCTCGGTGGTACGTGAGGGGGAGGCTGATTGAATTCTAGCGTATGTCCTCTGCTGACAATATTGAGTACCCATCTGTCTGAGGTAATCTGGGACCACTGGTGGAGGAAATTGGAAATTCTGCCCCCTATTAGAGTGTTGGTATAGGGTTTGGGTGCAGGCAACTGATGAAGGTCAGTGTTTTCTTGCTGTCTTTTTGGCTTTATAAGCTGACTTTCCTCTCGCGCCTTGTCGGAAGTGTGTGGATGACAGTTGTCGATAAGTATGAGGCTGTTGTTGGCAAATGGTGGAACGAAACTGTCCCTGGTAGGATGAGTATTGGCGGTACTGGTGCGAGCCGCCTCTATAAGAATAGAGCCCTCTTCCTCTCGCTCCTCGAAAGGGCTGTCTTCTGTACTGCAATATACCCAGGGATCTGGCTGTCTCAGTGTCTGTCTTAATAGATTGTAAAGCATCATCTACATGCTTACCGAACAAGAGCTCACCATCATAGGGCATGTCCAGTATCTTTAATTGCACCTCTGGTCGAAACGATGTAGCTTTGAGCCACCCCTGACGCCTGAGTACGGCTGCTCCGGCTAACTGGCGGAAACCTGTAGTCGAGACGTCTATAGCGCAGTCTATAATCTCAGCCGAGATCTTTTCACCCTCCTGTAATATTTTGCGCGCTTCCGCTCTACTATCTTCCGGCAGTAGCTCTAAACTACGACATATCGGACCACATCTGACGGTCGTATCTTCCCAGGATTGCCAGGGAATTCCCTGCTCTGACTGTAGTGGCCGCCATAGTTGAAAAATTTTTGCCAATAGAATCTAACCGTCGTCCCTCCTTATCCGGGGGGGCAGTCAAAGATGAAGACGGATTTCTGGACCTTCGTTGAGCTGCCTGTGATATTACAGAATCCGGCTTAGGGTGACTAACCAAACATGCTGGAGAGTTGTCTGGTGCTTTGTATTTCTTTTCAAGTCTTGATAGTACTGCTGGTATAGAAGATGGGGTCTGCATGACTTTAAGCCCCTCTTCCCAAATGAAGTCAACAATGGGTATTGCTCTTACTGACTTCCTAGTGTCCTCTTTGAAGTCATATAGGAAACAGTCTGACTGCTTTGATGTTATTGGCAGCTGAAATCTTTTTGCAGCTCTTTCCATCACACTGTGAAAACCACCAATGTCCTGTGGTGGAGAGTCCACCGGTGGTGGTGTAGAAGGAGATGGTGTCTGGATCTGATATTCATCCCATTCTTGAATGAGCGAGTCAGTGTCCTGAATTTCACCTTCCTCCTGCTCGTTCTCTGACGAAGGTGGATCAATATCCTGCCCGATGAAGGACCTGGGATAGGTTCAGTAGAATCTGATGGTCGAACAGGAGTAGATATCGGCGTATGTGGAGGTTGTACCAGAAGAACGAGTTACTTACCTTCGGTAACGACTTTTCTGGTGGATACATTAGCTACCTGTGGATTCCTCACCTAATGAATACTCCCATGGCGCCAGCATTCGACGGAAATCTTCTTACTAGTCTCTGCACGTCGACGAGGACGTCAGTACCAATCATTTTTTACGTGCATGAGAACAACCAGGCAATGCAATGAAAGAGCAAGGCAACATCCCATTACATTGTAAAAATACACAACATTGCATGAATAACTGTAAATCTTTTATATATATATATAACTCTCTCTTTTTAAAATATATATCTACACATCAAGTATATACACAAAGATATATACATATATACATATAATATATACAACGTCCATTGCACCCTCAAAGACCAAGAGGAGCGTACTCAAGGATTACTTGGCAAGACCAGAAAGGCAACGGGGAGGCGGGTGGGACCGTGAGGAATCCACAGGTAGCTAATGTATCCACCAGAAAAGTCGTTACCGAAGGTAAGTAACTCGTTCTTCTGATGAATACAACTACCTGTGGATTCCTCACCTAATGAATAGAGTCCCAAAGCAGTACCACGCCCGGCGGTGGGTGCCTAAATGGTCAAACCAAGAAATCCTGCAGCACTGACCGTGCAAAATGGCCGTCCCTTCTAACCTCAGAATCCAAACAGTAATGTTTTGCAAAAGTGTGAAGGGACGACCAAGTTGCGGCCTTGCAGATGTCGACCACAGGAACACCTCTGGCCAAGGCCGAAGTGGCCGACTTAGCTCTGGTGGAATGAGCTCTAATGCCCTCAGGAGGATCCTTCTTTGCCAAAGAGTAACAGATTTTAATGCAAAGAACAACCCACCTGGATAGTGTTCTCTTGTGGACTGCCTTTCCTCTCCTCTTGCCCACGTATCCAATAAACAGCTGATCCTCCAGCCTGAAATCCTTTGTTCTATCAATAAAGAAGCTCAACGCTCTCTTTGGGTCCAGACGGTGCAGTCTTTCTTCCTCTTTGGAAGGATGAGGCGGAGGATAGAACGTGGACAAAGTAATTGCCTGAGCCAAATGGAAGGGTGAAACAACCTTCGGGAGGAAAGCAGCCTTGGTCCTCAACACCACCTTATCCCCATAAAAAGTTGTATAAGGGGGCTTTACTGATAAGGCCTGCAACTCACTCACTCTCCTTACTGATGTTATAGCTATCAGGAAGACTGTTTTTAAAACCAAATACCTTAAGGGGCAAGAATGCATAGGTTCAAAAGGGGACCCCATAAGGAAAGTCAGGACCAAGGACAAATCACATTGCGGCATAACAAATGGCTTTGGAGGATATTTATTTAGAAGACCTTTCAAGAATCTGATAACAATAGGGGATTTAAATAAAGATGGTTGGTCTGGAAGACATATGAAGGCTGACAAGGCCGATAAATAACCCTTAATGGTAGCCACTGCACAACCTTTCTGCGCTAGAGACAGAGCAAAAGACAAAACGTCCGATAGATGAGCATGCAAAGGATCAATCTGCCTCTCTCCACACCACGCAACAAATTTAGACCATCTATTAGCGTAGATAGATTTAGTGGAGTGTCGCCTGGCCGCTAATATAACATCCACTACCTCAGGCGGGAGAGAGAAGGAACTCAGGTTGCCCCGTTCAATCTCCAGGCATGTAGGTGCAGACTCTGGAGGTTGGGGTGTAGAACCTGCCCCTGCGACTGCGAGAGGAGGTCTGCCCTGAAAGGGAGACGGAGCGGAGGGCACATTGAGAGTTGGAGAAGGTCGGAGTACCATACCCTCCTTGGCCAATCCGGAGCTATTAGGATGACTAGAGCCCGGTCCTGGCGAATCTTCCTCAATACTCGAGGAATCAAGGGTATGGGAGGAAACGCGTAAAGCAACTGGCCGCACAAGGATATTTGAAACGCGTCCCCCAACGCTCCCTGCATCGGATACTGGAGGCTGCAGAACAACGGACAATGCGCGTTCTCTCGAGTGGCAAACAGATCTACCCGAGGAAACCCCCACCTCTGGAAGATTAAACGGACTTGATCTGGATGGAGACGCCACTCGTGGTCTGCCGAGAAATGGCGACTGAGACTGTCCGCACGCACGTTCAAGACTCCGGCCAGATGGTTTGCTATCAAGCAAATCTGATGGTCCTTTGCCCAGGACCATAATCGAAGAGCTTCTCTGCAGAGAAGGTACGACCCCACTCCTCCCTGCTTGTTTATGTACCACATCGTGGTAGTATTGTCCGTTAGGACCTGTACCGACTGACCACGAAGGGAAGGGAGGAAGGCCTTGAGAGCCAGACGTACAGCCCGTAACTCTAACAGATTGATGTGAAACATCTGTTCCTCTGGAGACCAAAGACCTTTGATCTCCAGATCCCCCAGATGAGCTCCCCACCCTAGAGTGGAAGCATCCGTTATGACTGTGGCCACTGGTGGCGACTGCTGGAACGGCTTTCCTTGTGAAAGATTGTTGCTTGCAATCCACCACTTCAAATCCACAGCAGCATCTCTGGAGATCTTGACAGTACCCTCTAGATCCCCTTTGTGTTGAGACCACTGCCTTCGGAGGCACCACTGAAGAGCCCTCATGTGCCAGCGAGCATGCGTGACCAACAGAATGCAGGAGGCAAACAGACCGAGCAGACGAAGGACCTTGAGGACTGGAACTACCGCTCCATTTTGAAACATTGGAACCAAATCCTGAATATCTTGAATCCGCTGAGGCAGAGGAAAGGCCCGACCCAATGTTGTATCCAGTACTGCCCCTATGAACAGGAGGCGCTGAGAGGGCTCTAGGTGAGATTTGGGCTCGTTCACCGAAAAACCCAGGTCGAACAACAACTGGGTTGTTGACT
This sequence comes from Pleurodeles waltl, assembly GCF_031143425.1. Taxonomy (NCBI): domain Eukaryota; kingdom Metazoa; phylum Chordata; class Amphibia; order Caudata; family Salamandridae; genus Pleurodeles; species Pleurodeles waltl. The sequence continues at coordinate 661,716,407 of NC_090451.1, forward strand.
GCAGATGATGCGACACAAGCTCCGGGGACTTGGCTTTGATCAACCAGTCGTCCAAGTAAGGGAATACTGCTATCCCCTTCCTTCTGAGTTCTGCCGCAACCACCGACATCACCTTCGTGAAGACTCGAGGTGCTGAAGTAAGACCAAACGGAAGGACCGCAAACTGATAGTGTTGCGATCCCACCACAAACCGGAGATACTTCCTGTGTGACTTGAGTATCGGGATATGAAAGTAAGCATCCTGCAAGTCGACAGACACCATCCAGTCTTCCTTGTTCAACGCCAAAAGCACCTGTGCTAGGGTCAGCATCTTGAACTTTTCCTGCTTGAGGAACCAATTCAAGATCCTCAGGTCCAGAATTGGTCTCAAACGACCATCCTTCTTGGGAATCAGGAAATACCTTGAGTAACATCCTCGACCCCTTTCCTGCTCTGGGACCAACTCCACCGCGCCCTTGGAAAGGAGGGCTTGTACCTCCTGTTCTAGCAACAGGAGGTGTTCTTCTGAACAATAAGAAGGGCGGGGCGGGATGAGGGGCGGGAACTCCTGAAAGGTAAGGGTGTAGCCTTTTCCCACAATACTGAGAACCCAAGTGTCCGTTGTAACAGTCTTCCATTTGGTGAGAAAATGCTGTAATCTTCCCCCTACAGGAGAGGAGTGAGTGGGAAATGGTGGAAGCCTAAGGCTGCTTCCCCTGCTGCACCCCGCCAGAGGATGAGGAAGAGGCAGAGTGCTGCTGAGAGGCTCCTCTGGTGCGGACCCTACCTCTCCCCCTGAAAGATCTATAGGGATGGGAAGAGGCAGGTTGCTGATATCTTCCCCGAAAGGAAGAGGAGGAAGAGCCACGCCCAAATCCACGAAACCTCCTGAAAAATCTGGAAGAGGCCGTGGAAGAAGGAGCTTGGAGCCCTAACGACTTAGCCGTGGCCCTGCTTTCCTTAAAACGTTCCAAGGCCGAATCAGCCTTGGCTCCAAACAGTTTGTCCCCATCAAACGGGAGATCCAACAATGTGGACTGTACATCTGCAGAAAAGCCCGAGTTACGGAGCCAGGCCTGTCTCCTTGCCACCACAGTTGTGCCCATTGCTCTGGCTACCGAGTCGGTGGTATCCAGTCCCGTCTGGATAATCTGGGTCGCAGCAGCCTGGGCATTTGAAACAAGATCCAAAAGACCCTGGGGAAGCTCTGTAAACGATGAGGAAATGTCATCCATCAGAGCATGAATATACCTCCCCAGGATACAGGTTGCATTGGTGGCTTTTAACGCCAGACTGCAGGACGAAAAAATCTTCTTGGACTGCGCCTCTAGTTTCTTTGAATCTCTGTCCCCAGGCACCGTCGGGAAAGAACCAGGCGCTGACTTGGATGAACAGGAGGCCTGTACCACCAAGCTCTCCGGCGTAGGGTGCCTAGATAGAAAACCAGGGTCAGTCGGAGCCGCCCGATACCTCCTGGCCACGGCTCTGTGAACTGCTGGGGAAGATGCCGGCCTCTTCCACACCTCTAACACCGGATCCAGCAGAGCGTCATTAAATGGCAACAGAGGCTCCGCCGCAGCTGAGGCCGGATGTAGCAACTCTGTTAAAAGGTTTTGTTTAGCCTCCACCACCGGCAAAGGCAGGTCCAAAAAACTAGCTGCCTTCCGTACCACTGCATGAAAGGAAGCAGCCTCCTCAGTATATTCCCCCGGGGATGAAATATCCCACTCAGGGGAAGTGTCCAGCCCACTGGCCGACTCCAGTCCACGCAGCCCATCACCCGAGTCCTCTAGCTCTCCTTCCTCCAGGGCTCGTTGGTACTCCTGCTCTTCTAATACACGGAGAGCACGTCTCCTCGAATGAAGTCGTTGTTCAATACGCGGAGTCGACAATGCCTCCGCCGAAGTCGAAGATCGGCGCCGATCTTCAGAAGCCACCGACGCCACAGGTAACTTCGGCGCCGACGAAAGAGCAGCTGAAGCAGATGGACCCACCGGAGTCACAGGCCGAAATCCCGACGTCGACGTCGACGGGATGGAAATCCCCGGGGCCAATCCTTCTGACGCCACCGGAGCGGCCACCGGCGCCGACACTGGCGCCGAGCCCACGTTCCCAAAAGGGAGAAAGGGCATAAAGGGTACCGGCCGAAGAGGCGCAGGATCACCCAAAGAAAAGGCCAAAGGCCCAGCCGGAGCACCCCCTGGAGCCATCTGTTGGAAGATGGCATACATCGCATTCATCGCATATCGGCTCCAGGGGTGGGAAAAGCCGGATACTGAGGTGCCTGTCTCGGAGGCGACCCCGACGCCGGCCTCGACGTCTGCGCTGGAGAAAACACCTGAGGCTCCAATACCTCAATCACCGACGCCTGTCCAGGTGAAGTTGGAGACGCCGGAGAGGGCAACGGCGTCGAAGGATGCGGCGTAACCGTGGGACTGATCTCCCATGTCCTTCGGCGCCGATCCGAAGACCTGGAACGAGTCTCCTTCGAATGACGCCGAGATTCTCTACGGCGCCGGGAGTCTCGATGACGCCGATGTCTTGGAGAAGAAGACTTCTTGTGATGCTTCTCCTTCGATTTTGCCATAAACAGCTTCGCCTCACGTTCTTTGAGGGCCTTTGGATTCATGTGCTGGCATGAATCACAAGTCGAGACGTCGTGGTCGGAGCTCAAACACCAAAGGCAATCGGAATGAGGATCCGTCACCGACATCTTGCCTCCACACTCACGACAAGGCTTAAATCCAGACTTTCTCTGCGACATTATTACCACAGCGAAAGACTACGCAGCAAAAATACACTGTAACCACAAAAGTAACAGTTGCTCCCTCGAAGATAACCGTTTCGAATGCACGGAAAAAAGGGAACTGACGTCCGCACGTCGTCGAGGACCTCTTATTGCCTGTATGACGTCAGACGGCGTCGCGTGGGCTAGAGTGACGTCCTCGTCGACGTGCAGAGACTAGTAAGAAGATTTCCGTCGAATGCTGGCGCCATGGGAGTATTCATTAGGTGAGGAATCCACAGGTAGTTGTATCCATCAGAATAGTGGAGCCAGGTGGAGGGAATCTAGAGTAATAGTCCTCCATCATCTGCTGAAGACTGGCTATCAAAGAAACAGGCATCTGGATCGTCTGCTCCTGTTGCTCTTGAGGTTGTACGTGACTCTGCGGCTGTTGACCTAAATAGAGCTGGTCACTCTCCTCTTCATCCTCCTCCTGACATTTAATACGTAGTTCTGAAGGGCTACGTGCCACTGGGAAAAAAACGTCATCCGAATATATGTCATCTTCCTCCTCCACGTCAGCAAACAGATGCTGCGGGGGTACTGGTGCGACTTTACTACGCGATGTATTAGACGGTAACAGGTGAGTAGATTTACTCTTTATCTGCAGAATCCTTTGAGGTAAGTAAGGAGATGCTCCATATTGTTTGGATATAGATTCAGGAAATTGAGCCGTTGACGGAGTCGTTGTCGACGATACGTTCGTCGATGGTGTTCTCGTCGACGGTGTAGGCGTTGACAAAGCCGCGTTAGCGGTGTCGTCATCGGCGGTGCGAGCGTCGACGGAGTTGCCGTAGACGGTGCCAGTCTCTCCGTCGACAAAGTTGACGCTTTTGATGGCAAATTAGATTGCTGCGGCGTCGATGCTTCCGTTGGTGGGATCGTCGACGACGAGCTCTGGAGCTTACCTGTTGATGAGTGCGTCGACGTTAGAGACCTCACCTTTTTCCCCGCCGACAGTCTCTTTGTAATCTTTAAGGTGTGAGCAGGCGAGGGACCGTATTTCAAGCTCACCGACGTTATGGTTGTAGATGACAGCGGAGATGAAGTAATAATCATTGGCGACGATGGAGCTGTAAATGTGGCCGTCGCTGTTGTCGTCGATGAAGGAAGACCTGCGGTCGTCAACGGCGCCGTTGACGGTGTGGAAATCTTGGATGTCGACGGTGGTAGGGAACTTGAAGATCTTTTGAGCTTTTTTGAAGTTGTAGCAGGAGTAGATGGCTCAGAACTAACCTTACCACTATGTTCCCTGGATGTTGATGGGTGTTCCTCAGGTCTGTCCTTAACCACATGCAGCTTCTTAGCTGACTTACTTCTCTTGGGGGAGAAGCTCTCCACAGACCTTTTCCTCTTCCTTGAGGCCACTGATGTATCGCTGTCCTCCTCCTCAGAGAAAGTTTCTCTGGATTTTCGCTTTTGAAGCCAAAGCAGGAGTCTGGCTTCTCTGTCTCTGAGAGTCTTATTAGGAAATGTCCTGGAGATCTTACAATCCTTGACCTTATGTTCAAGATTGAGACAGTATATGCAGTCTTTGTGAGGGTCTTCACAATGAAGCCTTAACTTTCCACAGGTACCACAAGGTCTAAACAAACCTTTTCTAGCTGTAGACATGATGGAAAAGAACTACAGCCAATCCAAGAGTGAAAGCTGAACAATATCTCCTAAAGAGAAAGTAAACTGAGCAGAGCTCAGGGAGACTCCCTTACACACGACGTGCGGTAGAAAATCTGAGAGACTGAGCTTCTGTGCTGAGGATTCTAAAGGAGTGGTCGCGCCTGATTCGCTGAGCTGAGTTTTAGTCCTTTTCTAATGAGGCTGATAGCTAGAAAAGTGAATGTCTTTTTGCCATTGACTACAATGAAAAAAAAAAAAGGGAATGTATCTGTTTATTGCTTTCTATGTACCATGGGACTCCCACTTCGACGATGGGAAGTGATTCAAGCATGTGAATCTATGAAAGATACCCCAATACTGGAGAATGAACAATTCACTGTCACAGAAGACTCACAGCACAAGTAGCAGAAGTGCAAGCTTCCCTAGCAAACATCAAGTACTGCACAGGTAATATGGATGAATAATTCACAAACAGGCTCAGAAGATTTACAGCAAGAGCATAAGAAGTGCATGGTTCTCTCACCAAGACCAGTCACAGCTGGGTTACTACCTCACACCAGATCATTAGGAACACTGTCTCCAGCCCTGAACTTTTCACCTATAGATCATGGTTTTGAGGTGTGTTACTCTAAGTAGTTGAACTGAAATCAAACAAGACTACAACACCCACAGTGCATTGAGCTAACCCAAGGTCCAGGGCTGGAAATGAGTCTGTAATGGCCTGGAGGGAGGTGGTCAGCTTAGTCCTAGCATGTGAAGGGTCAGTACAAGCTTCAATCACAGAGAATAGTTACAGCACTGACACAATGGTTCAAGCTTTCTACAAAACTAAACAATAGGTACAACACGCAAATACTTCAGGCTTGCATAATGTTTTGAAAGTGCTATACAACAGCTTATACAATAAAGTACAGTACAGAAGCACTGCAAGCTTATCTCAGAAATTGACAGCCTCACAGACTAGGTGTGTGTCTTTGCGTGTGCTCATGTGTGTGTGTAGCTCTGACAGAGAACAGTGGACTGGTGGACCATCGGCACAGACAGAGCAGCTTCCATAGCCACCATAGCTACCAGTGCTAACAGTGCCCACATGCATCTACATGCCTCGCAATGCCACATTGAAGACAAGGCATCATGTTGTCACATATCAGGCATCAGGGCTGGGGTGCCTGTAGGAAGGCGGCAGCCAAATTCCTTGATAAAATCTTCCAGGTGATGTGGCATCTCAGCCCTGCAACAGTCTCTGAGTGTCTGATTAGCCCATGCTAGGTCCAGCATGGATTTGGGGAACACCAGGATCTCGAACAGTAAAATGGATCCAACCTGAATTTACTCCCACATAAGCAAGACCCAAAGACTCAAGTGTTTCAGGTGTCCAGAGTTCTGCTCTACAAGGACAATGGACAGACAGATTACAATCCTCCTATCATTCAGTTTAGGCGAGAGGTTCCAAAGAACGAGTTACTTACCTTCGGTAACGACTTTTCTGGTGGATACATTAGCTACCTGTGGATTCCTCACCTAATGAATACTCCCACTGCGCCAGCATTCGACGGAAATCTTCTTCCTAGCTTCTGCGCGTCGACGAGGACGTCACATTTGCCCACGTGACGCCGTCTGACGTCATACAGGCAATAAGAGGTCCTCGCCGACGTGCCGACGTCAGTACCAAGATTTTTTACGTGCCTGAGAACAATAATCCAATGAGATGAAAGACAATAGCAATATTTCATGACATTGTCAACAACACATCATTGCGAGAAGATGGACCACTAATTTAATTAAAAAAAAATTTTTATTTTTTTTTAAAACAAGTAAATAAATATATAAACTAAATATATATATATATAGATATATACAAATGCACATATATACAAAATCTATACCAATCCTCAAAGCCAAGAGGAGCACACTCAAGAATTACTTGGTTAGACCAAACAGGCAACGGGGAGGCGGGTGGGACCGTGAGGAATCCACAGGTAGCTAATGTATCCACCAGAAAAGTCATTACCGAAGGTAAGTAACTCGTTCTTCTGATGGATACAACTACCTGTGGATTTCTAACCTAATGAATAGAGTCCCAAAGCAGTACCGCGCTCGGTGGTGGGTGCCTGAATGGTCAAACCAAGAAATCCTGCAGCACTGACCGTGCAAAATGGCCGTCCCTTCTGACCTCAGAGTCCAAACAGTAATGTTTCGCAAAAGTGTGAAGGGACGACCAAGTTGCGGCCTTGCAGATGTCGACCACAGGAACACCTCTGGCCAAGGCCGAAGTGGCCGACTTAGCTCTGGTGGAATGAGCTCTAATACCATCAGGAGGATCCTTCTTTGCCAAAGAGTAACACATTTTAATGCAAAGAACAACCCACCTGGAGAGTGTTCTCTTGTGGACTGCCTTTCCTCTCCTCTTTCCCACGTATCCGATGAAAAGCTGATCCTCCAGCCTGAAATCCTTCGTCCTGTCTATGTAAAAGCTTAACGCCCTCTTTGGGTCCAAGCAATGTAGTCTCTCGTCTTCCTTTGAAGGATGAGGCGGAGGATAAAACGTGGACACAGTAATTGTCTGGGCCAAATGAAAGGGTGAAACAACCTTCGGAAGGAAAGCAGCCTTGGTCCTCAACACCACCTTATCCCCATAAAAAGGTGTATAAGGGGGTTTTACCGATAAAGCCTGCAACTCACTCACTCTCCTTGCAGAAGTTATAGCAACCAGGAAAACTGTTTTAAGAACTAACAATCTTAAGGGGCAAGAATGCATAGGCTCAAAAGGGGACCCCATAAGGAAAGTTAGGACCAAGGACAAATCCCATTGAGGCATAACAAAAGGATTTGGAGGAAATGTATTCATAAGGCCCTTCAAGAATCTAAGTACTATAGGAGATTTAAATAACGAAGGCTGGTCTGGAAGGCAAATGAAGGCTGACAAAGCAGACAAGTAACCCTTAACAGTAGCCACTGCACAACCCCTCTGTGCTAAAGACAAAGCAAAAGATAAAACGTCTGACAAATGAGCACGTAAGGGATCAATCTGTCTCTCTCCACACCATACCACAAATTTAGACCACCTATTAGCGTAGATAGATTTAGTGGAGTGTCGCCTGGCCGCTAAAATAACATCCACTACATCAGGCTGGAGAGAAAAGGAACTCAGGTTGCCCCGCTCAATCTCCAGGCATGAAAGTGCAGACTCTGGAGGTTGGGGTGTAAAACCTGCCCCTGCGACTGCGAGAGGAGGTCTGCCCTGAGAGGGAGACGGAGCGGAGGGCACAGTGAGAGTTGGAGAAGGTCGGAATACCACACCCTCCTTGGCCAATCCGGAGCAATTAAGATTACTTGGGCCCGGTCTTTGCAAATTTTCCTCAACACTCGAGGAATCAAGGGTATGGAGGGAAACGCGTAAAGCAACTGGTCGCACCAGGTTCTCTGAAACGCATCCCCCAACGCTCCTTGCACCAGATACTGGAGGCTGCAGAATAACGGGCAGTGCGAGTTCTCCCGGGTGGCAAACAGATCTATCCGGGGAAACCCCCACATCTGGAAGATTAGACGGACTTGATCTGGATGGAGACGCCACTCGTGGTCGGCCGAGAAATGGCGACTGAGACTGTCCGCACGTACATTCAAGACTCCGGACAGATGATTTGCTACGAAGCAAATCTGATGGTCCTTTGCCCAGGACCATAGCCGAAAAGCTTCTCTGCAGAGAAGATACGACCCCACTCCTCCCTGAATGTTTATATACCACATCGCGGTAGTATTGTCCGTCAGGACCTGAACCGACTGACCACGAAGGGATGGGAGGAAGGCCTTGAGAGACAGACGTACAGCCCGTAACTCTAACAGATTGATATGAAACATCTGTTCCTGTGGAGACCAAAACCCTTTGATCTCCAGGTCCCCCAGATGAGCTCCCCACCCTAGAGTGGAAGCATCCGTTATGACCGTAGCCCCTGGTGGAGGCTGCGTGAACGGCCTTCCCCGGGAAAGATTGTCATCCGCAATCCACCACTTCAAATCCGTGGCAGCATCTCTGGAGATCTTGACAGAACCTTCGAGATCTCCTTTGTGTTGAGATCACTGCCTTCGGAGGCACCACTGAAGAGCCCTCATGTGCCAGCGAGCATGTTTGACCAACAGTATGCAGGAGGCAAACAGACCGAGAAGACTAGGACCTTGAGGACTGGAATGACCGCTCCATTTTGAAACATTGGAACCAACGCCTGAATGTCTTGAATCCTCTGAGGCGGAGGAAAGGCTCGATTCAATGTTGTATCCAGTACTGCCCCTATGAACAGGAGGCGCTGAGAGGTCTCTAGGTGAGATTTGGGCACGTTCACCGAAAAGCCCAGGTCGAACAACAACTGGGTTGTCGACTGCAGATGATGCAACACAAGCTCCGGGGACTTGGCTTTGATCAACCAGTCGTCCAGGTAAGGGAATACTGCTATCCCCTTCCTCCTGAGCTCTGCTGCAACCACCGACATCACCTTTGTGAAGACTCGAGGTGCTGAAGTAAGACTAAACGGGAGGACCGCAAACTGATAGTGCTGCGACCCTACCACGAAACGGAGATACTTCCTGTGCGACTTGAGTATCGGGATATGAAAATAAGCATCCTGCAAGTCGACAGACACCATCCAATCTCCCTTGTTCAACGCCAAAAGCACCTGAGCTAGGGTCAGCATCTTGAACTTTTCCTGTTTGAGGAACCAATTCAAAATCCTCAGGTCCAGGATTGGTCTCAACCGACCATCCTTCTTGGGAATCAGGAAGTACCTTGAATAACAACCTTGACCCTTTTCCTGCTCTGGAACCAACTCCACCGCGCCCTTTGAAAGGAGGACTTGAACCTCCTGTTCTAACAACAGGAGGTGTTCTTCTGAACAATAAGATGGGCGGGGCGGGATGGGGGGCGGAAACTCCCGAAAGGGAAGGGTGTAGCCTTTTCTCACAATGCTGGTAACCCAGGCGTCTGATGTAATGACCTCCCACTTGTGAAGAAAATACAGTAACCTTCCCCCTACAGGAGAGGAGTGAGTGGGAATAGGTGGAAGCCTAAGGCTGCTTCCCCTGCTGCACCCCTCCAGAGGAAGAGGAAGAGGCAGAGTGCTGCTGAGAGGCTCCCCTGGTACGAACCCTACCCCTCCCTCTAAAAGATCTATAGGAGAGAGAGGAGGTAGGCTGCTGGAATTTCCCCCGAAAGGAGGAAGAGGATGAGCCACGACCAAATCCTCGAAACCTCCTAAAAAATCTGGAGGAGGTAGAAGAAGTGGCTTGTAATCCTAACGACTTGGCCGTGGCCCTGCTCTCCTTAAACCTCTCCAAGGCCGAATCTGCCTTGGCACCAAAGAGCTTGTCCCCATCAAAAGGGAGGTCCAACAGGGTTGACTGCACATCTGATGAGAACCCTGAGTTGCGAAGCCAAGCCTGTCTTCTCGTAACCACAGTCGTGTCCATCGCTCTAGCCACCGAGTCAGTTGTGTCCAACCCAGATTGGATAACCTGGGTTGCAGCAGCTTGAGCGTCTGACACGAGATTCAACAGCCCTTGAGGAACCTCTGTATGCATAGATGTTATTTCGTCCATCAGAGCATAAATGTACCTCCCCAAAATACACGTAGCATTGGTGGACTTTAACGCCATGCTACATGATGAGAACACTTTCTTGGATTGCATATCCATCTTCTTGGAGTCCCTATCTGATGGCACTGATGGAAAAGACCCAGGCGCAGACCTCGCCGAGCAGGAAGCCTGGACCACCAAGCTTTCAGGCGTAGGGTGTCTGGTAAGAAAGCCAGGGTCAGATGGTGCAGCCCGATACCTCCTGGCCACAGACCTATTGACAGCCGAGGAAGATACCGTCTTCTTCCAGACCTCCAACACAGGTTCCAGCAGCGCCTCGTTAAACAGCAAAAGAGGTTCTGCTGATGTAGAGGCCGGATGTAATACCTCTGTCAGCAGATTCTGCTTTGCCTCAGTTACCGGCAAAGGCAGTTCCAGAAAGTTAGCTGCCTTCTTTATCACAGCATGAAAAGTGGCCGCCTCTTCAGTATACTCCCCTTGAGATGACAAGTCCCACTCAGGGGAAGTATCAAGGCCACTAGCGGTGTCCAGCCCATGAAGACCCTCGCCAGAGACTTCAATTTCTCCTTCCTCCAGGATCTGCTGATACTCTTGTTCTTCCAAGAGACGGAGAGCACGTCTCCTCGAGTGCAGCCTCTCCTCAATCCTCGGCGTCGACATGGCGTCAGCAGATGTCGAAGAACGACGCCGATCACCGGATCCGTCCGACGCCGGGTCAACAGGCGCCACAGGTAGCTTCGGCGCCGAACCAGGAGTCGGATGAAGAGAAGACTGCTTCGGAGTCGCAGAAGGCCCAGACGGCGTCACTGGCCGAAACACCGAAGCCGCTGGAGTCGAAACTTCCGGAGCCGAAGTCCCTGGAGCCACCGGAGCCGACACCGGCGCCGAGCCCACGTTCCCCAGGGGGAGAAAGGGCATGAAGGGTGCTGGTCGCAGCGGAGCCGGAGCACCCAAGCTAAAAGCCAAAGGACCCGAAGGCCCAGCCGGTGCGCCACCTGGAACCATCTGCTGGAAGATGGAAAACATCGCATTTAAAAATGCGGTATTATCGGCTCCAGGGGCCGGAAAAGCCGGATACTGGGGTGCCTGGATCGAAGGCGACACCGACGCCGGCCTCGACGTCTGCAACGTCGGAGAGAACATTTGAGGCTGTGGCACCTCAAATACTGAAGGCGGGTGGCCCGAAGACCTAGGCGAAGTCGGCAAGGCTGGAGAAGGCAACGGCATTGATGGATGAGGAGTGACTGTGGGACTGACTTCCCAAGTCTTCCGACGCCGAGTCGATGGTGACCTCGACCGAGACCTCTCCTTACTCGACCGGTGCCATGATTCCCGACGGCGCCGGGAGTCTCGATGACGCCGATGAGACTTCGGCGAGGAGGATTTTCTATGGTGCCTCTTCTCCTTTTTCTTCGACTTCGCCATAAAAAGTTTGGCCTCTCGCTCCTTCAGGGCTTTCAGATTCATATGCTGACATGAATCACACCTGGCCACATCATGGTCGGAACTTAAACACCACAAACAGTCCGAATGTGGGTCCGTAACCGACATCTTGCCCCCACGCTCTCGACAGGGCTTAAAACCTGACTTCCTCTGAGACATAGTAACCTCAGAGAAAAAAACACATCCAAAAAAAAAAAACACACTGTAACTGCCGAACAGCAACAGTAGCTCCCTCGAAGATAACCGTTTCGAATGGCACGGAAAAAAGGGAACTGACGTTGGCACGTCGGCGAGGACATCTTATTGCCTGTATGACGTCAGACGGCGTCGCGTGGGCAAATGTGACGTCCTCGTCGACATGCAGAAGCTAGGAAGAAGATTTCCGTCGAATGCTGGCGCAGTGGAAGTATTCATTAGGTGAGGAATCCACAGGTAGTTGTATCCATCAGAAGGGGACAATTCACATATCAACCAAGTGGTACCAATATGATCATATATCTACAGGCAAGAATCAGACGAGATGTAACATGGTGCCAAGGGCGTGGCTTGGTCAGTAAGATTGGGGGGTGTGAGCTTCAGATCTTCCAACAATCACGCTGGCATACAATGTTAAAATATATTATGTGACAAGCAGGGTGCATGAAAGGAGCCTAAGTGGCAGTGGAAAGGGAGAGAAGTGTGGACTGATAGGAGGACTAAATAAGATAAAACATAGTATTGTGTAAAATAACTAACATTTTTTAGGAATCTCAAAACAGAGAGATGGAGAGTGTATGTGTGCGTTTTTGCCTGTGTGTATGTAAAACTTCCTACTGAAATCTGACAGACACCTCACCATACCCGACTGAAAGCCCCTCATCCAACTATTTATCAGATAATACAGTTACTGGAAAGGGATGTAACACACCCCTGAAGCTACGCCCAGGCATGCTGCCAAAGCCCACCTAACAGAACAAGCTGAAGGCACTACCCTGTAACAAAATCAGTCATGGCCAGGAGAGGACTCAACATGACTGTGCTTCATTATTATATCGTAATATATTCTTTGGTAGATGATTACCCGCCTCTGGTAACTAGCTACTACTTAGTGTTCAATATCATGTGATTTCTAGCAGCGTTCTCATGACCTCATCTTATCAGATCACGTGGTTAATGTACATGCTCCTTCAAGGTATAGGACCAGAATATCAGTACCAAAATATATACTGTTGCCTCTATAAGCCAAGAGTTTGGCCTAAAGTTATTACATTTGGCGTGCATTTCTGATGGTGCGGGGCACACCCTACAATAGCTGCGTATCTGCCACAAACTCCAAGTACAAGACATGTCACAATCTGTTGGCTTGTGCTTGTTTGTGAGCATCATACCCTTAGCGCACACTGTTGGTCCACCTGAACTTCTCGAAATATACTCTATCTTCCTGCATTGCACCTTGACATTCCATTCTCAGTCCACAGCCTGTGGACGTGGCCTTCAGCACAAAGTGTGGCATGAGAGCACGTTTCCTCTTCACATTATCTCTAATAATCCATGGGAGAAGCACTTAGTAGTCTCATGGGCCTAGGCGGCTGTCTCCAGCTTTCCATAATTCCCCTTCAAGCTCCCTAATTATGTTATTTCCTCAACACTTCTAATTGCTTTTCTCCAAGTACAGAAAGCACAAGTAATCTGGGCCTGGTGACAGGTCTGATGATGGCTGTCAGCGCCTTGGGGAGGGAGTAAAGGAGACAAGTCAGAAATCTTGTTTCAGTACCCAGTCCACAACCACAAATGAACCAACAATAGCTCCTCCACTGTAGCCTTTGCCCGCTTGAAACCGCTGAACCAAACAATCAGTTGTGTCGCAGAGAACAATGACCAACAATTCAGCAACTTGACAAAATAATTTTTCTTTCAAAAAGACAATTGTTCTCTTAGAATGCACCAATATTGCTACTTTGGGCAGAACAAATCATGGTTTTAACTTGTCCAGCATTCAGTGTAAAATTCTGCAGCTTGCAATGACAATTTGCAGAACTATATGCACAAGAAGCGGGTATGTCGCAAATAAGAGCGGTGATTTAAGCATTTTCTTCACACAGTGTGTTGATGACATAGCGGGTAATGTAATATTTTTTTATCCCTATGTATCTCTTCCACCCCTTGTATATTCTAGCCAGGACATCGAATCTCTCTCTCTGGATCAGACAATGCTTAAGAACCACCTTTGAGAGACAGGCAGGACTGGGTGCACCTATGTTCCAATCTTGAGTCAACAGTAAACTGGAGACCCTATTTCAGAAGTTAAATTTTAATCAAGTTCATGCAGTATTCATCAGACCTCGCATGTTTCATTGATTCACTGTGATTAGAGCATCCAGGCCAAGATTTTTCTTTGCATTCTGGGATTTGTAGTCCCTCTTATTACATTATGGGTTCAGGAGTACAAATACCAAAACATAAAGACTATCCCTCAACGGAATTCTCTACTCATTTGTAGAAGTAGGCAACTTTAGAGGTCTGCATACAAGAAGCGAGTACTACTGCGAGCTGTTACTTTTACTATGGGTCAGATCTTGGTAGCATGGCCGAGATTTCTGTAAGGGTGTACAATTGACCAGTTTTGTAGCACACACTAAGCGTTTTCATGGTGCATAGATAACACATGGTAATAACAGAGATCCGGGGTATTCATTTTATCAACCCTCAAAGAAAGGGTCAGCCACAACGACCTCAAGTAGTAACTGTAGTTTACATCGTGTGCACCCAACCCACTGAGCATTTTTATCCCTATAATTATACATCTCTCTAATGCAGCATAAATGTCGACTGGGGTGCGGATATGTTTAATAAATTAGAATGCGATTTTTATTTGAGGAGTATAATATGCCACAGGTGTGGGATGGGAGTCTTCTTTAGGAACTCAGTGCATGCTCTTTGTAGCAGATTAGTACCTTTCTTATATGATGTTGTATGCAGTAAAGTACCATTGTGAGACTCATTTTCAATTTATCAAACCTCTTAAATGTATTGTTAAAAAGATTTGATCTAACACCCATTCTTCAAGAAACATGCTTAGGTCACAAACATCTTTTGATTCACTTGACAGTGACTGTCATGGTCCAATCCAGATGTTGTTAGGTTAGGCAATGATCATCCTACAGGCAAGTAATAAGTATCTTCTTCAGGTATGACAACCAGACTAGATCTAACTAGCTCATTAAGGTATCGCACTCTAGACGAGGTATCATCAGCCAATGCAGATATCACACACCAGACTAGGTATCACCAGCCCATGTGGTATTACACTCTAGACTATGTATCACTAGCTCATGAAGGTACCACACTCTCTACAAGGCATCATCATGTCTTGCAGATATAACACACCAGACTAGGTAAAATGAACTCTTGCAGATATCACACTCCAGACTAGATATTGTCAGCCCATGCAGGTTTTACATTCTAGACTACGTATAGCTAGCTCATGCAGGTCCCACACTGTACACGAGGTACCATCAGCTCTTGCAGGTATTACACACCTGACTAGGTATCACTGGCTCATGCAGGTACCACACTCTAGACAACGTATCATCAGCTCTTGCAGATATTACACTCCAGACTAGGTATTATCAGCTCTTGTAGTTATCACACTTCAGATTAGATCTCATCAGCTCATGAAGATATCACGTTCCAGAGTTGGTATGGTCATTTATTGCAGGAATCACACTACAGTTCTGCATGAGCTGATGAATGTCATACTACAGAATGGGTATCATCAGCTTTTGTACGTATCGCACTCCAGAGTAAGTAACCGTGGCTCATACAGGTATCACATTCAAGGCTCTGTATCACAAAGCAGGTATCGCAACTTAGACCAATTATCATCAGCTCTAGTATGTATCATGCACCAGACCATATGGACAGAAATGATGGCCTCTCCCAGACAAGGTATCATCAGCTCCTGCATCAAGGGTTCCATTTGTTAGAAACCAGAACAGGTGGAATCAACAACTGGCCTAGAATCATCAGCCAGTACAGTTTTTGCGTTTCATACTTGTGATTGTTAACTCGAGCAGATACCACTCATTATACTGCATAATTTGCCTTTTCTTGGGGCATGATTCTCTCAACCCTGCTGCATTAGTTGCCTTTCTTGGTGCATGGTTCACTCAACCCTGCTGCAGAATGTGCCTACGTCACACTGTGCTGCCTAATTCCAGTGTCCCTGGGTATTATCAGCTCATATAGGTATCACATCTCAGACCAGGTATCATCCGGTTATGTTGGTATCACAAGGAAGACCAGTTACTATCAGCGGGGTTGGCCAACAAGCCCCAGACCAGGTATCATCAGCTGTGGAAGACATGTCCTAGGCCAGGTATCAACTGCTCAGGTAGGCATCATGTCCCAGATCATGTATCATCAGCTGTGGTAAGCATCATGTCTCAGACAGACCAGGTACCATCATCTGTGGTACCCAGACCAGTGTGGTAGACATCATGTCCTAGACCAGGTATCAACAGCTCAGGTAGGCATCAAGTCTCAGACAAGGTATCATCAGCTCAGGTAGGCATCAAGTCTCAGACCAGGTATCATCAGCTCAGGTAGGCATCAAGTCCTAGACCAGGTATCATCAGCTGTGGTAGATATCAAGTCCTAGACCAGGTATCATCAACTGTGGTATACATCATGTCCTAGACCAGGTATCATCAGCTATGGTAGACATCATGTCCTAGACCAGGTATTATCAGCTCAGGTACGCATCATGTCCCAGACCAGGTATCAGATGCTCTGGTAAATATTACCCACAGGGGCAGAAATGGTAGTCTCTCTGAGAGAAGTACCATCTGCCCCAGCATCATTGAGTCTTCTTGTTACTCAGACCCGGTTCTGGAGGAGTCAGGTGGGCGAGACCTACCAAAGGTAGCCCCCCCAGCCCTCCTAATTCCCATTCAGAAGCAGAAGAATGTCAGTTTGTGTTTTTTTGTGTGTGTTTTGCGTGCGTATTTACAAGAGCACTGAGGCCAAAGGCCTTTGTTGCAATAACAAAGTCCATGTTTTCTTCAGCTGTTCACATGGATAGGGCATTCTCAATGTCTTCAGCGTCAAACTTTAATCTGTTTACTACCTGGGTAAATCAGTGCACAGATCAGTGACTCCAGCACGCAAATATGCCATATGCCATCGCCTCCTATTGGCATCACATATGGCGACGGGCATCTCTGGCACCATCTGGTATCAGGGCACATATCAGGAAGCCTCCGCTCCTGCAGGGCTCAAGGCCCAGACTTGGTATAAGCAGGTGCAGGGGATATCGCACTAACTCTACTCCTCCCCATCGTCGCCGAATAACCGAGACGCTACTTGTTGTCGCCATCCCAGAATGCATTGTGGATACAATATCTGGACAAACAAGAAGCAAACTGGTTCGGCCAAAGATAGAATTGGTGACGATATTTTATGTCAAAAATGCTCATTTCTGAAGGTATCAGAAGATCTGTTGTACATAGACACTGATGAGAGGGAGGAAGGGCGAGCATTTGTCTCCAGATAAAGGACACGCAGCGATTGGGGCAACAGGTATCTCAACAGACAGGCAGGCCGTGGAATTGATCACGCTCGTCCCCGTCCAGATAAACCTATCACAAGAAATTCCCCGACACAATCCGACCACACACAAGAGCCACGAGAGCGAAAACAAATCCCAGCGCTTGAAACACAATTATCCCACTGAGGCTTCTGGATAGATGGTGCTTTTCAACGTGTGGGAGGGGCGCCGGGTGAGGGGAGCAAGGAAAGTAGAAGAAAAAAGAAAAGAAGTGCAAGAAAAAAACTTTAAAAAATGTAAACGGAAAGAGAAACAGAAAAGGCGTAACAAATACGAAAACATTTCCCTAGTATTTGTGTACATATTCCGATATACTGAGAATCGGGCTAACACAGATTAAGTTTGTTTTCATTATGTTTAATATTTTCGTGCCTATGTGCTCCCAGTTATAGCAACTATCCCTTTTGGCATCTCTCTACTTGTTGTTAAAACAAAAGGATGACATGGGTATTTGGGCATGGGTATTTAGGCAAATGTCTTGTCATGTAAAATAATAAGTATTGGAGAAGCCAGTAGGTCTTACCTTTTGTCTTTCCCAAAGCACACCTATTCAGAATCGGCCAAAAAGGGCGAACTGTATTGCCAATGCGCAACATGTGCAGAATAAATAAATAAAATCTGTAATGAATCGTATGTGCACACGTGATCAGACATGTTCATGTAGAAATCACAACGGGACAGCGGCCCTAGCGTTACCAAGCATGTAGCCGCATCTGTCGACATGCATACGGGGGCAGCTTCATTCAGTTCCTTCCATTTTGATTTTAATTACCATTCCAAGATGGTGGGCATCATTTTGGAACAGTAAATTAAAACAAGCATTTACAATGCAACGGGTCTCGCGTTTGCTCATGTTAGAGCTGATCGCGTTGTAAACTCCTAACCCGACTTTTCACCTATCGGGCAAAAGTGCATTTATGTACATACCCCGAAAAAGTGAAATTAACTATGTAAAGCGCTCGACTTCTGCCAAGCGAGATCGCGCTCGTAAATTCGAGAAAAAGAAGTCCACGAGCCCGATGGAAAACAGCGAGCCTCGCATGTTTTCTGTACTTGGTCGCTGCGCTGGAGGAGGGCTAGCCACCGGAAAAGGCTTGAAGTATGGGTGCCTTGGACTAATGAAAGAAAGCAGATTTTATTAGGCAAGCCCACGAACCAATAAAAAACACGGAGGTGAAGTTGACAGGGCTCCGAGCACTTTTCTAAATACTAAAGCGTCTTGCTGCGATACGCATGCGCGAGCGCATGCAACGCAGGCTCGACCCTAAAAATGTAAAAAAGAGTGCCAAAAACAGATATTACAAAAGGAGAGGTCCAGCAGAAAACTGCAGCTGCCAGGGCTCTCAAGGTAAAAACAAGCATAAAATAATAATAATAATACTAAAAAAAGAATGATATGCAAGACTGTCAGGGAGGGCCCAATGGAGAGACGATGGGTGGCAGCAGTGCTTTAAATGGAAAAATAGAAGTGCAGGTACTCTGTACCAGAGTACCTGCTTGTTTCTGAGAAGTGCCGGTACTCTCCTATTAAAAGTATTACGTTTTTCTTGAGATATGCCGGTACTCTCCCTCTCAAAATAAAAAAGTGCCGGTACTCAGTACCGGAGAGTACCGGCCCATTTAAAGCACTGGGTGGCAGGAATAAATAAATGACCGAAAAGTGAACCGTAGCAACTGAGGAGCAGACTGGGAGGGGTGTAAAAATAAAAAAATAAAAAATGGGCAGTACAGAAAGGGGTATGGGAAGCAACGGACAGGCTAGTGGCAGAACTGGGGTACAACATGGAGGTGGGTGGGGTTTTAGTGGGAAGACGCACACGAAAGAGAACAATAAATAGCTCCCTGAATATAAGCAGTACAAGGATACAAGCCATCCAATCAAACGAGTGGTAAGGAAACTATAGTCCTGGCAGTGCTTAAAGTGAGCCAGTTGTCGCAGGTGGAGCTGACCAGCACTCCTTTTTGGAGAAACAGCTCTTGTTTTTTTATCATCAGACTTTGACCAAAAGAGAGAAAAAAAACAAGATGGGAAGAAGAAGGAAGAGAAAGACAAAAAACGGTGACAAAGGAAGAATGAAGAGATGAAAAATAACCTGCAAGAGTGACATAAAGAGACATGGAGTGTCTGGTGGTGGATTAGAGATGCATGAGGTGAAAGCAAGACTATGCAACCTTGGTATTTGGCATTTCGACGTTTGATAGAAAGTCCTTGGCCTTCTGAGCAACATTTTGAGCCCCACCAGTTATTCTTTTACAAATTAAGCATGGTCTCCAGAGCATGGACGAACACTAGAAGAGGAAGCAAATGAGACAGATAAGAAGCAAGCGAGACTGATAATGCCACCCTCCAATATCAAATATCTCCCTTCACTGCCTTTCTCGTCTTGGCTAAGGCTCAACCTTGGCAAATCCTTCCTGCCTCCCCCACACTAGGGAGTGCCAGATGATGGAGGTTATCCCTAACTTGACACTAAATGTTGCAATTAAAACTGAACATTCCTCCTTACCTCTCGGCTGATAAGGGAACAGGGGGAGGATTCATTCAAGTGTTATCCGCACAAAAACAGAGATGCCACATGACTAAACATGTTTCATAGTATCTTGCTAAGATAGCTGCGCTGAATGGGTCGAATAGGTCACATTTGAGATGGAGTGGTGAAATTCTTTACCTGCCATACAGGACGTTGGTAAAATACACCACAATCACCTCACACCACCTTTTCTCAGACTCGACATTTGTTTCCACAACTGCACAGCTGTTACTTTTCAGCATTGCTGGGATTCAGCAGATGCTTCTAAAACAAAAAGCTACAAGGGATGTAAGAGATCACCTTTGAATATAATAATTGCCCACTTGGAGTGTTTCCTCCCTGCTCTTGGCAGTAGTACGCATTCCTCGCTACCCTTTACAAGCCTCATCCCCTTCTACCCCCGCCTCACCACGGCTAGCACCGAGAAACACATAAATCCACTGCGGTCTTCCTGGATGACAGAGACTGCGGGAGGAGGCTAGAGAAGACGACTTGGCAGCAGCCATGTTCCTTTCGCAGCCAAGTGTGGGAGAAGGAGACGGGGGCTCCAGGGAAATTGGCCCACATGCAGGGCCAGGAAGGGGCTGGGCACACGCAACCACTAATCGCCGTGGTATTCGGTCGTGGAGAGTGCGAAGGGGTGCACTCTGCACTGCGCAAAGCGGACTACTGCAAATCATTATAATGAGAGGAAGTGGCGGGTTTCCACACATTTCCACACCATGTGCATTCTGGCGCTGAGAAACCCATTGTGCGGTCTATGAAAAGTACATGTGCGAAAAGTGTATGGGAAATGTTCTTCAGACAAAAAGTGAGAGAAACTGTAGGGTGGAAAGTCCCTGGCCCAGTGGTCACGTGGTATCCTGCTCCATATTTTCACCGACTAGGCGTTTTTCCTTGTGCAGAAGAATATGGGTCGTAAACCCCTTGATAGGTGCTATCCACAGAAACGTGTGTCAATGTGCCGAATCTCTTAAAATGTAACTGTGCACCTCTTTTCATCTACACCAAGGACTTTAAGATTAAAAAAATCCTAAAAGCAGTCTCTGAGCCAAAAACTTACCATCAGTCTGAAGATGAGTCCAAATGTAAACCGATAGCGGCCAGACGGTTTCACTTTTGATGTCCCGGAAGAGGCACCAACTGGTGGCTTCAACTCTAACCTTGGAGCCAGAAGCAGATACGACTCCAAGGTTAAGACCCTGAGATGGAGAATTAGAAGGTGACTGCGTGTGCGTCCAAGGTTTAATGGATAAAGTAGAAGTGGTTTTCTTTGAGGTAGATAATCACACCATTTTACAAGCCCACATATAGGTTTTGAGTGAAGTGATTTATCCTCAGAGGGCAGTGACAATAATGAAAGAGAGGGTTTAAGGGCCAAAATACGGAGGGTTAGCCAACCTGTCCCATCCTCTTACGAATGCCTATCCTTCCCACAGATGCCCAACGTACATTTTTGCTTATTTATGTTTTTTGCTGGATGCACAAG
Organism: Pleurodeles waltl; assembly: GCF_031143425.1. Lineage (NCBI taxonomy): Eukaryota > Metazoa > Chordata > Amphibia > Caudata > Salamandridae > Pleurodeles > Pleurodeles waltl. The sequence continues at coordinate 661,737,421 of NC_090451.1, forward strand.
CTTCAACCATAGTATCACAATACCATGTGAGCTTCACCATAAGGATGCTTGCACAGTTTTGCGATAGCATGAGGTGGGGAGGGGGCGAGGCTGAAGCTTAACGGCAGCTTTTGTGGGAGTACTGCAGTACCACATGGGAGGGCTATGCTGGATCCTGCGTTATTACCACAGTGCCTGCAGCACAAAAACGTTTTTTTTTTTTTTTTGCATTTTTGGCATATGGGGTGCTTCTGGGTCCCCCACCTGAGGCTCTGGGTGTCCCTACCCTTATATACTATTTTTTCAATATTTAAGGCAAGGGGACTAAATCTAATGCAGCAACATTTTTTAAGTCAGATTAGTCAGTACCATGGGACTGGTCCGCATCTCACAGTACCAAAATGAGTGACAGAGAAAAAGCTTACTATGACAATCAGATGGTCCGAGTTTTAATTTTAGGTACTGTTAAGCCCCACTGGGAGTCCCACAGGCAGGGCCAGACAGGCCATTTATTTCACCCTTCCTCTCCGGTGCCTCTTCCATATTCCCCAGCTCCTCGAAGTTAACAGCAGCAGGCACAGGGAGGCCTCAAGACAGAAAGGGAGGGCGGGAAGGCAGAGAGAAAGCAATCCGAGAGAGTAGATGGAGACTAAATGAATGTATTGAAAGTGAGGAGACTAATGGAGTGGGGCTGGTTTGAGGATTTTTGCCAGGGCTGCTTTTGGTTCCCTAGGCTAGACCTGCCCACGGGACTAACTGTCCAGCTACACCTAACTTTTTAACTGCTGCAAGCCCCCCGCCCGAGAGCCTTTTTAAACGTAAATTTCACAAAAAAGGTTGAATAAATTCACATCAATTCACCCCAAAAAATAGTTTCCGAGTAAAGTGCTGACGTTTTGGCAAAGTTTGCGTAATTCCATTCAGATGTTTTTCTATCTTGGACAGCAACATTTCCAATGGGAATTAACATGGGAAATCACCATTTTTTGAACCCTGTCTTCTTGGACCGAGCTTGACAGATCAGCGCAAAGCTTTCCACGAAGGAGTTGAGGTGGATTAAATTTTATTTTATTTTTTGGATTGGTTTGTGTTAATTTCTCAAAAGGTGCCAAAGTTATCAGCAAAAAAACGTAACTAAGCCTTGAAGAGAAAGGACAAAACATGCTGTGGCTTGTCTCAGGTGGTTAATACTCCAATGGAGACTATATTACTACCCACAGGAACCACTTTTAGCAACCTTAGAAAAAACCCAGATTGTGAAAAAACACTATTAAGTTCTAAACCATGCCATGCAGTCTGCGTGCAGCTCCTTGAAGTTGGTTCATAGCTCACTGCACTATATTAGATGGGCTGTAACATATGAACAAGTAACACAAGCATTTGCAATGCAACGGGTCTCGCATTTGGTCGAGTTAGAGCTATTAGCGTTGTAAACTCCTAACTGGACTTTTCTTGCCTCCTGAACTGAAAATTAAAAGTAAAACTGTTTCACATTAGCGAGTCGATTCACAGCGCCACAGTCGCCATGAGCATCAGCGTGACGAGAGACACAAAGGAAAAAGAAGTTCTTTTGCAGTTAAACTTATCGGCAAAAGTGCAATTAGCCATGTAACAGGGACGGTGGCCAAGGCGGTAACAAAACCTCCCCAACGTAAACTATTTACCAATGTCATCAAAAGATTTTTGAAGGGCAAGTCCACGAATGAGTGGTAATGATGGGTGTGAGGTGGGCATTGTTAAAAGCCCAGAAACATACCTACACGCCGGAAAAGCAGCACTTGCGCAGTGCTATGCGCAACCTAGAAATAATCTGTGTGCGGAAAGAAGTAACTCACGTACCTATCAACATCAAATTCAAATCTCTGATCTGCATTTTACACAATGTTCTTGTAGCAGGCACATTAACCCTTAATGCTGCTTTATGAGTCAAAGCTGAGACTAAACAAAACAGAGATCTCCCAAGCAAATGCTTTGACCCCCTCCCAGTGTCATCGTACCGTTATTATTATCCTATTAAGCTTGCTGGACACACGAAGATTTCTGCAGCAGCCCCTATACAGTATAGATAAGTTCAGCCTGTTTGTGACCAGCTAGCAAGCCTGAACACATTTACCTTCAGGCTTATCCTTGTTAACAATTTCTTTGTGGCCGAGTTTTTTTTTTTTTTTACAAAATAAATAATAAGTTGACTGTCAGACTTGACCCTCCTGACTCCCGCGTCCCCCCCACACAAATAAACGCCCAATATATGGGTTTCCAGAATAGATTTTTTTTTCTCCACTTTCAGCTCTGTAGATAAACAGCAACCACATTAGCAGAGCAGATGCTAAACGCACAAGCATTGCCAATGAGCGGAATAAGTGAATGTGTTCAAGTGAAGACACAGGGAGAAGAAACTGTTCTAGACAAAGAGATGTGTATCTGGAGAGAGTGGGGTACTTTGCACTTACTGAAATCGTAAGTCACCTCCAATGGGCTCTGACCTCTCACCTAAGAAACACTGAATTAATTTCACTTGACTTGATCTTTAAGGCTATAACAAATGGAACAGTTAGAGCCGGTGGTTTACTCACACTTTCAAGGTTTTGTAATTTTTCACCAAATTAAGTAGCTATTCCTGGAATTAAGAATACAACGGTATTCGATCGGGATAAGTGACTACATTGATGTTTGAGCTCTAGAAAGAGTTAGGTGCAAATAATTTTAATTGGATTTGCATAACTAATAAAGCTAGACAGTTCAAAGCAGGCAGTTAGATCGAGGAACAGGGTGCAACTGCCCAATGCCACACACATATCTTAATTAAGGTGTGAAGCAGGAAAGGATCTCAGCATTGACAAATGTTGGAGGTGGACACGAGGTGTAATGACCATGTTACATTGGTGGTTGAGCAGACTGCCTTTGCGGCTACTTCTGTTTGTAATAAATTGTGGTCAGGGCGCTGGAATTATGCAGCAACAGAGGACCAAGTTATGCAGCAGGGTTGACTAAATTATGCAGCAAGAAAAAACAAATTATGCATAGCAATGCGGCACATTTTATGACATGTTACTTCATTATTTTCTCATTTTTAGGGTCGAGCCTGCGTCGCATGCGCTCACGCATGCGTATCGCTAGCGAGATGCTTTAGGTATAAGAAAAGGGCTCGTAGCCCCGTCGACGTCATGTCAGTGTCTTTCATTGACACGTTGGCTTGCCTGTTAGAATCCGCTTTCTTTGATTAGTGGAAGGCATGCATACGTCATGCCTTTTCCGGTGGTTAGCCCTCCTCGAGCGCAGCCACCAAGTACAGAAAACATGCGAGGCTTGCTGTTTCCCGTCAGGTTTGTGGACTACTTTTTCTCTATTTTTGCAGCGCGATCTCGCTGGACAGAAGTCGAGCGCTTCACATACTATCGACCTTGTTACACAGTTAATTGCACTTTTGCCGGTTAAGTTCATAATTGCACTTTTGCCGATAGGTATTATTACGTGTGAACTGTAGAAGTGCAATCGCGCTGTTTTTTTCTTTTAATGCAAGAAAAATCCGGTTGGGAGTTTACAACTGTGAATAGCTGTAACTCTGACAAATGCGAGACACTAGTGCATTGCAAATGCTTGTTAACACTGTTGGGGCAACAGTTGCACTTCATCAGTAGCAGTTCAACAACAACATATAGCATTAAGCAACAGAATGGTGACCAATCAACCTTTGCAAGGGGCCTTCTGCTGTGCTGCAAAAAGTGTTGATGCGTTTTTAGTAACTTTGAATCCCTTGAGTTAGAAATAAACTTTCTTTTTGTTAAAATTTTCAAATTATTCAGCAGATAATAGATTATGTGGCAAATCCATAATTATGTAAATAAAAAAAAAATGCAGATGCATAATCCAGTGGCCCTGGTTATGGTGCCTATTTATAGGTGTTTCATCAACTAGACCACCTGATTTTACTATAAATATATATATGTATACATAATATAGTTATATCGGGCTATCATCCAGCTCTCTCCATCCATTTGTCCGAGGTTTTGTCATTCACATTTTTCTTCCACCGAAGCAGCATACAGTGAGGCGTAGTAGCACAGCCCACTTCAGCCATTGGTTATCTTCACTATGAGTGACTGCATTCTGCTCTTTCACAGGAAGCACGTAAGTGCACAAGGCAGCTTTCTTTAATGGCAGTGTGTGCTTCCTAAGACCATAAAATATTTTTTGTTTTAGACAACTTTTTTTTAATATGATTGCCAAGCAGCTACCCCAGCAATAAAGTTTTACAAAGTTTTAGAAACACCTTGCCAAAACAAAGCAATGACAAACTCAAAATATTGGCTCCCAACGCTAGAGCTCTTGGTTTTGCCAGTGCTTGATTAACCAGGTACACACAGTGTACAGTATGCTCGCCAACTTCCTAAGGTGTGAAAAGATTTCAAAAGAATCTGCCTGTTTGGGTGATACTGACATGATTATTAATTTAATGTATCTACTTGGTGTTTGCATACAACATTATTATATTAACACTAAGATTGTGTCACCACACTGTAGTGTTGTGCAGAAACTGGACCCCCAACCTTACTACAAGGAGTGGTACATGCCCAGAGACGGAGTTTATGTGCAGACTTGGGTGAGGATGCATGGTGGTGAAAAGAGATGTCGAATCCAGACTCTACGTACATCTGTAGGGCTCCTGTAGTGTGTAGCCAACAAAGGGAAGGTGTGCACCTGGGACATACGTGTTTTCTGAACATGTGTGCTTAGGGCCACCTGTGACACAGAGGTTCTGGTAAGTTAATTATTAAAATTCGAGTTATATTTGTCAGACGTATATTAGTCTTCTATCATGGAAGACTTTAAGCGTGATACACACGTGCTTGAAGGATGTTCAGTACCAGATGGGCAGCCAGTGGATTTTGGCAGGGCTTTACTGAAGCCATTTTCAATGTTTTTCAGTTTGATAAGACCAAAAAACTGAGTTATGAAGTCACAGATTTCTATCGTTTATTTTGTGTTTGAATTACGATTTCTAGATGTGTTGTCTAGTGCTACTATGCGCTTGATAGATGTCTCCCGTATCTTAGTGTCCACTCCCTGAACACAGTTAGGGCTTCTACAGTTCTAATTGGCCACTCTGCCCTCTGTTTTCCTCTGAGAGGTGAACACGTGTGACCCTGTAGGATTCCCCTGGCACATCATCTGCTGACTTGCATTTATTCCTAAAATTCTGAAGTGTACAAAAGTGACATAACTTCCACAAATGTAATTTCCTCTCCAAAATGTCCTCTGGAGTAGGTTGTGTGTGAGATGTGAACTCGGTGTATGAGGGCACCTACTGATGTGATGGCCGCATTCTTGCCTGTTGCCGCGTTACTGCACAATTTTTATGACATTTGTTGATCAATAAAAGAATTTCAGTTTGCCTGATTTTATCTTGAACTAACAAAATGACAGCGATTCTTGCCCATTTCTGTAGCGGGGCACGAGCACCTGGTAAGAAGGTGGGTCACTGGCACATTACAGGTGGACACTGGCATCTAATAGGAGTGACACTGGCGCAGTAGGTTTGGCACTGGCATGAGTGACACTGGCATCTGGTAGGAGTGACACTCCACAGTAGGTGTGGCACTGGCATACGATAGGAGAGACACTGGCATCTGATAGGAGTGACACTGGCAGTGACACTGGCACACGGTAGGAGGAATACTAGCAAACGTTAGCAGCAACATTTGCACACTGTAGGAGTGCCATGGGCACACAAGACGAGTGACACTGGCATACAGTAGGAGTTACAATGGTACTCCTACTGAGTGACACTGTAATCTTGGAGGAGTGACTCTGGCACACGGTATAAGGAAAACTGGCACACAGTATAAGGGACACTGGCGCACGGTATAAGGGACACTGGCATCTGGTAGGAATGACTCTGGCATAAAGCAGGGGAGTCAATGGCACACAGAAGGAGTGTCCCTGCCATACGGAAGGCACAAGGCATGTTGGACACCAGCAACTGTAAAGGAACACTGGTACTACACTGCTGGTGGTACACTAGTCATGACAGAGCACCTCCCTAATTGGGGAGGAGTAGTGTTTAGGACCCGGGGCCAGGGGAACAGGGAAGGAGGGCGGAAGCGGATGAAGAAAGAATTCTGGGGTGCGCACGGTAGGCACGTCACTTCCGACCAGTACCGCATCCATGGGGGGGGGGGGGGGTATTTAAGTACCCCCCCCCCCCAAGGAGGCTTCAGCCTTTCTAATGGATTCTCCTGATTTTGGCACCCTTGTCGCCACTTTCACCCCACCGCCTGCAACTAACGCCGCAAGCCTAGGTTGAGGCAAAGCCCCCCCCCCCCCCCCGATCATCTATTTAGCCCCATCCCTCACAGGCCTACTGGCACAAGGTTTCATTTAGTTATCCCCACACTTGCTGCTAGCCTGCCTTTCTTGACCTGACAGGGCAGCGCACGTCATTCACTTGAATAGCGACCATCGCTGGCCCGGGCCCATGCTAGGAATTGGTAAGTTTGGGAATGATTTTTAAAGGGCTAAGCGTTACTGCGATATTGTGGTTCTGATTGTTTTATTTTGGGCTGGCTTTTGGTACAATGCCCTCCCTTATAGTCAATTTGAATACAGTATACATTTGAACACAGTGCTTGGCCTAGTGGTTAGCTGCTTGGTTTAACATTGCTTTCACATTGCTTGTGTCTAGGGTTCAAACCTCACCAAGTGATAAACCTTTTTTTAATTAAAAAAAATAGTTTTTGAAACTGTTTACTACTAATTGTTTATTGGAGTGTGTCTCTCATCTTAGTCTGGTCATGGCTTCAGGCAAAGGTAGGGTGGGGGAAGAGGAAGGGTAAGGATCCTGAATTGTTGCACTTATTGAGGCTAGTCCTGGCAAAGTTAAGGGATGGCGGGATCGAGAGTGCAGATTCAAAATGAGAAGGCTGAGGTGGCTGGGGACCGTCCTAGGCGCTCCCATGTGTCCTCCTCCGCTCTGCCTCCCCCCCCAGTCGAATGCAGGGCTAAGAAACAGGCCTCAGCTACCTCAGTGGGTAGGGCCCGGGGTTCAGTGCAGCAGCCCATTGTAGGTCCCTCTGAAGTGCTGCCACCTGTGGCAGCACCAGTAGCGGCGCTCATGCAATCTCCGTCATCAGGACTCAGGGAGGTGGCTTCATCTCATTTCACCAGTAACCCCTCTCCAGTTAAACCCTACTTTAGCGGCATCTCAGTCAGAGGTCAGGGTTACACCGAAAGCAGATGCCCTGGGTCTCACAACGATATTGGGGGATACCCCGCAGGGGATAGCAGCATTGGTAGCAAACACTCCTGGGGTTGGTTCTGGGTCACTTCCTTCTCCTCAGCCTGGGCTCGCCACGCCCCCAGTTCAATTACCCCATCCAGCTCATGGTCAATTGCAAGTGCCCCCGACGCAGCCAACTGTTCCAGCCGTCACTCGAAGTCAGGGTTTAACACCCCTTCACGTAACGGTTACTCCTCAGGCATAGGATGCAGCAGCGCAAGTGTTAATGTGAGCTACCCAGCTACTGTCTTCGATAGAGGGCTTTTCCGCCGCGGTACTACCTACTGCCTCCTGGGCCCCCGCAGATACTGTGCAGAATGCACTGGCAGAGCTCAAGTGGCAGATCAATGCCGTAGCGGCGTTGCGTCTTCCCGGGGTGGCGGGCAAGGGTAACAAGGATAAGAGCCAGAGAGGCATTCAACCTATGGGTCTGAATTCCCCCGCTGCATCAGAAGTGGCAACAGGTAAGGCCACTGAAACCACTGCAAGCACGATAGGGAGTACATTGATATCACAGCAGGGGAAACTGGCGTCCCATGTCCCTTCAGATGTAAAAGACAGGATCTGGAAGAGGGAATTTGTGGATATTTTTTCGCTCATTAGGGCAAAGAGGAGTTAAGTGGACCAGAAGGATAAGGAGAGTAAGGGTTCATTATCGAATGACAAAAAACCTAAGGTGGAAGAAAGTATTACAAATTGGCTGTTTGGTTTTAATGTGTACATGACTGTTATGCTAAAAAAGAAACCAGAATTGGCAGCATCAATGATATTTTACTCCAATAAGATATTGAAAGTGCATCACCTTTATGGGGGTAACACCTGGTTGAAGTATGATAGGAATTCAGATGGGCGAAAGTTGAGGACCCAGACATAGACTGGGACCAAACTGAAGTGAATGGTTGGAAAGTGTGAATAACAAGATAACGGGGAAACAGCCTTTTTGGCACCAACAGTAAAGCAACAAAAAAGGCTCCTGCTAGGCATTCAACAGGAAGGTGTGCTCTCACACAGCGGGGATTTGCAAGTTTAAGCATAATTGCTCCTTCTCCGGGCAGATGTGTTGCCCACACCAGTACTGATTTCAGGATCTTTCCGTGGTTACAGTCATACCCCCAAAATGACGTAGCAGAGTTATTGTTCAAAGGTTTTTCTTCTGGTTTCAGGATCCCGGCCTTTGGGGAAGCCCCCATCCCGCATTGCAGTAATTTACTGTCTGCCCGGAGGCATCCAGAGGGAGTGGCTTAGAAAGTAGAGAAAGAGAGGTTGTTGGGAAGAATACCGAGTCCCTTCCATTCCCCCCCAATGGGTGAATTTGTGTGCTCCCCCTTGGGAGTAGTGTAGGAAAGTACCATCTTGCCTGGCATGTTACCCCCATTTTTCACTGTATATATGTTGTTTTAGTTGTATGTGTCACTGGGACCCTGGTAACCCAGGGTCCCAGTGCTCATAAGTGTGCCTGAATGTGTTACCTGTGTAGTGACTAACTGTCTCACTGAGGCTCTGCTAATCAGAACCTCAGTGGTTATGCTCTCTCATTTCTTTCCAAATTGTCACTAACAGGCTAGTGACCATTTTTACCAATTTACATTGGCTTACTGGAACACCCTTATAATTCCCTAGTATATGGTACTGAGGTACCCAGGGTATTGGGGTTCCAGGAGATCCCTATGGGCTGCAGCATTTCTTTTGCCACCCATAGGGAGCTCTGACAATCCTTACACAGGCCTGCCACTGCAGCCTGAGTGAAATAACGTCCACGTTATTTCACAGCCATTTTACACTGCACTTAAGTAACTTATAAGTCACCTATATGTCTAACCTTTACCTGGTAAAGGTTAGGTGCAAAGTTACTTAGTGTGAGGGCACCCTGGCACTAGCCAAGGTGCCCCCACATTGTTCAGAGCCAATTCCCTGAACTTTGTGAGTGCGGGGACACCATTACAAGCGTGCACTACATATAGGTCACTACCTATATGTAGCTTCACAATGGTAACTCCGAATATGGCCATTTAACATGTCTATGATCATGGAATTGCCCCCTCTATGCCATCCTGGCATTGTTGGCACAATTCCATGATCCCAGTGGTCTGTAGCACAGACCCTGGTACTGCCAAACTGCCCTTCCTGGGGTTTCACTGCAGCTGCTGCTGCTGCCAACCCCTCAGACAGGCATCTGCCCTCCTGGGGTCCAGCCAGGCCTGGCCCAGGATGGCAGAACAAAGAACTTCCTCTGAGAGAGAGTGTGACACCCTCTCCCTTTGGAAAATGGTGTGAAGGCAGGGGAGGAGTAGCCTCCCCCAGCCTCTGGAAATGCTTTGTTGGGCACAGATGTGCCCAATTCTGCATAAGCCAGTCTACACCGGTTCAAGGACCCCTTAGCCCCTGCTCTGGCGCGAAACTGGACAAAGGAAAGGGGAGTGACCACTCCCCTGACCTGCACCTCCCCTGGGAGGTGTCCAGAGCTCCTCCAGTGTGCTCCAGACCTCTGCCATCTTGGAAACAGAGGTGCTGCTGGCACACTGGACTGCTCTGAGTGGCCAGTGCCACCAGGTGACGTCAGAGACTCCTGCTGATAGGCTCCTTCAGGTGTTAGTAGCCTATCCTCTCTCCTAGGTAGCCAAACCCTCTTTTCTGGCTATTTAGGGTCTCTGTCTCTGGGGAAACTTTAGATAACGAATGCAAGAGCTCATCCGAGTTCCTCTGCATCTCTCGCTTCACCTTCTGATAAGGAATCGACTGCTGACCGCGCTGGAAGCCTGCAAACCTGCAACATAGTAGCAAAGACGACTACTGCAACTCTGTAACGCTGATCCTGCCACCTTCTCGACTGTTTTCCTGCTTGTGCATGCTGTGGGGGTAGTCTGCCTCCTCTCTGCACCAGAAGCTCCGAAGAAATCTCCCGTGGGTCGACGGAATCTTCCCCCTGCAACCGCAGGCACCAAAAAGCTGCATTACTGGTCCCTTGGGTCTCCTCTCAGCACGACGAGCGAGGTCCCTCGAATCCAGCGACTCTGTCCAAGTGGCCCCCACAGTCCAGTGACTCTTCAGCCCAAGTTTGGTGGAGGTAAGTCCTTGCCTCACCTCGCTGGGCTGCATTGCTGGGAACCGCGACTTTGCAGCTACTCCGGGCCCTGTGCACTTCCGGCGGAAATCCTTTGTGCACAGCCAAGCCTGGGTTCACGGCACTCTAACCTGCATTGCACGACTTTCTAAGTTGGTGTCCGGCAACGTGGGACTCCTTTGTGCAACTTCGGCGAGCACCGTTTCACGCATCCTCGTAGTGCCTGTTTCTGGCACTTTTCCGGGTGCTACCTGCTTCAGTGAGGGCTCTTTGTCTTGCTCGACGTTCCCTCTCTCTTCAGGTCCAATTTGCGACCTCCTGGTCCCTCCTGGGCCCCAGCAGCGTCCAAAAACGCCAAACGCACGATTTGCGACTAGCAAGGCTTGTTGGCGTCCTTCCGGCGGGAAAACACTTCTGCACGACTCTCCAAGGCGAGAGGGATCCGTCCACCAAAGGGGAAGTCTCTAGCCCTTTTCGTTCCTGCAGAAACCTCAGCTTCTTCTGTCCAGTAGAAGCTTCTTTGCACCCGCAGCTGGCATTTCCTGGGCATCTGCCCATCTCCGACTTGCTTGTGACTTTTGGACTTGGTCCCCTTGTTCCACCGGTACCCTAGATTGGAAATCCACAGTTGTTGCATTGCTGGTTTGTGTCTTTCCTGCATTATTCCTCTAACACGACTTCTTTGTCCTTAGGGGAACTTTAGTGCACTTTGCACTCACTTTTCAGGGTCTTGGGGAGGGTTATTTTTCTAACTCTCACTATTTTCTAATAGTCCCAGCGACCCTCTACAAGGTCACATAGGTTTGGGGTCCATTCGTGGTTCGCATTCCACTTTTGGAGTATATGGTTTGTGTTGCCCCTATCCCTATGTTTCCCCATTGCATCCTATTGTAACTATACATTGTTTGCACTGTTTTCTAAGACTATACTGCATATTTTTGCTATTGTGTATATATATCTTGTGTATATTTCCTATCCTCTCACTGAGGGTACACTCTAAGATACTTTGGCATATTGTCATAAAAATAAAGTACCTTTATTTTTAGTATAACTGTGTATTGTGTTTTCTTATGATATTGTGCATATGACACTAAGTGGTACTGTAGTAGCTTCACACGTCTCCTAGTTCAGCCTAAGCTGCTCTGCTAAGCTACCATTATCTATCAGCCTAAGCTGCTAGACACCCTATACACTAATAAGGGATAACTGGGCCTGGTGCAAGGTGCAAGTACCCCTTGGTACTCACTACAAGCCAGTCCAGCCTCCTACATTGGTTGTGCAGTGGTGGGATAAGTGCTTGAGACTACTTACCACTCTTGTCATTGTACTTTTCATAAGAGAAAAATATACAAAACAAGGTCAGTGTATATACACATAGCCAAAAAGTTTTGCATTTCCTCTTTTCACTCTTTTCTAAGTGCTGAAAAGTACCTCTAAACTTTAAAAAAGTTCTTAAAAGTTTAAAAAGTTTTTTTCTGTCTTTCCAAAAAGTTCTGAAAACTTTTTTCTCTTTTTCTATCACTTTAACTCTCTCTAAAAATGTCTGGCACAGGCCAAAATGTTGATCTGTCCAAACTTGCATATGACAACCTTAGCTGGAAAAGAGCAAGGAGTCTCTGTATAGAGAGAGGTTTGAGTGTAGGGAAGAATCCTTCCTTGGAACTGTTACTTAACATGCTTAGAGAACAGGATAAGGCCATAGGTGCCTCATCTGTTGAAAAAGTACCTAATAGTTCTCAATCTGATTCAGGGACTCCCCCAGGAAAAGATTCAGGAAAGAAACTTCCTAGCCTGCCCATTACTAGACAGTCTAGCATAGTTGGTAATGATGATGAGCCACACCATACAAATAGTGTTGTCTCACATCATAGCAAAAGCATTTATTCTCACCATACTGGTAGTAATGTTTCTGTTAACCAAGCTGTTAGGGTGGCTTCTGTAAGGGACAGGTCTCCTTCTGTTCATTCCCATCATACCTCTGTATCTAGGAATGTCCCTCCCACCAACCCTGATGACAGAATGTTAGAGAGGGAACTCAATAAGTTGAGGGTGGAACAAACCAGACTGAAGCTTAAAAAGCAACAGCTGGATTTGGATAGACAGTCTTTTGAACTAGAGAAGGAAAGACAGAAGTTGGGTTTAGAAACCCATGGTGGCAGCAGCAGTATTCCCCATAGTCATCCTGCAAAAGAGCATGATTCCAGGAATCTGCACAAGATAGTTCCCCCTTATAAGGAGGGGGATGACATTAACAAGTGGTTTGCTGCACTTGAGAGGGCCTGTGTTGTACAGGATGTCCCTCAAAGGCAGTGGGCTGCTATCCTATGGCTATCATTTAGTGGAAAAGGTAGGGATAGGCTCCTTACTGTAAAAGAAAATGATGCTAATAATTTCCAAGTTCTTAAGAATGCACTCCTGGATGGTTATGGCTTAACCACTGAACAGTACAGGATAAAGTTCAGAGAGACACGTCTCCTAGTTCAGCCTAAGCTGCTCTGCTAAGCTACCATTATCTATCAGCCTAAGCTGCTAGACACCCTATACACTAATAAGGGATAACTGGGCCTGGTGCAAGGTGCAAGTACCCCTTGGTACTCACTACAAGCCAGTCCAGCCTCCTACAAGTAGTCCCCAAGAAGGAGCCGGGACAGTTCAGGTTGCTCCATAACCTCCCAGCCCCCTGTGGTTTTTCTGTCAACGAGGCCATCGAGCCTCAGCTATGTTAGGTTCGTTATGCAACAGTTGACCATGCTCTGGAGAGGTTGCGCAGACTTGGCTGGTTGGCCCTCTTAGCAAAAACAGACATAGAATCTGCTTTCCGGCTTTTGCCTGTGCACCCTCATGATTATCATTTACTGGGATACCAATCTGTGGGGCAATTTTATTATGATAAGTGTATGCATATGGGATGTAGCGTGCCATGTACCTATATTGAGCAGTTCAGCTCCACGCTGCAGTGGATTTTCACTATGCGCACAGGACATAAAGACATCATTTATTATCTTGATTTCTTTATCTTGGGTCCTTCTGGTTCTGGGAGGTGCCAGTGGGCCTTATGCGCATGGACGACTATGTTTGAGGAATTTGGTGTTCACATTGCCCTCGAAATAACCGCGGGCCCCGCGACCTGCCTGACCTTTCTCGGCATCGGGATAGACACAGTAGCTGGCGAGTGTCACCTCCCGCTAGATAAGATAAAGGCATTTAGACCATCTATTGACACAGTTTTAACACAGAAAAAAAGTCACATTGCACCAGCTTCAGGTTTTGGTGGGCCAGCTCAACTTTTCCTTGAGAATTATGCCCATGGCTCGCCCTTTCTCGTGGTCCATTGCTAGGGCAATGTCTGGTCTGAAGGAGAAACATCACTCAAGGCTTTCCTCTGAGGTAAAGGACGATCTACACCTTAGTTTACTACCATGATCTCCCAAACAACACTACTAAATTCTGCCTCATTTATCTCACCTTTGACTCATCCAAAACCCCTCCTGCTACTGTGACTCCCTAATCCTTTCCACAGACTCTACCCTCCTCCAGCCCCCCTTTACTCATCCCATTCCTAAATCCTCTTACTATAAACTCCCAATTAACACTTCTGGATCCTTCCCTCCTCCACCCCTCCATTACTCCAGTCAATCCAACTAACAAACTCACATATCCGTGGCTCAGATTAACTCATAATACTAAAACTGTACTCATATTTCCCTATACTAATCCACCACTAATTCCTTTTGGGTTCCGGAGTAGCGTGCTTCTCGCCGAAAAGCACTTCGATGCCTCGTCAGGGGTAGTAGGCGCTATATAAATACTATTACAATACAATACATCTGGGCATCCTTTCTGGCACATTTTAATGGCGTTGTTTTATGACCTACCTGCCCTGTATCCAGTGCGACTTTGGATCTGCTCACCGACGCTGCTGGAAGCGTAGGGTTTGGGCAATATTGGTCCGCGACTGGTGCAGGGGGAATTGGCCAACCGAGTAGCATTCCCTCTGCATTACAAAGAATGTGGCCTTTTTGGAGTTGTTCCCCATTGTGGTGGCGGTCACAGTATAGGCCCTCGTTTTCAAAGACAGATCAGTAATCTTCTGGTCTGACAACATGGCAGTAGTCGAGGCTAACAATAGGCAAGGCGCTTCTTGTAGGTTGGTCCTTAGGTTGTTGAAACATTTGGTTTTATTGTGTTTGAATTTCAACATTATATTCCAGGCAAGTCATGTCCCCGGCATTCATAACTATGCAGCTAATTCTTTGTCTCTCTCATTGATGCAGGATTTTTGAAGGTGCCATCAGCAAGCGGCAGAGAAGATAACGGAGTTTCCAACATATCTGTGGCAGATTGGAGTCCCGCCCTCTCAGAATTAGTGGCAGCATCTTTAGCAAGTCGAACTAGGAGGGCATATAAAAAGTAATTTCATGAGTATAGAGCATTCTTGTGCACTATTCATGTGCCTAGCTGGTTTTCAACTGAGGCCACTTGTCTCTTCTTAGGGAACTTTAGGAAGTTAGGCAAACCGGTTTCCTGTGCAAAGGCTCACCTAGCTGCTGTCCGTTTTTTCACAAAATTACAGGGCAGAGAGGCACAATTAAACTCTTTTGTCATCAAAAGAGCAGTGGCTGGTTGGGCCCGCCTGGAGGGCCCTCGGAAGGACAGCAGACACCCCCTTTCGCTCCCCGTTTCAGGTACCCTCTTGTCCTGCCTTGATAAAGTCTGCACTTCTTCATTTGAAGTGACATTATTCGCAGCAGCATTCACTATAGCCTTTTATGGTGCATTACGTGTGGGCAACTTAGTGGGTTCATCCAAAAGCGATTTCACCGGGGGTCTACAGTTGGCTGATGTACGCATTGGTTCAGGGTGGCTAACGATTTGGTTGCGTAGATCCAAAACCAATCAAGAGGAGAAAGGGTCGGCCATTAAGCTAAGGGCTGCTCCGGATTCCCCCTCATGTCCACTTGATCGATTGGAATCATATCTGGCGGCCCATCCAGCCACTGGTACCCTGTCATTATTCATTAACAATGGCAGAGAATGCCTGTCTCTGTATCAATTTTCAGCAGTAATGACTGCTGCTTAAGAGGCAGCTGGGGTGGACCCGGCGAGCTATTCGCTGCATTCCTTTTGCACAGGGGCAGCCACTGTGGGGGCAGAGGCTGGCATGTCCTCGGAGGAAGTAAAAACGATTGGCTGATGGTCCTCCGGTTGCCTTAGGTGGTGCATTCGGCTGGATTTGCAATAATACATATTACATTTGTTGTGCTTATGCCTCATGTGTTTACGACACACACACACACTGTTTTCTTCTGTGTCAGTGACATGGCGCCACATGTGGTGTGGGTGGGTGCTAGGGCACTCCTTTATCCAGCAAGCGGCCTTCAGGTTGCAACTGCTCTGTAGGCCTAAGCCGGAGTCACTTTGCATCATGTCCTTCCTGTGGTGAGGGATCGGCGGTCTGAGAGTTACTCAGCTACAACAACTCGTAAGAACGGCGAGAGGGTGTGAGGGACTCCAGTTCCCGGACCTCATCATGTTACATATTGGAGGAAATGACCTGGTCCGACTTGGACGGAATGCACTCAGGGAAGCAATCGTAGCAGAAATATCTCAGCTGTCCAAAGAATTTCCAAACACCACCATTGCATGGTGGCACATGGTACCCCAGCGTAGCTGGGGTCACAAGATAAAATCTAGGACAATGAATGTGTCTGTGAGGTGTCTGAACTGGTGAGGTTGTGCCCAGGAAGCGTGTGGAATATCCTGAATAAACTGCTCAAAGGCACAGACATGTTCTATAAGGTTGGGGTGCATTTATCAGATGTGGGCACAGATCGGTTCATCGAGGACATATGGGCCTTTCCTCACTGTTTGTTCGGGGGGAGGGCGAAAGACCTCTGGGCCCCAGGTCACCCTTGTGGCGAGACATGAGATACTATATGCACCCTAAGCAACTGAGGGGTACCCAAGGCAGGGTACTCTGGATAACAACGAAGGTAGGATCCTGCAGTCCTGAACCAACCAACGGACGTACACCCCAGCTTGGGAGCTAGGGTGCCCAGATTGCTGGGGTGGGCATGGGGCTCTCGCTCCTAGCCACCCCGTTGCACCCCCACGGCGGATTAGTGTTTGTGTGTGGAAGGGTGGGTGGGGGAGGGATGGAGAGGGGGTTTGAGGTACGGTTCACCTGTGTGGTCCAACGGTGGTTCAGGACACGTCTGGATCCTTGGTTGGATGTCAAAAATTGATTAATCATTTTGATTTACAGGTTATGTGTTGTGTTTTTTTATGAGTTATGATAGTATTTAATTAATCCTACACAGTGTGTATTAAATGAGTGTCATCTGTTACTAAACTCTCCCAATGCCAAAGACAATCAGTCTTGGTCGGTTTACGTTTGGTGGGTGTTGGGGCTGAGGCCTACTGGGGGCATCCGGGTCCGGGACAAAAAGTGAATGACGCACACAGAAGACCAAAGAGACCGGGCCTGTGCCCTGGATGGACCCACCTCAGCCTTACAGAGAAGTCTGTGTTTTCACTGAATTTCTTCAGCGTTACAAGTCTTTGCGGGGAGAGATCCAAGAGTGAGCGTCACCGACGTTATACTTCGCTTGACACAGTTGCCTCTTCTGGCCTCCGGAGGGCAAGGCGAGAAGTAATTAATACCGGAGGGGCCTCGGCGCTAATTAAAGGCCTGTCAGGCAGACAGTACTTAGTGGAAAGAGAGCCATCCCAGCTGGTAAGAGAGAAGAGCAGAGCTCGGAGTAAACACGTCTTGGCAGCGTGTGGGCCTGGCAGCGGGGGTTATAGCGCCATGACACCTTCCTGGCGCCCCTCACTAAACACTGGGCTCATGACTACTGAGCACTGAATGGTCAGAAGTGGCAACCCACTCCCCGAGGTGACCATAGCTTAGGACATGTTGGGGGCCATTTGGTCTTGACGAAAGGGCCTTCTCGCACTGCCAGCCAATGCCAACTTTTCACACTTCTCATTAGTGCTAACTTCCTACTGCAGAACCACTCCCTCCTGCTGCCTGCTTGGGCTCCCACATTCCAACAAAAGCCCTGAAAATGCATTTATGGTAGCATACGGGGAGCGCTCCAGGGGCGAAATATAAATTTGGCATGGAATGCTGGAAATCCCCAAACGACTAGCGCTGCTAAGGAGCCTGCATACGGCTTGCACAGGCGTAAGAGAGAGACATTCATGCACCGTGACCATTCTGTCATTTGCCTCTCTGAAGAGACTGCATTTGACTGCTCATGCATAACAAATACAATGGCAACAAGTCTTCAGCTCATCAATGGACCAGAAGGTAAAGTGGAAGGGCTCGTAACTGCACGACCGTAAGGCTAAAGCACTTTTTTTTTTTTTTTTTTACACAAGGCTTTCACCCTTATAGATAAAATCTCATCGTCACCACCATTTGTGTTATCACATAGCAATGAAAGAACAAAGAGGCGGATGCATTCTTGTTAAATGTGCTAATTGGAGGATAGATCGGGTGTGATTAGTAAACAATTACGCCGTACTGCATAACTGGGTGTGTATCTATGCTGTAAATTGGAATGGCCTTTATGCCCAAAGGGAGTACTATGCAGTAGAAATATAAAACATTAGAAACCCTATATGATGACTGTAACGCATCAATGTACTGTACTGTAGTTTGCATTTTTTATGGTCGTTAACCATGATTACTTGTAGCATTATATTGAAGTTAACAGGGATGCAGCCAAAACGTGTTTAGCACTAAGTGGCTGTGCCGAAAGGCTTAATCAAGGTTGAAAATAACATATTAACTTATTCATGGACAATAATTAAGGGTACTACGCCTGCATTTTTAGCACATGATTCATGTAATGTTAAGCTGTTTTGTAGCATTTACAAAGGCGTAAATGGGGTTGCTGTGGCGTAGCAGCACTTTTGCCTTCCTTGAGAATGGTTGCATGACAGAGCCCACAGGAGTGGTTGTAGAGGTCTGTAGATTGAAGGTGTAATGTATAGGAGTAGTGCTCCATGGTCAGATTGCTCAGCTAAATCTGCTAGTGCAGCAACAAAGGTATTCAACCTAAATAAAGAGCATTGGCCCTCCTACAGGCAGGCGAGATGGTTAGAGGTGCACCTTGGTGGGGCTCTCCTAGGTATCTATGTATTGATATATAGCGAACCTAGCTAGACAGCAAAGCACGGATTAACAGTGGGCATGAGCCCTCAGTTGAGGCTCAGGATTGTCAACAAGGCGCTGGTGGGAGCCGGGATGCAGAATTCAGATAAAGAAGCTAAGCAGATGACACTGGGCTGTGTGAGAATAATATGTGTCCAGAATACACATTTCCGAATGTTTTACAAACAGGAAATATTTTAAACGGGAATTTGATGTATATAAGCGACTTAGCATTCACACCTAAAGAGTTAAAAAGTGGGTACGTTAAGAAGAGAGACTAGCACCATATACAAGGATTTGGATGATTTGTATAAAAACTGAACTAGAACAGTAGCTATGAGACTGTTTTTTTGGGAATTTAACATGTAGAGAATAAAATAAACTTTCTTCTATTATAAGAAACCAGGAGTAATGGGTTTTGTAAAGAAAAAAATATCTGTGTTGAGCAATCAAGACTTTAAGGCATTATTATAAATTCAGAATTGCGGTATATCCCTCACATAATTGGTACCTTGAGGTGCCTTCCTTCTTAGACCTCAAATACCAGACCCCCTTTATCTGTCGGTAGCAAACAGGATCTAGGAGGACCAAAAAATACAAAAAGCTTACAGTGGTTTTAGGGCCCACTTATTGTTTACCATTGCTTGCCTTAATTGTCATTCTCATTTGCAAGCTTCTATGGCTTGTCTTCTTCTTATGTTTGTCCCGCAGCTGGAGCATTAGCCTTTTTACAATCCTTCTGAGTGGCTGACTTCTATCCTTTGAATGTTCACTTTTTGAGAATAACTTCTGTTTTTGGTAAGATCACCATCCGAGTGCATATATTTTTCAGCTGTTTACCTCATCCATTTTTCCCTCTGTTAAATACTAGTCCCTAGTGCATTGTGCTGCTCTCTCTTGTGTGCTTCTTCCTCTTTCAAATCCATCCACACTCCTTCCTGCTCTTTCCCTTGAGTGCTGCTTTTCCCTCCCACACCTTATTCCCAAATCTGACTGTATATTTATTTAATCCCCACACACTCCCTATTGTTACCCCCACCGCTCCCCCATTGTTTCCTCAACCCTCAATATTCTATAAAAATTTATTTTTACATTTTGTTTTTACATTTCTCCGATGGCCTGTGAGCTCCCATTTTCTGCTGGGTCATTCCTCTTGCAGTAATATGCCTTAGGGCACTTGAAAGTTTACCACAGCAAGTGCCATCCACCTTCCTAGGTAGGTAAATACAAAAATAAATAGAATGGTGCCTGCATCATTCAAAAGGTGCTCGTCTATTTACGGACAGGGGCACCTGTAGCATCATGATGCTCTAGCAGAACATAGTGAGGTGACAATTTTTTTTCTGATGCTGTAAAGCACTTGTGAAGCCAATATGTCCCAAAAGAACAAGTTACTTCCCTTCGGTAACGCTTTTTCTGGTGGATACAATAGCTACCTGTGGATTCCTCACCTTATGAATTCACCCTTGCGCCCGCATCCGATGGAAAATCTTCTTCCCAGCTCTCCACGTCGACGAGGACGTCACAA
This sequence comes from Pleurodeles waltl, assembly GCF_031143425.1. Lineage (NCBI taxonomy): Eukaryota > Metazoa > Chordata > Amphibia > Caudata > Salamandridae > Pleurodeles > Pleurodeles waltl. The sequence goes on from NC_090451.1 coordinate 661,757,429, forward strand.
TTGCACGGCTCCACATGACTGTCTGACGTCACCGTGCCAATAAGAGGTCCTCGCCGGCGTGCTGACGTCAGTTTCACCCATTTTTTACGTGCCTTTGAGGCGAACAGGTGAGAACCAACTCCACAATAACTCCAATAAATACATATATACATAAAGCCTTCATAATGCAGCATAATCAAAACCATCATTTATATATACAGGAAAAATATCAATATATACATACATCTATACAACCACATATCCAAGTGCAATCAGACAGGCAACGGGGAGGCAGGTAGGACTGTGAGGAATCCACAGGTAACTATTGTATCCAACAGAAAAAGCGTTACCGAAGGTAAGTAACTTGTTCTTCTGATGGATACAAACTACCTGTGGATTCCTCACCTTATGAATAGAGTCCCAAAGCAGTACCGCACTCGGAGGTGGGTGCCTGTCTGATTACACCAAGAAATCCTGCAACACAGATCGTGCAAAACCGAACCTCAGAGTCCAAGCAGTAATGCTTTGTGAAGGTATGGAGGGACGCCCAAGTTGCTGCCTTGCAAATATCGACCACCGGAACCCCCCTTGCCTGGGCCGAAGTAGCAGAAGGGGGAATCTTTTTTGCCAATGAGTAGCAGATCTTGATACAAAGGATAACCCACCTGCTCTGCCCTTCCTCTGTCCAACGTACCCCACAAACAGCTGATCTTGCAGGCGAAAGTCCTTTGTCCTTTCAATGTAAAAACTAAGCGCCCTTTTAGGGTCCAAGCGGTGAAGCCTTTCTTTCTCCTTCAAGGGGTGAGAAGGAGGGTAGTAAGATGAAAGGGTAATAGTCTCCCCTATTTGAAAAGGAGTGACAGCTTTTGGCAGGAAAGCCGCCCTGGTTTTCAACAGCACTTTATCTGGGAAAAACAAGGTAAGGGGGGTTTAACAGAAAGAGCTTGGAGCTCACTAACCTGCCTAGCCAAGGTTATGGCAACAAGAAAAACTGTCTTAAGCACTAAAAACCTTAATGGGCAAGAATGCATGAGCTCAAAAGGTGACCCCATTAAAAAGGTCAAAACAAGATTTAGGTCCCACTGAGGCACATGAAAAGGAGTGGGAGGAAACTTATTAAGAAAACCCTTAAGAAACCTAACTACAATAGGTGATTTAAGCAATGAGGGCTGATCCGGGAGGCAAAGAAAGGCTGACAGAGCAGCTAAATAACCCTTAACCGTAGCCACTGCACAACCCTTCTTTGCTAAGTCCAAAGCAAATAATAAAATATCAGAAAGGTGGGCCTTCAAAGGGTCAATTTGCTTTTCTCCACACCAAGCCACAAAATTTGCCACACTGCCGGCATAAACTGACTTAGTGGAGTGTCGCCTGGCCGATAAAATAACGTCCACTACATCTGGTGGGAGAGAAAAGGAACTCAGGTTGCCCCATTCAATCTCCAGGCATGAAGGTGCAGGCTCTGGAGTTGGGGGTGTAGAACCTGCGACTGCGAGAGTAGGTCTGCCCTGAGAGGTAGACGGAGCGGAGGGCACAGCGACAGTTGGAGAAGGTCCATGTTCTACACCCTTCTTGGCCAATCTGGGGCTATTAAAATAACCTGAGCCCGATCTTGGCGAATCTTCCTCAGAACTCAAGGAATCAAGGGTATGGGGGAAACGCGTAAAGCAACTGGTTGCCCCAAGAGATCTGAAACGCGTCCCTCAAAGTTCCTTGCACCGGATACTGGAGGCTGCAGAATGATGGGCAGTGCACATTCTCCAAGAGTGGCAAGCAGATCTATCACCGGAGAACCCCACATCTGAAAGATGTGCAGGACCAGATCCGGATGGAGACGCCACTCGTGATCGTCCGAAAGGAGCCAACTGAGAGAGTCCGCATGCACGTGGAGCACCCCAGCCAGATGATTTGCTATCAAGCAAATCCGATGATCCTGAAGCCAGGACCAGAGATGCAGAGCTTCTCTGCAGAAGATACAACCCTACTCCTCCCTGCTTGTTTATATACCACATTGTGGTAGTGTTGTCCGTCAGGACCTGAACTGACTGACCGCGAAGGGACAGGAGGAAGGCATTGAGAGCCAAACGTATTGCCTGCAATTTCAACAGATTGATATGAAAAGTCTGTTCCACTGGAGACCAACGACCCTTGATCTCCAGGTCTCCCAGATGAGCTCCCCACCCTAGATTGGAAGCATCCGTCATGACCGTGGTCACCGGCGGCAGCAGTGAAAACGGCCTTCCTTGTGAAAGGTTGCCTTTCTCAGCCCACCATCGTAAATCCGCTGCAGCATCTCTGGAGATCATTATCGACTCCTCAAGATCCCCTTTGTGTTGAAACCACTGCCTGCAGAGCCACCATTGGAGAGCCCTCATGTGCCAACGTGCATGAGTGACCAACAGAATGCAAGAAGCGAACAGACCGAGCAGGCGTAAGACCTTGAGGACTGGAACAACTGCTCCATTTTAAAACATTGGAATCAACGCCTGAATATCCTGGATCCGCTGAGGCGGAGGATGGGCCCAATTCAATGTTGTGTCCAGTACCGCCCCTATGAACAGGAGGCATTGAGAGGGCTCCAGGTGAGATTTGGGTACATTGATCGAAAAACCCAGCCTGAACAACAACTGAGTTGTCATCTGCAAGTGATGCAACACAAGTTCTGGAGACCTGGCTTTGATCAACCAATCGTCCAGGTAAGGGAATACCGTTATCCCTTTCCTTCTGAGACTTGCTGCCACCTCTGCCATCACCTTTGTGAAGACTCGAGGTGCTGAAGTAAGACCAATCGGAAGGACTGCAAACTGGTAGTGTTGCGACCCCACCACAAACCGGATATACTTCCTGTGCAATTTGAGTATAGGTATATGAAAATACGCATCCTGCAAGTCGACAGACACCATCCAAACCTCTTTGTTCAACGCCAGAAGTACCAGCATTTTGAATTTGTCCTGTTTGAGGAACCAATTCAAAATCCTCAGGTCTAGGATCGGTGTCAAACGACCGGCCTTCTTGGGGATCATGAAGTATCTTGAATAACAACCCTGACCTCTTTCCTGCTCTGGAACGAACTCCACTGCACCTTTTGACAATAGGGTCTGAATCTCCTGCTGTAACAACAGGAGGTGGTCTTCTGAACAAAACAAGGGACGGGGAGGGCTGGGAGGAGGAAACTCCTGAAAAGGGAGAGCATATCCTTTTCTCATAATATTTAGAACCCATGAGTCCGATGTAACTAACTCCCACTCATGGAGAAAAAGAGGTAATCTTCCCCGTACAGGAGAAGTATGGTCAATAAAGGGGAGAAAACTAGGGCTGCTTCCCTTGCTGTTGTCCTCCAGAGGAAGAGGGTGACGTAGGGTGTTGCTGGGTGGTCCCTCTGGTCCTAACCCTCCCCCACCCTCTAAAGGATCAATATGGGAGGCTGGTAGGCTGCTGGACCGAGGACTGGGGTCTCCCTTGATGAATTGCACCACGTCCAAACCCCCTGAACCTCTGAAAGGACCTAAAAGGGGTAGCAGAGAAGGCTTGCAATCCTAAAGACTTCGCCGTGACACGACTTTCTTTAAAACGCTCTAGGGCAGAGTCCGCTTTATCTCCAAGCAGTTTTTCCCCATCAAATGGCAAATCGAGCAAAGTGGTCTGTACATCTGAAGAAAACCCAGAGGACCTAAACCAAGCGTGCCGCCTGGTATCAATAGATGTACCCATTGTCCTGGCTACCGAGTCCGTAGAGTCCATGCCAGACTGAATCATTTGTTTCGCCACAGCCTGCGCATCAGACAGGAGTCCCCCAAATGGTCTCTGGACATCCTGCAGCAGGTCAGGAACCATGACCTTCGCTGAGTCCATGAGGGCGTGGACATATCTACCCAGCACAGAGGTAGCGTTTGCAGCCTTGAGAGCCATGCTGCAAGACTAAAAAGTCTTCTTTGTGGATTGCTCCATCTGTTTGGATGCCCTGTCACATGGAATCACAGGGAAGGAGCCCGGAGCAGACCGTGTAGGGGATGAGGCCTGGGCCACCAAACTCTGCGGGGTAGGATGTCGTGATAAAAACCCCAGATCACCAGGCACCACTCTGTATCTCCTTGCCACAGCTCTATTCACAGCAGGCGACGATACAGGCTTCCTCCAAAGTTCTAATATGGGTTCCGTAAGAGCCTTGTTGAAAAGAAGCAAAGGGTCTGCAGAAGCCGAAGAAGGATGCAGCACCTCCGTTAAAATGTTCGTCTTAACTTCCGCAGGCAATGGAAGTTCTAAAAAGTTCTAGAAAGTCCTCTGCCTTCCTGATCACTGTGTGAAAAGAAGCTGCCTCCTCCGTAAATTCCCCCAGTGAAGACAAGTCCCATTCCGGGGAAGTATCCAGCCCACTGGCCGACTCCAGACCCTGATACTCTCCCAAAGGCCTGACAATCTCTCCTTCCTCCAGCAAATGCCTTTGATACTCTTCCTCCTCCAAGAGACTCAAGGCCTTCCTGTGTGACCTCAATCGAGCCTCCAACCTCGGCGTCGACATGGAATTCGCCGACGTCGAAGACACCGGCTTTAACACTTAAAATGGAACAGGAGAGGAAGGTTGACTCCGTTCGAATCCATCACTTGGATGCGGCGCCGGCACGGATCCTAATGGCGCCGAAGATGCTTGTGGCTCCACCATCGGCGCCGACTGACGGGGTGATGATATCGGCGCCATAGATCTAGAAGGCGACGTCATGGGATCCACAGGACCTCGAGGCGATGTCATTGGCACCGGTCCGGTACCCTCAGCCGGACAGAATGGCATAAATGGCGCCGCCTTGTACGGAGCAGGGAAGCCCAACGAAAATGCCAATGGACCCGTGGGACTAGCCGTTACACCAGCAGGGGCCAAGGCATTGAACATAGAGAACATGGCATTCAAAAATGCCGCCGGATCCACTCCCGGAGCCGGGAAGGCAGGATACCGCTGGTCACCCTGTTGCACCTGTGCTTGCTGAACATCGGACTCCTGAGCAGCAGGTGAAAATCGAACACTGTCCTGAGGTGCCACAACCTCAAAGACGGACATCGCCGGAGAAGGCTCAGGACTCTGGGGTTGAGTAGTCACTGTCTGGCTCACCTCCTACATCGCCGACAAGATGGAGACCTCGATCTTGATCCACTCCGAGCCGAATGGCGCCGGGAGTCATGGCAACACCGTTTCTTATGCTTCTTCGAAGAAGCATGGGAAGAGGATCTACGATGACTCCTATGACCTTCTTCGCCTTGGCCTCCCTTTCCTTTAAAGCCTTAGGATTCATGCTCTGGCAAGACGCACACTCCTCAACGTCATACTCAGAGCTAAGGCACCCAAGACAATCGTCATGAGGGTCAGTGACCGACATGCAACCCCCACACTCTGCATGGTTTGAAACTGGACTTCCTAAGGGGAGACATTGTAACTACAAAGAGAAACAAGATGAAACCTCCAAAAGAAGCGAGAGCTAGGAGAAAAACGTTAGCGTCGAAGGCACAGAAAAAAGGAAACTGACGTCAGCACGCCGGCGAGGACCTCTTATTGGCAAGGTGATGTCAGACGAAGTTGATTGGAGCCGTGCAATTGTGACGTCCTCGTCGACGTGGAGAGCTGGGAAGAAGATTTTCCGTCGGATACTTGCGCAAGGGTGAATTCATAAGGTGAGGAATCCACAGGTAGTTTGTATCCATAAGAAGTGGGACCTACTGGCTTTGCCCATGCTATTTATTATTGGGATTATGGGTTCATCCAAGAATGCCAGTGTTGCTGCAACGTGAAACAGAATTCATTTCCACAGGTACCCCAGGCTCGAGCACCATTCTAGGCATATGCTAGGCAGGCTTGATTGACTGGGACTTCTGTGTCGGTGGTCCTGAGAGTCAGGAGCTCAGTGTACTTCGGAAAGCAGTTACTACATGTGAGCGCTCCTATGTGAATTCTGTATTTGTAATGGGGTGCAACCTAGAGTGATTCCTCCGGCACTTTTTGGCTGGTCCAAGTCTTTGGCTACCACCTACATATGGTCCTAGACTAGGGCTTGTGTCTTAATGTTACTGAGGGGTCTTTTAAGGTCAGAGAGGTAGGCTAGAGTTCAAAGGGAGAACGTCTCCCAGCTTGATCCTAACGTAACGTAAATGGCACAATGCAGCTCCACTTTCACGAGGACCTCTGCAGATCCATGAGACAAGTACTTATCTAACAAATGTAGCTGGACGCTTCTCTGGGCTATAGTTTAGTAGAAATTGTTTGGATTTGATCTAGTTCTCGTTTGCAAGTCTAGTTTAGTAGATAATTGCGTGGGTTTAGTCTAATCCCCTAATTCACTAGTCCAGTTTTATAGTTTACTAGAAATTTGTTTTAATGTGGTCTAGTTCCCTTGTCTAGTTTTTTTGTCTCTGTAAAACTAGTTTGAATTGATTTAGTTCTCTAGTTCGCTAAACTCTAGTTCTTTCAGTAAAGCATTGTTGGAATTTAGTCTAATCCCTAGTTTGTCAGGGTACTTCTGTCTTCATAAAGTATTATTAGAATTTAGTCTACTTCTTTGTTTTGCCAATCTAGTTCTTTACTGTAGTAAAACACTGTATTTCAAATAACTGTGTCACAAAAGACATCGATTTTGCTTCGACCCTCAACCTTCCTAGGCAAACTTCAACAGGCCAGTGTGGTGATAATAAATGTGTATTCCCAGCAGGGACAGCCATACAACAAATGTCCCTTTTAAGTTCTGGAACGGTGGCAGGGGGAAGAGGGAAACGTACACAGGCAAGAAACAGTCTCTGTTTTACAGAAATATGCAACAATATAACCAAATCTGCCTGACCCTCAATGTCATTAGTTGGTTATTTGGCTCACCTTTATAATGCACTGTACTTTGGGACATTTAAATAACGATTTTGAAGCCACATTGTTTTCCCTATAATTATGAATTTTCCGTTTATGGAATAAAATGCAAATTCTGACAGCTCAGCTGTGTTCACTTTTGACCTATCCGTTGGTGTGTTTCCGCATTATTAAGGCGAAATTTCACCCTTGTGGCATTAAAACTTCCAGATTTGTGGGATGGCTTCTGTCAAGAGCAGTAAATAAAAACTCTGAATATTTAAATATATTTCATGTTTGGTGAATAGAATGATGCAACTAAGAAGACCAGTTCAGTGAGAACTATTTATTTGGTTACAGTTTACATGTAAAGCTCCAATTTCTCTGTTCTCTTTTCAACCTCAACACCATTACCAGACCTCTTTCCCCTCAGACCATCTGTCATTCCAAACATAAACTAAGAAACGGGGAGGGCACAGAGGAAGGTACTATCAAGACAATTCTATGACAATTGGCAATAAGGCAAAGCAAAATTACATAAAACCTGAATAAGTGAAAGCACAACAGACTGATTACTGTTCATGCAAAACTATCTTTCACTCTTATTTTTAAATTTCTTTTTGCAGCATATTTTTAAAAGCATCAGCTATTTTGAAGGAGGCATTCAGAATTCAAAGAATCACAAAGATTTTGCACCATTTATAAGGCATGATGCCTTGATTCTAAGAATGTTTCCTTAGCGAGAGGCATATTAATATATTGCGTACAATACCGTGAACAACAAAGCTTCTTGCTAGAGAGGGCTACCTTCAAAGCTCATGGCGAGAAACGAGGAGATAGGTTTTTAAATGATTAGACTAAAAGCTTCACATCTTTTATTGCCAGAAGTGAGCTGATGTAGATACTGTATCATTCCGAGTGCAACACTGTGTATATTTTACCCAACAGTTTTGTTGTGGAAGGTAGAAAGAATAGTATTAATAAAACAGGATTCCTCCATGTCCTTGGAAACAAGCTCGTTAGATGTTTGTCAATACCTATCTGTATAGGATTTTAAGAGCTTAATTTGTTCAAGTGTGCTTGCAGAAAATTGGCACCAGGACTCTTTTTTTTTGTTTAGGGGGGGCTGTACTTTTGTTCATTAGACTTTGACTCTGAGAAAGGCAAAAGCGGAGAAAGTAGAGAGGCATGAGAAGACAGATAAAGGTAAAAAGCAGAAATGAAAAATAATCCTCCAAGAGTGAGACAGAGACCAGAATTTGAGGGTGTTGGACATAGGAGTCATGAGGTGAAAACAAGACTAGGTATTCAGCGGCCTGACATTTGGCCAAAACCGTGGCAGGCTCTCGAGGAAAACTTGTTATTTAGTTATTTATTACAAATTAATACCTGGGATCTTTGAAATCTCAATTTTCGGTATTAACACCTCTCTGTGTTCTGTATGACATTGGGATCCACTGTGTTTAGATAAGATAAGTTAGCGCTACATGGTAATGCTCCTGAATGTGTCAGCATAATTTGCTTTTAGGTGCACAGTACACTACATAATTGTGTTCTCTCACCACATTGTTTAACTGTGCCACATAATTTGCCACTCCATTGACGTTTAATGCCAACGACTTCAGGGTCGACACTTTATACGGGTTTAATACAAAAAAAATAGCTATGCGAAGCAGCAACCCATATTTTTCTTTAGCTTTGTTAGTGCACCTATTTCAAACACGTGACCAGTCACGCTGTCAGAGTTTACCTTACTTCTTAGAAAGGAAGGAACAATGAAAAGTGCAGGTCAGTAACTAATTTTCGGTGCTGGAAAGCTGCTATGACCATGGGCTGACATCATGTTAAAAAGAACAAGTGAGAGGTGCAGGTAGATGGCTTTTTCACGCTTTTATAATAATAAGGCCCACTTACTGGAAGCTGCACGGGAAGGACACGTGGATTATGGCGAATGCTTTGCTTGGAACGGAGCACTTTAAGGACGGCAAATTGTGCATAGAGGCGAAATGCGCTTTTTTGTCTATTGGAGTGCATTTCGTTAAAATGTTAAGTAGTGCAGTTGATAATGTGCGTTTTGTTTTGTGTTGTGCCACAGCAACAGTTTAGGATACTCAGAGGCGTAGGTGTCATTAGTGCAGTAGGTGCAGTGGCACGAGGCTGCAGGGGTCTGAAGCGGGCCACTTCACTCAAATATGAAGTGTTTTACAGCCATATTGGGGGAAAATGTCATCTTCCACGCCTGGATTAGTGCCAAGAGCGCTTTTGCTACACCACTGGTGACCCTTGGTGAATGCTAGGTGCACTGATTGAGGGGAAATAATAATAACAGATATATTTTCTGTTGATTAGTGCTACACCCTTAAGTAGTGGCTGGAGTATGAGCAGCTAGATGCACCCCTTTTAGAGCCAAAGTATAGTTGCACTATCATATTTCCGCTATAAATGCGATGCAGTTTATAAAAACAACAATATACAGTAAACTATATTTTCAGCATGGCTTTAAGTCGGATAACAAAGGGAGTGGTCTCTAAAAAGGGCGTGACCTATGCAATGAAGGCTGTGGCTTAAACATGTAACCTAAATTATTGTGTTTTCCTAGTGTGCTGCTGGGTGACTCTCTGAGCTTTCTGTTATTGTACCCAGGTACACAAGACAACAACTGAAACACCTAAAACCAGCCAGGACTATTGCTTTTGTTAAAGGCTGTTAGCTGCTTAAGGCAAATGAGTAGCAAACATGATTCTAAATACTTAATATTGCAAATTTCCAAATCTGAAATTGTGAGATTGTAAATTAAACATTACTGGTCCCTATAGAAGGGGCAGTTTTTTTGGGATTGTCTCACTTCCTCCAGTTACATTTAATCTGTTAGACATGTACGCCTTTTTTCTCTCTCCACCACCTCCACACGCATATCTTACATTGTATTTCTTTCCTCCTCAACATCTTACTTTCACTCTCTTTTGAATGCACTTCCTCGCATCTCCTTCACTTCTCGAAGCATACAACACCCACACTCACCTGGAAGCACTGTATTTATTTTTTACTTTCACCTTGTCAATATTTCACATCAATATTGTGACAACTGTATACCTCCTACACATATACATCGACACAGAATCACAATTCAAACTGGAAAACGACCTTACACTTGACATTCGAGTGATACATTGTTGGAATTGGGCAAAGTCATTGGGTGTCTTTTTTTGGAGGCAACAATATAAGGAACAGGCTAGCTGATGGTATGTGAAAACTGGTGGGAGCAGGAAATCACATAAATGTAGCAACAATCAAATTCAATAAAAAACAAATCATATAATAAAATCCCAGGTTCTTACAGTATTAAAACTCATCATGCATTTATGTATGAGGTACATTTATCAGTAGTATAAAAGGAGAAATGTAGTCGTTGCAGCATCATGTTCTCATAAAATCCAAACTTAATGTGGATAGATAACATGATCAAAAAATATCGAAAGGTAAATACAGATGGAAATATCTAAAAAACTAAATAACATAAAACTGTGAGCCTTAATCATAGTCTATTGTAAATGTACCATTGCTTACCATATTGCTTTAAATTCATTATTTAAATTTTAATATCTTTCTACTTATGCAACTGATTTAGTTTATATATTATTACATTCTACACATATAAAGTATATTTTCGCACTCTTTTTGCATGCCTACGTTTAACTGCACTACATGTACCAATGACAAATTACTATGTAATGTACTCCCACGGATATACACACACCTTTATGTGTATCCAAACTGTATTGTTCCTAATGTGTAATTGCTTTCACTCTACCTAAATAATGTTATGTTGAACTTACCTTCGGTCTGTAAACCACTAATTGGTATTATCACAACAACTCATCTTTTTTCTGCTTGGCTCAGTACCTCCCTCTCCTCGTATAATCTGTTTTATAAATTCACGGCTCAATTTCTACTGTCCATCACAATGACTATTCGTTTCAGTATTTCGGAACCCGTTTTCAATAGTTACTTAACACTTAGCGACATTGACCTCTAACTCCTTAATGTAAAGCGCCCTTTCCTCTTAATTATGTAATTATAAAAATGTGTGTGTTCCTTTATAGTCACACCTCTGCATAACCGGACTTGTGTTTTCTACTTATTTTCTAGCTGAGTATGCTTCCACATTGTATATTATAAAATAGCATGTTCTGAACTGTACTGTGCTCCGTCTACATTGTCAGGGCCCTCACTTAACAAAGTTTAAATTATATAAAGTTTCTTCGTATTTACAACTATCCAGACCCGAGTCCCCAGCTCCCATGGTCACAGGCAGTGGGGTTTCCTTTAAAAAAGTTATTTTTAAAGTGCATCTTTCACTCTCGAGGAGTCTCTTGGCGTTGTTGAGAATACCTTAACCAAGGTGACAAGCACATCTATTATTATTAGATGGTTACGAAGTAAATCAAACTCAAGTGATATAGTTAAACTTATTGACCTTGCATGTATTTAAGTTTTGTGTAGAAAGTAATACCTTGCCCCATCGCCTGCAGCCAAAACATCTCACCCTGTTTCTTGTAGACATTTTCAATTATTTCCTTTAATTCAACTTGACATCCTTATACAGGGAGTGCAGAATTATTAGGCAAGTTGTATTTTTGAGGATTAATTTTATTATTGAACAACAACCATGTTCTCAATGAACCCAAAAAACTCATTAATATCAAAGCTGAATATTTTTGGAAGTAGTTTTTAGTTTGTTTTTAGTTTTAGCTATGTTAGGGGGATATCTGTGTGTGCAGGTGACTATTACTGTGCATAATTATTAGGCAACTTAACAAAAAACAAATATATACCCATTTCAATTATTTATTATTACCAGTGAAACCAATATAACATCTCAACATTCACAAATATACATGTCTGACATTCAAAAACAAAACAAAAACAAATCAGTGACCAATATAGCCACCTTTCTTTGCAAGGACACTCAAAAGCCTGCCATCCATGGAGTCTGTCAGTGTTTTGATCTGTTCACCATCAACATTGCGTGCAGCAGCAACCACAGCCTCCCAGACACTGTTCAGAGAGGTGTACTGTTTTCCCTCCTTGTAAATCTCACATTTGATGATGGACCACAGGTTCTCAATGGGGTTCAGATCAGGTGAACAAGGAGGCCATGTCATTAGATTTCCTTCTTTTATACCCTTTCTTGCCAGCCACGCTGTGGAGTACTTGGACGCGTGTGATGGAGCATTGTCCTGCATGAAAATCATGTTTTTCTTGAAGGATGCAGACTTCTTCCTGTACCACTGCTTGAAGAAGGTGTCTACCAGGAACTGGCAGTAGGACTGGGAGTTGAGCTTGACTCCATCCTCAACCCGAAAAGGCCCCACAAGCTCATCTTTGATGATACCAGCCCAAACCAGTACTTCACCTCCACCTTGCTGGCGTCTGAGTCAGACTGGAGCTCTCTGCCCTTTACCAATCCAGCCACGGGCCCATCCATCTGGCCCATCAAGACTCACTCTCATTTCATCAGTCCATAAAACCTTAGAAAATCAGTCTTGAGATATTTCTTGGCCCAGTCTTGACGTTTCAGCTTGTGTGTCTTGTTCAGTGGTGGTCGTCTTTCAGCCTTTCTTACCTTGGCCATGTCTCTGAGTATTGCACACCTTGTGCTTTTGGGCACTGCAGTGATGTTGCAGCTCTGAAATATGGCCAAACTGGTGGCAAGTGGCATCGTGGCAGCTGCACGCTTGACTTTTCTCAGTTCATGGGCAGTTATTTTGCGCCTTGGTTTTTCCACACGCTTCTTGCGACCCTGTTGACTATTTTGAATGAAACGCTTGATTGTTCGATGATCACGCTTCAGAACCTTTGCAATTTTAAGAGTGCTGCATCCCTCTGCAAGATATCTCACTATTTTTGACTTTTCTGAGCCTGTCAAGTCCTTCTTTTGACCCATTTTGCCAAAGGAAAGGAAGTTGCCTAATAATTATGCACACCTGATATAGGGTGGTGATGTCATTAGACCACACCCCTTCTCATTACAGAGATGCACATCACCTAATATGCTTAATTGGTAGTAGGCTTTCGAGCCTATACAGCTTGGAGTAAGACAACATGCATAAAGAGGATGATGTGGTCAAAATACTCATTTGCCTAATAATTCTGCACTCCCTGTATTGGGAAGAAAATGGCATTCATTTTATATCCAGTGAAAACTCAACTCTAACAACTAACTTAGTGATCCATGCTCACATTGATAAAAAAACACACAATAACAAGCCACCCCTGTACTAGAATATCATTACCAAAATATTGCTTGACATCAACCTTCTATATTAAACATGTTCTAGAAAACATATTGCCGAATGGGAGTTAACAACAGAAAATCTACACTGAATGGCCAATATTTTTGCAAATGATAATTAACATATGAGATTTATGTTAGCCAGAATTTCAGTATACAGTATTTTAACATACTGCCCTGCCTACGGGTTCCCATTAAACATAACAAATCTGCCCATCTCCTAAAGGGGAACTGTTGCTTAATGACGAGGTAAATGATATAAAATGGACGTGCAGAAATCTAAAAAAAAAAAAAAAAAAAAAAAAAAAAAGCTAATCAAAACACCAGCAAACCACACAGAGTTCCAGATCCAGATCCATGCCTGAGTTATCAAACATGGCATCACAGGGGAAAAAGGTCATCTTTCTGTCCTGTATTGGAAATGCAATGAGATTCTCCAGTAGATTGTTCTGATTTTACAACAACTGACTGACCATGAAACCATTACAGCTTTTCCCGGTTGCCCTTGAAGAACTCTGAGAAGACCTAACATCCATCTGTATTAACAATCACACTATTTGCTATGACAAAGCATCATGTCATCCACCTCCCATATCTAATGATACTGCTAGACAACATTGCTAGACAACTGTGATGGAAGCTCAATGGTTCAGATGGAAGATCTCATGAACCTTTTTTCGTTCTACAAAAAAATCTCTTTGGACAACAGAAATCTATGAAGGTAATACTACCAAACTTACAACTGTCCACACTAGTCATTGGCATTACTAATCTCACCAACATATTCCCATCGATAGGGGGGTCTCGTCAACCTCAAATATACTATCCTCACAGCGCTCTTAACAAAGCAAATTTTTGACTACAAGAGCTATTGACCGCTTCAGGCCTCTTTTGCATTACAAAGAAATTGAATCTGTGGTCTGTGTGCAACTCTGTGTTCACTTTTAAGCTAACAGCCTGTTGAGTGAATTTTAATTAGAATATCTACTATTTTGTAAAATGAAACCAGACTGCTTCATATTAGAGATTCAGGGACTCCTATCCACCCAAGGTCTGTCTAAGTAGCATTTGACAGCACTGACCAGAAGTTGTTGATTCTTGTAATGTTTTCTGGAATCGGCAGGACCATCCTATCGTGGTTCCCATTATTACTCGCCCACAATAAGAAAAATCAAAAGCCACCGGTTCAAATATGGTGGTCCCTAAAGGTTCAACCCTATTTCTGATCCTCTTTAACTGTACCATGGAGTCTGTAACCAGTACTACGTGTGTCCATCACATCGGGCAACACCTGTACATGGATGGTTCTCAGAAATTGGAAGAGGGATTTGGGCCCCACCACTGAGGGAAAACTGATGCGTCCAGCATGGGTTCCAAATCACAAAACTTAAAACAAGCCCAGAGATCTATGTGCCTCCAGAACGGTTGGCAAGTGATTCTTCCCTGCTTTCATATCTGGACAAAGATTATAATCTCTGGGAGGAGTAAATCAGAACGGCCTAGAATTACTAACACTGTGTTGTCACAAAGTCAAGTGAAATGGTCCAAAGCAACACCTTGGTTCTACTTTCCACTGCAAAAGGTATTATGCACTGAAAAGGTGGCCTTTTTCTGTGCAAAAAGTGCTCTAAAAGTCTTTGTGTTGATTTGAGTCAAGAGGTTCTTACTGGGGCATTCCAGTGCAAACACCCATTGTTTTGGGCATAAAGTGCAAACTACTAAGACCGTTAGAGTCAGACTTTACATCATAAACTAACTACTCCTTGAAGCAGGCACTAACAAAGAGAAAACCTTCAATTATCCAACAATTCCATAGATTGCATTAGTATTGAATTTCACAACATACATCCAGTGAGTGAGATCCTTCACTGCTTGTCTCGAGATAGGAATCTGTAATGGAAGTTTGTTTCCAATGCAAACTATATGCTAGATAGTGCACATTGACCTCTGAGTGGCTGTGCATGCTCAAGGCATACTGTAAGAGAACCAACTCAGGGGAAGACATCAGCAGCTTGACAATTTTAATAGATATGTCTCTGTGCTGTCTTTCCCCCTAGCAGAATGCAGTGCTGCAAATCTGGTTGCTGCTCTCTGTTGGTTTAAAAATTAGTAAATATATCCTGAAGTACGTGACTGAAGTAGGGTGTGCAAAGGTTTTTATTCACCAGCCAAGTTCCTGATTTTGACTGTTCATGAAGGTTCCAAAATTCTTCTGCTTACTTCTGCATAGGCTATCTTGTTTCCACCTTGTGAGATCATATTTGCCATCTAGCGCAATCATTTTCACTCAAATCAAACCTAGCTTCAAAATGCACGTAGGTTTTTTTAATGGATGTCTGTTCGCCTCTTATAAATATTTTCTATGCACAATGGCAAAGAATTTCTGTTCAAGTTCACTTTTTCTGTTGTTTGTTAAACAAATTGGCATGGCACAGTTGAAGAAAGCAGTTCAAAGTAAATCTTATTAGTTTTGAAAAAAGATAGGTATAACATAAAAGTCAAACTTTTCCGACAATTTTACACTTACATGTAAATCTTAGCAATCTTTGTAAATTTACAGACCTTTTTGTAGATCTTGAAAAAGGTTGAAAAACACATATCACAACCCTAGACTAAGGACAATAGGGTGAAACTTACTAGTAGCCCCGCTCAAAGTGACTTTTAAAAAATACCTACCTGCACAGCAGGCATATCAGTGACACTGTGTGCATTGTCAGACTCACTGACCATGAAGGCAGACCAACACATTCAGTTCTTAATTTGTGCTGGTGCTTGCAGGTAGTGGGTACTGGCTCTTATTTTGCAGACTAGGATTATTTTTCATAATTAGATTTTGACTAAGAGCAAAAGAAAGACAAAGGGAGGAAGGCGGATACAGAGGAAAAGAAATATAAGACAACAGATACAAATGGTAAAAACAGTGACAAGGCAGAGCTTGCATTGGAACCTCACAAAACATGCACCACCCAGGCTTAGGTAACACTCATGGGGCCATCAAGTGGAGCAGTCTGTACCAGCGTGTGGCCGTAGACTAAAATCGTTTAGCAGAACTCCAGAGTACAGTTGAATGCCACTGCACATTGCCTAGTTTCCCTATGAACTCAGCTCAATTAAATATTGAGTTAAATATTTTTAAAACATTCAGTAGAATAGCAATGGTTGCATGGAGCCGAGTCCAAACAAGAGAAAGGCCCTCCTCTGTACCTGGGATGAGAAGTTAATCACAGCCCTAACTGCGACCCAGTGGGTCGTTCTCTGCCATGGATCTCGCTTCCACTGCACCAGAAAAACCGCTGGCCTGGTCCTTCCCCACTGGAGAGGTCCAAGGAGCAGGGTATTAGCGGGGGTCCACCTTGCACTTTAGCACCAGAAATGGTGGGCAGGGCTGCCCCGGTACAAGGAAGAACTAGTGCCAGCCAGGAGGACAGGTTGCTGCCAGGCGCAGGAAGGATCCGCACTTACTCCTGCAAGATCCCACCACTTTAAAGGCCTGTTGTTGCACCCTTGGCAGGATGGAGGTTGCCACCTTACTGGAACTCACTTCGGGATTTCAGAAAGAGTGCGAATACTACTCGCCCTCCCCAACATCCGGGCAGAGGGGACAACGAGCAGAACACAAATAACATTCCGGCATGGAATGACACGCTGTTCCTGCTGCAGCTACACAATTTACAAGCCGAGCTACTGTAGCTGCAAGCTTAGCCATCAGCCCTGAAGGAAAGGGGTACCAGGGAACGCAAAAAATGCAGTGAGACACAATGACACGGCAAGGGGACTTCAGAAATAACTGAGTGAGGGATATAATGTAAGTAGTGAATGTTCAGCTGTAATGACAAGCGTGGACAGAGAGTGGTACAGCCGTAGTGGAGCCCTGTTCGACTTGGAGGTGAGTGAAGCATGATCACTGGCAGTGGAAAACCGCCCAGAGGTCCTGCGAGCCTGAAACATGGCTACCGGAAGTGGACGGCCACGCGGCATGCCGGACTGCCTGAAAGCAAATTAAACAGGGCGTACGGGTGACTGCTGAAGCACGGACACCGGAAGTGAAGTCTCAGGCAGTGTGCCTGTTCGACAGTCACACAACTGCCGGAAGTGGACGGCAAGCCTGATAGACTAAAGGTGGCAAAGCATGTCGGCGTAAAATTGTGACCGCTGAAGCACGGCCACAAAAAGTGAAGGAACACTCGGTCCGATCATAAAAGTAGATGGCCGCTAGGCATGCCTAAGTAACTGAATACATATGAAGTTGTCGGAGTGTAGACTATGACCTCAGTCTGTTTGGTTTGCCATAAATGATTAAGCACGGCTACGTACGGTCACAGCTACCTGGCAAACTTGACTGGATGAAACGTTGGATGGCACCAGTACAATGGTCAGGCCGATGGATATGGAGTGCCCAGTCGGGAATGTTCATGGGATGGAAATAGTACAAAGCGATCTTCTATTAAAGGTGAAAGGAAATTGAATTGAAATGATCGCTTGTAACTGAGAGCAGACAACAATCTGCGATATTTACTCTTCCAAACAAACAAGTGTTGCCTCTGTGGTTGGGAATGTAGGTGGGCCTCCATCTCAGGGATACCACTGCTCTGGCCCTGGACGGATTATGGCGCCCAGGTACCTCCAGTTTGCAGACTTTCTTGAACAGTTTAAAGCAGCGTATTGCAGATCCCACAGCACATCTATCAGAAAGCCAGGCTTGAAGTAGCTACTCTGTGTCTCAGAGTAGGATGCTGCAATCTCTAGACTGAATATGCATCATGTTTACTGGACAAGTGAACTGTATGGAGACTCCAATGGGCCCCAATGGATGGGCTCCACGGGAACTTTCTCTACAGTCAGATATGCCAAACAAACTTGGTAGTGCCAGGATAAGACACCACAGTCTTGCAATGCAGGGAGTCCAACGAGACAGCGGCGGTGAGGCCCAGCTCTCAACTTGCCGCTGTACGGGCCCCATGGCGGAGCCATAGGACGGACACAAAGACCGTTGTCTCTGCCACAGCCGGCGGGGGGGAGGAGGGAATAGGCCACCCTTTGCATTGTCCTGCTGTCACATTGATCAGTACGCCAGCCGCCGGCCTGTGTCCCCGTCCCGTGGCACATGGCAGCTTTAGCAGTCATTAAAAGTCTAATGTATCAACATGCGCCCACGACAGAGGTCGGGCCCAGTCGTCCAATCACGACGAGCCCTCTGAGCAGCCCACCCAGATTCAGTTTCAGGACCGTCTTCCCATCCCTACCCCCATCATCCCCAGACCCCAGATCTGCCAGTTGACGTGCGTCTGCCCAAGAGCAAACATGTGGCACAATGAATTATTGCTTCGCAGCGACCATATAAAAACTTCACAATTGGGGGGGATGGGGGGGGGGTGGTTGATGGCCACGGAGGCAGACAGAGGGCAAAAGGACATTGAGTTAGAAAATAAATTGGGCTACGTAGGTTTAATAAGATTTCCAATCATAATTGCGCAATATTTCAAAGTAAATTATTATGAAACAAGGAGGGATGCGGTCAAACTCTGCCTCGTGTTTTCATAGGGGGAGAAGGGAAGCAGGAGCCACCGAGAGAGGGTGTATGTCTCGGTACATGCGGACGGGATGGCTTCCGAGAGAGAAGTTATATTTGAGGAGAGGGCAACCAGAGGGTTGGGGGTCCGTGAGAGAGGGGAGCGGAGGGGGCAGCAGCAGGTCAGGGGCACCAGCCTGGGGCTTGTGACTGTACTGCGGAGAACTGCACAGCCAACATGTGGCTGCAAAGCTGTTGCATTCTTCAATAATGAAGACGCGGAGCTCTCTAGAAAGGACCCCTTCCATCTATCCCCCAGAGCAGGCCGGGGTCACTACCACGCCCCTTGCCCTGGGGACTGCATGCCCTGGTCACTCCTCCTGCTGCAGGGTGAAGATCTTGCATGGCATGAACTACGTAGTGAAAGATGCCTCTGTTTACAGCTGGCAGGTACTATCCTACCCACCACAGGAAGAGAAATGGCTCGCACCACCCACTCACAAACACACAGGCATGTTCATTATCATCCATGCAGAGCCATTGTATCTCGTCTCGTGCAAGTCGCCTGGCCCGTCTCAAGGTCCTCGAGCCCAAAAACGAGCTGAGTTTTCATGTGTCTTCTGCTTGCCACCCAAGCTCTACCCTCATGCGCCAACAAAGGTAAATCATTTACATCTAAAAAGGGGAGACAAAGAGCTGCAAATTAGTTGCTGAATTGTACAAAATGAAGCCAGAAAACCTATTAGTCCCAGCTTTCATGCATATTTATTTTCATCGGGTCTCCCTTTCTCTTCATTATCACATACAAGAGCATCTTGAAACATGAGTCCACTATGTCAGCTGTAGAAAAACATCTTGGGTTTGATTTAATATACTATGATGTCACATCATCTATGGCAAGTATCTAGGCCAAAGAAGAGCGGGTGAACATAGCAATACAGCTGTCGCTTAGTCAGGGCCACTGGAATTATGCGCAGGGAAGCACTGCTACATTGTTGAATGACCAAGAAAAGCGGCAAGAAAAGCCAAACATTGGGCCCTGGCCCTTATTCTTTTACAAAGTAAACACTGCGAGCATCTCTAAGGTGGGCTCTCACAGTGGGAACTGACCTTACTGCAGAGACATCACACTGGCAACTGATCTCACCATAGATATGAGACACCAGAGTTGGCCACACCGAAGGGACATGACACTTACCTGGCCCCACTTCAGGGACATCATAATGAGAGCTGCTCTCCCAGGAGAGGTATCACTACAGGAGCCCTGCCACATGCAGAGGCATCACACTGGGAGCGTGTCTCACTGCAAGGACATCACGCTGGGAGCTGGCCTCACTGCAGGGGCATCAAACTGGGAGCTGGCCTCACTGCAGAGGCATCACACTGGGAACCGGCCTCACTGCAGAGGCATCACACTGGGAACCGGCCTCACTGCAGAGGCATCACACTGGGAACCGGCCTCACTGCAGAGACATCACACTGGGAGCTGGCCTCACTGCAGAGGCATCACACTGGGAACTGGCCTCACTGCAGGGACATCACACTGATAACCGACCTCACTGCAGAGACATCACACTGGGAGCTGGCCTCACTGCAGAGGCATCACACTGGGAACTGGCCTCACTGCAGGGACATCACACTGGGAGCTGGCCTCACTGCAGAGGCATCACACTGGGAGCTGACCTCACTTCAAGGACATCACAATGGGAGTTGGACTCACTGCAGAGGCATCACACTGGGTGCCGGTCTCACTGCAGACATACCACACTGGAGGGTGCCCTTGCGGTAGACGTTGCGTTCTACATTTCCATATCTCTCCTTGACAAGTAGGGAAGTAAAGTGAACCTTGTTAGTCCACAATGGCATTTCTCAGTCCATAAACGTCACATCAGTGGTGATAAGAGTGAAGAGTGGGTTCGAACTCCCGCCCCCTCATCTGTTAGCGAACCGGCTCCCCGCACCGGGAAACAATGGGGCACACTTATTCAATCTGGCAACACAATAGCCCTGCTGGCCCTCATCTCCTCCTGGACACCAGGGGACAAAGGGCAGCCTGTGTCCGTCCGTATACTGACTCAGCTGACCTGCTGCTGGACACAGAAAGAGGGACTGTCGATGATAACTGTGTCTGTGTAACTCGTTTGTTGCCAGTTAATTTAGTAACGTGCCTTATAATGTGGGTGTTTCTATCCTGCACTATACAAACTCGCAGCAGTGTCCTAATTTGGTTGAGGGGTTCTATCGTAGTTCTGCTGCTTTTCATTAAAGTGATTGCTTGGGCTCCGGTGCTTGTCGACGGGATAACTGGTTCTGGTGCTTTTCTTCTGGACGATTGCCAGCATGGTGCCGTTGCTTATTCTATGGATGAAAACGTGGATCTTTCTAAAGCTTGTTATTTTTATGGCTGCTAAGGGGACCAGATCTTGAGCACCGAACATTTTGGGAAAATGGAGGAAGGACTACATTCTTACATCAACGGAACGACGCAGTATGACACCTCTAATGAACATCGGAACGCAGAAGAGGAACTACGAAAATAAATAAAATTAATTTTTTTAAAACCAGCATCGTACCTGTGATTTAAATTGCTTACTTATAACAACTTTTAACTAGTCCTGCTTTGGAACACCTTAAAAAGTGTCTTTGACTATATTATCAGTTGACCCCCTCTAAAAACCAGGTCATAAGCCAAATTTGATGAAATCTGCTGGGACGGCTGCTAAAAAAAATAAAAAATAAAAAAAATATATAAAAAACTCGGGGACGGTCCTGGCAACTCCGGGGCGACTGGTCACTCTATGGCTGCACTGAATGGTTCCTATCCCCAAGGAGATTAGTTGACCGGGTCTGGTGCATGTTCTTGTAAACTCTGCTAGCAGCTTTTCGTGCTTTCACTTCAGGTGACTGGCCTGCTGATTTTGGTGCTTATCATTGATTTAACTATCTGGTTATGTGATTTGTAACAGGGGTGATTGTTTGGATTCTAGTGCTTCAGATCACGATGGGCCTGATTCCCGTGCTTGTCTTGTGGATGGTTACTTGACTAGTTCTGCTGCTTGCTATTAGGATCTTCGGTTGGTGGGTTCTTGCAGGAGTTTAGGGTGATTATCTGCATTGAATTTGGTTTTATGACGATGGCCTAGCTGGATTCCAGATTTTTACCCTGAAATGATTACTTGGCAGGATACTCTGTGTGTCCTTAACATGATTTATTTACAGCGTGTTCTGTTTCACAACGATGTCCTGGATGGGTCTTGTGGTGTCCTGTACTTCTGTATCCATCTCACTGTGAGCCTTTGTTCAGTGTTCAGGGATGTGAAGTGTGGTGTCATGTGTGTCTGACTGTTCAAACTGGTGGCAGAAGCCCGATTTATTCTTGGGGCTGAGTTCAACTCCTATGGCCAGGAATTGAACCTGCAACCTATGTGTTGAAGAATAACTGATATGGTCAATGCATTCTGCCTCCGTTTCCCCATAAGCATGCAGATGCAAATCATTGCAGTTCTGTTGTTTATGACTGGGGTGCATGGTTAGATTATAGAGCATTTTCTTATGATTGCTCAGCTTGTTCTAGTACTTATCGTTAGGTAATTGCTTATCCAGATCCTTAAGCTCGTAATTCAAAGGACTGTGGGTGATTCTGGTACCCGTTATTTTGATGCTTATCTGGTTATTGTGCAGTCTGTCTGTAGGATTGTCATTTGGCAGGTATCTGGTACTTGTTAGGATGGTTCTTTAACTGCGCTCTGGTGCCTGGTGCTAAGTTGATAACTTGATGTGGTCATGTGCCTCTTTTAAAGAAGATGTACTAAATGGGTTTTAGTGCTTGTTATTATAATTTCTTTTTTGATTATGCTCCCTGTTATTGGGAGGACTTAGGAGTCCATATTTCTATAATGAATGATTGGCTTAGCTGCCACTTTTGCTTGTCCTTAATATTCCTTATGATTGGCTGAGCCTTGATGCCAGTCCTTGGGATGAAAGATGGCGTGGTTGTTGGGCTTGTTCTTTGATGATTGGGGCATATGGGTTCAGGTCTATGTTAGTAGAATGATTACTTGGCATGTCTTTGTCATCTTATGAAGGTCACAGTTGAAGGAAAGGATGCTGATGGCTCTTATTTTACCCTGGTCCATTTTTTACAGCACGTTCAGTTAAGTTAGAAGATGAAACAAGAGAGGCAGTACTCTAGCAGTATGAAGAAAGGGTGGTCAGGTAATGAGGGTAGAGGCAAGGCAATGGGGAGTGACAGGTGCTGGGAAAGAACAGGGGAACTAATATCTTGATATAAATGTAGCAACAGAAAAACATATTTGTAAGCGAATGCCTTTTACCTGTTCAGTTTAAGGGATCTAACTTGAGAATTCAAAGCTAGATTTATGGCTGGTTGCATTAGACATATGGGATTAAGTAGCAAAGAAATTCATCAGGTAGACATGCTTCAGCGTAACAAAGAGCCAGATGCGGCTGTTGCTTTAGCAAGGGATGATAAATTACCTAGTTATAGTGCAGTTCATTGGGATTATTACATGGCTGTGTGCTACGCCTGTCCTTGGAATGGTTATTTAGCTAGTTCTGGTGTTTGCCCTTAGGATGATTGCTTACCTGGTTATGATGCTTGTCTTGTGGACGATTATTTGACTGGTTCTATGCTTGACTGGTTCTTGGGCGATTGCTTGGTGGTTGCTTGCCTTGATTCTGGTGTCTGGCCTTAACAAAACTGCTTATCTGGCTGCGATAGTTATCTTTCATTCGGCTGCATGGGGCTTATTAGTGGGATGGCTGCGAGCCTCGGTTCTGATACTTGCCTTCTGGATGCTTGAACGGCTAATATCAGTGATTATCCTTACGATGTTTGTTTGGCTGCTTATACTTAGGATGGCTGCTTGGCTAGTTTTTTGTGCTTGTGCTTGTCCTTTGGATGATTGCTTAAATGCATTCCAGAGGTTCCCGTCTGGATGATTACTTACCAAGTCCAGCGGTGGGATGACTGCTTGTCTTTGTTCTGGTACATGCATTAGGTTGACGCTTGCTCGTTCCGTCATTTATCCTTATAATAATCATTCAGCTCGTTTTAGTACTTAACCATACGATGGTTCCTTGGCTGCTTATTTGAATTTCTCTTTCGGTGACTGCTTAGCTGGCCTCAATGTGTCACTGAGCGATTGCCTGTTAATGGCTGGTTCTATTTATTTTATTCATTTCATTCAGTCGAACCAACCTTTACTGATACAAAAAAGCTGAGTGTAAGGAATGGAATATTGCAGGAGTTTTCATGCTGTTACGAAGGGACAGGAGTATTAGAAGTTATGTGGAATGTGTGATAAATTAACAACTGGTATTGTGTGTATCCAGTTTTCTCCAGGCTACAGGTCTATTCCGGCCTAACTTTGTGAACACAGATTTTTCCAGAGGACGTAATGGAGATTGAGTGTGGCATGGCAAAAGCAGCACCCTAGCAACTGTAGGCAGGCAAGATTGGTTACTCAGCACCTTTCACCATAGGATTGCCCATTAGGTGAGTCCACTACATGATGGTGGT
The DNA here is from genome assembly GCF_031143425.1 of Pleurodeles waltl. Classification (NCBI taxonomy): domain Eukaryota; kingdom Metazoa; phylum Chordata; class Amphibia; order Caudata; family Salamandridae; genus Pleurodeles; species Pleurodeles waltl. Next base: position 661,781,571 of record NC_090451.1, read on the forward strand.
GGTTTCTGGGGTATCATGTGGTGAGCTGTTTCTATTCGTTTCAGAAATAATCTGTCTTCCCTTTGTGCCAAACACAGTAATCCACCCTCTACTTAGGCTCCAATGATCTCAATGAACAAATGCTGCAGTATTATGTGAATAATTTACATGCGTCAGTTTGACTGATTGTGTTATCCGAAGGGGGAAGCAGGAACACGCGTGGGTGATTTCCTGAACCATGAGGAACTCAGTTTCTTGGTACAATAACTCATAAACTAGGGAATCAAGAAAGGTACGACTTGTCAAATAAGAGTCACCTTAATCGCAGTGCTTAATTTTGTGGCTGCAGGCGTTGGTTACTGACATTCATCTTTGGTGATCATGGCTTATTTTTCATCATCAGACTATGGCCACTCCATGCCACTCTCATACACTCTCCTCTTTGCCACACCACTAATTTACAGCCATGCTGAAAATTAGCCGCACTGCTGCACAACATAGCTAAAAGACATTGGCAAAGCCAATAGCTCTTACATAAGCAAGACCTATTGGCTTTGCTAATACTTGTTGATATCTGAACACGAAAACAGGAAATAAACAATTTAAAGAGCAAAATTAAAGTCGTTATTTCTTGCTTTCTGCAGGATAATTACCATTTACAAAACAAGCAGATTATATGTGGCACACATGTTGATTGATAACATGAGGCACACATGCTGGGTGAATGCATGGCTAAATGCCATGCAATCACCCAGAAAACATTTACGGCCTCTATCAGGCAGGTACTATATGTGCCAAGATATAGAGAGACTCACCTTCACTCCCACCTTTCTTGTCGCACCCTTTAAAGTTCCTGTGAAGAGAATTAGGGATAGCTAGGTGTGGCACATGGTTCCCTAGATTCTCCCATAGCACCCCTAACACAGCCCTTGCTACTTCTGGGCTCTGTGTCTCGAAGATACAGAAAGAGAAATTAACCAAGGATCCAACTACCTAAAGTTTTCATTTCTTGCCCTTCTTTTAAACCCTCAGCAGCTAGCAGGAAGCTGGCAAGAGGTAGGTGGTGAGCCAAGGGGCAAATCATACAATGCCCTTAGGATTTGTTAGCTAGGACTTTCGTCTCCATCTTGTTAGTCTTCCCTTTCAAGTATAAGGCACCCCCACGCCGGCATCCCCAGGCCTCTTCTGGCTTGCTCACGGGAATGTTAAATATCAAATACCATAGTTTGTGAAAAACACAATCAGGCAAACGCTAACCCTCTCTCGTTGCTCTTGATTCCCGGAAAAGCTGAGGATGTTTGGATCTGCTTCACCCGGGGAAAAAATACTGCAGCTCGACTGGCAAAGTGGCACCAAAAGCCCTGGGAGCTGCCACCAAGGCCCTGGGGTGTCAGAGTAGATGTTCAGGTCCTCAATGCAATGTGTATATATAGTGACATATTTCTAAAACCATCGGTAAACCCAATAGGTCTCAAAAGCGACAACTATTGCGTCTGCAAATTCTTGCTATGCTACACTTGTTAAAACACTGACTTAGTAAAGGTTTCAACCCATAAGTACCAGTTTAGCACCAGAGCTGTAATTGTATTTGTATAGCGCTCGCTGAATAAGGCAGTAAGCAGCTGAAAAGTGACCACTCAACTTTTTCAAAGGGCCTTCCACTGCATGGCAACAAGTGTTGTTGTGCTTTTAGTAACTTTTGCTCTGTTTGAGCTAGAAATACATATTTTTGTTGAAATCTGCAAATTGTAAAGCGGGTGGTGATTTATGTGGCAAATGCGGCAAATCCATAATTATGGAGAAAATTCAGCTGCTGCTTAATCACATATTTCCTGTAGCTTTGGCAATAACCTCTGATGTGTCAGGCACACCTACATTTCACTGAATTAATAGTATCCCAAGTCCCATAAGAGAACAGTGGACTGCTTGATGGAGAATCACTCAGCGTGAAATCTGTCTTGATGTTTCAGACGGACCAGACACTGCTGCTTTTATTGCAGGAAAGGGAATATCTATTAGGAAATTTATGTATTTCAGCTGTATACATAATACAATCAGCGTGAAGGCACAGGCCACGTACACTCACCCCGAAGGCAGAACTTCTTCATCACTATGCCCAGATAAAATTTCCGCTGCACTGACATAATCTCACACAATTTCCGTAATTTCGTGTTATGCCTCATATGCGAAATTCCTATAATTATGCAATTAATCCATACTGCGGGCAAGGACACAGCAAACCTAAACGTCTGCTCTTTCTGGTGCGTAAGTTTTTAGCGCTACTTTTTTCCCTGTGTCCAAAATGGACCTGAAGACACATTTTGTACTAAACTGTAGGATAAAATGCAGTTTGGTATTTTGCACATTGTGCATAATTTAGCATAATCTTTCCCAAATTTCGTGCAATTACTTAAAAGCAAATTATGCAAATTTAGTACAAAACCATATCACCCAAGACAAACAAAAATAATACTTTCTTGTCAAACAATGGATTCTGTATTTTACAAATAAGATAAAAATTCATAAATTGAATGCTTTTTTTTCTTGGTATGGAGCGCCTACAAAGTCTTCAGCCTTCATTTATGGTATGCATTCCATAAAAAGAATCTCAAATAACACGCTATCTATCAAAAAGTAAAAACCGGTTTAAAGTAGCCCTGAAGTGAAAGTCAAACAAAAACAAGTCAGAAAGTGCTCAACAGTGACCGTTGACCCTTACCTTCCCACCGAAATCACCATTCCAACAAAAATAATCATATGAAGTGGAAGGTCAGTCAGCTTGATAGCCTTGATGTAATTTGGGGGATTTTCTCGCAATTGAGCTGTCTCGATGAATTTCCTGAGGGCTCTTTTTTCTACAGAAGCCAGAACAGGTTAAAGACGAGTTGCGATCCGGCACCTAAAACAAATCGAAACACAACTTTATTTGTGGAGAATGTAAAATTTACCTCACAAAATGTGAACAGAATATTTACACAACAAAATAAGAGCGATATTATGACATTGCAATCATTGCTAGGAGCTTCTATGCCACAGGAGAACATGTGAGGAGGTTTGGATACCAGGGTCTTAGTGACTCTTTCTTGGAATGGTAGAAGGTTGGGGCAACTGAGACATGGCAGGAGACAGGCACTTAGGGTAATATTCAGAGCCGTTGGGGTCAGAGACTGGGAAAGGTGACAGAACTTGTAGGCCTCTGATTGTGTGACAGCCTGCAGATTGGCCAAGAATGCTTGATAGAGGACCGTTTGCTGGTTTCTAAGTGTTGGGAGGAGAGTTGGTATGTCCCATGGGGGTCTGAGCCCCAGAGGAGGGACGAAAGAGAGACCGCTTTCTGGATGTCACTAGAATTTGAAGGTGTACCTTCTCCGCTTAGGTACTAGCCAGCTTATTAAAGTAGCTGAGAGGGCACCTGAATCCACAGGGAGGTCATAGGCGACTAGTTTACTGTGAGTTGCACAGCACTTCAATTTGCAGACTCATTCAGGAGTGCTAGGGGGCCTCTAGGACCAGTATGCCTGTCAGCTGACTGCACTCTATTTGTGAATGCTGTATGTTTTCCTGCCCTACCTATGTGAATGACGGTCCAACCTTGTTACCAATACTTTTAATTCAGGGTTGGGCAGGAACAGGCCCAGGCATCAAATTACGCGCCCCCCAGTAGCGATTCAGATGGCTAAAAAGTAGCTCATATTTGCAAATCAGGCAGTTTTTAACTTGTAAAGACAAGCTATATTACCATATAGGTGTTTTGTAGGGTTTGGACGACTGCATGAATTTGTGCTTTCTGCAAGCTAAGTTTGTGGTAAAATCAGAGAAATTAATCATAAAAACCAGCCCAAGAAACCATAAAACAGACCCACGTAGATGCATGCGAGCCAGCACATTAAGAAGGAGAGCTGAGCCAGAGGGGAGACAACGGTTTGGCTAGGCTCACCGAGCCGGAGTTCAAGCCCAGCCCTGAAAATGCTTGTCATGTAAATCATACAACAAACATCATGTTAAATAAAAAAAATACAATAAAGTTTCTTTAGAATTCAAAAAGTGGATTTCTGTAGCATGTAGATGTTCTTCACTTTAGTGCATCTAATTGTACCACTGCATTGAGAGGCATTTATTAAAAGTGAAGGTTTTTAAACATTCCTGCCCCACGGCTTTGACAACAATGTCAATGGTGAACTAAGGGGCAAACTTTAAACAAACAATGTCCCCCTTGTGCAGCCTTACTCCCCACAATTACTTCTTCAAATACAAATAGAGCACACTGAAATGCTTACAGTGAATTCCAAAACTATCTATTCACTTCTAATCCACTTTTACTTTTAGGTTCATATACCCGTTTATAAAATTCACACATACTGTTTCCTTTGTATAGAAAGTATTTTGTTGTGTTTCATTATTTCATAATACAATTTGTCAAACACCGTGTCATACACTGATCTGGGGGACCAGCACTTCGAGGACTGCCTGGCCGACCTATAGGCCAATGATCCATTTTAAATTCCCAGTAGTCAATGACATGCCAGAGTGACCCTCTCTGAATAACAGAGCACGTGTACATGAAAGAGAGAGAATAGCGGGAAGAGAGATTTATGTAGGAGTCTATTATATGTTTAGCATAGCATTGCCCCTAATAAGGTTCCTAGACCTTGTTAGGGGCAATCATATGCATAAATACGGTAGGATCAAACAATCTCAGGGAGGTTTACATGCACATAGATGGCTTCCCAAATAAGTAGGAGATCTGGTCACTGGACTGAAGATTACCCAGCCTTTTCATTGAGATCAGCATAAACAATCCCCTGGGCTCTACTTAAGATCGTGGGTGCATTTGTAAATAGATAAACAAGTGGTTACAAATAAAAAACCTATGGTATAAGCGTAACCATCAACCAATGTGTCATGTGCGTCGAGTGGCACACTTGCCAATTCGAACTCACATTTCCTCATCTTCCAAGTAAAAATGAGCTAACCCTTGATTTAAATTACTCTGCTTTCCATTTCACTCTTACTCAACACTTCCCAACACCACCTGTCACAGTTCCCCACAGTTACTAACTAACTAGGTCCTCAAGGTTAGCAACCTCTCATGAACCTCCCATTTAACATCCTTTCCTTCAACTCTGCATTCAAGACCATCCTCCGTCACAAACTCTGGGACATACAACACACCAAATTTAAACAAGTACCATCCACCCCCCTTTCTTAGGCTCCTTCCAATCGGGTTCCAAGAAGACCTCCTCAGTCCTCCATCAAGCCGATATTCCTCATGAACACCTTATTCTGCTAAAACAAGCCTCTGCTCTGGCCACTAGCTGAACTTTGCATCCTACCTACAATTCCAAAAGATATTTAATTCCACATACTGCTATTAAGACACTACCAAAATCCCTAACCCCCATAACACTCCCTATCATCTCTTGGTCCTGAACACTATTTCAATCATGAATAAAATGTATGTTTTTACTCTATAGCGCACAGCTCTGTGACAGTCCCGCTTGTGCCTTGACTTGTCTAAGATGACCCTAGAACAATGTCAAAGCCCACGTTCTCTTCCGCTCCCTGACTCTTCAAAACCTCTTCTGAAGTCACCTCCATGTAGCAACTGAGACCACCACCCAAACAGATCTTTCCACTCACAATCTGATATTGATCGTAAAGAGCTAATTTATTCCTACAACATTTCCAGCTTTCATAACTCAATCGTTCCTCCAGCAGAAATAAAGTCATTGTGTGTGATAGAAAGTCCCCACATTGAATCAACAAAGTCAATTATAATTCTTACAGCCTCATTTGCAGCCCAATGGTCTATGCTCCCATCACCACTTATTTCACCAAAAAGGAACAATCGTCAGCTAAGCATTATCTAGAAATTGCTGACCTGATTATCTCAGATAATCTTGACTTTCTCTTCATAATGTAAATGTGGCTATCAGCCAGGATTGGATCTCCTCATTTCGATGGGCTACAACATAATTCAACTGGAATATGTAGGGAAGCAAAGTGGAGGCTTCACTCTGTTTCATAGACCAACTATTCATTGTAAATTCCTTCTATCTGACCAACTCCCCTCTTTCCTGTGTTTTTCTATGGAAGTAAAAACTGTAAACAAAATCCACCATCTTTCACCTCATCTACGACCCTCCAGGTGAAAACACTATTTGTAGAACAACTCTTAGCATGTATGCCAACTCTTCTATAAGCATCATCTTCCTTGGTGACTTCATTCTTCAGTAGGACTCCAGAGCAACGTAGAAGCTTATCTTCTAGAAAATTTCTTGAAAAAACTATGTTGAACTACTTGATTCACACACATATAAAAAGTTCAACTCTCGACCTCCCATTCGGCAAAATGGATACAGTTCTTTGTAAAAACTCATTTTCTAGTGGGCTGGTTTGATCAATTCTTAAATCCCTTATGGGTGCATTGCACTAAATGTTATATTATTATAGATCGTTGGAAAAGGTCTTGGTAAGAGACTTCACAGATGCAAACAAAACGGCACCGCACTGGAAAATAGGATGCCCTCAAAACTAATGAACTGCTGCCTTGAACCTGGTCCAACTTATTGACCAACTGCTATAACCAAATCATGGCTTTGATGCCAAGGCTTCTTTCATCAACTCTGAAATTAATTAAGTTAAATATTCTACTAATAACTTATTCAAGCTTGTGAACTAACTTTCCAACTCTTCTACCTCTCTGAAACTATCAGACACCATTGATAACCGAAATATATTGTCAACCTCCTTTGAATATAAAAAAAAAGTTACGTTATACCCATCACTCGTGACTATACCCAATAAGTCTTTCTCCTAAAACCTGAACCTCAAAATCTCATGGCCATGGTTGTTTCTAGAAGAGATTTCCCATGCTGATTGTATAAAACTATTGCAGATTAAAAACCTTCCTCTCACTTTCCTGACACACATAACAGACACTTTAGTGAAAGACACCAGTCTCTTCCTTCTCTCGTTCGTTACATCTCTCTACCCTGCTGGATCTGGTTTGCCCTATACAAAACTGCAAATAAATGCATAAATGCGCTGACATATTATATTCTATGTCACTCCTTATCTCTTACTTACATACTCAGTTCCATGTTACTTACTTTCATATTTGAAAGTAGGCTTAAATTGTATGTATGCTTTGTGTAAAGTGCCTGATCACCTGTGGTTCAAGAAGCAATATACAGGTGATAATAATAATTAAGTCTGCATCAAGAATATCTGCAACCCAAAAAGGTTACGAATGCCCCAGAAGTTAGCAACCGATCACACCCATTTGGGTGATGACCCTGGTCATCTTTAAAAGTTGTGCTCTAGCTAAAATCTCAGCCTACTCTAGAACCAGAGAGTCTGTAATAATAAATCCCCAAAATATAGTCCTCGCCTGGAGAAAAAAAATATCCAGTTATCTTCATTTTAATCAATTATAATGAATCATGGCTGTGAAATCTGTCAAGCCTCTGTAGAAGCCATTTTCAGACGTGTCCACGGACTACAAAGTGGTCCTTCACCATGCTAGCTGGCTTCTGGTTCCACACTCCAAACGTATTTACATGGATAGCTGCTATCCAGTTATCTCCACCTGATAGCATATACACCCCCCTCTTCTTTCTCTCCTTCCGATATATACACATACTGATATCAATTCCTACTCAGGGGACAGATTCTCCATGGAGGTAGGCTTGCCAACAAATTAAAATGGAGATCAGAGCCAAGGGTCTGGCTCAGCTCTTACAGCCTGTGATGTAAATCAAACAAGAAACATCAATATTAAGTAAAATGTATTAAAGTCTCTTAAAAATTAAAAAAAAAAAGTGAATTTCTTTAACACATGGAAACTTATATAAGATTATAGCACTGCAATAAGAGGTACTTATTGAAGGTGATAGATTTGTTCAACTGGTTATCTGAACTCATATATTTGAAAGTAGTCTCATATGTAATAATGAAGTCAAAAGTGTTTGGGTGAAATAAATCATTTGTCTAATACCACACAATGTAAGCAAAGATGCGGCAATTTACTAGGTTTTCTGGTTTTAGTTTGTAGAAGTTAGTGGGAAATGGGTATCTTTTGTATTTCCTTACTTTAAGGCTTTGTTTTTGTTTACTTCTTAGATCCTTTTTTTTGTTGATATTTTGCAATGCAGCGCAAGCTTGGCCCGATGGCCAAGTGCTTTACATGAGTAATAATTACTGAAAATGACCATACAGTTTTCTGACATTACTGTCTGTAAAAGGGGCCATTCCATATTTATGACTGCTACGTTCTTCCGTTCAACTCAAACTGCCTTGCTGTCAGCCGGTACTCGATTTGTTTGATACACAGTGAAAGAAGCCCTGAGGAAATCAAATAGAGGAAACGTGTTGGCTGTGTAGGTGGATCAGACACCAAATAGGAAAGAGTTTTCTCTGTGATTTTTGTACTGCCTCTCTGAAGCACTTCTGCGTTCTGAAATTGTTCGATGTTCTCTCTTTTTATCGGACTTATAACAGGACAGTTGTTCTCTATACTTTAAACTGAGTTGTGTGTGTGTACAGCCAACAACAAATTAATGTTGCTGCACCATAATAAATGTGTAACATCTTTTGTAACAAAATTCTTCGGTGTGATTTGCCTATTTGGAGTGCTCCAGATCATTATGTAACTCTCCCTTGCTGTGCACTGAACAGCCCCATCCACTTCTGTCTTTACCCCCTTAACTTGAATCAACCATTTTTTTCCTTTACTTCTGTCTCCTTTGAAATCCAACGTCCACAACCACGAAAAAAGCTATACTTCTGCCATTCTCCGTACCTATACATTTGAACTCTCCCTACTTTTTCTGCCCTGCACCCCATCTACCTGCACGCCAAGAACTCTGAAGAGCCCTTACCCCCATTCCCAGCTCTCCTTGACTGAGCATTTAAACAACCCCGCCCCAACCAGTGCTCCTCTTTACCGTCTTTTTTAGGTTGAGTGTAAGCGTTCGACCTGGTGTATGCTTTTAGTATACTTCTTATGGCTTAAATCATTTCATTTATTGGTTGCAGTGTCCTTTAAAATTTCTTGCTTGCTAGTGATCCGTTCTGACTTTTTCTCCCCCCTTTTTCTGTTTCAGAGCAGTGACCAACTACTGTATTAGTACATTTTGGTTTCTTTATCTGTTGCTGTGACTGACTATTTTTGTCATTTCTTTGATGCTCCCCTTTTACTGTGAGTGTTTTAGGCTGGTAGCTGCCTGCGTTTTATTGCATCATTCCGTTTCTCCCATCTCCTTCTATGTCGCTGGAATTTGTTTTGGCTTTATTGCAGTGCTGTCCTTGTTTACCTCTGGCTCTTAAAATAAGCTTATTTTACATAAGAAACACCTGGCCGTTTAGCTCACTGCTCACGAAAGCCACAATATGCCCTTTCTGCTAGAATGAAGCTAAACCTGGAAGCAATAATGTGAAACTTGCTTAGCCTTGCATTGCATCTCGATTCTCTTATTCCAGGGCTCCTCTCTGCCAGCACTCAGGACATCGCATACAGGGCATTGCTTATCTCCTTTATTGGGGCCATAACTCTTTTCAGGCTGCACTGCTGGTTGAAATGTGAGGCAAGAATGCTTGCAAGACTTTTCATTCTGTTAAAATGAAAAGAAAATACTTTTCCAGCCTTATTTTCCAATTTCTGTTCAGATTTCTGATGTCAGTAGCCGCCAGTGACCACCAAAACATGGCAGGAAAAGATGAAATTATGAGACAGGGTTGACCAATTTATGTGGCAAAAAAAGTTCAGTTCTGAATTCACAATGCCAATAGCTCTAACTCACGAAAATGCAAGACCTACTGCATTGCAAATGCTTGTTCTGCTGTGCTACAGAGAACACAAAAAATAAACACAGACAACTTGTTGTCCCCTGGCTGTGCTCTAACTCCCTCTAGCGCTAATGCCCTTTAAAAAAAATAACTTTTTTAGACATTTTGAGTCTTTGCATTCTTCCTCTTGTGATATCTAGATGCCACTCCCAGCACTGAACTCCTGACAATTCACACATCCAGTGACAAACTGGGTTCTGAAGTGGTCGTTCACTCTTAATATTAGGTTTGAAAATGAAGAAAAAACTTAAAGCTGACATCCTTAGGGCAGACCTTGTAAAGGGCATGAAGGTATCCCACAATGCATTACTCAGACATATGCATCTATTTCTGTGAGATTTGGTGTAATTGTTACCATTTCTAGGAGCTTTACGGTTGTTATAGGGACCAAGGTTACCCTGAGGTGAAGGTTGTGCTGTCTGGCAGCAAGAGAGTGTTTGTCCCACTCCAAGAAGACCATCCGCAGACACTAGTGCACCAGTGCACTGCAAATACTTATGCTTCTGTGGACAACAGACACCAATGCTCTAGCGAACTGCATATGAAAATTATTCTGTGAACAGCAGCTATTACTGCTTGTGTGAGCAAAAAATTTGAATGCTGTGGATCACAGACACCAATGCTCCTGTGAACAGCAGATATCCATGTTCCTGTGGACTGAGGACACCTATGCTCCTGTGAATATCGGATATCAGTGTTCCTGTGGGCAGCATGCACCAAATGCTACTGTGAACTGAGCACCAGATATCAATGTTCCTGTGGACAGCAGAAATTAATGTTCCTGTGGAGCGCAGACACCAATGCTCCTGTGAACAGCTGATATCAATGTTCCTGTGGACTGCGGACACCAATGCTCCTGTGAACATCGGATATCAATGTTCCTGTGGGCAGCAGACACCAATACTCATGTGAACTGCAGATATAAATGTTCCTGTTAACAGGAGACACCAATGCTCCTGAGAACAGCAGATATTAATGTTCCTGTGGACAGCAGGCATCAGTGCTCCTGTGGTTAGCAGGCATCAATCATCCTGTGAACAGCAGATATTAATGTTCCTGTGGACTGAAGACATCAGTGCTCCTGTGAACAGCATCTATTGATGCTCCTGTTAGCAGGAGACACCAATGCTCCTGTGAACAGCTGATATCAATGTTCCTGTGGACTGCGGACACCAATGCTCCAGTGAACATCGGATATCAATGTTCCTGTGGACAGCAGATACCAATGCTCATGTGAACTGTAGATATCAATGTTCCTGTAGACCACAGACAACAATGCTCCTGTGAACTCCAGATATTAATGTTCCTGTGGACAGCAGACATCAATGCTCCTGTTAACAGGAGACACCAATGCTCCTGTGAACAGCAGATATTAATGTTCCTGTGGACAGCAGGCATCAGTGCTCCTGTGGTCAGCAGGCATAAGTGCTCCTGTGGTCAGCAGGCATCAATGCTCCTGTCAACAGCAGATATTAATGTTCCAGTGGACAGAAGACATCAATGCTCCTGTGAACAGCAGATATTAATGTCCCTGTGGACAGTAGACACCAATGCTCCTGTGAACAGCAGATATTAATGTTCCTGTGGAGAGAAGACATCAATGCTCCTGTGAACAGCAGATATTGATGCTCCTGTTCACAGGAGACACCAATGCTCCTGTGGACAGCAGATATTAATGTCCCTGTGGACAGTAGACATCAATGCTCCTGTGAACAGCAGATATTAATGTTCCTGTGGACCACAGACGCCAATGCTCCTGTGAACAGCAGATATTGATGCTCCTGTTCACAGGAGACACCAATGCCCCTGTGAACAGCAGATATTAATGTCCCTGTGGACAGTAGACATCAATGCTCCTGTGAACAGAAGATATTAATGTTCCTGTAAAACACAAACACCAGTGCTCCTATGAACAGCAGATATTAATGTTCCTGTGGACAGCAGGCATCAAGGCTCCTGAGAACAGCAGATATTAATGTTCCTGTGGACAGAAGACAGCAATGCTCCTGTGGACAGCAGACATCAATACTCCTGTGGACAGCAGACATCAATGCTCCCATGGACAGCAGACATCAATGCTCCCGTGGACAGCAGCTATTAATGTTCCCATGGACAGCAGTTATTAATCCCCCCTTGGACAGCAAACATCAACGCTCCTGTGGACAGCAGCTATTAATGTTCCCGTGGACAGCAGACATCAATGCTCCTGTGAACAGCAGATATTAATGCTCCTGTGAACAGAAGACACTAGGGTAAAGCGCCCCCGCCAAAGTGGGGGGGTGCGGCCCGTTAGGAGCCGGGGGCTACGAGGCCCGGCACTCCTCACGGGTGCGCACCTGTGGTGCGCAGGTGGCCGGTCGGACTTCCGCCCCCAGGCCTCGTGAGGCCTGGGGGCGGAAGTCTTCCCGGGAGCAAGCGTTGGGTCCACGTTGGGCCCTGACTGGTTCCGGCCGCCGTGGACTGGTGGGGGGCTATTTAATGGCCCCCCCAAGAAGGCAAGCCCTTCGTTACCATTCCGCGGCGGCTGGACGGGAGCGGGGTCCCGCGTTTGATTTACCTTACCTGCGTGCGACGGTCCTGTAGGAGTCCTCCTTTGTTCCTTCGAAGTCCGAGCTGGCGAGGTTTCCGGGAGCGTTCCAAAGTCAGAGCCGGAGAGGATTCTTGGAGCGGTCGTCGGTCGGAGCCAGTGTGGAGTTGCCAGCGGAGTTGAAAAAGCTCCAGGAGATCGCGCGCGTTGGTCAGCACAGCATCAAGAAAGAAGCTGTAAGTATAAGCAGTGGGGCTCCTGTTATGGTGAAGGGCGGCATTCTGCCGGTTCACTACATCGTAGATTCATGTGGTAGTTTGTGAGGCTTATGTGGCAATCTTCTGTTTTGGGGATTTAACTTTGGGCTTAATCCTGTGCGCGCATCCCGTGCCGAGGGGGAGGCTGTTTTTAACATTTAACCTCCGCTGTTTCAAAGGCGCGGGGGTTTCCTTGCTTGAGGTCAGGTCGCTCCTGGGTATGACCACAATATTACACGTGTATAGCGCGTTTTTAATTTGCAGCGTGACAGGCGCGTCGCGCGTTCAATTAATTCAAAAATTGGGTCTGTTATGTAAGCATTTTTCTGGGGGCTTGCTTTTAGTCAAATAAAAGTGCGCTGGTGGCCGGGTTGGTTATTGTTTAAAGCTTACAGTGGCTCATTCCTTGTGTACACTTCTTGCATGTGTGAATCACTGCTTTTACGGCACTAACAGTTACCAGTGCACATTGTTTACTGTCCAATTTTGAACACTGATAGTCGTTTTTTTGGTCCGGCATCTCGGTGCTGCCTTGAAGAATTGTATTTGCAACCCTCCTATTAAATGGTAACTCCTACCTATGTGGGTCTATCTTGAACCAACATAGGGTTTTTCTGCAATTAGTGGGGGTGGCCGCTGCATTCCCACTTCATTGCCTGGCTGATCTTAGCTGGGTCAGGTTGTGATAATTTTGGTCCTTGATTAATTAGTTAACGGTGTTGTATTAATTTTGTTGCAGGTTCACCAATAACGCAATCTAAAAAAATTAATAAATAAAAAAAATAAAAAAAGAATATATGTGTGTGTATGTGTAAGTGTAGATATATATATAGAAAGGTATTTTCTTGTCGTTGTCAGATTAGGAGGGATCCTTGCATACAGTTGATCATGGCCCCTAAGAAGGCGAGTGCCTCTAAAAGTAAGGGAAAGGATCCGGAATTATCACAGTTGTTGAGATTGGTCCTAGAGAAATTAGGGAGAGAGGAGGCAGGCGAGGTCATGGGTTCTCCCGTCCGTGATACAGGTGGGAAGACGTGTGGCCGCCCTAAGCGGTCGCACGTAGCGCCAAGCGCGGCTTTTACCCCAGTCAAGCACGCAAGGAAGGGTAGAGCGCAGGCACCGGCCCCACCCCCCTCACGGCCACTCACTATGGCTGCCACTACTGCTGTGGTCAATATTCCTGTTGTTATTGACCTACTAGAACCTCCACCCCCGGTTGCTGCCCCTTCCCCCGTGATTCAGGGCATAGCACCAGTACCAGGGTTAGAAGGGGTCTTGGCGGATATTCGGAAATCCTTGGTTTCTAATGCTAATGCTCCTGTGAAAGGCGGATATTAATGCTCGTGTAGACAGCAGACCCAATTCACAGTGGAAGTAATACCGCTGAGGGGTGCAGACACCAACACTTCTTTCAACAGTAGATCGTAATGCTCCTGCCAAAAGCAGGCGTGAATGCTGCTTAGACAACAGTTAAAGTGTTTCTGTAAACAGCAGATGCCAATGCCAAATTGAACAGCAGAATCAATGTTCCTTTCAACAACAACCACCAGTGCACCGGTTGTACAGCAGATACTGATGCTCATGTGAACAGCAGTTCTAATGTTCCACAAAGAGGAGAAATGTGCTCCTGTGGACAGCGGAGACCAATCCTTCTGTGAATGATTGCTACTAATGTTCTGTGAACTGCAGATGCTGACACTTCTTTGTACAGCAGGTCTAGTGCTCCCGTTAACACCAGACACCAATGCTGCAGATATTAATGCTCCTGTGAGAAACATATACCTATGCCCCTGTGAATAGCTAATACTCCTGTGAACCACAGCCCATAATGCTCCTGGGTGGGAAAGTAAGATATCCGTGATCTGAGGATTCTGCTGGGATAAGCATTCACCGACAAGTACGGTCCTTAGCAGGCACCCACCAGCGCCATTGGGGCATGAAAATACCTGGTGTTGCACCACAGCAATAATGTATAATAACAAAAATGAGCTTAACGTGTTAAACATATCCTGTGGATGCATCGAGAGCTGAAGACCAATCATATTTCAGAGCTCTCGAGCATACCAGTTCCATTCCACTCTATCTCCCTCAGTCCATGCTTTCCGTTGCATTCAAAGATTTATAGCCCTGCTGATTCCATTATAAAATCAGGACCACACGTCACAGGATGCAAAGAAAAAACGCGGACCATACAAAGTACTAACAGATAGACCGGGGAAAATTTAGATTGCTGACACTGGTACATTGTGTTCCAAAAGTGTCCCCATTGGCTACTTTGGAAACAACATTTCATTTTGCATATAATTTCTATTGTATCGAATTGCAGAATTTGTATATCGCTGTCTCTCTTGAATATCCATTTTGTGCACTCCATTATATAGGGGCCCATGGGGTGCCTTGGCTTCTCCAGCGCTTCTGCATCCCAGGCACCCCTCTTGTGAAGTTGTATCACGGGAGCTCTTGTGATAAGCAGTAGGCCCTCCTTCAACTCATACCTGAGTGACTGAATATCTCGCAGTGCTACTCACCTCACAGATTTGAAATTACATCAAAGCTAGGCGAAGGCCCCCCCGCCTCACAGTGCTGATGAGCTTGTTCCAGATACGGGGCTCTCCCAATCCTGGGTCAGACTGGGCGGAGGCCATAGCTAGCCTCCAGTAGTCTCCCGGCTGGTCACCCAGATCACACTGTCTGCAGCAAGGGCCGAGTCTGTGGCCTCCTCCTGGCCTGGTCTGATCCAAGGGTGTGATTACATGTAGCCGAGAGCTTGGGAGGGGGGGACTGCTAACAGCTGAAAGAAGGGCTCTTCTTGAAAATCAGGGGCTGTGAACTCTTGCTGCGGGCGTAAAACAGCCGTCTGCGGCAAAAAGCCTCCACTCTAACGGCCCATCACCAGAAGGCATGTGTGGTATTTCCAAAGACCTAGTTGAGTACAGCAAAACTTCTGTTTTAATTGGAAAGTACTCATTATTAGCTACTGCTGTATGCCAAGTAATCAGTGAAGAAGTAAATATTATACTGGTGCACTGCAATACGAGGATAAGCAGTGCTTTAAATGGGCCGGTACTGTCCGGTACTTTTTTATTTTGAGAGGGAGAGTACCGGCACATCTCAAGAAAAACGGAATACCTTTAATTGGAGAGTACCGGCACTTCTCGGAAACAAGCAGGTACTCTGGCACAGAGTACCTGCACTTTATTTTTTCCATTTCAAGCACTGAGGATAAGTACCTGTTTTTAACTGGTAAGTAAACAAAAAAATATACCTCCATATACAAACTAGAAAGCTATCAGGACGAGGAGAAAAAAACTCAGTACCCTTGTGTCGGAGCCCCTGAACTCACAGAAAAATTGCTTTTTTTGCAAGGGCAGCAGCTCTCCCTTAGTAAGAACTGCTAGCCTTACATCGGACAGATTGTGATCCCATAATCGCTATCCTTGCTTGGGACTGTTTTTCGCTTCCGTAAGAATCAATAAGCTTGCTCGGGCAGTATGCATCTAAGTGGGACTCGCTATCGTTGCATCGGACAAATTGCTTTGCCTTTACAATTGTTTTACTTACAATGGCCAGCTCGCAAAAATGTAAAAAAAAATTGCTAACCCTTCCGTTTGGGGCTAGTGCTGTAGATAACCATTATTCCTACAGGAGGCAGTTTGTGTGGGTTTGGAAACATTGGGCCAGCAGTACTAACATTGGATTTGCAAGAAAGTGGTCACAGATTGGGCACCTACTGTTGGCCAATCTGATGAAATTTTACGAACTGACCTATGCGGTATTAAGTCAGTTCCTAAAACAGGTGTGGGGCGTAATCCAGTAGATGGCAAATTGTGACTTACTCCGACTGGATGCCATCGTAGGGATGGTGGCCTGCTGGAGTCAGCAGACCTCCTAGTGGATGATTGCATTTAAATACATTTTTTTTTTTTAATGTAGGCTTTTTTTTTTTTTAAAGGAAATGGGGTTGCCAAAAAAAGTATGCTTTTTTAAGAAGGTTTATTTGAGAGCTGCCAGTGGCCCCATTCACCTTTGCAAATGGGTTACTACCTCCTTTGAGGAGTCTAACTTTTAAATGGTTTGCAACAGAAATTATGATCAGAAACCATTGATATACTGCATTGAGAATCACAATTTGTACAGGACAGCCTAAACAGGCCCTTCCTACTTACAATTAGTCATTCATTTCTAAATCCATTTTGTTATATGCTAACCACTTACTAAAACGTAAAATGGGATTACCCCATAGTAAGAAGCCATTTAGAAGTCGCAAACCCTGTGACTTAGCAATTCCCAAGCTTTACGACCACTAAATGGGTTAGACAAGTTGTTCTCAAACTTCTTAATGCCGTGCCCCCAGTGGAAAAAAAATATGAATCGGGCCCCCCTTAAAATGTTTCACAATTCTATTAAGTTGGCAATTTTTAAATATGTTTAGACTTATTTAAACATTGCAGTTAAATTCTGTTACCTTTTAAAACATGTAATACATTTGTTTCTGCTCAAAACAAAGCACTGTTATCTGTTTAATGCGTCTTTTGGCCAGAGCCTGGCATCCCCCTGGGATCCCTTGAGGTCCCTCCCTAGGGGGGGCCGTTCCCCAGTTTGAAGAACCCTGGGTTAGACCACCTGGCCCCGTATTCATCCATCAGGAAGCATACATAGAGGTAGGATTAGCCATCCTTACTTAACCTATTTCAACAGCTTAGGAATTGTTATCCTTACATAGGGCTACTTCAACTGACTCGAGAATTGCTAACGCTCCATCAGACGGTTATGCTGGCATAAAAGTGCCATTCATACATCAGGTAACTTGCACTAGCACAGGAATCGTTATCCTTGCACCCAGCAGTTCACTTTGCTAAATAATTGCTTATTCTTACATTGGACTGCCGCCAGAGATGCACAAACCAACATTTTACTAGTAGGATAGCTAGTTTGCTCTATTTTAGTAATTGCCACTCTTGAATGAGGAAACTTGTGCAGACACAGGATTAGCTACCATTCCAGCTACACATGATAGATTTTTCCTAGACTGAGCAGCTCCACTGTATAAGAACTGCTATTTTTGCATGGGACAATGGTGACTGACTTAAGAATAGCTATTCTTCCATCATAGGGCTTATTTGGATGTAAAATTACTATCCTTGCATCGGGCCACTTGTGCAGAGGTAGGTTTCGCTATTTAAATCCACAATCCCACAGACCACAATTTTTTCAGCAATTCCACTGGAATTATTCTCAGTGTCCAACTCCTCTCTACTGTGATTCCTTTTCACTTCCAAGGAAACAGTAAACCCTCACAGCAGCAGCACCATCACTCTTTGTAATCAGCATTTATTCTCGTCCTGATGACACCTGTACGGTGGAGGCCTTCGTCTCAGTTGAGGCTCAATTAACAATTACCAAGGATTTAAAGTGTGGTCAGACATAATTTGTTTCGAATAAGGCTTAAAATTGTTTTGAGTTTCTGGGGCGATTTAGAGGGATTAGCTCTGACTGGGGTGGTTAGAGAGGACATTTTGCAGCGAGAGCTAGCCCAGAAACAGACTTTTCAATATAGAATTTGATAGAGCTTTTGAGAGGAAATATTCAACATAGACTAATTAGTTTGACTTCAAATCCCAAATCTGTGGTCTAGAGATAGTAGCAGAGATTCGTTAACTGTGTGTGGTTTCTCTTGGAATTAATTTACAGGCTTTATGAGGTAACCCTTTAATAGTAGTTTTTAGTTCTGGTATTAGCCAATTCCTTTTGTTTTTACTAAAATTATATATGAAATGTACTTACTGAGAGGATCTTTCGGTAGCCCTTCCATACACTGGTCTCTTGTTTTTTATACCCACTATCGCATATAGCAAGGGGTAATGTGCCAGCTCACTTTAGCCAAAGGCAAACTCCACTCTAAATGACTGCATTCTGCTTTTCCACAAGGAGCAGATCCACATACAATGTAGCACCCTCCAGTGCCAGGGACGACCATGGTAATGTCTTCCTCTAGAAAACAAAAAATGTTTTTGCTTTTAGCCATTTTTTTGTTAAAGACTGATATGGGCCCGGACGCTTCCTTAACACCGTTTTACTGGCCCTTCCTGCTGTGTTAAAAACATTTTACTTTTTAGTTGGTCAGGGTTTAGCGCCTGTTTGTACTTTTGTTCCCTTGACAGGCGCCCGAACCTCTTTATGAGAGGAATCTAAACGAGGTTTATGTTAGGTACACAATGCCCATTTTGGTTTCTGCCTCAAAAGGTGGGCCCAATCAGCTGCGAGACAATGGCTTTAGCAGCCACTGCGTTTAATCAGGTCTGGCGGGCTGCTGCCTGCCCAAGCCTGACAGACAGGCCGAAGTCACGTCTGGGCAGATCCCATCTTGTGCAACCCATAAAGTGCAAACAGATGGAGGGGTCTCCCAGCACTTTCCTTTCTTAAGCTGGCAGGAATCACTTAGAAAACACAAACATTAACAAAATAAAACAGAGATTAGATTCGTAACTCCTCTTCTTTCGACATAGCCAGAAGAAATGGTGCTTCACTCAGATTTAATCACACTACTCTTTTGCTTCAGGCATAGCGCCAAGAGGCCTCCACTTCCTTAGTGCATAACATGATATATTCATCATGACAACTTGACAGGATTGATTAATGCAGCAGTTGGCGATGTGTATAGTCAATTGATGAGCATTCCAAACATTACTGAAAAAGAGGGATAGGGACTAAACCACAGCAGTTGCAACAGGAGAGCAGCGAGTTCAGGAAAGGAAGGATGCAGTTGTGTATTAGTTGAGTTTAGGTTTATTTGTGTTCAGTAAGTCAGAACGAAAATACTGATGTTACCTTTGCCGACTAACAAAATAAAGCAGCTACAACCCTTTTTTCTTTACAAGCAGAGCTATAATATCCTAGTGTGGGAAGGCATAGTAATTCAGAGCCAGCTGAAAAAAAGGAAATTACAGAAATTCCAGTGACAGTGATTACGTGGAGGCCATTTAATGCCAAATAGAAACCAATGGAGATGCTAGACAATATACAAGCATTGTCTAAGTATGGAGGTCTGGTGTTGGTTCCCAACATTTTTGGCTTTGCCAATGCTTGTTTTGTCATATGTTTTGTAAAACATTATTATTGTGGATCTGCACGGTCCCACTAACTATAACAAATAAAAAAAATCTAAAAACAAATATAATTTTTCCTCAAAAACCACACATTCTCATAGTAGTTTATGGCACAGTAGGAAACAACTTAATTAGCGGAGGGACCGCAGTCCAAAGGGGCATTAGATGCCACTAGCCTTAGCTATGGCAGCTTCCAGGCAAACCTAGGTAAGTGATGTGCACATTTATCCGCATCATACAATAATTCTGAGAGACCACCTTTGGAAAAAGCGATAACGAGAGCACTTGCAATCTATTTAGCAATGCAGAACAAATTCCCGTAGTACTTTGGGAAAGATCGAGATGTATCACAGTCATCGCAGCCTTTTGCTGAGAGACACTGAACCCCACTTACAATAATTATCCACCTAACGTGGGCAAAGCAACAATCTGAGGGCTTCCTGAAAATGGGGAGCCCTGCACACTCTCCTCAGCGTAGATGCATGTAAAAGAATGTACCCACCACAAGTCCACATTTATCCTCTGTTCTACAAGACACCAGCAAACTAATATGGATCCAAGTACCTTTGTGATGTGTTCACTGAAAACAAATGATTGAAAAACATGGGTGAAAATATATTGCTTTAACACACTTTAACCTTAGCTTGAAAACCCCCAAAATAGAAAGGCTTCAAAACCGAAAGGGAACCCATTCAAAAAGGCACAAGCTAGGGCCTTGCAAAGTTGGTGTAAATAACTTCTGACAGTTATCTGAAGTATTTCTTAAAACTTCTCAAGCATGGTAACGCTGACACATAAAATAAAATAAAAAAAGTGGTGGAAAAAGTATACCAAAATAAGGTAGTCAGAAAAACCCCCCACAAAAGCCCTAATTTTGTTTAGGGGACTCTCTTACAGGAAAAAAATCCACAAATGCAACCTTGTGCAAAGTTCACAAACTGTACAATTTGACAAACTTTTAAAGTTACTCAATTTAGGAAAACTTTAATTTCATGCACTCCCGACACGGCCCTCTCCCTTTCCTGATGGCTATTTTTTTTACATCAGTAACCAAGAACTACCAATCCCATTCAGCAAGTTACCCTTCCCCTCGCCTTCTCTTTTCTGCACATCACTGTCCACAGCCAAACCAGAACATCTATGGAACCCAGATGCCACCAGACGGCCCGCCCCAACACCCGCCACACGCAACTGACAAAGACTGTCTGTTTTGCATTGGAAGGAATTTAGGGACAGATGTAGCAATCTACAATTGTGAGACTTGCAAATTGCAAGTCAGACTGTCTCCCAATTTGCAACTTGCAAAATTGTATGCAGAAAGGTGTCTCAGACACCTTCTGCGACTCGCTATGGGGTCGCAAAGACCCACCTCATGAATATTAATGAGGTGGGTCGCATTTTGCGACCCCATAGCGAGTCCATGCACTCACAGGGCTGGTGGCCTGCTGGAGACAGCAGACCTCCATGTCTGTGACTGCTTTTTTAATAAAGCAGTTTTTTCTTTCTTTTTTTAAAGGAAAACGAGTTGCAAAAAGAAAAACTTCCGAAACCATTTGGTTTCGTTTTTTTTCAGAGTAGGCAGTGGTCCATAGGACCACTGCCTGCTCTGAACTTTTTTTTTTTTCGGCATTCACAAAGGGGAAGGGGTCCCATGGGGACCCCTTCCCTTTTGCGAATGAGTTACCACCCACTTTAAGTGGGTGGTAACTGTGAGTTGGTTTGCGACCGCATTCGCGGTCACAAAGCAACTCAGCATGGCGATGCAGTCGCAAATAGGAAGGGAACACCCCTTCTTATTTGTGAGTCGCATCCTCAAATTGCGAGTCGGTACCGACTCGCAATTTGAGGTTGTGCATCACGTTCGGCCTTTTGCATGCCGCAAACTGTGTTTTTCGCAGTTTGCAACATGCAAAAGGCTTCCTACATCTGGCCCTTATTTACAACATTGGGATTAAAAACATGCAGTTAATTTCAATTAAAATTACATCAATAAATTGGTAAAATGTCAATCAAAAAATTCAATCAATCAAGGCGTAAATCTTGCAAACAGCCAGGCATCTAATGGATCCATCCGCGTCCCTAACTTTCGTTGGACCACACAGGTGAACCGTACCTCACCTGTATCCCTGGGAGTGGGGGGTTCCCCCCACTTCACCGTCCCTTGTCCTCATGCAAAGTGTTCCGCCCCCTCCCCAAAAACACCAATCCGCCATGGGGGTGTAATGGGGTGGCCAGGAGCGGGAGCCCAATGCCCACCCCAGCAATCTGGGCTCCCTAACCCCCAAGCTGGTGTGTACATCCGCCGGTTGGTTTCGGACTGTAGGATCCTACCCTCGGTGTTATCCTGGGGTCCCTGCCTTGGGGACTTCTCTGTTGCTTAGGGTGACTTTAGTATCTCCTCCCCCTCCAAACTCTAACCTACAACCAGGGGACGGGATGCCTTCTCTGCGGGGCACTTAAGCCCCCCCCCCTGCCCCCAACGGATGCAGTGCCAGAGTCCGGACCCAGAAATGACGTGGCCGGCGGGACTCTGGAATCATGCGCGAGGCGAGGGGGCGGAAGTGTCGACAGGCAGCCAACGCACGACAAGTGTGCAGGGCTCGGGCTACGGCAGCCCCGTGCTCTAAGAGGGGCGCTCCCCCCAATTGAGGGGGGGGGCGCTCTACCATAGAACCCGGATGACACCAGATGGCCCTCGCCCCAGCACCCGCCACATGCAACCAACAAAGACTGTCTGTTTTGCATTGGAAGGAATTTATTTACAGCAATGGGATTAAAAACACGCAGTTAATTTCAATTAAAATTACATCAATACATTTGTAACATGTCAATCAAAAAATTCGATCAATCAAGTTGTAAATCTTGCAAACACCAAGGCATCTATTGGATCCATCCGCGTCCCGAACTTCTGTTGGACCACACAGGTGAACCATACCTCACCTGTATCCCTGGCGGGAGCGGTTCCCCTCATTTCACTGTCCCTTGCACTTGTGATCAGGGTTCTGCCCCCTCTTCAAAAACACCAATCCGCCATTGGGGTGTAACGGGGTGGCCAGGAGTGGGGGCCCCATGCCCACCCCAGCGATCTGGGCTTTCCAAGTCCACAAGCTGGTGTGTACATCCGCCGGTTGGTTCAGGATGTTGGTTCGGTGTTATTCTGGGGTCCCTGCCTTGGGGACCCCTCTGTTGCTTAGGGTGACTTTAGTATCTCCTCTCCCCCACAAGGGCTACCAGGGACCCATTAAGCAAGACATGAACCGTTAAGGGGCGCCTACTGTCCTTTTTTGTGCTATCTAGGCGAGCCCATCCGGCCACCAATCTCCTAATGATAAATGCATTTAGCTGGGTCTCTTTAATATGTAATTTTGCAAAGAAGCGAATAGCGGCAAGGTGAGCCCTCGCACAAGAAACTGTTTTTCTTTGTTCCTTAAGACTACTTAAAAAGAGGCAAATGGATGAGTTGAAAAACATTCAGAGATTTGGAGAGTGCTTAAAAATGTTCTATATTGCTTGAATGATTTCTCTTATGATCCCAGGTGCGGGTTGCTAGGGACGCAGCTACTAATTCAAAGAGGGCAGGACTCCAATCTTCCACAGATATGCTGGGAACTCTGACATCTTCTCTGCCGCCTGAGGGTGGAACCTCCGTAACACCTGCATCAATGAGCGAGATAAGGCATCAGCAGCATTGTTATGAACACCGGGGACATGTCTCGAACGGGATGTATTATTGAGTTTTAGACACAATAAGACTAGATGTTTCA
This sequence comes from Pleurodeles waltl, assembly GCF_031143425.1. Lineage (NCBI taxonomy): Eukaryota > Metazoa > Chordata > Amphibia > Caudata > Salamandridae > Pleurodeles > Pleurodeles waltl. The sequence continues at coordinate 661,805,053 of NC_090451.1, forward strand.
GTAATCGTAATACAAGCCTGCAAGAAGCACCCTGCCTATTAACCCCTTCGCTGCCAGGCCTTTTTCCCCTCCTGTGCCGAGCCTTTTTTTGGCTATTTGGGGCAGTTCGCGCTTAGGCCCTCATAACGTTTTGTTCACATAAGCTACCCACGCCAAATTTGCGTCCTTTTTTTCCAACATCCCAGGGATTCTAGAGGTACCCAGACTTTGTGGGTTCCCCTCAAGGAGACCAAGACATTAGCCAAAATACAGTGAACATTTTTTTTTTTTTTTTTAAATGGGAAAAAAAGGCTGCAGAAGGCAGCTCATGTTTTTTTTCCCTGAAAATGGCATCAACAAAGGGTTTGCGGTGGCAAGATCACCATCTTCCCAGCTTTCAGGAACAGGCAGACTTGAATTGGAATACCCAATTTTTCAATACAATTTTGATATTTTACTGGGACATACCCCATCTTTACTATTATTTGTGCTTTCAGCCTCCTTCCAGTTAGTGACCAAAATGGGTGAGAAACCAATGCTGGATCCTAGAAAGCTAAACATTTCTGAAAAGTAGACAAAATTCTGAATTCAGCAAGGGTTCATTTGTGTAGATCCTACAAGCGTTTCCTACAGAAAATAACAGCTGAAATAAAAGAATATTGAAATTGAGGTGAAAAAAAGCGCAATTTTTCTCCACGTTTTAGTCTGTAACTTTTTCCTGCGATGTCAGATTTTTTAAAGCAACATACCGTTATGTCAGCTTGACTCTTCTGGTTGCGGGGATATATAAGGCTTGTAGGTTCATCAAGAACTGTAGGTACCCAGTGCCAATAAATGAGCTGCACCTTGCAATGGGTTTTTATTCTATACCAGGTATACAGCAATTCATTTTCTGAAATATCAAAAGTGAAAAATAGGTATCAAGAAAACCTTTGTATTTCCAAAATGGCCACAAGATAAGGTGTTGAGAAGCAGTGGTTATTTGCACATCTCTGAATTCCGAGGTGCCCATACTAGCATGTGAATTACAGGGCATTTCTCAAATAGACGTCTTTTTTACACACTGCCTTACATTTGGAAGGTAAAAATGTAGAGAAAGACAAGAGGCAATAACACTTGTTTTGCTATTCTGTGTTCCCCCAAGTCTCCCGATAAAAATGGTACCTCACTTGTGTGCGTAGGCCTAGCGCCCACAAAAGGAAATGGCTCCAAACACAACGCGGACACATCACATCTTTTCACAGAAAACAGAGGTGTTTTTACAAAGTGCCTACCTGTGGATTTTGGCCTCTAGCTCAGCCCGCACCTGGGGAAACCTACCAAACCAGCGCATTTCTGAAAACTAGACACCTAGGGGAATCCAAGATGGGGTGACTTGTGGGGCTCTGACCAGGTTCTGTTACCCAGAATCCTTTACAAACCTCAATATTTGACCAAAAAAACACCTTTTCTTCTCATTGCGGTGACAGAAAGTTCTGGAATCTGGGAGTAGCCACGAATTACCTTCCACCCAGCGCTCCCCCAAGTCTCCCGAAAAAAATGGTACCTCACTTGTGTGGGTAGGACTAGCGCCCACAAAAGGAAATGGCCCAAAACACGACGTGGACACATCACATTTTGTCTAAGAAAACAGAGGTGTTTTTTACAAAGTGCCTACCTGTGGATTCTGGCCTCTAGCTCAGCCGGAACCTGGGGAAACCTAGCAAACCAGCACATTTTCGAAAACTAGACACCTAGGGGAATTCAAGATGGGGTGACTTGTGGGGCTCTGACCAGGTTCTATTACCCAGAATCCATTGCAAACCTCAAAATCTGACCCAAAAAACAAATTTTCCTCTCATTTCAGTGACAGAAAGTTCTGGAATCTGAGAGGAGCCACAAATTTCCTTACACCCAGCATTCCCCTAAGTCTCCCGATAAAAATGGTACCTCACTTGTGTGGGTAGGCCTAGCGCCCACAAAAGGAAATGCCCCAAAACACTATCTGGACACATCAAAATTATCAAATACAAAACTACCTGTTTTTGCAGGGAGGCACCTGCGTTTTTGGTCCTGGGCTCAGCAGCCTTCTAGGGAAACCTACCAAACCCAAACATTTCTGAAAACTAGACACCCAAGGGAGTCCAGTGAGGTGTGACTTCCGTGGATCCCCCAATATTTTCTTACCCAGAATCCTCAGCAAACCTCAAATGTAGCTAAAAAAAATCACACTTTTCCCACATTTCTGTGTGGGATCACCGCATTGGGACACATTTCATACCACCCAATGTTCCCCTCAGTCTCCCAGTAAAAATGATACCTCATTTGTGTAGGTGGGCCAAGTGCTTGTGAAAGGGAAGAGCCAAAAACATGTCGATATTGAGGGGGAACAAAGGGGGCCCAAAAGGGCAGTTTGCAAAAAAACATTTTTAGGCTGACAAGTGCAGCAGAATTTTTATCGGTATAGATGAGACAATGCTGGATGGTAGGAATTTTGTGGATTCCTGCAGATTCCGGAAGGTTCCATCACAAAAACGTGGGAAAAATGTGTGATTTCCAGCAAAGTTGGAGGTTTGGAGGGGATTGTGGGTACCAAAATGGTGCGGGTGCATGTGAAACACACCACCCTGGAATCACCCAGATGTTTAGTTTTCAGATGTTTCTAGGTCTTGTGGATTTTTGTACATGGCAGCGTCCCAAAGTCCATAAAGTGCAGCCCTCACCATTCCAAGTGGGACGATTTTGAGAGTAAGCCAAGTTCTCATGGCCCAAATGTAAAACTAAAACCCCAAATAATCCAATGTCTTCTTGCTTGCTGTGGGATAAGATGTTTTAGAGCGCGGGGGAGAGCTGAAAGACTGTTACCCCCTTCAGTTGAGGTGGGGGCGTAACCAGGCCCATACTGGTTGGTAGCCATCACCCCAATATATATATATTTTAATTCCCTGGCATCTAGTAGACTTTCTGCCCCCCGGGGTGTGGATCAGGGGTAATTGCCCCATCTGCCCACTAGTGGGCAGAACAACTTTGGCCCCATTTATCTGGGGTGGGGGTATGGCCATGCCCCCACCCTCTTATTTATGGAAAAAAAACTTCCCTAGCCTCTGGTGGGCTTTCTGCCTCCCCTTGGGGCAGATGGGCCTTCCAAAAATAGGCCCATCTGCCCCCAATGGGGGGCAGATATGGCCAACAGTAATGTGCCCCCATGGGGAGCGACCCTTACCCAAGGGGCTGCCTCCTTAAAGAAAACACACGCATACACACAAACCAATCCCTGGTGCCTAAGTGGTTTCTGCCCCCATGGGGGCAGATTGGCCTAACAAAAATTGGCTGATTTGACCTAAAATCGGCCGATCTGCCCCCAAGGGGGGCAGAAATGGTCTAAATACAATTTGCCCCCCAGGGGAGCGACCCTTGCCTAATGGGTTGCTCCCCATCTCTAAAAAACCAAACAAACAAAAAAAAAAAACACATTTTTTTTTGTTGCCCTGGCGCCTAGAGGTTTGACCTAAAATCGGCCAATCTGCCTCCAAAGGGGGCAGAAATGGCCTAAATACAATTTGTCCCTCCAGGGGAGCGACCCTTGCCTAAGGGGCCGCTCACCATCTGTAAAACAACAACAACAACAAAAAATCCCCGGTGCCTAGTGGTTTCCTTGGGGGCAGATCGGCCTAATTAAAATAGGCTGCCCTGCCCCCCAGGGGGGCAGAAATGGCCTAAAATAAATTCCCCCCCAGGGGAATGACCCTTGCCTAAGGGGTCGCTTCCCTTCAGTGAAATTCACAAAGAAAAAAAAAACTCCCTGGTGTCTAGTGGTTTCTGTCCCCCTTGGGGGCAGCTTGGCCTCATAAAAATAGGCCAATCTGCACCCAAGGGGGGCAAAAATGGCCTAAGTATAATTTACCCCCTAGGGCCACCTCTAAAAAAAAAAAAAAGATCCCTGGTGCTTAGAGGTTTTGGAGCGACCCTTGACCAAGGGGTCGCTCCCTTATGCCAATTTCCTAAAAAAAAAAGTAAATCCCTGGTGTCTAGTGGGCTTTTTAGCAATCTGGCTGCTAAAACACTCAGAGAGACTTCAAAGGCAAGGACATTCATTTCCTTCCCTTTGAAGCCTCTCCGGCCTCCTCCACGTGATCGGAAGAGAAATGCTAGGCATTTCTCTTCCGATCACATGGGAGGAGGCCTCTGTGATTGTCAGCGCGCAATCGCGCGCTGACGTCACGGGGGTCGGGGAGGAAGGGGAAGGGCTTCCCCTTCCATCCCTGCCTTGGGGGGTGGGAGGGACCCCACAGAGGGAGCGCTAGCGCTCCCTCTGGGCTCTGTGCCTCAGGACGTAACCATTACGTCCTGGGCACGGAAGGGGTTAATGGCCTCCACCACTGCCATGTTGTCAGACCAGAATATCACTGATCTATTTTTGAACACTAGGGCCCAAATCGTGACCGCAGCCACAATGGGAAATAGATCCAAGAATGCCACATTCTTAGTAATACCAGTGTCATGTCCCTCGGCCGGCCATTCACCTCTACACCAATCGGAGCCAAGGATAGCCCCAAAACCAATACTACCAGCTGTACTGGTGAAGAGACCCAACGTAGTACTGGACACTGGGCAGGATGACCAAATGGCAGCCCCATTGAAGTGTTGCAGAAAGGAAGCCCAGATCTGAATGGCCTCTCTGACCTCCAAAGACAGCCTTGTATGATGATGCCTCTCTTTCAGCCCAGCCATAGCCCTGGCAATGGACCGAGGCTGCGTCAATAGAACTTCTAAAGGCCACTGTCTTATCCAGGGGAAGGCAAGACACACCAGCTGACGTATCTATCTCAATCCCGAGAAATGTAAGGCAGGTTGTGGGACCCGCCGTCTTGTCTGGGGCTAAGGGAACACCAAATTCTTCAAACATGGTAGTCAAGGCCTTTAAGGCCCACAAGCATCTCCCTGATCCAGGGGGGCCCAAAACCAGAAAATCATCCAGGTAATGAATCACATCCTTGTGACTAGTGCGCTTGGTGAAGATCCATTGCAACATGAAGCTAACTTGCTCAAAATAACTGCAGGACACACTACAACCCATTGGCATACACTTATCATAATTACAGGACCCTGCAAATTGAAAGCCTAATAGATGGTAATCAATCATCAGGATGCACTGGAAGAAGCCAAAAGGCAGATTCTATGTCAGTCTTCGCTAAAAGAGCCCGTCGCCCCAGGTCGTGCAATTTCTCAAGAACCTGGGCTACCATTGGGGAATGAACTGAGCATAGTTGAGGATCAATTGCTTCATTCACTGAGGATCCTCGGGGAGCTGAAAGGTTATGGATCAGTCTAAATTGCCCAGGTTCTTTCTTGGGAACCACTCCCAAGGGGGAACAAACAAATTCCTGCTAGCCTGCCCAGCATCCTTTCCTTCTCAATCTTCTTTGCGACCACTTACAGATACTTGCGGGCTGACAATAAATTATTGCAATGAGGGATGGGAGCCACCTTGAGGCTGGGGACCCTGAACCCAAAAGAGAAACCTTGTACAATAAGTCTGCCACATCTTTGTTTGGATACAACTGTAACCATGGGAGGCATTCAGCAATCTGTATGGGCGTAGGAAAGGCCAGGTCAGCTTTAGGGCTTACTCCCTTCCTTACCCTTCTCTTTTGACTTCTTGTTGTATTTAAACTCTGGGTGAGATGGGTGTCCACAGAAGGAGCAGCTATGTCTAAATTTGCAGGACCCCCGCCAGGTGCGTGCACATCTTCCTGTTAAATGCCCAGTAAGAGCTCTTTTTCTCACTTGAATATTGAGGGCGAAAAGGCTGTTTCCCAGATATCTTACTATTCACACACTGCAGCCACACATTTACCTCGGTCTGATCCCAGCCTATGTCTGGATCCTCCACCTTAGCCCACCTGAAGACCCTATCATACTCCAGCCATGCATTACCTCCATACACGTGGTGGGCTTTCAATATCTTATTAGCACAGAATATCATAGATGCTGCCTGATCTGGTTTCTTTTCCAACATGACAGACATGTAAACATTAGAACCAAACAACCAGTTTGTTATATTCTCCTCAAATCTGGGTTTTTTATCATTGGATGGAGAGGCCTTTCCCTCCTTGTCCTTTGAGTCCACCTCTCTTCTCTTCGCTCTGATTTTTTTTTCCTTGAATCTTTTTATTGTTTATTAGCAGCATAGCAGGCAGATACAGTATTGATGTTTGGTACAGCAATTAGGTTCAATTAGTGTACGTTTTGTAAACCTTTGGGCTTTAGCAGGAAGGATATACTCATATATCTCAAGCGTGGCAGGTTAACAAATTAAGTACCCAATCCTGTGCAATACACTTTGCAATCATTAATATCCATCAAAGCTTTAATACTAGCGATATGCGTGTTAATTGGATGTGCACCGGGTTTTAAACACCGATCATCGATTGCTCTGTTACTATGTTGCTTCTGTGGGCAACAAGAAACACAATTGTATACTTTCATGTAAATGCTGATTCTAGGATAATAGTAAGTAAAACTAGAACATATAGTAACAAAGGAGTGCATTGGATTTAGATATTCAATGTAATCATTGTGATGCCTCCGTGTGTGTGGAGGTCCCCTAATAGTTTACAAATGTACCTATGCATAGAGCAATTAGTTTGCATCCAAGGGCCCTGTGTCTTCGTTGCCCTGATTTAATTGTTTAATATTACAGTACAATGAATAAGAAACACACCAGCAACATTGACAAAACAGCACCAGTGACCCATGACCACTAAGTCGCTGTGAGTAGCTGAATTAAATTGACTCAGCCGGGTCAGAATCTACCTCCGGGGTACGCAGAGATGTCAGCATCATGTCCCAGCTGTCTGAGAGTGGGTATTTCCGCAAGCCGAGTTCATCTTCCCGCTTCAGCACCACCCCCTCAGCCCCCGCCCAAGTCAGAAAGGGGTGTCTCTAAGCCAACACAGTTGGTGCCTCTGCAGCCTTCCATCTACGGGTTATCAACCGCCTGGCCGTTATAAACCCCTGGTCTAGAAATCTTGCGGTAGCACTTTGGCGCGGACTTCTAGGAAACAGAGCCAACACACAGGCCTCCCATGTAGGTGACAGTGCGCGTGATGTGCATGTGGATAGACAAGCAACAACAGCTCCCCAGTAACTATGCAAGAGGGGACAGGACCACAACATGTGTAGGACATCTGCGTCCAGATGTTTGCAACAGGGGCAGGCCGCATCACAGCAAAAGAAATATCAGTTAATGCGAGCTGGTGTAAGATATGCCCTGTGAATAATATAAAATTGTATGAGCCGAAACCTGGAGTTGCGGGGATGGTTGCATGGCTGGACAGGGCAGACCTCCATTGCATGTCCGTAAATTGTGCACCCGAGTCACGCTCCCAGGCAGCGCGCAACGTTCCATGGTTATGTAGCATATGAGTTCGAAATGCATCTGTGAACCACCTGATCAAATGTCTGCCCTGTCCCATGACCTGTGTGTATTGTATTAGCAAATGGGTTGGAGGGGCGATCGTTAGGTCCCCCCACCTGCTCGACAATGAACTCAATAATGAATTGTAATACAGAAAATGTCCCACTGGGAGGCCCGCGTCAGTAACCAAGGTGAGAAACTGAATCAGTTTGCCATCACTGTACAGGTCACCCTGTGTATGCAGCTCTGCTGCATGCCACGTCCTGAGTTCAGTTTTAGTCGTGATTCCAGAGCCACGAGGTGTACCCAGCAGTGCCAGGGCGAATGGGATAGTTCCCTTCGTGAGTTGTAAGGATCTACGGTAACAACGGTGTGCCACATTAAGGAAAAGCTCTTCAGGCGGTGCCAAATGCGTGAGTGGATGGAAGAGGTGTGTTAGTCGTGAAAGGGGCCAGGGCTCAAAGGTAGTCGCCGTGTCAGACAGAATGAAGTCCCGTCAACCATTTGGATACCCATTGAAGCTGAGAGGCCAAGTAATAATGTTCTAGGTTTGGTGCTTCTCTTCGCTCTGATTGAGTGAAAAGATATCAACAAAGTCCTCTTTCCACATTTTTTCGTTGACTTCTGTGGGGACGTGTGACGGGAGTTTCCCCCATCGGGATAATAATGTGTCTTGGCCGGTACCTGGCAACAACCCAACACCCCCTGACCTGTTTACATTATTGTCAGTGACCTTACCTGTTTCCACGCTGGTGGCGGGAGGGGCCTGCACGCCCAGTGCTGGAGTGTCAGCCGAGTTTACATTACCAGTACCCGATGGCCCATTAATTAGCGCTGCTGCAATCGCCGCGATTTGTCACTTGAGTTCTCCTAAGGTATTCTTTACTGTATCTTTAAGAGCCCACAGGGCGGTTCATGGGACAGAGGCAGATGGGCTATCCAGGGTAGCAAAATAGCTGAACCGCTGAGAGCAAAACCTTTGCGGTCATATCCTGTGTATGTATAGGAGTGGAGGGGATGGGAAGGGGTGCACTACCCTGCGCTTGGATGGCGGGTGTAAGGACCGGTTGCATGGTAGCCACTACCCCTGATGTGGCTGAGGGAGAGGACAAAGCCGACAATGCCTGCTGTATATCTGTTAAAATGGACATGACCCCTGATCAGAAGCAGGTACCATCCCAAAGTGTCTCCTAAAGGTGACTGCGCAGGAGTAGCAGTGACAGGGGTAACCGTGGAAACTGGTAGTGCCGAACCCGTTGACCCTACCGCCGAGCTAGCTGGGACCTGCTTTCTGGCTCTGCGCTTTACCGGGGGGAAAGCAGCATGGAGGCACATGAAAGCATGTAGGACGGATGCCTACAACTCCGGTTTCTTCCCTGACAGATTCAGAGTCTCCACTCTCGGACTCCCCATTACCTAACTTAGCCAGGACCAATTTTAACAAATGGGACAATTCAGGATCACTACCTTTCCTCTTTTCCACTCTACTGCTACTGCGTCTTGAAGCTATGACCCCAATACATAATCACTACCACAATGCACTGCCAAGTGAAACTTATGAAATGCATGCACTACCAGTAGGTATAAACAATGAATTAACCACAAATTAGCAGATTATATAATGTCTTCTTCCCCAAACCACCATGCACTGTCAAGTGAAATGTATCAAATGTACTTACTACTGGTACATATACAAAATGAATTAACCATAAAATAGTGGGTTACATAAAGTTTTACCATGCACAGCCAAGTGAAGCTTATCAACTGCACTCACCACTGGTACGAATGTACAATGAATTAGCCATAAATCAGCAGGTTACATAAAGTTTTTCCCCCAAATTACATATGTTTTGCCCACGCTTACCCCAGTTCCTGAAGCGCGTTCCCAGCCCAGACCGGACCGCTGTTGGTACATAACCCAATACATAATCACTACCACAATGCACTGCCAAGTGAAACTTATGAAATGCACGCACTACCAGTAGGTATAAGAAAACAAGTTACTTACCTGTAACTACAGTTATCCAGTATTGGTATCTTTCATAAATTCACATGCTTGAATCATCCCCGTCGTCGAAGTGGGAGTCCCACGGTACATAAAATAGCAATAAATAATAATTTATTTATTTTTTGCCATAGGCTATAATGGAGTCAGAGCTTGCTCATATAGCCTATCCATGTCCTTTTGTGAAAGGACCCAATCCTGCCTGCTGTCCAATCAGGCACCATCACCCTCTAGAACCTTCTCCAGAGAAGCTCCCTTCCTCAGATTTTCCAGCACGAGAGTGAAAAATTAAAACCTGAGAGGAATGCGAGCATCAAAGGGGAGGCGGGTGGGTCGCATGTGAATTTATGAAAGATACCGATACTGGATAACTGTAGTTACAGGTAAGTAACTTGTTTTCTTATCCAGTATTGGATCTTTCATAAATTCACATGCTTGAATCTGAATAGACAGCAGTATGGTTGATAAACATTGTATCCAGCGTGGGTGGAGGGTGCGAGCATGAAAACCCTCTATCTCAATTATAGTTAATAATAATCATAATAATAATAACATTTATAGAAAACTCATATATTTCTGAGCGTGAGTTACGAAGGAATACATATACATACACTTTAGATATTTCACCAGGAAGCACAATAGAAACATGGTTATCTGCATCTTAAACCATATGACTATAACTAAGGAAAGGTCTCACCTTAATGAAAGAGATGGCGTAGCACAGCTTGTCCTACTAGAGAGTCTGTTCTTTGTGATGACTCCAAACAATAGTGCTGCGTAAAGGAGTGTGTGGTTTTCCATGTCGCAGCCTGGCAAATTTTTTCAAGGGCAATACCTTGGAGCAAAGCAGCCGATGTGGAGACTGCTCTTGTAGAGTGGGCTCTCGGGCGTCTAGTCAATGGTTTTCCTGCCTTGGTGTGACAAAATTGGATTGTGGAAGAAATCCATCGGGCTATAGTGGCCTTGGTTACTCCTGTTCCCTGACGTCACAGAGAATAAGATACTAGGAGTTGGTCTGATTTCCTGATGTTCTTGGTACTTTGCAGGTAAAATTTTAGGCATTGTTTAATGTCCAAAGAATGGAGAGTTCTCTCTGCTATCGTAGTAGGGTTTGGAAAAAAGGTTTGTAGAATAACTGGTTCATTGAGGTGGAACGAAGATGGAACTTTGGGAATATATCTGGGATTGGTTCGGAGCATAACGAAATCCTCAGAAAAAACTAGAAAGGGTTCTTTAGTAGTGAACACTTGTATATCACTGACTCTTCTGGTAGAGGTGAGAGCGAGCAATGTTGACACTTTCCAGGTGATGTACTTGAGTTCAGCTCTATGGATGGGTTCAAAAGGGGCTTTCATGAGCTGGAAGAGAACAATATTAAGGTGCCACTCTGGCGGAGGTAAGCGAACTGTAGGAAAGGTGCGGAACAGCCCTTTCATAAACTGTTTGATGACTCTGGTTGAACCAATAGACGGCATGTTAGCCGATCGTCTGTAAGAGGCTATAGCTGCTAGGTGAATCTTGACTGATGCATAGGAAAGACCAGCTTTGGAAAGGGAGAGCAGGTAAGGAAGAATTTGCTCAGGATTGATTTGAAATGGGTGAAAATTGTTCTGAGAACACCAAACACAGAACCTCTTCCATTTTAATTTGTATGTCTTATTCGTGCTCTCCGCTCGCGCTTTAGATAATATGAGCCTACATTCTTGGTCGATGTTCATATCTTGGAACTCTCCGAACTCAGGAGCCAAGCATGCAAGTGCAGTGAAGTTGGGTCGGGATGTAAGATGAGACCCTGATTCTTCGATAGAAGATTGTGGTTGCAAGGGAGACGGACTGGATTGGCTATTGACCGGAGGAGGAGCTCCGTGTACCAGTACTGCCTCGGCCACTTGGGGGCTATGAGAATGATCTTGCAGCCTTCGGTCTTCATTTTCCTGAGGAGTCTGGGAATCAGTGGAATGGGGGGAAAAGCGTATGCAAAGATCCCGGACCATCTTATCAAAAGAGCATTTCCCCACGACCCCGGGAGTGGGTATCGACTGGCGTAAAACTGGCATTTGGCGTTCAGATTGGTGGCGAACAGGTCTAGGATCGGCCGACCCCATCGTTGAAAAATGCTCTCGAGTATGGTCTGGTTGAGTTCCCACTCGTGACAGTTGTCGTCTGTCCTGCTGAGAGAGTCCGCTAGAGCATTGTTGACCCCCGCCAGGTGCTCTGCCCTGAGGCGGACGTTGTTCCGTGTGAGCCAGTTCCAGAGAGACTGAGCTTCCCTTGAGAGGGAGAGGGATCTTGTTCCTCCCTGCTTGTTGATGTAGAACATGCTTGTTGTGTTGTCTGTTCTGACTAACACTGATGATCCTGCGATGCGTGGCAGAAAAGCTTTGAGCGTAAGATGAATCGCCTTCAGTTCTAACAGATTTATGTGCATCTCTTTTTGGAGCTTGGACCATCTGCCTTGAATGCGCATGTCCTGTAAGTGGCCTCCCCATCCTTCCAGGGAGGCGTCCGTGGTGATAACGAAATCTGCTATTGGTGCCAGAAAGGTTAGACCGTGGGAGAGGTGGTTGATGTGGGACCACCATTCTAACGTCTGCCGAATCCTTGGTGTGATAGTTATTAAATCGTCGAAGGATCCTTGTGACTGGGTCCATTGGAGTTGTACTTCTTCTTGTAGAGGTCTCATCTTGAGTCTTGCCAGCGGTACTAGGACTATGGCTGAGGAAATCATGCCCAGAAGCGATTTGAATAGTCGTACTGAAACAAACTTTCTTGCGGAGATTGTGACAGCCAATTGGGTCAGCTTCTGCTGTCTTGCTGGGGTAGGATATGCCTTGTTTTGGATAGTGTCCAATTCTGCTCCCAGGAAAACTCTCCTGCGTGCGGGGAACACGACTGACTTTTGTAGGTTCACTGTTAGACCCAAACTGTTGAATAGTCTTAGGCAGGCATCTGTGGCTTTTGAGGCTAGTAGAGATGACGGAGCTTTTATGAGCCAGTCGTCCAGGTAAGGGAACACCTGGAAACCCTTGCTTCTGAGGGAGGCTGCGACTGGGGCAAGGCATTTCGTGAAGATTCTCGGAGCTGATCTGAGGCCAAATGGCAGGACTCTGAATTGATAATGGGCACCGGCTACTGTAAAACGGAGATATTTGCGATGTTTTTGGTGTATTGGAACGTGGAAGTAGGCGTCCTGGAGATCTAAGGTTGTCATAAAATCTCCAGGATTCAAGAGGTGCAAGATATCTGACAATGTGATCATCCTGAAGGATTGTTTCCGAAGGAACTTGTTGAGCTTCCTGAGGTCTAATATAGGACGCCACTCTCCAGACTTCTTCCTTATGAGGAAAAAACGGGAGTAGAATCCGAGACCTCGTTGCTGCAGAGGAACTGCCTCTATAGCCCCTTTGGCCAGAAGGCTGAAGACTTCCGCTTGAAGCAGACGAAGGTGGAGAGATCTGCCTGATGTTGGTGGGTGAAGCGGTGGCTTTTCTGTGAACTCCAGGGTATGACCTCTTGTCACTATATCTAGCACCCACTTGTCCAATGTTATCCTCTTCCACTCTTGGATGAAGTTGGAAATGTTTGCTCCTATTTGTTGATGTTGCGGGCATTGAGGGAGCATAGCCGGTGCCCGTGGAAAATCATTGCTTTCTGGGTTGATCTCTGGATTGTGAACCCTGTCTTCGTTTCCCTCCCTGTCTGGTATAGGAGGCAGTTGATGATTGCCTGTACTGCTGATGGTATGAAGGCCTGTACTGGGATTGCTGGTACTGTCTATGAAAGGAACCCCAAAATGAGTTGAAACCTCTCCCTCTAGCCCGTCGAAAGGGCTGCTTCCTGTACTGTAGGGTACCCAGGGACTTGGCCGTGTCTGTGTCCGTCTTAATGGTTTGAAGTGCGTCATCCACATGTTTGCCAAACAAAGATTCCCCATCGTAAGGCATGTCTAGAATTCGGGACTGCACTTCTGGTCTGAAGGATGTGGCCTTGAGCGAACCTTGTCGTCGTAAGACAGCGGCGCCCGCTAGTTGGCGGAAACCAGTAGAGGCTATGTCCAGAACGCAGTCAATAATCTCTTCCGACGCACGCTCACCTTCCTGTAGGATCTTTCGTGCCTCTTCTTGCTTATTTTCTGGTATGAGGTCCAGGAAAGGTTGCATGTCGGACCACATTTGACGATCATATCGGCCTAAAATTGCTAATGAATTTGCTGCCCTGACAGTGATTGCAGACATTGAGGAGAATCTCTTGCCTATATTATCCAGTCTGCGACCTTCCTTGTCTGGAGGAGTGGAGATAGGCGTTGATGGATTTTTGGAGCGCCTTTGAGCAGCCTGTGAGATGACCGAATCAGGCTTTGGATGGCCAGTAAGGCATGCCGGAGAATCTTGGGTCGCCTTATATTTTTTATCCAGTTTTTGTGCAACTGGAGGAACAGTAGCCAGATTTTGCATAATCTTTGTGCCCTCGCTCCAAATGTAATCAATAATTGGAATGGACCGTATCGATTTCCGTGATTGCTCTTTGAAATCATGCAGGAAACATTCCGATTGGGAGACAGATGTTGGTAGGTGGAAACGTACTGCGGCTCTGTCCATAAGATTATGGAAACCACCTATGTCCTCGGGCGGAGAATCAGAGGGGCGAGGAGGTGGTGGAGAAGGAGTGGGGGCCAAATAATCATCCCATTCCTCTGTAGGATGTTGTGGAGTAGAAATTTCTCCTTCTTCTTGTTCTTCTTCCCCTGAAGTGGAACCTTCATCTCTGGGGGGTGCAGCTAACACCGAGTGTGATGTTGATCTTGGAGTAGCTGGAGGAGGAGGAGCATTACCTGGCGTCACCGTAGAGACCGGCGCCGGTGGTTGACCTTCGGCTGGAAACCTTCTCCTATAATCCTGAAGCATGGATTGTAAATCCTGGATTAAGGAGGAAGGCATTTCTACGGTGTCTCTGTTGAGGCTCCCGTGTTTCATAATATTGGTCCTGATGAGAGTAGTATGGTTGATACTGTTCATACTCATTCTCTTCATCGTCGTCTTGATATTTGACATGGAGCTGCGAAGGGTTATGTGCATCTCCAAAAGGACCTTCGTCCGATTCCTCCCAGTCAAGGAGATGACTGGGTAGTAAAGCCGACACCTTGTTTGGAGATATGTCGGTTGGATAAACGTCCTGTGCAGGTAGACTTCTGATGCTGACCATGGCTCGGAGAGCTGGAGACCTGGAAGAGGTAGGAATGGCCTCAGCGTGTCCACTAGGCATCACTGCTGTCGATGGCGTGAAAGTTGATGCAGCTGTGGATGGTGCAGATTTTTCCGTCTACGGTGGTCTCGTCGAAGGTGGAGTCACCGACGATGGTTTCGTCGACGATGATTTTGCCGACGATGATCTCGCCGACGATGGTCTCGCCGACGATGGTTTAGTCGACGGTAGTGTCGTCGACGGTAGTTTTTTTGACCCCGTCGATGGTGATAGCGCCGATGAGAATGACGTCGCTGAGGTTATACTCGACGGGGCAGTCGTCGACGGTGCCGATGGAGTCTGGAGAGAAGGTATCGGACCCCTTACCGTCGATGTTAGGGTCGTCGACGCTGACGACGGTCTCGTCGACGATGAAGTGGAGACGGTAGATGTAGATACCGTCGTCATCGTCACGGTCGTCGACGGTGTTGTCGTCGTTGTTCTAATTTTCAGAGTCATTTTTCCAGAAGTGGAAGGCTCTGAAGAAGGAGATAGATGGTAAGACTCTTTCTTTTGAAGAGGAGAGGAAGGCTCAGAGGAGACTGAAGTCTGTAAGCCCTTCCCATGATGAGATTTCTGCCTCTTTCTGGATTTCTCTATGTGGCCTAGGTCCTCAGATCTGGACCTTTTATGTGGCCTCTCTGACCCACTCTCCTCACCTGAAGTACAGGATTTGGCCTGTAACCATGTCAGGAGTCTGCCCTCCCGGTCTCTGAGGGTCTTTGTGGAGAAGGTGCGACATATTTTGCAGTCCTTAACCTGATGTTGTGGGTAGAGACAGTACAGACATTCTTTATGTGGGTCATCCACATGGAGCCTTTTCTTCCCACAGGTCTTGCAAGGGCGGAAAAGGCCTTTTCTAGAAGAATCTGACATATTTGAAGCTTTCTTGAGAGAAAAATCTCTGAAGTAGAAGAAAAACTGAGCAGAGCTCAGGGAGACTCCCTTCACACGACGTGCGGTAGAAAATCTGAGAAAGGGAGCTTCTCTGGAGAAGGTTCTAGAGGGTGATGGTGCCTGATTGGACAGCAGGCAGGTTTGGGTCCTTTCACAAAAGGACATGGATAGGCTATATGAGCAAGCTCTGACTCCATTATAGCCTATGGCAAAAAAAAAATTATTTATTGCTATTTTATGTACCGTGGGACTCCCACTTCGACGACGGGGATGATTCAAGCATGTGAATTTATGAAAGATCCAATACTGGATAAACAATGAATTAACCACAAATTAGCAGATTATATAATGTCTTCAACCCCAAAGAGCAAGTTACTTACCTTCGGTTTTTACCTTCGGTAACGCTTTTTCTGGTGGATACACTAGCTACCTGTGGATTCCTCACCTAATGAATTCTCCCCATGCGTAGCATTTGACGGAAACTTCTCTCTAGCTCTGCACGTCGGCGAGGACGTTACAATTGCCCGACTCCACGCGGCTCCGCCTGACGTCATTGTGGCAAAAAGAGGCCCTCGCTGGCGTGCTGATGTCAGTTTACACCATTTTTTACGTGCCTTTGAGATGAATAGATAAGCATTGATAATCCAAACACTTCATAACTATATGCAATAAACCTTTATGGAAAAAGTAATCACCAATAATAGAACCAATACCAATGCACCTTCTTAAAAGTTCTATACCATTAAGAACAAATTCTAGAACTTGCAAATAAACAGAAATGGAAATATATATATATTATATACAGAAATTAAATATACAAATGCACACCCAAGGAGATCTCGGTATGACCAGACAGACAACGGGGAGGCGGGAGTGACCGTGAGGAATCCACAGGTAGCTAGTGTATCCATCAGAAAAAGCCTTACCGAAGGTAAGTAACTTGCTCTTCTGATGGATACAACTACCTGTGGATTCCTCTTCTAATGAATAGAGTCCCAAAGCAGTACCAACTCGGAGGAGGGTGTCCGTCTGGTCACACCAAGAACTCCTGCAGCACAGACCACGCAAAATGGCCATCCCTCCTCACCTCCGAATCCAGGCAATAATGCTTTACAAAGGTGTGGAGGGAAGACCAAGTCGCGGCCTTACAAATGTCCGCCACTGGAGAACCTCTGGCCAGGGCCGATGAGGTCGACTTGGCCCTGGTGGAATGGGCTCTGATCCCCTCAGGAGGATCCTTCTCTGCCAATGATTAACATATTTTAATACAAAGAACGACCCACCTGGATATCGTTCGTTTGTGGACAGCCTTCCCCTTCCTCTTCCCCACGTATCCAACATAAAGTTCTTCATCCACGCAGAACTCTCTCGTCCTGTCAATGTAAAAACTGGGAGCCCTCCTGGGGTCCAGACGATGGAGTCTTTCCTCCTCCTTAGATGGATGCGGAGGAGGGTAGAATGTCGAGAGAGTGATGGGTTGTCCCAAATGAAACGGAGACACTACCTTGGGGAGGAAAGCCGCCCTGGTCCTCAAAACCACTTTGTCTTTATGAAAGGTTGTAAAAGGTGGATGAACAGAAAGCGCCTGAAGCTCACTCACACATCTAGCCGACGTGATGGCTGTTAGAAACACAGTCTTTAAAAACAAATACCTTAAAGGACAAGAATGAAGCGGCTCAAAGGGAGAGCTCATCAAAAAAGTTAACACCAGATTTAAATCCCACTGGGGCATGATAAATGGAGTGGGAGGAAACCTATTGGTAAGCCCCTTCAAAAACCTTAATACTAAAGGGGATTTGAAAAGAGAGGGTTGATCAGGAAGACATAAGAAGGCCGAAAGGGCCGAAAGATAGCCTTTGACAGTGGCCACAGCGCAACCTCGCCGCGCCAAGGACAAAGCAAACAGCAATATATCTGACAGATAGGCACTTAAGGGATTAATTTGTTGCTCTCCGCACCAATGAACTAATTTAGCCCACCTGCTGGCATAGACAGATTTGGTGGAGTGTCACCTGGCCGATAAAAGAACGTCCACCACCTCTGGCGGGAGAGAAAAAGCACTCAGGTTGCCCCGTTCAATCTCCAGGCATGAAGGTAAAGGCTCTAGAGGTGGGGGTGTAGAACCCGCCCCTGCGACTGCGAGAGGAGGTCTGCCCTGAGAGGGAGACAGAGCAGAGGGCACAGCGAGAGTTGGAGTAGGTCTGCGTACCACACCCTTCGAGGCCAATCCAGAGCTATTAGAATGACTTGGGACCGGTCTTGGCGAATCTTCCTCAGAACCCGAGGAATCAAGGGTATGGGGGGAAACGCGTAAAGCAACTTGCCGCACCTGGACATCTGAAACGCGTCCCCCAACGCTCCTTGCATCAGATGCTGAAGGCTGTAGAACGAAGGACAGTGCGCGTTCTCCTGAGTGGCAAAAAGGTCTATCCGGGGAAAACCCCACATCTGAAAGATGTAAAGAACCAGATCCGGATGAAGACGTCACTTGTGATCGTCTGAGAAGAGCCGACTGAGACTGTCCGCACGCACGTTTTGAACCCCGGCCAGATGGTTTGCTACTACGCAAAGTTGATGGTCCCGAGCCCAGGACCAGAGACGTAGAGCCTCTCTGCAGAGAAGGTACGGCCCCACTCCTCCCTGCTTGTTGATGTACCACGTCGCGGAGGTGTTGTCCGTTAGAACTTGAATCGACTGACCGCAAAGGGAAAGGAGGAAGGCCTTGAGGGCCAAACGAATCGCCCGCAGTTCCAGCAGATTGATATGAAACATCTGCTCCACTGAAGACCAATGACCCTTGATCTCCAGGTTCACCAGATGCGCTCCCCACCCGAGGTGGAGGCATCCGTTATCACTGTGGTCACCGGAGGAGGCAGTGAAAACAGCTTTCCTTGAGACAGATTGCCATCCGCAGCCTACCACTGGAGATCCGCCGCAGTGTTCCTGGAGATCTTTACAGACTCCTCGAGATCCCATTTGTGTTGAAACCACTGCCTGCGGAGGCACCACTGAAGAGCCCTCATGTGCCAGCGTGCAAGAGTGACCAACAGAATGCAAGAAGCGAACAAACCGAGCAAACGAAGGACTTTGAGGACTGGAACAACCGCTCCTTCTTGAAACATTGGATGTCCTGGATCCGGTGTGGCGGAGGAAAGGTCCGATTCAATGTAGTGTCCAGTACTGCCCCTATGAACAGGAGGCGTTGAGAGGGCTTTAGGTGAGACTTAGGCACATTTATTGAAAAGCCCAGACTGAACAACAACTGGGTTACCAGCTGCCGATGATGCACCACAAGCCCTGGAGACTTGGTTTTGATCAACCAATCGTCCAGGTAAGGGAATACTGCTATTCCCTTCCTTCTGAGGTCTGCTGTAACAACCGCCATCACCTTCGTGAAGACACGAGGTGCGGAACTAAGGCCAAAAGGAAGGACCACAAACTGGTAGTGTTGCGACCCCACCACAAACCGGAGATACTTCTTGTGTGACTTGAGAACAGGAATTTGGAAATAAGCATCCTGCAAGTCGACCAACACCATCCAATCCTCCTTGTTCAACGCCATAAGTACCTGTGCTAGAGTCAGCATTTTGAATTTCTCCTGCTTGAGGAACCAATTCAAAATCCTCAGGTCCAAGATAGGCCTCAGGTGACCATCCGTTTTGGGGATCAGAAAGTACCTTGAATAACATCCCTGACCCCTCTCCTGCCTGGGAACCAACTCCACTGCACCTTTCAACAATAGGGACAGAACCTCCTGTTCTAGCAACAGGAGATGATCTTCTGAACAAAAGGAAGGACGGGGAGGGAAGGGAGGGGGAATCTCCCGAAAGGGAAGGGCATAGCCTTTTCTCACCATGCTGATGACCCAGGAATCGGATGTTATGGATTCCCACATGGGAAGAAAAAGAGATAGCCTCCTCCCTACCGGAGAGGCATGGGATGCGATGGCAAGAGAGGACTAGGGCTGCTTTCCTTGTTGCATCCCTCCGGAGGAAGAGGAAAAGGAAGGGTGCTGCTGCTGGGTGGCCCCTCTAGTGTGGACCCTACCCCGCCCCCTAAATGATCGATAGGGGAGGCTCAAAGATTGCTGTCCCGGCTGCTGCGATCTCCCACGAAAGGAAGCACCTCGACCAAAAACTTGCAGCCGTCTAAAAGATCTAAATGGGGTCAAAACAGCCTGCAGGCCCAAGGACTTAGCAGTGGCCCTACACTCCTTAAAGTGCTCTAGCGCAGTCCGCTTTAGATCCAAACAATTTAGCCCCATCAAAAGGCAAGTCCAAGAGCGTGGCCTGAACGCCTGAAGAAAATCCAGATGTGTGCAACCAAACATGACGCCTGGTGGCAACAGCGGTCCCCATGGCTCTTGCAACAGAGTCCGTGGTATCCATCCCTGACTGAATGACTTGCGTAGCTGCTGCCTGGGCATCCGAAAGTAGGCTATGCAAGTCCTGGGGCATGTCTGGTAACACTGTCTTCGCTGCATCCATAATGGCGTATATGTACCTTCCAAGGATGCAGGTAGCATTTGCAGATTTCAACGCCAAGCTACACGATGAGAAAACTTTCTTGGCCAACTGTTCCATACGCTTGGACTCCCGGTCAGAAGGTACTCCCGGAAAGGAGCCAGGAGCAGACCGTGAGGAACAGGATGCCTGTACGACCAGACTCTCTGGAGACGGACGCTTAGACAGAAATTTAGGGTCTCCAGGTGCAGACCTATATCGTCTAACCACCGACCTGCTCACAGCCGGCGAGGTGACAGGCTTCTTCCACACCTCTTCTATTGGCTCCATGAAAGCCTCATTGAATGGCAACAGAGGATCCGCAATGGCTGTGGCAAGGTGAAGAACTTCTGTCATAAGGAAGTTCCAGGAAATTCGCAGCCTTCCTGATGACGGAATGAAAGGTGGCTGCCTCCTCTGTATACTCCCCTGGGGAGGCCAGATCCCATTCCGGGGAAGTATCTAGTCCACTGGCCGTATCCAATCTGAGGGCCTTCCTTCTGGATCTCAATTTGGCTTCCAACCCCAACATCGACATGGAGTGTAACGACGTCAGTGAATGGCGCCAAGAAGGCATCATTACAGGATCTCCGGATCCTCCTGACGCCGTAGAAGGATCCATCGGCACCATGGATAAAGGCCCTGCACCCGTTGACGCCATCCGTCTGCAAGGCTCCAACTGAACAGACAACGGCGTAGAAAGTCTCTCTCTCGACGTCGACGGCTGCGCCGCCGGCACTGGTGCCTGGTTAGAGTGTCCTACCGGACAGAACGGCATAAACAGCATCGGCCTGTACGGAGCTGGAACGCCAAGGTTGAATGCCAGGGGACCAGTGGGGCCAGCCGGCGCACCACCTCCCGGAGCCATGTTCTGGAATATGGCAAACATGGCATTTAGAAATGCCGTCGGATCCGTACCCGGAGCCGAAAACGCAGGCTAGTCCTGAGGAGCCGGAACCGGCGCCGGACTTGACTCCTGCGCGCCTGGATGCACTGGAGAAGCCTGTTGACTTTGAAGCTCCACAACCTCAAAGACCAACGGCGCCGGGGACGTCTGAGGAGTCACTGGTTGTGGAGACACCGTCGAGCTGACTTCCCAAGACTTACGCCGTCGAGTCGACGGAGACCAGCTTCTGGAACGACACCTGGAGTCACAATGACGTCGCTTCTTGTGACTTGACTTCCCCGATGATGATCCATGGTGCCTTTTTCTCTCCTTCTTAGCCTTGGCTAAGAACAACTTAGCCTCACGTTCCTTCAAGGCCTTCGGGTTCATTTTTTGGCATGAACCACATTCTTGGACGTCGTGGTCCGAACTCAGGCACCAAAGACAGTCGTTGTGGGGGTCAGTCACGACATCTGACCTCCGCACTCTCTGCAGGGTTTAAAACCTGACTTCTTCGGAGCCGACATGTCGAGAAAAAACACAATGTATCCCTTCCGAAGAGCAAACGATACAGGTAGCTGGAAAAGTAACCGTTATCGAAGGCACGGAAAAAGGGAACTGACGTCAGCACGCCGGCGAGGGCCTCTTATTGCCACGATGACGTCAGGTGGAGCCGCGTGGAGTCGGGCAATTGTGACGTCCTCGCCGACGTGCAGAGCTAGAGAGAAGTTTCTGTCGAATGCTACGCATGGGGAGAATTCATTAGGTGAGGAATCCACAGGTAGTTGTATCCATCAGAACCACCATGCACTGCCAAGTGAAACGTATCAAATGTACTTACTATTGGTACGTATACAAAATGAATTAACCATAAAATAGCGGGATACATAAAGTTTTACCATGCACAGCCAAGTGAAGCTTATCAACTGCACTCACCACTGGTACGAATGTACAACGAATTAGCCATAAATCAGCAGGTTACATAAAGTTTTTCCCCCAAATTACATATTTTTTTGCCCACGCTTACCCCAGTTCCTGAAGCGCGTTGCGGCCCAGACCGGACCGACTTTGGTACATTGTTTGTAGTAATGCCAATGTCCGGAGACACCCAACCAGATTTGGGGGGGTGTGTGACGAGACTTAGAATCCATCAAGGGCTAGCCCCTGTGCCATTAGGCCAGGACATAATACACAATACTACCACTCACAACCAAAGAAATCCGCTACAGTAATGGGTGATACCCCCAGCTACCCAATGTTACAAGGAGGGGGAATAGGAGAAAAGGACCAGGCGAGGCCTCCGGAAATGCCCCGAGTAAGAGGGGCCCAGGTGTGCTGTGGACAAACACAGCATGGGCAGGAGGGGCTTCCAAATGCCTGTGTGTGAAAGGGGGGAGGCCTGGTGCGGCGTGCGCGACACAAACGCCAGTAGGAGGGGGCCCAGGCGAGGCTCCCAAAATGCCTCAGCGTAAAACAGGTGGGAGGCTCGGTGCAGCATGCGCGACATGAAAGCCAGTAGGAGGGGGCCAAGGCGAAGCTTCCCAAATGCCTCTGCGTAGAAGAGGGAGGACCCCAGTGAGGCGTGAACTGCTTCAAAACACGCCCCAAGCACGGCAGGTGCGACAAGCTCGAGCGCAGACAGAGAGAGCGTTGTCGGCACCAGCGCATCGAATCCCTTGTCGTCCTCATGCCGCTCCAGGCCCATCCGTTGCTGTTGCAGCCACGAAAAAAGCTGAGGCCTTCTCTGGGGGGGGGGGGTGAGGGAACACACATAAGTACCTCCCCCCCACCAACGGATGCGGCACCAGCGGCTGGACCCTGAAATGACGTGGCCTGCGTGACTCCGGGATCATGCACTTCCGCCCCCACTTTGCGAGGACGGGAGTGTTGACAGCCAGACAACACACAACAAGTGTGCAAGTCTCGGGCCACAGCGGCCCCGTGCTCTAAGAGCTGTGCCCCTCCCCCCCATTTTAGGAGGGGGGTCGGGCAGGCTCTACCATAATTCAAATTCAATCATTGAAACTCAGCATTCAAGGGAGTTTTCCGTGAACTATGATTGAAGTCACAGCAATTAGGCGATTTTATTGCCACTATGTTTTCTGCATTGTCATGGATTTACTGGTCTTGCTGCCACCACCGGCAGATTTTAACAAAAATATTTGTAGCTCAAACAGGCGAAAAGGCACTAAAAGAAGCACCACGAATGATGACGCATGTCGGCAGACACCTTTCGAAGTTTAACTGGTCACCTTCCTGTTGCTGATTGCTGTATTCAGGGTTTTTGCCAGACAGCACTGACATGTTTTTAAAAACAGGGAATAATCATGCCACAATATGTCACAAAATGTGCCCTTTCTTGCCATAATGTAGTCGACACTACCTCATAATTTGGTCCCCCACTGCTGCATAATTCCTGTAGCTCTGACTAATAACATATAAATATAATTATACGGCTGCATAGTTATTCCGAAAAATGGTAAAATATATTGATATTTCTATCAACAATTTGATCAACTTCCTGAAGTTGATGCAGAGATTTTTGGGAGTACATCTTTCCATCAAACTTTATTTGTTAAAAAGCCCTTTTGAGTTATATTTTTCATCTACCATATATTTCAACCACTTTTTCCCTAAAAAAATACTGTGCTTGTGTAAACATTCAAACTCCCCGAGATGAGCAGTCACAGATATCGGACCATTCCAGTGAACAGAGGCCAGCTACCAAAAGCAGGACTACTGGCTCTCAGTCCCACCCATCTACAAGACACAATGGGCCTCATTTCAAACTCGGCAGTCTTTTTCAAAGACTACTGAGGTACCGCCGTGCTGAAGACCACCAGTGCAGGCGGTTTTCCGCACAGCATATCATGAATGCTGGCAGCCCTCTGCCCTTTTCCGTCCGGAGAGCCGCCAGCAGCCATACTGGCGGTCGGCGGTGAAGTGGAGGCGGCTCCACCGCCACGTCTTCAGAACAGTGATGGGGAGCTGGCGGCGGAGCAGCCCCCATGGATTACGTTCCCTCCTGGAGGATCACCGGAACAGGTAAAGTGATCGTCCGTTGGGGGTGGGGGGTGTTGTGTGCGTGCATGGGGGTGTGCGTGTGAGTGTGTAGAGGGGGTGTGTGACTGCGTGTATGCGTGCAGGGGTGTGTTGTGTGTATGGAAGATGTGTGCGTGAATGTCTGTGTATATGTGTAGTTGTTGTGTGAGTGTGCATGTGGGGGGGGTGTTTGTCAATGTTGGGGGGGTGGGGTCCTACCAATTTTGGGGGTGGTAGGGGGGTCGTGGGATTGGGGGAGGACTCTGGGGAGGGGGAGGAGAGTGGGGGAGACCCCTATCAGTGCCAGGGAATGTATTCCCTGGCACTGATAGTGCATACCATCATGGATTGCGTGGCGGTACAGGACCCCACGAAATCCATGGCAGTATGCGGGGTCGTGATACTGCCGGCGGTGTAGTGACGGCCACCGGGCTGGAGACCGAAGTCTCCAGCCCAGCGGTCTTTACCACCCTGGCGGTCGGAGTGGAGAAGTAGCGGTTTTGCATGGCGGTCACCGTCATGCTTGTAATTCCAATTTTTTTAGCACCGGCCTGTTTGCGGTATTACCACCACTTCTCCACCAACCACAAGGGTTATAATGAGGGCCTATATGATTATTATGCTCTCACTGGTATAACTAGTCAATTAAGCAGAGCACATCAAAAACAGGGAAAAGGGCAGACAGACGGGAGGGCTCAGCCCCTTCCCTGTCTCAACACAGAGTGAGTACTGCTCAAAGGGAGTGGGGTCACTTTAACATTCTGACTTAGAAGGTGGCTGTGCCAGGAACACCAGCTATAAAGTACAATACCAGTACCATAGACTGGACTTTGAGTCAGTCCACTGCCCATGTTTGGTTGGCTTCGTTATCCATCTCATTTGCTTACTTTTTTGATGGTTTTACTTCCTTTTCTTCTGTTTCTCCGGAAACAGTAAGTTGCTCAGGAGGCCTTTTCTACAACCAGAACAGGATGGCGTAGGGATATGCCGAAGACGTTACTCAGCCAGAAAGTAGTTAATATCTTATTGTATTGTATTAAAGGAAAATGAAAGCAACTAGCAGCGAGACATAGCATGTTATGTTATGTTACCAGGTTTGTAAAGCGCATGCCAACCGAAAGGTCTCTTGACGATAGAACTGCAGAAACAATACTTCAATTAAACGCTCTGACTAGTTAATCATAAGACACCTTAAAAAGCCAGGTCTTTCAGATTTCCTAAATTTCAAATAACGTGATCAAAACCTGATATTAAAAGGGAGGCTATTCCAGATACGATGGAGGGTGGGGGAAGGGGGGGGGGGGTTTGGCAAGTGAAAAAAAACCTGAAACCACTGAGTGTCTTCCTAAAAGAAGGGATAGAAAGAAGGTTCTGATGATAAGATCTCAAGTTGCAACCAGATATATATTAATGAATACAAGCTGAGATGAAGGACGGGCTGCAACTCTGTAGAGATTTAAAGACAGTGCAGTAGGCCTTGATTGGTAGCCAGTGCAATTCCAGCAACAGGGGGGTAATGAAACGCTTCTGAGGTTCTTGGTATACAATCCTGGCAACCTGATTCTGTATTAGTTGGACTCTGACAACTAGACCCTTATGGAGGGCCCAAGTAAAGGGAATTAGCATAGTCAACTCTGGAGCTGACAAGTGCAATGATGACTTGTGTAAGAACCTCGAAGGAGAGAAGTCTACGAATCTTTCTAATTTTGTGAAGTTGGAAAAAGCAAGCTGAGACTGTAGCTTCTACCTGAGGTTTCTTTGAGCATATGTAAAGGGACAGTAATCACCCAGACAGGAACCAGACGGACTACAGTGTTAAGTTCTAGGACCCCACATCTGGAGAAGCATGAACATAGGAGATAATACAGATATACGCCAACAGAAAGACTCTCTTTTCAAATACTGGTAATAGGACATTACAGGGAAAATGACCATGAGACCTAATTCCCCAAGGTGGGCGAATGACCATGCCAACTTTGCCACGGCTGCTTTTTATTCCCAGTCTGTCTGTTTTTGACCGTAACATAGTGCAGGGGAAGCAGGACATAGTCTTCAACCGTGTATCTGACAACACCTTGAATCAAGGGGTGGAAAAGATATAGGCAACTCGTTGACCTCTAGACACTAGGAAGGAAGGGTCAAAGAGACCCTCTGGATCTAAGGACATTCTTAGGAAAGAACTGAAGAGCAGAGTTGGCCTTTCCATCCCTGTCATTTAGTAATGACAGCTCAGGTGAAATATTTGGTTCCGTTCAGGTAGAAACAAGAGCCATGTGGAGGAAATATAAAAACACAGAGACTGTCAACATCTCTAGAGCTTAGTGCGTGACTCAACTATTCCCCAGCCCAAGGTAAGGATCAGCAGTCTTTGCTCAACCGTGAGAATTTAGAGTACAGCCTGAGGTTAGGGTGTGAGGACATTACCTGAACAAGGAAAACTCAGTTGGAATTACACATCCTAAAAGAGACCCCCTCAGCGCAACAGATGAGTTGTGTTGTTGTACCACAACGTGCATGGTTTCCAAAGTTACCACTTATGTGAGGGTTGTGCTGTAATAAGTACATGCTCTCGGTTTATGTGGGCTTTGCCTTTAACAAGTCATTAGTCCTCATCAAACCACACTCGGATTTTAGTTTTCAAAGGAACTCATTACGCAGCAGGGGTAACTAGCCTGTCAGCACCCTCTTCCTCTCTCCACAGCACCTTGGTACAGATAGGATCCTCACACTGTACAGAGCAGCTTTCTATGTTGATTGCAAAGTCATACCACGGGGATTGTGTGAATAAAAGAGATGAGGTTGAGGTGAGAGTCGCTTTGTATGTTCAAGTGAACCCAGAAACTGTTTAGGGCGCAGTTCACTCAAACAGAACACTCCTTCATTTGTGACTTTTGAGAATTTGCTGTTTTTCATCCTTTCGTGGGTTCGAAGAAAGGACTCTTGGGATGAAAAGAGTAGGAAGTTCCACTACTCTCTCCTAAGCTGAGAGCAGACCATAGTTTATAATTTCCTCTACCTGTCAATCACCTGCACAGCTCTATTTCACTACAAGAACAGTCAAGGGAACATGAGCGTATATTCTGAGGCAGAGCGTGGGGCACAATAGCAAAATGAGAGAGTAAGGACACATGGACAGAATGTGAAGAGTTTCAAGCTGATGGATATGTTGAGAAATGGCTGGGACAACACCGTTGGAGGATAAATCACACATACATCATAGGGAGCTTGGGTCACAAGGTAGGAGTGTGAGAAGTTTGAGTCACGGTGTAAGAAGCTTGGTCACACATACTGTCACAGGAGCTCATACAGATTCAGCCGCTTGTATCACAAAAAGAGTTATGTTGGTCACATTTAACTGTATTGGCAAGGCATTCCACATATGTGATGCTGCATACATGAAGGAACAACCACCTAGTTTCATTTTTTGATAGATGGAATTATTAGGAGGCACGTAGAAGAGCAACGCAGTTTGCAAACTGCAACAACATGAGGCTGAATCATGTCATCAACAAATGTTTGTTGCAAGCCATATGATGGCATTGTGGCAGATCGTACGAGTTTTGAATTTAAATGTGAGAAGTTGAGCCTACACATAAGGGTAAAAGACCCTGGGACAAATGAAGGGAGTTTGAGATCCCTTGGTCAAACACCCAGTATGGGGAGCTTGGGACATATCGACACAGGTAAGAAGTTCAGTTCATATATACATTGTGAGGAGCTTTGGACATATGAACGGAGTCCTAGAAGACTAGGTCACACATACAGTAACGAGAAACTTGGGTCACTAAACAGAGTGCAAAAAGCTTGAGTCACACAGAGGGGAAGAGCTTGTGTCACATGAACAAAGTGAGAGACGTTTACTCCACAATTACAGTTAGAGGTGCTTTGGAGATATGTTCACAGTGTGCAAACCCTCGCTTACACATACATCGTGAAGCTCTTAGGTCACAAGAACAGACCTGTGAAAAGTTTGGACTCCAGAGTGAAAGGAGCTTGTTATACAGGAACAGAGTCCATATGAACAGACAGTTTGAGGAACTTGCAGCATACTGAAAAGAAGCTTAGAAGACTAGGTCACACACATGATGCAAGGACATCACGCAACACACAATCTGAAGAGCATGGAGTACCTAGACATCCTTCGTGGGAACACTTGGGCCACATGGATAGCCAGTCTAAGGACTTGAGGAACATGGGCAGAATGTATGTAAAAAGCATAGGAAAGACATATAGTGTGAAGAGCTGGGGTTACATGGACATTTTGTGAATCTTGGGTCTCACAGATGTTACACTGTGCTATAGTCACAGGGAGAGGGTATGAGAAGCATATGTCATACAGACAGATGGAGTATCATCTGATATTTGCAAAGAGTATATGAAGTTGAGAACACATGGAACGTGCAAAGTCGAGGGGTCACAAGAACACAGTGTGAGAAGCCTGGTTCAGAAGGACAGTGCAAGATGTTTCTGTCATACAGACAGAGAATTAGATGTATCAGTCATATTAAACAGTGCTAGGAGCTTGGATCACATAGAGAGCCTAAGAAGCCTAAGCCATACAATCCGTGCAAGGAGCATGAGTTACGTGGAGAAAGTATGAGAAGGCTGGGTCTCACATACCTTTGGAGAATCTTGTGATACATGGAAAGAGTGTGGAGGTCTGGGTTAAAAGAATACAACAAGGAGCTTAAAATAAATGGCAAGAGCATGACATGCAAAGTTCACATAAATAGTAGAGGGAACTGTGATCACATAAACAGAGTCTAGGAAGTTTCCTCAAAGTCAAAGGCAGTTGTGGCCCTACTGTACCACACTGGTCAATATCTTATATTATCACCAATAGTGCACATTCGCTAAGGTCCAACCGCCATCAACCTTCAAGCCACACTGACTTTATGGTAACAACCATGTGACAAGATGGCACTCGTAATGTGAAGTTGAATAATAATATGTGTGGGTTCGAGTGAGTGCTGGTAACTTTTAATGGAAGTTTTTCGATTTTTCCATATAGTCTATATGGCTAGTGTCTTTAGGTGATACTTCGTCATGCACCTAACCTTGAGCTGTAACCGTGATTGATATGCGATTTTCTGGAACATATTTTTATTTTAGGGAGCGATGACAGATTGAATGCCAAGACTGGCAAGGATTTATATAATTAACAGGAGTTCTGTTTTCCTTTACTCGTTATGATGATCACGGGGATGTATTACATTGTTGCTTTGTGTATATGATGTGAATATGATTTGCAAATTATGGATTATAATATTTATATAACGATATTATGGGGTTTTATAAGGTTTTGATAGTTTAATATTAGTAGAAACTTACATTGTAATATTGTGTTTTTCATCAACAGTTTTAATATGAACTGGCAACACTAAATTGTGTGAAGTTACCTACAGCTAATGTGTTCACGACTATAATAATTATCAGTAATGTTTAATAATGATGATTACAGTTTCAAAGTATTTTATGACATTAAGTCTGAGATGTGATTGTATGTACAATTGTATACATTTTGGGACGTGCTATGGGCAATGATATTGACTAAAATGTTGATTATATTTACATTAGCATTGTAGAGTCTTGGTCAGGAGGTTGTTTATGTACTATTACAGTCAAATTAATGACAGTAGTGCCAGCCTGATGAATTGTGCTGGGACTTGTTTTTAATGTTGTTATTGCGACTATAATTATTTTTGTAGGCATGCATATTTGTTAAGGCCCTGATGAAGTCCCCAGTAAGGAATGAAACATGTTGGCTGGGCCTTTTTTGTTTCGGAACACAAGTTGGAGAAATTGCAGGATATATGAATAAAGAAGCCGAAACGTTCATGAGCTTGGACTTTCTACTTTTTGCTACGTGCCGCTTTATGAATTGACTCTCGGCCATTTTTATTGGATCCATCAATGTACTTAACTGTTCAATTTGATAAAATACTTCAAGATGCAAATTTCCCTCCCTCTGCATAGTTTTGTAATTTGGAGTCTAAGAAGCCCAGATCAAACTAATGCTCAGAATAATTTATTATAATAATAACCTGAACAAAGTAACAAGTCTGAATCGCATAAGCTGTAGAAGGATCTTACAATAGCATGGATTGTTGTGTGAATCTCAGGTCATACAAATAACATAAGGAGCTCGGTTCACAGAGACAGAGTGTGAACAGCTACAGACACAGCATGGTGCTCTTGAACAGCATTCCAGTGTGGCACACAGGTGTGAAAGGGAATTTGCTTTAGAAGAAGAGTCTATTAAAACTGAGAGGTCAGAGCACCTCATCACGTTCTTTAGTATTGCCATCACAAAAATCCCTTAAAACGCAAGTCAAGCCAAATAAACATGAGTGGCGATCATAAAAAAACATCTCTCTTGAAAACTGGACTCACTGATGAATGCTTTCTCATCTCCAACATCATTCAAAAAGAGTTGAAATAACTAGTTAAGACGCAATACATCAATACAGATTCACTCACAAGGATGATCTTAAACAGGTTGCCCAAACACTGATGATTTGGACACAAAATGTGGAATTCCTATCTTCAATAAATAATAAAAAAATAAGTGTAATGTGCATAAAAGTGCATTTTCAAAAAAAGAAGCAGTGATACAACTTGCACCTTTCAGTCCTCCGTAAAAGAAAAATGCAAAAAATTTAAACAACCATTGGCAAAGCCAATAGGTCGCACCTTTGGGGTCTACTGGGGTTTCACAATGGATTTTTGCTAGCTGCACAGTGCCCTCGATGCTATTCAGCATGGCCAAAGAATAAACAAAAATCCTTTAACATGGTCACTTTTTCCTTACTTACTGATCCAAGTTGGATAGACAACTAACAAAAAAAATGTGTTAAATACTTTTTTCAAGCGGGTGGGGTGCACCAACATGGGGTGACGGAGTAACCGGGGCGTAAGCAACATGGGGGCATGGATGGGGAAGCGGAAGCAACACTGTGGGTGGGGGAAGGAATATGGGGTGCTGGAGGTGGAAACAAGAGCGGGGATCAGTGGGCGGCGAAAACAACTCAGAGGGAGCGGGTTAGGAAAGCAACACAGAGGGAAAAGGAAGCAACACAGCAGACAGGAGTAAAAACAATATAAGGGGCTTTGGTGTGTGTGGGCTGAAGCAATACAGAGGGCACAAGTGGGAGAACAGCAACCTGTAGAGGGAGTGCAACATGGAGCAAGTGGGAAGAAGTACACCGGTGAGCGAGGAACACAGAACTCAGCAAGGGGCAGAGAAGTTCATGAGAGAGTTAGCTGGAAACCACATGCACTATTCTAGAGTGCTTAAACAAAAATAAAAAAGTAGTTCTTGGAAAGCGAATAGTGGAATGACACATGTAAGCGCATCCATGCACCAGGGGAGGACACAAAGACAAGATGAGGAAGGAAAGTCCACATAGGGTAATGTATAAGAAGCATGCAAATGAGAGCAACAATGTTAAGCAATGAGCAGTCTCTATGCCCACTGTAAGCTAACAATACATCTCGCAACAAACAACGCATGCATCAGCCTAGTAGGCAAGACTTAAAAAGAAGCAAACCAGTTTGAGTGGGGTGCAATGCTGCAACCAGTGGAGGGTGTAGGCAAAGTAAACGCCACTGAGCAGGCCCAGGACGTCTGATGGCTGAGAAGAAATGTGGAAAGAGTGCCAAGTAGAGCGTGAAATGCAAGCTAAGTGTTTCGTGGTTGTCAGCAAAGAAAAGCTTGATGTAGAGCTTGTTGATCAATATGTGACAGATTATATCAAGCTAGTGGGCGCTTCTGCTTCTTTTACTTTCATAACACCTTCATATTGCATGCTATCGCAAAAATCCTCCACTGTATTCCCAAAACCCTGCATGGAAAACTCTCTTGTACCTTTCCTGAATGACTGTCTCTTTACTTCCCAACCTCTGCATGCCCGTGCTCCCTGTGCAAAGTCTACTTTAAGACACAAGCATACTTGCCTTATTCTTTATTATTGTACTTCTGCAGATTGCCTCATTTTATCCCACCATTTCAAGAATAATTTTTTCAGAGAAAAGCCAAATATACCTACACATTAACAACAACTAATTTAATTTATTTATCAGGCCAACCACCCGCACGGACTTACATACCCTTACCCACAGCACCCCAATAATAATCACACCTGACTCTTACTAATTGAATCCACCACAAGCAAACTTGATTAAATGCATACAATGCATTTATGAGAGCATAAACTAACTTCAGTAACTACAGGATTAACTACTAGTCTAGGGCTCTGGAACAGAAGGCTACTCACCATAAAGCACTTCAGCGCCCAGTCAGGGACAGTAAATGCTATATAAATGCAATGACAATAGCCATAACACTTATTCGCCTCGAAACTAGCGCCTTAAATCCACCCACTCGCCATAGCAGATGGAAGCACATACTCGCAGCTGCAGAAGGCTCGGAAAGCGTTAACTAAAAGTGCTGGCTTCTTGAAAAAGAAAACAAAGCGCCAGAACATGTTATTAAATTGTTCCTTCTATCCTTGCAGTGCTGAACATTGGCAATGTTATCAGTGTAATTAGAGACCAGACCCTCTGCTGCCAAGGATTAGAACAGTGCATTCTGGCAGTGTTCCTGCTGGGTCTTTGAATAATGTGTCTTAGAGTCAAGATGAACACAAGCGACAAGTAAACATGAAATAAAAGACAGCGGCACCTTCTCTGTTTCTCACCGTTGTTCACTGGCAGTGATTCTGCTCTGTGCATGCACAATTGTGCATCAAAAAGGGGATTTTGGGGCAGTTTATAACGGCCTGGAGCATCTTAGAAGCAGATAAGAGTGGGGATGATTCACCTACATGTTAGGGTTAAGGGTGGGACTAAATCAAGTAATGCGGAGCCCTCAGAAGCCAGTGACTCTCTTCCCGCCTTCCCAGCCTTTCAGACCCTTCAGCCTGTTTAGAATTCATGTGTGTTCGATAGCCGCCTTACCCATCCTTGTCCGCTAGTTGAGGGGCAGGATTCCCCCTTGTATATTCTTGCAATGGTGTAGGGAGCAACCTGCAAATGGTGCAACAGCCTATTGTACTCTCTTGTATCACTGAATCTTGAATCATTCCTGTAGCACTTCACATGCCTGCATGCATGGATCTGATGTTTGTATAATACTTTAAATTGAAATAAGGGTGTGCATGTACTCACTCTTAAGGGTACTTGTTTGCTACTCAGAACTGCTGGTACTTTCTCATTAAATGTATTGCAGTAGTGCTGAGAAGTGCCGGTACACTTTCTTTCAAATTAAAGAAGTGTCTTGGAGCCAGATATAGTGTCCAGGGCAAAGATACCGTTGTTTAAAGATTGGTAGGTGGATTCTGAGAGCGAAAGTGGCTGCTACCTAGTCCTGATGTAGTGCTTCTTAAAACTGTGTGTGCCTTCCCCTCACTCCTAAATTGGGGCAGGGTTGAGGTGCTCATTAGTGGTTACAGGGATGGTATTCTAGATCCTAAGTGCAGAGATGGAGAAGGGCTGTTGCCTAGTTTTAAATTTGGCCTTTGAGACATTTTTAGCTGTCTCACCAGACTACAGTTTTTATCAAAAAATAAAACATAATATACATGCATATAGAGTTTTTTTGTCATCAGGCTTTACACATTGGTCTGTTAAATTGTCACTCACATTTTGCTTCCACCCACCACAGCACACAACACAGAAAAATCGGTCAACCCAATTTATAAATTGTCTACCTTCACTTTCAGTGATCACACAATCTCTGTTCAGGTTGTTCACTTCCACCAAAAATAGCTCCTTTCTCTTCAGTTCCAAAGCAGGTTCAAGGTGTGTGTTTTACTTCAGTTAGTTTTTATATTAACCTTAAATCCTGCCTTTAGGTTGTGTGCACTACTTTTAAAGATTTTTGTGATAAAGCATTTACGTGACACTGTAATATTACTGGTGGTTATGCTTTCAGTACTTGGTTAGGTGGTGATTTATTCCTGTCCCTTACACAAATAACGATAATAATATAGCCTTATCGCCCGTTGCTGAGCTAAAGGCCCTGAGCCTGAGTTATAGGCCCGAGCCACAGCAAGGGCCTATAAAGAAGCAGAAGGCTTTAAACAACTGGAATAGCTCTTGGCAGCGGGCAAAAAGGCTAATAAAACATTCCATCCACCAAGGGCAGATGTTTTAAATTGAAAAAGGGAGAAACATGAAGACATTTCATACACAAAGGGAAACTAGGCAAGAAAGAACAAAAGGAGGAAGAAAAACCACTTAAGAGCCTTACTAGGACATCTGAAGATTTTGGAGTAGACGACTCACCCACTAAACAGTGGCATGCTTCATCATAGGTACCTATCCACACCCTGGTAGGATGACACTATCAGAGCAGACGTAAGCAGACTTGGGAGTTCTTATATAAAGTATTTGTATGTATAAAGCATGGATCCAGAAAAGGGAGACTGATACAAAATGCCTTACTGTATACCTAAAAAGAATTCCTTTTTATTCATAGGGTACTGTGGGCATGAATACAAAAATACAGGGTTTAGTTGAGAATTAGTGCCTCAACTGGCCCCAATTTGCCACCATTTTTCAGCCCTCACCAACAGCCCGTCTGGGCCCTTCGCTAGGGCTGTGTGTATATCCATGCCTACCTACACATGCACTCTATGCATAACTGTGGGGCCTAAGGCTTTCACCTGAAAAAGAAACCCTGTTATTGGGTGCTTCAGAAATCATGTGTGTCTGACGGGAGGTGCCATCCTGTAGTCAAACATTGGTCAAGGATTGGCTACTGCTGCTATCACTTACATTAATACTATTGAGCAACAAACACATCCAAGTACCGTAGAGACAGAATGAGATGTTTGAAACTCAAAGCAAGCCACCAAAAACAATCTAACCTCCTAAACCTCCTAAAACATGCTGCAATGCCTGGACCAACACTCTCCACAACCGAGAAATTATGATACACCAATCCACTGTCTCACCATACCATGACAGGGGCCATGCAAATGGATGCATAAAGCTCCCAAGAGCACTTACAGTGGGAATCACTGCAACAGTCACAACACAGCAACTGGCCTATGCATAAAACTAAACAACGGAAATTACAAAAGAAGACATCATCTCACCAAAAGCAATGTCTATTAAAACCACATACCCAGGGGGGCGCGGTCTGGCCACGAATGGTGATGGCCGCCTAGGAGCTGAGCTCTGCTGGGCGGCGGGCCGTAGACTGGGGGCGGCGGTGCCGGGGGTGCGCGAGGGGCCCCCCCCAAACCAACAATAAGTCGAGCGCCGAGGATCGGCAGCGTGCGGACGGTGCGCCGCCCGTGGAGGGGGTTCGCTCCCCCCCTCCGAGCATACGGGGAGCGCGGAAGATGGCACTGAGGCCTGCGGCAGGAAGCTGAGCCGCGGCCTCAAGTGGCAAGCAGACCAGGACCGAGGGCCGCGCCTCCCTCCTCTGGCTATCGAGGGAGGTGGGAGCCTGGAGGCTTTCCCCGCTCGCCTCGCTCCTTCCCTCCCTCTCCTCTCCCAGAGTTTGGAGGCCCCCCACGGGCGTGCCGGAGACCTGGGCGGCCCGCAGAGAGTGGAGACAACGCCATGGGACCCTCCCTCCTCCCATTGCAGAAACCGGGACCCGTGGAGTCCCTTCTTCAGCAACCCCAGGACTGCTGCTGCCTCTGGAGGAGTGGGGGCATCGCTGTTGGCCCCCCTATTGCCCCCCCACACCAACTGTGCAGAGCCGGAAGCCCCTTTGGGTGCAAGTTGGAAAGGGGGAAAGGACGGGAAAAAAACAAAAGAAAAGAAAACAAGGATAGAAATGTAGTTGGCCCCGAAGTAAAAAGAAAAAAGGAAAGAAAGCAAGGAAAAAGAACTGAAACCCTGCCCATCCCGAACACCCGTGGGACACCTGGACTGACAGGGGGCAGGTGGCACAAAACCTCTCGGATAGGCGTGCAGGGAAGGCAAGGGTACACTGCACGGGCCTTGCAGCGGCGCAACGCACCACGGTTACGCTCCTACTGGGGCATTTCTCCTTCCGTCTATACCTCCCACTATCACTGAGGCCAGTGGCGAGAGGGTCAGCCACGGCTTCAAGCACCCAGGAGCACGGACATAGGAGGTGCGCCTCATTTCTTTCTTTATGGACTGCGGGGGCGGTGAGGTCTTGCGAGCCCCCTCGCTCGGTGCCTAGTGGATTCCTCTCTCAGCGGCCACAAGGCTGACGCCCGGACAGCGCAAGGGGAACGGATTCAGCGCCAGGGATTTCCCCCTCCCCTTTTTCCCTTTCCCGGCTGGGAACAGAGAATCACGGAGCTCCCCACCCACCCGGGGACCCCAGACGTGCCAGGACCTCCAGGTGAGTGGGGAAGCCGCCGGTGCCGACGCAGAGAGCACCTATGACCTCCACATCTCCAATTAATGCCCACCTGAACTTACCACCGTATTGACCCCCTCACTTCCTCGGACAAGTGGGGGAGTGCCTGGGTCTGTACCTGTGCCCGGATTTGCACTCTGCCCGGATGCCCAGAGGCCTGATCCTTGAGATTTTGCCGCAAGCATCAGTTGCGTCACAGTCAGACACTTTTTGGATACCTGCCTGAACAGGGGGAACCCGCAATGCCCAGGGGCAAGACGACGGCCAAAGCAACGGGTAAACCAGCCCGCCAACTACTATTCTCTGAAGCCCTTCGCCAGCAGAAACATTCCTCAGCTGAGGATTCTCCGCCCCTCCCTTGCACCACATGGCAGACGACACAAGGTGCGACAATGGACCGTATATTGCAGGAGATATCGGCGGTGAGCCGTAAACTGGAGGGTATGGACAACGCCATGGTGGCGCTGACGGCAGAGACGAGATATATGCGCCTGGAAATAGCCGGTTTCCAATCGCAGATATCTGGGCTCGATCAACGTGTGGCAACGGTGGAAACTCAAGTAGCCTCCTGGACCGATAGAAACCTAGAACTCTCGCACCTTCGCAGCAAGCTGGCGGATTTGGCGGACAGGAGCCGCAGGAACAATGTTTGCCTCCTTGGGTTCCCGGAGGGTGTTGAAGGCGCAGACATATTCTCCTACTTGCGGGACATACTACCCAAGCTAATGGACATAACATTTGACCCACCTTTGGAATTCCAAAGGGCGCACAGGCTGGGCCCCAGGAGACAGGATGGAAATGGCCGCCCCGTCCAATTATAGTCTGCATGCTACAACATCTGCAGGCCCGCCAACTACTAGACGGCTCGAACACGAGGGCCGCTCCTATCGGGTAATCTGGAGATCCGGATATCAGCTGACTTTTCCAAGGAGACTGCAGATCGGAGGAAAGCCTTCCTGTCTTTCCGCACCCAACTCCGTCACTTAGATGTGAAATTTGGTCTATTCGAGCCGGCCAGGATGTGGATCACCAAAAATGGGGAATCACAGAACTTCTACAACCCGGAGGACCTGAGAGCATTCTTAGAGGGACTGCAAAACCAAACCCAGTCCATGGAAACGACTGCCTAGACCCCCCAGGCCACACGGGGCCCACCCTCGGGAACCGGCCACCTGGCACCCGCATCTGAAACTGAAATGCTCTCTACCATAGACCCCCAAATCAGGGGAAGAGATCTTGAGAGACTCGCAAAAAGCTACAACGACAGGGGCCAAGTATTTCAAGCTGTGGTGATGCACACACAGCTACTGGACAGAGACAAATCCCGCTCCCCCTTGAAACCCACGATGGACCCTACCTGAGGACAAGAAAACATTATGCCCCTCAGGACTCTCCCTACTATCGACCACGGGCTGACACGCTGTACTTAAGGGACCTCGCTGCAGAGCAGACAAAACGGAGAGATGAGTACCTGTTTTTGTGAACTCATAGACATATTATCACTGGGGGCCATTGCCTCTGATTGTTTTTGATAGTGTTTGAATATTCCTGCTTATTATCATGCGTTTTAGTATATTCTTCTTTGTTCTCCCTCTTCTTAGAGACCTAGTAATACATCCTCTCTCATTAGCATGACTCCCGCTTGTCTTCTAAACAGATATTGAGCATCTCCTTAGAACTGCTACACTGCTTTCATTCATTAATAATTTGTTTTAATTTTGATTGCCTTCAATGATGGTTGATAAATGTCTACTACAATCGACAATGTATTATAGCATCTGAATAATTTACAATAGCAGTGTAGTACTTCCTTCTTCCTAACGGCAATCCACCTGCACCTCCACGTCTCTCTCTCTCCCGCCCCGGTTTCGATAAAATTGATACACGCCGTCCCAGCGGCTCCCTCCCCCCTGGATGCTAACAGGGTACAGATACTACCTCCCAAAATCGTTACAGACCCACGCAGCACTGTCTCCCTGTCCCCCGCTCCCTTCCCCTCCCCCCCCCTTTTCTTTCTTGAGATGCAGCTCCGACACACCTTAGGACATAAAACATTGCGTGAGCCACACACACCTTATACACAGCCCTCCCCCATATCCCCGCCTCCCCCCTCCCCTTTATGTCACTCGGTTCTGCGCATAGATAGGAGAACCAGATAATGGGGGGCCGAGGCGCCGCGCGTGCGCCGCCTCCCTCGGTCTGGGGCCCGCTGGTCGGGCAATAGAGCTCGATAGGCCTGGGTTTTAGACCCGCAGGTTATAGTCCTAGAACGTCAGGACTTTTGTCCCGTTTTTCTCTTTCTTTCCTTAATCTTTCTTAATTCTCCTTTTCTTCTTCTGTTTCGTTCACCTGTTCTATCCCTTAGCAGTTATCCTCTCTCCTCCTCCCTCTTCCCCCCCACCTGCCTTCCGCTCTCACCTCCCCCCTATTATTCATTCTCCCCATCTCTAGAGTTTTTGTTAAGTCCCTATCCCTCCTCCCCCTGACCCCCCCCCTGCATCTCCTCTTAGTTCTGCCCCAAGTGCCCCCATACTTGGGTCGGTCTCAATAAGGCGCAGGGATGTCCGATCCGAACAGAGTACCAGCAGTACCTCTGCGGATTATATCTTGGAACGTAAATGGCCTCACCCACTATATAAAGCGGAAAAAAGTTCTATCCTATCTCAATTCCAAACAGGCTGACATTGCCCTTTTACAAGAGACACATCTAGATGGTCCGGAATCTGATAAACCGCGACGCGACTGGGTGGGCACTGCCCTGTTTAGTTGTAATCCTCCCTCCTCCAGCACAGAGACTACCCCAAGAAAATGCGGTGTGGCGTTATTGCTGCGTAAAACCCTCCCCCATACCGTTCTTAAATCATGGACTGATCCCGAGGGTCGTTACGTATTCGCTAAATTAAAGATGGGTGACTCCTCACTGTGTGTGGGCTCAGTCTACGCACCAACGGGACCAAAACGCCTCTTTTTCTTACAAATCAACCGACTCTTGACCGAGATAGGGTCATCTCGCTATGTAATAGGAGGGGACTGAAACATAGTCAGAGACGCAATACTTGAAAGAACGGGCCCCTTGGACGTCAGTAACAATGCAGAGAGAGCCCTACAGACCGACATATTATCGGACAACGGCCTAGTGGACCATTGGAGGCTGACCCATCCTACAGAACGAGAATTCACTTTTCTCTCACCGGTACATGGCACCCAATCCCAACTTGATTACTTTCTCCTGTCCCACAACCTAGTGGCCCGTACCCATGATAATCGCATATTGGAGGGCGGCCTCTCGGACCACTCTCCGATTAGCATAGCCATCCATTTGGGCCTTGTATCCCTGGGCCGTAAGCCTTCGAGATTTGCAGTCCATCGCTATCGTTCTCCCCAGGGTAAGTTACAGTTACAGGACCACGCAATCACCTTCGCTCAAAATAACCTGGGCTCCGTGAACTCTAGCCGAATTATGTGGGCCGCAGCCAAGGCCTCGGTGCGGGGACAACTTATGCGGGACACGCCACTGGCGAATAGAGACAGAAAAGAGAAACAGACGGCACTGGAACTTGACATCCGCCAGTTCACCAGACAATATACCGCACACCCCTCTCTGTACAGAGGCTACAAGGAAGACATTACGAACAGGGAGAGAAGGCAGGGCGTCTGCTGGCAGCCCAGCTCCGACAGAGGACAGCTGCCCTTGCCATCCCAGCTATCCGCGCCTCCTCCGGAGAAATACTAACACACCCGCAAGCTATCGCTAACGAATTTGCGTCTTTCTACAGACACCTTTACACATCAGAGACTATATCCAGCCCAGCACAGTGTACAGCTTTCCTGGAGGGCCTTGACCTACCCTCCCTGTCAGAGGAGGGACGCAACCTCCTAGAAGGGGAAATAAGCAGGCAGGAAATAGAAAGAGTAATCTCCGACCTCCCCTACCACAAATCGCCAGGGGAGGATGGATTCCCGGCGGAATTCTATAAATGGATAGGGAGGGAGGCAATTGACATACTGCACTCGGCTGTGAATGAAGCCTGCCCAACACAGGCCCTGGGGGCCATATCCAATAAAGCCATGATAGCCATCATACCAAAACCCGGGAGAGACCCCCTGCTGTGTGGCAGTTATCGACCCATATCTCTCTTATACGGTGACATCAAAATCCTAGCAAGTATCCTGGCCAACAGGCTACGCAAAGTCATACCGCCTCTGATACAGCACACACAAGTGGGGTTTGTACCAGGTCGCACCTCAAAGAACCACTTGCGCACCCTATGCCATTCCCTATGGGCCTCTAGGGACCTACAGGAGGAGGTGCTGGCCCTGTCCTTGGACGCGGAAAAGGCATTCGATCGCATAGAGTGGTCTTACCTGTTTACAACGCTGGAAAGATTTGGTCTGGGAGACAGATTTATCTCAATGGTGCGGCTACTCTACGACCAGCCCGCGGCAAGAGTCAATTGTGGAGGCTTCCTCTCAGAGCCCTTCCCTATCCGTAGAGGTACACGACAGGGCTGCCCCCTCTCACCACTTCTGTTCCTGCTAGCAATGGAGCCCCTTGCTGCAGCTATCCGCTCCTCCCCCTCCATCACAGGTCTCACATTACCGGTAGGTATTTCTAAAATCTATCTATATGCCGATGATGTCCTATTAACTCTCACGGATCTAGAAAGAGCCATACCAGCCCTGCTGGAGATCATCAATGGATTTGCAATCCTCTCCGGATACAGCATCAACTGGGATAAGAGCGAGGCACTCCCCCTCTCGCGGATGACTACAAGAGCAGCACTCCTAGGCTTCCCATTTCGCTGGACACCGAAACATCTCAAATACCTGGGAGTGCTAGTCAACCCAGGCCTAGTGCATATGGTGGCGGACAACATCGACCCCCTCATTGCACAGACGAAGCTTGATTTCGCAAAATGGAGTCAATTGGGCCTGTCTATGTGGGGTCGAGTACAAGCGGTAAGGATGGTCACGGTGCCTCGTTTCACCTATATTCTAGGACTCCTGCCCATACAGGTGCCTCTCCATACGCTACGAAACATAGATGCACTCATCAGATCATTTGTATGGGGCTCAATGTGACCACGCTTATCGTCCGCTAAACTCCTAGCCCGCCGCTCCCACGGGGGCATGAGGCTTCCGTCGGTAGAGCATTACTCACTCGCACTACAGCAGTCCCACACTTTGTCCAAAGTGCCGGATCCGCCCCAGGGGATTGCCGTGGAGAAGCTATTGCTATCCGCGAAGGAGGGACTCGGAGGACCCTATCGCTTCGACCTCCCATCCGTCAGTTCGGTGAACCCCATCTTGAAGGCGACGCGAGCAGCCTGGCGAAGGGCCCACCGCCTGCTCGGGGTCCATCCTCTCCTCCACGTCCAAGACCATGTGTGGCATAACAGTGGACTTCGGATAGGCGGTGAAGTGCTTGACTGGCCGCAGTGGAGGAGGGCTAGCATCCATACTGTTTGCCAGATCCTGGAAAACGACACGCTCAAAGCTTTCCTCAGGCTTGCCCAACGTTCCGACCGCTGTGGGACTTGGTGGGCTCCACCCTGGCTCAATCCATGATACTCCCGGCACCACTCCCCCCCTCTCTCATACTTTTACACGACACGACCTCTCTCCCAGACATAACCAGACCGCACAAGAGTTTGCTACACACAGCGCTAGCCACTGCAAAAACCTGCATCCTACGCCACTGGCGATCAGCTGTCTACCCAACCCCGGAAGAATGGATCATAGCTATGAGCCGTATCGCCATGCATGAAAAAATCATCTATAACCTACAAGATCAAGCCTGTTAGACCTGACAGCCTTAGGGTGGTCACCCCTAACTTTTTGCCTGCCTCCCTCCACTTTTTGGACACTGCTTTTGCTGGCTTTTAGACTCTGCGCACTTTACCATTGCTAACCAGTGCTAAAGTGCATATGCTCTCTCCCTTAAAACATGGTAACCTTGAATAATACCTGATTGGACTATTTAATTTACTTATAAGTCCCTAGTAATGTGCACTCTATGTGCCTAGGGCCTGTAGATTAAATGCTACTAGTGGGCCTGCAGCACTGGTTGTGCCAACCACTTAAGTAGCCCCTTTTCCTTGTCTCAGGCCTGCCACTGCAAGGCCTGTGTGTGCAGTTTCACTGTCACCTCGACTTGGCATTTAAAAGTACTTGCCAAGCCTAAACCTCCCCTTTCTCCACATATAAGTCACCTCTAATGTGTGCCCTAGGTAACCCCTAGAGCAGGGTGCTGTGTGGGTGAAAGGCAGGACATGTACCTGTGTAGTTTACATGTCCTGGTAGTGTAAAACTCCTAAATTCGTTTTTGCACTACTGTGAGGCCTGCTCCCTTCATAGGCTAACATTGGGGCTGCCCTCATACAGTATTGAAGTGGTAGCTGCTGGTCTGAAAGGAGTAGGAAGGTCATATTTAGTATGGCCAGAATGTTAATATAAAATCCTGCTGACTGGTGAAGTTGGATTTAATATTACTATTCTAGAAATGCCACTTTTAGAAAGTGAGCATTTCTTTGCACTTAAATCTTTCTGTGCCTTACAATCCATGTCTGGCTGGGCTTAGTTGACAGCTCCTTGTGCATTCACTCAGACACTTGCTGGAGAAGAAACCTGAACCAGAACCTGCATCCTGCCAAGAAGAACTGCCTGGCTGCCTAAAGGACTCACCTGACTGCTTTCTACAAAGGACTGCTGCCTTGCTGTTACCCTGCTGCCTTGCTGAACTCTTGTCTGGCTGTAAAAGTGCTCTCCAAGGGCTTGGATAGAGCTTGCCTCCTGTTCCCCGAAGTCTCAGGACCAAAAAGACTTCTCTTTTTCACTTGGACGCTTCGTGCGGTGAAATTTTCGACGCACAGCCTGTTCCGCGGCGAGAAAAACGCCGCACACCAACGCTGATCGACGCAACGCCTTCGGGACGACCGAAACTTCGACACACGGCCTCGCAAGGACAACGCCGCCAGACCTCCAGAGGAGAAATGGACGTGACGCCTGCCGTGAGAGCGAAACTTCGACGCACAGCCCCGCTGAACGACGCGCAGCCGGTAAACAAGCAGGAGAATCCACGCAGGGACATCCGGTAATCCCCGCGATCCACAGAAAGAGACTGTCCGCGCGCCAGAAAACGACGCACGACTTCCCCGCGTGAAAAATAACGACGCAAGTCCGTGTGTGCTGAGGAGAAATCGACGCGCACACCCTTTTTATACGTATCTCTTCTTCTGTGGCCCTCTGAGGAGATTTTCCACTCCAAACCAGGTACTTTGTGCTTGAAAGAGACTTTGTTTGCTTTTTAAAGACTTAAGACACTTTATATCACTTTTCAGTGATATCTCTACAAATTCACATTGAAACTTTATTCGTTTTGACCTACAATTATCCTGATAAATATTATATATTTTTCTTAACACCGTGTGGTGTATTTTTGTGGTGCTATATGGTGGTATTGTATGATTTATTGCACAAATACTTTACACATTGCCTACTAAGTTAAGCCTGACTGCTCGTGCCAAGCTACCAGAGGGTGGGCACACTTACCCTGACTAGAGTGAGGGCTTTTGCTTGGACAGGGGGTAACCTGACTG
This sequence comes from Pleurodeles waltl, assembly GCF_031143425.1. NCBI lineage: Eukaryota > Metazoa > Chordata > Amphibia > Caudata > Salamandridae > Pleurodeles > Pleurodeles waltl. Next base: position 661,848,954 of record NC_090451.1, read on the forward strand.
CCAACCAAAAACCCCATTTCTAACAAAGTCCAATTATTCAAGCAAGTATGGGACCCCTTCCTTACTGGGGGAAGGCCGTAGGCCGCCTGAAACCACCTACCCTCCCCCTTTCTCCCCCACTTTCCCTCCCCCCTCATCCCCCACCCTCCTTCTCTCTTTTTTCTTTGATGGATCACCCTTCCTCCCTTCCCCTTATTAGTTTTTCTTTTTTCTTTCTTCTTCTTCTCTTTTCTCTTCTTTTCTTTCTCTTCCTTTTTCCTCTCCATTTCCCTCAGTTCCATCAGGGGCATGATCTAGGTCTCTTCTATTCTCATTAGCAAGCTTTGGTCGTAGACCCATACATCTGAGTCAGCATAAGAACACTAAGTGACAAGCATGGACTGTGCCGAGAGAAGCTAAAGAACTCAGACCCTGATATCCAGACTGATCTGCTATCTCGGCAACTCACAACCCAGACATATACTACCACCCTGATAGCCTGCCTTCCAATGTAAAGATATCCGACCTTAACTCGATATCACACTGTATACAAGCATTGCGACTTTCTTACAATCTGGATACCGATACAGGGAAGAGTGAACTCCCCACTCCCGGGGGGCTTGATGACACTGCATTCCTCCTCCCACCACCCTATTAAATTATCTACCCCTCCTATTCTCTTCCGCTCCCCTGTACAAAGACGTCCTATATCACGATGTTCTGCTTATTCCCCATCCCTGACTTTTATTTCTCTTTTCCTTTTATTCTTCTTTTCGTTCCCTTTATTTTTTCTTCTGATTATTATTACTGTGATTATTGTGGTACGTTTTCAAAGAACAATTGACAATGTCCCAATGTTCAATCCGTTGCCTATATCCTTTGATTTATTTTGTATTATTGTTTGTAAATGTTGGGACCTCGGTCCCTCTTGGGTTTTGTATCATTTTGCAGTGCCTTCAATAAAATAATATAAAAAGAAACAACAAAAAAACACATACCCAACTGAGCAGAACACACCAGATGCACCCACAACGTTTGTTCATTTGGTGCATGAAGTCAGTCTACAGACTCTTTCATAGGGCTCCCAGGCAATAATACAGCTTAAATATACTACAGACTTGCTTGTTTTCTTACCAGTGAGCGCCATTACGAAGTGTAGAGACTGAAGTTACACACAAAATGAAAGCCTGCATATGACGCAGTCACAAGTGCAGTGCTCTGATATTCTGGAAGAATTCATTTACATCATTGAGAAATACGACACAGAGCTAGACTTTGGTTTCAAAGCATTTAACACAAAAAATGTCAGGCTCGAAAAAGTGGTCATCAGCGGAACCTGTAAAATGAAGCCCCACTGAGCACTAAAGAACTGTGGCGCATAATAATTCAAACAGGAGACCACGTGCTCAGGAATAAATGAACAAAAAGACATGCGAATGATACGTGTCTCTTTAAATATTGAAAACTATTGGGTCAATCTGACGCACTGCTTGGTAGCTGTGGGGATGTAGCCGCCAGTAGTGCAGAAGTGCAGTGGTGCCAAAGCCCACTGTGTTGAATTTATAGCTGTTTTTACTACCAAAATAGGTGTTAGGGAAGTCATTTTCCTTGCTTGTATTAGGGGGCATTGTACCCTGCTATGCCAATGGGTACTTTGGTGTAGGTGACAGAACCCTTTAGTAGTGACAGGCCCATTTTGCTACAATTACTGTATATGTAATGTAATGAATATTTACAGATCCTGTAAGCACCTAACTCTGCCTTTGAATGTTTTCCTTTTGAACTACAGATATAATATTTTAACACCAGCCTCAATGTCCATACTTTCCGTGTAAACTCGTCTATGATTTATTGTATTTTTTATGTACTTTGCAAATTGGAAGTTATTACCGTACACACTCCAAACTTTACCATAAACTCATGAGTGACCGGTCAAGCTTGTTGGTTGTAAGATCCTGATAAAATGATACGACGATGAAATTGTCCCCACAGCATTTTATCAAAATACTACTAATGTGTCTTTTACCATTATAGAAGTACAAAAACATAAATAAATAAAGTGATTGCAGTTAAAAAGGAGTTTAAAAGAAAAAATAGAAGGCACCATAAAAAGAATAAGAGACTAAAGCAAAGTTCAATGTAATTAATTACTTTAAAGTGTATCTCCGATAACGAAAATTATTCCAAAATAAAAGAAATAAATTCGAACCAAGGAATAGTGTTATATGCAATGTATAATTCACACTCTCAAGCACTGGTCGCTTCTTCAAAACTGAAAAAATGTCACGGTAAGAGAAGGTTAATTAAAGTGCAGAAGTAAATTTAAATACAACATATTTAAATTATAGAGTATGCAAACTAACTATTCAATTAAATAACACAAGGACTCAGCTCCAAGCTAGGGTTTCATCAATGGGGCAAAAGGCCATAATCTCTGCTTTTGATGGAGGCGCACTCAAATGAGACCCCAGAACATAGTTTATGGCACTGAGGTGGCGTCTGCCCGCGGGCACCTCTTTTGGCTTCTCTGGGTTGCCGTCGTTAATCAGAGCGGACCCGGACTGGCCCGCTGTGCCAGGGATGTGCACCCGACCAAGGCCCCCAACAGAAAGGGGAGAAGGGCAGCAGCCTAACCAGAGCCCCGGGGGAACCTTTTAAGGGCATGAAAGGGAAAGCGATGGCGTCAAACAAAAACGGCATTAGGACACTTTTCTCGTGTGAGTGGGTCGGGAAAAAGGGCCGCTCGGCAGGAGTCCTTTCAGAGGGCGCGCAGCCCCCTGAATGGCCTGCTCACTGGAGCTGATATCATTAATGGCGGAGGGTGGGGCCCGGCCATCAGGCAAGGTGGACACTGGGGGGCAACAGCCTGGCTTCTGTCTGAGAAGAAAAGAGGGACTTAAGTGAAAGGACTCCGGTGGATTTATTGGGCGACAAGTAAAAGCCCTTAACAGAGGGAAGGGGAGGGGAGATGAGAGGAACAAGGAGAACAAGAGCACAGCAGTGAGAAGGAGGAGGGGATATGGGAGGAAGCATTGAAGAGAGAAGTCCATCCAAAGAGGAAATAGTGATGGTTAGAGATGCAGAAAAGAGAGGAAGGTGCTGACGCCGAGGTAGAGAAAGAAGAGATGCAGGAAACAGAGTAAGAAGTGGATGGTGCAAAGGGGGTTGGGGACAGGATGGAAGAAAAAAAAACAATAGTGCAACATGATCAAATAAAATATAGCATGGGGAAATACATAACATAGGTGGAGGAGGCAACAGGAGTGGAGAGAGAGAAAGGCGAAAGACAAGAAGAAAACGTGTGTTAAAAAGTGGGGACAAAACGAGAGGAACAAAGGGGGCCGAAACAAAACTGTAGGCGGGGAGAGGAGGAACTGAAGTCTGTGCAGGCGATGGTACAGAGCTGAGAGCAGAGGCTGAAGTGCATTAAAACAGTATGGGGAAAGTGGGAGAATAAGACAAGAATATGAACTGCTGTTTGTAAGCGGAAAAGGTGGTCTATGAGGTGAGGGGCTGCCCCCAGAAATAGGAGAAAAGCTGATTGGTATGGAAGTCCTATAGAAGGCTTCACATTGGAATTGCGCTGAGAAGCATCACACATGTTATACCTATGGGTCAAGAAATCTCAAATGTAGAATTGTGATTTAATTAAAAAAAAGTATGGGGAATGTGATCCTAAGTGCAATTTAGATGTGGGTCACCGAGTGTTGGGGGAGCGGAGGGGGGGGGGGGGGAGGGATGTTGGAACCAGAGACGTAACAAAAATAGAAGAAAAATATTCTGCAATTGATTTGTTGGCCTTTTACCTTCAGGTAAATGCATATAAAATTTAGCAGAGCACCTTAAATGAAATAAAAAATTAATGCAAGTTAAATTAATCAGAGAGAAATGCTCATTTATGTTATGAATGTTTTTTTTGTTAATGTGACCACACAGACGTTTGTGTGCATATCCACATATGCACAAAACTGAATCCTGGTTTGCCCAGTGGGAAATAGTTATGTGTATTTATAGTGCTATTAGGTCCCAGTCTGTGACTGAAAGCACTGCCAATATGCAACTCATTATTTTCAAACTACAATACACACAGTATAAGAGGCTGCTGAAAAATGTGCAGAGTTTTAGCATTTGAGAGAAAACAAGTAGTTTCAAAATAGGACTTTTTAGTAATACATAATCAGACTGCACCTAGCGCAAACTATTCTTATAAGTTTCTATTAGGACTCACTCTAGAACTCTGCTGTTAACACACTTCCATTACCTCTCAAAAAGATATAAGCATTTTTCAGCATGAAGCCTTAAATTACTCCAATTACAGCTCTGTACTGCCTCTGTCTCCCAAGCAACCTTTAGATTTGCTGATTAACCAATTGCTCACTTTTACATTTCTTTCAGGTAACAGGCAACCGGATGAGAAGGCTTGTTTCTCTTTCACTATCTGCATCTCACTTGGTTTTACAGTACAGTAGACCCTACCCCATCCCTTTCAGCCAGAGGCAACACAAAGTTGGCATTCACCTTTCCGAAAGAGTTGTTCATTAACGAAAATTAGTGGAACTGGTTTTGTAAGATTAGAAAAAAGATTGGAAACATTGTTCCCAAAAGACCCCACCCATTCCAACCGCTGTACTGAGAGGCAAATGGTTGCAAATTAAAAAGGAATGTGCAAAGACAACCATTGGGGACAGTGGCCTTTTAGTAACAAGGGAGAAGTGAGAAGAACATCTGAGAAGACAATGGTGCAAAAGCAAGAGAAATGATTGAAGAAAAGAAGGTGGGGCAAGGAACATAGAAAAAAAATATATATGTTCTAGGAGAGATGGGGAGATCACCTGAAACGTGAAATCAAGAACATGGGCAGATAAAGAATTGACAACACCAGTAGGTTTGTCTGGTTTATACTGCATTCATACAAAGGCAAAAGGGTCTAGAGGGGTCTCCAACCTTTTCTGTAGTAAAAGCTACTTAAGTTCAATCAAATTATCCAGAGCTATGAATATAATTAGAATTTTACTACTGACCACATTAAGCAAGTTTACATGTTTGTTTTAATTATACACTTTTCTGTATTTGTAGGCTGGGCTGCACACAGGACAGCTACTTATGGGTATCTGGGTAGCTTGAGAGCTACTACTAGCTCATGAGCTACTCAAGGGAGACACCTGGATTCTAGATTGATGTTAGGCAGCCCTGAAAATGTCACATATGGCCATTCAAAAGGCCCCAACTTGAGAAAGATTGGCAGAGAAACAGAGGAAGAAGTAGGCATCCCTTCTATGGTGTTTCTTGGGTTTTTGAGAAGAGACTCTTTAGAAGGTTACATACCGTCAGGAGACTTAACTGAAGGAAGAGGAATGTCAAAGGACTGGGTGCTTAGCATGATTGCTGAAACCTCTTCTTGATTGATCGACAAAAGTGTAACTCCGACTAGTAATCACTGTCCCACCTTGTGCAGAATAATATATTTAAAAGTTGTTGTGTCTCCCTTAAAAGGATCTCATTTACAGGCAGAAACTCATATGTGAGAAACATTGTCCTTCATTATGAGTCTGGTGGCAGCTGGACCGCCGCGGTTGTGGCGGTCCAACCACCACATTACGACCATGGCAGAGCTGCCACGGTCGGACCGCTGACACTGCCAGGTTGCCACCAGCCTGGCAGTCCCTGCAGCTGTAATCCGCCAGGGCAGCGCCGGCTCGATTACAAGCCAGCTTCAAAGTCAAGGACCTGTTCACCGTAGGGCCGGTGGGCGGAAAGGATAAGTTACTTACCTGTAAATCCTAGTTCTCTTCCAGGGGTATCCTCATCAAAGTCATAAACATTGAATATTCCCGCCCTTGTGCGGGGACCCCGGAGCATATATAAAATACACACATATTATACATGTGTAAAACAGCAATGCAGGCTATAATGTTAAAAACAGGCTAAAATGCTTTATTTCAATAATTCTTTTTTTTTTTTTTATATTATAAAATTACAATAGAGAATAAGTATCTACCCAAGCCCCCAAAACTGGGCTTAGGGAAGTAAGCAGCAGTAAACTCTAGAGAAAAAGAGAAAAAACTGCATTGAAAAACAATGGAACATTCTTAGCCAATAGGCTACATGCAGGTTAACACAGGAGAACCATAAAAACGTTGGCACCGTGCCTTTAAGACCCTGAGCACCTCCAGTATCCCACCATGCCTCATGGGTGAAGGAAAGGTGACAGTTGGTTCACAGTTAGGTCAGTTCTTTTTTACGGCTTCTTCTGAGAGGATCCTGGAGCATTGAGCTCTCAGTTTTTCTGAGATTTTCTCAGAAAAATCCTTTAAAAAAGCGTTTTTTCCTTTTTCATTCGACAGATAACATCTTTGTCTGAGCTTGGCAGTTTTTTCCTGACAGAAAAATGCCTTCACTTTTTGTCAAATGCCCTGCTTGTGGGAAGAAGAAGGCCCAGTCAGACCCACACTCTCTGTGCATAGTGTGCCTGCCTCAGAGTCACTGCCCTGACACTTGTAAGCACTGCAAGAATATGTCAAAGAGGACTCTGAAGGACAGAGAAAAGATCAGACTACATGGGCTTCAGGAGAGGCAGAAAACATCGTCCTCTTCACTTCCCAGACAACCAGCAGGCCATTCTCAGGAGAGAATGGCTAGGTCGACGTCAGCAGGTAGGAAAGTGCCTGTTCCAACTTCTCCTTTGACAGCTTTTATCCGACCGCTTCTTCATCTGGGTAAGTTATTTATGCAAGAAGGCATCTCTGGTTGCAGAATTGGAAAGTTGACAACTCCCTGGACTCAATGGAGTCCCACGTACCCTTTTGTAGTGGCAGGTTCTTTGTTCCCATAATGTTGATACGTCTCTTACATCCTCCCTTTAGAGACAGAAGGCTTGGTTTCTGGAGAGCATTTGGTCCCTCCAAGGCCAGTAACCAGCTCTTTCGAGGCAGGGGTTTTGGATGGGACAGCTCCTTGTCTAACAAACCCCAGAACCAGCTTTCAGTCAGCCCCTTCATCCCTTCCAATCAGAAGTCATAAGTACTCCAGGCGAGAGGGAGGAAGGCTTCTACTTTCCTGTCACATTTGCACTATTTTGTGCTACAAATTGTATAAGAGGGGTAGAGGATAGACATTTCATCCACTCCACAAGATTTATTTCTGTTCAACTCTGGTTCCGAAGTTTCCTTGTTGTGAACAGACTTTATTTCAAGGAATCCCAGACCTTCTGGCAAAAGCAGCAGTAAGACCTGTTCCGACAGGAAGAGAAAAGACCGGGTTAATATTCTCCTATGTGTGGTAACTGCGCTGGATCATAGAGCATGAAGCTCAGTGCAAGCCCCAAAAATATCCTTATTCAACTGGCGACATCCGGACCCCATGACTGTGAAAGGGGGAGAGCTTGACCTGCTGACCCCCTCAGGGGACTTTAGGTAACAGTCCTACCTCAGAGAGACAATCGGCAGACAGCTGCACACACAGAAGGCAGGCAAGCGGGTGGGCCGCGTCAGAGGAACGTACGGCTCAGTCAGGTATGAGAGAGAGCTATACCAGTGGGAGGCTGGAGAGAGAGTGACGGTACGGCATCTGGGACACCCATCGATGGTACCACCAATATCGGGGGGCACATCTACCCACTGCGGTCACACAGGCCTATGGGGCAGGCCGTGGCTGACACGGAGGGGGCCAGAGCAGCGCCGGGCCTTGCAGAGGGCCGATAGCGACTCCCCAGATGAGGGCCGGCTAAGTGTACCCGGGCTTGACAGACAGAGGCTCCCACGCGGTTTGAAGGTGCGGCCCAACTAGGCCCGGGGGTGAGCTGCAGCAGTGCGAGGCCCTTATGGAGGGTGCTGGTGCGCCGATTGGGCTCCAGGAACCACCATCGAGGATCCTCCCTGAAGTCCATCTACTAGCGACACTGGCGCAGGCCTGAAAGGACAGTACTAGGACAGTGCAGCCCGACTTAGCAGGGTGTCTCAGCTGGGCTGGGCCTGCAAAGACGGTGTTGAGACCCCTTCAACGGCCGTTGACAGTTCCCCGACGACACATACATCTGACCAGTTTACAGGAAACCCCTCTCACCAAGCGTGAATTAGATAAGGTGAGCAAGAGATGGGGTGGGGAAGTGTATGGCACGGGATACTCTGCTTATGCACGAGGGGTCCTTGTCTGGGTTGCTCCTGAGGTCTCTTTTGTGACGGAGAGAGTTTCGATAGATACGGAGGGCTGATATGTGGCGGTTGAGGGTAATCTCGATGGACGCCCATTTTACTTAATATCAGTATATGCACCAAACACTGAGCAAGCTAGTTTCCTGGATTCTCTAATGCCTACCACACTCTTAATGCCACAAGTACTTAGGATTTGTGGAGGGGACTTTGACTTTATACAAGATACAGACCGGAATAGATGTTTCCAACCCCCCTACCTGGTACAGCGGGCATCCATGCCTTAAAACATTTTCAGGAGTGGTCTAGGAGCATGGAACTACATGACGTTTGGCAGATGGGTCATCCAGGGGAGCGCAAATACTCCTACTATGCACACACGCTTAGATTACCTTTTCTATAAGGCAGATTGTTGGCCGTTGATACGTACATCTAAATACCTGTGCAGAACTCTTTCAGATCATAACCCGCTCAAGGTTGCGCTTCAATGGGGAGGGACACGACCTGCTATACCTTCCTGGCGCTTGCGCACTGAGGCCTTACAGGACACTGCTTCGCACCACAACAGCCGCGCAGATAACCACATATCCTACTGAAAATACAGGAACTGGAATGACTAGAGGAGCAGAAAAGGATGCTATGAAGGTCACTATGTGAAGAATCTGCATCTCTACCACATGGGGATGCGCAGCGTGCTGGACCTGGAGACACAGCTTTGCGTCAGAGCACGAAGTGGTCACATCGCCCCAAGCTAGATTGAGATTGGCGCCAATGCACCCCAGATACTCGGAGGAACACCAGCGGTTGAGTGACCTGGATTATAAAGTCTTGATGGCCCACCAGCATGCTAAGGGGGCAAACCTGGTAGGGTGTTGGCGTGGCTATTGCGGATGGAGGTACCCAAAACACTGATAGGGGCTATCCATGATCATAAAGGTGATGTCAAAACCACTCAGATAGACATAAATGACGTGTTTACTAAATATTATGAGGAGCTATATTCATCTCCTGGGGATGCGCCCTTACAACTTACACAGGAATATCGGCGAGAGGGATCACTTCCCACTTTGAAATCATCACAAAGTCAGGAACTGGAATTAGAGGAAATTAAGATAACTACCCAACAGATGGCGCGTGGTAAGACACCATGCGCTGATGGGTTTGTAGTTGAATTTTGCGCAACATATACTGACGACCTTGCCCCACACCTCTTAGAAGTCTATATGGAGGCCCACAAGCGCGCCACCCTCCCCACCTCACTCAGTGAAGCCCTAATTATTGTACTACCTGAACAAGGCAGGGACCCCATGGAGGTGAGTTCTTACAGACCACTCTCCATATTAAATACAGACTATAAAATGTTTAGCAAAATCCTTGCTAATAGGGTACTCCCCCTGTTGCGAACCTTAATTCATGCAGACCAGAATGGTTTCATACTGGATAGTGCCACACATTTTAACATCAGACGCCTATGCCATATAGTAGATGCCTTAGAAGCTGGGCCTGACATCCCATTTGCGGTGTCCTTAGGATTTGAGAATGCATTTGATATGATTAATAATTGGAGCTACCTGCTTCAGGTATTACAAGCTTTTGGCATGGGCCCCAATTTTCTGCGATGAATTAAAATATTATACACTAATCCCAAAGCCCGGATTCGGACCGGCCAATGTATATCACTCTTCCTTAGTATAGAACGAGGCACTCAGCAGGGTTGCTCTTTGGCACCAGTGCTGTTTGCCTTAGCTATGGAGATACTCGCTGCCATACTATGTAAGAAAGGACCAGACTGGGGGTCTGGGTGGGACCTGCCTGGCATATTGTCTCCTTGTATGCGACGATGTTCTTATTTACATACGAGACCAGGCCTCAACACTAGCACACTTATATGATATACTCAGACACTTTGGCGAGTTAACAGGACTCAAAATTAACTGGGATAAGTCCTGCATATTCCCGTTGCAGAGGGTGGAGCAAGCCCAATGCCATCTACTATCGTTCAACCGCCCACCCTGGGCATTTTACATCTTTCGATATCTTGGGATGAATGTATATCACACGACCAAGGAACTTTTGGATGGTAACCACAGGAAAGCGTTAGCATTCATATGCCGATCCCTGCAATTCTGGGCGCGTTTGCCATTGTCGCTCATGGGGAGAGCGTCAATTGCTAAGATGTTGGTCTTCCCAAGTCTATTGTATTTCTTTGCAACCATACCGGTGCTCCCGCTAACATCCTTTTTTGCCACCTGAGGTGGCTTGCTGTCAACCCTTACATGGGGTCAGGCAAGGAAAAGGATGTCACTATCATTTCTCCAGTACCCTAGCTTAGAAGAGGACCTGGGGTCCTGGATCTTGATTTTTACTTCGCAGCAGCCCAACTCCAGTGACCAATGAAGTGGATGACAGGGGTGGCAGCGGAAGAAGGTAGCAGGGTGAAAGAGCTCCTAAGGAATACAGACCTTCTGGGGTGGCTTTTTCCCCAGATAAACCAAGGGGAGGTGGGAGTATACTCTTACAGGTTGCTAAACAAACATGGAAACGCTACATACACAACAAACGAGCCCCACACCCCTATGCACCCCAGATTCCCTTATGGAGTTTACCAACCTTAAACACGCTCCTAGAAATATATGACTCGATGACATGGCGAGAGGCAGGTCTGTCCCAATTGGGTGCATTGCATCAACATGATGCTCTGCTCTCTTTTCCAGACATATGTGCTCAGTTTGACATAGGAGTTGGTCAGTTTTTATGTTACTTGGTGCTCAGGGCACAACCATCTGGCCTCAGGGACTAGCTGAACCACCAATACACCTGGGACTCCAATGTACACTAACCCATGATTTGGGCCAGTAGACAATTTCAACCTTATAAGCAGCATTACAAGGGGGAAAAGGACATCCCATCTAGAAGTAGGGAGCAATGGGAGGACTCCTTGTCCACAACACTTACATCTCAGCAATGGAGCATGGCTCTTGAGCAAGTTCAACGAGCCTCCCACAACACACGTCTGAAATACACACAATTTAATTATGTGGACCAGACTTATCTCACATGTCTCAGCAAGAGGTTTCCTGCGACATATCTCAAATGTCCTAGATGTAATTTACATGGTGTGACATTCATTCACATGGTTTGGGAGTGTCCTCCACTGCAGCGCTCATGGGACCAGGTAATGGAACTGATATCAGATATTTTGGAGGTCCATATCCCCCCCTAAACCGCTTGTTTGCCTGCTGGGAATCGTACTGCGCTCTAAACATAATAACCACTAAATGAAACTCACTGATCCAGCAACTGTATTATGCAAGCGCCTTATCGCGATGCAGTGGAAGGCCTCACACCCCCCCTACAGTAATTACTTGGCTGCGAGAGGCTCACAAATGGGCAGTAGCCGAGTCCGAGGCGACGATTCGTTGTTGCTGATTGCAAGGGGCTACGACTTACACTGCGGCCTGGGACAGATACATACAATGCATATCTGACAAGATAAACTCACCTGAAATAGTCTGACACTAGTGGAGGGTGCTATCTTGGGGCATCCACTTGACACTCAGCATAAGTCTGAGCCGCCGAACATGATGCCAATGAGGAGTGCTGACCTAACCCGAAAACATACACCTTCCCGTCGCACAGGCCGTGAACTTCCCTTCCATGCATCCTGCCTTTCCCTTACTTAATGGGACTCAGTACAGACATAAGTCCTTTACTCTCTCCCCCCACTTTTCTTTCCACACCAGACTCCGTCAATGATAAGATACATTCTCTCAAATTGCTTGATCCAGGTAGATGTTTGTTTGTTTGTTCTGCAAAGTTGCAATGTTATTTGAGGGTATTATTGTTGTATTGCAATTTCTTTAAATGGCAGATCCTGAGATTAATCTGTTGTGTTGAGACTTTCCTTCCCCAGGTATACATATTGCCACGTTGTTATTGTGGTTTGAACTCTTGTTCAGCATCCGTCGTGATGCATACTGTAGATCATATCACTTGTTATGTAATGTCATGTTACATGCAAACTATGACCTTTGTATTATCTCTTTGTATATGTATGAAGACTAAAACGCCAATAAAGAAATTTAAAAAAAATGTAATCTCTTATGTTCCGGCTCCAGAAAGCATCAGGAGGCTTTCGTCCAGTTCTGGATCTGAAGAGGATAAATCGACCTAGTCTGTACCTGAAATTCAAGATGGTGTTTTCCTGTTGATCATCCTTCTTATATTCCAAGAGATGTTTCTGGCTTCCTTGGACTTACCAGATGCTTACCTGCACATCCTGATGCATCCATATTGTCAAAGAATCCTGGGGTTGGTAGTCTCTGCAGCCCACTTTAAGTTCTATATCCTGCCTTTTGGGCTTTCCTCGGTTCCAAGGGTCTTCACAAATACGTTAGCTCCTCTTGTAGGTAATCTTCATACTCTGGGCAGAATGGTTAATTTGTGGTTCCTCTTTCTCCAATGCATCAGAGGCAGTATGTCAAATGTGCAAGATGTTCTCAGGCCATGGGTTCCTATTGAACATGGAGAAATCCCATCTTCATCCAGTTCAAGCTCTTCAGTACACCTGTGCCCTATTATACATAGATCTTGTAGCAGTATTTCTACCTCCCGAGACAACAGAAACTGATATCCTGTCTTCAATCCTTGTTACAAAAACGTTTGACAACAACAAGAATGTTCAAGAGGCTATGGCAACGACTCTACACCTATTCCCTTTTGCTTGTTTCTATTTATCCCCTAATCAACCATCTTCTAGCCCACCAGAACCCAGCCTCAAAGAGCTACGAGACACTGAATCCAATTACTCAGGACATTGTTCCGAAACAACAGTGGTATTTGGTGCCAGACAATCTGAACAAGGGAGTTTCTCTCTCGGCTCCTCCTCCTGTTGTTTTAACCTCCGATGCCAAAAGTCGGTCTAGGGAGCTACTATGGCCAACTTCTCTATTGAGGGACTTTGGTCCAGTCCAGAGCATCAACTGGGACGAGTCAGTATTCAAAACGCTTCTAGCCCTCTCTCCTCATATCCAACATCAGTCAGTCCAGGTTCGTATGGACAGCTAGGTGATCAGAGTCTTTATTAACCACCTGCAGCGTTCCAAGGTTACTTCTTTCAATCCACTAATGGAGGAGTTGGGAATGGGAGCACAGCTCAAACTCCCGTTACTCTCTACAGTTTAGCTTCTGTGGATAGACAGTGGGCCTGCCGACAGCCTGAGTCGAGACTCTTCACCCTCAATGGAAGTTTCTCAATAACCCCAGTATTTTCAACCTGCTCAGACAGCTCTGAGAGTTCCTTGGATAGATCTCTTTGCTTCCCAGGAGAATGACCTTCATCACAATTTCTGCTGTCTCCTTCCATCTCCAGGGGTGTGGGCGGTGGATGCAAAGAGTGTGACTCAGCCAGTCTGATATATGGCTTTGTCCCCTCGCCATGCTAAGCAGAGTTCTGAGAGAGATCTCTAGGATCACATCATCCGGAAGTAAATATAGTTGCTCCACACTGTTCCTGCCAATAATGGTACCCTCTTCTTCTCCAGCTGTTTATAGTCCTGTCTTTGATTTTTCCAATTTCTCTTTCACCTCTGATTTTCCCATTTCTGTCAGTGAGGGACAGCACCTGCCTAGCCATGGTGGCCTGGAGTTTGAAAGGAAGGGCCTGACAGGACTGTTCCCGCAACATTTTCTTTCCATCCAGAATTCCCATAAACCAGGCACCCTCAGAGTTTATGAAAGGCATTGGACAGAATTTTTATTTTTGTCTTCTTTCAAGGAAATTGGTTGACTCTTTTCTGAGGGAAATTTGGTTTTATAGTTTCTGAGAGATGGACTATTGTTCGGTTTGGCCATATCTACTCTCCAAAGTCAGTGGTCAGTTACCAAGGCTATTAGGGGTCCTAATCTGATTTATTTTGATATCCTGGCCAAACTTCTACTAAGGAGTTTTGCATTAAGGACATCCGTTTGTCACTCTCCAGTACCAACATGGGATCTTCCTTTAATCCTCCATGTGTTGAGAGAGACAGAGAGAGGAAAAGAGTCTTTTTAGCCTCTTGAATCAGTTTCTCTTAATTTCTTCACATACAAGGTGATTTTTCTTGTAGCCACCACTTCCGTAGGAGATTAGGAGAGATCCGGGCTCTGCTTTCTCTAGACCCTTTCTTAAGGGGAATAAGATTCCACTTGTTTGCTCAAGGTATCTTCTTCTTTTCGCTGTTCTCAGGATTTCGGTTTTCCTGTTTTTTTTTCCCTAGACCTATTTCAGAACAGGAGAGACTTTGTACACACTGGATTTACATAACGTATTTACTATTTATTTAGACAGAACAGCTTCATTCTGATGAACAGATGGTCTACTTATAACATTTGGACTTGCAGGAAGATGTCATAAACCCACTACTACTACTTATAGCAGATGGGAAAAGTTGGTCATTTCCCTTTTATATTCTGGTGCAGACATTCCTCTTCCTTCTCGGATTCAAGGAAGATCCACCAGGAATGTTTCCTCATCATGGGCCACCTTTAAAGGGGAATCTTTGAAGGACGTTTGTCCAGAAGCCACATGGCCTTTACCCAACACATTCATTTCCCATTACAGGCTTCAAATGGGGAAAGTTATTTATTTCTTCTTATTTTTTTAATGCAGTGCTATTTACTGTCACTTGATTGCCTTTGTAACAAATAAAGTCACTTGGTGCTCCAGTACTTTAAGTGGTCTGGTCACTCATAAGTTTTCTCATTCCGTGTGATTGTCTTCCTTCTCACAGTCTTTATTGCTCCCCACCCTGCCATAATTCGGATGGAAGATAAAATTGTCATTCTGTAGTTGTTTATCTTGCTTTGCTATGACAGGAAGTGCTTCTATTTCACCCCTCTTGAGTAGCATGGTAAAGGGAGGATTTGAGTAGGTTACAAGGAGGGGTGAAGTCTTTTTCATTTGTACAGGGGACGTTTGGCGAGCAGGAGACTGACGCTCATTTTGTGATGAGGAAGACAATGTCTGTGAGTAATTAAGATTACCAGTAAGCAATCTGAGCAATTCCCAATGCCCTAGATAAAGCTTTACAAAAGGGTAACCAGTACTGAGTACCTCTATCAGAAATGCAGTATGAGGTAATCTATAAAATCTATAAAGACGAAAAATATATCTATGAAAGTACTGGGTCATTTCTTCAGCTGTTGGTACTTTAGACAGTGAAGAAAATTAGCTATCTTTGAAAAAGTGTCTAGTGTATTTCTTATCCAAAGATACACTTCTGAAGGTAGGAGATCTGTTGTAAAATCTGTATAAATGTTATTGCCAAAGTTCAGTATCCACTGGGAAAGACTCCAAATATCCAAAAGTCTTAGAGTGCAAGGAGCTATGCTATGCTAAAACAGAGCAAACAAGTGCATATTCCTGCATACCAGAATGAAGAACAGGCCACGAAAGTGATCATAGAACCGAATCTGAAGTAGTCTGAACTTCTTCATGACCAGAAAAATGGGAGTCACAACACGTTAATATCATCTACGTTTACTATTCTACTTCCTTAGTGAGAACCAAGTTAGCTAGCTGGTGGTCTGAAGAACAAGTTACTTACCTTTGGTAAAGCTTTCTCTGGTGGATACAGTAGCTACCTGTGGATTCCTCACCTTATGAATTCTCCCAATGTGCCAGCATTCAACAGAAACTTTCTTCCCAGCTCTTCACATCGACGAGGACTTCACAACTGCATGGTTCCGCATGCGACTGCGTCTGACGTCACTGTGGCAATAAGAAGTCCTTGCCGGCGTGCTGACGTCAGCTTCACCATTTTTTACATGCCTTCGAGGCAAACAGGTGAATATCGACTTCACAAGAACAACATATATATACCAATCCAAATACAGATATAAACCACAATATTTGTTTATATAAAAAAACACCAAAATATATATATACATATATAATAAATAAGTCTTGGTATGACCAGACAGGCAACGGGGAGGCGGCTGGGACTGTGAGGAAGTCACAGGTAGCTACTGTATCCACTAGAAAAAGCGTTACCGAAGGTAAGTAACTTATTCTTCTGATGGATCCAACTACCTGTGAATTCCTCACCTTATGAATAGAGTCCCAAAGCAGTCCCGCACTCGGAGGCGGGTGCCTGGCCGGTCACACCAAGCAATCCTGCAACACAGAATGTGCACAATGGGCGTCCCTCCTAACTTCCAAATCCAAGCAATAATGCTTTGCGAAAGTGTGAAGGGAAGCCCAAGATGCTGCCTTACAAATATCCACAACTGGCACACCTCTAGGCAAGGCTGAAGTGGCAGACTTAGCCCTGGTGGAATGGGCTTTAATACCCTCAGGAGGAACCTTCTTTGCCAGTGAATAACAAATCTTTATGCAAAGAATGACCCACCTGGAAAGGGTTCTCTTGTGGACGGCTTTGCCCTTCATCTTGCCCACATATCGAACAAAGAGTTGATCATCAATACAAAAGTCTTTTGTCCTTTCAATGTAAAATCCTAAAGCCCTTCTTGGATCTAGGCGATGAAGCCTTCCTCCTCCTTTGAAGGATGGGGAGGAGGTTAAAAAGGAAGGCAGCGTTATAGATTGCCCCATATGAAAGGGAGTAACAATACTGGGAAGGAATGCCGCCCTGTTTCTCAGCACCACCTTGTCAGGATGAAAGAAGGAAAAAGGGGGTTTCACACTAAGAGCTTGGAGCTCACTCACACGCCTAGCTGACGTGATGGCGGTAAAAAAAAACAGTTTTCTAAACTAAAAATCTCAACAGGCAAGAATGCAAAGGCTGAAACGGTGAACCCATTAAAAAAGTAAGAACCAAATTCAAATCCCACCAAGGCATACGAAACGGAGTGGGAGGAAAATTGTTAGTCAGGCCTCTCAAAAACCTAACAACTATAGGAGACTTGAATAAGGAAGGTTGATTGGGAAGGCACAGAAAGGCTGACAGCGCCGATATATAACCCTTCACAGTCGCAACTGCACAACCCTTCTGTGCCAAGGAAAGCGCAAAAAGCAAAACATCAGACAAATGGGCCTTTAAGGGATTAATTTGCCTCTCTCCACACCAAGCTACAAATTTTGCCCATCTGTTGGCATAGACAGATTTGGTGGAGTGTCGCATGGCCGATAAGATAACATCCACCACTTCTGGAGGGAGAGAAAAATAACTCAGATTGCCCCGTTCAATCTCCAGGCATGTAGGTGCAGGCTCAGGAGGTGGGGGTGTAGAACCTGCCCCTGCGACTGCGAAAGGAGGTCTGCCCTGTAAGGGAGACAGAGCAGAGGGCACAGTGAGAGTTGAAGAAGGTCTGAGTACCACACCCTTCTTGGCCAATCCAGAGCTATTAAAATAACTTGGGCCTGATCTTGCTGAATCCTCCTCAGAACCCGAGGAATCAAGGGTATGGGGTGAAACGCGTAAAGTAACTGGTTGCACCAAGACATCTGAAACGCGTCCCACAATGCTTCATGCACCGGATACTAGAGGCTGCAGAACGACGGGCAGCGTGCGTTCTCTGAGTGGCAAACAGCTCTATCTGTGGAAAACCCCACATCCGGAAGATGTGAAGAACCAGGTCTGGATGGAGACGCCACTCGTGATCGACCGAGAAATGCCGACTGAGACTGTCTGCACGTACGTTGAGAACTCTGGTCAGATGGTTTGCTACTATGCAAATCCGATGGTCCTATGCCCAGGACCAGAGCTGCAGAGATACTCTACAGAGAAGGTAA
Organism: Pleurodeles waltl; assembly: GCF_031143425.1. Lineage (NCBI taxonomy): Eukaryota > Metazoa > Chordata > Amphibia > Caudata > Salamandridae > Pleurodeles > Pleurodeles waltl. The sequence continues at coordinate 661,866,813 of NC_090451.1, forward strand.
GACCCCACTCCTCCCTGCTTGTTGATGTACCACATCACAGTAGTGTTGTCTGTCAAGACTTGAACTGGCAGACCGCGAAGGGACGGGAGGAAGGCCTTGAGAGCCAGACGTATTGCCCGTAATTCCAAAAGATTGAGGTGAAACATCTGTTCTACTACAGACCAATGACCTTTGATCTCCAGGTCCCCCAGATGAGCTCCCCACCCTAGAGTGGAAGCATCCATTATGACCATGGCCACTGGAGGTGGTAGACAAAACGGCCTTCCTTGGGAAAGGTTGCCGTCCACAGCCCACCATTGTAGATCCATTGCAGCGTCTCTGGAGATCGTTATTGACTCTTCGAGATCCCCTTTATGTTGAAACCACTGCTTGCAGAGGCACCATTAGAGAGCCCTCATGTGCCAAAGTGCATGAGTGACCAACAGAATGCAAGAAGCGAACAGACCGAGCAGACGTAGGACCTTGAGGACTGGAACAACCACTCAATTCTGAAACATTGGAATCAAAGTCTGAATGTCCTGAATCCGCTGAGGCGGAGGATAGACCTGATTCAATGTGGTATACAGTACTGCCCCTACGAACAGGAGGTGCTGAGAGGGCTCCAGGTGAGACTTGGGCACGTTTACCGTAAAGCCCACGTTGAACAACAACCTCGTTGTTACTTGCAAGTGATGCAGCACAAGCTCTGGGGACTTTACTTTTATCAGCCAATCGTCCATGTAAGGGAATCCAGATATTCCCTTCCTTCTGAGATCTGCTGCAACCACCACCATCAATCAGTCAATCAATCAATCAATTAATTAATTTATAAAGCGCGCTATTCACCCATCAGGGTCTCAAGGCGTTAGGGGGAGGGGGAAGCTAATGGTCGAATAGCCATGTCTTGAGGCGTTTCCTGAAAGTTAGGAGGTCCTGGGTGTGGTGGAGGTGTAGCGGTAGGGAGTTCCAGGTCTTGGCGGCGAGGTGAGAGAAGGATCTTCCACCGGCGGTGGTGCGGCGAATGCGGGGGACGGAGGCGAGGGCGAGGCTGGCGGAGCGGACCTGGCTGATGGGAGTGTGGAAGGTGAGTTTGTCGTTGAGGTAGTCTGGACCTGTGTTGTGGAAGGCTTTGTGTGCGTGGGTGAGAAGTTTGAAGGTAATCCTCTTCGATACGGGTAGCCAGTATAGTTCTCTGAGGTGGGCAGAGATGTGGTCGTGGAGTGGGACGTCGAGGATGAGTCGGGCGGAGGCGTTTTGGATACGTTGCATTTTCGTTTGTAGTTTGCCCGTGGTTCCTGCATAGAGTGCGTTGCCGTAGTCCAGTCGGCTGCTGACCAGGGCGTGGGTGACTGTCTTTCTGGTTTCTACGAGAATCCACTTAAAAATCTTGCGGAGCATGCGAAGGGTGTTGTAGCAGGAAGAGGAGACTGCGTTGACCTGCTGAGTCGTGCTGAGTCCAAGATGATTCCCAGGTTTTGTGCTTGAGTAGTGGGTGTGGGTGCGGCTCCTAGGGAGGTAGGCCACCAGGAGTCGCTCCAAGCGGAGGGGTTGCTGACAAAGATGAGGATCTCTGTTTTGTCTGTGTTTAACTCGAGACCTTTGATCTCCAGGTCCCCCAGATGAGCTCCCCACCCTAGAGTGGAAGCATCCGTTATGACCATGGCCACTGGAGGTGGTAGACAAAACGGCCTTCCTTGGGAAAGGTTGCCGTCCACAGCCCACCATTGTAGATCCGTTGCAGCGTCTCTGGAGATCGTTATCAACTCTTCGAGATCCCCTTTATGTTGAAACCACTGCTTGCAGAGGCACCATTAGAGAGCCCTCATGTGCCAAAGTGCATGAGTGACCAACAGAATGCAAGAAGCGAACAGACCGAGCAGACGTAGGACCTTGAGGACTGGAACAACCACTCAATTCTGAAACATTGGAATCAAAGTCTGAATGTCCTGAATCCGCTGAGGCGGAGGATAGACCTGATTCAATGTGGTATCCAGTACTGCCCCTATGAACAGGAGGTGCTGAGAGGGCTCCAGGTGAGACTTGGGCACGTTTTCCGTAAAGCCCACGTTGAACAGCAACCTTGTTGTTACTTGCAAGTGATGCAGCACAAGCTCTGGGGACTTTACTTTTATCAGCCAATCGTCCATGTAAGGGAATCCAGACATTCCCTTCCTTCTGAGATCTGCTGCAACCACCACCATCAATCAGTCAATCAATCAATCAAGTAATTTATAAAGCGCGCTATTCACCTGTCAGGGTCGCAAGGCGTTAGGGGGGAAGCTAATGGTTGAATAGCCATGTCTTGAGGCGATTCCTGAAAGTTAGGAGGTCCTGGGTGTGGTGGAGGTGGAGCGGTAGGGAGTTCCAGGTCTTGGCGGCGAGGTGAGAGAAGGATCTTCCTCCGGCGGTGGTGCGGCGAATGCGGGGGACGGCGGCGAGGGCGAGGCTGGCGGAGCGGAGCTGGCGGATGGGAGTGTGGAAGGTGAGTTTGTCGTTGAGGTAGTCCGGACCTGTGTTGTGGAAGGCTTTGTGTGCGTGGGTGAGAAGTTTGAAGGTAATCCTCTTTGATACGGGTAGCCAGTGTAGTTCTCTGAGGTGGGCCGAGATGTGGTCGTGGTGTGGGACGTCGAGGATGAGTCGGGCGGAGGCGTTTTGGATACGTTGCATTTTCGTTTGTAGTTTGCCTGTGGTTCCTGCATAGAGTGCGTTGCCGTAGTCCAGTCGGCTGCTGACCAGGGCGTGGGTGACTGTCTTTCTGGTTTCTACGGGAATCCTCTTAAAAATCTTGCGGAGCATGCGAAGGGTGTTGTAGCAGGAAGAGGAGACTGCGTTGACCTGCTGAGTCATGCTGAGTCCAAGATGATTCCCAGGTTTCGTGCTTTAGTGGTGGGTGTGGGTGCGGCTCCTAGGGAGGTAGGCCACCAGGAGTCGCTCCAAGCGGAGGGGTTGCTGACAAAGATGAGGATCTCTGTTTTGTCTGTGTTTAACTCGAGGCGACTTGATTCCATCCAGTTGGCAATGGCGTGAAGTCCATTGTGGAGATTGTTTCTTGCGGTTGTAGGGTCTTTCGTGAGGGAGATGATCAGCTGGGTGTCGTCTGCGTAAGATACTATGTTGATGTGGTGGGATCGTGCGACGTTGGCGAGAGGAGCCACGTAAACGTTGAAAAGTGTTGGGCTCAGGGAGGATCCCTGGGGGATGCCACAGATGGTCTTGGAGGGTTCTGACAGGTAAGGCGGTAGGTGGATTCTCTGGGTTCTGCCGGAGAGGAATGAAGAGATCCAGTCGAGGGCCTTGCCGCGGATCCCGGCATTGTGGAGGCGTGTTCGAAGGGTGTGGTGACAAACGGTGTTGAAGGCTGCGGAGAGGTCCTGGAGGATGAGCGCTGCGGTTTTGCCTTCATCGAGCATGATCCTGATGTCATCTGTGGCAGCAATAAGTGCGGTCTCAGTGCTGTGGTTCTTGCGAAATCCGGATTGGGAGGTATCAAGTGCTTTGCTGTTTTCCAGGAAGCAGGATAGTTGGCTGTTCATGATTTTCTCAGTGACCTTCGCTGGGAAGGGGAGGAGGGAGATGGGCCAGTAGTTCTTGGGGTCATCTGGGTCCGCCTTGGGTTTCTTCAACAGGGCATTGACATCTGCATGTTTCCAGCTCTCCGGGAAGGTGGCTGTCTCGAAGGAGCTGTTGATGATGGTGCGGAGGTGGGGGGCAATGATGTCGCTGGCTTTGTAGAAGATCTGGTGCGAGCAGGGGTCTGAGGGGGAGCCAGAGTGGATGGAGGCCATGGTGTTGATGGTGTCTTCATTGTTGACGTGGGTCCAGGCGCATAGGACGTTGGTGTTGCTTGGTGTGTTGGGTGTGTGGTTGTCTATGGTTGGCTGCCATCACCTTGGTGAAGACCCGAGGTGTGGAAATAAGACCAAAAGGAAGGACCGCAAACTGGTAGTGTTGCGACCCTACCACGAATTGGAGATACTTCCTGTGCGACTTCAAAATGGGGGTATGGAAAAAAGGCATCCTGCAAGACGACAGACACCATCCAGTCTTCCTTGTTCAATGCCAGAAGCACCTGTGCTACAGTCAGAATTTTGAATTTCTTCTGTTTGAGGAACCAATTCAAAATCCTCAGATCCAGGATAGGCCTTAATCGACCATCCTTCCTGGGAATCAGGAAATATCTCGAATAGCATCCCTGACCCCTTTTCTGCTCTGGAATCAACCCCACTGCACCCTTTAACAAAAGGACTTGCACCTCCTGCTGAAGCAACAGGAGATGATCTTCTCAACAAAACGAATGACTAGGAGAGATGGGAGGGGGAACCTCCCGAAAAGGAAGGGCATAACCTTTCCCCACAATATTCAGTACCCGAGTTTGATGTGACTAACTCCCACTCATGGAGAAAATGAAATATCCTGCCCCCTATGGGAGAAGAATGATCCAAGATGTATAGAAAACTAGGGCTGATTTCCTTGTTGGGTTCCCCCAGAGGAAGAGGATGAGGCAGGATGCTGCTGGGCAGCTCTTCGTGTCCTAACCCTCCCCGTCCTCTAAAAGATCTATGTTGTGGCCAGAGTGCACGACATAGCAGGTTACCTACCGGCCTCCATATTCCTAATGTCCTCAACCCTGTTTGTACTGCAGAAATTGGAAAAAGAGGAAACACGTTTTGGGGAAGGCGAAAAAAGCAACATTGGTCAGGTTTGGTAAGTAATTTAGGAGAAAAAACAGTCCATGTAAAATAAGGAATTCATTCACATCACAATAAAGACTTTGTACATTTTGAAAGCAGATGCACCTATCACCATTATTCCTAAGGGCAATTTGAACCTGGTGAAAGTTGGAGGTGGGCAAACTGCAGGGCACACGAAGAGTAAACAGAAGAGAGGTGACAATGGAAAGATAAAAGCACCAGGCGAGAGGAGAAAATCAAAGTGAAAAGTGGAAGGAAGTGAAGATAAGGAAGTGAAGTGGGACACAGAGTAAGGAAGAAAAAAGACAGCAAGAGGGAGCTGTTAAGGCTATACAGGGGATATGAGAGGCGACAGAAGGAGAGTGAAAGAAGACTACACAATTAGAGGTGAGGGGAAAGGGAGGGAATGCACAAATGACAATAAAAGATGTGTGAAAGGAGTGAGAAGGAAAACAAAGATTGGAAGGTGAAGGGAAGCAGAGTGGCCAAGGGGAGGGACAGAAGTAATGTAGGAGCTCAGCTTTCAATCTGTTCAGGCTAAGAAATTCTGAATAGTTCAATTATGTGTCAGAAAAAAAATATTTACTCTGGCAAGTTCAGTCCATTGAGACTTGGCCCTTCTTCCAGTTTCGTTAGAAGGAAACCCAAGACAATCTCTTCATGGTGAATATTTTTGTAAGCTCTGCCGGCATAAAAGGCAACAGCCACTCTGCTAACCTAAGAACCATGGCTGCATTACAGTAGTACAGCAGAAACAGACACCGACTAAACATTTAGATGTACAGACATCAATACATGGATTAATAATGTATTTACTTCAAAGTTATTTGGAAATATTCCACTAAAGGAGCACCTGCACCTAACTTACTCAGAAAAAAAAACCCATTTGCAATCCAATGGGTCTGGCGTTTGCTCGAGTTAGAGCTATTAGCGTTTAAAGTCCTAACCTGACTTTTCTTGCCACATAAATTGAAAATGAAAAGTAATACGGTTTTACATACACGAGCCGATTTAAAGCGCCTCACCATGAGCATGAAGGAGCACACCAAAGGAAATAGAAGTTCCCTCTCGGTCAAACGTATCGGCAGTTATGCAATTATTTATGTAACAGGGTCCATGTCATGCAAAGCGCTCGACTACTGTCTTGCGACCTTGTGCTGCATAGGAAATCAAAAGAAAAAGTAGCCCAAAAGCCATGCAGAAAACATGGAGTTTTGTATGTTTTCAGTAGTTTACCAGCACTGTCGAGGAGGACAAAACACATGAAAAGGCATGACGTATGCATGCCTTTCACAAATTAAAACAAGCAAATTTTAAAGGCAAGCCCACAAACCAACTGAATTGAGGGGCATGACATGGGCGTGGTTAAAAGCCCATAGAGAGCTTACAACAGGAGCCAGAGAGATATGGTGCTCATAGACAGCCATAAAACCTCTATTAGGAGGAGGCCTGTAAGCAGGTTATTTTCACTAGGACTACAACAAAGGGCAATTCGCACACTGTAACTCAATGCTCCATCATCAGTGATGTAAAGTCTCTAGTCCACAGAGATTCCTCAACCATCATTCTTGTGTGCCTACAGAGCCAGGACCTAACACAGAGTTTGTAAGTTTAATTTATGGTGGACTCAAGCCTCTTGTGAGGATTCCTCTTCAAATGTGGTGAATCTTTTTCCCATCTGCAAATTCTTCTTGCCAAATTGGCTGAAGGTTACTCAGTCCTTGGCAGAAGGTTTCAGTCTGGTCAAGTACAGACAGAGAATGCCATGAATTCTGAGTACTGTGTTGCCACAAAATACTTGCCTTTGGTTGCTCTGATAAACAGATGACAGAGTTTCACACATTTTATTGATGTCCGTATTGAGGGTGACCCTGCCATCATGCATATATAGCCTACCTCTGTGTGATTATTTTATATGCTCCTTAACAATAACATTCACTATCATCCAAGATGCCATGCCCCTTGTATACATAGACTGTAGACAACTTACAATTAAAAAGAGTTAAATGCAGCCTAAACAACACAAAATGTATAAATAATGCTCATCACAAGCACAAAACTGTGATACAGAGCAGTCAATTCACAATAAATATGTAAATCTTGTGAATTGTTATAACCATGTGGAGAATTCATTTTAAAAAGTCAATTCCTTATACTTTCGGCTTTAAGCATTTTCAGTCTGGCCACTGAGATAGTTTAGGTGGTTTGCAAGACTACTTGTATTACAAAAAAGTCATACATGAAAAATATATATAAAGGAGCTTTTGGACAAGAGCTTTAATTTTATCTCTAACCAGTGTTCCATTCTACCACCTGGCAGGTCTGAAATGTTAGTGTCTGGTTGCTAACAATCAGTTAATGCTTGCTTCTCAGCATGGTGGCTTGATGGAAAGTGTGTTTCCGTAACAAGAAACCATTTCCACTATAAACTAGACTTCCTTATTTTCAAGAAGGCTTCATCCATTGGTCTTTTTAATTTTCATTCACATTTTGTTTTCATCACCCACCACAGCATGAGACAATCGGTCCACCCACTTTAACCATTGGCTCCCTTCACTTTGTGTGACTGCACAAAGCCTATGAACATTGTTCACAGTCACCTGAAAATAATTTCTGCCTCTTTAGTGGCAAAGATGAATCAAAGTTTACTTTTTCCTTTTTTATATTTTTAATTTAAAAAATAAAATACTGGCCATCTATTTTGCCTGCACTTTGGATGCCCCGTTAAATGGCAATTTATTTATACAGTTTTTACTTTTCTTCATGTATGTTTGTGGCATATGCTCATAATAAAAAAAATAACCACGTCTCCAGTCCCGTTGGCTGGGCAATGCTTAGTTCAATAAATTGTCACCCCTCTATGGACCATGTGGTTTGTTACATGTCACGTGTGCTAGCACACAGCCATTTCAAAGCGGGCATGCGCATGCATGAAGAAAATGAAAGGGGTCCTATTGCAAGAGTTCAATAGACTTTATATGGCGGGGCAGTAGGCCCCACTAAATAAAATTAGACCATCTGCAAAAATATCATTACCGACACCAATCAGTGGCAACCAAGCATTAGTGCAAAGGGAGCATACTCTCATGCAGAAACCCATAGGACATTTGTTGGAATTCTCCATCTCCCAGGCGCAGCAACCTAAGCCTCTGCAGAGGAAGCATTGAAGCTTCCATTCAAGGGGTGACTCAGGTTAGGGTCCGAGAGATATGACGGAAAATCTGAACTTATGTAAGAAAATGGAAATAAAAACAAGGTGGAACAGAAGCGACAAATGGCTGCAAGCTCTGGTCACACCATCCACCTGGGGAACAAACAGCACGAGGGACCACCCTACTTTGCAGTGTTCCGTGTCCTGTACTAGAGTCCAGGAGTGCTGCTTCTGGGAATATCATACAGTAAGCACCAATGGCTGATTCTACAGATTACCACTTGCACATGTAGAAGGAGATATCAACCAGATACACTGTCACCAGCATCTTGTGAAAGATAGTACTTAAAAGCGGAAGCAGAACCAACTAAGACCAAGGCTTTGTTGGTTCAGCTCCCAATTGTGGATACTACCTTTTCTCTCAACTTCTCAGACAGATGGATTCGTACTTTTTGGAGAAAAAGTATATACTTTTCAGTAATTAACGTTTTTCAGCTTTAGTAATGTTCTGTGAGTCACAGGCTGTCATTATTTCCTGAACAAGCTGAAAATTCTAATTACATTACTATAACATAGCTTAAGTTATCACTGACATTCTCTTTGTATTTCCCATCAAGCTCGGTTTGACACTGCCCAACAGCCCTCCAGAACATCTTAATCCCTTGCGGATTCTTCTCTTTTGTGACAGATAATCTCTTTGGCCATGCTTTGCAATCAATAAAATTTGTATGTTTTCCTTGAAGAATTTAACATGTGACTTTTCTCAGCCTTGCTCGAGGCCACGCAGAGTCAAAACCCAATTTCAGTAAATGTGCTTTAAATGTCAACCAGTATTAAAGGAACTGCACTATACAACACTACTTTTTTCAATGTTATAGCCTAAAGGCCCCAGCGTGTCTTTCAATTTGTGGAGTGTCTTAATTTCTCATACTAATGTTGATCTTCGTCGAAGGATTGCAACACCCTTAGCTTAAAAAGACTTACTCCTGTGCAACTGTAGTGCCAGTGCCTCGCTTTACTAAAACGATCAGCCTTGGCTTAATACCACAGATACCCCACCCATGTGAGTTTCAAGAGTCATGTCTGGAACCATTTTGCTGCAATGCCCACACGTGGGCTGTACAAGGCAATGTTCAATGACCATCTCCTCCAGGAAGAAAAAACACAATAAAGCCCTGTTTCAACGGGCTGGACGTCACATGCTGCACTAACGTCATTTACTACCAAGAAAAGACTTTGTGAAAATATTGTGATTTTTCCCATGGAGTAAATAAATTATGCTCCTACACAAACGTTACTTATGTAAATCGTAATGAGTTCAATTCACAACTTATCTGGCATTTACATGGACAAAAAAAAACAAATTTCAGCAGAAACTTTCCAGAGCCTAATTCACAGAATCAAGATTTGTAGATGTGTAAGGCCTCAAATCCTACCTATGAGAGAGCACAAGATTCCTCAAACGCAAGTTACTTACAGTCACAGTTTAGAGTGAAAGGGTTTCTGGGGAGGGAGGGGATGTCTGGAGAGCGATATACTAGGAAAACATGGAATACATCTGTAAACTCACACATATGTGGTTTCACTAACTTTTTCCAATTATTCACCGACCCTGAAGAACTACTTCAGCAAAAAGCAGAAGCGCAAGCATTTCCGTGTCAGTAAAAACCCCAAGCCTAGATTTCATGGAGGGGCTCGAAGTTGGCACTAGAAAAAGAATGGGTGTGAAATCCTCCGACTTTATTTTCATTTTGCATTAAGAATCATACTTGTAAATACTTTTAAAGTGATGTATTCTTGTATTTACTATTTTACATTTATATTTAAAATACTACTTAAATGTTATATTGCAAAGAGGAAAAACTGCAGTTTTTCAAGGTCAAGATTGAAAAATCTCAGTCAAACTGGTACAACTCTGACCTGGTAGAAATCCTGTGTGCATGGGAGGGAAACTCTCTGGTGGGAAGAATGTTTTTCCAGTGAAGAAACAAACAAAACATGCAAACATATGCCTGATTGTCATATTCCAGGTTGAGCAAGTACCCCACTGTAAATCGACAGTTTACACAGATTTCGTGCTTGCTCACTCTATTGCAGTGAAAGGGATAACATGTATGCATTTCATTCCCGTGTACAGAGTATTTTGATCTAATTTGTTTTTATCAGATTTGAAATATAAGTGCGCTGGTCAGGTGATAAAAACACCACTTCTATCATCGCACATGAGAAAAAAATAATTCACAAAAATGTTCCCCGATAATGCCAGTACCTTGAAAATAATGCGAATTCCAAACAGTAAGAAAGTTTAGACTTTTGAGACTCAGGCAGTGTGTAATCCATACAAGATAGTGCCACTCTTATGAGGGGCATTTCCAGAACTCACTTTCTTTACGGGGATAGTGCCAGGAAGGCCCTTTCTGGGCTGTACAACAACAAAGGTTGCAGTACACACCTGCACTGCTGACAATGCGTGCCCTGTCCTCGCCAACGCGTTCTCATAGTGTGCCTCACACACAGCTTTGTTTCTCCAAACCGCGGCTGTGCTGTTTATCTCTGTCCGTCTGACAGTTCCACGCCGAGGAGGCCCCAGACGCAAAGGTGGGAGTCGCACGCGCGCCTCACGTGCAGCCCCGGAGCCCACGCACCTGAGCGCAGCCACGCGCCCAAGAAGCAGGTGATGCCAGCAGCGGAGTCGTGCAGCCGCTCAGGTGCGCCCTGCTCCCGAGGTGCAGAGTATTACGCTCAGGTGACTTCTGATCCCTGCCTTTCCTTATCACAGGAGATTACCCTTGCCTCAGCCGGTGACGTCACCGGGCACCAGGCCCAGTGTCTGGAGTGTGCATGCCAGGTGGAGGTAGGTAATAGGAGTGTACTGATCTAGCACAAAGGGGTGCGTGTCCTTTAGAAACAATGTTATTGCTGGCTCGGGTGGGCTGGGAGGCATGGTTAAGAAAACCTAGTGTTACCTTATTGAGGGCTTACAGCGTGCTTTTTGTATGTTCCCTAGTTTGGGCTTCCCTTTCTTTTATGTGTTTGCCCCTGCCCTCGAGAGTAGCATCTTTACTAGAGTCCATCAACTCCTTACATTTCCTGAACTGCATTTGTCTATTTGGGCAAGCACTCCATGGGAGTGCATGTGTTTTCCAGCTACCCCCTTTGTGACCCTCTCTTCGCCACTCCTCTGCACTCCATTTTGTTCTCTCTTACCCTTCTGCTTTTCCCTCACCCTCTCCGTGTCGCACACGCCCCTGCATGCTTTCTTGCTTGTGTGGTTCTCCCTCAAGTGCTCATTTTCCCCCTCCCCTGCCTACTCCATGTTGCTGCCCTCTCCCACCCACCCACCCGCTGACCAATGATGCCCCTTCCACTCCCCTGTAGTTGCCATCTGCTTTCATCAACAGTCTTTTTTCATACTTATTATTAATTTCTTTGAAAATGACCTATCATCAAATTGCGGCTGGCCTGTACGCTTTAAAAGCTCTTTTGCACTACTTGTCCTTTTTAATTTTATTCACAGATCCATCTCGGATTGGTGAATAAAAAATGGCTCCCATTTTTTTCTTCTTTTGTTTTTTTTTAAGGAGCGCATGCATAACAGAGAATACACGTGCCTATTAAATTGCACAGCCATGCCAGTGACCCATTTTTTAAAAACGTTTTAATTAACTTTCGTAATGCTGCACAGCATTTTGCCGATGCCGTATAGCACGGCTAAAAAAGCATTGACAAAACCAATAAGTCCCAAAGGCAAAACCTATTGGGTTTGACAAAGTTTGTTCTATTTGATGTATGTTTTATTTGAAAGGATACCAGATGACACCAATGATGCAGTGCTACAATCCATAGGTTCATTATGTTATGTACTATAGGAGTTATATTGATTTAATCAATTAAAGTCACACACCTGAAAACAAGAATTTGTTAAAAAAATAAATAAAAAAAAACACTGCAAGGCCTACCGCAGGCCTGTGAGTACCAACATTATGATGGGCCTCAGAGAGTAGAGAATGACTGATAGCCAAGATGCCGGATCGGGGATGGTGTGGCAGGCCTACCTAAAGGGTAAAGTGCTTGCAACAGCAGAACCTCACCGAACCTCTCTTGGGCTTTGGTTAGCGATTGGAGCCTTAAGAGTGGTGCGGCCTCTTTTGCTGCCAGCCCTCACTGCTACAACCAGCCCTTCCCGATCACCTGCCTGAGCTGTGGCCTGAAATACGTTCTACCTGACCTATTTTATCCCAAAAGACGGTTAGTCAAGTGAGTCCGGGCAACTCTTAATTACTGCGGTAAAAAGAAGTATGACTAAGAGTGATGAACATTACCAGTAAGTAATCTAGTCATGAATCCCCTGTCCCTCTTTCTAGTCCAAGTCACTACTTATGAAGAATATCAAACCCCAACAACTGGCCTTCAAAGACACAAACAAATACAGAATATAACAAAGGTCCCACTAATACTGCAATACATAGTGGATTTGTTAGAGAAAAATAAAAACACGACCAGGTGCAAGATAGGATACAACTAAGTGCCCTCTGTCCCAAAGTACAACTCTTCAACTCCAGCTCTGAAGTCCCCAATGTTGGTCAAAATAATGAGGGACGCTCTAGTTGCAGATTCCAGCCAATTAAATTCTCTGAACATCTTACCAGGAATTGGCCTCCCCTTAAATAGACCAGCCTTGAATCTCCTTGAGAAGGGCAACCCCAGCCTAGTAATATGCTACAACAACTGTATATTTAATCCAGTGACTGACTGTTACAAAAGAAGCTCTCCACTCTAGAAAACAGCCACCACAAATGTAACTGAGATAATTAAAAGTGCCAAAATACCTAGCCTAATCCAGATAAATCAGCATTACCCTTTTAATATCCAAGAAATGAAGTAAATGTTCCCTGGATAATTGAATGATGAAGCTAACATATTTAAAAATATTCTTTAGAACCATGTGGGCCAAAGTAGCAGTCTTTGGAAGAAACTAGGACCTGGGTTGAAAGTTAACCCCATACTCGAGAATCCTAAAGAAAGGTGGTGTACGTAATAAAGCCCCAGCTCACCAATTTGAAGAGATGATGTAATTACCAAAAGGAAAACAGCCTCCATGGTCAACAACGTCAGATCCTAAGATGTTGAAGACCCAAAAGGATAGCTCCTTCGAGATTTAAAATTAAATGCAAGTCCTCCAGTGGTGTGTGAGGATGAACCACAGGCTGGAATTACAAGGTGAAAGGCAAGACACTCACCCTCATGAAGACTTCCACCATTCTAATGAAAACCATTAATTTCTAAAATGCTTCACATAGAAGCAGCAGAGCAGAAGAGAGACCATACTGAAGTGGAGATAGATAGTAACCACTGAGGGCTTATTTGATATGAGCGAAATTACTCTCTGCAAGGTCTCTTTCTTGAAAGGAATTTGCTATTTCTAGCAGTTGGCTCCTCTGATGTTCATGATTCAATCAATCAAAGTTTGTAAAAGCGCAAATTCTCAACCGTAAGAGTCTCAAGGCGCTAAGGGGGTTTGTCCTCTGAGCTTCAGTTGAAGAGCCAGGTTTTAAGGTCCTTCCTGAATTGGGGTAGTGATGGTGAGTGCCTGAGGTGTAGGGGGCACAGTGTTCCAGTTCTTTTCTGCAAGGTAGGTGAAGGATCTCCCACAAGCCGAGGTCTTCCATATGCAGGGTACATGGCTAGTGCTTGCTGAGTGAAGCAGAGAGGTCTGGTGGGGGAGTAGAAGGTGATGTGGTTATTGAGGTAAGAGAATTCTAGGTTTTGGAGGGCCTTGTAAATGTGGACAAGGAGCTTGAAGTTAATTCCCTTCTCAATAGGGAGCCAGTGGAGGTCTTTAATGTGACTGGAGATATGTTTGCGGCAGGAAATGTCAAGGATGAGTCTGGCGGAGGTGTTTTGGATGTGCTTTAATTTCTTGAGGTTCTTCTGGGTGGGACAGGCGTAGAGAGCTTTGCCATAGTCAAGTCTGCTGGTAACCAGGGCCTGGGTTACAGTTTTGCAGCAGTCCTTTGTTATCCATTTGTAGATCTTCCAGAGAAGTCTGAGTGTGTGAAAGCAGGAGGATGCGACTGAGTTGACTTCGGTGGGTCATGGTGAGCGATGAGTCCAGGATGACGCCAAGGTTGCCTGTGTGATTTGTTGGGGTGGGAGGGTGCTGAGGGTTGATGGCCACCAGGAGTTGTCCCAGGCTGACGTGGATGGTCCCAGTTTTGTGTAGCCATTTTAGCTATAGTTTTACACACATTATTTTAGCAAACTAGGCCTGCTGCTGTGCACTTTAACCTAGACATGTTTTATTTTAGCTTTGTTATATTATTTTAACAGGAGCCACATTTGCAGTCTTGTTTTATTTTCTCTATCTAGCTGTTCTTCGCCTAGGTCAACACTACATTCTTAAACAAGACATTTCTTTCACTCTGTTTTTTTCTCAAGGCTGCAGTAAGATAGGTTGCTGGCAAAAGTGATACACTTTGTCTCCAATGTTCACAGAAACATACACACTCTTACGTGGGCATCCTATATTGGAATATCAGCTGTTTTATTATAAAAACACTACTTTGACCCATGTACGTTACAAGGAGATTCCAGCCAGATGATCACGACTGTATGCTGATTGCTTTGCTGCAGCTGCTTAGACTACAGGCCTCTTGCTCAGGTATGAGGGATGATGTCTTCCGAGAGGAAACCTGAAGGGCAGAATTAGAGCTTAACATGCTGTGCTCTAATATAGCTTAGGTATGAACTATCCTTATAAAGTCTAGTGATAATATGGTAGTGTTATTTTTGTGTTTTACTCTCCTTGTCACAATTTTTATCTTGTTGGGCTTCATCGTCCTAGTTATTGCAATAAATGCCTTATTATCTAAGATACAGTTACTTCAATAAAACCTTATTGAACTATACTCTGCCTCTGATTGTCCTTGTTTATGTGAGACTAATGTAACTGAGAGAAACGGATGAGATCTGAGTGACCACGATTTCCCTGAGGAGTCATTCATGTCATGCGCCCGGTTGCCCCAATCATCCCTGCTCTTGGGTGGAGATGAGGCACTGCTGGTTACCCGGAACAAACCCGGATGAGGCCGACAGGTGTCACATGGTGCGGGATCAGACTCCGATCCCTGCAATACAAGTGATTCTGCTGCCCGAATCCAGGAGTCTCATTAGGATAATGAGAACCTACGCAACATGGTGCCACCAACGTTTGGTCTGACACTAATTTTCGGGTCCCCCTGAGTATCTCTGTCTCACTACATGCAAAGACACCTCAGTACTATTTACGGAGACGTCCGTGGTATTGAGGATTTTTCCTCAACTAATACTGTAGGTTGTTCAAGCTTGAACCCTAAATGGATAATCCCCATTTGGTGTGCTTCTCTCTGAACAAAATGTATCATTCACCATGGCGAACCCGCAACGGGTAGTAATTGCAGTCAATATGCAACCACCTCCTACTGCACATTTATTGGCACATGGCCTAACGGCCCAGGGGGGTCCAGTTATATTTGTTGTTGAAGCTCATGCAGCATACAGAACTAAATTTTTCTATTCTTGGGTCACATTTCCAGCAGTTGATGGGAACACAAATACATTTCACCACTATACACCTACAAACATACCTGCACAATATAGAGCATACGCATACTTAGAAATACCTCTATCTTATCAAGACCATAATTGGCATGATGGTGCCCTACCATATAGAGTCCTACACGTTAGGTCCTCTAAGTAATGATGGTCCTATCTGGCCTTTATTGGCAACATATACACCGCACCCCGATGCAGCAACCTTGACGGTAGCTGAGGTTCGCCGCTTATATGCTGAACTTAAGGCAATATACAGACTATTAGTACAGTTTGCAAACATTAAATACAAACCAGCATGTGCTTCCCCGGCGCAACCACATGCAGCAACACCAGGTATTGATCCTGCAACTGTACATCAAATTATGGGTAAGGTACCCGCCAAACAGGAAGAGATTCTGTTTTGGTTAGCTCAAAAAATAAATACACTGGAAGCAATATTTCCCCATATGGGACCTCAGGCTAAGCATAGAATATTAACTATGTGCTTGCCATTTGGGATGGTTCCCATAGTAGATAACTGCAATACTTGGGGCATGGTATTTGCCACGCTCTATACTACTGCACATGGTACACCAACACTTGCCAATCTTTCAGAAGTGTTAAAACAAATTCAAGAGCAATACAGGGCTTCCCCGGCCCTAGGCTTGGGGATGCAACTCATGGGCAATTTTGCCACTGTATCTTCAATTATATTAAGTAACCTTAAAGAGGAAGCAGTTGCACTTGCGGCTCTGGGACATTCCTTTACAGGATCAAGAATGTGAGCTGCCAAAGATTATCGCGGAGACCTACTCTAGTATTGGTCGAGATAGTCTGGGGGCCAGACCAACGAAACCACAGTTTCAGGGTAAATCTAATAAAGATTCTACCAAGCAAGCACCTGAGGGTTCTAAAAAACACTGGGATAAAAACAACAAGCATCTGAAAAAGAAAGGGGAGAATCGCTGCACTCAGAGACCCCTCAGAATAGATATAATTTCAGAAATAGAGATTATATAAAACGCCTGACAGATATCAATATACTGATACACGCCAATCTCGTTCCTTTCAAGACTCACCGGAAAAATGCAGTGAGAGAGGTGGGTGGTCAGAGCGAAGAAATGAGTATGTGAAACCGAGACAAGAATCACAACGCTTTACATAAGTTTCTGTTAAAAAAAGAAGAGAAACGTCCCCAACACAAACCCCAATTTAAAAAGAAAAAAGTGGTAGCAGTTGCAATTCGTCATGACACTCAAGAAGAGGGCTCTATTGAAGAACAAGACGTGGGCGCTAGTTCTGCTAGATAGCTCAGCAGAGGTCACAATAGTTCACCAGAATCGTCAAGAGCATCTGGAGGTGAAAGCAACTGATGACTTCTTACAAGTTGAAACTGCAGATATGCATGTCTCCACGCCTGACAGGGTGTACAAAGTAACGATACAGTTAGAAGGAGACATTGAACGCACAATTGAGGCAATCTTTTGGGACTGCGTTGTTAATATATATGATATTTTACTGTCTGAAAAGGATTGGCCCCCTGACTTTGTCCATACTTGCCCATATGGGGAAGAGGTTATCAAACCTTCTTTCTCGCCTCTTGTTCCTAATGAACTCGCAGAACCCTACACCATTGATTGGGCATGGGTGCCGGCACCCTTGTTATACCGCAAACACGTAGGGTGGGATAAAGAGTCCCCCTATCATGTAATTCCAATTCAAAATCAACTCCAACCTCAACCTCTGACCCAATAAAACATGATGCTAAAGCACCCGTGAGGGAAATCCTCACACAACTACAGTACCAGAGTGTAATCGGACCCTGTGTCTCACCAATGAATAATCCTCTCTTTCCTGTAGCTAAACCGGACCATTCATACAAAATAGTCTTAGACTACAGACACTTAAATAGTCATACATGCACACATGCTATACAAAACTCTAATAGCACAGCACTTATAAACAACATAGTGCGCAAAAAATACAAAACAACATTGGATATTTCCAATGGCTTCTTCTGCCAAAATATAGCGCCTTAGAGTAGAGACCGTCAAATCCTTATATGACTTGATAAGTCCTAACTTTTCCAGTACATTTTGGACAGTCAAACACAAACATATCCTCAGAGCATTGCAGCAGGACATGCTTGCAGCACAACACCTACACACAAGGGACAATAAAAAACATCTGGTCATCAGAGTAATTGCTGGTGCCACTGGTTACACCTATGTAACTTTCAATGAGGGTGAGACAGTCCCAATTGCATACAAATTACATTTGTACTCTACAGCAGAACAGCGTTTTGTTCACACTGAGAAAATCCTCACTGCTATTCAGATAACTGTCATTAAAGAAACACCATTAGCCCAGGGTAAATGCATTATTGTTGTATCTCCAATCCGACCCCTTGAGGCTGTTACCAAAGCCAGCATCCATGCTGAATCCAATGGGCAACGTCTCTGACAGCCACTGATGTTGACTATATTTTTGACCCAAGGTTACAAACTCAAGAACTTTTGCAATATGATCTAGAATACCCAGTTCCAGCAAATACATTGCCTATTGATCAATATCAAAGAGTCATGTACACCGATGGCTCAGCACAACCTGCTATAGGCACAAAGCCTCAATACTCCTCTGCTCGCGCTGTCGTAAGCAGCTATATGGAGGGTAGTAAATTCTATCTGCACAACTAGCAGAGCTAAAGGCTCTGGTGATGGCACTGGAACATACGGAGCCTGACCAGCTAACACTGATTGTCTGTGATTCGTACTATTGTGTTCAGTCCTTTAATAAATATCTGTATTACTGGCGCCAGAATGGGTTCCGAGATTCCAAAGGTACCACCATCAAACACAGAATTCTGTGGGGGAAGTAGCGGATCTGAAGGAAACACTACCAAATGTCCCTGTTGTACATACACTTGGACACCAGCACGTTGGAATACACGTTGCTGGAGATACATTGGCTGATGAAGCAGCCAAATCAGCAGTAGCTACAGCTTCTGTTGCTGCAGTAACTCGTTCTAGAACAAACAATGAAATACTAGCTGCCGTGAAAGCCTCAGCTGAGGGCACAGCTTTACCTAAAGGATATCCCATTCAATATTCCTACCGGATGGGAGGTTTCCTTGATGCAGAAGTAAAAATACCAGGCGTGGGAGTTCCAGTAATTCCCAATAAAGACCTAAGACCAGAGTTGATCAAAGCAGAGCATGAGGGAGTTGCCTCTGCCCATGCAGGTGTGGAGGCTTCAATATCATTATTGCAGGCTTGTTATTGGTGGCCAGGTCTATACAAACAGACCAAGCAGTATGTCCTTTGTTGTGATATCTGCCAACAAATTAAGGGGCACACTGTCAAGCGCCCACCGCAGACACCCCTCCTAATTTCTAGCAAACCATTACAATGTGTGTAGTTGGACCATTGTGGTCACCTGACACCTGACAGTGCATATATATATACATCTTATTCGTTGTTGACTCCTGCTCTGCTCCAGATTTCTATGGGTGTGGCCACAACGCTCAGCTGACGCAAGGACTGTTATTAAAGCTTTGCAGGTCTTAATCAGCACATATGCAGTTGCGGCTTTCCACTCCGACTAGAGCCCTGCTTTCGCCTCAAGGGCATTCAGGGACGTCATGGCTTAGGGGTCCAACTCCATTACTTGTCTCCATTTCATCCCAAGGGAAATAGTGGCGCGGAGCAACGAAACCGAGATTTAAAGCAATCCTTAACAGCCAGAGTATCAGGTGGGGTCGTAGTTGGCTTAATCACCTGTATGGAGACCAGAGAGCACTTAGCAATCTGCCTAGAAGGTCCATAGGGGGTTGTACTTCATACAGTATGTATGTTCCAGATCTTGATGGTCCTGGCGTGGAGGCGGCAGAAACACCCTTGGACATAAATGAACGTGTCACTGTCTTGCAGGAATTACAACAATTCCGTGACGACAACGCTTCTGCCAGTGCTGCCTCCTTAGGAACTAAGGATGTACCAATAACATCTACCAGCTGGATTGCAAAGGTTGGGGATCTAGTACATGAAAAAGTTGCTGTGAAAAAGAAGTTCGGTCATTCCTATTTGCACCGGTACCAGTCCTGGGAATACATAGTACCAGAACTGTTATTCTACTACCGCTGCCTGGCTCTGAAGACAACCGCTTTGTCTTCATCGACAATGTCAACTTACACCAAGTGGCTGATCCTACACAGCAGACCAAGAGGAACAACTGGTAGTACCTGAATCCCTCTCACTACTGGTCAAGATGTCCCTCTACAAGTTTTGAGCGGCAACACTGACACCTCTCCGAGCTTGAGGAGGGTGGAAAATGATCTTGTATTAGTTCCACTAACATCTATTGCAATGGGCAATACAGAAATTGCTGATCGATTTGATTCGACCTCTACACAAACAGATGGCGTCATTGATTATGAACCACGTGGGAGACTTCTACCAGTACACCTCCTTCAAATACAGCTCCAGTTTCTGCACAAACTGCTTCTGGATAGTTTGCTGACATCACTGACACCTTTTCGGACTCATCTGCCTCTTCTACATCTGAACTATCAAAAACATGTAAGCTGATAATTTGGCTCAAAACAAATTACTTTCTATTCCCATGGAACTATCTGTGGCTTTCCTTGATTGTATTAGCTTTCCTCCTTTGGATTGGTTTTCTTATTACTTTCTTTCTATTAATACATGGTCATTACCTTCCTGAAAGATCTACATTTGAATTGGTGGATGAGGTCCTAAACCCCATTTTTGTTCTCACAAGGTCCGCAGAGACTTGTCTTTCGTGAACATTTCCGCTATACCAATTCCTGATGGGATTGTTTGGGTTAAAGTCACATTTGATATATATATATGGCCCAACGGAGGTCATTCAAATACCATATATGTTTAAACTTTATATGAATGATATAATAAAACCCATAGTTGTTTCTGATGACTGGGATGTGAAAAAAGTTGATTCTATGATGACTGAGTTGCAGTATTTTACTGTATTTGAAAGAGAGGATGTTTATCAATCCAAAGAGAACTATGGTGACATGTTCTGCTATAATTATTGTGGACACCATTTAATTCACAGAGCAAGTACCCCAAAGACTATTTTTAATTACACACAATGGGAACATTGTCCAACTCCACCACAAGGGAGTTCTAAAACATATTCTGAAAAGGTTACATATTTTTCTGGGCACAGTGTTAAAAATGCTGAGTCATATTATTTAAAATTGCCATTGATGGAAAATGTACATATATTATTGACAGATACAAAATTCATTTATTCGGATTCCTTTGTTTCCCAGTTGGCTATAGAAGGCTATGAATATTGGTTGAAGTCGATTGACTCAAGAAGTGTGTGGGGAACAAGAAATTGGCAAATAAGGGGAAAGAAAGCTTTGTTTAGAGAATGCCTGATACCTGTTCAAATTATATTTTTAAATGAAACTGTACAACAGACACGTTGTTTAGGCTTAGCAAAGATTAAGGACTTGAATGCACCCAGTATTCCTGCCCCAGAAAAATTTTACAAATGTCAAAAGTTTACTAATGCTACAGAAGATCAGCTCGATGAATGGGTCCAAAACGGCACATTTAATGCTTCACTTTCACCTCCTGGTGGGTGGTTATTGTCGCCAATAGATACCAATGGCTGTCAAGGGTTTTGTAAACCCCACGGGGGTTTTAGAACAAGTCGGCCTGACCCTAGCTATGTGTCATCTTAACACAAAGGGTATAGTGACGACATACAGTGTAGGGAAACTGTGCCAGCAATGGTTGAAGAGTTACTCACTAGATGCTCCTGAGTCTCCTGTCTAATAATACTGACGACAGGCTTTCCTGTTAGGCCTCAGAAAACAACGCAGAAAGCGCTTCTTATATGCAGTCTATAATTAAATTTGGAAGCTTTCTCAACAAGAAGCTGCTGCCCAGTTAAGGGAAATAGATCAGGAAAATTTACAGAAGGCATTAGCTGTTTTAGATAATGGAATTAATACCCTGTCCGACCGGATATACACCTTAAACAGCACTGTTTCCTCTGCAATAGACATAGTACACAGTGACATGTCCCCTTTACACCTTGGACAGAGTCAACTAAGATCCATTATGCAGTTACTTTGGAAACTACAAACACTGAAAGCAGGTCGCATTCCCTGGCCACACACCAGCATGAGGGACATATTTTCCACATTTAATTTAATGCGACAACAACAACTAATGGCTAAGAAGGAAGCGACTCATGTCATGTTAAATATTGAGAAATCAGAAAAGTTGCCTTTTACTGTGGCTGAAATACCATCTGCTGAGTGGCTGATACACAGTGTCATCAATCAGCCTATTTCAACACTTCAATTTACATCCTGCTTAAAACACATTCCAGTGGGCAGATATGAACAGCTAGGAAATAGTTACATACACGAGGTGTGGGAGCTACCCTTCTCATACAAATGTCTCAGTTGCATGAAAGAGGTATTTCTTAGCGGTACTGAATGTGCGCCTTCTGTCAGCCATTTGATGGTTTGTAAACAGCTGTCCTTGCATGGGGTGTGCAATGCTTCCGCAGCGAAGCTGGCTTGTTATCTAAAAGGAATCCTAGTTCCTTTGATTAGACCTGCGTTCCAGGTGCTCTTGAATGGCAGTTATGTCCTCCTCAATAGTGAGAGCTGTTGTGGTATGGGAGCCGGAATAGTTTATGTCGTTTCGGTCTCCAAAATTGTTACATGCTGCGGGAATGTACTTTTTCCTCCTACAAGACAGAGGGAAGTAGCTGAGATTTGGCCCCATATCGCTACTTCAAATGTGCATTTTGACAAGCTCAGCAGTCTCAAGGCTTTGTTTCAAAAACATGTGGTGCTTACATCTGCACGCGAGACCTATGCGCTTTAGGTTGCAAGGTCATCCGCAGAGATTCAGTCCCTTCGAAGTACTAACTTGCCGTGATACTTTGGTGAGCTCCTGGGACGGATATTTAACACGTCCAGTACTACTGGAATCACAAATTGCTTTAAGGCTTTTGGTTCTGGTTTCGGTCACACCTTCTCCTCTATAGTTGACTTAATACCTTTAGCCATTCACTCAATATTTTCCAGTATTTTCAGTGGGTTATCAATAACTTTGGCTATAACAGGTGGCATCTTGCTATTGCTACTTTTTATGGGCAATGGCTGTCCCGTTACAACAAGGAGGACTGAAAGCACTGCCACCAGCACAGATGTATAGTGAACGCATGATGTAGTACTTTGGAGCACCACTCCTGGAGCAATTGGACTGTGATTAGTCTCTGTCATTTAGACCGGTTTTGTATTGTGTGCAGCCCACATTTCGGTGCCTCTGGGGCCCTTTTGAATGTGGACTGAAAGTTTGTCTTTCTACACAGCTCTTGCTTTCATTGGACGCTGATCTGCTGATGTTCTCGCTGGGAGCTGATTACCAGACATGTGTGTTGAGGTTGCTTTTGCTACGGGAAGCTGTTTATGGGTTGCCCTTTGTGGATCATGCAGCTCTAAACTTAGAGATGGGCACACCACGGAATGCTGCTGCCTTGGCTGGAGCTCAGGCTTTGGAACACAAATGCTCCTTGGTTTTCCCTGGCAATGAACTTCCTATTTTACCACCAGCCGAAGTGGAAGATTTCCCATCTTCAATTATCCCGGATTCAATTGTTGACTTAAAAAATGACTCTGACTTTTGAAATGCGGCTTTTTTTTTGACACCACAATTAACATTTTACATTGTCCCTTCTAATACATGCTCAAGTGTCTTTTTAACTTGTCGTTATTGACGTTTCCATGAACATGTTTTAGGATGAATTCTAGTAGCTTTTATATGTTAAATTAGGCTTTGAACCACCTTTGAACCAGCAAGGGGAGGGTATTGCGTAGCCATTTTAGCTACGGCGTGATACATGTTATTTTAGCTAACTAGGCCTGCCGCTGTTCACTTTAACCTAGATTTGTTTTTATTTAGCTTTGTTATATTAACATTAGCCACATTTTCGGTCTTGTTTTATTTTCTCTATCTAGCTGTTCTTCGCCTAGGTCAACACTACGTTCTTAAACAAGACATTTCTTTCACTCTGTGCTTTTCTCAAGGCTGCAGTAAGATAAGTTGCCGGCAAAAGTGATACACTTTGTCTCCAATGTTCACAGAAACATACACACTCTTACGTGGGGATCCTATCTTGGAACATCAGCTGTTTTATTATAAAAGCACTACTTTGACCCATGTACCTTAGAGGGAGATTCCAGACAGATGACAACGACTGTATGCTAATTGCTTCACAGCAGCTGCTTATGCAGACTACAGGCCTCTTGCTCAGGTATAAGGGATGTCTTCTCAGAGGAAACCTGAAGGGCAGAATTAGAGTTTAACATGCTGTGCTCTAACATAGTTTAGGTAGGAACTATCCTTATAAAGTCTAGTGATAACGTTGTAGCATTACTTTTGTGTTTTACTCTCCTTGTCACAATTTTAATCTTGTGGTGCTTCATCGTCCTAGTTATTGCAATAAATGCCTTATTATCTAAGATCAGTTACTTCAATAAAACCTTATTGAACTATACTCTGCCTCTGATTGTCCCTGCATATGTGAGACTAATGTAACTGAGAGAAACGGATGAGGTCTGAGTGACCATGATTCCCCTGAGGATTCATTCATGTCATGCCCCCGGTTACCGCAATCATCCCTGCTCTTGGGTGGAGATGAGGCACTGCTAGTTAGCCGGAACAAATCCGGATGAGGCTGACAGGTGTCACATGGTGCGGAATCGGACTCAGTCCCCCACAATACAATTGATTCTGCTGTCCGAATCCAATAGCCTCATTAGGATAATGAGAACCTTCGTGACACCAGGATTTGGACTTCGGTCTTGTTGGAGCTGAGCTTAAGGCAGATGTCCTTCATCACGGCCGCGACAGCTTCCATCCCGTTGTGGAAGTTCTTCTTGGCAGTAGTGGAGTTTTCGGTATGTGAGATAATTAGCTGGGTATTGTCGGCGTAGGCAATGATGTTCAGTCCGTGGTCCTTGATGAAGGATGTGAGCGGGGACATGTAGACGTTAAAGAGTGTGGGGCTCACGAAGGAGCCCTGTGATTATTAATGATTATTAATGATGATTAAACAGAATCCTCCTTTAATCTTGGATCCAAGAAATACAATGGAAGAAGTTTCAGTTCCCTGCTCTTCAAGGGGTAATCTTACCATAAAGTGTAATTGGATTAAGGATAGGGCAGCCAGTTACATGTCTATTCTCTTGCATCAGGAACAAAGCCAAGGAGTAATAATGGGCTTGGAATATGGAGGATGAGTGCAGTGACTTTACCAGGAAAGGGAGTGTCCCTTTAGGCTTAAACCACACAGATAAATACCTTCCTCTCTGGCATCTGGAAGGAGAAGGAGTCTGTGACATTGTTGACATTATTTTGAAGAAACTCCTTGTTCCTCTCTGGCATCTGGAAGGAGGAGGAGTCTTTAAAGGTTGTTGAAATGATTTTGAAGAAACTCCAGAAGTAGAAAAAAATGACTGAGGTTGTTAGTGACATGAAGATGAATGTTTCTGGGTCTTAAACAGATCATGGAGCTTATCTTCTACTTTACAACCAAGATCTAATGTCCTTGAAAGGAGATCATGAGCAGCGGACCTTTCTGATAAATAAGTAGGCCATCCCTTGAGCAACCGCCATAGCATCTTCAGCAAGGGCCGCAGAATGAAGCTCATCAAAATATATATCTGATAGAAACACAGCCTGATCTTCCATGGCTTCATTAAGGTAGAGCATTCAGATCCCTCTTCATTCATCGTGATAATGTCTTTGAACTTCAAAATTAAAGACAGAGAAATTTAGGCACCATACATCTCTGCACCCACCACCAAATGGGAAGCATAGTAGGCTTTCTTCGGTGTGGAGTCCAACTTTTTTTTTAATCAGCAGGAGCCTTATAGATGGCATCCCCAGCCACTGAATCACAACCCATACAGGAATGTACTGGCATAGTATCAAGAATAGATGTTTCCATATCATCACTAGGGCATGGTCTCAGCATAACACTAGATCAGGATTCTTTGCTTCCCTCAGGATGATTTCATAAATAGGTTGGTGAAGAGCTAGGTCCTACTGAGAAGCATAATTAAATTGATGAAGAACTGGAAAAAAAGTGCCTGGAGCCTTAAATAAAGGGAGACTTGTATTCTCATGGATCCTTATTAAAATCACAGGCTGCAGATCTAACTCATTTGATTTGCCCTATGATAACCACCATAATTCAAATTGGAGGTCCTCGAAAAAGAGTCTTTCTTGGGATTAGTCCTCTGAAAGGAGCAAGGAGAAGGAGGAAGATGTTGCCCTTCCTCTGTCTCAGCAGCCTTGCCACACAATCCTTCCTGTGCTTGTTCCTCTGACCACCTGGCAAGTTTTGTGGGAGTGGATAGGGGAGAGGAGCCAGAAGTGATAGATTCCTGAAGATTACTCCGCTAGTGCTTGTGTTTTTACACAACAATAGCTTTACAATCAGTATGTCAGTTTGTGACAGCACCCCCAACTTTAACAACACACAAGGTTGCGATCCTGCCCATTTGACCAACTTCCCTACCTCTGACATCAGTGGAAGCTTACCACACAGGCACATAGGAATGACAAATCATACCTCCAAATACTAACCCTACACAAACCCTGCACAGCATTGTAAAGTCACTGACACAGCCTGCTACAACAGCATAAGATGGAGTTACTTTATGGACTACACAAAGAAAAAAACACTCAAATCAGCAGCAGCAGAATACCTGCCAACTATATCCCCAGGTGCAACAATGGACTTCTTACGGGCAAATGATCAAATCTATAATACCACCAGAACGCCCTGGTCTGATTTCCCAACTTCCTATGCCCTGCATAAGAGGACAACGAGCAGTAAAGTTGAAGACACAAGTTGAGCTGGTGCCGAGGCTCATCATCTCGGTCTAAGACAAGAAACAACAAATTCTTAAGAATGTCGGGAAAGTCAGCCATTTAACTCAGCTGAATGGATGGGGATATTATTTTACTGCCTGTACCTGAGTTTCTTCTTGTCTCAAGGAAAGTATATTCTATAAATAACTGAAATCAGGGCGACACATTTTGGGGCATCAGACATCTGTTAAGATTACCTAATTTGTACAGCGCCTTGGTCAGAACAGGATTGTGTCACATATGACATGATGGACACATGACAGTCTTAGCTGGGTCTAGTATACTTAGTCTCTGTATCAGTAGTCATTGTTTAACCTGGCTGTGTGATGTGAACGGAATGCTGAAGTGGGGTAAAAATAGAATCTGAAATATGTATGCCATCCAGAGTGTGGGGAGGCAGGAGTGACAACTGATGAGTAGGCTGAGATGGGGATACCGGGTTTATGGTGAGGAATCCTTTACCTACATGTTATCGTGATCTGTAACCTGGCTTCATAAATAAACTACCTATGTGAAATCTGGATTCCACGCTTCTTTCTGGAATTCTACATTGGAGACAAGGATGGGACTAAACTTTGAAAAAAATTGCTATTTTAATAGTTTTCATGGTGCGGCCATATCTGTTCAGCGAGGATTGGCTCCTGCCCGTGCTTCCGATCTTGGCAGTGCTCTAGGAGCTTCAAGGTGATGTCAACCACTATGGCATGTCTTCTCAATCACACATCTGATGTTGGTCTACTGAAAATAATGATAGGCCAAGAAGGTCTGTCAAGTGTTTGGGAACGATTCAGGTAGCGTTTCTGAGGACTTCAATGAAGTGTTATGCCATAGGGAACCGAATAAAGAAATGTAGACACCTGTTTGTTTTTTCATAAGTGGAGATATTGTTTGTTTTTTGTCAAAATAAAACGTATCAACTTGTGGATGGCTGTGCCTGTTAGAAGAGCTTTTAGACAACAATGCCAGTTAGTTACCTACAGTGAAAATTTTTCAGTGTGGTGAGGTGTACTTAGAAGGTTCTAAGAGCAGTTGAGATGCATAGCTGAGAGGAGCTGGGCACAAAGCTGTGTTTTGGAGCCTAAGTACTATTCTGTATTGGTTTGTTACCAAATAACATATTCTGAAATATTTTTATGGCATTTTTGTATGGATTGCATGCTGATAATGACTTCAGAATGTGACCGCTATAAATACATAGTGTAATGTGATTCTATATCTTAAGCTGACTTTCAGAGTTGATGTAGGATGTAGTATGAAGGCATTTTGGCATGTCAGTCTGTAAGCAGGGTGCATGTGGAGGAATATATTTGTTTGTAGGAGCACAGAACACATAGTTATGGAACAGTTGTATAGTGTGGTGTGCTGGAGATCAAAGTGGTGTAGTGTTTAGTATGCTGTTGGAGTACGTAAGGAGGCAATGCCTGTGGTGCAGCTATGGAGCATTGGAGTATGTAAGGCTAAATGCCTGTGATGCTGCTGTGGAGTTTTGGAGCACATAAACACACAATGGCTATGGTGCTGTTCGGGTGCTTTGGAGCACATAAGCATGCAAAGGCCGAAATAGTGTTGTGGTATATTGGAGCTTATAGGCATGTTTGGCTGTGATGCTCTTGCGATACATTGGAGCATGCATGGTTTCGACAGCTGCCGTGCTGCATGGTGCATTGGAGCACAATGTGGTGAAGTGACTGCTGAGGATCTGGTGCTTGGGAGTCGTGTTGATCCCATGGTAATTACTTTTTAGGAGTGCAGTAGAGTGCATGGATGTTGTTACAGCACATCATAGTAACAAAATGTTATACCAGTTTATGTGTTACTTGGTGGTGGCTCTTAAAAAGAGACACTGGATGATGTTGATTGATAGTGTTGTCGGAGGCTGAGTGCACAGGAATTGGGAAATAAGCTAGTGATATGATATGTGTTAATTGCAAATTATTTTGTAGTGTTTGGTTCAGGAGTATGCTGGCACGCTACTTATGTTTAGACTCTCTTTTGGGTGGTTGAATACCGGCATACAAGTGGCATTTAGGTTGTCTTTTGAGTTTTGCTGTGGGGTGTACCGAGGCTCACACTTATGTATTTCTGAGGAAGGGTGGCGTGTAGGAGTCAATGTTTAGCCTTGCTCTGTGGTGAGGTACCAGAGGAATGTTGGAGTGAGGTAAGAATAGAAGCTGGAGTGTGTCATCCATCCTCTGGAGAAGGCAGGAGTTACGTTGATGAGTAGGCTAAGCAGGAAGATGCCTGGCTCTTGGTGGGGCATCATTCATCTAAATCTTAACCAGATCTGTAACCTGGCTTAATAAATAGGCTACCTACGCGAAGTCTGGAGTCCTCGCTTCTTTCTGGAATTCTACAATGAGTGTCCAGCAAAGCTGGCTACGTCTGAGTCCTACGGACTTAATGTAAATTTTCTCCAGGAAATAAAGAGCCTCACACGCAGAGTGTGGACATTAAGGCTTGAAACTCAGGACTCAACACGTGGTTCCGATTAGAGATGGGCCACGCCCCCGCTCTGGTGTGCTGACCTTCCACCTCACCTGGCTGATGCTGATGTCACACCTATTAATAGTTCAGTGGGGGTTAAGTTTAGAATGTGGTTCCCTGCCTGTACACACAACGCCGGGGTATCTAGGCGTTTCCACGGGTATAAATAAATCCACGCGGTTTCACGGTTAAGTCACGATTTCTGGATTTTACTTGGGTCTGCAGTATGAAATAGTGGCAGGCAGGTGAGGGAGTTTCTAGCATCAGAAAATATTGTTTTGAAAAGGAAGAGGCTCTTTAAAAATGTAACAATAATGCAGCGTGGACATACCTTGAAAAAGCACTGGTATTTCGAGGATTTAGTCCAACATGAGCACACAGATGTTTTGCCAACACAAATACAATAGATGTGTAAGTGTCACTGTGGGTGTATCACCATGACATTGTATGCTTGTTTCTGTGTGTGTCAGTTTCACAATACTGGATCCTAGGAGAAAGTGACTTCCAAACCAAGCATTGAATGAGTGACAAACCTGGCACTGACAATGTGTCTATATTAATTGCCTTGTTACATTTTCATGTTGATGAATGTTTACAAACACTTTTTATAATACATTGTTTATAGTGCATATAATTTGCATTAACTTCAATACTTTATAGTATTTAATACGGTGTAGCGTGGGATTTTTCAAGAACATATTCGTTTGAAATGCTCATAAAAGTCTAAAAAAATCTAACTTAAAAACTATGTGTGTCACTAGCACAATATCAATAGAGAAATTACATGGTTAGTGTCTATTTCATTATCATTGCAAATTGCTTTCTGTGTAACTGCTACACTTAATCCATTGATTACACCAGTAATATGCTGGGTCACTGGAATTATACGATTATGAGGTTGCTTCATTTTCTGCATATTTACGTGCTTACTGTACTTGCCACATAATCCTCCATCTGCTCCTTAATTTACATCTTTCAACCAGAAAGCTTTGTTTCTATTGCAACCATATCAAAGGTTACAGCAAAAAAAAGTATCGCACTTGGTTCAGTGTCAGAACCACAGTAAAGGTTAAATGGTCACTTGTCAGATGCTGATTGCTGTGTTTAGGTGCTAAACTGGTTCTAATGAAAGGGAGCTTTCACAAGATGGTATTAATGCAAGTACAATTAAGGAAAGTGAAAAATAATACTGCTGTAGATCTTGCTGCATTATTACACATACTTCGCCTTTTCTTGTCACATAATTCACTCACCTCTGCCACCTAATTTGGTTCTCCATTGTTACATAATTCCAGTGGCCTGGCAACAAGCAAATCCTGGAACCGGATAATATCTAAAGTTGGGGCCCTAAAAGCAGAGTGCACTTAAGCCTAAGACCAGACTACTTCTGCCCCTTCTAGACTCTACCTATCCTCTCCATCTACATGCACTCAACTCAGTCCTATCTTGTCCAGTCGCGAGGTGGAGAATATTGTGAACAGAACCCAGCCTATAGGCTGAATGGGTGGTTATATAGTCAAAGAAGCTGAAGGTTTCTAAATACATATATTACTATGCCGACTAACTTTTATGTATCCTTGACCAGCAAGTTGCTTAAGCGTACACACAGAAAGATCCTCAGTTTTCTTCCCCACAGTCACCAAAATACAGTGTCACCTTTCCTGTGTCAGTATACATTACCAATGGGCTCTGGTCCCACAAAATCTGCCTACTGAATGGAGGAATGGAAAATGTAAGTGGTGTGGCCTGCATCTTACACAGCATCCCAAACAGGTTACTAAGCAACCCAAAGTCCTTAATAGGTCCAGGCACTTGATCAATCACAGCAGTAGTGAACCAGACAGCTTCGATACCAGGTATCATAACAATCTGTTTGGGGTTGCAGGAACATTTTCCGTTGACTCCTCTGGGTATTGTTTCTATCTCCTTTCATCCTTCTGTCCATCTCTGGTTCCTCTTGTTCTGGGTCCTGGGTTGTAGATCCACATCTTCGATACATAACTTTGTAATTATTCCTGGAAGAAAGGTTGATGCAAAAGGTACTAATGAAACCGATCCTGAATAACTGGCAAGATCATCTGCTTTCTGATTGGCTGACCATGTCTGACCAGGAGCAGATGGGATCTGGGGCTTTTCCAGAGGTTGGGTTGGTCCAAAGCGGGTCTCTGAAGAAAGTATAGCAGTGCTTGCTGGCATTGCTCTTTGCAGTTAGGCGGGACCAATGGTAGCTGGCAACTATGGAGCGTGGTTGGGCAGGAAAACTAGTGGTGTGTGTAGGCACACAAACAAATATAATAGGTATGTTCATGCCGACATGCATTACATTATTTTTTTAAAGTTAAAATGTTTAACTTTTAAATGGTAATGTAATTCATGTTGGCGATTTAGGACATACATACACACACACCTGCAATTCTGCGGGCTCAGAGAACCCATAGCAGGAAAAGATTTAGAATCCTTCCTGGAGGTGAATTGATGATGTACTGGAGCGTAATCCGTATCTGACTTGAACAGCGGGTTCTATCTTCCTCTCCTGGAGAAACAGAGTAGAAGGTTCTCCCTTTATAAGTCACCTGTAAGCTCTGCCCGGTGAGCCACGCCCCGTCCACCCTCGTAGTAGGCAAAGGAATTCCCGCCTTTTACCAGGATGATGGACAGCTTTCCGAAACGACCCCACTGCGTTTACCTCCGATTCAGGTGGTGCGTTTTTGATGCGCAGAAGCATGAGGACATCTCCACAAAGACGCACTAGAAACAATCACATTGCCAAAGGCACACAAGGTTGCTGGAGACATTTCCCCGTGGTCCATCGCGTAGCCTTAGTGTACAATATAAACAGGGCGTATAAAACATGCTAGGTATCGCTTACTGACTTACTCGTAGAAAATACTCCGGTTGGGTAGGCCATGATGCTCATTTTACAGAAACAGAACCTCAACAGGAAGCACTTACAAATATAAACGTACAGGTGCCCCAGTTGAAGCTCAGCTTCTGGAAAGGACAAGCCACCCTAACTCTTGGGCTCGGCAAAGATAAAGCAAGGCTGTGCGCTCAGAGATTCCATAGCAGAAAAAGATCTAGAATCCTTCCTGGAGGTGAATTGATGATGTACTGGAGCGTAATCTGTATCTGACTGTGACGCGTGGGTTCTATCTTCCTCACCTGGAGACACAGAGTAGAAGGTTCTCCCTTTATAAGTCACCTGTAAGCTCCGCCCGCTGAGCCACGCCCCGTCCACCCTCGAAATAGGCAAAGGAATTCCCGCCTTTTTACCAGGATGATGGACAGCTTTCCGAAACGACCCCACTGCGTTTACCTCCGATTCAGGTGGTGGGTTGTTGATGCGCAGAAGCAAGAGGACATCTCCACAAAGACGCACTAATAACAATAACATTGCCAAAGGCACACAAAGTTGCTGGAGACATTTTCACCGTGGTCCATCACGTAGCTTTAGTGTACAATATAAACGGTGCATATAAAACATGCTAGGTAACGCTTACTGACTTACTGGTAGAAAATACTCCGGTCTGGTAGGCCATGATACTCATTTTACAGAAACTAAACCTCAACAGGAAGCACTTACAAATATAAACGTAGCAGGTGCCCCAGTTGAAGCTCAGCTTCTGGAAAGGACAAGCCATCCTAACTCCTGGGCTTGGCAAAGATAAAGCAAGTCTGCGCGCTCAGAGATCCCGTAGCAGAAAAAGATCTAGAATCCTTCCTGGAGGTGAATTGATGATGTACTGGAGTGTAATCTGTATCTGACTGTGACGCGCGGGTTCTATCTTCCTCACCTGGAGACACAGAGTAGAAGGTTCTCCCTTTATAAATCACCTGTAAGCTCCGCCCGCTGAGCCACGCCCGTCCACCCTCGAAGTAGGCAAAGGAATTCCCGCCTTTTACCAGGATGATGGACAGCTTTCCGAAACGACCCCACTGCGTTTACCTCTGATTCAGGTGGTGCGTTGTTGATGCGCAGAAGCACGAGGACATTTCCACAAAGACGCACTAATAACAATAACATTGCCAAAGGCACACAAAGTTGCTGGAGAAATTTTCACCGTGGTCGATCACGTAGCTTTAGTGTACAATATAAACGGTGCATATAAAACATGCTAGGTAACGCTTACTGACTTACTGGTAGAAAATACTCCGGTCTGGTAGGCCATGATGCTCATTTTACAGAAACTAAACCTCAACAGGAAGCACTTACAAATATAAACGTAGCAGGTGCCCCAGTTGAAGCTCAGTTGAAGCTCAGCTTCTGGAAAGGACAAGCCATCCTAACTCTTGGGCTTGGCAAAGGTAAAGCAAGGCTGTACGCTCAGAGATTCCATAGCAGAAAAAGATTTAGAATCCTTCCTGGAGGTGAATTGATGATGTACTGGAGCGTAATCTGTATCTGACTTGAATAGCGGGTTCTATCTTCCTCTCCTGGAGACACAGAGTAGAAGGTTCTCCCCTTTATAAATCACCTGTAAGCTCCGCCCGCTGAGCCACGCCCCGTCCACCCTCGAAGTAGGCAAAGGAATTCCCACTTTTTACCAGGATGATGGACAGCTTTCCAAAACGACCCCACTGCGTTTACCGCCGATTTCAGGTGGTGCGTTGTTGATGAGCAGAAGCATGAGGACATCTCCACAAAGACGCACTAGTAACAATCACATTGCCAAAGGCACACAAGGTTGTTGGAGACGTTTTCCCCATGACCCATCACGTAGCCTTAGTGTACAATATAAACAGGGCATATAAAACATGCTAGGTAAACGCTTACTGACTTACTCGTAGAAAATACTCCGGTAGGGTAGGGCATGGTGCTCATTTTGCAGAAACTAAACCTCAACAGGAAGCACTTACAAATATAAACGTAGCAGGTGCCCCAGTTGAAGCTCAGCTTCTGGAAAGGACAAGCCACCCTAACTCTTGGGCTTTGGTAAAGATTAAGGAAGGCTCAGAGATTCCATAGCAGAAAAAAAATCTAGAATCCTTCCTGGAGGTGAATTGATGATGTACTGGAGCGTAATCCGTATAAGACTGTGATGAGCGGGTTCTATCTTCCGCTACTGGAGACACAGAGTAGAAGGTTCTCCCTTTATAAAACACTAACAAAGAAAAAAAAGAAAAAAAAAAACATAACAATCCCACAAAATAGCCTGCTACCAGTCCAAAATCTCGACAGGACCTGAAGCACTGTATACATGCAACTATAGCACAATGCCTCTGCCAGACCTTGGTATGTTTTCACACCCTGGATGAAGTCTGCTTTATTCAGGGTTGTTTTTAAACTCTGCTCAGTGAAATGCGCTCTTAAATCTAGTGAAAGGTCTCACTTGACATCCCCTTCCGAAGTCTAGCTATCTTGCTATTCTTGCGAATCTTTTAAACCCTCACTGGTCCTTATGTGTTTGTTTCTAACTGCATGTCAACACAGTTTAATACATAATTGTCTCATATACAAGAAACAGAAGGAATACAGGCTGCCTTTGATACGGTTGACCATGACGCCCTAACTCAAAGACTCCATGAAGCCGGCATACAAGGGATTGCTCTCGACTGGATTACTTCCTATCTTTAAAAAAGAGCAAATATCATCCACTCGCCCCCCTTCTCGTCCGAACCCTACCTCACAAAAGCAGGGGTCCCCCAAGGGTCAATCATCTCACCTTTGCTTTTCAACATCTACATAATATCTTTTACCAGAACTGATCAATGATTTCCATCTCACATGCTACAACTATGCAGATGACACACAAATACTACTTAAATAAGAAGACCCCCAAAACATTGAAAACTCACAAATCTTCAGTTGCCCCAGAGCCGTTGATCAGTGGATGACCTGGAGCCATCTCAAACTAAATACCTCCAAAACAGAAATACTCATATGTGGTGACTGGAAAAGTTATGACCCTCTGTGCGTCTGGCCTGACGATCTCGGACCACCTCCTCAATTATCCAAGGAAGTTAAAAACCTAGGAATCACCATGGATTCCAAGTTAACTATGAATGCCCAAGTATACAAATTAGCACGCACAAGCTTCATCACCTTAAAGACTTTACGACGCATCTTCCCCCACCTCGGATTTCCACACAAGGTGCAAGCTACCATCTCACTTGTACTATCCAAACTGGATTATGCCAATAGCCTCTACCATTGATCATCTCTATCTGTTATGAAAAAACTACAACGTATCCAGAATTCCTCAGCCAGGCTACTACTGCATATAAAGCCGCAAGCCCACATCTCCCCTTCCTTGAGAGCACTACACTGGTTACCCGTTGCCAGAAGATGCACTTTCAAGCTGCTTTGTATCACCCACAAAGCTATACATGGAACAGGACCGCTTTTTATCAGAAAGAAAATGACCAAATACATCCAACAAAGAACCCTCCGCTCAAGACTGGCACCCCATCTTAGAACACCACCACAGAAGAAAAAGACTATAGGTGGTACATCCTTCTCCGTCCAAGCAGCCAAACTATGGAATTCATTACCCCCAACTATAAGAGCCACAGATAACTTTCTTGTCTTCAGAAAAGTACTCAAGAGTTGGCTCTTTCCTTCATAACCACCTTTTTCAAACAACTATGAACTGCATATGCCTATGTGGATAAATATTTTTTTCAGATTATATGTATATTTCTATTTATTTATAGTTTCTTTGGAAAATATGTATTGC
The DNA here is from genome assembly GCF_031143425.1 of Pleurodeles waltl. Taxonomy (NCBI): domain Eukaryota; kingdom Metazoa; phylum Chordata; class Amphibia; order Caudata; family Salamandridae; genus Pleurodeles; species Pleurodeles waltl. The sequence goes on from NC_090451.1 coordinate 661,902,322, forward strand.
TACTATGTCATAACAATAAAATACACACACACTCTTTAAACCTGTCTGACTAAGTATTTTTTACCCATGATTCTAATTATGTATTGTATGTGCATATGTGTGTGTGTGTATATATATATATATATATGTATATATATATGTATGTGTATATGTTGTTTCTGTGCTTGGCATGTTCGTGGATCATTGCATGGCTCCTGCTTTTTTTTTTTTTTTGGGTTGTTATACTAGATATCTACGAATTCCTGCTCTCATCTTATCACACTTATCTACTCATCACTCTTATGTCATGTCTCTATCAAACTATCCTCCATTCTCACTCTGACTCATCCCAAATCCCTTCTACCACTTTCATCTCCTAAATATCTCTGCCTAAGCTCTTCCCTCCACATCTAACTCACCAAACCTCACTCTACCTCTGTGACCTCCCACACAACCATACTAAATTCTCCTGCATTCATATCACCCTGCTACTATGCTCTCCCTAACCCTTCCACATACTCTTCCCCCTCCACCTCCCTTTACTCATCCCAAGCCTTTGGGTTGAGTAAATGAAGGATATACTCCCAATTAACACCTCTGGATTTATTTCCTCCTCCACCCCTCCATTACTCCAGTCTAACTAACAAACTCTCATATCCGCGGCTCAAATTAACTCTTAATAATACTAAAACTGTACTCATTATTTAACGATACTAATCCATCACTAATTCTTGTTGGGTTCCGGAGTAGCGTGCTACTCAACGAAAAGCGCTTTGACGCCTCGTCAGGGGTAGTAAGCGCTATATAAATACGATTACAATTACAATTACATAAAATACATAAAAAATAAAAAAAAACAGTCACTTACCTTGCTGTACATCCACGCTCCGGCACCGGTGTTCTCTCCTCCAGCAGGGGCTCAGCCATCTACCCTAACCAGTCCTGACAATTATCTCAAGCTGTTAACCAGCATGAGAGAAACGTCAGGATTGGATGGAGTGGGCTGTCTCAGTGCTCCGAAAAGGCACTGGAGGCCTGTGCTTGCTCCCAGCCCAGCTGTCCAAGACAGCTGGGTTGAGAGGTTTGAAGTGCACAAGTCTGGCTGGCTGTTGCAAGAGAGACAGCCAAAGAGATATGCCCACTTTAAACTTAAAGTGCCCAGCCCACCACTCCTCTGCTGCTGCTACTCAGCAGCGGCCCGTCCCATCCTGACAATGGGGTCAGGATGCAGGTTTGCCGAGTTAATGAAAAATACAATGGTAATAATGTTTTTTTTTTCCAATTTATTTTTCATCTGGGAGCATTTTAATTAGTGGGGCGACGCTTCTCCTCCCTAATGGAGGAGCCCCCCTGGGAAGGACCTTTGCCCTCCTAGACCCAGCAGGGATCGGACTTCGTCCCTTCAGTGTGGACATAACAGGACTGGTTCATGACTCACGATTACTTGTTTCTTCACAGCTTACAACCCCAGAGTAGTAGCTATAAGATATTTCTGGGTCTGTACCACCAGAGAAGGTTGAGGTGCCCCTGCCGTGATCGACACACAGGAAAGAGCGGTACCTCAAGAGTTTGTATTTGTCTGTATTAGGTTGTTGTGTTTGTATCACTAAAGCTGCAAGAGTGGAAAACAGAGTCTAGTGTCTATGTGACTCTGAATATAAATTTGTATTCATCTTTCTGGAGTGCTGTACTGGTTTGGGCCAGCTTCATATTGCTGCATCAGGGATATTATGATTAAACTTTTTAATTTTGGGAGTTTGCTTGAAGGAGGAACTTACTCAGAATGGAGGCACCATTGTGAATGCATTGAGTAGGGACTGTCCCATGAGCATGTTTAAGGGTAGACAAGGAAGTGTACAAGCTCCAACACAAGTTAGCACCAACTCTGTACACAGTAGGCACACATGGGAGGAAAGTACTCAGGTCTGACCAATTAATATCTATTGTATGAACTTCGGCTCAGGCTACAACATCAAGTACCTGACAAATTGGGCACAAGTGTACTTCTAAGCACATTCCAACATGCAAGAAGAATTTCAAGAGTAGGAAGCGTTTCCTCAGGTGTTGTGGAACCAACTGGCTTTCACCTAAGGGACCCTTCTCCAAGTATTAGTGGACATTAAGACCAGATGTATCATCTCAGAGGCTCCAGGAGTAATACTGTGTCTGGTTGGCATATCTTATGCCACACAACCAGGTCCTTGAGGTGCACCTGATGTAAAGCACATGTTGGGGCCTATCTTCACTGATACTGGATTCTGAACAAGAATTTTTTTTGTACACTGATTCCTCCATGCCCTTGCTGTTCCACCCTATTTATGGAACTCTTTGCTCCTTCAGCACATTTCTTATCATCATTTGTCATTACACGGAAGCCAGGTCTAGTGGTCGCTTCTTCTCTTGCAGCTCAGCACTCTAGCTCTCCACCATTGCCTTTTCACAGTATGCAGACTTATCCCACTGTCAGAATTGGCTTGAAAAACTGGCTCTTTGAATTTCTGCGTTTACCAGTTATTTTTTTATTAGCGCAATGACACCAAGTTTGGTTAGTAGTTACGCTCTGGAGTAAAGTTGCATTCACAATTATTAGAGCTCCCTGTTTTCCGTATTTACTGGTTTTTACAGATAAATACAGACAGAAAACATTGTCCTTACAGTCTGTATTTATTTTTAAAAGCAGAAAAATACAGATAATTTGACTTTGAGTTCCTCACCATGCTGAGATTAATGACTTTCAGGCCAACAGATGTACATATTGGCAGCATGGGGAGTTACAAAACTCAACGAGATTTCTTAACTTGAAAATGTGCTATTGTACTATTTTTTTTTTAACGTGAGTTTATTATTTTATTTATTTTTGGCTATGTAGCGTTTTAAAAACTGACAGGCATCAAAATATGAGTGCACGTTTATCCATTAAATACATGCAGAAATATACAAGTTATTACCTCCTCAGTGCACAAAGCACAAAATAATTATGGATAAATACCAATAAAATGGCCAAAAAATAAATATGAATAAATACAAATGGAAATGTTAAAAAAAATAAGTACCATAAAATCGGGTGCCCTAATAGCTATGTGTCTGGTGACTCAGTAAAGGCAGGCAGTATGCAACACTTCCATATGGCCATGGGGATCCCTTCTCCGGTGATCTGGCCCTCCCTCTGGCTGCTGCCTACTCTGTGGTTACAGGGGGTACCTAGTGTTGGCCCTAGAAGGGATCTAGGACGGTGGACATTTGGCAAACAAACGTAATTACTCCAACTAGCCAAGCAACCGGACATATCTCATGAGTCTGCAAGAAGAGTGTGGTGGGGTGGCAGGATGTACCAGCAGAAACATTTTTAATTGCTTCTGAAATTATAAGTAATCCTGAACGAAGATCAACCTGTTGGAAGGGTAGTTTAATCAGGGGACTCAAGGTGGACATAAATAATCCACTGAGTCTCTGTTTCTGCAGTCTCGTGGTCGAGCAGCATCACGCATAGTACACAAAGTACTGGCTAGATGGTAACGGAGCAGCTTGTTCTGTAATTACGCATGGCCTTTGTTTATAATCTGTTTGTGGGCAATGTAAAAAAATATTACCCCATATATGACGTAATGTTGGCACAGAATGGCCTTTTTTCCAACTCATTAAAAGACACACGTTCTCACGCAAGACGTCTCTCATTCTCTACCAATCCCCCACTCAAATCACACCCTTGTTATTTTATATTTTCAGAGGGAAGGTCAATAAGCAAGCCACGGGTTTCTACACTGTGTTTTATACAGTAGTTTGCATTGGATTACTTGGTGGTCTGCCCAGGAGAATAAGGTATTTTATATTTATTTAACAAATGTCAGTACAAGTGTTTTAAAACATATATTTGAATGTGGGTACTCACTCACTCCTGAAAAGTGAAGGTACTCTCCCGTTGAAAGTGTTACACTCTTGCTGAGAAGTACCAATACTGTCCCATTAAAGTACTGCAATGCTGCTGAGATGCCCATACTGTCCCATTAAAGTACTACAATGTTGCTGAGAAGTGCCATACTGTCCAATTAAAGTACTACAATGTTGCTGAGAAGTGCCATACTGTCCCATTATAACTATTACACTATTGCTGATATGTACCAGTACTTTCCCACTGTACAGTTTAGCTCTCTTACTGAAAACTGCCAGTTGTCTCCAATTTAAATTATTGCACTCATGCTGTGAAGTGGACATCCTTCTCATTAAAAGTACTGCACAAACGCGGAGAAGTGCCTTACTCTCCCATTTAAAGTGTTGCAGTTATGTTCTAAGAAGAAGAACTGGTACTAAATCAAAGAAGTTCAGGTTTACAGTACCTGCCCATATGAAGCCAAGCTCTGTACATCGCTTCAAGAAAATGGAAGCCAACCCGCAGATTGTGATGAGGGGGCCCCAGAAGTATCTCATATCTCACACTGATCTTCATTGATCCCGGACTGTGTGGGGTCCCCCGTGTGCACCTGAGGGGCTGCAGGATCCTGCATTACACGCCGAGATACTATGAGTATAAAATTGCACAGTAGCGGAAAATTGTTAAGTTGAAGAAAAATACTAAAGTGCAGTACCCACAAAAGTGATTTGTGTGATCAGCAGATTCAGGACGTTATCTAGTGTTTTGCGAAAGAGCTGCCAAACCAAAAGGCTCATGCAGCCTCTGACCACAGTTCTCCAGCGGGTAGCTCCAGACCAATGAGGCTAAGCAATTTGCGGAGGTGCACATACACATTCTTTATATTGCTGATTTGCAGTGACCACCACCTGTGTATGCACAGATTCCAGCATTTAAGGCATCCCTGATTTTTTGCAGTGATGGTCCAAAAAGCTGAAGTGCTCTTGTCTGGCTTTTGTTGTCCATTCAACATATTTCAGGTGGAGACAATGGTGGATACCTTCCAGCACAAGGAACACTGTTTGTACTTGTGTCATTTTGATTTTATCGTCACATTAGACACCTTTTCACAATCACTGCCAGACACACTACTAAAGATGGTCCTCAAGAATGCCTAACACCTCTTAAAAGGTTACCAATTAGGCAGAAACAAGGCGACTCCCGGTCAATAATTGTGGTGATGGTTTCCCCCTGTTAGTTTTGACTCTATCCTTGGGGACACAGAATAAAGTTGTTCCTTTGCCCACACTTACTCCACAAATTACCTCTGCACTACCCGCCCACATCCCTATCCCACATATAGACCACTCTTGACTAAGAGTGGGTGAGGTTTTTTGTTGTATTCGTAGGAATTCTTTGATATGTACAGAGGCAGAACTACCCACGATCTATCCAATGTGATTGGTTATCATACTCATAGACAAGGTGCACCCTTGTCTGGTGTGTTGAAAATTGGAGACATGCATGTTGGTCTCTTAAGCGTTCACTTTTATAATCTCCAGTGTGTGTTGGTCCCTCTCTTTCTACCTCCAAATTCCCTGCCAATGCCCAAAGCAAATTGTGAAAAATACCTTGTGGCTTAAATAGACCTCAAAACCTGAAAGGAAGACTGAAGCTTGCAGTCTCCTGTACTGGTGTCTGCTATGGCATAAAACTAAAAGATCAAACTGGCAATAATCTACCTTTTGCTTCTAGACCCTTTCTGGACGTTGAATGAATGGACTTTTCTGGGCCGTTAATGTGAATTACATGTGAAAACAGATTACAAAAACAAACCCTCCAAAATATAGACCACCAAAATCTCGACCTTACTTTTGTATCTCCCTAACAAAAATGTTGGCCTATATTTTTATCCTTAAGCCAACTAAACTCAAGCTAAATAAATTAGTTCTATTCTTACTTAAGTCTAATCATATTTTGGGGAAAGTTCTTGACAGTAATATAAGCTGCAAGTATAAAAATGTATGGATAAATTTAAGGACATTTTTGGTGATCTATGCTGTGGAATGTGTGTTATTGCAAATTATATTTCCATAATCTGTTTTCACATGCCACTGTTGTATATGTTCATTCTGGACCTTCACCTATTCCTCTATGCACCATATGGACACTTTTCGAGGCTTGGATCCTACTCCAGAAGGCCTGAAAAATATAGGTCTCTTCTGTAATAGCCAAAGTTAAACTCCATTATATTTTCATTTTTTTAAGTTAAGACTCTCAAGTCATAAGGCACAACAGGATGGGTAGTGTTCTGTAACAACAAGGGAGGCTGCATGGCCTGCCATACTGCTCATCCTTATTTTCATTACTCATAGTTGAAATGAAGAGCACATCAAGCAAAAGCGTACACTGCAAATATAAGATCACAAAAATACTCAAACAACAAATAACCAACAATCTCAAGCCTATAGACCTCAAAGTTTCAAAGGCAGGCTTTTCAACCAGTTATGTCGCAGAGGAATTTGTAGATGCAAGAGCAGAAGAAATGGGAATACCAAAGCAGAGAAAGGGTACACAACCTCTACCTCGACCATCAAAAAGAGGATAACTTAAGTTTCAATAATCAAACACATTGCTTCCTCAGTTCTCTTAGTTGTCAGAGGACGTTGGCTGAATGACAGCGAAGATACTGCTCTTAAAAGGACAAAGTTTAGCATCAAACCAAACTTAACTATTTTGTTATTCAGCTTCTCCCACGGGATAACAAGCCTTCGAGAGAGAAAAGTGTTTTAACATTAAACAACAACAGATCATAAAACTGAGAACATTCTGAGATCCACCCTGGATTTTCTGAAGAGCTTCCTCAAACTTAAAGGTATGTTTGAGTCAACTCAGGCCTACAGGTATCCAGAAACCAATCAATCATCCACGACTGGCCAGGAGGTCAGCAGACTGAAAGGAGCTGTGAACTGGATAGTAGGACAAGAGTCTTGCTTGTTGATTCTTGTTTTGTCATAGTTTTTACAAAACGTTATTATTGAGGAAGCTGCTGGACCTTCGTCAAGCTGAAAACAAAACAGTGGCTAAAAGCAGAAGTTTTTTTATTCTCGTATAACACTGCTATAGTACTCCCTGGCACTGGAGGGGGTTACTTTGTGTTTGGATGCACGCCTGGTGAAAGGACACAGTGCAGTCACTCTCGATGAAGTTAGCTAATAACTGAAGTGAGCTGACCCACTGCTCCAGTATGTATGCTGTAGTGGTAGTGCAGAAAAATGTGAGTGACATATCAGTTGACCAGCGGATAAGATGACTGGTTAAATACCCCTTTAAGTGGAACACCCGCCCAAAAAAACATTAATAAATGACAGGCGTTGTGATCCGTTTTTTAAAAACATGAAGGATCCAAATAAAAGAATGTAGCATTTGAAAGATGTTTAACGTCATGCACTTTGGAGTCCTACATCGGTCTTTATATGCTTCTTTGCCTTTTTGTCTTTCAATAATTCCGGGCCTGCTGTTTGTGACATTATTGTGCGAAACCGAAAATTTGACCTATGCATTGAGTTTATTTTTGCTCCTTTCCCTCAATAGCTTATATTATTTATCCAAAGATCGCCTAATTGGGAATTCTGTACACGCAGAAATGTTGGGAACAGGAGAAATCCTGGCAATATTTGCTGGAAGTGGGTTAATTTCATCAGTTTCCCTTTTAGAAAGAAAAACAAAACTTTCGTCCAGTTATTCTCAATCACGAAAGAGGGAGAGGACTCTGAAATTACCTGCAGGAAATTATCTCAATCTATTTTCATTCTTCCACACTAGATTCCAAAGGGATAGCTGCATTGTCTCAGAAGTTAACTTTTTCCCCAGAATTTCTTTCAGCCCATCAGCCTTCCAAAAAGCAGAAGCAGTGGGTGGCCTCTGACCTACTCATAGTCGTCCAGGACCTGACAGTTCACAGTGCACAGTCCAGATCTGACCCTCTCATGTAAGCCTCCCCTCCGCCTCCCCACTTTCACTCTCTCAACATGTATCCCCTTCAGCAGGCCTCCTCCCCACCTCACTCCACGGGAGCCCTTTGATCGGTACAAAATGAAGAAAGGTGCATGGGGCGCACACGGGCAGACCCTCCTAAGACATCTGAGGATGGCCCTGCTCACCTCAGCAGGCCCAGCTGCGAACACTCACTCACTAATTACCGCCTGATTAGCGCCAGCCCCCCTCCCGGACATGAAAGGCCCAGTCTCTGGCTCCAGCTGGGCCTCGGAGGAGCCTCTCTGCCTCACCTGGGGAGGCAGACGGATTGGAGGGAAGGTGCTTATTAAATTAAACAGCATCTCGTGCTCGTGACACCAGAGGTGCGGGTTTCTAATTATCGATGGCAGGGCAACAGCCCTCCCAGAGTCAGAGACACGTCTGGGTGCAGCGCAGGCATGGGCCTACATTGCACTCACATTTCACAATGTAGGTAAAACTATTCCTCAAGTGCCCCTCGTGTTCACACACTTCTTCCTCCAGCCAAGATGCCCCGGAATTCGGCCTAGGACTGCCATTTGACTCGAACCTTTGGTTCAAGAGGTGGAGGAGAGGATGCTCAGGTTCAATTAGTTTTGTGGTGTAGATTTATATAGCGCCTACTACCCCTGAAAAGTCGTTAAACACTTTATGATTTATTTTTATTTTTTGGTTTAGCGTGAACGCTGTTCAAGGAGATGCCGCGGCGTTTTCTGCGTGCGGAAAACGAACTGCTCTACATCAACATATGTTTAATTTGAAGTAAGGACTACGTACGTCAGTTTGTGTGATGCATTCATCATATACATTGAAAAGGTTAATGTTCCAATTCAGTAGAGTATTTCAGGTGCATTTAGATGGTGCTTCATACCACCGTTGAGGCACTGGAGTGAAGAATGCGTCTAGTGTGTTTGAGGACAAGAGTTGCGCTCTGGCGGTATTTGTTGTTGCACCTAAGCGAAAAGGACTGAGAGACAGGCCACTGAAGCATTTGATGCTAAAGTCTGATAGGGAGGAGAGGTGTCCTTATGGCCTGCGCTGCAGACTTAGGAACTGGGCAACCATTTTCGATTCCCGGCATCGACTCGACACCCTGTGATTCTGGGCAAATTGATTTAGCTATCCGAGCCTAAAAAATGGCTTGCAATTTGGTGCTTATGTTAAACACTCTAGTAGTGCCTTTGGGCAAAGCTCGCACTATATTTAAAAAAAACTGCAAAATATATCTAATAATAATACGATAGGGAGCGTGGTCTATGAGACAAGTGTTGTCTGTGCATCTGCTCATACAGTGTCCAGCGAGATGGTAGGGGCTCCACTGAATGGTTGTAGAACAGACAAGGTGAAGCATGTGAATACATTCCATCTTTGGAGTGGTGTGGGTCAGGCAGTTTGAAACATGTTGAACACAGGGCCTGGGGGTGTGCCCAGTGGTGGTGAGGGCGGGACCCTAGGAGCTATAGTTATTATATTTCTTCGCTCTGTGGTCCACACATAAGTGACAGCGGAGCATTAACATTCCGCAGTCAGCCATGGTGTATGGCCTGAGGAATCAATACAGGAAGGGAGCAACGCATAGGAATCATGATTATTCAACCAGTTGTTGTTGCAAAAACTATGATATAAGCCAGTGGCTTCTATCTAGGAGTTTCAAAGAAGCAACCTATAGAACGAGGCATTGTACAACCAGCTGTACCATAAATAGTGAGGCGCACACTGTTGTTGCAACAAAAGGTGACAGAGGAGAAACCTTTCTACAATGGATCACAAAGTATGTCTGAGGAGTTCATCCAGGAATGGCAAGGAACAACCCATAGGAATACTATACCCAGTCAGCTACAGTATATGCTCTACGTAATCTACTAACCAGTGGCAAGACCAGCCATAATATAATAATCCATGTAATGTGCTCTGTGGAGTCCACACAGAAGTGGCAGAGAAGACCTGGGCATTATATATCCAGTAAAGCTATGGCCTGAGGAGTCAACTGGGGAAAGGTGATTAGGCAACCAAGGAATCAACAGCCATCATGCATACACGTGTCAGAGAGGCCAACCATAAGTGGTGATAACCACTCTTACGGTGTGTGATGTTAAATAACCAAAATGTTAGTGTCTCCATTTGGGATTCTGTGTAAGGAACACAGTTGGCTACAGAACAACATAGAGAGGGCCACGGATGACGTTGAAGGAGGGATGTGAGGGGGTGGAACATGGGTCCTGGACCTAGTCCCACCAGCCACAGCCAGCACAAACAGGAAACGCACTACAAGAAAAAGCCCTTAGCCTATCTGCCATTCACCTGGATGTCCAGGCTAGATGCTGTGGGAGGTGGATCACCAGACTAGCTAGTGGTCAATGCAGAAGCAACTTGGTGTGTTGTACTGTCAGGGGAAAGGAAGGGTAAAAGAGGTCGACCAGTGTTATCAGGGTGTAAATACGGTACTTTTATAAAGGTTGAGGAAGAAGATTCTGTTAAGGGGAGGAGGAAGAAACCAACATGCATGCTGAAATTGCTTCTGTGATAAGTAGGCATGAGAGAAAGCAGAAGAAGGGGTTGGAAAAAAGGCCAGTCCAAGTGTCAGGATATGTACACCACTCGAAGCATGATCCCATCTATCCAGAAAAGGGATACTAGTGGGATCGTAATCCTTTGCAACTGGAGAAGGGAAGAGGAACTGTCAAAAAAGGATAGTGGAGAATGGGTATCCGCAAATTACTAGAATGCATAACAGGTTTTCCACAGCTACTCACTTCCAGGTTGGCTTGACCACTTCTAGAGTAAGCCAGACACATAGCTGCTGCCTTACAGAATGAGTTGTTTCATGATTCTTCTGCTCTGTTATTCATACCTGTGTTTTGTGGTCATCACTTTTCTTTTGTTTTTCACTCTCTGGTTCCCCAAATTTAGGGATTTTGTCACCCATTATCTTTTGACTTCATAGTCTCCATTCTTGTTGCCTTGTCTTTCTTTCATGATACACTATGTTTAGCTGTTGCTCGTTAGCAGCTGCCTATATATGAACTGCTCATATTGGCATCCTGGAGTGCTATACTAGATTAATAGTCTGTCTGGAGCTTGTGACAGCATCTCTACTCTAATGAACTGGTAAGTGAAGCGTCTGCTTACACCTAGGCACACACTGATTTTTAAAAAGTACAATATGCGTCATTCATGGAAAATCTTACCTTACACCCTGTTGTTATAGAAGGGCCATTTAGAGCATAATCAAGAGATGGTGCAGGGTCCAAGAACAGAAAGATCCCTGTCCAGTTTGCAATGGATGCCAGTCCTGTGTTTCCCTTCTACCAATTTCCTAGTTAACTTTTCCCTGTTGTCCCCTGGTACCTCTGGTAGGGGTGTAGTATATCCCCTATACACATAATGGAATTTACATTCCACTCCTATGCTCAGGGAATGGATATGTCCATGGTCGTAGCATACATTCAACTCCTGTGGTGTAGTAAGGGGTATATGGTAACCATAACTTCTGTGGTGGGGTTGTTGGATAATACCTTATTGCCCCATGGTACTTTCATTTCCTGTACTCAGGGAAGGGTGAAATCCAGGGTTCCTATGGAAGGGGTATATCCATAGGTCACTCTGTACTTCTATTTCCTATGTTGATCGAAGAGGGATATCCAGGGTTTCAATGGTAGAAGTATACCCAGAGGTACCATGGTACTTGCACTTCCTGTGCTCAGAGAAGGGGTATTATCGAGGGTTCCAATGGAAGGAGTATATCCAAAGATCCCATGGTATTTTCATTTCCTGTGCTCAGGGAACTGGGATATCCAGGGTTTCAATGGAAGGGGTATATCCAGAGGTCACATGGTACTTCAATGTCCTGTGGAAGGCAGTGGGGTATGCAGGGTTCCTATGGAAGGAGTATATCCAAGGGTCCAATGATACTTCCATATTCTGTGCTCACAGAAGAGGTATATCCAGGGTTCCAATGGCAGGGGTATATTCAGAGGTAATATAGTACTTCCATTTCTTATGGGTAGGGAAGTGGGATATGCAAGGCTCCTTTGTAAGGGGTATATCCAAAGGTCAAATTGTACTTCAATTTCCTGTGGAAGGGAGGGGGTATGCAGGTTTCCTATGTGGGATACATCCAGAGGTCACAAGGTACCTTCATGTCACGTGTTCATAGAGGAAGTTAGCTGGTAAGATAGTTCAGATGGAATAGCTTGTAAGAAATGTCACTCACTCGCTACCGCGATGTGATTTGTAGAGTGTAAGTTTGAATTCCAGCAAGGTAAACTCAGCATTTCACCTTAGGATATCGGTAAAATGAGTGTTCCTAAAAAGGTGGTGAGAGTCCCTAGAGCAGCCGAACACCTTTGACAGCCCCAGCAAGACTGAAATCAGCTCTTATCAGCGCCCGGGTCAGGCTCAGCGCATCTGCAAACACATCATCCATCAGGTGGTATCAGAGCTCTCTGGAGGTCCCACAAGTCACCCTCTCTATCACTGCCCTGTCAATGACAGGGCGCGCTACAGCACTCAGCAGACTCTACTACACTCAGACAGTAATCCCCTGCTGCTCATGACTGATGCACTTACTCGGGAATAGTGCCATCTCACTAAGGGTGAACCGAGCGACTAGAAAACTGCAAGTCAGCGCGGTCTCATTCATTAAATAAAGCACGGGATTCTAGGAGCTGTAGCCTCAATTTGTGTAAATTTAACTAACTGTATTGTAATCTCATTTATATAGCACTTACCACCCCTGAATAGGCGTTGAAGCGCTTTATGTCTTGTAGCATGCTATTCGGTGCATCATTTGTAAAAGTTTAAGTGCCAGGACATAACGTTTTGCCCAGAGGATCGCGGCCAACACTACTGAATGGCACAGTGACCAACACCAGATCAAGTATTTTTAATCCACCACCAAACACTCGCTGCACATTTAGCTCATCGAGGTTACTCCCTTCTCCCTTACGATCTTTCCGTCTTTCTTCTTCTTCCCTCCTAGTGTGTTTCTCTATCGTGCTCAGTGCCTAAAGTCTGACCAAGGAAAATATGCGCAGGTCCCAAAAAATGAGCGCTGGTGGCCCCACCTGCAACCACAGGCTGAAATTAAGCACTGATGCTACTCCAGAGCCCAAGGCTAGTAATTAGCCGGTGGCTTTTAGCTGTTGCAGGCTAATCGGAGCAGTCTTGAGCGCTCAGGATAACAATTCACTGGTTTCCTCCAGTTTCTTTATGGTGAATGAATCAATAGCTGGTAGGTGGGGCCATTAGTGAATTCAACCAATGGACACGGAAACAATGGTTTATTAATTTATATATATTTTTTTTTAAAACAGCACAATCCACGAAAATTTGTTTTCGCACTACTCTTGTTACGCAGTTCTGGATGTCACTGCATTCTATAGACTGCATCCCCTTCAGAACGTACTGCCCCCGCCACATTTCATTAATTTTTGTTGCTGTGAAGTGCAGTGCCCACTTGACGAGCAAGTAGGTGGTAACCTTGGCATTTAACAGGTTGTACTTGGCAAGGAAAAGATTGCTAACCTTGTTGAGATACAACCTATTCTGCCTGTCACACCGACATTTATACAATGTTGAATTTCGTTCACCACTTTTTAGAATCCAGGTTGACAAAGATTATGTTTTTGACCATTTTTTCTACTCCATTGCCCCAGTAAAACTCTTCTATTAGAATAAACATACAACCTTCATGTAACCGTCCGAGCTCTTATGGTGAAAGGGTCATCAGCCTAACCAGTATGGTTACTTCAACAAATGGCTTAGATTGATGCTATCTGCTCACTTAACAGGCAGCTTCTCTTATTTCAGATATCACACACGGACTCCTGAGGAACCACTTGACGTGACCCATGGATCCATATCAAGGCATGACATCAGGACAAGGAAAGAACCAAGTGGCAGATACAAGATACAACACTACCTACCGAGCTTACTACATCTTAGATCTCAAGTTTTTATATCTGCCTGAAATGTTCAATCTCCTATTAGTATCCTATCACTCTTTCTTTTCTTCTTCTGTGGCAATTTGATCTGAGTCAGGACCTTTTGCCCCAAAAAGGTATACTTTGGAATATTATAGTGTTCATGAACCTTATGTTAAGTCCACACTGCTTTTAAGCTACCAACTGGTATGTAAATTAGCCACAGGCTGGGAAAGGTGCCTAGGACCGGGTTCCTAGAGCATGAAATCTGTGATACCTCACCCATGCCATGCCTGTGTCACCCACTCCCATCCCTTATCCTTAAACCCGGAAGAAAGGCTCTGACATAAACTGACCTGAGCCAGATAGGTTTGCATTTGAGAAAGAATTCTCAGGCAATATTTATTACAAGTAGTGACATTTTAGTATACCACACTTTTGAATCAATCATGATTGAACAAATTACAAAGTAAATGTTTTCACAAAACTAGGCTAGACATCAGTCAACTAACATAAATCAACTAACAGCAGATTCTAGGTCAAGTCTGGCCACCCCCTGGTCCTTAAAGCACTGGAAGACTAGTGAGCCAGAAGTTCTAGCCACTGGGCTCTCCCATCAATTTATACAAACACTGAACAAGGCAAACTCTCCCAGCCAGGGTCGGATTGGGAAGGCGGGCACCCGGGAACTGGCCGATGGGCTAGCTTCAGGGTCATATGTGGGACGGTTTTATTAGCGCCTCAGTTAACCGGCCCACAGAGCCTTACAGTCTGGCAGGCACCTGCCAGGCCACTGTAATGTGTATTAATCTTTGCCATGCCTCCACCCACCGGTGCCAGGCTGGAGGTCTTTGGGCCATTCGCACCCCAGGCCCCCCATGCATCTGTCCCAGAACAACAGCAGTTTTCCCCTGACGCCTCCCCGCTGGGCTACCGCATTCTGGCCATGGGGCAGAAGGGAGTATGCAGAGGCCTATGCCTATGGGGGTTATCGGATGTCGTCCCCTCGCCCCTAGTTTGTTTTAGACTGGTGGGGGGTGTGGGACTGCATAGGCCTCACTGTGAGACACCATTCCCAGAAAAAAGAAAAAAATAGAAAGGCTGTAAAGTACTTTCGAGTCACAGCATCCCTCGGATTCCTGTGTACAAATCAATTACTTTCTCAAGGCCTAAATAAAACTGAATTTGATCGTGTGCAGTGTAACTAGTGCTCATGTAAATGGCTCCAATATTTTTGAGTGGAGGTCACGCCATATAAAACTACACAAAAAATACAAATAAACACCCAGATTATCCGAAGGCCTGAACCGTGATAAATAATGAGGACTCTTTACATGAAGACATCCATATTCCTTTTTAAATGGGCTTTTCTGCCTTTTGTTGAGGACTAGGTGTAACTCATCTTTAAGAAAATATTTTAATGTGCTGTTGCATTATGTATGATTTTAAATATGTAATGACCAGAGTTAAAAATACCAGCTTAGGGTGATTTTCTTCTTTTCCGTACCACCTAGGACATTAAAATACTAGTCATGCTGTTGAAAAAGAAAAAACGGCCAGCTGGAATCTCTAGTCAGAAATGTGGTTGTGACCATTTAATTTCACCTTGCCAGCCTGGATGAACTGCAGTGATTCTAGTTGTCACCAATTTTATCAGCTCTATAAGCTTTCAAATGCCTAATTTAACAACATTTGTCTAAAAATAAGCCCATTGAGACTAAGCAAATGGTGATCAATGAAAGGGGCAATCCGGGAACATGGGCCAGTTTTTTGTTGGGAGTGTCCGGGCATAACTGTGATCCCAATCTGACCCTGCCCCCAGCCCCCTCACAGAGAGAGACCCCACGGGCCAGCAAGCCAGCTGAGCCTGAAATCAGCCATGCCAGAACAAAAAAATGTCTCCTCCAAAAATGGGGTCACATCGGCAGTCGCACAGCACTCACCACAGCAAGGTGAGTGTACCATACTCGAGACCAGGCTTAAATGCCTCCCTGTGCCCCTGCCAACCGCCTGGACGACCCCACTGACCCCGACAAGCCAATAAGTGCGGTAGGCCCTAGCGTGCAAAATTTAAAAATAAGCACGAAAGGAAAAAAGCCCATTGGTGCTACTTCCCCCGCCCCCCAGGCCAGGCATCGCCCCCACCTGTAGCCAGGGCCTGCCATTGCAGCTCGCCCCTGTATTTCATAATGTACAGTTGGTTAGTACTGTTCATTTATATGTTTAATGAAACACTACAAATCACAAAAGGGTAGGCCCACAGTTCAGCACAAAAAATGACCAGACACAGAATAAGTGTGTCATTAGGATCAAAACACCTTGAGTGACATTTTATAATACACATGTGTGCAAAATACCCATACTAAACGCACATCACCAAAGGAAAAATATCTACCATGGTCTGTGGGCTAAAGGAAGCATACCCTGAGGGCCCTGAAATAGACTCGCCCCCAGCCACTCTCACTGCCTACCCTAAATAACCAATGATGGGGAGCACTTTTTGCAGTGTCTCCTTAGACAGAGGGCCCTTAAAAAGGGTGTCAGAAATAATGTGTTCTTCCCAGGGAGGTAAAGCATATGATATTTAAGGCTGCATGAAATAAATGGACAGCCGGGATCTGATATGGACCCAGAGATACTTTTTCAGGCCTCTTTATGGCTTCGATAAGTCTTTTTTTAGCTTCAAGGAGAGAAGCAGGGTTTTCCAGAGGGTAGAACCTTGTACATAGAAGGATGTTACCCCAGATCTGGGCTTTTCAAGTTTTACTTGCTCTCCTTGTGGACAGTACTGTGATTTGAGAGGGCATGAGCATCTCATTTTGGAAATGTACATCTGCTCAGTAGGTAGTGTGCGCCCTAACTGTTCATAATGTACTACAGCTACAGATGAACATCATAAGGTCGAAAATAAATGAGACATTATGCTTTCCATGAAAAGAAGATTACTGGCCTCGCCAGAGGACCGCACCAAATCGTTAACCCCACCCAAGCTTTTATGGGTTTTAACTTCGTTGACTTGTGACAGCACCTACAAAATGGCAGAAGCACTTGTCCACAACATCTTAACAAGAGTTCACTGCACTCACTGGATTCTGGGAGGAATTCCGTCATAGAATTCAACTCGCCCTCCCGGGCCATAAATATCTTGACCCCGAGATACACAAACACCTTATTACCCAAGGGAAAGGTCGTGTACAACAATACTGCAGCAGAGGCAAAGGTCGCTTCCAGCAAGCTGTAGGAAAGTGAGAAAATAAATGAGTCCTGTAAATCCAAGATTAGATAGGGGCCGAGGGCGCGAAGGATTCACGTTTCCCTCGTACACTCTTCTCACCTCATATCTTCATGTCTGCTTGTTCCAGCCAAGACCGGCTTTTCACAGACTACTTTTTTTCATCAGCTCGTCAAGATGGAGCGATAGCTCTGCTGGCTCAAAGATGGTTTCATTGTCTGTAATACTTTGCACAGCTTTCAGGCTAACCAAGGACTATGTAAATTATTTCCACTGAACCTCACTGTATCTTAATGTTTCTCTCGGATAGTCTTAAAATCTGGCATGGAACTGGCATTCAGGAACCAATGTCAGCTAAAGTTCTAATGTCAGCGTGGGCTATTGCACTTTGCCTTACGTTGTTACGTGTATTTATAGACTGCGCATATGCATAAGCTTCTTGCCCTACTAGCTATAACATTATCAACTGACTAAAAGGGAAAAAAAGAAACAGACAAAAACAGGAGACTTAAAGCAAAGGGAAGAGCACAGAAGAATAGTAATATGGATTAAAATGCCAAGTTTTCAGACTCAGTGGTAGGAGGGCCGATCACTGACCTGGCATTCTGCGAATGTTGGAAAATGGTAATGAAGCCTTCAAAACAACCTTAAGGGTATAACAGAGTTCCAAGTAGGGTACTTCATAGTGGTCAAATACCTGAAAAACATAATATCCTCCTATGTTGGTAAAATCGGGATGAGTGTTAACTTCCCCATCCATTAGTGACAAAATAAAGGATGAACTGTGTGTAAGGGAACAATAGGACTTCTGTAGTGAAACACAGTATACCCCATCGCCTAAAGGGGCTTCTAGGCTAAAAGGAAGGCATCCGTTTCTTTCATATATAACCTTATTTTTGTATATCCTCCACAATAATATCCCTAGAGGGGAAGAAATTCAGCTGGATGATTCTACTCCATATTTAAAGTTTCCTCCAAAATTGAGACGCACAATCTTAATGCAGTGATTAAGCCCTTATTAGAACTCCGGTCTCCTCTTTCCAAATGCGGTATGTTAGGTTAGGTTGACAGAGTAGAGTCCAATGAGATTACATCTGCCATCCCAAGGGTATTCCACATACCAAATTTAGAGATGACCATCGGCCCAGCAACCATCTCTGTACACTGAAATGAACAATCATCACAGTGGTTCCTTTTTGTCCTAAAAAATTGGTGAACGTCTGCCTTCAGTAGTGACAGCTGTACACCAAACTTGTTACATTTTAACAAGAATTAATGACCTTCACACCCTGGGAGTTTTTTTCCTCTCCTTTCCTGTCAGTACTTTTTCTAGAAATGACAGATGGGACAAAAAAAGGAATTACACCCTCTGCCTTAAATAGGGCAGAGAGTGTAATGTCCTACCTATGTCGGGCTGTCGGAGGAAGTATTCCATTGACGGAGTCAATGAGGGATCTGAGTACAAAATACTAAAAGTCTACTCATCTCTAAATGCAACAGTGTAGGAAAGTACCATCTTTCTTGGCATGTTACCCCCAATTTCTGCCTGTTTGTCAGTGTGTTTTTACTGTCTCACTGGGATCCTGCTGGCCAGGACCCCAGTGCTCATAGTTTGTGGCCTAATGTGTGTGTTGTCAGTAGTGCTTAACTGTGTCACTGAAGTTCTGCTAACCAGAACTCCAGTGCATATGCTCTCTGTGCTTCCAAATTAGTCACTATAGTTTAGTGACTTCATATTCCAAATCCAGTTGGCACACTGGACCCCCCTTATAAGTCCCTAGTATATGGTACCTACTGTAGGTATCCAGGGCATTGGGGTTCCATGAGATTCTTATGGGCTGCAGCATTTCTTTTGCCACCCATTAAGAAGCTCAGACAAACCATTCTTCAGGACTGCCACTGCAGCCTGCGTGAAATAGTGCACACGCTATTTCACAGTCATTTTCACTGCACTTAAGTAACTTGTAAGTCACCTATATGTCTAACCTTCATTTACTGAAGGCTAGGTGCAAAGTTACTAAGTGTGAGGGCACCCTTGCACTAGCAAAGATGCACCCACGCTGTCCAGGGCTAAATCCCCAGACTTTGTGAGTGCGGGGACACCATTACACATGTGCACTACATATAGGTCAATACCTACATGCAGCTTCACAATGGTAACTCCGAATATGGCCATGTAAGGTGTCGAAGGTCATGGAAATGTCCCCCATTCCAAATCTGGTACTGGGGGGCAATCCCATGCATCCTAAGGGCTCCACCATGGAGCCCCAGTATTGCCAAACCAGCTCTCTGAGACTTGCACTGCAGCTGCTGCCACCTCACAGACAGGGTTCTGTCTTCCTGTGGTCTGAGCAGCTCAGTTCCAGGAAGGCAGAACAACGCATTTCCTTTCAGAGGAGGGTGTCACACCCTCTCCCTTTGGAAATAGGTGTTACAGGCATGTGAGGGATAGCCTCCCAGAGCCTCTGGAAATGCTTTGAAGGGCACAGATGGTGCCCTCCTTGCATAAGCCAGCCTACACTGGTTCAGAGACCCCCGATCCCTGCTCTGGCACAAAACTGGACAAAGGAAAGGGGAGTGATCACTCCCCTGTCCATCACCACCCCAGGGGTGGTGCTTGGAGCTCCTCCAGTGTCTCCCAGGCGTAAGCCATCTTGTTTTCAAAGGTGTGGGGACACTCTGGAGATCTCTGAGTGGCCATTGCCAGCAGGTGACGTCAGAGACTCCTCCTGATAGGTGCATACCTGGGTAGGTAGCCAATCCCCCTCTCAGGGCTATTTAGGGTCTCTCCTGTGGACTCCTCTTCAGATTCAGCTTGCAAGACTCCTCCAGGAATCCTCTGCATCCTCTGCTTCAGCTTCTGACGGTCAGATCAACCGCAGACTGCTCCAGAAACCGCTGTAACTGCAACAAAGTATCCAGGACGACTCCTGTGACCTGAAACTTCAGCTCCAGTCAGCATTTGCAACAGTTACCACAGTGTGCATGCTCTAAGGACTCCCTGTCTTTACCTGGCACCACAAGAACCAAAGGAATCTCCAGTAAAGTGACACTTCCCTGCTCCTGCAGGCACCTTCCAAGGGACAACGGGTTATCTAGGACTCCTATCTTGATGACGAGCATGCTCCCTGGAACACAGGTGGTGGACCAACACGACCCAGGCTGTCCTAAGGTCCAACTGTCCAAGTTTGGTGGAAGTAAGAGCTTGCCCACCCGGTTCGCAACACTACCCCTGTGCACCGTGCCATCTCCAGCTCATTGGGCTCCTGTGCATTTCTTTCAGGAATCCTGCATTCTCCGGTGGTGTGGACCTTCTGTTGTTGTGCTACACCATCCGCAATTTGCACCTTCTTTGTCCCTGTGTCCTGGGACTCCCGTGGGTGCTGCCTGGTCATCTGTGGGCTCTCTCCAGTGTTGGGAGCCCCCTCTGACTCCCCAGTCCGAGCTGAGGCCCCCAGGTCCTTCCTGGGTCCAGGCTGCACCATTCTGACGCAAACCGCAACCTTGCTTGAACCAAGGCTTGTTGGACGAATCCAGTGACGCAAAAGCTTGCATCCAACATCTCGGCGTGGGACATCTCCTGCACCACGCAGGAACCTGCAGCCATCTTCTTTGGTGCTCTTCTGCCAATTTCTTCTAACCGGAGAATCCTCTTTTGCACCATCTTCTAGGTTGGCAGGGGCTGCTGTCCTTCCTGGAATCTCCTCCGACTTCTGGACTTGGTCTCCTCTCTTCACAGGTCTTTAGGTCCATGAATCCACCATTTGTTGCTTGCAGTCTTGCTCGGTTCTTGCAATAACTCTTATCACAACTTGTAGTGTGTCCTGAGGAAACTTGCAGTACTCTACTCCTTCTTTCCTGGGCTCTGGGGTGGAGTATTTTACTTACCTTAGGTGTTCTCTTACACTCCCAGCGCCCCTCTACACACTACAGTTGCCTAGGAGGGAATTTGTGATTTGCATTCCACTTTTTTACGATATGGTTTGTGTTGCCCCTAGGCCTATTACATTCGATTGTATTTTCTACTGTTTGCACTATTCTATGACTGTTTACTTACCTGATTTTGGTCTCTAGTGTATATATTGTGTATAATACCTCCAAAAGGAGTATTGCCTCAAAACATTCTTGACCTTGTGTCACTAAAATAAAGTACCTTTATTTTTGTTAACACTGAGTATTGTCTTTTATTGTGTATACGCACTGTGTAACTATAGTGGTATTGCAGGAGCTTTGCATGTCTCCTAGTTCAGCCTAAGCTGCTCTGCTACAGCTACCTCTAGACAGCCTAAGCTGCTAGAACACTGCCTACATTTCACTAATTAGGGATAACTGGATCTGGTATAAGGTGTAGGTACCTAGGGTACCCACTACAAACCAGGTCAGCCTCCTACAAACAGGTGGACCAAGGGTTTGGCACAAAGGGTACTCTATGGCATCTGCAACAGAGTACCCTGTCCTTCAAACTTTAAATTAGGCCCTTAATCATCGGATCCAAACTTGTACATATCTTGGCTTCTTCAGTTTAAGCTGAAGACCAAAACCAGTATGTACTGCTTCTGAAGACCTTAAAATGGGGATCAGCTCTAAGCCGCACAGTGGGAACTAATGCTGGGGCATGATGACCATTTGTTATCAGGCTGAGGTAGGAGGGTGAGAGGACTCAATAGCTATTTACTGGGTTAACCAATTTTACATATATTTATGATGATCCTTAGCTAGCTTGTAGTAACTAGGGTCCATATGTTCAGGTATAAAATAATTCTCCATCATCAGCCAAGATAGAATGGCCACAACAAGGGTAAGACATCTGGGCCCACAGTGGGTTTTTATTAAAATTTGTCTTTTCCTTAAAAACTGAACTTCCATTAGAAAGGTGACTGACCCTCGTCACTGGGCCTCTGACCGGTATCTTGTTACACACTGGTTATATCTAATGTGTGTGGTCAAAAGATTGTACTGAAAAGGCATTTTTTATTTTCTTGATAACTTTGGAGACGTTAAACGAATTAGCATGAAACTTTCCAAAAAATAGTTAATTCAAATTGGGTTCAACAAGGCAGGTTTTGTCCCGACCCATTGTGGGTGTTGGTTCCTTGACAATCTTTCAATTCAACTACAGAAAAACAGATGAAAAGAATTACACTGAAAAAAGCAAGGCGCATATCTCAAAAATAATGCAGTCGTCTATTTAGGGGCCACTGACCTGAAGCCTGAGATAGTGTGTTTTGCTGTGTCATTCACAGACCCCAAAAAAGGGTTCATGCACCTTAATTGTGGATTAAAGGTCCACAAACACTGCTCCCAGGTCCACAAACCCAGACAAGAGTTACCAATAAGAGCTGGGACCACTCTCAGATTCACAGACCTGGAAAAAATAAATCATAATAATCAATAATAAAAAATGAAAAAAATTAAAAGGGCAACCAGTCCCTGCTTAAAAGCTTTGCACATCAGTTGTTGGACACCACCGAAAGGTTGGGCATATTCTCTGCTGCAGGCCATGTGGTGGTGTGCAGGGGTGCGTATGTGTGTGTGTATTCACTTAAAAAACCAAAGGTTACATAGACATAACTGTTAGGCTCACATTTTACATGTACAAAACCATAGAAATTCACCTGTTAGAGTTTTATCTGCAGTAACTATAACTCGTGCCCGAAGGTAACTATAACTCGTGCCTCGCCTTGCACAGTATTTTCGTAAACATTTTTACTGCAAATATTACATTGACATTATAAGTGATGTCATCAAAGATGTCATGAGTGCTGTAATTTATGGAATAATTAGCAGTGGATGGCGGGGGGACGACTTATAGTTAAACCTTCCTAGTGATGGAACACTCAGCCCCCTCCTAATTTTTTACTTTGCCTCCAGAACCTGGCCTACCACCCAAGGGCTTTAAAAAACAAGCTTGGTTTTTAAAATATTTTTGCTGCAAAATTCGTGAATTTGAGGCAAAAAAATGTAAAACAAAAAAAAATAAAAATGCTTTTTTTTGCCCTTGCAGGACAGGAGCGAAGGGGTCAAGGTGTCTCTACCCTGGCCCCTTTTCTTTTTTTTCACTTTTTTTTTTTTAACGAGGGACTGGGCTGAAACCATGTCCCAAGATGGCTGCCAACACTTCCTGGATGACGTGTTGGCAGCCAATCAGAGCTGTGCATTTCCCTATACAATGTTGTCATTATTCGCAACGGCTTTGCGGCCACAGATATACAAATCTGGATTTCCTTAAATTTCTAAAAATCGACTGAATGGATTTACAACAAATAAGCGAAAGCATAATCTGCACACCGAAAGCTAGTGTTCTGCCAAATTTGGTGTAATTCCGTCCAGTGGTTCAGGCTTTAGTCATGCCTAAAGTTCCTAGGGGAATTAACATGGGTAACACAACTTTTTTGACCCCCTCTTTTTCTCAGCCCTGCTTGACCGATCTCTCAAATCCATCCACCTTTTTGGCAGAATATCGCAGCTTGGGAGTCAGCATTTTTGGAGGAGTGGCTTCACCTGGTCACATGTATCCTTCCTCCATGGTCATTCAGCCACGCCCGCTCTTACGGCGGAGAGCCTGCTCGTCACCCTTTCTATCGCTGGGCTCAATTCTAACCCCCCCCCCCACTTCCCTACAGTCCCATTCAACCGAGGAGATCCCAGAGACATGGGCTTTGCTTGCTGTATTTCGCCTCCCCTTTGCCTCACTGACTTTAGCAGCTAAGCGCAATCGCGCTTAATTGGTTCTGACACCTGCGCTCAGGAGCCATAGAAGCGTGGACGTCACTGTTACTACTTTTTTCCCGCCATATCAACTTTCTAAGCGGCACAGATGAGTAGGCTGTCGCAAAGAAGCACCGGCTTAATTTTCTGACCTTTGAAGCCTCGGTCACACACTGTCCCTGCGAGCTACTGGATCACCGTGGTTTATAGCGTAGTGCTCCCCTGGTCTCCTTTTGTTTATCCTGCCCCACCTTCTTGGCCTGGTGTTGGTGAAACTCAGTGCCCGCAATCATCTCTCCTGCTCCCAATCAATTGGACTTGGCCAGTAATGAGGACTGGGTGACTGAGAGGTATGCAGTGGGAAAGGGGTGCAATTGTAGTTCCAGTACCTTTTCTTTTTCTCTGTACCTCTTGTATATATGAGTTTCAGGAGAGAACTCTGGGCACCACATGTTTATTTACAAATTAAGCACTGGCTACAGTGGATCTTCACAGCAATGACAACAGGCCATAAGGAGGTGATCCATTACTTAGATGATTTCTTAGTGCTGACGCCGCCTGGCTCTGAGGTATGCTCATGTGCCTTGAACTCACTAACTACCTTGTTCAAGGATCTTGAGGTTCCCCTGGCGCCTGATAAAAGTTGGCCCCACCACTTGTCTCGCCTTCCGTGGCACTGAAATAGATACCAGGGCCGGGGAGTACCGCCTTACCTCAGAAAAGGTATTTGCTTTAAGGCAGTCAATTGACAACATATTAGCCCTAAATAAGATGACCCAGCATCAGCTCCAAGTGCTAGCTGAACAGCTGAATTTCGCCTTGCGGATTATTTCCATGCCACACCGATTTTCACGATCAATCACAAGATCAATCACAAGAGCAATGGCCAGCCTCGCAGTAAAAGATCATCAGTCGCAGCTCTCGGCTTAGGTAAAGGAGGATCTGAGAATCTGGTGCGGTTTTCTGCAGCACTTCAATGGCTCAGTCACTTCCTTCTGGACAATATCCAATCACGCTCTTGTCCTATTCATGGATGCTATAGGCAGGGTAGGGTTTGGCACCATTGTGGGTACAGAATGGTTTAGAGGCAATTGGTCCGCCGCCTGGCATGTCAGCTGAATTACGAGGAATGTAGCCTTTTTGGAATTGGTTCCCATTGTAGTAGAGGTAACCAAATGGGCAAATGTTTTCTAGAACAGGAGCGTGGTCTTTTTGTCTAACAACATGTCAGTAATTGAGGTTATCAACAGGCTGGGGGCTTCTTGCAAGTGAGTTCTAAGATTACTCAAACATTTGGTTTTGCTGTGTCTGAAGTCTAATTTGTTTAGAGCATGTGCCTGGGATTCACAATAATGCTGCTGATGCCTTGTCCTGCTCCAAGTTACAGTATTTTCAGAATTTTCACCGAGAGGCAGCAGAGAAGATGACAGAGTTACCATCATATCTGTGGCGGATTGGAGTCCTGCCCTCCTGCATTTAGTGGCAGCCTCACTAACAAAACACACACGGCTGTCTTATGAAAAATGTTTTATACCCTTTTTGCATGAGCATACTGATTCAGGCTTGTTTACTTCCAAGGCCATTTGTCTCTTTCCAGGCGCTCTCAGAGAGCAGGACAGGTCAGTCTCTTTTGCTTACAGCTATTGCATTCTTTGACAAACTTCGAGGCATAAGGGATGTCAGACATTGCTTTTTGGTTAAGAATGTGTTGTCAGGCTGGGCTAGACTCAACGGCAGTGTTAAGGACAGCAGACGTCCTCTTAATTCACATATTCTGGGACTCTTGTTGAACAACATGTGCAAGGCATGTAGCTCTCCTTACAGGACAATATTGTTTGCACTCACATTTACACTGGCATTCTGCGGTGCCTTCAGGGCCAGTGAACTGGTATGGTCTTCCAAGCCTGATTATGCAGGCGGCCTACACTGAGCAGGTGTCTGTCTGGACCAACAGGGGCTCCCCATATGGCTGAGGAAATCCAAGACCGATCAGGACGGGAAAAGGACAGAAAATTAACTTGGATCAGCCACAGGCTCCCCTATTTGCCCAGTGTATCGCTTGGAGTCATACTTAGCTGTTTGGCCTAATTTCACTACTCTTGCATTAGTCATCGATGACAACAGGGACTGCCTCTCATGCTACCAGTTTGAAGCGGTCTTGTCTTTCGCCCTTAAGGCAGAAGGGGTCACCTCAGTCGGTTACTCCTCACACTCCTTTAGAATAGGTGTCACTACTTTTGCGGCTAAGGAAGCCTTTCCCATAGGGATGTCCACAGGATAGGCAGATAGTCTTCGGAGTCTTACAAGCTTTACATTCGCCTTGACTTCCATTGAGGCTGCACTGGTGGCGTATCTGTTACCACATCTTTTTATAACGCCTGTGTTTTTCTCTTTTCTAGTAGGTTGCCTTCTATGGTTGGGTGGATCATTCGCCATTCCTTAGTTCAGTGAGTGGCGTACAGGTTGCAAACTGCACCTTAAGCCAAAGACAGAGACTTTGAGAGACATCTCCTTTTGGTGGTGCGGAATCAAGGCCTATGGATTTCACAGCTGAGGCAGTTGATTGAGGAGTCCAGGAGTTGTGAGGGACTCCAGTTCCTGGAGCTGATCATCATACATCTTGGTGATATTGACTTGGTGAAGCTGGGCTGCAAGGGCCTTGGGGAAGCAATTTTGAACGCTTTTGCACACATTGGTAGGATTTTTCCAGATGCAGTCAATGCTTGATCTCACATGATGCCACGTCGCAATTGGGGCAAGGACATTAGGTCCAGACCAGTTAATGTATCCATTAGGCGATTGAATTCCAATATGTCTAAGCTATGCCCTGGCCAATTTTGGAATATCCCACATAAATTGCTTAAGGATGATAGTATGTTCCACTGTGATGGTGTGCATCTCTCCGATGGTAAGGAACAGATTTGTTTATAGATGACATATGGGCGTTTACTCAGTCTCTTTTTTCCAGTCGGGAGGGCAAAGGCCCTTTTTGACCTTATGAATGGAGCATTACTCTCAGGTCCACTTCCAGTCAGCAGAGGGGTACTTTGGCTCATAATTCACAGAATAGCAGCATTGGTAGGGTGCAGCAATCCTGATCCAACCATGGGATGTACACACCAGCTTAGGGCCTAGAGCTCAAGGTTTACTAATGTTGGGCATTAGGCTGTAGCTCCTGGTTACACTAATTGCAGCCCCTCAGGCAGACAGGTGTTCCAGGGGCGCGACCTTGGTATGAAGACAAGAGTACAGTGTGGTCGAGACCACCCCTCACAAATGCAGGTGGTTCCACCTGCATGACTCAAAGGTTAGAAAAGACTGCCAAAGACCCTGGTGTTAGATGTTCATTGCGGGGATCTCTTCTACATACGGTGTATTCTTGCCCTTATGATTATGTTATGATTCTGTCACATTTATCACTTACAATGTACTTCATTGCGTACTGTGTGATGTTAACTCATACATGTTTTTGTTTTTTGCCTCTTCACAATGTTAATCTAATTTTGAGTTCTTCACTTACCTGTAATAAACATAACTATCCCACAAAATACTGAGTTTGTTGGTCGGTGTCTCGTTTGAGTTGTGGGCGG
Organism: Pleurodeles waltl; assembly: GCF_031143425.1. Taxonomy (NCBI): domain Eukaryota; kingdom Metazoa; phylum Chordata; class Amphibia; order Caudata; family Salamandridae; genus Pleurodeles; species Pleurodeles waltl. The sequence continues at coordinate 661,929,619 of NC_090451.1, forward strand.
ACACGGACCAGTCTGAAGGTATGCAGGTCCTATTAAATCCCCACCGTGGGAGCAAACACCAAGTCCACTCCCATCAGACAGGAGATTCAAAAATGTTCATGGCTGCTGGGAGCAAACTTTAGATCTGTTTCTCTGCCCATAGTCATGCGAGCAGAGAAAGAGATCTAAATATTGCTCTGGATGAAATTGGCACATGCAGAGGGCTACATGCCCTCCTCCCCAAAAGAATTACACTGGGCCCAGTGGACGGGGTACCTGGGGCCGCAATTGGCCTAGTACAGGGGGTCACATGCTCCCCTCCCCAAGCAAGCATGCTGGGCCCCAGGGGATGTGGTATATGGGGCCAAAGTGGGGCCAGGGATGGGGGCCATGTTCCCCCTCCCCCAGACAAGCAGACTAGGACCCTGGGATGGGGTCCCGTGGCTGAAATCACCCCTGCCTGGTGATAAATAAAGCAGGGCCACAGAGAATGGGGTCCCTGGGGCCAAATTTAGCCTGAAAAGGGGTGGCTGCGTGCCCCTCCTCCCCCTGAAAAAGATGCTTGGTCCCAGGGTATGGGGTTCCTGAGGCCAAAATCGGCCCAGAGAGCCTCCCCCTGTAAAATGTGCTGTGCGCTGGGGGATGGTGTCCCCAGAGTCTAAAAACTGCATTGGGACCCAGGGGTGTGGTCCCTGGGGCCGACTGCCCCTTCACTTAAAGATCATGCCAGCCCTAATAGATGGGGTCCCCAGGGCCAAAATTGGTTCTAGGATATGGCCACATGTTCAATCTCCCCTTCATTTAAAATAGTGTCCCAGTGGAATGGGGTCCCAAAGGCCTAACAAGGCTTGGAGAAGTGGGAGGCACATGGCTCCCTCCCTTTATTTAAATAAGTGGTACCAGGGAAGACCGTCCTCTGAGTTGATAACAGCTCTGGGAGAGGGACCAGGCACCCCCCCCCATCCCCTTTAATTTAAAACAAAACTGCCCTGGGGTATGGGGTCCCCAGGGCCAGGCCCTATGCCGAACACCCCACTGCATGTGGGGTTGGTTGTATGGAGTGCCACTTGCCTCCCCAACAATGCCAACAGTAACATGAAAACTGTGAGCCAATAAACAGTGTTTTTCTTGTGTCTATTCACAAGAGGTGATGCCTCCAGCGGATCACAATGCCCCCATGGTCCATCAACGATGGTAATAAATAGCATCCTACTCTCTGTGGATCTGCATACATGGTTTAACCCATGCTGGTTTGCTGTGTGAAGCATTTATAAACATGGGATTTAACCAGAATCAGAATACAGCGGTTCTGTTCCCAGAGAGAGAATCATACTGAACAGGCCTCATGAGTATTAGTGAATTATTTTCCCCTTCCATGGAATGGCATTAAACATGCATTGTGAGAGATAGTAAGCAGTATTTTCTCTTATCAGGTACATTGTACAACAGAAATCTGTGAAAATGTGCTTATTACTGTGCCTGATCTAAAAAATCCTGCTACTTAGCTTTGGCAAGGAAAATAAGTGTTGCACAATAACACATTTTTTAGAACAACTACACTAACAAGTACACATTCACACATTTAACTACAGTGCAAAGGTATAATTTGATTTTATTACCAGAGTATAGCAAAATTGACATGAGAAAACGCATTTTATTGCCACACGGACTACATGTAACAACTACTTTACACATGGAAACAACTCTCATTCTATTTATGAGGTATCTTCATTGTGACTTTGCTATACTACACAAAATGTATCCCCTTCCCTTGCACTCTTGATTTGGTCAAAAACATTTTTGTTCAAACAAATACCATGGTATAAATCATATATTCATATTTGCAGAGCATAATATGCTCTTTATTACCATTTTACCTTTAACAAGGGAGGAGAGGGCCACCATGACTCACTCGAGGTTTCGCCTCCCATGAGAATCGTCCAGCCATGCATTATTTTTTCCTAAAAGAATTAGCCAGCCTGCATTTTCCTAACTGAAAATATATAATAAATACATTTAGTGTTGCCTGCAAATGGGTTGCGGTGCTGTTGAGCATTAACAATACGACAGTAGTTGTCTTTTCATTATTGGCAAAAATCACTGGCTAAGCCAAGGGGTTGAAAAGGCGAGACCTATGCACTCCTATGTACATCATCTTTCGTCACTAAACTGTGTCCTTTGACAAAGTTTCCTGGTAGAAAAATTTGATTTATCAACTTACCCCCAAAAAAGTTTTTAGAAGAGATGTTTATCTGTGCAGAAGTGTTCCACGATTATGCACTTGGAGGGATGCATTCAAGGATGATGCTATCTATGTAGATCCCACGAGGAAGACTTATTATTCGTATTTTTTTAAATATATTTTGGGTCCTTTATACTCCTTAACTCTGTCCTGATTTCCCAGCGGAAACCACTGCATTAAATGCAGTGTAATCCATAAACATACATATGGATGTCTCTGAGGACATGAGAGAAAGCAGTCTTACATTATTATTTCTAGTGGTCATTTGGACCTAGAGGGAAAAGTAAATATTCTGTAGCAGGTTAGTGCCTCGGGCAGCGGGGGAAACCTCAAGATTCCCTTTAAGGCCTGCCCATACCATCTCTAATCCTCTGGCTCCAGTCCCTTGTCGCCGCCCCCACCCCCGGGTATAAGGAACTGGAGACACTTGAAATGGGAAACCGCCCTACGGTAAACAACTGCCCCATCTGAAGCCAGTGTTATGGTGCCAGCTGCACCCCACGGGGGGAGCTGAGCCTGGAGCCGGCCTGTCCTGGGTGCCCGGCTGAAACGACTTTGTCTAGCCGCTGCCCCACTTCCCAGGAAGGCCCCTGAATGGGCGCATACCTCGACCAGCCAAGCGGCAAAGTGGCCGCAGCAGAGGGGGAGGCCGCGTCCGCTTTAATTTACAAAAAAACACAACCATTTAAAGCAAGACAACAATAAAAAAAGAAATCTTGGGCGGTAACGCCAAAACACAACAACTGCGGGTCACTGTGCCCAAATTCAGGCAGATAATTGGGGCCAGGGGATCAAGCGCCCTGTTTTGGGTTAGCTCCAGGAGGGGATTACGTTTAATTTGGAGAAGAGAGGCAGGAGAGAACGTAGACGATATATATAGTATAAACAGCAGAGACTAGTGCCCGCCCCCACAATAAACTGAAAAAGGAGACACCTTTAGGCTGTAGCAGTATGCTATGGCATTGATACCCAAAATGGTACACAGAAGTGAAATGAAAAAAGATTGTAAAAAGCCATTGGGTCTGACCTTTGGTCTCTGGTTTGTCTCCAGTGATGTGTTGTGGGCATTGTGTTTTTTTTTAACGCACACTATGAGGGCCGGACTGATCATCTGAGTTTGGTGAGCCCTGAAACGCTTACATAAGCAGCATCTCTGGGCGTTCCAACACATAACGGGGACCAACACTTGTAGTGGGTTTAGATACTTTCGAGCGGGTGTATCAAAAAGCAGAGTTAAGTTTGCTTCAGACCGCTGTAGAACCTAGCCCTGTATCAAGCTCAAGATACATTACTGTAACCCTGGTGCCTGGCTCTCAAAGACAGACACAGCATCATTTTGAGAGCAAGACCTAGCTGGAGACTGTGTAGAGTTACTGCTGGCTCAGTGACAGGCAGGCTGCTGGGGCCTGAAGCAGATACCGATTCTCTAAACTTAAATTCACAAAGATTGTGTTGTGATTTACTCCTCTGGTAAACCTGGCTCAATCCTGAACTCCAGGACTAAGCCAGAAGTACTCCTGTTTTTTTCTCGGAAATCAGTATGAGTTAACATGTGCTAAATAACCCCAAATTCTGAATATTATGATGAGTTCCACGTACCTAATGGTTAGTAGAACCAGTATCTTGTGGAAAATGGAGAGACTGGTGGCGCGTGAATAGTCTTAAGAATAAATTGACTTTCTACTACTCACACTTGGTGATGAACATGCAGGGCCTAATTCACAAAGGTACGCTTACACTTTTGTGTCAATTTACTATTTTTTAGTATGCACAAACTCAATCGGGTGGCGAACTCTACACATAAAAATATAGGAAAGGCCTTTTAATGCGCAGTCTCCACCATGAGGGCGCAGACCCCGCAGTTATGAAATTAATACTAATAAAATTAGACTCCTAGTTTGTGAATGCCAAAAAAATAGTAAACTCACACAAAAGTGTAAATTTAACTTTGAGAATCAGGCCCTTAGTGCTTGAGTAAATTAGCAACTTTTACACTGGACTTTAAGTTCTACTCATGTGAATAAGGGGCTCTACGCACTTTGACATGTGAGAAATACGTATATAGTGGTGCACACCTATAAACACATTCTTGTAGTTTTTTAATACATGTGCTTCTTACTACAGTATTGCAGTTACATAAAGCAGTAAATAATAGGTGCTGTTATTAGCCAGCTCAGTGGAATTCATTTAATGGTCAATAGACTGATCGGAAACTACAATGCCCAAAACAACTTACTGCAACAGCAATATTAACTCACTGAGTAAGCCTCAGAGAGGAACCAGCAGAAGCAGTGTCCCTACTGGTAAGACTAGGTTAAAGATCCCACTGCAGAGATCTGGAAGTAATCTGCTGGTCACAGATTTAATCACATGGTACTAGGGGGATTACTGTGTTGCTGTGATAACAGTGTGTGCGACTTCAGGTTCTGGTCAAAATACTAGAAAGAAAGTTCAGTGGGCTGTGCATCAATGCAAAGATCTGCATGTAACCTGCGGGGCATACATCTCAATCTGAATAAGGATTACTTAAACCTTCCTTATTCAGAAGTCAATAACATGAGCATAATTAAGATTGCACGTAATTACCACTGATTAATAAGGGCCAAGAAAAACAACTGGTGTTCTTTGCTATATTAATTGTCATAATTAGTATAATTATACACTTAGAATTGCCAACACGTTTTGCATATAATGTACAGCCTAGCCGTGTCATCTTTCTACCCTATTAGAAGGAAAGAAAGCTAAATATCTTAATACAAATTCTGCATTCATTCCAACTGACACATATACAACTTTTTTTCTTAACAAGGTGTGATTCGTAGCACCTCATAAATAACAATACTCTCGGGTTATGTCATTTGTCGCGTGCCATAAATACCAGCTATCACGAGTTATTGCGGATTTTGTTGTTTAAGGTGCCAAAATCCACATGGTACAGTAAATAACAAACACTTTCCCCCTGTTACATTTTGGCAGGTTAAAGAAGTCTGAGGGATTTAACACACTAAGGGCCATATGTATGAAAGCTTTTTCCCATAGACACAGAATGGGTAAAATCCTGTGGTACATCTGGCCCTAAGAATCTACCAGATGCATTAAATACCACCAAACTAGTAATTCCGACCCCTGAGCAAACAGGGATTTATGCAGGGGAAGGAAAAGAACGACCCAACTCATTACCATGGCCACAGTATCTTGTTCTTCGGACACATTATCTTCACTTTTCCTCTGGAAGGGTATGCCTAAGTCACAGAACTGGAGTAAGGAGAACACATATGTACATTTGTCTCAATCACCTCGTAGCCAGATTGGGAAGGAGAGAGTTTCATCTGTGGGTGGAGTTTTGGTATGTTTGCCTCTGTCATCAGAAACACTGGGGGATTTCATGTCTTAAGTCTCGGAGCCGGAGGAGTGTACAAAATCGCAGAGACTCTGAGAAAACCCGAGTTCAGACAAGTCTTGTCTGGCACCAATGCTTTCTGCAGTCTTCTCTAATTTGTTGCGTATGAAAACAAACGCACACCTGCTTTCTCACAAACAGTTCAGAAAACATTATTTTGGGAATACTTATAAAATAATCTTTCGGACACACATGCTGCTCAGCTGTGCAGCTGCTGTCCACACACCTTTTGTAACCCTTTCCCTATATCATTTATGTACTCTTTCCTGGTGGACGCACAGACCACATACCAGGTAGTAACACTGGGTTTGGGAAGCAAAACAGACATTATGCTGCTGGCTTAATCATCTTATATCATCACCTTAACAGACAGTCTTTGGTTTGGAGAGGTGAGGTAAGGCTCACTCACTATACAAAACCGAAAATGCCACTGTCCTTCTGAGCTTCTATTTTGGCCCTTTCAGTTACAAATTATATTGCTGGTACACGTACTTGTTTACAATTATAGAAAGGCCTGAAATTCTGCCCCCAAATTCTAACTACTTTTCTCGCAAGGCCTTTACACATACCAGTCTGGTGTTGTATCTACAGCATTCCTAGAACTTCAAGCAACAAGCTAGCCAAGGATAAAACTTCAGGAGTTCAGGGTAATGTTGGAGACTAGGGGACATGATGCATCGAACTACAGATTTGTCTTACTCGGAATATTCTAATAGGAGAAGAAATGAGAGGGGGAGTCCCAATGGTTTGCCCTCACTTACTTATATTTGAAGTGGGTCGCCATTCCTGAAATGCTTGCTTAATTGCAAGTTGTTCTTGTTCCACAAGAGAGTAATTAAGTTCAAGGCCCGTGAATTTGCAAGAATAACAAGCCAAGGGAAGGCCCTGCCAGATTCTCTTCTTCTTTTAAATTCTGTGAATGTGAAATCTAACATAATAAATACTATGGCCCTCATTACGACCCTGGCAGTCCATGGACCACCAAGGCCGTGGTGGCAGTCTCCCCGCTGCGGAACTAGCAGTGTAGATCACCATATTACGACCGTGGCGGTCTGGACATTGCCAAACTGCCACTTCTCCACCCTACCTCCAGCCTGGCACGAGTCGAACAACCGACGGGGTTATTTCGACACAGCCAGCATTTTCCTGGCGGTCTCACCGGGATACCCCCCAAATACCTCCGCACACACACATGCACCCACACACACAAAATCACACACAGACACAACCCCACTCACAACATTGACCCCCATAGACATGCATACATACCCATACACATCACAAATGCACAGATACACTCTTCATTCCCCCACCCCCTCCCTCACTCATCTTCACACAAGCACAACCCCACCCCTCAATCGTACCTCACCACACGCGCGCACACCATAAGCATACATGCACGCACCTGCACGCACTCATGCCCCCTTACTCATTCAACCATGAACACACCCTCCTTCCCCGTCCACATGCATACACACACGCACCCTGGCCCACCATACACATTCACCCACACATGCATCACCATCACCACATTTACACACACGCACAAACACTTCCCCTCCCTCCCCCTCACATTCATGACACGCATACATAAACTCACACACACACATTTACGCCCCGCCCCTTCTGGGCTACACTTACCTCGTCCAACAAGGAGCTCCTCTGTGAGGGGATGGGACCCGGCGCTCCCACCACCGGCAGCACCCCGCCACCAGAAGACTGCCACACAGAATTACGGGTTGTAATTCTGTGTGTGGTCTTTTCTGGCATGGCGGTGCCGATGGAGGAACTGCCTAAGTGCCACCAACTGCTGAATTCTGCCGGATATCCCACCGCAGGCGGTGCAGATGTCCTGTGGCAGTCATAATACGGCAGTTGGAAGACCGCCAGCACTGGCGGTCTTTGGAAAAGACCGTCACAGTCTTAATGAGGGCCTATGTGTTTTTTGGCTGTCTTAATGGTTAGGCTGTGAAGGCACAGAGTTGGCCCAAACATAAAACCTCCCTGAAAATTGGATCAAATTTACAGTTGCATTTTCAATATCAAAACATTATTCAGAACATTTGCATAAACGTTTACAAGCTTTACTGTTCTCATTGACAGCACAGACTGAAAAACTGAGAAAAATTAATGATTCAGGAGTGCATAAAACATCCCAGAAATTTGAAAAAAGTTACAGCCATATTTTCAATATCAAAACATAATTTAGAAAAAGTGCATGAGAGTCTACTAACAAACATTATTGTTACCAATGGCAGCACAGAATGAAACACTGAGCATAAATACACAAATAAGGAGTTCCTATAATCCTCCCTCGTCCACTTAAGAAGGCTCTGCTCCAATGACAACTGAGCCCCAACCAAACATGAACACGGAGTCCCAACACACCCACTTTAGGGGCTATCTACATTGGCACCCCAGATTTTTCAGTTGAAAATGACAATCTCCTAGTTCCATTCAAGTGTATTAGTTCAGGCAGATTTTGGACATTTTGTAAATGATCTGCAGTTTGTGAAATGTTAAAAAAAAGGGCGGGGAAGCCTCTGCTCTGCAGAGTTATAGGCTGGGGGGATGTATACAGTTGTCCATTCCTTGGTTTTGGGTGACTGACTATAGGTAAGTGAGTTGGTTTCTGAGTAGAAATATTTCACAGGCTAGAACTACAGATGCTGGAAATCTTTTTAAAGACAGGAAACTTGGTTCAGAATCCATCAGCATATGGATGATCACCCAGATCCCCACACCTATCAAACTTTCTCCCAATAACAGGAAGCGGAGTGTTCTACTTGCCTCATGTGTCACAGGTTGGCCAGTCCTAGGAGTGCAATACCTCCAGGCTCTGCTCTGGCAGCCTGCTCAGAAATCAGGCTCCAGGTGTTATGATTCTGTGCAATGATTCATAGTCGACAGTTCTTACCGGCAGAGTGGAGTTGAGTTTTTCATGCATCATGATACCACAAAGCGGCTTATTTCACCCCAAGAGACATTACTCAGCTGATACCCCCTCCTATCGTGAAATATAAGATTCACTCAAACATACGAAGCCCAGAAACATATTGGTTCAATATAAAAGGAATCCAAAATAGTAATAAACGTATTTCTAAAAACACAACAAGGTTAGCAGCTCCTGCTTTCCACAATTATCTAATTTAAAAGATAAATGCAAGTAATAGTACAGATCTCTTTACACAATTTCATTACCTTTTATATGGAAATGTTGGAGAATACTATTGGGATTAACATCATCCTGTTCCTGAACTATCAAGTGTCACGTGTATCAAAAACAGCATTTATTTTACTCAGGGTAGATACAGTGTCAGAGGAAAGCAACTTGTATGCAACCCGATAGGGTGAATGCATAAAGCAGTAGGGAAAATCAATGGGTTATGTCATTAATAGCACGCAAGGTGATCAAATCTCTGAGCCCATTGAGAGCTAATATCACTGTGGAATAAATACCGGCCATTGTGCGTCCAGAACAAACCCCAAGGCTCTGCTCGGGCAGACAGGACTGTTAGGAGATTCATTTATTTACCCGTTCAATACCATGTTCACAAGAGACTTGTCTGACTCGGTAGAGAGAGGAAAAGAAGTTACCACTTTGGAAGAAATATCGAGGAAGAGATGCTGGTTTGGACGGATAAGAGTTGTGACACAGAAAAGCAAGATGTATTTTGAGGCATGACACCCATTTTAGAATGAGAGTGTTATTTTAGAATTACTATAAAACACAACAAAAAGTAAGAAAGCCCCCAAAAAATGGGTCCAACTTCCGACAAACGGTAATTAGAAATACACACCAATGCGGTAGCTCCTTGGCACCAGAGGGAACTACTTTTTGTGTTAATGTGCTTCCTGAAAAAAGGAAGAATGCAGTCACTCACAATGATGTTAGCCAAAGGCTGAAGTAGGATGACATACTGCCCCATACTATCAGCTGTAGCAGGCAGAGGAAAAATGTGAAAAACACTATAACAGCCCACTGAATGAAGAGGGCTGGCTGAGAACCCCTATAGATAAGTAGATTACATATCATTTTAGTAAAATCGAAGGTCTTGGCTAGAGCTAAATAAATTACACCAAAAAAGAATAATGATTTTCTATAGCATAAATCTCAGAAAGAGGTCTGCACACACATTTACCGCACAGTATTCTCAGCTGAGACTCTAAGACTAAAAGTTGCTGATCACAGGCCTCTGCTCTCAGCACCTCCCCTAATCCTTTCCTCCACTCGGCCACCGATTATTCACATCAGGTACACTCATATCCTTGTTCTCACCCCGTCCATGTTTTCTGCATCAGCCTGACACCCATCCACTCAATTGCCTTGTCCCATCTCCCTCAACACTCTCTTACCACCCCCATGCACGTCACCTCATCCCATTTCTCACCTACACATTCATTCTTACATCTGCTGTCACATCTTGTATATAGTGTTACCTCGTTCATCCAGATCATTACAGACATGGTTTCCAGTCTTGGACTTTTGTATGACAGACTGATGCGTTCTGGGTATTGTAGTCTTTTATCAGTTCCGTTCAGCTAACTGAGTGGTTGTAATAATGACCAAATCAGACAAGATTACATTGGTGGCGTCTCTAGGCAGGATTACCAGCATTGGTCACCTCGGCGCTGGGCTGCCAGCAGAGTTCAATTGAGTGCAACACATAGGGTTGCCAGAAGCAATGTAAACAAGCATTTGCAATGCAATAGGTCTCGCATTTACGTGAGTTGGAACTATTGGGGTCATGGGTGAAATATTTTGGAGTGGAGACAGTGACCATAATGACCTGGAGTAAGGTAGTCGCCCAACTGTGTATACTCTTATACACTGAATCCTCAGGACTCACCTAATTTCACCAAATCCACTCACACAATTTACATGTAGTCTCCTAAATCCAGTATTATGCATCAAATCTAATAATACTCCTCATCCACTCCGAAACTTTGCTATTAATCTCTCATACTCTCTCATTATATTGAATCTCCTGCCCATTCTCATGCACACTATTCATAAAATCAAAAGATAAACCAGGAGCTGGCATTTTTACACATTATAAACACAAATTTAAGGATTTAAGAAGCAATAGCTTGTAGAATTAGGAACTTAAGTGTGCATTTCTTTATTCCACTATTGACATCAAAGGTTGATTGCTTTGTAATGGGAGTTACTGTGCCTACAGGTATTACAAATGTGCTTCCTACATGGATATTTTGTCTGTTTCTATGCATAAAATCAGGGGAATCATGCAGGTGTCAGCAAGAAACCACAGATTCCTACATTTTATTTGCCAAAAACGTGTAATTCCTGTTTTTCCTCTGCTCCTGGAGTCATCATGACGCCCGGATTTGGGAATTCCCGTTTGGGGAAATAATTGTGATTAATCCTGGGTACTCGTGTTCGAGGCCAAAGTATTAATTATAAAGTTATAACCTTCCCCTATTTATGACAGGAGAGGTTTTTAGGTTGAACCTACCAGATAGTGTAAGTTGTCTGGTTGCAGGAGACCTATTGTGGGCTGACCAAGAAAATACAGGGACCTACAGCCTGCACGTTTCTTGAGATTGGTAGGTTTTATTCTCACTCATTTGTCTCGTATCCATTGGCTTTCCTTGTCCATTCTGCGTTTGTTCCTTGGCTGGAATATATACTCTTTATCATCTTTCTGAATGGTTGTCTCCTGCCCTTCCACTGCTCACTTTTAGACAATTATGTTGTTTTCTTTTTTCATAAGCACTCCATGACAGTGCATGCATGTTCTAGCTCTCTACATCGTGTGCTCTCCTCCGCCAAATGCCTACCCCTGTGTAACATTTTGCGATCAATCTTGTATCGCAGGCTTTCTTTTGTGTGCTTCTACCTCCAGCAATGCATTGTAATTATCTGAGGGAAAAAATGGAAGCATCTAATCATTTATATCCTTCAATGTTTTCCTATCAGTTGTTGTGGGTGTGTATTATAAACTCGACTCCAAAAAGGTGGGCGATAAATCCCTCCCTGTGCATTGAGTGAACCTTTGGAATCTAATTTCTCTCTTGCCATTTTATGAATTCATAGATATCTCTGTAAGAAGGTGGACTCTAAAACAACATATTCCAACTCACTGTTGATCGAGATGGAAACATCAATAAATCTTCACGAAGATGAACCTGGGAGTAGGCACCAATACTACCTTGAACTTAAAGAATTTGGTTTGTGGTTCGGTGAAACATGGAAGCTTGTATTTCTCAGACTTATTCTGCCAAAGTAATGGCCAATAAAAAATGCTGATTTCTAATGTCTCCATTTTGATCTATTTTTGCAGTGGATCAAATGTTCACTTAATCGTCTCTATGAGCTCCTGAAAGGGAATGGCTATAGGTCGCTACTGACAAGAATCAAAACAAAGTACACAAATTCTTTAAAAATGAGCTGCGAGAAGGGAAGCACTGACCGTCCTCTTTTTCACATTTATACATGGCTATCCAGAAAAATTACATAGATAGGAGTAGGTAAAGCAGGAACAACGGCTAATAGGAGGAAACTAGATGACAATGAACAAGTTACTTACCTTCGATAACGCTTTTTATGGTGGATACAGTGGCTACCTGTGGATTCCTCACCGTATGAATTCTCCCAATGCACCAGCATTCAATGGACATTTTCTACCTAGGTCCTCACGTCAACAAGGACGTCACAATTGCACGGCTCTGCACGTGACTCCGCGTGATGTCATCGGTGCCATAAGTAGTCCTCGCCTGCGTGCTGATGTCTGTTCCACCATTTTTTACGTGCCTTCACGACGAACAGGTGAATACCGACCTCACAAGCACAGCATGTGCCAATCCAAAAAAAAAAATATATATATATATACATACACACAAATATATATATATAAATCACAAAGCCTGTTTCTATAAAACAAAAATATATACATTCTATGATAAATGAAGGCTTGGTATGACCAGACAGGCAAAGGGGAGGCAGGAGGGACTGTGAGGAATCCACAGGTAGCTACTGTATCTACCAGAAAAAGCGTTACCAAAGTTAAGTACCTTGTTCTTCTGACGGATTCAACTACCTGTGGATTCCTCACCTTATTAATAGAATCCCAAAGCAGTCCCGCACTCGGAGGTGGGTGTCTGACTGGTCAAACCAAGAAGTCCTGAAAACAGAATGGGCAAAATGGCTATCCGTCCTAACTTCTGAGCCTAAGCAATAATGCTTTGCTAAAGTGTGGAGGGAAGCCCAAGTTGCTGCCTTGCAAATATCAACAACTGCTACACCTCTAGCGCAAGCAGAAGTGGCAGACTTATCCCTGGTGGAATGGGCCCCAATATCTTCAGGAGGAACCTTCTTTGCTAGTGAATAACAAATCTTTATGCAAAGAATGACCCACCTTGAAAGGGTTCTCTTGTGGACGGCTTTGCCCTTCATTTTGCCCACATATCCAATGAAGAGTTGATCATCAATTATAAAATCTCTCGTCCTCTCAATGTAGAAACTCAGAGCCCTTCTTGAATCCAAGCAGTGCAGTCTTTCCTCCTCCTTTGATGGAAGGGTAGGAGGATAAAAGGACGAGTGTTATAGATTGTCCCAGATGAAAGGGAGTGACTACTTTAGAAAGAATAGCCGCCCTGGTTTTCAGCACCACCTTCTCAGTGTGAAAGGTTGTAAAAGGAGGTTTCACACACAGACCCTGAAGCTCACTCACATGTCTAGCTAACGTGATAGCTGTTAGGAAAACTGTTTTAAAAACTAAAAGTCTCAATGGGCAAGAATGCATAGGCTCAAACGGTGAACCCATTAAAAAAGTCAGAACTAAATTCAAATCCCACTGAGGCATAACAAACGGAGTGAGAGGAAACTTGTTAGTTAAGCCTTTACGGAACCTATGAACTATAGGGGACTTTTAATATGGAAGGCTGATCAGAAAGGCAAAGAAAGGCGCTGACAAATAGCCTTTCACTGTCGCAACTGCACAACTCTTCTGTGCTAAGGAAAGGGCAAAAAGCAAAATATCAGATAAATGAGCCTTTACAGGATCAATTTGTCTCTTTCCACACCAAGTAACACATTTTGCCCATATGTCGGCATAGACAGTCTTTGTGTAGTGTCACCTGGCCGATAAGATAACATCCACCACTTCTGGAGGGACAGAAATGGAACTCAGACTGCCCCGTTCAATCTCAAGGCATGTAGGTGTAGGCTCTGGAGGTGAGGTTGTAGAACCTGCCCCTGCAACTGCAAGAGGCTGTCTATCCTGTGAGGAAGACAGAGCAGACGGCACAGTGAGAGTTGAAGAAAGTCTGTGTACCACACCCTTTTTGGCCATTCCGGGGCTATTAAAATGACTTCAGACCAACCTTGGCGAATCTTCCTCAGAACTCGACAAATCAAGGGTATGGGAGGAAACACGTCAAGTAGTTGGTCACACCAAGACAGCTGAAACACGTCCCCCAACGCCCCCTGCATCGGATATTGGAGGCTGCAGAACGACAGGCAGTGTGCCTTCTCTTGAGTGGCAAACCAGTCTAGCTGAGGAAGTCCCACATCCGGAAGACGTGAAGAACCACGTCCGAATGGGGACGCCACTCGTGATCAGTTGAGAAGTGCCAACTGAGACTGTCCGCATGTACGTTGAGAACTTCGGCCATATGGTTTGCTACTATGCAAATCCGATGGTCCTGCGCCCCCTGACCAGAGCCTCTCTGCAGAGAAGGTATGACCCTACTCCTCCCTGCTTGTTGATGTACCACATCACAGTAGTGTTGCCCGCCAAGACTTGAACTGACTGACTGCAAATGAATGGGAGGAAGGCCTTGAGAGCCAGATGTATCGCCCCCAGTTCTAACAGATTGATCTGAAACATCTGTTCCACTGGAGACCAATGGCCTTTGATCTCCAGGTACCCCAAATGACCTTCCCACTCTAGAGTAGAAGCATCCATTATAACGGTAGTCACTGGAGGTGGAAGAGAAAACGGCCTTCCTTGGGAAAGGTTGCTGTCCACAGCCCACCATCGTAGATGCACTGCAGCGTCTCTGGAGATCGTTATCGACTTCTCGAGATCCCCTTTGTGTTGAAACTACTGCTTGCAGAGGCACAACTGGAGAGCCCTGATGTGCCAATGTGCAAGAGTGACCAACAGAATGCAGGAAGTGAACAGACTGAGCAGACGTAGGACCTTGAGGACTGGAACAACCGCTCCATTCTTAAACATTGGAATCAACGCCTGAATGTCCTGAATCCCCTGAGGAGGAGGGTAGGCACGATTCAATATTGTGTCCAGTACTACCCCTTTGAACAGGAGGCGCTGAGAGGGCACATTAACCGTAAAGCCCAGGTTGAACAACTACTAGGTTGTCACCTCCAAGTGATGCAACACGAGCTCTGGGGACCCGGCTTTGATCAGCCAATCGTCCAGGTAAGGTAATACAGGTATTCCCTTCCTTCTGAGGTCCGCTACCCCCACTGCCAACACCTTCGTGAAGACTCGAGGTGCAGAAGTAAGACCAAAAGAAAGGACCGCAAACTGGTAGTGTTGCGACCCTACCATGAACTGGAGATACTTCCTGAGCGACTTCAGAATAGGGATATGAAAGTAAGCATCCTGTAAGTCAATAGACACCATCCAGTCTTCCTTGTTCAACGCAAGAAGCACCTGTGCTAGGGTCAGCATTTTGAACTTCCTTGTTTGAGGAACAAATATAAAATCTTCAGATCCAAGATAGGTCTCAATCGACCATCCTTCTTGGGAATCAGGAAATACTTTATATAACATCCTTGACCCTTTTCCTGCTCTGGAACCAACTCCACTGCACCTTTTGACAAAAGGGCATGCACCTACTGCTGAAGCAACAGGAGATGCTCTTCTGTGTAAAATGAATGACGGGGAAGGAAGGGAGTGGGAAACTCCAGAAAAAGAAGGGCATAACCTTTTCCCACTAAACTCAGCACCCAAGAGTCTGATGTAATTAACTCCCACTCGTGAAGACAATTTAACAGCCTTCCTCTTATGGGTAAAACCTGCTGGAGTATGGAGAGAAAACTACGGCTGCTTTCCTTGATGGGCTCCCCCAGAGGAAGAGGATGAAGCGGAATCCTTCTGTGTGGCTGCTCGCATTCTAACCCTCCCACGGCCCCTATAAAACTTGTACAGAGGGTTGGTAGGCTGCTGGACGTTGGATTGTAGCCTTCCACAAAATGAGGACCCACAGCTAAATCCTCTGAAGCTCCGAAAAGACCTAAAGGGTGCAGAAGATGATGCTTGGAGACCCAAAGATTTTGCAGTAGCCCTGCTTTCTTTAAATCGTTCCAAATCTGAGTCCACTTTAGTCCCAAACAGCTTCTCACCAACAAAAGGAAGGTCCATCAGCATAGCCTGAACATCAGAGGAATGCCAGAACCTCTGAGCCATACATGCCTCCTGGTTGCTACAGAAGTGCCCATAGTCCTAGCAACCGAGTCTGCAGTGTCCAAACCAGATTGAATGACCTGCTTTGCTGCCGCTTGACTGTCCTGCAGGAGTTCATTAAAGTTCCCCTGTACATCCTGAGGCAAAATTGGTACAACTGCTCTTGCCGTGTCCATTAGGGCATAGATATACCTCCCTAGCGCACATGTAGCATTCAGAGACTTTAAGGCCATACTGCCAGAGGAGAAGCACTTCTTAGCTGTCTGCTCCATACGTTTAGACTCCCTATCAGATGGAGTCACAGGGAACGAACCAGGAGACTGTGCAGAACAAGAGGCTTGCACCACCAAGCTCTTAGGCGTTAGATGCTGTGATAGGAACTGAGGATCTACTGAAGCAACTCAGTAGCTCCTAGCCACACTCTTGGAAACCGCAGATGTCGTGACAGGCTTCCTCCAAATTTCTAAAATGGGCTCAGTGAGGGCATCATTGAAAGGGAGGAGAGGTTCAGAAGACATACCTGATGGATGCAGCACCTCAGTTAAAATGTTTGTTTTCGTCCCCGATGTCGGTAGTGGTAAGTCCAAAAATACAGCAGCCTTTCTTATCACACTGTGGTAAGAGGCTGCCTCTGCTGTGAGTTCACCTCCAGGGGATGAAAATTCCCACTCAGGGGATGTATCCAAACCACTAGCATAGTCTAGACCCTGAAATTCACCTACAGGCTCTGGAGTTTCCCCTTCCTCCAATAGTTGATGTCGATACTTTTGCTCTTTCAAGAGTCTCAAGGCCCTCCTTCTCGACCTCAGCCTGGACTCCAAACGTGGCGTTGATAAAGTCTTAACCAGCGACGCCAGTTTCAAAGGTCGCTCTGGCGGAGGAGAGGGAGGCGAATCCACACTGCATGCCAATCGGGATCAATCCGGCACCAGTATCGACACTGTCAGCGCCGCTTGCACAATCATTCAGGGTAGAGGTGGCGACGTCATAGTCGCCGAACCAGTACCTTCACATGGAAGAAAGGGTACAAACTGGGCCTGCTTGTACACCAGTGTCAGGCCCCTGGGACCAGCAGGTGCACCAGAGGGGGGCCATAGATCTGTTAAATATGCTAAACATAGCACTAAGGAACGCTGATGTATCCGCTCCCAGAGCCGGAAAGGCAGGAAACCCTTGCTCCTCCTGAGGTGGCTGGACTGGCTCCGATGATTGTACACCCGGCTCCTGACCATGAGCGGATGCAGGAGAAAAATGAGCTATTGGGCTTGCCGGGGACTCAGAGATCTCAATTAAAGTTGACGGCAGAGAAGGCTGTGGGCTCTGAGGCTGAGGAGACACTGTGGGACTGACCTCCCACGCCGTGTGGCGCCACCTCGGAGGAGACTGCAACCGATCTCTGGACGAACGACGTCGAGACCCAGGTAGGCGTCGCTCCTTATGCGACCTCGAGGATCTATGCAACAAAGTGTCCCTTGCCTTTGATCTTCGGCAACCTCTCTGCTCACCCTTAGCACTTATGGCAACAAAAGCAAACAAACACAAATGATGGAGGGAATGCAGAATCAATCAAACATTCACCCCTAGTCACAGATCTAGGTTTAATCCATCAATTCTTTTGCTCACCATGCCACCCCAGTTTGGACCCAGCCATATGCAAATCAGTCTTGACCCTGTTCCCCATGGTAACAGTCCAGCCCAAACTACCAGACCAGGTCCTCTCTGGACCAGAAACAAGCAGTCTAGGACCAGTTTCGGGGTATCGCCCCTCTTCAGCCAGGCCAGCTTGAATCTGGTGGCATAGTGAGCACGGGACCCACGTCTGGGCATACCCTTCCCACTTGGGGCGACAAATGCAAAAAGAACAGTTGATGGATGGAATGAAGAACAAATCAAACATTCACCCCCAGTCACAGATCTGGGTTTAATCCATCAGTTTTTTGCTCACTATGTCATTCCAGTTTGGACCCAGCCATATGCAAATCAGTTTTGACCCTGTTCCCAATATGAACAGTCCAGCCTGAACTACCAGACCAGGTCCTCCCTGGACCAGAAACAAGCATCCTGGGACCGGTTTCGGGGTATCGCCCCTCTTCAGCCAGGCTGTTTGAA
Organism: Pleurodeles waltl; assembly: GCF_031143425.1. Taxonomy (NCBI): domain Eukaryota; kingdom Metazoa; phylum Chordata; class Amphibia; order Caudata; family Salamandridae; genus Pleurodeles; species Pleurodeles waltl. The sequence goes on from NC_090451.1 coordinate 661,947,746, forward strand.
TCTGGTGCCATAGTGAGCACAGGACCCACATCTGGGCATACCCTTCCCACTTGGGGTGACAAATGCAAAAAGAACAGACTCTTAGAATCTTTCTGGAATCAAGAGAAAACACTGCCCAGGAGAAGAGCTGATGGAGGAGTACTCTCCCTTTGCTGTTTTGCTTTGCTGGAGTGGCCTGCAGTTGCTGCTTCTGCCTGAAAAGAGTGCAAAGGGTGAATTTTGCAGTATGTCCTGCTTGAGAAAGTTCTCCAAGGGTTTGGAGTAGAGCTTGCCTCGTGTTGGAAGTCTCAGGGACACCAAAGACTTCAGTTTCCTCAACCTGCAGTACTGGGAACTGTGTGTTTTGTGCTGTTCAAGAGGAGAAACCACTGCGACACCGCCAACGAAGCCGCTGGCCGCACTGTAACCTGCAGACACTGCACGGAGTCGCACTGCCCCGCTTCGCACCCTGACCCTGGTCCACCGACGCCATCAGACGACTTCACCGGCATCGCCTGCTCACACCTCAGCCTGAGCCTCCCTGACGATGACGCTCCTGCTGACACCTGCGCCGATGCCTGCATCGTGGCCTGTGGACACCGCTCGTGAGGAGCACGAAGCACCGTTCTGCACCGCAGCCCCGGTCCACCGCCGCCAGCAACATCGACTCCAGTGTCATCACCAGGCATCCCTTCCTGCACCATGACCTGTGAGCATTGCTCGTGAGAGTAACGTAGCACGTCCCGTCCCGCACCACTGGCTTGAGCCTACCGACTACAGCACTTCCGCGACGACTACACCGCTGCCTGTACCGTGACCTGTGGACACCGCATGTTGCACCGCCCCGCTTCACACCTGGCCCTGATCTCACCGACGCCGCTGCATGCCGTCACCGAGCCAATGCCTGCACTTTGACCTGTGGGACCGCACATTGCAACGTCCCGCTTCGCACCACAGCCCCAACGCCATCCACGTCAGCACTCCTGACTTCATCACCCGGAGTTCAATCTGCAACGCGTGTGACTTCAAGGGCCCGACGACTCCTGCACTGACTCTGGAACCAACACTGCGACGCCGCTCTCCGGAGCTCACTGCGAGGATCACGTTGCCCTACAAATACAAGGTAGTGTTTGCGGGTCTTCTCGACACTGTAGCTGGCCCACGAGGCCGCAGCCGGCCTGAACTGTTGGTTTTGTTGATCACGACGCTGTGATAGCCCCAGGTGGAGCTACAGTAAATCTTGCAGAATTCATTTTTTTATTACTGTGTGTTGGATTTTTTATCGTATTTGGTGTTGTTTTAAATAGATAAATATTGGCTATTTTTCTAAAACTGGTGTGGCGCCCTTTTGTAGTGTTTTCACTGTGTTGCTGTGTGTTATGTGCAAATGCTTTACACATTGCTTCTGAGATAAGCCTGACTGCTCGCGCCAAGCTACCAAGGGGGTGAGCAGGGGTTATATGAGCAGGTATCTCCCTTATCCTGACTAGATTGAGGGTCCCTACTTGGACAGGGTGCAAACCGACTGCCAGCTATAGACCCCATTTCTAACAACAACAATCCGGCAAAAGCTCAAAATGAATAAAACATTTTGTAAATCTCCAGGCTTCAGTTTTATTCATATCATTAAATTCTATTAGTTCTCCTAAATAACTGTCAGTAGTGAAACCAGATCACCTTACTCGCTGAGACAGGGAGTTTAGCACCTAAAGTCAAACCACTATGTAATAATGTATTAAGAGTTTATAGTTTTTTTTATCAAAATGTTTTCTGGTATATACAATGCATACGGCATTCTGACGTCGACAAGGACTTTGTCCATGCTATGATGATCAACAAAAATAAATAGAAAAATATGAACATATGAGGCACTTCCTGGCCCTATCATTCCATGTCCTCATGCCATACGAAAAGATCTTTCACTTGAGAGTGGTGCCCCTCAACCTCTTGCCTATTCGTAAGATCAGATACTCAAAATCTGTAGACAGATAGCTACAAACCAAGGACACCTCATCTATGTCACCTACTGGCCTGACGTGGCGCAGAAAACAATCCCTGTGCCTAGTTCCTCTATACGTTTAATGGCCATTCAAATTGCAAAACCATGCCTCTGGCTCACACCTGTCTGGCAAGTGCATGGCCTTGTGGACGCCCCAAGCCTATACCAATCTATATCAGCAAATTTGAGCACTATGCAAGTGCATCAGGGGTTTTAAGCTCTACAAAGATGATACAAATGACGTACCTACTTGCCTGACCACCTAGAAAGTGCTTTGTGGTACTGGAGCTGAAGGAAAATGCCACAGAAATGATAATACAATAAACTGCAAACTCATGATGGCCTTTTGAATGACTGGCCAGCCACCCGACCCGAACCATCTACCTTGGTGGACTGCACTGTGCTGGTTCTTTTACATGTTAGCTAGCTTTTGCACATCCATCAAACCACTGTGACGGAGCTGTGCAGGGACATTCAGCACCTAACATAAAATCATAAATCTTAGATGAAATTCAGCAATCCCTAATGTGTGCAAGAAAGGAATCGGAATCCATATGCCTGACAGCTTATAAGACCACAGAAAAGAAGAAAAATGAAGTGAGCACAGAAATAGCATTTGAAGTCGCCGGATTCGACTCTGCCTTGTGGGCTGCCGCAAGTACAAGAGCAGGCTAACTCATTTCTCAACAGAACACATTTCCCCACCTCTGGCGCCTTCCAAACCCTAAATCATTACTTCCTTTGGCTCCTGAGTACACAACAGGGTCAAGGGCTGCAGCAAGTGAGCCAAAAATGTGTTTGTCTTAAAAGCTTCTACAGGAAACAAGTAGACCAAGAATTGAAATAAAATGAGCCACAAAATATAAAACAAACACTGGCAAAGCAAATCAGTCTGACTGGCAAGCATGCAATGTTTTAGTTACGTATTTATTTTTTTGAATACGAGTAAAAAAATGGCAACAAATATAAAGATAGAGTGACCGAGGAGCCCAGGCACGCTAGCCTCTGACACTGAAGTGAGCTTCTTTTCAAGCAGCTAAGCACGTGATCAAGCGAAATGTCATCACTCACAGTTCACTGACTGTCAAATGACGGAGAGGTATGACCCACTGGTCCACGCTGTATACTTTGGTGGGTATGAAAACGTGAATGACACTTGAACATATCAATGGATGGAGACACTATGTATGTATTATTCTTTTGATTTATTTGGAAAACTGGGGCTAATGAACAACTACTGCTGCCTCGTGGCAAAATAGCAGATTATTCACCCTGAACAGAAATGTGTGTTAGTGTTTCTTTCAGAGGAAATGGAATCTAAAACATGATTTAAAGAGTGTTTCGAGAGAGGATCTTCAGAGCTCTAGGAAACATGAAATTGTTGTGTGGTTCCTGTGTATGAAAGCTACAAGTAGTGTTTAAGATTATATCACTTACAGATATTAAAACTGTGTGTGTGTGTGTGTATATATATATATATATATATATATATATATATATATATATATATATATATAAATATACATATATATATATATATATATATATTACCTTCCTGGCAGTCACCAGTAGGTAGTTTTAGTTAGGACCTAGTTTCTATACGAAGTGTTTTTTAGTTTGCTAATAACTTTAGTGTCGTTTTACAAACCTTCACCGAATTTTCAAAACTAGTTTGCCACTTACTTTTGTTGCAGACTGGAAAGTTTCAGGGTGATTCATCAAGCAGGAAGGGAGGAAAAAATGGGGGGTCCCAAAACATGTTTTCCCCATGCAATTTCCCACAGGTATTTTCAACACGACTACAGCCCGAACCACTGGACGGAATTACACCTAATTTGGCAGACAGCTAGATCTTGGACCAGAAAGTGTGCTTTTTGTAATTTGGTGTAAAACTGTTCAGTAGTTTTTAAGTTATTAATGGATACATACATTAGTATATCTAGGGACTTGAATCCACGGATCTCAAGGAAAAGCATTACCTGGCTGGTTGCAATCTGAGAGGAAAGTTGTGGCCGCCATTTTCTTTCTCGCATAGGGCCGGGGTGGAAGAAAAAACTATAGAAAACAGACATAAGGGGTCAGGATATGGGTATCCTGACCCCATAGAAGAGATGAAGGGGACCAGGGCAGAAATGGGTCATTTTTTTGGCAGATCCACTGTGGCGCTTCAGTGTGGCCCCCGAGTAAACTTGTGAGGGTTCCGTTGATCCAAAAAACAATGGAAAAAAAACACCCACTAACCCACCAAAATTTACTGGGCATGGCTAAAGGCCTTGGATGGCGGTGGTTGTATTAACATGCAGTAATTAGACATTACTTTACATTTAAAAAAACATACAAATTCACTGAAAAAAACCAAAGGTTACAGGGATGTTATAGTTAGTTTGACGTTTTACCCATAGAAAACCATACAAATTCAGCAGTTATTATTATAGTTATATTTATTTGAAGAAACTATAACTTGTGCAGTTAAGTAACTTTAGTCCAAAAGTTGTAGTTTCTTCACATAAGTATAACTATAACTGCTGAATTTCTCTGGTTTTGTATGGGTTAAATGTCAATACTTAACTATAATGTCCCTGTAAACTTTGTGTTTTGTTAGTGAATATCGCGAGTAGGTAGTTACAGTTAGGACCTAGTTTCCACTGAAAAATCGTTCTTTGAGTTGGCTATATCTTTGGTGCAGTTTGGCGAATCTTCACAAAATTTCCCCAAAAAATGTGCCCAAGGGTCTTGTTGTGCATGGAAAGTTTCAGGCTGATCTGTCAGGCAGGGGTCTGAGAGAAAAAAAAAGGGGGGGGTGGGCGGAAGCAAAAAAATGTGTGTTTCCAATGTTAATTCCCATTAGGACTTTGAACACGACTGCAGCCTGGATAGATGGACGGAATTACACCAAATTTGACAGAAAGCTAGCTCTCGGTCCAGAAAGCATGCCTTTTGTTATTTGGTGTAAAACTGTTCAGTATTTTTTTAAAATTTTAAAAGAAAACGGAATCTATACATCTAAAGGTGCAAACACTTCACAAATCCTCCTGATGTCGTGCAGAGATCTGTTTGGCTGCCAACACTTAGCTGTCAGGAAGTGTCTCAGCTTCAGCCGAGACTCAAAAAAAAAAAAAGGGGCAGGGCATGTTTACCCGCACCCCCAGCTTTTGTGCACAGGTGCCCCTGGGACCCCACTAGGGGAAAAAAAAAAATGTATGGCTCATGGCGAAATTTGCGACTGAGATTGTCTTTTTTTTTTTTTAAAGTAAGCGTAGTCTTTCGTGCTTGTTTGTAATTTTGCCCACTGGTGGGCCAGGTGCTTGATTACAATATTGAGGAGGGGACACACAGGGCCCCCCTCCTAGGATTTTCAAATGCTCCAGGAACCACCATCTCCCTGTGGCCACATGCAAAACAAAAAAAATATGGGTGGCCACACAGACCACCACCTCCCCGAGGCTAGAAATTAAAATAAAATAATTACGAGCCATACACCTGTGGCGACAGCCACCTCTCCAGGGCTACAGTAACATTAAAGTAGAGGGTCCACGCAGACCCCCGGGCACCACCAACTCCCCAGGGCCATATAGAAAAAGGGATCCAAATATGGCCCAGATGACCACCACCCCCCAGTGCCGGCTCGTGCTACCACCCAAGGTGCCCACCCTCAGCTGACAAGCTCCCGCCAAGCAAAAGCAAACACTCCACTTTCAGCAAGCGGGAGCTTTAAAAATATCTGCTTGCTAAAAGTGGAGTTTTCATCTCTTTCCCTGGCTGCTAACATGCGGGCAGGGTAAGAGATGAAAACAATTCCCCAGCATGCAGGGAGCTGCTATATGTAGCAGCTCCCTGTGTGCAGGAGCAATGGCTGCTCCTTCCGCGGTCCCCATAACTGTATACTGGGTGCCCTAGGCACCCAGGAACATGTGGCTGGCCCGAGGGGATAGAGTCACGGGAGCTGAAATCAGCCTACGGAGGGGGTCGTCAACCCCCACCATACTGTTTCAAGGTGCAAGCTACTATCTCGCTTGTACTATCCAAACTAGTTTATGCCAATGGCCTCTACCATGGATCATCTCTATCTATTATGAAAAAACTACAACATATTCAGAACTCCGCAGCCAGGCTACTATTACATGTAAAGCCGCAAGCCCACATCTCCCCTGCCTTGATAGCACTACACTGGTTACCCGTTGCCAGAAGATGCACTTTCAAGCTGCTTTGTATCACCCACAAAGCTATGCATGGAACAGGACCGCTTTTTATCAGAAACAAAATAAACAAATACATCCAACAAAGAAACCTCCGCTCAAGATTGGCACCCCGCCTTAGAGCACCACCATACAAGAAAAAGACTATAGGTGGTACATCCTTCTCCGTTCAAGCAGCCAAACTATGGAATTCATTACCCCCAACTATAAGAGCCACAGATAACGTTCTTCTCTTCAGAAAACTACTCAAGAGTTGGCTCTTTCCTTCATAACCACCATATTCAAACAACTATGGACTGCATATGCCTATGTTGATAAATATTCTTTCTGATTATGTGTCTATTTCTAGTTATGCATAGTTCTTTAGAAAATATGTATCGCTACTATGTCATAACAATAAAATACACACTCTTTAAATCTGTTTGACTAAGTATATTTAGCCGTGGTTCTAATTATGTATTGTATGTACACATATGTGTGTGTATTCATGTGTGTATGTATGTGTGTGTGTAGGTGTGTATATATATATATATATATATATATATGTATGTATGTATGTATGTGTGTATGTTGTTCTGTGCTTGGCATGTTCGTGGGTCATTGCATGGCTCCTGGGTGGGTTGTTATACTAGATATCTATGAATCCTCATCTTATCACACTTACCTACCCATCATCATATATCATGTCTCTATCAATCTATCCTCCATTCCCACTATGACTCATCCCAAATCCATTCTACTACTTTCATCTCCTAAATAACTCTGCCTAAGCTCTTCCCTCCGTTCCACATCTAACTCACCAAACCTCACTCTACTACCATGACCTCCCAAACAACCTTACTAAATTCGCCCTCATTTATCTCACCCTGCTACTATGATCTCCCTAACCCTTCCCCAGACTCTTCCCTCCCCCATCCCCCTTTACTCATCCCAAGCCTTTGGGATGAGTAAATGAGGGATATACTCCCAATTAACACTTCTGGATTTCTTTCCTCCTCCACCCCTCCATTACTCCAGTCAATCAAAATAACAAACTCTCATATCCGTGGCTCAAATTAACTCATAATAATACTAAAACTGTACTCATATTTCCCGATACTAATCCATCACCAATTCTTGTTGGGTTCCAGAGCAGCGTGCTACTCGCTGAAAAGCGCTTCGACACCTCGCCAGGGGTAGTAAGCGCTATATAAGGATTAGTTACTTACCTGTAAATCCTAGTTCTCTTCCAGGGGTATCCTCATCAAAGTCATAAACATTGAATATTCCCGCCCTTGTGCGGGGACCCCGGAGCATATATATATAAAATACATACATATTATCATGTGTAAAACAGCAATGCAGGCTATAATCATAAATAGGCTAAAATGCTTTATTTCTATGCAAGTTTTTTTTTTTATTTTTTTTTTTATATTATATTATAAAATCACAATAGATGATAAATATCTACCTAAGCCCCAAAAACTGGACTTAGGGAAGTAAACAGCAGTAAATATCAGAGAAAAATAGAAAAAAACCACATTGAAAAACAATGAAGCATTCTTAGCCAATAGGCTGCATGCAGGTTAACACAGGAGAACCATAAAAACTTTGGCACCGTGCCTTTAAGACCCTGAGCACCTCCAGTATCCCACCATGCCTCAGGGGTGAAGGGAAGGTGACAGTTGGTTCACAGTTAGGTCAGTACTTTTTTACGGTGACAATCTGTGTAACTGATCAGAAAGATAATCTGTCCTGCACTTCTAGGCGACTTAAGTCCGGGGAGGAGGGTGGGTTGTTTATGACTTTGATGAGGATACCCCTGGAAGAGAACTAGGATTTACAGGTAAGTAACTAATCCTTCTCTTCCAGGGGATCCTCATCAATAGTCATAAACATTAAATAGATTAGCAAGCCCATCCCTAAACTCTGCGGACTGTCCGAAAGAAGTGCAGGAAAGAATACATATTCATGCAAATAGATTTCTAAGAGAGGCCTGCCCCACCTGGGCATCCGCTCTTGCATCCGAGTCTAAACAGTAATGCTTAGTAAAGGTATGCACAGACTTCCATGTAGCAGCCTTACAAATCTCGGAAATTGGTACATTGTTAAGGAGGGCAGCAGTAGCCGCTTTTCCCCTTGTGGAATGCGCTTTTGGCCTAGCCAGTAATTGCTTATTAGCCAGTTGGTAAGTGTTAACAATACAAGACACAATCCATCTTGATATAGTTCGTTTAGACGCTGCCTCTCCTGTTCTTAAATTACCATAATTCAGAAACAAATGGTTAGAATGTCTAATCGGTTTTGTTTTGTCCAAATAGAATTTCAGCACTCTTTTTAAGTCTAAAGAATGCAATGCTTTCTCAGCCGGAGTCTCCGGATTGGGAAAGAAAGTCGGTAAAGATATAGTCTGATTGATATGGAATTCTGACACCACCTTCGGAAGGAAAGATGGGTGAGTTCGCAGAACCACTCTATTATCGTGAAAAACCGTGTACGGTTCTCTACAAGACAGAGCCTGAATTTCGCTGACCCTCCTCGCTGAAGTAATGGCCACCAAAAAAGCCGTCTTCCACGTAAGGTGCTGTAAAGAGGCCTTGTGGATAGGTTCAAAGGGAGGGCCCATAAGTTTTGACAGGACTACATTCAGTTCCCATGGAGGAGAAGGTCTCCGAATGGGAGGAAAAACCTTTTTCAAGCCTTCTAAAAAATCCTTGACTACAGGTATCGTAAAGAAGGATTCCTGAGAAGGCGACTTACGATACGCTGTAATTGCAGATAAATGAACCTTAATAGAAGATACCTGCAGACCAGACTTCGCCAGATGAAGTAAATAGGATAGTATGACGTCCTCCTGAGCTCGTATGGGATTTATACCTTGTTGAGAGCACCAGATGTAAAATCTCTTCCACTTAAAAGCGTAAGAACGCCGCGTGGAAGGTCGTTTTGACTCTTTCAAGATGCTCATGCACTCCTGTGAGAGCCCTAGGTGCCCATACTGTAGGAATTCAGGAGCCATGCTGTCAAGCTCAGAGAGGGAAGGTTGGGATGTAGGATTCTGCCTTCCATCCTGCTCAGGAGATCCGGTCTGCACGGCAACCTCCTGTGAGGTCTTTCCGATAAGTTGAGTAGGTCCGTGTACCAGAATTGGCGGGGCCATTGTGGCGCTATCAGAATCATTCTGGTTCTGGATTTGTAAAATTTGTTGATTACTGCCGGTATGAGGGGAATCGGTGGAAAGGCGTAGAGAAATGTCCCTGACCAGTTGATCAACAGGGCATTCCCTTGAGATCCCGGACGGCAGAACCTGGACGCGAAGTCTGGGCATTTTTTGTTTGTTTCGTCTGCAAAGAGATCCAACTGAGGTCGACCCCATTGACCGAAGATGTCCTCGACGACTTCGTCGTGTAGCACCCAGTCGTGCGCGTCTTCCAGATGTCTGCTCAGGAAATCTGCCTCTACGTTTTGCTGACCTGGCAGGTGTACCGCTGTGATAGACATTCCCCTGGCCAGGAGCCAATGCCATATCGTTTGGGATTCTCGAGACAGAGGTAGTGATCTTGTTCCCCCCTGTTTGTTCAGGTAATACATTGTGGTTGTATTGTCTGTCTGAACTAGGATAGATTTCCCCTGAACCAATGGAGAGAAAGATTTGAGAGCCAGATGGACTGCTCTGAGTTCCAGTAGATTTATGTGATAGTTCTTTTCCTTGTCGGACCACAGACCCTGAGCTTGGAAGGAACCCAGATGAGCACCCCAACCCTGAAGAGACGCATCCGTCACCAGAGTGTCGACTGGAATTGTCTGGTGAAACGGAGAACCTATCGACAGGTGTGGTCTGTGCATCCACCATTGTAGTGATTGAAAAGCCACTGTTGGTAGTCGAACTCTGTCCTCCCAGTGACCAGTCTTTTGGCTCCAATTGTTCTCTAATGCCTCCTGAAGGGGCCTCATGCGTAGCCTGGCATTCGGGACAATGAAGATGCATGAAGCCATGGAGCCCAGAAGCGATGTCACCTGACGAGCTGTAGGTGCATCGGCTGTTAATAGATGTTGACACTTCCTGTGGATTGATAAAAGTCGTTCCTCCGAAGGATACACTCTTTGGAGCTCTGTGTTTAGTATCGCTCCCAGGTAGCGGAGGTTTTGTGTTGGAATCAAGGTTGACTTGTCGTGGTTGATTTGAAGACCTAGAGACTCGAAAGTTCTTAGAACGATATCTCGATGTTTTCTCGCCTGATCCGGAGATGAGGCCTTCACTAGCCAGTCGTCCAGGTAGGGATAGACGAATATTTTTTGTCTTCGAAGGTGTGCCGCTACCACTGCTACACATTTTGAAAAGACTCGGGGTGCAGACTTCAGGCCGAATGGAAGGACTCTGAATTGGTAGTGCTGTGACGCTATCTGGAAACGTAAAAATTTCCGATGTTTGGTTGCTATTGGGATGTGAAAATATGCATCCTGTAGATCGATGGAGCACATCCAGTCTCCCTGATGCAGTTGCGGGACAATCTGGTGAAGGGCTAGCATCCTGAACTTTTGTTTTCTTATGTACTTGTTCAGGAGCCGTAAGTCCAGAATTGGTCTGAAGAGGCCCTGTTGACCTTTTTTCGCCACCAGAAAGTAACGGGAGTACACCCCTTTTCCTTTTTGTGCCGGAGGAACCTTTTCTACAGCTTTCTTTTGTAGGAGTGCGAGAACTTCCTTGCGTAGCAGGCTGAGATGAGAAGGAAAACACCTTGCTGGCGGCAAGTGTGGAGGAGGTTTTTTGAAAAGGAGAGAATAGCCATGTTCGACAATATTGAGCACCCATTTGTCTTTTGTGATTGAGTGCCACTCGCGAAGATGATGCGTAACACTTCCCCCCACCGGAGTGGTGCACAGTGCTGAGGGAAGCAATGCCTCATTGCTTTGATGGCGTCTTTGCTGTAGACTGTTGAGGTCTACTTGACCCTCTGTCTCTTGTGGGTCTACGTGCCTGAAACAGGGGACGTCCCTGTCGTTGTTGTGGCCTTTGAGACCAGTGAGGGGTTTGAACCCTCTGCTGGAATGGTCGTCTGTCATACGGCCTGTACCTCCGCCTGAAGTCTTTTTTACGTTCCAGGCCCACTGCCCTCATCGTGTCGACTTCCGTCTTCATTCGGGCCATCTCTTCATCCGCGTGGGTACCGAACAACGAACTCCCGCTGAATGGGAGGTTCAAAATGCGCTGCTGTGCTTCCTGCTTCAGACCCGTGAGCCGTAGCCAGGAAGACCTCCTAGCGCAGATTCCGTGCGCATACCCATGCGCAGCCAAATCCGCCCCGTCCGCCGCCGCGCTGATGACCTGGTTAGATACTAGGCCCCCTTCCTGCAAGATTTCCTGGAAGTCCTGTCTATCTTCCCTGGGCAACTTTTCTGTAAATCTGTGGAGTGAGTCCCACAGAGAGCGGTCATATCTGCCCAGAAGTGCTGAGGCGCTGGAGACCTTCATAGCAGATGCCGCCGTACCGCACATCTTTCTCCCCAGAGAGTCTAGGTGTCTGCTCTCCTTATCCGGGGGGACTGTGGAAGATGATGCCACAGAGTGTGTTTTTCTGGCTGCGGCTAAGATCACAGAGTCCGGTGGCGGATCCTTCCGCAGGAATAAAGGATCTTGTTCCGGAGCTTTGTATTTCTTTTGAATCCTAGCCGGGGCAGACTTGAGAGTGGCTGGAGACAGAAAAGTGTCCATAGTCGGTTGCAGCAAACCCGGTACTAGTGGCAGCAGTTTTCTCGAGACTGATCTGTGTTGTAGGGTCTCAAAGATAACTGAGGATGAGGTGGCCGGCTCTGGTACCTCAATATTTAGCTTCTGCGCTCCCCTTAGAAGAACCTCATTAAAAGTGGTGATATCATCCACCGGGGAAATCCTAGCAGGTGGAGAATCTGTGAGTGTGGGGGAGTAGCGCCCCACAGACGATCCTGAAGAAGACCAAGAAGGTGATCTTCTGCGTGGTGTTCGTGACCTGGTTCTCCTTCGGGAACGGGACCTGCTCCGAGAGGCTGTAGCAGAGTGTGCAGGTCTTGTGGTCGGCTGACGAGAAGCAGAACGAGCCCGTCCTGCTCTAGCTGTAGGCAATGGCGTTCTCGGTAATGAGGCAGTAGGAGAATACATCCTCGAGTATTGTGAATCCGGGGATGCTGTGATGGGAGAAACATGCCCCGATGCTCTGGAATGGGATGATGCACTCCTTATAGAGACCACCGGTGAGGGAGCTTTGTCCGCTGGCTCCACTGCCTGTGACACCGCTGAAGGTTGTGTCGACGTCGATTGCATCCTCGACGTCGAAGGTTGCGCTGGCTGGTCTGCTCTCGACGTCGAATGTCCTGACGTCGGAGGTCTTGCCGTCGAGTGTCTTGACGCCGATCGCCTATCACGGGACCTGGACCTACTCGCCGTCGTGTGTCTCGACGTTGAGTGGCGAGTGGTCGACGGCGGATGTTCATGCCGTCGAGGTGTTTTTGGTGTCGTGTCCTTCGACGCCAAGGGGTGAGACGTTCTCAACGGCGAACGGGAGCGCCGGAGATGACTCGACGCCGAACGGCGGCCTGCCGTCGACGGAGATGTACCCCTGTGTCCATGCTTCGACGTTTTGTCCCTCGACGTCGGTCTGGTCGCCGTCGACGGCGATCTATGCCGGTGAGACGGTGGTGCCGATGACGTCGATGGAGAACAAACAGGTACAATCCTACCTGTCGACGTCGAACGGGCCATTCCTTCTGCTGTAGGTCTGGGAAGTGAAGAGGATGTTGACTTTTTCCTCTCCTGAAGTCCATGTAGCCTGATCTTCTCTCTGTCTTTGAGAGTCCTCCTTGACATGTTCTTACAATACTTGCAGGTGTCAGGACAGTGACTCTGTGGCAGGCAGACAATACACAGAGAGTGTGGGTCTGACTGGGCTTTCTTCTTCCCACAAGAGGGACATTTTACAAAAAGAGAAGGCATTTTTCTGTCAGAAAAAACCTTCCTAGCTCAGACAAAGATATTACTTGTCGAGTGAAAAGTGAAAAACGCTTTTTTAAAGAATTTTTCTGAGGAAAACTCAGAAAAACTGAGAGCTCAATGCTCCAGGATCCTCTCAGAAGAAGCCGGAAAAAAGAACTGACCTAACTGTGAACCAACTGTCACCTTCCCTTCACCCCTGAGGCATGGTGGGATACTGGAGGTGCTCAGGGTCTTAAAGGCACGGTGCCAAAGTTTTTATGGTTCTCCTGTGTTAACCTGCATGCAGCCTATTGGCTAAGAATGCTTCATTGTTTTTCAATGTGGTTTTTTTCTATTTTTCTCTGATATTTACTGCTGTTTACTTCCCTAAGTCCAGTTTTTGGGGCTTAGGTAGATATTTATCATCTATTGTGATTTTATAATATAATATAAAAAAAAAAAAAAAAAAAAAAAAAAAAAAAACTTGCATAGAAATAAAGCATTTTAGCCTATTTATGATTATAGCCTGCATTGCTGTTTTACACATGATAATATGTATGTATTTTATATATATATGCTCCGGGGTCCCCGCACAAGGGCGGGAATATTCAATGTTTATGACTTTGATGAGGATCCCCTGGAAGAGAAATACTATTACAATTACAAAATGTAGCAACGGGAGGTGGTGGTCCACCAGGGTGGGGGGAGGTGTCATCGAGGCACCCCCATATATATTTTTGATGTTGTCCCAGGGAGGTGGTGATCGCCGGGACTCAGGGAAGGGGGTCTGTGCGGCCCATTGTGCGTTTTTTTATTATGCTGCACCCTTTAAGCACCAAATCCCTTAGCCATGCGTGGCGATGGGTTAGCAGCTCAAAGGGGGTTGACGGCAGGGCCTGGCCACAGGCGAGTCCCTGTGGGCAAGCCCCGCTGCGCATGGCAAAGGGCCTGCGTAGTGCGGGCTGGTGTGGATATCGGGGGTTGCCTGCAGGACCTGGCCGCAGGCCAGGTGCTACGGCCGAAGTTCGTGCATGGCCCAAGGTTGGGTAGTTATAGGGGCTTGGCTTGAGGGCTAGGCAGCAGGCCAATCCATTCGGCCAACCTGTGCCATGCATGGCAGAAGGCCGGGCGTGGCACAGATTTGGGTAATTATAGGGGGTTGGCTGCAGGACCCGGCAATAGACCAGGCCCTGGGGCCAACCCCTCACTGCACATGGCCAAAGGCCGTGCATAGTGCGGGTTGGGTGGTTACAGGATGGATGGCTGCAGGGCCTGGCCGCAGGTCAGCCCCTGCGCCCAACCTCTGCCACGCACAGCCAAAGGTGAGGCGGGGAGTTGTCCGCAGAGCCTGGCCACAGGCCAGGACCTGTGGCCAACCCCCATCACGCATGGCCAAAGGCCATGCACTGTTGCAGGATTGGGTGGTTATAGTGGGTTGGCCACAAGGTCTCACCGCAGGCCAAGCCCGGCGGCCAACCCCCACAGTGGACTGATTACCATATAGTAATTAAAATTACTTTACGTTAAAAAACCCATGGAAATTTGCTGAAAAAAAAAACCAAATAAATTCACCTGTTGTAGTTAGAGTTATTTCAACTAACTATTGGATATAGGGGGTTGGATGCAGAGCCTGGCCACACGCCAGCCCCTATGGCCACTCCCACCGTGCACAGCCAAAGGCTGTGTGAGTCACAGGGTTGAGTGGGGTGTTGGCCACAGGGCCTCACCACATGCCAGGCCCTGCAGCCAACCCCTGTCGCGCATGACCGAAGCCATGCATAATGCAGGGTTAGGTGGTTATAGGGGTTTCCCACAAGGACCCGGCGGCCAACCTCCCCCACACATGGCCAAAAGGCTGTGCATGGTGGTTGGATTAACATATAGTAATGAAAATGATTTTACATAAAAAAAACGATAGAAATTAGCTGAAAAAAACTAAGAAATTCCCCTGTTAGAGTTATTTCAAGTAACTATAAATTGGGCCCTAAGGTAACTATAAATCGAACCCTCGCCATGCACTGCTAATTACCCCAGATATTACAGCACTCATGACATCTTTTATAACAGCATTGATAATATTACTGTAACATTTGCTGTAACATTTTTCATTTAAAAAATGTGCATGGCGGGAGCGCGGGTTACAGTTACCTTTGGGCATAAGCTGTAGTTACTTGAAATAACTAACTATAACGTGAATTTCTATGGTTTTGTGTGTTTATTATGTGAGCCTAACTATAACATCCCTGTAACCTTTGGTTTTAAAAAAAATTATATTTCCTAACTACAACGTCCCTGTAACCCTTGGTTAGTGTTATAATAATATATATATATATATATCTATATCTGCACACACACATCAACCGTTGTTGTCACAAAGCATGGATTCTCGTGATAGGCCAGGCTCTCAAAATGTCTAAGCTGTCATTCTTCAAAGTTGAAGACGCTCCCCACAGAATAATATTTATTAAGCTGTAGCTGAGGCTGCAGGGTAAAACCAGCCTGCATAAGTGGCTGGGCGACAGTGAGCTTCAAGGATTGAGGGAGCGGGAGCATGGACCTCTGCCAAGACTGAAGGCATCACTGGGCGTAGACTTCTTACAAGAATGGAGGGAGAATCAGGGGTGGACCTCTCTCAAGAACGGAGGTACCTCTACCAGGGATCGAGGTAGCATTGGGCTCGGACCTGTCCCTGGGAAGGAAACAGACCTTCACGAGTGACAGAAGTAGGACAAGACATGGACCTCGGCGTCTGTGTAAGGCACTGTATGTCACGGAGAAATAGAAGTGTGTTAATATCACTATGCTGCTAAGGAGTGTTTTTCATGTACAGCAGGTTGGCTGAGAAGTACTAATATCTTCCCATTCAAAGTGCAACAGCCAGCAGTAAACTGCTGATTTGCAGTCATTTAATGTATAGCAGTCTTTCTGAGATGTACTTGTGCTTCTCAAATAAAGAAATAGCAGTGCTGCTGAGGAGTACTTGTGCTCTCCAGCCAGATGCACTACCTGTTGAATGTATAGCAGGTTGGCTGAGTGCTGGTAGTATCCCATTAAAGGTATAATGGTCCTAGTGTAAAGAGATGATGCAATCATATCTAGTAATTGTAGACCGTCCCAGAAGTACTGTGCCCCACAATGAAAGGTACAGCAGTGCTGCTGAGAAGCACCGAGGCTCGTGCCTTAAACGCACTGCAGCCCTCTGCTGCAGACAGGTTGAATATACAGCAGCCTGTCTGAGAACTAGGATTATCAGATTAAATATATAGCAGCTGCACTGAGTATTGTTGTAGTATCCAATTAAATGGATAGCAGTCATGTATAGAAACAATGGATTTATCCCATAAAATGTATAGCAGCCTTACTTAGAAGTACTGGTATTATCCTGGTCAATGTATTGACGTCCTACTGAGAAGTACTGGTGTTATCCCATTAAATGTACAGCAGCCGTGCTGAGGGGTGCTGGTATTATCCCATTAAGTTATAGCAGTGGAGCAGAGAAGTATCAGAATTTTCTCGTTAAATGTTTAGAGACAGACAAGGCAAGGACCCAGTGAAAGGAAAATAAGGCACAGAGGGTAACAAAACCGCACCGACGGTGCCCCTGGGAAGAATGACGTTAACAAACAAATACGCCCAGTTACTAGGAAAGAAATCTAAAAAAAATAAAATCGTGCGGTGAAGGTGTCAGGTAGATCGTATAACGCGCTAAACCTGGAGAGGGGCCTTGGGACCGGTTCCGGGCTACAGATTGGGGGGAGTTCACGGCCTCTGATGCAGGTCAGAGGTCCCCGTGAGCTGCAATCCACAACAAGAGAGAGCGGTATGGAGTGATGGGCGGGGGCCATCACTCAGGGGTGAAAGGGGGAGCGGCCGTTCCCCGTGGGAGGAGCTCGGCACTGCAACAAAACCTAGAGGCCGCCCAGCGCTGCGCGCAAACAAGTCTCTACAAAGCGAGGATTACAGCGAGCGGGGCACAGTCAGCTCCAAGCATCGCCTCTCCCCGGACCCTGACTGCATCTCCCCCCTGGACGCAAACTCAGTAGGTAGAGCCCCCTCCTGGACCTGAGGACCCCTGCACTCATCTCCCACTGGACAGCAGCCTTCCCCGGAGCCGCGGACTCTGAGGCCAGCTCTCCACGGACTTGTGACCAGTGGGTACCGGGATTGGATCTCCGCTGACCCGAGTGCCAGGACCAGGATCACTGCCCCTCACGGGGATGGAGCCCCTGCTGCTGGCTCTGTTCTGGGTCTGTGCCTGGGTGGTGGAGGGAGACAGGCACACCGTCTTCTGGAACAGCTCCAACACCAAGTAAGTTCACCCGCCTGGTTGGGCACCTCTGTGCAGGGGGTGCTGTGATGACCGCCTCACTCAGAGGGCGCAGGCCTTACCAGGGGCAGGGATGACCACTTCCCTCAGTGTGCCTCTTGTTTAAGGTGTTGTTGTGCATTGCACTCTTTATCAAGAATGCATCTTTCGCAAGTGTTTATGAATGCTCAGAGCGCCTCGAAACCCTGAGATCTCTCGTTTACGCTCGAGATTGTATACATCCCGTGGGGGTATTTGTGGGACACCCGTCCTCCACCCACCCCCTCCGCTCGGTCTCTCAGCTGCAGATCTGGTGCAGGCGCAGATGGAAAGTCAAGTCAGTGTTCAGCGCTGTCCTCCATCTCATCCATGGTTGGACAGAGGCGCGGGTGGCTTGCATCAGGAACCACTGTGCCTTGCAGATTGTGCAGGGAGAGGGCATTCACTAGCCCAGGGTCACAGAGTTTTGGGGAAGGCTGACATTAACGGAGAGACTGTTTTGGTGTACTTATACGTTGTCATGTGAGCTCTCAGGTTACCGGGACAGCTCATTCTTTAGGGTCTTCTGTGGTTGGCAGCAGTGCTTTAAATGGGCCGGTACTCTCCGGTACTGAGTACCGGCACTTTTTTATTTTGAGAGGGAGAGGTACCGGCATATCTCAAGAAAAACGTAATACTTTTAATTGGAGAGTACCGGCACTTCTCAGAAACAAGCAGGTACTCTATTACAGAGTACCTGCAATTATATTTTTCCATTTAAAGCACTGGTTGGCAGTATTGGTTTGGTTCACTTGGCCTTTGAAAGGAAACCCATCGACTGGTAGTGTAACAAGTTATACGGTAACCCTTGTTGCATGTGTGTCGCCTCTAGGTGCCTGGGTGGATTTGAGGTGTGGTAAGTTGTGTGACAGTAAAAAGGGTCTGTTGGAAGACTGGGGTCTTGCTCCATAGCAGCGCCGGCCCCTCGCACTGCTAGGAATGTGGTCTCCCTACCCATTCGATCGTTGGCCTCTCACTCGGACTAACAACAGAGTGCGAGTGCACGTTTTGTGAATCGTGATGCTGGTTTGTGGTGCAAAGCAGACGTATTTAGCAGTCAGTCTTTGCGTTGGGCTCTCCTGAGCCTGCAGCAGGGGGGCGAAGGAAGTGGAGGGCGCCTTTTCGGCAGGGGCTCATTACCACTGCCGGAGAGGAAGGTTTTGAAGTACACCTATAGACGTCAGGGGGCCTGAAAGGCTGCAAGCGGCTGTGCAGAAGGTCAAAGGTCTGACACAGGCACTTATCCTGCCCCACCTCTACCGGTCTTTCAGTCACCTGTCTGACGCGGGCTATTCTAGAGGCCTCGCCCCCAGCGCCGTACCATTAATATTAAAGAATTTGCAGTGGCACCGGTCGCAGTCAGCGCTGAGGGGCTGTTACCCCCGTGTTATGTCTGTTTTTCACTCCCTCTCGGGAGATGGGGCACACCATAGCGCTCTGTGGTGCCACGGCTCTTCCCGGAAGTCTCTGCAGTGCGCCCGTGCTGCACCGCCAGCGCGCAGGAGTTGTAGCGTGGGAGGGTGCGTAAGGGGCGGGATAGGTCTGTGCAAGGCTCGGGGCCTGCTATGTGTGAGTGATCCCTGACTCAGGCAGCGAGTCCCGGGTTGCGCAAGGCTGGCTCAGGTATGCTGCAGGGCCTTGGAGCCAGGCCAGGGGCCCGCAGGGTGGAAAGGGTCAGATATGGGAAACATGACAACTCTCTCAGTGGGGCATAGGGTGCGGAGGCAGTGCCTAGGGGCCTACGCGCGTCTACATCACAACACACCACCACTACATAACATTTGCACCGTAACACGCTAACGCAGATGGCGGCAAGGGGTGCAAAATCAAGGGGCACCCAGGGTTACTAAGCGCCCGGGAGTGCGGCTGTGTGATTGTGATAGGCACCCTGCAGACTATAACGGACTCATGATGCATTCCACAGTTAGCCTAATTAAGATCTGGTTGGGCTGGGACCGTGTCAGTCGCACTCGGTCCTTCCAAAGATTCAGGTGCACCGTCCTGGCAGTGGCAAAGGGCAGTTCACCTCTAACTGGAGTTAATAGGGGTAGCTTTTACGGCTAGAACCGAATATGGCCAATGTTTTCAGTTTTGGTTAAACATTTCAAGAGTGCCTGGAACTGCAGCAACTTCTGAAGCACTTTAAGGCCTGAAACACACAAAAAAAGAAGACAGTTCGTTATGTTATTCCACCTGTGCTTTAAGTGTTTTTTATTGCTTCTGTCCTTTAACTTTGAAATCCGCTGGTGTCCTCCACCCCAAGAACCTCGCTTTTAGGGGGACCTGGGCTCCAATGGCTGCTCAGCAGCTGATGTCACGCCATCTTTCCAGATCTAAAGTGCGCTGAGAGCTGCTGGGGAAAGCGGATTAGAGCTGTGCGTTTCGGCGACAAAAGCATGCGCAGTGCGGAGAATTAGACCTCAATTATACTGTGCCGGGCTCATGAATTAAACATTGCCCCGCCGCTATCAAAGGGTTAAACTCTTTTGAAGCTCGTTATTAAGCTGCAAGGTAAACTGGGCGAGGGCTGTGAGATGGAGGAAGCGGGCTAAGCTCTTTCTGAAGTCCTAAGAAGTTTGTGAGCAGAGGTGCCAGCTGTGTCCTGTCGCCCCCTTCCTTGTTAAGCTGCCCTGTGCGCAGTTTAGTTCCTGGGGGTTAAAAGGAGGGTTTAAAATGAGAGTGCCAACATTTCATCCCACGCTCCAGGATCCTGATAATTAAATCAGCAGTCAAGGCAAACAAAAAGGGGGAGATTCCTCCTGATGTGTGTTAATCCTGTAGAAATGAAAGGTGGTGATCCAGGTACCCCACAGGCCCCGCTGGCTGTAGGTGCTGCTGGGCTGTTTGTCACTGAGAAAGCGTGACGGGGTGATCTGAAGCCAGGGGGGGTTCGGCTGCTTCTCCACTGCCTCAAATGTCTCTTGTGCCCCCCCCCCCCCCCCCCCCCCCCCATTAATATGCCTTCAGACCCGAAAAGGGGGATGGGGTGCTATCCTACAGATTATAGTTTTATTCCTAACTCCGGTTCTCTGGCCACTTTAATAGACTTTTTTGTTATTTCCCGGTGACAAACAGCTTGAGCTAAAGAATCATTTCAGAAAATCAACATCTAGAAACAAATTGTAAACTGGAATAAAATAACTTCTGTACTGCAACTGTTGCCATCCAAAGTCCACATGCTTAGGTTTGTTTTCCTGGAAGGAACACTTGACATTAAGAATAAGTGAACTCATGCAGGCTGTGTTTGAGACGCCCTGTCCGAGAGGCCTTGCCTTTGGGTGTTGACAAGGGCCTTACACTAAAGTGCCAGCAGCTGGAGCCCTGGGGCTGCCTAAGCGCTATAAATTCCACATTGTGGCGTAACGGGGCCTCTTTAAACACTGCGCTGTGCCAGGTGATAACTCCCTCCAAACTGCAAGGGGAGCGGTGTCGACTCATCACTTAAGTTTCCAGAAGACACGGCCCTCTCCCAGTGCTTGGTGAGGGACCCAAATCTGCAGCTGGCCATCTTCGGGTCAGACCCCTTTCCCCCGCAACAGGGTGGGGGCGCGTGCAGAGTACACTGCATCTACTTAAGGGCCGCCTTCTTGCATCACCACCCCCCTCTTCGAGCTGGTACTGTCACTGCAGGATCGGCCTTTACCTACGTACCAGACACTTTCTTTTCAAGGGAGATTTCAAGACTCCCTACGTCATTCCTACCGCCTAGAGGGGACAGATCACTCCTCACGGAGCTGGGTTATGATGTGGGGCAGGGGTCGGGGGTGTTGTAGAGATGCATCGTCTTCCTCGCATTTCGTACCACCCGGAGCAGGCACGTTTCCTCTCCAAAGGAGCAAGCGGTGCGAGGCGCTAGATGGCGCACTTCCGGAGACAGGCGGACACCGAGCGCCGGGCGGGAGAGGCTGGAAAACAGACCCGCGGTTTTATTGGCACTGCGCCCCAGCTCTTAACCTAGCAGCCTCGTAAATGAGAGTGGAAATATAACAAAGGAGAGAGAGTAAACGAGGGAGGCTGTAAAAGCCTCTAACTCGCCGCAGCCTCTTCAAAGTGAAAGGTGAGGCTGACCAGAACCCCGGAGCAGGGACTGTGAGCGCAGGCAAGGGTTACAAATGTTCTTTGGAGTTTTACTGAGATACGTGCAATATTATCCCCTCAAGTAGGAAGGCCTCCGTCTCTTCTCCTGGAAGCATTTGACAGTGGGTGTTCAGAATTATGCCTCTAACACGCGAACTAAAAAAAAAGTTACATTCATGATATTGGTTCTCTGGCATTTCCTGTAAAAAATAAAAAGAAACCATACCCAGAAGATTTTTTTGTTTATGATATGAATTATTTTCTACCACTCAACTCTCGGAAACATGGCATGTCCCATGCTAGACGAGCATGCCACTGACATTTAACACTGCTTCTCTTTGTTTGCGTATTTATGAAGAGTTTCATGTCCTCAAATACTGCGCTACCGCGCTAGACCGAGTGGTGTGCTCCTCGACAAATGAAAGTATTTGTCTTTACCTAGGTTCCGTGCCTGGTACATCGGGGGGCCGGAGCGCCGCTTTCACCGCGTGTTAGCTGCGGTGTAGGCCAGATGCTCTGTGCCCTTTGAAGGTTTCCTGTTGTGCTTGTCGCGGCTCTAAGGGGTCATGCAACGGAGGGGGCTGCAGGGCTGTTGTTGAACAAGCCCAGAGCTCGAGTTCACAAGGGCACAAACCCTTATTTTTTCCTGTACTCCAGCCAAGTGACAGCTTCACCGGGGCATGTGAAGGAAGCAGACCCCGCTGTCTTTCCTCTCGCAAGACTGAACGCTGGAGGAGGGAAGGCTCCCTCTTATCCTGCCTCAGAGGGCCACCTTTTTCCTCCCGAACGCCCCCTCAAGAGAGGTGGGCAACATGCCAAGGCTTTGTACAGCAAGACAATGCTGATGAAAAGACTCCTCTCCTTGCCCCTGCACTGTGTTTCTGTTATGTTATGTTTTAGAGAGGGGGCGGGGCGGCTGGGAGGGGGATTGGATGGGCTGGTTCCTGGCGCCCACGTTAGCCAAATAAAGGAAACGTCAACTACCCGCAAAACGAGCCCTGTCCCAACCTCAACAAGCTGCGCCGCCCCCCTGCTTGTGAGTTTGTGCCAGGGTGAGGTGTTTGGCACATGGCTGCCAACTCTCTAACCTAGTGGAACTGATTGGGGCTGTTTCTGTTTCCTAAAAGCCATGGACAATGGAAAAGAGCAGGCCCTAACCAACCAAGGAGTCTTTCAAGCGAGGCGCAAAAGACACCGACAGGCCCCCCCTGCCCACACTGAACACATAGGGGTGTGTCTTTTAACATCACAGACTACTTTCGTGTAAAATCCTGACAGTTTAAAAACCTCAAGTCACAAATACAGACAGCATCAAGGAAACGCGCGGAGAGATTTACAATTTGGCCTTACCGACAGGATCTATATAACGGAAACATCTTACACGAAAACAATACAGCAAGCCCTGATTGGAGCCAGTCCTGAAAAGGATATTTTGGACAGACTGCCCCCAACCTTCGCAGTGGCGTCCTGAAAAACAGCCCTTCACAGTTTCTCAAGCCCAGGCCGCAGCGGTTCACCCAAAGCTTCTTTTTAGGCTAACACGTCAGGGCCTCTGTCCAGTAACCCAACTCAGCCCTCAAGAGTTCAAGCAGTAGCAAACAGCACAGCGCCCCCAAAGGGAAGCTGCACGAATCCTGCTGCCTCGGAACATTGCAGCTGGCCCTGCTCGGACACGAACACCACCCACGAAAACCCATATTTAGGAGCATTTTGCAGCACTCTGTAATTACGGTGCTAAGCAACAGCTTGGAAGAGACCGGTTTGAGCTTATATATTTGCTGGAGCCCTGACAGGAACCAAAGGGCTGCAAAACAAGGGTAGCACTTTAGGTAGGGTCATTCTGCGGAGCATGGCCTGGTCATCTGGGAAACAAAATAACATACTCTGAGCTACCATATTTGTTTGGCACACTTGCACAAGTATACAGCCAGCATATCATAGCTCCTGGAAAACCCAGATGGCAAGAAGCGCTTAGCTCAACCATTGTCTGGAAAGTCACTCAAGATCTGGAATGGTTCTACCCCTACTAGATGAAGCTTGCTCCACTTTCAAAAGAAGCTGTTTTCTTTCTCAGATAAGACTGCAAATACCCTGGTACCCTTGACAAGGGGGTCACCGTATACTATGCATGGTGTACCACCACCTGGTGTTATTAATTGGTGCTTTGTGTCAAGCAGTGTCACCTTTCCTATAGCGTGTAGGGTGCATGAATTAAATGCTGGCTTCTTAATCTGTGGTCTCTGTGTCTCTAGGCTCCGTGAGGCAGCCCAGCCAGAGACCTCAAGTTTCCAAGGCCATGCGTGATCAGTTCACTTATCTAGCCAAGGATTCTGCTTTTATTTTCTGGCTTGTATCCCTGATTGAAAGCCGAAAGCCAGCCCTGGGAGTGCTTTATAAGTCGAGTCTAGTGAAACTTAACGAGCACAACACGGCAATAATCCTAGTAGCAAAAACCTCATCTTTGAGAAGCAACCTCTGCCTAACTCCACACATACAACCCCCAAGTTGTTATCTTGTTCCCTGTACTAGCCCGCCTGTTGGTTATTATCAGGGTTTACATAACCCAGACACAAATCTTTATGTTTATTTTTTATAACTCAATGTTGTGCAAAGGGTACTGCCAAGACAGGCGAACTGCACCATGGGCGGATGTCAGGGAATTAGTAAAAAAAAAAAAAAAAGTTTACCTGTAACATTAGTTCTCCGCTACATATTATGTAAGTGCATTTCCGTCGCGCATTCCAAGGTGGAAGACCACAATAAAAAGGAAAGGTTACTTGCCTGTAACAATTGCTCTTCAGTACATGTGGAAGATCCTATGTATCCAAGTTATCTCTAATATCAATTTTGATACGGAATTAAAAAAAAAGAAATCAGAAGACGCGTTTTAATGGGAACAGAAGTCACCGGTCCCACTGTCTTACTGCCGACATCATAGAGCGCAGATTCCAATAGGTGTTTAAACGTCTCACTGCTGATGACGCCACAACACATTCTGCGTCATTGGTGTTGACACCAGAGCTAATAATGTCGCACAGCGGAGTTCGTCATACTGAATGGCGGCCGCTAATGACATCACAGTTCAATCGGTCTCACTACCGATAACATCACAGGATGTGTGATTACTACAGCATGCTTTCTCCAGGTTGATTATAGCAGAGGACAACGCCCCCATTATTCTGTTTTACGCAAAAATGATTTTTTTTTTTTAAATATGATTATAGAATGCAAAAATCAATACATGACTTTGCAGCAGTAATTCTGCAGTTTCGCGTTATTGTAGTCAAACTAAAGCCGCATTCATCGGACCCTCTCTCGGGGTGTGTTAGAGGTCACCTTTAATCTCTGGTCCCAGGCGCCGCCGGGGCTCTGACCACACGTAATTAATGAAGGGTGGTCAGTGCGTGTCCTGAGTGAAGTGCTGGACAGGTTTGTGCCTGGGGCCACCCTCACCATCTCACATTCCGCTCCTGGACGGGGAAAAACTTCAGTCTGTTCCCTCCCTACACGGGGTTCAAATGTAAAATCATTACCCAGGCCTTTGTTATCCTCCAGAGATCACTTATAAAGCTCCCCGCACAGGAGCCAGGCTGTGAATGAGTGACAGTTTAGACTCATCTGTCAGAATGGCAGGCCTCGGAAAGCCAGGGTGGACAGCAGACATCTGTGCTGGACGCAGACCAGGAGCTCCGGAGCTGCGGGATATTCAAGGCTCAGCCAGCAAACATAAGCATCTTGTCGCAGTGACCTCGGTCGCTCGTCACAGGCTGGCGTGTCACTGAGGGCGGAGGCGGCCTGTCCTGTGAGTGGGGGAAGCACGCACTGACATAGCAGAGGTGGCACTGGCCCACCGGAATGACAGATCGCATCATTAATTGGAGTTCCGTGGGCCCCGGTGTCGCTGCACCGCTGACTTCTGCGCAGCTGGAAGCAAGGCAAGTCATCCCAGCATGCTGGTGACCTGCGGCTTCCATAACATGACGCGCCCCACTGTCAACATACGCTTTTCTTAGATATCCCCCAGCTTCTCAAAATGAACTTTACCCATACGTTTCCCTGTTTTTATCTTCCTGTGAGAAGAATGTGACCCCTGTACTTTCATATAACGTTGCTACATGGTAAGGGCTAATCCCGGGTTCCCCGGGGCCTTTTTCTCGCGTAAGAAAACTTCACATGGTTGGTTTAAGTCCCCTACTCCCCAAAAATGCAGCTCTGGCTCCAAAAGGTTGAGTGTGAGCCCTGCACCAAAGTCCACCTAATTAAAAAAGTAAAGTTAATTAAGCTGCCTCAGATCAAAGGGCTAGCCGCCCACTTCTTCCCCGTCGCCAGGAATCTAATTAAAAACGGGAAGAGAAGCCGAGAAGTCGGAGTCAGCACCTTTTGGGGAGGGTGATCTGGGGGCCGCAGGCTTTCTAGCCACAGCGGCCTTCGGTTCCCATTTGAGCATACCGTAGGTAGGGGAGTTAAGATGCTTCATGGAGGGGCGGGGTAAATCCGAATTACCGAGTGGGCCCATGTTACTTGAGGAACATTCAGCAAGTCCTGTCTGATTTTTTTGTTTGTTTGTTTAACTTAAACAGCACTTTGTGTGTTGGATCTACCCCAATCCTGTTTTTTTTTTTTTTTTTTTTTAAGTTAAAATATATGCTTCACGTTGCCATGGACTAATAAAAAAATGCTACAAGTAGCTCCGAATAAGTGCAGTTTTGGTGGGTAGATGGGCGTGGAGTGGTACTGCTGCTTTGAACGAGGGTTCTGGGGTTGTGTTACTGCTTTGGGTGTGATTTAGGGGTGAAAAGCTGCGTTGCTCATGTCGTGATTGACTTGCAGTGCTGCTCAGACAGTTTAAAGCGGGCCCCTTGCTTTCCCCGCTCAGGTTTGGCGGTCGCACCAGTCACCTCTGACAGGGGAGTCATTTTGCTGTCGGAAGATATTCAGTGGTCAAGGGTGCTCTAGTCATCTTAGAATGAACAGCAGTGATGTTCGAGGTAGTTTTGGGAAGGCTGCTATTTTTTGGTCATGTTTCAAATTTGATGCTGGTCTGCTTTTAGTGAGTTTAGGTTATCACTACAGATTCTGGTCATGGTTTAGGGACACAGCGGCATGAGGCAAGGTTTAGGGCTCAGTGATGGGGTGTTTGGGGGTCTGAAGAGCTTTGGTCATGTATAGTTGGGGAGACAGTGTGGTGTAAGTCAGGGTTAAGTGGCTGAGTACTGCCTCAGTTTAGTATCCTTGGGACTCACGTTTGCTGTTGGCAGTGATTGTTGCCAGTTTTGCTTTATGGACAGTTTTGGGGTCTGTACTGCTTTAGTGTCTTTGACTGTCATTTCTGCTTTGGGCAGTGTTTGATGCTCAGTGTTGCTTGATGTAGGATTTGAGGGCTTGTCCTGCTTTCAGCATGGTTAGTCGGTCTTTAGGGATCACTTCTGATTTAGGCCTTGTTTAGGAGGTTTTGCATTTGTCACCCCAAGTGGGAAGGGTATGCCCAGACGTGGGTCCTGTGCTCACTATGCCACCAGATTCAAGCTACCCTGGCTGAAGAGAGGTGATACCCCGAAACCGGTCCCAGGATGCTTGTTTCTGGTCCAGGGAGGACCTGGCGTGGCAGTTTGGGCTGGACTGTTCCCATGGGAAACAGGGTCAAGACTGATTTGCATGGGTCCAAACTGGAATGGCATGGTGAGCAAAAAACTGATGGATTAAACCCAGATCTGGGACTGGGTGTGAATGTTTGATTTGGTCTACATTCCATCCATCAACTGTTCTTTTTGCATTTATTTGGGAGTCAGTCACTTGTTTTAAGAAGAACGCGTAAGACCTGTGCTGCTTTGGCCATGTTTTGGGACATCAGTGCATCTTAGCCATTGTTATGGGGTCCGTTTTGGGATTGGGGTGGGCTGGTAATACCCTTTGGTTAGTTTTGGTAGCGCTTTGTTAATGTCAGCTCTAAATAACAATTAACTGTCAGGTTTTGTGCGAGAAATCGGATTCTCTTTACATTAGGCGCCATTTTAAGTTGTAAATCACTCTATCCATCTTCAAAGGCCAAACTGCCCTATACAGTAGACCTCGGATTGGTAATTCTCAGTGGGCTGCCTTTTGCCCGGGTAAGCATGACTTGAAACCAACTCCAAGTGACGTCAAACAGGAAACGTCCACGTCACATCCTAGTTGTGCAGGCTGTGGATAGCCAGGGCCGCTGCACTTGGCTTTAGTGGGGCCAGGGGTTGACCAGGCCGGCCTCCGCACCAGTTTCCTGCAAGGGGTACAGAAAGGACAGGCCTTACCCGAGAGCGCACACAACTAACTGCGCCATGGTGAATGATTAACCGCACAAGGTGAGCCGGCCTGGCACAAATATTTGCTCAGCACTTCCTCTGCGGGCAGGGTTTGCGTGTTGCCGTTTTGTGCGCCGCTCTGCTGGCAGAGCTGCAAGGTTACCAGCCTGGGCACAGATGGCCAAGATTACAGAAACAGAGTTTGGGCTTACATGATGCAGCTGTGCTGTTCGCCCTGCTCGCTACAGCTTTACTGTGCTGGCGGTCCGCCCCATGGCCCACACGCTGCAGTGGTGCTCACCTTCCTTGGGATGCCTACCGCATCTGTGCTGTTCACCACCCATGAAATGGCTCCAAGGCTGTGCTGTTCACTGTCCCTGAGATGGCTGCCACGGCTGTGCTACTCACCATTAGTGAGATGCCTACCACGGCCATAGCCATCACCATGTGCTGTTGGTCACTCTACCCGGTACCCAGTGCAGCTCAGCGACATGCATTCTGTCGCGGATGTAGTGCAGCAAGCCTACTGTGCCACTGACTAACTCTGCAGCTTGCCTGCCGCTGCTGCTGTGCTGTTCGCAGGCACTGCAAAACGCCATGCATTAGAAAAGGACATAAACAAATATAGCTTTATCGCTGTGAGTACACCATCCTTCAAAAGGTGAACATCTATACTGATTGCTCAGTGGCAGTATCCTGCCCCTCTCCTTTCGTTCACAGAACAAGACCCCCTCCTGTTAAAGTCACCAATTATGTCTTTACACAGTACTGGACCTCCTCAAGGAAAAGAACTGCAAGTAGTTGAATTTTGTTCTAAAATAAACACCACCTAACCAGCAGGGTTGCTTGTTTCTAGGAGCTCTAGATGGCGAGATGACCACCACAGTGCCAGCCGCCGCCAAAGCTGCGTCCTTTCGCCTAATTTTAAAGAAAAGTTGTCTGCTGCTATGCCCAGGAAGTCGAGCACCGACGCCAAGTATGACATTTCCCAGCCCTAATGGACATTTCCCGCTCATCCATCGAGTCCCTGTGTTTACAGCACTCCCACAGAATCCGAGTAATTACCCTCTGTGACGGGCGGGTGCTCGCAGAAACAACGGGGTCCCCAAAGCCTAATAGAGAATGAATCCCCTGTGGGGTCTTTATTGTTAGTAAATACCATAAATGCCTATCTTTAGAGGCAATCGACCCCGAGCAGTGACCCCGGCAGATCATGTGTCTCCCATCTGGGGGAGCCATTAGCCTTCTTGGTTCCTTCTCAGCACAGATTACCAGGGCCGCTTCTTCGGAGCCCTGCCCAAGATGGCGGACAGAGTCCCACATGGTGTATTTTACCGCATGTGGGAGATGGCAGAATGAGTCAGCCCCACATGTACCGGAACTTTACCTTGTACGTTACATGCACGCAAATCACTGCAGCACTGTTTGCATCTATCGACTGAGTTACCTTCCCGAGAAACATTCCTACCTTGCCAGAATGGCAGTTCAGTGCCCCTCCCTCTGGGTCTGCCCAGAAGTTGTTCTAATGTCAACAGTAAAAGGCACATTTGGAGTACAGTCTGTGCTTGTCTGCTGATAAGTGCCGGATTAGTACCTTTAAACAGGGTATCTGGCAGTTGCATGGGGCAGGATTAACTCCCAGATATTAAGAAAGAAACAACAAAAGGTGTTTTCTTTTCTCCCGCGGCCGGGTCTGCCTGCCCTACCCCGGCTCTGTCGGGCTGATGCATGGTGGGATAATGTGCAAATTTTCTATAGCCCTTGGTGCTTTCACCCAAAAGAGTTCTCTCAATTCCGTGCGCTCTCATATTTCGTTCTTCCTGTCCTATTCTTTCTCCAGGGGCATTTTCCATATCAGAGGCGTTCTTTATGAGAGACCTCAACTCTCACTCATTGGGAGTGAGAATCACACATTTTGAGTTTGGGTTGAGCTTTCAAAACAGACTAAATGTCACCTGCTGAAAAGGACAGCCTTCCTAAATGTGACTTTTTTTCCTAGCACTGATGTGTGTAGCACAGCGCCAGTGACCTTTAGAGCCACCAGAAAGCAGTCCTACCAAAGGAAGAGTGCCCTGACTGGCTCTTTCAGTTCGCACATGTAGGAATGCTGCTCCACCACATCTGTAAGCCAGGAGTCCACATTTCTTAAAGTCCGTGTTGTTATTTTACTTACTTCACAATTATTTTGATTGTTTTAATACCATTTTACTGGTGCCTCTTGTCATGGATGTCAGAGTTTGAGACTTCACTCAGTATGATGTCATCAGTCTTGCTAATTAAGGCTTCAGGCCTAAGAAATGTCAAAAAGTGTTCATCCTGCCCTGGACTTTTCCATCAAAGTCTCCTTATCTCTCACTTCATTTCCAAAGCCTCCTCGGGAACCGAGCTGCCTCAATTCTGAGTCTTATCCATAAAGCTTGGTCCCTCCCTTCCTAAACTAGACCTTCTCGCTATCCAAAGCCTTGTCCATAACGTGCTATCCATATCCAAGGGTTTCTCTCCAGAACATTCACCCCATCCTAGGTGTTTATGCTAAACTGTTCCTCAGACACAAGACTGAGGCTCCCAGACTCTACCTCCAGGGCTCTCTTGACCTGAGGCTCCCAGACTCTTTTCTCAGGAGGCTTCACCTCCCACCAGGTCCCACCTTCTACTGCGCGGGTCTTTGCCCTTTTCCTTTCTCCCTTTGACAGGGCTTCACCTTTTAGCACTGCTCTTTTCTTAGACGTCCATCCTAAAGCGCTCCTAAACCTTTTTTCAAAAGTTATCCATGATTTGGATCTTCAGCCAAATGTGTTTTCCATGTCCCAGCCCCTCTCGCCATGGCATCCTCTCTAAAGCATTCTCCCTACTTCTAGCTTGTCTGTAAGCCAAATCCCAAACTACCTCTCGGCCCCACACCTGCTGCCCTTGTTTTGCTGTGTTTAGCATCGATTTTTGCTCCAAACCCCGATGAGATTATGCTTCATTTCCATTCACCTCGAGCGAACCAACATTGCCCCTTCTGAAACCCTTTCTTTTCACCCAGCGCAAACTCCCCTCCCCTTTTGACAAGGGCCTGTGAGCCGGTGTTTCTGTTTCCACACACCTCGCCAAGATATTCGCCCCAATTAGGAAGAATTCACTGAAGCCTTTTAGACTTGAGTCAAATCCTCGGCCACCTTCTCATCTTTCAAGGAGGGAGGGGGGTGTCGATGGGGGAGCTGTCATTTGGAGGGTAGGGTTCTTAATTAGGGGCTGGGATTTCATGGCCTGTTGACCTACAGGCGGGAACAGCGTGGCCTGGAGACGGGCAGTCTGGGGTTAACAAGAACTGGGGGACGTTACCACGCCCCAGGGGACCGTAAAGGGGACACCAACTGGACTATTTAACTCAAAAGGGGAGTGTACGTTGTCAAGGGCCTGGCACCACTACTGGGGCCAGGGAACTAAAGTTTCCCTTATCAAAGCAAAGCCTGTAGTTCTGCATTTGACAGTGCAGCCCAGGGATGCAACGCTGGCTGTGATGTCCACTTTTAGGAAGTCTACATTCCCGCCTGCGAAGTGAAGACCCAGAAAGGTGGAAAAAGCTGCAGAAAATGTACAAGCGCATGGATTTACCACAAGCTGATCCCCTCTGCTGCTGTGTTATCCACTGTCCATTATTCAACTCCGTGACTGAAAGGTGCGGTTTACTTTTAGATGCCTCTCTGCACCAATGGCCCTGCTCCTCGGACTCCCATACATACACCCCACCTTCATATATCTCATTCACTAGATTATGGGACATTTCATTTTTCATGTTGTTGTTATTTTTTTATTAAGCAGGGAGCTTCTGCACGCATCTCTATTCTCTTCCTGAATTATCTCATGTCCTTGTCGTTGTCATTCATTATATAATTATGACGTGTTAATCAGCTGGTATTCTGCACGACTATACGATTATTGTTGCGTATCTGCTTATACATAGTGGTTTTCTCATAACGGGGACTCCTATCATCTTGATCTTGCATAGGTGAATTCGTACACACGTTTCTAGCTGCCTCGTTTCACTGAAAACACTTGACTCTAAACATGCACAGATTGCGCTAGCACAAGTAATTAACCACGTCCTACAGTATGAGGATACCGGGTACTGCTGGATTTCAGAATCATGTACGGGTTTATTTTTTATGATTTTTTTGGTGCTGAATTTATATGAAAGGTCGATATTTTGGCAAACGCTGTTTTTACAGTCTACGCTCCCCACTGAGTACATGAAATATTTAAATACTTAAGCTAAGCGACCAGGCGTTACTAAGATGGGTTGTAGCCATCAGATAGACTCCAGAGCTGTTAGCTGGCTTGATGTTATGTGGCTGTCCATCCGAAGCCACAGTGCGTCAGTCACCAACTCTAAGCATCCTGGGGCTTGTCGTTTATTTCACCGTTCCAAGTATATGCCTACAAGTCCCAATATTCTCAGTGCTGTAAGTCTAAGGCCGAGTGTGACATGATGTAGCCCACAGGTTGTCTGAAAACACTTGCGAGTGCAAATGCTGCCTGTAAAGGTTACTCCATATGCACCAACAGGAAGCTTCTAGAGTTCTGTCCTTAAATGTGCACTTGAATGACACAGGCCTGCCTTCGCCCGGCCGTACCTGCTCTTCACTGCCCCTTAGGCTAGGCTGCCTGCAGCTTGGCCTTTCTCTGATTGAGGGCTGGCTCCATTGGAGGTGCGGCCTGCTGGTCAGGCTGCCCTTGGGCGTGGGGGAACGGTATGTGTTCTGTTGGGCTGGGACGGTCCGGTTCATTACCAGCTGCCAGTCACAGCTCAGGCATGTGTGCAGTGGACACCGACTCCCCCTCTAGCTAGAAAATCGTTACCTCTGATGCAATCGCAGACTCGGGTTACAAAACACTGCTTACGTGTGACTAATGTGGTGTGTTAAAAAGAGAGGAGGGACAACAGCTACTGTGCACTGCTCGTAGGCCAACCTCGGCCAAGCTATCTTATCCATGTGTTCAGAAAGCGACACTTCCTGCCTTTTTTTTACCTTCACTGCAGGATAAAGCTTGAGAGAAAGCGCTACAGGATAAAAATGCGATTCTTTTCCACTGTCATGTTAACTTTGCTAAAAATACCCCAGTTCCTCTTCAAACATACCAACAACACCAACCCTAAACTCGATGCCAGAGTCTGAAAAATGCTACTTCTTGGAGGGGTTGATGATTAAACCATCTCAAAAGAGTTTTGAGATAAATGATAAGGAATGTTACAAATGCTGTGAGTTGCTCGACTCCGTCACTAGGGCATATTGTATGGTAACCTGTTAAGCGCTTAGTTCCACACTAGTGACCATCAGGGAGGAGGCTAGTCTGTTTGCTGTTTATGTTTGGTATGTTGTGTGTGTGGTTCTGTGATGAAAGCTTCCCATGATATAATGACCTCTGTTTCTAAGCCATCATTGTTCTTCTTTGACCAGGTTCCTTTGGGACGAGTACACGGTTGAGGTGCGCCTCAACGACTACCTGGACATCATCTGTCCACACTACGAGGACCGCGGTGTGGCCTCGCACACCGTGGAGCGCTACACCCTCTACCTGGTGGAGCACGAGGAGTACACCAACTGCAAGCCCCGCTCCAGCGACCAGCTGCGCTGGGAGTGCAACAAGCCCTTTGCCCTCCATGGCCCAGAAAAGTTCTCTGAGAAGTTCCAGCGGTTTACTCCGTTCACCCTAGGCAAGGAGTTCAAAGAGGGACATAGCTACTACTACATCTGTGAGTACCAGCACCTACCCTGTGTACAGTGTGTGTGTTTGAGGCAGTAGCGCTGACAAAGTACTTTCTTAGTGAGGGGCACTACTACATTTAAAGGTTTGGAAGTGGACTTGGGTATGACGAAGCTGAAAGAACTGACGCTTACCTGAGCTGAGTGCAGTAGGTCTTCGCTGTCTTTCTAGTTGGCACAGTGATTTGGGCCACATCTGTAGGCTGGCTCTGTCACGAGGTGCAGCCATGGAAACACTTGTTCGAGGCTCTACAGGAAAAAAAAGACAAACCACACCACAAACACGAGCCAAGGAAGAAAAACCTTCTAACGAGTATTCTATTTTTTGTGGGGGTTTTCAGCTTTTTCCTTGGTTGCACGACTTCAGCAGAAGCAAGGCTCAGTGAACACTGTGTTGCCTCCCACTGGGCCCTGATTCAGCCCTTTTTAAATCCCTAGCCTTTGCGTTTTGTCAGCGGGCCCGGACCTGCCCCTTTTTAACTTTCCGAGAAGCTGTTGTTCATAGGATGTATGACTGAATCAAACTGAAGCTCTTCAGTGCTTGGGGTGAGAAGCTTGGAGTCAGTTTACTGGAAAGGTCACACATGACTTCGCCTAGTTGGATAGACGTGCAGACTGTCTTCATTCAAGGGCTATGAGCTTGTGGGGAGGCGTGTAACAATAATTTTCTGTAGATGCATGGATTTTCTTTACTTTGGTACCACTGTCCCTCTTCCGACTGATTGAAAGAGCGAGTCCTAATAGAACCATTCTGATTAGCTGTTAACAGCACACAGAAAAGTAGTGGGTACCCCACATGTCTGGAACACATTTTACAGTCCGCGGAGGACTGTGGAGCTCGAAATCCTCTCATTTCCATCGTTACTCTGCAGAGAACATTTTGGGCAGTTGTTTTCACCTAATTTCACACTGAATACAAAGAAAAAAAATGCTGCATTTCCCCAGTTTCGCTTTTCAGCAAAACTTCTCGCCCATTCTTACTGCTAGGGTTATTTCAATGTTTCCTTTAAGGGTAGTGTGTGATAAATATGCACTGTCTTCATGGGTAGGGAGGTGGCACGCGATGCATGTATTTTTTTGTATTGGACAGACAACAGAGATCTGCATACTGTGTCTTGGTGCGGTTACCTTCATTGGAGGGGTAACGGGCATATGCATTGTTTTTATTAGTAGCGTGAGAATGTTTGGATTGCTTCAGTGAAATTGTAAAGTCCATTTTGATACTGTGTAGGGATGAGAGACATAGTAATTCTATGTTTAGTTTGACATATATGTTGGGTTAATTTGGGTATTATTTGTAAAATACAGTGTCTGTGAATGTTATAGATCTTGATGGTAACAAGGATTCCTTTGTTTTTTTTTCTTTTACAGCCAAGCCAATCCACCACCATGGGGAGTACTGCCTCAAGCTGAGGGTGACCGTCGCTGGCAAAACCAGTAAGTTCAACTATTTCCCAAGCACATAAACGTTTTTCCTGAAAAAAAAATACACCTATTTTAGTAAATCGCTTCTTTCGTTCACCCTCTTCCCCCATGCAGACGTGCAACTTCGAGAAGCAGAGGCACGGTTTCTGCACAAGCACGAATTTCCGATTTGCAATTTATGCCTAGGGAAGCACCTTTGCTTCCCAAGTCATACATATTTCCAAAGATCCTAGTCTTAAAACCGGCAGCCCACAAACCCAGCCACTCCCTCCATGACCACTCAGACACCGTCATCCGTCCCACAAGCCCACGTCTTGCATAACCACAGGGAGCCTAGGGTACTGTTTAAGCCCAATAGTGCTCCTGTCTCCAGGAGGGGTACCTTGGGGTTCCTTATCCTGTGTTTACATCCTTTTTTTACTCTTCTTGACCTCTTCCATTTTATTTAAACTCACTCGTGTCACCCCCAGGCTCTCCCAGATGGTCAAAAATCTACTCTCTCTTGTATTACTTTTGTCCCCTCACCCAGGCCAATTTACCTCAGCTTCTCTTTTACTCTTTCGAATTTCCTCTGCATTACAGTCCCTCATGATGTCGACCTCCCTTTCTATACCACCTCACTCATCCCAAAGAGCCCAACACCTGTAATCTCTCTGGGTCTTGGTTTGTAAAGAGGGATGAGATGGCTTTAGAGTATTTTTCAACACAGATTACGCCAATGCCGCTTTCTTTGTGCAAGAACACCATGATTGGAAATATTATGCCTGTTCAATTGTTTGCACTGCTCATTCCAAGAATCAGGTCATGATTACTCTAATGTTTTCTTTCTCTCTTGTTTTCTTACAGCTCAAGCACCTGTTGTAAATGCTCATACTCCCAGGGCAAGAATGCAGTCAGGTATGCATAACCCTCACACTCTGCAGCACAGACTGTAGAACAAAGGAACACTTATGTTTTGTATGCTGATCAAAGCAGGAACTATTTGTGCTATAAGGACCCAATGAACAATAGTGGCATCTGTGAAAAAAATAATGTTTAGGGGAAGGGCCTGCGACTCACAAAGCAAGATAGGGTTAATAACCGCCTGGGTGGGTCTCACTGCACTCCTTGGAAGTCACAACTTCTTAGAACCGGCTCTAAACCTTGAAAAAGGGAGCTCCTTAGTCTTATTTGGATAGATCACCAAACCCCAGAAGCTTTAGCTCTGGTGATTGGGAACCACTTCAAAACCTGGAAGCTTGAGCTCGTACGTGTGGTATCACTGCAGACTTTGAAAGTCATAGCTCCTCCCCACAGCCAGAATCGACCTGCTCCAAACATTGGAAGCCTGCTCCTGTGGGTGAAACCCTCTCCAAAACCAGAAAGTTAAAGTTCCTGTTGGTTGGAGCTGCTCCAAAATCTGGAAGCTAGAGCTGCTAGTGCCAGCAATCACACCACCCACTCTCTGAAAATCATAGCACCTCTTGACATCTAGGATGATCTTGCTCCAAACTTTGGAAGCAAGAGCACCTCAGTGTTATTTCGATATTTCTCGAACTTCTGGAAGCTAGAGCTTCTGTAACCTGGACAATAGGGGTCTCATGGGTTGGCATTACCCCATATTCTGAAAGTCGTAGCTCCTCCTGACAGCTACAATGGATATGCTCCAAGCTGTAGAAGAGAAAGTACCTCAAGGTTATTTGGATCCTGCTCCAAACCCTCGAAGCTAGAGCTCCCTTTGGTGGAAGCCACTCCATCCTCTGACAACCAGAGCTTTTGTGGGTGCGGCCTACCTCAAACTCAGGAAACCAAAACTCATAAGGTTTGGAAGCTGCAGACTCTTAAAGTCAAAGCCTCTTGATTTATGAGATGGCTCTATTCCAAAACTTGGATGATAGTTTCTCACTGCACCAGGACAGTGCTGCAAAAACACAAAACCACCAATGCTCCTAACGTTGTTTTTTTTTTTTTTTTTTTTAAGAAATGGTTATAACTTCTTTGGATACAACTTCAAAATCCATGTAGAAAGATAAATAATCAATATTTCCCCCAAATGTTTTTGTAAACCTGGCTAATATAATCATATTACAATACATAGAAAAATCCCAGTTCAAGACAGTATGTAATATATTGTCCAAAAACACTCCATAGAGCAATATGATATACTATAAACAACATGTATAGCTGCCTAACTTGCTGGGTTTCTCGCACACACATCCAAATACCAACATCCTAATCGTTCATCACACACTAGCCACAAGTACCCACATTGTAGAAACTCAGCTACTCATAGTCATGACATTGGACTAGTATGCTTGACTACAATCAGGACGGTGCTACTCCAGACTTTGGAAGGTGGGAACCATGCCGTGATAGTTAGCCCTCATAGAGTGGGAATGTGCTCCAAGCCTCTAATGTGTGATCTGTTCTAAGCCGTAGGCTTCGTTTCTCATGCTCTGCAGTTCTGATCTGACCCTTTATAGCAAGGCACCAATCACAGACAGCACCTGCATCAAAGTAGCACACCCGATTCACTTAAAAGAAGAGGACAGTTGGGGTCCAACTTTCATTTTTGTAGCCAGGTTACCACTACCCCCTTTAACCATAAATTTGTGTAATTTTAGTTTGTTTTAAGCACAGAAGTATCCAAAGATTAATCTTTTGTCTCTTTCTGTTTTTTCTTTCATCACCAGACCAACCAGCTGGCGACATTCCTGGGGTTTTGAGAAGTGTGGCTGGAAACAGCTCGGGCCCAAGGATCTCCGCTTTCTACGTACTGTCCTTACTGCTTCCCCTGCTAGTGGCAGTTGGGTGCTGACACGTCTTGACCGTGCCAAAGGATAAAGATTTTGTGAAGCTTGCTGAAGTCTAACAGGGTTGACCAGCAAAAAAGACAATCGCCTGCTCTGCGATACAAGGACAGATTGTATGCACAAGGGATGCCAGTCTGTACAATGTACACACCTGTGTGAGGGCATCCATGTCTGTCTCTGCCTATTACCGGGGGGTTACTGAAAACACCCAAGACCCCACACGCACAAGTTGTGACAAAAATGTGACGGCCTTAAGTGGTTATCAGTATTAATGCTAAAGTGATCAAAAAATGAGCGTTGTGACCAAAAATCAAGACATCCAAATACAGAAATGCTCAGAACGTGCACTAACATGTCTGTGAGGCACGTGGACTTTACGTCGCCAAAGGGAAGGGAACAAGAAAATGTGCACTTTGAAGCCACCTGTTTTCAGGAACCGGAAGACTCGCACTACAGGTAGTTTTGGCGCCACCATCAAACATTAGCCACCTCTTGTCGGAAGTAGTGAGCATCTCCTAATGCCAAATCTGCCTACGTTCTCTAAGGAGAAGTAAATGAAGACACTCGAACTCATGTGCATGTAGCTCACCGTGCGGAGTGCACACTGGGCGCCACGGGAATGAACAACTGGAAACTGCAGCAGGTCGTACTGCAGAAGGAAAATCATATGTAGCAGTATTCTCTATACAGCCATTCTGTGGCCGATGCTGGTCATCGGAACGCCACAGGCAGCTAGAACAAAAAAACTGAGAAGGACTGAACTCTGTACAGTGTACATAGGAAAGCCAATTATAAGAGTTATTTATAGAGATGTATGCCATTCGTGACTATTGTCCAGGGGCAAGGGCTCTACTTCTGCATGAGGACGTTTTGGTTGACCCTAGATATCGAGTATTGTGATCAACGAATTAGAAAAAGTCAATCAAAAAGAATCATAAAATATGGAAATGTGGTAAAGTAAGAAATGTTAGAGGCAGATAAACAAATATAGTCTGTTGGTACTGTCACAGAGGTCACCTTGAACGATCAAGTAGCTAGGACAAAATTGCAGGCCGGAAATCCTGTTCCCACACCAGCCACCTCTCAGAACCGAATTTGATTATTTCACAATTAATAATCAGCAAAGTTTGAAACACCACGTCATCTCGTCTCAGTCATGACTTGGTACAGTTTTCTGTTGGTCAGAATGTTAAAAAAAATCAAAATTCTTTTAACACAGAAGCTGCGTATCTGTGCGTTG
The DNA here is from genome assembly GCF_031143425.1 of Pleurodeles waltl. Taxonomy (NCBI): domain Eukaryota; kingdom Metazoa; phylum Chordata; class Amphibia; order Caudata; family Salamandridae; genus Pleurodeles; species Pleurodeles waltl. The sequence goes on from NC_090451.1 coordinate 661,986,752, forward strand.
ACTTTTCAGTAAAATAGATTTGGGATTTTTTTTTTTTTTAAGGAAAAATTACATCGTTTGTATTTTCAGCTTTAGGGAACCATACGCACCATGCAACTCAGTCCTTCCACATGATCGGCACCATTGTAGACACACTGCTTTTAAGCAGACACAAAAAAATATTTTTGTGCGGGCTGAACCATACACCACCCTCATCCCATACATAATGACTCATTCCAGGAGTTGTAGAGTTGCAGATATACATGTGAACTTAAATATTATGCAACAAGAAATCATTTTCTCCAGGTAGACATAGGAATGCAATATATGTGTTGAATTTGCGAAAAACAATCATAGTGTGAAACCCCAAAATATGTAGGGGGTTATTCCAACTTTGGAGGAGGTGGTAATCCGTCCCAAATGTGACGGATTTACCACCAGCCGTATTACGAGTTCCATAGGATATAATGGACTCGTAATACGGCTGGTGGTATATCCGTCACTTTACCGTCACTTTTGGGACGGATTACCACTTCCTCCAAAGTTGGAATAACCCCCGTAGTGTCTTACATAATCAAATGTCTTTAAGGCCATCCTTGCACCTCCATCAGTACAAAAAAGACAAACGTTTGAAAATGTCACTGTTGCCAAAATAATTATTTTAAGACTTTGGTTATGGAACATAATAATTATCTGCCTTTTATTTCGAAAGTCACAAAAAAAGAGAATGGAATTCTGACTCACACAGCTGACAAAACTATAGGAGCTGCTGGGGACCTTCATAACTGGAGTAGGGAGACAATGATCATCTCAGACTTGCAGCAAGTACTAATTGCTGAATAAGAACATACGGTCCATTAATGGGTTTCTTCTAGATATTTTTTTCTTAACATCTTCCACCTTCTCAGATCTCCTATTTAATGATGAAATTTCTAATGGTCTTTTTTTAATGATATATTAATCAGGATTTTACATCGAGATTTTAAGTTTCCTCTTCTACATGGGCCTCTACTGAGTGAGATTTAGCTTCTCTACTGTGAAGATAGCAAACTGTCCATGTAATTCACGGAAAAAAATAGGAAGTTTCTGTTGCAAAAGAAAATGCTGTATTGCACCGAAACCTGGATGAGAAAAACACTAAATATCGAGAGAATATGGGTAAAAGGCACTTTTTAGACTTAATTGGGTTATTTTAAAATGATTTTAACAAATGTATTAACTAATACAATATGGAATTGAAATGTTTTTTTCTTAACATTCTGGTTCATTAGTTTTGTTGAATCGTTCGAACACACCAATCACAAACATTTCTTACCTTAAAGGGAAACAGTTTTCAGCTTTTGGAAATAGTCGCATAGTCCCTTTTCTCTCTCCATGTTCATTTTGTTATTTCAGATGAGGTGCAGAGTCTGGTCTCACACCTCTTTCTACACGGGCAATTCAGCCTAAGTCGCCCACCGTGTTAACTACAGAGTTCGTCTGGCTTTCAATCACTACATAGAAAATGTACATATGTATAGGAAATAAGCTGCTCTCGCCGTGTCAAGACTTTTATAAAACTGGAAGTTGTTTTTATAGTGAATGTACTTGAATAAAAAACAAACTGAAATCTGTTGGCGTCCCCATGATTCAATGTTCCTGTTGCCTCACTGTTTCTACAGTTATGTGTATTTGCCCTCAATTCTCCTACAGATCAAAATCTGGATCCGATCCGGCAGCTGTTCTGTGACTCCAAAGGATGCCAATTTATTTAATGTGTTGAAGAAGGAATTGAGGCAAAAAATGAATTGGAAGAAGTTAGATATTGTGTTAGGGCTAGGGTATATGAGGACTACTCTAATAGGAGATCAGTTGACTGACAGTTTAAGGTAAAGCCAACAAATGGGGAGTGATATTTGGCAAGTAAGGATTTATGCGGGCACTGGCCTTGTCAGATATAACCTTGTTTCCTAGCAGGCAAACGCCTGATAGAGGGTCAATCACTGTCTCGGGCCTTTGCTTTAAATACGTGGAAATGAGAAAGAAAAATAAACCTATTGCCAAGATTGTTTCAGTGCTTTTTAAAGTCTAGTGACAGGAAAGACACAGCTCTTCTTCCACCCTGCAGAGCCGCCAGGCGCTGAGATGTATCTGGAGCGAAAACGTGCTTTGTTGTCTGCACTGTGTGCAAGGAGACAATATTAACATCCGCCATCATGTCCCATATGCAAACAAGATGAGCTTGTCACTTGCGGATACTGAGCGTCTACTCTGGATTGGTCTACCTACAGCCAATAATCGTTTATTCTCATTTGGAAACTGACGGACCAAGGCAGGCCTCTTCTGACTTGGAAATGTCAGACAAAGTTACATCACTGGTTGACCCTACTAGTCAGAGATACATACTTAAAAATGACAAGCAAAAATAACTACAACCTTGAATCTCTGAGTGTGGTCACATAAAGAAACCAGGCTACAATTTCCAAAATAGACACTTTTTTTTTTTAAAAGGACAAAAGCGAACTGTTAGAAGAGAATTCCAGACCCAGCCACTAGATTACAGAATAATGCACAGCATGTGAATCCAGAAAAGATTCACAATGATAAACATAGGTATTTCGTGGACCTGACAGCACCAGTAGAAATAATGATACATGACCTCGCCTGGACATACTATGTATATGAGCTCTTGGGAGCCAGGCTGCCCTGTGCCAGCAGTGATGCACAATAAGCCAGTCAAGGGTAACTGCAGCAGAGCATAACCAACTGATACACTTCAATAACAGTTGGCAAAGTAGATCTTCCCCTTTCATACACTGTTTCAATAGTCTAACCAAGATATCACTATGGCCCCCCACTATAATGCACCTAAACTGGTAGTGAATAAAAAAGAACTTTCTCAACTACACCTCGTAATGAGATGCAATTTTAGTTACCAAATTCATTGTTTGTTCATGGTGAGCTCCTTGTCCAAAATGTTCTATAGATGTTTGACTTTATATGCTATTAGGATGGTTTCTCCAAAGCACTGCAAGAAACCCCTAATGAAAGATTCAGTGTTTACCAATGCGTGTTGGCCAAACACCAAAACCTCCAATTTAGAAACATTTAGTTGCAGCCAACTATGGTTCAAACACGATTCTTTAGACTTAAAGGTGGCATTTTATTGCAGTGAGTTGCTGATCTTTCAGTCTACAGCATAATCCTGGTGTCATATGGCTAATGGGTGACTTGAGTGGTCTAATGTTTGACACATTAAAACATAACAATAGGGCTCTTATGGGAACGCCAGTCCTTTATTGGTGGAAGTATAGAGCAACATTTCCAGCAGGACTGTAATTGAGGCTAGCGAGAGCAACGATTAGAACCAATAAAATTCCACTTTTTTTACTCTGACCATTTCGGTAGTGGCTGACCTGATCAGGGAGCTCCACAGTATCAAAACAAGCTCCGGTATTGGGCGACCAGAAATGCCAGGTAACTTGCACCACCTTGTAGGCCGGTACTGTCAAGCTTATTCAAAATGCCAGATTTTATATACATAAGGAGGCCACAACATTGTAGACATGAGGTTGCTTCCTAAATTATCTAGTGACTTCTTTTTTCAGGAGCTGAACACAATAATGGTTTCCTGGCTATAAAAGCGTATTTTTCTACTTGCCTAGGTGTTTTGATAATTCTGTTTTGGGTCAGTTTTGTACTGGCAGGAAACCTGCATTCCTGTAGGGAGGTACTGCTTATAAACTCCACACCAAGGGTCATGGTTTTCGGATACGAGGCTGAAGCCAGCCAGTGGCAGCATTTGAAGAAGCAGTCTGTAGCCGTCACCATTTTTATCAGGTGGAGGTACCATGTGGAAGAACTCATCTGAAGTAAAATTTGAAAAGTCTTAAGTCATAAAGAGAACAAACCAAGGCACATCCATCAGCAGGAACAGGGCCAAGAGACCAGGTGGACGTGCTGTGGGAGGTGGACTAGTCCATAAGAAAATGAGGAGATTTCTAAACAGTTCTTAACAGTTTGGTATGCCTTGGAAGATGGCTAACCCTGGGACTCAGTCACTTGTCAGACAAAGCCTAATATGTGATTTAACTTAATCCATTTCCTTTTGGCCTTTCAGAGGCAACCATCTGTCAGACACCCTCTTGATTTTAGTATGGACCAACTTACCTTTTCAATGCTCCATGTTCAGAACACTTCTCCAAACTTAATCGATCTTGCCCAACACTTCCACATACCTCTAACTAACCCTATCAACCCTGCACTCCACACGGGTATCCAGGAACCCGAAGTGAATCGTAGCGGTTCTTGGCCTCTCTCGAGCATATGAAGCGCTACATAAAACCAGGATCACAATCCACTGCATCGATATCCGCAGCAGAAACCTTGGCTGGAGGTCCTTAGAGACGTACCCACCTGAGCGCGGGCACAGTAGCGGTTGGCACACGCTGGCAGCCTTGTCTACCTCTTGAACAAAGAGCCCAGTGTTTCACCTGCATGGAATTAGGCTCCCCCTCACCACTCGAGCCGGTTCTCCCAGGAGAAGGTGGGGACAACATGGAAGGCAGCAAAGTAGTGCAACTTTCCTTCCCGGGGATGAATAGGCACATTTACAGGAGATCTGAGCGCTAGCACGTGGTTGCTGTGTGCAAAGCGAGCCGCCCTTCTCCTGGTGCCAGTGTGAATTCTTTGAATATCGCGTGTTTATCTTTCTTCCTCTAAAAAGAACCTGCTTCTGTGCATAGCTCCACAAAGTCACATTTCACATCAGCTGGGGTAGGGGTGGCCCACTTGCACTTGGTGGACTGCACCCAAACGGGGGAGGAAACACGAAGCAAATGAAAACTATCATTGGCAAAGCCATTAGGCCTGGCTTCGGCTGCTGACCTTTTGGCATTGCCAATGCTTATTTTGCTTATAGGTGTTTTTTTTTTAATATGAAGGCACTAACTGTACAAAAACAATTGCTGTCTACAAGCCAACATATCTATTTTGATGTAAAAACACACATTGTACATGCAGTCCTTGGCGCTGTAGGAGAGTAATTATTTTTACATTGTGCACCAGCAGAACGCTGTCACTCATAGATGAGCCAATGGCTGGCATGGGTTGACTCTCCCCCATGCTATATGTTGAGGTGGGTGGAAGCAAAACGTGTGTGACACTGCAGCTCACCAATGGATGAAGAGGTCTGACTCATCGCCCATCAAAGTATGCACAGTATATGTATGTTTATTAAAAACAAAAAGGTATTGACTATCGGTGAGCTAAACAGAAGGAATGGGTTAGGCGGCGGCATCTAAAACTCAAAGCTATCATGTGCAAAACTATTCTGATTCAAGCCAAAAACCATTAGGAGCGACAAACTCAATCACCCAAAAGTGGGGACAAAATGTGATGAGACCCTTCTCCAGTGCCTTTGAGCAGTGTTTGCAGCCGGTGGTTCAACATCTTTTGGGGACCAAGACTTACTTTTCACCATTGGAATTTGTCACAGAGCACGACAGAGTACGGCACAAATGAAGAACAAAGGTGAAACACAAAAGAGGAAAACAGTGACAGAGGGAAAATACGAGATGAAAATAGCCCACAGGGTGAGAAAAATGAAAAGGTTGGGTTATGTTAGAAAGGGGCAGGAGGGGGAAATCAAAACCGAGCAACCTCAGATTTAGCAGTGCCACCTCCCTAAGAAAACTTTTAAGGCCCAGAACTTAAAGAATATGCACTGCTCTCCTCTACCAAGTACTTCATGCCTTTACTGTGCAATACCGTGAAAAAAATAATAATACTGGGCGAGGTTCCCCAAGCAGATTCTAGGGCTAATAGTACCACAGGTACAACTAATTTATGCCTTTATCCTACACCCTTAGAGAAAATGCTTGTTCTGTAACTCCAGTCTGCAATACGATACCTGTTGCTGCCTCTGCTGGTGTCCACATAGCCAGCTGCCTTACCACTAAACATAAATCAACCAGCTCTTGGTCCCAGAGGTTTGCTGGAGCACAAGTGGAGACGCACTGGCAGCAGAAGAGAAATTTACTGACCCGAGTGGTCTGAAGTGCAGTATCATGCCCAGCACTTGAATTCACACTGGGCTTACTGCATCCAATTGCTGTTCCTTTATTTACTTACTAGGACAACCAGGAGTTCTTGGCACTAAAACAGAACTGGATGACTAGACATGCTGGAAATCACAAGAGATTTCTCAGAAAGGATAAGTAAACATAGTTTAAAAAACGTATGGAAGGTGAGAAGTTGACCTATCTCCACAACCAAGACTGAATGGACTTTCAAAGAAGGACAACATGCATTCCAAATGCACAACCATAAGGGGGGTTTGAGTCAATGCACAATGCTTTGAACATGATTCTGCTTCTGGTAGATAGGTGAAATGATCTCTCTACACAGGAATCTTGGAATGGACTTGCATAGTACTAAACCCAATCCTGGAAACACACAGCCACTCCCACTTAATTTTCTAAGTGGGTGGTTTCATAAGCAGGACTAATCCATCACAGGGATTTAGGAACAACACAGTTTGCATTGAATATGCATGAATATTCACCTGACATGTGTCTCTGGCAATGCTGGTAGAAATTTGCTCTCAATAGGAAGTGGCTACAGCTGCTGCATTCTGCAGCCACCACATGCATTAATCATATGTTTGGGTAGTTCTAGAGAAAGGTAGCTGCAATAACCATACCTTGATCGGAGGACTTAGGGCCTAATTTAGAGTTTGGTGGAGGGGGTTACTTCATCACAAAGTGACATATCCCATCCGCTCTATTACAATTCCATTATAGCCTATACAACTTGTAATACGGCAGATGGGGTATCTGTCACATTTGTGACAGAGTAAACCCTCCACCAAACTCTAAATCAGGCCCTTAGTCTGATAGGGAGTGGTATTCTGGCTCAATACGGTGGTATTTGCCAAATAATTTTATTCTCATGTTGGCACGGCATAGGAACCTATTTTGAGATGACCAACAGGTGACCGTTTCTTGGACTTCGGAAAGGTATTTTAACAGTAAATGGATGGATACTCAAGATATTTTCTATATTTATTTAGTTATTTCAATGTATTTATTGATTTACTGTTTTTATCTGAAGACCAACATTTTAAATGAGTACACCAGAGGGCTGCAACATGAAGGAACAGCATGAAAAAAGCAGGTTCAGAAATCATATCAGTTAAGGTCCAGGTAGATGCATAGGATCAAAATTAGTTACTTACCTGTAACTGCAGTTCTCCAGTATTGGTATCTTTCATAGATTCACATGCTTGAATCACCCCTGTCGTCGAGGTGGGAGCCTCACAGTAACTTTAAATACACAAAGCAGTAAGTTTTGAAACCATTAGGCCTCAGTAGGCCCCATAGGATATGTTATAGCCTTTCCACCTTGTTTTGTGAAAAGACCCAAACTTCAGTGCCAACCAATCAGGCTTCAGCACCCTCCCAAACACTCCCAACAGAGGCGGATTTCCCTCAGATTTTCTAGTACAAGTGTGAAGTTCAATATCTGTATATTAGGGGAGCCTCTGAGGGGTGGAGGGTGGGTCGCATGTGAATCTATGAAAGATACCAATACTGGAGAACTGCAGTTACAGGTAAGTAACTAATTTTCTTCTCCAGTATTGGATCTTTCATAGATTCACATGCTTGAATCAGAGTAACGAGCAGTAATGTTGGAGAATTAGTGAATTAATCTGCATGTTGTTTTAATTCTCCAACTGATATCAATAACATTAATACATATAACAGTAATAGAAAAAACTGTATGCCTGAAAATTATGCTACAAAATGTGCCGCTGTTGTTTTAAAATCTCTACAACATTTTAACACAATATGAAGAAACGTTGGTACTACGACTAGTATGAAGCAAAATATTAGAGTAATCAGCACTGTAATATAAAATTAGATGTTAAAGAAACTGAAGAACAATATCGAACATACCTTGACTGTGGTGGTGGGATGTTGTAAGAGGCTCACCTTAACGAAATAGATGCCTCAGCACTGCCTGCCCCACCGCTGCATCAATGTTACTCGTTTCTTCGAGACAATAGTGTTTTGTAAACGTATGCTGGCTGGACCATGTGGACGCTCTGCAGATGCTATGCAGTGGCACCCCAGCGAAGAGTGCATCTGAAGTGGCTACCGATCTTGTAGAATGGGCTCTCACCTTGTTGTGGAGCGGTTTACCAGCCTTAGCATGACAGAATTGGATTGCCAGGCCAATCCACCTGGCTATAGTCTGTTTGGACACTGCGTGGCCCTTTTTTGTTCCACCAAATGCAACAAATAACTGGTCAGACTGACGTATGACTTGTGTTTTCTGTAGGTAAAATTTTAGTCACCTTTTTATATCCAGAGAATGTAATGTCTTTTCCGCTTCCGTTTGTGGCTTTGGAAAAAAGGTTTTTAAGATGACTGGTTCATTCAAGTGAAAAGTTGAAGGAACTTTTGGGATATACTTAGAATTTGTTCTCAGGATTACACCGGAATTTGTAAATTGGAGGAAAGGCTCTTTAGTAGTGAAGGCCTGAATGTCGCTGACTTTTTTGGCTGAAGTAAGAGCTAGTAGTAATGCTGTCTTCCATGAGATGAATTTGAGATCGGCTCTGTGGATCGGCTCAAAGGGAGCTTTCATGAGTTGCATTAATACGATATTCAGGGACCATAACGGCGGAGGTTTCCGGACTGGTGGGAAAACACGGAACAGGCCCTTCATGAATTGTTTCACAATCCTGGTGGAGTATAATGAGACCATGTCTTGTGATCTACGGTATCTCGAGATTGCTGCCAGATACACTCGAATGGAGGGGTATGAAAGTCCTGACTTTGCCAAGAGCAACACATATGGTAGTATATGCTCTGGAGGAGAAGAAATAGGATGCATACCTTCTGCTGCACACCATATACAAAAACGTTTCCATTTAAGTTTGTAAGTTTTATTGGTAGTGTCAGCTCTAGCTTTGGCTAAGATTTCTCTACACTCCGAGGAAATGTTCAGATTTACATACTCACTGAATTCAGGAGCCAAGCCGACAAGTGAAGAGTTGACGGATCTGGATGCCTGACTTGTCCCTGGTGCATTGTCAAGAGGGTTGGACTCTGTTTGAGTTGCACATGCGGCTGTTCGGAGAGCATTAGGAGCTCCGTGTACCAGACCTGTCTGGGCCACCTGGGAGCTATCAACAGAAGGCGACACTCCTCCGTCTTCATTTTGTTGATGACTCTCGGTGTGAGCGGGATCGGAGGAAAAGCGTAGGCATAGACCCTGGACCATCTCATCGAAAACGCATTCCCCCACGATCCTTTCTGGGGAAGCCAACTTGCATAATACTGGCATTTCTTGTTCTCGAATGTGGCAAACAGGTTGAGATTTGGTTTGCCCCATAAAAGATTGGGAAGTTTCTGGTCTAGCTCCCACTCGTGGTATGGTATCACTGTCCTGCTCAGGGTGTCTGCCAGAACGTTGGTCTGTCCTGGCACATGCTCCGCTTTGAGCGAAATGTTGTGCTTGATGGCCCATTTCAAGATATCCTGAGCCAGTTGCGAGAGTTGTAGAGATCTTGTGCCCCCCTGCTTGTTTAGATAAAACATGCTGGTTGTATTGTCCGTTCTGATTAAGACGCTTGAGTTTTGAAGTTTTGGCAAAAAAGCTTTGAGAGCTAGGTCTATCGCTTTGAGCTCCAGGTGATTTATGTGTAGCCGAACCTCTTTTGCATTCCAGGATCCGGTGATTTGCAGATCCTGGCAGTGTGCACCCCATCCCTCGAGAGAAGCATGCGTTGTTACTATGTAACAGGGTACTTGATGAAGGAATGTGAGTCCGTTGGACAAATTGGTCAGCGTTGCCCACCACTTCATGGTGGTTTGCATTAGAGGTGTTATGCGAATTCTGTCTTCGAACGAACCGTGCACCTGAGTCCACCTTACATCCAATTGTTCTTGCAGGGTTCGCATATGGAGTCTGCAATCTGGGACTAGCGGAATGCATGATGAGATCATCCCTAGCAATGATTTGTAGGTGCGGACTGAAACAAAACTTTTTGTAGAGAGTCTGCGTACTAGGGAGGTCAGTTTTTGTTTTCTTTCGTGAGACGGATACGCCTTGCTGTGGACCGTGTCTAGTAATGCTCCTAAGAAATTTAATACCTGTGTGGGGTGAAGCTGAGATTTTTGATAATTGACGACAAACCCTAGGCTGTTTAACAGTTGGAGGCAAACCGAAATATGACATATCACCTGAGGCTTTGAAGGTGCCTTTATGAGCCAGTCGTCTAGGTAGGGAAAAACCTGCATGCCCGACTGGCGGAGATGTGCTGCTATAGGAGCCAACATTTTTGTGAAAATTCTGGGGGCCGATTTCAGACCGAATGGAAGAACTCGAAATTGGAGGTGCATACCAGCTACTTTGAACCTGAGGAATTTGCGGTGGTTGCGGTGTATTGGAATATGAAAGTAAGCATCCTGGAGGTCTAGGGATGCCATAAGATCTCCAGTATTTAAAAGGCGCAAGACATCCTGTAGTGTCACCATCCTGAACAATTGTTTCTTTAGGAACCTTATTAGTGCTCTTAAGTCCAGAATGGGGCGCCAGTCCCCGGAGGGTTTCTTTACGAGAAAGAAGCGGGAATAGAATCCCCTGTTCCTCTGAGAAAAAGGGACCAGTTCTATTGCTCCTTTGCCCAGCATCACTTGTACTTCCTTGAGGAGTTGGTTCACCCTCGGGGCGGAGGGCCTGATGGGGGAACAGCTGGTGGTGTCTGTGTGAATTCCAGAGTATGGCCTCTGGCCACTATATCGAGTACCCACTTGTCTGATGTTATTGCTGCCCATTGAAGGAAATAAGAAGTGATGTGACCTCCAACCCTCGAGATTGGTGAGGGGAAGAATTCTGGTATGGCTGGTAGGTCATTGTTTCCTGCCCGTATCCCTTCCTCTGGCAGCCACTCTTCCTCTTGCTGGATGTTTATAGGCCGCGGCCGGTGGCAACCGGAAATGCTGCTGTTGCTGGTGGTACTGTTTTCGGGATCCTGTGGAGAAAGACTGATACTGGGGTCTGTACTGTACTGATGGTAGCCCCCTCGAAAGGAGTACCCTCCTCTTCCCCTTGCTCGTCAAAAAGGTTGCTTTTTATACTGTAAGGTACCTAATGATTTAGCCGTATCCGTATCCGTTTTGATGGCTTGTAACATGTCGTCGACATGCTTCCCAAACAGACTTTCACCATCAAAAGGCATGTCGAGAACCAGGCTCCGGACCTCCGGTCGAAATGATGTAGCCTTTAGCCATCCATGCCTAAGTAAGACTGCTGCACCAGCCAATTGCCTGAAGCCCGTTAAAGAAATGTCTATTGCGCTGTCTATAATCTCTGCCGCAATCCGTTCTCCTTCCTGCAACACCTTCTTCGCTTCCACCTTGACATCCTCCGGCAAGAGATCCAAGAAAGCAGACATGTCTGCCCACCTCTGGCGATCATATCTCCCTAGGATGGCCAGGGAATTAGCTGCCTTGACTGTGACCGCCGCTACAGAGGAGAATTGTTTCCCGATAGTATCCAATCTCCTCCCTTCTTTGCCTGGGGGAGATGCTATGGGTGTGGAAGGGTTTCTAGAACGTCGTTGCGCTGCCGGCGATATCACCAAATCCGGTTTCGGTTGCGATACTAAACAGGCCGGAGAATCATCCGGGGCCTTATATTTCTTTTCTAGCCTTGGCATTTGTGAAGGCACTGTCGCCGGATTCTTCATCGCCTTCAACCCTTCCTGCCATAAGAAGTCTACTATCGGTATCACCCTTACCGATCTCTTTGATGGCTCCTTGAAGTCGTAAAGGAAGTACTCTGTTTCATGAGAAATAATAGAAAGGCCAAATCGCTTTGCCGCTCTCTCAATCAAATTATGAAAACCTCCTATGTCCTCTGGAGGCGAATCCACTGGACCTGCTGGAGGTGGAGATGGTGTGGGGACGAGGTAATCATCCCATTCACTGGTCACTGAATCTCTTAACTCACCCTCTTCCCTCTCGTCGTCCGACGAGGGATGAGCTTCTTGCGTTTGGTTACCTAATGGTATGCCAGTGTGCGGCGTCTCCGGGAGACTGGTGCTCGGGGTTTAACGAGGCGTCTGGTGGGTTTGAGGCCTGGGTGGTGTGGTAGGTGTTGATGGTGGAAATCTTCTGTAGTAGTCGTTGAGCATAGATTGAAGGTCTGCCACCAATGTGCTTGTCATGGAAAGGGATAATTGTTGTTCTGCCGGGGGGTATGATGTTGAAGCATAGTTGGGCTGGTACTGCCCTTCATCTTCCACATCAAAGTCCTGGCATTTTACATGCAGCTGAGACAGGCTACTCGCTGCACCAAACATTCCCTCATCTTGGGAGTATGCGTCATCATCATCATCCAAGAGATGTTGTGGGGGACATGGCAATACTTTGCTCGGGGAGGTATGCATTGGAAGAATATCAGAAGATTTGTCCCCCATGGTGATGAGTGAAAGAGGCAAGAATCTTGTTGAATCCTCTTGAGAGTAAGCCATCATTGTTGACGATTGGTCCGGTGGAGTACCCGGGAGGGTCGATGGTTTATACATTGTCACTGCTGTCGACGATATGCTCGTTGACGGTTCCCTCGTCGACGGTTCGCTCGTCGACGGTGCCGTTGTCGACGGTTCCTTCGTCAACGGTTCCTTCGTCAACGGTTCCTTCGTCAACGGCTCCTTCGTCGATGGTACTTTAGTCAACGGTACTTTAGTCAACGGTACTTTAGTCAACGGTTCTCCTGTCGGCACCTGTATCGCCGACGGTGCTGTCGTTGCCGGTGTGCCCTTCTTAAACCTCATTGAGAGGTGCTTCATCGACGGAAGTGCCTTGGTCGATTGGTGGACCCACGAAGCCTCCGCTGTCAACGACGTGTTAGTCGACGAAGCTTTCTTAAATATTTTAGCTATAATTATCGTCGTCGACGATAATGGTGACGTCATGATCATCGATGAGACTGCCGTTGTAAACGTCGACGACACTGTCGTTGATGTCACCGTCGACACCGTCGTCGACGGGGTGGTCGTCGACAGGCGCCTTTTTTCTGAAGAGGATTTTACCGGATCTTTCTGGGGTGACAGAGACAGGGATGCCCTTTTCGCAGTACTCTTCCTGTGTAGAGGCAAAGTAGGCTCTAAAGGAACCTTTTTTGGCAAAGTTGTGTGGGTCTCTGAATGGGAAACACCCTTTTTTGCCTCAGTAGAGACCTGCTTCATCTTTTTGGCCATCTTCCTCGGTGGCTCATCAGGCAATCTTCCTCTCTCACCTGTTCTTTTTTGGGAGTGAGAAGCATGAGACGACGCTTCGCTTTCGTCTGAGGAAGGATGCTCCATGGCTTTCTGTTTCTGCAGCCACAAGAGAAGCCTACCCTCATGGTCTTTGAGGGTTTTTTGACTGAAGGTGCGACAGATCTTGCAGTCTCTCACCTTGTGGTCCTGATGGAGGCAGTAAATGCACTTTTTGTGGGGGTCATCAACATGTAGTCTTTTCTTCCCACAACTGCCAGAGTCTCTGAACAGACCCTTTTTTGTCTTTTCAGACATGATAAAGCTGGAAAGCTAGGTTCCTGAGAGAAAACAATTCCTGTCAGAAAAAGGTAAACTGAGCAGAGCTCAGGGAGACTCCCTTCACACGATCTGCGGTAAACAATCTGAGGGAAATCAGCCTCTGTTGTGAGTGTTTGGGAGGGTGCTGAAGCCTGATTGGTTGGCACTGAAGCTTGGGTCTTTTCACAAAACAAGGTGGATAGGCTATAACATATCCTATGGGGCCTACTGAGGCCTAATGGTTTCAAAACGTTACCGTGAGGCTCCCACGTCGACGACGGGGATGATTCAAGCATGTGAATCTATGAAAGATCCAATACTGGAGAACTGTCTTTATTTGGTTACTCCCAAGAAAACTTTAAACTTCACTTTAGTTCTGTTAAAAAAGTTTGGTATTCAAGAGCTTTTTGAAAGTAACAAGCATCTGATCATAGTAGGCTGTGGAAAAATTTACTTTTAAATTAAAGAAAACATGATTAAAAAAAAAAACAGCCTAGGAGAAGATAAAAGGTGAATTTTAGAATTGTTTGGCAAGATAAACATATGATCTTAAGTGTCTGTTGCTCCTTAGCTTAGTCGCTTTCACGTGTTCCAAACCAGGAATAAAAACACCCATTTTGTCAGTTTTCTAATTTTCTTCCTTCACATCTACAATTGCAATTACACCCAGACTGGCTGGTTAAGTGTGTTCTCCTTTCTGTTCCTGTCCACGTAAGATAAGGAGTTAGCCAGACAGTTTGTACAAGCACATTACTACTTCCAAAAGGGGCCTCAGCAGCACCATCCTTCAGAAGACTTTAGCCATTATTGAGTCCTACACATAGTGGATGAGGATTGTCATAAGGCCAAAGATGCAATATGCACTGCGTCCAGGAGGGCTTGGCTCCTATACGTTTTTATGTAATCAATCAATGCCCTTAACATTTATTGGACGCTTGACTTCAGGGACTTTCAAAACGGCTTCCATTTGTGTTATTGTTAGCACTGTTCATCATGCACGTTGAGAAGTTACTGGAAAAACTATCATGCCTTGTTGTCCCTGTCGTCCAAGTTGGAGAAATATGTGTTTCAGGTCATGAAAAGAGCAGCAAGAGTCATGATACGTTTGAAATTGTAACAATAAACATAATTTGAAAGCAGAGTAAAAGATAAAGTTTATATGGAACTACAGATGTAGTGAATCCTATCTTGTTCTAATGAGAAGCAGGAGTTAGCTTAGCCTTCTGGCTCGTAGACTTGTGCTCTGTCACCCAATGACTTTTACCCTACTTAGCTTGCTCTGTTTTAACACAATTAGTTAATTATATCTTTCCATGATGGCTGCATTGTTTTTAGTTAGGACAATGTTTTAGTTTCAAGCTATTAGTGCCACTCTGCTAAGGCATCACTGTCAAGTGACAAACATAAACAAACTGTAGGTATTCACATTAGGTACTTTCCCTCTTTGCGCTTTCCAGGGAATTGTTTATATAACTGCCGTCCCAAACATGTCTTGTTATCTATTGTTGGGGAAAAGACCTACGTCAGGGGTCAGATCAGATCTGTATAAATACATCTCACACAGGCAGATAGTCAGAGGGATTCCTATCAGATGCCATGGACGCCATCCATGCTACACGTCGGCTTGATGCTGACCCTGTCTTCGTGTCCCCCAGAGTCTCGAGCTAGAGACCTCATTCCAAAGTAATGAGGGTTGGGGGCTCTTCTCATGGGCATGGTACTGGCAGATTAGGTTTATCACACCTAGCTCTTGTCAGGTTAGGGGTTAGATTCATCATGCTTGGGTATTAAGACATATATCATATCTCATGTCATTTTATGTTATTGCAAGATGGTGGGGGTCTTTGTATTAATGACTCGTGTTCACAATTTTGCTTCTTGCACTGTTCATTCTCCTAATCATTGCAGCAAATGCAATTTATTGTAGATTGTAGTATTGTTAATTAAGACCTATTAAGACTTTACTGCATCTCCTTCATTGCCTGTGTGTTTGACAGAGAGACATGTTGTTCATGTGGGAAAGGGGTCATATCTCCATTTAACCACAACACTCCCTGATATATCGCACTCATGAGTCCATGCGTAAAGGCTGCCACAAATCACCTTTCACTGTTTGAGTTTTTGGTGAGGTGCTGCTTGTGAGCCGCGAGGGTTTGGATGTCAAGAACCCCCTAGGTTGCACTGCTTTGACTCCTGTGAAGAGTGGGAGAAGAGCAAAATATTTGCAATTCAAAAGGTATCCACAGTAGCAGAGACGCCGTCCTTATGGAAAGTATTGTGTCAAGTTATATTACAGTTATTGCACAGAGAGAGGCATCCAAGATGGCCGTTAGGTTGTGCCGACAGAAGTTACCGTTCTAGTGTTGCTCTTCCACAATCTAATTGTTAATAGGTGTGCGCTGCTTGAGCATAGCACACTTCAACTGACTTCTGACTGGAGTCCGAAGGTGAAATATGAGAGCGCTTATCCTGAAGTAAAAGTTGTCGGCATAGGCACCATAGTTCACAGGAACACCCAGGTAAAAGTTATCGGCAAAGGCACTGTAGTCCATAATAATTAACAAACAATTCAAGTAAGTCTCAGATAAATCTTGACAATGTAAAGTTGTTGAAGGTTTCAAGGCGATTCACAGCATCCTGAGAGTTACGCTTGGAATCTATGGAAACACTTGATATGAACAATCCCAAAATACGCCAGAGAGCCTATTTATAACGGTATTTTGACGCTACAGACTTTGAAGTAGTCGGCAGGGTGTTAGAGTTGTCGGCTGAATTTCAAGCAGCGAACATTACAAGAAGAATCTCAAACAAAAAGCATTGTTACCTACGAACATTTAAAAGACAGCCAATAAGAATTCCATATGACAGTATTTAATTCTATATCTATCTATCTATCTATCTATCTATCTATCTATCTATATATATATATAACAACCACTATTTACAAAAGGAAATTAAGGCAAGAATGAACTAATAAAACATGCCTACGGAGACAATGGTATTCAACAAGACAGCATCAAATTGACTATTATCGCAATCAAATATCAGATAATCCTTATGTACCAGTTGAGGGAAAGAGAGAGGCAAATTCCTCAGAAAGTGCAGGTAAAGAGTCTGGAGTATAATAGAAGAAAAAACCTAATTCATTGTTGGTAGTGTTATAGGTGTTAAATAAAACAATGTGTCCCTAGTAATTGTGATTGTAATTTTTCAGGTGTCGCTTCAAGATAAATATAGAACAGTCTAGCATAGTGGTTCCCAACCTTTTGACATCTGTGGACCCCCACTTTATCATTACTGGGACCCAAGGACCCCCACTGAATCATGTTTTGTAATCTGGGGACCCCCTACCGAGTCATTACTGAAAGCTGGGCACCTAATCTGTTAATATTATTTAATTTTCTAAGCCGTCGCGGACCCCCATGGGTCCCCAGACCACAGGTTGGGAACCACTGGTCTAGCAGACTGAACAAAAGAAGAAGCGAACCTCTGAGACAGTCTCTCTTATCCCATTCCCCTTTCCCCTTCCAGAGTGCTCAAAACGAGGAACTATCCGTTGCGAGTGGCTTGGGTTGGGAATTGAGGATTAGTCTTCTGCTCCTGAGGGAATCAAATCAAGGTACTCTGATATTGGACAACAGTTGCGACTTGTTGTAGGATTGGCATAGTCGCCTACAAACATAAGTACTGTCATCCTCAAACAAGCAGTCTTGCCTAGAGCAAGAGTCAAACTACGACATGGCGCCACCAACGATGGTGTTTAGGCACTAATTTACGGATACCCTGACTATCACTGTCTCATAAACAACAGGTATTCCCTTAGGGAATGAAGGACCTACGTGGCCTATGTTTGCCCATACACACCTCACCCAGGTATTCAAAACATGCAGGCAGCTGATCTGCGCAATCTATACCCTGGGCTAGTAACACTATATAGAGGACTTGTTCAGTTCGTAATGCGAACTCTGAACATTACACCAGGACGCCCAGTACTGGCTGGATACCAATTTGCTACTACTGGGATTAATCCATAAACAGTACATTCTATGATGGATAAAGTAACCACAGAAAGAGAGAAAATCCCGTTCTGAATATCCCAGAAAACAAATCAGCTAGAAGCTGTGTTTCCCCGTACAGGACCACAGGAAAAACATACAATTCTCACAATGTGCTTGCCTTTCGGGATGGTTCCCTCTGTGAATGACTGTGCCACATGGGGTACAGTCCTAGCTGCAATTTATACTACCACACATGGTACCCCAACACTTGCCAATTTATCGGAAGTGTTAAAACAAATTCAGAATAAGCACGGTGCTGCTCCAGCCCTAGATTTAGGGATGAAACTAATGTGTAACTTTGAAGCAGTCTTCTCAAGCATACTCAGTAACATTAAAGAGGAAGTGGTAGCACTGGCTATACGCCAGCAGCTCTGAGAGATTCCTAATTTGCACCAGGAGAAACAGCTACTGAAAATAATTTCAGACATCTATACCAGTATAGGATGGGATACGTTTGGGAGCCAAGCCGAATTTTTTTTAAAAATAGAGTACCACCCCTAAGGGAGGTATTAAACAAGTACAGGAGTGTTCTAAAACGCTCTGGCATAAACAAAAACAATTTAAAGACAGATGAAGTCAGAGAGCAGATTCCTCACACCCGGAGAACTCCGACAGGAGGTACAGTCTCAGAAACAGAAAAAATATAAAAGCTCTAGACAGATATACTGATTCACATTCCTCTCGTCCCTTTCAGGATGCACCGGATAGATGTAGCGAGAGAGGGGCCCTCCATATCAACATTATGAATACGTGAAACTAGCGATTCTATTGCAGTTGAGGCTGCGGATGGGTGCGCTCTCCCACCCGACAGGGTTTATGATCTAAATATCAAAACTGAGGGAGACAGACTTTGTTAAACACAAAGCAAAAGCTCCAGTGAGGGAGATCCTCACTCAGCTCGAGTAACAGGGTGTAATTGAGCCCCGTGTCTCTGCAATGAATGTCCTGTTATCCCCTGTTGAAAAACCCGACCATTCATACAGAATAGTCTTAGATTACAGATATTTAAACAGTCATTCACGCACATACACTATACAAAACTCACATAGCACAGCACTAATTAACAACATAGTGCTTAAAAAAGTCAAAACAACCTTGGATATCTCCAATAGTTCCTTCTGCCAAAACGTAGCACACAAAAGTCGGGACCTGGGTGCATTCTCATTTGGCTCACAAAACATTTCTGCAGTTTGCCCCAAGGCTACAAGAACAGCCCAGGGCTGTTCTCAGCCAGTGTAACATCAATATGACATGATATTGATCTAGAGGCGTTGTCTTATGTGGATGACATCTATCTCACAGATGACGACCTCAACATTCATCTTGCCAGGGTCGATCAGATCGTTTTAGGATTTGCACAGTTGAAGGTTACGAATACTGGAAGAATACTATTGATGTAAAAAGTGTATGGGCAAACACCAGCTTGGCTAATGAGGGGTAGGGGAGCTTTATTTAGAGCGTGCTTTATTCATGTGCAAATTATCTTTTTAAATGACACAATTCAGCAGACTTTGTGTCTAGGGTTAGCAAAAATGAAATAAATAAATGAATGAGCGCAGTATCCCCACACCAGTAAAATTGAATAAATGTCAATCCTTCCTGAATGCCACAGAAGAAGAACTAAATGCAAAGGTTCAGGCTGGTACCTATAACTCTTCACTTTCCTGTCCTGGTAGGTGGTTATTATGGCAAATAGACACAAATGGGTGTCATGCACGTTTTGTGAATTCCTCAAGGGGTTTCAAAATTAGCTGGCCAGACCCTCACTTTGTCTCGAGTCAACACACAGGTATGGTTACAACATACAGTGTGGGTAAACTGTGCCAGCAGTGAGTACAGACTAACAAGTTATTCACGGTTAAAGAACATCTTAACATTCTTTTTGAAGATACAGACTTACAGGACTTCTTGTTAAGTCCAAGAAAGCCACGCTCTAAAAGATTCATCTAGGCCATATATAATGAGATCTTGAAGCTTTCCCAGATAGAAGCTGCTGCGCATTTAAGGCATATAGACAAAATTTTGAAAAGGCTTTAGCTGTTGTCAACAACGGCATGAATACTCTGTCCAACATGATTTATTCCATCAATAACATATTGTCATCTGCGATTGACATAATTCAGAATGACATGTGCCTTTTATCCCATGAACAAAGTCAGCTGAGTTCCATCATGCAGTTAGGTTGGACATTACAGGCTCTCAAACACGGGTGAGTTCCATGGGAGTATATTAACAGTAGTGACTTGTTTTCTGCATTTAATTTGTTGAAGGAACAACATACAATGGCTAAAAGGGAAGCACGTTTCACCATGCTTCACATACAAAAGTTAGAGAAGTTGCGTTTTACAGCTGCAGGAATTCCATCAACGTTATGGCTCCTACATGGCATTATAAATCTTCCCATTTCCACTTTTTGTTTTTCGAAATGCCTGAAACATCCTGCCATAGGCAGATACGAGCGGCTAGGCAATAGCTATATTAAAGAAGAGTGGGAGTTGCCCTTTGAATATAAATGTCTGAACGGCGATACAGAGGTCTTTCTTAGCGGAAACAAATGTGAGACTAATGTTAGTCATTCAATGATCTTCAAACAGGTGTCCCTTCATGGCCTTTGCAATGCAGGGGTCACAAACTTGGCCTGAAGGGTACTCCCGTCCCTTTAATTCGACCATCATTTCATGTACTTTCGAATGGAAGTTATGTGGTGCTGAATGACCAAAGTTGTTGCGGTATGCGACCAGGAACTACATACGCAATTTCAGTCTCTAAGGTTGTTACGTGTTGTGGACATGTTTTAATATCCCCCCACCAACAGGAGATAAGAGTAGCAGAAATGTGGCCTCACAATTGATACTACTAATGTAAATTGTGACAAGCTGAGCAGACTAAAGGCGTTACTGTTCCAAAAACAGGTTGCGTTAACATCGGCTAGAGAGACGTATGCTCTCCAGATAGCAAGATCATCAGCCAAGATACAATCCCTATTAAATACCAATTTCCCCAAGCACTTTGGAGATCTGGTATCCAGAATTTTCAACACTTCGAGCACTACAGGGATTGTCCATTTCTTTAAGGCTGTTGGGCCTGGATTGGTGTCCATCTTCCAGACTGTCTTTGGAGTCATTCCTTCAGCCATCCATTCACTCTTTTCAAGTGTGTTTGGCAGCTTTCCTATAACTTTGGCATTAACAGGCGGAAAACTACTGCTATTGCTTCTGATTCGGAGTGGTTGTGCTTTTCCAGCTAAGATGAGTGATGGAGCAACTGCCAACAGCTCACCTGTGCCGTGAACGCATGGTTCAATTCTTCAATGCTCCGTTGCTGGAAGAGTTGGAGCGTGATTGGTCATTGTCATTCAGACCAGTCCTATGGTGTGTGCAGCCAGTCTTTCGCTGCATGTGGTGCCTCTTCGACCATTTGCCAGTGTGCCTCGCTGTTCTGCTAGTGCTACCTGTGGACAAAGAACTACTGATGTTCCTGATGAGGGCTCATTCACGGTCATGCCCCTTGAGACTAAGGCTGATTCGCGAGGCCACTTTTGAGCCACCCTTGGTGGATGATCTGTCTCTCTTCGGCACTGTGGAGAGTGCCATTCCTGCAGGTGGTCCTGCACAAGAGACTGCTTCGTACTAATGCTCCATGGATCCGTCTGCCTGTCCTGTCATTGATCTACCATCTGACGATGTGGCCTATTTCTTGAGGGCCTTTCCATTCAATGGCTCCGAAGACGCTCTTCAAGATCATGACTACTGTTAGATCAATTTAGCCTATTCTAAAGTTTATAGTTTGTTAATAACTTTGGCCTGCTGTGCTTGTCATGGTCGGCATTATGCCTCTTTGTATGTATTTAGCTAATTTTTAACATGTTTGAAAATGCATTTTTGGCTAGTTTTTTATGATCTTTGCTTGTTTTAGTCCAGAGCATTTTTGGCTTGGATTCATTCACCTTCGGTGGCATCCTCCTATGGCGTCATACTTGTTCCCGCAATGGTGAGGGTGTTGTGAATCCTATCTTGTTTTAATGGGAAGCAGGAGTTAGCTTAGTCTTCTAGCTTGTAGTCTCGTGCCCTCGCCACCCAGTGACTTTTACCATACTTAGCTTGCTCTTTTTAAGCACAATTATTTAATTATATCTTTCCAAGATGGCTGCATTGTTTTTAGTTAGGACAATGTTTTAGTTTCATGCTAACAGCGCCACTCTGCTAAGGCGTCACTATCAAGCGACAAAGATAAACAAACTATAGGTATTCACATTAGGTACTTTCCCTCTTTGCGCTTTCGAGGGAATTGTTTATATCATTGCCACCCAAAGCATTTCTTGTTATCTATTGTTTGGGAACAGACCTATGTCAAGGGTCCGATCAGATCTATATAAATACATCTCACACAGACAGTCAGAGGGATTCCTACCAGATGCCGTTGATGCTATCCATGCTACACGTTGACCCAGTTTTGTACCAATATAACACATTAATGTTCCACATTTAGCTACCCAATGGGTTTTTTTCTGCAGAGAGCATGGACGCTGGATACATTCTTGTTAGACCAGTCAGCTGATGGTATTCCTCAAAGTTCTTGCCTTACTCCTCCTGTTTTTGTTAAATTAGTTTTTATTGGCCTTAAAACGCTGCTAAAGCGTTGGTGCTCTCTCCTTTTAACATGGACCAGTGGGAATGCAGCACTTATTGTACCACCCACTAACGTAGCCTCTTAAACATGTCTCAGGCCTGCCACTGAAGCTTGTGTGTGTGTTTTTTAACTGCCATTTAGACCTGGCACCCCTAGGATAGGCTCTAAACAACCCAGAGGGCACAGTGCAGTGCATTGCATTTAAAAAGTTGGACATGCACTTTTAAGTTTTACATGTCCTAGTAGTAAAAAACTCTTAAATTAGTATTTTTTCACTATTGCAAGGCCTACCTTTCCCATAGGATAGCATTGGGTTACCTTATTACATTTAGTAAGTGACAACTTTCAATCGGGAGCAAGTATGAAAGTCAAGCTTGTTCTCTAGAACAATTTAAATTTAAAACCTTCTTTAATGGTAAAGTTGGAGTTTAGTCAACAATTTTGAAAATGCCACTTTTAAAGAAAGTTATAATTTTCTTGTCCAAACGATTTGGTGCCTGCAGAGTACCCCCTGGTAACATGAATAGGTGTAACTGGCAGTTGGTCTTTGTGCATTGCTCCAGACAATGAGACAAAGAGGAAATGGGCGTTGGCATCTCTGACTTTATAGGGGAGAGGAGTTGTCACCTAACACACTTGCACATCACAAAGACTCTGCCTCAGTATACTCGCAATTGGTTTTACACCAGTCTATTGTGCCCCCAGAAAAACTGGCAGGAAATTCCAGGTACCTCTGCAGGGGGTGGATTCTAGAAACATCTTCTACTTCAAAGCTGGCACCCAGTTTTGGACCCACAGACCCATCAGGTGGAAGACTCAGAAGGAAGACTATTGTGCTGCTTTGCTGCAAAAAGGACGGCTACTCTGCTGTCCTGCTACTCTGATGCCCTGCTGCCTGAGCAAGAAGGACTGAGCCTGCATCTTGAACCCAGGACCACCAGAGTGACTCCAAGGGCTGGTTAGCAGGAGTCTTGACCAGAGCTTTGGGGACAAAAAAGGCTCCAACCACCTTGAAATCAGCACCTGGACTGTGTCTGCTGTGAGTTTTGACCCCCTCCACTCAAGTGATGACACCCAGTCCTGAACCCTTGGAAGTGGGCCTGAAAGTGCTTGGCCAAACCCGGCTGTGGTTCATGCAGACCCGATGCAGCTCAACACAACGCACTGCCTGAAGCCTCGCATTGGAACAGTCACTGTGTGATGCAACTCAGACGCATGTCCTTGCAGCTCCTTGGCACCACCGCTGCACAAAGCACTGTCAATGCAGCACCTTGCATCACAGCCCCACAGCTCCTTGGAACCACTGCTGCACAAAGCATCCTCGAAACAGAACCTCAAACTGTAGCCCTGAACCACTGCTGCGTGATGCATCCTCAACGCAGAACCTTCCAACGCTCTGTAACCCAGATTTAAGTTACTTTGTTCAGTGGGCCTAACTTGGAACCTGCATCCTGCACACGCTCCAATGCAGTTAGCATGAACTGTTGACTTTGTCCCGGTCTGACAAGACCAGGTAACCACAGTTGGCGCTATGTGCTTCCAAGCACTATTTTTACCCAAACTTTAAAAACTGCATACAACCGGTTCTACTAACGGAATCTTTGTCATTTTGGTGTCAAATAATTAATTCATTTTTACTCTATATTTTCTAAATTGGAATATGTTTTTTTATTGTGTTGTGTTTTCACTTTATTACTGTTTGAAGTGCTACATACATTTTTACACACCATCTCCAAGTTAAGCCTGACCCTTTTTGTGTCAAGGTACCAGAAGGTTAGGCACAGGTTAATTTGGAGTTTGTATGTGTTTCACCCTGACCAGAACTGTGGTTGCTGCTTGAGTAAGGTTTCTGACCCCACCAATCAGTAACCCAATTTCTTACAAGCCTGGACTGGGGAACCAAACCAGAATAGCAAGAAAGCTGCTTCTTTCCTCTCCTCGTTCTATCACTCTCTTTCCATCCTTCCATTCTCTCACTCCCCTCTCTTAGCTCTCTGAGACAGCATCTCCCTCTAGCTCTCATGAAGCCCCTGCTCCCACCGCACCCCCACCTGCTACAATTAACCTCGGGCACCCTGGAAAAGTGAGAGGCACCAACACTTGTCCTGGACTTTGAAACCCGGCAAATGCCCAATAGAATACAACTCCAGTCCTGCCCCGTTTCTTGGCATAGTGAGAAATTAAATATGGAAAACACATTTTTCGGTCTCAACGATGTATAGTCATTACAGATTATGAAACCATGTGTCTCTTTAAGGGAAGTATATCCACTCAGCGGTGTCACCCTAAGGATTTTAAGGGCCTTGGCAAATGAATATTTTTGGGGCCCCTAGTTGGGAACAAATTTGAATTTTAGTACCTATTTACTGTTACTGAAAGTCTACATGATGCCAAACAATATTGTATTACACTTTCGTACAAAAACAGCTAAGGGTCTTGCCTGGGAACCCCAAAATCTTTAAAATTATACTGGGCAGAGAAAGTCAGAGGTGCAGGAAGAGATACTTTCTAACACAGAAATAAACATGTGTGATAACGCAAGAGAAAGATCACATATCAGGGGAGCCCCTTGAAAAGGGGGGCACTGGGCAACTGCCCACCTTGCACAGGTCTTATGTCTTTGCCACTCAGTGCCTATTATCTGTGGTTTAACAGCCTCTTTGGATATTCAGATCCTCACCCAGGGTGCTTGAACCCTAGTTATTGTATTTTCGAAATTGTTTGAACACCTGTTTTTATTTTATTTTAATAAACAGCTTCTTAGCCTTTATCCCAGGTTCTGTTGCCGTTGTGGTGTTATTTGTTGTTTTAGCTTGTGCCAAGAAGTTCAGGATACAAGGGATTTATAAAATAAATATAGCGTTTGCCAGTTGTTCTTCAATGGGTTGCAGCCTGGTCTGGCTGCACTGCACCACAAAACAACATGAATGAGGCCTTTCACATGCTGCACGGCCGCTGAGGTGCTGTGTTTTCCTCTGTACTGGCTTGGAGCAACATCATGTTCAAGTGCACACGCAGCTATTCGTCAGCCACACGAGAGGCTACTCCCTTATTGAGAGGCCCACCCTTTCCCAGCTGCGCCCTATCACACCTCAACACCATCCCAGCTGCAGTCTCACACTTCCACAGTCTGGCTGCTTCCTCTTCCATTGGACTCCACCCTGTCCACAGCCTTAGCCAGAGCAAACACCTGCTACCACATGGTATATGAAATGCATAAACAAGTACCTCATGGCCTAGGGCTCTTAGCTAGCCTTCCACTTCATGGGCTTGTCTCAAAGGTTCCCGATCAGTTAACTGATTTCACGTCTGTGTCCTGTCATCCTCTCTGACCTGCAGTACTAGCTACTGTCAGGGTCGGCTTGGGACAGAAAATAGATTGGGTGTCAAAATTACATTGGACCCCATTATTCGCTTTGACTCTTGATTTTTCCTCATCACCATCATTGCACCCCGCCCCCATCCTTCCCCCTGTTATTTGGGCCTCGCCTGATCGGCCTCTCTTCCCTGCTTTGTAGTTCTGTCTTCCTTCCCTCCCTTCATTTCTTTCTGTCCTTCTTCTCTTTACTTTCTTCCTTCTGTAGCTTATATTCTCACCCATCTTCCTTTTTCTCCTTCTCTTGTATATATTAATATTGTTTTTTATTGGTGCATGTGTCGCAATCAGCATTTGTATCTCAATATGGGTTCCAACCTGGACTTGCATGTCACTGTATTTACTGTAATTTTCAGTACTTAATTCATGCCAATAAAAATAACGGCTATTTTGTTTTTCTTTTAAAAGGAGACCAAAAGATAAACAGACACTTGCCAAGCCAATAGGTTTCACCTTTGGGATCAAGTTTGCCAATGGCTTCTCAGCAATGCTGTACAGCATCCCCAATGACATGCATTACATTACAACCTCGCGGTCTTCCCAGAAGACCGCCGAGGCAGTGGGCGCCAGAATACCGCCAGTGCTGGCAGTAATTTTGACTCCCGATTTAGACTTTTCTGCTGGGCCAGCGGACAGTAACAGTGTTACCGTCCACTGGCCCATCGGAAAAGTCACATCAACATTGCTGCTGGCTTGTAATAGAGCTGGCGGCAATGCTGATGTGCAGCGGGTGCATTTCACTGCCCGAAATTCGGGCAGTTAAATGCGCGATGGGGCTATGCCTGGGGGCCCCTGCACTGCCCATGCCAAGTGCATGGGCAGTGCAGGGGCTCCCAGGGTCACCCCAAGTCCCCCTTACCGTCAGCCTTTCCATGGCGGTGTTTGTCGCCGTGGCCAGGCTGGCGGTCAGGGACTCATAATCTCCAGGGCGGCGGTGCTTGCACCACTGCCCTGGGGATTATGGCGGTATAGTGGAGGGGCCGGCAGTATGGCAGTGGCTATTGCGCCACGGTCATAACAGCTGGCGGAACATGTGTATGGTGGATTATTTTGAAAAACGTATAACCAGATTTATATCAGTGGTGGTAAGGATACTCCATCACAATGGCAACAGAGTATGCTTACCATGAAGATAATGGTCTGGCAGCCTGACATATATATATGTGGAAGGACCGTTGGTGCAACCATGGGGAAGGCCACTCCATCTCGCACATTGTTGTACCCTTCCAATGTCCCCACTGAGTAAGGGCCATCTGCTGCTGACCTCTGTGCCCGCCGACCCAATTTAGATGCGCAGTCATACAGGTCAGGTTTCACTGCCTGTCACCACCTGGAAAACCATGGTGGTAATGGGCAGTGAAAACTATCTAATGCCCGCCTGGTAATGGGAGATAAGTCCAATGGTGAGAGGGGCATAATTTGTTTCTCCAAAATAAAATCTGGCTTCAGGATTTTGTTTTTGAAAATAAAAAAAAGGACGGACTTCTCTGTCATGTTGATGGAGTAGGTGTCAAACGTAAAAAGACACTGACAGGAACCGCTGTGACGTCACCCCCTGTCAATGTTTTTTAATTGACAGCCAGCTTGGTGGTCATTTCTAAATCTGGCAGAGTAGTCTCAGCATTACAGGTGTTAATGCCTCCACCAGAGCGACGCAGACTTCTTTGTCAGCCAAAATTTAAATATGGCCCTTACTAAGAACTCCTCCTTTTTTTTTTGCATTCTAAACACTCAGAGGTGTCCAGCGTTGAGTAAGAAATTAGTTACTTACCTTTAACTGCAGTTATCCAGTATTGGTATCTTTCATAGATTCACATGTTGAATCTTCCCCGTCGTCGAAGTGGGAGTCCCACGGTATCCTATAAAGCAGTATATAATAATAACCATAGAGTCTACAATGCAAATAGGCCTGACAGCGCCACCAGATCCTGCGTGCCTTCCCCCTCGCTGTCTGCCTGTGTGTGATCCTTGCTTCCCGAGTGCCTGTCTGTGTGTGATCGCGCTCCCCTTCTCTCCTTGTTTCCCGAGTGTCTGTCCCCGATTGCTGCCTGTGTGTGATCGCGCACCCCTTTACTTCGTGTCTCCCGAGTGTCTGCTCACCTGAGTGCCCCCGCCGTCCCCCTCGTCCTTCCGCCGTTTTTCTCCTCTTTTTCGTACCTTTTTGAGGTACTTTTCGTTTTTCAGGCCTCCTCGCCGTTCTCAAGACCTCCCGCCGCTTTTTTTCCCGCTTTTTTTTTTGCCTACCCGCCCGCCTCCCCGGCTACCCCTTAAATGGCGGCCCGTCTGCGCCCGTCCGCGCCTGGACCGCGCCCAGCGCCCGAACCCCTGGTCCCCACGACCCCCACCTCACCCTCCACCACCGCCTGACCTACGACACCACCACCCTCACCGCCCTCAACCCCGGCCGCACGCCGGGCTGCTACCGCACCACCCCGAAGCGGACCCACGGATCCTTCACCTGCCGCAACTGCCGCTTCACCTGCCCACGAACACACATCGCACCCATCAAGAACGACTCCCACGGAAACAACCTCGACTGCATCCTGATCAACACCCGATCCGTCCACAGGCACGCCACCGAACTGTGGAACCTCATCGACTCAACAAACCCGGACATCGCCTTCCTCACCGAGACCTGGATGAACCCCTCCTCGGCACCCGACATCGCCATAGCCATCCCCGACGGCTACAAAATCATCCGGAAAGACCGCACCGGAGGAGGCATCGCCATCGCACACAAAAACTCCATCCGCATCTCGACCCACGTCGACGACTCACTCCCCGACGCCGAACACCTCCACTTCGCAATCCACAGCGACCCCAAGACCACCCTCAGAGGCACCCTCATGTACAGACCACCAGGACCACGCACTAAGTTCAGCGAAGACATCGCAGACTTCGTCAGCCCACACGCACTCCCGTCCACCGACTACATCCTCCTAGGGGACCTCAACTTCCACCTGGAGAACCACACCGACAACAACACCACCGCCTTACTGGACAACCTCGCCAACCTGGGACTGAAACCGCTAGTCAACACCCCCACCCACTACGCCGGACACACGCTCGACCCCATCTTCTCCTCCAGCAAACACATCTCTTTCAGCCACACCACCGTACTCGCCTGGTCGGACCACAGCTGTGTCCACTTCAGCTTCAAGAAGACCACCATGCGCCACCACACCCAGCAACCACCAAGAAGACAATGGAATCGAATCACCACGGAACAACTCACATCGACCCTCTCACAGAACCAACCCACCAGCACCACAGACCCCAACGAAGCCGCCAACAACCTCACGAGCTGGATCTCCGACTGCGCCAACCTCCGGGCCCCCCTGAAGACCCAAGCAAACACCAACAACCACAAGAAAAACTCCTGGTTTACCCCCGACCTCAAGGACTCCAAAAAAGAATGCCGCACCCTCGAGAAGACTTGGCGCCTCAACCAGACCGAAGAGAACATGTCTGCTCTCAAGAACGCCACCCGCCAACACCACCAACGCCTCCGCGCCACACGAAAATCAGCCTTCCAGAACAGACTAGACAACAACGCCCACAACAGCAAGGAACTATTTGGCATCGTCAAAGAACTCTCCAACCCCGACGCAGAAAACAACTCCATCCCTCCCTCACAGGACCTCTGCGACTCCCTCGCAGCCTTCTTCCACCACAAGATCACCGACATCTACAACAGCTTCACCACTACCAACACGAACCCACCACTGGAACCCGCCACCGACAACACCACCATCCTCACCTGGAACCCAACCACCACCGAGGAAACCACCCGCATCATGAACTCCATCGACTCAGGATCACCATCCGACCCCTGTCCGCACCACATCTTCAACAAAGCCGACAACATCATCGCACCCCACCTCCGAGATGTCATCAACGCGTCCTTTACCACCGCCACCTTCCCGGAGAACTGGAAACACGCCGAAATCAACGCTCTCCTAAAAAAAACAACAGCAGACCCCACCGAACTCAAAAACTTCCGGCCCATCTCGCTCCTACCGTTCCCCGCCAAAGTGATTGAGAAAATC
This sequence comes from Pleurodeles waltl, assembly GCF_031143425.1. NCBI lineage: Eukaryota > Metazoa > Chordata > Amphibia > Caudata > Salamandridae > Pleurodeles > Pleurodeles waltl. Next base: position 662,016,416 of record NC_090451.1, read on the forward strand.
GTCAACGCTCAACTCACCACCGCCCTGGAAACCAACGACTCTCTCGACCCCTCACAGTTCGGCTTCAGAGCTAATCACAGCACCGAGACCGCCCTCATTGCAGCCACGGACGACATCAGATCCCTGACCGACAAAGGAGAAACTGTGGCCCTCATCCTCCTGGACCTCTCTGCAGCCTTCGACACGGTATGCCACCGTACCCTGATACGCCGCCTCAGCAACGCCGGCATCAGAGGCAAGGCCCTGGAATGGATCATCTCCTTCCTCTCCGGAAGAACTCAGAGAGTCCGCCTCCCCCCCTTCAGATCCACAGCCACGGAGATCATCTGCGGCGTCCCCCAAGGATCCTCCCTCAGCCCCACCCTCTTCAACATCTACATGACCCCCCTGGCGAACATCGCACGAAAACACGGACTCAACCTCATATCCTACGCCGACGACACCCAGCTCATCTTATCCCTCACCAACAACCCCACCTCAGCAAGAGCCAGACTACACGAAGGCATGAAGGAAGTAGCGAACTGGATGACAGACAGCCAGCTTAAACTGAATACAGAGAAGACGAAGGTCCTCATCCTCGGCCCTACACCAAACGCCTGGGACGACTCCTGGTGGCCTCCCGCCCTAGGCAGCACTCCCCAACCCACCGACCACGCACGCAACCTCGGCTTCACCCTGGACTCTTCCCTCTCCATGACCAGACAGGTCAACTCGGTGACCTCGGCATGCTTCAACACCCTCCACATGCTCCGCAAGATCTTCCGCTGGATCCCCACCGACACCAGGAAGACCGTCACCCACGCCCTCGTCACCAGTCGCTTGGACTATGGGAACGCTCTGTACGCCGGCATCACCATCAAGCTGCAGAGAAAACTTCAACGAATCCAGAACGCTGCCGCACGACTCATCCTGAACATACCCCGCCACCACCACATCTCCGGACACCTGAAGAAACTTCACTGGCTACCAGTCAACAAGAGGATCACCTTCAGACTCCTCACCCACGCACACAAAGCCCTGCACAACCTCGGACCAAAACTCATCAACCACTGCGTCTCCTTCTACACTCCTCCGCTCGACCGGACAAGCCCTGGCAGCCGTACCCCGCATCCGCAAAGCCACCGCCGGAGGAAGATCCTTTTCTTTCCTGGCAGCGAAGACCTGGAACTCTCTTCCCAGCCATCTTCGCGCCATACAGGACCACCTCTCCTTCAGAAGGCAGCTCAAGACCTGGCTCTTCGAGCACTGACCCCCCCTCCAGCGCCTTGAGACCCTTACAGGTGAGTAGCGCGCTTTATAAATGTGATTGATTGACATTTCGATAGTCTATCCATGTCATTTTGTTAAATGGACTAAACTTGAACTATAACCAATCAGGTGACAGCACCCTCTAGAACACTCCCAAAAGAAGCTCCCTTCCTCAGATTTTCAGCATTAGAGTGAATTATGTAAACTGAGACAGCAAATGGGATCCTCTGAGAGGAGGAGGGCGGGTCACATGTGAATCTATGAAAGATACTAATACTGGATAATTGCAGTTACAGGTAGTTAACTAATTTCTTATCCAGTATTGGATCTTTCATAGATTCACACGCTTGAATCAGAATAACAAGCAGTTTAATAAAATTGAAGCGGATGGTGGTTATGAAAGAACTTTCCATTTTATATATCATCATATACACATAGCAGTTATAGCAACACAACACTGTATCCAGAGATATTTACCTTTTAACAGTAATAATGATAATAAAATTACAAGAACAATGCATTTAATTATAAGTAATAGAAATAAAATTCTTAATTATCATAGAGGTCCACCTTACTGCAACAGGTGTCGTAGAACTGCTTGGCCCACGGCCGTATCCGTCCTATGCGCAGGCTGAAGGCAGCAGTGCTTTGTGAAGGAGTGGCTACTCTTCCAAGTAGCAGCACAGCATATTTGTTCTAACGGAACTCCAGCAAACAGAGCCGCAGAGGAAGAAACTGCCCTTATTGAATGTGTTCTAGGCCACCTTTCTAGAGGTTTTCCTGCTACAGAATAGCAGAACTGAATGGTTGCCGACAGCCACCTTGCTATTGTTGCCTTTGTGACTGCAGAACCCAGTCGCCCACGTCCGTAGGAGAGTAAAATTGATCCAACTTACGAAAAGTTTTAGTTTGTTGAAGACAGAACTTAAGACAACTCTTCACATCCAATGTGTGGAGGGATTTTTCTGCTGGTGATGCTGGCTTGGGAAAATATGTTCGGAGAATGACTGGTTGATTGAGAAGAAATTGAGAAGGAACTTTGGGCATTCATTTTGGATTTGTTTTGAGAATGACGAAATCCGCATGTAGGAAAGTACCATCTTTCTTGTCACGTTACCCTCAATTGCTGCCTGTCTGTCAGTGTGTATTTACTGTCTCACTGGGATCCTGCTAGTCAGGAACCCAGTGCTCATACATTGTGGCCTATATGTGTTGTCAGTATGCTTGACTGTGTCATTGGAGTTCGGCTAACCAGAACTCCAGTGCTTATGTGCTCTCTCTGTACCAAATTTGTCACTATACTTTAGTGACTCAATATTCCAATTCTGATTGGCACACCAGACTCCCCTTATAAGTCCCTAGTATATGGTACCTAAGTGCCCAGGGCATTGGGGTTCCGGGAGATCCTTATGGGCTGCAGCATTTCTTTTGACACCTAGAAGGAGCTCATACAAACACTCCTTCAGGTCTGCTACTGCAGCCTGAGTGAAATAGTGCACACACTATTTCACAGCCATTTTCACTGCACCAGGTAACGTATATGTCTAACCTTCAGTTACTGAAGGATAGGTGCAAAGTTACTGCGTGTAAGGGGACCCTTGCTCTAGCAAAGGTGCCCCCAACGTTGTCTAGGACCAATTTCCAAGACTTTGTGAGTGCAGGGATACCATTATAAGTGTGCACTACATATATGTCAATACATATATGTAGCTTCACAACGGTAACTCCGAATATGACCATGTGAGGTGTCTAAGATTGTGTACTTGAACCCTCAATCCAAATATGGTATTGGGGGGCAATTCCATGCACCTGGGGGGTCCACCATAGGCCCCCAGTACTGCCAAACCAGCTATCTGAAGTTTCCACTGCAACCTCAGCTGCGGCCACCTCACAGACAGGGTTCTGCGCTCCTTGGGATTGAGCAATTCAATCCCAGGAAGGTAGAACAATGTACTTACTTTAGGAGAGGGGTGTTACACCCTCTCCCATTGGAAACAGGTGTTACAGGCATGGGAGGGGAATTCAATGCTTTGAAGGGCACAAACGGTGCCCTCCTTGCATAATCCAGTCTACATTGGTTCAGGGACCACCTGTCCCTGCTCTAGCATAAAACTGGGCAAAGGAAAGGGGTGTCCCTGGCATTAACCATCTTGGATTCCAAGGTGTGGGGACGCTCTGGGAGCATCTGAGTGGCCAGTGCCAGCAGGAGACGTCAGACACCCCTCCTGATAGGTGCATACCTGAGTAGGGAGCCAATCCACCTCTCAGGACTATTTAGGGTCTCTCCTCTGCGTGCTTCCTCAGATTCAGTTTGCAAGACCCCACCAGGACTCCTCTGCTTCAGCTGCTGACCGTCGAATCAACTGCAAACAGCTCTAGGAACCGCTGTAACTGCAACAAAGTATCCAGGAAGGCTATTATGACCTGCAACTTCAGCTCCAGCCAGCAACTGCAACAGTTTCCAGGTTGTGCACGCTTTGAGGACTGCCTGTCTTCACCCGGCACCAGAAGAACCTAAGGAATCTCCTGTGGAGTGAGTGAGTCACTTCCCTGCTTCAACAGGCACCTCTCTGCAACAACGACTGGTACTCTGGGGCTCCTCTCCTGTCGACGAGCGTGATCCCTGGAACACAGGTGGTTGACCGAAGTGATCCTGACTGTCCAAAGGTCCAGCTGTCTAAATTTAGTGGAGGTAAGGGCTTGCCTCCCCATGCCAGACAGACAGTACCCCTGTGCATCGTGTCCTCTGCAGCTCCTTGGGCTTCTCTGCACTTCTTCCCAAAGTTCTTTGGGCACAGCGTAGCCCAGGTCCCTAGCACTCTTTCCTGCGACGCTCAGATCCCTGAGTTGTTCTTCGGCGGCGTGGGATCCCTTTGTGTGGTGCTACGATGACCGCACTTTGCAACTCCTTTGTCCCCGTGTCCTGGGACTCCCGTGGGTGCTCCCTGGTCTTCTGAGGGTTCTCTGAACTGCTGAGAGTCTCTGTCTCCTCGGTCTGAGTTGAGACCCCCCAGGTCCCTCCTGGGTCTGGGCAGCTCCTCTTTGACGCAAAACGCGTTCTTGCTTGAACCAAGGCTTGTTGGCGGAATACAGCAACGCAAACAGCCTGCATCCAACGACTCGACGTGGGACATCTCTTGCACCAAGCAGGAACAGGCAACTATCTTCTTTAGTGCATTCCTGGACTTTTCTTCCAATCGGAGAATCCATTTTTGCACCTTTATCCAGGTTGGCAGGGGCCCCTGTTCTTCCTGGACTCTTCATCGACTTCTGGACTTAGTCCCCTTTCTCCACAGGTCTTCAGGTCCAGGAATCCAGCATTGGTTTCTTGCAGTCTTGCATGGTTCTCGCATAATCCTTCATTACAACTTCTAGTGTGTTCTGAGGAAACTTGCTGTACTTTACTCCTGTTTTCCAGGGCTCTGGGGTGGGGTACTTTACTTACCTTTGGTGTTTTCGTACACTCCCAGCACCCCTCTACACACTACACTTGCCTAGGGGGGAATCCGACTTTCGCATTCCACTATTTTCATATATGGTTTGAGTTGCCCCTAGGCCTATTGCAATCTATTGTGTTTTTCACTGTTTGCACTATTCTATGACTGTTTACTTACCTGATTTTGGTTACTAGTGTATATATGGTGTATAATACTTACCTCCACAAGTAGTATTGCCTCTAAGATATTTTTGGCCTTGTGTCACTAAAATAAAGTACCTTTATTTTTGGTAACACTGAGTACTGTCTTTTATTGTGTATGAGTACTGTGTGATTATAGTGGTATTGCAAGAGCTTTGCATGTCTCCTAGTTCAGCCTTGGCTGCTCTGCTACAGCTACCCCTTGACAGCCTACGCTGCTAGACACTGCATACATTTCACTAAGGTGGATCACTGGACCTGGTTTAAGGTGCAAGTACCCCTGGTACCCACTACAAACCAGGCCAGCTTCTCACAACGCAGAAAGTATTTCTGTGTAGTGAAAGCTTGGATTTCACTGACCCTTCTAAGCTATCTTCCACGTAAGGAACTTGAGGTCTGCAATTTGTATAGGTTCAAACGGGGATTTTATTAATTGTGATAGCACAACGTTAAGGTGCCACTCAGGAGGAGGCAGCATTGCTGGAGGAAAGTCCCAGAATAAACCTCTCGTGAATTGCTTAATCAATCATGATGAGCAAAGGGAGGCTCTGTCTGAAGAGCGTCTGTATGTGGAAATTGCTGCCAAATGCACTTTCATTGAGGAATGCACGAGCCCGGATTTCGCTAGCATTAACAGGTAAGGTAATATTTGTTCCAGAGAGGCCTCATAAGGGTGTAAGTTATGTTGCTGACACCAACAACAGAACCATTTCCATTTAAGTCGATACGCTTTGTTTGTGCTGTCTGCTCTCACTTCAGAAAGTATGTTTCTACATTCTGGGGTAATCTTGAGATGCTGGAACTCATGTGATTCAGGAGCCATGCATGCAAGTGAAGTGACGTCGGATCTGGATGCAATATCTTCCCTTCACGCATTGATAATAGCATTGGAGTTGGGGGGAGATTTATTGGCGTGGTTTCCGACATCAGAAGAAGCTCCGTGTACCAGTATTGCCTTTGCCATCTGGAAGCGATTAGTATTAAGCGACAGGACTCCATCTTCATCTTGGCTATGACTTTGGGAATTAATGGGATGGGGGGAAAAGCGTACGCATTGATCCCGGACCATCGCATCGAAAGGGCATTCCCCTAAGACCCTGGGCGGGGGTACCAACTTGTGTAAAATTGGCATTTGGTATTGTAGTTCGTTGCAAAAAGATCGAGAGTTGCAATGTTGCAAATATTTTGTCTAGTTGGGCTTGATCCAGCTCCCATTCGTGACAATCGCTGTTGATCCTGCTGAGTGCATCCGCTAACGTGTTGCGCACTCCTAGAACATGTTCGACCTTCGGGGAGATGTTGTGCTTTGTTAGCCTGTCCCACAGTACCTGAGCTTCCTTTGAGAGGGTTAAGGATCTTGTGCCTCCCTGCTTGTTTATATAATACATGCTGGTTGTGTTGTCTGCCGCACCAGCAAACGAGACCCTTGTATCCTCAGAAGGAATGCCTTAATGTGAGGAAAATGGCTTTGAGTTCTAAACTGTTGATTTGCATGAGCTTTTGATGGCTTGACCATTTCCCCTGGGTCAGCAGATCTTGGAGATGACCTCCCCATCCTTCTATTGAAGCATCCGTCGTAATTATAAACTGTGGGACTAATGAAGTGTACATGAGGCCTTGAGAAAGATGAGACTTGTGAGCCTACCAGTCCAATGCCCTTATCATCTTTGGCATAACAAGAATGCGATCCTTGAACAATCCTTGCGATTGGTTCCAGTGAACTTGTAATTCTTCCTGCAAAGGTCTCATTTTGAGATGTGTATTTAGTACCAGGTTGATTGTGGAAGATATCATACCTAGGAGCGATTTGTACAACCTCACTGAAATGAACTTTCTTTTTGCTATTATTTTGGCTAAGGATGCTGGCCGATTTTGTAATTCGTGTGTAAGGAAAGCCTTGTTCTGTTGCGTGTCCAGGATAGCTCAGAGAAAAGTCATTCTCTGAGTAGGTATTGTGAAAGATTTTCTCTTGTTGACTGTGAGACCTAATTTTTTAAAAGGTGCAATGGAGTCTTTTGTCGCTGCTAGTGTTCCTTGGGGAGTTGATACTTTTAGTAGCCAGTCGTCTAGGTATGGAAAGACCTGGTGACCTTGCTTCCTGAGAACGGCTACTATTGGGTCTAGACACTTGGTGAATATGCGTGGAGCGGATCTGAGCCCGCAGGGAAGGACTCAAAACTCATAGTGAGCCACTCTAAATCGAAGATATTTGCGATGCTTGTTTGTGGAGGAATTTGTTGAGATGCTGGAGATCTAGAATAGGTCTCCATTCCCTGTTCTCTTTCGCACAAGGAAAAAACTGGAATAGAATCCTTTCCCTGTTTGAGCCATTGGAACTTCTTCTATTGCTACCTTGAGAAGCATTACTGTGGTCTCTTTCAGTAACTGAAGAAGAAGAAGGGAATGCGTCCCTTTTGGGGGATTGGTTGGTGGTTTTAATGTGAATTCTAAGGTGTGGCCATAAGCCACTATGTCTAATGCCCATTGTGGAGATATTTGGATACATTTGCCCCTACTTGATGCTGGGAAAATTAAGCAGCTGGTACTTCGACTAGGTCATTGCTTACGTCTTGTGTCTCTGGGTTGATGTGTAGTTCTGCGACGGGCTCCCTGCTTAGAAAAAACAGCTGTAGTTGGTTGACGATACGATTGCGATGCTCTGTATTGTTGGTAAGGTTGAATTTGCTGGGAACTATAGTATGAACCTTTACAGGAAGAAGAACCACGTCTCCTTGCCCCCTTGAAAGGCAGCCGTCTATACTGCAAAGCACCTAGGGATTTAGCTGTGTAGGTGTCTGTTTTAATGGCAAGAAGGGCTTCGTCTATGTCCTTGCCAAAGAGCATATTCCAGTCGTATGCCATATCTAATATCTTTGTTTGTACCTCAGGTCGAAATGAAGTGGCTTGAGCCAACCCTGAAGCCTCAGAACAGTGGCGCCTGCCAACTGTATAAACCCTGTCGAGGCTGTGTCCATGGTAGTGCCAATTATCTCAAAAGAGGCCTGTTCTCTTTCTTGCAAGATCTTTTTTGCATCCTGCCTTTGCTCCTCAGGGATGAGATCGATCATAGGTTTGATGTCGGACAACATCTGCCTATCATAACGTGCCAGGATGGCTAAAAAGTTAGCAGCTCTCACTGTAACGGCTGATATGAAGGAAAATCTTTTGCCTATGGTGTCAAGGCGTCGACCTTCTCTACCTGGTGGTACTGAGATGGGAGCTGCCGGATTTTTAGATTGTCTCTGCGCAGCTTGTGAGATTACAGAATTCGGCATAGGATGTCTAATGAGGCACGCAGGAGAATCATCAGGAGCCCTGTATTTCTTGTCAATACGTGGTAGGTCTGCCGGCACCGTAGTAGGGTTCTTCATAATTCTAACACCTTCCTGCCGTAAGTGGTCAATGATGGGAATGGACCTTATTGATTTCCACGCCTGATCTTTAAAATTGTACAAGAAGCAATCCAAATGCTTCACTGCGATGGACAGGTGAAATCTTTCTGCCACCCTCTCCATAATAGAATGAAACCCCCCAATGTCTTCCGGAGGGGGTTCGGCCGGATGGTGTTGAGGTGGAGTTGAAGCAGGAATGATGTAATTCTCCCAGTCATCTGGCTGAGACGGTAATTTGCCTTCTTCCCTGGTGTCATCCCCTGATGTGGAAGGATCGTCTCTAGGAGGGGAGACAGCGTGTGATGGCGGTGTTATTCTGGGCGTAATTGGAGGCAGAATACTTTATGCCGGAACAGAATCTGTACGTGGCAGGGTGGATGGTGGTACCACTGTTTGTGGAGGAAACCGCTGTCTGTGGTTTGATAACATGTCTTGGAGATCCTCTACTTATGTACAAGGCATAAATGCGTGTTCCTGCGGACGATGCAACTCCATGTAGTGCTGTTGCTCAGTGTACTTCTGAGTAGAAGGTGTACAATAGTATCCCTCAAAGTCCTGACCTTGGTCACCCTCATAATATTCTTCTTCCACTTCCTGATATTTTACATGGAGTTCCGAAGGACTATGAGCCGGCCCAAAAGGTCCTTCATCCTCTGACTCTCCCATGTCTAGAAGGTGGCTTGGGAGAAAGGGGGGAAGTGTTTGTCATGTTTGCCAAAGTGGGTTTGTAGCAAGTTTTAATTTTTATTTTTAGCCTTGTCGACGGCAATGTCGTCAGTGGTGCTGTCGACGATGGGAGCGTCAACGGTGGGACCATCGACGATGGAAGTGTCGACGATGGAAGCGTTGACGAAGGCTGCATCGACAATGGGAGCGTCATTGACAATGATGTTGTTGACTGTGCCATCGGCGAAGTCTTAGGCGTCTCCAAGGTTCTTGAAGATGAAATTGGAACCCGTATGGAAGATGTTGTTGTCGTCGTCGATGCAGATTGTCGATGGTAATTTCATCGTCAACGGAATGAAGACAGGAGATTTTTGTATTTTTTGCTGTAGTGGCTTACAGGGGTAGTGGGAGCAGATGAAGATACCGCTTTAGAGGATTGTTTTTCTTTATCTCTCTTTTTTGAATCCTTCGAGTGGTAATGAAAGTTGAGGGAGTTTCAGCTCTCCTCAGAAGTTCCCCCTAGAGATCTAGCCCTTTTATGAGACTTAGGGACAGAGTCACTATCCTCATCAGAAGATAGTTTTTCGGCTTTAGTTCTCTGTAGCCACAGCAATAATCTGCCTTCTCTGTCTCTCAAAGATTTTGGTGGGAAAGTTCAGCAGATTTTGCATTCTTTTGCCTTATGAGCAGGGTGAAGGCAATAGATAAAAAATGTATGTGGATCATGCACATGAACTCTCTTTTTCCCACACATCTTGCAGGGATGAAAGAGGACTTTAGAATCAGACATAATTAGATTTAAAAGAAAGGCAAAACGTTGTCTGAAGTAATCTGTGGAAAGAATTGAGCAGAGCTCAGGGAGACTCCCTTTACACTCACCGTGCAGTGAAAATCTGAGAAAGGGAGCTTCTTTTGGGAGTGTTCTAGAGGGTGCTGTCCCCTGATTGGTTATAGTTCAAGTTTGGTCCATTTAAAAAAATGCCATGGATAGACTAGCAAATTTCAGGCCTATTTACATTGTAGACTCTGTGGGTATTATTATGTACTGCTTTACAGAATACCGTGGGACTCCCACTTCGACGACGGGGACGATTCAAGCATGTGAATCTATCAAAGATCCAATGCTGGATAACTTGCACTGATTCTGTTCACCTTCCTATAAGGCTGTACAAAACTTGAAAGGGCGTACATGCCTTACATTACTCAATTATTTACATTTTGTGTTGGAAATTTCTGTAATCTGTTGAGATCCACAATTTGACAACCAACCAGCATTCCCACTTGTCTCCTCATAAAAACTGAACACAAGATTTGTGGCTAGCTCTAGGTCCCACAGTTGGAAAATGCTAAAAACCCAACACAGACACATCACATTCATGCAGAAAAAAATGCACTCTTTTTTTTTTTTTGCAATGCGGATAGCTGTGGATTTTAGTCCCTTGCCCAGCCCGCATGTAGTAAAATCTGCACATTTTTCAAAACAAGTCAACCAGGGGAGTCCAGGTGAGCGTGACTTGCTTGGCACTCACCAGGTAATTTTACCCAAAAGCCCTTGCAAATATCAGACTTTGTTAAGAAACAAGTTATTGATGTTTCTGTGATGGAAAGACCTGGAATCTGCCAGGAGCCACAGGTTTCCTACTACCCTGGGTTCTCAGACGTCTCCCAATAAAAACGGTACCCGATTTGTGTGGGAGGGCCAAGATACTACAGCACAAAAGGTTTTTAAGCACTATGTTCATAGATAAGGGGAGCTGCTGTATTTGGGCTGTGCTGTTGCACCACCCACAGCATCCTACAGACCACAGACATTTTTGAAAAGTAGACAACAAGGGAGTTGATGCTGGTGTGCCTTGCATGAATCCCATGAGGTTTTCTTACCCACAATGTTTGCAAACCTCAAACTCTACCTGTAATCACCCATTTTCTTCCATTTCTGTGATGGACATTCCAGAATCCTCAGGAGTCCACAATATTCCTACCACTCAGCATTACCCCCACTTGAGTCCAATAAATATGCTGACACACTTGTGTGGCTGGGCCTAGTGCCCGCTACAGGAACGTCTCAAATCAAGGTCAATGGGAGCCTTCGCCAGGGGACATCCGTTGACTTTGGTTTGATCTGTGTTTGTCGCAAGCACAAGGTCTACCTACACATGTGAAGTACCAGAAATGTGTAGGAGACGTAAAATCAGCCATTGTGACAAAAAGATACAGATAAAAATAGTGTCACAAATGGTTCTTATCGGTACGTGTAGAATCTCAAGGATGTTGGAAAAGAGAACTCAAATATGGCGTGGATACCTTATGTCGAAAAAAGGTATGGAGTCCTAAGCACAAATTTCCCCCAAATGGCCAAAAAAGGGCTCAGCAGTAGGGGGTGGATTGCTGGGTTAAGAAGAGTTTGACAACTTTTCAGCTATGTTGCTCTCTGGTTTTCTCCACACAGCGCCTCAGTGCCTGTTAGGCATTATACAGTTGTCAGTTACTGAACTAACAACCTATATGTTACCATTTTTTGCAGTAAGGCTTGCGAGCTCGCACTGTCCCTGATGCCTGATGTTTGATACCCACTCGATTATCACAGCTGCACTAAGCAGGCTGTTAATCTAAAATTATAGCAAGCATATTCCAGGACCTACAAAATAAGCCCCACATTTTTTTTATATATTTTTACATATGTTTGCTCCTCGTTCACTATCTTGGACATATTTCAACTTTCAGTAAGTGAAATGTGGGTCTGCTTTATGATACTGGTCATGTTTTCAATGTGTTTGATTTTAGCATTCTCGGTTTTGGTTTCCACTGCCTCACAATCCGGACTTTACAGTTACCAGGCCTATTACTCGATCCTTCCTTGCTTGGTTAAAGCCTGGTGTTCCAAACTTGTACAACTGTTCCAAAATTTAACATCTGTAAAATAGAAATTACCTACACTTCTTCTTAGAGTCTCATTTAATCAAATAGCAGTCACACTATGTGTCTATGCCCAGAAACAATATCACCAGTTTGTATATGTATCCAATAAAGCATACATTCCGATACGTTAACAGATAGATTCTGATCTATCAGGAAATCAGACAGGCTGACACATCTGAAAGTCCAGTAATTCAGAAGCACAATCTGTTGCCAGTGCACCAGGCTTTCCGCCACACCGGCCTCTTTGGCTTAACAAGATGCTAACCTGTGGCCCTGTGCTTAGTCTGTAAATATTACCCTGGTTTAAGAAGTATGATATAGAACCTTTCCAATATCAAAGAAAAGTTTAGATCAACTAAGTAACACATAACTGAGTAACACCTATGACCCAATTCACAAAGCTATTAGCTGACATGCACCTACCGCATTTGCAACGATAACACAACGTCTTTTGGTATCTACAAATACTTTTGTGTGAGTAAATCTTCCTCCCAGTAGTAGGGAGTTAACGTACCAGTGTTGCAATGCTACATAAGTGTATATGCAATCACAAACATATACATTGGTGGATATTCAGACACTCATTTCGGACCCTTCCTTACGGGAAAACGTCAAAATTAAGTGTAGGAGTAAATCCCTTTCCCGGGTGAGAAGGAAACACTCTCATGATTGGTGGGAGGAAGAGAAAGGCTTTAATGTGAAAAATATTTTATACACTGGCGGGAAAAAAGACAAGACAAGTGTGAAAGCATTTTCCTATAACTAACAGCAAAGCAGGGACAATTGTGCATGGGGGATTGCACCCGGATTATCGGAAAGGGAAATTCACAAAAACTTTCCAGAGGTACTCCTAGAAACCTGTAACTGTTGCATTTATAATTTTGAAAACTAAGGCCAATTCCTGTAAATCATTAGTCTGCGCCTATACGCGGTGGTAGGTCTGCAGGTGCAGATTTACAACTTTCTTTGAGAATTAAGCCAAAGGTATTTTTTATTTTAAGTAAGTCTACTGCCAAAATAGGTCCTGGGGCTCTCCTTTCGGGAAAAGGCCACACTAGGGAGGGTGTAGATAACAGGCTCAGGATGTAGCGAGGTAACAGAACTGCCCCAGTTAAGTCCTGGTATTTGGCTTTGAAATATCAACAATCAATTTGAGTGCTATTTTTTTAATTACCTAAATTGCATGTTCTTGGCGAGGCAGTGGGTAGGAAAATACTTGCAAGAACTCGGGAGCACACACAATGTGGGGGAGAATGCAGTCGATGGCAGGTACACAATGGGCCGCTTTGTGTGCCTAGAATACTTTCATTGCGTTTATTTTTTCTGGAAGCTTTAGACCTGAGCCCTTGTAACCCCCAAGAGATAGCTAGAATAAACACGAAAAAAATAACCATCCAAAGCAGTTGAAATAAAAAGGGAGAAAAGGAAGCAAAAATAAACATTTGAAAGTCGAGAAATTTGGTGTGTGTGCACTTGACTCTAAGAAGATCTAGACCATGGGCCTTTGTATAGGTGAACAAAAAATAGGAGTGTAGCCCAGAGCTTAATTCACTTTGGCAGTTGCAGTTCGTGGCACTCATTTTCGAGGGCCTGGTTTAGTTTTTCATCATCAGTCATTGACCCGGAGATGGGGAGGAAAAAGCAAATGAGAAAGATAGTAAAACAGTGACAGAGGGAGAACGCTGACCGAGAAAGATAAAGAGAGCGCTAGTGTAGGTGATGGAAAAAGAGGAACGTTAGGTGGAATCAAGACTAAGCAACATGGGGGGTCCAGGGAAGGGCGGGCATAGCCTACAGCAGTTTTTAGGGTCGAGGCTGCGTCACATGCGTTTCGCTTGCGAGAAGCTTTAGGAATTAAAAAGGGACCAGAGCCCCGTCCACGTCACGTCAGTGTCTTTCATTGGTTCGTGGGCTTGCCTGTTAGATTCTGCTTGATTTCATTAGTGGAAGGCACGCATACGTCATGCCTTTTCCGGTGGTTAGCCCTCCTCGAGCGCATCGACCAAGTACAGAAAACATACGAGGCTCGCTGTTTTCCGACCGGTTTGTGGACTACTTTTTCTCTGTTTTCGCCGCGCAATCTCGCTTGGCAGACGTCGAGTGCTTTGCATAATATCGACCCTGTTACACAGTTAATTGCATTTTTTTCAGTTACGTACATAATTGCACTTTTGCAGATAGGTTTCATTACGAGTCAAAAGTCCAGTTAGGAGTTTACAACGCTATTAGCTCTAACACGAGCAAACGCGAGACCCGTTGCATTGCAAATGCTTGTTATATATAAGTTTTACCCAGAAACATCTTTAGCTGTCTTGCCAGCCTTATGTAATCAAAACATTCCAAAATAAAACATACCTGCACACATGCATAAGCAGTTAGGATTTGGGTCGGCCCTCTTCATCCATTGATCTGTTCAACTGTCCTTCACATTTTCCTTTTTCTAACATGAGCATAAAGTATGGAATAGGGGGTTTTCCTCCTTCAGCCACTGGATCTCTTGAACTATGAGAAACAGCATATTGCTCTTGCACATGTGCACATCAACTTAAAAAGAAGTGTACTTCAGTGCCATAGCTGGTTGACCAATTTTTTACTTTGCCAATGTTTTTTTTGTTTTAAACTATGCCTCTCTGTTGTTATTTGCATTGTATATTAATCCTTTTATTCGGAAACCGGCATCGGCCTCTGGGATAGTCCCCATGCAATTTCATGGCTGGGAGAATAAAGTCCTTGTTTATGCAGATGATGTGGCTGGTGTCACACCTCGCCCAGTGGAAGCGCTAGCCCAGATAGAAGAAATAGCACAGGCTTTTGAACATTTTTCTGGCTACTTGCTTAACCAGAATAAGACCCAGGTGGTCTGTAATCATTTAGTTGGGTTTAATGATGATAGGGTAACAAAGGAATCAACCTATGTGGGTGTCACTATAACAGCAGAGCTAGATCAATTGGTCGAGACAAACATAGCGCCGATACTGAAACAGGCCGATAGAGATTTGTCCAGGCTGAATAATGTACACCTCTTCCGGTGTCAGTCTCAAACTTAATATTGATCTGACCCCACAGCTTACCTTGTTTGTAATAGATGACAAGATTACTGCGGTTGCTCACGGATTTGTATTTACTGCTATGGCTGTGGCACACCTTTGTATTGCATCCTTTTGGCTCGATAAGGACCCTCCGACCTTTCGGCAGTGGTTTGCCTGACTTTTGACTAATTTCAATCTGGAACAAGCTAATTATGAGAAGAGAGGCTGCAGGGCACTTAAGAAGAGTAAAGCGATCTGGTCACAGTTTTGGGAGTGGCATAGGAGTTTGGCATCTTGTATTTTAAGGGTTGATCATTTGGCTGGAGATAAACGGATTAGTAGGTGTGGGGTGAGTCGTTAAAGTGAGGGAGAAATGGGATATTGAAGCCACAAGCCCAAATTTGGGACATGGAGACCACACCCTCTTTGGTATGAGTATTTTGTTCATGTGGTCTATGTTTGGGCTCTGTTATGAACATATGGTGTAGCTGGAATGAATGCTTTTGGTTTATGTGCTTCCGCTTCAGTTTATTATGTATTACTGTTTGATGAATTCTCACGGAGCTGGTAATGTGCTGCTTTTATATTGTAAAATCCAATAAAAATGTTTACAAAAAATAAACTATGCGTTTAGGTTTCTGAGATGTACATTAAAATTGAAAAGGTTTTATAACATTTCTATGTACAATTGTCTGCTAGAAAGTACACATACTGTTCTAATAATATTACATGCAAATGATTCTTTCTTTGAATTTAAAATATTTATTGTAATAATCTGACCACCACATTTAGGTAGCAGCATATTTTCATATTTATTATTGTAAGGATATGCCATTCAAAAAAATACTTTACCATCTTGCAAAGGCCAGAACTACTAGCTTTGCCGATGTTCTTTTTAAAAAAAACAAAGTAAGCACTCTGTACAAGTGGCCCAAGGCTAGACCCTGTCACAATCAAAATTCTTGGTTGAGAAATAATCTGTTCCTTGAACTTGACCTCACAAAGTTCCTGAAAATGCTGAAAATCCATGATCTTAAACAACTTTAGGACTTCCACTATAGCAATGCTCTATCCCTGCTATCCTTACACTCTCCCCTTTTTGCATCATTCCCCTCTTTTTTGGTGCAACATTCATTTTCTGGTGTTTTTAGGTAAGTTTGATGTTTGTAACTCTATGGAGAATGTTTCAAGTTGTTTTGCTTTGGTGCCATAATCTAAGTGTCCCCCATCAGTCGCAGTGATTGTTCACACCTTGGACAAGCTACTCAACAGTGCACACAGCGCCTATCCCCTCAGGATGGCTCCAATCTGAGTCATTTACACACAGACATTCAGGTTCATACCTTAGAGCAAGACGGTTGGCAGTCATGGTTTTGGTGGTAGTTCTAGCATATATGTGCTTTGTTGTGTAGTTATCCGCAGCAGGGCAAAGCCAGTCTTAACAACAGCAAGACAGCGTCATCACTCTACACCTCCAAAATGGCATCTGTCATGAAAAAGATCACCATGTAAACTTCGGTTGCACATGCTTGAAAGCAAAAAAAATCACAAATTTTATGCTTAACTTATTTTCTGATAAATCACCAGGAGGTTTCCTATTTCGGTAGCACTCACATTGGCCATTCTTACTTTTTAAACAGGAACCAAGAGCCAGATGTAGCAAAGGGTTTTTCCCATTCTGTGTCAATGGGAAAATGTGTTCGTACATATGGCCCCAAGGTACTATAGTTAAAGGGGGCAAAAAGGCCGTACTTTCCTGCCAAGCACCCTCAGATAAGGGTAAAATAAAATGTGTTGTCTATGTTACTGTTGGAGCAGAGGGCCACAACTCCTGGCACTCACATGTTAAATCTTGCATCGCCTTTCAGCACACTCTTTGCCACAATAAGTGCGACCTAACCAAGGCTTTAAGAGGGGTGGTGGTGGGTCTCTAAATGAGGAGCGGCCTGTGTAATTACGGGCATGGTATAAATATGTAAACTAAAGGTTTTGGATTCCCATTTTGTGCCACCCTTCACTATTGCATCCAGATATACAACACAACTGACATACTCCTAAAACCTGTCAGGACTATTTGCTTTTTTATTGCTGTTAGCTGTTTATGATAAATGAGTAACAACAATGATTTTGTTGTACATAATGAATATTGAAATGGTTCAATTTAGAAATTGTTAGACTGGGAATTAAACATTACCTAGTCCTACAAGGGTTAGAGGCCTTCAGAGGGTAGTGGTCTTCAGAAAGCCTCAATCACTCCCATTATGTTCACTCTATAGTTTCTCTCCACATCTATCCATCTACATATCCTATACCGCATCTCTTTCCTTTTCAGCACCCTCTTTTCCCCCTTTCCTGAAAGCACTTTCTCACATATCAATCGCTTCACCGCCCTTAAACACACAAGGCACCCATTCACCTTTAAGTACCACATTTTCTTTTACTTTCATCTAATCAATATTATGAAAGCTACACAAACTCATGCACAGGATCACAGCTCCTACTGGGATACATGACCATTTCTCTGTGTATTCTGCAGAGAGGCTAAGGATTGAAAGACCATGTATGCTGAACAACGTTTTAACCCACTGACTGGCACTGTGAGAAACTCACACTGCCTTCAGCTTCACTTCCGGAGCCCTCAATCGCGGCCCATTATTAACACTTGGAGGCAACAAGGTTCAAAATATGCACCATACAACAGTAATATGCTACACAAAAAATACGGAAATACAAGATCTTGGAAACAGCTAACATACTTGGGAAATGCAAGATTAAGTGAATCACGTTAAAAATAAACAGGAACTAAGTCGCTGACAGGGATTATCTTAACGTTTTTTACATTCATTGTTCTGAAATCAATCAGTGTTTTTGCCTACGAGCTAAGAACATACATTTAGAGCCTTTAAGTACCGATTTCAATGTCCGCTTTTCATTACACCAAGTCTAAGATTCAGACATATCTCACCAACTTAAAGCTTTGGTCCTACTCACAAGATCCTGCACCATTACCACACTGAACACACATACCTACACCACTACCAGTGACACTAACAACGGGGAGCAAGTCAGTATCCAACTGATCACCTCACGTATTAACAAACTGAACATTCAGTGACCTCATACACCAGAATTCAACGCACAGCCTCAAAATACTAAACTCTCAACAGCAAAATAGTTAGAACAAGGCAATAATGGGCCCTGCAGGCAACCCCAGGTCAAAGTGGTCACCACTCTGGCACCAGCTATTGCTCTGCTACTTTGATCTCAAGATGGCTGATGACTTACAGGCTCTATGAGGAGCTCTCGAAGCCTGGGAACACCATTGGTGAGTATTCTTGATCCGCCCCAGTTATCCTACCTGGAATTTAAGAAGCACATCTGTCATACACAGAAAGTGAACTTGCCACACACAGTTGCTACAGAGCAGGACTTTGTTGGAACAACTGGAGAGGGCGCTGGTGAACAGGACATCGCTGGACCCTTGTTTCGGCCTGTCCTCCCACTGCTGATCTTGGACAATGCTTTTCTTTCAGATCTTGGACTCACTCTGTTGGCATAACCAGGCCACACCGACTGCACTGACTAATCATTCTGAAGCGCATGTTTATTTTAGGTGAACAAGCATTCCTGGGAAGAGTAGGCAATGTTTGGAGCGTCTTCTACGTTTGTAGGAACGGCCTACTTTCTCCAGAAATTACAACCAGAAGCCAGGATGTAACTGGAAATATAGTATTATTCCATTAATAATATCTAGTAGGAAGGGAAAAACCTCTAAGACTAGAAAAAAAACATCAAGCTGTCCAGGCCAAGCAGCAAGGCAAAGAACAATCAAGCATGAACAACTGCAACCTAAGTAGACTCCAAATGGACCCTCATTTAATAGTGCCAAACTGGACGTGATGATTCAGGAAGTGGTTCGCCACCTTAGATTGGGAAATGAGGATGAAATAAGGATGATAAATAAAAATCACAGTACAGCATAATGATTGATAGAAGTAAATAACAAATAAGTCAATAATAATTCCTACTATATAATGGCATTCCAATTTGCTGAATTTTTCTCGCATTCTGCATTGCTATCAAGCAGCATGCAGGAGTCATCCCTAAAATCTCCATGCAGTCCCAATAAGCAAATGAGCGCTGCAGGAAAACAAGATGGTAGCCGGGAACATCAGAGCGCGCCAGGACCAACAAACCAAGAGCCAGGCAGGAGCCCACTGGAAAGATATGCGCTTGGTCGCCAATAAAAGAGAAGGGAAGAATTCTTACAGTTCCACTTGCACTTGCCTTTCACTCTTTCGAAAAATCAACAAAAATACAGACACAGTCATGGTCTGACCTATTTCAAATGCATAATAATTTGTGCTACTCTCCGAACGGAAGGTTATGTTTCTATTACAAGTTAAAGGCCACTTAGCCAAGCTCCACTACAGTTGAAAAAACTATTGTATTTCTGTGTTTCATGAAGTATTATTTAATCTCCTTAATTATATACAACTTAAATCAATATGATGAAGTAGGTGTTTCTGAGGGTGCCGTGCAAACTGATTAATCGGTTGTGCTAAAAGAACATGCTATTTAGAGATGGGCTAGAAGACCTTTGCTTAGAGATGTAATGCTCTGCCAAACCTTTTCTCTGAGATCTCTTTTGACCTTAAGTCAGCCTGCTTTCTAATTCACTAAAATTATTAACTAACTCATTTTGCTTTCTGTAATGATACTATTTTTTAATAAACCCACAAGGTTATTACCTCTAGAATCTTGTTATGTGAAGGCTTTCATATAAGTCTTGGACTAAGTATGAAAGACTCCAATGGTCCCATTCCCACGTAATGTATCTTTATTTTCTTCACTACATCTTCAGCACCACCAGAGCTGTGATCTCTCTAAGGCCCATTTTACTGTTGTTGTTCAGGAAAGCATTGGCTCCAGGTCCTCATTCTTGGAATCAAATGTTAATGTATGCAATCTAGTATCTCCTCTCCCTGCTTCAATCTTCTAAACTGTCAAAGTAATGGCCCACACAGCTAGGGTACAGTGTCAATTGGATTAGTCTTAGATCTCTTGCTGGCAGCTAGGACTGCAGCCGCTGGCCCTCATTTTCCACTTGTTAACCCTTCTCAGGCCCACTGATTTAGCACAGGATTTATCAATCCAAATGTTATTACACAAATATTCCTGCATGGTGTTGTTTATGTCCAGAAGACGCTGATGCCCAGGACCTCAGCAAATCCCCAGATTGTCTGATGTATGAGATGGTGCCAAGACCAGAACACCACAGACCACAGTAAATCCTAACCACGATTATAGTGGCCAACCGGTGCTGTTTCCAAGCAGGGCAGCCACACAGGCTGCCCATCTGACCTGGCAGCTGAGGCATCTGTGGCCACTACTGCTAACCAGTGATCCCTATTATCATCTGGCCTTTAGGGTTACATGCCACTTTGTGCATCGGTTAACACTACTGGTATCAGCAATGTGCTTTCATTGACTCCAAACAGTCATACCACAGCACCCACTTCATTTCTGCTAGGTGCCATAATTGCCACCATTTATTTTGCCCTTAGAGGACAGGATGACTTAGGATTGATTTGACTGCGGGGCACTTATCATGCGTATTTATAGAGCTAACTTTCAACCAGCGGGTATCCTGATGCGGAGTAGGTGTGAGCCTAGCCATGGATGGAGAGAGCAGAGTAGATATTGGAAGAGCCATCTTCAGCTTCTGAAGGAACTCAAGAAGACAGGAAGAGGAGCAGACTCTGCTCTGAAGTCATAGGTCATTCTGCATTTTAGGATTGATATAGAAGGACCAACATCCAGATCTGATTTTGTGTATGCATGGGATGTGTCAAGCAGGTGCCTGGATGGTTTGTGAAAAAGGATGTAGCTACTGAAGTAGGGAGAGCCAGTGTTGTGAAGTCCTTTGAAGGCGAGGCTGAGGAACTGAACTGTGAACACTGGTGTATAGAGCATCCCAGTGGAGTTCCTTGAGTTGCAGTGGAATGTGTGGGTTGAGTGGGAGGCTGGGGATAAATCTGGCAGCCAAACTCTGGATGGTTTGTAGTCTTGTAGAGAGTTGTTTGTTGATCCTGACATAGAGGAAGTTCCCATAGTCCAGTTTTCTGGTGACAAGGGCGTATGTGACAGATCAGTAGTTGTTGATCCTGAGCCATCTGAAGATTTTCCTCAACATATAAAAACATGATTCAGCCCTGTTACAATGGATTTGAATAGGCATCCCTTCAACACCTAGGGGTCTCATTTTGAGTTTGGCGGGCAGAGGAGGCTGCCCGCCAAACTCTTTATGATGGAAAACCGACATTCTATTTTTTCGCCCGCCTGCCCTATTATGAGATTTCCGCTGGGCCAGTGGTCGGAAACAGTGTTTCCGCCCACTGGCCTAGCCAAAAACTCACCACAACATTGACCCCAGCTCGTAATCGAGCTGTTGAGGTGCGGCAGATGCGACAGCACCCGTCACACTTTTCACTGCCCATAATTCAAGCAGTGAAAAGCGCGATGATGCTTTCCATGGGGGCTCTTGCATGCTTTCCATGGGGGCTCTTGTAATGCCCATGCAAATTGCATGGGCAGGGGCCCCCGGCACCCTTTCTCTGCCAGCCTTTGCATGGTGGTGGTACCGCCATGCTAAAGCCGGCAGCGAGGGGGACTCGTAATCCCTAGGGCAGCTCTGCCCTGGAAGAATAAGACCGCCGGCACCGCCAGGCTGCTGACTGGCGGCAACCTGGTGGTGCTAGCGGTCGGACCATGGCGAGTCCGCCACAGTCATAATGTGGAGGCCAGACCTCTGCTTTGGCGGCAGTCCGACGGCGGTCCCAGGACTGCCAGACTCATAACAAGGGGCCTAATCACTCATTTCATTGACTCCTTACTCATCTTGTTACATTAAAGATCGTTTTATATCTCTATCTCAAGGCAATTGATGTGCAATATCAAGGCAGAGAATATTGAGGGGATAAGCCTTTCAGCCAAGCTAAAAAAGAAATGTGTTTACAAAACATGCATAATGGCCTTCCTATGCTTTATAAACTCATACCCACAAGCATGAAGGTAGTGGCTCAGAGCAGCGCCAGGATTAGCTGGGAGTGCTCAGTCAGGGCGCTCCCAGGCAGACTGGAAGCCTGTGCAGGCACTTTCCAGCCAGGCAACTGTGTTGCTGGGCTGGAGAAAGCCTACTGCGCAAGTGTGTTTGGCCGGCTGTGCACTGCCCCTCACTGCTCGTCACACTGTGGCCCCACCCTTCTAAAAGAAAACTATAATAAACAAACTTAATTTTAAAGGTTTTGCAGGTACCGCTGCTGGCAGGGGCGGGTGACGCTCCTCCGCCCTAACGAAGGAGCCGCCCCTGCTAACATCCAGTCCTCAAAACTCCTCTTGAGATATAGTACATTCAGACAGCCTAAACTGGAACTGAGCTCCAGAAAAAGGCAACAATTTTTTTTTAACCTAGTTCAACTTCTCTCTTAGGGCTACATGGGTTCACTCGTGGTCAGTGCTGGCCATCAGGGCTAGCTGAAGAGAACCATACGCAGTAATTGTCACACACTCTGGAGACCTTAACAGGACTCCCTAGACATTTATGCTGAGGGATCCTTCTCAATGACTTTCATTTGAACGTTTCAAGACTATTTCTTTTTCAGGTTCTCTTTTTACAACAAAAGCAGTTTTAGTGGTTAAAGTTATTTTGTTATAAATCCTAATTTAAAGCTTTTCCGTACTTTTTAAAACTTGAAACTGACTGAACCTCTTGATTTCGGCTTCTACAGCTACTATGGTAGAGTTGAAACTTTACAGGTCAGCCTACACTGACATTTATCAGATAAGAAGGCAAATCTGATATGGGATTGTAGAAGCTCTGCCTAGTTGGGCCTCCTGAGTCGGATGAATCTTGGTTTCGGTGGCACAGTGAGCAAGAACTCATGTCAGGGCACACCCATGACCTCTTAGAGCATTTCATAAAACACACAAAGAATGATGGGAGGAAGGTTTGCAAATAGTCTAACCACTGTCAACAAACACCTCGTTAGCAACACTCTGATCATCAGGCACCCCACTGACATCAAGCTGAAGCCCCACAGACAGCATGATCCGTATTTAAAGCAGGTATACACTATGACGCAGTAGTGCCACTGCAGTGTTCAAGGGCATCTTCCCCGCCTTGCCATATTATTCATCCATCGTCCAACAACCAAATTCACACCTCTATCCAACACACTGTGAAACATACCTGCTTATCCCTTTCTAGAGAGCTGTTTTTGCTGTACCTCCTCAGACACAGGTGGGACAATGCGGTTAGCTTTAACCACTAACTCACATGCAATACACATTTCATCTTGTACTTTGGCATTTGCTTGGAACACACCTTGCAATTTTTTTGTTCTTGTGGCCATCCTTTGGTAACGTAGTCTAACCTCTTCCAACGCAACATCAACTTTGTTTGCCTTATTCCACTTTTAAATTGTAATCACCCACTTGACGCTACTACCTCAACCAAACATTCTACATCATTAGCCACTTCCATCTCCTGTTACTCGTTGATGTGGCATTCTGAATGGAAATTAGCTCTGCCTTTTTTTCAATTTGAAATGTTTTGTACCTCAAACTCATCTGTTGTATTTTTCACAACAGGTGTATCAACCTAATAAATTACTAATTGCCATTATATTTCAAGCACCTCCTTAGGAGTAACCTTCTACCCCTTGAAGTTCAGCCTTTAAGATAATTTTTATTAATTGTTACTGGCATTTAAAATGCATTTTTACACCACGTTTCTAAAGCATAGATTTTTCTGTGCATATCTATGGACACAGTACAGCAGTAGGTCTATTTTGTAAACTCTTTTCGTTTTTTTCCTTGTTTCAATCATTTTACAAGCACATCTATATCACTGTGCTTTGTTGTGGTTCAGCTGTTGCTGTTAATTTCACACTTAAGTGTTGCTTACTGCCCCTCAAAAGTTGAGGGACCTTGTAGTATGCAATTTATGTCAAGAAGGAATGATCGATTGCCACAAATGCGACAGTGGGGTGCCGTTGTATAGCATCCACTGTCCTTGTCTATTGCCATCTTGCCTGCACTATCCTTTATAGCTCCATACCTTTCAGCTCCTGTCACTCTAGCACTCCACTTTCATGGACAGGATGCTGGAGGTACATAGTGCTCTCTCTCTGAATATGGGTTATCACGTTACAATGAAACCACAGTCCACTGCATATACGCTTTATCACATTCTACAATGTCTGCAAGCTTATCATGCTCACAGCTTAGTATAATGATTGATGTTAAAGCACACATGCCACCCCTGTAATAGATACTGAGCTGAGGCAGCAAGCTACCTTGGACGGAGCCCAGTGGCAGTTGTCATGCCTCCTCTCTAATACCTACCACTTTCTGTGGCACTGCCAGCGTAGGCTTAGTAAATCATGGAAAGGGAAAACACTAGTGGATTATATCACACATCTGGTTTGCACTAAAATGAAGAAGTGAGTGCTGGAATGGGAATGCGGCCAATAAACTCAATGAACCATGGCATTGGCTTGGGACACTCGCTTAGTGCACATACTTGCCACAAAATATCTACCATCCTAGTAGCACTGTTATTGGTGATTATTTAATAAGTGGTTTTCTTCTCTGTCTGCTGTTTGAGCTTGGTCTAGGGCAGTGGTTTCCAACCTTTTGACTTCTGTGGACCTGCACTTTATCATTATTGGAATCCGTGGACCCCCCACTGAATCATTATTTGAATCCAGGATTTCCCCAATGAGTCATTACTGAAAGCTGGGGACCTAATTTGTTAATATGATTTAATTTTCTAAGCAGTCGCCGACCCCGGGGGTCCTTGGACCACAGGTTGGGAACCTGTATTGTATTGTTCCAGCTGAATTTCGGTGTTCAGGTAAAATGGACTGTTTTAGATTTAGAGACTGAATATTTCGAAATGTGACAGTTTTCACACCTAGATACTGTTTCACATTATAGCATTTTATTCTTTTTAAGGCTAGTGTTAACTAAGACCTACTGAATTTAATAAAACTACCCATATGTTATTTTTTATGATAAGCTTGCAGAAAGCCAAATTGTGTTGTTCATCTGTTGTTGTGTCTTTCAGATTTTAGGTCTTGCCTACTGGACACTCCTCCACTGTATGCTGTGCGCCATACTGTGAGCTTACCAAAAACAGAGGGACTTAGCGCCCACCCATTGCTTACTATTGGACAGCTTTCCTGTCAATCTCATTTGCCTTCTTATTTGTGTTTCAGGTAGTCAAACAAGTATGTGTCCCTCTGAAGGAGTAAAGCCTCTATACTAGCTCTTTAATTGGCTGGCTGCTATACTTCTACTGCTTGCTTCTCGAGCACTATTTTTACTTTCAGGCACTACACGGAAATACAAATGTACCTCTCTCCCCCTGCACTCCATGTTGCTCTCTTGTCACCCAGGCACCGCTTGGCCCTCTTTGCTGCAATTGCTCTGGTGTAGTTCCAGCAGTCGCTTTCACACTAGTATGGTTCTCTTCAGCCTGCTCCAAGTTGCTCTTGTTCGCCTGTTTGCTTCCTCAGTGCTTCACTTTGCTCTGTCATCTGCTTTCACTCACTCGTCCCGTTTGTTGCTTTAGTAATGCTGAGCAGCAAGGCTAAAAAACACTGGCAAAGCCAATAGGTCCCAAAGGTTAGACCTATTGATTTTGCCTATGTTTGTTCTACCCACACCAGGGTGCGGCAATGGGTCACCCTGCTTCTGCCATTGGCCACCTTTACTACCAAGGATGACATGATGCCCGTTAACAAAAAGGACAACATACTAAATTAGTTCCCTTCAGTGCCATAAACTAACTATCTCGTGTACCTTTTGAGAGCAAAAAAATGTTTGTTTGTTTTTTATTTATTTTTTTACTTTTAATCAACTCAGTTTTATTTATGTGAGGGTCCACCGGCACCTCCAACTGTTTTACAAAAAAACGACAGTAGAAAAAAAACGATGGCAAAGTTAAAAGGTAAGCAGACAACACCCGGCCAAATGGCTTTCCTATTTTTTTGGTTATTTTTTTTCGTTGTGCCCTGTAATTGTAGTTATTTAGATTTTACCTCATGTTTTTTTTTCACTGTATGCAAGTTTTGAGGTCCCCCATTTCCGTCATTACTGGCAGGTTTAGAGAATGTTCGAGTTTGTTCACTACCGCTGCTTCGTTTTATTTCCACATGTTCCATTTAGCGGTTTTGTATTTTTCACGGTTTATAGTTTGTATAGCAGTGTTTTGCAACTGCGTTTATATAAATTATACGGTGATGTTTATAGCCACTTTTCGCTGGTGTACGTTCCACCACCTTGCGAATCTTTTTTGCTTCAGTTTTGTTTTGATTTCCCCCTGTGTGGTACACTGCCTCCGACATAGGCCCGTCGCGGGAGCGGCCCGTGGTGGCCCAGTAGGCGGGGCGGGCCAGACCCGGGAGGCGGCGGCCTCTCCTCCTCGGCGCTCCAGCTTCCTGTCGCCGGAGCAGCGGTGGAGCCCGAAGGACGCTGCCCGGCAACGTCGCGACCATGGAGGACTTCATGGCGCTGCTCTCGTGCCTCTGCGTCCTCTTCACGGTCGGCATGTTCACCACGGGCCTGTGAGTGTTCCACTCCCCCCCACAACGGCTCCCCTCGCCCGCGAGGCTCTAGCGCGCGCACGGTTCCCGCCTCTCGCGCTGCTGACGTGTCCCGGCCCGCGCCGCCCCTTCAGCACCGGGCTCGCGTGGCGCCTGCAGCCCGAGGAGGATGGAGGGAGGTCCAGCCCGGCAGCAAGCCTCTCACAGGCTTGCGTGCACATAGCCACAGTGACCTAACTTTGCAATTAATTACATTTTCGATTTTTTTTGTCTTAGGTTTTTAAGACAAAGTATAATTGGAAGGGAGAAATGATTTGCTTACCTGTTGCGTCGTTATTTTAAGTGGGAATGCCCTCCCCCCTAGCCTGCTCACACCTCACGTACATAGCAATCCACTAGTTTTCTGGTGCACGATGCTTTTGTTCAAATAAACATATAAGCAATTCTGAGTATTTTAACTAATGGGCACATGCAGGTAAATGCACCGCATATTAGTCGTGGGGAGGAAAAGCGAGGAAGATTTAAAGAAGCGATGTTACGCGAAAAGAAAAACAAGGCTGCTTTGCAAAATACCACCACAAAATAAATTGATGGACGGGGTATTGAAACTTTGCAAAATAAACAAGACAAGATTAAGTTGATAAAACATACAATGAACATTCTGATGTACGGAGAGTGAAATGATGACGCAAGAAAGTAGTTTTGGTGAAAAAGTTAGGACACAGCCAACAGACAAATGTTTTAAAGTGTACTGTAAAATTTTAGTAATTCCTTTGATTAGCTGCTTTAGGCATATTTAATGATAACATCAGGTAAATGCACAAACTTTTTACCAATGGTAATAGTGTGTATCTTTGTTTATTAATGGGAGATGGGGCTTTCCAATAATGGATTAAACCGGGGATAGAAGGTTATTCATCTCCAAAGAGACTGTTTTATGGGTACACCAGCCAGTTGAGGAGATCTAAATAGTAATTTAAAAAAAAAAAAAAAAAGTGAATTGAACTCCGAGGATGGTCCCTTAGAATTACTTCATGATTTCGTGTTTCAGTCTTCCAGTTACTTTCAGTGGTGTTGAGAAGCCTGGGTATATTATCCAAAAGATTTGTCTGTCTTGTGAAGTGCCTTTTAAATGCTAAATCTTTGTTGATGCGCTCAGACACAAGTGCTATGGAGCTGGAAAGGGCATGAGGCATTTTTGCCAAGTTTCCCAGCTCCACGTGCGATGTGCTGCTCGGCTTCATATTTTCATTTAAATTCTGTGACTCATAGTCATGCTTTGTTATGGAATAAACACAACTACAAGTTCCAGCATTCAAAGAAAAAACGTGGACTGGAGCACCATATAACACACGGAGCTGGGGAAGTTGGCAGGGCTGCTGAGAGTTTTATGCTGGCATTTCGAATTGACCGGATAAATCTCTAAGCTGGTATGAGGTGTAGATGTTTGATCAAGTAGGCAGTGTGCACCTTATAAATGCAACTACTGATTGTGGGGTCAATAAATGTAAGAGGGCAGAGTTCACCCCAGCCTAGGATATGTATTGGATGAGGTTAATTTGGAATGGTAGGTCAGAAGACTATATGCTGATGTTTGTTACTTGGAAGGTAAAAACCGATGCACTAGATCAGGACAGTCGTCTAGCTCTATTTTCCCATTTCTCAGTACCTTGCTCACATTTTTGCTAACCTGTATACTCACAAAACGGTTCCATTTTCTTCGATCCCTGATTCACAAAAATGGCAAATGGTTGACAGGAGTATGGCAGGATTGATTAGGAAGTGTGGTAGTGCTCTTGTACAGCAGGTCAGTGTTTCATTTCAGGTTGTTGGCAGTGTCCCCAGAGCTGCGTGTTGGGGGTGGTTCTGCCTACAATTTAGCTATGATGAGCTGCCAATGACTATTACTCGAGTACCACTCTTTGCAGCTGTCAACATGTTGGCATTCACTATGTACTTGCGAGCCTTACATACCTGGACATCTTTCAAATCAAATCAAATCATTAGCATTTATAAAGCGCGCTACTCACCCGTGCGGGTCTCAAGGCGCTAGGGACAAAGGGGGTGGTTATCGCTGCTCGAACAGCCAGGTCTTTAGAGAGTCTCCGGAAAGCGGAGTGGTCCTGGGTGGTCCTGAGGATCAACCACAACTATACATGTTGGAGTTTTTTTTTTCTTAAAGTAATTGCATTTTTATTACATATGGTGGGTAGCCATATTGGTTCTTAGTGACATGGTGCTCTACTCACGCTTCTCTCTCTATTTGATGTTGCTCAAAAACTCTTTGTGAAAACCATCTCCAATATTCATAATTAGAACATTGGAATGTAGGCATGTCCATTGAAGACA
The DNA here is from genome assembly GCF_031143425.1 of Pleurodeles waltl. Classification (NCBI taxonomy): domain Eukaryota; kingdom Metazoa; phylum Chordata; class Amphibia; order Caudata; family Salamandridae; genus Pleurodeles; species Pleurodeles waltl. The sequence continues at coordinate 662,045,268 of NC_090451.1, forward strand.
ATGGAGTGCTGCGGGCTTTTACAGGCCGGTAAAAGCCCGCAGCCCCAACATTCCAATGTTCGCTTTGTTCACAGCAACAGCTGTGAACAAAGCCTCACGGAACCCGAGGGATTTTAATCCCCTCGGGCTCCGTGAGCAATTTGTTTTTTTAAATAGAACATTCTGCCCTGAGTGGCAGAATGTTCTAATAGCCTTAGAACCCGCCGTAGCGGGCTCTACCGGCTATTAAAGGCCCTTTCCCTTGTTAAATGCCCTCGCCGAACGTGGGAGCGGGCCTTTAATAGCCGGTAGAGTCCGCTACGGCGGGTTCTAAGGCTATATTAGAACCTCTCTTTGAAAATGATGCACATTCACATTTATCATCTTTAATTCTGTATATTCCGCCATTTTAATGTTCTGATTAATTTCCACATATCAGGACCATCATATGTGGTTTTGAATCCTCACAGTATAGATAGATAGGTTTTTGTGTTAGTCTTTTCGTAATGTCGTATTATAAAGCCTTTCCACACAACCAGAACATTTAGCTTATAAACAAAATGTTTGTATCTCACTCTGTATGATTGCTGTGTTTCAAGAGGTCTTTTAGGTACACAGGTGCAAATTTTGAAGGACGAATGAACGAGACGAGATCCAGAAAATATTATATCAGAATAAATTCAAAGGCTTGGTGCCTTAAAAGTGCAACATGCAACCTTACAAATATACATAATTGCAATTCGATACATAATAATCGCATGTAAAAGCTTGTATTGCATAGTTTAAGTGGAAACAACAAAGCATTGAGATGGGTAAACACTATTAAAAAATTATTATTATGTTTAAAAGCTAATATAACTCGACAGCTTTTATTTGCCTGCTTAAGAGATCTCTGTGTACAACTTTTAGAGTACACGTTTGCATCTTTGACAATTTACTTAGTCCTTCGCCTAACCAAATTCATCAATATGGGTGCCATCTAGCTTGTTAATGCTTACACCTGTTATCAGCATCTGGACACATCTTTAGTTACAATTGGTAAATCAGCTGTGGAAAGTTTGTTTATGAGAAAGAACTCACTTAATGTTTTATGTGCTTGCAGTTTGTCATGAGCACGCCCGCTTGATGGATACATTTCATGATCTATAGCATCAGTTTATTTAAAGTTCGCAACTTTAACAGGTCACATGCCGGCCCTTTGATTAGTTTTCAGCCAACAACTCTGCCTTTTATGTTACACACTGCAATCCATCTCACCACTCAAGTAATGAAATCTTCGTACCCCCTGAAGCATTTTTAATTCTGTTTACTTATATAAGGTAGGTAACTCGCAGGAAGATGCCAAAACACACACCCGCCTTCACAAAAAAAATCTGTCAGACTGATTTACTCACTAAAAACCTTTGCCTTGTGAGATGCTCACAACAAAACAAATACAGTGAAACTAGAGCACAGGTCATAAACTAGATGACTGTTCTCCTTCTCAGGAAAAATGCTTTGATTTAACACAGGCTGATAAAGAAATGAACATTAACAGGTATTTTAGTAAAATACACACCTAAGCCATAAGTGTTTATAGATATAAAACAACTTTGTGAGGACTGAAGCAGCATTTGGCATACAGAGTGTGCTTTAAAAACTTTACAAAAAACAAAATGACACAGTACCAAAAAATGAACTATGAAAGTAACTTTTAGGAATTATCAGTCACTGCAGATTGTTAGAAGCAGGCTTACAAGAGTATTTGTTCCTTGAAAATAATTTCACATTTATGACTTCTTTATTAGTTGAAAGTTTGCTAAATAGGAGCAGTAGGCGTCACAAACTTTGGATCTAAAAATATAATTGCATAGTGTTATTCGCAGATTTTCAAGTTGTTTATTTTGAATTCCTCAAGGCCTGGAGGGATTTAGAAATGACGTCTGAGATAAATGACAATATACTGTTTTGGGGGTAGGTGAATCAGCCCTTTTTCTCTGATGATATGTCAGCAGCTATTGAGTGTCATGTTAGTGAACAAGATTGAGTTGACCATTTTACTATTATTTTTAACTCTGACGATGTGCCAGTAGATTGTGGAGTAGACAATAGGCCTCGTACTACTGAGGTAAATGAGGACTGCCTAACCAATTTAATTAACTACAAATCAGTAGTCAGGGCGACCCAACATGCAGCAGGTGGTAAAGCCCCTATAGACCTTTTTAAATCTAACATAGGCTTTTGGGCCCCATTATTGACCAGTGTTTCGAGGGTAGCAGTTAGGAAAAAGTTTTTTTATTTTTTTAATTGATTTTATATAGCAGATATACAATACAATCAGTTGGCGGGTATTATTACAGGATCATATTTATCTGATTAAAATTACTTAGAACCAAGCAAACCCCCCCCATTTACACACCTATAGAAACATTTGTTACAATCATTACATTCTGAAATTATTTCCCACTGCTTTGCTCATTGTGCTATATTTTGTTGCTGCTCAGAGAGGCCCCATTTGCGGCTATTGTGGTACTCCGGTTTTTATTGAATCAGTTCCCATGGGTGGCAGAGTGCGTTCTTACATGAGTTCAGGATAGGTAGGCGAGAAATATAGCTAGTTCTTCCTCTTTAACTTCCACTGCGCTCCATCACTATTGCCCTCGTTCTGATTAGCCGCATCTTTGAGGGGTGTGGGGGATTATACCTATTGACTATTTACTTATCCCAATGGGCTCCTATACTGTTATTTCTGGTAGGGATTCTGGTGTGTTCAGTTTATGTGCTCTGACGGCCCCTTCATGGAGGTTTATTATCGTTTTTTGTCTCAAGTTTGGTTATTAGTGTTTCCCAAGTGTCGCAACCTGTGTGTGGCTGGCCATCCCGTGCCAGTTTTTTAAGCACCTGAAGCTCCGTGCAGGCCCAGCGAAGTGTGAGGGTGTGCCAGATCTTCTGATCAGGGGCATTGGGTGCTTTCCAGTGCATTGCTATCAATCTTTTGTACATCACGTAGGCCATGTCTACAAACTTGTATAAGTGTCTATGTTTTCTTGCTCCAGACCTCACTCCCAGTAAATAAGATCTGGGGTCTGCTGCCAGCGTTAGCCCCGTCCATTCTGATGTCACCTTCACCACCTTTCCCCATTCTGCTTGCACTTGAGGACAGTCCCAAACCATGTGATAGAAGTGGGCCGATGGCTCCAGGCATCTGGGGCACGTCGGGCCCGTGCCTGGAAACATCCGCTTTAACCTGGCCGGTGAGAGGTACGTTTGTTGTAAGAAATTGAACTGGGTGTATCGGAATCTAGGGTTCCTTGATACACCCCGGGCGTAGGACAGTGCTTTCGGCCAGTCTTCAAGGGGGATCGGAACAGGGAGGACTGTGTTCCATCTCTCCTGGCCCCCTCCAAGTGGGGTTCCGGGAATTCACTGAGTGCCTTGTACAGGCTTCATATTGCTTTGATTTGTGCGTCGCCTTGCAAAATATGATGTATTATGGGAGAGGACTCTGGTTCTAGGTCGCCAGCTCCCCACGTGTTCTTGATTGCGTGGCATATTGCATAATATGCTAAGAATTGACCAGAGTTCACTGCAGTGAGGGCCTGGATGGCTTCGAACAACATTAGTTTGCCGTCCTCAAAGCAGTCTCCCACTGTCTGTATCCCCGCCTCTAGCCACTGCGACAATGAGTGCGGCTCAATCCTATGCCGCCCCGAGGGACAGTCCAGCGGAATTAGCGGGGTGTATGGGAGTGCTCCATGTCCCCTCTGGACATATCTCCGCCAGCAAGCACACGCCACGGCTAGCAATGGATTCATGATTTCAGTTTTGGGATGCTTATCGGACAGCCATGTCAGTAGTTGGGTTCCTTTTAGCCGGGCCTGCAACCATGCAGATTCGGCTGTCGCTGGTCTATGAAACCATTGCTGTATCCACTGTAGCTGTGCTGCTGCGTAGTAGATTTCAAAGTTGGGGGCTCCCATTCCACCCAACAACACCGGTCGCTGCAGTGTGGGTAGAGCTACACGCGCTCTTCCGCCTCCCCATATGAGCTGTAGCAGCGTTGTATTCAGATTACTGAAAAAACTCCGTGGGAGGGTGAGTGGCAGGGCCGCGAAATAATATAGCAGTCTGGGCAGGATCAGCATGTTTGCCACCACCACTCTGCCTGGAGGGGAGAGCGGTAGTTTGTTCCAGAAGCGTAGGGAGCCCTTTATGGAGGCCAACGCTCTCCCCAGGTTGCCTTCTCTGAGGTCCTCTGCTTTATGATATATGTGAACCCCTAGGTATTTAAACGTTTCGAAACACCATTTCAGGCGTCCGCTTGGGGCCTCTTCCTGTTTCCCTGGTGGCCATCTAATCAGCGGGAACACACACGATTTTTCCCAGTTTACTGCTAAGCCAGATATCGATCCAAACTCAGCTAGGAGTGACATTATGGAAGGCAATGACTCCGTGCCCTTCCGGGTGTATATTAGAGCATCATCGGCATATAACGATATTGCGTGGTATGTTCCGTTTCTATGTATACCCCAATCATTTGCCATAGTACGTACTTTAGACGCTAACGGCTCCATAGCTATAGCAAACAATAATGGGGAGAGGGGCAACCCTGCCTCGTGCCCCTGGAGATTGAGAAGCTGTCGGAGATCACTCCCCCCGTTTTCACTCTGGCACTTGGATTTGAGTATAGTGTGCGGACCCAACGCATATAATTAGGGCCTTTTCCCATCTGCCTCATTGTGGCCAGGAGGAAGTCCCATTCCAGTGTATCAAACGCTTTCTCAATATCCAGTGAAAGCACCATTTCTTCATATGCATCAGAGGGGGCATCACCCATTACACTCGGGACCCTACGGATATTTAAGAAGGTGTTACGCTTCGGAATGAAGCCGTTTTGGTGATCGTGGATTAAGGTGTGTATGATGGGGGCGAGCCTGTTTGCCAGAATCTTACCCAGTATTTTGCAATCAAAATTTAACAACGAGAGTGGTCTGTAAGATTTGACATCTGTAGGGTCCCGCCCCAGTTTAGGGAGTACCACTATCATGGCCTCTCTCTGGGATGGGGGCAGTGATTCAGTAGCCCACGCCTCCTCGTACACTCTCAGCAGTTGGGGCCTCAGGCAGGACGAATATGTGGAGTAGTATTCTATTGGGAGGCCATCTATTCCCGGCGCTTTATTCCTGGGCATCTGCGACAAAGCTAAGTCTATTTCCCCTGTAGTGAGGGGGGCTTCAAGTGTGTCCCTATCTGTTTGGGATAATTGCGGTAAGAGGGAGCTCCCCAGGAAAGACTCAAATTGTGCGGCTGTGCAGAAGGTGCGTTTGGAGTATAACTTTCCATAGTACTCTTTGAACGTTCCATTTATCTCTACTTGTGTAGTGACCGTGGTGCTGTTATCTATCCTAATAGCGCCAATGGGAGAGTGTTGTCTATCTTCCCGTAGTAGCCATGCCAGCATTTTCCCAGATCTATCTCCTTCAGATTGCAGGCGCGTTAAGTAGTAATTGTAATCATGGCACCGAAGTCTACTATCTGCTTCGTTGTATTTTGTGCGGACTGCTTTTAGTACTGTGTGTGGGATTTCGCCCCTTGCCACTGCTATTTCAGCAATTCTTAGTTCCTTTTCTAATTTGGCAATTTCTATGCTCAGTGTGCGCCTCACTCCCCAGCCCATGGAGAGACACTGGCCTCTGACCACCGCTTTATGAGCATCCCACTCCATCGCCCGTGAGTTTGCAATAAGGTCGTTTGTGTCCCAATACTGGCGTAGTGTGATGCACAATGTGTCTACAAATGCCGGGTCTTGTAGCGCTTCTACTTGTAAGCGCCAAGTAGAGATCCCCTTTTGACTCCTACCCCAGTTTAATGTTGCTCTCAGCGGTGAGTGGTCTGACAGTGTTTTCGCTATATATTCTGTCTCATTTATCAGGTCAGATATGTCTTGCGTTCCCCATAGTATATCTATTCTGGTGTATGTTTTGTGCGGGGGTGAATAAAATGAATATTCCCTCTGATGGGGATGTCTTATGCGCCAGATATCGTATAATCTCATGTCACCTGCCCAGTGTTGCAATGGGCTTGTAGTGCTCCTCTTCGTGCTCGGGCCACATTGTATGAATAACTGTAAATCTTTTTATGTACATATATATATATATATATATATATATATATATATATATATATATATATATATGTATATATATATATATATATATATATATATATATATAAAACTCTCTCTTTTAAAATATATACACACACCAAGTATATACACAAAGATATATACATATATACATATATATATATAAATATATTATATATACATCTATTGCACCCTCAAAGACCAAGAGGAGCGCACTCAAGGATTACTTGGTAAGACCAGAAAGGCAACGGGGAGGCGGGTGGGACCGTGAGGAATCCACAGGTAGCTAATGTATCCACCAGAAAAGTCGTTACCGAAGGTAAGTAACTCGTTCTTCTGATGGATACAACTACCTGTGGATTCCTCACCTCATGAATAGAGTCCCAAAGCAGTACCACGCCCGGCGGTGGGTGCCTAAATGGTCAAACCAAGAAATCCTGCAGCACTGACCGTGCAAAATGGCCGTCCCTTCTAACCTCAGAATCCAAACAGTAATGTTTTGCAAAAGTGTGAAGGGACGACCAAGTTGCGGCCTTGCAGATGTCGACCACAGGAACACCTCTGGCCAAGGCCGAAGTGGCCGACTTAGCTCTGGTGGAATGAACTCTAATGCCCTCAGGAGGATCCTTCTTTGCCAAAGAGTAACATATTTTAATGCAAAGAACAACCCACCTGGATAGTGTTCTCTTGTGGACTGCCTTTCCTCTCCTCTTGCCCACGTATCCAATAAACAGCTGATCCTCCAGCCTGAAATCCTTTGTTCTATCGATAAAGAAGCTCAACGCTCTCTTTGGGTCCAGACGGTGCAGTCTTTCTTCCTCTTTGGAAGGATGAGGCGGAGGATAGAACGTGGACAAAGTAATTGCCTGAGCCAAATGGAAGGGTGAAACAACCTTCGGGAGGAAAGCAGCCTTGGTCCTCAACACCACCTTATCCCCATAAAAAGTTGTATAAGGGGGTTTTACTGATAAGGCCTGCAACTCACTCACTCTCCTTGCTGATGTTATAGCTATCAGGAAGACTGTTTTTAAAACCAAATACCTCAAGGGGCAAGAATGCATAGGTTCAAAAGGGGACCCCATAAGGAAAGTCAGGACTAAGGACAAATCCCATTGCGGCATAACGAATGGCTTTGGAGGATATTGATTTAGAAGACCTTTCAAGAATCTGATAACAATAGGGGATTTAAATAAAGATGGTTGGTCTGGAAGACATAAGAAGGCTGACAAGGCCGATAAATAACCTTTAATGGTAGCCACTGCACAACCTTTCTGCGCCAGAGATAGAGCAAAAGACAAAACGTCCGATAGATGAGCATGCAAAGGATCAATCTGCCTCTCTCCACACCACGCAACAAATTTAGACCACCTATTAGCGTAGATAGATTTAGTGGAGTGTCGCCTGGCCGCTAATATAACATCCACTACCTCAGGCGGGAGAGAGAAGGAACTCAGGTTGCCCCGTTCAATCTCCAGGCATGTAGGTGCAGACTCTGGAGGTTGGGGTGTAGAACCTGCCCCTGCGACTGCGAGAGGAGGTCTGCCCTGAAAGGGAGACGGAGCGGCGGGCACATTGAGAGTTGGAGAAGGTCGGAGTACCACACCCTCCTTGGCCAATCCGGAGCTATTAAGATTACTAGAGCCCGGTCTTGGCGAATCTTCCTCAATACTCGAGGAATCAAGGGTATGGGAGGAAACGCGTAAAGCAACTGGCCGCACCAGGTCATTTGAAACGCGTCCCCCAACGCTTCCTGCATCGGATACTGAAGGCTGCAGAACAACGGACAATGCGCGTTCTCTCGAGTGGCGAACAGATCTACCCGAGGAAACCCCCACCTCTGGAAGATCAAACGGACTTGATCTGGATGGAGACGCCACTCATGGTCTGCCGAGAAGTGGCGACTGAGACTGTCCGCACGCACGTTCAAAACTCCGGCCAGATGGTTTGCTATCAAGCAAATCCGATGGTCCTTTGCCCAGGACCATAGTCGAAGAGCTTCTCTGCAGAGAAGGTACGACCCCACTCCTCCCTGCTTGTTTATGTACCACATCGTGGTAGTATTGTCCGTTAGGACCTGTACCGACTGACCACGAAGGGAAGGGAGGAAGGCCTTGAGAGCCAGACGTACAGCCGGTAATTCTAACAGATTGATGTGAAAAATCTGTTCCTCTGGAGACCAAAGACCTTTGATCTCCAGATCCCCCAGATGAGCTCCCCACCCTAGAGTGGAAGCATCCGTTATGACTGTGGCCACTGGTGGTGACTGCTGGAACGGCTTTCCTTGCGAAAGATTGTTGCTTACAATCCACCACTTCAAATCCACAGCAGCATCTCTGGAGATCTTGACAGTACCCTCTAGATCCCCTCTGTGTTGAGACCACTGCCTTCGGAGGCACCACTGAAGAGCCCTCATGTGCCAGCGAGCATGCGTGACCAACAGAATGCAGGAGGCAAAAAGACCGAGCAGACGAAGGACCTTGAGGACTGGAACTACCGCTCCATTTCGAAACATTGGAACCAAATCCTGAATATCTTGAATCCGCTGAGGCGGAGGAAAGGCCCGACCCAATGTTGTATCCAGTACTGCCCCTATGAACAGGAGGCGCTGAGAGGGCTCTAGGTGAGATTTGGGCTCGTTCACCGAAAAACCCAGGTCGAACAACAACTGGGTTGTTGACTGCAGATGACGCAACACAAGCTCCGGGGACTTGGCTTTGATCAACCAGTCGTCCAAGTAAGGGAATACTGCTATCCCCTTCCTTCTGAGCTCTGCCGCAACCACCGACATCACCTTCGTGAAGACTCGAGGTGCTGAAGTAAGACCAAACGGAAGGACCGCAAACTGATAATGTTGCGATCCCACCACAAACCGGAGATACTTCCTGTGTGACTTGAGTATCGGGATATGAAAGTAAGCATCCTGCAAGTCGACAGACACCATCCAGTCTTCCATGTTCAACGCCAAAAGCACCTGTGCTAGGGTCAGCATCTTGAACTTTTCCTGCATGAGGAACCAATTCAAGATCCTCAGGTCCAGAATTGGTCTCAAACGACCATCCTTCTTGGGAATCAGGAAATACCTTGAGTAAACTCCTTGACCCCTTTCCTGCTCCGGGACCAACTCCACCGCGCCCTTTAAAAGGAGGACTTCTACCTCCTGTTCTAGCAACAGGAGGTGTTCTTGTGAACAATACGAAGGGCGGGGCGGGATGAGGGGCGGAAACTCCCGAAAAGGAAGGGTGTAGCCTTTTCCCACAACACTGAGAACCCAATTGTCCGACGTAACAGTCTCCCATTTGGTGAGAAAATGCTGTAATCTTCCCCCTACAGGAGAGGCGTGAGTTGGAAATGGTGGAAGCCTAAGGCTGCTTCCCCTGCTGCACCCCGCCAGAGGATGAGGAAGAGGCAGAGTGCTGCTGAGAGGCTCCTCTGGTGCGGACCCTACCTCTCCCCCTGAAAGATCTATAGGGATGGGAAGAGGCAGGTTGCTGATATCTTCCCCGAAAGGAAGAGGAGGAAGAGCCACGCCCAAATCCACGAAACCTCCTGAAGAATCTGGAAGAGGCCGTGGAAGAAGGAGCTTGGAGCCCTAACGACTTAGCCGTGGCCCTGCTTTCCTTAAAACGTTCCAAGGCCGAATCAGCCTTAGCCCCAAACAGTTTGTCCCCATCAAACGGGAGATCCAACAATGTGGACTGTACATCAGCCGAAAAGCCCGAGTTACGGAGCCAGGCCTGTCTCCTTGCCACCACAGTTGTGCCCATTGCTCTGGCTACCGAGTCGGTGGTATCCAGTCCCGTCTGGATAATTTGGGTCGCAGCAGCCTGGGCATTTGAGACAAGATCCAAAAGACCCTGGGGAAGCTATGTAAACGAAGAGGAGATGTCATCCATCAGAGCATGAATATACCTCCCCAGGATACAGGTTGCATTGGTGGCTTTTAACGCCAGACTGCAGGACGAAAAAATCTTCTTCGACTGCGCCTCTAGCTTCTTTGAATCTCTGTCCCCAGGCACCGTCGGAAAAGAACCAGGCGCTGACTTGGACGAACAGGAGGCCTGCACCACCAAGCTCTCCGGCGTAGGGTGCCTGGACAGAAAACCAGGGTCAGTTGGAGCCGCCCGATACCTCCTGGCCGCGGCTCTGTGAACTGCTGGGGAAGATGCCGGCCTCTTCCACACCTCTAAAACCGGATCCAGCAGAGCGTCATTAAAAGGTAACAGAGGCTCCGCCGCGGCTGAGGCCGGATGTAACACCTCTGTCAAAAGGTTTTGTTTCGCCTCCACTACCGGCAAAGGCAGGTCCAAAAAACTAGCTGCCTTCCGTACCACTGCATGAAAGGAAGCAGCCTCCTCAGTATATTCCCCCGGGGACGAAAGGTCCCACTCAGGGGAAGTGTCCAGCCCACTGGCCGACTCCAGTCCACGCAGCCCATCACCCGAGTCCTCTAGCTCTCCTTCCTCTAGGGCTCATTGGTACTCCTGCTCTTCTAGTACCCGGAGAGCACGTCTCCTTGAATGTAGTCGTTGCTCAATCCGCGGAGTCGACAATGCCTCCGCCGAAGTCGGAGATCGGCGCCGATCTTCCGAAGCCACCGACGCCGCATCCGGCGCCACAGGTAACTTCGGCGCCGACTGAAGAGCAGTTGAAACGGATGGGCCCACCGGAGTCACAGGCCGAAATCTCGACGTCGACGGGATGGAAATCCCTGGGGCCAATCCTTCCGAAGCCACCGGAGCGGCCACCGGCGCCGACACTGGCGCCGAGCCCACGTTCCCAAACGGGAGAAAGGGCATAAAGGGTGCCGGCCGAAGAGGCGCAGGATCACCCAAAGAAAAGGCCAAAGGCCCAGCCGGAGCACCCCCTGGAGCCATCTGTTGGAAGATGGCATACATCGCATTCAAGAATGCGGAACTATCGGCTCCAGGGGTGGGAAAAGCCGGATACTGGGGTGCCTGTCTCGGAGGCGACGCCGGCCTCGGCGTCTGCGCCGGAGAAAACACTTGAGGCTCCAATACCTCAATCACCGACGCCTGTCCAGGTGAAGTTGGAGACGCCGGAGAAGGCAACGGCGTCGAAGGATGCGGCGTAACCGTGGGGCTGACTTCCCATGTTCTTCGGCGCCGATCCGGAGACCTGGAACGAGCCTCCCTTGAATGACGCCGAGATTCTCTACGGCGCCGGGAGTCTCGATGACGCCGATGTCTTGGAGAAGACTTCTTGTGATGCTTCTCCTTTGACTTGGCCATAAACAGCTTCGCCTCACGTTCTTTAAGAGCCTTTGGATTCATGTGCTGACATGAATCACAAGTCGAGACGTCGTGGTCGGAACTCAAACACCAAAGGCAATCGGAATGAGGATCCGTCACCGACATCTTGCCTCCACACTCACGACAAGGCTTAAATCCAGACTTTCTCTGCGACATTATTTCCACAGCGAAAGACTACGCAGCAAGATATACACTGTAACCGCAAGAGTAACAGTTGCTCCCTCGAAGATAACCGTTTCGAATGCACAGAAAAAAGGGAACTGACGTCCGCACGTCGTCGAGGACCTCTTATTGCCTGTATGACGTCAGACGGCGTCGCGTGGGCGACAGTGACGTCCTCGTCGACGTGCAGAGACTAGTAAGAAGATTTCCGTCGAATGCTGGCGCCATGGGAGTATTCATGAGGTGAGGAATCCACAGGTAGTTGTATCCATCAGAAATCGTATAATCTCATGTCACCTGCCCAGTGTTGCAATGGGCTTGTAGTGCTCCTCTTCGTGCTCGGGCCCCCTTGCGGGTTAGATCTATCCAATGCGGGGTCCGGTATGCTATTAAAGTCCCCTCCCCATATAGCCGGGGATAATGGGTTTGCTAGCAATGACGGCGTGAGTGTGCTCAGAAATCCCGCTGTGCCACCATTCGGGGCGTATATGCCAACCACTGAAAGTTGCCTGCCATCTAGCTGGCCTTCCACTGCTACGAATCTGCCCCCTGGGTCTATTTTATGTGCAGTTTGGTGAAATGGGATGCCTCCTGCGATCCATATCAGTACTCCCCTTGCGAATGCTGAATATGTTGTGCCTACCAGTTGCCCTCCCCATTTTGCACGTATCTCCAGCAGAACCGGTTCCGTTAAGTGTGTCTCTTGGAGGATAGCGATATGTATTCCCAGTCGCTTAAGGCGTGCATAAATTCGTGATCTTTTATTCAGCGTGCCCATACCCCTCACGTTCCATGTCATTATGTCATATTGGTTGCTGTTGCGTTTAGTTTGTGGTGCCATTAGGGGTTATGGGGTGAACCTGCCCTTATTTCTCCGCCTGCTGCTCCTATGATAGCGCTGCCTACTGTGTTCGCATCTCGCAGTGGTTTCACTTATTCGAAATGTGACTAAGGTGTGCATTTTGACTAACATGTTTCTACCCTCCCCCCTATTAAATCCCCCACTCTCCTAACAACTGATATGTAACTACTTAACAAGTGTATATATAAAAAAACCTGTATCCTTCTGGATATCCGTGGTGGTATTATCGTGACGGTCTGTTGCAGTTCATTTATAGGGCTCGCAACAGTCCGCAGACTCTGTCTGCAATTATTTATGTGTGCCCCTGATGCCTGTGGTCCCATCGGACCCTCGCCACCCCCCGGGGTCGCCCCCTCCTCCATGATGTGGCCCCCCCTGGACAATCATAGATTTATGCAAAAGATACTCTTTGTTTTAGAGAGTGTTCTTGCTTCAGGGTCCCGCGTCATTCCGGGTTCCGCCGCGTCTGCTAATCCTGTTATCTCCGAGTTCTGAAGCGGATTGGATGTTGTAAATCAGAGTCAAAGATCATCCGCTGTTCTAGGGGTGATCCTCTGTCCTTTCATTTCCCCCGTCATGGTAGAGTCAGAGCTAGCTGTGTCCGAATCTATGCTGATCTCAGGAGTCTCCCTTATCAACTCGAAGTTATTTTGTGTCAGCAGGGGGGTTTCCTTCAGGACTTTTGCTCTTTCCTCAGCTGCTTGTTGAGCAGATGGTTGAACCTTTGTGCGTCTCTTAGTGCGCTTCCTTGACGTCGAAAGCGACCACTCATCCCCCTTCCCCTCATCGTCGCACATCTGTGCAAGCCCATTAGCATGTAACCATGTCCAGACGTCTTCCGGAGAGGTGAATATGTGCACACGATCTTCCGATATCACTCTCAATTTGGCTGGGAACAGTAAAGCGTATTTGATGCTGAGTTCGCGCAGTCGTTGTTTGACCTTTACATAAGAGTTAAGTTTTCTTTGCACCTCTTGAGTGAAGTCGGGGTAGGCGTTGATAGTTGATTCCTCGTATTTATGCGGGCCTTTGTTGCGAAACTGTTGTAGGATTGCATCACGGTCCCGGAAGTTTAAGAATCTAGCAATCAGTGGCCTGGGAGGTTGCCCCGGTAGCTGGGGCCTGCCCGTAATTCTGTGTACCCTTTCGACTGTGAAGAACCTCCTTAATCAGCCATTGTTCTAATGTTATGTCCATACTTTGTTGCTGCATGTTTTCGGGGAATCCCAGGAAACGGATGTTGTTTCGGCGCGATCTACTTTCAGCCTCTTCCGCCCTTCTCCATAGCGCCTTCAGCTCCGCGTCCAAGCGTTGAATCTGCTTCTGGTTGTCCTGAGCCGTAGGAGATAGTTCGGCCAACCCCTCTTCCGCCGTTTTGACTCTTTCTGACAGTTTGCGGTGATCCACCCTGAGTAGGTTCAGGTCTTGCGATACTGCATCTATTCTATTTTCCAAGGACGTTTTAGTGTCCATAATCGCCTGTAGTACCTTCTCTAGTTGCGCAGATTGAGTCGTAAGTGTGCTCTCCAGTGATTGTAGGGTCGGATTTGTTTGTTGGTCAGTGAGCACTGGTCCATGCACTGCACGATCTTGATTCTTAGCTGATTTAAGCCTGCCAGCCATTGTGTGTGTCTGATGTGGGATTAGTGGGGTGTGGCGGAGCTTGCTGAAGGTTATTGTACCGCGGGTCGCCCTCTGGACTCTTTGCGCTGGTTCAGTGAGCCTGCCACTGTTTAAGCAAGTTCTATGTAGGAGGGGATGGTCTTTGATCGGGCCTTATGTGTGTTTTGGCTTCCTGCGGCTTGCTCCCGTCTGCCCGCGGGGTACTTCAGGGGGTCCTCCAAACAGACATGCTGACAGCCCCAATTATTTGTTGTTGAAGTTTATTTCGTAGGTGATAACTTATATATGTTTTGCTGTTGCCCAGTATTGTTGCTGCGTAGCGTGGCGACAGAGGCCTTAATGGGCGCGTGGTGTCCAGCGAAGGCGTAGTTGCCTAAGGGGCAGTGCGGCAGTGGCAATAGGCTTCGGGGTGGGCCCCGCACGGGTGGAATCTGGGGCCCCCAGTGCCGTGGAGGGGAGCGAGCTGTCTGACGTGGCCTAGGGCGGCATGTACTGTTCCTTGCTCCAGTCCGATCCGCCTCTACCCCCTTGGGCTTTCAGGATATGTGCTGCTCGAGTGGGTGCCAGTGTTTGCGAGTTTACACCTCTTTGTTCTGCCCGGGGAGGACGAAAATGAGGAGGAGGAGAGAGAGGAGGTGAAAGAAGGGGGGGTGGGGAGGGGGTGCAGGCCCAGCCACGCTATTTCTTTCTGTGGCATAGGCCACAGCACGCCTCCCGTGCTCCCACTCACCGCCCAATGTTGTAGAGCCGGGTTGTCTCAAAGTCAGCCGTTGAGCAGGGTTCCCGGGCGCTCATCCTTGCTTGTGGCTCGGGCAGGGGGACCAGTCGGGGCAGCCCGCCCCAGCGCTGTTTTCTTCCTGCTTGCAGAGGGGCTGAGAGGTGCCCCGGCGCCCCCACAAGCACGACGTTCGAGGTCACTTGTCTCACCGCGATCTCGCCAGGATCGGTCCGCGAGGTTCCGGGCGGATCGCCCCGCCCGCTCTCCCCTTGTCGCGCCCTGCAGTATACTTTCGGCGCGGGATGACACAGAGCGCCGGCTCCTCCGTATGGGGCGAGCGCCTGTGTCCGGATGCCCCTGGCGGCTGTCAGGACTTTCCCAGGTGCCGTGATGGCCGGCGCCTCGTGCGTCGGCGTCCGATCTCCGGTTCGGAAGCTTCTTGCGCGGTGCTTCTGGGCACCAGCGAGACGTGCCGGTGTCCTGGAGGCCGTTCCTGCACCCCCGTATGAAGGTTTCGCCTCGGGGGCGCTCTTCAGGATGTTAGAAGCGAGTCCGGGATGGAGCGCGTTCCCTAACCGTCCATCCCGGTCGCCATCTTGGCTCCTCCTTCCGCAGTTGGGAAAAAGTTCATTAATTCGTATAGAAATGGTGTCATTGTCCCGATTTTTAGGAAGGGTAATCAGAATTTACCCTCTCGTCACCGCTTAATTTTATTATTGGACTCTACAATAAAAAATTTGGGTCAGGTAATTTTGGATAAGCTAGAGTCATGGGCCAAGTCACCCTCCTTTTTCCCCTTTGTAATATGGATTTAGATCCTGTTTGGGGACAGTAGAACAGGCACTTAACTTGTCCTTTATTTGGGGAAAGCATGTCAAAGCCAGGGGAAGTTCTCTCCATATGGCTTTTATGGACCTCTCCTGTGGTTTTGACTTAAAGGACTGGGGACATACTATGGGACTCAATGGGTCAGGCAGGAATGGATCAGCCACTTTTGGTTTTAGTGCTGCGACTCCATACAGACACATCTACTAAGGTATGCTTCACACTCTCTGGGGAATGTTCAAGATCTATTTGGGTCTCGAGAGGTGTGATGCAAGGTTGTTTTTTATCTCCTTTTTGTTTTTATTGTATATTAACTATTTAGGTACCTTTTTACAGTTGTACTGTAAAGGTGTTCCTTGCGTTGTTGTACAATCCATTCCAGTGATTTTATACGCAGATGATGCCGCTCTTCTGGCACTAACTGCTAATGGGTTGCAAAATATTTTAAATGGATTAATTGATTTTATGACAAGATTAAAATTTAAAGGAAATAATTTGTACTGACCAGCGGGCCCAGAAATGTTAAAGCCAAAAGGTTTGATACTGGGAGGACAATCATTCAGAAAGTTCCATGCTTTAGTTTAGGAATTCGTTCGATGCCTCTGTCTTTTGGGAGAGATTTATTGCCCAAAGGGCTTTAAAAATGGAGGCTGCTTCTGACCTTATATTTAGCTTTGCTAACAGGCTAGGTTGTAAATCCATTAGGGAAATGACCTATTTACATAGGAGTAAATGTTTTTCACTGGGTGTGTATGGGGCAGGTGTATGGGGTTGTTATATCCTGGGAAATTACAGGTTGTAGACAATACGTTTCTCTGCCGTCTTTTAGCCACACCACCTAGGATGGCAAGCTTTGTAACTCACCTTAAATTGGGGATGGGGTCTTGGAGGATTTCACAAACATGGCCCCTTTGCTGATGTGGACCAAGATTTGGAGTTTTCTTTCAGCTACACCACCTAGTATGGCAAGCTTTATAATTTAAATTTTATCTTGACATTATATTGGATTGCCTAATCTTGGATACCAGGTATGCAATGCAATCCCATGGTTGGTCTATGTGAAGCAAAGTTTTTACAACATTGGTATGTGTTCTCTTTTTGATTCCTCAAGGTAGATAAGCCCCTAAGTGAGGGTCAGGGTTAAGAAATGCTTTTTAGCATGTAGAGAGGAAAGGCAAATTCAAAGGTCCCGCCTTATGGATTCTGTACTTCGTTATATGCAGATTTTTGATATTCCTTGTTTGAATTCTTATCTTTTATGGATTTCTAACAGTCAGTACAGATTTTATCTTACACGTTAAGGCTTAATATAATTCATTATCCAGTCGCCTTTCCTGTAGCTGGATGGAGAGTGACTTCTTCCTCTCCTTGCACATGTGATAACATGACATTACAATCAACTGTTAATTTTATGCTTTTTTGTAAATTGTATTCCTCCCTTCGGGCGCAGTTCCTCTGCCCTATTTCAAAGAACAAGCACCTTACGAGTTATAAAGATGGCCTTATTTATTTGCAATCTCTGTTTACTCCACAAATGTTTTTCCATTGTGAATCTGATTAGGGCAGCAATCAGAATACGGAAATCATATGGCACTTAATGGATTCTAGAGAGTTTTGTTTTAACATATGATACATTGTTAGAATATATTTTGTATTATTATTTTTTATATTGTATGTACTTTTATGGTCAATATGTGGACAGAATAAAGATTTTATGATGATTATGAATTCCTAATGTAATTACGTGATTTAGATGCTAGTTGCATATCTGATAAATCAGATTGCTTTCAAATCCTAAGGTTAATGATTTTGCAAACGTTTTAGAAAATTTTCAGGAGCTGGAATCCCTAATCCTTCACTACAGAATCGAAACTCTTGAGTAAGCTAGAAAGAAAGTAATGGAGTGTTTCATTAGATGCAGAACACAAGACACTTGTTAATGGCAAACAATGAGATTTCCTGTGCTGCTCATGCTCTACTCCTTCCTCCTGTTCCTCAACATAATTCGCCATAATGCAAAAAGATCTCCCACTTATGAACCGCCTTTCTTTTTTTTTCTTTTTGGTATTACCCTCCCACACCGTACCTCTTTAGGTCTGGTGTTAGCCAAGATTTTCTGATTTTATTATATGTAGAATTCACTGAGTTATAGTTTGGGGCCTTCAACCAGCCATGTTCATTCATTAATTTGACACAAGTGAATTAATTTCATACAGTCACACAAAATAGTTCACTTCTAGTATCAAGCACTGTTAGGGCAATATGTGCTCAGTTTGATCAAAATATTTGTGCTTTTAGCCACAGTTTATTTTCCTTTTTAGGTCAAGCGTAAGAGTACGGCCTCTTATATATTTTTAGGGTACTTCTGTGGACTTAAAGACACTTTATTTTTTCGTTTCAGTGTCATATAAAAATCCTTGCTTGCTAGTGGTCAGTCACGCCTCTTTGTCCCTCCTTTTTCTCTTTGGGAGCAGGGACTACTATTGTATAATTACGATTTGTAATGCTTATCTGTCCTGTGGGGGGACTTTTTTTTTTTTTAGTTTCCTGCTCGGCAAAGCTTCACTTTTCTTGTTCTCAGCTAACGTAATCATGTCAACAAACTGGTGACTAAGTGCACAGCCTCTCAGATGTTGGTTTAACAATAGCATTGTTTATAATACCATCTAAAATAATGTATATATCCACCTATCTGGCCTTACTGGCTTAATATATCTTACGTCAACGGTCCTCTTAAGTAAGAGGAATTGGTTGCTTTGCCCGTAACATTCTAGCTTCTTCTGTAAAGGTGAGGGGCTCGCTTTAGGTCCTTCTTTCATTTCTCTATACACTGCACACATGCATTCATTTAATATTCATATCTGAAAGCCTGTGAAGTACACAGCAGTCTTGCACATGAACTATCCGTCTGTTTGTCTGGCTCACCATACCGGTGACGTCACTCAACGGCACAGTCACCAAGCAGCGGATCGCAGGTTTCAGTACCTCCACCCGGGTCCAAGTTTCAACTTAACGGTACAATCGCATCCAACTCACTTGCTCCACATCGCACGTGGTGTCATCGTATGGGTAGGGCTTTAAAGCAATGAGGCGGAGTCATGCAATGTAGCATGCTCTTCTTCAGCGTTTTGCTCCTAACTCGTTTCAGTCCCATAGAAAGAGGACGTAGATGTTACTGGAATTGCCAGTGCTGTACGATCATTCATTTAAGATTGAATTCGGTGTTACAGAAGGGGAAGAGGATTAATATTGGAGGCTGTGATTAAGGTGAATGATGCCGTCAGTTTCATTGTCCTAGTGGGTGAGACAAAATGCTTTTTGGCAGACCACGTTGTCATAGCGTCATGTTCTACTCCTGTTCAAAGACTTCATGGACTCATTGGGCTTGGCCGAAAAAAAGTGTTGCTCTAGAAGGAGGACAGTTTGTTTTCCACTCAATAACGCGTAAATATTTTAGATGTATGGCATGAACAAGCTGCAAATATAATGTTAAAATCTTGGTTTGTCTCTATGTTGTTAATTCTTGACCATTTCCGTTTTACATGCTTTCTTGTCGTTCGTAGCAGCGGACTCTGATCGGGCGTGCACAAACGGATCCCCTATACGAGATATGCAGGACTTCACCAACACGTCATGTAATCCTGGACACGCCCACTCTTGTCATCCGTTCATTGTTTTTTCTAGTGTCTCTTGTGTTGTGTGAAGGTCCCCAGGATCATTTAACCATCACCCACTCCAATGAGCCATAGTTTACCACCCTTTCTTTGTGCCAAACCTCCAAGTACCAAAGCCCTCTTTCGATGCTTTGGATGCTACCGGAAACTGCATTGGTGGACCCTTATTTAGAGAAAAAAGTGTTTGTTCAACTTAATAATCTAACCTATTTTCTCAAGACAGTCTTGAGAGTCAAAACACACAACCTGTTCTCTTCTAATTCAAAGCAAATTTTTACAGAGACTGCCAGAGCTTGTTTTAGCCCAGATGTGCACATCGAGGATACCTACACATGGATTGTTAACTTCCCACTTTAAAATGATGTAAGCTCTCATATGTACGAGCTATGCCAGTGTAGATGACTTTAGTCATATGCAGGGCCACTCGAATTATGTGGCAGAGAGGACCAAATTATGCGTCAGGGTTGACCAATTTATGTGCCAAGAAAAATCCAGTTATACATTTACAACACCAATAGCTCTAACTCAAGCAAATGTGAGACCTGTTGCATTGCATAAGCCTGCTAGATTGACAAGGGTCCAGTAACTTCCCTACAAAAAGGTTTGGAAATAAAACAAGACAAACCCTAACAAACACTCACAACACAAGAATGCTGGCAGCAAATAACAGACCTATTGGTATTGCCAGTGCTTGTTTTTTCCCTGGTAGAGCAGCCAACAGGCATAAGAAGTGGCTTGTGAGTATATTAAGAAGGTGTCATCCAGAATGACTCAATAAAGGCCTATTTTATAATTATATATTGGATAAGTAATGAGCATTCACTCAAATGAGCAACCTCACGTTTTGCACACAGTTTAGTAAATTATCAACCTCAAAACACAATAATTCATCATGCCTTTGTTTACACAGAGTGAATACCAGCCATGCATTCTCACATGGATCATTAGTTATAATCCACTCCTGAATTAGTCAGTGTCTTTGAATTTCTTATAGAATGTAAAAAACTAAGCATTTGCCAGGCCAATAGATTTCTACTGTAAGTCAGGCCTGCGTTGTGATGTATACCCATTGCACTACACATATATGGAAGAACACAGCTACCATGTTTTTTAGATTGTTGCTTCAGAATGGCAAACGCCATCTTGGAGAAGTAAATAAAAAAGTTAAGTGCATGCAAAAATAAATACTTTGAAAGGATTGACCCAACAGCAATTTACAGTTGCCCGGGCTATATTTAAATATATATATTTTTTTTAAATTAAAGTGAAGGAGGGGTGTTTGAGTAATAGAAAATAGGAGGGAAGATATGGAGGGCAACCAATGTGGGGCAGGTAAGCAGAGGAGAAACTTGAGGCTGAGAGGAGGAAACACTGTAAAAAGGCAAAAAACAGGAGTGGAAGGAAGCAATGGCCAAGATGGGGAGAGAAAGGAAGCAACACAGTGCACACAGTTAGACCAGTGGCGTAACAAAGGCCCCTGTGTTGCAGGTGCCCGAGCTCCAGGGGGCCCCCTCAGCACAGTGCCCTGACCTGTGAGCTTCTGAGTGAGTTTGGAGTGGGGGACCCTCCATGTACTTTGAAGGAGGTCCCTCGGGCTTCGTTACGCCACTGAGTTGGGCGAATCTTTGTGGGGAAGTAGCACATGAGGGAGAGAGCAAGGAAATTCATACACTGCATGAAGGTGCTGAAATAGTAAGAAGAAGGTATTATGCTGAATGTGAACAGTGTAACAAAACAAGTAATCAAATTAAAGGTACGGTAGAGATGCTAAGATCCTGGTATGGGTCACACAAGTGGAGTGGCAAAAGCAAGCTCATGGGATTGTGAATAAACCCAACTAATGATAAGGAATGTGTTGTCCAAAAGCTCACAGTAAATATTGGTACTGTCCACAACAGGTCTGATCTGTAATAGACAGATAAAAGTTGTCTCTAAGGAACACCTAAAAATAGGCGCCTGTTGAAATCTGGCGGTGATATTTAATACAGACGGACTTAAACCACCTTTTCTTCCCTTTAATTACTGTCGGGCATTAGACTAGACTGTGTCTGATAGAATTCATTTGTCTGTGAAGTAGTTCGGAGAGCACAAGAGTTATTAATAGGTTGACATGGCATCTTCCCCCTCCTCAAAGAAAACAGACTACAAACTACTTATGTTGCAGAACTTCTATGCCAGGACCGGAGGCGAGGATTATGCATACATTTCTTCACTTTTATTCCAACAGCAGATTCAAAGAAAAAATGTAATAAAGTCCCAAAAAAATAAAAAGACTACAAGTCCCATGAGTCCATAGTATAGAGCGTGCAATAGTCCAATCACAGTACACAACGTATAAATATGTATGACGTCCCTTCCTGTTCCTCTTTCTTCACTGCTCGTCAGTTAAGTACTTCTTCATTATCGCTTCACTTAACTGTCGCTATTACTTTTTTACCTTTTTCCCTTTATTATACATTTCAGACGCGCAGTAGGCTTCTGGCCCGAGTGCTCGTTACTTTTGCTGGCATTTCGCAGCTTGGCAGAGGCACGCGCTCACTGCCAAGCTGTCAGGCGCGTCAGCTGTTTTCCTGAGGCGGCTCTCATGGAGTGCCTCAGCTGACGACGACGCGCGTTTCAGGGCAAACGCTGACAGGAAATTCTTTGAATTCCTGTCAGGCGTCTGTATTCCCTGAACCAACCCTCGTTTTTACACGGCTGCTCTGCAGTCTTATGGATTTAGCCCCATTTAGTGGCAATTTTTATATATATTCATTATATATATTTATTAATTGTTTTTTGAGCACCAGCGAGGGGGCTGCCCTTTTTACAATTTGGGGTGCATATATATATATATGCAAAAAATAAAGGAGAACTCTGTGAAGTTCCCAATTTTAGGTGGAGAGCTGCTCTAGTAGGGAGCACCCTGCAACACCAGCGACACTCTATATTTGCTCACCTCAAATGTCTGCTTATCTAGCAAAATTTTTAAGCATAGGATTGACATAGTGTCATCCTCGCCGAACTGTAAAATGACAAAAGCCATTTACCACTCCAGGCACAGTATTACAGCTTTGGACTGGTCAAATACCGTCCAAGCCAACCTGGAATGAGTAAAGCAACCCCTGACACGTGTTTCGCTCTCATTAGAGCTCTTCAGAGGGGTATAGCTTTGTTCTCCTTTGTTTTTTGCATAATTTATGTGTCACTCTAATCCTGAAAGGGCCTTGGTTTGATATATATATATATATATATATATATACACATTTGAAAAAATATATTTATCTTTTTTTTCTCCTAATTTAAAAAAAAAAAAAAAGATAATTTTTTTCTTTAATACTCTTCTTGAGTTTGGTGTTCTCACCCTTATAATGGACCAATCTGCTGGTCATGAAAGCGCTCCTTTTCAGGATGCACAACAAGAATGGCCTCCCCAGCGTCTTCCCCCAGAGGTGAGTCAAGCACTCTCTTTCGCTATTACAAATGCGCTTGCACCTCTTAGGGAACAGGTTGATAAGCATTCCAGGTTTTTTTTCTGACACAGCTCAACCCAACCCGGGCCCTAGGGGGGTTAGTTCAGTGGGTAAAAGGGCCTCGATGCGTGATGCGGGGCACCTGGAAGGTTTTGATAAACTTACCGAAACCTTCCATAAGAGTGCGTGCATGCTTAAAAATAATTTAACCTTCCGGGAGGAAGATAATTCCGGAGAAACCAGCGACTCTGTTGCGAAAAATCGAAACCCTTTATTTGGGTTTACCCTTGGAGGGGAGGGTGATTCCAATGCTTATTTATCCTCAGATGAGCATCAGGAACTGGGTAGGCCTTGGCGTCCTAAACCTGTTTCCCCAGATTCCCCTGAAGAGGATTCAGATATGTTTAACCCTTCAGATATTTACCATCCCAGGACTTCTGAATGGGTCCCTGACACTAAGGTGGCCGATTATGTGGCAGATAAAATTTGTCAGCCATTAGAAAAAGAGGTTAGAGCTAAATTTAGGGCAGAATGTCCTAGACCCTCTTTACCCGGCAAGGCAGCTGTCACTACCAATATCGACCCTAAGCTATGCACCTTTTTTAGTAAATATATGAAGGACCCTAAGAAGGGTATAGACAGATCTTGGAGAAACTGCCAAGACAAACTCCTAGATGTAGTGGGTCCTCTTACGCAGATTAGCCAGCTGGCGGAGCAAGCTAAACATTCCGGTACCCCACTCTCTGTAGAGATTATTTCTGGTTGGGCTCAGAGAGTGATTTGTCTCCTAGGTAACGCCAACTGTGCTCTTGCGGCAGAACGCAGGAGATCCCTGCTTATTAAAATTGATCCTAAGCTGGGCGAGTTAGCCACTTCAGAGGCAGGAGCTATTGCCTAGGGAAACCTCTTTGGGAAACCTTTTGTCAAGGAACTAGGCAAAATTGTAGCAACCTTTTCGGCTCTAGACAAAGCTCAAAGTTCTATCAAAAAGATTTTCCCTACTAAGGTTTTTGCTGGAGCCGGACGAGCAAGGGGTCGCTCCTCCAGCCGCCTTTACCACCAAGGCCCCTCTAGAGGATACCTAAAGAGGAACAACGGCTGGAATGATGGTCGCCAAGGAACATTCTACCCCTCTCGAGGTCCTGGCAAAGCCAAAGGCAATCGCATCAGAAGAAGAGCTAACACACCGGGAGGAGTTTCTGGTAAGCATTATCCCTTTTTTCCCTCTAGAACTGGGGGGACGGCTTTGCAGATTTGCTCAAAATTGGAGCACGATTACAAGGGGATCCTTGGATCCTTCAAACAGTCCGGGGTTTTCACAGAGGTCTACGGTACTCCAATTCAGCACTCGCGGCCCAGACCTTTGGTTTTCCCATCTCACGAGATGAACCTCATAGCTCTGGAGGTACAAGATCTCCTACACAAAAAAGCCATTTGCAGATCAACCCTTCATCCAAAAGGGTTTTTAAGCAACATTTTTTTAGTGGAAAAAAAAGAAAAGGGTTTTCGTCCTGTAATAAACTTGAGAGATTTCAACGAGTGGCTAGTTTATCAGCACTTCAAAATGGAAGGCATTCATCTATTGAGGGACATTCTACTTCCAAACGATTGGATGATCAGACTGGATCTCAAGGATGCTTACCTTTCAGTCCCCATTTTTTCCCCTCATCGGAGATTTCTTCAATTCTCATAGAAAGATCAGATATACGAGTTCCAAACTCTCCCTTTCAGCCTATCGTCAGCCCCATGGTGTTTTACCAAACTTATGAGACCTGTTGTAGAATTTCTTCGTACCAGGGGAATAAGGATGATAATTTACCTGGACGATATTCTTATGATGGATCAATCCCTAACCCAGCTCAAATCCAATCTGAGCATGACTATTGCTCACCTCCACAATCTGGGATTTGTGATCAACGAATCCAAATCTGAGTTAATTCCAACTCAGAAAATAGTATTTCTTGGTTTCCTTATAGATTCTGTCGCAGCATCTCTCAGCCTTCCATTATCCAAACTTTCGAAGATTCTGAAAGAACTCAACAAGGTCCTCAGAAGGGACAGAATTTCACTTTGTCAATTGGCCAGGATTGTGGGACTTCTATCCTCTTCAATCCAAGCCATCTTTCCAGGTCCTCTTCACTATCGTGCATTGCAGAGATTAAAAGCATCTCATCTCAGAAGAGGTCTCACTTATTCAGAAATGATTTCTAAATCTCCAGAGGCCAGAACGGAACTTCAATGGTGGATAGACCAAGGAAAGCCTGGAATGGCACGGCGATTTTCGGCACAGCCCCGGACATGACTATAGAATCAGATGCCAGTCATCTGGGATGGGGAGCCAGATGTGGGACAGTCTCCATGGGTGGCAGAGGGTCACAGGAGAAACTCTCTCTCCATATCAATTGTCTCGAACTCCTGGCAGGATCTTCTGCAATCAAGTCCCTCACAAATGACAAAGTGTGCTGTTCCATTCTTCTGAGGATGGACAACATTTCCGCTATCCAATATATAAATCGCCTGGGGGGCACTCGTTCGAGGGCCCTCTCAGAAATAGCGAAGGATTTCTGTCATTATTGCCTTCAAAAACAGATCTCGGTAGTGGCAGAGTATCTTCCAGGGACCAAGAACATAGTGGCAGATTGGAACTCCAGGAACGTCACGGACAGCACCGATTGGAAATTAAATCCACAGGTTTTTCAAGCCCTGATGGACAGGTGGGGTCCTTGCGATCTAGATCTTTTCGCATCCCGTCTCAATCACCAACTAACGAGATATGTCAGCTGGAGACCGGATCTGGGAGCAATAGCGATAGATGCTTTTCTCCAAGATTGGTCAAAGAGCCTTCCCTATGCCTTTCCCCCCTTCATAATGATTCCCACAGTAGCAGCTCAGGTAAGACGTCAAATGACATCCTTAATTCTAGTGACTCCGATTTGGAAATCTCAGGCTTGGTTTCCAACTCTCATGGAACTGTCTTGGGATTTTCCAATACGCTTACCGCCATTCCCTTCAATCCTTCTCGATCACCAAGGATCTCCTCACCCGTTGGTTCTCCAAGGCCATCTTCTCCTCATGGCATGGAGGATTTCCGGGGACGCTCGAAAAACAGACTCCTTTCTAAAGAAGCTAATAACTTCATCCAACAGGCCTGGTCCTCTAGTACCATCAAAACATACAGACTGGCATGGAACAGATGGAATTGTTGGTGTATGGCAAAACATATTGATCCCTTGGGGGCACAACTTACGTATATCCTAAACTTAGCAGAACTCGCCCACTCTGGCCTCGCATATTGTACCATTAACACCTTTAGGTCAGGCATTTCAGCAGGTCATGTTGCCATTAACAACAAACCAGTAGGTGAACATCCATGGGTTTGTAAACTTATGAAGGGCATTGGTCTTTCTAAACCCCCTGAACCCAGATATTCGGGTTTATGGGATGGGAATGTTATTTTAAATTTCATCTCCCATTGGCATGACAACCATCTTCTATCTCGTAAACAAATTTCGGCTAAGTTAGTGATCCTTCTCTGTCTTATTTCTTGTAAAAGAGTATCCGATGTTAGAGCCCTAGATCTCTCAGCTAGAACCTTTACCCCACAGGGTGTAACTTTCACTATATCTAGAAGAACCAAAACCAATATCAGAGTGGTTTCTTATCCCGCTTTTCCCGATCATCAAAAATTATGTGTAGTAAATTGTATCAAAGCATATGAGGACATGACTTTAGATGTCAGACCCGCAGGTGAGAATCAACTTCTTATTGCCTTGCAAAAACCCTTTAAAGCAGTTTCCTCTCCTACCATTGCTAGATGGGTTAGATGGATCATGGCAGAGGCAGGTATTGACATACATAGATTCGGAGATCATTCCACCAGAGGAGCAATGGCTTCTAGAGCCATTCAGGTAGGTGGTAGACTTGAAGATATTATGAATGCAGCGGATTGGTCTTCCGAATCCACCTCCAAAATGTTCTACTTTAAATCTATTCTAGAACCTGCATCTCTAGTTGTGAGTAAGCTTTAAACGTGCATAATCCTCGCCTCCGGTCCTGACATACAATGAAAAATTTCCTAGCTAACGAGAAGGAAAGTTTCAATTCTATTAAGGACACGGAGGCGAGGATTATCCCACCCAGGCTTTTTATCTTCGTAGCCTTTCCCTCGTGGGTACTGTCGCTTTGTTTTACTACAAGTAAGTAACTGTTATTGCAATGCTATTCATGATTTAAATTTTTAAATAATTGCTCACAATTAAATCTGTGCATGTTTTTCTCTTATGAATACTTTATCTTGCCTACAGCATTGTGTTTTTTTCTCTGACGACACTTATCAATGTGACAAGGAATCGGATAACGTGTTTATAATTATTTTTACTTACACAGGCAATACTCAAGGAATGGACTAATCTACTTTCATCTTTAACTTCCTCCAGTGAAAAAGAGGAACAGGAAGGGACGTCATACATATTTATATGTTGTGCTGTACTGTGATTGGACTATTGCACGCTCTACACTATGGACTCATGGGACTTGTAGTCTTTATACGTTTTTTGGACTTTATAACGTTTTTTCTTTGAATCTGCTGTTGGAATAAAAGTTATGAAAGTTATGCATAATCCTCGCCTCTGTGTCCTTAATAGAATAGAAACTTTCCTTCTCTTTAGCTAGGAAATTTTATATTGTGCAGTGATGTGCAGCAAACTTGCAAAAAATGTAACCTTGCTGCTGGATCTTCATGCACAGACCGAGTGCTCTGGCACCATTACACTTGGGACAGACCCTCAGGATATAGGAATTTTCCTACTTCCAAAATGATTAGAGCTTTAAAACTGAAAAAGTTCCTGCATAAGTTTGTTAATGTCTTGTTTGACATATTCTGATCTAATAAGTGACACAGTTCATGAAGCACCTACCACCCCGGAGGGGTCTCTTGGTACTGGTCTTGAGAGCTGCTTAGCCAAACGAATGAGCCTTTAAGTTTCTCTTAAAGCTCAAAAGCATGCATGGGCGACTGACTGTAGGGGCAGGGAGCTTCCTGACGGGAGCATGCTTAAGAACTAATCAAAACTGATTTTAGTGTATTGGTTGAGCTTCTTCAGCCAGCGTATTGCTGTGATTACATAGATTTTGGAAGGCAATATCAGCACTAGTTACTATCGGTTACTTTACACATATTTATCTACCCAGCAGCGGGCATGTCGGCCTAACTTGATGACGGTGAAGTGCTTTGGTTCAGCTTAAAACCTTACGACATCAGATAACAAGGACAGTCACCCACTAATTATTGAAGTTTACAGATTCTCCTAATATAGGAACACATTAATTATAATACTTATTCACAACTTTACATTAATCTTAAACTTGTTTGAAAAGTCACTCCCAAGTATGTTATGAGCTGTGATGTTATAGCTACTGCATATTGCTCTCTATATAAATGCTAATAACATAGTATATGCTTATGTCCTAGCGGGATGGTTTTATAGTTCAAATCCCCCAGATAGTTCCATCAAATGGCTGCAGAGAACATTTTATTGTATACTTTAGACTTGTATGTTAGAACTGTGACCATTCTAACACTCTGGAGCCATCCAGGATTGTGTATCTATTTAACCAGCTTACATGTTAACAGTTCTGTTAATCATACTGACTATTGTACAGTGCTCTAAAATCTGGTCCAGTCCATGGTCTTCAAGAATCATAAATATGAAAATAGATCTCTACGTCCATTGTAAAGAGTGCCTGGGTCTCTGTCGTAGTATTTGTCACCCTCCCGCCATCACCCGTGAAGTATGGTAAATCTGTGGGAGGGGAGGGATTAACAGTCTTACAGTATGTAGTCTAAAAGTACCCTCAAATGTAAAGAGTTGCAGGTTGAATATGGAGTACTGTATATGATGTGGCTGGTAATTACTCATTTGTACTGGGAGTTTATCCAGGAACTTTGTATGTATGACATACCCTAAATCGGTTATTGTGGATTATGTGATTATTCGAGCCGGTGATTCTTGTTACTGGCCCCATCTGGATTGAAAAATAAATTATAATGAGGCTCTATAACTGTATGTCAGCTGCAACAAAATGCTGATATCACAACAAATGACCTCAAGTGTATGAGTATCTTGCATGTTGCGACCACAGGACCCGCTATCCCGATGGGTGCCTACAGGCTCCAGTTCATTACTCGGTTTTATGGTCCTAAGATATTTAAGGTGTCTCAATGCATTTTGTTTTTGCTTTCCTCAAGGTCGGACCTCCACAAGATGTTTTCTACCAGGAGTGTGGACAACATTCAGTTCCTGCCCTTCCTCACCACAGATCTGAAGTAGGTACAAACCACAATGCAAATGTACGAATCATTTGGTGCACGAGGGGTTTAATGACCAGGAGCCTTCCTGCATGAGTTAATCAAGGGTTGTGTTGGTAAAGATGATTTATAGAACCCTTATTTATGTTAACTCCCTTTTCTCTTCCCTGCCTTTCTGCTCACTCATTGACACTGATCTGTCAGACATTAACGTGTTTCTACCTCCTGAGACATTTTAAAGCATCAGCAAAGTGGGCTCTGGCTGGGGGCTCCCTACCTTTCAAGTAGCCCCTTCACCTAAGCTGTTGGGACAATCATAGACTGTCTTAGAGTTTTAAAATAACCTGTTTGTGTACTTACTTTTTTTAAGACGGTTTACCAAGGTCATGAATGAGGCTAAAATGGATAATAAATTAGAGTTGTTCTGAGCAGGGGGCCCCAAATGATATTTGGCCCAGCCCATTTAGTTTGCCTTGTTAAGGTGCCTTAGTGTTCTTTTCGAATTCTCCTCTACGCTCTCTCTTTCCACTCTCCGCTCGTAACGCCACTTAGTAACTCTTTTCTGATTGTCACTTTGAAGTCATGTTTGGAACCTAAAAAAAAGTATCCTGAGGCTTGAAAGTCATGCTTGCCAAGATCTGCCAGTGTTTTGAGTGTACCACCCTTATAGGCTGTCTCTCCACTTTCTTGTGTGCAAGTTATTCTCTAGGTCTCATTTGAGGTAGTTGAAGAAAAAGCAGAGAGTAACAATTTCAAGCGTAGTGGACACTTTACAAGCAAAACAGTTCAAAAATGTTTTATTGGCTTTCAAAGTTGATGTGCTGTACATGGAATACAGTACAAAAATAGAAGCAGTAATATTTAGCCGAGGTGCATTTATAAATACAGAACATGTGCGCTCATTGGCTGCGCTGGCAAGAAAGTGGGTGATGTATAGAACCCCCTTCTTCCCCTGTTCATCGGTTTTGCATGACAGGCTACCGCTGGCATGCGCTTTTGCACCTTTAGCCCTGGAATTGTCAGCCATGAAGTCAGCTGTAAGATAAGAAAACAAACAGGATCTCAAGGTTGTTGTACCTTTCTGATGTTTACACTCCTTCCCCCTACTGTAACCCTCGGCAGCAAATAGAAGACCTATGATGGGCTAAGAAGAGAGAAAGATGCACGCCTGTCACATAATCGGGTCATATGTGTGCTGAGAGGACTGTAGGCAGGTGCCGGGGCCACAACCACCCTCACTCCTTTGCCAGTGAGATATTTTATCATACATATTGCATACATTAATTTGGAGACACAAAATAATTGGGCTCAGGAGACAACAAAGACACTATCTGTTTGGTTTGGATTTGATAATGACCTACATTTTGGCATATTTGCACATTAGCATAACAGGCTAAATAATGTTGTGACTTGAATTGTTGCTATGCATTCTCTCCTTAGTTACCAGTTCACTGCTGCTCAACCAGTGAGTGTGTGAGGTCACGGAATATTGACGAGTGGCTGGTTGGTGTGACTGGTCAGTTGGTGAGAGTGGACTTAGCAGCAAGGATGCTGCACCTGGTGGGGAGTTACCTGTTGCCTGTAACTAAGCTGAATAAACCTACATCTTATAACCTACAAAGGATGCATCTTCAATTACAACAAATCACTTCTAAAGTAAATGTGCCAACACCACATGTGGTGAATGCCAAATATTTGGCTTTCAAAGTTTTCACCCCCAGTGTTCCCCTACTTCCTGTTTTGAATGGCTTGAAGTTTATCTCAGCGCAGGCCATCCCCCATACCTTTCTTGTGTTGCCAACGTCACAACCCCTGTAGGTTAACACTGTTTGCACTTCTACAGTTTACCCTGACAATTGACCTGCCCGCACTCTCCACAACAATCCGGGCAAGTTGGTGGAATCAAAGAATTTGCTGTTATCTCCACAACTCAAGGTCCCAGTACCGACCCTAAACATCTCAGTCACTACTAATCTTTTATTATTAGGCTGTCTACACATACATAGAATATTCTGCTTTTAGAGTCCTTGACTCACTCACAATTTGACCTAGTTTCTGTATTTTACCCCAACCACATTTGATGGGGAAAGTGGTATTTTTTCTGCATTTTGACATCTCTCACACTTACGCTAACTGTTGTGGAAGCACAAAGGGCGAACAGGACAGTGGCAAAACACATATGTCTAAAAAACACTATGGGTGAGAATTGTGGATGGTGAAATTCTCGTGTGTCCTCTGTTGGTGACCAGTGTGTCTCAAGCTTAGAACAATTTGGTGTGATCAACCACGACTGGGCTCCCATATAATACATTCCTTACACAATGCACATATCACCTGAAACACATGGGCCTTTCGTTTTTGCAGTATATTTATTTATTAGTACCACGTTGGGTTTAAAACAATTGGAACACCAAGGTCCAACTTTCATGCCGCTTTCCAGTGGTATGCTAGGAGCCACGCCTCCTTTTTTCCCACCATGATGAGGCCCGTCAGTAGCTCTATGGCCCACTACATCCCAAGATGCTGCTGTAGATGAGGGGAGAAGGAGATGAGAGTAATTATGAAATACTCTGATGGTTGTTTAAACACTATTAGACTAGAGGAATTTTGCTGTAGGTGTCCCCAGCTTAAGAAGGGTGTGGGTGCTGAATCTATCCATCCATCACCTAGATGGGAACCGCACTTGAGGAGCCACCAAGGAAGTATGCTGTCGACCAAGGCTGGAAGCGGGCATGATGTCAGCCAGCTTCACCGCTTGCAGGACAACCACACTCGACAAGGCCTGCTGCTCAGGGTTGGGTATGGAACCCGCACAACCCATTTTATACCCTGTGGCTCTTACTGGGGCGGTGACATGCGATTACATCATTGCATCTATTTCTTCCAGGAAAGGGAGGCTTGGGTGGGTGCTGACACTCTATCTAACAAGAGCACCCCGACTTGATTTCTGCACCCTTGGGGTAACATCCACGTTCTGGGCATGGCTGGACTAACAAAAGGAAAGGTCTGACTTGGCTTACGTCTGTTGAAAGTAGGACATTTCTTAGTTTATTTTCAATGTGTTTAATGCTTACTACTGATAGTCTACTCCTCAGCACTTCTAGCTTTTGTAGCCAAAAGCCTTCGCCCCTAGCAGGTTTGGCTCGCAACCTCCCCTACGAAGAACCGGGCCTCACCAATCAGAGACCACCCCTCAGCTCTACTCAATTTCCCCTCTGCCCAGGGCCCTCTGAGTTAGTAGGCGTACATGCCTATCTAAGCAGCAAAGGCTATCTCAGAAAGAGCATATATTAGTAGCAAAAAAACGACAGAGTGATGTGCTAGAGCTTAGCACATTGCTTTCTCATTTTAGGAATAAAACTGAATTTGAAATAGCTCTAAACTACCCATTAAAATAAAAACTTCGATTTTTGCATTTTTTTTTATGTGAATTAAAATATTCGATAATTTTTGTATTTGTCCTATGTATACTTTTTGTGCATTTTTTGTATTGTTTTGAGGTTCAAATTGTAGATATTGCTTTGTTACGGGCTCCTTGCTTCAAGTGGTGAGTAACTTCACCTAGGGGAGTGAAACCATTAGACAGCCCAAGTGTCATGTCCCAGGTACAGTAATTATTAGACAGAGTAAAATCCGACACCAACGTGTTAGTAGATTAGGAGTTATGATAATTGATGCTCATTGCAATTATTCCCTGAAAAATGCAATAAGATAATTAGTGGCGAAATATAATCAGAGTCACTGGAATTATGCGATTCTGCTGCCTCTGTGTTTTTTGCAGAATTGAGGATTTCTACTTTATCCATCATCTGCTGCATATCGGCAAATTTTAACAAAAATGTTTCTACCGCAAACGGATCAAAAGTTACTAAAAAAGCTTGAGACGTGTTGCTGAGCAATAGAAGGCTTTTTGTGAAAGCTTTTCAGTAGCTTATTGCTATATTTGAGTGTTAAAATGGTAGGAATGAGGTGAACCGTTTCCCAAGACAGTGTTAAAATGGATAAAAATTCAAGATAATGAGGTAATACTGTTACAAATTTGCCGCATTGCGTCGCATAATTGCCTTTTATTGCCCCATAACTGCGTCCTTTCTTGCCGCATAATTCCGTGGCCCCGACTATAAATGATATGTAGCTTTCACCATACCTCCACAGAAGACATTGTTTTCCTCGTTTATACTGAAAATGGTGCATATTTTGGTTCTAAATGTCTCAAATTTCCGATCTTTTTATCCCCCATTAAGTTACGGTAGGTTTGACCTACCGAATGTTAATGGTGGCGTGGGCTTTATTGAACCCAGTAATTACAGTGTGCTATACACATTACAAAGCTACAATTGGGAACCCGGGATCTTAGTTTAAATTTACAGGGCTATGTATAATGCGGCCCTCAAAGAATCTTCCTTGAGGAGGAGGCCGGATGTCAGTTTTGTGGGACTTCCGACATCACCAGCACTCGCACACATCTGGGTCACATTAGGTAAAAAGTGTTGCAAAACTTTGAGCTTTTAGCATGAAATGTCTTATCCCGCCAAAAGAAAAACAAGCCGTAATGTCTCAGTGGGCATCAGTTTTCGTGCTGCTCGAATTGACACCGGATATATTCGCCTTCTCGCCAGATGTTGGTGCTCCGCGTGCCCCCCACGGTGGGACTCGCAAGTTGTAAAAAGTGTATTAGTGGGCCCACAAAATATTTTACAGGGCGAGAAGTCGTGGAGTGGACCACAGATAGAGGGGTTTATAGTGTTCGTGAACCCGTGAAAGGAAAAGGGACTAACCTTTTAATAGGGAGGGTTGTAACAGGAGATGGGGTGGACGGCTCGTTTTACCTTCTTCAGACTTCCTTTTGTTTTTCCACAGTAACATAGGCTGGTTCTACTACGGGTACCTGAAGGACGACTGGACGCTGATGAGCGTGAACTGCATCGGTATATCCCTCCAGACGCTCTACATCCTGGTCTACCTCCGGTTCACCCCGGAAAAGGTACAGGTCTGCTTCCTGTTTAACCTCTGAGTCTGGCTAACCTAAAAATCTGACCTGGATGGTGGTTTCGTGGGTCAGTGGACGCCGCTGATGTGAAATTGTTTTTAATGCAGACCCCAAATTTCAGTTTTTTTTACATTGGCATGCTTGTTGCACGTCATTGACATTGGCATGCCTTTTGCACATCATTGACATTGGCATGCCTGTTGCACATCATTGACATTGGTATGCTTGTTGCACATCATTGACATTGACATGCTTGTTTCACATCAATGACATTGGCATGCTTGTTGCACATCATTGACATTGACATGCTTTTTGCACATCATTGACATGCCTGTTGCACATCATTGACGTTGGCATGCCTGTTGCACATCATTGACATTGGCATGCCTGTTGCACACCAATGACATTGGCATGCTTGTTGCATTAGAGATTTTTTCATTAGAAATCCGTTATTCACTACTCCAGTTGCTACATTCAGTCTTTAGAGGGATCACAGGTAACTGAACAAATCCTGACCAGCCAGACAAGGTCTGTGCCAGGTTCTGACGAGGCAAAGCTCTGTGACACTGTTGAACTAAGACACAAAAAAATAACAATAAATGAAAGAAAAATATTTAAGCCCAAGATAAACATAATGCAACATTGCAGTGTTCTGCAGATAACGAGAAGAGACAGCCGACATGTGTTTCGCCCCATATGGTGCATCCACCTAGGGCTTCCTCAAGGCTGCAAGTAATAAAATATGGTAGATCAGAAAGAAAGGGGTTGTCAGGATTCGTAAGATAAAAATAGTGGGAAAAAGCCATGCAAAGGTACAACCCATTTGTACACGATTATAGATATGCTAAAGAAGAAAAGAAGGGAAAGAGATGATGGGTAGTGAGCTCGAGTAAATGATAGTCCCATAGCCAGATCCGTAGGTTGTGAAAAATAAGATACGTTATAAAAATATTATTCAAATTTATCAAACGGAAGAGTGTTGAAAATGAAAAAGTTTAATTCAAGGTGAGCATCCTTGAATTAAACTTTTTTATTTTATTACTTGCAGCCTTGAGGAAGCCCTAGGTGGATGCACCATATGGGGTGAAACACATGTCGGCTGTCTCTTCTTGTTATCTGCAGAACAATTTCTATGCTTAGAATTAATAAACACACTTGAATCAAATATGAGAATCTGATGGATTACTGCCTGCTTGCAATCTGTTATTCCATTACAACTTTAAAAATGATCTAAGTGGGTTCTCAACTTTTGTGTTTTCTGAGGATTATTTTGGGGAAAACTGGTCCAAACCCCCACTTGATTACCCACTGTTTAAATCCACAAACCTGGGCAATTGCTGAGGAAGGGAGAATTGGACCTTGGTTACTTGTGCTCAGATCAACATTATAGTAAGGTTCACATCTTACACACACGAAACCATAGAAATTTGGTTGTTATAGTTGTACTTATAGTTACACTTATGTTAAGAAATTATAACTTGTGGCCCAAAGTTACTTAATCAAAAAAGAACAGATGATGGACAGAATGCTTAATGCAAACACTCACCCTCATCGATAGATCTGGGTTTAATCCATCGTTCTTTTGCTCACCACGCCACCCAAGTTTGGACCCAGCCATATACAAATCAGTCTTGACCCTGTTCCCCATGGAAACAGTCCAGCCCGAACTGCCAAGCCATGTCCTCCCTGGACCGGAAACAAGCATCCTAGGACCGGTTTCAGGCTATCACCCTTCATCAGCTAGGCTAGCTTGAATCCAGTGGTGCAGTGAGCATGGGACCCACGCGTAGTGGGCAAAAAAAAGATGGATTCAGCCCAGATCAGTGACAAGGGGTGAATGTTTGATTTGTCCATTATCTGTTCTCTTTACATTTGTCGCCCGAAGTGGGAAGGTATGCCCAGCCATGGAGGTAAGTGTTTTTGTTTTAATTTTTGTAATTTTAATTTAACTTTTATTTACACCCCCCCCCCATCCGCGCGTGTGCACCGCCCCTTCTTGTTGTCACAAGCTGCAACTGATTTTATCTCTCTCTTTCCTTCCCCCAATCTATAAGTCGGAGCCCATTACGACCATTAATACTAGCCGACCCTGGTCAGTAATCCATAGCAGCATGCCTGTACTCTATTGAAAGCACCAAGGAAGTACAGAACAGGAAATACAAACTGCCCTTTAATTCAGACAGGGCAGAGAGTATCCCCTTCCCAGAGCAATGCACATATCCTGCTAGTCGTATTGTAATCCACAGCAGAGATACCAACCATTGCACTTGAACCCCCAAGTCGTCAACGGTGTGGTGCACAAATGAACCCCCCTGTCCGCGAGGTTCAGGACCCCTGCACATAACTTTCAGAAAAACATGTAAATCACAGTTGAAATGAATGATTAGTAAGTTTAAAAAAAAAAAATTAAGCAATAGTTCACAACCTTTCTCAATGATACCGCCACACACATTTCAGCCTGAAAAATATTATGTTCTGAAAGATAACTCATAAATCCTTCTGAGTCATGCAGTGTTTTTATTTTGCTTTTGTATAACAGTGAGACTAGCCCAGCTCCAACCTTTTGATATGTGGTTGTTTTTGTATTTTTCTAGTGTACAATTGCTTTATGGATAGTTTTTGTTTTAAATATCCTATAAGGTCCCTTTAGCTTTAATAGGAGTTTCATACAAGGGGTTTTGGACCAAAACAAAAGCTTAATTGCTGACACAATATGACATTTGTGAACAAAAGAAACAAGAGAATGCCAGACAAAGAACCTTAGGGTTAAAAGGCTATTGCACCAATGGAAGAGGAAGCCACAAGCACGTTTTTGTGTTGGTCTGCAGCTTTTTGGAGTGTAATTGTTTTTTTCTGTTATCTTGTTGTTTTCCAGTGTGTTATGATTTTTTGTGCTATGCTGTGTTTTAGTATGTGATTGTATTTCTTCCGGTTTTTCCTAATGCTTTCTTGTGTGTGACTGTTTTTACATTATTTCTTCTTTCTGCTTTACTCTAATGTGGGATTATTTTCTGTTTTTTTCTGCATGTTTCTAGCGGGTTGAGGTCTGTTTTGTTATTTGAGTTGTAATGTGTGTTTGTTTGGCTTGCTGCTCTTTTTTTTTTGTAAATGAGGCTGCTTCTTTCGTTATTTCTGCAGCTATTTAGTGTATGATTGTCTACTTCGTGATTCTGCTGTTTCATAGTGTTTGATTACTTTGGTGTGTATTTTTCTGTTTTTTTCTAGTGCTCCATCCTGATGAAGTGTCTGGTTTCACTGGCGGTGCTTTTCCTGGGTTATTGTTATTTTTACATTCAGATCCCTGACGTGCCAACACGCTTGAGCCGGCTGGGGCTGTTCTTCAGCATCTTGACTATTGGCATGTACATGTCCCCACTCATAGACCTGGTAGGTCACGAATGATTGACAAGCAGAACTAATAACTCCCTTCTACTGCCATTGCATGCCTCATTACTTACAACTTGTGGTATGAACAACATAAACATCCAGCATTGTCTGAGGACATAGTTGAGTTAGAGCTGTTTCCACCTGTAAAGGCCAACCTGTAGGTGGTGGAATTTGAGAAACTGCCTCTTGTAGGAGATGCAGATTCATAGTTTTCAGTTACCATGCTTGGTACGACTTTGAGCCCTCTGCAGTGGTGGGTGACCTTCTGCACATTGTAAAGTAAGTTTTTCCAGTTAATCCTGCAGTAAGAGAAGTAACTTCTTTACCACCCGGGATAGTTGCGAGTAGGCCCTATGCGAGGACACCTGTATATTGCACACCCTACCCGCCTTCCCCTCAGGCGCGCTGCTAGTGTAGCCAGACCTTGACTACTGGTTCAGGGGTCAGATGGAAGCCCACTCAACCAGTGTCTCCACCTCTGTAGCAGAAGTCTTTGAAACAACAGAATGTTGTTGAAGGCGTGATGCTTCATCGTAAATCTAGCATTCAATGGGTGTCTGATTCAGAATGTGCTATTTTATGCAGAAGAGCACCCCACGCTCGTCCTTCTGCACCATTAACTAGGAGTTAAAAGGATTCAAGCACTTAATGCACAAGCGGTGGGTTCCTCATTCAGAGTTTGATTTTCCATCAGGCCAATTGGACAGTCATGGGCGGTGGGACAGGAGCAGAATTAAGTCATTGTCAAGCCATTCTTAGTCCATCTAGGTAACAAAGATACACACCTCTTAAGAAGGCGGAGTGGGTGAAAGTGTCTGTGCTTTTCAACTAAACATAATTTGAAAGTGATGTTTTTGAAGCACATCAAGAAACGTGATATTCAAAACAAACGTAAAACATAATGGGCTCTGCAGTT
Organism: Pleurodeles waltl; assembly: GCF_031143425.1. Lineage (NCBI taxonomy): Eukaryota > Metazoa > Chordata > Amphibia > Caudata > Salamandridae > Pleurodeles > Pleurodeles waltl. Next base: position 662,083,557 of record NC_090451.1, read on the forward strand.
GATAGCTTTTCTGCTGCAAAATATGTCTGCTTCTTTTAGTGAAATCGTGCAGGGAGAGTGACTCTCCAAGATGTACAAGAGTGCCTGGGGTATGGGGGGAGATTTACAAACCTGGGTGCCCTGTCCCAGAGACAAAAACAAAGGACAGCATTAATTGACAAAGAGATGAAAAGCTAACACACAAACACAGAACTGATTTTACAGCCCAGCAACAAATTACAGATTGAAGCAAATTGGGTCAACATGGATGCCGACAGATACTATAATGCAAGGCGACTAAAAGTTAAAAAAATTCTGTGGGGAGGCACTCTCTTGTTGACAGATTGACTTCCATCACTCCTCTCGTCCAAGCAGGGCTCCTTCTGTAGCCATTGCAGACGTGCAATCTGAAGTTTGGAATACAGAAATAAATAATCTTCTCTTCTAATGGGCAGAGACAGCCACCGGACTATTTAATTTTTAGACCTTGCCAGGAAAATCATTCATTCCGAGGGTGGAAGTTCTCTAACACCAAACTTCGTCACCTAGGACCCCTCACACTACACAGGGTGGCCAAACTATTATACGGTTGGGGTTCCCACATACCTTCTGGTGGGTTTTATTATAGAGCTGACTGTCTCGCCTAACTTACTTTGCTGCAGCCAAAATCATAACTGCACCAAAAAAAAAATCCGACCCATACTAATTATTATAGATTAGAACCTCTCCTGGCTCAGTAGTGCTAACCGGAAGTACAACATCAGAAGTCCTGCTGTCTTTTTATGTTTCTAGTATTATTAAACACTTTCTGCATCACTTTAGTCTTGATATCTTGACAAGGGGATGTTCAGAGTATGCCCCGCCCTTACTAATCAAAAGACTGTTCCCCTATTCCCTGAACCAATCTTTCCTCTCCCCCTTCCAGCGCCTTGAAGTGGCCTCAACGCTGCATTAAACACTTTACAAGTGACAATTATAACAAACTAGGTCATCTGGTTCTAGCATTGGGATGATGTAAGTGTTCAGAAACACTGTCCGGTACTTCTTTTGAGATGATTATGATTTTCTGTGCTGGTGATAAGAGCTCCTAACTCGTACTATCGTAAAAGAAAGGTTTACCAAAAATGTTGTCTTTTTTCATCTCTGACTAATGCGTACATATTCTTGTATTCTGCACAGGCTAAAATCATCAAGACCAAGTCCACCAAGTGCCTGTCTTTTCCACTGACTGTAGCAACTTTCTTGACCTCAACCTCCTGGGTCCTGTACGGAATGCAGCTGAATGACCCCTACATCATGGTGAGCCTTTAATTTCCCCCACGTTTATGAATCCACAGATCTCTGCTCACCAAATGTCCAGGGGTGATGGAATCTTGTAACAGTTCTGACAGGAGTATGTGTGTTAAAGATACACACAGCTTAAAAGATCTGACCCTGCCAATGCTGCTAGGCTCTTTCAACTTTTTCATTAAATCACTGTATTTTTTCTACAACAGTGTCAGGTGAGAAACATGCACCAAGTGGGCCAAATTTTCTAAGTTTTCTTAAGAGTTACTTATTAGGATTACATCTCTGCTTGTGGGTTGTGGATAGGCTGCAATGACTTCCTACTGCTCAGCAACATATAGGCCACACCACTTTCCTAGGCCACACTCTCCAATTAAACCTTGTTTCCTTCCATAGATAGTGCTTCCTTCTCAGGTGACGCATTTCTCAGCCTTCCTAAACCATGTGTCCAACCTCATCAGAGACACATTTCACTGGACCATATTACTTCTCTTTGCCCGTAGATGGCACTTTTAAGCTAGGGCTGTACAGGTTATGTATGCCAAATTATCATTCAGTTCAATTCAGGGAGTTTTATATAGCGCATAGCTACCCAAACGCTTCCCAGCACTAGATGTCAACTCACTGTAAGAGCTAATATGAATAAAGCCAGGTTTTCAAGGCCTTGCGAAAGGGGAGCTCAGAGGGTACAAGGCGTAGCTCAAGAGGGAGAATGTTCCATAATTTAGGGGCTAAATAGACAAGCATTTTGAATGCAACGGGTCTCGTATTTGCTCGAGCTAGACCTATTAACGTTGTAAAGAAAAAGAATGCTGCGCGATCGTACTATGTAAAATGTAGCGCGATCACGCTGCATGGAAAATAAACAGATAAAGTAGTCCGGACACCATGCTGAAAACATCGAGCCGCGTATGTTTTTCGTAGTTTACCAGTGCTGTGTAGGTGGGATAAACACTGGAAAATGCATGATGTAAGCATGCTTTAACAAATGAAAACAAGCGGATTTTAAAAGGCAAGCCCACGAACCAATGTAAGTGACTGACGTGACATGGGCGTGGTTGGAAGCCCAAAGAGAGATTACAGCATGGGTCGGAGCACTTTGCGCTCACCTATAAAAAAAAAGAAGCCCCTCCCCCCCCCTCCCCACCGAGATCTTCGACATGTAGCAGGTGAGCAGTGGAGGATCTGAGAGGTCTTCCAGGAATGTAGGGAGCAGTCAGTGATCTTAACACAGTGGGGCCTCTATTCTGGCATGATTTATGCAAAACGCAGAGGGCCTTGAATTGAATACAGGAAGCCCAAGCCATTCTAACCCAATATTCATTATGTGTGCAGTACGACTTACCTAGAGCAGGTCCCATTCCATTCTGTTTGTATATTCGATGTGTCTTGCTGCCAAAGGTTATGATTTCCTGGCCATGCCCCCTCCTTACACCATACACCCTTCCTGTAGTTTGCATATGTTTGCATGTTAAGGTGAAATGTTGGGTATCAACTTTGAGAAAAGATTGACAAATTCATGATTTGTCCCTTGTCAAATTGTTCCTCAGTTGTGCTTCAAAAAGCTGAAGTTTTATAAAGCATTCAACATTCATTTCCCCCAAAATCATAACTTGGTTATCCAGTTGACTGATTGATTACCTCAAATTTGTTTTTTTGCAAACCCTTCATCATAAGCACATCATTTTAGAAGGCTAGTTGTTATATGGGAGCACATGTATGATATTTACAGAACAGAGTATTTCAGAAAGAATAGACAAGTCTTAGATGTTCTTGGTCAAGATGTCATAAGCGACGTTGCATGAAAACCAAGCATTTTGTGTTGATTGTTCTTTGTATATAGTTGTCCTACAAATGATTCAAGTACTACTGGTTTGCAAGGGCTCTTTCTCCGAAAGTTAAAGATTTTGAAACTATACTCAGCAACTATTAAGTCAGAGGTAGTTTAAAATGTGAACTTTAGTCCTCTGTTATGTATTCCAAAGGGCTCAGTGCCTAGGGCTTTGTTCCAAGTTAGATATTCAGGTTTGTCAAGAGGACAGAAAAGACGGATTTAATTAAGGTTCCCTTCACTGACCGTGGGTATTGGTTGAGCGTCTCTGCAAACTGAATGTAGCTTTATGCTAGACATCAGTTAGACAGGGAGAAAGTGATCAATCAGAAAAATAATCGCTCCACCACAGAGGCATATATGCCCAGATCTTTCGCGCTCCTACTAAAAAAGGCTATCATTTCATGCAAGCATAAAATAGAATTAAAAAGGACCATACCGTTTTGGGTATGCTTTTAATAGAATAATGCCAGGTGATTTGAAGCTGACCTTTCTATGTGCAACTCACCTGTTCCTTTCTGAAAGGCTGAAGAATTGGGTTCAAAAGACATGTTGGTTCTCCAGCACAATGATGGAGGTTATATAGACAGTAAAATTGTACTTATAATAGCAGTGGTTGGCGCAAAGCCACGCCCTCTAATGTCACTCTGTAAAAAGAAGACAGCAGGTCTGTAATAGTCTGTGGTTCCAAGCTGACGACTTTTCACATAAAGCACCCAGTTTGTTATCCATATGGATGGCGCATCAAACACACACACAAAAGAATTCAGTAACTCGTAAGTGAAGGATTGAGTAGCAGAGCAAAGATATTAAGAGAGCCTCCTACAAATGGGGTGCAGCACTTGTTTGTTTATTAATAGTTTTGTATTTAGTGAACACACCTAAAAGCTGAAAGAGGGTTTTACTTAGGGACAAGCTGCAGTTACCTATTATTACAAGGGAACACGTTTGCAATGATCAGAAATAAGAAAATTATTAATGAGGAGAAAAAGACGAGATGCATACAAATGCTACTAGTATATGCAGAGAGAGGACAACATTGCGGGTTAATATTTTAGAAGGTATTTTACACTGGAGTTCTGTACTTGATGAAGATGTTAGCTCTGTGGCTTACATTTCAGATAGTTTCTCTGATGACTCCACAGGAGGGAAGTGAGTTCTTGCATGGCAAGGAAGACTGTGCCAATGTGGACTTTTTATCGTTGTGCCTGTTGTTTTCCCCCTGGGTGGACTCGACAGGGTGTGAATCCATTGTAGGTGCGCCATTCTAGGATGATGTTCCACCGTTAGAGCAATAGACCGTACAAGACAGGGGGTGACTATGACTACATTCAATGTAGGAGGCAGCTTCGGACAAGTCTGCCCTTACTCAGGTTATCAAAAATAACTTTCTCTAGATTTGTGAAACCTTGATACGTTCTTGCCTCTTGTGAATTCAAAAGTAGAAACGTAAATGATTTGATTGCCTTTCGTTGTATTTATGCTGGACTTGTAGTTGTGTTACTCTAAGTATCTGATGTAGAAGGAACAAAGAATGTGTCCAATGTGACAGAATCCCTCTGCATAGGGAGCCAAAAATTGTAGGTCGCATGCAAAATAAAGCAGTAACTTAATCGCTTGTAGTGTTTCCCTTACATCATCTGTTTCTGCCACTCTTAGACATTTGTTCGTTGAGTTTGGTTATAAGGAGAAATAGAAGTGAAATGTGGCCCTTAAATCAATAGCGGTTCTTTTTCTGCTTGATAGGCCTTGAGTATCAGATGATGATATGAGCTTTCAGGTGGAACAGCTGCACTCAAAGCAGTGTTAAAGTTTGTCATTAGATGCGATATTATGCTACGATTAGGGAAAATTATTGATTTGTTCACATGCCTGAAATGCAGCTTACAGAAGAATGCCATGGCAATTGTATATTAATTTTGCTATCAGACATAGTTGGCAGGCTGAAGAATTGAAATGATTGCAGTTTTCAGAACCTTTTATTGTGCTATTGTTCAAAATCATTGCTGCGCAGCCCTATCAAAAGAACACACGATAAGATTTGAGCAGAGTGGAGGTCACAGGAACAATAACGGTTTTGGGCCTACGCGCCTGATTCTTTACCATATAGAGCAATTTTAGAAATCTCTCACGGTATTGGAAATGAAGTGGAGGTGAAATAAGAGTAGGGGGGTATCCAGTTTATTTGCAGGAGGAATGGTTCTGTGTCATATAATCAGGATATAGATCACACAGCAGTTCTAGATGGAACTCTATTTAAATACGCATGGGCATATTTATGAGAGGCTTGCGCCGCATTTGCATCTCTTTTACTGACGCAATGTCAGCACAGAACTTTAATCCATATCTATGAGGCCACACAAAGTTGGCCTCATAGATAAGGAGTAAGGCAAAGCAGCGCAATTCGCTCTGTTGCCTTACTCTGCATCAGGGAAGCGTTTCATGGGTTTTGGCGTGAGTGTTCCCAAGCAACACCCATGGATTTTGATGCATCCCCAGATTTTGAAGCGCTTGTAAACCTCGGGATACGCCAAAACTTTACGCCTCCCCAGGGAAGGCGCAACAAGGAGACATATCTTTACTGCTCCTCATTTGTAGGGTCAAGCCTGCTAGCGAATGCGTCTCACTTGAGGGACTCTGTTGTGTACAGTAAAGGGCTTGGAGCCCATCTGTTGCTTACTATTTGTTGGCTTGCTTGGCACTCTGCCTTATAGCCTTGTGATTCATCACTGCAGACCTGGCATCATTTCAGTTCCTCGCTGTGGAGCAGGGCTGAAACACTGATTGATTCAACTTAATCAGTGCCTGTCCGCTGCTTCCGGCATGATTGAGATACTATTTGGTTCTTATTAACTTCTAATGCCCTGCAAACAGAAGGCTTGTAAATGTCAAAAACTTACTCATCAGGACAAACAAAATTGCTAAGTTATTTTTTTTTAATAGATAACCTTCTTTTATTTTGCCAAGTTTTAGTTTTCTCACTACTCAAGGTTTCTTGTCTTTTTGCTCATGCACACTGTTCTGAAAAGATGACAAATATCTTGTACTAAATATTGCAAAGTGGCATTGTTTCTATATTATGTGTAATTTCTGAAATGATCCTTTAGTGCATAAGTCTGCAGTCCAACCCAAACCACCCCACCTCACCCCATACCAATCCACTGCACCCTAAATCAGTCCACTCCATTCTGCCCCAATCCAAACAATTAGCCCCACTCCAATCGACCTCACTCCAATCCAAAACAATATGCCCCTCTCTAATTCAAAACAATATGCTCCACTCCAACCTGCCCCCTCCAAATTAAAACAGTCAGCCCCACCCCAATCTGCCCTATCCAAAACAATTTGCTCCTCTCCAATCTGCTGCACTGCAATCCAGAACCGTCTGACCCTCTCCGATCTGCCCCCACTGCAAACCAGAACAATCTGCCCCACTCCAATTCAAAACAATACGCCCCACTCCAGTCCAAACCACCCCACTCCAGTCTGCCCCACTCCCAAACAATCTACTAAACCTCAATCCACAGCACCCCTCTCCAATCCAATTCACCCCACTACAGTCCACGTTGATACAATCTGCTCCACTCCGGTCTCCCACTCCAATCTGTCCCACTCCAAACGAAACACTCTGCCCCACTCTAGTCTGCCTTACTCCAACCCAAAACAATTTGTCAAACCCCAAACCATCGCACTTCAACCTGCCCCACTCCAATCCATTTCAATCTGCCCCACTGTAATCCAAAACAATCTGCCCCACTCCAATCCCAAGGTATTTGGCCTACTTCAATCCAATCCACCCCACCCCAATTCACCCCACTACAATCCCGTTCACCTGACACTAGTACACCCCATACCAATCCAATCCAGCCCAGTCCAATCTACCCCACTCCCATCAAGTACACCTCACCCCAACTCAAATCCAATCCACCCTACTCCAGTCTGATCTACCCCACTCCAATCCAACACAATCCAGTCCACCACAATTCAGCCCATCCACTCCAATCAAGTCCACTGCTACCCAGTTACCTCACTCCAATCCAATCTACTCACACCACCCCAATCAATCCCACTCTAATACGATCCACTTTAATCAACCCACCTCCAGTCCAATCCAACCCACTCCAAACCCTTTAATCAACCCCAACTAATCCAATCCACCCCACAATGCAATCCACCCGCTCTACTCAAATCCAATCTACCCCACTACCTCAGTCCACTCCACACTGTTCCACAACACTCCCCTGCCACTGAACTCTACTTCCCCAACTCTAATCCGACCTACCCCACTCTAATCCACTCCACTCATTCCAATCCACCACACTCAATCCACTCCACCCTAATCCATATCACTCAATCCAGTCCACCATACTCAATCCATCCCACTTCACTCCAGTCCACCCCACCTCAGTCCAATCCCTCAATCCAATCCACCCCACTCCAGTCCACTCCACTCCTATCCACCCCACTTCAATCCAATCCACCACACTGCAGTCCAATTCATCACGCTGCAGTCCAATCCACCCCTTCAGTCGACCCCACTCCACCCACTCTAAACCACCCCACTTTACTCCAATCCACCCCACTTTACTGCAGTCTAGTCTACCCAATCCTAGTTTTCCACCGCACTCCAATCGATCCTGCCTACCCAACTCAAATCTTCCACAATCCAATCCACCGCACTCCTATCCATTCCACCCCACTACATTCTATCCACCCACCTCACTTCAATCCACCCCACCTCAATGCTGTCCACCCCATTCCAATAAAACGCACCCCATTCCATTCCACTCCACTGCAATCTAATGCATCTCACTGCAGCCCACCACACCCCAATCTAATCCATCCCATTTCAATCCACCCAACCCAAATCTACCCCTTGCTACAATCCACCCCACTCCACTCCAATCCACCCCATCCCAGTTCAGTCCACCCACTCCAATCAGCCTAACCCAGTCCAATCCAATCCACCCACCCCACTCCAAACCATCCCATTCCAGTCCAATCCACCCCACTCCATTCCAGTGAAACTAGTCCACCCCATCCCCCTCCAGTCCATCCCACTCCAGTCTAATCTACCCCACCCCATGACTCCAATCCAACCCACACACCCCCATGACTCCAATCCAAACCACACACCCCAATCCAATCTAATCCATCCACTATAATCCACCGCAATCCAGTCCACCTCACCTCACCCCATTCCAATCCACCCCACTCTACACCGGTCCGATCCACCCCACTCTACACCGGTCCGATCCACCCCACTCTACTCCAATCCAGCCAACTACCTCAATCCCCGTCAACCCTATTCCACCCCACTCCACTCTACGACACTCTCTACTCCAACAAATCCACTCTGACACTCCACACCACTAATGTTTAACCAAGCTGGACAGCAGCACACTGGTGCACAACATGGCAAAACACATTACCAAAACCAGTAGCTCCTGTATAGGCAAGACCTATTGGGTTTGCCCATGCTTGTTTTTCTTTTTTTAAATAGTCAGATATTTAAAAGAGCAACCTTCTTACCATTGTGGCAAACTATATTGTCCTCATCGCTGGAGACCCCGATTGGGGAGACATCTGATCTAAGGCCCAAAAAGGGAAATGTATATTCGTTCTTCCAGTCACAGCCCATGGCATCAACGCATGAGGGGGGGGGTCTTCATAGATTCATCATAAACTTCCCTTTGTAACTTTCAAGCACCACTAGGCTGTCCACTGAGGTAGCCTCACTCCCATTCAATCCAACTACACCACCCCAATCTATCCCACTCAAGGTACGATCCACTTTAATCCACCCTACTCCAGTCCAATCCACCCCTCTCCAAACCTCTTAATCTACCCCATTCCAATCCAGTCCACAACACTCAATCCATTCCACATCGCACCAATCCACTGCACTCAATCCAATTCACCACATAGTCCAATCCACCACACAATCCAGTCCACCCCACCCTAATCCACTCCACCCTAATCCATCCCACTCCACCCTAATCCATCCCACTCGATCCAATCCATTCCTCTCCACCCCACCCCAATCTGATACACTCCAGTCCACCCCACCCCACCCCAATCCAGTTCACCCCATGCCACCACATTCCAGTCCACCCCAGTTCACTCTAATCCACCCCACCCCATTTCAATCCACTCTACCCCAATCCAATCTACCCCATCCCAGTTCAGTCCACTGCACTGTAATCCACCCTGCGCCAATCCACCCCACCCCTGTTCGGACCACCCCATTCCAGTCCATCCTTCCCACCTCAATCCCCCTCAATGCAATCCACCCCACTCCAATCCACCTCACTCCAGTTCACCCAAATCCAATTCACCCAGTCCATTCCAAAACACCCCACTCCAACACAATCCACCTCACACTACTGCATTCCAATCCACCACACCCCAATCCACCCCACCCCCTCCAATCCACCAACTCTATTCCGATCCACCCCATCCCTGTTCAATCCACCCCAAATACTCCCCACTCCAATCCACCCCACTCCATTCTACCCAATTCCAGTCCACCCCACTCCATTTCTGTGAATCAAATCTACCCCACTCCAATCTAATCCAATCCACCCCACCCCATCACTCCAATCCAATCCACCCCAATCTAATCCACCCCACTTGAATCCACTGCAATCCAATCCACCTCACCCCATTTTAATCCACACCACTCAATCCAATCCAACCCACTCCTGTCAATCCACGCCACTCTACCCCAGTCCAGTCCACCCCGCTCTACCCAATCCAATTCACCCCACTACCTCAATCCACTCCAGCCTATTCCAGCCCACTTCACTCTACAACACTTTGTCAGTGAATCACTGAACTCTACTCTGCTCCCCATTCTCCACTCTACGACACTCCAGCAAATCCACTCTACCACACTGCACTCCCCCACTCCACTCTGACACTCCACGCCACTAATTGAACAGCAGCACACTGGTGTACAAACATTGCAAAACACGTTGCCAAAATCACTAGCTCTTGTAAAGGCGAGACTTATTGGCTTTGCCAAAGCTTGTTTCCTCTTTCTATGTGTGCTGCATACAGCACACATAGAAAGAGAAAAAGCCTCTCAGGATTGTTTTAAGCAGAAAGGTGCCCCTTACTGCTCAAAAACAATCCTGCATGCAACGCAGACACCCTTGCACCATGGTGAAAGGGTCCCTACGTTGGTGCTAGGCAGCCAAAACGGCGCCTGTGCAGTGGGAAAGGACAGGAATGCAGCTTATTGCATACAAAAGGCAAATTTGTTCCCTTTCCCTTTGACGCATAGCAGCGCACCAGGGTGACTGCTGCGCCTCCCTGTGTCAAATCCCCATATATCTGGACCTGAATGTTTATCTAGGAAGCTGCCTCGTCTGGCACTCCTGGACCTCAGTTAGGTGTTCCCAGGGTAGACTCATGCTGTGTATGAGCACCGGTAGTTACATGGCTGAGGTCCTAGCCCAAAGAGACAAACGTCACTTTTTCTAGAATTCTCTATCAGAGTGCACGAATACGGAAACTGGGGGTTGCAGAGCTGGAGACTACCTTACATGACTTTGGGATACAGTACATGCTTCAACAGACTGTAATAATCCGTTTTTTGCGTAGATTAAGGATTGCAAAATCCTAAAGGGATTGACGGTCGGTGGGAGAATGTTTACGTCTCGCTGATAGCTTAGGCTTCAAGGTGCTTTACTTGGGTTGTGTATGTGGGCAGAAGGAACTCTTTGACAAATAGATCTTTTAGTGAGGTCCAGGCTTGTTAAATGCTGAGGCTCAAACAGGGAATCTCATCACTGCTTAGATACAATGGAGGACTTGACGCTCAAAGAGGTTTTGTAGAGGTTCTACATGCAAGCTGTGCCAGTAGTTTGGAAGTATCTGGTCAACGATTGTTTTAGATGTGAGCAAAAACAAAGACGCAATTTAAATCTTGTTGCCCCATGTGTAATTTCATCCTGTGCCTTTGAGTGGATTGTCCATTTAATTTAAAATAAACAAAAAAGCAATACAATTTGACACGCTGACGTTCTGCTCGCTATGTAGGTGGGGCTTATGCTGTTGAGTTTTTCATGGGGCAAAAGAACAAGTTACTTACCTTCGGTAACGCCTTTTCTGGTGGATACACTAGCTACCTGTGGATTCCTCACCTAAAGAATTTTCCCCTCGCGCCAGCTTTCAACAGAACTTTTCTTCTAGCTCTGCACGTCGTCTATGACGTCACAATTGCCCGACTCCCACGCGACGCCGTATGACGTCATCCAGGCAATAAGAAGTGCTCGTCAACGTGCAGACGTCAGTTATCACCATTTTGTACGTGCCTTTGAGGCGAACAGGTGAACATTGACATTACAGAAGTGATATAAGTACATCGATCAAACTTATATACCAACTTTTATTCCAATAATATGAACGAAACTAGGAGAAACAACAACACAAATTATGCATATATATATATATATATATATACATATCCACACGTTTCCTTTCATATATATATATATATATATATATATATATATATATATATAGCAATATATAAACATCGCATCATCATATACATATATACAGGTGCTCACCCAAGGAATTCGTGGTAAGACCAGTCAGGCAATGGGGAGGCGGGTGGGAGCGTGAGGAATCCACAGGTAGCTAGTGTATCCACCAGAAAAGGCATTACCGAAGATAAGTAACTTGTTCTTCTGATGGATACAACTACCTGTGGATTCCTCACCTAAAGAATAGAGTCCCAAAGCAGTACCACCTCCGGAGGTGGGTGCCTGAATCCTGCAGCTCTGAGCGGGCAAAATGGCCATCCCTCCTGACCTCAGAGTCCAAACAATAATGTCTGACAAAAGTATGGAGGGGTGCCCAAGTTGCCGCTTTGCAGATGTCAACCACAGGAACACCCCTAGCCAAGGCAGACGAAGCAGCCTTAGCCCTGGTGGAATGGGTTTGAGGCCCTACAGGAGGTTCTTTTTATGCTAAAGAATAACATAGCTTGATGCAAAGAATGACCCACCTGGACAGCGTTCTCTTGTGGACAGCTCTGCCTCTCCTCTTCCCCACGTAACCAACGAAGAGCTGATCGTCTTGCCTGAACTCCCTCGTCCTGTTGACGAAGAAGCTCAGTGCTCTTCGTGTATCCAACCGGTGGAGCCTCTCTTCCTCCTTGGATGGATGAGGTGGAGGATAGAAGGAATAGTAATGGACTGTCCCAAATAAAAGGGTGCAACAGCCTTCGGGAGGAAAGCCGCCTTGGTCCTTAACACCATTTTGTCCCTGTAAAAGGAAACATATGGGGGCTCTACGATAAGGGCCTGAAGCTCACTCACTCTTCTAGCCGATGTTATGGCCACTAGAAAAACAGTCTTCAAAACTAAAAGTCTTAATGAACAAGAGTGCATTGGCTCATATGGCGATCCCATAAGAAAGGTCAATACTAAGTGAAGATCCCACTGTGGCATAACAAACGGAGTGGGCGGAAACTTATTAGTGAGACCCTTAATGAACCTCAATACAATAGGTGACTTAAACAAGGAGGGTTGGTCTGGAAGGCACAGAGAAGCCGACAGCGCTGATAAATAACCCTTAACTGTGGCAACTGCACAACCCTTCTGTGCCAAGGATAAAGCCAATAACAATACATCAGACAAATGGGCCTTCAAGGGATCAATTTGGTTCTCTCCACACCAACTGACAAATCTGGCCCACCTGCTTGCATAGATCGATTTGGTGGAGTGTCGCATGGCCGATAAAATAACTTCCACCACCTCCAGCGGGAGAGAAAAGGAACTCAGATTGCCCCGTTCAATCTCCAGGCATGAAGGTGCAGAGGGCACAGAGAGAGTTGGAGAAGATCCGAGTACCATACCCTTCTTGGACAATCCGGGGCTATTAAGATCACTTGTGCCCGGTCTTGGCAGATCTTCCTCAAAACCCGAGGAATCAAGGGTATGGGAGGAAAAGCGTAAAGCAACTGACCCTTCCAGGACATCTAAAACGTGTCCCCCAAAGCTCCTTGCACCGGATACTGGTGGCTGCAAAACGACAGGCAGTGCACGTTCTCCCAAGTGGCAAATAGATCTATCTGTGGATATCCCCACCTCTGGAAGATGTAAAGGGCCACATCTGGATGAAGACGCCACTCGTGATCGGTCGAGATGAGCCGACTGAGACTGTCCGCACGCACGTTCAGAACTCCGGCCAAATTATTTGCTACCAAGCAAATCTGGTGGTCCTGAAGCCAGGACCAGAGCCGAAGAGCTTCTATGCAGAGAAGATACGACCCCACTCCTCCCTGCTTGTTTATAGACGTATCGCCCGCAGTTCCAACAGATTGATGTGAAACCTCTGTTCTCCTGGAGACCTATAACCTCTGATCTCCAGGTCCCCCATATGAGCTCTCCACCCTAGAGTGGAAGCATCCATTACAACTGTGGTCACTGGCGGAGGACGGCCTTACTTGCGACAGGTTGCTGCCCGCAGCCCACCATTGAAGATCTGCTGCAGCGTCTCTGGAGATCCTTATTGAGTCCTCGAGATCTCCTTTGTGTTGAAACCACTGCCTGCGGACGCACCACTGAAGAGCCCTCAGCGTGCATGAGTGACCAGCAGAATGCAAGAAGCGAACATACCGAGCAGACGAAGGACCTTGAGGACTGGAACGACCGCTCCATTTTGAACCATTGGAATCAACGCCTCAATGTCCTGAATCTGCTGCGGCGGAGGAAAGGCCCGATTCAATGTTGTGTCTAGTACTGCCCCTATAAACAGGAGGCGTTGAGAGGGCTCTAGGTGAGATTTGGGCACGTTCACTGAAAAGCACAGATCAAACAACAACTGTGTTTCGACTACAGGTGATGCCGCAAGAGCTCCGGAGACTTGGCTTTGATCAACCAATCGTCCAGATAAGGAAATACTGCTATCCCCTTTCTTCTGAGCTCCGCTGCAACCACCGCCATCACCTTCGTGAAGACTCGAGGTGCCGAAGTAAGACCAAACAGAAGGACCGCAAACTGATAGTGTTGTGACCCCACCACAAACCGGAGATACTTCCTGTGTGACTTGAGGATCGGAATATGGAAGTAAGCATCCTGCAAGTCGACGGACACCTTCCAATCTCCTTCGTTCAATGCCAGAAGAACCAGTGACAGGGTCAGCATCTTGAACTTTTCCTGCTTGAGGAACCAATTCAAAATCCTCAGGTCCAGGATTCGCCTCAACCGACCATCCTTTTTGGGGATCAGGAAGTATCTTGAATAGCAGCCCTGACCCCTCTCCTGCTCCGGGACCAACTCCACCACACTCTTTGACCAAAGGGATATCACCTCCTGTTGCAGTAACAGAAGATGGTCGTCCGAACAGAAGGATGGGCGGGGAGGGATGGGAGGAGGAAACTCCCGAAAGGGAAGAGCATAACCTTTCCCCACAATATCGGTGACCCAGGAGTCTGATGCTATTGACTCTCACATGTGAAGAAAGTGAGTTAGTCTCCCCCCTACAGGAGATGTGTGAATAGGGAGTGTTGGAGAACTAAGGTTGCTTTCCCTGCTGCACCCCTCCAGAGGAAGAGGCAGAGTGCTGCTGGGCGGCCCCTCTAGTGCGTACTCTACCCCTGCCCCTGAAGGATCTATAAGGGAGAGCTCCTGAAGATTGCTGTCCTGCCGCATGGAGCCTGCCACAAAAGGAAGCGCCACAACCAAATCCTATAAACCTTCCAAATGATTTCAAAGAAGAGGATGTGGCTGCTTGCAGTCCCAAAGATCTTGCAGTGGCTCTACTCTCCTTAAACCGCTCCAAGGCAGAGTCGGCTTTCAATCCAAAAAGTTTGTCTCCATCAAATGGCAGGTCAAGCAGAAGGGTCTGAACATCAGGAGAGAACCCTGATTATCACAGCCACGCATGCCGCCTCGTCGCTATGGAGGTGCCCATAGCCCTGGCCACAGAGTCTGAGGTGTCCAGCCCAGATTGAATCACCTGGGTCGCCGCCGCCTGAGCGTCCGACAAAAGGTTCTGCACCTCCTGGGATAATCCTGGGTGCCCCTTAGCCTCGTCCATCAGGGCATAGATATATTGTCCTAAAATGCAAGTAGCATTTGTGGATTTCAAAGCCATGCTACATGACGAGAAGGCCTTTTTAGCTGACTGGTCTATTCTCTTAGACTCCCTGTCTGCTGGAACTCCAGGAAACGATCCAGGAGCAGAAAGGGAGGAACACAACGCTTGCACAGCCAAACTCTCCGGAGTCGGGTGCTTGGACAAAAAGTCTGGATCACCTGGGGCCACTCGATAGTGTCTCGCCACCGACCTGTTTATGGCAACCAAAGTCACCGGCTTCTTCCAAACATCCCTAATAGGGTCCATAAGAGCCTCATTGGAAGGAAGAAGGGGCTCCGCAACAGCTGATGCTGGATGCAACACCTCAGTAAGTATGTTGGTCTTCACATCCGCAGCTGGAAGTGGAAGGTCCAAAAAGTCTGCTGCCTTCCGCACCACAGCATGAAAAGAGGCAGCCTCCTCTGTATACTCCCCTGGAGAAGCCAAGTCCCATTCTGGGGAAGTGTCTAGGCCGCTTGCAGTGTCCAAACCTTGCGGGTCCCCTGAAGGCTCCATGATCTCTCCTTCCTCCAAGTGCTGCTTCTCATATTCTTGCTCCTCCAGCAGCCTCAGAGCCAACCTTATGGAGCAGAGCCTGGACTCGATCCCCGGCGCCGATAAGGCATCAGCCGACGCCGATGACGTCTGGCGGCATCGATCTTCGGAGCCATCCGACGCCGGATCCCTCGGTGCCACAGGCATCTTTAAGGTCGACTGGATCCGTGGTGAATCCATCAGCGCCGGGACGGTGGACGTTGTCGGCGTCACCGGTCTTCTGGGCGACGCCAAAGGCATCGGCGCTGAAGCAGTATTTCCCGAAGGAAGAAAGGGCATGAAGGGCGTCGGTCTGTAAGAAGCCGGAACAGCCATGTTGACGGCTAAAGGGCCTGACTGCCCTGCATGCACACCTCCAGGCGCCATGGTGGCAAAGATATTAAACATAGCATTAAGAAATGCTGCTGGATCCGTGCTCGGCGCAGGGAAATCCGGATAACCTTGAGGAGCTGGTGCTTGAGGTGAAGCCGAAGACGGCCCAGGCATCTCCTGCTCTGGAGAAGCCCTCTGCTCCTGATGGGGATCCACTTCATACACCGACAGTGGAGACGTCGGTGAAGCTGGAGTCGTCGGAGGTGTCACAGTTGGGCTGACCTCCCACGTCTGTCGGCGCCGAGCCGATGGTGATCTCGAACAGGAGTGGTCTCTGCTTGATCAGCGCCGTGATCCATGCCAGCGCCGATAGTCCCGATGACGCCGATGCGACCTCGAGGATATTGAAGAAGATTCTCTATGATGATGCTTCTCCTTCTTCTTCTTGGATTGGGCCAGAAACAATTTAGCCTCCCGTTCTTTCAGGGCCTTTGGATTCATGCGTTGGCATGAACCGCACGACTCGACTTTGTGGTCGGAACTAAGGCACCACAAGCAATTGTCATGTGGGTCCGTGACCGACATGCGACCTCCACACTGCTTGCAGGGTTTAAAACCCGACATCCTCTGCTGAGACATAGTTACACCTAAGTGAAACTGTAGCTCCCTGGTAACCTCGAAGAAAAAACATTACTTGAAGGCACGGAAAAAAGGGAACTGACGTCTGCACGTCGACGAGGACTTCTTATTGCCTGGATGACGCCATACGGCGTTGCGTGGGAGTCGGGCAGTTGTGATGTCATCGTCGACGTGCAGAGCTAGAAGAAAATTTCCGTCGAAAGCTGGCGCGAGGGGAAAATTCTTCAGGTGAGGAATCCACAGGTAGTTGTATCCATCAGAATGTGCAATTTATGTGGACTCACAGCAGTATCATTGGTCCGGGCTGTCTCTCTCGCAGTTCCATCAGACACACCTTTGAATTGTCCTGTGATGATATGCTTGGTCATTTTTTCCTCATCAATCACTAGAGTAGGAGGTGTATGATTTTGCCACCCGACTGAGGAAGGCAAAGTGCTTTACTGGAACTTGTGCATAATTTAGGTTAGTTAACTGCATAGTGCAATGCTGTAAGAAGTTGTTTTCTGGTTTTGTTGCGTGTTTAGGCTGCGTTAGATGCTTGTGTTCATTTTTTGTGAAATGTATTCTTTGTATGTTTGAAGTTTGATGTGCCATTGAGAGCTTTGTGGGTTAAGACTGCTGTTTGAATTCCGTTCTTCAGGGCACTTATCGAAGAGTACAAAAGAACGAGTTACTTACCTTCGGTAACAACTTTTCTGGTGGATACATTAGCTACCTGTGGATTCCTCACCTATTGAATACCCCCATTGCGCCAGCACTCGACAGAAATCTTCTTCCTAGCTTCTGCACGTCGACGAGGACGGCACAGTTGCCCACGCGACGCCGTCTGACGTCATACAGGAAATAAGAGGTCCTCGCCGACGTGCCGACGTCAGTACCAACATTTTTTACGTGCCTGAGAATAATAGGCCATTGAGATGAAAGAACAATAGAAATATTTAATGATTTTCCAAACAAACACATCATTCTGAGAATTCAGTCCTTTTTAAAAAAAAAAACAAATATATAATTATATGAACAATATATATATAAATATGAACATATGTACAGAATATATACAAGTCCTCAAAACAAAGAGGAGCACACTCAAGAATTACTTGGTTAGACCAGACAGGCAACGGGGAGGCGGGTGGGACCGTGAGGAATCCACAGATAGCTAATGTATCCACCAGAAAAGTCGTTACCGAAGGTAAGTAACTCATTCTTCTGATGGATACAACTACCTGTGGATTCCTCACCTATTGAATAGAGTCCCAAAGCAGTACTGCACTCTGTGGAGGGTGCTTGAATGGCCATCCCTTCTGACCTCAGAGTCCAAGCAGTAATGCTTCGCAAAAGTATGAAGGGATGACCAAGTTGCGGCCTTGCAGATGTCGACCACAGGAACACCCCCAGCCAAGGCCGAAGAGGCCGACTTAGCTCTGGTGGAATGAGCTCTTATACCATCAGGGGGTTCCTTCTTTGCTAAAGAGTAACACATTTTAATGCAAAGAACAACCCACCTGGAGAGTGTTCTCTTGTGGACTGCCTTTCCTCTCCTCTTTCCCACGTATCTGATGAAAAGCTGATCCTCCAGCCTGAAATCCTTTGTTCTGTCTATATAAAAGATTAGCGCCCTCTTTGGGTCCAAGCGGTGGAGTCTCTCTTCTTCCTTTGAAGGATGAGGCGGAGGATAAAACGTGGATAGAGTAATTGTCTGGGCCAAATGAAAGGTTGAAACAACCTTCGGAAGGAAAGCAGCCTTGGTCCTCAACACCACCTTATCCACATAAAAAGATGTATAAGGGGGTTTTACAGATAGAGCCTGCAACTCACTCACTCTCCTTGCAGAGGTAATTGCAACCAGAAAAACCGTTTTAAGAACTAATAATCTTATGGGGCAAGAATGCATAGGCTCAAAAGGGGACCCCATTAGGAAAGTTAAAACCAAGGTCAAATCCCATTGAGGCATAACAAAAGGAGATGGATGGAATTTATTCATAAGGCCCTTCAAGAATCTAAGCACTATTGGAGATTTAAACAAAGAAGGCTGGTCTGGAAGACAAATAAAGGCTGACAAGGCAGACAAGTAACCCTTAACAGTAGCTACAGCACAACCCCTCTGTGCTAAAGACAAAGCAAAAGATAAGACATCTGACAAATGAGCACGTAAGGGATCAATCTGCCTCTCTCCACACCAAACCACAAATTTAGACCACCTATTAGCGTAGATAGATTTAGTGGAGTGTCGCCTGGCTGCTAACATAACATCCACTACATCAGACGGGAGAGAAAAGGAACTCAGGTTGCCCCGTTCAATCTCCAGGCATGAAGGTGCAGGCTCTGGAGGTGGGGGTGTAAAACCTGCCCCTGCGACTGCGAGTGGAGATCAGCCCTGAGAGGGAGACGGAGCGGAGGGCACAGTGAGAGTTGGAGAAGGTCCGAGTACCACACCCTCCTTGGCCAATCCGGAGCTATTAAGATGACTTGGGCCCGGTCTTGGTGAATTTTCCTCAACACTCGAGGAATCAAGGGTATGGAAGGAAACGCGTAAAGCAACTGGTCGCACCAGGTTATCTGAAACGCGTCCCCCAAAGCTCCTTGTACCGGATACTGGAGGCTGCAGAATAACGGGCAGTGCGAGTTCTTCCGGGTGGCAAACAGATCTATCCGAGGAAACCCCACATCTGGAAGATTAGCCGGACTTGATCTGGATGGAGACCCAACTCGTGATCGGCCGAGAAATGGCGACTGAGACTGTCCGCACGTACGTTCAAGACTCCGGCCAGATGATTTGCTACCAAGCAAATCTGATTGCTGATCTTTGCCCAGGACCATAGGCGAAGAGCTTCTCTGCAGAGAAGGTACGACCCTACCCCGCCCTGTTTGTTTATATACCACATCGCGGTAGTGTTGTCCACCAGGACCTGAACCGACTGACCGCGAAGGGATGGGAGGAAGGCCTTGAGAGCCCGACGTACAGCCCGTAACTCCAACAGATTGATATGAAACACCTGTTCCACTGGAGACCAAAGCCCCTTGATCTCCAGGTCGCCCAGATGAGCTCCCCACCCTAGAGTGGAAGCATCTGTTATTACTGTGGCCACAGGCAGAGCTTGCGAAAACGGCCTTCCTCAGGAAAGATTGCTGTCCGCAATCCACCATTTCAAATCCATGGCAGCATCTCTGGATATTCTCACCGAGCCTTTGAGATCCCCTTTGTGCTGAGACCACTGCCTTCTGAGGCACCACTGAAGAGCCCTCATGTGCCAGCGAGCATGCGTGACCAACAGTATGCAAGAAGCAAACAGACCGAGCAGACGTAGGACCTTGAGGACTGGAATGACCGCTCCACTTTGAAACATTGGAACCAACGCCTGAATGTCCTGAACCCGCTGAGGCGGAGGAAAGGCTTGATTCAATGTTGTATCCAGTACTGCACCTATGAACAGGAGGCGCTAAGAGGGCTCTAGGTGAGATTTGGGCACATTCACTGAAAAGCCCAGGTCGAACACCAACTGGGATGTCGACTGCAGGTGATGCAACACGAGCTCCGGAGACCTGGCTTTGATTAACCAGTCGTCTAGATAAGGAAATACTGCTATCCCCTTCCTTCTGAGCTCTGCCGCAACCACCGACATCACCTTCGTGAAGACTCGAGGTGCTGAAGTAAGACCAAACAGGAGGACCACAAACTGATAGTGCTGCGACCCCACCACAAAACGGAGATACTTCCTGTGCGACTTGAGTATCGGGATATGAAAGTAAGCATCCTTCAAGTCGACAGACACCATCCAATCTCCATTGTTCAGCGCCAAAAGCACCTGAGCTAGGGTCAGCATCTTGAACTTTTCCTGTTTGAGGAACCAATTCAAGATCCTTAGGTCCAGGATTGGTCTCAACCGACCATCCTTCTTGGGAATCAGGAAGTACCTTGAATAACAACCTTGACCCCTTTCCTTCTCTGGGACCAACTGCACCGCGCCCTTTGAAAGGAGGACTTGAACCTCCTGTTCTAACAACAGGAGGTGCTCTTTTAAACAATAAGATGGGCGGGCGGGATGGAGGGTGGAAACTCCCGAAAGGGAAGGGTATAGCCGTTTCTCACAATGCTGGTAACCCAGGAGTCTGAAGTTATGACCTCCCACTTGTGGAGAAAACTCAGTAACCTCCCCCCTACAGGAGTGGAGTGAGTGGGAATTGGTGGAAGCCTAAGGCTGCTTCCCCTGCTGCACCCCTCCAGAGGAAGAGGAAGAGGCAGAGTGCTGCTTAGTGGCTCCCCTGGTACGGACCCTACCCCTCCCTCTGAAAGATCTATAGGAGAGAGCAGAGGTAGGTTGCTGGAATTTCCCTCGAAAGGAGGAGGAGGAGGAACCACGACCAAATCGTCGAAAACCTCCTAAACAATCTGGAGGAAGTAGAAGAAGTGGCTTGCAAGCCCAGCGACTTGGCCGTGGCCCTGCTCTCTTTGAACCTTTCTAAGGCCGAATCCGCCTTGGCACCAAAGAGCTTGTCCCCATCAAAAGGAAGGTCCAGTAGGGTCGACTGCACATCCGAGGAAAATCCTGAGTGACGAAGCCAAGCCTGCCTCCTCGTAACTACAGCAGTGCCCATTGCCCTAGCAACCGAGTCAGTTGTATCCAACCCAGATTGGATAACCTGAGTTGCAGCTGCCTGAGCGTCCGATACCAGGCTTAATAGTCCCTGAGGAACCTCCATATGCGTTGATGCAATCTCGTCCATCAGGGCATAAATGTACCTTCCTAAAATACATGTAGCATTGGTGGACTTCAATGCCATGCTACATCAAGAGAACACCTTTTTGGATGCCATGTCCATCTTCTTGGAGTCTCTATCCAAGGGCACAGCTGGAAAAGACCCAGGAGCAGACCTTGCCGAGCAGGAAGCCTGGACCACCAAGCTTTCAGGTGTTGGATGCCTGGTAAGAAAACCTGGGTCAGCCGGTGCAACCCGATACCTCCTAGCCACAGATCTATTGACAGCTGAAGAAGACACCGGCTTCTTCCAGACTTCCATTATAGGGTCCAGTAGCGCTTCATTGAATGGCAAAAGTGGTTCTGCCGATGTAGAGGCAGGGTGCAACACCTCTGTCAACAAATTCTGCTTGGCTTGAGTCACCGGCAAAGGGAGATCCAGGAAACCAGCTGCCTTCCTGATAACAGAATGAAAAGTGGCCGCCTCTTCTGTGTACTCCCCAGGAGATGACAAGTCCCATTCGGAGGAGGTATCTAGGCCACTAGCAGTGTCCAGTCCATGGAGACCCTCACGAGAGTCCTCAATCTCTCCTTCCTCCTGGTTTTGTCTCTGGTACTCCTGCTCTTCAAGGAGGAGGAGAGCAAGCCTCCTCGAGTGCAGCCTCTCCTCTATTCTCCGCGCCGACATGGCGTCAGCGGACATCGAAGAACAACGCCGATCCTCGGATCCGTCTGACGCCGGGTCTACAGGCGCCATAGGTCTCGTCGGCGCTGAACGAGGAACTGGATGGAGTGAAGACTGCCTCGGAGTCGTAGGAGATCTAGAAGCTGTCAGAGCCGAAGTCTCAGGAGCCACTGGAGCAGATACCGGCGACGAGCCCACGTTCCCCAGGGGGAGAAAGGGCATAAAGGGTGCTGGTCGAAGCGGAGCCGGAGCACCCATGTTGAAGGCCAAAGGGCCCGAAGGACCAGCCGGTCCACCACCTGGAGCCATCTGTTGGAAGATGGAAAACATCGCATTTAAAAATGCGGTACTATCAGCTCCAGGGGCCGGGAAAGCCGGGTACTGGGGTGCCTGGTTCGAAGGCGACACCGACCTCGACGTCTGCAAAGACAGAGAAAACATCTGAAGCTGTGGGACCTCAAACACTGAAGGTGGTTGGCCCGATGACACGGGCGAAGTCGGTGAAGCTGGAGAAGGCAACGGCGTCGACAGCTGGGGAGTGACAGTGGGACTGACTTCCCAAGTCTTCCGACGTCGAGTTGATGGTGACCTCGACCGAGACCTCTCCCTACTCGACCGGCGACGTGATTCTCTACGACTCCGGGAGTCCCGATGACGCCGATGAGACTTCGGTGACGAGAATTTTCGATGACGTCTCTTTTCCTTCTTTTTCGACTTCGCCAGAAAAAGCTTGGCCTCGCGCTCTTTCAGGGCCTTAGGATTCATATGTTGACAAGAATCGCACTTGTCAACATCATGATCGGAACTAAGACACCACAAGCAGTCAGAATGTGGGTCCGTTACCGACATTTTACCCCCACACTCACAGCAGGGCTTGAATCCTGACTTTCTTTGCGACATTGTAATCTCAAAGAAAAATATATCTAAAAAACACACTGTAACTGTCGAACAGCAACAGTAGCTCCCTCGAAGATAACCGTTTCGAATGGCACGGAAAAAAGGGAACTGACGTCGGCGAGGACCTCTTATTGCCTGTATGAGGTCAGACGGCGTCGCGTGGGCAACTGTGACGTCCTCGTCGACGTGCAGAAGCCAGGAAGAAGATTTCCGTTGAGTGCTGGCTCAATGGGGGTATTCAATAGGTGAGGAATCCACAGGTAGTTGTATCCATCAGAAGAGATGTTTTTCCTTAGTAGTTCTGGTAACTACCTTTAGGTGTGTGCTCAGTAAAACATGAACATACTGTGTCAATTTATGAGTTAGACATGAATTATAATTCTCAGCTTTAAGGCCTATAATGCTTGACATCAAAATGTATCAAGGAAGCGATCTTCCTCCTAAGAAGGTAGCTCACTTGCTAGAGTGCTGCTGGAAGGTGTCATTTGTGACAAGGCATCTTGTTTATTGATAAATACACATTTCTAAGGATTCTTCACCTTATGAATTATCTTTCCAGGCATCAGATTGGTTTGGAAACCTTATCCCAGCAGAATCTTGCCAGCACTACCAGATGGTGAAATTCAGCTTCAGCTGCGACTCCACTTTAAGACAGGATAATACCAGAGTTCACTTGATGTTAACGGGCATGCTGGCTGTAGTTCGCATTTGACCATGCCTCATCTACAGTGGGTCTAGAGCTCTCCAGTAGACCATGACTTTTTCTGCTTTCCTGGGTGTACCGTCAGTGCCGAAAAGTCTAGCCTATTTTGAACAATATGCTAATCTTCTTTCTTAGGGGTGGAACTGAACACCTGAGAAGATTGCGGATATTCAGGAGATGATTCTGAGGTTTCTGACTCGAACTAGATCCCGGATCTTCGGGTCTTGCATCTTCTTAACCAAATAGCCTGGTGCATTCTGTATTGCAACACCACGGATTGCCACATGGTAGATTATGGCACTGCAGTTGTGCTCGAGGTCAGAGTGGCTGCAGCACCAGGGGAATCTCATGGATCTAGTGCAGATCTCCATCTCTGTTCAGCCGACACTCTGCTGGTGGATGGACCCCATCAACCTTTAGGTCGCTGTTTATTCAGTCCTCCTCAGGCTGGTGACCCCGTAGTTATGGCTACCTCCTCTTTGGGCCTGAGTTAACATCCAGGTGACATAACACCTTGGGGTCTTTGGTCCACATTCAACAGCCCACTTTTCCATGAAGATGTTTCTCTCTTACAACTGAGTGGACAACCACTACCATCCATTACTTCAACAGTCAGACAGCCTCGGGTTGTTGACCCTTTGTTGGGAGGCAATTCTCTTGTGACAGTGGGCGCAGCAAATGGTAGCCTCCCAGTGCCAAATCATTTCACAGGCTCCCTCAGTGTGATGGCAGATGTTCTTGGTCATCTCGCACTGATGTCTGAGTGGGAACTATACCCCAGAGTGATGAGATGACCACCTCCAGATAGGGGTTTCCGTTCATGGATCTCTTTGCACTGTCTAAAACAGGAAGTGTCCTCTGTTTTGGGCCATACACTTCTGTACATTTACTGGTTCCCTTGGCAATGACTTGAGGTTCAGCTATTCAGAGGGCCTGCTGTAACTGTTTTCTCCAATTCTGCTTCTCTTGGTCCCACGTGTTGAGCACAGCTGATCCTGCTTGCCTCTGATTGGGTAATGTGATTCTCGTAAGCTTAACTTCTGGCCTCATTAGTAATCTGTCATCTTTTGCTCTCCTGCACAGGGTAAAACTACTCTAGCAGTAGGATACCCAGGTCCTCCAATCTAATCATGAAACGCAGTTGCAAGCATGGGAGCTGAGCAGTTTCAGCTGGTCCTTCTGCCTTAGGAATTAAGATGTAGACCTCATCTTGGTGGCCAGGAGACACAATATAAAACCAATCTAAGGGATTTTCTGGAGCAAAATCTCTCATTGGTGCGAGTTGGAGTGTTTAGATCCCACTAAATGTCGCCTTTCTGACATCCAGCAACTCAGGTTGTCCCTTGCTGGGTCTGGCAGTGGCTACATGCTATCTGCCTGCTGTCTGCTTTCATGTGTTTTTCTGGTCAACCATCAATGTTTTGGTCATCGTTTCCTTAAAGGTTTCATTTACTTGTTTTTTTCTGCACTATGATTAATTGAAGCTTGTCTTTCTTGATAGCATCCCCATTTAAGCCAATGTATAGTTTCTAGTTCGGCATCTTTCCATAAAGACACTTTTGGTGGCAGTGACTTTAGCTTAAAGGATTGGAGAACTTCAGGCACTCTGTTTCACAGTTTTCCACCTAGATAAGGTGGTCTTTTTCCACCGGCCCATCCTTCTTCTCATGGTGGTATCTGTGTATCATGAGAGCCCTTTTATCACCCTCCTATCTTTCTGCCCTTCTCATCCAACCACGGAGGGGGTATCAACCACATAGGGGAAGCGGCTGTAAAGACTGGACCCAAGACATGCTGGGCCATACTACATTAACAGGCTACAAAAGGACATAGTGGATGATGAGCTCTTTGTGAGATTCAGCTGAGCTAAAAGGGCAAGCAGTGACCAAATTCACAATTTTGTGTCATTCACCACCTCAAGATCTGCTTAGCTCTGTCCAAAAAAAAACCAAAACATCTCATTCTACCAGGGCCATGGCTGCTCCATGTTTCTGACACCTGCTGAACGTCAACATGATCACCCTTGCATATTTTTGCAAAGCACTACTGCCTACATCCTGAGGATGCAGTGACGGATGCTTTGTCCAAGCTGTGCTGCATGACTACTGTTGGTTAACTGACATTACCTGAGGCCACCTGTCAGGGAGGTATTGCTATCGGACTCAATCGTGAGGTGCGGAGCGATGGTAGATACATAATCTTCACTCAAATTCTTCACTGCATGGGAAAACATTTCAGGATGATACACCAGCATGGTAGATGGTGCTTTATTTATTTTGGTTTGATGTCTGTGGTAGAGTTGCGGCTGAAACTGCTTTCTGCAAATTAGTGGCGCTGGAGAGATACTGTGCATAAAATGTTTGACTGCCATTTTGAAACCTCTAAGACAATTCATGGGATGACGAACCTATGGAAAGGTTATATCGCCACCAGAAATATTGTCACTGAGGGTAAAGATCTATTTTGTTAGGTACTGTCAACAAAACCCTGAGATGTTCCCACAGATTTTCAAGCTTTGTTCTACGTAATACTGATTTTTTTTCTTCATTTTTTGAAGGTCCCCAACTTTCCTGGAATACTGACCAGCCTTCTACGGTTCTGGCTCTTCTGGCAGTACCCATCAGAAAAAGAAACCTACCAATACAGGCAGGTGCAGGCATGAGGTATCCCCGGAAGTGCCGCTGCAACGTGGAGTCCAACTTTTCACAGCCACTTGGAGGGCTGTGAATAGCTCCCCATCACTGGGGTTAGTGAAGGTGGTGGGTCGACCTTCCTTTTAGTGCGGTTCAAAATGCCAAAGATGAAGGAAAAAAAAAGTCAAATGCAAGTTTACGCTGTGACTGCAATGTTTTGCACTTCCGTGTGACTCTTCTCTGTGCTTTTTCTTACTGGCAGCACAACCATAATTTGTGTTGGGTACTCAATCGAAAAGGAACTGGTTTGTGAAGAATAATGTGGTGGACTATTTGGGAGAAGAGGCTGTGGAGTCTGCAGCGTGGTCCAGTTATATGGTTCTATGTCAGAATATTCAGTACAAAACTATTGTTAATTCGATCATCACCTAACAGTATCGTAATGGTAACTATGGATTTACTATTTTTAAGTCCATATTATTTACCTTGAAGTTACATGAATAATTAAGGTACATGGATGTGCAGTTAAGAATGATTAATCTGTCCTTACCTATGTGTACTGATGTTTGGAATATTGTGATAGTCGACGTTCTGGTTACGGTATGTATGTGGGATAATCTTTAATACACAATACCCTGGTAGATTCTAATTCTCTTCATAAAGCATTAGGCTTGGGGCAGTTGTAAGGTGACAATGGGAAGATAGTAGATCTCAGAGATCCCTAGCCCAGAGGGAAATTGGAAGTTGTCTTCTAGCCTTCAGCTTCCAAAATGTGAGGAGTGTGGAAGCAGAGTCAGTAGGTTGACATACTACTCCTCTGCAGCTAGTTCCTCTCTGCCTTCCTGAAGCAGTAGCCTGGCAGAAAGCCTCCCAGTTTCCCTACAGGCTAGTACTTGTGCATAGTGAGGAATGGTGAACTGATGCAGGGAAATGTGACAGTGCGCCTGTTTGGGGTGGAGAGATTGTGGCTGCCTGTACTTTTGGCACTAGGCACAGCCCAGGTATGTAGGACTTTGCGGGGTTACGCCTCCTTGGTACAGAAATTTAGACATAAATGTTATTGTGTTATCTCCTCGTTAATACCATTTTCCTCCTACCTGCTGCTCTTGAAACATATAATTTGATGCAACGGAGTCCCCACTTTTGTTGCCATATACAACATTCCACAAACGTTATCAACTTTTTAAAATGATGTCACTTGCTGGTATCTTCTTTCGTTCGCTAATTGTTTCTTTGGATTTTCACTCCACACTTATCGTGCTTTGTTCTGCTTGTGGGTTTTTTCACAAAGAGTTATAGCTACCAAAGAATATTTGTTAAATTTATAGGCAGTTGAGGTTACCAGTTGGACGTTGCTTTGTTTGTTTTTTCGAACATAGCATAGTATAGTATTTTGAATTTCCAATGTAAATTACAAACTGGGCTCTAGGTAGTGTTAGCGTGGACTCAGAATAACAAGTAAATCGTCTTGGCCTGGAGTCAGAATGTCCTATCCATGGCTCAGGAGACTGCCCGTGGAGGTTATTAGAAGTTGGAGGGTGACAGTATCATATTATACATGTGCCTGACTTCACAGAGAAGCCCAAAAACATGCACCCGCCCAGCAGGAAATGTCCAGACTCATCTATTGGCCTGTCCCCATCACTGGCCCAGGGATCAGGGCAGGATGTCTGGACGTCTCCCAGAGGGTGCCTCCTCTGTTTGCACAATGGTGCTGACAGAGCATCACAGAAGTTGGAAAGGAAATCTTGGAGAAGAGATGAAAGAAGACAACTTTGCATGGGGAATCCTTCTTTTAAGGATGAATCCTACTCTGCCAGCTGTACATTCAGGTCTGGGGCCAAGAGCCGCGCCCTTTAGAGCATGGAGTTTGTAACTTGCAGGCCAAGAATAACACCCCCGCCTACCTCCCAGCCACAGTTAGCAGGAACAGCCCCCTGCCTGTCAGGATGTCTTTCAGAGCAGGGGTGTAATATTCTGACACATCAGTCCAGCTGCTGAGACAGGGTGTCGGCAATGTTGCTGTTTTGTTCTCTGAGGAAACAGAGACATTGTGGATAGTTCTGCTGAGAATTTCACTCCTGAGCCAAGGCCAGGAAACAGGAGAGGAAGTGAGAAAACTCCTGCAGCAAGCTACGCAAACATCATTCCCACACGGGGACCGAAGGTACGAGAAAAAGAACAAATGGACCAGGGCTGCCTGCTGACCCTGCATCCTGTTAAAATAGTGCATGTGTGGCACTATCTTCAAGCAAAAGACAGAGACTTAGTGGATGGTTACAGTGGGCATAAAGGAGACAGTGTGTGTACTCGCGAGGGTTGTTTATTGTCCAAAAAAGGTGCAAGAATGCATTCTGCGCTAAGAAATAGAGCTAAATGCCAACAGAACATGAATAGCAAGCGCGAGCAGCTGCTCGCGCACCCTAAAGGTACTCTCGGGGTAGGATTTTCACCCAATTTACTCCTGAGATTGAACGCTATTTTAGTGTTGCAAAGGAAAAGCACTAAATATGCTGTTAAGGTAGAATTTTACCCCGACTTTCTGCCGGCATCTATCTCCATTTCTTGGGGCAAAATGTGCCTTGCATCCAATATGGAAGCGAGGATGCATTTTATGTTGAGAAATAACGCTAAATGCTGCAGAACACAAAGGGCAAGCATGCAGGTGTAATTGCATTATTACCTATAATTCCGCGTTGAAGAGTAAATCAGAATTATCAAAATTGTTCTAATTAAACCAATATATTTAAAATTACGCCTGGGCCTAATAGACACTCATTAAAAATATAATCTGTGTTAATGCCTTATTTGTACTAGAGTTTCTCCGTGTTCCACTCCATGCACATGCTGTTTCTAGGGTTATACAGTGGGCTTGCCACCCATCCCATGGCATGACCAATGACATGTAACACTATCTGCCCTTGACTAAATTTCCGAGCCACAAAGTATGCTGCAGTGCCAGCCAATACGTTTGTAGTAATCAATATGTGTGCCCATCCATTACAAGCATTGTTACTTGTGTGCATGGAGTCGCGGACTTGGTACTTTTGCACAGACAGTTGCAACCCTAGTTAATTTGTTAGATACACAGGTTGTTGAACGTAATATTTTTGCCCAACTGTTCTCTTGTACCAGTACTCATGCACATGCAGTGCAAGCAATATTGTGTTACGTGTCCACATCCAGCAACCTTGATACTGGTGCAACAAATGAATCTGTTGATTATAAGTTCTTTACAGAATTCCAACGTAACCCTGTGTTTGATTGGCTGGATACTCAGGAAGCCGGGAGGGGGCAGAGCTTTCATCAAGGATAGGTTGAAGCCAGTGACTGCCACACTTATACCTGGTGCCCCACATGTTGGAAGAATGTTTTTAGGACTTGCAGATATCTATGGAGGTGATGACTTTGACAGTGTTCGTCAAAGAGCTGTTTTTGGGGTGATCTCAGCTCATCACGCAGTGATGGGGCACGAAGCACATTTCCAAAGTCCAGTTGTCACCAGATCTGAGCTGGATATATGACAGAAAATTCAAGATCAGGTATGAAGGCTCTGCATAATGAAATGGAGAGGCACCCAAATGCAAAAACTGAGAGGTCCTTAACAAATGCAAGGATATATCTAATAGTTAACCATAGCAGAAGTTATTAAAATGTTTGACAACGGTGCTCTCACAGCGGGCAGGTTTTAATGGACCAATATGCATAAGAGCGCCCCTGTCTTAAGAGGACGGCTTTAATGCACCACCATGCAGAATAGTTCTCCCTGAGCAGGAATTTATGTAGTGCATAATAGATGTAACAGCGCTGTCTCTTGCCTTAATACACGTAATACAGCACCCTTCTCTCGCCAAGCAAACATTGACATAAGAAGATCATGTCTGTCGGGGCAACTCACCAGGTGGACCACAATCCTCAATTATGTGTAAAAGAGCCCTTCTTTGAGGCAGTTCTTAATGCACTAATATGCGTAGTAGGGCGCTTCTGTCATTAGGTCGACCAAAGCCTAATTCTAAAATGTGTGTGCAATCACAGAATCTTTCAACAGGTAACGCCTTAACGCGATGTTTAGATACTCAGAGCCACTCCTTCTCAGCCATGAAGCTCTCTGGCACAAGCGATTTCTTACCATGCCCAAGAACTTTGTTTCGAGATCTAAGACACCATTCACAGTTTTTTTCAGAAACGTAGGATGATCTTTGACAGAGTAATCAAATCAGCCACACCAAACCTCTCCTGGGCCAGAGGTTTTAGGGGATAACAACACAGGGATGCATCCATTCCTGATGTGCGGAGTGGTAATTTCGTTTTGCTTTTTTGTTTATATGGGTTGTGGGTGTTACAAAAAGTAAAAGTGGTTTATATATCAGATTTATGTCTTCCAATTTCATAGGTGCCTTAATAATAAAAATATATATGTTTGTTAAAAATGTGGGCTTGCGTCTTTCTATTATGTGGGTTTCAACACCCCCAAAAGTTAACAATTCAACAATGTAATTTTTTTATTTAAATTTATTTGGTCCATGGTTTAAATAATAATATCATCGTCGTATTGTAATAAACATTGTAAATTTGAAATGTAACATTGTTTTAGTACTCGGGTATTATTTCAAGAGGAATATATTGGATTTTTTACACTGTTTTGATAATGTAGAATTCATCTGTGTTCATTAACATTATAACTACTTCATGGTCAGATTTCCACTTTGATTTGTCTATAAATACAAAAACATCCATGAGTTACAGAAATGAACGTACAAAACTTTGATGAAAGTGAATAGCCTGTGGGACACCGATGGGGGGGCCATGGGCAGACAGAGGCTACTGGGCCTGTACTGTGGGGGTTGAGTAAATTTGCCGCTCAAATCCCGGGGTCTGTCCTACTATGGCTGTGCAAATGGGCCAAGTTTGTCTCTGCAAACTCCAACAACCCCTTCAACACTTGATTCTCAGTGGTAATGATCATGAGCTCAGAGCACAACAATCACAGAACACAATAAATGAATGTCCATCCCAGTGGTTATCTTCTCAATAAACAGAAGTACTTCAATGCACTCTAATACAGGATACTTCACAACATGATAACAAGTTGCAGTTTACTGTACTTGTAGCTATCAAGAATGTCTGCATCTCTTTCCCTCCAACCTTTTCCCCTGAACCAAGCTCTGTTACCCCAGACACAGGAGGCCTCACATTCTATGGAGTATGAGGAAGTAGCATGATTATGGCTCAGGTGCAGTTCTAGTGCTCCTGAAATCAGTGTGCTCATTGTGTATTCTCAGGGTTACCACACATAGTGGATCAGTCCTTGAAGGATGGGTGCAGCCACCTGGCTCTGCAGCACTCTCACATATTCTCACATAAGGAGTTGCGTACCAGCTAGCAGCATTGTCAGTAAGCCTTGCTTCATCTGTGGGGCCTACGTTTGTACAGTATGCCTTTCAAAAGCAGGAGATGGGGGAGGCCAGGATTTTTAGTCACAGAGAAGCCAATCACTCTCAGCAGTCGCAGCCCCGCTCAAGCCTATAAGCCAATCATGCTTGGCGTTTGCAGCCACAAAAGCTGTGATCACTCTGACATGCAGTCACAGCGCTGACCAGACTTTGGCATTGTGGTCGTAATATTCATGATTTCCATCTGGACCCATCACAGAGACTGCAGGGTAAAGCACACTGTGGCCCCCCAAATCGCCCTTCTTAATTTCTCTCTTCAGTGGCCTCCACAGACAACTGAGACATGCTGCATCTCACTTCTCCTCGACAGACACCCCTCCCCCAGGGTTGGCAGACACTTTCTCTTTCTGTGCACCATCAAAAATAATGGGGTTGTCCTCTGTCCCTTAGAACCTGGGTATCTAATGTTACAAACCACAGAGTGCTCTGGGGGTATCGCATTTCTTTAAAAACAAAATGGGTGTTAAAATATCACGCCCACATATGAAGATCAATGTATGTTCTTAAAAAACCGAGAGAGTGTGGGCCTATATTGACCATTATTCAGTGTTTAATAATAGTCAATATAGGCCCACACTCTCTCAGTGTTTGAAGAACACACATTAATCTTCGTATAAGTGTGAAATCAACCTCAGCTTCTCTTATGCAAGGCCACGACTAGGATACTCAAAATGGATCCCACTTTGTTCATTACACTGGCTTACACATGCACACTAAGCATATACCACACAGGTTGCATACACAAACAAGCACAGAATACATTCAGGATGTTGGCGTCAGGAACTAGGGAAAGTGTACAGAAGTGGAAGTTTGCATATGTGGATCAGTCGGCCTCCACTCCAGAGTCATAGATTAAAGGGTCTGGTCACAACTATGGACTCACAAAATATGGCACACTAACACCACCGCTCTATTTACTGAGCACAACAGACAATAGTCCGTCAGGGAGTAAGGGTATGTATGATGTACCCCATCAGGTCACAGAACAACTCAAGGACCTACTCAGGTCAAGGGACAGGCGTAGAACTCTGTGCACTATATTGGCATGAGTTGTGGGCCAAAAATACAAAACCTGGACGCCAGATACACACATTCAACTGTACACTATGCAGGGGACATTCCTGCCCGAACAGTAGCACAGACAAAACAAATGCGAATTAGCAAACGTAACAGGTCTGACATTAACTGCAACTCTCTTATTTTTGTAAATGTTTGTTTTGTTTTGTCACGATTTTGTAAAACTTTACTGTTAAAGATGTTACCAGATGTTCATCAGTCTACAAAAGAAAGGGTGAAAGCAAAAACTTGTTTTTTGGTCTAAAAAAACACAACATGCTTTCACTGACAGTAATGTTAGCCAGTGGCTGAAGTGTCCTAACCTCTACTGCCCCGTGCTGTATGCTGTTATTTGCTGGAAAATATGTGAATGCCACAATGGCAGACCAAGGGATGTAGATGGCTGA
The DNA here is from genome assembly GCF_031143425.1 of Pleurodeles waltl. Taxonomy (NCBI): domain Eukaryota; kingdom Metazoa; phylum Chordata; class Amphibia; order Caudata; family Salamandridae; genus Pleurodeles; species Pleurodeles waltl. Next base: position 662,116,784 of record NC_090451.1, read on the forward strand.
CTGGAAGCCCTTATAAGTAAGTATATTCTACACACAGCTGAAAAGGTCTTACTAACCTGAGTCCTAGAACCAGAAGTGCTTGATACTGTTCTGAGCCTGTTGTAGTTTCTGTGATCTACTTGTTGAGTCAAATGGCGCTCTCAGGTTCTTGGGACAGATCTTTTGTGAGGAGGTCTTTCCTAAAAATGACATCAATTATATCAAGCTACCATCAAGCTGAGAGGCAAAAATATCTGAGGTGGCTTTTACCGGAACGAGCTGTCAAAACTTGAGTATTTCTTTTTTTCCCCTCAATTAGACACACATCTCTGACTCTACTGAATGCAAAACGTTCCCAGGTCTTCAGTCCTACTAAGGATTGACTTGAACCCTCCAATGTGGTTTGTACTGGGTCTTTTGTTTTATGCCAGGCCAGTTGTATATGATAAATCATAAGTTCAACTACTTCTCTGGATTTCCACGAGGATTCAATTGTTTCATATAGGTGCAATGCAAAATAAGAGAGCATATGTTAAAAACACAGATCATGAATTAAACATTTTCAAAAGGATGGAGAAAGAGTGGGAGTTGAACTCCTTGCTCTTTTTACTGATAATGCCAGATCCTGGGATGAGTAAACTTACAGCTGTAGGCTCCTTTGGATCTAGTCGGTCTCTTTCTGCACTAAGGATGCAAGGTTGAGTGGGACCCTCAAGTTCAGAAGGATGCTGCTTTCCACCTGCCCATGCCTTCTTGTTTCCGAGGACAAATGTTAGAAGGAATCCATTTCCCCACTAAGTATAAGGCGTGCTGGATCCATGATATTTTGGAATTTGCACCATTGCGCTCCCAGGATGCTGTTTCAGAAGACAGCCAGGATTCAAGCCCTAAATTTAAAAAAAGAAAAAAGTGAAACATATTAGCCTTGAGTCGGCCCCCAAATCCAAACAAATGTATTTGCTCTGCATGTTACCAAAATGTAAGTTGCATGGGTTAGGTGTCTAAAGGAGTTTCTCTGCACTCTTACTTTTTACTGATCACTGTTACTAAAACTAACAACACGCCATCGCAGTAGAATATACCCCAACCTGAAGATAGCATTATTATTACAAAGTAAGCACAGTATACCACCCAATAATTGTGCAATATTAAGAGAAATGAGTTCTCTGTAATAGGTAATAATGTGCCAAATGTGAAATAAAATTCCTATCCGGCCATACTAATGGCAGAACATGTGCAATACAAATCTCTCCAACATAGTGACATTATTACTATTATAATTGAAGTTGTGTGCATTTCCTTTGGTAGCAACTGCATTTCCCTAGCAGTCAATGTTGTTAAAATCTGCATCTCGTAAAGCTTGTAAAAAAAAACCAAAATCACAAGAGAACTCATCCCGCACCATGGGTATCTGCTGAGGCTCACGGGTCATTCCCGCATTCGTTCAGGAAGGCGCTAAAAAGGTTCCCCCTCTAGCTGTTGTTCCCCTGGCTGTTGTTGAGATGTTTGTGATTTCTATTTCCGTTCCCAGTGGAGCTTGACTTGCCATGTTGGAGAATATGGTTTGAGCCTGAAGTTCTTCCTCACGCTCCATCTCTGTAGCGTCACACGCAGAGGGAGCCATAATTTAATATCTGCGGCATCTCAGAATCAGCACAGTATCCTCGGAATAGCTGATTTTTGTTTTTAATTTAAGCAATGCATTTTTTTCAGGTAATCCAGTCCATATTTTTCTCTTCGGGCTGGTCAGTATTTTTTCCCCCTGTCCTGCATATTTCCACCCAGAGCATTTTGGAGGACTTCTAGTTCCTCTTTTTTGTGGAATCACTTCCTGTAAAGTATGTATGTAAAGGAGACAGACCTGGGTTCACATTGCATTGTAACAAGTCTTGCTGCTTGTTGCTCGCTCACTGGACTTGTTTAGTTTTCCTTCTTGTGTTCCAGTTTAATGCTCTGCTTCTTATCTTGCTGATTAACCTGAAGTGGTTAGAAGTTTTTTTTTCTGATCTCTTTTTTTCTTCTATCCTACTTCCTGAGTAATCTTCGAATTTTCCCTTACATCATAGAAGCAGAGATTGCTATTTGAGGAGGTAGACCATTTCTTTGGTCAAAGAACGTTTTCAAGCCATTGCAAAGAAGACCTGCTCTTGGCACAGTCCCTTCTGCCTTGTAGGAAGTAATGTTGCAGACCAACTTTGTTTGCTTTACATTATGCTTGTGAGGTTGAAAGGAGCCTGTGGGTCTGGGAACCACAAGCAATGAACAATAACTCAGTTTTCTTTCTAATTTGAGCTGTGGAAGTTATCAAAACAGGAATATTAAGATTTGTAGAGTAGGATTTCCATTAATTGTGGTCCTTCAGTGTGAGACATATGGCAGTAGTTACCAGGTTGCAGGCTACCAGTGGCTCTTTTGGGTTATGTGATTTCTGATTCTAATACTGGTGACAAGATTTTGCTATTCGGTAAACTGGTGTGTGTGTCTTGCATGTTTCACGATAAAACCTTCCTGACTCAAAACAGACTCTATCAGTGTGACTTAATCACTAGAATAGAATGTAATGAAAGCCTTGTTTAGAATGTGGGAGTTGACAGGTTCATGCAGAGGTACAAAAAAAGTATGATTTACAGCTCTGCGTGTGGCGTAGTCATTGACGTATACTCAGGCTGGGAAAGAAACTACACAGTTAAATTTCTCTGATATTAACCATACTGAGGCAACCACCAGCCTGAGAATTTTCTCTTCTTGAATAAAGTTGTCCCTGGCCAGGACTGATGGAAATATTGTAATTCCTACACCAACTGTTTTGCTTTTCCTAAATTAATGTAACCAGGTTAATGGTACCTCGCAAATTGAAGGGAAATATTGTCACCCTCAGTATATGCTGATGGTTAGGAGCTGCAACTAATGGTCTGCATTGAGGTGTTGTTTCTTGGGACAAGGAAGTGCGGGTGGGTGAGTAGGTGCCAGAAGCTGGAGTGTATGTTAGAAGATGGTGGTACGTTTTTGGAAGGAAAATGGTGGTGATAGTACATGTGGAACTCACCCTAAGTTCCCTAGTGTGAAGGTATTGAGGCCTTTTAAATCTAAGCCTAGCTGAATTGTTTTTCTTTCTTTTTGTTCCAATCATTAATGCTCTGCAGATTCACCCAGGGGATGTTGAAGGTAGTTCTTACTGATCAGCTGTACTGTGGATCTGAGAGTGACTTTCACAAAGGAGGAATGAAAATAATAACATGAACAATTTAAAAAGTACATTTGGTTCTGCACTTGCAACAACACTCATCCTGATAATGATGTGTTCTTATAGGTAGCAGCCAAATGTACTGTGTTGCTCCATCCTTTCAGGTTACCTAGGCTGGAAAGGAGTGAATTTTGTACTGTGGCAGCTTTGCACATTGGAACAGGGTGGGTGTGTTATCCCTATGAGGTTGTAGGAGCAGCTTTGCCATGGCCACAGACCTTCTCAGTAACACCGCCATCCTAGGTTTTCATTGTTTGTCCATGACTGTACACCCTTTAGGTCCTGTCTGGAGCAAGATGCTTTTCACACTCTTTAATACTTAAGCAAGAAGATTCTTCACCAAGAAAGAGTTAAAACAGAGGTCTAAATATGTCTGCAATGGCACAGCAGTGTCCACAAATCTCTTGCAAACATAGGGGATGCTGGGCTCCAAGGTAGGCTCCTGGTCTTGCTAGGAAATTCATAGGAATGAAAACCTCAACCAAAAGAATGCATAAAGAAACATATCAATTAGGTCATTTTCATCTACAAATGGGTTTTCTACCTATACTTCAGACTGCGTTGATGCTTTGTATAATCTGAGTTCACTGGTGTCTCCTTTCCTCGGTTACATTTGGACACGGGCACTCTTGTTTTACTCCCATTCATTTTGGATTTTCCCCTTCTGATCTTGGGATATGATCCTTCCAGAGCATTTAATATTACACTTCCCTACTGCTCCGTGCAGCAAACATATGCCCTTTGACCCAGAAACTGTTAGGCCACATCTGATTCTTTGATATGTCCCCTTCCATGGAACTGTGCAATTTTGTTTAATCTAGAAACATAAATCAGACAGCCATCTTTTAGCTATTACAAGGCATTGAATGAAATAAGTTATTATGAGCAGCTCCTTGGCATAGATCATGTCATGAAGTAAAGGCAATGTATTCTGATTGAAAATTGCAGTCGTAAGTCCCAACGGAGGGTCATGTGTCTTAGCTGCTATCCTTCTCGGTAGAGGGAAATAAGTCGGGGGAGCTCAATCATGAGAAAGAGCAGAAGTTAAACAAGGGACAGTGGATAATCCTTTAGCAAAAAGAGGGTAGAGTGCACTGATGGAGCAGAGCTGTAAGAAGAATCTAAAAGCCACAGATAACCCCAAAAACTTAAAGCCTTCATCATCTGATTGCAGAGCCCCAAACAGGAAACTATAGTCCTCACCTAGCTATCACAATGCAAAAAGTGACTAGAGCTATACTCGCAATACATTCTCGCTATTACAATAGACAGCTGAGGCATTCATATATGTCTCAGGATATACAAAATCCTAAGGTTTCAGGTTTTAGCAAAGCAGTCATTCAGGTGACGCACAACGTATAGGCACAAGCAGACTTATTGAAGAAGCTCATGCATTAGACTAAAGAACTACAGTTTGGAAGCGCAGCTATGATAGACTAAAAATTTAAAGAGGAAAATACCTCTTTAATTACACTGACTATTATGGTTTGCCTCTAGCCAGCAGTGCCTTTAGAGGATCAAGCATCACACAACAGGGCAAAGAATGTAAATGCTCAGGCCTCTTAAAGCTAAGTAATCAGTTTATACGGATCTTTCAAGTGCCAGCCTCTCTTTTTTGGTAAAAACATGACTGTCTTGGAGTTCCACTGTCTTATTAGTTGTTCAAGCTTCTTCACATAATCCTGCCTTGATTTAAGACTAGCACCCTTCTTTACCAACTTTCTCATGTTGATTGTGAATAGCAAAATTCTTTGCAAGAAATAAAAAAGACACAACCATCCCTAAACACAAGACAATCACCCAATATTCATAGGTTCAGAAGCACCACTGAGTGCTCTCGATATCCAAGACTTTTGTTTGACATCTTCCCAGAGTGTCGCAAGTGTTCAGCTCCATAGAAAATGTAAATTTAATCCTTAAAATGTTTTGCAATCTCATTCAAGCCTGACAAGATGGTTACCAAACACCAGGATAGAGTTGTGGAATTTTTGCACTGCTGGGAGTTTCTCAAACCGGTTACACATGGCTTGTTGAAACACTTGTTACCACCTATGAGTAAATAGCCGTTGACAAATTATGCAGAGGTTTCTTTTTAATTAAAATCATTATTTTTAAGTTCCTCTGAATAATACTATTCTATTTATAAAGATGGAAGCGTGGATTACTCACCAAGTCTGACAAATCATTAGAATCTATTGGAAGGCCTCTTGTGGCACAGCTGCGACAAAAGGAAGCAGTACTAGCCATACTGTCCATCAAATCCTCGGGCAGCACTATCCTTACCCGTCCCCAGGACATAGTCTGCATATTTGCTGACTTTTACCGGACTCTTTACACCCCCGAGATGGTAGAAGACCCTGCCCAATTCACCGCATTCTTTGATGGCATACCCAGACTCAATGATGACAGCGGGAGCCTACTAGAGGGCAAAATTAGTAAATAGCAGATTGCCCAGGCCATTTGTACACTTCCCTACCATAAAGCACCAGGGCAAGACGTTTTCCCTGTGAAATTCTATAAATGGGCAGATGAGGATGTGGTTGACTCCCTATATGAAGCCTTTCGGGAAACAGCATGCAATGGTTTCTTAGGTTCCATCGCCAACAAAGCGACAATACCAGTCCTTCATGAACAGGGAAAGGACCCTCTGCTCTGTGGTAGCTATAGGCCCATCTCTCTAATGAATAGAGCTTTCAAGATCCAAGCGGGAGTACTAGGGGCCTGCATGCAGAAAGTGATCCTGACCCTCATACATCATATCAAGTTGGATTTGTGCCCTGTCGATCATCCAGGAATCATCTCCGCACCCTTGGGCACACCCTGTGGTTGGCCAAAGACCTGCAGGATGAGGCCCTTGCTCTATCTCTAGACGTCGAGAAGGCATTTGACAGGACTGAATGGTGTTACCTCTTTGAGATCCTGCAATGCCTCAGCCTGGGCAACAATTTCATAGCTAAAGCATGCTGGCTTTATGACTCACCCACAGTGCAGGTGAACTGCAGAGGCTTCCTGTCGGAGCCGTTCCCCATTAGGCGTGGGGCTTGACAAGGCTACCCACCATCCCCACTTCTGTTCCTCGTGGCCATGGAGCCCCTGGCGGCTTCCATCTGACATGCTCTGCTCATATTGGGAGTCCCCATATTAGGGGCAAGTCCACAATCTATCTTTATGGGAATGACATCCTACTTAACCTCACGGACCTCCCGAATGTACGGAACATCCTCACCAATTTTGCAGTGTCGTCAGGTTACAAAGTAAACTGGGACAAAAGCAAGGCACTACCCTTTTCCCATGTGACCACGCTTGTGGCTATAGCAGACTTTCCCATCCAATGGACGCCATCCCGCCTCAAATACCATGGGATTTACTTTAACAGAGGCCTGGACCATATACTTGCAGACAATATTGACCCCTTGCTCACATGCACGAAACAGGATTTTGAAAAATTGATTGGAAAGGATTGTAAACTACCATCTTGCCTGGAATGTTACCCCAATGTTCATTGTATGTATGTTTGTTTTTGCCCATGTGTCACTGGGATCATGCTAGGCAGGACCCCAGAGCTCATAATGTATGCCCTGTATGTGTTCCCTGTGTGGTGCCTAACTGTATCACTGAGGCTCAGCTAACCAGAACCTCAGTGTTTATGCTCTCTCTGCTTTCAAAATTGTCACTACAGGCTAGTGACTAATTTTACCAATTGTCATTGGCACACTGGAACACCCATATAATTCCCTTGTATAAGTACCTAGGTACCCAGGGTATTGGGATTCCAGGAGATCCCCATGGGCTGCAGCATTTCTTTTGCCACCCATAGGGAGCTCAGACAATTCTTACACAGGACTGCCACTGCAGCCTGCGTGAAATAACGTCCATGTTATTTCACAGCCATTTTTCACTGCACATAAGTAACTTATAAGTCACCTATATGTCTAACCCTCACTTGGTGAAGGTTAGGTGCCAAGTTACTTAGTGTGTAGGCACCCTGGCACTAGCCAAGGTGCCCCCACATCGTTCAGGGCAAATTCCCCGAACTTTGTGAGTGCGGGGACACCATTACACGCGTGCACTACACATAGGTCACTACCTATGTGTAGCGTCACAATGGTAACTCCGAACATGGCCATGTAACATGTCTAAGATCATGGAATTGTCACCCCAATACCATTCTGGTACTCTAGCACAGAACCCAGGTACTGCCAAACTGCCTTTCCGGGGTTTCCACTGCAGCTGCTGCCAACCCTTCAGGCAGGTTTCTGCCCCCCCCCGGGGTCCTGGGCAGCCCAGTCCCAGGAAGGCAGAACAAAGGATTTTCTCTGAGAGAGGGTGTTACACCCTCTCCCTTTGGAAATAGGTGTGAAGGGCTGGGGAGGAGTAGCCTCCCCCAGCCTCTGGAAATGTTTGCTGGGCACAGATGGTGCCCATCTCTGCATAAGCCAGTCTACACCGGTTCAGGGATCCCCCAGCCGTGCTCTGGCGCGAAACTGGACAAAGGAAAGGGGAGTAAACACTCCCCTGACCAGTACCTCCCAGGGGAGGTGCCCAGAGCTCCTCCAGTGTGTCCTAGACCTATGCCATCTTGGATTCAGATTTGTTGGGGCACAATGGACTGCTCTGAGTGGCCAGTGCCAGCAGGTGACGTCAGAGACCCCTCCTGATAGGTGCTTACCTCTTTCAGTAGCCAAGCCTCCTTTCTTAGTGGCCAAACCTCCTTTTCTGGCTATTTAGGGTCTCTCCTCTGGGCTATTCCTCAGATAACGAATGCAAAAGCTCACCAGAGTTTCTCTGCACTTCCCTCTTCGACTTCTGCCAAGGATCGACCGCTGACTGCTCCAGGACACCTGCAAAACCACAACAAAGTAGCAAGTCGACTACCAGCAACATTGTAGCACCTCATCCTGACGGCTTTCTCGACTGTTTCCTGGTGGTGCATGCTCTGAGGGCTTTCTGCCTTCCCCCTGCACTGGAAGCCAAGAAGAAATCTCCTGTGGGTCGACTGAATCTTCCCCCTGCCAACGCAGGCACCAAACGTCTGCACCAAACGTCTGCATCACCGGTCCTCTGGGTCCCCTCTCATCCTGACAAGCGTGGTGCCTGGAACACAGGCGCTGGGTCCAAGTGTCTTCCACAGTCCAGTGGCCCTTCTGTCCAAATTTGGTGGAGGTAAGTCCTTGCCTCCACACGCCAGACAGCAAAGCTGTGTACTGCGTGATTTGCAGCTGCTCCGGCTTCTGTCACTTCTCCAAGGTTTCCTTTGTGCACAGCCTAGCCTGGGCCCCAGCACTCCGTCCTGCATTGCCCAACTCGTTGAGTTGGACTCCGTCGTGGGACCCTCGATTTGTGACTGAGTTCACAGATCTACTAAGTGCCTGCTTCTGTACTTCTGCGGGTGCTGCCTGCTTCTGCGGGGGCTCTCTGAGTTGCTGAGCGCCCCCCGTCTCCTCCAAGGGGCGACATCCTGGTCCTCCCTGGTCCCCAGCAGCACCCAAAATCCTCAACCGCGACTCTTGCAGCTAGCAAGGCTTGTTTGTGGTATTTCTGCCTGGAAACACTTCTGCAACATCCAGCAAGCAGGACATCTTCCATCCAAAGGAGAAGTTCCTAGCCCTTTTCGTTGTTGCAGAATCTTCGGCTTCTTCCACCTGGAGGCAGCCCTTTTGCACATTCATCAGGGGTTTAGTGGGCATCTGCCCCCCTCCCCCCCCCAGACACTTTCGTGACTCTTGGATTTGGTTCCCTTCCTTTACAGGTCCTCAGGTCCAGGAATCCGTCTTCAGTGTTTTGCTGGTGCTTGTGGTTCTTGCAGAATCCCCTATCACGACTATTGTGTCTTTCTGGGGTAGTAGGGTAAATTTACTCCTACTTTTCAGGGTCTTGGGGTGGGGTATTTTGGACACCCTTACTGTTTTCTCACAGTCCCAGCGACCCTCTACAATCTCCCAGAGGTCTGGGGTTCATTTGTGATTCGCATTCCACTTTTGGAGTATATGATTTGTGTTGCCCCAAGACCTATGTCTACCTATTGCATCCTATTGTGATTCTACATTGTTTGCACTACTTTTCTTACTGTTACTTACCTGTTTTGGGTTTGTGTACATATAATTTGTGTGTATTACTTACCTCCTAAAGTGAGGGTAACCTCTGAGATATTTTTGGCATATTGTCACTAAAATAAAGTACCTTTATTTTTAAGAACTCTGAGTATTGTGTTTTCTTATGATATTGTGTTATGTGATATAAGTGGTATAGTAGGAGCTTTGCATGTCTCCTAGTTCAGCCTAAGCTGCTTTGCCATAGCTACCTTCTATCAGCCTAAGCTGCTAGAAACACCTCTATTCTACTAATAAGGGATAACTGAACATGGCACAGGGTGTAAGTACCACAAGGAACCCACTATAAGCCAGGCCAGCCTCCTACACTCTCACTATGGGGTAGAGGGCAGGCAGTACGCATGGTGATGCTCCCACCTGCTGCCTTTATTGGCCAACTTCTCTGTGCTACGCTCTGTTGATAGGAGTATACGCTCCTTCATATGTGAGCCCTCCTGCCCCCATCTAGCTAGCGCCAAATTGATGGCCCATCGCTCCTGTGGCAGCTTAGACCTACCCTGCATAAAAAACTGTACTATCCCTAAACCTCTCCCAGCTCGGCTACATGCTCCCCAGGACACAAGACCCTCCGCTATGGGTTCAGGCAGAGAATATGCTATTACAATTCCCTCAGGGACTGAGCCCACTCTACATAGATGGGGGCACCATTTTACGACCTGCCAACCCAATGGTGCTGGCCATGATGAAAAACAGACAACGAGCTCATCGCCTGTTTGGAGTAGACCCCCCACCTCCATGAGCATGTGCCGCTTTGGAGCAATACCAGACAACGGATCAATTGTGAGATGTTGGACGGGGGAGACTAGCACACAGCAGGCATCACCCACCTGGGCCAGATCACTGTTGATGGTGCATTATACCCTCCGCAATGCTGCACAATGAGTTCGGCCTCTCCCCGCATCAGGCCTGGAGGCATCTACCACTCCAATGCTGCCTTGCCCACAGTATGGGACCGTGCCCAAGGACCTTGCAACCCTCTCCCGTGGTTTCCTGTCCTAGAGCTTGGGGACACTTCTGCGGTGTAATGTCTGGCCTTAACACCCTCCTGATCCGTCATCGCTTTTCATGCCTCTTTTAAACAGCCTTTGCACCACCTGGCAAACAAAACTGCAAGTTGAATACGAAATGGAAAACTGGGCAGATCTCCTAGAGGCCTGCGACTGCAGAGCAAGTGAAGTCTGTGTGAAATTCTGCCATTTTAAAACGTTCCATGACTGGTACTGAATGCCTGTAAAACTGAGGGCGGCAGGCCTCCTACCCCACATGACCTGCTGACATTGCTCCCATGCCCATTGTGATCTTTTACACATTATATGTGACTGCCCCTTCATCCAGTCCTACTGGGATGCAGTGGGAAGGATGTTGCGAGAGACCCTGCCAATCCCAAACCCACTACCCCTCCCTCTGATCTTCCTAGATGATACTGTTGGATCCCTGGACCTAACTCGTCTCCAGACCTACCTTTTACACACAGCGCTCATCACCAAGCTCTGCATACTCAGACACTGGTGCTCCCCCACACCTCACGATGAGTGGCTTATGGCTATGTACCAGACAGCCTCACACAAACGAATCATCTAAAACCTACAAGATAGAACTGAAATTGTCCTTCAAACCTGGGTGCCCTTTCTCCAAGCAGAAGTGCACCAACCATAAAAAACCCTTATTCCTGAGTCCCCCCCCCCGTCACCTCACCTCATTTCACTTCACGGTACACTTTATACTTTACACTTTCACCCTTACACTTTACACCTTGCACTTCATACTTTGCACTTTACACCCTAAGCCTCATATTTTCCACTCTCCACACCTTAATCTATACATAACAACTTATCAAGTATCCCTTCTTGCTTTATTCTTTATTTCTTATCACTTCCTTACCATGGCACTTGACTACATTATCGCTCTGAAGCCTTATCACTTTCCCATCCTACAGCTTTTTCAACCTCTCACCTTGCCGACCTCTCCTCTTACTGCCTTATCACTCTATCACCCTGCCATTATGCCCCTTCTTTTCTTCCCATTTTCCTCTCCCCCACCCCTCCTTTTCCCGTGACGATACTAATGAACATCTGAAACGGTCAAACGACTGCCCGACCTACTACTGTTCATTGGCCCCTACCCATTAACATGACCTGAGAAGCCCCTCCCATCGATACTGACCAGCCCAACCAGGATGCCCCCTCCCCCCGCACGCACACAGAAATCCTTCTATTGGTTATGCCTTCTCCTCCATCTTACTTGAGGCACGGACCCATATTACCTCCCAGCGTACCACGATCCCAATGTTTTATGGCCATGTCTGTGCCATGAACATGTAACATTGATTTTTCCCATTTAACCATAACTGACTCCTATGCTGTGCACTGTGTCTTGATGATTTAAACAATAAAGAATTGCAAAACAAAAAAATGAATCTATTATAGGAAATTCTAGGGATTCAATTGTCATGATTGTAAAAGTCTCCTCTCTGCAAATTGTATCTTCCTGACAAAGACATTTGTATGCACCTCTTTATTCCCCTACGACCCCAGTCCTATTGTCTTGTTAGTTTAGGAATATTTAATTACGAAATATTATTTTTTTAAATCATATCCTTTAATCATTCATTAGCGTTACGGCCAGAGCTGCCGACTTTGGAGCTGAGTAACTAGGTTCGAGTACCGACGTTGGCTCAACATCAGTGATTCTGGGCAAATCATGTAATCTCCCCGTGCCTACCAAAAAATGAATGTGCCCTTGTGTAACGTAGTATTCCAATATCTTAAGGTTGAGTTTGTGCTATATAAAACCGCAAAAAATAATAATAATTAACACCCTCTCATCATTTCATCTCACTTGCAATGTCATAAGGATATTTCTTTACTTCTTCCACAATAAATAAATCCTTCACATTCCACGAAGATCTTGACCACATCAAAGTCTTTTTTTCTAGTCATTCTGTATTATGTACAGAAATGCATACTCCCACTGTTTACATTTATTATGGATAGTCTGCACTTGGAAGATGGTGCATCCTGGCCAGTGCTAAATGTATAAAATATATGTGCAGGTGCACTGAGTTTCTTAGGAGCATGTCGCTGGTGCTGCCAAATGTGCTAAATACTACACCTATCTTCTCTCAGGTCCTCTCCATGCCTCTTCCTTTCACCACCACACGCTTCCTGTTTTCATTGTACTCTAGCACCTTTTTTTCATCCCTGTTTTCAACCTTTATCACTGTTGTGGTGTCTTTTTCTGTCTTCTCAATAATGGCTTTTCAGCTCTTCTCTTGTACCCCAGGAGAGCTTGATGATGAAGAATAAGGCCCTGTCCTTCAAAATAACCAAATGGAGCACCACAAGGTCCTTAAATCTTCCTATGTGTTCCAACTGAGGAAGCAGAACAGACCTTCCATGATCAGTATGTACAAGTGTTTGGATCAGGTTCAGTTCACCACTGTCCATATCACTGACCGTAAGTTATCAGGTTCCCTGGTACTTTACTGGGCACCAGGAAACATCAGTAGCATTCACTGCAGCTAGCACATATCTTCATAGAAATCCCTGATTGCCCATTTTCTATTTCTTCAAAGGAATGCTATTACAGCCAGTGCTACATTTTAAGTAACTTTTTTTATTTGCCATATTAACAGAGACTCTCTATCCTTGTACTGCAACCTAAGATTGAGCACAGATTTCTGTGCAGACAGAGAGCAGATTCTAAAGCCTGTCTGTTGGCTAGATTTTCTCACATTCATTAAAGAGGCAACAGTATATTACACCAGATTAGGAAGAGCTGCTTAAGATCAGGACTTGTGAACTGTATGAGCTAAACATCTCTAGTTGTCTCTGGAGATACTTTTCTGAGTTTTTTTAAATCATAAATAAATATTACTGTGAGCCAAGTTAAAGTCCCATTATTTCCATGCGGTGCGCTCCAAATGCTCCGCCACTGATGCCAGTGTAGAGGTAAGGAAACACAAAGGACAGTTTTATCACTGCAGTCCTGATATCTAGGATCTGGGTACAGTAAGAAGAACAAAGATCTCAGATGGAAATCCCCCAAAATGTTTACCTTTGACAGTCCTCCCCATCCGCAAAATTCCCTCTTTCAAAGAGAGGTGAAACAATTACCTTGTCAACTATATATGTTCTCCTCTCTGTTATCTCTGCTTTTTACATTAGCTTTAAAACTTGTTTTTCGAGGCATTTGTATAAGCCTTCCTTTCACATTGTCCAAGTTAGATTTTGGAAATCCAGATTGATAGCAATTTTCAGTGGCTGATGTTGCACCTGGCCCTTTTTGCAGGGTCATCCTCAGTCTTTTTGCCTCCTTCCTCCTAATTTTTCTCACCATTTTTTGTTGGCTTTAGGACTCTGGGCACTTTACCACTGCTGAAACAGTGCTAAAGTGCATATGCTCTCTGTGTAAATTGTACTGTTGATTGGTTTATCCATGACTGGCATATTGGATTTACCAGTAAGTCCCTAGTAAAGTGCACTACAGGTGCCCAGGGCTTTTAAATCAAATGCTACTAATGGGCCTGCAGCACTGGTTGTGCCACCCACATTAGTACCCCTGTAAACATGGCTCTGTGTGTGCAGTTTTAAACTGCCAGTTCGACTTGGCAAGCAGGCCTATACATGTCAGGCACCCCTAAGGTAGGCCGTAGGTAGCCCCAGGGGCAGGGTGCAGTATATGTTTAAGGTAGGTCATATACTAGGGTGTTTTATATGTCTTATCAGTGAAATACTGCCAAATTCGGTTTTCACTGTGCAAGGCCTGTGTCTCTCATAGGCTAACATGGGGACCGCCTTTAAATAGCCTTAAAGCGCAGTTTCCCTTTGAGAGCAGATGAAAATAGGGAGTTTAGGGTCTTTGAACTCACAATTTAAAAATAAATTTTTAGTGAAGTTGGTTTTTAAATTGTCTGTTTGAAAATGCCACCTTTAGAAAGTAGGCATTTTCCAGCTTTGGTCCTGTGACTGCCTGTTTGTGGATTGTCTGTCTGGGTCAGTTTGACAGTTTGGATGTTTTGCACCGCTCTAGACAGTGACACAAAGGGGGCGGGGTGTAGCCTGCATATCCTGATGAGCCATATGAGCTAGAGGGGAGGGGAGGGGGGAGTTGTCGTTCACACCTGAAAAAACTGTGCCTGCCCTCACACAATGCAGTTTCCAACCCCCTGGTGTGTGTCTGGGGCCTGGCCTGGACAAGGAGGAATCTCACAAAAACTTGAGACTTTGCTTTGAAGTTTGCCAACTTCAAAGGCAGAAAGGGGTATAAGAAGAAGACCCAAAACCCCGGACTTTTAGAATCTTTCTGGAATCAAGAGGAACCTCTGCCCAGGAGAAGAGTTGAAGGTGGAGTACTGTCCCTTTGCTGTGTTGCTTTGCTAATCTGGCCTGCATTTGCCACTTCTGCCTGAAAAGATTGCAAAGAGTGAACTTTGCTGTGTCCTGCTTGAGAAAGCTCTCCAAGGGCTTGGAGTAGAGCTTGCCTCCTGTTGGAAGTCTCAGGGACACCAAAGACTTCAGTTTCCTTGACCTGCAGCACTGGGAACTGTGTGTTCAGTGCTGTAGAAGAATTAAAATCACAGCGCCGCCGCCAGTGATGCTGCTGGCCTGCACCGTGATCTGCCGATAACACACAGAGCCGCACTGCCCCACTTCGCTCCGCGACCCTGGTCTTACCAATGCAGTCATCAGGTGACTGCACCGAGCTGCTGCTCGCACCGCAACCCATGGGCCCTGCACTCCGGCATCGCCTGCTCACACCCGTAGCCTGGGCCTCCCCGATGCCGCCGCTCCTGCTGACTCCGGCACCACTGCCTGCACCGTGGCCTGTGGACACTGCTCATGAGGAGCATGAAGCACCGTCCTGCACCGCAGCTCTAGCTCACTGACGCCAGCACCATCAACTCCAGTGTTGTCACCAGGCATCCCTGCCTGCACCGTGGCCTGTGGACACCGCCCGTGAGGGTCACGAAGCACCATCCCGTCCCACACCGCTGGCTTGGGCTGACCGACAAAAGCGCTTCAGCAACCTGTGGTCACCGCACTCTGCACCGCCCCGCTTCACACCCCAGCCCTGGTCTCCCTGACGTCGCTGGACACCGTCACCGAGCCGCTGCCTGCACCGTGACCTGTGGGCACTGCACATCGCATCGTCCCACTTCGCACACAGCCCCGACTCCATCCACACCGGTGCACCTAACTTCATCAGCCCGGAGTTTGATCCGCAACGTGTGTAAACTTCAAGGGCCCGACGACTCCCGCACCGACTCTGGAACCGACACCGCAACACCAGCAACGCCACTCTCCGGAGCTCACCGCAAGGATCACGACACCCTGCAAATCCAAGGTACTGTTTGTGGGTCTTCCTGACACCGTAGCTGGCCTGCAATGCCACGGCCGGCCTGAACTGTTGGTTTTGTTGATCATGACGCGGTGATAGCCCCAGGTGGAGCTATTGACTTCAAGGAACTGTATTTTGGGGGAAATCTTGCAGAATTCATATTTTTATTACTGTATGTTGGATTTTTATCGTATTCGATCTTGTTTTATATAGATAAATATTGGCGTTTTTTTCTAAAACTGGTGTGGTGTCCTTTTGTAGTGTTTTCACTTATTACTGTGGGTTATGTGCAAATGCTTTACACATTGCTTCTGAGATAAGCCTGACAGTTCGTGCCAAGCTACCAAAGGGGTGAGCAGGGTTATCTGAGCAGGTATCTCCCTTATATTGACTAGAGTGAGGGTCCCTACTTGGACAGGGTGCAAACCGATAGCCAACTAGAGACCCCATTCCTAACAGCTGAGCTCTACTGGGATTTATCTTTGTGTGTAGGTTCTTAGGCATATTTGCTCTGTATAATATTGGTATGTACAAGACCTGACCGACAATATATGCAGTGTGTAGATGATCTTACTTGCACTGAGTGACTGAGATCAGGGTGTTGTTTATGTATCTAGTTCCCAGGTTGATAGTGATCTTACATGCATTTACTCACATAGTACGGTTGTAAAATTAGCTCACTAAGTTGTGTATATATGTTTTTATATAATTTTCACCCATACATTTGCCCAAATTGGTTTGTGAATGATTTTTATCTATTTAAAGCTCTCTGATCCTCTTTGGAATTGTGTATGCTACAATAAATACTAAGGTGCAGATAAATTACTAGCAGGATTACCTTTGAAACTGCTGGGTGATCCATGCATCTATGAGGCCCATGTACTTTTCTCATTTGCATACCAAGGCTGTGCAACTTACACACCGACTGGTTTGCGAACAGGAATGAAATTTGCGGTGTGACCTATGTCATAATAGATGGTATCATAAATTCTCTATTTGCATAAATGCAAAAATGACCTGCTTAATGAATATTAATTAGGCATGTTACAATGTGCGACCCCCCCTGTGAGTTTCTGCAAATGCAGTGATGATGGCCTGCAAGAGAGCAGAACTCCATCACTTTCTTTGGTCTCTGAAACAGGATATTTTTTTAAAGGAGCCCAAGCCCATTGAAGGGATTGGTGCTCCTTTTTTTTTAAAGAAAATTTTTTTTTTTCCGGTTTGGACAGACATCAGGAAGTAGTCCGGTGGACCTTTGCCTGCCTCTCCTGAGACCACTGATTAGATTCACAAAGGTTACAACTTCTCTTTGAGAATCGGCTACCAACATGACTTGCAGGTCGTTAATTCATCATTGGTTTGCAACTACAGTTACAGTCACAAACAATTATTACATTACTTTCCGCAGATGTGGGGGGGGGGGGGAAGGGCTCTTTCACACTCCCTTCTACTTGTGATTAGGAAAGGTTTGCATAAGACTTTTACAAGTCTGTTCGAATTTATCAATTTATTAAAGGTTTCGGATACGTGGGTGAAAAACCTGTGATTCTGCATGTCACCGGGTTCGCTACTGCAAAAGGCGCTTGTACATTGGGCCTCAGGAGAAAAAGCTTGTCTGGTGAGTCATGGGAAGCAAGGACCAGTCAGCAGTGTTAGCTACTCACCATGATGGACAGTGTGATAAGTGAGCACCAGTGTCTTCACACTGGAAGGCAGTGTGAGAAGCCGGTGGGTAGTATCAGAAGTCTGCTTCTGCAGGCAGTATCGGCAGATGGCATTGCTGGGCTGGGTGAGATATCCAGAATTGTGGATGGTGCTTAGAGGTCGGCACTAGCTGATGGTGGGCAACACAAACTGCCATTGCGGATAGTGTGGGACAGTGGCAATGGCAACAGTAGTGTGCAAATTCATGCTTCTGTGCCCGTCGGTGTGAGAAGCCAGGGCAAATAGGCAGTTTCAGACCAGGTCGCTGGTAAGTAACACGAGGAACCGGAATATTTTTAGAAAAAGAAAAGTGGTAAAAATGCATATATCTTAAAACTGTTAACTTTGTACATCAGATTTCTTTTTTTAAACAGGCTTTAATGAAAGCAGAGGAATATGTAACGGTCGCTCAACTGACAACGGCTGCAAAGTGGTGAAGAACCCCATCCACACGGGGTGCGCAAAAGGAAATAAGTTCATTAAAGAACCTATCTTGAAACATCCAAATCTGGGGAAGGATTTGTAGTAGAGGAAGAAACAGCTTGTACTGTATTATTTTGTAACTGCATTTACATAGCGCTTACTGTAATTGACGAAGCTGTGAAGTATATGTCAGGCAATGCGCTGCTACGGAACAAATGTTTTTTTCATTGATTAATGGGATTTGTCTTGTGCTCTTAAGGAGCCCATTTAATGCATTTACTCCAGGTTTTATATTGCAGATTAAATTAATAGGTGTTAGGGGTGATCATTCGTGAAGAGTTATGTGAATTTGTACAGCTTTTTGGTGATATTAATAGATGAGCTACAGGAGATTGAATATTGCTGGGTTCACAGTTATGACTTTTAAAGGACAGGCAGAAATACAATACAATATTTGGGATTAAGAAAAAATGCTTGTGACTTAGAGTAGGCAGTGCAGAAAGAGGGGGGGGGGGTGCAGAGAATTGAAGGTAAAGTTCATTTGAAAGAAAAGGAGATATGACCATTGGACGTTTTACGTTTAGATCAGTTTTGCTGGTGATACAGATGCATAAAGTTGAGAATTACTGAATGTCATTCAAATCTAAGGTATAAAGACTTGAGATCAACTGTTGAGAAACACTTTGTTGAGCTTTCTCGCAATATTTCACAATCAAGATTTCAGACTTCCAAAGTAATCCTACCAGCTTTGGTTACCCATCTTAAAAATTACTGAAAAGAAAAGGTTAGTAAACCATAGTCTGACGTCCTTAAAGAGAGCCTGGACTTTTCATGTTTTTTATAAACCCAGAAACGTGCATACTGTGTATGCAAGCATCGTTAATTGTAATAAAGCGCAAAGAAACTTGAGGGATGTAAGTAGGGAGAAGGTGGAAGAAAAAAACGAGAAAAAAACATTTGAAACAATTCCGTTGATGGTTAATGCCCACGGATTCATGTTATGTTGTTAATTTTTTGGGTAACTGTTTGGAGAGAACATAATATATGGATAAACATATATGTGCAGTTGAGCCATCAGGTATGGCTTGCTGATTGAGGGGTGATGGCGTTGATGGGTCTGTTTTCCATGATATACCATGTGGTGCCATATCGTGGCCTGTTGTGTGCTGCTATCATGACGACCTAATAAAATCTGTTTTAAACAAAGATACTGTTTGCTGATGTGTTTGACTAGCCCATCAAGTGATATTGACTAGAAGTTTGAGTGATTAATGTACCGGTTGTTTACATATTTTTTTACACAAACATGTGTCTTGATAAAGGAATAATTACTATGTTGAGGTAACACTTATTTGTGGATGAAAACATTTGAAAACCGTTTTGTCGTCAAATTTTGAAGGTAAAGAAAATCGTATGTAATAAAATGTATGTAAACAAATGTCTTAGCTTTAAGGAGGCCATCGCTTAACAAGAGTGGAGAGCTTTTATCCATGTTTTATTACAGGGAGTGGGATATGACACAAGTGTGGGCACCCACTGAAAATCGAAACGTATTAAGAGTTACGAAGTGTATAAAAAGTATAGTTATTATTCTGTTTTAGGTTACAGGGCACTCGCTCAGCCATTATTTAGTAACAACCACTCTATACTCTAAATCACGCATATGGAGTCATTTCAATTTACAGCTTGTGCTACAAAAGAAAATTTATATATCAATCTTCATGAACCATTCTTGGGTATTTCTGCTCCTCAAACAATGTAGCATGTGCGTAAATTGGCCTCACCCGTCTGCATTCCAACTAAACAGGTGTTATACGAAAATTTATAGAATAAAAGCAAAAATACAACCCACTTAAGTCTGTCACCAGACCAAAAACAAACACTGCAGGTTGGGCCCTTTTACCTGGGATTTGTGGCATTCCTGGGGCAAGGGAGGAATGCACATTTTTGAAAGCTTGACATGCTGTGTCTCTAGAATGAATGTAAATGAAGGTGGTGCTGTTTTACTCTGTCACACATTTCTACTGTGACCCCTACTTGCAAGAACAAGACACAATGCGACCTTTCAAACCCCAATACTGAGTACATCATTCCCAATACAAAAATAACTAACACAATGACTCAACCCTGGCACTCAGCACAACAACAGATGAACACTACCACTGATTCTGCGTCTAACCAAATAAAAACAATAAACCCAGCTTAGAAACAGACACAGTGACCACTGCCTCAATTTACGTAAACACAATAGCCACTAAGCATTAACGCCGAGCACACTTTCCTCACACTATAGGTATTACTCCTAAACACACATGGTGATTGCCACAACCCTTAAACAACAGTAGCTAACTTGAGATTCGAACACCCCCTCAATTAAAATAACCACAAAATACCAACACGTTACTAGGCCCAGATGAAAAGTAGTTTATGTTGGCGTAATCTTTTGTGATTTATGGCCTCTCACAATACAGTTGTTGTGCACAATGCCCAAGTAATTGAGACTTTGTGTGGGTAAATATACCATCGAATGAGCATTGGATAAACACCAACAAACCAAATGCAAGCTGCTGTCTGCGTCACACGTGCGATTTTTTTTTTTTAACTGAAAAATGCCTCCTTTTGCCAAAAATGGATTTGAGAATGCATTTCGTGCTAATAAATAGTGCAAAAACAGAAGCGAGGATTTTGCATCAAATGGATCATTTTGTGTTATTTTTGGCCATTGTGAGTTATTTCTGCAATTAAAATTATGCACGTTTTGCCAAGACCTAAACACAGCATAATTTCAGAATACAAAACCTAAACAACTGGTAAACCCAAACACTTAACAGAACAACATATAACACAAACACTAAACAACCTCAAAGCAACACCGAACCCCATCAATGATAAATACGAACACTGAGCCCATCAACAGAAAGCATCAACAGTGTAGAAGATACCTACACGCCGCCACTAACTACAGTTCCTAAAATGACAGCAATACATAATGACATCTAATTTCATGTACAATTTACACACACACACACACAAATAAAGAGTGGACAGTAACAGAAACCACAAATATTGAGCAACACCAAAGAAAAAATTATGAACCGAATGACCACAAAAAATAAAAACTGGCACAACTTCAAAACATAAACCCTGACCACAATAGGTAAATGCTAATAATGGACTCATCCACAAGACACCATGTATGAGCACAGCAACACAAAACTCAGCTGATGAGAGGAACTAGAGGACACCAAAATTAGGATTTAACAAAATTAATACAAACACATGCACTAACTATACAAAACAAAAAATCCAGCAGTGAATACAGCATCACAACACTAGGAGACACAGCAATACAGTACTCAGAGAAAGACCCAGCAACATCAAAACACCGGCCCTTGACAAAGCAGTACAGTTCATTTATATTTACGAGCCACAAACCTGGAGGCACATAATCACAAAACATCTGTTCTAACCACAATAACCTCAAAATAAGTTCATTGAACACAACTGCAAAATCGACCACAATAATTCCAATGTTGAGAGTGAAGAATGCCTCTTTAACGTCAAGCGCACCGAGGCCATAATGATTGCACTACAGCGTTACACAGATGTCTGTTAGGATAAGATGAAACCCTCCTCCAAAATAGCATTTTCCTGGCAACAGACAGCTTCAAAGTTGTGCCTTCTATAGACTGCATGTGGCCAGATCGTGCCACAGTCGTAATTAATGTAAACATGATTATCCCATGCATTAATCTGGATGTTCACGGAAGAGCCTGGTAGGTGAACAGGCTGAGCCGCAGGGGCATGCTGAGGCAGAGGGAGACGCCATTTAATTCTTAAGTATTATTTATTTCGAACCGGTTTGTGCTGCAGGTGCAGCGCTCATTATAATTACTGAGCTTTTTATTTTCAGGCGTGGACAATACTTAATTGTGCCAGGCTTGTTGAGGCATGAGCTACCACGGTTACAGGGCATGTGTGATTTGCTACATAATCCGAATTAACAGGTGGAGCTTGCACATGGCTCCCCGGCAGCGGCCTGAGCTGTGGGGGCAGACGGCATGTGTAACAGAGCCATCAACTCGTTGGGTTAATGCGCCTGCTGCAGAGGTCTCTAAGTAATTTGCAGGTTTCAGGGTCAGATCTCTCTGGGACAGACCTAGCCTTTCATCTTTACAGGGGCGATAAAATGAGCGCCCCGAGTTGAATGATGAAAACGTGCATCTGCACAGGAGGAATACAAATAACAATATTAATTGTTACCTAAACAACTCCTAAGCCCCCCCCCCCCCCATCATCCCGACATGGCATATGTATTTGCACCAGGACACAGATTTACGGCTTCACCGAATGATGCTCACCTCCTCTATAATTGACAAAGCCAGTAGGTCCTGCCTTTAAAAGGTGAGTGGCAACATTTTTGCCAGTGCTTGTTGCCAATGCTATTGGCTTCAGCGAAAAGGGAAAGAAAATAAGGAAAACGGTTGGCTGTGCTTAATGATGCTGGTGCCTGAATGCTTGTATGGTTCAATGTTGGAATGGGCTTTGTTATTTATTTTATGAAAAAAATTCCATGATGGCCGCCATCTTGGAATGGTGACTTAAATTATAAAAATATGAACAACCAAAATATCGGCAAGTTGTGGCTGTGTATAGACGGTGCGCACTTCCAGAGTTTCTATTGTCCTGGGTGTCGAAAGTTCATGATAGGAGGTCTTATTAGACAGAAGGGAGTGCTCAAGTGGTAGTACACCCAGCCACAGGGTGTGGTAAGCTGTTACCTGAAAGGTAACAGTCCATGTATGAAAAGAAGAAAACCACGGCACATCACAGGATCAAGGTGAAGACAATTTATTCCTTAGTGATAAATCAGGGCAAAAATCCTCTGATCTCATGAAACGTACTAGATACGTGGTTTGGAAGCACTGTACAATTATTCATGTTTGTGAAGAAACAGCCGACACGTGTTTCGTCATCATTGACTTTTTCAAGGCTTATTAGATATAGGCAATAGGATTATGTTTGAAAGAACTTCAAAAGTCAAGAACTGTAAAAATTGGTACAGATAGTAGCATGGATGTACTCAGAGTCCAAAGACCATGGTAAGTCTGCAAAGCGTCTATGATATTCTGAGCCGTGTGTGTGTGGCGGAGATAGACAGGCAGATAGATTGATACCCAGATAGGTAGGTAGATAGATAGATATATAGATTTTTTTTTTAAGGGTTTTTATTGGCACAGATTAAGTTATCTTCAATAAGTGTTGAAACAGCACGTCACACGCCAGAGGGGTGATTAAGTGAACGCACATTTCTGCTCAGAACACATTATACACAACAAATAGGCAGCCAGATGCTATTAAGTGACAACAATGGGTTGCTTCATTAGATCAGGGATATTTTTCTTAGACTTATTATTAAAAATTGATGTAGGAGCAGCCTTGAAAGCCGATTAGAGTGACATTCAGGAGGTTCCTCCAGAATGATCCATGCCAATAAAATAAACATTACCAAATAGTGTGGTGCCTGGCAGCCCTCCTTGTCTTGCTGCCTTATAGACTAAACCTTTCAACGTAGAAACTTTAGACACTGGAAAGGCTAACAATGAAACAATTGCTGTAGGCGATGACGTCAGTCACAGTTTCATACGTGTTACTTCAATTGCAAATCTTTTAGTTTTCGCTATTCATCTGAAGTGTTTGCTTGGAGTGTGTGCAAAATCAAGGTTGCACCAGCCAATGTTGGAGGGATTGTTTCTAAAATCTGAAGTGCAACCCTGAAGTTGGGTGTGATACGTATTTAATAGTGAGTAGATACTTGAAAATATGCGCCTTTACAGCGGCTGATTAACAAATTGCAAATAAGTGTTAAGACACATTTAGTAGTGCTCTGGGTAAAAAAGTGTTTTTGTAGCCACTTTTGGATTTGTTATTAGTAATTACACGAGCGAGAGACGGAGTGAGCAGCACACGTTAGACAGCAACAAGGGGCAAATGTGGGAGAGATGCAGGACACGGAGCTGGAAGACCCATATACTCTCATGGAGTGCTTCACCAAAAGGTAAAAAAAGTAGGTCCCTTAACATGAGCAGGAGAAGGACACAAGCCAGCTAATCAAGAGCCAATAGGTCCAAAAGACAAAAATTACTGGCTATGCCAATGCTTGTTTGTGGAACAAGTTATCCTTGCAACCTTTGGTTCTGCATTGATGAAACGGTTTGGAGTTAACAACTCACAAAGGCTGCAGCAAGCAAAAGTTCGAGCTTATTCAGAACATGCAGTAAAGTTGTGGAATGCAGTTGAACCTGTATTTAAGACTGATTGAAAACAACCTTGCCTTTAAAAAAATAATCTTAAAGACACACCTTTTCTCACCAAACCAGTTAGTAGGTCACTTGAGACAAGAAAGATAAAGCTGGATAAATAACATATGCCAGTGCTACTCTGTTGCATGCGGCAGTGTCACCAGGGTACCAATGGCCCTGGTGCACGCAAGCAAGGTGAATGCCTCTCATCTGCTGCTCTTTAGGTAATAAAATACTGCAATATTTTTGCCTCAGTCAGTCCCTCTGGCCCATACCACTGCACCTGAAGCACCACTGATTGCTATGCCCCAAGTTTACTGGTAAATGTTGTGATACATAGACAGCATTTACATAACATTCTTGATCTATGGGCATGATCC
The DNA here is from genome assembly GCF_031143425.1 of Pleurodeles waltl. Taxonomy (NCBI): domain Eukaryota; kingdom Metazoa; phylum Chordata; class Amphibia; order Caudata; family Salamandridae; genus Pleurodeles; species Pleurodeles waltl. The sequence continues at coordinate 662,141,265 of NC_090451.1, forward strand.
TGATCTGTGAGTTGGGTGGCTTGAAGAATTGAGGGAAGCTGTAAAATGAGGGAAGATTTCAGATTATGGGTCCTATTCAGAATGTGATGCTTTGCCTGCTCTCAAGATGTGTTAGGAATGATTAAGGACACCTTCCTTCTGTGCTAGACACTTTCCTTCCAGCGGCCACGCCTCCCACACTGGTAGTTTATTGGGGGTAGGCGCATATTCCATCAATGACTGAGCGAAGATGACATGAACCCTGATTCACTTGAGCAAAATGGACCCATTCCCTCTGTTTGGTGGTAACAAAAGAAAGATATTTGTGGTGCAGTGGGCCACGGGACCTGGAGAACTATTAGCAGGTCCATCCCGTCTAGTACATTCCAAGCCTTATCACTTTACTGCAGCTACATTACTCTGTCAACAGAGGCAGCAGGACATTAGCTAGTTCTATGTGTGGATACAAGGAGGGAAAGTTGCCTCTCTACTCAACAGCTGATGAGAAAGGAATGCAATGTTTAGGAAATATTTGTAGGAATCATTTTAGGACTAGCACACCACCAAAGCAATGGATGGATGTATTGGACAACACCACTCAAATTGTTTTGGAACCCATTTGCCATCCCTACTCTCTTCCTTTAATTTGTTAGTCCTTTCCCGGTACTCACAAGCTGTCCAGTGGATGCTCACCATGGCCTGCTCACCTTCGGAGGCTAGGTCTCAGCCATCACAAGGACTACATCAGAGAAGATTTACAGGTTCATGTTTGGGAGGCTGCCATGTCTATCTGAATTCTGTCACCAGTCAGCTGTACACCACAAACTGGTCATAATATGTACATGTTTGCCACTATTTGACTCTTCCTGGTTGAAGTGACCAACAAAAGAGAAAGGTCTTTGCTATTCACAAACTGCACTTCTTTATTAAAACAGGCAAAAGCATTGTAGCTGTACTCTGGCTCAGAACGGGAGAAAGTCCGGCACCACACATAGCCAACCACTAGTACTGCAACATACTCCCATGGAAAAAAATTGAGGTAGGAACTTATAATAGAACCCACAGGGAATTATGTGAAAATAAATAACTTATTTTGATGTTTTAAATATAAATACATTTAAGTTATTCTTTAAAAAAATGTAAGTATTATTTTCTTTAAATAAATGTAAAACATAATTGAAATATAAACTAAACTTTATTTTTCAAGTAATTTTAATGAATTCTATTCATAATTATATAAAATGTAGTAATTGTTAATACATAATGAATAAATAAAAATATTGTACATAAAGTGATTTTTTTAAATAAACGTGCAGAAAAAAATATTCTAATTGAATATATTTAATGCACATTTAAGCAATAGTGCTGTGGCACTTTATGTAATTCTACATTTGAAATAAGTATATACATTTAATTTACATTAATATTCATCATAAAAATATTGTAATAATTTATTTTAAGCTTAATACATTTTTTTTTACTTTTCCCTTTTCTTTACAACTTGTAAATGGTGAATGACCAAAGTACAACATTTGCTACTAACTTTAATGGTGAACGTACAAGTGTAGATTTACTCACATGTAGATTTAACTTTGTGAATAGGACCCATGCTTTGCACAACATGTTCAGTGGAAGTAGCTACAAGTTTAATTAACAGTCTCTAGAACCAGCTTCATTCTCACCTGAGTTGAAAAACCTCCTACATTAGACCACTCTTAAAAAGGAAAAACCTCGACTCATTCAACACAGCAAACAACAGGCCTATATCAAATGGACCATTCCTAGGAAAAATATTTGGAAGAGCAGTGTTTTTAAAACTGTCATAATTTACAGAACAAAGTGACAATGTCAGATCAACAGCCAGGCTTCGGACTAGGGAGAGGCAGTATCAAGACGTGATATCCATTTGAGATGACTTATAACTCACAATGGACAAAAAATGAGTGACTGCTCTATTACTTCTGGACCTATCAGTTGCATTTTACACTGTCCACCACTACATGCTTCTACAATGACTCCATCATCTTGGAAAAGTTAAACATGCTGTAAAATGGATAACTTCTTACATGAGAGACAAAGTGTGCTCCAGCTCCTCACACCCAACACAGCGGCATCCTTCAAAGGTCCATCACGTCTTCTCTATTACTCAACATCTACCTACCCTCCGTACCAGACCTGGTTGATTCATTCTATTTTGCCTGTAACAACTATGCAGATAATTTGCAATTCATTTTAAAAGAGGTGTCCCAGAAGACCTCGACAGATTATAACATGATGCCTGCTTTCCACACTTTGAATAAATGGATGATGAGTATCCACCTAAAGGTCGGTTCTACACAGACCATGACTGGGGGACAGTGTAAAAAATGCCAGCCTACCACAAATGGCTAAAGGAACTTGAGGTACTCCAAACAACATCAAGAGAAGTAAGAAACAGAGGGGTAACCAAATCATGGATTCAAATCTACTCTTGATGTCACGTTAACAAGGTCACTTAGAGTGACTTTGCATTGTCCACAGACCATCTCAAGGAACAGGACCACTGTAACTACACATTATATTGAAGGAATACAAAGAAAACAGGACTCTGCGCTCCAAGCTTGCACCACGCACCATCATACCACCTTACTATAAGAAATTAAAAGAAGGCATTGCTTTCTTTGTACAAGCCACTGACCTCTGTATTATAGCTGTTGCCAAGGTACCTACATCATCCCACATCCCTTGGAAAGATAACTGCATCTTAAAGTACAATCTACAATATACAGCTCAGAGATATAGAACACCCAAATAGCAAACTACTTTCTGTATCCAGGTAAGTTAAGAATGGCTGATATATGGCTAGCCTGGGTATTATATAGGTAATGTCAGTTCATATGTAATCCTTTTAGCCCACACAAATACTAATACCATTATACTTAGGGGTCAACAGCCAGCCAACTGTAGCTCCCACAGGCTGCATATTAACTCCCTTATACTGCTTAGACCTGTTACACTCACATAAGATATATTTGTCTGCATCATCCTGTACTGTACTAGCCCATCAACAACTGAACAGGCATGGAATAAATAAAGAGATCTGACACTTCCTGCTGCCCAACAGGAGGAATCCAATCTAGCCCACCACTGCACATCCTAACGAGCAGCATACTATGACCGCTTAACATTATTTTAATGTTTTCAACATTTCAACTATGTAGACACATAGAGGGTCATTCTGACCCTGGCGGCCGGTGGCCGCCAGGGCCACCGACCACGGGAGCACCGCCAACAGGCTGGCGGTGCTCCAACGAGCATTCTGACCGCGGCGGTTCAGCCGCGGTCAGAAGCGGAAAGTCAGCGGCCTCCCGCCGACTTTCCGCTGCTCGTGTGAATCCTCCATGGCTGCGGAGCGCGCTCCGCAGCCATGAGGATTCCGACCCCCCCTACCGCCATCCTGTTCATGGTGGGAAAGCGGCCATGAACAGGATGGCGGTAGGGGGGGTCGCGGGGCCCCTGGGGGCCCCTGCCGTGCCCATGCCAATGGCATGGGCACGGCAGGGGCCCCCGTAAGAGGGCCCCGCAAAGTATTTCAGTGTCTGCCTTGCAAACACTGAAATACGCGACGGGTGCCACTGCACCCGTCGCACCTTCCCACTCCGCCGGCTCGATTACGAGCCAGCATCCTCGTGGGAAGGTCGTTTTCCCCTGGGCTGGCGGGCGGTTTTTCAGCAACCGCCCGCCAGCCCAGGGGAAAACTTGTAATACCCGCCGCGGTCTTTTGACCGCGGCGCGGTATTTCGGAGGGGGGAATTCTGGCGGGCGGCCTCCGCCGCCCGCCAACATTGGAATGACCCCCATAGTTTTAACATGTGATGGCAATGTTAGAACTTTAAAATTAATGTTACGCTTTGCCATCTTGGAACAGTAAATATATTACGGACCATATTTCCATTCTAATATGGGCTCCCAGTAAACATCACACTACGAGTACTCTGTATGTGTAGTATATTTTACTTTGATGACACACAGTATAGTAGCAGGCCCATCCATCCTTGCTTAGAAGCACAGTCATTTTCAGGTAGAAGAATACCTCTCTCAATAGTGCTTATTAAACCACATTCGTGATGAGCACATAAAGTCAGTCAAGTGTCAGCTGTGCTGTCAAGCCGAACGTTAATAGTAGAACCAGTTCTCGTGATTGATTCAAGGATGTGTGCTGCATTAGCTGATGGTACAGGACTGTGATTACCTGTTTAACAGACACCAAGCCCACATTCACAGAATACTGCGCTATCCTCCAAAAATAAATAGGCATTGGCAAAGCCAATAGGTTTTTTGCTTGCACTTAGAGGCAGGTAAAAACAATAAAACTGTATGCTACAAGGCAAAGCTATTAAAAAAAGTAAAACTTTCTCTATATCATGCATGGATGAGAGAAGGAACTGTGATGCCAGAGTGTACTTCTCATATATAACCTAATTCCACAAATTTTCCAGAGAAGATGAAAAGATAGACCCAAACAACTAAAATAAAGAAGGTGAGACTGAAGTACTCCTGTGTGCTGATCCAAGAGGTGGTTGGAAATGTTTCAGGCCTATGGGTGACGGTTAATGAGCTATAGAAGCCAATGACTGAAGGGTGTGAAATAAAGCCTCTTGAAGTATGTGTAAAGGACAATGGGCCTGATTACAACTTTGGTGGTCCAACAATCGGACTGCCAAAGCCACAGGGATAAGACCACCGTCATGCCAGCTGCCTCATCCCCTGTGATATTACGATGTTTCTCCGGACTGACCGCCAGAAATGAGGTAATACACCGTTTCTGCCAGTCAGCTCGGTGGAAAAACTGCAATGGCAATGCCCTTGGCTCCCCTGAGTGAGCCGAGGCGAATGCCATCACACAAGGGTGCCGCCAGCATCCTTGGAATGCAAACTGTCTGCCACATCAGATAGTGCGCATTCAAAGGGTGGTGGGCAGCGGGGCCCCTGCACTGGCTTCCCACCAGCCTTTTCATGGTGAACACTCTGCCATGAAAAGGCTGGCAGAAAGCAAAGTTGTGATCAACACGGCGGATCACCACGACTTTGACTGCTGACAACCTGTCGGGACCCCTGCGGGCACCTGGCCGTCCAACCGATAGGATCATAATATAGGGGTCACCGGGATTGCGGCGGTCTGACCTCCACCACAAGTTTGGGGGTCAATGGACTGCAAAACTCATAATTAGGCCCAATATGTTCACAATGAATGGTGCAAGCACCATTCCACCTCAAACTTAATCGCACACACAGCCACATACACACACTCTCTCACATTCTTTCTTGACGCTGTCTGTTCTTTTCTTCCCTTTTTTTTCACTCTATCTTCCTTTTTCTCTGCCTCTTTTCTCATGCTTTCCCCCACATCACTATAGCCCTCCACCCTGCCTCTCTCTCTCTCTCTCTCTCTCTCTCTCTCTCTCTATCTGTCTGCTCCTTTTTACATTGTCTCCACCTTTCGCTCTATATTGACACAACTGGTAATACTTTATGATAGCCATCTTAACTATTTGAACACTCCTGGAAAGTTATATTTGAGTTGCCCAGAGTTACTTTACATTTTTTGAAAACTTTTATAAAATTCAATTTAATTGGTAAGTTATGTAGTATTTAATAATTTTTTCTCAATTGTTTTATTTTGTTTTCAGTAGACCATGAATGTCATTTTATTTGACGGTTTTATGTACAATGCTTTTTGAAAACTAATATTAGGTTTTAATTACTGATTGAATAGCACAACATTTTACTGGCCTCAATGACATGCAGAGACAACGTAAGGTAGAAAAGGTTGGGACATGATATTAAAGGGCATCAGTGGCTGGCAAAGGAGTCTCACGACATTGGTGGCTACTGTGAGATGATAACCAGCATTAGTGATTGGATGAGCAATTTAATGACGTTGCTGGGACCGTGGCAGGGACTTCATGCCCCATACTGCCTTGCATCAGTTTGAGGTGACAATGCGAGGAGGAGGGGGGGGGGGGGGGCGATGGAACCCTCTGTGCTATAAAGTGCTTCATCATCTCCCAATGCGTAGGACACTTCTGGGACCAAGCAGGGACTTCAAGGGCCATAATGCCTTGTGCCAATACAAGGTGGCAATGCGAGGAGAGGAGATGAGGAGCTATAAAAGCGCTTCATCGTCATCTGCTGCGCAGGACGTGCAGGGGCCGCTCCAAGCCAAAGCCTGGACCAAGGGTCAGCCATCTATGCCCGGAGGAGCCCCGAGGAGGCTGGGCTGGGCCATACCTCTTTGATCTTCTTTAAAAAGGTATATTTGGTTTAACTTCCCTCGTGGTTTGGGCCTGAATATTTTATATTAGTGTAATTCGCTTTGTCAGATTGCAGCTTCCCTTGTTCAATAATACGGGAAAGAAGAAAACCTTTGGCGGTCAATCCACCCCAACTCCCCCCATGAAGGGTAGCTCAATCAGCAGGATGCTGGAGAAGGCTATAGAAGTCATCAGCACTGAGATTGCTTTGATTAAAATACATCTCTCAATGAACTTGGGGTCTGCTTCAGTCTTCCCTCTAAATTAGGCTGTTACAGACTCGTCCCTTGATCCGACGCCTGGTTTTTCTTCACTATGCCACACACCGATTGTGAAAGCTGCCTGCACTGCTGATTCACTTATCGTAGGGGGGAATGATGCCAGTAGCCCTCTATCCCAGCTAACAACTAGCAAGAGGGTCAAGTGGTGAACTCATGTTAAGCATGGAGCTTCACTTAGCCATCTTCATCAGGCTTGTCAGCACACAGCCACGAGCTTTGCACCTCTGGTTCCCATTTCTTCAGCCTCACTGTCCGTTTCCCCTCCTTCCTTGATGGGGATTTTAGGGTACTCGAGCTCCAGGAATTTTCGTATTGAGCGCCTTATGCAAGATTATTGCTTGAAATTTAAGGTGCTCTTTCTGGCTGAGTTTTGTCATTTAACGGATAGACTCAAATTTATAGTCTCAGTTAATCATCCTTTCACAGAAGTTATCTCAATCTTCTTTCAGCTCAAAACCACCCAAATTTAAACCTAGTCCTGCATCCACCTTCTAGTTCCCCGTTTAAAATGCTTCTAATTCTGGATTACCCAGAGGGTCTATTACTGGCACGCATCCTGAAAGCTTCCATAACATGGCACCAGGGCCTGCATCAACCCCTGGGATTAATCCGCTTCCTGATGGGGACAATAAGGCCAGACAAGGGGGGGTACCTGTCTATCTGCAAGTTCTTGCAAATGAATGGATGTGGTTGGATTAGGCCAGACCCATCAGACACACTTGGGGATTGTGAGCTTCGGATCGATTCTAAGGTCGGTGCCTGGGGTAATGTTACCCTGATTCCATTAGGCTATTTCTTTAGGTCGTCTCCATGTCCTTTGCAGGCAGGCCACAGGCCACTCTCCGCGACTACTGACAGTGGTAGGTGCAGCCAAGAGACCATTCCAAATGGTTTTCAAGTTTCACAATTAGCTAGACCACCCAAAGATGTTGCACCTCATGATGGCGATCAGATTTTAAATCACTATGAAGTTCTTCCAGTGTGGACTGACCACTGACCGGAAATAAGGAATCCCTCCCTGCTAGTAATCCTCAGAGAGCCCGGAATTCAAAAAGAGGCCCAAAGTCCATAATTAGGAATCATTATTTTTCCTTTTTAAGCTGGAATGTTACCGGGCTTAGAGATAATTTGGCCAATCCGGACAGTCTTGACTTCATTTCTATATACGCTTTTATTGCCTTGCAGGAAGCTTTGGACACCACCTCATTTTCCTGTGCAAGTTTCGCTTGCTCCTCCTCCCGCCATTCCAGCCACATGTGGCAGGGCTAAGGGCGGATGTTCCATACGGATAAAATGGGATTTAAGAGTGGAAGTGACGGCTATGGACAGAGGAAGTTCATCCTGTATGGCTTTGCTCATCAAGTATATCTCGAGTCCCTTTTACTTTTATATGATTCATTTTTACAACAATGACTTTTTAAATCATGTTTGCGTCCCTTTTGCTCAGTTGTTTTCAGATGTATTAAATGTAAAGCCACCTGAGGCAGTTTTTGTTATTAAAGCCTAATTTCATGCTTGTGAGGACTTTAATGCTAAACTGGCAAGCAATTTCGAAGGGCAGGGACCCAAGTGTTGTGTTTCTTACAGGGGTCAACCAGATAGGAGAGTAAAGAAATTCGGTCGGTATTTGGCTATGCATGATCTTGTAGACATTGTAGAACTGTTTAAGGGAGACGGACCACCTTTGGCAACCTTCAGAGGATCAGGACGGCTGTCAGCCATCGACTACGTTTGAAACTAGAAATATTTCTTCTAGGTTCTCAAAGGGTGCCATTATAGGGACAAAGTGGGGGGATCAAAATGCTTTAACTGCAGTAGGACACCTTCCAGATCTTTGATCAGACAGTCCTGTAGAAATAAATAATCCCTGTCACTCAGAACAGTAATGGTGGTCTTAAGCTTGTATGGCACCTTCAGGAACCAGGGGCCAATCTCACCCTTCTTTTAAAAGCCTACCTTAACGTTTTCTTGAACTGTTTCAGTGAAGATAGTGAGGCGGCGATAGCAGACCACTACGAACATTTATGAGCGTGTATCAGGAACCACCTGTTGAAACCGAACCGAGGGGTACAGGAGAACCATGCTGCCTTGATAGGCAATGCTCAGCAGCTAACTGCAGGTTGAGAAAGGCACTGACTTTAATCCGAAAAGATCCTGCAAAGGTTTGTGTAGTTCAGAAAATTGATATAAGCACTCCAAAGGCTAGGATGAATGTCTTGAACAAGAGGGACAGGGCGTTGCTAGAAAACTCAGGACTCTTGAAAAACAGTAAAGTGGTCTGGGACACGTTGAAGAAACATAGGCAAAGGGAAGCTTCAGTTAACCCCCTCTTGCAATGCAAAATATCTGACCCTGATTAGGTTTTGTATTTCAGTGGCATTTATTGCGCAGCACCAGAGGAAGGTTCAGGGGTATTACTTCGGGGCAAATGAGAAAACTCACCTACATTGTTGGTCACCTTACTAGAGGTAGAGGAACCCATCAGCAAATGTTCAAGGGATAAAACCCCAGGAACGGATGGAGTCCTGTTGGACCTCATCACAGGCAACTTTAAAATGTGGGGTCCACTTATAAAGATCTTGTTTAACAGCTCTTGGTGCAAAAAGATCCCTTGTTCTTGAGTCCTTTCTATCATTGTCCCCATATTTAAGAAAGGAGACTGCATGGCACCTGAATGTTACTGTCCAATGTCCCTTATAGACAGTACAGTTAAAATAATTGTGAGGATGATATTTAACCAATTAAAATCCTGGGCAAATCTAAATGATATTTTAAGTTCCCATCACTTCAGTTTTCGTCCTGGGCTGGGTACCGTGGAACAGTGCTTGAATTTACATCTGATTGTTGGAAAGTACACCATTGTCAAGAGCTGTCCTCTATACCTACCTTTATGGACTTCTATACAGCATTTGATTGTGTAAACAGAACCAAGCTTTGGTTGATGCTGTTAGATCTGGGGGATCGAGTTGGCACAGGTGAATTTTCCTTATAACCTTGAAGAAAATGAGGCTACAAGGGTGTATCCTGGCTCCACTGATTTTTATTATATATATATATATATATATCAACCATTTGAGCCCTTGTTTGATTAATGCGGTTACGGATAGTCCAAGTATTACCAATCCGTCAGTACCAGTTTTGCTGTATGCAGATGACTTGGTACTTATGGCACAGACCCCAAAGGTTCTCCGTATAGTAGTGGAGTCATTTGTGATTTCTATGAATAACTTGGACCTGCACACTAATTTTGGGAAGTCACAGGTCATGGCATGCGGCCGAGGCAGGAAAAACATCCACAAGTTATTGGTCAGTGGTCAATTTCTAGGCAGCATGTCTGATTACGAACTGTCTTTGATTCCATAAGATCATGGTAGTTGCAGGTTAACAGTTCACGCTTGAAGCTTCATAGGATGGCTGCAGTATTCGCACTGTTTCTTCAGTCCACAGGAAGGAGGACTATCCCCCCTCATCTGAACATACACAAGACTCAGGTCCATATTTGTACTTTTTTAGCGCTGCATTTGCGTAATTTTTTGGCGCAAATTTACAAAATAGAATTGTATTTTGTACATTTGCACTACTTTTGCATCAAAAAAGGATGCAAATGCGGCACTAAAAAAGTATAAGTATGGGCCTTAATGTGTTACTGTAGCTCTGTATGGTGCTGGGGTTATCATAATGTTATCAAAGTGCATGTTGAGGAAAAATGCATATGTAGGCGTCCCCACCCCGTAATTCTCATTTCATCATCCAGTCAGGTTTAAATCTGGAGTACATAGCTGATAAAGCTAGAATGGCCCTACCTTTGCTCTGGGTTAGCATTTAGTCTAACCCAGAAGCCAGATTAAACAGCTGTGTCAGCATGGACAAGGGCACATCCATATTCTGGTTGGGCTAGGTTTTAAAAACTCTAAAGCATCTGTGCCTTTAGAATGACAGGTTAAAAGTCAAACTCCTTGAGGTTTGTTAATGCTAAAGAGTGGGCATGGAACTTTCCAAAAGCTCTATAAGAGCCTATTACACCTTCCTGGCGTTCCTGCTATGTACTTAACCTTGGAACTCACACATTGGGAGAGATCACTTCTAATTTGTTTCAGTGCCGGTTCGGTGTGGTGACTTTTGTGTTTCTCTGAGCTTTATGGTTCTCAGGGAAGCCACGCACATGCCTGCCCTTGTGACGGGATGTCAGAGCAAACACTAATGCACTTTTTGTTTTTTTGAAAATTTTATAGACTTCTTTCCCGGTCCTTTTTATTAGGGGCGACCGCAAAGCGCTCCGTCCCGTGTTGTAATCTCTCTTTGGGATTCAAACCATGCCCATGTCATGTCAGTTTCTTTCATTGGTTCGTGAGCTTGCCTTTTAAAATGTGCTTGCTTTCCTTACTGAAAGGCATACATAAGTCATGCCTTTTCCAGTGTTTAGCCCTCCTCAAGCGCAGCGACCAAGTGCTGAAAACATACAAGGCTCCATGTTTTCCGTCTGGTTTCTGGACTACTTTTTCTCTTTTTTTCGCAGCGCGATCCCACTGGGCAGAAGTTGAGCGCTTTGCATGACATCGACCCTGTTACATAGTTAATTGCACTTTTGCTGGTTACGTATATAATTGCACTTTTACCAGTTACATGGATAATTGCACTTTTGCCGATAGGTTTCACTACGAGTGAACTTTTATTTCCCTTTATGTGTCTGCTTTGCACTGATGGCGACCGTCAGCTTGCTTATGTGAAACTTTTACTTTTCATTTTATACGGCAAGAAAAGTCCAGTTAGTTATGTGAAACTGTTTTATTTTCATTTTCAATTTATGTGGCAAGAAAAGTCCTGTTAGGAGTTTACAATGCTAATTGCTCTAGCTCAAGCAAACGTGAGACCTGTTGCATTGCAAATGCTTGTTTAAAACCTGTTTTAAAGCTTTTAGGGTTTCACTACCGTAGCTCCAGTTGTTAGGTAGTCCTGATGTCTTCTACAGAGTTTGATTTTATCTTAAAGCAGCTGTGAAGTGTAGCTCGATGGAGGGTTAAGCGCGCAGAAGCTTAGTTTAAACCCTTTGCATATATTTACGCGCACAGTTTGAAGTTCGAATCATTAAGTTTGAGTCTTGTACGCACATTGATATTTTCGTTCTGCTAATTGGCTTTTACTATGCTATTATGTCATATGCATTTATCTTGCGACACATATAATTTTATGAATTTTATTGCCATTGCTGCATATTTGTTGGATTAATCAACATGTTGTCGTATTGTGTGCACTTTATTATTTATACACCTGCCAAAAAGTTTTTACCAGGCTGCTATGATGAATGCATTTTATTTTACTGCATGTTGTATTATATGCACCTTTTATGGCCACTTGTTGTGCCTAATAAGGTATCATTGATTTGACTTTCTTAACCAGAAAAGTTGTCCAACTGAAATAGTAACTGGCATGTGATTTAATCATTTCAGTGACTGGTACAGGTATTTTATGCCATCGCTTACTAGTACAGCTATTTAATTAAACTAACTGAACACCAGTTTCTTCCCGCAACACAAAAGTAAAGTTCTGCTGTTGGCTGTGTTGTTGGGTCCACAGTTTGTGATGTTCTTTTCACCTGAAGGTCGGTACCCACCTGTGATATGATTTCACTGCACTCCAAAACGTATTTCTAATAATGTTAATATGCCAGATCATCAACCGTGGGTGCCTGTAACAGTGCTTAGTTTCTGTGGTATTGGCACCTTCCCTACGGAGTATACCCTAGGTCTCAGTTATTAGGGCATCTGCTCCACTGGACCCCATACAAATGGGAGGCATCAGTAATGAAGAGACCTGCACCGCGGGACCCCAATATAACACTGGGTTTATTAATGAGGAGATCTGTAGCACTGGAACCCTTAATAATGTTAAGTTCAGGTACCAGGACACCTGCACCATGGAATCCCCTAATAATAAGTGTAGGTATCATTAATAATGGCACCTGTACCTCTGGAACCCATAATAATGTTAGTCACGGTTGTAAGAAAACCTGCAGCGCTGGACCCCATAAAAACATTAAGTTAAATACTGAGGACTCCTGCATGATTTAACCCCATAATAATAGTAAATTCAGTGATGAGAGAGTGCACACCTTTGGAATAAGCAACACGGGGGCCACTGAAACCACTAGATCCTATAAAATAACAGTAAGTTTCAGTGACAAGGGCGCCTTCATCACTGGGACCTAAATTTAGACAAAGAAGAGAGCTGACATTACACCAGAGATGGCATCCGCCCGTATCTGACTCTTGTTCAAGAAAATGTAGCTGGCTACGCAACGAAGTGAGTTATCGCATCACAATGTGTTTCATAACCAGTGCTCAGAAATCAGGTCACACACAGGAGTGCCCTTTCCCATTGACAAAAAGTCTGGCGAAATCCTCCCTATAATCGATTGAAAATACAGGCCAGCCTCTGATGTATGCATTCCTTTGTCCATAACTTACTAGCCTAGTAGTAAAGGAAAGGTGTGACAGGCTAGCCTTGCAATTCTGAATAAAAGAGGCTGTCTTATGACAAAGGCCATTGTCTCAAACATTCTCCAACATGACCTAGAAGTAAACCCTCTGCTGTAACTTGGTCAGGGAAAGAAACTCTAATTTTGACCCCTAATGGTCCCCCATCAACAACGTACCTAAAACTGCAAAGAGAAGCCATCCTATTTCAGTATTTTAAAAAAGCTTTCGTGAGTTTCCTTCAAAATCAAGTTTGCCTTAAACACAATATATTTTTTAACTCAAAACAAAAAACAAGCTTGCCACGAAATCCTCCCATGGCATCTTCAAATTCTCACCACCATAGGCCTTCAGTCCTTGGCTCACTCAACATGGCCGCCGCACAGACCCTAGAGACTCATCCCGTACTCCACAAAGGCAAAAAGCTGACCTCGGCAGAACGCATCTTCCAAAGACACCCCTGACAAATTTCAGCAATCAAAGACTGTCTTTTTAGAGCAGAAGGCACACCGCTGTAAAAGCAGCTGTCCTAAAATACACAAGAACTGTTGAAGAGAAGGTGATTTTCAAAGCAAAAAAACATCATTGCTTAAGGGTTTTTTTTTAAACCATCACCCCTCCCTATTAACACTTGTATCTGATGACAAGAATCTTTACAGACTGATTAAGTTGCCATTTGTCAATCGCTGCAATTTGTGATCACATAATACTGGTTTTAATTAGGTAATGGAGGACCAAATTATGAAGCAGCGTTGACTAAATTGTGGGAAAAGTTAGGGAAATTATTATTAAGGCAGAAACAGTCTGCGGTTGTATCTTTTGTATTCATTTGTTATTTAAACACAATTCTTTCTGGTCAAACCTTACATCTCATTAATATCAGTTTACCACATGAATTCAGCAATCAGCAACAGAAAGGTGAACAGTGCCTTTGGTAAGGGTCCGCCGTATTGTGATATCACGTATGGTGCACTATTGTTTAAGCAAGATTCGATCCGTTTTAGGCTAAAAACATTTTTTTGTTGAAGTCGCCAAATTATGCAGCAGACGGTGGAAAACATGGTAAGAAAGTGCAAACCCACAATTATGCAGAAAATGCCAGGGGCCACAGAATCAGAATCATTTTATTACAATGGCCTTAGTGGTACCCAGCTAATGGAGACACGACCATGTAAAATCATCCTTGAAAGCACCCGATTCAATCCCTGGGGAATCAGAATAAAATGTATATCACCTTGTATCACGCACAAAGCCTACTGGGGCTAAAGACCTGGTTGCTTCTGGTAGCTGGTTCACCATTTTGCACCGTTCACACCTTCGTTTTGGCCTCTTTTCAGCTGACCATACATTGCTCCAAGAAGATAGAAGTTGGTTGAGGACCTTTATGAGTCGAGGCACTGAAACTCTGGGAAACCCTAAGCCCTGTGTACAAAAGACAAGAAGCTTTAATTCTGGAACATTCCGTACTGAAAAATGAACTACTCTTGCAGTGTTCACCTAGCGGCAGAGCTTTAATGGAAAAATAGAAGTGCAGGTACACCCTATTTAGAGAACCTGGTTGCTCCCAAGAAGTGTAGGTACTCTCCCATTAAATGCACTGAAGCAGTGCTGAAAAGTGCAGGTACTCTCCCTTCCAAATTATAAAACTGCAGGTGCGCAGTACCAGAGAGCCCCTGCCCAATTAAAGCACTGCCATGGACCATCTATAATAAGGCAGCAAGAGAAGAATGTTGAATCTAGGGCCCTCCTTTACATCCACCTGGACTATAAACCCTTAACCAAATATTTTTTTTCCCTCTACTTTAGTACTCTGTAGTGACTATGGGAACATGTCAGCAATTTATAAAACTGTGTATAGATAAACAGAATTCTTCAAACAGATGGAGTCCAGAGAGTCCTGAAGCTGATCACCTCACTCCGCCGAAAGGCACCCCACCCAGTAAACATAGTTATAAACCAAGCTGGCTTCTCTCCCCGAAATGGAAGAGGAAATTGCACTTATCAATGTCTGGGAGGACCTGATTAAGACTGAACATTTTAGCTTCCCCTGCATGTTGATTACTCTCATACTCTGTATCCTCTTTCACACAGAAAACCACCCAGCTGTACTCTGTTCCTGCCACTGTGCCTCTGATTAATCTCCCATATGGTTCAAATACTTCAGCTGCATGCCTTGGGTCTTCATATTTAGAAGTCAATTCTCTCATGGAGGCCTCGGACCCCTGTGCTGATCACTGGAAGTATCGCTCTGTGTCAGGCCATGGGGACCAATTTCTCAGCCGTGTGACAATGTCTCACGGTAATAGATCCCAGGGTAGGCAAAAACAGCTGAAAACCTAATATTGTCAAAACTGAGGTTCTGTGCCAAGGCCAATCCCTTGAACCATTCCCCAACATCTTTTTCTACATACACACGGTGCCCATGAAAGGCAAAGTAAGAAATTGGGCATAAAATGAGACACATTGCTGCAGTCAACTTTCTACTTAAAGAAATGCCACAAAAAACCCTGACCTTCGCCCCCTCAGAAAGTCATTCCATCGGCTCATTAATCAACTCACTCCCGGATGATTACTGATGGTTAAAAAATGGTTATAGCAGATGCTGAACTGCATAGGCCAAAAAAAATAAAAAATAATGAAACCCTGAATTTGTGCATGTGTCATTACCCTACGGCGACCCCAGAATGATGACATATGGATTTGCATGCAACACCAAGTAGGCCCGCTTATGTGTAATCATGAAGATGTCATCTTGTTTTTTTTACATTTATTGATTCAGGATGGCAGGTGCCTTTCTTGGAGCGTAAATTAAAAAAAAGTGTGTGGTCAGGTAAAAAACAATATATTGAAATTAAAAAAGGGGCTGCGGGGTGTATGGGAGCAACTGAAGAGCAGGAGAGGTAAGGCAGGCCAGCTAATCAACACCAACTATGAGTGACAATAAGCAGAAATGTGTAGTGGTGCAACAGATGATCTGGGAGAGCAACATGGACAGCGCAGTGGCAGGGATATGAATGGTGAAGTAGCACACAATGGAGAGGAGGAAAGAACAAGAAAATATATATATATAGATATAGATATGTACCCCGTTGAGATCTGAAAGCAAAAAGGGGAAAGCAGTTCTTTAAATACAAGCAGCAAAAGGACTCACAATCTAATTAAAAGTATAGTAAAAAAAGCTAGGGGCAAACACAAGAAAGTCCCTGAATAAGAAGCAAGCAAATGAGATTAACACGAAAGTCAACCAAAGGTACACAAGGGGCTTAACCGAAGTCCAGTGTAAGTATTGGTGTTGTCCACAATATGTCTGTAGGCGAGACCTAAAAACTACAGAAAAGCTTTGTACTTGTATATCATAACCTTAAATGGCAAGTACCTAAAAAATGAATTCAAAAAGTTTGTAGCTGGAAAACGTAGATTATAGAATATTTTGCAATTGACCAAAACTGGATCCGAGTTAAGTACGATTTTGAAAATTTGGACGACAGCAAATATAGGTTTAAATTCATGTTTCACCTACAAACAGAAAGAACACGAGCCAAAGAAAATTCACAGTTCGCGTTTTGTTGCAAAATATTAGGGTAAAGCGCCCCCGCCAAAGTGGGGGGGCGCGGCCCGTTAGGAGCCGGGGGCTACGTGGCCCCTGCACTCCCCTCTGGTGCGCACTTAGGGTGCGCGGATCGCCGGGCGGACTTCCGCCCCCGGGCCTCGCGAGGCCCGGGGGCGGAAGTCTTCCCCCAGGAAGGAACGTTAGGTCCACGTTGGGCCCCGACCGGTTCTGGCCGCCGTGAACTGGTGGGGGGGCTATTTAACTGCCCCCCCCAAGAAGGCAAGTCCTTCTTCTTGATTTCGCGGCGGCCGGACGAGAGCGGGGTCCCGCGATTGACCCACCCACCCTCTCCTTGTTGTTAGGCAGTAGGCATGCGGAAATTGAGATGTGACTAGAAGCAACAGGGGGGGTCCCCAAGGTGGGGCCCCTGGGAGGACACCTGGGATAGGATCCTGAAGTTCTGAGCCAACCAACGGATGTACACCCCAGATCAAGGGGTAAGGGAGCTCAGATCGCTGGGGGGAACATGGGGCTCCAGCCCTTGGCCGCCCCATTACACCCCGAGTCTGATTGGTGTTTGGAGGAGGGGGCGGAACCCGAAGCATGAGGACAAGGTACAGTGTTGTAGGCAGGGTAACCGCCCCTCCTAGGGATACAGGTGATAGATGGGTCACCTGTGTGGTCCAATGGTGGTTCAGGACAGGAAGGGATCCTGTCAGAATTTGATTTATGGTCACAAAGATGCTCATGACGTATAGATGAAGATGTGAAAAATTGATATGCTTGAAAAGTTATGAGATGCTTGATGTTTGAATAAAACTCTTCCAACGTTTAATAGTTGTCGCATTGTATATTTCTGGGGGGGTGGGGGTCACATGGAGGCCTCCGGGTCCTATGGCTACATGTCAGTGTTGGTAGTCTGTACTTTGCCACGAGTTAAGGGATTTCATCTAAAAATAATAATTAACCTTTCTAAATGTGTGTTCCAAAGCAGATTTTACATCTTAAAACCACTGGAAGCACCAATATAACTTTTCAATCAGCACAGTTGTATTTTATTTTTACTTGAGTGATACGTGTCTGGTGTTTTGAGCAGGTAACACACAAAGACTAATTCTAATATTATGCATATTAGATATCTGATTGTTAGCAGCATCGATGCTGTAGGCAGAAAAATGTGCAATTACATCTTTCCAAGAACCAAATGTCATGCTTTGACATCCCCCATGGGGGATAACACCAGATAGTCAAAAGAATCTTGAGCCCTGGTATCAGGCTGTAGCATCATTGTAAGAACCGGATATCAGGTTGTGACATCAAACTAGCAAGTAGACATCACACTGTGACATCACTCCAGGAACCAGATATCAGACTCGGGCATCACACAAGCAAGTGGACATCAGACTGCCATCACTCATGGAACCAGGAATCAGTTCGTGATTTTATCCCAGGAACTGGATATCAGAAAGTGTCACCACTCCAGTAATCACGTCAGACGGTAGTCACATATCTCCATGAACTTCACATGAAACTGCGACCTCCTCCGGAACCAGGCATCATCTTTAAAGAGCCCTACCTATGTGTCATACGAACATTTAGGCCCTATTAAGGCAAGCCTGGTAATTAGAGTGTAATATATGGCCAGAGATAATGATTATGGCGGCTTCTCTGCCTCAGTTGATTGGCTCCACAACTTTTAGGCCCAAGATTTATGGGAAATATGGAATCACTTGGACCAATTCTGCATGTTTTACCTAGTTTCAGAGCAGCAGCGTAGCCGTGTGTCATAGGCCCGCTAGCAAGGAAGGGAATGCCCCAAACCTGGCTGCAGTTTGAAATACACAATACAGTCCAAATCAGGATTCATTGGGCGCTGCAGTCGTCTCACCCCAGGTGCCACTGCATCGATTGCACCAATGGAATATAGGCCCCTGTTCCAGAGCCATTCCCAGCCATATTTGGACAAGCGGCCAAGGTGAATCCCCTTGGTATATCACTGTTTTAGACTCGTAATGGGACCCCAAAGAATAGAACCGGGGGTCCGTGGTGTATACAAACTCAATAAATTCCTGCCATCAGGCTGCAAAATAACAGTAACGGTTAGAGAATACATGGGCGGCAATGGGTGTCCTAGTATAGTTGGAGGTGACCGGAAGTGAATTTTCTCGGAACAGAAACCGGAACCAATGGATTCCACAGCCGGGAGTAGCTGCATTTGTAAATACTTAGTTGGCTGTATGTGATGGCGGAGCCCATGTTCCATTGAGAAATTTTGGGAAGCGCTTCTGTGCGTGACACACCTCGGACTCCCAGGGGTGAGTCAGACCTGCAGAACAGCGTCTGCCAGGGGTTAGGGTGAAGTTCAAACACCGCGTTACGTAAGATGGTGACGCCAAGGAGGAAAGGCATTCACTCCTGTATGTGTGCAATGTGGACAGGCCGCTTCCAGGGCGCAGCCCGGACGTACACACACACCTGGGACAGAGCACACGGACAGTGGAGCAGAGGGACAGACACACATCTGAAACAGGGTACACGGGCAGTGGAGCAGAGGGACAGACACATACATGGGACAGGGCACACGGACAGTGGAGCATTGACACTGACACATGGGCTCACGGACAGTGGAGCAGAGGGACAGACACACACTGCGGCAGGGCACAGGGACAGTGGAGCAGAGGGACAGACACATACATGGGACAGGGCACACGGACAGTGGAGCATTGACACTGACACATGGGTACACGGGCAGTGGAGCAGAGGTACAGACACACACTGCGGCAGGGCACAGGGACAGTGGAGCAGAGGGACAGACACATACATGGGAATGGGACAAGGCACACGGACAGTGGAGCACACTGGGGCAGAGAACACGGACAGTGGAGCATTGATACTGAGACATGGGCACACGGACAGTGGAGCAGAGGGACAGACACACACTGTGGCAGGGAGCATTGATACTTACACATGGGCACACGGACAGTGGAGCAGAGGGACAGACACACACTGTGGCAGGGAGCATTGATACTGAGACATGGGCACACGGGCAGTGGAGCAGAGGGACAGACACAAACTGTGGCAGGGAGCATTGATACTGAGACATGGCCACACGGACAGTGGAGCATTGATACTGAGACATGGGCACACGGACAGTGGAGCAGAGGGACAGACACACACTGGGGCAGGGAGCATTGATACTGAGACACGGGCACACGGACAGTAGAGCATTGACACTGAGACAAGTCACACGGGCAGTGGAGCAGAGGGACAGACACGCACTGGGACACGGAGCACAGAGTGGAGCCGAGGGGCACATACACTGAGACAGGGGGCATTGGCAATAGGGCAGAAGGCCACAGATGCCAGAATGTGGACACAGCCACTGGGAGAGAGGACACGGACATTAGGACACGACACCAGAATCGGGAGGCATACACTGGGACAAGGGGACACACTAGAAGACGCAGACACGCTGTCAGAGAAAGGCACTGAAAAACGCAGGGAGAGGGATGGCAACATAGACACTGGGACAAAGGCACGGGGGCAGAAATACATGGAAACTGGGGCAGAGATATAGACACTGCGACAGAAAGACAAAGACACCGCGAGAAGGGGACACTAACACTAGGGCAGGGGGGCGAAAGTCTTCTCTATTGATTGGAAAAGTGGCCCAACCTGACATTTTCAAGCCTCTTTCAGTGTGTTCACTGAGTGATGGGTGTACATCACTTTTAATCTTGGGAGATGACTGGTAGTTGCGTCAGGGAATATGCAACAGTTCAGTACAGGTCACTTTCCCTGCACTTCTCATGGGCAGCCCCTTGTACAGGCTCTTCCCGTCCTCCGTAGCTGGGGCAGTGTTTCTTTGTATGCATGAGACTAGTGGGGCTATTGAGTGTTATGAGCATACGGGGGGAGTGTAAAGTGTCCACCAGGGACACCGTGTGCACGGCTGCACAATATGGCGGTCTCCTTAATGGCTGCTTTTATATGCAGTAGACCCGACGGCCTGTTCTTCCCTGTGGTCATAGCCCCCCAATGCTGAAACCACTCACCTTTTGCTGCAGGTCCTGGATGGTGAAGAAAGTTGTCCTGATTCGAGAACGCCTTAAGGAGTCTGTTTAGATCTGGTTCTAGAGATAGTGTGGTTTTACGTTGTTCCTTCGCTATAAACCACAAGTCCAATTCACAGGTGGAACTGGTGTTGCCTTGGGTTCACAGGGTGCCTACGCCACCACAAAATGTTGACAGTGCGAGCCGTTTCATGCACGTGTGCCAAACCGTAGGTAGCCTATGTAATTCATTGCGGAGGGTCAGCGCCCACCATATCTGCCCCCCTTCAAGATACTTTGAGACCAACCTCACTTGTGGCTAGGCTCACTCTGTGCCCTAAAAGTGCATCTGCTATTGGGCCACGGCGGCAATTGGGATTGGACACCAAGATTCGTTTCATCCTATCTTGGGTGGAACCGTTTGTTTGTTGGGCCGTTGTTTAGTTAAAGGAATGCTTTATTTTATTTTATTTTTTTCCTAAAAACACAGTAGTTGGAACGTCAGCAATCTGAGCTGTCCAGTACTACACCCAGAAACAGAGGCAAAGGGCTAGACGTATCCTGGCAAAGTTGCTGCACTGAAATTGTTTGATCTAGCACCTCTGAGTGCATTGGATGGCAACACAGCCTGTGTTACAGAAAATGTAGCAATTAGTGTGTAAACACTTTAAAATGTTTGTGGCCACGTCGTTGCTGTGTTTCACAACATCAGTAATTTACCTTTCAACAAAGGTCTTGTTCCTACTAGAAGACATAGCACTCGCACCACATTGAGTTCCCTGAGTGTGGCCTACAGTGCTATACTGTATCTGAAGTTTCCAACCCATCCACCAACTAGAGAAAGCATCACGGGGTCAAGTGCCATCTTGAACACTTAGTGATACTGCAACAGTATCAGTGGCGCTGAAACAACGTGGCAAATTATAGGGTACCCGTGTCATTTCCCAGTATCCACTGGCCACTCTAGAACCACAAGGAAATGCCTCCTAGAGTGGTGCAAAAGACTAACCAAAGCTCACATGATCACAAGGCCACATCAATGGCAGAAGTTCTACTATTCAAACATCAAATGACACAGCAGCACAAAACAGACCAAAAGAGACAGTGGGTACCTTAGTAAAATCAGAAAAATTAAGCCAGTAGAACTCTCGAGCACAAAACAGACCAAAAGAGACAGTGGGTACCTTAGTAAAATCAGAAAAATTAAGCCAGTAGAACTCTCGTCAGTTCCGGGTGGATCAAAGACAGAGTTCTGAAATAATATTTTTTTTGGGGGGGATTTCACTCATTTGTTAAGTCAAATTCACTCTAAATTGCAAGGCTAGTGACATTTCACTGCAGCTTGCATACATCTCGTGTGTGTGACACAGTGAAAATGTGGCTCTCTGCATAATTAGTTTCACCTGTTTTTCTTGCCTTTCACCCACATGAGATGGCTCTGCTTGTCCGTAGATGAGATGTCAGTTATATAGGGCGGTTTCGGACGAAGAAAGCTTCTCATAGTTATTTCACTATGTCATGATCTCGTGTGACTGACCTACATTTTGTGGATTGCAATTTCCATAAGTTACACCCATAATGTATATTGCTTAATGCGAGCTACTAGTCGGTACAAACGCACATGGCTAACAAAGTACGGCTGCTGGAACTTACTGGACAATTGAGGTAGAGATACTACCGCCCTTATAATCAAGTTCACACTGAGCACACTGGAATATGTGCAATGTGATGTCTAATTCATTAATAAAAAAATTACAATGTAAAAGTCATCCATAGCAGCCGATACCCTGCCTCTCAGTCATCGACCCTAGACCCACTGTGCCCAGCCTTTTCCCATATGTCCACTGCACTCCTGCACCCAAGGCCTGTCAGGCTCCAAGTCAGGTTGGACTGTTCCAATGGGTGGTGGAATGCCAGGACCCTGCATCCAAGGTCTCAGACTCTAAATCTGGCTGGACTATTCCAAAGGATGGGGTCGGGTGTGATGCCAAGAACCAAGACAAAAATCAGGATGGGCAAATCCAGTGTGGGGGTGGTTGAGGGGTGGCAAGAATGTCCGGACCTAGCAGCCAGGGCCCACACCACACTGGACCGGTTCAACAGGGGTGGAGAGATGTCAGAACCCAGGATTCAAGGCCCAGGAGCCAAACCAGGCACGATCGGTCCAATGGGAGAAAAAGGATGTCAGGATTCAGCGCGAAAATCAGACTGGACTGTTCAAAGGGAGAAACGGTGCCACGACACATGAACTAAATCATTCTGGGCTGTTCCAATGGGGAATTGATAGCTGGACCCAGACCCCAAAATAGATTACGCTGTTCCAAAGGGAATCCCAGGACACAATACCAAGAAGCCAAACCAGAGTGGGCTGTTCCAATAGATGAAAGGGATGCCAAGCCCATGACCAAAACCAGGCTGAACATACCTAGTCGGAGAGGACAAATGCCAGGACGAAGGGCAAATATCATACTGGTGTCTTCCAATGAGAGGATGGATGCCAAGGCCTAGGAGCCACGATGCCAAACTGGATGGACTATTCCAAAAGCAGGGTCGATACCGGGACCAAAGACCCAAATCAGGCAGGTATTTTCCACTGTGGGTAAGGAGAGGCCAAAACCAAGGACCCACAGCAGTCTGGGCTGTTGTCATGGGGAGGAACTGATGCAGGGACGCATGATCCAAATAGGGCTGCACTGTTCCGAAAGGGGAGGGATGCCAGAACCCAGGACCCTCCACAAAAATCAGGCTGGAGTGTTCTAATTGTCATTAAGGGTATGCCAGTAATAAAGCCTGTCTGGACCATTTCAAAATGGGGGGATGGGTTCCAGGACACAGATCCGGGGTCCCTAATCTGGCCGGATTCTTCAAATGGGGGTGCAAATTATGCCCCAAGCCAGGACCCACTATCCACGTTTAATCCTAGACCACACTTTCCAACTGTCGACATACAGTACTCAGCCTTGGTCCTACTGACCCCAAGCCAGGACAGCAAAGACAAACTGCCAGCAGCCTTCCTCTTCAGCACCACCAAGTGCTCCAGTCTTCTACCTTAACAAACCCTGCTTATGTCTGCTTCCCAGAACAGCTCCTTGTCCGCTATTTATGGGCACAGTCAATGCTCTCTTGCAAACCCTAACATCTTCCCGCCCCCACAACCTTTGTTAGTTAAGCCAAATGAGAGAAAATAGTCCTGCCCCACCCTATCCCTGAATGGGTCATGATCCGCAAGATGCAATAGAAGTTGTTGTGCCTTTTCTGGCCTTACCATGAAAGAGTCTTCAAGGAAAAGGCACCTGTGTTTCTCTGCTGCCCCTCTTCAGGGTGGGCATTCCTGAAGGGCCAGGCATGTGGCTCTCAGTGGGACTTCAGGCGTCACAGTGTTAAAAGCGCACTCAGCTCCTCGCAGCGCGGGATATCTTACCTGCACTCACTGCCACTTGTTTTTTCTGCATCCTCTGGGGTGGGACTTCATCCCCCAGGATACTGTTCCTCACAGAGGTGGGACTTCCGTCCTTTCACTGAATAGGCCTCTCAGTGCAACACCTGCATATCAGACCTGTAACGTGCAGCTCCACCATGGTGCCAGGGGAAGGCGACCAGGGAAGGAACAAATATAATATATTTTTTTTTTATACAGTCAAAATACAGCACTTGTAAACACTGGATGTTATTTTTACGCGTTGTATTCAACTCAAATTCCCTTTCAAAATAAACTGTAGGCAAAGGAATTAGTGTCAGGGGCCACACCCCAGGCAACCCTAATGTGTAGGTAAAAAAAAGCCTTGACACTAAAAATCAAAGAGTGCATTGAAACTGTCAAAGAACCCCAAGTCAATTATTCAAATGGCGTGACTGGCCCATTAGGGCTGTGATGTTGAGTGACCTTATTTCTAGGTCTCGCCTACAAACAGTTTCTATTGTCAGAAGGCCTGTTTGTACAATACCCATACAGAACAGCGGGCTTTGGATCAGACCACTGCTTATCATAGGATGGCTTTCTTGTCAGTCTAATTTAGTTGCTTCTTATTCAGTGCCTTTCCTGCCTCTTCTGGTGTTTGTTCAGCCACTGGAGCAGTTTTTCGTTTCCATTCTTTTGATTGTATGACTTATATTCTTCCACTGCTGACACGCAGCTAACTACTTATTTCGGTTGCTTCAAGCACTTCAGGGGCGCTCATGCTTATTCTTGCTCTCTGTCCATCTGCACTGAGATCTGCTTCCCTGGTCAGACACTACCCCCATGCTCTGTGTGTTGCTGTACAAACCACTAGCTCATCTTTTGGTTACCCACACTTCTGTCATTGCACTCAGCTTTTTTTTAAATAATTATAACGCTCTTTCTTTGCCTCCTGCTAACTGCTGGTTTTAGTATTATTTTAGTTATCTTTCCCCTCACTCCTCCATTGATACCCTGCACTGCCAACCCTTGTTTTTCTTCATTTGTTTCTAAACTTTCTGGGGGTCTTGGCAGCAGCAGATCACTTCTTTTTTGTAAATGCCTCTCTTATTTTTTAGTTTAATCTAACACTCCAGCTATCTCTGGTACCTTTTGTGCTAAGAAACACACATTGGGTGCTGTGCCATGACATGGCATTTGTGCATTCATGCACGCTGGTACCAGCTGGTAGGAGAGGGTCTGACTAAGTGAATACACATGGTGGGCCTTTTGACGAATGTGTGACTACAGAGGACACCGTCCCCTTCCAAGACCAGGAGCCGGTATCCCCTAAAATCTTGAGTAATTGTAACAGTATCTTCACTCAAATATGACTCGCCTGGGATAAGAATTGATAAAATAGTATAATTTGGCATTAGAATGCCAAATCAGATAGGGATCCACAGCTCTGAAAAATGCCCCAGACCTGTTTAGGCTACCTGAGAGGGCAGAAACATGTCAGCTAATTAAGGCAGGCTGATCCACTGACTTCAGCAGTACTGTTGCAGTTTGATTTTAGACATACCTGCGGACACCACTATTAAAGGTGACATACCAGCTGTCTCCAAGGTATTTTTAGTTAAACTGGATCCCCCCTGCTGACCAGTAGTTTTTATTTAAGGACTCTCTCCTGTCCGGGGAGGTTGAGTCTGTCCTGGTGGCACTGTCCTAACAGGGCAGAGAGAAGTTGCTGATTATGAAGCATGACACAAATAGATGTGCAAGGCTTCCTCTTCCATAAGAAAGGTCTTCCCTCTAGTACTGCTAGGACAAGAGCCCCGTTAAACCCCTACTTGGGATACAGACTTGTTTACTGACTCTGGGCAACAGTCTATGAAGTTTATCAGCTACTATACACTATGTGGTTAGGGAGGACGTATGGTGGCCTAACCTCTCCCTTCCCTCTTTCTTAAGTGTTATAAGTGCTGATACATATGCACATATACATTCTCATGCTGCGGAATCATATTCTGTGATTTTGTATTTTTGAGGTTGCAGAAGACAGCACGATGGCCAGCAATACCCTGAAAACTGCTGTGTGTTCCATTTGGTCTCTGCTAAAATTATGCCAGTGACGGCACTACTGCAGATTCTGTCCAGGAATACGGACAATACCTGTCTGCATGGGCTCAGGAGGCTTTGGTCTTTATTGTGTAGTTAATTAAAATCTCCACAAAAGAAAGAGAAACTCTTGCTGGTAATGCTGCATTTTTTTGTAACAAGCACTGCCTTCTGTTACTGGGTAGGCTCCAGTGACAGGAATGGTGAGATGCTAAGTGACTGACTGCCTTGTGTATAAACCGGCAGCTCAGGGCTCAGCCAGCCTGTCCATGTGTGAGCCAGGGCCCAGGTCTAAGAGCAACTTGATGACACTGCTATCTCTCTGGAATGAGAGTCGTGATGGTGTAGGGTATGTAGCCCAGTCTGTTAAACATATAGACTGGCACCTCAGTGTTAACAGTCAGTCTGGGCCAAAAGAATTGCAACACTTCTGCAACTTCACCAAGAGTGGAGAACATTGCACCTTCTTGTCTACTGCTACTGCCCCAACTCCATCCTTCTTCACAGCTGCAACCACTTCTGGGTGCCAAAGAAGTAGCTGTGCTGAAGCTTGTCTCACGGACCACCACCCAAAATAAATAAATAAATAAATGAATAAAAAAAAAATAATCAGAATTTTATATCAAGACTGAAGAGAAGCCAAATGCATTTTTGCCACTGGAGGCTGGCCTGCTCGACACAACCAGTTGTGAAGCATCCCTTGGGCTGAAAGAAATCAGCAGCTGGTTCTGGAGGAGCTGATGATGGGACAGAATGGCCATGATCGAAAATGGGGTGAGAAAGTGCAAACAAGTTTTGTGAAAAGTGACCACCACTCAGAACCAAAGGCCAGATGTATGAAATAGCGGGTTTGCGATTTCCTAGTAGTGAATTTTAGTGATCTGCTATTAGGAAATCGCAAAATGCGATGTACAACAGTATGTTTAACACTGTTAGCGCTCATTCCCTGGGACTCCGGCTGCCCGCCGCAATGCAGCGCAGTAGATCTCCACCAGCAGCTCGGTCTCCTCCATCATGTGTCCCAGGAATGAGCCTGAAGCCCTCCAAGGCCCTGGGAAACTCTCCAGACATCTGGACTGCGAGCCAGCCTCTCTCCTCCTGGCAACCTGGGTCACAGGAATGACTGCACCGAAGCAGGTGCCTGCCTGTACCCCAGGGGCACCTCTAAGACCATGCCACATCCGCGCTCGGGGAATCACTGCTGGCAACTCCTCTGCATCTCTCCGGCTCGGAAAAGGGGGGGGGGGCACAATCACGATGACATGGGCACTTCCCTGCACCGACCAGGAACAAAGCAGGAGGTCGAGCGCTCTCTGTTTGGACCACAGCTGCAAAGCGCCCTGCCCTGCCTGTGGTGAAAGACGGGAGCGCCCCTTTATGCGCCTAACCAGACGGACACATCGCTTCTTCTGCACTGAGAAACAAATGCAGGGGAAAGGGGAAAAAGGGGGGCGTGGTGGCACCACCCAGCCCCTGGAAAACAACTGCGGCACTCACAGATGCAGTGGGGTTAGCGGCGGGCCAGCACATCAGCGTCCTAGGATATAGTAGTAGTCTTCCTTGTAGCCTAGCAAGCTACAGGTCATCATCACAGTAGGTAAGCGCTCATAGCAGTTCCTCATAGATCAACAGCCCCTCCAGAAGTATCTGGTTCCAGGTCCATGCAGTGTCTCCTCATGCGGGGGACAACCCCCTGTACTTATACTCATATGGGTCCAGCTTCCACAAAATGGGGAGGGGGTTCCAACCAACCCTAACCGGTTCCAGGAATGACACTTTTCTCCCTCAGCACTGGCTCCAGACATCAGTAGGGGGCAAACGAGCCCTTGGTGTGAGGCCAGGGCACAGCCTTTACAGATGCAGGTGTGCCCCGCCTCTACCTCTCCAAGCCCAGGAAGACCATTCAATATGCAGATGCACTCTTGTGACTCCTCCACCCGTCCTGTGTACAGGATGTCTACAAAGTATGCACAAAGCCCAGCTGTCACTCTGCCCAGACGTGGATTGGAGTCAAGCTGCAAAACACCAGAGTCATAAGCAGAGAGAAATACTCGCTTTCTAAAAGTGGCTTTTCTATAATGGTAATAAAAAATCCACCTACACCAGTAAGCAGCATTTGTCTCTACCACTGCAACCATAGCAAACATTCCTACACCACCCTTCATAGATTAGACAATGCCACTTAGACATATGTTATGGCATTTCCAATGCAATCCTATAAGAGGCTGCACTCACAGTAGTGAGAAACTAAATAGGCTGTTTGTCACTGCTACGACAGGCACATGTCCTACCTCTTACCCACACAGCACCCTGCCTATCTTAGGGGTGACTTTTATGTAGCAGAAGGGGAGTTTCAGGCCTGGCAAGTAAATTTAGATGCCAGGTCCCCATAGCAGTAAACTGCGCACGCAGGCTCTGTTATAGCAGGCCTGAGACAGGTTTCAAAGGCTACTTCTGTGGCTGGCACAAGCTGCGTTGCATGCGTTGCACGCCCACTAGTAGCATTTAATTTAGAGACCCTGGGCATAAGGGATACTTTACAAGGGACCTAAAGGTAAATTAAATGTGCCAATCAGGTGTAATCCAATCATACCAAGTTTAGAAGGGCACATGCACTGATCAGCAGTGATAAAGTGCCCAAAGTCCTAAAGTCAACAAAAAGGGTCAGAAAAATAGGAGGAGGAAGGCAAAAAAAATTGGGGCTGACCCTGTAAAAAGGGCCAGGTCCAACAGGGAGAGGGCTGGAAAACACATGCACTCACAGAATGCTCAAGCAAAACGTTACCTAAAAGTGAGCGGTGGAATGAGAGAAGCAAGCCAGTTAGGGACCTGGTAAAGAGGCTATGCTACAGGGGAAGAACAAACATACGATGAACACGCTGGGATAAGAAAAGAAATTGAATAGGAAGCAAACAAATGTGAGTGACAGTAAAACCTACCAATGGCAAACAATACACAGGCTATAAACCCATAATAGGTCTTTTGCAACCAGACAGCTTGTGTCGACTGGTACACTCGACCTACCACACTCCAACATGGAAAAGAGAAAAATGGCAAAAAATATAACACTGTTCCTTCGGAGACACAAAACCTGCAAAATAGTACATGACAGGACCACAATGGTCCTCCCACTAAGAGCCAGCCACCCTTAGGAGCTACAATGGACGTCTTACAGGCCCTACAAAAAATATACTCATCATCCTTGACTCTGTAAATGAGAACGCTGAGAAACTTACATAAAGGCATCCGCAGATGCTGAGGTGCCACGAGGTAATACAAGTGGCATGAATGAGCTATATTAATACTGGTAATGTATCAGACACCAAGCACAATATAATTCCAACATCCCCGAAGAGCTCTTTTTATGATAAATCAAGGAGGTAGGAAGGGCCTGCTAATCTTTGGGATCTTTAAAAAAATATACGCAATTTGAAATATTGACATCCGCTGAAACAGAACTGAATACAACAAATATATAAAACAGTGAACCAATAAATTTACATTTGTTTCAGGCATACACAGAGGTAGACCAAATTCAAGCAGAATTTTCTCTCACTGTCCAATTTACACAAAAATACTCCAAAAACAAAACTTTTAATACATATGGCAAGGTGGCAAGGCCCATTTACCATCCACCACTACGAAGGTGCGCGCCATTTTTAACTGACTGCCTAGGCCACGGTTCTCACTGTAGGCCAGCCGTTGTTTGCCTTTACTGGGTAACGCTCCGAGTCTATTGCTCTTTACCTCCAAAGAAGACAACATTGAGCTCGTCCGCAGACTCGTGCGCACCCAGCTGGGGAGGGCTCCTAGCCCCGGGCTAACAAGTGTTTTTCAAAAATAGCAACATGCGAGCTGGTGCAGGCGGTGCGTGTGCCGGTCTCGTTTGGATGGGATTCAGGTGTGCTGCGGTTTGTTAGCCTGCCCCGAGTTTTCCCACGAGGGGTCGAGGTGCACAGTGCAAGCACGCATTATATTTTGGGCGAGGCTGGGTGGTGTTTTGAGAGCGTCTGCATCCGAGGTGCACTCTGAGGTCTTGGCACGAATGTCGAGATTCAGTCCCTGAGGGCAGAAGTCTCGGTGTTTTTTTTTTTGCCAGGGCCACTAACTGCAATGAGTAGACTTATTATGTGTCTGCGTTGACTACATTTCGTGGAAACTAAAGGCAAACTATTAAGCATATTAAGAAGTCAAGGTCAAATGAGACACAGGTTCTTGTAGCATTGTTACCCAACTATTTTGACATATTAACACAAATTGGTTAAAAAATATATATATATAAGTACACAGATTTCATTATAACGAAAACTGTATACAATTCTCAAATCCTACTTGAACTACTATTCATGAGATTTTTTTTGTCTTGAGTGGAATAAGGGTAAATGCTATTGTATTAATAAACTTCTTCCTATCCCGGAGTACAATTTGAGAAAACATGCAACGTTTCACTCAGTAGAACCAGCCTACACGTCCCACGCTTTGTAACATAAGGTGTGCCTCACTTATCCATTGCATCCTAATTGCCATCATAATGGGGCACATTTTGTGGCAGTATTCACTATTTTCGGTTCAGCGCATAACAGGACCTTTTGATTTTACTTAAGTTCTATGAATAATATACCTTTGGTGGCTGTCAGCCTACATTCTTCAGCCATTGGTCTATTGTTGTGTCATTCAAATTTTTATTCCGCCCACGACTGCATCCAGCAGAGGGCTGAGGGTCAGTCAACTTCGGGCATTGGCTATCTTCACTGTGAGTCGCAGTATCCTGCCCTTTCAGAAGCAGCCTATCAGTACACAAAGTAGTTCCTTCAGTGCCAGAGACTACTTTGTGCTTTCTGGGCCCAAACAAATGTTTTTAGCCAATGATCTTGATTGATGAGGGGCCTGCCCCACCTAAACAATAACATTTGCAAAAACTTGGCAAAGGGAAGCAAGCATAGACAACACTACAATGCTGGCAGCCAAGACCGGGCAAATTGGCTTTTGCCAGTGCTAGTTACACGTATTACCATTGCATGGGAAAAGGTTTCACCTTATTAGTTTAACACAAATACAGCCGCATGTTGCTGAAAGGTGACTGGTAATCTTTGCAATGGCCTGTCACTGTGCGGCAACGTGTGCAGTCTTGTGAGGATTTTTGGGGGCTAAAATCTGTAAATGAAGCAGATGATGGAGGACATGGAAAATGTGGTAACTCCATAGTTATCCCCAAAATGCAGCTGGAACGCATAATTCCAGTCGCCCTAACTATAATACGTTGCATATGTCTCCCACTTAGTGTCAAATTGTGACTCAAGTCACCTGAGCTACATGCCTGGCATGCTACTAAAGTTTGCCTGGCTCTTGAAATAACTGATGCATTGAGTTCAGTGACCGTGAAAAGCAAAAAATCATGTCAAAGACGGAAATATTCTTGCCACCCTCTACCAATTACCTTGCTAGAGACAAAAGGCCCTCCCCATTTATCGATGCCTGGGGATGTTTAACCTCTCCAGACAAAAGTACTGTCTTTAAATCCGGGAATACTGGAATTTAACAGCTGCAAGGTGACTAACTTTTGCAATATATCAGACGCTGCGGTACACCACTTGAGCAGCAATTATCTGTTTAAAGGACTATTTTTCTACAGTTGCAAATCTTGCAAGCGAGGGTATATTATTTGGGGATTATGTGAAATTTATATTTATGCACAAAAGGCTCTGGCTTAAGAACCATGCTTTGCAGTTGGCTGGTGTTAGCGACTGAGTTGATAGCGAGGATTAATGTGTTTGTAGCACTGATAAAGTTACCAGTTGACTCCAGGCCTCCAGCACTCACTTTTTTAAATCATGGTGTTACATTTAATACATCTGCACTCTGGGAGACATAGCCTTGGGTCCTTTGAACTGCATAAACTTGACTAACACAACTGATTACTATAATCTGTAAGAGGAAAGTCCTGTCCAGAAAATGTGGTCTCCCACCTTGTCACCTTACACTGGCGCCCCGGTTAGAAGACAAGTGAGTTGGCATTGTACGTGCACAACACAAACTCAGCAAAGCAGTGCATTTGAGGCTCGTGTAGCGTTGTGAAGGATACAGATCCAGCTACATCTAATAAAAAGCTGCTAGAGCACTCTGCTAGCTCCGAATACTGGAGCCTCCAACGCTGGTGCAAGAGTGCAAAGTGCACCGTGTATGTGTTTACACAATGATATTCACAGCTGAGTATACACAACTGGGTAGGAGCACACAATCACACTCGAACACACCAGCTCAAACAGAACCAACTGTGGATAAAGACCCTTAGAAAATACCCCCAGGCTGTTCACACAGGTCAGCAAACACTTTAACAAGGTTTTTACAAACAGCAGAGTAAACTTTCCCACCCTGGCTCATAAAAGGTTCTGCCTGGCCTTCTCATGGGGTTGCCTCAGCCTCCGAATAGGGTCACTAGGTGTCAGAACTCCACCTTCTACTGAAGGTGAACAGCAGCTCCGCAATTGTCCCTTATCCATGCTGGATCGTGCAATGTCCTGCCAGGAGCTGCAAAGCTCTGGTCATATTGTACTCACCTATATTACTGGAAGGTACTGCCATATTGTAACCATATATGATACTGAAAAGCTGTTTTCGTAGCGTAGCTACAGACAGCACTGAAAAGAGCTGATGTACTGTAGTCGTCTGCGGTAGTGGTTTTAATGTTGCCAGGTGGAACTGATGGATGGTAGTCATATTATAGCCATCTGAGTACTGATTGTACTGGCCACATTGTACAGTATTCATCGTTTTCACAAATGATAGCTGCCTATAGGAAACAAAGTACTGGCAATACTGTACCGTACAGTGGTACTAGCCATACGTTAGGAACTTAAGGTACTGAAAAGTACCGGCTGTCTGGCTGTCATATAGCCACCAATCAAACTGAAAAGTACTAGCCGTACAGTACAGTGGATCCAATGGTGCTGGTCACTCCCTGGCAATAGAAAGTACTAGCAGTACAGACATGAAGAGCCCACGGCACTGATATGCTGTAGCTTCCTACAGTATTTGAAAGCACTTAAACACAGAAAGTAATGGGTGGAACGCTTCCGAAGGTCCCAGCCAATGGCAATCACTTTGGCCGCATTTCATTCATCATCTTTTTACCCTCGATATTACTCCAGACAGGGACCAGCCATTTGAAAATCAGATGGCCCACCCCGAACTGCCAGGGTAGGTACCCTCTAGATGCCACAAACTATCTCCAACCCGCTTTTAGGCACCCTGTTCCAAAAAAGGAATGGGATGAGAATCATCGAGTTTGGCTTATAAAATTCTGTTGACCTAAAGTCTGGCAGCTTTGATCTAGCCCAGGTTCCTAACTTTTTGACTTCGGTGGACACACACTGTCGGAATACTGTAATCCGTGGACTGATTTGCACCTCGAAACAATGCTAAAAAATACAAAAAAACAGGTATGCACCAAACAAATGCTCAAATATAGAAAAATATTTCACATTTGTAATTTTGGTTCATTTGTCCATACTTTAGTAATTTAAATTTATTAATATTTTATATTATTTTATTTTGTAAATAGTAATTTTATGTACTGTTAAGATGGCAGTGCTTAGGCATCACATCTTTAATAGTCGGGTAGACATTTTCCAGTGTCAACACCACTGCTGAATGAGAGCACGCACCAACTTTTCTAAACCAATATCACGGTGCAGAAATAAATGACAAGAACACTCTCAAGATGGCGCTGTTTTTTGGTCACAACAAGCTCTGTAGTCACTTTAGACATTTTTATTACGAAATGGGCATATTACAATGACTTATTTCACACACTCAGCACATTACATATCAAGTCCACTATTCAGAGTGCAGCCATGATCTGATGCTTTCTAAAACGTGCACAAATTGACCTTAGGAATTATTGTACTAGGACTGTGTAAGAGGGATTGCTAGGCGCTACCATTAGTTTCAAAATGCCACTGAGTAAAATAACTTCCAGAAAGGTGGGGGGGTCGATTTCTTCGAGGGACCTTCTACTATGGATCACCTACTTTGACAGTAGCCGGTTTTGTTTGGCTGAAGAATTTCTTTTTACTTGAGGCAGATGCGGCTTACTATTCCACACTGCACTCCAATGGGTTATGGTGAAGTCAGACTCTAAGGGGCATATTTATACTCTTTTTGAGCCGAATGTGTGTCAAAAATTTTGACGCACGTTCAGCGCAAACCCTGTCCCATTATTAAACTTTGTCGCCCGAGCCCGCGGATGTCAAAATTCCTCCGTGTGCGTCATTTTTTGGATGCGGGAAACTGCCTTGCGTTAAAGACATGCAAGGTAGGAGTTCCTGCCCCAAAAATGACAAAGGCCTGTGCGCCTTATTTATACTCCAGCGTCATTTTGATGCACAGGAGGGGGTGGGCCTTAAAAAACGGCGCACAGCCTGATGTGCGCCGTTTTTTAACGCCTGGGTCAGGGCAGGCGTTAAGGGACCTGTGGGCTCACTTTCATGGTCTCTGACCATGGAAGCAGTCCAGAGGTGCCCTTCCCTGCCTCCAGGGACACCCCCTGCCACCCTCGCCCACCCCTGGAGGACACCCATGGATGGGGGGACCCATCCCAGGTAAGTAGAGGTAAGTATTATTTTTTATTTTTTTAAAGTGGCGTAGGGGGGCCTAATTTGGGCCCCCCTACATGCCACTGTGCCCAATGACCATGCCCAGGAGACAAAAGTCCCCTGGGCATGGCCATTGGGCAAGGGGGCATGACTCCTGTCTTTGCTAAGACAGGAATCATTTCAATAGGGGTTGTGCGTCAAAAAATGCTGAAGTCTGGTTTGAGGCATGATTTTTGCCTCAAACCTGAATTGCACCATTTTGTGACGCACAACCACCATTTTACCCTACGACGGCGTTGCCTGGTTTGAGTCATTTTCTTTTTTACTCTGACCAGTCCGCAGCACTGGCTAACGTCATTCCTTGACGCTGGTTTGCGTCAAAAAGTATAAATATGGGCCTAAATCTGTAAAAGTTCCTACTGACCATCGTTTGAATTTGAATCTGCCTCAGACTGTGGACGAACCACGCGCCTTCCCACTTTTGATATCCTCCGATGTGGCAGCTGACTCATCTAGGGCAGGGTCAGCTGGGCATCTGAGGCTAATGGTGGGCTCTCAGCTACTACTGAGGCAACCTTGGCCACAATCATCCAACTTTTGCAGGTACAGCGAGCAGAGGCTCAGCAACGCTATGCCCAAGTAAGGAGCGACAATGCACAGCTTCAGCAGTCTGTCGCTGAAATGACTGATAAAGTTTCTACTCTTACAACACAGGTTATGGATCAACATCAGGGAGTGGCCGACTCAGAAGATGTCACGTCACCCTCTGCTCAGTCAATCCGAGCTCATGAGGCCCTTTCACAGTTACAAGCTAAGGTTGAAGATTTAGAGAACTGCTAGAGATGAACAACTTAAAAGCATTTGGAATCGCAGAGGTCAGGGAAGAGGATGATCTTAGTCAATTCATAATTCAATAATCTGGTACCTTCCAGTACAGTGGGACAATGCCAAGTCAGATAAATTGCGTCCTTGTCCTTTGCTGATCTAAATTGGCAACTTTCTGCTCCAACAGGCAATCTTCTACAAAGCCCTGTCGGCCTCCTCTCTTACTGTGGACTCAGTAACTTTCCATGTCCACTCTGACTTTTGTAAGTCTGCAACGGAGGTGCTGGCAATTACGCCAACTGATTGATCCCTTGGTGCTCAGTTGTTTCTGCAAGAGCCTGCTTTCCTGAAGATTCTCAAGGATGGCCATGTCCAATTTTGTCATACAGAATCAAAGGCCCTAAAAGAACAAGTTACTTACCTTCGGTAACACCTTTTCTGGTGGATACACTAGCTACCTGTGGATTCCTCACCAAAAGAATTTTCCCCAAGCGCCAGCTCTCAACGGAAATTTACTTCTAGCTCTGCACGCCAACGATGACGTCACAACTGCCCGACTCCCACGCAATGCCGTATGACGTCATCCAGGCAATAAGAGGTCCTCGTGCAGACGTCAGTTATCACCATTTTTTACGTGCCTTTGAGGCAAACAGGAGAACATTGACATTACAGATGTGATATGAACACATCAATTACACTTATATACCAACTTTTATTTCAATAATATGAAACATAACTAATAAAAATAAACAATACGAAATATGTGCATAAATATATATACATATATACACGTTTTCTCTACATATATATATATATATATATATATATATATATACATATTAAACATTGCATCAGAATATACATATGTACAATATACGGGCACTTACCCAAGGAATTCGTGGTAAGACCAGTCAGGCAACGGGGAGGCGGTGGGACCGTGAGGAATCTACAGGTAGCTAGTGTATCCACCAGAAAATGCGTTACCAAAGGTAAGTACCTTGTTCTTCTGATGGATACAACTACCTGTGGATTCCTCACCTAAAGAATAGAGTCCCAAAGCATTACCGCCCTCGGAGGTGGGTGCCTGAATGGTCAAACCAAGAAATCCTGCAGCACTGAGCGTGCAAAATGGCCATCCCTCCTAACTTCAGAGTCCAAACAATAATGCTTGGCAAAAGTGTGGATGGATGCCCAAGTTGCCGCTTTGCAGATGTCAACCACAGGAACACCTGTAGCCAAGGCCGATGAAGCAGCCTTAGCCCTGGCCGAATGGGCTCGGAGCCCCACAGGAGGTTCTTTCTTTGCTAAAGAATAACATAACTTGATGCAAAGAATGACCCACCTGGACAGCGTTCTCTTGTGGACAGCTTTGCCTCTCCTCTTCCCCACGTAACCAACAAAGAGCTGATCGCCTTGTCTGAACTCCCTCGTCCTGTCGACGAAGAAGCTCAACGCTCTTCGTGGATCCAGTCGGTGAAGCCTCTCTTCCTCGGATGGATGAGGTGGAGGATAGAAGGAAGAGAGAGTAATGGACTGTCCCAAATGAAAGAGTGTAACAACCTTCGGAAGGAAAGCCGCCTTGGTCCTTAACACCACTTTGTCCCTGTACAAGGAAGTATACGGGGGTTCTACGCTAAGAGCCTGGAGCTCACTCACTCTTCTAGCTGATGTTATAGCCACAAGAAAAACAGTCTTCAAAACCAAAAGTCTCAATGGACAAGAGCGCATTGGCTCAAATGGCGATCCCATAAGAAAGGCCAATACCAAGTTAAGATCCCACTGTGGCATAACAAACAGAGTGGGCAGAAACTTATTAGTGAGACCCTTAATGAACCTCAATACAATAGGCGACTTAAACAAGGAGGGTTGATCTGGAAGGCACAGAAAAGCCGACAGCTGATAAATAACCCTTAACAGTGGCAACTGCACAACCCTTCTGTGCCAAGGATAAAGCAAATAACAAGACGTCAGACAAACGGGCCCTCAAGGGATCAATTTGGTTCTCTCCACACCAACTCACAAATCTGGCCCACCTGCTTGCATAGATTGATTTGGTGGAGTGTCGCCTGGCTGATAAAATAACTTCCACCACCTCCGGAGCGAGAGAAAAGAAACTCAGATTGCCCCGTTCAATCTCCAGGCATGAAGGTGCAGGCTCTGGAGGTGGGGGTGTAGAACCTGCCCCTGCGACTGCGAGAGGAGGTCTGCCCTGTAAGGGAGATGGAGTGGAGGGCACAGAGAGAGTTGGAGAAGGTCTGAATACCACACCCTTCTTGGCCAATCTGGGGCTATTAAGATGACTTGTGCCCGGTCTTGGCGGATCTTCCTCAGAACCCGAGGAATCAAGGGTATGGGAGGAAACGCATAAAGCAACTGACCCTTCCAGGACATCTGAAACGCGTCCCCTAAAGCTCCTTGCATCGGATACTGGAGGCAGCAAAATGACGGGCAGTGCGCGTTCTCCAGAGTGGCAAACAGATCTATCTGAGGATATCCCCACCTCTGGAAGAGGTAAAGGGCCAGATCTGGATGAAGATGGCACTCGTGGTCAGTTGAGATGCGCCGACTGAGACTGTCTGCACGCACATTCAGAACTCCGGCCAAATGATTTGCTACCAAGCAAATCCGATGGTCCTGAACCCAGGACCAGAGCCGAAGAGCTTCTCTGCAGAGAAGGTACAACCCCACTCCTCCCTGTTTGTTTATATACCACATCGCGGTAGTGTTGTACGTCAGGACTTGGAACGACTGACCGCGAAGGGAAGGGAGGAAGGCCTTGAGAGCCAGACGTATCGCCCGCAATTCCAACAGATTGATGTGAAACCTCTGTTCCACTGGAGACCAATGACCTTTGACCTCCAGGTCCCCCAGATGAGCTCCCCACTCTAGAGTGGAGGCATCCGTTATAACTGTGGCCACTGGAGGTAGCAGCGAGAACGGCTTTCCTTGAGAAGGGTTGCCGACCGCAGCCCACCATTGAAGATCCGCTGCAGCGTCTCTGGAGATCCTTATCGAGTCCTCGAGATCTCCTTTGTGTTGAAACCACTGCCTGCGGACGCACCACTGAAGAGCCCTCATGTGCCAGCGTGCATGAGTGACCAGCAGAATGCAAGAAGCGAACAGACCGAGCAGACGAAGGACCTTGAGGACTGGAACGACCGCTCCATTCTGAAACATTGGAATCAACGCCTTAATGTCCTGAATCCGCTGCGGCGGAGGAAAGGCCCGATTCAATGTTGTGTCCAGTACTGCCCCTATGAACAGTAGGCGTTGAGGGCTCTAGGTGAGACTTGGGCACGTTCACCAAAAAGCCCAGATCGAACAACTGAGTTGTCGACTGCAAGTGATACCGCAAGAGCTCCAGAGACTTGGCTTTGATCAACCAATCGTCCAGATAAGGAAATACTGCTATCCCCTTTCTTCTGAGCTCTGCTGCAACCACCGCCATCACCTTTGTGAAGACTTGAGGCACCGAAGTAAGACCAAATGGAAGGACTGCAAACTGGTAGTGTTCCGACCCCACCACAAACCGGAGATACTTCCTGTGCGACTTGAGGATCGGAATATGGAAGTAAGCATCCTGCAAGTCGACAGACACCATCCAATCTCATTCGTTCAACGCCAAAAGAACCTGTGATAGGGTCAGCATCTTGAACTTTTCCTGCTTGAGGAACCAGTTCAAAATCCTCAGGTCCAGGATTGGCCTCAACCGAACATCCTTTTTGGGGATCAGGAAGTATCTTGAATAGCAGCCCTGACCCCTTTCCTGCTCTGGAACCAACTCCACTGCGCCTTTTGACAAAAGGGATAGCACCTCCTGTTGCAGTAACAGAAGATGGTCTTCCGAACAGAAGGATGGGCGGGGAGGGATGGGAGGAGGAAAATCCCGAAAGGGAAGAGTATAACCTTTTCCCACAATATCGGTGACCCAGGAGTCCGATGTTATTGACTCCCACATGCGAAGAAAGTGAGACAGTCTCCCCCCTACAGGAGATGTGTGAACAGGGAGTGATGGAGAACTAAGGTTGCTTTCCCTGCTGCACCCCTCCGGAGGAAGAGGCAGAGTGCTGCTGGGCGGCCCGTCTAGTGCGTACTCTACCCCTGCCCCTGAAGGATCTATAAGGGAGAGCTCCTGAAGATTGCTGTCCTGCCGCATGGAGCCTGACACGAAAGGAAGAGCCACTACCAAATTCCCTAAACCTCCTGAATGATCTTAAAGAAGAGGAGGTGGCTGCCTGCAGTCCCAAAGATCTTGCCGTGGCCCTACTCTCCTTAAACCACTCCAAGGCAGAGTCGGCTTTCACTCCAAAAAGTTTGTCTCCATCAAATGGCAGGTCAAGCAGTGTTGTCTGTACATCAGGAGAGAACCCTGACGATCGCAGCCAGGCATGCCGCCTCATCGCTATGGACGTGGCCCATAGCCCTGGCCACCGAGTCCAAGGTGTCCAGCCCAGATTGAATCACCTGGGTCGCCGCCGCCTGAGCGTCCGACAAAAGGTTCTGCACCTCTTGAAACAATCCAGGGTGCCCCTTGGGCTCGTCCATAAGGGCATAAATATATTGTCCTAAAATGCAAGTAGCATTTGTGGATTTCAAAGCCATGCTACATGAAGAGAAGGCCTTCTTAGCTGACTGGTCCATTCTCTTAGACTCCCTGTCTGCGGGAACTCCTGGAAACGATCCCGGAGCAGAGCGAGAGGAACACGATGTCTGCACAACTGAACTCTCTGGAGTCGCGTGCTTGGACACAAACGCTGGATCACCTGGGGCCACTCGATATCTTCTCGCCACCGACCTGTTCACGGCAGGCGAAGTCACAGGCTTCTTCCACACCTCCCTAATAGGGTCCATATGTGCCTCAGTGAATGGAAGAAGCGGCTCCGCCACAGCTGATGCTGGATGTAACACCTCAGTAAGGATGTTGGTCTTGACATCCGCAGCTGGAAGAGGAAGGTCCCTCGGCGCCACAGGAATCTTTAATGTCAAATGGATCCGCAGCGAACCCATTGTCGCCGGGGCGGTGGACGTCGTCCGCGTCGCCGGTCTTCCAGGCGACGCCATAGGCACCGGCGCCGAACCAGTACTTCCTGAAGGAAGAAAGGGCATGAAGGTCATCGGTCTGTAAGAAGCCGGAACACCCATGTCGAAGGCCAACAGACCTGACGGCCCCGCATGCACACCTCCCGGCGCCATGGTAGCGAAGATATTAAACATTGCATTAAGGAATGCTGCTGGATCCGTGCCCGGCGCCGGGAACGCCGGATAACTTTGAGGAGCCAGTGCTTGAGGCGAAGCCGGCGTCGGCTCAGGCATCTCCATCTGCTCCGGAGAAGCCCTCAGCTCCTGACACGGATCAACCTCATAAACCGACAGTAGAGACGTTGGTGAAGCTGGAGTCGTCGGAGGCGTAACAGTTGGGCTGACCTCCCAAGTCGGTCGACGTCGAGCCGATGGTGACCTCGAACGGGAGCGGTCCTTGCTCGACCAGCGCCGTGATCCATGCTAGCGCCGAGAGTCCCGATGACGCTAATGAGACCTCGAGGATTTAGAAGAAGATCCCCTGTGATGATGTTTCTCCTTCTTCTTGGACCGTGCCAGGAACAACTTGGCCTCCCGTTCCTTCAAGGCCTTTGGATTCATGCCTTAACATGAACCACTCGCCTCATCTTCGTGGTCAGAACTAAGACACCACAAGCAATTGTCGTGTGGGTCCGTGACCAACATCTGACCTCCGCACTCCTTACAGGGTTTAAAACCCGACTTCCTTGGCTGCGACATTGTTACACCGAAGTGAAACTGTAGCTCCCTGGTAGCTTCGAAGAAAAAAACGTTACTCGAAGGCACGGAAAAAAGGGAACTGACGTCTGCACGTCGACGAGGACCTCTTATTGCCTGGATGACGTCATACAGCATCGCGTGGGAGTAGGGCAATTGTGACGTAATCGTTGACGTGCAGAGCTAGAAGAAAATTTCAGTCGA
Source organism: Pleurodeles waltl (assembly GCF_031143425.1). Classification (NCBI taxonomy): domain Eukaryota; kingdom Metazoa; phylum Chordata; class Amphibia; order Caudata; family Salamandridae; genus Pleurodeles; species Pleurodeles waltl. The sequence goes on from NC_090451.1 coordinate 662,182,788, forward strand.
GAGCTGGCGTGTGGGGAAAATTCTTTAGGTGAGGAATCCACAGGTAGTTGTATCCATCAGAAATGCTCAAGCTCTGGCGGGATAAGGGGGACAAGTATTTATTGTACAATAATGTTTTTTTATCTCTCATATTGGCTTGCTTATGGTTATTCTCTGCATTTAGTCAGTCCAGGCCATAGTGGCTATGCTATACTTCTTAATCTTTAACTGTCTTTTGCTCAGGCTCATGGTGGGGGCACGGGTGTTGGGGAGTCATTATATGTTAGGTGGGCGGGGGCTGCACTTGGGTGTCTGTAGGTACTGACAGCTGAAGGGAGGAATGATTTCTTCCCAGTGCGAGGGTGGGTGGGTGTGCTACTTACTTCAGTGGTTTCTAATATCTCTCCTTTTTGGGTTTTTGGAGCAGCTGGGTAGTGGGGTGGTAGATGTTGTGAATGGGGGGCATTGGTGAAGATTGTTGTGGCAATCATGAGTAAGATTTTATACAGCACATGTGCATCAGCTCAGAGTCTTTTGTTCTGTGGGTTTAATCTGCTGATAAGTCACATTTAAGAATTATGTGCTGGAGCGTTGCAGGCCTCAATCACCCTCTAAGCTATGGCTGGTAAAAGAGGAGATTTTCTCATATAAACCTCATATGGTATGTCTTACTGAGACTCATCTGGCACACGAGGATCAGTCATTGCTTCTGCAGCTTAGGCTTGATATTGTTTCTGCACTAGTCAACCAGTATCCATACAGAGGGTGGCTATTCTTTGCTTTAAGGGGTTGGACTACACAGTGCAGAGAATGGCATCGGATTCTAAGGGTAGGTGGGCTGTTGCCCAGCTGGATATTCTGGTGAGGCATTTTATAGTTGCTGCAATCTATGGCCATAAACTTGATGACCCAACTCTGTTTGATTGGCTGAATTTAGAGTTGTCAGCTTGGTCAGGGGAGCTTGTTCTCCTGGGGGACTTTAAATGTATCATGAGTTATGCTATTGATACTACTTACTCGGCGGCCAAGCCCCGAATGATTCAGACTAGGGCTGCCATCCAAGATCTGGCACATGTTCATGGGTTAATTGATCTTTGGTGTACTCTCCAACCGAGGGCTCAAGGTATACGTTCTTCTCTGCACAACACACATGTTACTCCGGGATCTATCTTGCTTTTTCTAGTCTGCAGCTGCTGGAACATGCCACCGTGGAGGTGTGCCCTAAGATCACGTTCGATTACAACCCGGTCCTTTTTAATATAGATCTCCCACATGTCAGAAAGGTAAGGCAGGCATTTTCATTCTCCAGATCTTTATTTACTAATTATGCTTACATCTCTCAGGTGCAGGATTCTTTAAATTAATTTATTTTCAGCAATATTAACTCTGCCGCCCCACATATCATCAGGGACGCAATGCAGACATTTGTTTGTGACATCATTCTTTAGTTTATCCGGCAGTGCGATCCGCTGAAAAAGGGGGCAGCCAGCCTGACTGTGTGCTCAGCTCCCTGAGGCTGAATGTCAACATTCTCTGGCATTCAGGGATCAAACTGTTAATGAGGTACATTTGTACTCTTCCATTTTGGAGCTTCGGTGCTGGTTGGAACGACAGCTGTAGGAAAAGACGGCATTTCCATACTTAAAATATAGGGAAGTCCAATTTGAGTGTGGGGAAAGTGTTGGGTGGGTCTTGGCTCAACAGATCACGGAAAAGAGGAATAAGAATTTGATTAAAAGAACTAACGGCAATGATGGTATGTTTCACTATGATACCTTTACCATTGTTGAACAGTTTACAGATTTCTATAAGGAACTCTATGGCACCCCACAGTCTGCTGAGCAATCTCTGAATGGATATATTCAAGGGGGAGGCCTGCTGTCTCTGGATGTAACACAATGTAGAGAACTGCAGGAGGGTATAAAGGCCAACAGGGCTTTATCAACTGGGAAGGCTGCTGGGGAGGATGCAATACTGCTGGAATTTTACAAAGTTTTTTACGTTCTTACTTCTTCTATTTCTGGGCTTGGTCGTTAGTATTGAGAGGGGATCTAAGGTGCCAGATTCATGGAATCTTACTAATATAGTTATGTTTCTTAAGAAAGAGAAACCACATGAGGATAGGGGATCTTATCAGCTGATCTCACTCATCAACTCAGACACCTAGGTGGTCATTCCGACCGTGGCGGTCGGCGGTGAAGCGGCAGTAAGACCGCCAACAGGCTGGCGGTCTTTTTTCATGAATTCTGACCATGGCGGTTACCGGCATGGCCAGCCGCCGCTTCACCGTTCCGACCGCCACGGCGGTAACGACTGCCGGGCTGGAGACCTGGGTCTCCAGCCCGGCAGTCATCACATACCGCCGGTGGTATTCCAACCCGCCTGACGCCGGCTTACCGCCATGGATTTCATACGGTTTGGGACCGCCATGAAATCCATGGCGGTAAGCACTATCAGTGCCAGGGAATCCCTTCCCTGTCACTGATAGGGGTCTCCCCCACACCAACTCCCTCCCCTACCCCCCCCCTTACCTCCCCCCACCACCCCTGCCACCCCCAAAAGGTTGCAGGACCCCCCTCTTCAACCCGATCCCCAACATACACACACACATACACGCACGCATTCATGCACGCACTCATGCACATACACACACCCCCGCATTCATGCACGCACTCACACGCCCCCTCAACATACACACACGCACACCCCCATGCATGCACACAACTCACAACACCCCCACACCCCCCTTCCCTAACGGACGATCACCTTACCTGTTCCGGTGATCCTCCGGGAGGGAACGGGACCCATGGGGGCAGCTCCGCCGACACCTCCACGCCAACAGAACACCGCCACAGCGAATCACAGGTCGTGATTCGCTGGGCGGTGTTCTGTTGGCGTGGTGGTGGCGGTGGAGCTACCTCCACTTCCCCGCCTGCCGCCAGTATGGCTGTTGGCGGCTCTTCGTCCAGAAACAGCCGGAGTGCTGCCAACGGTCATAATGGCCCGTGCGGAAGACCGCCAGCACTGGCGGTCTTCCGTACGGCGGTCCCTCGGCGGTCTATTGAAAAGACTGCTGAGGTCGGAATGACCACCCAAGTTCTTTGCTAAAGTTCTGGTAGCTCACATTGCACCTTTAATTCATGCCTTTGTTTCGACACAACAAAACAGTTTATTTCCTGGCTGTGACAGGACGTGGCATAATAATGCAGCTATGGCTATTTTCAATGCGGCTAGGAATACCGGTGGCCAGATTGGTATGATTCTGTTGTGCCAAAAGGCTTTTGATAACAGTGTCTTGACTTTTTCTCTGGTCTGTGTTATCTGCATACAGGATCGGTAGTTGGTTTATTAATTTGGCGAAGTCTCTTTACAACCAGCCAATGGCTCGTCTTTTTATTGATGGGCACTCTTCCTCCTTATTCACCATCTCTCAGGGCACCTGGCAGAGATGCCCACTGTCTCCTCTGCTTTTTGCACTATAAATCAAATCCTATCTGTGATATCTCCGTAGAAACAGCAAGACTCCCCATCCCCGTAGTTTTCAATGGTGTTGAGCTGAAAGTTAGTGCATATGCTGATGACACTGCAATCTATTCCAGGGATCCTATAGGGGCGATCGAGCAGGTTGCGTTGCAAGCAGAACAGTTTGGGGTAGTCTCTGGATATATAAGAAAATAAGTTACTTACCTGTAACTGTAGTTCTCCAGTATTGGAATCTTTCATAGATTCACATGCTTGAATCATTCCCCGTCGTCGAGATGGGATCCCCCAGCATAAATTACACAAGTAGTGTTAAAATATATTAACAAAAAGGCCCTAGGGCCTCTTCACTTTAACAGTCTATCAGAGTCATTTTAGGAAAAGGACCAAACTTGAGTATCCACCAATCAGGTACCACCATCCTCTAGAATCCTCCTGAGAGAAGCTCCAGCACCTCAGATTTTCCAAGCACAAGTGCGTTAAAGAGGGGTAAAAGAGAGAAAGGAAAAAGGAAGGTGAAAATGAGCCTCTCTGGGGAGGAGGGTGGGTCGCATGTGAATCTATTAAAGATTCCAATACTGGAGAAGTACAGTTACAGGTAAGTAACTTATTTTCTTACTCCAGTATTAGAACTTTCATAGATTCACATGCTTGAATCAGAGTAGAGAGCCGTACTTATGCACATTTTACCATTGTTACCATGTATGATACAAAACACACGCATATATAAAACATATGTATATACATCTATATATATATCAAGGAATACTTAAAAGATAATATATGTCAATACTATTGATAATATATGTCAATACTATTGTTAATTATCGCCACTTTTCTCTATGTTACACTCGTCTTTTTTTTTTTTTTAACAAATTATAGCTCTCTATCTGTATATAATAAAAGATATAAACAATGTGCATACCTGTTCTAGGATGGCGGGATGAAAAAAGATGGCTCACCTTCACCTGAAGAGATTCCTGAGGACTGCTTGACCCACTGCTAGCTCCCCTTCAGATAGAAATTCCAAGCAGTAGTGCCTTGTGAATGTATGACAGCTCTTCCATGTTGCTGCTCTACAAATGTCTTGCAGGGAAACCCCCGCAAACAGCGCTGCTGATGAAGAGACTGCCCTCGTTGAATGAGCATGTACAGATGAATGCAGAGGTTTACCCGCTGCTTGATGGCAGAATCGAATGGCTCAGGCGAACCATCTGGATATACTCTGCTTGTAGAGTGGTTGGCCTTGTCTCGGTGCACTGTATGCTACGAACAGTTGATTAGAGCGTCGAAAGGACTTAGTTCTGTCCAAGTAGAATTGAACACATCTCTTAACGTCTAAGGAGTGTAATGCTCTCTCTGCCCAAGTAGAAGGATGAGGAAAAAAAGATTTGAACACTAAGGGCTCGTTGATGTGGAAGTCTGAAGGAACCTTTGGGATGAAATGCGGATTAGTACGCAGCAGTAGCCTGTCTCGTTTAAACTGTAAGAACGGCTCTTGAATAGAGAGGGCCAGCACTTCACTGAGACGTCTGGCTGATGTGAGAGCCACCAATAAAGCAACCTTCCACGAAAGGAATTTGAGAGAAGCACAATGAATCGGCTCAAATGGATGCTTCATCAGCTGTGCTAAAACAATATTCAGGTTCCACGAAGGAGGAGGTGGTCTGAATGGAGGAAAAACCCTGAAAAGTCCTTTAAAAAACCGTTTGATTAGACGAGAGGAATAGAGCGAGGGTGATGCGTCCGAGCGTCTGTAAGGCCTGCTTGCGCTAACTGCAATAAGTACGGCAATATTTGTTCCGGTGGTGAAGATAGTGGGTCAATCTGCCGCTGATGACACCAGACACAAAATTGTTTCCATTTGCAAGAGTAAGCCTTATTAGTGCTATCCGCTCTAGCTCTGGACAAGATGTCCCTACACTCTTGTAGGATATTCAGATGTGCGAACTCCCTTTGCCCAAGAGCCATGCTGACAATCGCATTGACTGAGGATCCGGGTGCCATACTTGTCCTTCGTTCATTGTTAGCAATTGTGGAAACGGTTTCAGCGGAATGTGAGGCTTGATTGATAGAAGAAGACGCTCCGCAAACCAGTGTTGGCGCGGCCAATACGGAGCTATCAATATCAGAGGGCACAGCTCTGCCTTCATCTTCGTGAGGACTCTTGGGATCAATGGAATTGGAGGAAAGGCGTAAGCAAAGATGTCTGACCAGACTATCGAAAATACATTCCCCCAAGATCCCTTTTGGTGATTCCAGCTTGCAAAGTACTGGCATTTGGCGTTCCCCTTGTTGGCAAACAGGTCTATTGTTGGCCTTCCCCACTGGGAAAAGATGTAGTCCACTATTGACTGGTCCAGCTCCCACTCGTGGCAGCTCGATCTTTGTCTGCTGAGCGCATCCGCTGTCTTGGTCTCTATCCCCGGCAAATGCACCGCTTAGATTGTGATGCCTTGCTGCGAGGCCAAATTCCAAATTCTCTGGGCTTCTCTGGAGAGGGTGAGAGATCTTGTGCCTCCTTGTTTGTGGAGGTAATGCATTGTAGTGGTGTTGTCTGTTCTTATTACTACGTGCGATCCTGATATTTTCAGAAGAAAAGCCTGCAAAGCGAGGTACACTGCTCTGAGCTCTAGCCAACTGATTTGCATCGCTGTCAATTGTGGTGGCCACTTGCCACTTACTTGAAGGTCCTGTAGCACGGCTCCCCAACCCTCCAGAGATGCGTCCGTAGTGATGGTCCACAGAGCCGGATGATGTAGGAACGAAAGGACTATGGACAGATGATGCCCTTGAGACCACCATGTCAGTGCTTTGGCTATTGCTGGGGTTATGTGTATTCGATCTTCGAAGCTTCCCGAAACCTGGAGCCATTGACGATTTAGTTGCTCCTGTAACGGGCGCATCTTTAGTCGGCAGAGAGGAACCAGAGGTATGCATGATGACATCATGCCCAACAGTGACTTGAACAGGCGGACAGAAACACAGCTTCTTTTCTGTATTGATTTTGTTAGTGTCAGTAACCTTTGTTGCCTGTCTACTGTGGGACACGCCATGGTGGATTGCGTGTCCAGGTTTGCCCCTAAAAAGGTGATACTGCGTGCTGGCAGAGGTTTGGACTTCTCCAAGTTGATGGTTAGGCCTAGATTGGTTAGTAAGGAAACGCACGTTCTTGTTGATATGCACGCTCCTGCGTAGGTACTTGCTTTTGTCAGCCAATCGTCTAGATATGGAAAAATTTGGTGTTTCCTCCTCCTGAGGAAGGCTGCGATTGGCTCTAGACATTTGGTGAATATCCTGGGAGCTGATTTTAGGCCGAAGGGAAGGACATGAAATTGAAAATGGCTGCCGGCTACTGTGAATCTCAAGTATTGTCTGTGGGCAGGGTGGATGGGAATGTGGAAATATGTGTCTTTTAGGTCTAGTGTAGACATGAAATCTCCCTGGTTGAGGCGCAGGAGGACATCTTGTAGGCTGATCATGCGGAACGATTGCTTTTTTAAGTAGATGTTCAGTTCCCGTAAATCGAGGATCGGCCTCCAATCTTTCCACTTTTTGCGAATGAGGAAGAACCTGGAATAAAACCCTCTTCCTTGCTGTGATCGAGGTACCTATATAGATCCTTTGAGGAGCATCTTGTTGATCTCCTTCTTGAGTTGTTGTGGGTATCTTGAAGGACTCATGCGGGGAGGATTGGAGGGAGGCAGTTGGGTAAACTCTAGAGTGTGGCCCTGTTTCACTAATTGGAGGATCCACTTGCCTGATGTGATCACTTGCCATTGTTTGAGGAAGAGGGATATCCTTTCGCCTAGAACAAAAGGAGGAGAGTTGGGTGTAGCCGGCGCCTCGGATGCATCAGGCTCTACGAGCCGAGTCTTTAGCAGGGCGAGTTGAGCGTCCCCTAATGCCTGATCTACCATAAGCTGCTTGCGGCGGCTGCCTTTGGAGGTAGTACTGACGGTACTGCTGAGAAGAGGAAGGATAGGTGGAATATCTATACTGCAGATATCCTCCTCTACATGAAGGTTGGCCATGTCCTCTAGCTCGAAAGGAAGGCTTTCGAAATTGGAGAGTCCCTAATGACCTTGCCGTATCTGTGTCAGACTTAATATATTGTAAAGCTTCGTCGATATGTTTGCCGAATAACGCCTGGCCATCAAAAGATAAGTCCAAAATCTTATTCTGCACCTCAGGCCGGAATGAAGTAGCCTTTAGCCAACCTTGTCTTCTAAGAACAGCTGCCCCTGCGAGCTGTCGAAATGCAGTCGTGGCTATGTCCATTGCACAGTCAATGAGTTCCGCTGACGTGCGCTGACCCTCTTGCAATGTCTTGTTTGCCTCTGATTTTGCATCCTCTGGCAACTGGCTAATATGTGGGGTGATGTCTGCCCATAGCTGCCTGTCAAACCTAGCTAACACTGCTAGTGAGTTAGCAGCTCTTACCACTAGGCTAGCCATAGAGGAAAACCTCTTTCCAATGTTATCTAATTGTCTGCCCCCTTTGTCTGGGGGTGCGGAAATCGGGGCAGACGGAGTTTTGGACTTCCTCTGTGCCGCCTGAGCCACCACTGAGTCCGGATGAGGATGTCCAGTTAGACATGCCGGTGCATCGTCCGGTGCCTTGTACTTCTTGTCTAAACGAGGCAGTACTGCTGTGACAGTAGCAGGATTGTGCATGACTTTTAGGCCTTCTTCCCAATAATAGTTAACCAGCGGAATAGAGCGCACAGATTTTTGAAACGGCTCTTTAAAATCGTAGAGAAAACTGTCTGTTTGTTTAGATGGCATTGGCAAAGCGAAACGCTTAGCTGCTCTTTCTAGAAGATTGTAAAATCCTCCAATGTCGTCTGGTGGGGACTCCACCTTTGATTGAGAAGGAGAAGGAGGAGCAGGGATGACGTATTCGTCCCACTCGGAATGAGTGTCCAGGAGCTCCCCTTTTTCGTGATCCCCTTCTGACATGTCCGTATCCTGAGGCAGCGTCATATCCGGAGTAGCCACGTTTGTGAGAGGTAAAGAAACTGGTCTCTGACGTGGAGTGGTAACCCCAGAGACGGGCGATGGAGGAGGTTGCTCCCCTTGAGGAGAAAAACGCCTGCTGTAATCAGCTAACATTGCTCTGAGGTCAGACAATAAGGAGGATGGAATGTATGCCCCCTGTTGATATTGTTGGTCTTCTCCATAAAATTGAGGGTCATAGGATTCATCAAACTCATCCTCTTCTTGATACTTGACATTCAATTGTGATGGACTATGGGCTGCTCCGAATGGCCCTTCGTCGTCCGAGTCTTCATCTCCCTCTAACAGATGCACAGGAATAAAGGACGTCACCTTACTAGGTGAGGTATGCTTTGGGATCATTTCTCATGAGTTTTCTGATGTTTTTCTCTTGTCGACGGCGCATACATGGACTTCATCGGCGGTGGTGTCGTAGATCTTGAACGCATGGAGATCTTGATGGATGACAACCTCACCGACGAGTCTACCGTCCATGACGGTAAAGCCGATACCGTCATAAGTGCCGTCGACGATGAGGTGTAGACGTTCGTCGTCAATGACGTCGTCGATGCCACTCTCGTCGACGGTGGGGCACTAGTCATCGACAATGTCGTAGTCGGAGCTGCCGTCGACGGTAGAAATGTTGAAGTCATCGTTGGCATTGGAAAAGCACTCACCGACGGTCTCGTCATCGTCGACGATGTCTTTTTTGTAGAAGTAGAGGATGGTCTCTTGAAAGGCACAGATGGAGGGACAGAGGAGGATTTTTTATGCCTCTCTGAACTGCTGGCATGACCTCTCTCCCCTTTACTGGAAGATTTTTGAGGTGAAGTAGATGGGCTGCAGCCCTTGTAAGACCCTGAAGCAGTCTTTTTGTGGGCTTTTCTTGAGTGTTGGGAGGGAGATCTTGTGTCTGATCTCGCCCTCTTTGATGACTTTTTAGATATTGAAGAGTCATCACTATCAGAGTCAGAAACTGGATTCTCTCTGTATTTAAGTTTTTGCAGCCATATCAATAATCTGCCTTCCCTATCCTTAAGAGTCTTAGAGGAAAAGGTACGACAAACATTACAGTCCTTGGCTGAATGGTCTGGATAGAGGCAGTATATACAATCCTGGTGAGGGTCTTCAGAATGTAGTCTTTTCTTGCCACAAGTTTTGTAATTTCTGAATAAACCCTTCTTCTCCTTATCAGACATGTTGAAGATGATTTCCCAATCAGGTCAGAAAAGTTTTTCTCAGAGAAAAATATGTTGAATCTAGTTCAAAATGTGTGAAGAAAGAGCAGAGCTCTGAGGAGACTCCCTAGCACGACGTGCAGTAGAAAATCTGAGGTGCTGGAGCTTCTCTCAGGAGGATTCTAGAGGGTGGTGTCACCTGATTGGTGGATACTCAAGTTTGGTCCTTTTCCTGAAATGACTCTGATAGACTGTTAAAGTGAAGAGGCCTAGGGCCTTTTTGTTAATATATTTTAACACTACTTGTGTAATTTATACCGGGGGCTCCCATCTCGACGACGGGGAATTATTCAAGCATGTGAATCTATGAAAGTTCCAATACTGGAGTAACTTGACCTGTCTAAAACACTGGTTATTTCTCATTTTCAGCCTAATCTCCGATCACGGGGTCAAGATCTACGTTAATGTGGAGTGTATTGCTACCCTGAATTATGAACCTCTTATAAAATCAGTAACAGCGAAGATGCGGTCTTGGAACCGTCTCCCAGTTAGCATTTGAGCGTTGTAACATCGTCAAGATGAATATCTTACCAAAAATTCTCTCTTCAGAGCTGTTCCACTGCCGATTCCTGATAATTTTTTTCGGCGTCTCAAAGGGGTTGTTGGTAGTTTTATTTGGGGCTACTGAAAGGCTAGACGGGCTATCAGAATTTTAAAACTTCCACCTAATCAAGGTGGTTTCTCTCTCCTGTATTTTAAGCTGTATTGTTGGGCCACCTTTGGATCACTCCTTAAAAACATTCCCACGAATTATGAGCTTGACGGCTTTGAGATCGGCTATCAACTAGCCTTACAGCCTACTGATTCACTCTGAGCCGATGCAAAGACCCTATTACAAAAGGGTACTTTTTAGGATCATCAGGGATGCCGCGTGGGAGTGGCGTGAAATTAGTGCCTTGTTCTTTCTCACGGTTATCCATTCGCTCACACCAGTAGAGGGACAACCTTACCTTTCAGTTTTTTAGGACTCAGGGGCATATTTATACTCCGTTTGCGCCGAATTAGCGTTGTTTTTTTCGACGCAAATTCGGCACAAAACTAACGCCATATTTATACTTTGGCGCTAGACGCGTCTAGCGCCAAAGTATGAGGAAAGAGCGTCATTTTTTAGCGTGAACGCCTTCCTTGCGTTAATGAGATGCAAGGTAGGCGTTCCCGTCCAAAAAAATGACTGCGCCGCAAATGCGTCGTATTTATACTACTGGGCAAAAATCACGCCCGGGAGTTGGCGGGGCAGAAAACCCCGCATTTCCGCCACTTTTTAACGCCTGGGTCAGGGCAGGCGTTAAGGGACCTGTGGGCTCAAAATGAGCCCACAGCTGCCCTCCCATGCCCCCAGGGACCCCCCCTGCCACCCTTGCCCACCCCAGGAGGACACCCAAGGATGGAGGGACCCACCCCAGGGACATTCAGGTAAGTTCAGGTAAGTATAATTTTTATTTTTTTTAATATTTTTTTTTGGCATAGGGGGGCCTGATTTGTGCCCCCCTACATGCCTCAATGCCCAATGACCATGCCCAGGGGACATAAGTCCCCTGGGCATGGCCATTGGGCAAGGGGGCATGACTCCTGTCTTTACTAAGACAGGAGTCATGTAAATGGCGCTAGGGCGTCGTTTAAAATGGCGCAAATCGGTTTTAGACGTTTTTTTTGCGTCAACCTGACTTGCGCCATTTTTAAGACGCCCTAACGCCATTTTTCCCTACGCCGGCGCTGCCTGGTGTACGTGGTTTTTTTCCACGCACACCAGGCAGCGCCGGTCTGCTTGCGCCGGCTAACGCCATTCAATAAATACGGCGCCCGCATGGCGCTTCAGAATGGCGTTAGCCGGCGCAAAACTTTTTGACGCTAAACTGCGTTAGCGCACTTTAGCGTCAAAGAGTATAAATACGGGCCTCAGTGTTTTTAAAATGGGTGAGGTGGGGCGTCTTGACTGACAGTCAGCTTTTTGACTTAAATGGGGTATGTTCTTTCTCGACATTACAAAGATTGTATGATCTCCCCCAGCAGTCCTTTTGTAAGTACTTACAACTTAGTGATTTCTTCAACTACAACTCAGTCTTCATGGCTTGGAATGGTGACCAAAACATCTTTGCTTACCTTTACACGCCAGATCGCCAACCTTCGATTAGGGTCATGTATCGGCTCAAGACAACTCATCGGCCAGATGATCTATCTATCTTAACCACTAAGTGGGGTGCTAGGCTTGGCCAAGATGTCTCAGCGGATGAAATCTCTGTAGCGTTCGATGTTATCAATAGCTGTGTGTGAGTTCCGTCAGTCTTAAACTGCAACAGTTTCGTAAATTGTGTATGAAATACCACACCCCAGATAACATCTGTAAATGGGCTAGAAATCATCTGAATTATAAGATGCACTTCCTAAGTGTGGTCATATGCTGCTAATATTATACATACGTTTGTTGGATGCCCCTAACTTCAATTTTTTTGGTTTGGTGCTGAGCAGCTGCTGTCCTTTCACCCCCGTGTCATGTAGAGTGGTCTGTAAAAGCCATCATGCTGGGTCACAAGCAAGATACTAACTCGAGCCTCACCTCAGTTGTTTTGATTATTATTACAGACCAGCTATGCACTCAAGTGTCTGAGTTCAACCTACCCCTCCACCACACACACAGTTTCAGAATGGTTTTTACTCTTTTCACAGAAAACGATCTTGAGGCTGCTATCCATAAAGCTAGAGGCTTTAAGGTCCGTGGCCAGCTCAACAGGGTTTGGGATAATCCATTTTCTTTAGATAGTGTTTCAGACATTTTTGTACTAACTCTCTTTTCCTCTTGTTTTTTCTTTTTTTCTTTGTGGTTATATCAGTGATGCTGTGTTTGTTTGTTACATTATTCATCGATTGATTCTCTCATTGTAATAATTGTAATAAAAATGTAAAAACAAAAAAAAACAAAAAAAAGAAAAGTAAGACTGGTGGATGCATACAGCTGAATAAAATAAGGGTGAAGTAGAAACTTCACACGAAGAACAAAGATCCAATATATAGTAAGACGTGCCCACGTACATAGCTGAATAAAACATGATTTTAGAGAAAAAATAAATATAAAATAACTTCCAGAATCTGTACATTTTTTGCCAAGCAAGTTAATTTCTTTTGTTGACAGACCTTGTTAAAGTACAGATCCAACAAATAAAATTAATACACAATTTGATTTGCAGACAGCTATATCGACCGACCTGTGTAAGGTACAGACTGCAAACATTTAAGGTAATCTACTGTGTTACATGCTAGTCATCAAATCAGTACATTAACTAACCACTAGAAGGATTAATAATGGTTCTTGGTTGTGAATATGCATGCAATCTTTATATGCAACCTTAACTAAACATATTCGAAATTAATCTATTCACCTCTTAACATATAAAGGAGTTGGGAGAGCTGCATTTGAAGATGGGAGCAATTAATTAGTGGGACACGGCTTCACCCTCTACAGCACGCCTCATTCAAGTTCTTAGAGTATCTTGTACAAGACGCTGTCTCTCAATGGTATTAGAATTATTTTGCCACTTTTTTGTCCTTTTTCCACACATATGGAGGTCTTCTAATATGGGGGAAAAAATATAGAGGATTAACACACGTCATATATGAAAGTGGAACATACATTGACTGTCAAAAAGAACTTTCATTTATTACACACAAGTTTGAGAATATGAAATTTTGGAACTAAATAATTTATGCAAAGCTGAAAAAAAAAAAAAAGAAGTCCTATCTAATTGTTACAACCGTTGAGTCATACTTATTAAAACATTCCAACTGCCTTTAAAAATTGCAAACACAACAATATATTTATATGGCGCAAGCTCAACTCCTAAAATTGTTTTAATTAACCTGAAGTGCCTCCTCCTAATATCGAGAAGTATAATATATCTAGAAATATTAGCAACACATGCACAAAGCTCTTCTTCAAAGGGTGTTATTCATTTCCTCTTCATGTTTACTTGAAGCGCTTTTGCAAAACATATTAAAATGTATTTTGTGTCGTTATACCTCAGTGTGGTTGGCACATGGACATTTCTTATGTCAGAAAAGATGTTAAATGAGATATTTTAGTAGGGAGAAGGCTTTGTCTCTCGAAAGACCTGGACTGATATTGGGGTGCACCCAAAAGAATTACAGAACCAGCACCAACTAACTAGTCAAATTAATCTCCCACGTTAAAACCGAATTTCTTTGTACTACGAAACTTAGGGCCTGATTTAGATCTCAGCGGAGGGGTTACTCCGTCACAAAGGTGACGGATATCCCATCTGCCGAAATCTAAATCCCATTGGCTTGGGATGCGTTGTCTGGATCTGCACCATGCAGCTACCAAAATAAATAATACCAGAATAAAAGTAACTCAGGGGTAAGGAATCCCTATCGCCCGGGACATCTTGTTTGGGGTGAAGGGCAACAAGTTTTCATGTTTATTTTGTCCTTGGGACAAGTAGGCCCACCCCACTGCAGCACAAAACCTTTGGCTGCCAGTTTAGAGAGAGGGGAACTGTCTGCAGTTGAGGTAATGTGTGTCCAAAAGTGAATGCTGTTCGAACTTGTATTTATGGTTCATTAATTGAAATCCTTCATTATTAGGGTGAGTGCTATAAATAAATGTTTTAAGGTTACACTGCACTGCTGACAGTGGTTTAAAAAAAAATTTTTTAAAAAATGTACACACGTTTGAAAAGTTTAACAATATGAAGCTAAGTATAATGCTCCCAGAATGCTCTCTGATTAGATGCAAATGTTTGCAGAAGCTTGTAAGCAAGAGAGAAGAGTCTTTGCTTTTAAAATGAAATATTCAGAAAAAAATGCAAGCAGGGAAAAAAGTTTTGCTACTATGAAATTTTAGGTGCTATTTCTGTGAACAGTCATTTAGTAAAATGTGTTGATGCATGCTAGTATTTCCAAAAAATATTCCTAATGGAAAATCAGTGTAACCATTTTCAACACGAATATGGGAAGCATGAAAATAAACAAACACTGACAAAGCCAACTGATCTGACATTTTTTTTGTGAGTTTTAGTTTCATCAATGCGTGTCTTGTTTTGACATGGCTTTTATAACACCTTATTGTTCTGGGATCTGCCAGGCCCTCACCATTGTAACAAACACTGGCAAAAACAATAAAAAAGGTTTTTGAACTCTAAAAGCACATGTTGCCACCAGTGGCATAACAAAGACCCCGCAGCCGCCCTCCAGGGGGCCCCTTCAACACAGCACCTGTCCTCAGTGAGTCTGGAGAGGGGGCCCCTACATGTTCTTTGCAAAGGGGCACCCTCCAGTTTTGTTACGCCACTGATTGCTACTTTAGTTCTTGACACTGAACAAAACTACTTTGTGTGCCAGTATGCTCCTTGTGGAAGAGCAGAATGCGATCACTCACAGTAAAGCCAGCCGATAGAGAGAGAAATAGAAGTTTATTAAAAACAAATTGTCTTTATTAACGCCAGACCTAATTAGGGACCAAATTCTTAAACAAAGTCACAAAAGTGCACCCATGGTATATGTCTTTGAATTAGTGGCTTTGATAAGAAGTATACCAGGAAATCGTACCCCTATAAGATATTTGTGAACTGTATTTTAGCATGGAGAGATATGCATGTTGAATCCATTGAGCGTTTGCAAGTTCATTTTCCTCCAACCACTTTTTTCCCAACCCTGGAAGAAGTTCTAATTCTGCCATTGTCAAGAGTACATTTCCAACCTTTCCTATTATGGGAAAAGATTAGAGAAAAGCTGGTGAAAATCCTTAAAACTTGCAAGTTAGCAGGTTTGCAGAATCAAAGGCATTCCAGCCCTGGAACTATTGCTTACTGCTTCCTGGTGGCAAAATAAGGAAATTGCTACAGTAGGGATTGAAACTGCAAGTATTCAAGCCCTACTATGGAAGTAGCCCTGGTATAATCTGATAGGCTATTATCAGAGCTCTTACATAATGAGATTGCTGCCATAATTTGTCGCCGCACTACATGGCACCAGAGGGACAAGTAGATTTAAGAAGCAACCTGTCCCCTGGACAAGTAGATATTTTAAGAAATTACACACCCCTGGTAACTACTTCCTGAGCAGTCACATTGCTAACGCTTAGAGGAGGTGGCTTGATCCTAGGTATCTGGTTAAGAAGAGTCATTGTTAGGAGATACACAGCGTAGGGCAGTTTACAAAAATGTTCTGTAACGGAAGAGAGAGGGTAGGGTAGCTGTGGGGAGGGGCGGGTGGGCTAGAAGCAGAGCTTAAAGGGAGATCATAGGCAGAAAAGGTGAGCAGTTTAGGAGAGGGCAGGGATGTGACTAGAAATGGATGGAGAAAGAGCTCTCATGTGCCTTGTACTAAGCTTACAGCTTGCAGTGGAAGAATGGGAGAGTATTTTACTCTGTTCATTATCCCCCTCTTACTCCGGTTCAGAAATGGACAGTTGGGGCCTTCATAGCAATATTTCAGCAATACTGTTTATGGTGCACTTTAAATCACAGAGATTTGCTACTTCTTTCCGTCATACACAAACACACATCAAAGGTTAGGGTAAAAAGAAGGTTACTAATAAAAATGGTTTTAATTACTACAGTCATGCCCCATAATTTAAGCCATGAAGCCAACCCAGGATAGTGTCCCGGTGCCTTGCTGTCTAATATGTGGCAGACCATTTAGTTCAGATTCACCCGCTCGTACAGGACTACATATTTGCCCATTAATTAGATTATATAAATATGATTTAACAGGAAATATATATATATTATTTGGATTCTCGTTCTTGATCCTCTAAAACGAAACATGAAAAAGAGTAAAGGTCAAATACCAAGGTCAGCGGGTTTCTGGGACACATGACACAATCTGGAACACATGAGGACAATAAATCAGAACGTTTTATTTTACAACTTTAATTCCATAGTTTGGTCAACATCATAAACGATAATCTAAGGAATGTCACTAAGGATAACGTCCAGTCTGTTCAAAATGAAGAAGAATGTTGGGAAACAGGGTAAATCCAGATTAACAGCAGCTGATGTGATGCAGGGAGACCGCTTCTAGTATCAGTATGCCATCCAATCTAACAAGATCACTTGAAGAGATGACCAGTGAGCAGTATCCTGTCACTGTTTATATGGTTCCCAGCATTCACTTTAACCCAAATCACTTGCTAATTTAAAAAGTCTCAAATTTGCAAAGTTTATCCGTCTTCCAAATCAGTAACCTTCAGTTCAAACCAAGAACTCAGAACCTTAGACCTTTGCTTGACAAGTCCTTTTTCGCTGCTTTGATCTGCTCCTGAAGCTCTTTCGCTGCATCTTCACAGTCGTTAAAGGTAGCCACACGGTAGCCAATAGTAGCCAGAGAGTAACAGCCGAAAGCCACAAGAAGGTATACTGGGAGAGGCCAGATCACTTGCTTATAGGTCTGTGGCAAGTCGAGCCCCAAGAGATCAAAGTTCAAGGTGACCCAGGTTGTTCCGAGCAGAGTGAGGCCAGTCAGCCATTGGCCAAGTTTGGTCATGGTGATGACAGAGGTGTGCCCCGATACGATCCAGTCCTTGGTATAAGACTGGAACTAAAGGGAAAACAAACAGGAAAGGCTGAGCAACCGAGGAAGACAAATTAGTTTTCAAAGTTCATGTTATTTTCATCATTGGCTAGTGTTTCCACTACAGGAGAGAAAACTTTACCCTAAGGCCATGTAAGGTACAACAGTAACATGCCATTTGTATAATATGAGAGGGCAACATTAACAGTTGATGAATGGAAGAAAAGGGGGAATACCAGCAGACAGTGCATTGCATTTACGTTTTTACAGAACATTTTGCTGGAAAATGTGCCACATCTCACACACACTCATGAGCTATCATAACAAATGGTCCTTTAAGTTTCTTTGCAGCGCCTTTAAACTATAATCAACATTTATGATGAAAGGATACCTCTGAAATTGCCTAAAAACACTAGGTCATTCTCCGCTGGCTCCGTTTGAAAGATCTACACACTCTCAGAGCTGGTCCCGTTTTCAGAGCTATCATTATTACACAAAAAAAACCATTCCTGAGTAACCACACCCTAAACAAGCAATGGCAAAGGCAATTGTTCTCACCCATGCAAGATCTACTGGTTTTGCCAATGTGATTTAGCCGTGCTGTACATCAGCGTGGCTGCTATCCAGCATGGCTAAAAGTTAGTGGAGTATAGGAAAGTCATGCAGAGTGTTGTAGTGTGGAATGGTGAAGATTGTTGTAGAGTAGATTTGAAGTGAATGTTGTTTATTCCAGTGGCATAATGTGGAGTCGCGTAGAGTGCCATATACTGGAGTGGCATAAAGTAGAGTGGATTGGTGTAGAGTGCATTGGTGTACAGCGTTGCAGAGAATAGTGGCGTGGAGTGCAGTGGCATTGAATTCAGCTGTATTCAATGCAGTGTCATAGAATGTAGTGGCATAGATTAGAGTGGTGCATGGTAGAGTACAGTGGCGCAGAGAAGAGTGGCAAAGAGTTGAGTGATGCTGAATGCAGTGGCATGCAGTGCAGCGGTACAAAGTAGAGTAGCATAGATTAGTGCAGAGTAGAGTACAGTGCTGTAGAATACAGTGGCATAGAGTGGAGTAGTGCAAAGTAGATTGGCGTAGAGTTCAGTGGCGGAGAGTGCAGTACTGCAGAGTAGAGTGTCATGGTACAGTGGTGTGGAGTAGAGAGCAGGGACGTAGAGTACAGTAATGCAAGGTAGAGTTCAGTGGCACAAAGTAAAGTTAATTAGAGTGCAGCTGTGTAGATTGCATTGGCGAATAGTACAGTGGTAAAGAATAAAGTGGAGTAGAGTGGAGTAGAATAGATTGTTTCAGAGTAAAGTGGTGCTGAGTGGATTGGTGCAGGGTAGAATAGAGTTGCAGAGAGTGGCATAGAGTGTAATGGCTTTGAATAAAGTGGGGTATAGTGCAGTGGTGCAGAGTAGATTAGAGTAGCTTGCAGTGGATTGAGGTAGAGTGAAGGGGCAAAGAGTTGAGTGTTACAGAGTAAAGTGTATTGGCATATAGTGCAGTGGCAGAGAATGCAGTGTTGCAGAGTGACGTAGACTGCAGTGGCGTAGAGTGAAGTTGTGCAAGGTAGATTGGTGTGGTCTAGGCTGAAGTGGTATGGAGTGCAGTGGGCAAAGAATGCAGTGGTGTAGAGCAAAGTGGCAAAGAGTAGAGAGGTGTATCGTGAAGGGGCATTGAATGGCGTGGAGTGGTGCAGACTGCAGTGTCATGGAGTGGTGTAAAGTAGAGTGGTGCAGAGTACAGTGCAGTGGTAAGGAGTGGGGTAAAGGGGCGTATTCATGGTATGGTAGCACACTGCCATTACAGACAGCACATTTTCAAATGACCAAAACACTTGCACAGACATAGTTTTACTAAC
The DNA here is from genome assembly GCF_031143425.1 of Pleurodeles waltl. Taxonomy (NCBI): domain Eukaryota; kingdom Metazoa; phylum Chordata; class Amphibia; order Caudata; family Salamandridae; genus Pleurodeles; species Pleurodeles waltl. The sequence goes on from NC_090451.1 coordinate 662,201,859, forward strand.
AAAACTATACAAGGCACAACCAAAAATGTGTGGAAATTGCATCACCTAGAATTATGATTTGTTTTGATCATATTAAAGTATTTGTTTCAACACACTTCATAAATAACAAAAAATGTGCTTCGTTTGCTCTCCTAATTCTGATATATTCTGAAATACTCAGACAGATCATTTAAATGTTGTTGTGTGCTAGAAAAACCTTCTTTCCAATCCCCACTATCCAGCAAGTTTGTCACATAAATCCTCTCACTTTGAAGTCAGAGAAAAAAGTAAACAGGCACTCTCAGAAGACAGCGCCTGACATTTGACATCGGTCTTTGAATGCACAGCAAATAGGACGAAATAAGAAGACTATTTAAAGGAAACAGAAAGGGAGTTTGTGGAAGAATACAGTAAACACTGTTTAGGCAACGGGAAGGATGAACTAAACTTGAAGAGCCTAAAGCAAATAAAGTCAGCAAATAGAAAGCCAGAAAATGAGAATTCCAAAGCCATTGGTAATAAGCAGGCAGAATGCATTCCTAGGTCAAATTTCTGAAAATCTCCAAGATGTCTTTAGCAAATTAGACAGCTGTGCTGTCTGGTAGGCTGTGGTGCAAGAAGAACCTTCAGATCCCATTAAATATGTTTTCACCTCTTAGGTATGTCAATAAGGAGTACAACTGGAGATTTAGGCTTTCATTCAGAGTTGTAGGGTAAAATTACATTCAATTTTATTATTACCATGCGGTAAATCTGCACGTGCCAAAAGTCACAAGTTAAACCCCATGGGATGGAGAATTACTGTGTGGGACAGATTATCTAGTTGTAAAATCACATGGAATTCCCGGCAGCATGCTCCCCTTTTCAGAAAATCAATGTGCAAAGAAGCTTGGCTGAAGAGATGCATGTGATTTTACTGTGTTGAAATCCTGCATGGTAACACTGGCTCTGATGCTCCCAGAGCCAGATAAAACAGGTATGGAAAAACTTGGGATTGGTTGGAATGGAATTCCATTAGGTAATTCCGCTCTGCCTCACTGGTAATGGGGGCCTAAGAAATGTAACGAGGAAAGAGGGGTGGAAGGTTTTTCATGTGGGTGCTTTCATATGTCATAATACAGACGAAACACAAGTAACCCCTGATCATTAACTCCTGTCAACCAAAACGCACCAGGACTACCAATCCCCGCTAACCATCAAAACAAACAAAAAAGGGATTCTACAGCTGTACTTCTGTTGACAGTTACATGCCATAACGGATGCTGTAGGTTTACCGGTCATATACTTTCACAAGCTGTCAGAGATTCCGCAGCTTTACCTGTCATTTGCTGCCACATGCTGTCAATATTTCTAAAGCTTCACCTGCATGTACTGACACGTGCTGTTAGGGATTCTGCAGCTTTCCTTCTCTGAACTGTCACATGCTGTCAGGGATTCTGCAGTTTTACTTCTGTGAACTGTCACATGCTGTCAGGAATTCTGCAGCTTTACAACTGTGCACTCTCACATACTGTCAGGAATTCTGCAGCTTTACTTATGTGGGCTGCCACACGCTATCAGAAATTCTGCAGCTGTACATGTTCAGGATTTTGAACCTACGCATATGAGCTTGGTGAAAAGGCGTAGATCTGGTAACATCATTAGTTTAGTGGAGCAGGATCGTGCTGGGCAGAAAACACCAGTTAACTGGCTAAAAGTGAACATACAACTCAGTCGAAGCATATAGATTATAGAATACAATATACATGACAGCGAGGGTCCATTCAAACAGGAGGCTACAGAGTGTCTGACACAGTATGCAAATGCCAGCCTGTCTGCTGTTTCATCCTAGTGTTTTACGGACCTCATGAGGTCATACGCTTCCAGGCACTATGCCCCTATTTCCGTGGCATTAAGTACCCTAACTTTACACGGATTTATGCTGCCGGCATGCATATGCGAAGCTCATAGGCTAAAGAATAATTGCAGTGTTGCCTTTGTGTTTAACAGGTTTTCTGACGGCCGTTGCCTGCAACATAACGCCCAGTCCACCTCTCAACACCCCACACTAAAAAACAGGACATATCTCTTAGGGATGGACTTAAACAAAATCACGATGCACATTCTCCTTCTGCATTAACTGATTAAACTGAACAGAGAAGCCCCTCTACGAACCGACACAAGAGGCGTACCCCTCCCTCCACACGGTACCGAAACTCTTCCTGTGCCACCTCAATGCTGTGCTCGTCGCGATCCGTGACGTCATAATACGCGACGAAAGCCAGGAAGAAGGATTTCGAGCATTGAGAGGCCCAGGGCATGTCGGGAGTTGTAGTCCCGTTTACTCTAAGCATGACGAGTTAAAACGTCGGTGGCATGGTGCTGTTGTCATGGCAACCCTGAGCCGCTGCCTTGCTGAGGGGTGCATTCAGGCTCACATTCCTGAATGGGACGGATGTAGAGAAATTCTAATGCTCCTCACGAATCACCCCAGGAGTCGGCCAGACCACGCGGACAACAAGGTCCCCCTTGTTCAGAGGCTGCCTTAATCTTACCTCGTTTATAAACCAATGTTTCCAAAATCGCAACTTCTCCTGAGAGAGGCTGTTTTTTTCAGTACATGGCTACGCGCAATAATCCACATTTAATCATTGGATTAACCACTAATCTTGGGTTCCGGAGTAGTGTGCATCTCGCCAAACAGCACCTCAACAGCTTGTTATGGGTAGTAAACACTATATAAATGCAATTATAGTACAATCATGAGGTCGAAGTGAGACCTAGACCTGGCTCACTTAAAGCCCTTGTTATCTGACAGCTTTTTCAAGTAAACCTCCCTTTCATGTCCATGCCTGCAAAGTTTCCCAGGTCCATGTGTGCTAAATTGTTCCACTCCAGGTTTTTTCTTTGAATTATTGGAGTTGTAGTTCTGTTTTATATTTTTTTTTAAAGACTACAAGTCCCAGAAGTAAAAAAAAAAAAAAAAAAAAAACTGGAATGGAGCAGCACATCACCCATAGACCTGGGAAGTTTGGCAAGGCTGTTCATAGCAAAGACACCTCAAATCACACTAATTGTGAAAGAGACACCCATTCGAGTTCGGTTTGAGCTCTCGCTCACAGCAGGCTAAATGTTGCACGATAACTGGGAAGGGCTATAACCTTATCTCTAAATGTATCTCTCCCCACAGCTCAGTTTAGTTCAGAGTGGCTCCTGGAAGCTGCAAAAGCTTCCGGAAGCAACAAAACCTCTGAGCAGCCCTTCTACCGACTCGCTTTTACGTCCAACCTACTATACAGGGCATGCACTATCTGTTGTGAAGCATACTGTGACTTATGGGTGGAGCCCACTCATTGCTTACAATTGGTTGGCTTTCCCTGTTATGCTCATTTGCCTGCTTCTTATTAGTGTTCCAACTTCTGAACCTTATGTTTATCCCTCCCATCAAGCATTATCTCTTTACTATGTGTGCTGTTTGAATAGTGTCTGTGCTCAATGTTAGGAAACAACTTTTTTCTTTCACAAAAAGTGCATGCGTTTTCAAGACTTCTGTTGTGTACTTATGTTCGCACTTGTGATGCTGCCTGTCAGTGTGCTTTTCCCGGTCTCCTTCCTGTTGTACTTGTTGAATTCACATCCCACCCTCCCTATGTTGCTTCTGTGTCTCTGTGTCCTGTGCTGCTTCTAGGTCTCCCTGCCTACCACTGAGCTGCTTCCGACCGACATAGGTTCACCCCGAAGCATTTTAATTTAATGAGTGATGTAAACCCCAACCCTGATTAAAAAAAAAAACAAAAACGTTTCTGCACGTTTTGCTTTGGATTTAATTATCAATCCGACTTGGATAGGTACCGTAAACACAAAAAAAAACTGCTGCATTATTTTGTATCCATGCGCAAATGTGTGGCATGCAGCTACAATATCAGAGGACTGACTGCATAAAAGTTTTATTTTGGTTTATTTTAACCATGTTGCCTACCATCGAGGATGCTGTGCAGCATGGCTAAAAAGCATTGGCAAAGCAAATAGGTCTCAAAGGGTGAGACCTACTAGCTTTGCCAGTGCTTGATTTGGTGGGTATAGTGCTCTGGGTCCATCAGGTTCTTTCACAGCTCCACAACTCCATTCAGCCGTCCCTCTACATCATGAACTTTTTGGTGTTGTCATTACATTACTTTTAAAATCATTGCGATTTTTCTATCATTTAACTGATGCCAATTAATTGTCATTAATCAGAAAGTTTTGTGATATCACTTCCTATGAGGTAATCAAACATGATATTTAGCTTTCACTACTAAAACTTGAGAGTTAGGCCTTGCATCCTCCTCTGCCTTAGTACCACCTTGTTCGAATATAGTTACCAGTTGACTATCCATACCCAAGTACGCGGAGATCCAGGCCTGTGTTTTTTATAGCAACCCAATCATAGGGGTAGCTTACACTGGTGCAGCAGGTGCAGTGGTACTGGTACTCAGAGGCTTGAGGGGCCCACAGATCTCTGATTATTGCTGTACTTCACAATTGAAACAGTGGCCGGGGGGGGGGGGGCATTTCCTGCTTTGCACTAGGGCCCATGACACCCTGACTACAGCATTGACACAATGCATTCTGGGAGCTGTAGTACTGATTCAGTTCGTCAGATGTAACACACCCGAAACCAATGATTTGTAAAGAACTGACTATGACTGAGGAATTACTTCTTGGTGACACTGAGTCATCTGAAATTCCTACGGCAATCAAACTGATAGCCGTCCCAGGAAATAGAAAGCTTTCAACAAAGTAATAGCATTTACAAGTTGATGGAAAGGCATTGAATCAGTTGTCCATCACGTTCCAGGTGTCTGTCTCCAACTGGCCCAGCTCTACAGGCCTTTAAGAGACACCATGGCTGTTCTGAAATGTCATGAAGTTTCTTTCCTGTCCGAACCTTCTAACCTCCCTCTGAGCACTGGAAGAACATGCCTTTTTGCGCTCTTGTTAATAACCAACCCCAAAGAGCAGTGCCCCTGGCTGTCAGTGGGCAAGAGGCAAACCACAACCCTTTTCAGTCTGTACCAGAGTCACCCTTGCCCTACACTGTATGTCTAGTTGGCAGGAGGCCTCTAAAAAGGGAGAGACCTCTGGCTATTCCTGTTTTTTTGGACTAGATGTAGGAGGCTGGCCCTCTATGTAGTGTGCAAAACATTGTACACTGTGCAGAGGGCCTGGGCAACCACACGTTGGTTTACAGAGGTAAAAACTAGACCACCTAATGCTCTAATGTTTATGGTAGCTTGGTCAAGCAGTTAGCCTAATATTGGAGAAGTGCAAACCATTTGTTGTACTCACATTATCAATAAAGCAAGACACACACTCAAAAATACTTCAGATTTTTTTAAAATTGGGTTGGTACTTTTTAAGTTATGAATTTCCAAAGTTCAGAAAATGTCGCTGTTCTGTGCGTAATTACGCACCATAGGAATCAATGGAGATGTACTTTTAAAATACATATAAATTCAGGCAATGCGTTTGCCAATGTCTCCTCTTGGTTGTAGATCGAGGTCACTGGTGGGCCCTGTGGACCAGCTGGAGAAGTTTGAGGGGCTCCAGGTTTCAGCGGGAGCAGCTGCAGAAAGTCTTTGGAGCAGGTGCAAGGCCACTGCGGGGGACCACTTAGAAAAGCAGTGCACTGGTGGATTTCAATGTGAGTCCAGCAGGTCCCCTATGAGTGTCGAGGTCGCGAGGGGTGGGGGACCCTTAGGGCACAGCTGGATCTTCAAGGCACAGGGCACTGCGTGCAGAACGAATCAGTGAGCCAAGAGCTGTGCGTAAAGGTGCTCTTGGAAACAGGAGGGAGGTGACCTGGAGGGTCGTTTGCAGGTCAGCAGGGCCACTGTGGTGGGTGGTTCTGGTGGTCTATGAAGTACCTCGACTGGGGCTTCCTAGTGTTCTTTTGGAGTCCGGAGTGGACTTTCCTTTCTGGTGTCCCTTGAGGAGTGACTAGTACCTGTGGCTATTGCACAGTTCAGCCATTGGAGGTCGCAAATTGGGCACCCTTATAGGTTTTGTCTTCATGGTCCGTCGGGTAAAATTTGGTCCAGCTGTGGTGTCCGTTTCCTTGGTCAGCATCCGGTCAGTGAACTGGACTTCACTGGTCTTTTGGTCTTGGTTGCAGGAGAGTAATGCCTTCACTCTGGAGGAAGATCTTCAGCGAGTTTTAGAACAGTGGAGTTCCTTCAGGAATTTGTAGAGTCTGTCCGATGTCGGAGCAACCCCTCAGTGGCAACTGTCGAGTCCTGGGTGCAGCAGGCAGGGTGTGGCGCCTTTTTATTGATGCAGCAGGACTTTGGTTCTCCAGCCTTGGGTCTTCTTTGTTGCTGGTCTTCTCGTGTCCTTCGAATATGCATCTCTGGTCTAGGGGTGCCCACTGAATATTGTATTTAGTGGGCGTTTGAGGGGTATCTAGTAGTGACCAATGGGTCATCTACCTTAGGATGGCTACATCCACTATGTGACCACTTCCTTGGGCAGAGATCACTTCCCTATCCCTGTTAGGCTATTTTCCTACCAGGTAAAATAGAGGAAAATGAAATGGAGGGGTCACAGTAACACCTTAGGGGTGATGGAAGCTGGTGAAACCCCCTCCTCCTGTCCTTTGTGTGTTTTCCTGCTGTTGCTTCTGCCAAAAGTGTGTGTGGGGGGGGGGGGGGGGTTGCAATGGGGGCGACCATTTGCTGCTAGCAGCAGACATGGGGGTCGAGCTTCAAAGGCTGGAGGCCCTTTGAAGCTTGCTAGCTGGGCAGTGCACATTCCTGAGGAGGGAGAAGTGACACCTACACCCAGGAAGTAATTTGTTCTGGGACACAGAGAGCAAGAGCTCTCACCTCAGGGTTCCAGAATCTTGTCTGGTGGTGGCAGGCTGGTTGTCACTGGCCAGCAAACATGCCAGTGTTAGTTAGCTTTGCAGGGGTCACCTCTAAGGTGACCACTGGGTACATTTTAAAATAAATCCAATACAGGTACCAGACTGGATTAATCATTATGAGTTGTTTGATACCAAACAACCCAGGGTTCAGAGTAGCCATCATGTAGCTGTGACACTCGTACCGACCAGTGTGCAGCACATGTATTTAAAATCGCTGCTCCGTTTACTTACTATGTTCCAGGTTTGGCAAGGACACAGTAGGGGCATATTGCTCATGCATCTATGCCCACACATTCAGTTTAGTGCACCCTGCCTTAGGGCTGGTAGGCATGCCACAGGGGTGACTTACCTATTTTGCATGCAGTGTGTAGTATGCAGGGCACACAGGCTGTGTGCCATGTTGAGTTTGGATTTTAGGATTGCACAGGACACTCAGCCTGCAATGGCAGTGCTGGGGTGCATCTGGATGCGTGGCCCTTGAGGGTGGCAAAATCTGTGCTGCTGCCCTCAGGGGCCTACCCTTAGTATCCCATGCCCTGTGAGTACCTAAATAGCATTTAGTAGCGGTGGTGGCCAGCAGCTTTAGGAGGGAGGGAGGGAAGCACACACACACACACTCATTCTTTCACACGCACATGCACGCACGCACATCCATTAACAACACTCATAACATTCAAACATGTATACACGCACCAAACATTCATTTTAAAAGATCACACACACTTACCTTCAGCCTCGGAGGTCCCAGAAAGGTTGGGACTGCTGCCTTCCCTCAGGTCAGCCAGTGAGACTGCTGACCCCACCCCATTCTGTGACGAAGTGTCACTGACTGCACTCACCCTGGGCGCTTCAGGGCTTAAACCTGATGCGCCCAGGTCAAAGTCAATGGGTGATGCTTTCCTCGTCACCCAGGGGAGGGCCTCGAGGCACCTTTGCTGAGCCGGAGAGGTCACACCCATAGGAGCTGTGACCTCCTCAGCCCAGCAAAGTTAAGCTCAGTCAGCCAGGAGTCTGCGCAAATCGCGCATGTCTGCTCCTGGCTGCCTGACCTGAACATGAAGAGTGTCTGTTCGGCTGACCTTTGTTCAGCCTGACAGAAACTCTTCATGAGGGGCAAAAGGTGGTGGGGCGTGGCCCCTCCGCCCTAAAGGATGGGCTGCGTCTGTTTACTAGGGACTTATAGTGGCAACTAAAGGTGCTACAAATTGTGCCAATGAATTACAACAGTTTTGGAAAAGAGATCTGGCCCAGGGAACCTGGTTAGCAGGGGCCCTGGGCACTAACAACTTTGAGACCACACCAAATACCATGCAAAAAGTGGGGGCTAAGCATGACAAAAGATGTCTTTTCTCTCACTAGAACACTTTGAATGCTGGGTATATGAACCTTACTGCCAAGGTAAATAGCAAAACTACATGTACCAGAATGCCATGTAATCCTAGTTAGAAAAAGCTAGGAGGGTCTACACCTGTCACAAGTGACGCAGGGCTACTTGTATGCCATGCTCGGGGGGGACGTAACAGAGCTTTACACTGTGCAGTAGTCTGGGTTCTGGGCAGAGGACACCAGGCCTAGACCTGTGGACATTGGGAGAAGTGATGGGGTGGATAACAGATAGGGTTAATGGGGGCTAGAAACCACTGAGGGAGCCGAGGACAAAGCATATAAGTAGTATGGACTGGAAACCACTGAGAGAGCAGGGGCTATCGTCTCAGGCCGCAGAAAGAACACGGCCCTCTTTGAAAACAATGTGCCTCGAGCCCTGCTCCACAGGAGTGGGAGACCAGCCCAGGGTTCTGTGGGCAGTGAAACCTGTGCCAGGCACAGAAGGCAGCAGGAATCAGCCCTGGCTCTATCAGAGGGCAGTGAGAACTCAATGAAGTGTGCGTTCCCACTGAAGGCTGGCATCAGACCAGGATCTTCTGACGTAGAGGAAGCGTGAGGGCCAGGAGCCCGCGTTAGACACCACACGCGAATCACAGGCCCAAGGCGGCCGAGGAGACAGATTCAGGGAAGCCTATTTATACGGGTAGCTTTAAGAGTTCATGTGGGGGGTGTTAGAGGTCACCAGGGGGCCGTTATGAAGGAAGGGCAGAGTCAGGGACAGAATCTATACCTAGCTGCAAAAATGTTACTCAAAAATGGTAGGTGAAGTGTTATGGTTTTAAGGCTCGGTGCATAGCCGCCAAATTTCCAAGTTCCCTGCGACATGTGTAGCTCCTGTCCAGATTTTTTTTTCAGTGTAGACTTTACTGCCCAGTGCTGTCTGTACAGGTTAGTGCAGTCCGCCCAAGCTGGTGCACACTGTACAGCTTGGAAGTGTGTTTACCGGACGATGCCACCGGTCCTAAGTTTGTAAAAGTTCACCACCAGTAGGACACATCTGTCTCCCTGCTCCTGACGCAAATGGCATTGGACATGCTGGTGGTACAGAGGTGGACAGAAGGGAAAGCATCTCCGCTAGTTTACTCCTTTCATTTATTCAGTCAGTCACACGCCTACCAGATGTTTCGGAGCAGTAAATTAATTGTTATCAACTTCCTGTAGCTTGTGATGTGCAACGTTATTAGAGCTCTTTGGTTTGGTTGGTTTTCTGGCTCTTGGGTCAATCCATTCTCAGCTCCATTGCTAAGGTCATGTTATTATCTACAGGACTGGGATCTGGTACATGTTGAAACAAGGTGTCATTTTACCTTGGCAAAAATCAGTTCACATACAACTGGTGTGTCTTTTTTTTAAGGTCGGGCGTCAGCTAATTTCTTTTGCTTTTACTAAAATTATGTATATAATATACTAGCTCGCAGGGACTTACAGCCAGCCCTCTTCAATCGTTAGTGTGTTGTGAAATTCACATTTTTCGTCGCCCACTGCAGCATGGGGAAGTGGGTCAGCCTTCTTCAGCATTTTGGCTAACTTCACTGTGAGTGAAAAGTGAAAACAAAAGCTTTGACAAAGCCAAAATCAAGACATCCAGTGCCAGGCCTATTGGCTTTGTCAATGCTTGTTTTATACGGTAGAAAACCATTATCAGAAGCAATGAGTGTCTCATGTCTTAGTGTGCTTAAAACCATAATGTTTCTAGCACGGTGATTCTGGAGATGCTGCAAATTCTTTACCTATGTCAGTAGCATGCCTGAGAGTGACATGACGGAAAGTCAATGCTCAGCGTTTTATAAAACACTATAATAAGGATGAGATAACATCCTAAAAAGTGTTTGCTAAGCAACAGGTAAACACCTTCTAGCAGTACCATTCAGCAACAGGCAACTTTAGCGCCCTGGACTCTAATCTTCACAGAGAAAAATCCTCATTCGAAGAGACTGCCCAAGCTGAAACTGAAAAGCTCAAGCCATATATTTGTTCAGTGAGAAAATAAATGAATTTAATATACTGGAAGTGAAGCAAAAGATGTTAAAATGTTGAAGGCATAAAGCACTGTAATAACTCTTTTTGACACTGTGGTGGAGCAGGAAGTCTTTGGGGCATAGATTCAAATTTTCCAGCACAAGGTCAGCATATGGGAAATCTGCAGGAGCACACTCAATGCGCATTCTGTCTACCCAGTTATACCGTGGACTCCCATTTCTACCCTGGCCATGCACAACCTCTCCATGCTTCTTTTTTCATCATTTGCGGAAGGAATGACATGCCTCCTGACTTCCATAATGTATAAGGTCTCAATGAACCTGGGGATACCGTTCATATATAACTGAATGTCCATGCCGACCACCACACATAGGGCCAGATCTAAAGTTTGGTGGACAGAACCCCAATCTGCCAGGTGACGGAGGACATTACAACAGCCACCAAGAGATACCAATGTTCACCAAATTAAGAGCTCACTGCTGGCCTAGAAGTGATGTATGTACCCTGAAATGAACCAGCATCATGTTGGCTACTTTCAAGCTACGAAAGACTTGGTGAACGACTGCTGTCTGTTTCGATGGCCATGCACTAAAACTTCACAAAGTTTTATTCTTTTTAAAGCACACTTCCAAAGTGGAAGTATATTTTTTTGAAAAACAAAAAACTAATGACCCTTTGATCCAATCATCCACATCCAATTGGAGACAGTGCAGTACTACACAACATACCCTTTCCTCAAACAAGAATCACCCGGGGCCCATTAAATGGTGCATGCTCGTGTCACACCATCTTATCCCTGAGGCACCATCTCGTCTGCTCCTCATTATCGTTCCTCATCCTTCACCAGGATGCCAAGTCACCAAAAGGCCAACAAGTGAGATCACACACCGTCTGACCACAAATTGAATAAATAAAACAAAATAAATACAAGAGAAAAAAAGATTGACCACCCCAGAGACAATTTTGTGTGCGATGCAACCTTACAATCAGCGCCACTGGAAATACATAGCAATAGTGGGCATATTAAGGAGCAGGGTTGTGTAAATTATGGGCAAGAAAAGGCGATTAAGGGGCATAATGTCACACTTTCTGGAGCAGTATTTGTTGCGTTGTAATTTTAACACGTGTTAATACTGTCTGGGCGAAAAATTCAACTCAATACCAATTTAGCAAGCAACTGAAAGGTGACCAATTAACCTCTGCAAAGAATCTACCACCAGGTGGGACACTATTTTTTTTTTTAGTAACTTTTGATCCGCTTGATTTACAGTACAAACGCATTTTGTTTCGAAGTCTATAAACTGTGCAGAATACGGTTATTTCAAGGGGCCCGCATATAAGTTGTCCGTGTAAATACTATACTCCCAGTGAGTCCTTGGTATACTTTCGAGCAGGTAAACCACGAGCCCTGAGAGATGTGGGATTGCCGGTGACGTTGTCGCGCCGGCGGTGCGTGCACACGTCGGTTCCCACACACCGCCTATTGTTCCACACTGTGTAGGCAGAGCTGGTGGGAATGGAAACCAGTAAACATCGCACTTCCCAGGCGCGGGCCAATATTCCTGGGAAAGGCGCCGTTCACAGATCACTCATCAGGCCCTCTCCGTGACATGCCACGTTAGATTTACTCACTTCCACCTTTTCACAGGCTAGAAAGGAAAGTGGCCCAGCCAGGCTGTCCAGCCAGCAGATGAAGGGAGGAAGAAAAACACTCTGTGGTGTTGTGAAGTGTACCCTACAGACTAGAACAACAATGGCCCACAACAGCCAAAACACCAGCGCCCGACACCCCGAGCTGTTCAAGTGACTGGGCCCACACTGCAGGCCAAGACAGACCAGCAACAACATCCCAACCTGACCCCTATACACATCTCTGTCAGGGCACCTCAACCCTGACCTCCAACTCCCTCAGTTGTTATAGTGACTTGACCACACACAGTAATCACACATACACAGTAATATTACACAGACAGATCCACACACCCTCTACCAACGTACATAAAATGACTTCCTGCTCCCCTTGCTTGTCCACTGATTGAAACCACACACACACACACAGCAGTTGCAACTATATCCCACGCTACATTCGTGTGTATGACTCCCAACTTACACATTCATCAGTGCACCTCGGTCCTGATCACGAGCTACCAGAAGAGGTAGCCGGAGAACCTACCACTGACTGGACCAACACACCCCGCAGTTCGACACTGACCTGCAACACAATCAGAAGCTACCCCAATGCTGTGACCTATATGCGCAGCTCTGTCAGTGTACCTCAACCCTGATATCAAGACCCCATGCTATTTCACTGACTGGACCCACACACAGAGAGCAAGCACTCCAGTGCTCGTTTGGAACAATATAGTTTTTTTCTCTCTCTATGCCCCCGCCCCCTCCCCACTGCACCTCATTAATGTCATCTGGCACACACTTCCTGCACATTGTACTGTTTGTATTTTGTCAAGGTCTCCTCTGGGAAAGTAAACACAATTAACATCTTCCTGGATATAGCAGGGGGAGGAGGGAGGAATCCGGGGATTCATTTGTTTTTCAGTCACTAAACAGCAAATTAGTGTAAACAAATGTTCGTCTTACTGGCCTGGGAGAGAGAGAGAGAGAGACAAAAGATACTCAGGTCGGGTGAGTACTAAGGTGCCTTAATACACACTATACCCCAACGCTCTGAATAGGGACCCTTGAATGAGCACAGGTTTGTGACTTGTTGTGGGAATCAGTGACATTTAGCCAACATTATTTGTAAACTTTGTGTGGAACACACCACACACTGAATTGTCTCTTAGGGTTAACTAATAAGTGGCACATTGTCCAAGTATTTTGTACTTCTGTCACCCTCAGTAGGTTGTATGGGTAAGTCTGATTTACAGAGTTTCAGACCTTGTAGCTGCACAGTAACAGGTCTCTGCAACAGGCACTCAACCTTATGTGCTACTTATCCATAATAAAGCTAACTCAGTTTTATAACAAGTGCAAAGTTCGGAGCTTTGGTCCTGACTCGGCGTTGATCAAACTAACCTGAGGACTAGTTTGGTTTGAGTAACTAACTGGACCTGAGAACAAGTACTCTGCCTACTGGAACAACTTGACAAACTTAGCACTAGACCGACTCATCACCGCTGCTGCCTCACCAGACAGAACTGCAACTAGAGTAAGGTCCAGACCACTCACTGGAACTATTGGCACCCTGGTCAACTTAAGAAGAGAAAAAGTCAAATCATTCTCAATCACCACTCGATGACACTATCACCAAGTTTAGACCTACAGCAGCACTGACTAAAGGAATCTACAAAGGACATGCTTATCAACACTAGTAGGAGCTACAAAACACCAACAACAAGGATCTAGTATTAGCTTCTCTCCTACTGTGCCTGCTGAATGAAGCGTCTAGAAGCCCAGCAGCTATTATAGATTCAGATCTAGCTTTAAAAACATCAACTTGTTGGCTCTGCCACCCTTCACAAAAGAAATCACCAGTAAGACACAAACAACAGATACAACAGCTCTTTACAGACATGACACTGATGATCATTCTTGCATGGTAACCAATTGCAGATCACTAAGCAAAACAAACATTGGCAAAGTCAATAGGTCTGGTCTATACAAGAACCTTGGCTTGACAATGTGTTTTTCACATGTTGTACACCAGTGTGGCTGCTGTTCAGCATGGCTAAAAGTTAGTGGCATGGAGTGTCATAGAGTGGTGTAGGGGAATAGTGTTGTAGAGTGGATTTGTTGGAGTACAGTGTCATAAAGTAGAGTATGGGGACTACAGTATCGTAGAGTAGAAGAAGTAGAGTTCAGTGGCAGAGTGTGATGGTAAGTGGAGCTGGGTGGAATAGAGTGAGTGGGTTGGTGTGGGTTGAGGTAGTCTGGTGGATTTGACTGTAGTAGAATGGGGTGGATTGGATTGAGGTAGAGTGGAGTGGATTGGAGTGGAGTGGGTGGGGTGGATTGGATTGTAATGGGGTGGTTTGGAGTGGGGTGAATGGGAGTGGAGTGGATTAGACTGAACTGCAGTGGAATAGATTGAACTGGATTGGATTGGCGTGGAGTGAATTGGATTGGACTAGAGTGGGGTAGATTAGAATGGTGTGGATTGGACTTGAGTGGATTGGATCGGAGGGGGGTGGGCTGGATGAATTGGATTGGGATGGACTGAAGTGAGGTGGATGGATTGGATTGGAGTAGTATGGGGGATTGGAATAGATTGTATTGGAGTGCGGTAGGGTGGGGTGGATTGGAGTGAGATGGGGTGGATTCGATTGGAGTGGGGTGGATTGGAGTGGGGTGAATTGGATTGAGTGGGGTGGATTACATGGGATGGGAGTGGTGCAGATTGGAGTGGGGCACATTAGTTTGGCTTGGAGTGGGGCAGACTGTTTGGGATTGGAGTGGGGCAGATTGTTTTGGATTGGAGTGGGGCAGCTTGTTTTGGATTGGAGTGGGGTAGGTTGTTTTGCATTGGAGTGGGGTAGATTGTTTTGAATTGGCACAGGCAGATTGTTTGGGATTGGAGAGGGCAGATTGATTTGGTTTGGAATGGGGCAGACTGGAGTGGGGCAGATTGTTCTGAATTAGAGTGGGGCAGCCTGTTTTGGATTTGAGTGGGGCAGATTAGAATGGGGAAGACTGTTTTGGATTGGAGGGGGCAGATTGTTTTGGAATAGAGTGGGGAAGATTGGAGTGGGGCAGGTTGTTTTTGGTTGATGTGGGGCAGATTGTGGTGGGGCAGATTATTTTAGAGTGGAGTGGGGCAGACTGTTTTAGACTGGAGTGGGGCAAATTCAATTGGAAGGAAGTGGGGCAGATTGTTTTGGATTGGAGTGGGCTAGATGGGGCAGGCTGGAGGGGGCTGCGTTGGGAGGGCTGCAGTGTGGTGGATTGGGGTGAGTGGTTTATTTTGGGGTGGGGTAAACTGGAATTGGATGGATTGGATTGTTCTGGGGTCAATTGGATTGTGTGATGTGGACTGGATTGAGCGGGGTGGATTGGTGAGAGGTGGATTGGCTTGGATTGGAGTGGGGCAGATTAGACTGCAGTGGATTGTGGTGTACTGCACAATTATGTGTTGAAGCATAATTTGGCAAATTACAAATAAAAAATAATTTTTTTTGCTTTGCAATATTTAGAGCAAGAGAATCGTAATCTTTTGAGAACAACGCTTATGAGCAAAAACAAAACATGAATGCAAAGTGAGAAAAGAAGTTTGGCAAAATAAAAGAAAAGAGTTAACTATAGAAAATAGAACTTTGCAATTTTGTTTGTCCTGCTGGGCATGTTTTTGCCAGTCACACGCCTTCTGTTTGCAGTGCCCTAAAAGTTAAAGAGAAGTACTTCAGTCATGTCGGGAGCAGCGGACAGGCACTGATTACACCGAATAAATCAGTGCTTGGTCCCTGCTCCACAGATATGTTCAGAAATGATGCCTGTCCTGCAGTGATGAATTACGAGGCTTTAAAGAGGAGTGTCACGCAAGGCAACCAATGTTAAGCAACCAGCAGGCTCCAAGCCCTTTTTAGTTAACAACAGAGTCTTGCAAGTGAGACACGTGCTAGAGCATGCTCTCACAGGCTGGACCCTAAAAAATAGAAATCACATCTAGGACACACTAGCAGGCCTCAAATAATGACTCAGTGTGTCACTGAAACCTGGCTAGGCAATGCAATGGCATCAACACTACAAGAAGCAGGTCCGGATGTATACCTGGCCTTCTTCAGATAATGACTAAATTGGAATGATGGAGTTCAGAATAATTATTCACCCGCATCAAACATGAAATCTTCACTGTCTGACAAAGCAAATCTTTTTCTTTTTCATTGTTCCCCATCCAAAACTTTCTCAGCCCTGTATCTTCTCATCTATCAACCTTCATCACACAACCCTGCTTTTGCAGGTCCCTTCCTGGATTAATTTGTTGCTATGTCAATGAACCATCTGAATCTCTGTATCTTAGAGATAGGATTCAGAGCTCATCTCTGGTTTGATAAACTAGCCATACTAAGGACTTTATACCTACTTACTTATATTGAAGTATTTTGCCACAAATTGATCAGTGGACTCATCCACTCCCCATGCCATACCGTAGCTGCAACATTCACTTCATCAAAGGTTGATAAGTCACAGCAAATAACTACATTACAGCAGTCAAGCTCCCTGGGGCAAGACAAACACCTTCACACTCTATTACAATGACAACTGCTAGACCAGGGAATATCTGTGATGTAAAGTCCTTTCAAGAAAAACTCAGGAATTTCATTCCTTTCCTTGGATCAGGAAAGTCCATAGAATAGCTCCATC
The DNA here is from genome assembly GCF_031143425.1 of Pleurodeles waltl. NCBI lineage: Eukaryota > Metazoa > Chordata > Amphibia > Caudata > Salamandridae > Pleurodeles > Pleurodeles waltl. The sequence goes on from NC_090451.1 coordinate 662,218,402, forward strand.
GAAGCTGAACAGAGTGATTTGATGCAGTGGTCCTGCTCAAAACAACACAGCTTCGATCAAGCTAAAGTAAATCGGGTTGGGTCAATTTGCATGCAAAACTTCAAAACAACAGAATCGTGATTCCTTGAAAGATTACGGTGGAAGCATAAAACTTCAACAAAAAAAAAAATCAACTTTAGAAGCAGCCAGGAATTTACGGAACTTCCATCAAAGAGGCCACAAGGTCCCATTTCTCTCAACACATCTCTGAGATTGCATGATTCCACAAGGAAGTCTTCAAAATAATCATTGAATTCAGAAACCCAGCCCGCCCCCTAACAAGTGTAAAACAACCTGGAGGGCTGTGTGATGCATTAGCAGAAGACTTCATTGAAAAAAGCTAAAAACCTTGTAACGTAGTTGGTCTCAAAAGCAAGCAACAGCAGCCTCCCACTGCATTATCTGCAAAATAGGCAATCTTGAGCAGACAATGTAAGCTATGCCTGTTTAACCCCCCTGACAGAAAAATAAAAATGATCTGCTTTAAATTATAAACATGGCACATGTCCCAGTGGATCCTTGCTGCCAACAGTGCTTAATTTGAGCCAGTAGTTTCCGATGTTTTCCACCAGCACCTAGTTCTTAACACTGCTTTTTTGACAGTCTGCCATATGGTGGTGCTGTTTCTCTAATGTTGAGATGAGCATAACACCATTTGTTTAATCATTTAATGTACATTGAAATAAATAACACCTGCTGCCCGCATTATTCTTATACCTTTGGGTGACCTGGAATGGTCTGAATTGTCACACTTGTTGGAGTGTGGTGGTTAGTAGTTGTGTTGGTGCTGTCATTGGCAGCGCTTTCAGAGGCAAAGAGTGGTGCAAGCTCTAGTGGCCTCCTGCAAAGGGCCCTGCCACTTCTCTTTTTAGAAAGTAAGCACTGTCCACCAAAAATGTTCACAACCTTTCTACTAGAATCCTTTGCTGCTATACAGGTAAGTGTGCATCAATTCCCCTCTGTCAGATGGGGAATGTATGTGACGTGAAAACATCTTACAATCAACCAATAGTAAAGAAGCAGAGGCTTGACCAAGCTGATCCAGTAAGCTACAGACCAATATATAGTGGCAGTTTTTAGGTCAACTCATCACAAACACAGCTTTCTCCTATTTTTCAATCTTCATTTAACAAGAGATACAATAGGATTCTTGAAGACCCAGATGATGCATTGAATCATCTTTAATCTCCATCAGGGATGCAGGGGCGGCTCCCTCACAATGGCGAAGGTGCGTCGCCGCCCTGGGTAAGAACCAGCAGCAGAAAAATTAAACGATGTTTTGTGATCATTTGATTTTTCAGCTGCTGGCTCAGCCAACAGGTGCGGTGAGGGGCAGGGCTGGTCAATGGGCGGGTGGAGGAGGACAAGTGGACTCAGTGCACTAAGTGCGCATGCCAGTTTGGCCAGCTGTCTCAGGCCGGCCAAACTAACATTAGCACTCTAACCTAATTCTAACTAAACACAAATTGCTCGCCTGTAGATCTTGGGAAACCATAATCTTGCAGGTTTATTGTGCCTGGAAATGGGAAGCTAAACTGAAAAATGTGGCTTGCTCATGGACGCCAAACTACACCTTCAATCTTATTTTTTTTAAAGTGAGGAATACTCATTCTACGCAATGAAAAAGCTAACACATATTTTCCACTACCCAAGAATTACAGGAATCAAAGGCCCTAGTTATGTCGCAACATTATAATGCAAATATTCTCTATATTGAACTCATTTGAAAATTAACTATCAAAAAATCCAGAATACATCGGTCCTGATCCTAAACAGCTGGAAACACAATACGAGACCTTACACATGACTACAAAAGTCAATACCAGTGGATAACCAGCATTTGTCTCCCATTAGGGCACTAGACCCAGCAATAGACCATCTGTAATGTGCTTTGAGGCCTTGACCAGAAGTAGGAAAGAGTTACAGAAATGATGCAATACAATACCATCATGTGATGCAAATAGAATTTCCAAATGAGAGGTTCAAATTAATACAAGACTGCATGGGAGGATGGAGAAGGAATACCGAAACACAGTGAGTCCTGGACAGAAGAGCTCCAGGGGACAATTCCCAGGTATCGGATCTGACATCCCTTATTATATGAATTTGAGAATACATAATATTTATTAACTCTAAAGGTTAAAATCATCATTGGTTAAACATACTCTATTTCTGTTATTCTCCAAAATATGTAATATTGTAGCATTCATTTCTTTTTTGACTGTATTACTTTACTGCAAAGGTCTTCAAACTGGGGTGCATGCACCCCAGGGGGTCCATGGCAGCGTTCCCAGGGGGGCGCAAATGCCTCAGTAAGTATTTGTGAAGGAAGATGGCCTGGAAGTGTGACTTTGTTTTCTGTGTTTATAGTCTGTCTTAATTTACGTGACAGTTGAAGTGCATAAAAAAATAAGACGGCTGTGATCCTGAGTCCTGTGGTAGCAGAATCAACGGCTTGGCTGAAAACAACAAAATATTCTATTCTATTATATTCTGTAAGAATTGTGTTGTATGTACATGTTCATAGCAACTGCTTTTAAAATAATGTTCACACCTAAAAGTGTAAAATGAGGTGTAAAATAAACGCACATTAAACTAATTGATGGGAAATGCAGCTGTTCACATTATGAATGTGATCACTGCAGATGTCTGTATGTGAGACCAGAGAGACACAGAACTGAATCCTGGTTGGTGCAGTGCACCATAGTTACCTGTGTGTTTATAGTACTATAAGCTCTCAGCATGTAAAAGAAAGCAAGTTGAATATGCAAGGTATTATTCAAAAATTGTATTACACACTGTATAAGCTAGGCTGCAACACAATGATTTTGTGTATGTGAGCAGGGCCACAGGAATTATGGGGCAGGGAGCACCAAACAATGCTGCAGCGGTCACAAAATTGTGCATCGAGGAAAGGCAAATTATGCTGTATAATGTGGCACATTTTTTGCTAGTGTTACTTCAATATTTTGACATTTTATCACATGGTAGTACTGTCTGGGCAAAGATTTTACCTCATTAGCACCAATTAAACAACCAAATACAGAAATAAGCAAATGAAAGATGCCCAGTTACCGTTTGCATTGGACTTCCATGGCGCAAACATGTCACCACATTTTTAGTAACTTTTGATTCATTTGAGCTAGAAACAAAATTGTTTTTGTTCAGATCTGCAGATTGTGCTGCACGTGTTGGATTATGTGGCAAATGAGGCAAAAATATAATTGTGTGAAAAATACCACAGCTGCAGAATCACATAATTCCAGTGGCTTTACATATGATAAAACAAGTGCTTTCAAAGAATACATATTAGTACTAGCTAACCAGACTGCACCTAGTGTAGGCAATTTTTATACAGGCCATTAAAAGGACAATTTCCAAAATTCAGCATCCTTACATTACCCCTAAAAAATAATTCATGTTTCTCATTATGATGCTTCAAGTTACTCCATTCATTAAATCAGTTTAGACACCCGCCTTTAACTCTCACACAGAGATACTCCCACGTCCTCATTCACAAATCTGGCGTGGTTGTTTTTGACAAAACATATGGGAACATTTTTTGTAAAATTAATAACACATGGGCACCTTAGTTCTCATACACCCTGCCAACTTTGGCCTCTGTTTACATGCAGATCTTCTTTCAGGTGAGTTGAGAGGGTGGAAGGGAGGAGACCAAATGGGTCATATTCAGAAGCCTGATCCTCCAGACTCCTGGGGCTTCTGGCTAATGACCCAGGAAAAAGAGTAAAGGAGTGAAATCCATAGATAGCGTCAAAGAGATGTCCCGGGGGAGGCGGCGCTATGTGGAATTTAATTATTTTGTTTATAAACAGAGAGATGTCTTGAAGAAGGTGTTGAGGAAGGTAGGCACATTTATTTAAAGGGTCATAACTACCATTAGTGCAGCAGCTTCATTGGCAATCAGATGACGGTGTGAGAGGGCACTGCTCCTCAATAATGGGTGTGATACTAGCACCAAGGGGTGGAAAGCCATTTTCATTTTTAGCTTTGGGGCCCTGATTTCAATGGGGAAATGCAGATATTTCCCCTCCTTTTTAAAACAAAGGTGTAAGGAAATGCGTCCTTGGCATGGTTACCCCTTGACTTTTTGCCTTTGCTGATGCCAAGTTATGATTTGAAAGTGTGCTGAGGCCTGCTAACCAGGCCCCAGTACCAGTGTTCTTTCCCTAAAACTGTACCTTTGTTTCCACAATTGGCACACCCTGGCATCCAGGTAAGTCCCTTGTAACTGGTACCCCTGGTACCAAGGGCCCTGATGCCAGGGAAGGTCTCTAAGGGCTGCAGCATGTCTTATGCCACCCTGGGGACCCCTCACTCAGCACAGACACACTGCTTGCCAGCTTGTGTGTGCTGGTGGGGAGAAAATGACTAAGTCGACATGGCACTCCCCTCAGAGTGCCATGCCAACCTCACACTGCCTATGGCATAGATAAGTCACCCCTCTAGCAGGCCTTACAGCCCTAAGGCAGGGTGCACTATACCATATGTGAGGGCGTGGTGCATGAGCACTATGCCCCTACAGTGCCTAAGCAAAACCTTAGACATTGTAAGTGCAGGGTAGCCATAAGAGTATATGGCCTGGGAGTCTGTCAAACACGAACTCCATAGCACCATAATGGAAACAGATTTTTGAAATTTGAGCTATTTTTCTAAATTTTTAAAAGTCCTGCTAGGGCCTTGTGTTAGTCCTTGTTAGCATTTCTTTTAGAGTTTAGAAGTTTTGTAAAACTTTGAATTAAGTTCTAGAGATACTTTTAGATTCTTTAAAAGTATTCCAACTTTTAGAAACAAAATGTCTACTACAGAAGAGAATGTGATGGAATTCAACCTCACCCCTTACCTGCATCTTAGGATGTCAGAATTAAGGTCTCTCTGTAAAATCAAAAAGATAAAGACTGGTTCAAACCCTACCAAAGTACAGCTCCAGGAGCTCTTGGTAGAGTTTGCTAAAAACAACCCCTCTGATGATGGCCTCACAGAGGGGGACACTAGTGAGTTGGAGGAATTCCCACCCCCAACCCTAGATAGGGAGACCAGGGTTTCTCCAACCCTGACTCCAGAAGTGATAATCAGAGATGTTGCTTCTCTCACAGGAGAGTCCAACAGCTCTGCAAGCATTGAGGGCAGCCTCAATGAAGATGACCTCCTGCTAGCCAGGTTGGCCAAAAGATTGGCTTTGGAAAGACAGATCCTAGCCATAGAAAGGGAAAGACAAGAGATGGGCTTAGGTCCCATCAATGGTGGCAGCAACATAAATAGAGTCAGAGATTCTCCTGACATGTTGAAAATCCACAAAGGGATTGTAACTAAATATGAAGATGGTGATGACATCACCAAATGGTTGACAGCTTTTGAGAGGGCTGGTGCAACCAGAAAAGTAAACAGATCTCACTGGGGTGCTCTCCTTTGGGAAATGTTCACTGGAAAGTGTAGGGATAGACTCCTCACAGTCTCTGGAAAAGATGCAGAATCCTATGACCTCATGAAGGCTACCCTGATTGAGGGCTTTGGATTCTCAAGTGAGGAGTACAGGATTAGGTTCAGGGGGGCTCAAAAATCCTCGAGCCAGACCTGGGTTGATTTTGTTGACTTCTCAGTCAAAACACTGGATGGTTGGATTCATGGCAGTGGTGTAAATGATTATGATTGGCAGTACAATTTATTTGTGAAAGAACACCTGTTAAGTAATTGTTTCAATGATAAACTGCATCAGCATCTGGTAGACCTAGGACCAATTTCTCCTCAAGAATTGGGAAAGAAGGTGGACCATTGGGTCAAGACTAGGGTGACCAAGACTTCCACAGGGGGTGACCAAAAGAAAGGGGTCACAAAGTCTCCCCAGGGGAAGAGTATTGAGACATCCAAGGGAAAAAGTAAAGAGTCTTCTACAGTGCCCCAAAAACCTGCTCAGGAGGGAGGGTCCAAAGCCTCTTCACAATCCAATTTTGGGTACAAGGGTAAAAACGTTGATCCCAAAAAGGCCTGGTGTCGTAGCTGTAATCAGCAGGGACACCAAACTGGAGACAAGGCCTGCCCCAAGAAAGGTTCCACTTCAAACTCTACTCCAGCTAACACTGGAATAGCCAGTCTCCAGGTGGGATCAACAGTGTGTCCAGAGCAAATCAGGGTTCACACTGAAGCTACATTAGTCTCTGAGGGTGGGGTGGACTTAGCCACACTGGCTGCCTGGCCCCCTAATATGCAAAAATACAGGCAGCAACTCTTAATTAATGGAACCAGTGTAGAAGCCCTGAGGGATACAGGTGCCAGTGTCACCATGGTGACAGAGAAACTGGTTTCCCCTGGTCAATACCTCACTGGACAAACTTATCCAGTCACCAACGCTGACAATAAGACTAAAGTACATCCCATGGCTATGGTAACTTTAGAGTGGGGAGGGGTCAATGGCCTGAAACAGGTGGTGGTCTCCTCAAATATCCCTGTAGACTGTTTGCTTGGAAATGACCTGGAGTCCTCAGCATGGGCTGAGGTAGAACTCAAAGCTCATGCAGCCATGCTGGGTATCCCTGAACTGGTGTGTGTCAAGACAAGGGCACAGTGCAAGGCTCAGGGTGAAAAAGTGGTGTTGGAGCCTGGAAAAAGGGCCCAACCCTCCAAGAGAAAAGGAAAGAAGACTGGGAACCAGCTCAACACAACAAGAGAAAGAGAACCTCTTTTCCCAGGAAGAAGTTCTGCCCTCTGAGGGAACTGAGCCCATGGAGTTAGAACCTTATAAGGTTGAACTCGTAGGCCCAGGGGGACCCACAAGGGAACAGTTGTGTAAGGGGCAAGAAACCTGTCCCTCTCTTGAAGGCCTTAGACAGCAAGCTGCTGTAGATACCAAAGGAAAGATCATTGGAACACATAGTCTATTGAGAAGATGGACTGCTCTACACTGAGGCAAGAGATCCCAAACCTGGTGCCACTAGGAGAGTCGTAGTGCCTCAGGAGTTTAGGGAGTTCATTCTAACCTTAGCTCATGATATTCCACTTGCTGGGCACTTGGGACAAACCAAGACTTGGGAAAGGTTAGTTAACCATTTCTATTGGCCCAACATGTCCCAGAAGGTAAAGGAGTTTTGTGTCTCCTGTACCACCTGTCAAGCCAGTGGTAAGACAGGTGGACACCCAAAGGCCCCCCTCATTCCACTTCCAGTGGTGGGGGTCCCCTTTGAAAGAGTGGGTGTGGACATAGTGGGTTCACTTGAACCTCCCACAGCCTCAGGGAACCAATACATAGTAGTAGTAGTGGATCATGCTACTAGATTGTGAGAAGGTAGCCTCTTTCTAGCCTTGTTACCCCCACTTTTGGCCTGTTTGTGAGTGTATGTCAGGGTGTTTGTCACTGTTTTCACTGTCTCACTGGGATCCTGATAGCCAGGCCTCAGTGCTCATAGTGAAAACACTATGTTTTCAGTATGGTTGTTATGTGTCACTGGGATCCTGCTGGTCAGGACCCCAGTGCTCATAGGTTTGTGGCCTATATGTATGTGTCACTGGGACCCTGTCACACAGGGCCCCAGTGCTCATAGGTGTGCATGTATATGTTCCCTGTGTGGTGCCTAACTGTCTCACTGAGGCTCTGCTAACCAGAACCTCAGTGGTTATGCTCTCTCATTACTTTCAAATTGTCACTAACAGGCTAGTGACCAATTTTACCAATTTACATTGGCTTACTGGAACACCCTTATAATTCCCTAGTATATGGTACTGAGGTACCCAGGGTATTGGGGTTCCAGGAGATCCCTATGGGCTGCAGCATTTCTTTTGCCACCCATAGGGAGCTCTGACAATTCTTACACAGGCCTGCCACTGCAGCCTGAGTGAAATAACGTCCACGTTATTTCACAGCCATTTTACACTGCACTTAAGTAACTTATAAGTCACCTATATGTCTAACCTTTACCTGGTAAAGGTTAGGTGCAAAGTTACTTAGTGTGAGGGCACCCTGGCACTAGCCAAGGTGCCCCCACATTGTTCAGAGCCAATTCACTGAACTTTGTGAGTGCGGGGACACCATTACACGCGTGCACTACATATAGGTCACTACCTATATGTAGCTTCACCATGGTAACTCCGAATATGGCCATGTAACATGTCTATGATCATGGAATTGCCCCCTCTATGCCATCCTGGCATTGTTGGTACAATTCCATGATCCCAGTGGTCTGTAGCACAGACCCTGGTACTGCCAGACTGCCCTTCCTGGGGCTTCACTGCAGCTGCTGCTGCTGCCAACCCCTCAGACAGGCAGCTGCCCTCCTGGGGTCCAGCCAGGCCTGGCCCAGGATGGCAGAACAAAGAACTTCCTCTGAGAGAGGGTGTGACACCCTCTCCCTTTGGAAAATGGTGTGAAGGCAGGGGAGGAGTAGCCTCCCCCAGCCTCTGGAAATGCTTTGTTGGGCACAGATGTGCCCAATTCTGCATAAGCCAGTCTACACCGGTTCAGGGACCCCTTAGCCCCTGCTCTGGCACGAAACTGGACAAAGGAAAGGGGAGTGACCACTCCCCTGACCTGCACCTCCCCTGGGAGGTGTCCAGAGCTCCTCCAGTGTGCTCCAGACCTCTGCCATCTTGGAAACAGAGGTGCTGCTGGCACACTGGACTGCTCTGAGTGGCCAGTGCCACCAGGTGACGTCAGAGACTCCTGCTGATAGGCTCCTTCAGGTGTTAGTAGCCTTTCCTCTCTCCTAGGTAGCCAAACCCTCTTTTCTGGCTATTTAGGGTCTCTGTCTCTGGGGAAACTTTAGATAACGAATGCATGAGCTCAGCCGAGTTCCTCTGCATCTCCCTCTTCACCTTCTGATAAGGAATCGACCGCTGACCGCGCTGGAAGCCTGCAAACCTGCAACATAGTAGCAAAAACGACTACTGCAACTCTGTAACGCTGATCCTGCCGCCTTCTCGACTGTTTTCCTGCTTGTGCATGCTGTGGGGGTAGTCTGCCTCCTCTCTGCACCAGAAGCTCCGAAGAAATCTCCCGTGGGTCGACGGAATCGTCCCCCTGCAACCGCAGGCACCAAAAAGCTGCATTACCGGTCCCTTGGGTCTCCTCTCAGCACGACGAGCGAGGTCCCTCGAATCCAGCGACACCGTCCAAGTGACCCCCACAGTCCAGTGACTCTTCAGCCCAAGTTTGGTGGAGGTAAGTCCTTGCCTCACCTCGCTGGGCTGCATTGCTGGGAACCGCGACTTTGCAAGCTACTCCGGCCCCTGTGCACTTCCGGCGGAAATCCTTCGTGCACAGCCAAGCCTGGGTCCACGGCACTCTAACCTGCATTGCACGACTTTCTAAGTTGGTCTCCGGCGACGTGGGACTCCTTTGTGCAACTTCGGCGAGCACCGTTTCACGCATCCTCGTAGTGCCTGTTTCTGGCACTTCTCCGGGTGCTACCTGCTTCAGTGAGGGCTCTTTGTCTTGCTCGACGTCCCCTCTCTCTGCAGGTCCAATTTGCGACCTCCTGGTCCCTCCTGGGCCCCAGCAGCGTCCAAAAACGCCAAACGCACGATTTGTTGGCGTCCATCCGGCGGGAAAACACTTCTGCACGACTCTCCAAGGCGTGGGGGATCCATCCTCCAAAGGGGAAGTCTCTAGCCCTTGTCGTTCCTGCAGTATTCACAGTTCTTCAGCCTAGTAAGAGCTTCTTTGCACCAACCGCTGGCATTTCTTGGGCATCTGCCCATCTCCGAGCTGCTTGTGACTTTTGGACTTGGTCCCCTTGTTCCACAGGTACCCTCAGTCAGGAATCCATCGTTGTTGCATTGCTGATTTGTGTTTTCCTTGCATTCTCTCTCTAACACGACTATTTTGTCCTTAGGGGAACTTTAGTGCACTTTGCACTCACTTTTCAGGGTCTTGGGGAGGGTTATTTTGCTAACTCTCACTATTTTCTAATAGTCCCAGCGACCCTCTACAAGGTCACATAGGTTTGGGGTCCATTCGTGGTTCGCATTCCACTTCTGGAGTATATGGTTTGTGTTGCCCCTATCCCTATGTTTCCCCATTGCATCCTATTGTAACTATACATTGTTTGCACTGTTTTCTAAGACTATACTGCATATTTTTGCTATTGTGTATATATATCTTGTGTATATTTCCTATCCTCTCACTGAGGGTACACTCTGAGATACTTTGGCATATTGTCATAAAAATAAAGTACCTTTATTTTTAGTATAACTGTGTATTGTGTTTTCTTATGATATTGTGCATATGACACTAAGTGGTACTGTAGTAGCTTCACACGTCTCCTAGTTCAGCCTGAGCTGCTCTGCTAAGCTACCATTATCTATCAGCCTAAGCTGCTAGACACCCTATACACTAATAAGGGATAACTGGGCCTGGTGCAAGGTGCAAGTACCCCTTGGTACTCACTACAAGCCAGTCCAGCCTCCTACATAGATACCCTGAAGCAATTCCCCTTAGGTCCACTACTGCCCCGGCAGTAGCTAAAGCACTCATTGGTATCTTTACCAGAGTGGGATTTCCTAAGGAGGTGGTGTCTGACAGGGGTACCAACTTCATGTCAGCATACCTTGAAGCATATGTGGAATGAGTGTGGGGTGACTTACAAATTCACCACACCATACCATCCACAAACCAATGGCCTTGTAGAAAGATTTAACAAGACATTGAAAGGCATGATCATGGGGTTCCCTGAAAAGTTCAAAAGGAGATGGGATGTCCTCTTGCCATGTCTGCTTTTCGCCTACAGAGAGGTGCCTCAGAAGGGAGTAGGGTTTTCTCCCCTTTGAACTTCTGTGTGGCCATCCTGTAAGGGGACCAGTAGCTCTTGTAAAAGAAGGCTGGGAGAGACCTCTTCATGAGCCTAAACAAGATATAGTGGACTATGTACTAGGCCTATGTACCAGGATGGCAGAGTACATGGAAAAGGCAAGCAAAAACCTTGAGGCCAGCCAACAACTCCAGAAGATGTGGTATGACCAAAAGGCTGCTATTGTTGAATTTCAGCCAGGGCAGAAAGTCTGGGTTCTGGAGAATGTGGCTCCCAGGGCACTTCAGGACAGATGGAGTGGCCCTTACCCAGTGCTAGAAAGAAAGAGTCAGGTCACCTACCTGGTAGACCTAGGCACTAGCAGGACCCCCAAAAGGGTGATCCATGCGAACCGCCTCAAACTCTTTCATGACAGGGCAGATGTGAATCTGTTGATGGTAACAGATGAGGACCAGGAAGCTGAGAGTGAACCTCTCCCTGATCTCCTCTACACAGACCCTAAAGATGGCTCAGTAGATGGAGTGATCTATTCAGACACCCTCTCTGGCCAACAGCAATCTGACTGTAGGAAAGTCTTACAACAGTTTGCTGAGCTCTTTTCCCTAACCCCTGGTCAGACACACCTGTGTACCCATGATGTGGACATAGGAGACAGCATGCCTGTCAAAAACAAAATTTTCAGACAGTCTGACCAAGTTAAGGAAAGCATCAAGGTTGAAGTCCACAAGACGCTGGAACTGGGAGTCATTGAGCACTCTGACAGCCCCAGGGCTAGCCCAGTGGTCTTAGTCCACAAATCTCACACCAAAGATGGAAAGAGAGAGATGAGGTTTTGTGTGGACTACAGAGGACTTAATTCTGTCACCAAGACAGATGCCCATCCCATTCTAAGGGCAGATGAATTGATTGACAAACTAGGTGCTGGCAGATACTTAAGTACCTTTAACTTGACAGCAGGGTACTGGCAAATCAAAATGGCACCAGGAGCAAAAGAAAAGACAGCATTCTCCACACCTGATGGGCATTATCAGTTCACTGTTATGCCCTTTGGTTTAAAGAATGCCCCTGCCACCTTCCAAAGGTTGGTGAATCAAGTCCTTGCTGGCTTAGTGTCCTTCAGTGCAGCTTATCTTGACGATATTGCTGTCTTTAGCTCCAGCTGGCAGGATCACCTGGTCCACCTGAAGAAGGTTTTGAAGGCCCTGCAAGCAGCAGGCCTCTCTATCAAGGCATCCAAATGTCAGATAGGGCAGGGAACTGTGGTTTACTTGGGCCAACTTGTAGGTGGAGGCCAAGTCCAGCCTCTCCAACCCAAGATCCAGACTATTCTGGACAGGGTAGCTCCAAAAACCCAGACTCAAGTCAGGGCATTCCTTGGCTTGACTGGGTACTACTGGAGATTTGTGAAGGGATATGGATCAATAGTGACACCCCTCACAGAACTTACCTCCAAGAAAATGCCCAAGAAGGTAAGCTGGACTGTAGAATGCCAACAGGCATTTGACACCCTGAAACAAACTATGTGCACAGCACCAGTTCTAAAAGCTCCAGATTACTCCAAGCAGTTCATTGTGCAGACTGATGCCTCTGAACATGGGATAGGGGCAGTTTTGTCCCAAACAAATGATGATGGCCTTGACCAGCCTGTTGCTTTCATTAGCAGGAGGTTACTCCCCAGGGAGCAGCGTTGGACTGCCATTGCGAGGGAGGCCTTTGCTGTGGTTTGGTCCGTGAAGAAGCTGAGACCATACCTCTTTGGTACTCACTTTGTAGTTCAAACTGACCACAGACCTCTCAGATGGCTAATGTAAATGAAAGGTGAAAATCCAAAACTGTTGTGGTGGTCAATCTCCCTACAGGGAATAGACTTTATAGTGGAACACAGACCTGGGACTGCCAATGCCAATGCAGATGGCCTTTCCAGGTTCTTCCATTTAGAAAATGAAAACGCTCTTGAGAAAGGTTAGTCTCATCCTCTTTCGTTTGGGGGGAGGGGGGTGTGTGTGTAAGGAAAAGCCTCCTTGGCATGGTTAGCCCCTGACTTTTTGCCTTTGCTGATGCCAAGTTATGATTTGAAAGTGTGCTGAGGCCTACTAACCAGGCCCAAGGACCAGTGTTCTTTCCCTAAAACTGTACCTTTGTTTCCGCAATTGGCACACCCTGGCATCCAGGTAAGTCCCTTGTTACTGGTACCCCTGGTACCAAGGGCCCTGATGCCAGGGAAGGTCTCAAAGGGCTACAGCATGTCTTATGCCACCCTGGGGACCCCTCACTCAGCACAGACACACTGCTTGCCAGCTTGTTTGTGCTGGTGGGGAGAAAATGACTAAGTCGACATGGCACTCCCCTCAGAGTGCCATGCCAACCTCACACTGCATATGGCATAGATAAGTCACCCCTCTAGCAGGCCTTCCAGCCCTAAGGCAGGGTGCACTATACCATAGGTGAGGTCATAGGTGCATGAGCTTGAGCACTTACAATGTCTAAGCAAAACCTTAGACATTGTAAGTGCTGGGTAGCCATAAGAGTATATGGTTTGGGAGTCTGTCAAACACGAACTCCACAGCACCATAATGGCTACACTGAAAACTGTAAAGTTTGGTATCAAACGTCTCAGCATAATAAATGCACACTGATGCCAGTGTACATGTTATTGTGAAATACACCCCAGAGGGCATCTTAGAGATGCCCCCTGAAAACATACCCGACTTCCAGTGTGGGCTGACTAGTTTTGCCAGCCTGCCACACACCAGACATGTTGCTGGCCACATGGGGAGAGTGCCTGTGTCACTCTGTGGCTAGTAACAAAGCCTGTACTGGGTGGAGGTGCTTCTCACCTCCACGTGCAGGAACTGTAACACCTGGCGGTGAGCCTGAAACGCTCACCCCCTTTGTTACAGCACCCCAGGGCACTCCAGCTAGTGGAGATGCCCGCCCCCTCTGGCCACGGCCCCACTTTTGGCAGCAAGGCCGGAGGAGATAATGAGAAAAACAAGGAGGAGTCACTGGCCAGTCAGGACAACCCCTAAGGTGTCCTGAACTGAGGTGACTCTGACTTTTAGAAATCCTCCATCTTGCAGATGGAGGATTCCCCAAATAGGATTAGGGATGTGCCCCTCTCCCCTCAGGGAGGAGGCACAAAGAGGGTTTAGCCACCCTCAGGGCTAGTAGCCATTGGATACTAACCCCCAAGACCTAAACACACCCCTAAATTGAGTATTTAGGGGCTCCCAGAACCTAGCTAGATAGATTCCTGCAACCTGAAGACAAATAAGAACTGCTGACCTGAAAGCCCTGCAGAGAAGACAGAGACACCAACTGCTTTGGCCCCAGCCCTACCGGCCTGTCTCCCCACTTCGAGAAAAACTGCTACAGCGATGCGTTCCCCAGGGTCCAGCGACCTCTGAAGCCTCAGAGGACTACCCTGCATCTAAAAGGACCAAGAACTCCTGAGGACAGCGGCTCTGCTCCAAAGAAGAAACAACTTTGCAACAAAGAAACAAACTTTAAAGGACTCAAACAGTTAGGAGCACACCTGCCTAACATCCCAGCAAATAATCTGCCCCATTGCATCATGATAAATGTAGTTTCCTCAAAAAACGAACTCAGTTACTTTTAAATATTTCACCTCTAAATAGGTGCAGCCTTTGCTGTGCATCTCTGGACACATGTGTTTCTGGGTTAATCCCTTCTTCAGCAGAGAACAAGTTTGCGGGGTGCTGGAAATGCTGCCATTAATCATCCGGTTTCAATACCTCTTCACTGGCATGCTCCAGAGCTCGTCAGCCCAGTGGCTCAAGGGAGCCTTTTTAAAGTCACAAACAGTTAGGAGCACACCTGCCTAACATCCCAGCAAATAATCTGCCCCATTGCATCATGATAAATGTAGTTTCCTCAAAAAACGAACTCAGTTACTTTTAAATATTTCACCTCTAAATAGGTGCAGCCTTTGCTGTGCATCTCTGGACACATGTGTTTCTGGGTTAATCCCTTCTTCAGCAGAGAACAAGTTTGCGGGGTGCTGGAAATGCTGCCATTAATCATCCGGTTTCAATACCTCTTCACTGGCATGCTCCAGAGCTCGTCAGCCCAGTGGCTCAAGGGAGCCTTTTTAAAGTCACAAACAGTTAGGAGCACACCTGCCTAACATCCCAGCAAATAATCTGCCCCATTGCATCATGATAAATGTAGTTTCCTCAAAAAACGAACTCAAGTTACTTTTAAATATTTCACCTCTAAATAGGTGCAGCCTTTGCTGTGCATCTCTGGACACATGTGTTTCTGGGTTAATCCCTTCTTCAGCAGAGAACAAGTTTGCGGGGTGCTGGAAATGCTGCCATTAATCATCCGGTTTCAATACCTCTTCACTGGCATGCTCCAGAGCTCGTCAGCCCAGTGGCTCAAGGGAGCCTTTTTAAAGTCACAAACAGTTAGGAGCACACCTGCCTAACATCCCAGCAAATAATCTGCCCCATTGCATCATGATAAATGTAGTTTCCTCAAAAAACGAACTCAGTTACTTTTAAATATTTCACCTCTAATAGCTGCACCTATTTAGAGGTGAAATATTTAAAAGTAACTGAGTTCGTTTTTTGAGGAAACTACATTTATCATGATGCAATGGGGCAGATTATTTGCTGGGATGTTAGGCAGGTGTGCTCCTAACTGTTTGAAACTTTAAAGGAGTGCACGTTTCCCGCTGGAAGCGTGAGACTTTCCACTCTGCACACGACGCCCCCGGCTCGATCTGCAGAGAAGCAACGCTACAAGGAGGACTCCCCGGCGACTGCAACCCTGTGAGTAGCCATAGTTGACCCTCCTGAGCCCCCCCAGCGACGCCTGCAGAGGGAATCCAGAGGCTCCCCCTGACCGCGACTGCCTGCATCTAAGAACCCGACACCTGGTAAAGACACTGCACCCGCAGCCTCCAGGACCTGAAGGATCCGACCTCCAGTGCAGAAGCAACCCCCAGGTGGCCCTCTCCCTTGCCCAGGTGGTGGCTAGCCCGAGGAGCCCCCCCTTGGCTGCCTGCTTCGCTGAAGAGACCCCCGGGTCTCCCATTGAACTCCATTGCAAACCCGAAGCCTGTTTGCACTCTGCGCCCGGCCGCCCCCGTGCTGCTGAGGGTGTACTTTTCGTGTTGACTTGTGCCCCCCCCGGTGCCCTACAAAACCCCCCTGGTCTGCTCTCTGAAATCACGGGTACCTACCTGCTGGCAGACTGGAACCGGGGCACCCCTTCTCCATTGCAGCCTATGCGTTTTGGGCACCACTTTGACCTCTGCACCTGACCGGCCCTGAGCTGCTGGTGTGGTAACTTTGGGGTTGCCCTGAACCCCCAACGGTGGGCTACCTTGGACCCAACTTTGAACCCTGTAGGTGGTTCACTTACCTGCAAAACTAACCAATACTTACCTCCCCCAGGAACTGTTGAAATTTGCACTGTGTCAAGTTTTAAAAAAGATTATTGCCATTTTTGCCAAAACTGTACATGCTATTTTGCTGATTCAAAGTTCCTATGATACCTGAGTGAAGTACCTTTCATTTAAAGTATTGATTGTAAATCTTGAATCTGTGGTTCTTAAAATAAACTAAGTTAAGATATTTTTCTACACAAAAACATATTGGGCTGGAATTGTCTGTGAGTGTGTGTTCCTCATTTATTGCCTGTGTGTGTACAACAAATGCTTAGCACCACCCTCTGATAAGCCTACTGCTCGACCACACTACCACAAAATGGAGCATTAGAAGTATCTATTTTTGCCACTATCTTACCTCTAAGGGGAACCCTTGGACTCTGTGCATGCTATTTCTTACTTTGAAATAGTACATACAGAGCCAACTTCCTGCAAAAGGGGTAGACAGTCTTCTTTGGATCTCTGGCCAGTGGAATGGGCAGAGTAGGCATCATTGGTGCTGCAGGTGCAGTGGCACCAGGACCCAGGGGTGTGAGGGTCCAACTAAACCCCTATTATGGCTGCTTTACTCAATCCTTTCCAGCGTTAGGGCTCAGTGCACCTTTGCTGTGCTAGTGTTGTTTTCAGCAGAGACCGATGGCCCAAACAATGTGATAGTCGGAGCAGGAGACACCTTAGCATTAGGCTTCAGGGACATGGCACAAAGGAGGATGGGAGGAGGAGTATAGCAAGGGGCAGAGAAGACTTCCTGCTTCGCAAGGCAGTAGGCCTCATTAGGGAACTCAGTAGTGTATCAAGCAACGTGGCACTGGGCCCCGGAGTGGGAAGGGCCTATTGCATCACAATTAAGACTGTCTTACTTTACAATAAGATGTGGGGAGAGCATTAGGTGTAAGGTGGGCTGCATGCAGGCGCTCATTTGAACTGAATAGGGCAGACAATCTGTTTCAAGAATGGAGTGATGACCTGAAGTGGTGGAGAAGAGGTGAAAGAGAATGAGCGGATAGGCTACGATTCAGGTGCGTAGGAATCTTTAGTGTAGAAGGCGCAGCTGCATTGGGTCCTAATAGAATGAGGACCTCAATACGCGGAGTAGTGTTTTTTGTCTAGTTCAATCTTTTACGTGTTTGCTCTTTTATATATCTCACATTTAGTGAGGAATATGAGCTACTGAAAAAGTGCCCCTAATAAGTCCACCGCCTGCGCGCAGCTCTACCACTCCCGTTCCCCCAAGATTTTCCATAAAGTTTTGGAGGGGGCCTGACTTCAAAATACTTTCGTTGGTGGTGGTGTCAGGGCAAAAAAAGTTTGAAGATCTCTGCTCTAGAGCCTTTAAATCATCAATTGTCACAGTCCCGCTACAGTGCCTATGCCGAATGCTGGTTAGAAGCGCCTAGAAGAGGTTCGAATATAACAGTGCACTATATGATAAACACAGTCTGATACTTGTATCTGTAACTTTTACGCACAGTTGATAACAGTGATGTAATAATGAAATAATATTAACTTTTCATATTTCGCTTGCTGGCATAACTGCTGGTCGATATAAACGTTTAGTCAACTCACTTTTATCTGCCTGAGAAGTGTAAAAGGCTCCGTTAAAGAGGCGGGAATTGAAGCCGGAAACGTTAAACCTCACACAGATCTCTGCAGCGGACGCATTAACCTGCGACGCTCATTTCAGTGTAGCGCCTGTTCACCAAACGGTGGGAAGGACGCGAGAGTTAGCTGAGGAGAGCAACTGCCTCAACCGTTAAAGACTGACGTCGCTGTGACGTCTTACGTCCGCTGCCCGCGCGCACAGTGTCAACATTCCATTCGTACATGCACTGGTCTTGTGGAGTCCTGCTGGGGTCCACATTTAATCAAATCTGCCACTGCACAGTAAGAGGTGCAGAAGTTGCACTACCTCTGCCGCAGTGAATGGGACTCGCCCCCGCCTCAGGGTCTGACAAATATAGATCCAATTCAAATACAAAGTCTAAGGAAAACACAGCGAAAGCTGCTGGAGGGCCGCGTGCCCAACCTGCCCAGGTGTACCCGCGGCCCAGACGGCGTGTCTAGACAGAGGTACAGTCAGGATGACTTGGAGAGAGGTGCGCAAAGAGCCGCCTCTGTGCCAGCAGAAGGATGCGGCCTACAGACACCAACCACCAGCCTGAACAACACACACAGCCACAGCAAAGCCCCACTGCTTAGAATAGGCAGCTGGTGCCTCCAGGCACTGTTACAGCCTCTGCAAAGAGCTGAGTGCAACACACAACTGCAGCTAAGACCCGGTTTAGCTGACATTCGTGCCTTAACCCCCACACATAAGGGCATATTTACAAGCCCCCTGCACCAACTTGGCACCGCCATGGTGTCATTTTTTTAATGCTAAGGTGGCTCTAAGGTGGTGCTTCTGCTGCGCCATATTTACAAAGTGGTGCAATGCTTACATTGCACCACTTTGCGACCCCTTGCGCCACGTTATGCCTGCGTCAAGAATAATGTATTGGGGGGGCATTCCAGTGCAGCGAGGCGCGAAAAAAATGGCGCAGTGAAATTTACAATATTTCACTGCACCATTTTTCCGTCATTTTTAATGCCTGCTCAGAGCAGGCGTTGAAATGACGCATCCATTATATTCAATGGGCCTCCCTGTGCTTTGCTGCACTATCGTCAAATTTTTTGACACTAGTGTAGCAAAGCGCCACAATAGGATCCAAAATGTGACGCTATCGTGCAATGACCGCCATGGTGCGCCGTAATGTAAATACGGTGAACCCATGGTGTCATTAGGTACCGCTGGGGTGTGGGAGGGGTGCAAGAAAAGAGGCACATCATCTATGGTGTGCCACTTTCTTTTAAATACGCCACATAATATGGGTGTGATGACTTTAGGTGAGGTAACCACCTTACTACACAATACCACCAGCAGAGGGCAGATGCCTACAGACCACTGCAGACACCACCAGCAAAGATCTGAGGCAATCAAAAACCTCAGTGGCGACACAAAGCATGGAGAAAGAGAAAAATCCTTACCTCTTTTTAAAATTGTATCATGTTTTTATTATTATTGGTGAGATTTTTCTTTTTTTCGTTCTTGCCCAGGACAGATTGATAGATGGCAGCGGACCCAAGAAGAGCCACTCGAGTCACGAGAGTCCACGTCCTTTTTCCTGCATGGTCTACTCCGGACTGGCTTTTGTGATCCATTGCAATTGTTTTACAGGTGCATTTGTTGGAACTCTGTTTTTAAAGCAGCAAATATTGGTTGTGAAGATTTGTTTTCTGTTAACACAAATCTGACTAACGTTTATGCTTCCATTTTCATTTCATATGTGTGAAAAATGTGCTTTTTTTGTTTTTAGTTATGGAGTTGGCCATTTTGAAAGTTGTTTTATCGTCTTTTTTCTATTTCGCAAAAATGTGGAATCCTAAAAAAATGTTTAAAACTTAAACAATTACTTTTTAAGGGTAGTAAAGAAAAGTGATGTAAAATGTGATGCATTGACGCCGATGTGGTAATTCCCACAGACCTAAAAACATTGCAATGTAATGGTAAACAAAGTATTTACTAAGACGTAAAAACCACTATGTAATGACTTGTGAACATACATCCAAACGGTGTTGCCCTCATAGAGACAAATAACTATTCTACTGTTCATGCAGATCAGTGGTGGACTATTGCATTTTCTTGTTCTCATTTCACCAATCCCCCTCAGTCTTAGAACCTCTTTAGTTTTCCTAAGGCAAATTTTGAGGATAGGCTCTCGAAGGATGTATAGAAACATTAAAAAGCCTTACACAACATTGGCCGCACATACCTCAACAACCGCATAAACTTCCACAAACCTACCGGACACTTTGGCTCAGCCAAACTCCTGCTTGCACACACACCCCTCATACGCAAAACCAGATCCGATGATCATGCATTCTGTGTCGCTCCCAAAGCCTGAAACAACCTGCCCCTGCACATCAGAGCTGCTTCTTTAGTGCTTGAATTCCTCAGGAAACTGAAGCCTTGGATCTTTGCCTACCCCTGACCCTGAGTAGGCCCAGAGAACTACTGCTTCACCCTCCAGGATACCCTCCTGGTTGAGTTGTGCACTATGCATAACATAAAGAGTCACCAAAACGAAAGCAGGAGGGAAATTTACCATGAAAATGTTATTTAAGAGGCGTAACCATGAACATCCCATTACAAGTCCTCTGTTAAGATTGTTCCAACTCACATAAGATATATTTCCCAACCCTGAGAAGAGGCATGGAGAGAAAGAGGAGATTTGGGCATCAGGGTGTCTCCTAGAGTGAGGCATTGTCAGCATTTGCGGGCCTTGATCGACAGAGTCTGAATACAGTGCTTAGTTTGGAAAACAAGCAAGTGCCGAGGCCCTTCTTAAGAGGCCACTGAAGATTGCACCACCCATTGCACTTGCCAGCACTGCCAACTCAACGCAACTCCATATCGACACACACCTGCAAGTGTGATAATTCAGACTATTCTAGGCCACCCAAGTCTATAGGAATGGCCTGGGTGGTAGATACTATTAACTTATAAAGTATATTGAATTACTAAAACCTCTATTTTGCGCGTGTGTGTATATCTTGTTGCCTCAAATTTTGACAAATAGCATCACCATGTGGAGGACTGTAATCAGGGCTGTTGTTGGGAATTTAGTGCTGGTGTCAAGCACTGGCAACCACTGGCTCATATTAAGTAAACATTGAACACAGTCCACGCCTCTCATCAGAACATAGCTCTGCCCATGCGTAAGTACATATGATTAGCAAAACTAAACCCTGGCAGGGAAAGGGGAACGGGACTGGTAGAGAGAAGAGACAGCAGGAATGATGCAACCTCATCAGCCACGTCCCTTGTACTACAGGAGATTCTTGATATTTTCTTCAAAATTGATGCCAAATGTGTTAAACACTAGGAAAAACAAACAAAGTTTCATTATGTTGCATAAACATTGAAAATATCTTAAAAAAGAAGGTACTGTGATGATGCTTAATGGCTTCGTAATGGAACCCAAGACACCATAGAAGGAAGCTTGTAACGTCGACACTGGAATCCTGGGTCAAAGGCAAACCTGGTATTCAGGGAGGAAGTGGAAGAACAAGTACAGCTGTCAATACAAAAATGCAGTCCAGAGGCACGTCTGAGTTCAGTCAACCATTCAGCAAACACAACCAAATCACAATCCAGGAGGCATGTCAGAGTTCGGGCAACTGGTCAGCAAACACAACCAAACTGTAATCCAGAGGGCAAGCCAGAGTTCAGACAAGAAAGTCAGGGAATCAAGGGAATGAAAAGGGAAACAAAACAACAAAGGTGTGGGACGCAATAACGGTAAACGGAGTGCTGCAACAGTGATGGAGCCAATACAACCCAGAAATGTGCCAGATACCTTCCTAAGGGGAGTGGACTGCTTCTATAGCCCTGCCCACCACTCATAGCTCGGAGGTCCCTCCCCTTGACCTCCACCAGTGATGATCCTGACACCCCAGTCACACCAGACCAGACTTCCATGACCTCCTGGCCTTCTATTACAGATTCTATGGCAACAAGGTCTAGAGTCGTACCCCGAACTCCACATAACCCCCTTATTCATTACAGGTGGGATATCCTGACAGCACATTCTCTCTCATCAGGCAAGTGTGGTAGATTCCTCGAAGAAGTAAAGCAGGAAGTAAGAAGGGGTAGAGAAAGTAGATGTATCCTGAGAACATGTGCTATGTTGTCCACAAACATAGATGTCATTGAGTTTTAACATATGAGTGTACTGGATACACGCTATTACTTAAGGTAGCTGAATAATTCTGCTTATGGGCTGCTGTCAACATCACTCTGGATTTAATAAAGTAAGTGAGAAGATTTATATTGGTTCTTTACTTTCATACATGCAAACAGTCACACTTTCCTTGGTGACAGATGCCTAAAATGTGTGATAGCTTGGAGATGCTTTTTTCCTGTGGGCTCAGATGCTGACGTGGACAGCACAGTTACTCCAGTCATTAAAATCCCTTGGAACCTTGCTGGCGGAACTTCTGCACATGACTGACAGGAAGACAATGCAGTTTCTTTAACAATAGTTTAATTCCCTGAAATGTATTAGTCCTGAAATGTGATCTCACAGATGAATATTACAAGGGGTTAAGCTTATAGATGAGGTCACCAGTGAATCCTTCCAAGATGGTTTGTGCAGTATTTATAGTAATTGTTTTTTAGATACCAAAGGGGTTAGTACTCATTTCTTCAAACTATTTAGATCATAATGAAAAAATGTTCAATGCCATATTTCATTTTAACTAAGCCTCTATAAGTGAGGCACATCAAAGTTAGAGCTGAGGGTCTCTAGAGTCAATAAAGCAGCTGGCTGTGCCAAGGCTGGCCTAAGCGACTGCACCCCTCTGCGGGGATTTCTTTGGGGGTGGGAGGCATGGGACCCTCTTTCCCCTTTCCAGAAGGCTGCCATCACGGGACACCCAACTGCACACCATCTCTTTGTAGCCACAAACAGTGTGCCTCCTAAAGGCCGCTTGGCCTCTGATCCCGCATCCATACTATCGTGCAGGTGCAGAGGCAAAGTGTTTCCTTCATTTGCATGGGCCACTCCCTCATGGAAATAAGGGAAGGCCCACTTAAGGTAGTACCAAGACTGTATATGCGTTGGTGCTATCTGTATTAAAGGTGACGCCAAACAAGTGTCTGCCACCCTGTCTAAAATACTAATGGGCCCCAGGATCACCCGTTGCACCCCCATGGCACTGCACAAATAACATGTACCCAGGATATCACAGTCATGAAACTACATTGGATGGAATTCATTCTAAGCCCAACAAAGGTTGTAGTGAATCAACTGTCAGAAATCCTGGGTTTATAGCACTGTAACATAATTTTCTGCAAGCCACAAACCTCTGAATTTGTGAAACTATGGTGACCGCTTTACTTTTTCTGTGCCTTATGCTCTTTGAGATGCCCCCGGTCACGGAATCCATCATTAGCTCACCCTTGCATGTTCTTTTTTATCCCTCCTTTCTCCATTTAGCACTGTCTTTCTATCTTTCTCTTCCCACTCCTTACTCTTTTTCGTTCTATCTCTCTTTTACTATGGTCAAAAATGTGGCGGCCATGCGATAATCGCAATTTTGAGTACCTTTTTTTGCAATATATATAGTGCAAGAACGGGCCAACTCCACTGGATAGCTCTACAAGAGCACCATATTATATTACACAAGGTCAGATTTGTCAACCTTAGAACAGCAAGTATTACTTCAATTTCAAAATTAACCAATTATGTGCCAAATACAATATATAGACTCTCCTGGAAGGTATCAATGGTTTTAATTCAGTTATCGGTTCTGAAGAATGTAGCATAAAGGTTGAGTAGCCACTAAAGTGTTTTTTTGACACAATAACCCTTTTTAATACTTTGTATACAGTTGTTTTGTAAGTTATTTTTGGACTTAACGTTTCAGATGATGTATCTAGTCCAATGAATAATGAATTATATCAACAAATAAAATAGTTTTAATATGTATTTTATTAAATATTTATGAGATTCTAAATATTGTGGTTTGAGCATAATTAGTTACTGCTGATATTGAATTTATAGTTGTTTTTCTTAGGTTGATAATTAAGTATCCAGGTAGCAAAAGATTGCATTTTGACAACAAGTCCAGGGGAAAAACTTTTGTATTGGTTTGGCTGAACCCTATCCCTTGGCCCAAAGTAAAACAGCTCACTCTCTAAATTGTTGATGTCTAGGTGTCAAGGCAGCCTTCACTCTGTATTTTTCAGTTGTGAAGTTTAAGGCTTTTATAGTTTGTTTGGGTTCTTGGAATAGCCCCCGCCTTTGTGACCTCAGTGAAGCAATGGTTCTAGCATTTGAAAATAAAAGATATACCAGATCGGATTGACTGCAATTCTCATCAATGAATCAGAGGTAAGCCATACCAAACGCAGTGTGTTTCTTCAGTGACTAAGGATGCTCGATGCAATAGGCAGTGGCCACTCATTTTAAAGTAATTGCTGTAGTTCTGTGTTCAGCTTAAGTCGAAAATAAACCTGGTGGAACTGATGTAAGTTTCTGAACACTTAAAGAAATAGATTTGGCCATCACACATTGCCATCTGGACTCAGTCCAGAAGGAAATACCTGAGTCATAGAGTGAGGCACAATAGGCACACTGTACGTTAAGGTGTGCCGCACACAAAAAGCATAAATACATTGAGTTCTGATGGACAGGGTTGGTTGTTCCTCTTTGCGGGGCATGTTGCACTTGGCTGTAATATGGAGAGGAGTGACATCATTCATGGGTCTTTCGCCGATGGACTTTCTACACTGTCTTTCCTTTTTCCTGTGTTTGTTACAAGGCGCTAGTTTATGGTTCAGGAGTAATGTCACACTGGACATTGATACTGTTACATATTGTACTTTAGTATTTATATAGCGCATACTACCCCTGTGTGGGGCACTGAAGCACTGGCCGCACAGTAACATCACTTTAGACTTTTGGTAAGCTAGTTATGCGTGGACAAGCTACAGCTTATTACAGCTGTGCAGTGACGTCCTTCTTTTTTCATGAGCCAGTCACCCATTTCCTTGTTTTCAGTGAGTATTGATTGCTTTGTGGCCTATTGCTCATAGCTTTGTTACAGATAACTATCTTCAGTATTTCTTTTTTATAGAGTTTCATACTTTGTATTGGAGCCTAGTTGCACTTATATAGTAAATCCCACTCGCTGATGAGCCGCAGAAGTGCATTAGTAGATGGGTTTAAACACTACCTCCTATGCCATGATTGGTTGGAAGTATTTTGGTTAGTTGTTGATCTACAAGGGAATTCTTTTAATGTGGTGCTTCATAACTGAAGTGCTGACCCTGGGGTCTCTTCCTTGGTACTGACAGATCAGCAGGATGTTCTACCTGTGGAAGGAAGAATACTTATTTAAAAAGAATGTCTATTTTCCAAACAGAGTTGGGCGAGTTGGCTTTCCTGGGTAAGGACTCACTTCAAAGGTAAGGGAAGGAGGACGAGGGCCAAAGAACAGTCCTAAAAAACAAATGTACAAAGGCGTAAAAGCAGGGCCTTTGCTAGGTCCACAGCTACCCATTGTGCACATGGCTGATTGCATGAGTGAGCTCGGGATAGTACACAGATTCTCAACAAATTCTGGGGCCATGCCACTGGGCAGCCTAGTGTGCAGGGGAAATGTACAAATATTTGAAAAAATATATATACAGGGAGTGCAGAATTATTAGGCAAATGAGTATTTTGACCACATCATCCTCTTTATGCATGTTGTCTTACTCCAAGCTGCATAGGCTCGAAAGCCTACTACCAATTAAGCATATTAGGTGATGTGCATCTCTGTAATGAGAAGGGGTGTGGTCTAATGACATCAACACCCTATATCAGGTGTGCATAATTATTAGGCAACTTCCTTTCCTTTGGCAAAATGGGTCAAAAGAAGGACTTGACAGGCTCAGAAAAGTCAAAAATAGTGAGATATCTTGCAGAGGGATGCAGCACTCTTAAAATTGCAAAGCTTCTGAAGCGTGATCATCGAACAATCAAGCGTTTCATTCAAAATAGTCAACAGGGTCGCAAGAAGCGTGTGGAAAAACCAAGGCGCAAAATAACTGCCCATGAACTGAGAAAAGTCAAGCGTGCAGCTGCCACAATGCCACTTGCCACCAGTTTGGCCATATTTCAGAGCTGCAACATCACTGGAGTGCCCAAAAGCACAAGGTGTGCAATACTCAGAGACATGGCCAAGGTAAGAAAGGCTGAAAGACGACCACCACTGAACAAGACACACAAGCTGAAACGTCAAGACTGGGCCAATAAATATCTCAAGACTGATTTTTCTAAGGTTTTATGGACTGATGAAATGAGAGTGAGTCTTGATGGGCCAGATGGATGGGCCCGTGGCTGGATTGGTAAAGGGCAGAGAGCTCCAGTCCGACTCAGACGCCAGCAAGGTGGAGGTGGAGTACGGGTTTGGGCTGGTATCATCAAAGATGAGCTTGTGGGGCCTTTTCGGGTTGAGGATGGAGTCAAGCTCAACTCCCAGTCCTACTGCCAGTTCCTGGAAGACACCTTTTTCAAGCAGTGGTACAGGAAGAAGTCTGCATCCTTCAAGAAAAACATGATTTTCATGCAGGACAATGCTCCATCACACGCGTCCAAGTACTCCACAGCGTGGCTGGCAAGAAAGGGTATAAAAGAAGGAAATCTAATGACATGGCCTCCTTGTTCACCTGATCTGAACCCCATTGAGAACCTGTGGTCCATCATCAAATGTGAGATTTACAAGGAGGGAAAACAGTACACCTCTCTGAACAGTGTCTGGGAGGCTGTGGTTGCTGCTGCACACAATGTTGATGGTGAACAGATCAAAACACTGACAGAATCCATGGATGGCAGGCTTTTGAGTGTCCTTGCAAAGAAAGGTGGCTATATTGATCACTGATTTGTTTTTGTTTTGTTTTTGAATGTCAGAAATGTATATTTGTGAATGTTGAGATGTTATATAGGTTTCACTGGTAATAATAAATAATTGAAATGGGTATATATATTTTTTTTGTTAAGTTGCCTAATAATTATGCACAGTAATAGTCACCTGCACACACAGATATCCCCCTAACATAGCTAAAACTAAAAACAAACTAAAAACTACTTCCAAAAATATTCAGCTTTGATATTAATGAGTTTTTTGGGTTCATTGAGAACATGGTTGTTGTTCAATAATAAAATTAATCCTCAAAAATACAACTTGCCTAATAATTCTGCACTCCCTGTATATACAGAGCTTGTTAACTGAAATGGATATGGAAAAGAAAGACAAACATTTAAACTGGGTAAAGAGCTTTGAGAATATTGGGCCTAGGGTGAGATCTAAAACCCACGCTCTTATCAAACGTGGTAGGGAGCAGTGTTATAGCAAAGGTGCCTGGGGACCTGATGAAAAAAACTGAACATGGGCGCCCACACCTTACGACCCCAGCCCCCACAAAGAACACCTCTCCAGCACCCCCCATTGCCAGATTTGGCACTAAAAACATACATATTTGGAGTGCTGTGGTCCCAGCAGACCCTAGGTCTCGGTGCTACTGTACCTGCTGCACTGCTGACAGCTGCGCATTTTTTAGGGAGCCTGGTGGTCGTTCAATTCAGAGGGAACTATTCATAGATGTGGCAATCAGCTGGTACCTTTAACGCATCGTGCCTCTGCAGGAATTTGAGGGACCTGATTCACACGTTGTGAAAGCATCGGCGGAAGTACAAACGTAGTCTTTAAACCATTCGAGAGTGTTCACATTGGAGAAGGTTTATTTAGAAGTTCGTCAAGTGAAAGGTCCTACTCCAACCACGTCCTCATTCTTCCACGTCCACTCCCAGTCTCAACCGTCGCTCTCCACCAACTCCCGACCGTTCTAGATCTCCCCAACATTCTTCCCTTCTCTGTCATTCTCGCACTCGTGCTCATAGCACGCACTGAACGCGCTTCCACAACATGAGGATACCACACACGTCCTGATGCAATGTTGTAGTGACTGTAATATGTGGAGAGATGGGGAAGGTGGATGACTGTAATATGGTGAGGTGGGGGAAGACAGTGGAAGCAGGTGATTGTAATATGAGGTGAGGAAGAGAGGTAGTGGACGCAGGTGACTAAAGGAGAGACAACGGGGAGAGAAGACATATAGGCAGGTTTCTGTAAAACATGGAGGGGGAAGAAGCATTGGAGCAATGGAGGCAGGCCACTATAATAGGGGCAGAGAGGAAAAAGGCAATACACCGTAAGATATGGGAGGGAAGGTGAGATGAGACAAGTCAATGTAATATGAGGAAAAGAATGGAATGACGGCGGAGGCCAGTGACCGTTATGGCGAGTGGAGACAAGTGCCTGGAAGATGGGGATGAATCTTGGAATAGGCGTGTAATAAAGGCCCATATTTATACTTTTTTGCGCCACAGTTGCATCATTTATTTATGCAAAAGCGGCGCTAATGTACAAAATATAGGCCCATAATTATACTTGTTTAGTGCCGCATTTGAGTCAATTTTTGACGCAAAAGCGGCACAAACTTGCAAAGTACTATTGTATTTTGTACGTTTGCGCCGTTTTTGTGTCAAAAAGCGGCACAAATGCGGTGCTAAAAGAGTATAAATATGGGCCAGATTTGTATTTTGTAAGTTTGCACCGCTTTTGCATCAAGAAATTACGCAAACGTAGCGCTAAAAAAGTATAAATACGGGCCGAAGTGTTGCATGTTGCAGTCCTGTGTACCAGTGACAAAAAGATTGAGAGACCGACATTTGGAGGGCTGTGCCCCCACCCATCCCTGTTCCACAACGGCCCTCTCCCCCTCGGTCCCTCCTTCCTTCCTTCCAGTAGGTGACCGTGTGGCACAGTAATGAGAGAAGGCTGCTTGGAATGCGCTTAATTGTGGAGAATGGGAAACCTGATAAACACAGAGGCGGTGACCCCGGCGACCCCTCTCACTCTCTGGGCAGCCAGGCAGGGAGAGAGTCTGGGACACGCCTCCCTCAGAGGGCACGTGGAGGTACCAGGATACAGGGTAGAGGGAGGAGGTACCTAGGCCCAAGAGGGGTGCCAGCGCAGGAAACATGGTCCTGGGGAACCAGGTTCGATTCCTGGCGTTGGTTCAACAGCCTGTGATTCTGTGCAGATCACTCAAATCTCCCCGTGCCTAAAAAACACAGTTAAATAAAAACTTAGCTGGTGTAATGTAGGCTGGTACATGCCCATATAGGGTGACCAGATTTTGAAAAGGAAAAGCCGGGACAGATTAGACATTAAATTCAAAATTGGGCAGAGAAAGCGGGTCTGGCTCAAAAGAGCGGCAGTTTATGGTACATACAGATAGTTACTTAACCGGATTGGGGAACATAATCGATTGTGGATTACAGTGTTGATATATCTATATGGGTGCAAGTATTTTTAGGGATACTATGAAGAGTATGAATATTTTCATCTAATTTGATCTATAAGGAAAGTATAAACATTTATGCAAAACATGTCCAAAGCTTAACAGACCTACCAAGAGCTTATAGAATGAAACACTGGAAATAATAACACAATGGAGGTACATTGGCTATTTTTATTTCAGTTAAATGAAGATATAAACAGAAAGACGTTATGCTGCTTGATTAAAATATGAGAAAGGAAAACATAAAAAAGGTAAATATGACACTATTCACGGATGTGCATGTACACGGGGAGACTTTAGAGTGGTGAAAAAGGCCAATAATATTTATTTCAATAATATTTTCACACTTATAAACACATGAAAGAAATTATTTATCACTGAGCATACTATTTTATCATGGAGTTTATAATGAGGGACATTATGCACATATAGATTGCGTAATTGGATATTAAGTATTAGAGCTTGCTTCACCATTCACTGATTTTTCAAGGGTGAATTCAATACATTAACATTGTATATTGGTACATTACATTTTCTGTGTATGTTATATACCATTGCAGCCCTGATGAAGTCTATTGGGAGATTTCCCTGACGAAACACGTGTTGGCTGATGTTATGTGGATATCTACAACAGCGGCTGAAGATATGTGGATATCTTAAACAGTTGAGCTTGGGCCAAATATTTTAATAAATTGATACGGAACTCACATGATTTGGATCTGGATGGACATCTAGAGGAACTTTCAATGCAAACTAGAAGGACTGTTGTGAACACTAGGAAGTTGTTCTATATGGACTATTACAAACCACTATAAGAAATGTAATACGATTGGAGTTACTGATGATTTTGTAGGAGAGGATGCCTACATCAAAATATTGTAATTTGTACTTCAGAAGATGTGTGAAGAATTAATGAGTGTAAAAAAATTAATTGCATTGCATACTAGTTGTGAGATATTAGCTGGACGAGTGCCTGAAAATAATTAAGGTAATTTATCAGGAGCTGTGTTGCTGATCACAGGTTTTTTTTGGAGGTTTGCACCCTGTTCAGTGCACCGTCTGGGCTAGCAATTTGGTTAATCAAGGCCAGGTAGCACCATTTAGTCTGTAAAAACTTCCGATTTCGTATCAGGTTCGTGCTTTATAAAGGAAAAAAACTTCGCAACAGAACGAAAAAGCAGACCCTTCAAAGCAGCAGATAAATTGGCTGCATATGCCTGGTGGTGGCGCTGCTCTGCCTGATCAGACTGGATGGGGTTGAGGGTCCTCACCTGACATGACATAGGGCGGCTTGAAGTAGGGTGACCAGGCGTTCCGATTTTGCCGGGAAAGTCCCGGTATTTCACCTGCTATCCAGGCATTTTTTTGGACATTTAGCCCATGTCTCGGATTTTAGAGACTGTGGACGGAAAATGGTGGAAGGTGACTTTCTATGTTTTCCATAGCAGAGATGGTGCCCAGCTGTTATACGAAAGCAATTTAAATAACAGGCATATTACTGGCTTTATAAATTGCATTTTATGTTCTTAGCGCCTCTTTGGTAAGTCTACGCTGATGAGTGCCGTCATTTTGTGCGCCTGGTTGAAGTAAAATCGTAGTCTTCCTTCTTTTTTTGAAATGTCCCGGTTTTTGGCTTTAAATTCTGGTCATCCTAGCTTGAAGGGCACCTTGTGGCTCATCTGCAGAGCAATGGACTCAGTGGCTATGCGTGCAATTCGTGCCCAGTTCCTACATAAAACTGTCCAAAACAAATAAAGGAAACTAGCGGAAACATGTCAGGAAAAAACATTTCCTGTGCACTTTTAGCCTCCGATATGGTCTTGTTAATTGAGCGCTGGCTGCTGCTCATTCATTCATCCATCCTCGGTGTATAGCAGGCTATTAACTGACTGATATATCGAGAGCTAATTTTCAGCGATAACGTACCTCGCTAGTTTTTTATTATTAATAAACAGTGGAGCTTCAAATCACACTGTACAGCTGACAAACTACTGCAGGGTCTGCGCCCAGGCGCGGGCCCTTTCACCTCACCAGCTGGCCATGCGTCCAAGGCCAGCTCCCCGACCAAACTGGAGCTCCCGCCTGTAAGGTCGAGATGCATTATGGGCAAATCTCTGCCGCAGAAGGATAAACTCTCTGCACACAGCCTCGTCTTCCCCGTACGTAACAACGAATGACAAAATAAAACAAAATAAAAAAAAATCCTCCGAAATTGAAATGCACATTTCGCCTATAGCTTGTTACCTCCTTGTGTACAATAGTCCCCTCGTGAGGGGAATATGGCCAAATGGCCAGTCCTGTTGCCACGGAGAACATATTGGAGTCCCAGCAATGGCTCATTATCCTGTGATTCTAGGCAAACCAATTCTCCTCACAGTGCTTAAAAGTTGATTCTGGTCTCGTATACTTTAACATGGCATTTGTGTCTAGCGCTCTCATGTCTTTGGGCCACGTTCGCGCTATATAGAACTGAAAAAAATAAAAGGCTCGAACAGACTGGGCTACAGGTTCCACCAATGGTAACACACCTCTTATCACCTTCAATGTTTTCTCCACGGATACCCGTTTGGAGAAGGCTGCAGGGATGTTCAAGCTGGCTACAGAAAATAATTCACACCACGTTATAACGAAAAAGCCTATCTGTAATTGTAATGCAGATCTTTCGGCCCTGCTACGGGTTTGGAAAAGTGAATCGAAACCTTTGTGTGGGACAATGTCGCCATCCAGTGGCCACGCCTTTGAACTACTTTTTAGCTATGTAGAAGGACCGGAGCAAGAAAGGCTTGCGCACTTGCTGAGATGCTCGGAGATGGCCCCATGACCTTGACACACTAGAAGACACTCCCTCGCTCACACTTATCTTAGAGACTTCCTGTCTGTTTAATCTGCAAACCAGGCTGATATACACAAGCGCAGACCAAAGCAGGGCATGTTGTTGTCCTTGCACATTAACATTTGGTGGTACTACACAGAGGGACTGGCGGATTAAACACGACGATCTTCACTTCCTGAATTCTAATTATCTCTGCATCTGATGACCTTGCGCGTCGGTACTCCAGAGCTACCCGCAAGTATCTTGTGATGGTCTCACACACCTGAAGCCGCCTTTGCACTCTCAACCCTACCCTTGTGTATACAGTACTGCTCACACATAGTTGTAGATGCCGTTGCACACTCAGTGCTGCCATGGGTTTCAGTCTTAAACAAGCATTTACTATGCAACGGGTCTCGCCTTTGCTCATGTTAGAGCTGATCGCGTTGTAAACTCCTAAACCGACTTTTCACCTATCGGGCAAAAGTGCATTTATGCACATAACCCGAAAAAGTGAAATCAAGTATGTAAAGCGCTCAACTTCTGCCAAGCGAGATCGGGCTCGTAAATTGGAGAAAAAAAAGTCCACGAGCCCGATGGAAAACAGCTAGCCTCGCATGTTTTCTGTACTTGGTCGCTGCGCTCGAGGAGGGCTAGCCACTGGAAAAGAAATGACGTATGCTTGCCTTCGACTAATGAAAAAGCACGCAGATTTTATTAGGGAAGCCCACGAACCAATAACAAACACTGATGTGAAGTTAACAGGGCTCCGAGCCCTTTTCTAAATACAAAAGAGTCTTGCTGCGATACGCATGCGCGAGTGCATGCAACGCAGGCTCGACCCTAAAAAATGAAGTGAGGGATACTAACCAAGTTAGGCAGCATGCAAATTACATTGTGGCGGGTGACATCACAGTGCGTGACATCATGGCGTGTGGCAATGCACGTGGTATCACAACCCATGACCTCAAAGGAAGTGACATCAGACCATAAGATTTCACCCATGTTTAGCAGGCCTATCATGAGCTTATTTTCGTGCATTACAATCTTTAGCAAATTCGATTTTGTGTCAGGGATGTGCCAAAAATGTAATGCAACCCTGATGCAAATCTGGGCCTCAGTTTGTCCATTTATCTTTTTAAACCCCACCACAAAGAAACTGGAAACAGGAGAAACATGGCAACAAATCTGTTCTACTTAATTGGTTGCAAAGTCTGCATTTAAAAATATCTTACGGGGTTAAGGCACCTGCTGCAGAGATTTTGTGTGCCAAATAAATCATAGGGAATAATAATAAAAGTAAGATAGCTCTGGAGGTTAAGGTGTTTGCTAGAGAGATCTGTGTTTTGTCTAGTCTTAGTTTCGAATCAAAGTAGCACTAGGGTTAATATGTCTCCCACAAAGCACATCATGTACCATGCAGATGACAGCTTTTTTTTGTGTGTAAATGGATGAAGTGGGTTACTGCTTTCAACACAGAGAACCTTTAGTTATTTGCAGTTCATAAATTGTCCCTTTCTTATTTAACACATCCTGCATGTTGATTTACACAATTGTCAATTTATAATGTGTTCGTGTGATGTAAAACACTCTGACATCCTAGCTATAAAAGAAACAAAACAAAATAGAGGTATTTAAATATTTGTGTAAAATACTGGGACAGACCAACACACATGACATTCCTAGAGTGTACAGTTACCTCTTATAGGAAGGGACTGAACAAAGTCAAAAGCATGCCTCTTAAACATGTGTAAAGTGATAGGGTGTGTGCCTTTGTTTCCCTCCATTGCATTTAGGTGTGAGGCTCCTCATAGCTCAAAGTCAAGATACTTCAACAAAAAGAGGTCTGGTGGCCCCTTAACTTCGGTCATTGTTCTAGGCCCAGTGGTAATTTGATAAGCCCCCTGGCTGCCTACACTTTGCTTCTCGGAATTAAAGTAGACAACGTGAAGGGGCGGATAGATGTGTCCCAGTGTTTGAAAATTACAATGGGACATGTTTAGCATATTTCTGAGTGGCCCAGTCTCTTGGCAGGGTAGACGGCATCCACCCTGTGAAAAGAATGGGTAGACACTGCTTACCTGTGTGCACCTCGACTTGTGCCCTGGTGCTACCCTTCTGTGTACAGAGCTGCTCACACAGAGTTGGAGATACCCTGGCACACTCAGTGCTAGCCTTGTGTATACAGAGATGCTCGCACATAGGGGGAGCTCCCCTAGCACACTCAGTGCTAGCCTTGTGTATACAGGGCCGATCGCACATAGGTGGAGCTGCCCTTGTGTATCCATTGCTGTTCACACACATACAAGGATGCCCTTGCACATTTAATGCTACACTTGTGTACCCAGTACTTTGAGTAATAAAGAAAACTCTGTCAGATACAGGAATAATGTTATAAAATGACGAAACAGGGACTCGATAAACAAAGACAGATGGCTTGATTCCGCACCACTGTTAGGTACAAGTACCCTTAATAAGGCAATAGTACATTTTAAATAATTTGACCTTATAAAGAGTGTCTAGGAAGTACCGTACTTGAGATACTATGGGGTTAAAAAAAAACGGACTCAGAGCGAAATTTCCCCCCGTGAAGGTCCTGACACAGTGTACATAGCACACATGGGCCTTCTGTTGTGGTGCGTTGTTTCTGGCAGTATTCCTGGAACACCATGTAATGCAAATATTTTAAAATTTGCCGGGGTGTATTTATTTGGGGTGTTTGAAGTGTATCTATTTGGTTTGTTTGGTAGAAGTCTTTTCAGCTTCTTCAGAGTGCGAGCCCATGTTTGCATTGTCTGTATAAGGTAAGATTTGAGTTTCACGTGGGGCAGGATAACTTGGAGGGGGGGTGAGTTGTTCTGCAATAAGTTCACGATCAACCCACAGCAGTGGATTTCCTATCATTAATCTATTCACATGACAATAGGTTCATAAGTTGAAGTCTCCTATTAGAAAGACTTTATGGGTGTAAACCTGCAGACATAGTGCTAGGCTGGTGATTTCACAGTGCCATTTATTAGGTGTTGGTGCATTTGGTCCTTGAGTTGAAGTAGGATGTCAGCACGACTTTCTGGGCTATTATTTATAGATGAAGTGCTGGGCAAGTGTTTGTTAACGTTTGGCCATGCTGCACAGGGGCCGTGCTGCTGTAGAACATAGGTAAAACAAACACATTAACAAAGCCAATACCTTTCCTAGGTGAGTACTATTGGCTTTGCCAGTGCTTGTTTCTTAGAAGAATTGGTCCATAAATTGAAGCCTTTGATCAGAAGGATTGTCTGGGCTATACTTTGTAAAACTATTGCTAGGCTGGTGTTTATCTGACGTTAATTTGTTCTCACTGCAATTAATACAAAGTTTGCAGACTCCTGGCAGCGAAATGTCCTTGGTCATAGTTTGCAGAGCAGTTTGATAAAAGTGCTATATAATATGCTGAGGTAGTGCTTGGGTCAATAAATTGTGTGTCTGGGGATACTCTGCACCGCAGAACAAATCACTTCTTTCCTCTTCCAGATCGAGTTTTTGGAGATGATTTTGAAGACCACCAGGAGCAGGAGGTGTGCCCCTCTCTTAGTGCTGCTCCTGTACATGGAATGCTGCCCTTAGACTTCAGTTCTACCGTCATCTCCAAGGGCTGCCAAAGGGACTGATTTAGATCTTTACAGAATGAATACTCTGTCACACACATGACTGATATCCTCACCGCCATAGTACGATCTCCATAGGATATAAATACATAGTAATATAGCGGACGGGATATACCCGCCACCTTTGTGATGGAGTAACCGCCTCCCCCAAGTTCTAAATCAGGCCCATAGTGTCCCTGAACTCCTCTTCAACATCTAGCGCTACTCTTGCATGTCTATCGCTACTTGTGCACATCTAGCACTACTCGTGCAAATCTAGCGCTACTCTTGCACAGGGAAGGCACCCACCCTTATACATGTAGTTGTGCCCTCGTGCATCCAGAACCGTTCTCGTACATCTAGTGCCATCTTTATACTTCTGCTGCCACTGTGTATTTTACATTTTTCTAAAACCAGCACTGTCCTTGCATAAATAGTGCTGTTCTTGCACAACTTTGAAAGCTCTAGAGCTGTCCTAGCACATGCAGTGCGCACATTGGGTGCATCGTCATTAGGACACTACTAACGTCACAAATCTACTGCTCGCACAATCACGACTGCCCCTTTACACCCAGGGCTGACCTCATTCATCTAGCAAGGCCTCCTGTACTCTGTATTAAAATATATATAATTGGTTGTTTTTCGGCTCTTTAACTACTGAACGTGGGCAGAATGTAGAATGGCCTGCTAGGGACTCATAATTTGATTTGTCTAAGAGCCTGAGGATAAAATTACAATGCAAAGAGTAACGTGGAAATCCTTCTGTAATACAAGTGCGTCCTCCGGTGGCCACATTCCCAAAGTTTTAGGTACTTGAATAAGTATGACTAAAAACTATACACCGAGGCCACTCTTGTTACTGATTCGTATGTGCTGGTGTGAGAGAGGCAGAGACAGAGAGAGACCAACAGAGTGAGAGAGAGGTATCTTCGTTTCATACGTTTGAAAATAAATAGGGCTAACACAGACTTTCATCCTTGGAATGCAGATAAATTGAGTACCGTTAAAGAGAAACCCCTGCTATCCACAGTTCTCAAAAAAGCAAAGGAGAGCACAAATAGTTTTATGAAGCAAAAGTAATTGTTTTTATCGTGATATAGGCCAGAGGGTTGGAGCCTGAAATAAAATTGTCAGCGGGGTTGACCTTTATCTTCAAAGACCTGTTTGAGCTGACAACCTGGGTGTGCTTAGGAATCTTGTTTGCCACCAGTTGCTACATTTAATGTAAAATACAATATTCGAGGCAAGGAGAAGAATTATAATGAAAAAATGTCTTTCACGCAGATGTGTCTTCATTTTGGAGAATATTTTCCTACAGGTGTGTGACAATCACGTAATATAGACTGTCTGCCCCACGCGAAATAAATAATAGATGTGGAAATCCTTTTGTTATACAAGGGCGCCCTCCAGTGGCAACATGAGCGGCCCACGTGAATTAAATAAGTGATGTGGAAATCCTTTTGTTATACAAGGGCGCCCTCCAGTGGCAGCATGCGTTCATGCAACGAAAGGTGAAGGAATTAGATGGTATTTCCACACACCCAAGGCTGAACTCAAACATCAAGGGCTACCCTCGCACACCTAATGCTGACACTGCCCTATGCCTGCTAAATTGTTCAGAGAATAAATTATAAGATTTGTTCTTCTTTGTAGGATGAGTGTGTGTGCGAAAATCACCTGCATGTTATAGGACAAGTTCTAAAAACGCTAAGGTTTACATCCTTCTTAGGTCATTTAGTTAAGAATCATTATATTAGTTAATGCGAAACCTCGAGAATGCAGTTCTTAGAAAGAGTGAAAAATATATATTAACTGCTCTATAAAAACAATTTATTATCAGCACAACAAGTTACCCTATAGCAGTGGTTCTTAACATTTGGCTTCTGAGGACTCCCAGTTAATTATTACCAGAGTCCGGGGATCCCCACTGAACTATAATTGGAATCCGGAAATACCCACTGAGTAATTTCTGGGAGCCTAAACCATGACCTAAGCATTTTCAATTATTTGAACCCTGCAAAACAATACACAAGAATTACACAAACAAGCATTCATCAAACAAATTCACAAACAGTTAAATACTGTGTTTAATTCGCAAATATATATAAAAAAAATAGGAAGGTTGGAGAGTTTCTAAATTGAATTAAGGCCACTTATCGTCCGTACTATATTCTTGGATGGACATACGCTGCTCCCATGAATCAATCTGAGGAGACTAATTTAATTTTTAGCATTCATTTTCAAATTCCTTCACATTTACAGAACATTAAAAAAATTTCAGCTGTACATTTTGCACCTTTATTTATATACACTTTATCAATTGGTTAATATTATTTAATTTCCTCCCGGGGTGTACAGACTACAGAATAATAGCCACTGCCTTAGAGTGTAGATGTCAAGGTATATAGCTACAAATGAGCAGGCATGTTCAATGAAGCCAGGGGTATGACATCAGCTTAAAGACTTTTAAGATGGCAATTGATTTGGCCTTGACCTGTCAGACATCTGAGTCGCGTGATGTTGTAATGTGCTTATTCAAAACATGTAGCTAGATGTAAAAAATGAGTCTGAAAACTACTAAGATGGTGACCAATCTGGCTACAGGTTTCTTTAATGTAACTTGCATTCTGTGGTAAATTGAATCAGGATCTTTCCAATATGTGTAGGAGGCTGGCCTTCTATGTAGTGTGCAAAGCTAGGCAAAGCTAGGCACCCTGTGGAGGGGGTCCAGGCAACCACATGTTGGTTTACAGAGGTAAAAACGATATCACCTAATGCTCTAATTTTTAAGGTACCTGGGTCGAGCCTTTAGGCTAATCTTGGAGAAGTGCAAAGCATTTGTTGTACTCAAAGTATCAATCATGCAGCTCACACACTCAAAGGAATAACTGAAGACCAATTAATAAAAAATACTGCAGATTTTTATGTAATTTTTAAGACCAAGATGATCAAAATTGGTTAAGTACTTTTTGAGATATGAATTTTTAAAGCTAAACAAAAATAGTCTTTTGTGCGTAATTACACACCATAGGAATAAATGGAAGATCACCTTTAAAAATACATAAAAAATCATACAGTTGGCTTACCAAGTTCTTCTTTTGCAGCTTGTTCGAGGTCGTCGGTGCGCACACTGTGTCAGCTGGAGAAGTTCAGGTGGTCACCCTTCCGGCAGGGGCAGCAAGGAAAGGTCTCTTGAGCTGGTGCAGGGCCACTGCGGGGACCATTTGGAAAAGCACAGATAGGTTTAAAGATTTCTTTGGGGCCCATTTGGATTGTCGAGGTTGCAAGGGGTGGGGATTCTTAGGGCACAGCAGCTTCTTCTACAAGACGGCCGGGTGCAGAGCGAATCAGTGAGCCAGGAGCTGTGCGCAAGGATGCCCTCCCGAGCAGGTGGTCAGTTGGTTCGAGGCTCGTTTACTGGACAACGGGGGCACTCTGGTGGGATGTCAGAGGTGTTCCTGAAGTCTTTGTCTGGGGCTTTCTCCTGGTCCTTTTTCAGCCCCAGGCGGGCTGGTTTCCTTGGTGTCTGTTGTTAGCTGACTATTACCCAGGATATTAGTATGGTTTGACCACTGAAGAGCACAGTGTTGCCAAACTTAGCACACTATCGGGGCTTGTCCTCGCGGTTGTTGGTGTTTTGTTTGGTCCAGCTGAGGTATTCGGCTCAGGAGTTA
Source organism: Pleurodeles waltl (assembly GCF_031143425.1). Lineage (NCBI taxonomy): Eukaryota > Metazoa > Chordata > Amphibia > Caudata > Salamandridae > Pleurodeles > Pleurodeles waltl. Next base: position 662,257,678 of record NC_090451.1, read on the forward strand.
GCAGTTGGTCAGTGAAGTGACCCTCACTGTCTTGCTGGTATCTTGCTGTTGTAGAGTGGTACCTCTACACTAGTGGGAGTTTTGTGGCAATTTTAGAAGCCTGGAGGTCCTCTGGGGTTCATTAGAGTTTTTTCAGATGTCCAGTCGCTCCTCAGTGGCGATTGTCGGGTTCTGGGAGCAGCAGGCAGCGTTTGGCGTCTTTTCTTTGTTGCAGCAGGCCCACGGTTCTCATGCATTGGATCTTCTTGGGTCACCTACATTTGGGTGGCTACACCCACTAAAGTGACCACTTCCAGTGGGAGTCACTTCCCTATCCCTGATTGGCTATTTGCCTTCCATCCAAGATGGAGGAAAATTAAATGGAGTGCCCACCTCACAGGCAACACCGTAGGGGTGGTGCTTGCCAGGTGGGGCCACTCCTTCTAGCCTTTGAGTTTCCCACCATTGCTCCCACCAAAAGTGGGGGTTTGCACAGGGGTTACCTTCTGCTGCTAGCAGCAGGACTGGGAATCGACTTTCAAATGCGGTTAGCCCTTTGAAGCTCACCACCAGGGCAGGGCACATTCCTGAGGGAGGGGGTGTTGACACCTCCAAACAGGAAGGGCTTTGTTCTACAAACCAGAGAGACGGATATCTCCCCCCAAGGTTTGTAGATTGGGTGTCTGGGGGTGGCAGGCTGGATAGGACCAGTCAGCAACCATGCCAGGGTAGTTAGCTTTGGCAGGGGGCACCTCTAAGGTGAAAGGTGACACCTGAGTACTTTTTATAATAAATACAACACTGGCACTAGTGTCCAGCACATGTAGTTTAAAATGGCTGCTCTGTTCACTCACAATGTCCCAGGTTTGGCAAGGACACATAGGTGGCATATTGCTAATGCAGCTATGCCCTCCCATACAATACAGTGCACCTGCCTTAGTGCTGAAGGCCTGTCAGAGGGGTGACTCACCTATATGATATGCAGTGTGGGGTGGGCAGGGCACACAAGTAGTGTGCCATGTCGAGTTTGTGTTTTAGGTTTGCACCAGGACACCCAGCTTCCAATGGCAGTGCTGGGTTCATCTGATGCATGGCCCTAGAGGGTGGCACAATCAGTGCTGCTGCCCTCAGGGGCCTACCCTTAGTACCCCATGCCCTGGGTACCTAAGTACCTTTTACTAGGGACTTATATTGGTAGCTAAAGGTGTATCCAATTATGCTGATGCATCACAACAGTTTTAGGGAAAGAGCTCGGGTCCAGGGAACCTGGTTAGCAGGGGCCCTGGGCACTATCAATTTCTAGGCTACATCCCACATCAGGCCAAAAGTGGGGGGCTAACCATGTCAAAAAAGAGGCCCTTTTCTCTCACTATAGAACATGTTAATCAGTGCATCTCGAATCATTAATGTATTTAAGAATTAACCCTTGTGAAGACTGATAGGGTGGGGACGTACTGGCAGGGGCATTGTAATAATTAGAGAAGAATAGCCTTTTATAAACAATTAACTTATTCTTAGGCTACAAAGTATTTAAGGAGGGAGAATGATACCAGGACTTTCTTTCGAGAAACCACCAGGTACCTGTCAGAACATGGGATACTGATTCGGGTACGTCAAGTTGTAGCAATTTTGCATTACTTCAGTTTTTGGTAGGTTTTTAACTTCATAGCATCTGAGGAAACTTGTTGAGAGCAGGATAAGAAACACTGCTCTGTGTATCTTACATTGTAGCGGTTTTGTGACAGTTTGTTTTGTGAGGTTTTTATTACATTAGAGCACTTGAGGGAAAGTTTTTAAAATGAATTACTATGTGGCTGGTTTCTGTTTGATACATAGGATAGCTATGTCCATATTTGGGAAGCGTGTGCCAAACAAGATTCTTTCTCACCTCAGAATCTTATAACTGAGAATATACATGGTTATTTTCTATGAAAAAGTGTCAGTCTTTATGAATTTGATAATGCTGTTTGTTTTTGCTGATTTACGAGAAAATTATATTTGACTAGGTTTATGTGAATTGTGTATTTTAAGATTGAACTGAATTAACAAAGAAACGCAGCGTGTGTATTGCAGGTGATTGAGGGTACTGATAGAGGCCTCCTGGCCTCTGATTGCAAAGTGTGCCAGGCTCTAATGACTACAGAACTGTGGCTGCAAGTCATTAAACACTCAGCATTTCAGCCATGAACTAGATAAATTGTAGGACTGCCTTTTGGTGTTTTGTGTGTAACACCTAAGAACCAACCTGATGTCCTCACTTAGGTTGTTGATATTATAGGAGCAAGATGGTCCCAAAAGCAAGTCCCAAAGCCACCAAACCACACAGACACCAACTGAATGCGGCCAAAAGATTAAGCTGCGCCAATTCCTCGGGGGGAAGGGAAGTGGATTAAAAAATAAATGTCCTCTTTTCAGCCTGGTCCCTATTAGCGTAGGTACTTCAACACTGGTTCGCTCTCAGGTCGCTAATGTCTATGTGTAGCTAACAAAACAGGAAGAAAGTTCTATAAACTGTAGAGTACCTTTAACACGAGGTCTTAAATGGATAACCCCCTCCCACTAAAGTCCAGCTTACTCAAAATGTCCTTCTTTCCCACCCAACGCTTTGGTGTAAGGGAAAACAACATATGCGTTCAGTGACCCCCAAGAAAAAACACACAATACAATCAAATGAGATATAGTGGGGGTAAGGTTTAACAAAAATAATTACCCTCTTCATTATCTGTTGTATCACTCAGGGAGGACCTTTTACAGTGCACAGAACTTCAGAAATATTTAATCATTCCCTAGAGGGTCGGCTGGTGCTGACTTTGGTGGAGGGGTGCTGTGTTTAAAAATAACTTATGAGTTTAAAAGCAGGTGAACTTCCTTGTGCGTCCAGAAGATTCAGACAACAATACAAATGTCAAGCTTAGTCTGGCGATTGATGTTACTGCTGGGGAGGCATTGGATTATGTCTAGTGGCAGTTTTGATTCAAGATAAAGTAGCGCAGAGGGATAATGTGCCTGCTGGAAAGAACGTGCACCATACAGATCACTGAGTGTGAGTAGCGCTTTAAAAAAAAAATGAAATGTATGTCAAAGAGGAACTATGGGGAGATGAGGGGCACTCTTGGGAATTTGTGGGGGAAAAGGTCATGGTCGGGGGGAGTGTTGCCAAAAAGACGGTCGCACTGGGTGCCATCGGTGCTAAAGCCAGCGGTCGAAGTGCATTATAAAAAGTATAGGGACTGTGATGCTGCATGCAGTGGGGGTGGGGTGAGTGAATGTGGAGAGCGGGGTCAAAGTTGTGGCAAGAAAAGAAAATATTCTATAAGTTTTTTTGGTCTTCTGCCGTCAGGTAGCTACATATAAAATATGCAGTCTAAATGAAAAGCAAAAGAAAAAGTTGTTACTCGTTGGGAAATGCACTATTGTCTATTATGAAAGCTCTATTAGTTAATGCACTGCAGAAGTCTGAGTATAATCAGAGAGCTACAGAATTAAGCCCCACATCATGAGTTTGGTGGGTGGAAAAGGCCGCTCACCAAACTCCAGCGGTTGCAGTCTGCAGAGCAGAAAGTGAAAAGCGTGACGGGGCTGGCCATGGGGCCCCATGCACCACATCTCCGCCAGTCTTTTCATGGCGGTGCTACCGGCATGTGAAATATGTCAGAGAGGGGACTTGTAATCCCCAGGCTGCGCCGCTAGCAGCGCTGTCCTGGCGGATCAGGATCGCCAGCACCATCAGACGGATGACAAGTCGTGAACTGGCGGTGCTGGCAGTCTGACTGTGGCGCAATCACCACAGTCATAATGTGACTGCAGAATTGCCAGATTGGCGGCGGTCCGACCACCACTGTCGCCATGGTAGTCTGAGGATAGCCAGGGATATAATGACCACCTAAATATTGGTCGGTGCAGTGGAGAAAAGTGGCTCCTCTAAATTTTCTGCTACAAGGTCACAGCCTGTGACAGAAAACACTGTGAATATGTAGTTAATTATTTCAAACTTGCATTATACACAGTATAAGATAGACTGCTACAAAATGTGGAAAATGGTTAAGATAAAATGGTGCGTCCAAAGTATAGACTTTAGTAATACCCAGAGTGTACGTAATGCAATGTTTTACATTACTGTCCCTTCAACAACTCCATGTGTACAAAGCACAATATAAATACAATTACAATTAAAAGCACACACTTCACAGCCCAGTTATTAACTCTTTGCACTAAAACTCAAAAAAAAAAAATCTTTGTTATCACAAAGCTTCGAGTGATTAGGTCAGTTAAAGCCAATACGGGCTCTAAAGCATCTTTTACATTTGCAGATTAACTAATAACGCACATTTGCATTTCTTTCAGGCAAGAAGGTATCCTGGCAGGAAGGCTTGTTTATCTCTCTGCCCAGCTTCATTTTCACCCCATAGGAGACTCACTGAATGACACTTCAGTGGAACCATTTAACTATTGAATTAACTGTCCCGGGATGGTTGTCTTTTCACAAAAAGTAGGGTAACAGTGTTTCATAAATCATAAAAGTATGGGCACATTGTGCCCCACCAATCACGCCCACTTTGACCACTGGCTGGCCCTGATTCCCTAAATACTTCCTACAGAGAAAAAATGCAAATCAAGGGTCTCCAAATATCCAGAAAGGAGTTTTTAAATGATAATCTTGAAGAAAATACACTTTTCCTAATCACCTGTATTGTCCTTCAATATACAGGAACTTCAGCATCTGGAAATAGCAATGCACAGGACCAGGTATCCATTACAGTAAGTATTACTCCATACTAAATTTATACTTTGCACCTTACCACCTTGTAGCAACAATCATCCAGTGGTAAAGGCTTTCTTTTCTTATCTTCCAGGCCCCCAGAGTCCCTCTGGGGAGCGGTGCTGCAGGCTGGAAAACGTCTAAAATAGCAGGCACTAGGACCCGGGCATGGCAAGGAAAAGGAGCTTCAGATAAAGAATGAAGTTCAAAAGACTTCAACATGGTAAGTAATGAAAAAAGTACGTTCATTATTGCAAGCAACTGCTGGCCTCCCAGACGATGAATTTATTCTCTGCTGCATCCAAAACCCCATGCTGCATGGATGTCTGGGGAGAGCGGAGCCTCCAATGCATAGGACCTGGCATCAAAGGCTAGAACGTCTCCTGCACGATAGAACCTGTTTCTGGTGGAGCCATTACAGCGGTGCCATCATCGTCATAAAAGATGCTCGTAGGTTGACATATGTTGTTTGTGTCTGGTTTAAAAGGTTATGAGAAAGAGAATAGAAGTCCTTACTATAGACAATCCATTGGCTGCAGGTGAAAAGGGACCAAGGCCATAAAAGATGATAAAAAAAAGTTAATCTCAGAAAAAAACACCAGTAAGTGTGAGCATAACGTGTTTGGATGAAATAACCAAATTAGGGGTGGACATTCTAAACTGCTTTTGAAATTTTATTGCAAGACCAAAGGCTCCTATTATGCTCTCAGTTCTTGCTTTATTTTCAAGAGCAGCAGTCTAGAAATTAAGAAAAGAAACTACAAATCCCATAAGGCTTAGGAAACACAACCAATGTGATGAAAAACGGTGTAGATGTAATCAGCCAAGAGTAACCTAGCAACACCGATAATACCTAGCTTGACCGCGAACAGCCCTCTTTTCTTGCTGCTCGCAGTCAAGATAAGTATTTGCATACCATTTTCAGTTACTTTAATTGCCTTTGTATTTGTATTTATTATTCTTGGTTCCTTGTTTGATCCAGTCGGCACATTGGAACATCACCGCAAGTGCATTTCTCCCTTGCACTCTGACGTGTTTACAGACCACGGGAGCCATTTTATTGTGGTCTGAGGCACGAGTCAACATTTTAGGCAGCACTTGTTCACCTTCCTCCTAAAAAGTGGTATGTGGGCCCCATTTTCAGCCTTCCGTTAGGTTTGAGCTCTCCAGCGCTGTGTAAATTGCTCAATGATTAGCCTCTCTTTAAGTTTCTGAGTTTCCTTAGGGGCAAGACCTCAGTTTCCGCCTCCGCCTTTCCTCTCTGCTCTTTTATTGCATCCAGTATACGCCCATAGGTGTTTAACCCCTTGTCTCCCAGCTTGAAGTTTGCCACATATATTTTACCCATTTTTGGTAAATCTGGAGATAGATAGTTCTCCCATTTCACATTACAATAATGAGGATGATTCCCTCAAGGACAATTTAAATCAATGTATCCAGGCTTTGGTGGGGTGGAGCAGGCTATTGCTGCCTCTATGGATAAAGCAACTAGGAACATAGAAAACTCAGTAATTAATTTATTGTCAAAGATGATTCTGGCCCATTCCGCAGGGGATAGCAGAAAGTGCAAGGCGATGGGGTTCCCCCCTGTGGTTGGTTTTAAATTCAAACCAACAAATAATGCTGTGCTACTGACTGGTGCGGCTTCCTCACATATGACAGAGGACATGGTTCCTCCCGGGCCTTTTATTCAGAAGGGAAACAAACAAAATGAAAATAATACTAATACAAAATCATCTTCTGCCAAATGTAAAGCAAAACTAAAGCACATTTTGTCCCCTATAGTAATTTCTCACATCCCTGATACTGACAACGATATGTGTGATGTAGATTCCAATCAGGACAAGGATGGAGTTGGGGACATGGACCCTTTTGCCTCTCCTCTTACTAAGAAACCAAAGATGGCCTCTCCTTCTCATGATCCTTTCAAGGCCAAGATAGTTATGGACTCAGAAAGTGTTCCTATGCTCGACTCCAACATCATTCACCACCCTAATTCCACCAAGTGGCTTTCTGCTGAATATGGGAGAGTAAGTGCCTTCTGAGTTGCCCTTACCTCTAGACAAGCAAACATGAGCGAAACTCAAGTCTAAATGTCCCCGTCCTTCCATTCCTTCCAAAATTACTGCTACCCCTGCCATCTCTACTAACTTTCTTTCTGAAATCTGGGAAAGACCCATGCAAAAGGGTGGACAAAGCCTGGTTTACTTTGCAGAATAAATTAGTAGATGTTGATGGTTCGTGACCCAGATTGTTGATTTAGTGGAATCCTTAAGCCTGGACAATGCTTCCATTGATCCCGACGACCTCTCCCTGTGGGTACAATAAGCCTTTTGCTTGCTTGGCAATGCAAATTCGACTTTGACCCACAAGCACAGGAAGGGACTATTGCTAAAACTGGAACCGAAACTGGTCAACCTTGTGTCTCTGGATCTTGGCATAAAGGCGAAGGGTCTCCTGTTCAGAGATTCTTTTATCGAAGACCTTAGTAAATATGTGTCTACCTTTGCTTTTTCTGGATAAAGCTCAATGGTCACAGTTTGCAGAAGTAATGCTGTTTGTTGAACAGTTTATGAAAGGTGCTGGATAATATGCTGAGGCAGGGTTTGGGTCAATAAATCATGTGTCTAAAGATGCTGTGGACCTCAGAACAAATCACTTCTCACATACACTTCTCGCCTCTTCCAGATCGATTTTTTGGAGATGGTTTTGAAGACCACCAGGAGCAGGAGGTGTGCCTCTCTCTAAGTGCTGCTCCTGGACATGGAATGCTCCTCCCAGGCTTCAGATCTACCCTCTGCACCCAAGGCTGCCACAGGGCCTGATTTTGGTCTTGGCGGATGGAATACTCCGTCACAAACATGACTGATATCTTGTCCCCGTATTACAATCCCCAAAGAAAATAAATGGATCATAAAACGGCAGACGGGATATACCCACCATCTTTGTGAAGCAGTAACCGCCTTCACCAAGATCTGAATCAGGCCCAGAGTAACCCTGAGCTCCCCTTTCCCATCTAATGCTGTTCTTCACATTTAGCACTATGTTTCCACATCTAGCACTACTCTTGCATATCTAGCGCTACTCTTGCATATCTAACGCTACTCTTGCAGTTCTAGTGCAATATTTGCGCATCAAGCGCTACTTTTGCTTATCTAGCGCTACTCTTGCACATTTAGCACTACTCTTGCACATCTAGCGCTTCTCTTGCACGTCTAGCTTTACTCGTGCACATCTAGGGCCACTCTTGCACATCTAGCTCTACTCTTGCACATCTAGCGCTACTCCTGCACGGTGGTGCCGTCATGCATCCAGAACTGTTCTCGTACATCTATTGCCATCTTTATACTTCCGCTTCCACTATGTATTTTAAATTGATTTTTCTAACACCAGCACTGTCCTTGCATAAGTAGTGCTGTTCTCCCACAGCTTTGAAAGATCTAGAGCTGTCCTAGCACATGCAATGCCCACATTGGGTGCATTGTCATTAAGACATTAATGACGTCTACAAATCTACTGCTCGCACAGTCACGGTTGCCCCCTCACACCCAGGGCTCACCTCATACATCTAGTAAGGCCTCCTGCACACTGTATTAAAATATATAGAATTGGTTGGTTTTGGGCTCTTTAACTACAGAACGTGGGCAGGTTGGTAGAATGGCGTGCCAGGGACTCATAATTTAATTTGTCTTAGAGCCTGTGAATAAAGTTACAATGCAAATTGTAACATGGACATCCTTCTGTAAAAAGGGCGCCCTCCGGTGGCCACATTCTTGCAGTTTTATGTACTTGAATAACTACGACTAAAAACTATACACTGAGCCACACTTGCAACTGGTTCCTGTGTGTTTGTATGTGAGAGAGGCAAAGACAGAGAGAGTGAGAGAAAGGGGTATCTTCGGATCATACGTTTGAAAATGAATAGGGCTAACACAGACTTTCATCCCTCAAATGCGGATAAATAGAATACCTTTAAATAGAAACGCCTGCTATCCACAGTGCTCAAAAAGCAAAAAGAGGACAAATTAATCTATGAAGCAAAAGTTATTTTTTTATTGTTATATAGGCCGGAGGGTTAAAGCATGATGTAAAATTGTCAGCGGGGTTGAGCTTTGCTTTCAAAGCCCTGTTTATACTGACAAAATGGTTGTGCTTAGAAATCTTGTCTGCCACCAGTTGCCACATATAATGGAAAAGACAATATTCGAGGCACGGAGAAAAAATATAATGAAAAAACTTTCACGCAGACGTATCTTTATCCAGGAGAATATTCTCCTACAGGTGCCTGACTTTCGCGAAATATAGACTGTTTGCCCTACGCAAATAAAATAAATGATTTGGAAATCCTTTTGTTATATAATGGCGCCCTCCAGTGGATATGAGCGCCCCACGCGAATTAAATAAGTAATGTCGAAATTCTTTTGTTATACAAGGGCGCCCTCCAGTGGCAACATGAGCGCCCCACGTGAATTAAATAAGTAATGTGGAAATCCTTTTTGTTATACAAGGGCGCCCTCCAGTGTCAACATGGGCGCCGCACGCGAATTAAATAAGTAATGGGGAAATCCTTTTGTTATACAAGCGCCCCCTCCAGTGGCAAAATGAGAACATGCAACGAAAGGTGAAGGAATTACATGGTATTTCCACACATCCAAGGCTGAGCTCAAACATCAAGGGCGACCCTCGCATGCCTAGTGCTGACACTACCCTATGCCTGCTAATTTAGAAGTTGTGTTCTTCTTTGTAGGATGTGTGTGTGCGTGTGTGTGTGTGTGTATGTGTGTGTGCGCAAATCACCTGCATGTTGTAGGAGAAGTTAAAAAATAGGCCTACCCAAGTCTGGTGATTAATGTTACTGCTGGAGAGAGATTGGATTTTGTCTGGTGGCAGTTTAGACTTCTCATAAAGTAGCGCAGAGGGTTAATGTGCCTGCTGAAAAGAACGTGTACCACACAGATCACTGAGGGTGAGTGATCTGTGAATAGCGCTTAAAAAAAAAAGAAATGTATGTCAAAGAGGAACTATGGAGCGATGAGGGACACTGTTGGAGAGTGGTAGTGAGGGAATTTATGGAGAAGGAGGTCATGGGGGCGGATGTTGCTGAAAAAGACTGTCACACTTGGTGCCCCCAGCGGTAAAGCCAGCGGTGGAAGTGCATAAAAAAAGTGTGGGAACTGTAATGCTGCATGCAGTGGGGCGGGTTTCAAAGGTGTGGCTAAAAACAGAGAATATTCTGTAAGTTGTTTTTGTCTTTTACCGTCAGGAAACTACATATAAAATATCATGCAACCTAAATGAAAAACAAATAAAAAGAAGATGTTACTTGTTGGGAAATGCATTATAGTACATTATGAAAGCTCTATTAGTTAATGCACTGCAGTGGTCTGTGTGTAACCGGAGAGCCACATAATTAAGTCTTGGTTGGTGCAGTGGAGGAAAGTGGCTTGTCTAATTTTTCTGCTACGAGGTCACAGCCTGTGACAGAAAGCACTGTGAGTATGTAATCCATTATTTTATACTTGCATTATACACTATATAAGATAGACTACTACAAAATGTGCAAAATATTTAAGCTAAAACGGTGCTTCCAAAATATCGATTTTAGTAATTCCCAAAGTGCACGTAATGCATTACTGTCCCTTCAACACCTCCATGTTTAGTAAGAGCAATTTAAATACTATTACAATTAAAAGCACGCACTTCACATCCCAGTAATTAATTATTTGCGCTAACACTCTAAAAGAATAAATCTTTGTCATCACAACACATCTAGTGATTAGGTCAATTAACGCCAATACGTGCTCCAAAGCATCCTTTATATTTGCAGATTAACTCATAATGCACATTTCCATTTCTTTCAGGCAAGAAAGCATCCTGGCAGGAAGGCTTCTTAAGCTGTCTGTCTGGCTTTGGTTTCACCGCACAGGAGACTCACTGAATGACACTTCAGTGGAACCATATAAACCATCGAATTAACCGTCCCGGGGTGGTAGTCTTTTTAAAAAATATAGGGGAGTGGTGTTTCAAGAATCATAAAAGTATGGATACGCTGTGCCCCTCCGATCCTACCCACTTCAACCACTGGGTAACGCTGGCCCTAATTCTCTAAACACTTCCCACAGAGAAAATGCAAATCAAGAGTCTCCAAATAATCAGAAAGCAGTTTTTAGAAGACAATCTTGGACCAAACACACTTTTCCTAATCAAATGTAATGTCCTCCAATTTTCAGGAACTTCAGAATCCCGGAAATAGCAATGCGCAGAACCATGTATCCATAACAGTAAATATTACTCCATACAAGATTTATACTTTGCAACTTACCACCTTGTAGGAACAATCCTCCATTGGGAAAGGCTGTCTTTTCTTGTCTTACAGGTCCCCAGAGTCCCTCTGGGGAGTGGTGATGCAGGCTGGAGGATGCAGAAAACAGCAGGCACCAGGACCCAGGCATGGCAAGGAAAAGGAGCTTCAGGTAAAGAATGAAGTTCAAAAGACTTTGGCATGGTAAGTACTGAAAAAGGTAAGTTCATTAATAGCAGGCAACTGCTGGCCTCCTAGATGATGTTTTTATTCTCTGGTGCATGCAAAACCCCCTGTTGCAAAGTGCATGGATGACCAGGGAGAACGGACCTCCAATGCACAGGACCTGGCCTCAAAGTCTAGAACGCATCCCGCACGATAGAACCTGCTTCTGGTGGAGCCGTTCCAGTGGTGACTTCATGGTCGCACAAGATGCTTGTAGGTTAACTTGCTGTTTGTGTCTGGTTTAAAAGTTATGAAAAAAAGAATAGATGTTCTTACTATAGACAATCCGTTATCTGGAGGTGGTAAAGTGATCAAGGCCAAAGAAGACGATTAAAAAAGGTAATTTCAGAAAACCTTGATCATGAGTGAGAGTAATGGGTCCTGACGCCATATCCAATTCAGGGGTGTGCATTCTAAACTGCTTTTGAAATTGTTGGTAGGCTGAAGAGTGGCATATCCATTTAAATGTGCACCCCATTAGAAAAATGGAAGCCTGCTAAAGCTGTGCTGCACTGATCTTTTAATATGAAATGGTGCCCTCCATACTTGTTTGCAAAGAATGTTTGATCTTTAAACATTTCCTGGAAGGGCATCCATTGCACTGGAAGAGGTAAACATATAATATGGACATGCGGATGGAAGATTCCTTAGCCTGGATGTGTATAATGTTAGTTGTTGTGATGGGTATTATGTCATGTGGGAATGTGTGTGGTTTAGTAGCTGATCTGCCGACCTAGGACCTTGACTCAGGCACTGGCTGCAGTGCTTGACTGAAAATACTGTGATTCTGGATAAAACACATGATTTCTCAGACCTAAAAAACTGTAAATATGTTTTTTTTAAACTGAGGCTCCCATTGTTCCTTTTTAAGGATTTTTACAGATAAATATAGAAAGAATAGCATCCCCATTCCTGTCTGACTTCATTCTTAAACACAAATAATGAAAAATAAGTCTTCTTTTGAGCAAGTCCCAATATTGTTTATCACGACTGCCAGACTATTTTATGGCAAGACTAGAGGCTCCTATTATGCTTCTCTTCTCTTGCGTTTATTAGATAGCAGCAGCCAAAAACATTTAGAAAAACTACAGATCCTGGGAGGCTAAGAAACAGTAAGAAAATTTGAGGCAAATAGTAGTATGATAGGCAGCCAACCAGGGACCAGTATTCCCTATAATACCTATCTTGACTGCAGCCACTTCTCTTTTCTTGTGCGCACAGTCAAGAGAAGTAATCTCATATTACTCTGGTTGCTAAGTTGGTCATAATTCATGGTCGTGTATTATATCTGTATATTATATTTATTTAAACTCACTGTGTTTTGCCACTATATGCGTATTGTCTGTTTACCCTCTGATGCTGACGTGTGCGTTCAGTTGATTTTTTTCTCTTTCTGGAGTCCTTGGTCACACCTGCCATTTGCATGTGGGGCAGCAGGGAGGACACCTTTTGTGTCAGGGTAGCCTGTTTGCTTCGTAAACCAAGTTCTTTCCTTGAGGCGTCCCTCTTCCTGAGGTGCCCCCTCTCTGTGCTGCGTTATATCCGGTCAGCTCTCCCGTCACCGGAGCATTTGTGCACGCCTCGGGAGCACAGCCTTGCTTCCCGCCCCTTTTCTTTGCCTCAGCTTTCCCTACCCAGTGCATCTCCTCCCCAGGGGTGGAGCCTTTCCCCTTTCCAATGGAGACAGAGCTTTAACCCCATAATTGCCAAAAAATGTATTAGTTTACTCAATTTACCTTTTTCAAAACATTTGTTTTATTTTCTTGGCCTAGCTATTCTCATCACTCATGGAGTTGGGTAATTCCTTAAATTCTGATAATGATGACAATGGGGAGCATTTCAGAAATAAACTCAGTTGAACAGGCTGTGGAGTCTTCTATGGACAAGGTTGGACAAGGTTACGAAAAATATTGAAAACTAAGTCATCAATTTAGTGTCTAAAACCTTATTGTCTCAATCTGCGGGGGAAAGCAGAAAGCGCAAATCCATGGAGAACCCTCAGTCGTCTAAATCTGTCCCAAATGATGCACTAAGGACTAGTGAGCTTTCCTCACACATGAGGGGAATTCTACTGTTTTCTCAAAATACAATAACCATTCTAAAGAAATTGAGGACAGAAATTCAAAAATAGTTATTTCAGAAATACATTACATGAATGATGACTTGGTTCACTCTGATTCAGTTGATGCCAAAGGTATACAGGGCGATTCGGACACCTTTTGGGCCCTCAAGAAAAGAAGAGAAAGGTAGTCTCCGCTTCTACGGATCCATACAATTCTAAAACTGTTTTGGACACAGAGGGTCTCCCTGTGTTTGACCCTAAGCTTATCCATCATCCACACTCCACGGAATGGCTCCCTTCTGACCATGAGGAGGACTATAATGCCGCCGGCTCCGTTTGCCTCTAGATAAACAAACCAGGACCAAAATAAATCTGAATGTCCTCGACCTTCCCTACTCTCTCAGATTACTACTACTCCCACAATAGAATCCAACATGCTTACCTTTTTCCCTAAATTTGGCAAAGACCCTCAAAAGGGAGTGGATAAGACATAGTCAACATGTCAGGAAAAGATGTTGGATGTGATAGGTTCTCTTGCACGTATTCTTGGTATAACTGAAACCGCAAGGCTGGATAATGCCTCTGTTGATGCTGAAGGACTGTCCTTGTGGACCCAAAGAGCCTCTGTTGGGGAATGCAAACTCTGCGATTAGCCAGGAACGTAGAAAAGGCCTATTTTTGAAATTGGATCCCAAACTAGCAACATTTGCAACTATGGAATCTAGCATTAAGGCAGAAGGTCTGTTATTCTGGATTCCTTAATCAAGGAACTAAATACGTGGCCACTTTTGCCTCTCTAGATAAGGTGCAGCAATCACTTAAGAAAGTCTTCACCCCACTGGGTTTTGTGAGGGCCGGTAGAGGCAGGAGCTGCTTCACCAGCCGAAACTTCAGAACCCAAGGATTCAGAGGCTCCCACAATACCAATTACCAGAAGTTCAGACTGCAATTCTACCCGCAAAGGGAAGGAGGTTTACACGAACGAGGTAAAAAAAGATACAGGACCACGAACCAAGCAAGTAAGTCTTCCTTTCGGCCTGTATTTTGTAGGAGGCTTTTTTTCCGCAACAAATGGCAATCAATCACTTCTGACCCTTGGGTACTAAACACAATACAAAGTTGTTCTATAGAACTTTACGCAGTTCCTTCTCAGACTGTATTTCCTTCTCCCCAAAAATACTCAACCGAAATGTCCGCTCTAATATCACAAGAGATCAATACCCACCTACACAAACAAGTAATACAACTATCAAACCCTGATCCTTTGGGTTTCTTAAGTTTGTTTTTCTTAGTCCAAAAGAAAAACAAAACCATGAGGCCTGTCATAAATCTCTGAACTTTCAACCAATTTGTTGTTTAAAGTCCTTTCAAAATGGAGACTATTCTCCACCTCGGAGACGCACTTCTACAAAATGATTGAATGGTGCATTTGGGTCTGAAAAACACTTATCTTACCATTCCCATTCAACGCAATTACAGAAAATTTATTTAATTTCAATGGCAGGGAAAACGTATAATTTTTCTTCTCTTCATTTCGACCTTTCCTCTGCACCATGGTGCTTCACAAAATTCACTAAGCCAGTCGTGGCCCATCTCAGGTCTCAAGGTATTAGACTAATAATATATCTGGAAGATATTCTCTTAATGTACAAAAAATTCAGACCCTTAATTCCCAAATTCTTTACACTTGCTTTCTTCTTTCAGATCTATGATTTCTCATCAACAAGGAGAAGTCAATCCTAGTTCCTTCCACTCAGATGGAATTTCTAGGGTTTCTAATAAATTCTGTGAATGCAATTTTTAATTTTCCCTAAGCCAGAGCAAAAGCCTTCAAATCAGAAATTGCCCAAATGCTTCAGAATTCTTCCATCCACCAAAGATCTCTTGCGCGGATTGTCGGTCTGCTTTCCTCATCGATTCAGGTCATCTTTCTTGGACCTCTCCACTATCGAGTTCACCAAACACTAAAGATTCGCTATCTGCGATAGGGGCTCACTTATTCCCACATCATCCTCTTAGACCAAGAGTCTTGCTTGGAACTCCACCGGCAGATAGACCATTTAGATGCCTGGAATGACAGAACCATATTTGCGTCAGCCCCAGATATTGTGTTAAAATCCAATGCAAGCCTGACAGGTTGGGGCTCCCAGTGTGGTCAGATCTCGACTGAGCGTAAATGATCTTGCAAGGAGACCAAATTGCACATAAATTGTTTGGAGATGCTTGCAGACTCCTTTCCAATCAAATGTCTAGCATGAACCACAATATATTGCTCCATTCTTCTTTGGATGGACAATATTTCTGTGTTATGATACATCAATTGCCTCAGCGGTACAAAATCCAAACTCCTGGTGGAACTGGCAAGAAGTTTTGGGGAATTCTGCCTTCTTAACAAGTTATCTGTTCGCTCAGAGTATCTCCCAGAAAAACTCAACTCAGTAGCTGAATGCCACTCCTGCTATCTTCATGATTTCAGGGAATGGCGACTTCATCCCTCTGTTTTAAGAACACTTTTTCACAAATGCGGAGCTTTTCAAATAGATCTCTTCGCATCCCGCCTCAAATCTCATCTTCCAAAAGTGTTTTCAGCTGGCACCCGGATCCATTAGCTTTCGCTTCGGATTCCTTTCTAGAAGACTGGTCCGAAGCAACCAACTATGATGCTTTAGCTTCTGTCCTTAAGATCCACAGTGTTAGCTCAGGTCAAACAACGGAAGGCGATTCTGGTCATTGTTGTCCCATTCTGGCAACACCAGGTATGATTGCCTCCCCTCCTAAAACTAGTAATCAACTTTCCAATTCTACTATTTCCCTTTCCGAATCTGCTCCTAGACCCACAGGGACTTCTGCACAACTTAATCCTGAACAACACTCTTACTCTCTCCGCTTGGAAGGTAGTGAGTACTCCCAATAGTTTCCTGGTATTTTGACAGAAGCTTCAGACTGTATCAATAAAATCCTGGGCTCCAGGCCCTACCAAGGCTTCCAAATCAGCCTGATCTATATGGGCAAGCTGGTGTGTGGGAAAATCTAGCAATCACTGTTCAGCAGATATATAATGAAGTCTCTGACCTCTCAGGCTAGTGGATGGAAAACCTACCACATTGTAACTGTTTACTGCTTAGTAATAGCAAATCAGTCTCGCGTCAATGCAAAACCCATGGGAGAACATCCTCTCATCTGTCGCCTGTTAAAGGGTGTACAATTTTGCAATCCTCCAATTCTAAACTACAGTCAATTATGGGATGTAAATGTTGTTTCACAGTTGTTTATTTTATTGGCCTGATGATGTTGATCTTTGGCTTAAAATGTTATCTGCTAAGTTAATAATGCTGTTGTGCTTGATTTCAATCAGACGTTTGTCTGATGTAAAAGCTCTCGATGTTTCATCTCGCCATTTAAACCCTACAGATGTTAACTTCTGTTTTTTACCCTTATTTTCCTAACCAACCCAAACCATGCGTGGAAAATTGTCTTAAAGCTTTTGAACAAAAAACAATACATCTCAGAATGTCCTCAAACACCCAACTCCTTATCTCTTTCAGGAAATATCACAAAACAGTTTCTTCATCGCCCATTGGGTTAAATGATTCATGTCCCTTGTGGGGATTGATACCACCATTTTTGGTGCCCACTAGTTCCACGAAGCCATGGCATATAAGTTCTTCTGGGCCGTGTCTTGTTTGGAGGACATTGTGAGATCTGCTAATTGGTCTAATGATAATGCATTTTGTACTTTCTATTGGAAACAAGTTTCTACTGTATCTTCTGTTGTAATTAACTTGCTTTGAACAAGCATAATAGGAGCCTCCGGTCTTGCCATACAATGTAGATTTTCCTAGTAACATATGAAGGGAAGTCTCAACTATTTATTACCCATGTGTCCTTTCCACCCTAAGAGTTACTACTACTCCAACATCCTCATAAGAAGTTCCCGGTTGGTCTACATTCAGCTTCATTGGATCTTGCAGAAGAAAATTCACCCTGCTTCTCCCATCC
The DNA here is from genome assembly GCF_031143425.1 of Pleurodeles waltl. Classification (NCBI taxonomy): domain Eukaryota; kingdom Metazoa; phylum Chordata; class Amphibia; order Caudata; family Salamandridae; genus Pleurodeles; species Pleurodeles waltl. The sequence goes on from NC_090451.1 coordinate 662,275,003, forward strand.
TTCAACTTCACCTCTGCCTAAAGTTGGATCCAGTTTTATGGACTTTCTTAAAGAACTGTTGATGTTTACACTTGCTGTTACCATTGTGTTCTCTATTTTTCATTTGTTCAATGCTTACTTATAACCAGTTGCTCAAGAAAAGTGGACTGCATGCAGTCAAGCTATGGTATTATAGAAAATACTGGTCACTGTTTGGCTGCGTATTATTCTATTTCTAACTGCCTCCCGTCGGTTTATTGTTGCTAAGCTTCATGGGATCTGTAATTAATTCTCGATGCTCATGACTGCTGCTATCTGATAAAAACAATATAAGAGAAGCATAATACATGCTTCCGTGACTTTCCTCTATGAATTACTAGGAAAATCTACATTACTGTGCTGATTAACAGGCAGGGAAGAGGAAAAAAAGTTTTCAAATTGAGTTTAAATAGTTTCTGGCATGCACCTATACAAGCTCTGCAATGCTATTGTTTTCAGAAGAGTTTATCATATTGTAAAGGGAAACTTATAATTCTAACACTTATTAGATGTTCCAAAGTAAGGGTACATTTATTTGTTAAATACATGTTGACATATACCTGTTTCAGTTGATTTTTTGCAATAAAAACAACATAATTATGTATAAATAGAGCTAAAATGAGCAAAAAACAAACATAGATGATTAAAAACTAAACATGGATGACTACCGACGGAAAATAAAAAAATATATACGCTCAGACTGTAAGCCTACTATATAATAAACTGTAAATAAATAAAATGCATCTGTGCAAAAATACTGCTTTACGGCCAGTAAAGGGGAGCGGTGCACAGTCAATGTGTTTAATGTATTTCACTCTGCTAAGTCCGGTAATGAATTTCACTCTACTCTACTAGTCACTATCTCATTCTTCTTATGGAAAGAGCGCAGGCAATCATTTAATTTTGTCATGTACTCAAGGGGGATAAAATGGAAAAAGCAGGCTTGGTTTATTGAGTTGGAGGTGGTGAGAGAGCTCTTAATATTTTGTTGTGGTGATTTTCAATGAGATCCTTTTTGGGAAGGCTGGAATGATCATGCTCTTGAATATCCTGTGGGATCATGCTAGCGAGCCTTTCCTTCGAGGTCTGCCCTGTATGGGGCCGGCCATCTCACTAGGATTGCTGTAGGTATTTTGCTTTTAGACACTGTAGAGAATCTGATGCGAACATTATCCTTTCGTGACTTGGACTTGCTATCTGCATCTGAGGTACCAAGGACACACGTGAAGAACAGGTCTAGTATGTGACCTGCCAAAGAATTGGGGACAGATGTCTTTTGGAGAAACCTAGAAATCGTGGCCCAGTTTTAGGAAAGGTGGCACTTCATGTCAGGAAGTGCCACTTTTCCTACGGTCCATTGCGCCCCCCTAACGCTACTATATGTGCACCATACTTAAGATATGGTGCACTATGGCGCAGGTTAGGGACAAAAGCGTCATCGTTTTTTACGTTACTGTACTTTGCAGGATTGGTGCTAATCCTGCAAAGTACATAGAGGCCCATTAAAAATAATGATGGCCTCCTTTCAATGCCTGCTCTGTGCAAGTGTTAAAAATACTGCTAAAATGGTGCAGTGGAATCTCAGTTTCCACTGCACCATTTTTGCGGGCCCCCTAACTGGGGAACGCCCCCCTTGCATACCTTATGCCTAGAGCAGGCATAATGGGGCGAAAGGGTTTACAAAGTGGCACAATGTGTGCATTGCACCACTTTGTAAATGTGGCGCTGTGTTTTTATGCAAGAGTATCACCACATTGGCGTAAAAAAAATGACGAAAGTTGGCGCTAGGCCCTTCTTAGATTTGGACCTGTATATTTTTTACCATTTCAGCAGCCTGCTTGTTGCTCGGTGAGTTCACCCCGAGACTTAACTCAAGAACAGGGCTGTTTGTGATACAGCGAGGCAATGACAGGTCCATGATTCCCTCAATAAAAATAGAATTGTATTTTAGTTTGTGGCATATTCAGGACAGGATGAAAGAGTAGTTTGAACAAGGGGATATCACTTCTGTAGCATGCTCAAATTATGTACCTATGTATGTGGTGTTCACACCGGGAAACAAAAAGGCAGCGCAACAGTGTACAGGGTCAAAGACAAGCATGAAGTTGAGAAGCGATGGAAGAGGTAGCTGGTTTGTGGACAGTTAATTCTTTGTGATGTTGTGCTCTTTACAAAGGTGCTCTCCAACTCTTTCCTAAACTGGAGCTGCGCTGGAGCAATCCTGATGGATACAGGATGTTCTTCAAGATCCTGAGTGCCTAGATGGAAAACACATGCAGCCTTGTGTTTTCGTTTTCACACTTTCAGGTCTGCGGTCCGATGAGTACTTACAAATAGGAAGTTCGGGGCACATCAGTCTCGACAATGTCAAGTTACTAGACGTTTTGTTCTTCATTAAAGTTTTGAAGTATGGTGATAAGAGGGTATTGAGTGTGATGCTAGGGCCATGGGCGAACAAGGTGCTGTCATCCCTCAGCACAATCCACATGCTTGGTCATCTTATGATTTCCAAGTGCGCGCTTAGCTGCTGAGTTGGGGTTTACTAGGCTGAGCTTGTCTGTTTCTCGACTTACCTTGTTGGGTCTAGCTGGAGGAGATAGTGAGGAAGCCAAACTGTTAGAGGGATTGAGTTTCAGGTTTGAATTTATGGATCTGTTTAGTAAGACTTGCAGTTGAGGGGAATTACTTAGTAGCTGGAATACAGATGTGAAGGGGGTTACCTTTGATTGGCGATACAGCTTGGTGTTGGGTTTCCAAGTGTCAGTGAATTATTTTGGTGAAGCTTAGACTGCTGGTAGTGAAGTCAGTGGGTTAATTTGAGACCTCAGCATGGTGTGGTCAGAAGAGGGGGAGAGATCTGGGTAAAAGCCAGAGAGTTGGCTCATGTTTTTCAGTTGTTTTGATCCAATCCCCACAAAATTTCATTAGTGAATTTACTCATAAGTAATGTTTAGACATGAATGACTATGGTACTTCTGCATATGCTCAGAGTGTGGGCTATTCTTTGAGAGATAAACCTTGTTCCTCTAGGAATTTTCAATCTTCCAGACAACTTTAGGTCTCTGAAGATTTGGTTTCCCAGGTGTTAGTGTCCCCTGTGTGTGCAAACAAGGAAACTCCCTGTTTACAATTTTAGACTGGTAAGTGTGTTCTACAATCAGTAAGATATTAAGTGTGGTTTAAAAGGAAGACTTTCTTGAATTTACACCTACATTTTTTGGAGCCGATGTCAGAAGCGAAGGGTGAGGTGTAGTTTTAAGCACAGATCTCCTCTTGGTTGTGAGGTAATGTCAGGTGACTGCTCATGGGGGTGTCTGGGTTGTCGGATTTCCTAGGTGGCTCGCGGCCCTTAGTTCCTTGGATTCCCACGGTTAGGGAGGTTGAGTAGATGATGAGGTGAGGCACCTTTTGGTTCTAGCACCCACAACCCTATCTCTGTAGCTAATCTGAATGCATGTACACTGATTTGTAAGAAAACATTTGTTAGCCTAGTTACTTTGAAGTTGCAAGGATGGAAGTAAGACATTTCTAAAAATACATTCATAATTTGGTGACTATTTACACGATTACGAGAAGTGTTTGGGCTAGTTGGATGACTTTCTAGATATTCACTGATACTTCCCATTGTATTCACTGGTCAACTTTATATTTACTGTCACTTGCTGTCTTAATTACTGGTTAACTGGTATGATTCTCAACAAGAGCCGCATTCAGTGATGCTCAGTTCCCCATTACCCGAGGATTACTGTTTCCTTCATTGGTCACTCTGCATCCTTCACTGGTGTTCACAGCCGCATTCAGCGGTCACCCAGAGTTCAGTCAGTTTTAACTGTCAGTCTTGATATCATCTGTTAGGACAATAGCTCAGACCTGTGAGATCTCCCTGGTTTTTGCTTTTTGACCTTCATAGGTAGACCTCTGCTGTGGAGTGAGCTCCCCTAAAGGAATCAGGCCCGCTAAGTTCCATTAAAGTTGGACTACGAGCTGCAATCTATATTGACCGCCATTTAATATAAGGCTAGCCGACAGTGGACAGCTAAGTTATGGGGCTCTAGGTAGGTTTCAAGGGCCCTTTATAGGGAATGCGTATGCACATTCCATTGTGTGCGTGTGGATTAGGGTGAGCATGGAGTATCTCTGTTATGTGCCTGTTTACTGCATGTGAACAGAAATCCATTTTGTATACCACCTTGTGAGTGATTTGTACACAGGATGGAGGATGGAAAGAGCCTGCCATACAGGGACATTCCTGAGGTCCATTGAAGGTACCAGACTCCTGTGAAAGGCCACTTTGAAGCACAGGGACAGTTTCTCCCTCCTAATGCTGCTCTTTTTCTCAACGGTGTTAATGCAGACAGTTTTGTGTACTATGTGAGCGGGGATCCTCTCTTCTGTGACTTCACTGAGGATTTCAGTAATACAGAACTCGATCTCTGAAATCCATATGTACTTCTGCAATAATAGGATAAATATTGGTAAGAAAATTATACCAGTAGGATAGGATTCACAGTGTCCGGTGCCAGAACCCACAAAGTATTGTGGATCAGCAATAGATGAGCTCCAGAGCCAGGATTCCTGATTGCTGCCTTGTTTTCATTTGGAATTGGGAACAACCTGAACATGACCCAGCCCATGTAAGAAGCTGTCACCTGCAACCCTAAGTGTGAACCTGCCTCAAAGTCATCAGCCGAATCCCAGTGAGTGAGGTAAGGAGTTGTGCAAGAGACTTGCTATCTATAAAAGAGGGCTACAACTGTACACGAAGGGCAAATGGGCTATGACATTCTGGTGGCCTCTGCTGAGGGAGATCTCAAACGTGCATAGAAAATGGTGGACTACTTGAGTAGAAAGTTTTAAATACCAGCAGAATTGTCCATGGTGGGTTTAGCTACCCCCACTACACAAGGGAGGTGGCCACAGTTGGGGCACTGCCACCCCACAGATGCCTCCGAATGAAGTAAGAAAATGTGCCACTCAGTCATCCAGGGGGGAGAAGGCAGGTGACCAGAAGCAGGAGGGGACACATTTTTTTGTGTGGACAGAGGACACCTACTACTGTTGTGGGTTCCTGTGTGGGTGCTAGGGAATGAGTAAACAAAGCGGCAGTTACAACACATTTGCAGCTCCCTTTATAAGTAAAATTGTGAATGACCATAATTATGTTTGGCTTTCCATAGAGACTGTTTGTTAATGCACCAATGATTTTTTTAGATCTGGGTTGAATGTTGTATGGAATAGTAGATCCCCCTAAAACGTTGATGATTCTCAAGTAGAAAATAAATATATAATGCTTATGTTACTAACAAAGTCAGTAGGCCTCACTTTATTAGTTGTGAAAGGGTTTCTTAATTACTATATGTCTTTCTGTGGAATTATGAAAAACTGGAGCTACAGTGTAGGCCTAATGTTTATGTATGAAAAGCCAAATACTAAAGTTATTGTCTTATTCGTGAATTAATACTGATTTTATAGGTAGTTTTGTCCCTAGCTACTTCACAAATCACAGCCTATGGTTAGAGTGTTAATAAGTCCCTTCTGTGATGAATCCTTGGAGTATCATTTGTTCAGCAATAGAGTGGACTAGTATTTCCACACTGGAGGGGTTTTAAATTATTGTTTCTATCAATATTTGGGCTATGTTGCCAACTGTATATTCTGTACATAGTTTTGTAACTATATTAATATTTAGCTGTCTGTAAATGAATGCAGTTTTACTTTCTGAAAAGTGAAACACTGACAGATCAATGACTGAGGATTATTATATGCGCTCCTGAGCTCTGAGTTTCTAACCATCATCACCTCCCTGAGGGAACCGTGGGCTTCTTTGCTGTTGCTTGCTTGGGAGTAAAATGCTGTTGGGGTGTGCGTAGTTTTCAATTTGGGATAAGATTTGGAAGGAGTAACCAGGACACGAGTGGTAAATGACGCCAGTTTGCGCAATTTCAAGACTAGTAACCCGAGGATGCTTTTTTGCCGCCTTGGACCGGTGCGCACTTAACCCATCTCACATTTGACTCGAACAGTAGTGCAGAGCTTGCCCCACTGAATTTGTCCCAGCCACTGGCACAGTCTCCAACACCAATGAATCATCTTGCAAACTCTGGAGATGGAGGGGAAGCATTGGTCTTCCCGGCCTCTTTTTTGTTCTTTTTGCCCAGGAAAAAGGTCCAATATTCTCCTTCTGTTCTAATTTCCGTGTTTTTTCCTTTTTGAACCCCAGAGGGTTCTATTCTGTGCTCCATGGACTCTATGGTTCATTCTGTCAATCCCCATCTTCACTGTTATGCTGATGACCGGTGGCTAATGGTAATAAGCATTAGTAATGCCAATATGTTTTGCCTATGCAAGAGCCCTTGGCTTTGCCAATGTGTTTTAACAGTATTGTACACCAGCGTGGCAGCTGCTCAACCTGGCTTAAAATTAATGACGTAGAGGAGAGTTGCATGGAGTGTCGGTGAGTGGAACGGAAGAGTGGAGTGTTGCAGATTAGAGTGGCATAAAGTATTGTATATTGGCGTGGAATAGTGTGGAGTTGCATAGTGGCATACACTGGAGTGGCAAAGAGTAGAGTGGACTGGTGCATTGGCATAAAGTGTTGCGGTGTATAGTGGTATAGAGGGCAGTGGCACTGAATTCAGCAGTATACAATGCAGTGTTGTAGAATGCAGTGGCCTAGATTAGAATGGTGCACAGTAGTGCAGTGTAAAGTGGTGCAAAGTTGAGTGGCATAGTTGAGTGATGCAGAGCACAGAGATGCAGTGTAGAGTTGTGTCATAGAGCGCAGAGTGGTGATGAGTGGCATAGAGTGGTGCAGAGTAGTGTAATAATTTATTTTGATCATATTAAAGTATTTGTTTTCAACACATTTCAGAAATAACAAATAAATGTGCTTCATTTGTGTCCCTAATTCTGATATATTCTGAAATACTTACACAGTTCATTTAAATGTTGTTGTGTGGTAGGAAAAATACCTCTTTCCTACCCATAGTACCCAGCAAGATTGCCACATACATCCTCTCACTCTGAAGTCAGAGAAAGAAAAGTAAACAAGCGCCTCGGAAGACAGAGCCTGACATTTGACCTCGGTCTGAATGCACATCAAATATGACAAGATACAAAGAAGATTTAAGGGCCTGTTTCCAGAAAGCGAGTTTGTGGAAGATTACAAAAAACATGCTTTAGGCAACAGGAGAGAGGGACTGAACCTGGAGAGACTAAAGCAAATAAAGTCAGCAAATAGAAAGCATGAAAATGTGAGTTAAAAACCACAACGCCAATGGTAATCCATGGGCAGAATGCATTCCTAGGTCAACTTTTTGACAGTCCTCAAGATGTCTTTAGCAAGTCTAGTAGGCTGTCACCTAAAAATTGATAACTCTTTCTTCTCTACTTACTTTTCATTGATTGTCTACCAATGATCAATATTGGTTTGTAGAATAGCCAGCTGCATTTGAATTTTGGACAAAGAAGAAAATTGTATTCTGGGTGGTTCTAAGTACTCAGTTAGAGATATCAGTTTGTCATTCCTGATAGGTGAACTACCTCTTCCAGTCACTCAGGCTTGAAACCTGGGCATGATCATTGATGCCAACTTGACCTTCTGCCTCAAGTAGCCAATGTAGCATCTTCCTCACGGTTAGAGTCCTGAGAAAGATATTTTCATTGCTCAGGATCACACTAAAAAGACGGTTACCCACGCCACTGCATCATCAGGATTCCATATAATCATGGTCATCTGAAACTTCAGCCATTCAGAATGATGCATCTCACTCAACTCTATGACTTTTGTCAGAGGTAACGTATTTTAAACCATCTTTCTCGACTGCATTGGCTGCCACGGCAGAGGAAAAAATTGCTCTAAATTCCCCAGGTTTGTATCTGCCTCAAAGCAATTCATCGTGCAGTTCTATTTTTTTCGTTATCGCCCCAAGACATTCACCCACACGCACATTAAAGTCTGCCCATATAGCTATTATAATATCTTTCCAACTTAACCAAATAAGTGGGTGTTTTTACCACAAATCACAGCGAAGATGTGGAATGCTCTTCCGCTGGAACTTCACTCTACTACAAACCATTTTACGTTTTATAAAAATATTAAAACCTGGCTTTGTACATTTGAAGTAGCCTGAAAGGCATGTGAAACCATTCTTTTATCCTGCTTCATGTAATGGCTACAGCGTATTTACCTAGGTTTCGTTTTCATTTCCTTGCATTGACGATAATGACCCGAATCAATTTACACTGGGGATCTGTAAACTGATTACGTGTTACCATATTTCAATTTCCACATTTTCCTAAACGCCACTTTTTTTGGCGACTCAACCAATGCTGAAAAATTGACGCAAAGGTTTTTTTTTTTTTTTAAGGACAAGCTGGCCATACTGGAGCAAAGAAACCAATTGATCGGTCCATGGAAAGAGAAGAGGGGGGAGGTTACACTTAAATTTGCATTGATGTTACTTCGAAAGCAAGATCAACCAGAGTCTAAGAATGCAAGTGCATCCCTTGACTGGCTGAGTACGGATTAACAGAATCACGAAGACTTCAGGGACTGGAAGATCCTATTGATTAGCCCAAATATTGACATCCCCTTAAGCGTTAAGATCTTATGTTCAACAAAAGGTTTGTTAATAAACCTGCCAGCAGGATAATGAACAATTCATCAGGTGGTGTAGGTGTATTCTCTAGCAAGAAGAGTTTTACCAGTTGAGGTCTAGAGCAGGACTTTGCCAAGGGTAAGTCTGCATTATGGCTGTATTTTTCCTTCATCTTGAATTGACCCCATGCAACAAATGCATGACTTCCTCTTATTTGACAATTTATACAGATTTCAAAACAAATATTCAAATTACATGTTCCCTGGAGGCTGGTGGTGAATATTGCATGTTTGGCAACAGCATCTTGCCATCTCCAATTAGATGGCGCCTGAAAAGCTATGGTAATTTTCACCCTATAGGAGGCAAAACCGGGGTGTTGTGCGACATCACTGGATGACCATGGCAGGGCTTGTCCTTGGTGGTACACATGTGGTTGGGGCATTAAAACTGGCTTCAATAAGTGGCTCCTTAGTCACAAGCACTCTTCGCCTTTAGAGATTTGTGGGCGTAAAACTTGTGAGCGTAAAACTTCAAGGATTACCAATTTCTGTTTCACTGCAAGCTGGACTGCTGCAGTTCTAAAGTACTATCTTAAATCAGATATAAAATGAAGACATTATGCAATGAGTGTTAAAGTATTCGAGACAGAGTCGAGATCTTAGAGGTCTTGTAAGAAAACATTGAGGCAGGTTAACCCCTAAAAAGCTATCTGTCATGAAAAACAAAATAAAACAAATTCAAGATAACAAAAAACCCTACATACCACTATTGGCAACAAAGTACCCTTGTAAACTTGTATAGGTGGCCATAATATCTACAAAGAAACACCACTGGTCCATTTAAATATGCTTGATGGGGAGTGTCGCCCATCATGTGTGCTTGTCTCTAGTAACTTTAAATTGGTTTTCCTTCCTAATTGGAGGCAAGTGACTATCTTTTCAAGCACAGAGAAACATATGTTGGGTTCCCGGCAGTATCTTCCTATCTTAAAGCACCATGTACTGTATTTCAATTGCACTTATACAGCATTTGCTACGCCTGATGAGGCGTTGAAGCACTTTACGCCATGCAGCACAATGCTGGGGAACACGTTGTTGATGCTTAACCGAGTGGCTATTAACTACTGTTGGTTACTGGGATTAGTCTTGGCTTCCAAGGAAACCATTACATGCATTTACTCCTGTTTCTTTGTGGTAAGCTGAAAAGGTGTCATTTGTGTCATTTAGATGGTATTTACTACCCCTGACAAGGCGTAGAAGCACACTTTTGTGGAAAACCCAAAGTCAGTGATAAATCCAGTGATCACTGTTTATTGTTGGTTATGTGGATTAGTCTTGTGCGCTCAATAAAATCATTCCATGCATTAACTCCAGTTTCTTGCTGTGTACTCCGTCAGATCCCAAAGTATTGAGGCTAGGCACAGATGGAACAATCCTTTTAACTTTAGGATTCACTCAATGAATCACTGATCACATTCTCTGAATTAAAAACTACTCCTGAACTGGGTTGTCTTCAAAATGCACCACCACTCTTAACTGCCCACACAGTGCTGAATGCAGAGCAAAAAATAAATAAAAAATGTCTAAAGCTTCCAGGGTCTACTTAAACCCAAGCTCCCGTCTCATGACCTTTGTGGTCTAGCTATACAAAGGAAAATATCATAAGGACCCTTCAAGATTTGCTGTTTATACTTAGGACGTTTCACTCAGTACTCTTTCCTTTGTTACACAAAAGAGGACAGTGAACCAATGCCGCGCTACAGTCAGTGGTGGTGTCCTTTTCCCCAGGAATCAGAAAATCCAGAGGAACCCTTGCTTTTAATACAAGCATAACTGCACCAGGACCATAATTCTGACCTGATCCTAGTCTTTCTTTTGAACTTTTTGATTAATAAGCTTCTTTTTTTTAGCAATTTTTTCAAGTTGATGACCTACCCAGACCTAAATCATGCACCATAAACCTTGCAATTCTGTGTACCGACTGGATTGCTTGTCCCGCTGCCCACACAACTACATGAAAGGCCAAGAGAGGAGATCATGGTCCATCAGTTCCTGCACAGGGATAAGCTGTCATTCCAATATTATTTCTTCAGAACAGAAGGAAATAAAATTCCAGCAAGAGTCAAGCAAAGTGTTCAACAGGTACGAAAGAACAAATCCTTTATTGGTCAGTGCAAGAGTCCAGACAACAGCACAGCATACTTATACACAGCGAGGAATGTTGTAATGTTCCCCGCTTGGGGGTGAGAAGCAGATGCCTAGGAGATCAGTTCCTCTTCTTGCCTTTGGTGATGACTTTGGCAGGAGTCATTGCAGGAACAACAGACTGGTACAGTCCGGAGGAAATCTTGTTTATGTAGTACAGGTCAAACAGGGAGAAGAGAAAGCTGTGGCGAGAAACAGATCGAAAGAGGTTTTAAGACTTGGAAATCACCTCCTCAGACAATGCATTTCGTATTCTACAGTTATACATGTTCACAAACATTGCAGCTAAAGTTTGCGGAGAAGGCTGTGGCTTGAAGTTGTGAAGTGCATCTTGTCCATACAACATCTACTTCATACACTACACGCTCACACACGCTAGCACAAACCTGATCGATGACCTGTTGCAGTATAAAATGTGAAACACAGGCTGTACACTAAATATACCAGTCACAGGCTTGCTGGAACTCTTGCAAGCATTTCACACCACCTTGTGGGATACGGGAGGATGCCAGTAGTATTTTGGAAAATGGGATGAACTCAACAGGGATGAGGGATGAGGTATGATTCATAGAAGAGTGGTAGTCAAGATCAGGTGGTGTAGCAGGGTTTGTGACGATGAATGCCAATCACAGCAGGCTCTTTAGGGGTAAAGGAGAGTGACTGGCCGGGCACCACTAAAGCTGCTTGTTCTATAGGAAGGTGGTGTGAGGATTATGCAGGGCCAGAGGGTCATTCAAAATAAAACACTCAAAAAAGACCCCAAGTCTCACAGTGCAACCATCTGCACTGAGACTGCAGCTAAAAAGTTGCCAGTACGCCAACACAGGGCATTCCGCTACCAGTACATAGGTCTTTTCATTCGCACTAGTCCTTATTTTGCTGATGTGTTCAGGACTTACCAAGTAGTTACGCAGACTCTGTGAACGAGTCCTGATGCGAAGAGAGAGAGGAGCAGGCAGAGGAGAACTGGAGGAAAACAAAGAAATTAGAAGCCAATGATGCAAGCAGTTTAAGCATTAAATACAGAACAAGACATGGTCAGAAAATTAAGTTAAACAAATCATACAATGATTAAAAAGTCATCTTGCCCAACATAACTATTGTGAAATGTTGCAGCGCTATAAACTAACAATGGTGTGATTACAAACGTTTACAGCAGAAAAAAACATTTGATTGAACCTCAAACAGTTGTTAGACTAGCAGTGTGTGCAATTACTTCAGGAAGGTATTTGCCAAATTGCAAACTTTCCCAAACCAAAGTAAGCCAGACACTGTCTCGACAACAGACAACAGGGCTAATACTTGCAGTGAGAGTCCAGAAAGTGTTTTGGTAGGAATGAAACACCCATGAGGGTCTCAAGAGAAACAGCACTCGGAAATGAGCCTGTCTCACTACAAAACCCTAGAAATACTCATTTGGAACGCTTTTATCAAAACTTGGATAAAGGGCTTTCCAGTCTAGTAGCAGAAGAACATGAAATGAGTTCTTTCATTTCCTACATATGGTTGTGAAAAAAAAAAAAAAAAAAAAAAAACAGAAACAAAAATAGGTCTTGTTAAATTGTCTAAATGCAGAACAGCTTTCTCAGTTGCAATGGACCATATGACAGCAGTGTTTCATATGCATGGGAGGACACCATCAAATAGTACCATTCCCTGGGATGTGGCAGCACGTGCATTGTATGCTATGTTAAGTTGTATTTATAGAGAACAACTGTCAACCTCAGGCTTCCTGGTGCTGAAGTAAAGAACTACATTTAATAAAGTTACTGATGTTTAAAACAAAAAGGTCTTCTTTGCGCAATAAAAAAAAAAAGATTGTGACAAAAGCTGACAATGTTTGGACAGATTGTTCTGTAATTTGGGAGCGACACTGCAAAACTGCATTTGCCCTGCTGCACTTTGCGAAATGTAAGAATTTGCAATAGAAACCCCTGAGAAGAACAAAGAGTCGTAGTGGGGTGTAATGGGGGTACCCACTCAGAGCTAGGTGTATAATACAGTCGAAATTATGCGCTTTACGACTGGAAGCCAATTAAGAAACTACAAATTGTTTGTTCTTGTGTACTCCTACAGCAAGCCTGGCTGGATGTAAGGAAATGCTTCTTTTTGCATGTTCGCCCACACATTTTTGGAATGATGCTGCTAGTTTTTCAATGACTCAGAGTGTATTGAGGCCTGCTAACCAGACCTCACTGACAGTGTTCTGACCCTACATAAACTGTATGCCGATTTGGATACACTCAATCGGCAGGGTCAGACTTACTTAGAAGTCCCTAGTGTATGGTCCCCAGGGCGTGTAAGACAGGGTATCCACTCAGGGCTACAGCACTGTTTGTGCCACCCTTTGTGTGACAAGGTGCAAATGGCTCCCAGCCTGCCACTGCAGACTGGAAGGATAGTGTTTTCTCTGCCACTTCGACTTTGCACTTTAAACTAATGGCAAAGCCACCCTATCCCTTAACATTATATTTAAGTCTTCACTAAGGAAGGCCTATGGAGCCCTTTGTTTCTCAATATGTCTTATCAGCAACACTTCTAAATTGTCGTTTTGCTGTGGATAAAGTTAGTAGCTCTACTGACTAACAGGAAGTTACTGAGTGGCATCCAAACTCGGCTAACTTCTACCTAACTGGGTCATGTATGTTATCAAATTATGTGTGACATTAAATGCAACTCGATGGTCAAATCAAAATTAATGTCATTTTAAGGTTCAGCAACTTTTAGAAAATTGCCACTCTGTGCCTCTGCTAGACCAATGGCCTAACAGTGGCATACACACATGCAGACAGCTTTCTGCCCGCATGGGGAAATGTGTGAACGACTCCCAGGCTCAGGAACAAAGGCAGTTGCCGCAGAGCGAGATGTCACCTCCTCTGCCAGGATGGCCACTTGGGGGGGTTACCCCAGAAGGCAAGCTTCAAAGTGGAAACCACCTTTATTAGGCTGCCAACCACAACACCCCTGAGCAGAGTGCCTTTTGTTCTTGTAGACTGATGGAGATAGGGTCAGGGAGGGGAGGGGAACTCTGGGTATGTAGCCCTTAGGTAGGCACACCTCTAGGAAGGGCTTCCAAACTCTTTACGGCCAAGAACACGTTGTGCCATTTTGAAAGGGGCACAAATGTGGCATTCTGGGATAGCCAGATGTCACACATCACAGGAACTTGGTCAATAGGTAGGAGGGGACCCAGTAGCCCATTGGCTAGTGACCTCATGGACCTCTGAGGGAACTTTCCTGGGATAAATATGGCACCCTGACCCTCAGATCATGCTGGAATCGGAGAGAGGACTGAAGAAAGACTGCCCAGTCGCCCTTGAACCCAGCAAGCTTGAAAGCCCTGCACCTGCTGCACTTTGAGGTAGCAAAGCTTGGACTGTGTTTACGGTTCCTGGCTTGAGGGAAAGTTCATTCCAGCCTTCCAACAACAGCAGTAACTCCAATGATCAGTCGGTTGATCTCCTGAAACCAGCTCCAGGGACAAAAGAGCTGAAAGAGCCCCTAAGACAAGTTGGTAGCCACTGCAGAAGTTTTACCGCTACAAGTCATCAGGCACCCAAGAGGACAAATCTGATATAGCCAAAACCTGCACCTGTGTCTGCCGGACCTGGAGGTGCTATCAGTTCTGGATTTGCTGTATCCAAGGGACACTAGCCCCCACCAAAGGATTTCACCTGGACCGCGGTGCAGTGTGACAAGTAGCCCTGCATCGCCTGGCCTGCTACTGCAAAGTAGAGGACTTAAAGGGACCCTGACCTCTGTGGCCAAGTTTGCCCCACTTTACCCGCGGACCAAGGAGCACCCACAAAGGCAACCCCGTTCATAGCAGTAAAAAAATGAAGCATCCTTTGAGGATCTTGTTGCCAGTATCCCTCAGCATCAGGATCACTCTGTTGATATCGATGAGGGTCACCCTGTAAATTTGGATCCTGCTTTAAAAATGCTCTGGTGGCCAGGTAACTGTCCAAAGTATCCTTTCTGGTCCCCTAGACCGCTGCCCTGCTAGGCTTGGTTCCCAAACTCAGGCTGTAGTTGCTGAACTAACAGTTTCAAACTTTTCAAAAGTTTTCAAACTTTTTTGTGAGCCAATGCTTGTTTGAGGTTGATATAAAAGTTATTTATTTATTCTAAAAACCTTATTTCTGGAACCCTCCGGTAGATTTTGATGATCACTGTCTCTAAAAATAAAATAAAAATATAATCTATTTTTTATAAATTGGTGTCTCATTTCTTTTGTGTTGTGTGACTTTCTTATTTTGTTGCTTGGTCCTGTGCTCTATATATTGCTCCTTTGCTAAGCCATACTGCTTGCGGCCACAGCTACCCAGGGTTGAGCTTAAGGTTAAGGAAACATACCAACCTAGACCCAAGACGGTATTTGAGAGTGTACTGTATAAGGCCTCCCAGCTATATGATATAGTACACCCAAATCCTAACACGGGCTGATTTTGGATTGACGGAAGACAATCAAGCAGCAGATACTTGATGTTCAATATTATCAATCACAGTCTTGAGCACATCATCCCTGAAATACCTTTGACTTTCCCATAACTAGTGAGTAATGGAAAATGGAACAAAGCTGTCAGAGGTTTAAGAAAACAAGACAAGGCCACTTGATTGGCTGCCTTAATCTTCATCTCCGAGCTTTGGACAAATTTAGATACTGATGGTCAAGTGCCACATACGCTAGGCTGGTGGGAGCAAAGAGGTATGAGGAAACAAAGGCCCACATCAAAATCTCAGATTTGCCCACTTTTAATTTGAGCCAATTTTGACTCATCCGTGCACAAACCAATGACAAATGTTTCTGTATAGGCACAAAGTTTTAGGCAGAGGCATTCAGCTTAAAAATGAGTGGACTGTCATCAACAACGGTGAAGAGATGTAAACCGGAGGAGTGGACTAAAGCAGCAATTAGAGACATATAGGCAATAAATAAATAAGGAGACAATATCCCTTAGGATATCTATATTGTTTGGGTTGTAAACGATGCTGACCAAAAAAGGACTTGTTGAGATCTGCCTTCCAGAAAGGAAGAGAACATTTATACACGGTACTATCGATGCCAGTCTTGCTAAATTGTTGTAGCAGAACGTCATTGGTATCACAGGTCGCGTATAAATAAAATTGGATCCGAAGAGATGTCAACGTGACAGTGTGGTGCTGCAGCAGACAATTATTTAGTGTAAGAAATCTGATAATCCAAGAATGTGCAATTGATGAACATCTTCACCTTGCAATATAAAACACTGAAGCCACTACTTTCAGAAGCAACATCTAAATTACATTTAAAATCAAATTATTTTCAGTGTTGATGGTCCAGTATGAGTCCCATGTTTCTTTAATCATGTGGTTTAACTCTCACAGAATTATTCCAGTAGTTGTAAAAGGGAGAACACGGGCTACCTTCGAGGCAATATTGAAATTGGATTAAAAATAAACTTTTGAAAGAGCATTATAAACATCCAAGACTCTTTGCTGCTGTGTTGATCTGCTTGTAGTACTTCTTTCTAATCAGGATATATGGATGGTTGGAACCCCGGAGATTAATGATTGTTGCTTGTCTATAGAGCTTTTTCAAGGATTAATGCTTTCACATCTCATTAAAGATGAGACAAAGTTTTAAACACCTAACATCCTAGGCAAATACATTTGTGTTAAACAATAACTAATGCTGCTGTCAGAAGCAGCTAGAGATATTTGGTCTGTTACAGAACCTGGAGAGCTTTAACAAGAATTGGGATGTGTGCATGTTTACAGCACCGGCTTTATAAGAAGACTGCCATTGTCCTTCTTCCAGTGTGAACTCAGAGAGGATTTGCAGAGGAATTACGTCCTCTGCGGAACACATTGGGCAGCATCCCTCGGCCACGAGGGCAGCATTTCTTGAGCTCAACTCCAGCCAGCTGCTGCTACCGCTCTAACTTAATGCTACTGAACAAATTACAGAGGCTCGCGCATGAATGCAAGTGAAGTGATATGGCGAAGGAATAAAATGTTGAAGCGATCAAAATATGGAGTTCCGTCACACAGGATGGCGTTCTGACAGAACTGAGGCACGGGATCCTCTGGAAGCTTGAATATGGCCACTAAAAAGCATGCATCCTAAAGAAGCAGGTCACAGGAAGCCATTTAAGTTTATAACTATGAACCCATGAATATGCAGAAGCGACTTCCAGTGAGAGGCCTTAGAATTGCTGTTCTAAACCGTAGATCTACACAGTTCCTCTGATACAGCCAGTCGATGGCTGTGATGCAGGTACATTGACCCTCTGTCAAAAAGACTCACCGAAATGCGCTGTTCATGCACAAATAGTACTGTGGATATTAATTTAAATGAATTGAAAAACCTTGTCAAAGTGGAAAACTTACCTTCAGGGAAAATCTTTGCTTGGAATCCTTTCCCAAAGACAAGAACCTCAAGATTGTTGAAGGCCTAAAAAAGCGAGTTAAAGGAAAGGTCCATAGAACAATGCCTCTGCACACACTACTGCATGCACTAAGGGCCATATGTACGAAAGCTTTTTCCCATAGACACAGAATGGGTAAAATCCTTTGGTACATCTGGCCAACACACTGCGCATTTTCATCACTCTCCTTTGTCTAATAAGGGCTGAACCCTCCTCCACCCAACTCTTTTAAATATTCTCATAATCTCCACGTTCACCATAGCCTGGAATATATTGAGCATGTAAGCTTTTGCTTCTGAAGCCACTGACCAACATCACATAGCTGCCTTAGTTTCTTGGCTAGAGAGAGTGAGCCCACTGATGTCAACAACATTAAACTATTGTCAACGCAAAGTTGAAGTATTTAGGTTTGCACTGAGACTTCGATATCCTGTGGGACAAGTTATTTGCAGAAGTGGGTTATGGGGAAAAGCAAATATATTGCGAAGCACAGATTCTTATAGAAAAGCATAATCGGTTGATAATGTAAGAAATCAGAGAATTAAGAATCAATTTACAAATGCACAATAATTCTATAGAACAATACGCTCTTACACATGTAACAGTTAAACATCACCTTCTAGGGAAGGGGGCCTGCCTGCATGTCTTCAAACTAGTACTCGCTGTGGGTTAATAAATGGCTTTCCTGATATCCCGTAGACCTTCCACTGAACTTGAACAATAGGAGCTCTCTTCATGTGGACAATTCATATCCTGGTATGAGGAAATAGGACAGCAAGGTCACTACGGAGAACAGAGAGGGTGAGGAAGGTGCAAGTCAGTCCAAATTCTAATTTTAAGCCAGAATCTCAGCATTGGCTCACATGAGATCGTAGAGCAAAGCACAAGAAAGGCTCTAAAAAACACAACCTGCAAGCAAGAGAAAGTTAATATCATTACACTTCTGCGGTTTAATTACTGAACCCCTAATAATACCCAAAGATAAAGTCACTGGAGCTGTCTCAGAATGGGAATGATGTGGCCAGATTTTTTTTACCTGACAGAATTTCTGCCTGGGAGCAGATTGGAGGACCACCTGGATGGGCTGTAGGTAAGCTTTGCCCGCTGCCATGTTATGCATGCATTGTTTTTTGCTTAGAATGACCAAACTCTGTTTTAGCCATTGTGCCCTTTCAACAAGGACCAGACGTGCAAACCATGCTTGGGGTTTCTAGGAACTCTGGTGTGATCTACTCAATGCTGTGCAGGCGTCGAGATAAAAACCCACACAGTTACCCTCACCAGAACTCATATGTACCCAGATGGAAAGTAAGTGGATGCAACCAGGTGTCACAATTGCATGAGTAAGTGCTTAAGTCAATGACCCTCCGCCCTGTGTCCATGGCTAATTGTATACCCCGCGGTGTTGTCATAATCTCTCAATAACCCAGACCCATTTAGAAGGGGATGAAAGATTTTAAATACCCCCAAAAAGTTTTTTTTTCTTTTTTCACAAGACACTAATGTGTAGCCTTATCTACAACTCATCCAACAGCCCTTTTCCTAGGTTGACTAATCACTCCCCACTGCATGCCACCATTATCTACCCTCCTCAATTGTCCAGTACCAATACATATTTTATTTAACATTCTTATACCATGCTCCAGCACCTTAGGCTGGTTTACATTTACATCGGCATAATAAACACAACAGATTTGAAATAGTAGTGATTACACTGCAAGGCATGCTGTAACGTAGAAAGTCGGGAGAATGTACCACAAATGGGACGTGTACCAATCGTAAATAATAAGAAGGAATTTAACAGCTCACGAGTTGGCAAAAGTGAGAACAATACTTTGTTCTAGCTAACCTAACTAACCCATTTCACCACAAAAGTTGGATTAACCATTCATTCAAGACGAACTACCACTGAGCCACTCTGTTGTCAACAGACTTCCATTCAAACTACCAAAGGATACAGTCAACGAAAATATGAATAGCCCGGATCCCAGCAAGCCGCCCACAATTGTCAACCACTCCGTGGATGCCAGCTGCTTGTTGTACATCTGCATCCCTGCGAAGAGCAAGACTGACAGGAGAGTCGAGAGAGCCAGTGATGTCCCTGTACTCACCGCTGGAACAAAAAGGAAAGATATCAGCTTAACAGTGTTCAGTGAAAGACATATCAATGGCTTTTCGCAAAACAAATGGGAGCAAATATTATTGTAGGGCCTTCCCTTCTCGAGGTGGGCGAGACTGCTCTCACTTTCTATTAAAGTGTCTGACAGGGCACCTTACCACTGGTCTGTGCTGTTACTCCTTTCCAAAACATACTCAAATTGAACACCAAGTATGCTTTTGGTTGTAACACACAATCACCAAGCCACCCCTAGGTAATATAAACTCCGTTACGATGTGCTTCTTCTTGTCTACTTAGCTGTCCTAGCTCACACAATCCTCACCTGAAACCTCTAAAACATGTTCTACCCCAGCCATACTCGCTCTCATTCATTCGTTCCACCTGGATCCATCCTCTCACCAATGCTCCATTACGTCTGGCAACCACTACCTGTTTATTTCCTGCCCTTTGACTTCTGGTGTCCGTCCTTGCCAGCTCGTACATGACATCCCTTTCACCCATTTCCCTGTGTTCCCTATATTTTTTGCATTAGATGGCCGAAGTGCCCAGAGCATGCCCAGATGTGGGTCCCAGGCTCACTATGCCACTGGAACCAAGCTATTCCTGGCTGACGAGCCCTTATAAGGATAAAAGCAGTTCTGTGTAGCTTGTTTTCTTGGGGGACCTGGGCTGGCAGTCCTGGCTGGGCTATTTCCATAAGAAGCAGGGTCAAGATGAATTTGCAGGCTGGGTCCAAACTGAGAGGACATGGTAGTCCAAAAAAACAATGGGTTTGGAATGCGGCTTGAGCAACTGCCAGTGTCTAAGATTAATTCAAGCATTCCATCCATCACCTTGTCTTTTTGCATGTGATGCCCTCATCTTAGACATGCCACTACAACTCATCTGCAGTCAATAGATCTAATAATAGTTTCCAGGTGTGATTATTATCTCATTGAAATACGAGTTAGGATTTACCTTTGCATTGCGATGAAATAGATTTACCACTGCTGAGCAGCAAACTGGATAAAATAATTATTCCGGAAAAGGAATAGTTGAACAATTAAAGAGTCAAGCTGAGCTAAATTACGATCGGGCCCTCCAGCAATGATGGTGTGGTAACCTCTATTCTTTTTTGTTGCTTATGTCTTCTCATGGACCCCTCAACCACACTCTAGTGCTTGTGCCCTCATACATCTTTGTCATAATCACCCCAAATGTGTGTCCACTCTCACGGGGGGCACACATTTCCAATGCATACACCAGATCCATGCACGTTTTCCCCTCTTGCAACACTCACTCTCTTTTGGTACACCTGCCTCAGATTCACCTCTCAGGGATTTGCAAATATCTATTTTCCAGTTAACAAGGGAATGCAATTCACAGTTTCGGGGCGAAGTTGGTGCAGGAAGAGGTCAAGGTAAGCAAACAGCTTTCGCCCGTAGCCCATCATATTAATTCCACTTCTAATTAATCAGCCATGCATGTTTCCAGCTCTCCCTTCATGACCCACAGCCCCGGTCCTTCCCTCGTTCAATTTCACCAACAGACCAGTTCCATTTATACCAATAGACAAATACTCCCTATCCCCCTCTCACCCATTGCTCCTGCTGCTCCCTTCCAGCCTCCAAATAAGAAGAGACACGACACCAAACTTCAAACTCAAAAGCGCGCATGCGCAACACCAGGGAGATCATAGAGCGAGAGAGTAAAGACGTGGAACTACAAACACTAAAGAAAGACAAGAAAGACTGCCGGTCTGGAACTTCCTGCTTCCGGTTAGGATGGCAACAACACCAGCAAGGTGTCTGGTACGGGAGCACAACTAAATGCTTCAGAAAAGCGCGAGCAACTGGCCCGGCTTTAGCTGCACTTAAATGCTGATGTCTTGGCATAGGAACAGCAGCGCGGTACTGTGGCCGTGGTGCTTCGGTGATGAACGAAAATGTTATACGTTAATACCTACAATGCGGCCATCTTGGAGTGGGCACTGTGGTTCGAATGTCTGCTGTAGGCGGACTTCTCGGAAAGGGTTATATTGGACTGCGCTATTTAGAGCGCAATTGTAGACTTCTCCCGATTAATATAAAAAAAACAAAAGCAGACATTCTTTAATTGAGACTGCGGTATTCTCTTTTGGTAGGATTTTTGGCACTTGGTTGCTGTAGCGTCCCAGCAAAATAAATTATTCTTTCAAAGAAGAGTATTGCCTTCAGTTCTTAATTCGTGCACAGGGTAACGTGACTGGACTTTCACGACTGAAAACAGGGTAACACCACGGACAGAGCTGAAGCAGTGCTGGAACTGAAAAACAATCTTTGGCAAAGCCGATAAGTTTTGCCAATACAAGGGCTATTGGCTTTTCCAGTGTGTTTTACCCATGTTGTGCACCAGCGCGGCTGCTATGCAGTACGAAAGTGGTGTAGAGGAGAGTAGAGCGGAGTGCTGTAGACTGGAGTTGCCTAGAGTGGAGTACAGCGGGGTAGCAGAACGTAGAGTGTTGTGGCTTAGAACAGTGGTTCCCAACCTTTCGACTTCTGTGGACCCCCACTTTATCAATACTGGAACCCGGGGACCCCCACTGAATCATTATTGGAATGTGGGGACCCCCCCACCACTAAGTCATAATGCAAAGCATGGGGCCTAATCTGTTGAAATTATTACATTTTCTAAGCAGTCGCGGACCCCCTGGGGGAGGTTTTGTGGACCCCAGGTTGGGAATCACTGGCTTAGATTGTCATAGAGGGGGGTGGCGTGGAATGGTGTAGAGTGAAGCAGTGCATCGTATATTGGAGTGGCTTAGAGGAACTTGCAAAGAATTGAGTAACGTAGAATGGAGTGTTGTGGAGCGGCATAGATTGGAGTAGAGTGGTAGAGTACATGTACTTGGAGTGTCGTAGAGTGAAGTCGTAAAGTGGAAGGGCATAGAGTGGAATAAAGTGCCAAATTGGGGAGGCATGGAGTGTTGTAGAGCAGAGGGGTGTACAGTAGAAATGAGTGGCGTAGAGTGGGGTAAAGTTCCATAGAGTGGAGTAGAGCCGTACAGTGAATGGGAGTAAAGTGCCCTAGAGTTAAGTGGCATAGAGGTACATGGAGTGGCACTGAGTTGCATAAAGTAGTTTAAAATGTTGGAGAGTGGATTTTCGAAGAGTGAAGTAGAGTGAAATAGAGCTGAGGGGCGTAGAATGGAGTGTCGTAAAGTGGTGTAGTGTAGAGTGAAAAGCATAGAGTGGATTAGAGCTGTACAGTGAAGTGGTGTACTTAGAGTAGAGTGGCCTAGAGTTCAGTGTCATAGAGTGGAATGGCGTGGAGTTGCAAAGACTGTCGTAGAGTGGACTGACTTAGAGGTGAGGGGCTTGGAGTGCTGTAAATTGCCATAGTTTAGAATGGAGTAACGTGCCAGAGTGGGGTGCAGTAGAGGGGACGCTGTAGTGTAGAGTTGAGTATATTGTCATGGAGTGGTGTAGCATGGAGTTTTGTAGAGTTGAGTAAAGTGTTGTGCAGTGTAGTACAGTGGAGTGCGGTACAGTAGAGTGGAGTAAAGTGTTGTGGAGTGTCGTAGAGAGGAGTAGTGGTGTTGCATAGGACGAAGTGACATAGAGAGGAGTAGAGTGGCCTAGAGTGAAGTGGAGTGCAGTGGAATGAAGTAGTGTGTCATAGTAAGTAGTGGCGTAGAGTGGAAAGCAGTGTCGTAGAGTGGAGTGGCTAGAAGTGGAGTGTGAAAGAGTGGTGTAGAATGGCATAGAGTGGAGTATGCATGGCGTGGTATCTCACTGCCATTACAGACAACACATTTTCAATAGAAATTACCATTACATTTGCATGGACATTTGATTTTACTGATCAAACTATATAGCGCACAAACGATAGTGTGTGGAAATGGCACCACCAAGTGTATTGATTTGAAGTCAGAGAAAGAAAAGTAAACACCAAGCTCTCTTGGAAGACAGAGCCTGACATTTGACCTCTGTCTTTTCATGCACAGGAATGTGACAAGATAAGAACAACATTTAATGCCCTGTTTACAGAAAGTGAGCACTTGTGGAAGAATACAAGGAGCAGGTCAGAGGTGGTAAACAGGCTATGCTCCACAGGAGGGACATAGATATGCTGGACAGACTAAAACAAATAAAGCCAGCAAATAGAAACCAAGCACAAAGCCAATGGTAAGCCATAGGTGGAATGCATTTGATCCAGCTCAGATCTGTGGTCCGACAAATCTTTTCTTTCTCAGTTACAAGGGTTGGGTAGATATACATCAAATCATTCAAATGAATTACAGTGTAACTCAATGAGCCACATATTGGATCCGGACTCCACATTAAAGTTTCAAAGGGCTTTATTACAGAGTCAAAGTCAAACTTACATATATAAGTCTTAAAACAATAGTATAAACATACAGAGTCACCAAAGGAGAATTAAAGTGTTATACAGCATTGAATTTAATCAGCATGTGCCAAACCAATATTTCAATAGTGATAACGCAGAAAATCAGAAAAAGTGCCTGATGCTTAAAATAAAAAATCAAGTTCATCTGTCTAACCATTGAATCTAGATTCCTAATTATTCTAAATGCTAAAGGGATTTCAGAGAAAAGGTAATACCAGAACTTCTGTAGAAGTTTCTGGCAAGAGAGGTGGGAGTAGCATAAAGCTTAAGAGGTCTGCTCTGATCAAGGCACAGGAAGAATCTGAAACTACCACTAGCTAACCACTCTTAAATCTTGATTGCTCAAGGGCTTACATCATCCTCGAAAACCTTTTACTGAACAACAAAGTTACAAATCACAGGTTTTTAATTGTTGTCGTTCCTTCAAGTTGTCTGTATTTGACCTTGGTGCACCTTCACATTCAGGAATTTCAGAAGAGCTATAGCTGCTAACTCAGGATACTCCTTTCCTTGTAACACTTCTCAGGCTGCTTTATCTTTCGCACACAATACACTCCATATTAACCTTGAGGCTCATACCATGACACCTGCAGCTTAAAAATAGCAATAGAAAGAGCTTTCACGTTGAAGGTTAGAACACAAATAACTTGGGCCTTCACTTTAGCCAAGCTAAAATAAACACAAATACTCTTAGATGAAATGCTTTCCACATGTTTCTCATGTTAAATATACAATGGTTATGGAAATAACTATTCTAAAATACTATAACATAAACATACTTGCAAAATGATGCTTAAATGTGGTTTACATGAAAAGTTACGTTCATATGTGCACTTTGCTTGTATGTCAGAGCATCACGGTATATGAAAAGCCATTTTCACACTTTTGCATAGGGAAAGAATCACTCCTTTGCTTCACGTTTTAAGAGACATATTGACACAACTCAGTTATGCTGCCCTCCACATTCCCAGGTCAGCTTTAAGAACGTCTCCAAGAAGTCTTTAGCTGTGCTGTTTGGTAGGTTTCGACCAAAAAAGTACTCCGGGAACTTATTCATTGGGGGTCAAGGTGTGTCAGAGGAAAGGGGATGGAGTCACAAGGGGCAGAGATTAAAAAGAGTCTGACAGTCAACTTATGCATTTATTTTTAAAAATCTCCTGCAAATAAATTGGCAACATTGACAAATGTGACAGCAAATCTGTTCTAATGTATTTAATTGGTCACAAAGAGGCTGCCCTTTAAGATATCCCACACAGTTAAGACACCTGCTGCAGAGATCTTTGTGTATCCAGCAACTTTGAGGGTATCATGAGAGGGGTAAGATAACACTGGTGGTTAATGCAGTTCTGAAAGAGTTCTGTATCTTTCCCAAGCACATTTTTGACTCATAAAGTAGCATAGAGAGCTAATGCGCCTGCTGCAAAGCACAGTGTGTAACATGCGGACACATTTGTATTTTATGTAGAAAATTAAATGGACTACTGCTTTTGACATTGATCATTTAGTTAACTCCAGTTCCAAGTTGCAGTCCTTCTGATTTAGCACAGTGATCTATTTACGGGCATCAAAGAGCTGCATACAAATTGTAAGTCATTGGATTTGATCCTTATTCTTTACTCAATCTGCTGTTATTCTAAGATTGCAAAGGAGGCCTCTTCTGGGAATTAAAAAAGTCTTGTTCGTGTTATGCAGTTTATACAGATTAAGTAGGACTGTGTATCTGGACAACATGAGCTTCAGAATATGTAGACTTAGTCTACTCATGTCCTCAGATAATGTTGGCCCAATTCCTAGCTAGCTCACAGTGCCCCATCTGAACCCCTAACCTTGTCAGGGTAACAGATACTATCAGCAACTTCGAACATGACCACTCCTATTCCCCAAGGAAATAGATCTACTTTTTCCTTGTTACTTTGCATGCCCAAGTAGAACCTAAGAAAGTTACAAAAATGGATTTTCAAACATTTATTGAAACAATTGTATTTTTGTATAAAACGTGTGAGCTGCAATTATTAGGCCGACGAAATAAAGCGTGGTAACCAGCATCATGGAAATGTGAAAAACAAACAATACAACCATGATGACGTTACTATGTGATTCTACTCCTATATGCCCTACAGTCATTATTGAGAGCATAGTGAGAGTACCCTGTATCAGATCCACTGGGATAGCCTAACCTCCCCATACCTTATGATATGTCAGGAAGCTGATCTTGTGTAGAGCTGTTTGTTGTCCTTTGCAGGGTAGAGGTCTGAGTCAGCAGGGCTGCATCTCAGTCACAGTGCACCGCATTCCAGGATAATCCTAGCAGAAGTGCTCTTCTTCCGAATGATGTACAGAGACTGTTTATATAATAAGCATCTCGAAAATTGCACTGTCTCAAATGTGCAGAGCTGATATGATGGTTTGTCGGAAGGCCTAGAGCTGTTCTGTGTGTCTAGCCTTGGACATAGTGTATGATCAATGTGACAGCATTCTCTAATAAAAAATGAATTGCGTGAGCCATAGCCTCTCAGTACATTATTGTGTAAATGTAAACATGTGAAAAGTCACCATTTAGAAAAACATGCTAAGCTAAAATGTGAAACTAAAATGGAGACTCAGACCGGGCTGTATTGTTACTCACCACTTTAGTATAAACAACCACAATCACTGTGTTACATTTTATATCCTGACTTTGTATTTCTTACAACTGTTCACTCTTTTTCAAAGAAACATATCTTTATTGGTTTTTGGTGTTAACGGCATTTAACAGGGAATGCAGTGAATATTAATTTAGGTGCCAAACATGCACCGAATATCACCAATTAATCAAACAAAAAAAGGAAACCATCCTACACACTCACACCCACCACCAAGGAATCACAGAAGGGTAAGTATAGAACATCTACTTACAATGTTAAAATCACAACTGTGGTTAAAATGACGCCCTCAAATCCTTCACAGTACCACAGTCAGTTCATGAAAATCAGAGCCTCTTGCGTAAGGGGAATATTGTAGTATCTTAACCAACCAAGGCATACTTTATGGAATTTACGTAGGCATCCCCTTATCTCATAGGGGACTCCTTCAGCTGCCATGTACATATCCATCTCTCTCTTCCATTCCTACAATGTCGGGGCCTCGGACACCCCCAGTATCTAGTCACGTCACACTTGGCCACCACCAGCCGTAAGTTGCGGACCAAAAGTTGAGCCCTACGATAGTCAACATCTCCCAGTATTCTCAGCAGAACATCCCTCTGGTGAAGAGAGATAATATCGCCTACCACCGAGTAAATTCCCGACCACTCGCATCAGTAGTTCTGGATGACCGGGCAGCTCCAAAGCGAATGGAAATAGGAGCCCCTCACCTCTCCACATTGGAGGCAGCTAGGGGAGGATGTCCAACCCATGTGGTATAACACTTCCCTATCATAGTACACCTGATGGCGGATTTTCAGTTGTATTAGACGTAGGCAGGATTTTATCGCCACTTCCCGTGGGTGCATTTGAGCCCCTCCCTATCTACATCTTCAAGGTCTCCCCCTCCAAACCCCAGCTCTCCCACAATTTGAGTAACCAATCCGGCATATGGTTGTTGAGAGTTTTATACGTAGCAGATGTGGCTTTAGAGGACAACTCCTCTTGTAGGAGTTGCCCCTCATGTAGGGAAGGCTTAGGTAGGTCCTGTAGCTCTTTATTCTCCGCCCTCCAAGAATGGTGCAACTTGGCGTATTTCAGGAATTGGTTGAGGTGCATATAGTCGGTCCGTCAGAGAGACACGAAGGGTATCAACTAATCCTCCTTCAGGAGGTCACCCACCCTGGAGATTCCAAAGCACCAAACCCTAGAAATTTCCCATCCTCTTTCAGCCACCCACTTCCCAGAGTGGCGTCTCTCTTGTCAACTTGCTCACCCAACCTATATGCCAAGTGGCCCTCTGCCAAGCCGCTATTGCCACTCCAGTCATCGACAGCTGCTGTCTCACTCCCTTACCCACATAGAGGTAGTGTAGACAACAGCCTATAGGTGGAGTGGTCCTGGGGCATGAATAGCCAGTCTTTATGGCCACTGAATGCGCTGCCCAATAATAGGACTGAACATCTGCAAGTGCAATACACCCACTATACGGATTGCACTGAAGAGTGGCGAGGGCTATCCAGTGGCGTTTGCAGCACAACAGGGAGTGGATGACACTGTCCAACTCAGTGAATGCTGTCTCAGGGAGCGGGTAGTAGGAGTTTTGTATAGCGTAGATGTGCTTTGGGAGTGTGATCATTTTAAAAATAGCTGCTCTATCCATCTCTTCTCAGAATGCTGTAATCACTCTACCAAAATTGCTAGAAAAACACATCACTCAGTGTAGCATCACATAGATCCCCAAGTACTGAAAGTCATCAGTCACTACCTGCAGCTCTCGAGGGAGACCTGTGGGATCCAGAGGGGTAAAGGGATGACAGAGTACAGATTTATTCAAATTAATACGGTAACCCAAATGGTCCCCGTTGGACTAAAAGGGCGAGAGGATCAGTGGTATGGTAGTCGCTGCCTCGGTGACATATACCAGGATGCCATCGGCGTAGAGCAAGATTTTCCTTACTGTACTGTCCATCTCAGAGAGTTTAAACCCTCGGATGTCCTGATGGGAGCGTATCATTGCTGCAAGTGGCTCGATCGTAAAAGCGAACAGCAGGGACAACAGGGGACACCCCTGACGCATGCTACGCTGTATTGGAAAGACCAAGGAGAGAACCCCATTTACCTGGACTGCCTCCATGGAAGCCTGGTACACCAAGGAGATCCACTGCTGAAAAGAGGGGCCGAAACCAAATCAACTGAGCGTCTGACGGAGAAAAGGCCAATGTATGGCATTGAACGCATTTTCCACGTCCAATGCCAATAAAACGTGGGGAGCTGTTCTCGGAGTTACAGCCAACATGCAATTTTGTAGACGCCGGAGACTGAGGCATGTGGACAGGACCGGCATGAATCCGTTTTGGTCTCAATGTATAAGAGGGACAATGACTGTAAGGAGTCATGTGGCATGGACTGTAGCCAGCACCTTCATCTCGACGTTCAGCAAAGATAAGGGGCGATATGAAATACATTTGGTTTCAAGCTTACCCTGTTTAGGAATGACAACAATCGTTGTGCATTGGAGATCCAATGGTAGCGCACCTTGGTCTTGCGATTCCTTGAAGAGTGAGCATATAGGGGGGCCAAGATGCTCAAATAACATTTAAAGACCTCCTCTGGGAGGCCGTTATGTCCTGGCGTTTCCCCAACTTAAATTTGGCAATTGCTGCCGCTACTTTCTCCACCGGCAAATCCACTTTGGCCAGATAACCTGCTATCTGGGTAGCACCTGCCAATGGCAGGCCCAGTAGAACTAATAGGCAGCAAAGGACCCGCTATGCCCACATCGAAAGAATGGAGGGCGCTGGTCTTGTCCACTATACTGTGTATCCAGTAGGATGCCACCTCCCGCTTACCGAGCCAGACCAGAAACGTGCCTGCCTTGTCTCCCGCATTACAAAGGCAGTGTTGCTGTAGTTTGACTCTTGCTCTAGGCAAGACTGCTGGTTTAAGGATGACAGTACTTATTTTTGTAGGTGACTATGCCAATCCTGCAAGTTGCATCTGTCGTCCCAACCCTCCCGGCTCACAAGCAGCACCTAACCAAAACCCAAACAGTAAAAGGTGATTTGTGGAGGCAGCCTTTACGCATTGCCTCAAGAGTGTGACATCTCGGGGAGTGTCGTGGTTAAACGGAGATTACCCCTTTCTCACATGAACAATATGTCTCAATCAAACACACGCAATGAAAGAGATGCAGTAAAGTTTTCAATAGATTTTATTTAACAAAACCGCAATCTACCATACGTTGCATGGGCTGCAATGATTAAGATAATGAACAGTGCAAGAAACCAAATGGTAAAGACAGGCATCATTAATACAAAGACCCCCAACATCTTGTAATGACATGAGGTGACATAAGATATGAAATATATCCTAACACCCTGATAATGTGAACCTAATCTCTAACCTAAAGAGAGCTAGGTATGTTAAACCTAATCTGCCAATGCCATGTCCATGAGAAGAGCCCCCAACCCTTATTACCTTGGAATGAAGTCTCTAGCTCCGACTCCGTAGGGACACAAAGACTGGGCCTGCGTCAAGGCGATGTGCAGCATCGATAGCAGCGATGGCATCTGGTCGGAATCCCTCTGACTATCTATCTAAGTATGGTGCATTTATAAAGATCTGCTCAGACCCCTGATGTAGGTCTGTTCCCAAACAATAGATAACAAGACATGCTTGGGACGGCAATTTATGTAAACAATTCCCTTGAAGGCATGAAAGGGGAAAGTACCTAATGTGAATACCTACAGTTTATTTATCTTTGTCGCTTGATATTGATGCTTTAGTGCGGTGGCACTGATAACTTGAAACTAAAACATTGGCCTACCTAGAAACAAGGCAGCCATCTTGGAAACATAATTAAATAATTGCGCTAAAACAGAGCAAGGTAAGTAGGGTAAAAGTCACTAGGTGATGGAGGCACAGGTTTGCAAACCAGAAGGCTAAGCTAACTCCTCTGTCCCACTAAAACAAGATAGGACTCACTACACCCTCCCCATTGCGGTAAAATGTATGACACCATAGGATGACGCCATTGAAGGCGAATTCATCCAAGCTAAAATGCTCTGGACTAAAAGCTAAAATCATAAAAAACTAGCTAAAATTGTATGTTAAAAACATATTAAAAAACAGTTAAAAACATACAAAGAGATATAATGTCAACCATGACAAGCACAGCAGGCCAAAGTAGGGGCAAATTTGGAATTTGATATCATAAGCCAACCATCAAATGTTTATAACAGTAGTCAGGATCTTAAAGAGCAGCTTCGAAGCCACTGAATGGAAAGCACCTCAGAAAAGAGGCCTCATTGTCAGATGTGAGATCTATAACATGATAGGCAGACGGATCCACGGAGCAGTAGTGTGTAGCAGTCTCTTGTGCAGGTCCAACTGCAGCGTGGCACTCTCCACAGTGCCAAAAAGAGCCAGATCGTTCACCAAGGGCGGCTCATTAGTGGCCTCGCAAATCAGCCTTAGTTTCAAGGGGCACAACTGAATGAACCTTCATCGGGGACATCAGCAGTGCTGGGTCCGTAGGAGGCACTGGTGTCACAGGAAGACACACTGTAGGCAAATGTACGAAGAGGCACCATACGCAGCGAAAGACAGGTTGCACGCATCATAGGAGCGGTCGGAATGACAATGACCAATCACGCTCCAATTCCTCCAGCAATGGAGCATTAAAGACCTGAACCATGCGTTCACAGCACAGTTGAGCTGGTGGTAGTATTCCACCCATTAATACCAAAATAACAGGAAAGCCGCCAAACACACTTGAAAAAAGTGAATGGATGGCTGATGGAATGACTCAGAAGACATTCTGGAAGATGGCCATAAATCCAGACCCAACAGCCTTAAAGAAATGGACAACCCCATAGTGCTCGAGGCGCTGGACATTCTGGATACCAGCTCTCCAAAGTGCTTGGGGAAGTTGGTATTTAGTAGGAAGTGTATCTTGGCTGATGATCTCGCAATCTGGAGAGTATACGTCTCTAGCTGATGTCAACGTAACTTGTTTTTGAAACAGTAGCGCCTTTAGTCTGCTCAGCATGTCATAATTTGCATTAGCAATATCAATTTGAGGCTACATTTTTGATATGTTTATCTCTCGTGTGGGAGGGGGCTTGTCCACAACATGTAACGACCTAAGAGACTGAAATTGCGCAGGCAATTCCTGGTCGCATACCGTAACAGCTTTGGTCGCTCAGCACTACCTAACTTCCATTCC
Organism: Pleurodeles waltl; assembly: GCF_031143425.1. NCBI lineage: Eukaryota > Metazoa > Chordata > Amphibia > Caudata > Salamandridae > Pleurodeles > Pleurodeles waltl. Next base: position 662,306,573 of record NC_090451.1, read on the forward strand.
AAAGTACGTGAAATGCTGGTCGAACCAAAGGGACGGGAGTACCCTTCAGAAAACAGGCCAAGTTTGCAACCCCGCATTGCAAAGGCTGTGAAGGGACACCTGCTTGCAGATCATCGAATGACTAACAGTAGTCTTGCATTCGCTTCCGCTGAGAAAGACCTCTGTTTCGCCGTTCAGACATTTGTATTCAAAGGGCAACTCCCATTCTTCCTTAATATAGTAATCACCTAGTCACTCGTACCTGCCCACGGCTAGATGTTTCAGGCATTTCGAAAAACGAAAAGTGGAAATGGGCAGATTAATAATGCCATGTAAGAGCCATACTGTTGGTGGACTTTCTGCTACGGTGAAATGCAGCTTCTCTAACTTTTTTATGTTAAGCATGGTGAAACTCGCTTCCCTTTTAGCCATTGTCTGTTGTTACTTGGATAAATTAAAAGCAGCAAAGAAGTCAGTACTGTTAATGTGCTTCCATGGAACGCGGCCCTTTTTCAAAGCCTGTAATGTCCAACCTAACTGCATGATGGAACGCAGCTGACTTAGCCCATGATATAAAATGGACATGTCTGTCTGAATTATATCAATCGCAGCCGACACTAGGTTTGTTAGTGAATAAATCCTGCTGGACAGAGTGTTCATGCTGTTATCGACAACAGCTGAGGCCTTTTCTCAGTTTTCTTTATCTATCTGCCTTAAACACGCAGCAGCTTCGATCTGGGAAAGCTTCCAGATCTCATTGTATATGTCATAGATTAATCTTTAAGAGTGTTGTTTTCTAGGACCTAACAAAAAGTCCTGCAAGTCGATATCTTCAGAAAGAGTGTTAAGATGTTCTTTAACTGCAGCTAACGTGTTAGGGTGTACCCACTGTAGGCACAGTTTACCCACACTGTATGTTGTAACTATACCCGTGTGTTGACCTGATACAAAGCGAGGGTCTAGCCGGCTAATCTTGAACCCCCCCTGAGGAATTCACAAAACGTGCCTGACACCTATGTATGTCTATTGGACAAATCAACCACCCGCAGGGACTAGAAAGTGAAGAGTTATAGGAACCAGCCTGAGTCTTTGCATCTAGTTCTTCCTCTGTGACATTCAGGAATTATTGCTAATTATTAAACTTTGCCGGTGTGGGGGTACTGAGCGTGTTCTTTTATTTTATTTTCACTAAGCCCAGACAGGAGGTCTGTTGAATGGTATCATTCAAAAAGATCATTTACAGAGGAATAAGGCATGCTCTAAACAAAGCTTCCCTACCCTGTATTTGCCAATCTTGTGTTCCCCCCTACACTCCTTAAATCAATCACGTTCTTCCAGTATTCATAACCCTCAACTACAAGGCGTGAAACAAAGGAATCTGAATAAATAGGTTTTATATCAGTTAGCAAAATGTTCCCAATTTTTGAAGGAGGTAATTTGAAATAATATGATTCTGGATGTTTTGTGTCATGCACTGAAAAATAAGTACATTTATCTGAATAACGCTTTGGGCTCCCCACAGGGGGTGTTGAATAGTGTTCCCACTGTGTGTCGTTAAGTATTGGTCTATATCTAGTGGCACAGTGCAGGTAGTAATGCCCCCAGTTGTTATAGCAGAACATTTCCCCATAACTCTTTGTACTTGTGTATACATCATCACTTTCAAATACTGAATAGTCCTTCATTTCAGTTAACATAGAGTCAACTGTCTGGACATCCCAATCATCAGATACAACACCAGGTATAATTACATCAGCCATAGAAATTTTGAAGACATATGGAATTTGAATGACCTCATTAGGCCTGTATATCTCAAATGGAATGCTGTCCCACACAGTCCCGTCAGGAATCGGTACAGCTGAAATATTCACAAGGGACAAGTTTCTTCTGACCTTATGTGAGGAACGATATGGAGTTAAGACTTCATCCACCGGCTCAACAGAGGAGTGTTCAGGAAGGTAATGACCATTTATAAGCAAAAAGAAAACAGTCACGAAACCAATCAATAGAAATAATGCAAAAATTGTCAAGCAGAACCATATATAGTTCCACGGGTGAATTAAATAGTTATTTTTAAGCCATGAGTACAGCTTATGTGTCTTTGAAACATTTTCAATAACAGGAGTGGATGAGTCTGAAGAAAAGTCATGAATGTCAATGAAATAACAGGAAGCAGTCTCTGCAAATGCAGGAGCAGGTGCATTACCGGTGGATGGATCTACTTTGCGTGGAGGCTCATAGTAGACAATGCCATCAGTTTGTGTTATGTTGGTGAGGAAAACAGCTAAATCTTGGACAGGTGTTGTCATTGAAGTGGTAGATGGAATCAGCAAAAGCTCATTTTCCGCCCTCCCCTTGGTCGAGGAGCTATTTGTAGCAGCGTTGGACATTGTTGTGTAGTCCGAAGTAGTGTTATTAATTCTGTTTTGAAGAGGTATGTCCTGTTGGGTAGTGAGAGTGGATCGGGAACTACCCAAGGGACCTCTTGGTCTACTGTACAGGAGAAGAGATGCTTTTTACCAAACTCCCTCCATGCATCCGCTAGGGGGAATGGGAATAGAAAAAGAGAGACTGCCTCCATATCTAGTTCCAGCCTGTGTTTCCCACTTAAAGATAGGAAATTCAGTGTGTGTCTCTGAAAACCTGCACCTTTCTTCTTATTGGGATTTCTTTAAAGGGAGGACCTGCAGTCGGGTGATAAAAGCATAGATAAGTAAATTCCTACTGTGCATTCAACTGTTCAGCCATTCACATTCACCCAATTCTATCGTTCTCCTAACCTGGATCTTTTGAGAGACTAGTTTCTCTAAGAGAACAAGGTTAACTTAATATCTTCTTTTCTCCAGGAGTCAGTGGTTTCCAAGGTTCTCTGGAGAACAGTCCAAAAGTTCACAAATATACAAACTACTAATGTATTTTACAGGAAACAAAAACTCCTTCTCAAGGTTCAGTTCTCTCAATCACAGTCTCTAGGAATTAATCTGAGCACTGAGGTTTGTCTCCAAGACTGACAAGTCTCAAAGCAGAGAGTTCTTGAATATATATGTATATATATATATATATGTATATATATATATATATATATATATATATATATATATTGGCAAGTCTGGAAATGATACAAAAGGATTCCTTACTGCAGTTGCTTGAAGTTCTGTTAAGCCAAAACAAATTCTCTGCAGAAAGCCGATAGCCAGTTGTTGTAAGAAGGAAAAAATTCAGCTTCTTCAAAAGGGAAAAAGTAGCTGGTGTGCACACCGTAACAAGAAAAATAAATAATTACTCAAAACTAGAAGAATTCCCTATGAAAGAAGCGCCTCAGGAACACTGCTCATTCTCCTCAGGATGACAGTTGAAGTGCACAGCTCCCAGAGTTAAACAGCTGGAGAGAAGCTTCAGCACGAGACTAAGATAGAAACACTAGAGCGCTGACCTCAGAAGGATTTGCGGACACCATCTTGAGTGGCAGTTACACCTGAAGAAGCTAGTTCTAAGAACAGCCACTGCAAGAGCCACCGGGGGTGAATACGCTGCTGCAACCAATGTGGGTAAAAGGAAAAGGGGAATCGTTGTTGCTGAGGGAAGAGCTTAACAATGCTGGCAATAGTTTTCCTGACAAAGTTTGACGTCATCAACGGAAATGAATCTGTTTGCTTTGGAAATAGCAGCGATAGTAAGATGACAGTTCTGGTACCCTGTACTTCCAGGACTGTGACCGGTGCTCTGTAGGATGGACTGAATTCTTTCTTTACAGCGATCTTCTCATGAACCAGATCCCTGACTTTAGGAATCCAGCCAGGGGAAGTTGTTGGTAAATCCCTCATTCCTAATGTGTCAGCACTGATGGATGATTTATCAGCACAAAATTGCTGAAGCTCCTGTAAGACAGTGAGTCGTTCATATATGTCAAAAGATGTATCTGTTGCCACCAAACCAGCGCCATCAAGATCTGGGACATACATAGGTATCCCAAAGAGAACCTTGCGTCCCCCCCCAAGGCCCGTCTTGGCAGATTATTCAGTGCTGTATGGACCCTATATAGGTGATGAAGCCAGCTGCAGCCAGAACCTAATACTCTAGCTGTTAAGGACTGCTTTAGATCACGGTTCTGCCTCTCCACGACCAAATTTCCCTCGGATGCTATAGTGAGGAATAATGGAGTTCAACACCCATCGTTCCCATGGTGTCCCTTGATGCCTTAGAGGCAAAGGCAGGGCCCTGGTCCGAATGGAATGCTGCAACCGCATGTGTACGGATAAAGATCAGCAAGTCTTTTATAACAGTACGAGAGTCAGCTGACTGCTGTGGCCATACACACAGGAATCTAGAACAAGAATCTACAGCGACTAAGATGTATTTGTATGCACCATCAGGTTGGAGTGGACCGCAATGGTCCAGGTACACACACTGTAGTGGCCTGTTGGACATTAAGTGGGATGTCTACGGTGGGCGTTTGATGTTGGAGCCCTTAATTTGCTGGCAAATGTCACAACAAAGGAAGTACTGTTTTGTCTGTTTGAATAGACCTAGCCACCAGAAGCGTTTCTGTAAGAGTGTTACTGTAGCCAAAATACCAGCATGAGCAGAAGTGACACTCTCATGCGCTGCTTTTATGAGATCTAATCTCAGGTCTTGATTGGGGATCACTTGATCTCCAACCCCAGGAATTGTTGCATAAGCAACATTCTGTGCACTGATGTGGTATGAGTATTTTGTAGGATATGCTTTTGGAAGAGACTTGCCTTCAGCCGAAGCTTTCACAGCAGTCAGAATTTCATTATCCAATCTCTTCTGAGAACGAGTCACTGCAGCCACAGAAGCGATAGCTACTGCAGATCTGGCTGCGTCATCAGCCAAAGAATTGACGATAACGTGTATTTCTACACGTTGGTGGCCCAATGTATGTACTACATGGACACAAGGTAGCTTATCCTTAAGATCAGCCACCCTCTCCCACAGAGTTCTGAGTTTTATGGTGCTCCCTTTGGAGTCTCTAACCCCGTTCAATCACCAATGATTAAGATAATCATTGTAGGACTGGACACAGTAGTATGAGTCACAGACAATTAAAGTCAGTAATCCTGGCTCTGTGTGTTCTAGCGCTAAAATAAGGGCTTTGAGTTCAACCAGCTGAGCTGTGCAGTCCCCTAGGGTCTGCTTGTAGGTACTGTGAGGGTGGAATACACCATCCTTCATCATTCTGCTCACAGCAGCACAGGTGGCTGAATATTGATGTTTAGTACCTACAGCTGGTTGTGCTCAACCATCAATATAAATTACAGCATGGTATCTCTCAAGTGGCTAAATATCTAGAGGAGCGGAGGACTCCTGTTCGTATTGGAGAAATTCTTGTGTATGAAGTTTTGGATCAAAGATGTAGTCAACATCGGTGGCAGTCAGGGAGGTTGCCCAATGAATCCAGCGTGGATGTAATGCTTTAGCGTTAGGAACGCTTGCTTTGATGACGGCCTCTAAGGCTGGCATGGGGGTAACGACAATGATGCATTTTCCTTGCGCAAGTGGCCTCTCCTTAATGACAGCCATCTGAACCGCAGTTAGAGTATGTTCTGTGGGTCTAAAACGTTGTTCTGCATTGGAGTATAAATGTGATTTACATGCTATGGGCACTGTGTCGCCCTCGTTAAAGGTGACAAAAGTGAACCCGATGGCACCAGCAATTATTCTGATGACCAAATTTGTTTTGTTGTCACATGTGTGGAAGTGTTTTGCGTCTAGCATGTCCTGTTGCAATTCCCTACAGATGCGTGTGTGTTCAATAGTACAGTGTCTGCTAGAAAAATCAGGACGTATTAAGTCATAAAGTGGCTTCATACATTGTGCAGAATTCTGCTAAAATTAAAGAAACCAAGTAAAGACTTTAGTTTATTGAGAGTCTTAGGTGGTGAAGCTGAGCACATTTTTCCAGAAAGTGCGGGCCAAGCTCTTCCCCTTGTTCCATAGCTTGTATCCCAGGAACAATACACTGAGAAAGGCTATTTTAGTTTTCCTAAAATTAAATTTGCAGCCAAGTGCTGGGAATCCTAAAACGATCCGATCAAACCTGGCAAGATGAATGTTGAGGTCGTGATCTGTGCGACAGATATCATCCACCTAAGACAACGCATCTGGATCAATATCAGGTAAAATTGATGTTACACAGGCTGAGAACAGCCCTGGGCTGTTTTTGTAGCCTTGGGGAAAACGGCAGAAGCGTTTTTGTGAGCCAAATGAGAATGCACTCAGGTCCCGACTTTCGTGTGCTAAGTTCTGGCAGAAAAAAACATTGGAAATATCCAATGTTGTTTTGTATTTTTTACGCACTATGTAAATAATTAGTGCTGTGCTATGTGTATTTTGTATTGCATATGTACGTGTATGACTGTTTAAGTGTCTGTAATCTAAGACTATTCTGTAGGAATGGTCTGGTTTTACAACAGGGTATAATGGGTTATTCATTGCAGAAACACAGGGCTCAATTGCTCCCTGGTATTCAAGCTGAGTGAGGATCTCCCTCACTGGAGCTTTTGCTTCATGTTTAACAGAATATTGTGGCTGAGGCTGGGGTGTAGACCTGATAGGTATTACATGTCAAGGATAGTCCTTGTCCCAACCTACATGATTGCGGTACAATGCAGGTGCCTGCGCTACAGCCCAATTGACAACATAGGCTTGTTTTACTGCTTCTGGAGCAAGATCAGAGAAAGAAGGCAAAATTACATCTTCCCTATGTGGGAGCTTACGGATGTGCCAGTAGGATATCACAACTAAGTCCATCCCAGAATATCACACCAATGGTGTGCTTCATGTCTCCCTCAATTTGGATATTTAAATCATAAACCCTGTCGGTTTGGAGAATGTGCCCATCCGCAGTCTCAACTGCAATGAAATCGCTAGTAGCTGTCGCATCCAGATGATCTTTCAGACTCTGGCAACATATTGTGACCTCTGCTGCGCTGTCTAACAGTGTCACTACCCAGGTCTTGTTCTTCAGCATTGTTCTCAAGTGTAATGGCATTTTTAACTTAGGGTGCTGCCCCCTTTTTCTTTGTGGCTTTTATTGTGGGGACTTATCTTCTTTCTTTTCTGAAGACTGTGGTGAGTCTTTCTTCTGTTTCACGTATTCAGGACGTCGATCAAGACGGCTCCCTCTCTCGCTACATCTATCTGGTGCGTCCTGAAAGCAATGAGAGGGGTGTGAATCAGTATATCTGTCAGGAGCTTTTATGTTTTCTCTATTTCTGAGAGTATATCTCCTGTCGGAATTCTCCGGGTGTGAAGAATCAGCTCTCTGATTTCATCTATCTTTAAATTGTTTTTGTTTATTTCAGCGCTTTTTAGAACCCCCCTGTGCTTGTTTAGTTCCCTCCTTAGGGTTGGTACTCTGTATTTCAAGCTTCTTGATCTTGGCTCACAAACTATCCCGTCCTATACTTGTATAGGTGTTGGAAATAATTTTCGGTAGCTGTTTCTCCTGGTCCAAGTGTGGAATCTCTCGGAGGCGCTTGCGTAAAGCCAGTGCTACCGCTTCCCCTTTAATATTACTGAGTATGATTGAGGAGACTGAGTCGAAATTACGCATTAATTTCATCCCCAAATCTAGGGCTGGGGCAGCCTCGTGCTCATTCTGAATTTGTTTTAACTCCTCTGGTAAATTGGCAAGTGTCGGGGTACCACGTGTGGTATTACATATTGCAGCGAAGACCGTACCCCATGTGGCACAGTCATTCACTGAGGGAACCATCCCGAAGGGCAAGCACATTGTGAGAATTCTATGTTTCTCCTGTGATCCCATATGGGGAAACACAGCTTCCAGCTGATTTGTTTTTTGGGCTATCCAGAAGGGAATTTTCTCTCGTTCCGTGGGTACCTTACCCATGATAGTATGTACGGTTTGTGGATTGATTCCAGTAGCCAATTGGTATAGAGCAGGTGCTGGTGGTGCTGGACGCGCTGGTATAGTATTCAGAGTTTGCATTACAAACTGAACAAGTCATCTGTAAAGTGTTACTATCTCAATGAATACGTCCTCTGCCTGCATATTTTGTATACCTGGGTGAGGTGTGTATGTGGCAAACATATGCCACATTGGTCCGTCATTACCTAAGGGACCTAGTCTCACAGCTTGTATTACATGTGGTAGGGCACCTTCAAACCAGTTCTGATGCTTCTGATAAGTGTGCGGTATTTCATGATACTGGTATGCTTGGTACCGATGAGGTACATTTGCAATTCTGTATGTGTGGAATGTGAATGTAGTGTTGTCTTCCTTAGGAAAGTGAACCCAGGAATAAAATGTTTCTGTTTGATTAGCTTCACTAGCTTCCACAATGAAAGTAACATCCCGCCCTATTCTCTTAAGCCATGCGCTACAAAGTGTAATGTTAATACTTGTCTAGCATTCTCAGGAATTTCTATGGCGTTAGCCATGCTGTGAAATGGGTAAAAGGAATGGAACGCCAAGTGGGGAGAAAAGTCCTTTTAAGAGTTAGAGCTTTAACAACCTACAACTTAATTAGGTGGTCCCTGTTCAGCTGAGGAGAATCTTCCCCAAGACCACGGTCATCTCCGTATAATGGTACTTAGGGTACCTGTAGTATGTGAGACAGTGATAATCGGGGTATCCGTAAATTAGTGCCTAAACACCATTGTTGGGGTGCCATGTCATAGTTTGACTCTTGCTCTAGGCAAGACTTCTGGTCTAAGGATGACAGTACTTATGTTTGTAGGCGACTATGCCAATCCTACAACAAGTCGCAACTGTCGTCCAAACCCTCCCGGTTCACAAGAAGCACCTCACCAAAAACAAACAGTAAAAGGTGATTTGTGCCAGCCTGTATGCGTGGACTTAAGAGTGTGACATCTCAGGGAGTGTTGTGGTTAAACGGAGACTACACCTTTCTCACATGAACAACATGTCTCAGTCAAACACAGGCAATGAAAGAGATACAGTAAAGTTTCCAATAGGTTTTATTTAACAAAACTGCAATCTATGATAAGTTGCATGGGCTGCAATGATTAAGATAATGAACAGTGCAAGAAACAGAATGGTAAAGACAAGAGTCATTAATACAAAGACCCCCACCATCTTGTAATGACATGAGGTGACATAAGATATGAAATATGTCCTAATACCCTGATAATGTGAACCTAATCTCTAACCTGAAGAGAGCTAGGTATGTTACACCTAATCTGCCAATGCTATGTCCATGAGAAGAGGCCGCCAACCCTTGTTACCAGGGAATGAGGTCTCTAGCTCCGACTCCGTGGGGACACGAAGCCTGGGTCTGTGTCAAGGCGACGTGCAGCATCGATAGCAGCAACAGCATCTGGTCTGAATCCCTCTGACTGTCTAAGTGAGGTGCATTTATACAGATCTGCTTGGACCCCTGACGTAAATCTGTTCTGAAACAATAGATAACAAGGCATGCTTAAGACGGCAATTTATGTAAACAATCCACTCGAAAGCGTGAAGAGGGAAAGTACCTAATGTGAATACCTACAGTTTGTTTATCTTTGTCGCTTGATATTGACGCCTCAGCGTGGTGGCACTGATAATGTGAAACTAAACATTAGCCTAACTAGAAACAAGGCAGCCATCTTGGAAACATATACTTAAATAATTGCGCTAAAACAGAGCAAGCTAAGTAGGGTAAAAGTCAATAGGTGACAGGGGCACAGGTTCGCAAGCCAGAAGGCTAAGCTAACTCCTCTCCCATTAAAACAAGATAGGATTCATTACAGTGTTATGTTGCCAACAATTGAATATGTGCTTTTCCGGTGGCTAGGTCTCGATATGTATGTCGGAGCACCTCAAGGGAGTGCAAAGCACCGGGGTAGGTGCGGGCCCCAGAGGAATTCTCAAGGGTTACAATCTGGTGTTCCAGGCTCTCAATTTCCACTACCTCTCTCTTTCTTCTGGGACAGGGTATTTTGCACCCTGTCCATAACACTGCCTTGTAGGCCTCCCACAGGACTCTGATTCCTGGAACTTATAGCCCCCACATACACTTTCAAAACATAGTGACATCCCTATAAGAGCATAAGAACATTTACCTGAGTCACATCATCAACAGTTCCAGCTGTAAGCACAAGAGTCCACCTCTCCCACCAGCACCAGGAAAGCCAGGCACAACCCACCCAGCCCTTGCCCTACTGGCATGGACGAACGGGGCAGAGCCAGGACAACCCCAGTTGGCACCTCCAAAGTATACAAAGTGGAAAGCTCAATTAAGTTTTGAGTTCCAGTGTGTCCTCCACCACCTCTGACTCGCTGTCTGCAGACGTCGCTGAGGTGACCGCCTCCACAAGCATCCTCTTTCTCCAGTCTCCAGGCCTCAATGTCCAAAGTTCCATCAGTCTTTACCACCACTCAAGCACTTGATGCTGATCATCGTCATCCCCTGGAGCGTAACAAGCGCTGCGTCCCGTGCCAGCGACCATCCCCCGCTCCCGTGGCTCCCGCCCCAGGACCATGGCCAGAGGGGTGATCTTCACCCCCGCCCTCCAGCCAGTTCCACACCTCCACAGGTGTTGTAAAGAGGTGGGACTGTCCCTTATGGAATACCTCCAGCTTTGTGGGGTACAGCAACATATATGTTAGGCCCTTAGTTTCCACTTTGATTAGCCCTTACAAGCGACTAACGTTGTTTCTGGCCTGGGTCACTGTGTATTCTGACCTCACGGAGGATAGTGCCCCTGTCTCAGTAGATAAGGAGTTTTGCTATCAGCATCCAAGGTGGAGCCCCCGTGAGGCAGGGTAGCACCAAGGAGTGGGGGCCCTTTCTATAACGAACACCAAGGAAGGGTAGTCTCTGGGATATTACCTCTAACCCATCGCTCCACGAAGAGCTCGGGTGTGGAGCCCTTTGCTCTCTCTGGAAATCCAACAAATCTTAGGTTGCACCTCCTGGAGTGATCCTCAGCGTCCTCTGCACGTGCCTCCAGCTTCTGCCCTTGTGCCATCAGGGTCGTCCGTGCAGCCCTATGGGAGGTAAGTTCCTCTTGCATCTGGTCTACTTGCTGCTCTGTGGCCCTAGGTCTTTCTGACACCTTACAGAGGTCTGTCCTCAGGAGGTTTGCATCTATCGCAGTTGAGTTGATCTTGGCCTGGATATTGGCACTGGGTGTTTCGATGGCTGCCAGTATTTGAGTGCCAGTGGGGCCCTGGGGTGTCTGGGCATCACTCCTCATCTTGTTGGACAGCCTCTCCACTGGGTGTGAATTGGTCAATTTTGGTTTGCTGGGGGCCTCAGGTGCCCTGTCTCTACCCATGGCGGCGTGTCGTTGTGGAAGCCAAACGGGGTCAAGACGGAAAGACATCAGCCTATGCAGAGGACACCAGGTGTTTCTTGTTGAGCAGTCTCCTGCTTCAATCCACAGCCCCACACAGTGTGGTGGAAGGTAAAATCAAACAGTACCTGGTCTCATTCAGAGAGGCAAGTCAGCACTTTGTCTGTGGCATCTGACCAATCATGTTACTGGAAGTGGGCCACACCGGGCCCAGGGTTCACTTCCACCGGACCCTGGGCCTCAGAAGTAGAATGGAGGGTCTCTCTCTGTCTGGGCCACAAAAGGCCCACTGTCCCCGGCAGCACAACTGGGAGGACCCCCTTGCTGGACTAAGCGATGTGGCTCCGGGCCGCAGGGTGGAGGGGGAGACAGCCTCGCTCCCCCACCCTCCAAGGGAGGGAGTACAGAAGTTCGGCCCCCTCAGAACAGGAGACGGGAGCTGGGACTTCCTTTTTGGGGTACTTATGAGGGGTCTCACTGGTCAATCCACTGCCCTGGTGTACCAATGTGACCTGCCAGGCTGCCGGCTGTATCAAGTCACACCGGTCTAGAGCAAGGAATAGGCCTCCAGACGGGCACGCAGAGTGGGTCCTGGAGAGGCCGCAGTCGTGATGGCCCACCTCCACAACCATTTGATTTCGGGGGGGGCCCGAGGGCAGCCATCAGGAAGAACTCGAGTAGCATCAAAGTATAGGGGGTCACCGCCTTGCACGGCAGGCGTACTCCAGCCCGGTATGGTCCCCTCTGGTCCCTCTGTGCCACGAGCCCAAATGGTAAAAGACCACTTTTTATCAGGAAGAAAATCAACAAATACATACAACAAAGGAATCTTTACCCCAGAATGGCTCCCTGCCCCAACATTTGTACATCAAGAAAAAGCTATGGGTGCAACATCTTTCTCTGTTCAAAAAGCCAAAATACGGAATTCAGTACCCACACACACAAGATCCATTGACAACCATACTAACTGCAGAAGATTAATTAAAAGCTGGTGCTTCCCCATGGTCATGACAAACCGTGCTTCTCACGGCATACAGAAGAAGTTTTCCATGTACATGTGTCATTTTACATTGAACGACCCTTCGTTTTATAAGCAGATGCATTTATATAAGTGGTAATTATATAATAACAGAAAATCATATTTAGAGGAAAATACATTTCCCTGGAAACAAACTGCAAGTACATAGCATCAACCAAGAGACACAAAACAATACGACAGGTAGTGACCAGGTGACGGCAGAAACTACTTTAATTTTGTAAATGTATTATTTTCACTTTTTTTTTGTAAGAAGACAACGATAACTACTTTTTTTTATGTATGTTATTTAACTGCAAATGTCTCAAATGCCTCCTTCAGCTAGTTTGTTATCTTATCATGGATAACCTGAAAGGCCGTGGGTGAAAGAGCAGAGTTCTGGTGTTTGATGTGGGGGAAGGATGGAGCTCAGGCTGGCTTTAGTGAAGAAAAGGTTGTAGTTGAAATAGATCACAGAAAATCTGGAAGAAGAGTATCCCAACCAGGAAGGTTTCGAGGTTATCTGATGTTGCCTACACAAGATGCGGCACTAGATACCATCTCATGAAAAAAGTGTGTATTTAAATGTACATAATGTATGCAGATGTTCACTATTAGAAATAATTGTCAGCAGGTGTTTGAATGTGTGCACACTTCATTAAATTGGCATTTTTATTGAACTGTAAATACATGTTAGGTGATAGGGGTTGGTGCATGGAATTATAGCCCGCTGCCTTTCTTTCAGATAATATTAGAAATAATTGTTGTTTAGATACAAGTGTTACCATAGAGAAAATGTAGTTATTTAGAGATGTGTCATTTTAATGAATGCATGGGAGAGGGATGCGTTGTGCGGAATGTTCATGCAGCATTATTCTGCTGTGTTATGTTCCAGACCCCAGAATCCAGTAAGTTGATCTGTGAGCTGTGATCGACTGACTGCCCTGGGGAGTATGGAAACAAACTTTCATTTTTACGTAAGGCACATTCTACAACAGAAACCAATGGAGAGACCTCACGACCAGTGTGATCCTACTGTAGGACTCAGATCAAATACAAAATGGGCAGCATGATCCGAGACTCTATGAAGTTTGGTGACTGATCTGTTGGGAGGACCACTCTAGAGGCTTATGCGGTGCTCAAGACATGAGATCACCAGTGCAAGGATCACAGCAATTTTCTGCAAAAGCTGAGGGAGTGAAAACATGTGAGGAAGGGGTGGAAACGAGAGGGGCGTGGAAGTGAGGCGCACACTGTAAGGGGGGTTAAGGGGTGTAAGGAGGGAGCAGGAGAATTTTTGGGAACGGCAAGCAGAAGGGATACGCTAGGAAAAGCAAGATTTGAGAGGACAGTGCTTCTATCTGAGGGAAGGGTGAAAGTGTGGGGGGAGCGGTGTGTGGGGTAGAGGGGAAGCTAGAAGCGTGACAACGGATGTGAAATGAGGGGCAGGAGGAAAGCAGGGCTTGTTTGCCTGTGTTGAACTACAAGAAGGTGAGGAGAGCTATGGGGCGTGCACATGAATAGTGGGAGAGAGGAGGGTGTGTGATGAGTACACGTTTAAGGAGAACTGTGAGAAAGAGAGGATGACGTGAGACAGAGGAAAAGACCGGAGATTTTGGGGGAAAGGAACACTAAGTAGACGCCTAGGTTGCCACCAGCAGGGGATGTCATATTACCAGTACAAGTTGTGAATAGTGCACCAATACTGCCTAAGATTTTAGTGTTCGCACCTTGGATGGCAACAGTCCTTTTACTCACTCTAAGTGCTAATGGCAGATAGATGGAGGAGATCATAGAAAGAAAGGGAAGAGGTAGATAAGAGAGAAAAGGGTTAGCATGGAGAAAATTAGAACACAATAGTAAGCAGCGGGAGGGAGAGAAGTGCAAGAGAGAAGCAGGTTTGAATGAAGAGTGTGCAGATGAAAGAAGAGGATGAAAACAGAAATGAAAGTAAAAAAAGTGGAAGCTCATAAGAGAGACAGAAAACAGAGGGAAATAAAACTTTCAGGCTTTAAACACCTTACTTCGGAGTGGCTTTGCCCTACTGCACCGTCCACAACACAAGTAGAAAGGTATCTACAGATATAGCGTGTACCCTGAGTAAGACCTAAGAATTATTGATAACTGTGAATGGCAGTAGTAGTAATTCATGAAAGTGACTGCAACAAGTCTGGCATGATATGACAGCGGCGTGAACTTTATTCACTGAAAACAGCAGTGGCGGGGCTGGATCTACAGGAAGTGACAGAAGCAAGCAGCAGCATATGAGAAGGTGCATCAGTTACAGGAGGACTGAGAATGAAAGCAATAAGAATTTCAGGATAAGACAGACACCACTGTCTGCATATTGAGTGAAAGCAGGAGGCGTCAAACAGGAAGACAGAAAATGTGCTGGCAAAATGGATCCCTGTATGAAAATGGTGGCAGCGTTTGCATATAGCCATCCACCTTTATGCTCTTCTCTGTGGGCCTGATGCTTCCATTACTGCAGCCTCGCAGTATCAGTTTTGCATGGGAAGATTGCACTGCAGCAGTGGTCTGTGCAAAAGGGATCGTTGCTTTGCTGCTGCCATGCTGTACCTGTTCTGTGAGGAAATTCATCTTGCATTTCTGTCGCCCAATCCGTACTTGTCTCTATAAGACAGAAGTGTGCATGTTGATGCTTGAGCATGGTGTGTGGAATGGAAATGTGCACTTTCGCTATCTGTGTTGTACCTGTTCTTTATGTGCCATTACCACTGTACCTACTCTGCATCCAGTGCTTTGTTGGAGCCGGTGGTTGCTGGTGAGGGCCCCCAGCACTTATTTTTGTGGACCACTTATCTTCCGCATGGAGGAGGAGAAAGAGGACAAAACCGCAACAAAGGGAGAGCAGAGCAACCTCCAAAAAGGGGCAGGGTGTGTCTGGTAGTTAAATAAAGAGACATAAGGTGTATTTAAGGATACCAGCTCTGGTATTCAGTGCTATGTTTTTTATTGCACCAGATGCCTGAGCAGAGCTTCGGGCACCGGCACTCTCTCTTTCACAGACTAAACACTGCCTCCATCCATTATTTGGGCATTAGAAAAGATGCACAGCTTTAGCCAGTGCTTAATTTGTAAATAAAAACGTGCCGGTGCTCAAAGCCCTCCTCTTAAACACAGGACTGCTGCAATTAAATGTGGGAACACGGAATACTGAGGCAGTGTAATCTTGAAGCCATCTTGGGCCTCTTCAATCCATATAAAGCCACTCCCTGCCCCTTCAGCTCACTCTTGCAGCTTTCTGCTTTCTCCCTTTGTGACGCTTTTTCGTTTTTCTCTTCCTCTGTCTTTCCCATATGTGTCTTTTGCTTGCAGCAAATGCTTGCGGCAGAAGAATAAGCCCCGGCCCTCAAAAATAAGTGCCATTGCTCAGGACCGGAAACAACAAGCACAAATTAAGCACTGGCTTTAGCCCAAGCTGGACATGTGTTGTCTGTTAGTGAAGCTTGGTATGAACCTTTTCCTAGAAAAGCCCAAATAATTGGTATTGGCAGTGTTTGTTTTAATGCATTATGAAAATGGATGAGTAAATCTTCTCAAGCCATGGGAGCACTTTTCAACCTAAGGGTTGCATGTGAAACAAGCGACGTTTTGAAAAAAAAAATCCCATCCCACTTTGTAACTTTTAAACCATAGCTGTCAAGTGGCGGTAAAGTGTGAAACTTCAGCCAGTCTAACTTCAGCCTGCAGTTAGCATGCTGGAATGTCTGAGCTCATACTGACAGTCTAAATCAAAACTACATTCCCAGAATGCAGCATGCCCTTGGATTAAAAACCAGAACTAAACAATAGTGACACGCATCACTGAGCCACTTTGTAACTTGGAAAAATTACATTTAGTAACATTTCTGCCTTATTTCTTGCAGCCAGGCATTAAACAGTATAATGGGAAAAGGGCAGAGAAGGCATTTAAAGAACATTTGAGAGCATCACAAGGCCAATATAAAAATGTTTGATACTGCTGATACAAAGGGCCATGCTAAAAAAAAAAATATATTGTCCAGAACGAAGAGTCTGCCTGGGGTTTGTGAACTCCAATATAGCACCACCTACAACCCAACCTCACCTAAATGCCAGTTCTAAAAGTGTAGGGTTTATTAACAGCCAACATGTGTTTCGCATACTCCTGCTTCAAGGCTGTAATTAACACAAAATCGAATGTTAAGCTCTAATCAAGCTAATCTAAGTGCTGTTTAAATCCATCGATATTGATCAAATATGTGCACATTAGAAATTGCAGCTACCTTGAAAACTCCTGGGAGGTAAACGGTCCCCTGCATGGCTGAGGAATGAGGTGTACATTTATTATTTGCTCAAGTTCCGCATAGTGGGTTTCTGTTGATTTTTTTTTGCCTCAGGGCAGATGACAATGTTGTGTGTGTGTGCGTGTGTGTGGTGTGTGCATGGTGAGTGCGCATTGAGGGCACACCAAGGTATGGAATCCCACTATAACATTAATTATTACCCTTACCTAGACTCTGTGGTCTACAAGAGCCTGCCAGTTGCACATTTTTTGCTAAGTGTGACTTTTATTAGGTCACCAGGCTGTGGAGGACTGCACGTGGTGGCAGCAACAGACTATAGTGGCAGGACAGGCCTTTATACCTTTCTCCTGGGTTGAAGGGTGGCCTTCTGGCTGCACAGCATTGCTGAAAAGCATCAGCAAAGCCAATAGCTTCCAAAGGAGATACCTATTCGTTTTGCCAATGCTTGTTTGTATAATTAAATAGTGCAGTTGCAATTAGAATAGTTGCATAGAAATCATAGTTACATCATTAGCATGGATACTTGATATAGTTCTGTGTATATTCTTCCGACCTACATTTGCACAGTAGTTTAGTCACAAGGTTTGCAAAAGTTAGTTAGTTTAGCTGCTTAGATAGTAGTTACATCATTATAGCTGCACAGCACAGTTCCATGGTTAGCATAGTTACAATAAGATGCATAGAGAGTAGAGTTACATCATTAGTAGAGTTACGTGGTGTAGTTACAAAATACACTTACAGTTATTACTCTTACGTACGTGATACAGTTAACTCGTTAGTATAGTTACCTGATATGATTACATCGTGTAGCTATAGTTATAAGTTCAAAAATGGCATTTGCTGAGTTACATGGTTTGCACGGTTCCAGTTAGTAGAGATGCATAGCTATCTCTAGTTACACGATCATAGTCACGTAATGTAGGCCCACCGTTACAGATACCTGTGCCTACATAGTAAACATTCATTCTGTTAGTAGAGTTACGTAGTACAGTTTTGTGGTTAGCATAATTATGGTTAGCATGGGTGCTTAGAGAGTACAGTTACATCATTATAGTTGCATAGTATAGTAACATGCGTAACTTAACCTTGGGTTCCGGAGCAGCGTGCAGCCCGGCAGAAAGCGCTTCAATGCCTTGTCACGGGTAGCAAGCGCTACATAAATACCATTACAATTTCTAGTAAGTAAAGATGCATCAATAGTACAGTTACATCAATTTTAGAGTTACATTGTGTAGTTACAATTATTGGTCCCAAATGATCTAGTGATTGATAGCCTAGTTATACAGTTGGAATAGGTCTTTCAATATCGGATATGTGATATTTATTTATTTACCATGACGTGTAGTGAGCACCCCAGGAGAACATCATTGTGGGGTTGGGAGTACTTGCAAAAAAACGTAATAGAGATTTAAATATTAGGAGTTCTAACTTGAGACCTTTGTGTCACCTGCACAGAACTTCCAGGACAGAGGTTCAAAACTCAGTTGGGGTGACTCTGCCTTTCATCCTGCTAAGGCTGACAAAAGGAGAATTATTACATCGGATATTAGTAACGTCTCAGTGAGAGCGCCGCGAAGCTGCAGAAAGCACTAGATGCCGTTTTATAGTAGTATTACGAAGCGTTACAAATAATGTGCGTCGCGCATGCCAATACACACTTTCATTTATCAACATAAACCAGGAGGTTCGGACAAATTTCAGAGTAAGGGTGTTCTTGTTTGAAAGTATTCTGGCTGGCGCGGCTCTAGCCTTGGCGGCGCGCGCTCCCTACCATATCAATATTTCCCATCCAGCTCCCTCCCCATCACCGCCGCTGGGTACCACAAGCCCCAGTGCGCATGCTCCCTGCATCCTCTCCATCCGCCCCCCGATCTCCCACCACTGAAGCAGTGCATCTCTCTAGCATCGGAGCTCGGCGTTGCGGTCTCGGGGGCTCATCTTCTACACAGGACCGACTCCCCAGGATCGGAGGACTCCCCGGCGGGGGTAGAGGAGCAGCATTACCAGGGCCCCCCTGGGTGAGATGGCCGAGGGGGAGGAGCTACAGACATTCACCTCGATCATGGACGCCCTGGTCCGGATTAGTGTAAGTGACACCTTCAGGGGTATCACCTGGGGGAGGCGGGGGGAGGCATGTGGGGATATGAGGGTGGCGAGGAGTGACTCTCAGACTGGAGGCCGGTGGGGTTCGTGGTTGCCAGGTCGCTGGCGGAATCCGCCGCCCCCCCAAGGCGATCTCACCTGGCGGAGTCATCCCTCCCTGCAGAGGGGAGGGGGCAACAAGAATACACAAGCCGGTGGGGGAGGGGCAGAGCGAATCCAAGGTATAAACCTGTATAAATTGTCCGAGCCAGAGAGTTTAATCTTCGGCCCTATACATTGCCTTGAAGTATCAAATATATGACACAAACCCGTACGTATTATGTATGTAGTGAGATGTTGGGGTAAACACCCCTATACATTGGAGTGTGTTGTCAGAAAGAGAAACCTTCGCATTATAAGGGAAGGAGGCATCCGTATTAGGCCCCGACACATTGTATGAAGGGAGACATTTTAAGAGACGAACCATCATGCAACGTATGGGGGTTTATGAGAGATTAACCCCTTTATTACATAGTTCACGAGAGGTGCGGTTTTATGGGGCCGACTCCTTATGTGTCGCACTGGGTCCGGTTTTAGGGGATGGACCTCCATGCGGGGATTTTACGGAATTAGCCTCTGTGTGTAGTGTGGGAAAGCTTTTTAGGTGATGAGTGCCTCCATATTACACAGAGGGGACATTTTGGGGGATGAACCCCTGTATATACTGTACTGGAGACTTTTAGGGATAATACTCCTATATATTGTACGAGAAGTGGGTTTTAGAGAATTAACCCGTATAATTTATGGGATGGTTCTTTTAGAGGGTGGGGTCCTCTAAATTGTTTGGGAATTCTTAGGGCAGCACCCCAATATTCTGTATGGACAAATTCCTATATGTAGTATGGGAGAAGGGCGTGAAGGAAAGAGCCCCTATATATTATGTGATGTAGGCTTTAGGGGGTATAACTACGTATATTGTGTAAGAGGTGAATTTAAGGTGAGCCCCTCACTCTACATTGTCTCAGGGCAGGGTTTAGGGAACTTACCCCCAATCCATTCAGAAGAAAGTTGCAGGAGAGAATTCAATACACATGATTCGAGGCGTATCATTCTAGAGGATAAGACAACAAGGGTGTCTTGTCGAGAAGAGATGTTAAGGATACATTTCAGATCTGCAACAAACCTCACTTTAGGGGATACTTTTACTGAATTTTATATTAGGAGACGCCTTGGGGCACCTAATGATTTATAAGGGGAGATATTAAGGCTAATACCATACCAATGGCCTAGGTTTTGGAGCCATGTATTGGGTGGGGGGGTGTTGGTAAGAGGAGTGTTGTGATGGCTGACTCAAATGGCTTTCCAGGGATGAGAGATCTTGGCACAAAAGCACCTTTTGGGCAAGACTCCACGCAATAGAGTTTGTGGATAATACCACAATCCATGAGTAATTACAGGTTAACCTGTCTTAGATCTCTAAGAAGCTTTTATTTTGACATGGAATAGTGAAAAGTCAATTTCTGGTCAGGCTGGGAGAGTTAGAGTTATAAGGCTGATGAGCATGGCCTACAAGCAGATAAGATTCAGAATATATATATATATATATATATATATATATATATATATATATATATATATATATATATATATATATATATATATGGATGTGCACACAATATGTAGTTTAAATGCAAATGATCATTTTTTACATGCTGACAATGTTATATATATATATATATATATATATATATATATATATATATATATATAAAATCGCCTGTCTTGAAATTTCCTAAAGAGCAACTGGCCCTCTAGAAGTGGTTCAGTAAATTCATTATTCTAGCCACCAGCCGCCGTATAAACATAATGTGAACAAGACAAAGTTGTAGCCAGGCGGCGTTGAGTTTATACCCTGGCCTGAAAACATGAATTTACTAAACCACTTTTAGAGTGCTGGCCTTTCTCTCTGAAGTTTCAAGAAAAACAAGATTTTAGGTGGCGTTCATGCCATTCACCAAGCACAACTGGCGATTTATAGCCAGCAGGCAATGGACACTCATCTCTATATACAGATAGATAGATAGATTGATAGATAGATACGGATGTGATGCATGCAGTTCGACAGAGCCACAGCACCAGGAGTCTGATCCTTAGAGTGAGATCACGTCTCATTAATTAGGCCCATAGAAATGACCCCATTTGATTGCTCTGAAAAGATAATCATGGTTTATAATGTGTGAGGCATTAAAGCAGGGATTTACATGTAATTTGCTAATCACTTGGAATGTTACCTTTCTGCAGTATTAATAAATAGGTGAGTGCAAGTGTATGTTTTTATATTTATCATTATATGGTAGTTAACTATGCTTTAGTGTATAAAATATATATGCTTAAACTTGGTGCATTTGTGTATACATACTCATATCGCATGTGTATATGTACATAAATGTATTTTATGTGCTGCTAAGCAAAATCAAACTTTGAAGATATTGTGACTATTAGGTGAGTTATTTCCCTGTGTAAAGTAAATGTTATATAGCAGTAATTACCACGGTCTCGTGTCACCTTTGCTGTACTATGGTAATAAACTTCAATTTGACCTTTGCACTGTAGCAATACATGTATGAATGTTAGTCCAGCTGCTCTACATATGTTAGTGGGCCACGTGTATTCACACACACGCCGTGCCAGTGAAAATAAGCGTAGACGTAGCCTAATAACGCAAGTTATTTAGATCAAGGGTACTTATAAATGTTACATTCACACATATAATACAACAGCACAGTCTAACTGACATGAGAAAAACTTTGTATTCTCTGACATTTATGTTTAAATAACTTAACTACTGCTGATAACAACAAGGCCAATATAGCGGGATTTTACATCAGTGCGTGGATTTAACGCCTTAGGTTACGGTTCCCATCAAATACCTTTGTTTATAACTACTGCACGTGCCAAAACAACATGGCACACACCACACAGGCAGATTCACAGCATGAATAATCTGTATATTTCGCTACTTGTGAGTCATAGGCCCTCCCAACACTCGACAGTGGCCAAAAAGACCATACGTCACTGTGTATGAACAGGTTTACATGTATGTGTATACATGCACACACAGTACTTGCACCCATATATGCATGTGCTTAAACCGGTTCCCATGGGTACAAACTTGAATGGATATTGAAAGATGCATAGGTGTACACGTCTGTGTACATTTGTATGTAATTGTCTGAACATGTTGGTGGTGTGCTCGCTTATGTTTCTGTGGGTGTATTGGGGATCTGTAAACCACCTTGTGCCGCTCAGAGAATGTTCGAGAACAGGTTCCCCGCATTACGAAATATTTTGACACTAACACCAGTTTGCATAACAGGGCCAATTATTCAGACAGCCATTGTTTTTTCCGTTCTTGAGCCCCCCCCCCTACACACACACACACGCCACCACATAAAATTAATGGCAGGTATAGAAATGGCCATAGGTGGGGTGAGTATGCGGGGAACGGGAGTGCTGTTAGTGGAGGTTAGAAAAGTACAAGTGTGCACCCCTACAAATTCGAGCACGATCTCCTGGCGCACGCCCCAAGTCTTTGTCTTGGTTTTTGGATTGCAGCATCCCTACAAGTGTCGGATGGTGCACAGTGGGTAGGCCGGCGAAGGGGAGGAGGCAGGAGCCTACCAAGGCAGCGGAGGCCGGGGGAGGGTGGAATCGCCCTTCGACAATGGTGCCTCCCCCTCATGTTACCAGGATGCTAATTTTACCTTCAGGAGGAGAGAAAAATAGGATGGAGTAAGCTGCCTCGTGTGTGATTGACACGTTGGGCATCACTGCAGATCCGGGGGTCTCCATGGCAACCGGAGGCATGATCTTCCAGGGGACGGCGGGGTGATGAGGAGGGGTGGGGGTGCCAGGGAAACATTTCCAGCTTTCCTGCCTCCCCCCTTTCTTCTACTAGAAAAGGAGCTGCCTTCTGTCTCCTGCCTTCATCATTCGGTTCAGGGAGAGACATGGCAGCTAGGCGAGCAGGCAAGGTGAGTGCAGGGGAGGGACGGGAGAGAGGGAAGCAGGCAAGGTCAGAGTAGGGGGGAGATGGGAGAGAGGGCAGCAGGTAAGGTGAGTGCAGGGGAGAAAGCCGAGTGGCTGTAGGGGAGGACTGGCATCTAGTGAAGCAGGCAAGGTGAGTGCAGGGGAGGCATGGGAGAGAGTGGAGCAGGCAAGGTGAGTCTACGGGAACCTGCAAAAGGGGGGGGGGGCAGTGGAGAGATGGGGTTCGGAGAACAGGCAACGCTGGTGCAGTCGATCGTTGGAGATGAGTGGAGCAGGCACGGTGAGTGCAGGGGAGAGATGCGGGTGAACAGAGCAGGCCAAGCAGCTGTAGTAGAGGGCTGGCAGCTACTGTAGCAGCTAGGGCGATAGGGAAAGCAGGGAAGCAAGCAAGATGAGTGAGGGGAGCAGGCCAGGTGAGTGCAGGCGAGAGATTGGAGCAGGCCAGGTGAGTGCAGGTGAGAGATGGGAGTGAGGGGAGCAGGTCAGGTGAGTGCAGGTGGGAGATGAGAGTGAGGGCAGCAGGCCAGGTGAGTGCAGGCGAGAGAGGGGAGTGAGGACAGCAGGCCAGGCGAGTGCAGGCGAGAGAGGGGAGTAGGTCAGGTGAGTGCAGGTGAGAGATGGGAGTGAGGGGAGCAGGCAAGATGAGTGCAGGTGAGAGATGGGAGTGAGGGTAGCAGGTGAGTGCAGGCAACAGATGGGAGTGAGGGGAGCAGGCCAGGTGAGTGCAGGTGAGAGATGAGAGTGAGGGGAGCAGGCCAGGTGAGTGCAGGTGAGAGAGGGGAGTGAGGGCAGCAGGCCAGGTGAGTGCAGGCGAGAGAGGGGAGTGAGGGGAGCAGGCCAGGCGAGTGCAGGCGAGAGAGGGGAGTAGGTCAGGTGAGTGCAGGTGAGAGATGGGAGTGAGGGGAGCAGGCAAGATGAGTGCAGGTGAGAGATGGGAGTGAGGGGAGCAGGCCAGGTGAGAGATGAGAGTGAGGGTAGCAGGTGAGTGCAGGCAACAGATGGGAGTGAGGGGAGCAGGCCAGGTGAGTGCAGGTGAGAGATGAGAGTGAGGGGAGCAGGCCAGGTGAGTGCAGGTGAGAGATGAGAGTGAGGGGAGCAGGCCAGGTGAGTGCAGGTGAGAGATGAGAGTGAGGGGAGCAGGTCAGGTGAGTGCAGGTGAGAGATGGAAATGAGGGGAGCAGGCCGGGTGAGTGCAGGCGAGAGATGGGAGCAGGCCAGGTGAGTGCAGGTGAGAGATGGGAGTGAGGGCAGCAGGCCAGGTGAGTGCAGGTGAGACATGAGAGTGAGTGGAGCAGGCCAGGTGAGTGCAGGTGAGAGATGAGAGTGAGGGGAGCAGGCCAGGTGAGTGCAGGTGAGAGATGAGAGTGAGGGGAGCAGGCCAGGTGAGTGCAGGTGAGAGATGAGAGTGAGGGGAGCAGGTCAGGTGAGTGCAGGTGAGAGATGGGAATGAGGGGAGCAGGCAAGGTGAGTGCAGGCGAGAGATGGGAGCAGGCCAGGTGAGTGCAGGTGAGAGATGGGAGTGAGGGCAGCAGGCCAGGTGAGTGCAGGTGAGAGATGAGAGTGAGTGGAGCAGGCCAGGTGAGTGCAGGTGAGAGATGAGAGTGAGGGGAGCAGGCCAGGTGAGTGCAGGTGAGAGATGAGAGTGAGGGGAGCAGGCCAGGTGAGTGCAGGTGAGAGATGAGAGTGAGGGGAGCAGGTCAGGTGAGTGCAGGTGAGAGATGGGAATGAGGGGAGCAGGCAAGGTGAGTGCAGGCGAGAGATGGGAGCAGGCCAGGTGAGTGCAGGTGAGAGATGGGAGTGAGGGCAGCAGGCCAGGTGAGTGCAGGTGAGAGATGAGAGTGAGTGGAGCAGGCCAGGTGAGTGCAGGTTAGAGATGAGAGTGAGGGGAGCAGGCCAGGTGAGTGCAAGTGAGAGATGAGTGAGGGGAGCAGGCCAGGTGAGTGCAGGTGAGAGATGAGAGTGAGGGGAGCAGGCCAGGTGAGTGCAGGTGAGAGGAGCAGGTCAGGTGAGTGCAGGCAAGAGTGAGGGGAGCAGGCCAGGTGAGTGCAGGTGAGAGTGAGGGGAGCAGGCCAGGTGAGTGCAGGTGAGAATGAGGGGAGCAGGCCAGGTGAGTGCAGGTGAGAGAGGGGATGAGGGGAACAGGTCAGGTGAGTGCAGGTGAGAGATGGGAGTGAGGGGAGCAGGTCAGGTGAGTGCAGGCGAGTGATGGGAGAGATGGGAGCAGGCAAGCTGAGTGCAGGTGGGAGATGAGAGTGAGGGGAACAGGCCAGGTGAGTGCAGGCGAGAGATGGGAGTGAGGGGAGCAGGCCAGGTGAGTGCAGGTGAGGGATGGTAGAGGGGAGCAGGTCAGGTGAGTGCAGGTGGGAGATGAGAGTGAGGGGAGCAGGCCAGGTGAGTGCACGTGAGAGTAGCAGGTCAGGTGACTGCAGGCGAGAGATGGGAGTGAGAGGAGCAGGCCAGGTGAGTGCAGGTGAGAGTGAGGGGACAAGGCCAGGTGAGTGCAGATGAGAGTGAGGGGAGCAGGCAAGGTGAGTGCAGGTGAGAGTGAGGGGAGCAGGCCAGGTGAGTGCAGGTGAGAGTGAGGGGAGCAGGCCAGGTGAGTGCAGGTGAGAGTGAGGGGAGCAGGTCAGGTGAGTGCAGGTGAGAGATGAGAGTGAGGGGAGCAGGCCAGATGAGTGCAGCCAAGAGATGGGAGTGAGGGGAGCAGGCCAGGTGAGTGCAGGTGAGAGTGAGGGGAGCAGGCCAGGTGAGTGCAGGTGAGAGTGAGGGGAGCAGGCCAGGTGAGTGCAGGCGAGAGATGGGAGAGAGGGCAGCAGGCAAGGTGAGTGAAGGCGAGAGATGGGAGTGAGGGCAGCAGGCCAGGTGAGTGCAGGCGAGAGATGGGAGTGAGAGGAGCAGGCCAGGTGAATGCAGGCGAGAGATGGGAGTGAGAGGAGCAGGCCAGGTGAGTGCAGGCGAGAGATGGGAGAAAGGAGCAGGCAAGGTGAGTGCAGGCGCGAGATGGGAGTGAGGGCAGTAGTCCAGGTGAGTGCAGGCAAGAGAGGGGATGAGGGGAACAGGTCAGGCGAGTGCAGGCGAGTTATGAAAGTGAGGGGAACAGGACAGGTGAGTGCAGGTGAGAGATGAGAGTGAGGGGAGCAGGCCAGGTGAGTGCAGGCGAGAGATGGGAGTGAGGGCAGCAGGCCAGGTGAGTCAGGCGAGAGATGGGAGTGAGGGGAGCAGGCCAGGTGAGTGCAGATGAGAGATGGGAGTGAGAGGAGCAGGTCAGGTGAGTGCAGGCAACAGATGGGAGTGAGGGGAGCAGGCCAGGTGAGTACAGGCGAGTGATGGGAGAGAGGGGAGCAGGTCAGTGCAGGCGAGAGATGGGAGTGAGGGGAGCAGGCCAGGTGAGTGCAGGCGAGAGATGGGAGTGAGGGGAGCAGGTCAGGTGAGTGCAGGTGAGAGATGAGAGTGAGGGGAGCAGGCCAGGTGAGTGCAGGCGAGAGATGGGAGAGAGGGGAGCAGGTCAGGTGAGTGCAGGCAAGAGATGGGAGTGAGGGGAGCAGGCCTGGTGAGTGCAGGCGAGAGATGGGAGCAGGCCAGGTGAGTGCAGGCGAGAGATGGGAGTGAGAGGAGCAGGCCAGGTGAGTGCAGGTGAGAGTGAGAGGAGCAGGCCAAGTGAGTGCAGATGACAGATAGGATTGAGGGGAGCAGGCAAGGTGAGTGCAGGTGAGAGATGAGAGTGAGGGGAGCAGGCCAGGTGAGTGCAGGTGAGAGATGGGAGTGAGGGGAGCAGGCCAGGTGAGAAGAGGCGAGAAATGGGAGAGAGGGCAGCAGGCAAGGTGAGTGCAGGCGAGAGATGGGAGTGAGGGAGCAGGCCAGGTGAGTGCAGGTGAGAGTGAGGGGAGCAGGCCAGGTGAGTGCAGGCGAGAGCGAGGGGAGCAGGCCAGGTGAGTGCAGCCAAGAGATGGGAGTGAGGGGAGCAGGCCAGGTGAGTGCAGGTGAGAGTGAGGGGAGCAGGCCAGGTGAGTGCAGGTGAGAGTGAGGGGAGCAGGCCAGCTGAGTGCAGGTGAGAGTGAGGGGAGCAGGCCAGGTGAGTGCAGCCAAGAGATGGGAGTGAGGGGAGCAGGCCAGGTGAGTGCAGGTCAGAGTGAGGGGAGCAGGCCAGATGAGTGCAGCCAAGAGATGGGAGTGAGGGGAGCAGGCCAGTTGAGTGCAGGTGAGAGTGAGGGGAGCAGGCCAGGTGAGTGCAGGTGAGAGTGAGGGGAGAAGGCCAGCTGAGTGCAGGTGAGAGTGAGGGGAGCAGGCCAGGTGAGTGCAGGTGAGAGTGAGGGGAGCAGGCCAGGTGACTGCAGGCGAGAGATGGGAGAGGACAGCAGGCAAGGTGAGTGCAGGCGAGAGATGGGAGTGAGGGTAGTAGTCCAGGTGAGTGCAGGCGAGAGAGGGGATGAGGGGAACAGGTCAGGCGAGTGCAGGCGAGAGATGAGAGTGAGGGGAGCAGGACAGGTGAGTGCAGCTGAGAGATGAGAGTGAGGGGAGCAGGCCAGGTGAGTGCAGGCGAGAGATGGGAGAAAGGACAGCAGGCAAGGTGAGTGCAGGCGAGAGATGGGAGTGAGGGCAGCAGGCCAGGTGAGTGCAGGCGAGAGATGGGAGTGAGAGGAGCTGGCCAGGTGAGTGCAGGCAAGAGATGGGAGTGAGAGGAGCAGGCCAGGTGAGTGCAGGAGAGAGGTGGGAGAGAGGGCAGCAGGCAAGGTGAGTGCAGGCGAGAGATGGGAGTGAGGGCAGTAGTCCAGGTGAGTGCAGGCGAGAGAGGGGAGTGAGGGGAACAGGCCAGGTGAGTGCAGGCGAGAGATGGGAGTGAGGGCAGCAGGCCAGGTGAGTGCAGGCGAGAGAGGGGATGAGGGGAACAGGTCAGGTGAGTTCAGGCGAGAGATGAGAGTAAGGGGAGCAGGACAGGTGAGAGATGAGAGTGAGGGGAGCAGGCAAGGTGAGTGCAGGTGAGAGATTCGAATGAGGGGAGCAGGCAAGGTGAGTGCAGGTGAGAGATTCGAGTGAGGGGAGCAGGCCAGGTGAGTGCAGGCGAGAGAGGGGAGAGAGGGCAGCAGGCAAGGTGAGTGCAGGCGAGAGATGGGAGTGAGGGCAGCAGGCCAGGTGAGTACAGGCGAGAGAGGGGATGAGGGGATCCGGTCAGGCGAGTGCAGGTGAGAGATGGGAGTGAGGGGAACAGGTCAGGTGAGTGCAGGGAGAAATGGGAGTGAAGGAAACAGTTTAGATGTGTGCAGGAGACAGATTTTAATTTGTGAAGCAGGCAAGCTGAGGGTACAGGAGAGATGTGGTGAAGGGAGCAGGCAAGGTGAGTGTAGTGGAGAGATGGGAATGAGGTGAGCCGGCAGTAATGGAGTCTGGGAACACAGCCACGATGCATGTTAGGGAGAGGCGGGGATTTGGCGCGTGCTATTACATATGAGAGGTCGGAGGCGGTCCAGATACGAGCCCTGCAGGCTTCACCACTGGGTGAATGGGTGATAATCCATCATCTGCTTCCAGGTACGGGATGCTGCATGCTACACTGGGGACCCTGTCCTGCAGTGCGGGCTGCATGCCACTTTGGGGGCGATGCACTGCAGGCTGAATGCAATCTGGAGCACAAGATATCACAGTGCGTGTCATGCACGCAGAGGAAGGGGTTCCGCACTGAAGGCTGCATGTCATGCTAGACACTATGCCCTGCATGGTAGGCTGCATGGCATGGTGTGCACAGGGTCGCACGCTACATGATGCATGCCACGCTAGTTTATTGGCCCTGCTCTGCAAGATGTATGGGATACTCAAACCTGGGGCCTGCACTGCAGTCTGCATGCCATCATGGTCTTGCGCTGCATGTCATGACTGGGAATGACCAGTTCAAGGCTGCATTAGCTGCACAGGCTGCACCGCATGATACACGCTGGGCCTTGCACTGCAGCTGCATGTCATCATGGTCTCATGCTGCGTACCATGCCAGGGACTGTCCTACTCCAGTGGTTCCCCTTTGGGTCCGTGAAGCCTCCTCAGTGTGTCCGTGACTGCTTAGAAAATTAACTAATATTTACAGATTAATAAAGTATATATAAAGTACCTAAATGTACAATTGAACATTTTAAAATGTAGTTTAAATGACAAGGAATTTGAAATTGGAGGCTAAAATCAAATTAGTATCCTCAGATTGATTTGTGGGTGCAGTGCAGGCGCATCAAACAGAATGTAGTATGGACAATGTGTGGCTTCGATTGAATTTAGAAAAACTCCAATCTTCCTATTAAAATTAACATTTTTAAAATGTTATTTGTTTGCAAATGAAATAAAATGTGTTATTTGTGTATGTGTTTTAAGAAATGCTGGTTTCTGTATTTTTTGTATATCTGTTTGTGGTTCACATAATCAACAGTCTCAATAGGCCTCGGTCCCCGGCTTCCAGTAATGACTCAGTGGGGGTCCACGGGCTCCAGTAATGACTTAGTGGGGGTCTCCAGGTTCCAGTATTGAGAAAGTGGGGGTCCACGGAAGTCAAAAGGTTGGGCACCATTGCCCTACTCCTACTCAAGGCTGCATTCAGCTGCACAGGCTTCACCATATGTTATACACTGTGGCCTGCACTGAAGTCTGGATGTCATCATTGTCTTGCGCTGCATGCCACACCAGGAAATACCCTACTAATGGCTGCATTTAGCTGCACTCCATGTTAAGCACTGTGTCCTGCATTGCAGACTGCATGTCATCATGATGTCACGCTGTATTCCATGCCTGGGAATGCCCTCCTCAAGGCTGCATTTAGCTACACAGGCTGCACCACATGTTACAGACTGTGGCCTGCACTGCAGTTGCATGTCATCGTGGTGTTTGTTGCATGCCTTACCAGGGACTGGCCTTCTCAAGGCTGCATTCAGCTGCACAGGCTGCACCACATGTTGCACACTACAGGCTGCACTGCAGCTGCATGTCATCATGATGTCACGCTGTATTCCGTGCCTGGGAATGCCCTCCTCAAGGCCGCTCTTCATGTTACACACTGTGGCCTGCACTGCAGCTGCATGTCATCATGGTCTTGCGTTGCATATCATGCCTGGGAATGCCCTACTCAAGGCTGCATTCAGCTGCACATGCTGCTGCATGCCATCATGGGCTTGCGCTGCATATCATGCCAGGGAATGCCCTACTCAAGGCTACTTTCAGCTGTATAGGCTGCACTCTATGTTAAGCACTGTGTCCTGCACTGCAGCAGCATGTCATCATGATGTAACGCTGTATACCATGCGTGGGAATGCCCTACTTAAGGCTGCATTTAGCTGCACCACATGTAGCCTACTGGGCCGGCTCTGCAATCTGCATGCCACCATGATGTCATGCTTTATTCCATACCTGGCAATGCCCTACTCAAGGCTGCATTTAGCTACACAGGCTGCACCACGTTACAGACTGTGGCCTGCACTGCAGTCTACATGTCGTCATGATGTCATGCTGTATTCCATGCCTGGGAATGCCCTACTCAAGGCTGCATTCAGCTACACAGGCTGCACTCCATGTTAGGCACTGTGGCCTGCACTGCAGTCTGCATGTCATCATGGTCTCGCCCTGCATGCCATGTCAGAGAATATCCCACTAAAGCATAGATTCAGCTGCACAGGCTGCACACCGTGGTCTGATTTGCAAAGGTAGTTTACATGTAGTATAGTTATAAGTGCGCAGTGTTTGCATTCGGGGCAGTCTCCGTACTCGTGGCGGAGATTTCACCCGGAGTGTGGGGAGTACGCACTCGTAACTTTACTACACATAAGCTACCTTTCTGAATCGGGCCCTGTGACTTGCACTGAAGGCTGTTTGCATACCATACAGATAACGGGGCTCTGGACTGCAGATTCCAATCTCAGCTGATGTCTGGGCAAGCTACCTGATACCTGCATGGCAGAAACATGCAACCCAGAAAGCATGCACCTTCCAGAACAAGTGACTGTTGTAATGCAGACCACATGAAATGCAGATGACAGGGCCTGCACTGCCAACTGCATATCATGCTGAAAGGGGCTATGCGAAGGACTAGGGCACCGCAAGGGCAACATGACATGCTGGAGACTTGTTGTAGCACTGCAGGCTGAATGCCATGCTAAGACTGGGACCCTCACTGCAAGCTGCTTGTCATACTACAGACTTGTCATAGCACTGCAGGGTGCATGCCATTCAAAGCTGGGATTCTCTCTGCATGCTACATTTCAAACTGAAGACATGTCATATTGCTGCAGGCTGCATTCTGTGCAGTCTGAGAACCTCATTGCAAGTTGCATGTCATACTGAAGAATTGTCGTGCACTGCAGGGTGTATGTTGTGCAAAGACTTGTAGCCTCACTGCACGCTGCATATGATGGTGAAGACTTGTCGTGCCCTGCAGACTGCATGCCGTCAAAAGACTGGGACCCTCACTGCAAGTTGCATATTATGCCGAAGACTAGTCGTGCACTGCAGACTGCGTGCTGAGCAAAAGACTGGGACCCTCACTGCAAGTTCCATGTCATGCTTAAGAATTGTCATATTGATACAGGAT
This sequence comes from Pleurodeles waltl, assembly GCF_031143425.1. NCBI lineage: Eukaryota > Metazoa > Chordata > Amphibia > Caudata > Salamandridae > Pleurodeles > Pleurodeles waltl. Next base: position 662,337,831 of record NC_090451.1, read on the forward strand.
GCATGCTGTGCAGATGGAGACCATCAATTCAAGCTGCATCTCATACAGAAGACTTGTTGTGCACTGCAAGGTGCATGTCGTGCAAAGACTGGGACCCTCATTGGATGCTGCATGTCATGCTGAAGACTTGTGCACTGCAGGTTGCATGCCGGGCGAAGACTGGGACCCTCATTTCATGCTAAAGACTAGTCGTGCACTGCAGACCGCATGCTGTGCAAAGTCTGGGACCCTCACTGTAAGCTGTATGTCATAATGAAGACTTTTCATTGCACTGCAGATTACATGCTGTGCAAGACTGAGGCACTCAGTGCAAGCTGCATGTCATACTGAAGACTTCTTGTGCACTGCAGGGTGCATGTCATCCAAAGACTCGGTCCCTCACTGCATGCTGCATGCCATGCTGAAGACTAGTCATGCACTGCAGGCTGCCTGCAGTGCATACACTGGGACCCTCACTATAAGCTGCATGTCATGCTGAAGACTAATTGGGCACTGCAGGCTGCATGTCGTGCAAAGACTGGGATCCCACTGCACGCTGTATGTCACACTGATGACTTGTTATAGCGCTGCAGGCTGAATGCCATGCAAAGACTCTGACACTCACTGCAGCTGCATGCTTTACTAAGGGGGATTTTCCCTGTGCAGCTTGCTGCATGAAGTGCACTTGAGATACGAAGTGCTATGTAAACACCACAGTAAAGTGCTGAGGCTGGGACTTGGGCCACATATGCAAACCGCAAGCACATACCCTCACACTCTCTGATACTATGCCCATGCTCTACAAAGTAACTAATTTCTAGATACTAATAACAAATGTTACCATTATGGTGCTCAAGGCTACTCATTTATCGACCTCAGAAGTGTGAGTGGCTGAGTGGTACTGTTGTCATACAGACTTTAGAATTACACAAACATATCCCTAATGGAGGAGTACTAGACTGCTGAATTTTCACTCCAGGGTGCCATGCTGAGGTCTCTGGTCTTGAAGCTGTTGGCATCTGAAAAAGGGGTCTGCCAGGTCAATTCTCAGGGACTATGGGTTCAAGGTGGGCTAGACAATCTCTGTGGCAGGTATTGCCATTGTTCCTAGAACCACAGACCCCAATACAACTCACAAAATAGCTAAATACATCCTTTTTAGGTCGAACCTGTGATAGCCTGCGAGACACTAATGTTTACAAAAAGGGGTTGGAGCCCGCTCATTGCTTACCATTTGTTGGCTTCAGTGCCACTCTTCTTTGCAGCCTCCTAGTTAGCCAGCACAGGCCAAGCGTCATATCCATCCCTTCCTGTGGATGATAGGCCAAGCACAGGGTGATTCAACTTAATTAGTGTCCGTACGCTGCTCCCATTGTGACTGAGGTACTATTTCGTTTTTCGGTCCAATTCCCCTCCACCTGTCTGGTATTCTCTCCCTCGTCTCCAGCACCTCCCTGGGTTTGCTTTCCCAATACCTCCTCTCCTTCTGCTGTCTGTTATTGCTGCTCCCCACCCGTGTGTTGCTTCCCACCCCGTTCTTTTAACATATTGCACAGCAGTGTGGTCTGCTGTGCAACATGGCTAAAAAAAAAGCTCTATGACACGGCCAATGCTGGCCGCATCATATTGCTTTCTATTCTCGATTTTTAAAAAATTGTCAAAACCAATAGATCTGTTGGATTTGCCAGTGCTTATTTAGAACGGATCGTTCAGATGCAGCTGGACTGGCCATTTAGGTCGCAGGCTTAAGATCAAGGGGCTGCTTTTCACAGGTGTACAAAATATCATATTTTTTCTTGCATAATCCAATTACCAACTTGGGAAAATACACTTTTTTAGCAAATTGTTGTTTTCTGGTGTCTTGCTTGACTTTTTAAAGCAAGCACCTGCCTCGCATAACACAGGTCTTGTGAGGAACCTTCAGGACAATGATTCGAGCAGAAGAGGACTTTTAGCTAGACGTCTTCTGTGAGAACCTACTTCCCACTAGGCATTTCAAAAGATTTTTTTAGCCAAGGTGCTGGCTCTCTTTAAAAAAAGAATAGATTAAATTCTGCAGCGCGGAATCTGTGGAATTTGTGCAGATTGCACAATGAAAATTTTGCTTCAGCCTTCTAATTTACCAGCAGGTCGGTCAAAGTGATAACCAGGAGCTCAGCCTGGCAGTCAACCATGAGGGAAAACATACAACATTTCTTGGACAGACCCCCAAATCCTCATGGACAAAGTCAGACACTCCCGCCCAACTCACTTGGTGCAATATGGGCCTGGTATTGAATCATTTTCCAGGGTTTCTTTTAGCTTCCAATCCATCACTGATTTAATGAGGTAGACACAGACAAATATTCTGGATCCAATGTGTCTTAGATTCTGCACTTTGTAAATCTGGCATGCGTTTGTTGCAGGAAAAAAGTTAAAGAGGTATTATTTCTATATCTGAAGTGTTTCGTCTGGTCCTGGAGATGTACACTTATATTTACGTTCTTACTCAATTCTTGTAGTGGTCGAGGCAAGTGCACAGTATTTGGCTGTATTTAGGCTGACAACAGATGCCCACTCAACTTTAAAGTTGCCCTCAAACCTTGAGGGGAACCATTTGAATGGAAGGAGACAGGCTTTGATAACGATGGGTGTAGCTGGGTTCTGATTCTGTGAAAAAATCAGTACAAAGAATGCTGGGAAAAGTATCCTATCTCTTGTGTAGTGTTGTCCCTTCCATTGGCCACTGTCTATTGTAATATTGTTGCACTTCTCAGGCTGTATATTGACCTGCTGAACTTGCTCGGTCCAGTAAGAGACACATAATGTATCTCTTATGCTGCATTCAAGTTCATGTTATTTCACACCAGGCATCTGCACTTCGATTTACAATAGTTTGTGCAGTAAGTGTGGAAGAGGGCAGCAGATGAGGATAAACAGGCTGAATGAGTCAGTATTGTCGGATTAACGTTAAGCCCAATGAAGCCCATAAACCTTTTGGCCTATAGACTTAGAGGAGGACGCCAACCTAAGACTACCCCATCTCTAATTTTCCCAGTCACCCACAATATGCAATTTGTGGGGAATCTCTTGGTCCATTAATGACAGTCTACACATATTTATACAGGAAGAGCAAGCAGCCAGTCTCAGCACCCAGGTACAGGCAAAAAAGTTCCTTACTAAAGGGGGGAAGTAGACATGGATGATTATTTGAGAACCAGTTCAGGAGTACCCTTGTTGTCGAAGACATTCTAGCAACTTGTTGTAGATTATCAGAGTGCATGTGTCAGGAACTGCCTGGCACGAGTATGCTGCATAGAAAAATACACCCGCCCGGAGTTCGGTTAAGCATGGAGTGGCCACGGCAAGAGATTTTTAATACGTCCATCTACTTCAGAAATACAAGAGACTAAGCCTGTCCGGTAGAATCCCCGTCATCTAAAGAAGTTAATGGTTAAGAAAGTCCACCAGGGTTTTCATGGGACAATCTAACCCTGTCCTATACAGTAAAGTCTAATCTCCGCAAGGATACAGAGCAATAAAGCAACTTTGGTTGATCACCATTCATGGACATCTGCCACCAAAAGGGCTTATGGTCAGTCTAGATGGATAGGTCTGCCCCAAACAAACTGGGACAGAACTACTTTAATGCTCAAATTATTGTATAAGACACTTGTCACCTAGTTTTGCTCTTAGGGTAGGAGACAACAACTAATGAAAGCCACCTGATGCTCTCCAGGCATGTTGTTATAAAGTTGAGGTCCAAGGATGTCCTTCACGTGTACAGTATGTTTTGCTGCAATCAAGTTTGTATTGTCGTTATTGGACTCTTGCTCTAGGCAAGACTGCTGGTTTAAGGATGACAGCACTTATGTTTATAGGTGACTATGCCAATCCTACAACAAAACGCAACTGTCGTCCAACTCTTCCGGCTAACAAGCAGTACCTCACCAAAACCAAACAGTAAAATGTGATTTGTGGCAGCCTTTACGCATAGACTCAAGAGTATGACATCTCAGGGAGCGGTGTGGTTAAACGGAGATTACCCCTTTCTCACATTAACAACATGTCTCAATCACACACAGGTAATGAAGAAGATGCAGTAGAGTTTCAATAGGTTTTATTTTAGTAAAACTGCAATCTGCGATAAATTGCATGGGCTGCAATGATTAGGATAAGGAACAGAGCAAGAAAGAGAATGGCAAAAGACAAGAGTCATTAATACAAAGACCCCCACCATCTTGCAATATCATGAAATGACATGAAGTGTGTAATATGTCCTAATAGCATAGCATGATAGGCCTAACCTCTAACCTAAAAGAGAGCTAGGTATGTTAAACCTAATCTACCAACGACCTGTCCATGAGAGGAGCCCCCAACCATCGTTACCTTGGAATGAGGTCTCTAGCTCAGACTCCGTAGGAACACAAAGCCTGGGTCAGCGTCAAGGCGACGTGCAGCATCAATAGCAGCAATGGCATCTGATCAGAATCCCTCTAGCTATCTGTTAAAGTGAGGAGTATTTATACGGATCTACTTGGACCCCTGACGTAGATTTGTTCCCAAACAATAGATAACAAGGCGTGCTTGGGATGGTAATTAATATGAACAATTCCCTCGAAAGCATGAAGAGGGAAAGTACCTAAAGTGAACACCTACAGTTTGTTTGTCTTTGTCGCTTGATCTTGACGCCATAGCGCGGTGACACTGATAATGCAAACTAAAACATGGGCCTAACTCAAAACAAGGCAGCCATCTTAAAAGATTTAATTAAATAAATGCACTAAAACAGAGCAAGCTAGGTAGGGTAAAAGTCACTGGGTGACAGGGGTACGAGTCTGCAAGCCACAGGCTAAGCTATCCTGTATCCCATTAAAACAAACTAGGATTCACTACAGTATTATCACTTCTTTGCTATTTATGTGCACAGATATGTTCACATTGAATTCATGTAAATGCTTCCTGTAGGGTTTTATTCTGTGGGATGAGAATCAAATACATGGAACAATTGTAGTCACTCTGTGCCAGATTCAGATTTCGGCCAATGGGTTAGTTGTTCACAAGGGTGACGGATATCCTATCCGCCAAAATAGAAATCCCATTATTCGCTATAGGATTTATATTTAGGTGGACGGGATATCCGTCACCGTTGTGACGGAGTAACTCATTCGCCGAAATCTAAAATCAGGCCCTCTATCATAAAAATGACCTATTTATTAGCAATATGAATATATCTGAAATACCAATGTGCTGCTACTATGTTTACTGGAAAAGTAAACAGGAGGCATTTCAATTATGTTTGCTACACAACTAACTATGTAAGGTGATCTGACTGGTGCCTAGTGTCACCCACCTGTGTTGTTTTCCAGTCTGCAGTTCTCTACCCAAATACCTTTTATGTCATTTGTGTTCCTGTCACTTCTACACAACAAAATTGGCATTATTTCTGTGGTGTGGCCTTGGTTTTATCCATTTAGGTAACTGGCAAATATTCTCCATTTGGCTTCTCACTCTCTCCTTTGCCCCCTAAGGTGATCAAGATCCTTAGATATAAGATAAAAGGCTGCAGGTATTGAGCTGTTGCAACAAACATGGGGTGGGGTCATAAAAGCTAATAACACTTGTAGAAAGCCATGGATATGATCATAAAGGGCGATAATCATTGGTTTACTGGTTGCAACCAACTTGAGATAAAAATATTAAAGACGAAAGCCCTAGGTTCACACTATCGTACCAGGTGATACTATCATAGCATGAAACCGGTTGCATATTGAAGTCCCAAATTCATTCTTCTCCCTAGTGCCAAGTGTAGCTGTGATCATCCAGTAGCCACTTGTGAAATCCAGGGTACTCAAATATTTCCCAAAACATAGTTTGCCCACAAGCTCACATGCCTGGGGAATCAGATTGGCAATTGTCTTTGTTACCTCTTTAAGACCATAAAAGTCACTGGTCCTTCATAGCACCCAGGTAGCATTGCCGCCCAGTCATACTGTTAGTTGACTATCCCCTGACTCACCAAGGTATGCATTTCATGCTTGTGCATCAGCTGCCCCGTTGTTGCTGACCTCAGGTTTTCTTCAGAAAACTTTTTTCTCAAAGTGGAACCCGGATTCATGTACAAATGTTCAAGAGGGATAACGCCCTTGCCTTTATTCAGCTGTGCCTTAACGTTTGGGGATGGCTGGATCCGTACCGCCTCAGATATGAGAAAACAAGATATTACCTATGATCTCCACACCAGCACATGTATGAGTGGACAGAAATATATCTCCCACTGATCAACCCGAGTAAATAACTATCATAGTTGGGTCCTGAAGAAGGTGGATTTTGAATTTTCCTTTGCCCACCAAAATGTGCGTTGATTGCTTTTAGGGGTGATCCTAGCCCACAACACAACAGTGATTGAAGTCATTTTCCTGCAGACAATTTGTGGTGTATGTGGGGTGTGGCTGGGATTGGTGTGAATGATGTATGTGAAAGGATGTGTTCTGTGAGTAGAGAGTGGATTGATGCATGGGGGTAAAAATGATGTAGCAATATTATCACTTGGTGTACTGATACAGGTTTTTATGTGTTTGAATATTGTATAAATATACTGTGGAAAAATGAAGGAAATTATAATAGATTTGATGATTTGGAATCAGTAAATAAAATATTTTTTGAAGAATTAAATGTTTAGTAATGAAAAACAAAAAGCAAATAAAAATTATGAACATGCATAAATTGTCACATGGTTGAGCTTGTTTTGATCAGACCATTATGCAATTTGAGTCATTGAAGAAGCAATCCCGCCCATGTGGGATGATGCGTTTTGTTTAGATCCTGTCACCTCAGCCATTGGTTTGCAGGTGGTATGAGGTGGAAAGCAAGTAAGTTACAGTACTTCCTTCAAAAACACATTTATGTAGGTCAACATGAAGTCCGTTCTGTGGTATTCAACCACTTGTCATGAGAATCCACCATGAAAAAAATATACCAGTAAGTGTCTTGGCTACTAAAGGGCTATTGAGCTACTAAAGGGCTATAGCGCATGTGTGCACCTCTCATGCACACATGCGCTACTCACACACACCACAATCACACATTCATTGGGCCCAGATGTGACTGGTTACATGGATTTATGCTTGGAGAGCCCATGGACAGTTATCAGCTATAGGATGCACGTAAAAAGGCATGTTCTTCATGCCTATTAATTATCTGACCCCAAAGATAATCCATGTCATAGCCTGGCCATAGGGAAGGTAGTTGATCATTAATAAGTAAGCACCACTGTCAGTTTACCCATATAGCCCATCATAGTCTAGCAGTCTTACTGCTTAAAGACTCACCACTGGCAGGGCAACAGGTATTTGGGCTCTCTGACATGTTTGTGAGTGTCGGCTTCTATGCGTGTGGTCTCTACGCTGGTCATCTCAGTCCTGGTTAGGTTTGTGTTTTGCTTTACTTTTGCCGCCCTAAGTGCGCCGGGTATGCCCAGACGTGGGTCCCGGGCTCACTGTGCCACTGGATTCAAGCTAGCCTGGCTGATGAGGGGTGAAACCCCGAAACCGGTCCCAGGATGCTTGTTTCCGGTCCAGGGAGAACCTGGCCTGGCAGTTCGGGCTGGACTGTTCCCATGAGGAACAGGGTCAAGACTGATATGCATATGGCAGGGTTCAAACTGGGGTGGCATGGTGAGCAAAATAATGGATGGATTAAACCCAGATCTGTGACTGGGGGAGAATGTTTGATTGGTTCCGCATTCCGTCCATCCAGTTACGCTATCCCACAGCGTTTGTGTTTTGCTTAGGTTGCAGCAGCAAGCTGTTTCTACTGTTGGCCATGGTGGTAGTAGACCCACTATTGAGTGATGCTGGTTCTGTAGGAGAAGTTGGATAATTGTGGTTCAGGTACGGAAGCCAATGATTTCAGAGCCTTTGTTCTTTCGAATGGTTGAACTGCATGGTGTGGTGATCTCAGAGGTGGTGGTATTCGTGCTGCAGGAGCTGATGTCTTCAGTTCTGGATGGTTTGCTGGAACTAAATATCTTAACATCAGTAGTGCTGCATGAGCAGGTCACCTTGATCATGTCAGTGCTGCTGTCTTCAGAGATGCTGATTGCAGCCACATGATCTCCGTTCTTCGAACTGCAGTAGTTGGTGGTCATGGTCCTGGTTGGGTCGCTAGAGATGGGAACTTATTATCGGTGCGACTGATACTGAGCAGTGTGTTGGTGATCACAGTAGTGGATGGACTGCACAAGCTGGTGTTTGTGGTTCTAGTGTGCAGAGGTTATAGCCTGTAAAAATGATTGTCTGTTTTAATACTGATTAAATCAACAATTCAAAACAAAACACACAACACAGAATAAAAAGTTCTATTTAAAACTGTAGCCTAAACAGCTTCAAATCAACACCGAGGGCTATCAATCCCAAACAAATGCATGAGCCAATGCTACCCAAAGTCTATAAGATAAGTGCGATCTCAGTACTCTAGCACATATATTCAACAGAATGACCCAATGTTATGCTATAAGTAAGGGCTATTCCATGGGCCTTCAGATCTGAAGTTGTCTTGGTGCTCCAGGTCTTTATAAGTGAGAAGGAGAAATCCGTCATGAAAACATGCTTCGTGCACTGCATCCCTGCATTTTCTAGCTTCCTAACTTTCATAGTTAAAACAAGCATTTACAATGCAACGGGTCTCGCGTTTGCTCATGTTAGAGCTGATCGCGTTGTAAACTCCTAACCCGACTTTTCACCTATCGGGCAAAAGTGCATTTGTGTACACAACCGGAAAAAGTGAAATTAACTATGTAAAGCACTCAACTTCTGCCAAGCGAGATCGCGCTCGTAAATTAGAGAAAAAGAAGTCCACGAGCCCGATGGAAAACAGCGAGCCTCGCATGTTTTCTTTACTTGGTCGCTGCGCTCGAGGAGGGCTAGCCACCGGAAAAGGCATGACGTATGCTTGCCTTCGACTAATGAAAGCAAGCAGATTTTATTAGGCAAGCCCACGAACCAATAAAAAACACTGATGTGAAGTTGACAGGGCTCCGAGCCCTTTTCTAAATACAAAAGCGTCTCGCTGCGATACGCATGCGCGAGCGCATGCAACGCAGGCTCGACCCTAAAAAATTAGTCAAACATCTTGGAAATATAAATTTTTACTATTTTATTTTCTTTATGTTGTTGTAATATTTTCTGATAGTCATGCTCTGACTGTGAACAAGGTCGTTTTTCCTTATTAGTATTTTAGGTGTACGGAAGCCAGGAGACCTTGGCTGCTGACTATTTGGGAATATCTTCCATGGCAGGGGAGGTACCTCTCCCATGATGCTCTTGTCAGGTTTGGTGAAGATTTGTTGGTTTTCGATATTTACCTGGATCTTGTCCTGAAGAAGCTGTACTTTCTCAACACATAATAAACAACAAATTGGTGTCCAAAGTAGATCACTAAGCTTTACCATACCTGCAATTGATATCTTAACAATACGTTTAGATCAATGGATGGCATGCAACAACTTTGTGATGTTGAAGCAAGTATTTCTCTCATACAGAACTGAAAACACTAGATATTTGACATTGTAGACAACACAGATGTTGTGTAACCAAATGAGGAAATAGATCAGTAGCCAGAGGAAAGTGTAACTTGCATTCTTTAATTAACAAGGCGTTTGTTGAAAGGAAGCAATACACTGGGGCGGAGAAAATACACATCTCTTGAGAAATTAATCAGTCGTCAGGGGTGAAGCTTTAGGGTTGTCATCCTTTGCTTTGGAACCAGCTGAGTTCACCCATGGACTGCAGAGTCAATTGACCACTAGGGTGCTTATTCTGAATTGAATGATAATTGGACATCAGACAAGTGGCTGATATCCCATTCTGCAATCTCTCTGGTACCCCACTGCATTTAAAATCTGGGTCACAGTGCAAGTAGTTTTCCTGACATTGGAGCCAATGGTGACTCTACCATTGGGAAACTTCTTAAGGTGGAAGTATTGTCAGTACAAACACGTTCAGAGGGGTTGCCTAATTAGTAGACTAACATAGCAGAATGCTGTGAGAATAGCTTCAGGCTGCTTCCATAAGGTTTGATGCTGTATTGTGTAAAGTTGCATTTTAGAGTAAAGAGGTTCTGCAGTGAGCGTACATTATCTGGAATGATTATCCCACAGGTGTGAGTGGTCAAGAGTCAAAAATTCTGTACCAGTGAAGATGTTCCAGGATCTAATGTACTTATTTCCGATTGATTATGAAGGTATTATATATAATGTTATCTTCTTACAGTGTTACTTTTATACAAAAAACATCCTTGGTATTCATGACACATATAGTGTGGCCTGATTTGCCATTGTATGACCCATGAATATGTATTAGTTAGTTTAAACTGTGTTTGGGTAGTGGCTCTTGTGCATTTGTGGTCCCACTGCAGCGGTATGACCCACTTTGCCCGTGCCCTTTTTCAAAGAGTGTTTGCATCTCATTAGCATCTGTGCCAGGTTGGCTGCTGTATGAAAGCATCTACAGATTGGGGCGTGAATTTGTCCTGTGACTATTTATCACTGCTGAACTTTAGCTATTGATTTTGAAAATGTTAGTTTGTACCAGCACCTAGTGTAATGTGTTAATTGGATGTAGTTCTTGGGTTCGAAATTTGAAAAGTTTCCTTAGGAATTTTCATTATATTTTTAAATTGGCAGTCAGTTAAATGGGGCAAGGGATGAAGCAAGTTTCAATTCCTGTAATTTTATCCAAGGATATAGGGTGTTAACAGATTTATTCACTCTATACTGCAGATTTCGTTGAATGGTGTGGGATTTACTCAGGTATGTAGACTATATTTACAGCTGTATGATGCAGATCCTGAAATGAAATGCTTAGGAATGCACAGTCCGTTTGGCAGTAAATGTCAAAATCATAAATAAATCAATAGAAGACTGTTCCCTATTTTCCAGTTCATGAACCAATCTTCTGATTAGCACAGGTACACCAGTGTGCTTGGGGTTGCTGGATTACAAGGTGTTTTCTGGACAGTCTTAAAAAATGTGCACATGTGACACCTTTCATATCCACTTACAGTTCCCATACTTTGTGAGAATTGTATTATATTAAAAGGAAGGTCGAGGGCAAGTATGACTCTTGAGTACCCATATTGGTGGTCTTTTGTAGCATGACAACCTGTGAGACTGTTCACGTTGGAGAACAAAATATAGGGCAGTAACATGCACTTCAGCCAAAAAGCAGTTATTTCCCAGTTTCCGTCTGTTTTAGTTACAATGGGAGTCTTACTAAACGTGGTAGAAGTGATCAGAAGAGAAGGCCCTGCCGGAAGTGGTTTTGTGGAGTGAAAGATAACATTGCAAAGCAGCGCAATACCAAATAAACCAATATCTGTCCAGTCATTAAAGGAGATGGCTCTTTAATTGCATTATAAAAACAAACATTACTAATAAGGAAAAGAATCAAAATGTTGGTCTAAATTTTATTAACCATTTAAATGAAAAGACCATAAGACCTCTAAATGGCTAACAGAACCCAAAGCTACACCCAGAACTAGTATTTCAACATTGAATAAAGTTATAGCTAGTAATGTCAGCACAAGAACTGCAATGTTGCGTCAGTTTCCAGAAGTATTTTTAATTACAGGGTTTTCAATAACAGTTGTATTCTGGTGTAGTCCAAGGTAATGAAATTTGTTCTAAACTCCAAAGATGGCACAACCCAAAACAGTTCTTTGTAGTGTTTTGTGGCTTCCTGTTGGCTGAGCGAGTGAGCCTAGAGTGTAGCACACACTCAAGGTTATGACGTTTTAAATCCAGTTGCTTTCTCATCTGATTTTTCACTCTTTTCCATGGATCATGATTTCACAATGAAGAATTAAGGCAGGCTGCGCCCACGGTAGATAACCCACACTCAGGGGCTCTGGGGCTAGCTTCTTCGGGTTAATGTTATGCTACCTCCTGGCAGTTGGATTCCCCTCAAATATAGGGCAGATCTGAGAGCTGCCAATCCGGTACCCCATAAGCAGGTACATCCTCACTGTGGCAAAGTGCAGATGTCTCTGGTCTGGGAGAGCCCTTGAGGCTGGACTGATGCAGGCCTGCTTCAAACTCCACAGGACTCTCCCTAGCCAAACCAAGAGGTAGACAAGCAAGACAGGAATATCACATTCATATCGGACAAACCAGACAGACACAGCAGCCTGGCACCATGGAGTCAGAGATAAAGGTATCCCTAAAAAATATTTATTTACAAGTTGAATCCTAATTCTTGCATTTGAGAGCAGGGAAATGTCCTTCGCCAGTGGAGGAGTGTTGGGGTCCGCCACCAAACTGGGAAATCTTTCAACACTTCAGAGTGTGGCAAATTAAGTAGGATCAATGTTTATCCACACCTGCGAAACATCTCAAAGACAATTGTATTCTGCTCTTTCTTTGGCGCTGGAAGAATTGAAGATCTCTCAGCAGGCTTCCCTGCCAGAGGCAATGCACAATCCATCCACTTTATGGGACGGAAAGGGATTCTGGTGCCCCTCATGGTCACGCCAGCTCTGTTGCCTGAGGTCTCAGCCAGTCCTAACACTCATGATATGGAAGAGACAACCGCTGGGTCCGAACTTCAGATCCTCACTCTAGCCTAACCTGTGGGAAGGCCCATAAGAAAGTGTCAGGGCCCTGTGCTCATGCTTCATTATTTATAGCCGATGAAGCAGGGCTGCTGTATTTATTAACTGTGAGGCATTCATCATGGCTAATACTGGTAGATGGCATAACATTCTGTAAGTTTGCTGACCTGGGCCCTGCAAATCGGCTGACATGCCTGGCTGTGTACATAGGTCCATGCGGATTACTAGAATAAATTAAAAGTAATAGTCCTATGCATAGCAGAGTACTGGTGAGGAGGGAGTGAGGGACAGGGTATGATCCTCACACTCAGTAGAGGTGCATATGCCACTGAAGTTTCAAACATCTCCTAGATATCGTAGGAAGATAGGCAAGTGTGATAGGACATTAAAAAAATGACGGAATATCCTACGGTCTGCTATGCTTTACTATGGGACCTATTAAAGTTGGCATTTCTTTAGAAGTCTTGTGTCCATCCTAAATTTCTCCACCGGGAAGTGCCAGGTCTTTGAAATTTGGAGAGGTAAATATTTCCTCAATAGAAAATATCAACCAATTTCTGGAAACCTTCTCCAGAGCCATTCCTGTAAATTCTGGTCTTTTGGGGATCCTGACCATGTATTATTTTTACATCTATTACAGAAAAAGCATCAGCTGCACCAGAGTTTCTGAGTTAATTTTCTTATAGAGACTAAGAATATGACCAATCCATCAAATGGAGTACCATTAGAAGGTATTTTTACTCTATCTCAGTAAATGGAAAGAACGCCAAGGCCCAATTTACATTGGTTTGGGTGGAAGTGCTAAAAAGACAGGACCACTGAAAGCAGAAACCAATGTGCAATCATTACATTAAGTGTTACATGACGTATGTCAAAATACTTTACTCAGGATTTTCTTATGGGTGGCCAATACTAGCATATGAACAGGAACTCTTTACCGCTGTCTAGCTGAAATAAAGACATTTAAATGGTCATGGTTGTTCAGATTAGGCCAAATTTAGGGCCTGATTTACCTCCTGGCAGAGGGAACACTGTCACAAACGTGATGGATATCCCATTGGCCGTGTTACAATCCCCACAGGATATAATGGGATTGTGATACGGTGGACGGGATATCTGTCACATTTGTGATGGAGTGATCCCCTCCGCCAGGATCTAAATCATGGCCTTAGATTCTTGCGGAGCGGGTACTCCATTGCAAAAGCAAAGGAGTACGTCACCACCAAACTGAACTTTCACCGCCTCCTTTACAGTCGGGCGGAACGCTAACTATGTCAGTGGTAGAGAATACTCCATCTCCACCACAGACATTCTCCTCTGACAGCCTGACGGAGAAGGGCCGTCGGTGTTTCGCCATTTGTCCACCTGCCCAATTTAGGGTGAGCTGACAAATTGCCAGTTTTTACTTTCATACACGCTGACCAAAACGTGCCAATAAGCGAAAGTAAAAACATTTCAATGACTCCCCACAACGCCATGGGAGAAAATTCCAATCGTGAGGGGTTGTTGCTTTAAAAAAAAAAAAAAATCCAGATTTAGGGGTTGTGATTTTAAAAATGAAAAAAAGATATTGAAAGTGTGCTGTTCGGCACCGTTATGTTGATAGAGCCACCTAGCATGCTTTAAGTTCACTAACAGGCACCCCCGTGATGGAGTTCCTGTCAATGTAAGAGATGCCTGCTGGGGTGGCAGATATCTCTAAATCAGGAGCATGGTTGCTCCCTCAGAGCAACAAAATGAATAACCTACTCTGCAATCTAAATCAGCCTCATACTCTCAAATATATTATACTTATTGCTAATAATACTGGAATTACTGAAAGGTCTGCTGTGGTTATATCTTATTTAATATCCTTTATTTATTGACAATATAATGAATTATCCAATTCTAGGAAGTTACATGAAATATAGTTTGCTTAACATCATCAATACATATATAATTTACCTCAGTGGTAAATATCTAAAATATAGAAGCCACCCCTAAAAAAGTATATCTTCAGAATAGTCAAAACCTCAGTTAGTAAATGTTTGCAGACTGTTGTGGCCATCCCACACAAAACAAGATATTAAACACTAAATATTACTTATATGGGACAGATTGAGGCTCACAAAGAGTAACAGTGAAAGAGAAAAAATGAAAAATATGTAGTCTAATTGTAAATGCCTCAAAAATATACTTTAAAGGATATTACAAAAGGCAATCCAACTGAAAGATTTATTCTGATTGGTACCCTAAAAAGTGAGTTCTTTTGAAACATCTTTCCTGCTGCTTCCATTTATGGTTCTGTCTAGTTGGTAGCATGTTTGTCCAGGCTAATATGGGTGCAGGGTTACCTCACACGCTTTGAATCAACCAGTAGTTAAGATGAGTCGAAATACAGACCTTGATGAAAATTTAACAAGTTAAACTATCACACCTTCTTCAGGGAATACCATGTTTTAAAGAGATTCATTAAATTCTTTTTATGAACCCAACAAATAAGATATGAACATGGCTTGTAATGCAGCATCTCATTTAATACCTCATTTATGAAAGAGGACTGGTTTGGAAAAGGTGTTAATCATAGCTAATGATAATTAAATAATCTGGAAAAATCTGTACAGGTGAAAACAAGTTGAACATCAGGAAAACAAACACAGCTGCTGCTTAGACCGCAACCGCACCAAAATGACAATTCTGACCTGGGAAACTTGGAAATAGGCCGTAAACTGTGTTATCTCAATTTATTTTGATGCCTTACACTAGGGTCATAAGTTGTGCCTATCTTTCTTTTGAGCAATTTGTAGCTACATGCCTGTTCAAATGGTTTATGAGTATCAGCGCAAGCAGCTGGCACCTGAGGAAGTCACCTACGTTTTGAATAGGAAACCATTATCAAGAACACAGTTTTGAAAAACTGACGTCAGAGCAGTAAAACACAGGGCTCAAAACTGCTGATCTGGCTGATGGTGTTCACAGCCTCCCCAGGTCTCAAGAGACCCAAGTGATGCAGTTGAAAGGCAGTTCATGGTCTGCAATTTTTACCTCCTCCTCATGTCTCTGCGGATGCGAGTTCAGTGATCCAAGTGCTGCTTCCACTGCTAGCCAAGGTCTGCCCAAACCCACGCTGAACAGGGATTCAGGGCTGTGCGAATGAACATCTCTCGCAGAGCCGCTATCAGAGCAGTGTCATGTCTCTGCTCCCTGAATCAGAGCAATGAGCGTACCACTGCGTGTGGTGAGTGTGGGAAAGCACATAAGATCAGAACACAATACTCGGGGGACTGGGAGCACGTCCAGGTCCAGCATACAAGCTCCTGAAATGTACATGTATACAAGTGGAGTATGCAGTGCCTAATAAATCAGAAAGGGAAACAGACCAGGCAGTAGGTCAGGATGGGTCTGAGCAAGCAGATCAGGGGGCCCTCACACACCCAAATGGCTGTCATGGTTCATCATTGGGCAGCTGCTCTTGAGATCAGCACTGCAATGTCCAACGGGCCCCTCGAGGGGGCTCTTTGTTAGAGACACTGTGATGAAGTGTAAGTGGAAGTGCTGTGTTTGTAGATTGGTAAAATAACTAAAAGAGACCCTAAAAGGTTTAATTTGTGGGACCTCTTGTTATAAATAAAAACGAAGAATGGCTGTGTTGGAGACAATGATCCGGTACAGCTCACAAGAAGGTGAGGATGTCTGTCAGCATGTGCCATGTAAAACCCCAGCGGATCTGGGCACTTCATCAGGCCCATGTAACCTAATCTACCAACAATTGAGGTTATAGTAGTAGTAATTAGCAACAATCCCTAATTTCAAAAAGTCACCCTCAAACTGTAGGGTATACCTTATGATATCTAAAATCCGAGCTGCATTGGAAAAGAGACATATAGAGAGTGAGAGTTAAAAAAGGAGGGTATTTAGCAGAACATACCCCATTGTCACAAAGCAATGCATTAGACAATTGAGAAAATCTATACCGTAGGTAGGATAACGCTTCTCAGTGAGCATAAGGTATACCGTACACTTTAAGGGCGACTTTTTGAGATTGGTTATTGTTGCTTTGTTTTCATTTATAACAAGAAGTCCCACGTATTCAAACTTTCAGTGTTTCTCTTAGTTATTTTTATACCACACTTACACCAATCTACACACAGCACCTCCACTACCACTTCATCATGGTGTCTTATTCAAAAAGACCTCAGGCAAAAAGGCCCCTCAAGGGGCCCTTTGGACATTGAAGGTCCGGCCCAACAAGGAGCTGCCCAGTGATGAAGAATGATACCCATCTGTGTGTGTGACAGCTCTTGCTTCTAAGCAATCAGATCCTGACCTGATCTGCTGATCAGATCCAGACCTCTTTGCTCAGACCCATCCCAACCTCCTGCCTGTTCTGTTTCATTTTCTGAATCTTTTAGGAACTGCACACTCCACTTGCATACAAAGCACAGAAGGTAGTGGAGGATGGTGGCAAAAAGGCAGGTACCAAATCTTTGAGGAGTTAGTGAGAGAAATTATAAAGGTAGTGTTGGAGGGTGGTAGGATGGCTTTATCAAAAAAACACATTGGGATGGGTTTGTAGGTGAATTTTCAAGGCGGAGGGTGGCAAAGCACCAGGTACATTTTGTGGAATTTTGTGTAATTTGGATAGTGGTGTTACCAACAACAGTGGTACCTCGGGGTTTCAGGATGCCAGGTATATTCTATATATTTGAGGGAGGAGAAAGCCCTAATAGTGTCAAAAGTGGGGTCAGGTGTCCTCCAGCCACCCTCACTCTCACCATTCTTGTATATTCAATGTCACTTGTAACCCCTTGATGGAAACACCCGTCATTATTGACAGCTAGCCACCTATAACTCTATGTTACCTATGCATGGTCACAGGCCAGCATACAGACACAGATGGCACTAAGGAGGAGCATGATGCAAATGCCCTTGTTGCAAATAATGATTCTAGAGACATCCACGCAGGTGCTCCTCTCCTCAAGGTAACTCCCACAGCACTGACTCCTAATTGGAGTCCCTGCAAATTCCCTAGCAACATCACTGGGACCACAGCACCCCATCCTGTCAACATCCCTCAATGATATTCCTTTGTACTCAAATTAGAATTATTCCCTATTAGCGGTACATGTTTGACCAGGCAAAAATGAAAGGAAAATAATCCACATGGTGTGAGCTATAGCAAAGCTCTTGCAATTACAACATTGTGCAAACAGGTGTTTGCTACGCGGTTTTAGTTTAAACAGACAATTGTAATTGAACCCTTTTCCAATTGCTTGCACAGAATCTATGTTGATAACCGTGTCCATTGCTTGTGCACAACCTCTGAGGGTGGTGAGGGTTGTACCCCAAGAATTCACCCCAGAGCTCAGCTCCCAAGTGCATGATACATGTGGATCATTACTGCAAATTAAGCTAATATTTATCAGTTTATTTAGACACAAGTGGACATCTAACCTTTATTATGAAGGATATAAACAATTTAGATGAGTGTCTCTTAAATATACAAAATGCAGATTCACTCTGTTTATCTATCATTTCGGGTGACAGTCTGCTTTTGGCGAGCTGCCATTTTCTTTCAGCATTTTAATGAGGTTTCAAGCCTTTTGCCTTTGTCTTGTACCTCAATTTTAGGGTTTTGGCCACATGCCAGTGTAACAGGCCCTCATTTGTGACCACAGTGTAGTTATAATGCTAGCCTGCCGCCTTGGTCTGAACTCTCGGATTTGGTGACTAATGGGCTTTAGCCTGTTCACTTTCTCTTCGCTCTTCACTTTTCCTGAAAGGCTGCTTGTGACCTCCTGCAAGAGGCCGGCCCCTCAGTTCTAATGATGCTGTCCTGCCCCTCAGATTTATTTACAGTGTGGTGATGGCCAATGTTGGATCTCCCAGTTTTAATGACAGTGCTGGGGCCCTTTGCTTTAATGGAGAGTTGGCCAGCTGCCTGTGACAAATTACCTAAAAGGACTGGATTTCAGACTTGAAAATGCAGGTAGAGTCCACTATGACCCAGGGAGAGGCGAAGATACAGCATCAATCAGCAAATCATGGAGAACCAGGGAAGGCAAATGCTTGATAGAGTCTCCAGTAGTGGACAAAGGCATTAATCAACATCATGCTCTGCATCCGGGCATCAGCTCACAAAACAGGGCAGCTGTCAGTCTAGGCCAATGGTGAAGAGGTCCACCTCTAGTGTACTATAAAGCAGTAGGAGAGACTGAAAGGCATGAGGCTCCAGCATTTAATTGCTGGTTTTCAATCAGATTTCTCGAGTACCATTTGTTGATGGTGCTGGCGAGGCCTGAAAGGAACTCTACCTGGAAGGTGAGGCGTTTGTTTGAGGCAATAAGACCAGAGACCCTTGCCCAGAGCTGCTAGGTTGTATGATCTGTTCCTACTCAGCTTGTTGATTTGACAGGCAGCTGAAATTGTATCCACCCATAGCAGAAAGGAGCAATGAAATAATCTCTGACAAGGCTCTTTACAAATCAAGTTCCAGCCCAGAAGGTGACATGGAGTGAAGATTCGATAGTGGAGTCCTTGTGATGTGCAGCCCTCGACATTAGTATCCCAACCCAGCCTGCTGCCATCTGCATATAGGATTTTATCAAGCTGCAAGTCAAAGATGGAGCTCCTATTCCATGCCTCCACATTGGTCAACCACCATTGCAGTTTCTTCATGCTACTGGCATCCAGAGGGATCAATACTGCATAGCTGAAATCCCCATCTGAAACACGAGATATTCAAATGCTGACGAACTCTGTCACGAAGAGGGCCAGGTAAGGGTCATTCAGAGTGCTGAAGAATGAAGGGCTATCAAAAATAAGTAATACACTGTTCCAACCATGTAAAACAGAAAGTAGTGACCGGGGTCCTAAATTCTAGGAGCAAGAGGCCTCACACACCCATAGGGTGTCATGCTTCATCATAGGCACTGCTCCTCGTCAGACCGGCGCTGCAATGTCTGACGGGCACCACCCCGATGAAGGGCTATGACTCGTTTTAGGTGCCTGAGTGGAAGATGACGTCTCTGGTCTAGCATCTGCAGGAGTTCTTACTTCAGACATCTTATCTTCTTGCTCTGGAGTTTGAACTGGCACAGGCCAATGCTGTCCACAGTGAAGCAAAGGAATTCCATCTCTTGGGCGGGAGCATGGATTGACTTCTCAAAATTAACTGGGACATCTAGGTAGAGAGGGAAAGGCACATTGTACTGCAGGTGTCTAAAAAGCAAGAGAGGGCACTGAGCCATCGGAAGAATATCATCAAGATGAATAAGACCGAGACTGTGCAACAGAATAACCACAATACAGTGCAGAGAGATATGTTGATGCACCATTCAGTTGGTGACATCCAAGGCAACTGTCAGGAGATTTATGCCTTCATTCTAGAAGAGATGGTAAATAGCGCATTTGTGGAGGGGCTTGATGTTGACAATGGAGTTCAAGTCTTTGCGCTTCTTGTGCACCAGGAAAAATCGAACTGACAAACGTCAGAGAAGCGGAAACAACTGCATGCTTCTTGATTAGAATGGCCATTTCTAGGCCACCAGGCTATTTTCTTTAGAAGAGAAAAGGTGGCAGGAGGTCTGTGGTGCTCAATGGGGAGATTCAAAGTGTCTGTGTGGAAGCCTGTAGAAACGACACCGGATCACGATGTAAGCAACAGTATTTATTGAAAGCAAGCCCTCTACACGTAGTGTCTCCACTCGCTACCTGCACTGTCCAACTCCACTGCTCGCTATCCCCACTCGTGTTCTACATTCTCTTACCTAGGCATCAGGAACTAGGATACCAGGATGCTACTTCATCCCTTCTAAACAATATTGCAAAATCATTCTACTGAACTGAACATTTAAATAAACTGATACTCAGAACTATTTACAGAGAATAAGCTTATATCATCTATGTGTTCCAGTATGTTCCTTCCATTAAACTACTGTTGATGACTCTAAATGGTGCTCGCATGCCAACTTTTACATTTGATTTTTTTGACCATTAAGTTTACTTTTTTCAATTTCATAAAAATCACAACAGCTAAAAGAAGCGTATTTACAACCTCATTTCAAAATCATCAAATTCCTTAGGTAATACAATAGATCTGCCACCTCTTGTTGTCATTTTAGCAACATAATTAACTAGTGCACTAATGCTCTTACCGCTTCGGTACATTCATACGTATACCCCTGTTCCCAGTCTGGTTTGTATTTCCAACCTCATCCCACAACCAATCCATTGAAATGGTAGTACTCTTTCCCCTTTCTGCATATCTTGCCAATCTAGAATGTTATTACAACTGGACATTCTACTAAAATGGCAAACATTCTTGTCACTTAACAATGCTGATTTGTTATACACTTATTCAACTTGCAATGGCTTAGAAAACTTGCTATCACCTTTAATAGGTTTGTGACCCTTTTTTACTCTCACCCAGTCTCCGGGTGTTAAATATTCTTACTTAGCTCCATGTTTTTTTTTATCATAGTAAGTTGTATATACTTCCTACATTTTTATTATGTTAGCTCTGACCACTGATGGGGACCAATTACTACACATCTTCATATTCTTCCAAGCTACATTGTCTTTGGTAAAATAGTTCTCTCCCCCTCACATACCCAAATAGACTATATCCAGTTCCCGTAGCTGATATCCTATAGGCCCAAACTATTATTCAGCTCTTTTACCCGATCTCGTTTTGCATTGATAGCAGCTTGTATGCACCCCATGAGCATCTTACTCAAATGTTCCACAATTCCATTCCCAGCAGGATGGTAAACGTTTTTTTTTTTACTTTTATCCCATTCCTGCTTAGGAATTTCTAATATTTATTTGATTTGATAAATATTAGTATGCTCTTGGGAATGCATTCTCTTAAGAACAGTCTTTCTAGGAAAGAAAATAACGGTTTGGCATCAATTACTTCTACCACTTCTGTCTCCGGCCATTTAGAATTATGGCCAACTACCACTAGAATGTACTTGGATATCCCCCCAGCCATGAAAAATGGGTCCAAGAATGTCTATACCTATTTCTTCCCACAGATGTTCTGGATACCTCATTTCTCCTAGAGATGGTCTAAAAATAGATTGGGCTTTATCTGAATTGGCACAAATCTGGAAATTCTTTACAAACCTTTCTGCTTCCACATCTAATCTAGGCCACCAATATATTGATTATACTCTTTTTTAAATTTCAATATGCCCAAATGTCCTTCATGGTTTATTTCTAATATTGCAATTCTTAAATCTTTGGAAGGAACTACTTTATCTCCTCTCAGTACATACCCAGTTTCATCAATAGATAGTTCATCCTTAATTTACTACCATTTTTTGCATTCTTCACATGTTTGTTCTTAATTGGCCAACCCTTGACAATAAATTCCTTAATTAATTCTAAGGCTTCATCCTGTCGGTATTTTGTCTCCCACTCTTCTTTTAAAAAGCGTTTCCACCTTCTTCAACTACTGCTACACTGCAGTCAACCCATTCTCCTTTTACATGTTCAATATTTGGTAAAGGTAAACGGCTTAAGTAATCTGCTATTTTGTTCATCTTCCCTGGAAGATATTCAACATCATATAAAAAACTCCAGTAACCTTAAACTCATCCTAGCAATACCTGGTGTTGCTTTAATGGAGCCCTCTGATGTGAGAATTTTAACTAATGTTTTGTGATCCATTCGAATGTACTGTCTAAATGTTTCCATTCCCCATAGAGCGACTAACATTTCTTTTTCAATCACAGAAAAATGTCCTTCTGATGGAGAAAATGACCGCAACGCAAAAGCTACTGTACTTTCTATACATCAATTTCAGTTAACACAGCTCCCAAACTTTTCCCACTGGCATCTGTGGTGATAACGCAGTGTGATCCCATTTCAAATCCTTGCAAAGGAACAGCTGTGCTTAATTCTTGTTTGATGTTTTCAAAGTCACTTTGTAACTCTTTATTCCAATAGAATTCCCTTTTCGCCTTTAAAAGTGGTCTCAGTCTGTACATTTTCGGGGCAAAGTTGTTTACACATTTAGAATAGAATTCTGTTAATCCTAAGAAGGATCTAACTTCATCCTTGGATACGGGAGATGGTGCATCTTCAATTGTTCTAATGATGTTGTTCTTGGGTGAAATTCCTACACTACCTACTTCATGACCCAAATATGCTACAGAATTTAAAGAGAATTTACATTTTTTAAACTCTGCTGTCAAGGGATTATCAGCTAGTATTCCCAAAACCAACTCTAACTTAGCATCATATTCTTGTTTATCTCGGCACATCACCAGTATGTCATCCTGGAAGTACTTCATCCCCTTGATGTTTTTGAAAAAAGTTTCTATATTAAGCGTTGGAATACTGCAGCCGCTGACACAAGGCCAAATGGCATATGAGTGAATCTGTGACATCCAAAAGGGGTTATGCATCACTAGAAGGATGCAATTGGGCCTGGTGATAGGCCAAGGTTAAATCAATAGTTGAGAACCATTTGATGTGCTTAGTTTTAGCCTGGGCAATGAAAATCTGTCAATTACAATGTTCTTATTCAGATCTCTATGATTGATGGATAACCTTAGATGCCCATCAGATTTCTGAACTACTACAAGGGGGGCAACCACTCTGCACACTCTACTGGTTCTATCATTCCTTTACTTTCTAAAATGTCCAACTCTTTCATGACATTCTCTCTAATTCTCATCTATATATTCCTAACCTAGTGAATCAATGGCACTGCCCCTTCTTTCAGAACAATCTTGTGGACAAATCCACCCAGTTTCCCTATTTCACCAGAAAATTCCTTTGATAATTTCACATAACATAAAAATAATGATAATTATACATAGTCACTTAAATGTCCAGGTTTCTTTGCTACTCTACACGACTTCCTCACTATGATATTACCATATTTACTATTCCCACAGGAATCAGACACACCTCCTTCCAATTCTTCAGAAACCACAGAATTCCCTCTTATTACCACTACTCTGTTAAAATTCCTGATGCGGCGATCTTCGGTTTTAATCGCATTATGAATTTCCTAATAACACGTATTGGTTTGCTGAATATTGTTCCATCACTTTTTTTTGGAAGCAAGCTTAATTACAACTAAGTCTCCAACTTCTACCTTAGTTTCTTTAGCAGCTTTCCTCCCATTCAAATTCCTCTTGCTGATGCTCAGTTTTACAGCTTCCCTTTCCTTCCAAGAGCTATTTAAAATGTATTTTCCTAATCAATTTCATCTTTATTTACCCAACGTAGTTTTACTAATGCATTAGGGAGCCTCCCTTTAAATAGTTCAAAAGGTGCTTTCCCAGTTGTACTATGAGGAGTAAATGAATACATTTACATCTTCTTTTTTACTTCTACTTTCCAGTCCATAGAATTTGTTTGGCTAAGGTAATAGTTTCTTTAATGACCCTATTGAACCTCTCAACTAAGCCATTTGTTTCTGGATGATATAGCGCACACTTCTTATGTTGTATACGTCTCTTGCTTAAGAATCCAGACATCTCTTTAGAAACTAATTGTACTCCGTTATCTGTGAGCAGAGTTTCAGGGTACCCTTCCCTTTCCATTAGCTCTGTTAACAACTTAGTAAAAAAAATTGTTTCTATATTGTGCGTGAAACAAAT
Source organism: Pleurodeles waltl (assembly GCF_031143425.1). Taxonomy (NCBI): domain Eukaryota; kingdom Metazoa; phylum Chordata; class Amphibia; order Caudata; family Salamandridae; genus Pleurodeles; species Pleurodeles waltl. Next base: position 662,361,998 of record NC_090451.1, read on the forward strand.
TTCTGGCCAATGGGGAAAAACATCCAACTCCACAATTATGTATATGGGTTGTCCTTCACCAAAAATTGGGCCAACAATGTTCAAAGCTATAACTTTCCAGGGACCTTTGGGATGCTTCCTGATGATCATAGATGGTGTTCTTGTACATTTAAGGCAAATAAGGCAATCTTGTACAACCCTTTTGATCTGGATGTCCATGCCAGGCCACCAGTAAGATGTACATAACCTCCCTTTGGTTTTAGATATTTCCTGATGTGTCTCATGTGCCAAATTTATCTACTCTAGTCTGAAACTACTAGGAGGTAAAAGTCTAGTAACTCTGAATAATAAGTCCTTGACCGTACTGAGTTCATCCCTTACTCCCCAAAACATTTTGCATGAATCAGAAGCTTGCTTCTAGTTGATCCACACCGTGCATACCAAGGATATGACTTCACACAACACGTTATCTGAGCTAAGTTCCTCTTTCCACCTTTGTTCAGAAATAACTTCACTTTCTAATTCACAGACCCACTCAGTATCATCATCTAACTGTCCAGTGGTTGTCACTTCTGTATCAGCAACTGGGATAAGTCTTGAAAGTGTGTCAGCCACCCCATTATCAGCACCAGGGATATATTTAACCTCAAAATTATATTCTTGCAATGCTATCACCCATTTAGTTAGTCTTCCAGAGATAAGATCAAAACCCTTTTTATTAAAATGTCAACCAGTGGTTTATGATCAGTTCTGATTTCAAAATGAGACACCCAGAACAATTCCTTCACTGCCCAATGTACTGCAAGAGATTCACTCTCTATTACTGTAAATCTAGACTCTGCATCCTTTAGTCCTCTGGAAATAAACAGTATGGTATATAAACCATTATTGCAAGACTGCTGTAACACTGCTCCCAAGGCTTTCATACTGGTATCAGTAGTGTTGATATATTTTTTCTTTGGATCAAAATTTCTCAAATTAGGTGCTGCATTAAGTTCCTTTTTAATTTTTTCAAACTTGTCTTCACATTCTGAGTCCCAGCTAAATTCAACTCCTTTACATAAAATTGATCTCATTTTAACATTAAGATCAGCAAAGTTTTCGACAAATTTATTGTAATACTCCACAGCGTCTAAAAACATCATCAATTACTCCTTAGATCTGGGTGAACTCATTTTTATAATCGAGTCCATCAGCTCAACCTTAGGTTTTATACCATCACCAGAAATGTTAAGACCCAGATAGTTTATAGTGTTAGTATGAAATTTGCACTTTTCCTTCTTTAGAGTTAGGTTACTCTCCTCCAATATCCTTAAAATTTCTTTGAGCCTTACATCATCTTCATTATAACCTTTCCCAAAAATGAGGACATCATCTTGATAAATGCAGACACCATCTATTCCTTTCAGGCTTTTTTCCATTACCCTTTGAAAAACAGATGCGGCAGAAATTAGCCTAAAAGGAAGCCTGACAAATCTTAAGGTACCGAAAGGAGTTTTAAAAGACATAAAGTCCCTGGATGACTCCTCCAATTCAACCTGATGGTAAGCTGAAATGAGGTCTAAAGTGCTAAATACTTTCACTACTCCAAGTAGAAGTAATAACTCTGAGATGTTGGGTAAAGGGTATTTATTCACAACTGCATTTTTGTTCAAATGTCTTAAATCTACACATAAGCGTAAGCTCCCATTAGATTTCCTTGTTGCAACAACTGGAGCCAACCATTCTGTACCTTCAACGTTTTCTATGATCCCACTAGTTTTTAGTATAGGAAATGGATTTCTTCTTTCATTTCCTGAAGGAGAGCAATAGGCACACTGCAAACTTTGCAACTAATGGGCTGAGCATTTGCTTTAAGCAACATTTTATGTTTGTAGTCCTTCAAACATCCCAGTTCTTCCCTGAACACATTAGGAAACTCTGATTTTATTTTCTGTAAGTATTCATTATATGAGACTGTTCCAACACAAAAAATCTCATACCTGTCTTTAATGAAAATGGGAGATTTAGAAGTCGGATCAGGCATCACTCCCAAATCTCCTTGATGAAACCAACCCACAATGCTGTCTCCTTTCTTCAAAACATATATTTTCCCTGAAGCCAATCGTCCCTTGTATTCAATTAGACCAATGAAATACCCTTGTAATTTGATGGGCTCACCACCATAAGCACATGGTTTTATATCTGGTTTTAATAATACAACTTTACCTCTCAACTTGGAAGAAATGATTTGAGATACTGTTAGAAATGGGTTTTTTTTGGTTGGCAGTTAGGTTGCCCTCTGTCCAAGCAAGAACCCTCACTCTAGTCAGGGTAAGTCACACACAATCCAAAATCAGCCTGTGCCTCCGGTAGCTTGGCACGAGCAGTCAGGCTTAACTTAGAAGGCAATGTGTAAAGCATTTGTGCAATAAATCATACAACACCATAGTATAACACCACAAAAATACACCACACAGTGTTTAGAAAAATATAGAATATTTATCTGGATAATTGTAGGTCAAAACGATCAAAGTTGCAATACGAATTTGTAAAGATATCACTGAAAAGTGATATTAAGAGTCTTTAAGTCTTTAAAAAGCAATAAAGTGTCTTTCAAGCACAGAGTACCTGGTTTCTGGTGGGAAATCTCCTCAGAGGGCCACAGGAGAAGAGATGCGTGGAAAAAGGGGTGTGTGCGTCGTTTTCCGCTCAGCACACACAGACTTGCGTCGTTCTTTTCCACGCGGGGAAGTCGGGCGTCGTTTTCCGGCGCGCAGACAGTCTCTTTTTGTGGATCGCGGGGATTACCAGATGTCCCGGGTCTGTGCGTGGATTCTCCTGCTTATTTTCCGGCTGCGCGTCGTTCTGCGGGGCTGCGCGTCGAAGTTTCGATCTCACGGTAGGCGTCGCGTCGATTTCTCCTTGGAAGTCGGGCGTCGTTTTCCTTGCGAGGCCGTGCGTCGAAATTTTGGTCTCACGGCAGGCGTCGCGTCGATTTCTCCTTGGAAGTCGGGCGGCGTTGTCCTTGCGAGGCCGTGCGTCAAAGTTTCGCACTCACGGTAGGCGTCGCGTCGATTTCTCCTTGGAAGTCGGGCGGCTTTGTCCTTGCGAGGTTGTGCGTCGAAGTCTCGATCGTCCCGAGGGCGTCGCGTTGATCAGCGTCGGTGTGCGGCGTTTTTCTCGCCGCGAAACAAGCTGTGCGTCGAAATTTTCGGCGCACGGAGCGTCCACGTGAAAGGCAGAAGTCTTTTTGGTCCTGAGACTTCAAGGAACAGGAGGCAAGCTCTATCCAAGCCCTTGGAGAGCACTTTCACAGCCAGACAAGAGTTCAGCAAGGCAGCAGGGCAACAGCAAGACAGCAGTCCTTTGGAGAAAGCAGACAGGTGAGTCCTTTGAGCAGCCAGGCAGTTCTTCTTGGCAGGATGTAGTTTCTGGTTCAGGTTTCTTCTCCAGCAAGTGTCTGATGAGGTAGGGCAGAGGCCCTGTTTTATACTAAGTTGTGCCTTTGAAGTGGGGGTGACTTCAAAGAATCTCTAAGAAATGCACCAAGTTCCCTTTCAGCTCAATCCTGTCTGCCAGAGTCCCAGTAGGGGGTGTGGCAGTCCTTTGTGTGAGGGCAGGCCCTCCACCCTCCCAGCCCAGGAAGACCCATTCAAAATGCAGATGTATGCAAGTGAGGCTGAGTACCCTGTGTTTGGGGTGTGTCTGAGTGAATGCACAAGGAGCTGTCAACTAAACCTAGCCAGACGTGGATTGAAGGGCACAACAAGATTTTAGTGCAAAGAAATGCTCACTTTCTAAAAGTGGCATTTCTAGAATAGTAATATTAAATCCGACTTCACCAGTCAGCAGGATTTTGTATTACCATTCTGGCCATACTAAATATGACCTTCCTGCTCCTTTCAGATCAGCAGCTGCCGCTTCAACAGTGTATGAGGGCAGCCCCAATGTTAGCCTATGAAGGGAGCAGGCCTCACAGTAGTGTAAAAACGAATTTAGGAGTTTTACACTACCAGGACACATAACTACACAGGTACATGTCCTGCCTTTTACCTACACAGCACCCTGCTCTAGGGGATCCTTAGGGCACACCTTAGGGATGACTTATATGTAGAAAAAGGGGAGTTCTAGGCTTGGCAAGTACTTTTAAATGCCAAGTCGAAGTGGCAGTGAAACTGCACACACAGGCCTTGCAATGGCAGGCCTGAGACAAGGTTAAGGGGCTACTGAGGTGGGTGGCACAACCAGTGCTGCAGGCCCACTAGTAGCATTTAATCTACAGGCCCTAGGCACATGTAGTGCACTCTAATAGGGACTTACAGGTAGATTAAATAGTCAATCATGGATAAACCAATCAATAGTACAATTTACACAGAGAGCATATGCACTTTAGCACTGGTTAGCAGTGGTAAAGTGCTCAGAGGTCAAAAGCCAACAACAGCAGGTCAGAAAAAATAGGAGGAAGGAGGCAAAAAGTTTGGGGATGTCCCTGTCAAAAAGCCAGGTCCAACAGATACTAATTATTTTTGCACCAGAGTCAAACAATACTTTGGATGCTTCACCTTCCACTAAAATAGTATCTATAGGGCTAGGTGTTTTCTTTCTCATTCATCTCAACCTGTAGTACTATTTGACAACATGCAAATTCACTTGTGTCAGAGTTCATTGCTTTAAAATCTTCATGATCTCCATCCACATCAACACACTTAACTTTAGTTTTCGCATTTTTTGCTGCATATCAACCCCCAAATGTCCCTTCACACCACATTTATTGAAAACCATTTTAAGTGCAGGACATTTTTTGTCATTGGCTAGATGTCCAATTCTATCACATCTATAACATTTATGTGAAGTAGAATTATATTTGTTTCCACTATCTTAGTTGTATTTTTTAAAATCTTTCCTTCACTACTTGAATCTTTGACTCTTTTTTTCCCCTTCTTTACTCATGACACCAACACACTTTATTGAGTGCTCTATTCTTTTATCAATTACTAACACCTCATCAAGTGAGGATTCGTCCCTCAACCACAATTCCTCCCTCACCTTTTCAATATTACAGCCCAACATAAATTGATTGCGTATGCGTTCATCTACTAAGATACCAAACTTGCACGAGGACGCTAGCTTTCTCAATTCAGTTACATAAGCTTCTACAGATTCTTCTTCCCTTTGCATTCTCTTAGACAAATTATATCTTTCTAATATCCTACTTACTTTGGGCAGATAATGTTTATCCAATTTTTTATGCAGATCTCGTACTCATTTAAACCTTCTCACTCCAATTCAGGAAGGTCAGGTAAATGATCAAAAACCTCCTGACCTTCAGATCCAAAACAATGAAGTAGTAGAGAGGTTTTTATTTCTGCACTCAAAGAAGTGCCACAAACCTCGGTATACCGTCCAAAATCTTTTCTCCACTTCTGCCACCTTATAGGCAGAGTGCCTGGGCTAGAGAGGAAAAAAGCAGGAGGTGGAATATTTTGCATGATAAATTCTACTACAATAAAGTGAAATACAAAAATATATCAAAGATAATACTGTCAATAAATGTGTAGACATTTAGATCACAACAGGTGTATTAATGAAAAGCACAACATTGAAGTCATGGAAACAATAGTGAGCACATATCATAAAAGTGCGCACATCACTGAGATATGCAACATAAGAAACAAGTCAGATTAGCAAAAGTGTGCGTATCACTGAAACATGTGGCGTTAAGCATGCCAATAAGCACAAAGACTGATTCACAAAAGTGTGCGCATCACTGAAATATTCATTTATTGAAACGCAGTGTAGCAACAACAAAATATGCTTGTACTGGAGTGTGCGTATCACTGTGGTATTTTCTGGTAAAGCGCAGCATCAATTTAGACCTATTAAATGGGTCAGTGAACGCAAAGACTGGTTCACAAAAGTGGGCGTATCACTGAAATATTTCCCAGTGAAGCGCAGCATAGCAAGAACAAAGTATGCTTGTATTGGAGTGTGAGTAGCACGGAGGTATTTCCTGGTGAAGTGCAGTAACACTTTAGACACAGTTTAGACGTGCACTGTACATAGCTTAGTGGGCCGTTGAGTTGCTCAGGACACAGATCAGCTGAGGATAAAGAGCCTCACAGCTCGGTTAACAGGCATGACCAGAAAGCTGGCAATGACCCATATCGCAAGAAACGGTGTTGCCTGGATACACAGCACGCTTGGAGAATGACTTGTGCTATGAAGGGCATTGCTTGGCTACAAAGCCCGTTTTGATAGTTACTAATGTCGTGCTGTGCACGAGCAGCAGCTCTGATTAACACACAGTGAAACTTGAGAGATACTAATGAAGTGTGCTGTGTACCGCGTTGGTTGATTACACAGTACAATGGGACTGTTACTAATAGCATGTGCTGTTTACAGGGCAGGGGCTCTTGTCATGCAGCATAAATTAAATGAGAGGATTGAGTCACTGGGGAACCTGAAGTCCAACTCCTGTCCCAACACAAAATAAATTTTACAAAGGAAACAGAACTCAAACATGAAATACTTGCTGTGTGTAGAGGTCTCTCACAACCAAAGAAGAGAATGCTGTCTCTTTAGTACCGCTCAACGTCCCAGTGAAACTTACGACTCCAGGAGTCTCACATGTTGAAATCTTCTTGCTTCCTTATCCTGCCAGCTACTCCAGCGTGGGAATTTACAGGATAAATTCACACAAGGATTTCTAAGAAGTTTGAAGAAAGATCTTTATTAGAAGAAAAGAAGATCCTATCCACTTGACATCGGTTCTTCCCAGCAACTCCTCTTATTCAGACATAATATTCTACTCCCTGCTGATGACATGTACAGTGTTCTATATCTTGCTCTCAGAATCCAACAAGTGCACGATTCTACAGTTGCTGAGCCAGATACCACACCCTGTCTATCCTTAACTGAAAGAGTCCTAGAAGCTGATCCCCTCTATGGGTGAGGCAAGGCTTTTACATAAGAGTAGAGTAAATCTCGAGGCCCTTTTCCACAGGGTGAGCAAGCCAATAAACAGTGAATTGACCATAATCCAAGGGGTGACTACTCCCTCTACTAAGGGTGCCAGAGTTCAGTTGAATCAAAAAGGGGTTCCCCGTCCAGTTATAAAAAAGTGAAAGCAGTCAGAGTGAGGGGAGCCCCATTGAAGCCATAGCATCATTTCTTCACTTGAAAATATACAATGCATCTCCATGCTAGTTTCCTTAGGAAATGGTGTTAAATCCTCAGACACAATCTCCGAAGGTCTGTACTGGGCATCATAAAAGGTAGCGGGTGGTCTGCCACTGGCAGATTCAAACAAGAGTGGGGGGGGGGGGGCTGAGGCCACTTACACAAAAGTCTTCTAAATTAACATGATAGCATTCATGTTACAGGCACAGAAGGCATAGAGTGGTAGGGACAAAGAAAAGAGGATGAACGCTCTAAAATATGAAGTCTAATTGTACCCTTAGTCTCCTAAAGAGCCTCTCACAATTTTTCTTCCATAAAGTCTTTTGGTCTTTCTGTGCTCCTGGTCACTGCCTTCTTAGTTTATATTTCTGTTAATACTTTCTTATTTATTTTTTATGGCATGAATTGTCAAAACAGGATGTGGAGGGCACATGACAGGGCAGCAACAGGGCACAGGTAATACATGTAGAACATTGAAAACACTAATCAGGAAAAATATGTTTGTTGCTGCTAACACAATATACACATTTAGAGCATTGAAAACATTAAGTGGGGGACTATGGGCAAATTAATTAGGACAGTGTGGCTAAAACTAAGGGTACATAAGAAGCAATATATAAAGTAAGCATAAAAAAACTATATCGCAAAGCATCCGGGAAACAAAATACTAGGTGAGATATGCATAATAAGAGATTTTTAATGTATTTAGTGAGGAAATCTATATACAGCTCATAAAAAAAGCAGCAAAAATAGGAAAGGTCAAGACAAATGCATTTGTCGCTAAGCAACAATCAAAAGAGAGCTTGGTCCTTGTGGTCAGATGGCCTGACATCACTAGGTTTGTTTTTGATGTCATCTGCTGCTAAGTGACAATGAACGGTGAAGCGGATGTATATGGGCTGCGACAGCACCTCAGTTTCAATGACTTGGGAGTACTAGCTTGTACTTTTTGGAAAGAAAAGTCTTCAAAACTAGGTAAGATGAGCTCTTTATTTGGGCCCCACAGACAGGCAGGCTCCAGCTTGTCTAGCCTGGGATGAAAAGCCGGCAATGCCAAACCTCTGAGTATCTCACCAGGCGCCGGGTTCAAGCTGCGGGAACATTAGGACAAGGGAATGCTGGCCTGATGCTGGTGTTGGGTCCCTCATTTTTAATGACAATGGGATGCTGGCCTGATGCCTATGTTGGGTCCATATGTTAATTGACAGTGGGGTGCCAGCCTGATGCCGCTAGCTAGTTCCTCATTTTAAATGAAAGAGGTGTGCTTGCTTGATGCCTGTGTCGGTCCACGTGTTAAATGACAATTCAGTGGCAGCCTGACGCTGCTATCTCGTCCCTCATTTTAAATGACAGTGGGATGCTGGCCTGATGCCTGTGTTGGGTCCCTCAGTTTTAATTACAGTTAAGTGCTGGCCTGATGCCTCTGTTGGGTCCACATGTTAAATAACAATTCAGTGGCAGCCTGATGCTGTTATCTCATCCCTCATTTTAAATGAAAGTTGCTGTCCTGAAGCCTGTGTTGGGTCCCTTAGTTTTACTGACAGAGGGATGCTGGCCTGATGCCTGCGTTGGCTCTCTCAGCTTTAATAACAGTGGGGTGCTGGCCTGATGTCTGTGTTGGGTCCATATGTTAAATGACAGAGGGGTGCCAGCCTGATGACGCTATCTGCTTTCTCATTTTAAATGACAGTGGAGCGCTGGCCTAATGCCTGCGTCAGGTCCCTAAATTTTATTGACAGTGGAGCGCTGGCCTGAAGCCTGCGTCAGGTCCCTCAGTTTTATTGACAGTGGAGCGCTGGCCTGAAGCCTGCGTCAGGTCCCTCAGTTTTATTGACAGTGGAGCGCTGGCCTGAAGCCTGCGTCAGGTCCCTCAGTTTTATTGACAGTGAAGTGCTGGCCTGTTGCCAGTATCAGGCCCCTCGGTTTTAATGAGAGTGGGTTTCGGCCTGTGGCCACGGTATTTTGCACAGCCCAGGGATCACACATTTTCATCAAATTCCCCTTCTGATCACACTGAGCACTGATTTCCGTCAGCCCCTCAGCAGGGGGTACCGTGTGCGCGTTGGGCTGAAGCCCCTGAGGAGACTCACGTGATAAAGCACGAGCCAGCGACTGGCAAATGATTAATATCGGTGTGAAATGAATCCTGTGCATCAGCATTTTACTCCCTCCACCAACTATATCCTGCTTACACTGGTAAAATGACATATCCGGCAAGCCGAGGGCCAGGGATAACTCAGCAGTTTACTACTTTCACGCAGAAGGTTGTGTAAAACCTGCACGTCGCAGGCTGAAATCCTGGCAGAACCCGAGCAGCCTTTCATCCTTCAGTGACACTCATCTAAGAAAATGTCTTCAAATCTAAAATTGTGAATCATAAAAAAATATAATATTATATAACATCATAACCTAAAAGTTCTACTTGATGTAAGACATAATAGCTTAACAGTACCGAGGAGGTTTTCCCATACCATTTTTTAAATTTAAATTCTGAATTTGACAATTGAACCACCCGAACTTTCTCATCTAGGAACAGGGAACACAGTAATGCTCGCATTATTTAGTGTTCTGGGGTGAAAAACTCCAAAGTTGTGGTGTTCTCCCTAAATAAATACCTTTTACATGGTGAACACTGTGCTAATAAAAAATGTGGCATTCCTTCATAAGCTACAAATCAGATTTCGAGGGCAGACTCCTGTTTGTGCCCCCGTGAAAATAATCAGCCATTTTAGGATGATGGCCTTCATTGTATAATTGTTCCATAAAGTGTCTTATGTTATTCATGAAAAACAGCTATTTACCCGAATTACCAATTGAGGTGATGGCGGAACAAAACAGCTACAAAGTTAAAGAGAGAAAAAGAAAATTTGTTGTCTAGCCATCATTTAGGTTTCAAAGTGTGATATAGAAGGTACAGAACCCTAGTTAAAAACCCTGGTACAAAGTCAAATTATTGCGAGGGACCCCAGGGTCTGAAGGTTTGCTCTCATCGTGAATGGGCCGCAGAGCCCCCCCACTGCGGGACCATCTCTTGGTAATGGTGCATGGGCAACCATAGTCTCTGCTTCTCAGGAGGGGCACAGTCGCTGCCAGGGCGAGGGAGTTGCTGTCAGGTCTCTTTGGCACAGGCCTGGTATCTTCCTGGTGAATATCTTGATGGGGCATATCATTCTGTTTTGCCAGTGGCTTGGGCAGTTGTTAGGTATATGGTTTGCTATAATTATTTCTAGGTCTTCCCAACTACAATCACAAAACTCGCCAGGTTGATTTATATAGCTTTTACCTAAACTATGTCAAGCACACCATCCTCACTGATCTATTTACTTTCTTTCCAGCTAGTAAAATATTTCCATCGCATATGTTAGTCTCGCTAAATAAACAAATACAAAATACATTGTGAATGGCTGATCTGCTGCAAGTGTCGGTCAGCTACACAACATGTCCAAGTGGTTCTTCATGCCATTACTTTTTTCCTCCTTATTGGGGGCACTTTTCCAGCTTTGGCTATTGAAAGAGATTGTCCTCACCTCAACCCAAGTGTACCCGGGTTAAAGAGTGATCACTGCACCCAGCTCTCGAAAATCATGAGCAGTAGAGACAGTGCTTAATTTGTAAATAAATAAGAACCAGGGCCCTCACTAGGAGGCCACCCCCTGCCCTTCCCAACATTGCCAACGACAGTACAAACAGAACTACTAACCATCATACATCTACAAATGTGACATTTTAGAATATCCCTGCAGCCATCAAAATCAGTAAACATTCTGGGAGTGAATTATAATGGCAAACTCTTAAAGCAGAACAAAATGAAGTGAGGAAGACTATACGTTTCAGCTCAGATTAGCAAAGATTACTTTTCCATTCCTAGAAACGCCCAATGCAGAAAGCGTACAGAGAACAATATTCTTGTCCAGACGAGAAAGTGCTAACACGCCGTACAGATGGCTGCCAACAACTATACTGCACTGGCTCCAAAAAACACAAAACAGTTGCCAGAGCTATTAGCTTCATCAGTGCTGCCAGCAAATTTGCCATTTCCTGCGGTTTGCTTTGAGGCTGTCTCGAAAAATGAAAGTTGAATTTACAGTATGTATGTATGTGTTATTTGTTTAGCGTGGACTTAGCAGAAAGGCTGCAAAGGACTGTACAGGGTCAAAGGCCTACATACAGTCAGTGATTGGCTGGAGGGCAGCTGGGTTCTGAGAGCAGAAGTGGACTGATACTGCAACATGATGTAGTAGTCTTCTAACCTCTGTGCCTTCAGTACTTTTTGTAAATTGGAGCAATGCTGTGGCAATCCTAATGGACACAGAGATGTTGTTCCAGATTCAGGGTCCTGCTTAGCGGGTCCTGAGGAACCAGGGGGCCTGATGCCGCAATCAAATGTTCAACAGGTAGAAGCCGGACACAGGACACCAGGGACATGCAAATCCAGAAATAGTCAGGAACTGGTAACCCCACACAGTAAAGATATTCCCTTCAAACAAATTTACAAGAAATAGAAGGGCATTTGAGTTTTAGGAAAACAACAGTTTAAATGGTTAGGGTTGGAGAGACAGGCCAACCCTGAAAAACAAGGAGTTCACGTCTCAAGTTACTGTTGGGTTGCAAAATGGTTAAGAAATGTTTCATTCCTGTAGTTGAAAAACATCTGTAACAGTTGGTGGTATTTGGCAGTGGTTTGATATGCTATGGGATGAGCAACCTGGTAATGTACCACTGAAGTGGGGGTAAGTCGTCAGTGTTCATGTGTTTAGTCTCCCTAACATGTTGACATGTTGATGGTGTATCACAGCAAGGTAAGGCTACTACACTTCAACTTTCTTAAAAGTATTCAGTCTTTCCGTGGTGGTCTTTCATTTAGCTAATGGCACCAAACATGGCTCTTCATTAGCTGCTTTTTGATGGACTCAGCTCCACAGCTGACAGAGTGCTGGACCCAGTGGTTTTACCACTACACTACTTGCAATGGCAGAGCAGACTCAAAGGGGACATTTTTGCCACCAGCAGGGTGGAAGATAAATCTGCCATTTCTTGGCATATACTCATTGTTCTCTTCTAAATGAAAATCTTAGTACTTTTTTCGGAACTGATAATGGTACAATAAGTGTTTCCTAGAGATGTTGCACTGAATAAGTTTCTTATTCTTATTTCTTATCTTACCAGCTCACTTGCTCTTGCCTCTGCTTTGCATTGCTTGGAAAATGTTTGTCAGTTCTGCCATAAAAAAAACCAACAGACTCTTAAAAAGTATGCATTTTCTTGTCTCTCTAATGGCAGACTCCCTTAAAAAGTATGTGTTTTCTTTTTTATCTGATGACAGAATTTTCTTTGCTGTATTACACAGCAACTCTAAAGACATGAATCATGAGTTTCCTTCAAATGAACCCTTTCCATTTTTAGGTTGGCTTCTAATGCCTGCCTTTGTGCTTGCAAGGAATAGTCATCGCATGCAGGATTAAGACAGAGGAAGAGCAGGCACAGTGTCAAGCAGAACAGGCACAAACTCTTATACAGAGGCACCTGCAAATGCAGATGTTCTCATGTAAGTATAACTTAAAGTGCTTGTTTAGAGCTTATGGCCTGCCATATTTAGAGACCCCCCACCATGCGGCACAGACCATTTTAAGCAAAGTGCTCCTGTCGCAAGGCGGCTAAAGGTACACATTCCCCCAGGAAGACCTAGATGCCAACAAATGGCCTCAAAAATAGCCTTGTTACCAGGGGAAAGACCCCAGATGACAAACCTCATTTTGCAAATAACTGTGCACACTCTTCCACGGGAGCTGTCGCCAACACCATTACTGTTTATTGTCACTTATATGTGTCTTGACAATACAAGAACTGATTTGCTCTCACTTCTTAAATACATTTTTTCTAGAATATATTTCTTTATTAAGAGAGCCTCTGGACAAAAACTGTTAGCCTCATACCAATATAACACATAAGAGACAGTTTTACCACTAACTATCCTTCCTTTTTTATTGGCTTATGGAAAGCATATGTACACCAAACTATGGGCCAGATGTATCATTATACTTGCAGTAAACACTGGTTGCAATTTGCCACCAGTATTTTTGTGACTAGTATTGAATTTTGAAAACCAACCGATATACTGATGTTGTTCCGTAAAATTCTGAATCGGAATGGGTTACAATCTACACCTACCTAGATAATGTTGGTTAGGAAGGTCACAAATTGCGACTCACTCAGATTGGATACATTCACGGAATTGATGGCCTGCAAGGCTCAGCACACAGCCATGTCTGTGACTGCATTTAAATAAAGAAACAAAGAAACATTTTTTTCAAAGCAGACCTTTTTTTTCCAAAGAAACCAAGCAGCTTTAGTTTTTAATTTTCTTTGGTGTCGGCAGTTGTCCGAAAGACCACTTCCTACTCCCCTCGAACCTTTTTGAACAATTCACAAAGTGGTCCAGAAACTTTACCACCTCCTAAAATGTAACTGATTCGTAGTAAACCCCTATTTTGCAGTCACAAACTCTGATTTGCAGGATAGCATATCTGGCTCTATGTGGATGAAGCAGTATATAATAGTATTGATATGTCTGCAGCCACTTTCTGCTTGCTACTACAGCATCTGTAGCGTGATGGCCTTTATCATTGTAGCTGGGGCACCCTTGAAGCAGTGGTGCCCAGTGCAGGTCCAAGATGAATATTTCCATGCCAGGTTTTCTTGATATCTTCCAGCTATGCAAATGAGTTCCTTCCAGATTCAATGTTCATGGTTTTCTAAACTTTGTGCAGAAAAAGTCAATTATTATAGGTCGACAAATATTACAGGTGTATATCTCTTTAATAACTGAATCCCCAGCAACCATAAAATAAATTATGATATTGCAGTGAAACCGGTAAACCAGGTAAACCAGTTCTCAGGTGTCTTTCTGTGACTGGGACAGAAACAAGTGGACTCAACAATACGACAAAGCTCCTAAAGACTTAAGAAAACGAGGGGAACAAAGATAGGATGTGGGATCGTCATTTAGGTACAAACCAACACCCTTGACGAGGAAGAAGCAACCAAATGTTAGTGACAAGAAACACAACCAATGATAAGCTAGGGTTGACCCAAAGGGCTCTATAGGTCTTTGAATTAACAACAGTGGATCTTTCAACAACAGGTAGCTAAAGATGTAAGCAAGACCTAAAAAGAAAGGAGTTTGCGAGGTGGTCAGACCTCAGTTCCAAGGAGGCCGTAAGGTTACAAACATGTCACAGGCTGTAATCTAGGGAACAGGCTTTTGATCGTAGGACAAGGAAGATACCACTGGAAGATGGAGTTCTGACACTGAAGAAGGTAGGAGGACAAAATATTACAGGGAGTGCAGAATTATTAGGCAAATGAGTATTTTGACCACATCATCTTCTTTATGCATGTTGTCTTACTCCAAGCTGTATAGGCTCGAAAGCCTACTACCAATTAAGCATATTAGGTGATGTGCATCTCTGTAATGAGAAGGGGTGTGGTCTAATGACATCAACACCCTATATCAGGTGTGCATAATTATTAGGCAACTTCCTTTCCTTTGGCAAAATGGGTCAAAAGAAGGACTTGACAGGCTCAGAAAAGTCAAAAATAGTGAGATATCTTGCAGAGGGATGCAGCACTCTTAAAATTGCAAAGCTTCTGAAGCGTGATCATCGAACAATCAAGCGTTTCATTCAAAATAGTCAACAGGGTCGCAAGAAGCGTGTGGAAAAACCAAGGCGCAAAATAACTGCCCATGAACTGAGAAAAGTCAAGCGTGCAGCTGCCACGATGCCACTTGCCACCAGTTTGGCCATATTTCAGAGCTGCAACATCACTGGAGTGCCCAAAAGCACAAGGTGTGCAATACTCAGAGACATGGCCAAGGTAAGAAAGGCTGAAAGACGACCACCACTGAACAAGACACACAAGCTGAAACGTCAAGACTGGGCCAAGAAATATCTCAGGACTGATTTTTCTAAGGTTTTATGGACTGATGAAATGAGAGTGAGTCTTGATGGGCCAGATGGATGGGCCCGTGGCTGGATTGGTAAAGGGCAGAGAGCTCCAGTCCGACTCAGACGCCAGCAAGGTGGAGGTGGAGTACTGGTTTGGGCTGGTATCATCAAAGATGAGCTTGTGGGGCCTTTTCGGGTTGAGGATGGAGTCAAGCTCAACTCCCAGTCCTACTGCCAGTTCCTGGAAGACACCTTCTTCAAGCAGTGGTACAGGAAGAAGTCTGCATCCTTCAAGAAAAACATGATTTTCATGCAGGACAATGCTCCATCACACGCGTCCAAGTACTCCACAGCGTGGCTGGCAAGAAAGGGTATAAAAGAAGGAAATCTAATGACATGGCCTCCTTGTTCACCTGATCTGAACCCCATTGAGAACCTGTGGTCCATCATCAAATGTGAGATGTACAAGGAGGGAAAACAGTACACCTCTCTGAACAGTGTCTGGGAGGCTGTGGTTGCTGCTGCACGCAATGTTGATGGTGAACAGATCAAAACACTGACAGAATCCATGGATGGCAGGCTTTTGAGTGTCCTTGCAAAGAAAGGTGGCTATATTGGTCACTGATTTGTTTTTGTTTTGTTTTTGAATGTTAGAAATGTATATTTGTGAATGTTGAGATGTTATATTGGTTTCACTGGTAATAATAAATAATTGAAATGGGTATATATTTGTTTTTTGTTAAGTTGCCTAATAATTATGCACACCTGATATAGGGTGTTGATGTCATTAGACCACACCCCTTCTCATTACAGAGATGCACATCACCTAATATGCTTAATTGGTAGTAGGCTTTCGAGCCTATATAGCTTGGAGTAAGACAACATGCATAAAGAGGATGATGTGGTCAAAATACTCATTTGCCTAATAATTCTGCACTCCCTGTATTGAGATGAGAACCGACATATCTCCCATACACCATTTCAAACTGAGCTGTCTGCAGTGCTCTCAAGCTTCACAGATTCCTCCTTGAGTGGTTCAGTGGTGTAGAGACTTTTGTTGCATTCTGGTCTTTGCAGTCTATATATCATAATAATAATGGGGCCTTCTGGACTACAGGTTCCACAATTCAAAGACACAACCTGGCCTAGGTGGGCCACTCACCCATGGACTTGGCTTCACTGAGACCTCTGTGTCATGGAGACCATAAAGGATTGTGAGGCCTGCTCTATTTGTAGTAAGTGGATTTCAAACCTCACTGGTACCCGTGACCCTCTGAAATCAGTCTTACTTCTCACATTGGGTAAATAAAGTAGTTATAAATTGCCTCACGTGCACCTATAATTCATCTGCAATCTGCTAAACAGACTTTCAAATTCTGGCAGGGCATGCACAGCCTTTTATGCTTCTGAGAAAAGAGAAGTGCATATTCAAAACCAGAGAGATTGAGTATCTTAGGCACATTTTATCTGAACAAGGTGTTAAGCCTAAACCAGGATTAGTAAAAAGTATTCCAGAAGCACCTGCTTCTAAGACCAAAGAACAACTTTGTCTTTCTTGGGGTTGTGTGAGTTCTATGCAAAATTTTTGAAAAACTTTGCTAAGACCATTGAATGTTTTATATCGGTGCTTAAGAATAAGGCAACTTTCCATTGGTCAAGTGAATGCAATAGAGTGTTTGAACAAGTTAAATGTGATATCATTAATGCTCCTGTTTTACTGCCTTTTTTGGAAACTAAAGAAACAATTGTGACGGTGGATGCTTGTGAGTATGGTCTGGGTGCAGTTTTAACACAAATATCAAGTGATGGACATGAGAGCACTATTGGAGTTGCTTCAAGAACCTTGCGTTTAGTAGAACGTAAATATTCAGTGATTGAGAAAAAACTTTTGGCTTGTGTGTGGAGAAGTTTAAACAATATTTAGGGGCAGGCATTTTCGTTTAAAGACTGATCATCGACCTTTAGTTGAAATACTGTCTGGAAGGAAAATTAAACATTCTATAGCTCGCATAGCTAGGTTGTCAGCTAAATGTTTGAAATTCAATTTTTCTGTTGAATATATTCCTGGAGGTAAGAACTGTAGGGCAGACTGCCTTTCTCGATTACCCATTACTGAAGAAGATGAACTGGAATGGGAAACTGAAATTGAGGAATGCTTTGTAGCCTGTATCAATCAGTGTGATAAAAATTTGGATGAGAATGCATGGATTGAATCAGTACAGAAGGATAAATTGCTAGTGGAGGTGATGCATTTGGTAAGGTCTCGTTGGCCCAAAGAGATAAAATTGTTACCTGAGCTGCAACCTTATTGGAATTGTGATAACTCCCTAAAACTACTCCTTCTGGCAATCTGTGGCCACATGAGTCTCTCTAATTACTGTTCTTGACCTTTCACCTCTCACCTTCACAGACAAGCATGAAGAACATGGAGCCTGAGCTGATGTGCCCGGTGTGCAAGGAGATGTACAAGCAGCCCCTGATCCTTCCATGCCTGCACAACGTGTGCCACCTCTGTGCCAGTGAGATCCTGGTACAGCATGGATACATCTGCTGTGACCCCAACTCTGAACCCACCTCACCTGCTTCCTCGCCCGCCACAAGGAGTCCACGCATGGGCAGGAGGGTGGTGCCCAAACCCGACCGCCTCGACCGTCTCATTAAGTCAGGTGAGCCAAGGGGTGGGAGGAGAATACACCATTGACAGGTCTCCTGAGCTGGCACTCAAGTTGCCTGAAGTGGGAAGGCAGTGCCCAAATGTGAGAAATCAGTTGCCTGCTTTAGCATTGGTCATCACGTTAGGAGACGAATAAGCCTTTTCATGACAGGCAAGACAGTTCGGTCACATGGAAGGAAGTATAGTTTCCATCCACTCTTTCGCCCAGCCATACTTCTGTATATCGTCCGTCCATCCATCTGTTTGCCCATCCATCCATCATCAACTACTTCCACCAACCGGCTGTAAAACACCAACCCATCTTTCCTCTTTAGTCCCTTCAACCAGGTATCTTAACATCCAAATAGCAATTCTCAGTGGATACCATCTAATGGTCTTCTCTTCTCTAACAGGGTTTGGCACGTACCCCGGAAGGAAGCGGGGGGCTGCCCAAACACAGACAGTGATCTTTCCATGCCCAGCCTGCCAGAGAGACGTGGACTTGGGTGAGCGTGGCCTGGGTAACCTCTTCCGGAATCTGACCCTGGAGCGCATTGTCGAGCGATACAGACAGACAGTCAACATTAGTACCACCATCATCTGTCAATTCTGCAAGCCACCTCAACAGGAGGCCACCAAGGGGTGTACCGAGTGTCGATCCAGCTTCTGCAATGAGTGCTTCAAGCTCTACCACCCATGGGGCACCCAAAAGGCACAGCACGAGCCCACGCCACCCACTCTCACCTTCCGGCCCAAGGTATGAACCTGTGCTACATGTCCTCATCTTTAGCCACCAAATTCACAAGCCCAAGACCACAATGCCTCCTTCACATGCATGCCAAGGCAGCTCGACACAACATTCTGGGCACAATCAAATGCCCATGCTCCCCAAAGGTACATGTCCACCCCTCTCAAAACCACGGCATTAACATATGCCCCTTAAATACATCTTAAGGTATAAGCCCACGTCATTCAACTAAAATCCAGGCTGGTGATACCTGTCCTCACGTTCAAATCCAATGCATGAGAGTGTGTACATTTATTTTACTTTTTAGTGTTTTGTGTTTGTATGTATAACACTTGCACCTCTCGAAAATCACTTCAGGGCACTGAGAGTGTCAAGGGGTAACAAAGCTTGGCAAGCTACTAGGCCTGGCCTTTTGGTCTATTGACTTTGTCAATGCCTTTTGCCAATGCCTTTTACCAATGCCATGCAGCATCGCTAAAAATAAAAAATAAATGTTGATGCTGTGCGTCATAGGCAATATAGAAAGAAAAGAGCAAATGAAAGTGCAATGATGTGAACACACCCATGCACAAGTATGTGTCAACTATGCTTGCGAATGCATGATAATGTATATGGATGAACGCATGATGATGTAAGCACATATGCGTCACTGCACAAGCTCAAGCTCAGGCACCATTTTCTTTTATTAGTGTTTCTCAGCTGCTCATACGCACCTCCTGTTCTGTAAAAAAAAAAAAATGTAAATGTTGCTTTTCACATTTTTGGAAGGCCTAGCAGATGCTATTGGCAGCCAGGCCATTAGTTTTTCAATTTGTTTTTTGCACATTTATGTATTTTGTTTAATTTAGCACTCTAAGATGACATCCCTCAACTTAGAACAGTAATTAAAAAACAAAATGGCGGCCATATCAACCCATAGGCATGCGGTTATAGTATCACGCTGGACCTCCGTAGCTTCAAGTTGCATTAGTGCACATGCATCTGCCATATTTTTTTGTTTTTCCTTTATCTTTCTTTTTTTGCCAAAACAAAAAATATTGGCAAAGCTGTAAATCAAAAAAGCAAGGGGTCTTAGCTTTGCCTATCCATTGTTCTTTTCTTCGTGAGCTGTGAGAGTACTGTTTTTTTCATTCTGGGCACCCCCAGTGGATATGAAAGGTTTAGTAACCAGTGGTGGCAGCTTAGAAAAATGCAACACAAGGCAGTTCATAAACAAAATACTGACCCATTGGCAACCAGATTTCAATGATGTCAGATAAGCTGGTGTACGACCAGCTTGTATCAGGAGAAACTGATCCAAAGGTGGCAGGAGCAGATGAGTGACAGGCTCATTCTTCAATCATGGTCTCAGTTTGCTGATAATCAATGTACTCTTTTGAATATTAGGACGAGCTGATAGATTCACCCTATAAAATAAGACTCTTTGGCTTTAAAAGATTGTTTTTAGGTGTTCAGCTGCAGTTTTGGTTTATGGCAGTCTGCATTATGTAACATCGCACACTGAAAAAACCCAATATAAGTAATAGAAAAACATTGCAATGTTGAGGGCTCCTTTGAATGCAATAGAGTGGCTCGGGGCTAATAATAGTTGTTAAAGACCTTCTGCTCCAACATTCCATTGCTTCTCTTATTGTCGTTCTCTGTGTGCTTTAGAATATTCTACCCTAAATAGTTAGAATATTTAAACAGAATTACAGCCCTTATGCCATGGGCTATACTGGCTTTTGAAGGCCATCTCCTTCTCTACTCCACTTACGGCTTGGGCTTATAATTTGGTTTGGTGCCTTTAACAACTGTTGTAGCCCTTGGCTAGATATAATGCTCAATTACAACACTGCAATGTTGAGAGGTCCATTGGATACAATGTAGAGTAATGGATGGAATATAGGCCTTCTGTTCCAACATTTCAGTGCTTATTGTTTTGCTTCTCCTTGATTAAGACCTGCCTTATAGTCCTTATGCCTAGAGTTACACAAGTTGTTATTTCTGCCTTGTTATAGGCCTACACCTCTAGCTCCCACCTATAACTCAGGAGAGGGGCTTTAAAAACTGAGTATCGGTCCCAATGGTGGGCTATAAGGCTGCAGTAAAATGGACGAAGAACTATCGTCAGAAACACATCAGATGTGTGGCAAATCACAGTTGTACAAAGGGAAGTGCACTGCATTCGCTAGCAAACTGCTGGTGACAAGGAACCAGGAAGATAAGTCTCGAACATGCAAGATGGACAGAGACTTACTCTCATAAAGGTTCCTTTTCAAATTCTGGATTTTGAGTCACTCTTCATTCAATGCAGAATACATTTCATAGTGGCAGTCAAGTCCTAGTTCTGGCACCAATTCTTACCAATTTTGGCAGAAGTTTCAGCCCACCCACAATGAAAACTAGGGTTAGTTGAAGCTGTTTGGTTTTAGGTATGAATTTTGCAGAAGTACGGCTATCAAGAGCAGAATTAACACACTTATTAAAGTCTTCTAAACTTCACTGCCAAAAGAGCTTCTGGCGCATAGTAAGCGGCCTGGGATAGGGTTCCTAACTGGAATGTGGTCCAGGCTATGGGGTACAAGAACGTTGTGGGACACTAATATTGTGGACAAGATATGTAAAGGTAAGTGCATATTGGGATGTATGGATTTACTATTCTTAACTCTATGTCCATATACCTTGAAGATACATTGTCATGGAACATAGATTTGGAATTACGTGTAGAAATTCTATACACACTTACCTTTCAATATTTCGTCTCTCAGTATTATGTCTACAATATTAGTACCCCATGATATTTTGTAGTCAATATTCAGGATCTCCAATGAGACAGGTTATATGATAAGGATCTGATGAGTAATTTTCAATTAAATTCATGGGCCTGGGAGTCTTATCTAAAGATAACAGGGTGACTGGAAGGACATAGGGTCCTACACACTGCAGTTGTGTCATAAGTGGTAGGGGAGACCTTGTCCAGTTCTACCTGGGGGAACCAATATTACAGGTGTCTATTTACATCATCTAGCGCCCCATTTAAAATTTTAAACTTACTGATAGATGCTGTTCCCAGCTTCCACTAACCCTCTACTATCACCCTCTGATACAGGGATTATTGTGCCCAGAGCACAAGGAGGAGGTGTCGCACTACTGCAAGACTTGCCAGCGATTGGTGTGCCAGCTCTGCCGGGTCCGAAGGACGCACACAGGGCACAAGATCACACCTGTCATAAGTGCCTATCAGGCCCTAAAGGTAAGGCCAGCCTTGTGAGTCTCTTTCCCTCTGCACCCCAAAGGAGAACTCAAGCACTCACTGGTAGCCACGACAGATGCAAGAAGCTCCACGGCCCATGCAGCAGCCACCATGGCAGATGCAGCACTGGACAAGACACATTGAAAAGACACCACAGCAAGAGCATTATATACCATGATACATTTAAGATCCGCCATAACACATTGATCTTCCGCTCCAATATGTACAGCAGCACAAAAGAGATTGTCAGCCCCAAAATCTAAGTATTTTGGAGGAGACTTCTTAAAATTGGCCTGAAATGTGCATGGTTTTACTGTAATTTTATTATGTCAACATAAAACAATATAAAACCTATTATTTTCAAAGGACAAGCTAAGGGTCTTATTTAGGTTTTGGAAAAGAGGGTACTCCTTCGCAAACCCATCTTTTTCATGGCCTATTTAGAGACAGACAGTAAGTATTCCATCAAGAACCCCTCCTTTAGCCCACAACGGAATACTTCCTCCAATGAGACGACGGACTAGGGGCCATCAGAGGATGGACATTACACCATACACTCTACTAAGGATGGACTGAGTAATGCCTTTGTCATGTCCGTCCTATGGACAGCTCTCAATTTGGTGGACTAGTAAAGTACTGGTCGGCCAAACTATATCTCAGGTCCTAAGTCTACCCAATGTTCTCACAGATGTGAGCTAATTTCCTGAAATTATTGGGGACCATTGCATGACAGAGCACAGAGCCACAGTTAAGGATGTAACATGACAAACACGTTTACTGCTAAACCACAGCATTTGTCTTCAAGCCTAATGAAATAAGAAAGCGCTTTGTCAATTACATGGCAGAGAACAGTGTCTCCATGATCATATGGATACTTGTGAGCTCATGATATCCAAATAAACAGTATCTCACTGCTGAAGAAATATCTCAGGTAGCACTCTGGTGGCTGACAGAACACCCTGCCTCATCCCTGATGACATCATATATTAAGACACATTCCTTTATTATGACAGATGCCCACCTGTTTGCCGGCTCACCCTATTTTTCTCACTTGCAGGAGAAGCTAACACGAAGCCTCACCTACATCCTGGCCAACCAAGACACAGTCCACAACCAGATTAGTGAACTGGAAGATATAGTCAAACACACCGAGGTGAGAGGAGCTTGTGGTGATGTATGGAAAATAGTGTGCCTCAATAGGAGGCTGTGCATTTTGTAGGACTTCTCTGCAGCACTTGCGAGAGGAAGAGTGGGAAAGATACTTGTGAGATGGACGTGATATACATTTTAAACATTTTGCATACTGAATACCTCTGTGACATCAACTGTTATTTTTTTAACTTTCTTTAGCTTTTTCTGAAGTTGTAGGAATTTTCTTTATAGCTTTTTTCTGAACTTAACAACATCCAGTCTAGGGACTAGCTTTGCTTTGCTCATAAGGTTCTAAAACTTTAAAGTACATTGCAAATGAGCCATAGGAGACAGGAGTGACAGAGAGAGGAGAGAGAGAGAGGAGTTAAACAAGAATACTCACCGGCTTTCTGTAGGAGCATCCCCCTGGAACTAGACTCATAACATTTGCCCCAAGCACCTTTGCATTACTCAGAAGCTCTTGGATTTCTTTGAATTTTCAAGATTGTATTTTGACATTTTCTGAAAATCTGACGAATAAATGAAACAATTTTTTAGAAAAAAAATACCCAAGGTTCCTTCTTTAATGCAGAGCGCCATTTTTCAGGATTATACTAAAAGCAGTAGTGAAGACAACCGAGGTGGAGGGAGGTGGTTGATTTCCTTAGGATGAGAATGTGTGAACTGACGAAACCTTGAGTAGAACTCTGGTCTCTTCCAATACCAAAACCATCGCTCTGGAAGTTAGGCATGATCTCTTTCGAAACAATCATGAATTGGTCATGTGTCCGTACTGAGTGTAGGCAGTTCAGCCTGTGGAGGTTCTAAGGAGTCACAGTGAAAGTATGTAGAAAATGAGCCAGCTACTGATTATTGGTACCACCTTCCATCATGTGCTTTGTAGTTTAAAAGCTACCATCTGTCACAATAAGTCCCAAAATCCAAGCAGGCATCAAGAAAAGCAACACTCTGGAGTTTCTATTGTTTGTGATTGTTATAGATGCAGGACTGGAGGAAAAATAACTATTTTTTCGAGGTCCTGGTTGGCCTGTTTAATAGGTTTCCAGCAGAAAAAGTACATGTCTTCTACTGTACTATGCTGTACCTTTTTGTATTGTAACAAATATCAAATAGTTGGGTGAGTTTTCGACTATTGTCAAATATGGAGAACAGGATTATCTTCTGCAAACCAGCATCCTAAACCTGATAAATGCACTTTGAAAAGACAATAAAGACTGTTTTGTTTATTATACACACCAGTACAACGTGTGTAAATGAAAAGTGAAAGCTCTACCATAACACATAACAATATGCAATGACTGCATTTTAAATTGTTAAATTAGAACATACTAACAAAAGAAGAGTTTTTTCTTTAATTCTGATGACCTATTTTACCTGCACCAGCCCTATCTTTTTGGCTGGAACAATGACTGGATATCAGCCAAATGCCTACTCAAAATTAAAGTCTGGTACACTGCTAAGATCTCTAGTTATTTTGGGCATAAATTAAGGCAATCCCACAAAGCCGGTGAGCAGAGGAAGTTGGAATTCAATAGATAATGTCTGTAGGGAGACACGGTCCCATTTCAAGGTGCCCAGTGGACTGCAATTCCAGATCAATTCCACGGAGGTGGCTGGACAGGGACACAATGTGAGGTTAACAAGGCAGTATCTCTGCTACCTTAAGTTCTCAGGTTTGTAGGCTCTAAGCACGCCAAGGCTGTACTGGTAGTGGGCCCGGAGCCACAATTTAACTTGTCTATTTCTTTTGGCCAGGTGAATGGAGCAAAGGCCAAAGACGAGGTGACACACCTGATCCGAAGCCTTTGTGCAGTGCTGGAGGAAAAGCAGGCAGCACTGCTGCAGGCCATTGAGGAGTGCCAGCAGGAGCGGCTGTCCAACCTGAATGCCCAGATCCAGGAACACAGGAGCATGCTGGAGAACTCGGGCATGGTGGGCTACACCCACGAGGTGCTGAAGGAGACTGACCACCCCTGTTTCGTGCAGGTTGCCAAACAGCTACATAACAGGTAAAGGCACTTGCTTGCAAATCCGCGAGAGCGACACTCAGCTATAGGATTAATATTAGTTTTCGTTGCACAACATGTACAAGGGCCAAAAGATATAGAGATCAGACGATGCAGGGATTTACAGGGCAGCGCTGTCCATGGCGTGGTTTTTGCCTTGAATAATTAATGATCTGTGGAATTTTCATGTAATATGTATATCGGGGTGTCTATTTTACTTAGGCTAAGTCTTTATACAATAAGCATAAGCAATGTAATTCTCTCATGAGAAAGGCAAAGTCCCCCTGTTATCTTTTATGGTCAGTCAATTAAATTACATACAGAAACTCTGATTACCTTGAAGAATGACTAAGCAGTAAATATGAATAGACAATAAAGTATCCATCATAAATACATGCTAATTCCCATAACCCCAACTATTATTCAAATTGCTATCAATAGACAGTGAGAGATTATTTTTATTATGGTGTGTCCATGATGTGGCTTGTAAATTACATTTGTTCTGAAGAAGGCGACTTAAGTGCAGAAACGTTTATAGATATGAATTTCTCAGAAGGCATGATGGAGTTTGGATTGATTAAATTGCTATTATATTAATCTCTTGTAGTCTAAGGACTAGGTTGTGTTGGATGTATGGGTTCACGTTCCTTGGGTGTCTGCCTACAGGCTTGTTGTTTGAAAATTTGGTACCATTCTTTATATAAAATATAGGGAAGTATAACTCCTGAATGGTTAAGAAAATGCACTTGTTTTAAATATTTATCTTCTTTAAGATTAAATATATGGCGTTTGTACTTTTAAAACATTTTTTGATTCTTTGTAATCTTTGTCCTAGAGATGTTGACAGCTCTTATTTTAGAGTAACCTCACCCAATGTACAGTGATATTCTTGGTTCGAAATTAATGTGATGGGTGCTTTTCGTATTGTTGGCGTTGACAACACTGTACAGGGTTCGACAGTTACATGGGCTGATAGACATGTTGATCACCAGCTGTAGGCGTCAAATGGCGCATGGGCTATCACATACTGGAGCAATAGTTGCGATGGCCAACTCTTGTACTTATGTGCATCCACATATAGAGGCTAGCGAGGGCAATACTCTGATACAGAGGCCTGCAGGTGCATTGGTAAAGAGATGCAGGGACATTGAGTAGCCAAGATGTATAGACAACAGTTTAGTACAGGTGTCTGTGCCTACAGGTGCCCAAGGCACTATGCCCTATATTTATATGAAGCAGTGTTCACCTATTTGAGCCCATGAGTGAGAGAAATTATTTTCTTCTAATGTGACCTTCATGTAAATCCGCTTTTGTTGTCATGCCAATATTTTGGATAGGATGGCCATTATAGGTACATATATAAACATACCTATAGTTTATAATATTGGAAACAAATGCAGTCATTGAGGTCTGGGGATAGGCAAGGACAGTGTCGGTCAGATACAGGGCCTAATATGTACGTGCAAAGGTGCCAACATTTACAGGGTTCAACTGGAAGTTGGGTTGATGGCAATTAATAAAAGCCAATTTTGCAGTATCCACTAAAAGGGCAGCTAATTATATGACCGTACACCACCCCAATACCTGAACATCTCTACCAAGTATTGTGTGCTCTTCAATAATATTCAATAAAAGCTTTCTCTGAGAGTGCCTTCTCAGCCAGACGCCAGACCCAGATCATATCAAATAAACATGGGAGGTTTGCTTTCGACGCTAGCTGCCATGATTGTTGAGGCTTCGTTGTGTCTGACAAGCTACAATTTGCCCCTCATTTATACAAGCACAAATTACAATGGTTCTGGCTATCACATTCGTAAAGTGCAAGAATGGTATTGAAGTGGCTTCTTAGAGCTGAGAGTGGAGCAGCGCCAGACCTTTGGTATCCAATTACTAGGGTAGTGACTAGGCACGAGACACTCTCACCCTTTTCCTCACTATACATAATCGAGATTGGGATTACTACCAGGGAGATGCTGGTCTCAGTTTCACAAAAGCCCCCTCCCTCCACAACAAACACCATTGGCTAGATCACGGAATATCTGTATGATGACACAGTGGATTAATACAAGTGTCACCTACCTCTGGAGTTAAGCCCTAAGCATCTGATTTTTTTCCTGGGCCAGCTCTGAGCTCTTTGTTTTTTATTCTTGGGGCACTTTGCACTTCAGCATTCATAATTATTTTGCACAAAATGCATCCAAGCCACATTTGTTTCCTCTTTTCCCACTTTTTGGTGATTTTAAAAGGAAGCAGGGTTTATAAATTCCCCTGGAGGGAAACAAGAAATCATGCAAAATATATAAAAATGTTGTTTTTGTTAGAAAAACGAGAAATAAAAGTTCTGAGCAAGAAAGCATATGGCTTTTTCTCTTTAAAATGTCACCAACAAACGCTTCATTGTGCTAAGAACACAATCTTTCCAGCTTTAAAAAACAAACAGATTTGTAATGAAAAACCATGGTTTTTCCATTTTTCTAACTGGTCTATTTTTCTAATTTTTGAGGTTTTAATCTACTTGCAGTTTGTGATGGAAACAGGTGTGAAACCATGGAAGAACCAGGAAAGATATAAATAATTTGTGAAAAAGACAAAATTCAACAAGCAGTCATTTATGTAGATTGCTCACAGTTTTCCAGATAACAACATTTTTATTTTCATTAAAGCAAAAAAAGAATGAAAATAAGTAGGTCAAATTGCAATTGATGACAGCATATTCATCTGCATTTTTTGCTCGAATGCCTGATTCACAAAAGTAACAAACCATTAAGTCTCTCAGATCCTTCTGATCGCAAGGATATATTGTGGTGTCTGGTTGTCCTAAATTAGCCTATACCAAGAGCAAACAACCGAGCTGCAGCTTCTAATTATTTTTCATTGGCTACCAGCTGTTCATCAATTCATATGCTAAAAACTAATGAATGAAAAATGGGTATGAAGGAACCTTATTTAGTTTTTAAATTTGCACAAGATATTAAGTGTAAAAATAATGGGGGATATGTATATCTCTGAATATAAGGTCACCCGTACAACCATGTGATTCAGATGGCATTTTGCTAAATGTGTTCTTTATTGCACACTGGCTTACATTTGGAAGCCTAAACACAGAGAAATCCAGTTTGTAATAACAAATGTTTCACCATTCTGTGTTCTCACACTTTTCCTGATAAAAAGGGCACCTCTGCTGTGTAGCTGGACCTAGCATATGCAACAGGAAAAGATCCAGAATTTCCAGCAGTGAAATTGGACTGCTTAAGCCAACATCCTATGAATTTTAAGAGGGATGACTCCCTGCCTTGAAATATTCTTGAAAAACTAAGCCGCTGTTGGTGGACTTTGTATTCTTTGACTTTATCTTTGGATATTTTAATTATGGTTCAGATGTCAGCGTCGCAGCTGAAAAGTGAAGAGAAGTTTTCTCAAACCCAGGTCTATTTGCGCAAGTAGACTGTGATGTCAAATGTTCCTCACTGTGGGGCCCTTTTGCCTGTTCTCCTAGAACCCTGACTTTGTTATAGTCCGGGCCATTGGAATTATGCAATTGTGTGGCTGCAGTGATTTTCGCATAATTACAGATTTGCCACATTTGCTACATAATCCATCATCTGTGGCATAATATGTAGATTTAAAAGAAAACTTTTTTTTGTTTCTAGCCAATATGGTTCAAAGCTCACTATAAATGCAGCACATGCGTTGATGCACGCAGTGGAAGGTCCTTTGCAAAGCTACATAATTGTTGCTATATTGCTATTCTTGAGTGTTAAACTGGTACAAATGAGGTCCAACAATGCCCAGACAATAGTAACAAGTTTTAAAATTACAAAATAATGAAGTAATACTATCACACAATTTACTGCATTATGTGGCATAATTTGCCTTTTCTTGCTGCATAATTTACTCAACCCTGCAACATAATTTAACCCTCACCCACTGCATAATTCAAGTGACCCTGGTTATAGTATTACACTTGTAAAACCTGTGTTGATTTTTATCTTTCTGCTTCTAAGGTTTCTCAGAAGATGAGTTACAACTGAAATTCCTGTCTTGTAATAGGATTTATGCAACAGAAAATCAAGTAAAAATTGGAGAACCACCAGCAGTAATTGTAGTCCCAGCATACATCCCAAAAACCTCTCTCTCTAAAATAATAATCATAGTCTTATTCAGTAGTACTACAGTTCACCGATGAGCACAATTTTCCATTAATAGCAGACTTCTACAAATGATTTTCAGATCGCTCTAATTCGGCATAATGCATTGCTAAGAGTTTGAGCCAACCAGGGCTGTGCAAAGTTCCATAGTTTGACGTCATGTAACATTATGTATTTTTTTTTTACTTCAAAAGCTACCCGAAGTGCAAAGCTCACATAGTTTAAGAAATGCAAAAAAGTCCCCGTTCTCTAGTGAGAAATGTCCATCTGCCATTCAAGGTCAAAGGACACTGCTCTCCAATCGCAGCATTACTTTGTTTTTGTGCGCTTCATAGAGGTCAGCTTTCAGGCAAATAATTTTTTTTAAAAAAAATGTGATTAGATCACTTATTGTGCACCAAAATATAATACAATTTAATACGATAAAGTACTTAAGTAGCAAAAAACTTGATACAGTCCAGTACCAAACAGTATAGTATGCAGGCGGAACTACAAGAAAAATGGGTGCTTGAGACAATCTTGAAGAACTTGCAAGAGCTCAAGGACATCCAGCGAAATGAGATAGCCATGATTAACCGAAGGGTGGACAAAACTGACAAAGCAATCGGGCAGATTTCATCGTGTTTCCAAGAATTAGAGTGGAGAGTATCAGATTTGGAAGATCTCTGCGTGGTATGGGACTCTGAGCTTGTTAACATCCAGAAAAACCTGACTAACTCTCGAAATAAAAATGGAAGAGATGGAAAACTATGCAAGGAGGTCAAACCTCTAATTGGTTTTTTTTTTAATTATTTTTTTTATTATCAGGATTTGGAACTCTGAAGAGATCCACATGTATAATGATACAAAACAATATAAATAAATAATAAATTAATACATTTTCTAACAATAAATAAAACTCCAGACCATCAATTCACTAAAAAATACTTCACACATTACGAGAACTATCAATAAATGGCAATATTTAATCTTGATATGACATGGATTTATCCTCCTACTACAGACGCAGATTCTAGCATTCTAAGAGTCCCCACTCAACTAAATTAAGGGTCATGCCCCTCCCTTCCTTCTTCTGATAAATCTCTCTATATAAACAGGACAACATAAAATTTTATGGGCAATCGGGAGGCCTCTCCTCCCTCAAAGCCCCTGAAAAAACTATAAAAGACCGCTGCAGTCCCTGCGATATTTCATTTCCACGCACGGGCCCAAGAGGCGATCTAAACACAAGAGATCAATATAACTGCAGGAAAGTTTGAAAAAATGTAAAAGTCCTGAAACAAAATCTTTCATTAGGGGATTTATAACATAAGTCTAGAGACTCTCTCTATAAGATCTAATATTTAACTGCAGATAGAGGGGTTTCAACCATAATTTTCTCTTAGCGGCTAAAACTGGGCAGACAAATTAAATATGCTTACAATTCTGTACCCCACCTTGATACAAGTCACAATAATTAGTAACACCATCCTATTTGGAAATTGAATCCCTAAGAGGTACTCTATCGAGTATAATAAGTATAAAAAAATCGCCTCACACCGTGTGGGAGATTCCAAGTCAGGTAAGGTTGAACCACTTTCAGAGACACTGACTTGATTAAATTCTTCAGTCCTCTTTTAGGGCAGCACGACTCAAGGTCCATCGAAAAGCCTTTGGACCATGTCATCTCCTTCAAGATTTTTTTTAGGATTAAAAGATTAAAAGGGGAGTTGAAGTAATGAGGTCCGGGTCCAGCTCTAAAAGCTGGATAGCATGGGTGTAATTTCTAAAAAACCTGGATTTTCCTCTCAAATTATTAAAAATGTAATTAAAAGCCAAGTTTCTCAGTGTAGATTCCTTACTGTGTATAAGGCAGTGTACCCTGGCCTCAAGGCCCTGCACAAAGATATTCTTGATACCAAATTCAAGCCTTAGAGCTGCCCCCAAGGCTGAATTATTGCAGGAAGTCAAGCGTCTTAGAATCTGGCCTTCTGTCTTGTCAAGAAAGTCCCATTTTTCTATATCTATGCATTTTATCACATACAGAAGGGTAGCTGGGATCTTAACCTGATAGGCAGACAATAGATGTGAAAAATGGTGTTTACCGTTTGCTTTGATAAAAGCCACTAAGCCTTGAGCATGTGAGAGAGCCTTACCAATATTATTCCGCTCCAACTTATGTTGCCCCAGAAACCAAATCTTCCTTCTGTTTTTTTTCCTCGTGAAGCAAACTACCTGAGACTTAGATGTATTAATTTTCAAGTGGTGCTTCACAGAGTAAGAATTTAGAGCAGCCAGACGATGATTTAGGCCCTTCGGGGTGAGATCAAAGACAACTATATCAACCGCGTATAATAGGTAGGCAATGGGTCAGCCACCCACCGCAGGGGCGTGACCATTTACACTCCTTTTTTTTTTTTTTTTTTTTAATATTTTTATTAACAATTAACAATTCACTGTTTACATCACTCAAGTACATTGTTGGGAACAACTTATTCTCATCATGCATAGTATTGAAGAAGATACAATATTTTATTTGTGTTCATGTGTAACTTGTGTCATGGTTTAACGACCACCCCGGTCTTTAACTAAACTTTGTTATCCGCAAGCGTTTTGGTCCTAGTGTGGTTTCCCATGAGTGTCTGATTCCTTGCCGCTCTGTGTTGCCCATTCTTTTTGCACGCAAATATAACAGCTTCAACTTAACACTAAACTATATACACACTTGATGGCTTTTTGTGGGTGGTGTTAGTGTTGACCGGCGGGGGTGCTTCCCTGAGGGAGTTGTGTTTGGGGGGGAACTGCCAACCTTTTCCGTGTGTTTAATTACTGTTCTCTAAGTATACCTGTACACACCTCTGGGTTGTTCCTTGTGGCCTGCCGTGAGCTCATTGCGTTTTTTACTAGTTTTTACCCATTAGTGTTTTCCTTTTTCCCGTTAGTAGTATTGTTGTGGATATCCCCTGTCCACTTTCTATTTATGCTCAGATTTCTGCTTCTGTTGGTGTTGTGTTGGGAGTTAGTAGTCTATCTCCTGCAGTAACCCAGTTCATCATTAGTTCTTCCCACCCTGTGGCAATGGGGGACTGCCGGATCCCCTTTGCCTCTTCTGACTTTAAAACCTGTAATTCCGCACCAGCCCACCTCGTAACATCGCTTTTCCATTCAGCCAGTGAGGGATGATTTGAAGCCTTCCAACCCTTCGTGATTAATCTCTTGTAGAGGGCCAGGGTGAGATCCAAGAAACGACCCCCAATCTTCCCTTGTGACATATTAGTCTTTACACCTAATAGACAGACTTCGGAGGTGAACGGCAGTACCGTGCCGTATAGTCCTGACATGTGCTCTATAACTGCCTTCCAGCCCAACTGTAACACCTCACATTTCCACATCATATGGTCAAAGTCTGCCTCGCAGCTGCCTCATCTGGGGCATGTCCTGGGGGTCCCCCCATATATGCGGAACAGTCGGTGAGGGGTAAGATATGTTCTATGCAAGTAGTTATATTGGATATATTGTAGTCGAGTATTACGTGAGATCCTCTGGGGATAAGCCAGAGCTCTGTTCCAGTCTGTCTCGGTTAGCTCATGCCCGATTGTTTTCTCCCACCTCTCTCTTAGTGTGCGCATGGGATCCAATGCAGCTTCTATCTGGGCTCGGTATATTTTTTGTAATCAGGTGGGACTCTTCCCCCGACGATAGCAGGAGGTGTAACACTCCGTGAACCCCGGGTTCAGCATTAATCGTGTCCCAATGGTCCTTCAGAGTGTGCACTAGCCTCCTGTACATAAGAAATTTACCCTGAGGGATCCCCTTTCCCACCAATTTGGTAAAGCTCTGTAGTTTACCTTCCCTATAGAGTTCCCCTACCGTCGTCACTCCCACATCCGTCCATGTGCCCAACACCCGTCCCCCCGGTCTGGTACTCTTCGGCTCCACCACCAAGACCGTGTGTGGCAGCGCCGGAGAGTAGGGTGGACTAACTCCAGTCCTACTCATACACCTTTTCCAGCAGGCTGACGCAGTGCTAGTCATTAAATTGTCCCCGAGGGGGGAAAGCTTCTTCCCTATCATACGCGCTATTATCCGGTCTATGTCCAGTGAGCCTTGGGAGTTAAATAGGTCTAGCTGCTCCCTGACCACCATCCAGCCCGCCACCCACAGCAGCTGGGACGCCAAATAAAATGCCTCAAAGTCAGGAGCCCCCAGGCCCCCAGCTTGTGTTGGTCTGCTCATAGTCGACAGTGCCGAGCGCCTACGACCTACATCCCATATCAATTCCCGAAGCAGTGCGTTCAGTTCTCGAAACCATGCTGGGGGGACCCATAGCGGTACATTAGCAAAGAAGTATAGGAGACGGGGCAGCATCACCATTTTAGACAATGCCACTCTAGCCTTTGTTGTTAGTTTCAGTGACCGCCAGAACCCAACTGAGGTGCGCAGTGACCGGAGTGCCCTACCCAAGTTGCCATCCCGGAGGTCAGCAAGCTCGTGGAATATCTGGATCCCCAGATATTTAAAAGTTCACGGGCCCAATTCACATCTCTGGGGCACGTTTCGGGGGAAACGCTGTTTGGCATTATGGGGAATACAAATGTTTTGCCTCGATTAAGGCGCAGTCCCGATAGTTCCCCGAAGTCCTCTAGGTTCTTTAACACCCACGGGAGGCCACTGGATCCGTCTCTTAAGTACACCAAGATGTCGTCTGCGTATAGGGAAATAATATGCTCGTTTGGGCCCCAGATAATTCCTTTACCGACTCCGTCCTGTCGTAGTTTGGACGCTAGGGGTTCGATTGCCAGGGCAAATAGTAGCGGGGATAGGGGGCATCCCTGCCTAGTTCCTCGATATACCGGGTATGAATCAGATATTGTTCTGCCCGTCTTCACCCTAGCTAGCGGGGAGGCGTACAGCAGGTCCACCCACTTCACCCAATTTTCTCCTAGTCCCATGTCTAGCGTCACAGCCCTGAGGTAGTCCCACCTGATCGAGTCAAAGGCCTTTTCGAAGTCTACTGCTAAGAAGGCCCCTGTGGGTTTTTTTTCTGCTGCTGGCATGTGTAAAATAGCAAAGATCCGCCTCAGGTTCAACGATGTGCTGCAGCCAGGAACGAAACCATTTTGGTCCGCGTGCACTAGTGTGGTCATTCGGAGGAGTAATCTGTTAGCCATGATCTTACGGAGGATCTTAAAATCGCTGTTCAGCATTGATAGAGGGCGGAAGTCGGTCACTGGTGCCTCTCTGTTTTTTGTTTTTTGCACCACCAAGGCCTCCCGCAGTGTGACTGGTAGCTCTCCTCGTCTCAAAGCCTCTGCGTATACCTCAGCCAGTTGGGGCACTACCAATGTCCTATATTTTTTGTAAAAGTCCCCTAAGATACTTAGTGTCACCAGTAAGGGGTTATGGTCTGACAGTGTGCGGCCCAGGTACTCTGCGTGGGTCACATAACGTGCCAGGCCCGTGGTACATGTTATTCTGTCAATTCTTGTGTGCAGCCGGTGGAGGCATGAGTAATAGGAATAGTCGCTGTCGCTTGGGTGTTGTTCCCGCCAGACATCCACTAGCCCCCAGGAGTCCAACCATTCCCAGAGCTTTTTGGCTATTCTAGTGGACGCTGAGCCCTGTAACGGTGGAGTCGATCTGTCCATGTTAATGTCTAGTATTGCGTTGAAGTCCCCCCCAACTAGCAATTCTCCTGCGCATTGGCGGGTAAGGTGGCTCGATAGTTTGGTCAGGAAGGGGACCTGGTCCTGATTGGGAGCATAAATGCAGCTCATGACAACTGGAATACCATGCAGTCTTCCTTCTAACACCACAAACCTACCCTCTCGATCTATGTTGGATGAGTCTATTGTCAGTGGGACCCCGGCCCTGACCCATATCAATGCACCCCTCGCGTAAGCCGAGTACTCTGTGGCAAACACCCGTCCCCTCCATCTGCGTCTCAGTTTCTCAACCTCCCCAGCTATCAAGTGGGTCTCTTGCAGCATTGCCACCTGTACCCCTCTTCTCTTCAAGTAGGTGAGGACTCTGTGTCTTTTGGCAGGTGTGCTCATCCCCCTGACATTCCATGTTAAGAGATTATATTCTGCCATTTTAGTACGGTAATTTGATAATAGCGTCCTTGGCTCCCCCCGGTTCCCACTCTATCCCCGCTCATGTTCAAACATTTCCTACCATCGTGTATCGCCACCCACTTAGCAAAGTTAACTGTTAACTGTAAAACCCAACTCACCCACCCCAGTGCGCCTACTAACCTGCAGGTAGCCCAGAAAATCACGCAACATTGCAACTTGTTCAAACATATAGCTACAGTTCCCGCCAGGCTAGCTAGACCAGCGAGGTACTGGTTCGGAGGGCGGTCAAGTCCGGAGTGGCCGCACGCCTTTTTGTTGTGCCGCATCGTCAGGTCCACTTGTATAATGTTTAACCAAGTTCATCAGCAGTCCTCGGCGTCACCTTGGGGGCACGTGTCGAGCAGTTCGAGTCCCCAGCTGAAGACACCACTGTATCATCCGAGTCCTCTCCTGAGCCGGAGCTCCCCGGGGGGGAAGCTCCACCACCGACTCAGGCCGCAGCCTCTAGAGCTGCTCTTTTATCTTTTTCCTTTTGCCTTTGTGTTGGCGCTAGCCTCGGTCGATTCCCAGGCTGCCGCGATTCACGGGCACGTTGAGCCCGGTCTGCAGTCACTCCCTCACCAACGGGTCTCCTCCCCCGGAGCCCCCGCTTCTCGAGCCATTCACATGCCTCCGCTGGCGTTTGGAAGAAGGTGGTTTTCTCTTCCAGTATCACTCTCAGTCTGGCCGGATACAACAATGAGTATTGAATCCCTTCGTCTCTAAGGGCCCTTTTGACTGCTAGGAATGAGGTTCGTCTGTTTTGAACATCCAAGGTATAGTCCGGGAATAGCGTCACCTCCCCATTCGCTACCTTAAACGGGCCCATCACCCTGGCCTTCTGAATGAGAGTGTCCCTGTCTTTGTAGTGCAGTAATTTGGCAATCACCACTCTGGGTGGCCTACCGGGGGCCAGAGGTCTTGATGGCATTCAGTGTGCACATTCCAATGTGTAAAAGGGCGTTAGGCATCCAGGCGCAACCGTTGTACTAAACCACTTCTCCAGAAAGTCCACCATGGTGGTCCCTTCGGCTCCCTCAGGAAGGCCCACTACTCGCACATTGTTCCTCCTGTTTCTGCCCTCCGCGTCCTCGGCCCTTTGTTCTAAGCGTGTTACTCTAGCAGCCAGGGAAGTCACCTCTGCAGCGAGATCCTTCTGTTTCGGTCCAACATTTGCCAATGTGGATTCCGTTTCCTTGACCCTGTCCGCCAGTTTGTGGTGGTCTGCCCTTAGGAGGCCCACTTCGACCGCTACTTGATTGATGTTGTGTTGTAGCGTTGTCTTTGTGTCTTCAATCGCCCCCAGAATTTTGTCCAGGGTTTCCTGTACATTGGATTGCAGATGGGGCTGTTCTTCCATTTCCTTGCACGCTGGTGGGGATGCAGTGTCCATGATTTTCTTCTTGTGACGGGCCTTGGGGGGCATCGGCCAGGTCAGGCGGGGAGGACCGCACCTTTAGGCGCAGGCCCGAGCCACTACTCAGGCCCACTTACTCTCACGCTCCCACGTCACAGCAAGCGTGGGCTCAGACTTAGTCCCCTAGATCGGCGTCAGGCTGGGCCCGTCAGCGCAGCACCAGCGGGGTCCAAACCCTCTGCCCGTTTACCGGGTTCTGACTTCGGCCGCTCCAATAATAGTCCCTAGGGGGGCTTCGGGCCAGCCGTTCACTCTATGTTGGGCAGTTTCTATTTCTTCTCTTATTTTCTTTATTCTTTTTATTTTAGTTTTTAGGGGTTCTGCCAATCCCCTTCTGTAGTGTCCTTTTACCACTTGCTTCCTTTATTTTATTTTTTCTTCTTCTTCTTTCCTTCCCCTTTTTTTTCCCTTTCTTTTCTTTTTTTCAATGATTTCCTTGCTTTACTTGTGCCCCCTCGGGGTGTTGTCTCGTTGGGGCCCCCGCAGCTGCTCCGTGTTGTTTCCTGTCAATTCCAGGGCTCAGCTCCGGTCGGATGAAAGGGCGCCTCTGGCTTCGCCCGCTGCTCCCGGGGCCGAGCGCCGCCCGGCCACGCCCCTGCCCCTCCTGAGGAGGCCCCACAGCTCCGGCCCGCGGAACCAGGATATATTCTGCCGGGGCCGCTTCTCCGGTCCGCGCCGACCAAGCCGCGGTTCCCGGCTCTACTCGAAGCCCCGGCTTGTCGGGGTAAGGAAGGCCGCAGGCCCGCCTCGGAGCCGACAGGCCGATTCCAGCTCCCTGTGCGTCCCGGATCAAGGATGGCGGCCGGGTGGCATCCGGGGACCTTCCCCATTCCAGCGGTCGCCCTCCGTCGTTGTGGCACCCGAGGACGGCACGCTTTTTTGTCCAAGTTCTAGCGGCCGCTACGGAGCCGGGAGATCAAGCGTGCGCCATCTCCCGGTAGCTGGCCACACCCCGACCATTCACACTCCTAAGGATTTTGGGAGGTCATAAATGTATAGGGAGAATAGCAGTGGAGCCAATAAATAGCCCTGCTTCAGGCCATTTTTGGTTTAAAATTTTTTAAGACAAGCCCTGCTCTCCATCCATAAGGATTTTACACCAAGTCGAAGAGTGCAGTGCTATCACCAATCACAACAGGCAAGGCGGAACCCCTAGCTCCTGAAGTTTCCACCACAAGATCTTCCTGTCCACCCTATCAAATGCGGTGGAGTAATCAATAAACGCAGCATCAACCACTCCCCCCCTAGTCTAGACGTATTTGTCAATTATTGTTTGCATTATTAAGATGTTATCTAAGGTATTATGGGCCTTTCTAAAGCCTGCCTGTTCCACCGGAAGAATATCATTTTCCTCTACCCACTCAGTTAGTTGAGTTAGGATACTTTTCACGAATATCTTGCACGTTGCATCTAATAAGGCAATTTGTTGATAGTTTAAAGGTACCGTTCTATTTCCCTTTTTGTGCAAGGGGAGTATGATACTACCTGTCCAAGATTCCAGAATATTACCTTGAGAGTAGCAGGTGCAAAATACTGGGTGGAGAAGTCTTGCCCAAAGCGAAGGCTCCCTTTTAATTCGTTTAATCGGAACCTCATCAGGACCCATGGCTCCTGATGAGCGCATTGAGGGGCATATTTATACTCTGTTTGCGGCGAATGTGCGTCAAACATTTTGAAGCACAATCGGCGCAAACCTTGCCCCATATTTAAACTCTGACGCCCGACCCCGCGGACGTCATAATTTCACTGTGTGCGTCATTTTTTGGAGGCGGGAAACTGCCTTGCGTTAATGATATGCAAGGTAGGCGTTCCCGTACAAAAAATGACATTAAGGCCTGTGCGCCTTATTTATATTCCAGCGTCATTTTGACGCACAGGAGGGGGTGGGCCTTAAAAAATGGCACACAGCCTGATGTGCGCCATTTTTTAATGCCTGGGTCAGGGCAGGCTTTAAGGGACCTGTGGACTCGGAAGGAGTCCAGAGGTGCCCTTCCCTGCCCCTAGGGACACCCCCTACCACCCTCGCCCACCCCTGGAAGACACCCATGGATGGGGGGACCCATCCCAGGTAAGTTGAGGTAAGTATTTTTTTTTTTTTTAAGTGGCATAGGGGGGCCTAATTTGGGCCCCCCTACATGCCACTGTGCCCAATGGCCAGGCCCAGGGGACAGAAGTCCCCTGGGCCTGGCCATTGGGCAAGGAGTCATTTCAATGGGGGTTGTGTGTCAAAAAATGGCACAAGTCCGGTTTGAGGCATGATTTTTGTCTCAGACCTGACTTGCACCATTTTTTGACGCACAACCCCCATTTTCCCCTACGCCCGCGCTGCCTGGTTTGAGTCTTTTTTTTTTTACTCAGACCAATCCGCAGCACCGGCTAACGTCATTCCTTAAATAAGGCGCAGTTGTGCGTCAAAAAGTATAAATTTGGCCCCAAATGTATAATCCCCTCTAGCTCAGACACAGAGGGTAAGCCCGTATTGACCACTTCCCTATCCCAGTTTAATGCGGTCACCACTTTCCCATGGTCTGCTACCCGGTTTTCAGCATAAAGGGCCAGAATAAACAGCCTCCAGTCATCCTCTGCTATCGGGGGCAAAAAGAGTTTTACGATTTCCGCACCTCTGGGAATTAATAGCCCAAAATTTACTAGGGCTTCTCATTGCAGCTGCTTCCCTCAGTGCCATCCACCTATGATGCTCTTCTTTCCTTTGGATGGCTAGTTTCACCCGCGATCTTCTTCTCTTAAGGAGTGATATTTTGCTACTCCTTTCCATAGACTTACACTCAAGCTGTCGCCTTGACAATTTGTTAATTTCTCTATTCAGATTCACAATGGGTAACTGAGCTTTTTTTTTTTTACAGGAATGCTGGACTCAGGCTGATTACACGCAATAATATGGCTCATTAATTTTAGGAAAACATATTAAGGCATCCTTCCCCCAAACCTCCATATTTCCCACAATATTTTCCAACAGTGACTTTAACTATGTTATTTTAGCCGTCAAATCTCGCTTTCATAGGGGTCCCGGAAGGTGCAGAAAATCAGGGCAAGCACCAGAACATGCTGCAGTTTATGGATTTTCTGAATAAGGACCTATATTTTGGAAGATTCACCAGCCGATTTGACAATTATGCGAGCACATCAGGTGCCTTCTCAACAACAGCTAAATGCAAAGTACTTGCACACTATTATCGTCAATTTTGTTGACTTTAGGATTAAAGAGCGCCTCCTTACCAAAGCGATTCAACAAAAATCCTTCTTTCTGGCAGGGTATGAATGGGTGTGGGTGTTTTCAGATGTTAGTAGCTACGGCCCGAAGAAGACAAGACTTGGTTGGCATAATTACACAGTTCACAGCACAGTGGCACAGGCCTCTATTATTCAACAATCAAAGTAAAACATTTTGTTTAAGGTACAATTCTGTGTATCTACCACTGTGCAAGATGCTCGAAGCCTTTTGGATAAGGTTAAGTCGGGAAACATCCTGAACAACTAGGTCTAAACCACTACTTGCCTGAACCACTACTGCTAAACAACTAAAAAGTCTCTACAACTAAGTTCTGAACAACTACTGTCTAAACAACAATTGTGCCTGAATAACAAATGCCTGAACAACTAATTTTAAGGTAAGGTTTTCTTTTTGTTTTTTATGGTTTATTAGTGGTTTAGAATATATATTAAAATTAGTTGTTCAGGCAATTGTTATTCAGGCACAATTGTTGTTTAGACAGTAGTTGTTCAGTACTTAGTTGTAGAGACTTTTTAGTTGTTTAGCAGTAGTGGTTTAGGCTCTAGTTGTTTAGGACCTAGTTGTTCTGTCACATATTCGGTTAAGTCTGGCTGATGCTAGGACTGCAGCATGTTAGCATATTGGTTATTGTCATTGTCAGGGGACAGAAGACCTTTTGGCCCGTTATCCAGCCTGTATCTGGCCTTTAATAGGTAACTTAGGAAGGGGACAGGAGAATAAATGGGGGATCATGGCTATGGTTCTCTAAGGATGTAACATGGCTATGGCTGCATTTTAGGGCAGGGGGATGGTATCTGCAAGTAGTTCTGTGTAGAGCTGATCCTTTTAAATGTAGTTTAATGGAACTTTGTTGTAAGGCTAATACCTTTCCGAGGATTTCATTTTACTTGGCAGTGATGAGTAAAAAAAAAAGACAGGAGGATAATAAATGACGCAGTAGCTATTTCTCTTAAAGTTGGGGGGGACAGAGCAAGGAAATTTAGGCGTCATGTCTAAAACTACGATTTCATTGTGTAATATTAATGGCATAATAAATAGGCAAAAATATCACTCTACAATGAATTGGTTGGCTACGTTTAATCCTGAAGTAATTTGTCTGCAGGGGACCCATTTGAAAGAGAGTTGACCTAAACTTTTTATACCTGAAGCCTCTTCCCCATGCCTTTTTTTAATCTGCGGGATTAGCTGTGCGAGGGGTGGTGATTTTTGTTGTTCAGACTGTGAGATTGGGAAATAAGTGAAGTTATTATTAGAGATAAGGATGGATGATGGATCCTGTTGAAGGTTCAGCTCTAAGGAGTTTTTTTCTTACCCTCCTCAATTACTATGGTCCAGTCCTGGTTCATGATGCTCCCTTGTAGGAAATGCTTTCTTTGGTGATTGCTGTGACAGGCCTATTAATTTGGGGAGAGGAGGGGTAGCGACTTTAATTTCATACAGGATCTTAAGCTGGATACTTCAAATAAATTTGAAAAACATTGAAACTCATAGCAGCCAAAGTGATGGCAACAATAAAGAGCAGTTTAAACTCAGGGGATCCATGGTGATTCAACCACAGTCGGCAAGCGCAATTTATATGTTTTTTAAGCCAGTATAATATAGCTTCCCGGCTGGACTATTTTTAAATTTCTAAATCAGTTAAATGGGAAGGGACTGGGATCTGAGCAAATGCATTTTCAGACCATTCGGTGGTTGGGATTAGCGTGGTAATTGCGGATATTCTAATTTTAATGGCATGTAGGCGGTTTGATAAGGCACTCCTTATCAATCAGGAATGATTGAGTACCAAATGAAAATTCATTCAGGAGTTCTTTGAGATTAATCAGGGTACTGCTTCCCTGTTTGCAGTATGGGAATCATTTATGGCTGCATTCCAAGGGCAGGGGATTGCCTATAAGTCATCTCAGAGGCGGGTTAGTGAAATACATTTGATAAAGGAGGTAGAAGGGTGTAGAATTGATCGCAAGTATAAGTTTGATCAGACCAGACAGAGGCTATGCGACTTCTATGTTTGTGAAGAAATTGCCAGTTCAAACACTTTTCTATAGTATAGAGAGTCAGCGCGTGGGTAAATTATTAGCCTGATCTGTGCGAGGGAAACAAGAAGCAATGCACATTAGGGAGTTTAAAGATCCTGGGTCTAATTTGAATCAAAAAGACGATAACAAAATAGCCCAGATTTTTCTGCATCATTATAGTAATATTTATAGCTATAATAACGCTATTTTTCAGCCTAGCCTGGAAGACTTTTATAGTCAAATTAGGCTTCCGAGTCTGACGGGAGTGAAGGTCGAGTCTATTATAGCAGATAATACACTGGAGGATGCGGCCAGTGCGCTCCAACAGATCCCCAATGCCAAAGCAACCGGTATAGATGGTACTCCAACTGAAATCTACAAGATTTCCCAGAGAGAGTTATTGCCCCCGCTAGTAAGTTTATTCAGTCAAATAAGTTACAGTATTTCTATTCCAGTGTCATTCAAAGAATCAGTATTTATACGTTTTTTTTTTTTTTTTAAAGGAAAAGATCCTTTCAGGGTTAATTCTTATCGTCCAATTAGCCTACTCAATGCTGACTATAAACTACAAGCTAAGAAGTAGGCATCCCACATAATTGAGGTTGGGCAGTCTCTGGTCCATAAAGATCACTGTGGGTTTCTACCAAAATGCACGTTGGCTGCTAATACGCAATATCTGGTTATCAGAGGTTATCGAGAGAGTCTATCAACTGTTTTTCCCATGCCCAAGATGGGGCCGTAATCGCAACGGTCGACGCTGAGAAGGTGTTTGATCTAGTGAATAGGGATGCCCTTTTTTTGCACTAGAGAAATTTGGATTTCCGGGTCAAATTATCTCAATGATTAAAAGAATATATTAAGGGGCAGAAGCATGTGTTATCATTAATACAAGGACAGTTAGTAGTGAGTGGATACAACATGACACAGCAGGGGTGCCCAATGTCCCCCATATTTTTCACACTTTTTATTGAGCCATTAGCTGAACGCATACGTAGCACAGGCAGTATCATCCCCCCTTGAAAGAGGTTTCCAAATTGAAGTAATTTGCGGATGACCTAACACTTTATTTGAATGTTGATCAGCAAAATATCAAGGGGGCATTTGATGTTATTCAAGATTATACAAATCTGGGGGGGGGGGATATAAGGTTTATCATGACAAAACTGAGACCCTGCTTTTGTTTAATGCCTCTCCATCATTGAAAAATGGTCCTTGCTCCCACTCGTATTAATAGGTAAAGTGTCATTAATTAAAATGCCAGTGTTACAATTGTTTCTTTTTATTTTCGCAAATCTTCCTATAAAGGTTAACCATGGCTTTTTTAAACAATTAGATTTCCTCATTACCAACTTTTTATGCAAAGGAAAACATCCTAAAGTGAATTATCTAATTTTGCAGTTACATAAAGAAAAGGGGGGGGGGGGTTGGCTTTACCATATTTTATTTTATACTATCAGGCTGCATGGCTGGATATGATGGTTAAAATGGATATGGTGGACAGGGGCTCAGGTGGGGGTTTTGATTTTTTTTTTATAAGGAGAATAGTACAGGAGAGTGGAGGTAGTTTGCCCGTATTCCTCAAAATGGCAAAACTCCCAAAACAACAAGGTATAATGTGCTAGGTGATATATGTTGGCTTGTGCAAATGTTTTTTAGGTCAAGGCAAATCCCGCCCCGTCATTGATGGTTAAGGTTGCAGGATTGTCATGGGTTTGATCTGGCAATTCCAGAAACTATTTGTAGGATCTGGAATTCTAAAGGGTACTGGTCATTGAGTGACTTTTGGGCACACAGCTGGTTAATTGGGCAGAGATAAAACTTCAAGTTGGGATTGAGGAAGCCAAGTTTTGGTAAAGTTTCACCCAATAGCAGTCTTCAAGAGATGCACTATTTTTCAGAAGTTATCGACAAATTATGGTACAAATGTCAATTAGCTGGAATAGGAAATTGGTATACGTCCTTACGGAAAAACATGGACTCATCATTGGTAAAAAGGCATCTAAGCAAGATAAAGCAGGAGACAGGATGTAGGTTGACAATTAGCGATTGCAAATGTTTTACGATTTTAGGTTTTAAAATCACTTCAGGAAGCTAATTTCAAAATGATGTAATGCATGTTTCAGGTGTTTCCAAGAGGTAAAAAAGGGACTGGGTACATATTTTTTTTTTAATGTCCCAAGCTAGGGAAATTCTGGGATGGTGTATTTGGTCAATTGAGCCAAGCAATCCAGGTGACTCTGCAGGTGGAATTGAAGTTGGTACTGTTTAGAGTGTC
Organism: Pleurodeles waltl; assembly: GCF_031143425.1. Lineage (NCBI taxonomy): Eukaryota > Metazoa > Chordata > Amphibia > Caudata > Salamandridae > Pleurodeles > Pleurodeles waltl. Next base: position 662,406,084 of record NC_090451.1, read on the forward strand.
AAGTCAAACATCTAGCTTGAGCAAGCAAGTTCAGTACTTTGTTACAGCACCATTAGCTGTCGCAAGGTCATTGATTTTACAATGTTGGCATACTGCTACAGTGCCAACTCGTCAGGAGTGGTTCATAAAGCCAAAGCTTGCTTAGTGAAAGGGCAGGCTGAAGACATACCAGAGCATCTGGGCTCCTTTAGATGCGATGAGTATGTAAGCATGTGTACTGCAATTTATTGGTCCTCCGATGTTTGAAAAACTAAGGGGTTCTGAACTTCTATAAATTGTAGGGGCTGGGTATTATTGCAGCTGATTAAAATTAAATCACCCCTACATAGCGCAACAAGTCAAAATAGGTCAATATTCTGAAGCATTTAAGCACCTTCCTGGATATATGCACCTGAAAGTTTGCTAAGGGTTTTGTCCAACTGTACTTTTTCATAGCGATAAACAGTTTTTGCTACTTCTGATTAGTATCTGACACCTTTAATGCTTTTTAGTATTGAATAACGGGCTAATATTGGTTCCAGAATGTGTGTACTGTCAGGCATAAGCACTTTAGGCATCTATGTTCTTTTGCACTTTACTGTAGTCAGATATGAGGTTTTCTCTGTGAAAAGTACTGAAGCGCCCTCTCTTATCTCCAATTGCATTTCACCTGACTTTTTTTTTATCAGTCGATTAAGTCACGCTTTTATAGCACAACATCCTAAATTAGGTGTATGGGGTATAAAGAATTGGTCTTGATCTATTAGGTCAATATTGTGAAGTATATAAGCACCTTCCTGTATGTATGCACCTCAAAGTTCACTACAGTTCTTGGCCTTTCGCACACTTCCATAGTATCAAATGGTTTTGTTATTTGGATAAATATTTAGCAGTTTAAATACTTTTTAGTACTGAATAACGCATTAGTAGTGGTTGTAGAATTTGAGTACTGTAAGGCACAAGTACTTTAGGCATTTTTGCACCTGGTAGAGTCACTTACTGTAGTGAGTAAGGAGGTTTACTGTGTGAAACGTACTGTAGCACACAGGACTACAAGTTTCAAACTGTATAACTCTCACTAATGCCTAATTATGTTTCACATGAGCTCTCTCGATTGTTTCTGTTGCAAAAATGTCTGTTTATGAATTTACCTGCTATGTTTTAATATTGAGTGCGGTGAGTATGCTCAATAAAAAAAATGTAAAAACAAAAAGAAAAGTAGGTGCGTATGCTGACACTCAGACCCAGAAAGTTGTAATACAACACAATATGCAGGGCACCAGCGTCCTCACTAAAGTCTATCATGCACTAAACTCTTCAGTACAGTACTATACATTACTATATTGTAGCTGTAGGTACTCAATATTATGCACTGAGTTATAAAACTATTATGACCAAAATATTGAGGACCAAAATAATGACTGGTAAATATGTAAAGATAAGTATGGACTTTCCATACCTAACTTCACATTTAAGTAGCTTGACTATATATCTTCAAGGTAGGTAGATATGGAGATAAGAAAAGTAAATCTATACTTCACAATATGCCCATTGCACATGCCTCCTCGATATTTTGCTACTCAATACATTGGTTATAGTATTGTAACACAACATCAAGTATACAGTATTTCAGACTACAGCCCAATACACGGCATAAAATCACCCACTAAATTAAATTATAGACTACAACGCCTACCATTTCATGCAATCCAATACACTTAAATGCAACAAAAACATAAGAACACTAAACCAAACGTTAAGGTGCTGTCCACTATACAGCATGTGGAACTACTAGAAAATAAGTTTACTCTTTCAAGGTTTATTCAGCAGATACTCCAGCAGTCACATCAAGTTTCTAATGCTTTATTGCTTTGTTAGGATTGTGAGGGCCACTGAGTCCTTGCAGAACTTCAGACCATCCTCCTCCAGCTCGTCCTTCAGCCACTTCCAGGTGGACGTGGGCAGAGAGATGCGGCTACTCCGAGACCTCACCTTTGCCAGGGGTAAGTATGCAAGCCTATTGAAAAAAATGATCTACATAACCACAATGCATGTGTGGTCCAGGTTCTCCTGGCTGTGTTGGTCCTAAGCGAGTCAGACACATGCCCTTGCCAAGGTCACACAAAATGGCAGCACAGCCATAAATACACCTAAGAATGTTTTGATACAAGCCTATAGTCTTGATGCCTTGATAGGACCACATCATGTCAATTCTGCCATTCATCAAGCACTAGGTGCCATCTTCCCCATGTCATTAGTACACTATGGGGCATATTTAAGAACCATTTGTGCCTCCTTAACATCATTTTTTTAATGCCAAGGTGACACTGAGGTGGCCTTTTCCCTGCACCATATTTATAAAGTGCATGCACTGCGCCACTTTGTAATCCCTTGCGCCACATTATGGCTGTGGCAGGCATAATGTATGCAAGGGGTGTGCTCTGCCGCTAGGAGGCCCACACAAATAGGCGCAATTAAATTTAACAGATTTCACTACACCATTTTTTGTGTCATTTTTAACACCTGTTCTGAGCAGGTGGTAAAATGACGCACCCATATAAACATATGGGCCTCCTTGCACGTTGCTACACTAGCATCAACATTTTGTTGCTAGTGTAGCAAAGTGCCACAGTAGCATCAAAAATGTTGACGCTATTGTGCTAACGACTGCCATGGTGTGCTGTATTATAAATACGGTGCAACCCTAGTTTTGTTAGGTGCCAGTAGGGGGAGGCGGAGAAAAAGTGGCGCATCAGCTCTGGGGCACCCCTTTTTCATAAATAAATTTTGGTATTTGGTGTGTCAGTGTAAGTGGTTCAATGGAAGCAACCCATGACCAAAAATTCCAGAACACCTCAGGTGTCCATAACAAATCCAAGGCTAGAAACATGGTGTCAGCAAATGTAAACAAAGTAGAAAATATAAAGAGAATGCAAAATGCTAAATGATAAGCTTCTAGAGGACTAATCTGTGAAGGTGATAACATCAGAGTGTACCATCGGGATTTATGAGCTTGATAAATTAAAGTGCCTCACAATTAAAAATTAAGGAGTTTGAGCGTTATTTATAATCTGGGTAATGTATGTAGAACGTATGTGAAAGACAATGTCCAGAAGTATGTTCATTAAATTGTTGGAAGCCGCAGAAACATATCAGTGCCACACAGAACTGATGAATCAAACAATGAATGATATACCAACAAGAGCACAATCCTTACACCAGCTTTGGTCCCCTACTGACAAATACATAATGAAAAATGAATAAAAATAATAATGAAGTCAATGCAGGTTGAAAAGTGTATTGAAGCTCTCTTTGGAATACTAAAAAAGATGAGGAGTAAGAAATGAGAGCAATATTCACATGATGATCACATGGTAGTCTGAAACAATTGGCAACGTGAAAGGACCATCCGTTAAACGTCATAATGCACCTCACAGCCCATGATGGCATCACCAAACAAACCAGAATGCTTACTGTTGGTGAATGTGAGTGATGGTGAACTGGGCTAGTAAAACTGTTTTTTTCTCTACATTGGATGGGCCTTTTATGGAACATTATCCCTCCAATAAAGAACAGAGGTTGTAAAAATAATAGAGAGTTAGAAGATAAGACAAAGGGTGCTCAGTATAAATAACCATGTCCCATAGCCCCTGGAAGCATTTCCTTGACACCTGCAGAAAATTTGCACTACTCATGGAATAAGGTCAAGAAGTAGGAACATAAGAGTAGTGGTTAGAAGACATTAATGAACTTAAATTAGTTGTGATTCCTGTTCAATGCGGGAACCCTCATTAGTAGACAGAAGGCAACTGATTTGCCTTTTAACATTTGTGATAAGAACAGGGGCATAGCTTGTTCAGTAATATTGGGATGGTGTGCGTTTCAGATTTTCCGAACAATCATCCTTGCACGGCAAATACAATCATGAGAAGCAAGGCACAAGGAAGCTTAAGAGGCAGTGGAAAGGGAGAGTCGTGCGTAATGTTGTGGGTACTTAAAACACAAAAGTTTGTAAAATAACAAATAGGTTTTAAGAACTTTAAAAAAAGAGGGGGAGAGAAAGTGTTTTTTTTGTCTGAGTACACATGTAAAAATCCCAGGAGAAATCCACCAGACACCTCACCATATCAGATTAAAAGTATCTGTACCCAACTATTTACTTGAGAATAAATTTATTAGGTGGGTGTAACTATGCCCCTGGGATCAGTAGGTACTCATGGTATTCATTGATGGTGGTTTGAGGATGCTCTGACCTCTGTATATCCTCAATACTAGTTCATGGGTAAAAAGATATAACCTTATATGTACTATCAACATTAGTGCCTCCACTTCTTCTTTCAGTCCTTGCATATTATCATGCTTAAAAGCAGGCCAACACAGCAAATACCTCAGTGGCTCTTTATCAGCGACTTTTTTTTGGCACCTAGGAAATAACAACAATCCTTCGACGTGCCTTATCATAGTTACACAACCATAATTTTTTTTTACAAGTTAATTCCAAGAGTGGGCAAAAAGTAAAGTTGGATGCAAATGTATTTTGAAGCTGGTTTATACTGTACGCTCACTGTTGGATTAGCTCAAATGTCACAAACAGAGGAAATTCTGTGGTCATGGTATACTGACAGCAAAAATGCCACAAAATACCTATTTGTATGGTATTCGTCTAAATTACTTAAAAATGAATACTCAAGCGCAAAGACCAACGTAATATGTTGCATAATCTTGGAGTTTCTATGTGCTTTAAACTGACAAAAAATGATAACTCTCGCATCATTTCTACTACTACTAGTAAACTCTCCAGTTGTATCACTATTTTACAGTCTGGCTAAGGGCCCAACATCACATTCGCAATAAGTCACCATACCAGGCAACTTAAATAGACAAAACATCTCATTAAGGGCTGTGTGAAGAGCACATCATAGGAGTTACCTACAATAAATGTGTTCAAGCAAGCCCACAGCTATCTCATTCAACTACTTCAACGAGAGGGATATATTAGTTATCTGCCTACATAAAATTACATCATAATTGATCACACTATTCATCTGGAAATATTCCTAAAAGGCTGTCAGCCCTTGTAGGTTGATAATGCATTCACGATCCTCTCTATAATTTTATTCACTTCTGCCTAGTTCAGGAGACAGTAAATCTACATCATGTTTCTGGGGATGCCTGGGGTTTTACATTTGCCTCTTGTCCATCCTTTGGTTTCATAGTGCGTAATGTGCTTTTCCTGCACAGGTAGTGCCTGGCCCTCTTTCTGAATAGTGTATGAGGTGGGCCCCAGGGAAACTCATATCAGCTGACTATACCCAAGGAACACCATGACAGTCATTTAGTATGGGGCCAGCGCTTAATTTGTTAAACAATAAGTGCCAGACGCAAGACTTTCTCAGGAGGCCATTGCTGCTTGTTCCTTTTCAGGTCCCTGCCAGCGCTGCCAAACGCCAGTACCAACAATACCTACTTGCCATTAAAGTTCTACAGTTGTGGTAATTTGGACTCTACCGGGTCACCCAAAGCTTTAAGAATGGCCTAATACCCCGATAGTATTATTTTTAATTGTATTTGTAATTGTTAAGCATTTTGCATGTCTGCTTTTTTTTTTTTTTTAAAGAAAGAGACTGATAGTACCACCATGAGGTAAACTGCCTTAAATATGTGCCAGTGTGACAAAATAAGTGCTGATGATACGAAATATATGCTGGTGCTGAACACTGGAAAACACCAGCACAAATTAAGCAACGCATGAGGCAGAGGAGGACATCTTTGGTATACCGGGAGAGGTCTCAGTTTACTAAACTATCAGAGATACCAAAACCTAAAGTGGAGAACTACTGAGTGTCTGACTGCAAGCCTAAGGAGGCTCGACCATTGCAGAGTCCTTGTTGACACCCTTCAGCGTCGGACTGGCCTACAGGTCAACCAGGCAGTGCCAGATGGGCTGGTCTTACAGATCAGTATGCAGCACGGTTTTGTAGTAGTTTGTGAACCAGTTTTATGGCCAGGTGGCCCAGTTTTTACTGCTGATTTGGTTGATATTACCACAAGTATTGCCTGCAGCAAACAGAAATGAAAGCAGTCTCCCGTTACTTTGCAAAATAATCATAGAGGCTGTCTTTACGAGTTAAAAACCGACCCGATTTAAAAATATGTAACACTTTTTCTATTAGCTATCTGGTTCGCTAATGGGGCCACTTTTATTTAGGTGCCCGCGCCTATATTTGTGTCTCAGTCCGACCCTGGCAGTTTCTGCTCCCCCACAGGGCTGCCGGCTTAAGTGTGAGCCTTCCCACGATACCCCAACACCTCCCTTAATATGGGCGGCCCCTTCAACTCTTTTTTTTTTTCCTGCGTAGGCCCACAGTACCATATGTGGCATTCCCTACACGGCAAAGGCAAAAATTTCACCCAAGGCACGAAAAAAACAAAAGTTTAGTCACGCGCCCCAAAAACTTCAAGCCTTCAAAAACGTCAGGGACATTTATGTTTTTTTTTTCTCCAGAATAACACCTGCTTTGAGGTTTTCTTTCTAAAAAAAAACGAAAAATATTAACGCAGGCCTCAAAATAGAAGTATCAAATGCTATAACAATCTCCCACACTGTGTCCGAGAACTCTACTTCGAGGCAGCCAGAGGACGTGTGACCTCCGCCGCTTCAGAGGCTCGGTGACCGGAGCGCCACATGCAAAACAAGGGTTTACGTCACTATCTCTGCTGACGTCAACCCAATCAGTAGCTTTACTGCTACTTCATAGCCTACCTGCCACCCCCAGCAACCAGTGTCCAACTAAGTGCTGTCACGTGCTCAACATTCTACTGTCTTCACGGCCAATCAGAACACACTCTCCGATCATAAGTACATGCTTTAGTCGCTGTAGTCGCGCGCTCAGATGCGTGCAGCTGTGACACAGTAGACATTATGCGCTCTTTCATGCGGGTCACCGTGGGCTGTAGGTCCCGGTTCTTCAAGACAAACTTTCCTAATCTGTCATCTGTGGGGCCTTTCCCTTCGACCTGTCGTCTGGTTGAGCGGGGTCTTAAAGGCAGTACTTATCATGCGATTGCGCAATAGGGTGCCACTGCGACCCTCCCTGAAGTAAAGGAATGGAACAGCCCGTTACTTTTCTTTCTTTGAGATACAGTGTAGTTAGCAGTGCCTCTGACACTATCCTCTTCTAGAGCAATATACCATTTCATTTCTCTGTCCTCTAAGGACGAATTGTAACAATGGGCTAATAATTTGACACCAGTGTGCTATAGACTATTTAGAAACCCTCCTGAAGGTGAAGCAGTGCAAAGCATCTGCCGGATCCGCTTTAGTGTAGAATAATGAGAGAATGTTGTGACCCAGGCGCGAAACAGCAAAGGGTTCCTGAGATCACCCTCAAGCAAATACAATAAGTAATATCCGCTTTGATAACAAGATTAGCTGTAACAGGTTGACATTCTGGCAGGGGTGTGTTCTGTAATGACTACTAGGCCTGTTTGAGCATATTTTAACCCCTTTGCTGCCAGGTCTTTTCACCCTCAGGTGCCAGGCCACTTTTTGGCTATTTGGAGCATTCTAGGGATTCTAAGGGTACCCAGAGTTAGTGGGTTCTCCTAAAGGAGACCAAGAAATTAGCTAAAATACAGCAAACATATCGTTTAAAAAAAAAAAAAAAACATGGGGAGAAAGGGCTACAGAAGAAGGCTTGTGTTTTTCCCCCCTAAAATGGAATCAACAAAGGATTTGCGGTGCTAAAATCACCAGCTTCCCAGCTTTCAGGAACAGGCATACTTGAATCAGAAAACCCAATTTTTCAACTACATTTTGGCATTTTACTGGGACATACCCCATTTTTACTATTTTTTATGCTTTCAACCTCCTTCCGGCTAGTGACAGAAATGGGTGTGAAACCAATGCTGGATCCCAGAAAGCTAAACATTTCTGAAAAGTAGACAAAATTCTGAATTCAGCAAGGGGTAATTTGTGTAGATCCTACAAGTTTTTCCTACAGAAAATAACAGATGAAATAAAAAAATATTGAAATTGAGGTGAAAAAACCAGCAATTTTTCTTAACGTTTTACTCTGTAACTTTTTCAGATTTTTTAAAGCACTATATATAACGTTACGTCTGTTGGACTCTTCTGGTTGCGGGGATATATAGGGCTTGCACGTTCATCAAGAATTCTAGTTACCCAGAGCCAATAAATGAGCTGCACCTTGCAATGGGTTTTCATTCTATGCCAGGTATACAGCAATTCATTTGTTGAAATATAAAGAGTGAAAAATAGGTATCAAGAAAACCTTTGTATTTCCAAAATGGGCACAGGATAAGGTGTTGAGAAGCAGTGGTTATTTGCACATCTCTGAATTCCGGGGGGCCCATACTAGCATGTGAATTACAGGGCATTTCTCAAATAGACATCTTTTTTACACACTGTCTTACATTTGGAAGGAAAAAATGTAGAGAAAGACAAGGGGCAATAACAGTTGTTTTGCTATTCTGTGTTCCCCCAAGTCTCCTGATAAAAATGGTACCTCACTTGCGTAGGTAGGCCTAATGACCACGGCAGGAAACGTAACATGGCCGCATCACATTTTTACATTGAAATCTGATGTGTTTTTTGCAAGGTGCCTAGCTGTAGATTTTTGCCTCTAGCTCAGCCAGCACCTAGGGAAACCCACCAAGACTGCGCATTTTTCAAAACTAGACACCTAGGGGAATCCAGGATGGGGTGACTTGTGGGACTCTCACCAGGTGCTGTTACCCAGAATCCTTTGCAAACCTCTAAATTTGGCAAAACAACACCCTTTCCTCACATTTTGGTGACAGAAAGTTCTGGAATCTGAGAGGAGCCACAAATTTCCTTCCACCTAGTGTTCCCCCAAGTATCCCGATAAAAATGGTCCCTCACTTGTGTGGGTAGGCCTTGCACCCGTGACAGGAAATGCCCCAAAACACATCTTGGACACATCACATTTTCCCAAAGAAAACAGACCTGTTTTTTGCAAAGTGCCTAGCTGTGGATTTTGACCTCTAGCTCAGCCGGCACCTAGGGAAACCTACCAAACCTGCATATTTTTGAAAACTAGACAGCTAGGGGGAATCTAAGATGGGGTGACTTCTGGGACTCTCACCAGGTTCTCTTACCAAGAATCCTTTGCAAACCTCAAAATTATGCCCCAAAACATTTTTCCCTCACATTTCAGTGACAGAAAGTTCTAGAATCTGAGAGGAGCCACAAATTTCCTTCCACCTAGCGTTCTCTGAAGTCTCCCGATAAAAATGGTACCGCACTTGTGTGGGTAGGCCTAACGCCCGTGACAGGAAATGCACCAAATCACAACGTGGACACATCACATTTTCTCAAAGAAAACAGACCTGTTTTTTACAAAGTGCCTAGCTATGGATTTTGGCCTCTGGCTCAGCCGGCACCTAGGGAAACCTACCAAACCTCTGCATTTTTGAAAACTAGACACCTAGGGGAATCCAAGATGGGGTGACTTGTGGGGCTCTCACCAGGACTGTTACCAAGAATCCTTTGCAAACCTCAAAAGTTGGCCCAAAAAACACTTTTTCCTCACATTTTGGTGACAGAAAGTTCTGGAATCTGAGAGGACCCAGTGTTCCCCCAAGTCTCCCGATAAAAATAGTACCTCACTTGTGTGGTTAGGCCTAGTGCCGCGAAAGGAAATGCCCCAAAACAATATGTGGACACATCAAAATGATCAAATACTAAACTACCTGTTTTTTCAGGGGGACCTGCGTTTTTGATCCTGGGCTCAGCAGCCATATAGGGAAACCTACCAAACCCAAACATTTCTGAAAACTAGACACCTGAGGGAATCCATGGAGGCGTGACTTGCGTGGATGCCCCAATCCTCAGCAAACCTCAAATTTAGCTAAAAAAAACCCAATTTTTTCCCACATTTCTGTGTGGAATCTCTGCACCAGGACACATTTCCTGCCACCCAACATTCCCCTCAGTCTCCTGGTAAAAATGATACCTCACTTGTGTAGGTGGGCCAAGTGCCTGTGACAGGGAAGAGCCAAAAAGATGTTGAAATTGAGGAGGAACCAAAGCTGGTCCAAAAGGGCAGTTTGAAAAAAAATAATTTTTAGGCTGACAGGTGGGGAAGAATTTTTATCGGTAAAGATGAGACAATGCTGGGTGGTAGGCATTTTGTGGATTCCTGCAAGTTCTGGAAGGTTCCATCACAAAATTGTGGAAAAAATGTGTGATTTCAAACAAAGTTGGAGGTTTGCAGGGCATTGTGGGTAAGAAAATGGTGTGGGTGCATGTGAAGCACACCACCCTGGACTCACCCAGATGTTTAGTTTTGAGATGTGTCTAGGTCTTGTGGCTATTTCTACAGGGCAGTGTCCCAAAGTCCAAAAAGTCCAGCCCTCACCATTCCATGTGGGACGATTTTGAGAATTAGCTAAGATCTCATGGCCCAAATGTAAAACCAAAACCCCAAATAATCAAATGTCCTCTTGCTTGCCGTGGGAGAAGATGTTTTAGTGTGCGGGGGGAGAGCTGAAAGACTGTTACCCGCTTCAGTTGGGGTGGGGACATAACCATGCCCATACTGGTTGGTAGCCACCACCACACTATTTTTTCATTTTTTAAATTCCCTGGCATCTAGTAACATTCTGCCCCCCAGGGTGTGGATCGGGTGTAATTGCCTTATTTGGGGTGGGGGTATAGCCATACCCCCATACTATTATTTTGAAAAAAAAAATCTTCCCTGGTCTCTGGTGGGCTTTCGGCTGCCCTTGGGGGCAGATGGGCCTTCCGAAAATATGCAACACAAAAGGATGATGGACTGAGTGCTGAACAATTCAAACACTCACCCCCAGTCACAGCTCCGGGTTTAATCAATCGTTCTTTTGCTCACCATGCCACCCCAGTTTGGACCCAGCCATATGCAAATCAGTCTTGACCCTGTTCCACATGGGAACAGTCCAGCCCGAACTGCTAAGCCAGGTCCTCCCTGGACCGTAAACAAGCATCTTGGGACCGGTTTCAGGGTATCACCCTTCATCAGCCAGGCTAGCTTGAATCCAGTGGCGCAGTGAGCAACGGACCCACGTCTGGGCATACCCTTCCCACTTAGGGCAACTTTAGCAACACAAAAGGATGATGGACGGAGTGCTGAACAATTCAAACACTCACCCCCAGTCACAGATCTGGGTTTAATCCATCGTACTTTTGCTCACCATGCCACCCCAGTTTGGACCCAGCCATGCAAATCAGTCTTGACCCTGTTCCGCATGGGAACAGTCCAGCCCGAACTGCTAAGCCAGGTCCTCCCTGGACCGGAAACAAGCATCCCGGGACCAGTTTCAGGGTATCACCCTTCATCAGCCAGGCTAGCTTGAATCCAGTGGCACAGTGAGCAAGGGACCCACGTCTGGGCATACCCTTCCCACTTAGGGCAACATTAGCAACACAAAAGGATGATGGACGGAGTGCTGAACAATTCAAACACTCACCCCCTGTCACAGATCTGGGTTTAATCTATTGTTCTTTTGCTCACCATGCCACCCCAGTTTGGACCCAGCCATATGCAAATCAGTCTTGACCCTGTTTCGCATGGGAGCAGTACAGCCCGAACTGCTAAGTTCCGAAAATATGGCCAACAGTAATGTGCCCCCATGGGGAGTGACCGTTGCCCAAGGGGCTGCCCCCCCAAACAAAACACACACACACACACCAATCCCTGGGGCCTAAGTGGCATCTGCCCCCAAGGGGAGCAGAAATGGCCTAAAATATATTTGCCCCCCCCCCCGGAGAGCGACCCCTGCCTAAGGGGTCGTTCCCCTTGCGTGAAATTGACACAAGAAAAAAAAAATCCCTGGTGTCTAGATGTTTCTGACCCCCTTGGGTGCAGATTGGTCTAATAAAAATAGGCCAATCTGCCCCAATGCCTAAATACAGTTTGCCCCCCAGGGGAGCGACCCTTGCCTAAGGGGTCACTCCCCATCTGTAAAACATAAAAAAAAAATCCCTGGTGCCTAGAGGTTTCTGGCCCCCAAGGGGGGCAGAAATGGCCTAAATATAAATTGCCCCCTAGGGGAGCGACCCTTGCCTAAGGGGTCCCGTCCCACCTCTAAAAAAAAATAAAAACAAAACTAAAAAATGATCCCTGGCGCCTAGAGGTTTCTGCCCCCCCTCTGGGGGCAGATCGGCCTACTAACAATAGGCCTTGAAAATATTTGCCCTCCTTGAGAGGGACTCTTGCCCAAGGGGTCGCTCCCCTTATGCCAATTTCCCTTCTAAAAATGATCCCTGGTGTCTAGTGGGCATTTCAGCAGCCAGATCGCTTCACGATCCGGCTTCTGAAATGCTCTGAGAGACTTCAAAAGGACGGAAAATCCTTTCCTTCCCTTTGAAGCCTCTCAGGCCCCCATCACATGATCGGAAGAAAAATGCTTTGGCATTTCTCTTCCGAGCTGTGGTGGAAGCTGAGTTTCCGGTGGGGTGGCTTCTGATGAGGTCAGCGTGTGATAGCCCGTTGACGTCATCAGACGTCACTGGGAGTGTCGGGGGTGACAGCGGAAGCGATTCCCCTTCCAGCCCTGCCATGGGGGGGATGGGGGCGCAGCCCTCGGGAGGAGCACTAGAGCTTCCCCCGAGGGCCAGTAGTAGGACGTAATGGTTACATCGGTGGCGTCTCAGCGCCGCAGCCACGGACGTAACCATTATGTCTATGGTGCCCAAGGGGTTAAAAAAATGCATGGAATATGATGTTGGGTCCCCACTGCTACGCAAGAGAAGAACCTCTGTGACCACCGGGATTCGTAAAAGTATGGCCCAGTCCGTTGTCAAGGAAGAAAATATTATTTCCCTGACTAATGTAAAAAAAAAAAAATTGGAATATAGGCGAAGACAGCTTTTTAATTAATTCTTTTGAGCACCTTGACATTTTAAACCCACAACAAAGCTAACCACACAGACTGAAAATACATTTATCGAGTTGATTTTGTTTTCATAATGGAGGTCTCAAAATATAGTTCTGAAACCATGGGTTTAAAGCCACCTGAACAAAAGTAATCATCATTTTCAAGTAGATTGAGAGGCAACTGGGGTCTGTTTGTGGGCTGTAGGTGGAACTGTTGCAATTTATTACCTCGTACTTGGAAAGTGATGTGATAGAACAGTGTCTATATTTGGGACCCCTGGTTGAGAAAGAGTTATTGTTCAACATTAGTAACCTCGAGTAGCTTAAAGAAATGGACCATTCCTGTGGCCACTGTGCACAATTAGAATTGAGTGTATTTGAGCCCTGTTTTGCACATGATCAATGGCCCCTTGAATTAAATCTACAAAGGGGACTTTTCCTCCTTGCCAACATGAAGTTACATATCCCAACAGCCCTCAGGTGGGTCTAGTCAGATGACCTAATGATGATTTAAAGCCTGATGCTCATCATCAAAGAATGTCCTCCAAGATAGAAGGCTAATACTCAGCAAGAGGCCCTCTGTAGTAAGGTTAAAAAACTAAACCGACCATCATTTACTTAAACACTGAATACATTACATTTCTCCCAGTCAAGCAGATGGAAACTGAAAGGTGCTAACAAAAAGTCCCCAATCATAAATGTTTTAACATTATATCAACGAGATGAAGAAATTAGACAGACATCTTAAGACAGGACAGCCTGTCCATTCCCTGCCGTTTGAAGTACTCATGGCTTTGATAAAAAGGTGGCGAGGGGACATAAAACCCAACATAGGATATCAATCACTACTTCAACTTTTACAAATATGTTGAACTCTTGACATTCTTAAACCAGCGGTTCTAAACTCGGAGTATGTGGACTGCTTGGGGTCTGCAACTGTTTAAAAAAATTAGATAATATTAAGCATATTAACAAAATATGTCTGCGTACAAAAGATACAATTAAAATGGATTTTTTAAATGTTCTATAAATGTGAAAGAATTTAAAATTGGAAGCTAAAATTTTAAGTTTGTATCCCTAGCATGATTCGTGGGAGCAGCTCAAGTACAGCGGACAAAAATATATATAACAGAAATTGGTCCCAAAGGGGTAAGTGTAGCCTTTGACTTCTACTGCAATGGTTTAAATACATTCTAGAAATCTTTTGTCTTTGTAAGATTATTATGTAATGTATACATTTTTATTCAATTTGCAGTTCCATACTCATTCCAAGTCAAAATCAAAACTCAATATATTTAATACTCCTAAAGTGATGGCACAGAGAAAGTGAATAAAGTGACAAATAAAGTGCAACAGTGTGATATACAATATGTACAAATGTGTGGCTAGAAGAACAAGTGATCTTCAAAAAGTCCCCTTCAATCCAAGTGTCTAGAAGTCACTAATCATTTAAAAAATAATCCACATCAAACTAAGTCGACGTTTCGACCCAACCCATAGAATCCAATCAACAATGGGTCATCATCAGGACAGATTAATTATGTAGGTAGCACCTAAAATCAATGAATAAAAAATCCTTTGTCAGTGTCCTCCATCAAAAAAGGCAAATCTCATATTAACCATATCTCATTAGACACGTGTCCCAGTGACTTATTAATATAAGCAGAGTTAATGTTATGCTGGATTCACATGGCCTTTTCTTTCACGCATGACCAAATATTGCTAAATGTACTCAGATCTACAACATCCAAGTAGTAATACATAGAAATCATTTGTATTTCCAAATTACTCTAATCTAGCCATCCCATAATTGCTGGCAGATTCCACTTAATACGATTCATTTTTCTTTTTTTCTATATATATGACCAAAACTATTTCTAGTCTATTAAAAATCACGCCACCTTACAAAAACTGTGCTTGGTTACTTAGATATCAATTAGTACCTACTTGCTAAAAGAACAAGTTGTGTCAATCTATTACTTACTCAAAGCATCTATATCTTTCAGAACCATCTTCTCCAAGGTCAGTATCTCACTGGGCATAGTTTGCGAAGGGGGTGTGAAGGAGGACGGTGGTCTAAAACCTAACACGGACATTTGATTCCCACAAGGCCCCCCGCCATAGAAATGATTTAATCGTACTTTCCTACAAAATTTCTGCAATTCGTGTTTCACCTCGAAGAAATTGGTGCAAGCAGTCAGCACAAATGAAAGGCCCTTACTAAGGACCAATATCTCATCAGGTGTAAGTTTATATTTAGACAAATTGAAAATAGGGGCCATATTGTTGGGCTGTTTGTGGCAGGGACAGTATTAGTGATAGAAGCTCTTTGGGTCCCAGAGAGATCACCAGTTACAGCTTTTTCTACCAAGAGTGCTGTTGGTGTCAAATCCACTGTTACATTATTGGCAATAGAAACTCCTTGAGTTTCGGATAGAGCACCAGTAACAGCCTGTGCTACCCAGAGTGGTGTTGGCATTACATTTGATGTTCCAGGGGTGGTAGTGGTACTGGAACCCACTTGGATTCTGGGTGTATCCTCAGTAATAGTTTGTTCTACCAAAAATACTGCTGGCATCTGGTTTACCGTGCCCTATGCGATTTCTGAAAGTAACCCTTGCCCCCTCCTCCTCCCTCTGCCTCTTCTCCCTCTTTGTGCACCCCTACCCCTCAGTCTCTCACTAAAAAAGGCTCAGGGTCTGTATGTCCCTGCTCCCCTTGTTTGGGTACTGAGCTAGGGCCTGGTGTTTTGTTGTCAGAACTCTCTGAGGCTGAAGTATCAGAGAAGGTAGCGTGTTTTTTATATCCTCCTCTCCCCCTATTCACATATTTGCCAGTCTTGTCCTGTTTATAGTAGTCCTCTTGTAAATAGGGTTATGTTATATTTACTCACTTTCACTGCACTGCCACTTTAGGAGCACCTAAATATATTGAGTTTTGATTTCGACTCGGAATGAGTATGGAATTGCAAATTGAAAAAAAAGTATAAATTACATAATAATCTTACAAAGGCAACATATTTCTAGAATTTATTGAAATAATTGCAGTGGAACTCAAGGGCTACACTTCCCCTTTGGGAAAAAAATTCTATTATATATATATATTTATGTACCCAGGTCCGGGGGTCACTGGGTTTGCCTCATTTTTTTTTTTAATCAAGTACAGCGGACAGCAGAATTGCCCATTGGTGACCTCTATTTAAAGCACTAATATACACTGACAAAAAGCATACATTACAAACAAAAAAAAAGCAAAAAGGAAAAGAAATATGCTCGAGCCTTTCATATTGCTTTGTCTTTTAGAAATAAATCTAAATTTTAAAATGCTCCAACTTTTGCATTAAGGTTGAAATTTCTATTTTGTAATATATTTTGCTTGCACGTTAAACACAATATTTCATAGTTTATGTATTTAATACTTATTTTGGTAGGCTTGTCTATTGTTTTGAGGTTCAAACAGTAGAAATTGCTTGCATGGGGGGGTTTCTGGTCATCTATTTGTGGTCTCCAGAAGTCAAAAGTTTAGAAACCACTGCCTTAAAGCACACAGTGATCCAAAAATGGTTGGATTTACATGCCCTCATTCTTGAAACACAGAATTGGATCCCTAGCACCCCGGCCAAACACTGACCCACTGGGCCTTGCTTAACACCCGAACTGTGGCCCAATTTTCACACATTACAGCTTTGGTCTACCTCTGCTTGTTATAGAAGCCAGCTATTGCTGCTGAAGTGCCTGAGATGTAGCATTACAGAGGCAAATCACTCGCCCTACCTCCTAGCGAGAGATCTTTCCCCGTTGTCTCTCTCTCTCTCACTGCTTGATTCTTCCCCTAGGTTGTTTTTCCTCCCCTGTGCCATGTTGATTTTTTAACTGCCTGCAATTCCTAAATTTCCATATATCGGCCCCTTCTCTGCCTTCATGTCTGGGCTGTCGTGCCAGGTTTTTAATTCCACATTACATCTTTCCACCCCTTCCTTTTAAGGTCCTTCTTACTTTCTTGAACCAATACCCCTCATTTCTTCCTACTCCTACCCCAGTTTCAATCCAGATCCTTAATTACCACTGTCCCAAAGTGCATCCCAAAATCTTGGCGAATGGATAAAAAATTAACATTGTTTCCAGAGCTTCCTGCTTTCCAAAAGTTATTTCTCAATTCCACGTGCTTGAACCCCTGATGTTATCTATTTATGTGTAGAGTTAATTTCTGACTTCTCCATCTTGTCACCACTCTCTCTCTTGATTCACTCATCTTTTTACCTTTCATTAATGTCTCTGAATTCTCTCCCTGTCTTAGCCTTGTCCCTACCTGGAACCCATACTTGTAGTGTGGATGCCTTAGGTTTTATTCCTATGTTCTTTCCCATAGTTAGATGTATATTTGGAGGATCTGATTGTTCTCCTGTGTCTGTGTTCTGGCACCATGCCAGGTTCCTGCTTGATTCTCTAGTCCTTTGGAGGGCTACCATCTTTTTCCTCCCTGCCTCGATCTTGCCTTTCGACCCGGTGTTCAGTCCCAAGTTGTGTCCTGAGTGTTTCCCTGCCCTATTCCTCCGTAGTTCCTGAGGCACCGGTCATCGACACCCAGCGCACCTATGCATATGACCAGATCTTCTTGTGCTGGCGCCTGCCACAGGACTCCCCACCCGCTTGGCACTACACAGTGGAGTATCGCAAGACTGACATGAAGGCCAAAGCCCTAAAGCTGTGGCAGCGGCGGGAAGACGTGAAGGGTGTTAGCGCGCTGGTCGAGTATCTGGACACGGACAGCGTCTATGTGCTGAGAGTCAAAGGGTTCAACAAGGCTGGCTTTGGAGAGTACAGTGAGGACATCTACCTGCACACTCCACCTGCGCCAGGTAGGTGTCCAAAAGCGAGAGTCATTTAATAGTGTATAATTTGTATGTGCACGATCATCTCAATTGGTGTCATTTACACAATCAAATTTGTTTCAGGTGCATATTCATTCCTTTTAGTGCCACACAAAAAGCCATAATTTATTTGCAAGGTATACATTGTGTGTTGGAGACATTAGAACATATCCTTCCCCCTACCCCCAAGTAAAAACCTCCACATGTTCACCACCTGTTCTTTTAATCAGCAGAAGGCTGCAAAAGACTTATTAACCACCATGAATATGTCATCCAGGTCAGGCTATGAATAGCAGACAGAATACTCCCATTACAAAGATGAGAGCCGAAAACTTGTCAAGTTAAGCGCACTGATGATGGGTACAAACCCAAAGCCTTCATTTTGGCATATTCATATGAGGACATATTGTTAATAAAATATTGAAAACAAATCAAAAAGTACACACTTCCACTAACATGCTTTTACTTTTATCACACACATATAACCAAGGCATACATTTGAGCACATATTGTTATTTAAAATATTTAAATAAATTCAAAGAAGGCACACTTTCACTGACATATATGTCCCAATACAAGAGGCATTAATCAAAAATCGATTTCATTTAAAAACAAATCTGTTATTCTTATCCAGTGATTTCAAAAAGAGCCCATAATGTATGTAACTCTTACCAAATGATCTCAAAAAGAGCCCATAATATATGTAATCTTAAATTCGATTTGAAAATTGTTCATTTCATTTCTTCTTACACACACACACAGTTCTCTTAACAATGTCTTTTATTCTAATTGTTACACATTAAAATATGTTTTGTTCCCATATTACAGATCTCATTTAAGGCTCCAAACAACAAAATTGAAACATTTATTTTACACTAATTATAACACATGTAATTATATTATTAATACATATATACAATCCAAGATGGACTGACATATGTTGCATCTTATTGTAGTATAACCAACCACACCTGTGTCAATTGATTACATTCCAGAACATATATCATTCTTATTCCCTAGCCATATGTAGATTTAAAATAGTATTTCATTGAACAGTCATAGTTTATGTATTGGCCACGTAATACTCTTCCATTTCTAGTCCCTCGGATAAAAAAGATCCTGGAATGAAACATTATATAAATGAAAAGAATGAGTCTTATTGTAGTCCAAATCCTTTTGTTTGTCCACTGCAATAACATGAGCAACAGGAGAAACCTAAATATTAAATGAGTAGAAAGTAGCGCATAAGAGAACGTACCTAATTTAGATGTAATTGGCCTTGCCTGGACCCTTGAAAAAGATGATACTAATTAACTCATGCCCTAATTCAATTTACTAATTAAAATTGAGCTTAATGCTGGTATTAGTTAGACAGAGTTTGCCTATTATATAAATTATTATAGAAACTTCAAGTTAATGTTGCTTTGAGTTTGAAAATTAATTTCAGTGTGAAAGACTAAGGTCTTTTGTGTAGACAATCCGTTAATTTGAAAAAATGAATAAAGAAGATAATCAGTAAACAGCTAGAAAAAATGGTTTACCAATAGAAGTAGTTCTTACCCTAAGAACTTAAAATAATGTAGATGATTGATCTCCAAGTACCCAATATGGCAGACACATTGGGCAGATAGAATCTGTGAAAATATTGCCATGTACAAAAAACACAAAGTCTATTTTGTAATGGCAAATATGTAACATCATTCTCAATGTAAGGTAGCCGACAGCTGAGACCAATGTGTCATTTAATATTCCAGTTTACAATCTATTCTGGATTCAAAAATGCAAGAGCATGCCCAAGCACTGGTTTATAATAGCAACTATATATTTTTAGTCTATAAACACAGACTACAAAGGGACTTCAATAGGGGGCACATAATAGAACATTATTACTGTAAGGAAACTATGTTGCCAGAACACATATGGATGGTTACTATCATTTTTTTAGCATCCCCCAAAATCTTTTATTGTTAAGTCAAAGAATGTGGAACAAGCGAGTAACATCTTTTAAACAATTGAACTTGTCATACACCAAAGGCAACGTGAAAACAATCAAATCTACTACCATGTTGTTAACAAAATTTAAACAACTAGTACAAAAAACGGATATGTTAAGATCGCCATTATCATATATTGGCATGAACAAAAACCTGTAAATGTTGTAAGTTAACTACATCAATTCAAAACACTGACAGAGCTATGAAACACGTGCGCCATAACACTGATAGATGTATGAAACATGTGCACCATATTTAATTGATTAGACTCACTTTATAAGAAAGGCCAGTTAGACAAAGGCAAATGAGTAAAGATAAAGTTAACAATAATTAGAACACCTTATATTGAAATTTGGTATGTTTTAAATACACCTTAAAAGGAAAAGTAAGGCCAAATGAAGTGAAATAAGGAAAACTTAAAAGAGGCCAATGGTCTTGGAAAATAAATAATTCTTGCCCAACAAAGAGCAAACAGTAACATGATACCATGTAAACAAAACATTGGAAGACAAGAGCAAGCAAAAATGTACAAAAACTTACCTATGTTGTCCAAGATCCACAATAATGGATGTGCTTTGACGGCTGCCCTATTTTTTTCTTTTGGAGTAAGCACTCCATTGTACTGCATCTGTTTTCAGGCTGCTTTATTTCCATCCTGTTTGCTCTCCTACTTTATATACATTTCACTGTGGTTGAGAAAGTATCTTTTTAGACTTCGTTTGCTCATTATATTTTATAAAGTTTTTTTTTGTTTTGTTTGACTGACATGTCCTGTCATGATCTCTTTGCAACCGTACCATTACTGGTCATGCCATACCATACCATGAAAGGCCGTGCCATACCATACCATACAATAACAGGTAATACCATACATACTATATATTGGCAGGCCATACCATAACATACCATGCAGTACTATACAATGAAAGTTCATACCATACCATACCATACAATACCTTTCCATACCATACAAAAACAAGTCATACCATACCAGGAGAGAAAATACATAACCATACAGTGGCATACCACACTGTACTATAGCAAATCATACCATACCGTACAATGACAAGCCACAACATACCACATCATACTATACCGGCTATGCATCATCATATACTATGATAGTCCAGGTGACAACATACCGAACTATACAATGACAGGCCACACCATTCCTTGTCATACCATACCATATTATAACATACAGTGCCATGCCAAACTATACAATGGCCGGCCATTTGACAACACACCGAACTATACAATGATAGGCCACACCATTCCATGGCATACCATGCCATACAATACCGTACCATACCATTCCGTACCATAGTATAAAATGCACAGCAGCCACCCTGTTGTACAGCATGGCTGAAAAAATCAACAAAGCCAATAGATCAAGTGTAGGCTAGACCTACTGACATTGCCAATACTTGCTTTTTAATGTGGGGGAAAAAAGTACTTTTGGAGATCCCTGCTCTTACAACCATTTCTAGAGCACATAAATATCACAGAAGTCTATTGGGAATACATTTCAGGCCACCCAATCCTCTGTAATATCAGAATGCGAGAGGGCTCTGTTATTGGATCTGAGGTCCTCTGTTTCTGTGTCATGTACCTCAGTAAGCTTCAAAAATAGGTCATAGGAAATGGCAGAGAGTGGGAACATCTGTTGACTCACCTAGGAGCCACAAGCACTGACCTTCTTATTCAGTGTGTGGTAACCGTATTGGGCAAACTCCAAAGGCTCACATGGAATCTCATCAACACAGACTACCTCTGTTTATCTCGCGAGGGAAGGCCACACCAGCCCCAGGTAGTCGCTTTTATATTCACTGACAGATGCTTGAATGTTTAAGCACATTTTATAGTTCATTACAATGAGCATCTTTAAACATGCTTTGATTAAACAAATATCAAATTAATTAGTTCTGGTGTCAAATGTTCATAACGGATTGGTAGAAAACATTAATTTATATCATGAATAACAAAAGTAAACTGGGCAGTAGGCAACCTCTGTGCAGTTGTGCATTGGTGACCATACTGTAGTAGAATATCAAACATCTACACTTGGTGTAAAGTAATTACTGCCTTTACTCTTGTAACGACTGACATTTCTGTCTGGTCTTAAAGCAATTTTATCTCCCCACACGTGTTTTTTTAGGATGGCAAACTTGAGGTCAATACTGCGCTTTAAAAAAAAAAGTATTGTGAAAAAGTTTGTTTTAGGAGCTGTTGCCATCACTACTAAATGCCAGGTTACACATTACCAGGGGTGCCACATCTTGATTCCACCACGCGCCTCTCTCTCCCTCCCCCTCACACTTCCTGCCTTCCACTCATGCAGGTTCTTTTTCATGCTTGCTTTCTCCCAATGTCAATATCTCCCTTTACAACCTTTTTGGCCTTTCTTACACCTGCCCAGGGTCAAAATCCGATGCTGTACAATAAGTCCTGGTCGACAATAAGGAACGCCAGTGCCAACCACTTGAAACCACTGGCACAAATTAAACACTTGGTGTCCATAGTGAGATGAAAACAAAATTAAATGGGCTCACTGTGTGATGATGTACTTTTCTTTATTCTTAAGTACACACCTGTAGGAAGCAGCACCCTTCAGATGATAGCTTCATCATTTTCTGAACGAGGAGGGAGTTGGGGAAAAATACTTGTCTCAATGGAAGAGTAGATTAAAACATTCTTCAAACGAAGGGTAACTAGCTCTCTATAACCCTTAAAATAGAGTCACGTTTTTACAGTTATCTAGATACAGATGCACTTTTATCTGGTTTAGAGAAACACCCACTCTCCCCATCTTATTTCATTGCACTCACCCTTCTCCATTCTCAAGGTCCGTGTTGTTGCTTTTCTAACTGCATTCACTCCTAGGAATTACATGGTTTCTTGCATTAATTAACTCATCACTGTCCACATTGAAATATTCCCATCAGGCAAATGTGGCCCACCTTCCCATCATTTCTGCTAAATCCGAATGTCTTTTCTTCTGTTTCACCCCACCTCAGTACTCAACTTCTTCCTCGACAACAGATGGGGCTTTAACCGGGACCGCCTCGCCATCAGCAAGGACCAGCGGGCCGTCCGCAGTGTGCCCGGCATCCCCATGCTCTTTGCTGCAGAGCGGATCATGACTACCTGTCACCTGTCCATCGACCTAGTTATTGGAGATGTAGCCATCACCCAGGGCAAGCATTACTGGGCCTGCTCGGTGGATCCCAGCTCCTACCTGGTGAAAGTTGGTGTTGGGCTGGAGAGTAAGCTGCAGGAGTGGTTCCAGACACCGCAGGATGTGGTTAGCCCAAGGTAAAGGAGCTTATCACAATATGTTCAACTGAAGGTCAGATGAAAGAGGAAAAGTGCACCCAATTTTCACAATAGCTCCTGTGGCATATTTGCAACCACTCCTACTTACCAGACCTAAGCTCTGGTGGAGGCCTCTACCCAGGGTCCCAGTTATCAATAGTGCAGCTCAATAGTGCAGCAGGCCCTGTGACAATAGACCCAGGAGTGAGAGGTGATCTCTGTATCTCTATTTTCGCAGCATTTCAACACCTAAATGTGAACATGGTGGCCCATTTCCTTTGTCTGCATGTGGACCCACGCATTCTTGCTATGCCACTGTGTCTTCTGTGTACATACCAAAGAAGCGGCAGGCCACCCACTTCTAAGGCTAGTACCAATACCATCCACCACCACTCACTTCCACCCTACAACAGCAAGGCAGAGCGACATCAATTCCATGCAATTAGTCAGGTACATGAACAATCCGCGAGTCTAAAGGCGAACAAGCGCATCGATTGAGTATGTCCTTTGAGAGGCATTAATCCATTTACTGCCCTAGATATGTGTCTAAGAAGTGGACATGGCCCTCACAAAGCAGCCCAAAAGTGGTTTCCAAGCATGGACAACCAGAGGGCTATTAAAAATAAGGCAATAATAAAGGGTATCCGGTATCAAGGCACAAAGGTTAGTCAGGTCTGGTGGCAAAAAGACTAAGGGGGTCATTACGGCAAGCGGTAACCGCCGTGCGGCCGCCAATGCGGCCGCACTCCCGCGGCCCCCATCACGACATCCCCGCTGGGCCGGCGGGCGCAAACCAAGTTTGCGCCCAGCGGGGATGAGGCCGCAACATAGGAGCCAGCTCCTAATGGAGCCGGCGGTGTTGCGGCCGTGCGACGGGTGCAGTTGCACCCTTCGCGCTTTTCACTGTCTGCTATGCAGACAGTGAAAAGCTGGCCGGGGCCCTGTTAGGGGGCCCCTGCACTGCCCATGCCAGTGGCATGGGCAGTGCAGGGACCCCCAGGGGCACCAGGACACCCCTTACCGCCAGCCTCTTCCTGGCGGTGCAAACCGCCAGAAACAGGCTGGCGGTAGGGATGTCATAATCCCCAGGGCAGCGCTGCTTGCAGCGCTGCCCTGGCGGATTATCACAGCTGAGGCTAAAACGGTGGGAAACCGCCGGCCCCGGCGGTGCGACCGCGGCGCTACCGCCGCGGTCATAATAAGGGCCTCCGTACCGCCAGCCTGTTGGCGGTACGGACGCTACATTACCCCTGGCGGTCGGAGTGACCACCTAATTCATACACTCCAATTATCTGTGTTTGACTTCAGGGTAACAGGTTCAAATTTTGGCGAGCCCACTAAGCCTTTCCCCCTTCCAAGGACGATAAAAAGAGTCGTTTTGAATTAGGTAACAATACACATGTTATGCAGCAATGGGGGGAGGGGTGAATATGGGCTTTATAAATGCACAGGCTGTGCTATTAAAAATGTTTCAAGGGTTGAATTTTAAAGCACAAGTTTACAAATATGTTGGCTAAAATCTGTAGGTGTCCAGGTCATTCCTGAAAGGCAACCCATGAAATACTAGAATTCTTCCTGGTTTTTATAAATGTATTTATTCATATATTTCTGATGCTCAACCATAGATGTCATATTGATGCTACAAACAAGTTAAATACAGTACAGAATAAGGCAATTTCTTGAAATCGAGAAAAGGAGAAATGAGAATAAAAGTTACGCCATGAGAGACAGAAATATTAAATGGAGAGGAGTAAACGCAGTCAGTTACAAATAGAGCTGGAATGCACTCATTTTCAACAATGACCTAAATGCAAGCAGACCCAGTTTGCCCTGAGTGGTGATACAAGGGCAATTCACTGAGTGCCAGTTAAGGATTACTTTAAAGCCAGTGAAGTGTTCAAGACAGGTGTTGTTTTTTTCTTTGGGCTCTGTAGATGGTAAGAGAAGCCGGGGAGGGGCTGGTCCCTAGACATAGATAAAGGGCTTGTGAGTCAAGCAAAAGATTTTGTAGCTTTTTTTCAGGCTTGGAAAGGTAGCGAATTAAGTTCCTTTAGCACTGGGAAGTGTGCTCAAATGTCCTTCTTGAAGAGATCAGATTTGTAATGGGGTAAATTTTTGCAAAGAATTCAATCATTTTCAATTTTACCTACATCTTTTAGCAAAGCAGCAAAAAATATCTTCCTATGTAGTGTCTAATGCCTTATACTAGGATTGAACTACAGGCACATCTATTATAAAATTTACTCCACTGGTGTCAAAATGAGGTATTGGTAAATGCACAATTTTTATAACTCAGTATTTCAACGTATAATCTGTCAAGAAATAATCAAAACAAGAGTAATGATCAAACTTAAAAAAAAAAAAGAATAACCTTTCATCATTGAAGCATTATCGCCTCAAATGATGATTTATTCAAATTCTTTAAACACCTTATTCAAATACCTATGTGTTCTGAATAACGATCTGTGTGATCGGTCAGGTGATCTGTACAACGGATCATTAATGATAATGCTCAATCAATATCATTATATTTGGTGCTGTAAAGTTTGGTGCAGCAGTATCAAAATTGACAAAAGGCATTATATCACCTATCATCATAGATGGGTACAATCGGAGATTTTGAAGGCTTAATTCTTAGAATGAAATTTGAATGGTCTGCTGTTCAAGGCAAAAAATACTAGAGTTATGGAATATCCTATTATTAATAAATGCCTTACTATATTACAGTGAACAAACCTATCTGGATGTTAAATTTGCTAAGTGGCAGAGTATTGCTTACTCCATTCAGACATGATGCATCAAATGTGGGCCAAACTGACGATGATCAGTAATAAAGGTATTAGGCCACAAGACTGAAGAGTGTGGAAGAAGCATCATAGCTGATCAAAGGGTACTTTAGGTTTCTGTAACTATTGCTTCATTATTTGGTCTTATTATTGCCAAATGGTTTTTCAGATTGGATCATTAAAAATGGAATGAAACAAATGTCACAGACGTATGCTACTATACTTTAATATGGACTTCTAAATCAAGCCCTAGCAACTTCCTGGCATGATTAATGAGATTAGTAATTTCCAGACAAGAATAGAGATTAGCCACTTACAACCGAGGAAAGAAATATCAACTATATCTGACAAGAATCCATAAGAGAGTCTACTTAGACAGAAGAGATGAAATCTATTTCCAGATAATGTTAGAGTAGCGATACTAATACAAGAGAATACGAACAACTACTTGCAGATCAAACAAGAGAGGCAAACCACTTCTAGCCAGAGCAAATGCCAGCCACTTGCAACCACAATCAAGCAGATCAACCCTTTTCAATGAAGAGCAGATATCAACCACTTCCAGTCAATAGTAAAGAGGCTTGCCACTTTTAGCCAGCAGTACGGAGCCCAATCACCTTTGACTAAGAGAATAAGAACAACTGCTTAATGACATGACCAGCCAGTCCAACAGTAAAGAGAGACCAACCTTTTTGAGACAAGACATGAGAGCAACTTTTTCAGAGAAGACCAAAGAATCTAGATCTTAGCTGTCATTAGCAGCCATTGATGGATTCATAGCATTAGAATCTTAAAGTTTCGGTGAGTCGAAGAGCAGCTTCCTTGGACTTATTAGAAGTGACTGAAGTCGTATGTCCAGGGACCTGTACACACTCCACTGGCATTTTCAAGTGTATCCTTATTAGAATTATGTTTATCAAGGGAGATCTAGGTGTACTGGAAGTGTGATGTATTGTAGGAAACCTTCTGAGATGCTTAATAGGAACAAGAACTCTTCTAGTGACCATTATGGCCTTCATATTCATGCTAAGTTTGCTTATTTGTGTCCACACAAACTTTTATTAACCTATTTTCGGTTAGTGATTCGGTGGGTGAGATGTACATGTGTTGTGGCCTTCAGGTCACGTGCCATTGGTACGGACAGATCATAGAGATTCACATGGAGGCTTGGGATGGACAACAGACAGAGAAGAATTTAGAGAGGCAAGACTGCCTACTTCTGGACCACTTTTTCATACAAACATTACAGTTGACAGCTAGGTCCTCAAATGAACATTGAGTCACTAGCTCAAAGTGCCCAGGGAAACCCTTACTAATGTTGAAGCTCTTTTTAAGAGTCATCTCTTTATCCTAATGGGGCTGGTAACAGCAGTTATGGGCCCCATCGGAATCATGTGATCTGTAAGGGATCTGATCGGTGACTACACTGAGGTCTAGGGTGACCGCCAGTTTCACTAGCCACTGTTAAAAAAGGACCTACATTATTCTGTTGTGGGTATAAGTGATGTCTGTGGCCTCTTGGGTCATGTCATTTAAAGTGTCATGCAGGATTATACCAACAATCATGGACAGATCCAGGAGGATCAGCATCCTCTGGGAAGTTATATCTGCCGGTTTTAAGGTGATCATGGTAGTTTTAATCTTAAATTTAATGTGGAATCCTAATCATTGTGTGTTAAAGGGTATGAAGGGATTCCATTAATTAATTGTTCGTGGTGTGGAATTACATCCCAGAGTAAGGATGAAGACTAGTGTAGCTTAGTCAAGTGTTACCTTATTTGTTTGTAAGAGAAGTTTGGAGGTAGGTGAGGAATGTTTTTACATGCTCTTCTTTAATATGCAAAAATGTAAATTGGTGGCAAACTGAGACACCGAAGATTGAAGCAGTCTAAGAATGGGAGGTGGTTTCAGCTGTAGATGGGCATTTGCTCCTCTTAATGTAGAAGTTGTTGAGGGATCAGATTAAGTCTTGTGAGACCTGAATACTGGTGTATGATGTAAGAAATAATAAGAAGCAATTTCATGTCTGAAGGAGCTTACTATGTCAATATAATCCATCTTTTGTTCGTGTTTCAAGATTTTTCTGGTGGGAAGAGGGTTTATTCTACAGTTTGGTGTTACATTAGTACTGAGCTCTCTTGTTATTTGCAGGTGTGACCCAGACAGTGGACATGACAGCGGTGCTGAGGATGCCACAATCGACACATCCCCCCCATATTCTTTTCTGACGATCGGGATGGGAAAGATCCTCTTATCACATGGGTCATCCTTTACCTCGCGTGACCCTAATGGCTGCACCGTCCCACTGCCTCCTCGTATTGGTGTCTGCCTGGACTATGAGCGTGGCAAAGTCAGCTTCTATGATGCTGTGTCGTTTCGCAGCCTATGGGAGAGCAGTGTGGACTGCTCGGGTCCTGTCTGCCCTGCGTTTTGTTTCATCGGTGGCGGGGCGTTACATCTACAGGAGCTGGTAACAAACAAACAGGAACGGCGGGTAACTATAGGGGTTTTTTCAAAAGCAGACTGACCCACCCTCACTCACCAACACCATGAAACAACACCACCTCTCATGCAGACTCGCTAGCACAAGGGAATGGCGAGGCAAGAACATGCTGAATCGCTGGATTCACTGAGGAACCTGAAGGCATCCAGGAGCTGGAACGGAGCCTGTGGCTACTAGCCACATATGCACCTGTCACCTCACGCAAAAAGGTTTGGAGATGGACTCCATATGCATTCAGTGGTTTGGCCCATAGCGTGGGTGTGGACCCTCCTTGGAGCAGGGCGACACAATGAAGTAATCAAAGGTGGCAATTTCATTTCTCCTGTGGGGCTGATTGCTTTGATTCTACCTATATAAGCGATCTACTGGGGAGAGTACAAAAGGGTTACTGGTAATTCACCTGTAGTGGTTACAGGATGCAGACGACACTTGAGACTGGAGTTTTCTTAGGCCTATGAATATGAAATGCAAACTTCCACGTGGTGCTCAGAAATGGTACCCTTGGCTCAGTGAAAGAGAAAGTACTGTTCTAGCGGCCTCACTTCCTAGCAAAGTCAGAAATCCTACCTCAGAAAATTAGAATGAACTTCTGCTTCCCAGTTTCCCTTTAAAGATATAATTCCTGTTACTTTCACATACCCCTGGGGCCATTAGTTACAGAGTAGCAGTGTACAGACCATTAATCTCCCCACATCACAAGGCCTGGTCCCTGCGGAAGGCTTGTAATGTGAAACGTGTTGATGTCTTGCTTGTATGTTGCATTTCATGTGGATATGATTGGGAGTACCGTCCGCATTCCGAAAACACATAGACAATCATATAACACAAACAACCAATTACATAAGGCACACACTAAGAACGCACACACCAACAGAAAAGATACACTCACTATGAGAGAAAGGGAATTGCTGTTGGGAACTATACTCTGATGCATACTAAGAGAATGTATGTACACAGAATGCACACACACAAACACAGATTGTGCACGAACACACAATCAGAGGTTGCACTCATAAAATGTGCATACACATTTGTGCATAGAGACAAGGCAAATGCACAGGCATAATAAGGATACACGCAATGGGAAACTGCACAATTACACCACACATACACACACACACCCAGATAACACACTGGGCGCTATGGCATAACTATTACTCCCCATGCCCGCGCTCAATGCCCACACACTCTTGTCATATCAGCTGTGCACTATAGCTTCCCTCTCCGTACTTTACCCATCAGAGATCTTTTTGTTAAAAATACGTTTTTCAACCTTTGCAAGAGATTTTGGTCAGTCAGGGAAGATCACTGCACGTCATGAGCATAGCTGTGTCATTTATGTAAAGCCCCAACTATTCCAAAACATACTTCTTCCCCAAGTGCAAAAATACTACCATCTAATAACTTCTAGAGAAATACACAGGGTAAAACTGCTAATCATTCTAACTTTTTGACAAAACTGTACCCTACCAACATTCATCAAGGCATCATTTTGCATTAAAAATGGCTTCAAGGGCCCTGGACTCATCAAGAAGGAATTCACTGTGAGGGGTCTGAATTTAACCAAAAGTTTCTTGGAACGGGCCAGGATATCTTTGCACTGTACCTTACTTGTTGAGTTTAATCAATATAGTCGTCCCAAGACACACGCTGTCAGTACTGACCTGTTGTAGTGATAAAACTCCATATCTATGCGTCAGTCACAGGCTGAAGTCAGGTGCATAGTGCAAAATATCAGGTGCCTCTAGAGAATGTGTTAGGATGCTCCAGAGGTTCACAAACCTGTGATGGAACTGCCATTCAACCATCAGACTAACAGATATACAAAGGCATTTGTTGGTGAAGGGACGAGTCCTTCATAGCACTGACTCCAACCCGCACTCTACTGCCTAGGGGCTATAGTGCGCACACATTAATATCCCGATGAAGGCCTCTCTGTGACAATCTCTATTTTGGCCTGCACTGGGCACTTTTTCTTGGCGAACCATAACCTAGGTTGGTGAGTTTATCCAGCACTCTTTGACATTTCTCTACTCTAAGTGTTATCTCAGCTCCTTGGATGGGTTTCATCTTACCAAGTGAAGTGAATGATGTCCCCGGGATGGGGGTACACTGTTTCAGTACACAGGGACATCAGTGCCATTCAGTCCCTTCTAAAAACTCATTCACTCGGCTTCGGGATGTGGCTGGGATCTTTGTAGTGTTTCCTAAGTTTGGGTAGTAAATTTAACTATCTCTTGTTATTCATTTGAGAGGTTTACTGTATGTTCCCTTAAGACATCGAGCAAGCAAAAATCCCTTGGTTCGCAAACCAGTGGCTGCCGCTGGCTGATGCCTACTGGCCCAGCATGTCCTCTCTTCTACCAGTATGGATGAGAAGCTATCTGAGGATCTCCTGCTCCACAGCACCTGTAGACACCCACATACAAAATCCACCTTGGTTATTAACATTTGGCTGAAGAGCTTTCTCATATGGCACCTCATTCTTACATGTGGGGGCATAATCCTGTGTTACCAGAGCTGGGCAGCCACAGCTAAGGAACAACAGCCCTGTTGCTGGGTAGCAATTGCCTGGCCTCCTTCTACTGAGCAATAATTGAAAGAGGGTCATTCTTCAATAAACAGGGTCTTTGTGTACCTTAGCAATCAGGAACCTGACACAGCAGTCAGCCTGCGTGGCCCTCTGTGTCTTTGGTATAAAGCACACCCACTAGAGTCTGTGAGTGCATGAGGTGGGTGAGATACATCCCTGCAAGATGGGGATCTGTAATGCAGTTTACACCCTGAGGGGTCACCTTATAGTTTCTCTACCACAGTTCGCTGAACAGCAGGGGTCATCTCACACCTATCAAACTACTGTAAAGAATTGAGTGGTGGAAGCAACACTTGACAGAGACCAGCCATATGCAAACCAGTCTTGGTCCTGCTCCAGAGGAACAGTCTAGCCCAAGCTGCCAAGCGAGATCCCCGCCAGAAAGTAGCACAAGCAACGCCAGACTGTTTTCATTTCGACCTACCTATGTCTCGTCAGTGAGGTATATCATGAGCCCTGGACACATTGAGCACTGACCCATGTCTGGACGTATACACTGCTCTTAGGACATCTACTGTAATGAACAGCAAGGTGATTGGAGGAATGCTTGAATGTATCTCAGCCAATGAAGATCACTCGGCGCCACATTCCAGACCATCGTTTTTTCATCTATTTTTAGTCCATATGCTTACATCACAAGAACATCTTCTCTCTACGTATGGAAGCACCCTTAGGGCGTCAAGGTTGGGTGTCATAAAATGCATGCGTGCATATTTAGAATACACACACCCATCACCAGAACACACACACACTCGAACATTGCAGTCTACACAATACACAAAACATGTTCTTACACACACAATCATAGAAAGCACAGGCAATCAGCAAAATCTCACTAAGTTAATAGGATGTACACACAAGTACATATAAATGCATACAGGGGTCTCAAACAAGTGAGCCTAAAAACACACATGCACAATTAGTGGCTGCAGATGCAGACTCACGATGCATAATCATACAAAGAGAGAATGATCATGTTAAAAAACAAGCAGCATACACAACTCATGAAAGCAAACACAATCAGAATGCTCACTCGTTAATAGAATGCACATACACAACGGACTCATCAGGGAATGCACACACACAACAGGTGTGTGCACACATGCACATACAAACATACACACGCGTGTTCAGATAATACAGTCACTGAATTGGAGGAAATACACACATTTACAACCAATACATAAACACAATTAGAGAATGCACAAAGCCCCACAACCACACGTACACACAAATGCATGTACACAAGCTCTCCTCTTTTTCTCTGAAAATGTAATTCTTCATTTCTTTCACCGGAAGGCATTTTATGTAATAAACAGAACTGAACAAACTCCTATGAGTAGACTTAGGGCATGATGTAGATATTGGCGAAGGGGTTACTCCGTCACAGCGGTGAAATGGAAAAATGTCTAAGTCATTCTTTGTAAGATGGAGAGTTTCTCTCTCACACTCAATCAGATGGAAGGTGTGTAGCTCACACTAGGACAGACAGAGATTCTAGCTCAAATTGAGTCAGATGTGAAGATATCCTGCTCACACTGGGTTAGATAGAGAGTTTCTAACTCACACGGAATCAGACGAAAGGTGTCTAGCTCAAACTGGGTCAGATAAAGAGTTTCTAGCTCATACTGAGTCACATGGAAGGTGTCAAGGTCACACTGAGCCAGACAGAAGGTGTCTAGGTCACAGTGGGTAAGATGGAGAGTGTCTAGCTCACACTGAGTCAGATAGAAGGTATCTAGCTCACACTTGGTCAGATAAGGAGTTTGTAGCTCACACTAAGTCAGATAGAAGGTCTCTAGCTCACACTGGGTTAGATGGAGAGTTTCTAGCTCACACTGAGAGACATGGACAGTGTCTACCTCAGACTGGATACGATGGAGAGTTTCTAGCTCACACTGAGTCAGATGAAGAGTTTCTCGCTCACAGTGAGTCAGACAGAAGGTCTCTAGCTCACCCTGGGTCAGATGTAGAGTTTCTAGCTCACACTGAGATAGAAGGAAGGTGTCTAGCTCCCACTGGGTCAGAAAAAGGTCTTGCTGCCTCACACTGAGTCACACAGAAGGTGTATAGTTCGCCCTGGGTCAGACAGAGAGTTTCTAACTCACATTGAGTCAGAAGGAAAGTGTCTAGCTCACACTGGGTCAGATACAGAGTTTCTAGTTCACACTGAATCACACAGAAGGTCTCTAGCTCACGCTGGGTCGGATGGAGAGTTTCAGACTCACTCTGAATTAGAAAGAAGGTGTCTAGCTCACACTGGGTCAGATAAAAAGGTTTCTAGCTCACACTGAGTCACACAGAAATGTCTAGCTCACACTGGGTCAGATGGAAAGTTTCTAGATTACACTGAGGAAGATGGAAGGTGTCTAGCTCACACTGGGTCAGATGGAGGGTCCCAAGCTCACCCTGGGTCAGATGGAGAGTTTATAGGTCACACTGAGTCAGAAGGAAGTTGTCAAGCTCACATTGAGACAAACAGAAGATGTTCAACTCACTCCAATTTGTATGGAAGGTGTTTACCTCAGACTGGGTCAGGTGTAGGGTGCGTAGATCAGATTGAGTCAGTCTCTGTGTATCTAGCCTACATGGTGTCAGTGGGTGTCTAGCTCCCATTTTGTCAGATAGGAAGTTTCTAGCTCACACTGAGCCAAACGTAAGGTGTCTCACTCACAATGGGTCTGACAAAGAGTGTCTGTCTCTGAGTCAGACAGAAGGTGCCCACAATTGATCATAGAGAGGTCAGTTAAACCTGCAGTGTCTCTATTTCACAGCAGCTACACCTCTGGGTATTTCCAGCTCACATTAGCTCAGCCTGAGCATATTTTCAGGGTCAGACAGACGTGCCTACCACTCTTCCAGTCTGGTTTCTGCAGTGCTTAATTTGTCATAAACTGTAGTGCCAGGCCACACAGATTTCTCGGGAGTCCACTGAAACTGGTGCCATCCCAGCTCCTGTCATGGCAGCCAAATGACAATGAGAGCAGAACTTACGGCCTAGTTTTTACAAAGTATATTTAATTGCCGCTGAGTAATTCTGCCAAACAATAGGCACACAGTGCCTCCATAGGGTGGATAAATATGTGCTGGTATTTAGCAAAAGGTGCCGGCGCCGAGCACCGGCAAACACCGACACAAATCAAACACTTGGTTGCCACCTGGTTGATGGACTTCAGTGGTGGCTGGTGACTGAAAGCAGTGGTGGGGCACAAATACAAGACAGAATTGCACCTTGTGAGTGAGCCTCACTACCCACGTATTTCCATTCACCTACTCACCCCCTGCCTTTGGTCACCTACCCATTTACTCATCCACATTGTCATCCACTGCCATTCACACAACTCTTATACACAGACACCCACATTTTCTCAGCCACTCAGTCAAGCCCCACAAATACTTATTCAAACAAACACACATCGCCTCACCCATCCAGTATCCAGCAGTTTCAGTGATAAAAGGTACACGTTTATTTGAGCTGCAGATTACGTGTTTAATTTGACATATCACGTCATTAGTCTGCAGAAGAAATAAAACGAGCATAACTAGCCATGATAAATTACTGGAACCATTACTGCCTTTAAGAGACAAAATCACCTGCAGAGGCATTGAAGGGAGAGGAGAGCTGAGAGAACAGATTTTTTTTCTTATTTTCTGTAAAAACGATAGAGCTCCAACTTACTTGTGTGCAGGGTTGTCTTTGGCGTATGTATGACTTGAGGCCTTCAGGTCACACTCCTGTCTCCCAGAGAGCCCTGGATGGAGTTATTTATTGTATTTATTCCATTTCTCTGCCACAGACTGCTTGTAATGCAGGAAAAGGGGATTTTCTTTGTGCAATGCCACATTTTTTAAATAAAATGTGACCTCTGGTACGTAGACCCTTCTGATCACACCCCACCATTTGAGTAAATAGGAAAGGGTGGATAATAATATCGGAGTGACATGAAGTTTTCAGAAACCCGGGCTGAACAAAAAACACTCCAGGGTGTTTACTATCAGGGCTTCTGGTGGAGGAGGAGATAAGCCAGGGACGTCACTGCGTTCTGAGAAAACGTAAGGGCTTTGCGTGGGCAAGCCCTGTCAACCCTACTGTGCAGCTTTCAGCCACATACTCACGCAGGCGCAGTGGGGCTTTTCAAAGTGTACAACTTTCACTCGGAAAATGTTGTGCAGAAAATGTTTTACTTTCATCATGTAATTAAATATATGCTTCACTAGAGAGGCCAGAAAAGGCTAGGGGCGCAGCACCTTAGCCCTTGAACACCAGCCGCCTCTGCTTAGGATGCAACATCGGATGGTGGTTCATAGAAGTCATGCTTCTGTTCCATCACTAGCAACATGAACTGCCTTGTCCTCTAACGTTTTTGATACTAAGCTTGCTCTTTACTATAAAAAAAAAAAAAAACGTAAGGCCCTTGTTATTTTGAAAAGTGACAATACTATTAACATGTTCCCAAAAAAGAAACAACCCCAGAATTAAACTACAATCAAACCTTATCAGAAGCTTATATATATATGTATATATATATATATATATATATATATATATATATATATATATATACATACACATATACATATACATATATAGTTCATACCCAGTTAGCAGATATAGCATCCTGCACCCCAAGGAGGGTGAGTTCTTTCTCTGGTCATCTTTCAAATTAATTCCAGTTTATTATCTTACTTTTGCCCTTTTCTTGAGGAAATAATATGCCCATAGGCAACAAAACATAATTCTTACAGTGCCCACGAGATGGCACTGTTATATAATTATTTTTTTTCGTCCGGTTTGGCACCCTAGCCTTTGTTTTTCCCAACTTAAAGGCTCTCCTTAGTAAGGCGCGTGCTCTTAATCAGATTATGTGCTCCCAGGACGAGTAAAAGAAAAGCAAAAACATCCATTGCCAAAGGGATGTGGCACTTTAAACAGAGTATGCCTGCAAGCATACATGCCAACATTTTAGAAGAGAAAAGTGGGAGATTTGTAGAAAAAGATCTGAAGAATGTATTTCCCCCATTGACTTCCATTGCCCCTGAATCGGGTTACTGTTATGTATGGGTTTTGCAAGTCGGCTGCTGCAGGATCAGACGTTAGATATTCTTACCTGTCAGGAGCACGGACAAAGCACTGTGCACTGGCCTGCAGGAACAGGTTACTGGCAGTGCATATTCTGAGTTAAACAAGACTAGGCCCTGTCAGCTGAAGCCAGCAGAGGAATCTGGTTTTTACATGCAGGAATCAGGAGGTGGGAGAATAGCCTTGAAAGTGGTAGTCTCCTGCCTGGATTGGGAGGGTTGGCATGTATGCCGCCAAGGCCCATGAAAGGGTATGGCTCTCTTCCTTGACCAGCTATGCAGGCAAGTCAGACCTAAAAGCAAGCCAGAAGGAAAAAAGTAATTTACTAAAAATGGAAAGTGGCAAATAATATATTTTTCCACAGTCAGTATGTGAAAATCGGATTTCATCACAGCCCAGTTAAGAGGCAACTAGAAGTGTCCTTAGCCATCCTGATGTAGTTGTGTGTCACAATATAGCAGGAGATATTTTGACCTGCAGTTTTATCATGACCATGGTATCCTCTTTTGAAATATCTTCAAGGGTACGTGGGGATTTACTATTAGTAATCCCACATTGATACTATTTGGGAGTTAATTTTATTGTCACTGTGTACCCGCAGGTTGATATTTCTACCACACCATTTTGGCATATAACACTCTAAAGGTTTGGATTCTGCAGCATAATCGTCATAGAATAATCACTTGAGCATAACTCACATTTGTAATAGCCTGACTGCTGCAAGTAATTCATATACCGTAATTCCTATGCAGCAGCCAGACTCATCCTGGACATCCCCCGACAGAGCTGAATCTCCTCCCACCTCAGAGACCTACACTGTCTCCCAGTCAACAAGCGCATCACATACAAACTCCTGATCCACACCTTCAAGGCACTGCACAACATAGGACCGGCATACCTCAACCACCGCCTCACCTTCTATGTACCCAACAGATGTCTCCTTTCCCCCCAGCTCGCCCTTGCAGCCATCCCCAAGATACGGAAAAGTACAGCAGGAGGAAGATCCTTCTACCTAGCAGCCCGGTCATGGAACACACTTCCCATCAAGCTCAAGCAGACCACATCATTGAAGTGGTTCAGGAAGGACCTCAAGACCAGGCTCTTCGACTGAGCAGCACACCTTCTTCAGCGCCTTGAGACCCTATGGGTGATTAGCCGCGCTTTAGAAATCCATGATTGATTGATATACCAGCAGGCTCTACAGTATAACATGTGCCTGTTGGGTATTCCACTATGGCACTACAAACAATGAACGCAGAATTATCAATATGGATTCAAGTTATGTTTACAGCTTACCCATAGACTGACTATAGGGTTCCTACATTTTATACAGGAAGGCTTGTGCAGAATCTGGTCATTTCCTTCTGGCTCCTATTAACAAATCCTAAATAAAAAAAGGGGGCCCATGTTCTCAAATCAAGACAGTTTGGATATTATTAAGACACGCTATATAGATGGTTTGCAAGGTATTGGAGACTTATGCATTTGTGCATACTGCAGGCAATGCTTGTGGTAATTTCAGAGAAACAGAGAGTAAAAATTGGCCCACCTGACCATAAAACAGGCCCAGAAACAGCCAAAACACAGCCCATACACTAAGTAGTCAGACAGTCACTTTTGGCACTGCCAGAGTCCCTCATAGGCCAGTCCTACTGTGCAAATTTGTTTTCTGCCATCAGGACATCCATTTTACCAGCTCTCTCCCAGAAGACTCAGTAAGATATGACATACTTGGCACGCTGCCTTATGCAATGCTCGCAGCCTTTTCATGGTTTGGGAATAATTGTCAATCCATGTGCTCTGCCAACTAACAATTCTTAACAAGGTAAAAACGGTTAGTCTAGTGTGAATGTTACATGTGTATGGTATTGTGGAATATTGAGTTTGAGAGGGTAGAGTAAAAAAAAAGTTGAATTTCATGTCCAGAGTTTTGTATTTTGCGTACTACAAAAGGACATTTGCACCACCAAGCATTGTGGTCACCAGCGCTGCTCCGTTTAGTTATAAATTCCTTAGGTGGTTTGCACTGGATTCTTACTTTTTTCAAAGGGGATCTCACCACTTCTGCTATTTGCTTATACAAAAAGACACACATCTCCTAATGGTAGACTGGAAGAAAGGCTTTTATTCATGCTGGGCTTGTAAGCTGTGGGAGTGAGGTAAATTGCGTTGGTAGAAAGCGTGGAAAAAGATTGACTTAAACAGGGTGAACACTTGTTGTACGTGCATTGCAAGCTTGCAGAAGGAACAATTTTCACATGTCAAATATATTCAAATGCAGAAAAAAGTGTGTGATTAGTCTGTGTGCTTACTGCAAGCTTGCAGAACATAAGTTTACATAATCAGCATGAATGTGGCAAGCTGGAAGAATACATGTTTCAGCATGCTCGCTGGAAGCTTGCTACATAGACGTGTCAATTTTCTGCATGCTTACTGCAAGTTTACAGAGCACTTGTTAACACAATCCGCATTCTTGCTGCAATCTGTCAGAAGGAATGTTTACATTATCTACATTATTGCTGCAAGCCCACAGAAGTAATGGTCACATTATCTACGTGCTTGCCCACAGTAGAGCTTGCTCAAGGCAAGAATAATAATGTGTACAGATTAGCAGTGCTTTCTGTTAAATATATCCTTGCCAGCATGCTTGCTGCAATTTTGCAGAACCTTTGTTTACGTTAAAGGAATATTGCTACGGGCTTGCAGGAATTGTGCTTATATTATAGGCATGGGTGCTGCTAGCTTGCAGATAGTATGTTAAGATTATTTCATACGCGCTGCTCGCTTGCAGCAGCTTGTTTATAATACAGGCATGCTTGCTGCTTCTGTGAAGAAACTGTTATTATTCAGCATGTCTTAGATGGAACAATGAGATCTGTAACATGCTTGCTGCAAGAATGCCAAAAAACGATTGCACTGTCAGCACGCCTGCAGGAGGAGCAAATGCATCATAGGCATGCCACCTGTGAGCTGGCAGAAAAAAACTATTGCCAAGAGCATGCATCCTCAGAAGGAATACTTACGCAGGCTCACTGCAAACTTGCAAAAAGAGAGAACATGTTCTTAGTACATTTATCACGGCATGCTTAGAACGCACTTTTGTTAGCAGCATTTCAGCTGTAAGTTCACAAAACAAGCTATTGTATTGCTCAATTTGTTCGAAGTTCATGGTAGAATCGTGTGTTCAGGTCCCAAAAAAACAAGTTGCACGCTTAATGCAAGCTTAATTTAGAAATACATTACGGTACACTTATATGTGCACAAGTAGAAGTTTGCTGCCTGCACCCGGCTCCTGAGTGGAGCACGGTGCCGCATACACAGGAGTGTGATCCAAAACATGTGAGTGACGCAAACACTTTGTTGCATTATTTTTCTCACTCATAACCTGCACATTTTTATTGTAACTTAAAAAAAAACCAGAAGAATGTAAAACTGTAAATGTGAGAATAAAAAAAAGTAAGGTAACATTTTTTATACCTATTTGATGTGCCAAAAAGGCTGCCAGCCAGACGCGGTAGCCTCTATTCCGGCGTCAGCTTGAATGATCATCTGAGGAAGTTTTTTCTTTTGTGGGGGGCTGTAAAATAGTGGTATTATCATGGTTTGTACCAATAAATTGGACTGCTACAGTAAAGGTGACTAGCGTTTTATTTACAAGCCCAGGGGAGGTACATTTATGTAAGTATATTTGAACTTTGATCTCCACTTTCCCTTCCTTCTTTGTGTCCTTACACCCAGGCCTTCTTTCGCCCACCTTTTTCTCTCTGTATTCATGATAACAACATCATTGCTTAGTCAGCAGTAAACATTTAAGCTTTTTAAATGCATTAGAAGAGTGGCTACTGCAAAAAGATTTGCTGGCCTAAGCAAGGGAAAATGTTGCATTCCTTCAACCTCTATAGTTTGTATCCCTGCCTAGCACATGTCACTTTAAGGCCTTGCACCCTCCTCCCCAGGAAGGTGAGTATTAGCAACCATCCAATCAACACCGAGGGGAGGAGGGAAAACACTGGTTGGGGTACGCCCAGTAATCACACAAAACAAAAACTATTGGGTTCAACCTAAGAGGCAATGGTGTTGTCCAGAGAGATCTTTATGGTGGAATCCCTTCTTCGAAGGAGGAAAGCCCACACCCACCAGTTGGTGGCATGTTTCATCACTACACTACTTAATTAGGATTTACATACAGAGAATTACTTGGTGGTCCTGAAGAAAGCCCATAGCGCCTCATAGCAGGGCAGTTTAGGAGCTGAAACATGTTGACCTATTCCCAGAGTTGATCTATTTCCCCTTCTAGTTTAATTATACCATATGGAGACGTGAATAAAGAAAGTTTTTTTCCATCATAAGATACCTAAATTGTCCTTTCTCTGGATTGAATGTTTTGGAGAGAACTTCTCCACCTGTTCTCTAGGCTATCCCTACCACACACTTACATGATAGGCCCTCATTCTTAACACTTATATGTGAACCCTTGCTATGCATCGTTATAGCCCATGCCGGCAACATCTGTTGTTGGAGTAAGGGGGAGTCTGACAATGAAGCATGCCACCAACTGGTGGGTGAGGGCTTTTGTTCTTTAAATAAAGGATTCCACATGACAGATTCATTTACACAACACACTTGCATCTTTGGTTCAATTTTCATCAATGTTTTTTGTTCATATTAGCATCCCCCACCAGTCTCATGCACACTTGCTCAGATCCTGGCTCTTTGTGCCCATATTCGCTGCCAGACCCAGGGTAGACTCCTCAGTCAAATCCCAGTACAAGCCACCACCCCACTCCTATCCACTCAGGCTTGATCACACTCCAACTGCCCAATGCCCTGATGCCAGGTACCTTAAGCCTCATCGCAATCCCCAGACCTGCAAAACCTTTTACATTGTTTGGCCTGTGCATTCTCAAGTTCCTTTGCAGGTCCCCAAGGCACCAGGCCCCAGTTAGGCCTCAGGACTTCAAGGCAAACTTCCATTAAAGTCCTTTTTAAGGCTTTGACCAACCAGCTCTTCATGTCTGGCAAACCACCATAAGCAACTGACCTCCAAGCAACCCATTATATTGACTCTCCCTCTGGTCCCATTATTAGCCCTCATGCCTCTTTCAGCACTCAAGTCTTCTTTCATGCACCAGACTCTTATTCTTGACATGTCCAAGGCCGCCAACCCTCCAGCCCTCAAGTTCACTGCTATCTGAAGTCCCAAACAACATCCCTTAACGCAATCCCCCCTGCAGGCAACGGTCTTTAAGCTCTCAATCCACGTCACAGACTCTACCTGTCAGTCACTACAGTGTCCTTTCCTTCTGCTCCTTCAGGGGAAATTGAATCAAATCAATCTGCCCTTTGGAGCACCCTTGATGGCAGGTGCTGACTCAAAGGCCAGATCTGGGTCACAACGTGAAGTCTACCCCTGTACCTACTCTGTGGTGAGGCAAGCACCACACCAACAGCAGGCACACCTGGGTGCCAACTCTGTCAGACTTGAGCACTGTAAGCGTGCAGAAGGGGACAGATGTTGCAGTGGGCACCCAACCCAAGCACCATAACCGCTTTGTCAGCTCATGCGTTTGTGCTTGTTGGTGCTTGGTGCACATGGGTGTACATGTGTGCGCCTCCTCCAATGGGTGCCTGGTTCACCTTGTGCTGGCACAAGCACTGAGTATAAGCAGCTAATATAAAAACAGATGGACAGATGCATGGTTCAGCTATCCAGTAGCATTCAAAGTCTTCACTCCCTGGGAAGACAATTCAGCGCTAAGGCCTTTCTAGGATCTGTCATTCAGCCTTTGGATCCCAATAAGCCATGACAGAGGTTATTGAGGCTAAGACTGGATTAAGAAGTCGTTTCTGGTCACCAGACTCCGATAACTGACCATTATGGTAATAACTTCAGAAGACATATCAGACTTGAAATGGAAGGTCAGATCTGAACGAAGACCAACTGATCTCTATCAAAATCTGGGATGACCCCTTGAAGCAGCTGATGGGCATAAGACTATGCTTTGTAGACCTTCAGTATTGCTGACCACGAGATCCCATTCATAAGCTGCTTTCTGTGACTCCGGTTTCCCTGGTTTATGTCTTTGGGTGCTCTCAGGCTGGGGCTATTCCTATCTAACTTCTCTTAGGTCTCATATGGGGTCTGCAAGGCTCACCTTTGCCAGCAGTACTTGTCAACATCTACTTCCACCCATTCCTGTAGACCACAGGTGGCTAGGACTTCCTCTAGGAAACTCAAGCTGATGATGCTCAACTGTACCCTCCACAAGCAGTGCCAAGCCCAACATACCACCGCTCTGCCTTCACATCTCTTTAGAGCAGAACTAAGAGTGATTTGCATAAGGCTATTTTCTGTCTAGGGAAGCACAGTAGTTGGAAAATGCTGGACTGGAATGCAAAAGGAGCAATTGCCAGTGTCTAAACTTACTTCATACATTCTTTCCATCACTGTATTTATTGTACAGCAAATCATTGATGTCAAGTCAAGGTGTTAGCTGAGACTTACAATAGAAAACAAATTGTCCGAGAGCACCGAATGCACCAAAAATATTTTTTCATTGATTTTACCACTAGGCCTTGATTAGTCCATCCCTCCACCAGCACTAAGGTTAAAAGCCGAGGACAGGCGTCTTCAAACTGAAGGTGCGAGCCCCCCTAGAGGGGCTTCAAGTGATCCCAGGCTGGGCGCTAGGCTCTGGCCAAAAGAAGCATTATGCTAATGACAGGGCTTTGTTTATAGCTGACACAAATTTGCAGCAGTAAACTACTCTGTAATGGGCCATCAATGTCATATTTTGACATGTATATCTAAGCTGGGAGTGTGTGTCAAAAGAGAAGGGACTCCAAATACTCTTCAAAACCCTCAACTCCACTTCTAATAATCACACTGTGAATACTATCACACTTTAGTAAGACCTGCTTGACCAGAATAGTATGTTTGGCATCATGTATTTTACTGCATTTTTAAAAACTGTAACAGAACTTAACTGCAATGTTTCAATCCTCTAAACATATTTAAAAATTGCAGATTTAATAGAATAAGTGTGGGGGAGGGGGCAATGATGTTTTTTTCCACTGAGGGTGGTGCAGCATTATAAAGTTTGAAGACCACTGGCCTAGAAGCAACCATTCATTATCAAGAAGGAATTCTGAAACCCAGATCAGATTTGTTGCTATCACAACCTGCAACTATCTCCACCTACTTAAACCTCTTTTTGAGTCCTTTTGAGGGACTCTGGGTAGTAGTCAGCACCACTATCCGCTACTAAATCGACTACAACTTATTTTATCTTGATCTGTTACCGGGGACACCTGGTGTAGACAAAACAACAGTTCTCTTTACCACTCTTTACTTTATGCACTGCTAACAATCACCAACAATAGAAATTCTAGAATGTTGTTTTGTTCGATGATGTCTAAGTGGTCTTTGGAGACCTTTTGTGGTATCATTTGCTGCCCTTTTAACAAAGGGCCCTCAGAATCCCACCACTTCCACCAAATATCTAGAATTTAGGAGCATGACTGGTAAGAGATAAGAAGCTCTGGGACTTCATCTCACTGGTCCTCAAATGAATACAATGGATGAAAGTCAATGCCCGAATCTCTTCAAAGATCATCTTCGTCGCCCAGAAATGTATCTTCGGAACTCCCCAAAATACATCAGAGACAAAATATCGGATAACACCACATAGTGGAAGCACCAAAATTACGCCTGGACGAAATTTAAATTACAATGACATAATCTGTGTAATTTTGTGTTATGCTTTCTTTGTGAAATTCCCCAAAATACTTGATTACTTCAGTTTAGCTACTTTACTTCTAAACAACATTGTTTTTAGTAGTTGTCAAAAACAATGACGGAACTCTTAAACTTGCCATGTCCTACGACAGCGAATTTCATGTTATGTACATCTGTGATCTTTTTATGCCATCTATTTTTTCCTCTTTTGTAAAAGTTATATTTTGTCAGAACCCTTCGCCTACCGACCAGGAAGACCTTAGAGACACACATGAGCCATCCCAGAGGTGTAGCTATCAATAAAGCAGTAGGTGCAATTGCACCATAGTCCAGGGATGGAAAGGACCACGGCACCTAAATAAAGGCTGTTTTTAACGCCGAGCTCACCTGTCTAGCTTATATTTAGGCCCATGGCCTCTTGCTACACCACTTGTCGTCATATGTAAAGTGCACTAAGTTTGTACTGGAATACAAAGGCCAAACCACCTGCTTGACTATCATTACACCTGTAAGACATGATCACACTTGCTAATGCCACATACTGTGCTAAATCTTCTGTAAAAAGTAAAGGTCGCTCTTTTTTGAGAGTCAAATATAACTATTTTGTTGCACGATTTTAGGTTCTTTGAAGATAATTCACCAAAAAATTGTAATAAAATCGTAGACCTACACCCACAATCATCATTGTATTACTCTTATTTTGGCATTCTTTCCCAGGCATACGTCTGCCAGCTTTGTTCCTGGAAGCGTAGTTTGTACACAGTGAAAAATCAGAAATGTTCTGTTTTGTTATGCTATGTTATGTAGGTTTGTAAAGCGCACTCTCAGCCAAGATAGTATCCTGGCACTAAGCATTTGTGAACTGATTCACTCCTAGGGCCTGATGTGAATGGAAGAGCCAAGTCTTTATCT
This sequence comes from Pleurodeles waltl, assembly GCF_031143425.1. Lineage (NCBI taxonomy): Eukaryota > Metazoa > Chordata > Amphibia > Caudata > Salamandridae > Pleurodeles > Pleurodeles waltl. The sequence goes on from NC_090451.1 coordinate 662,450,753, forward strand.
CTTTCAGAATTCAAGAAGTGAGGGGGAAGCTTGGATGTGTAGTGGAAGGTCGTACCACGCTTTAGGAGAGAGGCAAAACATGTTGCCATGGGTAGTAATGCGTGAACGCCGTTGACTCTCACACACTACGGTTGATGATGTTTCAGCACCCCTTGGCTCTTCAGCAGTCAAAGGTGTATCTGGATTTCGAAAATCCACAGATCATTTTTCCCACGATAGGAATGTTGCATTAATACCCACTGCTCAGTGTGCCATTTAGTAAGCCAGGCATGAAGTAGGTTTTGTTCTTTTTAGGACCACTGGAGGTCAGTGTGAGTCAAAGAATAGAAGAGCCATTGCGTCATACCATGTTGATTATGTTGATTTAGTATTTAAAAGAACTGTTTATTGTATTGTAATTGTATTTATATAGTGCTCACTACCACTGACGAGGTGTTGAAGCGCTTTTTGATGAATAGCACGCTACTCCGGAACCCAAAAAGGATTAGTGGTGAATTTATACATGGAAATATTAGTCGTTAATTTGAGCAGTGGACATATGAGTCTGTAGGTCTGAATAAACAGGATAATGGAGGGATAAAAGAAGGAAGATACTATAAAGTGTTAATTGAGAGATCATAGTAGTAAGATGAGGTTTGGGATGAATAAAAGGAGAGATGCAGGAGGGAAGAGTCTGTAGAAAGGGATTAGGGAGATCATAGGGGCAAAATGCGGTTTGGGATGAGTCGAAGGACAGATACATGAGGGAAGAATTTAGTCTGGTTGTTTGGAAGATTATAGTAGTGAACTGAGGTTTGTGATGAGTCAAAGGAGGGATAGAGGAGGGAAGAATCTAGTAAGGGATTAGAGAGCTAATAGTAAAATGAGTTTTGGGATGAGTCAAAAGAGAGATATATGAAAGAGGAATTTAGAAAGGGTTATTTTGGGAGATCATAGTAGTAAAATGAGGTTTGGAGTAAGCCGAAGAGGGATTGAGGAGGGAAGAGTCTAGAAAGATCAAAGTAGTAGATTGAGGTTTGGATGAGTCAGAGAGGAGGTAGAGGATATATTGAGAGAGGTATAGGATGAAACATAGAGTAGTGCATTGAAGAGAGCCAAAGTTATTTTATTCTACAATAGGAGTAAAGTACTAAATATATAGATACATAACTACATAGAAAGAGTATATATCTATAAGGAAGATAATATATCGAAATATAAAGTTGTATAAAGTCCCATATGTGCACGTGTGGATAGACAGGAACTCAAGAGATTCAAGTGTTGCTGTACATGAAGCTAATTTATTTGTGCATTTGTATAAATTATTTTGGTGTTCATTTTTGTATATTTCCCTCAATGTTTCAGTAGTAAAGCACTTGCAGATACAATTGTAATGATCATATTTACATATTGTGATTTGTAGAATAAAGCAGAGATCCATAAGCAGCTAATCAAATAGCTTGTACGAAAGATATACAGTGGCCTATATACATGTTAAGCATAAAATCATATACACATTCACACATATGTATATAAAACATAAGTAATATGTACATTTGTTAAGCAGACCTAAAGAATATATATATTTTTGTAAACAATTGATAGTATATATTTATATGACATCAAATCGAGTATAGGGTCATGATTTTTGTTCAAAAATAGGCTTTTCACGATTCTGTGCAACAATTCACTCAGATCTGTCAGTGCACCTCAGTACAGCCCTGCAACACTTTTAATATCACCCCCCCCCCCCCCATCCTGCTCTACCAGTACAAATTTATTATAATAATTAGCAACCTGGGCTATGTAGTACTAGAAAATAATACAGCAGCTCTGCCAATGCACCCCAACTCAGTCCTGTAACCCTTGACTGAAATTCTACAACCTGGTCTCTACTCAGAGCTGTGGCAATGATCACCGACAGCTCTCGTCAGGAGGCCACAGCAGCTCTCACCGCCCATTGCATCTGCCAGAGACAGTACCTATACAACTACTAACCATCACACTGCTACAAGTGAGACAGTTTATACTGTTCCGGCCCCCAAAGCCATATGAATTACTGGGGCAGCAGGTATTAGTTGTTTTAATGCATATTGAAATAATAAACAATTGTTGCTGTGCTCATCTTGAAATTACTTAAACAGTGCCACCATGTGGCAGCTGTCATAAGTGCCGGTGTTGACAATTAAGTGCCGGTGCTGAGCACCGGAAACCACCGTCTCAAATTAAGCACACCCCGCTTTGGCACTCCACTTCATTCCTAAGCTGCAACAAAAACACCAGCCTCTCTAGCGCTCAGACACGAGTGGGAAGTGAAACATGGGCCAAGCAAGAGTGGAAGAGCGAAAGCTAGGCAGAGAACCAAGACTGGAATATTTTTTTTAACTTCCAGAGCAAAGAGCGATACTATAGAGACAGCGGATGTAAGGTAAACCTGTTTATATAATAGGTTTTAGCTCAATACATGCCATAAACACTTTATTGTGTCATTTTACTCCATTCTAAGGGCAGAACCTGATCTTGACATGTGACCCTTCTAAATGTTTCCACGAATCCCATCACTGGCACTACCTAGAGCTGGGTTTGCTGAATACCAAAGCGGCATAGCTTTGATTCCACCTCATGCCTCTTTATTCCTCCACCCTGCACTTCTTCTCTCGCTGTCTCACTCTTATAGGTTCTTTTCATCCCTGCCCCCACCCCCCTTTGTCAATAATTTCCTATTGATCTGTCACTCCTTCTTTCTCCCTTTTCTGCCTTTCACTCTCTTGTTTTGGGTCAAATTCTGATTATGAAAAATTAGCCTCAGACACCCAAAATGAGTGTTGGTGCCCTTATGTATATAGAAGCCTATATAAATGTCATGGACATTTCCGTATATTTTGTATAAGCTGTGTAAATTGCAAATTGTCTTTCTGCTGCAGTCTCCCTTACGTAACTCTCCACATCAAGGCACCCCTCAATGCCTCATGCAAAACCAACTTCATGTACCTTATGTAAATGTTCCTTATGTAATCACCAAAGGGTGGCAAGGCATGCCCGGTTCTATGTAAAGTCTTCGTAGTTAGATCTGTGCAGTGTAAATAACCCCAAAATAAATAATATAGAAAAAATAAAGTTTTCTGAAGGTCACAGGTTTGAATCTGCACAATATGGGCTCAGTTTTTCATCCTTCTTAAGTTCTTAACTTGAGTATCAACAAACTGGGTAATAAGACATTATTGAGGGCGCTTAGAAGCAGTGTATTACAAAAATATTTCTTACGTGCACCTTGCTGAAGCCTGTTGCCGATTTTAGCCCCACCATACTCATATAAAGGCAGTGGTACGGATGTATTTTATTTCATATAATGTATTGTAGCACTTTTATCCAAAACACTTTAACCATAATATAAATGGTACAAAATATGAGATAGATTACTCTCTGTGCGGAAATTCAGTGATCCTCTGTCCATGGACCACTGTCATGGCTTCCCACACGTTCTTGGCAACCCTTCCCCTCAAGGGCATCTCTGCGCTAAGCCAAAACTAATGAAAAATAACAAACCACAGGCCCGGTTATCAAAGTGAAATCTAGGCCAGGGAGTGGGCAGAACAAAGATACACAACACATAGGTGGAACAAGGGGACAGATGTGTGCGGTTACCGGTGCAGGAAGGAGGAAGCCTGTCACTAAACCACAGGTGGCGACGGCCAAGTGCACTACGTGTGTGGAGATCACGTTCAACACACAGGCACAAAATACAGAACCAGCAATGCTGTCTGAGGTTGTGATTTGTGAATCCTCAGAAATGTTTTTGGCACTATTACCTTTGGACCTACCAGAGAAATCAGTGCTTTCGCATTAGTTCTATTCTGTTAAGTTTCGTAAAGGTCACAGAGGCTAGTGGCAGAGGGCTCCAAAAGGCTGTGTTTCCCTTGGGAATTTCGATGGAAATGTTTTTCCAAAAGGTAAGCACCAAGGGCCAGATGTAGAAAGCGTTTTGAATGGCGCAAACTGCGCAATTCTCAGTTTGCGCCATGCAAAACACGCATCGCGATGCACATTCCCATTTTGCGAGTCGGTACCGACTCGCAAAATGGGAATGCGACTCGCAAATTGGACCCCTTCCCCTTTGTGAATGTCGCTAAAAATATTTTTTCAGAGCAGGCAGTGGTCCAATGCATACTCTGAAAAAATGAAAGCAAATGGTTTCATTTTTTCTTTTGTATTGCAACTCGTTTTCCTTTAAGGAAAACGGGCTGCAATACAAAAAAAACCTGCTTTATTAAAAAGGCAGTCACAGACATGGAGGTCTGCTGTCTCCAGCAGGCCACCATCCCTGTGAGTGCAGGGAATCGCAAGGGGGTCGCAAATTGCGACCCACCTCATTAATATTAATGAGGTGGGTCTTTGCGACCCCCTTGCGATTCGCAGAAGGTGTCTGAGACACCATTCTGCATTCGATTTTGCGAATCGGAAATTGCGAGTCACACCGACTCGCAATTTCCGATTTGCTAAATCGTATCTTGCTACATCTGGCCCCAAGTCCTTTATATAATTTGGTATGAATCTGTTCAGTGGTTTTTAAAATCAACACGAAAGAAAATTGTACTTATTTTTCTCACTGGCCAATTATTGCCTCATTTTTGACAAACAGAATTTACTTAAGGCAGAATACTGGAAGGCAGTGCGATCCAACTCCTTTTCTAGGCCGCACAATGCCGACAATCAAGGATAACCTCTTGGTACGTTATTTGAAGGCACTTTCATTTATGAGCCACTTCCTGTGTGACAGCTTCCGGTGGTGCCGGACCAGCCAATCATCTGCCGGAGCGTGACAATCATCTGGCGTCCTCTAGCGGTCTGTTAGTATGTGCCAGTGGTGTGATATTAAAAACCTCGAGTCAAAACAATGTCACACATAAACATTGCTTTGTGTTCAAAATATTATTTACAAACATATCACCATATTGGATTTAATAATAGAAAATCTCCGCCCAGGGGAATGGTATTTTTGTAAGCAAAATTTAGGATATATATGTTAAAATACTTTTTTGCAGATTTTTATAGCACAAACGTATTGCAAACCTAGGCATTTGTTGGACCTCGCTGTGATATACATTTTTAAAGTACATTGAGATTAAGGGCCAGATGTATCAAAGGTTTTACCCATTCTGTGTCTATGGGAAAATGTGTTCAGACATATGGCCCTAAGTCTTTTGCCCAGAATCATAGGATGTGGAGCCGAAGCCAGGATTCCGACCTGGTACCAATGTTCTAAGGTCATCATCTCTAGCCACTATGACCTCTTTTTCTGACAGTGGTTCTCTGACATAACCAGTCCTGCCAAGTGTCAACAGAGAAAGCAATAAAGGCTAAACCTGACTAACGATCCCCCATCAGGGAGAAACCAGGCTTGGATTGCTTGTGTTCCGGTTCAGGGGGGACCTGACCTGCACTGCTTGCTGTACTGTTCCCATTCAAGCAGGGTCAAAACTAATTTGCATATATCTGGGTCCAAACAGCTGGCATGGTGTGCAAAGTAATGATGAACTGAGAAGTGGCCAAAATAATTACCAGTGCCTGAAATTAATTCAAGCATTCATCCCACAATTTTTGTATACTTCGGCCACTGGTAGCAGGCACTTCATGGATGACATGGCCTACTACAAGTGGGCCAAAGTTGCAAAAAAGGGCTTCTAAATTGCCCTTTTTCTAGTGAACAGTGTGCCAGAAAGGCAAATTGTAAGTTTGTCTAAGGTTCTGAAATTCCTTACAATTGAGTTTAGAGCCATTGGCAGTTCAAGGTCATGCAAACACAGATGCTGTGCTCCAACTCGACCTGCAATAATGCAATAGGAAAGGAGTATATAATTACCATCATTAACTCAAGCTACTCCATTTAAATGTACCTTGAGATGTAAGTACGGGTGGAGTTAAGAATAATAATTACATGCTCACATTGCTATGAAGTGGTTAGGTCGATGTAGTGGATGCAATATTATTGTCATTCGATATAGTGAGATTGTCCCAAAAGGAGCTCCATTTTGTCCCACATGATGTGCCGGCATTTGTAGACAGTATCATATATAATGTTCCTATGCATTAAGTTCAATATATAGGTGAACACATATCTTTTCGGGGCTGTAGGGGTCAACCCTACAACATACTGTGTAATAGTACACACAGATGCTCTCTGCTGATGTTGGGATTTTCATATTGCGGTAGAACATTGAAGACAGTTGGGTGGTTGGACTTAGGCCTTTCCCGTGCAGTGTGGATGCTCCGTTTTGCTGGTCTGGCCTTTTGAGGTGGAAGCTGAACCTGGATGTGCCATGAGGGGGTCATGAAACTACCATCCTCTTTTCCTGTTTTAAAGTTGCCTTTGCCTGGGGACAGCTGAGGGGACCTATGGCCTCATTTCCAAGAGGGAGGTAAGGTGGCTTTTGCCCAGTACACAGAAAGCTGATTTGACCTCCACATTTTGTAGGCAGGAGTGGATGTTCCTACAGCTGCACAATAAGCGTTGCCCTGAAACAATCACCCTGCCACCATACACTTTTGTAGTCTATCTGTAGGGCTCACACAATTGAGGACAGTTGCACTAGGCTTTCTTGGTGGGCCTGCTGCAACATTCCTTTGCAACCCAACCAGCTACAGCCAGGTATGCAGGATCAGTTTTGAGGGACACTATGGCGGGAAAAACATGGCAGCTTGGTCGTCACCACAATGGCAGAGGCACTGTCCACATGACAACGGCGGCAACCAAACACACCTGAGTGTTTTCCTAACATTTTTCCAAGTCGTCCTTAAACACATAGATGTCTCCTGATGTACCACCTATTTCCACTTTGTAGGTTACAACCTGCAGAATTGTAAGCTGAACACTACAGGCACAGCCCAGAAGAAAAACACGCCCAAATCGATTGACACGGCCTACTGAAACACACACACCTAGTTCTACAGACACAACCTGCAGAAGCACATGTCCAGCTCTACACCCACAACAGGTCAGATAAAGCCTGTAGAATTACAAATCCTACCCCACAGACACAATCTAATGAAAAACACACCACACTGGAACAAGGACTGCGTGAACACACAACTTTTTTACAGATATAGCTTGCAAAGCCACATAGCTGAATCTACACCTACAGTAAAATATAGCCTGGATTATATTCTCAAACCTAAAGGCACGACCTAACAGAAAAAGCACACCTAGCTGGATGGACCAGACTACAGAAGCACACACCTCTTCCCAAGGACATAGCCTGCAGAAACACATACACCGCTCCACGCCCACAGCATGATACAGCCTGCAGAATTACAAACACAAACTCTACAGACACAGCCTAACAGAAATGTACACACCCTACAGAAACACCCTACCATTCCCACGTGAATAGGCTGCAGAAACACACACAGGGCTCCACGCCCACAGACTTCAATGTACACAAGCTACTGGGACATACACTCATCAGGCCACGCCCACAGACTTCAATGTACACAAGCTACTGGGACATACACTCAACAGGCCACGCCCACAGACTTCAATGTACACAAGTTACTGGGACATACACTCAACAGGCCACGCCGAGCTTGCAGATTCAAACTTAAACACTACAGAGAGCGCGAGGGGAACTCAAACTTTTACAGTGCATTTGCAATCATTTCAATGATATGTTTGGCCGTACAGAACCAACCACGGGCTCATGTTCGGGCTACAGAAATCGTAACCTGTTCTCAAAGCTTTTAGACCTGATGAGGTCTTCCAGAGCCGCAATTTTATGGGAATCTCTTCAGAGACATTTTAAGGATTTTCGGAGCCCTGGCCAAACGTATTTTGGGGGATCCTCTTCGGAACAGATTTTCATTTATAATCTAATTTCAGCTCTTTCATGCCTTCCTGTGCCATGTATTTAACAATTCCCATGCAGAATGTTGCACATTCTAAATGTGTTCCCATCTAATATCCAGAGATGTGTGATTTCAGTGTTATGATATAACAACAGCTTGCTATTATTATTGCAAATAATCTCTGCGACCAACTGCCATTTCTCATATGTGAGGTCCAGTTTTGGTCAAAAGGGAACTTATTTATGGCTATTGCATGGGGTTGCAAAACAAACAAAACTTTTCTGCAAAATGCCTGTCATAGACACATAACCCATATTAAAAAAATAAATGAAAGTCAAGGTTATTTAAAACAATCTATGTTTAGAATTATTTAAGGTCATCAGGGCAGGACTGTGCGGAGGACGGGGCCCGATCTATCAGGAGCCCCCTGAAAGGCTGGGGCCCGGGGTCAGAGCCCACTTTGCCTATGTCACAAAACGTCTATGAGTCTCTCATTTCATCTCTGAGCCCGGGCTCTCAACCGTACACTCCATTGCTGCAAACTTTATCCCCTCACCACAGTTCTTCGGCCATACAACCGAAGCCCCCAGCTTTAGTAGCAGGCGACGCAACCTTTGACTGACTCTGCCCCAGCCCTGCCACCCCTTTTGATGGCACCCACTCATCATGGCATCTGCTTTCCCAATAGGCCAGTCCTCTTCGACACCCGTCCCACCCTCGCTGTGGTGTGCCAAGGGGATTTGGCTGTCCCAGCGCGAGGCCGGTGACTCACTAGGGCGGGACACCCTATCTGACATTCCGTCAGTTTGTTCTAATCTGATTTATATTGATAAATGATTAAATAAAACAATCTCTGGCATTCTCGCAGTGACGTGTGGAGAGAAGCAATATAGATTTCATCAGCTGCCAAGATTCCTACGCGTCAAAACTGCCAAGAACAAGGGCCTGCAGCTCCTGCAAGGATGCTTAAACGGCAACAACAGCGAGATACCCAAAATAAAGCCCTAAAATAGATGTACTGCCACACCTGTGAGCCTCGGCAAAGTGTGCTGTGCTACTTATGACATCAGACTTCCAAAACCTCAGGGCCATGCCAACAAAAGCACTGCCTGGTGCATCACCAGCAGGAGTGCAAGTGACTCCCCCCTTATAAACATCCTTAGTGTACACAAGAGACTATCTGAACCGCACCCACCATGCGTTCCTATATATGCGAGTTTACATGCCCGCTTCATTAATGCTGGTTGTCACGATGCTTACATAGCGCTTAAGGCAAGAGTAAGGTGGCCTCAAGGTGCTGGGTGGGGACATGAGAGGTGGAAAAGAACCGGCAGAGAAGAAAGAGGAGGATGGGTTGGAAGCGTACATACACAAGGGTGCACATTCCTACTTGGGTGACATTTTTTTCTTCACGCAACCCAAATTTCTGCGCTGCGTTGCGTGAAAGGGAGAGAGCAGGACAATGCCAAATCTCGCCAGTATGTTGAAGTTGCTCTCTTCACAACCGCTGGCACACTGTCGGCCTGGCTAATGCCACACACACGCTTTTGCACCATAGTTGAATGGTGTAGGTTGTGTATAGGAAAGGTACAGTGCTTAATTTGTGTAACAGTAAGCGCCAGCGCCCAAAGTGTTCCTCGAGGTTCGCAGACGGCACTGAAGAAAGTCGCGATTGACAAATATCAAGCGTGCATAGTCTGTATTGCAACAACAGATAAGGTGGGAAGGAGTGAGAAGCGACAAGCAAAGCGCAAGGGTGAAGGGATTGAGCGAAGAAGCAGCACGAGTGACAGGGCAAGAAAACACAGACATAAGAGTCCTGAACAAAAAGAAAAAAGTAACATATATAAGCAGCAAAGGGATACAAGCCATCCAATCAAAATGATGGTAAAGAAGATATTCTTTAGGAGAGACAAACACAAGAAGAGGAAGAAAAGCCGTTGAATAAGAGGCAAGCAGATTAGATTGACAAAAAACAACCACTTGTACACAATGGGCTGACCCAAAGGCCATTGAAAGTTTTGGTATTAGCCACAATAGAACTTCGACCACAGAAACCTAAATGTAGTCTGTAGGTGAGACCTAAAAAGCATTCTGGGTAAAAGGCCTATCCGAGTCAACAGGTGCTATAAACCTAAGAAACTGCTGCTTGTAAGCTGTTTCTTCCACCCACTGTTGGCAGCCAAGGGCGCCATCCATTACCCACCATTCAGCTGGCACTAGTTTTGACCTTTTGGCCAGTTTCTGACCGCCTCATGCGAACATCCACAGTTTCCAGGAGGAGGGTAAAGTATTGCCTCCTGAGCGTTACCGCTGCCAACCTGTGGTTGAGAGATGAGACCAAGGCTGGGTGTGTAGTTGGAAGGAACCCAGCGCCAGGTGAATTGTACACAACTATTCTTAGCACGGTATGTGCATATTTGCTCATTTCTTCAGAAGGATACCAACCACAGGTATGCATATTTCATATTTGGTGTGTGTGATTTATGGCTTATTTCCTTTGATTGAAAATTTCCCAAAAGCGTTCCACAATGACCCGATAGGGAGGTATATTTTATGATGGGTTGCCTTGTTCATCTCAATAGGTAATATTAGGGTGAAGGCAGATTAAAAAAAAAAAAAAAATTAACTTTCAGAGCACTGCCAGTGAGCTCAAATCCCTTTACAAACCAGGTCTAGCGTGGAAAGGTGGCCTCAGCTCTCTTAGGGCATTGCACAGCATCTAAGGTGAATATACTGAATCTTTATATTCTAACCATAAGATCTACACAGAAAATGAAAGATTCTGTGCTAACCCACATACACTGGTTCATCCAAATTGCCTTCTCTCCCACTGAGTTGAGGATTCCCTTCCCATCCAAGGCACGGAATGTGAATGCACTTCTACTTCGACAAGGAGCACCTGTGGGTTATGCGCTCCTGCCTAAGGTGATTCATTGAAGTTGGTCTCATCCGCATTCACACAAAGATATCATGTCCATCATATTGTGAATATCAGTGTACATCACATTCAGCAAGGACTGAGTCCCCGAGTCCTGAAATGGAGGCTACAACATTTCTCATCATTTTTCGGCCAGCCAATCAGAGCTCAAGCTGTGCAGGACTCACAGGAGAGAGACGTACGATTTGCTAAAGAGGTCCACTTGGCCATTTAAGATACTCTATTGTTTGAATTTGCGTGTTAGTGGGACTCCCGCAAAAGTCCTGCAAACCCAACTGTCCAGATATACATAGATTTTGAGCTTTAATTGATCAAATACTACTGAACAAACTTTCACCAAATCACAAAAAGCATGCTTTCTGGGTAAAGATCTAGCTTGTTGTCAAATTTGCTGTAATTCCTTTAAGCTGTTTGGGCTGTAGCGCTGTTCAAAAATCCTTATGGCAATATGGGGAAATTGTATTTGGGACACCCTTTTTTTGTCTTCCCCAGTGTGACCGATCACCTCGAAACCTTCAAGGAAGGAGCTGAGGTGGTGAACTTTTTTGGGAACGTTTGTGAACATTCACCAAACAGTTGCAAAGTTATGGGCAAACTAATAAAGCGCCCTTCCTATGGTAACTAAGGGCCTTATTTAGATATTGGCGGAGGGGTTACTCTGTCACAATGGTGACGGATATCCTCTCCGTTGAAACCTAAATCCCATGGGATATAATGAGATTTAGGTTTTGTCGGATGGGATATCCGCCACCATTGTGATGAGTAACCCCTCCACCAATATCTGAATCATGCCCTAAGTCTTACTATAACTACATAGTGGAAGAAAATTATATTTTTTACATGTAAATATATATTACATATAATATAATAATATATGTGTGTGTATATATAATACATATGTGTACATATATATGTGTGTGTGTGTATATATAAACATGTATATATATATATATATATATATATATATATATATATATATATATATATGTGTAAGTGCGAGTGAGTGAGTGCATGTGTGGTACAAATATATGGAATTAAGACAGTTATATCGTTACATATCTACATTTATGGTAAAAATATATAGAGTTATGACAGGTACATCTTTACATATATATATATGCTTACTTTCACAATACTGCGGTCGTTGATAGTTTGGGTACAACATTTTGGCAGTACAATAGTTGCCGCTCTAAGTTGTTGTAGAACAACATCTTGCCATTGAAACAGCTATGGAGTCTTTCAGCTTCCAGTAAGCCGGTGGCCTTTAGCAAAGTAATAGGTCAATCTTGCTTGCTAAGCTTTGATACAGTGTCAACACATGAAGCACAGCATTCATGGCAAGGGCTGAGAGCGCTGCTCAGAACTCATACTTCATCCCTACTTGGCGGGCAGCCTGCCCTTCGCCTCACCCTGCCCAACCTTCAACCACCAATGTTAACAAACTTTACCCTCTCCAAAACAAAGGGCAGCTACCAGGAGCAGAGCCCCGCTTCAGTGGGTGAGCAAACATCACCTAATCGCAATACGTCCCATGGGAAAAAGGCTACGGGGTGTGCTGCAAGTACAAACGGCAAAGCCGATAAGACAGCAAGAGCTCGGACTGATCCAACAGAAGCTTGTACATGTGTTCCACCCATCTCCTGTGTGTTCCCTTCCTACACAGTATACCTTCTGGAAAATGGCGTAGTATTCATAGAGAAGGAGAGCAGGACAGGTAGAAAGTGACATTAGTATGGGGTCAGTTTTTTTACTTTTACAATGACTGTGTTCTATGCTGTTGAAGAAGGTCAATGGGGAACTTTTGTCCTTTATAGAAATATAAAAGTGGAAGCTTTGAAGCGTGAGAGGTTTCACTCTACCGGATCTTGGAAGTGAGGAGCCATGGGGCTCAGAGGAATTCTCCATCCCACATTTAGTCCAAGCGGAGATCGAGAAGGGCTTGTCTTTACTAAACACAATCAGTGAGGTGCTGTACGAGTGGAGGGACGCAGTCATATTGGTGAGATACGGAGCAATTTGACCCAAAGGTACCTGCAATTAAGCATCTGGAAGCCTTCATGCATTGTAGGCTTGTTCCATGAGGAGTTCTCACCCTCCTAGACACCTTCACTGAGGAGCTCTGAGACGTCTGAGCCATCGCAGAAATTATGGACCCCTTCTGATTCGTTTGAGTCTACTAAACACAATCGTAAAGCAGCTTTGAAGATGGATATATCTGGTCAGCCTAGACAAGAGCACAGAGGACTCTTGGGAAGATTTGACTACCCAAGACCTGCTCAATATAGAGTTCAGGAGGGATCTGACCCTCTTTTCCAGATTCAGTGACCAGCTCTGAAACATTTTAACCCTTCTAGCCACTTTGGCAGCTCTAGGGGTGGAAGAACCTGCCTCTCCTCGAAACTCCTATGGAGGAATTGGGAACAAGTGACAACCACGATCTGCTACAAAAAAAGCTCTAAAGGGTTCAAACAAGTAAGCTTGCTCCACAGCGATTTCAGGAAATATTTGATCATCCTAGTCACACTTACTGAGCTCATTAACAATTTGACCCTCCTTGACATACTCAAAAGGAGCTCCAGGAGGATCAGACATCCTAGATCTGTTCTGTGAGGAACTGTGGTAGAATGTAACCTTCCTAGACATAGCATGGAGTTCTTATGTTCATGACTAGCTAAACATCCCAGATAAACAGCTCTGGAACATTTTAACGTCTGTAAGTCACTTCCCTGAGATGCTCCAAAGGACCGGCTCAGTGAGGATCCTGGGTCTGTGAGCTTAAATATTAATTGGTGTAAATCTGTGATGTTGAACCTTGAAAAGAAAAAAGGGACAGAGCTCTCAAATTAGGACAAGGCTTTGCAGTGAGAAAAGTGGTGTGCCCCGGGTGTTGGGGCAGCACTCTGAAGGTGGATGATGTCTCTGGATTTGCAGCATGTTTCTTGAGATAAAATGCTCTGGAGTAAGGACAACAGTTGGGTGCGGCTTATTGCTGAGGTTGCATGACTTTCAATTTAAAGCACAATTCTGAAGAGGGGACTTCATTTCAGAGTCTGACCACTCTGGGCTTTGATGTACAGCCTTGAAGGTCACTGTATTTACAAAGCCGGCATGGCAGAATAGGTGCCAAGATTCCAAACAATCTGATTGGCTGAGTCAATGTCAGCATTCCAATCACGTTAATAGGCTCCTATGGTACATTTTGGAATGCATAAAATGCAAATCAATGTCCAATAACGTTGAAACAATGCACATGAAGGTCGTTTGCTATAATTATAATGTCATTGTTAAAGCGTCAGCACCCACCGCCGCAGGGGACCATTAGTCCAACCACCCTGCAATGTGTGCATTTGCTTATCAACTGACCGCTCCGATTGTGTTTTAATGGACAAAAGCCGAGAACAATGCAAAGTTCCAGAAACACATTTGCTCAAATGGCAGTGCCTCAATAAGGCCTTCAGAAATACATTAAAGATGTGGTAACAAAACATTTCCTGGCTACATAGCAAGCCGTTTTCAGCTCTTGGCGGTGCCAGGCCACTTCAGGGCGCGACGATTGTTTCTCTAGTTATTCTACAACCACAGGGTTTTTAGTGTACTTTTGAACTATCCGTACTAGCATGTAAGCCACCAACTACCTCTAATAGATCAAAAGTTATTTTTTTATACAAAGTGCCACATGGGGTGTAGCCCACTGGCAGAAGGTTAACAGGTTGCCTTACGGGTTATGCTCTAACCTCTGACTTATGGGGCATACACGCTTGTCCTAAAGGGTAAAACCCGACACTCACACTTAAAAGTACTTTGACACTTGTGACACACTGTGACACCTGGACAGACCTGATTGTGTGCTATCTATAAGATGTTTTGCCATTTTATCTCTCTAGTTGTTGTGTGTCTTGTCGCTGTCCGTCACCTTACCTTTGGGGATTGATATTGCACCTTTTCACAGCATGAGCACGTCTACTGTTGGTAACATTACCACACCATGTACTGGAAGATCAATGTGGCTGATATAATGAACCAGTAATATTGCATTTAATGGTTTGACATATGTGTTATCTCTCTTACCTATTTTCTCTAGATTGGATAGAGAAAGGTTATAAATATCAGGTATTATCTTTTAGGGGAATATCTGGACTACTTTTGAGCATTTTGGAGTGGGGTAGGGTTGAACCCCCACATTGCTTAGGTCCTGAAGAAGTCCCATGGATCCTTTTTGACCGCAGGGTATGGAACATGTCGACCTGACCTCCATTACATCTTTTTTGCTGCTTGGGTAGATTATATCCCCGTAGTAGCCATGCACACTTCATTTTTTTAATCCTGTCAAGATAGCCATCATATTAAAAGACTTATCTAACATTTCTAAGACAGTTTAATTTTTCCCGCACTTGTACAAACACTGTCACACTGCCCACTTTGGATACCCTCACACTTACATTGCTCATCATACAGTGTAAACAACAAAAGATTTCCGCTAAGGTGTCCCTTCGAGGTGCTTCTAGGACATTGCAGCACCGGTTGTACAAGGAGCACGCCCTATGATGAAGCGTGACATCCTTATGGGATGTGTGACGCACAGTATACCCATCCCTGGGAGTCCCCTTCTGGATTCGTCCTCCATTCCGCTCTCTCTTACGACATGAACAGTGCCTTCTTTTTGTGTTGCTTATTACTGTACGCAGGTGTTGAAATGGTACTAAAGATGTGAAGCTCTTGCTCACACAGTGTTAGTGTTAAAATTGTGAAATAATTCTGTTACAGAACATGCCAGGTAATGCTGCATAATTACATTTTTAACAGCAGAAAACGTTTTTTTTTTTAAAGATCACATTATGGAATACAAAATTGATTACAAGTAGCCTTGTATCATAGTCCTAAGTGTTCACTCCGGGATTCTGGAAATATTTACACTCAACATTTTATCTCATACTATTATATTTTACCAGAGCCACTTCAATCATAATACGAGCAGAATATGTGTAAAATGCACATAATACATTAATATGGCTTGTTGTATTTTTTTCAGATGTTTTGCTACTGTGGTAGCCATCTTAAAATGTCCTAGCAGTGTATCATAGACTAGAAAACATCAGCATTACAGTTCCATTAAAGATGTCACACATAAAACTTCAATGGAGTCAATTTTAACTTTATGGTGGGTACTTGGAAAATGTACGACTAACACATACATACATCACTTAATAGTCCTACTCCTGGAGAAAAATGCTCATAAAAATTGAATATGTGCAGATGAAGGCTGATGTACTGAAGCCTTGAGTTGAAACATAATAATTTCAACTTGGATGCCTATCGAAGAAACAGAAAACAGACTAGTGTCTTGTACGTTTTGTATAAAATTGCTAAATCTATGGCACAATTCTAAGTTATTTTATATTGGGCTGCTTACATACCTTTCATTAATTATTATCTAGGTTTGTTTCAATAATTAAAGGGATACTAAAATAGAAAGTTTTTTCGATAATCAAACTAAGCCCGCCACTAGAATGTTACTTCAAGTACGTTTTGAATAATTTCAACCTTGCCGACAATCTACTCACAATGGTTAGCTAGTTAGGAGCTACCAATACTGATCCTTGGTACTCATCAGGGTTCTAGGTTGACTATTCCAAAAAACATCCCTTGATATCACAGAATACTCTATTTGCATGGAAATACGTATATCAGACGGCAGTAGTTCCACAATATTGTTATTATTTTTCCAAACAAGATCACAATTAAACTTTCTTCTTTTGAAAATTGAAGACCACCCCATAGATGTAAACTGGAGATCAAAATATCTCCCAGTGGATGTTCCCTCCACTGTGTTGGTGGTTTAAAATGTATGCAATTGTAGTATCTGAGACGCGCATTCAAATACAGTTGTTATTTAATATGTAGTGTAGGGCATGTGAAATAGTGATGACATGAGCTGGAGATATAGAAGCAATTACCTGGTTCTCAGGTCTATTCCTATGAGTAGGTGAAATGTATATGTGGACATTTAGAGGTGAGTGACAAGTTATTCACTTGCAAACAGAAAACTCTTTGTGAATATGGACCAATGTGTTTGAAGCCTGTTCCAGTCCTAATGCAATGGGCCTAATTTACAAGTGAGTTTTAGCATAAACCCATCCATGAAATCAGCAGTAATGTATTGTGTCACAGGAGCACAATATACACCAATATAAAAGTTAGGACAATTACCAGCTAGGGCACCGCGCAAACTGTGCCAGCTCTGCCACCTTTTCTGCTAATAAGGTTCTGTAATTTTGAAAAAACATTTTGACGGAAAGGCCAGAAACTGGTGTCGTCCCACCCTGCCAAACACACTGTTCCACCAACCCGTTCATGGGAGTGGAGCACCTGGGTTAACACTGGCAGATCCTCCCCTAGCTGTACCGAAGGATACCCCAGATCCAGCAGTCCTTTTGTTGCAAGACTGCAAGGTCACAGTAGAGGTCGCTGAACCACAACACGGATTGCTAGACTACAGCCCCCCAGAGGAGAAGCCTGCTTTTAGGAGATATCAGGCCAGCTGCCTGGTGACTAAGGGCCAGTGCCAGGGACTTGGTTTCATATACTCTGACAAGACCAATGACGGAGGATATGGTAACGTGTGAGACTGAGGGTGGGCACCCACGAAGCACTAAGGACCTTGTATTTCCAGGGAACTGAAGACCTGGTACCTACAGGGAAGCTTGGTACACCTGGGGAACTGAGGACCCTATACACCCAAAGGCCATAATACTCCCCTCAGTGCCTGGATACCCTCACGGGTGATAGTCGCGCTTTATAAATCCGCATAACATAGAAACTCCTTGCAGGACTGAGGACCCAATGACATGGTAATCCAGAGTGCCCCACTACTGCTGTCGCACGGACTGAGGACATGGTATCACAGGTGGACTGAGGACCTAGTACCTTCAAGGGACATGGTTGCTTTCAGCAGCAGAAGGCCTGGTAACTCTCTGAGAATGTAGCCCCTGGCACACTTGAGGTACTGAGGGCTGGATCCCTGAGGGTCTGAGGACCCAGTATCCGGAGTGGACCAAGGACCCAGTATCCCTGGGGCATAAAGAACCAAGTACTCCCTGGACACCAAGGACATGTTTGTACCTGGGGCTGAGGACCGGTACCCACAGGAAATAAAGGGCCTTGTATCCCCGGGGGACTGAAGACCCGATTCGCCCAATACCCTGGGATCCAGATACCAGGACCCAGATGCCAGGACTCAAGACACAGATGCCTGAACCCAGGACAAAATGTGCCTCTACTGTTTATTGGGAGGAGGTGGAGTAGGATGTGGAGGTTGGAAGCCAACTACTTTCACACCAGAAGACTCTCTTGAGAATTGAGTTGCTTATACTGACTTTTGAGTAACCTTGGGATTTTGTGATAGCGAGTGTGTAATAGAAAATAGAGGCCATGCCTTGCATGTGTATTTATCTCTAACGTGAAACGTTCAGTGTTCTGGGCTGTCGTAAGGTTATGTGCAATGAACATGAAATGTCCAAATAAATAAATAAAAACCTGTAATCTTTTCACTTTCACAATTTGTTTCCGTCCTATAATTGCTCATTTTCTGAGAGCACTTAAGTGTGACTCACAGGGGCGATTCTGAGGTTCGAAGAGCAAACCGTCACAGATTCAATTATTGGTGATGTTGGGTTTCTAATGCTCAAGGGTGTTGAAACTTGCCAGTCTGTTTGCGTTTGCTCTTCTTGGAAAGATGAAACTTGTATTTCCAGTACTTTGAGTTTCTTACAACCAAGAAGGAACCACAATGTTGCCGTCACAAAATGTGCTAGATTACATTTCCTTGTGGCTTTACTGTAGCTAAGGCAATCACCACAACAAGTACATTTTGCATTACAAATGGAGTCTGTAGGACAACCATGGTATGGCCAAGACTGGAAGTTGGAACTGAAAGGCATTGTAAAATATTGAAATTCAATAAGAACCTGCTAGTGGGAACCAAAGGCACTGTGATATGACTGATTCAAAGACATAGCACAATGGTAGAACTTTAGCAAGTTTGTAAAGTTAATTTTCAGTTTCCACCTTATTGTAGATGACAGCATAAAAAAACATGAATGAAGATCCTGGGATGGATCTGCTAAAGGTCTTCCTTCCTGCTATGCTGGTACCATACATGTGAAAAGATTTTCATACACATGCGGTGTGTATCTACTTTATAATCCACACAAGAGGTGCTTTGATGTGAGACAAAAGTCGATTCTAAGCTTCATGCTATCTTCAAGGTGCAATAAAACCCCTTCAATCTTCTTCCGAACACCTTTCTCTACCTCTTCCCTTTTAGCAGCGGGGATTCGAGGAAGGTATTGTCTGACTTATTTGCTTGGTTCAGTAAGGATGTGATGGTAAAAAAAAAATTGAAATTTCGAGAAAAGAGTGAGTAATTCAGAAAAGAGATTTGTCATGCCTTTTTTATTCTTCGGCGTAAGGGTGATTCTTATAGGTACAGAATGTCTGCACAAGGACCTAAGATTGGAAATTTGACTTATTAGGGTTTTTCTGTAGCTACACATAAGGCGTTCAAGTGACCTAAGTTCTGCCCTCTCTCCTCATATTCCTTCCTTTTTTAGAGGAGTGAGAAAATATATCTGATGATGGTTGTCCTATTGTGATATGGGGACCCCTTCCCTTTTGCGAATGAGTTACCATCCACTTCAAGTGGATGGTAACTGCGAGTTGATTTGCGATCGCTTTCGCGGTCACAAATCAACTCTACATCGCGATGCGGTCGCAAATAGGAAGGGAACACCCCTTCCTATTTGCGAGTCGGTACCGACTCGCAAAATGTGACTCTGCATCGCGGAAGGCCTTTTGCGCCTCGCAAACTGCGTTTTTTGCCGTTTGCGAGGTGCAAAAGGCTACCTACATCTGGCCCTGAATGCCTTCTTTTGTACTATGAGCTAAATGTTGTAATTGGCAACAAGAGTAATTTTATAATGTGTCAGGTTTTATCTTTGGCTTTTTGCCTCCAGGCTAGAGGGAGATGGCGTGCGGCCTCGGTTCTTGCAGGTCCGGCTCTGGCCGAGGTAGGGGCGACCCCTTCCGGTAGCCATAGTGCTGTTGACAGTTATACGCACTACAGTCCGTGCCCTCCAGAAGGAGTCCCAGAGGAAAAACCCTGTAGGGAAAAAACCTCCAAACAGGAACTTCCTGGAAGAAAAGGAGGTCACAAGGAAAATCAGAATCTTGATGCAAGGAAAAACACAGGAAGAACAGGGCAAAAACAGGAGCCAAAACTGGATTCCAAATAGAAGACCAGCTGGAGCGTGACCACCACAGGAGAAGTGTTGCAACGCAAAGAGAAGAGCATTCAATGCCCTTATATACCCCAAAACAGGAAGATGTAAAACAGCCATCTTAGATTGGGAAGGGGTAATAGGACTAGCTAGGAAAAGCACCATAGTAAGAAGGGAAGCAGGTGCATGCAGAGAACCAGAGAAGAGAAAGGTATGCTGGGGAATACAGGAAAGAAAATGGCTTCCCGAAGAAGAGAAGAGGGAGAAAGCCAAGGGGTGGACACCAGGTGAGTGGAAGGCCGAGG
The DNA here is from genome assembly GCF_031143425.1 of Pleurodeles waltl. Lineage (NCBI taxonomy): Eukaryota > Metazoa > Chordata > Amphibia > Caudata > Salamandridae > Pleurodeles > Pleurodeles waltl. Next base: position 662,471,092 of record NC_090451.1, read on the forward strand.
GGGGGCCCGTGGGCCTTCAATGTTAATATGCGTGCCATGCACAACGCGCATCGAGAACCGAAGCCCAATTCTCGGCTCCCGTCCCCACCGCAGCAGAGAGGATGGCACGCGGCCGGTAGAAAGGGGTGCAACGGGCCCCGCGGACTGTAAAATGGACTGCGGCGACCCGACCAGGCGGTGCCGGGGGTACCCACGACGCAACATAATGTCATATCAGTAGGCGCAATGTGGTTCACATTGCATGAATTAGGGTGGAGTAATGTCTCAGGTTTCCCTGAAGTCTCTCTAATGTTTCTATCCAGAATTCTCTTTTTCTAGAACATTAGCTTGATCTACAAAAATAGAGGATTTTTATATTTTCTCTGTTCTTCGTCTCCTTTTTTTTCAGATTGTTCACTTCTATTTTCACAGATCCCAGATGGCCATTCCTATCAAGAGCTATATGGTTCAATGGATAAATTATTTTGCTAGGTATTTGTGAAACTGAGGATTATCAGTGGCAAGAAAGAAATCCTCAGGTACAGCGGTCATCACACCCAGCCTATCTGGAACAATATTATCTCCCAGTTGGAAGGGAACTATAGCCATGGGATTTTGTTTCTTGTCAACATCAATACAGCTACCCATGCACCTGGTCCTGATTAAGTTGTGAAATGCCAACGACATGGCTAAGTATTAAAGGCTGCAGACACCTTGCATCACTGATGGTCTTAATGGGTAACCTGTAGATTTGAAGTTACCGGCAATTTGGAATATTTGATTTCCAGTATATTATATAGATTCCCTTGCAAATCCTATTTTTTCCAGATTCATCCAGGTTTTTGTGAGGGCTGTTCTTGTGATGTGGTCCCATTCTCTGCACCATAATATTGGGGTTGCAGTGGACTATCAATATGGCTGGGTTTCAGGTTAGCATCCTAATGCTGGCAATAATGGTGTCAGACTCTCAGGCGAATGAACCTTAGGTCAAATGGTGTTGCTGTGTAGAGGTCCATTTTTTCAAACTGCTGGATTCAACGTAAAAGCTTGTAGATCAAACACGACAGTGTCCGGTGGAATGGACAGGCAAATTAATTGCCCTTTTCAGACTGTGTTGGATGATGTTGAATCTATTTCTGGCCTCTGAGGGTAAGGGCTTCTAAAAATTGTTTCATAACAATGAAGTCAATAATACCCCAGGGATTGGTGGTTGAGGGTCGGAACCACCTTTCCTCCTGATCCTTTGGGCTGTAGAGAAGTACTCTGAGGCTCTAACCAGGTGTCCACTTCATTTCTGAATTGTATCTGAAAGAATTCTATGTCAATTCTAAATTGCTATTGTGTAACTTTTTTTAAGGAGTTTGGACAATAGAACTGGTGACCTAGTTTGCTGGTTAGAGATGCCCAGTCCACAGGAGCCACAAACTAGCTCAACAACCGGGAAAGCACAGCAGGAGGAAGATCCTTCTCCTACCTAGCAGCTCTGACATGGAACGCACTACCCCTTGACCTCAGGCAGACCGCATCCCTGAAGCAGTTCAGGAAGGACCTCAAGACCTGGCTCTTCGACTGAGCAGCACGGCCACATACAGCGCCTTGAGACCTTATGGGTGATTAGCCGTGCTTTACAAATCCACGATTGATTGACTGATTAGTTTGGCTGCCAGATGTTCACCTGGTTCTCTTGGCTGAGACTTCTGTAACACAGAGGTGTGAGCTTCAGGGTCCACTCATGAAACTGCAAATAACAGCTCCAAGGTTTAGAATGGCATTATCTTGATTCTGCTTATTTTGGATGAGAAGTCTTACTTGATCCTGTGAAGTGATTTGGAATTCTCTGCCCCGTTGGAATTCTTAGGTGCTGTACCTGCAACCTGTAAGTGACGTTGTTCTTCGGCAATTGTTTATTCATTTCATCCAAGGGAGTAGGGACTGCCAATTCGACATGTTAAATCCCACTTTAGACACCACTGTGATTGGATGTAGGCAAAGGACTAGTCAAGTGGTGGTGCAAGACCACCTCCCACCATTAAAATTCTAGATGGAGACTGAACTGTTATCCTTTTCACATTGTAAAACAATTCTTCCTTTTGTGGGCGTTCATTGTCGTGTTTTGAAACACCACAATTCCTGGCTAAATAGAGATTGACAAGTGGGGAACCTAGCACACATCAGACAATAGTAGAGGCTCCCACTCACCTGTCACTGTTTTCTTTGGGTAAAATATTGGAACATGGGCTATTAATCATTTGTTCAACCACCTAGACTTTCTAAATGGCAGCGCCTTGTTTGAGCACTGAGTTTACCTTCACTCAGAATGTATTTTGGTACTGTGGAGTACTGGAACAATTTTCAGAGCTGGGTGGTGCCATCAATGATACATCACAGAAGACACTCTGGAGAATCAAGGCATCACACAAAGAACAAGTGCAGCAAAAAGCCACTCCTTTTTAGCAGGTGTGGTATGTAGTCACTGTGCATTCTGCAGTACGCTGTCACTTATTACTATAGCATGGTGTGGTAGTGCCCTGTCATTTACAAAAAGCACATTTACCACTAAGTTTGTGTAGACATGCAATTTTACGAATAAAACTATGCTGCCCACAAAAGATGATGTGTGTGGAAATCGGGTTTCAGCGAATATTTATCATTTGTGCATCACCAAGCATCTTGATTGTTTGAATCCTTTAAAATCTTTGGGCCTGATCTAAAAATTCGGCGAACAGCATTTATTCTGTCTAGGCGAGGGAGTAAAGTACTCTGTTGCCCCGAGGGAGTACCCGCCTGCTGAATATAGTAATGGCCGCCAGCCCAAGGGACATCTCTAGCACTGGCAGGAACTGCTGTCACAATGCAAAGAATGTGCAGCACCCCACCCACCCCTACTTTCAGCGTCTTTGCTGCAGAGACAGTTGTTTAGTTCTCCTTTGGCTGTTAAAGATGCACTGTGCATTTGCGTGGAGGAAAGCATGGGCCAGTTGAACGGTATTTACCGTTTAGTAAAGCCGATAACCACTGACTGTCTCAATCCCTTATTGGGAAGGCCTGAAATAAGTAAAGTATTAGTGAGCTACTGGGGTTAGCGAGTTGAATGCTCAGTGTTGCCATCAATTGTACACTGCAAGTCACGAGTTGGAATATAACTAAAGGCTAACAAACATAGTTTTCAATCAGTTCCAAAGCGGGTACATTATGTGCCATTCTACTGAGTAATGAGAATTTTAATTACAGTAATGAAAAATGTGGAGATTACAACACTTCATAGTTGTACACTGGAAAAGGCAAGACAGTGGCAAACTATGACTGTGCATGGCCATATAACAGACAAAAGACACTCGAAATAAGCACAGCATGTCATGGAAACAACCTTGAGAGGAATCGTGTAATATTGTAATAGAAGTATTGCTTTATGTACTCACTGTATTACTTTTTTGTATTTACACTGTATTATGTGCTTGAATTTGTATGTAAAAAAAGTGTTTCAATAAGGTACTGTGCATGGTATTTTAAGGAACATAACATTGATCTGTAGGTTCAAACTCTACCCATCCCTGAAAGAATTTCCATAACAAGGGCATGCCAACAATGGTTTGCAGAAGATTTAAAAATGTTCAATATTGATAAGCCTCTTGTGATGTAAGGTGCCATAAAGGGTAAGGGATAGCCTGCCAAGAAGGTGCAAAATAAATATTTCTGCCTGTTTTCCTTTGCCCTGGGCACCCTTCTTGCTTTTGCCACACTCTTTCCCTATCCGGACAAGGGACAGTTGCGCTACAGCAAGATTGAGATTGCCACATCTTATATCAGGTAAGAGCCCAGCTGTCTGCAAGTAGACGTATTGTGTGTTGCCCACAGGAACAATGTCACAAAGTGCACAGAGCAGCGGGGTGAATGCCTGTAGCATTACGGATTTGAAGTCGAAGGATTTGAATTAAGATATATCCTTAAAGAGGACAGTCAGTTCCTTAATCAAATTGGTCCATGGAATCAATATGTTGGGAAGATTTTGTTTGCCTATCATGGATCTAAGAATAATTTGTTTGCGGTTGTGATCCAAATCTGAAATTTACAAGTCATGTCTTTTAAGACCAAAGACCCTATATAGTGATCTAGTTACAAGAAAAACAAAACGTGTTATTTATTATACAAGCACTCATCCAAAACCATTTAAAATATTTTTCTTTTTAAATAATTTCTTATTCTACAAGATAATTGTTTAATTTTGAAAATGTCTTATAAAAATAACCTGAATTATAAAACTAATGACCTGAGGATATATTGGTGTCTTTTTTTTTTCACCGTGCTATGAAGAAAACCACATATCATTAGGTGGCTTTCCTATTTCCCCAAGTCAGATAACCAAAAACATGTTTTTTGTCTTCTGTTCCTAACCTGAAAGCCAAGCTATTTTGCCTAATAAGTCATCAACTGACATGCCCGAAATGCTGGTAATTATATTGATTTAACCACACGTTTGTTGCATTCAGACACAATAAAAACTTACAGCAAATATTTTTCATGGATCTTGGCAACCCATGTATAAAAGTGGCACCAGTCAGGAATGTGAAGGATTACCAGGGTTAGTGATCTTTTCTAATGTGGCAACTTGGGAAGCCTTTCATCTGACATTGGAAATCAAATTGTCAGAATAGGAAAAGGTGAAGATCAAACTGAATCATGTGAATCATAGATGTTTTTGTGCTTTATGTGGCATTTGCCAAATTTAAAGCAATACAGTGAATTTTAAAAGGAGTATATATCCAAATCCTGTCCTTATGGTTATTAATTGAAAAGAACATGGCAAACACATGGTAACAAGCAAAACCCTTAGCCTTCCTGGTGAGCAAACTGAAGTGTGGAAATAATATTCAAAAACTCATGAGACACAACGGATGCACTTCTCATGGTTGATAAGGAACTTAACAACAGCTTTAAAAACACATGCTCGTCCCCTGTGGCATTACAATAAGATACAAATCAAAAACTATCAAAAGAGATGGTGTAAACCCGTTATTCTAAAAAACAACGGTTTATAAAGGAAATAATATATTTTATTGTTGGCCCAATTAAAGTACTGTTTTGGTCTTGCTAAAATGTAACCTTACAATGTCTTTAAACCTAAACATAAAAGTATTTTGTCAAAACGTATCCTAAAACTGGAGACGTCTGACATATTAAAACCTTTATATCCTCTAATTACGAAAGGCAAATTGGTGTTCTGAATATATTGTATTTTTAGTACTTTTAGCCATACATTAATAAAACAGATTAGAACTGGTCTCTAGACCAATCTCCTCAACTTATTGACACAGAGGAGAAAATGTGGACAAACACTTTCATATCAGCATTTAAGTTAAACATCTCTATTTTGATAGCACAAAAAGATTCCAAATCATTCACTCCAAGAAACATGTTTAAAATAGCGATGTTCAATAATGACTCCTGCTCGCAATTCAATGAGAATAAGGGGATCTTTGCTTCACTTGTATGAATGACAGAAAGCCCAACCTTTTTGGAAAAAGGTTGAAATTGAGAAAAGTGACATCTTCATTCGTAATATTAAAATCTTACAATACTGAACAAGTTTTGCTGTATATGCAGACACTCCACATTAATTTCGAGGCCATACGGAATTCTTGCTTATGGACTTTTTTGTACCTGTTGCAATTAAAACTATTCATTGGTATTGTAAAAACTACTTATGGACTTGCACACCGAGCTTGGTAGTTTCTCACTTCAGGATCTAAAGCGACAAACTTTGAAATAAATGTGAGCTTTATGTACAATTCACAAGACTTCCAAGAACAGTTAACTATACAAAATAGACTCCATAGTATTCATTATTATATAAAGAAAATTCTGCACCAGCATCCAATTAGACGGAGAGTGATACTCAAAAACAAAAAAAATCTTAACAAATAAGACTCTCTTTTGCTAGTGTTTAGAATGGTTTTCTTCTTTGACCTGTCTGTACTCCTCTGTTCTCGCTTTCATCTTTTTTAAGGGGCTTTTTTACACTTACAATTTTACTGACTCTTGGATTTGCATCACTGTAGGGGATAAGTCATTGGTTCCCAACCTGTGGCCCGGAGACCCCCGGGGGTCCGGGAAGCCTTCACAGGGGGTCTGCGACTGCTAAGAAAATTAAATAATATTAACAGATTAGGTCCCCAGCTTTCAGTAATGACTCAGTGGGGGGGTCCCCGGATTCCATTAGTGATTCAGTGGGGGTCCTCGGGTTGCAATAATGATAAAGTGGAGGGTCCACAGAAGTCAAAAGGCTCGGAACCACTGGTGTAAGTTACGTACTTCTATGACTTTTCTTGGTGAATTATTTTGCAAATACGGAGAAATTAAAAATAACCAAAAACGTCTAATGATTTAGTGTTGATAACACCAATATGGGTGATTTGAGTGTAGATATGCTAATTAAGCACAAGTAACATAAGATAGAAATGTCATATTGCAGGAGTACCTGATAGAAATGTTGAGTCAAAACAGTATTATTGTTATATCTATGCTCAATAATGGCTGGTATTCTTCATTGCAAATGATCAATGCCGAGTCCATTAGGAGGTTTGCTTCCTTTTACTGTATTGATCCTATTTTCTATATTACTAACATATTGATAAATAAAGAGATTTGAAAATGTATTATAAAACAAAACAATGAGCACTAGTTTTAGATCTTCATTTGGTTGCACTGGTCACTCATTTCAAAGAATAAATAGACAAAATAGACAGCTCTAGATCAAATGTCATCAAACGGACTGTCTAATCATGTCAACCAGCAATTTACCCTAAAGAAAATAAATGGATTTTTCACTTAAATAGAGTAGTTAGAAGCATAACTGAGGACACTGATTGTAGCGCTTTAATCCCTTGTAATACATCCAGGTCTATATTTTTAGACAAATGCACAAGTGTGGCAGGAAGAGTTTGCTGATGCTTTTTTGATGGTGGATAGTGGATAAAAGTCAAGTCAGTTTCTCAGCCCACCCTCTATCTTTGTAACTTTTTCAGTTTTTTTGCTCTGTTGTTGTGTTGAAGCAAGGTAGTGTATATCACTTTTATTCAAAGGTGGAGCATGTATTTTTTATTTAATTTTATATCTTTTTTTATTTTATGGCAATGTGTTTCTGGGGGGTGAGGTCATCTAAGATAAATTCAAGTGGCTTTGCATTCGGTGAAAGTTGGGGTTTGAAGCTGTCATGGTTCATGTCAAAGGGCCAGGTTTGAAGTATTTCTTGTTTGTTGTTATTGACAAATAACAGAAACTCTGTCTTAATTTGGTTTAACTTCAAGTAGGCGCTGGACATCCAGTTCTGGATAATGGGCTGGCCGCGTTTGATGCACTGGATGTCTGAAGCAAAGGGAACTTTCAAACAGAGAATAGTACATTTTATATTAGGATTTATGTACCATTTTATATACTCCAAAGATTTTTGTCACTACATGTTTTACTTGGCATACTAGAATACAGTTACATGTTCATTCTGGTCTGTCCCGTTGGATTTAATGTGCCTCATAAAAACTTTGCTACAGTAACACTATAATGAGAAAATCTGTTTTGGTCAATTTTCACAGGCCCTCTATAAGAATGACAGTGACTGGCTCAAGGGTGTCTCTGCATTGAGCAATAGGGGAGGTTCAAAAAGTTCACCCTCTAAGCGGATGTCCAGAATCTTACATGCAAATAATGCAAACATTGGTGCCACTGACTCTAAGGGGACTCCCAAGGGAGGAAAAGATAAATTCCTAGGGAACCTGCTGCTGGCGTTATCTAATGCCAGGTGTTTGCAGAATGCCAAGGCTGTCTAGTCTTGATTCCACCTTTTGCCTCTTTCTTCCACCACCCGAAACATCACATCCCTTTGTTTCATTCTTGGACACTTTTCATCCCTTTCGTTCCTTTTCCATCGATTTTCTCTCTTTTTGTATCTCCTCCTTGCTTTTCTGGCTTTCTTTCTCTTAATCTGGGTCAAAGTCTGATATCTATAATAAGCAGAGGTCTCCAAAAAGGAGTGCCTGTACCCATTGCCAGCACCACCAGTACAAATTAAGCACTGGCCTAACTGCACATTGAATGATTGATATCAACCTGTGGGACACAAAGCAAGGAAATTCAAAGACAGGAACTGCAAAACAGTCTGTACATCTGTGAACCGAGGACTACAGGAACCTGACCACATAAAGGAGGGTGAGAAGCAAGGTTGAAGCCTAGTCAATGTCTCCTAGGGGTAGGGGATGAAGCATCAAGATGGCCGCCTCCTGTGAGAGAGAATAAAACATGTCCGCCACTGTGAGGAAGACCATCTTATCCCTTTCTCCATGGAGAGACAAAGAAGTTTAAAAAACAGAAGTACATTGTTGGAGGGCTAAACTAAGCCGGTCTCTGAGGGTGAGACGACTCATACTTAACAACTGCAACGAGAAAACAAGTAAACTAGTCTGGATTTAATGTGAAAACTCACGCAGCATTAGCACATTAGAGCAAGGCACACAGGAGGGAGCCAGAAGGAGCAGACACAGAGGCCTCTAGTTAGAGGTTACTCCTCCATCTTGTTCAATGAAAGTACTCCCATGGAGGTGGAAGAATACACCCATTCAATACTACTAGGTTTGATCAAGGAGCTGAGCCAAGACATGATTGACAAGGTATTAAGCCAATGACTGAAAGATGATGGCTCAATTTTAATACTTTGTTAGCAATAGGTTTCCAAACAAATGAGGTGTCAAAACCCAGACCTAAAAAGACAAAGTAAGACTGAAAAACTTACTAATACTGATGAGCATTTCAATTTCCCCATAACAAATGTTTTTTGTTTTTTTTTGTTACCCTTTTAGAGCGTGTGTATTTTTGGCCAATTGTCCATAAATGCACAGGGAACGTCAAAGTAAAATGTACTAGTGACATAAAAACTGCAACTGAAAGCAGCAGACACCACCGAGCATCAGTAACGTGCGCAAAGAAGCAACAGGAGTGGCCTGCGCCATAGCACGAAAGTAGATGACCGCAAACCCGACATGCCAGCAAAGGAATTCGTAAAAAAACACATAATTGCAGCTTGACATCTGAACTTTCAGCCATGTTGTGTTTTTCTGGACACAACTGTTTTTGCATGAAAACTTAGCTCTGGTCGTGGACTGGCACAGAGGTCTGCTCACAGCGTGATTAAGTTTTTTATCATCCTGTCTTTCGGTGTTAGATCCGGAAGGAATCATTGACTTACCAGGCCGAAAAACGGGTGCTTTCTCCACCCCCTCACAGCACAGGATGTGAGATTACAGAGGGGCTCTGGTGCATCTCATCATCTCCCCCTCCTTAAAAGTCTTGCCCGGAGGAGGGGCAGTCGCCAGACCACTCCTATCCACCGGACACGACATTTGGATTCCTGAATTTTTATTTCAGAAACCAGTGCGTTTTGGGAGTTGTAGTCTTTACACGACTTACACCTACATTACTTATAAATTGGATAATTCATCGTTAAAGGGGCGCCCTGATCTGGTACGTTAGTGGCAGGAAGCCAGACAGATGGCGGCCCTATCAGAGGTACCGCGGTGCCCAGGGTGGGCCCCACGCAGGTCGGTGCTCTGCGACGCACTATGCACAGCCAGCCCGGAAGGACAACACACCATAACAGATATATAAAAATGCAGCACAGGTAGCTGGGTGAAAAACTAGCACGGGGACGCCAATGCCTTGTGACTTCAAGGAAATTCAATCTGCCATATAATGAGCACAGGGGGTGCAGATTAAGCCATCCGTGCACGGTTTACCGACAAACAAACGCCGGTTCCAGGAAGACGTGTGCACTGCGGAGGGCAGAGCAGAGGAAGGGAGGGCGTTGCTCCAGTTGTTATGGTCTCCTGGCTTCCAAGCACAGACTGTAACACCAGAAGCTATTTCAGTCTCCATATCAATATGCAAACAGCCGGCAACTTTCTGCAAACAAGCCGGATTAGGACAATGGAAGGTGCATGGTGGCTCCCGGACTTCATAGCAAATCTGGGTAAATTTACCATTAATTCATGCAATAATGCCCAGCATTCAAAGTTAAGTGCAAGGGAGTGAGTGGAACAGCGCCTAGAAAGATATGGTGCTATGTCTCTCCCCCACTGCGCTGACGTACTTTAAGCTGCCTTGAGCCAATGCATACACCCTTGCACACAAATGTCACACGCCCCTAGTCAAAATCCATGTGTGGTTGATTGGGACTGCCCGTGTGCCACCCATGAAATGCCTCCTTGACGCAAAGTAGCACAAAGCTGTGCAAAGTCCTACTTAGCGTTCTCTGCGGCCTACCTATAGTGAAGCCCTGTGTGGCCAGTGACTTTAGAGCGTCATTCATAGTATGTGTCAGTCTTTTCATGTGCAAGCATACTCCTAAACTGAAAGATCAAATTGGCCTATAGTCGATGAGCTTTTGAGGTCATCTCAAACTCTCAGCGTTTCATCTCTTCAAGGAACACATCACTTCTCCACTCATGCACAATACATGCGTGCACTCAATCCTCGCACAAGAATTGTGCTCCAGAATTGAGGCGAACCTCTGTGACAGGTATTGGGGCCTGACTGTTCCTAAGTCTATTCAAGGTGCACAGAGGATGCTGGCACTCGTAAATGGAGCGAATTTACTAATGAAGAAAACAGCATTTTGTGTTCCCTTTGTGGTTAACTTTGCACGATCACAGTCCCAGTCTCACAATTTGCATTTCAATTTTTAATTGCATTTTGGTCTCTTAAAGATGTATTAATCCAATTTAGAATTATGAAAACAGCAACCATGTGCACAGGGTCTTTTGTGACTGACACGAGAGCTGTGTTGTCATGAATGAACTTAGAACTCGTCTTTATTAGTCAGATTTTATTAAAATGATAGTTCTATTCATTACAGATATGACGAGCATGAAAAGTGTGTATTAAACATCTGTGTTTCTTATGTAAGTCATATTGGTCAGACTATTTGAAGTATATTTCGCAACTGCAGTTTTTAAAATTTTGCCTGGATTTTAGCAACTAGAAAAAAGTTTGGGTTGAGTCTGAAAAGTAAAGCTCAACAAAGCGTTATGTTAGGTGAATCACTTAAAACTCCACATGCAAAAAAAATAATCAGACCGTGCAAAATGTAATCTGTGCTCATGTAAAGTGTTCTAAGGGACTTGAGCCGCGTTTGCCCTACATAAAATTGCAAAATATAAAAGATTGAAACCGATGCAGAGATGAGCTGGTGATAGAACATGTAGACAGCTTTTATAAGTAACAATGTAACAACGTAAACGGTACCAGTGAGCTAGCTAGTTTTGCAAAATTCAGGCCTGGGATGTCAAAGCGCATCTCCTCTCCCCTTGAAGACAGACACATTCAGTGACCAGAGCTATCACGGCAAGACAATATGGCGGTTATAAGTTCATCTTTGTTAAAGTTATGGTCATAAGGTGTCATTCTTTGCCGTGTTCTAAAAGCCTACCCTTTTAATTCAAATTATTTGTTTCTGCACAAAATGCTCGCTTCACCCAATTAAGGGTCAGGGGTGCTAAGAAACAGACCTCAATGTTACTTCAAAATTTCTAATATTTAAAATATATTGAGGATAACTTAAAGTTATAGCCATCATTGTGTCATTCTCTTCTTCATTTTTAACAATGCCAGCATCCGTATTTATTCATAAAACTGATACATCTGACACGTTTCAATCGGGTCAAGGTCTTCATCAAAGGGAAAAAGACAACTATCTTTCAAGCTAATATTTATAGGTCTGGACGATAATTTGTGCAATTTCCAGCATTTTGTGTAATGTTTTCTTCAAAGGAAATTCTGTGAAAGTAAGCCATTACACCACATACGGTACATGGGAGTTGCTTGAGTAAAAAATTCTATCGCTGGATCACTGGAAGAACGGAAAGGGTCACCACGCGAGTAGGTCTTGTTCACAGCACTTATGTTTTTTTGCACTATTTTTGATCAAAAAGTGTGTCTTTGCATTGAAATGGCTACGAGGAGCCACTTTGCACTAAAATAATAGCGCAAAATGCAAGGGTTGTGTTTCGTGGAATTTCACAAAGGTTTTCTGAAATTGTGCCTAATTAGGCAAAAGGAAATTCTGCAACTTTCACACACCCCTAATTATATGTTCTTATTGTTCCCTCATTTGTAACACCTATCCAGTCATGAACATCTTAGAATTAAAAAACATAAACGTATTTCCTGCTGATCAGCACATAATCCAACAGTAATCACATCCATTGAGCTTTGGAAGAAAAAATCCACGGTACTAATATTAGTCAAGCACAGTGTTTAATATACTCATTCTTTCACAATTGATACAATATGAAATAAAAAGAAAACACCAGCGTATTTATAAGCATTTTCAAGAATGAACAATAAAAAAGGTACTGCTACATTGGGGTTTTCTTTATTCTATGAACAAATTCCTCCATCAGCTGGACCAAAACGTGCATACATTTTTTGTACGATTTAATATCAGCACCAACACTATTGTGATATACTAATATCGAGGACAGAACATCAAGGGGCAAAATATTGAAAGGTAGTGCATACAGGAAAGTATAGATTTACTATTCCCAACTACATATCTATTTACCTTGAAGACATATGTACCGTCTAGGTGCATATATGTGGAGTTAGGTTAGAAAATATAGGCTTAATTGTTAATATTTTATTTTCGATATTCTTTCCTCGATATTCTCTCCCATCAATATTCTTGATTCAGAGGGCATACCCTGTTATTTGATTTAAGTGCACAAAACCGACACCTCCTGTAAAAATCTGAATATATACGAAAATTACAAGAAAACAATTGCAGGAAATTCTGGTTGATAATGAATAAAGGGCCAGATGTAGCAAAGGTTTTTACCCATTCTGTCTCTATGGCAAAAAAATGTTCGTACATATGGCCCATAGTGTCTAACTATTAATATGTATGTTTTACATTTATAAAGTGCAAACTTAGCTGCAAAGCAAGAGAGCATTGTTCAGGAGGTGTGACACAGAGGGCCAAAGGGAGAGTGTGGTTGGTGTAGGTGGATAGAGAGGGGGGGAGGAGTAGGTAAGGTAGGTGGGGGCAGTAAATGCATCACTCATTACATGGGGTATCACTCTGATCCTGGACAGACTACATCAGTGCCACATTCAACAAAAACAGACCCTACATGCTGCTGGGAGACACACATAAGTCTGCAATTGCAAAACATCACATATTAACAGCGTTATGAGCAAAGCATGTTCACAATAAAGGGAGAACATTTCATGTTCTTTTCAAGAAATGGCCCCTTTGCAATGTACCAACCAAGCATTTCTGCCCTTTTCAGAATATTGTCGCTTTGAAGTATTTATAATGTTAACTTCCCCTTTCTATATGGAAAATATGCATGCAATTCACAATAGGAAGAGCAAATTATTAATTTATTTTCACATTTCATTTGTGATGAGAATGTGTTGTTTTTGTTCAGTGCTCACAGTCAGGATGTTGCTTCAAAATACCAAGTAAAGCAGAACCTGATCACACAGATTCCTGTATGTAAACCCTCACTCGTATCCTATGGCATACTTTCTACATTGGATACATCACCACTTCTATTGAACTGTTGCGTGCCAAAGATAAAGAATAATGGCAGTGCAGAGTACCTTAAAGTTTGTGGTTTGTTGCATTGCAAGCAGCATTATGGCCCATATTTATACTTTTTTAGCGCCGCGTTTGCGTCGTTTTTGGACACAAAATCGGCGCAAACTTACAAAATACAATTATATTTTGTAAGTTTGCGCTGCTTTTACGTCAAAAAATAACACAAATGCGCCCTGAAAAAGTATAAATATGGGCCCATATGTTTATAGATGTGTGCATGACTTTATAAAAGTAGGTTTATGTAGTGTCTTAAACATTCTTTGCTCCACCTTGACAGGAAGAAGGGGGTGATGTAATGTTTATATTTGAAAACATACATTGTAAGTCATCTATTCACACCCATATTTAATCACACTGCACTTTGTACTTTAGCTAAGAAAGGAAAAGGCGGGTTTGATCATGGGACAGCCCTCTCACAAAGTCGCTATGCAAATTAGCCCCATCTATTTTTAAGGTCTTGGCCTTAAAAACAGCTTTGCTTCTCTCTTTAGACTATTGTTTTTCCATAACAATCATCCATAATATACATACATAGAGGAACTTTTGAGTAGCAGGTTTCTCTGTTTAACTGTCATTTTTGCTTCTGCCAACCATAGCAGAGTATAACATGGGGCAAACGATCAACCGCTTTACCATTGGCTCCTTTCACTTCGAGTGCATATACAAAGCCTATGCACATTGTTCACATCCACCTAAAAATAGTTCCTTTCTCTTCACTGACAAAGCTATTTCAAAATGTGCATATTATTTTATTTACACCAACTTTAAAAATGTACTATTTATTATGTCTGCATTTGGCATACCAAGTGATGGCGATTTGTTTTTCATTGCTTTTTAAAAGTTGATATCCGGAGTGATATTGTAAGATACTAGCTGCCTGCGATCTGAGTCCACCACACAAGCTTGTCAAAGACAGACCTATTAGCTTTGCCAGTGCTTGTTTAGAACTTGTTTAATTCATTCAAGGTTCAAGGAATGCTCAAGGGGGTGCCGCCTGGCTTAGAGAGCTGGAAGATTGTCAACAGTTGTAGAGTCTGGGACATGCACTAGTTCATGGATCTTTTCTAGGAACCTTTGGGCACATAGATGAGGGCATCCAGTGGGCCACGCTTGACCCAGATGGACCTGATCACAGAACTGGAGCTAGACCCTGTCCATAGTTGGTGGGTGTGGATTCTATGTCACCTGACTTGTGGTGTCTACCGTGCAACTTTGCTGACAAATTTTCCATCAGAAGTGAGGGGCGTGGCTAGGGTCAACTAGAACAAGATACTGAAGTGAGCTGACATGATAATCCATTGCTCTTAGGTGCATCATACTCTGTAAGGTACCAGATGACTTTAAGGTCAACAGAATTGGAATCAACTGCTCCAGGGTTTATCTTTAACAAACCAAGTAATTCTAGGGGTTTGAAGTCTTGGTTTATTTCCAATGAACCAATGCCAATTGTTCCTGGAAACAATGGTTTGTAAAAGTAAAGCGCAGGAGTGAACTTTGCTGTCCCTGAACACATGCAATCATCAGAAGGGCTTATAGCACATCCAGGACCAGAGATGTGTATAGGTGTTTACATATAACCAGACAGGGGAAGATGAAAGTTGATTATAAGAACAAAAGCTAGCGATTCATTGTACTACGTAAATCAACTTAAAGTTGGCAAGCCCATAGCAATAAAAGAAAAATGCAGGAAAATGAGGTTCAGTATAGTCAAACAGTAGGTGCTCATGGAAAGGGAGGTGTACATTGGTAGAGGCGTTTTAAGGTGCGGGCAAGGTGGGCAATTGCTCAGGGCTCCCACATTCCAAGGGGCTCTACGGGAAAGTGATTTTTTTTCTCTATTTACCCTCTGTTTGTCCTCTGTCTATCCTATTTCACTGTCTAAACATCCTTTCTCTCTGCCTTCCTCTACCTCTGTATCAGTCCTGTCTCTCTGTACTGTATATCATTTTAAGGATTCTTGGGGACCCGAGCAAGACATATTTCAACTTTGTGTGACCATGTTAAATTTTAACACACAATTTAGTATTGATTGCATCATGCCGGCATGAGTTAGCAGGAAATGGGTAATAAAAATCACCTTTGTTCAGACAGGGGACCTCCAAAATTGTTCCCCACGAGGCTCCCATAAATCCATAGGATGACATTGTGGACAGGGTCTTTGGTGGATAGTCTGGATGGCAGAGTGGCACATGTCCAGGATTGTTCGGAGTTGTTTCCGGGATGATATAAGTGGAGCTGAGGGCCACAAGCTGGCATATAGGGTGGCCTAGGCAGAAGCCACAGGCCCCTTAAAGGGCTGGCTGACTAAGATTGAATCTAAAGAAGGAACCTACCTGAAAGTCAGACATTTGTGTCTGGCCTGATTTCTCTCCACACCAAGGCAGTTCAACAGCCTTAAAGAGCCCGGTACCGCTAGAGCGCCCCGATTTATGTATACTGCAAAATTCGCAATGACACAGAAAATGGACGAGTTCGGATGAAATTAATTTTTGTAACGTGTCACATTATACCATAGCCAAGCCCATTTGAAGAATTGCACTAGTCAATGACCTTCAGAAAAATGAAAGGTAGAGTTTCTTCTGTGGGAACCAAAACTTGGCTTCTAATTGTCATATTACCCAAGTCTACAATTGGCAGCAGGTGCACTCATCACAAGACCAAACACCTGTAGGAGTTACAGCTCAGAGTAGAACTTCCTCCCCAGACCTGTCAATGTGGACGGAACTGCGCATGTGGGGGTACTTTTGTTGTGTATGGTGGAAGGCCTCGGGAATGGAAGTCACCTAAACCCAGGGGGGTATTTGTTGTGTGCATGAAGGAAGGCCTCCGGAATGGAAGTCAACTAAACCCAGCACGATCTGGACTCAGATTTCAAACCCCAAAAGTGGTACAAAATTGTCAAACCTCTCACTTTGAGCAATTTGCCAAGATAGCTGAGTTTGGTAAATTCACTTGTGGAAGAAGTCTGACATACGACAAGAATTTTTTTTTTTTAAAGAAATGTCTCTTCAAATAACATATTTTTGCTTCAGAGCCTGCTTACCATAAGTGGTCTTTTTGTAGATTTTTTCTCTCAAAAGACTAGCTTTAGGATTTTTTGATTTTGTTTTTCACAAGTATCCATAGTTTTTCAAAACTCCCCAAAAAGATTCAAGGGAATACCTTGGGAAACTTTACCACCCCTATTAAGCCTTTCCTGTGGGCAGGTGAGCAATGTAAAATATTTTACTTAAAAAGCTTTTCAAATTGTTTTACCGCATTGCGGTGAAAGCCTCGCTTTGATCACACTGCCAACATCTGGTTTGTGATACAGGGAGGATTTATTATTCTTTGTTTGTACGTGTTTAATCTTTAAAAACGTAATAATGTATTGTTTCTCTCGCTTACCTTTCAAATACCCCTCATTCATCATCCCTTTAATTGAGCTAGAAGCACATACCTCACTGAATGTAATTTCCTTCAGAATCCTTGGTTGGTTCCTGTCGGTGGAGGACAGGGAACTTTAAAGGGGGAGGGGGTGCAACCCAGATCCTTGATGCCCCTGTGGTGCACGGGACAGCAGGACGCGTGGTCCTTTTGTGGTCCCCATCAGCAATACGTCATTTTCACCCTTAAAGTCTAGGTGTGATAAAGGAACCCCAATATGTATTTAGCCGGGTCCCCTAAGGCTTCATTGCGGGGTCTAGGGATGAATAAATATCCAAAAATCGCAGGAAGAAAAAAAGCTAACTTCATCTTGGGGATTTGTGGGAATATTCCGTCCAAGAAAGGGGCATTAATGAAATATTCCAGTACTTTCATGGAGTGTCAATCAGGCCTGATCCTGACAAGGAATGTCTGGGATGCGCCTTCAAGAAAAAAATTGAAAAAAGGATGGCAAATCTTTATTTTCTATCGCAGTGTCCATGCAGTTTGCGAAAAGACCATAGATATTTCAGCCGGGGCCGGCCCAGTAATCTGGCAGACCTGGACATTTGATTGGAGCGCCAAAGCCCGTCACGCAAGTAAACCAATAATTTCCTGCTTTAATGTCAAGGGATCTGTTTCTCAAATAACATATAAAAAGTAATCAGCACAATGAAGGCTGCTACTGTGACAGAGATATGGAAATAAACTTTCAAAGTTGTGTCACTGAACCAGTAAGGTGTGTATTTTAAGGTCTGGTCTATGAAACAGCTTCAGCTGTCTCGCCAGACTATTGTTTTACATGACAGTCACATTTTGGTGGTGGTCTGTTTCTTTTTATTTTACGTTTTGTGGCATATATTTGATATTAAAAAATATTACAAAAACTTTAACTGTTGCAGCATCATGCCATGGCCAGACCTATTGGCTTTGCCAATACTTGTTTATAAAAGATAATCGTTTTCTGTAATATCCCTCAATAAAATATATACAGAATTTTCCAGAGCCCAGCATGTACTATCCGGCGGATATCAGCGTTAACCGTACTTTGGGTAAGAAATAGTTTTGCCATTTTTCTCACACACGTTTTGCTATCAAACACATACTTTTAATTTTCTACAGCATAAATAAACTCCAACATATTTCTTTTCAGGAAAAACACTCTTTTTGTTCCAAAATATATTATTTTAATTTTTATTAAACACACATTTGGCCACTCACGAGAATTCAACTAAACATTTTCATCAAATTCTGACGTGTTCTCCTGCCAGTTTCCACATGTCTACTTATCTTTCATGTGCAAGGGATTTTCACCATTATTCCATGATGGCAACAATTACATTATGAATACTACTGATATGTCAAGGATGGACACCAGTATACCATGGCATGAATCATGTTAAATCAGCTGGATCCATAAATATGCACATCTTTTTCTTGGATTAAATAGATCTAATACCCTCGGTTTGGCATGTGTGGAAGCCTCCCTACTGTGCAATTTACATATTCTCCTCAAAGTTCTTTGGTCATTTTATTCTCTAGTCAATGCACCCATGACCTTGAAGGAATGAACTCTACTGCTGATGGGAAAAGATTTGCACCCTAAATATCTAATCCAGAATCGAGGACAAAATATCAAATATGAAATATCAAAGGGTAAGTAAGTATAGACTTTGTAACTACGCATTTATGTACCTTCATGATATACTATTTTCATGGAATGTAGATGTGGAATAGTAAATCTATACTTATCTATATGTGCTTCCCTTTCAATTTTTTGTTCCTCGATATTCTGTTCATGATATTCTTGTATGTCGATATTCTTGGGCTTGATATTCAATAGTACAACCATGGGTAAAAAATTGAAGTATCCACTTGCGTTACGTCCTGTACTCAGAAGTGTGTAATCTCTCTACCTTGATTATGGAAAAACTGCCAGGAAAATGGTAATCTACAGAGACTTTGGGGGACAGCTTAGTCACTCTACCCTTGGGGGAGGTCAAAACACTCCTGGATTCATGTCAAGTAATCTCTCATTACTAGATCTTGCCTTTACCCTGTGTGTGTGTGATAAGAATGCAATGACAAATGGCCGAGATTCCTCCTGGTGGGTGTCTGCAAGCAGTAGTAGCATTTCCCAGTCGGCCGCCAGCCAACAGCAATTACCCTTTCCACCCCTTGTAGAAACACAACAAGCCAAATACGGCCTATTTCAAAATGGATGAATTGGCCTGGATTAAACGTTTCTTCCTGACAATGCAACATCCAAAAGTTGCCAGAGAGAGTAAGTTCATCAAAATGCTCTTCTTCCCAAGTCACTGGCCACCTACAATTTGAAGCAATCACAGTCTGTATTAGGGAGTTCACTCTCTTTCCAGCTCACAACCCGAAGAAGCACTTGTTCTCACCACCAGAAGTTTTAAGGCAACACTATTGAAGAGCTATGTGGACCCGAGCTGGGCTTCCTGAACACTGAAGCTGTATGCTATGCTTTCCTCTCCTGATGAGAGGAAGGGTGTTGGGATAAAGAACTGCTCCAGGATTGTGAACAGAAGTACTTTTTCTGCTTGAAGTGTTTACTTGATGGCAGGACGCATCGTAAATGGAAGGAACCAGCCTCATCTAAAGGCCATCCTATCTGCCCACCTGTAAAGTACTTTGATCTTCACTGACCTCAGTCCCTAAACAAACCTCTGGAAATGCATATTTGGAAGAGACCTTTGGACCAACAAATCTGACCACTAATAGCCAGGTTCTACCAGCCCTTGATCACGGACCACAAAAGTCGAAGTGTCTGTAAGCCTTGTGTATTCAGATAGTAATATCTATGTCTCAACAACCCTGGGGTTATTGGGCCGCTATTGTTTGTTGAATAATGTAAGCTCAATGAGTCTGAAAGGAGGTAGAAAAAAATCCTCCATGCTTTGTAGCTCTCAAGATATAGGGTTTTACATGATGATCCCAGTTTGGTGTCAAAAGCCTTGAGGTACCCTGGTAAATAACAAATGCCTCATGACAACAGGTGGGAGAGGAGTTCAGAGCAATTTTGGCAGTTTTGTGTACCATCCCTAAGAGTGAGATACCAATGTGTATGTCTTTATGGAAGAATAACATCTCACCCACAATCATGGTGACTCAATCCAACCTTCCTCCTAGAAACATAGAGTTCTCATTTGCTTCTGTAACTCCAATAGTAATTGCATTTGTATAGCGCTTACTATACCCAATGAGACGCTGGGGCGTTTTACTCCAGGCAGCACACTGCCCAAAACCCAAGCTTAGTGGCTAGTTCAGTATTATTGGTTATTGTTGGCTAGTAGGATTTATCTTGTGTGTTCAAGCAAACAATTCAATGCGTTCACTCCGGGTTCTTTCTGGTAGATTAAATTATTTGAACTTAATTGTGATCATTAGTGGGTGGGTTTTATATGAGCTTATGCTGATAGTTGGCGGGATTAGTAGATGATCTAAAAGAAATTACATATTGTTAGGTTGCAGAGCGATGACTTTCAGAGAGGAAGAGGTTGAAATGCTGTAAATGCTTTGTGGGTCGTTTGCAGAAATACAATGATAATGTTCAAGACAAACATGCACATGACAGAGAATGTTGCTTTCAGTGAAAGAATGAATGCAGAGTTTGGAAAGAAAGCAGTGGGCAAGGAAGAAAAAAGTAGAGGCGATAATGAGAATTTTAAAGTAAAGATCAGCTTTTCAGCCCAGATTTTAGGGATGTAGAGGATTTTTTTAAATAGCATGGAATTTGAAGATGCAAGTCTATTGAGCGAAGCAACATTATTTGGATTTGAAGAGTGTGCTATATGGTTTTTTATTGTCACTATAATGAGGTAAAACAGTCTGTCCTCTGTTACTCTACATAACCACTCCAGCCAGGTCGATTGATCAGCTCAAGGTTTGGAAGTGAACGTAATGGCTGAATGCATATGTAGAGAAATTTCTAAAGCTTTATATTCAGCTCAAAGGAATCAAGAACCTCAGGGTCATAGTAATGTAAGAAAATATATAGGCACTGAGTGCAAACAGTAAAAACTGCTGGATCGGTTGTCTTCTGATGGTCATCATGCAGTTTGTCTCAAAGTACTGATTACAAAAAGGAAAGTGGGTTCCATTTGGAAGCTTGGTTTTGGCACAGCACAAGATGGCCGGTGAGGACACCACTGCAGACGGTGTATTACCAGCATTTTTTGGGCTGGAGGGTGGCGATTCACTCGCAGAAGCAATGTGGATGGGGACTTGGCTCCTTTTAGAAATTCAATGAGGACTTTGTTAGAAAGGTCTGCGGATTCCTGAAGCACTGCCCGTTGGTAGACGGTAAGGACGACGAGTAGGACTGTAGATTCTGCTGTGCAAGAGCCTTTTAGGTCCGGCCCAACCTTTAGTGTTCCTTGATCACACTTTCCGTTGTGCTGAGGACAAGTGCAGAACCCCCCACACCTTTCTGTGCCGCTGTTTCGGTGCTCCAGGCCGGATACTACTGGGGAGCTTCACTACACAAAGGCTGTGTCTGGAGAGCAACCTGGTAAGGGCACTCCGATACATTTTCAAAAGACTGGAGACAGCACTACATTGTTTGAAGGTACTTTTGAATGATCTCTCTTCAGAAATCACAAAGCGCAAATTTCATGTAGCCCATTCCTAGTAAACTTAGCCCACCTGCATTTAATTAGTAATGTCTGACACATTTGATATAGTATGTTATGATAAAATTGTTTGCGGTCATATTTATATAACAATATGGGCTGAGAACCTCTGCTTTTCACCAAATATTATTAATTTCACTCTTCTATTAAGTTGGGCAATAACAATAATAATGAATCAATATTGGCTGTACACATTTTAATGTATATGATAAAGGCATGCTGCTATTTAAGAAGCCATACTATGGGTGGGGCTTCGGGCGTCAAGATGGCGGTCGCACTCTGAGAGTGCTCTGGACCCCTCCGTCATCCGCCCGTAGTTAGAGTGGCCTGACCGAGTTGAGGACGTCGTCTTGACGATCCTTGCGACCCCTGGACCCCTGGGAATCTCCGGCGGCGAGTAACTTCATGAAAGCGGCCCCGTTCCCGAGCCGCGCCCGATCCGTCCGATCCGTCCCTGGAAACAAAATGGCGGCCGGGGCTGATTTCCGCGGCTGAGTCGGGGCCGGACCGACGATCCCTCCCGATGCGGCCGAGCTGGAACGGAGGTGTGGCGGGGTGAGGAAAGAACCCTGGAGGGAGCTGAGGCTGCGCTCCAAACGTGGTCCCCGCGGCATGCAGGAGCAGTGCTGCTGCATCTAGGGGGAGAGAGCGCTGTGTGGGTGGCGCTGCGGCCGTGCGCCGGCTCGAGGACATCGGCCGAGGAGAGCTGAGAGGCTGCGCTGCACCCAGGGGAGACCCCGCGGGCCGGGGCTGGAGCGGCGGAGGGGCGTTTGCGGAGAGGGACTTCCTGGTGTCGTGAGTGATGACAGAGGTGTGCTGAGGGTCCGCGGAATGTGGCGGAGACACCGGGATGGGACGAGGCCTCTCTGAGGATACTGACACGTCCGAATAACCAAAATTGAACGGAAAGACTTGGGGCCACCCTCTCCGGGTTCCCGTTCTGAACGGGCCCACCGCGGACCGCTGCCGCGCCGGGAAACACACCGTGATCCGGCCCAACGAAGGGCATAGGCCTTGAGTGACTTCATGGCGTCGCGGGTGCAGCGTGATCAGCCCTGGGGCCGGTCGAGGCCCTACTGAAGGTAACGGCACGAAGTGACAACAGGGTGGGGGAGGGGAGAGGAGTTAGGGAAGAGGATGCCCTACCCCCCCTTACCATTTAATACCTAATGGCGGTTAGCGGCTGGGCCGGGATGGAGCCGGACCCATCGTGGAGTCACCGGATGCCAAAGGTGGAGAAGACCACAACTTGGGCCTGAACACCTCTCCCCACGCCCTCTTTATAACTGTGGTAACTACAAACGCGCAGGGGACCTAGGCTGGACTTGAAAGACCGCAAGAAGTGAGCTACCTGACTCCTGTTTCCGATATTGTGATGGGGAGAGACAAGGCGAACAAACAACCCCCACCCTCCCAGCAAAAGATTGACCAGTTCACTACGCCGGCGGGCCAGCGAGGAGAGGGAGACACAGCCAGCGGAGGCCCCGCACAAGACGGAGTGAGTGCCATCCTTCAAGCCATTCAATCATCACAGTCTGCGGTAGAGACTAAGATCGGGGAAGTGCGAGAAGACGTGGGTCTTGTCCGACAGGACCTCAGAAACGCAGTGAACCGGATCACTGAGGTTGAAACTAGAGTCTCCCAGACTGAAAACGACCTAGCCGACCTCAGAAGTAAAGTGGCCCTGCTGCAGACCCGAACCGGCGAGCTTCACCGCCGTGCGGAAGATGCAGAAAACCAGTCAAGACGCAATAACCTGCGTTTCATCGGACTCCCAGAGGGCATAGAAGATGGTGGTGCATCTGAGTTCCTGGAGAAGTGGATTAAAACCTGGATGCCAGAGCAGTCCCTTTCGCCCTGGTTCGCGATCGAAAGAGCACACAGGGCATTGGCTCCTCGCCCCCCTCCAGGCGGCCCAAAACGTCCAATGATTGCGCGCTTCTTCAACTTCAAAGATAGAGACAATATCCTTAAAGAGGCTAGGAGGTTGGAAGATCTTCAATGGGAGAACCATAAAATCCTAATTTTCCCAGACTATACCCGTGAGGCCCAGACCCACCGCCGGTCGTACGAACACGTTAAGCAGAAACTTAGAGCGATGCAACTTTCATACATGCTCCTCTTCCCCGCGCGGCTCAAGGTCCTCCTGGCCGGGCGAGCGCATTTTTTTGAAACACCTGAAGAGGCTTGGGACTGGCTGACGGAGGAGGGCGTCGGAGCCCGAGGGGGGCCTTCGGGACACTCGGAGAGGGCCCCTCGGGTTGGTCCCCTCGCCCCGGGAGGTCCCCGGAGGAGCCGGAGGCGCACCAGATCCCGGAGAGGGAGACCGAAAGACACAAACACCTTGGAAAATAATGAGGAAATCCGAGACTTTGGCTCACAAACAGAGAGGGAACCCGCGGAACCCTCGGGGCCTCAGACCCCAAACCAATCAATAGATGATAACAACTTGAGCCAATCCCCGGCCCTCGGTTAATATGACGCATTTGACACCCACTGATGGGAGTCCAAAAGACTTGGGATGTCAGACTTACCTATGCAGACCTTACAAGGGTCACTATAGAAGGCGCCAAGCCTCTCTAATATATGACACCCGAGACTTGGCAGGCTTTCACTAATTGTAATTGATCCGACTATATGGAGGGGTCCACCACTCCACCTCAAGGACAGTCCTGCTGGCTGTCTGGTTTTGGTTGGGTATTTGGGCGACAGATGCTTCCGGGGTGGGAGTATGGGGAGGGGGGTGGTTGGGGGGTGGGGTTTTTGAAGTTAGTTTAGATAGGAATAGGAATAAGTTGGTTAGGTCTCTTATTATTTCATTGTTATGTTTGGAATGGTCGCCCCTGGGTCCACAGCCTGACACTCAGCCCTATGTAACACCTACGCAACTCATGCCTGGCACTCATTAACCCAGGTCCTTTCCTGGAACGTAAATGGCCTGTTGGACAAGATCAAGAGGTCAGCAGTATTTAACACTCTCCGCAGGTACTCCCCCTCAGTGGTCCTCTTGCAGGAAACTCACCTCCTTGGGACTAGGTGCCCCATGCTCATGCGGGGAGGATATGACAGAGTATATCACGCGGGCTTCTCCAGGGGCTCTAGAGGGGTAGCCATTTTACTTCATCGCTCTCTGCCTGTGGTGATCACAGCCACGCAGGTCGACCCACAGGGCAGATTTGTTGTGGCCACGGGGACTCTTCATGGAACACCGATAAACTTTATATCTGCGTATGCCCCCCGACGAGACTTGATGCCTTCTTGCACTCGCTCCGCCGAGTGGTTGTGGGACTGCCCCAGGGGACCACCCTATTGGGAGGGGACTTCAACGCGGTTCTTGATCCCGATTTGGATGTATCCGGCGAGATCACGGCCAGTAGATTAGCCAGGGCTTCGGCTCTGACTGGTTGGACCGAGAGCCTTGGCCTTTGCGAGGTATGGAGAACCTGGCACCCTGGGGATCGTCGGTACACCCACACGTCGGCCGCCCACCGGACGCAATCCAGAATAGATCTGGTATTCATGTCCGCTCTGGACCTCTCAAGCGTCACAGGGACAGAGATACTTCCCTGGGGAGTTTTAGACCACGCACCGGTGCGGGTCCGCCTAGGTGGAGCAGATCCCTCCAGACGCCCGGTATGGCGCCTAAACACATGGTACTTACAAGACAAAGACTACACCCAGGAGATCAGAAATCAACTAACCCAATATTTTGATCTGAATCTGGGGTCGGTCCGGTCCCCGGGAACATTATGGGCCGCCTGTAAGGCTACCCTTAGAGGGCATGCCAAGCACCTTCTCCGCTCCCGCGAGCGAGACAGGAACTCCCAGATCTCTGACCTGGAGGCTAGGGCCCTGAGACTGGAACGCCAACAAACGACCTCTTCGTCTGCCACTGCCCTGAGGCAGCTGACTATGGTCAGAGAAGAAATTAAACACATAATGCTAGACTCGGCTAGGTGCATGTGGAGAGCTTCGGTAGCCCGTATATATGGCTGGGGGGATAAAAATGGGAAGCTCCTGCACTGGCTGGCGGCTCGCCCTCTGGCCGGCAGGGTTATACCTGAGATTTTAGAACCCTCGGGCTCCCTCTCCAGGACACCTGCTGAAATTGCACAAAGCTTTGCCTCGTACTATGCCCGCCTCTATGCAATGCACCCCCGCCCTGCCATTGAGAAAGAGACCCCTCTTTTGAATGACGTCACTCTCCCCAGGATCTCCCTGGAGGCAAGAGATAGACTGGATGAAACTATTAGCCTCGCAGAGATCACCAGTGCAATTTCCGGCTTGGCATCGGGCAAAACTCCAGGCCCTGACGGACTCCCGGCAGAGCTATATAACAAATGCAGTGATATATTGGGTCCCCACTTACTCAATATGTATGGAGAAGCCGAGAAACTAGGCCGATTCCCCACCGAGATTGACCAAGCTACGATAGTTGTGATACCAAAAACCCAACCCCCATCGCGGCATTGTTCGGCATACCGACCCATCTCACTTCTGAATATTGAGATCAAAGTGCTTTCCTTGACCCTGGCCTCTAGATTGAAAGAGATAATGCCCACACTAGTGCACCCTGATCAATGTGGCTTTATGCCCACTCGTAGCACCAGGCACTGCATTAGGCGGCTGCATATGGCTCTGGCACATCGCAGGACTCTGTCACACACACCCTTGACATTACTCTTACTGGACTTTGAAAAAGCCTTTGATACAGTGGATTGGTCCTACCTTGAATTGGTCCTGCAGAAAAATGGACTCGGCCCCAAATTCCGAGGCCTAGTGAGACTCCTGTATTCCAAACCGACAGCTCGAGTCCGGGTGAATGGAGTGGTCTCCAACCTGTTCCCTATTGGCCGCGGAACCCGGCAGGGTTTCCCGCTATCCCCATTGCTCTTCGCATTAATGATAGAGCCTCTTGCGATACTGCTGCGAGGAGATCCCCTGATCGAAGGCTGGTCCTGGCCCGCTTGCGCAGAGGACCGTGTGGCGCTATACGCAGAAGATGTCCTCCTATATCTCTCCAACCCGGCTAAAAGTGGCCCCCGCGTGCTAGAGATCCTGAGCCTTTTCGCAGAAGCCTCGGGTTGATCCTGAATCCCGCCAAGTCCCTGTTGGTCCCCCTACACCGCTCCGGAGACTGTGTGGACTGGCAGCGGAATATTCCAGTGCGAAGAAACAGCTTTAAATACCTGGGAATATTTATTTCACTTCTCCCTGAGTTGACATGGGAACTTAATGTTACACCGTTAACCAGGAAAATTAGAAGCGATCTCCTACACTGGAGGACACTCCCTCTTAACCTGCTTGGTAGAATAGCGCTCTACAAGATGATGATCCTCCCTAGGCTCCTCTATCTCCTGCAAAATTTTCCCCATCCCATTCCTAGGAAATGGTTTGGGGAAATGGACTCATTGGCACGCCAATTTATATGGAGCGGAGCCCGCTCACGGTTAGCACTCAAAACCTGCCAGAGAGATGTGTATGATGGAGGTTTGGGTATGTCTAATATCCATTACTACCACCTCGCGTCACAAATACTTGTAATTAATGACTGGATGGGGGGTGGGTGGACAGATACGGCATACCGACTGGAGCTCCAAACGATGGGATACCCACGGATTTGGGACACCCTTTATGGAGGTCCGATCTCTCGAGACATCCCGGACGTGACCAAGGTGGTTCTGCAGGGATGGCGGACGGCTCAAAAATCGACAGGGTGGTGGGGCCGTCTTACCCAACAGACCCCATTGTGGCAGGGGAGGCAATTGGTGGAGGTGGCGGGCCTGGAGGGGTTTCAGAATTGGGATAACATTGGCATCTCCACACTAGGCGATGTCTGGAATGGGTCACACATACAATCCTTCGAAGATCTCCAGAAAAACTTTTCATTAAATAAGACACAGTTCCACAGATACCTCCAGCTCCGACATGCCTTATCAGTACATATCCGAGTGGGAGAAACCATACCCGAGTGCAGCCCCATGGAGGCCAAGGCATTGATGGGGAGCTTGGGCAAGGGAGGTGTTTCCCAGATATATCGCACCCTGGTCTCCGGCACCTCGGGTTCCCTGGGGGTGCTTCGCCAGAGATGGGAGGGGTGGGTGGGCCCCATGGAAGAGGTGGAATGGAGTGAGGCGCTAATGGCCCCGCGTGCCCTGGCGATTGCTACCCGTCTTAGACTGATACAAACTTATTTTTTGCACACAGCATACCTCACACCCGACAAACTACACAGAGTGGGCCTCCGCCCCACTGCGGAGTGCCCCCGCTGCAGAAATCCCACAGCCGACTTCTTTCACATGGTATGGACCTGCCCGGCCATGGTAGCTTATTGGGGAGCTGTCTTGGGGGAGGTTTCTGAGGTGTTGCAGGAGAATATAGAAAGAGAGCCTTTGCCCCTCCTTCTTGGGATCATGGGTGACACCGAACTAAGGAGACCGGATCGAATCTTCCTCGGGGTGGCGTGCTTAGTGGCTAAGAGGGATATAGTGGCACACTGGAAGGCCAAGAGTGCCCCATCACTGGCTAATTGGAGACGGGGAGTGGATTGGTGCGCACAGAGTGAAAAACTTGTATATGAGGCTAGAGGATGTCCGGATAAATACAATAGGATATGGGGGAAATGGGAGACCGCAATAGGCACCTGAACAACATGTCATCTCTAATATTAGTGCTGTCTGGGATCACAGGTTCGACCAATGTTGGGTGCCCGTTGGCATCGTGTTTTGATGTTTGTATCATGGTTTTCTTTCTTTTGCAAAAATCAATAAAAGTTCTTTATAAAAAAAAAAAAAGAAGCCATACTTTTATCTGGACATTTGCCTTAACGGAGTGTGAAACTTTGTGTTACACTATATTTCGTACTAACCCAGTAACTCAATGCTTGTATCTGTGGGTAGAAAGGTATAACCTATGAAAGTATGTACACCATACGACTAACAGGTATAAAAAGACAGATAATGATGTTCATTACCAAGAGTGTCTTCTCGACATTGTCAAGTTACTCTCACTTCTTTCCAGCTTATCCCACATGCCACAGCTCATTCAATCTGCTGCAAAGCATTGGCACTCTACTCATCAATTAAATTAACCCACTCACTGGCAGCTGTCAGGCAGTGATTCTAATTTAGATGAGATTTGGATAGTTCACCACATGTCACTTGAAGGAGTGCAAAGTAGCAAGTGCATGCAAATAGTAATTTTTACAATGTTATATATTGACCAATTTCAGCTGGTCAATAGCAGCAAGCTATTTAAAACCTTATTTTTTAGCTTTTTGTAAATACTTTCATGATTGCTAAAGCATGCATGTAAGTAATACTTTTTTCAGGGTTAGTAATTCCTTAAAGTCACTGCAGTAAGCCGCCTTACAGTACCACCACTAATAGCCACCAGAGGGTGCTGCATTGCAACAAAAGGCCACAGAAATGGCAAATCGTTGAAAGAGGGAGTGCTCAGAATCCTGGTGTCAGACCTACCTTTTGTCGACAGGTACTCTTTTTTAACATTTGAATGTCCAGTTCAACAATGATCAGTTGTTCACCCGATGATGTATGAATGGGTCAGTACATATTACCCGGAGGGCAGGCGGCCAAACAAGCTAGTTCACTCCCTTTTTAAATGCTGGCAATGCATACTTCGCATTATACAATACACACTGCACACACTAACTTGAAGACATCAAATATAGGAACTCATAAAATGTAAAGATGGTTCAGCTGGCTTAGTAGGCAAAAGGCAGCAAACTCATTTTTTTAAACTAGGAGATGGAATTTGTTTTGGGGAGAAATCCCGATAAGAGTACACCGGATTACTTCTGGCCCCAAGGTTTGTGCCCAGACAAGAACTAACCTGTGAGTTTTTTTTCCTAGGCACATCATGCCCCTGCTAACTTGCTTGGAGATTATACAGCCCCATGGCTCCACCAGGGCACTGTTGGCTTGGGCTGTTATGATTTTTTCACTCTAGCAGTAGAGCTGACTCCTGGCAATTTAACTTTGACCATCGAATTGTAACCTTCAATTGGGTTACCTAGTATTCCTGGCAGAGCTGGTAGAGCTGGTTCAACCAAGTGGCATCAATGCATCTGTCCTTGCTACTCCGTACACTTACCTCCCCCAGCACCACTGAGTGGACCAAGGCCACAGTTGCAAAATCTTCATTGTGAAACTATTTGCCAAGCATTCACATCGAAGTCCCCATGGATACCATGCCACTAACAAGAGAATTTGCTTCACCCACAACCTCCATAGCAACTCAATGACCATCTTTTAATAGCCTAGAGTACAACTTATCACTCCACATTGGTCTTCACAACGCAGGCATAGCTGATACCACTCATTTGAGGGGTGGAAATGCACCGGTCCAAATACATGTTAGTGTCAAAGAAAAGAAGGTCAATTACCAGAAGATTCTCCTAATGGTGACCAAGGGCTTCCGGCACATCCCTGGATCTGGCTTCATGCAGCACCAAGTTGAAATGCAATAAAGGTTTAGCCAGATGCTTGTTACATTGTAACACTTTAGCAAGACAGAGCCACTGCATGTGTAATGCAGACTTAAGGTCCAGATGCTGCTTCCTCTGATGCAGCTGTTTGTCCTAAACGAATGATGCTAAAGCTCTTTTGAACAACACTACTGATCCTCAAACACTAAACTGATACACGCTCATCGGCGTCCCATTAATGTACACTAGAAGTGACTCTTCACCAAGAGATCTGGTCTCATAGCCATTGGCATTACCTTGGTAGACCCTACCATCTTCATTCGTGCCTCGCTGGTGCATCACTATTCTAAGCTATCGTCAATCTGCTCATCCGTGTTGCAATGTAGAGCACAACAAGAACCACCCGTGAATAATAGTGG
Organism: Pleurodeles waltl; assembly: GCF_031143425.1. NCBI lineage: Eukaryota > Metazoa > Chordata > Amphibia > Caudata > Salamandridae > Pleurodeles > Pleurodeles waltl. The sequence continues at coordinate 662,501,644 of NC_090451.1, forward strand.
CTTAAATAAATCACAACATACAGATTCCAGTCTCATGGAACACCTTCATCAAAATGCCCTTCCGCTTAATAGAGAACTTCCCTACGAACATTTTTTTGTGTTTTCATGGTTAACCTCGCCCTTTGCCATCACCTTTGCTACAGATGATGTCACGGACACCCTTTGCCTTGCTAATGACAAGGAATTCCAGTACACATAAGTCACTGTAAAAATTCAGCTAGAGCCATCTCCTAAGGTGTTTTGTAGCTACCTCAACTTCATCCAAGGACTCCTGACATATTGATCTCGTTGCTACCCTCTGTAGCCCAGAGACCCAGTGCTTTAGAGTTACTGGAGCAATTGTGATACATCTTCTTTGCATCAAATGTCATCCTTCTGAAAAACAAGGTAGGGCATCATCAGTTTCTTTCATACAACCTTATACAAACTTGTGTCATCTTTGCAAACCTATTGATCTGTGTGTAGAGCAGCATGGTTATGCATGGACACCTTGGCAAGTGATTGTACTAATTGATTGTGTATCGAACCCAAACACAATGCACTTGTTTGCAAATTAGACAGCACAGAAAGGTATGGGTCGAATGCTTGATATAACCTCAGCCACTAATAAGTTATCGGGGCCACATTCCAATCCATGCTTTGCTAAGTTCCTGTGTGGCATTGCAAACAGGGTTCAACCTCATTAAAAATAGATTTAGCCCATCCCACCAAGGGCTGGTTCAGTTCGAAGTGCAGTGTCGTGCCATGTCGTGTCTGAATAGGAACAAAAACAACCACAGACAAGTGTTGGCCTTGTTGGGCCTCGTCAGTGAGGTGCAGCTTGACTATTATGGCGGAGTTAGCTCAGGACCGTCATCCAGGCTCACAGTGCCTACGTATGGGGAATCTGATACACAGCACCAAAAGTGGCGGCTACAATGTTTGCATGAACTCAACTACTGGTAATTACTTTTAGCCTCATTACAATCCATTGTTCTTTAGCCCATCTGTGCCATTGCAGGCCTGGACCAATCACCAGCAGGCCATTTTTGAACTCACCCTACAAAAGATGGTCCAGACTGAAGTGTCACATCAGGCCCCATCTTCTAAATGATTACCCCAAATCTCTACCTTGATAGGAATAAAGAACATTTCCCAGAAAGCTAATGTTATCACCATCCTCTGTTTGCATCCGAGCCACCGACCACTCCTCCCACAGCACTATTTAATCAAGATGCCACCGATATGCCATTAATTATGAACTACGAGTACATTAACTACAGGTACATTGAACAAGGTAATTACCTCAAGTGGACAAGTTATTTCATCATTAGCAAATTTGTGTTTAAAAGTACAGAATAGAGACCTATAACCGAAACAGTAAAGGTCAGTAGTCCGTCTTCTTTCTCTACAAACATATAACCAAGCCAAGATGTTTCAAAAATATTGTAAGGTTAGAACTTGCAAATCAAGTTTAAAGATTTCGATTCATTAGAGGCAAAGGGAAGCTTGTCAGCTTTTAATCACAGAACTGTGAATGTGTATGTACCACAATAAATATGATTTAGATTAAATTATTGAAACTAAATCAAATAGAAACAACATTTCATCTGAGGCGTGATGAAAAAATGCTTGTCTTGACTTTTTGAAAGTCAGCTGGCCTCTGTATGCTCATCATTCCAGTGGAGCGGGATTTCCACTGACTGTGATTCGTTCCTTAGGGGGAAAGTGTAGATTAGTGTTCCTGTTTCTGCTAAACTTACAATACTGAGGTGATTGAGAAACAATAAGGGGAGTGCGCAATTTAACATATTCAGGAGGAGGGCAATGTTGCCCTAAAAAAAAGAAAAGAAAATTGTGGAAGAATGTTCTTCACAATATGGGGTTTATCGGAGGATTAGCCATCTAAAAGCAGAGTTTGCTGTGTTCTTCTCAGAAAATAAAATGGCTGTGGTTTGTTAGACCACATTTTTTTCAAGTTTGCCAGTTGCATGATTTTTACTGGAAGTCAGTGTAGGAAAAAGTGGACCTCAATTTGGAAATCTTGTAGTAGAAATTGCTTTATAGTACAAAACAAGATTTTTCATTAAATATAACTATACAGTTATTTTGTGCAAAAAAATTGTAAAGCTGGAATTTTTGGGAACGAAAAATAAGTGCATGCAAACTATAGTGTTTCATTTTCACCATGACTATGATCCGAGGACTATTGCGCGATGCCATTCAGATTATTATATTTTATGCTGATCTTATATCGTGCAACATCAGCAGTTTATATGGCCTCTGGCTCCAGCTGCCTTCGTTGTCAAGAAATAGCTGAGTGATGTCAGTTTGTTTTTGATTCCTACCAGTGTGAGTATTGTATCGCAGTCTGGGCTTGAGGTCACCTCAACCACAGTGTAAGTCAACTCAATGGGATAGCTGTTTCAAAGTTATGGATCTCCAGTCAGAAGAATCTAAACGTTGTTTTTGTGGCTGTTTCTTGGTGTTGTTGGGCCTCTCGTTCAGTGGAGGGCTGCTTGCTGGTTGCTGACTGTAGGGTTGCCCATGATGTAGCAGAGCTCTGAAGGAGCTGCTTCTTGTCAGCGTCACACCAAGAGTGCAAGGGATCTTGGAGGGATGTGCAGCCTGAAGTTTGTGGTTTCCTCCAGTGTTTGGGTCACCATCTTTGATACTCCTGCTGTCTTGGTTGGAAGAGTAACACCTGATTGTTGCGATCTTCACCGTGTGGAAAGCCCTTCCTGAGGTTTGATCTTGATGCCATCCTCAATCCCTGTTTAGGAGCAGTTGATAGGACGTGCGCCCATAGGTTGCGTGGCGCCCACAGGAGAAGCCCTGTATTTGAATCTATATATTGTGGTGTGCTTGACTTCCTTGTGCTTAGTCCTTGTTTGCACAATAATAGAAACTCAAAGGAGAGAGAGAGGTGGTTTTATGGCCTTTCTTTACAGCCTTCTGTGTGCAAGAGGAGGTTATTGTGCATTTTTATGGGGTATTTTACACCTGCCTGCAAATTCCTCTGATTTCAGCACTACTTGGGTTCAGAGATAGTCCTTCTTCCAGTGACTGTGTCTGTGTCAGCAGGGCCGGCTTTAGGGCGTTGTGAGCGGTGCGGCCGCATCGGGTGCTGGCCTGGATTGGGGGGGTACTGACCTCGGGGAGGCGCTGTGTTTAGCAATACTTTAGGAAACTTGCCACTTAAAAACACCTGCTGAAAAGTTCCTTGTTCCTCCAGCATTCAGGAAGCAATTAAAATGTCAAGATACTGCTTGTGATTAATGTTCCTGCTAGGGAGAGAGATGGGAGTTTTGTCTAGTGGCCGCTTTGACTCACCATAAAGTAGCAGAGAGGGTTAATATGCCTGCTGCAAAGAACAGAATTATGTTTTATGTGGATAGCTGAGTGGATTAGTAAAGCCAGCCTTTACTAGCGCTTTAAGACAAATGAATGTATGTGAAAAGGTGGCCATGGAGAGATGAGGGGCACATTTGTGGTTGGTAGTGAGAGAAGCCGAGGAGGTGGACATGGGGTGGGCCCCAAAAAAGACTGTTGCACAGGGCGCCACCAGCGCTAAAGCCGGCCCTGTCTGTTGGCATCTGCACATCCCAGTGACAGCGTATATTTCTCTCAGTCTCAGTATTAAGTTCTCCCAACACAAATATTTGCGTCTCATGTGTAAGATAAAAGTCCTGTTTTCTTGTCAAATCTCTACCACCCAAATTCGTTTTCCTTCTTCCCTTTTGGGTTTCACATGTCTTCAACACTTCCACATTGTGGTCTCCGGCCAAGAGAACTCCAAAAGGTTGTTCTAAGTTGCTTGTACATTTGTACATGCACAAGGAACACCCAAAATACTCCTCTGTTCAACATCCTGTGGAGAAACATACTTGTGAGGCTGGAGAACTCCGGTTTGGTGGCAGAGCTTATTTGATATAGACAGGATACGACCATTTCCTTGTATCCCTTGGTGAAATGGCTCATGAGCCGACACTGCGGGCCTATTCACAACCTGCATTTTTAGTATGTTTAGTAGTACTACAACAGTACTACTAAAGTACTACAAAATGCTATTCACAAACCTATGAGTGCAAGTCTCCACCTTTCCTATCTTATCTATGTGGAGATCCTCACACATATAAGTTTACTACTTAGCAGTTAATGTGGGAGGGACCATGGGGAGTGGATGGAAAATTGGGCATACTTACTGCAAAATATGTGGGAGTTAGGGAGGATTAAGGAGTGTTTAAGGGAGACTTCACAAAGGGTTTTTTTGGGAACAGAAAAGCATCCATCCACAAAGAGTAAGCCCAGTACTACTCCCAAACTGTATTCCTAAAGTTACTTCAGCCAAAAACAGACCGAAAAAGTTGTAAATTACTCTAGCCCAGAGATGTCATAAATTCAGCACCACACATGGCCAATCATTGGAACTGAAAAACTTAAATATATTTATTTAGTTTTTTACCTATTTTTAATAATTTAACATAATGGTCTATTGGGTTTTAGTATACGCTCCTGCCTCCATTATTTTCTATAGGAGGGTGTTGAAATATCAGTTATTGGCCATGTGTGGTGCTGGATGTATTATTGTTTATTTAGTTTTGGCAGTAACTTACACTCAGACATTTGACTCCATCCCCTTTTTTAGGAGGTGGAGACATGTAAGTCTACACTTGTGGGTAACTTTACACTCGGATTTCGTGATTAGATCAAAGAGGAAGGCTACTTAAAATTGTAAGAGTAAATTATACATGCAAATTACTCACAAGTGCAAGTAACCTTTGTGAATAGCCCCCATGTGTGTGCATGTGTATAAAGTCAAGATAGATTTTCAGTAGGCCAATGCAAAATTTCCATAATGCAAGGATAATGTTACATACTTTCAAGAATTTTGCATTACACTTTTTATGCCATATTCATGAAAAAATAACATTATACCATATCAAGCAGTGCTAATGTGAGAGGACGCGACAAATGTGAATCTCAGCAGCTGTTGTTTGTGGGCGCTTGTGTGTTTGTACTATTCTTTTTAATTTAGAATGTGTCTGCAAGTATGCAATGGACATAAGGACGTATTTCACCTCAAAATGGAGTGGTAAGTGCCGGTTTTGCATTTCACAGATTATTTGTGAAATTTCATATAATTACTTAAAAGCAAATTGCATGAATTTAACACAACCTCAATTGTCAGCTACTCTATAAAGAAGGTCTGCTAGCAAGTAACAGCTGAAACTCTGGCAGTACAAAACAGCTAGACTTTATATTTACAATGTAAAGATACCTGAGTACAAGGTACCACACGTCATCAGCAATTCACCCCCCTGCTCAGCGGCTCATTTTGTTTTGCAGCCCAGCTGCTCATTTCCCTTCATCACATGCACAACAATCCACCTACCCCATCAGGCCTAAGTGCTGAGTAACCAACACCTGAAACACAAGGAATGTCAAGACATAACACATCTCCCTATAACAAACAGAAGGAAGGCTCTTCAAGGTAAACAAGCCACTTCACACATCAGCTCAAAAATGGTGACCCAAACATGGAGCAACACATAAAGGACAGAGGGACATATGGTGATCTCACTACAGAGATTGTACCGCAAACATGCCATCCTTGCAACTCAGGAACTACATCACGACAAGTGAATGCTACACGAAACCTCTAGTAGCCCACCCACCTTACCTTAACAGTGGCCAACATGCCTATTCTAATTCTAACACCAAATCAAACCAAGTGGAAACAGCGTGCAATAGGAATATTGTGTGACATTCCTGTGTGTCACAAATGTAATATAAACAAAATTACACATTTTACTTGGCTTACCCCTTGTCATTTGTTATCATATATGAAGTAATAATCTAGAGTGTACCTCAAGTACAAGTTCCTTGAAAGACGCTTAGCACACTAAGCTGGCATTATTTGTGAAAGGGGCAGCAATGCGTAACTGGTGTAAAATCCATTCTAGATTTAGTGCTGCATAATTTTTCCTCGATTGCTTAATGCAGTATTGTAATTTTTAATTGAACGCTCCATTACATTAACAATAGTTAATCTGGTCTGCAATAACATACTAGAGAAGGATCATTGCACACTCACTCATCTCCATCCCAAGGGCGTCTCATGAGTATAACAAAGAGCGTAACTCAACATCATACTCAAATCGTCTTCCATGGTACCTCACGTACCAAACAAAAAGGGGGGTTTGTTACAAATTGAATCTGTCCTCAAGAATATCTTATGTTTGTAACATGATGAGTTACTCATCCCTCAAGACACTTCACTACACCATCAGCGACTCTTGAGTACAAAATCAGCCAAACGTGTAAGACCTCCTATTCTAGGGTTTCTGACCACCTGCGATCAATCCCACTATTAAAAACCTACATTACAAAGCGCTGGAATAACACAATCACCAATTTCCTCGACAGCCGGTCAAGGGACCTCCGCCAAGCAACTGTAAGGTGAACACAAAACAAGATAACTTGGTAGAGCAAGACTCAAACGCCAACGAACATAAGGCAAACCACTATCATGCCTTACGCAAAACGACATTGCTAAGACTACCGTGCTTGCAGATAAGCATTAAACTAGTTAAGGTATTGACATATGACCAGGGTTCACACATAAGATTTCCAACATGGTAAGAGTTAAATTCCAATGTTTGCAAAGGGTACGTAAATACCAGCTGCGTGTTAAACAGAACAGTCTTGCAGTTGTCTAAATAGAATTTCTGGCAGGTCAGAAATGCCAAATTTTATCAGGAAAAATGTCCCAGAAATAAGGCAAAACATGGAAATCAATGCATAAAAATCTGAAGCCTTGCGTTGTGCCTCATTTTCACGTTGTAAGCTCAGAATAGGAGGTATCTAGCATACGTGTGGAGCCCCTCCTACTGGAATAATGGCACCTAACATTTGTGTGTGAAATTCCCCATCCTACTCTGACTAACTTCTAATGAGAGCCTTAAACTTCAATCTTTATGAAAATCCCAAAACATATTCAATGCTATGACGTCTCAGTTATCTATTAGTGTCGGTACTACACAGAGCTTCTTCTACAATTCCGCAAAACACTGAGGGGTTGATTTAGAGTTTAGCAGAGAGGGTACTCCGTCGAAATGGCAACGCTGCACCTTCTAAACCAAACTGAATGTCCACCAGTCTGATTTACAGTCAGGCAGACCCTAATTATGAAAGTGACGGAGACCGCACTGTCTCCATAGCTGACATACTTCTCTTCCTGCCTGACTGAGCACCGCCTCAGGTTTGGCCATTCAACCGCCAACTCAATTTAAAGTAGGCAGTCAGATACCCAGGTTTTACTCATGGGAGCCAGCTCCCATGGTGGGAGGGAGTAATCAGTTTTTGTTTTAATAAAATTCCGCTTTGGGATTTTGTTTTTGAAAAAACACAAAAACAAAGTTAGGCAGTAGCATCTGTCAAACTTCTAACTCACTGACAGGAACCACCATGAAGGAAGGAAGAGGGAAAGTAGCATGGGCATGAGGGCAGTGTGGCCATTGTCACAAATTATTAAAAATAATTTAAACACTTCTGCTTGTTGTACTTTTGTGTCATTGTGCACCGCTATGCAATAATGATATGCATAAGTCTTTGATTGTGATATAGCGTTTCAAGCACAGCCGATAACAACATGCACATGGACCTGTGCACAGGAAGAGCTGGTCTGAGTACAAGAGCCGCCATTATCTGTGATTCACACACAAACCACACAGGAACCCATGGGCAGGTGAAGGAGGGATAGGATAACAAGAGTGATCCTGACAGGCATCTCAACATTAGAAAACGAGTGTTTTCAGTTCTTTTCCCCAAAGGAGGAGACTACTAGAGGTATTCTGAGATATTACAAAGGCTTGGAATTCCATTAGCAAATTACTCTCACGTAGAAGCTTCTTCCTCCAGCCATGACCTTCCGCAATGTGCATAGTCTCAAAAATAACTGAGCCCTTGAGTGAAAATCCCTTGTTGAATAATACATGAGGAGCCATGTAGCACTTTATGATTCAAGGTCAAGGAGTTCATAGTTATTCCTTCTGGAGAGGTAGCCAAGTCATCTCTCACAACATACTGGCGGTGCAGGCCTGTGATCCTTAGCAATGTGGTGTTTTGCACCACTGGCAATGTCCTAATGTTAATTTTAGAGGAATTACAATAATCCAATTTTGCTCTCACAATGGCCCTTCCTACAACTATTCTATGGCTATTTAGTGGCATCCTCTCATCCATGATCACTCCCACCTTCTTGATGTTATCCTTGACTAGGATTTCACAACCACTCACATTGAAGTTAGAAAGATGTAGTTTCAGGGTTTTGAGACTTATCCAGAAGTGCGGTTAGGAAGGGGCGTAAGGATGGTGTTGCCTTGTAACTGAGAATCACAATCAGATGTACAATCAATGGGTTGTTACAAATCACTGACTAGTTACCAAGACCTCAAAGGAGGTGGTAACCCACTTGCAAAGGGAAAACTGTCCTTGTTGGGCAAGTTCACATTTGGGAAGTGTGTTGGGAAGTCTCAGGGGCAGTAGTCCAGGGGACGACTGCATGCTCACCTGATCTCTTCCCAAACCGGAAAAATTTTGGTAAAGCATCATCGGTTCACTAAAGGAGGGCTGAAGCCCTGAGTGAAACTCACAAGCCAACTCACACAACAAAACACTGGTGATCACCAAATGAAAAGAAAGTAGCAGTGGGAAAACAAAATCACAACTTTTGATATCTTCTAAAAAAAAACTATTAGGGATCATACCAATGATTTTTGCAGAGCTCTCGTTCTTTTACCAGCATCTTTGTCTGAATCAGTGGCTCTTGCACGCGCCAGCCTGCAACAGTGTTTTCCTTTTGGCCAACTCTACCTCCAAGTGACATTTAACTTACAGCTCTTTGCTGGCACATAGTTAGATGGCTTTTGTATTGCTGCTAATGCTTGGCTTTCAGATTGTTACTAGTACACAGTTAAAAAGCTTTCTGGTTGTTGGCACAATACACTGATCAGGTGCTCACAGTCCCCTCTCAGAAGCCTTCTTCTTCTCTCGCAGGGCAGATCTGGTGCTTTTATAAGAGGAGGTAAGGCAGCTTTAAAGGTCTAAAACCCTAATTTCAGGCCCCACATGATAACTGCAGGGAAACACCTTACAACACTTTGTGGTTTTTCACTGGCATTATGTTACATCCTCACTTCAATGTCTGCTTATCAGAATGAGGAATAACTCAGATTTCAGTTCAGTACATTTATCATCACCAACACTCATAATAGGGATCTGGATCTCTTTGCCATTTCTTCCAGGCAGAGATAAAACCCCGAGGAATATGCCAGAGAAATGTGCTGGTAGGAGTCAAATGAATGCTAGCCTCAGAAATTCAAACTTAAAAAGAGGCATTAAGTGGTGACCAATTACAAGGCACAAAAATATATATTTTTTATTGGGTGATGGTTAACCCCAAACACATAGAAGGCAACACATTTGATTAGGTGGTGGACTGCAAAGCTTTAAAAGCCCAAATGGCTTTCGTTTACCTTTCTCCCACTTAAAACGTCCTCAGCTTGATTGCCAATTTCCTCAATATATTTCTAAATCTTTCTATCCTTAAAAAAAGTTGGAATGCATGCAAACAGCGAATACATACTTTGCCAGTGGTGTTGAAAACCATTACATCCTTTTGCACACCCCAAACTTCAGAGCGCTCTGGACTGTCTGGTGATGTAAGACACTGGTAGATCTCTTTAGTTTCCCAGGTCCGTGTGTGAGTAGCTCATACAGTCCAGGTTTTTCCTTTGAATTCTGGAACCTGTAGTTCTTTTTTCTTCTATTCCCCCATATTCTTTTCCTCTTGCCCCTAATTTAATCCATCACTGGTATGCTTCACTTATGCCCTCCTTCCACTACTTCCCCTATGTCCAGCACCCTTTGGCCCGTCTTGTGTGTGATCCAGCATGCCATGGGTACTAATGACTTTGAGACCCTTTTTGACTAACCTCCTGCCAGGATCCAGTTTGTACGCCCTATTTTGGCACAAAGGCTCTTTATGTTCTTTAAAGACGGTTTTAGATATTTGCAATCTGCAGCTTGTCCCAAAATTTGTGGTTCGGTTTTGAGCTACATTAGAGCAGCTATTAAATTACGTGGAAACTATACCAGTTGAATAGCGATTTATATTGCTATTAGTATACTGTGTTCTTAAGGGTTTTTAGGAATTTTATTTTTTATGAGGTGGGCCCGCTGTCCAAAGGTCGAGGGTCTAAATTGTAATTTTTAGTGTACTCTTTTATTGTTATGATTTTAATGTGTTATTTATTGCAAAGATGTATATATGTTTGTGCTTTTATGGTCTATTGGACCGAATAAAGTTTATGACTTGACTAACTTCCTACTGCAATGGTTCTTAACCTTTTGGCTTCTGTGGCCGCACCAGTGATTCAGTACTAGAATTCGGAGACCCCATACTGAGCCATTAATGGAATCCAGAAAACCCAAGCCTATACAATTTCTAGGATTTGAATCTCAAAACAATACACAAAATGACAAAAATGAGTACACAACAAACAAATGTTCAAATATTAAAACATTTTGTTTTAATTCAAAATCGACTACAAAGTTTTGAAATGTTCTATTGTGTATATACTTCAATTGTGTATACACTTTACTATTAGTTCATTTTGTAAAACAGTTACAGACCCCCTGAGTAAGCCTCGGACCCTCAGCGTTCTAGGACCACACATTAAAAAAAACACCTTCGAACTGCATTCTGGGATGTGTAGTCCTTGTTCACGTCAGTTGATCCTATCTAATTATCACACCCGAAAATAATTATTTGAAGAAGTAAAGCCCAGGACTGCAGCACTGTGTTTTTGATCACAGTCAGTCATCTGGTTGGGAGATGCAGAACATGGGATCGGCAGCATCGTTCGGACAAGGGGTGGGGGCAGAAAGGGGGCTCAGGCCGGTGATGAAAGGTGCTATTCAGAGTGCAATTCTATCCTGCATGAGAAGGCACAATCGCCCCTTTTACCAGTTACAGGCTGGCACAAGGTTATCGAAGTAATTCAGCCTTCTCTGAAGGAGGTGTTTGTACTATCGTCTCTGTGGCTTTCATCTAACCCATGCACCCCGGACTAAGTGTGGGGGCCTTGATTCCAGAGCTGCTCTTGGAATTCGTATTTTGAGAATATGCATTCTAGCTTTCAGGTTCAGCCCTGCACCTTAGAGTACAGCCCTGCCAGGGTCATAGCTAACAATAGTGCAGCATGAGGAGTGGCACCAGGGCCCTTTGCACCCACTTCTGGCTGAATTCTACTACCTAAGTGTGGCAAGGACAGCCCATTTTCTTGCTTGATTTAGGATCCATTGCACCATTGCTACTCCACTGACTGCCCTGCAGTGGGGTAGCAAGAGTGCATGGCCCTGATGTAAGCAAAAACCGGCCCCTCTGTTTGGTAGCAAAGGACAGCCATATTTGGGGGGCTGTGGTAATTTGAAAAAGAAAATAAGAGCAAAGGCACAACCTTTTTCTTGGGGGTTCGCCGCTGGCGCGGACCAATACCAAGGGAGGCTGAATAGGGAAGATGCCTCATCTTGAATGATTCCATATCATACCTCTTTCTTCCACCATCATACACTTCCTGTCCCTTTAGCTCGCTCTTGCAGGTTCTGGATGAGAACACCACCTCCCACAGACGGAGAACGGGACCTGTAACAGGAGGCGCATGAAGGAAGGGTCTAGCACCCATCTAGAATCCAGCACTAAATTTGCTCCTCAAGATGATGCAAGAGGCTGCTTAGACCAGTATGCAACTGCTGTGTTCTGGTCTGCCTGCCACCAGATAATTTCCCGCCTGCAACTTTAGTGCAGGATGCAGTAATGTGAATAAACTGGGTGTGCAATTAAAACAAATTAAAGAAGAGGCTTGTGTGGTCTTGGGACGGGTGAGAATACCAAAAGATGAGAGGAGACACCAGCTTTCCCAAAGTAAGAAGGATGGTTTCAGGGATAAAAAACAAGGTATGTGAGGGATTAGGGCATGAAAGGGCCAGACAAGCAGCATCCTCATTCGCCAACAGAAGTTTCACACTGTGACATATCCTAGACCCGTGTAGAGCTAATCACAATTGGCTTAGTTGTGCAAAGCTCCAGGTCCCGCTCTCATGACGCTGCCGGATCGTAGACCTTTGGTTACAAATTCCAATGATGGCAGGATCAGCTCAGGCTTTAATTGTTCCACGCTCAAAAAATAAGTGATAGAATCAAAGCTTAGCTCACCAGCAGTGGTTACACCAGCCACAGAATGTACCGCCCACGAAGGGTGGGACATCCTGTGTCAGGAACTTGTTGCTGAAACACTTCCAAGAAGCATCAGAAATAGAAGGTGCCTGGGAACTCCGGGCAGGGGTGTTCAGGTCCTGGGGTTCAAGGCAGAGGTGTCAAAAGAGGGATCTTTCCTTAAGGTATGGGCTTTATAACTGGGACAGAAGTGCACTACTGTGCGAGTCGTTTCCCAGTGCTTAATTTGTAAAAAAAAAATAAGTGCCAGGGCCCTGATAAGAGGCCACAGTAGCTTGCACCACACATAGATCCCGGAAGTGCTGCGAATTATAAGATTAACACAACTACTAACAGTCACACTCCTACTAATACTGTACTCATATTTCCCTATACTAATCCACCACTAATCCTTTTGTGTTCCAGAGTAGTGTGCTACTCACCAAAAATCGCTTCGATGCCTCATCAGGGGTGGTAAGCACTATATGAATACAATTACAAGTGTGACTTTCCAGACTACTGCAGGCCCCTAAGCTATGAGAATGGCTTGGGCAGTCGGTAATAGCCATTTTTAATGTATATTGCATTAATTAACAACTGTTATTGTGCTCCTTTCTAAATTAGACAAGCCCCGGTGTTGGCAATTAAGTGCCGGAGCTGAGCACCAGAAACCACTGGCTCAAATTAAGCACTGCGTTTCCTTGAGTGGCAACTCCAATTGTTTCCCATTTAAAGAGCTGCTTTTCCTGCACTTTTTAAAAACTTCCCACATTTCGTCCATTGCGGTGGTAGGTCTGGAGAGAGTCAATGGCATGTGAAGCTGGTGCCTCTGAAAGATACCTCCCGGATATGGTTCAATATCCATCGCAAATTAGGATTTTCTGTTTCTGAAAGGCCAATGCCCCTGTCCCAGGCATCTTCCCTTTCAGGGCTAGGTTGGCATGTAATTCACTGTTCAGCTTTTCCAGCAGTTCGGGGCTGTCTCCAAATCAAACCATGGGTCACAATCTCCCTCACAAACAGGGCGCCAAAGTGACAAAAGGAACAGCCTCACCCTTAAACAACCAAACAGGGTATTATTGAGTGGCAGGAAATCAGTGGTGCCAAAAGATAAAGCAATATTTATCAAACCTGAAACTGGCGATTGAGGGCTAGGAATAGTAACAGCAAACAGTAGGCATGGCCCTTAAACTCCCGAAACACAGAAAACGAAAGCGCAAGTGTCACGAAACACACCCCTGCTGTCGCCTTTCTCTGTGGGCTGACTACAATTCTGGCTTTTCCTAAGGGTTAGCTCTAGGCAGAGCTGTCCTTCGCCTAAATTATATGCTGTATGCGGACTCTATCTTTTAAGATCTGACCCAAAGAAAGCTTTAGCTGTTTCTCCAGCCTCAGGTCTTCCCAAAACATCAGAAGAAAATATACATATATGTATGAAGATATAGAGTGGTTTTTGGTCAGCTCTTTTCATCCATTGGCCTGTTCAGGTGTTGATATTTTACTTCTGCCCACCGCAGCCTACAGTATGGGGCAAAGAGTCTGCCAACTTCAGCCACTGGATCTCTTCACGTGAGTGATGGCATTTTGCTCTTGTACATGTGTACATCCACCTAGAAAGAAGTCCAACTCAGTGCCAGGGCTAGTAACCAAATCTTTACTTTCATTTTCATGTTTTATTTATTGTTCCATTGAGTCAATCTGTATTTTCTTTTTTGTGAACAAATGCTCATCACTTATAGATATTTTTGTATTTCCACTTGTATTTTATTTTTTTAATTACTTTTATTATTTCAACGTTTATTGCAAATGTTTGGAAAAACAGAAATACGTTAAAAATATAACAGGCTTGCCAAGGCCAGACCTATTGACTTTGCCAACACTTGCGTTGCCTGGTGTGAGTGAGCGGTACCTTAGCTACAATCGCCTGACCTGAACTGACCTGTTCCAAAATTTTTAATTCTTCACTGAAACCAATGATACAGCAATTCCTCTGGTCTTCTGATGTAGTCAAAGGTTCTGATGCTGTGATCCTTCTAATATGTTACCTTTAAACTGCACCTGCAAAAATTATTGGTGGGCAAGGGCAAGTTTTATTGAAAAAGATTTACAAGAAACTCCTTGAAAGCTGTTGAAAGAAGCATAAATCATAAACTGGTCAAAGTTGAGTTTCATTGATCACCCTGTGATCACCAACACAAACACTGCTAAAAAAATCCACTTCTGCAACCCAAGCCCTCTCAACTTAGTGAAGACATATTTGTTCTTTAATTAGAAAACAAAGAACTTCAGAAAGACAACCGTGGACCATAACCTTACTCTCCACCCTCACTGTCTTGTCTCCCACCTGCCAATGACCAAAAGGAACTGTATACTGTGGCCCCAAAAAAAGCCATCTCACAAAGTCTTGCAAAGCCTCATGCTTAAATTATTCTTATGTCTTGGAAGTGGACATCACATGCATGATAAATGCCACATTGTTTCATGGAGTCACACACACTGCTGTGAAACTAGACCTAGGTAAATATGTTATTACATATTTGTGTTACATGTTATTTTTTAAGATTTAGGAGTCAAACAATTTCACAGAATTTTTGACACTACTCTGTAGGTTTTAAAAGAAATGTCTCAAGGCCAAGAAACATTTGCTCTTCAACCAGTATCTGCCAGTATGTTGCGTGACTTTTGAAGGCACAGTAAACCCTTACATTTAGTTTTCGTCTGAGATTTCACCCAATTACATTTCACAAAAGATGTACAGTTTTTTGTTATTTCCATAAAAAATAGGTGTTGTCAGTGAAAACAATGTGCCCGCCCCATGTGAAACATACCATTATTATGCCTCATTCAAGAACATCTTCGGCTAATCCAAAAATTGCGTGCAACTCCATGCCAGTTTCAAATTTACTCTACACCAGCAAGATATTGGTAAAAAAGGCCACAAAAAACTTCAAGGAAACAAACTGTTATCAGTGATTATTACTGAGGTGTCAGGTCAGTCAGAAGACGTTCTTCAGAGAGGAACTGCTGATGTCTTTTGATGATAACACAAAGTCTTCTCTTACTCCTGACCTCTCAGCAGCATACACAGCACATCTCAGCAGCCTGAGTGGACTCAAAAATTGGACGGGAGTGGAGATGACTCAACAGATCACATCCTTGAGTGCAAACAGCAAACAATTAGTTTCTGTTGGGTCCATTGAATCCCTATGATGTGCAGTGGCAAAAGGGATATCCTTAAGGTGGCCAGCTGCTTAACATCAAGGGCCCTCCGAGCCAACGCCTTGAGCTCCAAAGATACTGGAACGTACTTGATGCACACATTCGTTTTCAGCTGTAGGCGTGTGCCAAACTGTATCACGTCAGATTTTGTAAAAATTACACATAACGTTTTCAAATGTTGTAAATTTAACTTCTTTGCGTATATTTGCATGAAATTTTAACATAATACGCCCCTTTCAAAAGTCACGCATGATATCATTAAGAGTACTAGCTTGAGTAGAAAATTACTCCCACACGACATTTAGTGCTCCAACCAGTCCTCTGCATTATTAAAATTGTGCACATATTTCCCACTCCCGTGTTTGCGGAATTTCACAAATTTTGCTCAGTACAAAATTTGAAAATTTCAGGAGGCCTAATTAAAGTTTTGCACAGGCCTTAACAAAATCTTCCTGTCTGAAGTTACCATAAACGTGCTCCTGATGCTTCGCAGAACAGAATATAAGTGAATCCCACTTGGCTCACCACAAGAACTGCAACAATGTCTATGGTGGGCTTCTAAAGTGTTTGAAAGACCCCTAACACTCTACAATCACACTACCAAATTAGGCTAACATACAAACATATCAATTCTGGATTAACATCCCGGCGGCAGTAAGGATCAAGGCCCAGGTCCTTTGCATAGTCCACAAGTCTAACACAGGATGAGGGACGAGGTTACCTACCCAAAACTATACTCCACCATACATCCAACAGAAACCCGTGCTTGAGAAAGGCAAACGTCCTTACCCACGCGGCTTCTATATGAATAGGAAGAGGAAGATCTCTGGGAGCCTTTGGGACACAGAGTGTGAAATGACATGATCCTTGATTGAGAGCAGAGTCAGATCCATGCATCTCTTAAAAGACCTGAAAACTGCAGTGTTCTTAACCACCTCGACCTTATTCCCCTCACAGGGTAATGAATGAAAAAATATTGACCGAGCTGCTCCAAGCACCAACCAGATTCTGAAGTGTCTGCAGGGTGACTTGCGGCACGGTATAAAACTTCAAAATATAAGAATAAAATAAAAAAACAACATGTCTGATGACTACTACTGTGGAATTTTTCTTTTATTTCACAGACAAATTCCGGTTATGGGTTGCGCGTTTCCATCACGCTATGCATGTTAAGTCGTATTTGCATAGTTTGGGAGGAGGAACATCAATATGCCAATTTTCACTCTATTTATTGGGTCTTCTCAGTGCTGGAAATGGCATGACAGGAGGCTTAGGGGTGGGAAGCATAAGCCTGCACCCCGGTTTTTTTTCGTGCGAGTGGTGTGATCCGTTAGTGCAGGAAGACAGGGATTGGTGGAGGTAGCGAGGGGGTGGGACTGGGAGAGTAGCGCAGGCGCGCAGGGTCTGGTAGGCGGGTCACTTAGGATGGCACGCAGGTCAGGAGCTCGTTAGCTTTTTCTCGCCCTGGGTTGGGGTTTGAGCCTTTGGGTTAGGAGCAATGAGACTCGCTTTTGTGGTCTTCTACCGGCAGGTCTGTTTTTTTTGGTGTGGTTTGGTTATATGGTGGTGGTTAGGTGGTTGTCGCTGACGAGCAGGCGCACATGGAATTAGGTGGGTAGTTGAAAGATGTTGGAAGTTATTTCTTGGGACACTGGTCAGGTTAAGACACAGTTCAGAGTTGCAGGGAAGGGAGGGGTGAGGGCGGGACAATCAGAAAGGCCACAGGAGGACAAGGGTTTCAAAGACATTGCATATGTTGGACAAGTGAAGTTTTGAGTGAGCAAAGATTGGAGAGGTGTGAGTGCAGGGGCATTTAAAGGTTCATTTAGGTGAGTGGGGATGGGGATGGACAGTTGTTACAATGCATTAGTGAGGCCGCATTTGTTAAGTTTGAATGGCTAGATGCCAAGATTTGTACAAGTTAAAAGTTGCACCTGTGTCATTAAAGTGGCCTTTTCCACACTTATACTGTCTCACAGGGTCTTAATTGAGTGCCGTCCCGTCCGAAATTCCCCAGGAACTCACCGCATCTAGGAGGTCTAGACTGATTTTGCAACTAAAAATAACGGAATTGAATGAACCTCAAGTATTTAAGTGCCACTGGTCCAGTTTCATTCATAGTCCTTGAGTGAAGCATGGTCTGGGAGGGACATAATTTGTAGGTGCCACATGATTGGGAAAGGCCATGTCTGTCTCCGGAGTTAAACCAGTAGTAAAGGGCGTGGCCGCATGTCACTTCTGACATCATTTGATGTCTAGTGTCTGATAACTGTACTAGCGAATCACAAAATGGCACCTGGAAAGAGCAATTTCCTAAGTGGTTTCTAGAAAGAACAATTTACAAAATGGCGTCTGGAAAGAAAGGTAGTGAATGACGTGGAAAGAAGTGATTCCCAAAGAGCTTTTTGTAAGAATGAAGCACAGAATTTTGCCAGGAATGAGATGGTCATTAAACGGTATCTGAAAAGAGGGTTACATAAAATGGCACCAAGAAAATGGTCATGAATTGGTATCTGAAAAGAGGGTTACTAAAAATGGCACCCGGAAAGAGATTAAAAAGTGCTTTCTGGAAAGAGGGTAGCAAAATGGAAGCGTCTAAAAAGAACGATTCACAGATTGGCATCTAAAATCTCCTATTTTCACAATGGAGTATAGCAACAAATTCACCAAATTGTGTCTGAAACAAATGCAGAATGATTTCTGGAAATAATACTCTTGCACAAAACTGTGTTTGGAAATAGCTGCATATGAATACAGTAATTCAAACAAGCATTGTCAATGCCAGTAGGTCTGGTGTTGGCTGACTGGCTTTGGCGATGATTATTTTGTCAAGGTTTTTGCAAACCTTTATTGTTGTGGGGCCAGCTAGGCCCTCGTTAACCCTAAAACAAAACACTGGCTGCAAGCAAAATGTTTTTGGATCAAAAACACACACATTGGCATAGCAGACCCTGGCAATCTAGGGATGTGCTCCTAGTGAAATGGCATAATGCTTTGGGTCACAGTGAAGGTGACTTTTCTGTTGTCGGCTGTCCCGCTACCCTATGCTGTATTCTATAGTGAGGTGGATGACAAAGGAAACAGCCACATTACCAGTCCAAAAACTGAATTATATACATAATTTTAGTAAAAACAAAAGGTCCTGGCTACAAACTAAATTATGCTCTTTAGACCTCGTGTGAGGTATGAAAAGTGATGTGTAAATACCATACACTACTAGCTAAAGAAACATTTTCACGGATGGATGCATATCAGCTTTGACACAAATGGTCACAATGTGAGACAGAACTAACCATTTAAAGGTCTTGTTTTTCAATACCATTTATGAGGTAATACATTTTTAACTAAACTGTAGTTCCTTTTATCATTACAAACCAAGTGGCTGATCCACTTACTCAATGTAAGTTGCACAGGTATTTCTAAGGGTTGACAGTAAACATGTCGGAAGCAATGACCTTGGGGAAGGGTGCAGAGGGATAATTTTTTCACTGATACAGGTGACTATGGAGTGAGAGCCTTTGAGGCCTAGGTTTACAGTAAACATTGTGCAATCGGACAGATGCATAGGTCTGGAGTCAGGAAATGATGTTATCAGATGAAAAGGAATTTCAGCCAACACCTCTTGTCAACATTTAAGAAGCCATCTCATATGAACCAGTCACGCGCAACAATAGGAAGTGTTTTGGGGCAGACGAAGGAAGTGCTCCTTTGCATTATTGCATTTAACACTGAAATAATGTAATATATGTGACATTCCAACGTGTATACATACAAAGGTGTGGATTCTGGATATCGACTACAGATTATGTGGGTCAGTAATATTGAGTGACAACATATCGAAAAGTAGGTATGTATAGAATATATATGTATATCTTGAAGGTGCATAGTGTGGAGTTAAGAACAGTAAATCGCGACTTCCCCATGCACACGTATTGTTTGATATTTCGAACCTCGAGATTTTGTCCGCTATATAAGTGTGCCACGATATTCTTGTGCTCAGTATTCCAGTGAACAATTACATACAAGCAGCAGGCGTACAAGCCACAACAGGCGCAGAAAAAGTGCAGCACCGGACGCAGTAGCAGAGACATCCTTTGGGTACACTGCAGGTGTTTATCAATTGATTTTGGTTTTTGGCCTAGGTGAAAATTGTATTACACATTTGAAATTCCTGAATTTTGTCAAATAGAAAACTTACAACATTTCTTGGAATTTCGCATACTCAATTTCGAGTAATTTATGCCTGTAAAAAACACCTGGCACAGACATTGTCTGCACACAGCTGTCTTCAGCAGCTATCACTCGTGTAAGAAAAAATCATACAAGATTCTGGCAAACCACATTTCTTGCTGAAAGTGTCATTTTGCAAATCGTCAAGCATTTTCAGGAGACGCCAGTTTAGCTGTGTGCCTAGAGAAGCCATGGGGTCTTATTGCCTAGTTCTAATAATCAATATGGCTGCGGGTACAGAGCAGGTGTCGGAGAGGAAGTGAGGGAGGCAGTCGAGCCACTCAGAACACATATGTGGCCTGTGCGGGAGATGACTGAGACATGAATGCAAGGGCACAGCTATCAAGAGTGCAGCAGGTGCAGTGGCACCGACGCCCTAGAGCCCTAAATGATGGATGTATTTTGCTGCTCAGCCAATGGGTGGGACATGGGCACATATACATTCTTGCACCAGGGCCCATTGCAACATGGCCAAGCCAATGCATTAATGTTGTGTTTTTATTTTCATTTGGGTGAATGTTTTGATTTTAAAAGTTATCAACTGGTAGTCAGTATATTTACAAGTGGCTCCGAGTGTATTGTCACACGTGAAGAGCTGGAAATTAGCATCGTCGAATATTGCAGAGTACAGCCTGGAACTGCTAAGTTGCTCTTGACAGAAGTTCATAATGCTACATGTGTGATCTCAGTTGATGAGAAATGTAGTTGTTTTAGAAGTGTTGTGCCCTGCCACGTTTCTCAGGTCCATGCATGATGTGCTGCTCAAGTCCAGGGTTTTCTTTGAATTCTGGGGCTTGTAGTCTTATCTATTTGATTATAAAACGGGACTACAAGACCCAGAAAAAAGAAAAAAAAACTGGACTGGACCTAGGAATCTTGACATCTGCGAGGGCTTAGTGTCAATTTCCCCTGGATAATCCCATCTAGGACTTTAACGTGACCACCCTTAATGAGGGCGATGGATGTATTCTGATCAAATCTAAGATAAATGCCCTGATTCAAAGTATGTCAGACTAGGGAATGTAATTACTGCACCCATTAAACACCAGCGCCCCGGGGTGAGCTGTTTATCGGGTGCATTAAATCCCTGCCAATTATGGTTTGTCCTTGGGAATGAGGCATAACGTGAGAGTCTGTATTCATGGCACTACAGTCTGCAAGTATTGCCATTTTACTTGTCTTGAAAACAGTGGGGTGCAATCATGATCATCTAAATTGGATGTCCAATCTCTGAGCAAACTTC
Organism: Pleurodeles waltl; assembly: GCF_031143425.1. Classification (NCBI taxonomy): domain Eukaryota; kingdom Metazoa; phylum Chordata; class Amphibia; order Caudata; family Salamandridae; genus Pleurodeles; species Pleurodeles waltl. Next base: position 662,522,595 of record NC_090451.1, read on the forward strand.
TGCTTGCACATGGATCGGAATTTAACCCCCTAGTCATAAATGATATGCTACCAGAATATTAGTGTGAGATGTCACCTAACACACATATCACATCTACAAAAATATAACCCGATTGCAGTTAATAATAAAAATCTACACCCAAAGGAACAATATTTAGGACACAATATTTATGTCAGATTGATATTTCTGTATATGACATTTTGGCTCAGAATAATCACCATCAGGGTGAATGTTGTGTCATTCTTGCCACTGAGGAGCGTTACCCATTGAAACAACGAAGACACAGCACGGACAACAGCAGTACAAGCTTCACTCACATAAAGAGCAGGTACAGGGCAGGCAATAGCACATTAATAATATCCAACTAGGGCACACCAATGGTAGTTCGTAATCTTCTTGGTCGTTGGAAGTAACAGTTCACAGTAAGTATGAAGAGTCAGTTCTTTATTGTTCCTTCTAATAGTTCATGAAGAAGAATGACATCATAAGTCCAAAGATGCAACAGCCAACACGTGGTTCGTCAACAAACTTTTTCAAGGCCCAAATATAAAAGAGTCTGAAAAGATGTATCATACGGTACTACTGTATGAGCAAAGCATGAATATGTCTCTGTGATAAATAATATGTGAATTCTGTCATAAATGTCCTTCTCAAATCGCTAAATGTATCAAATGACCAATCAAATGACTAGGTCACACCATTGGTGTGCCCTAGTTGAATATTAATATGTTACAAGGTGCCTTTTGATTTTTCAATTGACACATTTGCATTCTTGGTGGCTGTTTGCTCACTAGTGTTGGCACCTGTCAAAGTACTATTACTTATTGGTACACACCAGTTGCTGTATTTTACTTTATCTAGATAATTTGGAGGTGCGAACCTACTACACAGCCACCTTCTTTGTTTTGCTTAATTAGGCAATAGCACAGTATGATTTATTTTCATGCATAGCAAGTAAAGCCCATTCCAGAGTCCAAAATGTACCGAATTTACAGTGAGAGAGTAATCTGCACTCGCACACACAGCACAAGATGAGCACGAGAGCTGCAGAAGCTTAACTTGTGCACACAAACAAGCACCCTATAAGCAGCAGTAGTGCAAGCTTAACACACCACAAATACACACACCCAAAGCAGGTGTTGCATAGATAGCACGCTTTCTTCATGCCACAACACATAGAACAGGTATGTCACTGATAGGAGAAGTGCAAGCTTTTCTGCCCCCCATCGCACACACAAGCGATATGGCAGAGGCAGCAGCAATGGAAGCTTCCTTCATACACTGACCAGTTAGACCTCCACCTAGGCCTCTCACATGCAAGACCAATGCAAGCCTCCTTCAAACAGAGAGAATTGAGGTCTGTGGCAACACCTTCTCAGACATTCAGCATAGGTGTGGAATCATAAACAGGTGCAAGCTTCCCTCGCGCGCAGAACATGTTTTACACAGAGAGACAACAGCCTTGCAAGCTTCCTTCACATAGAGAAGACGTATGTCACGGCGGCAGCTTCCCAGGCATTCAGCATAGGTATGGAATAATAAACAGGTGCAAGCTTCCCTTGCATGCAGAACATGTTTTACACAGACAACAGCCTTGCAAGCTTCCTTCACATGAAGAGCAGGTATGTCTGCGGCAACACCTCCTCAGACATTCACCATAGATCTGGAATCATAAACATAGGTGCAAGCGTCTCTCGCATGCAGAACATGTTTTACACAGACAGACAACAGCTTTGCAAGCTTCCTTCACACAGAGAAGAAGTATGTCGCAGCAGCAGCTTCTCGGGCATTCACCATAGATATGAAATCATAAACATAGGTGCAAGCTTCCCTTGCGTGCAGAACATGTTTTAGACAGACAACAGCCTTGCAAGCTTCCTTCACATAGAGAAGCCATATGTCGCGGCGGCAGCTTCTCGGGCATTCAGCATAGGTATGGGATAATAAACAAAGATGCAAGCTTCCCTTGCATGGAGAACATGTTTTACACAGACAATAGCCTTGCAAGATTCCTTCACATGAAGAGCAGGTATGTCTGTGGCAACACCTTCTCAGACATTCACCATAGATATAGAATCATAAACATAGTTGCAAGCTTCCCTTGCATGCAGAACATGTTTTACATAGACAACAGCCTTGCAAGCTTCCTTCAAATAAAGAGCAGGTACGTCTGCGGCAACACCTTCTCATACATTCACCATAGATATGGAATCATAAACATAGGTGCGAGCTTCTCTTGCATGCAGAACATGTTTTACGCTGACAGACAACAGCCTTGCGAGCTTCCTTCACACTGAGAAGAGGTATGTCGCGGCGGCAGCTTCTCAGGCATTCAGCATAGGTATGGAACAATAAACAGAGGTGCAAGCTTCTCTTGCATGCTGAACATGTTTTACACAGACAACAGCCTTGCAAGCTCCCTTCACACAGACAGGAGTTATGTCTGCGGCAGCAGCTTCTCGATATTCAGCATAGGTATGGAACAATAAACAGAGGGGCAAGCTTCTTTCTTATGCAGAACATGATTTACACAGACAACAGCCTTGCAAGCTTCCTTCACATAAAGAGCAGGTACGTCTGCGGCAACACCTTCTCAGACATTCACCATAGATATGGAATCATAAACATAGGTGCGAGCTTCTCTTGCATGCAGAACATGTTTTACACTGACAGACAACAGCCTTGCGAGCTTCCTTCACACAGAGAAGAGGTATGTCGCGGCGGCAGCTTCTCAGGCATTCAGCATAGGTATGGAACAATAAACAGAGGTGCAAGCTTCTCTTGCATGCAGAACATGTTTTACACAGACAACAGCCTTGCAAGCTCCCTTCACACAGACAGGAGTTATGTCTGCGGCAGCAGCTTCTCGATATTCAGCATAGGTATGGAACAATAAACAGAGGTGCAAGCTTCTTTCTTATGCAGAACATGATTTACACAGACAACAGCCTTGCAAGTTTCTCCACAGAGAGGAGGTATGTCTGCAGCAGCAGTTTCTTAGGCATTGAGCATAGGTATGGAATAATAAAGAGAGATGCAAGCTTCCTTCGCATGCAGAACATGTTTTACACAGATAACAGCCTTGCACGCTTCCTTCACAGAGAGAAGGTATGTCTCCAGCAGCAGTTCCTCAGGCATTTAACACTGATATGGAATCTTCAAAAGAGGTGCAAGCTTCTCTTGCATGCAGAACATGTTTTACACAGAAAACAGCATTGCAAGCTTCCTTCCCACAGTAAGGAGGTATGCTTGCGTCAGCAGCTTCTCAGGACTTCAGCATAGATATGGAATCATAAACAGAGGTGCAAGCTTCCCTTGCATGCAGAACACGATTTACACAGACAAAAGCCTTGCAAGTTTCTCCACAGAGAGGAGGTATGTCTGCAGCAACAGCCTCTCAGGCATTCAGCATAGATATGGAACAATAAAGAGAGGCGCAAGCTTCCCTCGTGTGCAGAACATGTTCTACACAGACAACAGCCTTGCAAGCTTCCTTCACAGAGAGAAGGTATTCCTGAGGCAGCAGGTTCTCAGACATTCAGCATAGACATGGAATCATAAACAGAGATGCAAGCTTCCCTCATATGCACAACATGTTTTACAGAGACAGGCAACAGCCTTGCAAGCTTCCTTCACAGAGAGAAGGTATGCCTGCGGCAGCAGGTTCTCAGACATTCAGCATAGATATGGAATCAAAAACATAGGTGCAAGCTTCCCTCATATGCACAACGTGTTTTACACAGACAACCGCCTTGCAAGCTTCCTTCACACAAAGAGGAAGAATTTTGCGGAAGCAGCTTCTCAGGACTTCAGCATAAATATGGAATTATAAACAGAGGTGCAAGCTTCCCTTGCATGCAGAAAATGTTTTACACAGACAACAGCCTTGCAAGTGTCCTTCACAAAGAGAGGAAGTATGTTTGCGGCAGCAGCTTCTCAGGCATTCAGCATAGGTGTGGAATCATAAACTGAGGTGCAAGCTTCCTTCGCATGCAGAACATGTTTTACACAGACACAGCCTTGCAAGCTTCCTTCACAGAGAGAAGGTATGTCTGTGGCAGCAGCTTCTCAGACAGTCTGCATAGATATGGAATCATGAACAGAGGTATAAGCTTCTCTCATATGCACACCATGTTTTACACAAACAACTGCCTTACAAGCTTCTTTTATAAATAGAAAGTCTGGCACAGACTTTAGATGGCCAAACTTCTAACCACACTCAGCAGGTATGGCAGAAACAGCAGCCATGCAAGGTTTGCTTACGTGCAGAACAGATAATACATGGACAGCAGTTTAGGTGTTCCCCACATTAGAACTGTTTTATCAAAGGCACTCACAGTGCAAGGTTTTACGCAGGTCACAATTTCCACTTTGCCACCTTAACTGGCCTACTTTAGGGAAACAATGTAAGATTGCCAGATGACTCCATGTCATCACGTTTCAGGCCTGAGTTCACCTCTGACAAATTACTGCTTTTAGGTGTGATGATCCAAGTGGTCAAGTTGAAATAAGCAAGACTACAACTCCCAGAGTGCATCAGTTTGGAGACAGAAATCTCAGGACTGGAAAATTGTGTCTCTGTGTCATGGAATAATCTGATATTCTTACCTACATAGTCACCCTAAAACCACTTCTTTGCTTTACTGAAGCTGCACGAAAATTATAAGGCTGCTTAGGGGCATTAATGCACACATTTTCCCTTGTGAAACCTGCAATTTTGAGCTCTCTTCTTTGGGTTGGACTAATCAGGATACAGGACAAAGCAATAGTCTGACTAAACACAGGGAATTAGTTTATTTACACTGCCAGCACACTGTGTAAACACATTTAATGTAATACAACACAGAGTATGCATACACGTTACATTAGCTGCATAGTCCAGAAAAGAACAGTCAACATGATTGCTAGAAAGTATTTTGCCCTGCTAAGCAAGCCAGCAGGAACTGGTAGAGTGCCATTCCAAAAAGTTATTACAGCCAGGTTGCAAATCTACAAATAATTTCAAATGTGTTGTCTGCGTTAGCACACGTTCCCTGCTGGACCAGAGTTTGCTCAGTTGTGTTTGTGCTGTAGTGGTTAGCACTGCCGGCAGGTTTGCCAGGCTGTGTGTGTGCTGCAGTAATTAGTGCAGTCTCAAGAGAGATTGGTATGTTCAGATCGAGTTTCAGTGGTTGGTCTAGCTGGTGTAGACTGCATGGTTGTGTGTGTGCTGTAGCGATTAGTGCAGCTCGATGTTGCTGGAAGAGACTTTGCATGGTTGTGTGTGCTGTAGTGATTAGTGCAGCTTGATGCTTCTAGATGAGAATTTGCGTGGATGTGTGTGTGCTGTAGTGATTAGTCTAGCTGGAGTAGACTTTGCTCGGTTGTGCGTACAGCAGTGATTAGTGCTTCTGGATGCTGCACGACGAGAGTTTGCTTGGTTGCCTGCACTCTGGTGGTTAGTGCTTCTGAATGAGAGTTTGCTGAGGTGCGTTTGTGCTATGGTGATTACTGCTCCTGGAAGAATTTGCATGTTTATGTTCATTCTGCAGTGATTAGTGCTGCTGGAAGAGGGACTGTCCTGCTTTGCTGTATTATTTAGTGCTGCTGGATACATTTGACTAAGGACAGCTCGTGTTGTAGTGGTTAGTGCTGTTGGAAGTGAGTATGCTTGGTTGTGTTTGTGCTGCAGTGAAATGTGCTGCTGGAGTGGAGTTTGCTCAGTTCTGCAGCGTTAATTAGTTGTGCTGGATGAAGGTTTACTGCTTTCAGCTCGTGCTGTGGTAGTTAGTTCTGTTGGTAGAGTTTTTTCAGTTGTGTTTGTGCTGTAGTGACTAGACCTGCTGGTAGACTTTACACAGTTGTGTTTGTGCTGTAGTGATTAGCGGTGCTAGATGGGAGTTTGCTCACTTCTGCAACATTAATTACTACTGCTGGATACAATTTACTCAGTCCTGCTAGTGTTGTAGTGGTTAGTGCGGCTGGAGATAGTTTGCTAGGCTGTGTTTGTTGCACAGTGGTTAGTGTTGCAGGAGATAGTTTGCTCGGTTCTGTTTGTGCTGTAGCAATTAGTGCTTCTGGAGGACAGTTTACTCAGTTGTGTTTGTTGTGCAGTGGTTAGTGCTGCAGAAGATAGTTTGCTCAGTTGTTTGTTGTGTAGTGGTTAGTGCTGCAGGAGATAGTTTGCTTGGTTCTGTTAGTGCTGCAGGAGATAGTTTGCTCGGTTGTGTATATTGTGTAGTGGTTAGTGCTGTAGGAGATAGTTTGCTTGGTTGCGTTTGTTGTGCAGTGGTTAGTGCTGCAGGAGATAGTTTGCTCGGTTGAGTTTGTTGTGCAGTGGTTAGTGCTGCAGGAGATAGATTGCTCGGTTGCGTTTGTTGTGCAGTGGTTAGTGCTGTAGGAGATAGATGGCTCTGTTGTGTTTGTTGTTTAGTGGTTAGTGCTGTAGGAGATAGTTTGCTTGGTTGCGTTTGTTGTGCAGTGGTAAGTGCTGCAGGAGATAGTTTGCTTGGTTGAGTTTGTTGTGCAGTGGTTAGTGCTGCAGGAGATAGATTGCTCGGTTGCGTTTGTTGTGCAGTGGTTAGTGGTGCAGGAGATAGATGGCTCTGTTGTGTTTGTTGTGTAGTGGTTAGTGCTGCAGGAGATAGTTGCTAGGTTGAGTTTGTTGTGCAGTGGTTAGTGCTGCAGGAGATAGATTGCTCGGTTGCGTTTGTTGTGCAGTGTTTAGTACTGCAGAAGATAATTTGCGTGGTTCTGTTAGTGCTGCAAGAGATATTTTGCTTGGTTGTGTTTGTTGTGTAGTGGTTAGTGCTGCAGGAGATAGTTTGCGCAGTTGCGTTTGTTGTGCAATGGTTAGTGCTGCAGGAGATAGTTTGCTCGGTTGCGTTTGTTGTGCAGTGGTTAGTGCTGTAGGAGATAGATGGCTCTGTTGTGTTTGTTGTGCAGTGGTTGGTGCTGCAGGAGATATTTTGCTCGGTTGTGTTTCTTGTGTAGTGGTTAGTGCTGCAGGAGATAGATGGCTCTGTTGTGTTTGTTGCGCAGTGGTTAGTGCTGCAGGAGATAGATGGCTCTGTTGTGTTTGTTGTGCAGTGGTTAGTGCTGCAGGAGATAGTTTGCTCGGTTGTGTTTGTTGTGCAGTGGTTTGTGCTGCAGGAGATCGTTTGCTCGGTTGCGTTTGTTGTGCAGTAGTTAGTGCTGTAGGAGATAGATGGTTCTTTTGTGTTTGTTGTGCAGTGGTTAGTGCTGCAGGAGATATTTTGCTCGGTTGTGTTTGTTGTGTAGTGGTTAGTGCTGCAGGAGATAGTTTGCTCGGTTGTGCTGTGGTTAGTGCTGCAGGAGATACTTTGCTCGGTTGCGTTTGTTGTGCATTGTATAGTGCTGCAGGAGATAGTTTGCTCAGTTGTGTTTGTTGTGTAGTGGTTAGTGCTGCAGGAGATAGTTTGCTCGGTTGTGTTTGTTGTGCAGTGTTTAGTGCTGCAGGAGATAGTTTGCTCGGTTCTGTTAGTGCTGCGGGAGATAGTTTGCTCGGTTCTGTTTGTTGTGTAGTGGTTAGTGCTGCAGGAAATAGTTTGCTCGGTTGCGTTTGTTGTGCAGTGGTTAGTGCTGTAGGAGATAGATGGCTCTGTTGTGTTTGTTGTGCAGTGGTTAGTGCTGTAGGAGATAGATGGCTCTGTTGTGTTTGTTGTGCAGTGGTTAGTGCTGCAGGAGATAGTTTGCTCGGTTGTGTTTGTTGTGTAGTGGTTAGTGCTGTAGGAGATATTTTGCTCAGTTGTGTTTATTGTGTAGTGGTTAGTGCTGCAGGAGATAGTTTGCTCGGTTGTGTTTGTTGTGCAGTGTTTAGTGCTGCAGGAGATAGTTTGCTCGGTTCTGTTAGTGCTGCAGGAGATATTTTGCTATGTTGTGCTTGTTGTGTAGTGGTTAGTGCTGCAGGAGATAGTTTGCTCGGTTGCGTTTGTTGTGCAGTGGTTAGTGCTGTAGGAGATAGATGGCTCTGTTGTGTTTGTTGCGCAGTGGTTAGTGCTGTAGGAGATAGTTTGCTCGGTTGTGTTTGTTGTGCAGTGGTTAGTGCTGCAGGAGATAGATGGCTCTGTTGTGTTTGTTGCGCAGTGGTTAGTGCTGCAGGAGATAGATGGCTCTGTTGTGTTTGTTGTGCAGTGGTTAGTGCTGCAGGAGATAGTTTGCTCGGTTGTGTTTGTTGTGCAGTGGTTTGTGCTGCAGGAGATCGTTTGCTCGGTTGCGTTTGTTGTGCAGTGGCTGGAGGACAGTTTGCTCAGCGGTATTTGCGCTGTACTGAATAGTGTTGTGAGGAAAGTGTGCTTAGTTCTGCTACATTAACTAGTGCAGCTGGAATAAGTTTCCTCCATCTAGCTGGTTCTGCAATAGTTAGTGCTGCTCGAAGAGGGCTTGCCCAGTTGTGTATGTGGTATAGTGGTTAGTGCTGCTGGAGGGGATTTGCTTAGTTCTGTTACATCAAGTAGTGGTGCTGGTTACAGTTTTACTCAGTTTGTTTAGTGCTGTAGTTGTTTAGTATTGCTGGTTGTTTTTGTGCTGTAATAGTGCTGCTGAAGGCCGAGTTTGCTCAGTTTACAGTGTGTCGTAGCGGTGAGTGCTGCTGGAAGAGCTTGCTTGGTTGTGTTTGTGCTGTAGTGATCAGCGATGCTGGACAGGAGTTGGTGCAGTTCTCTTGTGCGGTGGTAAGCTGTGCTGCTCTGGGAGTGTTGGCTCATTTCTGCTTGTGCTGGAGTGGTCGGTGCTGCTAGAACAGAGTTTGCCCGCTGTAAACCTGCAGGCAGTTAGCACGGAGCATGTCATTTATTCATGAACCAATACCATGTGCAATTAGTGAATGGGCAACCACCACCAGGAGTTGGGTGCAAACTTTAATTATTACTTGAAACACAAGAGGAGTGCAAGTAAACTACGGTGGCAAAGACTTAGGGGGAACTACAGCTAACATTCTATAGTTTAACAACCTGGCTTAAGGAGTTTTCAAGTTCCTTTTTCATGTGGGTGGCTCACTTAGCAGCAAAGTCACCCTAATGTTGCTCCTATGTGTGTGTGGGTGGGGCGTGAGAGAAAACAAAAACAAAAATGAGGACAATAAAACAGAAGTATGGCCAGCATGAAAAAGTGCCCAACAAGTGTTCAGCAAAACACCCAAGAATTTTTTAAAAGTTTGAAATCAGAGAAACAAAAAGTAGGAGGCACCCTAAAAAAACACAACCTGGATTTAATCAGTCATCACATATTTCTTTAAAATGATAGGACATGAAAAACGTCAAATAATCTGATATTCATTCTTTTTAATTGTGCACCCATTTTTATTAAAGTACCACCGCCGACACGTGTTTCGCTGCTCTTGTCACTTGTTCTCATAGGGTTCTGAGAGTTGGTCAATCAACGTTTATCTAGACACATTTTTTCAAAATATTGTCATCTATTAACGTTGGATGACTGGTTCTTCAAGAAAGTATTTTGGAGACACAAGGAAAGCTTTGAGTGTGTACAGTTTAAAAGTCTTATGTTCAGTTTAGTAGAATATTGACCATTCAATCGACTAAAATATGTGAGCAGTCTCTTCAGTGATCAAAGCTGCCTAAAAAATCACACACATACAAGCAACTATTTTCTTCATGATTTTATATAGTGCAAACTAGGACTAAAGTCACTCAAGCACTTTCCACGAGGTCCACAATAGGTTACATGTTTAGGCATGGACAATGCTCAGCTTGTAAAAGAAAGAGAGTAGGTACCTGAAGGTCTTCTCAGAAGCTGGTGACCAGTGAAATTAGACGTCGTTTCACCTAATGCCAAGGCAGGTAGTCTTAAATCCATCTAATGGCTCTTTTATCCACTACCAGACACTCCCTGCCCCTTCATCTCACTCTGGCCAGTACTCCTTTCTACCTTAGTGGTAGTTTGGATTCTTTCCGGTGCTTAATTTGTAAATATAAACGTGCCGTGCCCAAACCTCTCCTATGAAACACGTGGCTGCTGCAATTACATGTGTGAAAGCAGAATACTGAGGCAGAGTGATCCTGAAGCCATCTCGGGCCTCTTTAATCCATTTACAGCCACTCCCTGCCCCTTCAGCTCACTCTTGCAGCTTTCTGCTCTCTCCCTTTCAACACCTTTTCGTTTTTCTCTTCCTCCGCCTGTCCCATATGTGTCTTTTGCTCGCAGCAAATGCCTGATGCAGAAAACTAAGCTCCGGCCCTCCAAAATAAGTACCGGTGTTCCGCACCGGAAAAAACAAGCACAAATTAAGCACTGATTCATTCTCTACCTCAATCTTTACAATTGTGTGTTGTTCCCTCTTTTGCTCTCGGTAAATATTTAATGTAGAAAAATAAGTACTGGTGGTCCACAACGACAACCACCGGCTGAAATTAAGCGCTGCATAGAGAGATGAAGTGATTTGCCCAGAATAACAGTATATTGAACAGAGACCGCAGTTCGAACCTGGTTCGCTAGGGCCAATGTGGCAGCTGTAGCCAAAACCATGGTGAAAGAGGACAAAGTTAATTTTTCTTTTAAGGAACATAGGGTGTGACATACAGAGGTAATTAAAGCCTGTGAATCGCGCCATCATAAGATTTGCAACCACAGAATACCTTTTTGGTGTTTACAAAAGCAGTTTTAGGAGATGTTAGTGTCTTTCTCGCTCGTAAAAGGGGTTTTCCGATCCTGTCTGAACTGGAAACAGGAATGTGTATGAAGGGCACCTCAGCTCCTGTGTGCATTCCGAAGAGCAATGTAGCATTAGTGTGTGACGCAATTGCAATCCCTAACTGTTGATTAACCGTGGATTAAACACCTCTTACACCTCAAAGAGGGCGGAATCTAACTGGCAAAGGGGAAGCTATCAGGTGAGAAAATGCCCAACTTTGGCAATGGTGGTGCCCAGTGCGACAATCTTTTTGGCACCCCCTTCCCCATAACCTCCTGCACCCCGGCTTCACTCATTACACTGCCACCCTCTAACAGAGCTCCTCATCTCTCCATAGCCAGGGCCACTGGAATTATGTGGCATGAGGGTGCCAAATTATGCGGCATGAAAGGCAAATTATGCAGCATAATGCAGCACACTTTGAAATAATATTCCTTCATTGTTCTACATTTTTAAACTTGATAACACCATCTGAGCACTGGTTGCACCTCATTAGTACCATTTTAATACCCAAACGTAGCAATAAGCAACAAAATGGTCACCAGGCCAGTTTTGCAAAGGGTCTTTTACTGGACGGTAACAAGTGTTGCTGCACTTTAAGTAACTTTTGAACCGTTTGAGCAAGAATTTTTTTTTTGTTAAAATCTGCAGATTATGTGGCACATGATGGAATATGTGGCAAATGCAGAAAATCTGTATTTATACACAAATTGCTGTGGCCACACAATCGCATGAATGCAGTGGCCCTGTCCATAGCCCTCCCTTCCCCATACATTTTTTTTGTTATATAGTACTACTCATAGCTCATTGAAACTGAGTTCCGTGATCTGCATGATACACGTTATTTACAGCAGGCACATTAACCCACTGCCCCACTTCATGCTGAGTCAAAGCTTCCACTAGACAAAACTCAGAAACTCCAGCGTCTCTCCAGCAGGAACATTGTTCACTATAGTTATCTTGACATTTTTACGGTTGCCGTAAAACTGCTAGACATACAAGGAACTCAACAGCAGGTTCTTTTAATCCCAGTAGAGATTTTGACATATAGTGCCCCCCTGCCTCCCACCCCAAGGTCAGCGCCACCCTAAAGCTGGCTCTGGTGGGACAAGTGCCTCTCAAGCAATTGTGACGACTACCTCGGGGAGGGAACAACAGATCTCCAGAAGACCACTCAATGTCTGCTCTCCCCAATGTCTTCCCAAATACCAAACTAATAACAAAAAGCATTTGAAATACAATGGGTCTCTCATTTGTTGGACTTAGAGCTATTAGTGTTGTAAAGTCGTAACTGGACTTTTATTGCAACGTAAAATGAAAATGAAAACCAATACAGTTTTACATAAGCGACCCAGTTTAAAGCACCACGCCATGAGCGTGAAGGAGCACACAAAATGAAACAGACATTTGCTTGCAGTCAAATGTATTGGCAAATGTGCCGCGAGATCGCGCTGCATAGGAAATAAAAAGAAAAAGTAGTCCAGGAACCATGCTGAAAACACGGAGCCTTGTATGTTTGCAGTAGTTTGCAGGTGTGCTCGAGGAGGGCTACAAGGCTAAACACCGGAAAAGGCACAACGTATGCATATCTTTCACAAATAAAATCAAACGATTTTTAAAAGGCAAGCCCACGAACTAAATAAACTGATGGGCGTGCGGTGGCCGTGGTTAAAAGCCCACAGAGAGATTACAGCAGGCTAGAGTGCTTGCACGCTCGACGCCAAAAAAGCAGCGCAAGTCTTTTTTGTAGACACGGGCTTCTTCAAGCAAAAAAAATTGCAATTGCAGTCAGTCACAGGGGTTCACAAAAAGCGACCTGCCTTATTAATATTCATTAGGGGATTAATTTATAAACCCCCTGTAAACGTAAAATGTGTGATGCGACCTGTTAGTGTAAGGTCACATCACAAATTGTATCCCCCTTCCAAACCAGTCCTGGTTTGTAAATGGCCCCTTCATCCTCCATAGAATAGGGACTGTAATGACTGAGATTTGCTTGCCTGCTACCAATTTGCATACAGACTCCCTCTGGCACTTAATTTATCTATATAAAAAATAAATAATAAGCATAGGCGTCCAAAGTGCTTCTTGGGTGCCAGCTTCAGGGGCTGCTGAATGCGGGGATTGCGGAATACCAAGGCTGCTGAGTTTTGATTTGACGTCATGTTTCTTTCTTCCAGCAGTCCCCACTTCCACTCTTGCAGGTTATTCCCTCATCCATCCTGTCTACCTTTGTCACCGCCTTTCTCTCTCTGATTCTTTCTTGTTCTGGATCAAGATCTGATGACGAAAATACTTGTTGATCAAAAATGAGTGCTGGTGCTTACCACTGACAATCACCGGCACAAATTAGGCACCGCTTCCTTTATCATACTGTCTCGGTCTTCCTAAAACATTATTTATGAACGGGCAGCCAGACCTGGGGAAGACACACAATGAACCCCAAACATATGATGCTGGAAGCTGGAAAACATGGAGTTACAGAACGATTGAAGTGTCCAATGGAAGATACCACAGCTTTGAGGCATACTGTGAACCCCTAGAGTGGACACATAGGCTCCCACCCGGTACCGCCTGTGGCCGGTTGCAGCCTGTATCCTCTCTAAGCAGAGCACAAGATGTGCAGAAGTCCTGGGTGCAAATAGTTTCTGTAAATCAGGAAGGAGGGATTGATAGTTGTGCTTTCAGAAATTGTGTTGGGTTTAGAAACATAGGGAAAACTTTTCAGAACAAGCAATGACGAAACAAATTGGTTTGTACTGTGCAGGCACAGAACTACATATATACAAGCAGCCAGGCACACAGCCTATCAACTGTACAAATACCTTTACACAAAGAAGGGAAGTAAAGACATCTGTGCACAACAAACATGTAGCAGTTGGCAGCTAGAAACTAATGTACATACAGACATATAGGCAAATAGATACTTGTGCCTGTACAGCAACATAGTATCTGTGCCAAGAACACAGACCATGGTGTTCTGTGATAAAGATCTTTGGACAAATCCTACTCTGCCTGCTCCAATCTCTCTGAATCCCTAAATACAAGCTCGCTCAATCCCTCTGAAAGTCTCCTGTGTCTAGCTGTGTCTTTCATGGGTCTGCGAGAGCCCGCTCGCCTTCCTTTGTTTAGCTCCTATTGTCAATTTTTCAGTGACCGGGACTCTCCGTTGCCGTAAACCCTTCAGGCTGTCTTACTATAACTCCCCAGTTTCTTCCCATATCAATTTCTATTTGTGATCCAGGCCCCCCGCAACTTGGGATATGTCTGAACTGATCAGACCAGAAACCACTAACCACAGAAAACAACAAGCCTGACATGATGTTCTCAGCTCAAAGAGCAGATCTAACTTTCACTCCTCATGATAAGACCTGGTAGTGAAAAACAAATGCCGAAGGTACATCGCGGACAGAATAAATCACGGTAGCATAAACTTAGATCTGGTAACGCGATGTCCCTGGTGGTGCCTGATATTAAAGGGAGAGACGCAGACTACCTTGGTTACCTTGAGCCAATAATTCGGCAACCTCCTAGTACTGGGACAGGAAGTGTTAAAGCAGATCCCTTCAACTTTAGTCACATTACACCGGGTGGATTCAATTTGGGATGCCCAACTAAGGATTTCAGAGCTGTCAAACTGGAAATTGGTAAAATACCACTTGACTTGGGCTCAGGGTATTTCAAAGGACGTCCGGCGTGATGGGCTTACAGCAGTAGAGAGCCTAAGCATTTAATGACCGGAAGTGCACAGTAAGCATTCCACTTTTTACCAGAGTAGAAGCATAGACCAGTCGCAGTCACATGACCAACACTAAAGTAAGTGGCAACTGAACAATTCATGATATTTAGTTATTGGTCCTCCTCTAAATGTGGAACTGTTGCTAATTCAACGCGGAAGCTTGTGCATTAATAATTCAGGCCTAAAAATCAGGAAACCACTTTTTAAGCTAAAGGGTTGGAGAATCAGTTATCACATTGGTTACCACACTGAAGGGAGAACTTCACAACTGGACTGATACCAGCAGAAACCTTTCAACATGAACTAAAGCATTAATGAATCTCACACTGTTCAAAGAACTTGCACTCTGAAACAGCCTCTTGCCCAAGAAATATTAATGCATTGCTCATCCTTCCATGTGTCCCCAACTTGCCCTTGCCAGACCCTTCCTTCCTGAGGTCAAAAGCATAGCGGCATCACCAGCACATCTCTATTGACTTCCTACCTTTGGTGTATGAGTTTAGTCCAGACCCTCCCAGGTACGGTAAGTACCAGAATTTGGCCCTCATCACTCTTATGAAGAAGTGTCCTCAAGGTTTGACACCTCTGTTCTTCAAAATACACGAGCTTCCAGACAGCACAAAGGTGGTTTGCAGAGTTTGAAGCGGTCACTCCCCACCCTACTCCTTGGATATGTTCTTATCCTTCAGGAATCAGATAGGCGCATACATGCAGAAATTCTCTCCATCCTGCCCCATCTGGATATTCTCTCTTGTTCTCTTCTACAAAAATACAAACCCTGGTGGTACTGTAAACCAAGTAGAGAGCATCCACCCAGGAGTAGCTTTGGCCTACCTCTGAAGGCACTGCTAACCAACCACAGAATACTATGTGGTGTCCACCTAGGATCAGCAATGGCCTACCCTGGAGGCTTTGCCAACCAACCACAGAATACTATGTGGCATCCACCTGGGATCAGAAATGGCTTGCCCCTGGAGGCTTTGCTAAGCAACCAGCGAATACTATGTGGCATCTACCCAGGAGCAGCAATGGCCCTACTCCTTGAGGCAGTGATAAGCAACAGAGAATACTAGGTACACCCTAGGTGCCATTGAAGCCCAACACCTGAAGACACGGTTGACCAATAAGAGAATCCTACATGGGTTCTATCTACAACCAGTCATAGTACAAACTCTGAGAAGACTATTCAAGAGTAGCAGGAACCAACACATAAGAATGGGCATTATATTTATCAGCCTAAGAATTAGTGGTGCAGTTGAGTTTCCACTACCCTTCTCTTACAAAAGTTTTTCTACCCAACCAAAGGAGGTGACAGTGGATGACGCTGGTATGGCTCAAGCATTACAAATCACATCTGCTTACACAAAACTTCCAGATACCTCTGTTCACAACTTCTTTGCATATGGAAATTCAGATCTAGCGGCCGAGCCTTCTCCTACAACTCTCCTTATGCGTGGAACAACTTGCCACTACACATCAGAGCCTCCTCCTCACTTCTTGAATTCCGTTAGAAGATTAAATCCTGGATTCTCGATTAGCCCCACAAGGTCCTAGCTGTGCCTAGAATCACACCTTCTCAGCACCTGGGTTCTCTCGTGCGTAATAGTGTGCTCTACAAATCTTCATAACAAGGCCACTGCCTCTCCTTCTAAGCCCCTGCGCTCACCAGTCAGCGAGGTACAAATGTTTTGTGGAAGATAATTCTAACAATGAGGTTTTCCATCGGTCCCTGCCTTTTGGCCTTTTACACCACCTCCATCCCACTTTGGTGCTTTGACGAAGTCTTGCAAATACATAAAGGGCATTAAGGCAACCACTATAACAGAAAAAGAGGTGACAAACACAGTTCTATTTTGTAAGAATTTGATGCACCTCACGAGGTTTTGTTTTTGAATACTTCTACCCAGTGTTTGATGAATATGATTTTGTTCATACAAATTAACTTTATTAGATTAATCCTCTACTGCCAGTGCCACTGGAATTATGCAATTGTGCTGTGATTTTCACACAATTATTGATTTGCAGCATTTGCCACATTATCGATCATCTGCCACATATTCTGTAGAATTTATCAAAAAAACATTTTGTTTCTAGCTCAGACAGTTCAAACGTTACTAAAAATGCAGCAACAAGTGTTGCAGCGTGCTGGAAGACCCTTTGGAATCCTGGACTGGTCACCTTTCTGTTGCTTATTACTGTATATAGGCATTAAACTGGTACTAATGGGGTACACCCAATGCCCAGACATCGTCACAAAGTGTAAAAATGGCAAAATAATGAAGTTATACTATTACAAAGTTTTGCATTATTTGTCTTTTCTTGCCGCATAATTTACTCAGCCCCTGCCACATAAGTTGGCCCTCTCCTGCCACATAATTACAGGGGCTCTTTAAATCCCTTTTGCTAACCGGCGCTGGAGCGAAGAGAAGACAGCCACCCCTACTGCTTGATGGCTGCGCATTCGCAGACTTTTCTGTGGAAAATGCAAATCCCTTAGTTACCTCCAGCTTTTGGGCGTTCTGCAAATTTAGAATATTACAGTCTGATTCTGCAACGCAGCTTCTTGGCACACTTTATTGGGAAGCCGGATGCCTTGCGCGTACGCTCCATGCGACCTCTGCGTCCCCCGCGCGGTCCACGCACAAGTGCCACTCTGCTCACTGGGCGCACCCCACGAGGTGGCGAGCAGCCGTCACTAGAAGTTGTCCTAACCTTATTTTATTGGCCAGCTTCCCCCGGAATCCCTGTCTCCCTTTCCGGGTCAGTGTTCCGTGATCGGTCTCCCAATAACTAGACCGCCACGGAACACTACATCCCTCCCCGACTGGATCAAAAGTTATTATGCACACAAAGTCCTTCAGTTTTTGGCTGGGTGGCAGATTGGGTCTTCAACTGTACCTCCCCTACTGGGATCTGGCCTCACTGCACTGAGTCACTGGGGTGGCACTCACTGATTGTCTTAAACAGCCTGGTCCAGCCGCCAATGGCAGTTCACTCTCACGATCTTGTTCAGGGCTCTCGGTGGTCGACCAGTCAGGGGGAATTGATCCTCCGCTTCCTGATCTCCGGGATGTTCCACAAACGTTGCTTTCTTAAACCACGCGATCACTCCCTTTCTCTGCTGTCACCATGGTCCTGGACACACCAGTCACTGTCCACACTCCGGGTTCATAGGGTGTGTGGAATTTCCATCCACGTTTTCCGATCTGATCACCTGGTCGGCGATGCAAATGTCTCTTATCCCAGGCCCGCCTTCTTCTGCTCACCTTATCATTGACTTCTTTCCTCTTGGCTTGTGTCTGCTTAGGGTGATAAGGGATGGGTTTCCACCCGGGGGCAGTGGGGATGGTGTCTCGCCTCGGTCCGGCAAGCATCAGCGATCACGGAATCTGACCAGTTATGCAGTGAGGGGTTCCTCTGTATTCTCGTACAAATCGGTGAAGACTGAGTTCCGGGTGTAGGAAGTTGGCTCTGTATGTGCTATTTCAAAGTAAGGAATAGCATACACAGAGTCCAAGGGTTCCCCTTAGAGGTAAAATAGTGGTAAAAATAGATAATACTAATGCTCTATTTTGTGGTAGTGTGGTCGAGCAGTAGGCTTATCCAAGGAGTAGTGTTAAGCATTTGTTGTACATACACATAGACAATAAATGAGGTACACACACTCAGAGACAAATCCAGCCAATAGGTTTTTATATAGAAAAATATCTTTTCTTAGTTTATTTTAAGAACCACAGGTTCAAATTCTACATGTAATATCTCATTCGAAAGGTATTGCAGGTAAGTACTTTAGGAACTTCAAATCATCAAAATTGCATGTATACTTTTCAAGTTATTCACAAATAGCTGTTTTAAAAGTGGACACTTAGTGCAATTTTCACAGTTCCTAGGGGAGGTAAGTATTTGTTAGGTTAACCAGGTAAGTAAGCCACTTACAGGGCTTAGTTCTTGGTCCAAGGTAGCCCACCGTTGGGGGTTCAGAGCAACCCCAAAGTCACCACACCAGCAGCTCAGGGCCGGTCAGGTGCAGAGTTCAAAGTGGTGCCCAAAACACATAGGCTAGAATGGAGAGAGGGGGGTGCCCCGGTTCCGGTCTGCTTGCAGGTAAGTACCCGCGTCTTCGGAGGGCAGACCAGGGGGGTTTTGTAGGGCACCGGGGGGGACACAGGTCCACACAGAAATTTCACCCTCAGCAGCGCGGGGGCGGCCGGGTGCAGTGTAAAAACAAGCGTCGGGTTTTCAATGTTAGTCTATGAGAGATCTCGGGATCTCTTCAGCGCTGCAGGCAGGCAAGGGGGGGATTCCTCGGGGAAACCTCCACTTGGTCAAGGGAGAGGGACTCCTGGGGGTCACTCCTCCAGTGATAGTCCGGTCCTTCAGGTCCTGGGGGCTGCGGGTGCAGGGTCTCTCCCAGGTGTCGGGACTTAGGATTCAAAGAGTCGCGGTCAGGGGAAGCCTCGGGATTCCCTCTGCAGGCGGCGCTGTGGGGGCTCAGGGGGGACAGGTTTTTGTACTCACAGTCTTAGAGTAGTCCTGGGGTCCCTCCTGAGGTGTTGGATCGCCACCAGCCGAGTCGGGGTCGCCGGGTGCAGTGTTGCAAGTCTCACGCTTCTTGCGGGGAGCTTGCAGGGTTCTTTACAGCTGCTGGAAACAAAGTTGCAGCTTTTCTTGGAGCAGGTCCGCTGTCCTCGGGAGTTTCTTGTCTTTTCGAAGCAGGGGCAGTCCTCAGAGGATGTCGAGGTCGCTGGTCCCTTTGGAAGGCGTCGCTGGAGCAGGATCTTTGGAAGGCAGGAGACAGGCCGGTGAGTTTCTGGAGCCAAGGCAGTTGTTGTCTTCTGGTCTTCCTCTGCAGGGGTTTTCAGCTAGGCAGTCCTTCTTCTTGTAGTTGCAGGAATCTAATTTTCTAGGGTTCAGGGTAGCCCTTAAATACTAAATTTAAGGGCGTGTTTAGGTCTGGGGGGTTAGTAGCCAATGGCTACTAGCCCTGAGGGTGGGTACACCCTCTTTGTGCCTCCTCCCAAGGGGAGGGGGTCACAATCCTAACCCTATTGGGGGAATCCTCCATCTGCAAGATGGAGGATTTCTAAAAGTTAGAGTCACCTCAGCTCAGGACACCTTAGGGGCTGTCCTGACTGGCCAGTGACTCCTCCTTGTTATTCTCATTATTTTCTCCGGCCTTGCCGCCAAAAGTGGGGCCTGGCCGGAGGGGGCGGGCAACTCCACTAGCTGGAGTGTCCTGCTGGGTTGGCACAAAGGAGGTGAGCCTTTGAGGCTCACCGCCAGGTGTGACAATTCCTGCCTGGGAGAGGTGTTAGCATCTCCACCCAGTGCAGGCTTTGTTACTGGCCTCAGAGTGACAAAGGCACTCTCCCCATGGGGCCAGCAACATGTCTCGGTTTGTGGCAGGCTGCTAAAACTAGTCAGCCTACACAGATAGTCGGTTAAGTTTCAGGGGGCACCTCTAAGGTGCCCTCTGTGGTGTATTTTACAATAAAATGTACACTGGCATCAGTGTGCATTTATTGTGCTGAGAAGTTTGATACCAAACTTCCCAGTTTTCAGTGTAGCCATTATGGTGCTGTGGAGTTCGTGTTTGACAAACTCCCAGACCATATACTCTTATGGCTACCCTGCACTTACAATGTCTAAGGTTTTGTTTAGACACTGTAGGGGTACCATGCTCATGCACTGGTACCCTCACCTATGGTATAGTGCACCCTGCCTTAGGGCTGTAAGGCCTGCTAGAGGGGTGTCTTACCTATACTGCATAGGCAGTGAGAGGCTGGCATGGCACCCTGAGGGGAGTGCCATGTCGACTTACTCGTTTTGTCCTCACTAGCACACACAAGCTGGCAAGCAGTGTGTCTGTGCTGAGTGAGAGGTCTCCAGGGTGGCATAAGACATGCTGCAGCCCTTAGGGACCTTCCTTGGCATCAGGGCCCTTGGTACTAGAAGTACCAGTTACAAGGGACTTATCTGGATGCCAGGGTCTGCCAATTGTGGATACAAAAGTACAGGTTAGGGAAAGAACACTGGTGCTGGGGCCTGGTTAGCAGGCCTCAGCACACTTTCAATTGTAAACATAGCATCAGCAAAGGCAAAAAGTCAGGGGGCAACCATGCCAAGGAGGCATTTCCTTACACAACCCCCCCCCAAACGAAAGAGGATGAGACTAACCTTTCCCAAGAGAGTCTTCATTTTCTAAGTGGAAGAACCTGGAAAGGCCATCTGCATTGGCATGGGCAGTCCCAGGTCTGTGTTCCACTATAAAGTCCATTCCCTGTAGGGAGATGGACCACCTCAACAGTTTAGGATTTTCACCTTTCATTTGCATCAGCCATTTGAGAGGTCTGTGGTCAGTTTGAACTAGGAAGTGAGTCCCAAAGAGGTATGGTCTCAGCTTCTTCAGGGACCAAACCACAGCAAAGGCCTCCCTCTCAATGGCACTCCAACGCTGCTCCCTGGGGAGTAACCTCCTGCTAATGAAAGCAACAGGCTGGTCAAGGCCATCATCATTTGTTTGGGACAAAACTGCCCCTATCCCATGTTCAGAGGCATCAGTCTGCACAATGAACTGCTTAGAATAATCTGGAGCTTTGAGAACTGGTGCTGAGCACATTGCCTGTTTCAGGGTGTCAAAGGCCTGTTGGCATTCCACAGTCCAGTTTACTTTCTTGGGCATTTTCTTGGAGGTGAGTTCAGTGAGGGCTGTCACAATGGATCCATATCCCTTCACAAACCTCCTGTAATACCCAGTCAAGCCAAGGAATGCCCTGACTTGAGTCTGGGTTTTTGGAGCTACCCAGTCCAGAATGGTCTGGATCTTGGGTTGGAGTGGCTGAACTTGGCCTCCACCTACAAGGTGGCCCAAGTAAACCACAGTTCCCTGCCCTATCTGGCATTTGGATGCCTTGATAGAGAGGCCTGCAGATTGCAGAGCCTTCAAAACCTTCCTCAGGTGGACCAGGTGATCCTGCCAGGTGGAGCTGAAGACAGCAATATCATCAAGATAAGCTGTGCTAAAGGACTCCAAGCCAGCAAGGACTTGATTCACCAACCTTTGGAAGGTGGCAGGGGCATTCTTTAAACCAAAGGGCATCACAGTAAACTGATAATGCCCATCAGGTGTGGAGAATGCTGTCTTTTCTTTTGCTCCAGGTGCCATTTTTATTTGCCAGTACCCTGCTGTCAAGTCAAAGGTACTTAGAAATTTGGCAGCACCTAATTTATCAATGAGCTCATCAGCTCTTGGAATTGGATGGGCATCTGTCTTGGTGACAGAATTGAGCCCTCTGTAGTCCACACAAAACCTCATCTCTTTCTTTCCATCTTTGGTGTGAGGTTTGGGGACTAAGACCACTGGGCTAGCCCAGGGGCTGTCAGAGCGCTCAATTACTCCCAATTCCAGCATCTTGTGGACTTCCACCTTGATGCTTTCCTTAACATGGTCAGACTGTCTAAAGATTTTGTTCTTGACAGGCATGCTGTCTCCTGTGTCCACATCATGGGTACACAGGTGTGTCTGACCAGGGGTTAAGGAGAAGAGTTCAGGAAACTGTTGTAGGACTCTCCTACAATCAGCTTGCTGTTGGCCAGAGAGGGTGTCTGAGTAGATCACTCCATCTACTGTGCCATCTTTTGGGTCTGAAGACAGAAGATCAGGGAGAGGTTCACTCTCTGCCTCCTGATCCTCATCTGTTACCATCAACAGATTCACATCAGCCCTGTCATGGAAGAGCTTAAGGCGGTTCACATGGATCACCCTCTTGGGGCTCCTGCTTGTGCCCAGGTCCACCAGGTAGGTGACCTGACTCTTCCTTTCTAGTACTGGGTAAGGGCCACTCCATTTGTCCTGGAGTGCCCTGGGAGCCACAGGCTCCAGAACCCAGACTTTCTGCCCTGGTTGGAACTCAACCAGTGCAGCCTTTTGGTCATACCAAAACTTCTGGAGCTGTTGGCTGGCCTCAAGGTTTTTGGTTGCTTTTTCCATGTACTCTGCCATTCTAGAGCGAAGGCCAAGTACATAGTCCACTATGTCCTGTTTAGGCTCATGGAGAGGTCTCTCCCAGCCTTCTTTAACAAGGGCAAGTGGTCCCCTTACAGGATGACCAAACAGAAGTTCAAAGGGTGAGAATCCTACTCCCTTCTGTGGCACCTCTCTGTAAGCGAAAAGCAGACATGGCAAGAGGACATCCCATCTCCTTTTGAGTTTTTCTGGGAGCCCCATGATCATGCCCTTTAATGTCTTGTTGAATCTCTCAACTAAGCCATTAGTTTGTGGATGGTAAGGTGTAGTGAATTTATAAGTCACTCCACACTCATTCCACATATGTTTCAGGTATGCTGACATGAAGTTGGTACCTCTGTCAGACACCACCTCCTTAGGGAAACCCACTCTGGTAAAGATACCAATGAGGGCCTTGGCTACTGCAGGGGCAGTAGTCGACCTAAGGGGAATAGCTTCAGGATACCTGGTAGCATGATCCACTACTACCAGGATATACATATTTCCTGAGGCTGTGGGAGGTTCTAGTGGACCAACTATGTCCACACCCACTCTTTCAAAGGGAACCCCCACCACTGGAAGTGGAATGAGGGGGGCCTTTGGATGCCCACCTGTCTTACCACTGGCTTGACAGGTGGGGCAGGAGAGGCAAAACTCCTTAACCATGTTGGACATATTGGGCCAGTAGAAGTGGTTGACTAACCTCTCCCACGTCTTGGTTTGTCCCAAATGTCCAGCAAGGGGAATGTCATGGGCCAATGTTAGGATGAACTCTCTGAACAGCTGAGGCACTACCACTCTCCTAGTGGCACCAGGTTTGGGGTCTCTGGCCTCAGTGTACAGGAGTCCATCTTCCCAATAGACCCTATGTGTTCCATTTTTCTTGCCTTTGGACTCTTCAGCAGCTTGCTGCCTAAGGCCTTCAAGAGAGGGACAGGTTTCTTGTCCCTTACACAGCTCCTCCCTTGAGGGTCCCCCTGGGCCTAAGAGCTCAACCTGATAAGGTTCAAGCTCCAAAGGCTCAGTTCCCTCAGAGGGCAGAACTTCTTCCTGAGAAGAGAGGTTCCCTTTCTTTTGCTGTGTTGCAGTTGGTTTCCCAACTGACTTTCCTGTTCTCTTGGTAGGCTGGGCCATTTTTCCAGACTCCAGCTCTACTTTTTCACCCTGTGCCTTGCATTGTGCTCTTGTTTTCACACACACCAGTTCAGGGATACCCAGCATTGCTGCATGGGTTTTTAGTTCTACCTCAGCCCATGCTGAGGACTCCAGGTCATTTCCAAGCAGACAGTCCACTGGGATATTTGAGGAGACCACCACCTGTTTCAGGCCATTGACCCCTCCCCATTCTAAAGTAACCATTGCCATGGGATGTACTTTTCTCTGATTGTCAGCGTTGGTGACTAGGTAAGTTTTTCCAGTCAGGTATTGGCCAGGGGAAACCAGTTTCTCTGTCACCATGGTGACACTGGCACCTGTATCCCTCAGGCCCTCTATTCTAGTCCCATTAATTAAGAGTTGCTGTCTGTATTTTTGCATGTTAGGCGGCCAGACAGCTAGTGTGGCTAAATCCACCCCACCCTCAGAAACTAGAGTAGCTTCAGTGTGGACCCTGATTTGCTCTGGGCACACTGTTGATCCCACTTGGAGACTAGCCATACCAGTGTTACCTGGATGGGAGTTTGGAGTGGAACCTTTCTTGGGACAGGCCTTGTCTCCAGTTTGGTGTCCATGCTGTTTACAGCTATGACACCAGGCCTTTTTGGGATCAAAGTTTTTACCCTTGTACCCATTGTTTTGTGAAGAGGCTCTGGGCCCACCCTCCTGTGCAGGTTTTTGGGGGCCTGTAGAAGACTCTTTACTATTTTTAGTTTTGGTTGTCTCATCACCCTTCCCCTGGGGAGTCTTTGTGACCCCTTTCTTTTGGTCACCCCCTGTTGAAGTCTTGGACACCCTTGTCTTGACCCAATGGTCCGCCTTCTTTCCCAATTCTTGGGGAGAAATTGGTCCTAGGTCTACCAGATGCTGATGCAGTTTATCATTGAAACAATTACTTAACAGGTGTTCTTTAACAAATAAATTGTACAGCCCATCATAATTACTTACACCACTGCCTTGAATCCAACCATCTAGTGTTTTCACTGAGTAGTCAACAAAGTCAACCCAGGTCTGGCTCGAGGATTTTTGAGCCCCCCTGAATCTAATCCTATACTCCTCAGTGGAGAATCCAAAGCCCTCAATCAGGGTACCCTTCATGAGGTCATAAGATTCTGCATCTTGTCCAGAGAGTGTGAGGAGTCTATCCCTACACTTTCCTGTGAACATTTCCCAAAGGAGAGCACCCCAGTGAGATCTGTTCACTTTTCTGGTTACACAAGCCCTCTCAAAAGCTGTGAACCATTTGGTGATGTCATCACCATCTTCATATTTAGTTACAATCCCTTTAGGGATTTTCAACATGTCAGGAGAATCTCTGACCCTATTTATGTTGCTGCCACCATTGATGGGTCCTAGGCCCATCTCTTGTCTTTCCCTCTCTATGGCTAGGATCTGTCTTTCCAAAGCCAATCTTTTGGCCATCCTGGCTAACTGGATGTCCTCTTCACTGGGGCTATCCTCAGTGATTTCAGAGGTGTTGGTCTCTCCTGTGAGGGAACCAGCATCTCTGACTATTATTTTTGGAGTCAGGGTTTGAGGGACCCTGTTCTCCCTAGATAGGATTGGTAGGGGGGAATTTTCCTCCAAGTCACTATCCTCTTCCTCTGAGTTGCCACCCTCAGAGGGGTTGGCCTTTTCAAACTCTGCCAAAAGCTCCTGGAGCTGTATTTTGGTAGGTTTGGGGCCCATTGTTATTTTCTTTATTTTACAGAGTGACCTTAGCTCCCTCATCTTAAGATGGAGGTAAGGTGTGGTGTCGAGTTCCACCACAGTCACATCTGTGCTAGACATTTTGCTTCTAAAAGTTGGAATACTTTTTAAGAATCTACAACTGGTTCTAGAATCTAATTCAAACTTTTACAAACTTTTAAACTCTAAAAGAAATGCTAAACAGGATCTAACACAAGGCCCTAGCAGGTCTTTTAAGAATTTAGAAAACTTTTCAAATTGCAAAAATCAATTTCTAATGACAATTTTGGAATTTGTCGTGTGATCAGGTATTGGCTGAGTAGTCCAGCAAATGCAAAGTTTTGTACCCCACCGCTGATCCACCAATGTAGGAAGTTGGCTCTGTATGTGCTATTTCAAAGTAAGGAATAGCATACACAGAGTCCAAGGGTTTCCCTTAGAGGTAAAATAGTGGTAAAAATAGATAATACTAATGCTCTATTTTGTGGTAGTGTGGTCGAGCAGTAGGCTTATCCAAGGAGTAGTGTTAAGCATTTGTTGTACATACACATAGACAATAAATGAGGTACACACACTCAGAGACAAATCCAGCCAATAGGTTTTTATATAGAAAAATATCTTTTCTTAGTTTATTTTAAGAACCACAGGTTCAAATTCTACATGTAATATCTCATTCGAAAGGTATTGCAGGTAAGTACTTTAGGAACTTCAAATCATCAAAATTGCATGTATACTTTTCAAGTTATTCACAAATAGCTGTTTTAAAAGTGGACACTTAGTGCAATTTTCACAGTTCCTAGGGGAGGTAAGTATTTGTTAGGTTAACCAGGTAAGTAAGCCACTTACAGGGCTTAGTTCTTGGTCCAAGGTAGCCCACCGTTGGGGGTTCAGAGCAACCCCAAAGTCACCACACCAGCAGCTCAGGGCCGGTCAGGTGCAGAGTTCAAAGTGGTGCCCAAAACACATAGGCTAGAATGGAGAGAGGGGGGTGCCCCGGTTCCGGTCTGCTTGCAGGTAAGTACCCGCGTCTTCGGAGGGCAGACCAGGGGGGTTTTGTAGGGCACCGGGGGGGACACAGGTCCACACAGAAATTTCACCCTCAGCAGCGCGGGGGCGGCCGGGTGCAGTGTAAAAACAAGCGTCGGGTTTTCAATGTTAGTCTATGAGAGATCTCGGGATCTCTTCAGCGCTGCAGGCAGGCAAGGGGGGGATTCCTCGGGGAAACCTCCACTTGGTCAAGGGAGAGGGACTCCTGGGGGTCACTCCTCCAGTGATAGTCCGGTCCTTCAGGTCCTGGGGGCTGCGGGTGCAGGGTCTCTCCCAGGTGTCGGGACTTAGGATTCAAAGAGTCGCGGTCAGGGGAAGCCTCGGGATTCCCTCTGCAGGCGGCGCTGTGGGGGCTCAGGGGGGACAGGTTTTTGTACTCACAGTCTTAGAGTAGTCCTGGGGTCCCTCCTGAGGTGTTGGATCGCCACCAGCCGAGTCGGGGTCGCCGGGTGCAGTGTTGCAAGTCTCACGCTTCTTGCGGGGAGCTTGCAGGGTTCTTTACAGCTGCTGGAAACAAAGTTGCAGCTTTTCTTGGAGCAGGTCCGCTGTCCTCGGGAGTTTCTTGTCTTTTCGAAGCAGGGGCAGTCCTCAGAGGATGTCGAGGTCGCTGGTCCCTTTGGAAGGCGTCGCTGGAGCAGGATCTTTGGAAGGCAGGAGACAGGCCGGTGAGTTTCTGGAGCCAAGGCAGTTGTCGTCTTCTGGTCTTCCTCTGCAGGGGTTTTCAGCTAGGCAGTCCTTCTTCTTGTAGTTGCAGGAATCTAATTTTCTAGGGTTCAGGGTAGCCCTTAAATACTAAATTTAAGGGCGTGTTTAGGTCTGGGGGGTTAGTAGCCAATGGCTACTAGCCCTGAGGGTGGGTACACCCTCTTTGTGCCTCCTCCCAAGGGGAGGGGGTCACAATCCTAACCCTATTGGGGGAATCCTCCATCTGCAAGATGGAGGATTTCTAAAAGTTAGAGTCACCTCAGCTCAGGACACCTTAGGGGCTGTCCTGACTGGCCAGTGACTCCTCCTTGTTATTCTCATTATTTTCTCCGGCCTTGCCGCCAAAAGTGGGGCCTGGCCGGAGGGGGCGGGCAACTCCACTAGCTGGAGTGTCCTGCTGGGTTGGCACAAAGGAGGTGAGCCTTTGAGGCTCACCGCCAGGTGTGACAATTCCTGCCTGGGAGAGGTGTTAGCATCTCCACCCAGTGCAGGCTTTGTTACTGGCCTCAGAGTGACAAAGGCACTCTCCCCATGGGGCCAGCAACATGTCTCGGTTTGTGGCAGGCTGCTAAAACTAGTCAGCCTACACAGATAGTCGGTTAAGTTTCAGGGGGCACCTCTAAGGTGCCCTCTGTGGTGTATTTTACAATAAAATGTACACTGGCATCAGTGTGCATTTATTGTGCTGAGAAGTTTGATACCAAACTTCCCAGTTTTCAGTGTAGCCATTATGGTGCTGTGGAGTTCGTGTTTGACAAACTCCCAGACCATATACTCTTATGGCTACCCTGCACTTACAATGTCTAAGGTTTTGTTTAGACACTGTAGGGGTACCATGCTCATGCACTGGTACCCTCACCTATGGTATAGTGCACCCTGCCTTAGGGCTGTAAGGCCTGCTAGAGGGGTGTCTTACCTATACTGCATAGGCAGTGAGAGGCTGGCATGGCACCCTGAGGGGAGTGCCATGTCGACTTACTCGTTTTGTCCTCACTAGCACACACAAGCTGGCAAGCAGTGTGTCTGTGCTGAGTGAGAGGTCTCCAGGGTGGCATAAGACATGCTGCAGCCCTTAGGGACCTTCCTTGGCATCAGGGCCCTTGGTACTAGAAGTACCAGTTACAAGGGACTTATCTGGATGCCAGGGTCTGCCAATTGTGGATACAAAAGTACAGGTTAGGGAAAGAACACTGGTGCTGGGGCCTGGTTAGCAGGCCTCAGCACACTTTCAATTGTAAACATAGCATCAGCAAAGGCAAAAAGTCAGGGGGCAACCATGCCAAGGAGGCATTTCCTTACACCGGGTCAGTGGTTTCTAATACGGCGATTCTAAGGGCCTTGTTAAGCGTGCGCATAAACCGCTCAACCTCTCCATTGGCTTGAGGCCATAGCGGCGTGATTCTTCTGTGTCTGATGCCCAAACGCCTCATCATGTCCTGAAACTCATTCCCTTGGAAGGGTGGTCCGTTATCCATCTTGATCTCCTCCGGGAGACCAAACATGGCAAAAATCTTATCAACAGCTGGACCCACCTGGGTGAATGCAGTGGACGCAATGACCTCGACGATTGGATACTTGGAGTATCCATCTATAAGCGTCAGGGTGGTCCTGCCGTCTGGAAAACTTCCAAAATCTAGGCTGACTTGTGCCCAGGGTTTCGTACATGCTTCTTCTGTCAGGATCGGGCCTGGTACTTCCAGGCTAGCTGTTAACTGACAGGCTGGGCATAGTCGCACACATTGGTCCACTCCCTCTTCAAGTCCAGGGAACCACCCCTTTTCTCTCATGTGCGCTTTCATTTTCGTCATTCCTTGATGTCCCCCGTGTGCTAACAGGATAACGCAATCTTGTAGTTGTTGTGGTATTACTAGCCGGTACCCCCAGAGAAGAAGACCATCTGACGTAGAGCTTAGCTCATTCAGGACTCTCCATAGTTTTGTTAAACGCTCCCGTTCAGCTGTGGTCCAGTTGTCCGTATTCCGGAGGAAATGGTGCCATGATCCACCTTTCAAGGCTTGCTTCACTCGCAGCAGCACTGCGTCTTCAAGGATCGCTTCTGAGATCTCCTTTGTGTTGATTGTTTTGGGACAGCTCCCCTGGGCGAGCGCGTGTACATGCGCTTCAGTGTCTGTCTCGTCTTGACTGGGATTTGAGTCTGGTCCGGAGGGTGTCGAGACAGGAAATCTGCGAGGTTCTTGGCTCCTGGTTGGTACACTACCTCAATGAAATAATGTTGCAGTGGAATTGTCCATCTTTCGATCCGTGGAGGCGGATGTGGTGCGCTCCCCTTGAACAGGGGAACAAGTGGTTGATGGTCCGTGACCACCCAGAAGGGTCTTCCTTGGAGGTATAAGTGAAAATGCCCTCACGCCCACTTGATCGCCAGGGCCTCCCTCTCGGTCTGGGAGTAGTGTTGCTCGGTTGGCGTTAAAGCCTTGCTGGCATGTGCTAAGGGAGCCCACCGGCCTGGCTTGCTTTCTTGGGCCAGCACTGCCCCGAGGCCTACCAGGCTTGTGTCAACAGTCAGTTCGGTCTTTCTCATCGGGTCAAAGTACACCATCGTAGTGTCACACAGGAGAGCCTTCTTGAGTTCTTGGAATGCTTCTTCTTCTCAGCTCCCACATACCCACGGTGCATCTGCTTTCGTGAGGTCTCGGAGCGGCTCTGACAGCGTGGACAGTCTTGGCTTAAATCAGCCACAATATGTTGCCATTCCCAGGAAACTCCTCACTTCAGTCACAGTTTTCGGGGCAGGGGCTTTTCTGATGGCACTGGATTTTCGGAGATCTACTTGGATGCCTTCCTGGTTGAATATATATCCGAAGAATTCTATTTCTGTCTGAAAGAAAACGCACTTGTCTCTATGGAGGGTAAATCCATGTTCCGACAGCCTCTTGAGGGTGTTTCACGTGCCAATGGTGATCTTTGGATGTTGTGGAGTATATTAGTATGTCGTCGCTTGCGATCATAACGCCTTGTAATCCTGACAGGGTTTTCGAATGGCGTCCTGGATTACACACCGAAGCTCAGGCACTTGTACCTTCTCAGCCCAAGGTGTGTCGAAAACGTGGTGATATATCTGCTTTCCTCAGCCAGCCTCAGTTGGTGGTATAGTTTGGAAAACCACTTGGATCTGTTTAAATCAGCTATGATGTCGTCTATGGTTGGTGTAATGTGCCTTTCTCGCTTGATGGCCTGGTTGGGCAACCTCATGTCAATGCAGAGGCAAATTTTCCCTGATTACTTCGTCTTCCTTGCGATCACCATGGGCGATACCCAGGGAATGGGTCCGGATACTCTTTCAATGACTCCCTGTTCTTTGAGGCTGGCCAGCTCTTGTTCTACTAGCGGCCTCAAGTGAAATGGTATTCACCGGTGTCGTAATGCAACCGGCTTCACGGCCTTGTCAATGTGTAGCTTGATCAGGGGAGCTTTGATGCAGCCAAGGCCTGTGAACAGTTCTGGGAATTCTTATAGCAGCTCATCAATTTGGCAAGATTGTATGCTTTTAGCAAATATCACCAGACCTAACTCCTCTGCCGCTTGACTCCCAAGCAGAGTGTCCGCCTCTATGTCGACCACATGAAACGTAGTGTTTATTGTTCTTCCCTCCGCCTGCACTGTCACTGCCATGAGTCCCTTTAGTGGTAAAGGCGTGCGACTTCCGTAGGTAAATATTTTGGTGTTTGAGGGGGTCAGTGGTGGACGGGGCTGGAGGCGGCGATACTGTTGCACTCCCATCACATTGACTGAGGCTCCTGTGTCTATGAGGGCCTTGATGGGGGACCCTGCTACTTCAATCATGCATGTGGGCTGAGGCCGCCGGTGCCTCTTCATGTCATTGATAAATGATATTAGAAACACTTCTTCCTCTTCGTCTTCTCCGGGAGAGGATTCCTCTAAGGTATGACGCGACAATGGGTGGTTTGCCCCGTGTCATATGGTCATCTAGTGAAAGTTGTTTTATCACTCTGGTGGGTGGGCGCCTTCCTCTTGCTCCTCTTCTTCTCACTCCTCCTTTGCAGACGGCTGCAAAGTGATTCAGTTTTCCGCAGTTGAAACATGTCCTCCCTTGCATCGGACAGTCTCTTGGGTTGTGTTCATCTCTCCCATAGTACTCACACCTCCCCCCTGACTTGGTGGGGTCATACGACCTAGATTTACTCCTCGTTTGTGACAACTGGACTGCGTTGGCACGTTCTGTTTTGACCACCGGGGTCCTCTCTGGCGTGTGTGACATCGCCATGTCCATTTCAGCCGCTCTAGCCGCTGATAGATCATGGGACCATGCCATGATTAATATTTCGTCCAGAGTGATGTTTGGTTGAATCAGAATAAGTCCTCTTAGTGTCTTATTTCTTCATCCCTGTATGATTTGTACCCTTGCCTCTTTCTGTTGATCATCATCGTTGCACGTACTTGTCAGTTCCCGGAGGCGAGCATAAAACTGGTCGATGGACTCTCCTTCTCTCTGTCTTGCCTGCCGTAGCTTGAATCTTTCAAAATCCGGGTTCAGCTGTGGATCCAAATGTGCATTCAAAGCCCTCACCGCTGCGTCGTAGTCGTCATGGGCACCTGTGCTTGGTAGGTGTCTGAAAAGTTTGTATATTTCATCACCCACAAAATGTAGGAGCAACAACCTCTTGACTGCCCCATCCTTTTCTCGGGTGGCCACCAAGTAGTTCTCCAGGTGCCCGGCCCATACCTTCCATCTAGGTGACGCTGTGGCGGGATCCGTAAGCTCGCTGAATGGCGGGAGCGTGCCTGTCATTGTGTGCTGTGGCAGTTGATGGGTGGCTGGCGCTGGTTCATCTGCCATAATGAGTGGTTATCCGTGCTGGTTGTCTCAGGCTCACCTCTCTCAGTCTGTTATGTCGCTGTGTACCCCTTCTGCGCTCACCTTGTGATCTGTCACAAACTGTTTGCATTTCCTGTTGGCGCTGTGTCGCTTTAGGGTGTGCAGGAGTCTGATGTTTGCTGTTTGATGTTTCTCCCTCCTGGGTGTGGTGACGTGTCACACTGTTGTGGAGCTTGACATGCTCTTATGTATCTTCCTGGCAGACATACATGCGCAGCACATGGTCCCCCAACCTGGGTGTCCTGCGTCCTATCTGGATACTTGTCCGGCCAGCTGGCTCACAGTCTCACCATAGGTGGCCCAAACAGCAGCAGCGGGTGCCCTGCGGGTGATCTGGCCTTCCCCAGTCTATACACCTCAGTGCGCGTCCAGCACATGTTGGCATGTTGGCAGCGTGTGGTAGAGACCACCCTCGTTGCCAGTGTTATGGTGCACGTCTCTAACCTCGCATTGCGCGCTACAATTCAATATAAATACACTGTTGTTATGATCACACTGGATATTTTATTGGCCGGCTTCCCCTGGAATCCCTGTCTCCCCTTCCGGGTCAGTGTTCTGTGATCGGTCTCCCAACAACTAGACTGTCACGGAATACTAAAAGCGCCTCAAAGCCCTTCCATGGAAGAGTATTGGCTGAGGTGGCAGCATACCCCAAAGATGGCTCGTTGTGCGTGAAGTATTGCAGTGTGCCCTGCACTTGTATAGCGCTTTATACCGCTTATGAGGCTTCAAAAATGCATTTATGGATGGGTAGCAAGTTACTCCAATGCTGGGCTTGGAAGGATGAGAGCGTGTCTCCCATGTGGCTAGTGCTTCTTCGCCGCGCTGTTTTCACTGACAACACTGCAGCTAGGCGCTACTATACCCTGCTTCTCTGCGCACTCAGCCCCCTACCTTTCTGATGTGGCTGTGCCCTTCGCTCAGCCCGCAGATCCAGCAAGAGAATACGACGCGCACAGAGGCCTGCTTTTTCTTTGTGGGTTTGTTTTCCCATTAACTAACCACATTTGCATCTTCCATTAAGCCTCACGTTACCGTCATGACACCACCCAAGCCCCTCCCAACCTTCACTTCATCCTCCGCCTCGGGCATACACGACATACTCAAAAATAATAAAAAATATGAAACACCCGCTAGGGCAGGTTTCAGCTTAAGGTCAAGGCTGGCGTTTACAGCGCCATGACAAAAATCCAAAGTAGATTCCAGGCGCTGAATAAAGATAGGGCAGACATTCAGGGTCTCTCATGGGAGGCAT
Source organism: Pleurodeles waltl (assembly GCF_031143425.1). NCBI lineage: Eukaryota > Metazoa > Chordata > Amphibia > Caudata > Salamandridae > Pleurodeles > Pleurodeles waltl. The sequence goes on from NC_090451.1 coordinate 662,555,696, forward strand.
ATCAGCCAAGTTGCCCAGGTCCACGCGGAAGGTGCCGCTCCACTCCAGGTTGTTTTTTTCTTTGACTTCTGGGACATGTTGTCCTGTTTTATAATGGAACATGCACGGCCACACCACACGGCATTTAAAGAAAAAACAAACCTGCACTGGAGCAGGACGTCCCGCATGGGCCTATGAAACCTCGCAAGGCTGACAGTGTGTACCCTCATTTGAAGACCAGGACACAGGACACGCTCCGTGGACACACTGCCTGTGAATATCTTACTCGAACCCCGCTGCCCAAGACAGCCACAGCTGTAATGTTGCGCATACGCACAAGCAGGTCCATACCTTATGCCGACATGGGAATGCCATCTTCACGATGCGTGTGCTGAAAATTATAATTAGTGCACTGGATATTTCAAAAGAGGCCGTGCAAGCATCTGCTGTCCAATGAGTAATGCACAAGTGCCCCGAAAGAGCAAACAATGGATGAGTAAAGGCAGGACACATCTGTAATCTGGACGTATATTCCAATAAGTGGCCGTGTTGCCAAGCAAAGGGAGAACACAAATGGCAAAACACAATTTTGCCTGGTACTACAAAAATTCTTCCAATTCAATTTGTCTTTTCATTCATTCATTCTGCACCGATCCACAATTAAAACATATAATTTGTCCTGTTGCCCTTCATAGATCGAAATATGACTGGATCGGCCATCCTCCCCAGTCATAGTTCAAAGAATTTGATATCGGCTCGAAGTCCTTTTGTTTTACAATCGTTTTTATAAAACTTTAGTGTCGGGGATCAGGAGGGACCCTCCAACATAAAAAATGGCTGAAAGAAAGAATAGTTTTGGTCCTAAAAACACTGGCGTTATTATAGTACTTGCTGGCACGGAATTGAACCACTTTGTTTGTGGGTGTGTGAAAAAGCAGACAACTCCCAATCACAATAAAGAGAGCCAGTGGGTGAAGTGGACTGACTCACCCCCATAAATACTGGAGTGGGAGAAGAAATGTGACTGACACAGAAACAGGCCAATGGATGAATTGGGTGGGCTAAAATGCCCTATGTGTAAGTTATCTATCTATCTATCTATCTATCTATCTATCTATCTATCTATCTATCTATCTATCAATTTTAGTAAAATCAGAAGGCCTTGGTTAATGCAAGACCTAACTACTAAATGCTGTACTAGGCGGAAGAAATATGTGAACGACACACAGAGGAAATGGATATGCCCAGAGACCTAGCTACCCAATATGATCATTTATACGGATATATATATAGATACATAGATATAGATATATAGGTCTTGACTAACAAAACCGAAAAATGCTTGGTGTCATGGCCGACTCCCTCACACAAGCTCTAACCATGCCTAGTGCGTTAAGTAACCCTATAAATGCACATCCGGTACACCATATCTTAATGCATACAACTCCGAAAGAACGCAATGTCTCGTACAGGCTAAAATAAATTAAACCATACCTATCGCGATCTACTCTTCCCACAATTTTCACCCCCTTGAGGTCATGTCCTGTCCCCAATTCAAAAAGCACCTGGTGTCCTGAAAGCCCCTCCTCCTGTCTCACGAGCAGTGCCTTATTCCTTCATTCGCCCTTTCCTGTGTCCCTCTATCTTATATTGAGCCAGTCCTGAAGATGACGGTGCCAAGCAGGCCTGCTGGGGCTCAGCACCTGCACAAATTAAGCACTGGGTACTGTATTTACTAACATATGCTCTGGGACATGTGAAACCCAGTGTAGGTATGGGCTTTTACACTGTTTAGTAAATAGGCTCTAACTTTTGCATTGTGCTGTGCAGGTGCCGTCATCGGGAGCCTGGACACTTATACAAGCAAAGCAGAGTTTCTTGTATATCTGCTTGCCAACACTACTAACCTAGGAGTAAGCTGATGCTTTTTAGCCAAAGTACAGCCTTCATATTGAATGCAAGCCTCCTGCCGCTTTTGAGGAAGCTGGCGATTGGTCCTGATAAGAAGTGAATCCAGTCTCCCTGATGAGGAAGTGAACTACGGTCAATGACCCCTTGCAGGTAACATGCCTGAAAGCTTCCATGTGTAAAACAAAATCTCAGGCCTGGAACAAGGCATCAGTAAAGACATGAAGTCTTATTTCACACAAAGCCATACTTTGATCAGAAGCCACCTGGACTCGTGCTTGGGTTCCAGAGCATGCAAGATAATATCCTTTGATGTGTTTATGCTAATCAGAAGTTTTAAAACCTTAAAAAAATCCTACCTCTTTTATGTCACAGAATTTTGGCAAGTGTGCTTGTTAAAATGACCATACCATTTCTGATTAACTGCACAAACACCTCCAAAACCTGCTCCATTAGCTTGTTGCCCAACCAGTCAACTAGTGAAGGGGAGGTTTGCTAACAGGACTCTCAGAATGGTCTTTATTAGTGCTTCTTGCATATGGTAAGCTATTTAAGAGTTTTATATATGTTTACCTATATGTGGTGCAAGGATTGCATTTAACAGACACAAGGAGATTAAGACTGAATCTCAGAAATGGGAAAACGGGTGGATCCCGCAATTCAGGACATCAGAGGACGTATTATCGCAAGTTCCCCCGAGCTGAGTGAGATTGTGGGCCTGCTTTCCACAACCCTGGGAACCCTTAGTGTTACGGAAGGGGCAGCAGGCACAGCCAACAGGCCCTTGCACGGCCATACTTGTAAAACAGATTATGCAGGCGCACATATAAAGCACGCACACTCTCAGGGCGGATTTCGCTTATGTGCATGAAGGTGGTGGAAAAAGGGGGAGTCCTTTGAACCACCCCCGGAAGCCCATTGCAGAAAGGTGTAGTCACTCACTGCACCCGCCTGTAGAGGGATCTCTGCCACCTTCAAATGCAGGTCAGGTCCCACCCCCCTGCGTCAGACCAAGGACCTCGTTACCTTCAGGAGACATCTCAAGACATGGCTGTTCGAGCATTAGCAGCCCCCCCTTCGCCTTGAGACCCTCACGGGTGAGTAGTGCACTTTACAAATTCCGTGATTGATTGATTGACTGAACCTACACAGTGAGAGGTGGTCCAGTGGTTTCCAATGCAGGCCGGGCGCCTCCTTTCACTAATGCACTGCTTCCAGGGCAGGGTGAGCTCACGGCTGCGAGGTGGACACCACATTGGCTGCCATAACACACTGATCTATCAACTCCTATTCCTCCCAGTTAAAGGCGTGCCAAGGCTCAGGTCAGGGCAATGTGCCCTATCTATAAGATGGGCCCAGTTCCGATCAACTGTTCCTAATTCGTGAGGGCAACCTGTACTGAGAACAGGCATGCAGGAGTTTGTGGGAGCGCTCGTGAAAAGTGAAACTGCAAGTACCAGCATGCTTGCTGCTCGTGGCTCAAACACCAGAGCCCCATGACCCTTGTGTTACGGGGTCACATGGCAGCTACCTAACACTTTTTTAGTTTTGGTGATGTCAGTTGAAGGGTTTTAATAGTGGAGTTGATGAACACGGTAAATAAGTCCACACACTAGACTTCAAGAACTACAACCCCCAATAATCTTCTCCAACCCCACATTTGGGTTCAGAGTGGACTGCCAACATTTTAAGATAACAACATTTATTTCCCTTAAGTCTCTCTTCTGTAAAGGCCCACACAGATCCCATTTTACCAGATCAGGAGTAGGGGGAGCAACGCCCCGTGACCTTTTAACCCAGATGACATCATAAGGGTAACCCTTAGGGCCCATCCACCTCCTATTTGTACCAGCAAAACTCTTGGCAGGGTAAGAAGTTGTAAATACATAATAATTCACCTGGCTCCAAAGTACCCCACGTAGTCTTTGTCAGGTAGTGAGCATCTGCCCTTTCCTAATTCGAAAGGGAGAGTACCTGCACTTCTCAGTACCTGTGCACTGCTTTTAATGGAAGAGTACCAGCACTACCTAATTTGAAATGGAGAGTACCTGCACTTCTAAGTACTTGTGCACTGCTTTTAATGGAAGAGTACCAGCACTACCTAATTTGAAAAGGAGAGTACCTGCACTTCTCAGTACTTGTGCACTGCTTTTAATTAAAGAGTATCATCACTACCTATTTTGAAAGGGAGAGTACCTGCGCTTCTCAGTACTTGTGCACTGCTTTTAATGGAAGAGTACCAGCACTACCTAATTTGAAAGAGAGAGTACCTGCGCTTCCTTAACTTGAAATGGAAAATAGCTGCACTTTTCAGCTTTTCTATCGTGCTTTTAATGCAAGAGTACCGGCATTTCCTTAGTTTGACAGGGAGAATATGTGCACTTCTCAGTACCTGTGCATTGCTTTTAAAGTAAGCATATAGGCACTTCCTTAATTTGAAATAGAGTGTACCTGTACTTCTCTGCATGTGTGCAATGCTTTCTACTGGAAGTGTACCCGCACTTCTCGCCAACAAACAGGTACTCGTGGATGGTGAGTACCTACACCGAGATTTCCACTTCGAGCCATGGCCTCTGCTCCTGCCTCTGCCTTAACGACAGCCGAGCCTGGATAGCAAGGGCTGTGCCAACAGCACCGAAGGGCAAGCCTGGCGTAGTGACTGCCACCCTTTTACACCCCCAGTTAAAATCCTTGGGGCACCTGTGCCAATACTTGTATACAGATGGTCCAAATCTGTTCAGGGCCCATTTGTAGACTAACCAGCTTTGGGGGTTCCAACCACCTACAGTCAGTTCACTGGGACACTGGACTGGCCTGAAGAGCCCCCCCTGGGTGAGAAGGGCAGGCAGGAAAGGCTGTGAGGGATTAGGGGCTACATAGATTGGGGGAGGGGCTGTTGGCGAGTGGGGCTTACTTCTGGTACGCTGAGAAACACCAAGGGCCTGGTGGTCGCACCGAAGTTACATTGAAAGCAGGGTGGGCATATTGAAGGGACGTGGGCAGTGTCGGGTGGGCATTATGTGAACAGTAATGCCTGGGGCATAGCTGACCCAGCTGCAGCAGGTGCAGTGATGCCAGGTGTGAAAAGTCCACTGCGCCCCACTTAGGATTTTGTTTAACACCCAGCAGCGGGCTATGGGCCCCCTTTTGCATTCTTGCCTAAAAGGGCACTCTGCAAACGCCTGGGAGTCTGAACTAGCAGGAAAGGCAGAATCGTCAGGTATGACAATCTTTATCCATTGGAAGTTGTCAGACCTCAAAAGGCAGTGGCTTATCCGAACAGGAAATTGACCTGGGCTAGTAACCCGGAAAAGGAAAAGGTACAGACAAGAAGGACCAGTGTGCTGGCCAAGATATTTTGTGCAGAATTATGGATTTGCCACAAACGCATCTGCTTCATACTTTGCAGATTTTAATTAAAAGAAATATGATTCTCGGTTAAACGGTTCATAACGCCAGTTGGTGCAATGGGAGGCCCTTCGCAAAAGTTGATTGGTCACCTCGAAGTCGCTCACTGACGTATTTGGATGTTAAACAGGTACACATTAAGTTTAGCCTTTGCCCTGACACTGTTAACACGTGTAAAAAAACACAACAAAATAATGAAATAATACTGTCACAAAATGTGCTGCATAATTTGCCTTTTCTTGCCACATAATTTAGGCAACGTGCCGCTTAATTTGATCCTCCCCTGTTTCATCACTTTAGTGGCCCTGCCTATATTTGCCAACAGACTATAATCTGTCATGCTCGACAGGGTATTGAAAAAAACAAAACAACTTAATGTATTTTTTTTAAAGTCTGTTAACAATTTCATAGCATCCACATCTCTCCCACCGCACTCCTCGTCTAAGGTGGGCATGAGACATGTCCATATCCCAACCGCTCTATTCTGCCTCGACAAAACACCTGAGCAATGCCAAGAAACACAAAGCCGAGCGCCAGCTTCCGCATGGAATATTTTATTGAGGAACAAAAAGGCACGGAACAGAACCTTATAAATATGTAACCGAGCAGCTAAAAATCAATAATAAATCAACAGTGCTTGAGCACAGCTGCTCATGCAAATGGCACGTCCCTATGATACAAGTAAAGTAATATACATCTCTGGATCCATATACAAATATATATATTTATGTATATACACAGCGGTATCTTTATAGAAAGCTTCGATAATATAAAAAAAACAAGACTTCATATGAATCAGACAACTAAATAAAATAAATAAGAGACAAACATTGAGTCTTGACTGCTCTCGGAAACAGAAATCCAATTCCTGGCACCAAGAGACGTACATCTATAGCAGATGACTCCCATAAATGTTAGGGGGAGCCACCCACAAATCATTTGTTTGTTGTTATGAGGATCCCGCTCCCAGACATTGTGCATTAGAACCCAATCTGAGAGGTGGAACGCCTAGGTTCTTGTGCTCCGGGTGTAATTGGGCTCCGCGTACAAGGACAAAAGCATGGTCTCCAGTTTGGTAGCATCAATTTGTAACATTACATCCGATCTGATGAGGAAAGCGGGGCAGCTCACACATTTCCACCCCATCTTCATCCCAAGTCTTACTTAAAAAGTCATGTCTTCTTTAGCTAGTCGGCGTAGTCACATATATCTCACCAAGGATGCTACCATAACACGTTTGCAAATTTTGAGCAAACTGCATGTAGAAGCAAGATGGGTTCCTTCATATCGCCCGAGATGCACACCTTGGGGCTACTCTGCAACCCAACCCACTCCTCCTGGAACTGCATACTACTACAAGTTAATACACTGAATAACAATATGTTTATTTTACAATAGACCTCCTGATCACAGTGGGCCATTGCTTGTTGACAAATATTGGCCAAACAGCCATGAGAGATCAACAGGCAAAGATACATCAGTAGCGCTTCTACATGTGTGACAAGCGCTCTGGAACTTAAACCCTATAGAGGTCTTATGGCTTCTCAGAATAAAATATAATTTGTTGATTTTCTTCTTTCTTACTATCTAGTTAAAGTTCAGTGCTCATTGTTTTTTTTTTATGCCTAATTTCATCAGAAGTGAAAGTAGGCTTTTTGTAGGAAATATACTTTTTCCTTAAGTTGAACACTCACAGTTTATCAAAACGTCTAGGATAGGCCTGCATTTCTAGGTTTTTTATTCAACCCTGGTAGAAATCCATACGTTCAGGAAGGTCATCCTTTCTTCATAGCAGTTTCTGTTCTGCATTTTGGATTTGATACACATTTTTTAAGCCAAGTTTCACAATGTTTATGACACAAGTTTACAATTTTCAAATCTCCAGCGACGGATACTGTGCTCTAGCTCTCGGTCGGACGTTTTAGTTCCTGAGAGTTTGTGCTTCATTTTAGGGATCTAAGCCACACCTCTGTACCTGAAGAAAGATGAGTTTATGACATTGCTTCTTGGATTGACATTTTGTCCCCACTGCTGAAGTTTGCAATACTTGCACCCAAGCCTCAGTGTCACTTGGCTAAGGTCCCTGATTTTCTGCCTTGGGTTTAGGAAGCTATATCCTGACTCCATAGCCAACGAGTCACATCTGATGAATCACAACCTCTCCTCCCAAGTAGCCGCATTTCAAGTACTATTGACAGCTCAGCTCTTATCCCCAGTCATCCAACCAGTTTTTAAGTTTCCACTTGGTTATCACAGGTTTTTCCTAGGGGAGCAGCAGGACTCTAAACTTAATCCCACAGAAGAACATACTGAAACTCATGTGTGACATAAACATCAATGTTTCCTCCTAAAATATCATTTGACTATCAGTATTGTCACCCCATCTATTAACTTGACAGTGATAGGAAGCACCTTTTATGGAATCCCCAGCAACAGGAAACATGAGGGCTTTATTGACCATTGGGCCTGGACAACATCCCTTTGAGTAGTCCAGAAATCCCCATAGGTCCTCGTGGCCCATACTGTAGAGAACAGTAGGCTGGTCAACTTGATGTTCCTGAAGTGTTACAAGAGGCCTCATCAGGCATTTCATGGATGGAGAAGTCCAAACTTTTTCTTGAGTTCTGTGCAACAATCCCATTTCCGAACCATGGTGGATAGGGAATGCCCACTCAGAGAACATATTTAGCCTTAGCTAGAGTCCCATGATGAACCCCCCCAGGGCACAAAGACATACCACTCAACCAATCAGAATGTGCCTGCCAGAACAACAGTTCCACCTTGACGCACACAAACACCCCATGTTTAAACCTTATTGACAGGGAATAAAGAGATTATGTTGCCCGGGTGTTAACACCCTCTGGACAGAAGACCTCACTGCCGGTGACAGTTCCCTTCCGCCCGTAACCTCTCGAAGACAACAGAGAAAAGAGAAAAAGCACCTTGGTGGATAAAAGTGAGCATGTCATTTTCTGCTTGTCTGGGGTAGAGTGCTGTGGAAACAAGAGGGCACTCCCACTGTGGGTCTGTGACACGTGGTCCTTTCTGGAGGTAACATGCTCCTAAGGATCTAGATTTTGAGCCAGCCTTTGTGCAAAACAAGCATTTCTTAAACAGTATAGAATATCTTAAACAGTATAATAAAAAAATAATATTCTAGAGAGAGTCCAAATGCTCAACCCCACCCCCTACCCAACAAAATTGCACACAAGGCCTGTGAAATGGTTGACTGCCATCATCTGAACTCATCTTGGTCTGTATCCAGGTGCAAAGTCCCGGCAGTGGTACATAAGAGGCAGATTTTCGTTACTATTAACATTTGGGAGTTAAATTTAGTGTGGTGGCCATCAGGCAAATGTCACAAACAGTCTTTGGCTTTTCCAGTGTAGCCTTCATTTCATCCACCACCTCTTGGCAACGGAGGCGACACGTTTGACCTGAATAAAGGGTCCGCTGCTTTGGCAGATGGCGGTCTGGTCCAATGTTCTTGCTGCTCACAGTGGATTTTCAGGGAGGTTATTGGGAAAAGGGCTATGTTGGGGACACTAGGTCCAGGTGGGGGTATAAGTCTGCAGCTTGTACAAAGTTCAACAGGGGCGATGGCAGAGTCCCAGGAGCTTGGCTGTCTTCCTGAGTGTGCTGTGAGGTTCCTACAGGTTGTTGGTATCCACGGATGGGTTTGTGTAGGAATATTGGCTATTAGCGCCATTGGGGTACAACTGTAGGGAAAGCAAAGAGAAGGATTAAAATCAGGAACAAGTACCAAAATCTCAGAATCACTATCCATACTCTGAAATTAGTTTGATAAACCTGCCATTCCCAAATTATATTAGACATAAAGAGCCAGACTGCTGCAATAGAAAGTGAAATCAAGGTAGTGTCCCTAAAAAGCCCACAAAGGTACGCGTTTGGACACAGCTAAGGCCCTGCTGAGTCATCTTACTTCCCAACCCTCCATCCAAGGATCCTACTTATCGCTCAGCGGGAACCATGCACACACGCCTGCCCTGCTTGAGCGGCTCTCTGCAGTGCACCTGTATTGTACCTTGTGAGGTCAGGTGGTTAATGTTTAACTTTGAATTGCTTTTGCAAAATTTGCTTTGAAGCAGTTCCAACTGTACAATAAATAGTTCAGTATCAACTGCAAACACTGCAGTCTGCGCAACTGAGAAGCTGCCCGGTAGGTATGCATGCCAGGTCTCGGTGTGAACCAGCAGTGTCCCACTGACACCAGGTGGACATGTCAATTCTGGGACTTTACCAGCAGTATCCCACTGGGTCTGCAGACACTCAGCGAGGGAATTGCTGCTACCAGGGATAGATGCTAGGGTTGGCATAAACCACTAGTGTTTTGCCAGGGTCTGCTGCCATCCTTGTAAGGACCTTCTTCTATGGGATAGAAATTATAGCCCTGGGAGTGAACCCTCAATGTCCCACTGGGGTCTGGTGCAATCCTGGGAGTGCCAACTGCTACCAGTCTGGGAGTGTCAGCTCCCAGTAGAAAGCAGCCGGGTCCCATCTGGGTCTGCTACCTCCCTGGGAATGGGTAGTGTGTCCCACCGAGGCCTGTGGCCAACATGGGAGTAGTCTACTGTTACGAGTACAGGTGACAGCTCTAGGAGTGACTCACTACTGCCTCACCAGTGCCTGGTTATACTAAGAACGAGTAAAACTGCAGTTTTCAGCTCTAGTTGGCTGGCACTTTGAGTGATCTGCTACCACCAAGTATGGGCGCCAGCTTCGGGAGTAAACCAGCAGTCGTCAACAGAGTCTGCCCTACTGCTACGAGGCACTGTCACGTCTCAGGGATGTAACGAGCAGTCTCCCACTCTGGTCAACTACCTGTAAGAGATGCCAGCTTCATGGGGGAAATGGACAGGGTCCCACCGGGGTCTTAGACCACCCCAAGAGGGCATTAAGGATGTAGGCCCTGAATACCGGAATCTGTGGCAGATGTCCGGGAGCGACTGGAAGATTTGGTCCCCAGTGCACTGTATCTTTAGGGAATATACTTGGTGAGGGAAAGATTGGTTGATCTCTCAATTCCCTAGATCTAAAGAGAATATGCTGGTGTCGGACAGGTTGTTTGGTTCATGGATTCTATCCATCCTCCAGGAAATATGTCTGGAAGTAACTGGTTGGTTCCACCTGAATTCATTGCATCTTTTGAGAAAATGTCTCGGAGGAACAAACTGGACGACCCCTGTATTCTCTGCATCTGTGGGAATCTGTTTGTGAATGGGACTAGATGACTTGGTCCTCAATACCCTGTACCTTTACAGAATATGCTTGGTGACTGGCAGATTGATTGCACCCTGAATTTCCTTGATCTATAAGAAAGCCTGAGTGGAACAGGCTGTTTAGGTCATGGATTCTTTCAATCTTCTGGAAATGTGTCTGCAGTTTAAAGAGTGGGTGCCTCTGTGGGAAATATAACTAGGTGGACAGGCTGGATAGGTCACAGTACCCTGTATCTTTAGGGAATATGTTTGGTGAGGGCAGGTGGTAGATTCCTGACTAATTTATATTATATACACACACCCACACATCAATTCCTACATCTGATGGGAAGCAGATTTGATTACATTACTCAATGATGAGAGAGGAGGGGGGTAATCTACTTTCCCAGCTCGAGGAAATTATGTTTTCGAATATAGCCTGACCTGCTAATTTGCTAATCTTCCACCCATGCTAGAATATCTAGGCAAAACTTACAAGTTCCCAAACCATTCTAGGAGTAAGCCTGAGGTAGTATATTAGGAACCCAATGGAATTCATATTTGCATTTATTTTTAACAGCGCAAAGAAGTGAGAAGACTGAGCCTTGCTACAGGGTACTAATGCCAGCCTCTGCTGCACCCAGGACAAAACGGAAGCAAAAACCAGGCCCGCCAAGGGAACACTGGCAGGGAGCAATAAGCCGGTGGATCTGGATTTTCTTGCTGTGTGGGGAGGGTGGATGGAAAACAGGTGGCTCGGCTGTGGATCCCTGAGTACAGCAATAATCACATTTCTGGAGCTATCCCTTTTGGGGTGGGTATCCGAGTTGCATCAGGACCGGGGCCAGCTGGGCAAAGGTTGGCAAGAGAAGACTCCCATGTGTCTCTGGGTCCTGTCGTAGGTGGTTGCCCTCCACATGTTCCTCTGCCAGATCACCACAGTAGGCCACCTCTCGCAGCCATTGTGTAACTGTAGGGGTTCTGTTGTTTAACCACACCATAGCCACCTCCCTCCTAGCTAGGGCCAGTAACATGGATGCGAGGCGCCTGACTTTTGCAAATGCGGACAAAGTATCTTTTAACAAAGGAACTTAGGGAGAGGGATTCACTGCAGTGCCAACAATTTCATTTATTCAGTACTTGGAGTACATCTTGTCAGTATTGGAGCACTCACACTGCTCCAGGACAGTGTAAAAGGTCAGCTTCCCCTACCCCGCACATTGTGCATGCCCTGCGTTCAATACTCCCAAATCTAACTAAGCGTGCAGCTGTAGAATAATATTGATGAAGAAATCTAAAATGTATCAGTTTGTGCTTATAATTCGCAGGGACCCCGCAGAGTAGCTTGACTAGCAGTATCCCTTCCCAGCATGTTGCTAGAAGTTTTCCTGGTAATACTTCAGCAAATAAAACTCCATTGAGTTATGGACACAACAGTAGGCTGGTCCAGAGATGTGTTGGGAGTCGCTGTGCCACATACAGGGTCACATGGGATGCTAAACCTCATTACCAGGTCTGCAACTTGTCTCCATAACGTTAGAGCACCAAGTTTCTATCCCTTAGATTTCCCTATTTAATATGATCGAGACGTTTTAGGTGGGGCATAGTGCTCTCTGGCCCAGGGTCCCAACCTATCAGGCCCTCCTCCCCCCCTATAGATACACCTGAGTTCTGCAGAGATTCTTGCACTGATGACCTTCAATAACTCTTAAACAGATTGTTCAATGCCGTTTCCTTTCATTTGTCTACAGTTTTTTCTTTCATTTATTTTTAAGGTGGGTGATGTGTGAGAGTCTATTACAGGCATTTTGCAAAGAAATGTTGTGTTTGTTTCATGCAACATCAATAAAAAACGTTTCTTTTGGATCAAAACAGGACCTTACATATGAGAAATGGGAGGGTGTCACAGAGATGATTTGCAGTAATGTTATGCTGTTGTGGTACAATATTGAAAACACTCCTCACTACCCCTGAATATTCGATGCAAACATTAAGAATGTGGACAACTGCGCCTGTGACTGTTAGTGATCATGAAGGAGCTGAAATTCAATCATACATTCAAACCTGTTCCAGGCAGGAGCCCCCAAAATACGTTTGGCCCCGGGCCCCTGAAATCCTAAAGATGCCCCTTCCAACAACTAGGGCCAAAACAGCAGATCTCTCAGGCCCAAGACTCTTAAACGAAAGCCCAAGAAACAGGATGTCTGGATGACTTGTAAAGACCTGACAACTCTACTTATGATAGTCAAGTAACCAAATACAAAGGAATTACAAGACCAGTAAATAAAAAAAAAATCCATATTCCCCACAAGACTGCCACAAACCCTCACACCTTCCAAATACAAACAAGACACCCTCCCACCAATGCCTGTAACGCTATGGAGATCTGAATGCCGGTGCTGGTCCGCATGTTGTGGTGAAAGCCCTTCCATTTGTGTTTGTGGAAAGAGCAACATGGGGAAACTCTAGGTCTAAACATCTGAAGGCCTGGTTGACCCCTCCCACCAGTTAAAATACAGTTTGGATAAAAATGGAAGATTGGAGGGTATCAAGGGCCCAAAATCTAAGCTTGGCACTCCTGAAATTGTGGGATTCTGCAATGCCCTGCCCCAGAACCTGGGATGCCACTGAGGGAAGGGAAAGCAATAGAGGAGGACAGATTCCAGCAACCCAAGGGGCCTCCGACTCTTGACCACATATTCACTGCTCTTGGCCAGTGAACTTGTTCGATCATTCTTTGTGGATATGAGGTAGTCTGGACTACCTCAGGACTCCCACAGAAGACACATTTCTTACTCCTTCATATTTTTCCACATTACTACTCCTGTGGATTCTTTTAACCTGCCCCAAAAGCCTTACACACGGATGGATCACGTGGCCAAAAGAAAAAAGAAAAGAAAAAAATCTGCAATTGTGTTTCCCAAGGTATCAGTCTTGGGTTTTCCTCAGAGGCCTTAGCATTTCCAGCTGAGCTACCAGGCCCTGCGGTTCGCTGGGGCACCCAAAAATTTTGACTGCTACTGGTCTGTTTTGAAATAGAGACCAATGACGAGAGAGTACGCCCGGGCATCCAAATATTGCACTGTACATGAATGTCCATTCAAGAGCCCCAGATGCTGTTTGAAGGAACCAGGGGAAAAAGACCTTTAAAAAACATTTTACGCTTTGTACCATAATTTGTATTTTTCAAAGTGTCCGAAGTCTGCCTGGGTAGAGAAACTGATAACTAATGCCTTTTATTGTATCTCTAACCACAAACTCTTGAATCCTCCCCAGTGGAGGACCAGACTGCTCGCCGGCAGCCATCAGTGGTGAGTCAAGGAATGATGGGTAATCCTTGCAAGCATCAGTATTCAGAGCCAGGGCAGTTTGTAGAAAAGGCAGTGCCCACCACTGACACTGCCCAGTAGTGCTGCCCCAAAATATCTCCATAGAGAGACAGCCGGTCAAAGGCATTGGTCAAGGAGTCTTAATGGGTCTATCAAAATAGAGATCGGTGTTTAGGAAAAAGGAGAGATTTGGAAGAGAAGGGGGAAGAGAGAAGGATGGATAGAGGAAACAGAAGGGGAAAGGAGTGAAGGGAGGGGGAGGGTCTGGAGGAGCAGTGAACGCCTGAGCTCATGGAGATATTGGCAGCTGGATTAACAGATCGACGCCTCCAGTGCCTGCTATTTATTCAGCTGTTATTTTCGCACCAGGTGAAGGCCGCTGTAGTTTGGGTTAATAATTAATATGTGGAAGGTGAAACAGTACATAAACATTGGAAGAGAGCGGATATCCTTCACCAAGTTAAAGCTAGCAGAGAACTTCACCAGGTCACTAGACCCTCTAAAAAAAAGAGACACACAGCAACCTTAAGACAAGGATTGTACCAAGATGAGTAACCTCACATCCGCCAACACAGAAGTGCTTAAAAAAAAATCCAGAAAGTTGGAATAAAACAATAAATAAAAAAGTCACCTTGAAAACATAGTTTGACTCTACAGCTAAAAAGGTCGTTGCACACAGAATATGCACATAACTTGTAACTTTACAACTCTGTCAACTTCACACAAAACATCTGACCCTTTACTTTGAGGTCTGGCTTGACTACAAAGCCATCTGCAAGAATCAATATTAACAATTCTTTAAAATATTCGTAGAATGGATTCTGGCTCCGCCCACAGAGTATTTACCTCTGATCTCACACTATTGGCTCTTTGGTGTATCATTCCACCATCTATGTAGTGCTTGCAATGAAACGCATGAACGACTACTTTACATTTCAAAAGTATTCTAAATGATCACGCGTTATATGCTTAATTCCCAGACTAAACCTTGTACAGAAATCATTTTGTACTTTTTTCACTGGACATCTTTTTTTCACAGTCCTACTGTTTCTGCCAAAGCATATATAAGGAGCACTGTGATTTAAGATGTCAGTTTTCAATATCTGAGTGAAAGGGTGGCTCAGGATGGAGCCAGTTTCACTACAGGCTTCTAGGAGCATCCTAGGAGGCAATCACCACCTCTGAGAGGCAGTGATGTCCAACTATTAGGTCCATATTTACAGGCTATCCACAAGATATATTGACACACAGTGCATCTAAACAGAACTCATTTACATAACCAGTAGCTATCCTGAAAATGAGGCCTGGAAATGACCCACCTGTTGACAAGATGAAGACTCCCAGACAGAATACTTTCTGGAAAATTGTGTGTAATAGTGGACATGACAGAAACAAGAATATGGTAGTGTGGAGAAAAGCTTTCTTGTACAGATTTTTGCCAGATTAAAAATAGACTGAATTTATTATAAAGGTACTGGAAAAGTACAAATTTAGAGCTAGGGGCAGCTGTTCAGCATATTTTCTCGAGAAACAAAATATTATATATACAGCCTTGTAGGGGTACTAGGTGTAGAAAAAACATAATATTTTGAAAAATAACTAAAATTGTTTAGGACTTTCAAAACAGAGACAGGTAGAGTGTGTGTGCGCATTTTTGTCTGTGTCTATGTAAGAATTTCTTGTAAACTCCAACAGACACCTCACTATACCTGACTGAAAGCACCTGCACCCGAAAATACATTTATTAGTGGGGTGTAGCACTCCAAACATTCCCCTGAAGCTACGCCCTTGCTCCGGGTTCCTCTAATAAGCATTTCATGATCATTGAGGTGTGTCGTAGAATGACAAAGGGCCTGGTCGGTAATGTGTCTCCAAAGAGTGGCCTTTCAATGGTTTGCTGACAGTCATTGGTTAATCAGACGTTTTTTGGTCAGCGAGATGGCCCTGGTGTGAGGTATACTTCTTACCTCATAGCTGCCTTTTTTCCCGGGCACTTCATACCGCGCATGCGTCTGGTAGGCGGGATATTCATTCATGGGGTGATAAGAACCTCGCGTGGTGAAGATATCCATCTCTCCCCTCTGACCCCGCCGACACAACTTGAGTAGCTGTTGGAGAGAGAAAGACGTTGGCATAAAGGTGCCACTGGGTGGAGGACATGGCGATGTGAGAGGGAACATAAAAGGGTGATGATAGTGATGCTCAAGAGAAGGAGTGACAGCATGAGCTTTATTCTGCGTCACTGGGCAAGAGCAACTAGAATAAGGGGCTATACAGATGACCAAATTGGATATAAGTTGAGTACAGGAGAAACAGTAGGTTTATGCAGAATTATTAGATAATTGGGCGTCTATAGATCAGGAAGAGGGGACACCCCATCAAGGGTCTTGAGAAGAAAGGACGAAGTTGAAAATCAGTGAAAAGAGAGTGCTACCCTTTCCTGATTATAGGGCCCGCTCCTTTGAGTCATGAAGGTCTAAAACCACTCCTATGCTGCACTTAAATGGCTCCAGGGTATCATCCTTTACTTCCCCCCCTCCACCCACAACAGATTTATTCCTTCTCATATGGTACCTCATATCTCACCGAATGAACACCCCCCCGTCAAACCCATCCAAGTCTTGGTGGCAAGTTTTATTATGTGACCACCCAATAAATCCAAAGTTGAAAGCTCAAGTTAAGCCGGGGAAGCCTTTTAACCTGTAGAGAGGCCTTCCAGTACACAAAGTCACAATAGTTCTTTAGGCCCAGGAAGCTGTCAAACAAAGGAACGTTCGTGCGTGTTAATGACCCAGGAGTAGCATGAAGGACTGTTTTTTTCTGAACATCGAAGGACTCTATAAAGGTTAAGACCAGCATGGGCTCAAATCCCTCCTTTACCTCCTTTCCTGGGTAGACCCTCAGCCATTCCGTCGTCGGAGCCTCGTTGGCCCTCTCCGATCCAAATGCCCTGGGCCGCTCTCCGCCTTGGTGTCTCAGCTACTTTTCTCAAAACAAATCTTCTAAATCTGTCTCTCTCAATCTGTCTCTCCCAATCTCTCTCTCTCCTCTCCCATCCCCCCCCAGCCCCACTCTTCCCTTCCAAACGTAATAACTTCACCTGCCAAATGGATCTGGCATGGTTATTCCAAGTGAAGGCCCCCATTTAACCCCAAGAACCTTTTCTCTTCCACCCGTCCACCTGGTTCTGCCTGTGTTGGACTTCGACCTGCCACACCCCCGATAAGTGGCAGACCTCTGCCCCTCAACTGTGGCTATCACCTCTGCTACGTGGACATCTTACCAAGACAATGATTCCGATGATAGCCAGAAGCACCAGGAAGCAGACCAGAACCAGCAGCGCGATACCCCAGCCGGGCACGAAGGACCCACCGGTCGTTGGGCTGAGGATTTCATTTCTGCTCACTGTAAAGAAAATGGTGAACAAAGATTAGTAATTTGCAGTGATTACTTCACCCCAGGCAGGGTTAGTGAATGCACAGAATACTAGAGGGACAGGGAGGTTCCAAAATGGTCCAGTGCACATCCTCCCAAAGTAAAGTACAAATAAATAAGGTACACTGTTCCACAGAGGGAACCACAGATTCAAAGGCAATTCTTAAAATTAGAAGCCAAAGCCCTCGGACACCCACTGGGTGTCATGCTTCAATCATAGGGCCTGCTCCTCATCGGACTGGCGCTGCAATGTCCGACGGGCCCCTCGAGGGGGCTCTTTGCCAGTGATCTTTTTGGATGCGCACCGTGGTTAAGCATAGTAGATTCAGTCCTACGAGGAGAAGTGAGAAGCTGGAGAGGATGAATTAAAATTGGCTCTAGACCCTACCTATAGTCTGTTTATTTTACCAGAGCGGTCTAGGTCAAGGTTAAAAACAGGGGGAATGGAAAAGGATATAATGTTAATGAATGACCCATGTCCAGGTCTCTTCATCCTTGTAAAAGAACCTGCCAGTATGTATTTAACATTCTTCCACAACCACAAGAGAAAAAAAAACAAAATGACAACCAACTATGGCAAAGCAAAGTCCAAGTTTAACCAATATATACTCAGTAGTAGAGGGAAGGAGTATTAGACGCCCCTCCTTACCCTTCTCACCCCCCGGCGGTGGGTTGTGCCTCATTAGGGCACTGGCTTTGAGCTACAATCATAATTCTAGTTTTTTTTTAAAAAACATTTTCCAATGTATCCTCTCTTCTGGGTAGTTCTCCTAAATCCCAGGATGTCCCATCTTGACAGAGAAACAGGTCTAGCGATGGTCAACACTTCACAAATTAAAGACCATCTAAATTCTCGAGGACTGACATATTGCGACTGACGGCAACTCTTTTCAACGAGTCAGCCATGTCCAGTTTATAAGAGTAACCTGCCGTGGCCAAGGTTCAATTGGCATGGGACACTTACCAACAGGGTGCCAGCCACGGACTCCTACTTGAAAAAAGAAAGAGAACAAAAAGGCAGAAAAAACAAAATAAATGGAGACCAAAGTAACAAAGGGCAAGAAAGGGCAAACGTAGGAAAGAAAGAAAGGCTTCTTATGTGATTGTGTCACTCTTCGGTCTCAGGACTGGGTCCCAGCGAGTAGGTGGAGCACGTACTCACACAGGGACCGGGGAGTACACCCTGTCTAGCTCTCACCTGCCACGCCGTTGATCGGAATGTTATTGATGGATCCATCTGGCTGCAGCTGCACATAGAATAAGTCTTCCGCCTTGTTCACTGTAATGCCATTTCCTTTAAAGCTGAGCCGGTTGTCGGCGATCACGGAGCCGGCCCTTGAAAGCGAAGAGTAATTTAGATTTTCGGTACTCTGCTACCCTTACTCAGCACCACATGCATCACCACAGCAAAACCCCCACCCAGTCTGAATGTGTGCAGGGTCACTACACCCCCCCCCATTGCAGTCTCAAAAGATATTTACACTTTTAGCAAAATAACCTCTCACAAGAAATTATATATACATAAGTGCATTGAAGATCGTTCTCTGACAAATCACAATGTTGCTGATCACCTGTGAAAACTAGGAGCCCTTTGGATGCCTTTCTCCCACACACACACACACACACACACACACACCGACATATTGTGTACACTCCCTGCAAACAGTCGAGCGTGCCCAGACCGCTCACAGCAACACCCCTCCCTCCACACATCATAAATAAGGCTCCAAGATTTCAGTTTTTACTGAATTTTATAGTTAAAAACAGAAAGAAAACTATCTATTTTCCTGTCTGTATTTATTTTTTAAATATGGATGAAAACATAAATTAGGTTGCTTTTTTAGAGTGATTGTATTCACCGTCAGCCATGCCAATAGCTGTGCGGATTGACAGGAAGGGAGTCAAAAAAGGGAGAAAGATTCCTAAAGAGGCTTGAGCTGCTGTAGATGTAAACATCTTTTCACACAGGTGTATTAGTTCTTCACTTATGGGCAGTCATGACATTGACACTGGTCAGGTGCTCCTGTGAGTTTAAAATTATTGGTTGAATAAATGTAGAAGAATACTAGTGTCCGCTTATTTTCTTCACAAAGCCCAAAATAAATATTGCAACGTACAGATAAAATTACTAAAAAATACAGACAAATACAGACGGAAATATATATATTTTTTAAAAACAATAAAACCGGGAGCCCTAGTCATAACTCCTCCAAGTCAAGTACAGACCATATAGCCCAGTCTACGTTCAGCAGGCGACATCTACTGCTGAGCAAGCGCGTAATTCTCCCGCAGAGTCAAGGTTTTACAGTCGTTGAGCGGATGACCGTGAACTAGCTGTGGTGACTGATTACAGATGTATAGCGCTTCATTAATTTGTGCTTTATGGGCAGTCTTTGACTGTGTCAAAAAAATGGGAGAGGGCAGCGATGGTGTGCGGTGCCAAACACAAGGAGGGTGGCTCCTAAACCTAATTATGCATTTGTAAAGCTACATTCCCCAAGGGGTTTCTAGGCGCTTCATAGTAGATGCTCTATCCTACTGCATATCAGTGTTCAGTTGTCGGTGGGTGGCACCAGGTACGCACGTCAACACTTGCACTAATGGGACATCCCCTGTTAAGCCCTAAAATGTGACATCAGTCCTAGATGGCACTCTTTCGAGGTTGGCTCCATCATTCTAGAGGTTTCCCTCTTTGCGTAAAGCACAATTCAAGCTCGCCTACCCCACCTAACTGTGTAATAAGGCAACCCCACGCACTCCGCACGGAACAGCACAAGTGCAATGCAGCCATTTTATGTACCTGAAATTCAGCACAGTGACTCCTTCGTAGATGTCTTTAGTCGAACAGCCAGCGCAACCGTAGACCGTCTGACACTGGATAAAAGATAAGAGAACATTACCAGCAGGCCCCAGAGTTTCTGTAGATTGCTACTGCTAGACAGAAGCAGATCTCCCCCACACCTCCGTATTTTCAGGTTACTGGGCAAGACGGTGGCTCAGAGTGACCAAAAACTTGAACATGTGAATTTACCGACAGAGGACTTACTAAGAGGCCTTGCCCTGCAGTTTTAATCCCAAATCTAGTAAAAAGAACATTTACAGTTAAGAGTCCACCGGGAAGCAGGAGGACAAAGGGAGACTTTTAAAATGTCGACTTCATCAAAGTTGGAGTGAAATTGTTGTTATAATGGCGCGCCCTTCATTATTACCTCTGACACTTTAAAAAAACATGTCAAATTTAAAAGTAGTTTTGTTACATGCTTTTTTACATGTATTTAACTACCCTACTAACCTTTAGGACCTCCTTGTGCCCTTTAGTTCTTAACTCTTAAAACCCCAAAGTATCGCTTAATACTACCCTTCCCTGAACCCTAATAACCCCTTTACACATTACTTCCATTAACCTTCAAAAGCCCTTAGGCACTCCTTCCTGAATCCTAAAAAAAACTTTACTACTACATAGTTCTGCTCTTTCCTGAACCCCAAAACCCCCCTTTGTATTGTTTAAAGTTACCCTTCCCTAAATAGCCCTTATTGCAACCCTTCACTGAACACCTTAAAAATACTTAAAACGAAACACTACCCATTTGTAAACCCTGTATTTTGTTACACAACCCCATCCCAGAAAGAGAGAAAAAAAACAAAAAACACACACTCCTCAGGCCACCCCTTAATGCTACCCATCCCTAAACAACTCTCTCTAGTCCCTAACACTTCCCTTCTTTAGCACCAAAAACCATGATTCCTTTCCCTTGCTACCAGCAGACATACCTGTGCCCAAAAAGAAACATTTCTTAATTAATTTGTAGCACACATTTTTCGTTCCATTTTTTGTTATTGAGCAGACATTTTTTAAACAACCTTTTTTTTCAGTCTACTTTTGGTTGTGAAAATGACCATGCTGGCCCTGGGTAGTAACTGGGCGCTATCAGTTGCCTTCTTCTGCTGGCAGTGTGCCAGCTGGACTTTCCAGGTTCTTCGCCTGGCCTCCTGAAGCCTTAGATTGTGGTTGCCACCTCTTGTGTATGTTTTTTTTAATAATAGATTTTATTGATTTTCGCATAACAACCGAGTAAGTACAATGAATCAGGATAAGACTTTCCCATAAGGCCATCTGTTGTGTATGTGCTGTAGTTTTCACAAAAGTTATTGCCAAGTGTGGTAGCAACACCATAATTTCTAATGCCTGGCAGTTTTGCCTCCTCTATAGTCCCTCAAATCGATTTTTTCCCTATATAAGATCCCGGAAAATTCCGTTTGTACTTTGTTGGTAGTTACAGAAGTGTGCCCGGTGATAACACCAGACCCATTATTGGTGAACCCCAGTCAGGGCCACCCCTAAAAGGCTTCACAGTGGCACTGGGAGTGGGCCTTGGCTGCCAATAACTGCTTTCTGGTGTTTGCTAGCCGAGACGTTTGCGGTGCGCTTGGATAAATATTTGCATAGCGCTTTTGCCAACATAAGTTAGCCTCGTAGCGCTGAGGGGGACAGATGGAAAAGGTGGAAAGGATAGGATAAAAGGGGTGGGAGGAGGAGTTCTGTGGTTGGGTTGGTCTGACTAGATGGATATAGGATACATGTAGGACAACCCGAGCGTGGCATCCAACTAGCAGATAGGAAATGAACAGGAATGGTAATTGGGGGCCCTGGCCACAGTACAATTGAGGGGCGGGTGAACAGAATCAGTCATGAGTGAGAAACCTAAGTGTGGTTCACTGGTTGGGAGGTAGATAGATGGAGACTGGCCCCATGAGAACTGGTACCTTTGCCAGTGGTGGAAGATGGGGGGGGCAGCTGTCTATTGTGTTGGGGAGGAACAGGCACTGCTCACAGCCTGGGCACTCCCTCCCTGCGTGCTGTCTGTCACAGCTCAGTTCTAATCCTACTCTCCACCACTGGTTCCAAGTGCAAAAATGATTCCTGCACTGCAACAGTTGTGACTTTTAGTTTCATGGGTTACATCACTGAACATGACTTTACACAGCAAGTTTTTTTAAGGGTCACCTAGAGATAAGTAATTCAGTTTGCTTCCTCTCCGAATCCTGTGTGGTAAACAAGGAGGACTCCTGAAAGCTCCCATATTGTAATTCTGGTTCCGTTCAGGCTTAATGTGACCCGATGTACTTCCGGTTCCCTGCAAAGAGGTTGCAGCGGATTTATTTAGAGAAGCGCATTTTTCGAAGCTCACGCTTCTTTCTCGAGGCCATGACCAGTAGTCAATAGCCACAGGACACAACTATCAAAAGTGGTCAAAGATAAATCTAAAATCAATTACACGGATTGAACCAATTTCACGTACATCTTACCCCACGAGAGTTCTCATGAGAAGCCAAATGTACTTGTATCCCCCCCCCTTTTTTCTAAATCTATCAATTTTGACCTAAATCTAGCTATTTTAACTTCAAATCAACTTGTTTCAAGAATCTGGACGATCAATTAAAGACATTTTCAGAATCTGCAAAACATCAGCCTATTTTGCAGAATATTTTGCCTGGAAATAAATTGCTTGGTTGAAAAGCGGACTAGAAAAAAGGAAGTGAAAAAAAACACAACCTGAGAACAAACAGTGGCACAATGAAAAGTGCCACAAGGCTACCATCTTCAAAACCAGTTCACATATAAACATATGTTTTTTTGCTGCATGACGAAGCAGACAACTTAAGTTTTCTGATGCCAGTGAACGCGCTTTACCATTGGCCAAAATCCTGAACTTTCTAACAATTCAAGCCTGCTGTTAACTATGTGGTTATGACAAGTAAAACGAGGTCCCTAGGACGTTTGTCCTCAAATACTTCCATCGCGGAACTGAACAGCAGAAAACACTATAGCAACTTTCAAGAAATGGCCCATTTTCAACTAGTGACACTAAGCACGGTGCTCCCGCTTGGAGGCCTCTGGCCAACAGGTGTGGACGGGAAAGGTGGGGTTATAGGATGGTGGCAAGGGCAATGTGGCTAGTAGGTTTTGAATTCAGGTAGGAGCCGGGGGTGGCGGGGTTGCAAGAAAGCATGTCTTGGACTCACCCACACATTTCTGATGCTAAGTATTTCCAAAGTGGTACTGATGTGCAGGAGTAACAGTTGGCGTTTTTTTCTTAATACGTTGTCATATTTTGCAGCGTAGATTCATGGTTGAATAGAAGGGAAGGTAAACACTCAGACATTCCAAAAAGACAGGCTAAATCTGGATTTGGTCCATTTTATACCTCAATCACAGGCAGAGAGCCTCGGGTGATCAAACAGTGTGTTAGGGTGGACACTTTAGCGATGGTCGTTAGCCCTACAACTATCATTTTGCTTGGCTGTGATTTCCTTTCTTTGCAATGTGAGGCTTTTCAGATGATAAATGTCTGAAAATGAAACCTATTTATCCACCCACGTCAAGTTCCTTGAAGACCCACCAACATACCTCTAACAAAAAAGAGATGCTTATTTATCTAACTAACAAGTATAATGTACAAAGTGATGGATGGCGGGATGTGCTTCGCAATCATATTGGGAGGAGACTTCTATGGCATACTTTCAAACCTTAAATCTGACGTCAATTATAGCTTAAATACTTAAAAATTAGAATTCAGGCTCCTTACCACGCCTTTCACCCTTTCCACCATGTTCTTGTAGGCTTGCGAGTTTGGGTCATTCAACTCTTCAGTAAACAGCTGAACTGTCATGCTAAAACTTAAGTAGATCACAGTGGCTGGTGACTGGGTTGTGGAGGTGGTTGATGTGGCCGTTGAGGAGGACAATGGAACATGGATAGAAGAGGATGAGGTTCCTTTTGCGGTTGTCGTGCTTGAAGTTGATTGGCCAATGGGATGGCTAACAGAGGAAGCCGTGGAGGTTTCTTTAGTGGTCATTGTGTTGGGGGTCACTGTGGTAGTTGATGTCTTTGTCGGCTTTGATGTTATTGGAGTGGTGTTACTAGTGTCACTGGATATCCCCTTAGCAGTTGATGTTCCCGTGGAAGGGGTGGATGAAGGCAAAGAAGCTGTAGATATGGTGGAAGGATTGGATGGGGGTGAGCCAGTCTCCGTGACTGGAGTGGAAGCTCTTGTGGGATGGGTGCCTGGAGATGAGGTCTCCGATGTGGGTCCTGTGCCCATGGTAGCAGTAGTCGTTGGTTCTCCTGTAGTAACACTGACACCAGAAACCTGGGAGGTTTCATGTGTTGTGAAAGGGCTTGAAGAATGGGCAACAGTGGAGGACCCTATGAGATGCGTGGTGGTCACGGAGGGCGACGCTGAATTGGTGGAAAGTGAATCTTCGGTCTTGGGGACTGATTCCGGGGTAGTCATGTGGGACACCTGGGAACTGAGTGTCACAGTGCCGGTGGTCACAGGAGGAACTGTGGAAGGAGTGGTTGTAAGCTGCGTCACTGTATTAAACAGACAAAACAGGCAACATTTAGATCAGCAAGCTGTGTGAAATATAACATTTTTCGCAAATGAAGTTCAATGGTTTAGATCCTCAAAATACAAAGCTATTTTCCCGGCTGCACATAAGTAAAATCATATTCGCAAGCAGACAGTGATGAATGATGTCCCCCTGTATCGTGAGTGTGGGATGATGCACACAAGCACAAGTATACAGCAAGGAGTGGAAGTGCACATTCAGTCGCCAGCTGGGAGAATTGCATACTCTTGCCAATGCCCAGGCATGAGAATGGCGAATTCATGTCAATTTTAAGGTGTCAGAATTGAGTACTCGCAATAAGTTCGAAACACAAGTACAGATCATTCACGTCAGTTCCTTAATGCAAGAGGTGCACACTCATGCTAAGCCCCAGCCAAGAGAAAGGATCATTCATGTTAGTTCCTAGGGGAAATGTCCCTACTTAAACTAAATCCCAAACACCAGAATTGAAAATTAAACATGCATACCAAGACCCACACATAGGAATCCACAGGTGCAATATGTACAGTCTTATGAAGCTCAGGGTCATGTCTTTAATCATGGGCTGCCGGGGTGCCTCAAATGTGAGCATTACTTATTCAGACAGCACTCTCCACTAGGTCCCAGTGCACATGTATGTTAATCTTGGTTTGGTGCCTTAGAGTAACTGGGTGTTTGCTGCCCCCATCAGTGGCTTCCTTGAGTAACCCCATACCAGTCCCAGATGCAAGGCATGCCGTCTCACCTCTGGCTTCAGATATAAAAAAGTTGTTGATTGTGCGATTCGTTGCATTGACTGCTGCCATCTCCACTTCAAGGGTTGTGTTGTCCGATGCAGTAAAGTTGACAGCTGTCTCTACAATGATGGACCCATTCCTGGAAGACAAAACTTCAGCGTAAGCAGTCACCAGACACGAACCCCAGGACATGCACACCAGATCACATACACAGAGCACTCACACAGGACACTGGAAACATCGTGGTCACCACGTCTTGATATGCATTGCTATGGGCCAACTGATATAAGTTTGATATGTGGACAGGTGTAAGGGTCGCACAGATGGATGCAGAATGCATGCTCATACAGACACCCTCAAAGGGGATGCCACCCAACAGTTAGGAACATGCAGAGGTTGAGCAGGCACTAACATGCATTAATAATGGCATGCATACTCATGAAAGCAATTCAGAACCAGACCAAAAAAAAACACAGAGATGAGGATACATTGAATAAAAACCAAAGTAAGGTCTTGGGTTTTGCTAGACTGCTACTCAGACAGTGCTGGGCAGATGCAATGCCAGAGTGACATAAAGCTCCCAGGAACTCAGACTGTGGCCAAGTTAGAACAGAGAAGCATAAATTAATAGTTCTCAGTACTTGTCCCATAAGGATATGCTAAGCAACCACATTGCAGGATGCTACTAGGATCATACAGAGCCAGTCGTACTCATGAGGTAATCTATGTGTTAAAAGAGGAGTCCCGAATGGATCTAATGGAATCGTGGGTGTAGCCTAACTATTATTCATCTGAGTGTTCAATAGCAGTTTCTTCCAATTTCCACCACATGCTGTTGCTCCATTTCTGCACACTATCCCACCGTTAACGCCTAGCGCACTCACGACTCACCACCGTCAGTCCTTACCTGATACCCAGCACTTCCACGCCACGGTAGGCAGATGCTGTGGGACAACCACTGCAGTTGTAGAGTTCGTCACACTGTTGATGTGCAGAGAAACAACATGATTTACTGAGGCTCATCACTGGAGAGAGTACCATTTCTTAAAACTCAAGTTAGTTTCAACAGAAATCACTTTATGTTTTTTGTGTCTCTGGCTACCAGTGTCAGAACCCTAGCTCCAACAAACCTTGGACTATAGCAACTGCATATTTTCACGTCTCCAAAATAAATTTACTGGAAGCCCATAACTGAGAATCCAAAACAGTCTTGGGGGTTCCGAATGAATTCATAGACAACTCGAGCTTTGTGCTCATTGTCTATTTGATGTCACTCAGAAACCCTTGGTGGAAAACATCCTTGAATTTCATAGTTCCCCATCTATAATTCCAGACTATGTTTGGCTGTAATAGTCAGCCACTAGACAATAGCTGGCTTCTAAATCTAGTAACTCACTGCTATGACATAACAGTTCTTAAAAAAACTACTGTTACCCACTGTTGCTAGGTTAATAAGGGAATTTCAGACTGTTCTGTCTGGGCTCTCCCAAAGCCTATCAGGGCAATGCTGGACAACTGCGCGCACAGTTTCTGGTGGAGAGAGAAAGAAGGCAAACTGAGTAGAAGGGGGGGTGGGTGGCAAACGGCCATTTTTTTTTTTTACATTTTGGACAGAAGGAGAGGCCTGGTTATTACGGCTGCCATATTGCTACTCTGCCCTGTACAAGAGTTAAAAGCAGGGACCGATGATTTTTGGGGCCATACATAACATAAAATGGATGCATAAAAAAGTGAATTACAGTGATGTTTCTCTCAGAGAGGTTTTGACTGGCAGTCAGTTTGAGATTTGCTCTTGTTGTCTATTCATAGTCACTCAAAACTCCTCAGAGAAAACATACCTGTAAATCACTGTTACCATATATAAATAAATAAATATATATATATATATATATATATATATATATATATATATATATATATATATATATATTAAAAAAAAACACACACACATATATGTACATACCTGCACACACACACATTGCAACAATCACCCAGGTGTAGGTGATATAGAATATTCATATTCAGTCCCTCATCCGGTGAGCCCTACTGACAACATCTCTACCAGCCTGTCAATATCACTCTTAACAGATTACTGTTCAAGTCAATAAAAGTTTTTTGCCCCAGGAGTAAATACTAACTAGTAGAACTTTTAATAAATAGATTGCTGTTGGGCTGAACATTTGGGATTTCATGGCTCAAAGGATTCTAATGGAGCTGGCAGTCGGACCATTCTTTGTTAATTTGCAAAGAGTTTAATAGACATTTCTATCAGACATTGTCGCTGAGAATAGAACCTATATAGAGAGCTAGAGTGTGAAACCATCACTTGAGAAATTTTAATTGTAGATTGGGGACACCACTTCCCACTTACTTACCAGTTGCTTGATCTGATCACTTATATTCTTGAATTCAGGTGAATCTTGGTTTGAGAAATTAGCAGTATACTCCACATTAGTTATATGAAGAGTAAGATTGTAGCGTATGAGGGGAGCCGCTCCAGGGGATGTGGTTGCTGCTGTGCTCTGCTCAGTCGCAACAGTGAATGGTTCACTGGTCATTATGACGGTAGGCAAGGACTCTGTTTTGTTCTCAGTTACAGTATGTGTGTGGCCAGTAATTGTGATACTAGGCGAGGACCCTGTGCTGTTCTCTGTCACGGTCTGTGCATGGCCAGTAGTTGTGATACTAGGCGAGGACCCTGTGCTGTTCTCTGTCACGGTCTGTGCATGGCCAGTAGTTGTGATACTAGGCGAGGACCCTGTGCTGTTCTCTGTCACGGTCTGTGCATGGCCAGTAGTTGTGATACTAGGCGAGGACCCTGTGCTGTTCTCTGTCACGGTCTGTGCATGGCCAGTAGTTGTGATACTAGGCGAGGACTCTGTGCTGTTCTCTGTCACGGTCTGTGCGTGGCCAGTAGTTGCGATACTAGGCGAGGACTCTGTTATGTTCTCCGTCACAGTCTGTGTGTGGCCAGTTGGTGCATTAGTAGGCGAGGCCTCTGTGCTGTTCTCAGTCACAGTCTGTGTGTGGCCGGTTGGTGCGATAGTAGGCAAGGAGTCTGTGCTCTTCTCCGTCACAGTCTCTGTGTGGCCAGTTGGTGCATTAGTAGGCGAGGACTCTGTGCTGTGGCCAGTCGTTGCGATAGTATGCAAGGAGTCTGTGCTCTTCTCCGTCACAGTCTGTGTGTGGCCAGTTGGTGCAATAGTAGGCGAGGACTCTGTGCTGTGGCCAGTCGTTGCGATAGTATGCAAGGACTCTGTGCTGTTCTCCGTCACAGTCTGTGTGTGGCCGGTCGTTGCGATAGCAGGTGAGGACCCTGTGCTGTTCTCCGTCACAGTCTGTGTGTGGCCGGTCGTTGCGATAGTAGGCGAGGACTCTGTGCTGTTGTTCTCAGTCACAGTCTGTGTGTGGCCGGTTGGTGCGATAGTAGGCAAGGAGTCTGTGCTCTTCTCCGTCACAGTCTGTGTGTGGCCAGTTGGTGCATTAGTAGGCGAGGCCTCTGTGCTGTTCTCAGTCACAGTCTGTGTGTGGCCGGTTGGTGCGATAGTAGGCAAGGAGTCTGTGCTCTTCTCCGTCACAGTCTGTGTGTGGCCAGTTGGTGCATTAGTAGGCGAGGACTCTGTGCTGTGGCCAGTCGTTGCGATAGTATGCAAGGACTCTGTGCTGTTCTCCGTCACAGTCTGTGTGCGGCCGGTTGTTGCGATAGTAGTAGTAGGCAAGGACTCTGTGCTTTTAGATACTTCAGTAGTGGTTGGACTGTCTTCTCCACAAACACAACCTGAAATGATAAAGTACTTTTTTTCAAAGCAGGCATTATACAATGTGAAAAAAGTATATATACTCTGAATTTGTTACAGGGGCTGTCCGGTGAACAATATCACATGGTCTCAAAACCAAGACAGACAAACATCAAACAAAGGTGTTTTCAGGAATGTGTGCTGATGCTCATTGTTAGAGATGCAGGAATCTGCAAATTAAACTAATTTCCCTTATGACCTCATCAATTTGAAGAAAACTACTTGGGTTCAGAGCACGGCCATCGGCGCAATACAAATTGCTGCCAGGAGCAGATAACAAAAAAATAAACATATTAACTCACATATTTTAACTCAACCTAATATGATCATGTCAATGGCTACCCTACATACTATACCATTGTAAGAACATGTGCAACTGAACATGTCACGGCTCAGAGAATTGTGAGTGAATGTTCACATACAGCTGAGTATAATGTTGGAGAAGTACGTGTTAATATGTTGTTATGCACCAATCCAACTGCGAGCTGACTGCCACTCGAGCCGCCACAATGCAAGAAGGCCGAGCCTTCCTGGGGGGGGGGGTGCTTATGTAGCCCCCCACTGGCATGCGGCAGCTGGAACCAGTAGGGGCTGACGCAGCCAAAACGTTCATCTCCCTAAACTTCCTCACCCACACCTCGCGAGGCGTGGGGACGGAAGTAACAGGCCAGCCCATCGCACCACTAGTGCGAAGGCGTTCTTGGGCCTCAGTGGTCCCGTCTCCTAAGGGGCGGCGCTCCCCCATCTTGGGGGGGCGCTCTTCCCAAATCACCCGACTTGGCACTCAAGCGTTTGTCCTACTATCTGTTCCTTTGAAGCATTGGTCAAGGGGTTAGACTCTTATTTGGTGACTCTGGCTATCATGAAACAGGTCTCCTAGTTTTAAACAATGACCTAGTGAAGATGGTGTTGAACATCGATAAAGACCCTTAGAGGCACATATACTAAAGTGGGTTAGGGCAAGAAAACAGCATCCGGGGCAGTAGTAAAAGGGCTATTAATGGTGCAAGTACAGAAAAGAAAATAGGGGCTTCTGCACTGAGCAGTCAAGTAAATACTGGAAAAGAAAGCTTGGGTCTACTCTCACACAAATGCTGGAAGGCATTATGGTACAATGTTCGACACTTCAGCAGGACTCATCATGGTGGCCACTCCTAACTAAATTAGGAGAGGCATCAGCCTCTCCAATGCAAGTTATCCAGGGTTTACCTCCTTTGGCATTGTCTGATATAAGTAAGGACAATGGGTTCTGTTTGTATCTCACCCTGCCTGCTGCTGGTGAAAGGACTGACTCCTGTATCTTGAGCTCATGCCTGACACACACTTTGGCCACACTGGTTACCGCCATCTGGTCCAACCGGATATCAGGGTCACCCATTTTTGTCTCTCTAAAATCTGAACCATAATCAAGCCCTGTTCTACCTCCACAGTCAAGATGGGCCCTAAATATCTTGTTAGCATAATGAACCAACTCTGTAGCCAATTCAGGTTTATTTTCCGTCAACACAGTTTGATTTACTTGGAACCCAAATAACCACGTGGTTTTGTTCTCCTCCACCCTAGGTCTCCTCTATTTGTTAGATTTCCTTTATTTGGCCTACATTAGCATATGTCGGTTCTCTCATGAGGAAAAGGTTTTTGCCATAGCATTTGTTCTTGCATTCAGTGGTGCTTTTCTGGGTCAGCAAGATTTTTTAGGAAATTAAAACGAGGATCTCAATGGAAGAATGCTTTACTAGGGTCCAGTCTAGTGATCATAAAACTCTAGCACTCAAGGATAGATCAGGTTGGGAAAACGGTGTTGTTTCTTGCCAGCTGTCTGTCGGCGGTCCAGATCGCCATTTTGAGAAAACAAGGCAATACTTAGGTGTACGCCACTGGCTTGATCCACAGCTCTTCTAATTCACGAGAACAATGATGCTTTATCAGAATACCAGTTTTCAAAGGTGATTTCTTCAGTACTAGCTGCATCAGAATTAGCTACAGCAATTTTTCATCCTATTCGTTCCTCACAGGTACAACAACTACAGCAGAGGAAGGCGTGTTTATCGAGCACAGGTTAAGAGCCTAGGGAGATGGTCACCAACGTGCTACAAACGTTGTGCACATCCAAATTTACAGCAAGATCTCATATTGTTTCCGTCTTCTTTTGGAGTTATCCATGTGGCCTAAGTGTGTTTAGGTAGTTGGACATTCCTTCATTGGGAGTCCAGAAAACCAGAGATGCTGGATGGGATTCACTTCAGGTGGCGTGGCATCTGTGGTCTAGGTTTGACACAGCTGTGGAACAACCACGAGACCACGAAAGACCTCGAGAGGAGTGGAAGGTGCCGATATCAGGGCTAGAGTTGAGAATGTTTCAGTCAGGCATCTTAACGCAGATATGGCTAAGACGTATGCGAACTAGGGAATATATACATACATATATATATATATATATATATATATATATATATATATATATACATACACACACACACACATATTTATATTAACAGGTTTATTTAAAATGTTTTATTTTGACTTTGTATGTCGACGTCTATATATGTACATACGTGGGTTCTCTGAGGGCCTCATCAGACCCCCAAAATGTAGTATCTCCTAGGCCATGGGTACTCAAAGTACGGCCCGGGGGCCTCATGCGGCCCCCTTGACCTTTACATGCGGCCCCCTGGGCAACAGGAGTACAGGGTTGTTCACT
Organism: Pleurodeles waltl; assembly: GCF_031143425.1. Taxonomy (NCBI): domain Eukaryota; kingdom Metazoa; phylum Chordata; class Amphibia; order Caudata; family Salamandridae; genus Pleurodeles; species Pleurodeles waltl. The sequence continues at coordinate 662,587,601 of NC_090451.1, forward strand.
TGATTCAGCTCTAACAATATAAAGATCATAAATAGAGGCAATCCTTCTTTCAATGTTAACTGGTGTTAAGGAAAGGATGTAATCAGGGAGGCCTCAACTTCACTTTAGAAGCACGTTCATTTTTAAAGACATCTTGCAGCAAAAGTGTAAAAATATAACTGTCACTTCAAAATTCAAAAAGTGTGTTAAGTTAACATGTAGTCCATTTGACCTAAGTATAATTTATTGTATCAGTGCAATGAGAAGTATTCATTTTAATGTGATAGTTTTCGAACATGAATTTTGAAACATTCATTTTTACCCCTACCTTGACAAATACGCCAATGGGAAATTAAACAAGCAAGTCAGATGTTATGTGCACTTTTTGAGTGGCCTGGGTTCCTATTATACATGAAAAACATTATAGTTTATTAAATTAAACACAGGAGCAGTTTTGTATGGTGCTGACCCGGATTTCGATTAAATATGTGATAATGAAGAAAAAGGAGGGGAAGTGAAATTAAGCAATTGCCTGGGTTCACACAATTTGGAAAATTGTGGAAGCCAACATTAATCCAAAGTTTTCTAGTTTCATATTGCTCAATTTAACCACTAGATGTATATCCTTTGCTTCGCCTACCGATACTTAACTGCCAATACTCCCAACCCTCTCTCCCAACCTCCATTCCGCTGGCATCGATGCGGCCCTCGGGCACATCACAGACCAAACATTTTGGCCCCTGGGAAAATATTTGTGAGTACCCATGTCCTAGGCCCTCATTGCCCAGACCTCCAGTTTAGCTGCTTTCTGCAGGTTCAATTGCTAATCTTAAGGGTCCAGGAAGCCGCATTGACCCTGTAGCCAGGAAGGGGGCGGGGGAGACTTGGAGGGGTCGGCATTCTCTTTGTACTGGGAGGGAAATTAGAAAAACGCCATTTAGTGATAAGATCTCCCCCTGATAATCGATTCTCTGTTCAGAACCTCCTCCACTGAGATCCCACGGACCGCGCCCTCTCCCGACAGGGGGACGAGAAACAAGATACCGCGGGGTCAGGGAGTGCCCACAACACAGTTTTAGGGCGGGGGTCTCACGTCAAGTAAATGCAGCTCCCACTTTGAAAAAAAAAAAAATGCAGCTCCCTCAGATGCTTTTAACGTTGTAAAGTAAGTCATTAGTCTGCTGCGAAAGCAAGCCGTAGCATGGAAATCCGGCAGGTGGAGCCCTGATCAACTGATAATTTTGCAAAAGTAGTCGATGAACCAGAGGGTGGAGTGACTAGCCCTTTAAAAAGAAGAGTTTTGGATTAGAATTCTAACGACTACAATGTTTTGCGGGATAAAATGTAGTTCTGAAAAAAAAATATGGGCACTTTCAATGTGGCTTTCACAACATAAAAAAGTTGGCAAATTAAATGTTTGAACTGCGCGCTGCAAGCCTCGCAGTGGGCGCGGGAAGCGGTAAATACATCTAAAAGACAAGCTCTCCCAGGGACCGGGGTCGCAGCATCATGGGGGCGGTCAGGGTAGGCCAAGCACCCGCTTTGGTTTCAAGGGCCTCGGTCAAGCGTGTTATTGATCAGGGGCTCAGGGCAATGGAGACTCTTCCGGCTATCGATTACCCCTTCCAGGGAAAGAGAGGGTACATAAAAAAGTAAATATGTGTACAATAAAGGTGACGAAACAAGTCCTATGACCTCCTGGGCTATACGTTCCCGCGCGCCCTTTGTCCAGTCTATCGCAGTGGCGTAAGGAAACTTTGTTGGGGGGGGGGGGGGGGGGGGGGGGCTGCAAAGTACCTTGAAGGGGGGACCCTCCGTCCTGGACCCAGTCAGGGGCCTGCGGATTTGGCTGCAGGTAAGAGGTGAGGTATTTATCACACTGCCTAGACGGAAGGTATCAGGTGCAATTAACAGCAGTCAATTGTGAAGTTTTGGTGCTAACTGCACCAAAAACTACATTATGCAGGGAATACCATGCACCCCTCCGCGCCCCCCAACTTCCCAAAAATATCACCAGTTAGGCCAGAAGTTGTTTATCACAAAACCAATTAATGCCATATGTGGAGTAACGTTTCTTGCAAGACAAATATTTAATATTTTTTACGGAAAAAATGAAATAAATTCCCGAGTCTCTTCCAAATTTGCGAGTCTTTGCTTGCACGCATCCTACAAGCTGCGAATAAGGGAAATTTTACACCCGGATTACAACCTGGGATTTCAATTCAGATTCCTGTACACACACCACTGAGATTTACTCAGGGGGCGGGAGATCCTCCGTCTTAAAAACGCGTTTACAAAATATTCAGAGGAACTCTTTAGACTTCTATAGGAAGTTTCTAGAAAAGAACATCCTCGCTCCATTTTGTTCCGGTTTGTCCTGTGCCACTCTAAGTGCCAGCATGTATTTTGCCCGGGAAAAAAAAAACCGCTTCGGTCGGTGGAAAATGCATATTTGAGTGACGATGGAAGGGCAAACATCTCGTCCGTTTGCCTTCTAATGCGGCATGCAAATTCTGCTCGCCGACTTGGAAAAGAGAGCCCCCACCGCCCCCAAGCGAGGAGGCATGGAAATAAGGGTGTGACGCCACCAGGCACCGGTGCTAAGGCCAGGGGCGGAAAGATTTGTAGGGAAATGAGAACATGATGTTAAGGGCATCGTACTGCAGAGGGTGAGATGGCTAAAGTACATGTAGTTCATCACACAGGCAGTGCTTAATTTGTGAGACAAAGAGTGCCGGTGTCCGAAACTCTTCTCAGAAGCCGACAGCCCATTCCAGTTAAACCTCATGGGGCCAAACACCAAGACACTCCCTGACCCATTTTCTCGCGGTTGCAGGTTCATGCTTTCTGTTTGCGACGGTTTTGCCATCTTTTTCATCCTCTGTCGTTCCGCTCTGTTTTTCCCTACCTCTTGCACTCAGTAAATATCTAATACCGGAACAGAGTGCTGGTGCCAAAAATAAGTGCCGGTGCTCTCCACCAGGAACCACTGGCTGAAATTAAGCACTTCACACAGGGTAGGCATAGCTTCTGGAAGCCGCCATATCCTGGTTTTGCCCTGAAACATGCCCAGGGACATTGTTTCTCCTTTGAACAAGGCCCTAATGCAGTGTTTTTTCAAACGTTTTAATGGCTCGCCCCAACTAGTGGAAAAAAACATAATCACCGCCCCCCCATCAGAATTTTGCGCAATTATTCTATTAAGTTGGATATGTTTAAATATGTCTAGACTTATTTAAACATTGCAGTTAAGCTATGTTAATTTTTTTTTTTAATGCAATAAATATATTTCTGCTTAATACAAAGCACTGAATATTGCTTATGTTGGCCAGACCCTGGCGCCCCCCCCCCCCCTGGATCACTTGAAGCCCCCCAGTTTGAAGACCCCTGCCCTAATGCAAGAAAGAGGGGCCTCACAGGATGATAGAGACCAAGGCCCCACAAAACATTCCAAGACTTGTGGTCACAGGTCAGGCTTTCCCATCAAGAGGTCAAACCAAGCCTGAACCCTACTTCAAGGGTAGACTGCTTCAGCCTTACATCCACTTCCTAAAGTAGCAATACTGTGACTCCTCATGGTGGCACCTAAAGTTTGAAATGGGCAAAGTCTTGAAATATTCAATAGTATATGGCATGTAAAGGACCACTATGCATCATTGTGAGCAAAAAAGGCACCAAAAAAGGTGGACATTCTCTCTCAACACGGATCATACTCAGCAAACAGAATGATTGGGTGGTGTCATCATGCCTGTAATCACTATTGCCGCTATAGGATCTATAATGTAACTGAGGCTGGGTGTGGTCAGTCCGTCATAGGAGACTGCAATAGGCATCTCTTTGGTGCTTGGGTACCTTGCGGATCATTGGGGAACCTTGCGCTGAACAACATGCAGCAGGAATCATGGGCCTAATCTGGTGTGAACTGGCCAACATGAGAGCAACTCCCCTCTGACAAAAATCCAGAGTGACTGAGGTGAGCTTGTTACTGGATTCGGAGCTGTGACGCATGAGTGGCGTTGTATGTGGGCACAGACGTGTGGCGTAGTACGTCATAGACTTGATACATGTTGTTGCACTGTATCTACCACAATGAATCTGGGTAATTTGTGCGTTGGTAGGTTGGGCAGTGTGCTCCCTCCCACCCCATCTGTGATTGGCTCATTCAAGTTTTTGGCTGATGAGCTCTTTGGATACTCACCATATCACATTGAGAGAAATTGAGGATTTACTCACTGCACTTTCTCCTGAGACACATCATAATTTATTTTGCCCTGAGGAATGCCGCTGACCAGTTATCTGGCCATCAGAGCATGCTGAAACATGTCAGCACTTTCAAAGGATGAATGGGCCATGATATCCCTAAACATCCAGTAATTTGTTTATTAACATTTTAATCATAGCCAAGGTAGCACATAATAAAATATATACCTGTTGTGTACCTTAAAGTATTTCTAATATAAACTAAATCCCTGTACTATCCAGGAAAAGAATACATTTAAAGAACTCTCCCTTTAAGATGGGGTCGAGTCTGCCCCAGCAGTACAATCTTACCAGGGTGGGATGAGGTGGCCAATGGTGAAGCATGACACATTGTGTGGGTTAGTCCACCTAATTCTAAATTTTTGTTTGACCTAACATGGGTCTGATAACCTGTAGACAACTATATAGGAACAGCAATTACCTGTTCCGTCAATAGATTCACCACACTCGTGATTTACGAGCTCATTGGATACTCCTGCTCTCCGGGACTTCTACAGAAACATAAGACTGAGCAACATTGCCAACAATCACAAATTTAGGGAAATACTCTCTACTGAAGAAGGGAAATATCCCGAATCATAAGTCTAGAGATACCCAGCACTGGTTGCAATAACAATGGCAAATACTAAAGACTTCTAACTAAAGTGAGTGTTATCATGCACTCCATTTACCACAATGCATCTGGGCTAAATGTGTGCTGGTGTGCCAGGGAGTGTGCTCCCCTCCGTCCTTTTGTGATGGGGCAGTAAATACCTGAATACGCAGGAAGATGTGGTTAAGACAAGACGGTGTTGCTAGTGATCTGGTTGCTACCACTTAAGAAGCGAAAGACATCTGATCACAAGCTTGTGACGTCTATCTGGGCAGAAGGGTGTTGGCTCGTTGCAGGTGACCAGCGAGTGTGATCTCAGTTCACTGGTTTTAATTACCTGGCGCTGGTCCCGGGGGACATATTTCCTCACTTCTATTCCGGGATAAATCAGTAGTGACTAATGGAAAGTGTAAAGATGACCTTTTTCAGGTGCCTAAACATGCCTTTCTTGCTGAGATATCTAGCTGTGGTGTTATCCTAGATCATTGTCACACGCTGCACAATGGGCTCCCTAGAACCACTATAAAAAAAACAGTATCAGTTATGCACACATCCCTGCTTCAGGACCAACTACCCAGATTGTACTGGATTAAAACAATTATTCCAGCAGAGCAATGGACACCAACCACAAAAAAAAACACAAAAAAGCCTCTCAACAACCCATTTGATGCTTAATTTGAGTTGGTGATAGCCGGTGGGGGCCATCGCACTCATTTTTGGGTTGGGTAATGGTATTTGTTTGTATCATACATTTCCCAACAGCAGGAGATGGGATAAAAACAAAGTAGAATAATTGAGGAACAGAAAGAAGGAAAAACCGTCATAACGGGAGAAAGCAGGCACCTGCCGTACAGATGAAGTGATAGGGAGTATCTGGTGGTGGACGGAAGGGGCCTGGGGTGGATTCAAGACTATGCAGTTTTGCTGTTGGGTGTGGCAACGTTTAATTGCACCAGCTCTGGACTCCGGCACTCATTCTTTTACAAATTAAGTACTGCTATCCATGAAAAACTCTACACATTACTTCTATTGTGACAATAACTTACAAAAAATACTAATAAACTAAACATTAAACATATTCTCTACTAACCACATAAACAAAATTACAAAATCCCAATTGTTTGATGGGATTACCAGGAGGGCAAAAAAGCAGACCCAACTAGAAATGTGCTAAGATGTCATTAATGGTGGTGAGCTCTATTTAAAAAAGAAACACACACACACAAAAAACACAAAAGTGTCCATAAGTTGGGAAGGTGGACCATGAATTCTTCCAAAATGAATAAAACATTTTAAAAAATCTTAATATATGGCTAAACCAAACTGCCTATTGATACACAAGACAACCACCTGACTGGGAAAAAAGACCGAAATAGCCGTTTTAAACTAATGTTGACTATCGCCAAAATTTCAGGTGTTCAGTTATCCACCATAATTTCTCACATATTATAAAATCTATATCTGAAGAGGATCTGCAGAACTGCCAAACTACGAATCGCCATATATCAGCAGCACGTGCACAAACCACTTATCAGCCTGCCGCCTGGATCAGTCACCACACCCGAACACACATTCTCTTAAGGAATGTGATATACAACTGACACCTGTAACTAACTGTAGAAATAAATTTATGATAAACGGGGACCCCAAACAGACGACCCTTCATGACTACCTCCAAAGAACACCTCAAAGTGACCAACAACTACTCATTTGGAAACTTATTTGAAAAATCCAGTCAGTTTTGCTAAGACAGTGAAACCATGTAGAAGTATTTCTACGTCTTATCGTAAGACAGAAAAATGCTAAAATATACAAACTCAATTACCCACAGTTCACCTGAAACTGGCCTACCAAATAAGAATCCAAGATCCAATATTGACTTAAGACCAACCATTCATTTACCAAAAGAAAAATCCATAATTGACACAATCACAAACATTCTGCCCCCAAATAATTCAGAATCCACTATTAACACAAGAGAAGTCAATCTGAACCTGAAAAAGGAATCCAAGATCCTACATTAATCTAAGACCCAATATAGCGGCCCCAAAAAAGTAACCAGTATCCAAAACTGAACTAAGACCAAACCTTCTGGCTCCAAAGAAGAATCCAAGGTCCAATGATGACACAAGACTGGAAAAAAGGCGCACCCCCCCCCCTCCAAAAAAAAACAAAGATTCAAAGACTGAGTGTTAACCCAAGACCAGACAAGCTGGCCTCAAGGAAGGATCTAATTTTGACCTAAGATAATGATCTACATTGAAGACTCCTTGACTTATTGTTCCCATAATGCCCATCTCCGGGGGCCTCAGCGACAACCAGAGATCCATCTAGGGCCCAATTTACTGACCTTCAAGGAAGACAACTTGACCCACCCTAGAAGTCTTAAGGACACACATCAAGGCCGTCTGTCCTCCAAACCATGTGGTAATTTGTAAAACACCTCTGGATCCAAAATGTAAATACAAAGGCAAAAGATCCACCAGCTTTCTTCAACAAATTGTAACGACTCACAAACCGCAGCACAATGAGCGGGATTGGCCAAGTGGGCTTTATTGTTGTGAAAGCTCAATACATTTCAGAATGCCTACCGCCAGGTGTGCATGGGGGTGTACATGCTTTAGATTTAATTTAGGACTGTTTATCATATATATGTGTAAAGCGAATTTCATTGATCAGAACTCAGCCGATGAGACCAGCATAAAAATGTGAGAGCGAGCTGACCTTATGTTGGAGGGTACTCGATGGGGAGGGTACACCGCAGGTCCCCCACCTCATCCCAAGACATGTCCAGCCGGGCACGAACCCCTCCGCCCTCGAGGGTTCCCAAAGCCCGGGCAGTGCCCATTCCGGTCCTAATGGGCGGCGGGCAGTGATCGAGACCGAGTTAATCGGTAAACTATTAGCAGGGGCCGCAGGGAGCGGTCAGTCGGGCGGACAGAACAGGGGTCGCAGGGAGTGGTCAGTTAGGCGGATAGAACAGGGGTCGCAGGGAGTGGTCAGTTAGGCGGATAGAACAGGGGTCGCAGGGAGTGGCCAGTTAGGCGGATAGAACAGGGGCCGTAGGCGGACAGCCTTTCGCCATAGGACCAATCTGGAACATTCATTAGCGCCTAGAGTCCGCACTAAACACTACAAAGAGCGACGATTCTTTCTAGGCGGTTTAATCGATAAAACATGATTGATCGACTCCAAGAACCAGAACATTGTGGGGTTACACGGATCGCTGACCATCCTCAAGGGCCCGGCCTAGGTACCAGCAGCGGGCGGTGCCACATCACGCCGGGCAGGTGATGTGTGCCAACGTGGAGCAACACGAGAAAGCGCCGAGGGCAGGAGTGGAGAAGTTACTAGCGGAGGGCAGAGCAAAACTGGGGCGAAAGAGGAGCAAAATAATAGCGGCTTATCAAGTAAGAAGGGACCATAAAGGAATAAACGACCCCAAGATGCTAGGAGAACATATGAAGTGACAACATTGGAAATAACAACGAGGGAGTGGATGTATAAACTGCACAGCGTGAAAAGAATAGAAAAGGAAAGGAAAACAAAATTATAATTAAGAAATCCCATTCTTTTGAAACATTAATGATAAGGCGTGGGGCAGACGCGACCCTCGTGGGAGAGAAATATTAGCCCGTGGGGACCAGATGTTGTCCCCCACAGAAAGTCCCTAAGAGGCACCCCCTGAACATGCGTGGGTTTGGGTGGGCTGTGTGTGTGTGGGGGGGGTGGGGGGTGGGGGGCGGGGGGGTTATCAGTTGCTGGACTTCCGATTGTGTCTCAGGCTCATAACGCGATCCAATGCGCTGTCTGACTGAACGAGTGTAAGATGAGATCAGTGCCTACTTTAGGTTTCAAGGCGCTGCGCTGCAACCACCCAGGCAGGAGTCTTTCTGGAATTCTTTGGGGAAAGTAGCAACCACGGGGGGATCCTTGCTGCAAAATACACCTTAGAACACGCGAAACTGAATCGACATCAAAACGGGACGTCACTCACCCAAACTGAACAGAACCAAGAGCGCTATATGAGCCGCTAGGGGCCTTCCAGGCGCCATCCTCTTGGACAACAGACGGTACCACTGGTGCCCTCTGCTTGGGGTACAGCCGATCCACGAAGCTCTTTCCCCTCGAGGTACAGCCGAGCCCACCGAATGTGCGCGCTTCTCTTCCAAGCAGAGACTTCTTGCTGAAAGTTGGTGGACCCCCTCTTGTAACACTCACAGCGATCTGAATTTAGGGGTGCTCTCTTCTGGGGAATACCAGCGCCGATGGCTTCCTTAAGTGTCCGTTACTTTCTGGCATCCGCTATCCTCAGATCTTGTACCTTGAATGGCCCCCTCCCGGCCCAAGACGCCTTTATACGGCACCCCCGGGCCATGCACCTTACCTGAGGAGGTGGGGGTTGGCCCCGCCCCAGACCCGCCCGTAGAGGTTCTGATTGGCTGCCCGAGAGCGGGCGTGTGCGGCACCTGTGCTTCTTTTCTGGGAAGCAAATAAAGTCTTCACGAATACACGTATGTGTGTATATTCATGCACGTGTGTGCCCCGGGGGTGACGCGGTGAGGACATACATGTCTGGCACACAGGGGCGCTATTTATAGACCCATTATTGGAGATCGGATGTGCCTGGCACCGCATGCCACGCTTTAAAAATACCTGTGTTATCTGAAAAGTGACAATGCCGTGCCAGAAAACATAGATAATACACCTTTGCGTGTTTTCAGATTAGCAGCGGCGCTGTGTCGATGATTTAAAAAATCCCTCGTGTCCCACCTGCGTTTTTTGACAGATCAAGTGCTGTCCCCATTAAAAAGTAATACAGACCAGCAGAGAAGTGCCAGTACTGTCCCAAGAAAAGGCACATTAGCTGCGCCTAGAAGCAGCAATCAGTACGTCCAATAACAGCGCTTCTATTCTAGTAACCTCGTGCTGACGTGTCCACCCATAAGAAAGCCCATCAGCAGTGCCTAGAAGCATGTGTCTCCCACAACAGAAGCAAAAAGAACAGATGATGGACGGAATCCTTATCAATGCAAACACTCACCCCCAGTCACAGATCTGGGTTTAATCCGTAGTTCTTTTGCTCACCATGCCACCCCAGTTTAGACCCAGCCATATGCAAATCAGTCTTGACGCTCTTCTCCATGGGAATAGTCCAGCTCGAACTGCTAGACCAGGTCCTCCCTGGACCGGAAACAAGAACAGAACAGCACCTCCTGCTGACAAGTGTCAGTACTGTCCGATTAGAAGAACAGCAGCCCTGCAGGGGAGTATCAGTACTGCCCCGGAAAAGCACAGCAGTGGTGCCTAGAAGCACAAATACTTCCAATAACAGCACTGCACCTCCTTTTGACAAGTGTCAGTACTGTCCACCAATAGGAGGCCAGTGTTGTCAGGGTAGAAGTATCGCCTCCCTGCTGAAGGCAGCAGTACTATTTACTTTAAAATGTCCTAATTGGGTGTGAATTTGCCAGGTGGCCTGCAAAAACTGAAGCAGTTCCGCCATTCAAAGTTTATTAGCCCTGGAGAGAAGTGCCGGTACTGTCCCTTTAACCTGCCCCAGCCCTGGAGAGAAGTGCTGGTACTGTCCTTTACCCTGCCCCAGCCCTGGAGAGAAGTGCCGGTACTGTCCTTTAACCTGCCCCAGCCCTGGAGAGAAGTGCTGGTACTGTCCCTTTAACCTGCCCCAGCCCTGGAGAGAAGTGCCGGTACTGTCCCTTTAATCTGCCCAGCCCTGGAGAGAAGTGCTGGTACTGTTCTATTAAGGTGTATGGAAGAGCGCCCCCCCAACATGGGGGGAGCGCGGCCCCTTAGGGATCGGGGGCGCTGGGGCCGAGCCTCGCACTAGTTGTGCGCAGGCTGGCCATGGGCTTCCGCTCGCGCGTCTCGCGAGACGCGCGGGCGGAAGTTCGACGCTGAGAGAGCGTCGGTGGTCGGGGCAGCGCTGGACCGGTTTGGGCCGCCGCGCACTGGTGGGGGGGCATAAAAGCGCCCCCCCCCAGAAGGCTTGGCCTTCTTACTTCGTGCACGGCGGCCCAGGGACAGGCAGACCCATCGGCGATTCCCACCCACCCTCTCCTTATTATTAGGCTTGGAGGAAGAGCGCAGAAAGAGAGAATAAAGTAACCGGAAGCAACAGAGGGGACCCCAAGGGTGGGGCCCCGGTATAACAACAGAGATAGGATCCTGAAGTCCTGGACCAACCTGCGGATGGACACACCTGTTTGGGGGTAGGGAGCCCAGATCACTGGGGTGGTCACGGGGCTCATGCCCTGGGCCGCCCTGGTACACCCCTTGGTTGAGTGGTGTTTGGAGAGGGGGCGGAACCCTGAACAAGGGGTCAAGGAACAGAGGAAGCAGGGATACCGCCCCCCCTAAGGATACAGGTGACGATCAGTCCCTGTGTGGTCCAAAGGAGGTTCAGGACAGGAAGGGATCCTGTCAAAATCTATGGTTACAAAGTAGCGTCTATAACAGTTTATATATATTAAAGTTTGCAGTGAAATGTTTTTAGTTGAGTAAAGTGCATATGATGACTTCCATAAATTGTGTTTATGAATGTTTATAAAAGTATATTTGAAAATAAATACTTCTTCCAACAAACAAAACTGTCTTGTCGGTTGGTGTATGACCGGTGTTGGGGTGAGGCCCCTATGGCGGCCTCCGAGTCCTATTAGCCCTGGAGAGAAAGTGCATGTACGCTGCTATTAATGCGTATTAGCTCAGAAGAGAAGTGTGGGTACTGTCCCTTTAACCTGCCCCAGCCCTGGAGAAAAGTGCTGGTACTGTCCTTTAACCTGCTCCTGCCCTGGAGAGAAGTGCCGGTACTGTCCCTTTAACCTGCCCCAGCCCTGGAGAGAAGTGCTGGTACTGTCCTTTAACCTGCCCCAGCCCTGGAGAGAAGTGCCGGTACTGTCCCTTTAACCTGCCCCAGCCCTGGAGAGAAGTGCTGGTACTGTCCCTTTAACCTGCCCCAGCCCTGGAGAGAAGTGCCGGTACTGTCCCTTTAATCTGCCCAGCCCTGGAGAGAAGTGCTGGTACTGTTCTATTAAGGTGTATTAGCCCTGGAGAGAAAGTGCATGTACGCTGCTATTAATGCGTATTAGCTCAGAAGAGAAGTGTGGGTACTGTCCAATTAACAAGTATTAGCCTATGGAGAAGTGTGGGTACTGTCCGATTAACAAGTATTAGCCTCGAGAGAAGTGTGGGTGTGCCTAATTAACATGTTGCGGCCCAGGAGAGAAGTGTGGGTACTGTCCGATTACCGTATAGCAGCCCTGGAGAGGAGTGCTGAGGTCTCCTATTATTATATGACAGTCCTGATGGGCAGTGGACTTGCTGCCCCTCTTAAATTGCTGGTGATGCTGCCCTGGTAACAGGACAACAGCTCTGTCTACAAGTGCCTGTGCTATTCCATGACATCTCACACCCGTTAATAAGCAGTCTATTCTGAAATACAACCTTTAGTGAGAGCTGCCACCCTGACTTCCAAAGGGGAAGAGGTCCAAGGGGACCCCTTGCCATTTACAGATCACTTACCATCCAAGCTTGGGAGCTGGTACTTGATCAATGGTTTGCAACCGGAATCACAGGCACAACCATTGACCCTTAGCTCACCAATTTGCAGTTTGGATGGGCCCCTTACATGCCCTTGCCAAACTGTGATTGGGTAATCAATCATTTATAAACCCAGTTTTGCAATATGGAAAAGCTTTCCCAAATCACAAAATGGGCCCTAAACATATGTAAATGGGTTTTTGGGATTGCGTACACTTTTATTGCATCAGAAGGTTTACAAACTTAAAAACCCTTTGTACATCTGTCTCATTGTGTAATACAAAGCACTCTTTATTCTGTGGAAGCACACACCTTCTGCCCAATCAAATAATGTGGTGAGCACGTCAACATGTAGGAGGAGCCAAAGCACTTCTCCAGTATTGCTTCTTGAAGCTCCTCTGTTGATCACTAAAGGTCTGGCGACAGCGACGCTTTCACACTAGACCTAAAAAGTGTTGTCTCTTCCCACATCGCCCTCCTATTGCAACTACTGCGATTCCTTGCCCAACTATTGCAACTCCCGGCCACGCTACATTGTCACCAGCTTTACTCCAACTGACTGCCTCCTTGCACCCCAGCAAGATTCTAACCTATTTGATGCCTAAGCATTGATGTGGCATTTAGGGGACTTTAGAGGCATCTTTTAAAACTGGACTTGCACCGAATACCAGACATGCCCCTTTCTGTGTTTAGTCCAGTTGACTTTCTCACAAAACAGGTTGACCTTTCTTATCCCAGGGTACCCTGCTTAAAGGATTTGCCATCATCAGTGCATCTGAAGGACTGTAGATCTGCAGGGTTGTTTAGATCAAACGCACTCCACGTACCTTCGCACATATGTATATACAGAATACTGGTCACTAGACACATAGGTAAAATCAGTGCACGCTGGACATGTGACAGACTCCGTCTCAGCCCTACCATCATTTCAGAGGTGGAGCCTACCTCAGTGATTGACTGAGTTCCAGTCCAAGCAGCCACCCGGAGGCTGGAAAGAGTGACATGTGACCGGCCCTATGCAAGCCGCACCTGTCATTCCAGAAGAGGGGAAAGCCTGCCAGTGAATGACTCCGCCTCAGCCCTACCATAATTTCAGAGGCACATGATTGGAACCAAAGATTGACTCTGACCCAGTCCTACCAGCCTTTTAGAGGCTGGAGAGAGTGACATGTAACTGGCCCCATTCAAGCTAGACATTCAGAAGTAAGGACGGACGGTCACGTGGCTAGCTCCCTTCAGCCCTACTGGTCTTGAGACTGATATGTGAACGACTCGTTGCCTGGTCTGTCTATCTTTGATGTGATGATGAGTCTGACATGTGGCTGACCTGACTGCATCCTTATCAGCATTTCAGAAGTGGTTGATCCTGACTAGCTCTCCCTCAGCCCTAGTGGCCAGAAGAGATGGACTTGCTTTTTAGAATACACCTCATCTCATAGATGTGAAGGCATGAGTTTGGGATGTTCTGTTCACAAACTGCTTGATTCACCAGTCTATGCATGTGGACACCCCCTGTGATTGTACATGGGACGGTCCATTTCTTCAGTGTGACGTTATTACTCATTGTTTTATCCTTAGAGGTCACCTATTTAGGAGATACATAAAATTGTATACAATGTAAGTTGCATTAGGTTTTGTAGGCACACGTCACCACAAGAGTGTTCTTACTTTCTTTTGGTAAGGACTACGTGTTCTTTATTTTGGTCCTGATGAAACACCACAAGATCCTTTCGGACTAACCAGGGCGTGAAATATGTTGACCGTATTTCTGTAGTGTAGGAAATTCACCACATAGATTCATATGACCCTAATTCTGTAGTGGATGAAACTTCACACACAGATTCTCATTTAGGGAACACAGATCATTATCTCTGGCAATTCCCGACTATACCTTTTAACCTTGACATAGTTCCTATCACCCATAGTAAAATAACAGCCCCAGTACCTATAGTCAATTTTAACCCACACGAATTCCAGTTGTTTCACAGTTCACATACCGGGATACACTCTGCACTTCTGGTACTTTTCTGGCACCTCTCAAAAAGATATCTGGCAAAGAGCCCTCTCGCGGGGCCCTTCAGGCATTGCAGTGCCGGCCAGACGAGGAGCAAGCCTGATGATGAAGTATGCCACCTAAGCGTGGGTGAAGGTACTTCCTCCTAACAAGCAAATGTTTTAGGTGACCTTTTCTCTTCTCCCAGTTGGTAGTGAGGAGTTGTCATTACAGAACAGTGTACTCACTTTCAGTTATGTACAGCTTCACCCTTGGAGCTGCAGTCCTGTGTACTTTAACTTCACACTGCCCTCCCTCTTGTTTTTTTTTGCTTCCACCCCCGCTCCATGCTGTTCTGTAACTGTAATTGTATTTATATAGCGCTTACTACCCCTGACGAGATGTCAAAACGCTTTTCGGTGAGTAGCACGCCAGTCCGGAAACCAAAAAGGATTAGTGGTGAATTAGTACAGGGAAATATGTTTTAATCTGAGCGGTGGACATGTAAGTCTGTTAGTTGGCTGGATTAGGATAAGGGAGGGATAGAAGAGGGAAGAGTCTAGAAGATAGTAGAAAAATGAAGTTTGGGGTGATCAAGGAGGCATAGAGGAGGGGAGATTCTAGAAAGGGTTATTTTGGAGAACATAGCTGTAGAATGAGGTTTGGGATGAGTTAGAGAGTGGAGGTAGAGGGTATATTGAGAGAGGTACAGGGTGAGACAGAGTAGTGCATTGGAGAGGGTTAAAGTATGTTTTCTTTTTCTCTTCTAGAGTATGAGTATAATAATAATTATACAGATGCATAAGTACATAGAGAGGGTATACATGTATAAGGAAGATAATGTACCAAGATTTAAAGCTGTATTTTATAATCTCAGATTTTCAATTGTTGCTGTACTTTAAGCAAATGTATTTGTGTATTTTTATAACTATCTTTTTTTTTTACATATTTCCCCAATAATTCAATAGTGATGCACTTGTAGATAAAATAATTATGAAAATATTTACATATTGTGATAGATAAAACAGAGACCCATTAGCATCTAAGCAAATAATGTGTATGAAAACTGTGCAGTGACCTCTGCGACCTATTGGTTTTGCCTATGCTTGTATTATCACTGATTAAGGCAAGGTCTCTTCACCACGAGCCACACACTGTCTGCTATCTGGGCTGGTTCGGGCTATTGTCCACACTATTCAGTTGGAACGCTGGGAATCATCCGGGAACCAGCAATGTTTGGAGTGTGAACATGGGAGAAAATAAGAAAGAAAATATGTAACTAGAAGAAGCCATTGGAGTGTCTCGAGCTTGGTTAATTGGCTATTACTAGCAGCATTTGTCTGTACTCTTGCTTCAAAAGAGAGAGAGAGAGAGAGAGACGGCGGAGCAAGAAGGAGCGATAAAGAGAGAAATGGGAGAGAACCCGAGGGGTGAGAGAAAGCCAGCAAGTGAAAGACAGAGAAAGAGAAGGGCAAGAGAGAGAGGGAAGAAACAGAGGATGGAAGAGAAAGATGGAAAAATGACAGGGGAAAGAGAGAACGCGGCGAAGGCTGAGGTGGAAAGAGGTATGATAGAAAGAGATGAATTAGGGGGATAGAGAAGGGTGAGAGAGAGCTAGGGGGCTGATGGACCCCTCTGCCTGGACATTCTGGTCCTGCCCCGGCACCCTTGGTTCAGGATGATGCCCGAGACAAGGTGAGTGAAGGGGTCCCTCCTCCAGGCACTGGGGACAGGCCGGCCTGGAGGGAACCTCCGGCGCTTGCTGACACCACCCCAAGGCTGCCTGAGCTGGACCGGTGTCACGCATGCTCACACAAAATGGCAGACACGGGTAGTATTGGTGACTATGCTACGGTATGTGTAACCCATTTGTCATAGATGCACTACCCAGTCCCTTTTTTTCTTTGAATTCTGGGACTTGTGGCCCTTTTTTATAATTAAACTTAAAAGGATAAAGAATGAAAAGAAAAAACTTGGGCAGAGTAAAGTACTCAATCACTAAGGAAGGCATGCATGTGGCGGATTTGCACATGTGATCAGGAAACACGCTGTCACTCACAATGCAAAAGAGCAAAGCAGCATGCTGTGGTAGGCAGACAAAAAATGTGAATAACCATTGGACACACCAATGGATGGGTGTCTCACCCAAAACCCCTCTATGTCGACGTATATGTAACTCTTATTTTAGGTCTGGCGTTCGTCTAGACCTTTTGATTTTACTAAAATCTTAAGTTGCATATACTTACAGGCGGTCTCAGCCATGGCTCTTTATCCATTTGTCTTTTATTGTGTGTTTCACATTTTTCTTCCTCCCCCTACAACTTATAGCATTGCACAGTGGGTCAGCCCACCTAAGCCATTGACCGACTGCCCTGTGAGTATTGGTATTCTGCCCTTTCACAGGGAGCTCACACATGCACAAAGTAGCTAATTTTAGACTGATTAAGGCCAGGCAGCTTTCTTGAGAATAAGGTTCTTCAAAAACTACAAAAAAACAAAACAGGAATTGACAAAGCCACAAGGCTGACAGCCAACATCAGACTTACTCGCTTTGCCAATGCTTGTTTTTTTAATGTGAGGCAAGCAAAACCCTAAATCTGTCTCTAGGCCAGGCTTAATGCATAAAACTACATTCCTAAATACATGAAAAATACACACATTTGTATTATTAATTTACTCCTTCTTGTGTATTTAAACTAAGTCTTCGGGGATGGCAATGCTGGTTCAACAGGTGTGGAGATTTCCGTCCTCACAATGATAATACAACCTTCCAGCAACAGAGACTGTTCCTCGTTTAGAACTGCGCCAGCCACTCTGGCTGGCAACTTTGAAAGAGGATGTGTAACAATCTATATAGGCCTTTACATGCCTCAGTAAACAAGTGTGCTTAATGGGATGCAGTTTGCCCCTTGCACCCCTGGTGCCACTGCACTTGATATCTTGTGTTCTGTACAAGTGCTTATTAACAACACGAGATGACAGCAGAACCCCTGTCAAGGGGTCACTATTAATCCCAACGCCAAAGGGTCTCATTTACAGTTTGGCATTGGGGCTGCTTAGTCACAAGCTTGATGGATATCCCTTACGTCATATTACAAGTACTCCAGGATATAATGCACCTGTAATACGGCAGACATGCTATTCGTCATGTGTGTGAAGGAGTAACCTCTCTGTTGAACTCTAAATAAGGCCCTAAACCAAAGAATTATTTGAATATGGCTCTGACCTCTTGTCAGGTGCATGTGTTATTTGTGGTTTTGAGAGCTGTTTGGATATTTCTCCATGGGTGGGAGGGGTCATCGTCCAGCTGGAAACCTCCTGTCAATGATATAAAGAGCAAAGAAGGAAATTTCCGATGATGCTGGTGTTCCAACAGCTCCTGTTCATTGCGGCCCTAACACAGGGGTTTTGGTCTGCTATCATAATTTGATAAATTGGGAAGGCAAAGATTGATCCCAGGTTTCCCATTGTGCAATGTACCCACTGGATGTATATGCTTTGCTTCCCCTACCTACACCCACCGTACAGGCACTGCCCTCCGGCCCCCCATACAACCGCCACCCTGCTAGCATCAATGCGGCCCTCCGTCACACGGCAGACAGAACCTTTTGGGTCCTGGGAAAATGTTTGTGAGTACCCATGATGTAAAGCACATTTAAACTGGCCCATGCCCTGTGTTTTTTCCCTCCGATTGAGACCACGGCTTTAGAGTGGATCTCCTGCGCTGCCAAACTTTAAAGTCCCCTGTAAATCTTCTGAGGCAATCGTATAAATGCAGAAACTAAATTACATGGACAATGTTTAATGGAGAAAGTGGGAGTGGAGTGATGAGTTATTTACTCACCAACAATTGCTTCGATGGTTGTTATGAGTAGCAGGCGCCATACAAATGCAAATTCAATATGACATGTTCCTCTACAGTTCCAGACCGCCATCAAAAATCAACTTAATGTTGACATCATCAGTCTGACTACATGATGTGAATAATGCAGAGACGCTACCCGGAGACATTATCGGAACACTCGCCAGTGTTGGTCATTAGTACGTACAGCCCCATTGGAGAGCATAAGTACACGAGGCTGACAAAAGCGAAGCTCTGATTAATTCACTGTCTAACACAGCAGAGTAAGAGCAGAATCTTTTCAAGCAATGTGGAGGTAATCAAATATTAGAGTTTTAACAGACTAAAACTGTAGTGTAAAAATGTAACTAAGACCAAATCATAAAAGTAGTATATAGAGGTGAAAGAATTGAGAGTGGGGGTCCCTGACGTAAATGAAAAGAAAAACCTAGAACTCTTCAAAAATCAAAAAAAAAAATGTAAATACATACAGAAATAAATTATGTCGAAGTATATTTTGTAAAATCTAAAAAAAAAAAAGGTTCACAAGAGTTATTGAATGTTTTGGAGATGTATGTAGAATTATAAATAAAAAATTTTAAAAAATCATTTCACTGAATAACTTGTTATGTAATTTATGATGTAGCATGTGACAAATGTATTCAAGAAGTTGAGTAAAATTGATGATCATTGGGGATAGCACTGAAGAAGAGATAGAACCTGCTTGTCTGCTTCCCGTTAGTTAATATGAAGTTATAAACCTAGGGGTGCGTAACTGAGTAGACTACTCGATTAAAGTTGACTCATAAACTGTAGAAACGCCAAAGAAAGCTGCCAAATTATATCTACACATCAAACCTAGGGTTCCTAGTGCAGCAATCTTGGGAGAACCTCTTTGGAACTGGAATGGGTTTTAGAAAACATTTGAAGACTATTTTATTCATTGCAGAAACTGGGACCCGGGTCCTCCCTCTTTCAATTCTCCAATAAGAAAATACATTCTGTCAAGCACTCTGATTGACACCAAACATCAACTCTCTTGATGGGCAAAGTTGAATTTTTATTTACAACCTTCACGAAGGTCTGCAGAAAACGTTGCACCTTTAGTCTTTTGCAAAGTTTTTTTATTTTGGACATCTCTGTAAAAAGGGGAACTTCTGCAACAACATTTGATGCATATTTCTTTGGTTAACTGTTCACAAAATCATTCTGCAGCGATTTGTTAAAAAGACAATTCGCGTTTTTGATTTACAGTATGTTTCCCTGTGATGGATACAGGCTTCAAATCTGCAGGTACCATGAACCACGCCTTGCACATCTAGCTTGCATGGGCTGTGCTCTCTCACCGTTAAAATAGTCTCTGTCCCAACCAGCAGTTGGATACCTGACAGGGCAACTCCAAGTTCGAGGTAAACCAATACTATGGGGGTTATTACAACTTTGGAGGAGGTGTTAATCCGTCCCAAAAGTGACGGTAAAGTGACGGATTTACCACCAGCCGTATTACAAGTCCATTATATCCTATGGAACTCGTAATACGGCTGGTGGTATATCCGTCACATTTGGGACAGATTAACACCTCCTCCAAAGTTGTAATAACCCCCTATGAGTCAAATTCCCCCCAAAAATGTGCAAGTCCTTGCAGGGATTTACACCAACGCAAGGACATACTTTTACACTTTTCGCAAATCTCAAAACAGTACCAGTAAAGTTGTGCCGTCAAGCAATCCCAGTTTAGCAATGCAGACTGGTGTGTGCATCGCAGCAACTCCCCTTTTTTTTTAAGGTACACAAGTTTAGCCATGCTTCGCTCCTCCCACTTCCCACTCATACATATGGGATACCTGCGCACCCCACACTTGTCACAGGGACCTTTGCAGTCATAGAACACGTTATTTTTGTAAATGTCTCGTTGATGAAAATATAGCCAATTTCTGTTGTAAGGGTAGATTCATGGCAATAAGTGGTTTTGTGAATCGAGCCCTACTACACCTGCTGAACACATTAAAATGGCCGGGATCTTTTGAAATAACCTAACACCATCATTCGTTTTAGCTGCAAATGCAGTTCTTGGTGAATTTCCCCTGCGATCATTCCAATTTCCACCCGGTTTCTATTCGTCTTATAGCATAGCGCTTTCTCTCCTCCCTGGTTTCGTAAGAGGTCGAACCTCGGAAAGTCAAGGGCTTGGAAAGACCCTGTTTCTCAACACAAACTGAGGTCATAATCACAAACCGAGATAAGGAAACCGCATTACCACAGACGCCCTTTATCGCCCTGCGCCGCTCCTTCAGATTCCGATGATGTACGGGTGACGAACTAACGAGATGCAATAAAACCACAAAGAGCCGCCCCGAGCAATGGGCCGCGATGCACTGATGGAGGGGTCGCCATAGACGAGCAGAGAGCTGATATTGACGTCATAAAAGGGCTTCCCTGGAAGGACAGCGTAATGACTCCTGTGGAATCGTACAGTAGAGATAGAAAGGACCTACAGATCAATGCTGCTTGTGACGTCACAAAGGCGGGGAGCTTCAATAGTCATACTTTGCATGCTTCCGGTGATGTCATAGAACAGGTACGGATAACAGATGTATGGAACGATGGTGCCTGTGTTGTCATAAAAGGGACTTCACTAGACATACAATACAGTGCTTCCGGTGATGTCACATAAGGGGTACAATAGAATCACAGAACGTTGGTGTTTGTAATGTCATAAAGGGGGCGTGACTAAATGTACTGCTCAATGCTACCCGCGGCAATTTAAGGGAGATGCTTTGTAGATGTACAACACGAAGCTGTGTTTGATGATTTAAAGGATAGGCACAGTAGACTTATAGCCGATGCTGCCGGTGATGACGTAACGGATAGACACTGTAAATGCCCAGCAGAATACAGCCTAGGATGGCTTAAGGGAGAGGCACTGTAGACTTATAGAAGATGCTGCGGTGATTTACTGGGGAGGCAAGGTAGGCTTATAGACGATGCTGCCTGTGATGGCTTAAGGGAGAGGCACTGTAGAGTTATAGAAGATGCTTGTGATGGCTTAAGGGAGAGGCACTGAGATGCCTGTGATGGCTTGAGGGAGAGGCACTGACATGCCTGTGATGGCTTGAGGGAGAGGCACTGTGACTTTATAGACGATGCTGCAGTGACGACTTAAGAGAGAGACACTGCAGAGGTATAGACGATGCTGCCTGTGATGACTTAAGGGAGAGGCACTGTAGAGTTATAGAAGATGCTTGTGATGGCTTAAGGGAGAGGCACTGACATGCCTGTGATGGCTTGAGGGAGAGGCACTGTGACTTTATAGACGATGCTGCAGTGACGACTTAAGAGAGAGACACTGCAGAGGTATAGACGATGCTGCCTGTGATGACTTAAGGGAGAGGCTCTGTAGACTAATGCTGCTTGAGGTGACAGCAGTGTTTTAAATGTAAATGTAGAACTGCAGGTACTCTCTGTTGAGAGTACCTATTTGCTCCTGAGAAGTGCTGATACTCATCCATTGTAATATATTGCAGTAGTGCTGAGAAGTGAAGGCACACCCCCCTTCAAATTAAAGACGTTCAAGTTCTCAGTACCGGACAGTACCTGCCCATTTCAAGCACTGAAAGGGAGAGGCACTGTAGACGTATGCACAATGTGTGATGATGACTGAAGGGAGCGGCGTTGGAGCTGTTTAGACCGTGCTGCCTATGATGGCTCAATGGAGAGGGGGGGTCGGAGGTGTACAGAAGTTGTTCCTGATTTAAGAGCGTGGTACTGTAGATATAAAGCACAAGGCTGCCTGACGCGTCCTAATGGGGGCTTCACACTGTGCAGTTCTTTCGCTGGTGTCACAGGAGGGCTCCGATGGGCACGGAACGGTGTTGCAGGTGATGTCAGAAAAGGGACTTCTCTGAATGGAAAGTGCAAAGCTGCCTGTGATGTCTTACGGAAGGTGTACTGTAGGTGTACAGCACAGTGCTGCTAATGATAGCGGAAGGCTTTGAGACATCATTCTCCAGTCGGCCGCTTTAACAGACAGGTAATCTAGCCAATCCTTGCACAATGCCGCTTGTCACCCCACATGCTGTGGTTTTGCTTGTGAATTCGTAAGCAAGGGAAGAACTAGATCTGCAGTTCAGAGCTACCCGGGATGCCAGAGATGCGAGCACAGCTTGTAGTGTTCACTGTGCAGGTGAACGTGGCCTCTGCTGCGGCTAGAAATGACTCAAGACCATTACGCGCTATATAAATACGATTACAAAACGATTACGTATTTAATGAACCAGCCAATCACGAGAAGGCTTTGAATTACAGTCTGACATGTCTCCCGAGCATTCCGTGGCCGTACTAATCACCTGTTTACCGACTTTAAAAGTTGTCTCAAGGCAGGAATCTCGGCAACAGGCCAGGAGGTGCATATGAGAGGGGTTTCTGGTTTCTTCTATACTGACAGTGCCCTTCTTCCCTGCTCACCATACAGAGGCAAATCACCTCCGAGTTCCTCAGCCATGGGGAGGCCAAGTGAGAATTAATAACTTTCAAGGACTCCCACAACTGTGTTAAGCGACCTAGACTATCCCTTAAAGGCACCTGCTTGTAAAACCTGCTAAGCATGTTTACCACCAAAATACTGCCCCTAACTATCGCTTTCCATGTTTTAGGCAATTCAGCAATTTACTTAGCAAACTTTAAGCCCAAAACATTCCAGGCAGCCAAGAAAAAAAGACTATGAAACCTTTAAGTTCGGAATTTTATGGTCTCTCACAAAAATAATACATGAAACACAGATGTTGCTGTCAACATAACAGCTGCTCCCTTTCCTCCTAGAGCCAGAAACCAAACCAAACCCATAACCTAAACCCATGGCCTCTCAGAAGCAGGTTCTGTTGAATCCTCCGTTCCTGTCCCCGGTTCCTTCTGCCCATCCTCCCGGTGCACTGCGTTCTCATGCACTGTGTACGCTTAATGGTGGATGCTCGAGCCATCCCGTGGTCACCAGAACTGGTTCCTTTGCAGGTACGTCAAGTTCTCCTCAGACTTGATACTTGATATGAACTGCCTGATTCTGACTTGGCATTGAGTGAGCTTTCTGAGGCTTTATGAGATCGTAAGGAAGATATGGTTTGTGTACGCATTATACGACGCATCAGCGCTTGCACGATAGCAACTCGATCTATGTGAAGTCAACTCTTTCAATAACAATAGCCGACGTTACGTGGCGCACAGTGCTCCTTCTGAAGGATATAGGTGTACTATACAGTTTATTTACAGAAATGTGTCCAGTGTTTCAAGGTTTCATCTGATTTTGGTATCCAGCATTTGAAGGTCACATTTGGAATAATGAGTACAGTTCTACAGGTCTAATTGGAAGTAATTTATTTACTGAGGTCTAACCCCAGGTACTCTATCAAGTCTCTGGGTTACAACTTTAGGACTGTGTCCAGTTCTGGAAGCCTGACAGCAAGTATTGTGTACAGGTTTAACATCTAATCTAGTGTGTGGTCTCAGTTTCTGGAGACCTCACACAGGTTAATGAATTCTATTCAAGGGACCAGATATGAGTATTGTGTTCAATCCTAGATGTAACATCGGGGATGTTTTCTACTTTTAAGTCCTTGTCGTCAGTATTTAGTTCAGTTCTGGAAGTTCTGTGTTGGCTGGTATGTCCATATCTGTTGACAATCTGGAGACTCGTGTAGAAAATTCTGTGTGTCCTTTCCGGAGGCCTGGTCTGGGATTTTAGGCCGATTTCTGGTCGTTCCATCTCCAGTATGGTAGCCAGTTGTAGAACATCATCTGCAGTACTGCATTCAGTACTGGAGGCACCACGTGGAGTGTTCTGTTGAATTCTAGAGGTCATTCTGAAGGTTAGTGTTCTGTGCTGAATCCCTCGGATGGAGATTTGCAGCCTGTATTTTTATTAGAGGATCAAAATCTCATATGGATCCATTGGGCCCTCGAGTCATTTTCCCCACAAACTGGCAATATTACCTTACAAGTGCTAGTTGATGTTGAAATTTGATGAGCTATTTTTCACAAATACATTTAAAAACAGTTTGCTTCATAAATTTGAAATTGAATGGATGTTTTCTTGAAAAAATAATAAAAGGGTGTGAACGTTCAATTATAAAAAAAATGCATAACGGAAAATTTTGGAATCCCACCTGTAGCAACCATGTGTTCCCCAGAGGGCAACACATTGTAGGAGCTATGGTTTCTGTTACAGAGAACATGGGGTCCACAAGGGTGCAATCAGCAACATGGTGTGAAAGGTAACACACTGAAAAGCCCAAGGACATAAAAAGTTTTCTAGATTAAAAAAACACCTTCTGAAGAGGGTGTATTGCAAAAGGAATCCACACGAGTCACAAGCATACTAAGAGACATTTTAACTGAAGGCAGCAGACGCGGCAGGACTGAACCCCGGAATGATATTACATTTGAGATGAACTACAGTTCAGAACTCTTCCCTTCCCATAATGGCCAATCATATCTACCGTGTAGGAAGTGCTGGCCTCTAATAAAACAATATAGTGATATAGGTTTAACATGGAGTGGAGCTTTGTGGACATCTTGGATTGGTTTTCTATCTGTGGTGGCAGTGGCCATCTTAGATTGGTTTCCATTCGTAGACGAAACCACTAAGCAGGAAGCCCACCAGCATGTCTGTAGGGCATATCACCAACCATTCCCCAACCATCCCTGCTACCAAACTGCCCTGGTTAATCACAACCACTGGTTGCATGACAAACTTAAGGTAAGGAAAGTGGTTCGCCATTTTCCTCGCTACCATAGTTGGTGGCTGCATAACAGGAAGCTACCCTATCTGTTCAATATTTTCACCCAACTGTTCAGTATTTTAACCCATCCATTCAATATTTTCACCCAATTGTAGTTTATTTTCACCCATCACTTCAATATGTATATTTTCACCCAACTGTTCATGTTTCCATACTCTTGCTAACCATCTCTCTAGTGTCTTACCTTTTCCTTTCACTATCTCTTTTACTAATGCTCTAGAGTCCTAAAGTGTTTAAGAAACATTGTGGCTCTTCTGTGTCAGCATGTTAGCAATTCTACCTAGATCACAGCCATTCTGTTCCTTCTAAGCCAAGCAGTCAGCATTCCACCAAAACTGCACCCTTACACTCCACTCAGCACTATTATTCATCAGGTAAACAAGCTCACAGTCGATTGCTTCATCAAAGCTAGCCATCCTCTATTGAATTTATGATATATTTCCAAAAGAAAGTGTGGTTGGTCTCCATAAGGGACACACCAGACTTTATCTGGGACAACCGCTTGGGCTGGTACTCTGGGCGTCCAGGTTTAGCTGCTTCCTTCCGTCCTGGTGGTGCCGCAGCAACTTGGGGTCCTTCAGCTGTTGGCTCGGCGGATACTTTCACCCTGGGCTAATCAACTTGCTTCTAAACTTTAGACCCAGCACAGGACCAGGGTTAACAGAGACATGGTAGGTTTGGCAGCCATTTGGTGGTGCTCCTCTGGGGCTCGCTTGGGTACGGCTGGTGTCCACATGGGTAAGCTTGGAAATGGTCAACCGGGCCTGTAAGGTAGGAAACTGTCCGTGAATGTTGTTTTAGGCTTCCTGTGAAAAAAGAATTACCTGATACCCATTTTTCCCTGGCCCTATAGCATTGGCTAGTAGTGGCTACTTCAGCTTCCATTGATGCATTCTAGGCGCTAGGCTTTCTTTAAGTCCCCATCATAAGGTAGCCCTTGTGTCGTGCATCACTCTTCCAACTGACTTGTGCTGCAGCCATCCTAAGATCCCTCTACTTCGATCACTTTTGCAATTTAAAAAAAGTTTTGAAGCAGCAGAATAGTTTAGTCCTGAACATTGATTTGTTTGGTCTCAAAATTGTTAACACTGAATGAACCAAAAAACCCACACTCTCTCATTCAAAAAAGTGAATGAACAAAAAACCCACACTCTCTCATTCAAAAAATGTAACATTTTAATAAATGGACCTGCTACACCCATTAAAAGCGGTAACTAGACTACTAAGGACCTTCCAGAAAATATTTTCAAAACGTGTAGGTTGACTCATAGCCAAAATGTCCTTTACTCACGGGCGTCTCTTAAGGCTTTTGTGAGACTTTGCCACAAGGTAACGGATTTTAGCTTTTAGCGAAATTGGCAAATTTCCTGAATTTCGCATTATGTACTTTTTCCGAAATTTCACTTTAGGCAATTTCGTATAATGCTTTCTCACAAAGTAGTGGCAGATATACCGTTTTTTTACACAACTTCAGGAAATTTTGTGAAAGGTTCACAAAAAGTGTGTATGTGGGTTTGTGGAGCAGCGTGCCGCCCAACGTAAAGCACTTCAAAGCCTCGTCGCTTTACAAAGTTATCTGTGTGCGAGATGGAGAGCAGAAACCTGTGCCTGCGTTCGCTCCAGAAAATGCTTTTTTTCTTTTTCTGCAAGACATTTTCGGCAAAACATCTCATCCATTCCAGTCACAAGTTTCTTTTTCTGCCACCTGTACTAATGGGATGCTGAAAATCCCAGCATGCTTTGCGCTGTTAACTGAGTGAAGTCATCCTCATGTCACGTGGTTAGTTGACAGCTAGATGTTTCCTGACTGTCGCTTGGGCAGGGTGGGTTTAGGAGAAGGTGGGGGGGTAGTGCTTAATTTGTAAATAAAAACGTGCCGGTGCTCAAAGCCCTACTGGCAAAAATGCGGCTGCCGCAATTAATGTGGGAACACAAAATACTGAGGCAGTGTAATCCTGAAGCCGTCTCGGGCCTCTTCAAACCACTTAAAGCCGCTCCATGCCCCTTCAGCTCACTCTTCAGCTTTCTGCTTTCTCCCTTTGTGACGCTTTTTCGTTTTATTCTTCCTCCGTCTTTCCCATATGTGTCTTTTTTTCGCAGCAAATGCTTGGGGCAGAAGGCTAAGCGTCGGCCCTCAAAAATAAGTGCTGGTGCTCAGCACCAGAAACAAGCACAAATTAAGCACCGGTGGGGGGGGGGGGTCAAACTGCCCATCCCAGAGCCGCCAAAAGAGAGTGACTCAATGTGCGAAATGCAATTGGCAGAAGCCCCGGGCTTTCATGGGGAGTCGAATAACTAAAGCAGCTTTTCAAGGTCCTAGCCCCACCAGGAAGGAAACGAACGCCTGAATCTGGCCCGGTCTGGTTAGAAATGTTCGTGTTCTAGGACAGGAGCATGTGACATGTTTATAGGAGGTGAGAGGGGAACCGAGGACACACAAAACTGCCCGACCTCTGACGGCTCTGCCAGCAGTCAGGTCTCACATGGGCTGACTCTCTCGCAGCCCCATAGCCCTCCCACATTCACCGGCCAGGACTTCACTTCCTTTGGGGTCATTTTGCCATAACTCCGACTGACTCTTCTCCAGCCCGACCGGCACTTGCGGATTCTCCCTTGACGTAACGTGCGACTGACTGTGCCCCGAAGCTTCCATCCTTTCATAACCACCC
Source organism: Pleurodeles waltl (assembly GCF_031143425.1). Classification (NCBI taxonomy): domain Eukaryota; kingdom Metazoa; phylum Chordata; class Amphibia; order Caudata; family Salamandridae; genus Pleurodeles; species Pleurodeles waltl. Next base: position 662,615,283 of record NC_090451.1, read on the forward strand.
ACCAGCCGTGTCCAGACTCTGCCAAATCTGTAATGGCCTTCGGCCTCAACCAATGATATTTCTTATATACTGAAATGATGTGTAAAACCACTGTACCCCAGCCCGCCCAACTGCACTAGAACCCGGGCTGTTGTTGCTAACTGGGCATTTACACAGAGCCTTGGTGCCCAAATAAAGGATGCTACCTTTCCCTAACGGAAGCTAGCACACCTCATAGACCTCAGAAGACCCGCGCCTTCGGCGGCTCCTCCATTAGGGTGGAGGAGCGTCACCCTGCGCCACCATCAACAGCAGCTGCAAAACCTTTAAAAGAAAATGATAATAAACATTGTTTATTATCATTTTCTTTTAAAGGGGCGGGGCCACGGGGGTGACAATAAGCGAGGGGGAGCTGCGCATGTTTGGCCGGCCGTCTCGGTCAAGCCAAACACACATGCGCCATTGGGCTCTCTCCAGCCCAGCAACGCAGTTGCCCGGCTGGGGAGAGCCTGCACAGGCTCCCAGTCTGCCTGGGAGCGCCCTGGCTGGGCGCTCCCAGCCAATCCTGATGCTGCTCTGAGCTGTGTCAGGATTGGATGCAGGGCAGGCTGTGAACCTGTGCCTGCTGTGAGGAGACGGAGGTGCGGAGCGGTGCGCGGCATTAAGGTAAGTGTTTTTAATTATATTTTATTTTAATTCCCCCAACCCCTCCCCCACGCGCCTCCCTGCCCCTTCTGCTTGGTGCCAGATGTTCCTGGTATTGAACTCCACAATGACCTAGCAAATAAATATACTCTGTTCCTGATAACACGCATTGAGGAGTAGCTACCTGATGGGTTGCTTGGTAACTAGGGTAAACATGCTCTCACCATCTTCAATCTACCACATCATACCGCATCACCACCCACAATTTCCCCCCACGCCCACACACATACCGCTGTGCAGCATCACAAGCTGCGCCCTAAGTCAATATTGCTGCAACACACTAACTGACACCACATACCACACGCTCCACGACACCAACACACTGCATAAAACACAAAGCAAAACATTCATGAACGACACAAGTGAAACAGCACCGGATACATTCATATCCCATTGAACCGTGTGAAGTGACACAACACCAGTGCTTAATTTGTTAATAAAAACGTGCCAGTGCTCAAAGCCCTCTTCTTAAACACGCGGCTGCTGCAATTAAATATAGGAACACGGAAACTGAGGCAGCGTGATCCTGATGCCATCTCGGGCCTCTTCCATCTATTTAAAGCCACTCCCTGCCCCTTCAACTTACTCTTGCAGCTTTCTGCTTTCTCCAGTTCTGACGCTTTTTTGTTTTTCTATTCCTCCGTCTTTCCCATGTGTGTCTTTTGCTCGCAGCAAATCCTTGGGGCAGAAGAATTAGCATCCACCCTAAAAAATAAGTGCCGGTGCTCAGCACTGGAAACAAGAAGCACAAATTCAGCACTGCACAACACCCACCATATCGCAGGGTGCTACCTACAGAACCTCCACCCCCTAGAAGGACTTTTTTTCTGATCGGTGCTCTGTAGCTTGTGGGTCCACCCTGCTTTGCTCTTGCTTCAGCTATTGGCCTTTGCAGTGCAAGAGTTGTCTCCAGGCTGAATGAGAGTCCTGGGTGGAGGTTACAGAGGATCCCTTACCTATTCTGAAGTCTGAGTCAACTTGCAATCACTCCAGCTCTAAGAATAGAATCTGTGATGCAAAAATGAATTTGAGTAAATAGGTACCCAATCATTTTTATAATAAAGAAGGGCTTCCTACCATGTCTGAGCAACATTTAAGTACTGGAGGTTTCTTTTCAGGCCTGCCATTAGCCAAGAACCTTTGAGTTTAGTATCATTGTATGTATGAACTTATCAGGGCTTTCAGCCGGCCCTCTTAATCCATTGGTCTGTTATTGTGTCATTCACATTTTCTTCTGCCCTTACAGCACACAGCATGAGATAAAGGGTCAGCTCACTTTGGCCATTAGCTAACTTCAATGTGAGTGATGGCATTATGCCCCTTTACATCTGAACACCCCCCTGAAAGGCACAGCATGTAAAAGCAGAAGAGTCCACTACTGCCAGTCGCCATCTTGGAAATAAAAAACTTTCCCCATGAAAGGAAACAAAAGCCACGTGAGAATCAAAAAGGTACTTGAAGTGAGCTCTAAAGAAGTATGTCAATTCATTATTAAACTTAATGCATCTTATTTCCAGTAACTTGTTTGTGAAAAATCTATAAATCAAGGAAAAACTAATTAAATAAGATGTGACAACACTAACTGTGAAATTAAATCTTACACTTCCAGTAAACGTTTGTTTTCCATGAGGTTTACATTCTTTTTAAATCCAAAACCATTCTTTCCAAAATGGGTGCTGAATTCACAGACTTTGAACGGGGCATATGTTCCCCAACAGATATTTTGTTTATTCTTTTTAGGCCACCTCCTCCCCAATGGTACCGCAGCGCCCCATCTTTTTGCTACAGCCGGACACCGATCAGAACACAGTCCCTTCTCCAGGTCATGGGTGAGAACTTCAGTTGCTGACCCCCTGCCTCTCCATGCAGCATCTGACTGCCTGGGGGGGCCCTGCCTCTGCGCCATAGCACCAGAGAAAGCCTTCCCTGCATGCTAGTGGTGTGAGCCAGGCCTATTCTCTTGCAGAGATGACTACAGTAGAATAGTTTATTTTATAGTTGGCAGCATTTTGCATGAAAGGTGTTTATTATGTATGCTTTTAATATGTGCACATATTCGGGGGCGGGTGTTCTTTGTTTACATCAAAGTGGTACGACGTGTGTTATGCTTCTGTTTGAAACTAACTATAAAAGGCGGATGTTTGCACCTAAGGTGATGTTACATATATAATGGATGACTATGTCAGCTACTCTTGCTGTTTATGTACAACTCGAAAGGATGAATTGCAATGTCTCCTGCTATGCTGATACTGTATGAAGTTGTGGTAATGAATATGCCAATAAATAAAATAAAAAATATGTGCGCATATTGTAGTCCCACTTATTTGAAGGACATCACTACTACACTTGCAACTGGCTTGTGATCCAATAACATTGTTTCCCGGAAAACTGCATTTTTTGTGAGTTCCTCTCTTTTTTGTAAATAGACATGCTGGTCCAGCCAGCGCCAGATCTACCTTTATCCAATTGGGTGTCTCTCTGTCAGTGGCCAGCCTGCTTCTCAGCCAATGGGCCTGTGGGGGTGGAGCCACAGGTGTTTCTGGGCTGAGCTCCGGAGAAAAAGGTCGCCAGTTGCCCACCAGGAAAACACACAGGCCCCTTCCTTGGTCTGTGTGGTCACCAGCGTGGCCACTGAACTTAACAAGGCATGACTGTAACATGCCCAGACAAGAGGGGGCTGCTGCTCGGTGTATAAGTAACTCAAGTGATGCTCGTGAGAGACGCATAATCAATTTTAATGAGACATGTAACTAGAGCCATTGTGTTCTCATTTCTTTTCTGTTCCAGGTACCTGGCACACCTCTCTACAGGTCCAGTGATATCGTGCAAGGTCAGTTCGGAGTAAGCTCAGATCCATTTAATAGTGGCAGACATTTCCAAAGCAGAAGATATCACTATTGTACATTTTTCTAATATTTACATGGAAGTGTTACATCAGGTGAGATTCTGCATCCCAAGAAACTGCTGACTCTTGACTTTGTGAAAAGCACAGCTTTAATGAGGCTGGTGTGCATCACATCACAAAAAAAAACCTTGGCAAACACCATAGGAACTACATGTAAAACATCAATAATATATCACTTAATCATCGTATGTCCCCATTAACCTGTTATTCTATAAATAAAGTTGAACTTCGTAACCACCGGCCTCCGAGCTGATCCAACCGTACAGCAGCTTATCCAATCTTGTTTCTGTCCATACACAACGTCCAACACCTGTCACCCTGAAAAATCATTTCATAAGGATTTTTTCTTCCTTCTCCCCACCATTTACCACAATTGTTCTCTGAACATCTTTGGCAATTACTCCCTTAACTGCATTTTCTTCACTAGGCACCACCACAATTAATGATTAGAACTTCTTCTCCAAATGTCAGTCTCCGAAAGGACTTCCACTGAGACATCACATTTTTCGGTGGTCGTTGCTCGCAGGAAGCAAAGATCTTCTAAGATCCCACAAATGCAGCAACATCACCATTGCAGATTTGGGTTAGGAGAAGGGTCTCACGTCACAATACCCTACCCCACAAGGTCTACAGGGTGAGCTTTCAGGTCTTCAGACCTCAAGGGATTGGATAAGAAGTTGCATGAACACAGCCCCCTAAGCCTAATGAGATCAACTGTGGGGTAAACCTTCACTCGCCCACCCACACCATTAAATAAAGAGTCCATCCTACGGACAGTACAAAAAGATGGAAAAGAAGGCACCAGAGGTTAAATGTATCAAGCAAATGAAGAGCGAGCCAAACCCTTGACAGGGACCTATGATAGGCTGAGCCCAAGACAACATGGTCAGTAACCGTGACTGGAAGAACAGAGGACCAGGGTGACACCTGGCGAGGTAGAACACTGGATAGAAATGGTGAACCTGCAGAAAATAGCAGAAATTAACACAAGGGTCGACTGTGGTAGACAGCACAATTAATTCCACTACACAAGGGATAGGTTAAACCACCCAAAGAGTATCCTAACTTCAGGATAACGAAAAGAACTTCTAAACAATAGCAACACACAGCTTATACCATACTTCAACCGCCCGCACAACTACTCACACAACGGGTAATTCATCATGCTGTTCGGTACTGGTGTTGACCAAGATCCCATACAATGGATAACAGCTGCACAGTTGACCAGTTTTGGCAATGGGGCAGAAGACCGACTCCCCCAATGCAATTCCCTCCACAAAAAGAACCCAGACACACTCCAACTTCACCTGGATTTGTACAGTAGTCTTTAAGATGAACTCACCATCAAAACCCAACTAGAAGCACAACTCAACATCCACTATATACCATTCTCACTCATAGGGACCAGAGCATGTCTACAGATATGAAAAACACACATGAGCAAACCTACAATTGCAGAATGGATCAGCACCAAAAAAAACACAAAGTGTTCCTACAAAAAGTGACTGTATGTTATATGAAAGCCACACAACATAACATCATAACAGGTATCTCGCAAGCTCTTGCAGATGAATGGATTCTATATGGGAGCAAATGCCTGGCTTCTCAATGGGTGAGAGATTTTAGTGAATGTGTCACCCATCACCTGGGCATGGTTCCTGTAAAGCTAACACAGGCAGCAACCTACAAAGCTTCCTTTATATCTACAAGGAAGTACAGGTGGGACAATGCCTCACTGAAAGCTCCTGAGCCGCGTGTTCACCTTTTCACCCAGCTGCGGTTTACCTTGAGGGCCCTGAAATGCAAAAATGTTCCAACCTAAATTTTATTTCTGGAGCTGTCATTGAAATATAAAATGTGGCAGCAGATAAGTCCTCGAGGTCCGCCCAGTCTTCCCTTCACCCTGCAGACAAGGTATATTTATTTTGCTCAACGTCTTGAAAATGAAGACCCTTGGCCAATGCATCCTACCCATTCCGTGCCTATTCGTAAGGCACATATCTTATGTGGTCTCCAGCTTTACCTTTAAGCTTTCTAAATTCTGCCACTTGTGCCTTCAGGGTTCTCAATGTAGGTTGTTTGTGTCAGACCTTCACAACACTCCAATTTACTGCCACTCCCCATTCTTCAGCAATGGCATTAATATGACAGATGTGTGTTTTGCAACTGGGCACGATACTGTATATGCAGTCTTTGCTCTGTGCACTTTTTTGTGGCTGTTTTCCTTGCCCATTAGTTTTATATTGTGGCAATATTTTTCAGAACCTTTGGAGACACTGCAAGCACAAATACATGACAGAAACAAAGGGCATGACCTCCACCACTCTACAGAATGTTTTAGATGTGGCCACCTTAGCTGTACCTGGTACTCCAGGCCTAGCCTCAAGAACTGGACTTAATACTCTAAGGGCTACATGTATCAAAGAGTTTTACCCATTCTGTATCTATAGGAAAATGTGTTCGTATATATGGCTCTAAGTGTAGTCACCAGTCCTTAAACCAATGCCCTGGAAGTGGTCCTAGAATCTGACAAAGTACCCCATGAATGTCTCTGGAAATGAGTACAATACTTCGGATGAGGCCTTCAGAATAAACACAATTAACCAAGCAAGGCCTCCAGAACGTGCATCAAACAATGTCAGGGGATTGACCACAACATTCCAGATTTGTCAACCAAAACTCACCCCAATACTTAAGTGAAATGTGTGGCATAGCTTTTGTTAAATGTTTACATGATGTCACATACTGCAAGGGCGGAGCTGCATGTTATTGTGGAGTTTGTTTTAGCACTGAATGCACATGACAGTAGTTCAGGTCCTAGAAGACAGACTTTAGGGCTTAGAAGACAGGCCTATTCGATGCTAATATCGTCCTATCAGCTTTTAAATTGTATTGTATTGTAATAGTAGCGCTTACTACCTCTGACGAGGCATCAAATCGCTTTTCGGCGAGTAGCACGCTACTCCGGAACCCAAAAGGAATTAGTGGTGGATTAGTATAGGGAAATGTGAGCACAGTGTTAGTATTAGTATGAGTTGATTTGAGCAGAGGATTTGTGAGTTTGTTAGTTGGACTGACTAGAGGAATGTAGGGATAGAGGAGGGAAGAATCCAGAAGTGTTAATCTGGAGTTTATAGTAATAGGATGAGGCTTGGGATGAGTAAAGGAGAGATGGAGGGGGGAAGAGTCTGTGGAAAGGATTAGGGAGATCATAGTAGCAGGAGGGGTTTTGGATGAATCAAAGGTGAGATAAATCACGGGTCCTCAATTGTAATATACTCTCTGTTGCTCACATTAATAAACTAAAGAGATGTTACACTCTCTGCAGCATCCTGCTGCTTACCGCATCTCCCATGTGCGTCCTGAAATGAAAACAAAAGTATTGTTTATTGCTGATTTTAACAGAAATAGGAGTCAAGCACAAATAGACCCCTCCTCGCTCCATAGACTTCCATGTAAGAAAAAAGCCTAAAAGATACTGGTAATTGGGGTTGGGTGTCCAACGCAGGGGACAGGCTTCTAAAGGGATGCTGAGAGATAAATGTACAACTTCGGTCTTTATGAGGTAACAGTATGTGGGGCTTTACATGAATCATCATGGATATTTTAAACTGTGCTGTAAATCAGCTAGTTATATTATGGGTAGGGATCAGGCTCTTTGGGTAGGGATATGTGATAAAAATGGATTGGGCTATAATTTGGTTTCAGTCGCTCATTAATTTTGTTCCTGAGTTATCAATAATAATGTCAATAATTCTAACAATAAGAACAGCGCAAACCAAACAGCTCAATATAAAATATCAAAAAGTGTGCATATGTGTGTGCACGTTGATTTCGAGGTGTGGCATGGATCCGCATTTTCACCGCCGGATGAGAGATTCTCTGCCAGGTTTGTCTGACTCTTGACACTTTCTGTCTAACAGAGCATCACAGCTGGAGAAAGAGTTGGAGACATCTGCAAGTTTTCCTTTTATTCACAAAGGTTGCAGTTTCCTTTTGAGGCTTAGAAAATCCACCAGGGTGTTATCCCAAAAGTTTTGTGAATCATGACACAAAAAGACTCACAGAACTATGTACAATACAACACTCCAGACACGACCTAAAAAAAAGGTCAATACAGCAAATAAAGACAATACAGCAAATGAGGCCTCTAAAATGAACATAGTACACCAAAGGAGGTTCCACATTCAGTACAGTGCACCTAAGGTGCATGCAGAATGAACACGATACACCCCTGGACGCTGCCAGAGCAAGCACAGTACACCAGACGTCTACTCCAAAATGTAGGCCTCAAATCAGGCATCTGAACTAGGCACAACACACGGGATTTGTCCCACACAACTCACTCTAATGAGGTCTGCACGACTGTGCACAATATAACAGTCCAGACAATGCCTCGGGAAAAGGACACACCGCTCCAGGGGCCCTATAACAGCGCACACTTTTCTTGTTTGCGCCACTGCGCTCCTTCAAGCAAGTGTGCCGGGTGCAAACAGGAAAAGTGTGTCCCATTTTGTTGAATGTGTTGCTCCCAGGGTAGCGCATTCCGGAGGAATAAAGAGCAGCTGTTTGGAAGCTGTCCATATTTATTTGTACAGGCGGCAAACCTCCCCCCCTGCACGTTTAAGAGGGATTAGATATCCCTTTGCTGGTGGTTGCACTGAGTCACTGCACACGCCTGCAAACGGGTGTCTGGGTGGGTCTGTGGGACCCCGTTTCCTCCTTCCAGAGTGCTGCCTATCAGTGCCCCTCGTAGGGACTTGTTTGCCTCTGCGCCCAGATCGGTAACACGGAGTGGGCGCAGTGATTCCCTCAGTTGCATGGGGCCATGGCACCACGCGAATGAGGGAACACCCTCGAATGATAGCGCTGACACTACTGCAGTCCCTTCTGTAATACCAAAGTACCGCAAGGGCGCACAAAGCAGGAGCAAATGCCCATTTCTGTAATACAGCCCCCGATTATGTTTTTTATAGCACAAACTAAACAGGAAGTTGCTGCAGCGCTTTAAATGAGCACCAGTAAGTTACATTACCCTAGATCACATCTATTTCTTAGGCAGGAGAAGATTAAGTGATTTGCCCAGAATCACAGGATTTTGAACAAACGTCTAGACCAACGGTACTCAAAGTACGGCCCGCGGGCCACCAGCGGCCCCACGGACCTAGCTTGGCGGCCCGCGAGACGCACACCAAACGCCACATCATAATGGCAGTAGTATGTAAACATAGAAGAGGGCCGCGGGAGCATGCTCCCGCGGCCCTCCTCTATGTTTACATACGGCGGCCATTGTTTATGGCGTTGCCCTGACGATCCTGGAAGCCAAAGCCCCATAAAAGTCAGCGCTTGCAGCTAACTTTTATGGGGCTTTGGTCGTCTGCTTCCTGTCACTGGCTCCACGTCTGCTGCCCGCCTTCCTGCCTGCTGTTCCACATTTGTGGCATCTTTACAGTGCTTTGAGTCAGGTAAGGCTCTTTGGTTATTTATTTATTTGTTTTTAATGTAGTGTGTGTTACTGGGGTAGGCGTGAGAGCAGATTGCGCTGTGTGTGTGCGCTGTGTGTGTGTGTTACTGGGGTAGGGGTGAGAGCAGATGGCGCTGTGTGTGTGCGCGCTGTGTGTGTTACTGGGGTAGGGGTGAGAGCAGATGGCGCTGTGTGTGTGCGCGCTGTGTGTGTTACTGGGGTAGGGGTGAGAGCAGATGGCGCTGTGTGTGTGCGCTGTGTGTGTGTGTTACTGGGGTGGGGTGAGAGCAGATGGCGCTGTGTGCAGATGGCGCAGTGTGTGTTACTGGGGTAGGGGTGAGAGCAGATGGCACTGTGTGTGTTACTGGGGTAGGGGTGAGAGCAGATGGCGCTGTGTGTGTTACTGGGGTAGGGGTGGGAGCAGATGGCGCTGTGTGCAGATGGCGCAGTGTGTGTTACTGGGGTAGGGGTGAGAGCAGATGGCGCTGTGTGCAGATGGCGCAGTGTGTGTTACTGGGGTAGGGGTGAGAGCAGATGGCGCTGTGTGCAGATGGTGCAGTGTGTGTTACTGGGGTAGGGGTGAGAGCAGATGGCGCTGTGTGTGTTACTGGGGTAGGGGTGAGAGCAGATGGCGCTGTGTGTGTTACTGGGGTAGGGGTGGGAGCAGATGGCGCTGTGTGCAGATGGCGCAGTGTGTGTTACTGGGGTAGGGGTGAGAGCAGATGGCGCTGTGTGTGTTACTGGGGTAGGGGTGAGAGCAGATGGCGCTGTGTGCAGATGGCGCTGTGTGTGTTACTGGGGTAGGGGTGGGAGCAGATGGCGCTGTGTGCAGATGGCGCAGTGTGTGTTACTGGGGTAGGGGTGAGAGCAGATGGCGCTGTGTGCAGATGGCGCTGTGTGTGTTACTGGGGTAGGGGTGGGAGCAGATGGCGCTGTGTGCAGATGGCGCAGTGTGTGTTACTGGGGTAGGGGTGAGAGCAGATGGCGCTGTGTGTGTTACTGGGGTAAGGGTGGGAGCAGATGGCGCTGTGTGCAGATGGCGCAGTGTGTGTTACTGGGGTAGGGGTGAGAGCAGATGGCGCTGTGTGCAGATGGCGCAGTGTGTGTTACTGGGGTAGGGGTGAGAGCAGATGGCGCTGTGTGCAAATGGTGCAGTGTGTGTTACTGGGGTAGGGGTGAGAGCAGATGGCGCTGTGTGTGTTACTGGGGTAGGGGTGAGAGCAGATGGCGCTGTGTGCAGATGGCGTTGTGTGTGTTACTGGGGTAGGGGTGGGAGCAGATGGCGCTGTGTGCAGATGGCGCAGTGTGTGTTACTGGGGTAGGGGTGAGAGCAGATGGCGCTGTGTGCAGATGGCGCTGTGTGTGTTACTGGGGTAGGGGTGAGAGCAGATGGCGCTGTGTGCAGATGGCGCTGTGTGTGTTACTGGGGTAGGGGTGGGAGCAGATGGCGCTGTGTGCAGATGGCGCAGTGTGTGTTACTGGGGTAGGGGTGAGAGCAGATGGCGCAGTGTGTGTTACTGGGGTAGGGGTGAGAGCAGATGGCGCAGTGTGTGTTACTGGGGTAGGGGTGAGAGCAGATGGCGCTGTGTGTGTGCGCGCTGTGTGTGTTACTGGGGTAGGGGTGAGAGCAGATGGTGCTGTATGTGTGCGCGCTGTGTGTGTTACTGGGGTAGGGGCATTGTTTTGAAAAAGGGGGTGGGGTGGTTGTTCCCCCTCTAAGCCCCGCCCCCCGCTGTCACTTCAGTGCGGCCCTCGGCCGCAAACCATACTGCAATTTTGGCCCCCGAGAAAAAGTTTGTGAGTACCCATGGTCTAGACTCACATTTGATTCCTCAGTTCCAACGGGGTCAGCACCACATACTCTCCCTGGTTTGCTCTCCAGAGAAAGGCTCAGGAGCCCCAATGTGTCCTGACAGCCAGGCACAATGTAATAACTCTGACGAGGCCACACTATCAATGTAATTACAGTTTATAACCTTTCGTAATCTCTTATTCACCTCAATCCCTGTCACCTTGTTTATCTACATTCGTGTCATCCAATTGTATAACTTCTGTCGTGACCTTTAACCTCTCATCTCTCACCCTGCATTGTTCTTCAAGGTTCACCTCCCCAGAGGGAGCGCCTCGACACTCGGCTGCAGTGAAGCTGTGCTATGGTCCACTCTACCTATGCCACCGACACCGCCCCCACCTCAATAAACCACAGCTCATCCTGACTCTGGACAAAAGAGGGGGGGCTGGAAGTGGGGGCGTCCATTGTTATTTGTTACACCCCCTCATTTGAAACCAGCTTCTTCAATATTAGCTGATCTCCTTGTGTGTGGTTTATTCTCATTACATTTTATTCATGGCACCCCCTCCCGTGAGAAGTTACCGATGTCTTTCAACATCAGGGCAGCGTTATGGGCGGAACCATTACTTCGGGGTGGGGTGGCGCTGGGAGCGCCCTCGTTAGCAAGTCCCCCTAATTGCCAAGCCTTATCTGCCTCATAGAATTGCTAATCTATCTGTGTGCACACTGCTCAACAGAGAAAGGTGACCGGCCAGGTTAAAGGTGGGAGGCCTCCAGGGGCATTCCCAGCACCAGGGGAATGACATTTTCGGTGGGAAGGGAGGCTTGGAAAGTGCCCCCGAGCCCCTGCCTATAGAAACAATCTGGGAGTTCTCAGATGCATAAATAGCTCAGAGACGTCATCATTGCCGTGGGAGAATCTTTCACATGCCTCGCCTCTGAAATGTTTTCATTTTATTTTTTACAGTTTTATACAACTGGACCTTGGCCCAGGGACATTAGAGTGATTTGCATGAAGGCCAGATTACATAACACATTTTTAGGTATAGGGAGATTAACTGGTGTGCCCAGAATCAAAGGGTGTTGATCCGACGCCGGGATTTGAACCTTGTTTTCCAGTTTCAAAGGGGACAGTTCGGTCTTTATGCTACATCTCTTTCTCAAGTTCCTGCATAGACAGCAAGAGCTGGTCACGAGTCAGCAGAACCGGCCATTAAAGTCTGGAAGGGCTGAGATGGAGTCATTAGAATTTCAGGCTCCCACGCGCCGGAAGGCTGATATGGTCTGAGTCAGTGACGTGCCGGGTAGGCGGAGTCTGAAAGTCAGGGAATGCAGGGGTAGCCAATGGCCGGTCAGACGAGCTTGTGATATTATATAGGATATACAACAGACATGGGCACAGTCCCTTATATGTCAGGCGATCCGAAAGACACACGGAGAGCGGGTGACTGGTCTCTGAAAGACCTTGGTGCAGTTTAACATCAAATACTCTGCCGATGTCTGGTGTCGCCTTACTGTTTTACCGGCTAAGATTGGAAAACTGATGTCAGCCAGATACTGATTGGTTGAGACTCATGGCGAGGGCTCATCACTACAGAATGCACCTCACTCAGGATCCGTAGCCATCCAGGGAAAAAGATGCAGTGGCAGACATTTTGGGAAATTTTGATGTCCGTTCTAATTCACAGCAAGAAGACAGATTAGCACCGCGCTGTTTCTCATTTGAAGCTTGGGTGGAAAAGCATAGACCCAAAATATGGAATACTAGCAAAAAAGACTGGAGTGTATATATACATATATATATACATATATATATATATATATATATATATATATATAAAGAACAATCATTTGTCACTGATATATACAGAGATCTGTATGTCAGGATTTCAAATCCTAGGCAAGCCTTTTGACCTCATAACATTTTTACATGAAGTACCAATATATTGGGTAATACCAACTGCGCTTAGAGCAATGGTGCAATGTTAAGCGCTTCATAAAACATTTATGAAACGGGAAACATATGACATGAAACATATTATATAGTACATATAAATGTACAACATAAAACATTTATTTTTATTCAATATTAAACAGGACAAAAGGTTATACCACAGCTCCTAGAACTGCTAACTCACACAGAACTTTTATGTTTCCCATGTCTCAGCAAGAGTAGCTCATTCCATGTTTGAAGGCTGGAATGTAAGATAAATAGAACTTGTAGTTCAGGTTATTTCATCACAGATTAAGGACTCCAAGTAAAACAATGCAAAAACATACCTGACAAGGTGAGCTTTTTATGGGCATCCTTCAGACACTTAAGAGTCCTAATCACACATCCATACATTTTCAGATTACACATACCATCGGAACAGGGACACCATAGACCAGGTACTTTTTAGGTCGCAGCATAGTCTGGTTTGCTAAAGACATCTTCGGGACAGAAAGTTGACCTAGGAATGCATTCTGCTCATTGATTACCATTGGCTTTGTGGTTTGTAACTCACACTTTCTGGTTTTCCATCTCCTGACTTAATTTGCATTAGGCTCTACAGGTTTAATTCATCCCACCAGATGCCTAAACTCTGTTTTCTGTATTCTTCCATTAACTCGCTTTCTGTTAACAGGCCTTTAAATCTTGTTCTTGTCTCATCACACTTGCTGTGCATTCAAAGTACGAGGTCAAATGTCAGGTATTGCCTTCCAAGGGAGCTTGTTTACTTTTCTTACAATGGGCCTCATTACAACCCTGGCGGTCAAAGACCGCCAGGGCTGTTTTGGATATTGTACCGCCAACAGGCTGGCGGTACAATCTTGCAGATTATGACCTTGGCGGAAGCGCCACGGTCGCACCGCCGGGTCCGGTGGCTTACCGCCATGGTTGTCCCAGCGGTTTTAATCCGCCAGGGCAGTGGTGCCCAGGGGATTACGAGTCCCCATCCCGCCAGCCTGGAAAGGCTGGCAGGAAGGGGAGTCGCGGGGCCCCCAGGCACAGCCCCACACTGCTTTTCACTGTCTGCTGTGCAGACAGTGAAAAGCGTGATGGGTGCAGCTGCACCCGTCGCACTGCCGCAACACCACCGGCTCCATTAGGAGCAGGCTCCCATGTTGCGGCCGACATCCCCGCTGGGACGGCGGGCGGAAACTCTGTTTCCGCCCGCCGGCCCAGCTGGGATGTCAAAATGGGGCCGGCAGGAGTGGCGGCTGCACAGTGGTTCAACCTTGGCGGGCGGCGGTGGTAGCCCGCCAAGGTTGTAATGAGGCCCTCTGACTTCAAAGTGAGAGGATTTATTTGACAATCTTGCTGGATACTCGGGGTAGGAAAGAGTTTTTTCTAGCACACAACAAACCTTTAAATGAACTGTGTAAGTATTTCTGAATATTTCAGAATTATAATTGAACCACAAATGAAGCACAGTTTTTGTTATTTCTTTAGTGTATTGGAAACAAATACTTTAATATGATCAAAACAAATTATTAAAATAGGCGATGAAATTTCCACACATTTTTGTCTGTGCAGTGTATAGTTTTATTAGTAAATCTGTATGTCTGTGCAAACGTAATGGTCATTTCAATTGAAATGTGTTGTCTTTAACAGCAGTGTGCTACCTCACCATGAATACTCCATTCCACTCCACTGTACTCTGCACCACTCCACTTTATGCCACTGCACTCTAGCCATCCTGTACCACTCTACTGTATGCCAATGCACTCTTCGCCACTCTACTCTACATCACTGCACTCTTCGCCACTGCACTCTGCACCACTCCATCTACACCACATCAATCTACTCTACACAGCTTTACTCTACGCTACTGTACTCTATGCCCGCTTCACAACTGCACTCTATGCCACTGTACTCTACGCCAATACTCTCTACACCAGTGCACTTTACTCTGTAACACTCAACTCTATTCCCCTGCACTCTACCTCAATCCACTGTACACCACTCTAATTTACTCTGCACCACTTCACTCTACACCACTTAATGCCATTACACTCTGTCACTCTACACAATTCCACTCTACCCTGCACCACACTCCACTCTATGCCACTTCACTCTACTCTGAAACAATCTACTCTATGCCACTGCACTCTACGCCAGGCCTATAACACTCTACGCCATTCCAAGCTATGCTACTGCACTCTACGCCACTCTACTCTATGCCACTCTACTCCTACCATAGCACTCTATGTCAATGCACTCTACACAATGGCACTCTATGTCACTGCACTCTACGCCATTACTCTCTAGGCCACTCTACACCACTGTACTCTTCCACTCTACTCTGCAACACTGCTCTCTCTGCCACTGAACTCTATGCCACTCTACTCTACTCTATGCCACTGCACTCTAAGCCAGTGCATTCTACGGCACTAAACTCTTCTCTGCACCACTCTATGCTACTCTACTCTGCACTACTCTATGCCACTCAACTCTGCTCTGCACTCTACTCCACTCACCTTCATGGCACTCACATCTACTCTGTGGCAGGCCCTTTGCATCACTCAACTCTGCGCCACTCCACTCTGCACCACTGTACAACACTGCTCTCTATGCCACTCTACTCTGCTCCACTCCACTCCACTCTACTATGAACTACTGTAATCTACACCACTCCACTCTATAATGCTGCAATGTATGCCACTGAATTCAATGCCAATGCACTCTATACCACTCCACCCCACTCTATGCCACTCCATTGTATGCCACTCTATGCGATTCCACACTATGCCACTCCAAAACACAACACTCTACTCCACTCCACTCCTCACCATTCCACTCTATGACATTCCATGCCATTCTCCTCTATGCCACTAACAATTAGCCATACTGAACAGCAGCCATATTGGTGAACAACATGGCTAAAACACATTGGCAAAGGTGAGACCCATTGGCTTCACCAATGCTTGTTTCTTTTACCAACCAATGCAATCTAGAGCTCTAGTGCAATAGGTTTAGTTGAAGTGGGGAAAAACTACAAATCCCACAATGCGCTGAGCTGTTAAACAAAAGCCCCGGTATGTGACAGAATGACACTGATGAGATGAGGGAACCCCCTTTATCGTTCACCAAACCACTGTCATCTAGACTTTAGTCCAATTGGTTCTCTTAAAATGAAACAGGACTATAAATTCTAGATTGCATTGAGTTATTAAATCAATATCCTGATGTGGAACATGGTGTCCCTAATGACATGAAGCCATCGGGTAACCTTCTTAGTCAATCATTTGTTAATTTCCATCCATTTTACAATCATAACTTGACATTCCCTGGTTATCATATTTTTACTCACTCTGCGCCCATGCCAGGTGGTAATTTGCCGTTGCACCTCATAATTTCTATTTTGGTGCAGCTGGTGGTGAAACAATTAATGAGAAATACAATGATGCGCATCAGGTGTGCCACATGACAAGCTTGATGTCACGATACATTGAACAAAGCTCTCCTCCAACTAAGCCCATGGCCGCAGTTGAGCCCTACCCCTTCTCTGATCTCGCAACTCTTTGGTCTAGAACACAGGACAGGAAGTGGTCAGAGGGGTAGCGCAAATTGTTTCCAGCCGGCTGTCTCCCACAAGTGCAACAGGTGTCACAACAATAGCATCACTGCGGGTCCTGTGATCCCAGAAGCTGGGAGCATTTTAGGGTGGCACCATCTTTAGCTCCTGCGACAAAAGGCATACATGCCAAAACACCAGATTTAGATGGTAGGCTCACAATTTTTAATGGCAAAAATTGCTTTATTTTAGCTTTCTCCCATCTGAAATTACCCCTATTTCAATGCAAGTCAATGGAGAAAATTAATTCTCCTGATTTATTTTTAAAAACCTCCCTCTTTCTCACTTCCACATGTCGGCATGTATGAAAAGGACCCACATCACCAAAAAGGACAGGTGGCAACACTGCTGTGAAAGAAACTTACTAAACTACTAAAATTGGGTTCCAGAAAAGCATGCTACTCGCCGAAAAAGTTCCTCAGTGCCTCGTCAGGGGCGTAAGCGCTATATAAATACACTTACAATTGCAAGTCAGAATGGATTCTGGACAGGAAGAAAAAAGGAAGGGGACAGATCCAGAGTTGACCCAGGTTTTAAAACTGCTCCGCAGCCTCAGTGCACCCCTGTGGGGATGAAACCAAGTGGCTCCCATGGTGCGGCCAAGAGAAGGTTAGTGGGAGCAAGGACAGAGAGGACACGTAAGTGTGGGGGACCTTGGAGGCAGTGCTTAATTTGAGCCGGTGGCTTACAGTGCTCGGCACAAGCACTTAATTGTCTGCACCAGTACTTATGACAGCCATCACTTGGTGGCGCTGTTTGTGTAATTTAAAGATGAACAGAAAAACTGTTGTTTATTAGATCAATATACATTAAAACAACCAATACCTCCTGCTCAAGACATTCTTACAGCTTTGGGGCCCTCAAACAGTCTGAATTGTAACACTTGCAGCAGTGTGATATTTGGTAGTTCTGTAGGTACTGTCATTGGCAGCACTGGTGTAATAATAGCCCCCACAGGCCCCACAGTGCGTGGGAGCACCCAAGCTCCATGGAACCCGTTCAGCACAGTATATGGTGTACAGGCATTAGGGCTCTGGCCTGAGAGCTCCTGACAGGGTGAGGGAGGTCTCCCCTCCTTGTACTTTGCAGGGGGGGAGGCTCTTAAGTTTTTAGCAGCACTTGCAGCGGCAATAGGTGGTGCAAACTGTGGTGGCCTTCCGACCAGGGCCCTGGAAATTATTCTGTTACAAATTAAGTACTGCTTTAGGGAGGCATGCCCCTGATAAAGAGTTACCTAAGCTTACTGGGTCACAACTGCCCGCACAGTCTAATGGCCAGGTAGAGGGCTGGTCTGAACCGGGCAGGCATACCCCAGATAGCATGGCATCTGTCTTGCGGTGAGTTGCAAAGCTCCTTTCGCACCTGGCTAGCAGACAGGATAAGCCTTCCAATTCTAGGGTACCAATCAGTCCTTTGGCAAAATTCAACAGTGTTAGCACAGCTAATGCACACCTGCAAAAACAGGTGGCCGACTTATCAGAACAGAGAACAAAGCATGACATAGGGGGAAAAATATGAGGGCAAAGTAGGTGCTTCAAAAAATAAATATAAACCATCCCCTGTTAAGGGAAAAGCCGAAAAGAGTGCAGGGGTATCAACTGATCAGTCAGGGGGTGATAAAGAGAAGGTCATTGGTGGACATGAGACAATCCTTTCCAAGCCTGGTAAGCTTGCTATCCATGTGTCCAGTGCCCTTAAAGAAAAGATTTGGAGAGGATATGTTTTTGTGTTTTTTTTTCCCTGATTCAGGCCAGGAGGCGGGAGCTTGGAGAAAAGGAAAAGAGGGGCAAGAAATCTGCTAAGGATAAGAAGCCAAAAGTTGATGTAAATTTAGCAAACTGTTTTTTTGGGTTCAAAGTATATATGACAGTGATGATGGAGAAAAAAATTATAGCTGTCAGATCCAATGATTATTTTATGATAATAAAATCCTAAAGACATAGCACGATTACGGCGGCCCAGCTTGATTAGACTATAACCAGAGCCACTGGAATTATGCAGCAGGAGAGGGCCAATTTATGCAGCAGGAAACTGCAAATTATGCAGCATAGTGCAGCACAATGTATAATAGTACTACTTAATTATCTTGTCTTTTTTAAACTTGGCAACACTGTCTGGGCATTGGTTGTACTGCATTTGTACCATTTTAATACCCAAGTACAGTAATAAGCAAAACAATTTGACAAGTCCAGCTTTGCAAAGGGCCTTTCACTGCAGTGCAACACGCCCTTGCATTTTCAGTAACTTTTGAACCTTGAGCTAGAAACAGATTATGCAGCAGGTGATGGATTATGTGGCAAATGCAGCAGATTTATAATTATGTGAAAATCGCCACTGCCACACAATCGCATAATTCCAGTGGCCCTGACTTTAACCGTGATTTCCGTTGAGAAAGGGTGGACAATCCAGACATCGAGTGAGACCAGACCAAAGTTAATGTTTGCCCAGACTTGGTGCAACACAGGAGTTCGCTCAGGCAGTATTTCTTTCGCCTGCACCAACCAAGGGAGGATAAGAAGGGAATCTGTTGTGCTTTCAATAGGAAAGTGTGTTCATGCCTGGCTGGACCATGCAAGTTCAAACATGTTTGTTACTTCTGTGGACATCACTCCTAACCAAAGTTTGAATGTGTTAAAAGTGAAATAGAGAGAAGGATGGGTGGAGCAAAACCCGCCAGCTTGAATCAACCTTTCCCACCCCAGTAAGATTAGACAGGCTCTTACATTGGCTCAATCTGTATCCCAACAGAAAAGCTGCCCAGACTCTGTACTTAGGTTTCTCCAGAGGTTTTAGGATAGCTGTTGAGGTGGTTAGCCCAGTCCCCACAGCAGGAACCAGTTATCGGTCAAAGGGCATGCATGGGCGATGCTGAATAAACTGAGCAAGGAGGGGAGAATTTCAGACCCCTTCGCTTCTCCCCTGTTTTATTACTGTGTATGATTTATGCTGGGAATTGTGCCCAAAAAGAATAAGGCCAGTTCAGGCTGACCCATTATCCATCAGCCCCAAACTTTTTTTTCTGTGAATTACGACATTGACCCACCAAGTGTGCTCTGTTAGGTTTGCTCGAGTTGACCAGGCTTTAATTAAACTGTGTGAGTTAGAGCCTGAAGCAAAAGTAGACAATGAATCCACCTTCAATTTGTTTTCAGTACACCCCGATGGATATCATTTTTGGGGTTTTCCATTCAATATCTACTACAATGACAGGTGCGTGCGCCATGCCAAACTCTTATTCTGAGCAGATCAGTTCCTTCTTGGGGTGATTTTTTTCAGAAAGATCGGGTGTGTTATTGTGATCCATTACCTTGATGACTTACCTTTCCTGGTGGCAGCTAGTACTATAGAACATGGTTTAATGCTCGATTCCTTTGCGCCCTGCTACAAGATTCAGAGGTTTTCTTAGCAAAGGAGACAATAGGGGGCCCATCACCATGAATTACCTTCAGGGGATTGAAATCGATAATAACTTAGGGAATGCAGATTGCCACGGGATAAGATTATTGCTTTCATTCAATCAATTGAGCTGGTCCAGTCACACAAAAAGGACACACTACATCAACTTCAGGCATTGGAGAGACATTTGAATGTTGCCACACTGATTATTCCCATGGCCCATGCTAAGCTAGGTCTTTGGCTGCCTTGCTACAAAAGCAGCATCATACCCGGCTAACTGCTGAGGTAAAAGAAGACCCCAAGACCTGGTATAGTTTTTTGGTGCAATTTATTGATTACGTGATTTGGCCTATCGCTCCGGTGTCCAGGATAGTGTTGGGTCTGTACACTGATGTTGCAGGCAGCATAGCATTTGGGGACATATTAGGGAGTCAGTGGTATAGGGTGGATTGGCCTCTGTCTTTGAAAGTGTCAGGCCTTACAAATCCTTTTTGAAACATTTTCCGATAATTGCAGCAGTGTCCATTTGGGCGAGCATTTTCACATACAGCTCTGTAATATTTTGGTCAGACAACATGTCTGTGGTTGAAGCAATCAACAGGTAGACGGCCTCTTGTCCTTATGTTATGTGATTACTGAAGTGGTTTGTCCTTCTCTGCTTGAGACTTAATGTAACTTTTAAGACGTGACTTGTGCCGGTGGTGTTTTATGAGAAAGCTGATGCATTGTCACACTCCAAGATGCAGGATTTCAAGATGTATATCCAGATGACAAGATGTCTTGAAGGTCTGTGGGGGATTGGTATTGTGTCCTGTCAGAATTGGTGGCAGCCTGGCTGTCTATAGGCATACACGTGGTGCATACGAAAGAGCCTTTCACCATAACATAATTTTCTTTGTCAGGAGCAGCAAGGCGGTGACTTTCTCTAAGTTCAGTGCTTGTACATGTTTCTTGGTGAACTGTGAGGACAGGGTTGGTCAGTTGCCTACAGAACGGCTCGGATCACAGCCATTGGTTTCTTCACAAAGCTACCTTGAGTTTGGGTTATGTCAAGTAGATTTTGGCTCAAAAAGAACTGATGAGCTTGGCAACAATTGCATAATAAAGATGATGCACGACCCCTCTATGCAACTAAGGTTAGCACAATTGTATCTCACTTACACATGGTGTGCAGTACACCTTAGGAGGTACTGGTGTTCACTGCTGCTTTTCTGGTGGTCTTTTATGGGTCCTTCTGAGTAAGTCAGTTAGTGGGACAGTCTAAACAGGATCAGACTGGAGGGGTTGCAGCTGCAGGACGTGCATATCTATGATGGGAAGTTGACTATCCATCTGGCTCAGTCCAAAAGTGATCATTTGAGACAATAAGTGATCAATGAGTTGGCGCCAGCCTTCTCTTCAGTGATTTGTCTTTACGCGCATCTGCAGGCATCCCTGTCAGTTGGAACAGGGAAGAGCGAAAGAACTATCGGCCCTGGTTGCCCGTGTGGCAGGATAGTATTCTACACCAACTGCTAATTTTTAAGGTTAACACACGGCTGCAGCATTATGTTCAGGACAGCACTGCGGTGGCCAGACAGGCTTCATTCTGCAAGGACCTTTCATACCGGGTTGGGGGTGTAGGCTCACAATTTCACTGTGCACTTGAGGACTTGGGGCTGTAGCTCCCCGTCACGTGGCAAGGAGTACCCCCCTGATTCCTGGTGGTGGGGAGGAGTGGGATCCCTGCAGGTGTCCAGTTAGACGGGGGTCAGGGAACCACCCGTCAGGGATGCAGGTGGTTTCACCTTTGTGCTTCTGGTAGACTGAGTTCAAAAATGGGCCTGAACTGTATGTAATCATATCCTGCCATCATAAATGTATATGTAAATGCATCTGTTACGCAGTAGCATTCCATTTGCTATGATCTGTGATAAGATAAAATGTTATATTGTTTCCTTATTGTATTATCTTGAATTAACAACGATAAGATGTGTGCTGTTGATGTTATGTTTGTGCTAATGAACATGACGTTTGTGTACCCAAGCCAGAGAGAACAGCTTCAAATCACATCTTTTCATTGATTTGGGTCAGTTGGAGGGAGCCCGATCCATCCGTGGGGGCCTCCTGGGCCTATGAACAAAGCACTCCCTAGTAGGGGTGAGCTAAAAAAAATAGTAGGATTGCCTAACGATGCCATGTCATCTGTACATCACTTTTTCATCGAATGGACTTTGCTTTTACAATACAGTGCATTCTGGGAGATGTAGTCTTAGTTCATTTTCACAGGGCCAATTGGATCAACATACCTGCTAACAATAAATTGTTAATGCAAAGCCCTGGAATGGAAAAGTGGTGTCTCAGTGATCTGGTGACCCTAAAAAACAAGCACTGGCAAAGCCAATAGGTTACACTTATGAAAGAGGTACTGGCTTTGCCAATGTGTTTTAGCCATGATGTACACCAGTGTGGCTTCTGTTCAGCATGGCTAAATGTAAGTGGTGTAGATGGCAGTGGCGTGGAGTTGAGTTGAGTGGGAGAGAGTGTTGTAGAGTTGAGTGGGAGGGAGTGTTGTGTATTGGAGTGGCATAGTGTGGAGTCGAGTAGAGTGGCATACACTGGAGTGGCACAGAGTAGAGTGGCATACACTGGAGTGGCATAGAGAAGAGTGGACGGGTGTAGAGTACATTAGTGTAGAGTTTTGCAGAGTTTAGTGGCATAGAGTTTAGTGACATTCAATTCAGCAGCGTACAATGCAGCTTTGTAGAATGCAGTGGCTTAGATCAGAGTGGTGCATAGTAGAGTGCAGTGGTGTGGAGTGGCACAGAGTGGAGTGACACGGAGTGGTGGAGTGGCACTGAGTAGAGTGGAGCAGAGTAGGGTGCTGTAGAGTAGAATGGCATAGAATGGAGTGGTGTAGAGTGGTGCAGAGTGGCATGAAGTAGAGCTGAGTGATGCAGAGGGCAGTGGCGTAGAGTTGCATGGCGTAGAGTGGGGCAAAGGAGAGTAGCATAGAATGGTGCAGAGTAGAGTTTTGTGCCGTAGAGTGCAGTGCTATATAGTCCAGTGGTGTAGAGTGGAGGAGCATAGAGTTGAGAAGTGCAGAGTAGAGTGGTATAGAGTTCAGTGACAGAGAGTGCAAAGCTGCAGAGTAGAGTGTCAGAGTGCAGAGAGGTACAGTGGAGTAGCATGGTGTAGACAGCTCTGGCATAGGGTATAGTGGTTAAGAGCAGAGTGGTGTAAAGTAAAGTGGCATACAGTGGAGCAGTACAGTGAGGAGTAGAGTGCAGTGGCGTGCAGTATGATTGCTTCAGAATAGAGTGAAGTGGTGTAGAGTGGAATGGTGCAGAGTGGAACACAGTTGCCTAGAGTGGCATAGAGTGAAGCGGTGTAGAGTACAGTGGCATCAAGTGCATAGTAGACTAGAGTGGCGTACAGTGGATTGGCGTAGAGTGTAGGGGCATAGAGTTGAGTGTTATAGAGTAAAGTGCATTGGCATAGAGTATATTGGCATAGAGTGCAGTGTTGCAGAGTGGTGTAGAGTGAAGTTGTGCAGTGTAGATTGGTGTGGCCTAGACTGGAGTGGTGTAGAGAGCAGCAGCAAAGAGTGCACTGGTGTACAGTAGAGTGGCGAAAAATACATTGCCATAGAGTACAGTGGTAAAGGGTAGAGTAGACAGCCATAGCTTAAAGTAGAGTGCAGTGGTGTAGGATGGAGTAGTGCAGAGTGCAGTGGCATGGAGTGGTGTAAAGTGGAGTGGTGCAGAGTGGAGAGCAGTGGTGTGGCGTGGTGGAGAGCAGAGTGGCGTAGAATGGGGTATTCATGGTTTGGTAGCTCACTGCCATTACAGACAACAGATTTACAATTGAAATGACCATTACATTTGCACAGGCAAACAGTTTTACTAATAAACCTATAACAGAGCACGGATGACAATGGGTTGAATTTGCATCACCTAGTGTAATGATTTGTTTCGATTATATTAAAGTATTTTTTTTCAATACACTTCAGAAATAACAAAACTTGGGCTTCATTTATGAACCTAATTCTGATATATTCTGAAATACTTACACAGTTCATTTAAATGCTGTCACGTGCTAGATGAAAATTCTGTCTCACCCCCAGTATTCAGCAAGATTGTCACATAAATTCTCTCACTTTGAAGTCAGAGAAAGAAAAGTAAACAAGCACCCTCAGAGACAGTGCCAGGCATTTGACCTCAGTCTTTGAATGCACACCAAATGAGACGAGATGCGAAAAAGATTTACCAGCCTGTTTACAGAAAGGGGGGCTTGGAAGGATACTGTAGATAAGGTTTGGGCAAGGGACAGCACGTACTCAAGCTGGACAGCCTAAAACAAATAAGGCCAGCACATGAAAAGCATGAAAATGTGAGTTACAAACCACAAAGCCATTGGCAAGTAACAGGCAGAATGCATTTCTAGTTCAGCTTTCTGAATGCCCTCAAGATGTCTTCAGCAAACTAGACAGCTGTGCTGTCTTGTAGACAGCGACTTAATGAGGCGCATTAAGCACAGAAATAGTCGTTTTCTCTGCTTTAATGTTTCCACAAAGGAGTGTTCATTTGGGAATTGTTTTGGGAGGTCAAGGGGATTGCAACAAACAGTTTACAGTGGCAAATGTTGTTGTACAGCATTATATTTTAAACAAATACACATGACATTTTAATAAGGAGTGCACAGTGCCACCAGGCACATGCCTTGTCTCTCATCACTTCCTTGGTGCGCCTTGGGCCAGCACCGTTCACGTCCCCAGAGTCCCACCCATGCCAGTGCCAGGGTATCTACCGTCCTTTCCCCGTCATAAGTTCCATTATGATGCAGCTAGCTAGATGTGAAGCAGAAATCGATAAATGCAAATAAACTAATCTTAATGCAAATTAGATTTTCCGGTTGAACAACTAAAAAACACATATTTGTGGTCCCAGATGTTTGGGGTTTAATATATCAATTTAGGGCGAGGCTACCAGGCCTTCAGAGAGAAGCAGCCAGGCTAAGGGATCTCTCGGCTGACCTGTGTACTCTGTTGTGCAAATAAGGGTGTTGTCAAGAGCACTTGCACGTGGGCGGTAAGTTTCGATTGGTGCGGTTGGATCTCGTTCACTTTTGCAACTCACTGTGCGAAGCTCTGACGTCAGGCGTTACGTCAAGCGTTTGTGCGTCACCACGCTGATTAGCTGCCACTTGTGCCAAGAGTGAGGAAGTCAGCCTTGAAGGGAAGAGTGCTTTATAGGCTGCCCTAAACAAGGTGCAGCAACGCCACACAAAACCTAAAGCAGAGGACATCAAGTTTCGTTTACTACACATTTCAAAGAGAAATGCTTTAAGACAGTCACATCCGTGTATAGTCACGTTCATCACATTGTGCATGTAAAGGAGGCACGGTCGGACTGGGGCAGAAAATAATCCCAAAATAAAAGTGAATCCGATGGCTAAAGAACTGGCACATGTTTTCAAACTGGAGCGGTTTTAAATTTGTGAAGACATGCTATACAAATATTTTGTACCGTTCTGAAGACTGCGTGGATTGGAGCTTGCGAAGGGCAATATTTGATGTAATATCAGGGAAATTAACAGTAAAACCGGCAGCTCAGACCATAGAACAGGGTCATAAAGAGACAAAAAGCAGCCCACTTACTGGCCTGCCATGCCAGCCCTGCGGACACAGACCAATTGCCGGGGCCACTGGAACTACGCAATTCTGAAACCGCATCTGTTTTTTGCATCCTTATGGATTTGCAGCATTTGTAACATACTTCATCATTTACTGCATAATCTGCAGATGTTAACAAAAAAAAGTTTCTAGTGCAAACGGATCAATAGCTGCTGCTCACAGTGGAAGGCCCTTTGCAAAGGTTAACAGGTCATCTTTCAGTTGCTTAGTTCTGCATTTGGTTGTGAAGCTTTAACAAGGTGAAATCTTTGCCCAGACATTATAACTATGTGTAAAATGACAAAATAATGAAGTACTACTCTAAAAAAGTGAAACATTATGCCACATAATTTGCCTTTTCTTGCAATTTAATCAAATCGGACACATAATTTAGTACTCTCTTTTCGCATAATTCCAATGGACCTGCTTATTGGCCAGTCCTACTCTGAAAAGAGGTCTGACAAAGATGGCCTTTCTTTGTTGGCCAGGACTCTTATACAGTGGTGCCTCTAGAAGTGGATTTTTAGAGGTCCGGTGGACACATTGGGCCACACATAAAACTTGCGGACCGCCTTCTAAGGCCACTTTTAAAGAGTGTGTGCGTGTATATATCATATATATTTTGTGTATATTTCAGACAAAATGTTATCTGCTGCAATTTATGCAAATAAACAAATAAACTGAACCCGTAGCAGGTCATATTGTGTGATATAAATATATATAGAGCTGTGATAAAAGTGCTTTGTAATATATGTGCATATCTATGCTCCAGATTTTAAATAGGGCTATGTATGTAAGTATAGCTATAGATGTACACATACATACAAAGACAGATTTAAAAATGTATATTATTATGCTTCCTCGTCAAGTAATACCCATAGTCCGAAGGAGGTAGTCCACTTGTTGAGGTTGGCCCTACTGTACCTCTGTATTGACATACTTAATCTTCTCTACAGATTTGAAGATTTTAATTTTAAAAAAATGTGGTTTTGCAGACAATGGCATTTGTACAAATGAATGTGAACGGCATGGCGTGCTGTTTGCAAGTGGTAGTCTGCTGATGTTCGGAGTGCAATATGAGAGTGCAAGTCTACGGAGCAAGGAGTGTTGTGCGAGAGTGCAGGCCTCAGATTCATGGAGTGCTGGGGGCGAGTGCATGTTCAGTGATGATTGGAGTCTTGTGTAAAAGTGCAGGTCCCTGATGCATGAGTTGCTGTGATTGTGTGTATGCAGACTTGCAAACATCTGAACACTTTGCTGTGTGAGAGAAGGTGGTGGGGCCTTGGATGGGCAGGGTTTTGTGTTGAGCACTGCTTGTGAGGCACTTCCACCCACCCAAAAGTGAAAATCATAGATGATTTCCAGTCTTTCACCAATGTCCTGGGGGGTTTTCACAACCTGTAATGGACATCAGCTGTGCAGAGACCCGAACTGGAAATCCACTTAATGCAGGTTTCCTGCTCAATTTTTGATCACCATGTGCTATCGACTCCACACCGGTGACCATGAGATGGGAGTATTATTGTGTGGCACACTACTTGTTGAGGGGCCTGTGCGTGGTAGGTGTACTTAAAGTGCTGTGCAACTGTGCATGTCTGGTGATGCATGGAGTGCTTTGTGATAGCGCATTTTTGATGATGCAGAGTGCATGTTCAGTAATGCTTGAAGTGCTGTTACTGTGTGCATGCCAGTTGATATGTAAAGTGCTGTGTGAGTGGACATAGCTAGTCATGCCCAATAATGCATGAAGGGCTTTGTGATAGTACACGTTTAAGGATGCAAGAACCATGTGTTAGGGTGCTGGTTCGGTGATGATGGAGGGCTGTAGGGAAGTGCATGTTTGGTGAGACTATAAGTGATGTTTGTGAGTGCATGCCAGGTGATGTGTAAAGTGCTGTGTGAGTGGACATAGCTGGAACATGCCTGGTAATGCATGGAGTGCTTCGTAAAAGTGCATGTCTGATGATGCATGGAGTGCTTTGTAATTGTACATGCCGGATAATGCAAGGAGTGTGTGGGCGGATGCTGGTTTGGTGACGCATGGGGGGCTGTGGGGAAGTGCATGTTTGGCGATGCATGAAGTGCTGTGTGCGAGTGCATGACTGGTGATCCAGGGGGTGCTGTGTGAACGTGCATGGATGGTGTCATGTGGAGTGCTGAGCACTTGACCACATTAATGGCCTTTTAGAAACACCCGCCTCCGGGCTGTTGAGGGGTGACTCGCCTAGTTCCCTCCAGTTTTAGCTGCAGCCCGGCTACGGCACCCAGATTTCCGACCACTGCCCCTTAAGTCAACTTTGTCTGATAGGCTAGAAAACTCAGCAGAGTTGTGCAACAGGTGTAATGAGGTGCGGGCACGCCACCAAGGCCTGGTGGACTCGCCCACTGCTGGCACCAGTGTTCATCTCCAAAACATTCATCTGAGAGCCAACAATATTATCCGTTCCCAGGGAGAGCAGCTGATTCTCCAGCTCAGGGGAACAAACATAGCCCCTGCTCAATGGGCAAAACCAAATCACCTAGAGTCGGCAACCACTCCAGAGCTTTGGCAAAAGAGGATACTGCATCATTCAGTGAAGACAACGACTTAAGCCACTACTTATTGAAGGAATCCACTCCATTCAGAGGAGACAACTCGTGATCCATCTGGTTCTAGGGTGCAACATCACTAAGATGAGGCTCACACTCTGGTTCCTGCTCGATCTAAGGTGCAACATCACTCCAAGGAGACAACTACAGCCACTGCTTATTGGAGGATGCCCCACCATTCAGAGGCGATAGTAGTTCATGATTCTGTATATGCTAAGCTTCAGAGACTCAGGGGAAACAAAAGCCATGGGCATTCCTCTATTTAAAGTACATCAACACTTAGAGGAGACAACAAAGGGAACCACTTCTTAGTGGAGGATCCTGTATCAATCACAGGCCATGTCACCGGATCCTGCTTCTTATGTGGTACCACACAATGCCCAGGTGGCACCAACTCTGAGTCCTGCTCCATAACGCATCACTCAGGGAAAACAGCTAGGCCACTCCCGGTTGATGGGAGGTTATGACATCATTCTGAGGAGCTTGCAATTACAAACCCTGTTCAATCTCTGGAACTGCACCACTCAGAGGCCATGACCCGAAGAACTTGACCCCCACCCTAGGGGAGCACATCACTGAAAGGAAATAATCTGAGGCCGTTGTGCTCAATTTAGAAGACAACAGATACAGGCTTAGTCTAGATGTCAGTAGCATCAATATCTCTCCACCATTCTCAAGGCAATTGCTGATCCTGCCTTATGAAGGTTATTATGTCAGTAAGAGAAGTTAATGAGTTTAGGGCCTCCTAGAACTAGAGTTACACGTCACCCAGGGGAGATCATAAGTCTACACCACAGTACTCAGAGGACATGTTCTGCTTGGAGGGATTATACGATATCACTCAGAGGAGAACCATTTTCAACCCCTACTTGATCTATGGTACTGTATCACCCAGAGAAAGCAATAACTGCAAAACCAGCTGATTCCACGGTATATTGCCATTCAGAGTCGACGTCAACACAAGGGACTGGTTGAAGAGATGATAGAACATAACTCAGAGTATGATACAGTATCCCTTGGAGGAGAAATCATATTCAACCCCTGCTTGATCTGTGCTAATACATCACTCAGAGGAGACAATAACTCCAAATCCAGTTGGTTTCGGCGTGTGTCGTCTCCAGTTCCCAGTTAATCGGGCGTTACGTCATCACACGGAGAAGACAGCCCCAAGTTCCCCTTGTTCTTCAGTGACACTTCACTTAAAGGAGAGAATGACTTCAAACTCTGTTAACTCCAGAGGATATCACCTCTCAGAGGAGACAACAACTGGGTGTCCTATTTGACAGGGTACCTCATACCTCCAAGGAGATCACGAGGCTATTACACCTCTCCTAGAAGAGAAAAAAATACCAGGACCAACTCTTTGGAGCAGGAGGGTCACCCAGAAAAGACAATCACCCCTGTCCCCACACGATTCCACTTAAGTGAGATGAAAAGGGGACTGGCAGAATTGGAAGTGGTCTCACCCAGATGGCCCTGCTGAATGGATGATTCCATATCCTGTCATGGGTGAGAGGGATGTACGTGACTAAATCAGTCAGCCAGAGAGACAGTAAGACCGGTAGCAGGGAAGGACAGAGAAAGAATTTGGGACTCTGAATTACAGCGCGCACGTGTGTACGAGACGCTTAGACAAAAAGTGAGAGAATAACAGGGACAGGGGAAAAGAAAGGAAAAAACACGACAGAATGAGGGAACGAGAGACAAAAACAGAACATATAGAAAAAGTTGAGGAGGAGAAGAAAAAAAACTGAATGGAGAGTAGAGCAGAGTCAGAACAACATGCCTCGTTAGGCGTAAATACATCACTCAATAAATTAGCCACAAATATAACCATGGGCATCCGCTGTACACTTAATATGGATGCAAGCCAGAAGGGTGGCCTGGGCTGGGGTGGGGTGGGGGGGCAAGGGACGGGTCAGCGCGAGAGAATGAACATAACAACACTTAAGTGTCAGAATAAAAATTAAAAACAAGATTGTAAAAGCTGCTCGCATCTCACCTAGAACACATTGAGTTCTTTGGCTGCATATTTTATGAGATACGCCACCAAAAGAGCAGACTTTAGTGACATGTACATATACATTTTACTATATTTGCACATGTCCCTTCGTGTTTGTCCTTCAGAAGTATTTACCTTTCCAGGCAGGAAGTGGTTCGAGGGTCTGGAGTCGGGCTTGACAGATGTCGGAGGCTATGTGAGGCTTTGCTTCCACCTGGTGGAAGTCAGTGGGACTGCTTTACCGTGTGTGCGAGAGACCAGCCTCACTTGAAAATTAAGGGCGAGATTTATATGTTGGAGGGAAGGGAAGGGAACTCCGACCCTCCCTGCCAATAAAGTGGTCCACCTTCCCAGTTTAATTTCGGGTGGACCATCACTTTGGCAACGGTGGAAACTTCTTAATCTCCGCCCTGGCCAGACTTCTCCGACGACCCTGGAGAGTAGGGGCTGTTGGAGAAATGGCTACATGTCTGCCTGCCCAATTTAGATGGGCGGACATGCAGTCATATTTTACTGTTTCTCACCGCAGGGACAATAAAATCATAATAATACTCACCCCACTATGAGAGTAGACTCCCAAAATGGTCGGAACATTATTTTTTTCCTTTGCAAAAAGGAAATCCAGTTTCTTGATTTTCCTTTTGTAAAGGAAAAAGAAATACTCAGTGCTACAGGGCTGCGACCTGCAGATGCACCTTTTAGCACAGAGTAAAATGCATTTGCAGGAATCATCGTGATGGCGGTCCCTGGCAATGCTTTTATGAATGGCTGCCGACTTGGCTGTAATTTATGAATTAGGTGGGAGGCCCCTCCGCCATGTGGACAGAGTGATTTACTCCATCCCAATGAGGAATGAGGGGCATCCTCCAAGATATAAATCTGGTCCTAACTTCTTTCACGACCCCAGTCCTACATAAATCTAATCCGAATGCAGTTCGAGCCTGACCTGTCCTCATTCAAGCCTGGACCTTCCATGGACAATGCTGCCTATCACTCCCAACTCATAAAGAGAAGAAACAAATCGAGTTCTGCAATTCAGTGCACAACTTTGCAGGCATTGTTTTACTCACAGTAGCATACACTATTGTTCCCACATACCAGCCTCAAACGACCAGTCCTTGCTCTGGGACTACTCACAACCACTCTAGATTAGGCCCAGGCAAATGTTTGTTTATGCTGTTGATTTACGATTGTTACATGAAATGCGTGATTGAGAATTCTTTAGGGCAAAAATCCTATTTTGGGAGCATGGATAGAATGCAAACGTGAGCAGCTGTTGCTCCTATCACCAAGGGCATAACAAAGGCCCCTGTGGTGCTGGTGGACCTCCAATCCTTCTTTGGCCCCTAACCCTTCAGAAGGACCCAATTCTGCCCACAGCCAATGAATATAAGCGATGGGTGACTAATGGGCCACTCTTCATGCTCTGCTAGGGCCACATTATTTTACACTACACCACTGCGCATCACTTGCGATTTTATACTTTTTTAGTGCAAAATCAATGATTTAAATGGAAATACAGAAGTGCAGGTACTCACTATTAAAAGTACCTGTTTGCTCCTGATTAGTGCAGGTACTCTTTGTTTCAAAATAAAGACGTGCAGGTATTCAGTACCTGACAGTACCTGCCCATTTAAAGACTGCTCGAAATGCATCCTCCAATGGGCACAAGAGAAGTTGTGCAAAATGCTGAAACTGGCATTTCACCTAATAATGCATAACTTTACTTCATTTTGGGGTGCATACTTTCTGCAGGGGAATTACATATATTTCACCCTGCTGTAGACAGTCCTCATTCCAAATTTAGGAACTAGTGCTGGACTGAGAAACAAAATCAAAACTGTTCAAACCAACCCCACACTGCAAGGGTCTACAGCTGGATTGGGGGTATGGTGGGTGACGGCAGTCCAACCTCATCAGTAAGAAGCCCCCGAGCTTTCCGCTCCCACAGCAAAACGCTGAGTGGTAGGATGGCCATTCTAACATTGTTGCCACCACCTTCTGTTTACTAACCAGTTATAATTTCGAAATTCAACATATTGAAAACTGCTTGTGGTCTCTACCTTTGGTCTGCCACAGTTCTCAGCCTTACTCCGCAAGTCTTGGTACAATACCACCAGCACAGGTGTGTAGATGTCATTTTGAACAGCACTTGTAATGGCACAAGGGCCCAGGGGTACGAGAGTCCCACTGCATCACAACTATGGTTGTTTTTTCCTACCCTGATGAAACTACAAATACTACCCCTTCTACTCAACACTGTCTTCAAAACCAAACGCATCATCTAAAAAGGCATCATGACTGGCACTCTGCCTACCTGGTTAACAAGATCACCATCTCCTATGTCTCTCGGTACAAACATAGCCTGGAAAACTTAAGACTGAAGACAATGAAGTGCAAAAACCAAAACAAAGCAACAGACTGTTTACATGTATGAACCTAAAATCTGGAATTGCCGCAACCCTTCTCCACTTTGGCTGTACATTGGTGAAGGCCGTGCACAGTGTGGGACAAGCATAGTAGGGCACAGAGCTTGGCTGTATGCTAGGTCTCACGTTGACAGTGAACAGGGGGAGGTGGGCAGCCACAGCTTATTGAATGCAGGCCCTGGACAGCCAAAGGCTGTGTGAAGCTGGGGTTGAAAAGTATGTGCACCATTAAAAAAACAATGCAATTCACAGAAAAACACTGTTAAAAACTGAGTTTTAGTTTTGGCTAAAAACTGCTAAACTACTGAAATTCATCAGTTGTGGTTGTGAGTAGACACAATACATGCCATAACTGACAGAAAATGTGGTGAGCGGAACACACAGGGAGGGGGATCTAATCACCGTTTGAGTAGAGGTGGGCCAGAAATTCAGCTCCGCTGGCAGAGCTTTGCCCACTCTGCGTTCCGCTTCGAGTGCGGAGTTCTAGCAAAACTCTGCTAACCGCCGCATGGTGGGTTTTTCTCACACACGACTCACCAACGTTAAGCTGGCAAGCAAGAATTTGCATCCCCTAGCAGGATTTTCAGGCACTAGAACTCCTCCCGGTGCGATTTCTCCACACAGGTTGTAGCGGCAGGTCACTACCACGCACATTGAGAAGCTGCCACTTGAGTAGAAAATCTACATGAGCGACAGGAAGAAGCAGTGCAGTCTGGCGCACCTTGTGGTGCCGTTCACGCGGACAAGCTCATGGTGCTAAAAATCATCAGCGTGAGCAGCGCATCGTACCAAAATTCCACCACTCGTGGAACTCTGCAGAACCTTGAGGAGTTTTTAGGTAACTCCACGGACTTCTGCGGAGTGAAACTCTACAATTTCTGCTCATGCCTACGTTTGAGGCAACTACAGTTACACTGCCACTCGGTCCTCAGCATTCACACCCACTTGGCTGTTCAGTCTACAGCGACAAAGGTCTTCAGACCTAGCACCCACAGGACGCTCAAAATTCAGTGCACACTGAGCGGTCTTTGAAACAAAGGTACAGTAGGCGTAGGAAGAAATTAAATTCTGCATTGCCGAAATCACAATTATTTCTTGCAAAAATGCAGGAAATACAGGAAGACCATCATGAGTGCAAGAAAAGCACGATTGAGCAAACATATACATCAATGTGTGCAACTTTGTGTGTGAAAGAGAGAGAGAGCACACACTCCTAGATTATGAGTATTAGGGTGAGGACAAGTAGTGAATATATGTGCAAGAGAGCATGAATCTGAGTGAGCAATAAATAAGTGTATTAGCATGTGTGAGTGGGAGGAGTGTGCAAGTTGCCTATATGTTTTAATGTCAGCGAGCCATTAAGTCTGTTAATGACTGGTAGAGTCACAGATTAAGGCCCCAGTTACGATCATCCTGATTATTTCTAGTATGTGTGCTATCTCCTATTACCATGCATATCGCAATTACAAGTTATAAAAAAAACACTGGCGCTCACATAATTTTCGCCGGTAACACGTGCTGAAATTTATCAGGCAAAAAAAGTAAAAAAATAAAGACTGTTGCAGATTTGTGTGACACAAGCCCAGATGTACAGGTTGTGCCCTTTTTAAGGGCCCTCAGAGTAATTTGGTGCTATTTGTTGCAATTCATAAATTCTGATTCATGGGGTGTGGGACTACACCAGTCCCATAAGCATATCAGCCCATATGGTGCAGTGGGCCCTCCAAACTTTCAAGGCGACCCGACTCAGCCCAAAGTCAATGAATATCTGTGAGTTATAGGAGACTCCGGGCTTCTCATCACACTATGCAGGTGGAACCCATCATTGTGGTGTGAGAGCCATGCAAGCAGCTAGGATGCGCAACTTAGGTGGGCTCAAAAATGTATTGGAAAATTTCACAGAAGTTTACCATCGATTTCAGAGTGCTTTCCCCTCAGCACCACTGCTCTCGTTGAAGACGCTGAAGACAATCTGGGCACAGTCAGCTATGGAGGCAACAAAAAACTATGGGGCGAGGAGGCAGAAGGGAGTGTGTGTGCCTCAGAAGCCCTGCAAACTGACAGATCCCACAGCAAGCAGGAGGCTTTTCATGGTTTCTGTAAGCACTGGCTATGGCACTGCTAACTCTGAGATTGCAAAAGAGTACCGGGAAACTTAAGTGCACAGTGCTTCCATGGATTACTGTTTGGAACGTGCGCTGCTTGTAACGTCTTTGTTGTAATCGGCTGCATCGCAGGAAGATTGGCTGCCTCCCCTCCATTGACCTGTGTGAGTTTTCAAATGTGCACAGCAGGAAAAAAAAGCAGCCATGTGTGCGATACAAAGTGTATGGTGCCTTGCCATGGGGCAGAGCGAGTTATGAATGCATTCCTCAGTTCATTAAAATCTAGTAAGTACATTTCCCCATTATCTGCAATGTGAGAAGCTCAAGCAACTTGTTTTAAAGTGCTTCAGGGATGATACATAATTTTGTTATTTTAACTTGTAGCCAGGTTTGTTGCTCATTTTAACGTAAAGGCTGTGGTGGTCATCTGTTTTCCGCCTTAGATTAGGAGCTCAAGCTGTTGAATGTTGTGTAGGATCCACCCATCCTCTGCTGCAGAGCACCATAGTTCATGTCCTGCCATCTTGCCAATGTGTTTTCATTGTACTATAGACTCCTCAGTGGAACTCACTAAGGCTTCAGAAACAAACTCACAGAGGCCAATAACCAAAATATTGCGATCTTGCACGTAATTTAAAAAGGTCAATAATTTCATTGTCACTAGTGTGTAGGTTTCACATCCTCATTTAGCATACTGCCCGAAAACGTCTTAGAAAAGTTGACAGAAACTACCGTCGATTGCAGAGTGCCAAAATTGGTGTAAATTAATGTTTTATTGTTTTTATTTTCAGATCCCCGATCCATCATGGCCTTAAAATTGCATTGAATATTTAAGCTATAAATGAGAACAAAGAAATCTGAATTACAGAATTTTGAGTGGATCATGCATAGGCAATCACTCAGCTACCCAATCCACCACACACTTTATCAATTTGTGTACTCTCGACTACAGTGAATTGATAAAAGAGGTTGCAGGACAGAAAGGAAGGAAAGTTCTCTTTTTGTGAAGAAGTAACATTATAGATTAGCCTATAACAGGTACACTTGTATAGTTAAATTTATCTTGTACTTGGTAATCTACTAAAATAAAATGATCAGTAATGAAAAACAATTTGCTACTGACTGTAAGTGCTTGAGTGAGCCAGCAGACGAGTCAGCGCGTGCGTGTGAACATTACTGAACCGCCACTGAGCCTGGGCCTGAGACCTGCTATGCTGGGTTCAAAACCCTTGAAAAGGTTAAAAACACCATATTATTGACATTTAATGGAAGACTTGGAAGTTAAGCAACTCTCACATAAATCTTTGGTGCTCGCTCGTATAAATGCCCTATAAACGCCTTGAACAAATCCAGTAGGCCCTGGAATCTCTCTAAGGACTTGCCTTGAGTACACAGTGGGGTGGCCTCTTAGCAACAGTAGGTCATGTTAGGTGTCATAGCTTCAACCAGTCCTGGCTTTTAGTCACTAAAGAGCCTGACAAGTAGTTGACACTTTCCAGCCCCTTTGGCCTATTAATTTTAAATATAGCTTAAGAGCCTAAAATGAGCCCAATTCGTTCCCATACCCACTGGCCTTTCAGAGACTGACAAGCATGAGATCACTCACTCTGCATTGCCTATTCGCTATTCAGAGGCATGAAAAGGATGATGTCATCTTAGTGTTGTCTCAATTATTTGGAATCTCTCAGGCTCCTGACTGTTATGGACCAACCAATGTGCACCATGCCACCTAGTGGCAGGGCTGAAAACTGTTTTCTGAAGCCTTTTATTCAAGTGACGGCACCTGTGTACACACACACACACGTACACATGACTCTGAAGCTTGCTCATGGGAACTGGCACCACACATTTTGTGCCTCACCCCTGACTCAGAACACTGCAAGCGTTTAAAAATACTACATCAGTGGCGTTTCTTGGCAAACCAATAAATCAGGAAACGTGCTCGTAAATTTGTGTTACTTGCGCTTTAATAGCCCTATAAAGACCGGCGCTGATGTCATAGCCGTTCAGTCTGTCCACAACAAACCGCCTTTGACAAACTTTTGGGTAGTCTGAATGTCTTTGGTTAAACTTTCACCGATTGGTTCCACCGTGGTGATGTGACAAGCGAGACATGAGTGCAACTGCTCACCAGAAGCAGCATGCACTAGACACCGTACCAGCTCAATGGTGTTCACATAAACTTACCCTCTTGTCAGCTGACCCAAAACACAAAACTACCAGACCTGGGTCTGACAACAAGTGCCTGTACCTGTCAGGCTAGTGTTCTAACCGCTGAAGCACAGCGCCATCCCACCACACCCTTATATCCGTGCCCTCCAAGTAACCATATTCAGTGCTTAAAGCGTAACCACGGAACCACTGGTACTCGCTGTCTAGAAAGTCTGTTTGCTGCTGAGAAATGACGGTTCTCTCCCATTAAATGTATTGAAGCAGTGCTGAGAAGTGCAGGTACTCTCCCGTTCAAAATAAAGAACTGCAGATGCTCAGTACTGGATAGTACCTGCTCATTTCAAACCCCGGCCATATTTCTATGCTTTCTCAGAAAGCCAGAGGAGAGGTACAGAAATGTGCCCAAATATTTACTACTATAACTATAGTCCTCAAATATTTGTGGAAAGTGTATTTTAGATGTCATTATGTAGTTTCTGCAAGCAGGGGGAGTGAAAATACAATCACCTAAGTGCCCATAAGTGAGGCATTTATTTGCATGCTCATTAGAGGTGTTACAGCATTGAAGGACTGATGGCTATCACTGACGGAAGGCCTTGTTTACCAGTTTAATCTTTAAAAATTCATAACTTGACTTGTGTATGTTGGATTTTTGTCGTTTTGGTCTTGTTTTTGTTTAGATAAATATTTCCTATTGTTCTAAATTGGTGTTGTGTCATTTTGTGGTGCTTTCATTGAGTTACTGTGTGTGTTGGTACAAATACTTTACACCTAGCACTCTGAGATTAAGCCTACTGCTCTGCCAAGCTACCAAGGGGGTAAGCAGGGGTTAGCTGAGGGTGATTCTCTTTTACCCTGACTAGAGTGAGGGTCCTTGCTTGAACAGGGGGTAACCTGACTGTCAACCAAAAACCCAATTTCTAACATTGGATAGTACCTGCTCATTTCAAGCCCCGGCCATATTTCTATGCTTTCTCAGAAAGCCAGAGGAGAGGTACAGAAATGTGCCCAAATATTTACTACTATAACTATAGTCCTCAAATATTTGTGGAAAGTGTATTTTAGATGTCATTATGTAGTTTCTGCAAGCAGGGGGAGTGAAAATACAATCACCTAAGTGCCCATAAGTGAGGCATTTATTTGTGTGCTCAATAGAGGTGTTACAGCACTGAAGGACTGATAGCTGTCACTGACGGAAGGCCTTGTTTACCAGAATTGCACTCGATCCACTTCCAATGGCGTAGCTTCGGGGGGGTGTTTGGGGTATTATATCCCCCAATAAATGTATTTTCTAGTAAATAGTTGGGTAAAGGTGCTTTCATTTGGGTATGGTGAGGTGTCTGTCCGATTTCACAAGGCATTTTTCCATACATGCAGACAAAAATGAACACACACTCTATCGCCTCCATTATGAAAGTCTTCAAAAAAATTTTTTTTTCAAAATATTGCATACATTTTCTCTCACCTAGTACCCCCACAAAGCCATATTCTTCTACCTTTTGGCTGCCCTATAAGCCCCTCTTGTGTGCCCTGCTTGTCTATTATGTATATAAACATTAATTGCCAGACTGATTGTTGGGAAATCTGAAGCTCACACCCCACCAGTCTTAGTGACAAATCTCAGCCCCGGTTTATTCCCTCCCTCCCCACAGGAAAGTGCTGTTTGAGTCCCAGTGAAATGTGCACAAAGCCTTGCACAGAACAAGCCTCACCTTATGCACTTCTATAAATCTAAAAATGGTATTGGAGAAGTTCTCAACTGTTCAAGTTGTGGAAGTGTGGAAGTTCCATTCTCACTCTCTTAGGTGTCAGTCATAGCACCCGGAATTCCATAAACCTTTTACGACTTGACCTTTCAACTCCGAGACATAAGATTAATATCATCTACCATATCACAAAAAAATGAAGAATGAAGATTGAGAAGAAAAGTCCTAAAGAAGAAGACAACAGATCACCCCAGAAATTACAGATGAAAAGTGGTGAGGCAATCTCTACTCGTAAGAATCAAGAAATAGGCAATAAAAATGGTGGCCAAGGTGGGAGAAATTAGCCAAAGGCTAAGATCCTACACAGGGGATCGATTAGGTGACCAAAGAAAACAGATGTGATGGCTAGTGAAAATAAGATGGGGGCATGGATGTCAATTCACCAAAATGCCAGGGGTAGCAGAAGTGACATCACACGCCATTTGACCTTTATTTTCACTCATACACTTGCATATTCACACAGATACACTGTCTCTCAGATAAACACATTCTCACTCGCAAGCACGCACACAACATACATTTAAAAGCTTTTTTTTACTTACCTCAATCTGCCAGGGAGGGTCATATTCCAGCTTATTGTACTCAATTTTTTATTACACTGATAGTGAACAATACAATATTATTCACTATTAGTGTAATAAAAAAAAATTGACAAAAAACTAAGATAGTGGAGCCCCAATCAACGTCCATGAGGACTTATTGCCCCTGTGTACAGTGCACTGACTTTGTCACCTCTGAGTCTAGGGGTCGCAAAAAAGGGCCAGGGGTCATAAGGGGCAAGCCAGGGGTCTCAGCTGCGACCCCTGGCATCCCATAAGTGACGTCCATGGATGGGGGAACAGCAGTGGAAACTACACAAGTGGCCTAGAAACAAGATCAGTGCTTAGCCTGGCCTCTGAGGGAGTGAGGGTGATAATCGATAGGAATGTCTAAAGAAGGGTGGCGGGGGCCTTATTTGCAAGCCCCTCTGTTTTCTTGATTCAGAACACCTACACTTATGCTGCAGATTGTATTGACCCACAATACAATATTTCAATGTCAAATTTATTATCCGATAAAGGGAAGAATATGTACATGATAAGTAGCTGCAGATTTGGGGTACATGGATTGAACCAGAGAAAAAGTATCTCGAAAGTTACAAGTTTTGAGAACTTCCTGGGCAGAGAATGTTAGATTCCTACTTTCTGCAGTAGAAATCGAACATACAATGCGGCTCCAGAAGTTCAGAAAAGAAGCGAAAAGTCTAGTGACGTGGTGTATCACCGATGAATGATTTAGAAGGCACCAAATAACTTGTTATATGGCTTGAGGAAGGCCTGCCAGGGGTACTGTATGTATGCCAAGGATTGGTCAAATTTGACCTTAAGAGGTATACGAAAGGGCACATGATGGACAAAGTGAAACAGGAGTGGCCTGGAGGATTCCATGTCTGCTTAACCGGTTGTATGAGACTATATTGTGGTTGATAACATCGACCTAAAAAAATATGGCATATGCTACATTGCCTACCACTGCACAGTCAGGGTATGCATATATTTACAATTCTTAACTGCACACCAACATACACAGACTTAACTTGTGTTGTGCTTTGGTCAGTGTAGTGGGCACAATATTTTTCCCCTGTGATATTGAAGGAATATACCGTGTAGCCAGTTAGTAGAAACAATTTTAGAATCTGATGTTTTAAACAATTCCAAGTAAAACAATTCAGCTCTGAGAGAAATCAGTGAGAACAAGAGAATCTTCCAAAGGCCAAGATGTAGAAAAGGAAAAAGGCTGGAACAGAGCCTGAGCAGTAGGACACCCGAAAGTGATAAGAAAGCTGGCGAGCTTTGTGGGATTTCAGGTTCTTAAAAGGAAGCTCGACCCCTTGCCAATTTCTATAGAGAGTTTTAAAATCAGGTACCGCAGCCCATTGGAGATGAGTTAGCAATGCATTTGATGTCACCTATAAAAAAATCCAAATGAAACCACCAAAAAATCCAAATGAAACCTAGAGGAGAAAATAATTTTGGGGAGGGTGCAGGAAATATTTCGATGAACCCTTCCAGCATTTCACAGTCTCACCTCCCTTCTATTGCTCAAGAAGTATCCACGTAAGTGCAGGATGAATCACCACCATTTTCACCCTGGAGGTAATTCTGCCAATCATCCCTCAAATAGAAAGTATTGCACAATAGGCTAATCATCCTAGGAGGAAGCAGAGGTTGATCAAGGGTTCGGGCAGAGGGAACTTTTGGGTAAAGCTAACAAAGTCATGCTTCAGGCTTGCTGCCTGTTCACCCTGAGAGCTTCCTTTTACCGCAGAAGCCATTATCATTCCGACAGATGTTTACACAGGGTTTGTTCAATGTCATGATTGCGTTACACCTCCTTAGATTTGTGGGTGGAAAAGACACAGATGAAAGCATGGATTAGAGGCCATATTCCACAAAATGGCTCAGCGACCAAGTCTGCCAAGAGCATCTGAGAAGGGGGGGATCTGCCACCTAGTTCTTATGTTTGCGGATCTAAATTGATACAATACAATGAGAATTGAGTTTGCCTATTGAGAAATTGCTTTGTGTTATCAAAAAACGTTTATAGTTCATCAAAGCGTAACCTAATTTCACATCTGCTCCTTGTAAGGCCATTTTCCAGACATTTGGCCAGCGCCAAGGTAAGTTCAACACCATTCCCAATTCATGCAGTTTTCCAAGACCTAAAAATGTGCACACCATTTTTGAGAGACTTCAATGATGTCACACTCAGGAAGTGTAAGAAGACTGGGGAGGTTTGCAATTCCATATACATGTGCAGTGGCGGATATCGGTTTCAAGGCGGGGGAAGGCCCTGAGTGGTGGAAGGAATGTTCTTTAGAACCAAACACACTTTTCTTGGATTTTTCCTGATTGCAGGGTCAAATACCATCTAGACCAATTACTGGACAATGACAGCTGGTCAGAAGTTAAGGTGCTAAACCAGCAATCACATTATTTTAAACGCTTGAGGATATAGATATTAAAAGGTTTCTAAGTGAACTGCAAGTGATTATAACATTTTGTGCACAGTTTGTTCAAGGTTGCAAAACAGAGACAGCCAATTATCTCTTTCATGTTAATACACTCTCTTCAGAAGGCTGGCATCAGAGGTAAAAGCTGAAATAGCACCCTTCTAGCAAGGATGAGATGTGGGCTTCCAGACTTAGGTTGGCTTCAATGAAAGTCCTCGATATTTCACAATCCAGATGGGATCATGGCATTGATCGGTACAAAAACACTAAACAGTGGTAAATCAACAAGGAGACGTAGCTGCGGTGGATCAGATCGCAGTGGTTTAGGTTTAACTAGTATCCACCACACCGTGGTTACCAGGGCAGAGTTTATTGACATCTGAGCAGATTCCAAATGGTCCTTCAAGAATTAGGACCAGTTGGATGTTGTCGCTCATGAATAATCTAACTTCAAAAGTATGTTGTTAAGTTGTCGGAAGCCTATGCTAAGCATTAACAGACCCATCCAGTGTAGAGAAGAAAAACAGTTCACTTTAGCCACTCCTTCAAGCTAACAATTACCAACAATAGGCATTCAAGAATGTTGCTTTATTTGATGACATCTATTGGGGTTAAATTCATCTGAGATGAAAGTTACGATACTCTCCAGACTCCTGTCTTGGTGAAGGGTTGTCAGATTTTGCGGTACATAGATTGATCATGATAAAAAACAAATCAACAACTACAAGTTTTGAGAATGTTCCTGCCATGAGAATGTCAGTATCCTCTTTCCACAGTAGAAGTGGCAAAGACGTGAAAAGGCTAGGACCAAGTGGCAGGTCACCAGTGAATAACCCTGACATGAGAGTTACTGCAAATCTTCCCATTCATGATGAGTGAAGGAACTGTGCCAAATAGGTCTAAGCTAGCGACGTACTCCTTTCTTCGCTAGCCGTGAACCTCCGAAGTTATGGGTCGGAGCGTCATTCCCCACTGGTGGCGTGGCATGAATATCACTGATGTAGGTTAATGTATGAAAGGCAGATTTGACACAATTCAGACAATTGTAATTTTGCAAATGCAAAATGTGTATTTTGAAAATATCTATAGATATGTTTAATTTTTCATAGCTAGATAAATATGTGGACATCATGATTAAATCTGGAAGTCTCTTTACTGTGAAAGCGTACAGGCCAGTGAGGGTGGTGGCCATGACTACCCTGCCAAATACATTGCTTATTGGTCCTTGTCGTCTGAGTGCGCAGGCATTTATTTTTGTGGAAAAGCTCTAGAGGTGCCCTCTGTAACAGACAAGAACAAGGAGTAAAATCAACCAATGATAATAGAAGTATAGTAACAAATATTTGCAAAGCAAAGAGATCTGATTGTAATGTGTCAACATGTAAATGCAGACAATCACAAATGTTTATCGGGCTAAAGCCCGGCCTACTGACTTATTCTATGGAAGGAGAAAAGTAGCAAAACAGGATTGCTTTCTGTAAAGAATGCATATAGGGGATAAAACAAGTGAATGCAACAAGCTGCGTGACGACTGCGTGAACTTTTCAGATGTAAGACAGTCCCTTAGGAATTCTACCAGAAGCATTTCCTGGAAGGCGGCGCAATATACCAAGCAGCCAACAGCATGAGATGGAAGGGAATACTCTTCTGGGTAGAGTCACTAAAGAAAAAAATACTTGTTAAGAAATGAAGATAATTAGACAAGTATATTCCAGCAATCCTGTCACTATGAAGCCATCTGGGAACCCGAGACCTAATACAAAATTAGATCTTAGCCGCAATTTGAATGACACCTTCAGAAAAGAGGTCAGAGATAAGACGGAAATATGATATGAGGTGTATGAATTTGCAGTTATATTCATCTCAAAATTCCTCCTTACCCGAGCATACCTCCATGAAGTAATAGATTCATACAAACTTCTTGAAAAATCTCACACATCTCCAAATGTTTCCTACATAGGTTTAGGCAGAGGGGTAATTGGTGCAGCAGCACCGGGCCCATAAAGTGTTAATGACCCACCACAGCCCAATTATTGCTGTCTTTTATTTGCCAGCTGGAGGACAACTGGGCAAATTTTCCCTTGTGTCATTGGGACCTAGGATCCCTCTGCTCTGCCACAGGCCACATTACACCCACATAGTGTTCCAACCTGTAACTGAATCGATGATGCTAAGTGATAAGAGAGGGCCGCACCAGAGCCAAGATACCACCACTTTGTGACATATAAAAATAACTACATCAGGGCAGCTTGGACACCAGTACCTATAGGTACCTATCATTATAGCCAAGTGGAATTGCTAACCAAAGTCCTCTCAAAATACCCCTTCAAGGACAATGAAACAAAGTAAATTGTTCAACACACGATTTAGCGTTTGGGGGGCACCCCACTCAGGAGAACCTTGAATATGCCTTATGGTCTGAAGTGTGGCAGGAGGCTGGTAAAAGACTTAGAATATGAGTTATTAACCATATCCAGTAAATACCACACCCAGTTTTAATCAGGTTCTTAGTCCTTCAACCCACACAAGAGAAGTGTTTGGGAAGAGTATTGTTTGGTATTTTATGTAGCACTTACTACACCTGACGAGGCATTGAAGTTCTTTACGCCAGTCAGCATGCTGTTCCGGAACCCAAGTTTAGTGGTTAATCCAGTGGTTATTGGTGGTTATTGGGGTTAGTTTTGTGTTCTCAAGGATTTACTCGAGTGTCTCTGTTGTGGGTTAAATTAGTAGAAGTTAGGTGAGACCTATGGGAGGTGTGTGAGTTTATGAAGATGGTTGGTGGGATTAAAAGATGAGCTAGAGAAGTGTAGGAATTGCTACTTTGCAGGGTATGTCCTTCAAAGAAGTACATGTTGTGATCTTGTAAAATGAGGTGTGGGCAATTTACAGAAATGCAATAACAGAGATTAAGTCAAACATCCGCAAGACGTAGGGCAAGCTGTACAGAGGATAGAAAAAAAGGAGAGGGCTGTTGAAACAAAAAGAGAGACAAAACAGTTGGAAGTTAAAGTCATGGCCAACATTTTTGTGCAGCGTTTAAGGAAGATAGTGTAGGATTGTGAGATACCATGAATGCACTTTGAGGAAGAAAAACTGCAGAAAGGAGCATCATTATTTGAATGTGAGATAGTGCTGTATTAGGTACTTTTTTGAAAGGCCCTAGAATCAGATGAACAGTCTGTCCACAT
The DNA here is from genome assembly GCF_031143425.1 of Pleurodeles waltl. Lineage (NCBI taxonomy): Eukaryota > Metazoa > Chordata > Amphibia > Caudata > Salamandridae > Pleurodeles > Pleurodeles waltl. The sequence goes on from NC_090451.1 coordinate 662,659,984, forward strand.
CCGGGCTACTATTAGACCACGTATTAGCAAGGACAGCTGATCATGTCCGTTGTTGAAAGCGTAAAGTAACGGCTGAATGCATGTCTTGGGGAATTTTTCAAGCTTTAGGCTGCACTTGAACAAAGCAGTAACCTCATGCTCAAAGCAAAGGTAGACGATACACAGAAATAAAAGCAACATATTATGCACACATTGAAATGGAGATTCTGTAATTGTTGCAGCAGATACCTTCTGATGTTTACCCTTACAGATGTCTAACCAAAGTGGGATCCATTAGGATGACCCGGTTGAGCGTGGTATGGGTTAGTGCTGAAGATATTGTCACAGACAGTGAAAGTGCATTGCCTGCATTCCCGTAGATGGAGGGAGGAGGTGCAGCCACCGAAGTGAGGCGGGAAAAACGAGACTACCTCTAGAAATTCTGAGGCCTTATGTTTAAAACATAGATGCATATTACAGGGGATTGAGGCTTGTAAATTGATCGGAGGCCCGGAGCAATATACTGCTAGACATCCCCGACATGGGGATAGCGGGCAGGCAGCGGGCCGCAAAGGCGGCAATGGATCGCCATGAAGAAGCATGCAAGGGAGGGGTGCTCATGGGGCAGGTAGCTTCCGACCACAATTAGCACAATCCCTCACCTCTGGTCATGGTCGATGCACCCCCGCGGATACTTGCACACTTAGCTCTGACTCAACAGCACACCGAATACACCACACTGCTTCTCCCGGACAGGGCCATCTTATTTTACTTTATATAGTTTTATGTCATTTGCTGATACGTTAACTTTTACCTGAACTTTCGAGTTTCCCTGACATGGTTACTGTTAAATTGTAAAAGTGTTTGAAAGGTTTATGCCCTATCATCATGTATGCTATCCCTACTGTTGGGGGGATAAAGGTGGAAAGAGGAAAGAGGTGGGGGGACGCATATGTTGTATTTCTGAAGCAAAACTCTATATATTTTTTTTATTTTTATGCACAGATGCAGATTAGTCTCTCTGAGCACTGCCATTCAGAAGATGTTATGGTGAGGCATGGGACTTCAGTTTCAGTTTTTCAAGTTGAGGAAGTGTCTTGGCAGGGCCTGTCTTTTGTCTGTCCCTGATTGGTGCTTCAGGCAAGATGACCCTGCCAGGTGATTTACATTTCACACTTTATTGTATATATAAGATCCAGTAAATACCCGATACACAGTGTCCAGCAAATACCTCCCAGTCGGAGTTTGCCTTTAGCAAATGAGAAATTACTTGCAAGATTTTCTGTTTTACGCATTGAATTCTGCATGCAATGAAATTTCCTGTATGGCAGGTTGGACTCGCTGACATTGATCGATGGAAAATTGTGGGGTTGAAATGTTTACAGAAAATCAAATCTCATAATTCCAGCCCCTTCACGAAAAGGGGTATGCACTGGGATCCGAATGTATCAGCTCCCCACAAATACACTTGTGTAATCTGTGTCATCGAACACACTAACCTGAAAATACGAGACCTATGATACCACTGAAGTCAGGAAAGCCAGAGAAAGAATCATTTGAGCCACTCATACTAGGTGTTAAGCCCCACCCACCGCCTCCGGCAAGTCTAAACCATACCTCCATCTCAGGAGCTGGCACTGTGTCCCATGGGGTCCAACCTCAGCATGTTCTTTACCTACTCACGGGTCTGGTTTCAGTGCCATATATCTGGCTTCTGCAAAGTTTTTATCTTCACAACATCTTCGGCTTTTCACGTCTTGTCTGAAGAAAAAAAACGTCAGCACCCATTCAATGAGTAAGTCGACGGTTTTATAGTTAACTGGGAAGGAAATGAAATATCAATTTTCAGCAGCATCAAGTACTCACAAAGAAATATCGCATGTTTGCGGGAAAAGTATGCCAGGGTGTAAATGCAGAAAACCCGTAAACCGCATGTTGGATAGACCCTTGGGCTGGCTGGCTGCAGCACAAACTAGTCTATTGGAAGGAGCATCTGTGACATCTGTGTATTCTATTAACAGGAAAACTAATGTATAATGTGGGAGTCACATTAAATCAAAATGACTGTGATTTTTAGATATTTTAAGTAGCTTATTCTCCATAATGAAAAAACGAACGAAACTAGTGATTAACTCAAGAGAAGACTTCTCAAAGAAAGGCTGCAGAAATAAGCAAAACATGTCTCATCCACAACTTAATGGTAAAGAGGTATATCGTGTTTGTCCGCGAGGTGGCGGCATAGGCAAAACTATAAAATTCACTTTTGCGTTCTTTTCCCATATCAAATCAGAATAACTACCTGTCCAAGGCTAACTAGACTGAACAAGATTTGGAAATCATTCGTAAATCAGATCGGTAATCCCTACTTTCATAATATTCACCTAAACTCATAACCCCCGTTACTTTCCACCTCCAAAATCACCAGGTCCACAAGCAAAGGAGGTACGATTTTTACAGACTACTTGTAATAAGTCTGCCTTATGATTTCCTGATCCTGAATGGCTTTTCACAGCGACTGGCCTCACAGGAACCCATATTGTGAGTGTTATTTAAAAGGGCCTCGTATTATCGCTTTACACATCATAACTCTGGGCCTACTAATGACAAGTACTGAATTTGTATTGGTGTTTGGAGGGTGGGGAGTGGGTACAGGCACTCATTTGTGAAGATCCGAACTTATTTGTACACTATGAGATTTTGGTACACAGCAAGAGATTAAAAAAAGCATTGGCAAAGCCAATACGTCTCGCCTATGCAAGAGCTGTTGCCTTGGCCAATGTGTTTTAGCCATGTTGTACACGAGTATGGCTGCTGATCAGCATGGCAAAAGGTTAGTGGCATAGAGGAGAGGGGCGTGGAGTCTCACAGAATGGAATGGCTAAGAGTGGAGTATTGTAGAGCGGAGTGGCAGAGAGTGTCATGGATTTGAGTGGCATAGTGTGGAGTCGTGTAGAGTGGCATACACTGGAGTGGCACAGAGTAGAGTGGACTGGTGTAGAATGCATTGGTGTAGAGTTGCAGAATATAGTGGCATAGAGTGCAGTGCATTGAATGCAGTGGCATTGAATTCAATGGTGTACAATTCAATATCATAGAGTGGATTGGTGTAGATTAGAGTGGTACATAGTAAGAGTGGCGTAGAGTATTGTAGTGTAGAGTGGAGTTGTGCAGAATAGATTGGTGTGGCCTAACTGGAGTGGTGAAGGGTGCAGTGGCGAAGAGTGCAAACTCAAGCTGGACAGCTTAAAACAAATAAGGCCAGCAAACGGAAAGCACGAAAATGTAAATGTGAGTTACAAACCACAAAGGCAATGGCAAGCAAGGGGCATAATGCATTCCTAAGTCAGCTTTCTGAATGCCCCCCAAGATGTCTTTAGCAAACTAGACAGCTGCGCTGTCTGGTAGGCTGTGACCTAAAAAGGCAGACAAGAGGGGAGGTGGTAGACAAAGAAAGAAAGAAGGGATAAAAAGAACCAGCAGAAGTGAGATGAGGAAACAAGAGGTATAAGGGGTGAAAAAAGTGGCATGAGGAGAATTAAGAGTAGGCAGCCATGACCTGTCATATATTTCCATTACTAATCCACATACAAAAAGCTTTCTCACATACAGGACAGTCCAACAAACACAGCCTTTTCCAAATATGGAAGGTGTGTCCTCAAAAAGAACTTCACTCTCTGGAATGGGTTCTGTAACATACATACTGTCTCAAATACAGAGCAATGCAAAATACTGAGATAGGCAAAAATAAAGTGAAAAATATATAGTAAAACTATATACAGGGCCACTAGAATTATGCAGCAGAGGAGGACTAAAGTATGTGGCAGGGTTGAAGAATTTATGCAGCAAGAAAAGCCAAATTATGTGGCTAAATGTGGCACATTTTGAGATAGTATTACTTCATTATTTTGTCATGTTTACACCTGGTAATAATGTTTGGGATTAGAGTTCACCCTGTTAGAAACAATTTAACACCCAAATACAGCAATAAGTAACTTAGAATTGACCAGTCAAACTTTTCGAAAAGTGTTCCAATGTGCAGGAACCAGTCACCATATTTTTGTAACTTTTGATCCGTTTGACCCGGAAACAAAATGTATTTTTTGGCAAAATCTGCAGATTATGCAGCAGATGATGGATTACGTGGCAAATGTAGAAAATACATAATCATGCAAAAATCGCAGATGCCGTAGAATTGCATAATATATAGAAAAATACATACCAAAGTGTAGGGTGTACACTGAAACATTTAAGCATAAATTATTCAACAGATCTAAAACTTAAAGATTACTTTACAAAGTACAGAACAATTGAATAAAAAAATCCCAAATAATTGTATAGGTCAGTGGTTCTCATGCTGTTTACAACCGCAACCCACTTTTTAGAAAGAGAAACTTTTGCAAACCTCCCACCTTTAATGGGCATGCGGAGGGGCGATTTTTAATGTAATTAATGCCTTGTGTGGTAGAGGGTTGTCATTAACAGATAGCACATTTCCATTGAAATGACCACTAATTTTGGAGACGTATAGCTTTACAGTTTTACAACATGCACTCAAATGATAATGTGTGGAAATTTGGTTTGCGTGAATATTTATAATTTATGATCACCAAGTAAAGCGTCTTTGTTTCAGTATAGTTCATTTACAGATATTTACATTTTGTTGTGTGTTGCAAAAAACAACATCCTACAGCCTTTGCCTTCACATTCCCTGTACTCCTGCAAAATATACACATAATTACTTTTACGTATCTGTCAACTCCATCTGGTTCAATGTGGATTGAATTGTGCAATATTTCAATATATTGTAATGAAGTTGTTATAGTTTGGTTTTGGTTTCAATACTAGCCTTTTTGATGATCGCATAAAACATTCACACTACTTTTAATTGTAAAATCCTGTGGTGGTTTAATACAGATGGGCGCTGTTAACTAATTCCTCCGTAATTTAATTATTGAGTTTAATATTTGTTTACATTCAGGGAAATGCAGGGAAGTTTCTATTTGTTGTTTAATTGCACCTGGGCAATAAAAACAGAGCTGAGCACCCAATGCCAATGGCTCTCGCAGGGTTGCTGATCTAGTACATTTAAGATTCATAAAGTCATGCCTGGAATCCTGTGTTTAACCTCAAATCTGGAACCCCAGAAGGCCTCTTGTTTAGACGAGCACAAGGTCTACTTGGCAGGCGCATGGGGCATCTGCTAAACTTTGTCCTAGGTGGTGAGGAGCCAACTACTGTTGTCCTGAACCTGTTAGTTAAGACTGGACTCTGTGTGAGGACAGCTGATAACTTCATTTATTAATTTTAGCATTTTTATAGAGCTCTTCTCTACCATGAGGGCCTCAATGCGCATTACAGTACAATGAAAAGTTGGCATGTAGGACATCCCCTAGATCAGTGGTTCCCAACCTGTGGTCCGGGGACCCCTGAGGGTCCGCGAAGCCTTCTCAGGGGGTCCGCGAGAGGCTAGAAAATTAAAAAATATTAACAAATATTGACAAATTAGGTCCCCAGCTTCCAGTAATGACTCAGGCGGGGGTCCCCGGATTCCCATGATGATTCAGTGGGGGTCCCTGGGTTCCATTAATGTTAAAGTGGGGGTCCACAGAAATCAAAAGGTTGGGAACCACTGCCCTAGATGGACCAGCTGTAACAAACACCCCTGTACACATAGTACATTCTAAACAATTCGCAGGAAGATTTAAGAAGTGGGGAAAGAAGAAAAGGCATAGTTGAGGACAAGGAGGTGGACATTTGACAGAGAGGAAGGAGAGGAGGTGACTTACCAAGAGTGGGGTAGCGGGGAGTACGGGAGGTGCTGCTGCCCGGGGCTTCTGTCTGTTACAGATGGTTTCCTTGCCGACATAGACCTAGTGATACAATCTTGGAGCCTCACTCCGGACTACCCAAAGAAAAGAGGCGGGACAGGCGAGGCCTAAATAAGGGGATGGAAAAATTAAATGCAGCTGCAAGAAAAGGACTACGCTAGAAAAAGGGGTACAAAGGTACAAAAGAAGAGAGAGGGGGAAAACATGAAAACAAAAAAAATCAGAACAGAAAAATTGAGTAATGAAAGCAGCTCAAAATACAGACGAAAGGGGCAGAGCTAGACATGAGTAACAGAAAATAATTAAGTAATACACAAAATTACACAAATACAAAAAAACAAAACAAGGGAAGGATGAAAAGAAACTAACATAATAATGATAATGATGATGATAATAATTACAATAAATAGCAGAAAATTAAACATGGTGTTTGTGTTTATGTATGTGTGTAATCTACAGGGCCGTCAAGGATCAATTCTTGTGAGAAAGTTCAGTGGGTTAACATACCGTCCTGCGAGATACACCTATAACCAGCAGGCCACATACAGTAATCCAAGTAAAATACCCAGTGAGTAAATACACCCACTATAGAAACCTGTGTGTATCTTGTAGGCCACAGAATCTGCTCTAGTGAGAAATCTCACACACAGACCCGCTGTCCACATACAAAGATGCTGTCCCACGATAATGACTCATAGTGTGCAGGACAGCTGTCTCACAGGAGGGATGTCTCAACTTCATAAAGACTGTCACGCATACTGTGCAGATGGGCTGTCCCATACATAAATACTGTCACACATACTGTGCAGGCAGCTGTCCCACACATAAATACAGACACGTATACTGTGTAGGAAACTGTCCCATATACAAATACTGTACATACGCTGTGCAGACGGGATGTTTTATACACAAATACTGCCACACATACTGTGCAGACGGGCTAGCCTGTATACAAATACTGTCACACATACTCTGCAACAGGTGGTCCCATATGCATACAGGCTGTCCCATATACAAATACTATCACATGTAATGTACAGACGGGCTGTCCCATATACAAATACTGTAACATATAATGTGCATACAGGCAGTCCAACACATACTGTCACACATGTTGCGCAGGCCGACTGTCTGATATACAAATACTGTAACATAAGCTGTGCAGACTGGCTGCCCCCTACATAAATACTGTCACACATACCGTGCAGGCAGCTGTCCCATATACAAATACTGCCACACACACTGCGCAGACGAGTATGCAGGGTATAGACGCGAACAGCACAAGCAAGAGATGTGCCTCTGTGGATATAAAGCAATTCGCCAGGATTGCAGAATCAATGCCCATAAAAAACATGGAAAGACAGCAGTTGCGACTTTCTGGGAGACTTGTATTTGGGTGGACAGTTTATCACCCAGGACGCCGCCATTGACTCATTTGGGCTGGGAGCGGACACTCTCTACAGTAGGCTAAAACATCGGCAACAGCGCGATGGCTGTGTCCTTGCTTCCCAGAGGAGACACCGGTGTCGCACACAATGACTAGGTTGTTAGATATGATGGGGGGACGCCGACTGGTATCACATATTTATAGAGCATTACGAGAGGACCATCCCAAGCTAATACCAATGGCATAGACAAAATGGGAAAACACAGTGGGAGACTTGCCGACTGCACGGAAATGGGAGAAATTAATGGGGGGGGGGTCAAAATGGTGAGCTCTAATGCACGTTTTAAACGTATACAATATAATTGCACACACAGAGTACACTTGGCCCCAGCGACTTAACATCACATCTGCCCCACTAGACCAGGCAATTGTTCTAGTTGTGAAGGCCCACAAGCAGATGTTACACACAGGGTCTGGCAATGCCCAGCCCTAACACTGTGCTGGAGCGACGTAGTAACAACCTTGGTAGAGCCACTGTCTGGACACTAACACCTACGCCTCGGACTCTTGCTGGGATGGTCCCAGCGCCTAAGGGAAAGAAAAGTAGTCGTAAAGCTGTTTTATTAGGGCTGTTATTGGCAAAAGTTAGGCCATTAAATGGCTGAGTCAAGGGCCTCCTAGATATGAGGAATGGTGCCGCGATGTGCATGAATGGGCAGTGGCAGCAGAGGTGGGGATGAAGCATGCACGGAAGGATGAAACACTTGCAGGTGACGTGCTGTGTGGGAGGGAATGCTGACAGATCTGAATATGCAGCGTAGGGAGCAGGGGGGAAGGGATTCAAGGAGATACTGCGCCGTGCTGGGCCTCTACTGACAACCCCAATGGGGTGTGAGCATTGAGAGACGGGAGTCGGTGGGGGGGTAGAGAGGTTACACATACATGTACACGGATGTGTTAGGCGTTGCACATGAGGGAGCAGCTCCCCGACTACCTGGGGTCCGGTGGGCCACAGATGTAAACCGATCTAACATGCCTCGATCCGGGTGTGGAACATGGTATGGCCCCCACATTCAGGACAGGGAAGGTATGGTGGTAAGAGCACCGGGGGAGGGGGTGCAAATACTCTCACACACTGTGCAGATGGGCTGCCCAGAGTACTAATACTGTGACACACGCTGAAGATTGGCTGTCACATGTACAAATACTGTCAGACACACTGTGCAGATGGGCTGTCCAGTGTACAAATACTGTCAGGCACTCTGTGCAGATGGGCTGTCCAGAGTGTACAAATATTGTTAAACACACTGCGCAGATGGCCTGTACAGAGTGTAAATGCTGTCAGACACAATCTGCGCATGATCTGCTCAGTGTACACATAATGTCAGACACGCTATACCGATATGCTCCCAGTGTGTAAATAATGTGAGACATACTGTGCAGATGGGCTGTCAAGTATAAAAATACTGTCAGATCCACTGCGCAAATGGCCTGTCCAGAGTGCAAATACTGTCAGACACACTGTGCAGATGGGCTGTTCAGTGTACAAATACTGTCAGACACCCTGTGCTGATGGGCTGTCCAGTTTACAAATACTGTCAGGCACACTGTGCAGATGGGCTGTTCAGTGTACAAATACTGTCAGACACCCTGTGCTGATGGGCTGTCCAATGTGCAAATATTGTTGGACACAGTGTGTAAATGGCCAGTCCAGAGTGCAAATACTGTCAGACACACTGTGCAGATGGCCTGTCCAGAGTGCAAATGCTGTCAGGCACACTCTGCACATGAGCTGCACAGTGCACAACTACTGTCAGACAGCAAATCGATGTGCTGTCCAGTGTACAAATAATGTTAGACACACTGCAGATGCGCTGCCCAGTGTACAAATACTGTCTGGCGGCTAGAAGCGGTGCAGGGCAGGTGGTGTGGGAAGCGGTATGAGGCGGTGCTAGAGGCGCCTTGAAGCTCTTGGAGGCAGTGTTGAAGCGGTCTCAGTAGGCAAGGAAGGCTGCCTCAGAAGTTTTAGGGACGGTGCAGGGGCAGGTGGAGGAGGCTGAGTGAGGCAGCCTGGGAGCTGCTGTTAGTAGCGCTTCGAGGCAGTGCTGAAGCGCTCTAAGAGGCCACGACGAGACGCTAGCGCGGAGCCTGTAGGGGGCGGTGCAGGGGCAGGTGCGGGGGATGCTCGAGGCGGTGCCGGAGGCGGCATCCAGGAGAGAGGAGGCGGGCCCAGAGGCTACGAGGGGCAGTCAGGGGCGGTGCGGGGGCAGGTGTGAGAGGCTGTCGGAGGCTCCGAGGGAAGCAGTGCGCCTCTCGGGGCTCCGCACTCTTTCAGCAGCTTTTAGGAACAGTCGGAAAACCCGGGGTCAGCTCAGCAGACCATGAGGCATACAGGAGGAGCGCACTTCATGCTGCAAGCCCAGAAGCCCCTCATCGGATCAACAACAGACCCGCGAGGCAGTGAAGTGAAGGAGCTTCTCAGTTGGAACAGACCTCACCTACGGAAGCCCAGAGCCCCATTCTACAAACGCCCAAAAGTGCCTTCCACGGATGTTCACAGGTTCCCTTTACCTGTGTGCACAGGTCCCATCTACGGATCTCACGGGGTACTTTGTACTGCTACGGATGCCCACAGGTCCTGCCCCTGCAGTCGGGGTATGTGCCTCCCAGGTACATCCCACAGAAGCGAGAATGCCCATTATTCCACAGATGCTCACGAATTCATGTTTACAGGTGTGCGCAGTCGCTGCTGCTGTTTTGTACACATTTTCCCTCCTAAGATGCACACATCTCGTTTGCAGATGTCCTCCGGTCCTTTAAAAAAAAAATCATATGCGTCGCTTCGACAGATATTCACAGGCCCTTTCCACTGATGTGTAGGGGTTTCATCTGCAGATGTGCACAGAACTTCCTCCTGATGTTCCAGGTCCCTTAAATATAGGCCAGCAGGTCGCACTTCGTTAAACAGAAGGCAATAAACAAACAGAAAACGAGCCAACTGTTCAAAGCATCATTAAAAGGCAATTTATGGAATTTGGTGAATCACTTATGTCAATTCTGTGACGATCACACCATCTAAAGCCTGGCCCACAGCATTTAGGACACCTAAGATTAGTGAAACCCAAATTCTGTGTCACCCAACAGAAAAGTTTGCTGTCCCTAAAGGCAGTAGCATCCATCTATTGTTGAGCTCAACGATCATGTTTCTGAAATAGAGTGGACATGCAAAATCTGGGACACAAGTAATTGGCTCTCAAATCAGTGGCACCCAAGCCAGTGGAACTTTAAGACAATGGAACCCGAAAGCAATGGCATCAAAACTTGAAGAAGCCAAGCTCTGTACAAACTGCTGTGGAGGCATCGAGTTATAATACCATACAAAGGTGACCCAAACATTTAAGAATGTGGACCACAAAGTCACTGGAACCCAAGGCGTGTAGCACTCAAAAGGCATGAAATGTAGAGTCAGCAGAACTCAAAGACTGATTAAAACCACTGGCATCTGATGTTTGTGCAAACCAACGGAGAGCGGGAAATAAAGCTTGTGTCTACGTAAGCCAATGGATCCCAAATCTTGCGGCGTCCAAGCCTGTGAAATAGAAAATCACTTGCACCCAAAGCATGCGTCACACAAAACAAGTGCAAACCGCTGCCAGTGGAGCTGCTCAACAAAAGCGTGCATCCAAAGTTCTCAAAACCTAAAGTTCATGGAGCCGTCATCAACTTTGGCCCATGACAGCCATCAGCCACCATTTGCTTCCGAAGCCAGATGAAACAGCACATTCCCAGCTGAAGAAGTTCACATCAAGTTTGTGTTTTTTTGGCTGCAGGTGCTGCCAGCAAGACTCGAGATCGCACTAGGGCATTTGTGTGAAACCCATGAGGTTGATGTGCCCAAAGCACCCACCAGGAGAGAGTGTGCCATCCAGGAGTGTGCCCATCGGGCCACAAACACATCAAGGCAGGTAACTAGGTGCGATGTATTCAGAGGTGTGGGTTGGTTGAGGATGATCACCTCATGTTATGCTCCCTTCGTGTGTGGTCTACTCACTAGTCATTTTCATCAGTCTCTAGTTACAGGTCGGTTCTGAAGGATACTGCCTTGGCCACTCTGAGGGTTCTGTTGCTGCTGGTTCCTGCCTCCGACAGCCTCTTGCCGTCTGTTGCTGCTGGTCTGATTTTCTGCTGGTTCTGATATGTCACCTGCCTGTTAGTTCCCAGTTAAATCTGGTTCTAGTCTCAGTCAGCTCCTTTTTAAGTCTGAGTTGGTGTTTGGTTTGTTGTTAATGTCTGGTGTCTATTTGAAGTGGCCACAAATGTCAATCTCTTTTGTGCTGGTTCTGATAACCACTGATAGATGTTTTGATCTCTTTTTTGTTGCTTTTGTTTCTGGTCTCCTTCAGTGTTTTGTTGGTTCTTGTTATTGAATGGTCTCTACTGGTGCTAATTATGGTCTTTCTCCATTCCTTAAGAGTGCTGTTGTTCTGTTTTTTTCATCACTTGTGATTAATGCTAGTTTTGCCGCTTATAGTCAGTTACACTGGAATTATGCGAAAACCACCATGGCTACACAATTATAAATTGGCAGCATTTGCCACATAACCCATTATTTTGCTGCACAATCTGCAGATTGTACCAAAAAAAGTTTGTTTCTAGCTCAAAGTTTCACAATTCACTAAAAATGCGGCAATACGCATTGCCACCCATTTGAAGGCCCTTTGCAAAGCTGGACTGATCACCTATTCTGTTTCTTATTGCTATATGTGGGTGTTAATCTGGACTAATGAGGTGCAACCAATGCCCAGATAGTGTTACCAAGTTTAACAAGCATTTGTAATGCAATGGGTCTCGCATTTGCTGAGGCAGAGCTGTTAGCGTTGTAAATTCCTAACTGGGACTTTACTTTCCACACAAACTGAAAATAAAAAGTAAAACAGTTGACATAAGCGAGCCAATTCAAAGCGCCGCCGTGAGCGCGAAGAGAGAGAAAAAAGGAAAAAGAAGCTCGCTTACAGTCAAAGTTATTGGCAAAAGTGCAATTAGCTATGTAACAGTGTCGATGGCCAAGGCGTTAACAAAACCACCGTAAGGGATAGACAAATGTAGAGTAGTTACCAATGAAAATAAAGGATTTTTGAAAGGCAAGCCCATGAACGAGTGATAGTGATGGGTGTGGTTACAAGCCCATACACATACCAACATGTCGGAAAAGCAGCGCTTGCGCGCTGCTATGCTCAACCTAAAAATGATGAAATAATTCAAAATTACAAAATCTGCCGCATTAGTCTGCATAATTAGCATTTTCTCGCCACATAATTTACTCAACCCTGACGCATAATTTGGCCATCTTCTGCCACATAATCTCAGTAGCCCTGCTTATAGTTCAGATTCCACTCACTGACTATGTTAAGGTGTTTTCTCTGTTGGTGCTCGGTCTGCTGTCTGCTAGTGTTAGTGTTGATCACTGTAGGGTATCTTTTGCCACTCGTTCTAGACACTCTTGGTATTGGTCTTTACACATTCTCAGTTTTCTTCAGCCTCTATTTCTTCTGGTTGTTGTCATTTTGTCTCTGGTTCTGGTCACTTTGACGTCAGTGTTAAGGTTGGTTCTTGGCTCTGTTGAGTCATTCTTAATTGTGGTCCAGGAAGAGTGTCTCTTAGTAGTCGGATAGATTTTGCTGTTGGTTCTGGTCCCTGATGCTATATTTTCTGGTCTCTTTATGGGCTTAGGTAAGTTCTGGATTTCTGGTGTCTGCAGGAGTTTATTCTGGTGTTCTTTTGCTCACTATTGGTGTTAATGTTTACATCTGTCTGCGTTTTTCTGGTCTCTGATGATGTTGGCCACTGTCATTACACTGTTGGTGCTATTCCAGGCAGTCTCATAGCTCCTTTCTGGCCACTGTTGATGCTGGTCTTGCTGTAGTTGTACCTTTATAAGCTCTGATCTTTTGTGGTATGCAGCTGGCCCTGGTTGTAGTCTCTGCCTAGTCTTTACTATATATGGTCAGCGGTTCTGTTGGTGCTTGTGCTGGTTCCTGTCTTGTCTTGATTATTTCTGGTGTCCTTTAGGCTTCTGTTGCTCCTGGCTCTTGTCAGAGTTTGGTGTCTGTTGGTATTAGTTCTAGGCCCTGTACATTACCTATTGGACCCTGCCCCCTGGTGCTGTCTGGTCTCTAACTTTTACTTTAGTTTCTGATCTCTGTTGGTGCTGCCTGCTGTCAGGGCTACGGTAAGCTCTCTGCCGGTTCTGATCACTGTTTAGTCTGTGATGGTGCTGAGGGTTCGTTTTTGGACTCTCTCTGGTTTATATTGTTCCTGTGTCTAATTGCTGATTGACACCTCTGTCAGAGTTGTATTTGGCCTCTGTCGGTCTCTACTGGTTCTGGATTTTTGTCTTAGAACAGGTCCTGTTCTCGGTCTTGTCTCAGGTGCTGGGTTTGGTCTCTGCACTCTGTCAGTAACAACGCTTGTTTCATTAGTGAAGGTTTTGTTTTATGTCAACTTAATGGATCTGCTGGTTCTGATTTCTCTCTTGTCTCTGTGGCTCCTGTTCGCATTCCAGTTTATGTTGGGTGGTTCTCATTCCTACCCGGTTTTGGCTGGTGCTGGTTTCTGCCTGGTTTCAGTTGCTGCTGGTTGGTCTCTATTTGGTAATTGTGGGTTTTGTTTTCATTGTCTTTCCCTCATTTGTTTTCTATTCTTTTGTTTCTGGTCTCTGTACATTCTCTATCAGTTGGTGTTGGTTATAGTCACAACACACACTCTTATTTGCACTCGCCCCGGTTTCTCTTACTGTTGGCTTTAGTCTGATGGTGTGTTGGGATTTTTCAGGTGCATCTTTGGTTGGACCTTCTCTTGGGTGGTGGGCTGTAGCTGTTAGTTCTAGGAGCTTTGGGACTGGTTCTAGTCAGTACCTACTGCTGGTTTCTTTTGATTACTTTGGGTGTTTGCCACCACTCATGCACAAATGCTTAATTAAGTTTGGAAGGCATTCACCTTATGGCTATTTGTGTCAATGATGAGCTAAGCTGGCAGCTGATATTTTGGATTTCGCCGTGCCTGTGTAGAGAAGGATGTCTATCACTCAATAATGCTGTGTACTGCTCATGAGAGCTGTGTACCCTGGGAAGAATGTGTGGCGTTGGGGTGGGTTGTGTACCATTATAAGGGATGTGTAGCAATTCGTGCCTCGCGTACCACCTGATGGAACCATGTTAATTCAGAGAGGAGTATACCACTACATGGGCATGTAGCACTGGACCCATGTGTACCTTTTGAGAAGGACACGTAGTTGTGCACTATTGGAGGGGGCTGTGCATCACTGGAGGTGGCTGGTCCTACTGACTATGGTTGTCTACCATTGGCGTGGATTTGCTTTAGGATTATAGTGGTTTGTCTGTAAGTGATTGCTATTGGAGGGCGTTTGTACCATAGGAGGTGTTCTGGATACTAGGAAAGCATGTCTTAAACTGGAGAAGTGTGTGTAAAGCTGGCGTGGTCATACATGATTGGAGGGGCTGTGTGCCATTGTAGCACTACAATGGCCTTTGCCGGGACAATGTACATTGGAGAGGCCTATGCACCATTGGTCAAGGGCATGTATCATTGGATGGGCTCACTGTTGGATGGGCCTATGCATCATTTAAAGGGCTATGTGCCATTACATGGGGCTGTGTACCACTAGATAGTGCTGTGTGCAACTGAAGAGGCATACAGGTTGTGAAAACATCATTGAAAGGAGCATCCCTTTCTGTAAGTCTGTAGTAATTTCCAGTTAACTGTGGTTATTCATGAGTCTACTATTTAAAACATGCAAGTGCTGTACCTCAACCATTAAAGCGTACATTTCAGCAGCTTGGTTTGGGCTTCCTGAAGAGGGCCACCAGTAGTCATGAAGGAGAGGGGCTCCAGATCTCACACTGGTCTCATGGGCAATAGGAATATTGGTCTGGTAGCCACCCATGACCTTTCCTGTCCATGGGAAGAGGGTGCAAGTGCTGCACTCCCAGAGGCAGTCTTCTAGACACCATGGCAGCTGGTGAAGCCTTATACTAAATCTTATGTCTTGTAACATGTTACCTCCGGTAGACTCAGATGGTGTCAACTGTAAATCACGAGGATGGGACTCCCAACCTCAAGTATATCACACCAGTTTGCATTGTATACTCAGAATGAGCCTCAAGTACTTGCAGGGGTTGGGGGTACTTGGGGCTGCAGATACAGCGTTTGTGTATGTCAAGAGGATGTGGCGCTGTAGGCTCACATCGAGTCTCTTCGAGATCAAGAGGGTGTGGTATAGTAGCCGCGGGTGACGGCTTGTGTGCGTCAATAGGGTGCAGAACTGCAGCTTCATGTACCTCAAGGTGGCGGGCTTTGGTGGCCTCAGTGAGGTTTTCTGTATAACAAGAGGGTGAGATGGTGCAGACTCCGCTGGTCTCATGTACATCTTGATGAGATGTGTTGTACCTGGGACTCAACTGAGGCTACATCACTGGAGGTGGCTGAGAGTACTGTCAATCTAAAGGCCTAGGGACCTACACAAGAAAGCATCAGTAGATTTTAAGGTCAAGGCAGGGGCATAGATGTCAATTTGTCCAGTGAACTATCTTTAATTTGATCCTGTTGGTCACCAGGACCTAGTGCAGGTGTAAGGTATAGAGCTGGTGGATCAATTGCTAAACTCACAGCAGAATTTACTGCGCTCTAGGGGTAGTGTTGCAGAGGTCAGTTTCCCAACAGATTCTTCTCCAGGTTTAGTGCTACCTCCCAAAATCAAAGGATTCTCTGATCCCAGGAGAGACCAGCGTAAAGGGAGCTATGATTGTCTCCAATCATTGTTTGTCCGTCTCTGACCAGACCGTGCAAAAGGATGACTCCTTTGCGCAGTGGAAAGCTTGTTGTCGACGATGGCGTTAACCTAGGGGCTCTAAGCAACCTTATTAAACCTCCCAACACTAGGTTTTGATCTTCATCATCCACTACCAAGGATATCTCAAAAACACTTGGGGTTGGGACCTGCCTGATTTTTAGGTCTGGCTTCACAACGCAGGTGTCTTATGGTCTTATTCTTACAAATTCTACAAAATATAGATAAACTGGTCTTTGGCCCGAGGAGTCTTGCTCTTTCATCATGTTATTAGCTGTCGGGGTATCACTTCTCATCCTGCGGAGTGCTTGCAATCCAGTGAATGAGGTACGATTTACTTTTCAAAAAAACATTAAATCAACCCTTAGAGCACTACACTATTTAGCTCATGGTTGCCCTCTATACAGAAACTATGTTTTTTTTTTTTTGCTTTCACTACAGCATGCTGTATTACATGTCTTAGCATTCAAAATGCAGGTCAAACCTTTCGGCTTTGCAGTGCGTCTTTCTTTATTGGGTTTCATCTTTGAGTTTAAGAGTTAAGGTCTGTTTTTGCGTAATTAAGATGTTACCATTACATTTTTGTTTACGGTTTTATGTTGTCTCCTAGAGTCAAATTCCCTTGCTCTGAAAACCCATGAATTAGAAGCTAGAGTGGACTGTTGTTTACGTAGGAAAGGCACACTCACCAGGACTCTCACGCAGTCCCTGGCAGTATCGGTGTGAGAAGGGATCCAACGGGAGCTCACAACATGCCAATTTTGGAGCATAGGTAAGCCCTAGCAGGTCATGTCTAAAGCCCAAATTATGGAACGGACGGAGACCACGTCAACACCTACTCGAAGCCTAAAGAGGAAATACAACTTGAAAGTAATAAAAAAAATAAAAATCTAGCAAATTTTGGGGAAATGTCCAATCATACAATTGGCACACTCTACTGTTAGACGCTAACCTCTGATGATTTCAGGTAACACATAGATGGGCAAAGTGTGTATCTTTGCAAAAGATAAGTTGAGGATTAATCAAAGCTCCAAAGGCGGACTGTTCAGGAAGTTAAAGACCTGGACAAGGACTTTTTTTTATTTCACAATTTTTAGTAGTAAACTATTGAGGCATTCTTGGCACTGAGGGCCAGATGTGTTAAATGTTTTTCACTGCCACAGAGCCCAGCGTGCACAAGTGGCTGTGTTTCCAAGAGTGACAAACCAAATTTCAATGCTTAAAAATGCAGTCACTAGTGAATTGCAAAGAGGCACTCCATTCTTCCTTGCAAGTTGCAAAGAAATGTATCAGTGGTTTGTTTCCGATCCAGTGGTCGCAAAGGATTGGACGGTTACTGAATGCCTGTCAGTTTGTAGCCATTCTCAAGGTGGAAGCTGCCTGGAAGGGACCATTTCTACTGTGTAAATATTTAACTTTGGGAATTGGTGGTGGATGGAGGCGAGCTTATGAAGGTTCTGTGGACCGCTGCATGCTCCCTGATGTCCCTGTTGCAAAGAGCAACCATTTTTTTAAATGTGGCCAAACCTATCCCCTCAGGGAACAGAGGTTGCAATACCATCACCTTTCAAATGCAAGGATGGAGATCCTCAATTACAAGCTGGCCTCACCGCTGCTTTTGAAGCGTGTCACAAGGATTTGCGGAAGGCTTTAATTGAATACCCTGATACCTTCCTCTGTGTAATGTCCCAAATTCATCAATAAAAATTGGTGCAGTCTCATCGCAGAAGCTAGACAATCATAATGCTGCGACATGGCCAACAATGCATGTGTCGCAAGGTTTCAACCAGGAATTACTAATTTACCTGAAAGATTTTGCTATTGTAACAGGATAGCTTTATAAAGCAACCACCCCATCACACAGCAGCCAGGCTTTCACTAGCAGCTATTGGGGGGAATTCAAATGAGTGATATATATACTCCATGCTGCAGGCCACCTCCTCCATCAGGCAAGCAGCCGCAAGCAGTACAGCTCTGAGAGGAGTCACTCAGACGAGTAAAACCACATTCAAATCTTCACATGCGCCATCACGACTAAAACAAAACACCCAAAAACTCCAAAGCCTGCTCTTATGCCTTGAAACCCTTGGTAGGAAGGAATCCTTAGGTTTTCTTAAAATAATGAGTTGCGGTAGGGTAATGCACAGTAATATTTTCTCTGTTCTTGCATCTTTAGTCCTGACAGGAATATCCCTCTAAGGATTTATAGTGGGGAAACACAAAAAGTTATTCAAGTACCTGCTGGACAGGTTCATTGTGGTCTGCAGTAAAATAAGGAGAGCCTTGTCCTTAGTGGGTTTAGCTTCAGGGGTTGTCTGCCTGTCTAGTTATGGCAGCATTCCCATTGTATTAAAGCTAGGATTTTAGCCTGTCATTTTATGTCAGGGTTCATATTATACCACAGTTTGGTTTTCAGCAAGGCTCTGATCTTGCCACCTTTCTGTAAATCTACATACGTCTGCTCCTGTGACGGCACTGAAAGTATGGTGCACTCCTGCCGCCCTTAAGGTAGCCATGAAGCAAACTTTGGCCCGTATTTATACTTTTTTAGCGCTGCATTTGCGTCATTTTTTGACGCAAAAGCGGCGCAAACTTAAAAAATGCAATTGTAGTTTGTAAGTTTGCGCCGCTTTTGCGTAAAAAAGCGGCGCTAAAAAAGTATAAATATGGGCCTTTGTTTTTCAGAAACAAACTTTCAAATTGGGTGTTTGCTTTTCCCCCCAAAAAAGAAAAGCATACCTTGTACCCTTGGAGCTTTCTCTCTTAGTGTGGGGGGTCATTATTTTCTTTCTAATTGTAACAGACATTAAAAAAGACATCAGACTGTCTACTATAAATATGATGGACACTCATTTGCCCTTAGCCTGACGATCCTACTCAATCATACCTCTGAAAAAAGTTTTCTGATGGCTGAGCCAGCGGAGGCACCTCCATTGGAAAAATAAAGGTCCACCTGACTCATAACTGAAAGGAGGGACAGGGTTCTCCTGGGCGTTTGTGATGGAGTACCGTCTGCCAAACTCAAAATCAGGCCCTTAGTTCCGACAAGTACAGCACTAAACCTTTTCACGAGTGGGCGAAGAAGCTGGTGTAGGGAAAGTGAATTTTGCTGAACAGATTTTCAAATG
This sequence comes from Pleurodeles waltl, assembly GCF_031143425.1. NCBI lineage: Eukaryota > Metazoa > Chordata > Amphibia > Caudata > Salamandridae > Pleurodeles > Pleurodeles waltl. The sequence continues at coordinate 662,679,172 of NC_090451.1, forward strand.
AGTGAATATACACTTGTATATTTGCCTATAAAAATGGAATTCTCAAAAGTTGATCATAATTGATTTACCGCAAATCTCCATTATCTATCCTTTTTTTGAAAATATTGGCATTCATCAAAAAATGTTCACCTCACAGAAATGGCATTTAAAGTTGATATATAGTTTAGTAAAATGTTTTTTTTCTAAGTTACAATTGTTTTTGTACGTTTTATTTTGAAAGCAATTACGGATCTTCCTTTCATGTTTTAGGATGTATTTGCATTTAATCAGAGAGCATTCTGGGAGCATTATAAATAGCTTCAAACTGTTACATTTTATAAATGTGTACATGTTTTATGCTGAAACCACTGTCAGTGATGCAAGCTGAGCTCATTTGTTTTGTGCTCTGACCCTAGTAGTTTAGGCTTTGCATTGATCAATAATATACACAAGTATAGATATAAATCTAACATTAGTGATGGACAATCCTCTTTAGCAGATTCATACTGTGGTACTGTAAACTTGCAGCCATTTGACTATCTCTATGTTACTAAAAATATTCATACTAATTCGAAGTGTTCAGGGAGAGTAGCAAAAGGGCTTATAAGTTGGCCTGGGGAAAATTTGAACCACTCTGGAGTAATCAAAGTAATTTCGTTTTACTCTTGTGATGCAAAATTACTGAAAAATCCGTGATTACTAATGCTCACATAATTCAGAGTAATTTGGGGCAAAAATGCCTACAGCATCACAAGAACAGCGCATAAGAGGCTGTTCCATTTAGATCTATTTTCTTTGCACAAACTCCATCTTCGGGTTTATTTTGGACGCAGATGTGCATTTTGTGCTAAGAAAATATTGCTAAATGCTGTGTTACACTCCTTGCATTGTTCTGCGTCTCATATAATTTTGTGTTATCATGCTAAAGCAAACTACGCAAGGTATGCCCAGTCTTACTTCTAAGACAATAGGCAAATGTAATAAGCTTTCCTAGATGACCAGTCATCAATTTATGGTGCCTTCGATACATGAGATCAGGCCCTATTGATGGCGCTTAACTTGTTGGCCTGTTCAACCTAAACCTAACAGTGATTAAAACTAGGCAGTGGTGGAATTTCAGAAAACAGTGACTAATAGTTCGCTTGGTTCCCAACAAAGAAATAATTGAGTTTCAACATGAGAGAGGCTATTTCTCTTATATATAGGCCATGGTGTCCCCCAGAGCTTGTGCTTGTTACAGTTACTATCTAACATCTATGCTCACCCACCCTGTCAGCAGCCTTTCACAATGCCTGGAGGTTACTTTCTATAACTAGGCAGATGGAAGGCAGTATGGTCGTGGCTAGCCAGCAGCCTTTTTATTGAGGTTTCTTACCTTCAGCGTGTAATGCAGAATGTCCAGGCGAAGGAGAGTGTACACTGGCGAAGCCTGAAAAAAAGCAAACCAAAAATCGAATTGATTTGCCCTAACCAAAACTGAAATCAAGATGGTCTCTTAACTTATCAACTTAAAAACCAGGTTGGACACCTTGTGCTACCCTAACCCAGCGAAGCAACTAGATGCGCAATGGATTTTTTATAAATAGCGTGAGGGCAAAGAAGTGTATTCTATTTAGGTACGCTCCAACTAGGAAGTTACGGAGACAAATTCTGTCATTTTTGTTAGACCTTTATATAGCTGAAAGAGTAACCACAGTCTTGTAAATATATTATTGAAATTCCCTTTTGATTGGCACTCTTAGAATATACAAGGAAAACTCTAAATGGTTCAGAACTGGCCAGAACAAGCTGTGCCACTCCATCTAAGAGTGAGCACACATTTCCAAAGGTTGAAAAAGCCCCACTGGCTCCCATTTTAGATCCGAATAAAAATGACATTTCCAACAGCCAAGAAAAATACAATCTATAGGACTGCACCTCTTTATAGGAAGCATAGACCAAAACTTTACATAGTGATACAAGTTCTGCTTTCGGTGGAAATTTCGTGTTCGAGGTGATTACATTAAAAGTGGTTCGTGCAGGCAAAAAATCTTTCATTTTGCAAAAGGGAAACAGGCCTATTCTGCCCCCTTTGTGTGACAAACTGGTTGACTCGTGCATTATTTAAATAACTAAATTTTCTGTGTCCTACACAGTGCCTGAGTGCCCTAGTCCGGACTGTTAGCCCTATTTAAAAGCACAATCACTCTGAACAACCATGGCATTAAAATACATGATCTGAAAATCAGTGGAGGTTAACCAGTTCATATTGGTAACACACAACCTATGCGAGTTATTCTAAAAACTTGAGTGTTTCTAGAAGGAAGGGAATATAGCCAGTCATCTTCCCTTCGAAGTGAAGCAAACAAAAACAAAAGAATTAAAAATAGAATACTGTTATAATGCACATTGTTTGGAAGCTAATATAGTCTAGTGAGATACCATTTCCTCTCCACCTAGCTTAAGATGAACATGAAACTGGAATAATCTGTTGGGAATTGTTGGCCAAATAAAAAGATAGAGGGTGAAACAAGGTTCAGTACAAAACATCAAACCAACCTCCTCAAAAAGTTCAGGAGTTTCATTATCCATTTCTTGTTTTCTTAAAGTTCATTGGGGGTGTATGCCTAACTGCTATCTATAGAAATGTCGTCTGAAGTAAATATAGTGTCTGAAATGCAGTCAATTTTTCGTACTTTTAAATCCAATAGGGTGATTTTTTAATAAACTATATTTAGCACACAATATTTATCTCCTGCAAAATTCTGACATTGCAGTGGTAGTTTGGTGCCACAATCCACGGAGCACAGTGCAGATACTTTATTTTTGTTTCACTCTGTGGTGCCCTTTTTAGGGTTGAGCCTGCGATAGCATGTTCCTCGCTTGCAGGACTCTATTGTTAACTAAAAAGGGCTTGGAGCCCGCGGGTTACTCACCATTTGTTGGCTTTCATGGCACTCATCTTTAAAGCCTCGTAATTCATCACTACAGGCCAAGCATCATTCCCTTTCCTGTCTGTAGAGCAGGGACCAAACACTGATAGATTCAACTTATTCAGTGCCCGTCCGCTGCTCCTGACATGATTGAGGTCCTTCGTTTAAACTTCTAGGGTCCTGCAAACAGAAAGTGCATGACTGGCAAAAATGTGCCCAACAGGACAAACAAAATTGTAAAGTTTTATTTTCCATAGCTAACTCTTATTTTGCCAAGTCTTCTTTTCTCACTTTGTACTCATGTTTTGTTTTCTTTTTGCTCATGGGTGGTGTACTCAAAAGAGGTTGGTTATTTTGTTCTAAATATTGTAAAGCAACATTGTTCCTTTCTCATGTGTAATTTCATAAATCATGCTTTTACACATAATTGTGCAGTACACCACAACCTACCCCACTGCAATCCAATTGACCCCAGACCAATCCAATCCGCCACACTCCAAAACAACCCACTCACCCCAATCCATTCCAACCCACCACACTGCAATCCTCCCAACACACCCCATTCTAATCTGCTCTGTCTGGCCTGCTCCAATCTGCCCCATTCCGATACAAAACATTCTTCCCCACTCCAATCTGTCCCCTGCCAATCCGAAACAATCTTCCCCACTCAAATCTAAAACAATCTACCTTACTCAAATCTGTCAAACTCAGTCCCAAAAACTCTGCACCCTAAATCTGCCCCACTCCAGTCCAAAACGATCTGCCCCACTCCAGCCTACCCCACGCCACACCAAAACAATGTCCCCCACTCCAATCTGCCCAATGTCAATCCAAAACAATCTACCCCACTCCAATCCAAAACAATTTGCCCCACTCGAATCCAAAATAATCTGCCCCACTCAAATCTGCCCTAGTCCAATCCAAAACAATGTGCCCACTCCATATTGCCCTACTCCAGTTCTAAATAATCTGCCCCAATCCAATCTGTCCCACTCCAATCAAAAACAATCTGTCCCATTTCAATCTAAAACAACCTGACCCACTCAAATCTGACAAACTTCAGGCCCAAAAAATCTGTCCCACTAAATCTGTCCCACTCCAGTCCAAAACAATCTGCCCCACTCAATCCAAAACAGTCTGCCATAATCCAATTTGCCCCAATCCAAAACAAAACAATCTGCCCCACTCAAATCTGCCGCACTCCAATCCAAAATATACTGCCCACTCCAACCTGCCCCACTCCAATCCAAAACAATCTGCTCCACTCCATACTGCCCAACTCCAATCCAAAACAATCTGCCCCACCTGATCCCAAACATCTAACTTCTCCAATCTGCTCCACGCTAATCTAAAACAATATGCCCCACTGCAATCCAAAAACAATCTGCCCCACTACAATCCAAAACAATCTGCCCCACTACAATCCAAAACAATCTTCCCCACTCGATCCAAAACAGTCTGCCACTATCAAAGTTGCCCCAATCAAATCCAAAACAATCTGCCCCACTCAAATTTGCTGCACTCCAATCCAAAACATTCTGCACCACTCCAACCTGCCCTATTCCAATCCAAAACAATCCACCCACTCCATTCTGCCACTCTCTAATCTCCACCACTCCAATCCAAAAACAATCTGCCACACTCCAGTCCAAAACAACCTACCCAACTACAATCCGCTCCACTCCAAACTGACCCACTCGAATCCAAAACAATCTGCCCCACTTTAGACTGCCTCACTCCAATCCACCGCATTCCAATCTGCCCAACTCCAATCCAAAACAATCTGCTGCACAGCAATCTGCCTCACTCCAATTAACCCCACTCCAGTACAGTATACCCAAATCCAATTCAATCTAATCCACCCGCCTCCACTCCAGTCCACGACAATCCATCCCACTCCAATCCAAAACAATCTGCCCCACTCCAATCCCAAAAAATATTCCCCATTCCAATGCAAACAAATCAGTCCCACTTCAATGTAAAATAAGCCACCGCACTCCAATCCAAAAAATATACCCCACTCCAATCAGCCCTACAGTTATCAGGCACAGGCTACCCCACTCCAATCCAATCCACCTCACCCCAATTCATCTCACTACAGCCATTTAACCCCACTCCACTCCAGCACAGCTCAATTCAGTCTACCCCACTCCAATCCAATACACCTCATATTATCAATCTAGTCCACCACTCGACCCTAATTTGCCCCACTTCAATCCAACCCACTCCGAACCAGTCCAACCCAGTTCACCCACTCAAATCCATTCAACCCAATTCCAGTCCAATATCTACCACACTCCAATCCATTGCAACCCAATCCACCTCACTCAAATCCACCCACCCCAATCCAATCCATCCCACTCTAATCTAATTCACCTTAATCCACCCCACTCCAATTCAATCCACCCCACTCCAAACCACCTTAATCCACCCCACTCCTCCCCACTCCAATCCACCCCAAAACTCCACCCACGCCAAAAAGTCCACCCCACTCTAAAAATTACACCCCGCTACAATCCACCCTACATCAATCCAGTTCACCCCACACCTCAAGGCACTCCAATCCACCCCACTCAAATCCAGTCCACTCCACCCCAATCCAACCAACCCACTCCAGTCGACACCACTGAAGTCCATCCCAGTGCAATCCACCCGCTCCAAACATCCATCCCACTCCAATCCAATCCTAATCCAGTCCACTGAACCCCAATCCAATCCACCCCCATTCAAACCAATCCATCTCACTCCATTCTAATTTTGAAATTTGCAAACATAATTATCTGCCTGTCCATAAATCATAGAGGACTAAACAATAATTGCATACATTTCGATCAATGTCATTCTGCATATTTTTTTAGTTATAGTGGCCATACGTGAGGATCTGACATCATTGACAACACCATGAGTTATGTGTTCAGTGTCACTACATAGCACTGATGACATAAGTGTCCCTGCTGTGATCAATATGTGGACCTACGGTTGCCTTCCAAAGTGGGTCTCCATACCTTTGCTCATGTGATCTCCATTCCTTGAATACACTAAATGGAAGTGTTTGGGGTAAATATACGCAATATACAGTACTTATTCCTCATTCCGCAAGAAGCCTTCGATTCTAGATACCATATTAATGTTTTCTTAAGAATAATTTCAACATAGATTTGGTTAATCCACCTCCCACGTCAACTAACTTCAGAACATTTTTCTAGTTGACACAAAACATTTTTATTGTATTTATTGGGAGGGTTAACCAGCATGGAGGGGTGGGGTGTGAGGAAAGAGGTTGTGTGCAAAGTCCTTGTGATGGGGCTGGTGCTTGGCAGGCATGAGGTGTAGTTGGTGGCAACTGTAGTAACAAATATTTTTTCTATTTTTTTTTTAATTGTATGGCCTTTTTTTTCAAACCCTTAACCGGTGTGATAGGCTGTTTCGGAGCAGTGCACACAAGTAGCCAATAATAGTGGTCAAATAGTGAGCAGGAATTGAAAACCACTTTGAAAGTGTGGCACAGGTTGATTACTTTAACTCTTCGTCTATTTCTTCCCAGGAGGGAAATCGAATGCATCATGTTATGTTCGCTATAAGGGTTGGGTGTTCTAGCTTCTGATGGAGTCTTGTGTGCATCAAGAGGGTCGGCATTGTAGCCTAAGATGGAGTCTTATCTGCATCGTAAGGTGATGTGTTTAGCCTCAGATGGCTGTCATTTCCATCACAAGGGAGGATTTCTAGCTTTGGACACAATCATATGTATAGCATGAGTGCGAGCGTTGTAGCCTCCGACCACTTGTATGCCTGTCATGAGCACGGGTGTTTTAGCTTCAGAAGGATTGTCATGCACACTATAATTTTGAGGTCTGTAGCTGCTGGGAGATTCTAGTGCTCATCAAGAGGGTGGATGTTGAAACTTCGGATGAGTTTTGTAACTTTAGGTGGAATCTCACACATATCATGAGGGTGAGCTCCAATAGAGTTGTTCTTATACCATGAGGTTGGGTGTTGTTATCTTAGGTCGGGTCTCTTCAATATCATCATGGGTGTGAGTGTGGTAGACTCAGATGGAGTATTGAGGACATCGGGGAGTGGGTGGGTGTTGTGACCGCGGGATGAGTATCTGTACACCACAAGGTTAGATGTTGTTGTAACTTGTGGGTGGCATCTCATGCACATCAGGAGGGTGGGGCTCTGTGGCCTTGGACAGTGTTGGTAGTAGCTCATGTGTCTGGGGTCTGATGCCTCAGTTGTGTATTTGTCGTACACCATGAAGGTGGTGATTTTGAGCCTCATGTGGACTTACGTACATCATAAGGCTGGGTGTGCTACCGTTAGGTGCGGTCTCGCGTACAACATGAGGATGGGATGTTTTTACCTCAGATAGGACTTTCAGGATAGTGTAAGGTTGGGAGCTGTAGCCTCAAAGGGATTTCTTAAAACATAATTGCAGTGGACATTCAGTGTGGGCTGATGTCACCCAGAGTGTTCTGACCTCACTCAGTGAACTGAGGTCACACAATGTGGGATGCAGTCCCTCAGTATACAACAAGAGCACCAGGTACTGAAAGTGGTCACAACTCCAATAGTGGTCATCCTGGCAAAACGTAACTCAGTGTGGAAAGTACCCACGCTGAGAAGTGTCGTCCCTCAGGATGTGCTATGGACACTCACTGTGAACTGATGTCACTTGTGCCGTTTGTAGTGCCTCGAAGTGTGGGTCAAGGGAGGGTATCCTGTTTTTTTCTCTTGCATTATGAAGGTGCTTGGTAGATGTCTCGAAGGTCCCTTGGTGTGAGGTCTTATCACTCAGCTAGGGTGGTGTTCTTTAAGTGTGGTGTGTATCACACCTTGTGAACTCTGTGTGGGTGCCATGTTTGGGGGGGTCACTCTGTGCATGCAGCACGTAGGGTGTTGTGGGCACTCAATGAATACTTTAGCATTGCGGACTCTGTTCACTTACATTGAACTGTGGTATTTCGGTTCTGGCTGCAGTCACCCGATTTGGACTGCGGTCACTCACTTTGGACTGCATCCACTCAGTGTAAGCTACGGTCACTCAGTTTGGGTTCTGTAATATTTTTGAACCTAGTCGCTAAGACAACGTATACGTAACTCTCCGTGACGTCCTGCAAAGGTTTTCCATATAATAAACCTCACTTGTGGGAATCGACCAAAGGCCATGGTTTATGCGGGGGCCAGATTTTACAGTGTCTGGAGCTCTCACAATGCACTGTCACGTTTTGCATTCCAGTTGCTTTAATATGTGGACGCTATTTATAGTTTTTTTAGAGTGCTACGAGTCGTTTTGGTTACTTCTGAGCACTAACCCCGATAGAGTGGGGAGTTAGGCTCCAGTAAGTGAGCCTTGGGTCCTTGCACGATATAATCCAGTCACTGACACCAGAAGTGAAGGGGGCTAGTCAACCGCATGCGGGAAGAAATCTGTTTTTAAGTCCTTCCGGAACATGAAGGTTCAATTGATCAAAAGGCTGAAGTGGGTTAATATCTGGGTGCCCTTCCGAATAGCAGGAATGGCATTTATACTATCCATGAACTTAGAAATTAGAAAATCCAAGAGCCTTTGCAATGCGGTTAGTGGACTCATAGCTTCAGGGGCTTATACATAATGAAGTGAGTAAAATGAGAACTCCAGGGCCCTTCACAATGTGGTGAATGAAATTAAAACCTGCTGGGGCCCTTCAAAATGCAGTGAGTGAAACCAGAACCCTTTGTGGTCCTTCACAATGTAGAAAGTGGAATGAGAACCCCTAGGCATCCTGCACAATCTAGTGAGTGGAATTAAAACCCATGGGCTTCCTGCACAATCAAGTGAGTGGAATTAGCACATCGACCACCCTTCACAATGTAGTGAGTGAAAATAGAACCCCTAAGTGTCCTTCACAATGTACACCCATTAAAAAAAAAACTCAAGTTTCCAAAGAAAGTTCTACCTTATATAGGTCATGATGTCCAATACCAAATATCACATACGGAGGAGCTCAATTAGCCTGGATTTATTTCTTTGCAGTCTAGGGTTTCTAGATATGTTTAATTATAAAGTCAGGCCTACAAGTCCCTGATTGCAAAGAAACATTTACGATTGGAAGACCTGCACAAGTATGGACATGGAAATCCTAAGGTCTCAGCAGGCCCTCAGACTTAAAGTCACACATCCAGAAGATATAAACAGAGTGGTACTCTTAAGAGGCTTAATGCCTGAATGTAAAATCACACTCCCCAGCTGGTAGCCTGCGCTCAGGGAAACCAGGTGGCACCATGTCACTGGGGCACCATTTTTTAATTCTTTTACTTTGAATTTACAAATGATGGTCATCAAGTGCACTGGTCCAAACTACCTAAGCTATAATGAGCCAAGCCAAGACTACAACTCCCAGAATGCACGTACATGTTAAATCAAAACTAAGAACTGGAAAAGTTATGCCCTGGAGATATGGAGTCACCATAGCTGCATTCCTCAATTCAGTCACCAACACCAAAAAGGTACTCACCAAAACCATATCCTTGCATGGGCAGGGCCCAAAAGTGGACACTCAAAATCTAATGCAGAAGGTTTAGATGAACCCCCTCTGCTCTTCAAGGTTCAGGAAAGGCCCTAGCCTGACGTCAATGCATCTTCCTTAGATGGAAAGCGGGGTGGTAAAGGATGGTGTATGGTAGCGCTTTCACAGAAGTCACTCTACCTCATCAGTGGTCGCAGCTCTGTCAGGGGACCCTGCAGGTTCCATTGATTGGGTTGGTCCCAGCATCGTGGTCTTCACTAAGCATAAAAAACTCGCAAAATAGGTCACCAGGCCAGAAAAATAGACAGTAGACAGCTGCTTCTGATGACTCAGCCAGTCCTAATTCCTGCCTCTTCCCTAGAAGTTTGCAAGATTTGCATAATTTGATTTCATATAATTATGCAAAATTTCAGGGAAATTATGAGAAAAGCAAATCATTAATGTATCGCCATATTTCAACACAAAATGTGTCCTTGCAAAAACAAAATAGCGTGAACAACCACTGCTTGCTTTCTGGTTCGACATGTTCACATGCTCTCCCACACTGCAATTGTATCTCAAACATCAGCAGAACTACGCAACATGGCACAGTGGAGTAATTTTAGCAATTTCACGTAACAAACATTATGAAATTCCCCAAATTAAGCAAATTACGTCAACATATTTTAAATTTCACACTGCTGTACTCTTTCCCATGTAAGGGAGAGTAGACTGTTGCAAGTGCTGCCTCCTTCTTATGGCAAAGAGGATTGCACTACTGCTTGTGCTAACTCTGTCTGTCGCAGGTCCTTTCTGACTCTTTCCCATGCAGAGGGTGGTCTGTGCTTTTTGTGCTGAGTCTGCCTGTTCACTGTTTTTAGGTCTTGCATAGGCAGCGCATGTTCTGTCTCGTTTGAGACATGCTGTATCTACTCTGTCGACTTCGAGCACGTACATCTCTTTTTATTGGTTCCATCTCTTTTTATTGGTTCCTTTTAATGCTGTTCATAAATTAGTGCTTTTCATAGGTGAATCTATTTTATTTGTCCCTCCTTGTGGTGGTTTGTTCCCTCCCATAGAGACTGGCCCCGTTACATGTCGCTGTCCCCTTATCGGCATTTATGTGGTTTGCGGCACACTATTTTTTTATTTTTCCTCGTCTCGTATTTGAGAATACTCGTGTTTTGCAAATCTATTTTTTTTAAATGCAATGTTTGCCTCTTTTTTGTTGTTTTTACCAAAAAAAGGTGATGTTTGCCCATCTTTTGTGTTTCAGCTTCAGTGCCGTCACAATGCTCCAATGCTGTCCCCCCACCCGTCCCACAACACAGCTTGCCCACCCCCACAAACCCTCTGAGGTCGCTGCTTGCATGTCCCTCTCCCCCCCGGTAGCTGCTTGTTTTGAAGGCCACAGTCGCCTAAACATCAAGGGCTGCATACAGAATGCGACAGGCACCTACGCGATTTGTCTTGGTATGTTCCACCCATGGCAGATCCTGTAGCGCAATCAGTCCCCGCAATCCATGCAGCTTAGTTTTGTGTCACGAGTGCTCCACTTTGTACATGACCGGCGTGTCGCTGCCTGCAGTCTCCCCCTGTTTCTCTAGCTGCTGTTGAATCCTGGTCTCCACGGCTTCCTATCTAGTGCCATAAAGTCCGCCAGATATTCTACATTTACATTACAGGCACCACTTGTTAGGCCTACCACTGTCTAGGTCGCTACAAGTTCGGTGAGTGTTTTCACTTGCTGCCACAGTGCTTGTGGTGTTAGGAATTTGGATTTTGTGGGCAAGGTTATTTCCCCTTGCCCCTGTTCTGTTTTCAGCACTTTCAGATACATAAGCTGAAATTACCAGTTGTACAAAAACACTTTAAATAAATAGTTCTCAATGTGGTGCTATAATGTGCCTATTAGTGTTAAAGCTTCTTGGTTAATAAAATACACTTTTTAGAATTCTGGAGAGACCTTATCATATTTTCATTAAATAGCATCGAACCCCATCTTTGGCTGTGTGTGGCTGTTCACCAGTGGCATGTGAAATAACAGTAGATGTTGTAGCAATCAGGATAATATGCTGCATGACTACATACTTATAAGGTCCCAAAGGCGAGCCCTATTGGCTGCGCCAATGCTTGTTTTTTTTAATTTGTTTATTATGCTTTTCAATTTTGATGCTATTAATACAGGATTATATGTACGTCAATCAGTTCACATTTGTGCAGTTGTCATTACAAGGACCAAGGTGATAGTTGATGTTACCTCTCAATGGTAAGATCCGGTCTGTGTGTATCCTGTTGGGGCAGCTGTTTGGACTAGTATGGGGTAGGGAGTCTCTGTTTCGGTGTTGAGTGTGTGTTGCAAAGGACTAGTGGGCGGGGTCTGCTCTGGATTGGTGAAAGCCGTAAAGATTTCACTGCAGCCCTCTACAATGAAATGCCGCCCAAGTCCACACCTTTCCTCCTGCAGTAGTATGTGGTGTTCAGTGGTGGCACACTTGCCTATGTTATGCTTCCATTTCTCTATGGCTCGGGACTCTGCCTGCTCCATTAGTTGTTACTAGTTTCTTCCCAGCTGGTACAGTGCTGATCTGAGGTTGTGCCCTCTGCATTAGAGTTCTGCACCTTCTCAGGCCCTGGCTGAACAAAGCACCTTGGTAATGGCACTGTGTCTGTGTTCCTAAGGTACTTCAGATTACTAAGTTGCAAAGAGAAGGCTGCATTTGTTTTCATTTGGTTAGAGGAGTACCAACAACTGCAAAGATCTCAAGATTCTCAGTTCCAAGTGTGAGTAGCACATCCCGTACATTTTTTTATTACTTTGCTTTCTGGGATATGTAGTCCGGTAATCAGAGACTACACATCCCACAATGCAAGGAAAAACCTGGAGTGGATAAGCTGCTCATGCTTGAACCTTGCAAACTTCAGAGCCCTGTAACTGCCCCGTGCCACAATGTCAAATATGGCTCCCATTCCACTTCCAACATCACACTCCATCTTAGAAATTCCAGAACGCCATTTGCTGATGGGCGGGATGAAAATTCAAGACTGGTTGAAGAAGACAGACATGGAACCTTGAATCCAATTACAGCTTCTTCTTGCTTTTTAACCAGTATCCTGCTGCATTATGAACAAACCTCCAATGCAATCTGGTGTTGGCGAAAACACTATGACTGGCTGAAAATGTCACACAAGGAAAGTTAGAGGCACTTTTGGACACTCTAGCACCGCTGTGACTGCATAAAAAAAAATAAAAAAAATAGCCCACACCCTGGCCCTTTCAGCAGGCAGATTTGGCAGTGCCAGAGTGCCTGGTAGGCCAGACCAACACTGGGTGGAAGCAGCAGTCCTGGCTTCTGGTAACAGCACATCCCATCCTGTCCTGGGGCCTCCTGGCAGCTTCTAGAGCGAGGGTGCAGGTGGAGGCATAAGTGCAGACTTTTGCTTGTACTTTTATCCTTGCTTGTCCTGTTCTGTCCATGCCTTCCTGACTACTGCTCACACAGATTAGCAGTTTGATTAAACCAGTCTGCCAAATCCGTGCAAATGTTAGGATTTCTACTTTCCAGTACACAGCTCAGCTTTCAAGTAACCGAAGTTAGCGGGTGGCTATTTTGTTAAAGTTTGAGACACAAGCACAATATAAAGACCTTATTGTCATCACAAATTCTTTCAATGCTAACGGCTGACATCAAGGCACAAAAATCTCAAACCGACAGGTGTATCAAACAAAAGGGCTGTTGACTACTCCATGTATCATAATGGTGTTTTTCAGCCTTTGGCGAATCCTAGTGTTCCACAGACGTGCCAAATTGGAAATTAGTTTTGGAGGAAGGGGGTTGAGCCTTGAAAAGCAGTGTCTATGGGTAATGATGTTTTGAACCCGTAACCACCTTGTTAATTATGAAGTTGTGGGTGCCAAGGAGAGGGGGGCGAGACTTGGAGCCCGGCACAACCTGAGCATGCCAACCCACTCTCCCGAAAATACAAATTACAAGGGCTCCGAAGCTGCTGTCAAAGTCCTGTAAAGGTTGTAAAACCCCTGATGGCCATCAACTGTGCTGAGCCATCAAAAAGCCATTCAGTGCAATGAAAACTGGCTCCCTGCAAGTGTCTCCAAAGGACTGTGCACAGTGCTAAATCTGCTGTTCAGCGGGAGACGATGTAAAATATGCTGATACTTAGTGACACATAGTAGCACCATGTGAGTTAGCAGGTCTGGTTTCAGGCTTCTAGGCCCACAAGGATAATGGAAATCATGAAATTACAAGTCCTAGCATGCTTAATGCTTTTGGCTGAAAACAAAGGGCTGGCTGAAAGTTCTCTCTAGAAAATGGCAGTTTAAAGTCATCTGGAATTCCATGTAATCAGGGACACCATGTTCCAGTCCAGATTTAACTTCTACATATTGTCATGTAAAACCTCAGCTCACTTCATTGAATCTGAATTCATCCAGAATGCATGGAGTTGAAAGATGAATGTCCTGGATTGGTACGTAAGGAACCAGATGTAAAGGAGTCCTCTAATCACCTTAGGTAATTTCACTGCTTTGCAAAACCGCTTATGAAGAGTTGGACTCTTCACATAGAATATTTAAAAAGCTATTAAGATGAAAAGCAACTAGCTAGACCTCTAAAGGGGGAAAAGCAAATAATAGAAAATTACAAATATTCCCTATTTCCGGCACGCCCATCTCTGATGAAAAATGTGGTGGATGTGCTTTGAAAGTTCTGTGCAAATAAGGTTACCAGGTGACTCAGTGTCATAAATGGCCCCATCCCAGGTTTTGGTTTAACAACCCAAAGCATTCTAAGCTTTATAATCCTGGCTCACTTCAGTGAAACCATGCTATCCACAAACCTGAAGACAAGATGAGTAGTATAGCTTTAGTGATGTGGAGCCATCTGATGACCTCATGTACAAAGAAGGAAGCACACAGAACACAAATGTAACGTCACAGCACCATACAGCGCATGGCTACTAGATGGCTCTTTGCTATCAAGGAACTGTGCCATTCCTAGTTCTTTCATTTAACAAATCACTGCTTTTCGGTACCTGAAGTCCTTTTTCGTAGATCAAGTGTAGACTTGTGTCTGGGTAGGTTGAATGGAGCACGAAGACCAGAAATCCCAGGTTTTCCTTTTCCAGGGGAGAGTAGAGCTTCTAGAACAGGTTTTACGTCTCTTAAACTATCGCAAGCCAGATTTCGAGCAGCTATTCTAATCCAGGTTTTTCCTCTGTATTCCTGTTCTTCTCATTTCACTTTATTATTGTAGGACAAATACTAAGAAGAAAAGCAAAAGCCAAAACTAGATAAGTTACTATCTAACACTAGAACGGCGGTAACTTGAGACCTCTGAAGACTCTAGACCACCACTTCCCAAATCAGAGACTTAAATCTGAAATGATCTGGCGATCGGGTTTTGAAAGTACATGGAAGGTTTTAATTGATTTAATCTTATCCACACATCACATCCAGAGTATTAGAATCACATCCATTGATAGCCATTATTCCAGGAACCCTCACCATTAAGATTACCAGATGGCACTATGTCATCAAGATATCAGGTCCCAATCATAGTCTTTCATTTAAATACCAGTTTATCTGCAACCGCTGGCTACCAGTAGTCCAGGTGCTGCCTAATCTCAATATGTGAACTGTCTGAGGTTCCACCCTGATTCGTACGATTGCCTCTGTCCATCACACGTCCTTGGTAGTCTCCAGCTTTCAGGCCACATCCTCTTGTCAAGCCTCCACATCTTCATGACACTCTCACTTGTGTGTTTCTACGAGGCGTTCCTGGCTTTTGTTTCCTGTTGTACTGTGAACTTCCCTGAGTGTTGATACGTGTAGCCCGTGCACATTTGAGATGTTTTTGTGCACTTTAGCAGGTATGCCTTTTGTTGGGGGACAATGAGACGCACCAGTACCAGTGTGCCTTTTTGCCACCTTCCTCTGTTTCTGGCGAGGGGCACATCTCATGCCCGCAATTCTTTTCACAATGGCACTTTTATGTGTGTATTGCATCCATTACATGTTGCCTTTGCAAATCTGCAATCCTTGTTTTGTCAATCTGTAACTTCAGTGTCGAGGACTCCTAGACGATTGTCATACATTGATGATATTGTCAGCACGAGTCTGTACTTTGCCTTTGCACATAGCTCTGCTTTCCTTCAGTCCTTTAGCATGCAGCACCTGCATGGATTCTACATTGATTGTCTTGCCCGCAACTGTGAATCCCTGGAGGTGTTTCCTAGGCTTATTTCTATGTAGGTGCTACAATGATGCTAATGGCTATGCGCCTGACATAGAACATTTAATCCTGTGTTGTTGCCCTTCTTCTGTATCCCCAATGAGTACTGTCAGTTGGGTTCTCCTCCCCAGGTCATATAGTACTGGAAATTGAAGTTACTCACTATCTCAGAATATTTGTTTACTTTTGTGATGTGCTGGCACTCTTCCATTAAAAGTATTGCACCAGTGCTGAGAAGTGCTGGCACGCTCCCATTAAAAGTATTTCTCCAGTGTTGAGAAGTGCTGGCACGATCCCATTAAAAGTACTGCACCAGTGCTGAGAAGTGCTGGCACTCTCACATTAAAACTATTGAGCCCTGCTGAGAAGAGCTGATATGCTCCCTTTCAAATTAAAGAAGTTTAGGTACCCGGTGCCTTACTGTACCTGCCCAAATGAAGACGTGATTTCATGATGTCTATCTGCAAAGTGACACCGTGTGATGTTTTGTGTTGGTGACATAAGGCAGCACTTAGTGCATTGTTTGGTCAGGCCTCAAACCCAAACTGTTATCCATAGACAAAGGTCCTCTCCTATTTAGAACAGTTACTTGAACCTAATTTGGAAGAATGGTCTCGATTTCAATACAAAATACTGTTAAAGGATAATTTCATGGCACACACACTCTCCCTCTCTCTGTTTGGAAAGACCTCAGAAATGTTGGTTCGTTCACAAAACAATGAGCTTTCTCTCACTTAATACCCCTACTAATCCGTATTCCTTTCCATTTTCACTGTTTGTGAAGCCCCTCTTGCACACCCTGCTTGTCCTATAATGTATTTAATCATTCTGTGCCAGCGTGATTGTGGAGAAGTCTGACGCTTACACTACTGACCAAGCTACACCCCTGTATGTACTCAGTGTAAGGGGGAGGTTCCTAACATTATCAAAAAAACTTTGATAAATTTATTGAGCCATTAACTTCCTCTAGATGATTAATTCCTGATGTGGTCGTAGAGAAAAAAAATGGTGGCTATACGCTGTGTATTGATCTTCAAGGCATACATGACAATGTATGATGGATGCCCAAGATCACTGAGCTAGAATAGGAGTTGGTGGTGTTTGTTACTTTTCTGCCCTCAACCTTAAGTGGGTATACCACCATTAATGCTACAAAGACATTTATTTCCTTTTATGGCTTTTAAAAATCAGAAGGGTGTTATATTTTTCTCTCTTGCTTATTGGCCGTGCTTCAGCATCTACCTTGTTTCAGTGCATAATGAGTGAGCTATTTAGTGGTATGTAAGAAGTACTTGCATTCCAAGACACAATCCTCATTTCTGACTAGGGCAACTTTGAATTCAAAAGAAGTCTGAGAGGTGCCCTAATTGGCCTAGAAGAATAATTAAAGGTATAATGAAAGGATACATTTTTGCTACGTCAAACTTGATTATTTAGGCTGCATGCTTTCAAAAGAAGGCATCAAACAAAAGCCAAAATTAGTTACAGCTATAAATGATGGCACATATCCATTTGGTCATAAATTGCTGGTGTCATTCAGGAGTCTTCTATGGATGTTATTCCAAGACTGTAGCTGGATTTCCAACGTAGACTGAACCTAGAGCTGTTGGAGAAATTGGTTCGTATTTGTAGGAAGGATCGGGATTGATTAATATTTTCAACTTGAAAGATCTTACTTTGCATGTATATGAGGCATCTCTTAAAAGTATGTACAACCCATATGCACTGCAGATGCTGGTGCTTATGGGCTTCACAATGTTGTTACCCCACCTGTGGGAAGTCAAGAACATGCCTTAGTATTACATAATAGACTCTGACCTAAACTGAATGCAACATCCCATAATTTAAAAAGCAACATTAGCTTGAAATTAGTTTAAATCTTTTTTGTCGCCTTGGTATTTTATAGTTGGCTGATGCCAAGAAACTAGTAAATGTGCTCACTAATTGTGGCACAGTTGTGAAAGCTACATTAGCATCACTTTAGTGCACTGTTCCAGTGGGTTGGCTGTAAGAGGGGATTGTCTACTGAGCCTCCACCTTCAAGTGGTTCGCACTGGGAATGAATTTTAAGAATGCATGGTGCAGTCATAGATGACATCAATTTTGGAACCGTTTTCGTGTCTGAAAAGCTATAGGAAGAAAGTCTGAAACAGGATAAAATGTCTAATATTGTTGAAGATTGGGCAAGAGAATGTTGTCAGCAACCAGAGCTACAGTCATTTTGAAAATGTCAAGCTATCTGTCTCAAGCGTAGAATGATTTCAAGCAAGCCAAGGTAGATTTAAGGCATTTCCTACTGCAGAATAGGTAGCAAACATGGGTGATCCAGGAATGGTCTTTCAGGGGGAAGGTTGTGTTCAGAGTATTGATGAACAGACATGGAGTTAGACATCAGGATGTGTTCTTGACTCCATCGGTGGGTCGAGCAGCACAATATTTGTGTAAAACATGTTCTTTCCTCCTCCTCCTCCTCCTCCCCCCCTCCCATCCCCACCCCCCACCAAAAGAACTTCAGTAGAAAACTGGATAGGAATTTGCTGGGCCAGTTCGAATTTGTGCTTTGGGAACAAAATATTTGTGATCTTCGACAGTGATTTAATGGGTAGCCATTGTCAGGCAGAGAGCACCTACACTTCTTTAATTTAATTTAAAAGTGTTTTTCCATGGGCAGCAGTGACAAGTTGTTTGATTGTTACACAGATCATAAATTATGTTATGGTCATTTGATGGGCACGACATTAATCATGCACCCACTTATTGGCTAGCATCACGTAGAAGGTTGATAAGACTGTTAAAGGTAAGTTTTGCAGTAATTGAGGCAAATTGTTCTAGATGGTTGACACCCATAAGGAGCCTTATCAAGCAAGGAAAGGAGGGCTGTGGTCGTAGGACGGCAACAAAGTTTGTGCAGTAACTGAAAAGATTGAAGCTCTCTATTGATCAATTCACATTTGTGTGCTTTCCAAATTAGCTTTTTTTCACTCCACCGATGACTTCTAGTGTCCCATTCTGACCCTTTTGCCCGTCAGACATTGATCTGTGCGAACGACATTCCAAGCTCTACTAAAGTGGTTAAAATCTTCCAGAGAGCTGATAAACATATTATTGTTTACCTTGTGGGCTTATTTAATTTTTTAACATTGACTGTGGGCAACTGCCTAAGCGGAAATAAAATAAGGTGATATTTGTTTCATTTCAAGAGTCCCATATTAATGCTGGTTCCTCACTAGTTGTTTCACATACCGACTTGAAATTTAGTCTCATCATGATTACTCACTTGTCTGATTGGCTTTGACTTCAGGACATCTCTGTGGGGTGGAAGGGCAGTAGCAGATTTCTTTTCTGGTGAGTGTTAACGGGCAAGTGGTCGGAGGACGTGCCAATGTTGTGTGAACACTCAATTATACTTGATTGAAACTCAACAGACTTAGACGTAAAATCAGATTGTAGGCAGGTTTGCGGTCTAGTTTGTCCGCCAGTATTTTGTGGTCACAAATTACAGTGATTTTGTGGTCTGACATGGTCAGATATAATAGAAGTGTCAGGAATTTTACGCCATATCCTGGTATTCTGTAAATTGTTGTATTGACCAATGAGATATACAAGTTTGGCAAGCACCTTGCGAACATACGTTCAAATCTGAAATAGGGGAACCAGGAATTTCAGTGCAAATCTAGTTACTGGGTGCATCACTGCTGCCTTAGCCCCTCTCCAAACGTGTTTTGTGTAAAAATGGAAAGGGAGGAGAGGCCATGCAAAATGGCGATACGACCAGCTTGAACCGTACATAGTTTTATCATTTTTTATATGTATGTGGTCTAACTTCAAGTGTTTCAAAGTGGTTGGTGCTAAACTACGCCACTATTACGAGGATCAGAATTGAGCCTTTAAGGGGGAGCAAAATTCCCCGAGGTGGCACTGCAGAGCTCGAGCAGGGCTTTCTTGGCAAAGGTGGCGCTGCTCAGTATTCTGCTGTACAGTGGTGTGAATAAGACACAATAAGCCAAGGGCGGGACTTTGCTGTGAGCAGCCCCCAGGATACGAGCCCAGGCCAAGTCCCATAAGGCCCCCATCTGGAGTGGCACTGCCTTTCAGGGTATGAATAGACTGGGGACCGGGGACCTTGCCAAGTATGTGATGTAACTGTGGAAGAAAAAAAGACATAGCATGCAGGAGAGGGGAGGAATGGGGATACAGGCCAGGAGTCCACAATGGGCACTGGTGGGCGTGCCAGTGTGCGGCTCCAAATAGAACCCCTTCAGCAAGTAACAAGAAGTCTCCGGCATGGTGATTAACTGCCAAGAGCAACCAATCACTCTATAGGGAAAACTGGAAATGTCCTCCAAAACCATTAGGGTGGAGGAAAAGTTGGTCATGCCCAGAAGAACTACCTCCTGAAGACTAGCAAGGTTGGGTGCTAGTTAGCTGCGTGTCTCGCTAATTCAGTTGCTTTTCAACTTGACATGCAGTTGACTCTGCCCCAATCCAACCGGCTATGTTATTCAGATTTGTATACTAATAGCTACCACCGATACTGAATGCAGATCAGGATGGTTTTTTGATGCTGGTAGTGGAATGTGTGACCACTGCTAAATTTTAAAATTATTTGTGTAAGTTAATATAAAAGTAAAATCATGTCTACTTAGACTATTGTTGTGGCGTTTTAGCCATATGAGCTGGTGCGCCAAGTACCTTTAATGTTTTTTTCTCAACTTTGGAGGTTTGGGGCACAGCATTAGGGGTTAAATGCTATTGATGAGCTAATATGGAGTGTTCTGTATAAATGCCACAATCTAGTTCAAGCATCTTATAATGCATTGTTATGGGCCTGTAGTGTGTTAAGTTTATACTTAGCCAAGACCTTTTGATGTCATTAGAAGTACTTACTGATAGAGACTTTTAGCCAACCCTCTACATCTAGCATAGGGCAGTTGGTCAGCCTACTTCAGGCATTGGCTAAGTTCACTTTGATTGATGGGATTCTGCTCTTTCACAATGAGCTCATCCGCACACAAAGTAGTTCCCTTAAGTGCCATGGACAACTATGCCAATGTGTACATTTCGAAACCAAAAATATTTTTGCTTTCAGACAGTCTTTTTATTTTATATTAGCGAGGGCTAGGCAGCGCCACTAAAAGTTTTACAAAAACCATAGCAAACAAAACAAGGATTGACAAAGTCAAAAGGCTGTCAGCAAACGCCGGATCTATTGTCTTTAGTGTAATGTGGGTATGGTGCATGATGGTACTGCAGATTTTACCCATTCATACTCCAGTGCCGAGATGTGCACATTATGGTAAGAGTTGTCTGTCCAGCTTGTGGACACAGGAGTATGATCATTTGTAAGTGATCTTCGAATTATGGTGTGTAGTGTATTTTTGGTGTATGTGATGTTCGATGAAGGCCTTCTTTATGGGTACTGTAGTTGGTTTGGACACATCTGGTGAAGCCTGTGCTATCTGAGAGGATGATTCTTGGGCCTTAATGATTCGTGTATCAAAAATGTCACCATTCTAAAGGTTATAAGTAGTAGAGCTGAGGCACGTGGCTTTGTTCCAACTACCACTGACTGTTTATAACTCTGCTTTTTTTTCTAGGGGCCTGGACGATTCCTGCACCACTGGGCAGAAGGCTGTATTCTGCACCCCTTGGTAAGTATGAACAACATCTTTCTGCATTCATACGCACAAGGATGTGGTTCATAGGTAAAAAGTGTGATGTGACTCAATGAACCCGTAGGGCAGAGCATTTTCTACTAGAAATGTCAAAGCAAAGGGGAAGATCCTGGGTTCCTTACCTGAAGTCCAGATAAAGTGAGCTCTGGGTGTAGTAAACTTTAGCTAAGTTGACCTCTGAATAAGATGCACTCCTTCACTCCACTTATGGCTACTGTTTTCTACCTTACCCCGGAGCATGAAGGTCAATTTTTCTTGCTTTCATTAGGGCTGATAACACTTGCTACATCACTCAAGACAACTATGGATAAGGTGAGCTCCATCTGGGGTCATATTAAATAATGGTAAGGCCTACTTAACTTGAATTCTCAGTAAATGGAGGTTCAGTATGGCAAGCTAGATGTAAACTGAGCTTAGGCTAAGGGGAGCTCTGCGTGGGGTGATTTCTAGTTAAGGTAAGGTGCAATTAACGTGAATTTCGATTAAGGTGAGGTCTATTCAAGGCAAATTTCAAGAAAATGGAGCTTCGCATAAGACTAACGCTGATAAGGTGTGCTCAAGATAGGCCTACTTCAGTCACCTAAGTTATGATATAGGTGAAATGAGATACAGGCTTAGGGAGTTCCAGGTAATATGATCCAAAGGTAACTTAAGTTTTGGTTACAGCACTTACCTTTGCTTAAGATAAGCAGTTGGTACGGTGAGATCCACACAGGAAGAGCCCCACTTTGTCTCCTCTCAGTATGATGTTCTCTAGCAAAGATGGGCTGTAGGTAAGGTGAGCTTTTTTTAAGGCGAGTTATGGGATAGGTAAGATTTAGTTAAATGCTTCAATTAAGGGGAGATCCAATAAATGTGAACTCTGGCCAGGGAAATCTGTGCCAATCTCGAGGTAAGGTGTGGTCCAGGCAAAGCAAGCTCTGGTTAAGTTGTGCTAAGGATAAGGGGAGACCTACAGAACGTGGGCTTCGGGTTAGACTGTCTCAGCGTTCTCCAGCTTCCTGTAAGACAGAGGATTTAGGAGAATTTCAATTAAGCACGCTTCAGGACAGGTGGGCTCCAGATAAAGTGGCACTAGGCCCGGTGGGCTTTGGTTTGAGCTGGCTCTGGAGGTCCAGATTTTGTGGATTCCAGGTAGGGTGACTGCCAGGTAAGGCAAGCTCCAGGTAATACGGGCAGCAAGTAAAACAGGCAAGGGGATAGGTGAACATCAAAAAACAAGCTTCAGATAAAGCAAGTTCTAATTTATGCAATCTCTAGGTAAAGTGTCTTCAAGTTTAGGAGGCATCGAAGATAGTTGGGCTCCATGTTGGTGGTTGTTGCTTAGTTAGGTGCTATTTCAGAAGAGGTTTTATATATGGGTGATATGATACAGGAATGGCTGCCTCCTGGTAAAAGCTACTCCAGAATATTAGTTTCTTCTGAGTCAGGTGGACTCCAGGCAAGAAGATCACCAGGCAAGTTTAGTTTCGGGTAAGGTTAATCAAATTAAAAACAGCTCCAGGAAAGGTAATCCATATCCCATACAAGGCTGATGAACAGTTTAATGTTTTTCATATAGATCTAGACTGGTGTAGCACATCGCAGCTTAAGAGCTGTTTGCACCCCATCACTTGGCGCCTCAAATCAGATGTCAGAAAGAACGTCCACAATTTTCCCATCTGATCGGAAGGAACGGGATGCTGTGCAGTGTTGTCCTGTAACCACCAATATTGCACTCGTCCCGGCCTCCCGCACTGCTGGGCTTCTCTGCAACCAGTGTTCAAGACCCCAAACCATGAATGGAACGGAGTACGCTTTAGTCCTGTCTGGACAGTCTCAGCAAGCTCCTCCAACAGTCTTCCAATGTCAGAGGTATTTTGCATGATGCTATTCTGCATGGGTCCAAGCTGTGATAAAACACAAGCAACAGCTTCTCTCCGCTCACACCATCTCGGAGTGCTCGCACTTCCTTTCATTCTAAGGTTGGGAGAGCTGTAATCTGCGTGACTCTGTTGGATGGCATTGCACTCGTCCCGGCCGGAGTCAGAAGGGGTTCGGCAACTACAGCAAGTATTTAACACTTACTCCAGCACTTCTGCCATCGGTGCAGACACACATCACCTCAAAACTACCCATAGGTGGAAAAGTCATCAATTTGAGTTGGTCATTGGTGAAGGTTTTCAGGAGAGGAAAGAGTCTGAATTTGCAAGGAGACCAAGGAAAAGGAGCAAGATCATGCCTGTCCTTAACCTACAAAATTTATTTCCAAGTGCAGGTGTCCTCATCAATCTTTGCAGGCGCAGGGTATAAGTCAGGAAGGGGCGCAGGCAAGAACCTGTTGGTGGATTGCAATTTTTCAGGGAATTCTGGAGGATTCAGTGAAGGAAACAATGTCTAGACTTTTCTTTGGTGACAAAATCCAGATGTCTTGTGTAAGTATATGGAAAAGCAAAAGCAGAAGGTAACATCATTTCAAAAACCCTACCACTGTCAAACATAAGAGCTAGGCCAGCCAGGTTATTCAGAGTTTGGCAGATGCAGGACTTTAGATTTAAAAAATGGTGGCTGTTCTATCCAAATAAACATGACCGCAGAGTGGATAGGACATAAATAACCCAGTACCTAGGTGCAGGTAAAGGCAGGAAATGGGCCGACCCGATGGCTCGAGGGTTTTTACCCACAGTATTTTCTACAAATGTGTGAAAATCAGGAGTGTATAAGAGCATATCAAAGTATAATTTGCAGAGCCCGCTTTTGGTATTTGCCCCTTTCATGAAGATACAACAGCGGGTGTGAGACTCCTCATCGGGTTCCATGTCACGATTGGTGAAACTCCAAAAATGTAATAAAGCAGTTTTACTACTGTCTTACTATATTCGAGGTTTTTTTTAATGTGATCAATGTCGTATTTTCTATTCTTTTAGACATATATATTTCTTTGTTTTACGTTTGAGCTAACCCACGTTTATCATTCTTGTGCTTAATGTCGGCATCCTATACAAAAGCAAATTTACTTCAATAAGCATTACTGTTGGCTAAGTAGCATAGCTCTTGAAGAAACAAATATTTACTGACGAATATGTTATTTTCTAATGATTTTTTTTTAACTCAGCTAAGCATTTTGCAAGATGAATACTGCAACTATTCACCAAGATTCACCCAGTCGAGCAGAGATTGAATTCCAAGCTTCCGTTCATCAACCGGGGCATCACTGTAACACATGGACAGTGGGAGAAGCCTAGATAGTCAAACCATAAGCTGAACACCCTGGTGCTTAATGTGTTCTCTGGTGTGACTGTAATCCATCTTTGAAGTATGAACCACACATGGATATCAAGTTGCCGATGATAGCCTAAGTGGCATCACACACACAACCTCCTACTGACATCACATGTTTGACCCTATGTTCCAGCCTTGGCAGCTCAATAAACTCATTGTTCCAGTGGAGCTAAGGTATAGGCCAGATTTCTGTTTATGTGCTGCTCCTTGTGCTTCTGTCATGACCGGAGACAAGGGCTAGTAGGGCTGTCGCAGAAGTACTAAAACTTAATTGACATTCATCGAACGACAAGCCTCCCTTTTATGCATCACAGTTTGTTTTTGGACGAGTATAGTCGGAAGAAAATAAAGTGTGATGTTATCACTCTGCAACTATGGGTTTTAATTTCCAAGGTAATGTTTTGCAAATATTTAATAGCAAATGTTGTACAAGCTTACTCAGGCAACTTGAGAGGAAGCGCCTTATGTGAGGGTCATTTGACCCAGAAGGAAATATTTTCATAACCACAGTAGTGCATTTTTGCAAACTACTCCAAACTAGAAGGACATTTTTAGAATTAACTGCATTTCTTATAAATAATTTGTGTAATCTTAATCCTATTCCTCCAATGCCTCTGGTTTCTTAGAGCTTTCATGTATGTTTCCTGATCTTTGGAAATTCAAGTTGTTTGGTTCTTTGATAGGGAAATTCTTTCCCATGTTGTTTCTTGGAAAGCTTCATTGTGCCTCTGCTTCCAGCATGTCCCATGCCATCGTCCCTTTTAGCTTCCCTGGAAGCAGTGGTCGCTCTTTATTGAGGAGAGCATCATTTGTTTCACATGCATTACACTCAGTAATCAATTAGTACTAACATTCCTACAATGTTATGCTTCCTCCAGTGCCCAAGGCTCTTTGCAACTCCACCATCATGTATTAATTGATTCACCCAGCTCCCACCATCCCAGCTCGGGGTGCTTCACTCTGGAAACCCTTGCCCATCTCGCAAGCCTGCAGACGATGATTTAGCAAAACACACTGTTAGTGCCTTCTCTACAAAGGAGACAAGTGTGAAAAAATGGCTGAGTATCATAGTCTTTGCTCGCACCAAAGCTTAAAACGGGTTCCCTTCCCTAAACCAGAAATGCTTGCCACTTGTAGCTTGACTCCCTTAATTCATTCATTAGATTCTTTTCTATGCAAAAGAAAAGTCTTTTGAGTACTTAAAGTGGGTGCTTGAAGAGAAATATTAATACACTGAGGTTGACGGTTCATTTTCCGGACAATATGTGGAAAGCCTGCTCCGTCTAATGATGCTTCTTTTGTACTGTATTTAAGTTGATTAGGGGGAAGTCTTTGAATAGAGAGTCTTTGATTTTTAATTGTATGCCCTCACCTTGGATGTTCAAGGTTAAATCCCGGATTCACTGGACCACATTTGGTGCTGATTTCGGACTCTTAACGTGAAAAATCTTGCAAGTTCTTCTGATCCTTCTAAAAACTAAGTCAATGTCAGCTGACTGCTGGGAACAAGTCACCGTGGTCATGGGAGCAGTCCAGTTTGCCTAAATTACATATAAGTGATAGACAACACTCGAATTATGCACAAAGACTACCCTGCCAATAGTCCTGAACCTCAACCGCATAGTAGAGCTATTTTGAAAGAACAATGTATGCAAACCACTAATCCCAATCTACCAGTATCCCTGGGGAGGAAGAAGGGTGCCCAGCTTCTGAGAAATATATGTTTCTTGTATATATTAGAAAGCCATCAAGTAAAACTTTTGAAAGGTCTATCTGTGACTGCTGAGGCTAGTACGACTCTTCTTAACTTAATGGCCTACCTCAAAACCAAGTATCTGTTGTGTTTTATAGCTCTCTGTCCTGAGTGGTGTATGCACATTTCTGCAGAACTGCTGAGATCACTAACAAAGACCCCAAAGGCCCTGCGTTCGTCTTCCTATGCTCATGCAACCAAATGACTAGTTTCTATCCTAGAGCAGATGGTAAATGCAGCTCAGCATTTCATACTGCCTCTCTGCCTGCATGAATGAACTCCCATCTATGATCTTCATTAGTGCTACACTAATATCTCCATCCCAAAAACAACTGCCCTGTTTCCCACACCACTTTACATTTCTCAATAGCTGAGCATGCAGATTACGTTGCAGTTGACACCAACTGATTCAGAGCATATAGAAGTGTGCCCAAGATATCTAAATTTGATATCCTCTATTTGTCACGGTGTGCCTTTCCACTTTTCATATATTTATTCTTTGAGAATGCGAAATAAAATCTGTTTTGGAGTCTAACAGCACATCAACGTTTCTTCACTATCTCCATCAATATAAATATATATTAGATCTTTCTTACGTGCATGAGCTTAAATTATTCCCTAATGTTAGCCAGGGAAACCTTTCCGACTGGTGTTGATGAATAATTCATGCATGTGAATCAACGATACTAATACTGAAGGGCAGTAGTTGCAGATAGGTAATTCTTTTCAGATGTACATTCCCTACCACCGGTTATTTTGAATTTGTAGTCCTAGTTAGTTAGAATAATTCATCTGTAATATATAAGGGAGTAACAAACTATTGAAAACCTACACCAGCCCTACCTCACTTTGCCCAGTCATTTTCCAGTCCTATGGTGGACAAGAAGCTCTTCACCCCACGTAGCCCGGAGGCCCATGTGACAGTGAAAACCCAGCATAAGCATTGATGAAGTAAACGCTGAGCCACTAAACAGCTCAAACTGCAGTTTCAAAACCCCACCCAAACATTTCACTTACTCGAGAAAGAAAACGCAATAATGGGAGTTTTCAGGCAAATTTCAATATGTATCTTCTTGTTGATTTGAAAGTAACAACAGCCATTTTTCTTACTTCTGGGTTTGGAAAGACATGCGTTTCAGGAGGAGGAAGGAAGGGAGCGGACGTGAAAGTAGAAGGGGGATGAAGGTGACAATAAGTCAAACAGTGAAGGTACAATTGAGGTAAATGAGTAAGAACGTTGTTCTGGAAGTTGGGAAAAAGGGAAAAGAGGAGGATGGCTAAAAAAAAAGAGGGAGAAGTAGAAAAACAGAACTTGGAGGATTTCTGTTAGGACATAAGGTAAGAATACTGATGTATGAAAACTTCGGAAGTGAACTTAGGAATATTATGTGGGTTTAATAAAGACAATTGCTGGAAACTAAATGGAGTAGAAAGGAAATCCGGTTGAGAGGAACTGTTTCCTGTATGTGGTGCCAACACAGTGTTCCTGTGGAAAAATGCACCCCCTCGTATGTCAGGAGGTGGAGTGCACTGCACATACTTCCAAGAAAAAACTCTTCAGGACTGGATTGTTCCCCAGTCTCATGGAACAGACAGGAACACTGCAGTTTTTGAACATTGACTAGTGTCCGGGTTCCTTAGGTTCGATGAACCTTTCAGCTATTTTAGCATGTTTGGCTCTAAGAAGAGCAAGGTCCTTCGCGCACTTGGACAATATTGGCAGACTTGGAACATAAACGCAGCCTGGGAGAAAATAAGGCAAAAGGCTGGTCGCAGTGTATAGGCAGTCGCTTGTAACAGTAGTCGCACAGAGAATTGTTCTGTGATGCAAAGACAGGGGCACACTGCACTGATGAGTCTTTATCCGGAATGCTGTTCCAGTGTGCGCCTTTCTTGCAGAAATAATAAGAGGAGATATCTGCCTTGCTTGGATCTGGGGGCGCCAACCGTCTCGCATACTGCTAGGACAGTTTCATGGGGGTTCCAGGCTTTACTCCTTCCCCTCCATCAGGAATCTGCGGTAAGGTTCAAAGTCCTCTGGAATAGTGTCTGTAAAGGGCAGAAAAAAAATAAACAATTTGGAAAAAAAAGATTGTTTTGAAATTGCCTATGTGATACCTGGAATACAGTGGTCTCTGACGAAGGAAGTTACATTATTTCCTGGGTTTCATGAGGGAGGCTCAAAGGTCTCTTCAAAACATGTCTTCCTAGTCATCCCACAGGTTGTCAGACACCTACGTCTGGGAGGGTCTAATTAGAAATCAGAAGACTGAGACCTTCTGAAACTGTTCTCAGAGTGCTGCTTTGCTGGAAGAATCCTAGTATGTTACTGCATTCTTCAACAGTTTTCAAAACTACTGAGTTACAATGTTATAATTCGCCACCATTACTAATAATGACTGGATTGCTTCACTGTTTCCTGAAACAAATTATCCCGATTAACCCTTCCTTTTAAGTGTCACGGTGCACAGTACTGTAGTGTCAGTGCCACCTGATTTATTGGTAATAACTTACATCTCACATGCTTGTCCTAACAGATCCCTCAGCCCCGTACGAATCCATTTTCAAGACAATTGTGTATAAAAATCCCTAAAACATCTTCAAAGATAAAGGAACACAAGGTGATCAGGGTACTCTCATCTCATCACCACAACTCCTTTCATCGCTAGATAGTGCAGGAACAACAATGATCTCACCACTGCTGTGGTAGTGAAGAGGAGAACATTGTCCTCCCATTGCAACGCCAGTATGGCGGGAGTTACAGATGTTCTCACCTTTGATCTACTACTGCAGGGTGTGAGAGGGCTCTCACTATTCAACTGTTACCATAGGGCCTAATAGCACTCCAAGCGCTGCACCAGTACTCAAGGGGGAAAAGGACTCTCATTGATACGCTTGGACAGTAATGAATGAAGGACGCTCACCGTTACACCGGTACTTCAGGTTGGACCAAATTATATTCTCTTGAGAGAAGCAGAAGACCCCCAGGCGTCCACCCCGCATGCTGCTGTCAATAACCACTCCAGAGTCGGCCACCAGCACCGGCCCCTCATACAGCTTCACTCTGTGGGGATGAGAAAGAAAACGTAAGCCCAGCAAACAACACATGTACAGTCAAAGGGCCACAAAAAGTGAGCAGGCAGAAAAAGTGAAGCAGGTATACAGCCTGATCATGACCGGAGAGGAGACTAAAGACCAAGAGACAGTGCTGGAGTACAGAGAAAGGACAGGTGGAGAAGCGGAGGGAGAAAAGACAGATGCATATCTAGGAAATAATGCTACAGGAGAAACAGTTACATGAGCTGGGGATAGATCCCAAGGTGATGGAAACTTGGAGAGACAACGAGTGAGGGAGACAGCAAAAGTAGGAAAATAACACAGGGTACAGGAAACAAGAGAGATGTGATGCCCAGGACACAATCTTGGCTTGCAATCACATCAAAAACCGAGAAAGGAAAAAGTGCTGCCAGACCCCCAGCTTAGTGGAGTCCTAAGGAACTTAAGTTAAGGAGTAAAATGACATTTTTGGCTAGAAAGACCAAAGAAGATGAAATACGAAACCCAGGATGTTGTGCACACGTACAAATATACCACAGGCAGAGAGGAGTAAAGAGATAGATAAATCCTAGGGTTCAGTACACAAACACATGGAGAAGAGGCACCGCGACTGCAAGATTTGGAAATCCCAACATGGCTTGGAAAAGATGAATGCAATGCCTTCTGTGTTCTGACTCCCGTAAATCTGCAAGTCCCAGTGCAGATATTTACTATTTCCAGCTGTTCTGGAAAGCGGTCCATCCAAAGTCTATGAAAAGACCTTATCTAAAGATGGTTACTTTTCCCCCCTCGTGCCTGACATGCACCGAGCCACAGTACAAACCTCTACTGTGTCCTAAGCACCAGGGATCAACTGCTCTCCATCTTAGTTGTCCACAGCCTGAGGCTTGCAGCTATGTGTCATCACTCGCCAGCTCACAGTTCAGTGTTGGGGACCTCTGCAACACATATCTGACACTGCCTTCCGCAGTCAGAGACATCTTTGCAGCTCCACTACCAAAGGCAGCAGCCCTAGACTTGCTATTCTCTGCCAGATACCCTTTATCCACACTCAAATGTGCCTCGAATACTTGTCTTCACCTTCACACTCTGCACAGCACATTCAGACAGGTATCAATGCTGCCTTCCTGTGTCCAGATTTGTGATGAGATGTTTTTAATTCTAATAGAAAAGGATAGCTTGGAGTTCCAACCTTGGAATGCTTTCTTTCCCCTAACAAAACAGATCGTAACAGAAGGATATACAGCTATAACTGAGATGGAGGCACTCATAGGAGTACAATCTGTAACCCCAGTCCAAGATTGAGAATTACTAATTTTGGGCCTGCATGAGCAGCTCAGTAAAGGATCCAGATTTAAAGAGGAGTAAACCCTATTTTGGTGTGTCATAATTCCTGTGTAGAACTTGTCTTTATTCGTCTACTTGCACCAAGTCGCTTGTTTCTCTCCTATTATGCTGTCTATTCCGTCCATGGATTATTCCATGTATTACTTTTTCATTTCCCACTGCCCTCAATTTAGTTTTGAAAGGTTTTGTACTTTCTAATCTGTGTTTTTTTTGCCCCAGAGGGTGCTAGTTCTATTTCCAAAAGTCTCCTGAGATGTTTGTTATTTACTCTCTTCCAGCCAGCTGTCTACTTGTTTACATATGCACAATGGCATGGTCAGGAACGGTGCAACGTTTTCTGCATTACAAGCAAAATATAATTTTACAGCTGGAGCACTCTACATTCACTAATAAAAATTACTTTTTTGCATTGTTCTTGTAATTTAGCAACATCTACTGCTGCATTATTTTATTGCTGCGCTGGTCCTGGGCAGAGTGGCATCAATTCATCGTCACTATTATCATACTTTATTTGTGAGCAAAGAGAACCACTGACAATACCTGGGTATGTGACAAGTGGAACTGGTGGTAGCTGACTGATAGATCAGGCATCTGGCCTTGTAGCCTGCGTCCTGGTGCAGAAGCTGCAACCCGACACTCAACATGTAGAGTGTAACCAGTCCCCATAACTGTAACCCTTACCTACTTGAGGGTATGTACTTTGTGTCGTGGCTGTGTTACATGTTGTGAATGGTATCTACAGAGCACATGGCATCTGTGGTCGTTTCGATGCAGGCTACCTTCATCATCTATGGACAGTACAAAGTGCACGTCCCTTGCTCCGAATTTGAAACCTGAGACTGTAGCTCCCTTGAGGGCTGGAGAACGGTCTGCATCATTTCTCTGTTAAAGTAGTTTTCTCCCCCTCTACCTGAAACCTGCCCTTCCCTTCTTCTGAGTTGTTTACTGCATAACTAGGCTTATGAACCAGGCTGCCTGGATCTTTCGGCAGCTTGAAACCAGCCCTTCCCATGCATGCCTTTTAGAAAAACCTTGGAAAGCTGTAGACATAGGAAAAGGTGCACTACCTCCAGTTTACAGATTGAGAACATTTCAGTAAGTTTGCACTTTGTTTTAACTCCTCGCAGTGCAACAAAGTAGGATAAAGGTTGGAGTCCCAGAACCAGCACTGCGTTTTTCTCTGAATTTTAAGGAGGAGACTGCTTGCACCAGCACAAAGAGATACTTTTGCAGTGATGGGGCCCATTTGCTTCTGTATTCCCTTTAATAACGGAACAAGTACTAGAGTCTAAAAGAAGCCCTACAGCTGAGCCCAAACTTTAAGGGAAAGAAAGCCGAAATGCCCAGAGAGTGAGGGGAGTCGTCCCTGACAAAGAGCAAAGTGATTAAAGAATGCGTGGAGGGCTCCTCCAGGAGTTGAATGGCTCAGGGGATATGAGAACCCTGAAGCCAGCAGGTGAAAATTTCCACAAGAAGTTTCTGCAGGATGAGTGTTAAGGAGCTGCACCGACTCATCACAGGATTGGAAGGGTCCACCGAACTGCATGGGACTTGCCACACTCGCATGGAGCCGTGTCTGCCCAAAGAGGGACACACAGATATTTCCTCCACATCCCAGGCCTTTGGATATTCAGTATTCCTGAATGCGCGATATTACAAAAATTAAAACTGTGGCTGCCAGCTGACACTAAAGCCCGGTACGTGCCACAGGCAATCAGAAATCTTGTCCAAGAGAGCCCAGTTACGAGATACAGACCAATGACGTGTTGTACCTAAGGGACATTGGGGGCCAGATGTATGAAAGGGTTTTACCCATTCTGTGTCTATGGGGAAATGTGTTTGTACATATGGCCCATTGTCCCTAGCCTCGCTGTCTAGCACCCAGGCCTCTTGTAGAGGCCGAAAAACAGCTCACTCTCTAATCAGTTCCCACAGTTGTGCCAAGTATCCCAGAACCTCTGGCTACTGGATTCTCATTAACAGAGGCTTGGTAAGAACTGACCTTTGAAATCCAGAAGTAATAATCTGGACGCAGGTAAGATCCCTGTACCACTTTAGAGCTAAGTTGTTCTGGTATTCTGGCTTTGTGCTTTTTTAGGTCAAACTATGCCGTACTGGCTCAAACTCACTGTTGTAGCTCATCATACACCAAAGGCTATCAAGAAGCCGGGGCTGGAGGTGCAGATATACTCATCTTCATACATTACCTTGCAGCTCCCCCCACTGACTGTCGACAAGTAAACAAGTGATAGTAAACTTAGTCTTTAAGTCAACTGAGAACACCTGATATTCCTTCAACAGTTTACTGGTTACAACATATGTGGTAAGGTTTTATAAATAGTACTGGGTGCTGGTTGCATAAACACCGTAAAAGTGTTTGAGGTCCTATCTCATTCCCAGAAGCTGCTGGCACTTTTAGGTTTTTGACGTACAACATATTTTAACTGCCCTATTTTACTTACCTGCAAATAAAAAACTTTTTTCACAAGTGATATTTTTTACTGAATGTTCAGTTTCTTGTGTATTACTTACTGTGCACTTGCTTTAGGTGGGAAGTGGTTTAAGACTGACTGGTTGGGACAAGTGAGGTTTGCTTTGATCAACTACGTTTAGTTGAGGCAATTCCTTAGGTCTGGATAGCGGTATATGAGTTGTGTGTGTGTGACTGGAAGGGGATGGATATGCCACAAGGGTGATAAGGTGTTTGGTTATGTTGGTTGGATATGGTTGCGTGTGGATGGTTTGAGTTTGGTTGGCAAGTGATGAGGTGTATCTGGTTTAGTTCAATGCAGTTTGGCTGAGTTTTATTGAATCAGGATGAGTTGTTTTAGGATCAGATGGGTACTGGTGGGTGGGGATGGGTATGGTGAAATCTTCGGGTGGTTAGATTTGGTTACCATGTTAGGTTTGATGAGGTAGTGATCAGTTGGTCGAGTTTGGTTGGTGGTGATCGGTTTGGTCACTTGAAGTGTTCTATGGGGCGTGTGATTCACGTAGCCGGGGCCTTGAACCAGAGGTGCTTTCCATAACCTCCACCAGGGCCAATCAAATGAAGCCACCTTAAGATTCCATTAAGGGAAATGAAAGAATTAACCAAGGTTCCTTTGTACCTATCTAAAGTGCTTTTCAGTGCATTAAAAGCATGCCAGATGAATCTGGTGTATCGAATTAACGGTACAGAGGATTCGCCAGAGCCCGTTCAGTTTCTCTTCTCTATGCAGACAGGGTGTGCAAGCCCCTCCTCCGCCCTGCTGATTTGCTTTCAGAAGTTCTTATCAGTCCATTGCCCTACAGACCCCTCATCCCTCTCTAAATCCCTTCACCCCAGTTCCCTTCACATAATCACCACAGGCCCATTCTGACAGCCCTTTTTTCTGCAGGTATGGGCCACTGGACCTATCTTTTTTGCGGTTCTCCCTGAACCCCCTAGACCATGCCGTTTTTATTCATTTTCCTTCCTGCTACAACACCACAGACTCTATACGGTCTTCAGCTCAGTCAGTGCCCTGTCCTTATGGTCACTCACCTGTCCAAGATTTAAAAAATAAATTTTAAAAAATACCAGCTGATTCCACGAATTTAACAGCTGATATAACACACATTATGTCATCCTCTCCACATGTCACTGCTTCATTTACAGCAAATTAACATGGAAAGGCCCTAACCCCAACAATATGCCTTTTCCGAATCTATTTATATTTGTGACCCTCTCTATCACCCAAATAGCATCATTTAGCTGTGAGCCGAGGCCCGACACTTCGCCCCTCGCCCCCTCTGTGCCACACACCGCGAGAAGCGGGCACCGCAGCCCCCAGGCAGGACGGGCCCTGCGGCCTCTGCCTCTCCTGGCGCATGATCTCACCCCGCCGAGAAGGAAGGCTTGGAAGAGGGGCGCGCGGGGGCCCTGTCTTCGGATAATCCGGGCCGGTTCTCAGGCCCCGGCACCTGGCCCCAGCCCGAGTCCCATTCCGGCGCCTTTGTTCGCGCTCTTTGCATATGAAAGGCGCGTTGCTGGGGCCTGGCATTCCACCCGGGGATTGGGTTGCTATAGGGACCCAACAATGCCCGCCGAAGCCCCGGCTCTCAGCGCAGTCAACAAGCCTCCCAAACTATTCTTCGCCTCCGAACACGAGCTTCCCAGGCTCCGTGTGGGCCCTGCTCCCGCTTTTTTTCCCTGTTTGCTCGCCTCACTTTCCTCATTTTTGGGGTGAATTGTGCAGAGGGGCGGGAGATGGCTTTTGAAGGTGCTAAATGAAGCATGGGCCGAATGAGGTAATGCGCGCCACAGTCCCCTCCGCCTCGGTGAGGGCCCCCGGAGCGCCCGGAATGTCACCGCGGAAGCGAGAGAACATTCCCCGGCCCCATTTCAAAGCCTTACTGCGCTTGTTAAGGGGAGGCGGGCTGCGGGCCCCTTTGAAATGCCGCCACTCGTTAATTTTTTTTTCTTTCTTTTTATACGGTTTAATGGCCGGGAACCACCCACAGAGACACTTTACGCGTCCTTTGCCACTCAAACAGTACTGTGAATTTGTAGGCTTACTTGGTGGACGGAGGCTCGAGCGGGTAGTGTTGAAGTCGCAATTGTGAAGAAAAACGTCTTAAAACTCAGTCTATTAATACGAATGTACTTTCTCTAATTCTATACACGTTGCATTTATTTTGCCACTCATTTTAGCTTTGTCCAAGTGGCACAAATCTCAGCCTTCTGCTAATATAAAAACAGGTACATGTTTGATCAAAACAGTAATGATGCTTAAAATTCTTTTTAATTTCTGTTAATTTCATTAAGGCTAGTCTAGTAGTCCTAAACATACCGAGCTCTCAACTCTGCCATGTCCATTCGTGAGTATCTTACCCAGTTCAATTCATGTAGTCCATATAACAGAATAACCAGAACTAGAGATCCCAGAACGCAAAACATAAAGGTGCACCGGATGAGCTGTTCTAGCATGGACCTAGGAACCTCGAGGCCTCTGAACATAGCGGCATATGATATGTGCGCCTACAGTTGCAGCACACTATTATATCAGCAAGGCCACCCCAAGAAGCGAAGAACGGTAAAGTAGGGTTTCCATCTCACTCCATGCCAACAGAACACCATCTATCTCCCTGGCATCTGAATTCCATTTTTTATATGTTATGGTGATCTGATGCTTCAATCTAATTGGTTCACTCTAATCACATGAAGACTACATCTCACGCAATTTATTAGTTTGTAAAATAAATGTACAGGACAGAAAGCCTGGTGTTACGACGATATACTGTGAGATCAGGATAAATGCTTTACTGCGGCAAAGGAGCAGTAAGCAAAGTGATGTTTGGTCCCTTACACCGGAGGCCAGGGGTGGGTTCCCAGTTCAAGAAAACACTTTGGTGTGTGGCATGAAACATTCAGGACAAGCAGGTTAGCGGTTTCCAAGGTCTATGCACACGTAGCTCATTTAAAACTGTTCAACTTCACATTCTGGGACTTGTAGTCCTGTTAAACCCTTTATAAAATCAAGAATCAGTACAATAACGCAAAGCGTATATATTAACTCCATTTGCTACTCACACATGGACCTAGTAAACTTGAGAGCTCTTTGAACGGCTGTGATTTAGCAGTATAGCCATCTATCTACGATAAGTACAGTTGTTTACTGTGACCTGAAAATATACTTATCTCTTCAGAACTATGCATTTCACTCAAAGTAATAAATACGTTCCTGAGTCTGCATTAGGTTAATGTTAGAGAAATGAATACTAGAGGACTCCAAGTCACCAAAGACAGACACAGTGTTCCAGTGCTGAACTTTCCTTTACAACACTGTTTTTACGTGAGTTAATCCAATTGGTATAGTTGGCGAGCACAATGATTACAATTTTCAGAATACAACAGGGTTGTTAAAAGAAGGCCCAAGACTGGGCAACTATGTCCCTGGGGATATAAAGTCATGGAGTAATCTTATTTATAGGTCTTGTATTTGTACACTAATAATGTGAATGACCGGTCTCAAAAAATACAAATCTGAGAATAAATGTCTGGAAACCAGTCCATTTCGGCCTGATTCCGAACAATTACACAGCCTCTCTAGGTCAGCAATTAATGTACCTCAACTGGAAAATAGAACTAGTCGGGAATTAAACTCCTCGCACCTTCTAAAAGCAACTCTTGCCTTCAGACCAGATCCCTCCTTGTGACAGCAGCTCCAGATCAGACAATGCCTCATTCTGAAAGCACTTCTTGTCTCTCCTGGTCCTGGCAGCAGGCCTGCCTCCTCCCTCTGTCGCAATGCTCTACCAGGCTGCAGGTCTCCCAGGTCTTCATTCTTCTTGGCGGTCTCCCTGCTCTTTCCTTGTAACTGCATGTCCTCATCCTTCTCCTCTGAAGGAAACTAAAGGTCTCCCATCTCTTTCTGACTTCAGGTCTCCCTCCTCCTGAATGCAGGGTTTCCTTTTTCCTTTGGCCTGTAGGCCTCTCTGCTTCTTCCATCGGATGCAAGATTTCATGCTTCTGATTGAAGGTCTCCGTGCTCCTACCTTCTCATTGAAGATCTCTTTATTCCTCCAGTAGACGGCAGATCTCACTCCCTTCTTTCTGAATGTGGGTCCCTTCCTCTTTTCTTATTGCAATTCTGTCTGCTCCACCTTCTTACGATTCTGCTAATTTCTCTTCATTAATGGTCATTTACTCTGCCACATTTCTTCTCTTAATAATGGATATATATGCTGCAAAAAATGTGGGGCATCTCAATCACTCCCCATTTCTATTACCCTGATTTTGAGCCATGCCCTAAGATTGTAGTGCACTTGCAGTGACACTGCATTACATCACAAACATTTTTATAGGTTACTACTAGCCAAAGGTTGGTAGTAAAAAAAAGTGCGAATAAAAGTAGTGAAATGAGTGGTAATGATGATCCTGCTTGTCATTCCTGATGTATTTGCATACTACTGTAAAACCATGGTACTACTAAATGGTTATGCATTTACCACTTTTGTTATTACTACGGATTTCATGATTTCACATAAATATTGTCCTTACACTTAAAAAAGGGAAAACCTCACAACTTAAATCGGAATATGAAAACACCAAG
Organism: Pleurodeles waltl; assembly: GCF_031143425.1. Classification (NCBI taxonomy): domain Eukaryota; kingdom Metazoa; phylum Chordata; class Amphibia; order Caudata; family Salamandridae; genus Pleurodeles; species Pleurodeles waltl. The sequence continues at coordinate 662,716,971 of NC_090451.1, forward strand.
CTTTAAGGTGCGAGGACAGTTGGGGTGCCTCAGGCCATCTGATTCAAAATCAGCAAACTTATGGTTACACTGCTGGCGGCCCTGCTAGCAATTTTCCATTTGGCAACTATCTCTTTTGTAACAGTTTCTCCAGCTCTTATCACCCGCTCCACCATTGTGCAGATGTAACTAAGCAATTTAAAGAGGATGTGTCTTCAGTACTGGAGCCTTTTGTTTTGATCACATTGTTGCAGATATTAGAATTAAAAGGAAATCGCCATGTAACATGTGCCACCCTTGTCATGCATAAAATCCTCCTCCTGATCTAGTGTGGTTGATCTGCCGCCACGACTGACCGTTACTTCTGAAACACTTCACAGAAAGTATTATAGATTTTTAGTATTTAACACGTCTACAGTGCTCTCAATATGGCATGTTAGGGTGACTAGATATGTGGACAGTGATGATGAACCTCCTATTTGCGGTACATTTACAATGACCACATTTGCTTGTTGAAATTTTGCCAGCAGCGATGCACAATAGGCAGTTATCTTGCAAAGTGTTGTCCTCTATTTGGCTTTTCTGATTGCGGATTCAGCTACTTTGGCAGAGAACCTTCAGTAGACGGGCAGAGAACTATAAATATGTCTCATTTTCACCCATAACTTGGACTGTGGTCGTGATTCTCGTATTGGAGATATTCCTCCAACCAAATAATAATTCTAGCCCTTAGTCACCTCTAGGATCTTTGCCCTGCAGTCCTTCCATAGCAGCACGTTTCAATCTACTTGAATAAATATGCTACTTCGGTAGGTGTACATTCAAACAGAGTTATCTAAGGGATAGCTAGAATTCCATAAGCTCCAGTTGTTTAAAAAATATATTTTTATGTTTGACTTATTTTTTTCATTTATCTGTTTGGTACTTGTGAATTCTTGCGTTACTCTGTTACATTTTGTTGGGCCCTGCCCATCTTCTTCAGAGAGGAACATTCACTTGACCCACTTACAAACACTTAACAATGTTTCCTTCAGGCGCCATCTATTCCTGTTTTTTGCCAAACTGACTCAGCCTGATTGTGGCAGTGGGGAGAACTGACCAAATAGTTTGCTGTCTCGTACGACTTCCACAAAGGTAACCGAGGTTTGACTAAAATCCTTTGATATTCTCTTGCTCCCTTAATCCCACCCCACGCCCACACAAATGCTTCATGTCATAGAGATGCCCACCACAACTTCTGACCTGATGTAGCCCACCTGGGGCCTGTGCATAAGCTGCCAACGATATGAAGTCTTGTCCTTCCAGCCCACATTGCGAGGGTCCTTCCAGAGCAGTCGGGCCTGGTCCTGGGTGTGGCCCGTGTGCCACAGGGCATTACGAAGTTGTTCACCGGGACCCGTCTTAGATTTCACAGCCTGCAGGAGGCAGAGAAGAGACATTACTATGGTATGCTATATTATGCACTGTCATTGGCATTTGGAAGGCCACTGTCTTCCATTGCTATGGCACTTACTTTTCAACTGGTTCTGAGATTTTTATTGCAGTAGGCATTTTGTATTTTTTTTTTTAATCTAGCATTCCACAAAGCCTGACAGCCTTTATTGAACTGTCTAAATATGTTGCACCGCAAAGAGAAAAAAAAGGGAGCAGCTGAGGAACAATGTACAGCCACCAGGCCCTCGCAATAGCAATTTTACAAATTAAATAAATGAAATAACGTGGAGATGGACATGGAAGCAAGTGAAGAGGTGGGAAAAAGCAGGTGAAAAGTGAGGAAGTAAGAAGCAAAGACCAAGAAGATAGTGATGAAAGTCATGTTCTCCAATGGAGAGCTAAAATAAAAACCCAAAAATTGTCTCCTCATCGCAGCAGTGGAAAAATCCTTTCAGAAACAGTGTAAAGAGGAAACGTTCCAGACAGTTACAACAAGAGGGAGGAGAGTAGTAAAAAACAGAACAGGCAAGAAAGCCATCTAATCACGAGCAAGAGGAAGACTGAAAGCCCACTCAATCCATTCTGTATTGCAGACAATAGTATTGTGGACAGTGGGTCATCAACAACAGATAGCTTGTCTGTAGCCAAGGCCTAAAAATCAGAACTGGCCTCACACATACCGAGGCTGTGGACAGGGCCTCACCACTAGGTGTAGATAAAAGACCTTTTTTAAAATCTTTCCTTCAGAACATATTTTTTTATTCACAAGGTGGAAGTCAGAGTGCAGCGCCACAAACATTTTTTGACCAGAGCCATTCAAAAGCTTTTCAAAGGACTGTACTGATTTTAATGTATGTAGAATATTCTGTCTAAAGTGTATTGCTGGATATTGTGCATATGGCATAAGATTAAAGATCTGTGCTGTTCTGAGCTTTATGCCACTACCTGGTACATCTGTACTTTGCTGGATTTCTGAGCAGTGTTCTGTCTGATGTGTTCTTTTGAGAGTTTATGCATCTCATCCGTACACAGAATTGTCCTGCAAAAGTAGGAGTATAGATGGGGATCAACTACACAAGGAAATGAGGGGCACGGGATCTACTGGTCAGTAATGACAAGAGTTAGGCAAGGAGAAAGTATATAGTGCTCATGGAAGACAGAGGATAAGGTATGGAAGGCGTGTATTGCTGGATAGGAAATTAGTTACGTTACTGTCTGTAACTCCAGTTCTCCAGCCTTGGTATATTTCATATATTCACATGCTTAACTCATTCCCCGTCGTCAGGCTTGGAAACTCCCAACATGACGACGAGGAATGATTGAAACATGTGAGTGCATGAAAGATCAAATGCTAGAGAATTGGGAGAAATAATAACAGTTCATAAGCGTTTAGTGCAGAGACGATCGGAGCAGTAAGGGAGACACCTGATTTAAAATATTGAGAAGAGGGGTGTAATGACCTGCTGGTATGAGAGGTGAGCAGGAATTGCCTTGATGTGAAGAGACCACGAACTTCTAGCAAAAAACTGCTAAACACACTGCCTGGCTGAAGGACAATCAGGACTTGCAAGGAAAGAGAGTTGGCCACACACCCTATTTTCCTAACCTTTGTCAGCCGCAGGATCTCCCCAGCCCATTTATTTATTTTCAGTGTTACCTGGAAGTCACTAAAGAGTGCTAGTACACCAGGTGGGCGCTGAGCTGGCAGAAAGGTGAGTTGACTGGCAGAGTATGGCAAACTGGTGGGTGCCGGGCGGTCTAGGGTGTGATGAGTGTTTCAGTTCTCCGGCTTAAAAATGTGGAGGCATTGATACAGCTGCCAGCACTAAGCGCTATAAGGAACTAGTAAGATGCCTATTTTTGAAGGCATAAGAGAGCTATACAAGACATTTGCTTTCCGTGTCCTGAATTGCGAGTGTGAAGGAAGGTGGGCTCAGCTGTGCTCGGCTGCTCTGGGCGTTATCTACAGTCCATTTCCTAGTCCCGAAAGTTCTTCCTCACAGACGGGTGGTTGAGTGGAAGCTGAGCAGGGCCTCAGACTACGGATCCTTTCAGAGGCCTGGTATCAGCTCTGAATTCTACGGTTGTAATGGTATAAGTGAGGAAGCAGGGGACCTTGCCAAGCTGAGTGAAGAAAGCTTCCATGGTAATTATTCACAAATGCCAACCGCGCTGACTTTCTTCATTTATAAAAGTGGATAGTACAAAAGAGTAAAATCGACCACAACACTACAATCGCTGCAGCAGGAGTGAATGCAAGGGATTCTACCGCTCACCTTTCATTATAAGGATATTGCAAGTCAGCGCAGAGCTCGTGGCCATTTAGAGGAACGAGGCCAAAGGACAGGTTCATATCTAAAGTCACAGAGCTCCTACATTTTAGCTGCTAGAATCTCCTATCTAACTACTGTGTAAAAGTACATCATTTTACTTTAATTATCCTTCCTGGATGTCTCCTAGGTACTTACACAACAGACATTTGCGCAGTTCAGTAGATTCTTCATTCATGGGCCTCCTCAGTTCTTAATAATTCCATGACTCAGAGGATTGGGTCCTCGAGTATTCAAACAGTGCATACGTTAGACTGGTAAGTTGTACATACAGTCCACAGAGTGTCCCTGATGCAGGACACATGGTGGCCCACCTAGGGTTCACATGACCCACATGCAGTGAACAGGGTGCAGGACAAACTGTCATTCATGCAGTGCAGTGTGTCCTTCATACAGTGGGTAGTCTGTCTCACATACACATTGCAGTGTGTCCATCATGTACAGCATAGTGTTCTACATATACGAATTAGTATGTTCTACATACAGTGCATAGTGTATCTTTTAGATAGTGCCTAGTATCCTTCACTCACAGCACAGTAGCCTACATTGAATGCAGTGTCCCCGTCATATAGTGCCTAGTGACACCCACACACAATGCCAGCGTCCTTTCAATAGTGACCATAATGTGTCCTATGTACCTCTGCGTTGTTCCTGGAAGGCCAATCATGTTGTACATACAGAGCTTAGTATGTTCCACAAACTGCAGAGTACTCTCAAACAGCTCCTTTGTGTCCTTCATGCAGCGCAAAGTGCATCCCACACACGACAGTCTGTGCTTCATGAAGTACAGCGTGTCCCAAACACATTGCATATGTCAAAAACTCAACGCATGTTGTGTTCGACCTAGAATGTATTGAGCCTTGTTGGAGGGTATAGTGCGCCCTGCGTACAACACACAACATATCAGTGTGCCCAACATACAGTGCACTGCGTGTGTCATTCATGCACTGCACTGTGTGGCTTTCTTGCAGTGGCTTAGTGTGTTTGAGATACAGTGCATAATGAAACTTTCACACACGTCATAGTGTGCTCTACATACAGCGCTTAGTATGTTCCCCATACAATCTGCGTTATGTTCCATATAGTGGTTGCTGTGTCTTATAAATTAAGACCAATGCATACTGCATTTCTCATTTCAGTGCACAGTTGTCAAACATAATGCACAATGATTCCTGCAAAAAAATGCATAGTGTGCCATTGACAGATGCAAAGCAAGCCACTCGTGCAATGTATACCTTCTGTGTACAGAGAATTGTTTTATTGCTGCACAATGAACCCTTGATAGAGTGTACATCACATTTGTCATGTTTTATCCGTGGTGTGGAGTAAGTCTTTTGCACAGGATAAGGTGTCTTTCATACTGCATAGAGCATATCGTACATACAATGCAGAGTGTTTTCTTAGCACAGAGTCCATAATAGCTTGCATGACATCCTTCATACATTTCACTGTGGGTTCTACACTCACTGCATAGTGTCTATTGGTGGAGTGAATAGTCAGTTCTTCATAGAGAGGGCATACTCTTCTTGGGGAATTATTTTGTGCACACTGAGTCTTTCAAACAGTGATTAGTGCGAACCACATATTGCTCAAAGATCATTCTCCAGCATTCATACAGTGCCTAGTGCCTACACACAGACCCTGAACTTCAACTCGCTATTGGCCACCGTTCGGAACGGCAGGGACTGCCAATATGTCTGCTCGGTCTGTTATCACATCACCACATGGAATCCGGAGCCTAGAGTGCATTGTGCAGTGCAAAGTTAATTCACAGGCAGTCATTCAGTGCATAGTGCCTACTCACTGACCTTCAGCTGCAGGCCTGGCTCCGCCAGGGCTCGGAAAGGCGTGGACTGCCAATATGTCTGCTCTGTCTGTTTCCACATTACCACATAGAAGCTGGAGCTGTCTTGGTAGCTGAAGATGAAGCCAGCATAATCATCATCTGTCACAGTGTTCACGTGGAAGGTGCCCTCAAAATCCACACCATTGAAGGCTGTGTAACCTGCCAGATAGAGAGCCAAACAGCAAAGACAAGGGCATCAGGGCACAGGACATAGAGTAGACTCATCCTTGAGTGGAGGGAACGCCACAATTGGATCTCTGGTACACCTGATATTGTGAACTAGAAAGAGGCCAAGCGACCTGCCATATCAGTAAATACAAAGATTACCAGACCTCCAAATGTGGCTAGTGCAACAATGGGTACTCGTATGTCTTCAGATGAATAGGATATGATGGTACCTTGTCTTTATTTGGAGAGAAATTATTACTTTGAAATCCAACACGGCTGATTAATATTGAGGTTCAATTTATATTACTGATTTTTCAATGTTCTCAGGCAATTTTTTCAAGGTAATTAACCTTTATTTTTGTATTAGGTAAGGCCTTTTGTTTTTGTTAATAATGTTCACAAAAAGTACATACAGAAGCGACGGTCAGCCACCCAGCTTCATCCACTGGTTTGTTATAAGTTTTATTCACATTTTGCTGCCACACACCAAGTTTATGCCATGGCCCATGAGTCAAGTCCACTTGTGCCATTGGTTCCTTTCTCTCTGAGTGATGGCATCCTGCCCAGGCACAATGCCATCGTCCACGAGTAAAATATTCCCTTTTAGTACCAGGGTCTTGTGGGCCATTGTGGATGTTAAAAAACAATGTTTTATTTTTAGATATTTTAATATTTTGAGGGCCTAGTAGCACCCCAGACATTGCTACTGTGCCTTCGCCACTGCTTGCAGTGTGTTGCATCCTGCTTGCACTGCTTGCTGTGGCCATGTTTTTAAATGGTCTTTTAACTAATTTCAGAATGGGCACCATTGGCGTGCAAATGTGCAAGCATGGATATCACATGTGGCCATCTTTGCATGGGCTTTCAATCCAATCCAAAATGGCCAAGCCTGTGTGGCCATGGCCATGGAAAGGAGGCCAGGTTTGAATGTTTTTGTTCAACTTTATTTACAAAAACATTCAAATATGTAAACCTGTGCACAATAGTATGCATGCACTGGTGTAAGAAATTAAGAGCCACGTGTACTATTCAATGGATCTGCAATTTTTTGCGACTCACAATTAGGAAGTCACAAAATGCAATGTACAACAGTGTCTCAGACACTGTGATTCCCAAATGGGTCGCAAGGGACTTGCCTCATTAATATTCATGAGGTATCAATTTGCAACCCATTGGGAATGGCCGGCACTCACAGGGATGGTGGCCTGCTGGGGTTAGCAGACCACCATGTCTGACTGCTTTTTAAATAAAGCAGTTTTTGTTTTTTTAAATGCAGCCAATTTTCCTTAAAGGAAAACGAGATGCATTTAAAAAAAAAAAGTTTTGTTTTCATTTTTTAAGAGTAGGCAGTGGTCTGTGAGACCACTGCCTGCTCTGAACAAATGTTGGCGCCCCCATTCACAAATGGTAAGGGGCCCCTTGTGAATAGCTTACTACTAATTTTGAATTGGTGGTAATCTGCAAATGTTTTGCGGATGCATTCCAGTCACAACACAATCGTACATGGCCTTGAGAGTTGTTATTATGAATGGACGCCCTTTTACATGCCCTTTCCTAACAGTGAATTGCAAATGCAAAGTACGATTCAGTAAAAAGTTACTGAGTTGCATTTTGCCTATTGTACATGTCAAAAAGCAAAGGCCGTTTGCGACAGGTAAAATGTTTTGTACATCTGGCTCATAGTTAGTTACCTGTAACTACAATATTCCATTTTTGATATCTTTCATAGATTTACATGCCTGAATCATTCCTCGTTGTCGATGTGGGAGTCCCATGGTACCTTTTAAAGCAGTACAGTAAATTACACATAGCTCATAATAATGGGTAAAAGGCATTAATTTGATTAGTTTATCCATATAATTTATTAAAAGAAAACAAACTTTAGCCAATCATGTGACAGCACCCTCTAGAACACTTCTCATAGAGGCATCTTCCCTCAGATATTCAAGCACTAGTGGGAACTAAATTCCTGAGATCCACCGAACTCTTAGTACAATAGATTCACTAAAATGAAAATCTGTGGGGACTTTGGGAATAAACCTGGGATTAGCTCTGAGTCGGGTATCTGTTGTAAGAGTGTTAGTCCTGATGATAGATTTTCAGCTTCTGTCCACCAGGGTAGAACCTTCATCACGCTTTGGGTGATCTTGATGAGATCATCGAATTATCCTTCTATTTGAAATCCATTTCTTGCCCAATTCGTCTTACAGACCTCGTCCTCAGACGGATAAAAGGTATTAGTGAGATGGCAGAGGAGATCATACCTAGAAGTGATTTGAAAAGGCGTACTGAAACAGACTTCCTTTTCAAGAGCCGGAGTGCTAATGTTACAAGCCTTTTCTTGTTTTCGTTTGATAACAATGCTTGGTCTTGGATTATATCTAAAATTGCTCCCAGGAACATTATCCCCGTTGATTTCGGGAAGCAATTACTTCTGATGATTTACAGTGAAGCCCAAGTTTTTGAACAATGTCAGACAAGCTGTTGTAGTCTTCAATGCTTGATGGGAAGTTGGTGGTTTTATTAGCCAATTGCCGATGTATGGGAATACCTGGAATCCTTCTCATCTAAGGTGGGCTGCCTCAGGAGCTAGACATTTTGTAAAGATGCGGGGGCTGATCTGAGCCCAAAGAGGAGGCCCTTGAATTGATAGTGAGTGCCGGATGCCCAGAATCTGAGAAATTTGCATTGTTTTAGATGACTGTGGATATGAAAGTAAGCATCCTCTAAATCTAAGGTTGTCATGTAATCTCCATGATTGAGGAAATGCAGGATGTCTTGCAGGGTTACCATACAAAGGAAAGTTTCTTTAAATATTTGTTCAGCTTCCGGAGATCTAAAATGGGTTGCCATTCCCCCGATTTCTTTTTTATTAAGAAAAAACTGGATTAGAAATCCATTCCATTTTGAGAGTGGGGTACTTTTGTCTATTGCTCCTTTCTGTACTTCTTTTTTGAAGTAGATGGAGATGAGGTGGGTGCACTGCTTTTGGTGGAGTGTTTGGAGGTATTTGTTATGAATGCTAAAGTTTGACTGTATGTGATCTTCTAGTCTATGTTATTTGCTGCCATCAATGGAAAAAGTTGGAAATCTTCGCTCCTACAGGTCGGTGATCTGTAAAGGGTACAACCGTCACTTCGGTAGTGTCATTGCTTTCTACCAGTGTTTCTTGCTTGTGATGTTTGTTTTCTTCCAGGTGCTTGCTTCACGTAAGCTGCTGCTGACGTTAATCTATATGGCTCTTGTTCTTAAGAAGGCCTATATTGCTGCTGATATTGTTGATACTTTTGGTAGCCCCCTCTGTATGAAAACAAACTTCTTCCATGTACTCCTCAAAAAGGTGTCTTTCTTATTTGCAAGTTGCACAAAGATCTTGAGGTACCTGTGTCCAACTTGATTGCCTGCAAGGCGTCGTTGATATGTTTTCCAAGCAATGCCTCTCCATCATATGGCATATCTAAAATTTTCCTCAGTACTACAAGCCTAGATGACGTGGCCTTTAGCCATCCCAGGCGGCATAGCACTGCAGCTCCTGCCAACTGTCTGAACCCTGTCGATGCTATATCCATAGCTCAATCTATAATCTTTGACAAGGTTCTCTCTTCCTCCTGCAGAATTTTCTTTGTCTTCCCTTTTTTACCTTCAGGTAAAAGATCTACATATGCAGCAATGTCTGACCACATTTGCCTGTTGTACCTGCCCAATATTACTAATGAATTGGCCACTCGAACCATTATCACTGGCATTGTAGAAAATTGTTTGCCAAAATTATCCACATGTCAGCCTTCCTTGTGAGGCGAGTTGATATGGGCATTGAAGGATTTCTGGACTGGAGCTGAGCAGCCTGAGTTATTACAGAATCTGTCTCTGGGTGCCCAACCAGACATGTAGGTGAGGTCTCTGGTGCTTTGTAAATTTTGTCAATCCTTGAAAAGACAGAAGAGACTGTCACAAGATTTTTCATGATTTATATGCCTTCCTCCCATATTTAATTCACAATTGGGATCACTCTAATAGATGTTTTGGTAGGCACTTTAAAGTCATACAAGAAAAAATCCAATTGTCTAATCATCAAAGGTAACAAACCTTTTTGCGGCTCTCTCCTTGAGATTATGGAAATCTCCAATGTTATCCAGTGGAGAGTCCACCGGTTGTGGTGCAGGTTGAGATGGAGTTGGAATCAAATAATCATGCCGTTTGTGGGGAGTAAATCGATTATCAGGGATTTCTACTTCCTCTGTTATCATCCAAGGAGGATGGATACTCTACAGGAGGCACTGTAAGGTCGGAAGCTGGAGTCATCCTAGGAGTTAAAGGTGGAGGGATAGGCCAAGGAATTCTCAGTGTTGGAGCCTGAGGTGGACACATGGACTGCATCTGAGATGCTGAATTTATGGGTTCTGGGAATTTTTTATAATAGTCCTGTAACATGCATTTGAGGTCTTGGACCAGGGCTATAGGAACCTGAACCACGACCTCTTGAGAGGAAAGGTGACAGAAATGTTGCAAGCGTTCCATAAATTGTTTAGGTCTTTCTATGTATTGCTGTCTAGGATCATAGTAATGTTTGTAATACTCTTCCTGATTCTCCTCCTGATAGTTCACATTGAGTTCAGAAGGCCTGTGAGCTGCTGCAAATGGATCTTCATCATTTGAGTCACCCTCATCAAGAAGGTGAGTTGGCGGCAGAAAAGATACTTTACTTGGCGATGTGTGTTCTGGGTGCAGAATTTCTTGAAATGGGATATCCGTTGTCAATGGCACAGTTTACAATATTTGTTGTCGAGTCACTGTTGACCTGTAAAGACAGCAGAAGCTTTTTTGCCAGTGCTTTTATCTGTGATGACTGTCTTTGCCAACGGTCCTTTCATCAATGGTGAGTACTTCAATGGTATAATTGTCAAAGTCTTTTTCGACGGGATCGTCATCATCGTGGGTGTCATAGTTGTGCTTGTCATAGATGGTGTCACTATCAACGTGGATGTTGACATTTCTGTTGTCGACGTGATCGCTTTCATTGGTATTTCCACAAGTAATGATGCGGTCGTCAACATCTTTACAGCCAGTCTAGATTTTATTGTTGAGGGCTCTGAGGAGGATATTTCAAAGCGCAAAACCAAGTCTAAAGAAGGCATGGTAGGCTCTGTCCTCACAGCTTCAGGAGATTTTTTTCTTTTTTCTCTCTGTGAGAACTGTCAAATGAAGACTCATGGTGAGTCTTTTTTAAGGCTTTCCTAGGCGTCACTGAAGACCCTTGGTCTAAAGAACTCTCCCTTCTTCTTGACCTTCCCAGAGAGTGAGTAGAATCCTCACTATCCTCCTCCTCAGAAAGAACAGACTTTCTTGGCTTTAATTTCTGCAGCCATTTGAGAAGCCTCCCTTTCCTATCGTTAAGATCCTTGGAGGAAAACGTGTGGCAGATCCTGCAATCCTTTACCTTCTGAGCAAGGCGTGGGTAGTAGATACACTCCTTATGTGGGTCTTCAAAATGAAGTATTTTTCCTACAGGTCCCACAGGATCTAAAAAATCCTTTCTTTGATGTTTCTGACATAATTATTCTGACATTATTATAGTCAGTATATGGAAGCTGTGAGGTTAAAGTTGTCATAATACCAAAATGTGGTTCAGAAGGTGAAGAACAATGAAGAGCTCAGGGAGACTTCACAAAATGGGGGGTAGAAAATCTGAGGCAAGATGCCTCTGTGTGTTCTAGAAAGTGCTTTCACCCGATTCGTTTATAAATGAAGTGGATGAGCTAATCAAATGAATGTCTTTTAACCATTATAAGATGTGTGTACTTTATTGTACTGCATTAGAAGGTACTGTGGGATGCCCACTTCGACAAATGCATTTAAATTATTTCCCATATTTTATGAACAGCTCTTTTTTTTTTTTCATCACCTGCTTTTGTTTGAAAAGTCATCATTCTGGGCCTGATTTAGAAGTCGGCAGAGGACATACTATGTCACAAACGTGACAGATATGCCGTCCCCTGCATTACGATCCCCAGAGGACGGAATGGGTTCGTTATACAGTGGACAGGACATCCGTCTCATTTTGTGATGGAGTATTCCCTTCTGCAGACTTCTAAATCAGGCCCTCTGTCTCTATAGTTTTTGGGTAGCGTTGAGGTGTTAAGATGCAGACTATTAAACAATACAAATAATAATGTGGACTCCGTTTTTCTAGATAAATAGAGGTCTATGGTGAAATGCCAGTGTACTTAACAGTATTGAAGCATTACAGAACTAATCTACGATTGTGTGTAATATTACTCCATCACACATTCAAACATGCAGTTTTAGGGAAAAACATAAGGGCATGTCTATTTAAGTGTGGTGTTCCTCACCCAGAGTGCATGTAGCTCTACGTTTCAGGTGTAAATGCATGACTGGCAAAGAGGAGAAACTGGAAAATAGAGATATTTTCAACAAAGTGGGAGGAATTGGAAACTTAAGGAGGAACAACAAGGTCATGCAAATGCAAAAACACACGTAAAAGGGTAAGTGACTTGTAATTCACCAAAGGTACACACACTTCTACTCTAGTAGTGCTCCAGCCCAAATAGGGTACTTAGCCAAGCCCTGGAGTAAGTCACAGCACACATGGCTACTCAGGGGTACTACAAGGGAATCACGATTAAACTAATTCAGGCCTTGAAAACCACAGAGCTTGCAACACTCTGAAGTGCCTATGGGTACTTTCATACTAGCTGCTAATATTACCCAACTGAGGCATAGTAAATGTATCCCTCGCTGACTGAACTCAGTTCCCAGGAGATAATGACGCCCAGTCTGATCCAGTCTGTCTATTCTCCTGCAGAGATTAACTCTTAAACCCATCCAGTTGGGCCACTTTCCTCTAGAATAATATCTCTGTGCCTATGAAGTCTGTTTATTTTTCTAAAGGTGATAACCATCAAGACCCATCTGGCCATTCCCTGCAGATAATGCCTAGCAGACCCATCCAGTTTAGCCATTATTCATAGATAATGGAGATTTTCTAAATGACCCTCAGACCCATGATTGGTCTCCTATGTAGCCTTGCATGTGAAATGAGAGGTATACATGATGCTGTTTTCCTCATCATTTTCCCCAGTCTTCACGTTCGGATACTGCCCCTTCTGGTACAGGAGAGACAGTTTCCTGCAGTACTGATGCTGTCCTTTTCTCGGAAGGATATGCCTTTGCCTCTATTAAGTTAAGTCTTGCTCCTGGAAAGAGCTTTACATGTTCAGGCTCTAGTGAAGATTTTTCTGTAGTTATTGAAAAACCTAGTTTAAATAGTGTTGTTAATTTTTTTTTGTATATCTGTATTGCATTTGTTTGATGAGTGTGCGCTGATTAGCCAGTTGTCACGGTAAGGGTATACGTGTCCCCTGTCTTCACAAATGTGATGCCACTGCTGCTAACCATTTTGTGAAAACCCTTGGGGCCGATTTTATGCTGAAGGCCAGCATGTTGAATTGTTAAAGTGTTTTGTTCACTACAAAACACAAGCATTTCCTGTGTCTGTGATTCTTTGGGAGGTGTAAGTATGCATCATTTAGGTCTATGGTTGCCATGTAGTCTCTTTCTTGTAACTGCAGCGAGACTTATGCAGAGTTGTCACTTAGAATTTTTGTGTCTTTATGAATTTGTTAATGAACCGTAGATCTAGTATTGGACATAGGGTTCCGCCTGGTTTTGAAATTAGGAAATATGTTGAATAATCTCCCTGATTGATCTCTATCTTGGGAAATCTTTCTATTGCTCCCTTCTCCAGTAATTCCTCTACTTCTTGGAGTAGGCATGATGTTTCCACCTTCGAGTGCATTATTTTCTTTGGTCTCCTTACTGGTGATGATTTCACCAATTATTTGCAATATCCAAAATGTATTATGTTTAAAGTCCAATTGTCTGACGTTATCTTCCGCCACTCCTGAAGGAAGTATTTTATTCTCCCTCCCACTGGTGATGTGTGTGAGAGGTGATGGAGGTTTGCTAAGTCATTTTCCGGAGGAGGTTGCTCTTCCTCTGTGAGGCTGTGCTCTTCCCTGTGCCCGTCCGCAAAAAGGCTGCCGTGTCTGCGTCTGATATTGTCATTGCTGTGCAGGTGACTGGGTTCAGCTTGTGCTTTGAAACCCCTGATGCGAAGTTGAGCTAGGGAAATTTCCTCTTCCTGCTGGCTTTCTTATTATTGGTGTTCCACTCTGTAAGTTGCCTCAGATTTGCAATGCCCTATTTATTTTGCAGTTTCATTGTCCATTTTAAACTGTTGAAGGGTCTCATCAACTGTATTACCAAACAACTGTCCCCGTTGAAAGGAGCACTAATGATATTTGCTTGGACTCCTGGCTTGAAACCCGACACTGTTAACTAAGCATGGTGTCTTAAGTTGTTCCCGCCATCATCTGGCTACTTGCCATGTCAACTAGTGCCAATGTGAGGTATCTTTGCGCAATATTTTTTCCCTCCTCTGCCAGAGGCCGCTCTCTTACAGTACATTTCGGGCAGGTGTTACATTAGCTCTCCCATCTCTTCCCACTGTTGGTCGTATTCAGGAGAGCTAAGAATTGGCTATTTTCCAGGTAGGTAGCCGCCCCTCTCTCAATTTTTCTGCCCATCAAATCCATCTTCTTGCTCTCCTTATATGGTGGTGCTCCTGATGTTTCTTGTATATTTGCTCTTTTCCTTGCCATAGCTGCGATAATGGAACCAGCTGGTACCATTCCCTTAATGTATAAACGGTCCTTTGAGAAGTGCTTGTATTACTTCTTAGCCCTCAGTGTGACTGCGCAGCATGTTCCAGGCTCCTTGAAGGCTTCTCTCCTCTGATCAAGGATGCTAGGTAACATAGGCAAGAACTTGAGAAGGTAGGAGAGTTTCCAAGGGAAAGCACAGTTGAGATTTTTCTTCCTCTAACTGCACATCATACTTGTCTGCTGCCCCTTTTTTATAAGTTGGCTCTACATTGTGATGTCATCCGAAGGCAATGGCCTTGAGGGGTAGGCGTTGATTGTCTCTTCAAGGGAGTCTGTCTTCATGTACTGCCACTGTGGTTTGGCATACTCTGAGCACTCACAGTCCTGGAACATGGAGACGTCCATGTACTCGTCCTCCTCGTCCTTGAAGAAGCACTACTCCTCCTCTTGTGACTCTGGTATTCAAGGTGACTAAATCTTCAACTTCCTTCTTTACCTGCTCCTTTTGGTCGTAGGCTTTAGTGGGATTCTGAACTCCCGAAGTGAGGCTTTGAATTCTTTTTGCTTCTACAGAAGTGTTGCTATTACTGCTTCAAGAATACGTTTTTTCTTTTCAATCTTGGTGGATCGTTTTTCAGCGTCAAACATTGTCGAAGATTTTCTTTTTGACATCTAAGGATCCTTCAAGGGTGTTTTGCTCTATGCTTTTTTAGGTGTCTCCCCACCTTTCATCTCTTTCTACGTTGAAACGTCTGGCCTCTGATCGTCTCTCAAAGTCTTTGTCTTTTCATATGTCTGACCTTTTCTGGACGAAAGACCCAACAAGCAGTAATACATCCGACAATTCAGCTTGCATCTGGTCTGTGTTACGGGTGTCATACCATGCCACAAACTAGTCCACGCATCTGGCGTAAACTGATTTGTGTGTAAGGAAGCCTGTCCGCCAGAATGACATCAGAGGTAGACTGAATGCAGTCAAATACAGCCACATGAAGATAGAGATAGCTCCGGTCAGTGTGCAAGACCCTGCCCCACTGCTGAGAAACACGATTCTCCTGAAGTGGTATCCAGATCAGAGGACAGATGCTTATGCCCAGAAATTCTGGGTACCACATTGCTGCCTAAATCTGCAGCCATTAGGATGGCTTGGGCCTGGTGGTTGTTGATCTTCTTTAGAACTTGGGGCAGGATTGCTAGTGCTGGAAAGGCATTCAGGAGTCCTGTGATGCACTCTAGGTGTAGTGTTCCTCAAAAGGGAGCCTTCCTGGGAACTTAAAGGTGCAAACATGTTCCTGACATTGGCAAAAAAATTGAGCCAGAACTCTCCCCATTGCTGAAAGATGCCCTGTGCCACCTCTGGATGTATCTGCCATTCTTGATCCACTAGGCATTGCAGGCAGAGTTTCTTCACTCTGCTGTTTTAAGATCCTGCTAGGTGTACGATAAGGAAGATGCCATGAAGATTTAGTCAGTTCCAGAGGCACAGGGCATACTGCTAGAGAGCACGGGACCCCACCCACACTGATTGTTAAAATTCCACATAACAGTGCCTGTGGTCTGTGGAGATCAGGACCTGCTAGCCCTTGATGGATGGTAGGGCAGTTTTCAGCACCAATCTAATAGCCACAACTCCATCAGTTTGGTGTGGAGATGGGTCTCAGTTGGAGACCAGAGTCTTCCTATCTTTACCTGTGTCTGTCACCACTGTTAGCTCTTAGTGAGGTAGGGAAAAGGGTCTGCTGCTGGCTTAATTGCTGCAAAGAGCCACCACTGCAGATCATTTGCAGTCTCCTCTGATACCTGGATGCAGTCCAACAGGTTCAGTTGGATCTCACCCCACTGAGACTTTACGATCACACTGCAGAGCCTGCATATGCCACCTAGCCTGATCTGTGAGCAGAGGCTAGTAGGCCAAGAAGACTAAGAGCCATTGGGATCATTGCCAAAACGTCCGAGACTTGTCATTCTGAAGCTGTGCTCCGAAAATACACTGTAACCAGGATGGGTCCAATGAAAAAGAGCCTCTGTGAGGAGGCACTTGTGAGGCCGAAATGAAGCTTATAATAAGGATGGAATTAATGTATATAAAGGGAGTAGTTTCAACTAATGCCTGAGCTTATAATATTTTATGATATTCACATATGTGTGAGAGAGATGGGGTATACAGACATGATACAGCATACAGAGATTGTGCATCCAGAATGATGTATTTTAAAATGAGATGTGCGTCTACAGATGCAATAGTATATCTGAAAACACTCTAGATCAGCGGTTCCCAAACTTCACATCCTACGTTTAAGAACAAACTTTTGCAATCCATCTATGTATTATGGGCATAAGGTGGGGAAACTGTTCAATGTTACTAAAGCTTCGTGTGGAGCCTGGTCATTTACAGACAGCACCTTTTCCATTGAAATAGTCACTAAATTTGCACAGGCATACACAGATTTTAAGTGTATGGCCACAGATGAATCACAAGAGTGCTTTATCAGGGGTGGGGCTTATGTAAAAAAGAGCAGTGCCTAAATAAAGTGAGTCTAGAATCCTGCTGCTCACAAATTCATCATGTTACTGAACAAATAACTGAAATCGGCAGTAGCATATTTATTAATCATAAGCAGTAAAACATATCAGAGAACATATCTGTACAATCTTCACCCCAAAAAGAAGAGGAAGCGGGTCCTCACGTACCTACCGCCAGCCCTGGGTCGCTGTTCATGGTCTGGACAATCTCCATCCCCTAGAGAGAGAGAGAGGGGGTAGAGAGTCATATATAGAATACCACGGCAACATGACCCAATGTAGAGAGAGCAGCAGCCCCAAACATCATGCATATCAGTGCATAGAGTGACAGTGGACAACACTGATGCACTGATCTTTCCCCTCCCCACTCACATGTAAGTTAAAGGACCCCACATGTTGCATGGAATTTATTACAAGTCTAATCACAGAAAGTGAGGAACATCCTGCCCTATGTCAGGTAATGACTTACTCATGGAACTAGAAAAGGCTAATAAATGGTACTCCTCTTACTGTAATGCCTGCAGTCTACTGCATGACAAATTGCAACTGCTACATCAATGTAACCACTACATTGTAAGGTAGTTATAATGTATGTGGATGTGGAGTTAAGAATGGTAAATGTATATATATTACAGCTAACACCCAATTGACACTATGGGGGTCATTCTGACCCTGGCGGCCACCGACCACGGGAGCACCGCCAACAGGCTGGTGGTGCTCCCACGAGCATTCTGACCGCGGCGGTTCAGCCGCGGTCAGAAGCGGCAAGTCGGCGGGCTCCCGCCGACTTACCGCTGCTCGGGGGAATCCTTCATGGCGGCGGAGCGCGCTCCGCCGCCATGAGGATTCTGACAGCCCCTACCGCCATCCTGTTCATGGCGGGAAACCCGCCATGAACAGGATGGCGGTAGGGGGTGCCGCGGGGCCCCCGTAAGAGGGCCCCGCAAAGTATTTCAGTGTCTGCCTTGCAGACACTGAAATACGCGACGGGTGCAACTGCACCCGTCGCACCCCTGCAACTACGCCAGCTCAATTCTGAGCCGGCGTCCTCGTTGCAGGGGCATTTCCTCTGGGCCGGCGGGCGCTCTTTTGGAGAGTGCCCGCCGGCCCAGAGGAAATGTCTGAATGGCCGCCGCGGTCTTTTGACCGCGGTGCGGTCATTTGGCGGCGGTACTATGGCGGACGGCCTCCGCCGTCCGCCATAGTCAGAATGACCCCCTATGTTGTCATTAATTATATTGACCTTAATGATACTGCATATAGTATGTCAACACCGCCAAGGTAAGTATTTCATTATTACCTTTATATCGTCTACATAGCGCTACAAACATTTGTGTTCATCTATTAAACGTACCTATACATACATTGCGATGGAGTGGTATAACGATGTAATGGATGCAATATAAGAAAACAAGTTACTTACCTGTAACTACAGTTATCCAGTATTGGTATCTTTCATAAATTCACATGCTTGAATCATCCCTGTCGTCGAAGTGGGAGTCCCACGGTACATAAAATAGCAATAAATAATAAATATATTTCTTTTGCCATAGGCTATAATGGAGCCAGCAATTGCTCACATAGCCTATCCATGTCCTTTTGTGAAAGGACCCAAACCTGCCTGCTGTCCAATCAGGCACCAGCACCCTCTAGAACCTTCTCCAGAGAAGCTCCCTTCCTCAGATTTTCCAGCACGAGAGTGAAAAATTAGAACCTGAGAGGAAATGCGAGCATCAAAGGGGAGGAGGGTGTGTCGCATGTGAATTTATGAAAGATACCAATACTGGATAACTGTAGTTACAGGTAAGTAACTTGTTTTCTTATCCAGTATTGGATCTTTCATAAATTCACACGCTTGAATCTGAATAGACAGCAGTTTGGTTGATAAACATTGTATCCAGCGTGGGTGGAGGGTGCGAGCATAAAGACCCTCTATCTCTAATATAAATAATAATAATAATAATCATAGTAAACTCATACATTTCTGATCGTGAGTTACAAAGGAATACAGATACTTTAAGTACGTGTACATAAATACTAAAATTCATGCTGTAAATACCGATATAAATATATATATATATATATATATATATATATATATATATATATATATATATATATACACACATATATAGATGCACATCTATAAATACATACATACACCTTACATATTCACATGGAAGCATAATAGAAACATGGTTATTTGCATTTCAAACCATATGTCTATAACTAAGGAAAGGTCTCACCTTAATGAAAGAGATGGCGTAGCACAGCTTGTCCTACTAGATAGTCTGTTCTTTGTGATGACTCCAAACAATAGCGCTGCGTAAAGGAGTGCGTAGTTTTCCGTCGCAGCCTGGCAAATTTTATCAAGGGCAATACCTTGAAACAAAGCAGCCGATGTGGAGACTGCTCTTGTGGAGTGGGCTCTCGGGCGCCTAGTCAAGGGTTTTCCTGCCTTGGTGTGACAAAATTGGATTGTCGAAGAAATCCATCGGGCTATAGTGGCCTTGGTTACTCCTGTTCCCTGTCGTCCCAGAGAATAAGATACTAGGAGTTGGTCTGATTTTCTGATGTGTTTGGTACTTTGCAGATAAAATTTTAGGCATCGTTTGATGTCCAAAGAGTGGAGAGTTTTCTCTGCTATCGTAGTAGGGTTTGGAAAAAAGGTTCGTAGAATAACGGGTTCATTGAGGTGGAACGAAGATGGAACCTTGGGAATATATTTGGGATTGGTTCGGAGCATAACGAAGTCTCCAGAGAAAACCAAAAAGGGTTCTTTAGTAGTGAACGCCTGTATATCACTGACTCTCCTGGTAGAGGTGAGAGCGCGCAAGGTCGACACTTTCCAGGTGATGTACTTGAGCTCCGCCCTATGAATGGGTTCAAAAGGAGCTTTCATGAGTTGGGAGAGGACAATAATAAGATGCCACTCTGGCGGAGGTAAGCGTACCGGAGGAAAGGTGCGGAACAGCCCTTTTCATAAACTGTTTGATGACTCTGGATGAGCTGATAGATGGTATGTCAGCCGATCGTCTGTAAGAGGCTATAGCTGCTAGGTGAATCTTGACTGATGCATGGGAAAGACCAGCTTTGGAGAGAGAGAGCAGGTAAGAAAGAATTTGCTCAGGATTAATCTGAAATGGGTGAAAATTATTCTGAGAGCACCAAACACAGAATCTCTTCCATTTGAGTTTGTATGTTTTGTTCATGCTCTCTGCTCGTGCCTTGGATAATATAAGTCTACATTCTTGATCAATGTTCATATCTTGGAACTCTCTGTACTCAGGAGCCAAGCATGCAAGTGTAGTGAAGTTGGGTCGGGATGTAAGATGAGACCCTGATTCTTTGTTAGAAGATTGTGGTTGCAAGGGAGGTGGACTGGATTGGCTACTGACCGGAGTAGGAGCTCCGTGTACCAGTACTGCATGGGCCACTTGGGGGCTATGAGAATGACCCTGCAGCATTCGGTCTTCATTTTCCTGAGGAGCCTGGGAATCAGAGGAATAGGGGGAAAAGCATATGCAAAGATCCCGGACCATCTTATCAAAAGAGCATTTCCCCACGACCCCGGGAGTGGGTATCGACTGGCGTAAAACTGGCATTTGGCGTTCAGATTGGTGGCGAACAAGTCTAGGATCGGCCGACCCCATAGTTGGAAGATGTCCTCGAGTATGGTCTGGTTGAGTTCCCACTCGTGACAGTTGTCATCCGTCCTGCTGAGAGAGTCCGCTAGAGCATTGTTGACCCCAGCCAGGTGCTCCGCCCTGAGGCGGACGTTGTTCAGTGTGAGCCAGTTCCAGAGAGACTGAGCTTCTCTTGAGAGGGAGAGGGATCTTGTTCCTCCCTGCTTGTTGATGTAGAACATGCTTGTTGTGTTGTCTGTTCTGACTAACACTGATGATCCTGCGATGCGTGGCAGAAAAGCTTTGAGCGTGAGATGAATCGCCTTCAGCTCTAACAGGTTTATGTGCATCTCTTTTTGGAGCTTGGACCATCTGCCTTGAATGCGCATGTCCTGTAAATGGCCTCCCCATCATTCCAAGGAGGCGTCCGTGGTGATGATGAAATCTGTTATTGGTGCCAGAAAAGTTAGACCGTGGGAGAGGTGGTTGAAGTGAGACCACCATTCTAACGCCTGCCGAATCTTTGGTGTGATAGTTATTAAATCGTCGAAGGATCCTTGCGACTGTGTTCATTGAAGCTGCAGTTCTTCTTGCAGCGGCCTCATTTTGAGTCTTGCTAGCCGTACTAGGACTATGGCTGAGGAAATCATGCCCAGAAGCGATTTGAATAGTCGTACTGAAACGAACTTTCTTGCGGAGATTGTGACAACCAATTGGGTCAGCTTCTGCTGCCTTGCTAGGGTAAGATATGCCTTGTTTTGGATAGTGTCTAATTCTGCTCCCAGGAAAACTCTCCTGCATGCGGGAAGCACGACTGACTTCTGTAGGTTCACTGTTAGACCCAAACAGTTGAATAGTTTTAGGCAGGCGTTTGTCGCTTTTGAAGCTAGTAGAGATGACGGAGCTTTTATGAGCCAGTCGTCCAGGTATGGGAACACCTGGAAACCCTTGCTTCTGAGGGAGGCTGCGACCGGGGCAAGGCATTTCGTGAAGATTCTCGGAGCTGATCTGAGGCCAAACGGTAGGACTCTGAACTGATAATGGGCACTAGCTACTGTAAAACGGAGATATTTGCGATGCTTTTGGTGTATTGGAATGTGGAAGTAGGCGTCCTGGAGATCTAGAGTTGTCATAAAATCTCCAGGATTCAGGAGGTGCAAGATATCTGACAGTGTGATCATCCGGAAGGATTGTTTTCGAAGGAACTTGTTGAGTTTCCTGAGGTCTAGTATAGGACACCACTCTCCTGACTTCTTCCTTATGAGGAAAAACCGGGAGTAGAATCCTAGACCCCGTTGTTGCAGAGGAACTGCCTCTATAGCCACTTTGGCCAGAAGGCTGAATACTTCCGCTTGAAGCAGACGAAGATGGAGAGACCTGCCTGATGTTGGTGGGTGAAGCGGTGGCTTTTGTGTGAATTCCAGGGTATGACCTCTTGTCACTATATCCAGCACCCATCTGTCTGATGTTATTTTCTTCCACTCCTGGATGAAGTTGGAAATGTTTGCTCCTATTTGCTGATGTCGTGGGCATTGGGGGAGCATAGCCGATGCCTGTAGAAGATCATTGTTTTCTGGGTTGATCTCTGGATTGCGAACCCTGCCTTCGTTTACCTCCTTGTCTGGTATAGGAGGCAGTCGATGATTGCCTGTACTGCTGGTGGTATGAAGGCCTGTACTGGGATTGCTGGTATTGTCTATGGAAGGAACCTCGAAATGAGGTGAAACCTCTTCCTCTAGCCCCTCGAAAGGGCTGTTTCCGGTACTGCAGGGTACCCAGGGACTTGGCGGTGTCCGTGTCCGTCTTGATGGCTTGAAGTGCGTCATCCACATGTTTGCCAAATAGAGATTCGCCATCGTAAGGCATGTCTAGGATTCGGGACTGCACTTCTGGTCTAAAAGATGTGGCCTTGAGCCAACCTTGCCGTCGTAAGACCGCGGCACCCGCTAGTTGGCGGAAACCAGTAGAGGCTATGTCAAGAGCGCAGTCGATAATTTCTTCCGACGTACGCTCACCTTCTTGTAGGATCTTTCGTGCCTCTGCTTGTTTATTTTCAGGGATGAGGTCCAGGAAAGGTTGCATGTCGGACCACATTTTGCGGTCATACCGGCCTAGAATCGCTAAAGAATTTGCTGCCCTGACAGTGATTGCAGACATGGAGGAGAATCTCTTGCCTATATTGTCCAGTCTGTGACCTTCCTTGTCTGGAGGAGTAGAGATAGGCGTCGATGGATTTTTGGAGCGCCTTTGAGCAGCCTGTGAGATCACTGAGTCAGGCTTTGGATGGCCAGTAAGGCATGCCGGAGAATCTTGGGTTGCCTTGTATTTCTTATCCAGTTTTTGTGGAACTGGAGGAACCGTAGCCGGGTTTCGCATAATCTTTGTGCCCTCGCTCCATATGAAATCAATAATTGGAATGGACCGTACCGACTTCCGTGATTGCTCCTTCAAATCATGTAGGAAACATTCCGACTGGGAGACAGATGTTGGAAGGTGAAAACGTACCGCGGCTCTGTCCATAAGATTATGGAAACCACCTATGTCCTTGGGCGGAGAATCAGAGGGGCGAGGAGGTGGTGGAGAAGGAGTGGGGGCCAAGTAATCATCCCATTCCTCAGTAGGATGTTGTGGGGTGGAAATTTCTCCTTCTTCTTGTTCCTCTTCCCCTGAAGTGGAACCTTCATCTCTGGGGGGTGCAGCTAACACCGAGTGAGATGTCAATCTTGGAGTAGCTGGAGGAGGAGGAGCATTAACTGGTGTCACCGGAGAGACTGGCGCTGGTGGTTGATCTTCCGCTGCCAGTGGGAACCTTCTCCTATAATCCTGAAGAAAATAAGTTACTTACCTGTAACTGTAGTTCTCCAGTATTGGAATCTTTCATAGATTCACATGCTTGAATCATTCCCCGCCGTCGAGATGGCAGTCCCGGTATAAATTTTCATAAGTAATGTTAAAACATATTGAAGAGAAAAAGGCCCTAGGCCTCTTCAATTTGATAGTCTATCAGAGTAATTTTGTGAAAAGGACCAAACTTGATCCTCCACCAATCAGGCGACAGCACCCTTCAGAACCTCCTGAGAGAAGCTCTAGCACCTCAGATTTTCCACGCACAAGTGCGTATATTACAATGAGTATATGTACTACTAGAAAGAAAGAGGTGAAGTGAGCTTCTCCGGGGAGGTGGGTGGGTCGCATGTGAATCTATGAAAGATTCCAATACTGGAGAACTACAGTTACAGGTAAGTAACTTATTTTCTTACTCCAGTATTGGAACTTTCATAGATTCACATGCTTGAATCAGAGTAGAAAGCAATAAGTATGCACATTGTAAAATGACAACCCTTTTAATAAACAGGTTATCTTAGACCACAAAACCTTATCATCATCATGTATAAAGTGATGAAGTATATGAGTGTACTGACATATGTCCCTACATATATATCTATATATAGATACACATATATACACATCTATCTATACACACGTATATATACATAAATAACAGTATGTTTTTATCTCTAATATAAATAGGTATATTCCTGTGAAGATACATGCTGAAATTTAAATAACAAACCAGTATTAAAACATAAGACAGTAATGTAAGCTGATCAATATCTGATAACCCGCTTACTATGGGATTATGATAGTGTTCCATTATCTTTAGATACATTTCTTTTCTTTTTTTTTGTTTTTTTGTTTTTTTGATGTGCATACCTTTTCTAGGATGGAGGGATGTAGGAGAAATGGCTCACCTTCACCTAAAGAGATTCCTGAGAACCGCTTGGCCCACTGCTACCTCTCCGTGCGAGAGGGACTCCAAGCAATAGTGCTTAGTAAAGGTATGACAGCTCTTCCATGTTGCTGCCCTACATATGTCTTGTAGTGGCACTCCGGCAAACAGTGCCGCTGACGATGAGACTTTTCTCGTCGAGTGAGCATGCACAGATGACTGCAAAGGTTTGCCCGCTGCCTGATGGCAGAAGCGAATAGCAGAGGCGATCCATCTTGAAATACTCTGCTTGGATAGCGGGTACCCCTTCCTAGGGGCACTGTACGCCACAAATAGCTGATTAGAGCGTCAAAAAGCTTTTGTCCTGTCCAAATAAAATTGAACGCATCTTTTCACGTCTAGAGAGTGTAATGCCCTCTCTGCTGGAGTAGATGGATGAGGGAAAAAAGACTTGAAGACCAAAGGTTCGTTAATGTGAAAGTCTGACGGAACCTTTGGAATAAAATGCGGGTTAGTGCGCATTAGTAGTCTATCTTGTTTAAACTGTAGGAATGGCTCTTGGATGGAGAGCGCTTGTACCTCACTGACCCGCCTAGCTGATGTAAGAGCTATCAATAAGGCAACCTTCCACGATAAATGTTTGAGGGAAGCACGGTGGATCGGTTCAAAAGGATGCTTCATCAGTTGTGCCAAAACAATGTTCAGGTTCCACGAAGGAGGTGGAGGTCTGAAAGGAGGGTAAACCCTGAACAGCCCCTTTAGAAATCTCTTAATCAGCCGAGAAGAGAAGAGCGAGGGTGTGTCCTCTGAACGTCTGTATGCAGCCATGGCTGCTACATGAACTTTAATGGACGAGTGTGCTAGGCCAGATCGAGCTAACTCTAAGAGATACGGCAAAATCTCTTCTGGTAGTGAAAGAAAAGGGTCAATTTGACGTTGATGGCACCAGGCACAGAATCTCCTCCATTTACACTGATACGCCTTGTTAGTGCTATCCGCTCTGGCCTATGACAAAATATCTCTGCAGTCCTGCGGGATAGTTAAATGCGCAAATTCTCTGTGGTGAGGAGCCATGCCGCTAACCGCATTGAGTGTGGATCGGGGTGTCGAACTTGGCCGTTGTTCATTGTTAGTAAATGAGGTAACGGCTCCAGCGGAATATGAGGTTTGACTGAGAGAATGAGGAGCTCTGCGAACCAATGTTGGCGCGGCCAATACGGGGCTATCAGTATGAGAGTGCACGGTTCTGTTTTCATCTTCGTGAGGACCCTTGGGATCAACGGAATGGGAGGAAAGGCGTAAGCAAAGATGTCTGACCAGACTATCGAAAACGCATTCCCCCAAGATCCCTTTTGGTGATGCCAACTTGCGAAGAACTGGCATTTGGCGTTGTCCTTCTTCGCAAACAGATCCACTGTTGGTGTTCCCCACTGGGAAAGAATCTGGGTGAGTACCGTCTGGTCTAATTCCCACTCGTGGCATTCCGATTTCTGTCTGCTGAGTGCATCTGCTGCTTTGTTGTTTATTCCTGGCAAGTGCACCGCCGACAGTGTGACGCCTTGCTGCGAAGCCCAGTTCCAGATCGCTTGGGCTTCCCTGGAGAGGGTGAGAGATCTTGTACCTCCTTGTTTGTTGAGATAGTGCATCGTAGTGGTGTTGTCCGTTCTTATCACCACTCGCGATCCATGGATTCTTGGGAGAAACGCTTGTAAAGCAAGGTGCACTGCCCTGATTTCTAGCCAATTGATATGCCTTGATGCCAGATGAGTTGACCATCTGCCACTTATTTTCAGGTCCTGTAATACTGTGCCCCAGCCTTCCAGTGAGGCATCTGTTGTTATGGTCCACGGGGCTGGCTGTTGAAGAAACGAGAGACCGATTGAGAGATGATGCTTTTGAGACCACCACTTGAGAGTTTTGATCATTATCGGAGTAATTTGTATCTGGTCTTCGAAAGTTCCTGATACTTGAAGCCATTGACGGTTTAGCTGCTCCTGCAAGGGGCGCATCTTTAGCCGACACAGAGGGATCAGAGGTATGCATGAAGACATCATGCCCAATAGTGATTTGAAGAGACAGACTGTAACCTTTCGTCTTCTTTGTATGAAACTCCCTAGGGTTAGTAACCTTTGTTGTCTCTCTAATGTGGGACATGCGATGCCGGATTCCGTGTTCAGTTTTGCTCCCAGAAAAGTAATACTGCGGCCTGGTAGAGGGTTGGACTTCTCCCAGTTGATCGTGAATCCGAGATTGGTCAGCAAGGAAACGCACTTTCTTGTTGACTTGTGTGCTCCTGTGTAAGTCTTTGCCTTTATTAACCAGTCGTCTAAGTATGGAAAGACCTGGTGCTTTCTTCTCCTGAGAAAGGCTGCCACTGGTGCTAGGCATTTGGTAAATATTCTTGGGGCTGATTTGAGCCCGAAGGGAAGGACGCAATATTGATAATGGCTCCCGGCTACAGTAAATCTCAGATACTTTCTGTGGGCAGGGTGGATTGGTATGTGGAAGTATGCGTCCTTGAGGTCTAGCGATGACATAAAATCTCTTTGATTGAGACGCAGAAGGACGTCTTGCAGGCTGATCATTCAAAACGATTGCTTCTTTAGGTATACATTTAGTTGCCTTAAATCGAGGATCGGTCTCCAATCCTTCCACTTTTTTCGAATTATGAAGAACCTGGAATAAAATCCTGTTAATCTTTGAACCCGCGGCACCTTCTCTATAGCTCCCTTGAGAAGGAGCTTGTAGACCTCTTCTTTGAGTTGTTGAGGGTATCTTGAAGGAGTCCTGCGGGGAGGGTTGGGGAGAGGTTTCTGGACAAATTCTAAAGTATGGCCCGTTCCACTAATTGTAGGACCCACTTGTCTGACGTAATGGTTTGCCATTGACTGAGAAATAAGGAAATTCTTCCGCCCAGGGTGACAGGAGGAAGACTGGGCGTAGCCGGCGCCTCGAAGACATCAGGTTCTACGAGCTGCATCCTTAGCAGGGCGGGTTGAGCGTCCACGGCCTGCCGGTGTATTATAGGCTGGTTGAGTCGGCTGTCTTTGGGAATAGTATGGCCGAAATTGTTGTGAAGATGACGGATAGGAAGAGTATCTCTGTTGTTGATACCCTCCTCTGTAAGAGGGCTGGCCGCGCCCCCTAGGGCGAAAGGACGATTTCCGATATTGCAGGGTCCCTAGTGACCTTGCAGTGTCCGTGTCCGTTTTAATTGACTGTAGGGCTTCGTCCACATGTTTCCCAAATAACGCTTGGCCATCAAAGGGTAAGTCTAGGATCTTATTCTGGACTTCTGGACGAAATGAGGTGGCTTTGAGCCAGCCCTGTCTTCTTAATACAGCAGCGCCTGCAAGCTGTCTGAAAGCAGTGGTCGCTATGTCCATTGCGCAGTCTATAAGCTCTGCAGACGCGCGTTGACCCTCTTGCACAGTCTTATTTGCCTCTGATTTTACGTCTTCCGGCAGTTGACTAATGAAAGGTGCAATATCTGCCCAAAGCTGTCTGTCGTATCGAGACAAAATAGCCAAGGAGTTGGCAGCTCTAAGCACTAAGCTGGCCATAGAAGAAAATATTTTTCCTATGTTGTCTAGCCTTCTACCCTCCTTATCTGGGGGCGCAGAAATTGGAGCCGAAGGATTCTTTGATCTTCTTTGAGCCGCTTGAGCTACTACGGAATCTGGAGGAGGATGGCCTGTCAAGCATGTTGGGGCATCATCGGGAGCTTTGTATTTCTTATCCAGACGTAGTAAAACTGCTGTGACTGTTGATGGATTAGTCATGACTTTAAGGCCTTCTTCCCACAAGTAGTTCATCATCGGGATGGAACGCACAGACTTCTGGAAGGGCTCTTTAAAATCATAAAGGAAACAATCTGTTTGCTTCGTAGGTAGCGGTAATGCAAAGCGCTTGGCTGCCCTCTCTAAGAGATTGTGAAAACCTCCAATGTCTTCAGGTGGGGACTCCACCTTCGAATGAGAAGGAGAAGATGGAGCAGGAATAATATACTCGCCCCACTCTGAGTGAGCATCTATGAGCTCTCCTTCTTCTTGATCTCCATCTGAAATGTCAGTGTCCTGGGGAATTGTCATGTCTGGGGTAGCCACATCTGTGAGATGCAAAGTCGTCCGTCTTTGATGTGGAGTAGAAGGACCAGAAATGGGCGATGGATGAGGCTGTTCTCCTTGTGGAGGAAACCTTCTGTTATAATCCACCAACATGGCTCTAAGGCCAGTAAGCAGGTCGGAAGGGATATACGTTCCCTGTTGATACTGCTGATGCTCCAAGGAAGCCTGGGGATCATAAGCTTCCTCATATTCCTCCTCTTCCTGATATTTTACATTCAATTCAGAGGGGCTGTGGGCCGTACCAAAAGGCCCATCTTCGTCTGAATCATCATCTCCCTCCAAAAGATGTACTGGTACCAGGGAGGATACCTTACTAGGTGAAGTGTGGGTTGGAGTTAATGTTTCTGTTCTTTTTTGGTATTTTTTCCTCGTCGACGGTGTCGTCGACGATCTCGTCGACGACGTGTAAACTGACTTTGTCGTAGACGGTGCCGTCGATGCTGGACGCACTGTTATTTTAATAGCCGCAAGCTTCGCCGACGAGTCTACCGTCGACGAAGTCCTCGTCGACGGTAAAGCTGATACTGACAGCGCCGTGGACGATGACGAGGTGTAGACGGTCGTCGACGCTGAAGTCGTCGTAGTTCTCGTCAACGGTGGTGTACTCATCGACGAAGCCGTGGACGACGGAACACCTAAAGTAGTTGGAGTCGTCGGCAATGCGCCCACCGACGGTGCCGTCGACGGGGAATCCGTCGACGAGGCCTTTTTTCCAGTCACAGAAGATGGCTTTTTGAAAGGCACAGATGGTGGAACAGATGAGGATTTCCTGTGCCTCTCAGAACTGGAAGAATGTTTTTTCCCCTCTTTACTTGAGAGTCTAGTTGGGGAAGAAGATGGGCTGCGACCCTTATAAGACCCTGAAGCAGTCTTTTTGAGGGCTTTCCTTGAGGTTTGTGAGGGAGATCTAGAGCATGATCTTGCTCTTTTAGTTGATCTCTTGGAAGTGGATGATTCCTCACTCTCAGAATCAGAAACTGGATCCTTCCTATGCTTCAGTTTCTGCAGCCATATTAGTAATCTGCCTTCTCTATCCTTTAAAGTTTTAGAAGAAAAAGTACGGCAAATCTTACAGTCCTTGGCTGAATGATCTGGATAGAGGCAGTAAATGCAGTCTTGATGAGGATCTTCAGAATGAAGTCTTTTCTTCCCACAAGTCTTGCAGTCTCTAAAGAGACTTTTCTTTTCCTTGTCAGACATAGTTGAAAAATAGCTGACAAATCAAAATAATTGAGTTTCTCTGAGAGAAAAAGAGCTGAATAAAGGTGTGAAAACAGAGCAGAGCTCTGAGGAGACTCCCTAGCACGACGTGCGGTAGAAAATCTGAGGTGCTAGAGCTTCTCTCAGGAGGTTCTGAAGGGTGCTGTCGCCTGATTGGTGGAGGATCAAGTTTGGTCCTTTTCACAAAATGACTCTGATAGACTATCAAATTGAAGAGGCCTAGGGCCTTTTTCTCTTCAATATGTTTTAACATTACTTATGAAAATTTATACCGGGACTCCCATCTCGACGGCGGGGAATGATTCAAGCATGTGAATCTATGAAAGTTCCAATACTGCAGTAAGCATGGATTGTAAATCCTGGATTAAGGAGGAAGGCATTTGTACAGTATCTCTGTGTTGAGGCTCTCGTGTTTTGTAATATTGTTCCTGATGAGAGTAGTATGGTTGGTACTGTTCATACTCATCCTCTTCATCCTCATCTTGGTACTTGACATGGAGCTGTGAGGGGCTATGTGCATCTCCGAAAGGACCTTCGTCAGATTCCTCCCAGTCAAGAAGATGACTGGGTACTAAAGCCGACACCTTGTTTGGAGATGTGTCAGTTGGATAAATGTCCGGTGCAGGTAGAGATCTGATCCTGACCATGGCTCGGAGATCTGGAGACCTGGAAGAGGCAGGAGTGGCCTCAATCTGTCTACTAGGCACCAGTGCTGTCGATGGCGTGAACGTTGATGCAGCCGTGGATGGTACAGATTTTTCCGTCGACGGTGGTCTCGTCGACGGTGGTCTCGCCGACGGTGGTGTCGTCGACGGTAGTGTCGTCGACGGTAGTGACTTCGTCGAGGATGGCTCGGAGATCTGGAGACCTGGAAGAGGCAGGAGTGGCCTCAATCTGTCTACTAGGCACCAGTGCTGTCGATGGCGTGAACGTTGATGCAGCCGTGGATGGTACAGATTTTTCCGTCGACGGTGGTCTCGTCGACGGTGGTCTCGCCGACGGTGGTGTCGTCGACGGTAGTGTCGTCGACGGTAGTGTCGTCGACGGTAGTGACTTCGTCGAGGATGTCTTCTTTGACGGTATCTCCGTCGATGGCGAAAGCGCCGATGACAATGGCGTTGCTGACGTTATAGTCGACGGGGCAGTCGTCGACGGTGTTGCAACCGACAATGTTTTTACTATACTCGTCGACGGAGTTTTGAGAGAGGGAATAGGATCCCTTACCGTCGATGTTAAGGTAGTGGACGCTGACGACTGTCTCGTCGACGATATAGTGGAGACGGTAGTTGTTGGTACCGTCGTCGCAGTCGTCGACGGTGTTGTTGTCGATCTAATTTTTAGAGTCATTTTTCCAGAAGTGGAAGGCTCTGAGGAAGGAGATAGACGGTAGGACTCCTTCTTTTGAAGAGGAGAGGAAGGCTCAGAGGAGACTGAAGTCTGTAAGCCCTTCCCCATGATGTGATTTCTGCCTCTTCCTGGATTTTTCTGTGTGGCCCAGGTCTCAGATCTGGACCTTTTGTGTGTCCTCTCTGACCCACTCTCCTCACCTGAAGTACAGGATTTGGCCTGTAACCATGTCAGGAGCCTGCCCTCACGGTCTCTGAGGGTCTTTGTGGAGAAGGTGCGACATATTTTGCAGTCCTTAACCTGGTGTTGTGGGTAGAGACAATACAAACAGTCTTTATGTGGGTCATCCACATGGAGCCTTTTCTTTCCACAGGTCTTGCAAGGGCGGAATAGGCCTTTTCTAGAAGAATCCGACATATTTTCAACTCTTTTGAGAGAAAAAATTCTGAAGTAGAAGAAAAACTGAGCAGAGCTCAGGGAGACTCCCTTCACACGACGTGCGGTAGAAAATCTGAAGAAGGGAGCTTCTCTGGAGAAGGTTCTAGAGGGTGCTGGTGCCTGATTGGACAGCAGGCAGGTTTGGGTCCTTTCACAAAAGGACATGGATAGGCTATGTGAGCAATTGCTGGCTCCATTATAGCCTATGGCAAAACATTTTTTTTTATTATTTATTGCTATTTTATGTACCGTGGGACTCCCACTTCGACGACGGGTATGATTCAAGCATGTGAATTTATGAAAGATCCAATACTGGATAATTGTCATGCTATATATTGCTTATGATACAGTGCGGGTATTCTTAGACACTCCGTTCACCAAGTACTTTGAGAACGTGCGCACAATCTTGATGCAAATTGGAGTGATTCACAGTCTCTTCAGGGCTATGAATTGCCATATAATGTTTATATATGAAGTAAAGCACCATTCCTGTCTACCTCCATTTCTGAGATTCAGAAGATAGAAGACCTATCACATTATGTCCTCTGTCCATATATATCACCTCCAGGCCATGAATTTTACCCTCAGATGCCAAGGACGCCATTGCTTCCTGCAAACAGTTTTGACCTTGACAAACAGGACTTGCATTTTATCTTTCAACTACAAGTCAAGCTGATGCTCAAAGACCAGTTACTATAGTTTATCGAATTTCCAAACACCTCTTCATTCACACGGAAGAGATATTAACCACTTTTGGGAGGAACACCTCACTCTTATAAAGAAAGCAAAACTACGGACGTGAGTGCACTGTAATACAAAAAAACAGCTAAATTGTGTGGTTAGTTTGCAAAACCCCATCAATGCAGTGACCCATTATTCAACAGGTGCAACTGTAGCATGGTACACTGCACAGTAGAGAACAGGACATACTGTACCTGGTTCAGAACAACCCAATTTGGATCGATCTGTGCATCACCCTCTGGATCCAGGATGACTGTCTGGTATGCTCTGAAATCTGTCAGTGTGACCTCTGCGCTCTCTGGGCAGACATCGAGAGGGTCTATTACTGTGTCATTATCAAAGTCTTCCTCACAAACATCGCCCACGCCATCACCTGTCAATGGATAAAATAACAACTGAGCGAAGGGCTAACATTACTTTGTGCAGGACGAACACCTCAAAGGAGGAGTAACACAGGATAGACAATAACCAAGAAACAAAAACCTGCAGATTGTTAAAAACTGTCACTCTGTCGTGGTACAAACCTATATTAAAAGAGGATGCGTCACTTCCTCATGAGAAAACTACACAAGCTGTGCTAGAAACCCTGCTATTCACTACATGGAATGACACGACACAAATTTCAAGCTCAGGTACCACCTATCTGGTGGTAAATGTTCTGCTTTTTCTGGCATGGCTTAGGTGTTGGTAATAGGTCAAAGCTTCTCGAGATCATAGTCACTGCATTTGAAGGTGAAGGGTTACTAGAAGTGAGATTATAAGCAGAGACGTTTAGAACCTAGGAATTCATTGCTGGAAAATCAAAACAGAAGCACAACAAGCATTGACAAAATCAATCTAGTATCACATGCCTCAGCAGGAGCGTTGTGTTCAGTTTCCAAGGCCACTTCATGTGTATTGTACTCATTCTGGGGGGTTCACATCTGGAGTTTTGTGTCCAGTGCTAGAGATCACTTATACGAGTTCTTGGGGTCCATCAAAATGGAGTTTTGTCTAAACTGGCTAAAGCAGTGTCTGTATAAACAGACTGAGAACAATGGGGGGTGGAACTGGAGGGTAGATGGATGGATGATGAAAAGAAATGGTGAATGGAATTATTGTCGGTTTTCAATGGATAGATATCGGAAGATGAAGAGCTAAATGGTTGATGGTTAATGGTTAGTGGATTAAAGGAGACTGGATGGAACATGGTGAATTAATGCTGAATTTGTGAATCACACAAGTAAGTGAGTGATGAGATTGGTGATAGTGAATATTAAGGTAATGGTCAAAGGTTGGCAAATTGAGTGGAAAAATGTGAATTGTGAACAGATGGTGAAACAAATAGTATTTGGCAAATCGATGAAGGACAATGGGAGGGGGTAAATGTTAAATTAATGTAAATGGTAAATATTTGCTCACTAGTGGATAAATACTGAATAAATGGTGAATGATGAACATTGTCTGAATGAGAATGGAAATGTAGGATAAACTGGTGGTGGGCAGGTGATAAAAAGTGAATACATAGAGGATTGGGGTTGGTTAATGAATGATTCATGATGTATTGATGGCTTGTGAATGGATTAGGAATTGAAGATAAACAGTGAATAATTGGTGAAAGGATAATGGATAGTGAGTGGTTAATGTCAGTGAATAGATTGTTATATGATGGTCAATTTATCGTGACCAGCCAAAGGGTCATAAATGGATGGATGGTCTGTGAATGTACAGTGAGTAAACAGAGACTGGATGAATAATGGATGAGAATGCCTGGTGAAAGGATGAAGATTAGTTGTCATATGATGAGTGGAAAGGATGGTCAATGTTAGATGGACAGTGGAAGTTAATGGAAGGTAAATGATGAATATATGGTGAATGGATGGCAAATACTAATGAACAGTGACTGGCCAATTAATGATAAATTGCGAACGTCTGTTGACTGGTGATGGAAGGCCAATAAACAGTGACTTGGAGGTAAATGGTGAATGTAGATGGGTGATGACTACTGAATGAATGGTTAATGTATGTCAAATAGGTGATTGAATGGCTGTTAAATGTATGTCAAATAGAAGGTGGTGGAGCGGCTGGAGAATGTATGTTAAACACACTAGCAATATAATTTACATCCAGTAACTGAGTCTTCTTTAACTTTTTGTGAATTAGGTTTGAGTGGGTAGGATGCATTGGTGGCTGGATGGAGAGATTGATGGTTGAGTGGATGGCTGGATTTCTGGTTGGATGACAGAGTTTTTGGATGGGTGGTTGGATGTCTTGGATGGATGGAATGTGTGGGTAGATGAATTGAAGTATGCAATGATGGATGGGCAGGCATGATTTGGTTTTTGAGGGGACGAATGGAGTGTGTGAATGGATGGATGAATACATGGAGTTTGTGCGTATGGTGAATGCTGATGGGTGGATGCCCTGAAAACACAAACATCATGATGCAAGGATTCCACAGATGATTATTGGGACAAATCAATCCAGGAGAGTTGGAAGACAGACAGAGAGAGCCGCAGGCATCTCACCGGCCCAAGACCAGTGCAAGCCGAGAAGCACAAGGGCAGATGACCTGTCTGTAATGGAGGGGGGGAAACAGAACAAGAGTGGCTGGGGTATGATGCACGGTGGGACAAGCAGTACTAGACCATCTATTCAAATAAGGTGAGCCACTTTTGCTCAATCCTATCCCACCATCCACTATAACACTGTAACGTTATGTGCTAACTATTCTGATACAAGCATGTGAATCTATGAAAGATCCAATACTGGAGAACTATTTTTCCACTTTTAAGATGCTAAGAGCAGTTTGTGCAGTAAAACTTTATCTTACTTAGGTTTTTCTATGTAATAACCATTCAGCAGCACTGAGAGTGGAATCCACATGTAGGGATAATTGTTTCACCAAATGAATCCCTGCTGACCACCAACATGTTGTGAGGCTCACCATCAGAGTCCTTCTGGTTGGGATTATTGATGAGACGACAGTTATCGGGGCCTGGCGGGATGTAATCAGGAATCCCATCATTGTCATCATCGTCGTCACACTCGTCGCCAATTCCATCGTTATCTGAATCCAGCTGAGCACTGTTCGGTATTTCAGGGCAGTTGTCCTTTGTATCCTGGTGACCATCATCATCCCTGAAAAACACACAGGCCACATGAAACATCCACCACATAGGCATGGTCTAGCATCCAAGCAACTCACCAAAACCCTAAAAATTTCACAAAATGTAATCCTTCCCTTCAGAGGGCAGCAGAGGCAGTAGCTATTCTTGGTTTAGTGTCAGCTCTGTTAAGGCAACATAGCCTTATTCTACAGAATCTTCTGTTACCCAGAACTGCCCCCACCTTAAAAACACACACACCACCAACCATTCCCTTGTGAAGTCAAGGCATTTTAACCATGTGTATCTCTGGATGCTAGCCTTCTATTACTAAAAAACTGGGCCCAACACATGGCGTTGTCAGTGCACAGACATCCGGGCCTCGAGCACCCTCTGTAATTCAAATAGAGAAACCAGCAAGGCACCTCACTGCTGACGTGTAGCATTTTCTGCTATTCCAAAAGTGGAACCAGCACATCGTTCTGCAAAGGCACCTCATTCCCATCCTGCAGCATCTTCTATCTTCTGCTATCTCCGAAGCTAGTCTGCACGAACCCATCCTAATGTATTTGCATCCTGACTTACCATACCACTGCCATTCCTTGTAGTGTGACCTCTGATGCTTCATCTCTATTCTGACATGCTACTGTTCCAGATCAAGACCTCACACACACATCCCAGAGAATAGATACTATTCCTGAGCCTCATGACATTTTTCTGTATTCGCTGGGCTCTGTAACTTCGACTTCATTAGTCAGCAGAAATAAGAGAACAATATTTTATGGCCAGAAAGTCAAAAATGTGGGACGACTCAAAAATATAATAACTTTATTACACAAATACATTTTTGTTTGCTAGCTTTCAAAACTAGCTATGTCTCCTCCTTAGGCAGACCAGTCAATTTTAATTAAAGGGTCCATTAGTTCTTGAAAGCTGGCATCCATAACTAAGTTAGCCTAAGAGTATCATCTTTGTGAGATAGTATTTTTTTTAAATTTTCTTTACAAATAATTAACTGGACTCATTACGTAAGTGCTTCTTTACTCCAACAATCTCTGCCAGGCCCCTTGAATAACACTGAGAACGGTGCAGCCAGAGACTGACGGGGCAAACAGAGAGGGGTTACAGGAAGCTAGGGGACTGCTAAAAGGAAATGGAAAGTGAGAGGCAATGAGATACAAAGATAAGAGATAGAGACAGCATCAAATGTGGCTAACAAATTTCAATCTCTGTGAGTGCAGTAGCCCAGCCCTGTCAATCTGGCATAATTTGGTCTGTAAATTCACATCTACAGCTATAAAATAATCACCAGAAGGTGGTAATGCAGTAAATCGATAGGCAGGCAGAGAAGCTGTTTAATCCTGTAGCTGCTGTGGCTTTTTCAACCCCTGAGCTGAGACATTTATTTGGTGGTTGGAGCACTTTGTGCTGGAGCTTTCATTACTTTTTTTCCACAAAAGGTATCTTGGTCAAATGTATGTCTTTTGGTCCCCACATCTTAGGGTTTCCAAAGGTACTCCGAGTTTGTGGATTTCCTTGAAGGGGACTGAGAAAATAGCTGAAATATAGCAACATTGTGGGTTTTGTTGGAAAAATGGGAACAAGTGCTGGCCAAAAGTGTGTGTTTTTTTTCTCCCAAAAATGTCACCAAAAGGCTTTGCTGTCCTAAGATCATCCTCTTACCAGCTTTCAGGACCAAGCACAATTATAAAAGAAAAGAAAATTAGTTACTTACCTGTAACTGCGGTTCTCCAGTATTTGTATCTTTCATAGATTCACATGCCTGAATCATTCCCCGTCGTCGAAGTGGGAGTCCCACGGTACATAGAAAGCAATAAATAGAGAAAAACTCTTTTTTTTTTTTTCTTTTTTCATTGAAGTCAATAGGAAAAAACATTCAATTGTAGAACCATCAGCCTCTTTATAAAGAGCCCAAAATTCAGCCAATCAGGCGTGACCACCCCTTTAGAACCCTCAGCACAGAGGCTCAGTCTCTCAGATTTCTCCGCACTAGAGATTACCGGAAAAAACCAAAGGAGGTGAGCCTCTCTGGGGAGGAGGGTGGGTCGCATGTGAATCTATGAAAGATACAAATACTGGAGAACCACAGTTACAGGTAAGTAACTCATTTTCTTCTCCAGTATTGGGGTATCTTTCATAGATTCACATGCTTGCATCAGAATAGCCAGCAGTAAGAAAAAAAAATTGAGTTCTGAAACACCAAGAGTATGCCTGTGTATAATGCATGCTATCTGAACTCATATAGGTAATTAACATTTGCAAATCAACCGCTAACCATATTACCTATATAAAATATATATATATATATATATATATATATATATATATATATATATATATATATATATATACACACACACACAGATATATAAACATAAAATTATCTTTCTAGAAGTGCATAGAGGATGGAGGGTAAGAGGTTATTGGCTCACCTTATGCAAATAAATTACGTAATATTGCTTGTCCTACCGCAGCATCCATTCTCTCCGTAGCTTCCAGGCAGTAGTGCTGGGTAAATGTGTGAGCACGTGTCCATGTTGCCGCCCTGCAGATCTGGCTCAGAGGGACTCCAGCGAATAGAGCTGCTGAAGTGGATACCGCTCTAGTGGAGTGCGCTCTGACACTGGATGATAATGGCTTCCCTGCCAACTGGTGGCACAACTGTATGGCAGAAGAGATCCAGCGCGCTATGGTCTGCTTAGTAACGGCTTTACCTTTATTGATCCTTCCATAACTGACAAACAGTTGTTCGGATTTATGGAAGTTGCTTGTCCTTTGTATATAAAATTTTAAACAGCGTTTAATGTCTAGAGAATGTAGTGCGCGCTCCTCTGCAGTCTGTGGATTTGGAAAAAAAATTCTGAGAACCACCGGCTCATTTAGGTGAAAAGACAATGGAACCTTAGGTATAAATTTTGGATTAGTTCTCAAAATGACCACCTCTGGCTTGAATTGGAGGAAAGGTGGAGAAATTGTGAAGGCTTGGCTATCGCTAACCCTCTTAGCTGACGTCAAGGCCAGAAGAACGAGTTACTTACCTTCGGTAACGACTTTTCTGGTGGATACATTAGCTACCTGTGGATTCCTCACCTCATGAATACTCCCATGGCGCCAGCATTCGACGGAAATCTTCTTACTAGTCTCTGCACGTCGATGAGGACGTCACTGTCTCCCACGCGACGCCGTCTGACGTCATACAGGCAATAAGAGGTCCTCGACGACGTGCAGACGTCAGTACCAATCATTTTTTACGTGCATGAGAACAACCAGGCAATGCAATGAAAGAGCAAGGCAACATCCATTATATTGTAAAAATACACCACATTGTATGAATAACTGTAAATCTTTTTATGTACATATATATATATATAAAACTCTCTCTTTTAAAATATATACACACACCAAGTATATACATAAAGATATATACATATATACATATATATATATATAAATATATTATATATACATCTATTGCACCCTCAAAGACCAAGAGGAGCGCACTCAAGGATTACTTGGCAAGACCATAAAGGCAACGGGGAGGCGGGTGGGACCGTGAGGAATCCACAGGTAGCTAATGTATCCACCAGAAAAGTCGTTACCGAAGGTAAGTAACTCGTTCTTCTGATGGATACAACTACCTGTGGATTCCTCACCTCATGAATAGAGTCCCAAAGCAGTACCACGCCCGGCGGTGGGTGCCTAAATGGTCAAACCAAGAAATCCTGCAGCACTGACCGTGCAAAATGGCCGTCCCTTCTAACCTCAGAATCTAAACAGTAATGTTTTGCAAAAGTGTGAAGGGACGACCAAGTTGCGGCCTTGCAGATGTCGACCACAGGAACACCTCTGGCTAAGGCCGAAGTGTCCGACTTAGCTCTGGTGGAATGAGCTCTAATGCCCTCAGGAGGATCCTTCTTTGCCAAAGAGTAACATATTTTAATGCAAAGAACAACCCACCTGGATAGTGTTCTCTTGTGGACTGCCTTTCCTCTCCTCTTGCCCACGTATCCAATAAACAGCTGATCCTCCAGCCTGAAATCCCTTGTTCTATCGATAAAGAAGCTCAACGCTCTCTTTGGGTCCAGACGGTGCAGTCTTTCTTCCTCTTTGGAAGGATGAGGCGGAGGATAGAACGTGGACAAAGTAATTGCCTGAGCAAATGGAAGGGTGAAACAACCTTCGGGAGGAAAGCAGCCTTGGTCCTCAACACCACCTTATCCCCATAAAAAGTTGTATAAGGGGGTTTTACTGATAAGGCCTGCAACTCACTCACTCTCCTTGCTGATGTTATAGCTATCAGGAAGACTGTTTTTAAAACCAAATACCTCAAGGGGCAAGAATGCATAGGTTCAAAAGGGGACCCCATAAGGAAAGTCAGGACTAAGGACAAATCCCATTGCGGCATAACGAATGGCTTTGGAGGATATTGATTTAGAAGACCTTTCAAGAATCTGATAACAATAGGGGATTTAAATAAAGATGGTTGGTCTGGAAGACATATGAAGGCTGACAAGGCCGATAAATAACCTTTAATGGTAGCCACTGCACAACCTTTCTGCGCCAGAGATAGAGCAAAAGACAAAACGTCCGATAGATGAGCATGTAAAGGATCAATCTGCCTCTCTCCACACCACGCAACAAATTTAGACCACCTATTAGCGTAGATAGATTTAGTGGAGTGTCGCCTGGCCGCTAATATAACATCCACTACCTCAGGCGGGAGAGAGAAGGAACTCAGGTTGCCCCGTTCAATCTCCAGGCATGTAGGTGCAGACTCTGGAGGTTGGGGTGTAGAACCTGCCCCTGCGACTGTGAGAGGAGGTCTGCCCTGAAAGGGAGATGGAGCGGCGGGCACGTTGAGAGTTGGAGAAGGTCGGAGTACCACACCCTCCTTGGCCAATCCGGAGCTATTAAGATTACTAGAGCCCGGTCTTGGCGAATCTTCCTCAATACTCGAGGAATCAAGGGTATGGGAGGAAACGCGTAAAGCAACTGGCCGCACCAGGTCATTTGAAACGCGTCCCCCAACGCTTCCTGCATCGGATACTGAAGGCTGCAGAACAACGGACAATGCGCGTTCTCTCGAGTGGCGAACAGATCTACCCGAGGAAACCCCCACTTCTGGAAGATTAAACGGACTTGATCTGGATGGAGACGCCACTCGTGGTCTGCCGAGAAGTGGCGACTGAGACTGTCCGCACGCACGTTCAAAACTCCGGCCAGATGGTTTGCTATCAAGCAAATCCGATGGTCCTTTGCCCAGGACCATAGTCGAAGAGCTTCTCTGCAGAGAAGGTACGACCCCACTCCTCCCTGCTTGTTTATGTACCACATCGTGGTAGTATTGTCCGTTAGGACCTGTACCGACTGACCACGAAGGGAAGGGAGGAAGGCCTTGAGAGCCAGACGTACAGCCCGTAACTCTAACAGATTGATGTGAAAAATCTGTTCCTCTGGAGACCAAAGACCTTTGATCTCCAGATCCCCCAGATGAGCTCCCCACCCTAGAGTGGAAGCATCCGTTATGACTGTGGCCACTGGTGGCGACTGCTGGAACGTCTTTCCTTGTGAAAGATTGTTGCTTGCAATCCACCACTTCAAATCCATAGCAGCATCTCTGGAGATCTTGACAGTACCCTCTAGATCCCCTCTGTGTTGAGACCACTGCCTTCGGAGGCACCACTGAAGAGCCCTCATGTGCCAGCGAGCATTCGTGACCAAC
The DNA here is from genome assembly GCF_031143425.1 of Pleurodeles waltl. Classification (NCBI taxonomy): domain Eukaryota; kingdom Metazoa; phylum Chordata; class Amphibia; order Caudata; family Salamandridae; genus Pleurodeles; species Pleurodeles waltl. Next base: position 662,757,994 of record NC_090451.1, read on the forward strand.
AGAATGCAGGAGGCAAAAAGACCGAGCAGACGAAGGACCTTGAGGACTGGAACTACCGCTCCATTTCGAAACATTGGAACCAAATCCTGAATATCTTGAATCCGCTGAGGCGGAGGAAAGGCCCGACCCAATGTTGTATCCAGTACTGCCCCTATGAACAGAAGGTGCTGAGAGGGCTCTAGGTGAGATTTGGGCTCGTTCACCGAAAAGCCCAGGTCGAACAACAACTGGGTTGTTGACTGCAGATGACGCAACACAAGCTCCGGGGACTTGGCTTTGATCAACCAATCGTCCAAGTAAGGGAATACTGCTATCCCCTTCCTTCTGAGCTCTGCCGCAACCACCGACATCACCTTCGTGAAGACTCGAGGTGCTGAAGTAAGACCAAACGGAAGGACCGCAAACTGGTAGTGTTGCGATCCCACCACAAACCGGAGATACTTCCTGTGTGACTTGAGTATCGGGATATGAAAGTAAGCATCCTGCAAGTCGACAGACACCATCCAGTCTTCCATGTTCAACGCCAAAAGCACCTGTGCTAGGGTCAGCATCTTGAACTTTTCCTGCTTGAGGAACCAATTCAAGATCCTCAGGTCCAGAATTGGTCTCAAACGACCATCCTTCTTGGGAATCAGGAAATACCTTGAGTAAACTCCTTGACCCCTTTCCTGCTCCGGGACCAACTCCACCGCGCCCTTTAAAAGGAGGACTTCTACCTCCTGTTCTAGCAACAGGAGGTGTTCTTGTGAACAATACGAAGGGCGGGGCGGGATGAGGGGCGGAAACTCCCGAAAGGGAAGGGTGTAGCCTTTTCCCACAACACTGAGAACCCAAGTGTCCGACGTAACAGTCTCCCATTTGGTGAGAAAATGCTGTAATCTTCCCCCTACAGGAGAGGAGTGAGTGGGAAATGGTGGAAGCCTAAGGCTGCTTCCCCTGCTGCACCCCGCCAGAGGATGAGGAAGAGGCAGAGTGCTGCTGAGAAGCTCCCCTGGTGCGGACCCTACCCCTCCCCCTAAAAGATCTATAGGGATGGGAAGAGGCAGGTTGCTGATATCTTCCCCGAAAGGAAGAGGAGGAAGAGCCACGCCCAAATCCACGAAACCTCCTGAAGAATCTGGAAGAGGCCGTGGAAGAAGGAGCTTGGAGTCCCAACGACTTAGCCGTGGCCCTGCTCTCCTTAAACCGTTCCAAGGCCGAATCAGCCTTAGCCCCAAACAGTTTGTCCCCATCAAACGGGAGATCCAACAATGTGGACTGTACATCTGCCGAAAAGCCCGAGTTACGGAGCCAGGCCTGTCTCCTTTCCACCACAGTTGTGCCCATTGCTCTGGCTACCGAGTCGGTGGTATCCAGTCCCGTCTGGATAATTTGGGTCGCAGCAGCCTGGGCATCAGAGACAAGATCCAAAAGACCCTGGGGAAGCTCTGTAAACGAAGAGGAGATGTCATCCATCAGAGCATGAATATACCTCCCCAGGATACAGGTTGCATTGGTGGCTTTTAACGCCAGACTGCAGGACGAAAAAATCTTCTTCGACTGCGCCTCTAGCTTTTTTGAATCTCTGTCCCCAGGCACCGTCGGAAAAGAACCAGGCGCTGACTTGGACGAACAGGAGGCCTGCACAACCAAGCTCTCCGGCGTAGGGTGCCTAGATAGGAAACCAGGATCAGTTGGAGCCGTCCGATACCTCCTGGCCACGGCTCTGTGAACTGCTGGGGAAGATGCCGGCCTCTTCCACACCTCTAAAACCGGATCCAGCAGAGCGTCATTAAAAGGTAACAGAGGCTCCGCCGCGGCTGAGGCCGGATGCAACACCTCTGTCAAAAGGTTTTGTTTCGCCTCCACCACCGGCAAAGGCAGGTCCAAAAAACTAGCTGCCTTCCGTACCACTGTATGAAAGGAAGCAGCTTCCTCAGTATATTCCCCCGGGGACGAAAGGTCCCACTCAGGGGAAGTGTCCAGCCCACTGGCCGACTCCAGTCCACGCAGCCCATCACCCGAGTCCTCTAGCTCTCCTTCCTCTAGGGCTCGTTGGTACTCCTGCTCTTCTAGTACTCGGAGAGCACGCCTCCTTGAATGCAGTCGTTGCTCAATCCGCGGAGTCGACAATACCTCCGCCGAAGTCGGAGATCGGCGCCGATCTTCCGAAGCCACCGACGCCGCATCCGGCGCCACAGGTAACTTCGGCGCCGACTGAAGAGCAGTTGAAACGGATGGACCCACCGGAGTCACAGGCCGAAATCTCGACGTCGACGGGATGGAAATCCCTGGGGCCAATCCCTCCGAAGCCACCGGAGCGGCCACCGGCGCTGACACTGGCGCCGAGCCCACGTTCCCAAACGGGAGAAAGGGCATAAAGGGTGCCGGCCGAAGAGGCGCAGGATCACCCAAAGAAAAGGCCAAAGGCCCAGCCGGAGCACCCCCTGGAGCCATCTGTTGGAAGATGGCATACATCGCATTCAAGAATGCGGAACTATCGGCTCCAGGGGTGGGAAAAGCCGGATACTGGGGTGCCTGACTCGGAGGCGACCCCGACGCAGGCCTCGGCGTCTGCGCCGGAGAAAACACTTGAGGCTCCAATACCTCAATCACCGACGCCTGTCCAGGCGAAGTTGGAGACGCCGGAGAGGGCAACGGCGTCGAAGGATGCGGCGTCACCGTGGGGCTGACCTCCCATGTCCTTCGGCGCCGATCCGGAGACCTGGAACGAGCCTCCCTTGAATGACGCCGAGATTCTCTACGGCGCCGGGAGTCTCGATGACGCCGATGTCTTGGAGAAGACTTCTTGTGATGCTTCTCCTTTGACTTGGCCATAAACAGCTTCGCCTCACGTTCTTTAAGGGCCTTCGGATTCATGTGCTGACATGAATCACAAGTCGAGACGTCGTGGTCGGAGCTCAAACACCAAAGGCAATCGGAATGAGGATCCGTCACCGACATCTTGCCTCCACACTCACGACAAGGCTTAAATCCAGACTTTCTCTGCGACATTATTTCCACAGAGAAAGAGTACGCAGCAAGATATACACTGTAACCGCAAGAGTAACAGTTGCTCCCTCGAAGATAACCGTTTCGAATGCACGGAAAAAAGGGAACTGACGTCTGCACGTCGTCGAGGACCTCTTATTGCCTGTATGACGTCAGACGGCGTCGCGTGGGAGACAGTGACGTCCTCGTCGACGTGCAGAGACTAGTAAGAAGATTTCCGTCGAATGCTGGCGCCATGGGAGTATTCATGAGGTGAGGAATCCACAGGTAGTTGTATCCATCAGAAGGAGGGCTGTTTTAAAAGAAATGAATTTGAGGTCCACCTTATGGATGGGTTCAAACGGATGTTTCATTAATTGGGAGAGCACAATGTTCAAATGCCACTGCGGTGAAGGACGGTGAATTGGCGGAAACATCCTAAACAAACCCTTGAGAAATTGTTTTATTATTCTGGACGACCATAAAGAAGGTGACTGAGACGTTCGTCGGAAACGGGATATGGCAGCCAGGTGCACTCTAATAGATGAATGTGAAAGGCCGGATTTAGCCAAATGCAATAAATATGGCAGAATCTGTTCAGGAGAGGACCTTAGAGGATGAACGTTGGAAGTTGAACACCATAAGCAAAACCTCTTGCACTTGAACTTATATGTCCGGTTTGTAGACTGAGCCCTGGCACAGGCAAGCACCTCCCTGCACTCTGGAGGGATATCTAGTCCATTGAATTCATAGAATTCAGGAGCCAGGCTGATAAACGAAGAGATGTCGGGTTGGGATGACGAACCTGACCCTGGTTCATTGTTAACAAGTCCGGTATTGTCCTCAGACGAACGTGAGGCTGTTCCGAAAGTAATAGAAGTTCTGTGAACCAGAACTGGCGTGGCCATCTGGGAGCAATTAATAGAACTCTGCATGGTTCCCTCTTCATCTTTTGCAGACGTCTCGGGATGAGTGGAAGCAGGGGAAAAGCGTATGCATAAATCCCTGACCATCTGATCAAAAACGCATTCCCCTTTGATCCCTTCTGCGGTCGCCAGCTTGCGAAGTGTTGGCATTTCTTGTTGTCTCTGGTCGCGTACAGATCCAGACTGGGTTTGCCCCAACGACGAAAGAGACGGACGAGAACGGACTGATTGAGTTCCCACTCGTGGCAGCTGGTTCGAGTCCTGCTTAGGGCATCTGCCCAGGTGTTGGTGATCCCCGGGAGATGTTCTGCTCTGATGGAAATTCGATGTTGAATTACCCAATGCCACAGCTTCTGCGTTTCTAGTGATAATGCTCGAGATCTTGTGCCTCCCTGTTTGTTGATGTAATGCATGACCGTGGTATTGTCTGTTCTTATCAAGACTGAAGAATTCCTGATGTTTGTGAGGAAGGATTTGAGTGCCAAAGCAACCGCCCTTAACTCCAATACATTTATGTGAAGAGTCGATTCCTGAGTGGACCATTTCCCTCTCACTGAAAGATCCTGCAAATGAGCACCCCATCCCTCTAGGGATGCATCCGTTGTTATTATGTGCATCGTCTTGTCCTTCAGAAATGACAGACCTTCTGAGACGAGGGGAGTATCCTTCCACCACTTGAAAGCCTGTCTTGCTGATGGGGTTATTCTGATTACATCGTCGAAAGAGCCTTCTATTTGTTTCCATTGATTGTCTAACTGCTGTTGAAGTGTCCTCATGTGCAGACGACAGTTTATCAATGGAATGCAAGACAAAAGCATCCCCAGAAAAGACTTGTAAGTCCGCACTGAAGCGGACTTTCTTTTACTGAGACGTGCTGCTAAGTCTCGAAGTTTCTTTCGCCTGTCCTGTGAAGCAGAAGCTTTGCCTGGACAGTGTCCAAGATAGCTCCTAGGAAGGTGATGTTCTGGGTAGGATCTAGGTGAGACTTGGGGTAATTGACTGTCAAGCCCAAAGCTCAGAAAAGAGACAGACATGTTTCCGTGTCTCTGGGAGCCTTCAATGTTGTTCGTGCCTTTATTAGCCAGTCGTCTAAATACTGGAACACCTGTATCCCTAGTTGTCTGAGGTGGGCTGCCACCGGTGCCAAAACCTTGGCGAATACTCTTGGGGCCGACCTGAGGCCAAAGGGTAACACTCTGAACTGGTAGTGAGTGCCTGCAACCCTGAATCGTAAGAATTTCCGATGATTGGGGTGAATGGGAATGTGGAAATATGCGTCCTGAAGATCTAACGATGTCATAAAGTCCCCTCAATTGATTAGGCGCAGGACGTCTTGAAGGGAGATCATGCGAAAAGACTGCTTCTTGAGGTATTTGTTGAGCGAACGAAGATCTAAAATAGGTCTCCAGTCCCCTGTCTTCTTCCAAATAAGGAAAAAGCGGGAGTAAAAACCTACTCCCCTCTGGCTCCTTGGTACGAACTCTATTGCTCCCTTCTTCATTAAAATAGCAATCTGATCCATAAGCTCGTTGAGATGGGCTGGCGGGGGACCTCTTGGTGGTACATGAGGGGGAGGTTGGTTGAATTCTAGTGTATGCCCTCGGTTGACAATATCCAGTACCCATTTGTCTGAAGTTATCTTGGCCGTCGCTGTAGTCGTCGACGAAGGAAGGCCTGCCGTCGACGAAGCGCTCGTCGACGGTGTAGATTTTCTGGACGCCGACGGTGGCAGTGAACTTGAAGGCTTTTTGAGCTTCCTTGATGAAGAAGCAGGTGTGGATGGCTCTGAGTGAACCTTGCCACACGTTACCTTGGATGTTGAAGGTTGCTCCTCCGGCTTGTCCTTAAATGCATGCAGCTTCTTAGCTGACTTACTGCTCTTGGGGGATAGGCTCTCCACAGACCTCTTCCTTTTCTTTGAGGTCACTGAAGTGTCACTCTCTTCCTCCTCAGAAAGAGCTTCTCTGGCCTTTCTTTTCTGAAGCCAAAGTAGGAGCCTGGCTTCTCTGTCCCTCAGAGTCTTGTTGGGAAAGGTCCTGCAGATCTTACAGTCCTTGACCTTATGCTCTGAATGTAGACAGTAGATACATTCCTTGTGAGGGTCCTCACAGTGAAGTCTTAATTTTCCACAGGTCCCACAAGGTCTAAATAAACCTTTTCTTACTGTAGACATGATGGAAAAATACTACAGTAAGAGGAAAAGTGAACATTTTAAAGATTTTCTCTTGAAGAGATAGAAAACTGAGCAGAGCTCAGGGAGACTCCCTTACACACGACGTGCGGTAGAAAATCTGAGAGACTGAGCCTCTGTGCTGAGGGTTCTAAAGGGGTGGTCACGCCTGATTGGCTGAATTTTGGGCTCTTTATAAAGAGGCTGATGGTTCTACAATTGAATGTGTTTTTTCCTATTGACATCAATGGAAAAAAAAAGAAAAAAAAGAGTTTTTCTCTATTTATTGCTTTCTATGTACCGTGGGACTCCCACTTCGACGACGGGGAATGATTCAAGCATGTGAATCTATGAAAGATACCCCAATACTGGAGAAACAGATTTGTATTTATTTAGGAGGTAGTCCACTTTTCCTAATTTTTGTAGTTTCAACCTACTTGCAGTTTGCCATGGACACTGAGGAGCATCAGAATAGCGAGAGGACTTTGAGGTTCAAGTTCATGCTCCTGCCAGCTTTCTGCAGTGAACCTTACATGCAAAGTGGTGGATTGTGGGAGTTGTGTAAAAACAGGGACATGAGCAAGGAAACTGATGGAATAAATGTGCAGAGGAATTACAGGGAACTGCACTCTCTTGACTGCTGAATGGGTAGACCGAACCACTTATGGTGCTTCTGCCCGCTGGCAATATGAAATACAGCTGCAATCGTCTTGACATTTTGGTGTAACTGACCTGTTAAGTCTTCTACAAACCACCAGACCATCAGACTCATGGGCAAGCACATGATGGCAAGACAATATTAGACACAATCACAAGCTGCTACTGCTACTGAAGGAATAGCAAGTGAAAACTCAAGACCCGAGATTCACTGCTAAAGAAACAGCAGTGCTTTCGGGCTGGCTATGCTGAATCCTGGTGTCAATACAAGAGTCGAGGGTGACATTTTCATCAAAGATCGACATGATAGTACTAGATGTGACCTTAATTTGAGCAGACCAGCATAAGATCCGAGATAGACTTGGGGAGACCGCATGATCACTAGGGGAACTTAAAGCAGTTGTGAATGAAGCCAAGAAGGAAATACTAGACAGGCTGATATGCATTTATGCCGAGATGTGTTGCAGGCTGACCTCCTGCATTGTAATATTAATCATGTACTGAAAGATGGGCCTACAAGCATAATAAGAGGTGGTGATTTAATCTGTTATAGATGTCAACCATGAAATGTTACAGACACCATTAGCTTCCATGGCAGGCACTGAATATACTGTGGGCTTTGACAAATGTTGGAATGTTAGGACGTATGAGATGTGTGGACGGTACAGCATCCTGACCAAAGAAGATACTCCTTTTAATAACCCACAGCACCCAGTGTATACCTGCACCGAAACACGTAACACTGTAGGCTGTGTTCACGTCAGAGAAATTGCAAGACAGCATATGATAATAGTCCCCTTGACCTAACTATCAGCTTCGAATGATACCATTGTGACAGCTATAGGTGGGATTTCTGACTTTTTGTGGTGAAGTAGGAAACACAATAGATCATTACTTACAACAAAATGCACGGGTGTTGCTTTGACCATAAGGCATTCAAGACGAGTTCTTTTAACAGGAGATAAGGCTGGGGCTTTGCTCGCCTCAATGACAGTGGAGGAGTAGCTGAAACCTGAACTGACATCAGTGAGAACTCTAAGGGTGAAAGTAGTGCATGCCCAATTAGAGATCAATTACATCTTTCCAGATTACTATAATCTTTACACTCTGCCGACCCCACCCAAATGCTACCCTGATATCTGACTACATGGAACTGACAGGTTTCTGAGGCTACCGAAGGACTGGACACACTCTCTCTACTCTTGGTGCTAACAGGGAAATATGGAAACTGTAAGTTCTCATTAAACACACTGAGGCTTTCACTTCCAAAGAGAAATGTAGGTGTGCACTACTACAAACGTTCTAATATCTCAGCTCAGATGCAACATGTTGCTAAATGGGCTCACAACGCTTAACACTTAAGGCAAAATATCTCAGTGCAGAAGCACACTTGGACAACTTTTGGGGCATAACACTAGTTCACTGCCAGTAGATCAGCCCATTCCGAAATTAGTTGCCAGACTGATAGTGCTTCGTCTGATACCTCATATTAACACGCATTTGCAATGCAATGGGTCTTGCGTTTGCCTGTGTATGAGCTATTAGCGCTGTAAATCCTAACTTGACTTTTCTTGCATAGAAACTGAAAATGAAAAGTAAAACAGTTGGAATAAGCAAGCCGATTCAAAGCACCACGGCCACCATGAGCACGAGCCCACAGGAGAGATACAAGGAGGAAAAAGATGTTTGCTCACAGTCAAACATATTGGCAATCGTGCAATTATCCATGTAACAGGGTCAATGGCCAAGGCGGTAAGGTAAAGAATTTACCAATGATGACAATGCATTTTTGAAAAGGCAAGCCCATGAATGAGTGATAGTGATCGGCGTGTGGCGGGTGTGGTTAAAAGCCCACAGATAGATTACAACAAGCCAGAGCACTTGCGTGCTTGACCTAAAAAGAGTGAATAAGTGCCCCAGAGCCACCTCCTACACTGCTTAATAAAGTTGTATACTCCAAAGTTATCCACAGGCATACCCCTCAGAGCAGTTATCTGTAGACATTGGGGGATTTTTATTCCTCAGCAGCCTTTTGATTGTTAAAGAGCAATCAGGTGGAACATGGTATTCCTCTGGGCCAATTCCTAATGTACACTACACTGACAAGTAGGATTCGGAAACTATGGGGCCCTGGTGGCATAGAGCAGCCAAAGATCAAGGTGATGCGAACCCTCCAGAAAAGGAATGCCAGGCTCAGACTGATATCAATACTGTACAGTGAGCTGGGAACTACTACTGACAGGAAAATGCAAACGATGTGAAGAAGATGTGAGAAGGGAACTTAGCGGTGCAGATGGGGAAAAAATGACCCAGGTATCTCGAGTTTCTAGAAACAGTAAATTTGAACAAATACCATTTCACTACCTCTACTGTACATCCCTCACCACAACTGGACTGTGAATAGATGAAGGAGCCAAGAACCAATCCGAGGTGGCTGGGCCGCAAGACACAAGAAGTGACATGAGCGGAAGAGTCCTGCAGTCATGTATTGAGGCCGGGTTAACATGAAGTGCACATTGCACGAAGAGGAAGGAGGACAGCTGTTGGAGGAGAGTTGGTGCAGGATGACTAAAGGAGGTGAATGTAAGAAAGTGCAAGAAGCCCTCATGGATTACGAAGGAAAGAAGCAGAAATTCTGAGGTACTGGAGACCTGAGGTTTACGGGGGACAATGACCAAGAAGGTGGGCCAGTGCTAACAGCCAGGGGCTACTCCTGACATACCACATCGACCAAGCTGCCCACTGGAGAAAGTCAGCTGGTGCTCGGATGCCACAGTTCTTGAAGCAAATCATGGCTGGTAGAAAGCTATACGGGAATGGTGGGTTGGCCAATGGACTAGTTGATGATTGGGGAGGTGTGTGGAAACGATGGTGAAAGGGAAATACCATCGCTCATTAAAACCCACATAGTTGTGAGCAATGCTGCCTAAGATATTTTGTTACTTGAAGGACACTTTGGGCACAAGGAGGAGGTCAGGCATGCAAGCGGGCACTCCTGAGGTGATGGCTCAAAAACATCACTGATTTAATCCCATACGGAGTACACACGTCTTTCTAACTCCTAATGGGCATCCCAAGTCATCATCTGAGGGTGGTCACTGGAAGGCAAAAGACCTAAGGTAATGTTCGGAATTCATGTACCAAAAGAAGCAACAGAGCTCAGTTAAAAAGAGAGACTGTTATTTTTAGCCTCAAAAAGGGAATGTGAATGATATAAGTTTTGATTTAATGAAGCCCTTTGTAATCTCTGTTTTTATGAAAAGAATAAAAATAATCGTGTTTGGGGACAAAACTTGAACATCAAGGTTATTGACTGGGACACAGACTATAGAGAGTATTTGCAACACTGTATAGAGATCTCCCCAGATGTCATGAATCTGATGTTGGCTTGTTCCATATGATATGGGAATTTACCAAATTGTCTGAATTCTAGGAGAGGGTTATATCCCAGACTGATGTGGTGCCTACATGCCCACCCCAAACACCTCCCCACTCGAGGCATGCATGTTGGGATCACTGCCATAATCACAGTATAAGAAGTATAAAAGTACATTTGCAGACTTAGCATTGTTGCCGGCAAAACACAGGAGTGGACTGGAAGTTGCAAAGCGCACCGTCAGTGATGGCTCGGAGGGAAGAAGTGGTAAAATGGGTCTAAGCTGAGATAGCGCCCCTACATACAATAATTTCTAAAATGCACAATCACAGCTCTGTGGGAGAGTGGGTGATAGCCCTACAAGTATTCATGAAGAAGTCAGACAATATGCCTCCCCATTTGATGCTTTCCTAGAATTGTACAGACAGGACCACATCTGCCCTGTGAATGATGTTGGTGGCATAGTACACTGTTCGTATGGTACTCAGTGTATTAACAAATAAGTAACAATACTGTACTGGAATATACATATATATGTTTTTGAATAGTAGAGATAAGGAGAGGTGGACGTAGAGAGCGAGAAAGCATGAGGGGGGCGCAGAGGGCAAGCAGCAAGTCAATGTGACAACTAAAAAAAAAAGCAAAAAGCAAAGTGAAGGCACTGTTACATAAGCGAAAAATAGAAATACAGGGAGAGCAGGGATGGTCAAATAAAATGATCTATTTCAGTGCAGTTACTAAACCAGAAGTAGATCATCTTGTAGGAAAGGCCCCGTGTTTCCTCTAACAGTTGAGGGCCTCAGTCAAATCAAATGTCAAGCACTGAAACCTTTCCATTTGCCACATAGCCGAGTCTGCCTCAGTGGTAACTAGACCATGCCTGAAGTGAGAGGGTTTCCCCTGGATTTGCAATTAGAGACCCTCACATCCCACTTACCAGCACTCCAGAGCAGCAAGGCTTACAGATGCTAACATACCTGTCTTCGTTGGTATCGCACATGTCTCCCACCAAATCACTATCAGCATCTGTCTGGAGAAAAGAGGCGAGAGTCAGGGAGTTTCTGAGAACCAGATGCTGCAGGGGAGCACGCAATGCCATGTAAAAGGTAGATGCAGATATGCAGCGGCTCTAGTTGCTCCCACACTAGGGCTGACTAGGAAAGTGCTGTACAGAATTGGCAGTAAGATTCTTCATGGGGTACTCGAGTCTGCCTCATAATAGTTAGTTAGAAACAAACAAGCCACATCCATATATTCTTAAGAAGCATTTAATTCTGAGATTATCCAGTTACCAACCGGAGTCTGGGAGGCAGGGCCTTTTAATGTTCTGACTCAGTGGATTTCAAATCTGCTTCTCATGCCTAGGTGTCAGATAGGTAACCATTCAGCCTTTCAAAAGGTCCTTAGGCATCATCGTTTCTGTTAGTTGGCATCTTTTATTTTCTTATCTCAGACAGGGCTGTATATTTGACTTGTGGAATTTCTTTAGTCCTAGCGTCAAGATGTCTCTGGCTGAACTCTGCGCAGACAAGAAAGCCACTTTATCACTTACTCACCAATTTTCCATATATGGAAACTTGGGTACCGAGAGACTGAATGATTTGCTAAGAATCATACATTTTTTCCCTTAAATGCAGCAGCCAGAATTAAACCTAGGGTTGCCTGCTTTCTCAGCCGACCATTAGGCCGGTGGGCTGCATTGAGCTTTATGTAGAGAAGACTGATTCATCCCCATCTGGAGGGGAAATATGGGAGTTTAATCCTGTAATCACAAAACCCAGCCATTGCAAACGAGGATTAACAGGAATCAACTGACTGTCACGAGGGGGTATTGTTGCTTCTGGGTGGACTCCTCCTAGAGCATATGTGGGTCAACAGGTGCCACACACTCAAAGGTGGATCAATAGCATGATTAAGGATCAAAATCGTTCCGCTTACACTGATTTTTACAGATAAATGTAGACAAAACAATCTATTTCCCTGTCTGTATTCATATTTAAATATGGATAAAATGCAAATTCGTTTTTTTGTGTTCTAAATTTGACAGTTAGGACTGTCAGACCAATACTTGAGTGGACTGACAGGAAATGGAGTGAAAAAAGGGGAACAACCTTTCTAATAAGGCTTAAACAGCTGCAGAAGTTCACAAGGTTGATACTAATAATATGTGCTTCATACAACTGTATTCGTCTATCATCTATCAATTTTCATTTAATTGAAACCTGTCAGGCCTTCAAGTATGAGTGTGTATCTGTTGGCTAAAAACTTTGGAAATGCCCAGTTTAATCTTCGTTTTTTCTGCAAAACCAAAAATATATGTGGATAAGCACAAATAAAAATGGCCAAAATGTAATATGGCTAAATACAGAGAACGATGTAAAGAAATAAATGCCATAAAACCAGGAGCCTGAATAATGACGGGCTCCTTTCTAAAAAAGTGACTTGCACCTGTACTCAAGAATGAGTCTATTCTCACACGCTCTGTGACACCCGCAAGACATCTTGCTCAGGTGCAGCGACGTTTACATAAACATATGTTTGGAACCCCTCTCTGAACGTTACGCAGCTCGCTCGACACCTCCAGTAGACAAATCCTGCAACTCGCACCGATGCTAGTTCTCTGACGAATGTGCACTACCAACACAATGTGGATAGGAGGGCTTTGAGGGCTCTTGGGAATGATACAGTGCTGTATAAATTCCACAATATAATAAATAGTCAGCACCCGCTCTACATTGTGGCTTCAATGTGTAATGGGTTTATTATTTCTGTCTGTTAGTTGACTATCTTTCTAAAACTTTCCTAAAGACCTCCATCCAAATTCTACTCTTAAAATGATATCACACAGCAGGTGCGACATCCTGAGGCTGCTATTGAGAAGCCCCTTCTTAGTTGGGAACTACTGTGTCTGGGAGCCTTAAAACACTGGCATCCACAAAACATGGTTTTGAATCGTGTCTTATCACTTGGTAAAGATATGTGATCCTTGACAGGTCCTTTTATTAATTTCCTGTTTCTCAGTTCCAAATTCTGCCAATAATTTTAGATATTTAGAAATGTTCTTAAGATAGGTATGGTGCACAACATATACAATTGGATATTTTCAATTAAGTTTTATGTGCGATGTAATCTAAACTTAGCAGAGACAATATTGTCTATTGCAGCCTGCAGGCAAAGGTACATAAATGTGACTTTTAATTTTCAGAAGTTTATGGTTAAGCCAAATGAGACTAGGTTCAGAGGCTATCTATCGATAACACGGAGAATATTGTAAAACATTTTATTGCAGAGCTGTATGAGCGGATACTTCCGTCAAATCACTCTCTCTGTGATATGAAGGTATATTCAAACAACCGCCACAACAACCACAGTCGGCTAGACTTGGTATGGTCCTGGCTGATTTGCGAAAAGATCGAACAGCTACAACTTGATCAGTGACATTAAGCGACTTGTCTTAATGTAACATTGGCTGAGGACCTGCAGAGAGAGTGCATGTTCTTCAATATATATAGAAAGCTCTCAGTGGCTTCTCAGTGGAAATCAATTGTTGGGGTCTTGGAGGCATCAGATATATACCATGCTTCAGAATACCTGGGAGTAAGCCACAAAACACACTGCATGAGGGAAGAGAGCAGATTGGTCCTGCTGCAACAATGACATCCAATAACAAGTCACTACACATCGTAATGAGTGTGAGAGAGGAGAAGACAGACCCTGGAGCAGTATCCAGTGACTGCATACTCTTGATCTGAGTCTTTGAGGCTGAGTGCAGGCATGCATTGGTGGAGCAGAGGCCCATAGCGGCCTCGCGACCTTTGGCAAGACATGAGACTTTCTTTGCAGGAGTATATACCAGTGGCACCCAGTGGTTAGTCAGAGTAGAGTAAAGGGTTAAGGGGAGGGGAGCATAAGGGCTCCATTTCACAGTGGCACCAAGTGATCAGTAATAATTTTGGATGAGTTTTGGAACTGAGGGAGCAGGGAGATCTCAGGCAGAGGTAGCATTTCATAATCACTCAAGCCAGTGCTTAATTTGTGCAGGTATGTACTGGTGATCGGCACTGGAAGTATTTCTAAACACAAGCATGTATTTATGAGAGTCCTCCACAAGATGGGGCTCCGAGTCTATTTTATTAGCGGAGCACAAATAGAGCCTTTAACTATTTAATATGTATATTTTTTTAATAAATGATAAAACTAGCACTTCCAGGCCATCCCTACAATTGAGGTCACCGGAAACATGTCAAAATGTCAGACTTGTTTGCAATTGTTAGTAGGTAAAGCGGACACTGGCATAGGCAGCTTTGGACTCCTGTGAAATACCTTGAGTCCTGGAACGTACTTTTTATTTTTTTACAAGTATAACACTGTCTCAATCCATTCTGCTCTCTCACCTGTGTCGGGTTGCTGGCTTCGGGACAGCTGTCGCAGGCATCACCCACTCCGTCAAAATCACGATCCGTCTGCAGAGGGTTTGGCACCTTCGGGCAGTTGTCTAATACATTGGGGATACCTACATGAAAAGATAATTGGGTCAATATATTCTGAGCCACTTGCAGGCAACACGTCTTGAGGTTCTATGATGCATAGTTTCATCCAAACTAAGTTGTAAAATGATCTCCTATTGGCAATCAGAAGGGCCTCAAAGTGTTGTCACAATGTGTAACTTTCTGTAGGCACTGTAGCCTTCTAAAGCAGCTCGAAGAATCACCTATATTTCATCAAAGGAGAACTTCTGCTCCCTTTTCTTCTTTCTTCTCTCCCTTAATTTATTTCATTCTTCTCTCTGTCCATCTCCCCATCTCCTAGTTTTACTTTGCTGGTTGCTTTACAATAAGTACATCATATTGCTTACAACACAATATATGACATCATTGCACTATGTTGTTCTGTTTTCTAATCATATGGGTATTAATGTCGGGCCACATATCAAAATGTAAACTGGAAAGACCATTGTAAATGTAAAGCGCAAGTTTACAATTACCATATCTTTGTAAAGTGCTCCCACATTAGCCTGATGTTATTCGCACTTCAAAAAATCCGGAATACTTATAAATGGATAAACATTATGAGACACTGCTAGCCTCTTGCCTTTATTTTGGTGCAGGTAGAACGTGCCAGACGCTGTCACTAGTGGGCTTCAAAGACTCAGACCGTCCGCAGTCAATTCCTGCACTCTGCGGAGTGTGCGGGCCTGGGTATAACTTACCACCGCCTGCAGAGCTGGACTGAAACCAGGAGCACCCCGGAAAACTGGGGGAAACCAGCCCAATATTTCACCAAACATGCTCAACCAAATGCTGGGGGTGAATTTCCTACAGTGTAAACTTTGAAAATAAACAGCGAAGTGCTGCTTCGTTTTTTCAGAGCTTCTGCTTGTAACCAAGAAGATTCCATCTGTGCAGCTTTACAATGGCCTACATTGTAGGAACCCCGATGAATCTCCCACCTCCCCCGTCACAGTTTTACTAGAGCCTCCTGGAATGGTGGTGCATTCAGCTACAACCCAACTCAACAAGCGAACAGCGGTGACATCCTTTCTGGGATGCGTTTCGACCAACAACCAAGTGGGGCCAGTGTTTGATGATCAATGAGCCAAAAGGGCTCTGCAGTGTATAGGCTTAAGTGCAGCCGAGAGGTTTATTTTACCACGAGGACATCTAAGAGTTACGCCCACAGAGTTAATCCACACTTATTTTACAGCTCAAGAAACATTTTTAGATCTGCATGGTCTGAACACTCCTGCCATCTAGTGTCTAGTTTCAGAATCTTATTCGGAACTGCGAGAAATATCTATTCATCAACGGAGAAGGGCCGGTCTGTCATGCAACCCAGATGGGCATGGAAACAAGCCCATGGTTCTCACTGGTTTGTCATCATCCTCACATCTTTGGGTAAATCCCTTATGAACATAGAACAACTATTTTTTTCGTACCACCTTTACCCCCTTGCCTTGGTTAGGTGGGTGACATGCCAGTACTCGAAGGACACGAAGTTGCAAAACCATTATTGCATGTTAAGTAATTTGGTGTAGAAAGTGATACCCATCCAAGGAGATGTCCAATAGTAAAAGTATCCTGTCCTCTCTGAACATACTTCTCTACTTTCTTTGCGAACAGGGACTGGGGCAAACAACCGTACCAAATCAGACCAAATCAGCAGCACGTTAAAAAGTTGTTTTATAGCATCATTGGACGCACTGCTGTGCGCTTACACATTTCAGCTGGGGGGACGCTTCCGAAGAGTTTTCGAAATCAGTTGCTGCACCTCTTGTGCCTTTGTTTGGATTTCATACATAGAGGATTGGGCTATGTAGCAGAAAAATGAAATGTGTGCTACTATCTACTGAATCAGGCTTTCTCAGCTACTGCTATTCCAATGCGACAACCAAGAATCTAGCATTTCTGTTATCTGAAGATACATATTCGCCTTTCTTTGTAAGAACATCACTTTCTAAATCATTCTGAAGACCTGGGGAGCGGGATATCTTGGCCTGTCCTCCACCTTCAATGGAGGGCCTTCTCCAATGAGAAGGGACCCGGCCTGCGCACGCCAACTGGGATCACCACATAGCATACTCATTGGAGCTCCGCTACTGTGTGCACGACTGTTGATTGGTGATGTAATGATTGCTATGCACAATTTTGTTATTGTCCACTGACGCACCATGCTGTAAATACCAATAAAGAAATATTTAACAAAATAAAGAAGCAAAGTCCACACAAATTACCCACCTTTTAAACTTTCGATGGTCATTCTTTCACTTTGCATGAGACTGATACTAGGGTCCACATTACGAGTAGTCTGGTAATTTAGGCGATGTTGTTGCACCTGAGTTAGAATTTATTAGGTACGATAACATCCAATTAAGAGTTTTGGTGGACTAACATACATATTTTTGTACTTTGACATGTTGATATTAGTTACAAAACTCATTATTGCAATATATTTAGTAAAGAATGGTTTCTTACTTGTAATCCTAGTTATCTCTCAGGGGATCTCCATTGCTAATCATAAGCACTGAATAGTCCTGCCCATGTGTGGGGATCCCGGAGCAGTTCTTTTAAAGTCACAGCCACTTTGCCTTACTTTGTAAAGGCCAGAAGACATACGTGACACAAATGTTGGATTTTGCAGCCTTAAAACGTGCTATAGTGCCAATCTTAATGAACTACTTTAAAATTTAGAAAAAAAAGTGTCAAACCTTTAAACGTCACTTAAGTAAGAATGAAAAGTGACCTATTAAAAATGTCTGTAAGAAATGCTTTTTACTTCTTTTTAATGTACGAGATAGTTGAATATATAGCAGTGTAGTTGTGTAGGTTGCAGGAATTGACACAATGGAATAGGACAGTTTACTCCGTTCTTCTTTCCAGGTACTGCTGACAAGATCCTGGAGCCGAGCTCTGCCTTTTTAAGGTTTTTCATCAAAGTTTTTCCTCTACAGCTTTTCGAAAGTTGATTCACTTGATGGCCTTTATGGTACAGAGCATTTTTTTAAAGATATTTTCCTGACTGGAAATCTGAAAAAAATATTGGCGTCTTCCTGCTCTCAAAACACACGCAAGTCAATTACATTTATAGAAATCTGATAAATACCAAACACAAAAACATGACATCAACTCGCCCCAGCAGCGAGACTTTAAATTAAATTTGATCCAGATGTATTTGTCTAAGCGTCCATTTGGTTTCCAGCAGTAACAACCTGACAGGTCTGGGAAGCAAACCGGCGTATTTCGATTTTAATATCAATCTGGTTAAATAGATAAACTACTGGGCCCGTGCAGCACTAAACCAGATCGGTCCAGGCCGGCAGAACGTACAGTATCACTTGACCAACAAAATATGTAAAATATCGAGCTGCACCGCCGGACCCGCAAATACATTTGCTGCACCCTCTTGACTGTGAATGATGGTAGTATCTGTCAGTTTCGAAAAGTAAGTCTTCACCTTCTTTCTGAATTGCGGGAAGGCTCATATTGGTGAGTATGCTTTTCCATACCCTGGGAACATAGATGGCTGTATTTTAAATATTTCTTCCACTTTTACGTAGATAGTCTGGCAATGAGCTAGCTTTTGGTGTGGTTGTATGTTTGTACAATTAGATTATTTGCCATTTCTGAGGATTTTGTAGGTGGTGCAGGTAGCCTTCAAGATGATGTAAGCCTGGAAGAGGAAACAATGTAATTTCTACAGTGCTCACGGAACGTGGTAGAGTTTCTTCCGGCTACTTGTTAAACATGCTCACGTGTGGGTGATGTCTTTGAGAGGTGCCAGTGAGGTGTTGTGTAAACTATCAAATATAGCAGTGTTTCCCAACCTGTGGTCCGTGGACCCCCAGGGGTCTGTGACACATCCCCAGGGGGCTTGGTCCCGGAGGAAGCCACTTGTCCAGCTGGGGCCTCTGACAAACACACGTGGCCGTTTAAAAAAATATTTATTACTTCCTTTGTGCAGCTGTTTTAAAAGCACTGCAGAGTTCCTTGTACATGCAGCAGCTTTTGGGCAAAAATAAAAGCATCAAGATAACTCTAGTGATGAATGTACCTGCCGGAGAGAGAGATGGGAGTTTTGTCTAGTGGCAGTTTTGACTCAAAGGTAGCGCAGATGTTAATATGCCTGCTGCAAAGAACAAATATCATACAAAGAACAGTATTTTATGTACATAGCACAGTGGGTTACTGCTTTTTTCACAGAGGATCTTTTGTTACTGCGCAGTTCATAAGTTACAATCGTAATCTACCACAGTGAGCTATGAAATGTCATTAAAGAGCTGCATGCAAACTGCATGGCACAAATTAGAATTTTTTTTTTCCCCAGTCTTTCGTTTTCCTTATGCTTCTAAAAACGGTTTGCTTGTTTAGTAGTACATTCTTATTAATAAAGTCAATACTAACCACTGTCTGGTGTTCTGAATCATGAGTTTGTGCTTCTCTAGACCAAGCACACTCGTAATTTAAAAAAAGAGGGTCTTTTAACAGTGAGCAGCAGTGAAGTGTGTGTGTGTGTGTGTGTTTTGTTTGTTTTAACCAAGAGGGGCTGGAGGCACAAACATTGTCAACAGTAATAGACATTCTCACACTAGCTTGTAAGGATGCTCCTAGGTCCAAATGTAATTTTTAAAAATCCTCTCACTTTGAAGTCAGAGAAAGAAAAAGTAAAGAGGCGTCCTCAGGAAACATTGTCTGACATTTGACTAGTCTTTGAATGCACAGCAAATGTGACAAGATAACAAGATTTACAGGCCTGTTTACAGAAACAGTGCTCAGAGCGAGTGAAAACATGAGCGCTCGTGCGAAGTGCTCAAAACAAAGAAAAAAGTACTTCCTAAAATGGGAGCAGTGGATTGATATTAGCAATTGGGCCCTGCTCTCAGGAAGGACTAAACACATCAACAGGCATGACATATGCATGCCATGGTCAAACGGGGAGAAAGAATATGAGAGCGACGATAGAGCCAGCAAATGGGAAGCCTATAGGTGGGCTGAAGCCCACATATTGAATAAAATAGTCTATTTGAGAAAGCGCCTGCACTGTGTAGCAGGGACCTAAAGATTGCCACCCTCAAATGAGGATAGGTCTCTTATTGAAAGAGTTAGGTAAACTTTAATAACATCTCTCTGGTCTTTGACTATGAACCTAAGCCCTGTTCTGTGGACCGTCTTCGGAAGGATCTGTGAGAAGGACACACAAATTACATCTTCACTGACTCTACCTCTTTTTTACCCAATAAAATGTAGTATGTTCCTTGATAATCATCTTTTTATTTGAATGTGGATTCCGGGGTTTTGAGTACAAGGCTCTGGTTGTAGGTAATCCAGGTCTGTGAGCTATGAGGGTAAAATTTCTAAGCAGGCCACATTGTACAAGAAGCTTACCATCTCCATCAATGTCATTGTCGCAAGTGTCTCCTTCCCCGTTACTGTCCGTGTCCTTCTGGTCATTGTTGGGGACATTTGGGCAGTTATCACAGGCATCACCAAAGGAGTCAGTGTCTGAGTTTTGCTGGTCTTTATTAGGGACGAGCCTGCAGTTGTCCTGTGGAGGTGGCGATATACAGGGTCTTTATCAGGACAGGACAAAAATGGGACAAATACATTAACAATGGCTACCTGAATCTCATTCCTTAACCTTTAAAAAAATCACCCGCACATTCTAATTCAGGGGGAAATGATTCTTTGCTCTAAAAATAAGGATTCCAAATTTTGCAGCAATTACCGAACTCAAATGTGCCCATTTCACATTGTGCAATGAAAAACCTAGTGGAATGTAAATGGATAACACTGCTTGAAATCAAGAAAACTAAATACAAATCAGGTGTGCAAACTGATTATGCAGGTTACGACTTATTCCAATTAGGAAAACTACAAATGGTGCACTAATTTTGTGCAATAAATTATTAATGCATCAGCTTTAAAAGCTTTACAAGGTGAACACAGGCCACTAAGGATTGAAGCCCAGTTGGAAATAGCCTCAAAATGGGTGATTTATCTACATTATCATATGAATTCAGAAACGATCATTTTTTTTAACATTCAGG
Organism: Pleurodeles waltl; assembly: GCF_031143425.1. Lineage (NCBI taxonomy): Eukaryota > Metazoa > Chordata > Amphibia > Caudata > Salamandridae > Pleurodeles > Pleurodeles waltl. Next base: position 662,778,633 of record NC_090451.1, read on the forward strand.
ATTTTGGTTGACCTTGCCAATCAAGGGCCACTGCAAATTTCAATTGGCATAGTTCCGGTTAATCCTTGATAATTCTGATTGTGATTTAGAGAGGTTTTAAATTTCTAATTTTTAACTTTAGGAATTGGAATCATTTAATGTGTCTTGCATTAGTTTGAAACACTGATCCATTCAACAAAAACATGTCGTTCAAGAGACATGCAATGATCACCGATGTCTTCTGCATCAGATGGTATCCAAAGCCAGACCCCAACATATTGCACCTACTCACACTGGAAGCCACCACAACGATTAGCACAACTTCCTGCAACTGAGTTCTTCCAACTCAGCGCACCAGTGGGACCCAATTTCTCTGGCTGTTAATGACCCATATGATAATGGGATGATCATGTTAGTCAAGGGCAAGCACCTCAACGTTCTTTATGCCATCGCCATCTGCATCTTCGTCACACTGGTCTCCAATGCCATCATTGTCTGCATCTTCTTGTCCAGAATTTGGAGTGAAGCGGCAGTTGTCCTGAAATGAGAAAACAGATTCATAATAACCGCTGGCAATCAATGAAAGTTGCACACAAACAGTGTTGTTACATACCTTTTTGCAGTGCTTATTGTTATCAATGCAGGGCATTGGTTCATCTGGGTATCCATCAATGTCGGTGTCATGTCCACACCCGTATCCATTGCCAGCCCAGCCTACGTTGCACTACACAATAAAGAAAAAAAAGACAAAGAAAATGGATAGGTATAACCTGTGGCCTTAGATCTAGAGTTCCTCTACGCCTTAGGAACAAGCAGAGTTTGCGAAAACTCACAACTGTAATTTCCAATAGACATTACTAGAATTCCATCATACCAGCCACTGATGAACAAGATAATTACCATTCATATCACTATTTCTGGTTGATACTCTATCTGCATTCGTCTCACCAGGTGAATATCCCATGGCAGGCGCCACACTGGATCCGGAAATTTCAAAGTAGTGCTCCTGCACGCCAGCAGGTGACAACGTGTGATTCTGCGTCAATACCATTCCAGAAGTGAGAAAGGGAGCCACGTATAAGTGGCACCCGCAGGTGCTTATGTTGTTTTCTTTCAGGAAATCTTCTGCGCCCTCAGACGTGGAGCCCTCAGCACACTGTACAAACTGGACTGCAGATTCCTAGATTGGCATCCTTTGAGATGTAAGAGACCGTACCACAGATCAGGAAGGTGGGAGGACAGTGAGGAATCTGCCATTAGATAGAGTATCCCCAAGAGTATCACCAAACAAAAGTAACTCTAAAGGTTACTTCTAACTGCAGATTTCTCACCTTGTGAATAGATACCAACAAATCTCAAAAAGTGGTGGTTTGTGGAATGGCTCAGACAAAAAAAACATACAGGACACAGAGGGCAAAATGCCCATCTCAATAAACCACAATAAATCTCTATAAAGCACCACTGCTGCTTTGTTAAAACTTGCACTGATGCCACATAGAAGTTTGACAGATATCATAAACATGTACTCCGCATGTCAACTCAGTGGTAGCAGCATTGGCTCTGGTGGAGTGAGACTGTAGGCCTTCGAGACTTCTCTTAACCAAAGCATTGCAGATCTTAATGCAGAAGACATCCCATCAAGTGATGATCTGTTTCTGCACTGTCTTCCCCTTGTTTGCTCCACAGAAGCCCAAAAAGGCCCAATCATTCACTTGATGTTCTCTGGTACCAACAATTTAAACGATGAGTGGTCTCTTGAGGTGCAATCGATGTAGTCTCTCTTCTTTCAAGGGATAAGGCAGAGCAAGGAAGGTCAGAAGACTAATGGTTTGTCGGACATGAAAAGGTGTTATCACCTTCAGTAGGAATGCAGTTGGAGTCCTTCATACTAGTTTGTCCAGGAAAACTGTGGTATAAAGAGGATCAAACAAGAGGGCTTGAAGTTCACTCACCTGGGGTGCAGATGTTATCACCACTAAGACCACCATTCTTACGGTGAGTAGGAGCAACGAACAACTGTGCATAGCGTATCAGGGGCACACAGGCTTGGTCATGTTTCCTCATGTGGGGGTATTTTGTGACCAAATTAGGCACTCAGAAGGAGGCTTATAGGATACCTAACCATTCCCAGATATGGTGGTTATGGGACAGGGTACATGATGGCCCACGAGATACTGAGACTATATTTTGAGCGATCGATTTGAGTATTATTACTTTCCTGCTGCCGAATACAGAGAATCCAGAGTCTTTAAGGAAGCATGATGCAACCATTGACTAGGCTATAAAAGGGTACTAGTGACATACTCGTTTGGACCATATCAACAGGTTGTTCAACCACATCTATTTTCCTGACCCACAAGGGGATTCCACCGCAGCAGAGGCAGGGCTACTTTAGTTAGGACATAGCACAAAGGTGACCGATTAGTGGGTTATTTAATATATAATAAATGATATTTCCTAGGCTTTCAAAATCCATTAAGATATGTTGGACCTCAATGCACATACTTACATTCGAGACATTAGACATAGTTAGCGATTAGGAGAATGCACCTAGTCAGGTATACTGTGTTTTGAGGTCTCCTAGTCAAGAATATGTAATCATTCTTTTCAGTGTATGACTCCCGGTGTGATCCCTCACTATAGTGACTGATGTTGTAGAACCCAGGAGACAACAGCGTAAGCATGAGTGCTCCATGATCACGCATTTTTTTGCATGGATTGAATAATTATCTAATAGAAGAGTATTACATGAGTGACACGTTGCATTTTTAATAGTGACTCGCCTTACATTGCTTTGCAATAAATAGACCAGTTGGATGCACTTGGTTGTGATGTTTTATATTTGCTGTCTTTTATCCTTCAGGAACAATTTGAAAGCCAGGAATAAGTGAGACTTACTCTTACCTCGTTACATGACTGTAGCATGCTGCACGGACGATATGGTTTTTTTGTTCTACACCCTGACGGAGACCCAGGATGGACCCTTCTGCTAGAAGAGGATTGCTCTAGGGAGGTATCCTTACAAGCGGCCAAAACATGTTGGCACTATCTAAAGCTGTGGTGTTGTGAGCTATTGCCACTCGAGTACACCCACTATTTACAGTAGAACCTTTTCTTGTTTTAACTCTACTCTGTTTAACCTACTAATAAAGGAGATTGTCCTGGGATTACAGAGGCTGTTTTATCTTTAGAAATCCTGGACCCCTATGTTGACAAGAACCACTTTATTTTGAGCTCCTTTCCTCTGTTGGGTTAAGGTTGAGACCACCGGGTTGGCACTGTCCTAACTCGATGGGGCGGACAGGCTGATGATGAAGCATACCACAATTATGTGGGTGAGAGACTTTTCCATCCATAAACCCCTGGGTGTTCAGAAAGACTTTTATATCCGGCCCTTATAGCCAGATATAGGGAATTTGCCGTTGGGGTATTGAGTCTCTTTGGGCTACCCTACATCTTTGTGACGTGGGTATAGTGAATGGAGACTTCAGGGGAGGGATCTGGTCCACTACCTCTCTTCTGTGATGTTATAACCTTTAAATGTGGCCAGAGCAAGGTCTTGCTGGACCAAGAACAAAGCAAACCACAACACATCCAACGGTTTGGCTACAAGGGGTCTAACTGCCAGGTACAGCACCATTGCACAAACCTATCCCAGTGCCCTTCATATGTAGGATTTGTGGAAGGGCACAGGGGTGCTAGGATAATATCAATGATCTCAGAAGGGAGATCAAAATAACTCAACTACTGCAGATCAGTCTGAAAGCATGGAGATGCAGATTGTGCTGGCTCTGCGCAAGGCCCTGCCCTGCTGCTGCAAAAGGAGGTCCTCCCGCAGAGGACGCCTGATCGAGTGCTGATGCTCAGGCCCAGATTCTCTGGAGACCACACTCTCCTGCCTCATTCTGGTGTCCCTAGGATGACTTGGGTTGGCTATTCCTCCTGCCAGCTGGGCTACCACCAGGAATATCCCCTAATGATTCAGCCACCTTCAGAGGTGCACAGCCTGCTGGCACAAGACCCTAGACCCTACCCTGCACTGGTTGTTGCAGTACCACATGGTGGAGGTGTTGTCGCCAACCCAGTAGCGAAGTGTCTGTCATCACTAAGTGGGGAAGGGTCAGGGGCGTGCCTCTGGTCAAATTGTGGTCAAGCAGTTACAACTGCAGATCATTTGCAGTCTTATGACACCTGGGTGCAATCCGATATGTTCCCTTGGTGCTGGGCCCACTGAGACTTCAGGCCCCACTGCAACTCTCTCACGTGCCATCTGGTATGATCGATGAACTGGATGCAGGAAGCTAATACACTTAGAAGCTTCAGTCACCTCACGGAGATTCAGAGCAAAGGATGTAACACCAAGATCACAGCCTGAATGTCTGGCATTTGCTGGTCGAGCAAAAAAGCTTCCTGATGGCAGCTGCAAAAGAAGTAGCTTCTTTTGTTGCTGGTCCAGGGAGAGAAGCCAGCCCAGTGTCAGGTGATGTGTCCGGCCCACAGCCTCCTGTAAATCCATGTACCAACTATCTTTGTCATAAGGTGGGGCAAATTTGTCCTCTTGCCAATCACTGTAATGTCTATAAGGCTGGCTCTGATCAGAGTTCAAGCCAAAAAGCCGATGTAGAGTGTGTGTGTGTGTGTGTGGCTACGCAGTAGTGGAATCGAGTCTGGTGGGTTCAATGCAGGCTGCAGCATATCAAGATCTGAACATGGCAGATTACTAGATCGAACCAAAGCTGGCTCTGAGTCTGACAACACAATAGGTTGTGGGTCCCCCTGCAACACTGGTGGCATCTGTACTAGCATTGATGTTTGAGGTGCCAACATAAATTGTGGTGCTAGGTTCTATGCCTGCAAAGAAGCCACAGGGGGCCTGCAACATTGAAGCCGGCTCCGAATGGAGCCGACGGTGTTGCAGGTGTGCGACGGGTGCAGTTGCACCCGTCGCGCTTTTCACTGTCTGCTATGCAGACAGTGAAAAGCAGGCTGGGGCCCTGTTAGGGGACCACTGCACTGCCCATGCCAGGGGCATGGGCGGTGCAGGGGCCCCCAGGGGCCCCAGGACACCCGTTCCCGCCAGCCTCTTCCTGGCGGTGAAAACCGCCAGAAACAGGCTGGCGGGAAGGGGGTCAGAATCCCTAAGGCAGCGCTGCTTGCAGCGCTGCCCTGGAGGATTCTCCCAGCCAGGGGAAATCCGGCGGGAAACCGCCAGACCCGGCTGGGCGACCGCGGCTGTACCGCCGCGGTCGGAATGACAAATGAAGCACCGCCAGCCTGTTGGCGGTGCTTCCGTCATTCGCGACCCTGGCGGTCTATGACCGCCAGGGTCGGAATGAGGGCCTAAATGTCTCAATTCCTCCAAGAAATCCGCTCAGATATCGGCTCCTTCAAGATGGATCTTAAGAGCTGTATCAAGGACATCGGGAGGGCTGTAACAGAGTTAGGAGAGTGGATGAACAACCTGGCGTGCACAGTGGATGTCAGGTCGGAAGACCAGAAGATGCTGTGGAGAGGAGTAGCAACTTTGGATGAACAGCACAAACGTCAAGCTAAACAGGAGGACCTTGAACATCGCAGCTGATGCAACAACATCTACATTTGAGGAATTCCAAAGAGGGGTCGAAGGGTCCCAACATCATGGCGTTCATAGACACTCTCCTCCAATCAATCAAGGGCAATGCTGATGCGCCTCCCGCTTATCCTAGACCGGGCGCACTGAGTGGCTTCCAAGATGGGCTACCCCATCGCAGACCCTGACATCCTAACACGAGTACACTACTTCACAAAAAAGGAATTGATCCCCCAGGCAGCACAAAAGAAATCTGACCTGGTTTTTCAAGGGTGCACAATACAGCTTTATCAGGACCTCTCCCCCACCAAGTGGCGAAAGAGGAACTTCAAACCAATCAGACAAACTGCAGGAGTGGACATCAAATATTAGTGGGGACACACATTTGCATTGTTTTTTTGAGTGGGGGGGTAAACGGTGCATGTTGGGATCCCCTGCAGATGCACAAAAACATTTGGACATTGCCCCAGCAGGCTGAGATGAACCCTCCTCCCCGGCCTCTTCTAGAGCTAATCTAAAGCCTGCCTGGACCACTGTTAAACATTGGAGCTCTGCCATATTCCCATATGAGTCAGTGACATTGGAAACAAAGAAAGACATTACTCAATGCCTACGTAATATGGATGCAACCACATCACCGAATCCTTCTGCCTGAGGAAAATGGGGACGGCTAGACAGTGAGCTCCTGTGCCACTTGCTTATTTGGCCAAAATCCCGGAGAGGCTCGCCTGAGACTTTTATGCTACACCTGGCTTCTTACCTGGTGATCTCCCCCAAGCAATCTGGTTCCCGAGAGGGTGACTCCTCCAACGAGTTGCAGACACTACGGTACCAATGTAAGTGGGTGCCAGACGCAAACGTTGGACCAGGTTGGTCCACAGTTGTTATTGAGGTTTTTTTTTTACTTTTTTTTTTTTTTTTTCAGGTCTAGTGGCTTTGCCGTGAACTATGGTGGGCAAGAGCAATCAACCTGACATATTGTCTTACCCACACACTTCTACAAGTGGGATTTATCACTACTAAAGCTCATAGGCCTATGTATGCCACAAAATTGCTAATTCACACCATGGCATCCTTAATTGGCGGTATCAAAGTTTGTCCCTCAATATATGTGATCGGGGATTTCCGGTCTGTGGCCCGGATGTGCTTTTCCTACAGGAGACCCATCTCCCAAGCGGTTGACAGACATATAATGTCCCAACCTAAATACCCAATACGTAGCTGGGCATACACTGATACTAAAATGTTAGGAGTGGGAATACTTTGCAAACCGGCCCTGGGTCCCAACATTACTAAAGTAACACAGGACAGGGAGGGGCACTTTCGAACACTGCATTTGCTACGAGGGAAACCGACTCACTATGCTTAAGGTATATGCCCCGAACACAGCACATGATGCCAACATCTGCTGCACTTTCCAGGAACAGCTTCAGGGAGTTGAGGGAAACATCATAGTTGGAGGGGACTTCAATCTGGTCTGGGACCCACACTTGGACCGACAGTCCAAACCATACGAGGGTGCTGGAGCCATGTCTGCACAATGTAAACAAGAGATCATGGCCTTAGGCCTAACCAATGCGTAGCACTACATACCCTTGGCTTCTTGGAATTATTCCTTTTATTCTCATGTCCACTCCACCTATTCTAGATTAGATTATGCTTTTATAACACATGCTCTTCTGCATACCCCCTATCTGCCGTGATAGCTAACATTTCTCTATCAGATCATGCCTTCATTGAGATGCAAAGGTCCCGAGTCGCACCCTCCAAGGTGGGGCCAACTCACTGATGCCTCCCGCCACAGCTCCTTCGTGACCCCGTCAATGTAGATGAAATCCGTAAAGGTATCACTTACTATTTTGCCCATAACGCTGAGCTGGAGCTCTCTCAGCATACACTCTCGGATGGGTTCAAGGCTACCATACGGGGTGTAATCTCTTCAACTGCCATAGTGTGGGGACAGGAGTCCCAGCTGGTGGACTCCGGCTTAACCACAGAAATAAAGTCTCTAGAGCTAAAGGAAAAGGCAAGCCCCACCCTCCGGAGTAAGAAACAGCTTGCCGTAATGCAAAGCCAGTTGCAAGACAACAGGACGAATAGGGCTGAACGGTCCCTCTTGGCGCTCAAGCAACAGTATTATGAGGGGGTCACAAGGTGGGTACACTTCTGGCCAGTCGACTATATTAGGCGCATGCCAGGGCTCACATCGCTAAACTATGGAGATCAGAAGGGGGTTGAGTGATTTCAGAACATAAGCGACAAATTCCATGCCCACTATCAGGCTCTCTATGACCAGGAGGATGTTCACCAAACGTTATTTGATTCCCACCTTGCAGCAAGCGACTGGACCCCACTCCAGTCAGGTCATGCAAAATACCTAGATGCCCCAATTACGCTAGATGAAATCTGTCTTGTGCTGAGGGCTCTGCTACTTGGTAAGACTCCGGGTCCGGATGGCATCTGAGTCAACTTCTATAGGCTCTTCCTGCCTGAACTGTGAAAACACTTGGCCAGGCTATTTAACTCCTTCACACATACTACGTGCCTTACTCCTTTCATGGCAGCTGCGGAAATGTCTTTAATCCCTAAACCAGCTAACGACCCAACACTTTGCTCTTCCTATCACCCCCTTAAACTCTATACTAAAATCTTGTCCATTAGGCTTGACCTTTATCTCCCGAGCCTTATAGATCCTGACCAGGTGAGATTTATTCGGACCCGCCAGGGTGCAGATAATATGCTCAGGGTGGCACATCTGGTGGAAAAGGTACACCACTATCAGATCCCAGCTTGCCTTTTCTCTCTAGATGCGGAGAAGGCATTTGATATTGTGTACTGGGATTTTCTACACTGTGCTGATTAAAATCGGACTGGGCCCTACTATGATCGCTAGGATTATGGCTTCCTATGTGGTACGTCTGGGTCAACGGCCGCACTACAAACCACATCTCTCTCTGGAGGGCACCAGACACGGTTGTCTGCTGTTGCCACTCCTATTTGGCCTGGCAGTTGAACCGCTGTCCATTACTATTTGCCGCACTGAGGCAATAGAGGGTATCCCTTTTGGAGGGCAGACACATAAGGTAAATTTTTTTGCAGACGACATGCATCTTGCTCTGACGCATCATTCCAACTCACTCCTGGCAGAGGTGTCTTGTTTTAACGCCTTTTAACGCCTTTGCAGCAACCTCAGACTTAGGGTGAACATGTCCAAGTTCAGGATCCTTAACCTGATGAACTCAAAGCCCAATTTACCTGAGTTGAATATTTTACCTCGAGACCTTTACCTCTTACAGACTCTCCCTACTCCGATCCCTCAAGAAAAAAATCATACATTCATCTGGACTGGGAAGCAGCCCCAGCTCTCCTCTGCCCTCTTGATGCAACCTCGCGACAGGGGCAGGTTGGCCTGTCCCAATCTTTTGGAGTACTCCTGGGCAGCACACCCGTGATTGATTTCTACTTGGGTTGCGTATGAAAGTGAGTCATTGCTTCCATATGAATAGGGCAGTGGCATGTAAACCTTTATGGGACCTGGCGTGGATTCCGAAGCATGCTCAGCCTCGCTGTGCCTATGCCTCCACTACGACCAAGACAGTCCTGGACATCTGGGATAAACTGGCCCTAACTAAGAGACTATTTTCCCTTCACCTAACACACTGATTTCCTGTAACCCAGATTTTGCCCCTGCCCTGTCCCCACACACCTTCCATGCCTGGACAGACAGTGACTGCAGGACATTACATGACCACTTCTTGGGACCTACCGTAAAATTATTTGACCAATGTAAAGTAGAGTACGATCTCCTCAAGTCTGTTCAAGCGCATTACCTACAGCTGCAGCATTGGACGCTTCACCGCTCAGTTTACCGTGAGGTCATTCATCCATACATCCCTTTCGAGACCCTGGTTAGGTCCTACGATAGTTCAAAAGGGCTTATGCCTAATACATACCGCACACTCCAGCATTCACAACATGCACACCTACCAAACACTCTTGAACAAGGACGCCCCTTAGGGAATTACACCCAAGCAGTGGGATACCCTGTGGTGTGAATTTCCTAAAACATCCTCTAGCGTCTCTATGAGGGAAAAAGTTGACAGGCTCATGTTCTAATGGTACCACATACCCTCCCGCATATTGGCTATCTACCCTGGTGCGTCAGCTCTCTGCTGGAGATGCGGACTGGAGAGAGGTGATTTTACACACATCTGATGCGTCTGCACTTCCATCAACACCATTTACAAATAAGCGTTAAGTCATATAAAAGCTATAGTGGGATATGCTCTTCCTGCCAACTGCCGTACAGTAATTTTGGGACTACAACCCTTTAACCTTGCAGGCATGACACACGCTGGATGGGTTCTCATTAGCTACATACTACTGGCAGCTATGCAACTTTTTGCATTAACTTGGAAACAAACTGCGCCACCCTCACTGGCACAATGCCTTACCTGCCTGTGGCATGTGATGGCAATGGAACAACTGTCCCACAAGCTGGCCAGTACAGACACTAAATTCCAACAAATATGGCGGCCCTTGCTTAGCTACCTCTCACACAGAGTTCAAATGCTTCAAAACACCAAAGCGGGACGCATTGGATCTATTTCTCTGATCTCATGTATATTTGATCCTCTCTCTCTCCTAAGTATATCCCCTTTGCTTAAGATGCCCGTAAGGTTGTAATATATCATAGACGGATCTCCACCAATACATCATGCCAACAACTTTTACTCGACCAATGTTACCTTGATTTGTGTTCTGTATTTTGTTTGTTTGGTTTCCCTTTGGAATCATTTTCCTTCATTTTCCCCCTTGCCCCTTTTTTCCACACAGTGTCCACTTGATTTGCTGTATAACCCACTGGACAGTTGTAGATGCTCACTTATCCTACACTCCTTTGCAACATTTGCCTCACTAGTGTGTTAATGATTGTACAACATTGTCCCAGTTGCATTACCGATGTGTTCATCACACTTTGTGAGCACAGTCTTTCATGTATTCTTTGCAAATTTCAATAAAGAGATTTAAACCAAAAAAAAGCTGCATTGGTCAGTCTGGCCTCCTCATACCAAGGGACATCACCAATACCCAGTTATCCCCTTCTTGATCATGAACAATCCCAAGAAGGAAAAACACAGTGAGGCACCACAAAAGCACTGACCAGATATTGTGCCAGTCAGGCAAGTACCTTCTCAGCACCATGTTCACTTCAAATATGTGCTGACTTAAGCAGATGTTAAAAATTATGCAGTTCTAAAATTGGAAACCTAACTGTGGGAGAAGGGCAACACTCTTCCAAAATTAGTAGAAGAGACCCTCTCTTCCCAGCTCATGAGGATAGCATTTCAATAGCACTCATCACTTACCGAACAGCTCACATCGCCGTTCCTCTCAAATACGCAGTGCGCATTCACGTCACAAGGGTTGAAGTCTGATGTGCTGCACGACTTCTTGGGCAGGCAGCCTACAGTTTGGTTGCCAACAAACCCGATTTTACACGGGCCACATTTGTAGGAGCCCTGAAGGAGAAGAATATGTGCATTAGGTTTGTTTTTGTACTTGTGAAAGAAAGATTGTTTGACTCACACAGGCCTGTTTAATTAGGAAGTAGATGTGCTTAAGATTATATTCCGGTGAGGAAGAAAAGTCAGCTCAGCACAGAGAGGAAGAAGCAATGGGCAAAGGCAGAACCATTTGGTAGCTCCTTTGCATTGAGGCGCATGGAGTAGCATAGGGTGATTATGCACAATTAGAGGTCTTAGGTCAGAACAAGGTTATTGAAGAACTGTAGTTACTGAGATGGCTATGGCAGAAGTAAGTGCAAAGACCCTTAGATGCTTGACCCGGGGGTAAAAACACAAGTTGGGATAACAGGTCAAATTGTCTGTGGGTGGCATCAAAACCCTGTGACAGTGCAACATAGTAGATCACCTGAAAGCAAGAGCATAGTTATCTATTTGTAGTAGCATCGGCCCCGAGAACAGAGGTTCGGTTTGTAAGGGTGATAGTAGTGCTTTTTGAGAAGAAATACAGACACATTATCGCACAAAAACTGAGGGCAGCAGAATAGTCCTCTGAGGACAGTAGCAAAGAAGAGAAGTATAGGTTTCAAAGCTTAGTAGTACAGCCCCCCCCCCACACAAACAGTGCTATTTACTACTAGGAACACCAGAATACCTCACAAAGGCTTGTAGTACAGGGCCCTGCAGCCAGTTAAATAGGCCCACGAAGGCACAGGCACCCAGGACAGTAGAACTGGTCTCGAATGTAGGTGATAGAACCCTCTTTGGGCAGTATTATTGGTACGTAAAAGATTAATACAGGGCTTTGTGAGAAGTAGTGAATGCCTCTCAAATACGTAGACTATACCTCCAAAGGAAGTAGTGCAGGACCTTTAGGAAAGTGTGTGTTGCTGGGTTAGTAATAACGGTCTCCTTCACAACACTAATAGAAGTTCAAGTGCAGTGTCACTATCAGGGCATGTAGTGCATGTCCCACACTGAGCTAGTAAAGGCCCAAGTGAGGTAGTACAGGTCCCTCATTACGTCAGTGGATGCCCCAGTGTTGTGTCATAATATGGGGAAGTAGTATAGGGCCCTTATTGCAAGAGTCCAAGCCCAAGTGCAGTGTGTCAGGAGCTGGGTGAAAAGAGCAGGCCCTTTACAGCACTAGTACAGGCCAAAGTGAATTAGTATAGGACCCTTGCTGTATTAGTAGAGACCAAAGTGCAGTGTCAGAACTTGGGGAAGATTAAATGTCCCATATTAAACTAGTGCTGGCCTAAGTGCAGTGTCGGGCTGGAGAAACACTGCATGCTGTGTTGTTGATGCAGACCATACTCATCACTGTGTTGTGGCTGACCATATTCAACCACATTGGTGTCAATTAGTTGATACCAGTAGTAGAGATTGCAGTGGTGCTTCCTGGTATCCTTGGTACTGTCCTTACTACTTCTGATTCCAAGGGTCGGCAAGACAATAGCAGAAAGTAAGGCATTCCCTATGGTCACAATTTACTTTATTTAGGTTCCGCTATGTACTATTCCCCAGCCCCTTAATGGGCAAAAAGCCTCCAATGTGGGACCAAGGGAGTCTAAGTAGTTAACCCTCTGGTGTCATCGATGGTCACAGAGGGTGTAATGTCACTTGTGTTACCCCCTCGCATTTGGCAGCTCAGAATCCATGCTCATGAGTGTGTGGTTACTGCAGCCCACAGGTTGTTTTGAAGCATCCAGTAAAAACTGTGTTGCTAGCGGAAAGTGCACTCACCACGGTTTTGCATATGCAGATCACACTCACCACTGTATTGGTGCAAATGGAATTGGCGTCACATCCTCCGTTATTCCCATCGTTGCACTCATCAATGTCTGTGCACACCTGCATAAAACCAAGACAACTAGTTCAACAACACCTCACCCCATGTATGATGGGAAATGTATTACTCCAGTTGATGTCAGCCCTTCTCCAGATTAATCATCACATTGCCGCACTTGACCAGATTCAAGGATACCTCAGACTCCAATGCCTCCAAAATCCCCTCTTCCACGACTTTACATGTAACACACTTGCTTCAATTCTTTCCACTGCAAATTATTCATCTCTGGACATAGCAATCTTTCTCGAGGTCGCACCTACCTTGGATACCCCTAGCACTGACAGGACCTTTCCAGAATTTCCTTTATCCCAGGCTTCTTGAAATGTCCTTATTCCAAACATGCTTAGGGTTACAGACACACCCTGATAACTCTTGCATATCCTGATTGTCATCTCCCTCAAAAACCATAAGCATTTATGAATTACCATCAACCCAAATTCCTGTAGTGCTTCTTAAATTCCCGTCACTGGTGGTAACACCCATGTACACTTAATTTTGTTTTCATTTTTTCTGTAGTTAAAATGTTTTTCTCTCACATCTTATGAAAGGAACAGGTCTATGGGCCGTGCAAACCAAACATTTTCAGAACCTCACACTATCTTCTATTTCAATTTTAATTTAGAGTCGCCCATTTCTGAAGCTTTAATCCATAGGAGTGATGCATCACTAAGGTTTCCTCAGTTAATGGCAGAAGAGAGAGCACCATCATCAGCTAGACTTGTGCCCATCTATTGATTTTAGAAGATGGGATCAAACTCCATTCATGCACAAGAGGTAAATTCTATTCGAGCAAACTGAAATGGAAAAATAAAACTACGCTACACTTAAAAAAAATTAAATCAGATGTAGACATGCTTGCATTTTAGACAACATTTTAATTGAGGGAACCTACACTAAAGTTTCTAAACCCCAGAAACCTCTAATACCCCTTGAATTTCCTAACAGATCTCCAGTATTCCCAGAATTTCCTTACACTCCTCCAGCACTTATATGAATTGATTCAGACATAAAATCACTCTATGCTTTTTCCAGACACTCTGCATGCTCCCTAAATTTCACAGAACCACTGACATTTCCAGCGCACCCATAATTTTCCTACACATTTTAAGTACCCCTTGAATTTCTTTCCCCGGACACCCCTAGTGCTCCTTGAACTTCCACAATTGATACAATTTAGCTTCTTCTAAAACTTCCAATGTCAGGCAACTGCAGTGGTTCCATAATTTACACTGTCATGGTACCCGAAGCATCCTTTCAGTTTCTAACTCCCTAGACACCTTAAGCACTCTATGATGTTCCTTTCACTGGAAACATTTAGCCATCACTGAAATCCCTATGCACAAGACAACCCTAGCACTTCCTGAGTTTCACCTGTTTGCTGGCTTTGGCGTATTCCACTCCAACTCCAGAGACAATGCTCCCCTTATAACCACGGGGACAGGGCTCGCAGCGGAAGCCGGGCGCTGTGTTTATGCACTTTGAGCCAGAGAAGCAGGGGTTCGCATACGAGCACTGAAAAATTAAACACAACAAAGGTAACCAATTTCTGATGTAGACTAACTTTGGGAAATTTTAATTTTCCATTTGAAAGTAAGTGTAAGGGAGATAAATTGTGAGAACAAATTTTTCTGAGAATATTTGCGGGCAGGGGCAAAGATGAAGAGTGGATAATATAGAAATCCCAACTGTTAGGTGAAAAATTACCGTAGAGGTGAAAAAAGGAAGCGGGTGGGATACAAGAGCTTAGTGCCCTGTAGGATCCTGGGGCATTTCAACTTAATGTTTTTGGAGTTTGAGGATCTTGAAGTTTGTGAGCAATTCACTGTTTTAAGGGAATGTGGGCCATCTTTACTCATCATGATGTTGGTGGGGTTGGTGGTGTCACGTTCCCTGGAGATATCAGAATCTATAACTGATGGTTGTTTGGGAACTGGGTAGTCACAAATCTACTCAGCGTCTTCACATGGAAGCCACTGGGAAAATCACACAATTTAAGGCCAATACTGCTTCTTTAAACCATGAATAAAATAACAATTAGGAAAAAAAGAAACAGTAAAACAAGAATAAGAAACTTGGTAAAAGATCCATTATTAACGAAAATGTTGAATAGAATTGCCATTTTCTATGTGGCAACTGCATTCAGTCCCGGTAAATACAAACTTTCTCTCAATAAATTGAACCAAAGAAGAAAGGTTTTCATACTTTGAGTATGATTGTAACATTAGAACGAAACCTCTTCTAAATGAACCCCTTTTTCTTGAATTAAGGCTCTTACTTCGTCTATGTCCATGCAGTGTGTCCCGTTGCCTTGGAAGCCCAGTGGACAGGGTCCGCAGCGATACCCAGGATACTCATAAGTTTCCATGCAGTCTACCCCTGGGAAGCAGGGGCTAGGCTTGCATCTGGAGCGATGTTCATGAAACCCTAGAATATAAATAGTAAATATATCTGACTGTTGAAGAAACTCTATTGCAGGGACTGAGCAAGTAAGCGCTGTGCTTTATCTACGAAGAAAACATACTGGTGCACAGAGATGGAAGAGCTGAAACACCTTCCAATATTGCCGTGATATCCTAGACAAATTATGGGGGTTATTCTAACTTTGGAGGAGTGTTAATCCGTCCCAAAAGTGACGGTAAAGTGACGGATATACCACCAGCCGTATTACGAGTTCCATAGGATATAATGGACTCGTAATACGGCTGGTGGTAAATCCGTCACTTTTGGGACGGATTAACACCTCCTCCAAAGTTAGAATAACCCCCTATGTTTTTTAAGATGTCCAGGGCCCTAAAAATGAGTGCCAATCGTGTGCACCAAGAAGTACCAGCACAAATTAAGCAATGAGGTGGTGGAAGCGATCAAATTGTCATTTTAGTACTTACCACAAGCTTGGCACTCCATAATTGTGTTCCTAATGAGTGACATCTCCTTCACCTGTAGTGGGGTAACGCACAGAAAGAATGTAGTCACCCGAGCGGCAATGCCGAACATCAACAGTGCAGAAACAGGCATGTAGTTTGCAACAATGTACTCGTGAAATGAAGCGAAGAGCTGAAACTGTGGCAAAGCCGTGCACACACTGCAGTTCATATTAGAAGTCTGTCTCAATGTTCAAACATTATTATGTAATCAAGCCCTCTGTAATCAGGGAATTTAGAACATCCTCCTTAGGAAATATCTTATTATGATGTACAACACTTGTGTTTGAAGGGCTACTGAATTTTATTATGCAAGTAAAACCCCATAATTAGGGCATTAATAATAGCCTCCATGTGCAACACTGTGTTGTGTACAACACTTGTGTTAGGAGGGTTACTGAATCTTAGTAAATGCAGGTGAAATCTCCGATGGCCTCTGCCTTCCTCCTTCCATGCTGAAACGATAAAGAGTGTTGTCAGACAGTGAGGGCCAAATTTTCGACCCAGTCTCAAGAGCAGTTTTCAGATTTTGAAGAACCAGGTCCCTGAGAACCCACAATTAATTTAAGACCTACTATTCCACTTCAAGTTTTTGCCTACGAGTCCAAGCAGGCTTGACGCTGTTGGCGGGAACCCAGGACTAGCTGTAAGTCTCACTCCTGACATGGGGGTCAGATTTTGCCATAAGTTCATGAGAACATATCAAAACGTCACAAGTACTATCACTTTTTTCACAATAAGAAGGAGGGATCGATAGTTATAACGTGATAGAGCTCCAGCGAATGCCCTTCGCTGCAAGGAATGTGGCAAGCCACTCACCTGATCACGGATGTCTTCTCTCAGTTCGTTCATCACCTGGCTTAACATGGCCAGCTGGGTCACCAGAGCCTTGGTTTGCGCACCTGAGAGGAAGAAACAGAGAGAAGTTCAAAAACCTTTCTTCTGAGCCCTTCCCACAAACCTAATTCTTCTAATCCAGGGTGACCAAATAACTCCATGCCACCGAGTCACAACTATACCAGCTTTGGGTTTTGATTTAACATACAAGTGCATTCTGGGAGTTGTAGTCTTGGTCCATTTTAATTAATACAATTGGACCAAGACACTTGATAACAATGCTAAGTAGAAGCAAAGTCTAGAAAGGAAAAGCAGTGTCCCTGCAGCATGAAAGGAAAAGCATTGTCCCTGCAGCATAATATTCAACCTTTCATTCTCCAGTGCCTGTATTGAATGCTAGCGATATGGTATTTCAATAAGAGAAGAGTGATCATAGTTATTTTGGTAATTCCACGCAACTCTCTGAAGCAGAATTACCAATATTAACATGATTATTCCTGCTCATGCAAGAGCATATTTAACAAGCACAAAAAGCTGTTCACGCTCACTATTAGTGTTCTGCTGCATTTAGCACTATTTCTTAGCATGAAATGCATCCTCGAATCCATTTTGGACACAAGTATGCATTCTGCACTAAGAAATAGTGCTGAATGCCAGGAATATGTTGGGGGAACCCTACAACAAAAGCACATTTAGAGCTATTTCTTAGCACAAAATGCATTCTCATGCCCATTTTGGAGGAAAGGAGGCATTTTACACTACAAAAATAGCGCTAAATGCTGGGAGTACATTGAGAGAAAATGGTACTCCAATTGAACGCTTAGCGAGCGTGAGCGGCTGCTCACACTCGCAATTCATGTTCTGTTACACTTTGAACTATTTCTTAGCGTAAAATGCATTCCCACACCCATTTTGGACGCAAGGCGGCATTTTTGCTCTAAGAAAGAGCGCTAATCACAGAATTACTCTTCTCGCATAACTATGCATAATCTTGCAGAATTCTTAGGTAATGCAACGTGATTCCGCTACACTTAATTACATGCATTACTGCCACCCCTAATGCCAATACCTATTATTAATTATAAGAAGTAAGGACTGACAGATGACTACTTGCCAGGGAGATACAATGTTGAAAGTACATGGCTTTGTGGTAGAGGAAGCCTTCAACTGTTTGAGTTGAAGACATGAGACTAATGGACTTGACGGCAATGACCTGTAAAAATAAAGCTAATTATCAAAATATTAGTGCTCTTAGAATATTGACTATCATATTCTGTTACAAATGAATCTAATACTACAGCTAAACTAGATGACTACTAAATACACGCTTTAAACTTATTAGTATATACCTACCCATAGCCTGTCTTTAGAAGCTTCCCATGTTTTTTTCAATCCACAGTCTGTTCCACACCTTTATTTTTCGCTTAAGGCTTATCATGTATTGTTATACTGATTGCTTGCAGTCATGCTATGAATTAAAGTGTTTATAAGAATTGTTCTAGGAATCATATGAATGTAATGCCCCTCTTTTAGGGTGCCAGTTAGGTTTGAGGTATCTGTACTATATTGTATAGATTGGCTCTACCTTTAGTCTGTAGTCTTATTGCTGTAAATAGCATTACTCACTATTCTGTAAAAGTAGAATCTGTTGAAGTTAGAAGGCGGTGTCTTTTTACAAGAGCGGGAAGCCATTCAGGTAGGAAGTACGTTTTTTATTTCATGCTAGACCCATATGTTACAGCAACAGCAGACAGATGGTATGAGGGCTCCATCCTCCCTCCAACTGTCCGTACCTCCAAGCTTCCTCCTCACTGTTCCAAAACCAACCTTCCATCACCTCATTCACTCAACATTCCAAGGACCAGCTCCGACATATAGGGAATGTGGGTGCCCGGAATACTACAGTATCAAGTTCACTTTTTGTTATTAGATATTATTTTTGATAGCACGATAGTTATAACTTATTTTATTGCTGGATTATCGTCAATTCATATTTTTCGAAACCATCATCAATATTCCTTCTTGCTTTTTATTGTTTATTTCATAGTACGTCTGCAGGCCGTACTGTTGAGAATATTACTTTTTGTAGAGGTGCATAATCCTTTTTTTATTGTAGTGCATATACTTTCTCCTCTTTGGGAGTATAGATACTTCACATTTGTTTACCCAGTAATGTCACTACTCTCTAGTCTTTGTTGTAGGAAACACGAGTCACCTCAATGTTTATTGTTAGAATATCACTCCTCTGCTAGTTTTTTGAGGGCTGCAGCCCGAGCAAACTATCTTAACATTCTTTTTGGTAACATCATTGCTCCCTATATTGTGCTGTGAGGATAATTCCTATTATTCTGTTGATACTGTGGGTACTCTGGTTACTTCCTGAAAGTATCAGCTCTAATTTAGGCAGTATTCCACTTACCCGGTGTCCAGTTTAGTTCTATGCTAACAGGCCAACATTTTTATTGCAATTCTGGTGACCTCGCAAGTATGAAAATCGTCAATACTCATGATTTGCCAAAGTTTCATCAACACTCCAACACCCCACTGCCCCATTTAAACACAAACACACGCTCACACCGGAGCACAGAATCTGAGTGGCACTCACCGAGGATAGTGTTCACCATACCATTAACTGGAAGGAAAGAAAAAGAGGTAGGTCAAACAATTGCGCAATTAATAGTAGCCCTGATGTTTCAGCTGTCAAATGACAAGGGGAAGGGTGAATGTAGCATTATCTAGGCTTGTAGATACAGACTTTTGACCTCAATGATTTCTGCAACTCCCTGAAGGACCATTTGTGTTTTAGTGTCCTGTAACAGGTCCTGACAGTGCTCAGTACCAAAAGTATTTTAAAACAAGCATTGAAATGACTCTCTACTCATCCCTATATCCATGTCCTTAACATTACCAGCAAAAACAGTAGTCTTATTCCTGACAGTGTATGCAAGAACTCTTAACGATGCAAGTCAGTAATGCAGTGCATGTTGTTTTTGAAGTGTTTTACTTCATTTTCCACGTTATATTTGTCCTAATTTCCTAGAAGCATTTCATTTCCCATGTGTGGTTCTGGGGCTTTTTTTTCATGCAACATCTGCATACTTCAAAATGAGTTGCATCTTGCTTTTGGATGAGATCAGGATGTGGATGGGGGTTACACATAGCAAATGACAGAGCTCTTGAGTTTAGGCTGAAAATATTTGGGTTTCACACAGCGCCTGCCATTGGGTAATAATGGTGTTCAGATTACACGCCCATCCAGTTCTTAACTCCTCTGCCAAGTGCACTGAGCAGCGGTCCCATATGTGGCAACTGTAATAACAATTCTAAGAGAAACTGTGTCAAGTGGTACACAGCTGGCGAAATATTGACAGCGCCAAAAGAAAAGAAAATGCAGCACATGTGAGAACAAGAGAAAAAGCGGTGGACTAAATAAATGAAAGTATTTGGCTGAGGCAGGCCAAGCTCAAAATACAACTGGGATAAATCCAGCAACAATGGCCAAGAACTGGCAATAAGCAGCACCAACTAACAGCTGCTCTGTTAATTCAGAAAGCTTAGACGCATAATTCCATACATAGCTACTTCAACTCAGGACTGTATTCAATGATTATAAACGACAGACTCTTGGCTATGAGAACAGGTACCACCTATGGGAAGAGGTGCCCCCTTAGGTAACTTTGTTAGGTCACCTATCACCACACAACTATGCAATAGAAAGACTGCAGCACTTTTAACATGTGGCAGTGTGCATTTTACTAAAAGTGCAGAGGCATGATCACATCACTGCAACTCAGATTTATCTACACCAGCTTCCAACATAATGCACAATTCAAGGAATTTCATTCATACATGAAGTATCCTGGCATCAAAGAGCCTGTAAACCTTCAAGTAATGAATAACGTCTCTGTAACACACTTTGCTCTCTTCAATTAGAAATTTTGTATACGTCAGTTACATAACTCTATTCCTTTTATTCCAACCTCTCATGTCTGGCGGTGGAAAATGTCTAGGGGTCCTGTTCAAGATGTTCAATGTGGTCGTAAATGAATGTACCTTTCTTAGGCCTACCAGGAGTTCAAAAATGGATGCCTGGCACATACATACACATTCACATCTGCATATTTATCTCGACATAATCGTAGATAAATTTGCAGTAGAAAATGTGATTCAATTGCTCTGAAAGTTTGGGGACAACCACAAAACATGCACAACTGTGGGAATTCTCCTGCTCTTATCTTTCTCCTTTCCACCAAGGAAATGGTCAGACATTTACCATGTCCAAGCACTGGAGTAAGTCTCCTAACAATGATGGAAAGTGGAACAGATAACCCTGAGAATTGTTGAAAGTGTAAAGGAAGGACTTTCTCCAGGGGGAACTTATTTTCCACGTGGAAAAAAGTGCATTTGCCCAGGAGGCTCTAATCTACACTTTGAGTCCTCCACCATTGTGAGCTCTGCACAGTAGTAATAAGAAAATGTCACATAACATAACCTGACGTAAGCTGTAAAAGATACTCCAAGTGTAGGATTTCAGACATCCTTCTGGGAATGTTGACGAATTGGAAAAAAACAAAACGGAAAAGTATGCTTAAGGGGAGATATAAATATCTACTTTTCCGTTTATTTTTTTGTGAATAAAGCCCTAGGAATCTGGTTGCATTGGAAACTGCTCACAGAACCACAAAGTCCCCACATCATCGTCAAAACCTACTCCAAAACCGACTTTTTTTCTCACTTCGTAGCTTAAAGCAGACGTCGTATCTGCCGATCTCACTTCTATGTCAGGCGATGAGAATGTAAAGTATCTTGGATTCTTTAAGAAAATCACACTCATCTGCAGAAAACTCAGACCTCTGTGGTCTGGAGAGAAGCCCTGGCAATCTATGAGCAAAACCCACAAAAAGCAGGCTCAGAGTTTAGGAAAAAATGTCAGCCAAGAAAAAGCGCATAATGTAAAAAGCCTACTACAAAAACTCACCCAACTCATTTCACTTGTAATAAAAAGTCAACAGCCCTGATCACACATTAAAGCGCTGCGAGATGTGTTGTGATATGCTACGCCTCAAAGTATTTATATTTCACTTGTTCCACCATTTCCAGGTTCCTAATGGTGCTGTTGTCATGGTAAAGGTCCGAGCAAAAAGCGAGGTTGCTCAAGTTGTGCGGCCTCAAGTCATGTCTGTGTATTCTAAGAATGTATTAATGTATTTAAGCTAGTCTACAAATGGGAATATTTATAACTGTAGGGCAAACACACTGCAAATGGTTTGGAGAGCAGAAACAGGGCTTTTTGTAAGCAGAGAGGGAAGACCTTTAATGGACGAATGCGAACTTGGGACTTTGAGGTAGATAAACTACTGTTCAGAACCAATGAACAATTGGAGTACCCCAACTGAGCAAGACAACCCATGTATCCCACACATTTAAAGAAGAGATGTGACCATTCTAACAATATGCTTGCTCTAGGCTCAGCCGTAGAACAACTTTGCAATGACTGATAGCAACACCAAGGCAACACAAACATTACCATCCACCAAAGCACAGGAAAGGCAGGAGCCAGGGGCCAGTAAGACCTCAAGCAATGGGCAAGTAAGACCTCAAGCAATGAGTTACACGTTCAAAGCTGAAAAGTGGTTCAGAAGGTCTACACACTGAATAGGATACAAACTGCAGAGACAAAACCAAAATATCTCAAACCCAAATGGGCCTGGACAGCTGATCGCAACTGATCAAGGAAGCAGTTGGTTTTGATTATCAGCCCAAAGTGTGAGTTTGTTTTTGAAGTGGGGGTTGTTTTTGGAAAAGGAAAAAAAAAACAGAACTGAAGACACCCAGACCATGGGTGTTTTCTCCTAGGAAGTGGGGTCCTTAATCATTTTCTTTCTGACCCTTAACACCAGGTTTTTCCTGACTCTGACGGACAGAAAAAAGGACATCACATTGTCCACCCTAAATAAAGTGGGCAGTGTAATGCCCTTCCTCCGATGGCCCGTACTTTGTTGGGACATCAGAGGATGCTTTCTGTCGACAAAACCAATAAGGGCTGAGTCTACTGAAAGCTTAGAGTCTGACCTTCTCTAAATGAGGCGGTAGGTCTGAGTCTGACATACTCTGTTGTGTTTGTGATGGAGTACGCTGCACACCAAATTGTAAACCATCACTATATGTACATGGAAAACCCTACACTCATTTAAGACCAAATGTACTCACAAAGTCCACAAGTAAGCTAGGAAACCCCCACAACTGCAGACAATCTCTGCAACAAAGCGTTAAGAGACCAGGGGCCATATGTACGAACACATTTTCCCATTGACACAGAATGGGAAAAACCCTTTGCTACATCTGGCCCCAAGTAACTCGTTCACATGAACTATGCACAAAACACATCACATTACATATTTGTAATTGCAGTTAAATTGTGGTGTGGGATCCCTAAAGCAAATGTTTCAGTCGTTCTAGTAGGTACTCTTCATTGTTCAGATGAAATTTTTACAGCCACTCAGACTGAACAATTATTATTATTTAAAAAAAAAGCTTTTCACAGTATTACTTGCACTCTTGTGTGATGTTGGATTTTGGACTACATTAACTACAGGACCACAACAAAAAAATCTTATACTGTAGCCTTGCCCAGGAAGGTTTACATATTTGTGCTGATTACAAAAATGCAAGCATCCACCCTCTTTAAATCACATTAATATACTTTAATCTTATATAGAGTTGTGATTGGTGATGCCAAGATGAGGCCCAGGAGCTAGGTTGAGGACACTGAAAACCAGCGACTTGTATTTGAAATCTATATTGCCCAGTTAATCAATGTTAGATTAAGTTGGGGATAATGTTTATATAGTACTCTTTATGGCAAGCCATCTCTACGTACTACTGTGCCACTTCTCTCTAAGTACAACTGGGAGCTAAATACAATGAATAGCAATTTGGAAATACACCCTCTCAGGCAATAGTTGAGCATATTAGTATTTAAACACTTTAAGCGCACAATATAAAAAATGAGAAATTATAACTGATGGGTTCTAAACCTATTTACGATATTAGCCCAATATAGTCAACTGGGCACATATTCCAGAGCCTGCCACCCCAGGCTGACTAACTTGGGCCAGCAATAAAGGACAACTGTGCGAAATAATAGGCACTATGGTCTGAATCAAACCAATCAACCAAGGAGCCTCTCTGTTCTGATAGACCTGTTTTGAGTATGTAGAGGAACAACTCCACAACTGCAGTGAGTTACTATGCTAGGAAACGTTCATTTTAATAATACTAAGTTGGGCAAATCACTTTATCGACCTAGGCACGGGTTGGTTTATATGCAAAATAGTTGAAACACCTAGAGGTGACTCAGTTTTCAGTATGCACCACACCAGTGGTTCTTGATTTTTTGTCTTCTGTAGACCCCTACTGAATCACTTCTGGAAGCCAGAGAACCCCACCTAAGCAATTTCTTTGATTTGAGCACCAAAACAATTGAAAATACGAAAACAAATATGCCTTTAACAAATACACTAAGTATGACGTTTTTTATTTAATTCACAAATAAATATGCAAAAATCCAAATTTTAATCGGAAGGTTGGAGTATTTCAAAATGTAGTTTTATTTCTAAAAAGATGAAGCAATATGTTGGATGTAGTATATCATTTTGTCTTTCTTCCTCCAAATGCATGTTCTCTTTTTGTCCAAATATACCACTGCGTCAATGCAGAGCACCAATCGTCCATACTATAGTCCTCTTATACAAGTGCTGCTCCCAAGACTCAAGCTAAGGATGCCAGCTTAATTTTTAGCCTCCAATGTGAAAGTCTTTGATATGTACACCGCATTTAAAAATGTATATTTTACCTTGGCTCTTTTATGTATTTATACTTTATTGATTTGCTATTATTTAACAGAGAACAGAAGACGTTGTAGAAGAACCACACTACAATTCAATCACCATAAAATGTAATTTAATAATAAATGGAAATTAATGATCCTGGGTTATATTTAAGAGATGTTCTCTTGCATATCATCTAGAGCCTCACTCTTCTTTACCCCTAAATGTGGTCTCCAAGCCTGGTGGCTTATTAAGCCCTGGAATGAGTGTGACATCAAATCAAATTTGATGCATCTTTAATAGCAAGAAGCTCCTGACATTGGAGAAACACTTAAAATCTGAAGACTTTAAAGGTCATATAATTGTCTATCATTGCTATCTTAAACTTAGCTGTATCATATTACTACAGTACTTATGGCAAATAATGTTGGGGGTGTGCATTACAAATTAATTGCCCAGTCTTTTCTTAACGTTCGTTATACTGTGATTTAGCCAGAAACTTAAAAGTTCCAGTTTTGCTAATAAGTTAACTGAGGGAGATAAATCACTTTGATGAAGAATAAGCACTGTGCTCAAATGAGCACACCAAGAGAATAACTTGGGCATCTAGTTCTATAATTGCCAATTTAAACGTATGCCAATTGCCTACAGTTAGTTGACATTGACTGTTCAGTCCATTCCTCTTACTCCTGCTTGGTAGTTGTCGGCATAGATCATATGCAAATACCTGTGTTTTGAATGGATTCGTCATCCTGAAACGGACATTCACTTAGAGCTCCCACTCTGGCCATTGACCCACCAAGTACCAACTTCATTGACTCCATGGAACCCTGGTGAAGGAAAAATGACAAACCCACATGAAGACCTACCTCGAGCCATCTTACATCATATACAGCAAACTCCAAAATGATGAACGTATTTATATATAACGCAGGTGGTGCTAATGAAGAATATTCAACCTGAATAATACAGTGATGAAGAAGTGATGTGGAAGACCCATTAAAAAAATGCATTGACGATTATGAAACAAATGTTTTGAATATCAATATTAGTATAATCCACAACAAATGCTCTAAATCTAGTTTAACACCTACAAATACCCAATTGCTAAACTTGATCTTTAAAATATCCCTGAGCTCTATGAAGCCTTAACTCTGCCACCTACAGAAACCACAGCTATAACCCTTATCCTAAAACTAAAGTAAGCTTTAACAGTAACTACAACAGACCCTTGGCCACATTCCTAACCCCAGCGACTACAATCAATGTAAGGCTATCCATTATAACAATTCAATGGTAACCCTTTCCAGGCTACAGCATAAACCATCACATGAACCTTGAACTTAAACATGACCCTAGGGTGCCTTACCTTAGCCTAACTAGTCTGCCCATAAATAACACTGTTTCTAACACCAAACTAAACCATAAACCTATTGATTAACATGACTATAACTGCAATCCTATCATCCACAACTCTAGCAACCACAAAATCCGAATACTAAACAGCACACTAAAAACGTTTACACCTCACAGCTACTTTAGCACTTTGATGTTTACGCCAGATGTACTAGTACTTTATGTAAATTCCAAAATAACATATCACCTAATCCGTAACCCCAACGCAAACCACAACCCTACCCTAGTTTCATCCTGACCCAAACTGGACTAGTAACCATACCCACTACATTTAGACTATTGACTCCCCTAACCCTATTAAAGAGTATACAATTTTGAAATCACTGAAAAAGGAAACAAAACATGCTACACAGATTAAATGGATGCTCAGCATTTTTAAAGATAATTCATTAGAATGCTTTCTCTTCAATATGTTTTCTTAATCTAGCTTTCTATGTTTTTTTTCGTCTTTTCCACAAAATGATTGCCCGTGGAGGTCTGCAAACCTGCCTTGAAGATGGCACCCTTCAAAGCAAAGCTGATTACTGTAGCCCATTATGTGAAATGTGTGACTAAACTGATTTTATTTAACAAGTAGGCTTATTCTCAGGATTCAGAATAAATAAATCGATTTTTTTTATTTAAAAACATTTGGTGATCGTAAGATAGAGAAGACAGCCAAACGTGCACCATGCTTACACTATTAACAATGTCTAAATCACTACAGAAATATACAGCTTTTGAAACATGCAGTTCAGAGAACTTCTGAGCCAGTGCTAAATCTGAACATATCGTTATAGGCAACTTATTTATTTAGCTTTTTGTTGTTTTGTTTTACCTAGCAGCAATTTCAGTTAATTTAGAGTGCTTTGAAATACTGGAAAGAAATAGAAAAATAAAAAATTTACAAAAAAAACTGAAATACACGACAGATGAAGCACCCAGCGAGAGAACTGTGAATGAAGAGGTGAAAGTAAGGAGAGGTCAGAGAACATACTGAACAGTGTAAGCAGATGCACCAAAGCTTATGAAGATCATAGACAGAAGCATCATATGAATAGGGAATGAAGATGAACATTCTCTAATCTACTTCTATCACTTGAAAGCATACACAGGACAACTGGAAGTTGTGCCGGGTGGTACAGGAAATACAACCCCTACTATTATGCGTTTACAAGGCTTGTAGTGAGTAAGTACTCCTTCGTTTCCATTAACAAATTCCATCTGCTGAAGGTTCCAGAAGTTACAAAAATATTCTGTAAACAGCTTGGTAATTCCGGTAGCAGCATGCCTCTCCTCATTCTGGGTTTGTAAATTAATAATTTAGAAATGAGGCGGGAATACATGCAGTGAATGCAATTCGCAACCTGGGACCACCTGCGCCTGAAATGGGCAACTGAAAACGGGCCCTCTAGTCATCCCGCTTTTTCCAACTCTGACATTTAAGTAGAACAGGCTCTTCACATTCTGTTTCTTTGTTTTCTACAGTTTGTAGAAATAGTGTATTCAAGTATCTTCTTTTATTTTTTCATTTGCAATGGGGGTCTAGCACTGTAATGTCCCCATTGAATGGATGCCAAAGACACCATGTTCTAGTTTTGGGCCTTCATTTAACAATCCAATGCATTTTAAGAGCTTTAGTTCCGAATATGTTCAGCTCAAACAACTCACGTAATATTTTATCCCACAATCAGCTT
Source organism: Pleurodeles waltl (assembly GCF_031143425.1). Taxonomy (NCBI): domain Eukaryota; kingdom Metazoa; phylum Chordata; class Amphibia; order Caudata; family Salamandridae; genus Pleurodeles; species Pleurodeles waltl. The sequence continues at coordinate 662,806,237 of NC_090451.1, forward strand.
TGGAAGGACATCTGAGTGTAATACTTAAGGAAAATGATGACCACTGTGACATGGAGTCATCCTTCAACTTAGGTTTTTTTTTCCCCCACACTGAACCCACTAAAAGGTGATACAACAGCACATTGTACAGCATCTGTTAGGAGGTGACTTATGTTATATATAAGTGCATTATAAACAAGAAGCGAATGCGGCTAGACTTACGCATTATTCTGAGTAGCATCAGCCAGTGGAGAAGTTGGCAACACAGCACTCACCTGCATTCTGAGGTAGGCTTTGTACCCTGTTCGGATCTCCATGTTTTCCAGCTCAGTCGGAGGAATGGGCATGAGCACTGGCAGGCCCAGGCTTGAGTCCACCTGCTTACAGTCGACATACAGCTCCAAAGAGGCAGTGTCTCCGCGCAGGCCACTCATGCGCAGAATCACCATGTGGCTCCTACCATCCGCCACATTGGCATTTTGGAGGCTGACAGAATGCAGCTTGGAGTCTTCCCGCATGTAGCGCACAAGTACTGCAAGACAAAGAAAATATGGCAGCATAGCTTCTTCAGACAATGACACATCTTGGTTTAGCAAGTTTGAAGGGAGGTAGGGAAACCTGCCTCCTGCTGGGGACATTTTCACAATACCATTATGAATAGTATTATCAAGAACACTGGATGGGGAGAAGGCTTCAGCTCCCCAGTGATGCACAAGGAGACACGGTGTAGGTGATGATTGCTATTGATTTCCTCATTTACAACAGAGTGCGCTCTTTGTTTCCTGGATAGACAGTTACTTATTTATCTTCTTCAGGCAACCTTTTGACATGTTCCATATGAAATAAAAGCCTTTAATACGGCATTAATAAAGTGCAAGACCTTTCACTTGCGTAAGAGGCTTTATAATGGCGACGCTTAGTGATCCAAATGATTAAATATTTATTCAGCTGTACTGAAGAAAAATATATTTCTAAACAGGCAGTGCTGGGAATTCTAATTTACACTATACCGTCTACCAAACTGAAGTCAGTGAAAATCATTACTTTTGCAAGGCTAGTGCTCGAGATGAACATAAATGAAGTCTTGTATTTCTATCCAATCCTAAAGAAAAACGTTTAGTTTCATCTCTGATGACAACGTAAAATAGATTTCAAACTGTAATAAGAAGGCCTGAATTATACAATTTATTTGTGAATAATTCCACTGATACCATTTTGACAATGACATGAAGGCTTAGCTCTTGCCAGGCAGGGATTCAACGAGAGAGCTGTAGGGAAGATGGAGAACTGTAACACTGGTTCTGACAGAGAAGAGAATAAAAAGCTTTTAGCACCCACTAGCTGCTGATGGCCAATTATCCTGGGGCGACCGGGAGACGTGATAATTAATGGTACATGCAAGCACATGGCCAAGCTAACTATGAACTGCTGGGTCTGCCTTGTTTGGCTGAGGTAAGGGCTCAAAACGAATGAAAGCTCAACTTTCCCCCCCACAAAACACTGTAGAGCTTTTAACAGTGTCAGGGGAATCGGATAAGGGAAAAACAGATTTGTGACTCGCCTACTCTTATGCCTTTGGAGCGATTGGCAGAGCTGTCCGCAGTTAACTGTCACGTGGCTTCTGGGAAGGATTTCAAACGCTCTGTGACATCTCTCTGGTCCAACAGTTTCACTTCCTCCCCTCTAGCCCTTTTGTATTTTGCTTGTTGCTAGCAACAGGCCAAATCTGCTGTTTTTATTGGGAGTAAACAGTGCCACAGTACCATGACCACCTGAAGGCATCCCCAGACAAAAAATGTTGTGCTCCACATTCGCCAAGAGCGGTATGCCACGCTACCGAGTTACTAGGCAGCCATTGTGGTTCTAGTAGCAAAATACTGCATCAAACTTACTTTTGTTGATTTTCCCCACCACTGACACCTCCAGCCACTTGTTGTTGTCTTTCTTTGAGTAGAGGCCGAAGAGGACGCCACCGAGCTTGGATGGAAGGCGGAAGGTGGACAGAAGGTAAATGTCGTTGGCCGTCAGAAGTTCAGTCCTAATTTTGTCAACCACACTGGCCATCTGGCGGGTCTCGCTGACAGTCAGGAGGTCCAACACTGCAGGTAGACAACAGATGAAAAAAATATATTAGAGGGCACGGCTGGGGTGGCATGAGCCTGTTACTAACAGAAGGAGGGCTTGTTTAATTAGACCCATGGAACTAGGAAGGACAGGCTATTGTGTGTGATGCTATTCAGATTTATTCATCACTACACAATATAAGTTGCTTCTTGGCACTTAGCTAAACAAATGTTTGCTATCATCCAACTTAATAGCACACATTTTTCGTCTTCAGAAAGATTTAGTCGAATGTGCTTGGAACCTACTCTGTGATTTACAGAATACAGACAGACCTCTGCAGATGTACGACAAAATATTGCCAGCAAACAAGACCAAGGTAACAACTCGGCACAACGCAATGCAGCACAATACATGACAATATATTGAACCTATTAATGAATGTCACTTTAAATTATAAGTAAGCCTGAAATTTCCCCTCGTATGACATTGAACGACAAACACAATGGTGTATGACAAAACCTGTCCTTACCAGCATAATCGCCCTCTTCCCTCTCTTCGCCCACCCTGGTCGTGCAGCCTGCTCTGGAGTCAGATCGCCGCTGCCCTCATTCGGGGGACGGGGATGTTTATACCCCGTTCACATATTGTGAGCTCCCGATTACGGCATCACTGGAGGTTATCGTGCTTCCCTCAATCTCCCGCATCGGCTGGGTCACTGCGCTGAATTCCTCACCGACAGATCACTTCCTTCAGTTTTTAGGCATGTGACATTGTGTCTTGTTATATGAAGATGTCAATATTTTCCCTTGTGTACTTTTCACGGGTGAGTATCTGCAGCAGAGTCCGCTGCCTGCGGAGTTTTATGCACTGCACCGCGTCAGACAGACAGAGGTAGCCCGCATCAGCGTGAGCTGTCAGCCAGGTTTACTAACCCCAGGACATCACTCACTCTACGATCCAAGCATTCATTGGTAACAATATCTTGATGCAATGCTGCTGGGTGTATCGGCAATGCACTACCTTCACAGGCTGCTGTACTCCACTACAAGATTCTCCAGTTTTAGGCGCTGAAACAGAGGTTCTCGTACGCTTTGTACCATTATATTGGAATCTATGCAGTTGCTGTTGCTAAGCAATTTCAAGCCAAATAAAGTTTTGTCTTTACTTTATTAACTTTGATCAGCTTAAAAGGTAGAAAGCAGTGCTCCAACAGATTCAAAATGAAGCCTCTACATTTGCAGATCGTGTTGAGAGCAGGCTGTCCACTGCCTCCCAGAGGCTCTCTCTGGCCTGCCGTAGTATCTCTGACACATGTGACGTCTACCTCCCTGATCTCACTCACAATCTACCTCACACACTGACCTCTACCTCCTTCCCTCTTCTGTTCCTTCCTCCCTCTCGTATGCTCCACCTTGCTACCACCCTTCACTTCTATCACAGCATTAAGACCAAAGAATTACTTAAAAAGAAAACTTAAATATACAGCCGGCGCATTTTACTTACTCTGTGAAAACGGATCACCTCACAGTGCCTCTCATCTCTCCATAGCCCTTCTCTCACATGCTTTTCATTTGCTTTATAGCACCTCATACCAGTGTAGAGTGTTAGAGCACTTTATATCACACACATAATACAGAGACAAAGAGTCGTGTGTAAATCAGTCTATAGGTAACATTACATAAGACTATGAGGAACACAAGTCCTGGGAACCAAATGCCACCCATACGAGTGGGCAGTACATTTTAAGAGTGTTTGCCTGGAGAAGCACAAACTCAGGATTTAAAACATACATCTGCGGTTGGGGTTGGCAATACTAGCTAGAATGTATTTCTACCTAAACTACCTTTTTTAGCAACGTTCGCACAATGAAAGGCTGGGGAAAAATGTATTCTAACCTATACCACGCAGTTTGCATGCAGCTCTCTCATGCATCACTGTGTTATATATGAGGTTTCTAACTTATGACCTGCAAATAACAACAGTGTTTCTGTGACAAAAGAGGCAACCTACTGAGCTAGCCACATAAAATACATTTCTGTGATCTGCATGGCACAAGTTCAATGCTGCAGGCATATTAACCCTCTGTGCTACTTCATGATAATCAAACTCCCCCTACACAAAACTCTGCTAGCAGGAATATTAATCACCAGAGCTATCTCAAATTGTTGGACATACAAGGAACTCTGCAGCAGACAGTTTTCAACCTATGTCATTTCTATAGTTAAGAAACCCTCCCCCTCCACCCCATCAAGGTCAGCTCCCGGAGGCATAACCCCAAAGCTGGCCCTGATCATTAATGATGTGAACTTTATGGAGGCTGAGCCCCGGGTCTGAGATACGAATTCCAGGTAAAGCTGGCTAATAATCAAAGGCAATTCTGCAGAGAGGCTATGGGGTTCTTTCCCAGGGAACTCTTAAGTAAAGCTGAAGCAACACAGTGCATTTTGAACTAAAATAGGCAGAATACAAAGTTTTTAGCTATAACTACAGTTCCCTACCATTGGTACCGTTCATCCTCTGAGGGAGGGAGGGGTTATCTGAATTCTTGGCTTTCTGCAACCATCGCAGAAGCCTTTCTTACCAGTTATGAAGGGTTTTGACTGAAAATGGTCCGTCAGTTTGTTGTCTTTTGATTTAGGATCCAGGTAGAGCCAATAAATCATCAGCAAAGTTTCAAAATGTACCAGAAGAGTCATATGCCTTATAAAAAGTTTTTTTTTTTTTAAGAAGGAGTATGCCTAATCAAATGTTTTAACTACCTCAGAGATATGAAGACCTCAAGTAACAACCTCACGAAAGGCTAAAAATGAATTTTGAAATTTTTAAAGTATCAATGAGACGTATCTTAAAGACAGAGCAAATCTCTGGGAATCCCTTTTAAAATCATGTGCACTAGAAATCTGAGGTGAGATGCGATAGCCTCTGGATTTTCCAGAGTGATGGCACTTGACAGCTTTTCTCTACTATGTCTTCTGGACTCACAAAGCTTTGCCTTCACAGAACTGGCTAATGTTCCTAGGTTGAACAATGAAATTAGTTCATCTAACCTTCTTAGAAAACTGCATGCTGAGCAGAAAATAGAAGAGATTTATCTTCTTTCAAGTAAAGGTAACATGTATCCTACCTCATACTGCAGTAAGGGCCATACGTACAAATTTTAGGGATAGCAATTACCTAATTGCGATTTTCTTGAATCACAATTAGGAAATTGCTATTCCTAATGTTTGAAACACACTGGATTCGATTTAGCAATTCCTAATGTGGTCACAAATAGACCTACTTCATGAATATTATGAGGTAGGTTGCAGTTTGAGACCCATTAGGAACAGCAGCCATCACAGGATGGTGACCTTCTGGGATCAGCTGACCACCATGTCTGTGATTGCTTTTTAATGAAACAATCTTTTTTTTTTTTCTTTTAAATGTAGCCCATTTTCCTTAAAGTAAAATGGGATGTGTTTCAAAAAATAAAATTAAGTTTATGTTTCAGTTTTTAAGAGTGGGCAGTTGCCCCCGTGGACCACTTCCTGTTCTTAAAAAATATTTGTTTCAACATTCACAAAGGACAATGGATCCCGTGGGGATCCCTTTACATTTCCAAGTGGTCACCACCCCCTTGAAGTGTTGAAAAAATAATAATGTTTTGCAACCGTAATTTCGGTTGCAAAATAGTCATACATTCCACTGCAATTTAAACATGCCCCTTCTTATTACTGAATCGCTCAACACAAATTGTGATTCAGTAACATGTTACCCAATTGCAATTTGTATTTTGTACCTATCAAAAAGCATTTTTGCGGTCTTACCACAAAAATGCTTTTGTACATATGTACCCAAATTCCTGCCAGTAACCTGCAAAAACCTTCTTGGCACAGAAAATCTTTGAAGTAAAGATTTTCTCTATGGGCCTCTAGGGGGCAGGGATGTTCTATGTGTTACTTCTCCGTTATCACTGTTAACTTTGAGAGACTTCGAAACTAAAAAGTCAGGGGCCCTGTGCTCTGGTGCTAGCATCAAATATAGCTAAGTCTCTGGAAAAAACGGCAGACCCGGTGAAAAAAAAAATACACCTTTTTTCTTATGCCCTTCACTACTGGAGAGATTTAGTTCCTCTTCACCTGCCCAACTAAGCCTTGGAGAAAAAATAGGTTACGCCGGCGTGATCTAGTGTAATTTTGGTAATTTCATATTACTTTTGTGATGTGAAATTTCGGAAATTATCTATTGCAACATTTTTCTATTAATTACATGCTATTCGCAGTAAATATTTAATGCAAGCACAAGGGAAAAACGCAAATGACCAGACCGTGAACAACTGCTGTTTTGCGGTGCTGGTATTTTTTGTGTGCAAAACACCAAAATGGATAGGATGAATTTCACACTAAAATATAATGCCAAATGCCCGTTTTCAATTTTGCTCAATTTCCCTAAATTTTGCACATCGGTAATTTAAACCAGATCTCAGATTTTTCTAGAGTAAACAGACCTTCCATGAACCCTGCACCAGGAGTACATCATCTATTTTAAGGACATCCTCATTCCTCACGCCTCATCCCTACTTCTCATCTTTGATTCTCATCCATTATACATCATCCCTACTTTTCATCCATCATACATCATCCCTACTTCTCACCCATCATCCCCGTTTCTCATCTATCATCCCTACTTCTCAACATCATCCCTGCTTCTCTTCCATCATCCCTACATCTCATCCATCATACATCATCTCTACTTTTCATCCATCATACATCATTCCTACTTTTCATCTCTCATCCCTGCTTCTCATCCATTCTGTTCATCCATCATCCCTACTTTTCATCCATCATTCCTACTTCTCATCCCTCATCCCTGCTTTTCATACCTACTTCCCATCCATCTTCCCTCATCCCTACTCCTCATTCCTCATCCCTCAGTAATACCAACACACTTTCAGTTTTGTGAAGCACAACTTCACACTGATTTGTTGGCAACAGCCAATCATAATTATGAGAGAGAGCTGCATTCTATTTCACTGAAAAACAGCCTTCTCATTGCAGGTGCTGAGTGAAGGAAGAGGAGAGGAAATGTGTTTGTTTCCAGTGAATTCAAGGCTGCACTACATTTCATTTTATTTAACTAAGTGTTTTTTTCTGTTTACACAGGCTTGTGCAGAAAGATCTGCTGGTTTGGGAAATACAAGGAGCTCACAGCATGGACCATAAATCAGCTCTTGGAGAAAGGATTATACAGTTCATCTACAATTCAACTGAAAACCTTTCTGGTTTCAGTTTCATATGTAGGAAGAAAATGTTTAGAATGAACTCTGGTGACAGTGCAATCCAATTCATCCAAACCTTTTCTGGTTTCATTTTTACTTGTAACAAGTAAAATGTTTAAATCTGTGGCTGCTTTTCTCTCTGAGAGCTGAAATGTTTTCATTTAACTGTAGATGAACCGTATTACCCTTTCTCCAAGAGCTGATTTATGGCCCAGGCTGTGAGGTCCTTGTATTTCCCAAACCAGCAGAGCTTTCTGCAGAGGCCTGTGTAAACAGAAAAACAGTTAAATAAAATGAAATATTGTGCAGCCTTGAATTCTTTGGAAACACACAATTGCATTTCCTCTCCTCCATCTTTACCCAGCACATGCAATGAGAAGGCTGTTTTTCAGTGAAATAGAATGCAGGCCTCTCTTAACTCTGACTGGATGTAAACAGTGCGTATTATCAGCAGCGTCCATCTCTTCCAGTGTCAGTGTAATCAGGTCCATCTATCACAGTGCCAGCCCAATCAATGCCCTTCACACACATGCAATGCGAGTGTAATCTACATCTCTCACATTCCAGGACAAATTATGCCATCCCTGATCGAAAGCCAGAACAATCAGTTCCCCTCTCAAAACACACACAGCCAGTGAAATAACTTTCCACCTCTCACACAGTGCCAGTGCAATAGGTGTCCATTGTCCACATAGCCAGTGCAGTGTACGGCTCCTACACAGTGCTAATGTAATCAAGTTTGCATGCCACATAAGGCTAGTCCAATCAGTGTCCCTCATACACCCACACATTGCCTATGCAGTGCCCATCTCTCACAGTCTCAGTTCAATCAAAAAAACAACCACACACTGCTAGTGTAATCATGTCCATTTCTCACTCACGGGGCCAGTATAATCAGAGAGAATTTCTAATTCTTAATACAAATGCAACCAGAGTATATTTTTAAGAGGTGCAATCGTCATCAGTGGCCATCTCTCACAGACTGCCAGAGTAATGAGTGTTCATTTTGAACACCGCGCATGTCCAATGTCCAGCTGCTAGGCATACATCATAAAAGGCAATTATTGCCTGTCACCTATCAAAAATCACAAGGTTTTGGTACCTTCTGCGAGAAAGACATGACCCCATAGAATCTGTACAGTACCTACGAACAGAGGGTGCATTTTCCATAAGATATATTCTTTGCCAAATGTTATACTACATGACTGTTGTAGGAGGCTGGACTGGCTTGTAGTGAGTACCAAGGGGTACTTACACCTTGCACCAGGCCCAGGTATCCCTTATTAGTGTAGAGGGGTGTCTAGCAGCTTAGGCTGATAGAAAAGGTAGCTTAGCAGAGCAGCTTAGGCTGAACTAGGAGACGAGTGAAGCTCCTACAGTACCACTAGTGTCATATGCACAATATCATAAGAAAACACAATACACAGATATACTAAAAATAAAGGTACTTTATTTTTATGACAATATGCCAAAGTATCTCAGTGAGTACCCTCAGTATGAGGATAGCAAATATACACAAGATATATGTACACCATACCAAAATATGCAGTAATAGCAATAGAAAACAGTGCAAACAATGTATAGTCACTATAGAATGCAATGGGGGCACATAGGGATAGGGGCAACACAAACCATATACTCTAGAAGTGGAATGCGAACCACGAATGGACCCCAAACCTATGTGACCTCGTAGAGGGTCGCTGGGACTGTAAGAAAACAGCGAGGGTTAGAAAAATAGCCCACCCCAAGACCCTGAAAAGTGGGTGCAAAGTGCACCTAAGTTCCCCAAAGAGCACAGAAGTCGGGATAGGGGAATTCTGCAGGAAAGACCAACACCAGCAATGCAACAACGATTGATTTCCAGACGAGAGTACCTGTGGAACAAGGGGACCAAGTCCAAAAGTCACTATCAAGTCAGGAGTGGGCAGATTCCCAGGAAATGCCAGCTGTGGGTGCAAAGAAGCTGCCACCGGATGGTAGAAGCTGAGGATTCTGCATGAACGACAAGGGCTAGAAACTTCCCCTTTGGAGGATGGATGTCCCACGTCGTGAAGAGTCGTGCAGAAGTGTTTTCCCGCAGAAAGACCACAAACAAGCCTTGTTAGCTGCAAGGGTCGCGGTTAGGGTTTTTGAATGCTGCTGTGGCCCAGGAGGGACCAGGATGTCACCAATTGCGTGAGGGGACAGAGGGGGCGTCCAGCAAGACAAAGAGCCCACTCAGAAGCAAGCAGCACCAGCAGAAGTGCCGGAACAGGCACTACGAAGTGGAGTGAATTGGTGCTCACCTGAAGTTGCACAAGAGAGTCCCACGCCGGCGGAGGACAACTCAGGAGGTCGTGCAATGCAGGTTAGAGTGCCGGGGACCCAGGCTTGGCTGTGCACGAAGGAAATCCTCTGTGAGTGCACAGGAGCCGGAGTAGCTGCAAAACACGCGGTTCCCAGCAATGCAGTCTAGCGTGGGGAGGCAAGGACTTACCTCCACCAAACTTGGACTGAAGAGTCACTGGACTGTGGGAGTCACTTGGACAGAGTTGCTGAGTTCAAGGGACCTCGCTCGTCGTGCTGAGAGGAGACCCAGAGGACCGGTGATACAGTTCTTTGGTACCTGCGGTTGCAGGGGGAAGATTCCGTCGACCCACGGGAGATTTCTTCGGAGCTTCTAGTGCAGAGAGGAGGCAGACTACCCCCACAGCATGCACCACCAGGAAAACAGTCGAGGAGGCGGCAGGATCAGCGTTACAAGGTCGCAGTAGTCGTCTTCGCTACTTTGTTGCAGTTTTGCAGGCTTCCAGCGCGGTCAGCAGTCGATTCCTTGGCAGAAGGCGAAGAGAGAGATGCAGAGGAACTCTGATGAGCTCTTGCATTCGTTATCCAAGGAATTCCCCAAAGCAGAGACCCTAAATAGCCAGAAAAGGAGGATTGGCTACCTAGGAGAGAGGATAGGCTAGCAACACCTGAAGGAGCCTATCAGAAGGAGTCTCTGACGTCACCTGCTGGCCCTGGCCACTCAGAGCCGTCCAGTGTGCCAGCAGCACCTCTGTTTCCAAGATGGCAGAGGTCTGGAGCACACTGGAGGAGCTCTGGGCACCTCCCAGGGGAGGTCAGGGGAGTGGTCACTCCCCTTTCCTTTGTCCAGTTTCGCGCCAGAGCAGGGCTGGGGGATCCCTGAACCGGTGTAGACTGGCTTATGCAGAAATGGGCACCATCTGTGGCCATTAAAGCATTTCCAGAGGCTGGGGGAGGCTACTCCTCCCCTGCCTTAACACCTTTTTCCAAAGGGAGGGGGTGTAACACCCTCTTTCTGAGGAAGTCCTTTGTTCTGCCTTCCTGGGCCAAGCCTGGCTGGACCCCAGGAGGGCAGAAACCTGTCTGAGGGGTTGGCAGCAGCAGCAGCTGCAGTGAAACCCCAGGAAAGGCAGTTTGGCAGTACCCGGGTCTGTGCTAGAGACCCGGGGAATCATGGGATTGTCTCCCCAATACCAGGATGGCATTGGGGGGGCAATTCCATGATCTTAGACATGTTACATGGCCATGTTCAGAGTTACCATTGTGAAGCTACACATAGGTAGTGACCTATGTGTAGTGCACGCGTGTAAAGGTGTCCCCGCACTCAAAGTCCGGGGAATTTGCCCTGAACAATGTGGGAGCACCTTGGCTAGTGCCAGGGTGCCCACACACTAAGTAACTTGGCACCCAACCTTCACCAGGTGAAGGTTAGACATATAGGTGACTTATAAGTTACTTAAGTGCAGTGGTAAATGGCTGTGAAATAACGTGGACGTTATTTCACTCAGGCTGCAGTGGCAGGCCTGTGTAAGAATTGTCAGAGCTCCCTATGGGTGGCAAAAGAAATGCTGCAGCCCATAGGGATCTCCTTGAACCCCAATACCCTGGGTACCTCAGTACCATATACTAGGGAATTATAAGGGTGTTCCAGTATGCCAATGTAAATTGGTGAAATTTGTCACTAGCCTGTTAGTGACAATTTGTACAGAGAGAGCATAACCACTGAGGTTCTGGTTAGCAGAGCCTTGGTGAGACAGTTAGGCACCACACAGGGAACACATACATATAGGTCACAAACTTATGAGCACTGGGGTCCTGGCTAGCAGGGTCCCAGTGACACATAACAAACATACTGAAAACATAGGGTTTTCACTATGAGCACTGGGCTCTGGCTGGCAGGATCCCAGTGAGACAGTGAAAACACCCTGACATACACTCACAAACAGGCCAAAAGTGGGGGTAACTAGGCTAGAAAGAGGCTACTTTCTCACAACTGTGCAAGGGATTCTTAGATATTGTGGCTGGGGCTGTGGTTCACAGAGTGGTGCCAGGTTCTGCTCACCCTGGCTAGGAATTGCGAGTCCTGGACATGTTTCACAGCCTTGTACCTTGACTGAGTCAAGTGTCACAGGTCACTGTTGGCCTGTTATTGGATTCATGGAACTTCAGTTTCCGAATGAATCTGTGGAGCAAGCCCTAGGCTTGCAGTACCAAACTGAGAAAACACAAGTTACTTATCTGTACACTGTGGTTCTCCAGTATTGATGTATTTCATAGATTCACATGGTTGAATCCAAATAGCTAGCAGTAACAAATTGAAATACTGTACATAAAAAGACTTCTGTGTAGAGGTGGGTAGAAAATATATATGTATATAAACTTGTATAAGATTACATAAAAACAATTGTAGTGAATAGTAACCATTCTTAAATGTTTAGCACAAGCTCACCTCATTGAAATAAGTTGTAAAGAACTGTTTAACCCACCACTGCATCATGAATGATTGCTGCATCTAGACAGTAATGTCTGGTAAAAGTATGTCTGTTTGTCTATGTGGCCTCTGCATATGTTGAGTAAAGATAATCCTGCCAACAGAGGTGCAGAAGTCACTACACTACACAATAAATGTAAGTGCACACTTTAGATGCAAGCAGTCTTCTCACTTTTTCATGACAGAAAGCTACGGCCGCAGACACCCATTTCGCTACAGCTTGACTCTTCCATGGAGGTGCAAAAGTGACCAGAAGATAATCAGATGTCCTGAAAATTTTAGTTGTTTCAATATAAAATTTCAAACACCTCAACATCTGATGTATGAAGCACCCTTTCTGCTTCATTTGAAGGGTGTTCAAAGAATGATTTTAAGAAAACAGGTCCACTGAGATGGAAATCTGTCGACACTTTAGGTATGAAATGAGGATTAGTACATAGGATAACTCTGTCCTTTGAAAAAAAGGAGTATGGTGTTTGCAGTGTAAGAGCCTGTATTTAGCTGATTCTTCTATCAGATGGCAGGGCTATGAGAACAGCTGTTCTCTATGAAAGATATCTGATGTTTGCCTTATGTATAGGCTCAAAAGGCACTCTCATTAATAGTGGCAGGACTTTATTCAACTGTCAAAGGATTGGCGGTTTCTTTATTGGGAGATAAGCTCTAAATAGTCCTTTTAGAAATTCCGTTATCAGTCTGTTTGACCTGACTTTTGGTTTGTAGATCTTCTGAATCTTGAGACTGCTGATAAATGGACTCTAATTGAGCTGTGAGATAATCCAGACTGAGCTAGGCAGAGTAGTATGGCAAAACCTTGCAGACAGATGGCAAAGAAAAAGGGTGACACTTATGACAAACACCAACTACAAAACTTTCACTACTTTGCCTTAAATGATTTGTGGACTCTGCTTTGGCTTTTGCCAGTATGTCTCTGCCCTGTTGAGAAATACTCAACTGGTGAAACTCATTGTATTCAGGATCCAGGCCGCTAAATTGAGTGACTCCATATTTAGGTACATTACTTGTCCATTTTTTTCTGGAGAGCAATCCTGGGACTGGTTTGAGTGGAAGGTAACAGTTGAAAAATAAGGATGAGTCCCGTTGTCTTGGCCACGCTGGGGCTATAAGTAAATCCAGCACAGATCTCTTCATTTTGCTTAGAATCCATGGAATCAGAGGGATGGGCAGAAAGGCATATGCATATACCTGTACATGAGATGCGGAGTGCATCCCTTCATGATCCCCTGTGTGGGAATCTGCTAGCATAATGTTGGCATTTGCTGTTCATTGGTGTAGGTCTAGTGTCAGTTTTCCCATCTGCTGAATAGTCTGTTGAGCTGAACTTGGGACATTTCCCATTCTTGGCATTCTCTCAGAGATCTGCTTAAGTCGTCTGCTCACTGGGTTTCCCTGCCTTGTACATGTTCCTCTCTCATGGAGACCTTGTGTTTGGGACAATAGCTCCAGATGTCCTGTGCTCCTTTGGACAGCAGATGTTATCTTGTTCCACTGTGCTTGTTTATATAAAGCTTTGTGGGGTTGTGTTGTCTGTTCAAATCAAAACCTCTTATTCTTTTATTCTTGGCAAGAAAGCCCAAAGTCCCAAAGACACTGCTTTCAAATCTGGGAAATGTATGTGCTTCTTTTCCTCATCTGACTACTTGCCACTCACTTCCAAGTCCGAGCTCCCCAACCTTCCACAGATGCATCTGTTGCCATGACATAAATTGGTGGGTTGGGAAGAAAAGTTAACGCCACTGAAATGCTGTCCATCATCCACCATTTTATAGCCTTTACTATTTCCGGAGTTATACTAATAAAATCTTCAAATGAACCTCTCTAGTGTCCACTGTTTGTCCACCTGCTCCTCTAATCATCTCATGAACACGCGACAGTGGGGGTAAGAGGCATGCATAACGGTACCATTCCTAGAAAAGTTTTGTAAAGCCTGACTGAAGTAGACTTTTTTTCTTGAGAAGGTAGACACTAGTCTTATTATCTTTGTAATCCTTTCTTTTGTAGGAAAAACCTTGCAAAGTGTTGTGTCGGGAACTGCCCGAGAAATTGATTCTTGTGTTTTGAATCAAGAACGATTTCTCTCTGCTTATTTTGAGACCCTGATTTTTGAAAGCATGCCTTTGTGGAACTCGTAGCAGCCCGGTGCAAACTTGCTTTAATTAGCCAGTCATCCAGGCATGGTGATATCTGATCGCCATATCATCTTAGGTAGGCTGCTACCAGTGACATGAACTTCTGGAATATTTTTGGGGCAGACTTTCATCCAAACGGTAGGACTCTGAATTGGTAGTGACATCCAACCATATTGAATCTGAGACACCTCCCTGTGTTTTACATGTATAGGAATATGGAAATAAGCATCTAGAAGATCCAACAGTGTAATATGATCTCCTCATCTCATCAACTGAATGATATCTTGTAGCATAATCATTCTGAATCATTGTGTTTGAGGTATTTGTTGAGCTGTCTCAGATCTAACACCTGTCTCCATTTTCATTTTTCTTCTTCAGCAGGAAGATGCTGGAGTGGAAACCTGTGTTCCTGCAGCTTGTGGGAACTCTTCTATTGCTCCCTACAGCATAGGAGTCTGCATTTTCCACTTTAAAAGATGTTGATGTTGCTGCAACCTCCTGCGAGGCGGATTGTGTGGTGGTCTCTTAATTAATTCTAGGATGTGTGTGTAATGAATTGTGTCTAGCACCCAGCTGTCAAAAGAGATGGTCTTCCAATTTTTGTAATAATTGCTGAGAGTGCCTCTTATATTCAAGGGAGCTAAAGTGAGAGAGGTGGCCAGTGTCACTGCACTGGGAATGCCTCCTATCCTTTTCCCGTGGCGGCTGCTCTTCTCCTATGTGGTTGTCTGGAGAAGGGTCTTGTCGGCCAAGGCCGAAATTGTTCAGGGATTGCTGTCTATATTCCTGTTGTTGGTGGGTAGATGTTTGACTTCTATAAGACTGATAGCCTCCTCTAAAGGAACACTGGTTTCTGCCCCTAGCACCACGAAATGTTTGAAAACCTCTCAGCTGAAGCACCACAAGTGACCATACTGTTTCCGTGTCAGCCTTTATTGATTACAAGTCGTTTTGTTACAAATACTTTACTCAGCTCCAAAGAGCCATAAAAGACAATCAATTGCATACACCATAGTCAAAGATAAAAATAAATAGTATCAATAAAAAACATGTTAAAAAAAATTAACAACTTTTATGAATTCGAATAGCAGCATTTATAAAGTTTAGCACCACCTGCATCATCCCCTCGCTTCCCAGGTCTTCTAAATAAAAAAAAGCAAGGTGACTAGACCTAATGCCCGTAGAACAAGACATAAAAACCTTCTCCTAGGTATAGTATATAAATTGCAGAAAAGAGTAAAGTTAAAAGTGCTTTGGCGCGATCTACCATCACAACAGCATTGTGGGACTTTCTTGAACCAAGTGCCTTAAGTGTGAAATGCTAATAAATAATGTATGGACTTCAAATGAAGTCTAGTAGGCACAAATCTATGCTGCTCAGAGCAATAATATTAAGATATAATTTGGGATGTAATGGCTGCGATGATGGACTCTCTGGGTCCCTGAGTGTGTCACTCATTAAATTTGAGTCATAAATAGAATGCCAATATAGGTCCTTAATCCTCTCTTTAGCCCCCCCCCCCCCCCCCCACTCCCTCCTCTGGTGATTACAAGTCTTCAACAATATGTTTCTCAAAAAGGGCCTCTCCATTGTAAGGCATGCCTAATATTTTTGATTGCACTTCAGGCCTAAACAAAGTGCCTTCAACCAGCGTTGCCTGCACAAAACTGCTGCCCCAGCCATTTGCCAAAATCCAGTGGGAGCTACATCCATTGCAGAGTCCATAATTTCTGAGGAATTTCTTTCTCCTTCTTGAAGGACAGATCAAGCCTCTTGCTTCTTTACATCTGGCAAAATAAATTGGCAAGTTGTGTTAAGTCTGACCACATCTGACGGTCAAACCTGCCCAGTACAGCCAAAGAATTGGACGCCCTTATAGTAATCACCACCATAGCAGTGAAACACTTTTCTATACTGTCTAATCTCCTGCCTTCCCTATCAGGAGGAGCTAAGCAATGTATTGACAGTTTTTTTGATTGTCTTTGTACTGCTTGCATAACCACTGAGTCTGGTTTTGGGTGACCAATCAGACAGGCTGGAAAGTGGTCTGCTGCTTTGTATTGCTTATCAAGTCTGGGTATTACTGCTGCCACTGTAACAGGATTTTTTATGACCTTAAGGCCCTCAGCCCAAATAATGCTGACAAAGTCATAAAGGAAACAATGTGTTTGCTGATCTGAGACTAGCTGATCAAACCTCTTGCAGCTCTTTCTAAAAGGGCTTGGAATCCCCATTTATCATCTTGTGGTGAGCTAGCCGCAGGAAGTGTTGGAGTGGCTGATATAGGTGTCACATAATCATCCCACCTACTTCCTGTGCTCATAGCTTGATCCTTTCACCCTCTTCAGGTTCTTCTTCATCATTACCCTGATTTACATAGTCATAATGTAGACTAATTGTTTACAATTATCTTGGTTATAGAATGTCCTTATATTGTACCACTGTGCTTCTCTGATGTGACACTATTTCAGTGTGTGGTATACCTGTTTTTACATACCTTAGTGGTGTGGTTTCCCTTTCAGTAAATATTTTGTAATAATCCTTCAACCATCATACAAAGATTTGTCACTAGGACTATAGGAACCTGCATCATTGGTTCTTGAGTAGATTGTCAAGAGTTTCTTCATAAGGGTCAATTTCAAGAAATTCTTCATATGCTTTCTCCCTATTTTGACGTCTTTCTTTCAACGAGAAATCGCCTTGTAAATAAACTGGTTCATCCTGTTCAAACTCTTCCTGTCTTTAGATGCAATTGTGATGGACTGGTTGCATCCCAAAGGGTCCTTCATTATCACCAAAACCTCACATCTTTAAAAGGCCCACTAGTGGTGAAGGTGAAACTCTGCTTGATGAGGTTTATTGCGGCCTTAATACAGGTTCAGAAATGACTGTTGATGGGGCCATCTTCGAGGATAATACCTTGATCGTTGACGTTACAACCTTCACCAGTGTCGCTGTGGAAGCTGCCGGCGCTGACAGTTCATCCAGCTACAGTGTCAACAACAGAGCACCCATCTTCGATGATGACAATTAGATGGAGGTGGATGGTCTTGCAGTCAACAAAGACATTATCAAGATGAGCCCTACCGTGGACACCTAAGTTGTCAACATTGATATCTTAGCCATCGAGGGTCTTGTCATCAATTTCACTATTGACTTGCTTGTCTTTAGAGAAGAGTCTGAGGTAGGCTTCTTTTTGTCTGTGGAGGTTAATGCCCATTCAAAAGGAGTTGAGGGTTCTTATGATGTGTTTTGTTGAGTCTTGAGTTGCTAAAGGGCTCAGGTTTTTCTGATCTTGCTTCACTTTTTCTACCACTACAGGTAATTTGTAGGCGGTTCACAGTTCTTTTACAGGGTTCTCTCTCTTTAGGGCCCTCTAACCATTACTTAAGGACCCTTCATCTCTAGAGACATGAGTTTCAATTGTTTTTCTCTTCTGATGTCATAGTAAGATCCGTGCCTCTCTGTCTTTCAGAGTTTTGGCTGAAAATATTCTGCAGTATATTCACTCTTTAGGCTTGTGATAGGGGTGCAGAGAAAAGCCTCATCATACCACAGGTTTTACACTGTCTGAATAAACCCTTGCTTAATTAATTTGGGATAGTGAGGTTCTGTCAGTGTTAGATCACAGGCCGTAAAATATTTATTCGATATTTATTCGAAAAGTAAGCAAAGTTCACCTGAAGGTCACAAATGTGACAGTATCAAGTTTGAAGTAGATAAATGAGCAGAGCTCAGGGAGACACTTTCTCACACGATGTGCTGTAAGAAATCTGAGGTTTGGTGTTTCTGGAGAGGAGGAATGAGGCAGAGTCTTCTTTCTCTTTGGTTGAAGTTTGGTTCAACTCAAAATGTTGTTGATTGCCATACAATCTTATGGGACTGTACTTTACAGCCTAGGACAGTGGATTTTACTGCTAGTTATAATTACCGCGGTACTCCCCGGTTTTTTCCTCTGACACATGTCCTGTTAAACCTAGCTGGAATTTGCCCTAGGGACGTTCAGGGAAACATGAGAAAACACTAACCCCGGCGGGTATTCCTCGTTTTAAGTGGGGAGACGTATTATCACCATACCCCATGCAATCCGTAATTCCAGGTGCGGTAGTAATTTATCGGTTTTCCTGTGTATCTTGTCAGAAGTGTGCACGAATTCCATCTGCCACACGGTAAATGAGAAACTTTTTGCTTGGACTTGTAACCTTATTAGAATTACAGATCCGGTTTCAAGACTAGCCGGGACTGTCGTTTGTTCACTCGCCGAAAAAATCAATGTGCTAACAGAGCCAGGAAAGGTTGCCAGCCATGACTGTCTGCAGTTATTCTAGTGTAGTCCACAGAAAAGCTCGCTTCGCTTTTGAGCACTGAACGAGGCCAAGTACTGACCTCATTCCCTGAAATGAACTGCCGTGACTAAATGGGAAAAATGTCCTTTCGACATCTGCTATTGTACTTAAGTCTAACACTCATTAGCAGTCGTGCCGTGATTACAAGATTGACAGGTTTTTCCCCTAGACATTTCACCTGCGCAATGCACACAAGGTGTCACCCCATAAAGCCTCCCACAAATGAGGAATAACATTCAGGATTTGCATGGTATTTAACATTTCTGTTGGCGGTATTGCTACAACCCAGAAGAACGGATACCTCTGATACAAACATAACGAGCAGTATTGCCGCAAGACCCGTCATCAGCCCACAATCTCTTTACAGAAGTGGCAACAAATTAACAAGAGCAAGCTTTAATACATTTCAAACATTCTCAGTTTTTTTCATTCTGCCCCCTATACATGAATTTTCTGTTTGGTTTAAAAAGATAACTAAACTGCATCTCACTAATGGGATTCAATAATCGCAGACTGGGGTGATTTGTTCTTACATTCCCTAGGGTCCTAGCCCAGCAATTTGGGTTAGATCGCACCTTTTAAGACTAGGGGGACGACTGATTTGCACAAGGCTGGCCCTTGACAGTAGCTGCATTGAAACCAAGACCATGGAACAAAATGTGGCCAAGAGTAAATATCAGTGGCTGAGATTATTTCCAGCATTCCACCCATCACTTTTCGTAAAGTGTCTGCCAACAAAAACGTGCCCTCCCAGGTGTTCAACCTGCCATTTTACTCTCTAAACCGTGTGGTTGGACTACAACGTAGCAGGCTTTGAACCCTGTGGAAACGTTTTTTGTTTTAAGTGGAAAAGAAAAATCTGCAAAACTTGGTTTTGAAGAAAGAAATCTTGGCGATCTTCGCTCTCACAAAGAAAATTATTTCCTATCACTTTTCTCAAAACCTTAACCTGCAAGCAAATTTTTGAAAACGTTTATATTTAGTAACACAATTTGTAAACTTTGCAAAACTTACCAGAACAAATTTAAATGTTGTCCACACTCAGTCATATCTATGCATCAGGAACTTCAAGTGTAACTTGGAGTTTGGGTGACCGCTCTTTCTCCTATCTTGCAGCCTCCAAATGGAACAGGCTGCCACCAATTCCTAGCTTTTTGGAGAACTAGATAGCTTTCCGAGTGCATCTTAAAACATTCCTGTTCTCTTCCTACCCTGAATTGGTTCACTGAATTTTTTTGGCAGCCCGGAGCTTTCTAAGCATCTAAATCAACCAATTAATGAGCCTGGGTAGAGATCCAAAATGCTACAAACCAGTAACGCTTGACTGGCCACTTTTAGTGCTGTATATTCATATAAAGAGCATGTTCCTGCCTTCAGGTGTTGGGAAAAAAAACAACATGATTTACTTAAAAGAAGTATTTTCGGTTTCAAGAAGACTCGTGAAACCTTCCCTCAATACATAAATGCACCTGTACACAAGCACCACCTGAGACTGTTTTCTTTAGATGCTGAATAGCAAGGGAAGTGAAACAAGAGATAAGGGACAACTCTTGACCAATTATTGTCGTGATCATTGAGGCTATTTGCAAACATTGGGGATCTGGTGCTGTCGAACCACCATGAGCTGCTCGCTTACAATACATTCTCACTTCATCAGGAACATACAAAGCAGTTACTTGCCTCTACAAGCGCTACTGGGGAGAGGTTCAGACCCATCTGTTAGCCCTGGAGGGCAAGTGAGAGGAGAACCTGGGCGGGCCATAGGCAAGAAGGACTGGGAGACTATTTTGTATAACACAGCTAAAGCGGCCAGGAACGCAAGATTTAAGCTCATTAACTTTTATGTACTACACAGGGCATATCTCACCCCGGGAGACTCAACAGATATTTCTCACAGACCATGTGTGCCCACGCTGTGAGGAGCTAGGCTCAGAACTCTATCATATGTTTTGGAGCGATCTTGAGAAAGCTACTTACTGGAGAGGTATTGCAGAGACGTTGTCCGCCAGCATAGAGTGAGAGGTCCCGAGGTCCCCTATTAGGCCCAACATTGCCTATTGGGATGGTCCCCCACACAGCTAAGACAAAAGATACTAGTCGTTTTCAGGACCTAGCGCTCGTCCTCACTAAGAGGGAGATAGCGAGGCCTTGAAAGAATCCACAAAGTCCTAGCTTTCACATATGGAAACAAGAGTTTAGGAAATGGATGAATTACGAGGCAGAGGGGAGGCTCCGAGATGCAAAACAAGGGGAGGGGTCCATGGCCGCAGGGCAAGCCTGGGGGGCATTAGCAAACTTCCTGAGGTATTTAGAGGAATACCTAACTGGGGAGGGCTGAAAGCTCCCACCAAATAAGCTGCTGATCAAGCCACGAGTAAAGGGACTTCAGACAAGTGCTGTTGATTGGGTCGGAGCTTACCTCCATATCGCAATTGTCCCCACACAAGAGAGAAGTAATAGTTCTGCATTACTGCACAGAACTATTAGATGCACCGCAGGGAGGGAGAGAAGATGGATGTTTTGGAAATGTTAAGTGCGGATTCAGGACGGCCTACTATTTTATGATAAGAGTGGTGAATGTTGTGATATCAGATGAGCTGCTGACTCTGAGACTTGATAACTAGGAGGTACTAGCAGATTTTCATTCTCTCTGTTAAGTGCGAACTGATTCAAGAACATATAGAACTCACAACTGTGTTGTAATTGGATTACACAGTAAGACCTCCTTGAAAACACAATAAAGCTTGATTACAAAAAAAACAAGACCTTGACCAATCATCAAGCACACCAGAGTCTATCAGACGTTTAGCAACATGTCAATCAAAACAGGCGTTTGCAAAACCTATAGGTCTCAGGTTTAGGATCTATTGGCATCCTTCTCTCAACCCCCCGTCTCCATCTCCCTCCCCCCCACGACATGTGCAGGGTTACCAAAAATAAATACATAGGGGAAATGGTGCGATGAAGCGATCGTTACTGGCAGTCACGTCATTCCACTGGTATATACACTAGAACTGGTGTATATGCCACTGGAATGACGTGGGTGCCATTTGTTTAAAAAAAATGTTTTACCGATCCAAGATGATCGATGTCACTTGGCTCAGTAATTTTAAAATATAATTGAACGGAAAAGAGCAAAAACATTTTTTTAAAAATAAAAACAAGTGAGCAGCAGCAGGATAGACAGCAGCCAATTAGAGAGATGGTAAAGAGGCTATGCTTCAGGGGAGGGACAAACAGTTATCGTGTAAGACGCAAACAAATAAGATTGACAACAAAGCCAGCCACTGGTAAGCATAGGTCCCTGTAAGTTCTTGGTAAACTCACAATAGCTCTTTTGCAACCAGACAGCTTGCGCTGTCTTGTTGGCTCACCCTAACAAGCACTGGGAAAGCCAATAGGTATGGCTTTACTGGTGTTAACATCCACAACACTGGCATGAAAAACGTGCACAGGCTATTTATGTTGTATCTACATGCCACCTATCCCTTTCTGCGCCTAATGCATGTGCCCTATTTTCAATGCACACTTGAGTATTAAAAAAGGGTGCAGGCATAGGACACAGAAAGAAGCGGGTTGTACAGCAACAGTAAACAACGAGTCTTAGTGTGTTAAAGCCAAACCTATTCACTTTGCCAAAGTATCCAAGTATACATAGTGCAATGTACCACATACTGGGACCGGCTAAGTTTATTTTGGATCTTTGCTCACAAATGACGTTGCCACAGACGTCCTGCACTCTGTTGCATGGCTGCAGCTGAAGAAGGACTCCATCTGCTCTTGTTTTATCTACAAGTAGATGGGCTTGTGGCAAATGACAAAGTATTGAAAATGAGGTTGTTGTGTGAAAGCCACAATTTTCACATCTCTATATAAAGTTGAGTAAAATTCTGTTCACTGGGCTTTGCTGTCATGCACAGCGTGAGCAAGAAATATGAGGAAGCTCCTTTAGTAAAGGCAACCAACACGTTATATATATGTTTGTAATATAATTTTGCAGAATGCATAACATTAAGATATTGCTAAAGTGTTAAGCTGGTACTGTCATACTTAAAGTGTGCCCAGTAGTGAGCAAGCACTTGTGCCTTGTGAGCAGAAAAGATTTACAGTTCTGTGCCACTAGTGGTTATTTGCTGCTGTTATTCGGAGCGCTCATGAACTTTCATAGAGTTGGTCTGGTTGCTGAGGGCATTAAATAACTGGGAAATCAATTTCAACACAAAATCAACAACAAAAGGAAAAAATAAGTGTCCTGTTTCTGGGAGTAATTTATTAGGCAACTCAGCTATGAAAGAAAAAACACAAAACTGTACATCAGGTTTCAGAAAAGATAGTGAAACCAAAACGCGCTAGGAACAATGAGCCCTTTGCCGTCAGTCATTTGGAACAAGAACTATGCACAATTTATTACACAAAAATAAGCCACTCACCGACTCGTTACTTTGTGTTCCACCTGTGAGCTACAGTAGAATATGTCTTCATTTACAAACACCCATTAGCATCAGCACTGGGTGGAATATACTGTAATGTTTCACTATTAATCGTGATCAAGGTATTACTTTATATAAAGTAGAACATATTTAAGCATGTGTGTGAGGAGCTATTGCATAACTGGTGGCTTCACCATACAGCTGCTGGAAGAAAAGAAAGAGGGCTCTGGCAATAAACAGAAGTAAAGAAAATCCCTTCTTGGATCGGAGAAGGGGACAATGAAAGGAGACCCCGGCTGCTTGCACAGTTCTAAGACTATTGCTTACCAATCACAAGCTGTTAAGGCAACTTGCCTTTGGTCCTGACTATTTTATTATGGTCTGGCTTGACGACGCATCTTTTGGCACCGCCCACATGTTGGGAGCTAGCAGTATATGTTTTGATTGGGCAGAGGTTGTGTGCTTTCACAAAAAATGTACTAGTCCTCCACAAAGCTGTTATTTTACCTATCCAGCTGCCTGAGCTTGAAACTTAAGGGGTACCGAAATGCATTGTAATGCTATTTAAGTGGAAGGAAAGCCCACAGAAGCTAACGTATAAAATGCAAGCAAATGAGACTGCCAATAAAGCCCACTAATGGTAAGCAATGGGCAGGCTCCAAGTCCCCTGTAACCTGACAAAAAGTATTTACGCAACCAGGGAGCTTGCGCTGTTTAGTCATTTTTGATAAAATTAGGAAATTATCTGAGATTTGGTAAACCATTCATCAATTCTGTGGAGAGTTAGGGGATATCATTTTGTAGTAAATGGGGGTTTGGGGAGGGAGGTGGAAGAAGTAGTAAGTCCTAATGGTTAGAGCTTGACCTATGCACTAATCAGATTACCACCTTTTGCCATTGCAACTTTTTTCCAGGTCAGAGATGTCTTTCCTCATTGCAATGAAGAGCTGGCTAGCATGTTTGCGGACCGTGGCAATGGAAGGCAGCCTCTGGTCATCCAAGGGCTGCGGTGACACTTGGCTGCTTTCTAAGATATTGTGGTCGTACTAAACGCCCCTGTAGCCCCTAATAAGTTGCTGGCAGTTATGTGACACAGAGCATCCAGCACACAAGGTCCCCACATCCAGAAGCCATAGCAAGGCACTGCACAAAACAAACAGGCAAAATACCCTTTTGTATTTGAGTAAATTATTAAAACTTCCACGCTTATGTGAGAGTTGCTGAAGGATACTCAAGTAGAATACTAACTCATTTAAATGAGTGCATGTGTTGGGTACTCAAGCAGGAGACTAACAAATACACACATGCAAAAATAATTAAAGGGTGGTTGAGTAGAATACTAACCCTCTAACACTTTAGAGAGAGTAGCTCCAATAAGGACTTGAGTAGAATATTAACACTTTCAAAACAGACAGGTATGCCTTTGCTTAACATGGGCAATAGGCCTTTGTGTTCAGCATTCCCTCCATCATCTGTTCCTTTTTAGGGTCGAGCCTGCGTTGCATGCGCTCGCGCATGCGTATCGCAACAAGACGCTTTAGTGTTTAGAAAAGGGCTCGGAGCCCTGTCAACGTCACATCGGTGTTTTTCATTGGTTCGTGGGCTTGCCTAATAAAATCTGCTTGCTTTCATTAGTCGAAGGCACGCATACGGCATGCCCTTTCTGGTGGCTAGCCCTCCTCGAGTGCAGCGACCAAGTACAGAAAACATTCGAGGCTTGCTGTTTTCCATCGGGCTCGTGGACTTCTTTTTCTCTAATTTACAAGCGCGATCTCGCTTGGCAGAAGTCGAGCGCTTTACATAGTTAATTGCACTTTTTTGGGTTACGTATATAGATGCACTTTTGCCCGATAGGTGAAAAGTCGGGGTAGGAGTTTACAACGCTATCAGCTCTAACATGAGCAAACGCAAGACCCGTTGCATTGCAAATGCTTGTTGTATCTGTTGCCCCAAGTGGGAAGGGTATGCCCAAACGTGAGTCCCGGGCTCAGTGTGCCACAGGATTCAATCTAGCCTATCTGATGAAGGGTGACACCCTGAAAACGGTCCTAGGATGCTTGTTTCCAGCCCAGGGAGGACCTGCCTTGGTAGTTCGGGCTGGACTGTTCCCATGAGGAACAGGGTCAAGACTGATTTGCATATTGCAGGGTCCAAACTGGGGTGGCGTGGTGAGCAAAAAAACAATTGATTAAACCCAAATCTTTGTGACTGGGGGGGGAATGTTTGCATTGTTCAGCATACCGTCCATCATCTGTTCCTTTTGGCAGGAAGGTTAATGCCAGGGCTTGTCCCCAGATCCTGTTGGATGCAAGGAACAACTGTCAGTTTTGAGGTGTTAAAGCATCTTCTCACTACTGGACCACGGGTCTGACTACTGTGCCTGCACTGGCCAGACAGTACTCCTCAGTGCCCTAGACTTTCCAGAGGTAGCCTTGGCCAATATTCTAGTCTAATTAGCTCAATGAAAGCAGTCAAGACTACAACAACCAGAATACATTAGGTGATCATACAAAAACCAAGCCTGGAATCAATCTATAGTGACGTGGAGAGTGGTGGTCACCCTAACTGTAACATAACATATCACAATCAATAAAGGTCACTGTGCAGTGAGATGAGTGACTTTAAGTCTCTAGTGAGACAGTGCTTTTTCGAAGAGGTCAGTAATCGCTCTAGACCAAGGGCCTGATTTAGAGTTTAGCGGACGGGTTACTCCGTCACAAATGTGACAGATATCCCGTCTGCCATGTTACGATCTCAATAGGCTATTATAGGATCGTAATAAGGCAGACAGGATATAAGTCATGTCATTGCTTCGGTCTTATGAATGGGACCCTGCCAACATTTCTCAGCAACAATGTCACAATCACATGAAGGGAACACTGTCGAAAAGTGCAATTCTCTGCAGCGATTTAGTTCCTAGAATAGGGCGGAACTGCCATCACTCTGATGTCAGTCAATGATTTGAATAGAACAAAACATTTAGACTGCAGTACACCATCAAACTATACCACTGAGTCAATTAGAAATATTGAGAGGAATCAGTGGTACTGGAAGAAATGGCTCCTCCAGCTGGTGAACAGGGTACATGGCAGCAGGGCCAGGGAGTATGAGAAAACTGGCATAACTGCCAATGGACTGGTTTTCCACACACAATGCGGAGTCTGACTGGAATGCATCAGCATGGATGCTTTTGCATGAATTTGCATACAAACAAGGAGCATTCTGTGAGCATTATATATATAGCCTCAAAAACTACCTGTGAACATGTTTTGGAAAGGAATCACTGAAATGCAAGCTGAGTTTAAATGAGCTTACAGCTCAATGTTGTGCCTTAAGTTCTCACCCTAATAGTAAAGGCCTTGCATTAGTTAACCATATACACATTTTTACATGAATCACGTGTGGATATACATTTTCCTTTATAGCAAATAATCCTCTTTACTACAACCATACTGTATACTGTAAATTGGCAGCCAAAGGGTTTGCAATGCTGGGATTTGGAACGACTTCACTAGTAAACACAAACAAAAGACTTTCTATCCCTGACCCCAAACAATATGCCCTGGGTGCCAGGCAATGGGAATGTCACACTACTGTATGCATGACACACTGCTCGTCACATGTATGGCATATAGAGTTGAGGCAGATCAACTGTGCTCCTGTGTCTACAGCAAAGAGTTGCTGAAGAAATAATGTGTAAGATTCGAAAGCTGTGCATTACTGCACCATCTTGATGACAGGCTCAGAAAAGAGGTGTTCACTTTACCCAAGACTCAAGTCGAAATAAGATTGCCTAAAACAGGTTCAAACCTGCCACTTATATAGTCGCCTTCTTTCATGGACTGACTTTCAACAACGGTACAAGCCAATGAAAAGAAGTGGTGGAGGGGTGGATGGATTACTGGGTGCCTGGCTGCCATTGCTGCTTGCCCTAAACCCAACTGCTTTGCTTCCACTGCCCACCCTTGTGCTACCATGCATCATTTCAAAGATCACAACAACTCTTTTAAAAGTCCTACATTGCAGCTTAACACCTACTCTCCTGTAGCTCATCTATTAATACCACCAAACAATGCATAAATTCACTTATCACACTAAAGTTCACACCTAACTCCCATGAATCCACCACACAGAAACTGGAGTAAATGCATGGCATGGTCTCTTTAAGAGTGCAAGACTAATACCAATAATCAACAATAATGAAAAACAAAATTTAAAAAACCTAATAACTGGGTTATGGAGCAGCGTGCTGCTCAGCGTAAACACCTCGTCTGTGGTAGTAACTATCCTGTAAATGCAATTACAATACAAGACAATATATAATCCACGCTACTAATAGATAACACTCAGAGGCTGTGCAGCTAACTGCTGTTCACACAGGCAGCATAATAATTCCCTTTTACCGCATGACACACTTAAACTCACACAAGGGAAAACCGCTGTCATGCCTGTCACTCAGCACAGTATCTTTCCACACTAAATAAACATCACCACTAACTGAAGAGGCAAAATAACTATTTTGCCAATCATGCTATCTCAATTTGGACCCAGTCAAACGTAAATCAGCATTGACTCAGCTCCAGTACAAATAGTGTGCAGCCTGAACTGCCATGCAAGTTCTTCCCTGAGCTAGAACACAAGCAACCCAGGACCAGTTTTCCCTGAATTGGGGGTTATCAGTCCAGTGTAGCTTGGTTCAGCTGGCACAGTGAGCATGGGACCCCATCTAAGTACACCCTTGCCACTTAGGGTGGTACATCAAACACACAAAAGGTTATGGGAGGAATGTTTGCAGTTTTTAACCACTGGCAATCGCTCATGGTAGCGTTCCAACCCATCATTCTTTTGCCCACCACGCCACCTAAATTTGGAGAGTAACTAGCCAAGTGCACAATGAACATAAGATATAGCATAAAGTGCCCAGAAGAGATGCTCAAAGCTGCCAGCTTATTGAAGCCATAAACCATGCGCCTGCCTTTCCAAGGTCTTCACACACAACATGGAAACACTTCCCACACAGGATCAAAACAAAGACAACACAATACCAATCACACACCCTACATGGTGCAGCACCCTATTTAAGGCTAGTAAGTGATCTGTACATTTTGTAGTACAAATAGTCTCAGCAGCGACGCAATTCCTAAAATGGGGCAATACTAGAGGTAGCAATTCTATGAGTGAGACAGTACGGCAGTTCTCAGGCAGGCTATTTTAAGGAGGCGTAGTCAACACTGTCCTTTTGGTGCGATATTCTTTGAAAGTGAGATGCTTGTGACAGGACAAACGAGGGTTAACAGTTTATACGGGGTTGTTAAACCTTACAAATATTTACGAAATTCCGATAACCACCTCTGACAACACATCAACCTTGCAGCTCAATTTAAAACACCAAAACTTCCACAGCATTAAGAATTCCAGTTCATTCGTTGTACTGCCACAGCAGGACTTGGTGTTGCTACACTTCACAGGATGACGGTCTCGGGAGTCCCACTACACTATTCGTGGCACTTAAAAGGCCAGTCTGTTGCACTTTTAGGCGCTGTGTACGAGTTGCTCGCATTAAGGAGGGCTCAGCTGACAGGTCTGTCGGAGCAGCACGCACACGGCAGGGAAGCACAGAGATGCCAGTGAGAGCACCGAGAAAACACGGGGGGCACTCCAAGAATGCACCGCCATCGGTCCGGGGCTGGAGGGTAGTACAAAGGGGAGAAGGCAGAGTGAACACACGAGGAGAACATGCGCAGTGCCGGCCGGGAAGCAAGCAAAGGGAGCATGCACAGGACCGGCTTGGTACAAGAAGCATGCAAGGGGCATGGTCGGCATTCAGAGAGCAGAGTGGGTACACATGGGGGAAGGGTGTCGATGCAAAGGGCATAGCACGCAAAAGCAAGCACGGGCAGAACCAAGGACGGCATCCCTGTTATAGGGAATTGGGCCAGCAAACACGGCATGTGGATAGGGAGCATGCGACAGGCATCCCTGGCAGGCGTATGAGAGGACGAGCAACCACACGGCACTGGGACGGGTACAGGCATGGGACGTGGGTCGCGCAGAGGGTGCACGCGCACACAGGGGAAGGATGCACACAACTTTGGTGGTCGAGATCAGGCCGAGGGCGGGGCAGTGGCAGGTGAGGGCAGCACACGGCAGGTGGAGCAAGCATATGGCGCGCATATGGTCGGAGATGGGTGGAGATGGGTGGAGATGGGTGGGCACGGGTCCGGGCACCAGCACAAGCCACTTGGAGGGGCTGTAACAGGCAGCGTGCACGAGGACAGCGCCGGCATGCATGCCCAAGGCTGCGGTAATACACAAGGGAAAGGGGCAGAATGCAGACTTTACTGCGGCCGGGGTGCTTGCATTGGGCAGGAGCATGCATGAACCAGATGGCTATGAACACGGCAGTTCGTCAGGATGCAGGGGGATAACGCACCCCGGTATCAGCCCTCTCTTACCTTGTAGCTCCTGTTTGGCGGGCTTCACAGCGCACAGGAGGCAGAGAAGGAGCAAGCGGGCGATCACCGCGGGACCCTCCTTCGGCATGTTTGGGTGTGAGCTGTCCAGAGCCTGGCTCTCGAGTCTGGAGTTCTGTGCTCTCTAGGGATGCTTTCAAGACAGGGCGAGCACCGCACTGAGGCTCAGCAATGCTGGGAGGAGAGGCTGGGAGAGACCAACTGGGATGGGAAATTCGGGCAGGGGGAGGGTCTGGCGTGGAGGGCGCAGAGGAGCAACAAAGAGCCCTCAATCACAGATAGACAGCCCAGCCCCATCTGTAGCCTGCCGACACCATCTCCCATAAAAGTGCTTCGGGCTGCGAGGACTGCCAGCCCAGCACAGAGACCCGCCCCTGCTCTCGGCGGGGAGTGCAGCCCTTGTCTGAGTTATTGCCGCAAGGGGCACAGTCCTTGTCAAACAAGACCTGTCTCTGCAGGGAGCACGGCCCGTGCTCTGCCTGCCACCAAAGGGAGCATCCCTCACCCCACTGTCGGAACCAGACCAGACCTGCCCCAGCAGAAGGGAGTGCACCACTGCCAAACCGGTCTCTGTAGAGAGCACTGCCCCTACCCTACCTGGCACCTCAGGGAGAACACCCTCAGCCCAGATGCGGGGAGCACTGTATCAGATCTGCCCCAAAAGGACAAAGAGCACCTCTGCAAGACCTGGCCCTGCAGGGAGCACAGCCCATGCCCTGCCTGACACCTCAGAGAGAGCATCCCTCAGGGTGCACTGTCTGTACCAGACCAGACCTGCCCCAGCAAGACAGAGTATCTCTGCAAGAGCAGGCGCGGCAGGGAACATAGGCCCTGTCCCACCTTCCCAGGGAGAACATCCCTTAGCCCACTTGCGGGGAGCACTGTCTGTACCAGACATGACCTGCCCTAGCATGGGAGAGGTTACCCCGTTAGACCTGTTCCTGCGGGAAGCACAGCCGCTGCCCTAACCACTGATTCCACGAGAACAGCCCTCAGCCCAGAGATGCAGGGAGCACTACCTCGGCCAGATCAGACATGTCCCAACAGGAACGAGTGCACCCCTTCCAAACCTGTCTATGCAGGGAGCACACCCCCTGCTCCACCTGGTACCCCAGTGACGACAGCTCTCAGCCCAAAGATGCAGGGAGCGCTGTACCAGACCACACCTGCGTGAGACCTGTCCCTGTAGGGACTATAGTCAATGTCCCTGCCCAACCTTCCTCCTAAGGGAGATCATCCCTTAGTCTAGACATGCATGGAGCACTGCCTGTGGGAAAGAAGACCTGCCTCAGCAGGACCGAGTGCACCCCTCCAAACCTGTCTCTGCAGGGAGCACAGCCCCTGCCATACATGTCACCTCAGGGAGGACAGCTCTCACCCCAAAGATGCAGGGACCGCTGTACCAGACCAGACCTGCCCTTGCGTGAGAGACCTATCCCTGCAGAAACAACAATCCCTGTCCTGCCTTCCTCCTAAGAGAGAATAGTCCTCAGCCTAGCTATGCAGGGAGCACTGTTTGTACCAGGCCAGACCTGCACCAGCAGGAGAGAGTGCCCCCTGCCAGTCCCGTTCCTGCAGGGAGCACACTCTCTTTTCTACCAGACCCAGCCAGACTCTCCCGGGAGCACAGGTACTAACAGAACAAAGCCCACGCTTCTGAGAGCACACACCATTCCAGAAAAGGCATATTGGGCGCACAGCCTCAATCAAATCAAACCTGTAGGAAGCAGAGTGCCAGCCAGTCAAGACTTGCAGCAGTACATCACCTGGCAGATCAGGGTGTGCAGCCCCCTATGCAGAGGTTGAGCTTTTTTCTGTGCTTTCGACGCTAACGGTTTTCTCCTAGCTCTCGCTACTGTTGAAGGTGTTCCAACTTGTTTCTAGTTACAATCTTGTTTCTGGTTACAATGTCTCCTCCTAGGAAGTCGGGATTTAAGCCTTGTCGAGAGTGCGGGAGTCGCATGTCGGTTACTGACCATCATGATGATTGTCTTTGGTGTTTAAGCTCCGAGCATGACGTCGAGGAGTGTGTATCTTGCCAGAGCATGAATCCAAAGCTTCTGAAGGAAAGATAAGCCAAGCTCTTTTTGGCTAAGGCGAAAAAAAGGGTTTAAGAGCCATTACAGGTTGTTTTCACACACTTCGTCGAAGAAGCACAATAAGCGACGTCGTCATGACTCGCGGCGTCGTTCGGCTCGGAGCTGTTCGAGGTCCAGGTCTCCATCTAGATGGCGCCGTGCACCGTGGTAGGTTAGTCCTACTGTGACTCCACAGCCTCAAAGCCCTCAGGCTTCTCCGGCACAGTCAGTCTTAGAGGTGGTCGCGCCTCCAGAGTCTCCCTGCTTTTCACCTGTGGCGCAGGATTTGGATGCTCAACCGGCGCAAGCGCCGCATGGAGACCAGCGGTATCCTGCCTTCCTGGCTCCGGGAGCAGATCCAGCAGCATTTTTTAATGCCATGTTTTCTATGTTTAATGCTATGGCCCCGGCTGGTCCCACGGATCTTTGGCATTTACGTTGGGCTCCCTGGCTCCTTACAAGGCGGTGCTGTTTATGCCCTTCTATCTGGCTGAGGGTGCAGGTTCAGTGCCAATGACATCACCTTTTAGACCTGCGACACCGATGCCATCGCCTTATCAGTCGACAAAGATGACTGAGTCTCAGGTGACCACAGCGCCAATGGGATCTGCTCCGGCACCGGATGGCTCCGGATTAGACCGTGGTCAGCCTTCTTCTCCTGGTCCGCGCCTTTCAGTCCTGAAGCCGGTGTCATAGACGTCGGCTAATTCTATGTCGACGCCAAGGTTAGAGGCCAGGCTGAGGTCGCGCAGAAAAGCTTTAAGGCTTTTGGAGGAACAGGAGTACCAAAGGCAGTTGTTGGAGGAAGGAGAGAATGTAGAGCCCTTGGGGGAATATCAAGGACTTGACTCAGCCAGTGGGCTAGACACTTCCCCGGAATGGGACCTTTCTTCTCCAGGGGAGTTTACGGAGGAGGTGGCCTCTTTCTAAACTGTGGTCAGGAAAGCAGCAATTTTTTTGGAATCTTCCATTGTTGCCTGCTGCAGAGGTCAAAACAAATATTCTAACTCAGGTCCTGCATCCTTCTTCGACTTCAGCGGATCCATTGCTTCCGTTTAATGATGCTCTTATGGAGCCTATCTTAGAGGTATGGAGGAAGCCTGTGTCATCCCCAGCTGTCAACAGATCTGTGGCAAGGAGGTATAGGGTGGATCCTGGAGATATGGGATCTTTGTCAAAACATCCTACCCCAGAGAGCCGAATTGTTCAAGCCTCTTGTTCCACACGGTCTGCACCAGGCTCTTTCCCTGTGATTACGGCGGACAGGGAGTCCAAGAGGATGGAGCAATCGGCGAAGAATACTTTTTCTTCTTGCAGTTTGGCCCTCAAAGCAGCAAACACCACCTGTGTATTGGGTAGATATGCCCACGCCCTGATGGATTCAGCATGGGCTATGGTTCCAGACATGCCGCAGGAGGTGCAAGGACAATTTAGAGAACTCCTGTCGGATGCTCAGGCAGCGGCTAAGCAGATAATCTAGTCTGGTCTGGATTCTACAGATTCGGTGGCCAGGGCGATGGGTACCTATATTGCTACCAGAAGGCATGCATGGTTGAGATCCTCTGGCTTTTCCTTGGATGTTCAGTCTGCTCTCTTGGACTTGCCTTTGGATGGGGAAAAGCTTTTTGGTACTAAAGCTGGCTCTGCCTTAGAGCGCTTTAAGGACAGTAGGGCCACAGCAAAGTATTTGGGTCTGCAGGCTTCCACCTTTACCCCTTTCAGGTCCTTTCGGAGGTTCAGGGGGTTTGGGCATGGAGCCGTTTACTGTGGGACACCTCAGTCCACAGTCCAACTGCCTCCCTTACAGGTCCTTTAGAGGGCGGGTGAGGGTTTGGACAAGAGGAGCCACCCAGCAGCACCCTGCATCATCCTCTTCCTCTGGAGGACAACAACAAGGGAAGCAGCCCTAGTTTTCTGCCCATTTTCAGCCGTACTTCATGTGTAGGGGGAAGATTACGTCTCTTTCTCTGCGAGTGGGAGTTAATCACATCAGACTCCTAGGTTCTGAACATTGTGAGGAATAAATATGCTCTTCCTTTTCAGGAGTTTCCCCCTCCCAACCCTCCCCGTCCCTCGTTTTGTTCAGAAGACCACCTCCTGTTGTTGCAGCAGGAGGTTCAAATCCTGTTATCAAAAGGTACGGAGGAGTTGGTTCCAGAGCAGGAAAGGGGTCATGGTTGTTATTCGAGATATTTCCTGATTCCCAAGAAGGATGGTTGATTGAGACCAATCCTGGACCTAAGGATGTTGAATTGGTTCCTCAAACAGGAGAAATTCAAGATGCTGACTCTGGCGGAGGTGCTTCTGGCGGTGAACAAAGAGGATTGGATGGTGTCTGTCGACTTGCAGGATGCTTACTTTCATATCCCTATGCTCAAGTCACACAGGAAGTATCTCCGGTTTGTGGTGGGGTAGCAACACTTCGGTTTGGTCTTACCTCAGCACCTCAAGTCTTCACGAAGGTGATGGCGGTGGTTGCAGCAAGTCACAGAAGGAAGGGAATATCTGTATTCCCTTACCTGGATGATTAGTTGATCAAAGCCAAGTCTCCAGAGCTCATGCTGCATCACTTGCAGATGAAAACTCAGTTGTTGTTCAGTCTGGGCTTTTCGGTAAATGTGCCCAAGTCTCACCTGGAGCCCTCTCAGCGCCTTCTGTTCATAGAGGCGGTACTGGATACAACATTGAATCGGGCCTATCCTCCCCATCAGTGGATTCAGGGCATCCAGGCGCTGATTCCAATGTTTCAAAATGGAGCGGTTGTTCCGGTCCTCAAGGTCCTACGCCTGCTCGGTCTGTTCTCTTCTTACATTCTGTTGGTCACTCATGCATGTTGGCACATGAGGGCTCTCCTTTGGTGCCTCCGTAAGCAGTGGTTTCAGCACAAAGGGGATCTCGAGGAGTCGATAACGATCTCCAGAGACGCTGCAGCGGATCTACGATGGTGGGCTGTGGACAGCAACCTTTCTCAAGGAAGGCCGTTTTCACTGCCGCCTCCGGTGGCTACAGTCATGACGGACGCTTCCACTCTGGGGTGGGGAGCTCATCTGGGGGACCTGGAGATCAAGGGTTGTTGGTCTCCAGTGGAACAGACTTTTCATATCAATCTGTTAGACTTGCAGGTGATATCTCTGGCTCTCAAGGCCTTCCTCCCGTCCCTTCGCGGTCAGTCAGTTCAGGTCCTGACAGACAACACTACCGCAATGTGGTATATAAACAGGCAGGGAAGAGTGGGGTCATACCTTCTCTGCAGAGAGGCTCTGCGGCTCTGGTCCTGGCTTCAGGACCATCGGATTTGCTTGGTAGCGAATCATCTGGCCGGAGTGCTCAATGTGCATGTGGACACATAGATCTGTTTGCCACTCTGGAGAACGCAAACTGCCCGTTATTCTGCAGCCTCTAGTATCCGGTGCAAGGAGCTTTGGGGGATGCGTTTCAGATCTCTTGGTGCAACCAGTTGCTTTACGCATTTCCCCACATAACCTTGATTCCTCGGGTTCTGAGGAAGATTCGCCAAGATTGGACTCAGGTCATTTTAATAGCCCCAGATTGGCCAAGAAGGGTGTGGTACACCTCTCACTGTGCCCACCGCTCCCTCTCCTTTTCAGGGCAGACCTCCTCTCGCAGTTGCAGGAGCAGGTTCAGGTTCTACTCCCCCACCACCAGAGCCTGCACCTTCATGCCTGGAGATTGAACAGGGTAATCTGAGTTCTTTCTCTCTCCCACCAGAGGTAGTGGATGTTATTTTATCAGCCAGGCGACACTCCACTAAGACTATTTATGCCGGCAAGTGGGCAAAATTGGTAGCTTAGTATGGAGAGAAGCATATTGATCCTTTGAGGGCCCATCTGTCCGACGTTCTGTTGTTTGCATAAGCTTTAGCACAGAACGGTTGTGCAGTTGCAACTGTTTAAAGGCTATTTGGCGGCATTGTCAGCCTTACTTTGCCTTCTGGATCAGCCCTCCTTGTTTAAATCGCCTATTGTTATTAGGTTCTCAAAGGGTTTAACTAATAAATTTCCTCCCACTCCTTTTCTTATGCCTCAGTGGGATCAGAATCTCATTTTAACTCTTAATGGGTTCACCGTTCGAACCGATGCATTCTTGCCAGTTATGATTTTTAGTTCTTAAGGCGGTTTTCCTGATAGCTATAACATCGGCTAGGCGTGTTGGTGAGCTTCAGGCTCTTAGTGTTAAACCTCCCTTTACTTTATTCTTTCCTGATAAAGTGGTGCTGAAAACCAGGGCGGGTTTCTACCTAAAGTTGTCACTCCTTTTCATATGGGGCAGTCCATTACCCTTCTATCTTTCTACCCACCTCCTCACCCCTCCAAAGAGGAAGAGAGGCTCCATCGTTTGGACCCCAGAAGGGCTCTCAGTTTTTATATTGAGAGGACAAAAGACTTTCGCTTGGAAGACCAGCTATTCGTGGGATATATTGGAAAGAGGAAGGGCAGAGCAGTCCATAAAAGAACGATTTCCAGGTGGGTCATTCTTTGTATCAAGGTTTGCTACTCGTTGGTAAAGAAGGTTCCCCCTCAGGGTATTAGAGACCATTCGACCAGGGCTAAGTCTGCCACTTCGGCCCTGGCTAGAGGGGTTCCGGTGGTGGATATTTGCAAGGCAGCAACTTGGGCGTCCCTCCAAACCTTCACGAAGCATTGTTGCTTGGACTCGGAGGTTAGGGGGATGGCCATTTTGCACGATCTGAATTGCAGGATTTCTTGGTGTAACCAGTCGGGCACCCACCTCCGAGTGCGGTACTGCTTTGGGAGTCTATTCATAAGGTGAGGAATCCACAGGTAGTTGTATTCATGAGAAGAACAAGTTACTTACCTTCGGTAACGCTTTTTTGGGTGGATACATTAGCTATCTGTGGATTCCTCACAGTCCCACCCGCCTCGCCGTTGCCTGTCTGGTCATACCAAGGCTTTTGTTTTACAAGTGTATATATGTTTTGGTAATTTTATGTATATATAAATGATGGTTATAATTGTATTACATCATTATGGTTTTATGTATATATTCATTTGAGCTATTGTGAGGTCGGTTTTCACCTGTTCGCCTCAAAGGCATGTAAATAATGGGTGAAACTGACGTCAGTACGCCGGCGAGGACCTCTTATTGGCACGTGACGTCCGACGGAGTCGGGTGGAGCCGTGCAATTGGGACGTCCTCGCCAACGTGGAGAGCTGGGAAGAAGATTTTCCATTGGATGCTGGCGCATGGGAGAATTCATAAGGTGAGGAATCCACAGGTAGCTAATGTATCCACCAGAAAAAGCGTTACCGAAGGTAAGTAACTTGTTCTTTACTACATATAAATCAACCCTAAAGTAGGCCCTAGATAGTCCTATGGGCAGGGTGCTATGTAGGTAAGAGGTAGGACATGTGCCTTGTTGTGTGGTCTGTCCTAGGATTGCCAAACAGCCTATTTCGTGTCTCACTGCTGCAAGTGCTGCCTCTCTCGTAGGATTGCATTGCAAATGCACTTTCATATGGCTAAGTGTTATTGTCTGATCTATGAGGGGAGGCGTAGGCATGTTTGGTATGGTTGGAATGAAAGTGAGAAATGATGCTTACTGGTGTAGGTGGATTTTTTTTATTACCATTGTACAAATGCCACTTTTAGAAAGTGGGCATTTCTCTGTGCTTATAACTTTGGTTCTTTTGCAGATTGACTCCAATTCACATGTGGAGTAGTGACAGCTGGACTTTGTGGATACTTTCCAGACAGCCATCAAACAGGGAGGGTCAAGATGTAACAGGACTACATCTGGATACTGAATGGTCTTCCTGGGCTGGGAGAGGTAGAGGCAGGGCACATATGCATCTGCAAAGGCTGTGTCCTGGCCTCACACAAAGGGCTCGTTTACCCTCTACTGATGTCTGGAGTCAGAGTTGGAGGAGAAGAGGACATTCCTGGAACTGGTTGGAACCCCCTCCTCACCTTTGTGAAAGCTGAGCAAAATGAGTTTAAGTACAGTGGGTTGCCCCCCCACATTTTTAGACACTGATGGACACTTTAAGCACTGAATTCTAGATGCTGGAAGGACTCACCAGGAAACGCCTTAGGGCTGCTCTGCTGTGGGACTGACCTGTGACCTGCTAGGTTACTAGAAGGGCTGCCCCTGCTTTCTTCTGGATCCCTGTGCTGGACTGCTTGCCTGAGCCCTTCAGCCTTCTGCCCTCATCAGCTGTCTCCAGGGGCTGAGTGGCATGACCCCCCCCTGCACTTTTACGTCACTGGCACTCTTTCACAAGAAGAGTGCTTCTTGTTCTTGTCAAACGCATTTATCAGCACTTTATTCTTCTTTGTCCAAACAGCACATAGACAGCGCTCCTGCTTTTTCAGCTGGGCACAAGTGCAGTGTACCTTGTCCTAGTGAAACATGTGGAGGGCAGCCTTGGGGCCTCTGCGCGTAAAAAGCGCTATATTTCTTGCCCAGAGCGCTTATTTGGATGTTGCCTAGCTGAGCGCAGGAAGCGCCCCATGTCCCCTTGTGTGTGGCTCTCTTGTCGCCGAAGAGGTAGTGCGAAGCTTTGCGTAGTCCCCTCGGGGCACAGGCAGACAACTGCTTTGGGTGCAATCCCCGCCACAGCCCAGGAGGGTAGTATTGCGGTCGAGGAGGCTCACCCACCTTGTTGGGTGCGGGCGTGTGGCTGCAGGAACCTTAGCTGGACATCACAGAGGACCAAGGGAGGCCTTGCTGCGACCTGATTAGCCATCTTAGTTCCTCCCCATCCGGCTGCATGTTGTTCGGGCAGGGAGATCCTCAGAGCAGAAGTCAGCTGCGCATCGCACTTGCGGGCAGCTGCAGAAGGGTCATTTTTGGAGACCCGGCACCTGGCAAGGTCTTGAGCAAGGCCCCAGAGCCAGGAGGCTCAGTAAAAACCCTGCATTCTCCCTAGAAAGGGGGAGAGGCCCGCAATGCCCAATACGCCCCTTTTTCTTCCTATTCCGGACGCAGAGCACCAAGGTAAGCTGCCCCATGAGAGTCATGTGCTGGACATACTTTTGGGGGCAGTATAGTACGGCATGCAGGACACAGCGGAGAACCTTGTCTGAGGTCCTGTGCCTCCCCAGCCTTCTTCTGACCACCCTACTGGATGTAAAAGGAGCGCAGGAGCTCCTACACATGACCTAGTGGGTTTGGGGTATAAACCACCATGGACCTATAGGGTTGTGCGAGTAACTCAACAGATATTACGGAGGAGATATGATTCATTATTGGTTGCATTGTCACATTCTGAAGTTGGTGCCATTCATGTTTCCTGCTGGCATGAGCAAAAATTCGGTTTCAGGGGCTGTAGGATATGCACAGTGATGTTTCCTCTGTGATGTGTTTTATGACAAATGCCCATTAAAATGTTTTCATGATATGTGCATTTATTTTTGGGATAACGATGACCTACCATTTGGGAATGTTTCTCTTCTTTGAGCATTCATGATGATGTCTTGACATTCGTGACAGTGTGTCCATTATGATGTGCAATTTTGGTTATAATGATGACCTGACTACTGCTTGTGTTGCAGAACAGTAGTTACCTGACTACTGCTTGCTTGCACAGTGTACTAGTAACCTGTGTGATGTTCTGACAACTACTTGTGTAGCAGGGTAATACGGCTACATGTTGTGTGTGATCTACTGATGTTTTATGCAATACAGTTTATTTTTATATAACTTGTTGTTGAGTTTTCTTTGTGGTGCATTTGTTGTGTGTTGTGTGTTGTGCAAACGCCCTACACATTGCCTCTGGGATAAGCCTGACTGCTTGTGCCAAGCTAATAAGGGTGTGAGCAGAGGTTATCCTGGGTGTGTAGCTCCCTTGCCCTGACTAGAGTGGTGGTCCCTGCCTGGCTGAGATGCCTACTCTAGCTAACCAGGAAACTCATTGCTAACAATGAGCAAACCCACCTACTGGACCAGATCTATCCCTGCAGGGAGCACAGCATGTACCAGAACTTGCATGTAGAAAGCATGCTGGATCAGACCTTCTCCTGCAGGGAGTTCCTGTTGGAAGCACAGTTCCTCCCGCACAGACAATAAGGGAGTGTAACTTCTATCAACCCAGACCTGCAGGAATCATAGCCATGGGCGTCTGCAGAAAAGGGGCACCCATCTGCTAGGGTCCGCGGCATCCCAGACTTTTTGGCAGGGGGCACGGCCGTACCAGTGCATGCAACACTACGTCCGCTGAAGTGTTATGCTTCACTGAGCCTGCACACCAGGCTTCACCTAAATCTAGGGGAAGGGGGGATTGCAAACAGACACCCATGACCATAACCTCTACAGATCAGACCCACCACTAAAGGTAGCACGGCCTGTACACGACCAGGCTTGCAGGAATTACAGCCTCTACACGACGCAACTTTACCCCTGCAGAAGGCAAAAACCTTGCTAGATCTGCCCATGCAGGGAGCATACACCCTAGCAGACCTACTCTGTATGAATCCCTGTGTTTGTCTGCTCAGACAAGCAAGGGGCACAGAACTTACCAGACTGAGCTTATGCAGTGAGGTCATCCTCTGTCAGACCAGATATGTCTCTGCAGGGAGCACAAACAACGCCAGACCTTATGCGTATGGATCCCAGTATCTGCCAGACCAGACGTGGGCACAGCTGTCACCATAGTGACCTTAGGATCACAGACCAGCCCTAATCCTGAAGTGAGAACACCCCCTTCAAATGAGGCAAGCCCATGGAGGGAGCTATTGTCCTACCAGAGATGCTAGCCTAGCGTGGAACCCACTAGCTGTCACCCCAAATGAGCAGCGGACGCAGCACATACCAGATAGGCCTTATGCAGTGAACACAACTTCTGTCAGAAGTGCCCTGCTCCTCCAGTCAGAACACCCCCTTCAGTCGGGGAAATCCCATGGAGGGGGTAAGGCCCTGCCAGAGCTGCCAGCATGAAACCCACTATCTGCAAGCCCAGACCAGCAGGAGGCGCAGCACTTATCGACCTAATGTAGTGAGAACATCTGCTGACAGACCCGACCTGTTCGTTCAGGGAGCACCAGCCTTACCAGGCTGCCCCTGTAGGAGCACGATCCTGCATGATCTGCCCCCGAAAGGAACACATCCCCTGCAGACTTACCCCTGTGGGACCCGCAGCCTGGCCAGACCCGACCCGCACCTGCAGGGAGCACAGCCCTGTCAAACGACACCGTACCTTGCAGGGAACACAGCCCTGCCACACCCTACCTTACCATACAGGAAGCAGAGCCCTGCCATACCGGACCTCAGTCTGTATGGAACACAGCCCTGCTAGACCAGACATTATCCTGCTTGGAGTACAGCCCAGCTAGACCAGACCTTACTCTGCCTGGAGCACAGCCTCGCCGGTCCAGACCATACCCCGCAGGGAGCACAGCCCTGCCAGACCAGACCTTACCCTACCCTACCCTACCCTACAGGGGGCCACAGCCGTGTCAGACAACACTGTATCCTGCACGAAGCACAGCCCTGTCAGACGATAACTTACCCTACAGGGAGCACAGCCCTGCCAGACCTTAACCTGCAGCAAGGAGAGGCTTGCCAGACTACACCTTACCCTGCAGGGAGCACAGTCCTGTCAGACAACAACTTAACCGTCAGGCAGCACAGCCCTGCCACACCTGACCTTACCCTGCAGGAAGCACAGCCCTGCCCGACCAGACATTATCCTGCCTGGATTACAGCTCTGCTAGACCAGACTTTAATCTGCCTGCAGCACAGTCTAGCCCCACCAGACCTTACCCCGCAGGGAGCACAGCCCTTTCATACCAGACCCTAATCTGCAGGGAGCACAGCCCAGCCAGACCATACCCTGCCTGGAGCCCAGCCCAGCCAAACCAGGCCTTACCCAGTTTGGAGTAGAGCCCCGCCAGACCAGACCTTACCCTGCCTGGAGCAGGGCCCTGCCAGCCTTGCCAATATAAGCAGCAAAGCTTCTACTAGACTTCACTTGAACCTGCAGGGGGCACTAATTCTCCTTTACTAAATGGCATGGCTCTGCAGGGTACACAGATCTGACTTGAGCGTGTAAGGAACACAGTGTGTGCCAGACTGGATTGTGTCACTGGGGAGCACAGCAAATGAAAGGCCAGACTGGACCATCTGCAGATACTCTCTTTTTTACAGGGACGCAGCCTTTACCTGACCTGTTTTTTTAATGGGATCAAGCTCCAAAACGACCCTGCACTGAGCACACCCCTGCTAGACCGCACCTGCTTGTGCAGGGCGCACAACCCAGCAGAACCAGCGCAGTCCCGCCAAGTCAGCTCTTGCCCTCCAGAGAGCCTCTGCCATACTACACAGACCCTGCTGAGAGCACAGCCTCTGCCAACCCAGGTCTTCCTGTGTGACCACCGCTATCACTCAAGTGCAGGGACTACTGCCTCTGCTGCCCCAGGCATCGTGCCTCCTGCCAGCCCGTCTCTCTGCAGGGAGCACTGCCTCTGCCAGCCCATCTCACTGTAGGGAGCACTGCCTCTGCCAGCACATCTCTCTGTAGGGAGCACTGCCCCTGCCAGCCTCCTCTCTCCGGAAACACTGCCTCTGCCAGCCCTTTCTCTCTGCAGAGAGCACTGCCCCTGCCAGCCTTCTCTCAGCAACAGAAGGGAGATAAAGTTCAGAAATGTAGATCAAGAGTAGATGTGGAAATCAAGCCATCAAGCTTGATTTCAGGCCACTAAAGCACCCAATGTCAAGTAGTGTGGAATCCGGAATCAGGAAACTTGAAGGAGAGACTTGCTGAAGACTCTTGAATTCAAATAAATTCCTAAGGGAAAACTGATGGGACAAAAAACTAAATAAAGGGGTGGGGATTGCAGCAAAAATACTGACTGCATCGTTGTGCACCTTCCCCTGATACCGTCAGATTTTTATACTAAAGACTCAAGAAGTGGCATCATGGGAAATACTGGAGCTCTGTTAGAATGTGAAGCAGCCAGAGGAATCTAGTATGCTCACTCATCTTGGATTGGGAATGGAGATGTAGTTCTCTGCCACTTCCTGGAAAATGATGGTGCTTTAAAGATTCCAGACAACAGAAATGACATCACACGAAGTTAAGGAGTCATCTTGGATTGGGAAGCATCCACTGGAATCCAGTGTGCACATCATCTTGGATTGGGAATGATGACTTATTTAAGCTCTGCCTCTTCCATGAAAACCATGGTACAGGTAAGGCAACGTGAAGAAATCAAGTGGTGAAGTAAATGGCTCTTTAAAATATGTATGTTTTTCTTAAACACCTTTTCCACCACAGATGTTTATTGCAGACATTTAGGTTTATAAAGAAAAAAGTTCATGAACCAATAATGTCGTTATGGCAGCCTCGAGACAAAAGGGCCCTGACCCTAAGAGAAAATGTCAGCAGACTGTAATTAGGCTTTGTGGCCTGTTGCCGGTGGAAATAACGATTGACAAAGACTCCAAATCCGAGTTATAGGTCTGAGCCACAGACAAGGACTTACAACAAGGCTTATGGCGTTCAACAGCCGTTATAGCGTGAGGCAGCATGGCTATCAGGCTAGTGGAAGATTCCCCCTACCTAGGGTAGGTAGTGTAACTTAAAAAGGGAGAAACAGAAAGACAAACATTGCAGTGTTGAAACAGAAGGTCTCTACCAACCATTATCTTTTTGTTCGAACCACTTCGTTGTCTTCTGTGGAGCCGCTGCTGATGGCTAAAGCAGCCTTTGAATGCCCTCTACTTGAGTTATAGTCCATGTCGGCACAACAGGTAAGAGCATTCAACACGAGAGAGGGCTTTAACAACCTGTGTAGATGAAATGCTATCAGAACATTCAATCACTGAGGATAAAGTGTTCTAAATTAAACAAGGACAAATAACGTAAGCATCAGAATGTTGGTGCAGACGTCTACATCAGCTATTATTGGCCCTCGGCCACTCCATTGTCTTCAATAGTGTTCCTAAATTCCAGTGTTCTAATTTAGTCTCCAGGAAATCACTTTTGTTACAAGGATTCCATTCTGTCCCTGTGGAGCTCTGCAGGTCTGAAACCGCAAAACAACTAAGTATGGGTGTGAGAAAAACAAATATTTGTAGTGGAAGCGGTTACTCCCTTAATAACCTCTTAGTAGTATCTTTACCCTTCCACCTCAGGCTTAACTTTGGCAAATGTGTCCAGGCCTTGGGCTCGTGTGCAAAAGGATGTTTTGCCTGGCACTATATTGCAATTGGCACAGAGTAACACCAACTGGCTAATTGTTTCTCTGCTATAGCAGCAGGACTCCTCGAGATTTTTCTTTTAGAACAGCAGAGGTTACTCCAACTCCTCAGAATACGAGACTGTGGCCACAATGACAAATATTCCTTTGTACTTATACTTTGATTCCCTGGGTAATATTCCCTCCTGGAGAGCCTCTTCTAAAGGACATCCAAAGCCACCTGCCAACCCTACACTGGTTTCCTATCCGTTCACCTTATACTAGTAACCCATCAGCCCACCATTTATTGATACCCCATCTGCCCATCCTCCACTGTTACCCCCACCAGTTAAGCAGATGTATTTGTTTTAACTCTGATGTATAACATTGGTTCTTACATTTAGTATGTGAGCTCACCATGGTTATTGTGCAGGCCCTGCGCCTGGCACACCAAGATAACCAACTCCTGATGGCTCTCAGCCAGGCTCTGCATCCTATTCACAACAGGTGGGCAAGCATTGACTTAGCGTGTACAGTATAGTTTGGCAGTGGGTATGCCCTACTGCCAGGCCTTGTCATAAACCATTCATGTGCTGTGTATGTTGGTAGTAGGGCCTGGGCTTCAGCCAGGCCCTTTGCCCAGCTGACTGTGGGAGACCAACATACTGCAGACTGCAAACCCTCAGCCTTTCGCCAAGCACAGTAAGATTAACAGCAGGGCCTACCCTTTTGCCAGCCCGAGTTTAATCAAATTTTTGTTGGGGATCCAGGACACGGTCATA
Organism: Pleurodeles waltl; assembly: GCF_031143425.1. Classification (NCBI taxonomy): domain Eukaryota; kingdom Metazoa; phylum Chordata; class Amphibia; order Caudata; family Salamandridae; genus Pleurodeles; species Pleurodeles waltl. Next base: position 662,850,733 of record NC_090451.1, read on the forward strand.
AGGCTTGCACTGACTTATGGCCTACATTGGGCCTTCTGCGGATGTTCCAGCTAAGGTCCAAGACACTTGCCATGGCTTCACAGTCTCTTGGCCAGGTATAAGTTCAGTTTTTTTTCAAGGACCTTAAGGGTTGGCCCTTGAGGAGCCACACCGCATGAACTAAGGTGTTGAGGGATGCAACTCCGTCCCTTGTATTGCTCTTTTCAATGTTTCCTATAAACAAAGCAGTAGCATTTGTTTCAAGTTTCAGACAGCTAACCAGAGAGCTCTGGGTCTGCAGATCCAACTTTGGGTTTGTGGATGCGGCTCCCTCGCCCAACCAGATTTTTTTATTTTTTTTATTTTGTGTCCTCAGAAGGGCCACAAGAATAGAGTTGTGGACCATGGTTTTTAATAGTCCAGAATCTCTATAATTTAACAATTTCAAGCCCACCATAAATGTGTTTAAAGACTAATCTCTCGAAAACTACAGAAAATAATTACACCAAATCAAGCTAAGGCATTTCCCTGAGCAAAGGTAACGTTCATCACTGTGTAATTACACTTAGGTTGAAGTTTCCATTAAAAGACATTTTTTTTGGTTTGCTAATATCTTTGGCGCCATTTGAGAAATCTGCAAAACAACTTTCTATAAAAAGTTCATCCACCTCACTGCTTCATAGAATGTTTCATGGTGAATTGACAAGAAAGGACCAAGGAAAAATGAGGGACCCAAAAACATGAATTTCCAATTTTAATTCCAATAGTAAACTTTGCTCTCTGATACGGAATAGACGGTTGAATGGAATTACACCAAATTTGGCAGAAACGTACAACTTTACTCAAAAGCATGTTTTCTGTGATTTGGTGTATATCACTTAAGCCATCTTCAAGGGAGTGTTTTAAGTGGTGCTTGAATGGGTTAAACAGTTAGATATACCTGGACAGTTTGTCAAATGGTAATCCTGTGGTATAGAAAATAAAAAAAATATAGTCTTCTGACTGCCTGAGGGAGCTTTTTCCCCCGTCAGCCATTTTGGTACTGCATGACTTGTCATGGTCCTGCAGAACTAGACAATCTGATTGGATGGCTGCAACTCTAAACAAAATGCTGTGGCCGCAATTACAGGACACTGGGACTCAGTCCATTTCTCCAGAAAGCGTTTTTTTTTTTTTTTTTTTAAAGAGCACCCTGACCCGGAACCACTAATGAAGGGAACCCAGCTATTGAAGAAAAAAAAATGGAGAAGCGTACAGAGTAAATCCGTGGTAATGGAGTGGAAGCTAATGTGGCAGGTACTGCAGGATTATCTGAATTTTTCTTTTTTTTAATAAAAGAAGAAAAAAAGCAGGTTGGCGGCCTGTGGGGTTTGGGTTGACTGCCCATGGTAAGGTTTGGCACAGGGAAAGGCCACAATTAGTCAGGCCCTGTGGTCAATACCCCTGCACCACACATAAGGTTGGATTTTCCTTCTGGTGCACAAATTCTGAGCCATTGTGTAACATTGTCCCAAGCCAAAACAGTGTAACCTTTCTGGCGTAGCGTTCTGATGAAAACAATCGCAGATCAATTGGAAAAACAAGAATCAAAATCTGAGGGAAGTCTGACATACCAAAGGGTTCGTCTATTGCGGCTATAAGACTACAAGTGAACCTAAGTTTAGTAGAACCAAGAATAAGAATAGGCCAACGATTCCTTAGATAATATGCCATTTAAGTAACTTGCTAATGAGAATACATCCAGCAACCCGGCTGACTGCTGGGTCATAAAATGGAAAGGCAACTAATTGTAGCAGAAGCAGGTGATCGACGTTTGGGTGTACTGCAAGGGACGCCCCTCTCAGTTACACTCAACTGACTGACTAGCAGTTTAATAGTGGAAAACGTAGGGACAGTCAAGAACAGGAACAGAAACTCTTGCTACTCTCTAAGGTACACTTAAGTAGCATGAATTCTTCAGAAATTACAATATTATTATGGCTTGATGATCTGTAAATAAATTAAGGAGGGGAATCAGATCCATAACATTATCTCCTTATATGCAGTAGCACACGTAGAGGTATTCGTTTTGAAAGCGAGTGACATAACTAGAACACGAGTCTCCCATATGTTAATAAATCTAAAAGATTAATATAAGATATATCAGTTAGGATCATATACAAAGAAGTTAGTTGCCAAGGTGAGAAAAATCCTCTCGAGTGAATCTCTAATAAAAAAAAAAAACGTAATGAAATTAGGAGAGAACAAACCTAACTCGACAAAGCAAGGATTGCAATTACTACATGGAGAAGTTATGGGATGTGGGTTTCCTATAAAATATGGAAAGGTGATGTATTTAGTTTCTGCACGAGATAAAGGAAACCCGGTATTTAGGAAACCGAATTTTTAACTAGTATTACTATGTAAAATAGCAAGGGATGATGTGAGAGGTCTGTCTTCCTATGATAAGGAAAAATCACGTAACAGCGACTCCCCGCTTATGATTACTTACAGTCTAGCGAACTGAGCACTTCCTTTGACTAGGTAGTCTCACCCCTGTCAATCATCGATGACGCCACAGACGTTAAGAGAACATAACTCGACGACCACCAGACAACAGTTATCTCTACCGATCTTAAACGGTACTTTTATAGAGTTGGGCCCAATAGTCGTGCTGCTTGTCATCAATATTACCAGCCTCCTCTGAGTAATATTATCGAATGTAAGGAACGAGAAGAGAAGGGTGCTTGTCAATAATATTACTAGAGTGCGTGACACTTATAGGCCACTGACGGAGAGACTTTCTGCTGGCCCCGCAAGGATGGAACGCTGTGGGTTGGAGGTAGTTTGTTTATTGTTGCAGCAAAGTCATCAACTCACCGAGCCTTGTTTTCGGGCTGTAGGGGTTTGTACTGCGCAAGAGATGGCGTGCCAGCCTCTTCTGTCCTTTATACAAGTGCTCCTGTATTCCTGACAGTGTTTGGGTAGAGAGGCGCCAGTCCCGTTTCAGGGTACCACAGGACGGCGGCCTGTAAGAGAACTACACTTCTTTCAGAGCCTCTGGCTGCTCTCGTTCAGTCACATTTTCCCCAACTCTGAGACATACTTTTTTCGCATTAGAACTTGCTTAGGTTGGAAACGCAAACAGTGAGCTAGACATGGAGATGGGTCTGGACAGAAATGAATAGAAAGAAATAGCACGTGTATTCCAGTGGAGTGTCGGTGGAGCTGGGGCAGAGGCCGTCGGGAGGGTTTTAGGTACAGGGCCTGGCTTGTTGTGGTATCCCACTGTTAGTCTGCATTACCTCAGGAGATGAGGCATGCGGCCGCAGTCGTCTCTTCTCACTTCTCATAAACCTCCAGTGTGTGTGGAGTCTTAAACATGTGAGGGTCGGTTCGGGAAGGTAATGTAATGTCGCGCTATTCTTTTGTAGTGTGCATTAATAAGCAATGTGACACGTTGACGGTTTTGGGGCATTGACGCAGCGTGCTCTCTGTATATTATTCGTGGTCCTAAGAGAACACGCCCGCCTTCCACGCCCCTTTTATTTGAATAACTCACGTGACCCGAGGGTCACTTACACAAAAGAAAACAGGTAGGGGTGTGTATTTCGGAACCCCTCACATTTGAGCTTCAATGGTAGTGCCTGCGCGTGTTGCGTCACAAGCGCGACACTACTCTCAAAATCACAAATAGAAAACATTAACAAATGGCACGTAGTGAAACTTCGAAACAGACATGAAAATAAATATAGTTGTTGAGTACATAACAGTGTTTCAGAAAAAGTATGGCACTACTCACACCAGGTGGTCTTTCAATCTAGTCCAAGGTACAGGATTGCCCTGCAGTTCATACCTGGAGCAGTTGGTGCGGTTTGCCATTGGTGGGGTTTCACGTGGAGTGACAATAGATCCACTAACCTGCTCCAGTGACTCACCACCATCGTCAGTTTCAGTCCGCCGCCCCAGTTACCTTTCTGTCCAGTCATCTTCGGACAGTTCCTCTACTTGGGGCAACATGACTGAACCCATTTTCGGTATAAATAGCATGGTCAGAAGTTTGAAATCACTGGAACCAGGAAATGTTTCGTGCAGTCCTATCTGCTCCTCTGCAGTCCTTCCGCTTCAGGTATTCATGTCTCATTTCCTGGTGTTGGTGTCCATGATTCGTGGTGAGGAATAACATCAGTAACTACACGGCCCATGGATAGGTGGCTCGGCGCGATTCCAGTGGAGGAGTGTGGAGTCTGTCTGTAATCCTGCAGAAAAAAATATATCGCCATCTCAGGCCCCTCCTTCTTGGCAGGTGCTATCCTGATGAGTTTGTTTAATGTCCTCATGAATCGTTCTACCTCTCCATTCGCTTGAGGCCACCTAGGGGTGATCTTCTTGTGCCGGATGCCCAGGGACTTTAGATAGTCAGCAAATTCTCTGCCTTGAAAATAAGGACCATTGTCGGACCGGATCTCTTGGATCATACCATGGGTGGCAATTATTTTTTCTACCTTCGGGATTACTTCAGTCGCGATCAGCGATGGTACTATTTCCACTTTTGGATATGTGAAAAATCGTCAATCAGTACCAGCATATGGCGGCCATCTGGGGGGCTTCCAAAGTCAGGACTGGTGGAGACCAAGGGTTTCTGGGGTCTTTTTTCTGTTACAACAGGAACTGGCACATTCGATTCTCCTGTCACTTGGCACCAATGGCATGAGTGTACGCTGGGTGGCAGCTTGGAGGCTGTGCCATTGAATAGAGGGCTGAGCGGTTTGTGATCCGTTGTGACAGTGAATGGGTGTCCATAGACATAAATGGAAATGCTGCACGCCCAGTGAATTGCGATTGCTTCTTTCTCAATTTGCGAGTACGTCTGTTCCGTCTCAGTGAGAAAGCGGCTCGCATAAGTCACTAGGGTTCATTCTTTGGCTTGGACTTTTTGCATCAGGACTGCACCTAGCACCATGGTACTGGCATCAACTGCAATGGTGGTGTCTCTCTTGGGGTTAAAATATCGCAGAGTGGTGTCAGCTGATACTGCGTCCTTAGGCACTTGAAACAGACTCATCTGGGCCCCACAACCATGTTTGCGGCTTTGGTCAAGTCTCAGAGGGGTTGGGTTAGGAGTGTGAGGTCTTTGATGAACCGCCCACAGTAATTTACCATCCCTAGGAAACTCTGGACTTCTGTTATGTTTGTGCGTGGGGGCGCAGTCTTGACGTACTTCACCTTTTCGGGGTCTGGAGCCACCCCTTGTGTTGAGAAGGAATATCCCCAAAAAACTTATTTTGTCTTTGAGGAACGCTCACCTCTCTATAACGGGTGAGTCCAGCATCGTGTATCCCCTTCATGACTGCCTTCAGTCATGTGTGGTGTTCTGGTATGGTTCTGGCGTAAATCAATATGTTGTCACTGACATTGATGGTGCCAGGGAGGTCCATTAGGAGCTCACATATTGCGTTTTGAAACACCTCTGCCGCACTGGAGATGCCAAAATTGAGTCTCTGGTAGCAGTAAAGTCCTGCGTGGGTCGAGAATGTGGTAGTGTGTCTTGACTCTTCCACAAGGACTAGCTGATGATACCCAGACTGTAGGTCTAGCTTTGAGAACCACCTAGTTTCACCCAGCTCTCCAATGGGGTAATGTATTGTTGTGGTGAGGTGTTGTTCTCTTTTTATCGCTGTGTTGGGTAGTCACATATCCACACAGATTCTGACCTCTCCAGGTTGTTTCGGTTTTCTTGCTACTACAATTAGCGAAACCCATGGTGTTGGACCATTTGCCTTCTCGATAATGCCAGAAGCTTCAAGTTTTTCCAACTCTCGCTCCACAAGAGGTCTCAAATGGAAGGCTATTCGTCTGTGTCGGAGGGCGACTGGTTGCACTAACCGATCTATGTGGAGGGTGACTTGCTTGTCTTTGAGGCATCCTATACCTTCAAATATCCCTGGGAAAGCCTGTAGGATGTCGTCCAGAGACTCTAGATGCAAAGCGCTCAGTCCCTGGTGTAATCTCTGTGGGCTTTTAGCCATGCGCATGTCAAGCCCATCAGTTTGGTTGGTTTGTGGGCTTGCCTTTTAAAATTAGCTTGATTTAATTAGTGAAAGGCATGCATATGTCATGTCTTTTTCCGGTGTTTAGCCCACCTCAAGCACACTGGCCAACTACTGAAAACATAAGAGGTTCCACGTTTTCCGTATGGTTTCTGTCTCTATTTCGTAGGCAACATGATCTCGCTGGGCAGTAGTAGAGCGCTGTGCATGACATCGACCCTGTTACATGGATATTTGCACTTTTGTCGGTTACATGAATAATTGCACTTTTGCCAATATGTTTCATTGCAAGCAAGCTTCTGTTTCCTTTTGTGTGTTTGCTTTGCGCTCATGGCGGCCGTCGGCTCCTTATGTGAAACTGTTTTACTTTTCAGTATATGTGGCAAGAAAAGTCCAGTTAGGAGTTTCCAACACTAACAGCTTTAACTCAAGTAAACACGAAAACCATTGCATTGCAAATGCTTGTTTCTTATGGGAGGTGTGGGTGGGTAACACTGACAACAGGATGGGTGGGAGCAGGCAGAAGCAACAAAGACAATCAGTGGTGGAGATAGCAGGGGAAGAAGCAACAAGGCCAACAGGGGTGGGAGGGGAAGAAGCAACACTGAAAGCAACACGGGAAGAAGAAAAAAAAAATAGTACCTCAATCATATGCAATAGCAAAAGGAAAGCAATCAAGCTGAAGTAATCAGTACTTGGTCTATGCACCAGCTAAAAGGAGAGGAAGTGGCATTTCATTGGCCAATTAGAAGGCAGCAAATAAGTGACAAAGAACACAGTGAATGTTAAGCAATAGGTGGGCTGAAAATCCCTTGTATCTTTTTCAAGCAACAGCCCATGCAATGCCACAGGTGAGACTTAAAAAGAAGGGAGCATGTGAAGAATAAAAAAAAAGATAGGTATTTTCACTGCTAAAATAGAAGAATCCAGGCCTGCAGCTTCTATGTCATAATATTAAGGCAGAGTCATTTTAAGGCATGGGCAAAGTGCTCAACTGCCCAGGGCCCCCTCCTTCCAAAGTGTCTTGTGGGAAAATGAGTTTTCTCTCTTATCTCCATCTATTTCTTTATGTCAACTTCTCTCCTCTCTGCCCTCCTCTGCCTCTCAATGTCAAATGCCGTCTAAAGGATTTTGTGGCCCCTGGCAAGGTATAGTTCAACAGTCAACTGTTTTTCATTTACCTTCCACTTTTGAATGTTTTTTTTGGCATCATGCAGGTTTAAAGTAGCTGAAAATTGGTACTAAAATTAAAACATCTTCTGAACAGGGTCCCCCAAAATCTGCCTTGCCTAGGGCCCCAAACATCCTTTAAACAACATTATATTAAGGTAAAAAAATATCAAGCTACAGAAATATTGACTCCACAAAATCAACCAAAACTACATCATCGAGGTAGTCAATATTGTGGAGTCGATATAAATGAGGTCAATAATAAAAATACAAATAAAATATTATGACTCCCACTGTTTCGTCCCCAGCCTATTTTAACATGCGTCAGTAAGATTACACACATGGCACTGGTTTAAGCTCCTTAGTCTTTCCAACCAGAGCAGCACCATATATCACGGTCATACATTTATTTCCTCATCTTAGGACCTGGCCATGTGCCTATTGCAGAATATGGTCTTCCATTCTTTGCCACAAGGCAGTGACCGCGAAACCCCACTACACAGGCATGTTCGTAGTTCATAGCCTAGTTCTTACTCATTGTGCGAGGAAGTTCTAGCATATGTGGCTAATGCTCAGTCTCCCTCCTGTTATTATCTCAGTATAAGGATGAGTTTGGTTGCTTCAAAACCTTTTTGTTGAACAGCTGTGGAACGGTTACCCCTTTATAAATCACTGATCTCAAGCTGGGAGCTGGTTTACTGTGGCTTAACACATTGTTCAGACATTTCGAGTGATAAACTAAAGTAGGCTAGGGCGTCCCCTTGGAATTGACAACAGCAGTAACGAACAAGTTACTTACCTTCGGTAACACTTTTTCTGGTGGATACACTGACTACCTGTGGATTCCTCACCTAATGAATTCGATCCTTGCGCCAGCATCCGACGGAAAGTCTTCTTCCTAGCTGTCTACGTCGACGAGGACGTCATAATGGCACGGCTCCACGTGACTCCGTCTGACGTCAACGTGCCAATAAGAGGTCGGCGTACTGATGTCAGTTTCACCTCACTTTTTTCATGCCTTTACGGCTAGCAGGTGTAAACCGACCATGAAAACTGAAATATATAAATATATACGAACACAAAAATCTTGTCTATTGAAACCATATATTCACATTATCACCTCAAATACATGAATATACCAAAATATATAGATAGATATATACAAATATATAAATATAAGAAGAAATATTAATCCAAAAACTGCAAGATAAGAGTGTAACCAGGCAGGCAACGGGGAGGCGGAAGGGACCGTGAGGAATCCACAGGTAGTCAGTGTATCCACCAGAAAAAGCGTTACCGAAGGTAAGTAACTTGTTCTTCTGATGGATACAACTACCTGTGGATTCCTCACCTTATGAATAGAGTCCCAAGCAGTAACGCACTCGGTGGTGGGTGCCCGCCTGATTACACTAAGAAATCCTGCAATACTGAGCGAGCAAAATGACCGTCCCTCCTCATCTCAGAGTCTAAACAATAATGTTTCACGAAAGTATGGAGGGACGCCCAAGTTGCCGCTTTACATATAACTATTAACGGAACTCCTCTCGCTAGGGCCGAAGATGCAGACTTAGCCCTAGTAGAGTGGGCCCTGATACCTTCAGGAGGGACTTTTTTCACCAGAGAGTAACAAATCTTAATACACAAGATGACCCACCTGGAGAGTGTTCTTTTCTGGACCGCTCTGCCCTTTCGCTGTTCAGCATACCCAACAAACAGTTGATCATCTAAGCAAAAGTCCTTAGTTCTCTCTAGGTAAAAACTCAGGGCCCTCTTAGGGTCCAACCTATGGAGCCTCTCTTCCTCTTTAGACGGGTGGGGAGGAGGGTAAAACGCGGGCAGAGTGATAGTTTGCCCTATATGAAAAGGGGTGACAACTTTCGGCAGAAAAGCAGCCCTGGTTTTTAGAACCACTTTATCAGGGAAAAACATGGTAAAGGGAGGCTTGACGGAAAGTGCCTGAAGCTCTCCAATCCTCCTGGCAGAAGTGATTGCTATTAAGAAAACGGTCTTAAAGACTAAAAATCTCAACGGACATGAATGCATGGGCTCGAAAGGCGAACCCATTAAGAATGTCAGAACAAGATTTAAGTCCCACTGAGGCATGTGAAAGGGAGTAGGAGGAAATCTATTCACCAAACCCTTAAGGAACCTGTTTACAACTGGAGACTTAAATAAAGATTGCTGGTCCGGAAGGCAAAGAAACGCCGACAGAGTCGCCAAATAACCCTTAACTGTAGCTATCGCACAGCCTTTCTTAGCCAGACTAAGAGCAAACAAAAGTACATCTGAAAGGTGGGCTTTCAAGGGATCTTTTTGGTTCTCTCCACACCAAAGCACAATTTTTGCCCACCTACCGGCATAAATCGATTTAGTGGAGTGTCGCCTGGACGATAGTATAACATCCACTACATCCGGTGGGAGAGAAAAGGAACTCAGGGTGCCCCGTTCAATCTCCAGGCATGAAGGTGCAGGCTCTGGAAGTGGGGGTGTAGAACCTGCCCCTGCGACTGCGAGAGGAGGTCTGCCCTGAGCGGGAGACAGAGCGGAGGGCACTGAGAGAGTTGAAGCAGGTCTGTATACCATACCCTTCTCGGCCAGTCCGGTGCTACCAAGATGACTTGGGCCCGGTCTTGACGAATCTTCCTCAAAACCCGAGGAATCAAGGGTATGGGGGAAAACGCGTAAAGCAACTGGCCGCTCCAGGACATCTGAAACGCGTCCCCCAACGCCCCTTGCATCGGATACTGGAGGCTGCAGAATAACGGGCAATGTGCGTTCTCCCGAGTGGCGAATAAATCCACCTGAGGAGTACCCCACACCCCAAAGATGTGGAGGACTAGATCCGGATGGAGACGCCACTCATGATCTAATGAGAAGTGACAGACCGTCCGCTCGTACATTCAGCACCCCGGCCAAATGATTTGCTATTAAGCAAATCTGATGGTCCTGAGCCCAGGACCAGAGTCGCAGGGCTTCTCTGCAGAGAAGGTACGTCCCTACTCCTCCCTGCTTGTTTATATACCACATTGCGGTAGTGTTGTCCGTCAGGATTTGAACTGACTGACCGCGAAGGGAAGGGAGGAAGGCCTTCAGCGCCAAACGTACTGCCCACAATTACAACAGATTGATATGCAACATCTGTTCCGCTGGAGACCAAAGACCCTTGATCTCCAGGTCCCCCAGATGAGCTCCCCACCCTAGAGTGGAAGCATCCGAAATCACTGTGGCCACTGGAGAAGGCAGTGAAAACGGTTTTCCTTGGGAAAGGTTGCCGTCCTCTGCCCACCAAAGAAGATTCGCCACAGCATCCTTGGAGATCTTTATTGAATCCCTGAGATCCCCCTTGTGCTGGAACCACTGTCTGCGGAGGCACCACTGAAGAGCCCTCATATGCCAGCGAGCATGAGTGACCAACAGAATGCAAGAAGCAAACAGACCTAAGCAGGCGTAAGACCTTGAGGACTGGAACTGCTGCTCCAATTTGAGACAATGGAATCAGCACCTGAATGTCCCGAACCCGCTGAGGCGGGGGGTAGGCCCAAAACATTGTTGTGTCCAGTACTGCCCCTATGAACAGGAGGCTTTGAGAGGGCTCTAGGTGAGATTTGGGCACATTTACAGAAAAACCCAGATCGAACAACAACTGGGTTGTCATTCGCAGATGAGACAACACAAGCTCTGGAGACTTGGCTTTGATCAACCAATCGTCCAGGTAGGGAAAAACTGCTACCTCCCTCCTCCTGAGATGTGCTGCAACAACTGACATCACCTCCGTGAAAACCCGAGGTGCTGAAGTAAGTCCAAAAGGAAGGACAGCAAACTGGTAGTGTTGCGATCCGACCACAAAACGGAGATACTTCCTGTGCGACTTGATTATGGGAACATGAAAGTACGCGTCCTGCAAGTCGACAGACACCATCCAGCCTCCTTCGTTCAACGCCAATAGCACCTGCGCTAGGGTCAGCATTTTGAATTTTTCCTGCTTGAGGAACAAATTCAAAATCCTCAAGTCTAGGATCGTCCGCAACCGACCGTCCACTTTGGGAATCAGGAAATATCTTGAATAACACCCCTGACCCCTTTCCTGCAACGGCACCAACTCTATAGCGCCCTTTGACAACATGGTGACAACCTCCTGTTGCAACAACAGAAGATGGTCTTCTGAACAAAAGGAGGGACGGGGGGAAAGGGAGGAGGGAACTCCTGAAAGGGGAGAGCATAGCCCTTTTCTACAATTCCTAGCACCCACGAGTCTGTTGCAATTGACCTCCATTTCTGCAGAAAAAGACTCAATCTTCCCCCTACAGGAGAAGTATGGATGATAAAGTGGGGAAAACTAGGGCTGCTTCTGCTGTTGTCCACCAGAGGAGGATGAAGAAGAAGAGAGCTGCTGGGCTGGACCTCTAGCCCTACCCCTACCCCGCCCTCTAAAGGCACGATAGGGCAGATTGGCAGGTTGCTGGGCGTAAGACTGTGACCTTCGAAAGGCAGAGCCTCAAATGAACCCTCGGAACCTACGAAACGGTCTATAAGGCGCTGTAGTAGAGGTCTCTAATCCCAGGGATTTAGCTGTAGCCCGACAGTCCTTAAACCGTTCAAGGGCAGAGTCTGCCTTGTCCCCAAACAGCTTTTCCCCGTCAAATGGAAGGTCCATTAAGGTGGATTGTAAGTCTGATGAGAAACCAGGGGACCTTAACCAGGCATGCCTCCTTGTAGCCACTGATGTTCCCATGGCCCGGGCAACGGAATCCGAAGTATCCAGGCCAGATTGTATAATCTGCTGTGCAGCAGCTTGAGCATCCAAGAAAAGGGACCCAAACGGTTTCTGTATCTCCTGTGGCAGATCCCTCGCCATTTCCTTGGCAGAATTCATTAAGGCATGGATGTATCTGCCTAGCACACAGGTGGAATTAGTAGCTTTAAGGGCCCATGCAGCAAGATGAAAAAATCTTCTTTGAAGACTGCTCCATCCTCTTGGATTCCCTATCAGTCGGAACTCCCGGGAATGTTCCAGGGGCAGTCTTTGCAGAACATGACGCCTGAACTACCAAGCTCTCCGGAGTCAGATGACGAGACAGAAAAACTGGATTTCCTGAGGCACTTCTATGTCTCCTTGCCACTGCTCTGTTCACAGCAGGAGATGTCACTGGCTTTTTCCACAAGTCCAAAATGGGCTCAGTCAAAGCCTCATTGAAAGGCAGCAAAGGGTCAGCACTGGACGAAGAGGGATGAAGAACCTCTGTGAGTAGGTTAGTTTTTACTTCTGCCACGGACAAAGGCAAATCCAGATACTCAGCTGCCTTTCTCACCACTGCATGGAAGAAAGCGGCCTCTTCAGTAAACTCCCCGGAGACGCAATGTCCCACTCCGGGGAAGTATCCAAACCACTTGCAGTGGCAAGACCCTGGAAGTCATCAAAAGGCTCGATCTCGCCTTCCTCAAGCTGTCTGTATTCCTCCTCCTCCAGAAGTCTCAACGCCTTCCTCCGAGATCTAAGATGTGTTTCCAAGGCCGGCGTCGACATAGAATCCATCGACGCCGACTATCTCGAACCCCGAACAGGGCCAGGAAGGCTCTTCGGCTCCACCGGCGCCGACACAAAGTCAGCTGATGACCTTCTCGAAGTTGAATGGCCGGAAGGTGATGGAGCCGGTCTGGACGGAGACATCAACGACGCCGGATGGCGCGGAGAAGGAGTCGGTTGCCGTGCAGGCGGATCCACAGTCACAGGTGGAGGGCTCCTGCTAGGGGAGACCCTAGGCGCCGAACCGCCAGTCTCTGTAGGGCAAAAGGGCATGAATGGAGCAGTCCTGTATGACGCCGGTGAGCCCAAACTGAACGCCAATGGCCCCGTGGGACCTGCCGGTGCACCAGCAGGGGCCATGGACTTAAAGATAGTATACTATCGCATTCAAAAATGCGGCCGGATCCGTCCCTGGCGTCGGAAAAGCCGGGTACTGTTGCGCAGAAGTCTGCTGAACATCTGGATCCCTCGGCGCCGGCGAAAAGTGAGGGCTACATCGAGTGACTTCAAAAACTGAAGGCGCTGGTGACAACGCCGGACTTTCCTGCTGAGGCGTGACAGTAGGACTCATCTCCCATGTCTTCTGGCGTCGTGAAGAACGAGACCTCTACCTCGATCGGCTCCGCTCCGAACGGCGCCGAGAGTCATGACAGCGCCGAGAGTCATGATGACGCCGCTTCTTATGCTTTTGGGGAAAAGCATGGGAGGAATCCTTTTTATGGCCCTTCTTCTTTGCTTTAGCTAAGAAGAGCTTCGCCTCGCGCTCCTTCAGAGCTTTTGGATTCATGCTCTGACACGAAGAGCAACCTTCTACATCATGTTCTGAACTAAGGCACCAAATACAGTCCGAGTGGGGGTCAGTCACTGACATCCGACCCCCGCATTCTCTACACGGCTTGAAACCGGACTTCTTCGGAGGAGACATTGTAACCTTCAAAAATCGTTACAGTTAACAACGAGCCAGGAAGAAAAACCGTTGGCATCGAAGGCACGGAAAAAGGAAAAAAACTGACGTCAGTACGCCGACGAGGACCTCTTAATGGCACGTTGACATCAGACGGAGTCACGTGGAGCCGTGCCATTATGACGTCCTCGTCGACGTAGACAGCTAGGAAGAAGACTTTCCGTTGGATGCTGGCGCAAGGATCGAATTCATAAGGTGAGGAATCCACAGGTATTTGTATTCATCAGAAATGAAATTACAAGGCCGAAAATGGACTCTTTATGAAGTGATTGGGGATACCTAATCAGCATAAGGCTACTTCACCTGGAGCACTGAACGTACTTGCATCATTAATGAAAACTAGAAAATAATGAGTAATACATAACAGCTATAGCTGCAATGTCCTGGCATCAATGTAATAATGTTAGTAATAATTCTATCCAAAACCACATGCTTTATCACTCAACTATCAGCTTTAACTATATTTTGTAAATCCAGCAATATTTCTCCAATCATCAGCTTATGAGTTCTGAGAATATACAGATTTTCATCTCACTTTTGGTATACATATATTAATTCAACCAAGCAAAAGCTTCTAATTTAAAAGGCTGGGATACACAAAGGAAAGCTACTTAAAGGTAGTTGGATAGCTACCAGTAGCTCACAAACTTCTCTTGGAGAAGATTGACTTACATTTAACATTAGACCTTATTTGTGAACATATCCATTGGATACAACTGTAATAGTGGTGTTCTATTATGAGCTTGTTCTTCAGATTCAAAGCTACAGAATATCTTCCCACTGTCATGAAGAAAATAACATACCTATAGCACTATTTCCCACAGTGTTAGCATGTCTAGATCAAAAAGAATTGGAACAGCTTCATCAGGGCATAACAATATTTTTCTGGTGCAAGTACCTTCCTCAGAACCAGATCTTTTGGTGTGCCTTCCCAGGAGATATGTACTTTATGTCAACACCATTTTTTTGCACATGGGAAGTACATCAATGTATCACAAGGCCTCAATCAGCTATCTCTTAAAAATTAATTTGTTGTTATGGAGTCTTAGCTTACTCTCCACCAATAGTTTTCACTTCAGATTAATGTAGACAAGTGGTACGTCTTTTTAAGATTAGGTGGACTGCATTCTTTGAGCGTTACTTCACTGCCTGTTATATACTATCTCCTTTCTATACAATGTATAGTCTCACAGGTTTCAGGACAGGAGTCTTTTCTGAAATATTCCTGCAAATGTTAGCCTGACACAAATTAAGCAATAAACTCAGAGTATTCAGTGTAACAAAAAGGAGAACATAAGCTCAAGGTGCCAAGATTTCTTTTTTGAGCCTGATACTGGTGCAACCGAATTCCTGGGTGGCCAAAATACCAAGGCTATCTACTTGTTTCCACCTCACGCAATTGCCTTTCACCACCATGCCACACTTGTATGCATGTAAGGCTAAGGTATTTGGAGAGTGCAAATCTAGCCAAAAGACAGCGATGTGCTGCCAAGGGTCAAAGTCAAAGGCACAGTCAAATGTGTTTTTGAAAGGGCAACTTGGACTTGACAGAACCTTGGACCGCTACTATGCTGTGACATACTGTTCTATGAAGCAAGTGTCTTTGGCTCTTTTCTAAAGTGAAGCAAATTTTGGCAGTCCTGATGCATACCAAGATGAGGTTCAAGATCCACGTTGCATAAATTGTGAAGGGCAATTGCTTTTATTCACGTCTTGATCTCTAGACTGATGGTGTCCTGGCTGCAGGTGTGCTGACAGCCATTAAAGAATGTAAGCCTGTCCGACAGATAGTGCTGGTCATGACAGCCTCACAGATAATGTAAGTTGTTTGGAAGATGGTGCTGGCTGGAAAGGAGAGTCAGTACAGTTCATATTCCTATCTTTATATCATTTCTGTGGGTTATTTTTACTACTGCTTTCTTCTACGGTCATGCCGTGCCTTTCTCTTACTCCTTTCTCTGTCTTACCCTGGCTCAAAGTCTAATCATCAAAATAGGTTCTGGTCCCCAAAAATAATAGTGGTAACGACCTGTAAACACCTTTCACACATTAGGCACTGGTTGCCCTTCTTTGACACAATTGATTTCAATTTATTCTGAGTACCCAAGAAGAGGACATTTAGAAGCCAATGCGTTAATGTGCTCAAAATAAATAGAAATACATAAAGTTCGTTTCTAAAACCAAACACTGAAACATGTGCCATGCAAGGTTTAATTAAGGCTTTGTGTAGCGTTCTTGCCCCATTGCTATAACAGAAAGGTAAGCGCGTACATAATAGAGTGAGGCGCAAGGAGGAGAGAGATTTTAAGCATGTGAAATGGAAGCATAATAATGAGAAAAGAGAAAAAGGGGAGAAAATGAGATTCGGAGCAAAAAAAAGAAATACAAGATGAGGAGAAAGAAAACGGAATGAGAGAAAATAGAAATACAAGGCGAGAAAGAGAAGAGAGAGGGGAACTAAAAAAAGACAGAAGAAACAAGAAAGAATGCTAGATGGGAGAGTCAGAACACGGAGCGAGTAAGAAAGGCAGAAAGTACGAGGGAGTGTAGAAAATATATAGACGAGACAGATGAAGAGGACAGAAAAGGGAAGATAAAGGAGAAAGTGAGAGAGTGAAATGTAGAGACAATGCCTGATTCGTCATGCTTATTATGAGTCTGCCAGCAGGCTGCACCAAAACATCTGCAAGCACTATTTAACTTGATTCAGCTAGACCCAAAGGGGCGGGTTGGAATAACACATTTAATAAGCGAATCCAAGGTTTAAGGCCGTGACATTCCTAAACCACTAATCGTCCTTCCTAGGACAATATTTCACATTTGCATTTGAAGCTTCTTCCCCAGGGGAGACTAAGATTTACATTTAGGAAATTAACAAACTGCAGCAAATAAAGTTAGCAAAGGAAAGCCCGAAGACCCTTAAGTCGACAGAGTAGTTTATTTCTTTTTGCGTTTCGGCCTGTTTTCATTTCAGTGTGTTGACGAATCGTTCACAGAGAGGCCCTTGGATCTAGTTATGCTGAAACCCATGGAAAACAGATTACAATTGACCTTATCTAATGAGAACTAAAAAAGGACAGATATTGGACGAAATGCTGAACAATTTCTAACATTCACACCCAGTCAAAGACCTGGGCCTAAACCCATTGATGTTTCATGCCATTCCAGTTTGGACCCAGCCAAATGCAAATCAGTCTTGGCCCTGCTCCCCATGGAAACAGTCTAGCACGAACTGCCAAGCCAGGTCCTCCCTTAACCGGAAACAAACATCCTGGGACCAGATTCAGGGTATCAGCCTGGCTAGCTTAAACCTAGCAGCATAGCAAGCACAGGACCTACATCTGGGCATTCCCTTCCCACTTACGGCGACAATGCGAAAAGAACAGATGATGGACAGAATATTAAACAAGGTCAAACATTCACACCCAATCACATATCTGGGCCTAAATCCAGAACAAAACATTAAGAAATATTCAAATAAGTAAGCTAATATCAATAGCCAGGTTCTGACATTGCACTCCAGCACAATCAGCTGCAGTCCTTCACAGTCATATCTTGATATTCGTTGCTCATCAAGGAAAATTAGATATATTGGTAAGGCTCACCTAAAAGTGTATCTGTATGCCTTTCTGAATTGTCCCAGAATCCTTTGGACGGATAAGAAGTGGGAAGAGGGTGTCCTTTCTGCCAAGGCCTTTAACATGCTGTTGCCACAACTTTTTATTCTTGCCGCTCAGCTGGGGCGTTTGTTCTGGGTACCAGTCAGACGTTTGGTCATCTAGTAGGTACCATTAGGGTGACTGGCCCTGCAGGGGCCTGTGCACTGGTCACAGCACCTTGAAATGAACCAGTTGCTTGATGCGGAGCAAGTGTAGAGAGGGTCAAAGCGTAGAAGTTCTGACATCGGAACTTGGTCAGTGACTTGTCAGAGAGGACACATTAGATTCCATTACAATCAGCCATGACAGAAACAACCACATCTCACACAAGTGCAATCCATTGCAGAAGGATGTAACAGAGCAAGATTAAATTATGGGCATTTAAATACCAGAAGATGGCGTCTGTGACATTGACCTGTAGGAGCAAGGATAGTGCTGGTCGTGAATGATTCCAAGTTGCAGACATCTGTGAAAAAGGCAGCCTAGGAGGGCAGAAGGTCCATTGGTAGTATGGTTGATCGACATTTATACGAAGAAAAAAAATCACTCAGACACACGTATCTGAGTAATTCTACGAAGATCGTTATCATTTGTATTCTGGTCATATGAACGCACAAACGTTAAGTATTCAGATGTAAAGTTACACAGTTAAATGCACCGTAATATTTAAATGCACACCACAAACATATACGTTCCTTTTATGAACGTCCTGCCATAATACATGGTACATGTGTTATTGGTGTGCTGCAGAACGAACATGTGCCCCGTGAGTGTTTCATAGGATACAGGACAATTAACAGCACCGGAATACTCAATTGCCTAAGACAGTGTGACTGGTTTATGTAACAGACAGCACAATGGTCCGAGAACAGAATTTTATAAATATGCTGTATCCCCTTGGTCACCCAGAGGACAACCACTATTATTTTATGTGCTTGATAACCTTGTCTAACTTGTGCGAAATGACAGAGGTGCTACTTTAGAAAACTTACTATTTATATAAATCAAATAACTTGCATATTTATGTATTATGGGTGAGATTAACTTATTTAATAAGGACTGCTTTCCATTTTTCAGATGAATATTATTCACCTAAGAAATGAGTTTCCAATTGTAAATGACAGATGCATCAAAAATACTCTATAATGCATATTCGTTGTTTGTGGTACTTCACATGGCCCAACAATGTTGCTTCAGGGTACAGGCCAGCTAAGCAGACAATGGAAAAATAGCAGCTCTGGTAAAGAACTGGACTGTTCCCAAGTCAGTGGGGTTTGACACATCAAAAGTTAGCGCAGGAGGAGGTGGTGGTTCGTCCCAGTCCAAACAGCTAAAGAGTTCAGACTATCTAGCTTAGCTAGGGATTTATGGGAGGGCTTTATTCTGCCTGGGTGGCAGAGATCACAACTTCTGCCACCTTGGCACATCATCTCCGGCTCTATTTGGACATCTGAGCCTGCCAGGAAGTCTATGGTGTTGCAACCACAGAAGGTGAGAGACGCATCTCACAAAAAAAAGTACATTATATAGCCAGGGCTAAGCCAGAAACATCTTTGCTCATCATAGCCGAGATTCACTTAGTTTGCACGTAGTTCACGAACAAAAATACTTATAACCAAAACATGCAGAGACATCCACGTCTTTTACACATTACTAACAACTAGCAACCTCGTTGGTCCAAGGACACTGAAGTGCCACGCTGTGCCGTCGCCGATCAGCTGTGAGGTCCACAGTATCAATTTCCGCATGTAAAAAGCATGCACCCTATAAGCGAGTACTACGGAAACAGGTAGCAGTAACACCTGTTGTGCTTAGAAACAGAAGTGCTAAAGAAAAGCAACGTATTATTAATTCTGTTACATGCAACAGACTTTTTATGAGTTCTAGGCTCCTATGGATGCCTTACGACTCTCCACCCTGGAAGCTGGGTAAGTGAGCAAGCACTCTGGGAGAGCACCAAAGGCAGGCTTAACTACAAATACGTTTCGTATTTTGACCAGTACAAACACTGGCTCATATTTGAGATATTCGTGTTCACTTAATTCTTTAGGTCAGTGGTCGTTTATGCATATGTCTAAATCAACAGCATAATATTTTCTTTATGGGTGTGTTCCTAACTGCCACGTTGCAGCAAGGGTCTTTAGGGCATGTACTTGGTAAGGACTAGGAGAAACAAGATGAATAGGAGACCAAGGTGGGAGGACTAGATTGCAGCATGGTGTTTTAATGCACACTCTTGTAGGTATTTTCCAATTCTGCATGTTCGTGAGGCATATGATGCGTTGGGTGTGCCATAACGCAAGGTTAGGCAGATCAGTGGCGACTGGACTTGTTCTAACTTCTAATATATCACTTTAATGTCCTTGTCGTCAATGTCCTACGGCCAGCTCGTTCCTTAAACTAGCAACAGCTGGGGCATGGTCAGGTGTAGTAAAGACAAAAAGATTATTTATTGATGAACCACTATGACACTTCTAGCATTCCAAGCAACCGCTCCCTTGGAGCCTGAGCAGGGAATCGGTGGAAATATACGGATTTCTACACAATGCTCTTTGTGACCACCAGATTCTGGGAGTTTAAAGGATAATGCTGTTGGAACACGTTTAGTTTGAAAAGTTTCGGGCTTCATGGGGCGGTTAACACGGTTACAAGTTTTTGAAGAATCAAGTCCTACAAAAGTAACACTTCGTTAGAGTGCTTGCAGTCCACAATTTTAAGTTAAGAGAATTAACATTTATATTGAACCATAAGAGAAGACGGAGGTTGAGTGATGTAATTTCCTTCAACTATTAGTGTCCACAGGATAGACCTTGTAATTTGATGGATACGGAGACATAAAAGTACTGTAAGCTGTATATTTATTCTCATTTAGGGACAAACGTCACAAAATACTTGTAAAGAGATTGTGTAAAACCTTGCTTCAACTCGTTTTTTTTGTACATTTGTATTTTGTATTTTGCAGTAAAGATATCAAAAATAGGCAAATTAATCGATGACCCTCGTGCGAACCTCACAAGGTTAATGGGAAAAAAGAGAATTTCTAAATAATTATATTTAAGTAATATTTAATTACTGTATTTTGAGAGCAGTAACATACAGACTTGCTCTTCCTTCAACCATAGGTAACATTTTAAAAACAACCTTCCATAGAGGGTTTGGTCGAATGATGCATCTGTTTTGTTCCGTTACTTCTACATATTCAAGGAAAGATATGTACTAAACTACTAAATTATTAAAAGAGAAAAATAATGGAAACATTAATGCGCACAATAACTCGACTAATTACAATATTACTAAGAATCTCAGTTATTGTTATTAACAATAATATCGCGACAGAAATAATACTAATACTTCCAATACTAATACCATTGTTAATAATACGAGGAACAAACAGATGATAATAATAGCAATAATAATAATCATAGACATGAAAGCAGAGCGCTCAGCAGACAGGTTGTTTGGGCCTCCCGGTGCTACTCTGATGATCTGAATGGGATGGTTCAGCGTGTGCATGTTTTCCTTGGTGGTTGTGGTGGTGTTTACATATCCTAACTGTGAGAACTGTGCCCCTTTATGGGCCTTCTCCTTGCTGTTTGTCGGGCCGTCTGTAAATATTCAAGCTGCTCTCCGACAGCTTGCACACAAGTGGATTTGCATGGGTGCCAAGATGTAAACGGAATGAGGATGTGGGAACCCAGAGAGGCTGGAAATACGCGGTGTTCCTGGTGCCAGAGTGTCAGCAGGGTTTGGGAGGGTCTGCATTGCAGGCAGGATTCAGGCATGGCTTAAGGATTCCGTCTGGCAGAGTATAAGCACTATAAAATGAACTTGAAGGGCAGAGAATTGTCCTCGCATTACCCATACGCCTGTGGCAGAAACTCCTATTTAGTTTGAGCATAGCAGAGCGCAAGCGCTGCTCTTCTTGACATGTTGTAATATAGTCTGAGGGGATTAACCACGCCCATCTCAGGCCCATCACTTTCATTCGTTCCTGGGCCTGCCTTTCGAAATTCTCTTGATGTCAGTAAATGCAGGATGTTGAGCGGCGCCATGACTCAAACCGCGATCCTGAGCTCCAAAGTCGGCAGCTCTGGCCCTTATTCCCCATCCTCTCCCCTAAGGTTCTTTGCCTGGGGCATGCTGGAGCAGTCTTGGAATAAAAGGTGCTGTCCTTGCAAAGGTGAAAAAGCTATGTCAGGATTATTATTATTTCTTTTGTTGCAGCTTTATGTAGCGCAAACTCAACACAAAGGTATTGGAGCACTATTTTTTTTGTTGCAGTTTTATATAGCATTAACTCGATACAAAGGTATTAAAGTGCTTTACATGAGCACTGCTTACATTACACAAGAACACATTCATTTTGGTAGCAAGAGGAAATTAGGTGATTTGCCCAGAATCAAAGGATGTTCAACCGAGACTCAAACCGTGTTCCCTTGCTCCAGTGTCGGCAGCTCTGGCCCGTAAATGGTGAAAAAGGAGTTGTGACTCCAGACCCAGGCACTTCACGGCCTCAAGCTTGATAGCAAAAAAAAATCATCTAGCCTTTGGATGCAAAGTGAGCCTCTTCAAATAGAGTTCAGTTAGCGCAAATTTGATACAAAGGTATTACAGCGTTTTACATGCATGAGCACTGGTTACGTTACATAAGACGACATTCATTTTTGGTACCAAACGGAGATTAAGTGATTTGTCCAGAATCACAGGATGTTGAGCTCGAGCAAAGACTCGAACAGTGTTCCCCCAGCTCCGCGGTCGGCAGCTCTAACCCTTACACCACATCCTCTCTCCTACGGGTCTTTGTCTGGTGCATGTTAAGGGAAGTCTGGGAATAACTAATTTTTTTTTAAATATAGCGGTTGGCAATACAGGTTCTGCCATTTTATAGCACTGCAAAGCAGGTGCCATTCTTAACAAAATCGCTTTAATTCATTTGCAGCTAAGTTGCCTCTTCTGTTATTCGCTTTGTACACAGTCAATGTTTTTTTTAAAGTTAGGCTGGTATTGCCAATGTAGAGGAATAATTCCTTTGAAAGTTTAACACATAAAAATATATGGCTGCCCTCTTTTCTTTGCTCCTAAGTCTTCTGACCACCCTCATTCTTCAGGTTAAATGCCACGACGGTGCCTTGTTAAGGCTTGTTTGGTGCTATAAAAGTTTGGGTAAACACACTAGAAGGGGTTGCACCGCTAGGGTATCACAGCCAGTCTGTTGGAATGAGGCAAAAACACTCCTAAGACAGCAGTCTTGTGTCCTCTTTCCTGCAACGACAGGCCTGGGAGGGTTGTTGTGGCACCTGCCATATATTCATTAAACTCCAAACCAAAACATATAGGTAAGACATTGTAATTTACAACGCCAATAGCTCTAACTCTCAACATGTTGTAATATATTCTAAGGGCATTAACCACACCCATGTCGAGACCTATTGCACTGCAAATGCTTGATGCCACTGGATAGTGACGGCGAGTGCAGAAATCTCTTTGCTCTTTGGTAATGATGAATGCCAATGCATTTAGACTGACTAAACAAGGAGAACCGTTTAAACTTCCATATACTTTTAATATTCATCCTTGAACTGTTTGTGGGTCTGTAAGTGTGGCCGTTTCCAATAGTTGCCTGATGGTCCATGAAATATGGAAGTGTTACTCCCCTTTTCTTCGGGCCTGTTAACAGCATTAACTGCCCGTGCAGCAATTATGAGAGCAGAAAATGCGGGAGACAGCAGTGACTATGAAAGGCTAGTTATACACTCACTTCACATGCGCTACTGTAGCCTCTCTGCATGACCCACACGGTATAGCTTCTCTCTGTATGTATGAATGTGGTATTTGTATAACACTAACTCATCCGTAAGGCAGCCTATGCAAACATCCATGTTCCTGCTTCCTATTCACAGAATGTACCATGTCTGAAGTATGTCTCTAACCCCCACACATCTCAACGAACAACGCCCACACAGGCCAAAATAAATGAAACACCCCATCAGTCTGAAAAGTTGCCTGGAAAGTAATTTAAATCAGAGCTCTTTACTACATCCCCACAGTTTATATCTATATAGCTCTATATACATTCAATACAAAACAGAATGCAAGGAAATGATAGTAGATAAAGCGAGCTTTCAAAGTCCCTTAATTGGCTGGTACAATCTTATCATTCCTCAGAGACTGCTACTTTTTCATAAAGCCAGATTAGCTGTTTGGCCAGGGGAAAAAGTTAATTGCACAGAAATCACAGTTATTTAATGGGATTTATCTTTAAGAAACAACTATTCATGTGTTTTGTTCAAAGGAACCATAACATACCTTTAAGTTTAAGTTCATTTGTTTATGGTGTACTGTGCTCAATCTCCTCTCCACTAAGTTTCTGGTGATGGCAGGGGTGCAACACAGACCACGGCAGCTCCTGCGGATTCATTGGCCCCACAAACCGTCAATGGGACCCTATTCAACCTAACAGCAATGAATATCTGTGAGTTATGGGAGGCTCAAGCGCCTCTCTCGATATTCTGCAGGACACCCATCATTTTGTGTTACGTTACTGTCCTGCCCAGCCCGTCCCACCGAAACAGGGCCAGAATAGTCTTTGGCAAAATTGTATGCTTCGCATGGAGCTTCTGGCACCTTTCTTCCAATTTCCAATATTCTCCATTCTGCACAATACAAATCAAGTCATAAAGAAATGGCGTCCCACTTCGTTGGACAGGGTCTGCTTCCTTCGAGATACAGTTTTACTAATAATTTTATTTAGGCTAAAATTACCCACAGTGAGAATTGAAGAAAAAACATGTGAGTTGAGGGCACCGTCCAGCTTAAAGAACTATTTTGTGTGTGTGAGAGAGAGAGGGAAAAAGAGAGAGAGAAAAAGAGAGAAAGAGAGAAAAAGAGAGAGAGGGAGAGAAAAAGAGAGAGAAAGAGAGAGAAAAAGAGAGAGAAAGAGAGAGAAAGAGAGAGAAAGAGAGAGAAAGAGAGAGAGAGAGAGAGAGAGAGAGAGAAAGAGAGAGAAAGAGAGAGAAAGAGAGAGAAGAGAGAGAGAAAGAGAGAGAAAGAGA
The DNA here is from genome assembly GCF_031143425.1 of Pleurodeles waltl. Taxonomy (NCBI): domain Eukaryota; kingdom Metazoa; phylum Chordata; class Amphibia; order Caudata; family Salamandridae; genus Pleurodeles; species Pleurodeles waltl. Next base: position 662,875,110 of record NC_090451.1, read on the forward strand.
GAGAGTGTGTGTTTAAATTCAGCTGAATTTTACAAATGAAATGTTCAGTGAACAAATTAAACAACAAACCAAAGATTACACACAATAACTAGGTTGCCTTTTCTGTTTTTTTTTTAGCCAGTCCGACTTGGAGTGGAAAAACAAGGTAATCCACTAATGATCCCTCCCTATACTACTAGCGGCAGCACATGTTAACACCTGCAGTGCTACCTTCATGGCTGTAGAAAGAATGGACATCTCTTCTAAGAATCCCTGAGGGCTAGGGAATTCGTGTGAGGGCCAGCAAAAAATGCAAAAGTTCACTTTCTTACTGTCTGAAACCTCCAACGCCTATGGGATAAGCACACCGGAGGTAGCTCAGCAGATCAATGCCACTACTGCACAGATTAGTAGGAAACCAAAAAACAGTAGGTTAGATTGCCAGATATTTAATTCATCCGGTCTTACTACTAGTAAAATTAATAACCGTTTGGTTATAGTAACTTCAAGACTGTAGTGGTGCATTTATACACAGTTTCAGTTTTTAACGTTTCCATAGCCACGTAAACAACTACACCTCAATTACAGTTGTTTTTTTACTACCCAAGCCGGAGTGCAAACGGGCAACTTCCCTTTCGTGCAAAGGTTTCACAACACCATTGAATGCACGGCAAAAAAAGGAAAGCTCTCTTCAGCCAGATCTAAAAATGAATGAGAGATACTTTCATGATTATGTGTGGTAAATAACCGAAACAAACACGCTAGGACGTTTTGTGAAGACGGTGATGCACAAACCCAGAACGAAGGTATTTATGATCTGATGAGTCGTAGAGGAGTAACGTCTGGAAGACATCCCTTTCGATATGGCATACACATTCTTGACTGTAGGCTCCATTCATGCCCCCAGCCCAGACTCGTCAACCTATCTTGGGACACAGAGACTGATGTGGGGTAACGAGTGAGCCACTGCAAAGCACAGCTGTGAGTCAGTGTTACTCACAAACAGATGTGTGCTCTTCAACAACAAGAAACCAGTGTACGAGCAAAGCCTCCCAACCAACCCTTAAGTCATCAATGCGTGCTGCCAATTTGGATCCAGGGAACAGCAAAACAATTTGTATTGGTCTGTCCTGAAACCTAAATCATATTTGATTTAAAGTGTAATTGGAGCAGCACTCAATAGCTCAGTCAACAAGTGTTTTTACATATTTTAAATGCATTTATGTATAACCTGGGGAATAGGGATTCAAAGTGATGTATTCCCAAACCCACAACTCTTTAGTTAAGTGCCAAAACATATTAAATCCTGGATCGTAGGATTTCAAGGAATTTACCAGGCCTTATCTTGACCTAAAAGGTAACATCGCCTTTAAACTTTACAACAAGCCAATTTTTTAGGGTAATTTTCCATGTTTACATGCATGAACCAGCTTATTAACCACACCCACGCCAGTGATGATTGTATTCAATCAAAAAAAGATTCATGTCTGTAACGAAATCTTCAAGGTACCCATTCCCGAGAAGGATTGCAGTTCGTCCTAACAGCAATACAGCGATATACAAGCTCTGTAGCATAAGGTAACATGATAAAGCATTTTTTGATAACTGGAAAGAACCTCAATTTCAGAGACAGTTCTAGAATAACATTCTGGGCAGGGAGAAGTAAAACACCAGCTTTTTATCCCAACATGGCCCGGCTGCGATTGTGTCATTTGCAATGGCTACTGCTACTGTCACAATCTGCAGATTTCAATGGGCCGGCAGTGTTGCTTTATCTTTTTTGAATGTTCAGACTTGTTTTAACCATTTAGGACTGAGAGAAGGGCCGTTGATGATGCAGAACACATTTCTATTCTAAAATTGGAATGGGAGTGTATTTGTCTTAAGACTTCGAAAAGAGTCAGCACTTGTTCTACCACTATCTGGTCTTCAGCTCAAACTGGAAAGCAAAGATCCCGTTCTTCTCCTACCCTGTAAAAAATCCACATTTCAGCCACTGAATTGGTGAATATTTATTTCTGTTCTTTATCAAACTTACAATCTTGGTGGCCTATTGGTGTCTAACAAACAGGACCATCTCCATCACAAGGGAGCGCGTTAACGTTAGGTTCTTCACTTAACTTCATGACCAGTGCGCATCAAGAGCTATGGGCTCAGCACCAACAACCAACACAGGGAGGGATTGTAATAGTGGGAAGAATATATGCGCTAAGTGATGTCCTGACATCACTCAAATGGCACACTCTGCTGGGAATAGAAATGAAAATGTCTTTCGTGCTGTGCATTGCAGAAACCTTGTTAACCACTTTTTACCCTCTGTATCAAAGTTTAAATGTTGGTTTGTGCGACCTAATAAACTAAATGGTATGAGCTCACAGATGTTTAGAATATCCCAGGATTAGGTGATGGACAAAAAGACCCTTATGACAGAACTAGCAGGAAACTATCTCTATTTTCTTGAGCCACAATGACCAATTTAGGACCTTTCAAAGGTAGGGGTGTTGTGCTCTTTCCTGAAGTTCTGTTTGTCATTTCCGTGGTGGAGCAGAGTCACTGCAGAACCACACAACTCCACCTACGGGCGTGCTGGCCCTTTGCTGAAAAACTTCAAAATCCAGACTTCGCATCTGGGTATATTCACAAAGTGAGGAATTTGCCGTTAGAAAAATCCATCAGAAATATCTGACGGTGCTATGTCTGCAGTACCCATGCACTGGACTATCATTCAACAACCTAATGCATTCTGTGAGCTGTAGTCTTGATGTAATACAACTAAAAAGAGGCTGGATAGGCAAGTTGATTACAATATGGACTGCTGGCAAGTGTCCATTTACGAATTATTATTGAAGGCCTGATGCGAGCTGGGATTCTGTGCCTTTCTAAACAGGTCGGTACTCTGAGTGGTGAGGCTGGAGAAGAGATAGTAGTAACTTGTCAGGCGCCCGAGAAACACTGGAAAAATCGCTTCGTGGCCTTTTCATAAAAGACAGGAAAAAACAGAGCGCTGATGTTCTCTGACGGTTCCATAATCAGCCCAGTTGCCCGGAAGGTGCCTCGTGGACCTTTGCCAGCTCAACACTGGAAGCCCCACTGGGAGCCATGAAACGCATGATGCACACTTGTTTGTTTGCGTAACCAAGACAATGTGCAGGAGGCGTGACACACACAGGTGTGTCCCGTCGAGCCCCAGCCCGTTACTGAGCATCTGAACGTGTAGCCCTCAGGCCCTCGGGGTCCCTCCAGCCCCACGATCTAAACACACAGACAAGACAAAACCATGCACCCTTTATAACCAAAGTAAAGTGGTGGAAACTATGAGCAGATAATTCTTTGTCTGGATCCCCAAATTACAGCTCAAGAAAAATATATTGCTTTTACGGTACTTATCTAATCTCCGGGCACCGCGCCCCCTGGTAACCATGGCAGACAAATGTGCATTTACAACAAACAAGGACCCCGCCGCCTCTGGTAAATTCCACGCTTTAGACGTGCGGACGTAAAAAGTGGAAATGCACAAACAGTGACAACATCACGATCAGCAGCGGCTACAGAGAACCGACTAACTGTATCGGAATATTGCATCGGCAAAGGGCTAGCAAGATGGATCTCGGTTCATCCTTAGGTCCACTGCTTAAGGAAACTAACAACTGACCCTGATTATTCTACCTTGTTCTCCAGACTACTGGCTACATCTCCTGGCCATACTTGGTATCACTGTATAATAGATGAGTCTTTGGCCCACTGTATACAAGTAAACTTTGGGCCCCATGTATACAAGACTGGCCCTGGGCACATTGTATTTTAAGCCAGCCTTGGTTCCACTGTATGCAAAACCAGCCTTCAGACCACTGTATATTAAGCCGGTCTCGGCCGCACTGTATTTTAAGCCGGCCTTGGTAGCACTGCACACAAAACCAGCCTGGGACCACTGAATATTAGGCCAGCTTTGGACCATCTGTACAATATGCTTAGTGGCTGTACTAGATCAGCCGTGAACCATTGTTGAAGCAAGGGAACAAGCGAGGCCTTGTGTCCAAATCAGGCCCCGTTTACCCCATTTTTCATGGGGTGACTGGCTGCCAGCAGTAGGGAGCTTCACTGGAATCCAGTCAGAAGATTCCTGAAAGACACCTGAGGAAGTGACCCATCAACAACAGCAACATAAGTAGCCAGACTGTACATTTCATGTCCTCATATCACATTTACAATTGGAATAGGTCACTTAGCAAGTGCTGCCAGTTCTTGCTTGTGAGGGAAGAAAGCACTGTAATAACAAGTGATTTGCTCATCACACAAATTGATCAAGCCTGGATGGAAACTGAGCTGCTGGATACTCTATCAAGAATTTAATGGCAAGACTACATTGGCCCTTCTATCAAGATACTTTCCTCAATGACAGACAGTAGGCATATATTGGTCTACCTTGCTCTGGGAAGTCAATCGAGATGCAGCATAGTCAGCTGTGTTTCAGGCATTTGAATTTTGGCAGTAGCAAATATTTTAGAATTCAAGGCATTAATGCATAGTCGTCCAAGTATTCAAAGTCGAAAAGCAATGTTTTTATAAGCAAAGCTGCAAGTAAGATTAAGATCCTTCAAAAGAGCAACACTTAATTGAGTCACCTTCGATACAATTTTTTTTTTACATTCCTTTTCTTTTCAACAGCACAGACTATACAATTAAAGCATGAAAGAATATGCAGGTTACCACAACGCAACAATAAAATTCACCTACGCAAACTTTAATGTAATTATACTGATGTAATTATACAAACTTCTGTTTACTCCGCTCCAGCTGTGATCATTCTGTTAGTTGACAGAAAAAACATCTTAGTTTTGCTTAAATCATAACAGAACCTACATTTTTGCTTTTAATTCTCTGTTCTCTCAGCCTTGGAGTCGCGAGCACTTAGGGAATCAGCTCACCTTACAATACTGTTGTCATTAAACTTAGATCACATAATGTTGAACTCGAGGGGTGGTTTGCTCACTGTTAAAAAGTAGATTTGAACCTCGAAGGCCTCAAGAAAATCAATATACATAATAATTTTGTTTAGTCTTCAAGCATGGTTAGCACAGGGGTGCCTCCTGTGTCGTTAACCCTCACCACATGCTTAGAATTAGCACAGAATGAAGACCAAGTGGCCACCATGTCGGTTTCACCCACGGAATCTTCTGATCTTACCATTGGACGTCAGTTCTTCTACATGATGACTAAGGAATACAAAGGTGGCCAGTGTCCAAACTCCATTTGTGCAAACATCAGGATTCAGTTTCTGCTGCATTTCTCCTTAATGGCATTGCAACCATGTGACCACTTACAGAGCGTGAGACCTACTGATACCCTCCAGTCTCTGGCCACACAATTAAACTTTGATCTGATATATGCACCTACGGAATACGAAAGAAGTGTAGTGCTCCCCTGTATAACACTATCTTATGACCTAGACAATCCTGTACAAAACCAGGGATGTCATTACCTGCACTCTTAGTCGGGCTGACAAAGTATGCTGCAATTTACAGTATTGTGCCTGTTAGCACAAAATTATTCTTTAGGTTCTCAGTTAACTCAAGATAACTGAGAAACATTCTTGCTTATTTTATGGCTCTCTGACCCAGTAGAGCACTTTGATGCTTTTCAACTAAGTTTATTCTATAGAAATACCATATTAATCTATCTCATCTCATCTCATCTCATCCATCTCATCCCATCCATCTCATCCCATCCATCTCATCCCATCCATCTCATCCCATCCATCTCATCCCATCCATCTCATCCCATCCATCTCATCCCATCCATCTCATCCCACTCATCCCATCCCATCCATCTCATCCCACTCATCCCATCCCATCCATCTCATCCCATCCATCTCATCCCATCCATCTCATCCCATCCATCCCATCCATCCCATCCCATCCATCTCATCCCATCCATCTCATCCCATCCCATCCATCCCATCCATCTCATCCCATCCCATCCCATCCATCCATCTATCTCATCTCATCTCATCCCATCCATCCATCCATCCATCCATCTATCTCATCTCATCTCATCCCATCCATCCATCCATCCATCTCATCCATCTCATCCCATCCATCCATCTCATCCCATCCATCCATCCATCTCATCCCATCCATCCATCTCATCCCATCCATCCATCCATCCATCCATCCATCCATCCATCCCATCCATCTCATCCCATCCATCTCATCCCATCCATCTCATCCCATCCATCCATCCATCTCATCTCATCCCATCCATCCATCTCATCCCATCCATCCATCCATCCATCTCATCCCATCCATCCATCCATCTCATCCCATCCATCCATCCATCCATCCATCTCATCCCATCCATCCATCCATCCATCTCATCCCATCCCATCCCATCCATCCCATCTCATCTATCCATCCATCCATCTCATCCCATCCCATCCATCTCATCCCATCCATCTCATCCCATCCATCTCATCCCATCCATCTCATCCCATCCATCTCATCCCATCCATCCATCTCATCCCATCCATCTCATCCCATCCATCTCATCCCATCCATCCAATCTCATCCCATCCATCCATCCCATCTCATCCCATCCATCCATCCATCCCATCTCATCCCATCCATCCATCCATCTCATCCCATCCATCCATCCATCTCATCCCATCCATCCATCCATCTCATCCCATCCATCCATCCATCTCATCCCATCCATCCATCCATCCATCCATCCAATCCCATCCATCTCATCCCATCCATCTCATCCCATCCATCTCATTCCATCCCATCCATCCATCCATCCATCCATCCATCTCATCCCATCCATCCATCCATCCATCTCATCCCATCCATCCATCCATCCATCCATCCATCCATCTCATCCCATCCATCCATCTCATCCCATCCCATCCATCTCATCCCATCCATCCATCCATCCATCCATCCCATCCCTCCCATCCCTCCCATCCCATCCCATCCCATCCATCCATCCATCCATCCATCCATCTCATCCCATCCATCCATCCATCTCATCCCATCCTTCCATCCCATCTCATCCATCCATTCCCATCCATCCATCTCATCCCATCCATCCATCCATCTCATTCCATCCCATCCATCCCATCTCATTCCATCCCATCCATCCATCTCATTCCATCCATCCATCCATCTCATTCCATCCATCCATCCATCTCATTCCATCCATCCATCTCATTCCATCCATCCATCTCATTCCATCCATCCATCTCATTCCATCCATCCATCTCATTCCATCCATCCATCTCATTCCATCCATCTCATTCCATCCATCCATCTCATTCCATCCATCCATCTCATTCCATCCATCCATCTCATTCCATCCATCCATCTCATTCCATCCATCCATCTCATTCCATCCATCCATCTCATTCCATCCATCCATCTCATTCCATCCATCCATCTCATTCCATCCATCCATCTCATTCCATCCATCCATCCATCTCATTCCATCCATCCATCTCATTCCATCCATCCATCCCATTCCATCCCATTCCATCCCATTCCATCCCATTCATTCATTCCATCCATCCATCCATCCATCCATCCATCCATCTCATTCCATCCATCCATCCATCCATCTCATTCCATCCATCCATCCATCCATCTCATTCCATCCATCCATCCATCTCATTCCATCCATCCATCCATCCATCTCATTCCATCCATCCATCCATCTCATTCCATCCATCCATCCATCTCATTCCATCCATCCATCCATCTCATTCCATCCATCCATCCATCTCATTCCATCCATCCATCCATCTCATTCCATCCATCCATCTCATTCCTTCCTTCCATCCATCCATCTCATTCCTTCCATCCATCCATCCATCTCATTCCTTCCATCCATCCATCTCATTCCATCCATCTCATTCCTTCCATCCATCCATCTCATTCCATCCATCCATCTCATTCCATCCATCTCATTCCATCCATCTCATTCCATCCATCCATCCATCCATCCATCTCATTCCATCCATCCATCCATCTCATTCCATCCATCCATCCATCTCATTCCATCCATCCATCCATCTCATTCCATCCATCCATCCATCCATCTCATTCCATCCATCTCATTCCATCCATCCATCCATCTCATTCCATCCATCCATCCATCCATCCATCCATCTCATTCCATCCATCTCATTCCATCCATCTCATTCCATCCATCTCATTCCATCCATCCATCCATCTCATTCCATCCATCCATCCATCTCATTCCATCCATCCATCCATCCATCTCATTCCATCCATCCATCCATCCATCTCATTCCATCCATCCATCCATCTCATTCCATCCATCCATCCATCCATCTCATTCCATCCATCCATCCATCTCATTCCATCCATCCATCTCATTCCATCCATCCATCCATCTCATTCCATCCAACCATCCATCTCATTCCATCCAACCATCCATCTCATTCCATCCAACCATCCATCCATCTCATTCCATCCATCCATCCATCCATCTCATTCCATCCATCCATCCATCTCATTCCATCCATCCATCCATCTCATTCCATCCATCCATCCATCTCATTCCATCCATCCATCCATCCATCTCATTCCATCCATCTCATTCCATCCATCCATCCATCCATCCATCCATCTCATTCCATCCATCCATCCATCTCATTCCATCCATCCATCCATCTCATCCATCCATCTCATCCATCCATCCATCTCATTCCATCCATCTCATTCCATCCATCTCATTCCATCCATCTCATTCCATCCATCTCATTCCATCTCATTCCATCCATCCATCCATCTCAATCCATCCATCTCAATCCATCCATCCATCCATCTCATTCCATCCATCCATCCATCCATCTCATTCCATCCATCCATCTCATTCCATCCATCCATCCATCCATCCATCTCATTCCATCCATCTCATTCCATCCATCCATCCATCCATCCATCTCATTCCATCCATCTCATTCCATCTCATTCCATCCATCCATCTCATTCCATCTCATTCCATCCATCCATCCATCTCATTCCATCCATCCATCCATCTCATTCCATCTCATTCCATCCATCCATCCATCTCATTCCATCCATCCATCCATCTCATTCCATCCATCCATCTCATTCCATCTCATTCCATCCATCCATCTCATTCCATCTCATTCCATCCATCCATCTCATTCCATCCATCCATCCATCTCATTCCATCCATCCATCCATCCATCCATCCATCTCATTCCATCCATCCATCCATCCATCTCATTCCATCCATCCATCCATCTCATTCCATCCATCCATCTCATTCCATCCATCCATCCATCTCATTCCATCCATCCATCCATCCATCTCATTCCATCCATCCATCCATCTCATTCCATCCATCCATCCATCTCATTCCATCCATCTCATTCCATCCATCTCATTCCATCCATCTCATTCCATCCATCTCATTCCATCCATCTCATTCCATCCATCCATCCATCTCATTCCATCCATCCATCCATCTCATTCCATCCATCCATCCATCTCATTCCATCCATCCATCTCATTCCATCTCATTCCATCCATCCATCTCATTCCATCCATCTCATTCCATCCATCCATCCATCCATCCCATTCCATCCATCTCATTCCATCCATCTCATTCCATCCATCTCATTCCATCCATCTCATTCCATCCATCTCAATCCATCCATCCATCCCAATCCATCCATCCATCCCAATCCATCCATCTCATTCCATCCATCCATCTCATTCCATCCATCCATCTCATTCCATCCATCCATCCCAATCCATCCATCTCATTCCATCCATCCATCTCATTCCATCCATCCATCCATCCCAATCCATCCATCTCATTCCATCCATCCATCCCAATCCATCCATCTCATTCCATCCATCCATCCCAATCCATCCATCCATCCATCCATCCCAATCCATCCAATCCATCCCAATCCATCCCAATCCATCCATCCCAATCCATCCCAATCCATCCATCCCAATCCATCTCATCCATCCATCTCATCCATCCATCTCATCCATCCATCTCATCCATCCATCTCATCCATCCCATCTCATCCATCCATCTCATCCATCCCATCCATCTCATCCATCCCATCTCATCCATCCATCTCATCCATCCCATCTCATCCATCCATCTCATCCATCCATCTCATCCATCCATCTCATCCATCCATCTCATCCATCTCATCCATCCATCTCATCCATCCATCTCATCCATCCATCCATCCCATCCATCCATCCCATCCATCCATCCCATCCATCCATCCCATCCATCCATCCCATCCATCCCATCCATCCCATCCATCCCATCCATCCATCCCATCCATCCCATCCCATCCCATCCATCCCATCCCATCCATCCCATCCATCCCATCCATCCATCCCATCCATCCCATCCATCCCATCCATCCATCCCATCCATCCATCCCATCCATCCATCCCATCCATCCATCCCATCCATCCATCCCATCCATCTCATCCCATCCATCTCATCCCATCCATCTCATCCCATCCATCTCATCCCATCCATCTCATCCCATCCATCTCATCCCATCCCATCCATCTCATCCCATCCATCTCATCCCATCCATCTCATCCCATCCATCTCATCCCATCCATCTCATCCCATCCATCCCATCCCATCCATCTCATCCCATCCATCCCATCTCATCCCATCCCATCCATCTCATCCCATCCCATCCATCTCATCCCATCTCATCCCATCTCATCCCATCCATCCCATCCATCCCATCCATCCCATCCATCCCATCCATCCCATCCATCCCATCCATCCCATCCATCCCATCCATCCCATCCATCCTATCCATCTCACAGGCAACAAAATGCACTGTCTATACACAAGTCCTGGGGAACGTTGCAAAAGCCAAACCACAATGGCTCCACCATAATAAAACCCCCAACTACAGAGCACAAGAATGAAAAATTTCTTAGCTATCGTAACAGAAAGTTTCAATTCTATTAAGGACACCGAGGCAAAGATTATGCTTCATCTCTTCACTTCATTTCAACAGCAGTCAAGCAGAGATTTTCAAGACTTCCTTTCCCCCAAAGACACTTGGGAAAACAATAACAGTTAAGTAAACGTCAACCAATCAACACTTCTCAGTGTCTTCACAGCTCATCATTGCTGTTGCTGCCTCCTTTTCCTTCCTGTGACCGAGATAAACTAAGCACTTCTTCGATCTTGCTTGGACATGTCAGATCCTGCGACTAAAGATGACACAACCAATCACTCTGTAAACCACTGCTCACTAAACAGAGCACAGGAACCGTAAAACTGTCAATGGCACCAAACAACGAATGCAGCATCAACAAAGCAATATCTGGAAATCAATAGAAAAATGCTCACTTTTATGATGAAGAAAAACTGAGGGGAGGAATGGGTGTGCCATTACTGGGGTGAGTTAACCCTCGCCTCTGTGTCCTTAATAGAACTGAAACTTTCCATTACGATAGACAGGACATTTTTCATTCTATGCCAGGACCGGAGGCGAGGATTATGCTAGTTTAAAGCTTCCCCACCACCAGCGATGCCATGTAGGGGAATCCATTTGAAATAAATGCTCTTAAAGGAAGAATCCAAAGACCAATCTGCCGCATTAAGAATGTCCTCCAAGTGCGACCCAAGGGAGAAGGCCTTAGAGGCCATAGCCCCTCTAACCAAGTGGGCCTTAAAATCTTGGTATTGATGCTAGCCTCCTACATCACCCATCGCACCCATCTTGCAATGGTCGGAGGATACCGTGGGTGAATATCCAGAATCATGGCCTCATAACTCTTGATACAGGGAACCACACAACTTCTGGGAATCTGGAAAGGAAGGATAAGGGACCACACAAGAATAGCCCGCCATAAAAGGAAGAGATTTAGAACCTTGTTGACATCCCATAACACTGAGTACCTGGGTCCTGGTGGAAGAGATAAGCAAATGCCCCACATACGTTACCTCACCAACGGATGTTCTACCACCTGGTGATCGCCCACAAGAGCATGCCCAGCTGAGAGTGCGAACCTGAAGGTATTTGACTTATAGGCCAGGCCCTCAGAGGCTACGGAGGCCAGAAAATTCAAGATATGGACAACATTGGACCCCACCAAATCCATTTGTTAGCTGTGACACCAGCCCAACCATCGAGGCCACGGTGACCGATTTGATAGTACTGTCAACCCATGCCTTGGAGAGGAGAGGCAGCTTGCTTCAACATGTGCAGAACTTTCCAGCGTTCGGGGTAATCCTTCAGGCCTTAAGCGACATAGACCCTTGCATCACTAGAGTATGGGGATTCTTGTCCAGATCCTAGAGGAGATCCGGACGGGGGGATTGGAAAATCCAAGAAAGTTCCAGTAGAACCAGATACCAGGCTTGTGCTCTCCAGATCAGTGTTGCCAACACCAAATCCGCTTCCCGTCCCTGCACCTGTGCTGAGAGACGTGTTATCATGTAGAATGGGGAAAATGCATAGGCCTGTTCTGGATGCCAGTCCTGTAGAAACAAGTCTGTGGAGGGCCGCTCCTGGGTCTGGTCTCCAGCTGAAGTATCTGGGAATCTTGTGGTCCAGTCTTGAGGAAAAGAGGTCCACAGAGAACAGGCCCCAAAGGGCCTGGAGGGTGCTGAAGAGGCATGGATGTAGCTGCCACAGACTCATCCATCAAATGTCTGAAGTGCCAGTCGGCAACCTGATTGGATTGTCCAGGGAGGTTCCATCGTCACCTAGATCTGGTTCACGAGGCAATATTCCCAAATGGACCTGGCCTGACAGGACTTTGGAATGGGTGCCTCCCAAGAGGTTTATGTATCGCACCACCGCAACATTGTCCATCTTTAGAAGGACAGTACTTCGCCCAACATTTGGTCCAACATGTTACCACGAATGAGCCCGCAAGGAGCTTGAAGTAGTTGATGTGCATTGATTGTTCTTGAGATGACCACTGTCCTCCAGTGGAAAAGGGTCCACAGGTGGCCTCCAACCCGAGCCGCTGGCATCAGATTCTATAATCAGGTCTGGGGAAGAACTGAATATCACCAAGCACTTCCAGACCTCTATGTGGGCAAGCCACCATTGTTTCTCCTCACCTGCTTCTGTGGACAGAGGGCCCACTTGTGAGTATGTGAGGCTCTTCCGGAGGTGATCGCTTTGAGGTGGGTAAGGACCCAATAGTGAAGTTGGACACGAAACATGGGCTGGATGGAGGAAAGTAGGCCTACAATCTGGGCGACCTATTGGAGGAAGGTGGAGGACTTTGACACCATCTGGCGCAGTTTGTGTCTGATCCTGTTGACCTTCCGAGAGGGCAGACTGAGTGTGACCCAAACAGAGTCCATTACAAAGTCCAGGACCACCAGGAACTGGGTAGGGATAAGGACTGATTTCTGCCTGTTGATGATGAAGCCTAACGACTCTAGGGGGAAGATGGCCATTCGAAGCTGTCACAACAAAAGTTGGGGGCATAGACCCAAGAGGAAGGGTATCATCCAGGGAGAGAATGAGACGCACACCTCGAGCCCGGAGAAACTCCACCACGTAGGTGTGGACGAGAGGTCAAATGGAAGGGTTGTTAACTCAAACATCCGCCCCTCCACTGGAATTGGAGGAAGCATTGATTGAGGGGGGGAGAGGGGGGGGTATAGGTCAGTTAAATAAGCGTCCTTTAGGTCGAGACGCACCATCCAGTCGGTGGGCTGAAGGAGGTCCTGAAGATGGATCCCCTCCATCTTGAAGTGGCGATAGATTAGCCTCTTGTTGAGCTCCTTTAAGTTAATTACCGTCCGTTGACCGCCATCTCGCTTGTCCACCAGAAAGATGCGGCTGGGTGGGTCAGTCTCTCCACGATTGCACCTTTGTGCAGTAATTCTGAAACCAAGGAACCCACCAGTGTCATGTCTGACATGAAAACACCAAGGGAGTAGGGCACCTCCGTTGGGTGGGAGAGCCGAAAAACTCTTATGTGGAACCCCTGTACCATTTGGAGCACCCATGCATTGGAGGTAAGGGATTCCCAATTGGAAAGAAACATCCGTAACCTGCCCCCTCCCCCCCCCAACCAGTGGTGGAAGGATAATTGGACACTCACCTTGGAAGGAGTTGAGGTGGCTGCCACCCCATGGCCGTCTCGTGATCCCCTGTGCCAGGGGTATGGGGGTCTGGTCCGGTAGAAAGATCCGAACCTGGAGGCATCCTGATACTGTCCTCTCCTTGAAGCAGAGCTCCTGCCGGGGCCTGGCGATGTGAGTGACCCCTGCTTCAGCCAGCCCCAGGGAAAACCATAAAGATCCGTTTGACTGAAGTCTGGGCCTTGTCCAGTGATGTAAAGGTCTGCACAAACTTGCCCAACTTGCGAACAAAGGCGTCGCCAAATAAAGCTCCCGGGGCAATGGGGCCTGCTTCAGATGTGGCCAGCTCTCCCAGTCTGGGCTCAATCTTTATGAGGAGCGAACAACGCCTTTCCATGGTGATACCAGATTGCGTTCCCCAGGAAGATAAGCACCCTTTGGGCCCAACTAGATCAAACGTCTGGAGAAATAAGAGTGCCAGAGGCTTTGTTGTCTTCAGCCATTTTTAGGATTCGGGTAAGGGGCCCGGACATGTCCAAGAGTTTGTCCTGCCAAGCCCGCTAGGACCTGTTGATCACTCATGAATTTCCTCAGGAAGGTGTCCATGCATTCATCAACCTCAGGGGTCACTGACATCTTATCAGTCAGGGATCGACCGGGGTATTCCACCCATAGGCACTTGCAGACCTCCCTGTCCAGTGGCTTGCAGAGCCGTCCCATGACAGGTCGCTATTTTCTCCTCCCGGGTCAATTTAGCTTAATGGGGGTGCAACTGGAGTTCCAGATCAAGCATGTCAGATCCCCCTTGAGGAGGGAACTCTGCTGGGGGCTCACGGGTGTGGGGGGAAGGGCGCCAAGGGCTGGACCCCATCTCTTGGTCACCATTTGAGGAAAGAGTCCATACCTGGGGGAGGAGAGTCTGGGCAGGAGGAGTCGTGTTCCTGAAGGACCTGGTGTTGCATCCGTTCCTGTGAGGAGAGAGCAGGCCAGAAGGCCGTCTTCAGGTGGGCAAATGCATCTGTGTCAGCGCTTGAGTCAGGGGCCCCCTTATGGTTAGGGTTGGGCGGGAACAGGGGGGTGGCTGACCCTGGAGGTAAGGGGGGCATAGGCCCAGAAGAGTCTTCCCGCCCGGGGCAGGAGGAAGGTTTGGTACAGTCTTCTGCATACTGCTTAAGTTTCTGCTTTTGGGGGGCCACCGCCTGCTGGACCGCCTACCATATGGAGGTGTGCATGATCCTGCAAAAATTCTCATTAATAGGAAGATAAGTCAGCTGCTGCTCCTCAGTCTAGATCTCCGCAGGGTCACTCAATGTTTTCTTGGAACAGAGTGTGCACAGTGAAGAGGAGCAACACCTACTGGGGTTACCAGTGTATACAGATAGTCCAGGGGGGTACCAGGTAAATATAGAGGGATTGATTCAGGTGGGGGGAGGGGGCTCCCAGCCAGTTGTCTAGGTCAACCAGGGCCAATGACAGGGAAAACTCCCTGCAACACTGCGTACACCCATTTATTTCACAGGGCACTTCACAGCCTGGGCAGGTGTCTGTCAGGGAAGCATGCAAGGGTGTCACACCTAATATGGACCCTTAAGCACGAAGCGTCTCGCTTCAAGCATGAAACAGCAGAACAGTGCGAATCGGACACCCAGTCGGCCGTGCTGATGTGTGACAGAACAGCTTTTACACTGCACACCAACCGGGACCGATGCAGAAAGGAGTGTGAAGTTGTGCTTTACAGGTGGTGCTCTCTAGAGGTCGGATGACGTCACCGCAAAACCCCCAGACACATCAAGGCAAGGAATCCTCAAAGGAGCGACCATGGAGGATCAACAAGTGTTCCAATGGCCGCGGTCACCGAGGTAAGACAATAAATGAGCAAATATCGAGCAAACAAAATCATGCAATACAAGAAAAGTAAAAAGTGGCGCACGGGCCCAATGCACTTAGTTTGGCTGCAGGAGCAGTGAAGAAAGAGGAGACAGAGATGATGGGCTATAAAGACTGAGACCTGTTGATTACGTTTACTCAACTGTTATTGTTTTCCCACGTGCCTATGGGAAATTAAGTTTTGAATCTCTCTCCTTTGCTGCTGTTGGCTAAAGTGAAGAGAGAAGAAACAAAACCCGCCTCCGTTCCAGACAGAGAATTACAGATCACAATTACATATTGTTGAAGAGGGTTGTAAAACACAAGGCTGCCACGGAAGCTAACACAATTAGCAGATCGAACACTGGTAACAGGACAACCATCTGTGCAATGTAGCCATTTTAATGGAATAATTTGCATATTGAAAACGGATGCAGGCACACTATAAAGTAATGGCATATAGGCAGATGGCTGTGAAAGGGCTTAGCCTTGAAGATCAGTAAAAGCAGAGCATTGCCATATTTCTATAAAAAGGTGTAGGTGTTGCTAAATTAGATGCCAGAATCTAATGGCCCTAGCAAACCATGCAATCAGCATCCAATTGTTGTCACATTTGTAGCAAGGTGGTAGTATTATATGGTATGGCTGGGGATCCTTAGCATGTAATACCAACACAATACCCAGAAGTGGACCTCAGGTTCACACTAATAAACTTTAGCTCAATCAAGGTAGTTTGGCAGAGAGCAGTCAGGCTACTTAAAGGAACATGTGTAAAGCATTTCACAGCACTCACATAGACGCTAACTAAATGACGACTTGAAAGAAATCCAACACCAATTTAGAAAAATAAAGCAGATTTCTATCTTAATTTAGACACCAAATGAACTTTGTATCTTAAAACCAACCAGAGTTGTGAATTTTTAAAGCACTGAAAAATAGAGTAGTTTTAAAAGGTCAAACGACACATTGATGCCAAGAGGGAAAATCACAGTGTGCATTCGGTCACTTGTGGGGTGAGCTCCGGAGAACCCATTTGGAGTTCAGGTCTGGCAGGACCTTAGCCCAAGCCTCAAAAGTCAGTTTTTAGTTACCTTGCCCAGGGAGACCAGGTGCAAAGGTGCTCTAGTTGTCATTGATGTTGACAGGATCTGAGGGGTCTGTCAGAATGGCAGCACTTGACAAAAGTACACTTTGGGGTGGATTCACACACTAACCTTGGAGTAGAGGTCTTTGGAGTCCAGGACCTGGATTCCACTGCTGAAACTGCACCACCACGTCCAGCAGCTATGGGTGCAGAGGTGGCCTTTTATCTGTCAATCACAGGGACTGGTTGTGCCAAAGATGCTTTGCTACTCCTCTCAAAGCTACCTTTCAGGATGCAGGTTCTCGGGAGTCGGGCTTTTGCCAACACATCATCACTATGCTGGGGAATTGCTCTGGAGTCGGAAATGTCAGAGAAGGATAAGTTACTTACCTGTAAATCCTAGTTCTCTTCCAGGGGTATCCTCATCAAAGTCATAAACATTGAATATTCCCGCCCTTGTGCGGGGACCCCGGAGCATATATAAAATATATACACATTATACATGTGTAACAAACAGTCATGCAGGCTATCATGTTAAAAACAGGCTAAAAATGCTTTATTTCTATGAAGTTTTTTTTTTTTTTTTTTTTTTTTTTTAAATACTACAATAGAGCATAAATAAGTACCCAAGCTCCTAAAACTAGGCTTGGGGAAGTAAGCAGTAGCAAACTCTAGTGAAAAAATAGAGAAAACTGCATTGAAAAACAATGAAGCATTCTTAGCCAATAGGCTGCATGTAGGTTAACACAGGAGAACCATAAAAACTTTGGCACTGTGCCTTTAAGACCCTGAGCACCTCCAGTATCCCACCATGCCTCAGGGGTGAAGGAAAGGTGACAGTTGGTTCACAGTTAGGTCAGTTCTTTTTACGGTGACAATTTGTATAATTGAATCAAAATACTGTCTGTCCTGCACTTCCAGTAGACGTGTGTCCGGGGAGGAGGGTGGGTTGTTTATGACTTTGATGAGGATACCCCTGGAAGAGAACTAGGATTTACAGGTAAGTAACTTATCCTTCTCTTCCAGGGGATCCTCATCAATAGTCATAAACATTGAATAGATTAGCAAGCCCATCCCTAAACCCAGCGGACTGTCCGATAGAAGTGCAGGAATAGACATGTCTTACGCAAATAAATTCCTTAGAGAGGCCTGCCCCACTTGGGCATCCGCTCTTGCATCTGAGTCTAAACAATAATGCCTTGTAAAAGTATGTACAGACTTCCATGTAGCAGCCTTACAAATCTCAGATATAGGAACATTGTTAAGGAGAGCAGCAGTAGCCGCTTTTCCCCTTGTGGAATGCGCTCTAGGCCGCGCTAGCAATTGTCTATTAGCTAGCTGGTAAGTATTAACAATACAAGAAACTATCCATCTTGATATTGTTCGCTTAGATGCTGCTTCTCCTGTCCTTAAATGACCATAGTTCACAAACAAGCGGTTAGAGTGTCTAATCGATTTTGTCTTGTCCAGATAAAATTTCAGCACTCTTTTCAAGTCTAATGAGTGCAATGCTTTCTCAGCCGGAGTTTCCGGATTGGGAAAGAACGTCGGTAAAGTTATGGTCTGATTAATATGGAATTCTGACACCACCTTCGGAAGGAAAGATGGGTGAGTTCGTAGAACTACTCTATTGTCATGAAAAACTGTGTACGGTTCTTTTGCAGACAAGGCCTGGATCTCACTGACCCTCCTCGCTGAAGTAATGGCCACCAGAAAAGCCGTTTTCCACGTAAGGTGTTGTAAGGAGGCCTTATGGATAGGCTCGAAAGGAGGGCCTATAAGTTTTGCTAGGACTATGTTCAGTTCCCACGGAGGAGAAGGCCTCCGAATTGGCGGAAAAACTTTCTTCAAACCTTCTAAGAAATCCTTGACTACAGGTTTCGTAAAGAAGGATTCCTGAGAAGGTGACTTGCGATAGGCAGTAATAGCAGACAAATGTACCTTAATAGATGATACCTGCAGACCGGATTTCGCTAGGTGAAGCAAATAGGACAGTATGACGTCCTCCTGCGCCCGTATGGGATTATGGCCTTGCTGACAGCACCATATGTAGAATCTCTTCCACTTAAAAGCGTAGGAACGCCGCGTGGAAGGCCGTTTGGACTCTTTCAAGATGTTCATGCACTCCTGCGAGAGTCCTAGGTGCCCATACTGCAGGAATTCAGGAGCCATGCTGTTAAGCTCAGAGAGGGTAGGTTGGGATGCAGAATCCTGCCCTCCATTCTGCTCAGAAGATCCGGTCTGCACGGCAGCCTCCTGTGAGGTTTTTCCGACAGGTTGAGGAGATCCGTGTACCAGAATTGTCGAGGCCATTGTGGCGCTATAAGAATCATTCTGGTCCTGGATCCGTAAAGTTTGCTGATCACTGCCGGAATGAGGGGAATCGGAGGAAAAGCGTAAAGAAATGTCCCTGACCAGTCGATCAACAGGGTATTCCCTCGAGATCCTGGACGGTAGAACCTGGATGCGAAGTCTGGGCATTTCCTGTTTACATCGTCTGCGAAGAGGTCCAGTTGAGGCCGACCCCATTGCGCGAAGATGTATTCTGCGACTTCGTCGTGCAGGACCCAATCGTGAACGTCCTCCAGGTGTCTGCTTAGAAAGTCTGCTTCTACGTTCTGCTGACCTGGCAGGTGAACTGCTGTGATTGACATTCCTCTGGCCAGGAGCCAATGCCATATCGCTTGGGACTCTCGTGAAAGGGGTAGGGATCTCGTTCCCCCTTGTTTGTTCAAGTAATACATCGTGGTTGTATTGTCCGTCTGTATCAATAGAGTTTTCCCCTGAATTAGCGGTGTGAAAGACTTGAGAGCCAGATGGACCGCTCTGAGTTCTAGCAGATTGATGTGGTACTGCTTCTCCTTGTCTGACCACAGACCCTGCGCTTGAAAAGGACCCAGATGAGCCCCCCATCCCTGAAGAGACGCATCCGTTACCAGAGTGTCGGATGGAAGTACCTGGTGAAACGGAGCGCCCACTGACAGGTGAGGTCTGTGCATCCACCATCTCAATGACTGCAGCGCTACCTCCGGTAGCCGCATTGTGTCTTCCCAGCGACCTGTTCTTTGGCTCCAATTGGTCTCCAATGCCTCTTGGAGGGGTCTCATGTGGAGTCTGGCATTTGGGACAATAAAGATGCACGATGCCATGGAGCCCAGTAGTGATGTCACCTGACGTGCCGTAGGTGCGCTGGCTCTCAACAGGTCCTGGCACTTCATGTTTATTGAGGACAGTCGTTCCTCCGAAGGATACACTTTTTGTAGTTCTGTGTTTATGATAGCTCCTAGGTAGTGAAGACTCTGCGTTGGAGTCAAGGTTGACTTCTGGTAATTGACCTGAAGACCTAGAGCTTCGCAAACTCCTAGTACAATGTCCCGATGGCTTCTCGCTTGCTCCGGAGAAGAAGCCTTTAGTAGCCAGTCGTCTAGGTATGGATATATGTATATCCTTTGTCTTCGTAGATGCGCCGCCACCACTGCCATACATTTCGAGAAAACTCTTGGAGCAGATTTCAGGCCAAAGGGTAGAACCCTGAACTGGTAATGCTGTAACGCTACTCGAAAGCGCAGGAATTTTCGATGTTTTGGAGCTATTGGGATGTGGAAATACGCATCCTGCAGGTCGATGGAGCACATCCAGTCTCCCTGATGCAGTTGAGGGAAAATTTGGTGAAGCGCTAGCATTCTGAACTTCTGCTTTCTTATGTATTTGTTCAGCAGTCTTAGATCCAGGATTGGCCTGAAAACGCCCTCTTGACCCTTCTTTGCTACTAGAAAGTAACGGGAGTAGACCCCCTTTCCTCTGTGGGCAGGTGGAACCCTTTCTATGGCATTCTTTCTTAGGAGGGCGAGAGCCTCCTTGCGTAGCAAGGTGAGATGAGCCGGATTGTGTTTGGTTGGTGGCAAGTGTGGTGGAGGCTGCTTGAAAAGGAGAGAATAGCCATGTTCGACAATATTGAGCACCCATTTGTCTCTTGTGATAGAGTGCCACTCGTGAAGATGAGCAATAATACTTCCCCCACCGGAGTGGTGTACAGTGTCGAGGGAAGCGAGACTTCATTGCTTAGTGGGTGCTTTTGGAGTGGACTGTTGAGGTCTACTTGACCCTCGCTCCCTTGTGTTTCTTCGCTGAAACAGAGGGCGTCCCTGTCGTTGCTGAGACCTTTGCGACCAATGAGGGGTTTGAACCCTCTGTTGGAAAGGGCGTCTATCATACGGTCTGTACCTCCGCCTGAAATCTTTCCTTCTTTCGAGGCCTACCGCCTTCATGGTATCCACCTCGGTCTTCATGCGGGCCATCTCTTCGTCTGCATGGGCACCGAATAGAGAATTCCCGGCAAATGGGAGATTCAGGATACGTTGTTGTGCCTCCTGTTTCAAGCCAGTGAGCCTCAGCCAGGAAGATCTCCTCGCACAGATACCATGTGCGTACCCATGAGCCGCCAAATCCGCCCCATCCGCTGCCGCGCTGATAACTTGGTTAGATACCAGGCATCCTTCCTGTAGAATCTCTTGGAAATCTTGCCTGTCTTCTCTGGGCAGTTTTTCCGTAAATCTACTGAGGGAATCCCACAGAGAACGATCGTACCTGCCCAGGAGCGCAGACGCACTAGAGACCTTCATTGCTGAAGCCGCTGTCCCGCACATCTTTCTTCCCAGAGAGTCTAAATGCCTGCTCTCTTTATCCGGGGGTACTGTGGATGAAGATGCCACCGAGTGGGTCTTTCGGGCGGCAGCTATGATCACTGAGTCTGGTGGCGGATCCTTCCTAAGGAATAAAGGGTCTTGCTCTGGAGCCTTGTACTTTTTAAGAATCCGAGCCGGGGCAGACTTAAGCGAGGCTGGGGCCAGAAAACTGTCCATGGTCGGCTGCAACAAACCAGGCACTAGAGGCAGCAACTTTTTCGACGCTGATCTCTGTTGTAGTGTCTCAAATATGATTGATGAGGAGGTAGATGGTTCTGGAACCTCTATATTGAGTTTCTGTGCTCCTCTTAGTAACACCTCGTTGAAAGTGGTTATGTCATCCACTGGTGAGACTCTAGCAGGTGGTGAATCTGTAAGAGTAGGTGAGTAACGCCTGACAGAAGAACCTGATGAAGACCAAGAGGGTGATCTTCTTGAGCGCGACCTGGATCTCCGTTGAGAGCGAGATCTGCTGCGGGACGCTGTAGCCGAGCGCCTAGTCCTCGCGGTCGGCTGTCGAGGAGCTGAACGAGCCCGTTCTGCCCCGGCTGTCGGCGATGGCGTTCTTGGCGGGGAGGCAGTGGGTGAATACGTTCGCGAATATTGCGAATCTGGGGAGGCCGCTGGTCTGTTGAGGCTCTCCAGCCATCTCGGAGATAGGTTGATGGGCGAGACATGCCCAGGAGATGCTCTTGACCGAGAAGAGTCGCTCGGTATGGAGACCACTGGAGACTGAGCCTTGTCTGGCGAGGGGGGATGTTCTGCTCCCTGTTGGACAGGTAAGACCTGCGTCGACGTCGATGGCTGTTTCGACGTCGAAGGACGCCCAGTCGGTTGGTCCTGCCTCGACGTTGATTGCCTCGACGTTGATCTTGACGTCGAACGGCGTTCCTTGGACCTCGACCTGCTCGCCGTCGTGTGCCTCGACGTGGAGCGATGGGAGGTTGACGGCGGATGTTTGCCGTGCCGTCGTGGAGATCTCGACGTCGTGTGTCCTGACGTCGGGGGGCGCACAGCCTTTGGCGGCGACCGGGCATGCCGGCGGTGGCTCGACGTCGATCGGCGGGCTGCCGTCGACGGAGACCTGCCCCTGCTCTGATGTTCCCTCGACGCCGTTCCCTTCGACGTCGGGTGTGTCGCCGTCGACGGCGATCTATGCCGGTGAGGCGGTGGTAGCGACGACGTCGACGGTGAACAAACAGGTATTTTCCTACCTGTCGACGTCGACCGGGCCATTCTCTCCTGAGAATGGCCTTCTGGATGCCTGGGGAGCGAGGAGGACGATGTTCTTTTCCTCTCCTGAAGCCCATGAAGTCGGATCTTCTCTCTGTCTTTCAGAGTCCTCCTAGACATGTTCTTACAGTACTGACAAGTGTCAGGGCAGTGACTCTGAGGCAGGCACACTATGCACAGAGAGTGGGGATCTGACTGGGCCTTCTTCTTCCCACAAGCAGGGCATTTGACAAAAAGAAAAGGCATTTTTCTGTCAGAAAAAACCTTCCCAGCTCAGACAAAGATGTTATTTGTCGAGTGAAAAGTGAAAAAACGCTTTTTTAAAGAATTTTTCTGAGGAAAACTCAGAAAAACTGAGAGCTCAATGCTCCAGGATCCTCTCAGAAGGAGCCGGAAAAAAGAACTGACCTAACTGTGAACCAACTGTCACCTTTCCTTCACCCCTGAGGCATGGTGGGATACTGGAGGTGCTCAGGGTCTTAAAGGCACAGTGCCAAAGTTTTTATGGTTCTCCTGTGTTAACCTACATGCAGCCTATTGGCTAAGAATGCTTCATTGTTTTTCAATGCAGTTTTCTCTATTTTTTCACTAGAGTTTGCTACTGCTTACTTCCCCAAGCCTAGTTTTAGGAGCTTGGGTACTTATTTATGCTCTATTGTAGTATTTAAAAAAAAAAAAAAAAAAAAAAAAAAACTTCATAGAAATAAAGCATTTTTAGCCTGTTTTTAACATGATAGCCTGCATGACTGTTTGTTACACATGTATAATGTGTATATATTTTATATATGCTCCGGGGTCCCCGCACAAGGGCGGGAATATTCAATGTTTATGACTATTGATGAGGATCCCCTGGAAGAGAAGCCATCTGTTACCGGGCTGGTGACAGACAAGCCTTGGCAGGAGCAAATGTAGTCCACAGTTACTTTGTCGGCTGTAGGTCGTCTAGAAGGGGTTATTGGCTCAAAACTTGGCGAGAGCCTCACTACCACCCTCTGAGTGTAGGTCACTGACTTGTTGAGCTCCCTCTATAGGGTCTGATCAGTTGCACTTCTCGGGACGCAGCACTGATGCCAACAGTCTGAGGAGTCTGCTTTGGCTTCTGGCGTCCACTGGAGTCCCTCTTGCTGGGAGCAATGAGTTTTTACCATGGGCACACGTCAATCACACAGTGCCAGTATATGGTCTCCTCAGGGCACTTAAGTATCCTCTCTTTGTACTGTGGCAGAATTCCAAGTCCTGTTGTCAGTGACGACATCATCTTTGTGCCTCTTCTTGGATTCAAAGTCAGATCTGAGGGTCTGGTTCCAGAGGTGCCCCTTAAATCCTGATTTAAGTTCAGTATGTGGGGTACAGTGGCCAATGGGATAACTGGTCCCTGCAGCTTTCCTGCCTACTTGTGGGAGTGCATCACTTTTCTACCCAGAACCCACTATTTCCAAGGTTTGCAACATGGGAGAACCTTCCCTCTGATGTACCGACCTCCTAGCATACCCTAAAGGTGTGGCTAGCCTTTTGGAGATGCACACCTCCTGAACAGCTAATTTTACGACCTGCCAGCTTGGTCAGGGTTGTGTCCTCAAGTGGGGGGCAAGCGATTATACATCAAGAACGGTGAAGCCTTTGGGGTTCACTACCATGATAACTGTAAACACTAGCTAGCTGCGGAGGGAGGAGGTGTGAGCTCCTTCCTGCCCAGGTCCTGTCTCTATCCTGGGGGAAGCGTTATCACGACCAGAATAAGGACCGACACTGGACTTGGCAGCAAATGGCTCAAGAGAGCCCGACAAGGCAGGGGAAAGCTGATACCTTGGTGGACATCCTCTAAGGACATCACCAAGGTACGTTAGCTAATCCTGGGCACGAGAATCATGCTCAGGGTTAAAAACACCATGTTTGATACCAGACATTGGGGGGAGGGGGGAATCAGCTGGGCCATCATGGAGCTGGACATCTGGGAACTGCCAGACTTCCAGCCCATGTTATGCTTTGGACCGCCAGTCACTTGTGATAGCATTAGGTTTTTACATGCTAACATAGGGTCATATATACTTGTGCATTTACGGCCACATTCATAACAGTGCACCCTGCCTCCTGGGCTACAGGAGGCCTACATTAGGGGGTTACTGACCTGTGGTACAGGCAGTGAAGTGACTCTGCATGCACTTGTGGGCAGAGTCAAACTCAAGCAAACTGCTCATGCAGGCTGAGATGGCAACCCTGCAGGTTTTGCTTTGACCTGGGTCACACGGGAGACAATCCCTGGTGACCCCTTTACCATCCCTCCCCTGGGTACCACAGGTACCATTTACTAGGGCCTTACAGGGGTGCTACAGTACTTGCCAATAGGGTTTGTAAAAACTCTGCACAATTTAAGGGAAAAAGCACTGATACTGGTGTCTGGTTAGCAGACATCAGTACACTTTCAGGTCAAAAGTAACAGCATCCAGCAGCAAAAAGTGTGTGGGTGACCATCCAAAAAGGGAACTTTACAACAACTTTAATTTAATATATTTTTTTTAATAAGGCAACACACTTCACTTGTTGCACCAAGAAATCACCTCATTTGCCTACACAGACTGGACACCCTGATAATCACAGCGAATAAACTAGTGGGAACACTTTCACTTGCTTGGGGTCTGTGTCAAAAGAGCTGTTGTTGGCCATACTACAAACTTAGTGGGGTTATAGCCTGCACATTGTTCAGTCTCGTTTCTTGCATCTTATTCGAAACCTTTCCGTCTGCTCCTCATGCTTTTTTTCCTCCAGCACCTACACTCCAGTGCCCGCTGAAAGCTTCTTAACTGTCCTTCTGATTGATGGCTTGTATCCTTCCTCTGCTCACATTCGGGTAACTACTTTCTTGTTTTATATTCAGCACTCTGTGACAGGACATGTTTTCTTGCGCTCTCCCTTATGTGTTCCTTACTCCCTTAAATACCAGTCACTGGTGTGCTTCCAGTTGTTCCTGCGCTCCACCACCCTGCTTATCTGTTGCTTACCCAACTGACTTTCGCACTTGAGGAGCTGCCTTTCTCATCCTGCATGCCCTGTGTTACTCTCTCCTCCCACTACCCTACCTACTGCTTCCCCACCCAGGGTTTTATATTAATCTATCACTGTATCAGCCTCAAGTTTGTCCATTCCTCTCCACGCTCACACCCTTTGCACATTCATCATACCATCTATTGATCCCACGCCCCTCAGAGTCCTTAAAATATTTATTTATCTGGGAGGACCCGGTAGTTGCCACTTGCTGCCTGGTCACTCTTTTGACAACAAGAACTTTCATCAGAAAAATTTTAAAAAAATGTTTTTTTAGATTGCTCCATGCAGTGTCCATCTTGAAACAGTGAATAAAAAAGGAAATAATGGCTATCATATCATTCTGTATGTGGGCGCCCCTATAGTGATTGCCACATAAGGAACGACAGTGGCCCCAGCAGAACCTTAACTTGTATGCATGTATACATATGCTTGTGTTATCACAACTTTTTTTCGCCTATGCTAAACAGCATTATAAAAAAAAAAAAAGCTTTTTGCTCATGCTGCACCATTGTATCAGAATGAAGCAAAGGCTTGCCAATGCTTACTAATATTGCTATTTTCAGTGCTTTAAGTGGGATGAAAAACGCTTGTGGTCTCTACAACGGATGCTGCCAAAAAAGCATAACTAGGCAACCGTTCCAAGAGGTATGGCCTAGGTAGTTAAGAGCATGACTTAAAATGAGTGTACTAAAATCCTGTATGTCACAAAGTGTGGCACCTG
The DNA here is from genome assembly GCF_031143425.1 of Pleurodeles waltl. Lineage (NCBI taxonomy): Eukaryota > Metazoa > Chordata > Amphibia > Caudata > Salamandridae > Pleurodeles > Pleurodeles waltl. The sequence goes on from NC_090451.1 coordinate 662,901,829, forward strand.
AACTGCATTTTAGTGTCTGTATTGTAGTGCCTCAATCATATTTTTTCTTGTTCCATTCAGACACAACGCAACAACGGGCACATGCTTAAAAGACGTCAAACTTATTGACTTTGCCAATGCTTGCTGGCAGTATCAGATTAATGAGTAACAATGATTTTGTTGTGAATGCTTAGAAATTAAAATGTTTCAATTCTGAAAATACAAGACTGGAGTAAACATCGTTCAGGTCTGTGGTGGCAGTCTTGGGAGTGTCTCATTTACACCAGAATCACACCACTTTCCTCTACAGTCTGTTAGACACGTGATCCTTTTTCTCCACATCTTTTCACTTTCTCCTTCCAAAACTCCCTCCATCTCCCACTTCAAAACCCACTCGCTCATCTGGAAGCACAGCATGTTCTTTTCCTATGGTGCTGTGCATATCTGACCGCCCTCACGCACTTGCGGATATATTCACAATTTCACATGTGGCCACCATTCTATAGAGAGGCCAAAGTTTGGATGTACAAGTTCATCATTATTAAGATCCACTTACCAGTACTGTAAGAAACTCACATTGCCCTCAACCTGCGCTCCAGAGCGCTCAATCGTGCCCCACCATAAACACTCAGGCATCTTGAGATGACTCAGTTCAAGGTACACACTGACTACACCATACTCATAAGTTGCTCAAAAACACTACCAAAACGACATCTGGAAAAAGCACATAATTTAGGGGAATGTAAGATGAAACAAAACTTGAAAAGTAAACAAGAGCTGCGTCTGACTGCATTACCATTTAAAAAAAATTATATTCATTGTTCAGAAATCAAGCAGGGTTTTTGTCTGTAAAGTTGGAGATGAATACAGGGCTGAATAGGGATATTTTTCAAAGTCAGTTTTTAGGGACAGTTAACTCATTGCTCTGGCTATTCTGCAGCTGTTTTAGGTTTATATGTCATATCAGCTTTTGCTGACTTTTTTTAAAACTACTCATGAGAGCAAATACGAGCTTAGCCAGTAAAAATTGGCTCGGTGGCACCCCCATCTGGGAGCTGTGTTTGATTTTTGGAGTTTCCACTCCTGGCCATGTCTCGTGATCATCATCAACAATTAGGAAGTGATTCTGGTTTGCGGGCCAAGATAAAGTGTGAGGAGATCATATACGCCAACGTTTTAGAACAGGACATTGTGATGTTCTGAAAAAGAATTGGGGAATGCATTTTACTCTGTCTTATTGAAGCAGAGGCAATTTAAGGCGGAAGGCATAAAATAAACCATTTTTTGCTAAGAAAAACCGTAGTCTCCCAACGGAATGGGTCTGTTGGCATGCATGCCCGATCCCTTGCCCCTGGCAAGGTGGATGAGAAACCTTTACGGAAGGAAGTAAGGGTCGATATATTTTGGCGCGCACGCTCGTGGGCGGGTCGTGACTTCTTGCAGCCAGCACTGCCGGGATGACCTCAGCTCCAAGCCATCCTACTGGAGGCAGCTGTTCCTCTCAGGCCCTGGCCCGAAGATGTGTGGGCTCCTCCAAGGTACTGAGAAGAATGCATCGTAAAACGAAAATGGATTTGACTTGCTCGGTCTGCGTGTTCCAGTCACAAGTCTACGAAAGCACAAATGAATGTAATTTACTCACTGTTCAAGATTTCGAATAGTTTTGCATTGGGCTACCTCTTGTATAGGGCCTTGCTCATATATTAGAATTGTTAAACTTAGATTCTTTAGTAAAAACGTCACTATTAGGATGCGCCCACATAGAAGCAAGTTTGGAAAAAATTGACAAATGAGGTTTGTCCGGCCACAAACAAGGCACACATGGGCGGCGTTTTTCTTAGCACATCTGCTGTTCATGCCTCCGTGCGAGTATGAATCCATGTACATATTAAGAAAGGTAAACTTTAACTGTACCACGATGTATGACATCACTTAATACACCAGGATGATTAGGCCTTCTTGGACCTTCATGGCATTTTGGAAAACCAGAGTGAGGAAGCATGTTTTTTATTTTTAGACTCGGCAGCTCTTGGCATGGTTTCCCTGTACTGTTTTGCTTCTGGCTCCCTGCTTTTGGATCCTGTGCTGTAACTCTTTTGCAGGTTTTGATACTCTGGGCACTCTACCACTGCTAACCAGTGCAAGTGCTCTCTATCTAAAAGATATTGGTAATTGGTTTTCCATAACTGGCACATTTGATTTACTGGTAAGTTCCTCCTAAAGTGCACTATGTCTGCCCAGGGCCTGTAAATCAAATGCTACTAGTGGGCATTTAGCACTGATTGGGCCACCCACATGGGTAGCCTTATAAACATGTCTCTGATCTGCCACTGCAGTGTCTGTGTGTGGAGTTTTGCACTCAATTCGACCTGGCAAGTGTACCCACTGGCCAGGCCCAAACCTTCCCTTTTACTCCAAGTAAGGCACCCCTAAAGCGGGCACTAAGTAGCTCCATGGGCACGGTGAAGTGTATTTAAAAGGTAGGACATGTACTGTTGTGTTTTGCATGTCCTGATAGTGAAATACTGCTAAATTTCGTTTACACTATTGCAAGCCCTATCTTTCCCATAGGTTAACACAGGGACTGCCTTTAGAATTCTTAAGTGCAGTTTCCCATTGGGAGCAGATGGAGATGTGGAGTTTGGGATCTCTGAACTCTTAAAAATACATCTTTTGGTAGAGTTGGTTTTTAGATTGTTTGAAAATGCAACTTTTACAGAGGGGGCATTTTCTTACTTAACCATTCTGTGCCTCTACCTGCCATGGGAATCCACGTCTGGGTCAGACTGACAGTTGGGCTGTTTGTGAATTCCCTCAAGACAGTGACACAAAGGGAGCTGAAGTGTGTCCTGCATATCCTGATGAGGCTTCCTGGGCTACAGTGGGGAGGGAGGAGCTGATACCTTCATCTGAAAGGACTATACAGTACCTGTCCTCACAGGATGCAGTCTACAACCCCCTGGAGTGTGTCGGGGGCCAGCCTGGGCAAGGTAGGATCTTGTGAACCACAGAGACTTTCCTTTGAAGTTTGCCTACTTCAAAGACAGAAATGAGTACAAGTAGTGGACCCAAAAAAAACAGACTTTCAGATTACTCCTGAATCAAGAGGAACCTCTGCCAAGGAGAAAAGCTTGATGCTTAAGGAGGACCTGCCACATCACCTCCCCTGCGCTGCAGTAAGGAACTGTCACCGCACCGGATCCTGCAACACCTCACCTCCCCGACTATGTGCACCAGCTTGTTTTCCTGGTTACCAAAGTACTGTACCTGGGGGTCCATGTGACTCCGTGACTGGCAGCACCCACCCCATGAGTGTCATGGGACTGTTGGGAACGACTCTGTCAACAACTTCATTGTGTTTTTAAGTGCTTTTATTGGGATTTAATCTTTATTCGTATATGTTGGATTTTTGTCATTTTTGTCTTGGTTGAATTAGATAAATATTGGCTATTTTTCGTAGAGCCCTTTTGTGGTGTTTACACTGTTACTGCGTGTGTTTGTACATATACTTTACACATTGCCTCTGAGATAAGCCTGACTGCTTGTGCCAAGCTACCAAGGGGGTGAGCAGTCATTATCTGAGGTGCGTCTCTCCCTTACCGTGACTAGAGTGAGGGTCCCTACTGGGACAGAGTGCGAACTGACTGCCAACTAGAGACCCCATTTCTAACAGGATGCGTAGCTCTGTGGAAATCATGATGTAAAAGCAAACTCTGACAAGGTCTATTTGGGCCTGGTTTGATGTGGCTTCCTACACGTTCCATGGAGGCCTGGTGTAGAAGAATTTTAAAAATGTAATAAAATGTATGATACCAAACATTCTATTCTGGTCAGTCAGCCCTTACTAATATTTAAAAGTGTCCTTGATGTGAATATTAGAAGTGGGGTGGTGGGTTTGAACAGTATTTGAAGTCTCTTCCCTTTTGTCACATGCTCCCAGCTTGGATATAAATGACAAAACATGTCAGTGATGGCACATTAATGAGCAGTTTTCTGCTGGTCATTTTTTTCAGCTCAAAGCAAAGCCCTGTTATTAGCATAATGTTTCTTCTGTCCTGAGCCTGGCACCCCACCCAGGGATCACTTGAGGCCCCCCTAGAGGGACCCACCCCCCAGTCTGAGGACTCCTGATGTAGAAGACAGTACTGGTGTTTCCCATCATGTAGCTGTTTTCCAGCCACTCCCTGAGGGCTGGCTTTACACCCACCCCACACAGGCGAAACAAGTGATGCAACGCCTGCCAACACAAGAAACCTGGGCACTCGAGCCCGGGGCCATTTTTTAGTGCAATACCACTCTGTCTCACTTATTCTCCAGCATGTGGCCCTAAGGGCCTAATGCCCAGAATATTACAATGGCAACAAGTGTGTCTGACCCCACTTGCTGTGCTGCCCCGAAGCAAAGTGGCATGAAGATGATGAATGGTTGGATCGGCGTGGCTGCCGTATTCCGCTGAGGCACAGGTTTACCTGGGAAGGAGAGGAACTCTGCCCTGAGGGAGGAAACCGAGACCAGGGGCCTCCCACACCCTGCCACCATCCGCCTGCAGAGAGCAACATCAAAACTGCCACACCAAGCATGGAGACAGCGGGAGTAGGCAGATAGCGAGGCGCAGAAGAGCACATGATGAGGTGCTAGTGGGTAAGCTGCACATGTAGCGTGTTGAGGGTGCGCATTGAGCCAGTCTACCCCCTTTTGACGTACCATCATCAGGCTGGCCAGAAGGCCCTGTACTCCAACCCCACCCCAGAGCAGCCGACACCCGGGATAGAAAGGGGAACACAGGAAATTACAAACTTGCCTCAACTACCTAAGTGCATGCAGAAGTGACCTGCCTCCCTTGATGTAGCAGTGCCAGAGGGCTGTAAGGTGAAGCTGAGACAAGCGAGGTGAGCAACAAGTGGCCCCTGGTGGCTGCATGCTACCGCTGCAAGAAAGAAGAGCCGAAGCTAGTCCCACTGTCCCTGTGCAAGCCTGGAATACCAGCGAAAGCAGATCCTGCCTCCCATCACTGGCGCAAGGAGCGCTGTATGCCCCCTAGTGGCACTATCACTACAGCAGGAGGAGAGAAGACAGTTTTGGCCTCCAGCGGCAACACAGTAGCATGTGGGCCCGTCTGGTGGAATGTCCTGCATGTTATTTCACAGGCAAGAGACTCCTGGGGTGCACTGACAATTCTGGCCCAGAAGAGGAATAGAGATCAGGATGAAGCAAGCATGAAAAAGGGGTCCAAGTTGCCAAGCAGGACAAGGGAGAAGAGTGTTCTGATTTCACCCCTGCACAACAGACATAGCATCCCAGGAAGTACCTAGATTACAAGGTGCAATCCACCCAGTACAACCGACTAAAAGGATTAGAAATTCCACAGGTACCACATTGTGTGCAGAAGCCAGCCAGAGGGACACAGCCCCAGCACTGAATGGTCATTCATGGCCCGTCACCGATAATGTAACATCAAGTGACCACCCCTGCCAGGCAAACATGTCCCTAGGCAGAACCAAGCTCAGCTAAAGAGCGATCGAGACGCTAGCTCTACTTTTTCGGGCGAAGACGAGGCAGAAGGAAGGTTACCACCATCTACGGAGTGAAGCCCCGAGAAGATCCCCGAGGAGGGGACAGGTGAAGCCTGGATGGGTGCCACACCGAACTGAAGAGAAGAGTCAAGCCCTATAGACAGGACATGCTCTGTGAGGTCCAGAACAGGAGAAGACAAAGTGCTACACACAGGACAGGGTCTGCAAAAGGTCCATGATGGAAGACAATGTAGTGTCCTACAAACCGGACGGGACCGGCGAGACGTCCGTGAGAAGAGAACCAGCAGCACATAGATGGTGCCATATCACACCCGGGGAGAAAGGAAAACATGTGGCCCATGGCCGGATGACATCGCAATGAGAGAACTGAAAAAGAGGAAAGAAGAGTGTGTGACCAGACCTGTCACACTGAAGAATGACTACCACAGATGCGCAATAAAAATGATCAAAGGTGACATGACCAAAGACTCGTGCCACTACTGGAGAGTGCACCCACCAACACAAGCAAGCCGCAGATGTGGAGCAACGTCACTGGCAACAGCTCAGCAGGAGTACTGGAAATAAGCTGCAGGTATGGACAAACTGCATATCTGCGCAAACTGCATATCTGGCCCACGCTTCCAGTGTGACCCTCCGGCCAGTCACCGGCTGCTTGATGAATGATGGCAGCCCTGCTAAGAACCACACATGCGGTAGAAAAATTGCACCAATAACACCGAGCTACGTGGATGTGAAATCCCTCCAGTCACCATCCCCCCCCTGCAAGCCCTAATGACCTGTCATACAGGTTGTTTAATGGCAACACCACCATCAGGCCATGTGCCTCACCGTAACAACCAAAGGAGCATCTCATCACCAGGGTGGCGTCTTACACTCGCCAACCACCAAGAGTCCAAGGAGGCACTCCTTGCACCATGGGGGACCAATCATTCAGAGTTTGTTTGCTATCACCATGCGCACCAGAGTCCTGTTGGCAAGCACACCGGACCATGAGACATCTACCCTTGTGGTTGCACGAGCAACTCTGCTGTGGCTTTACTGACGATCCTGAGGGGGCCCCGCACAGCCCACACGCAGCCCTGCACAGTCCACGCAGTCCCGTGGTGATCTATGGAAAAGGGTCACAAGGGAATGCCTGCACAAGTGAATTCTTGCATGAGAGACGGGCCTCAAGCTGCTCCACCAACAGGTACTGGAAGGCACTGTAGCCTCAGAGGAAGATGTTTTAAACATCAATGCCATCCCAGTCCTTGCAGTGTTGACCTTCACGGAGCCAAGACACCCCAAGATAAACCTCAGCAGCAGACTACACCAATGCTCCTGATGCACCCCAATTTCAAATGTTGACACCAACTCCAACACTGAGTGCACGCAGGACCAACCAACATCGTACAGGTGGACTTTAACTCAACTGACATGCTGCAGAAGGATCCAACTCCATCGACACTGTATTCGTGCCCAGGGTCATCTGGTTAAACAATGGATGCGAGCAGTGATGCCCAGGTGCCACAAGCCACACCTGTCCATTTGAAAAGTGGTGTCCTGCTGACTGCCTCTACAGACAGAGACTCAGTGGTGTCTAGTTTATTTATTCCCACAGGTTGGACTTGTTTTTGTTTTTCATTAAAGTTTGGGAGGAATGTTGTGCCCTGCTGGACACAAGTGTCTCCCGACACATAGCTGTTTTTCAGCCACTCCTTGAGGGCTGGCTTTACACCCACCCCACAGCCATCCAACACAGACGTCACGACTGCCAATAAAAGAAACCAGGTGCTCAAGCCCGGGGCCAGTTTACAATAAAATACCACCCTATGTTTGTGTCACTTAATCTCCAGCATGTGGGCCTAGGGCCCAGAATATTACTGTGGAAACCATGATTTAAAAACAAACAAGGCCTATTTAAGCCTGGTTTGATTCGGCCTTTTATGCTACAACCTGCTGAGGCCACGGAGTAGAAGATACTACTGGTACTGATCAGGATGATCAAGAGAAGGATTCTAAGATGGGTATATACAGATCCAGACCATGGAACATTTTGAATGGCATTCATGCATCACATAGGGGTCATGGAAAGTGAAATCTGGAATATAAAGAGCCACAGCTTAATGGTACCACAGGCAAATTCAGAAATAGAAGATGAATGAGAGGCCACACAGACCAACTCCTTGCTATGCACAGCTGCAGTGCATGTGCAAAGGACCTTGAAATCTTCACACCCACACATGTTCAGTACTTGGAGAAGCAGAAAAGCTCTGCAACCCTTGCTGTAGACTATTAGCAGAAGCAATGCTTGTCCAAATCCATGTTCAAATGCTTTCTAACTTGGTGCCCGTTCTATTTCACTAGAATGTCCTCAAATATTTCCTGGACGTTTCTGCTAGCATATCTGCTACCACCAAAAGTCTAGGTTGCATTACGTGGCTGCTGTTCCATCGGTTTAGGCTTCCCATTTGCCAATGCAACACAGGCTCTCAAGGGCATGCCAGTGTATTTCATGCATGCATACTGACATGCTTTTATTTTTAATCTCCCTGTTAGCCAAAGACAGGCAATGTTCACAAGCCAACACTTTCCCTAAATATTTAAGGACCTCGGTTAGGACAGTAAATTATGGTCTCCTTGAATTTTCAGGGTATTTTTAGCCTTCCTCCAAGTTTTAGGAGAAGCACAGAAATACAGACACGTCTGGGAGGCATACACACACAAAGGAGCTTGAGGGTTAGAAAATCCAGAACCTTCTTAATTCCATCCTTGCGATGATCACAGCATTTCTCGACAATGTGAGATCTGCGGATAGAAACCAAACCCAATTTTGGGCTTTTTATGAATTCAGTTATATAGTAAGGCCATGTACAAACAACTTTGGTGTTGCCAAACAGTTCACAAAACCACAAGAGTTGTGAGCCACCATTTACACAATGTCTTAGAGACTTTTACAAGTCTGTAAATGTTTCTGACTTACAAAACGACTTAATATTTTTAGCACTGTCATTGGAGTAGACATGAAAGGGATGTTCCCTAGGAATGATGTGGAAAGGTATTTTTCAATAGTTTGTAGCCACTATCCCTGCACCTGCAGTTAATCATGGGCAGTCAGACCCTATGAATATGATACACTGCAGAAAGGCGGTAATTGATATTTTGATAGTGCACCACTTGAAGTGGAATAATAAAGTCCAGTTAGTCCATATCGTCACAAGATCATCTTTTTATTTAGTTTTCCTTGCACATAAAAACAGATCAGCTAACGCGTTTCGTCCTTAACAAAGGACTTCTTCAGTGCTGAAATATAACAGAAAATTTCCTAAATATATTTATAAAGATACATGCATTATATGGAAGCTACTCATGAATATAAAGTGCACATTGAAATCATGACTAACACATCTAATTCATTGAGACAAAGACAAGGGACAACCACAACAGAATACGCTGAATTTAAAGGGAAAAAAATATATAAAAATAATGAAACAATGTGATAACTTGACGAGAAGTTATTACAAATATTGCACAAATGCAGTGAATAGACATAAAATAGCACTATGTACATATGTAACATCAACAAAAGAAGAAAGAAGACAAAAAGAAGTATCCAAACAAAGAGCCAGCGACGCTTGCCAAAAGCTAGTGCCTGAAGATGAGGTGTAACAAAAAAGATGAATGCTTGCTTTTACACCAAAGTTGATAACAATCGCAGACGGTCCCAAACGTAATACCACAATGTGTAGATACCGCCAAAAATAGCCAAGAACATTGCTAGAAGTAAATATTATTAAAGCCTAATGTAGAAGAGGACTTGTAATTTGATCCTATATGTAAATTATCCAGAAAGAATAATCGAGAAAGTCCTACCTTATGTATTAGTGATAATCAATATCTTCTCTCATGCTGATTGTTGAGGTCATCAACGCCAACAAAACGTAATGCAAAAGTGGTAGACTTACAATGAAAAGAAAAGCGACACAGTCAAACCTAGCATATCACAGAGAAGAGTGGTAAGTATCAGATGGAAGACAAAGTAGAGAACAAAAAAAGAAAGAAGCCATATAATAATGAGGCAAAGGTGAAGTAGAGTGCCCCATAAAAACACTGTAAAGTATTCAGCTTGTTTTGTTAAAGTGAGGCAGTGTAATAAGACAGCAATTATAACACTAAACAGGCCCAGTGGGCAAAGTAATTAGGAACAAAGGAAATGTAGATAATTGAATATATATTGTTATTGCGAGAATAAATGCGGGAACGCTATAGGAAAACGTGCTAATAAAAGCCAAAGTGTTAAATAAATCTCAATGCCAGCCCTCTCCAGAACAATGGGGGTTGCAAAGTATGCAATGGCGGTAGCCAATAAACAAATATACACCGCAGAAAGGCCTACTAGTATGAAATTCACTTCTCAAATTACAGTCCATGTGCAAATTGCACATCCCTGGCTTGCAAATAAGGAAAGCCCATAACCTTCTTGTCTACTCAGTCTGAGACTGCATCCATTTCGTGTACACTGAGGTTCTGTGACAAACAAGCTGTCCTAGGGTATCCCTTGCCATTCCTTACCCCAGGTTTTTATTGATCTATTCTATCTCTATTTCAAGTTTCTAAGTATTCATACTGCTCTGCTTTCAATGACTGGAAACTGTCCCCAGTCAGAAGTCTAAGGTTGCTGCAAGTGCTAAAATAAGCAACTAATATGAAATGATAAATGTAGTCACAAATGTCTGCTCTGAGGCCAAGACAGAACTCTGAATGTAAACTTTATACCGCACGGATAAGCAAATAATTGGCCACTAAAGCATCCAATAGCGCTCTGATGTCAGCCACTTACAGTGCATATACTGTTTGCCAGGCAACAGCCCCTTACATCAACAAAGGAACAACAAAGTATTTCAGGCCTCCGGTCTCACCCCCAAACAACTTACAAGTCATTAAATTAACATTGACAACTGCAGGAGACCGCAGCTTGCCATGGAATTGCTGAAATTCCAATGGGACATTGTGCAGTTTACAGCTGCTGATTTACAAGAACAACCATTTGGTAACTGAGTAGCTAGAGATGACTATACTATTACTAACCTTTGACTATACTCACGTTCCACATGCTGAACATTTGAGGCCTGCTGTCCACTGCAACATAACTCAGGCCTAGTACTGCACATGCAGTTCAGCAGTCTGGAGCAGGCCTGTAATTTGGGTTTTGGTGTTTTATCCACATGTCTCAGTTTCACTCATGTCTGAAGCACGACAATGTACTTGAGCGCGTTGTCAAACCTAACTGTATTAGAACAAATTTGAGGAAAGGAAACACAAAATGCACATAACAGAAATCCTGCACTTGGCCTTAGAACAAATAAGTGCCATTACTCCCTTGAAAAGAGCAAAGAAGGCTTGCAGATTACAGCTTTCCATTTGTAAGGGGACAAGAGAGCAGATAGTACTTCTACTCAATTAAAAAGATGACGGTTTCCAAAGGGATTTCTCTATAGGACATTTTTTTTTAAATTTCAAACGAGACTCTAGTAGAGAGATTTTAGTTACTTAAATGCTCCTTGTGGGCCGCTTCAAAGGATGCACCCTAGTACTGGAACTTCACTATGTTGATGTGCTATTAGATAGATACTATTTTTAAATTACCACTACTCAATTTCACTTCATCGAATAAGGTAAGACTAAGGATGAGTGAATGTATGAAGGTTAAAGTATGGAGTGTTAATAGGTTTAGGATTGGGGATGGTATTGGGGTTAGGGGTAGGGTTTGGATTAGGTTTTGGGTATTAGGTTGCCTTAGGCTGAGGAGTAGGCCTAGTGTTAGGCTATGAGTTCGGGTTAGGCTTAGATTCAGGGTAGACTTCGGTTAAGGTTTAGCCCATATGTTGTATTTCGGTCAGGGTATGGTTAAATTTTGGCGTTAAACTGAAGGTCAGTTACCCACATACCATTCCATATGCTGGTATTCTCGATAATGGCAATGTAATGGATTCCATGTATTGGTAAAGGACCACTGAGGAGTGCTTGGCTTACGTCAGTCTTGTTTAGGGTGAGCAAGCCTGACAGGCCGCAGGGGCTGGTGAGGGTCTTCCGTTGTGGCCAAAGGTTTGGCATGTCCTTTTTGTAGAAGATCCTTTATTGGAGCTTCCGGATTTTAGTGGGTATTCTTTGATCAGAAGAAAGAGAAGAACATTAGCCTGTGCTACACATCTGGATTGTGTGCACGTAGCCAAGTCTGATCTTCATTGCTTGACTGTCCACTCGGGTGTCAGGCAGAGTTGAAGCACGTCCTCTAGCTAATAAGGTCGCACAAGATTTTTTTATGTGGACAGGAAGATATCAAATACCAAGTGGTGCTTTTTTTCTTTTCAGATTGCATATTCATTGAATTTTACAAGCTTTGAACTTTTAGCACAGAATGAGAGTTCAGCCATAATTTGCCAATTCCTCACTTCAGCCAACAGTGCTCACATTCTCATTTCTCTGCACACTAGAAATATCAAGCAGTAAGAATTCACAGAACTAAAAAACGCATAACCCATGCACGATGCAATCGTTCAGAAGAACGCAATTCACTTTAAGCCACAACTCAAGCTTAATTGGACGGAGGGGGATGAACTCTTAGTCTCAGACTTGGGCATGAGGTGCCCCTATGAAAAAGAAGTCTGAAAATGAGTTAACATTTTTCAAGGAGACCAGAAATGTTTCCCAACACTATTTGACTGATTTCTAAATGCACTTCTTAAGCACCAAAATAGCAACGGGCTTCTTGGCACTGAAGGTGGAGTTACTGCCAAGGAGAAACAGGCTCTCGTGCAAACACAAGTTCGTTTGTGTTTAAGGCCTTACAAAAGACAGAATGTTGACTAATCCTCTAAAAGACTAAGCTCCAATGTTTGGCCCCTAGGGCCCTTAGTGAGCGTCAGCCACACAATGCTTTCTATAATATGATTTTTTTTAAATACAATATTTAATTGGCATTTTGTTATGGTGACATCAACTTAGATCTGCTAAATAGCATTAGTTACATTTAAAAACAAGGCTAGATCAAAATTATTTTTCGTTACATATAAATGAATAGGCAGTGATTGCATTATAGAATTTTTAAATTATACCTCCTCATGTCAAGTCCTGAGGCGGATTTGGATGCTTTCCCACCATTGGTGCTCCATCTTTAGTTGTTGGGGGCAGGCCCAGGATTCATTAAGCAAGAAGCACCTTCCATTCTCCAACAGCAATTACTGTGTGGGTGAGGCAGTGGGTGACTTAGTCGTATCTTGCTTAACTAGAAACAATTCTTAGCATACAAGGGTGTGTGCACCCTTCACAAAAACATCTTCCACGGTGGCAAAAAGTTATAGTTTGGTGGTAGGAATCACCTGCCAGTATCCGGGGTGGGCGGACATCCCACACAATATGAAAGAAATCCCAATTGTTTTTTTTTTTTTTTAAACCATCTGAGACACTGCACATAGGGACCTGTCCAATCTCCAAAAGTGCACTGGCCAAAGTCCTACTCTCACAAATAGCGTGAAGTTCCCAAGGACACAATGAACGAGTTACTTACCTTCGGTAACGACTTTTCTGGTGGATACATTAGCTACCTGTGGATTCCTCAACTAATGAATACTCCCATGGCGCCAGCATTCGACGGAAATCTTCCTAGCTTCTGCACGTCGACTAGGACGTCACATTTGCCCACACAACGCCGTCTGACGTCATACAGGCAATAAGAGGTCCTCGCCGACGTGCCGACGTCAGTACCAACATTTTTTACGTGCCTGAGAACAATAATCCAATGCAATGAAAGATAAAGGCAACATCTCATGACATTGTAAACTACACGTCATTGCAAGAAGATGGCTATAGATTTAATATAAACCTCTTTTTTTTTTTTTTTAAATACATACACTAAATATATATATATATATACAAAAAATAAATATATATACAAATGTCCATATATACACAATCTATTGCAGTCTTAAAGACCAAGAGGAGCACACAAGGATTACTTGGTGAGACCAAAAAGGCAAGGGGGAGGCGGGTGGGACCGTGAGGAATCCACAGGTAGCTAATGTATCCACCAGAAAAGTCATTACCATAGGTAAGTAACTCGTTCTTCTGATGGATACAACTACCTGTGGATTACTCACCTAATGAATAGAGTCCCAAAGCAGTACCACGCCCGGTGGTGGGTGCCTATATGGTCAAACCAAGAAATTCTGCAGCACTGACCGTGCAAAATGGCCGTCCCTTCTGACCTCCGAGTCCAAGCAGTAATGCTTCGCAAAAGTGTGAAGGGACGACCAAGTTGCGGCCTTGCAGATGTCGACCACAGGAACACCCCTAGCCAAGGCCAAAGTGGCCGACTTAGCTCTGGTGGAATGAGCTCTAATACCATCAGGAGGATCCTTCTTTGCTAAAGAGTAACACATTTTAATGCAAAGAACAACCCACCTGGAGAGTGTTCTCTTGTGGACTGCCTTTCCTCTCCTCTTGCCCACGTATCCGATGAAAAGCTGATCATCCAGCCTGAAATCCTTCGTTCTGTCTATGAAGAAGCTTAACGCCCTCTTTGGGTCCAAGCGATGAAGTCTCTCTTCTTCTTTTGAAGGATGAGGCGGAGGATAGAACGTGGACAGAGTAATTGTCTGGGCCAAATGGAAGGGTGAAACAACCTTCGGAAGGAAAGCAGCCTTGGTCCTCAACACCACCTTGTCCCCATAAAAAGTTGTATAAGGGGGTTTAACCGATAAAGCCTGCAACTCACTCACTCTCCTTGCAGATGTTATGGCCACCAGGAAAACTGTTTTAATAATTAAGAACCTTAAGGGGCAAGAATGCATAGGCTCAAAAGGGGACCCCATAAGGAAAGTCAGGACCAAGGACAAATCCCATTGAGGCATAACGAAAGGTTTAGGAGGGTATTTATTCATAAGGCCCTTCAAGAACCTAAGTACTATAGGAGATTTAAATAACGATGGTTGGTCTGGAAGACAAATGAAGGCTGACAAGGCAGACAAGTAACCTTTAATAGTAGCCACTGCACAACCTTTCTGCACTAAAGACAAAGCAAAAGATAAAACATCTGACAAATGAGCACATAAGGGATCAATCTGTCTCTCTCCACACCATACCACAAATTTGGACCACCTATTAGCGTAGATAGTTTTAGTGGAGTGTCGCCTGGCCGCTAAAATTCACTACATCAGGTGGGAGAGAGAAGGAACTCCGGTTGCCCCGTTCAATCTCCAGGCATGTAGGTACAGACTCTGGAGGTTGGAGTGTAAAACCTGCCCCTGCGAGAGGAGGTCTGCCCTGAGAGGGAGACGGAGCGGAGGGCACAGTGAGAGCTGGAGAAGATCGGAATACCACACCCTCCTTGGCCAATCCGGAGCTATTAAGATGACTTGGGCCCAGGTCTTGGCGAATTTTCCTCAATACTCGAGGAATCAAGGGTATGGGGGGAAACACGTAAAGCAACTGGTCGCACCAGGTTCTCTGAAACGCGTCCCCCAAAGCTCCCTGCACCGGATACTGGAGGCTGCAGAACAACGGACAGTGCGAGTTCTCCTGGGTGGCAAACAGATCTATCCGAGGAAACCCCCACATCTGGAAGATCAAACAGACTTGATCTGGATGGAGACGCCACTCGTGGTCGGCCGAGAAACGACGACTGAGAAGGTCCGCACGTACATTCAAGACTCCGGCCAGATGATTTGCTACCAAGCAAATCTGATGGTCCTTTGCCCAGGACCATAGTCTAAGAGCTTCTCTGCAGAGAAGGTACGACCCCACTCCTCCCTGTTTGTTTATATAGCACATCGCGGTAGTATTGTCCGTCAGGACCTGAACCGACTGACCGCGAAGGGATGGGAGGAAGGCCTGGAGAGCCAGACGTACAGCCCGTAACTCTAACAGATTGATATGAAACATCTGTTCTTCTGGAGACAAAAGCCCTTTGATCTCCAGGTCCCCCAGATGAGCTCCCCACCCTAGAGTGGAAGCATCCGTTATGACCGTGGTCACTGGTGGAGGCTGCGTGAACAGCCTTCCTTGGGAAAGATTGTCGTCCGCAATCCACCACTTCAAATCCGTGGCAGCATCTGTGGAGATCCTGACAGAACCTTCGAGATCTCCTCTGTTGAGACCACTGCCTTCGGAGGCACCACTGAAGAGCCCTCATGTGCCAGCGAGCATGCGTGACCAACAGTATGCAGGAGGCAAACAGACCGAGCAGACGAAGGACCTTGAGGACTGAAACGACCGCTCCACTTCGAAACATTGGAACCAACTCCTGAATATCTTGAATCCACTGTGGCGGAGGAAAGGCTCGATCCAATGTTGTATCCAGTACTGCCCCTATGCACAGGAGGAGTTGAGAGGGCTCTAGGTGAGATTTGGGCACGTTCACCGAAAAGCCCAGGTCAAACAACAACTGAGTTGTCGACTGCAGATGATGCAGCACAAGCTCCGGAGTCTTGGCTTTTATCAACCAGTCGTCCAAGTAAGGGAATACTGCTATCCCCTTCCTTCTCAGCTCTGCCGCAACCACCAACATCACCTTCGTGAAGACTCGAGGTGCTGAAGTAAGACCAAACGGGAGTGCCGCAAACTGATAGTGCTGCGATCCTACCACAAACCGGAGATACTTCCTGTGCGACTTGAGAATCGGGATATGAAAATAAGCATCCTGCAAGTCGACAGACACCATCCAGTCTCCCTTGTTCAACGCCAAAAGCACCTGAGCTAGGGTCAGCATCTTGAACTTTTCCTGTTTGAGGAACCAATTCAAAATCCTCAGGTCCAGGATTGGTCTCAACCGACCATCCTTTTTGGGAATCAGGAAGTACCTGGAATAACAACCTTGACCCTTTTCCTGCTCTGGAACCAACTCCACCGCGCACTTTAAAAGGAGGACTTGAACCTCCTGTTCTAACAGGAGGTGTTCTGCTGAACAATAAGAAGGGCGGGGCGGGATGGGGGGTGGAAACTCCCGAAAGGGAAGGGTGTAGCCTTTTCCCACAATGCTGGTAACCCAGGTGTCTGATGTGATGATCTCCCACTTGTGAAGAAAATGCAGTAACCTTCCCCCTACAGGAGAGGAGTGAGTGGGAATTGGTGGAAGCCTAAGGCTGCTTCCCCTGCTGCACCTCTCCGGAGGACGATGAAGAGGCAGAGTGCTGCTGAGAGGCTCCCCTAGTACGAACCCTACCCCTCTCTCTAATTGATCTAAAGGTGAGAGAGGAGGTAGGTTGTTGGAATCTCCCCCGAAAGGAAGAGGAGGATGTGCCACGACCAAATCCTCGAAACCTCCTAAAAAACCTGGAGGAGGCAGAAGAAGCGACTTGCAGTCCTAATGACTTGGCCGTGGCCCTGCTTTCTTTAAACCTCTCCAAGGCCGAATCCGCTTTGGCTCCAAAAACAGTTTGTCCCCAAACAGGAGGTCCAACAGGGTCGACTGCACGTCCGATGAGAACCCTGAGTTGCGAAGCCAAGCCTGTCTCCTCGCAACCACCGTCGTGCCCATTGCTCTAGCCACTGAGTCAGTTGTATCCAACCCAGATTGGATAACCTGGGTTGCAGCAGCCTGAGCATCCGACACAATATTCAAGAGTCCTTGAGGAAGCTCTGTATGCGATGATGTGATCTCGTCCATAAGAGCGTAGATGTATCTCCCCAAGATACATGTAGCGTTGGTGGACTTCAGCGCCATGCTACAAGACAAAAATATTTTCTTCAACTGTGAGTCCAACTTTTTGGAGTCTCTGTCCCCCGGCACTGTTGGAAAAGATCCAGGCGCAGATCTAGCAGAACAGGAAGCCTGCACCACCAAGCTCTCCGGCGTAGGGTGCCTGGACAGAAAGCCAGGGTCAGATGGTGCAGCCCGATACCTCCTGGCCACAGCCCTATTAACAGCCGAGGAAGATACCGGCTTCTTCCAAACCTCCAATACCGGTTCAAGCAAAGCCTCAATAAATGGTAAAAGAGGCTCTGCTGCAGTAGAGGCCGGATGTAGGACCTCAGTTAGAAAATTCTGTTTCGCCTCAGCCACCGGCAAAGGCAGTTCGAGGAAGTTAGCTACCTTCCTTACTACAGCATGAAAAGTGACTGCATCCTCAGTATACTCCCCTGGAGATGACAAGTCCCATTCAGGGGAAGTATCAAGGCCACTTGCTGTATCCAGTCCATGAAGACCCTCGCCAGAATCCTCAATTTCTCCTTCCTCCAGGACCCGTTGGTACTCCTGTTCCTCCAAGAGACGGAGAACACGTCTCCTAGAATGTAGCCTCTCTTCAATACGCGGCGCTAACATGGCATCTGCCGAAGTCGAGGAACGACGCAGATCGCCGGATCCATCCGACGCCATGTCAGGTGCCACAGGAAGCTTCGACGCCGAACTAGGAGCCGGATGAAGAGAGGTGCTTCTCGGAGTCTCAGATGGTCCTGACAGGGTCACTGGCCGAAACCCCGAAGTCGATGGAGCAGAAACCTCCGGGGCTGAAACCTCTGGAGCCACCGGAGCGGACACCGGAGCTGACACCGAGCCCACATTCCCCAAGGGGAGAAAGGGCATGAAGGGTGCTGGCCATAGCGGCGCCGGAGTACCCAAGCTGAAAGCCAACAGCCCTGAAGGACCAGTCGGAGCATCGCCTGGAGCCATCTGCTGGAAGATGGTAAACATCGCATTTAAAAATGCGGTATTATCGGCTCCAGGGGCAGGGAAAGCCGGATACTGGGGTGCCTGGATCGAAGGCGACCCCGACGCCAGCCTCGACGTCTGCGACGCCGGAGAAAACACCTGAGGCTGTGTCACTTCAATCACTGAAGATGTCTGCCCAGGCGAAGCCGGAGAAGGCAACGGCGTCGATGGATGTGGGGTGACTGTGGGACTGACCTCTCAAGTCTTCCGACGCCGAGCCGAAGGCGACCTCGATCGAGACCTCTCCTTGCTCGAATGGCGCCGTGAGTCCCTATGGCGCCGGGAGTCTCAATGACGCCGATGAGTCTTCGGCGAGGAGGACTTCCTATGATGTTTCTTCTCCTTTCTTTTCGACTTCGCCATGAAGAGTTTGGCTTCACGCTCCTTTAGGGCTTTCGGATTCATGTGTTGACATGAATCACATGTTGCCACGTCGTGGTCAGAGCTTAAGCACCACAAGCAGTCCGAATGTGGGTCAGTAACGGACATCTTGCCCCCACACTCCCGACAGGGCTTGAAACCAGACTTCCTCTGAGACATAGTAACCTCAGAGAAAAAACACGCAGCAGAAAAACACACTAACTTCGAAAGCAACAGTAGCTCCCTCGAAGATAACCGTTTTGAATGCACGGAAAAAAGGGAACTGACGTCAGCGAGGACCTCTTATTGCCTGTATGACGTCAGACAGCATCGCGTGGGCAAATGTGACGTCCTCGTCGACGTGCAGAAGCTAGGAAGAAGATTTCCGTCGAATGCTGGCGCCATGGGAGTATTCATTAGGTGAGGAATCCACAGGTAGTTGTATCCATCAGAAATAACTTTTTAATCAAATGTACTTTATAGATTTAGCCATTTGCTTTCACTGGTATGAACTACAATAAAATTGGCAGTTTATGGGTATAGGTGATAAAAAAAATTGTAATTGCTAAAAATGCACCCTACCACTTAACCGAAGAATTAACTACCACTTAACCTAAGACGTACAGAAAGGAAAGCATCTGAGCAGGATACTTTACGTTATGCATTTCTTGCCATTGCTTCCCCTGTTGGTGCTCTTAAGTGTTTCCGTGAAGTGTTGCCTTACCAGTTGAGTTTTATCCCAATGAGATGGGCTTCATATTGGAGGCAAGATTTGCAACCTTCCTCAAAATCTGCGCTAAAGTGCTGAATGGATCTTGTGTTTTGGTTATGTAGTACAATAAAACATCTTCCAATCCTAGTATGAGACACTGATCTTCTCTATCCCAATGTCAGTGTGGACTATTTCCCAGAGTTGGTGTGTTCTAGTCTGAGACATGACTTCTCTGTGTTAGTGTAAAAGCAGTTCTGTCTCAGTGGTCCCAATAAATGAGGCATACGCAGTCCTTGCCTCAGTATCAGTGTGGTGTGAGAAATGGGCTTTCCATCAAGCATGCCCTAACAGAGGTCATGAAAAGGCTTCCAGCACTGGTCTTTGTGGAAAAAACAACTACATCTCATGATCAAGGGATAGTCCCAATGAGGACATCTGTAGGTAGGACAGAATCACCTAGATCATTTGTTCAATAACACCGAAGCAATTAATCGTGAATGTTCTTCTAATAAAATAAAATCTTCCCTTAGATGCTCATCGTTATTTAGCATGCAAACGTAACCCTATATTTATTAGAATTTTGTGTTCCATAATGTCTTCATTTTGTCTTCATAATATTGCTGTGTTTCAAGAACATTCTTGATTAATTGCCCATGCATGCATTAATGAACAAATGATCTAGCAGATTCCATCCAGTAACCAACTGTGCGCTGTGGGATTATCTCCTGTTTACAGGAGTTTACCTATTTATTTCTGAATTTAGTTCCCCTGCCTGAGGATACACCACAGTAGCACGCTTTAACTTTCTGAAGTTTGACAAGGGACTACTTAAATCTGTGTGCGCACGTACTGAAGCCATAACCATGATAGATTACCCTTGCTCATATTCCTAATTCATGCATTTTTCTGCAGAGACATGCATTAGAGGAAAGCTCAGTTGGGCAGAACCAGCCTCTAAGGATGCTTGTATACTGCCTCATTTCTGTAAAAGCTTTAGGTTTGTGGGAAGATGGAGACTTCTATGTATGAGAGGGAAGCCCTCCTCAGCATGCTGAGAAAATGGAACCGGCACTCAATTATCGAAGGCACACTCGACTAGGCTGTGTGGTCCCTAGGCCCACACGTCAAAACTTACCTCTTGTTGAAGCCTAACCACATTTGTGAACGTTTTGGGATCAAGTCAGGGATGTGGTTCAGAATGTATACTGCAAAACTCTGCCATTTCACACCAGGAGTTTTGTGGTAATATAACAGAAGGCAGTGGCAGCTAGTTGACAATCCCAATAACTATCCATACTGAAAGCTTACCTGGTTTCCGGCAGGGCATCACCCCAGTGGGGAAGTTCTCCAGCCACCAGGTTAAGAGACCCCGTGTCCTGCCCAAAAGGCACATGCAAAGAAAAAAGTATGACCTGCGAAGTGAAAAAGTGACAAGGAAGTGTTACTTTCACACTGCATGGGTGACAGGAAGGAACAAGCATAAACTTATGGAGGTCTGATATAATCGAATTAAACATTATGTGAAAATGTCATTTTAAATAAGAGATAGGCTAGGCGTCATGGAAGGTGTCAATGAAAGTGTGTGGCACTGCTACTGCTGTGATAAAATTAGTAGCCAAGACAGGCTGGGAAAGGGATTAGAGATAGCGAGCATACATATTAAAAGGGCATTATGCAATGTAAGCAGGTACTGCATTGGGAGGAGGGCGACGTATGCGCAACACTGGGTTAATGTAATGTTCTCTGCTCCCACTCCCCCTAGAGCCACAGAGGGTGGCTTTGTAACCCCCTGGCGCAAGGGCTTAGCTAACGTACCAATATAAATTAGAAATCCAGTTGGACAGCAACCCATACACAAGCCACAGAGCACTAGTGTTTAGGAGATGTTTATTGGTAGCAATCAGTCCCACAAGATTAATTCAGGGACAGAGTGGAACTCCAATACCTCTTTTGTTAATATATAACACACTCAAAATAGCACTAATACACAGGACATGTATTTCAAACTGTTTATTTTAAAATCCTAACCCAGTGCATAAAATGTGAATGCAACCACATAGAATATGCTAAGACTGAAGTTAACCATGTCATAATCTTCGAAAACAGCACGAAAACTAACATGATTGAGTTCTTAGCATCGTAACTCCCACATGCTATTTCTAGACACCATGCTAAATTTTAACTGACGCAGTAAGTAGTAAACCTGTTCTTGGGTTTCTAAGATGTATCGCAGAGTACACCTGTGTTTTCAATATGCAATAGCAAGCTAGCTATTTCCTCTTGCAGCTTGTTTGGAGCATGAACATAAACAGCAAACTGCTGAAGGCCACTTCTCACTGTCGACTCCGATGTTGCTTCCAACTAAGCCTCGGGCTGCAAATAGGAGTGACATCTAGCTCAGTCCTGGTACCAAGTCCCCTATACATTTTGTTTGATGCCTGTTTTTTTTTTTTTATAGTATCTGATCATCAATTTTAGCTGGTCACAATTCATATTGTGAAAAGAAAGGGTTTGGCTACACTAACGCATCAGTAAGACTAAACGGTGACAAATGTGTCAGCTCTACTATTGTAAGAATTATATATTTTTAGTAGTATGGACAATAAACACTTTACCCTAGATTGCAGATGGACAGGATGTAAACATTGCTACGCACGTCTAAAAAGCTCACACTTTCTATAAATAAATGCAAGAGGTTGGTGCAGGCAAGGAATAGAAATAGTAGAGACTGAAGAGACAAAGGATGGAAACAAACGTGTCCTGTCACAGTATTCAAGATATTATGGTAAATATACAATTACTTGCCCCATTCCTTCCCCGACATACATCATGTTGCAGAAACGTTGCATCTGGCATCACACGCTCCCACCACCTCCACCACTTTTATGGAAAATCACCATGCACGTATCAGTCTCAGTGCACAATCTCAACATCTCACTCACAAAACTTTCGAGCCCGAATACCATACAAGCTGGAGAAGGAGTAGAGACAAAGGCATGTGAGTGAGTTCTAAGGGAGGGAGAGGAGGAGGGTGAACAGCAGGAAAAACACTTCACTGAATAAAAACAAGCCCCTCATCTAAAGTAATAATACCCCACACACAAATATGTAGCATGGCCGATACCTTTGTATACTTTTGAAAACAGTCGTTTTTTCTAGGACAAACACAGTTAAACTTCGTTAAACAAATGCTAATGTCTGTGTCCCACTGATATTAACTACACAAAATCGAATACACATACAATTGGTTTGTGACCTACTTAGTATCTATCAATAAGACTATTAGGAGCAGTATGCTTTATGGGCAAATTGAGGCAATCAATCCTGGAAGTAAGAGAAGTAAGATATCACTGCAGTGAGAGGACCCAGTGGAAGAAATATATGGGCCAATGACATGCCTCTGTGCTTGGTCTAAAGATGTAAAATGATACATTTTGATAAATGTCATGTAGAAACCATAGAAGTATGACAATCTCTGCTTCTCCAACACATAAAACATGCCTGTGACTCGTAATTATACCCTGAATTTTCTGACTGAGAGCAGAAAACAACGTTTTAAATTATACCCATTCTGTTGGGAAAAAGCCATCATACTCTGTAAACAGCCGTACCGTCCTTCCCTTCTGCATGTCTTTGTCTAGTCGTGTTTTTTCGCCAGTAGACACTACATTTGTGAGTATCAGAGGAGTTCCACGTCTTTTCTGCCCCTCAGCCATATATCACAAGGCTCTGCTGGACTGTGGCTTCACCTGATGTTTTCCGCGACCCACTCTAGAAGGTGACTACAGCTTCCTCTCCAAGACAGGGGGAGACTGGGAGGTGACAGCAACTGAGATGATAGCGAAGGTGCGGCAGACGGGGAGGACACAGGACTTGATACCTGTACGCTAAGGGCATGTCTCATCAAAGTTCTGAGAAATTTGATCACATTACCCTAAGGTTGAAGTAAGAGGAAGTACAGTCCACCCCCAGGCCCAGATCATCTTCAAGACAGAGCTTTACCTACAAGGCATTCAAAACGGTGTTTTTAACACATATGGAGACAAGAAAGTAACCACCTCAGAAAGACAACAGCATTCAAGGAGCATTGATGTCACAAAACCAGAGACAAAAATGTGAAAGAAAAAACAAAGGATGGCCTTTTCTGTCTAAACTCACTGGTTATGGATCATTATTCAACGTTGCCACCCTCTTATCAATCCTAAGGCTTGCCAGACCTCAGTTCCAGCTTCATAAGAGTTATATAATTCCCTAACCTTTTATTTGCAAGACAAGCTAAGAAAGATGCATGAGGGTTTTGAGCAACTATTAGAATTCAGAGACTATTCTGTTATTTATGATTGTCCATCTGTTAATACTCTTGGTCAACTAGACAATTTTGACCCTACTGAGGTAACAGAAGTTCAAGAATTGCTTTTTAAGGTCAAATCCGGGTCACCATTAGACCCCTGCCCAGCTGAAGTATTTTCTTCCCTGGGTCCTCTCCTGGTGCTACATTTCACAACTTTAATTTTCCTTAAAAACAGCAGCCCTTCCAAAAGTTCTGAAACTTGCTTATGTTTCGCTGACTCTGAAATCGGTCACCTTATCCTGCCTGTTTTTCCAACTACCGGCCAATTTCTCTTCTGCTTTTTCCAAGTAAAACGCTAGAAAGGGCAATTGACAGCTTTGTACGTTTTTGGAGGACCATCAAGTGTTGAAACCGTGACCTTCAAGTGTCTGTCCCATAAATCCCTATACATATCAGAAACGCTTCAAAGGTCTGCAATTCAGAAAGAAGTTGATGACTCACCTTTTTAAAAAAAATACTACCCACTCACGAAACTGGGGCTCACCCTTCTCTGTAAATGTACCCCTTGGCCTTAACATACAGTTCAGAGCTCTGTTCTATAGCTAGGCTTCCGCTGTAATACCACAAAACATAAGGTGCAGTGTTACCGTCTTTCAGTTAAATCTGTTCAGGGATCACTTGCTTCACCTTCATGCATGTGGAGATTAGCAACGTGGCACATGTGTGGAGCAAAGGTGTCTGTGTACTACACTGGTAAATGTGCATGTCCTGTGCGAGTCCTTGTTAAGTGTGCTATCCTTGGATGAATGCATTACAAGATGGAGGTTCCACTCCATGTTGTCTGAGATGTGGTAATCTGAAGTGCCATCCCTTTAGAGATCCATGCACTCCCTTCAAAACTAGAGTTTCACACCAAAACAAGGGACTGACCAAAATTGGGTCACTACTTTGGCATTAGTTTCTAGATTGTAACTGCAGAGCACTTATCTGCACAGGATGTCCATCTAAAATAAAATTCATACTGTCTCTTTCTTTGTCCTGAGCTGGGGGGGTCTATGGAAATCACAAAGACCACTTCTTGCCCTCGCCTTCAGGAAGTCTACTCTGTGTTCCTAGAATACACACTTATTTGATTAGTTAGATCCTGTTCTTTACCTCACACACCTTTCCGAAAAACCCTGGATAAATTGGTCAAACATTAGTTGGTCAGTTTAAAGATTTTGAAAAATGTCAGATTGGCCTTGACTTCAACAAACATATCCCCACAATGGAAAATTAATGAAGTTCCAGGTACAGGTTTCCTACAGCTTAATTTCAGTCATCACTCTTCCTCACTGTTCCGAGATGTATGAATAAAGTAATGAATGTTGAATCTGGGGTGAACCTATTTCACCCTGGCATACGGCCTAGCAGTTACAGGAGTGGTGTCTCCCAGAGTAAATTATTCATCTGGGAAAGAATCCTCTTATTCTTTTTAATGCTATGTCTCCTGCTAATGCAAGGCTCTCTCTGCATTCTTCATGTCAATTGAGTTTATTTGGTTTTTGCCTCTTCTTTACTTGTGCTGCAGCCATTGGGGTCATGGGAACCCATGGAGTAGTCTCACAACCCTTGCAGTTTCTGTGAACGTTTTTTTTTTTTGACAAAGACATCCAAAATCCATTTTCAGAACCTTAGTCACCTCTCTTTTGACAACAGCATGATGTGGTGTTGCTCCTGAAAAGTCGAACACAATCCCAAATGGGTGTGTCCATCTGTATCTGACATTTTGTAAGTTTATTTTGCAAGTTACTGCATGAAAGGCTGCACACTTGAAGATAGTAGCTTGAGACATGTCTTTGAAGATAAGGTGTTGATGACCCTGAAGAGAGATTTCTGCTATCTTTCTTGGCACTTGTAAAGTTTCTGCTCTCTCAGGACAGTACTAAAGTATGGTCAGAATGTTGTTGGGTCGTGTTCCATTGAGATCTTCTTAGGCCCACTAGGTGAGCTCTGTCTAGGTACATTTTGTTGTCATTGTCTCCAAGAAGTGAAGAAAACAGACACGTCATAAAGGTCATAATATCTGCCCCTTAAGCCTCCTCCACCAAGTCACTGATGTTCAGATTTTCTCTTATAGATTTATTTTCCAGCTCTTCGATTTGATTAAAGGCCATGTATTTGTAAGCCAACTCCATCTTCTCTGAACATTCTTTCTGATGGATATGTCTATCTGTGGATTCCTCACTTTTTCATTCCTCACCTTTTGAATGTTAACAATGTGGCAGCATTCCACTGATTTTTTTCTTCATAGCTCTCCACGTCAACTAGCACGTCATAATGCCATGGCTCTGCACTCAACTCCATGTAACGACATGGGAGCCACAAGAAGCCCTCATTGGCGGGCTGACGTCAGTTTCCACCCACTTTTTTTTTCATTTTCGTGCCTTTGAGGCAGAAGGAATGTGTGAACTTGAGCAGAACACTAAAACCACCACAAGGCTATCTGTAAGAGAAAGAAATCCCTGACATAGAAAGGAGCCTGTTGCTGGATGGTGGTGAGAACTGCAATGCATGCTGAACTTCAAACAGAAGGAATACTGTGACCTGCTGAACATGATGCCAAGGTGGCATACCTGTCCACACAGTGCAGAAGTTACAATGTAGGAATTAAAGCGGAGGAACTAAAGGCCTGGATAGAGCACGGAGAACAAAGTATACAATAGTACTTGGACGCGCATAACTTCTTTCCTGGGCGGGAGCCCTTTAAACATTGTCGGGGCCAGCCTCAGCTGCTGATAGGGCGGGAAGCCCTTCTTAACCTCACAGCGCGCCCGCGGGACGCGCACAACTTCTTTCCTGGGCGGGAGCCCTTTAAACATTGTCGGAGCCAGCCTCAGCTGCTGATAGGGCGGGAAGCCCTTCTTAACCTCACAGCGCGCGCCCGCAACCGCGGGACGCGCACAACTTCTTTCCTGGGCGGGAGCCCTTTAAACATTGTCGGAGCCAGCCTCAGCTGCTGATAGGGCGGGAAGCCCTTCTTAACCTCACAGCGCGCCCGCAACCGCGGGACGCGCACAACTTCTTTCCTGGGCGGGAGCCCTTTAAACATTGTCGGAGCCAGCCTCAGCTGCTGATAGGGCGGGAAGCCCTTCTTAACCTCACAGCGCGCCCGCAACCGCGGGACGCGCACAACTTCTTTCCTGGGCGGGAGCCCTTTAAACATTGTCGGAGCCAGCCTCAGCTGCTGATAGGGCGGGAAGCCCTTCTTAACCTCACAGCGCGCCCGCAACCGCGGGACGCGCACAACTTCTTTCCTGGGCGGGAGCCCTTTAAACATTGTCGGAGCCAGCCTCAGCTGCTGATAGGGCGGGAAGCCCTTCTTAACCTCACAGCGCGCCCGCAACCGCGGGACGCGCACAACTTCTTTCCTGGGCGGGAGCCCTTTAAACATTGTCGGAGCCAGCCTCAGCTGCTGATAGGGCGGGAAGCCCTTCTTAACCTCACAGCGCGCCCGCAACCGCGGGACGCGGGCGGCGCCCGGGCAAAGCCCGGGCCAAGGGCGGGCCCGTCCTTCGCCCGTCATCGACAGGAAGAGGCTGGGCTGGGCCACCCCTCTTTAATATCTGGTCACAGACATTAATGCTGTAATTTAATTACACCTGTATCGTGCAGCATACCTGTGTGCCCTTGTGGTCCTCGGGGGGTGCTGTCCCTTTTGTTCCCTCTGCTGACCTCCACGTCTCCCCCCCGCCGTCGCCCGACGTTGCGACCGCTGTGTGGGAGGAGCGTTGACGGACCAGGACGGGACTACTTTAGCCAGGTCCCCTAGCACCACGGAAGCAGAACAAACGGATCTCACACGCCCGAAGGTGATATCAAACTGATCCTGCCCCTGGCTGAGCGGGGTCGGGCAAAGGACAGGCCATTGTGAGTCCGTTAGGGAGCCGTTAGGGGGCCAGAAGGGGTCGGGTTCAGCAAGTTCACTAAGCAATTAATTGTAATTGTTTTTATTGAATCTGATAACGTTTTAGTAAGTTGTATACCTGGGCTCCATTTAAATTGATTCATTGTGTCTTCTGGGTGTTATACACTTGCTGTTCTGTGTTATTGCTGATATATGTAGAGGCCCTATACTTTGTAAACGATATAAAAGTTCTGTGAAGTGCAGGGCCGTAAAACTAGACAGTCTAGTATTTATCAAAAACTAGTAGTGGTCGTCATATTCGTGAAGGCGGTGTAGAATGGCTAAGAATATTTCCACCCTGGATAATTACCTGGTTAAAATGGTGAGCAAGATAAACACTGATAGAAGGAAGTCCTTAGGGAAGGAGTCCACCCCAGAAATGTTTTCTCCTGTAAACAATGGTAGCGGTTCTGTTATGATGGACCCCCTTAATATTGAAGCTTTCCCTTTGGAAAACTCAGCCGCTTTACCCTTAGTTTTAGAGCCACCAAATCAAGTCCCATTGGAGCCCCCGAGTGAGCCTGCATCGTCTCACTCTCCCCCTAAGAGAACTGTTAGAAAATGCAGAAAAATGCTATCCAAGCGGGGTAACACTCATCTCAAACCAACAATAGAACCAATGATAGAATATGGTCATAGAAGTAATGTAGCTGAAAATGGGATTACAATTAACAAGGACGATGTGAACGGTGTTCTCTTGGGCCACATCGCTAAGCTATTTGAGGAAAAACTAGTCCATATGACTAAACCTCTTATGGAAAAGATTGAATTACTATCTACGGAGGTATCTAGGTTGGGTGGACTTTTAGACAAAATGTATATGGAACAGACTATGAAACAGTCTGAGCTATCCGTCCAATCCGGCAACCCTGAACAATTGGTTGAAGCACAGATGCCACGTTTACCTGAATATAGGGAGCCACCAAGTATGGTGGATAGCACCCCTCATATGAAAGCAGCTGCATCTAATATTGTGAGGAACACTACTCCTGTGAACAGACCAAATTTTATTAACCTTCCACCTGATTGTGAACCCTATGTCATAGTCCTTACGAACATTCCTCCCTTAGACCCAACAGCAGTGAACTTCCGTGAGGAATCACATGATTCTCTCAAACGGAAATCAGTTGCCTGGTTAAACAAAAATTGTGGTTTCCCCCCACACCTATCCGATCAAATACTGTCTACTAGACGGATACCATGGATCGGAAACGCAAGGAAAAAATGTAAGGGAGACTGTGTAATTGTCAATTTTAGGCACCCTCAACATGTTGCGACTGTCCTTCTTAGAGCAGCCTCCTTGGATATAAAGGAATCTGACGTGGGTGTGCATCCTCTGGGTTATTTTTATCGACACTTAGCCAGTACATCAGAACCTTCTAAAAAACACAGACCCTTGACTATTAGAAGAAACACTAGCTCTTATACCCCAACTGGAAATACCTTCTCGGTACTGAGCACTTTGGACGAAAACGATTGACTCCCACGAGCAGGGGATCCCATCACAGAAACGTTAGTATACACCCAGACGTGGGAACAAAAACAGAGTATAGAAGATCTTGAACCGGAACATATAGTACCCTCGAGTCCCAGAAATACAAAGACAGTTAATTTGGTAGGCAACGTTAAATCCCCTTATTCTATTTTAAGTAAGACAACTAGTTCGGGTGTACCGGATAAGTGCCTCTCAGTGACCATGGAGGGTAAAGACACTAGTAAAGACACTAGTAAAAACTACAACCAAGATAAAGAGCCAAACCCCTTAGTTGAGCTGGAGGATGTTACAGAAAAAGACAACCTACTTACAGTATTAGATCCTCCCTGTGTAAAAGGAAAATCAAGTATTAGATTGATATCATGGAACATAGCTGGCTTAGCAAGGAACCTTGAGGATGTGGTATGGTGCTCCTATATTGAGAACTACGACATCATACTCCTACAAGAAACTTGGATTGTAGAAACCCCCCATAGGCTGGGGTATAAAACCTATTGTTCCCATGCCATTCCATCAACTAGAGGGAGAGCCTCAGGAGGACTGGTCATCTGGGTTAAAGTGACCCTAGAAATAGATGTCACCCCGCTACCCATCCCCTCCCCGGACCTACTAGGCCTTAAAATCAAAACAAGAGGGAAAGAAACTATACATCTAATAAATATATATAACAGACCGTTCCCTTCTAACAAGGAATCAGAGGTAGTAGAACTCTTGGACTCCGTTCTAGACTCATTAGGAGATAATGCAAAGGTGTTAGTTGGTGGAGATTTTAACTGTAAATATGAGCCTATCCCGGGGTTGGAAAAATTATTTGACGATCAAGATGCTGCTAATGACATCCTGCCCTTAAAATCCGTAAGTGCAGCTAAAGGCACAAAAGCCGCCTTACAGATTTTACAGTTGACTGTGGCGCATGACCTAAGGGCCTGTAATGGTCGATTTCGCTCAGACAGACCAGCAGCCCCAACCTATTTTAAGAAAAATTTCAGATCCCATATAGATTTTGTAATGGCTACCCGGAATATATGGGACCAAATAACCGATTTCAAGATAGACCTTAGGACGGAGAGTGATCATTTTCCCCTCCTACTATGGCTGGATTCTCAATCATTCATTATTAAATCCAAAGAAGAGACCCTATTAAATACCACGGTCGCGGAACTAGAGGTAACTAATAACAGGCGTGCCCTAAGATGGCCCTATATCTTGGGAACTGAAATAACGCTGATAAATATATACAATGTATTTACTGACACAGTAGGAGGCCTTCAGACAGCATTAGTGGGAACACAAGGTGTGCTTGACATACATCTTAAGCTGGTAGACGCATTAACCCCACTATTGAGCAAAATCTATAAAAAAAATGGTAATAGGAAACGGAATGATCTTGAGGCAGCGAACCCATGGTATAATAAAGACTGTCGTATAGCAAAATCAAGACTAATCCAGGCAGTAAAATCCGGGAACAGCTTGGATATAAAAAACAATAGACTAGCCCACAAAAAAATGCTGGCCCAAGCTAAAAAAACATGGGATGAAAACTTCTGGGAGGATCTCTTGAATGCAGCTAAGCTACGGGATCAGAGTATGTTCTGGAACTTAATCGCTAATGGAAATAAGCAGGGCAGATCAACAAAGGATATTTTCCTAGATGAAAATACTTGGTGCGACCACTTCACTAAGCTCTATGCTAACAAACAGGAGAATTTGCCCTTTGAGTACCATGAGACAAATTCAGAGATAAGTGTTGCTCCATTAACCTTTAGTTTAGAAGAAACTAATAAGGTTTTATTAGCTGTGAAATTGGGCAAAGCCCCAGGCCCTGATAAAATCCCCGGAGATCTTCTAAAATATGATGTGGATGTGTGGGGGCCTTACATAAATTACTTGAGTAATTCCATTGTGGCAGGCACACCAATCCCCGATTCCTGGAAAGGGGCAGAAATTATGACAATTTTTAAAAAAGGTGATCGCTATGATCCAAGTAATTACCGCCCAATAAGTTTGATAGACTCATTTCAAAAGATATATGCCAGACATATTTTAAACAGGCTTTTAGATTGGATTGAAGAGACTAAAATATTAACCAAATATCAGGCTGGCTTTAGAATAAAAGTAAGTACGGTTGACCAGGTGTTTAGGTTCATGTGCATCTGTTGGAAGTATATAAACATAAGGAAGGGTAGCCTCCATGTGGCATTCATGGATCTAAGGGCCGCCTTTGACCTTGTTCCTCGCAATTTGTTGTGGTCTACATTAAGAAACATGGCGGTCCCTGGGGAACTACTTAAAGAACTTATCAAGCTTCACACAGGGAACTATGCAAAAATTAGGTGGGGTAAAGAAGGTGAGACCTCAAGGGCCATACCTGTAGACCGTGGTGTGCGCCAAGGCTGCGTGTTAGCTCCTACACTTTTCTCACTATATGTTAATGATATTCCAATCTATTTAAGGGATTGTGTACATGACTCACCGAAGCTAGGTGGCGAGCCGGTTACGGCACTACTATTTGCCGATGACACCATCCTCATTTCTCAAACTCCGAGAGGTTTACAGAATTTGGTGGATTCTTTCCAGAAGTATTGCGTGGGGAAGGGGCTAGAAATAAATCCTACCAAAACAAAGTATATGTCAATAAACTCCAAGAAATCCCTCAGGAATAATCTGTCCTTGGATAACCAAAAACTGGAACAGGTAGGGAGTTTCAATTATCTGGGGATGATGCTGGATAGTAACCTGTCCTGGAAAGGGCAGATGGATAAAAGCATCCTAGCCCTTAAACAAAACTCAATGCCTATTTTAAAAATACACGGAGCCAGTTACTCTAAAGCAATCTCACCAGCACTGGAAGTATATAAAGCAAAGGCCCAATCGACCGCCCTTTATGGCGCTGAACTCTGGGGATTCCATTGCAATAACAACTTTGGAAAAACGGAAAACCATTTTGTACGAAGGCTACTTAAAATACCGACAAGAACCCCCCTAGTCCCTGTTTTCCTTGATATTAATCTTAAAAGAGCAGACTATCAAGCATTATTAAGACCATTGCTGTATTGGGTCAGGCTATGGGTAACCCCGGAGTTGAGTGATTACAAGAACGGACTGACTGAACTAACTCAGATAGATGGACATATGAATACCCCTTGGTTAAAATATGTATCTAAGTGGTACGAGAGATTAGGTTTATCACACCTATGGGAAGCTCCACAGAACATGACAACATGTACCAGGAAAAATGTAAAGGACACTTTTTGGTCTTATGTCAACGGAGAGCTATTGCATAGTTCATCGATTGGTACTCTGACTTTGAATTTTTTAAACATAAAAGATACACCTAAATTCGAACAATTTTTGGATGAGGTCGGCCCTCCTCTGGCAAAAACACTTTATTTACAGTTTAGGTACGGGGTCTTACAGATTAATGCTTACACATGCAATTGGGGAGGGGTAAAAGGATGTGAACTCTGCACTCTCTGTACCTTAGGGGCTAAAGAAGACGTTGTTCATTTACTCTTCTTTTGCCCAGTATACAAGAAACCAAGGGATCGGTGGATCAAACCCGTTTGTAAATATGTGGGGGTCAGATCCTATAAAGAAGCAGTGCGCATATTTCAGTCCAATACTTCACAACTAGTGGTGTTTGGCACAAGCAGATTCCTATATAATGTGTACCTTATCAGGAATCGACTTGGTCACAAATTGTAAAGCTTTGTCAGGTGGCCCGCTCATCCACCTCCTTGCAAAGGTATATGATGCACTGTTTTATCGACAAGTAGAATTTTTTTTTTTTTTTTTTTTTCTTTCCTCTTAGTTCTGGTTTTTAATTATTTTATAAATTGTTATTTATATTTTTATACACTTAATGATACTGCTTAATCATGGGGACATCCATATACTTCTTGCCAACTGTATGTATTGTATCTTATATTTTATTGTATAATGTATTTATGTATGTCGTATTTATTTCCTGTCCTGACTTTTATGGCAATATTTGCCGAAATAAAGTAACGAACGAACTTGGACAACAAAAAAATGAATGGAGAGTTAGCGAGAAGAATCTTGGAGACAGCGGCGGTATTTGTCACTTACTATACCCCCTTATACACACCCTCAGCAATGAACTCTATAGAGGACATACAAGATTCCTCAGGGACATAACAATGCCATGCCTCTCACTGGAAGACAGACTATTCCTAGACCCAGAAATATATAATACTGAGACTGCAACAGCTTTCAGAACTGAACAAACAGGAAAGGCTCAGGGACCCAGAGATATTGAACTCTAAGATCTTGGCATACATGTTACTGGAAGCCAGAAACGAAGGCTTGCTTCCACTAGACCAAAGACTGAACACCATAGTAGTCATACCAAAAGAAGACAAAATACCCAACTAATGCACATCATACAGGCCAATATCACTGCTAAACTGAGAGGCGAAAATACTTGCAAAAGTACTAGAGACTGGATTTAAAAAGTAATACTGACATTGATCTACCCTGACCGATAGGGATGCATGCAAAACAGAAGAGCCAGACTTAAGCTAAGGCGCCTGTACGGGGTTCTGGGACTGGCACATGGTATACACGAGCGAACACTGCTGCTGTCCCTGGACGCCTGAAAGGACATACCTGTTCGGAACCCCAGACAAACTGGGCTTTTGTCCTCGCTATCAACAATGGGGATGGCTACTATATCAACAGCTGCTTGCAGTGGTGAAAGTCAATTGTGTAATGTGTCATCCAAATGCACTATGGAGGGGCACTTGGCAGGGATGCCTACTCTCCCCCATGACGTTCCTTCTGGCAGTGGAGCTGCTAGCAGCCTGGATCCAGCAAGATCCTCTTTTCGAGGCCTACACTGGACGGATGCTTACGAAGAGAGAATATCATTGTATGATGAGAACATCCTCCTTTATGTGGCAGAACCAGCTCAGACAGCTCCTAGATGTTTCCACCTATTCAGAACCTTTGGGCAATAACCAGGATACCAGATAAACTGGGGGTAAATCCCAACGGTACCCACACACTGGAGGACTACTGCACCTCCTATCAAGCTGGGAGATAACCAAAGTGAATGAGGAATTCAAATACCTGAGGATATATATTACTAGATATAAAGAAAGGTTCCAAACTAAAATGTATACCTTCTGCTAGAACGCTGTAAACCAGATGTGAAACACTGGTGAATGCTGCTGCTGTCACTGCTGGGCAGAGTAGCCCTTTTCAAGATAATCGCCTTGCTTAGATTCCTATGCACCATCAAAATCCTGGCAGCATTTTTTAAGAACATAGAGGCAAAAACAAGACTACTGTTCTAGAAGGAAATTCCTTCCCAAAATGCGTTACAAAAGCTAATGTGGGGGGGGGAGTTATGATCGAGGAATAGACCTGCCAAATGCTAAAGCATATTACTGGGCCGCTCAGCTGGGAGTAGTGAACGCTTAGTGTTCGCAGATGAAGGAAAAACCAGTGATTAGGGAGGAAAGACAAATGATGGGACCTAGGGGATACCCTGCAGTACTGTACAGGACCCACCTTAAAGGGCGAATGCCGGCTCAAAGAAAGGGTGGTGGCACCCTGGGAAAGACAACATCACATTTAGGATGGAAAGGCACCTTGATGGAACAAACTCCACTGTGGGACAGTGATTAACTGCAAAAGGTGGGAAATCTATAAAGCTTCACAAAGTGATATTCATGACAGGAACTTCCAAACTAGGGGACCGTGGGATATGACAGGAATTTTCACACTAGGTGACCACTGGATAAAGGGAGACCTGATACCAATTGAGCCCCTTAAAGATAATACCAAATAACAGCAACTAAAAAATACAGTGGTTAGGCATGCACTGCTCTCCCTCCTTCGACTGTTAACAGTACTAAAAGAACTTACCCGTCTGGAAGACGTATTATTGGCAGAGCCATTCACCAAGGGTACAGTGTCACTGACATATAGAAAAATAATTAACAATATTCCAGTACTCCAGACTCTAAAGGCGGATTAGGAAAAAAAGACAGACACTAGGCCAGTAAGAGTGGGAGGAAGTAATGCGTGGCCCACAGGAAATTGTTTTAAGATCGGGGTTTTGCCTAGTGCAGCTCAGCATACTGCACAAATTATACTATTCTACAATCCTCTTGCATAAAATAAGGAGGGCGTCCCCACTGAACTGTGAGGGAGGCTGCAATCAAGAAGGTTACTTTTTTCATTTAGTCTGAGCTTGTCCTCAGATTGACCAGTACTGAAGAGAAACTGAAGAGAAACTGAAGAAGGTATGACACAGGTAATACAAAGGCCAGTTGCAAGAACTGCTAAGAGGTAAGTATTAAATATTTGGGGGGGGTGACAACATACCAAAATACTCCAAACACCATCCCCGTTAGCAGAGAGACGAAACGCTGCTTGAAATTGGGAAGACTAGGAAAGATATGTGCCGGTGCATGCTTGCAGAAAAGTGATGTAAAGGGGCAAGAGGCTGTCAAAAAAGGGAGGGCCCGGAAACCACACTGGGTGGGTTATAGAGAACACAGAAAATAACCACAAACCCAACATACCTCAGGTCCATTGTGGGTAAGGGACAAAACGGGACACCTGCAAAGAAAACACCCAGGGGTGTACAAAAAGGCTGTAAGCTAGTCAAGATGTTTACTATGGAAGTGATGGTGACATGCTGTTTTCCTATTGTTTGTATGAAAAATAAATCAATAAAAATCATTTTTTTCTTAAATCCTTCATACCAAGCAGGAAACCATCCTAGGATGGTTAGCCATTGGATGGCCATGGTCGTCTTAATTGGGCAGGCCATGAACCTTGACATATTGAAAGTTCCCACCCAACTGCTTAGCACATACCTTGGGCCTATTTCATCCAACATAGGAAAAAACCTGCAGCAATCACAAACCACAACACTAGAAACTTACATCAACAAAATAATCTAAAACCAAGTTTGTTAAACTCATACAATGTACGGTACATCCGTTATTTTAAATATTACAAT
Organism: Pleurodeles waltl; assembly: GCF_031143425.1. Classification (NCBI taxonomy): domain Eukaryota; kingdom Metazoa; phylum Chordata; class Amphibia; order Caudata; family Salamandridae; genus Pleurodeles; species Pleurodeles waltl. The sequence goes on from NC_090451.1 coordinate 662,937,828, forward strand.
AAGTCAATGATTAGAATATCCATGACCTAGTCACACACTGAATTCTCAAATTCACTTTTCTTAGCCTTCCTACTTACATCCAGATACTGCCAACATAGCACCTATTCCTTGATCATCGCCATCAATTCTCTAATTACTGCCCATACTTCTCTATCACTAATCCCCCAACATATCTTAGACTGATCCTATGCTCCCTCTCACCGCCCCTGACCACTAAAGCAGGACATGTAAACTTATGAGGCACTCATGTAGTATACACTCTCCTCTCACTTCTCAGAAGAATTGCTCCTGTCCTATTCTCCAGATTGTATATCCCCCCCAACGCTTGGCTCCACTTTATAAAGAAACTAATTGTTTTGTGAAGGTTGAAACCTAGTTTAGCACGTCCAACGAATTACAGGTAACAGAATGCAATCTGAGTGCGTCGTCTTGAAATGCCATCATCTCTGGTGCCACCATCTCTTAGATATTGAGATTTCTGTCCAATGTATCCCATTTTCTGTTTTGGTATTTTCCATATAATGCTAATACCATTAACATGTGCGCCCTTCTGCCCCAGGCAAACTATCTTCCACTGTCAAGAGACACCTGCACCTCTATTGCTGCCACTACTGCAGCTATCCGGACTCTGAGGAGCACACAAACATTCCAACAACTGAAAGTCATATCTTTGTTCCCAACAAGCAGATGTTAATCCTTTCCAACAAGGTAATCACATTGTCACAAAGGGGGAGCAGCAGGTACATCAAAGAGCAGCTATTGTTCCTGAGTTATAGATAAATGTTTCCAATATCCTGTCACTTCTGTCACAGCATACATTGCTGGCCTCAGCAAATGCCAAATTACCTAATCTTGGCAATCGCTCAGTAACATCTCACCCAGAGAATTTGTTTTCCCAAACAGTATTCATATTTTAAGATACAGAAGTGATGCTGCTTTAGACACCTAGACCAATATGCAGGGGGCAATGAAAAGCATTTTGAAAAATACTCTCTGTAATATAGGTAGTCATTTGCAATGTGCAAAGAACGGGAGTGTTGTGTTCAGTCCCTATTACCATTAGAACTAGTCTCAATACTCATTTCTTTCACCAGTTGAAGTTTCTTAGAGACCTTATATATGTTGGTACAATAATCAAGTTGTGGTAGTAGGAGCGACAATGCCCAATTTCCAGGGACAGCTTAAAGGGTGATTGAGAAGTATATCAAATTGGAGGTGTACACACACTGTCACAATATACACTGGAGGAGCGAAGTGGCCATTGACAAGGATTACACCTAAATACAAAAAACTCTCAAGGGGTGATTTAATATCGAGTAAATGGCGCTCCCTCTCAAACTATCCCAATAATTATCCAATCGGTGCCCTTCACTGGGAAATCCCCCCAAAAAAACCGAATGATAACAACAACTGTTATCCAATATAATGACTTTAAATGGCACTCATCTGATATTCCTAATACAAAATACTTTGATAATTATGAATGTCCATAAATAAAACAGTCCTCCATATATTTAACCGTAATGTTCTTTATTCTTCTTGAAAGATCTTGTATCCAAAATTTGCTCACATCACCGTCCCATTTTGCCGTCCCAGTCAACATGAGTTTAGTCTGGGGAAAACCCCTTGACTTCTTCAGGACTTTCTACAACAAACAATTTGAATACATACAATATAATTATGTTTTAAAATGTAAATCAGTCTAATGAATGACCCCTCACCATCCAATGTGACTTGATGTACAATTGCATGTGAAAACCGTGATTCCAAACATTGTACAATAAAATACCAATCTCTAATTTACAAAACAACAAATCCCTATGTGCACACACCTCTTCGTGTGAAGCCAAAATTGTATAACCCAATTATTAAAAAAGTAACCCCCTATGAATAGAATCAATACGTGAAAAGCATGCTCGGTGATGCTTGAGTATACCCATTAAACAGTATCAATAAAAAAAGATCAATACAAATGAAAGAAAACAATACAAGAAGGGGTGGCCAATACCTTATCTCGAAATGGACAGTCTCATAGGTAGAAATCTGTGTATTTGTTAATCATTCAATTATTTGTTATGCTGCAATGGGTAATCTGTAAATATAAGGTATGTTTGTATTGTCTTAATAGACCAGGTCCTTTTTTAATACTTAATATAGTAGTATCCACCAATAGCAGTGCTTACCTTACTCTGTATATTTACTTGCATGTACTAAGTTTATTTGGATGTCCCAGATGTAGAGGAGGCGTATCCTAAAAAATTACAAAAGTTATTCAATACCATGTATGAACGTTATTCAAACTTTCTCCCTTCTCACCGTATGAATTTGTACCTTCTCTTACTGGCCTGCAATCCCTGAGTGCCTAGGAAAACGTGTAAAGGGAGAGTGTTTGCTTGTCGGTCTTTTTAGGCCGCCCCCTATGGCCATAAACATTGAAAACGGACTCGTCCTTATGGCGCACTAACCTAACGCTCACTCGTAATTCCTATACAATCAATGGTCTCTTAATATTAAATAGATCCAAAATACTCCATTGGGTCCGGGAGTAAAGCGGTCCGCTTACATCCTCAATGTATTCAGAACAGCCCCCTCTAGCCTGAGAAATCGAAGACAGACTAATCATTAATATCTTACTTTAGTAGGCTTACTCAAGGTTACACATACAGTGAGTAACCTTTCTCTAGTGAACAAATCAAATCTTATTCGTCCTAACCTTCATATACAGGGTCAGTCTCAATATCTTATTGCGCTGTTCGCGCGTACTCAAATCTTCTGCTCTATTTGTAAGAAAAAAATTTAACAATTAAGACACCCATAAAATATTCTAAATACATAACTACAGTACGTACATATGTTCCATTCTTCAATCATACCATCCATTAATTATGTATAGAAATGATATCCTAATTGCCTTGTGATAAAAACAATCCCTGTGCATATAAATATTAACCCCACAGTTATATATATCATGATTCATGATGGATCATAAACCTCCTATTTTATCTGTCCCCAAGAAAGTATTCTAACTCATGGTCAGAATTTAAACCATGTTCCAGTGCCCCTAGGCGCATAATCCAAACTGATTCTTTCCTTCTTAATGCCAATTCCCCATTACCACCCCTTGGATTTTTTTCACAATATTCGAATCCAAAAAACTTGAAATCTTTATGTCCTCCCTGTGCCTTACAAGATCTCATATGCGAGGCTATGGGATAGCGCTCATCCTCGTCTTATAGCTCTCCAATGCTCCGAAATCCTCGCTTTAAGGGGACGAATAGTGCTGCGCACGTATATCTCACCACATTTACAACCTAGCATATAAATAACATACTTAGTGTTACAATTAAAGTGCATTTCTATGGTAAAGTTATTACTAATTCCTTGGAAGTCGCTTTTTGCATGCCACGCCCACCTACACATTGCACAACTACAACACTTATAAAAGCCCAAATTATGTACATTGAGCCAGTTCGGCTTAGTTTTCTCTTTCAAATAACTAGGGCTAAGAATATTATTGAGTGTAGATCCTCTCCTATACAATACATCTGGTTTGCACCTAATATATTTCCTTAAAGTTTGGTCTTGTAGTAAAATTGCCCAATGTTTCTTCATGATTTTAAGTAATAAAACTGAATTATCCGTGTAATCCAATACTATTCTTATCTTGTCATCAATATTCTCCTTTTTTTATACGATGCGCCAGTGTGTGTGTGTGGTATCTTAGAGGCTTTAAGCTGGGACTTTGACAATATCTGGTGAATAACCTCTGTCCATAAATCTGTCCCATATCCTCAATACATTTGTTAAAGTCACCGTTTTTGCTACAATTCCGTCTAGCTCTAACCATTTTGCCAAACGGTATTGCATTTGATTCTTCGGGTGTGCACTAGTTGCGTGTAACAAAGTAGTACATGCTGTTGATTTGCGGTGCAATCTACTCTCAATCTTATTGTCTTCTACAAATAATTCCACATCCCAAAAATCTATGCGTTCTGAACTATATTTATATGTGAACTTTATATTAACCTCATTGTTGTTTAGATGATTGCAAAGTTTCTTTAGAGCTTCTTCATTCCCCATCCATATGATAAAACAGTCTATATATCTCCCCCAATACATGACGTGTGTCTGCCATTCCACTGCTCCTAGACCCCACAACCATTTCTCTTCAAACCATCCCATAAATAAGTTTGCATACGAGGGAGAAAATCTCGACCCCATTGCCACCCCTTGTTTTTGTTTAAACCAATCATTTTTTTAAAGAAAATAATTGTGATTAAGAAGGAGATCAATCATTTGTAATATCTCAGTATGTTCCATCAGGCTCGCTGATCTCTTGTTCAGCATATATTTAATTGCTTGAATTCCACTTTCATGTTTAATACTAGTGTACAAAGCAACCACGTGCAAAGTAACCATTAACATATTGAATTCCCATTGAATATCTGAAACTCAATATATGTTTCGTATCCCTACTATACGAGGGGAGATTAATTACAAAAGGTTGCAAAAATAGGTCTACAAATTCTGATAGTCTTTCTGTGGGACTTCCCATACCTGACACTATTGGTCTTCCAGGGGGAAAATTACTTTCTTTGTGTATTTTAGGTAAGGTATATAAACATGGAAATTTAGGACGATTCACCTGTAAGTACGAATATTCCTTATCATCCAATAAATTATCATACCACATTTTAAGCTGTCTATTGATCTTGCTGGTTAACCATACCGTGGGATTGTACACCAATTTCTCATAACAATATAAAAAAGCTGTGCATATATTTCTTTCTCATAGTCTTCACGATTCATAACCACTATATTGCCACCTTTGTCCGCACGTTTTATAATCAATTCATCATCATGCTTCTAAGTTTTTAACACCTGATATTCTTTAAAAGTTAAATTATATCTCATTGTTTGTTTTCGTTTTGGCCTATATTTGTCCAAATCATTCCATACTAGTTTACAAAATACATCAATGTTATTATCCATGGTCTGTCTAGGTATCCGAGTTGATTTTTGCTTCAGACCACTAGTGACATGTAAATCAGACGTTACATTTAATTCTTGTAATACTGAAGATATAGTTGTTGGATATTCCTCATAATCAGTAATGGACATTAAAGCCACTGTAACATGTATGTCTTGTATTGAAAATTCACTATGTACTCTATTATAAAAGGTTGCTACAACATCTGCCGATTTCATATTGGTCTCAAAATGTTTTTTAAAGTTTTAGCCTCCTAATGAATTTAAATAGATCTATTTTTGACTTACAAATATCTCCTCTGCTAGTAAGACAGAAGCCTAATCCCTTATTCAAAAGCGTCAACATATCAACTGTTAAATCCTTTTTAGATATATTGACCACATTATTTTCTTCCCTTGAGGAAAGGCTCATATCTTTTTGTCCAGTGACCTCGTCTGCATCCCTGAGTACTGTTCTCCTACCCTTTCCTCTCCTACCTCTTCTTGTCTTCCTTCCCAACTTTTTTTGATTTTGTTCCCAGCTCCCTTGTTTGATCCTATTTAGTTCTCGTAAAAAAGCACCCCCTTGTGCACCCGAGTTTAAAGATTGTGCTTCCATAGGTCAATATCACTTGAGCTGGTTGCCACACTACTTCTTGAAGTAGTTGCAGAACCCATAGAATTAGTAGATTGTGCTCTAGACCGTGCACTTTTTATCAAATGATCATATTTGCTTGAAAACAAATACTCTACCATTAAGGTAGTCCTGTTCATCCCTCTTTAGTTTCCTAGCTTTTCTCCGTTTGATCTCATCCTGAAATTTCGTTAATATCAAGAATAACAATTCTTCTCAGTTGCCTCCTTTAAACTCAAGTCCTTAATTTCTTTCTCTAATGTCAAAATCTGATTGAAGTTTTAAAACCTTTCTATCTGCATTTTTTATTAAAATATCCGTAAGTTTAATTGAATTAGATTTTAATTCTTCTTCCCATCTCATGAGTAAATCAGCATCTAGATTGTCACATTGCGGAAAAATATGCGACCTTAAACCTCTAGGTATCATATTTAGCTTCTTATATTGAGTGTTGTACTATCCCACCATCTAGACATTTTGTTTTTCTTTAATTTCTCCAATCTAATAAATGTATCCCTCAGGCCTTCTTTGCCCACACGGTTTCCACTTTTGGTAGCTTGCCGTACTGTGTATCCACTATCTAAACTTCTAAATAATTCCTCAGCTAACTTTTCTCTTTCTGTTGTGTTCATTATTATCCGAGTTTACCAATGTCAATTAAATGATACAATGAGTTGAGAGCAGTCTACTCCAAACTAAATATAAAAAACTACACCTAGGTTTCTTACTCTGGCTGCCGCAGAAAAGATTGCTTTCCTTATCCATTGTTGCAAGTGAATAAGACAAAAGCAGATGTATTATTCTATCTTCACCAGGGCAGATATGATGTGCATCATGTCATAGGTTTGAAAGTGCATCTGTAATATATCATTTGAATCAGCGACGGGGAGCAAGTAAAGATTTAAACGCAACAGAGATGTGAATTACCCCTGGGTGTCCTACATGGTATTGCTTGTGAAAATGAGGTAAACGGATACATTGTTTTTTGGTGGATACAATTACATGCCATAACAAGATCCTTCACCCATGTACCCTTTGATGCAGCGGAGAAGATTGTGATTCCCTAGTAACTCGCTGCTGATAGGTCAAACAATATTAAGCTTCAGGCTGGTTCTTAAGGGCTTACAGTACCTTCTCACAAGTTGATGATTGCTGATTTTATTATTCCAGTTGGTCTAAAACCCAACTGCCTTTAAGTAGGATGGAAAGTTCTGCGCTGAGTAGTAGTTATATCAACTGAGTTGTTTGTAATCAGGGTCTCTAAAATTATGCAGCAGGGGAGCACCAAATTATGTGGTAGGTGTTGCACCTGGCCCTTTTTGCAGGGTCATCTACAATCTTTTTGCCTCCTTCCTCCTATTTTTTCTGACCAGTTTTTGTTGGCTTTAGGACTTTGGGCACTTTACCACTGCTAAACAGTGCAAAAGTTCAGATGCTTTCTGTGTAAATTGTACTGTTGAGTGGTTTATCCATAATTGGCATATTTGATTTACTGGTAAGTCCCTGGTAAAGTGCACCAGAGGTGCCAAGGGCCTGTAAATCAAATGCTACTAGTGGGCCTGCAGCACTGGTTGTGCCACCCACATTAGTAGCCCTGTAAACCTGGCTCAGACCTGCCACTGCAGTGTGTCTGTGTGCAGTTTTAAAATGCCAATTCGACTTGGCAAGTGTACCCACTTGCCAGGCCTAAACCTTCCTTTTTACTACGTCAGGCAGGCCCTAGGTAGCCCCAGGGGAAGGGTGCAGTGTATGTTTAAGACAGGACATATACTAGTGTGTTTTATATGTCCTAAAAGTGAAATACTACCAAAATCGGTTTTCACTGTGCAAGGCCTCTCTCTCTCTCATAGGTTACCATGGGGGCTGCCTTTAAATATCCTTAAAGTGCAAATTCCCCTTGAGAGCAGATAAAAATGTGGAGTTTAGGGTCTCTGAACTCACAATTTAAAAATACATGTTTTAGTGAAAGTAGGCATTTTCTTGCTTAAACCATTCTGTGACTCTGCCTGTTTGTGGATTCTGTCTGGGTCAGTTTGACAGTTGGGCTGTTTTGCACCTCTCTAGACAGTGACACAAAGGGGTCAGGGGTGTAGCCTGCATAGCCTGATGAACCATCTGAGCTGGCGGGGAGGGAGGCGTTGTCATTCACACCTGAAATTACTGTGCCTGCCCTCACACAATGCAGTCTCCGACCCCCTGGTGTGTGTCTGGGGCCTGGCCTGGACAAGGAAGGATCTGTCAAACACTTGAGACTTTGCTTTGAAATTTGCCAACTTCAAAGGCAGAAAGGGGCATAAGAGGAAGACCCAAACCCTCAGACTTTTAGAATCTTTCTGGAATCAGGAGAAACCTCTGCCAAGGAGAAGAGCTGGAGGAGTATTGTCCCTTTGCTGTGTTGCTTTGCTGGACTGCAGTTGCTGATTCTGCCTTAAAAGAATGCAAAGGGTGAACTTTGCTGTGTGTCCGGCTTGAAAAAATTCTCAAAGGGCCTGGAGTAGAGCTTGCCTCCTGTTGGAAGTCTCAGGGACACCAAAGACTTCAGTTTCCTCGACCTGCAACACTGGGAACTGTGTGTTTTGCTCTGCTCAAGAGGAGAAACCACTGCGCTGCTGCCAACGAAGCCGCTGGCCTGCACCATGACCTGCCAACACCGCATGGAGTTGCATTGCCCCGCTTCGCACAGTGACCCTGGTCTCACCGACGCAGTCATCGGACAACTTCACTGAGCCGCTGCTCACACCGTGACCTTTGGGCCCTGCACTCCGATACTGCCTGCTCACACCGCAGCCCGGGCATCCCCGAAGCCAACGCTGCCTGCACCGTGGCCTGTGGACACCACACGTGAAGTGCACGAAGCACCGTCCCGTCCCCCACCGCAGCCCCGGTCCACCAACGCCAGCATCATCAACTCGTGTCGTCACCAGGTATCCTGCCTGCACCGTGGCCTGTGGACACCACTCGTGAGGGTCACAAAACACCGTCCCGCCAGCTTGGGCCTACTGATGACAGTGCTTCAGCAAGGGCGACGCCGCTGCCTGCACTGTGTCCTGGTGACATCACATGTCGCACTGCCCAGCTTCACACCGCAGCCCTGGTCTCACCGAGCCACTGGACGCAGTCACCGAGCCGCTGCCTGCACCATGACCTGTGGGCACTGCACATTGCATCATCCCGCTTCGCACCGCAGCCCCGACGCCATCAGGCCAGAGCTCCGGACTTCAACAGCCCAGAGTTTGAGCCACACGTGTGTGACTTCAAGGGCCCGACTCCCTCCTCTCCGGAACAGACACCGCAACGCCAATCTCCGGAGCTCACAGCAAGGATCACAGCGCCCTGCAAATCCAAGGTACTGTTTGCGGGTCTTCCAGACACCAGAGTTGGTCTACGACGCCGCAGCCGGACCGAATTGTTGGTTTTGTTTATCACGATGCCGTGATAGCCTCAGGTTGAGCTAGCGACTTCAAGGAACTGTATTTTTAAGATAAATCTTACAAAATTCATATCTTGAGCACTGTACGTTGGATTTTTTTCATTTTGGTCTTGTTTTACACTGATAAATATTGGTTATTTTTCTGAAACTGGTGTGGTGTCCTTTTGTAGTGCTTTCACTTATTACTGTGTTATGTGCTTTACACATTGCTTCTGAGATAAGCCTGACTGCTCGTGTCAAGCTACCAAGGGGGTGAGCATGGGTTATCTGAGCGGGTAGCTGCCTTATCCCGACTAGAGTGAGGGTCCCTACTTGGACAGGGTGCAAACCGACTGCCAACTAGAGACCCCATTCCTAACAGTAGGTTTGACCAATTTGTGTGTCAAGCTGTGGGTTTTTATGGCCCTTATGTGGCCGAATAAACTTGAATTTAAAAACAAAATGGGTCAAGAAAAGGCAAATTATTTGGCATAATGCTGCAAATTGTTTTTACAGTTACTTTTGTAATTTTTACACATTAAAATAATATGGTCTGGGCAGAGAGACCTTACCTCATAAGTCCCAGTTTAACAATCAAATAGAGAAATAAGCAACTGAAAGACGACCAGTTAACCTTTGCGAAGGGCTCTCAACTGTGCGTGAACAAGTCATCACATTTTAGTAACTTTTAATTTGTGCAAGTTAGTGGAATCTGCAGAAGATGACAGAGGACTCACTAGAGAAACGGTGAGAGCCACATGCCAGTTTTCCTTTTCTCTGCAAAGTTTTCATTTCCTTTTGTGGCTAATGGGATTTACTGGTTGGGACCCAATATTTGGGTGAACATAACAGATGTTTGGAGAAAATATAGGTTCTCAGTGGTCTTGCCACTAGGGGGTGTCCCTCTACCCACCTCTGTGATGAATATGAAGGTGGAGGTCTCAGACAGTCCATGCTATATGGGATATGTCACATGTCTCAAGAGAGACTAATTCAAGGTGTTTGTATGCTAAGACTGATGTGCATGTCTTTCAAGGAATTTCCAGGACTGTAAGTTCTCTGTATTGTGCCAGCACATGATGTTCAAGATTGCCATTGTGTCAATCAATGCTGTGATGGTCACCACTAGGTGGGGAAACTGGCAAGTAGGGTGTGCACTTCAGAGCTTTTTATTTATCTCTACTGTAGAGTAATATGGGCTTACTTAACCGTTTTTTGTCTGATTTCTCTAGTGCAGTGTTTTTGTTGGGCATCTACTTTATCAGCTTCAGTGGGCCTTGGGTTTGCGCCTTTGGAGCAATAGAGCAGGTCTGTGACAGACATTATACGCACTCAAAGTATTATTTGCAGCTCCTTTCACTGTAACTGAAGAATATCTTGGGTCTTTGGAGACAGTCTCCTAAATAGGACAGCAAACCAACAAAATGACAGTTTCCTAAGAAGTCAAAAAAGGATAACTTGGCAAATGAAATGGGAAGAATATAAATTAAAGGCAAACAGTTCACTTCAATCATCAGGCCCAAGACCTCCATTCAGGAGTTTAATATCAACCTAAAGAAGCATCCTGATACTAAAAGGCAGAGGGTGAATTCTGCTTCATATAGTCTGCATGCAATGTGTATATTGTAATTGATTTTATATACACACACCACACTTACTACATGACTAGCCGCTGAAGAGCTTTATGGTGATCTGGGCACTATCTGTACAATTCATATTTTTATTGCTTCATTTTAGCTGTAGTTTTTCATTTAAACTAATGTCACACCTCCGTTCACTGGCACTCACAATCGGTTTCAATTTTCAATCCAATGTGTATTACCCACCAATCTAAGGATCCGATTTATAGCTTGGCTGAAAGCATACTCCATCGCAATGGCTACATAGTATACTTAGCACTAAAATGAAGGTCTGCCTGCCCGATACCATAGGTTTAATCAAAACTGAGATTACTCTGCCTCCTGCATGATTAAGCCTGTCGAGGGCCCTGTGTAGTAAGGCATAGGAGTCAAATGTGTAATTTGCCCACCTGATTTAGATGGGTGGAATGAGAGGTCAGTCTTCACTGCCTACCACTACCAGGAAAGTGGAAACTACTAAATGCTCCCCTTGCCGACTCCCAGCTGCAAGGGGAGTACTAGCTTTTCTATTCTCAAAAAGAAAATCTTGTTTGGGGATTTTCTTTTTGAAAATGAAAAAGAAAACTTTTTGGTGCAGGCCTTCTTCAAAATGACTGAGTCAAGCTCCAAACAGTGAAATGCACTGACAGAAACTGCCATAAGGGTGGTTCCTGGCAACGCTTTATTAATGATCCCCAGCATGGCGGTCATTTATACATTTCGAGGGCAGTCCCTCCACCAGGGCGACAGATTAATTTACACCATTGCCATGGCGAAACAATGGGCTGTCCACCAGGAAATAAATCTTGCCTTTAGTCGCTAGGTACGATTTAACCTTTTTTTGTCCGAAAATCTGTGTTAGCCCAAAAAAATAAATTCAACTATTGAAAATATATTGAAATGGCAGGTTGGGATGAAAGGAGGTGGGAGACTGAATTGAAGAAATCTGCTATGAACAGTTTAAAATTACAAACTGCACATACAATTCACTGCCAATCATATGGCTTTTCAATCACCTTTTAGATGAACTGGTTTGAAAAGTGCTATGTTCTTCCACATTTTCTCTGGCTGTCAACACCATGACACAGGTGGAGGATCATAATTGTCTAACAACGAATAAATGTACTTAAATATTTGAGGAGAGCCACTATGAAATTTCATGTATTTTTAACCAAAATATTTGAAATGTGTGATTACAATTAACAACAAAACTAATGGCAATGTTACATTCCTCCGGAAGGTCAGCCTTAGCAAGAAGTCTAATTCTTTTTCATGAATTCTCATTCTGAAAATCTTTTTACTATCTCAGCTAAAGTCTTTGAAAACTGAGCTTAAAATGCACAGACTTGCCTCTTTTTTCCTAAAACATTCCTTTGATAAAAACCACCAACCCAAACCTCCTGGACCAAAGCCAGTTATGTGTCATTCTCGAAATGTAATTCTTAACAATTGTTTTGTTGAGATATCAATACATGAAGACATTTACACAACGTGCTTCCTTCATTCAGTCTCAATTTCCAAATTTACAGTCATTATTTTATATCTAATACAAGTAACGGTAAAACGTTTCACAATAATATATTCATGGAGCACACCTTGTTCAGTAGCCTTGAAGATATGGTGTATTTAAAACGGTATTCTAAGTATCTGCTATTCAATGTATTACAATTGTTTATTAAAGTGTTGCTGACTGCCTATTTCTGATGTTAATGGCATAGTACCCTGCCTTAATTACTTTTGATTGTATCCTGGATCAAGGCAGGATACACCATAGGTAGCAGTAAGAAATATCCTGTAAGAATACAAAAAATATAATACAGGTGAATGTCGGTCAGTTTGTTCTAACTAATTGGATACAAGAAAATAATAAAAAGTTTTGAATGAGGAAAAAATATTGAACCAGCTCGCCCAGGATGCTATACGGAATATAATGTTACATGTACAGCCAATTTGGTGTCTGTGCTTGATGTGCTTATGACCAGCTATATCATAATTAAATAATTAAAAATATATAAAAAAATAAAACTAGTGAACCCGTGAAATCATTAACTATTTTAAAAAGTGTCGTCGTCTACGGCCCTGAGAAAGCAATACATATTATTGCAAAGCACATTTTGGCATAAGTAGCAAATAACTGCACTAGCTCCAAGATATCAAAATAAAATGGAAATTTGTATACACAAAATAATTTGAGGAAAAAAATTATGTACATCTACTTTTGTATTTTATTTGCCTAACTACTACAGACTTGTTAAGTACTATTGTGACCTCAACATTCAAGGCGGTCAGTTACTGAGACACCACTAGATTAGAAGTTAGCACTGTAGCCCAATTTATATCTCGGCTGTAAGCATACTGCATTGCAACGGCGACGGTGTATACTTACCGCCAAGATGATGGTCCACATGGCCAATTTAGATGCTGGCGGACCATAGGTTTAATCACAACGGAGATTACTCTGTTTTCTTCATGATTAAGCCTCTCCGAGAGCCCTGTGTAGTAAGAGACATTGGAGTCAGATGTGTAATTTGCCCACCTGATTTAGAAGGGTGGAAGTAGAAACTAGATTAGAGGGTAGCACACTATAGTTTAAGAACTGCTATAGCATAAACAACTGACTCCATTTAGGATATGGTTCAAAATATGTATGGGGTGGTTCTACCCAGTGTTTGAAATGGAAAAATAGAAGTGCAGGTACTCTGTACCAAAGTACCTGTTTATTTCAGAGACGTGCCAGTACTCTTCAATTAAAACTATTACGTTTTTCTTGAGACGTGCAGGTACTCTCCCTCTAAAAACAAAAAAGTGCTGGTACTCCATACTGGACAGTACCGGCCCATTTAAAGCACTGGTTCTACCATATCACTTGCCATAGATACAGTCACCTCAAACAACCAATCAGACCAATGTTTAACACCCAACTGACCTCCAGCTGCTCCTACCTTTTTTCCTTATCAGCACTCTCTCCCTTGGCGAGGTATTCTCCGTGTTGGTTTAAGGTAGTTCCTCATTAAGTTGCATGGAAACTCTCCTCTCAACATACTTGATTTTGTGTGCCACCACACATGTGAAAAGAAAAGGGCTCAGTATGTGATTTTATTTGCTCTCTTGGGCAGTTCGACAGAAAAGCTACTTTCATGTGAAAAGACCTTTCTTGCGAAATCTCCAAAGACCATTTAAGAAAAGCTAGACTTTCAAATTGATCCTGGTTATTGCAGGAATTACCGTCTAATTTTACATGACCTGAAGCCCATGATTACTTGCACACTCCGCTCCTTCAAGCCATCAGTTTGCAATGCTGCAAACAGAAGGTATCCAGGTTTTTGCTGGTTTTCCCTACACTACAGACAGGGGTAAAGCTGCTAGTCAGGGCAAAAACGAGTGTTCGGGACCTTAGTTACTACACATTTCTCATTGCCAATGCCTGTAGGGAAAGGGTAAACTAATATCTTCAGGAACTCCTCCCCAGCAGCGTTATCACTTTGACCATTACACTGCATCAGCAGTTGCCTTAGTTGTACCCAAACTCAAAAGAGTAATCCATAATTTCTAGTGTGAGGCATTAAAAGAATCAAAGGCACAAGGCTCTAAAGACTGCACTACTGGAATGACCATGCCAGCAAGTGTCCCCTGGAGCTACAACAGCAACTTAAACTTCAAGTGAAGAGCGAGAGGAAACAGAGGAAGTAATTCCATAACTCCCCTTCTGATGCAGTGGAGTACCATGATTGCACCAACTCAACGTGGCACCCTTATTAAAAATAAATCTTTAGGTTTGCCTTCAGGTAATTTTAATAATCTGGTTCCCTCAAACAGAGCGTTAGTCCATCCTGGTAGTACTATCTTATCTGCATTGGGTAAGGTTACATTGTAGTATGCTCCAAAAAAGTTGTTGAGATTTCCTTATCCAGAAACACCCGAATTGTTGGGTAACTCATTGCGCAGTTACAGCTAGGCCATCACCTTGTTCAATGTTATTGCTACTCAATGACGCCAAACCACTGAAGATGCACACATGTAGATAATACAATAAAATCCGAGTTTGACACATCCGGTGCACAATCCAAACATGTCTTGGGAATTAATCTCTTTTTCGAGCTGAGGTGGTGTACAAAAATAGTTTTCTGGTGAAAGAAGGCTGCATGATGATAAAGCATCTTCGAGTTGTGGTGCAATCAGTCAATGTTTCTAGATATCTCTGGTGCGCTGCATTACATTTGTAAAAATAAATTTAAAAAAAAACCTCCTTGTTAGGGCAATAGAGGCCGTGTCTCCTCATTAGAATTCAGTGCCATGTCTACCGCCGAGTTTACGAAAGTTTTGCTTGCATAGGCCCTCTCCGAGCGTGGCACCCCTGTATGGCTTTAGTATCTTCCGGAATTATGCACCTAGCGTCTTGCCTTTCACTTATTTCGTGTGTTTTTTTCTGGTGTTGCCACTCTGCTCGACCCTATGTCTCTGGTCTAAACTCCGGTACCATATCCCAAACGCCCTCTTCAGAGTTTCCGACTCAGACTGCTAAAGTTTTAGAATAGAAAACTCTTTCGCTTTTAATTTGTCGGAGTCTAACCCCTCTTACTACACTCAAATTCTGTCTTTCTATAGTTATTTTTTTGCCTTTTAAATTACAGCGACTGCCTGTGCTTCCAGCAGCGTCTTTCTTGCTGGGGCGCCCAAAAGCTCTCTTTTTTCAAGTTACCTAATATGCTTCTATTAGAGGCTTGAAAGGCGTTGGAACGACTAATTTGATGAAGTCCTGAGACAATTTACCAAAAGCCAGAATTTTGCGAAACAGCCACGTATCAGAAAACCGTTGCAATCTAACGAACGACGGGGCGCGAAATTTTAAATAAAAAAAAAGCCAGCGCTTGAAAAGACAGTCGTTATAATACCGTCCTTAAGCCTACGATTGGTCACCGTAGGAAGAGGCTTCCCGTATAGGTCCGATACCATTGGTTAAAAGCTGCCAAGAAAGGTCGTGAGATTCGGCTGTCCTCGCTAGTGATTGGTTATCAATAAGCGCCCCGGAGCCTTCCCTGGCCTTGATTTGTCGGCTGTTGGAAGTGCGAGCCTATGGATTTCGTTATGAACTATAAGTGATAGCTAAGCTTATTGTTTCTGTCTGTCCTAAAGTCAATGGTGTAAGGGGCGGGCCTCTGGTGCTTGTGATTTGTCAATTGTTTCTGTTTCAGTCTGTGATTGGTCAGCTCGCTAAGGCCTTATGCCGGTGCTGTCAGAGTGCGGAAGAGGTAGAGAAAAGATGGCGGCGCCCATGGAGCTGTATTGCTGGATTGGTGCTTGGGGACTGCCGAGCGTGGAGCCTGACAGCTTAGCTGTGCTGGTGAGAGACTGAATAGCAGTTGAAGAGTTTTTACCTGCGATGCGGCAGGCCAAATATAGGGTCACCTAAACCTGAAGCATGGTATAAAATCCACTACTTGTCATTAGAGGACGGGGTCACCCAGTCAGGGAAATTATGAATATAGCCTCATTGCCTAGACAGCGGAAGAGTGCAGTATTGATTGAGGTTATTAATAATCAGAGAAGTAGATCAGTCAAGACGCGGAACTGAGTGACCAGGTATCCTGCTAAAAGCCTTATTTTTTTTTTAATTTCACTATCCATATTTACGAAGGGCGTTGAAGAACTATTCGTCAGCAGCCTTTTAACACTTTATATTCTGTCAGAGATACGAAAAAGGGAATGGGTTATGATATATACAGTGAATCAGAGTGCCTGGGCTTTTATAAGCAAAACTCAACTCATTGTTTATAAATTACATAGCCACTGTAAAAACAAAGGCTAAAGTAGTTGAAATGAGATGAGAATTAATTAGTAACAAAGACATTCGCCAGTTAATGGTCACTGAACTAACTGTATCTTGTGTTCCATAATCCACTTCTTGTGAATTACATCACATCACTCATGACATGTTAAATGATTGATGACAAATCAAATGACATTGATTAAATCACTGATGATACCACCATAGCTGGCAAGTATTCAGATTGCCTACGTGTGACAATTTCCATGGTTTCAGTGTACTTATGAGTGAAACTCAACTACCAAGTGTGTGACACTTACTGTGACATTTTCTCGTGTGTGAAACCAAGCAAAGAAGTGCAAGGAAATAGATGAACAGTAGAAATTTCACACCTCTGATCAACGAGAAGACCTAAAATATCTTGAAACTGCTTCAAAACCCCTGAAATGGAAGGTTAAGATACCAACATGATTTGTCTGCCCATAAGATATAAAAGTAAATAAATCATTCTAAAACGTCTCATACCCCCACCATTACAATTTATTGCTTCCTAATACAGTTAAGCACATACTGCTCAGATCAAATGAACACATTGCTGATATTTTGAATTAGAAAATATGCTAAATAAGTAAAGTCACTTAAAGCTGGTATTTTACATGCTATCAGTACACTCTTCAAAAAACAAATCTAAATAGAAAGCACTTTTAAAGGTGTTCCAGCGATGATCTACGACTAATACTTAAAGTAAACATATACAGAAACGGCATGTTACAATTGAATAAACCGAGCTTTGTTTCCAGTCTTATTTAGTAAATTAAAAATATTCTGCCAGCCTTAGCAGTCACACGCGCTAACAGCACTGTGAAGGCTGGTCAGCACACACCAAGAGCACAGCCCCGGAGGCCCCTCGTGAACGATCGGATGCCAGTCCAACACAGTGCCTGCGGCCAGCACCGCAATAAGAAAAAGAATGCCTAAAGTGCCCACTACTCAGTTCATAGTTGTAGTTCAGTTTCTGATGCGGAGCGTTTTATTAGGTTATTATGTCAAACACAAATGTATTCGACACAAACCGTAACACATGCTGCTAAAAGACACACGTGAAGGTAACAAAGAACCATAACAGAAAGGAAATGCTCCCAGACTGGAAGACACTGAACGTGCTGCCGTAGCCTGCTTTCGAGAACAAGCACAAGTGTCTGTCAACATTTCCCACCAGAACCACGATTCATGTAAAAAAACATCTTTGAGACAAGCCAAAGCCTTTGTTGACAATAGATTATCCACCAGTGGGCAGCTGGGCAAATGCCCATGCTATAACTATATAATAGACTACCGTAGACAAATTCTATATAATAAGGATGTTTATAGGGTATGGGTGTTTATTCCCAGAACTTTGCTAACTTTTTGAAGGTCTGCAAATTGTTGAATAATGTAGATTGTACGGGTGACCCCCTAGAGGTGGTTTAACTCATACTGAGGTTGTACATGTAGCTGTAAGATTGTATGATGTTGTGCTTATCTCAGGAAAGTGTGTAATGTATTTAACTAAACTATGGAGCGTTATCTAAAGGGCCTGGCTAAAAGTGTCTTATCATGGTGAATGCACACTGTAAGAAAATGGGTTATTAGGTGAGACAGGTGAATACCCACCTCAACTAATAATTACAGTCTCTGTCACGGTGAGCTCAAAGTCACTTTTTCTGTGCATATATCTGAAAATACTGAACAAACGACCATTTAATTTTAAAGACACAGTGATTTATTATTTGGTACTGTTTCTCGGTTAGGTTAATTTGTGTCTCTTTTTCTTCTGGCCCTATGATAATACTAGCCGGGTCCCAATGTCTTGAGTAGATCCCTCAGGGTCTACTTCACTTATCACTTCACAAATGTCTCCTCATCAAGAGGCCATCTAGGAACTGAAATGCTGATGAGGGCTTCTCCAATTGTATTATAGTCCTCCTGCCTGTTGTTTTGAAAGGAAGAGAGAAGCATGTGTCCACTATCCCCCAAAGTGAATTTCTAGGGAGCACTTTAAAAGCCTTTGCATCCAAACGTGTTACCTAGACACAGTCTGTGAGGGTGTGCGATACACAGAAAGTCTGGCAGTGGGCTTAGCGGTGCTTCACCTAAGTGCCTTGTAGTAAGGAAGGTTCAACCATCACTTTATGAAACAGCCGCACAGAAGCCTGCGTGGACCACATTGTGGCAATATGTTGCATGTGCTTTGATCAGAGGACCCCCATGGAGGCGAAGGAGCCCAGTGCTAAAGAATTTCTCCCTCTTTATTATCCTGAACTAAGTGGGGAGGGAAAGTTGTGTGTGTTTACACTTTTTATAGGATTAGTTGAAGCTCTCGTTATTGTGACATAACATTTTTGAGCCAGTATAATGAAGGAGAGGCTATACAATATGTTAGCAAGCTCATCCATCCTGGCTACTGAGGCTAGTTGTCAACTAGCCTGAGGCAGGAAAAGAGTCACCTAACCTCACCGGCGGAGAAGGGTGTTGCGAACAAAAGGCACAGTCGGGGGCAGTGGAAAGGGCCATACAACCAGAGAACTGAAGAGGATGGTCATCAGGAGTACTAGGTCACCCATATTCACAAGTGTCACCCATATGAACATATCTTTGTGAGCAATGAAAAAGGATCCAGTACCAGAGATGGATGAGAAACCCGCAGCTAAATGGTGAACATGAGCAGACTGTTGGGTTAAGAGGATGAACGAGATTCTCTTTTGTGTTACGACTTTTTCACACAAATTGCAAGCGCTTAGCATGCCTCTGTCAAGACAGAAACCTGCAAAAAAGTGTGTGTTTGTCTTGGATCAGTACAAAGTGTCTCGACTTGAGAAAAACATCCTTCAGATGAACCTAAAAGCTGGTCTGCCATTAGCACGTCTTTGCTAGCTTTTGTGCATACGGTGTGCTGTATGCTTTTGGTTTTCAGGTCTCTACATTACCATACAGCATGAGGCAAATCAGCACAGTTGATATTTTTATTTAAGTATAAATCGTTTTTCCTACGCATTTGAGCAGCCAATCAGACAGACTACAGTGAAGCTAACAAATTCTTATTAAATTATTGCTTATGCCGAACAGACCGTGATGATGCTAACAAATTCTAATTATAGTACTGCTTATCCCCAACAGACTGGTAATGCTAATACATTCTTATTACATTATTGCTTTTGCCTAGCAGACTGGGGTGATGCTAAAGATTTCTCAATACATTATTGCTTATGCCCAACAGACTACGTGGTTGCTAAACAATTTTCATAATATTATTGCTTATGCCCAGCAGAATATGGTGATGCTAAAGAATTCTCATTAAACTACACCAAGTTGACCACTCAAATATATGTTACGAAACTATAACATTTTAGGTCATGAGGTCTGTGATTACGATATGTCCACTACGTTAGATTCTGAAATTAGTACATTGTCGAAAACCACAAAATGTTTGAAAATTGATACGTGAAACTATTGTTATTGCCCCAGCACGGACTTATTTTGCAGCTTGCAACACAAAGCGAGTTCATCAAGTCTTCCACAAAGTTGAGAATTTTGAAATGGGTGGAAATGTGACAGTTGTGGCTTGTTCATACACACTCCAGTCACTTTTTGTAAACTTCCCATGGTGTTGACGGTCCAGTTTTTCCATTATATTTATTTAACCTTCTAAAGAAGGAAATAGTCATAGGCTTTTTATACAGTTCCTACTAAGATAAGGATGGCATAACCTCAGAATGTAGAGGACTGAGTCCTTCCACACCATCACAGACTCAATCAATCAATCAGGGATTTGTAGAGCACGGCTATTCACCCGTGAGGGTCTCAAGGCGCTGGGGAGGAAAAAAAGGGGTGATAAGGATCAGTTGAAGCACCAGGAATTGATGTCCTTTCTGAACTGAGACAGGGTGGGAGATTGCCTTATGTGGATGGGGAGGGTGTTCCAGGTCTTGGTGGCGATGTGGGAGAAGGATCTTCCTCCAGCTGTGGTTTTCCGAATGACGGAGACCTTAGCGAGGGCCTGGTCGGTGGAGCGAAGTTGTCTGGCAGGAGTGTAGAAGGAGAGTCTGTGGTTGCGGTAGGCTGGTCCGGAGTCGTGTAGGGCCTTGTAGGTGTGGGTCAGGAGCTTGAAGGTGATTCTCTTGTCGATAGGCAGCCAATGTAGGTCTCTTGGGAGGGCGGAGGTGTGGCTGTGTCGTGGGGCGTTCTTGATGAGATGGGTGGAGGGTTCTGGATGCGTTGTAATCTTTTCCGGGTCTTGGCTGTAGTCAAGGCGGCTGCTGGCAAGGGCCTGGGTGACTGTCCCTCTGGCTTCGGTGGGGATCCACTTGTAGATCTTTCGAAGCATGGGTAGGGTGTGGAAGCAACCCGATGATACTGCGCTCACCTGTCAGTCCATTGAGAGCGATGAGTCTAAGATGACACCTAGGTTAAAGGCGTGGTTGGTGGGGGTGGGCCGTTTCCGAGGGCGGAGGGCCACCAGGACTCGTTCCAGACTGAAGGTGGGGAGCCGATGATAAGGAGTTCTGTTATGTCCAAGTTCAGTTTGAGGCAACTATCTTTCATCCAGGCAGCGACTGCTTTCATTCCTTCGTAGAAATTGTTTTTGGCGGTGGTCAGGTTGTTGTTGAGGGAGACTATCAGTTGGGTGTCGTCGGTGTAGGAGGCGATGTTGAGTGGGTGGCTTCTGATGATGGCGGCTAGTGGGGTCATGTAGAGGTTGAAGAGGGTGGGACTCAGCGAGGATCCTTGGGGGATGCCGCAGCTGATTTTGGTGGCTTCCGAGAGAAAGGGGGTAGTCGGACCCTCTGTGTTCTGCCAGTGAGGAACAAGGAGACCCATTGCAGTGCTGAGTCTCGGATGGCGGCGTCGTGGAGGCGGGTGCGTAGTGTGTCTTGTGAGACTGTGTCGAAGGCAGCAGAAAGGTCCAGGAGGATGAGGTTGACGGTCTTGCCTTGGTCGAGGAGAGTGCCGATGTCATCTGTGGCGGTGAGGAGGGCGGACTGAGAGGGGTCCAGGATGTTGTTGGTTTCCAGGAAGGCAGTGAATTGTTTGACTGCCTTCTCAATTACTTTGGCCGGAAAGGGGAGCAGGAAGATAGGCTGGTAGTTCTGAAGGTCTGTCAGGTCGGCGGTGGGTTTCTTAAGTAGAGGTTTGATCTTGGCGTGTTTCCAACTCTCTGGGATGGTGGCAGTCTCGAAGGAGCGTTTGATGGTATACCGGAGCTTCTGAGTGGATGGTTGCTATGATGTCGCGGGTCTCTTTGTCGGTGATGTTGTTCCAGCGGAGGAGGGTGGGGGTGGGGGGGTCTGGTGACGTTTCGGTGTACTGGATGGGGGTGAGAGTCGTGGGGGTGCCCTGGGTGGTGAAGCTGCGTGGATGTCTGCGACCTTGCAATGGAAGCAGTTGGCGAGGTTTACGCAGAGTTCTTGTGACAGGGGTGTATGTGGAGTTTGGGTCGGTGAACTCTTTCATGATGGTGAAAAGTTGCTTGCTGTTGTGAGCATTTTTATTGATGCGTTGTTGCAGGATGAGTCTTTTGGTGATCCTAATGAGCTGGTGGTGATGTTTGATGGCGTTTTTGAAGGTTGCGTGATTTGCCGGGGTCTTGTTGGTGCGCCACTTCCTCTCTAGACTTCTGCAGACCTGTTTTGATTCTTTGAGTGAGGAGGTGAACCAGTTTGCTTTCTCGGCTGTGCTTCCGTAGTGGGGTGTCTTGAGGGGGGGGCGAGGGTGTTGGCAGAGTTGGTGATCCATTCATGGAGGTTGGGTGCAGCAGTGTTAGTGTCGTTGTCGGCTTGGAGGGGTGTTGCATTGAAGCTGGTGGTGAGCTGGGCTTCAGTGACCTTGTTCAAATTCCTGCAGGGAAGTTGGACAGTGTGGAGTCGACTGATGGGTTTGTTGAAGGTGAAATGAATGTAGTGGTGGTCGGTCCATTGGAGTTCGGTGGTGTGGCTGACAGAGACAAGGTAGCTGGCGGAGAAAATGGGGTCCAGAGTGTGACCGGACGAGTGAGTGGGTGTGGTAACGAGTTGCTTGTGTCCGAGGTTGGCAAGGTTTTCGATCAGGGTGGTGGAGTTGTTGTCGTTTGGGTTTTCCAGGTGGAAGGTGAGGTCTCTCAGTAGGTTGTAGTCCTTAGACGTAAGAGCGTGGGTGAAGGCTATTTCAGCAATGGTATCTCAGAAAGGGGGGCGGGGGCCCGGCGGCCTTTAAACGAGGGTGCCCTGCAGAGTGGTGTTAGAGTTGGTTCCAATTTGGAAGTGGAGGAGTTCCATGTTGGTAGTGGAGTCATCGTTGCTGGTTGATAGGCGTAGGGACTCTTTGTGGATGATGGCGATGCCTCCCCCGGGGTGGTTCCTGCGGTCTCTGCGGATTGTCTTGTTGCCGTCTGGGATGGCGATGTCTGGAGCCAAGGAGGGGTTAAGCCATGTTTCCGTGAGGTAGGAGACATCCGGGGATGTGGTGTCGATGAGGTTGAGGTTCAAGAGTTCAGTGGCCTGCCTGTGGATGGAGCGAGTGTTGATCAGGATACATCTGAGGCTGTGTTCTGCTTTGTGGGTCCTCGGGTGGCCTAGAGTGACAGAGGCTGGTGAATTTGCAGTGGCGACAGGTGATGGGTCCCTTGGTGTTGCTTGGCGATCCCTGCTTGAGTTGATGTCGTGTCCTGGGCTGATTTTGCGTCCTGGGTTGAGACTGTCAGCTCAATTCCTGGCTACCTCACAGTGCCACACCCAAACCCCTAGTCCTATTAAGGTGGAAAGTGATTATGGCAAACTAAACATGACACTCTGACTCCCAAGTAAGTCGCAGAAACAGATCTTACTGTTTTGTTATACTACTCATGCACACCCAGGCAAAAACACAAGAGATATAAGATATGTTTCAATAAATGTATGGAAGCAATTGTAGTCCTGCATGGAGAGAATGAGCTGCAATAATAATGTGTAGATAAAACAGAGCAAAGTTACCAGCATTATGAACATGGTAAAGATAATGAACAATCCAACCATGGTGAACAATTTCTAGATGGTCCCTTCACAACAATAAGACTATAGTGAGAGCATAGCGGGTGTACCCTCTCCCTTTGCCTGATCTTAGACGGTCCCTACATATCCTAAGACTATACTGAGAGCATAGCGGGTGTACCCTCTACCTTTGCCTGATCTAAGGGTTTAACCTTCACCCCATACTTGGAAACGTCATCAGGAGTCCGCCTGTAGTGTGGATGAGAATCCTTTCAGTGAGCTGGAAGATTAGTGCCAGCAGAGCTGCATGTCAAACACAGCATTTGTCCCAAGATGGTCACAGCTAGAATACCCATCTGACCCCTTCTGGGTCAGTGCACCATATATATATATTACAACCCAAACTGTGTTAGAAGCACAGTTCTGATGCAGTGCTGTGTGTTGATGTTAGAAGCTGTCTTCTGACGGGTAATGAAAGCACTAGGATATTGTTACTGTGTTCCTAGCTTTGAACATAATGTATTGATTATGTGTTGAGAAAAAGCAAATTAAAACAAGCAACTTCTACAATATATTACTAGAATATCATGCAAGCAAAGTGTGTAAGTTGTTACTGCTAAAAGTGATGCAGCTTAAAACCTGAAAAATGTAAAATGATGCTAAAATAGGGAATCAATATGGGTCCAAGAGGGCCTCACTACAGGCTTGCTGCTGCTAGCACTGAGTGGGAAAGTGACTTTAATCAGGTTCTAACTGATGAATATTAACCAACAGAATCCATGCTTTGGGGTCATGTTTTTCTGAACTATAGAGATATGGTGACTCATTTGAAATTACTATATAGATTGTACTATAGTCCTTGAACGATTCTAAGGACACCAGAAGCCCAGGTAAATTACTTAAATGCTCTACTTGGGAGTGCAGCAAGTTGGAAGGCATTATTGGTCCCATTCCAAACCATAATTTTTCAACCACTCTAGACAGAACCCAACCACATACATCAGTCTAAGTTCTACTCCAATAAGAATATCCATCCCAAACAGACAAGTTTTGTTCCCTCCAAACAGGGCACTCACGAATCCACAGAAATCGTTTTGGCTATGTGGGCCTTGTGAGTGAGGTATAACTTGAGCCATGTGGCACATTAAGCATGGGGCACTCCTCTAGGGATAGCCCTTGCGCCCGGCGCTCAGACCAGGAGGGCATTTTGTGCAAAACATTTGAATTAAGATGGGCCACTGCATAATTACCAGTGATTGAGGTTAACTCAACACTTGCACTCCTTGCTTTTTTTTTTCTCAGGGTGACACCATAATCATGATGGACTTGCCCAGATGTGGGGTCAGTAATGAGCCTAGCTAGACTGAAACCGATCTGGGGTTGCTCGTGTTTCCGTTCAGGGGAACCTGGCCTGGGAGTTCAGGCTGATCTTTTTCTATTAGAGAAACAAGCAAGACCACAGCTGATTTCATAAGGTAGTTCCTGTCTGAGGTGGCTTGGGGGGGGGGGCCGGACAACAAAGTCCAGAGAAATTGCCAGTCGCTATGAGTAACTCAAGCATTCCACCCATCACTTATTGTGCCCGGTAAATCAGGCTTTCGTCATTTTGTATGGGAGTACCCCGGAGTTCATGAATTCTGGGAAGAAATGTTTGAGCCTTCAATGAAGTTATGTGTGTTAACTGTCTCAGATTCCCAAGTAAACCAAAGTACAAGGGTGGTTTGTTGGTAGTGCCCTGACTGTGGTCTGTCATGCTATTGCCTGGGCTCATAGAGCGTGAGTGAACCAACTCACTATGTGTAATGGACCGAACATTCAGTGGGAACAGTATTACTGTTGTCTCAAACCTAAAGACATTTGGCATAATGTTTAACTGTTGCCTCAGTCTTGCAGATGGTCACTGGAGCCTCCTTAATGGATCATTGCTAGGCTGTGATTTCCATTACAATTTCATAATTTTGCTTTGTGTTATTATTATTATTATTATTATTATTATTATTTTTTTTTTTTTTTTATAGAATATTACGGTATAGTTGTCTCACTTACATGGACATCATTTAGGGGGTCGCAGCTGCAACCCCTGTTTTGGCCCTTGTGACCACCTGGAGCTGCCTGGTCTCGGAGCTGGCAACATCAGTGCCAAGAACACAGGGATGTCTCGCTTTATCAGCGTCCGGCTCCGACCTCATTTTCTGCTTATTTTTATTGCATTAACAGTGAACAACAGTCTATTGATCACTATTATTGTAACAAAAAGTGGAGCAGCATAATCTGGAATATACCTTCACTGGCATCTTGGGTAAGAAAAATATAATGGCTTTTAATGTATGTTGTATGTGTGCAGGTGGGTGAGAGTGAGTCTGTGTGAGAGAGCGTGTGAATGTCTGAGCATGTATATTTGTATGCAAGATTGTGCGTGTGTGTGATTAAGCATAATTGAGTCAGAGTAGGAATGAGTGCAAGTGTGAATGAATAATTCAGGTTAGGAGTTGAGTGCAAGAGACTGAGGCCCTCATTATGACATTGGCGGTAAGTGCTGCTTACCGCCATGCTGACTACCGCCAACATACCGCGATGGCATACCGCTACGGGTATTATGACCCACACATAGAAATCCACCACTATACAGACACACACACAAGTCCGCCAGCCCAAAGGTCAGTGATAAACTGGCAGTACCAAAACCCACACCGTTACGCCCACAGCGTCATGACGCACGAATCACCGCAGTGGTCATTCAACCGCAGTAAACCATTGGCGGTACAGACCGCAGCGCTCCAAATACACACACACACATACAAAACAACACCACATTGGACAATTCAAACTACACACACCTGACACACATACACACACCACACCACACCCACGCCACTATAAAACACACATCCACACTACCCGCAACCTTTTACGACCTAAAGCATTTGACAACTGAGAGAGAGACAAGCCAGGAGCACCCACTGAATCAGATCCACAAAACAACATCACCCATACACCATCCACCCACCTCACAGCACACACCCCAATACATCACCCCACACACCACTCACACTACACCCATGGCACCACAGTGACACCCCAGATTCTCTGAGGAGGAGCTAAGGGTCATGGTGGAGGAAATCATCAGGGTAGAGCCACAGCTATTCGGATCACAGGTGCAGCAGACATCCATTGCTAGGAAGATGGAGTAATGGCGGAGAGTCGTGGACAGGGTCCACGCCGTGGGACAGCACCCAAGAACAATGGATGACATCAGAAAGAGGTGGAACGACCTACGTGGGAAGGTACGTTCCGGGATTGCAAGACACCAGATAGCAGTACAGAGGACTGGCGGTGGACCCCCACCTCCTCCCCCACAACTAACAACATGGGAGGAGCAAGTCTTGGCAATCATGCATCCTGAGGGCCTGGCAGGAGTAGCAGGAGGACTGGACTCTGGTAAGTCAAATCTTTACTACTTTCACCCCCTACCTCCATGCCATCACATACCCCCCACCCCTACCCTCACCCCATTATCCCACCATCACAACCCACCTATCCCAGTACCCAGCACTGCATGCAACAACAATGCATAGACACCACTCACAGCCCTGCATGGACATCCATCACCACAGCATGCACAGTAGTGGCAATCACTTAGCCAACCAAATTACAACTGACACAAGCCAAAGCTGCCTTGGTAATAACAACCATAGAGGGAAACACACCCATGCACAAGATGTCACACACAGTAACAAATACACTGCATTTACATACCCACAGGACCCCCATGCAACGTCACCGGAGGGGATGTGTCAGCAACATCCAGTCCACCCCCAGAAGAGGCCCACAGTGATGACAGCAGCTCTGCACGCTTGGATCAGGATGACCAACCTGGCCCATCAGGGACTTCTGGACAGTCTGTGACCCAGCCACATTACCAAACCACCACAGAGCCTCCCCCCTCAGGAAACATCAGCACAGCACCCACCCAGCGGGTCCATCCCGCTGTCCCCAGGACATGTCAATCAGCAGTGTGTCCACCGCTACAGGGACACCAGGCAACCCCACAAACACAGGACGATCAGGGACTTGGGGTCAGTGGCAGTGGGCACACGGTTCAGGGGACAGAGGAACAAGACAACAGGGAAGCTGGGAGGACTGCTGTGCGACAGAGGGAGACCGGCCTAGGGAACCAACTCTCCACAAGGCACTCAACAACATCCTGGGAGCATACCACCATTCCCAGGAGACCATGGGCCAGATACTGGCCAAGCTGCAGGAGACCCAGTGGCTGCAGGAGGGACAGTACATGGGGATCATCCTCCTGCAGAAAAGGCCAGGTTGTGCAACATGCAACGATGATATGGCACACCTTCTTGGGTGAGTCGTACAGAGATCCACCTGTCAGATGGAGGTACCTGAATCTGCCCTTTAGGAGGCCAAAGTGTGCTCAATGATCCTCGTGCCTCTGGAGTTGAGACATCACATATGGAATGCTGCTATTTCTCAAGATAAAGGCATCATGCACAGAGCCAGGATACTTTGCATTGACATGGGAGATGTACTGGTCTGCCAAACTCACCATCTGCATATTCAGAGAGTGAAAGCTCTTTTGATTTCTGAACACCTGTTCATTTCTCTGGGGAGGGGGGGACAAAGGCAATATGTGTACCATCAGTGGCACCAATGATGTTGGGGATATGTCCCAGTGCATATAAGTCAGCCTTCACTGTGGCCAAATCCTCCACCTGGGGGAATACGATGTAGCTGTGCGTGTGTTCCATCAGGGCAGACAACACTCTGGACAACACGTTTGAGAACATAGGCTGTGACATCCCTGATGTCATGGCCACTGTCGCTTGGAAGGAACTACTTGCCAAGAAATGGAGCACTGACTGGACCTGCACTAGAGGAGGGGATATCTGTGGGGTGGCGGATAGCTGAAATCAGTTCTGGCTCCAGTTGGGCCCACAGCTCTTGGATTGTGGTCCTATCAAGTCTGTAGATTAGGATAATGTGCCTGTGCTCCATTGTCGCCAGGTCCAACAGGGGTCTGTACACGGAGGATGTCTCCATCTCCTATTCATCCTCAGTGGTTGAACTCTAGGTTTAAAAACGGTGAGCAGAAGGTCATATTCAAACATATACTCAGATTAATATGCAATTTTTGTTTTATAGAAACAGTATGTGAACTTCTAAGTCAGTTGATGTACCTATGTCTGCTATGACGCAGTTAGGTGCCATGGCCTGTGCCGCCCTGAAATGGCGGCTGCTTGACCTGTGAGGAGGGACAAGTGGAAATGAGGTAATTCCACTGGCGTTGTGTGCCATTGCGGTCGGCAGTCGATGACCGCCGTGCAACACCGCATTGGTTATCATTGGGGCCTATGGGTTCCAGGAGCCAATGGCGATGTACGCCGGCCGTGACGGTACGCACCTCCGTGGACGTGACCACCCTTTTCTATCTGTACACTCACTTGCTACCTGACCTTCAACAGGAGAGGACATACACTGCAAGTGCTGCTGTGACCTGTGTCCGACCATGGCTCGAGTGTCTGGGGAAAGGGCCCCTGCCTTCACTTCGGAGGAGTTGGAGAGACCGGTGGATGGGGTCCTACCCCAGTACCGTTTACTTTATGGTCCTCCAGACCAACAGGTGAGTACACTGTGAGCATGATGCGTGGGGCATGAATGTATGGAGTGCTGTGTGTGTGTGTGTGTGTGTGTGTGTAAGACTCGTGTAAGGGGGGAGGTTGAGGGGTCCTGGGCAGAGTGCTGCATGTATGGTGGTCAATGTCTGTGCGTAAGGGGATGGGAGGGATATAGTGGGCCATGAGTATTACAGTCCCAATGGTATCACTAATACCTTTTCTGCTGTATTTTTTCCTGCAGGTCAGCGCCCATCAGAAAAAGGGTATTTGGCGTGCCATAGCCAAGGAGGTGCGGACCCTGGGGGTTTTGGACAGGCGGAGCACCCACGGTGGGAGGACCTGTGCCGCTGGGCAAGGAAGACGGCGGAGGCCCAGCTGGGGCTGGCCTCCCAACGAGGAAGGGGTGCCCGCCGTACCCTGACCCCCCTGATGTTCCGCATCCTGGCGGTGGCCTATCTGGATTTGGAGAGGCGCTTAAAGACATCACAGCAGCCACAAGGGGGTGAGTACAGATTCAGATTCTTGGCTTTGCGCGCGTTAAGGTGTTACCTGGGTGGGGATTTTGGGCTGTGGGTGTCCCTAGGACAGGGCGAACATGGCAGGGTAGGTTCCATGATGGGCAAGCTCAGATGCTTTCCAACCACAATAATGTTGGTGGTCATCTACTACTGAGCAGGGTCCTGTGGATTTCAGGTGTGCAGCTAATGGCGTTCGGCATTGTACCCTCTGGGCTGGTGACTAGCATTGTAACTGGTAGTGCATGGCCTAGTGCATAGGGCTATTCCCTGTGATTTGTGTACGCCAACGGTAGTGTTGTTGCTGGAATTGACCAAGTGTATTCTCTGTCTCTTTCCCCATTCCCCCCCTTTTTGTTTTGTCACCCTGTTCTTGTGTGCATTAGCATCATCTGGCGGAGGAGCAGAGGCACCAGGGATGGAGGGAGCTGCATCCTACATGGGCCTGGAGGCCGAATCCACCAACCGTGAGGGCACCAGTGGGACGGAGGGCGAGGGGAGCACCACAACGGAAACGGGAGGGGACAGCGGCGACTCCTCCAATGGAAGATCCCTGGTGGTGGCGGACACCTCTGTGCCCACCCCAACTGCAGGTATAGCGCCACCCCTGTACCAGCAACGCCCTCCAAGCAGCCCCTTAGCGTGTTTCGTGTGCCCGCTCAACCAGGAGGGTAGGAATCTCCTTCACCCCAGGCACCTCAGGCCCTGCCCCATTCAGCCCTGCTGCCCTCAGTGAGGCAGCTATTGACCTCCTGAGATCCCTCTCTGTTGGGCAGTCAACCATACTGAATGCCATCCAGGGTCTAGCAGGAAATTTGCAACAAACAAATGCATACCTGGAGGGCATTCACTCTGGCGTGGCGGCCCAACAGAGAGCATTCCATGCTCTGGCCAACTCACTGATGTTAGCCATTGTCCCCGTCTCCAGTCTCTCCCCTCCAACTTCCTCTACCCAGTCCAAATCCCCTCAACCCCAGCCTATCCCAAGCACACGTTCAGACCTGCATGCACCCATATCAACACACAGAAGTGGCTCAGGCAAACACAAGCACCACACTTCATCCCACAGGCACTCACACAAGCACCATCCTGACGCAGACACACCAACATCCACTGCCTCCACTGTGTTCCCCCCCCCTTCTCCTCCTCGTCCACCTCCCTCCCAGTAGCGTCTCCACTCACACCTGCATGCACTACTTCCTCATCCACTACCTCCATCACCAGCACGCCTATCACTACACACCCCTCACTGGCAGTCACCACCCAAACATCCATGCATATATCCCCTGTGTCCTCTCCCACTGGTTCTGTGCCCCCTCCTCCCAAAGTACACAAACGCAGTCCTGGCCCTGCAACACCTGTCGGTGTGACACCCAGGTGAGAGACTGTGACCTTCCACCATCCAGGATGAAGCACACTGGGCACAAAGCCCCCTCCAGAACCAGTGGAAGAAGGCATCCACTCACCGCATCCTTGGCAGGATGAAGCACACTGGGCACAAAGCCCCCTCTAGAACCAGTGGAGAAGCCATCCACTTGAGAGACTGTGGCTTTGCACTCCCCAGGACCAAGCAGTGGGAAAACCACCCACTTGAGAGACTGTGGTGTTGCACTCCCCAGGACCAAGCAGTGGGCAAACC
Source organism: Pleurodeles waltl (assembly GCF_031143425.1). Lineage (NCBI taxonomy): Eukaryota > Metazoa > Chordata > Amphibia > Caudata > Salamandridae > Pleurodeles > Pleurodeles waltl. Next base: position 662,968,989 of record NC_090451.1, read on the forward strand.
ACCCACTTGAGAGACTGTGGCGTTGCACTCCCCAGGACCAAGCAGTGGGCATGGAGCCCCCTCCAGGCCAGTGGCGTTGTTCCATCTTCCGGCTGAGGTGCCCCCACCCCATTCCCCGTCCCCCTGAGGTGCCTCTGTGTTTTCGACCTGATGCCCCTGCAGTATTCTCTCCGTATTGAGGCAGGAGTCGTGTGGTCTTGACCTATGTGTTATGGCCCCATGGGCCACGGATATTTTGGAGTGGGCATTGTCCCTCCTTTTGTATATATTGTACATACTGTTTATTGATTTAAGGACGTATTTATCTAAAATTGTACTATTACACTAATTTTAATCCATTCCTTTTGTCCTTGCGTTATTCCTGAGGGTTACCGGGTGTATATGTAATGTTGTTGCATCTGTTTGTGTGTATGGTGTTGGGGGTGAGTGTGGGGGTGGGGGTGTTGCGTGTGTGTGTGTGTCACTCTCTTCCCCCACCCCTCCGTTGTGTGCTAGGTGCAGTACTCACTGTTGTCATCTTCACCGGCGTTTGTGTTCCTGGTGTATGAGGAGGTACACCAGCATTGGAAAAATGTGCAGCTTGGGCTCCATGGCGTTGTGGTTCTTCCTTGAGTGTCGAGAGGTGAGTCGTTTCCCTTCAGTGTACTGTTTCCACCGTGCTTTTGATGGCGTTGGTACCACCCCGGAAAAGGTGGCAGATAGGCCTGTTGTAATGCTGTGGGCAGTACATTGTCTTCCACCTGGCTGTTGGTGTTAACGCCGTGGTGTTTGTTGCTACCGCCGTGGCGGTTGGTGTGTTAAAGTGGCTGTCTGTGTTGGTGGTTTCTGCTGTAGTCATAATTCCATTTTTTTTTTTTTTTACTGCCGGCCTGTTGGCGGTATTACCGCAGCTTTAGCACCGACCGCCAGAGTTGTAATGAGGCCCTGAATGAAAATGAATTAGTGAGCAAGATTGTCAGCGGATGTGAATTACTGTAAGTGAGTGAATGTAAGTGAGCATGAGTTAGAATGTGTTGTGGCTTATAGAAGCACCCTTGGCAAAAACCTGGCACTGGCATACTGGAGGCAATACTTGCTTATGGGATACCCACTGTGAAATGCTAGCACTGGTACCCTGTAGGTGAAATTTGGGCATGGGGCACCTATGGAAAAAATGCCAGTTATGGCATACTGAAGGAAACTCTTGGCATCTGTGGCAGAAAATGTAAGACTCGCCCATGCTTGATTTGATTTGATTTTGGTTTAAATTGACTCACCCATGCATGCTTACCACAATTCAGGTAACTGTTCCCTCGACATTTCATGTCCACTTCTTTATCTAGATGATAGCCAAGATAGATATTTGTTTGTGTTATTATATTAATCATGCAATTGTTCTGGAACTTCAGCAATGTTAATTAGTGTTATGTCATCAGGATTAGTCATGTGGCATCACTTCCTGGAAAGATTGAGGGTCAAAGGTTTTATGATTTCACGTCCTGTGACATCATTAGGGTTAAGGGGTATATGTCACTTCTGCCACCCTTGGCATTTTAGTAAATCGACATCCATAATGACTTAGTGCTTTGTACTTTACGTTTAAGACAGTGCAACATTTTCTGGATCTCTATTTGCTGGCTTTATTTGCTTTATGCTGCCCAGGATGAGTTCAACCCTCCTGCCGTCTAAACTTTCCACGATATCACTTTCTATAAACAGGCCTTTAAATCTTGTTCTTACCTTGTCACACTTCCTGTGCATTCATGACAGAGGTCAAATGTAAAGCTTTGTCTTCCAAGGTGTAGTGAAATATGTGTTTTGACCACTGACATTGTGTTGCACCACTTTGCACCTGGATTAGCTGTCTAGTGTTCACCAGTTGCAGACTGCATTTTGTATTCAGTTTAGCTGCCTATTGACTTTATCGTAGCATTAGACACAGCCATGTTAAAAGCTGCTAGTACTTTTCCACATTGTAGACTGTACAATATGCCTTGTTTTCATGCTCTTTCTCACCGAAGAGCTAGGACATAATATGGAGGAGTTAGTCAGCATGATAAAGATGTACCAGACTGATGTTTATGGTGCAGCAGGGAACGGCTTAATCTTGGGAGAGACACCTTGGGAAACTGGCCAGTTCCAACCTGTTTCTTTCAACCCTGACCTAAACTAGCCAGCATGTTTGAATTGCGAAATGACAGGGTTTTTCCAGAAAGCTCTTTTTGTTTTTTTAAGATATAAAAAGACCCAGTGCGACAGTGAGAGAGTAAGTGGCCTCATTGAGGACTCTGGACGACGGATACCTGATATCTGTCCTGTAAGGGTGGAGATCTTTCTCGCAGTTAAACAGGGTCATCGTCTTGCTGGTATGAGAAAGATGAAGAACTTGGCAGGCCCCATGGTGATGCAGTTTTACTTCATTATTTGCTTTGCAGTATAATATAAATACATATATTGCTGTTTACATAGCAGTGGAGAATCATTTTGGTATGTTTTCCTTTCATTGATGTGACTATTTTTAAACGTGTGCTTTCAACATGCTAATCTCCTTTTAGGAACCTTGTGATGAAATAATAATAATAAATGTCTTCTTTGAAATGAGGAGTGCATTCCAGAGATTTTTGTCAGCTCGGTCATTAGTGAAAGAAAAACACAAGGGTGCTTGGTGTTTACTTTGCTTTTGTTGACTTTAAAGTGAGAGCGTTTATAGCAAAGAGGAATACAGATTACTCTCCCTTTGGAGCCCGCTCGGCCTTTATCTTTGGCCCAGATGTAGGTGAAAATAAATTAAACAAAAAAACCTTCTCTGCCTGCATTTTGCTGCAAAACAAAAGCAGACAACAGTGCAGGCACTGCTAAAGATGTCCCGGTGTCTGAAAATTACACCTGGACAAGTTCACCCCTGTCAGAAAGGCAACGTTTTTCTCCACAAACAACAATACCCCCTCACTGCTCTTCTAAGCACCTCAACCGCCTCTTCCTTCCCTACTCTTTGAACATGCACTTCCAGAAGCTAACTTTATTTTCAAACAGCAAGTGTATTGACACCACGACAATAGGAACTCATGGAAACATTAAACCTGTGCTAAAGCTTCAGTTTACATTTTAAACAGACAAAAACACAATTCCTTTTACTTGCACTAGGAGATTCCACACACTGCCTACACCACAATATACATTTGACCCAAGCTCCATTTTTAAAATACAAAGTATGGCTATTGTTTACTAAAACCAAAAGTTATCACCCTGCTTTGGGGCACGCACACCAACACAACACCTTACTTTATGCATCATTCAGAACTACCCTTAAAATACTGGATATTACGTTTATGCAGCAGGTACAGTGGCACCATGCTCAACACAAACAAAATGAACATAAACCACAACTTAATTTCACCCACCTACATATTCCTCTTCTGTCCCTAGACTCACCTCACCCCTCCCCACTCTCCCATGCTTTTACAAAGTCCTAACTTCCATTCAGGCAGCATGTCTACTGGCTCCAGGGTGGTTATTTTATTACTTTGTGCTTTTATGCACAAATGCATGTTGTAATATTAACCCTCCTGCTACTTATCATAGACACCACAACCTTAAAGCCACTGTGAGAATCTCTCCTCCACCCACAGGTCTAAGCACCCAAACACCCTCTCCCTCTGCCTTTCCAACTTCAAAACTTCACAGACCACCTTTAGGTTATTTTCTTTATATAACAAAATTTTTATTAGATTTTAAAATCCACCAAGTAAAATACAAGTACAACCACGTTTCACTTTTGCACTATAACCAACCATTTGGCAAATCACATCTCCAAAGCATAGTAAGCCCCAACCTCCTCCAGAACTTATTGTGCTTTCGTGCACAGCCTCGTGCCACATAAAGAGACTTTTCAAGTTGAGCATACCAGTCCACTCCCACTCTCCATTCCACCAGGTACAGGGTGCTGGTAAGTTCCATTTCCAAGCAGTGTCCCTCTTCGCAACTAATGTGCCAACACCCACGAGAGTGAGGTCAGCCCGGGAGCTTCCAACCTCGTTGACCATGCCCAGCAGTGCAGTGGCAAAATGAAACTAAAAAGAACATGGACCCCCCCACCCTCCCTCTGGTCTCACTCAGGCTAGGTGCTGTGGGGCCTGCTTGGAGCTCGGGGTCTCCCATGCACCCTGGGGGCCTTTGTTACTCCCCTGCAGCAGGACCATCCTGGGGATCAAGTCAAGGTCCCACTTCAAGACCAACAAAAGTGCCCTGCATATTTGCTGCCAATGTACAGAGATAACCGGGCAAGCCCAGACTACATGTAGAAATTAGCTGGAGTCTCAGAATAGCGGAAGCAGGCTGGTTGGCGGATCCTACTGGTACAGTGTGAACATATTGGAGTGAACTATGTGGTGTGTAGGTAATTTAATTGAATCAGCCAGAGGCGTGTAGAGATAGCCAGCATGCGTGAGGCCAAACTGGCCTCCTTCCAATCCGCCTTGTCTAGCTCACCAACCCAGCCCTCCCAGTGGAGTCGGAGTGCGTCAAAACAGTGTGGGGTGTTCGCGATGAGGGATCAATAGATTTGGGAGATTGCATCTTTACCTTTGTGACCCAATAGCAGTTTGGCCTTCAGGGAACTCAATTCTCAGACCTCAGTGTTGAGTGGCATGTTGGCCAGAAGTGTGTGACGTAGTTGCTGATATTTGTAGAGATGCATTTGATTCAGGTTGTAGCAGTCCTATAGGCCTCTAAAGGACAAGATGTGTTTCCCCGTTCAGACATCCCCAAGGATGATAATGTAAATCATATCCCATTTGTGGAAGCCCTCTAAGCTGGCTGAGTAGTGGACCCAATGACCCGCTCCATAGGGGGAGTCATCCCAGTCAATTTACAGTTCCAGCCCAAGAATCTCAGCGCGGACCTCCAGCAAAGTAAGATCACACGGGTGATGTTGGGCAGGTTTCAAGGTATTGGAGTACTGTACAGCATTTCAAGGATGTGGTTGAATCCCAAGGAAGAAAGCTGTCTTCGATATGTGGGGTCGTCCCACCCACCATTAAGCCAGTCATTAACAACAATTAGTTGGGAGGCCAGATAACATTGAAAGTGTACTATCCCCAGCCCGCCATCCCATGGACATTGTCGACCATTGGGAAATGCAATTTGGGAATGACCGTCCGACCAAAGAAAGGCATGGAGAGTGAAGTTGATTGCATGAAACCAGGATGGGGGAATTGGGAGTGGGAAGTGTTGGAGTATGTATAAAAAGCGAGGGAGATTCATCATTTTAAAGAGGGCAGTACAGCCCATCACATGCAGGGGAAGCTGTGCTCACTTCTTGATGTCGTTTTTCATTTTGCACACCAGCGGGGTCAAGTTGAAGTGTCTTGTGAGGTCAGGGAGCAGGTAAATGTGAAACCCCCGGTACTTGAAAGAGAGGCGCCTCACCATGATAATGGTCTGCCACAAATGGGTGCTAACATTGCCACTGATCGGGACCAGTAGAGATTTGGATATGTACACCTGGAGGCTTTGCCAATTAATGCAAGGATTTTGAGACATCTGGGTCCTGAATTTTGGGGGTCAACCAAAAACAGTGAGCCATTGTCCACTTAGAGAGTGATCCACTCTTCGTACCCTCTGTCCCATGGCCACCCGCTGAGCTGGGCAACATAACTAATGACCACGCCAGAGGTTCATTCGCGAGGGCAAATAGCAATGGAGACCAGGGAAAGGCCTGAGATGTGCCCCTCCAGATTGGGAAGCGATCTGACAGTGAGCTGTTGACCCAGACCATAGGGTTGAAGGTAGAGGGCACCAATGACGCGCCTCATGTACTTCCCTAGACCAACGTGACAGCCTCAAGAAAGGACCTGTACACGGTGTTGAACCCCTCTTCGAAGACCAGAAGTAGCAACGCCACCGGGGGATGGCATGTACTCAGCATGGAGACCGCCACCTGAACCCTACTGATGCAATGTCTCGTGCTGCACCCGGGTGTAAGGCCACATTGATCACAATGAATTAAGTATGGTAAAGCGGGTTGCAGCCGGTTAGCCAGGATTTTAGCGTAAAGATTCATTTTGGTGTTGATTAAAGAAATGGGTCTATACGATGAGCACTTCTCGGGTGAGGAGATGTCCCAGTTTAAGGATGACTACTATGATGGAAGGTCCAATCGAGGAGGGAATGTACCTCTCTCAGCCACCTCCCTACAGAGCTTGAGCAAGAATGGGGTCAACTTAAAACCTCAGATAGAAATGTACAGGAAAGCCGGATGGGGTCAGGTGTCTTGCCGGATGACTTATCAGAGAGGGCAGAGGTAATCTGGTCTTCCGTGATGGGCGCATCCAACTCGTATCCGAGGGAGGAGGGGATAGTAGGCAGCGGAATGTCAGCTAGTAGTGGGTGTTCTGCCTCTCAGGGGGATGAGGTCTGCAGGTGTAAAGATCTTGGTAAAAGGCAGTGGGGTTTTGGAAAGGCATGGACTGTCCATGTCCATCAATTGGGACACAATGCAAGGGACAGTGTCATGGTGGCAAACCATAGGAAAGCTTTCCTGACTAGAAGAGTTGGCGTTCGTGGGAGATGCACCCCTGAGTAAGGGGGAGAAAAGGCATCTAGGTCAGGGTTAAGCACTGCATTGAAGGCGCCACCAGGAACGGAGACGCCCTATGGCAGATTTTCAAGCAAGGCAGTCAACGAGTAGAGTGTCTCCGCAGGTGTTCGATTGAGCAAGTAGACAGAGAGGAAGTTATAGTGGTGGCCTTTAAGTAGGCCCTCCACCACCACATATCACCCTTGGGGTTCTATGAGAGAGTTGGAAACAGTCAAGGGAAATCCCCTGTTAAAACATGATGGCCACTTCTCGGGGCCCTAACTAAAACCCCAACACTTTATCATACCCATATCTTCGAAGGAAGTGACATTGGGTTCCCAGCAAGTGTGTTTTCTGAAGCATGAGAACCGTAGGCTGGGAACGCTTGGCAAATCACAGGGCAGCCGTACATTCGATGTGGTCCAGGAGGCTGTTAACAGTCCAGGACATCACTTTGAATGAGGGCATGGAAAACGGCAGCAATTCAGGACGGTATCAAGGTAAAACATGTCTGGAAGTGTGGGTACCATAGCTTTGGGGTTGGGTCACATGTGTAGTGTAGTGAAGGCGCTGAAAGGGACGGTGGGGGATGTTACCCAAACAAAACAAAAACCAGTACAGCAAACCATTCCCTGAACTCCCCCCAACCATCCCCCATACTTCCACCCATGAAGCATCTGTCACCCAAACTAGACCTCCACGGAGGTAGAGAAAACAAAAGAGGAAGGTATATAGTGAGTGCAGGAAGTTTGACACACCTTCTTAAAGTAGGACACACTGTACTAGAGAAAGTTTGGGTAAGCACAACATAGAGTTACCAAGGAGTATGATTATTCTCTATGGGGAATAGCCAGAAACTCTTTATTCCCCAGGACCTAAAGCATGCCTAGACAGGGCCAGGTTGTGGAGTTCTTCCTTTGGGGGTCTGCATTGGCGAGGTCTCATTCGGTCCTTCATCAGTCCCTGCTGTTCGGTGTGAGGGCTTAGAGTCCGAGGAACACCTCTGGCCATCATCACTTTGATGTTTGTAGGAACTGGTCCACCACTTCTTCTGGGGCTTCGCAGGGGGAGAGGGATGTTATGGTGCCTCGACGCAGCCAGCATTGGGGCCCAAGTGATCCGAGGGAGCATGTTTCTCACTTCTTTCATCAACCCACTCCCAGCCCTAAAAAAAAAACCAAAAAGACCTAGATTTAAAGACGACTTTGAGTTTTGCCAGGAAGAGGAGCATGTATTGGAAATGTAGAGCCCGGAGGTTTTGCTTGACCTCCGTGAAGGAGCGGAAGCTGACCCTGCTATAGTCAATAGCATTATGAATGCATTCTGAAAAAAATTCGAACTGCCCACGGGCTTCCCTGAGGATCGCATCACTATCCTGAAAATTGAGGATCCTGGCAATGAAGGGGTGGGCCAGAATCTCAGGCTGGGGGAAACTGGGTCGGGGATCTATGGGCCTGTCTCTCTACAACCAAGACGAGAGGGCCAACTCCAGGATCCATGAGTAATTGTCCAGGATTATTCCAAGTGAGTTATCTGAATTGATGTGTGGGGTACAGTTCAAGATAGTAAGATGTGGGAGTCGGTCTTTAATGCTAGGAGCTGGGCGGGGAGATCAGAAGGAATTAAGTTTTAAGGGCATTAAGTTTGAGGTGGTTTCGCGTTAGCCAATGTTGTGTTTTAATCAAGGTGTTAATGATGACTCTGTTGACCTCGGGGGATGCGATTTTCATGTAGAGATGAGTGTTGTTTGCATACTTATGAAAGGAGATGTGCGAGAGTTTGAGGATTTCTGTCAAGGGCTCCATGTATAGGTTGAATAGGGTCGGGGAGAGAGTGGAACCTTGGGGACACCAAGCATAACTAGAGTCTGATTGGAAAAAGTGTGGTTGAGTAGGACCTGTTGAGATCTGTTTTGAAGAAATGAAAAGAACCATTTTAACATTGTGCCAGAGACCCATCCTATATTCTAATAGGTTGAGAAGTGTTTCATGATTGACAGTATCAAATGCCGCTGACAGGTCCAGTAGTATTAATAAGCAAGTGTCATTCTGGTCGTGGGAACAGAGAGCATCATCAACAATGTGCACCATGACGGTTTTAGTGCTGTGTCGGGGTCTAAGACTGGATTGACATTGGTCAAGGGGTTGCTAATGCTCAGTGTGATTGCGAAGTTGTAGATGCACACATTTTTCGAGTAGTTTGGCCAAAGTTTGAATGTTAGAGATGGGACAGTAGTTGTTGGGGTCAGACTGGTCAGAGTTTGGTTATTTGTAATGGGAGCTCTTTTTGGCATACTCCTTCAGGGTAGTCGCCAAGGGCCAGAAGTCCCCTTACCTGTTGGATCAAGGTAGAAATCATCTTCTACTAAAGACACCCAACATTAATCCTCGTTGACTTGGGTGACATTTTGAAGATCTTGGTGCCTTTATATTGGTTGCCCAATAGGGTTGGCCATATCCCAGAAAGTCGGCGGCCCCAGAGGGCCCCCCAGAACCCTCAGGCCCCATGGGTGCTGTAGTAAAGTGATGCATTTTAATCTGTAACCTGGCAGGCGGTAGCCCTCTGTCCTTGCCTGTGGTGGGCAACAGGGAGCCAAGATCAGAAGAACTTGGAGAAGTGGAAGCTTTCACCAGACCCGCTTACTGTAAGGCAGCATGAGCATGTGGCAGATGGCAGAAATCCTGTCCCTTTGCCGCATGCATGGTGAAGCGCAGGAAGGTCTTTTTCTAGCCCACTTGCCCTTCGGCAGCACGAGCACCGAGGTCGTATCCAGGGGCAAGAAGGTTCCAAGCTGGATCAGTTGCCTGGGATGTGCCCGCAAACCAAAACCCTCACCCATAAGCCCCTCTCTCCCCCTGCCCACTGGAGGTGCAGGTTCCACTGCGGTATAAGAGTCTTTGGGCCAGAGATGCCACTACCCAGGCAGCCGCCACGTTGGGCTTGTGCACTAGGCTCCAGTCACTCTGTTGGGTATACCAGAGCAGGGCAAGTGCGCGGTGGATCTCCCGGGGTATGAAGGTCCCAGGTACCACCTCTGGGGGGCGGCAGGGGCAGGAGGGCAAGGAACAACCCATTGCTTACCCTAGTCCCAAGGCAGCAACAAAGGTGACACCTTACAAAACTGGAGAGAGCGGAGGGGGTGCCCCCAAACACCCCAGCCCCCCAGGGGAACAATCTCAGCATTGCAGCAGGCTGGCCGCAAATCTGAGTGCTAGGGGACTCCTCCAGCACACAAACAACAGTGTTGCAGTGGGGGGCATTCCCTCCACCACCACACAACATCTGCAGCAGTCTAATGCTCCCCTAGGGCTGGCCAGGTCCCACAAGGGCCTCAAATGTGAACACTGGCTTTGCAATACATGAAAGAGCAGTCCTGGTCTGGAATTGAGGAGGGCCCGGCCACAGCCGCACAGCACCTCTGTAGGCCAGAAAAACTTCATAGCTCTTGCCGAGGCCTACACACAGCACGGAACCCACAGTGAAGCTAAGTTCTTGGTTCCTCACTGATTCCAGCTCTTCTGCATTAGCTGCAGTCTTGGTTGGGGTGTATGGGAGAGTGGCAGAGTGGCAGTAGCTTTGTTCTCTCAGCAGGATCATTGCGGATGGCGCAGGGGGTCAAAAGTGTCTTTAAGCTGCCACTGCCGTCTTGACTGCCGTAGCTACTACCTGTCACCTTTAGGCTTTTTTAACACTTTGCCTGACATTTTCTACTTAAACCTCACTACAGGCTCTAACAACAATTACAATGCATCCTTCATGCCCTTTCACCACAGACAACAATTAAGAACTTATGCTGTTTCAGGCCGTCTTTCACTTATTAAATCAAATAAGCAACACAAACAGGCCACTCGCCTTTTATTACTTTTTAAGCCCTAGCGTATATAACATTACTAAGTGCGCCTTAATTACATTACACGTCCTACCTGCGATAACACTTTATGATAAAAAATAAGATCAATATAGAATAACACTTTGTTGTTCTTCAAGAAAATATTTGCATATTTAATAAATACCACTACAACTCAGAACACACTATCTCTGCTGCAGAGCACTTTTTCTTTCAAATAGATTTGACCTACTTGCATCATCACATCTAACCTACGCCAAGACCTTATCAGTAATATTTCATAACACTCTACCAGGCGTCTTTCTCCAGTCCCTGTCTTTTGCACATGCACTTATATGTCACTCTTTCTATTTGTCGCTCAGGGACTATCTGGCATGTAGGCCATAATGAAAGAAAATTATTGCTTCCATTTTTTATACATACATATGTGTCTGCAGGCTTCTAAAGAATAATTTTGGAACTGGCCCTTTTTACAGGGTTATCCCCAAACTTTTTGCTTCCTCCTCCTATTTTTCTGCCCCCTTTTTGTTAATGTAAAGACTCTGAGCACTTTACCACCGCTGATCAGTGCTAAAGTGCATGTGCTCTCTTTTCTAAACTTGGTATGGTTTGCTTACATCTAATTGCCACATTTAATTTACTTGTTAGTCCCTTGTACAGTGGGATCCCTGTACTCAGAGCCTGTCATTTAAATACTAATAGTGGGCCTGCAGCGCAGCTCGCACCATCCACAGAAGTAGCCTTTCAAACCTGTCTCAGGCCTGCGACCGCAGAGCCTGTATGCGCAGTTTTCTGCTAAAAGGACATGGCATCTAAATTTACTTGCCAGGCCTGGAACTCCCCTTTTACTACATACGTCACCCCTAAGGTAGGCCCTAGCTAGCCCTATGGGCAGGGTGTTGTATATGTAAAAGGTAGGAGTGTTGCCCCTCTCATAGGTTAGGGCATTTCCAATGCAATCCTATTTCTAAGTGGTATTGTCCAATCTATGAGGGGTGGTGTAGGCATGTTTGGTATGGTTGTAATGATAGTGAGAAGTGCTGCTTACTGATGTGGGTGGATTTTATATTACCATTATAAATTTCTCTGTGCTTATGATTCTAGTGTTTTGCAGCTTGCCTCCATTCTGGGGCACAGTGACAGCTGAGCTTTGTGCATACATTTCATACAGCGTGTACACAAGGAGGGTGGAGGTGTCACAAGAGTACATCTGCATATTGAATGGTCTTCCGAGGCTGGGAGAAGTAGAGGCAGGGCACACCTGTCTGACGTCATTGTGGCAATGGGTAAGTCCTCATCGGCGTGCTGAAGTCCGTTCCCTTTTTTCCGCGCCTTTGACGCTAATGTTTTTTTCGTGGCTCTCGAACACTTACTGTTTTGAAGGAGTTGTTGTCGAGTTACAATGTCTCCACTGAAAAAAACGGGCTTTAAGCTTTGTCATGAGTGCGGGGTCGCATGTCGGTTACAGATCCTCATGAGGACTGCTTGTGGTGCGTAAGTTCGGACCACGACGTGGAGGGGTGCGTGTCCTGCCAGCGGAGGAACCCAAAGGCCTTGAAGGAGAGAGAGGCTAAGCCCTTCTTGGCAAAAGCTAAAAAGGAGCATAAGGGTCATCGAAGATCTAAGACGAGGGACTCTTCTTCACATAAGTCCTCGAGTTCGCATATGAAACGGCGCCAACACAATTCTCGAAGCAGTTCTTCCAGGGATCGGTCTCAGTCCCCTCTGAGACAACGCCATACGGCGTGGGAGGTCAGTCCAATGGTCACTCCTCAACCTCAGAGTCCACTGGCTTCTCCGACGCTGTCGTTGATAGAGGTCTTCGAGTCCTCCGGTTCACTTTTCTCCTGTGTCAACTCATGGTCAGGAGTCGGTGGTACAAGCTTCGGATTCGGTTCAAGCACCTCAGGACGAGCCGAGGTTTCCTGCCTTCCCAACTTCGGGAGCGGATCCAGCACCGTTCCTTAATGCTATGTTTAGCATTTTCAACAGAGCTATGGCTTCTGCTGGTGCACCAGCTGGTCCCACGGGTCCATTAGCTTTCACACTGAGTTTGCCGGCGCCGTACAAACAGGCCCCGTTTGTACCATTCTGTTTAGCTGAAGGTGCTGGTTCGACGCCGAAGACGTCGTCGCCACAGATGATGTTGCCGATGTAGTCTATGCCAGCGCTGGATGGGTCCCGATCGGGACGCAGTGTCTCTCCACCCTCTCCTCTGCCGGAGCATCCATCTTCTTTGAAACCGGCGTCGTCGACGTCTGCTACTTCTCTGTCAACGTCGCGGTTGGAGGCCAGACTGAGGTCAAGAAGGAGGGCCTTGAGGCTCTTGGAGGAGCAGGAGTATCGTCAACAGCTGTTGGAGGAAGGAGAGATTCCTGAGCCTATGGGAGAAGTTCAGGGCCTGGACTCTGCAAGTGGCCTAGATACTTCCCCTCAGTGGGATCTTTCATCCCCTGGCGAGCTCACAGAGGAGGCAGCATCTTACCACACCGTGATAAGAAAGGCTGCGGAGTTCTTGGACCTTCCTTTGCCAGCATCGGAGTGGAAGATGAACATATTGACTGAGGTGTTGCATCCTTCCTCTATGTCTTCGGAGCACCTACCCTTACGGAGCCCATTCTAGACATTTGGAGGAAACCTGTCACTACACCAGCGGTTTCAAGGACTGTGGGTAGGAGGTACAGAGTTGTTCCAGGAGATCCACAGTTTTTGTCTCAGCATCCAGCACCTGAGAGCTTGGTAGTGCAAGCCTCTTGTTCTGCCCGGTCTTCACCCGGTTCGTTACCTGCTACTCCATCAGATAGAGAGTCTAAGCGAATGGAGCAAACAGCAAAGAAGGGTTTCTCCTAGTGCAGTATGGCCTTGAAGTCTGTCAGTGCTGTTTGCTGGGGAGGTATATTCATGCCTCAGGATATGCAGGGGCAGTTTGATGAACTCCTGTTGGACACTCAAGCTGCGGCCAAGCAGGTTATGCATTCTGGTTTGGATACGGCAGATTCGGTTGCCAGGGCAATGGGTACTTTGGTGGCGACCAGGAGGCATGCGTGGCTTAGGTCTTCTGGCTTTTCCACAGATGTTCAGACAACCTTGTTGGACCTTTCATTTGATGGCCAGAAGTTCCAAGGCTGACTCAGCTTTGGGGCGTTTTAAAGACCGTAGGGCTACTGCAAAGTCCTTGGGACTCCATGCTTGAGCATCCACATCCTTTAGATCTTTTCAGGGGTTTTGGCTGTGGGTCCTCTTTTCGTGGGAGACCAGAGTCCAGCATACAGCAGCCTGCCAACCCTCTCTATAGGTCTTATAGAGGGTGGGGGAGGGTTAGAACGCAAGGAGCCACTCCACAGCCTTCTGTCTCATCTTCTTTCTCTGGGGGACCCCATCAAGGAAAGCAGCCCTCCTTTTCTCTCCATTGTGCATCATACTTCTCCCGTAGGTGGAAGGCGATTTCATTTTCTCCACGAGTGGGAGTTAATCACATTGGACTCTTGGGTGCTGAATATTGAGGGGAAAGGTTATTCCCTTCCTTTTCAGGAGTTTTCCCCCTCCCCCGTTCCCTCCCCGTCATTTGTTTTGCAAAGATCATCTCCTGTTACTTCAGCAGGAGGTGCAAGTCCTTTTGCTAAAGGGTGCAGTGGAGTTGGTTTCCAGAGCAGGAAAAGGGACAGGAATGCTATTCGAGGTATTTCCTGATTCCCAAGAAGGATGGTCGATTGATGCCTATCCTAGACCCAAGGATTTTAAATTGGTTCCTCAAACAGGAGAAATTCAAAATGCTGACCATAGCACAGGTGCTTCTGACATTGAACAAGGAAGACTGGATGGTGTCTGTCGACTTGCAGGATGCTTATTTTCATATCCCCATTCTGAAGTCGCACAGGAAGTATCTCAATTTTTTTGGTAGGGTCGCAACACTACCAGTTTGCGGTCCTTCCTTTTGGTCTTACTTCCGCACCTCGAGTCTTCACAAAGGTGATGGCGGTGGTTGCAGCGGACTTCAGAAGGAAGGGAGTATCTGTATTCTCTTTATCAATATAAACCAGGGCACACCAACAAGTAGTCCAAAATAGTTCATTCAAGTTGAAAATAACTGGAAGTTCAAAACCACGTAGTTAGTTGCACTGAAGTTTTATTCTTATTAGCAATGAATAGGTCCAAAATACAGCTTACATCTGACACGTGTTTCGTCACATTTACTTTATCAAGGCTAATGCGGAATAAATCATCAGAAAGAACGTCCAGTAGTTCAGGACAAAATGCGTGTTTGTAACAGCTGTGTGCAGCAGTTGTCTATGCCAAATGAAGCAATGATAATCTGTAGAAGACTGTTGCGGTCGAAGATAATTTCAATTTAGATCATTGGGAGTGGTGGCCTTGGTAAGCTTGTTTGTTCGTTGACCGTGCTGTAGTAGCAACCGGTTCACATCGAGAGACAGGTAACTTCTGTATACACCAGAAAAAGCGTTACCAAAGGTAAGTAACTTGTTCGTCTGGACTGCTCTTTTGTGTTGCCCTGCTGCCTAGTGTCTGCTGGGTGGCACAAAGGACCCGTCTGGATTGCTCTTCTGCTTGTTGCCCTGCTGCCAGGTGCTCCCTAACACTGTGCTGTGCCTCCCCCACCCAGGACGAAACTCCATTGGGAGCGAATGCTTGACTGTGGGGGCCTGATGCCTGCTGATGTGCAGAAGGAACTGCTACTCTGCTTCTCCCAATATATGCTGACACCATCACAAATGCACATAAAATGAAACACTCCCATCTGGCACAGGTCATCATAAACCCATTAGCATGAATGCCAAGG
The DNA here is from genome assembly GCF_031143425.1 of Pleurodeles waltl. Classification (NCBI taxonomy): domain Eukaryota; kingdom Metazoa; phylum Chordata; class Amphibia; order Caudata; family Salamandridae; genus Pleurodeles; species Pleurodeles waltl. The sequence continues at coordinate 662,984,190 of NC_090451.1, forward strand.
CATAAGCCTAGATGCACATATAAGAAGCTACAAATCCCTAGTGCATATGTCATGAAACAATACTCTCCTCAACATAGGCCATCATTATTACTAACAATACACATGGCGCAGTAAACATGTTATCTGAGATGCCAAGACATCCTCATGGATGCGCCGAATATGAAAACATTTCCAAATGTCATAAAACACATCACAGGGGAGAAATAATAAGGGCAGAGTAACTGTAGTGAACTACAATGTCTAGAAGTGTCCCCAACATCCTTCCTCTGCATGAAGGGTGCAGCGCTTGCGTTAGAGGATAAACGGCGCACCTACTACGTTGTCGGGGAGACCGCTCCTGATCTCCTTGCATGCAGGCGAAAACAGGGTGGCTGCCCGCAAATATGCTGTGCAGCTAATGAGGATCCGTGCAGTAGGGACGAAGGGGGAAGGGCCCCCCCACCGTCCTCGTTGTCGGGAAGACCTTCCCTGGTCTCCCCACGAAGAAAACGGGTCTCATGCAGCTGCTCGCAGACCTGCGGTGCAGATGCGTCCAGAGGGGTGGTGTGGCTCCCGTGATGCTCCTCTGCCCCTCACGGGTTAAGCCGGCCTCTCAAGGCTGGAACACAGGCCCGGGAGCTGCGGTGATGAACCCGCCCAACATGAAGGAGTGAGCACAGCCTCGCTGAGGAAAACCAGTGGTCCGAGTGAGGGCCTGCTTGTGTCCCCTGGGCACTGAGGAGTGCGCATGTTGTCTGCGCTCCCCCGATCAGCGCTGAGAGGTGGTATGCACGGCACGCTTGCGACCTCCTGAGATAGGGCACACCGGTCTCCTGATTCAAGCTCCCGTCACGCTTCCTTCTTGTGAAGCAAGGCTTCACACATGCTGGGGAAAAACAATGTAGTGGCAGAAAAAAGGAACGCTCAAACAGTTCCTAGCTTGGTACCCACTACTGTCGGACTGATGGCCCACTAGAATCCCACCAACAGCAGTGTGCAATTTTCGGTTACCCTGGAATTGTAAACAACCAGAGAGGAGTGCTGCAAGCCTGTCCCTGGAGAGCACTCAAGGGCACCAGGGGCACATAGTTAACCAAAAGAAAAAGCATGCAACAATGACTTTACACTGGCCGCACATCCAAAAAACTGTTAAATGGGAAAGTATCAACTTAATGGTGCTCTATAACACATCTGTTGCCACCATGTGTGAGCTGGAAAATACCAGTTATTATAAACATTCAATAATAGTGGAGCACTTAGACATATATTGAATCATTAATATAGTACCTAATAGAACCATCCAGAGAAATCTATTCAAATGAATGATAAGTGAGGAGAGAAAGACACTCCAGCATTAAAAAAATGTAGAATCATATGGGTGTCCACATTCATTTGGTCATTATTAACTTTAATAATGATACATTTCTATATATATAAAAAGGCAACATATTGTTCATTAAATCCAAACTTCATATGGTTACATGAGAAACCGACAACAGTTTTCTCTCCTTTGAAAACAAAACATGAATTAGTATTTAGTCAAAATACTGCTTTAATCTATCAATATTCTCTATTTTTGGCAAATTTTTTGGTCATCGGTTATTGCTTTTAATTGAATCACTTTTGTTCACCATTCCGAGATGTGTATAAGACACAATATGCAACATATTTCTGCATATTGAGAGTCCTAATTTGGAAAATATGGGCAAATAAGTGACACTGAGGAGCTTAAATAGTAGATTAAGAAGCAAACGAGTCACAAACCATAAAATTGGCTCACATGGCATGTGTGGACATAGAGTTTGTGTGTTGCACAGCTCAAAAATGAAGGTGGGATATCACATAAAATCTTTCGATATTAGTTTACAAAGTTGGAATCCAATAAATCAGATTTTGGAGTATTGTAGGAACAGAATATAAGGTATGGTTGGGGGGCGGAGCTAGCCTGCCGGCAAGATGGCCATCACATCGTGAGGCTCTGCCGGAATTAGGGCTGTAATTTTCTATTTCTCCTGTCTTGGCTTTATATCTGCTGCGGGTGCTCCCGTGAGGGGGAGACGTGGAGCGGGCTGAGCCGAGGGTGGGCCTGCAGAGGAGGCCTGCCCGGCTGTGTGGGGCTGCCACTCGCCGGCGCGGGCGGCCGGAGGAGGTCTTCGGATTCCGCTGGTGCAGGACGCGTGATGAGCGATTCCCGGGGGGGGGTCCCTCGGCCGTCGCATTGGGCCGCGGACCCCCCCGAGTGTGCTTCGGCCGGCCCCGGGCTCTGAGTCTGCGGCCTGGTGGTGGAGGCCGCGTGGCTGTGGAGCCTAGTCGAGGTTCCGGCACGGCTTGGAGTGGGGCGTGGCTGCCACCGCGCGCCGCTGCTGGAGGAGGTGGCTGGCGGGGAGGCCCCGCGGAGAAGGAGTGAGCAGTGAGTGGGGGCTGGGGAGATCTTCGGCGGTCGTTTTCGTGCCGCGCCCCCCCCCCCCCCCCCCCCCTCTTTTTGAGATACTGCTTGGTTGTCCCGGGATTGGGGGGCATGGCTCAGTGGTGGCTGGGCCTGCCTCCTCTTGCGGCCGCCCGGGTGGGCTGCTGTGCTGGCTCGGTGGCGGCGGTGGGGGCCCCTAGTTCGTGTCTGGGTGCGGGGGCCCTGGTCGATAGCTGATTTGGGCCGGGTGGGGCCTTTTGAAATATCTAGTGCTGCACTGGCCTTTTTTGGAATTTTTTGAGGCTTTGTGGCATGGTACTGCGTGAGTCCTTGGATGGTGGTGCAGGCGGAAGTGACCGGCGACCTGATGATAGAGATGGTTGCGTGATGGAGCCCCGGGTTGACCCTCGACGCCTCTGTGGAGCTTATTAAGTGTTTTGTGGCTCTCTGGAATTTACCTGATTTTGGCCAGCGCTGGTTGGCTGGAGGTGGTTGGAGTTCTCTGCTTGGGGCCCTGTCTGAGCCTTGCACTATTGGTTTGATCTGTATGGCCCCTGGTTCTCGGGGGTTTGCTGGCGGCTGGCTCCCCAGTGCTGTGCGGTATGGGCAAGGCGGAGCAGCGGCAGGCGAAGCTCTCTTTTGATGGAGGCAGACGGAAGGGGGGCACCCCGGGGCCCCCGGCTGGAGAGGCGCAGATGGAGGAAGGGTCTTTGGATACTTCGGTTCGGTCCATGTTTCTGGATCTCAAGAGTAGCTTGGCGGGGATTGACGCCAAGCTGGACCATTTGACAGAGCAGATGGACCGTATCCGTGCCCGGGTGGATGAGCATGATTCCTGTTTAGAGCAACTTGAACCGCGCACATCGGAGCTGGAGGACAAGGGACATGGGGGGAGAGAGCTTCTGTTGCAGATGGAGCGTGTCCTGGAGGTTATCAGGAATAAGAATGAGGATTTGGAGGCGTGTTCTCGGCGTAACAATGTTAGGATGCTTGGTTTACTCGAGACTACAGCCATGGGTAGAATGGAGGACTTCATGGACAAGCTGCTTGCTGATTTGTTCCCGGGCGAGTTGTCTCGCATGCTGGTGGTGGAGGGCTCATCGATCGTTGGGCCCTCGGCCGCCCCCTGGGGCCCCTCACGTCCTGTTATTTTTTGCCTCTTAAACTACCGCAACCGTGATACGGTGCTGCGCCTGGCCCGGGAACGCCGCCCAGTGCTATATGGTAACCTGGAGTTATCTTTTTTTCCTGATTATACTCCGACTGTGCAGGCGGCACGCAAGGCCTTTGCCTGTGAAACGCTCATTGAGCTTGACAGCGGCTCGCTTTTCGCTTATCTACCCGGCGAAACTTCGGATTCAGCATGGTGGCACTCTGCTGACCCGATATTAGCGGCCAAGTTTGTTAAAACGCTGCCACGGCGCTCTGCGTCTGATGGGGCTGGAGATACTGGACCAGAGCGGGCGACTCTCAGCGACACTGATTGACTGCCTCTGTGTTAAGGCGTTGTTGGAACTGAGCTCCTGCCTGGAGTGCTTGTTGTATTGGACTTAAGATCCTTTTTTGAGGCCGCTAAGTCTGCTTCTTGTTTGTTCTGTTAGGCCCTTCGTCCTCTCTGGATTGTCAGATTTCGGATGGTCTGGATGGCTAGCTCTCGACCCTTGGATGAGTCCTTTCTCTATGTTGTGGGCCCCTTTCTGTTCTTATTGGGGGTTGGGTGGGGGTGTCTTTGCTTGGACCCGGTTGGGGGGTCGGTGTGGGTGTGGGGTGGTGAGGTTTTTGGTTGGGTGTTTCACTGTTGAGTGGAAATATTGTTCTTGTCTTCTTGGAGTGAATGAGTTTAGCACGAGGCGACGAGTGGCACGTTGGTGGGGCATAGGGTGTGATTGTTCGTTTATGGTATGGATTGATGGCGACAGTTAACTGTGTTACGTGGAATGTGCGTGGCCTGAATGATCAGCGTAAGGTACGACTCATGTCTGCTTATCTTCAGCGTCACTATATTGATATATGTATGCTGCAGGAGACGCACTTGGATGGCTCCTCGATGCATCGGCTGCGGGCTGGGTGGATTGGTGAATGTCATGGGGTGGGGTTTCCGTACTATGCTAGAGGATTGGCGATTCTGATACGTAAGGGGCTGCAGTGGCGTACTCATCGTGTAATTGTGGATCCAGAGGGGCGTTATGTGTTGATGAATGGCACCCTGTTGGATCAACCCTGTCGGCTGGTGTCTGTGTATGGCCCGAATGTTGATGATCCTGGTTTTTTTCTATGAGCCGTGGCGCCTGATTGAATCACTGGGGCATGGATCTGTGATCTGGGGGGCGATTTCAATGTTGTTCTGGATCCTAAGCGGGATCGGGAGAGTGCGGCTAGACCTCGGCATTCAGCTGCTGCTGCGGCGTTGCAGACTGTCATGTGTGATGGTGCCCTGGTTGATTTATGGAGGGTGAAACATGGGGATGAGAGAGAGGGCACCTGCGTTAATTATGTTCATAGCAGCTGGTCACGCTTAGATCGATGGTTGGGCACTCAAGATGTTGAGATGTGGACGCAGTCGGTGGATCATCTGGCTCGGACCCTCTCGGACCACTCCCCGGTCCTACTGCGGCTTTCCATAGTTGGAGCCCCGAGTGCCGTGTTTGCCTGGCGCTTACCGCGTGGGGCGCTCCGGGACGAGGCATTTCAAGGAGAGATTCGTGAGGCCATTATGAATTTCTTTGCTGAGAATCGCGGGTCGGTTGTCTCGGCGGGAACGCTCTGGGAAGCCTTTAAAGTGGTCATTCCGGGAGAGTGTCTTGCTAAGCAGCATGGGGTGCTCCGCATGCTGCGGAGGGAATTGGCCGAGCTGGAGGGGTGGATATCATATATTAGAGATGAAATTGGTGACGGACTGGGCGAGTGAAACGGTGGCGGCTCTGTATGATGCGGTTTCTAGATATGAGGAGGCGCGCAACGGGAAGTTTGTTTTCTGGGTAAATATGCCAGAGCCCAGCGTTATGGGGAAGGGGACAGGGCCGGTCGGACACTGGCGAATCTGCTGCGCAAGCCTTGGGCGAGTGGATATGTAACTGGCATCGATGGGCAAGGGGGAGCGGGTACTGGGCACTGAAGGTGTAATGCAGGTTTTTGCCCGCTATTTTGCGGATCTATATTCTTCTCCCTCTGAGTGTAATCTTGATGCGGCACAGGCTTATTTTTCAGAGATCAGTTTGCTTTGGTTTGAGGACGCTCACAGGGCCTATTTTGATGAGCCTTTCTCAGTGGAGGAGGTCAAGGCAGTTATCAGCGGGCTGCCTGGTGAGGAGGCCCCTGGTTTGGATGGCCTAACCCCTGCCTTTTATAAGGAGTACGCTGATATTCTAGCTCCTTATCTGTTAGAGGTTTATGCTGAGGCCCTGGTGACAGGGTCTCTTCCTGCGTCCTTGAGGGAAGCGTTGATTGTTACGATTCTCAAACCTGGCAAGGACCCGTACAGCTGTGACTCGTACCGTCCACTGTCTATGATCAATGTGGATAACAAAATACTTGCTAAGTTGTTGGCGCTGCGGTTGCAGCCCTTGATGGCGCGTTTGGTGCTCCTGGACCAGTCTGGCTTTGTGCCGGAGCATTGATGATGCCCAATCTTCGCAACTTTTTCGCGGTGCTGAGTGGCCTTGCGGCGGGTGACAAGGCTGCTGCTGTGTTTTTGGATGCGACAAAGGCGTTTGATTCTTTGGGCTGGCCCTATCTGTTTGCGCTCTTGGGCAGGGTGGGCATGAGTGCCAGTTTTATTAAATTGATCCGCTTGTTGTATTCGGGCCCAGTTGCGCGCTTGAGGTTGTATCTCTGAGCCCTTCCCTGTGGCCCGGGGGACCCGTCAGGGATGCCCTTTGTCTCCGCTTCTATCTGCTATCGCCATTTAGCCGCTCGCGGCTTATCTGCGGCAGCATCACAATCATAGGGGTCTGCAATTTCGGCAGCGATTGATTTTAATCTCTTATGCGGATGATATTGCGCTGTATGTGCGGAAGCCGGGTGTGAATATGGGTGTTCTGTTGACTGAGGTTGTTCACTTTGGCGGCTTCTCAGGCATTACAATGAATTGGTCTAAGTCGGTGGTGCTTCCCCTTACTAGCGGTACAGCACGCTGCTCGTCGCAGTATCCAGTTGTATGGGCGGAGGGTCCGGTTCGGTACTTAGGAGTGTGGCTCAGCTGTGATGTAGAGACTTTGTGGCTTGCCAATTATGGCAGACTGATGGCCTGGTTGGATGATAGACTGGAGGTATGGCGCGCGCGTTGCCGCTTTCGCTCAGTGGGCGCATTGGCATTTCTAAAATGGTTGTTCTGCCCAAGTTTTTGTATCTTTTCGTTAACCTGCCGCTGGTGCTTACGGTGGATTTTCTTAAGAGGCTTCGATCCGCTTTGGTGCGATTGGTCTGGGCGGGCGCGCAGCCTAGGATTGCGTGGGAGAAGCTGAAGCTGCCGTTTGAAATGGGGGGGCCTTGCTGCCCCGGATCTGGAACTTTATTATTATTGCGCGCAGGCCCACTTTGCGTATTTCTGGATTCATCCTATCCGGTATTTACCTCATGTTGCGCCTGAGAGTGATCTGGTCTGGCCGGATCGGCTGCCGAGAGTTCTTGGATGTCTGTCTCGGACTCGTGCGAGAGGGATAGATACTGTGGCGTGCACTTCCAGGGCTTGGGCGGCTCTGGGGCGTAGATCTGGGACGGGGCTGCTTTTTGCCCCTGCGATGCCTGTGCTGGACGTAGCGGATGCCTCTTGATGCTTGCCTGCGTGAGTTCCTTGAAGTATCTGAGCTGTCGTTGCTGGGAGCTTGGTTCGTGAATTAAGGTTTGTTTGTTGGATCCAGAAGAGGCGATGCGGGCGGGAGCTGACAACCCGCTGCATAGGTTATATTTGCTGCGGGTTTATGCAATGCTTTGTGCGTGGTATCCTGGTCTCCCGGCTGTGCCTGAGACTTGTCGAGCGCTGAAGTTGTTATGGCGTGCGCAGTCTTCTCTGAGGCTTATTACTCGATTGTATGGGTGCATGCAGGAGCTGCAGAGGGCAGTGGTGGTGGATGCTAAGACTAAGTGGGAGCAGGATGTTGGGGAGGAGGAAATGTGGCGGAGCTGCTGTGCGTATATGCAAATGTTGTCGCCTAATTATAGGCTGCGGTTCATCCACTTTAAATTCCTACATCGGTTATATTACACCCCTCGTAGCTTATGTGCTATGGGTCTGCGGGCTGATGCACATTGCGAGCGTTGTCATGCCCTGGACGCTGACTTCTTGCATTTAGCGTGGAATTGTGCCGAGGTGCGTGCCATTTGGGAGGAAGTGATGCGTGACATTGCTGGAATGACGGGCCTGATTATGCCTCTCTCTCCTGTGATGGCGTTGCTTGGCCTACTGGATGCGGTGCCACCGGCATGTAGGCGGCTGGTGGGCATGCTGCTTCTTCTGGCAAAGCGAAGGGTGGCGATGTGTTGGGGGCGGGGTAGGGCGCCACGTAGAGCTGACTGGCTGCGGGATGCTGCGTTCTGTCAGGAAAAGTTGTCAATTCTCTGGGAGCTGGCCCCTGCGAGTTCTCGCCCTAAAGATATTTGGTCACCTTTCCGCATTTTTTTGGACTCTCAGGATTGAAATGAATGTGAGGATGTTTTTTGGGTCACGTTACATTATGACATTGATCGGATTGGTTGAGATGCTCTGTGTGCCATGTATGTAGGTCTGATAATGGTCCCTTGCTATACGTGCCTGCTCTGCTGCCATTGCTTTGTTGGTTGGTTTGTGTTGGCTATGTTTGCGCCCATGTGAATACTCACGGGATTTATTCTTGTGGTGTGCTTCTTCTGGTGGTCACGCTGGATGGTCGGGAGGCTGCTGACTTCGGTCATGTTTCATTCGTTGAGATGTTTGATCATCGCGTTTTGCCTCTAATCCTTACATGCGTTATATTTGGTACACTGCTGTATCTCCCTTGTTTGTTTTATGATTTGCGGGGCGGTTATGGTATTATAATGTATATTTTGCATAAATAAAAAATAAAAAATGTTTTTTTAAAAGGTATGGTTAGTATCCTTTTTGGCATGGGATCTTGTGAGAATTTTTCATCTCCGATTCCTAATCTTTACCAACAAAGCATGCTTCACTGATGGGTTGTTTTGCATCAACTAACTTTCTTTGAATGTATGGCTGTTGTACTATACTCACATTTCAGTTCTTTTCACATATATTTGGCACTATAATTCTCGGATAAATGATTTTTCTAAACTGACAATGTGGTATACTGGATCATAAGGCATCTTTGACAGTTGTTAATTTATCACATACTAACTTGTGGGTTGTCAACATGGGTGAGTCAACAGATATATGGTATAGATGACAAAATATTTTCTCTTTTTGTTGTCAACATCCTGTCAGCCTTGATAAAGTCCCGGATTGGGACGAAACACGTGTCGGCTAAAACATCTCATGGGCTGAAGCTTATTACCATCAATTGAAGACCTATAAAGATTGGAAATTTGGACAAATATTACATGAACTGAATTCACTCCTATTGGTCGATGCCTTACAAAGATTGGACATTTTGAGTTTCACTGTTGAATGGAACCCTAGCCTTTTGTTGTGTTTTCAAAGGAGAGAAAACTGTTGTCGGTTTCTCATGTAACCATATGAAGTTTGGATTTAATGAACAATATGTTTCCTTTTTCTATATATAGAAATATATCATTATTAAAGTTAATAATGACCAAATGAATGTGGACACCCTTAGGATTCTGCTTTTTTATGCTTGATTTTATATCTCTCCTCACTTATCATTCATTTGAATAGATTTCTCTGGATGGTTCTATTAGGTACTATACTAATGATTCTATATATGTCTAAGTGCTCCACTAATATTGAATGTTTATAATAACTGGTATTTTCCAGCTCACACATGGTGGCAACAGATGTGTTATAGTGTTATTGAGCACCATTAAGTTGATACTTTCCCATTTAACAGTTTTTTTGGGGGATGTGCGGCCAGTGTAAAGTCATTGTTGCATGCTTTTTCATTTGGTTAACTACGTACCCCTGGTGCCCTTGAGTGCTCTCTAGGGACAGGCTTGCAGCACTCCTCTCTGGTTGTTTACAATTCCAGGGTAACCGAAAATTGCACCTGCACACTGCTGTTGGTGGGATTCTAGTGGGCCATCAGTCCGACAGTAGTGGGTACCAAGCTAGGAACTGTTTGAGCGATCCTTTTTTCTGCCACTACATTGTTTTTCCCCAGCATGTGTGAAGCCTTGCTTCACAAGAAGGAAGCGTGAGGGGAGCTTGAATCAGGAGACCGGTGTGCCCTATCTCAGGAGGTCGCAAGCGTACCGTGCCTACCACCTCTCGGCGCTGATCGGGGGAGCGCAGACAACATGCGCACTCCTCAGTGCCCAGGGGACACAAGCAGGCCCTCACTCGGACCACTGGTTTTCCTCAGCGAGGCTGTGCTCACTCCTTCATGTTGGGCGGGTTCACCACCGCAGCTCCCGGGCCTGTGTTCCATCCTGGAGAGGCCGGCTTAACCTGTGAGGGGCAGAGGAGCATCACGGTCCTCCAGTGAGGCCCCGTAGATTACCTCTGGAGCTGGTGCCCCAGAGGGAGCCACACCGCCCCTCTGGACGCATCTGCACCGCAGGTCTGCGAGCAGCTGCATGAGACCTGTTTTCTTCGTGGGGAGACCAAGGAAGGTCTTCCCGACAACGAGGACGGAGGGGGGCCCTTCCCCCTTCATCCCTACCGCACGGATCCTCATTAGCTGCACAGCATATTTGCAGGCAGCCACCCTGTTTTCGCCTGCATGCAAGGAGATCAGGAGCGGTCTCGCCGACAACGTAGTAGGTGTGCCGTTTATCCTCTAACGCAAGCGCTCACCCTTCATGCAGAGGAAGGCTGTTGGGGACACTTCTAGACATTGTAGTTCACTACAGTTACTCTGCCCTTATTATTTCTCCCCTGTGATGTGTTTGATGACATTTGGAAATGTTTTTATATTCGGCGCATCCATGAGGATGTCTTGGCATCTCAGATAACATGTTTACTGCGCCATGTGTATTGTTAGTAATAATGATGGTCTATGTTGAGGAGAGTATTGTTTCATGACATATGCACTAGGGATTTGTAGCTTCTTATATGTGCATCTAGGCTTATGCCTTGGCATTCAGGCTAATGTGTTTATGATGACCTGTGCCAGATGGGAGTGTTTCATTTTATGTGCATTCATGATGGTGTCTTGGCAGTTCTGATATTTATTTTTTCTGACATTTGCCTTTTTTGGTGATAATGACAACCTGGCTACTGTCTGTGTTGCAGAATACCAATAACCTGTATGTTTACCTGACTACTGCTTATTTTCGCAGAGTACTAGTAACCTGTGTGATGTTCTGACAGCAGCTTGTGTAGCAGGGTATTATTGATACATGTTGTGTTTGGTCTAGGGATGTCTTATGCAATACAGTTTATTTTTGTATAACTTGTGTTTCCTTTGTGGTGCATTTATTGTGTCACGTGCGTTTGGGTGTGTGGTGCAAACGCTTTACACATTGCCTCTGGGATAAGCCTGACTGCTCGTGCCAAGCTACAAATGGGGTGAGCAGGGGTTATCTTGGGTGTGTAACTCCCGTGCCCTGACTAGAGCGGTGGGTTCTGCCTGGCTGAGGTGCATACCCCAGCCAACCAGGAACTCAATTTCTAACAATAATCATACACCAAAATTCATAAAAACATGATGAGCCATAGAGAATAACAAATCAATTGCAAAATCAAAATATTCCAGCTTCCACATTGTAGTTAATTCATATCCAGTTTCATGTTATATTGCATAATACATATTTCCAGTCAGCTACTAATGTCCTTAATTCGGACTACTCATGTAATGCAGCTCCTTCAGACACCTCTTGCCTACAGATATTTCACTTCCCCACAAATGTCTCAGTATTTACGCATAGCACCAGTTATTTGGGCATAGACGTTCCTTGAGCTGAATTGATTTCATTTTACGCTCCCAACAATACAATGATGGCAGTGTGGTCGTTCTCCATTGCTGCAAGATCAATGATTTCGCAATTAAGAACGCAATGAAAAAGAACTGGTTTGATTGCATTGATAAGTCTAGACAGGTAGGAATTCTAAACAAGGCCCCCAATGGGTCTGGAACTAAGAGCACCTGAAGTTGTTTGATCCACTGGAACAACTTTTCCCAAAAAACAGTTAAGACAGAACAAAGGAAGCAGACATGTAGCCAGTCTCCCACACCAGGATGGCATCTAAAGCATTCCCATGGAAGTGAGGGTAACATCTTGTTGACCCGAAGGGTGTATAATAAAACATCAATTTGGAGAAAATAAACTATTCTCTTTAAGTTGGCACCCCTTATGGCTTTATTGGAAAATATATTATACTGCTTCCAAAGCTGGTGATCTGTTCTACAGCCCGTAGATGTTGTAATCCTATTAAAAGCCAATGGAAGGATTTTTTTTTTTTTTTTCCCTGAAGCTCTTGCTGGAGGATACAATACCAGTTCCCCACCCCTAACTGGCTCCGCACAAAGAGAGCTTGTGTGATTGTGGAAGCAAGTGCCTCGGTTGATTTGTGGGTTAATGAAAGCATTGAGTGGGTGTAATGGGAGATCTGAAAAAAGGAAAAGATTAAAGAATCTGGAATAGCAGAATTATTGGTCTTCATTTGCTCCCAAGTTTTAAAATTACTTGCTAATATAAAATCATCAAACTTGATAAACCCCAGAATCGCCCAATCTGCTATAATTTTCAGAGGCATCTGGAGACCAAATGCCTCAGACTCCCAAAATAGGATTGAAGGCTGACATTGAATAAAATGATAAACCTGTTGGAGTTCAGCACCCCAAGACCATAGAGAATGAGGGAGTTTATACCTAGTACATTTCGGGAGCCTTGGAATTTTGAGAAAATGAGACAATTTGAGGTTATCCTTGCACAACATCTGCTTAAAATAAAAGTTGCTGCCTGATTGGGCTGGTCTGGCGGTACTAGCAGTCCAATCTAGAAACACAGCCTGATATTTCTTTAAATGAGGTAAAGCTAGACCACCATCTTCAATAGTCAACTGTAGTGACTCCAGCTTGGTATAAGGCTTTTTATTGGCTCAGGTAAATTGACGGAGCATCTGATTGACTTCCTTAAAGAAATTTTGGGGAACTTTGATCATTACGTTTGTAAAAACAATGGAACTATCATCATTTTGACCAACGCAGTATGACTAATTACAGTCATGGGAATTTTTGCCAATTGTTTAAGAAAGCTTGGGCTTTCTTAAGGGTGGAGACATAATTGAGCAGGTAGAGATGGGTCATATTCTGAGAAACATAAATACACAGATACTTGATGGGGTGTGAAGCCCGGAAATTGGCTGCATCTCAAGCGGCAATTCTTGGTATGATTGGCCCTATAACATCCCAGGTCAGAAAACGCCTTACTCTTATTAAAGGCTAACACAATATTCTGGGATTCTGATGCAAGATACAATATCATATCATCTGCAAGTAGTTTAAATTTAGTGGCTCCTGCCAGGGGGACCTTAACACATGCATCTTGTCTCAAAGCAGCAGCTAAGGGTTCAATAAATAGCGCAAAAAGAACTGGGGATAAAGGACATCCCTGGTAAGTCCTGTGGCATATAGCTACATTACCAGCTATTTGTGAATTGTCTAAAACCCTGTCCTCTGCCCCTTGGTAAAGATTTAAGAGTAGCTTCACACATTCATGAGGCAACTTTAACCTATGCAGAATTGAAAAAAGAACCTCCCTTTGCACAAGGTCGAAAACTTTCTCAGCATCAAGCATAAGTATTGCAGCCTTGATTTTATTTTTTGAAAAATAGTATTTTGCCTGGAGCAAAAGGTTAGTATTAGTGAAGATAGTCCTCCCTGCAAAATCCCAAACTGGTCGCCATGACCGAGGCCCTGAACTAGGGGATTGATTTGGGCAGCCCAGATTTTCATAAATAACCTGTAATCATTATTAAGGAAGCTAATCGGACGATAGGAATTGGGTTTTTCCCCGGGCTCGCCCTTCTTGAGGAAACTATGGCCGCCCTAGAAAAGGAACTGGGAACTTCCTGACCCACAAGTATTGCACTGAATAGTGAAACTAGGGTCTCAGCAATCTGTTCTGTAAGAGCCTTATATAAATCTGCAGGGAGTCCGTCTTCACCCAAGCTTCCCCATTAGGATATGTTTTTATGGCCTCAATTACTTCGGGTACCCTAATTGGCAGTAATAGAGATGCCTGAAGCTCATCACTGAGGCTGGGTAGAGTGCCAGATCTAAATGTTATTCTATGTGGTGCTCATGAACTGCTACTGGTGTAAAGTTTGGTATAATGTGCTGCAAAAACATTACCTATTTCTTTAAGCCAGTTGATAATAAGCCCCTGGGCCTCGTCAAATAAGGCGTTGTTGGTTGATACATTTTCTCTTTTTTTCACAGACTAAGCCAAACCCCCTCCCCCCGCATGCTCGTTTTCATCTTAATACTGTTGAAAGTACATGCTTTATTTATCTACCTCTTGGGATAAAAAATGCTCTCGTAGGTTGGGCCTGGCTTCCTGGATTCGGGCCCCTGAGACTTGATCATATAGAACCTGGTGGCCATGCATGGCTTGATCAAGCTCTTGCTGGAGCATAGCTGTCATTTCTTTCCTTGGCTAATTTAGTTGTGCTTTATAGGAAATGGCTTCCCCTCTAATGAACGCCTTACATGACTCCCATATTGCAAAGATTGAAGCTGATCCAGCCTTTCTGGCCAGAAGCTCCGTAACCAATAGCCTTAATGCTGCGATCCAGCCCTCATCCGTCAGTAAGAATTTACCTAGAGACCACCTGGGCCGCTCGATCTGTCGTGCTGGCAAAGACCACTAGACCACCGTAACCAAATGGTCTCAAAAGGGGTTAGATGGTATGCTACAGCCGTCCCTATTCCACTAGTGTGAAACTAGGAAAAGTTGATCATGGAGGATGAATTAAACCTTTTAGAAAAACGAGTAGATTCTTGGGCCTGTGGGTGATCAAGTCTCCATGGGTTCGGAAGAGCTAAATCATGAATACATTTGCCAGAAAACGTTTGGCTCTTGGTTTGTTTTAAGACCTTTATTTTACAAGCTTTGTAGAGCGTTTTAGCTTGTATTATATCAAAATTACCTCTGAATAGCAAAAGGCTGGGAAACGTGATCAAAAGATTGTAAAGTCCCTGCAAGGCGAAAGTCTGATCCTCTATAGGGCCATAAAAACTTGTAAAATGAACATATTTGGTCACTTTTTTAAAACTGACCACTATCCATCTGGCCTGGGGGGTCACAGAATACCTGATGGACTTCTACTTGAAATTCATGGGTTAACAGCACCGCAACCCCCCATTATTGCCTCACTGGCTGATGCGAGAAAGAAGTAAGAAATAAAACCAGGAGTTCTTGGGGGATTTACCTGCTGTTTAAAATATGTTTCCCGAAATAGGATTACCTAGACTTGAGAGGACCTTAACCACTGAAGTATAGCTCTATACTTACTTGAATTATTGAGCCCATTTGCGTAACATGAGGTAACCTTGAAAGCTCTACAGAACATCAGATTAGACACTTTATCCAACTGACCCACTATCATTTTGTGAGCCTATTAGTAGCCACACGATTGGAAGATCCTCTCCTACTGAACCTGACCCAGAAGCTGGAAGACCTACTTGAAGACACCACAGAACATAAGAGTAATAACTGTGTCCTCCCACCTGCAGTTGGTCTCCCAACCTAATCCAGATCACACCCAAGGAGGCCCTTACATCATAGCATCGCCACCCAACAAAACACCTCCCACCCCAGCATCTCTCCACTCACCACCCACCCAAACCCCTAAGCTGGAGTACACTGACACAGCACTCCTAGAACCTACGTCCCAGAGGAAATAACAGATAGGCTGCGGAAAAAACAAAATTCACAAAGAAAGCATTATGTTGCACACACTGTGATTCTCCCCCCCCCCCCCCCCCCCCAACCCCTCCTCACCCCAGCATACATCACCTTAGTCACAGTGGATGTTGCTTCATAATCTTCAGGTATTCCTACAAACCTTAGGTTCGAGCGTCTGGATCGGTTTTCCCCTTTGTCAAGTTTTAGTGGAAGCCTGTATCTGTGATGTGTTGGTTTCACGCTTGTTGTTCGCATCTTCCAGATCATAAACCCTCTGCTTTGCATGAGAAACATGAGAAGAAAGATGTACCATGCTAACCTTTATGTATGCCAGCTAATGGTTAGTCCTTCTGTGAGCCTCTTCCTGTGAGATTTTCAAATCACATAGCTGCTAGAGATTCTGAGTAAGCATGTTTTTGACTGATGGCTTCTCCAGTAGATTTCCCAGTGACTTAGAGGAAATAGAAATCACAGGCTTCTCTACTGAAGCGAAAGACGAGTCTGCGGAGGCCCGCATATGGTTAATTTTGCTATCCAACACCGAACCAGGGGAGGAATGCGACAGGTCCCTCTCTGAAGGGTTGCCTGATTCTGCACTTGTGATTGACGAATTGCTTGATAAGCCCTGGGATACGTATATAATCCTTACTTTCTCAGCCCCTTTAGAATTGCTCATTGAAAACCAGGGATATGTGGGCTTCTCTTTTGAATGTTTAGCAGTGAGAGTGGAAGGCAAAAGGAGATCAGTAGTAGCACCAGAGAATCTTTCCTGATCACTGGGGATGCAGATTCTCTGCTCCATAGCCGTAGATAGTAAAAATGCTCCTAAGGTATGTGGCATCACTGACTCTTGTCTTGACATACTAGGGCTGGTAGGAACAGACCCATAGGGGTTGCTTGAAGAATCACATTTTCATGTAGCCCCTCTGATTCCCTTAAAGAGGCCTCTAAGTGACCTTGGGCGTATTTCTTGATGCTTTATAGTGAACTCAACAAGACAAAGCCCCCTCTAAAGGAGTTGTGGCAAGGCTGTGCGGATATGAGGAAAGAAGTGGAGGAGGCGTGGTGCACTTGAATATCTGCTAGCTGTTTCTCTTGAACAGTGCACTTAAAAAAAAAAAACAGCAGGAATACTAGTCTCAAAAAGTACTTTAAAACCAACTTTAGCTGTGTGCACTATAGCGGCTGCTAGATGATAACAAGCCCTTTCGCACTCTGGTAGACGTTGGGTGGTCACCGGTGTCAAAACATGCAGCGTCTACATTACTCCCCTCTGGTGCCGATAGCTTGTTTCGTGCAGCTTGCATGATTGACACACAAGTCGATCCCCTTGCGCCAACATACTCCATTGAGCTGGAACTTAAGGTGAGCACGTATGGTGAGCACGCTTGCGGGTACCTCCTTTTTGTGTGTAGTCCTTTTGAAAATTCGCTCACAGCTTGGCACTCTAAAGCACTTCCACTCCTGTTCGGTTCGACCAGACGAGCGCTCAAAGCTATGTGGTTCCTAGCAGCTTCAAATGCTGCGAACGTCACTTTGAGCTGCACACACACCGGCCACATGGCTTCCTAGTTCCTTCGTCCAATGTTTAAGCAGGACATAACACTGTAATTTCCTCTATCTCTATGCCACTGTAATCTGTGCCACTTTATGCCGCTGCACTCTACAGTACTCTCCCCTCTGCACTTTCCACCGGTGAACTCTGCGCCACTCTACTCTGCTCCACTGCACTCTATACCACTGGACCACTAATAAGCCACTGTACTCTACTCCACTCTAATCCACTGTGCACCACTGCGCTCTACACCTCTGTACTCTACTCTGCACTACTGTATTATATTGCCAGTGCACGCTGCTTTACTGTGATCCACTGCACTCTTCGTCACTGCACTCTAACCACTCCAGTCTAGACCAGAGCACTCTGTGCTACGCCAATCTTCACCACTATACAGGAGTCTACTCAAAACTAATGCACTCTACATCACTGCACTCTATGCCAACTACTCCGCACCACTGCACTTTATGCCACTATACTGTGGTTTATAGCACTCTACACCGCTGCACTCTACGCCACTCTACACCATTTCACTCTGTCACTGCACGCTACTCCACTCTGTCCTACTCTGCACCACTGTACTGTATGCCACTGCTCTCTACAGCACTCTACTCTGCAACACTCTATGCCACTGCAGTCTACACCACTGCACTTTAAGACACACTACTCTGCATGACTGCAGTCTACACTGAATTCTGCACTCGATGCCACTGCATTCTACTTTACACTACTCATCTCAATGCCAATGCCGTCTACACTACTACACTCTACACCACTGCACTCCACGAGACTCTACGCTATACCTCTGCAGTCTATCCTGCACCACTCCACTTTACCCTGCACAACTTCACTCTAAACTGAAACAACCTACTGTATGCCACTCTACTCCACACTGCGCCACCCCGTCCTGCATCACTCCACACTACACCATTGCACTCTACGCCACTCTACTCTACACCACTACACTACAACACTCT
Source organism: Pleurodeles waltl (assembly GCF_031143425.1). NCBI lineage: Eukaryota > Metazoa > Chordata > Amphibia > Caudata > Salamandridae > Pleurodeles > Pleurodeles waltl. Next base: position 663,002,068 of record NC_090451.1, read on the forward strand.
ATGCCAATGCACTCTACTCCACTTTACTCAAAGCCAGTGCACTGTGTGCCACTCTACTCTGCACCACTGTACTTTATGCCACTTCACTGTATGCCACTCTACTCCACTTTACAACTCTATACCCTATGACTCTCTACGCCATGAAACTCTGCTTGTCTATGACATTCTACTCCATTCTATGGCACTACTCCCCTCTACGCAACTCCCTCAACACCATTCCATGCTACTTTACTTCCCTCTATTCTGTGACACACTATTCCAGGCCACTCCAGTACTCCACTCTATGCCATTCCATGCCACTCTACTCAACTCTACGACACTGTTCTCTACTCTACACTACTTTGTGCCACTCGACTGTACGACAGTCTGTTCTGCTCTACACTATTCTACAGCACTCTACTCTATGCAACATCCTCTACGCCACTCCACTCTATACCATTCAGCATCACCCTAAGCCACTCCACTCTGAGACTCTACTCAACCCTACTCCACTCAACTCTACTTCACTATACACCCTTCCGAGACACTCCATAACATTATGCCACTCCACTGTACTCCACTCTAGTCCACGCCTCTCAACGCCACTTTATAACACTTCCCTACACGATGGCACTCTACTCCACTTTTAGCCATGCTGAACAGCTGCCAGATGGTGTAGAACGAGATTAAATCATATTTGCAAAGCTAATAGCTCCTAATAGGTGAGACCTATTGGTTTTGCCAATGCTTTGCCAGTGTGTGCAGTCAGGACATGCTTAGTGGGCGCAGGCAGTGGCTTTCTTTTGCCATTGACAATAACGGTAGGATGGCTCTGCGAGCTAAAAACCTTGCCACTAGTTTGTAGCGATCTGTAGGCCAGAAGGTCCAATTACAGCAAAGCTAACTCGGCTTTCAATTCTTTTGAGAGCTAGAGGACCATTCAATTCGGTAATACCTGTTTCAGGGTGCTTAATAAGAGACTTTGAGGCTGCATAATGTAACCAGGTGTGGTTTCATTTCAAACCAGTGCACCCTCCAGAGAGAGCAGACTGCAGTGCTTGTTGGCAGTGTTTCTTCAGTACAATCTGGAAATATCTCGGCACATCTTGCGGTGGCGTAACGAAACTTGAGGGGGCCTCCCTGCAAAGTACATGGGGCGCCCCCCTCCCGGGTCTTATTCCAGTGCTCTCAGGGTCGGATACTTGGATGAGGGGGCCCCAGAAGCTCCAGGGGCCTATATTACACCACTGCTTGCAACTCGCGGTGAGTCCCCGCTAGCCCCTGATGTGCAGTGTGATACTGGTCAGGTAACTACACAGACCCGTCGTGTATACTTGCTAACGACCATAATGTTGCCCTGAAAGAGAATTAACGCGTCGGACGTCCGCAGATGCGCAGTGTGAACTTGGGAAGTGACGCGTTTTACCTTGTACACTTTACTCCACTTTAAAGTGGCACAGGCGGTTCATGACTGGCTGGAAAGACTTCTCACACGTGAGATACGAAAATATCCGCTAAGACATAGCCCAGAGTGTCACCGTGCCAGTCCTTTGTCCCTTTCCGTTGGCCCGCCCTCTGCGCCACAGGGTGGGCACTTGATAGCCAGCTCGAGGCGCCCAGTGCTGGATCCCCGCCGGTCTGTGTTTGCAGGCCCAGGTGCCCATGTCACTCCCTGCCAGTGGCTGGACACACATCACATTCACAAGGTCTGCAGCCAAGCACTGCTCAATGCTGTCCTTGTGCGCCACGCGCCCAGGGTGGTTCTAGCTCAGACAGGGCCTGGCAAGGAGGCCCCCTCTGCAGTACACAGGAAGCGCTAACTGGGCTTGTAGGGCTCCTATCTTACCAACCCCATACCAAGTGCTTTCTGTCCACCCCTTGTTTTGTCTTGTAGGCAGGTCCGCTGGCAGTAGGCTATTGCACGGCCTTGGCGCTCGCCTCATGATTATGAATATGCCACATAACTTATCACGTTTTGCAAAATGTGCTCATTTTAACAAGAAAAAAAGATGTCTAGCTACAATGAATCATAAGTTGTGAAAGACGTTGGCAAATGTGTTGCCACACAGTGCCAGGCCTTTTGTCACAGAGAAGCAGGTCACCTTTCAGTTGCTGGTGGTTGTATTTAGGTGTTAAACAGATATTAATTCAGTGAAACCATTATCAATACAGAGCTGACGTGTAATAAGCATTGGCAAAGGTCGCCTTTTTTGACCTGTGGACTTTGACAGTGCTTTTTAGCCATGCTCCACAGCATCTGCAATGCTAAAGTTGTGGTTTGTAAGTGCACACCACACATGCATGTGCCTACAAAATGATTTTTTTGGTGTACCTATCCGAGTTGGATTGGTAACTAAAAATAAAATAAAACCTGCAAGAGTGAATTTTTGTTTTAAAGTGAGTAGGGAGTCCAGAAGAAACACGAGAGAGAATGGGTGAAAGGCAAAGGAGAGTGAATGCGAACAGCGAGGGCTTCAGTTGGGGCGGGTCCCTCCTGGTCTCAGACCCGGTAGTCATTGTAACAGGTAATGAAACTGGTCGCTATCGGGCTCTATTTTAACTTTTGTAATTGTAATGTGGAAAATCGTGAATCGAATACTGAACAATGAATGTAAACAAACATATGGCAATCAATATTGGCAATTAATTTCCTGTTTATATTTCATCTTTTTTACTTATTCTGACATTCTCCACGATGCTGTGCAGCTGTACATTTTTTATAGCATGTTACTCTTTGCATAGTGCATGCTTTAAATTAGTCTCCTCCTTGTGTTTATAACTTGCCACAGTTGTGCGATCTGGAGTTCAGGCGGAAGTCAGTGGTGTTCAGAATTCATGGTATTTTAATCCTTGGCCTTGCTACAGAGCACAGTGCAATGGTCAAGTATTCCAGGTGCAATTGTGATTCTAGCCAGCTGTGTGGGAAGCAGATACCCAGTTGCCAAAATTCTCACAAGGCGAAAGTAAAGGAAAATGCAGTGCTTGCAGGTGAAGGGGTGCGTTGTGTGTTTGGGGGTGTTGAAGGGAAGGACATTCTATGCAATGTATTCAGGAGGGGGTGAAAAGAGCGTACTGGAAAGAGACGATGTGTCAGATATGCAGATGGGCGATGGATATATCTGGATACAATAACAGAAAGCCCAGAGAGAGGAGCCAAAATACTGGTTGGGTGGCACACAATGGAAATTTCAGAAATGTAGTCTATATGTTTAAGCCCTGACCCTAATTGCATAGACCACACCCTTTTAGAGACCCTCCACTTTTTTCATCCCACTTAAACCCCTGCAAACGGCAAAGGAGCACAGGACAACTGAGGTGGGGCAGCAGAAGCAATACATTAAAGGTATAGGAACATGGAGGAGGGTGAATAACAAAGCAACCCGGGGCGGCTGGAAGCGGTGCTGAAGCAACATGGGATGGAAGGCGTAGCAGCGTGGGTGTGGAGTGAACCAAAAGGGTGAAGGCGGGAGCGAAAGCAACATAAGGGCTGGGGAAAGTAACATTGAGGGTGTGTTAAGAAATGGGGAGAAGCACTCAAGGCTGGAAGAAGCAATTGGGCAATGTAGGGTGCATGGGAAGAAATCTACACAAGGGACACATCTCAAATGCACACACTCTAAAGGAGTGCTTCATACAAAATTAAAATGTAGTGCTTAAAAAGCAAGTAGTGGAAGCAGAGATCCCAGCCACTAAAGAGATTGTAAAGAAGTAATGCAGCATGGGAGGGACAAGTTGGATCCGAGTAAGAAGCGGGCATATGAGTGATGAGAAAAGCCAACTAATGCTAAACAATTAGAGAACTCCAAGCTTCTCTTTGTTTTTGACAAGCCTAGATTAGCCTCGCTTCAGACCGTGCAGGTACTGTGTAGTAGACTCAGCCTAAAAAAGGAACAAGTGAAGTAACACTGCTTCAAAACATGCCACATTTTGCAGCATATTTTGCATTTTCTTTCCCCATAAAGGGGTCCTCCCTTCCACATAATTTCAGTGGCCCTCCTCATGGGTCTTTGACCAGGAGTTTTGCAGTCAACCGCACACTTATGAACCTCTCGTCCACAGTGTGGATGCATCACACATAAAGATCTTTAAAAGATTCTTAGGGGCACACTCGTGGGTCTCTGAAACAGGACGTGATGTGCAGTATACACAGACGTAACGCTGTAAGTGCAGTGACAGCACAGATTGGTGAAATCTCTGATATTAATGCGGCACCCATATCTGTGGTCATCTGTTTCACATAGTTAGTTTCAGCGTTTATCAGTGAGTCTCAGGGCCACACTATGAATCATAGCTCTGGACCTCTAATGCACAGTATGCGCTTAATACAAACCTGTTGTCATCTAATACAGGTTGTAAGACCCAACGTGCACTCATGGACCTGAAACTGGGTTCTTGGTTATTGCGCTCAATGCATTGGTATCTGACATAGGGACTCGGGGTTCAGCACAAGCCTCTGGGCCTCTGTTGAAGCTTGTGTGGTCCTCCATCTACCTATAGACTACCGGCACCACATGTAGAGAAAGGCCCTGCACTCTTCCGTTAATCGTGTAATGTGTGTTGCTGGGCTGTCCCATCCTTCATCCAACTGTGATGCTGGTCTAATCATTTGAACACTTTTGGTTATGTTGCCATGGGAAAAATGTCTCCCCAAATCCTGGTCTCCTAGTAATGGCCAAGATAAATTAATTATTACACAGGGGATCATGCAGCTGTTCCTGATGGTCCTATGCAAATACCAGAGAGTTTCCATGGCACAGGGACACCGTACCCTTCTTGTGAATGGAGAGTCTATGGTCAAGTTGAAGAGCTAGCATGAAAGGCACATGGGGCCATATGTACAAAAATTAGGAGTAGCTATTTCCAGCAGCGGCCGGTCCGTACAGGCTGATGGGCCACGCACCCCTATCTTTTTCCTGATGTAAAGAGCATCTGTCAGGCTGAACAAAAGTCAGCTTGACAGATACTCTTCTGGTTCAGACAGCTAGGAGCTGACATGCGCTAAATGAACACCCTCCTGGCTGCCTGAGCTGAACTTTGCTGGGGTGAAGAAGTCCCAGCTCTGTTGGTATGACCTCTTCAGCCTAGCAAAGTTGCCTTGATGCCCTCGCCCTCATGACCAGGGGGAACGTCACAGATTGCTTCAGACCTGGGCGGTTCAGTTTTAAGCTTTAAGGGCGGAGTGTTAATCAGCAGAGAGTTAATCTTGTCACAGAGTTGGGTGGGGTCAGCAGCCTTACTGACCCCAACCCACTCCTTGACGAGTTGGGACGTCTGCCTTCCTTCATTGGCTGCCTTTCCTCATTGGCTGACTTTAGGTTAGCCTATGAGGGAAGGGAGCAGTCCCAACCCTCTTGGGACCCCGAGGCTTCCCTGTCTAAGCTGCTGAGGTAAGGTGTGTGTGTTTTTTTTGTTATTTTTAAAATGTTTGGTGTGTTCATGTATGAATGTATGTGTATTTGTTAGTGAGTGTTATGAATCAGTGCGTGTTTGTGTGAATGAATGGGTGTGAGTGAGGTGTATATGTGCATGTGTAACCTACCCTCGCCCCCGTCCCCCACTGTGTGTGTGTGTGTGTGTGTGTGTGTGAATGAATGGGTGTGAGTTAGTTGTATTTGTGCAATTGTAACCTATCCCTGCCCCCCTCCCTCTTAAAATTACCGGCCACCGCTGGCTATTTTCAAATTGAGATTCTTACTGAATTCCAGTTTGGGAAATACAATTCCTAATGTACTAAAGCAGTGGTTCCTAACCTGTGGTCCGGGGACCCCGGGGGGTCCGCGAAGCCTCCTCAGGGGGAACCGTGACAGCTTAGAAAACTAAATTATATTAATAGATTAATAAAGTGGCTAAATGTACAACTGAAATTTTTAAAACGTACTGTAAAAGTCAAGCAATGTGAAATTGGAGGCTAAAAATTAAAATAGAATCTTCAGATCGATTAGTGGGAACAGTGCAAATCATCACCGTGCTTATGCTTCCAGTAATGACTTAGTGGGTGGTCCCTACATTGGGGGTCCACAGAAGTCAAAAGGTTGGGAACCACTGTACTAAAGAATACATTTAAAAATTGTGATTCCTAGTGGGGTCGCAAATCAATTTACCTCATGAATATTAATGGTAGGTTGCAATTTGTGACCCACTAGGAAGCACAGCAATCACAAGGATGGCTGGCCTGCTGGGGACATCAGACTATTGTGTCTGTGATCGCTTTTTAACAAAGCACACTTTTTTTCTTTGAATTACAGCAAGTAACAAGTTAACAAATTGCAATTAAGCTTTTGTAGTGGTCACAAATCGCACCGTTTGCGACCTCCCAAAAAACTTTGTACATATGGCCCATGATGTTGTGTTTTTTTGGTAACACTACGAAATATTTTGCAAAATGTGGTGTATACCTGGACTTCCTTGCCAAAGTCACCCACTGCCCCAAATAGCCATTTAGGGTATTTCTGCTAATCTCTGGGTGTGCGTGCATCCATAATTTATATTGTTATTTTGAAGCTAGCCACTGATGCAAACTAGCCTCCACAGAAATAGGTGACAGTAGCAGCCCATGGGGACACCCTTCAAGATGCTGAAACCCCGTCTTGCCTCCATTCTTCCCTTTCCACTCTTAACAGAAAAGATATGAGTTTTTAGGTAGTCTGTTTTTCCAGTGTGATAGAAGCACTAAAGGATTTCAGAGGATGGCTGGATAGAATCCCTCCCCTGAGCCCCAACCGCCAGCTCCTCAGTTTCTATCATCAGGAACCTTTACTGCTATTAGCCCAATAGTTGTCTGTACTAAGGTTTAGTCTCTCAGGAGAGTTCCATGTGAAATGTCCACATAACATAGGCATTGTTCCAGCTGCTGGGCAAGCGCCTGTGCCCCAAACCAGGAGGGGCACGTCCCTTGCTCTGCGCCTAGGGCTGGGATGCGAAGGGCCACTAGATTACCACCTGGATCTGGTTGGTGTGTTCGCAGAGTCAGCGATGTGGCAGTGTCTACAGACTATTGTGGTGTGTCCATGCCATAAGACGTACTTGCACCCAAAGCCAAGCAAAGTCTATACTTTGTGGCAGTCTGCACTCCTAAAGCCGGTGTCCGTGCAAGAGCTGTTCCACAAAATATCGGCACACAGAACAAGGCTGCAGTCCATGTATAGAGTCAAGTTTAAAGGACAGAACAGAGTTCTGCTACTTAAACAAGCTTGACTGTGTTTCCTGGTGAAGGCTGTTGTTACATCCATTCCCAGAGCCAGGCCATGGTCCGTGCCCAGAAGGCCAGATGTTACAGCGACCTAAGGTGGGTTGGAGCCTATTCCAAAATCCAGATGAGGTCTCTATTTATTTGGAGGACAGCTAAAGCCTGAAACCAGAGACCGGTTCTTCATCCAGAAGCCAGGTTTGGCTCGTGTCCAGAGCTGCATTCAAGTTTTAGAAACTATGGGATTTGTACTGACAACTGGAAGCCCTTACCCAGAGCCCAGTTCACATTTGTTGTCTACACCAAGAGTTTGGGTCACATACCCAGGCCAGGGTGCACACTTCTTGAGGTTCTGGCCGATGCACTAAGCCATAAACCATAATTGAGAATCATGATTGTGGGCATTGCCGCAAAACCCTGTCAATAGCCAGGGCTCACAATGTATGAACCTACCGTGAGTCCCTAACTTATGGAAGCATGCCCAGAGCAAGGAACCACACCCAAAATGAGGTTGGAGTAGGTGTACAGTACAACAAACGCTGTCAAGAGCAAGGGTCCATCTACAGAAGTGTAGACTTTTGCCGTAATCTGGGTATCCATGCTCATGCTAAAGTTTGCACCCAGAGCCAAGGTCTGCACCAAGAGCGTTCTGCATTCATCCCACAAGCGGAAAGATTCACATCCTGGTCTTTTTGTCCCCTCTCAGCAGTTTGGATTCTTCATTCGCTGCAAGCTCCTCCATTACCTCATCAACCACAGGAAGAAAAACAAATCGAGCCTTGCCAGCGAGGGTGCCAAGTGTGCAGACCCAGCCACAGAGCCTCGCCTATAGCACATGTTTTCATTCATTCAACCGCAGAGGTCCGCTAACAGTACGTCTTCATCACTGCACCCACCGCCGTCTTCCCTAATGCTAGGGTTTCTAAGCCCACATGTCTCCATGCCAGCTCTCACAACACGCTGTCTGTAGAGAAGTGTGGGGTCCTCCATTCTCCACAGTGGACCGACCCACTCGCGCATTCTCTGAACTGGGAAATCCCCCTTCAACTGCTCCTCTTTGTTAGTCACAGAAGACATGACCGGCCTTTATGGAGAGCCAATCTTACAAATTCATCAACTCAAAGATTTATTAAACCATTACCTCATCGACCGGTAAAGCTAAGCTCGGCTTTCTTTACAGTCTAAACGAGGGGAGTGGGAAAATTCAATTTCTTAGGGCGAACTTCACAAATTATGTACTTTGGGAATTTGAAAAAAATCACATAGTTTCACATCGGGGCAAAGCATTATGCATAAAAAGATTATTGTCTTAAAAGTATGTTTTTTGCACGGCTGTTCTCATAAACATTTGATTTTTATGCACGTTTTGGTTTTATTTGTGTTTATTGAGGATGCGATTGCCCTAGGGTGTCCTGATGCTGAGGTTTAGAGAATTGCATGCAGAAGGAAGCTGTCACGAGTTAAAGGGAGAAAAGCTGTTTTAAGCTGTTTCCTAAACTTCTGCAGAACGATTTTCATTCATAGAAGTAAAGGAAGGACGCTTCATTAGTTCTGTAGCTGATGTGCAAATTTAAACGTCTCAAATGTTATCAAGTTCACAAAGTTTTAAATACATTTTCATCAGGCTGGCAGAAGCGAGGTTGCCATTCCATATTCGCCTTGTTGCCATGAGCTCTAGTTATGCAGCAGTTAGATACCATATCATGACCGACAGTACTTGCCTGAAGCTCGGTAGGAAATAGATCAGCAACTAGTCGGTTATCAAGTAGAGTTAATGACTCATGGGTCGCTACGGGCCAGTTTTACTCTCTAATGCCACCTAGATAAGAGTACAGATCAACAGGTTCACGCAACTCTTAACAATCTTTTTTACAGCCCTGGTGAAATTCTCAGATCTGTGCCACCATCAGTGACGGGCCACCAGAAGAGGCTCATTTACTTTTGTTTAAAATATATATGTGATATATGTGCGTGTGTGTGAACACAGAATTTGCATGAAACATATGTTTCCCTTTCATGCCCTAGAAATTAATAGCACTTCCATCAAAACTAGGGAGGTAAATACTTCCAATTAAAACTCTTTACCTGGATCCCTCATTACCATGGTATATGTCGCAAAAAAAGATTTCCCTGAAATTTGAACTGTGAAATATAGACACGATCCGAAGAACATACAAGCACATCTCTCATAGCTGCCGTCCAAACTAGGAACTTGTACATGCTAATCTTCACAAATACTTGACCTATATTTTGTTGAAAGCTCACAAGAGTTGCAACTTTTTCTTCCACATGAGAGCTCTTGGGGCAATCTAATGATGTTGAAATAGGGTTTACAACCAATTTGAGGTAATCTAACAAATGGACATTCCAGAACCCTTATTGTTGGTGATTGTTGATGTAAGATTGAGTAAGAGGACGAGCTCAATAGTTTTCACTGGATGGCTCCTTTAAGGCAGTGCTGTGCACTGCTGGTGTGTGGGATGGAAGATAGTACAGTAATTATTAAATAGCTGTCCCAGTGGCAAACAAATGCACCAGCAGTGATGTGGCTTGTATACGTCTTAGTGGGGAGTTCTTCTAAAGTTGCTGGCTTGCAGTAGGACATTTTCCAATGATCTTGGATATTTATTTGTAGGTTCCAGCTAAATCGTCCAAACTGATGCATGCTGAGCTATGTCCTGTCTGATGTGCAAGTATTTTGGAAAAAGAGGGTTGTACAATACGACCAAGATAACAAGACAGGAAAGCTTGATGACAAGCAGAGTTTCTTTATTCAAGTTCATCCACAGGAGAGACCTCATCCACAGCCAACCTTGGAGCAACTGCTTTCTCAGATCTTAACTGTCTCCCTTAGTAACCACTCCACATTCCAATTGTCTTACATCACTGCATAGATACCCAGGTTCTGCATCATAACATAGTTACAGAATTATGCTACCTCATACCCTAGATAGAGAACACCACATCACCTCCCTCACCCAATAAATTTTACAAGAGGACCAAACAAATCATAAAAGCAAAAGAAAATAAGTTAATGAAGAATGATACTCGTTACATTTTGAGGTCTTTTATTAAATAACTCTAACCAGAGATTCCTAAATAACATAGGGGGTCATTACAACATTGGTGGTAAATGCCGCCTACCGCCGTGCAGAAGACTGCCAACACCGCCGCGGCTGCAGAATTCCACTACAGATATTACGACCCACAGCTCGGAATCCGCCAAAATTTAGACACCCACACAAGTCCGCCACACCAAAGGTCAGTGATAAACTAGCTACAACAAAACTTCCACTGTCACGCCAACCGGAATACGCCCACTCTATCACGTCCCACGAATCCATGCGGCGGTCTTTCAACCGCGGTATTCCATTGGCGGTACACACCGCCGTGGTCAAAATACACACACATTTACAAAACACTACCACATTGGACAATTCGAAATACACACACCTGATAAACATACACACACCACTCCCACACATCCAATACAATATAAAACGCACACCCACATTACCCACAAACCCTTACGACCACAATTGCGACTGAAGGCCAGAGAGAGACACCACCATCTACAAATTAGCATCCACAGGCACTCAACACCATCACTCACACAACATCCACGCACAAAACACCACACACCCCTAAACATGACCCCACACATCACCCACACCATCCATGGCAAAGCAAAGACACCCTAGGTTCTCTGAGGAGCAGCTCAGGGTCATGGTGGGGGAAATCATCCGGGTAGAGACACAGCTATTCGGATCACAGGTGCAGCACACCACCATAGCTAGGAAGATGGTGCTATGGCGGAGAATCGTGGACAGGGTCCATGCAGTGGGACAGCACCCAAGAACACAGGATGGCATCAGGAAGAGGTGGAACGACCTACGGGGGGAAATATGTTCCGTGGTCTCAAGACACCACATCGCAGTTCAGAGGACTGGCGGTGGACTCCCCTCCCCCCCCCCCCAACTAACAACATGGGAGGAGCAGGTCTTGGCTATACTGCATCCTGAGGGCCTCGCAGGAGTAGCTGGAGGAATGGACTCTGGTAAGTCAAATCTTAACTATTACATCCCCCACCCTACCTACATGCTATCACATACCCCCCACCCTCACCCTGACCCCCATCACTCCAACTCCTCACAGATGTCCCACTATCACAACCCACCCATCCCAACACCAAGCCCTGCATGCAACACCAAAGCATGGACACCCATCACCAATGCATGGCCACTGCACATACCCACACACACACACCTAACCAATTATCACACAATGTCCCACACAAGAATGCAAGCACTGGGGTACAGGGTCACCCACCCATTGCACACCATGGCACACCCAGATGCAATAATCATGCCTTTACACCCCTGCAGGACCCCTATCCAACGTTACTGGACAGGAGGGTCCAGACATGTCCATTCCACCCACAGAAGAGGCCCACAGTGATGACAACAGCTCTGTCCAACTGGATCTAGATGACCAACCCGGCCCATCTGGGACCTCGGGACAGTCAGTTTCCCTCACGCTGGTACAAGCCACAACAGAGCCTCCCCCCTCTGGAAACACCAGCACAGCACCCACCCAGCGGTCCCATACCTCTGTCCCCAGGACACGTCAAGCAGCAGTGTGTCCACCACTACAGGGAACCCAGACTAACCCTCCACCCCAACAACACCAGGGACCTGGGGGCAGTGGTAGTGGGCACACGGTTCAGGGGACAGAGGCCCAGGAACACAGGGGAACTGGGAGGGCTGCTGTGCGACAGGGGGAGGACAGGCCCAGGGAACCATCTCTCCACGAGGCCCTCTCCAACATCATGGTAGCCTACACCATTCCCAGGAGACGATGGCAACGGTACTGGCCAAGTTTCAGGAGACCCAGCGGCTACAGGAGGAAGAGTATTTGGGGTTCAGGGAGGAACTCAAATCCATCAACACCACCCTGGGCACCATTGTAGAGGTGCTGAAGGAACTCGTCAACACCAGGAGGGACACTGTGGCACAACAAGGGGCCCCTGACACTAGCCTGGACGATGAGCTGCTCACTACCTCCGCCGGCGCTAGTGGACAGGAGGCACCGCCACGGGACCACGACACCAGCACCCCACCGCCTGCAGATGGAGAACCACCACCGCAAGCGGTCCCTGAAATCCAGAACAAAGACAGAGAACAATACTAAGACCCCGCCAAGAAATGAGACCACCCTGATTGTCATCCTTCTGTCCCACTTTGTCGCCCTGTCCATCCTTAAACTGCCCTAGCTCCACTTGCACTTGACAATGCACCTGTGAGACTAACAGACTGGACTCTGCCATGGACATTACTCCACCATCACCCCTTACCATTTTAATTTTTTTAGCATATGAATAAACACCCTTAAAGCACAATCCACTCTGGAGTCAGTCTGTGCTCTCGAAAATGTGTATTTCCAATAACTGTGCAAAAATGCTATATCCATTGTATTGTCAACATACCTATGTCACACAGCTCTAGTCCATGCGGAAACAAAGCAGATGTCACACAGTGGGACCCACATCTGTGAAATTGAAAGGGAAAGTGACAACCCAGGGTCCACACACTGGGTGAAAGTGACAGACAGATGAGAGGTAGAACAATTATATCAGATGTAGCAGGCAGTGAGGTCTTCTTACCAGTGTCTCACTGGAAGTATTGTTGGATCACCGTGTTTCTGTGGTCGATGTCCTCTTCTTCTGCTTCCTCTTCTTCACTGTCCACAGGCTCCACAGCTGCCACAACACCTCCATCTGGACCATCCTCCTGCAGAAAAGGCTCCTGTCCTCGCAAAGCCAAGTTGTGAAGCATACAGCAGGCCACGATGATCCTGGCACACCTTCTTTGGTGAGTAGAATAGGGAACCACCTGTCATATGTAGGCACCGGAACCTGGCCTTCAGGAGGCCGAAGGTCCTCTCTATAACCCTCCTAGTTCGCCCATGGGCCTCATTGTAGCGTTCCTCTGCCCTTGTCCTGGGATTCCTCACTGGGGTCAGTAGCCATGACAGGTTGGGGTAGCCAGAGTCACCTGCAAATCTGTTAGACACACACTAACTCTTAGGGACATCCCCAGACCCAGACACCTAGTCACACTGTATTGGGTCCATGTCCTCACCTATTCGCCACACACGGTGCTCTGGAGTTGCCCCATCACATAAGGGATGCTGCTATTCCTCAAAATGCAAGCGTCATGCACTGAGCCAGGAAACTTGGTGTTCACATGGGAGATGTAGTGGTCGGCCAAACACACCATCTGCACATTCACTTGAATGGTAACTCTTCCGGTTTCTGCACACCTGTTCACTCCTGCGGGGGGGACCAAGGCCACATGTGTCCCATCAATGGCACCTATGATGTTGGGGATATGTCCCAGGGCATAGAAGTCACCTTTCAATGTTGGCAAATCCTCCACCTGAGGGAAAATGATGTAGCTGCGCATGTGTTTCAACAGGGCAGACAACACTCTGGACAACACGTTTGAGAACATAGGCTGGGACATCGCTGATGCTATGGCCACTGTCGTCTAAAAAGACCCACTTGCCAGGAAATGGAGTACTGACAGCACCTGCACTAGAGGGGGGATACCTGTGGGATGGCAGATATCAGGTCAGGCTCCAACTGGGCACACAGTTCCAGGATTGTGACACGATCAAGTCTGTAGGTGACAATTACATGTCGCTCCTCCATTGTCGACGGGTCCACCAGCAGTCTGTAAACCGGAGGATGCCGCCACCTCCTCATCTGCCCCAGCGGACGTGCTCTATGGAGGAGAACAGCGAGCAAAGAGTCAACCAACACTGAGGTACGTTAACACAACTTTATTCCTCAGTTTTTTAAAACCATTATGTGCCTGTATTATTGTGTATGCAAGGCCTAGATATGTGTGACGCATTTAAAATTAATGCCATGTGGCCCCCTGAAATGGCGTCTGCCTGACCTGTAATGTGGGACAAGGGGATATGAGGTAACTGCCCTGGCATTGTACACCGTTGCGGTAGGCGGTCAAAGACCGCAGCGCAATCCTGCATTGGTTAACATTGGACCCTATGGGTCCCAGGAGCCAATGACGATGTACGCCGGCGGTGACGGTATGCACCGCCACGGACGTGACCGCCATTTTCTCTCTGTTCAATCACTTGATACCTGATCTTCGACAAGAGAGGACCTACACTGCAAGTGCTGCTGTAACCTCAGTCTGGAAGAGACAATGGCTCATGTGTCTGGGGAAAGGGCCCCTGCCTTCAGCACGGAGGAGTTGGAGAAACTAGTGGATGGGGTCCTCCCCCAGTACATGCTAAGCTACGGTCCTCCAGACAAACAGGTAAGTACACTGTGAGCATGCCAAATGGGCAATGCCTGTGTGGAGTTGTGTGGATGGAAGATAGGGGGGGGGGGGGGGGGGGAGAATGAGGCGTGGATGAAACGACGGTGAGTGCATGTGCGTCATGGCAAGGGTAGGGATGCAGGCCAATGACTGTGACGGTGCGGACGGTTATATCGTCTCCTTTTCCCCAGTACTATTCCTGTAGGTCAGCGCCCACCAGAAGAAGGATATTTGGCGTGTCATCGCCAAGGAATTCCGGGCCCTGGGGGTCCACCACAGACGGAGCACCCACTGCCGTAAAAGATGGGAGGACATTCGCCGCTGGAGCAAGAAGACGGCGGAGGCCCAGCTGGGGATGGCCTCCCAACGTGGGAGGGGGGCCCGTCGCACCATGACCCCCCTGATGTTCCGGATCCTGGCGGTGGCGTATCCGGAGTTGGATGGGCGCTTGAGGGCATCACAGCAGCCACAAGGGGGTGAGTACATTCTCATTCAGCTGGTTCTGCACGCAGTGAAGGTGTCTGTGTGGGGGAGGTGGGCTGTGAGTTCCCCTAGGCCAGGGCGAGTTTAGTAGGCAAGGTCCTGTCGTAAGGCAGGCCATGTGGCACCCCACCCCACCTGTGTTCAGAGCCAACTACACCTAGTCAGGCTCCTGTGACTTCCATGTGTGCAGCAATCGGGCATAGGCCTTGTAACCCATGTCCCTGTGATTAATTAGGGAACTCAAAGTGCACAGCGTAGTGCACTTCTGTGTCTGTAGTGTCCGCCAACGGTAGCGGTATTGCATGCACTCAACATGTCTTTCTTCTGTCTTCCCCCACCCCCCTTTTTATGGTCTCCCTGTTCTTGTGTGCATTAGCATCATCAGGCGGAGGAGCAGTGGCACCGGAGCAGGAGGGAGCTGCATCCCACATGGCCCTGGAGGGCGAGACTACGGAGTCAGAAACCACCAGTGGGACGGAGGGCGAGGGGAGCTCCACGGCGGGGACAGGAGCTGAGACCAGCGACACGGACTCCTCCTCTGATGTGAGCTCCCTTGCGTGGCGGGCCCCTCTGTGCCCACCGCATCTTCAGGTACAGCTGACACCCCCCCTACCAGCACCGCCCTCCCAGCAGCCCCTCAGCGTGTGCCCCGTGCTGCTCACCCGGGAGGGTGGGCATCTCCTTTGCCCCAGGCACCTCAGCCTCTGCCCCAGTCAGCTCTCCTGCCCTCAGTGAGGAGGCCATTGACCTCCTCAGGTCCCTCACTGTTGGGCAGTCTACCATTTTGAATGCCATCCAGGGTGTAGAGAGGCAGTTGCTACAGACCAATGCATACCTGGAGGGCATTCATTCTGGTCAGGCAGCCCAACAGCGAGCTTTTCAGACTCTGGCCTCAGCACTGATGGCAGCCATTGTCCCTGTGTCCAGCCTCCCCCCTCCAACTTCCTCTACCCATACCCAAACCCCTGTACCTCAGCCTATCCCAAGCACACCATCAGACCAGCATGCACACACCTCAACACACAAGTGAAGCTCTGGGAAACATAAGCACCACACATCCCACAGGCACTCACACAAGCATCATACCCATGCACACACACCAACATCCACTGCATCCACTGTGTCCCCCTCCTCCACGTCTCCCTCCTCCCTCCGTGTCTCGTCTCCACTCACACCTGCATGCACTACATCTTCATCCACTACGTCCATCACCAGCACACACATCACCACACCCCGCTCACTTGCACTCACCACCCCCACTACCATTCACACATCCCCTGTGTCCTCTCCCAGTGTGTCTGTGAGCCCACCTCCCAAGGTACACAAACGCAGCCACACACCCACCCAACGGCCATCCACCTCCCGACAACCTCCAGCCCATG
Source organism: Pleurodeles waltl (assembly GCF_031143425.1). Taxonomy (NCBI): domain Eukaryota; kingdom Metazoa; phylum Chordata; class Amphibia; order Caudata; family Salamandridae; genus Pleurodeles; species Pleurodeles waltl. The sequence continues at coordinate 663,018,447 of NC_090451.1, forward strand.
CACCTTCACCCAAAGTCCGCAAACTTACACCTCCTACAACCACTACCTCTTCCTCCACTCCCAAACCCCCTCCATCTACCCATCCCAGTTTGTCCAAAAAACTTTTCCTGTCCAACCTTGACCTCTTCCCCTCACCTCCCCCACTCCTTCAGTCCACTAGGGCCCGCCTTTCCAGGTCCCAACTCAGCACCTCAGCCACAACATCAGCGGGAACAGTGGTGCCAGCAGTAACCAGCTTCTGGAGTGCGCCAAGCAGCAGGTCAGCCAGTGTGCCAAGGAGCCAGACCACGGACAGTCCCCCACCTCAAAAGCATAAAAAGTTAGCCAGTGCCCGGCGGGAGAAAGGCACAACATCTGCCACCAAAGCCTCTCCCAGGAGTACAGTTGGCAGTGGGAAGACAGCTGCGCCACCATCCAAGGTGGGGAAGGGGCACAGAAAGAAAGGCAAGTCGCCGAAAACCTGCACGGAGGACAAGACCGCCACCAGCACCGCTGGCAAGGACACAGACACCGCCGCCACCAGCACCACTGGCAAGGACACCGCCGCCACCAGCACCGCTGGCAAGGACACCGCCGCCACCAGCACCGCTGGCAAGGACACCACCGCCAACAGCACCGCTGGCAAAGACACCGCCGCCACCAGTACCACTTCACAGGACACCGCGCCACCAGCACCACTGGCAAGGACACCGCTGCCACCAGCACCGCTACCAATAACACCGCCGCCAAAAGCGCCACTTCACAGGGCACCACCAGCACCGCTGCCAAGGACACCGCCGCCACCAGCACCGCAGGCCAATGAGCGCCAAAAGCTTGGCCGCCACGAGCAGGATGAAGCACTCTGGGCACCAAGCCCCCTCCAGAACCAGTGGAGTATCCCATCCACTACCTCAGTCCTTGGCAGGATGAAGCACTCTGGGCACCAAGCCCCCTCCAGAACCAGTGGAGTGTCCCATCCACTACCTCAGTCCTTGGCAGGATGAAGCACTCTGGGCACCAAGCCCCCTCCAGAACCAGTGGAGCATCCCATCCCAGTCCTTGGCAGGATGAGGCACTCTGGGCACCAAGCCCCCTCCAGAACCAGTGGAGTATCCCATCCACTACCTCAGTCCTTGGCAGGATGAAGCCCCCTGGGCACCAAGCCCCCTCCAGAACCAGTGGAGACTGTTATCCACTTGTGAGACTGTGGCTTTGCACTCCCCAGGATAAACCAGTGGGCAAACCACCCACTTGAGAGACTGGTGAGACTGTGGCTTTGCACTCCCCAGGATAAAGCAGTGGGCAAACCACCCACTGAAAAGACTTGAGACTGTGGCTTTGCACTCCCCAGGTTAAAGCAGTGGGCAAACCACCCACTTGAGAGACTTGTGAGACTTTGGCTTTGCACTCCCCAGGATACATCAATGGGCATGGAGCCCCCTCGTGGATCTGGCGTCGTGCACTCATCCGGCTGAGGTGCCCCCCCTTCCCCCTGAGGTGCCTGTTGTATTTCGAACTGATTCCCCAGCAGGGTTCTCTCCGTTTTGCTCGGGTATCTTGTGTGGGCATCGCCCATGCATTTTGGGCCCAGTCGTCCACGGACTTTAATGGTGGAATACCTTGGACTTGTATTCTTGGTGTATATATATATTTTTTTTTTTTAGTACTGGATTTTAATAGATTACAAAAGTTCAAATCATTTCCTTTTGTCTTTGCATTTTTCCAGGGGGGTAGGGGGGTGTAACTGTAATGTATCATGATGTATTTGTGTGTGTGTGTGTCGTTGTGTGTGAGGATGGGGGTGTTGCGTGTGTGTGTCACTATTTTTTCCCTCCCCCCCTCCCCTGTGTCGTAGGTGCAGTACTCACCGTGGTCTTCGCTGCCGGCGTTCGTGCTCCTGGTAGAGGAGCAGGAAGACAAAGGCAGGGAGTATCTGAAGTTCCGGTTTCATGGCGTCCTGGTTCCTTGTGGGGTGTGTAGAGGTGAGCGTTTTCCCTTCCAAGTCCTGTTTCTGCTGTGTTTTTGTTCGTGGTGAATTCGCCCTGGAAAAGGTGGTGGATTGGACTGTTGTAATAGTGTGGGCGGTACATTGTCTACCGCCTGTCTGTTGGCGGTTACCGCCGCAGTGTTTGTTTGTACCGCCGTGGCGGTCGGAGTGTTAAAGTGGCTGTCTATGTTGGCGGTTTCCGCCACGGTCGTGATTCCATTTTTTTTACCGACGGCCTGTTGGCGGTTTTACCACCCCTTTAACGACCGCCAGGGTTGTAATGACCACCATAGTCTCTTAAGTATTTAGATTCTATGGTCGCTGGTTTTCACTACATTCGTAAATATTGTAATAACTTTAAAAGGTTGACTAAATTTAGAGATCTTCCCATCCTTTCTGGGAGACTTGATTTTTACCCAATCTCCGAAATGTACTACTGCATTATTAACTGCTTTTCTGAAATAATATAATTCTTTTTCTTTTCTCCATTCTCTTTTTCTCTTTCTTTCCACCCTTCCATACTACCTTCATTGTTATCAACTCCTCTCCTCTTGTCAGTAACCCACATGAGTATGTATTGGCTACTCTTCCCTTGAACAACTGAAATGGAATCACACCTAGTGAGGAATGCAGAGTAAATCGTTATTCACACCCTTTTTTATCTCATTGCCATTTCCCAATCCAACCCAGACACTAGAGCCTGTTGAAAGTTTTCTTTCAGAACCTTCACAAACCTCTCAACAACTCCATTGCTCTCAGGGTGATACAAAGCTGCCTTTTTATGTTTGATACCTCGAGCTCTCAAGAATTCTTCTACCACCCTAGAGGTAAATTGTACACCATTGTCTAAGAGTAGTGTCATGAGAAAGTCATCTCTTGCAAAAATGTCTTCCAAAAATTCTATGACAACACTTGATTCTACCAAATTTACTACTTTAATTTCAGGCCAGCGTGAATACATATCTAGACGTACTAACACATGGCAATCATGAGATCTTACACTCACAGGACCTAAAATGTCTACAGCAATATCTGGCCATGGACCACTGGCTTGCTTCCTCATCACCATTGGCTGAGTCCTGCATTTCAAAATTCTATTACTACATGAACTCTGTCCACAGTTTCTAACTTCTCTTTCAATGCTCATGTCCATAGCAGGCCACCAATATGCTCCGCTTAACCTTTCCTTGGTTTTTGCAATACCCATGTGACTCGCATGAACATTACCTATTAATTTCTCTCTTACTTTTCCCAGAGGAATCAATTTGCTGCCTTGCATCAGCAACCCATCCACCATAACCAAATCATCTCTAACTTGCCAGTATCCTTTTATTTAATCCTCACAATCCTTCTTTTCGTAATAACCCTTAGTAATCATTGCAGAAACTTTCTGTAATACGCTATAATTTCATAAATTTTCTCTCCACTCTCCCTCCAATACTAACCCTTCAGTAATCACACATACATTTATTTCCTCTTCAAACATTTCTCCACCAAACCATTCACCATCTTCCACGTTTTCACCTTCAACATCTCCTAGTCTGGATAGAAAGTCAGCTATAACATTATTGACACCTGGTAAATAGGAAACATTAAGGTCAAATTCTTGTAATGTAACTCCCTACTTTTGTATTCTGTGCGAATCAAAGTCTATGCCTTTTTTTGGTAAATACCTCCTTGAGGGGTTTACGATCTGTCAGAACTTCAAATTTTCTCTCCCAAAAGAATTTTCCCAGTTTGCATACTGCCGAAAAAACTCCCAGCGCTTCCTTCTCAATAATTGAATAATTATTTTCAGCACCTCTCCGGGATCTGGAAGTAAATAAAATAGTTATTTTCTTCTCCATAAATTTCTTGTTTAAGGACAGCCCCTAAACCTCTTGAGCTGGCATCCGTTTTATTATACTATTCACTTGGCTGATCAAAACATCCTAGTTTGGGTACTTTAGACAAACATTTCTTAATTCACTCAAATTCCCCGTCACAATCACTGCACCATTTGAATCCCTTTTCTTTCCTTTCTTTAGTAGTTCTCTCATGTGGCATGTTCTTTATGCAAAGTTTTGAACAAACTTATTATAGATTTATGTCATCCTAAGAAATGTAGTTAGTTCTTCCTTTTTTTTTTTTTTTTTTTTTTGAGGTACCCGCAATTTAAAAATGGTGTCCACTAGACCTTTTTTTTTTTTTATATACCAGTGGCTGATACCAAAAAGCCTAAATATTCAATTTCTTACAAATCAAACTTGCATTTGTCTGCCCTGAGAGTAAGACCAGCTCCTTGTTAACTCAACAAAACTTTCCTCAACCTACAATCATGTTCCTTTTGATCCTTTCCAGTGATAAGCACAACATCTTGATACACCCTGACTCTCCTCACACAACTTTTAGAGTTAGTTCAATTGCCCTCTGAAATACAGAGGTGGCAGAAATTAAGCCGAAGGGCATTTTCAAAAACTTAAAAGTACTGAAAGCAATGATGAATGCTGTTAGGTCTTGGGATGTGGAGTGCAATCTTATCTGTTGATAGGCTGAGGATAAATCTAGAGATGAGAAATGGTTAGCCCCATCAAGAGAACTCAGCAACTCACTGATATTAGGAAGTGGGTGGTGATCCACTACTACTACTTTGTTGAGTTTTCTTAGATCAACACAGTCTGGCCTCTCCATTAGCTTTAGAGGCCATAACAACCGGAGATAACCATTCGGCAGCCTCTGATTCCTGTACGATTTTCAATAAGTTTATTTAATTCTACTTTCATACTCTCCCTCACCAATATAGGGATGTTCCTAACCTTTGTCACTTTAAATGTCACATCATGTTTAAGTTTTATGAAATGAACATAGTCCTTGAGACATCCCAACTTGTTAAGAAACCCATCAGTAAATTCTTCAACCCAACCTTCACTCCCGCCAGACACAGATCTGATAGACGACATATCTTTGAGACAAAGTAAAGGGCCTTCAATGGAGTCCAAATATATTTGTAAGTCTCTCTGGTAAAACTAACTGATCAATGAGTCACCTTTCATGGAATTGTAAAACTTTCCTGGAATTTTCCTTCCCCCAAATTCAATTGTGCCCCAGAAATATCAGAACAAATCAATGGGTTGACCCCCCCATATCGTTTTGGCTTTAGGTCTGGTCTTTTAACTTCGTTTAACAGATATTGGGGGTCATTCTGACCCCAGCGGTCTTAGACCGCCGGGGCCAGGGTCGGCGGGAGCACCGCCGACAGGCCGGCGGTGCCCCGCAGGGCATTATGACCGCGGCGGTAAAGCCGCGGTCAGACCGGCAACACTGGCGGTCTCCCGCCAGTGTACCGCCGCCCTTCGGAATCCTCCAAGGCGGCGCAGCTAGCTGCGCCGCCGAGGGGATTCCGACCCACCCTACCGCCATCCAGTTCCCGGCGGTCCGCCCGCCGGGAACCGGATGGCGGTAGGGGGGGTCGCGGGGCCCCTGGGGGCCCCTGCAGTGCCCATACCACTGGCATGGGCACTGCAGGGGCCCCCGTAAGAGGGCCCCTACAAGTATTTCACTGTCTGCTTGGCAGACAGTGAAATACGCGACGGGTGCAACAGCACCCGTCGTACCTTCCCACTCCGCCGGCTCGATTACGAGCCGGCATCCTCGTGGGAAGGGAGTTTTTCCCTGGGCTGGCGGGCGGTCTTTTGGCGACCGCCCGCCAGCCCAGGGAAAAACTCAGAATACCCTCCGCGGTCTACTGACCGCGGTGCGGTATTTCGGAGGGGGGAACTCTGGCGGGCGGCCTCCGCCGCCCGCCAGAGTTAGAATGACCCCCCATTGTTCTTAAAAAACATTTGGTACTGAAGTTATTTGAGCTCCTGAGTCGAACAACATTTTTTTACAGGTGCATCATTTATCATTGTCACTTCTAGAGGACCTTCACTTGAAAATTCTTTAATTTGAAGTTTATCTTCTTCTACACATTCTTCATAAAGATTAACTTCTCACTTTTTTCACATTTTTAAATGACCTGCAACGTTTTGTAAAATGACCTTTGCAACCAAACATTTTACTTGTTGCTTTTGATCCATGATATTCTTTGAAATTAGCGACATGCCCAGAATTACCACAACAAAAACATTTTACCTGGGACGATTACAGTGTAGAAGCCTTTTTATCTCTGTACTCAACCTATTAGGTTTTTTTAGGGGGTTACTTTGAATCACCCTTACAGACCCACTATCATGCTAGTCAGTAGAGATATCTTTACGCATTGTTCCTACACATGCTTCTGAGTGTTCATACATTTTTGTAATGGTAATCACTTCCTGCAGAGAGGGATTATTCATTTGCCACAAAATATCCCTTGTTTTGTAAAAAAAAAAAAAAAAACACATTCCAGCATTAGTTGGTCCTTCAGTCTTTCCTCCAGAGTTACTCCAAAATTCATATGGATGCCAGTTTGTGTAATTCTGTGATGTACTGCTCCTTCCTGTCTCAGCATTATCCTCCCAAAGTGGTATCTATCAAGTACAGTACTAACTTTGGGAAGATAATGCAAATCCAACTTTTTTTTATACAAATTTCATATTCATTTATCCCTGAGGAATCACTCTCAAAAAGTTCAGGAAGGTGTTCAAAAACTTCCTGACCCTGCAAACCCAGGCAATGCATAAGCAAGGAAGTCTTTCTCACTGCACTAAGAAATGTCCCACATACATAGACATAATGACCAAATACTTCTTCTATTTTAACCAGGTTAATGGTGGGTCACCTGGGGATGAAAGAAAGAAAGGAGGTGTAGTAATGTTTTGCATGATTTTGCAACTACTTTGGTGTGTAGATAAGAAGATTAAGATGTCTATTTTGATAATGCTCAAGAGAGTTGAAATACTTAGCCTATAAATCAATGGCTGTATCCTTATTTTTTTAAATTATTTTATTCGCTTAAACTCAGTACCTTACAGTTACAAAAGCACAAACTCAAGACCAATCACACACTAGGTGAGAGTTAAGTGTAACTGCACTCAAGGGTAACACTTAAATGTAAAATAAAACAATAACAAAATCATCACAAGGTAAGCGTATCGCCGTAAATACACTCATGTTAATCCAATAACATCTCAGCATTGCACCTGTGCGTCTAGTGTGCATGTCACTGTATTGAATAAAAAGAGATCACTGGTTTGTAATGCTTAGTTGTCAAATTGGTGTGTGTCTCACCGCAGTCACACAGCAGCTTCAGTGCATTCGCCTGCAAGCACTGGCGAGGGGGGAAAACATCGCTTCAGTATTTAGCTGTCAGAAAGGTGTGCTTGACGCCGCACACACAGACACAGCAGCTTAAAGACGCTGTACTGGTGAGCGTGCCTATTGATGATGGTGGGCGTGCCTATCGCCGACGCAGCGGTAGACACAGATTAGTGTCAGTGTGCAGTCCTTTGTTTTAGGGGAAATAGGTCTTGGTTTCCCACATAGTGGATGCTGGGCTTCAAATGACTGTGCGCAAGCTTTTTGTTTCCCTAGTAGCGGTTGCGGCAACATAGGATACTTCAAGCAGCGTTTAAAGTGACAGAGCGCAAGCAAACAGGTTCTCGCTAAACTGTCAACCCTCAAACAATGCTGTGTCTTGAGGTGTAGGAGCCAGCACGAGCCAATGGAGGAAACCTTCAGTGGCTCGCGAGGCAGCTGGAAAAGTCAAGAAAAGGTTTTTTTTTTTTAAAAACATGAGCGCCAAATTCTTCAGAAAGTAGCAAGACACACACAAGTCCCAAAAAGGAGAGCATTTAAATAATGAAGGGCTCAATAACCACGTATCCTTGGCAACTCCCCACACCTCCACAGTAGCTCTTCAACACAAGAACTGGTGAGCATGCCAATAAGCTGAACGTCCAAACATTGTCCTCTTCATGTTCTCATTAATTGTAGTTCATTAAAATAGACAAGGTGAATGTTGGGGTCTCTCTCCTAGAAATTCGAGTGTGTATGAGGGTAGTTTCCACAATCGTTGCCAAATGTAAAATACGCCCAAGATAGCAAGACAGGAAAGCTTGATGACTAGCGGAGTTTCTTTATTCAAGTTTATCCGCAGGAGAGACCCCATCCACAGCCAACCTTGGATTAACAGTTTTCTCAGATCTTAACCATCTCCCTTAGTAACCGCTCCACATTCCAATGGTCTTACATCACTGCATAGATACTCAGGTTCTGCATCATAACCTAGTTACATAATTATGCTACCTCATACCCTAGATACAGGACATGGCACACTGGAATGAATTCTTTCCCCTGTGCTGAATTAATGAAATGTGATTGTAGGCCATTCCAGCCTGCCCATTTTCCACCCATGCTTGACACCGGTTCCTAGAAGTCTGTAGCCTCACCCTCACTTCTCAGTACTCAAGTTGAAGGCCTAATCTGATGTATTTTAACAAGAGTAGCACATACTCCATGGCCTTACGAATGGTGCTTGATTGAGATGTTTCATTGATTTTAGAGACCTTTGACCCCGGTGACACTACTTCGCCCACTTGAGACTGCACCTTTGCTCAAGACCATGATGTGAAATCCACTTTAACAGTATCATCTGCCTTGCCCTATTCTTTCTTTCCTTTTCAGACATATGCTCGGTTTGCAGGAGCACCGCTCAAAGTGCACAAGATCAGCAACCCCTGGAGAAGTCCCTCTGGTAAGAAGAGGACAAACAAAAAAGAGCACACTTCAAATGTGTACAGACTGGGAGAGGATGATCCAGGCAAAGAAAGTGTGTTGGAAAGAAGTTAACTGTTAGGCACTGTGTTTGCAAACTGGACTTCGATATTTATAAATTTTTGGTGTGGGTACTAAGTAGTATTTGAGGGGTTAGCTGCTACCAAACTTGTGAGTTGCTGTTTCTCTGGGAACGTGTGTGCCTGTGACCATGTTCCAATCTGTGTGTTCTGCATGTACCTCTTTCCCTGTGTTGTGTGTGTCTAGAATAGAGTTCTTTGTCAGATGTATCCAAGTCAACTGCTCCTTCTGAAGAAAGCCTCGTGTTTTCCTTATTGCAGGCACCCTGCCTGCCCTGAAGACCTCGGACAACGGTGTTGTATGCCAGACTCATAAAATCATTGCACACCTCAGAAAACAGGTGAGAAAGACAGCCTTGCTCTGCTCTCGCACCGCCTCTTCACATGCAACCTCCTTCAGACATGCCCTTACCTTATGTAACATAGACTGGCACAACCATGCCCTCCGCGCTTGTTTTCACTCACACTCGTTGCCCTTGAGACCGCCTTCTCCTCTTGTACTGCTCCAATAAACTCTGATAGAACTTAGCTGTGTTTTTGTGCAACTGCATCATCTACTTTTTGTAACCTTCTTGTCACTTCAAGTGTGTTGTCTTATTTTAATTTTTTGGGGTGTTTTTAATGAAGCGCTGACCTTCTCACAATGATTCACAGGACTCTGTAAAACAAACTAGTATTGCATTGCTGAATTTCAGCTTTACATCGAAAATCCAGTCTATTACTTAACTACCATCAAAAGATAAACCAAAGTCTATAAAAACATTCATACATTACGTACACATATAGAAATTAGCGTGCTTTGGAACCGTACACGAATTTGACGAGAATTTTTTTGAACTCTTTCTGTATGAAGCGTGGATGGGGTTCAATAAAAAATTATAGAAAGGCAGCCCTTTCTATAGAGAAGTGTGGCACAATGGTTAGAGCGGCAGGCCCTGATGCAGAGATCTGGCCCGGGACCAGGGTTCAATTCCTGCCTCGGCGGGTCTTGGGCTCAATTCCCTTGGACCAGCTAATTCTCGTCTTGGTGCCTAATCTAATTAATGGGTCCCACTCTAACTCTGGGCAGTAGCTGGCTTAATCTCCACAACGGCCCTCACAGCGCTTGGATGCCTGGCTTCACCCTGGGGCTGCAAAAGCAAAGCAAAATACAAACGCTGTGGGATAGCGTAACTGGATGGACGGAATGCGGAACCAATCAAACATTCACCCCCAGTCACAGATCTGGGGCTGTCCAGGAGTAGGCACCTCACAGGGAAAAGCGAGCAGGGGTTCCACAGCGGTATGCGTACAGTGCCTTGAGACCCTAACGGGTGAGTAGTGCGCTATACAAGTGCGAAGTTTTTTTTTTTTTTTAACAGCCCAAAAAGCACAATGTTACCACAACGAGAGCCTGCAGAAAAGTTACCTTGGACTGTCAAAAAGTTGAAAATCCTTCCACTATGTTAGGTGAGATCCTCCCATGCTTTCCTTGTCATTTTCACCATTAAAATGTATTGAAAGCATTCTCCACATGTGGTCGGGTGCATATATTGATTTCTTTAACCAAGGATCTTCCTAACAGTTTCTGTACATATGCATCCCACCAGGAGCTCAAGTTCTTCCCAGCTGAGCCCATCTTCTACTTTATTTGCAGCGGTCTCCTGGAGACCTACTCCTTCAAGGAACACTCTTCAAGGAATTCATCCATTCAACCACATAGCTGAGAAACGTTTACATAGAAGGCTAGGAGCCCCAACACATGAATGCCACAACACCTTCTGTTGCCAACAAGGGGTGATGGCATCATGTCCATAAAATTAGTATTGCATACAGACCTGTCTCTAGGTAGCTGCTTAATGTAGTGGTATCTCTCTCTTTTTAGCTGATGTCTTTAGCCCCCCCCTCGTATCGCTACATAGTCAGTCAGGACACTATGATTGTGCTCCTAAAGGCCCCGTCTGTGTGCCACTAGACCTCACATTGCATGTGTGCTCCTCAGAACCTTCAAGATCATTGTGTGTGCCTGTTGAGTCCCTTAGATCACTCAAGGGCACTGCTTAATTTGTGAAATAAGTAAGTGCCAGGGCCCAAATTTGTTTTGTACATGGGCCATCGTTGAAGGGCAATCTACTCCCACCAGTGGCGATGCCCACTGCATGCCAGGACCCAGCCCTTTGCCTTCAGTGCTGGCACCACACGTCTTTAAGTGTTCTCTTCGAAAAGAGTGCAAGGGCCAAGAGTTGCTTTGTGCTTTTACTTATTTTTCACAGGTGACGTCTTAAAGCAGCTTAGGCTTGTTATACCAGCATTAAAGGGTCAACTACTCTACAAGAAAATCTTTGCTACCTGACCTTAAAGACAATGACACAGCTGATAACATTTTAAAAGTACTGCAAGGGGTGTGCATTGAAGGCAGTGGATTTGGGAACCTAATACTCCCTGCAGTGGGTCACTGAAGCATTATTCAACCCACGGTTTTGCCTGGATAAATAAAATTACCACCATAATCTGATAACAGACTTGTGATGCGACACAATCCATGTCACTTTTTTGTATCTGTGAAGGTGTTTATTTTGGAAAAAGGCAATATTGTTTTTTAATGCCTCAATCACACTTGGAAGTGACTCCTGGACAGTTATTTTCTTTCTTCACTATTTAGCAACCTGAAAGTTGACAGGAATCTCTAGTAATTTCTTTGGCTGTTGGAATTGTTTCATCTGCGACCAAATGGCTAATTCTTTGAATGCTTACTCTATCATTTTGTGCAATGAAGTGAATGGCTGTGGACACCAGTGTTCAGAGCACGAGGATGGGAGCTATACACAAGAAGAAGAGGGTGTTGAACTGCTCAGACAGGTGAGGAGTTGAGGGCACCTCAAGGAGCAGAGCCTTCCTGGTGCTACACTGACCTTGCAGATCAGCTGACCAGAATCGTCCTATAACCACTAGCTCCATCAGATGTGAAGCAGCTGCACAGTTGCGTTCTGTCTGTTGAGCTTGTAGCACACTCTTGGGAAACCCATTTGTACCTACCACTTCACTTCCTCTTCAGCCTCAGAGTAGTGTCCCATTGACTCTCCAAATCCGGAAAAAATTAAATAAATTCACCGAATGCACACATTTTGAGCTGTGTATGGGCACTGACCCCCAAGCGCCAGATCCCAGTCTTTGATGGATGAGCCAATCAAAGTTTGTTGCACCCAGCCAGGTGTAAGATGCAATCCGCTGCAGCTTGGTATCTGCAGGGGAACATTGTTGTGCACCCCTCCATATCACAGTGGTGAGCCTTTAACTGGTTTCTTTCCCTTTAGTGCTCCAGAACTCCTACCTATCAGACCCTTGGTAGCACTGAGTGGGCACCAATATTATATGTGAACTGGTCTTTGCAACCCTAACATACCATTTTTACATTTTGATAGGAAGTTACTGGGTTACCAGGTTTACTGATTCAGGGGTGCCAGAAATGCAGCCATACAGGTGGAAGTCCAATTTGTTGTTTGACTTTACACCAGAGGCCACCAAGTAATTAGACTAGGCTTATGATAGCAAGGTTGATACTTTATTGTTTTTTTTTGTTGTCTAATAACTGTACCCGAATACAGAACTCAGTAGTATCTTCTGTTTTTGGGTGAATATCTTTATTTCAATTGACTTATTGAATACACATTTAAATAAACAAACGCTATGGCTTTGGTTGGGCATTCCCTTTGTGTGTACTAGTTGTGTGCTTTATCTGATTTTGTAGCCCACAATGTCCTCCTAGAGTAAGCCTTGACTAATCATCCTCTGGACAATCAAGTGTTGAAATGCATTTACTTTGTTGTGCAATAGAGTTCACAAACACGGATAGTCCCATGGCACGTAGGATAAGCAGCGGTGCACATCACAAACACGTCTCAGTAAATTCTGATTTCTCCAGAACCCAAAGAACACAGCAGTCTGTAGCTTATTTTTTTTTTTCTCTTTACGGCCTCAAAAATAATGTTTCTATTCGTTTTTTCAGAAATATAATGCAGACTACGACCTTTCTGCAACACAGGGTGCAGATACATTGGCATTCGTTTCTCTATTGGAAGAAAAGCTACTTCCAGCTCATGTAAGTGTGTCATGACTAAAAACTGGACTTAACACATAATGTAGGGGGGATGGAAATGAGTGTTCAATGGACTTGCCGCCCTGGCTGTCTGTGACATATAGACAGCTTTTCATAGAAGACATAACTTATTATAGAGAATTCAAGGCTCACCTCCTGTAAGCCAATGATATTTATATTGCAGCAAAATAAGACACTCCTTACTCAACACAGTGTTGGTCAGACGCCTACCTTAGACTTCTTTTCATGCTTCTCTCAAATTGTTGGCTTTTTCTCGTTCATCTCCACCATTTGGAAGTCTCATGCTGTCTGGAAAAACCTCTCTTTCCACTTGTCCCGAGCCTAACTACTCCCTGGAGGGTCCCCCTTTCTGCCAGTTCTGTATTTTGTTGCAATCCTTGTCTTGACCCTTGATCATGTACCCCTTTGATGACTGTCGTGACGTAGCTAGCTTTAGAATAACATGTCACCTAGTTTAAGTTTACTAAATAAGAAAGCAATTTCCTGTGTTTCCTTGCACTATCTTACAAAACAAGTTAGATTTTTTTACCTTCCTACCCCACTTGCTACATAAGACACATTGCCCATAGATTCATCTTTTCTTTCGGCCCTGTTTGCACAAAATGTATATTTTTCTGTGGTCACCAAGCTGAGCTTGATGTCTACACCTCTCACAGTAATTGCTGTGTTAGTGAATGTAAGGTTAGCGTATTCACATTTGTATATCACTATCCTCCATTGTTATGGCATCGTAGTGAGTTCTCTACATGAGAACCCTTTTGAGCGGATCAGGAAGGCCATTGTTCGGCCAGAGGAGCCACTGGTAATTGGAGTATGGTGTTTTATTTGTAGATACTTCTAGTTTATCCAAAACCAGACCCCACCAGCTGATAAAGTGTGTACGTGCTGTGGTTTCAGTCCTTTACACCACTCTCCCAGTGTACCTGCATCTGAGTCTGAATGATGGTTCCCACTACAGCCTCGATTAGACAGTCATCCAATGCTAAATCCAGCGCTGAATGCTTTCCTTGCCTTTGCAAAACTTCATGTAGGCTTTCACCCTGCAGTGGTCATTTGCAGTCCTGCTGAGAGAGGTAGAATACCAGAACTGCTCTCTTGGGTCCTCTCTGGTTTCTTTAGTTCTCGTACAGTCTCAGACCTGTTCTGTCCCTCTGCAGATTCATACCTTCTGGGTCGATTCCAAGAATTACGTGGAGCACACTCGGAAGTGGTATGCGGATGTCATCCCTTTCCCTCTGAATTTCATCCTCCCCAATCAAATGCACAAGCGGCACCTGGAGCGACTGCAGACACTACGGGGAGACCGGTGGATCGAGGACGAAGAGGAGCTGGAAAAGGAGGTGTGTGTTCGTGGCCTGCACTTCTAAGCAGCTAGTGTACATTGAGCTGCTGGAATACGTATCCTCCGTTGTCCCTCTCTGTTATTTGTTTCCCCCAAGTTGCTGTTTACGCTTATTACTATACTCCTGTATTTATAAGTTATTCTAGGGCCTGACTTAAGATCCACTTGTGTCTCCTGCCCCAATCCCCGGATTCCAGTAGCTCCCTAATCCACAGTCCTGTCATTCTGATGAATACAACTACCTGTGGATTCCTCACCTAATGAATTCTCCCAATGCGCCAGCATTCGATGGAAATTTTCTTCCCAGCTCTGCGCGTCGACAAGGACGCAACGCCGTCTGACGTCATCGAGGCAATAAGAGGTCCTTGCTGGCGTGCTGATGTCAGTTCCCTTTTTTCTGTGCCTTAGAGTAGCGTTTTTTTCTCCTGGCTCTTGGGGAGCTACTGTTTCTCGGAAGAGATACTTTCTCGTTAAAATGTCTCCACCTCGGAAGTCCGGCTTCAAGCCCTGTAGGGAGTGCGGGGGCAGTATGTCGGTGACGGACCCGCATAATGACTGTTTATGGTGCTTAAGCTCAGAGCACGACGTGGAAGAGTGTGGTTCATGTCAACAGATTAACCCAAAGGCGTTGAAAGAGCGTGAAGCCAAGCTGTTTCTGGCTAAGTGGAAGAAGAAGGAAAAGCACCGACATCGGAGGTCTTCTTCGAAATCTTCACATAAAAGACAGCATCATGACTCTCGGCGTCGGTATGATTCCCGACGTCGTTCAGGGAAAGATCGATCTCGTTTGAGATCTCCATCTGCTTGGTGTCGTGCGATGTGGGAGGTCAGCCCGACAGTGACGCCACAGCCTCAAAGTCCTCCGGCTTCTCCAGCGCCGTCAGTTTTTGAGGTGAATGAGCCTCGCCAGAGTCCTGCCTTCTCGCATGCACAATCAGAGGTGCCGGACCCAGTGCCGACGTTGCAGACAGCGCCAACAATGCCGACGCCGCAGGGGTATCCTGCTTGCCCGGCTCCAGGTGCGGATCCGGCTGCCTTCTTAAAAGCGATGTACAGCATCTTCAGCTCCATGGCTCCTGGCAGTGCACCAGCTGGTCCCTCCAGTCCATTAGCTTTTGGTCTGGACATTCCGGCTCCATACAAGCCGACGCCTTTAATGCCCTTTTGCCTTGTAATAGGTGCTGGTGCCTTTGACGTCGCCGAGAAGACCTTCGACGCCGGTGGTTTCAGCTGATCCGGTGGCGCCGTTGACTTTGCCACAACTCCATTCGATGCCGGCAAAGAGGGCTCATCTTCCCACGGCGCTGATGGATCCGGCGTTGGAAGAATCTGAAGATCAGCGTCAGCCGAGGGCGTCGGCTAATTCTTTATCAACGCCAAGGATAGAGGCCAGGTTGTGCTCGAGGAGGAAGGCTCGCAGACTATTGGAGAAGCAGGAGTATCAGAGACAGCTCCTAGAGGAAGGCGAGATTGCAGAGCCCCTGGGGGACTTTCAGGGTTTGGACTCTGCCAGCAGTCTTGATACTTCCACAGAGTGGCACTTGGCTTCTCCAGGCGAGTTCACTGAGGAAGCTGCTTCATTCCACTCAGTGGTGAGGAAGGCAGCAGACGTTTTAGATCTCCTGTTACCTGTAGCTAAGGTGAAGACCAATATCCTCACAGAGGTGTTACATCCGGCTTCGGCTGCTGCAGAGCCGCTCCTGCCTTTTAATGAGGCTCTCACTGAACCGAGAGGTTTGGAGGAAACCAGTGAATTCAACTGCAGTTAACAGATCAGTGGCTAGGAGATACAGATTGGCTCCTGGGGACCCGGGCTTCCTCTCTAAGCAGCCGACTCCGGAGAGTCTGGCGGTTCAGGCATCCTGCTCCTCGCGCTGAGCTCCTTGTTCGTTCCCTGGGGCTCCATCAGACAGGCAGTCAAAGGATGGAGCAGTCGGCCAAGAAGATCTTTTCATCTTGCAGTATGGCCCTGAAGTTGGCTAACGCCACTTGTGTGTTAAGAAGATCTATCCATGCCTTGATGGATGTGGCTAAGGCTGAGACGCCAGATTTGCCCCAGGACATGCGGGGTCTTTTGGCTAATGCACAGGCGGCAGCGACTCAGGTCATTCAGTCAGGGTTAGATACTGCAGATTCAGTGGCCAGAGCGATGGGGACATCCATTGCAACCAGGAGACATGCTTGGTTGAGATTGTCTGTTTTTTCATCTGATGTGCAAAAAAACTCTTTTAGCCTTGCCATTTGATGGAGACAAGCTATTTGGTTCGAAAGATGACTCTGCCTTAGAGCGCTTCAAAGAGAGTAGGGCTGCAGCTAAGTCCCTAGGCTTGCAGGCTTCAACCACCACCCTGTTCAGGTCATTCAGAAGGTTCAGGGGGTTTGGACGAGGCTCTTCCTTTCGGGGGAGACGCCAGCCTGCAGGCCAACAACCATCTACACTTCCCTACAGGTCATTTAGAGGGAGGGGTAGAGTTCGAACCAGATGAGCCACCCAGCAGCACCCTGCCTCTCCCTCTTCCTCCGGGGGGGGGGAGTGGGGGGTGCAACAGGGAAAGCAGCCTTAGTCCTCCATCCATTCCATCCCATACTTTTCCTGTAGGGGGAAGGTTGTTTCATTTTTTCCGCAGGTGAAAGCTGATCACATCGGATTCCTGGGTCATCAATATTGTGGAGAAAGGTTATGCACATCCCTTTCTGGAGTTCCCACCTTCCATCCCTCCCCACCCCTCCTTTTGCACAGAAGGCCATCTCCTGTTGTTGCAACAGGAAGTTCAGACCCTATTATCAAAAGGTGCAGTGGAGTTGGTTCCAGAGCAGGAAAGGGGTCAGGGTTGTTATTCCTATCCTGGACCTGAGGGTTCTGAACTGGTTCCTCAAGCAGGAGAAGTTCAAAATTCTGACCCTAGCGCAGGTGCTTTTGGTGTTGAACGAAGAAGATTGGATGGTGTCTGTCGACTTGCAGGATGCTTAATTTCACATCCCTATTCTCAAGTTGCACAGGAAGTATCTCCGGTTTGTGGTGGGGTCGCAACACTATCAGTTTGCGGTCCTTCCTTTTGGTCTTACTTCCACGCCTTGAGTCTTCACGAAGGTGATGGCGGTGGTTGCAGCGCATCTCAGGAGGAAGGGGATAGCGGTATTCCCTTACCTGGACGATTGGTTGACCAAAGCGAAGTCCCCAGATTTAGTGTTGCTTCACCTGCAGATGACAACCCGGTTGTTGTTCGATCTGGGCTTTTCGGTAAACGTGCCCAAATCTCACTTAGAGCCCTCTCAACGCCTCCTGGTCATAGGGACTGTACTGGACACAACATTGAATCTGGCCTTTCCTCCGCCTCAGGGGATTCAGGACATTAAGGCATTGATTCCAATGTTTCGAAGTGGAGCGGTCGTTCCAGTCCTCAAGGTCCTTTGTCTGCTCGGTCTGTTCGCCTCATGCATTCTGTTGGTCACTCATGCACGCTGGCACATGAGGGCTCTTCAGTGGTGCCTCCACAGGCAGTGGTTTCAACACAAAGGGGATGTTGAGGAGTTGATAAAGATCTCCAGAGACACTGCAGCGGATCTACAGTGGTGGACTGTGGACGGCAATCTTTACAAAGGAAGGCCGTTTTCACTGCCACCTCCGGTGACCACGGTGATAACGGATGCTTCCACTTTAGGGTGGGGAGCTCATCTGGGGGACCTGGAGATCAAAGGTTGTTGGTCTCCAGTGGAACAGATGTTTCACATCAATCTATTGGAATTGCGGGCGATACATTTAGATCACAAGGCCTTCCTCCTCTACCTTCACGGTCAGTTGTTCCAGGTTCTGACGGACAACACTACCGCGATGTGGTACATCAACAAGCAGGGAGGAGTAGGGTAGTACCTTCTCTGCAGAGAAGCACTACGGCTTTGGTCCTGGGCACAGGACCATCAGGTTTGCGTGCTAGCAAACCATCTGGCCGGAGTTCAATTCAATTCATAAAGCTTTATTCGGCACATATAAATGACCATGAAAGCAACAGTACATATTTACAAAGACATTGCAATTAAAACTTACAGTTATTAATTATAGTTAATGGCTCATTGAGTAATTCATAAATATATAGAATGCATAATAAAATACATTAAAAACTCATGCTTTTCCTGGAATTGATGCACTGATTTAAAAAGGTGGCAGTATAAAAACAAATATCTGCCGATTGCAGATTAAAAATTAAAGCCATAGCATGTTTAACTGTACGTGTTCCGTATCTAACAAACAGAGGTTTCAAAAATACTATACGAAAACATGTATACAGTTTACAGAACAGCAGAAGGTGCACAGTGCTCTGTGTAGATACATTATCGCACCTACATGGCCCAATCGGGTGTTTCTTAATATTTGGATGGGCTACTAGACAATGTGCCATCCCAAATCTTAGTCTGGTTAGCACAAATTTATGTGAATTCCTAGTCACCATAGTTAGGTAAGATGGAAAACCCTCCATTAGATTATATCTATTATAAAAAATGACGGAGGACAATGATCCGGCTATGATTGCTCGTTTCCTTTCTGCGTAAGTTAGAAATATACTTTTCATTTCTAGTTTGGAGATCGTGGTTGCTGCACTAGGATTATTTAAAATATTCAGATTAAAAATGTCTGGAAAAACAGACAACAACATATTTAACCCAGGGAATATCTCGATATTTATCCAAACGTAAGCAATCCTCAACAATAGTTCTATTAAGTAGCTTCTCATCGCCAAGCCAAAAAGACCGCCAGATCATCAATGGTCTAAGTGATATCAGATCAGTTAAATAATTAATGGCTAATTCGCGATGGCTTAATTCAGTTGAGGCAGAGATGGGCAAAAACAGGAGCTTTTTTAAAAACATATTTTCCTCCAACTGTAAGTTGTAGGTACAGCTATAACCCCATACTCCTGCCCCATACAGAGCAATAGTCACACATCTAGCTTGGTAAATCTTGTGCATATCCCTGGTTCGACGATCCCCAAGTTTTGCAGCAAATCTATAAATACCATAAGCATTTTTTGCCATTTTATTCCGGATGTTATTAAATTCATTGTTCCATTTCCTGTCGTTAGAGAAGGTAATACCTAGGTAACAAAATTTATCCACCTGTTGCACCTTTTCGCCGTCTATAAAAAAGGCATTTAACGTTTTGGCTTTAGCTCCGCAGGTCATGGTATGCGTTTTTCCCTTATTGATTACTAGTTTTCTATCTTTAATAAAGGAGGAAAAACTATCCATTAGTCGTTGTAATCCGACAGGTGTTTGAGAGAGTAAAACAGCGTCGTCGGCATATAGTAACACCGGCACCGGAACACCGTTGATCTGAGGAGCATCAGCATTAACCTTTTTTAAAATATCATCAATTCCATTAATAAATAAAATAAATAAAAGAGGAGCCAGAACACAACCCTGTCTAATTCCTCGTGTAACACAGATTTTTGGAGTACATTCTCCTCTGGTTCCAAAACGTACGTTGGTTTTCAATTTCTCGTATAACCTAGCGAGGAAAAAGATTATGCCTTCTGGGGCTCCTAAATTTAACAGAGTTGCCCATAAAATGGAATGATCTACCATATCGAATGCGCTGCTCAGGTCAGCAAAACAAAGATACAGGGAACCGGGTTTCGCTTCAGTATACTTCCCGATCAGTAGATCAAGATTGATGCACTGGTCGAGCGTACCTCGTCCCTTCCTAAAACCATACTGGCTATCAGCCAGTATGCTATCCTGCTCAACCCATTCCTCTAATCTTACTAACATCACTCTACTCATAACCTTGACTGAAGAGTCCAGGAGAGAGATCGGGCGGTAATTCTTAGCGTCAGATCTACTTCCCTTTTTATGAATTGGCACAATGATTGATTCACCCCAAGTTACAGGGGCCTCGGCACACACGGCAACGTTAAAAACAATGGTTAAAAGGGGGCCCCAGACATCTGCCGCAGCTTTATAAACGTCTATAGGTACCCCGTCCGGGCCCTGAGCTTTCCCCCCTTTGCTAGCCCGTATACCATGTTTAACCTCACTAACGGATATATCCAAAGGCAGAGTAGGCCACTTATTGGGACTAGGATCATTGACTTTATCAGAGTCAAAAATGCTGGAGAAATGTGCAATCCAACCATCACTAGAAACATTAGAAGTCAACTGTGGTGTTTTTTCATCCCTTAAAAAAGGCGAGTTGACCGTGGCCCAAAATAATGTACAATTTGATAATTCAGCAGCTTGGTTGAGGGAATCCCAAGCCTGTTGCTGCAGTTCACCCTTCCTCTGTTTGAGCGCACATTTATATTTCATTCTTAATTTATTTACCAGTTTTTTGTCCCTGGGCCTCGCTGCTAAAGCCTGTTTGAGGCTAGTTAGTGCGGAAGTACAAAGGTGATTGAACCATCTCGGTCCGTTCCTACTTTGCCTACTATTGCAACTGGTAAACTTGGCATCAATAGCTTTATTAATTTGGTTAAAACAATATAAAACCCTCTCAGAGTCAGATCTATTTTTTAAAATAGAGGCAATGTCCAGCAGGCTCTCATTAATTATGGAGCTAGTTAAATCATCGGCTCTTTCACCAATCCATTTTAGCCTAACACCGTTAGTCCTATGTGGTTCTACATTAGAAATAATAATTCCCACATCCACCGAACTACCGGTCCAAAGGGTAGTGTCCAAAATAATACGGTTGTGGTCACTCAGGGTAGTTACTTCAATTCTTGGTGGTTCACAGTAAGAACTAATATTAGAAGATGTGATCACATGGTCAATGACCGAGCTAGTGTGCCAATTTTTAAAAGTGGGAATGGGTAAACCATTAACATCTTTACAGCACTCCACTATTTCTAGGTCATAGCAGCCCATAAACTTATGCAGTGCTTCCCCATAACTGTTATGTCCAAAATGCGGGACATCCCAGCCGGCACTGTTAGTAACCCCACAAACCCTTTGTGTAGACAAATCGCACAGAGTAGTATTGAAATCCCCTACCCAGATGAAGTCAAATACAACATTCTGTTCCAGACATAGATTTTCGACAGCGCCGGCTAAGTCTGTTACTACTTTGACCCGGGTAACATCAAAAATGTTATTATAATAATTAATCAATAAAACATTATGGTCTTTGTCATCCACAAGCCAGAGGATCTGCACAAGGTCCCCTACAGGTATATACTTTTTAACCACAATAGGACGACAGATCGTTACAAGTATAAGGAGACCGCCTTTCGCTCTACCTATACCACCTCCCAACGCCGGTAAATTGTAAGAAACGAATCCCTCATAGTTAACATCATCTTTACACCATGTTTCTTGAAGACATAAAATGTCATGGGCATTAACAAACGTTAACCATCCCGGGTCCCTCTCCTTTGATTTCAGCCCTGCCACATTCCAACAAACAATAATAACAGTATCCTTACCCCTAACACAATTACTATCAGGCACCATACGATTGTTTCGTCCCCAATTCGCAATCTGGTTTGAATAGCTTATGTCCCCACAATCGGGCGGTGCCCTTATATCCACCGCCAATTCAATTTCTGTATTGTTGGGCATCTCTTGGGCCATGGTATTATCTATACCGATATCCACACAGGGAATAATAGTCACCTGGGGTAAGAACTGCCCTCCCTCATTAAGTCAATCATTTGTATCCAGAGAACTTAGGGGTTGAAACCGGTTTTGCATTGAAATATCAGGGTATAACCTGTGAGTAACAGGGCATAATCTGCTACCTCTACTCCCATAAGGGGCATTATTATGATGGCTGTAAAAGAAAGCAAGCGAGCGGACACACACATTATTATCAGTAATTGGTAATGAGGCAGCTTTTAATAATACATTGGCAGCATGTTGGGGGTGTTTAAAGTTTATAATGACACAGTCACCACCAAAACTTTTCTTAGAGCTCCCTATCCAATCTACCCTTCTGGTAGTCAAGACTTGATCTGAGAGTTCAGTTAGAAATCCACAATGCCTGTGCATCCAGAAAACGGTTTTATTTTTTAGAAGGGAGATTAATGGCGCGCCTTCGCCTTACCTCAGTCCAATCCTCTTTTCTATCAGGTATTAAAACAACCTGGCTATCATTACAGGCTAAGGGCTGTGCTGTCGAGTAGTTCTGTACAACATTCCTACTAGTATCAAAACCTGTAACAACACCGGGGGGAGCAACCTGAGTATCATGATTGTTTATTGTTATTGGGGCTGACACACTATCTGCTTCCACCAGTGTTTTTTTGAGGAGATCGCCTAATCTATTAACCTCCGCGGTTAGCTGATCAATTTTTACCATAAGAGGTTTGACAATACCCTTAATCTTTGAGTCAATAATACTTACTAAGTTATTTGTTTTTTCTGCATCTAGTTTAACGTCGTCGATATTTGCCGTATTATCCTCATCCTTATCTGGATTCTTGAGGGGGCTAACTAATCTTTTTTTTGCGGGCCGAGCACCCCCACGTTTAGTCTGGGTCTTTCTACATGCTCTAACCACTCTGGGTAGTGGGGTGGGTGGGGTGGGTGGGTGTTGCACTATGGGATCAGTAGAAGCCTCTAGATCGACTAAAGTAGAAGTATTCTGCATAGTCATTTCCCTATCAGGAACACCGGAATTAGTGCAGACACTACTACTGTCATCCAGAGCCAATGGAGCAGGTGAAAGTTGCACACTAGATAATGGGGGGGGGGGGCTGCTAAGCCCTAGGGATTGTCTCCTCTCGCAATTAATTTTACTAACAATCTTCACTAAATAATTATCCAATGTCTGGGGTATAGAGGGGACTTTTTGCTTTGACATGCTTAGCAGTCACAAATTATCACTTTTAAAATCGAATAAGGCTTTTCCCAATTACGCACAGATAATAAGATGATAAGGGCTGCTTGAAAATATAAATAAAAGGCCGGTTAGCCTCTTGAGGGCCCCGCTCCCCGCTCCCCGCTCCCCCGCTCCCCCAATGAAACACAAAGCACCCCAGTCCTTACTGGAAACAGAACCTGAGTGTCGCTCGGGATATCAGTCCTTGCGGGCTACGATGATCCCTTACAGGCCTCCGGAGCGTGCCGGTGGTACCGAGTCCTTTACGAGATGCCGGGCTCAAACCCTCAGTCCTTCTGGGGAGCCAGGCGTCCGTGTTGAGCGGACTGAGTGCCGTCAGTCCGAAAGTCCGAAGCCCGAAAAGTCCAAAAGTCCAAAAGGGATGCGGGCACAGACAACTCAGTCCTTTCCGGTTATCCGGGGAATTGGGTCAGTCCTTTTCCCTCTGCGGGTCTCCGCGTGTATCCTAATTTACGGTTCCCCGTCTTCCTTTTCCCGCTCTCACGCTCCAGCGGGCAATGTCGGCGGCTTCTTCCCGAACGTCACCTTGGGCAGCTGCTTGGGCTAAAAAGGGATGCAAGGATCGGTGCGGCCTACCGTGAGTTGTGCGGCCTATGGGCCCCCGAGGCCCGGCACAGGCACGGTCCTTTACGAGGCCTCTCGCAGGCCGCCGGCTTATCCTTCCGTCCCCTTGCGCCGGGCGCTGGAAGGCGAAACTGGTTGCTCCGGCGACGTTTTGGTCTTCTCTTGGTAGCAGCAAATGGCGGCTATCTGTCTGTCACAGGCGCGGAGTTTCCAAGGCTGGCAGGGCGGCGCGTCACAATGACTGTGGCAGTCTATTCCCCCCCGTAGAGGGCACCTCTCCCTGCACTGGGTTTACGTTGGGCTCTGCGGCGGGCACGGAACCTCTTCCGGGCTAGGGGCTCACCTGCACTACCACAGGGGAGTGCGCCATGGCGGCGGTGTGTTTCTACGGCCCTCAGCTCCTCGGCAGCGCGGTCACTCCCGGCCCTTGCCCTTGCTCCGCCGAGACTAGCCTTCTCCCCGGCTGCTCCTCAGGAAGGAGTGGGTGAGGCCTCGGGAGGGTGGGGGGTGGTTCGTTAAGGCACAGAGTACCCTCCAGCAGTCGTTGCCCGTAGCAGTCCCCCGGTCTCGTACCTGGGCGGCAGGGCGTGCGGGCACTAGCAGGCACTAGCAGGCGCTCGTCGCCCCGAGGAGCCCTCCCTCGGCCGGCAGCAGCGCGGGGAAGGAACCCTGCCTTCTCCTCCACGGCAGAGCCTGTCACGCCGTCAGAGCCTGCTTCCCACTGGTGCTGCCTCCGCTGACCCGGAACCGTGAAGGGCGAAAGTCAACGTGAAGGGCACGAACAGGCACAAAGGATGCCTCAATGCAGTGGCAATCACGCGCAGTAAAACAAGAACGATCTGCCGAGGATAGTTTCCGCTGTTCTGTTCGTACGAGAGATTCGAGAGTGCACGGACCCCCTACCCCATTGGCCGGAGTTCAAAACGTGCGTGCGGACAGTCTCAGTCGACACTTCTCAATTGATCACGAGTGGCGTCTCCATCTGGATCTGATCCTTTGCATCTTCCGGATGTAGGGATTTCCTCAGGTAGACCTCTTTGCCACTCGGGAGAACACGCACTGCCCGTCGTTCTGCAGCCTCCAGTATCCGGTGCAAGGGGCGTTTGGGGGGGGGGACACGTTTCAGATGCCCTGGCACGACCAATTGCTTTACGCGTTTCCCCCCATACCCTTGATTCCTTGGGTTTTGAGGAAGATTCGCCAAGACCTGGCACAAGTCATTTTAATAGCTCCGGATAGGCCACGAAGGGTGTGGTACTCCGATCTCCTCCAACTCTCACTGTGTCCTCCGCTCCGTCTTCCTCACAAGGCAGACCTCCTCTCGCAGTTGCAGGGGCAGATTCTACACCCCCACCTCCACAGTCTGCACCTGCATGCCTGGAGATTGAACAGGGCAATCTGAGTTCCTTTTCTCTCCCGCCAGAAGTGGTGGACGTTATTTTATTAGCCAGGCAACACTCCACCAAATCAATCTATGCTGGCAGATGGCAAAATTTGTGGCTTGGTGTGTGTAGCAAGTTGGCTCTGTATGCACTATTTCAAAGTAAGGAATAGTATGCACAGAGTCCAAGGGTTCCCCTTAGAGGTAAGATAGTGGCAAAAAGAGATAATACTAATGCTCTATTTTGTGGTAGTGTGGTCGAGCAGTAGGCTTATCAAAGGAGTAGTGTTAAGCATTTGTTGTACATACACACAGGCACTAAATGAGGAACACACACTCAGAAACAATTCCAGGCCAATAGGTTTTTGTTATAGAAAAATATATTTTCTTAGTTTATTTTAAGAACCACAGGTTCAAATTCTACATGTAATACTTTGCATGAAAGGTATTGCAGGTAAGTACTTTAGGAACTTTGAATAATCACAATAGCATATATACTTTTCAAATAAAACACATATAGCTATTTTAAAACTAGACAAAGTGCAATTTTCAACAGTTCCTAGGGGAGGTAAGTAATTGTTAGTTCTTGCAGGTAAGTAAACCCCCTACGGGGTTCAAATTTGGGTCCAAAGTAGCCCACCGTTGGGGGTTCAGAGCAACCCCAAAGTTACCACACCAGCAGCTCAGGGCCGGTCAGGTGCAGAGTTCAAAGTGGTGCCCAAAACACATAGGCTTCAATGGAGAAGGGGGTGCCCCGGTTCCAGTCTGCCAGCAGGTAAGTACCCGCGTCTTCGGAGGGCAGACCAGGGGGGTTTTGTAGGGCACCAGGGGGGGACACAAGTTAGCACAAAAAGTACACCCTCAGCAGCACGGGGGAGGCCGGGTGCAGTGTGCCAACACACTTCGGGTTTTCAATTGGAATCAATGGGAGACCAAGGGGTCTCTTCAGCGATGCAGGCAAGGGGGGGGCTCCTCGGGGTAGCCACCACCTGGGCAAGGGAGAGGGCCTCCTGGGGGTCACTCCTGCACTGGAGTTCCGATCCTTCAGGTCCTGGGGGCTGCGGGTGCAGGGTCTTTTCCAGGCGTCGGGATCTGAGAGTCAGGCAGTCGCGGTCAGGGGGAGCCTCTGGATTCCCTCTGCAGGCGTCGCTGTGGGGGCTCAGGGGGGACAACTTTGGTTACTCGGAGTCGCCGGGGAGTCCTCCCTGAAGTGTTGTTTCTCCACAAGTCGAGCCGGGGGCGTCGGGTGCAGAGTTGCAAGTCTCACGCTTCTGGCGGGAAACGCTGTTGTCTTTAAGTTGCTTCTTTGGAAACAAAGTTGCAGTCTTTGGTGAACAGGGCCGCTGTTCTCGGGAGTTTCTTGGTCCTTTTAGAGCAGGGCAGTCCTCTGAGGATTCAGAGGTCGCTGGTCCTGGGGAAAGCGTCGCTGGAGCAGTTTTCTTCCGAAGGGGGGAGACAGGCCGGTAGAGCTGGGGCCAAGGCAGTTGGTGTCTCCGTCTTCTCTGCAGGGTTTTTCAGCTCAGCAGTCCTCTTCTTCTTTGGTTGCAGGAATCTGAGTTCCTAGGTTCAGGGGAGCCCCTAAATACAGAATTTAGGGGTGTGTTTAGGTCAGGGAGGGCAGTAGCTACTAGCCCTGAGGGTGGCTACACCCTCTTTGTGCCTCCTCCCAAGGGGAGGGGGGTCACATTCCTATCCCTATTGGGGGGGATCCTCCATCTGCTGGAGGATTCCTAAAAGTCAGAGTCACTTCAGCTCAGGTTGCCTTAGGGGCTGTCCTGACTGGCCAGTGACTCCTCCTTGTTTTTCTCATTATCTCCTCCGGCCTTGCCGCCAAAAGTGTGGCCGTGGCCAGAGGGGTCGGGCAACTCCACTAGCTGGAATGCCCTGTGGTGCTGGAACAAAGGGGGTGAGCCTTTGAGGCTTGCCGCCAGGTGTTACAGCTCCTGCAAGGGGGCGGTGATAGCATCTCCACCCAGTGCAGGCTTTGTTACTAGCCACAGAGTGACAAAGGCACTCTCCCCATGTGGCCAGCAACATGTCTCGAGTGTGGCAGGGTGCTAGAACCAGTCAGCTTACACAGGTAGTTGGTTAAGGTTTCAGGGGGCACCTCTAAGGTGCCCTCTGGGGTGTATTTTACTATAAAATGTACACTGGCATCAGTGTGCATTTATTGTGCTGAGAAGTTTGATACCAAACTTCCCAGTTTTCAGTATAGCCATTATGGTGCTGTGGAGTTCGTGTTTGACAGACTCCCAGACCATGTACTCTTATGGCTACCCTGCACTTACAATGTCTAAGGTTTGGCTTAGACACTGTAGGGGCACAGTGCTCATGCACTGGTGCCCTCACCTATGGTATAGTGCACCCTGCCTTAGGGCTGTAAGGCCTGCTAGAGGGGTGACTTATCTATACTGCATAGGCAGTGTGAGGTTGGCATGGCACCCTGAGGGGGGTGCCATGTCGACTTACTCGTTTTGTCCTCACCAGCACACACAAGCTGGCAAGCAGTGTGTCTGTGCTGAGTGAGGGGTCCCCAGGGTGGCATAAGATATGCTGCAGCCCTTAGAGACCTTCCCTGGCATCAGGGCCCTTGGTACCAGGGGTACCAGTTACAAGGGACTTACCTGGCTGCCAGGGTGTGCCAATTGTGTAAACAAAAGTACAGGTTAGGGAAAGAACACTGGTGCTGGGGACTGGTTAGCAGGCCTCAGCACACTTTCAAATCAAAACATAGCATCAGCAAAGGCAAAAAGTCAGGGGGTAACCATGCCAAGGAGGCATTTCCTTACAGTGTGGAGAGAACCAAATTGATCCCTTACGTGCCCATTTGTCAGACGTTTTATTATTTGCGTTGTCCTTGACGCAGAGGGGTTGTGCAGTTGCAACTGTTAAGGGCTATTTGTCTGCGCTGTCGGCCTTTCTGTGTCTTCCTGATCAACCCTCTTTGTTTAAATCCCCTATAGTTGTAAGGTTCTTGAAAGGTCTTACTAATAAGTTCCCTCCCTCTCCTTTTATTATGCCTCATTGGGATCTGAATTTAGTACTCCCATTCTTGATGGGTTCACCGTTTGAGCCTTTACATTCATGCCCCTTAAAGTTTTTAGTGTTAAAGTTTTTTTCTTGTAGCCATCACATCAGCTAGGCGAGTGAGTGAACTTCAAGCACTTAGCGTTCAACCCCCTTTCACTTCCTTCCATGCGGACAAAGTGGTGCTGAGGACCAGAGCAGCTTTCCTACCAAAGGTTGTTACACCCTTACATTTAGGGCAGTCTATTACGCTCTCATCCTTTTATCCTCCTCCCCATCCATCGAAAGAGGAGGAGAGACTTCATCGGCTTGACCCTAAAAGAGCTTTAAGCTTCTACGTTGACAGAGCAAGAGAGTTCCGAGTGGAAGATCAGCTCTTTATCGGCTACGTGGGGAAGAGGAAGGGCAAGGCAGTCCACAAGAGAACACTATCCAGGTGGGTCATTCTTTGCATAAACATGTGTTATTCTTTGGCAAAGAAGGTTCCTCTGGTTGGAATTAGAGCCTATTCCACCAGTGCTAAGTCGGCCTCCTCGGCTTTGGCTAGAGGTGTTCCTGTGGCTGATATTTGTAAGGCCGCAACTTGGGCTTCCCTCCATACTTTTGTGAAGCATTATTGCTTGGATTCAGAGGTTAGGAGGGATGGCCATTTTGCACGGTCCGTGCTGCAGGATTTCTTGGTCTGACCATTCAGGCACCCGCCACCGAGTGCGGTTATGCTTTGGGACTCTATTCATTAGGTGAGGAATCCACAGGTAGTTGTATCCATCAGAAGAACAAGTTACCTACCTTCGGTAACGCCTTTTCTGGTGGATACACTAGCCACCTTTGGATTCCTCACGGTCCCACCCGCCTCCCCGTTGCCTGGTTGGACCTACCAAGATATCCTAGGGTGTGTATGTATATAAGGAGTTGCATATATGTTTGATGGTATATGTAGATACATGTACATATATGTGTTTATAAATACATTTGATGTTTATATTTGATTAAAGGTTTTGTTTTATATTTGACTGATGTATTCATGTCAGGTATGTAGTCACCTGTTTTCCTTGAAGGCACGTAAAAAATTGTGAAAACTGACGTCAGCACATCGGCGAGGACCTCTTATTGCCTCAATGACGTCAGGCGGCGTAGCATGGGAGTCGGGCAATTGTGACGTCCTCGTCGACGTGCAGAGCTGGGAAGAAAATTTCAGTTGAATGCTGGCGCATTGGGAGAATTCATTAGGTGAGGAATCCACAGGTAGCTAGTGTATACACCAGAAAAGGCGTTACCGAAGGTAAGTAACTTGTTCTTTTTGTATTTTCTATGTTTTTTAATCTATTAATAGGGCATGGGCCTAGCCCCAAGAGCAGTAGAACATTATATGTAGCAACAGGAATACATGCCACACTTGCCGCTGGGTGTAGTTACGTTGCAGAAACATACAAATTCCATTGAAGGAGGGGGGAGACGAGGCAAGGGGGAGAATTGTACCTAGGTAAGAGGAAAATAGTGAAGCAGTGAGCCTTCAGGTCCTTGTTGAACTTTGGTAGGGCGGTTTCGGGTTTTAGGTGCAGGGTTAGATGCCCTGAACTGTCAGGCAGCAGATGATGAAGAGCTGCAAAGCTTTGCAGTAAACACAGGCAGGGGCTGCGGAGCTACAGAAACTTTGCATTGTAAGCCGGTGGGAACCTTCATGCTACTACTGCTCAAAGACCCTGTTTTGCCAAATTTCCATTTAAACTTTGATAACTTTACAGTTAGTAAAATTCATAGCTTTAAACGTTTTTCTGCAAAGTGTAAATTGTAGCCTTTGAATACCACTGCTTTGAATCAGTTTCCTGTTTCCAACCAGAAATCTTGTGGAATGAGAATATTTCCCCTTTGGTTGGTGAATGATGTGGAACATCTTAGCGAATGCTCATACAAGCAGACACATCTCGGCATACAACGTATTTGTCATGTTCTCTTGGACTCCTGGGGCTATGAGAAACATAAACCCTGTCCGGGGTAAAACAAACTATGGCCAAGAGATTATAAAAGTTGCTGGGCTCATAACTAGGACTCAGAAGGTGTTGGGACCTTCAGTTATTTCCTGTTGGGCCTTTATTTAACAACTCTACTTTACTCACGTAAAAGTATCTCTTCTCTATAAAGGCAATGCTGAGACAGGACATTGAGTTTATTAAATGTGATTACTGTGTCTTAGTGTACTCGCCATCTTAACCTACTGCACGTCATGGAGTAAGTTGCGACTGCTCATTCTGGTCATAATTGGAGAGTCAAGAGTACAAAAAGGAGTTTCCTTGTTGTCTATAAGCGAAGTGGTACCTGAAGCTCCTGTGACGCCAGTGGTAAACGGTACCCTCCACGGCTAGGTCTTTGTAACAGCTAGCGGCCCAAGTATTCACAGAAAACTTTAAGTCCCAACTGCATCACACTTGTTCCCCAATGGATCCTGCTCCCACTTATGGGCTGCTGTGTATCTTCTAAGTGCTTTGTGGGCCCTCGTGGTGCGTTAATTCACAATATTAATCTGCTTAACTGACACTCATCATCTATTACTCTTTAGCTCTACAGGGAGGCACAGGAGTGCATGACCCATCTCTCCCAGAGGCTAGGGACCCAGAAGTTCTTCTTTGGGGACGCGTAAGTACTGGAAAGGTTTTGAATCACTTATGATGAGCCTATTGGAGCAGGGACTTTTTAAAATGTGTATGTGTGCGCATGTGTGTGTGTGTATGTGTATGTATATATATATATATATATATATATATATATATATAGAGAGAGAGAGATAGAGAAAGAGATTCTGAAAAAGAAAGGTTAACTAAATATATTGTTCGCTTTGGTAATAAATTAACGTTTAAAAAAACGTCATAAGTTCATTTAAAAAAAACAGCGCAAACACAGTTAAACTTAAACTATGTTTACAGAAAAAAAATTAAATTCACAAGTTATGATTAGGAACAATATGAATAACTCGCACAATAGCTGTACCAACCATAACTTGCACATCAAACGCAATGGCCAATGAAGTAAAACTTCCAGTTGACATTATGCATGCAGGGTTTTATGTGATATATGCCCACTCCTACAAAATGTGGTCCTTGCCCACATCCCACACCAAGCTTTCAGCTTCGACAAACGACAGGGGCAAGAAGAGTTGTGGGACAGCCATAAATCAAACATTTGGAGGAAAGCTGTGGACTTCACATGCTGGCATTTTGCTGGCATGGCAGTTGCCAATGAAGTTAATGTGAACTGAGGTGACACCTCGGTAAACAATTCATAACAATTTTGTTTGCGAGCCTTATGTTTTGTATCTTCATATTGTAATTACATCATAGCTCTCTGCCTTTAATTTAATTAGCCTTAAGTTATGAATGACAGGTTATACCCTTTCTGGAGATGTGATCCTCAGGCTTGCAGGTTGCATGCACATCTCTTAACATGAATGTTAACTAATTGAGATTCTATCTTAAAAACTGTATCTTTAATTTGGCCTGTGCTTTCTGTGGACATAGTTATTTCGGGAGAGTAAGCCCTGGTGGGTTACCACTCTATTTCTCCCCTCCTGACAAATCCTCTCTGCCAGGAAGCCGCTAGCCCACCTGAGCCGCAGGCTGCCTTTGAGCTCTAGGCTCATTAGAGGGATCCTTGTCAGCTCGGTCCTAAAGGGGCTTAAGATTTATCATCTGGACCTTGCCAGGTGAATTGGGTCCCTTGTGCAGGGCAGAGGGCTGGCTTGTGGTGCAGTAGGATCTGTGCACAAAACTGCTTATTCAGGGACCACAGTAAAGAGAGCGCTGGGAATGCCTTCAAATCCAGCTTCTAGAAAAAGCAAGCACCTCCTCTTGGTCAGACACCCATTAATAGGTTCTCCAGAAACAACTTTTACCTCTTTGAACCCAGGCTTCCAAATGTAATGTATGCTATAGGGCTGTGGTCCTTAACCTGTGGTCCACAGACCCTTGGGGATCAACGATGCCTACTCGGAGGGGGCGGAGGGGAGGAGGGTCTGCGCTGTCTTAGAACATTAAATTATATTAATAAAGTGTGAATCAAGAAGCAAAATTGAAACTGGTAGCTAACAATTTAAGTTGGTTCTCTCATATTGATTTGTGGATGCAGTGCAGGTGTATCAAACAGAATATAGTTTGGATGTTGGGTGGCCTAAATGTAATTTAGAAAGACTCCTACCTTCCTATTAAAATGTTCGTTGAATTAAGTCATATTTTAGCATTTGTGTATCTGTTTGATGAATGCTTGTTTCTGTATTTTTGTGTACTGTATTGCGGTTCAAATCATTGAAATTGCTTAGGCCGGGTTCCAAGGATTCCAATAATGATTCATTTGGGGACCACAGAGTCCATTAATGATTACGTAGGTGTCCACAGCAATCACAAAGTTAAGAGCCACTACCTCAGAGCACTATACTTTGGTACCAAAGCGCTTTCTCGGCCAAGCAGTCCTCCTCCTTGGCAGGTCCTATCTACTGGCAGCACCCTGATCATTCTCTGAGAGACTTACTACAGTTTCTGTAAAGACACTTGTTGGGCATCTCCATTATGCTCCTTGGACCCAAGAACCCTTGCTAGTCTCCTCCAATATGTTTGAGGCACAGCTGACTACTACTGCCATTTGCAACATTTGGTTCCGGACTACTGCATAGTTCCCCTTTGTTTACTAATACCGGCTTCCTATGCCAGGTAATGCAGACACCACACTATTGGCAGTCTGCTGCAGTATCACCAGTGGATCTAAGACTGTTAGATCGTGATTGCTGCTGAATTCTTCAGGAGCTTAACACAAGCCTCCTTCAAATTTCTGTTTTTGCTCCCAACTCCACCAGTTTCCCAAAGAATGCTCTAGCGACAGCTGACAACAGGTGACATCCTGGAGAGTTCTTTAGGCGACCACTACCTGCTGCAGCCTTCAGGAGAATTGTCTGGGGGACACATAACTGCCTCCAGCTTCCGAAAGCATGGCATTAGTGACGACTGACTTCTGCCAGCCTCTTAAAGAATACGCAGAAGGCATCTGAAGACCCCCGACCTCAAGGGTTCTAGGATACACCCAACTACTGCCATACTTCTGGAGAAAGACAAAGGGGACTTCTGACTAGTTGGCCTTCTCTTGAGCAGATAACTAACTCCCATCAGCCTCCTAGTCTCACTGGACACAATCCAGCTTCTGGAGAACTGATCGCCAGTCTGCAATACTTTACTATTTTTGTTGTTCCTTCAACCCTTAAGTTCTCAGTTGCGGCCCTGTCTTTTAGTTTGTTTTTCTTGTTATACCCCCGATGCCTCTGTTCTCTCTTGCAGGCCGGCCTCACTCGATGCACATGTCTTCAGCTACTTGGCCCCTCTGCTGAAAGCACATCTGCCCAGCAGCAAACTGCAGCAGCACTTGAAGTCTCTAGACAATCTCTGTAACTACTGCACGTCCATTTTGAGCATCTACTTCAGTTGGGATGGAGGTAAGAACGTGACACTCCACAGTATTCTTTGGTATGCTGAGTACACAGAAGACCGTATGAGGTTGGGGTTGAGTCCATTTCATCTGGGACATTATCACGAAAAGTGACAGACTTTGGTAAAGCCTTTTTATGAGAGAAAGGTCCACTTTTCTCGGTCTGTTCTCCTAGATCTTCCAATTTTGGTGTTGAATTATTTGTCTAAGTCCCACTCCTCAACGTCTAACTTTTGTTGCTTTCCAAACATAACGTGGAAAACTGCTCCCACATAGAAAGCATTTCACATCCAATTACCCTAAACCACAGCCCTGTAATGGTGTTTACCCCAGGTTCACTGGGCACAGTTGTAGGAAGCTGAGCTGGTGTGTGGTGGACACCTATGGTGTTTGCACCTTATATCAGGTCCAGGCAACTCCTATTAGTTAGTGAAAAAGTTTCTAGGAAGCCAGGGCTCTCTAGTTGTAGCTGTGGTGAGCAGCCAATACTTATCCAGGACGTGTGTAAAGCACTTGCAGTACCACAGTAACTTATCTCACATGAAAGGAACCACACAGTGTTGCAAAAATAAAGGTATGTTATTATAGTAACACAGAACTAGATTACTTATAGGCAGTCCCCAACTAGAGGTAAGTAAATACTATCTATATCTATATCTATATCTATATATATATATATATATATATATATATATATGGTATTTATTAGGAATTAGCATAGAAAAACAACAAGCATGGGGGAGAAATAGCAGACCATAGCTACGGCCCTTTGGGGAGGGTCAAACCATATACTAAATTAGAGAAATGCAAAGTTAGGTCCCCCCACCCAAGGATGCAGAGTAGTTAGTAGGGAGCTGAGAGGACTTGGAACCCCAAAAGGTGAGTAGCTAGAGGACCCCCAGCGACCAGGAGAGCAGAGGTAAGTTACCTGGTCTTCCCATAGACCAACAAGGGGACTTGGAAAAGGAACTTTGCAAGAACAGGACCAGTCCATTGGAACCCAACAGTGGATAATCAGAATGAAGAGAACTTGCAAAAGAAGGAGACAGAGTCCAGTCCAGGTGGGGCAGGAGCCACTACCCACCCTTCTGTGGATGAAGATCAGGGTCGACGGTGGAAGATGAAGGTCAGCTGTGGATCCCAGGAGCTGCAGAGGAGTCCCAGAAGGTGTGCAGCAGCTGTCCCACGCCGGGTACCGGGTCGCAGTTGGGGTAGTGGTCAGGAAGACCACTAACAGGCCTTTGGAAATGCAAATCTGGACAGAAGAGGATTTTCTAGGGCTGAGGAGGACCAGCAAGGTTCAAGGAACTGGACCCTTGGAGGGGAGTCCGGGCTGACCCTCAGCAGTTGGGAGAGACAGCAGAAGCAGGCGTAACCCCCACCGGTAACCTACTGGCAGCCAGCATAGCAAGTTGCAGTGAGACCTAGTCAGAACACCTGGAGAGGAGAACCACATCATGGAGCAGCAGAGGAGAGACTGTCCTTGCGAGGATGAAGTGCAGGAGGCCAGGGCTACTGGGAGTCTAAAGATCCCTCAGAGCAGGAGCAAACAAGCCTTGGTTGTTGCAAGAGTCGCGGTGCACAGGGATTCTGCCTTGAAAGGAGAGGCAAGGGCTCACTGTCTCCAAAGTTGGATAGAAGGCAGAGAGGACCACTCAGAACCACAACCTTTGTTGGAGAATCCATGCAGTTCTAGCAGAGAGCAGTTCTAGCAGAGAGCAGGTCCCAGCAGCTGGACGTCATTGCCTTAGGTGCCTGCAGAGGCAGGGGAGTGACTTTTTCACTCCAAGGGAGATTCCATCTTGCTTCTTTGGTGCAGCTGAAGTCTTGCCAACCACAGAGTATGCACAGCTGTGGAAATGTGAAAATTGCTGGAAGGAACTGGAGAAACAATGTTGCAAGGCAAGGTTGTCGCAGGTGTTGCAGGCTTGTTTGGTTCCTATGAAGTCCAGTAGTGGTTCCAGTGGCCAAGACTAGAAGAGGTCGATGCAGATGAGTCCTGGTGGAGTCTTGCACACCGAATCTGGGGAACCACCTGCAATGGAGTCCTTAAATAGCCCTAATAGGGGGGCTTGGTCGCACTGCAGAGGCGGTCACTGATGTCAGTCACCTGTCCTGACCAACCAGATTCTCCCAGGGGCCTCTGCACATCTTGTTTTCAAGATGGCAGAATCAAGTGGCCACATGGGGGAGCTCTGGGCAGCAGCCCTGGGGTGGTGATGGAGAGGGGAGTGGTCACTCCTATTTCCTTTCTGTAGTTTCACGCTAGATCGGGTACCAGGAGGTAGGGAGGGGGAGTGGGGCCTGGACTGGTGCAAACCAGATTATGCAAGCAGGGCACCAAATATGCCCTTAAAAGCAAGCTGGTGGCGTGGGGAGGCTACTCCTCCCCAGCCGTGGGACACCTATTTCTAAGGCAGAGGGTGTTGCATCCTCTCTCCCACAGGAAATCCTTTGTTTTGCCTTCTCCTGCCTGAGCTGGTCAAGCAGCAGGAGGGAAGAAACCTGTTTGAGGGGCTGCAGCAGCGTGGGCTGCTTGCAAAACCTTGGGAGGCTGGCAGGAGCAATACTTGGTGGTGGGGGGGTCCTCTAAAGAGCCCCCAGAGTGCATGGAATCACACCACCAATACTGGGATTAGTATTGTGGTATGATTCCGACGTGTTTGATACCATACATGCCTAGGTACGGAGTTACCATTATGTAGCTGGACCACAGGTAGTGAGTGACCTTTAGCAAGTACACGGGTAAAATGGCTTCCCCGCTTTTACGAAGTCCAGTGCTTTGGAACTAGAGTTCGTAGGGGTACCTCTGCTCGTACAGGGGTGCCCTCACACACAGGGACCTGCACTGTGCACTTTGGGCTGAAATGGTCTTAAAGTGGCTTACAGTGACCTGGTGCAGTGACCTGGTGCAGTGACCAGCAGTGAAAGGGTGCATGCACCTTTTCACACAGGCTGCAATGGCAGGCCTGCAGAAACATTTTGCATGGGCTCCCATGGGTGGCATAATACATGCTGCAGCCCATTGGGGACCCCTGATGTACCAATGCCCTGGTACCTTAGGACCATATACTAGGCACTTACAGGGGTACACCAGCATGCCAATTGTAGTGTGTAAACGGTACCAAGGCAACCAAATTTAGAGGACAGAGGGCAATCACTGGGGTGCTGGTTAACAGGATCCCAGTGACATCAGTCTGAGCATGCTGAAAACAGACAAAAAGTGGGGGTAACCATGACAAAAAAG
Organism: Pleurodeles waltl; assembly: GCF_031143425.1. Classification (NCBI taxonomy): domain Eukaryota; kingdom Metazoa; phylum Chordata; class Amphibia; order Caudata; family Salamandridae; genus Pleurodeles; species Pleurodeles waltl. Next base: position 663,055,124 of record NC_090451.1, read on the forward strand.
AGTGACTTTCCTACAACAGTGTTAAACAATATCATCTTTCTGTGGCTCTAACCTCTCCCTCTTTATCCCTGCCTTGTTTATAGATGGTCCACAGGCACCCTTGAAGGCTCCATCTGGAGATTCTGCAGACTCTGAAGAGGAACCCCACAAGCGGCGGACCCAAGTGCTATCTGTCATGCTAGGGCTGGTGGCCATGATTGGATACGCGTTGCTCAGTGGTATTGTATCCATCCAACGAGTGTCTGAGGTTGACAACGGACGCCATGCGATCACCATGGAGGACGATGATGATGATGATGAAGAAGACTGACCGACATTAAGAGTCCTGGGGGCTGTTTTTTTGGTTCTGGCGGATGTCATGTCCAAGCCACTTTTACAACCCAAGTTCGAGGAATTGGCTGCCTGGCAAAGAGTACACACAAAAGGGGACCATCTATTGGAGTCTTCTACTGCTCAACAAATCTTATGGTCACTTCACAAAGCATCATCGTACTAGGCCAAAGCGGATTATGCTATGTGTTACTAGAACAAATGTCAGTTCCACCACCAGGAAATTCTGAACAACCCACTGTTTCACCAGGGATCTTTGCCGAAGAGAGGGAAGGCCCATCCACCTGTAGACTTGCATAGGTAATAGAAGTCCCACCTCTTTTTGCCTGCCAGTTTTCTCAGTTGACAGAAAGCTCTGCCTCATTTTTTCCAGAAGCTTGCTTGTCCTCACCTCCTGTTTGTCATCAAGTTTGCAAATGTGACAATCGCATCTACCTTCAAGCACCCTATCTTAAAACACGTGCTTACCCAACAAACTTTCTCTTATCAACTGTTGTCCGTAAGAACTGCGGACAAGAGGTTAACCGTGAACAGCAAAAGAGGCCCCGAACATCCGGGCCAAAGTAATTGATCAAGTCACCCAAAAATGGTAAAAAAATTCAGACACTACAGTGGAACAACTCACTGCAGGGCAGGTCACTGACACCCTAGGTTCAGTTACCACATAGACCATGCATGATGGCAGAGTTTTCACAATAACTTCCAAAACGTGATCCCGTGCACAATTATTCGCCATTTACTTGTTAATATGACAGGCCTCATGCTTAACAGGGTGTGTGTTGAGGATGTATGGTGTGGGTTGCCGGTGCCAAAAATATTTTTCCGAGATGTGTATGATCCAAGAAAATGTGCTATGTGGATATTTTGAATTAAGAGTTGAAACAGTTAACTCTTCTTAAAAAAATAAATAATAATAATAATAAAAATAGCAAAAATAATGTTTCAAGGAAATCTCTGGGGTGTTCACTTCCTGAAATCCTTGTTTCTAGTCATGCATTAAAGATCCTTTGCATGGCTGCTTTTAGTTACATTGTTGCGCACCATCACGCCTAGAGATGTGGTCACGCACCTCTTAGTTAATGCCTTCTATGGAAGGCTCACCGGTAACCATACCCACTCTTCATGCTCAGATACCCAGCATGTTTGTGGTTTACCACAGGCCATCCTGCCAATTATCCTAGGGAGGGTCGCACTGCTTCGTAATTTCAGGCACCAAAATAGGTCTAGCTGTGTTCCACGCAGGCTTTGTATATCCCACATGTTGGGAACAGCCTCGATCCCACCCTTCCCCAGACTTCTTTTTAATGAGAGCCCTGAAGGGCTGACATGCTCTTCTATACGTACCCTTCCCTACTGATGTTACCCCTACTCTGATTACGAACTCTTTGCATGTCCTGCCTACTCGTCTTTATGGTCTGAGTGTATAGGTCTCCGGTTTCACCATTGATTTATCAATATTTTCCATTGTTGCATCATCTTCCTGCGTATTTAATTAATTTACTTTATTTTGCTTCACGTTTAGGGAGAGCTACTGTGTATTTCCTTTCTGTATTAGAATGTCTACCTTTTCCCCACAATTTTTTTTTTTTAATCTGTGTTCACGTACTTAATTTTTTGAGCCACCAGTCAAAACCTTATTTTGCATGCTTGTTTCAGATGAGAGAGATTTGTAAGTGAAAAGGAATGGTGTTCCTACATGCATCTGGTCAATGCATGCTGGTCAGATCTTCGACTTTGTGTCCGATTCCTGCCTTATCTCCCCAGGCCACCATAATCTAACACAGGAACCTCATTTGCCACTCACTTTGCCCTGTAACAGATAGTCTTCCCCCACTCTACCTGTTTAGTGACCGACTTTTTTGACTTGGACTATCAAGTGATGGATACCATGCCCCCACTTGACTTGTCTGATGTTATTCTTCTACACACATTTTCATACTTGGGACTGCCTAGCAACTTTTTTTCTTCTTGGGTTGGACTTCATTCCTTAGAGACTCTTACTGGGTCTCTGTCCCACTGGGCCAATTCAGTGACATGCTCCCAATTTCCTAGTCACAGTGTCCAGTAACCAACTAACTCCCTCAGCCACCTGTGCAGTGATATTTCTTCACTTGGCATAGCACGTATTGAACTTCTCTGCCCCGTTCATCTTTTTCTTTGTCACCCCTCTCCACGCATCCTTTCATAGATGGACCGTCCAATACCTCATTACTTCTAGGTTTGGCCAGTGACAAACTCTCCTTCACTCTCTTAACTGTGGCAGACGCCTCATTCCCTTCCCGTGTCCTCATTTTGCCTACCCTGTGACATGTTTTTAATTTCTTGCGTGCTTTTTTTTTCAGTGATCTACCACTCACCCTCTTTCCCGTCTTACCAGGTCATTTGAAAGACCCAGATCTCTCCATTCTGCTTATCTGGCATACCATTCCCAGCTCCACCTCGCCAGTGAGGGTCTTCAATCTGGGAGGGATCATTTTGTACTGGCGATTTGTCACATTTTCGTTGTTTTCACTGCATGTGTTTCTGCACCTAAACAGGAGCCAGGTTCCAATGTATGGCCAAAAGATGGGTCTGTAGTATCCCTCATGTGAAATCTATGTACAGCCTGGAGGTGACTGACTTGTAGTCTTCAACGCAAGCCGAATATTAAAGAAGCGCGAGAAAGGCGTGAGTGGGGCTGGGCCAACATCCATGGGATAAAGTAAAGTGGTCTCTATTAAAGCATGGTCTATAACTTGATTCAACATTCAATAAATATTGTTTTTATTATGTGTCTGTACTAAGAGTGAACTACTTTTGCTGGCATCGTCAAAATGGGTGGATTCTTAATAGGCGTCAAGAGGCTGCCACCAGGAGTTCTACAAGCTTGTGCGTGTCTGTATTTTGAAGCACTTTGTACATTCCTTGGTAGTCGATGCTTGAGCACATCAGTCATTAGTGCTATGCTCACAGCACACTGACAATGTTTTACTCTAAGAGGATGCCATCTACTTTTAATGATTTGGCACTGCCCATGCCTTTAAAACATAATAATATAACTTGCCCTTCCTAAAATATTATTTTTCACATAGAACTATCGGAAGAGTTATATTTAACAGGCACATATGTTGTTCTGTTTAGTACTATACAGTTTGGCAGACTTTCACAATCTCCCTTTCAAAGTATTGGTCGGCACTGCATGAAGAAACATTTCTTCGCCAGCATGTTTTCTTGCGACATGAGCCGGTGGCCCATTTCATCCCAGAAACTAGTAATTTCTAAAAAAGAAATCCCAGTCAGCAGATGGCATTTCTGGTTTATCAGCCTGATGTGCATAGAGCAGTTGCCCATCTAGCACAGGAGGGGATAAAAAAAAAGTCTCTCCTCGAAGCAGTCTTGACAGCAGTCACCTTTGCACACAATGTGGACGCAGTCACCTGCAACTCACCCCACAAGTGTTTTGCATAAGGCAGCTTTAAATAACAGTTTACTGCTAATTAAGTAAGAATGTGATCACAAATGCAATTAAGCACCCTAAAGCCTTTGATGCAGACGAGCAACCAGCGATGCCTAATCATTGAGCTTCGTATAGGATTTTGGCATCAGAGGATTGTCTAAAGATGCTCTAATGAAAGCATTACCTCTTCTGGATTGATAGACATGCCTATTGAACTGCAGATGGAGAAATTCTGAGTGCACTGTTGCTTTATATTACGTGCTTGCGTTGTTAGGTTTCTGGATGAGATTATACTATGTTGTATGTGTGTGGTGGTTCATAATACGCCTTCTAAACTTTTGTTTTTCATTTAAATGTGTTCCTTAAGTTTGAGATTTTTATGTCACCAAAGTTGTTGACTTACGTTGTCGCATAGGAATTGTATTGAATTGCTGTGTGAGGTTTGACGCAAAACTACTAACACAGTAGACAGCAAGTTGACATCCCATTGTTTGTAGTGTTTGAGGATGTAAAGTATTCTAACTTAATGTTTTATGGGTTAAAGTGGCTAAGTTAGAGATAATGTAGATTTTCCACAGCCTCGTGGGCAGAAAATCTGGATTTTATCAGACATAGAGGCTAAGATTATGCAAATCTTCCTTTATTGCCCGCTCACAGCAGCAACAATTGAAGGAACGCGGAACTTTAAAACATTCTAATAAGCTATAAAATTCTGCATCACACAGCCATCTTCCTTCTTCAGGGCTGCGCACAAGATACATTTGAAACATAGAAGAGCAGGATTTCTCCTCCGAGCTTTCTAACTCCATCGTATCCAAGATCCAAATCTGATATTCCCCTAATCTGAAAAGAAAACAAAATGTAAACTGTCAGGGAAGGTTAGAGGTGGGATAATCTTAGCCTCTGTGTCTTTAATAAAATTCAGATTTTCTGCCCCTCAGTGTGTGGAAAATCGACATTTTATGGCATGACACAGAGGCTAACATGCATGTTTAAAGTGCAGACAATACATTATCAATTGAATTTTCAACAGGATTAAAATAGCAATTTCTAAACATACTTTTGTTCTACCAGTCTCCAGCTCGTAAAATATCCTGCAAACCTCCCCCATAACAAAAGCCTTGGATGCAGAACCACCTCTAAGTGAGTAAACTCCAAATCTAGTTACATCCACTCCTGCTTCCCTCATCACCTCCTTTACCCATCTTGCCAAAGTTGGAGGAGAAGCTGCTTTATAAAATGCGGCTAGAATATAGTCTGTGATAAAGTTTTTGTTTCTTTTAATATAGAAACAGACTCTTTCAGGTTGATAGGCCCTAGATGTAACATCCAGGGCTTTAACATCTGAGGTGAGAATGAAGGACACTAAGCAAAGCAAAAGTGTTAATTTGTAGATCTGTTTCAATGATAGCGTTGTTATCACCACAATTTAGTACAAATTGTAGAACCTGTTTAACATCCCTAAAGGAGGATTCAAAATTCGCATACTGAACATAACTTTCCTAATTAGTAAATGCTGGCCTACGGAGATACCATTTACCAAAAAGTGTCCAACGGCAATAGCTGCTCTGTAGACCTTCATTGTTCTAGTCCAAAATTAAATAATTCAGTCAAATAATGTGTCGCATGAACAATATCTGTTGAAAAAGGATCGTTATCCTGTCATAGACACCAACAAACTCACTTCTGCCAAGACAATCTATATGCCTTTCTAGTTCCTGAAGCCCACAATTCTGAAATGAGTCTAACAGCTTTTGCCGAAAGTCCTGGCACCTCCCAATGTCTCCTGAAATCTTCCAAGCCATCAAATGTAGAAGCCCCTGCTCTACCAAGCTGTGGAACTCTTCTGTTGGTCCTAGGGTTACTTCCATGAAAGTTGAGATAAGGCAGGTAAATCTATGCATATTTCTATCATGATTGGAAACCAAGCTTGGGATCCCCAACCCGCGGTTACTACTACCACAGTCTCCTTGCATCTGCGTAGTTGCAGAAGAAATCTCAGCAGCATTGCAAATGGGGGAAAACTCATAAGGTGCCAAACCCCTCCAATCTTGTAGGAAGGCATCCACCTCCCATGAGTCTGGGTCTGGTCTCTAACTTAAAAAAAACCTTTCTATCTGGGTGTTCTATCTGTCTACAAATAGGTATGTGCTAGAAGGGCTCCATTTCTCCTGAATTCCTAGAAAAACCTTTCTGTTCAACCTCCACTAGCTGGAATCTCTGAAATTCCTGAAACAACCAATCCGCAAAGCCATTTGATAGACCAGGTACTTGCTCCACCACAACTGAGATTCCATCCTTAAAATAATATTCTCAAAAACCTTTCGCCAAATCTGCTAGACCTTTTGAGTGAGGGCCACCCATCTTGTTGACATATCGCACTGCAGAGATATTGTCCATGCGGAGCATCAAGCAACACTTAATCATACCCTGATTAAAAGATGGAACAGCGAAAGAACCTGCTCACAACTCTAGACTGTTGATATCCATATTCCTCTCTTGACTCGTTCAACATCTACCAGTTGACAAATTCCTGTATGTTGCACCCCCAACCTTCTAAGCTCGCATCCGATTCTATCACACTTTCCAGGTCTCCTGGAAAATAGCCATGCCATTTCAGGCTTCTGTATTCCTCAGCCACCACTCTATTTCCCTCCTTGACTCATGATCCAAACAAATCATTTAAGAGTAAGACCCACTCATCCGCAGACTTCTAATTTTTAGTCTCTGAAGGGCGTAATATTATAGAGGCCGGGAAATATTGCCTGGATTGTTGCTGATAAGACATACAATCCTTGTTAAGACCCTCAAAGGCATCGCATTCATACCTAAAGCCTTCTTCAACTCTTTTCGCAACTTCAACTTCTCCCTTGGAAGCTTTAACTTTGCTCGTACTGTGTTTATAATGAAGCCTAAAAACAGAGTTTCCTGGCTTGGAATTAAGAAGGACTTCTTCCTGTTTATCACAACACCTAGTAATTCTGTAAAATCCATTGTCATCCTTGTGTTGTGCGACACTACTGCCATTTCTTGAATCATATTAAGAATATTGTCTAGGTAAAATAATTTAATCTTACACGGCTCATCCGTAGCCAAGCCGCTATGAGGCAAAGTACCTTTGTAAAGCACCAAGGTGCTGATGAAAGGCCAAAGGGCAGACTTTTGAACTGCCATTTATTCCCCAACCACTGAAATTGTAGGAATTCCTGTGAGGTTCCCAAATTGGTACTGTTAAATAAGCATCCTTGAGGTCTACCCTCATTAACCAATCTCCTTATTTCAGTACATCTATTTGCAGGTAGACCCCACTCCATTTCAAAATGGCGATATACCAACCACTTGTTTCGGTCTTTCAAATTTATCTCTGGTTGCATACCTTTGTCTTTTTTTTCTCTACCGATTTAATATATTGCTGATGAAGCCTATTACACCATTTGTGACCTCCTTTTGTGGCACCTTTTGACAACAAATCCTACACCTCTTGGATAACCATATCTCTGTCTTTCAGTGAAAAATGAATTTCTTGTGGGTTTCTTGTTTGAATTGGGAAACCCTTAAATTCTAGTTTGAACCTCTTGACGGTATCTAGAACCCAGGGATCTTGAGTCGCCAGCTTCACAAAATTGGCCAGCCTGACTCCCACTTTTACCTGTGTATCTGAAAGGAATGAAGTGGTGATTACCTGATTAAGCTCCTCTCTGCCTCTTATCTCCCCTGTCGAATCTGCCACGAAACCGCTGTCTTTGAGGGGAAAAGACTTAAAATGATCCAAAGTTAGACTGAGTGTATTTCGCTCCACATTTCAAAAAGGTGCTCGTAACAAATTGTCCTAGTTCGCCCTGCCCTTCCAAAAACACTATCAGCAAACACCTTTTTTATATCCTTTTGGGATTTCTGAATACAATTAAAATCACTGACATATTTAGCCATGTCCTTGATCAAATCTTCCCCAAATAATTGACCCCGAGAAGCGGGACCCCCTTCCTTATTTCCCATATCGACTAATTTTGGGTCACTTTTCAGTAAAATGCCTTTTCTCCTTTCACTTGAGAGGGCCGTATTTGCATTGCCTAACAGGTAAATAGCTCTGTGCTCCCACTGGCTCAACTGTTTACAATCCACAGACTTCTCGGTAATAATAGACGTGTCTTCTGCCATTTGAAAAATTTAGTCCAATAACATTTAAGAGGTGATCCTGACAGGATGTCAATCCTCTGTCAAGGTCTTTTCCATTTTTTGTAATGAAAGCTGCAACCTTGGGGTCTAATTCCGGAGTCAGAATGACTTTATCTGGGAGGGACCTTATGTCATATGATAATTCTCTTCTCAGCCAGAAAAGGATGTATTCAGCCACATGCTGAAAGGGAGTCCACGAGGAGGAAAGAGGGTGCTTGAGTAAAAGAGGATCAAACATTTCCTCCCCCAGGGGTCCAGAATGCCCATTTGTGATCCTGAGGCCTTATTTGCCTCAAATCGTGTGACACGATCTTTAATTTCAATCATTTCCTCATCGAAATCGTACTCCGAAGAGTACAAAAGGGCAATTTCTGATCAGAATCCTCATCACTAACTGGTTACTCTGGAACTTCAGGGACTTCATTTCGCCCATCCACAGTGCCTGAGGCAAAAGTCAAAGTAAAATCTCTGGCCATCAGACAGACTTCGTTCGACAATCTTAGCTTTTTTATTTTTTTAAATATGCTCGCTCTCTGAAGTGTTTGCTTTTTTTTTTTTTAAGTATAACCTTTCCCACACACCCTGAATATTCTGCTGGTTCAGAAGGTCTTTTTTTTGTATTAGGGATTTTGACCAATTTCCATTTCTTAATTAGCTCCTTAAACCTACTATCAATGGAGTCAGACAGCGACCCGATCAATCTATCCGCTGCTCCAACTAACGTTTCCTCAAGTTTTCCTTCTAATCTATCCTCAGAATGGTCAGCCAGCTTGAAGATCATTCAAGTTATCTTACTAAGAAAAAGACTTCGTAAAGGAAAAGCTAGGGGCGGGGTGACTGAGAAGATAGAAAATACCTCTTGTGGTCTAATGGACTCCAACTGCCGATTAAGTTTCCACCAGGTCATATAGTTGGCGAAACATAAAATGGTCGCAAATACTGTAAAATGATAGGAGGATCCCAAACTATGAAAATGTCCGCCAACTCGCAGGTTGCCTGGAAGAATTGCCTGGGCTGCTCCGGGGCCAAAAGGTACAGGTAAGGAAGTCTAATGGCACGGTGTAGAAGACTTCCGTATGCGCGTTCACTCCGGTAAGGTATGAGTGCGTGTCAATGTTATGAAGTAAAAACGGGAGGCATGACGACGTGAACACTGAAAGAGGGCCCGCAGCCTCCATCAAACCTCCCCAAAAGAACGGTAACTATGCGATTAGCATGCACGTTTGCTCAGATAAGGTGGGAGCGCACACAGGAAGCCCAAGGACGTGAACTCTCGAAGAAAGGTCCGCTTCTTCTCCAAAAGCTCTCAATTTGTAACAAAGTGAGGATGCGAACCCTCGAAGGAGGTCTTGCTTCCTCCACCAAAACGGTGAACGAGCATGACCCACAGGAGGTTGACGTGAAAGGCGTAAAAGGTGTCCCCGGGAAACTAAGTATGAAAAACACCCAACTCAGAAAACAAGACTAAACAAGTGATAACCAAACACAAATTCATGCATGAAGGACATATGAGTAAGCATTACAACAGAGAAGGTACTTACTTTGTTAGCAGTAGCAACAACAAAAGTAGGAAGATGGCTGTGTGGTGCTAAATTTTATAGCTTATTAGAATGTTTTAAAGTTCCATGTTCTTTCAATTGTTGCTGCTGTGAGCGGGCAATACAGGAAGATTTGCTTAGTGTTAGCCTCTGTGTCATGCCATAAATTTAGTATGTTTTGTTTCAGTGTGCCAGTTTGATAGCTGGCGCTGCTGTGAAATCCCTGAACGCCACCAACCTGATATATCATCTTAGTCAATGATGACAGGTGTTCAGCCAAGGCATGTTAAGTTTGTGTGCCACATCTTGAAGGAAAGCACTGCTGGATATCATGAAGGTTAACTGTAAGCATAATCTGTTCTGTGTTTGATGTGCATTCTGACATGTTGGAGGTTGGTGTGTTGCTTTTCTTGGTGGCAAGTGCTTTGGTTTGCCACAAGACAACCAACTGATCAAATGGATTATCTGTACCCTATATAATGTATGAAAGGTGTTCTTTCTACAATGTTCTTCTGTTAAAAATGTGTGTATTAAGTTTCTTGGTGCATAAAATTGTTATGGCCTTCAAGATAGCTGAACTGGAGGGGGGGAGAAAATCACTTACAACGTGGTCAATGCAACGCTATGCATTTACCACGCTGCCGTTATCACGCATATGCATGGTGACGGCACAGAGAGCCATCTAGCCGTCCGGGTGGAACAGGAAGGCCGCAAAGGAGAGAGAGGTAAGTGGGGTTGGGGCTAGGGCTGGGTTTGAGGTGGAAGAGGTTGTGGTAGTTTTTAGGACAGAGCAGGGTCGGGGTAGTTTTTAGGACGTGTGGTAGGCTTAGGTGTGCAGGTGAGGGGGGTCGGGGTAGGCTTTAGGGTACAGGGTGGGGTAAGTTTTACAGTTCAGGACTGGGGGGGTGGGGTTAGTTTTTAAAGCAGTGCGGTTATCTTTTAGGATTCAGGGGTTGGGGTAGGTTTTAGGGTTCAGAGCAAGGGAGAGGGGGTCGGGTAGTTTTTAGGACAGGGCGGGGTAGGTTTTAGGACAAGGTGGGGTAGATTTTAGGGTTCAGTGCGGGGTGTCGGGGTAGTTTTTAGGACAGGTTGGGCTAGGCGTTTAGGTTCGGGGGGTCGGGTAGTTTTTAGGAAAGGGTAGGTTTCAGGGTTCGAGTCAGGGGATCGGGTAGATTTTAGGACTGGGCGGGGTAGGTTTTAGGGTGCGGGACCTAGGGGTAGTTTTTAGAACGGGCCGGGGTGGGTTTTAGGATTCAGATTCTGGGATCTGGATAGTTTTTAGGCTGGGGATTTGGTAGGTTTTAGGGTTTGTGTAAGGGTACTTTTTGGGGCAGTGGTCTGGATAGTTTTTAGGACAAGACGGGGTAGGTTTTAGGGTTCAAGGTGGGAGGCTCAGGGTAGTTTTTAGGACAGGCTGGGTTAGGCGCGGTAAGGGTAGTTTTTACGGCAGGGCGGGATAGGTTTTAGGGTTCAGGGCGGGAGGTCGCTGTGGCGGGTTGGGATAGGTTTTAGGGTTCAGGGTGGGGTCGTTTTTAAGACGGGGCAGGGGTCAGGTAGTGTTTAGGGCAGGGTGGGTTCTAGGATTCGGGACAGGATGTCAGGGTAGTTTTTAGGGCACAGGGTTGGGATCGTTTTTAGGAAAGTGGGGCATAGGTTTTAGAGTGTGGAGTTGGGTAGTTTTTAGGACAGTGCAGGGTAGGTTTTAGGGTATGGGGGAGGGGGTTCAGGTAGATCATAGGACTGTGGGTTAGGTTTTGGGGTACAGGGTGGGGGGGGGGTCAGGTAAAGTTTAGGGCACAGTAGGTTTTAGGGTTCAGGGCCGGGTTCAGGGTAGTTTATAGGTCAGGGTGGGGTAGATTTAAGGGCAGGGTTCAGGGTAGTTTTTAGGACGTGGCAGGGGGGTCGGGTAGTTTTTAGGGCGGGATAGGTTTGAGGGTTCAGGGCAATGGGTTTGGGGGAGTTTGTAGGACAGTGTGGGGTAGGTTTTGGGAGTCAGGGTAGTTTCTAGGACAGTGCGGGGTAGGCTTGAGGGGTCGGTTAGTTTTTAGGACAGTGCGGGTAGGTTTTAGGGTTCAGGGTGGGGGGTTGGGTAGTTTTGTAGGGTTCAGGGCGGGAGTCAGGATAGTTAAGGACGGGGTAGATTTTAGGGGGGGCTCGGTGTAGATTTTAGGGTTCAGGGCGGGAGGCTCGGGTAGTTTTTAGGGCAGAGGGCTTGGGTAGTTTTTAGGACGGGGTAGTTTTTAGGGTTCAGGGTGGGGGGGGTCAGATAGTTTATGGTGTGGGGTAATTTTTAGGGTTCAGGGTAGTTTTTAGTACAAGGCAGGGGTTGAGGTAGTTTTTAGGAGAGGGTGGGGGTAGACTTTAGTATTCAGGGTGGGGGGTCGAGTACTTTTTAGGACACGGTTTGGGGTCAGTAGTATTTAGCACAGGGTAGGCTAGGGTTCAGGGTGGGGACGGTGTAGTTTAGGGCAGCGTGGGGTGTCGTGGTAGTTTTTAGGATTGTGCAGGGTAGGTTTTAGGGTTCAGAGTGGGTGCTCGGGGTAGTTTTTAGGATTGTGCAGGGTAGGTTTTAGGGTTCAGGGCGGGGTGGTTGGGGTAGTTCTTAGGGCAGGGTAGATTTTAGGGTTCAGGGTGGGGGTAGCTCTTAGGACAGGGTGGGCTAGGTTTTAGGGTTAAGGGTGGGGGGGTCAGGGTAGCTCTTAGGACTGGGCGGGGTAGATTTTAGGGTTAAGGGTGGGGGGGCTCAGGGTAGTTCATTAGGACAGGGTGGGGTAGATTTTAGGGTTAAGGGTGGGGGGCTCGGGGTAGTTCATTAGGACAGGGCGGGGTAGATTTTAGGGTTAAGGGTGGGGGGCTTGGGGTAGTTCTTAGGACAGGGCGGGGTAGATTTTAGGGGGTGGGGGGTTCGGGGTAGCTTTTAGGGCGGGGGTAGCTTTTAGGGGGCGGGGGGCTCGGGGTAGCTTTTAGGGCGGGGGTAGCTTTTAGGGGGCGGCGGCTCGGGTAGCTTTTAGGGTGGGCGGTAGCTTTTAGGGGGCGGGGGCTCGGGGTAGCTTTTAGGGTGGGGGTAGCCTGGGCGGGGGGCTCGGGGTAGCTTTTAGGGGGCGGGTCGGGGTGCTCGGGGTAGCTTTTAGGGTGGGGTAGCTTTTAGGGGGCGGGGCGGGGTGCTCGGGGTAGCTTTTAGGGGGCGGGGGTAGCTTTTAGGGGGCGGGGCGGGGTGCTCTGGGTAGCTTTTAGGGCGGGGGTAGCTTTTAGGGGTGGGGCGGGGGGGCTCGGGGTAGCTTTTAGGGGGCGGGGGCTCGGGGTAGCTTTTAGGGGGCGGGGTGGGGGGCTCGGGGTAGCTTTTAGGGCAGGGGTAGCTTTTAGGGGGCGGGGGGCTCGGGTAGCTTTTAGGGCGGGGGTAGCTTTTAGGGGGCGGGGCGCTCGGTAGCTTTTAGGGCAGGGGTAGCTTTTATGGGCGGGGCGCTCGGGGTAGCTTTTAGGGTGGGGGTAGCTTTTAGGGGATGGGGCGGGGGGCTCGGGGTAGCTTTTAGAGCGGGGGTAGCTTTTAGGGGGCGGGGGCTCGGGGTAGCTTTTAGGGCGGGGGTAGCTTTTAGGGGGCGGGGGTAGCTTTTGGGGGCGGGCGGGGGCTCAGGGTAGCTTTTAGGGCGGGGGGTAGCTTTTAGGGGCCGGGGCGGGGGACTCGGGTAGCTTTTAGGGCAGGCGGTAGCTTTTAGGGGGCGGGGAGGGGGGCTCGGGGTAGCTTTTAGGGTGGGGGTAGCTTTTAGGGGGCGGGCGCTCAGGGTAGCTTTTAGGGCGGGGTAGCTTTTAGGGGGCGGGGCGCTCAGGGTAGCTTTTAGGGCGGGGTAGCTTTTAGGGGGCGGGGGCTCGGGGTAGCTTTTAGGGCGGGGGTAGCTTTTAGGGGGCGGGGCGCTCAGTAGCTTTTAGGGCAGGGGTAGCTTTTAGGGGGCGGGGCGCTCGGGGTAGCTTTTAGGGTGGGGGTAGCTTTTAGGGGGCGGGGCGGGGGGCTCGGGGTAGCTTTTAGGGTGGGGGTAGCTTTTAGGGGGCGGGGGCTCGGGGTAGCTTTTAGGGCGGGGGTAGCTTTTAGGGGGCGGGGCGCTCAGTAGCTTTTAGGGCAGGGGTAGCTTTTAGGGGGCGGGGCGCTCGGGGTAGCTTTTAGGGTGGGGGTAGCTTTTAGGGGGCGGGGGTAGCTTTTGGGGGCGGGCGGGGGCTCAGGGTAGTTTTTAGGGCGGGGGGTAGCTTTTAGGGGCCGGGGAGGGGGGCTCGGGGTAGCTTTTAGGGGGCGGGGCGGGGGGCTCGGGGTAGCTTTTGGGGCAGAGTTAGCTTTTAGGGGGCGGGGCGCTCGGGGTAGCTTTTAGGGCGGGGGTAGCTTTTAGGGGGTGGGGGCTCGGGGTAGCTTTTAGGGCGGGGGTAGCTTTTAGGGGGTGGGGGCTCGGGGTAGCTTTTAGGGCGGGGTAGCTTTTAGGGGGCGGGGCGCTCGGTAGCTTTTAGGGCAGGGGTAGCTTTTAGGGGGCGGGGGGCTCGGGGTAGCTTTTAGGGCGGGGGTAGCTTTTAGGGGGCGGGGGTAGCTTTTGGGGGCGGGCGGGGGATCAGGGTAGCTTTTAGGGCGGGGGGTAGCTTTTAGGGGCTGGGGCGGGGGACTCGGGGTAGCTTTTAGGGCAGGCGGTAGCTTTTAGGGGGCGGGGGCTCGGGGTAGCTTTTAGGGGGCGGGGCGCTCGGGGTAGCTTTTAGGGCGGGGGTAGCTTTTAGGGGGCGGGGGCTCGGGGTAGCTTTTAGGGTGGGGGTAGCTTTTAGGGGGCGGGGCGCTCGGTAGCTTTTAGGGCAGGGGTAGCTTTTAGGGGGCGGGGCGCTCGGGGTAGCTTTTAGGGTGGGGGTAGCTTTTAGGGGGCGGGGGGCTCGGGGTAGCTTTTAGGGCGGGGGGTAGCTTTTAGGGGGCGGGGGCTCGGGGTAGCTTTTAGGGGGCGGGCGGTGGGCTCGGGGTAGCTTTTAGGGCGGGGGTAGCTTTTAGGGGGCGGGGCGGGGGGCTCGGGGTAGCTTTTAGGGCGGGGGTAGCTTTTAGGGGGCGGGGGCTCGGGTAGCTTTTAGGGCGGGGGTACCTTTTGGGGGCGGGGCGGGGGGCTCGGGGTAGCTTTTAGGGCGGGGGTAGCTTTTAGGGGGCGGAGGTAGCTTTTGGGGGCGGGGCGGGGGGCTCAGGGTAGCTTTTAGGGCGGGGGTAGCTTTTAGGGGGTGGGGCGGGGGGCTCGGGTAGCTTTTAGGGGGCGGGGGGGGGCCTTGGGGTAGCTTTTAGGGGGCGGGGGCTCGGGGTAGCTTTTGGGGGGGGGCGGGGGCTCGGGGTAGCTTTTAGGGGCGGAGGTAGCTTTTGGGGGCGGGGCGGGGGGCACGGGGTAGCTTTTAGGGGGCGGGCGGTGGGCTCGGGGTAGCTTTTAGGGCGGGGGTAGCTTTTAGGGGGCGGGGCGGGGGGCTCGGGGTAGCTTTTAGGGCGGGGGTAGCTTTTAGGGGGCGGGGCGGGGGCTCGGGTAGCTTTTAGGGCGGGGGTACCTTTTGGGGGCGGGGCAGGGGGCTCGGGGTAGCTTTTAGGGCGGGGTAGCTTTTAGGGGGCGGAGGTAGCTTTTGGGGGCGGGGCGGGGGCTCAGGGTAGCTTTTAGGGCGGGGGTAGCTTTTAGGGGGCGGGGCGGGGGGCTCGGGTAGCTTTTAGGGGGCGGGGGGGGCCTTGGGGTAGCTTTTAGGGCGGGGGTAGCTTTTAGGGGGCGGGGGCTCGGGGTAGCTTTTGGGGGGGGGCGGGGGCTCGGGGTAGCTTTTAGGGGGCGGAGGTAGCTTTTGGGGGCGGGGCGGGGGCTCAGGGTAGCTTTTAGGGCGGGGGTAGCTTTTAGGGGGCGGGGCGGGGGGCTCGGGTAGCTTTTAGGGGGCGGGGGGCCTTGGGGTAGCTTTTAGGGCGGGGGTAGCTTTTAGGGGGCGGGGGGCTCGGGATAGCTTTTAGGGGGCGGGTGGGGGGCTCGAGGTAGCTTTTAGGGGGCGGGGGCTCGGGGTAGCTTTTAGGGGGCGGGGCGGGGGCTCGGGGTAGCTTTTAGGGCACGGTTTGGGGGGGGTCAAGTTTTTAGCAAAGGGTAGGCTAGGTTTTAGGGTGGGGACGGTGTAGTTTAGGGCAGGGTGGGGTGTAGGGGTAGTTTTTAGGAAAGTGCGGCATAGGTTTCAGGGTGCAGGCTCAGGTAGTTTTTAGGACAGTGCATGGTGGGTTTTAAGGTACGGGGGTGCTTGGTAGTATTTAGGACAGGGCGGGTAGGTTTTAGGGTTCACGGCAGGGTTACTTTTAGTTCTCAGCGCAGGGGGTGAAAGGGGCAGTTTTAAGAGCTTCGGCGGGGTGAAGTATGGTAAAGGGACATGACGGGGACAATTTACCATGCTTGTTCTTTTACCAAACATGCATTTACAACGAAATTTGTTGTAAAGGCATGTGTGGTAAAGACCGTCGTTGTTAAGGACTTGGGTAATATTCGCATGGATTGTTCCACCATACATCGAACTGGAGGCGTATCTGTACTATGTTTGTATGCAATTTGTGCTGTCTAATGTATCACTTTCTTGTAAAAACAAAGTAAAATATTGTGTGCTTGCCAAGGTAACACAACGCATTGAACAAAATCATTTATCATGTATAACATGACCAGCGGCTTTACCTCTGTGAAGAGCAGCTCAAACCTGGGTTTACTGCATCTCAGCTGGAAGCGTCCCAGGACAGGGAACGCCTTTGCATACCTCATTCATGCGACCAACCAGAGGCATTTATATTGACGATATAGTCGCACACTGCGACTGAAAGTGAATAGAACTCTTGTATTCGTCACCTTTGGGTAGGGGAAAGGCAGGTGGAGGCAGATCTAGAGGGCAGCTGACATGCTAGGGTAGGAGGGTGACTGGTTCTTCGCCTCAGTTCTCCCAAGTAATATCTAGAGTCTGAAGCAAGTCTGCAAGAGCACAAGAAGAGCCCGAGGTACCATAAGAGCACAAGGACACACCAAAGAATCTAAAGGCGATCACATGGGCAGAAGAAGTGGTGCTAGGGAGAGCACGACACTAAGCAGAGACAAACTAATGGCATGGATGTGAAGGAAGGGCAAAGTGTCAGTCTCGGGTAAGAACAGATGAGAGCAAATGTGAAGTATGGAGACTTCTCATTGTTAAACCCCCAACCCAAAAAGATTTGAGTGTCAATGGAAACTATTTAGAACGCAGGCCATTAGATCATCCAACTCGACAAGAACTGTTTTGCAGCTGAGAGTTACCCTAACCCCACTCATTTTTTGGTCTCACAATTAAGAACACACATGAGGATTAGGGGAGGGCAGTAAATTCTGCTCCTCTGGCGGAGTTTTGGCCATTCGATGTTAGGCAAGTAACATGGAGTTCTGACCAAATCCTGCCGTGCGTGAGAACTGCGTCCACTACCGTGATTTTCAGGCACTAAGAGGACACCCAGCGAGATTTTCCACAATGCGGGTGGTCGTGACTGTTCACTGTGGAAAAGCTACCACTCCAGTAGAAAGTTTAATCCTGCGGAAGTAAAACCAATTCAAGCAGCAGCGCTCTCTGGCCACCAGGTGGTGCCGTTTGAACGGATTTCTCAGTGCAGAACAACCTCCAGGTGCTAGAAATCAGCACAACAGACCGATATCTGCCCGCTTGCGGGACTCTGCAGAATCTTGCAGAGTTTTTATGTAACTCGAGTTCTGCCTACCCCTTGTCAGAATAAAGATAGCGCTGGGAATTACTTAGTCTCAGTCCACTAAGGTGAGAGGAAGAGTCTACCAAATGGTATAACCCACCTAGTTTTACAAAATGTAATTGATGGTTGAGCTATCAACTTGTGTGCTCAATCGAGATGCACTATGGGTGAAAATTGCCCATAATACAAAAGGCAGGAAAATGTAATAAAAGTTGTTAATGGGTCAAAGTTGACTGTAAATAGATGGTGCCAAAGTAGAAGGGGTTTTATTATGATCAGAAATGTACTGGAAGGGAATTTTTCCTCTTACCTAATGTTTATTGCTCCCACATCATGAATCTAAGTTGGGGGAGGGGTGGAGTTGATTATGTCCTAGCCTGTTGGTCTTATAATGGAAGACACATGATACCAAATAAGGTCACTCTGGATTATGTACTTTACCTCAAAAGCAAAACACTGATTAGCTGCAGAAGCAGTCATCAACAAGTGGACTAGAGCAATACAATGTACAGCGTACTGCCCAGGAAGAAAATAAACTAGGGCATATTGTTTAAGGTCAGACACAACAAGTCTTCATTTCTGTGTTGTCCACACGACAAGCCAGCTCAATTTTCGTATGGAACTAGCCCGTGGTCTGCCAAATACAAAGGGGCATCTTCTACGGTTACAGTAAGACTTCACCCACACATAAAAGTTATTCCAAGGTGGATGTGTGATTCACTAATGCAAAGCTTTTACTGTTAAGGTGAGAACTAAAAGACATGACAGTAGGATGCGCGCTCAGTGTTTCAAAAAACAAACTTATACCAGTGATCTCCAACTTTAGAGTACTGAGAGAACCCCACTATCACCTGCTCCCTCCAAATGTTGGGCTGAATTTAAAATAGGACAGCTAGGTTTTTTTTTAATTTTTTTATTTTTAACAATCAAGCACTTGCCTTTTAGCCAGACCTTGGGATGTAATTGTGAAATGTGTGAGGTGGTCTGGAGACAAAGAAGCACTGACAAATGAATAAAGAAAATCATTTATTGTAGTGCTAAGAAATTAAATGTGAGGATCATTTATGACAACATAATCAGAAAAGCATTTGAGTCGTAACGGAGGGTCCACCGATTTTTACCAGAATCTGCTTCCAATAAAATTTCCTAAGCTCCTGCGTGCTTCTACAGAATGCCCAACAGGATAAATCATACAATGTTAGTACTACCCAGCAAGATACTGTCGCTTGTAAATACCCACATTACTCTGCTTTGTTGGATAATGGAAAATAACCTTTTTCGTGGCAATACA
Organism: Pleurodeles waltl; assembly: GCF_031143425.1. Lineage (NCBI taxonomy): Eukaryota > Metazoa > Chordata > Amphibia > Caudata > Salamandridae > Pleurodeles > Pleurodeles waltl. Next base: position 663,073,612 of record NC_090451.1, read on the forward strand.
CACTCCCCGAACATATAATGAAGTCATTTTACCCCAGAATTAAGGTGAAGCAAAAGTCTGAATTTTCCAGGTTTTTACTTTTCAACTAGTGCTTTGAAAATATACACAACCCTGGTCAGGCATCACAGACAGATTACTTGCTCCATGGGTCAGGTGTGTGGTGTACAAGCCCACCGTTACTAGAGACACTGACCATGCATTGCTGTGGCCCAGTAATACCCTGGAAAAGTGCTGAAGCCTCCAGATACACACCATGCCCACAAATCCTCAGGCCATGAAAATTAGAGGGGGAAGGAGATTTAGTTATGTCCTGTGATTGGGTTGAGCAATCCAGGTACGTCCAACAAATGCTCAAGTGCCAAACACACTGTCAATTACCTAAGGCAGATATAATCCATTGAGAAAGTATGCATGCGAAAAGGATTTGACTCATTCTACTATAGTGCAATATTGGTTAGTATATTTCTATACACGTGGAGCAAGCAGGTGATTTGTTTTGTTGGACTCGTTAAACTAAGATACAGACACCAATGGTATATGTGAACCTGTTGGACAGTCCATTAGTTAGAGATACCAGTAAGTTACTTGTGCTCCGACCCTTAGTAATTACTCCATTGACTGCTGAACAGCACATTACATGGTCTCCCTGATCCTGGCGACTGCACCATATAGTTAAATGCCACATGTTCTTCAAAGATTCAACAATGAATGGTACTAAAGCATGATCTTTTACACTCCTTATAAGTCCGCAGGTACAGTCTCCACCTTCTTCATCTATATAATCCCATCTACTCCACTTGCCCGATTTCTGCCACGTCAACAAAATATAACAAGATTTGGAGAACTGCCTGGTGCAAGAAATCCACGGTATTAGAAGAGCTGGGCGCCCTTATGGCCACAGTGCTCCTGGGCACGCCTTACTGCCGTCGCCACAGGTAAGTCTGGATGGTGTTTGCAGGAGAAATGGTGTTGATGTTTCCATGCTCTGGGTCAGAAATAACAAATGGCACATCCACCGGAGTTCTACAGGTCAAAAAGCAGAGAGGAAATTGAAACGAGGCAGTGGAGTTATGACAATTTTTTAACTTTAAAATACTAATAGGTTGAATTGCACAAGAACGTGGTCCAGTGATCCTAGATGAAAACAGCACCACAACCACAGTGTTGTCTAATCACTCAGGAGACTAATCAACTCCTCAAACCCACTGTCCACTCACCTTGGGAACCCATCAAAACCGCAGACCTTCGTATTCATTAGAGGAAGCAAACCAACACCACAACCACAGTGACCTCAAATGGAAGCCATCAACAACTCTCAGTAAACAACCAACGATTCAACCACATCTACAGATGTCAATGAAAACCACTCTACACCTCAACAACAGTGTCCACATACCCCAAAGAAAATCAACGTTTGAAAACCAAGGCCCATAGTTGTACTTTTTTTGTGCTGCATTTGCAACGCTTTTTGACGCAAAAACGGCGCAAACTTACAAAATACAATTGCATTTTGCAAGTTTGCATCGTTTTTGCGTTACAAAATGATGCAAATGCGGCACAAAAAAGGTATAAATACAGGCCCAAGTTTAAATACCTTAGATTAAAATCACGAATCCACATACACCTCTAGTCAACTCACAGCACTCATGTACAGCTACATGAAACCTGCAAATACCCCAAATATATATTTTCTCTTCAATAACAAACTAGCCGTCATTATACCCCAAGCAAAACACCCACCTTCCTCAGGAGAACTACTGCCTACACCTAAAAACGTCTTAACTATAACCTAAGTAACAAAGAATGAACCCACTCAACCACAAGTGTAACATGTCCATGGACTTCAGAATTCGGTATGTCCACACCTCACCCCTCAAACAGGTCATCCCATCACCACAGAAAGAAAACGGTTGCAACCCAAATTTAATCCAGAGTTGCCACTGAGCTTTGCAGGATGCCAGTTAACAACCTAACCCAACCATGACAGTCCATGAACATCACCAAGTGATGAATACGGTCACCTGAAGACTCATTCACAATGTTCCAGGCTGCATATAAAAGAGTCTCATCACCGCAATCCTAAGCACAGCATCCTCAGACTTCAAAAAAGAAAAAAAGCACCTCTACCCAAATTACAGCATCCAAGAACTTCCGCAAGAAACCAAATCAAGTAAAACAGATACAGGCTTCAAAGGGAAACCAGTCAACAACTCAACCCGAATCAAAATGTCCACACATTACAGAAGGAAAATAGCAGGCACCTAAACCCATGGGCCTCAAACGTCCACACAATCTACAACCTCAAAAGTAAACCAGCTGACAACTCAGCTCAAAGTTCTGGACATTAAGTCTAAGAAAAAATAGCCTTGGCAATATCTCAATTCTTTCCAAATAGAAAGCTAAAAAGACAGTATGTAACCGGAGGCTGGGTGCTAGAAAACACATTTACAACCACTGCTTTATTTAAGGAACTGGGGATGCAGGTTGTAGACAATCAACTTAATCTATGGCTTTAAGTGGGCCATATTTATACTTTTCGACGCACAACTGCGCCAACGCAGTTGTGCGTCAAACAATCTAACGCCGGCTAACGCCATTCTGAAGCGCCATGCGGGCGCCGTATTTATTCAATGACGTTAGCCGGCGGAGCTGCCTGGTGTGCGTGGAAAAAAATGACGTACACCAGGCAGCGCCGGCGTAGGGGAATATGGAGCTTGGGCGCAAAAAAATGGGGCAAGTCAGGCTGAGGCAACATTTTCGCCTCAACCCGATTTGCGCCATTTTTTTAAACTTCCAAACCCCATTGAAATGACTCCTGTCTTAGCAAAGACAGGAGTCATGCCCCCTTGCCCATGCCCAGGGGACTTCTGTCCCCTGGGCATGGTCATTGGGCATAGTGGCATGTAGGGGGGCACAAATCAGGCCCCTCTATGCCACAATAAAAAATAAATAAATACTTACCTGAACTTACCTTATGTTCCCTGGGATGGGTCCCTCCATCCTTAGGCGTCCTCCTGGGGTGGGCAAGGGTGACAGGGGGGGGTCCCTGGGGGCATGGGAGGGCACCTCTGGGCTCCTTCCGAGCCCACAGGTCCCTTAACGCCTGCCCTGACCAGGCGCTAAAAAACAACGCTAAAGCGGCTGGACGTCATTTTTTTTGACCCGCCCGGGCGTGATTTTTGCCCGGGAGTGTAAATACGGCGCACATGCCTCGGAGTCAATTTTTTAGATGGGAACGCCTACCTTGCATATCATTAACGCAAAGTAGGTGTCCACGCTAAAAAGTGACGCAAACTCCATGGACTTTGGCGCTAGACGCGTCTAACGCCAGAGTATAAATATGGAGTTAGTTTTGCGTCGAATTTGCGTTAAAAAAAACAACGCAAATCCGGCGCAAACGGAGTATAAATATGGCCCTAAGTGTTCCTTAAAGGGTCACACATGTGAGCTACAATGGGACTCAAACTAGAAATTCTTGCCTACTGTCACACCTCGCCCCACAACCCCCCTCCCAATCCTTCCACAGATGACTCTTGTTACTCCTCACTCATCTTCAAGGAGTCTGTTGGGAGGCCACTCCTTGATGTAACCACACAGGTTCTTAACGAATGCACCATTCCACCTACCTGTTTAAAACCACCACCGCTGCTGCACCGTCCGGCCTCAGGAATGCAACAGACTCCAGGTTACTGGCTTCACTGGAGTCCAGACCAACCCGCTGGGAACCCTCAGAGACGAACTTACTGTACAGACAACAAAAGTATTTTATAGTGAGTGTGAGCAGATAGGCTGACACAAGAAGAGCTGCTTATCATAGCCAGAGATTTCAGGTGCATTCACTCAGTGGATGTACATGCCTGCAATTGGCAAAAAGACAAAAACATTCCCCCAAAGCCATCATTTAGCATAACATACAGCCTTCGGCTACAGTTTCAAAGTATCTTCAGGGGGGGGGTTTCATACAAAAATGCATGTCCAAATCTAACACTCATTTTTTGCCTATGGGCTTCAGTATGCGGCAAAGGGGAAAGAAGTCAATCCTCATAAAATGACTGAGAGTCCCACATCAGTCAAATATTTCTAGACACATGCCTGCAGTTTCTTCAGTTTACTGTGGCCTGTCCTATTGTGTGCTGCTGTACGGTTAAGGGGTCTTGTATACATAATATTGATTTTTGCTTTGCAGGTAGACTGCGGGGAGGATTAACACGCAATCAAAATGATGAACTGCGTGTTGTCTATAGAGTGGGTAGAACTTTTTTTGTGTGTTTAGTGAGTGAATGAGTAGGAAACACATTATTCAAATTCAAAATGTAGTTTATTTCGGATGAATTTTCCATCCATAAAAACACACAGTAAAACCCATAAATAGATTGGAAAATACAAAAACTACAAACAAAACCATTGTATATGTCAATGTTCACAGTTAATCAACCTCTACACCACAATACTAATTCTAAAAACTTCATATTAAAAGTGTATAACCCTAATACACCGTAATCTCGTCCTCATTCTCCTTTTCCACCCCCCCTACTTTGCTTGTACGTATCCTTCTAAGTCTTAAAGTGCCCGCCAAAAGAAGATCCACTCTATAACATTACTGGGGGATGTAACAACTGTAAATCTAGCAAGGCCGGTTTTACCTGCACAGAACCCTGCCTTTCGAGCAGAGGCCAAAATAAACTGTTTCCTTAAAGTGTTATAATACAGAAAAAAATAAAGTGCAGTGTACCCGACTAGAAAAAATGTTACAAGAGCAAGGCCTCTGCTGAGCCCTGCCACTCTGCCTGTCTGGATCTGCCAGAAGCCAGTAGAGGTCGTTAAGCCTACACATTATTCAAAGTCCAAGATCAGCATTCTTCCATACCTGCTGGGAAAGATTATAAAGAATATCTAAAGTTTGAGTGAAGAGAGCCAGACAGTAGCATAAGAGATCAATTAAAATGAATGTCCAATAAAGTTCAACTTGTTGTATGATTGAATTACTCATGCGTAAACCACGCATGCCTTAACAACGCGGTCTCAACAACAACCACGTCTTTACCACGCATGCGTTTACAACAAATTAAGTTGTAAAAGCATGTTTGGTAAAGGCACATGCGTGGTAAATTCTCCTCTATCCTGCCCCCTTACACCTGTTACCATATTTCACCCCACCAAGCCCTTAAAACTGCCCCTTCCCATGAGCCCTAAACCACCCCACCCTAAGTCCTAAAAACTCCCAGACCCCCCTCTCCCTGAACCTTAAAACCTACCCAGCCGTGTCCTAAACAGTACCCAGATCCCCCCCTGGCCCGGAACCCTAAGACCTAGCCCACCCTGTCCTAAAATCTACCCCAACCCCCCATTCTGCACCCTAAAACCTATCCTGTCCTAAAAACGACCCCACCCTGTCCTAAAAACAACTTGCCCCAAACCCTAAAACCTACCCCGCCTTGTCCTAAAAACTATCCCATCCCCCCGCCCTGAACCCTAATACCTACCCCTGTCCTAAAAACTACCCCAACCCCCCGCCCTGAATCTTAAAACCTATGCCGCCCCCAAGCTGAACCCTAAAACCTACCCCACCCTGTCCTAAAACGACTAACCTGACCACCCCCCACCTTGAACCCTAAAAACCTTCCCCGTTCCTAAAAACTACCCGCCCCCCCCCCGCCTCCATCCTGGATCCCTAAAACCTACTCGTCCCTGTCCTAAAAACAACCCCTGCCCTGTCTTAAAAACTACCTCCGGCCCCAGCCCCACTCACCTTTCTCTCCTCTGCTCCTTCCTGTTCTGCCCAGACAGCTAGACTGCTCTCTCTGCCTTCACCACGAATATACGTGGTAACGGCATGCACGCTAAACAGGCATTCTGTTGCACTGACCGCGTTGTAAGTGATATTTGCCATTCAACTCTTAGCATAAGCATGCGTTTAGCCCACACAACAGCTTCACTATTACTGTTCACATCTTTGTATTAGAAAGTCACAATTGCCGTGTAATCTCCAACCACGTGGAAAGTGCATAGCAAAGACCTTGATTGAATAGAATTGAAAAATACATCTCACAACACCGGTGTCTAATTATGCCTGTATTTCTGCACACCAGGAGAAGACCCAGACCCAGGATTAATACATGACGTTCAGATATCTTCGGTGCATAGAAAATAGAAATCAAAGCTATCCTAGCAGAGATTATGGAAAACAAGACCCTTAAAACACAAACTACTCTCAGCTGTAGAACAAAAGTTCCATCCATGAGAAAAAGACAGTGACCCCACTAACCTAGTGTGGGCACCAAACGATAATGTAGACAGCAAGAGCACATTGTCGTTAACATTTTCGTGGTGGTCCCAATGTTTTAGGACTACCACAGGCTGAGTTATGATCAACAATGTTTTCTAAAAGTAATGGCCTGCAAAACATTATGGGATGAGTTTCCCAAGTGCAGTGAATATTGTAGTATCAGCTCTCCTGCTGTTTTGAGAGAGCTGCTTTGAGGGTTTCTGTGTTTTTTTACGTGCAGCATTTATCAATTACAAGTGTTTTTGTGAAAGCGATGTAGTGTAAAGGGGAGAGCCAAAAGAAATGACTGATTAGGTAACAGTGCGAACAATGTGACCAGCGCTTCAATACCGCTGATAAGAGTTTGCGCTGCTGTTCTCACTATAAACACCATGGATCACGAAGGGGAGAGACAAAAGAAAAGAAATAGTTTGCCCATGCTGAATTATATCGGCAATTGTGCAATAATCCATGTAACAGGGTCAGTCTGCAAGGCGGTAACAAAACCGTCCGAAAGCGGGACAAACATAAAACAGTTACCAACAGTTAGGAGCGCACCTGCCTGACATCCCAGCAATTAATCTGCCCCATTGCATCATGGTAGATGTAGTATCTTCAAAAAACGAACTCCATTAATTTTTAAATATTTCACCTTTAAGTAGGTACAGCCTTTACTGTGCATCTCTGGACACATGTGTTTCTGGGTTAGTCCCTTCTTCAGCAGAGAACATATTTGTGGGGTGCTGGGAATGCTGCCATAAATCACCCGGTTTCAGTACCTCTTTCCTGGCATGCTGGTGCCTGCTCCAGAGCTCGTCAGCCCAGTAGCTCAAGGGAGCCTTTAAAGTCACAAACAGTTAGGAGCGCACCTGCCTGACATCCCAGCAATTAATCTGCCCCATTGCATCATGGTAGATGTAGTATCTTCAAAAAACGAACTCCATTAATTTTTAAATATTTCACCTTTAAGTAGGTACAGCCTTTACTGTGCGCTCCTAACTGTTTGTGACTTTAAAGGCTCCCTTGAGCTACTGGGCTGACGAGCTCTGGAGCAGGCACCAGCATGCCAGGAAAGAGGTACTGAAACCGGGTGATTTATGGCAGCATTCCCAGCACCCCACAAATATGTTCTCTGCTGAAGAAGGGACTAACCCAGAAACACATGTGTCCAGAGATGCACAGTAAAGGCTGTACCTACTTAAAGGTGAAATATTTAAAAATTAATGGAGTTCGTTTTTTGAAGATACTACATCTACCATGATGCAATGGGGCAGATTAATTGCTGGGATGTCAGGCAGGTGCGCTCCTAACTGTTTGTGACTTTAAAGGCTCCCTTGAGCTACTGGGCTGACGAGCTCTGGAGCAGGCACCAGCATGCCAGGAAAGAGGTACTGAAACCGGGTGATTTATGGCAGCATTCCCAGCACCCCACAAATATGTTCTCTGCTGAAGAAGGGACTAACCCAGAAACACATGTGTCCAGAGATGCACAGTAAAGGCTGTACCTACTTAAAGGTGAAATATTTAAAAATTAATGGAGTTCGTTTTTTGAAGATACTACATCTACCATGATGCAATGGGGCAGATTAATTGCTGGGATGTCAGGCAGGTGCGCTCCTAACTGTTTGTGATAAAACAGTTACCAATGACATCAAGAGATTTTTTTAAAGCAAGCCTACGAAAGACTTAAAGTGATGGGCGTGAGATGGGCATGGTTGAAAGCCCACAGAATACTTACAACAGGTCAAAAAGTGCTGTGCACTCCACCTAAAAAAAAAAAAAAAAAATATTGTGCGTTGCTTATTCTTTTGCAGCTAGGCAAGGACCATGGATTACCAGATGCAGGAATGGAAATACAAGGTAAATATGCCTCAGCTGATCAGGAAGGCATTATTATCCAGATATGTGAGTCTAGCTATCCAGGACACAAAGGGGCATATTTATACTCTGTTTGCGCCGGAATTGCGTCGTTTTTTTTTACGCAAATCCGACGCAAAACTAACTCCATATTTATACTTTGGCGTTAGACCCGTCTAGCGCCAAAGATCTTGGAGTTTGCGTCATTTTTTAGCGTGGACACCTTCCTTGCGTTAATGATATGCAAGGTAGGCGTTCCCGTCTAAGAAATGACTCCGAGGCATGTGCGCCGTATTTATACTCCCGGGCAAAAATGACGCCCGGGAGTGGGCGGGTCAAAAAAAATGACGTTCAGCCGCTTTAGTGTCATTTTTTAGCGCCTGGTCAGGGCAGGCGTTAAGGGAGCTGTGGGCTCGGAAGGAGCCCACAGGTGCCCTCCCATGGCCCCAGAGACACCCCCTGCCACCCTTGCCCACCCCAGGAGGACACCCAAGGATGGAGGGACCCATCCCAGGGAACTGAAGGTAAGTTCAGGTAAGTATTTTTATTTTTATGTGGCATAGGGGGGCCTGATTTGTGCCCCCCTACATGCCACTATGCCCAATGACCATGCCCAGGGGACAGAAGTCCCCTGGGCATGGCCATTGGGCAAGGGGGCATGACTCCTGTCTTTGCTAAGACAGGAGTCATTTAAATGGGGGTTGGGAGTAAAAAAAAATGGCACAAATCGGGTTGAGGCGAACATTTTGCCTCAGCCTGACTTGCCCCATTTTTTGGCGCCCAAGCTCCATTTTCCCCTACGCCGGCGCTGCCTGGTGTAAGTCATTTCTTTTGATGCACACCAGGCAGCTCCGCCGGCTAACGTCATTCCATAAATAAGGCGCCCGCATGGTGCTTTGGAATGGCGTTAGCCGGCGTTAAATATTTTGACGCACAACTGCGTTGGCAGTTGTGCGCCAAAAAGTATAAATACGGCCCAAAGTAGGAGCCTTTTACATTCCTCCTAATGTAAATTACATCCATCACTGCAAGTGGAGCAAAACGTTCTCCAGGTGAAATTCAAATGCATGGGCTCAGCAAGCGAGCCTGTTCATTAAGTCCATATGAGTATTCTTGAATTTCACCTGGAGAAACGCCAATGGCTTGATCTCCTTGGAAAGACCCTGTAACTATCTGGATTTCGATACAGTGCAAAAATAAATAAATCCTTGCCTGGTAATATGAAATGTTAAAGATGGGTTGCCACTGCAGCCCAACCAACATTTTTTCTTCAAGTGAGGGAGGAAAGAATCTCAGAAACATAAAGATTGCTTCCAACTCCAGTTGTCATTACTCTTTCAGGATTCTGAGAGCCACCGACGCTGAACTCAATGCTTGTATGTTATGAGGACATCAGTGTAAGAAAGTGCCCCTTTTTAACATGTCACCCCGACTTTTTGCCACTGGTACTGGTGCTTTTCGACTGATGTGCACTGCGTCCTTGCTAGCGAGGCCCTGGCGCCAGTCCTTTTTTTTTTTTCCTAAAAACAAGTTAACACTGTCTAATTGTAACCAAATTAGCACACACTTTAGCACCTCTGTAAGTCCCTGGTAAACGGTACTCCTGGTACCTAGGGCCTGGGTACTAAAGAGGGTTCCTAAGGGCTGCAGCATGTATTGTGCCAACCTAACGGACCCCCATACATATTGCACACAGCCTGCCATTGCAGACTGCATGTCATGGTGCAAGTCTTGAGTGAGAACATGACATGGCACACTCATTGTGTGCCATGCCCCCTAACCGCCTTTGATATGCGATCCTGACTTACCTCAATGTGGGAGATGCCATCCCCTTGCCCATTTGCACCAGGACAGGCAGGAAATTAGCTATGCCAGGAGGCATGTTGCACTACCAGGCTAGTAACACCCCTAAGGTGGGAAAGCCTGATGTGATCCACGAAGGAAGGATCCCACCATTTTGTTTTTGGTGGAACTAGGAATTCTGAGACAGGGTTATTCCCTCCCCCCACACAAAGTGGTCATATAGGGGAGTGTAGTCACCCAAGAGGTAAGTAGCCCATTGGCTACTACCCTACACTCCTCTAAATGCTCCTATATTGAGTATTTAGGTGCCCCTGGTACCAGAAACTCAGATTCCACGGACTGAAAAAGGAGGACAAAGAAGAGCCGACCACTGCAAGCACTGAGGACCAGCCAAACCCTGCCTACCAGCTGCTGTCCCAACGATCACCGGACTGACTCATCTAGCAGTTGTGCATCTGCCAAAAGCTTTGGAGGGCTGCCAGCACTTTGTCAACCAGCCAGCATCTCCCTTGGAGTGGAAGAGCCACTTCCCTGCATCTGCAAGCACTGACCGCACTTGGCCAGTCCTATGTATTGCTGGCCATTGGGTCCACAGAGGGAGCAACTCACCAGAAGAAGATTGCTGTGTGACCAGGAGACCACCCCAACACTTCTACCAAGACTCAAGACGTTGCCCCCATCAGGAACCTAACAGCAACGATACCCGAGGCACCATAGTATTTGCTGCAACCAAGGCTTGTTTGTGTGATGGACGGACTGCTGAACTAGGCAATCATTCACCCCCAGTCACAGATCTGGGTTTAGTCCATCATTTTTATGCTCACCACAACACCCCAGTTTAAACCCAGCCATATGCAAATTAGTCTTGACCCTGCTCCCCAATGGAACAGTCCTGGCTAAACTTCCAAGCCAGGTCCGACCCAGGACTGGAAACAAGCATCCTGGAACCAGTTTCAGGGTATCACCCCTCATCAGCCAGGCAAGCTTGAATCCAGTGGCACAATGAGCATGGGACCCACATCTGGGCATACCTTTCCCACCTGGAGCGACTAAAGCAAAAAGAACAGATGATGGACGGAACGCTGAACAATGCAAACATTCACCCCCCAGTCACAGATCTGGGTTTAATCCATCTTTTTTTTTTTATCACTACGCCACCCCAGTTTAATCCCAGCCATATACAAATTAGTCTTGACCCTGCTCTCCATGGGAACAGTCCTAGCTAAACTTCCAAGCCAGGTTGTCCCAGGACTGGAAACAAGCGTCCTGGAACCAGTTTCAAGGTATCACCCATCATCAGCCAGGCAAGCTTGAATCCAGTGGCACAGTGAGCATGGGATCCACATCTGGGCATACCTTTCCCACTTAGAGCAACTAAAGCAAAAAGATCAGATGATGGACGGAACACTGAACAATGCTAACATTCACCCCTAATCACAGATCTGGGTTTAATCCATCTTTTTTTATCACTACGCTACCCCAGTTTAGACACAGCCATATGCAAATCAGTCTTACTCTGCTCTTTTCTGTTTGCTCGAAACGCATTATGATGCAAGGCTTGCTATAAAGACAGCCCTCATGAAATATCATTGCATGCTAGCTGAAGCAATATGTATGAAGAAATGTACTATCCTGTGTATGTGTCGCCTCTGTTGGATGGAAAGTTCCACCTTTCAATGTGAGACACGTAGGCCATATTCTGTAACTTCCTTGCTGGACTGTACCTTACCTTATTTGGAGCAATATAAAGGATTAACAACAATACCTTCTGCAATGTTTGAGAAATTATCACATGCTAATATTGAGAATTAATAAGATGCATAAATAAGCCTTGTGGTTTGCAGAAATAAAAGATCATGTGTCACTTCCTAAATTTGGACTGCTTGGACATGGCCTCCCAAGCCAACAGTCTCCGTTCACATAAATAAACTGTCTTTCTTTATACTCTAAGGCTGGCTGGTCTTTGGTTTTGTTCCTTATATAATGGAGGCTTCAACACCAGCACCTCTGCACACAGACATGGCAGGTAAAAACTGAACTGCTTGTTTTTCTTGAATCCTTGGCTTTCTAGCACCCTACGACCTAAATGGGACCCCAGAGATCCTGCTGCAAATACCCATTGAAAGTCATTGTTGCCTAAAAACACACTGGTGTATTTACTTACTGTGTAGGGATAACTCTACAACAGTACTTAACTTACTTTGAAGATTTTCTGGTGTCGAAACAGAATATAAAAGTGTTGTTTTTTTCTAAAATTGGTCTCTAGTTTCTTCTTGAGTGTGTGTCTCATTTATTCACTCTGTATGTTTAAGAAATGCTTAGCACTACCCTCTGATAAGCCTAAATGTCTTGCCCACACTACTCCAAAAGAGAACGTTTAGGGTTATACTTTAACCTCTACGAGCCAAGAAGGGTCGCCTGTACTATTTGCATTGTGTACCCCTACAGTGGTACACTGCGTAGACAGTTTCCTAAAATTATGGTCTGTAAAGGGACTCAAACAAGGTGGATTGTAACCCACTACCCAAAGGATCATTTCATTGATCGGAAACCTCCTTCTAGCCCATCATTTAGGACCACGTGGCTGGCAGTGGAGCTCTGAGCTCAACGCTTTCTGGAACCAACATATGGAGCACCACTCATGCCCCAAAAATATGCCTCTTACACAGCTGAGATCGAATATAGCAAAGGAAAGTTCCTTTTGGAAGCACTACACAGATTTGTGAGGCAGGAACAAGATAGGGCTTCTCATATTTACTGACTACCCTAGATAATCACGAAAGCAATGATAATGTGAAGAGACTGTGGAAGCCCGATTAGCCAATTATCCAGGTATCGGCAGGAGTGCCTAGAAACTATGGAAATTCCAGAAGTACTGTCATAATATTAAAAAACAGACTGCCTGCAAGCACCCAGAATGAAAAGGAGGATTAGGACTAGAAAGGACTTGCCCTCGGTCACACATCAGAGAAAACGTCTGAGTGCCAGAGTAAGTGTATGAAACTAGGCATCCACCAGATCAAGAACACAAATACAGTCCCAAGAACGAGCCCATGATCTGTGCCACAGTCTTCTTGAAATATCCTTTGGGGGGCCACAGGTTAAAGAGACAAAGCACCGGACTGGCTGCTAGGCCTTAATGCAAGTTCTCAAACTAGATAGGGTGGATTACTGTGGCAGCACAGTTGAGCAGGCGGACAGTACACTACATAACTTGAGAAGTACCTTTATATGAACAGTCTCAGAGTGAAAGTCGTACCTAAAGGCTGTCCAACCACTCACCTAAAGGGCAGACATAACAAATCGAACCTTGAGTTGTATTTCTCCTACAGGCTCTCCATCCCCACCAACAGGTACCTGTGCCCTTACCTGAAGTGTGCCATGTGGTAGAACATAGGTTGCTTGAAGAATAAGTCCTTCCCCGGCTCAACAATCACTGGGCTGTCAACGTAGTTCTTCACCCAGTTAGGGCCGCCCTGTGCATTTAGAGCCAAGTTCCAGTCTGTCCAGCCCGTCACATAATGATTGAGGTCCTACATAAGGAAGGGGAGAGGTATGCATCATGTGGTCGCCGTGGGGCTGTGAAGACGACCACTCAAGGTCAAACTCTGGTTCAGAGATTGCAGACCACCTACAGTCACCTACGCAAAGTACAGCACCCAACATGTCACTTACAGGAAGAGGTGCAAGGCAATAGAAGCCCACAGTGTTACCGACAGGAAAGCACTAAAGGTAGTGAAGCAAATCAACACAATCGTACTACAGCAAATGTACAGCCCGTAGGCACACCACACAAAAAAAACAATAGGCAGGAGCATCAGATAACGTCTAGAATCACTCAGGAAGGTGAGGTGCATGAAAAGAAAAGAAAAGTCAACTTTGCCACAAAATAAAGAATTTTTTGAAAATAAGAATTTCATAAATGTAGTTAGCATTTATCTTCTAAGTGGTTCATGCAACAGGAAGAAATAGGCGGGAGAACTAATCTTCAAATGTATTGTGCAGAGCTGCCAGTGGCTCTGAGAAAATATCCCTGGCACAGAAGCACCGAGATCTGATGCATAAGCATTACAGACCCAAGAGTTCCCAGGTATGGACACAACACAGCATCAAACACATACTATGTCACTCATAGGCAGGTACAGAAATGTACACTTTCATGCTTATCACCAGAGAAAGTCAGGCACATGCTAGCAGACATCAAACATGCAGGAAGAAAGAGAAACGCAGCTAATGGAACTTTTAAAGAAGGCCTCTTTGCACTGACAGGAAGATCAATATGCAACTAAAAGTACTTCGAGTCATCCGCTCCAAGACTCTTGTGGAAGAAAGTTCCTCCTCTGACATTTAACTCCCTGACCTTCAGACCTGTTGAAAGGAACTTTCACCTTTGTTTATTCTTCTACAAAAAAGTTCATTTTATTGATTATTCAGTTTATCTCGATGAGTGAAATGTTGTGTTAGACTAGTATCAGCCATGGAGCAAACTGTTACAATATCTGGGCTAGATGAACTTTAACACAGCCATCTATGCATGACCTGTGGTGGCCAGCTGCCAGTGAAACCATCTCGGTATTTCATCTTGTGAGGTAAATAAACGGAATACCATTAAAACTGGTGGTAGTATCACCTGTTTTTAAAGCGTTTATAAACCTAAAGGACTGTGTTAAAAGCAGAGTTCAACATAATCTTCAAAAACAAGTTTTTACTGCTGCCAGTGTAAGTATTTTGGACGGTAGTGATGTTATGGTGTTTTATGTACAGTAGGAATGTTGTAATACTGTTTGCATGGTGCAGTTTTTAGAGGACGTGTACTCTTGAGCAGCCGTTCACTGTGGCTACTTCAGATGTACAATACTTGTTTAATAACCAATTTAATTCACTAAAGGACTTCATTTGGCATAACACTTAACAAATAGTGGATGTACCTGGGATATGAGCCTATATTTAGAGTATTATGGCTATACCTGGCATGTTTTGGTAGGGCTTCTGGTATATCAACTGCCTCCTTGTATACAACACAGAAAACCAATCAATGTGCAGAAACAGCAGGTTTTATCAATTTTTGTTTTGAAATCTGCTGGTTCTTGGAACTGTCCATAAGTTTTCAATGGCTCCTGAATCTACTCATTGTACAATGTGTCACCCATGCGATTTGTGAGTGGACATGTTGTGACTCTAGCAACAGTAATAAGAGAAAAATCATTTGAAGTAACTTGAAGTGACCTTTAAGGAGCTATGAGTTAGGTGACTCTAACCAAAGTCAGAAGAAAAGGTGTTATTTGCGGGTGTGCGAGAAATACCCAATCCTAAAACACACTTCCACACATACAAAACACAGATGCCTCATTTGGGTATGATGCCAATCACACAAATGATCTTGACACTTGAACTGTACTTGCCTCCCAAATTTTAACTTACATGGAAGAGATTTCGGCTGCATTTGCTGACTTAAATGCTACATACCTCAATAATACTGTGGCTGTACTTGTTGCCACGGTCCCAGCTGCCAAGCTGCACCCCTTTGTCCCACAACAGGAATCCATTGCAGGCCTCTGTGGCAAAAAGAAAGTAGTCAGGGAAGAGCTTGTGAGTAGTGCCAAGGGTGAGGTCAGCAGGAGCAAGCGCATCGAAGTACCAGTGCACTGCAATTCCATGGATGTACTTTGCGGCATGGAGGTCACTCAGAACCTAAGAGGGAGAAGGAGACCATATATGGGGTAAGACATTCACACAGGGATCCAAATGTCACAGGAAATGTTGCCTCACTTACGTAGTCAGGCCTATCTCCGGGACATCCAAAAGCACGACTTATAAATTTAAAGCCTGATTTAGAGTGCAGAAGACAGGATTTATTTGTTAGGGTGATGAAGAAAAATACTCAGTCGCCCTGACGGAAGTGCCTGTCTTTCACATTTAGAGATGTCCAACGGCCCTGCTGACATCTTCTAACATTTGCAGCAACAAACGTCACAGCGGTTCTTGTCAATGGGTTCAAGGTTTGACAGACTGCTCCGTCCTACAGGACGGTCGTCCGTCAAATTTTTAATTTCTTTTTTCAAAAACAAAACCGCAAAGCAGGATTTAGTTTATGAAAAAAAATAAAAAATAATGACTCGGTGCCATGGGGTTTTCCTTCCATGCTGTGAGGGTCATTCAAACGTTTTCACTGTCCATTACTGACAGGTTTTTCACAGTGGTAAGGGAGAACAAAAACCGACTGTTAGACTGCCCACTCTAAATTGGGTGTGCGGTGGACTAGCTCTGTCCTTTACACACTTAAGGTCCACCCACCTGTAAATCAGCCAGGTGACCAAGGGCTACTATGGATAGGGTGCTCTGTCACAGTTGCGACAGAGTACTCTGAGAGAACTGATACATATTTTCAACAGGATTCCGGGTAGGTTAATGGATACAACCAAAAGTGTGTTCTGTTGACCAATCAAGGAAGCAAGGTGCACATTAGAGACGCAAATACCCTTTTTTCCCCACACACAAAGTTCTATTCTCACAAGGTTGAAAACTGCAATTACAAATTCTGGCATTTTTTATAAACTGTTCCATTGTTGACATTTTCTAATTTGAATTGTCTTTATTGGCATTGGCAAACATGGATTTATACAAAGAAGATATTTTGAGCAAATAACACAAAATATTCTAAAGAATAAAAGTAATTTTAGGGATTCTAATTTACCATGTGCAATTTAAAAAATATATGAATGCCATTCACAAATTAGAATGGACAGATAAGAATGTTTACTAGATTTATTATTTTTTTTTTAAATAAAAGATTTAAAACTCAATGTCCCTTCCTGACGAAAAACATTTATGACCTTTCAAAAGAAAGTATGTTTTTTTTTTTTAAACAGGATAATGACTTCTGATAGTTCTATAATATTCTCTACAAATTTGACAGACTCAAAAAAACAGATTTACCAACTTCTTGAACTTTTCACCCAAATTTTCAAACCAAATCTATACTCTCGGTCCCCTACTGTGGAAGAACTGTTTCAGAGTAAAACCCGATAAGAGGCAGTGATGCAAACAGCACAGACAAAATGTAATAGTGTGGATGGGGAATCTCCCTGCCACACACAATGCCCTATTCCTGGCTCTCTCCTCAGACATTGGTTCTGCCAGGGGTAATAAAATCAGATTTTAGGGTGACTACTTCCTGGAGAGTAAAGCACCATACTGAAGGCTCCTTGATGAGGATTTGAACAGTTTTGAAACTCTCCAGTTCCCTTTTGACGGTGACTCGTTCTAAGAAAAGAATCACCTTCACAGCTCTCTGGCTTGTCTACCTAAGGAATTATCCCTCTGTTTTTACAAGATTGGTTCACTCTATAGTATTCTTCACAATCTGAGAAAAAGCTTCTTCTAATTGACTCTCTTTAAACTATACATTTGACTGCCTTTCTTGTTGGTATTTGCACCTCTGATTTGCAGTACTCCTCCCATCTCACTCAAGTATGTTTGTTATTTCGGGTCCTATTGCACAGCCGCCTTACAGTGAACAAGCACTCTATATTCATTCTTTCATTGATAGTTCATTCCATTGCTAGTTTGAGGAGGTCCACAACCCCAAGCAGAAGAGCAGGCTCCAGACTCACCACTTTGGCCCAGTATGGGAGCAGCAGCCGTTGGTCATCTAGGATAAGTAGCTTCACTTTGGCGTGAGCACTGCTGGCAAGAGCTGGGCCCAAGTCCAATGCGATGAAGTCACGTTGGTGTTCTGGGGTGAAGCCCAATGCCTGAAAAGGGAAATCAGTAATAGTGCCTGAAGTGGGCTCATTCTCTGCGGTCACAGCCCAGAAGGTTAAGTTGTGCTTCGCATATTCGTCCAGAAACCTGCGAAAAGAGGAACAAGGAAGTTGTCAATGTGAAAGGCATCCGTCCAAACGCTCAGCCTAATTAAGTGATTTTGCAAACAAACTGGAATATGTTGCTGGCTGTATAACATAAAATTAAATAATCCAGAAAGGCACCTCATAGCAGCTGGATTAAAACATGACTTTAGAGATGATTCATCATGCCAACAGAGAGTCTAGACTATTCTTCCCAATCTAGTTCCCCAAGGAAATATGCAATTTTATTAAATCCAAAGACAAACATTGGTGACTAACCAATCCCCAGGAAAAAATTAAGAAATATTCTGATGCATCTGGAAAAAAACACTATGTAAAACCAACAAAATCTTCAGAGGTGTGTCAGATGCAAACCTACAACCGGTAGTGCACACTCAGGGCGAACCCTTTTCTTTGAGTCCTTGGATAGTTATTGCGCAGTAGGTATCCTGTGCGAGAACTCTCCTATAACACTGGTGTCCCAGGGCCACAATACCGCTGCACCCCAAAGTGGATAACCAAAGAACTCAGCTTGTGTGAAATTGGATGTAGGCTGACACATATAAATGGGAATGTAGAACCTAATGGGAATAGTGAGAATGCCGTTGGGTGGATTTGGAGGCCTTTGAGAGCTCACCTGAGCAACTTGTTCTAATGGTCATCTGCTGTCCCTGCCTTCTTCCCATTTTTGGAACTATTTGTCATAAAGCCACTGGAAGCAGATTTGAGCTCCGCTCATTCTTTATGACACTAGGAACAAGTTGGGGAAAAATCTGGGGAAAAAGCAAAGCAACACATCGTTGTTCGGCCCGAAGTGGGGCAAAGGGACGCAGAGGGTGTGGAGGTGAAGTGGCCGATGGTCCAAATGTGTGCATTGTTCAAGCTGTTGCTTAAGGAGGGGTAGAGCATGTGAGATGGGGATCTGCGGAGAAGTTTGGCATACAGTTGGTTCCAGTCATGTTAGTATATGCACAGATTGGTTCTGCTCATGCCACTCCAAGTGTGTGAAAAGCTCACATGGATATGAAGCAGAGTAAACAACGTTTTTGAGATCCTACAACGGCACACAGTGAGGACTGACTTTCCTGTGTGACTCGTTACATTACACAGACTGAGGTATAGTGTGCCACCATCTTAAGCTGAGGCACGCTCAATAAATAGCAACATACACTGGAGATTGTGCTGTGTCTTGTTGGGAATTGATTTATGAGTGCAATGAGGTGCAGAAGCAGATGCAATATAGTTATACTAACAGGGAAGTGTGGACATGTGTAAAAGCTACAGGTACCGTGGATCAAAATTGTGTTGTTGACTTTGCAGTTTACTAACTCTGGGGAAAAAGCAGGGATTATAGACATAGCAATGATGTGGATTAAAGTACACACCTTTAAATTATGCACAATTGTTAAGGACTTTCAAGGGTTCCAGTGCACAGTAGATAAGGCGTGTTACAGCACAGACCGCTGTTTGTGTTATTTTGAATGTACTGTAATGTGGGGGGATGACTTCTGTGTTACCACCACTACTGTTTTAACAATATGCTGGGGAAATATCAATACATGGGAGAAGTGATCTGAAGTGCTTAATGTGAGGTATGTGGAGGGTTGTAGTGGTAAGCGGCCCAAAAGGGCCTGCATGCTACTTTCCTATTTATTCCTAACATCCTGCCTAGTAAAGCCTGTATGGTAAACATTACATAGTTTTCTATGTGCTTCACCTGTATTCCAGCTTCTGACTAAAGTGTCTTTAGAAGGGTTACCTTTTATGGTAAAACATGGAAGGTGCGTGTCTATAACCTGAATAAGGTTCTGGCACTTCTGTATAACACACGTTTAAATTAACAATGTAGCTTTCATGCACTAGTGTGGATTATTTGGGTGACAAGATGTCTGCAAATAACATAGAATCTAAAGCTACTCATGTGAAAGCCAGACTGGATGCTCTGGATTTGAAGTAACAAAAGCTTAACTTGTATCTTCTCTTGGGTTGATTGAAAGTTATTCCAAATTTGTAACTGAAATAATTGTAAAACTAAAGCAGGAGATTGTGGATACTCCATTTGTGAAACCATCTGTGGTTAGGAAAAAGTGTATTATTATTAATATAGATGCCAGCAGTGTAGGTGCACTACTGATGCAGAAACAAGGGGAGGGGCAAGAGTGGATTGTTACATATGGCTCTAGAACTCTCATAGAAACTGAAAGGAACTATTTGGTGGTGGAGAAGGCGCTTTTAGCAGCACTGAAGCGAATTAACACGATAGACGTTGTATAGGGAACAACGTTTGCAATGAGAACCAATCACAAATCCTTTGTCAATATGCTTAGGTCTGACAGAGGTAGGACTTTAACAGCGAGACTGGCCATCTACCAGCAAAACATAGGCGTTTTGTCTTAGTACAGAGTATATTCCTGGTGTTAAAAATGGTCATGCAGATTACAGATCAAGAATGCCTCTGTAAGGTGCGGAGAAGTAAAATGGAATGTGAAGTGGCTTTCAAAGTAGAGGTCGGTCAATGTGAGGGGATGAATACTTGCTGCATTTCGGAGAAACGAGATAGGAAAGCTGCACAGTCTGATACGAACTTCAAGAAGGCAGCCGAGTCCATTACAAAATGGTTTTGCCTGAAGAGAAGAAGTTGGTTGGAGAATTTAAATCATTTGTTAAGGTGTTAGACGAATTGACTGTAGAGAATGATGTGCAAGTTGATAGTGATACGATTATCCCTCCAGACAGCGAAGGACACAAGCATGGAATATTGAGTTAAAAAATATGTTAAAATGTTATTGTCATGAGAAGTGATAAGCCAGTAAAGCCCTGAAAGGGTAGAATTAAAATCTGTAGAAATGCTTGATGGTCCCTGGCAGGCATTTGGAATTGATATTGTTAAGCACTTTGCAGTTGTGCCCAGGAACAAAACCTTTTTTTTTTTTTTCACTGATTGATTTTTAAATTTGCCCAGAGATAAGGATGGACAAGAGGAAAACATGAGAAGTTGTTGCCGTAGTTCTGGATGATGTATTTGCTAGATACAGTTTACCAGAGTACAGTTTTGGATAACAGACCCAAGATCATTAGCAATTGTATGGCATGGTATTTTAATCGGATGGGTACAATTCATAAGAGAACTGCAATTTTTCAACCAGAGCCCAATGGCCTAGTCAACAGGTTTAAGAAGGACAAAGGACACCACTGAGCTAGCACATAAAGGTGGGATCAGCTGGAGAGGAGTGTTGCAAGATATTCTTTAGATGTATAGGATAATTGATCATCGTGTAAGAGGGTGTTCGCCATTTCAGTTCTTAACGGATTGCATTGCTGGTTCCAAGGTGATGTCTGAGGAACAAGTTAGCTGGGAATCATGGAAAGTTTTGCTGTAAAGCAAAGGAGTAGAAAAGGCATGCATCTGACGTGACATAAACATTTAAGGATGAAGTTTGAAGTGTAGCAATTTAGTACGAGTTAAACTAGCTAACAATTTGGGGCCAGAGCACATGTGTGGTCTGATCCTATACAAGTGGTGGAGATGTTCAAAGGGTTGTGCAAATAAGAGGAGAAAAGATGTGGAACCAACTGCTGCAGCATGCAAACTCGGGTTCGGTTTTCCGTGACTCCCACCACAATCACATACAATCCATGCTATGATAGACCTACAGACGGGAGGTAGATATGTTTCCCAAACATATAGCACCCTGATCCAAGACAGGTTGCACCACCCCACACCTTGATGGTAAGAGTTATATGGAGCAGGATAGGAGGT
This sequence comes from Pleurodeles waltl, assembly GCF_031143425.1. Lineage (NCBI taxonomy): Eukaryota > Metazoa > Chordata > Amphibia > Caudata > Salamandridae > Pleurodeles > Pleurodeles waltl. The sequence goes on from NC_090451.1 coordinate 663,095,144, forward strand.
CCCCCTTCACTGATTCGGAATGGGATAGAGTATTGGGATTTCATAAGTTGCAACTAGTAATGCCCGGTTTCGGGTGATAGAAATCAAGATATTGCATTGAGCCTATTTTACCCCACTTGCTCTCAGTAAAATCTACCAAATGCATGCAGGGAAACGCCTGAGATGTAGATATCCAGCAGAGGATCGGCTACACAAGCTGTGGTCCTGCCCAGTAATCACCTGCTTTTGGGGTAAGATCCCTGAATCTTTAGCTACAATCCCCGGGTTGAGAATGTAGTGATCTCTAAAGCAATATGTGCGGGGGTTACATCCTGCTTATAAAAAAGCACGTTAAGATATAGTTGTAGGTCATTGGTATTACTGTTAGCAAATCGCAGAATCAGGATACATTGGGCGCAAGTGGGGTAGAGTTATTTTGTGGGGGGGGGGTGTATCGGGGCAGGTTGTGTAAAGTTAATGTACCTGTGAACTATTGTTATTTTGTTATGTCTTAAATTAGTTCTCATATGTTTCAGATTCTCTTTTTTTCTTTTCAGGTCACTATGTCTTCCATTGTATTTTTCTTTATTGGGAGATGATGAGAAGTGTGGATTGTTGAAAGGGACACAGACGGTAGATGGTAAAACAAGATAAGATTTTGGCAAATGTTGTTGGTTGAAATCAGAGGTGGCAGACAGGCGGTTAGGAGCTCACCGGGATGAGATGACTGTCTGATGGTTATCCGCTGTGCCTGCTTACTTACCCTTTTGGAAACATTCTTAATAAAGCTACTGGAAACAGATTTGAGCTGCACTCCTTCTTTAAGAGATATTGGGCACTTGATTCTTTGACGAAACTCTGATACAAGTTGGGACGGGTTTTCAAGAATCTTCGAAAGCTGGGAACTTTGTCTTATTTTCAAAAGCTTTTCTTTAATAGGGATTCAAATTTGTGCACAATTTACAGCAGCTGGAACTCTGGAACTTGGCTATGATACTGGTTCAACTGGAACCCAACACTAATCTGGAAAACTCAGTGGAATGAACCCTTAGTGGCGAGTTTACAGTAAACAAGGCACAATTAAAAAAAAATTCCTGTCCCTAAAAAGTCACCATACTAACAACAAAAACCCAACCCAATAAAATCACACATGCACCTAAACAACCATGATTAAATTACTCCTGACAAGGAATCTAGTTACCACTTCAGAAGAAAGTCCAAATATCAATTGCTCAGGACGTTATGTTGTGATATTGCTGTTTTGGCTATGCAGGCTGTTTGTGATATTGTTCAATATGATGTGTTGTAATGCGACAGCAACCATAGTGGCCTGCATCCGGTTATTTACCAGTCACAGTCAAGACCTAACCAGTGGGTTAAGTGGAGAACTTGAAGTTAGACTGTCTCGTGGTCAGTCTGTATTTTAGGCGAAGGGGCAATGGTACCTGCATTCTACAAGTACAAGCTTGATCGGAGACGGTGGTGAAGGCTCACCAGTTGTGATGACAGGCAATTATGCTGTTCCACAAACTAGATAATATGCTCTTTTTCTCCTGGTAGCTATGGTGCAGGGATCTTGTAGCTTATGGATGACCTTAATGAGATCAGCTCGGCTTTGCCTAGGAGCTGAAGTCTAGCTCCTTGTGCAAGTAAGTCCCTAGTCTCTGCACAAACCACAGCAGCCACGTTCCTACCAGACACCCCAGGTTTAAATCCATACTTGAAGGAGAATGGCAAGCAAGCAGAGGTTACACTTCTTGCAGGATGTCCTTTCCCAAACTTTGGCAGCTTTCCTCAATGTCCAGATGAATGGCAATATGGACTGGCTAAGAGGGCTGGTGGCCAAGGTAGGAAGTTAGTGCCAACAAAAGTGTCTGCTTTAGGAGGAGGAGGAGACAAGCACTTCTAGAACCCTAGACAAGTGAATATTCTATTTGTTGCCCAATGTTTGCTGGCGGTACAGATAATAGTCATAGGTTAAACCATTTTGAATTGGCCCTAATTTATGTGTCAACCAGACACAGTCAATTTCCTCCATCTGTTCTGCTTTACTTAGGAACTGGACGCAACAAAGGGATGGGGAATGAAAGGATTTTACAAAGGAATGGAGGGTAAAGCACTCTATATTGGACAAAAGACTTCCACCCACCAAGAAGGACTCAGTTCTAGGAAAGGGCGCTTCACAAGGAGCATGTGCAGGCTCTTATGTGCAAGTTGGACAAAGTCAGCCTTCCGAAAGATACCCCCATCTTGTGCAGCAGGCACCCAGGTTGCCAATGGACCCTACCAATCACCAAGGCATCCGTGAACCACACCCTTCCGCACACTTCATAAAAGTCTAGCAAATGATGAAGGCGAGAGTCACGTCATGGGAAACAGCTGGACCTTTTACTGTGTAGATCCAGTATTAGCCTCCCACCCAGAAAAGAGGAATGCTGTTGGAGCTTCTCAGTCATCAGAGCAGAGTTCGTGTGACAAATAAAATGTACATGGTTTAAGAATTCCAGTGGACTGACTCAATTGCCAAATTCACTTGAAGAAAACCACACGTTTATTCAATAGAGAGCCCTTTGGCGAGGGGCATCTTTGCAAAGCTTTGCAGAGGGCATTTGTCCCAATTCTCAGACCCAAGAATACTTTACAGAGAAATCAAGAGCCTAACTTGACTGAAAAACTTGAGGAACATCTTAGCAGCCAACCAACATCTCCAACTCTCCTGCTGGCTTCAAATCAGTTGGCAACCTTCCATGTGTTTCGACTATCATGGAGAGATAGCCATTACATACTAATGCAATATCTCAAAGTAATCAAAGCAACCATGATTGCTGAAGTCCAGCTTTTGCTCCCTCACCAGGACAACACTCACCCTAGTAGAAGTGGTAAGTGAGGTTTACAATGATGTGTCCTGGATTCAGCTTTGCATTCTCTTGACCATGCTAACATCCGTCTGACCACAACAGCCAGAATCACCCCCTTTTGAGGTGGTGGCTACCTTCCAACCAACAATAATTCTGCATGGCCCGCACGAAAACACACAGGAGTACTCATTGCACTTCTACCTACACTTACAACTTCCACAGAAAGGCAAGAGCAGGAGGGTACCACATCTACTCCAAAACCACCTGGGCTTCTTCACTTACCACAAAGCCAAACTCCAGCCCACAGCCAAGGCAGCAAATTAGGTGAATGCCAACATAACATGCTAAACAAATCTGCACCACAAAATGTAATCTGCAACATGTAGAACCCCAAATTAGAGGGCTCATACTTTCCAACGAGTGCCATTTATAGAGGTCAGAATCTACGATAGACTGCACCTTACCTTCAAACAAGCCAAACGAGTAGCCACCTACATTTCACATGTTATGGTGTACTAGTATTCAGTCACAAAATAAAGCTCTTCCTAAACCAGTTCAACCTTAAACCAATAACAAAAGTCTATTTTTGAGAAACTTTTCAATATAATACAGAAATGTATTACTAAAAGCTTCTTGTCCTTCTAAATAAACACTCACTAATAAAAACACAACCACCCGTCTCGTCCTTTGGGCTCCTTTCCAATAGAAACCCTTTTTGTTTAATAGGAAAATATTCTTATTGATCACAACATAGTTAACAATACCAACTTACCTAATACTCCATTAGTACCGCAAAACGTTTTCTAACTTTTAAATCTCATCAATATTGGTTATTTCTAATAATCCAAATATAGTTTAACTCTTACATAAAGTGTAGAATTTTCAAATAATAAGCCTCAATTTTAAGGCTAAAGTCTTAGAGAAACTATTCAACCGACGCCTCACCAACCACCTAAAAAGCCACCAGCTCCTTTACGACACGCGTTTCGGATTCAGACCCAACCACAATACAGAAACAGCACTTATCACAAACCACATATGACATCCGCACGATCATTGACAAAGGAGACATGGCAGCCCTCATTTTCCTACGCGTCTATGCAGCATTTGACACAATCTCACACCCAATCCCCATCAGGCACCTGGCTGAGACGGGCATCCAAGGACTTGCTACCCGCTGGATCTGCTGCTTCTAAACAGATGGAACACAAGCTGTCAGCCCGGCACCTTATTCTTCAGAAGCCTGCAAACTCATCTGCGGAGTGCATTAAGGTTCATTGCTCAGCCCCACCCTCTTCAATGCATACATGATTCTTCTGGCCAATGACATCAACATCCTCTCCTACGCCAATGACATGCAACTTTTGTTCTCCCTCTTGGATAAGATCCCCCAAACACAAGAAACAAGCTCACTGCGTGCATGACTGAAATCACTAACTGGATGAAAGCCAACACCGCCTACTCACCGGATGAAGTAGTTAGCCCAGGTTTTATGGTACTTGTCTCCCGGCTTTCCCTTTAAGGTGCCCTTTCCAATCACGTCACCGTTGGTCTTCAGCCAAGATGGCGATGACCAGGGGCTGGCGAAGAGGGAGATAGGCTTCTTGGAGACTGCCAGTGCCTTCTGGATAATAGGGATCTAGAAAAAGACATCATGACTGAAAAAGGACACAGGCTTCGATCAACTCAACTCCCACTTACTCAGCAGAATCCAGAACATTGTTATGATCCAAATGAGGAACAAAATTCCCCTTGGATCCTTTTGGGCATCGATAAACAGGATTCTAACTCTCAAAACGTGGTGCAGATCATTCAGGAATTGCCCATCACCATTCCCATCAATATTAGAGTATCACTTGATGACAGGAGCCCTTAAAGAGCCTCTCCTCTTCAACTGCACTTTGAAACATTGTCATAGTTCATTTTTTTTATCTACTGGGCACCCTCATGCAAATGTACCTTGGTCCTGCTCAAACTGGAAAAACCCAGCCCAAAATGGCCTCTCAAGTCCACAGTAAAGGGGAAACAAGCAACCCCCACACCAGCTTCCCCCATCTCTGTCTCATCAGTGAGGTGCTGGGCGGTTCCTATGGCAAACTGAGCATTGGACCATTGTCAGGACACACGTATCACACTTAAGGTGTTGTACTTAGGAAAATAAAGATGTGATGAGTGCTATGCTTGAAAAACAATGACTGGGTAATTATCTTGACCTATATTCTAGTCCATCAACATCATCATCATCATAAGAGACCGACTCAAAGACCAACTCTTCACTCCTGTGAGACAGTTTTTTTATCTACAGCCCCTCTTTTTTACTATCTCTGTCTCCATCTATTCCAGCTCCCTCAAATTCCCCTTTATTTTCATTCTTCTGTATACTTAACCCCCCCTCTATGTCAAGTACTCACAAACTTATGTGAAATCAACAAGATGGAGGCATTCACACTGTTTAAGCACAACATTGACCGATCATGTTTCATCTCTCTGAACTCTTAACGGTGCACCACCACAATTGCCAATTAACGCTCCTTTCCTCCTTGGACTTGTGATTTAAACAATGTAATCTTTCTTATGGTCTGTCTCCTCTTTCATTTCATGTGACCTCTTACTGAATTCCTCTAATTTCACTGCTCAATCTCCTCTTTTTTTAATTATAAACATTTTGTTGGGTTTGTCTCAGAGACTCACTTTTAATTTAGTGTCCTCATCTTTCAGATTGAAATGTTTCAGCTCAAAGTCGTCAGTGGTATCGTCGTAGGTGTAGTTGCCAAGGGAAAAGTCACAGCTAGCCATGGGAACTCTCAGAACGTTGTACTCAATACCTGCGACAGAGACACAAAACATCCAGCAGTGGGTGTGAAGGAGGTTCATATCTTCAGTTACTGACACCTGCAACCGGGGGAGGGAGAGGGGGGGGCGTATAACAATAACCAAGAGGTAAAATGGCGTCTTGACTACATTCAAGAGGAACCAATATCAGAGGGCAAGTAACTTGCAGAGATTGGGCACAGTGGGCAACTCTGGACAGCTTGCCAGTGTAAGTCTTCCCGACCAAAAAATAAGCTGCCCTGTAAAAACTGAATCTTTGGCAAAGTTAAAAAAAAGGAAATACAAGGGTCAGCACTAACCATACCCGTATAAAACCTTCACTTCACCAGGCCAGCACACTAGTGAAAGGGTGTCCAATGTGAAGAGTCTACGAGAATCAAACTCGTTTTTTTTCTAATATACTATGGATATTTAGGAAAATGAATGGAAGCACATCACAAAAAAAGTCTGCAGAGGTTGCAAGCCTGGAGTGGTTCCCAGTCCAGGGACTACAATACTGGATGTTAGGGTTGGTAAAAACAATGCACCAAACGTTAAGCCAACTGAATACCACTCTGGACACTGAGATCCAACGCTTCATGGTATGGATTGGAAGTACCATACAGCAAAACTGAAAAAAAATCTTTAAAAAAAAAATATATATATATATATATATATATATATATATATATATATATATATATATATATATATATATATATTGATTGTTTCGTGCTGGCAGCTACCCGACTCAGACAAAGAAGGCCACATAATACTAAAGGCAGTACCTTAACACCGAAGTGTATTTCTCCACGTAGGAGGCAATGACGAACCATTTCGGAAGAAAAATTTGTTTAACCTTAATTTAAACCACCGTTTCAGCAGCACTGGGAACATGGAGCAGAAGATGAACTTTCTACCAAGTACTTTATTGGATGTTTTTTTTTTTTTTAAATACAAGGGGCAGAAACCAAAATTTCTTTAGAAATCATGCAGAAATGACACAAAGGTATATTTAAGCCGATGGTTCCATGATATTATTACTGGTGATAAGGGTAAGGTGCAGACAAACATACGGCCCACACACTGCTGCTACTGCTTTCTCTTAATTGGGAGGCCAAAAGACAGGTCAGGGTACTTGGGCTGTCACAGTTAGACTCTCGCTCCTAGGCGAGACTGCTGGTTTAGGGATAACAGCACTTTTGTTTGTAGGCGACTGAGTCACTCCTACAACAAGCCGCAACTGTTGTCGCAACCTTCCCGGCTCACAAGCAGTACCTCACCAAAAACCCAGACTGTAAAAGGTGATTTCTGGCAGTCTTATGCACGGAGCCTAGAGGGCAACATCTCAGTGGAGTCGTGGTGGAACAGAAGTTACCCTTTTCTCATGTTGGCAACAAGTCTCAGTCACACACAGGCAATGAAGGAGATGCAGGAGAGTTTTCAATAGATTTATTGAAAAGACTGCATCTACGATAAAAGGCATGAGCTTCAATGATTGGAAAAATGCATAATAAAAGAAGCATGATTGTAAAGATGACAGTCGTGAATACAAAGACCCCCACCATCTTGCAATAAACATGAAATGTTAAATCTCTAGCTAGAGAACCTAGTCCCTACCATAGTGAGTGCTAGGGGTGATAAACCCAATCTGCCAATACCATGTCCATGAGAAGTGCCCTCCCAACCCTCGTTACCTTGGAATGAGGTCTAGGTCAGATTCCCTGGGAACACGAAGGCTGAATTCTGCAGCAGGGTGACGCGCAGCTTAGAAGGCGTATATGGCATCAGGTAGGAATCCATCTGATAACCTTGTCTGTGTGAGATGTATTTATACAGATCATATAGGACCCCTGACGCTGGTATGTTCCCAAACAATAGATAAGGGGGCAGGCTTGTGGCGACAATTATGTAAACAATTCCCACCATATGTACATTATGTTCCTGTTACACGTAAGTGGGAAAGGGACATGAAGTGAATACCAACTTACATCACTTGATTACGACGCTGATAGTGACGCCTTCACTAATTGCCACTGATAACGCAAATCAAAACATTTCTCTAACTGTAAACAATAGCAGCCATTGTCGTAATTTGGACTCTTGCTCTAGGCAAGACTGCTGGTTTAGGGATGACAGCACTTTGTAGGCGACTAGGCCAATCCTACAGTAAGTCGCAACTGTTCACAAGCAGTACCTTATCAAAAAGCCAAACAGTAAAAGACGATTTGTGGTAGCCTTTAAGCATGGACTCAAGAGTCCAGCATCTCAGGGGAGTCGTGGTTAAACGGAGATTACCCTTTTCTCACGTGAGCAACAAGTCTCAGTCACACACAGGCAATGAAGGAGATGCAGTAAAGTTTTCAATAAGTTTTATTAACAAGACTGCAATCTACTGTAAAATGCATGTGCTGCAATGATTAGGATAATGAACAGTACAAGAAACAGGCTAGTAAAAACAAGAGTCATGAATATAAAGACCCCCACAATCTTGCAATAACATTAGATCTGAAATAGACCCTAATACCCTAGCATGATGAACATAATCTCTAACCTAAAGAGAGCTAGGTGTGTTAAACCTAATCTTCCAGTATCATGTCCATGAGAAGATCCCACCCCCCACAACCCTAGTTACTTTGGAATGAGGTCTCAAGATCAGACTCCGTGGGTACATGAAGGCTGGGTCTGCATCAAGACGACGTGTAGCATAGATAGCGTTGATGCCATCTGGTAGGAATCCCTTCGATAACCCTGTCTGTGTGAGATGTATTTATACAGATCTTGTAGGACCCTTGACGCAGGTATGTTCCCAAACAATAGATAAGAAAGCATGCTTGGGGCAGCAATTACATAAACAATTCTTTCCAGAAGTACATTATGTTCCTGACACACGAAAGTGGGAAAGGGACATGATGTGAATACCTACGTATATCACTTGTCTTTGATGCTGATAGTGATGCCTTCAGAGAGTGGCACTGATAACGTGAAATCAAAACATCTTCCTAACTATAAACATAGCAGCCATTTTGGAAAAAATTATTAAATAAAATGCGCTAAAACTGAGCAGGCTGAGTAGGTTAAAAGTGACTAGGTGATGGGGGCACAGGCCTGCAAGCCAAAGGGCCAAGCTAATCTCCTGCTTCCCAATACAAAACTATTTTGGATTCACCACAGGGCAACCATCTATCGGGGAACACGGTGTGCTTTTGTGGTGTTGGTTGCATGCATTCTTCATTTTAGAGCCCACTTCTTAAGTTGAAATCCCATTCCTGTGGTGACTTTTGCCACACTTGTATTCTACTAAATACGGGAATGTGCTATATGTGCATTTCTGATAGGCAGTAATGCTCTGTAGTCTCTACAGATAGTGCCAGTGTCTCACATTTAGGAAAACAATGTCATTATTGTGCTTGTTTGTTGTGCTTAGTAGGAGACACATTATTTTAGTCAGACAGTATGAGATGAGGTGCTCTGTGTTTGTGCCACAGTGACCAGAATATCATGTTGTTATAAAAACAGCTTCAATGCTGGAGCTCCTTGAGAGGATCACTCCCCTATTGGGACTAACATGCAGCCCTGCTGACCCCGACCTCCATCCTGCCAAGAAGGATAACTTGTGCCGGTTTCCAGACATCTAACACTGAGGTATGGGCCTTAGAATATCCCATTGATCAGGCAGATGGGCACTCTCACTATGCTCTCTATAGTGTAGTGTTAGGCAGAGATAGGAACAGGCAAACATTACAACAATTAACATGATTAAGTTGGTCATTTTGTTTACCATTCTAACAATGCTGATTATGGTAACGCCTCGTGTCTCTGATAATCACAGCGCATGCTTTTTATACAATAATAGGCTAATTTCAATAAATGTTTGAAAATGTTTCTGCTTTATCTTTCTCATGTTACCTTGGGCATGCTCCCGTGACTAACAAAAAGGGTAAGATCTGTTTCCACTGATTTCTTGGGGTTCTTAGAGCCATGTTTGAGGTTGCCGACAACATCTTCCCCTAGTCTGTTTAGGGGTTGGGTATGGTACTGTGAGATAGCTGAAAACCCTCACATTTACAGATAGTGTATATGGATTGAGTCCATACACCCTGAAGTAGTGTTGGTATAATACACAGTTCTGCTATATTTGTAAGAACTATATAACACCTTCTTCTGTTATCCCATTCAGCTAAAAGAGCTGTAGCTGAGCACAGCAGTAAGTGTCAGAGCTGACCTCATCTACAGAGAAACATCCAATGCCAACACATTGAGGGAAGAATTACAAAATGGATGCCCGGATACCTCCTTGAGGACTTTTATGTGGGTGCCTGTCTTACATATCATATTCTCATACTCTGAAGAGACTGATGCTACATTGCAGAGTTTGGATAACAATATAGTCTTTTCTACCTGCCTCCCAATAAGACTTTGGTTCAAAAGACAAAATTCTTTATAGAGTCACGTTTCACCAGGGATCTGTTTATGAAGGACTGCAGTAAAGAAACTTGCTATAGAGGCCATAATGCTGAGTAGCATTAAATATCATGCAGTTTCCATCCCAGAGGCTGGGGCTTTGGTCCCTGAGATTAGAGGGATCACAGCCTTGGTTCTATAGGCTAAGGAAAGGCCAAAGGCTGGGGTCTCAAAGTGGCATTCCAATTCACATATACCCCAGACGCTGAGAATAATACCATGGTGCACTATACATTACATGTAGCTCCAAAATAGGTTGTTGGGGGCTATGCCACATAAATTCGAGAGCTAGTCGAGTTTTAATACAGACTCCACTATGGACTCCGGGAGACTAAAGAAATTAAGCTTGAATCTTGGGACTGCATTACAGACATAATGGAATCTGAAAGGATGGATCTTGGGTGCTGAGCGCTAGACCAAGGAACAAGCCACACCAATAGTAGTAAACTATGTATCCAATAAACCCTAGACTCTAGAATTTGAATCTGAAAGGACTCGAGTTTCAGCCAGAGAGACTTGGTTGTTGATAGTCAGAGTAAAGGGCCTGTCAGTTTTCCTCACCTTCCTCAGAGAAGTACGAGTTAATCAGGTTCTTCTGGGTCTCAGGCGACAGAGACAGGATGTTCATCGCTGCAGAGTCTGTCACTGCTCCCCCAAATCCTTTGATCTGTTGGTACTTCTTTGCTGTGTTCAGCGTCAGAACAACACCTACCAGGAAAATAAAAGAAAGAATTGCTTTTTGTTATGTGAAAGGACTGACAAACTCAATGTATTGCTCTACAGCCAGGTCACAATCAGAACAGCAAAGCCGTTTTGTACACCATACATAAACAAAATATAAAAAACTGAAAAAAAGAAAACAGACAAAAATGTCACTAAAAGGATGAAAGTTTTGAGACAATTAAGCAGTCAGAGTTATTATACATTTCGGAACAGGTTACCATCGGTAGAGTAGATTCTTCAACCTCCTCATATATATGAAATGAAAATCTGAAGAGGAAAAAAAAATGACTGCTTATACCGTAAGAGCAGGTACACAAGATTGCCTTTGGTGTTCTTAAAGTAAGTTGGTTCTTGCCGCTGTTGGTATTCTCCTGAATTGAATATTTTAGATCACAGAATTACAAACTTTTCCAGAGACTACTTGCAGACTGCAGAGGTTTATTTGTGTTCTAATACCACTGGCCTCTTAACCAAGCCATGTCACATGAAGTTAGAGATGTACACCTTTAAACAAAAGAAAGGGAAGTATCACTTTCTACCAAAAGGAGAACGCATTCAAGGAACAAATACCAGAAAAGCTAAAATAGCTAGATATCCGAGTGCTTGGGTTTGACCTTTTGCTACATATAATGTAGATCAATATCAAAAAACACCTTGATTAAAGAAGAGTTTCTGCTTATAGACCAAATCTTGCATAAAGTAAAACATGATGTATGTTAAAATGCTTTATATCTCATGCCACAGTGACAAACAACATTTAGGAGTTTGGCAAAGGAGACAGACTTGATAAAGCTGATTGTACAGTGAGATTTCAACTGCCAAAGAAGGAAAGGGTCATGTGCATGAATAAGTATTGTTAATTGTATGTCAATATGCTTTTCATACTTGCTCCATCTCATATCATTGTCAAGAACTGATAACATAAGGACTTCCAGATCCCATGTTATCAATTTTTGGAAAAAAAGTAAAAATAGAGAGAACAAGCAAAACAGTTGAAACTGGAGAAAGAGTGAGAAAGGGGGCTGGAGAGAATTCAAGTTCTAGCTTTGGGCCAGCCTGATCAGTCTCTGGATTTCATGTTTTATTCATTGTTTGCCATTGCCTGGATGAGTTGTCCTTCAAGGACATGGCATTTCATGGATGAATCCATTGCCCTATTAGTGTTTTCAATAAGTTTTGGTGATCACGCATCAAGTAGTCTTAAGTAGACAACAGCCAGTGTGTGCCAAATGATTTATTTAGTTTGCTCACGCTAGGACATATTCTTTGCTGGCCAAATTTCTTTTTTTTTTTTATGTTTAGGAGGTGCTTACAGTTTGGATGCTTAACTTGTCGTAAGGAAACAAGGACAGAACTGCATGTTATTTACACATTTGTTCACTTGTTTCACATTATGTCATCATAACAAGTTGTAGGATTTACAGCTTTTTTTTTTTAGGACAAAGACATGCATGTGTGCAGGTTTTTCTGAAGATGTAGTGAAAATACTAGCCCTTTTCAAAACAATCTACCATATTATAAATTTACTAAGTATGTCTTTTAAAGTTACCTTCTTACAATGCAAACTATCCTGATACCTTTTAAAAACACTCTTCTATGAGGGTACAGCTCAAAAATGCTGATGCAGTCTATTGACCATGTGACTCCCAGTGTACATATTGTTGCAGTCCATTGCTTGCTAGGACGGCTGAATTATTTTTTTTTTCACTCTCACTCATCAAAAGCACTCTGCACTTCACACCAAGCAAGCCTGCTACATTTGTCACTTTGCTTTCTAGAGGATTCAACCACAATTCCAATAGCAGGAGCTCACCGTATATATACACCCATGTGCCTTAACATCACTCCATCAGATCTCACTAACCATAATATGTGATTGGTGAGGCAGATCATTTGCGGTACAAGCCCCTGTACCCGAGTACTCCCTCCTCAGGGATATCTGCAGCACCTTAAACCACTTACTCTTTAGAGAATCTCTGCAACACTTGGCTATTGCCACTTTACAACTAAACATTAAGACCTCAAATAACAGATATCAAACAGGTCTTATTCATCCACCAACACATACCTCTGACAAGACAATCGCACTATCCTTTTGTCAACACAAGAAAAGACATAATGCTGCAAAAACAACCTGATCCGCATAAGCTCCAACCCACTGCAAGCAAGCACAAAGTAGCAAGATGTCCGTTTTACGATGCTATGCAATGACAAATGTTGTGTTCCAAATATTAAAAATGTGGTTACCTTGGACAGTCCGGTTGGCCTGCAGTGTGCCCCTGCTGCTTTCAAGCCTTTTGCCATCCTGGCTGCTCTCGTACTTGCTGTAGTTGCCCAAGGCCAATATCACCAATGGGTCCACACTGTCACAGTAGGTGGAATTGCAAACACACACCACAGAGCCATGGCCAAAATTCACAGGGACGCATGGTTTTCCACCTGAAGGAGGATAGACATAGAAGAGTTATTGATACAGGCCTGTGTGTAAGGATTTAACACAACATGTCAATGGTGACTTTCTACCACAGTGAAAATCATTTTATTTGTCTTATCTTATGAGTGACAAATTACAAAGCTCACCACTATCAGAATCTCCTCTTGGAAAACACACGGGTGTTGTTATCCACCTCCAGAATATTCTTTCTGTAGACTTTAGAGGGAGTTGCTCCGGCTGAGATTCAAACTGCTCACATGTAATTTCACAGTGATCTGAGCAGGAGGCTCCCTTCGCTTGCTGTGAGAAGGTAGCCTCTTTCTAGCCTTGTTACCCCCACTTTTGGCCTGTTTGTGAGTGTATGTCAGGGTGTTTGTCACTGTTTTCACTGTCTCACTGGGATCCTGATAGCCAGGCCTCAGTGCTCATAGTGAAAACACCATGTTTTCAGTATGGTTGTTATGTGTCACTGGGATCCTGCTAGTCAGGACCCCAGTGCTCATAGGTTTGTGGCCTATATGTATGTGTCACTGGGACCCTGTCACACAGGGCCCCAGTGCTCATAGGTGTGCATGTATATGTTCCCTGTGTGGTGCCTAACTGTCTCACTGAGGCTCTGCTAACCAGAACCTCAGTGGTTATGCTCTCTCATTACTTTTAAATTGTCACTAACAGGCTAGTGACCATTTTTACCAATTTACATTGGCTTACTGGAACACCCTTATAATTCCCTAGTATATGGTACTGAGGTACCCAGGGTATTGGGGTTCCAGGAAATCCCTATGGGCTGCAGCATTTCTTTTGCCACCCATAGGGAGCTCTGACAATATTTACACAGGCCTGCCACTGCAGCCTGAGTGAAATAACGTCCACGTTATTTCACAGCCATTTTACACTGCACTTAAGTAACTTATAAGTCACCTATATGTCTAACCTTTACCTGGTAAAGGTTGGGTGCAAAGTTACTTAGTGTGAGGGCACCCTGGCACTAGCCAAGGTGCCCCCACATTGTTCAGAGCCAATTCACTGAACTTTGTGAGTGCGGGGACACCATTACACGCGTGCACTACATATAGGTCACTACCTATATGTAGCTTCACCATGGTAACTCCGAATATGGCCATGTAACATGTCTATGATCATGGAATTGCCCCCTCTATGCCATCCTGGCATTGTTGGTACAATTCCATGATCCCAGTGGTCTGTAGCACAGACCCTGGTACTGCCAGACTGCCCTTCCTGGGGTTTCTCTGCAGCTGCTGCTGCTGCCAACCCCTCAGACAGGCAGTTGCCCTCCTGGGGTCCAGCCAGGCCTGGCCCAGGATGGCAGAACAAAGAACTTCCTCTGAGAGAGGGTGTGACACCCTCTCCCTTTGGAAAATGGTGTGAAGGCAGGGGAGGAGTAGCCTCCCCCAGCCTCTGGAAATGCTTTGTTGGGCACAGATGTGCCCAATTCTGCATAAGCCAGTCTACACCGGTTCAGGGACCCCTTAGCCCCTGCTCTGGCGCGAAACTGGACAAAGGAAAGGGGAGTGACCACTCCCCTGACCTGCACCTCCCCTGGGAGGTGTCCAGAGCTCCTCCAGTGTGCTCCAGACCTCTGCCATCTTGGAAACAGAGGTGCTGCTGGCACACTGGACTGCTCTGAGTGGCCAGTGCCACCAGGTGACGTCAGAGACTCCTTGTGATAGGCTCCTTCAGGTGTTAGTAGCCTTTCCTCTCTCCTAGGTAGCCAAACCCTCTTTTCTGGCTATTTAGGGTCTCTGTCTCTGGGGAAACTTTAGATAACGAATGCATGAGCTCAGCCGAGTTCCTCTGCATCTCCCTCTTCACCTTCTGATAAGGAATCGACCGCTGACCGCGCTGGAAGCCTGCAAACCTGCAACATAGTAGCAAAGACGACTACTGCAACTCTGTAACGCTGATCCTGCCGCCTTCTCGACTGTTTTCCTGCTTGTGCATGCTGTGGGGGTAGTCTGCCTCCTCTCTGCACCAGAAGCTCCGAAGAAATCTCCCGTGGGTCGACGGAATCTTCCCCCTGCAACCGCAGGCACCAAAAAGCTGCATCTCCGGTCCCTTGGGTCTCCTCTCAGCACGACGAGCGAGGTCCCTCGAATCCAGCGACACCGTCCAAGTGACCCCCACAGTCCAGTGACTCTTCAGCCCAAGTTTGGTGGAGGTAAGTCCTTGCCTCACCTCGCTGGGCTGCATTGCTGGGAACCGCGACTTTGCAAGCTTCTCCGGCCCCTGTGCACTTCCGGCGGAAATCCTGTGTGCACAGCCAAGCCTGGGTCCACGGCACTCTAACCTGCATTGCACGACTTTCTAAGTTGGTCTCCGGCGACGTGGGACTCCTTTGTGCAACTTCGGCGAGCACCGTTTCACGCATCCTCGTAGTGCCTGTTTCTGGCACTTCTCCGGGTGCTACCTGCTTCAGTGAGGGCTCTTTGTCTTGCTCGACGTCCCCTCTCTCTGCAGGTCCAATTTGCGACCTCCTGGTCCCTCCTGGGCCCCAGCAGCGTCCAAAAACGCCAAACGCACGATTTGCGTGTAGCAAGGCTTGTTGGCGTCCATCCGGCAGGAAAACACTTCTGCACGACTCTCCAAGGCGTGGGGGATCCATCCTCCAAAGGGGAAGTCTCTAGCCCTTGTCGTTCCTGCAGTATTCACAGTTCTTCAGCCTAGTAAGAGCTTCTTTGCACCAACCGCTGGCATTTCTTGGGCATCTGCCCATCTCCGAGCTGCTTGTGACTTTTGGACTTGGTCCCCTTGTTCCACAGGTACCTTCAGACAGGAATCCATCGTTGTTGCATTGCTGATTTGTGTTTTCCTTGCATTCTCCCTCTAACACGACTATTTTGTCCTTAGGGGAACTTTGGTGCACTTTGAACTCACTTTTCAGGGTCTTGGGGAGGGTTATTTTTCTAACTCTCACTATTTTCTAATAGTCCCAGCGACCCTCTACAAGGTCACATAGGTTTGGGGTCCATTCGTGGTTCGCATTCCACTTCTGGAGTATATGGTTTGTGTTGCCCCTATCCCTATGTTTCCCCATTGCATCCTATTGTAACTATACATTGTTTGCACTGTTTTCTAAGACTATACTGCATATTTTTGCTATTGTGTATATATATATCTTGTGTATATTTCCTATCCTCTCACTGAGGGTACACTCTAAGATACTTTGGCATATTGTCATAAAAATAAAGTACCTTTATTTTTAGTATAATTGTGTATTGTGTTTTCTTATGATATTGTGCATATGACACTAAGTGGTACTGTAGTAGCTTCACACGTCTCCTAGTTCAGCCTGAGCTGCTTTGCTAAGCTACCATTATCTATCAGCCTAAGCTGCTAGACACCCTATACACTAATAAGGGATAACTGGGCCTGGTGCAAGGTGCAAGTACCCCTTGGTACTCACTACAAGCCAGTCCAGCCTCCTACATTGGTTGTGCAGCGGTGGGATAAGTGCTTTGAGACTACTTACCACTCTTGTCATTGTACTTTTCATAAGAGAAAAATATACAAAACAAGGTCAGTGTATATACACATAGCCAAAAAGTTTTGCATTTCCTCTTTTCACTCTTTTCTAAGTGCTGAAAAGTACTTCTAAACTTTCAAAAAGTTCTTTAAAGTTAAAAAAGTTTTTTTCTGTCTTTCCAAAAAGTTCTGAAAACTTTTTCCTCTTTTTCTATCACTTTAACTCTCTCTAAAAAATGTCTGGCACAGGAAAAAATGTTGAACTGTCCAAACTTGCATATGATCACCTTAGCTGGAAAGGAGCAAGGAGTCTCTGCATAGAGAGAGGTTTGAGTGTAGGGAAGAATCCTTCCTTAGAACTGTTAATTAATATGCTTAGAGTACAGGATAAGGCCATAAGTGCCCAATCTGTAGAAAAAGTAGCTAATGGTTCTCAATCTGATCCAGGGACTCCCCCAGGAAAAGGTTCAGGAAAGAAACTTCTCAGCCTGCCCATTACTAGACAGTCTAGCATAGTTGGTACAGAGGTTGAATCACACCATACTGATGATGTGATCTCACATTATGCTGGTAGCCAAGCTGTTAGGGTGCCCTCTGTAAGGGACAGGTCTCCTTCTGTTCATTCCCATCATACCTCTGTATCTAGAAATGTCCCTCCCACCCACCCTGATGACAGATTGTTAGAAAGGGAGCTCAATAGATTGAGAGTGGAGCAAACCAGACTGAAGCTCAAGAAGCAACAGCTGGATTTGGATAGACAGTCTTTAGAAGTAGAGAGGGGAAGACAGAAGTTGGGTTTAGATACCCATGGTGGCAGCAGCAGTATTCCCCATAGTCATCCTGCAAAAGAGCATGATTCCAGGAATCTGCACAAGATAGTTCCCCCTTATAAGGAGGGGGATGACATTAACAAGTGGTTTGCTGCACTTGAGAGGGCCTGTGCTGTACAGGATGTCCCTCAAAAGCAGTGGGCTGCTATCCTATGGCTATCATTTAGTGGAAAAGGTAGGGATAGGCTCCTTACAGTGAAAGAAAATGATGCCAATAATTTCCAAGTTCTTAAGAATGCACTCCTGGATGGTTATGGCTTAACCACTGAACAGTACAGGATAAAGTTCAGAGATACCAAAAAGGAGTCTTCACAAGACTGGGTTGATTTCATTGACCAGGCAGAGAAGGCCTTGGAGGGGTGGTTACATGGCAGTAAAGTTACTGATTATGAAAGCCTGTATAACACAATCCTGAGAGAGCATATACTTAATAATTGTGTGTCTGATTTGTTGCACCAGTACCTGGTAGACTCTGATCTGACCTCTCCCCAAGAATTGGGAAAGAAGGCAGACAAATGGGTCAGAACAAGGGTGAACAGAAAAGTTCATACAGGGGGTGACAAAGATGGCAATAAGAAGAAAGATGGTGAAAAATCTCAAGATAAGCATGGGGATAAGGGTAAAACCAAAGATCCCACTTCAAATCTTAAACACTCTTCAGAGGGTGGGGATAAAACAAATTCTTCCTCTTCTTCCCAACCTGCACACATTAAAAAGCCTTGGTGCTTTGTGTGTAAAAATAGAGGCCATAGGCCAGGGGATAAGTCCTGTCCAGGTAAACCCCCTGAGCCTACCACCACTAATACATCAAGCTCTAGTGCCCCTAGCAGTAGTGGTACTAGTGGTGGGACTGCTGGCAACAGTCAAGCAAAGGGTGTAGTTGGGTTCACTTATGGGTCCATAGTGGAAACTGATGTCATCAGTCCCAAGACAGTTTCTGTCACACCTAGTGGCATTGGCCTTGCCACACTGGCTGCTTGTCCCCTTACAATGGATAAGTACAGGCAGACAGTTTCAATAAATGGTGTTGAGGCCTTGGCCTACAGGGACACAGGTGCCAGTTTCACTTTGGTGACTGACAACCTAGTGCACCCTGATCAACACATCATTGGACAACAGTATAAGATTATTGATGTCCATAACTCCACTAAGTTTCTTCCCTTAGCTATAATTCAGTTTAGTTGGGGTGGAGTTACTGGCCCTAAGCAGGTGGTGGTATCACCTAGCTTACCTGTAGACTGTCTCTTAGGTAATGACCTAGAGGCCTCGGGTTGGGCTGATGTAGAGTTTTATGCCCATGCAGCCATGCTGGGCATCCCTGAGGAATTGTTCGCTCTCATTTCAAGTGAAATGAAAAAGCAAAGGAGAGAAGGCCTGAAAACTCAGGATCCCTCTCCATCAACAGGTAAAAAGGGTATCACAGTATCCCCTAACCACCCTACCATTCAGGATACCATTCCTGTGGTGGGAGAAACCTCTCCTGGGGTGGCACCTGTTCCAAGGGAATCATCAGTTGGCAAAACTGTACTCCCTGAGGTGGAAGTACCTCTCTGTGGGATAACTAACATTGGTGAGAAAAAGAGCACCATTTTAGTTAACATGGAGCATCCCTCCAACCCTCCCAGAGAAACTTTAGTGCAGAAACTCTGCACTGCCGCACAACACTTAGGACAGCATCCCTGCCCTAGTGTGGAGCTGATAGGACAGCATCCCTGCCCTGCTCCAACTCAAGAGAAACAGCATCCCTGTTCTCTCTTCCAGCCAAATGGACAAAGTTGTTGCCCAGCTATGGCTTTACTGAGACAGCATCCCTGTCTGGCATTTCCATCATTACAAATAGGTTCAGTGGATAATTCCCACTGCTCTAAACTAAAACTTACTGATAGAAACTCTGAAAATACATCTTCACATTGTTCGCTAGCTAAAAAACTTCAAACAGGGTGGTTTACATCCCCACAGGGAAGTAACCATATAGTGGATGATAAAGGGAGTAACCAGTCTATTGCAGAGCTACTCTCTACTTATCACCACTTAGACAATAAAGTCTCAACTGGCCAAGGTTAGCCTTATTGTCCTTCGTTTGGGGGGGGGGTTGTGTGAGAAGGTAGCCTCTTTCTAGCCTTGTTACCCCCACTTTTGGCCTGTTTGTGAGTGTATGTCAGGGTGTTTGTCACTGTTTTCACTGTCTCACTGGGATCCTGATAGCCAGGCCTCAGTGCTCATAGTGAAAACACCATGTTTTCAGTATGGTTGTTATGTGTCACTGGGATCCTGCTAGTCAGGACCCCAGTGCTCATAGGTTTGTGGCCTATATGTATGTGTCACTGGGACCCTGTCACACAGGGCCCCAGTGCTCATAGGTGTGCATGTATATGTTCCCTGTGTGGTGCCTAACTGTCTCACTGAGGCTCTGCTAACCAGAACCTCAGTGGTTATGCTCTCTCATTACTTTTAAATTGTCACTAACAGGCTAGTGACCATTTTTACCAATTTACATTGGCTTACTGGAACACCCTTATAATTCCCTAGTATATGGTACTGAGGTACCCAGGGTATTGGGGTTCCAGGAAATCCCTATGGGCTGCAGCATTTCTTTTGCCACCCATAGGGAGCTCTGACAATATTTACACAGGCCTGCCACTGCAGCCTGAGTGAAATAACGTCCACGTTATTTCACAGCCATTTTACACTGCACTTAAGTAACTTATAAGTCACCTATATGTCTAACCTTTACCTGGTAAAGGTTGGGTGCAAAGTTACTTAGTGTGAGGGCACCCTGGCACTAGCCAAGGTGCCCCCACATTGTTCAGAGCCAATTCACTGAACTTTGTGAGTGCGGGGACACCATTACACGCGTGCACTACATATAGGTCACTACCTATATGTAGCTTCACCATGGTAACTCCGAATATGGCCATGTAACATGTCTATGATCATGGAATTGCCCCCTCTATGCCATCCTGGCATTGTTGGTACAATTCCATGATCCCAGTGGTCTGTAGCACAGACCCTGGTACTGCCAGACTGCCCTTCCTGGGGTTTCTCTGCAGCTGCTGCTGCTGCCAACCCCTCAGACAGGCAGTTGCCCTCCTGGGGTCCAGCCAGGCCTGGCCCAGGATGGCAGAACAAAGAACTTCCTCTGAGAGAGGGTGTGACACCCTCTCCCTTTGGAAAATGGTGTGAAGGCAGGGGAGGAGTAGCCTCCCCCAGCCTCTGGAAATGCTTTGTTGGGCACAGATGTGCCCAATTCTGCATAAGCCAGTCTACACCGGTTCAGGGACCCCTTAGCCCCTGCTCTGGCGCGAAACTGGACAAAGGAAAGGGGAGTGACCACTCCCCTGACCTGCACCTCCCCTGGGAGGTGTCCAGAGCTCCTCCAGTGTGCTCCAGACCTCTGCCATCTTGGAAACAGAGGTGCTGCTGGCACACTGGACTGCTCTGAGTGGCCAGTGCCACCAGGTGACGTCAGAGACTCCTTGTGATAGGCTCCTTCAGGTGTTAGTAGCCTTTCCTCTCTCCTAGGTAGCCAAACCCTCTTTTCTGGCTATTTAGGGTCTCTGTCTCTGGGGAAACTTTAGATAACGAATGCATGAGCTCAGCCGAGTTCCTCTGCATCTCCCTCTTCACCTTCTGATAAGGAATCGACCGCTGACCGCGCTGGAAGCCTGCAAACCTGCAACATAGTAGCAAAGACGACTACTGCAACTCTGTAACGCTGATCCTGCCGCCTTCTCGACTGTTTTCCTGCTTGTGCATGCTGTGGGGGTAGTCTGCCTCCTCTCTGCACCAGAAGCTCCGAAGAAATCTCCCGTGGGTCGACGGAATCTTCCCCCTGCAACCGCAGGCACCAAAAAGCTGCATCTCCGGTCCCTTGGGTCTCCTCTCAGCACGACGAGCGAGGTCCCTCGAATCCAGCGACACCGTCCAAGTGACCCCCACAGTCCAGTGACTCTTCAGCCCAAGTTTGGTGGAGGTAAGTCCTTGCCTCACCTCGCTGGGCTGCATTGCTGGGAACCGCGACTTTGCAAGCTTCTCCGGCCCCTGTGCACTTCCGGCGGAAATCCTGTGTGCACAGCCAAGCCTGGGTCCACGGCACTCTAACCTGCATTGCACGACTTTCTAAGTTGGTCTCCGGCGACGTGGGACTCCTTTGTGCAACTTCGGCGAGCACCGTTTCACGCATCCTCGTAGTGCCTGTTTCTGGCACTTCTCCGGGTGCTACCTGCTTCAGTGAGGGCTCTTTGTCTTGCTCGACGTCCCCTCTCTCTGCAGGTCCAATTTGCGACCTCCTGGTCCCTCCTGGGCCCCAGCAGCGTCCAAAAACGCCAAACGCACGATTTGCGTGTAGCAAGGCTTGTTGGCGTCCATCCGGCAGGAAAACACTTCTGCACGACTCTCCAAGGCGTGGGGGATCCATCCTCCAAAGGGGAAGTCTCTAGCCCTTGTCGTTCCTGCAGTATTCACAGTTCTTCAGCCTAGTAAGAGCTTCTTTGCACCAACCGCTGGCATTTCTTGGGCATCTGCCCATCTCCGAGCTGCTTGTGACTTTTGGACTTGGTCCCCTTGTTCCACAGGTACCTTCAGACAGGAATCCATCGTTGTTGCATTGCTGATTTGTGTTTTCCTTGCATTCTCCCTCTAACACGACTATTTTGTCCTTAGGGGAACTTTGGTGCACTTTGAACTCACTTTTCAGGGTCTTGGGGAGGGTTATTTTTCTAACTCTCACTATTTTCTAATAGTCCCAGCGACCCTCTACAAGGTCACATAGGTTTGGGGTCCATTCGTGGTTCGCATTCCACTTCTGGAGTATATGGTTTGTGTTGCCCCTATCCCTATGTTTCCCCATTGCATCCTATTGTAACTATACATTGTTTGCACTGTTTTCTAAGACTATACTGCATATTTTTGCTATTGTGTATATATATATCTTGTGTATATTTCCTATCCTCTCACTGAGGGTACACTCTAAGATACTTTGGCATATTGTCATAAAAATAAAGTACCTTTATTTTTAGTATAATTGTGTATTGTGTTTTCTTATGATATTGTGCATATGACACTAAGTGGTACTGTAGTAGCTTCACACGTCTCCTAGTTCAGCCTGAGCTGCTTTGCTAAGCTACCATTATCTATCAGCCTAAGCTGCTAGACACCCTATACACTAATAAGGGATAACTGGGCCTGGTGCAAGGTGCAAGTACCCCTTGGTACTCACTACAAGCCAGTCCAGCCTCCTACATTGGTTGTGCAGCGGTGGGATAAGTGCTTTGAGACTACTTACCACTCTTGTCATTGTACTTTTCATAAGAGAAAAATATACAAAACAAGGTCAGTGTATATACACATAGCCAAAAAGTTTTGCATTTCCTCTTTTCACTCTTTTCTAAGTGCTGAAAAGTACTTCTAAACTTTCAAAAAGTTCTTTAAAGTTAAAAAAGTTTTTTTCTGTCTTTCCAAAAAGTTCTGAAAACTTTTTCCTCTTTTTCTATCACTTTAACTCTCTCTAAAAAATGTCTGGCACAGGAAAAAATGTTGAACTGTCCAAACTTGCATATGATCACCTTAGCTGGAAAGGAGCAAGGAGTCTCTGCATAGAGAGAGGTTTGAGTGTAGGGAAGAATCCTTCCTTAGAACTGTTAATTAATATGCTTAGAGTACAGGATAAGGCCATAAGTGCCCAATCTGTAGAAAAAGTAGCTAATGGTTCTCAATCTGATCCAGGGACTCCCCCAGGAAAAGGTTCAGGAAAGAAACTTCTCAGCCTGCCCATTACTAGACAGTCTAGCATAGTTGGTACAGAGGTTGAATCACACCATACTGATGATGTGATCTCACATTATGCTGGTAGCCAAGCTGTTAGGGTGCCCTCTGTAAGGGACAGGTCTCCTTCTGTTCATTCCCATCATACCTCTGTATCTAGAAATGTCCCTCCCACCCACCCTGATGACAGATTGTTAGAAAGGGAGCTCAATAGATTGAGAGTGGAGCAAACCAGACTGAAGCTCAAGAAGCAACAGCTGGATTTGGATAGACAGTCTTTAGAAGTAGAGAGGGAAAGACAGAAGTTGGGTTTAGATACCCATGGTGGCAGCAGCAGTATTCCCCATAGTCATCCTGCAAAAGAGCATGATTCCAGGAATCTGCACAAGATAGTTCCCCCTTATAAGGAGGGGGATGACATTAACAAGTGGTTTGCTGCACTTGAGAGGGCCTGTGCTGTACAGGATGTCCCTCAAAAGCAGTGGGCTGCTATCCTATGGCTATCATTTAGTGGAAAAGGTAGGGATAGGCTCCTTACAGTGAAAGAAAATGATGCCAATAATTTCCAAGTTCTTAAGAATGCACTCCTGGATGGTTATGGCTTAACCACTGAACAGTACAGGATAAAGTTCAGAGATACCAAAAAGGAGTCTTCACAAGACTGGGTTGATTTCATTGACCAGGCAGAGAAGGCCTTGGAGGGGTGGTTACATGGCAGTAAAGTTACTGATTATGAAAGCCTGTATAACACAATCCTGAGAGAGCATATACTTAATAATTGTGTGTCTGATTTGTTGCACCAGTACCTGGTAGACTCTGATCTGACCTCTCCCCAAGAATTGGGAAAGAAGGCAGACAAATGGGTCAGAACAAGGGTGAACAGAAAAGTTCATACAGGGGGTGACAAAGATGGCAATAAGAAGAAAGATGGTGAAAAATCTCAAGATAAGCATGGGGATAAGGGTAAAACCAAAGATCCCACTTCAAATCTTAAACACTCTTCAGAGGGTGGGGATAAAACAAATTCTTCCTCTTCTTCCCAACCTGCACACATTAAAAAGCCTTGGTGCTTTGTGTGTAAAAATAGAGGCCATAGGCCAGGGGATAAGTCCTGTCCAGGTAAACCCCCTGAGCCTACCACCACTAATACATCAAGCTCTAGTGCCCCTAGCAGTAGTGGTACTAGTGGTGGGACTGCTGGCAACAGTCAAGCAAAGGGTGTAGTTGGGTTCACTTATGGGTCCATAGTGGAAACTGATGTCATCAGTCCCAAGACAGTTTCTGTCACACCTAGTGGCATTGGCCTTGCCACACTGGCTGCTTGTCCCCTTACAATGGATAAGTACAGGCAGACAGTTTCAATAAATGGTGTTGAGGCCTTGGCCTACAGGGACACAGGTGCCAGTTTCACTTTGGTGACTGACAACCTAGTGCACCCTGATCAACACATCATTGGACAACAGTATAAGATTATTGATGTCCATAACTCCACTAAGTTTCTTCCCTTAGCTATAATTCAGTTTAGTTGGGGTGGAGTTACTGGCCCTAAGCAGGTGGTGGTATCACCTAGCTTACCTGTAGACTGTCTCTTAGGTAATGACCTAGAGGCCTCGGGTTGGGCTGATGTAGAGTTTTATGCCCATGCAGCCATGCTGGGCATCCCTGAGGAATTGTTCCCTCTCATTTCAAGTGAAATGAAAAAGCAAAGGAGAGAAGGCCTGAAAACTCAGGATCCCTCTCCATCAACAGGTAAAAAGGGTATCACAGTATCCCCTAACCACCCTACCATTCAGGATACCATTCCTGTGGTGGGAGAAACCTCTCCTGGGGTGGCACCTGTTCCAAGGGAATCATCAGTTGGCAAAACTGTACTCCCTGAGGTGGAAGTACCTCTCTGTGGGATAACTAACATTGGTGAGAAAAAGAGCACCATTTTAGTTAACATGGAGCATCCCTCCAACCCTCCCAGAGAAACTTTAGTGCAGAAACTCTGCACTGCCTCACAACACTTAGGACAGCATCCCTGCCCTAGTGTGGAGCTGATAGGACAGCATCCCTGCCCTGCTCCAACTCAAGAGAAACAGCATCCCTGTTCTCTCTTCCAGCCAAATGGACAAAGTTGTTGCCCAGCTATGGCTTTACTGAGACAGCATCCCTGTCTGGCATTTCCATCATTACAAATAGGTTCAGTGGATAATTCCCACTGCTCTAAACTAAAACTTACTGATAGAAACTCTGAAAATACATCTTCACATTGTTCGCTAGCTAAAAAACTTCAAACAGGGTGGTTTACATCCCCACAGGGAAGTAACCATATAGTGGATGATAAAGGGAGTAACCAGTCTATTGCAGAGCTACTCTCTACTTATCACCACTTAGACAATAAAGTCTCAACTGGCCAAGGTTAGCCTTATTGTCCTTCGTTTGGGGGGGGGGTTGTGTGAGAAGGTAGCCTCTTTCTAGCCTTGTTACCCCCACTTTTGGCCTGTTTGTGAGTGTATGTCAGGGTGTTTGTCACTGTTTTCACTGTCTCACTGGGATCCTGATAGCCAGGCCTCAGTGCTCATAGTGAAAACACCATGTTTTCAGTATGGTTGTTATGTGTCACTGGGATCCTGCTAGTCAGGACCCCAGTGCTCATAGGTTTGTGGCCTATATGTATGTGTCACTGGGACCCTGTCACACAGGGCCCCAGTGCTCATAGGTGTGCATGTATATGTTCCCTGTGTGGTGCCTAACTGTCTCACTGAGGCTCTGCTAACCAGAACCTCAGTGGTTATGCTCTCTCATTACTTTTAAATTGTCACTAACAGGCTAGTGACCATTTTTACCAATTTACATTGGCTTACTGGAACACCCTTATAATTCCCTAGTATATGGTACTGAGGTACCCAGGGTATTGGGGTTCCAGGAAATCCCTATGGGCTGCAGCATTTCTTTTGCCACCCATAGGGAGCTCTGACAATATTTACACAGGCCTGCCACTGCAGCCTGAGTGAAATAACGTCCACGTTATTTCACAGCCATTTTACACTGCACTTAAGTAACTTATAAGTCACCTATATGTCTAACCTTTACCTGGTAAAGGTTGGGTGCAAAGTTACTTAGTGTGAGGGCACCCTGGCACTAGCCAAGGTGCCCCCACATTGTTCAGAGCCAATTCACTGAACTTTGTGAGTGCGGGGACACCATTACACGCGTGCACTACATATAGGTCACTACCTATATGTAGCTTCACCATGGTAACTCCGAATATGGCCATGTAACATGTCTATGATCATGGAATTGCCCCCTCTATGCCATCCTGGCATTGTTGGTACAATTCCATGATCCCAGTGGTCTGTAGCACAGACCCTGGTACTGCCAGACTGCCCTTCCTGGGGTTTCTCTGCAGCTGCTGCTGCTGCCAACCCCTCAGACAGGCAGCTGCCCTCCTGGGGTCCAGCCAGGCCTGGCCCAGGATGGCAGAACAAAGAACTTCCTCTGAGAGAGGGTGTGACACCCTCTCCCTTTGGAAAATGGTGTGAAGGCAGGGGAGGAGTAGCCTCCCCCAGCCTCTGGAAATGCTTTGTTGGGCACAGATGTGCCCAATTCTGCATAAGCCAGTCTACACCGGTTCAGGGACCCCTTAGCCCCTGCTCTGGCGCGAAACTGGACAAAGGAAAGGGGAGTGACCACTCCCCTGACCTGCACCTCCCCTGGGAGGTGTCCAGAGCTCCTCCAGTGTGCTCCAGACCTCTGCCATCTTGGAAACAGAGGTGCTGCTGGCACACTGGACTGCTCTGAGTGGCCAGTGCCACCAGGTGACGTCAGAGACTCCTTGTGATAGGCTCCTTCAGGTGTTAGTAGCCTTTCCTCTCTCCTAGGTAGCCAAACCCTCTTTTCTGGCTATTTAGGGTCTCTGTCTCTGGGGAAACTTTAGATAACGAATGCATGAGCTCAGCCGAGTTCCTCTGCATCTCCCTCTTCACCTTCTGATAAGGAATCGACCGCTGACCGCGCTGGAAGCCTGCAAACCTGCAACATAGTAGCAAAGACGACTACTGCAACTCTGTAACGCTGATCCTGCCGCCTTCTCGACTGTTTTCCTGCTTGTGCATGCTGTGGGGGTAGTCTGCCTCCTCTCTGCACCAGAAGCTCCGAAGAAATCTCCCGTGGGTCGACGGAATCTTCCCCCTGCAACCGCAGGCACCAAAAAGCTGCATCTCCGGTCCCTTGGGTCTCCTCTCAGCACGACGAGCGAGGTCCCTCGAATCCAGCGACACCGTCCAAGTGACCCCCACAGTCCAGTGACTCTTCAGCCCAAGTTTGGTGGAGGTAAGTCCTTGCCTCACCTCGCTGGGCTGCATTGCTGGGAACCGCGACTTTGCAAGCTTCTCCGGCCCCTGTGCACTTCCGGCGGAAATCCTGTGTGCACAGCCAAGCCTGGGTCCACGGCACTCTAACCTGCATTGCACGACTTTCTAAGTTGGTCTCCGGCGACGTGGGACTCCTTTGTGCAACTTCGGCGAGCACCGTTTCACGCATCCTCGTAGTGCCTGTTTCTGGCACTTCTCCGGGTGCTACCTGCTTCAGTGAGGGCTCTTTGTCTTGCTCGACGTCCCCTCTCTCTGCAGGTCCAATTTGCGACCTCCTGGTCCCTCCTGGGCCCCAGCAGCGTCCAAAAACGCCAAACGCACGATTTGCGTGTAGCAAGGCTTGTTGGCGTCCATCCGGCAGGAAAACACTTCTGCACGACTCTCCAAGGCGTGGGGGATCCATCCTCCAAAGGGGAAGTCTCTAGCCCTTGTCGTTCCTGCAGTATTCACAGTTCTTCAGCCTAGTAAGAGCTTCTTTGCACCAACCGCTGGCATTTCTTGGGCATCTGCCCATCTCCGAGCTGCTTGTGACTTTTGGACTTGGTCCCCTTGTTCCACAGGTACCTTCAGACAGGAATCCATCGTTGTTGCATTGCTGATTTGTGTTTTCCTTGCATTCTCCCTCTAACACGACTATTTTGTCCTTAGGGGAACTTTGGTGCACTTTGCACTCACTTTTCAGGGTCTTGGGGAGGGTTATTTTTCTAACTCTCACTATTTTCTAATAGTCCCAGCGACCCTCTACAAGGTCACATAGGTTTGGGGTCCATTCGTGGTTCGCATTCCACTTCTGGAGTATATGGTTTGTGTTGCCCCTATCCCTATGTTTCCCCATTGCATCCTATTGTAACTATACATTGTTTGCACTGTTTTCTAAGACTATACTGCATATTTTTGCTATTGTGTATATATATCTTGTGTATATTTCCTATCCTCTCACTGAGGGTACACTCTAAGATACTTTGGCATATTGTCATAAAAATAAAGTACCTTTATTTTTAGTATAATTGTGTATTGTGTTTTCTTATGATATTGTGCATATGACACTAAGTGGTACTGTAGTAGCTTCACACGTCTCCTAGTTCAGCCTGAGCTGCTTTGCTAAGCTACCATTATCTATCAGCCTAAGCTGCTAGACACCCTATACACTAATAAGGGATAACTGGGCCTGGTGCAAGGTGCAAGTACCCCTTGGTACTCACTACAAGCCAGTCCAGCCTCCTACACTTGCTTAAACACCATACTTTTCTTCTGAACCAATCTGTCCCTAAAGTAGAACAGCAATTCTCTTCCATCGTCATCTATTCATTCTCCCACAATGTCTATCAAGCAATGGTCTGCAGTTTCCGTAAAACGTACTATAATGGTGTGCTTTACTGAATGAATTCTTTAGATCTTTATATCCACCCTGAGGCCACAAGAAAATTACAAACACAAGAAAGAACACCACTTTCTCCTTCCCACCTTCTATTCCTCCCTAGCACTTTAAAAAAGCGTATGGCCAGTCTCCACACTATACAGGCAACTAACATGCAATCACTAAATAGTTATCAGTTCTGTATTCAGGCCTACAGCGAGATTCCAGAAGAAAATTATAAACATCAACTCTTTTGCTGTATAAAAGACATACAAACAGATTGTAGCAGCACTCGGACAAAGCAATGGAGACTGTACATTGTATATGTGCTTTCAGTAATGCCGCAACAGCACATAAACCTTCTGAGCTTTCATTTTTTCAATATTCATTTATCAGTGAAAAGCTGAACAATTTTGCGGGCATGTGGTCTGCACTGAAATATGGATCCAGTCCTGGAACAGGTAGTTTCTTATTTTACCACTTCAATTGTTATGAAAGGTCAGATCACCTTTTTTCAATGGAATGCTTTAATGCAGTGGTTCTTAAGCTTCTGACTTCTGTGGGCTCCCACCTAATCATTACTGGAACCAGAGGATCCCCACTGAATCACTATTGGAATCCAGGGAACCCCACTGAGTCTTTATTGGTAGGTGGGGAACTGATTGGAGAGCATTCCAGATGATTTGAACCGCAACAAAATACATACAAAATACCAAATCATTATTCATCAAACAAATACACAAGTGATTACATATTTTATTTAATGCACAGAGAAATCTAAACTTTTCTAGAAATGTTCTAAATTTAATTGGAGACGCTCATTGGCCACTCTATATTCTGCTGGATGCATTTGCACTGCTGCCACAAATCAAGCTGAGGTTATTAACTTAATTTTTAGCATCAAATTTCACGCCCCTTAACATTTACATAACGTTTTAAAATGTTTAATTTTACATTTTGCTTCTTTTTTTCTATACACTTTATTAATATTATTTAATAATCTAAGCAGCCAGGGATGCCCTGAGAAGACTTTGTGGATCCCCGGACCACTGGTTAAGAAACACTGCTTTAGTGAATTGGAAATGGCATGACGTCTGATCACCAGATTAAATTGCATATTACTAGCTGTAAATCAAAGATAAACTCGTTGAAAATTGATACATACTTTGCTGCTAAATGAAGACTGAAAAAAAGGAATGAAAGGTGCAAAGTATGCCTCTACCACAATGCTATAAGCTATTGCTGAAACCACACTTTGTAGTAGTAATCAAATTTGCACGAAATTTTCACCAATCTCTAGCTTTATCTGTAAGACTTGCTGGTTCCAGAGCCTGGGGCTGCACAGAGGATTTGCTCTATCGCTGGAACAGGTACATGTATATTTTATCACTTGTTTTGTTTTGCAGCATTCAAAGTCAGCACCAGCTAACATGAATAGGCTGCCGTGAAGACATTTAGTGAAAGCAAAACATTATGATGTCAGAGCTTACCTTAGTGACTACAGAACTGCACTCTTGGAATGAAAAGAGATTACTTTATTGAAACTTAAATAATATTTGGCTGCTACATTTAGACTGAAGCAGAACATGAAAGATGCAAGAATACGTGTACTACAATGCTATGGTGACTTTACTGAAGGCAACTTTATTGAGGAAGATTCTGAGATGCTTTCTCGGACTGCTACAACAATCTGTGTTTACGATTTTGCGGTCTTTCTACTCGTGGTAACTTAGGTGTACAAGAAAGGTACATTTTTAGATTTATATTGCCGTGCTCTTTTGCCACAACATTGTTAATGTAGTCCGGCAGAACCTCAGAAAATGCTAACATGATGTTCCAAATGAGGCCTTATAAGATGTAGACAATAAGTCATAAAGTACAGTGATGTGGTGATGAGACAATAATTGCTCAAGCAGAGAGGTTAACCAAACACAGAGTGACCCTGCTATCTACAAATGATTTGTAGAGACAGGTGTGCATTTACGTAGAACCAATGTAAAAAAGGTAAGCACTACCATTTTCAGGGCCTAGGAAAACACATAAAAATGCTACTAGACCTGTAGGTCGAGTAACTCGAATAATCTACTCGACCTAATTGTAATGTACGCAAATTGTGTGATCCTAGGCAAATATTTTATTTTAGAGTCGACTTTTTCTTCACTCTCTTATATGAGTGGACCTTCAAATATGTGAGTTCAGCATTTCTGCTGTACAAAAAAAAACACTCTTTAGTTTGATTAAATAGACTAAACGTTTGCTCCATGTATAATGTGGGGCCTATTTATGAGGCTGTTTGCATAACGTGGTGCAAGAGCGAAGCAAAAGTTAAGACAACATTTTTTAAGTCACACAAAGCCACTTTGCGTGGTTCTGAGTGGCTCAATAAGTCTGGGATAGCGCAAATCGCTGTGTTGCATTACTCTGCCTTAGGAAGGCGTTCCATGGGCGTTGCATGAGTGTTCCCACGCACCTCTCATTATGATGCATCCCCAGATTTACAAGAACTTGTAAACCTGGGGATGCGCTAAACTCTTACACTTTCCCAGGGGAGGCATAACAAGAAGAAATATCTCTATTTCTCCTCATGTCTTCATCTTTCTATGTTTGCTGCATTGTGCAGCACACATAGAAATACGAAAATGACTCCCAGGATTGTTTTATGCAGGAAAGTGTCCCTTTCTTCCCTTTCTGCACAAAAACAATCCTCCGTAAAATGCAGGCACCTTGGTGCAAGGCTGCCTGCATTGGTGCTAGGCAGCCTATTGTGCACCAGCGCAAGGGGAAGGACAGGAATGCAACGTATTGCCTTAAATACAGTGTGTTCCTGCCCTTTCCATGTCACGAAGTGCAGAGCGGTAAGGTGATTTGCTGAGCTGCACTGTGTGACTTCCTCATAAATAAGGCCCTAAGAATCTAGCACACATATAGGATACACATGATCCCCAACTTGCCTCTTAGTTTACTGATAGCATTGCCATCAGGGCAGGAGCGTTTCTCAGTTTATGTGTAAACACTCACTTTTAATAAATATATTACTAAAGCATGGTGTGGTAGCACACTGTCATTTAAATTTCCAAGAAATGGCCAAAAACCTTCCCACTACCTTGCAGCTTTAATGATAAAACTATATAGTGTAGTTACAATCTGTGACAGTTAGGTTTCAGAAACATAGTTATCATTTGCACACCACCAAGTAAAGTGTTTGATTTGTTTTCATCTTATTAAAATATTTTTAAATACTCAGAAGTACAAAAAATGGGCTTTCACAACTACTAAAATATATTTTGAAATGTTTGCACACTTGACCTATTAGCTATTTAAATGTGTATTATGAAAAATCTGACACCCAACAACTTTTCATTTCAACTCTTTGTACAGCAGGTCAGTTAGTTTACAAAATCCTGGAACTTTGCAGCCACAGAAGGAAATGTAATTGTAAGAAGACTAACTGACTTTTGACGTCTTTATCTGAACAAAGAGCTAATGTGTCAAGATAAAAAGATTTGAAGGCATCTTTATTGTTCTTTCACTTTTTGACTAAACATAATACCTGTATTTTGTCAACTCGCCACAATGGGCGAGAAGGTCTTAAAAATAACTCTAGCTGATAAAATATGACTCACCATAGCGAGTAGATTTTTAGAGGCCTGATTTTTATGGAAACCAAACTTTTTTTATAGCAATGCACTGAGGCAATTTCTATAATTGGTCACAATAATGTTCCCACACTGATACCAACATACAACCAAATTTGCTATGGTACTGAAACCTTTTTCTCCAAAGGTTGTAGGCCTAAGAAGATGAACTGCATGTGCCTTTTCAATTGTGTATCCAGGGATATAGGTTTTAATCCCATTCTCCTCAAATTGTATAACTAGCTGGTAAGTGGTAATCACTCTGTATTCTGTGGCTCGTGGGCTGACTTTCCCTATTATGTACATGACCTACAACTGTTAACATACAAAGTGCTGTTGACTAACACACCGTTACTCTGTGTCCACAGACCACAGGGTCCCAGTTTGCCAATACGTGGGATGGCTGAAAACCTTCAAAAAGCCAACTATAAGCAGAAAAAAAAACACTCAACAGTTAAATTATGGTAGGATAAAAGTAGAGCAAACGTAAAGGTGGAATGGGACTCACCCTCTGCTAGTTGCATGACACTCATAAGGAAGGCTCCCATCAGGAAGATGATGTATCCAGTCCACATGGTACAGGGTTGGGACCAAAGCTTTTGTGTATTCAGACCTAAATAAGACACAAAGTGGCTAATTGCTGTTCTAGAGCTGTTCTGAGAAGGCGTCATGCATGCGAGATCTCTTCTACACAGCAGTGGTAGAATAGGCTGGCCTGTTGAACAATCACAGAATCATTTTTAACAGACTGGGCTTCGAGGCACCCTGATGCTTAAAACACCTTCTTACATGAATAATGCACTAGCACCGTGAACATAAGCCTCTTTCTGAACTGTTGGTACAAATCACAGTCTAAGAGGCAGTGGTAGAGAAGTTTATAGAGTCCAACATTGGTGAATATTGCTTATTTGTGAGATGCACAATTACGAGTGACAAGAGAAGCACATTTGTAGGTCTCATTTAAACTTTTTTTAAGCGTAAATGGTAGTGGAAGGGAGAGGGAAACATGTCAAGCCAGTTATTTGGAAGCTAGGAAACTCTAGGGCAATTAGGTTGTCCTTGTGATAAGTACTGCAGTCCTCCCCTGAAAAGAAAGGCACCAGCATGACTGCAAGCTAAATGAAAAGGTGAGAACCCCTTTTTTGGGCTTCAGATTTCAAAGGGTAACAAGGGCAAACCGTCAAGGCTTGCTTGCCGAGTGTGGTCTGGAGAGGAATGCCTAATTCATCCGGTACTCGATTTATTCTTTTGGGAAAAAAATAGGAATAAGACTTCATTCAAAATTAAGTGGGCCTGCCTAGTACCTTTGGGAAACCCTATGGCATAATCGTTCTTTGGAGTAAAGCGCCATTGATTCTTGTATAGTTAAATTTACTGCAGAATCTATGCACCAGTAGCAATGTCAGAATAATGGAAATTGGATTTAGGCAAACGCAGTGCCTGGGATCATGCAGTCCAGTTCCTTACAGGGGCACAGACAGTGGTTTCTTGAGGGACAAATGAATGAATCACAGCTCACCTTACAAGGGTTTAATGAAGCCCTGGTTCAAATGCAATAGTGAGCTTCTGGGTCATATAGCGAAGTTGTGAACATAGTCCCAGGTCTGAACTGGCTGGGGAGCTATAGCTGCAGAGGAGAGCACATGGCTCTCTGAAAGCTGCATGGATTATTTTTTTTTACTCAAAGTCTATGTATGTGGTTTGTGAGGGGCACCTAACGGGGGACACAGCATAGGGGACAACACAGCATCTTGTGAGGACTTCAAACAACGTCAGGCACTAGATGATTAGTAAGACTGCTTTAAATATGATGCTTTGCAGTACCACATGGCAGGAGAAGTCTGGGGCCTATAGCTAGAGCACCACTATTGTCTCACCACATCACACAGGACGCAGCTGTCTGTTCGTTGTTATAAGGAGGACTTAGTTCTCTGTATTCCCAAAAAACAAAATCATACTGGGCGTGTAACTAGTACGCTTTTCCGTTCCCTGTGGTTTTCCACAAAACTAAGTTTCCACCAAACAGCGCAGTGTACTGCTTCTAAACCGGGGTAGGGTCTCCACAGGCCTGGCTGCCTTTTGCCTGCCAATTTCAGAGTGCATGTTAGAAATGGGATTGCTGATTGTCTAGGGTATGCACCTAAGCCAGGCAGAATCTACCCACTCTAGTCAGGGCGAGGGAGTCACACACTCAAGATAACCCCTGCCTAGCTCCTTGGTAGATTGGCATGAGCAGTCAGGCTTATCCCAGAGGTAATGTGTAAAGCGTTTGCACAACACACACAACACAGGTGACACAATAAATACACCACAAAGGAAACACAACAACAAGTTAAATAAAAATAAACCATATTGCATAAAACATCATTAGACCAAAAGCGACATGTATCAGTAAAACCCTGCTACACAAGTAGTTGTCAGAACATCACACAGGCTAACAGTACTCTGCAAAAACAAGCAGTAGTCAGATAAATATAGATGGTACTGGTATTCTGCAACACAAGCAGTAGTTAGGTTGTCATTACCACAAAAGATGCACATGTCCTCATAAACACATTAGCATGGATACCAAGTCAGGATCATAAATGCACATAGAATGAAATATTCCCATTGGGCCCAGGTCAGGCATCCAAAATGCACATGTCATTGCAAACATAGTAATAGGGAGGCCAAGACATCTTCATGGAGACCCATACCAAAGAATGACTCCTTCTGGCCTGCATCATAGGAGAGACATTATGGCATAAATCACAGTGTCCCCGGCACTAAGGGTGACATTATCCACACCAAGAAAAAGGGGGTGAAAAGGCACATGCTGCTCCTCTAGCAGTGGGGAGACCTCTCGGGGTCCCCCGTATAGAGTAGAGTTCTCAGCACAAACCCTCAGTAGCCGCCCACGTCCATGCAAGTGGCTGCAAAACTACAACGGCTTCCTGCCTAGCCTCCTCAAACGGGGAGCATGCCCGGAGCTCCCCCAGGGCTCCCCAGGTCACTGCTGTCCTCTGCAGAGGATCGGCCCAGACCTACAAAGCCCACACTATACCTCCTTGCAGGCAGACGATGGGAGAGCAGGGTTCCTCCAGCTGGCTTTCTTTCTCCTCCGTGCCACACGCCTCAGCCGAGCAAGACTCCCAGCTCAGGGGTGCACGGCTCAGCCCTCCTGCCCGACCGGCAGGAAGACCATCAGTCCTGCCCGGTTGGCAGGAGTCCGTACTTTCACTGATGCCCTGGCGCCTCCTCCCAAAAGCACAGCAGCCCCTCTGGCCCCCACACAGGCCGCGGCGGTGATTTCTCACAAAGCAGTTCCTACTTGTGCCCTAGGGTCACCTCCGGAAGCGCGCTTTGTGCCTGCTAGGATTCCCGCTCCTCGCGCCCTCACCTACAGTGAAAAGGTGGGGGCACCCGCACAATGGATATCAGGGCTTTCCTCACACCCAATCTGGCAGTAGCTTCCAGGTGATAGCGCTCTTCATGTACCACAGCCAAAAGGTGACATGCTCTCCAGATATGGGGACAACAAGGAAATAATGCACTCTCCTCATGCTGAGGCAGTGGAACACGAATCGCTCTTTACAAGGGAAAAGCGTATAGCTCTTTACTCAGGCTTTATGAACTTGGGTACAGAGGGAAAGGGGCACATCACCCAGCCCATGGAAGTAACGAAAGGGGGACACAGGGCTGCAGGGCCCAAGCAAGCAGGCCAGCACAAGGATTCACAGGCAGTGGTAGTCCCTCTTAGTGACCTAGTAGGTCACAAGTCAGCACTACGCAGAGCAGTCCCAAGGCGGTTCCTGGTGAGTCCTTCCAGCAGCATTCAGTGTCCAGTTCATTAGTGTCTCCAAATGTGGGGGAAAAACACACTGTACTTCTCATTTTGCACAGCCCCCACAAAAGGCGGAGAAGGGGTTCCAACCAGCACTAACCAGTTCTGGGAGTGCCCCCTTTCTCCTCCAGCACTGGCTTCAGACATCAGTGGTGGGGTAAACGAGCCCTTTGTATGTGGTCAGGGCACAGCCTTTACAAATGTAGGTTTGACCCACCTCCCCAAGCCCAGGAAGACCATTCAATATGCAGGTGCACTCTTGGGACACCTCCACCCTCCCTGTCTACAGGCTGTCTGAAAAGTATGCACAAAGCCTAGCTGTCACTCTGCCCCAAACGTGGGCTGGAGTCAAACTGCAAAACACCAGAGTAACAAGCACAGAGAAATGCCCACTTTCTAACAGTGGCATTTCTAGAACTGTAATAAACAAATCCACCGACACCAGTAAGCAGGATTTCTCACTACCATCACAACCATACCAAACATGCTTACACCACCCAATGTAGGAGGCTAGCCTGGTTTGTAGTGAGTAACTATGGTTCTTAATCCTTACACCAGGTCCAGTTATCCCTTATGAGTCAAATGTAGGCAGTGTCCAGAAGCCAAGGCTCTCTAGAGGTAGCTGTGGATGAGCAGCCAAGGCGTATCGAGGAGACATACAAAGCTCATGCAATGCCACTGGAGTCACACAGTACTCACACACATGAAGGAAAATACTCAGTGCTACAAAAATTAAGGTGCTTTATCTTGGTGACACAAATACCAAAAATATCACAGAGACTATAATCCCTTAGGAGGTAAGTAATACACAAATTATATACACTAGTATGCAGAAATAGGTATAAAACAGTTAGTAAACTATGCAATTAGTGAAAATCAAAATAGTTAGAAATGGGCCTAGGGGGAACACTAACCATATACTAAGAAACTGGAATGCAAATGTTGGTTTTCCACCTAGGCAAGTGTAGTGTGTAGAGTGGCGCTGGGAGTACTAGAAAACACCACAGGTAAGTACTGGATCCCACCCTAGTGCCTAGAAAAGCAGGAGTAAAGCAAAGTAACTTTCCCAGAACACACACAAAAACGAAAAAGAAGATTATGCAAGACACCAACAGCAGATTCCTGGACCTGAATACCTGAGGAAGAAGGGAACCCAGTCCAAGAAGCACAGAAGAGTCCAGGGAGAACAGGAGCCCCTGCTAAACTGGATGAAGGTGCAAAAGAAGAACCACCGGTGAAGAAGAACCGTAAGTATTGCACCCAAGAAGACGGATTCGCGTTCCTGGTTGGTGCAAGTGATGTCCCACACCAGACGGAGGATTGCAGTCTGGTTTCCATCGCTGGAGTCCGCCAACAAGCACTGGCACACACAAAGCTCACGGATTGCGGAAAATGGCGCAGCCCGAGACCAGTAAGGACCAGGTGGACTCTACCCAGGGGGGAGAGTCAGAGGGGGCTCTCAGCAACTCACAGATCCCACAGAAGACTAGGCCACATGCACAGGAGCCCCACAGCACAGGGACAAAGGAGGTGCAAAAGGAGGCCCATGCAGTACTACGGCAAAGGCTCCCACGCCTCAGGAGAACCACTCAGGAAGATGTGCGTTGCAGAATACAGTGCTGGGGGCTGGAGCTGCACGGTGTGCGAAGAACTTCATGGAAGGATGCCAACAAGCCTTGGCAACTGCAAAACACATGGTGCACGGGGATACGATCTTGCATGGGAGGTAAGCTCTTACCTCCACCAAAGTTGTACAGTAGGACATCAGGACCGTCGAGAGCACTTCAGGCCACCAACCGTGATGCAGGATCCATGTAGCTCAGCAGTAGAGGGGATCCATGCAGCCAGTCGTCGTTGCAATAGGTGCCTGCTGAAGCAGGGGAGTGACTTCTTCACCCTAAGGCAGATTCCTTCACTCTTCTGGTGCAGGCTGAAGACAGGCTGTCCTCTGAGGATGCACAACCGGGAAACAGTTGCAGTTGCTGGCAGGAGCTGAAGATACAATGTTGCACAAGGCGTCTTTGCTTCTTTGTTGCAGTTTGTAGAGTTCCTTGAGGGTCCAGATGCAGTTTCTTTGGTGAGAAGGTGAAGTGGGGGATGCAGAGGATTCCTGCTGGAGTCTAGCAATCCAAATCTGAATAACCACCCAAGAGAGAGACCCTAAATAGCCCTTATAGGTGGACTGGTCGGCTAAAAAGGTAAGCACCTATCAGGGGAGGGCTCTAACGTCACCTGCCGGCACTGGCCACACAGATGCTCGAGTTTCCTGCTAACTTGGAATCCAAGATGGCAAGACCCTGGGACCCTCTGAAGGAGCTCTGAGCACCACCCCTGGGTGGGCACTCCCCTTTCCTTTGTCCAGTTTTGCGCCAGAGCAGGGACTGGGGGTCCCTGAATCTGTGTAGACTGGATTGTGTAAGGAGGGCACCAAATGTGCCCTTCAAAGCATTTCCAGTGGCTTGGGGAGGCTACCCCTCCCAAGCCTGTTAACACCTATTTCCAAAGGGAGAGGGTGTAACACCCCTCTCCCAAAGGAAATCCTTTGTTCTGTCTTCCTGGGTTTGAGCTTTTCAAGCAACAGGAGGGCAGAAACCTGTCTGAGAGGTGGCAGCAGCTGGGGTTGCCTGGAAAACCTCAGAAAGCTGGAATGGCAATACCAGGGGTCCTCTAAGGAGCCCCCAGAGTGTATGTAATCATGCAACCAATGCTTGCAAAGGCCTTGGGGTATGATTCCCACATGTTTGATACCAAACATGCCTATGTTCGGAGTTACCCTTATGTAGCTGGACATAGGTAGTGACCTATGTCCAGTACACACGTAAAATGGTGTCCCCGCACTCAAGAAGTCCAGGAAAATGGTCCTGGAGGTCGTGGGGGTACCACTGCTAGTGTAGGGGTGCCCTCACACACAGGTACTCTGCACCCTGCCCTCAGGGCTGGAGGGCCTGCTATAGGGGTGACTTATAAGTGACCTTGTGCAGTGTAAATTACAGTGGAAGGGGGCATGCTCCTTTTCACACAGGCTGCAATGGCAGTCCTGCAGAAGCCTTTGCATGGGCTCCCTATGGATGGCAAAAGATATGCTGCAGCCACAGTAATCCCCTGGAACCCCAATGCCCTGGGTACCTAAGTACCACATACTAGGGACTTATAAGGGGGCACCAGTATGCAAATTGTGGATGAAATACTAGGTTACCGGTATGCAACAAAAACAATTAAAGGAGAGAGAGCATAATAACTGCGGTCCTGGTTAGCAGGATCCCAGTGAACACAGTCAAGCACACTGACATCAGGCAGAAAATGGGGATTACCATGGCAAAAAGAGGGTCCTTACCTACACCACCCCTCATAGATCAGAAGAGATCACATAGCCATATGTCAGGGCATTTCCAATGCAATCCTATGAGAGGCAGCACTCACAGTTGTGAGAAACTAGATAGGCTGTTTTTCACTACCAGGACAGGCCACACAACCAGGCACATGTCCTGCCTTTTACCCACACAGCACCCTGCCAATGGGGCTAGCTAGGCCCTACCTTACGGGTAACTTATATGTAGTAAAAGGACTGTTACAGGCCTGGCAAGTAAATTTGGATGCCAGGGCACTGTGGCAGAAAACTGTGCCTGCAGGCCCGAGGTAGTTTTGAAAGGCCACTTTTATGGGTGGCGGAAGCTGTGCTGCAGGCTCACTAGTAGCATTTAATTTACAGGCCCTGGGTATTGGGAAACCCCTGCACA
Source organism: Pleurodeles waltl (assembly GCF_031143425.1). Classification (NCBI taxonomy): domain Eukaryota; kingdom Metazoa; phylum Chordata; class Amphibia; order Caudata; family Salamandridae; genus Pleurodeles; species Pleurodeles waltl. The sequence goes on from NC_090451.1 coordinate 663,135,399, forward strand.
AGGGACTTACAGGTAAATTCAATGTGCCAATTAGGTGTAAGCCAATCATACCAAATTTAGAAGGAGGAGCACATGCACTTTAGAACTGATCAGCAGTGATAAAGTGCTCAGACTCCTTGAGCCAACAAAAAGAGGTCAGAAAAAATAGGAGGAGGAAGGCAAAAGGTTTAGAGATGATCCTGTAAAAAGGGCCAGGTCCAACAGTACAGTAGAAGAAAGTCTTATTCCTCAGTCTTGAAGTTTAGCCCAGATCACTCCAGGGTGCACTGACAAATATTCTGCACCTACCTTCCTCGAAACCGGTGCACAGAGCTCTTCCAAGTAAAAGATGAAAATCTGAGAAGCCGAAGGGGTCTGCTTATGTACAGTGGCCTGGCAGTTGTACTCCAATCAAACTCAAAATCTGCTCCTAATGCTTTAAGGGGGACAACTCTTTCCCAGTACATTTCCCCAAAGAAGCTACAAAGACGCTGGCACTCTGAGTTTATGGGGTGGGGCCTAGATGATCTCCACCCAATCGTGTGCTGCTGGTCTCCTGCCTCGCCAGCTGAAAACCAATACAGGATTCCATGACTGGCAGGCACCACTCTCCAGTCACAACATGACTAGCAAAACAGTCCTGGGCAAACTTAGAGTATTGACTTATGTTCGGCAAACTTAGAGTATTAGCTTATGTTACAAGTCGCTTTGTAATTATTTACTGGCACAAGGATTCAAAAAGGTGTGAACAAATTGCCAGCAAATGGGGGCAGTGCAAACTCAGCATAGCAAAATGTCAGCACAGCTAGGTTTCAACTGAGCGCTACCTCAATCTTATTTAGTGTAAAGAAAAAGAATGGGCAATGTAGAAGCTGAACAACTTGTAGGAGTCCCAGGTTTAAACAATCTTTGAAAATAAAATCTCTAAGAGGATGATTCAAAAGTACTGGCATTGCTTACAAATAAACTAACTGTAACTGTTGTTTTACAAACTAAAGAGTAGGTAATCACAGTGTAGACAAGTGGTCTTCAAACCTTTTAATGCTACACACCCCCTAAAGAAAAAAGAAAAAAAGCATCACCCCCGAATAGTTCACAAGTATTCTACTGAATTACCAATTTTTATATATGTCTACATTTATTTAAACATTGCAGTTAAGTTCTGTTACTGTTTTAAAAATGCAATCAAATACTTGATGCCAAACATGCCATTCTGGTCTGGCAGGCATACTACTGTGTAAACGTATCCACGGTGTGATTAATAAAAGCGGGTGGTGGTTTTGAAGCGTATTTGGAGTCCCTTGTCTTTAGATACCTATTTCCAACCACAATATAAATTACAAAAAAATGTTAGTGACGGCCGGTTACAGAGCGGTTTACTGCTGCTCACTTTTTCCAGCTAAAAAAGATCCCTGGAAGAAGCATAATGCTTCTCTTGGCCAGAGCTTGGCGCCCCACCCTCCTAATCCCGCATCATTGGAGCCCCCCTTGCGTGGTCAAGCCCTGAGATTGGCGACCCCTGGTGTAGACAAAGAGCAGATGTAGCACAGCAGAAGTTTGGTGTGAAGGGCGGCAGCCAGTCCCTAGTTCAGGAAGGGATGGACGTGGCAGGACCCGTTAAGTCACCCCGCTGCACAAACCTAGGCAGACTACACCTGTCACTAGGCAAAAGACCAGAGAGGTCACAACACATCATTCCCCGATACAACCCCAGAGTACTCTAGGCAGCTGGCATGCCCACGTCGGCTTTCACATGCATAGTCTTTAAGTGTCACTCATTGCAAGTGAAACTCACACAGTGCGAAGCCAAGGAGCAGAGCTTGGAAGATGGGTGAGTCTTGGGGCCTGGGAGTTGCTAATCCATCAGCACGGCAGACTGACCACCTGACAGCCTGGCAGCACAGTGAAGAAAGCGCAGCAGCACAACAGCTGGCGGTCTGCTCCCACATCACTGGACAGCTACAGACTGTGGAGCAGAGTGTGAGTCTCATAGTGAGCAGGGCTGAGGCGGTTAGAGTCCTGAGCATCGCAGCATCCGCACAACGGCCAGGAGTTCCTGCCCCTGCATCCATAACACACATGTACAGACCTGACTCACCCAGCTTTTGCCGCTTAGCTTCCACTCGCGAGGTGTGTTTGTCGAGGGCAGCAGCTGTAGCTGGTTGCTGCATAGTGCACGCCCTGGGGACTCCACAGAAGCGGTCCAGCTAGCACTGGGTGCGGCTTGTGAAACTCCTGGAGAGACCAGCTCACAAACCACCTTGGGCTTTCCGAACTCCTGTTCTTCTTGCTGTGTTGCTGTTATCACTATTATCTGCAGAAGACACTGTGCAGCTTGCTACTTGTTACCTTCTAGCTGCAGTTTTCAATTCGTGTTCTAGTTCTCGGAACCCGGCATTCGACAACATCTGCAGTACCTGGCAGCACCCGGTGCAACATCTGACACCGCATCTAGCGGGACCAAAGGGATTACAACCTCATTCGAGGAAATTGTCTTTTAACACCTGACAGAAAGGGTAAGGGAGACGAGATCAGCTTTGGTTTCCACTCCGAAGCAGGAATCCAAAGTGGCTGGAGCCCCAGGCCGGTAGCTTCCTTGGCATTAACCCCCTCAAGAGCCGTTCAGTTATCAAATCAACAGGTGAGAGTCATGCAATCTGGAAAGTCCCTCAGTGCCCCGTACGGGGGAAGGAAAAGGCTACCAAAAAGAACTAGACAGAGCGTCACCGTGAACTTGTCTGTGATATGCTTAGATGACTCTATCAAAGAAGAAAAATCTCCCATTGTGCAGTTAAAAAAGGACACCAATGTAGCACCCATACCCTTAAAAGTGACCCCACACCTAAGGTCAAAGGAATAAATTGATCTTTCTCAAGAGGTCACAACTGTACAAGCCTCCGATAGGGGAATATCCCCCTCTCCTCCAAACGGCAATCTGCAAGAGCTGCAAAGATTGATAGAGCAAACTGAACCCAGTAAAAAAATAAATCTATTTTTCCCCTGTATTTTAGTAATTGTGAGGACTTGCGCTCGAGTTAAGAACCAGGGAATCAGTCGGGGCAATCAGTCTGTGTTGCAACACAGGATCAGCCTTTAATCAAGCTTTTTTACACGGACTCTTTTGCTAATGATGTTAGCGCTTTGTAGGAAAAGAATATATCGTCTCCTCACCCAGGACAACACCAAGGGGACTAGGAGAAAATTACTAACACCATAGTCAGCCTAAGTACCTTTTAGGAACACTCGAGCAGCCCTTCAAACAAGCTAAATTTCCTGTTAGAAGCAGAGGTGCCAGCTAGCACTTGGAGAGTACTTTTATCGATGCTGGACATTGTCAGCGGCAATAAAACATCGGGCCAACAAACAAGACATTCAAGTGGACCTTCTCAACATCATGGCAGAACAAATTGTGGCAATAGATTTGAATCTGCAAGCCCTCAATAATCTGATTCAGGGAGCCCAAAAGCACAGTTACACACAGCACAATGCATGCAAATGTGTTCTATCAGGGGAAAAGCCCCAGGCCATTTCCTCCGTTTATAAGATAATCCTGGAAGTCAGGGTCCAAGTCATAAAAACAAGGAAAAGCTTTTTAGTCCTTGAACTGAACGAAATGGCCACCTCAAACGCTGAAATCAGTCATGACATGGAATGCACAGAAGGCGTCCCAAGGGGTTCCCAGAGTTCAGTGTCACGGCGGAAAAGAGGGCACTCTGAGCCCAGCCATATATTAAATTCCCCCTTGGCCCAATATAGGGGAAAAACTTGAGAGAATAACTAAGGCCCTAGCCACCAAAAAACAAAAGGGAAAAGAAAAGAAAAAGCAAAGAAAGGCACAGAAAAAAAGAAGAAAAAGTCCAGCAGAAAAATTTATGGCAATGTTTTGTTTAACATAAACACTCAGGGCCATATTTATACTTTTTGACGCAAAACTGCGCTATTGCAGTTTTGCGCCAAAAAGATTAGCGCCGGCTAACGCCATTCTGAAGCGCCATGCGGGTGCCGTATTTATTGAATGGCGTTAGCCGGCGCTAGCAGACCGGCGCTGCCTGGTGTGCGTGGAAAAAAACCATGTACACCAGGCAGCGCCGGCGTTGGGGTAAATGGCGTTAGGGCGTCTGAAAATGGGGCAAGTCAGGTAGAGGCAAAAAAATCGCCTCCACCCGATTTGCGCCATTTTTAACGACGCCCAGACGCCATTTACATGACTCCTGTCTTAGTAAAGACAGGAGTCATGCCCCCTTGCCCAATGGCCATGCCCAGGGGACTTATGTCCCCTGGGCATGGTCATTGGGCATTGTGGCATGTAGGGGGGCACAAATCAGGCCCCCCTATGGAAAAAAAATATTTAAAAAAAAAAAATTATACTTACCTGAACTTACCTCAATGTCCCTGGGATGGGTCCCTCCATCCTTGGGTGTCCTCCTGGGGTGGGCAAGGGTGGCAGGGGGGGTCCCTTAACGCCTGCCCTGACCCAGGCGTTAAAAAGAGGCGCAAATGCGGGGTTTTTTGCCCCGCCCACTCCCGGGCGTGATTTTTGCCCGGGAGTATAAATACGACGCATTTGCGTCGCAGTCATTTTTTTAGACGGGAACGCCTACCTTGCATCTCATTAACGCAAGGAAGGCGTTCACGCAAAAAAATGACGCTCATTCCTCATACTTTGGCGCTAGACGCGTCTAACGCCAAAGTATAAATATGGCGTTAGTTTTGCGCCAAATTTGGCGCAAACGGAGTATAAATATGCCCCTCAGCCTCTCCTAAAACTTGTGAAGGACATGAAAACGTCCCAGATCCATTGTGAGAAATAAAGGAGGCTGTAGCAGAAGAAAGTCTCACTACTGTCCCAGCAAGCCCAATCCCCAGGCCCCAAGAACAATTTCAATTTAGACATGTAGGGGACAAAGAAAAGAGGGACAAAGAAATACTCTCGGGCAACAAATGTCCCTAGACTATCGTACAGGGATAGAGAAACCGATGACTCCTGTGTTAACAAAGAATTCCATTGGTTGCGGCATACCAGGGGATGCACATCTATATTTAGAGATGATATTTTGTACGCCACTCGTAGATCAAATGGCTTCCAATCAGACTGCATTGGGTTGAAACTCGAGTTAAACATTGGTGGATGAGCTGATAGCCATGGAATTTAGATTTAGGCCCAACATAAACTCACAAATAAGACTCAAACTTAATGCTCTCAATTTTTTAGCAGAACCTTTGAATAAAGCAACTAGTAAACCTTCAGTTCATCAACACTGCCCTTTCCCACATTGTAGACGAGTGTTGCAACCTATCAGAGGTTGATTGACAGCAGGGGAGTGCAAGGTCACTGCTAGCTGTTAATAAACTACAGCAGGGAGACTTGAATGGATGGCCTGGAGTCGTGTTGTTGCAGCACCCAGTTGCTATTGCTATGAGAGGTAATACAATGGGTACTGTTTCGAAGTTAGAGATGAACTCGCCTATTCTGCAAAGCCCAGAGGTGTACCAGCTGGGGATTGGAGACTGACAGGGGGCTATTTAGTGAAAATCTGCTAAGAGTACTATCCTGGAATGTAGCAAGAGTACGAGCAAAGCTTGCAGACCCTGAGTGGGGGAGGGTTTATCGATCAACATCAGATTATACTTCTGCAGGAGACTTGGGCAGTGCCTCCGGTATTCAGAAATGGTTATATTAACTTTAGTGTTAATGTGGTACCCTCTACCTCTGGAAGAGCGTCTGGGGGTCTACTAATTTGGTTAAAATTAGATATTTTTCCCACAGTGAAGGAAGTTATAATTGGGAGTAAAGGTTTGCTGGGGTAGAAATAAAGGTTAAAAACTCCCTTAGGTGTGCAAGGACAAACAGTGCAACCAGGGAAAATAGTACAATAACTAGGTGCTCCTCTCCAGACTATTGCAAAATGTATGTACATATGTGTGTATTCATATGTGTGTGTGTATATATATATATATATATATATATATATATATATATATATATATAAAAAAAAAATGTTTGTATGTTATTCTATGCTTAACATATTCATTTGTCATTGCATAACTCCTAGATAAGTTGTTATACTAGATACTTATGAATCCCTGCTCTCATCTTATATCACACTTATCTACCCATCACCATATGTCATGTCTCTATCAATCTATCATCCATTCCCACTCTGACTCATCCCAAATCCATTCTACTACTTTCATCTCCTAAATAACTCTGCCTAAGCTCTTCCCTCTGCTTCCTTGTCTAACTCACCAAACTTCACTTTACTACCATGATCTCCCAAACAAACCTAGTAAATTCTCCCTCATTTATCTCACCCTGCTACTATGATCTCCCTAACCCCTTCCACAGACTCTTCCCTCTTCCATCCTCCTTTACTCATCCCAAGCCTAAATCCTATTACCATATACTCCCAATTAACACTTCTAGATTCTTTCCTCCTCCACCCCTCCACTACTCCAGTCAATCTAACTAACAAACTCTTATATCCGCGGCTCAAATTAACTCATAATAATACTAAAACTGTACTCATATTTCCCTATACTAATTCATCACTAATTCTTGTTGGGTTCCGAAGTGACGTGCTACTCGCCGAAAAGCGCTTCCACGCCTCATCAGGGGTAGTAAGCTCTATATAAATACTATTACAATACAATTACAATACAATTTTGGAAGTCAGCTTAAACTATAGAGAATAGAGATTACCTAGGAGCTGTAGATGCTGCAGGAAACTCTTCCACCACAGGAGGCCCTCCAACAGAACTCTGCTAGTGGGAGCATAGCCACTTTAAACCCATCAGATTCATTTTGCACTACGCGGATATAATGTGTGCCCAATCGTTATCTTGGACACGTGCATATACTATCAATTTAGTTCAATTATAACCCAAGAATATGTTCAAGTAAAGGTCTGGAGTTATTTTTATAATGAATTTGATCTGTATAATTTGCCAAAGGTTGTGCGAAACGAAATACATTGATATATTGAGGCACTGGATGGAATCCTTTAACTCTCATAGAACTTGAGAAAATGTCACAAATATACTATATTGATGTGCTCTCTTCTGGCGATCACCTTTAAACCCAATTAATACAGGAAATCGGACATTTTATTTCAAATCTCTTGTACCTCACCTTACAATAAACGGTGGTGCCTGTTATATATCGATTCTCATTTCCCCCGTGACCCACCCTTGCCATGTGATGTTTACATCCCCTGAAATGAAACCTCAGAATAGCCCCCTGATGGCCAAACTGATGGATTCCTGGTCTCCTTTTTTGACAGACTTGCCTCGTCAGTTATGCTTCAACCTTTCCCATTCCGACAGTGCCCCGTCCCCACCCACCACCACCCCCGAACGTCACAATTCCCCAAACACCGCCCGCACCCCCATACACCTATGTGCTCCATACCTCTTTGCCAGCAATAACATAGCGATCACTTCCGCGTCCTGTGACTTTACGTCCTAGCATTTAACCAATCACCGCCTGCTTTGACCACCCACGCCGCCGAGGCTGCACAACGGTCATCTTGGATTGGGGACGTTCATGTGCATCGCTGTTGAAATCCTGTGTGCTGTGGGTAACGGGGGTTTTATTCGTTTGTTAATCATCATAGTTTTCGTCCCGGTTGCTGCCAAGGTTGCCAGATCCACGCGTGACCTCACCAGGTGATTTCTCTTTAATTCTGGGACTTGTAGTCTTGTTTACGCCATTCTAAAACAGGACTACAACTACAAGTCCCAGAATTCAAAGGGAAAAAAACAGACTGAAGCAGCACCTCAAGCCAAAGCTGGCACTTTTCCCACGTACAGGCATGATGTGCTGCTCCAGGCCAGTTTTTTTTTTAATTCTGGAATTTGTAGTCTTAATTTCTAATATGATGAATAAAACTACATGTCCAAGAATTCAAATAAAAACCTGGAGTAGTGCAGCACATCAATCATGAAACTAGGAAACTTGGCAGGGCTGCCAACCATCGATCTGGGAAGCTTGGAAGCTATGTAATGTCCCACTGAGTGATGATAATATTGCAAGCATAAAATAGGGCTTCTGTCTCCAGCACGTGTGCTTACTCAATTTAATGTGAATACTATATTTGAGGAATTATGTATGTTTGAGTATGCTTTTAATTCTTCCTAGTGTCCATCTTTAATGTATTCTGTAGTGCCTTTCCCAGCCCTGGCGCATACAGATGAATTATGCCACACGTGTGCGGCGGTCAAACAGGTCTTTATTCGTCAGCATACACTAACACAATGTGCATTACATCCTACTTTCGTTAACCACACCTTAACACCACCCTGTACATTACCTACTTCCTGTTCAGAGTCCACCCACAACTACAAGAACTCTAGCCTGCATAACATCAAGATGATACATCTCCCCTTTCAGTAAATAAAAAGGTGGCAGACATCGCCAAAATCACATTTCCTTGATTAGTCAGCAAGGTGCTTTCACTTGTCTGCGGCATCGGGTGATCCAAAATGATTGAGGTCCACCCTGACCGGGCAACAGCATCATAGGCCCATGTTCTTGAGCTGGACCTGCTGGCTGGTTCGCTTCCCTTTATGGTCTCAGGACTCAACACGTGGCGCAGTAGGTGTTTGAAATGTGATGTGTCCCACGTGATAGATTGTCTAGGACGATGTGCTGTTACCATAAATTCTTTGCACGCCACAACCTGTAAATGATCAGCAGCAAAAGGAATGCCTGTTTTTCGTCTGCATTTCTGCCAACCAATACCCAGTCTCCTTTGTCAAAAATGTTCTCCTGGGCATGGCGTCGCTGATCTGCGTAAATTTTAATTTTTCTTTTCCGAGCCGCGTCGGAGTCTTGAATCTTCATTATTCACTGATCGATCCGGGGACCAATGAGGTAGTTTAGTTCTGATGCCTTTCCCAAATAGCAAGGTGGCTGGACTCTCACCAATTGTGAAGTGAGGACTTGATCGACATGCCTGACACATGGCTTGGTTCAAAGCGATTCCCTCCATGAACGCTCGTTGAATGATACTCTTGAGGGTGCCCATGAATCTTTCAACTACACTGTTGGCTTGGAGCCAAAGGGGCGTACTCTTTTGGTGTTTGACTTTGAGTCGGATGAGGAATTCTTTGAACTGTTTGCTAAAAGGGCAGGCCATTGTAGTGAAAATAAATATGTTTGACCACTGACTTTGTGTTTCATCACTGTGCATATTAGTTTTTCAATGTTCACCAGTTGCAGATTACATTTTGTATTCAGTTTAGCTGCCTATTGGCTTTATAGTGGGGTTAGACATTACATTTTGTATTCAGTTTAGCTGCCTATTGGCTTTATCGTAGCATTAGACATTGCAGTTGAGACACTGCAGATGAGCTGTGTTTTTCCACATGGTAAACTAAGCTTGTGTTTTTCGTATTTTCTCTTACCGAACACGATAGCATGATAAGGAAGCGCATATTTTGTGTTTTTCTTTAGTGCAGAGAACAGTTTGACCCTGAAAGGTGTGTCTCAAAACGATGGCCAGCTTTCAACACATTCCTGTCAAGGTTTACCTAAACAGCCCAGCATTTTTTAATAATTCACATCTGAGAGGGAATGGCCTTTCAGAAGGCTTTTCCCCATGATTATTTAACCTATAAAAGGTGTCCCTGGGCAGCAGCGAGGGGAATTTTCAGAGACTTCAGTCAGGATTGAACGTCAAATGCCTGACACAGACACTTGTCCCGTGAGGGTGGAAAACTCTTTCTCGCAGTTGAACAGGGGTCATCAACTTGCTGGCATGAGAAAGATGAAGAGCATTGACAGGCCCTACGGTGATGAATTTTGACTTAATCCTTTGCATTGCAATTATGCTATAATATAATCATATTTATTTGCTGTGTACATTGCAGTTGAGAATCACTTTGATATATTTTCCTTTCATTGCTGGGACTCTTTTTAAAAGTGTGCCTCCAACCTACTAATCTCCTTTCTCAGGAACCTCGTGGTGAAGTCATAATAAATGCCTTCTTTAAACTAAGAAGTGCATTTCAGAGATTTTTGGCAGCTCGGTCATTAGTGAAAGCAAAACAGCCATTATCAGATTTGAAGATTTTGGGGATGTCCCACATTTTCTTAAAGGCCTAAAAGATCTGATATTGTCACTGGGTTTTGGGTCAGTTTGGGGGGCGAAAAATTGCAAATGTGGCATGCCTTCAGCTCTTTCTCAACTCGCTCATCGAGCCAAGGGGACCACACTCTATCTCTTAAAGCTCTTTTGGTGGCTACAGCATCTTGGTGTCCTTCATGGGGCAGCTCAATGACCCGCTGTCTGAGGCTTTCAGGTATGACAATTATCTAACCTCGTAGAACCACGCCTTCTTGGGTGACTGCTAACTCATACCGAACATTTTTGAACTTTTGGAATTCAACATCTTTGTCAAGGGGGTGGGTATTTCTCCTCCATGATTGTATGAAAATCAGTTCTTTGATTATGTTCATGTTCTGTATTGGTGTCAGCAATGATTTGTTCCACAGACAGAACCGCTGATGTTCTGGAGTTTGTATAAAGTTGAGATATGATTCAGCTGTAGCTGTCTTGGATGTCAAAATATGACAATGCAGTGGCACTCACAAAAAGTAATCAGCTGGGTTTTGATCTTTCCCCGGGTGGTGCACGATCTCATAGTCATATTTTTGTGTCGGAACTCCCATCTCTCAATACAAAAGGGAATCTTAGCCTCTGAGTTTCCAATAATTGTAAACAACATCTGGTGATCTGTCATGACAAAGAATTATTCTCAGTAGAGGTTTACATGAAAATATTTGCAGGCCCACGCCACAGCCAGGACTTCCTTCTCCTGGTAAGAGCAAACATGTTCTATACCAGGCAGGCTTCAACCGACATAGGGCACGATGTGTCTCAGAGCATTTGGATAGCCATTGTGTTGAGCAAGGATTGCCCCTAACCCTACCAGGCTCGCATCAACCCTTATGTCAGTATGTAACTTGGGTTCAAAGCTGGCCATTTCTGTTGCATTCACAATTGCTTAATGTCTTTGAAATTCCAGTCACATTCCGGAGACCACTGGAATGGTACATTTTGCTTTGTTAAGTCTCCGAGTGGGGCACTCAATGTAGCAAAATGGCGGATGTATCAAGCAATAACTGGCCATGCTTTAAAAGGATTGTAGCATGGTGACATCTTGGGGTGGTGGGGGTTGACAAGTGGATGACAGTGCTCGCACCTTGTCTGGATCTGGACTCATTCCCCCATCAGAGAAAGTATCCAAAAAGTTTGGTTTTGTGAAACACACTTTGTGGCATTTAGAGAGAGATCTGCATCAGTGTGTAGCTGGCACACTTGGGTGAGGGCTTTGACGTGTTCTTTTTGTGTTCTCTCAAACACAGTATGCCATCACTGTAACCGATAGCATGTTTATTAGGTTGGATCATTTGGTGAATAATATCCTTAAATATCTCAGCAGCTGAAAATATTCCAAAACTCAGTCTCTTATATCTAATCAAACCAACATGAGTTGAAAAGGTAGTAATGTACCTTCAGTTCTCCTCCAACTCGAGTTGATGGTATTCTTTATTCCGCTCAAGGTAGGAAAACACTAGCTCCATTCAAATGCATGATCATATCCGCTATGTGTGGACCAGGATTTCTTTCCCACTCAATGGCTTTGTTTGTCTTTCGCATATCAATACAAATGCACATCGTTTCACTACTGTCCTTTTTATGTACTACTTCTATGGGTGAAACCTATGGTGTGGAGCCTGTGGAGCGTTCAATGATGTCATGTTTTAAGTGAGCTTCCAACTCTTTTTTACAGCTCCTTGTAGATGGAAAGCAACTCTGCAGTGTCTCAGCAACAGAGGGAATATATTTATTGATATGAAGCTGTACTTTCATTTTCTTCAATTTTCCAATGCCAGAAATCAATGATGGGAATCAGCTTGTAATCCCAGACTGATCATAGGGGTTGTGGTTGAGATATATCAATCCCATGTCAACAGCAGTGGAAAAACTGAGTAAATAGGCACTCAACAAAGTCCTTTTTAGAGCATGAATGGTGGCTTGCGCCAATGTCTTTTCGTGTAGCATTGTCGCTATGTATGACCCTTGGCTTTGCAATGGCTCAGACGTAGCCCAGGTATGAACCTTCATGCCTGATGGAGTGAAGTGAGGAAGAAGGGATAGGCTGGTAATCTTTTCTACTGGCATGAAGTTAATCGCTGCACCACTGTTTATGATAAAAGTTACTGGATGAGAGTTCACTTCAAACTTGGTTTTGGGACAGTGCCCAAATTATATTTGTTGCTCTGTTTGGTGAGCTTTCTTTGAGCTGTGATCATCTTTACGGGTAGCCAACCCCACATGTGCACACTGTCTTTTTTTCACATCATCAGTGCACACTCATCTTCTTCGTTGGCACTTGATAATGATGTTGACAAACCTTTGTAAGATGAGGTTGATGACAACTGTTTTTTCCTGATTTGTACTTGCCTTAGCTGATGATGCCTTTCAGTTTTATGTGCGTGGCGTGAGTGCTTCAGGAATGTTCTTGTGGCCATTTTCTCTTGCCGTAGTGACGCAATTGAGTTTTCTTTGGCTTGGCACACAGTTATGAAATGGTTCTCTTTCCCACATCCTTTACAAACTTGTCCTACAGCTGGACATTTACCTTAATAGGGAAATGGAAATCCACATTGGGAGCATAGTTTTGTTTTCTTTGAAGATGGCAACCTTCATGTATCTCTTCCAAGCTTGTGCTTGTTTTTCATGGTTAGTACTGATTTGTGGTGTGCTGTTCCTGAGTCCATGTCAGCAACTTGTCGATCTGCTTGTTCTTCTGCTATCGCAGACATCAGCATTTTTTCTAAACTGTGTGTTTCTCTTAGCATGCGCCTTCTAAACGAATGTGAAAGGCAGTCATCAATGATTCTGAGGATTGTGATTCCAGGTTGTTCCCAACTATTTGGTTCTTTTAGTCCTTCAATCTTTGGAAAGAAAAGGCATTTCACGTTACCTGCTAGTTCCAGCTTCTTTCTGTCACCATGGTTCCTTTTCTTTAAGATATTAGCCATGGGCAACGCTTGTAAAGGAACCTGAATTTTTCTTCCAGGAGGCAACTTGAACCCGAACTTTGCCACCATAAACTGTACAACTTAGCACCACTTCTTGTGTTCATCCTTTCATTATTATGGCATCATCATGATTACCTCCTTTATTTATCATGGTGTTAGGTACCCACTTAGGTATAGTGGGATGTAGTCTCTTAAAACTTTCCTAGACAGGGTGAATGTCAGTCTACACTTGATGGTTCAGCAAGGAGTTTTTTGGTGAGTGGGCAGGAAGTTGTGGTTTGTCTGTTCTGTGTTCTTTTGTTACTTAACCCCAATGTGCATAAACTTCTTTAGTGTTCTTATGAAGTGATCTCTGTCCCCATGGGTTTGGGGTCACATGAGTGCACTCTTTCTGTGTTTTACATTGAGCTTTTATAGTTACTCCTGAAACAACGTCTAAAAAGGAGATTCATTGTCTGTCTTGATTTCACTTAGCACTTCTTATGCACCAAACGTTTTCTCTAGCTTAGGCATTACATTCTAAAATGAAGTTTAGTACAATATTGTTTTTGGCAGAGGATGAGCTTACCACCACCAAGAGATCTTGGTTCTGATGTTCATAAGTCTATGTTGTTTATGCCTCTGGATCCCATTGGTTGTTGGTGATTAGGAGCTGGGGGTGGTATCATTGGCCGGCAGATAGCACAGTCATTGATTAGGTTGGCAACCTTTCTGTAAGGTAATCCTCTTTGTGTATGGTCGGACCCCCCCAAGTGTTTCGACTGAAGCTGCTGGTTTTTCAACTCAGAATGCAAAGAGGCCTGCTAACCAGATCTCAGTGCCAGTGCCTTGACCCTAAAGTGTATGTCGAATTGGCCATAACCAATTGGAAATGGCTAACTCACCTGTAAGTCCTTAGTAGATGGTACCCTGGTACCTAGGGCATGTAAGTTAGAGGGGTACCGCAGAGCCTGCAACACTGGTTGTGCCACCCTAGCGGTCCACCAAGTAAAATGGGCCTCCAGTCTACCACTGTGGACGGTAGAAAAGTTGTACACTGCTAGCTCAAATTTGCTATTGAAAGCAACATCAAAGCCACCACTGCCCCTGAACGTGTGTAAGTCACCCCTATGGCAGACCTACCAAAGCCCTAAAGGCTTGGAGCAACATATGTCTTAGGCAGTACATCTACTTTACACGTCCTGACAGTAGAACATGCAACACTACAGTTTCTACTGTGCTGAACCCATCAGCTGTGCTAACACCTTAACTGTGCGATAAAGTAGGGACCCCAAGGTATCAAACAACTCCTTACATTAAGCCTGACTTGTATCACAAGTAAAAATGAATGTAACTTTATGCAGTGTGCAGCTTTAACAATGCTGCCACTTTGTTGCCTCTAAAACTCCTGTGCCTTCCTGGGCACCTGTTACATAAAACAGCTTTCTGCATTTCTGGAGAGAAGTGCCAATGACCCTCAACAAACAGAACGATAAGGGATTTTATAGCCTGGGGCCACACTCTACAAGAAGTGATCACCTAGTGGTACTGAACCTGGAAGCCCACTGGCTACCAACCGTGTCATGCCATGAGCGAAGTGTCCCAGCATAAAGGGGGCACCTCTGGCACCCAGACCTCAGAGCCTGACTGACGTGGAAGAAGGGCCAAAGGAGGTCTGCCCTGCTGTATCAAGGGACCAGCAAAGAGAGGCTGCACCATCGAAGACTGCACCTGCTGCACCTGATGGCTAGTGAAGAGAGGGACTGCGCCTGCTGTGTTCTGCTCAAAAGGAGTTGTCTCTAGATCCCTGTCAAGCCAAGAGACTACTAGGGGCAGCTGACTGAACTCCTGTTTGCAGCACAGGGACGAAACAGCTGAAAGAGCAGCTTGGACGAGTGGTAGTTCAAGGCCTTTAGGATGCTACTACTGCCACTGTGCAGCACCAAGGACCAAGACCGACACAGAGTTGCACCCAAGTTCTCCGGACCCGGGAGTACTGTTGGAGGGTTATGACCCTCAGAACGTGAGTTATTGACTCAGGAAGGATTGGCCTGTGACTGCAGCAACGGCCAATTAGTAGTCAAGTGACGAATGGACTTCAGCAAAATCGGAGAGGACTTAGTTGAACATCCACCCTGCAAACAAGACCCCCTTACCATCTTCGTGGACACAGGAACCCCTGCAGGAAGATCCCCCATCGACCACATCACATTTACAGCATCCTTGGAGCGTCTTCAGAATCCTTCATCCCTTGCATCAGGACCACTTCATAGGAAGCCATGGCAACACAAATAAAGTGCTTGAGACTGCTGAAGGACTGCTTCTTCTGCAAAGGTAATGCCTCTTGAGGACCTTGCTTGTCCCCCTGACTAGCTCCCTACTGGAAATGTTCACCCTAGGTAATTCTAACCGACCAAACTGACATTGCTTTGCTTTGATTTATTATTGCTTGTAAAATCCATATCTCTGGAACCCTCTGGTGGACCTTTTTCATTTTAGTGCCTGAATTCTTTAAAAATACAGTCTATTTTTTATAAATTGGTGTTACATTTCTTGAGTGTTGTGTTGATTTCTTCTTAAGTTGTTTTGGTGCTGTTTAAATGCTCTACACTTGTTCCTCTGTGTAAGCCTTGCTGTTCAGTGCCTTAGTTCATTGTTTCAGTTCGAGCCTGACTTTTGTTTCTCTGACCGAGGCCCAGTTCTCCCTGCCATGAAGCATTGACCAACTACAGCTTCCTGTGTGTGATCAGTGCCTGACCATTGGCCGCACTCTTCTGTACTTTTTTTCATTTGTCCTATAAGAGAGCTTGTGCCTGCAGTACCTTCCCTCTCCCCTGTCACTGTCTTTGATTTTGCTTGCTGTCTCCCTTCCTCTTCTCAGTGTCTGTGCTCGTGCCACATCTTCCATTTCATGCCCCTTCCTCATGTTCCTTGCCCCGCCTGCTCTCCTTTTGCTGTACGTATGTTGTCACCACCCCCCGGCCCCTCCCAGGCCACCTGTTCACCAAAATAAACACTAACAAAGCCAAATAGCACTCACATAAATGAAATCTATTTGTCTTTTTTAATGTTTTTAGACATATTACACAACCAAGCGGGCTGCTGTCCAACATGGCTTAAAGTAAACAAAAAAGAGCCATAATGCAGTCAATGCTGGTCAGGTCCTAGTGTTATGCTATTCTTTACTTTAAGCCATGTTGCACAGCAGCCCAGGCTGATGTGCAACATTTTTTTTTTTTTTTAAACATCGACAAAACCAATAGTTCTTGCATAGGCGAAACCTATTGCCTTTGTCAGTGCTTGATTTACACTGAAATAAACTCTTGCTTTGGAGAAGCACTTGGGCTCTCAATGGGAAACCTACTGTAGCCCGTCTTTTGTTTATATTTAAGCACCTGTTGTCCTGTCTCCTGTTTTTATGGCTGTGGCAATCCATGTTGGTTGTCGTAAATTACTTCAAATATGGCCTCCTAGATCATGAGTACTCGCCCTGGAGGCTCGAGTAACCCAACAGACTTTTTCTGCAACCACTTTTTACTACATTACCATCAAATTTAGCACAAAATTGGCCAGCATTTTTGAAGTTTCGCAAGAGATGCTAATTACTGATTGGGCATGCGTGAAGTAAAATATACCTGTATGCCACTGTGCCCTCCATCTGGAAACGTTAACCAAATGCACTTCTTGAATTTACTCAAGTGCATTGAAGCATTCAGTTTACTGTGTGCACTATGGGAAAGATTCTCAGGCCCTAAAACTGAGAATCTCTTGAAGGAAAAATAATGCATGCTTATGTCCTGCATTACAGAAATGCTGTGTAAAATAATTACATTGGGTTGATGTGATAACTGTAGATTTTTGACAATGTTATTCAACAACAAAAGCTGGAACCCTGAGGCATTTTTCTGCAGATAAGGACTCTACCCGTAATGTTAGCCCCTGTCTGCTAAGTAATGGACAGTCAATGCCATTAAGTCTACCCATTTCCATATAAGTAATGCTGAAATGAGTATCCAGTCTTACAGTTTTCCCACATATAATCAGGGCAATTGAAATTATGCTGCAAAGCAAGAACAAATTATGCATCCGGACTCAGGAAATCATGCAGCAAGGAAAGAAAATTATTGTGTGTAATCCAGCACATTCTATGGCAGTATCATATGCGTTTTTTATATTTTAGCACACAATAAAAACATCTGGGGAAACATATCACCTCATTAGTACTAGTTTAATACCCAAATACAAACCTGCGCAACTAAAAGGGGAATAATAAGTCTTCCACCTTTGCAAAAGCGTTGCAACAGGACTGCACCACACATAGGGGGTCTTTGACCGCCAGGGCTGTTTTGGCGATTGCACCACCAACAGGCTGCCGGTGCAATCTTGTGTATTTTGACCGCGGCGGACCCGCCACATTTGCCCCGGCGGTGATAATCCGCCTGGGCAGCGGGATTACAAGTCCCCGATCGCCAGCCTTTTGCCAGGAAAAGGCTGGCGGTACGGGGAGTCGCGGGGCCCCTGCACTGCCCATGACACTGGCATGGGCAGTGCAGGGGCCCCCTGACAGGGCCCCATGCAGATTTTCGCGACGGGTCCATTTGCGTGTGTTGCAGCCCAGCGGGAATCTCAAAATGACCGCGGCGGGAGTGCGGCTGCATTGGCAGCCGCCCGGCGGTCAGATCTTGGCGGGCGGGAGGGCCATAATTCTTTTTAAAGTAACCTTTGACCCTTTTGCACTATAAAGATATTTTATTGAATTCTGTAAATTATGCTGCGCCTCGTGAATTATGTGGTTATTTCAGTAAATCCTTAACTATGCGGAAAATACTACAACTGCAAAATCGCATAATTCCAGTGGCCCTGCATATAAGGAAATATTGCTTATCCAGCGTACCTATTTTCCTGTAGATAAGGAATTTAGGACCATATGACTACCCACTGTTGACACTCAGATCCTACATGGTCTCTGCACATCTCACCTCTTTAGAAGGCTATGAGGGCATTAATTATATTAAGCTGATGCATCACATCGCCCTCTCTGTACCCCATGTAAAACCTAGAAATAACGGTTGGAAAGAATGTTTAATTTGCAAGTGTGGTTTAATTCTATTTTTCTCATTGGCATCTTGCTATCGGACCAGAGGCTTTGGTGTCGACACAGTTCGGGGTTGGCGTGGATACTTCCTTACGCCAATTCTCTGCATGCTTTGAACACATTACAATCAAGGGAAAGGAAATTAATACTGGGAGCACCATTTTGCACCTCACACCTGCCTACGGAAACAGGGGCATGTCTTTTGTCATGCAGAAGATGAGTCAAGGCAATCATCCCTAAAATGGGCGTCAATGTCCAGAGGGTGATGGGGCGGTGGGTGCAAGGCCTCAAGTACGACATTTACATGTATAGCGTAAACATCCACAGTCCGGGCTGCGAAAAGTAATTAGCATTGTAATCTGATTCCTTTCCACGGCTAACAATTATTTCTTTAAATATATTTCAGCAGAGTAACTGGAATATGTCAGCAGACAGACAAAAGGTAATGATGAAAATACTTGTACATGTTTGTCTCCTGAATTTCTCACAGCACCTGTAGTTTTCAACCATAGATATGTTAGAGGACACAGAGTGTGCTCCTTGATTCACAAGACTGTGCAGAAGGAGTCTAAAAGTAATCAGTACTTTGCATGGTATTTTTTTGCAATTCAATAAGGCAAAACGGAATATATGTTGGTACAGTAAATCAGTACCCTTTAAAAAAAAAAAAAAAGCTAAGTAGCTAGTTAAGAGCACAATTGTGAACAACAGTATTAGTCAGCAGAAGGCAATATATAAACAGAAAAAACATCAGGATGTACTAATGCTCAAATCGAGGTATTAATGCAGGTGCTCAACTCTTTGTGTGGGTGAGTACGCAGTTAACATGATGATCATCTGTGCTATCATACGTGTGTACAAATGTACCGGTACCATGACTGTCAAGTAGTCCTTGGCACAGGTGAAACAGTGTACAACTTCGTCATTTTGTTTATAGTATGGAGTTTCTTTCTAATAGGTTTAAGATTTTCACAGTAAGCCCTATATGCATGGTACCACTGCACTGATCTGTCCCTGTAAGAGTGTTCTGTCTCTTCACTGTCACTTCAAAAGTAAGTCAGTGTGCTTGAACCAGTGTGCTTAAGTGCAGCATTCCAGGCGTCAGGCAATGCCCAAGTGATCTGGACTAATGGTATGCATCAATTATACAGATAAACGTTGAAGGGGAGAGAGTTGTGCAAGGATGTGTGTGAATGGCCTGGTTCAGTGTACAGCAATGGAGATATACAAGTGCAGTAGTATAAAATGATACAGGTTTATCACTGTAAATAATGGGTCTGTGCAGATATTGGTGCATAGCTGTCGTTGTCAAGGGTATAATCATTGATTAGTATAAGGTGTGGCTACAAAGATGTATCTCTGCAGATGTGTGTTAGGTGTTTCAGTGTGCAAACTAAGAAAACTGTACATCGGCATCCGTGTGGAAGTGTATGACGGCGCAAGTGAATCCGGGCACACAGTCCGACTGGTGTTTTGTTGGATATTTGGCTGTTGTGGCATATACGGGCAAATGTGGAACTGCACAAGTGCTTCATTGTAGAGTGCTGGACTTTAAGTGAACTTAAGTGTTCAAACGTGCTTGTGTGAGTATCTCAATGATAGAGAATGAGTGGGCAGGTGTATGTCTCTATGTATGTGTACATGGGTTATGAAGGTATATCAATGTAGAATATGTATCAGTGGAGATCTAGGGTTTATGTAAGAGACGCAATTACTTGCTTGACTCTCAGAGCTGACCACTTTCTACACAAAAAGTGTAGTGCAACTGCTGTCTGGCTCAGTTCAACTTTTGCAGTTGTTCTTGAAAGTAGGATCGATGTTGACGTTGTCAACAGCTGCCAGCAAAGATTTCCAAAGAGTGAAAGCATGTCCGCTTTGCTTCGAGATATAACAGAGTGACTAACAAGTACGAGGGAGATATGTCAGCAACTGTGAGCAGAAGGTCGATATATTGGAAATTAACACCTTATGCAAACCAAACGTGATCTTACGCGTAGGTCTTTCAGTTATCGAGCTAGTGAAGGGATGAAAGTGTCGTGATGTGTCTGTTTTTTCATACTGTTCAATAGGTCAGCGACCAAACTGCAGATTAAATGCAATTTTTCAAGAAGGCACTGAGGCAGCGCCTTACAAGAGACAATACCAAAGCTCATCCATAATGAGGTCATTACTGTTTCTGCCCTATCTTGGGGGAAATCTAGAAAGAAATCCTTTGAAGATTCAACTCAGTCGTACCCCTAGAGGGTACAACTGAGTCATACAGCTTGCCAGCTGTTTCAAGCCAACTGACAAGCTGGGAGGCTCATTTCCACTTGGTCGACTACAGTTTGTTGGTTAAGCAGTTTCTATCTGTGCCCAAACAAAGGACATGGCAGCATAAATGTAATGTTTTGATAAGGTTTGTTGGAACAAGCAAGACAACTATCAGGTTCACTTGTGCAACTAAAGTTAACTGGCTGCCAAGCAGAAAGTTGGGTTTTTATCTCGGAAGGCGGTTTAAGCAGGAGCTGGTGGACAGCTTGACAGAAAACTTGCTTCTTTCTTGAAAATAAGCGACACACTTTTGCTGAAGTCTAACTTCAGCGAGTGCTTCTCTGATTCGCTGGAAAGGTACTAGTCATATGCATGTGTGAAAAAATCACGTATGCCTTGGTTCTTTTCAACTTGCACGCCTTACATTCATCTATAACAGCCAGGTATAGTTTTCCACCATTTTTTTATGCTTAATCCATGTTTAATGGACTCCTATGTTGTGCTTATGGTGAAGGTCTTAACTAAAAAGTCATTAACTCAGTTTAGGATGTTGGCGGAGTCTACTTGCACTAAGACGATGGGTGGCACAACACACGGTGGTGGGTCTAAAGCATATGCTCTGATTTCTGGCATGGTCTGGATGGCGTTAAAACTGGGGTGCGGCAAGTGCAGAGCGCCTGACAGTATCTGTGTATGAAGAGTACCATATACGGCTGTACAGAATAAGACAAGTGTACGTTCATGTCAGTATGGAATGCCTGTACAGGTGTAACAGATGGAATATATGTGCGTACAAGTGTCACAATGCAGATTTCATCCATGTTAGGTTTATAGGTGGAAATGTATGACTATCCTTACCCTGTACTACAACCTTTGGAATGAAACGGCTCAAGATGCAGGTGTCTAACTGTAAAATCTAAGTGTGTGCATGTGCATCACTTATGAGTGGGTAAAGGTATAAGTGCATCTCAGTAGAACGACAGTACCGGTACGGCAGTGCTGAATGCATTATGGTACAGGTACATTATTACAGAACGCATGACTGCACTAGTGTGTCAGTGTGGAATGTTGCAGGATCAGCTGCATCACTGTAGAAGTTATGAGTCAAGATGTGCCTTGGATCAGCATACAACGCACAGCTGTAGAAAAGTGTCATTGCATAATACGTGACTGTACTGTGTCTCAGCAAAGAATGTATGGCTGTACAGTATATCTGCAGCGTTGTTTATCCTACAGGGGTATCCTTGCACACGAGATCTGATTACACTACAAGGGTAGTGCCAAGGTAGAGGGCTACAGATTGTTGGGAAAGCACTCTATGTGGATGATGATGCTGAGAGCCTCGTGGAAGGAAGGAACTAGATGGTTTCAAGGGGAAAGACGTTGATATAGACTTATCCTTGGGGTATAATATGAATGGAGTAAGATTTATGTTGAACAACTCTGAGGGAGGTGAGCTTTGTGAAAGAATGACTGAGGGAAAAGACTTACTGTGAGAATGATTTGGATGGAGGAATTATGTTGCAATGGATGGATGTGTTGAGGTACGGATTGGTTCTGGAAAGAAGTTTGGGAATGCAAACAAGGACTCAATGGTTGAATAACTTTCAGGGAAAAGGACCACAAAGGGAAAATGGCGTTAATGGTGGAAGACTCCATGGGAAGCGAGGTTGATGGATCAGGGTCCATGGGTAATGATGCTGACGTAGAAGGACACAGGTAAGAACAACACTGATAGGGTTAGACCGCTAGGGAATGGTGTTAATTCATATGACTTCCTGGGGTGAATAACGCTGAAAGAGGACTCCATGCACTAATGATGCTGATCTGGGAAGGTTCAAAGGGGAATTGTGTGGATGCAGAAACACTCTACTATCAAGTGATGCTGATGGAAATGAATGCATTGAGGAATGACCTTGATGAACAAGGGCTCAAGAGCGAATGATGATGATTTGCAAAGGATGGGTCAATTTAGTTTACGTTAGCCAATTGAATGGATTGTTGCAAACTCATTAGCTATGCTGGGTTTGCACAAAAAAATAACCATCATCGGATTTCCATTAACTGCATGCAAGTCATCCACAGAGCAGGGCACCATTATGCCATGAGAGAAGCATGATTCCCCACAGATAAGAAGAAGGATTCACTCGACTGGAAGAGTGTGCACGGATCTCCTTCAGCCACGAAGAACTAAACAGTCTTTGTTCCTTCTCAAAAAGGTGATCAGGGACAGATGAGTGTCATTCTGACTGGAAAGCAAAACAGTTTGGAGGGGGTAATATGTCTCAACTCATGGTTAAGCCACAA
Organism: Pleurodeles waltl; assembly: GCF_031143425.1. Taxonomy (NCBI): domain Eukaryota; kingdom Metazoa; phylum Chordata; class Amphibia; order Caudata; family Salamandridae; genus Pleurodeles; species Pleurodeles waltl. Next base: position 663,158,063 of record NC_090451.1, read on the forward strand.
AATGCACCAAGAGTGGTCCTAACCCAAATCTTCAGAAAACTCCTATTTGAAATACCATAGTCTACCATTTTGCTTTTGTGGATACATCTGAGGCTCTCCATTGGTGTTGAAGATGTGTCAAGCTCACAAGTCCCATAAAGGATTTGGGAGGTTTCATCCAATTTGGTTGGTCTGGCTGGAAATCCAGAGGATCACTTGGATTGTCAGGTGCTTGACAGGCGGTTCTTGGCAAATGACTGATCCTACCTGGCACTATAATACTTTACAGATATGCTGATGTTTAGCGAGTATTCTCCACTGATTTCCTACAGCTTCCAATCATTTAATGCAATAAATGGAGGTGCTGCACGATCATCATGAGGAATACACCTCAGGGTTCCCTGCCATTCTGGCACGCTCGGCAGTCAAAGCCTCCACTGTATGTCAAACCATGCTCTCCTTGTAGGTTTCGTTGAGACTATGTGGTCGCTGGCGCCCACTCTCCAACCTTCCTCCAGATAGTAGGCGGCGCAGGGAGGAAGTGGAACTTATGTCGCCACAGCTTCGTAGATGCATGGCTTCCTGGCCTGGTACTCGTAAAAGATCCTGCGGCATCTGCAAAAACGAGAAATTATAAAGTGGGAAATAAGATACGGGGGCAAACGTCCATTAATGTAATTATAAAATAACGGAGAACTATTCTATTCTTAGACTAACACTTAAAAATGTCCTTAGTTCACGCTAAAGGTGAGACCAGAAGTGACCTGAAATCACTTCCTGGAACTGAATTCTCTTGCCAGAGTTGACACAAAATTACCTCCCTGCGATTAACTGTAACTTAAACATTCAGCGTAGCGATCTGCCATTTTTTCAGCTTGCGTTCATGTCAGCTTCCACGGAGAATCATAACCAGCTTTTTAAAAAAATAATCTTAATTACCTTAATTTGATTGGCAAGGAAGAAAATATATTTTTTATGACGTAATATAACCTCTCTCTAATTACAGCCCAGTGTCTAAGCTACTGTTGGCGTATTCAGGGCACCTAGCGCAAATAAGGAAACTGGACCCTCCATCGCCTGGTTTTAAGGTAAAAGGCCACTCACTGGAATGGATTTGGGCCCCTGTACCTGCTGCATTATAGCTACTACCCTGTTTGCTCCCTCTTTGATGTAAAATACTGGAGAACATTGTTTTAGGTGCCTAACTCTGAATCTCCGTTCTAATAACTTGTTCAATACACTTCAGACTGGCCTCCCTGCACTATACTCTATTAAGTCAACAATGCTCACATATACAACTGGCTTCATCAAAGCAGCTCATCTTAATTGTGCATCATGAGTACTCATACTTCTTGATCTTTCTGCAGCATTTTACATGGTTGACCACGCCAATCTACTCTCCTTGCTCAACGTCTAAGCTTCGCTTGCTCTCCCTTAAACTTGTTCTCCTCCTAATTCTCAGATGTTTCTTTTTTCTGGTAGCAGGTATTTGCAAGTCATCATCGGACACTGCTGTTTGTGAGCGCACCTCGAGACTTCGTCCTGTGTCCATGCTTGTTTTCTCTGTACATCATCTGCTTTGCTCATATCACCTCCTCCTTTGGCTTCTCATAGCATCTCGAGGCTTAATAACACCCAAATATTTTTCAGTTTCTCATCTTTCTCACTACTCATTTAAACAATTCATAGTGCTTTACCGCCCTTTGCCACTGGATGGCACTACGACCCCACAACTACATGTTTTTCTTTTGCTTTCCATTCTAAACAGCCAAAGCACTGATAAATCCCCTTGTCCCCAGTAAGTAGGTTTCATGTTACTTGTGCTTGTGGCCCTCCACAATTATTGCTTTGCCCCACTAGACAAGGTCTTAAACTGTGTTAATTGAACCCTCTACAATCTACCAGGGCACTCTCATCTTTCCCTAACAGCACCAGGCTTAATGGGTCTGTACAAAAAAATGGATCCCCTCAGAAGTTACATAGAGGCTGATTTAAAGGCAGTCAGTCCTGCGGACAACTCAAAACATTCACCAGAACAGGTGTCACGGCTGTTCCTGTCAATGTTATAAAAGTGTGAAATACAGCTCCGTTAAACATGACGGCAACCCATCAAACTTTCACGATGTTTTACTTTTTCCAAAAAACAAAACTCCCACAACAGGAGTTTGTTTTTGGAAAAAGTAAAACCAATGGCCTCCATACGATGAGAAATGTCTCCCCTGGTGTAGGGTCATTATTATTATAATTTTTTTTTTTTTTACTGTCTCTCACCGCCAGGTTTTACGTTACAGTACAAACAGCAAAAACATATAACACTTTAAATCGGATGGACTGTGTTGTATGTGAACCTCCGATGGCCCATAGTTTGCCCCGCCGTTGAAGGAGTATGTCAGTGATGGAGTAATCTTGGTTACTGACATATTTAAGGTCTGCATGTCTGTAAATCGGGCAGGCGGACCTTCTGTTTGTCGGAGAGGGTATTCCATCACAGTTGCAACACAGTATTCTCTCTGTCAAACTCTAAATCAGCCCTTTAAACTTATTGCTAAAGCTAGTCACCGATTATGACCTGTCCACCTTACTTCCACCTTCACCCACAAGCACCCAACCCGAAACCCGAGATCTTCTGGCTTCACTGAGCCTGTGCTGCTGCTCTAGTATACTACCTTCTTCTTTTCTGTGGATAGCAAATGACAGGGCCACCGAGACCATGCAGGAATTTAACACTTGAAGCTAAGGAGTATATGCTAATTTCCGACAGCCCTCACCATATATGTGTATGCTCTTGTATCTTCACATTCCTGATTCCTTTTCCTTAAGAGCAAGAGAGTGAAAGAGTGAGTGAGTGATTGAGTGAGTGAGTGATTGAGCGAGCGTGTGTCATGTGTTGTTAACCACAAACAGGTTGGGGTGCGATGTAACATGGCTGTTCTACTATAAAATATTTACTTTTTGAAATGCAGTGATGCAAAATAAATAAGCATTTATGCTCAGCCCTTTCATCAGCTGCTGTTATCTATGGGGATCAAAAAATCAAGATTACACACACCACTCTCGACGGACTCGGATGCAGATTTGCTCCCTACTATAGAAGTCTTTGTTGCCATGCCACAGTGGATGGATGCGAACTGGTCTGGCATAAATGGAGGCGTAAGAGATACCTGTAGCTTGGTTGTACCTTGAGCACTTGGGCATGAGTACCTACCTGCTTCTGGCAGGGGGAGCTGTTGCTGGCATGCTCTGCACCTGGGGCCAGGTTGCGCTTGGATCTCTGGAGGAAGCGGGCTACCAAGACCCTAGTGCCACGGCACACTTTCAAGTCACCGAGAGAGAGTGCGCCACTCTGCGAGAGCCGCTGTACCACCTCCTTTGTCGCACGCAACTGCCTCTTCCCGACTGAGCATGCACGTACCAGGCGACGAGAGCCAACACGTGTCAGATGCGCCTCCGAGCCCAGACCTGTGAAGGGGAGAAGCAGAGTGTGAATCGTATTGTTGAAAAATCTGTCACACGCCACCTCTAGAGGAACACAGGAGTGGTTTGGAAGACTGAAGGCTTTAGAAAGGGCAGTCCTTCAGAGAATCCTTGCACTAACTCACAATCATGTCCTTCCTTTATCTCCCAGTCTCTTTCAATACCAAAAAGTGTGCTTAAAACATGCTGTCTTACATTGCCCCACAGTATTCACTACAAGTTAACAATCTTTTCCTTACGTGCACACCAAGGGAGATGGAAGCTAAGCAGGAAGAGGGGTATGAGTGAGTAGGGCAAGGAAACACTACCTAAGATAAAGGACATTGGCTTGAGACTTACCTCCATTTGCCAGGTTTTGAGGTGGATGACATGAAAGACATATGTACAAGCAGGTACGGCTGAGATGGAAATAGCCAACTTAAACAAATGAGACCATCAACTTCTGCAGAAATCACACAGGGGTTGAAATAGACCTCACTATTCTCCAGCCCACCCCTGACCACACATCTCCTGCACACATAAGTATCCTTTATACATGTACCAGACAAGATGAAGGCACAATATCTCGGTTACTCACATTAGTGTCAAACTCAACGCTGGGAAACATGGGGCCTGATTCACAAATGTAAGCTTACAGTTTTGTGAAAGTGTACTACTTTTTATTATTCATAAACTATGTGCTGAGTTTTACAGCTCTGCTCTTCCTATATTTGTGTGTGCGAAGTTCTCTACACCGATGGCAGAGTCTCCAGGCGCAGAGAACTCAGTTCAGCTTCCTTGTGTCCTATGTCAGTGAGCAGCCTCATGATCTCTTCCAAAATCTAGACACGGAGGAGGAGACAGGCACCAGCAGGGTCCTCTGCCTGGAAAACATCTTCTCAGGGCTGGTGTGGATAATCTTCCCCCTAAATACAGAAACATTTCATGTTACCTGTTCCAGGAGGGCCATTATTAATCCTGCTTTAGTGGTGCTGGTGACAAGCAAGAGCCAACCGTGGCAGAACCTCCTTTAGAATTCAAACACAGGGGATGTGACAAGCCGTCTACAGAGGTGACTGTGTTTCCCCCCAGGAATTTCGGCAATACTCTGATCTTACCCCTAGCAACCGAGTCTTGGCAATTTGTAACTGCAGATGAAAGAGGTGCTTGAGGTGCAGGAGGGTTCTCTGGTTGGATTGATGTGTTGGTATGGCAACATCGGAGAGTGTGACCTATCTGGGAGTAGAGCGGGCACTGGAGCTATTGCAGTCAATGTCCTTGGAGACTGTCACCCTTCCAGCCACGGTGCACTTCTAAAGGAGGGAGCAAATAGGAGCTAGCCAGCACTCACCATTTACAGTGAGGAGGCAGGATGCAGCTGGTAGACAGTGCAACAGGTGACAGCGGCTGGACCGTTGTGTATGTCTATGAAGTCAAACTGGCATCAGGCCTACAGAAGTGTGCTTACAGTGAAGAAATGCAGAGTCTGGTGACCGCCTGGGTGGTGAGGCTGCTGTATTACAGCTCACAGTCTGGTGTAAACAGAGAAGAGGGAATGTGAAGGTAAGGATCATCTTAAAAACAAACAACAGGGTTGTAACTTGAAGCCTGGCTTGGGCGAAGAAAAGGGACTACTACTGAATTAGGCACCAATTTAGGCATTTACGTTTATCTGAGCGGGGAAAGAAGAAACTTGCGGAGTATCAATAAAATCAATGAGGTCGTCAATGCAAGGGCCAACGAGAAGGAAAAAATTTATAGCAGTGGACATCTTTGTCCTTCAAAGAAATGAAGGCAAATGGAAAACAAGAGGCAATCTCATATTAACACATCTCCCACTAAAGACCAGAGGCCGATATATAAACATGAATTCGCCAACCACACATTTGTAAACCAGAATGTGCAATCTGCACAGCTGCTGGTGTGTGAATGAGTGTTCAATCTGCAATAAGGCAAAGTTGCACTGCCAACTATCTATTCGTAGGGGGTCGCAAAACAACCTCCCTAATGAATAATGATTAGCAAGTCACAATCTGCACCCCAGGTGATTGGCTACAAGGGCAGGGATTGAGGACTGCTAGGGACGGACTACTCCCAATCCTGCATCTGCATTTTCCTACGGGAATCATTTTTTTTTTTTTTTTTTATAAAGACTTTTTTATTTTGCAAAAAGAAAAGAAAAGGGTAAATACAATGGTACATACATGTAACAGGATGCCAACGTGCATCTAACAACAGCCGAGCCCATACTCCCAGACAGTACAATATGATTGGTGGCTATACTTTGTTTAATCTAAGGACCTGCAGCAGCCTCCCACTTCCCCCATATCTTATTATATTTGTTTGGACAGCCTCTGGCCTCATATACAAGTTTTTCATTCTGCGCACACCAGTCTACCCCTTTTCTCCATTTAGTCAGTGTTGGGGCACTTATAGCCTTCCAGCCCGCCACTATATCCCTCTTGGCTACCAGGCACGCCACCCCCAGGAAAGCTCGGTCCGGTCTCCTCAACCCAGTGTCGCCCATGATCCCCAGTAGAAGGGGCAGAGGATTCCTCTCTATGTCTTCCTGTAGGACCTCGGAGATTTCCTGCAAAACAGCCTCCCAGTATGTCACCATGACTGGGCAGGTCCATACCATGTGGAAAATGTCGGCTGTAGGGTTTCTGCAGCGAGGGCATTCCGCTGTGGGGCGTAAGCCCGCTCTGTGTAGTTTGATGGGTGTGAGATAGGCTGTGTGAAGATAATATGTTTGTATCAATCGAAGGCATGTAGCCATCGCTAGGGCGCGTGGGGCCATCAATGCTTCGTCCCAGTCCATCTCCTCCATGGGGCCCGTCCATCCCTCCCACCTTCGGCGGATCATTTTGTTTTTAATGCTGCTCATGTCCATTAAATGTACAGGTTCTGCGTTTTAAAAAATGGCTCCCACTTGGGAAGACAGCAGACAGTGGTCCACAGTACCCCCTTATACCACCTCAACTATGGCAAGAAAGACTATGGCTCTTATTCAGAGGTTGGAGGGAAATGAAAATCTTCAAACATGTAAGACATGGAAAACAAAAAGCAGAGCCCACTGATCAAATATCCTCTACATTTCTGTATTTATGGTTAAGACAATTCAGCTGTATACTTAATGTGTCCTCCATAAAATTTAAGAGGGGATTTTCAGTTCACCTAAAACTCCTAAACTTGTCTAGGGTCGGGGAATCCTTAAAAGGCTCAGGATCATTACAGCCTAACTATGAAGGCATCTCTAGAAGGTGGAGGGGTGGTTGATGTCCTCTGCTGTTGGGAGTCTTTTGCACGCCCAAGAAAGCCTTTTGCAGTTAAAATGGTATTGTAACCTGTTTGCTGCATATTGCCATTAGACAGTGAAATGCTTTCAGTGGGATTTTGTCTGTCTATCATAAAACATCGGTGAGTACAATGGAGTGTATGAACCACAATTAAAAAGAAGGTAAAGAGGTGCTGCTGCAGAGGTGGCGGTCAAACACAAGAGCAGCATTGAAAGACATGACATAAATGAGCATGACAAGAAAGCCAGCACGTTTTAAGCAATGGGCTGGTCCTTCACCTTCTTTAAGTATTGGTATTGATCACAATAGGTTTAAAAAAAAAAACCTTAGTGACAGGTTTGACAACTCTAGTCCACCCGCAGAATGGTGGGAGAGGAAGGACAAGGAGCGGGCCTAGACCACTATCAGGACAAGGAGGATTAGGACCACAAGTACCAAATCCAGGAAGCGCAAAAAGAATCAGTCAATGAGTACAAAGATATTGGCCATAAGGACTAAGGTCAGGAGTACCACAGGGCCAGGAACATAAGAACTGGCTCTAGAGTACCACATCCACTGAGGGACAGATGAAGCCTCCAGGAGAACCACCATTTTGTGAAGACATATTTACTGGTCCTTCATTGACATCATTTGTGCAACCTTAAAGCTACTGTACTCTCTTGTGCTCTCTCTCTCTCACAAATACACTGTGATCTACACACCTTTCGCCATGCACCAATTTTGTGGACTGCTCAGTGTATGGAAATTTCCAGTAGGCCATCTCTGGGTGGGCAAAAAGGCTTTCAGCCACAAACTAGTCACCCTTTATCCTGGTGTTAGGTTGCAGTAGTGATCCTACCCTATGGGTGGGCATATCTTTTTGGTAAACCTCCTAAAAGGTAGGACATGACCTCTACTGCTGAACATCCAACCAAAAACAAAGAGTAAATGCTGTGAACTCCCAGACTGCCCAAGCCACTGGAGAAAAAAAAAGCAGAGGACACAAATGAACACTCTTCGGAATTCCTACACTTGGGAGGCAGACATCCCACCCCTTCATGAGGGGCAGGTGTGAGGACCAACTCATCAAACGTCAAAGGCCCAGTTCCACAGTCCAGTGACCAAAGAATGACCTGTCACCATGCAGGGTAAGGACCAAGCCTTGATTACTGAAGGATGACTTTCCACCACTGAACATTACATTCTCTTTCTGAGAGCCTCACCAGTGTCTCCGGAAAAGTTAGAAGCATCTTCCTCCAAAGCCTTAGTGTAGAGAAGCTCCTGGTAACCTGTATGACAAAAATGAACATGAAAAAGTCCCATAACTCTACAGAAATACGCTTAGATCCTTTTTATCTGTGTATACTTTAGCAGAGTGAACAAAAAAAGACAAGCTCAAATCACCTACTAACACAGGCATAAAGACGTGTTATGACAGTCACATATGTAATTAGAGATACAAGTAATTCCTCAGTGTGACCGTCATAGAGTGCATCCATCACTTATGTCAGTGGTTCTTTTGACTGCTGTGGACCCCCACTTTATCATTACTGGAACCCAGGGACCCCCACTGAATCATTATTGGAATCCGGGGACCCTCATTGAGTCATTACTGAAAGCTGGGGACCCAATCTGTTAATATTTTTTAAGCAGTCGTGGACCCCCTGAGAAGGCTTTGCGGACTCCCATGGGTCCCTGGACCACAGGTTGGGAACCATTGACTTATGTTATTATTAATCATGTGACGTTATTGTGCATTTATCATGCCAGTTGGGATGTTGTGTCAATAAGCATACCCCATTGGTTTACAAAGAATCATTCCCTATCAGACACTTTGCTGCACTTGTCACATAATCCATGATGTGATGGATAATTTTCAATTGTTAATAAACAAAAAGTTTCAAGCTCAGATGTATCAAATGCTACAAAAAGTGGTACATGGAAAGATTGAAGACAACACACTCAATCTTTTGAAAAAGTTAACATGCCATCTTTCTTCTATTAATTTTATTATTTAATAGAGTAGTGAGAATTTTGTTTAGAGAAGATCTTTTGCCTTCCTCAGGAAACCAATACTCTACATATGAATGTGTATTTGAAACTGGGTTGATAAAGTCAATGTATATTTGTCAAGGGTATTTTGTTGTTTCAAAATGCAAGCATGTTCATGTTTATCTTGGAAAGTTCTAATGGCATCAGCTACTTCAAGAGGCTATTCAAAGTTTAGAAGACCTAAACGTTTTGAATAATTAATTTTGGTCTGATATTCTTAATCCTAATGTGTTTATTAGGGTGTACTGTAAGTTGCTCAAGATAATTAACAAACTTTGTAAAAAGAAGACTTGTAAAATAATCTTGTAGAAAGACAGAAAACGTAACTTCAACAAACAAATACATATTTTAAGGAATATGGCAAGTAAAAATAGGAGCCTTTGGAAAAAAAAAACGGGCATAATGGAAATAAACGGCGGCGCTGCTCAAAGGCGAGCTTAGCTGAGTGTCTTGCAACTCAAACGAAGACGAAAGACTCAAGGCTACTGCACCAGACACCCTACAACTAAGTCTTCCATGGCAGAGTAATGTGAGGTTAAACGGAAGTGCTTAGAAGATTACACCACTGACAAATAATTGTAGATAAGTCACGACTAGGGTATAATAGAGCAGTGAGAAAGTGGGGCAGCTGTGCTGCTATGTGTAGCAATAGATGCAAACAGACAAAATGGAACGAGATTCAAACAAAAAAAAATTACAACAAAAATAAGGGATGGCGTATTCAAAGTCGGTAGGAGGGTGTGAGAAAAGGTGTCGACTGAGTGGAAATAGCCACCCTTCAAATCAACCATAAAAGAAGAAATGTTTGCTATACGAAGGGCAAAAGAGGTTAGCGATGGGTCATGGGCAAATATGAAAGCGTATATTGCCAGGTTTTTAGAAGCAACAGGAAAAGCAAGTTGCAGAAAAGAAGGTATACGGGGGTACCTACAGGTGTGAATGGGACTTTAGGGCATACATTGATTATTTTAAAAAACTTGTTACATCTCACAGGATGTACTCCAATAAAAAAACATAAAAATATAAACAGAACCAAGGGGCACTTGTATAAATTAGCCTGACAGGGAAAATAGTGTTGCCAATTCACCGTCTTAAAAATTATTTTGCAGGGAAGCGACTCTAAATTAGACCTATATCCCATCCAAATAGGGCTCTAACATATTACGTTTTTGTATAGTGTTTCGTATTGGAAACAAGAGCATTCAGCGACTGTATACTGTCCGAACAGAATAACCATGAATCTAAATTCGAGAAGGTATGTTTTAAATCAAAGTTGGGATTCAAGTGTGTATTCAAGTAGGCTTGTGTTCGGCTAAGAGTAACATTGTTTATATTGAACATAAATAAAACAGAAGCATATATTGTTGGTAAAATAACATTTTAATTAGAATCTGGTGAATGTGTACATGTTTCTTTCCTAAAAACCCTCTATATTGGCCATTGTATTTGGATGCCCTTGTAATGCTGACTGTGTGTTACAATGTCAAAATAGCTAGAAAATTCCACTGAATGTGCTGTGCAATTTCCTTTAATCATTTAAGAAGGTTATCCTTGTCTTAACACAGCCCACTTCAGGATATGGTTCATCACTGCCACATAATATTACAACCACCATTCATTTAATCAGTCATTCGAGTCACATCACTGCCACTTGTACCAAACAGTATACTAACTTTCTCCCAAAGACACAAGCCTTTCAGGGTCACAGTGATAAGTAAGCTCCTCTAGTTTGATGTGAAAGACGTCAAATAGACCTACTATTAACAATACACATAAGTGGGCTTTGTGTCCTCCTTCTTCATCCATTGGATTTCTTCAACAAGCCTCTTGAGACAATCTTGCCCAGATCTAACAATATTTGACGCAATGCAGCAACACAACTTGCTGTGCTGCATCAAATGGAGAGAGCAGGAATGCACCATAGTTACTAAAATATGTTGCATTCCTGCTCGCTCTCTGCGCTGGTGCACTGAGTGCTGCATAGCGCCAACAAAGACATCCTTGCACCACAGTGCAAGGGTGCCGGTGTTACAGGCAGGATTGTTTTCATGCTAGAAGGGACACCTTTCTACACAAAAACAACCCTTAGAAGCATATTCCTGTTTCGATTATTCCATTATTTAGACAGTGCAACACCAGAAGTTTGACATAATTAGCTTCTATCGTGCTCCGCAGACCTTGATGAACTTTTGGAGGTCATTACGATTGAGACTTAGCATCATAGGATTCTCATCCCTTAACATGGTCTTTGGGAGGATTTTGTGAATGATTTTGGTCATCGATATTATACAATGGTCTAACTTAAGTTTGATTCCTTCTTTTCTGACCTCCCTATCAGCACTCCATAATCGACACATTATAGTTCAGATGATGACCCTTGAGTAATTGGGGTCGAAATGGCATCGACAATCGAGACAGCGAAAATAGGCTTTTGGGATTTACTACATGATACTTCTTAATCCTTCTCTCAACATTTGGTGCATGTACTAAAAGCAATATATTTTTTGCGTACGTGCTGTTTGCTTTTCTTCTTTAATGTGTATCACATGCGCCGTTCATGGGCACTAGTCCACAAGCACTATGTGTTCACTTTGGTTTATACACTGCACTTATTGTTTTTGATATATGTTGATGATGCTGTGTATAATCTTCTGTTTATTAATTGACAGCACAAATGTAGTAACTTCTGAGTGTTTTCCCCTTAAACGCAGGGCACGACTGCAAATATATTTACTTATAGCACACACACATGCATTCAAGTGCCTGTGTGGCCATGCAACAATCCTCACACATATCGGGTTCACTTACCAGCTTCGTAAGACATGGAGATGCCTGGGTCACTGTGCGACTTCTGGAGTTTTCGGGGAGCCGTAGCTCCAACTGGTGTGCGAGGTTGGGACAGCTCGCTGTACCTGCGCTGCGGGCACTGCGCAGCCTGGCAGGAAGAACCATGGTGCGGGCAGGCTTGGCCTCTATCCCGTGTCACTCCAGCAGAGTTTTTACCCTTCACCCGCACCTCTGGGAAGCAGGGTCCAACAGAGTGGGCAATGCTCTCTAAGCGGTTGCAGCTGCGGGTTTCGGCTCCTCCCACGTGGGGCAGAGTGTCATTGCGTTCGCCAGGTGTGGAGCACGAATATGACCGCTCTCCTCGTGCCCTGGGTGTTGGGGTTTCCTCGAAGGGTCCCTGGAGGCCAAAGGTAGGGCTGCGCAGGTGATGACCACACTGCACGCAGTCCACACTGAGGCAGTAGTCTGCGCGGCTCCGCTGGATGGACCGGAAGAGGACGTAGTCCACTGATCGGATGGATCCCTGCATGTCCAACAGGCACGAGTCCTCAGAGGGGCTACTGTCATCCGGGATATCAACAATCTCTGACATGACCAAAGAGGCGCTGTCCATGGACACTGAAAGAAGGGAAGCTCATGAGGATCAACACTTCAACACACAAGCTTAATGAGTCAAACACACTAGCATCATGTATTATATCAAAATGGACAAATAAGTGGGTAAACAGGTTTCACATAAGAGAATTACCTCCTCAACCCTCTTCCGTGCTCTAGTCCTTCATCACATCATGAGAGCATTCCCCTTGTACACTCATGCTGGTATTTCAGGTGGAGCCATGAACATGGGGTAAGTGTGCCTTTTTTCTTGTTTTGAATCAGGTAAAATGTGGCACTGATGATTGTGGTAATTCGCTTTTGTTACCAATCACCTTGGTTTCCACTTATGTGTCTGATGAGGGTGAAGAAGGAATAGGTATTTTAGGTCGTACCACATTTCCCTCACTTCCGTTGGTCTGTCTCTTGTGATTTTCTGGAGACTTCCATTGTTAGTGAAGAGGCTGAATACTAAGTGATCCAAAGACAGATTTGAATGGGGCAGTTCAAATGTCTCATCAACTTTACGAATCTAAGACTCATGACAAGAACCATGATCACCACTGAGCTTCCTTAAAATCGTGGTGTGATGGTCACGGCCAACATCCATGTTTGCTTGGGGTTAGTACTCTACAATATGATGGAGCAATCTGCAGCTCTTACGGGTTTTAGGGAGTCATATGGGCCTACATGGAGAAGAAATGTTTGCAATCAGTCTTCTGAAGGGTTCTTGTTTACTCTATCGACAACTAAAGGCTCCTCCTTAGCTCTGCAGTTTTCCGAAGGGCTTGATTTGAGCCTCTCCCTGAGATACTGGTGCAGCACCTTAAGTTTAGGGTTATATTTCTGGTTGCTATCAGGATTCTGACACTTATGGGCTTTAAGTAAAATTTATCATGGGCATTTTGCTTAATGATTGGTATCTGGGCATTTTGCCCGACATACTGCTTTTAAATCATGGCCATAGAGTAATCTCTAATACATCCTCTGAGTTTCACATGAAGCATTAAATTGTGTTGACCTCATATTTCTGGATCCAGGATCAGAGAATGTTAGAACAAATCTTCTGGGTGTCAGACCACCATAGTAACTTACTTCGACTCAGTAGCAGAGGTCATCAAATACAGTAAGCTATTTGTTAATTTGGGTCCTGCGAGGTGTGGTTGGAATCCTTCAACATCTCATCCACTAGTTGGGCTCAGACCATCATGTCTGTGGCCCATGAATGGGCATAAGTGGATCATCCAGGGTTTTCTCTCTACAACTCTAGCTGTTTACTGGACCGTGGCTCAAGGGGTCTCTCTGAAGGATATTTATAGATCTGCATTAAGGCGACCACATCAAACTTTGTGGAGAACTGAGAGCTCTGGAGTTTGTGTCTAAGGTGGTGTTCTATGTACTGATGGAGTATTTGTACAAGCATTACATTCGTCTGTGTAGCTGCTCTTAGAGTGATGGCTGTTTTGCCCTGTATTCAAAGCCATTAAACAGAGATTTTGTATATCTTCATGATGGAATTAATGAAAGAGACAAGGAAAAGAGCTGATGAGGCAATGCAACCTTTACTTACAGGTAAACTCTTTACACTCATCCTTTTTCCTCATCAGAGGCCAGGGTAATTACACAAGACGAATGGTGGCGACCTGCATGCCCCTGCTGCGTAGAGGGAGAGGGCAAACTAGTCTTGTTGGGTTTATACTGACATGGACACATGTCAAAAGTGCTCTCCATAGACGGAGCAAAGTCCTTCACACTGTCAATACAGGTCACAACACACAAGTTAAAAAGGAAGAAGGATGCACCAAATCGTTTTTTTCATTTTCCAATTTATTTCTCCATGAACAAGTTCAATTATACCTACAGTATGTCCATACTGAAAATTCCAATTTGATTTATAAACCACAGTTCTCTTTTGTATAGTGTTTGCCAAACACAATTCTATCTTGCATGCCAGTGGGTGTTTTGCAACTTTAACAGCGCTGCTTCATCCTTGAATTGATAATCATATTATTTGGCATGTTGAACCAGAGTTTATTTTATTTACCAATACCTATAGAATGAATACAAATAAGGTGTAAGCAGAACTAATTGCTGATCAGTATGTAAACTAGACTATGGTTCCATTAAAAATTCACACATATCATTCCATGAAAGAATTTGTAATGAATTAATACCTACATTCACGTCATTGTAGAAAACAAAATTTTCTTCAGATATTTTGACCATATATCGTTGAGAAACTGGGAAATCATAATAGCAAAAAATAAATAATTTATCAGAAGCAAAACCCTAAATTCATTAACATTTATATCCACAAGGTAATAAAATGTTCACTATTCTAACTGACAGGCCTGCGATTAATAGTTCGATTAATAGATAACCTTGTGTTCTTGTTTGCTACCTCATAAGTTCACTAAAAGGTTTAATCCAACACAATACTCTAATTGGAAACATGAAGATCTATCTAATTTTCATCATTATTTATATTCTATTGTATTTCTATTCATTCTATTGACATCCGTGTATAAAGATGAACTCTGGATTAATATGATTATCAATTCAAGGATATACTGTCTCTACCATGATAAAGCGACATGCGTGAAGTCATGGAAACGTGTTTGCAGGCCATTAACAAGAGAGAATTGTTGTTGGTAAAAATAGTCAAGAGAGAATTGATATTTATAGATCAAATATGACATTTCAACTATGAAGATACAGAAGACATAGTTGAACTTGTTAGTGAAGAAATAACCTGGAACTTGTTAAAATATTTTGATGCCCCCTGTTCACATTTCCATTTTAAGATTGCAGCCTTATTGAGAGTAAGTATTTTAAGATAGCTGGAGTCTACGTGAACGTGGAATAATCATGATGTAAGGAAGGACGGCAATGAGGTAGTTTGAATGGAAGTAATGAGATTACCCACAAATAATTAAGATATTAGCTTTATAATCAAGCATCACAAATTAAACTCAACAATGAAAACGGGATACATTGAAAATAAAATGATAGTAAAATGCTGCACTTGAGTTATGATCAAACTCAACTACATCAATATGTTAAAATTGCATCCACCGTCTTGATAAACTCATGAGTGTCAAAATATTAAGCTTGGACGTTTAACACACTAACATCAAGAATATGACGTGGTTAAGATGACTAGACTCTTAGCGGTAAATGCTTGATAGTCAATGTGTTAACTCCTAAGCAATGGGGTATGAGTATTAGTATTATGTTTCACTCACAAGTTCCAACATGGTGAACATTTCCATACACGCAGACATCACAGAACGGATCTCATGAGCGTCTTCACAACAAGCTTGCAAATGTCATTTCTATTAAATTCATGAGTATTTCAATAAATATGTGGCCATTACTATTTTAAAGGTATCTCTTTTCCTCTTCCCCTCTTTATTTCTTCTTTCTTCTTGCTCTCCACTTCGTCTCCCTCTTCCCACCCTTACATCTTCCCACCACCTTCGTATTTCTTGTTGAGGATGGTTCACGTAAGAGACTTCTTACCTTCTCCACTGAGGACTGTTGAGCTCACCCCGTTGCACGGACTTGTCCGGGATCCTTCTTGTGGCTGGGTATCAAACACATTCAGGGTGGCCTGCAGCACACAAAGCAAGCAAGATGAAGCTTTGATGAAATGGGTGAATGATGAAACATAGCTATGATCCCATGCAGCGATCAAGTCGAGGTGCTTGAGGTGAACAATCAGATAATTGTTTCATACAGGAACCTTTAAGGGAGCAGTCGCATTTCATTTCTTGTATCATATTTCAGCGCCCACCCTTTCTGCTCTTGATCAAGTACTATAGACCGAAATGAACCCCTGAATTTTGCCTTTTTAATGTCCAATACATCCAAGATTTCACTCTTTGTCAGGCAAACGGACTACATTTCTTGCACCAATATCCCTTACACTTCAAAAATATTCCCTAAAACATTGTTTGAATTATGTCCAGTGCATCCAATAATACATAATTCACAAGAGCAATTCAGCACCATCTGGTACTGCCAACCATTTAGGACCGTAAACACCTCTCAACCCACATCTCAATGAAAAACGCTTACAGCGGATGCAGCATAGTCTAGAGATGTGCCTTGCAGAAGCACAGAAGGGACCATGTAGCTGGGAGATATGGACGTCAGCCTGAACCCTTCACTGGCAGCGGCACAGGATGCGGCCTAGACTTGTGTGCACAATCGAGTCCTTAGGAAAAGTCGCACTTTCAGGCTAGGTGGCCGTCAGATGGTGTTTACCTCGTTGAAGCTGTTCTGGGGCAAACTAGAAGTCCAGTCAAACTGTGCTTGCCTTAGGAAAAGGTTGTTTTCTAGCAAAGACCCTGTTCTTCGGCCACTAAGGTCTTCCCATTGCGCTCTTACTTCACACCTTTCTCATCATTGTCTTTGCAGTGCCCTAGGTGCGCACAGTTGTATCTGTCTGTGCCTGTGGCTTTACGGAAGCCCCCGCTGCTGGGCTCATCTATGCCTGGGCAAAAGGAGGGTGATTCAGCCTGGGCATTTGAGGTTTAGGCACTAGGAGGAGACATGCAGTCATGTGGCAACCTGATTCTTACCCCTCTAACAGAGCCGCACTCCACTCCTGTCACCCAGTTCACAGTACAGTGGCAGCTGTCATTCTTCAAATACAAATAAACTGCAAGAGACAAAGGCAGCATTGGCCTGTTCAATCCCCCATAACTCAAACCAGCTGTCAGCCCATGCATAAGCTGCCGTTACCACTGCTGACTGACAATCTACCCCCCTCCACACACACACATCATACGATTTGTTGCTTAGGATCCGGGAACTAGGTATTGTGGTAACAAATGTATACCATATTGAGTGTTTACCCAAGGAGCCACTTCTTTCAGTGCAATGACTTCCATACCACGCCTGTGAAGTCACCTCCTGCTGTGTCACTTGGTCAAAAGTATTGTCCTAAGGCTGATGAGTTCCATCTTAGGAAAGTTGAAAGCTTTAGTGCTTTCTGCATAATCACTCCCAAACCACAGAAGAACACTCAGAAGGCCACAACCACATGAGCAGCTGATCAGGTAGGTTGGGGGTGAGGCCCAGAGTACTGGAAGCCCAGGACAGACTTCCATGGGTAGCATGGCGCCATGGCCTACCCCTAGGTAGGATGCTGAACAGATAATTGATTTTTACCCTCAGCATCCAATGGCTACCACCCTTGCACTACAACTTCATCCTTGCCTCTTATGACATATTTGTTTCTGCATCTCTGTAGTATGTCTCTCATCATCTGCGAGACATAAAGGGATCCGTTTGAATACACAGTGGAGTCATCTGCAACACATCAGTCACCTGTTTCAATAAGATCTCTCTGTCGATTGAACTGTGAGACTTATTCCAATGTTTCCAATGTCCAACTCCCTCTCAGGCTTTGATTCCTCTCTTCACATGGCCCTGATTTCCAGCTCACTGTCACGTCCTGTGTCCTCTTACTCTCAAACCTTGCTCCGTTTTAACAGACTGACATACCTTGCATTCTGTCATAGTCACCCCTATATTCAGGGTCACACCAGGGTCTTTACTAGTAATGATGCAGTTCAGGGTGCGAGCCCTACAACCAATCAGCACAGCACATCACAACCAAACAGAGCAACCAACATTACACCAACACCATTCTGCGCAGCCGACTGCGCACCGCCCTCCATAAACAGTAGACATACAGGGACCAGGAGAGGGCCAGGAGTTCCAGATCCCAGCACGCAAGGCCTTCTTATAGACCTTACGTTTTTCTACTACTCCACGTCGGATCACCAGCCTTGCTGTCAAATTCACAGCATCGCATTGCTTGACTTCCCGTAAGGAGCTGAGATGTTATCACTTTTCTGCCTTGACACGTCATTCTCTAATGGCATCCGCTCCAACCAGTCTCTTCAGAGTCCTATTGTAACACTGTCTCTGCTATGCACTTATACCTATTTTCTTCTTCTAAACCCATTAACCTCTGTTTTTGTGGCACATTAAGTGCCTGTCTCTAATATGCTCCATCACCTGGCCGCCTCCTTCGGCCCCACCTTGTGACTGTCTCTTCTGAGTCCAGTTACCTATCATCTCTGAGCCCTGTCACCTTGCAGTCTTCTAAGAGTTCGGTAACGAGGTTATATCCTCTCTCTAAATGTCTTCACCTAGCTATATCTTATAAGTCTTGTTTCCCTAGCTGTCTCTCATTAGTTTCGTTCCCTGGCAGTCTCTTCTGAGCACCCTGAGCCTTGTTAGCCCCCTCTTTCCCATCAGTTGCTTTATCTGGCTGAATGTCTTTACCCGCAGTCTCATCCGAGTCCCACCGTCAGACTGTCTCTTTGGGCTCTTTATAGATCTGAGTCTCGAGACCTGGTTGTCCCCTGGGTGCCTTTATCGGGCTATCGCATCCAAGAATAATTTCTTAGCTGTCTTCTCTGACCTTCGTTGCCCAGATCTTCGCTCGAGTGCCTCACTTAGCACTCTCCATAGTGTCACTGCATGACTGTCCCCTCCAGGTCTTGTAATCTACCACTCTCCTTCAAGCCACCTGAGCCTTCCTATCTGGCTGTCTGTCTTATTTTGCTGTGTCCTATCAGACTTGGTACTTGGCTGTCTCGTGAATGCCTTTACTTTGCAATTTCCCACTGCATGACTCTCTCCTTCGACTCAAACTCCCACTGCATGACTCTCTCCTTCGACTCAAACTCCCACTGCATGACTCTCTCCTTCGACTCAAACTCCCACTGCATGACTCTCTCCTTCGATTCTTACCTGATCTCTTTTGAGTCCCATTCCCTGGCTTTTCCCTCTGTCTCGATTTATTTGACTTGTCTCTCTGCATCGCTTTACCTGGCTGTCTCTTCGCATCTTTTTACCTGGCTGTCTCCTCTGATTCCCATGACGCTCTCATACGATGGGGGGAAGTCTGTAGGGTGCAGAGGAATCGGGCTGTCCATCGATCCGTTATAGGTTATACTGTGAATAAAAAGTGCAGAGGTCACAGGAAATCAGACGCACTCTCCGCAAATTTGATACCTGGTGGGATGACCTCACCCTTGAGCTGTATTCACATGCCTCACAGAGCCGCATAAGTGTCCTAGGGGCATCCAACCTCTATCTCGCAAACTAACCACATTATTTCTCGGAGTCCTATCACCCGCATAGCCTTTGCCGCATTTCTTTTCCAGGTCTGATGTGACAGTGCAGTGGTTTGAAGACCACCTTTTACAAATTGCTAAAATAAACTGAGAGGTCTGGCCCCAACCATTGTAATGTTTCTGCTTCACATCATATCCTGACTGTTTAGTGTTTCATTCCATCTCCTAGGGATTGCTTCACTGGCAATGCACGAGGGACTACTTTACATCTCAAAAGTGCTCTGAATCATCACACATTAAATTATTTATCATACAGATACTTTTTTTTTTTTTTTACAAAAAGCAACTGTTCTGTATTTTTCATTGCCGCAGTTTTTTAACGCTTTAATTGGGACTCAAAAGGCAATACAGACCTTCTGGCTTTGCCAATGCATGTTTCCTTGTGTGTTCCCTGAGAAGGAAACGTACAATATACACCCCCCTTTGGCTTTACCCTTTGGATCTCACCTTTCTATATTTCCTTTTATCTTCAGCCTCATATATGGGTGTCAAATTTTCCCCTTGCAGCCAATTTTAGGACGAGCGCAAGCGCTCTGGCCTGTTGTAATCTATCTGAGGGGCTTTTAACCACACCCACTGCACGCCCATCACTATCACTCGTTGATGGGCTTGCCTTTCAAAACTCCTTTGCTATCATTGATAAATGCTTACGTTTGTCCTTCCTTGGGGTAGTTTTGTTACCGCCTTGGACACTGACCCTGTTACATGGATAACTGCACATTTGCCGATTCGTTTGTATGCGAGCGAAATTCTTTTTCCTTTTGTGTCTCTCCTTCATGCTCATGGCGGCCGTGGCGCTTTGAATCGGCTCACTTATATCAACTGTTTTACTGTAAATTTTCAATTTATGTGGCAAGAAAAGTCCAGTTAGGAATTTACAACGATGATAGCTCTAACTCAAGCAAACACAGGACTAATTGCATTGCAAATTCTTCTTAATACTTAAAAGGTGTAAGGAGGAGCCCTATGATGAAGCATGCCACTTGTGGTCTTGGCAATGGCTTTAGTCTTTCAGCAAAAGGGTTTATTGCACAACATACCTATGTCAAAAGATAGAATACTTTTTCCTAGAGTATTCATAATAGGATAGGTAGTAAATTTGACTGGTTGTACTGTAGGCATGGCCTCCCTCCTTCCCTGAGTGAGCGATGAATGCAGTCACATATATTCAGGACTTGCATGGCAACCTCAGCTCTCATATGCATGCAACTCTGATTTGCCATTCTCGTCAACCTAAAAAGAAACTCCATGCAAAGCCTCATTTATACATACCTCTGTGCATCAGTCTCTGAACTGCATGTGTATTCCGGGGGGTAGTAGGGAGGTGGAGGTACTGGAGGGACAAACTCCTCGAAGTCCAGGATATTGTGCAGGAAGGTCTCGTGGGGTGAGATACACTCAAGATTGACAGAGGTCGATCTCTGTGGCACAAGCTGATGAGGCAGGAAGAGAAATGGATCATCTCACCCACACCTTCCCACCAAAGAAGCAAGAACATGAGGGTAAGCTTCTGAAAGCCCACCAAGGAAGGTTACCAATAGGAGTGACGTATACTCTTGTGGCAAGGTGTCACATGCAGGGTAGATGATCAAAGGAACAAGTCTGCTTGACCAGGAGTGGTAACTTAAGTAGGCATTGTTTTAGGATGCAGGTTTGGTAGAGAACTAGAAGAACAAGCATGCTAAGCAAGAGTGGAGACAAGGAGTATTGTGGTTATGGGAGGCAGGTCCGGTGTAGAATGATAGGAGGAGGTGTGCTTGAACCACACTGGGGACAGTGAGTAGAGGTGGTTATACAGGACAGGTGAGGTGAAGGGCCATAGGAAGAAGAGTTCTTGAATAGGAGTGGACACAGTGAGTAGAAGTGATAATAGCATGCAGGTGCGATGGAGGACCATAGGAAGTAGGATGCTGGACCAGTAGTAGAGTCAGTGAGTAGAAGTGGTTAAAAGAATCAGGTGCGGTGGAGGACCATAGGAGCAAGAGTGATTAAACACAAGTGGAGACAGTAAGTAGAAATAGTTGTATAAAGCAGGTGTGGTGAAGGGAAAGAGCAGCCATGAGCAGACATAAATGTTCTGAGAGGAAACATGCTTTGTGACAAGAAGCTGAGAAGTAGTGATTTGATGCAGGTCAGTTAAGTGGTAAGACAATGTTTCAGGAGAAGTGGTGAGCAGAAAACTGCTGAGCAAAAGTGTTGGTGGATTAGACCCAGTGACAAATATTGCCCTGCAGTAGTGAGTGAAACAGTCATCAGTGGTGGAAATGAGGGGTGAGGGGTTAGGGGATGGGGGAGTAGGAAGGCATGAGGAGTAGAGTGGTGAGCAGGGGTGTTCAGCAGGCATGGTGGTTAAGGTGAAGAGCGGGATTAACAGGTTATTGAGCAACTGTGGGATGCCTGGTTGTTGAGCAGTGACCATGAGCACAGCGGTAAGTGGCAAACACTTACAACATGAATGATATCCAGAGAGAAGATCTGGATGCAGCAGATGACAGCCGACAAGGTGCAGATGATGGTGGAGAGTATGGTGAGACCACAAACACTGAACAGGAGGTCCTAGACACCGGGAGAGAGGTGAACACAGCACAGTGTGAATACAGAGAGCGAGGTGAACACAGCACCGTGTGAATACAAAGAGAGACAGGTGAACACAGCACAGAGTGAATTACAGAGAGCGATGTGGACACAGCACAGTGTGAATACAAAGAGAGACAGGTGAACACAGCACAGTGTGAATACAGAGAGCGAGGTGAACACAGCACAGTGTGAATACAGAGAGCGATGTGGACAGCACAGTGTGAATACAAAGAGAGACAGGTGGACACAGCACAGTGTGAATACAAAGAGAGACAGGTGGACACAGCACAGTGTGAATACAAAGAGAGACAGGTGGACACAGCACAGTGTGAATACAAAGAGAGACAGGTGAACACAGCACAGTGTGAGTACACAGACCAAGGTGAACATAGCACAGTCTGAGTACACAGCCCAAGGTGAAAACAGCACAGTCTGAGTACACACACCAAGGTGAACACAGCACAGTCTGAGTACACACACCAAGGTGAACATAGCACAGTCTGAGTACACACACCAAGGTGAACATAGCATAGTGTGAGTATACACACCAAGGTGAACACAGCACAGTCTGAGTACACACACACCAAGGTGAACACAGCACAGTCAGAGTACACACACCAAGGTGAACATAGTATAGTGTAAGTATACACACCAAGGTGAACACAGCACAGTGTGAGTACACACCAAGGTGAACACAGCACAGTCTGAATACACAGACCAAGGTGAACATAGCACAGTCGGAATACACAGACCAAGGTGAACATAGCACAGTCTGAGTACACAGACAAAGGTGAACACAGCACAGTCTGAGTACACACACCAAGGTGAACACAGCACAGTCTGAGTACACACACCAAGGTGAACATAGCACAGTGTGAGTATACACACCAAGGTGAACACAGCACAGTGTGAGTACACACCAAGGTGAACACAGCACAGTGTGAGTACACAGACCAAGGTGAACATACCACAGTGTGAGTACACAGACCAATGTGAAGACAGCCCAGTGTGAGTACACAAACCAAGGTGAACATAACAGTGTGAGTACACAAAGCAAGATGAAGACAGCATAGTGTCAGTACACGTGAACACAGCACATTGTGGGTACACAAAGGCAGGCGAACACAGCATACTGTGAGCAGTGACAGCAAGGTGAACACAGCACATGTGAATGCCAACAACAACATCAGTATTACACAGTACAAGTAGAGCAAGGAGAAGTGAATTCATCACAATGTCAGCAATACGGGCACAGTGAACACTGCACTGAGTGAGGACTGATTGCATGGTGAACACAACAAAATGTGAACCCTGACTGCTAGGTGAACACAGCACTGTGCGAGTACTGGCAGCGAGGTGAAGAGAGAAAAGGGCAAGTACACAAAGAACAGAGTAACAACAGAATGCAAGGTGGGCAGAGGACCTTGTAAACACAGTACAATGAGTACAAAGAGCAATGTGTGCACAGCACAGAGTAACAATAGCGAGTAACCGGAATACAGATAGGAACATGAACACAGCAAGTCGAGAGTAGTAAAAGCCGTCAAAGCTAAAATGAGGGACCACTGAGACGAGTGACCTTTTGCAATCAAGACATGAGGTATTAGATAATGGCATGGAAGAGTACGGAGGTGCATTTCATTTGTGGATTTATTTTGCAAGCTGACTGAATATTGAGTCTCAGAGGGGGAATATGGCCCAAGGGCGGGGTGAATAATCACAATGGTCATAACCTACTGACAACTGTCTGGTGACCAGGAGGTTTCTGTCATTTAAATATTTAACGCATGACTTGAAAAAGTATATTGTACAAACAATTCACATACACAGAAAAATGACTTTGTAGTCCTTTATACTAAGAGGCCTTTGTTAGTTTGCTATATAACACATGATCAAGTTAGAGATTTCAGGCTGTCAATTGGGTTGATTTAAAAGACTCTGCTCATTTTTGGCGTCCGACCCAGGAAAGGTGCTAAGAGCAGGGTGTCTGTCAATAAATAACTCAGTCCTGATTCACAAGAGTTTTCCTCTGAGTAGCTGTGGCTCACTCTATCCTACTTAACAGGAATTTTCAAGGACCAAGGCCAAGAATATCCTTGTAGCACTGGGTTTTACCAAAATGTATAACACTTAACGTTGTGAATGTCATCCTCACTGTCATTGCAGTGGCGAATCCTTAGACATACTCAAATAAAAAACTGAATGAAGTGAAATACAAAGCCTAGGCCACGTTAGTAAGTTTTATCTAGCTTCATTTGAAATAGGAACTTGATTCTGTTTTTTGTTCAAATTCGAAATTCATTCCGATTTATCATGCCGGTGGTACCCATGTATCATTCAAAGCAACATGTACTGCATGTTTTATAGCATGGTGGATTTGTATATCTACATTATTTTCATATGTCTAATGGTAGCCTGCAAAATCCAAACTTTTGAATTCTCTTTTCAAAATCTGTTTAGCTATTGATTCTAAGTATTGTGTCAGTAGTAGAGAGAACAAGAGACACAACAAGGAAATACCATATTCAACAAAAACAAGACAAAATTAATGATTGAATGTAAAGAATGACAGAATGAATCCAAAAAATGACTACCCTAGAAATTAGAATGCAGGATAATAGCTCAGGAATGACAGAAGGGGTTTGTAGACCAAGAATTTCAGAGCACTCAAATATCTAAAGGAGGGTCAGACGTGGACCCCAGCAGTGACAATGGCACAGGCACAGACCAAGGGACATCTCAGTACAGCGAATACAAGGGATGGGGATATCCTTGAAAAGAGAAAACAAAGAAATATGCAAAGACAGAAAGAAATATCACCATAGAGAGAAAACAGGAATGTTCCAACAGGCTGATTTTCCTAAATTACAGAATTGGGCAGTGACCTATGGTATAGATCAGGAGACTATTCCCAGGCCAGAAACCAGGATAACATCACAGGATAGAAAAAACCTGCATAGTCCGGTATATTCAGCAAAGAGAAATGTCACAACATTTATGGCTATTTGTAAAGGTGCTACTTTACCACCACCAATGTTTGGTGTCCTTCGCCGCCATTGCCCACTTCCCTGGGCAAGAACTCACCTTTAGGGTGCCACGGATGGCCTTGCACTCGGGGTTTGGGTACATAGTGATCATTTCCTCGTCTTTCTTGCACACCGTGGGCTGAGCCTGCTCAGTCTGAGCCTGGCAGCACACACACCAGTCCTTCTCCTCGTGGTGGGATGGAGTGGAAAGAAGAGACAAAATTAAACAAGGAGGCAGGGGCTCTTAAATGCAAGAAATACCAGCTTTACTACAGTGTGATCCTCACATTAAGATGGATAACATTTTTAAAAAGCAGCCTTTCAGCCTACCCAGATCTGGTTATTTGAAGACTGCATTAGGGTATATCTAAGCCAAAATATTGACGGATTACTTAAAGAAGATATAGAAATTTCACCAAGCTACGTGTATGTAGAGCTAGGTATAGAACATTTGTACAAACTTAACTTTTGATAGTTTGTCTTTCGATAGTCTTATAATAATATTGTAACCCATTGATATTCTGGCTTCGATATTACCAGCCTGATTGTTTTTGACGTACCCATAAACTCATTTGCTCACAGTCTACCACCAACTTGTAATTTAACACACCAAACAGTATTACATTGCATTCTACTGCCTATGAAACTACAAGCTTCATTTAGAGAGTGACCAGATTCCAATTATCTCAGAAGATGTCATGGCCCACCTATTTACTTTTATATATTAGTGAGAAACGGCACTGTGACAGTATTGTTTTCTTAGATTAATTTTAAGCATTGGGGTGCGTTGATCAACTGAGTACTGAACCCAACTAAACAGTGCACAATGAACATGTATGAAAATCATTTGTAAATAATCAAAGACGTAGACAATTTGCTTATTTGCTGGTCTCTGGTGGATCTTACTATTCTATGACTTAACAAGACCAGTTCTAGTGATACCTGTCAGTGTTTTAAGACAATTGTGCTTTGAGAAAGGCACATCAAATGAAAGAAGACTACGTGAGCTGATTATCAAAACATGACAGAAATGGACTAGATTTGAAGATTCACATATTCTCACTCTAAAATTGCTAATGTTGGTGGCTTCCGGTGAAAAAATATGCAAGGTTCACAGGACACTTGCAAATCATACAAATCAACTTACAGATGTTGAATACTAAATAAAATGAAAAACACTGTAATATTCAAGTAATCTTTACTGTACTAACTCGAACAATAAAGGAAATCTAAAATGACACCTTCTTAGCCTTTAATGTATGTATAACCCGTCAGACTAAAGCTAGGAATTCTGAGGCCACCTTGGTTCTCACATCATATATGCTAACATTTGCCCAGCTTCAAGACTTTTACCCAAGTTTTGGAAAGCTATGTTGCATGTCACTGGAGCAGTGACGGCCTGTGAAATAGTGGGGATATGTGTAGTTGTGGCTGAGAAGTTAACTGAAGAACCTGGTGACCTATGTTCTAATCCTGAATCACCAGTGCGAGAAATGGTACGATCCCAAGCAGATGATTTCATCTTTTTTGCCTAAGTTTCTTGTGCAGGAGGAAGCTACCAGGGGCCTGAAAAGCGTTGAAAAGAAAATGTGATAATTTGTTCTTAAAGCTATATCGATCCATTTGTTTAGAGAAAAACATATATTTTTCATCCCTCAACATTTATAAAGCGAATGTACTTTATCATTTGGATGTTAGAAAGCATTTTATACTGCACTTGTGAGAGATTTTTCTTTGGATTACGAATCATTTCATCTTCATGTGACTCAGTTGCTTCTCTACCAAAGGTGGGAGCACTTAGAAACAGCCTACTGTATTGACCACTGTATTGAGTGATTCAAACAATGTCATAGCCAATAGTTTCAGCTTATGTATAGTGAAAATACGTTCTCTTGTTTCACAAGTACACATGGAGAAACACGGTATGGCCAACAGAAGCAAAAACTTCCCGACAAACTCAGCCGGCACAATATGAGCACAAGTTGTGCGTGCTACTTTATTTAGTCGTACACCCGAATGCATCATATGCTGTAATGTAGAGACTGGCTTTCAGGTTAATAATGCTCCTATATGAATCCTTTGTTTACCAATGTTGTGATCTCTGTGCACTACTCTCTTGTTCAAACTTATTCCATAGGTTACAAGTTAGAAAGCTACAAGGCTATGTTTTAGCATAGTGACAAAGTTTGCTAGAAATACTACATTCTTCCGACATCTACATTCCTGATAAACCCCTTCTTCACCCCTCATACCAGCACTCTGTGTAGTGAGCCACATTATGTGCCAGGAAATCTCAGGCTCACAATGCCTCATCTCGTGTGTAAAGTGTGGCCCTGGGTATAGAAGCACGGTGAGGGGTCCCTTGGATGT
Organism: Pleurodeles waltl; assembly: GCF_031143425.1. NCBI lineage: Eukaryota > Metazoa > Chordata > Amphibia > Caudata > Salamandridae > Pleurodeles > Pleurodeles waltl. The sequence goes on from NC_090451.1 coordinate 663,185,339, forward strand.
ACCCAAACAGAAACACAAACCTGTAGGAAGGCATCGGTGTATATCCGACTGTACTGAGTGTAGGAACTCTTCACCCTTTGGCACAGGTCAAACGATCTCACCAGCTGGGCATTCTGGCAAGACAGGATGGATCCAGCCAGGCTTAACATCACGCAGAGGGCAGAGAGCAGGGTGAAGAATGTTATCTGTGAGAGAGAGCGAGAGAGACCTACTCACTACTGGGTTGTCCGCAAGATCAAGGTTGTCCTCACTGCTCAATGGGATGGGCAAATAACCCTTTCTCGTGTAACACACAGAAGCTCTGTAATATTTCTGTCAAGTCCAGATGCATAGTTTCTTAAGTCAGGCTTATTAGGAGGAAACGATTACTCTGTAATAATCAAAGACAGGCTGCGTCTGACTTCATAATACCCCAAGCTGTTTACGGTGTAAAACCAATGCCTTCAAACCAAGAGCATTGGTCACTTCAACATCCAATAACATGAATATCAACTCTGTCCCGAAACTACAGCCAGCAAAAAAATGCTTTTTGTAGCGCTAAATTAATGTGTTTCATGACAGAAACAGAGTTCGCCCAAAAGCCTTCTCCACATACTTAGCAGCAGAGGCTGCGTTCTGAAAGTGTGCCACACTGAACAGAATTGACAATTCCTTCCAATAGATAGAAATCCTTAGATTACAAGCTGCATATTGTCGTACTTTGTGCCCAAGACTGATGCTATACTTAGCTCACGAAAAGACACTGGAGATCACTTGCACCAGGGCGCGTATGTACCCAAATGTTGAAGAATGAGGAGATGGTGACCATCTTACATGCTCCTCAACTAGGCATCATTCGTGTACAAATGTGACACAGGCAGCATAATGTATGCTACTGAAAAGTAGAGAAAGACTGAACTACGCAAACATGCAACAATTGACGGATCACTATTGGCACAAACAATCCAGGGCATGTAGGTTTTTTGTGGCTGTTGATGCACTTCATATTGTCCTCTATGGTCACAGAGTGTTACTTGCTTAAACACGCCAAAGATGGCAGGTCCCCATGAGGGTTGTCGTGCCTCGGTACACAATTCATACATTGACTTACCATGAGTGTGAAAGGACGCTTCCAGGACACAACTCCGATCAGTCCAGATAGCGCCAACTGTAGGTAGAGCAAGAACAGGTATCATGGCATGGAACAAAGAGAGTCCTGGACGGGGTGGAGACTTTCAGACAAAGGCGTACAAGACCAAATCATGAAAATTATAGGAACATAATTATTAATGACATTTAAGGACTCACAGACACTTAATTGTGGTCCACGGGGTTTAACTTAACAATCTCTCAGTAAGTTGCATGTCTTAGGTACTTGTTTATTTTTCATTTTAACTCCTTTCCCAGAGGCTGAAATATTCTTCTGCAAGTAAGTACTTATTTAAGTCACCTTCAAATATCTCGGTTTCCAACAATCATCACCAGGCACTTTAATTAAGAATCTATTTTCTATTTAAGAAGGTTGGTCTCAATCACACCTCCCAGAACTTGACAGTACAAAATAGCAGCCAACTGAACACCCACTCATAAGCTCGGGATACAAATCCTGGAGGACCCCGGGCTTCCTCTTGGCCATTCTCCATTGTCCACCCAAGTTAGGACAATTTAGCAGCTGGAACCACTCTTTTCTGTTAAACATTATCTTTTCAGGACTCTGGCACTGAGATGTCTATATTGAATGGATTTTTTGGGTACAAAACAACGTTAACAGCTTGAACAAATGCCCTATTGTAACAGATTTGTGAAGACAACTCAGAGGAATATGAAAGTTATGATTTTGTGCACTAAAATGAGTGTTTTGCTCTGCTATTAGCTGTACATCTCCCGGGCATTTTCAATCCACGTCCTTAGGCAGGAATATTCCTTATCTGGACGTTTTCCTAGGAATGAAGAACGTAGATGCAGTAACACTCGCATAGTATCCAAAGTCAGCATGGCGATACTGTGGAGGGGGATTCCCACAGGAGGGTCTTCAAGAGCTGTGCATAAAGTACAAAGTTGGAAAATTAAGTGTATCAAGTTAGGAAGAATACTTGTCAGATGCAATGTAGCAGTGTGTGGAATTTGCTTTTGCATAATTACATGAAATTATGGAAAAAATAAACACTCTTTTGCAAAATGCAAACATTGAGTGTTATATTTTAATGCAAAATGCATCCTAACATCCATTTTGAACACAGGAACTCCTTTTACACTTAAGAAAAAGTGCAGAAACTACAAGTGCCACAAACAGCATGTTGCTTGCATTGTGTGTATTTGCTTTGTTCCCATATACTTACACAAAATCTTTGCTGTGAACAGTGCTTACTTGCATGACGTGACATAAAATCATCATTTTGGGAAGTTTGTTTAACATGCCTAACTCAAAATTATGAAAGGTTATGCCTGCGTAATGGAAAATTTGCCTGGGCCTAATGCGAAGTCATGGCCAGGGATTGAAAGTCACTGGAGTGATCATCAAAGGCACATCAAACAATGCAGGCTCAATACCAATCCACGGCTGAGTGAAACAGCACCATAAGTATGAACCTATTGTGGGCATGTTTCCCATCCTGGTTCAAGGCACCCTCAAGTCCAAACCATGAATCATTAGAATAAAGTTTTAGAAGTAGTGTTTGCAAATGAGACATGGACAGGCATGCTGCTCACCTTCAGCAAAGGAGAGATGTTATCTTTGATTCAATTTGGACTCATGTCCACTGCTTCATTTGCGCATGTGGATAGAGGGGAGGGGCGCTGGCTCTCAAATCTGGGAATCAGGACTCATACTTTGATGTCGAGCAAGAGAGAGGCAGAAAAGGGAGAAACGATGAAAGCAGGGATTAAAAATTACCTGCAAGACTGACAAAAGGGATAGGGAATGGAGGGCTGTGGAAGAAAGAGGCAAGAGTTTGAATCAAGACTCGGCAGCCTGGCTCATAAGAAAACTTTAGGTCGCTGCAGTTATGTTTTCACTAACTAAATGCACGTCTAAGATTATAGCATATTCAAGATAGCACAAACTGCACCTTTAGGACAAAGCACATTCACCCTGGTGCAGAAACCATCCGTAGGTATAGTTGATCCCAAGAAATATCAGCCTACATCTAATGTGCCATGGTTGTTAAAACATCTGAGAGGTTGCCTGGCAGATTCTTCCAGGGGTGCTGCCAGAACCAAGGCCTTGTAAGAAACAACCTTTTGTTTTCTGGAAGGTCCTCACTGCAGGAGTGATGCTGATCATATGAAATTGAGGGAGAGTGCCATACCAGCAATGATTTTCAACCAGCTGCAGTTTACAATTATTGCTGTTTCTTTTAGAGGGACGTTGCTCTACAACCGCATTATCACTACCCACATTACCACCACCACCAAGTTCTGTTTGCAGGCACTGGTGGGCTTTCGCCAAAACGCATCAAGTGCTCCATGTCCAGCCTCAGTTTGTCTCATGGGCAGCACTGACTCAGAAAAGATGGTATCCCTATGTTTCTCTGGTAATGCTTAGGGGACAGTGTGACAATTATTACTTGTCCTTGACAAAGGGTGTGCCTCTTGACAGTCCCTCGGTGATCACTCAGTCCTCTAAACACAGCAGCACAGCCCCACCATGCATGTCAGAGGAAGGGCTGGGAATAGTCTCTTGATTCATCACTCAGCCCACCGGAATCTACATGACATCAAAGTGCATTAATCATCCCCAACTCAACTTCTTCTGCTATTACTCATTGATTTTAAGCTTGCCTTTAACTATGTACAGCACACCACTGTGTTTTGGCTAGATTTCTGCTGTAGAAATACCATATACCAGGGGTCACCAACCTTTTTCTGTAACAAAAGCTACTTATGTTCAATGAAAATCACACCAAGCTACTAGATATTAGTCTGGTAATAGTGACCAAGTCACACAAGTTTACACTAAGGACCGCCCTATGCAAGATTGCCAACAGTGATCACCTCAGTGCATCAGGCGGGATTGTCAGCAATCTGAAATGTGAAAAAGGTTTTATCAATTTGGAATGCCCCTGTAGGGTTAATGCATGACAGCTGTAGTTGCAATGCCCATGCTTCAACGTAAAAAGTCAAGCAATAAATCTCCATAACACCTCATGATTTATCACTCAAATAGCATTAAATAGATTTTGGAAATCCAGCCATTTGGTTCCAAATATCAACTAAGCTTGTAAGGCCTGGAATTACATTTACTTGTGTCTCAAATAAATGTTTTTCAATTTTTAGCTGTATGTACTATTGCAACATAGCAAAAGCTTCTAATTTAGAAGGATGGGGTGCACAAAGGAGAGCTACTTACAGGTAGCTCGAAAGCTACCAGTAGCTCACGTGTGACTCGCTGGAGAAGCCTGCTGTATACGTGCGTGCATACCAATCTCCTCAGTTGAGGCAGTGCAGGTCTGGAGAATGGGTGGGCATTGCACAAAGCTGGAAAGAGAGCCCCTATTTCTTTATAACCCTGTTTTACAAGTACTCTGTATATGTACGTGTGCTAGTATAGCAGGAAGACAGAAGAATGGCAACCTTTGAGCACTGCATAGCACTGCATAGCAGGACGCAGCAGCCAGAAAAGAGTGCTGAACATGTCCAGCCATTATCCCAGCACCGTTGGGTGGCAGGTCCCAACTGGAGCAGAACAAGGACTTCAGCAAAGGACCAGACATGGTGGGGTTGCAGTAAAGTTCCACAAGTTGGCTGCTTATAAGCAGGAGGAAGAGACTGGAGGTGATGGGAGGTAGGCAGCAAGGTGTTTGACATGTTCCTCCCTCTACTTTCACCTGGCACTCTGCTGAAATCGAGGCTGCTCACCGTGTGCTCCAAAACAACCCCCCTTGAGTTGAGCACCAGTGTGTAAGCAAGACTGGGGGAGAGTGGGACAGGTTCTAAACACAATGGAGGATGTGACCAGAACGTGATGTTGGCAAGGAGAAGAAGAAAGAAGGAAGTCAAACCACCACAGGAATGGAGAATAATGGAAGACAGGCAAGTAGGATAAAGCAACAATGGCTTCCAAGCCAGCAAGATTCATCCATCTGAGCACTATTTTGTGCTCTCAGGGGCATTTTAAGATTAACTGAGCAATTCATGCTCAACACATAAAAGCTTTTTTTCAGATAAATCCAAAATAGATGTTTATTTTATTCAGCATTTGATCATATGCAAATGAAAATAAATTATTTTCATTTACCAAGAATTACTGTCACAGCCAACAGGTTTTCGCAGTCTTCATTGTTTCCTCAGGGTTCAGGTAAAGATACCTTGAGTTGCGGTTTATTGGTTCACTCTATTGCCTCTTGTATCTACCGATCTTACATACATTTCATGTGTGTGCCCAGAATCTGGCTTACGTATCTTCATATAAGATAACTCGCCTTCAATGTTGTTTGCAAGTTCACACTCTGCTGTCTACCAATATTGCTCAGAGCACCACTTCCGGCCAAAGTCTTCAAAAACAAAAGAACAACTAGTTTGTGATCAACTGCGGCACCGCGGCATTATATCTTCCTCTCTATAATACACCCTCTTTCCCTCAAACCCTACCTTTTTCTCTAGTTGGCACGCTTTCCTCTAATATACCCTCTTTCAATATGCACTGAGGTCTCCAGACATAGTCACATTATATATAACATCATGTACTCTCTGAGCACTTTTCTAGAGAGCTATTGTCCCTGTTCTATCCACACACAGCTCTCTTGTTTATTCCATAAAAAAACTTACCACTACCAACTGAGGCCCAAACATGCTTTTCTGGAACAGACAGACCCAAAACAAAATTACGGATGATCCATGCTACTAAGCGGCTCATCCAAGGCAGGCCCATGGGTGTTAGATCTCCCCACGCCTATAATATGGGAGTGACATAAGGTGTCCATCATTTGGCCAGCATGAATTAAGCATTGCCAAAGAAAAAAGAACTGGCTTTTGTATAATGTACACACACACATAAAACACACATGTAGGTATGCAAACATAAAAGTACCCATGTACGCATACTGAAAGACCCACGGGAATAGATATAAACTGATCGACATACTGGCTTCTATGTATGCCTGACAAACAAGTTTATAGGCACCCATGTACACATGTCAACAAACATACAGGAACCCAAGTGCATGAAACAAAGGATATACAAGCATCCATGCGCAAGGACAAAGACATACAAGTAGCCATGCACAAACCAACTAACGTTCAAATGGCCATGCACACAGACCAAGTGAAACTTTTCTGGCAGAGTAACTATTTGCCTGATTTAGAGTTTGGGAGAGGGGGCTACTCCGCCGTATTACAATCCTTTTATAGACTATGGGGATCGTAACACGACAGATAGGATATCCGTCACGTTTGTGATGGAGTAGCCCGTCCGCCAAACTCTAAATCAGGGACTTTTTATCATTCAGCCAGGGGCTTTCAACTGAAGATGGAGAGAGTGGAGCCTCACTGCCCATTCCATACTCGCCTTTCCTTGGAGAAATCATTTTTTACTGGCGGCCAACTGACATACAGGGCCCGATGCGCAGGAAGCAATATGCAAACAGCCATCCAGGACAACACTCACAACAGCATAAAAAGTAATGTAAATCAGTAGTACAGGCACTGGTTTGGAAAGATTGACAAGAATGTGGATGGACAGACTGAGAGATGGGCCCTTGACTGGTAACAGAACTAGAGAGATACATTTGGACACATATATCATATGCAGATTAACACACCCACAGACTCCAATGCTCACAGACTAACAGGTATATACGGGTATATATGGTCCTATGCAAATAGGCCAAAACAAAGGCACCCATGCTAACAGACGTGAGCACATAAGCATCATTCTACACAATCATTCTACACAATACAAAACACATACTAGAGCACATACAGAATTAGGTAACTATGCACATACAGGCAACATGCAAGCAAGCAAGCTCATACATGGCACATAGAAAAGACAAGAATGCAAGCCTTGTGTGCTCTTATTCCTCAACTACTCAGCAACTGCATCAAATTCTAGACAAAGAAAGCAGCGGAGTGCGAATCCTGAACATATCATAGGCCTCGCTTTGGAGAGTCATTGTTAATAGATAATGGATGCTTTAGACTCCTTGTCTATTCAGTCCTAACCCTTTCTGAAGGGTTCACTCAGAAGTGACAGTGGAGCAATCCATAGGCATGCACGGGATACAGGTTGTCATAGAAGTTGACATATTTAATCCCCACAGAAAAGACGGTGTAGCATTACCAAGTTGTGCACTTGAGAAACACAGCCATGGCCATTCATATTTAGAGTCTCCATTGAACCAAAAATGGACATCCTTCTGGCTTGTAATGCATATAGGCAGCCATGGTAAACGGCCTGAGGAGTCCACCGAGAAGTGGCAAAGCAATCCAGAGGCAACACTGGATCCACGCAGCCATTACATATAATTTCTAATGTCCACCCAGGAGTAAGATGGGAGCACTGACTGGCATGCACTGACTCTAGACAGCTCTTGAGAATGAATCAGAGAGTACATCCGGGAGCGACAGAAAGGGTACCCGCAGGCATGAATGGGAGAAGGAAAAACAAAGTAGAATCTCTACAGGGACTTCTGAAGACAGAAGATCCTTCAACTTTGAGATTAGGTAATGAACTTGCTGCACCTACATTTAAAAAAGTGCTTGTTGTTCCCTTGAATCTTGAATGGCAAGATGATTTTAAAAAGCCTCAATGATTGGATCACTAAAAGTGCTGTTGTCACCTTTCCTGGCTGGTCAGCTACATGGAATTAGAATAACTGATCAAGCATTCAGATCTAATTTTATTGTCCGCAAAATATGTTCAGCTCTGAACGGTCTCATTCTGGGCAGAATTTGCTGAATTAAAGACAGCCTACTGCATAAAAACTTTAGGAACTTTTCATAAAACTGTGATTTCCATCATACTATTCTTAACTCAACAAAATTTCACTTTGAGGATATACAATTTCATGGTACATGGATGTAAAATTAAGAAAAGTAAATCTATACTTGCATACATATAGTTACCTTCACAATATTGTGGGAGTCAATATATTGGCCACAATATTTTGGTATGTCTATGTCTCTGCTCTCAATATTGTGCAAAACAACCCTCCAAATGTTGTCCTCTCCAACTTTTCACGTGTACACACAGGGCTTAATAGATGGTTTAAGAGAACTGGGGAACTCTCCACTGGTTCAGATGTGTTAATGAAACCCAGATGATCATAAGCTATGCATCTCTCTGGTATAATCTGTCAGCAAACAGAGCTGTGGATAAGCAAGTTATAAGTAACAATTTTGCATGGTCTTGTGCAGTGAATTATGATGGGAATGCAGGGCACTCTGACAATTACGTTGCGTTAGAATCGAGCAGGGGTTTTGAAAACCATCTAAACTTAGTTAAACCACAAAAATCTAAGGTTCTGTTCTTCAGCGACTTTTACTGCAACATGATTCTAATGATACAGCTTCTACTTTTTTCCATTTTGTGATGCAATGCAGGAGAGCAAAACAAGATTTTGGTAATTGTGTCCATCTTTTTGTGTCTTGAGACGGTCTTGATTTCAATCAATTTTTGTAGCAGACAGGGATCTGAACGAAGCCTGCAGCATTTTTATCCGGTAAATAATTTACAGAATCTATTTTGCTGTATACAGGAACTTGGAATTTAATATATGAATGAAGGAGATATGAAAAATAAAGTTTGCCACCTTTTTATACTTACAGACTCTGATTGCACTGTATCATGCATACTGTGATGTTACTAATGACTGTCAACTCTTAATGAGATGCCTTATGTGACTTTGTGGCTAGGATTACTTTCAATGATTTGTAGGTTTTACATTTGATTATTGACACATCAGAAATTTCTATTATTTACAAGGCACTTTGACTAATTCTTTCTACTATTTGCTTTTTCTTGAAAAACACTTGCTGGCATTAATCCTATAATTATGGTCCTTTTACTTATTAGGATGGAAATGACCTCTACACTAAAGCAGGGGCCTGGACACTGATCTAGTGGGGTCAAGTGTTAGGCTCTACTGTAAAAGAGAACTGAATAAAATGATTGAGGGGGGGCTAAAGGCAGTACGAGTGATAAAGACTGTATTGCAAGAAGAGACTAACACACTGATCAATGGGGTCTACCATAAAATAAAATAAAAAAAATCAAGGCCACTTTATATAGCGACAACTTCAAATACTGAAGAAAGTACCAGAAAGCAACACTGTTGCCCTGAATTACTTTGCCATTTGTTTGGAATTATTACTTTTAGGGGAGAAACTCTGCTCTGGGAACTTGGGCAATCAAGAAGGAAACGGACAGAGCATATTGCTTGAAAGTTCTGCAAGTGTTGACCACTTTTTGAAAAGTCAAAAATCAGCCAAAACCTGTAGATAGACAACAGTGTTTTCAGAGATATGGTAAGAAGTGTGGGTCAACATGGCAACAAACACTCCAGCCAACGAGAGGGAATTACTAAAACGAGTAATCTTGGATAAGGAGACACAACTTCTAGAAACACACAGGCTGCAGATAGCTCAAAGTCACACAAGACATCTGTTTGGACATGCCACATTGGTGTCCACAAATAGGACACAAAAGGGAAAGTGTTAAAAAACATACATTCAATGTCTGCATTAATCCCAGCCAATGTTAGTTTCTCAGGCTACTTTTCAGACCAATATTTATCTCAACTGTGCTACTTCAGATAGGTTTCAAGCTCGCTGGGACCTACAATTCAAGCTGCATCCCACTGTTGACATTCAACCAGGCTGAATACATTCTGTGGTTGCTTGTGATGGCTTTCAGAGGAGGCATGGTGTAGGAGTTTTGTTTGGACCATTCCTGATTTGATGAACTTTAATCCAAGTCTGTAATGGCACTGTCAAGCCTAAGTGATGCAAACCACAGTGAATAACGCAGGCTGAGATTAATTCAAGCACCACACTCATCACTTTGTGTGCTGTATAAAAGATTAACAAAGATATATATATATATATATATATATATATATATATATATATATATATATATATATATATAATTACTGGAAAAAACACAAAGGTTCCAGGGGTGATATAGTTAGGGTCACGTTTAACCCATACAAAACCATATAAATTCAGCAGTTATAGTTATGTTAAGAAACTATAACTGGTGGCCTAAAGTTATTTATCGGCACGAGTTATAGGTTCTTCAGATACGTTATATTATAACTAACTGCTGAACTTCTATGGTTTTGTGTGGGTACAAAGTGAACCTAACTATAACATTCCAGTAAATATATATATATATATATATATATATATATATATATATATATATATATTCTGTGAATTACTATTGTTTTTTAATGTAAAGTAATACATTCCTTGCCCCACGATCAACCACCCGGATCCACCCAACCCCACACCGTGCATGGCCTTTCGCTGTGCTAAGCAGGGACATGGTGTCAGAGTTTGGATCTGTGGATTCATCACAGATTTACACTTGGGATTGTGCTGTGCGCTGCGGTGGATCCATAGATAGGACAATTTTAAAAATTGGGCATTTTTTTGGCCATAAGGGGTCCCTCAAAGAATCCTCCATGTGTCCTATCGGGTCAGGATACTCTATCCTAACCCCGTGTGTGTGTTTTTATTTATCATTTATTTTTTTCTCCCCAGGGGCCATGCCAAGAAATAAAATGGCGGCCCCCAACTTTCCTTTTAGGTTGCAGCCAGCCAATCAGGGCCTCCGTGCTTTCACCAGGATCCACAGGTACCCTGCGCGTCCGCGAAGGATCCGCATCCTTAGATATCTAGATTTTTATTTTTTTTACTAATTCCAAAACTATTGAACAAATTTACACCAAATAACAAAGAGTTATTTCTGGACCAAGAGATCTAGTTTTCTGCCAAAGTTGGTGTCAATCCGTTCAGCGGTTCGGCCTGTAGTTGTGTTCAAAAAATGAAAAATATCCATAGACAGTGCATGGGGAAAAAGTATTTTATATATATATACGTGTGTGTGTGCATGTGTGTTCTGGACACTGTATACAGACTACAGACTAGGGCAAACAATTAAAGCCAGCCCCACCAAAGAAAGTGATTACACATAGATCATGTTCACCTTTTGCAAGAGGTCTAAACATTTATTAAATAACAGTGTTATTAAGGATTCCCTGTGGGAAAAAGGAGCCACAGCCTTTTTTCAAAATAGTTTCTCCACTTGCAAAATGGTGAAACCCTGTGCCTCTATCTAGTCTAGGTTCACTGGACAGAAGCATCAGAAGTTGACAACACCATACTACTACACATTGATGGAGTTTTCATAATAGCAATAGACCTGAACAATTTCTACTAACATATACACATGCCAAACAAGAAAAAAAATGATTATAATTAACTATGGGTAAAGAGTAAATACAAATGAATTCATTAAAAGATCTAGCCCTAAAGCCCTGACTCTACTTGTAAAATTATCCCAGACGGATAACAAAAACTGTACCAGTGGCTGCAGCTTATCTGGGGAGAGAAAGAATAGAAACAAATTCTTTATTATTTGTTGTTGAAACTTCATGGTAGCATTATAGAAGGAAACTGATCCACTCGGGTGCATGTGCTTGAAAAGTGAATGTGCCTACACCCTTCTAAGGCACCAAGGCCCAATGCCCAAACTTTGGAGAGGTAGTCACAGGAGCTCAAGATGTGTTGTCTACTCCTGGATTCACAAACCCAGGTGAGAATAATAAGTGTGATGATCGCACTCTTTCAACAGATACCACATGCAAGACTGAATATGAGGCTAATTCAAGAATGGATCACAAAATCAAGGGTTGCAGGATCTACAAAATAATAGGAAAGTTGTGTAAGTTATGTAATAGCAGAACTATCGATCTAAATAAACAAAGGGTTTTCAGAAGAGTTACTCTAGACATAACCATTCTAGCAGACACGATCCTCAGAAGATGATCTTTTCATTTTGCAGACCTAAAGGGGAAGTGAAGCAAGCAAAATAAACCATAATTTGAAAGTTTCAGTGTTACAGGCTGTATGCCCGGTAATCGAGGCACCTGTAACAAACACAGAAGGTCAGGTCAGAACAGACATCAGCACAACAAATTGCATTTTGAACAACGAAAAACAAACTCTGTAGTAGTTAAGCAAAGATTAGACACTTTGAAATAGGGCCATGTGCAGTAAACCCTTGCTTGTAGCACATTCTGTAAACAGACAACAAAGTAGCCAACTTATGTAACAACTTCATAAATATTCAGTAAGTTGAGACAAATAAAAGATAGTGAGCTATCTGTTCCAGGATTGTGGGACACATTTAAATTGGTTTGCAGCTTAAAATGAAAATGGCATATTCAAGAACTTTTCCCCCACAAAGGGAAATTATTAAGTACTGGCCTGGGAAGTAGCAAAAATGTTTCCAGTGACATCCCTCGACTGCAGATCACAATAAATCCTGTTTCAGACTGCCTAGGTTAACAGTTATGTTTAAAGGAAAGTGTCCATCAAAATAACTACTGTGATTATGGAACTGTTCAGTGCATTTGTTGTGCACACTCATTCATTATAATTGTTTGAGTGTAAGCGTGACAAACCGGAAAATATATTGTCTTCATTATGGAGGTCCCTGGGTTGCATACTTAGAAGCACTTGATGCTGTCATACCATAATGTCACTGACCTATGCAACTGCCAACATTTTCAAATACTGAAAAAAATCCCAGTGGCATATTACTATCATCACAAGCACAAGTATTGTCACACAATGTGTATATTTATTGCAAAGTTTTTTAAAGCCTGGTAATTTTTAAAAGGTAAATGACATTTGAATGATCCTACTATGTTCTGATCCATGCTCTGCAGCGGCCGAGTGGGCAGAGTTACGGTACTATTACAGAATATGTGGTAGGGGAAGCAGCACAGAGAAAGAGAGAACAAGAAAGCACATGCACACCCTGGAGTGCTCAGAGAAAAAGAACAAAAATAGTTCCCTGATCGGAGTCCTGGAAGGATACATGTCATCCTCAGTGAAGGAGGGTAAAGACACAATAGTCCAGAGGAGGGGAAATATAAAGAAAAAGTACGACAGCCGTCTATTAAGAAGCAAGGAATGATACAACAAATGATAAGCAGTGAGCTGACCAAAACCCCAATCTAAGTACTGGTACTGCACACAAAAGTGTTGGTGAGCCACAAAAATGAAATTTATATATAATTTAGCCTAGACTCCAGGAGAGTATGCTGGAGGAGCAGCTCTCATGCAGAGGGCCTTGTGCAACAATGAGTAATGATGGAGAATCAGGTGAGGCAGGCCTGCTAACAAAAAAGTGCACGTGTCACAAAGAGGAGGTACTGTGTCCCACCTTCCCATGCATATTTGCGACTGGCTTTAAATATAGTGTTTGTGCTTTAGGGTGTCCCAAAGTGAATGCTAGGGGTAGAAAAACAAATGTGACATGTAGTTTTGACCAGCTCGCAAAGGCAAGCAGTACACCAAACCCTAATCAAAAGACAACAGATAGAAGGTAAGCTGTGAACAACAGAAGGTGACACCCTTTAAGGTACTCCATCCCCTTCGGCGCTCCATTCTCTTCTCTTCACCCTACCCAATTTGCAAGCCCAGGAGCCCTGGGAAGCCTGATGATGTGGGGCAGAAGCCCAGTTATACACAGAAGCTGCATCTTACCTTTAGTTTGTTCAAAGTAAGCAGTGAGAGCAAAGTGAGAGCTAACTGGTGGGCTCAATCCCAAGAAATAAATTTGGACTGCATTTTAGATCCATTAAAAGAACGCTTCATACCTCAGTTAGGGCATCAAAGTTAATTAAAAAGGAGTAGAAAGCTACACGGTAGGTGGTTAATTGATTGTGTATTGAAGTGCAGTGTGGCTTTTTTGGGATACATCTTGGTGTTGTGCATGGTTAACTAGAGTCGTACTCGTCCTAACTTTGATTACTTGTGCATAAGCATGTAATGGAGGAAAGAAGAGTGAGGGATAGAACATGTGCCTTATATCAGTTAGTTTAATCATGTTTTATGTGTTACTTATGCTGTCTTCTGTGTCAAGTAGTGGAACATGTGCCTCTACAATGGTGTTGAAGTGTTTATGTGGGGAGTTGAATGAAGTGGTGGGAGACATAGCTGAGCAAAAGAGCTGCCTGCCATCCTTGAGAAGGCAGAGGTGCTACTCCTCGGCTGGGCTTGAGGCAGAAGAGGAACTCATTGGCATATACTTACTAGAAGTAAATGCTGCATAGAGTCCAACCAAGAGTGTGTGAGAGAGAGAGAGAAAGAGAGAGAGAGAGACAGAGAGAGAGAGAGAGAGAGAGAGAGAGAGGAGCAATCCATAGAAATGCATTGGACGTCATCCTGCCATGTTATATGTTCCTAAGAGCTCATCCAGAAGCCACCGTGAGCATCCTCAGGCACGCAGTGCCGTGGTAAATGCTCAGAAGAGCACACTCAGGAGTTATACAAAGGCAAATGACAATCATGCACGGGATACCCGCATTGATAGTCAGGATCTAATGACTTCACCCTGAAGCAACAGAAGCCAACCCACCAGTAGGCAACCACAGCACATGACCTGTACAGTCCACAGAGAAGGGAGAGAGCGTCAACCCAGGTCATGCCCTGGGTACAGGCAGCCTTAGTAGATAGATCTTTACTGGAGGCATTGCTATAGACAACAGGAGCAACCCATAAACACAGAGGGTCAAGGGAAATATTGATAACTCACAACAATGTCCCAAGGGGCATCATTTAAAATAGACAGTTGTCATTCATACATTACTATAAATCAATGTAGTGCATATGTAAGTAAATTTACATTACAAAAAAATATGGCCAACTATATGACATAAAGATATATTAAAAAAATGTTAAATACTATCTATATGTATACTTGATTAATCGCAGTATCAAGTGTGAATACAAAGATCTCAGTGTGCTAAGTGAACACTGAAGTGGACCGCGCAAAGTGATACACACAAAAAACAAAGGGAATGGTGAAAAGTAACAATAATCCAATACTGTGAATGAAAATAAATTGACAAATGTTCATATATGTATATCATTTCACAATAAAAGTCTCTTTTAGCAGGTAAGCCGTTGACGGCATTTCAACCTTTCACAATATAACAGGTCATCATCAGGACAAAGAGCATGAACATTGAGATTTCTGCCTGTTACTGTTCCAGTTGGCAGTGTATGCTTAACGATGTCTGATTATACAATTAATGGCAAGGTTATGCAGGCATCCATGGATAGTTCAGCTCATAGAATCATCAATTTGAATTAGGCTCTAGGGAAAAATCGTCGTATTAGGGGGGACGGCACCGCCACCTGCCGTCCCTTCTGTTAGAGCAGCAATTCCCAACCTGTGGGCTGCGGACACCAAGGGGTCTGTAACACATTCCCAGGGGGTCCGCAGGCCTGAGACAACAGGAAGGCACTTCTCCAGCTGGGGCCTCTCGACATAAACACGTGCATGTTTTTATTTGTGTAGCAGCTTCAAAAGCCTTCAAAGTTCCTTACACAACCAACAGCTTTTGGGCAAAAATAAAAGCGTCAAGATTACTCTAGTGAATAATGCACCTGCTGGAGTTTTGTCTAGTGGCAGTTTTGATTTATCTAAGGTAACGCAGATGGTTAATATGCCTGCTACAAAGAACAGTATTTATTTGCATAGCACAATGGGTTAGTTTTTGTCACAGAGATTTTTTTGTTACTATTCAGTTTATAAGTTACAATCTTACTCTAGTACAGTGAGCTATGAACTGCCATCAAAGAGCTGCATGCAAACTGCACGGCACAAATTAGAAAGTTTGTTTGCGTAGGAATACATTCTTATTATTAAAGTCAATGCTAACCACTGTGTTATGAATCCTGAGCTTGTGTTTCTCCAGACCAAGCACTCTTAGGAAATGCCTACCAGTGTGGCTGACACGTGAATCCTACACCTTGTAATCCCCTGTAAAGTCCTCTGAAACCCTATGGTATGGGAGGTGATATAAAACAAAGGAATTACTTGTGACAGAGAGGCTATGGAGATATGAGAGGCCCTCATGGTTTTACTTCCTTTCCCCACCACATATTTATGAAGAAAAAGCTTTCTCAGATCTTCTGTACCTAAAAAATAAAAACAGAAATCGCTTGGGAGATGTAGAATCTGACCTGGGGATTCAGCTTTTCTAAATAAAACCAAATATTGACAAGTTAGTCACCAAGATGCAGTGCCAACCTTCCCAATAAAATTGTGACTTTTCCAATATAAAATAATTATATCATTAGCAATTTGAGTATTTGTTTGGTGTGTACTTGTTTGTGTATTATTTTGAGAATTACTGTCTTAATGTCTGAAATTTAAATTGTACAATTTGCTTGAGGGTCCCTGACTTCCAGTAGTGATTCAGTGGGGGTCCTCAGGAGTCAAAAGATTGGGAACCACTGTGTTAGAGGATTTTTTCCCTACAGCCTAATTGAAAACTGATGATTCTATGTGCTGAACTATCCACAGACACCTGCATAACCTTGTTATTAATTGCATAATCTGACTTTGCTGAACATACACTACCAACTGGAATAGTAACAGGCAGCAATCACAATGTTTGTGCTCCCTTTGTCCTGATGATGACCTGTTAAATTGTGAAAGGTAGAAATGCTGTCGACAGATTTCCGTCTGAAATAATACTTTTACTCTGCAATGATATACATATATCAACATTTTATTCATTTTTTTCATGCATAATATTGGATTATAGTTAATTATCGCCACCGCCTTTGCCTCGTACACTTCAATTTCACAAGCACAGAGTGTTCACTTTGCACTTTTTACTCACACTTGAGGCTGCCATTACTCAAATTTAAATATATTTAAAAATAGTATATAAAACATTTATGGATTATAGTTGCCCATTTTTAAAAAATGTACTTACATATGCAATACACTGATTTATAGTATTGTATGAATGACAGAAACCGGCTATTTTAAATGATGTCCCTTGGGACTTTACTGGGGTCAGGCACATTTGAGTAATGGCTGTTAATGGAAGACAAGTAATGGTTTGGAAGAGGCATTCCAAAACTGAAAGGCAGAAAGAACAACCAACTAACATTAAAATGCAACACGCTGACAAATGCTGATGGTGCCGCTCTAAAGAGGAACTTATTTCAAACACAAAATGTGGAAAAACAATTTAGCAAGCCTAAGGCTCTGGTTACTTGATTTGTGAAACACTTCACATATTCACCTTAAAAGGTCCAATTGCTCCTGCTGGTCCCACATCCATTGTACCGAGTAGTGGTAGAAGGAACAATGGGCAAGTCCTGGGCATCTTTGAAAGAAAAACATTGGTCTTCCTCTTCGTGACGGGCTCTAGATTAGAGCCAACTCAAGGAGGAAGGTAGATGGTCACTTAAGCTCAGGACATGGATCAGGGAGCATGCACAGTGCAGTCATATGCTGGCCGTCAAGAAATCAGGCCCCGGCACCAAGTGGTCAGAGAAGCACCCTTCTTCATAGCAGAACAAAAGATCTACCTTAGACTGACGTCACTTTACCGCAAGACATTGCTAACAAAACTCTCTCTTTAAGGTTTTTATGTAAAGAGTGTTTTCCCAAACCTTGAAGTTGACCTCCAGTGTAATGTTGCATGGGGATCCTTAGAGTGCCCCAACTGGACAGAGCGTTTGTACACCATGTGAAAGGTTTAGGAGGGTTCCTAACCTCGTTTATCAAGCAAATGCCTTGAGGTGCAGAGCACATACACCCCAGGAGCTATGTGATGAAACCTAAAGAGGAGAACAACAAGACAATACAAAAATAAAAAAGCAATTTAAAGTTGCAGAGTCCACTTTGTCAACAGACTAAGTGCAAAGACTGGCCTAGAGGAAAGCAGCAAGAGTATAACCGGCTAGTAAGCTACAACAGTCTATGCTTCAAAATCTTCACCACTGGGGCCCTGCAGAGTGGACTGCGTGAATTGTATTATTAAGGCTGCTTGCGGAACATGCCCCCCTTACTGCGGGATTTCACAATGACTGTTAGGGTTAGGCAATGAATTCCTTAGAAAAATTAACCAAGCAGTGCTAAAATTTGGGGAGGATAGTCTCCTTTCACTCTCTCCTGCCCTCATGTTTATATAGGGAATTAAGATGTATATTAGAGATACTGCGGACTAAGATATAACGAATTAAATTTTCCCTAAATGTGTATCTATCTGTTCATATATCCACCAATAAAAGGTTAGAATTAACATAAACTAACTATAATCCTACATTTAACCATTATGTACCCGAACTATGCACACTCTGGGACTACATACAACAAGTTACAAAAACTTTTGTTGTAGGTTAAGAAACTTTTTTTTGTTGTTTCTCCCATGCCAGAGTCCATCTACCCCAAATACAAACTTAAGAGTGCTCCACGCTCCAAGAATACCAATCATCTAAGCCAGGAGCGGCTGTGCCCCACTCCTCTCTTCGGACCACTTTAGACATATCCAAGCTCTATTTATTTCTTAGAATAGCTTAAAAAGCATTACCGTCCAATCCAGCTCTATATTTTACTGGCTTGCTCTATTTATTTCTCTTAGTGAACTCGACAATCAATTAGTTCTGTGATTACATTGGACAGTGTCCATGCTCTAACAGTATGGTTAGGCCATTATTCCACACACTGCGACCCCCACCTGCATTCCAGACTATGGGATGTTTGGCTGCTGATGGAAGGTCATGTATACAGGGCTCTTTAACTGCATCCCTTGTGGAGACGTAGGCCAAGTCTCCGCCCTTTGTAAAATGTGTGCAGTCTCACAAAAATGCCCAAGGCAAGATGACTGCACTTTAGGGTAGCTCTACCGGCCGGGCGCTAAATCTGTATATTATTGTGCCATCTGCCTGCCAGTGGAACACAAATTGACCTCCACGGTTATTATGAGGTGGAGTGGGCAGCCCTGAGACAGTATTGGGCCGCAGATCGATATTGGAGCGGACATAGTAGCCTATGGCTGTGGGCTGGTAGATGGCTTAACCGCATAGAGAGAAAGTGATAGGGAGGACTGTGGGGGTGGGGACGCCCAGTGGTCCACGGAGACACCCAGGCATATACATGAGATGAGCCTGCTCGGTGGTTGTTGGGAACTGAGAGAAGCACTGAGCTGCTGGAGTTGTAGTGGTGCGCCGGCTGTGGGAAGAGAAGCCCAGCTGATCGGCGGGACAGTCGGCCTGCGCGCAACTTGTTGATACCTGCCTGCACAACTGAGGCCTGAACCCATGAGGAACAGGGTCAAGACTGATTTGCATATGGCTGGGTTCAAACTGGGGTGGCATGGTGAGCAAAATAATGGATGGATTAAACCCAGATCTGTGACTGGGGGTGAATGTTTGATTGGTTCCGCATTCCGTCCATCCAGTTACGCTATCCCACAGCGTTCATTTTGCTTTGCTTTTGCCGCCCTAAGTGCGCCGGGTATGCCCAGACGTGGGTCCCGGGCTCACTGTGCCACTGGATTCAAGCTAGCCTGGCTGATGAGGGGTGAAACCCCGAAACCGGTCCCAGGATGCTTGTTTCCGGTCCAGGGAGAACCTGGCCTGGCAGTTCGGGCTGGACTGTTCCCATGAGGAACAGGGTCAAGACTGATTTGCATATGGCTGGGTTCAAACTGGGGTGGCATGTTGAGCAAAATAATGGATGGATTAAACCCAGATCTGTGACTGGGGGTGAATGTTTGATTGGTTCTGCATTCCGTCCATCCAGTTACGCTATCCCACAGCGTTCATTTTGCTTTGCTTTTGCCGCCCTAAGTGCGCCGGGTATGCCCAGACGTGGGTCCCGGGCTCACTGTGCCACTGGATTCAAGCTAGCCTGGCTGATGAGGGGTGAAACCCCGAAACCGGTCCCAGGATGCTTGTTTCCGGTCCAGGGAGAACCTGGCCTGGCAGTTCGGGCTGGACTGTTCCCATGAGGAACAGGGTCAAGACTGATTTGCATATGGCTGGGTTCAAACTGGGGTGGCATGGTGAGCAAAATAATGGATGGATTAAACCCAGATCTGTGACTGGGGGTGAATGTTTGATTGGTTCCGCATTCCGTCCATCCAGTTACGCTATTCCACAGCGTTCATTTTGCTTTGCTTTTGCCGCCCTAAGTGCGCCGGGTATGCCCAGACGTGGGTCCCGGGCTCACTGTGCCACTGGATTCAAGCTAGCCTGGCTGATGAGGGGTGAAACCCCGAAACCGGTCCCAGGATGCTTGTTTCCGGTCCAGGGAGAACCTGGCCTGGCAGTTCGGGCTGGACTGTTCCCATGAGGAACAGGGTCAAGACTGATTTGCATATGGCTGGGTTCAAACTGGGGTGGCATGGTGAGCAAAATAATGGATGGATTAAACCCAGATCTGTGACTGGGGGTGAATGTTTGATTGGTTCCGCATTCCGTCCATCCAGTTACGCTATCCCACAGCGTTCATTTTGCTTTGCCTGAACCTGGACTACAGCAGCCTGATGTTGGGACTGCAGAGGTGGAACCATTGGCTGTGCGTTCTGGGATGCGCTTGATCTCTCCTATTGGAGGGTCGCAGGTGGACCGGGGACTCCTGAGGTGAGAGCAGCTCCGGTATTCAGAGCCTGATGCTGGTGCAGCTGGGCTCCCGGACGGTGCGGTGCACTGAAACACACCTCACGCAGTTGGTGGGTACAAGGCCGCATGGGGTAATGTAGAGACAACTGAGTGGTGGACATTTAGATAATAACGCTACTGAAGGGCAAAGGATGAGAATGCCCCCATTCACAACTGCGCAAAACTGATTGGCTTGATGTATAAGAGGCCCGATTGTGAACCCACATTTGTGCAACTCCCTGAGTAGACAGACGGGTTTGGCAGGGGTGCTAGAAGAACTTGATGAAGGGGCGCTCAATGGGTTTGTAGGGAGCAGCTACACCTGATTCCACATAGCTGGTCTGCCGGGACGGAACATTGTCAGCTAGATCTGAGGGCTTAAAGCCAAGTTGCAGCAGGATCCTAGTTGCCCTTACAAGACCGTTGTGTAGCAGGGATCTGTTATCCAAGCCACCTGGACCTGCCCGTGTACCACTTGGGAGTTGCCCAACACGACTGGTGCACAGAATTGTAGCAGGAATGTGTAAGCGGGAAGAGCTTTTCAGCACCCCTATAGACTGTGCAATATCTATAACTTGAAGACTCGTAAGAGCATAACTGTGAGGCCTAAGTGTGACAATTGCGACAGACACAACTGAGAGACCCTGGCTGTGACACAACACCGTGCAACATGTGGAAGGCAAAAAAAAACGAGTCTCAATTTGTAAGCCAGACCTTTCACTAAATCAGCACAGAACACCACACCTGATAGTGAACAGGGATTAGGCTCACAGAGTACGCCTACACTGGAGTCTACCTTGTTGGCGATGAGAACTAGTTCGCAGTCCGTTGATGGAAAAATGTAGGTCTAAACCTACGCATCAATCACACGAACACCAAGCTGGATAAGCAATCAGCGAGAATCGCAGCGGTGGACTAGAGGATCTCGATAACTAAAGATGGCTTGCAATCCGTCGATACCAAAAGCCTCAATATGGAAAAAGTAATGGCAATCATTCAAGTAAAAAATTAAGACTTAGAGGCAGGGTCGCAACACAAAACTCTGCGGATTACTGGAGTCTCAAAGTCCACCAACACTGGGAAAATGGAACATTTTGTAGAAACAACACTGACAGCAGTCTTTGGAGCTGAAACATGTCCTATCTTGTAATTTTGGAAAGAGCGCATTGTTTGCTCGTAGAGCTGCCTCCGCCCGGGGCACCATCGTGCCCAATAATCGGAAAGTCATTCAATTATTGTGACAGAGACATGGTGCTTAGTATTGCACGTGAGAAAAGAGAGATCAAATAATGAGGAAATCAGATTGAGTTTATCCAAACTTCACACAGGCGGTTCAGGTGGCCCACCAGGAGTTCCTGCCTATCAAGAAATTATTACAAAAGGCTCACATTCCATATGCAACGCTCTACCGGGCAAGACTTAGAATTGAATATAATGGAAAGCAAATCGTTTTTACAACACCCAAGGCAGAAAAAGACTACATCAAGTTGCTTTCCCTGCAGAAACGAGAAAGAAACCTGGAAGACACGGATGATGAAGATGTTCCATTGTCTAAATAAACTGGAATTGTTCTGCTCACAACTGAGCCCCATTGGGCACAAGTGTTTGTTGGGAAAAGGGAGTTTCATTCCGCCTCACTGAAGGTGGCAATTTCGCTGCCTTAGTGAGATGGCTGATGTGATGGCACACTCCAGCACAGCACGGCCACCTTCATCCATCTGGAGGGGAATTGGGCACATGGCGTCACCTCAAGAGGGAGCACCCCAAATTGGTTTGATCTGTAAAAGTATATGAAATAAGATTTTTATTCTACAAGTTGGCAATTTGGGGAATGTCTTTAGCAGGTAGTGATAGCTGAAGTAGGGAGGGAGTTATGGTTGTAGGACATGTGCATCACCCGAAGACATTCACTCTACCTGTATGTGTGTACGATATACAATTGTTCAGTGACTCTTGCATGTACATTTGGAAGGCAAATCTACATAATTGCTAAATCAGGCGGTACAGGTATATTTGTCAGCTTGAATGTACGTGGGCTAAATAACCCCAGAAAGATTTGAATAGCCCTGAACTACTTAGATTGACATGACATTCAGGTCACCCTACTACAGGAGATGCATCTATCATTCTCCTAAGGCCCAAATATGGGCTCTGGTTGGGTAGCATATTGACTTGCATCATCCTATTCCTTTTATGCTAGAGGGGTCTTGATATTAGTGACGAGGTCAAGCACTCCTTGGTAGATGACCAGGGATGGCTTGCAAATTGCACAGGGACTACTCTATGACACCCGTATCATCTGGGTAAATAGGTATCCCCCTTATGTAGATGATCCTACCTTCTTCACACAAGTGTAGATAAATATAAACACTACTGCCATCCACTGTCCTATGTGGTGGAGACTTGAACATGTATTTGGATCCCACCCTCGATAGATCAGCGCTAACAAAATGGCATTGTAAACAATCTGCACATGTTCTCCAAAGGGGCATGGGGGAGTGTGGGATGGTGGATGTATGGCGGCTTCCGCACCCTCTGAAGAGAGGAGGCACATTTGTGTCATCAGTGCATGAGCCGCAGTCCAGACTGGATTACTGATTGACCTCTAAGGAGAGTAGCTTGTGGGTGGCAGAGAGTCAGCATATACCTAAAACACTTTGATCATTCTCCAGTATTGATGCCCTTAGCCATACCTGCTATTACTTCCCCCCTTTACTTGGCGATTTTGTGAGGAGGCATTACTGGATGCTGTGTTTAACAAAGGCATCAAGGCAGCAATCATTGAATATTTTGAGAAAAATGTGGGAAGCTTTGCCAGATGGGACACACTCTGGCAGGCCTTTAAGGTAACAATTAGGGGGATCTGTACGAGCACCCAAGCAGGCGTGTTAAAAGCAATCCGTACCAAACTACACAAAATAGAAACCACAATACAGTCCCTTGAATGTTCCTATGAAAGTAGGCTTGTGGCAATCCATGAGCATTTAGCAAAATTGCATGATCTGGCGGCTCAGAAGTCACAATTTCTGTCAAAATACCATGTAGTGAGGACTTACAGAGACGGGAAATGGCTGGGATGCAGCCTGGCGGCTCAACTCAGAGCACCAAGGGGTGCTGAGCAGGTAGTGAAAACAGAAGATGATGACATATATGAACATTATGAAATGCCTGCTATCCTCACCTCTTTCAGGCAATTGTATGCAAATCTGTCCCGGACCCGGTAAACCGCTCCAGAGGCAGAAGTTTGCCGGTATTTGGAGGACGTAGCACTGGTGTGGCTGTCTCTGGGGCAGCGGGAGGATCTCCTGCAACTCATCACAGTTGAAAATGTTAGGGAAGCAATATGGGTGCTCCCAAATGGCAAGGTTCCTGGGCTTGATGGCCAGACTGGAAAATTCTGTAAGGCGTTCTATGAGCTCTTAGCCCCCATCTACATGCTGTGTAGGAAGAAGCACATCAGAAACAGATTCTGCCTCCTCCTTGTGAGAGGTGTTAATAGTAACCCTGCTGAAGCCAGATAAATCACCGGAACTCTGAGTCATACAGGTCACTGTCCTTAATAAATATCGACATTAAAATTCTGGCCAAAATACTAGCTACCTGGCTACAGCCAGTACTACCAACACTGGTTTTGCCACATAAGTCCGGCTTCATACCGTCTATATCGACTGCTCACAACCTCTGTACTATATTTGCCCTATTTCATCAACTGGACCCCGCTCTACAAGTGGCGGCGATTTTATTGGATGCCGCAAAGGTGTCCAATTTTATAGCATGGGATTATATGTTTGTCATTATGGCCCACATGGGCATAACTGGGGCATTTCTGCAATGGCTATGCCTCCTATATTCAGAGTGCGTGGCATGAGTGTGAGTCAATGGGCATGCATCTGAGAGTTTCTGTATGGTAGGGGCATGAGGCAGGGTTGTCCCCTGTCGCCATTGTTATTTGCAATAACTTTGGAACCTCTGGCATGTATTGTCAGACAATGACATGACACATTTACCTTGTGGTTCTGGCTGCGGCCTTTGAGTATCTCACTCTTTGCAGATGACATAGTACTCTATGTCCGAGACTCTCATGTGAATTTATCTCCCATGATTCACAAATCCATTAAATTTGTGTATTACTCTGGCCTATGTATTAAGTGGGCGACATCTGTTATAATCCTGCTCACGCCTGACACCAACCAGTACCCAATGGACTTTCTACTTATATAGGACACAGAGCCAGTGAAATATTTAGGAGCATGGATAAATAGAGACTCTGGACAGGTAGTCCGGGCAAACTATGGCAGATCTATTTCGAAGCTGTAAGATCAAGTAACTAGATGGGGAAGCGCAGGACTTTGTTGGCAGCTGCTGGAGGCGGGACCAGGCCCCTTAAAACTACCATTGCGCTCCCGCCTCGCGGGAAGCGCAGGACTTTGTTGGTGGCAGCTGGGGGGCGGGACCAGGCCCCTTAAACCTACCACTGTGCTCCCGCCTTGCGGGATGCGCGCTGGCGGCGCCCGGGCAAAGCCCGGGCCAAGGGCAGGCCCATCCTTTGCCCGTCATTGACAGGGCAGGGCCTAGTCTCTTGGTTTTCCTTTCTCCCCCATATCCATTTTGAGAAATTATACTTAATTTAACCAGGATGGGGAAAAGGAAAGCTAGTGGTAATCCCATTGGGCAGGGAGGGGCGAGGAAACTACATCGGCATGCTGCTGAAAATTGCACATTGACCCAAATTGACGATCTAATAGAGGAAGTAGATAGTTTGTTAGCCCCCAAACCCTGCAAGTCCTCCAAGAGAGGGAACGATATTGCAACCAAAGGCATAAAGTCTTTCCTTATCCCTGCGACTAGAGAGCTGCTATTAGAATCCCCACCGGGGACTCACTTGGAGTCTACTTTATCAGAAACCCTTGTTTACCCCATAGAGTGCCCTAAACCGAGTGTGACTAATCAGCAGGACAGTGTGTCACCCCCTATAAACTGTTTTAATTGTTTCTTACACCTTGTCTCTTTGGCAACCCCTAGTATAGAGGAGATTGCACCAAGGGACGCTGAGGAGGCATTAACACACTTAGCCACCCAGAGGGAACGCCCTGTTGAGGCACAGTTAACACAAATAAGAGCAGAGGTGGTGAACCTAAGAGAATATATCACATCCTTGAGTCATATGATACATGAGAAGCTGGACGGTATAAATGCCGTAATTGGGGACATAAGGAAATCCTCTTTCAAACCTGAGCTTACCTCTCTATCTAAGCAAACTCAATCAATTGAAACATCTACGGCAGGAAAGCACTAGGGAAAGAGGGCTGGAGTGGCATCCCACAATTGCCAATCGGAAGGCTGTGTAGCCCCGAAGTGGCCAATCCAAACAAATGTGATATCAACTTGAAAACAAGCCCTCAGAAAACAGTAATAAAGACCCCTACGGAGTACTCTGTTGAGCCAGACTAAGCATAGCCAGTATGACATATATATGATGAACATTCCTAAGTTAAATCATGGTCTTAAGGAACAAGGGGATTCACTCAAAAATAAAGTAATCCACTGGATAAGGGGAGTAAAGAAATGTAGGTCCGTTATACGGGACAACATAGTTAATGTCCAAAGATATTCAAGTGATAGCTTAGAAACGGACCTCCTAGGGTTGAAATTGAACAGCCAGAGCCGAGTAAAGTGTCTTCTAGCGCTTGAGCAAAGATTGAGACCTGGTACCCTATCCCAAGTAACTCTTACTCAAACAATTCCGCCATTAATGGCCAATTTGTTTTTTTAAAGGCAGCCACAGCAATATATTGCTTCCCAGTATATGTACCTCAAGGCAGGGCTTTAGGATTAGTCCAACTCCAACCGGGGATTGACGCAAAGCTCCCATAACGATGGCAGAGAGGGACGATGCATCTACTAAAAGGGTCATGGAACCCAGTGCCCCAAGAAATCTGTCATTGGGCATCGCGGGAACAGAGGTAGAAATACATTGTAATGGCCAAGTAAAAGGGTGGGACTGTGGAGTGGCATCTTCTATAAAAAAAGGCTAACGAGAGATTGTTAAATATAGGGGATGGTAATGATTCCCTTATTAAATTTTTATCCTGGAATGTGGCAGGTTTGCTATCAAAAACAACTAACCCAGAGTGGTGCAGTTTTATAGATCAACACCATATTATTCTTTTACAGGAGACATGGGCCCCTTCAATGATTTATAGAGCAGGATACTGGACTTTTCAGAAGGCTGCGCTCCCATCGCCATCTGGGAGGGCTTCAGGGGGATTGATAATTTGGCTAAAGCATGATCTGTTCCCCAAGGCGAAGGAGCTATTTGGCCCTACTAAGGATATATTAGCTGTGGAGGTGGAGTTTAGCAGTCCAAGGGGGCCTACTCGTATAGTATTTGTGAATATATACATTAGACCTGGTCAGCAAAGCATACAGATTGCTTTGCTGAATTCGCTCACAGATCTTTTGAACCATCTACCAGGGGGGAAGGGCATAATCATTGCAGGGGATTGCAATATGCAATTGAGTCATAAGGTCGATTATGAGCAAGAAAGAACCCAGTTTGCAGACCCCTAGGATAGATCAGGCCCGGTTCAGGTCACAACAAAGAAAATGGGGGAGCATTAGACCTATTCGAGAATCGAATAACAACTATGGGACTAAGAGCAGTAAATGGGAATATGAAGTCGGATACTCCGGCCTTGCCTACATATAAAAAAGGACTATATTCGAGCCACTTAGACTATATTCTAGTAGACGATATACTCTGGAACTCTCTCATTGATATGGTTGTCTCCCCACGGGATGATAGTGACCACCAAGCTCTCTGCACATCCTTCCTAACCACCACATTTAATTGTAGTAAACTGACTAAATGGGTGAAGCGTAATACTTTAATAGCGACAAATGATTATATAAATGTGAGATGGGAAATGGTGGCAGAAGATGCGAAGTTCCAGATATCAATATATAATGTAGTTATATTGACTCTTCTTCCCCTCAAGCACACTGACTTTGCACTGGTTGACCTGATTAATTTACATGGTACTTTGGTCAACCCGTTAATACCTTTCTTTCAGGTAGTAAGGAGACGGGTAGAAACCATGGGTAGATCCCTGAGATGGTTCTCTAGTTCTTGCCGACAGGCCAAATTACAGCTGTTGGAAGCCTTGCAGGTAGGGAGTCGCCGGGAGATAAGAGCAACTAGGACTGCATATAAAATAAAATTGAAAAATACCAAAAAAGAGTGGGAAACTAAAAAATTGGAATGCTTTGGTAGATGCTCTCCATGAAAAGGATACAAAACTGTTTTGGAAATTGGTGGCAGAAAAAGGACATCCCCAAAACGTGGAGAGCTATCCAGCAATCCTGCCAGAAACCTGGGTGTCGCACTTTGGAAATCTGTACAAAGTGGTTCAGATTAGTTGCATCAACGTTGCTCCATCAACACTAGAGGGGCCTTCTACTTCTTATATACCAACCTCTGGGGTAGCTATTTCATCTAACTTTGATCTGGACCCTTTTTCCCTAAAAGAAACTACTCTGGCCCTTCAAACGTTACATAAAGGAAAGGCCCCCGGTCTAGATGGTATTCCAGGTGACTTGTATCTATCCCGACCCAGAACTTGGTCTTTATATTTAAACGTGCTTAGTAACGTGCTTCTGAGGGGTGGTGGGCTTCCCTCTACATGGCAAGGAGCAATAATAGTTCCTGTCTTTAAAAAGGGGTCAAGGGAATTACCAACCAATTATAGACCAATAAGCTTAATTGACATGAGTCAAAAAGTATTTTGTAAGCAGGTCCTGACCAGATTGCAGACATGGATAGAGGACTGTCAGATCCTCTCCAATTTTAAGGCGGGATTCAGGAAAGGAGTCAGCGTTCAGATTCAACCTCCTCTGCTGGAAATAACTGATACTCAATAAGAGCCACTTGTATGTGGCCTTTATTGATATAAAGGCTGCCTTTGATCTGGTCCCACGGGACTTGTTCTGGAATGTCTCGGAGTCATATCAACTTGACAAAGAACTGCTGAGACTGATAAAATACCTTCACAAGGGAACTTATGCTCAGGTACGTTGGTCTCAAGGTGGAGACCTGACAGAAGCTATACCCGTTGATAGCGGGTCAGACAGGGGTGTGTCCTAGCTCCCACACTGTTCAACCTCTTTATCAACGGTGTGGCAGAACAGCGGACGCATTGTAACCATGATGCCCCGGAGCTAGTAGGAGTCCCGGTCCCCATTCTTATGTTCGCGGATGACACTCTATTGATTTCAAGAACCCCAATGGGCCTTCAAAATGAACTTGATGCTTTTTCTATCTTTTGTGCCGAGAGGGGCCTTGAAATAAATCCAACTAAGACCAAGTTTATGGCCTTTAATCTGCATAAGTCATTCAGGGGAAAAATGACTTTAGCTGGACAATTGGTAGAGAGAGTTAGCCAATTTGATTATTTGGGGATCAGACTAGCGGATGACAAACAATGGTCGCCACAGATTGGAAAGAGTCTGTCTGTCCTCCGGCAGAGGTCAGCAATGATAGGGAGGAAAATTGCAAACATCTCGGAAGGGGAAATCTCACCTGCCATTACTGTATATAAGGCAGCGGCAGTGGCGGCTTCAATTTATGGTGACGAATTATGGGGACACTGCAATTCCAGAAGCTTGACAACGGTAGAAAATCGCTTTATGCGTAACTTTTTGCGTTTGCTGACGAGTGCTCCTCTCACACCCCTCAGATTTGACTTAGCTCTAAATGAGATCCATGATGAAATTGCTCTGAGACCACTTATGTATTGGGTTCGTCTTTGGACATCAGAACATCTGTCCACCTATCAAGCAGCAGCAGCTGAGCTGCTAGCGGATGGTGGCGCATTGAAAATTCCTTGGTTCAAATATATTAGAGATATGAGCCAACTCATTAAAATGGAGGAGGTGTGGAGAGATCCTTGTAACTTAACCAATGAAGCAAAAGTACGCATAAGGTGGTGTTACTGGGAGATGGTTCTGGTGCAGACTCGGATCAAAAAGGATCAAGGTAGCAGTACATTACAGTTTTAGACCATAAATGTAGCCCCAAGTTTGAAGCCTATATGGACAATATAAACCCTCCTATTATTAAAAGCCTCTTTATTAAATTTAGGCTAGGGATTTTGCCACTCAAGACATTCACCGTAAGGTGGAGTAAGGAGGATAACAATTCGAGCTTCTGCCATTTCTGTCACGAGCAACCAGAGACACTTGCACACTTTGTATTCTTCTGCCCTAGATATTTGGTCCCTAGAAAGAAGTGGATTATTCCTCGATGTGGATCACTGGGGATAAGGAAATACAATACATCCTTATGAATACTGGCAAGTGATACTAGTGACAAGGAAGTCTTTGCAGTCACAAAATATCTCCAAAGTGCATGGGCTATAAGAACTAGAGGAAATCTTGCTGACTGATTGTCAAAGCTTAAAACATTTTTGACAGAAGCAGATAATTAAGTGGAACTAAGTCAGAATATTTTTTAATTTTATACATTTTTATAATTTTATAATATTTATTGCCTGTCTCACACTGTTTTTGCATTTGTGTGCTCATGCAAAGTATTTTAGAAGAAAGTGGCAGGGCTCTTCAATGTATTATATGGCATTTTTCTCTTTTTATCCTTTTTTCTATTTTATTGTGTGAATATGGTATGTTCTTTTATTGGAAACTTTTATGGCTTTCAGCCGAAATAAAGTGCATTTACAATGAAGTAACTAGATGGACGAGGCTGCCTCTGTCCCTGGCGGGTATAGGATAGGAGTCCTTAAAATGGAGATATTACCTAAATTCCTGTATCTATTTGTTAATGTTCCAATTACTCTGCCAGAGTATGTCTTCCAGGAATTGAGGACACAATTCCTTAAGTTACTCTGGCTGGGTCAGCAGCCCAGAATCAGTTGGAAAATTCTCACCTTATACGATAAAGGAGGGGGGTTAATGACCCTATTATCTTTATCTATGCGCACAGGCACTTTTTACCCCCTACTGGTACGTAGCCCACAATTACATGCCATACATAGAAGTGGAACATGATGATGCTCACCCCATGGCACTCACTGCATTCATAACACACAGGCGAGATGGGGTACCACTCACTGAGATTAACACAATACATTCTACATCTGCAGATTGGCAGCAACTAAAGGAACTAGAGGTGAAACTTCCATTATACTCTCCAGCATTGTCGCCAAGACACCACCCTGCAATCATGGACACACTGGAAGAAAAAGCACTTCAAATATTACCCAAATGGGCTTACACAAGATGGGTGATGTTTACCCTAACAACACTTTTGTAACCCTTAAGGAACTCACGTGTGATCAGGGCCACACTCTATTACTGGCATTCAGCTATTTTCAGCTGAGGATAGCTCTGCACGCCTTCTACCCTCAGTTCCTGGACGTCCCTCCTGCTCTTAATGCGCTGCAGGTCCTTCTCACTAGCTATGACAACACTTAATTACTAAGCTCTGTAATGTGGCGAGGATAAGCTGGTGACCACTGCAAAAGCTCTGGAGCGCTGTAATGCAATACTTCCTCGCCCTATGAGGGAGGCCGAGTGGACATTCTCTTGTGCGCAACTATACACGCTCACTTCTAATTGTAATTTGAGATTAATTAATTTTAAATTCTTGCACCAAACATACTACACTCCTGTCAAACTCTACAGATTCAGGGTGCGGGATGATGCAGGTTGTGTGGGATGTGGGGCGCTAGAAGCGGACGTTAGACACATGGCCTAGTAGTGTGCTCCAGTCATGCAATATTGGACTCAAGTTACAGAAACTGTAACAGAAATGGTGTCGGAGCCAGTGCCCTGTGATCTGTTTACTGGGGAATGGTCAGAGATCTTCAGCCTACTATTCGTAGATTTGTGTCAGTGGCTTTGTTGTTGGCAAAAAGAAGGGTGGCTTTTCATTGGGGTAGTAGGGTCAAACCCACCAAGAACTGGCTATCTGATATGACGTATTGCAGATCCCAACTGGAACTCTATGCGGAGCAATTACCAAAAACTTCTAAGCCCAAGGACACATGGAGACCTTTGATAACATATTTACTAAGGAGCCAGGGGAAGTTTAGAGCTACTGCTGTTGCAGGGGTGGATTTATGTGTCTCATGTGATTGCTGTGTTGTGTTACAAGGTCAGTGCTGCTCATTTATTTTACTGTTACATCTCAATTTGCCCCAAGGGTGTGTTGGAGGACGGGTGATTGCACAAATGTTATTATAACTTGATGTACTAATTGGTAATGTCAATAACAAAATGAAAAAGTATTTAAAAAAAACATTTACAACCAGAAAACATATACAGTGAGAAACTGGGCATATGTATATATGTTTTCTAAATGCAAATATGTTTTAATCATTTTCTTTTACCAAGTATTTTTGATAAATTGTTGTATGGCGGTGAATTTTTTGTTTTATGAACAAATTGTTTTGTTTCATGGGTTTGGAAACAGAATACGTGTGAAGGGTGACTGACGCCTTTAGATGACATGGTGTGTGGGCCTGTGCACAAGGGTGATCTTACTGCTGGTTAACTTTGGCCACTGTGGATCTGGCAGCCTACATACATGCCCACTGTTTCCTTGGTCTCTGCCCCAAAACTGTAGCTGTATGATCAACTGAAGGTAAATATCTGCTCTGCTCCTATACACAAAACAATATTCGTCAATGTACATGAAAACTAATGCCCCATTCTCTGTGCTTTGCTTTCAATGCCTAGCATCCAAGGGAACTTGGTGTCTGGAAATAAAGCTCCACTATTGACTGGGTAAATACAACACTACCTTCCCTCACTGCCTCAGAAACCCCAGCAAAACAGGATAAAGCAAGGAGATGATAACACTTGTTGATTTTATTTTGGAAGAAGCTTGTACTTTGGCTTCGGTTTCTGGCCAGTGAATGCAAAATATAGAACAAATCGTGTTCCTTCAAGCCAGTAAACTGTGATTCACCTACATTTTGAGCAGTCTCTGTGCAACATACCTGAAGAGTAAGTTTGCCCGGGACAGGTTATTGCTGTTGGCTCTTTATCCCGCCCAATAAGCACCAGGCCTAGATTCTGGAAAAGGTCCTTACCTGTTTGTATTCTGTCAAACCAGCATTGAAAACCTTCAGGTGTAACTGCATTATCGACTTTGTAGTTGAAAATATTTTGAAGTTAATCTGAAACATCAAATTGGCATCCTGTCCTTACATTGGGGATTGGAGTACCCAAGGAGAGCAGCTTGGTTATCTGACAAGTGTGTATGAGCCCTGGTGGTCCTGGGACACTAGTGGCAAACTACAATACTCGCCACCCTTACTGCTCAGTAAACTCCGATTACCCTGGACCCAAAGATAAAGCTTGACAAGACATGGCTGCTCCAACCAAACAGAGAAGCCCCTTTATATTCAAGATATGATCTGTTGAGCCTCTCATTCACTGACGTCCCTTAAAAAAGGGCAAGAGGTGCCAACAGACCACACCCTAAAAAGTCCCTGGGATGTTCAGTTACCCATCTTTCCAATCACTCCCAAGATAAGACCCTATGTGCAGTAGAGAGCACCCCCATCTTCCCACAAACACATACTTATTCGAGGCTACATCCACCATAGTTACCCACAAACATACCCATGGGTAATTCTTTCACCAAGTATGTCCTAAACAAAGGGATAGCTGCGCTTTCCTCACTCACAGCACACCTTCCAAGACTGGTCCAGTTGTAATCAAATCTAATCCTCTACAGAAATATCCAGTCAGGGGAGACCTGGAAGTATACCCACTCCTATGCAGCAAGTGTCAGGATAGGCCCAGGGCTCTATGCCAGGGCTCACTTTGGACAGGCAGATGGGTGCCACTCAGTCCTAAAGGGCACTGAGGAGCTTATTACCCTCAGAGCATCCTTTAGGTTGGGCCATGGGGGCAGGGGGGGTGCGCTCCACCTCTTGGAGAGTAAATTAGAAAATGATTTACACAATACACTTTATAGCCTAAATCATCTGTGTGCTTTTCGCACACACAGCGCCCCAAGGGTAGTGTTCTCTGCTTCCCCAGTGAATGCTTTAAGACGGATTCACCTTGCTACCACCCACACACGAGTATTCCTCTTCTCTAGAGCACCCCAGATAGACAGGCCTAGCCGTGCTACCACCAACAGTGCACCCCACAAGTCTACGGATATTCCTCTGCACTAGAGCGCTCCTCAAATCCATAGAATTCCCGAGACAGCATCGAAGGTTGCCTCCCTCCTGCACCCCATCAAAACAGGCCCAGAGCCCCACCCTCCGGGGTCTTCCTCAGAGTCTGGCCTGTCCCGTTCTGCTCAGGGTGCCATTCGATGTAGCTTCCCCGAGCTCAGTGAAGTTAAATGAGGCAGTATCGGCCGTTTGGTGTGGGGCCCCCACTCCCAGATCCATTACTGCAAAGTGCTCTTAATGGACCTCCTTTTGAGCCAGGGAAATGTTCAGCAGTGACTAGCAGGAGCTAGAGGAGCCCAGCAGGCACGTAGGGACAGGGAGTACAGTGCGGTGCAGGGTGCAACCGCTTCTGCACAAAACCCAAGGCTATTGTCTCTGACTCTCAATACCTGCACCAACAAATATTAATAAACCCACGGGTGCGAATCTCAGCAGGGCTAACTCCTTTCGTCTTTTTTCGAATTTAGTTCCATAATTGGGATTAATTTTTTTTTTCTTCATAAAGTACAGTTAATGGATGCACTTGCAATAAAACCATAATTCCGCGACATCTTACTACTCCAGATGTGGTATCTGAGTTTACAATATCCAACATCAAAAAATGGGTTCAACCTGCAAAAAAATTATATATCCCATAATTTTAAGAAATATTTACATTCATATAAATACATCACAGACCGAATTCCATCTTCCTGATTCAATGATCGGTACAATCCCTCATCGACACAGACATCCTATAATACAGTTCACAAGGAAGAAAAGAGGGAGACGTCTGTTTGGCACGGACTTGAACCCGTGACCTCCAGTGGGTGCATGCTGAGCTACATAGCCAAACTATATAGTGACCATCTGTAGAGTACATGGCTCATGTGGAAGGGTCTCTTGAAGCTTTGTATAGTAGGAGAGGCCAATATCGTGCTCAGGGGATACACGTAACACAGACCTTTGAAGAATGAAAGGCTGAACAGCCAGGATAGGACTGAGTCATGCTGATTTGCAAAGTAGATATAGATCTCGTAGTCAGGCGCACACCCACACCGAGTTATAATGCTGGATCTTTACGAGGGTCACCATACCCATATCCCTTTTTACATCCATTTCATTGCAGAAGTCAGCCGATGCTACAGCCACGTACATTCATTACGCACTGCCCCGAATTCATCTCCAGATTCAACCACCGCTTACAACCTTATTCAGACACTTCCTTCAAAGGTTGACCACTGCCAGCTAGAATGACCACTGGTCACAGGGTTCAACCATTATTTACTCCTAAATTAGGCATTCACTTTTTTGCTAGATCCAGCCAATACTGATTATGAGATTCAGCCATCACTAACCACCAGATTCAATTGTGACAAAAACCAAATACCACTGGCTCCTAGGTTATTGCTTGCTGTTAAATTCAGTCAGAGCCAGCCATCACTTACAGCCACACTCATCCTCCACCTAGGGGCACATTAGGCTATTACTAACTCCTAAAATCTGCCTTTACTGATCATCAGGTCCAAAGCCATCATGTACCACCACATTCAGAGACCACTGGCGGCCAGAATCCGCTATCTGCACACACAGTTATCCTAAAAATCCAAATTTAGCTACCCCTTACTTCCATTTCAACCACCGCTTATAATTAACAAACCATCCTTAATTCAGTTATCCCTTACTGGCAAATGCAGACTACTTACTATCAGATTTAGCCATCACTGATCACCAGATTCAGCCATCCCATGCTCCCCGATTCTGTCACACTCACCGAGAAGCCGGCCCAGGAAGGACAAGAGTGCTTGATTTTCAGGGATGGTGTGATGGTAGCAGCCACCAAGCTTGATGTGATGATAAGAACCCCCAGGGTGACCTGGACAAAGCCAAGGGCAAGTAAAATCTGCGACCAGGTTCGTTGCACTCGCAAGTGTGAGAGACTGCGGGAGGTCCTGGCAGTTAGCGAGAGGCTGGAGTCAGTGGGCGATGGCATGGCTTTGCACAAAGGCTTGAGGAAGTCCCACCACAGGTAGCAGCCAACAGGACTCATGGGAAATAGCGGTAAGTATGGCAGAACACCTTCTTTGAGAAATTCCACCAAATCCAGGAAACGATGGACAAAGTATATACCAACCACTCACATTTCTATAAACCTCCCAAGACACATCCAGATAAAGGCAGACTAACCTCAAGTAATGAAAAAAGCTGGTTTCAGTTTCAAAACAGACAGGGTTTTTTCACTCCAACAAAAAGCTTTCATACCCCCGAGGCTCAAGACTTCCACAAGTGTGGCTGATGTGCCTCGCATCTGGCACAATTACAAAATTCACAAGAGACTCCCTGGCCCCACACTGGACCCCCAATCCATGACCTGAACGATCCATCGCCGATTTTTAATCATCCACGGATACCAGAATAAAAACTCCACTCAAGAGAGTAGAAAGCATAGATGGGGTTACTATTTTAATTCCAAGAAACAATCCTGCAAGGTTTCAGCATCTAATTTCAAGAAATTGCGTAGCAAGGTGATTAGAAAGTGACTGAAGAATGCAGAAGAAATGATGAGATCCTGATGCAGAGAAAACGTAACAGAAGGATAGAACAGAAGCCATTTTCAGAGAGTGCTTGCTGGAAGGCCACATCGAGGAGGATGCTCCAGCCCTAGAGCTTGTGCGTAAACGGCAGATTCATAAAAAATTTAACAAGTCGTTGGAACCACACAATGCTTTTATTTATTACGGAGAAGCATAAAGTGCAAAATGACTAAACCAGCTGAAAAACGCAGAAAAGCCTTGGGCAGGAGAGACCGCAACTGACTGTGAAGTAAATATAGTGCAGGGTTGACTCGCAAAATAGTGCTTCTTAAGGGTGCCTCGGTTATGGAAACAGCCTGACGGATCTGCTTCAAAAACTCAATGGTGCTTACGGGAAATTCAATGCTTCCGCAATGGGATCCATCAAGCGCTGGCCGCTGTCGGCTTCCTGACGCACTTCAAAAAGGGGAATGCGCCAGAGGTGGTGAAAAGGTTTTGATTGCAAATCACACTTCCCATGAGAGCAGGATCAGTCTATGCTTTTCAGTCGGATACAGATAAGACTATGCAAAACATAATAATCTCTGTCAGTCAGCAGGCCGTTAAAAAGTCACTGTGTATCAACTTGCATTTCAATGGACAAGCCCCATTTCAGTATTGCTATTTCATATGTAGAATACTATAATCCCATAGAAAAACGCCTGTTATGATGCAATTCTAGGTTCACTATTGAAAGCACCTAGATAGACTGTGTTGGTTTTAATCAATATCAAGCAGATCAGGGCTTCTATTCTCAGGCAGTCCATTACCCCAGGTAATAACGCTGCTCACACTTGGTGTTGACTGCTGTGTTATCAGTTTACAGGGAAGCGTTTGGCAGCATGACCAATGGATGAGGAAGGCAGAAAGGAGTAGAAAGATGGTCAAGTAGGTGAGGCAGGTGCAGGGAGTTGGATGAACAGAAGAAAGTAGGCATGAAAAGACGTAGAAAGATGTCAGATGAAGAGCAATCAGTCAGAAACACAGATGATATTAAACAGGCAACTCCAAACGCAGTTTGCAAAATACAGTGATGAATGAAAAGAAAGGTTGCCAGATGACATTCAATTATTTGGTGTAAATTTTGGAGAACAGCCGACCAGCAGATGATTGGTGTCAGATGATACGCTGGACGAAGGCCACATTAATCAAGATGACAGAAATGATAGGAGCAATTTGGTGGATATGAAGTTGGAAGCAGGTAAAAAGTTCCAGGTGCGGAATGAAATGATGGTTGAATGTCCGATGTGGCAGCAGTCTGAAAGTTTTAGGTGCCACATCCAAGGATATACCACAGTGTCAAACTGAAGGCATTGTACAGGATGCCTTCTTAATTAAGAAGAGGCATTGGTGCCCTCCAAAGTTAAAGGGAACAGAACTATGTAGTAAACACCAGCTTCTGGAGAGCATTAATTTAGGCTGAACAGCTGAAGTCTGTTAGACGAAAGATGAGATGAAAGATTTTGGAGGGTCAAACAGGATGGCTGACGCTACTTAATGATGGGTGATTGCAGACAGATGACGGTAGATGGTCATTTCCTAGGTGCCAGCCGATGGATGAGATCGTGGGTGCATGGTGAGTAGTTAACTGGTGCAGAATGAGTTGTTATTTTCAATTGACTGAAGCATGCACGCTGACAGATGATGAACGATGAAGTATGATGGCAGTCTTGGTGGCCAAGTAAAGCTGATCCCTGGAAGTCAAATTTTTTCTGTGCCCCAAATTAATCCATCAGTAATACTGGATTTGGGGAGCGGGGTTTGCAAGTTTTTCCAGCCTCAGCCAGGCAAGTCTCCAGCCTTGTATGTGTGGGAGGATTTATAGATAGGTGACCCCGTTCTCTGCGGTAGGGTGCTCAGTTGTGCTTTATCTGGTGGGAAAGGGATGGAGATGATCCCCTCTGGAAGATGTGGTTGAAATCTGCTAACACTCCACTCGCTTAAAGTGGGCTGATTTTTTTGGGGAGCAAGGGTGTGCAAAGTCTTAGGGCTTCTGCTATGCACAATCCCCTTAGGGGGGTGGGAAAGGGGTCTTTCCTTCTTGAGGGGAATATTTAGTGTGGTGGAACAGGAAGTGTTCCTGAGAAACCTGTCTCTTTCCTGGAAGAGAACCCTCTTCTAATCAAGGATCTCTTTTTACCTAATAAGGGGGACCCTTTTTAGCCTGGAGTAGGTGGGGGGGGGGGGGGGGTCTGTCTCCTCTTTCTGTAGACTGGCAGGGGGTGTTTAAAGGGCACCTTCTTTAAAATGATGTTAAGGTGGGGAACCACGAATGCCGAGCTCCCTTCAGTGGGGTTGATCCTTCGGAATTAGAAGCTGTTTTCCCCGGGCATGTTTCAGATAAGTCCTTCCACCCCGACGGCCTTTCTCCCGGGACCCTTGCCTCTGTATATTCGGGGACTCTTTTTCGGGCGCAGGGGGTTCTCTTACCAGATGAGCACAATAAAGTCTGGGATGCTCATTAGGGAATGGGGCGATGTATGCTCTTTCTGTATGGCTCTCTCGCAGAGGCAATGTTCTCTCTCTAA
The DNA here is from genome assembly GCF_031143425.1 of Pleurodeles waltl. Lineage (NCBI taxonomy): Eukaryota > Metazoa > Chordata > Amphibia > Caudata > Salamandridae > Pleurodeles > Pleurodeles waltl. The sequence continues at coordinate 663,224,261 of NC_090451.1, forward strand.
GATAAGGTGGGGGTCCTTGCAGAGGGAGCCCTGTTCTTGGCGGGGCACATTCGCCACATTATTTGTCGCGAGGAGTGGGGTGGCCGGTTACCTTTCTTTGGGGTATCCCTCCTCTCCCAGCCTTGGGCGGGACGCTGTGTTGCAAACCCCGTTCCCCGCTCTCCTCCTTCTGCAAATGCCATCCCGCAGCACCCGGAGTCGGCCGCTGGGGGCGCTGTGCAGTCAGGACACGGACGGACAGGGGAGAATCTCCTCGAGAGGCGGGGAGGGCCGTGAACGATCATAACAGGGCGAAGCAGTCGCAGAGGCGAATATTGTTTCCAGTGATGACAATTAGAATTTAGGGAGAAAAAAATACGTATTAAAAGAAGACTGTTCCCATAGCCTAATCATGATTTTTGTTTAACCAACAAATATAGTTTGAGTCAAAACAAAAAATTAATCCGGCTTGGTAGGGTCTTCCTTGAGAGTTAGATATTGCTTTTCTTGTCTTGTAAAATTCTTTTTATTTTCCTTACAAGAGACGCGCAAGAGCTGTCACGCTGGTCCGTCCTCATTGTCTAGCATACGCTGGCTAATGTCACGTGACAAGTATATGCCGTGAGCGACGTGTATTTACGCATCATGGGACTTGTAGGCTTTTGTGGCTGCAGAGGTTGAAGGTCCTCATACAGGGACTTTTTTTGCTGTTTAGGCAATAGTGTTGAAGAACCCTCACTGAAGAATCTGTTGCAGGCAGCAGTAATGATACTTGAAAACAGAACGAAGTTCGAGTACAGACATCATTTTATGGCAAGACTGGAGATTCCAATTATGCATTTGTCTTTTCTTTATTTTTAATATCAGCTCCAGACAAGAACAAACTACAGATCCCATAAGGCAAACAAAAAACAGCCAATGGGAATCAAAAGGTAGTTTCAAGTAGTGCACCAATCACAAACAATCCACTATAATAATACCTATCTTGACTGAAAACAGCCCTCTTTTCTTGCTGCTCGCAGTCAAGATAAGTATTATTTTTCTTCACTGTCGCTTTTTTTGTACTGTTTATCGTGCGTTTTCTATAAGGGCTGTTCTGTTGTTGGTATACTAGTATTTATACACTATTTTCTGTAGTCGGCTCGTAGCCGCATTAATTTCTGCAACTCGCACCAAGCGCTCGCTTTCCAACTGCTGTTTCTTAACACTTCTTCTCAGCGCGTCAGCATTTTGCTGTCGCTCGCTGAGGAGGAAGCGGCCTCATACCGTGTTGTTCATTCTGTAGAAGCTGGTTTATTCCGACGCCGGTCTGCTAAGCCGCTTTGCTTCCGACGAGGGATTTCTGGTGGGCGTGTGTGTTTCTGCCGACTTTCTTGATATTAGCCCATAGGCGGAGTTTGGCAGTGTTTTCTCACTCTGAGAGGAAAAGTTAACCCTTTCCTACTTCTGTACAAAGAAATTGTTTACTTTGTTGCCACCATGGACAGTTCTGGGTCCCATTTATCACATGAAGAGGAGGAAGACATCCTTAAGGAAAATCTAAATGATTTTATACAACTGTCTGTTGATCAGGCTATGTCAGCTTCTTGGCAAAAACTGTCAAAGAATTTGGAAAATTCAGTGGTAACTCTAGTGTCTAAGACCATGCTGGCCCATTCTGCGGAGGAAAGCAGAAAGCGTCCTGCCACATCAAAAAATTCCAAAACGACGCTGTCGGTGAGTGATAAACTTTCACATAGGACAGAGGACATGGTCCCTCAAGGGCCTCCTGGTAAGGAGGGGTTAATTTCTAAGCCCTCAAAGAAATGCATGGTCAAATCAAAACACTTGTCTTCTCCTATTAACATAACTAAGATTTTAGACACTGACGATGAGATGCAGGACCCTAATTCGGGTACAGATAATTCCGTAAAGGACGTTGGGGAATTTCTCTCCCCTCCTCCTCACAAAAAATCCAAACCTGCGTTCCATGAATTTTCAGGGTCTTGCACAATCTATGACACGCAAGGGGTTCCAATGTTTGACCCAAGTGACATCCAGCATCCAAATTCTACGGAGTGGGTTCTCTCTGAACATGTGGCAGATTATGTAACAGCCAGGTTACGTACCCCTTTGGACAAACAGGTGCGAGCAAAACTTAAGTTGGAATGTCCCCGTCCTGCCCTATCTTCCAAAATTACAGCAACCTCTACGATTGATGCTTCATTAATCACTTTTTTCACCAAATATGGCAAAGATCCCCGAAAGGGGGTAGATAAAGCTTGGTCTACGTGCCAGGACAAGCTCTTGGATATTGTGGGACCCTTAACCAGCATATTTGGCTTGTCCGAAACTGCCCGGCTGGAACACGTTTCTATAGATCCGGAGGAACTTTCTTTATGGGCACAACGTGCAGTTTGTTTATTGGGGAATGCAAATTCCTTGATTACACATGAACGTAGAAAAGGACTCCTGCTTAAGCTTGATCCAAAATTGGTCAACTTAGCAGGTGCGGATCCTGGTGTGAAGGCAGAAGGCTTGCTGTTTGGAGACTCTTTTATAAAAGAATTGAGCAAATATGTGGCAACCTTCTCCTCCCTGGACAAAGCGCAGCAGTCACTGAAAAATATGTTTTCAACCCAGGTTTTCACCAGGGCCGGCAGAGGTAGGAACCGCTTTGCCGGCCGTCCCTACGCCAATCAAGGTTCCCACGGTCCCTACAACAACACTTATCAGGACTACAGACCGCAGTTCTACCCCAAAAGGAGCAGGGGTTTCAAGAACAAAGGAAACCGCAATGCCAGATTCTCTGCGCAATCCGTTAAGTCAGCATGTCTGTTCTCCAGTTGTGGGGGGGTCGTATTTCTCAATGCCTGCCAAAATAGGAGGAACTTACAAGAGATCCCTAGGTCCTAAATACAGTTCAAGGTTATGTTATAGAACTCTTTTCAGAGCCTTTTCAAGGAAGTTTTCCTCCCCTTCCACAGTTTTCACTTCAAATGACAGAATTAATTTAGTTAGAAATTCAATCTCTTCTACAAAAGCAGGCAATAGTTCCTTGTTCACTAGATCCTTCAGGCTTTCTCAGGTCAGTTTTTCTGGTCCAGAAAAAGAACAAGAAGATGCGCCCAGTTATCAACCTAAAGCAATTCAATCAATTTGTTCTATATCGTCACTTCAAAATGGAAACCACCCTACATCTCAGCGATACATTACTCCAGGGAGATTGGATGGTAAGGCTAGATCTCCAAGATGCATATCTTACAGTTCCCATATATCCCGTCGCCCAGAAATTTCTTCAATTTCAATGGGCTGGTAAGTTTTTCTGTTTTACTTCCCTTCGGCCTGTCCTCCGCTCCATGGTATTTCACAAAACTGATGAAGCCAGTAGCGGCCTTTCTCAGAGCTCGGGGCATCAGACTAGTTATTTACTTGGACGACATTCTGATTATGAACCAGAATCGCTCTTCCCTTCTGTCTCAAGTTCACATTACTTGCACCCTGCTTGCGGAGCTAGGTTTTATTATAAATTACGAAAAATCTTCCTGGATCCGATCCAAAAGATCGAATTTCTAGGTTTCCTGGTAGACTCTGTCTCGGCTACACTTTTACTTCCATCATCAAAGATCAAGTTCATAAAGTCCGAAATTCTACAGATTTTACGCAGTTCTCGTCTATCCCTCAGATCTTTGGCAAGGGTTGTAGGGCTACTCTCTTCTTCAATCCAAGAGATCTTCCCAGGTCCGCTCCATTACCGTGCTTTCCAGAGACTAAAAATTTGTCACCTTCAAAAAGGGCTAGCCTACACAGATTTCATTGTTCTAGACCAAGATTTGCATGCAGAACTCCAATGGTGGATAGACCATTTAGACGCCTGGAACGGCAGAACTATCTTCGCATCAGCCCCAGATCTTGTATTAGAGTCAGATGCAAGTCTCTCGGGCTGGGGAACCTGGTGTGGTACAATCTCGACTGGAGGCTCATGGTCTCTAGAGGAGTCAAAACTGCATATAAACTATTTAGAGATGCTTGCCGGCTCCTTTGCAATCAGGAGCCTCGCAAGAGACAGAATTTCCTGTTCAGTTCTTCTAAGAATGGACAACATTTCCGTGGTTCGTTACGTTCAACCGTCTGGGAGGCACAAAATCCAAACCTTTAGCGGAATTAGCAAAAGGGTTTTGGGAGTTCTGTCTTCAAAACAGAATCTCGGTTCAAGCAGAGTATCTACCGGGCAACATCAATTTTGTAGTGGATTGGTACTCCCGTCATTTCCGGGACTCCAGCGACTGGATGCTCAATACGCAGGTATTCAACAACCTTCTCCGCAAATGGGGCCCCATCCACATAGATCTTTTTGCATCCCGTCTCAATGCTCAACTCCCACGATTCTTCAGTTGGCACCCGGATCCTCTAGCTCTTGCCTTCAATGCGTTTTCTCAGGATTGGTCATCCTCCCTCAATTACACCTTTCCTCCCTTTATTTTGATTTCCAGAGTGCTGGCGCAAGTCAGACGTCAACAAGCCTCTCTAGTGCTCATAGTTCATTCCCAGGTGTGGTTTCCTTCCCTCCTGGAACTGTCAGTCGAGCCTCCGTTCCTAATTCCCTCCTTTCCAGATCTACTGACCAACCCCCACGGCCTACACCACAGTCTCGTACTTAATAAAATTAAGACTTGTCTTCATAAATTACTAGGAAAATCTACATTCTATGTAATTATAAGAATATATACCAACATTTTAGAACTGGAAAGTGGGAGATTTTAAGAAAAAAAAAATCAGGGAAGTAGATATTACCAATTACCTTCTAATGAAGCAGCAGTAATTTCAGATGAGAACTAGCTATAATAATGTGATTTCTGGCACCAAAAATTGAGATTCTCCTACCCCCTTGAATCAGGACTAGTGGCATTAATTGTAATTGTATTGTATTTCAGCGTCCTTTCATATATGATAGTGAAGAAAAAAAGAGGGAAAGTGAAATTAAACAATTGCCTAGGATCACACAATTTGGTAAAGCGAGGAAGCTGGGATTAATCCTAGGTGTTCTGCAATTGTGCAATATAGCCTCTGAATGCTTTTCCTTCCCTCACAATTACCTTACAGGCACCTCACCCCCTCTGGATCACCACCCTTCTGGCATCAATGCGGCCCTCGGTCACATCACAGACAAAAACTTTTGGCCTCTGGGAAAATGTTTGTCAGTATCCATGGCATAGGGGAAAATATATGCTGCAGGTCTTTAAGGAACCTGGCTACAACAGGTGACTCTAAGAGAGAAGGTTGTTCTAGCAACTGCTAAAATGCCAAGATGGCAGAGAGATGACCATTAGCTTTGCCTAGAACAAAGCCCTGCTGAGCCAAAGTCAATGCAAATGATACAACCTGAGATAAAGATGCAGAAAGGTTTCAACGTTGTGGAACGCACACCATGAAATTTGTTTAATCTGCAAGCTTATACTGACTTGGTGTAGGGACACATGGCTACCAGAATAACATTACAGATTTTGACGAAGGCCGAAAACTGTCAACTGTTGCCACTAAATCACCATGCATAAAAGGTAGGGGGTGCGCAGGTTCAGGTGGCGAACCCTCCCATTTCGATGCAACTGAAGAGCCTCTCGAAGGGGCAGCCTGACTGAAGGACCAATGATCATGCTAAGCAGCTCTGGATATAACTCGCCATGCCCAGTCCAGAGCCACGAGAATTACTTGGGCCCGGTTGTTCCTGATCTTCTTGAGAACTTTGGGTAGAAGTGGTATTGGCAGAAAAGCATACAGAAGGCCAGAGTTACACTGTAGATTAAACGCGTCTCTGAGCGAGTCGCCTTGGAATCCCCAGTGCACAAAAATGCCAACACTGCACATTCTCAGTGGTGGCGAACAGACATAGCAAAGGCTCTACCCACTGATGAAAGAGACCTTGCACCACCTCCGGGTGGAGACGCCATTTGTGATCCGCTAAGCATCTTTGGCTGAGTTTGTCCACTCTGGGATTCAGAAAGCCAATCAGATGTTAAACCACCAGGGAAATGCCCTGATGTTTCAGCCATGTCCAGACGCAGAGCCTCTTGACAAAGGATCCAAGACCCAACTTTGCCCTGCTTGTTGCAGTAGCTTATGATGGTGGAGGACCTGCACCAGTCTTCCCTTGATCGAAGGAAGAAAGGCTTTCAAAATCAAGTAAATTGCCCAGAGATCCAACAGGTTGATGTGGAGATCTGACTCCACCGGAGATTAGAATCCTATGATCTCCACCTCTCCCAGATGGCCACCCCAGGCCAGGGGTGATGAATCTGTCACTACAGTCAGCTCTGGTTATCAAAGGGAGAGGGGCCTGCCACTGACGCAATTGTGGTTCGTTAGCCACCGCTGCAGGTCTTTTACAGCTCCCTCCGAGATGTGATCCATGTAGGAGAGATTCCCCTGATGCTGCACCCACTGGGACTTCAGGTCCCACTGCAGAGCTTCATATGCCAACTGGCATGAGTAACCAGCAGGAGGCCACGAGACCCAATAGCCTCAGAGACTGTCTCACCGAAATCCATGATAGAGGCTGAAACAGCATAATCATAGCCTGAATATCCTGGACTTGCCCTCAGGAGGATAGGCCTAAAACTGCACAGTGTCCAGAATGGCACCAATGAAAAAGAGCATCTGAGATGGAGTCATGTGTGACTTCAGTATATAATGGTGAAACCCAGTGAGTCCAAGACGTTTGTGGTTGTCTGTAAGTGGGAGACGATTGTCTGAGGCAAGCTCAACAACCAATCATTGAGGTAGGGAAAGACTGGAACCTTGGACCGCTGCAGATGAGCTTCAGCCACCACCATCAATTTCATGAACACCCAAGTGGCGCAGGTTAGACCGAAAGGAAGCAATACAAACTGGCAGTGCTCTTGTCCCACTGTGAACCACAGGTAATGGCTGTGGGCAGGCAGGATGGTGAATGGGAACTATGCATTGTGCAAGTTCAACGATACCATCCAGTCTCCTGGGTCTAGGGCAGACAGAACTTGGGCATGCAGGAGCATTTTGAACTTCTTCTTTTTAAAGAAGAGGCTGAGAAGGCACAGGTCTAGGATAAAATGAAGTCCTCTGTCCTTCTTGGGACCAGAAAGTAGCAGGAATAACAACCACAACTTACTTATGAGGCATTCACCCTCTCTTTGGCTCCCTTGGCCAAAAGAGCTAGTACATCAGCCAATCGTAAATGGGTGGTGGGGTAGTCACAAATTGGAGGAAGTAGCCCCTTTGGATGATCTGAGGACCCAGCAGTCTGATGTCACGGATGGCCAGTTGGTCAGGTGATGGCGTATCCTCCCCTCCACTGGGTGGGTGGTCAGAGGGCCATAGACAAGCCCATGGACCTGGACATGTCCTTCCTGGGGATGATGAACTACTGCCCCCAGTGGATCCCTGAGTACAGATCCTATGATGCATTCTTGAGGAAATGCACACTACAAGATGCATCCAACAACATTGTATGGACTAATGAACTTGCAGAATGTTTCAAGAGACTGAAGGGGGCATTGTCTACTGCACCAGCATTGGGGCTGTCTGATTACAAACTGCCCTTCCATCTCTATGTGTCAGAGCAAAATGGCATTGCAAATGGTGTACTGACACAGCAAGCATGGCTCTTGAAAAAGACCTGTGACGTATTACTCTGTGACCTTGCCTTCGGCAGTGACTGGGCATCCAACCTGTTTGAGAGCAGTGGTGGCAGCCACTGTGATGGTAGAGAGAGTGGCTCCTATTATGATGGACTACTCTTGTATTGTTTATGTGCCACATTTGGTACAGTTGTTGTTGTCATCAGCAGCAACACAGCACTTTTCGGTAGCCAGGCGCATAGGTTATGAGGTCACATTGTTGTCTAACACTAATATCACCATTAAAAAAAAAAATGCCCACCTGTTAACTGGCAACATTATTACCTGCAACAGGTGATTCTGATGAGACCCCTGACCATGACTGTGTTGAGGTTGTAGACCCCCAGACCAGATTTACAATCGACACCATTAGAAAAGGCAGACTATGAGTGATACACTGATGGTTCCTCCAGCAGACTAACAGACTCCGATTACAGAGCAGGGTAAGCTATAACTACAATAGACATCGGAATTGAAAGTGCAGCTCTAATGCAAGGCCCATAAAGGAGCTAATACCAAGATAGCCAGAGGAAATGCCATGGCTGACACAGCAGCAAGCGAGAGCATGTTACAACCAGTACAGATGGTGCCCCAAATGGCAAAAAAAAGCATTAAAAAAATTCAGCCTATTCAGAGACAATTGTTGCTAGCTGATGTGAAGGAAGCACAATGGTCTGCAACACCAAATGAGGAGAGAGTGTGGATTGATGCTGGGTGTTTGCAAAATGATGAGGGATTATGGGTCCACCAGGATGAGAGACCTGTGGCTCCATGCAGTATGTTCCTTCCCTTTACAAGGCTTGCTTATGGACCCACTCACATGGCACAAGGGGAGATGAATGAGCTAATTATACAGGAATGCACAAGGGATAATAGCCTTCACTGCACAATTCTGCTCCCAATGTTTAGTCTGTGCCCAACATACTAAAGGCCGGTGCCCTGCTACATATGATCACTTACCAGTACCACAGGGGCCATCTACCAATGTTCAAATAGACTTTGCCTATATGCCCCCAGTGAATGGATTTAAATATTTGCTGGTGTGTGTGGATCAATTTTCAAAATGGGTGGAGGCGTTTCCTACAAGGAAGAATGATGAGGAGACTGTGGTGCGATGCTTGATGAAAGATATCATACCCCGATTTGGGGTCCCCCAGGGCATTAATAGCGACAGAGGGGGTAAATTTGTGGCTGCAGTGGTGCAAAAGATGTATGAATGTTTGGGAATAGAGTGGAAACTGCATGCCCCTTACCACCACCAAAGGTCATGACAGGTGGAGAGGATGAACTCCACTATAAAAAAATAGATTAGCAAAAACAACTGATGCAACAGGCCTGAAATAGCCTGATGCTCTGCCTTTAGTGCTGCATGCCATAAGGGCAACGTCATCTAGGACAACCGTTTTTTCCCCCCATGAGGTACTGATGGGGTGGCCTATGTCTGTGGGGTTGAGGTTGCCTCTCCCAGCATCTCAAGCAGCAATGCTGTGGACAGATGAAAACATTTCTGACTATGCTATAAAATTGTCATCAGTCTTGAGGCATCACCATCTCCAGGTGAAGGAAGCTTTGCCCCAACCGTCCTCAGAGCCCACACATCCTTTTAAGCTGGAGACATGGTCATGGTGAGAAAAATAAAAGATGTTTCTCTTAGTTCTAGGTGGACTGGACCACATCTTGTGCTCCTGGTGACGCGGACGGCGGTGAAGGTACAGGGACGTCCTGAGTGGATTCACAGCACTAGGTGCAGATTCGCACCAACAACAACCAAGACCGACGTGCCTGCAAAGGATGAGCACATGCAACCTGTGGAGCAGCGCAACATACCAGAAAAGGGGGAGACAGACCAGACCATTCCTAAGAACCACACTGAGAGCTCCTCATCAAGTGTCAGGTGACACCAACCAGTGCAGTTGAGTGAAGCACACAACATAGTCCTGAAGAAAGGTGATGGTCACACCTGCAGAAAAATTGACTGAAGAGGACACCACATGGCAGTCCGTGAAACAGCCCCTGAACAAGACAACTGCAGACCAGAAGGAGAAGCAGAGGACAGCACACTGCATGCCATTGCTTTACTGACAATTAGAGAAAGTGGCTTAGAACAGAATAACAGAAAGAATTCATATCCACGTCTATAACTTTTGCCATGCTCCAGCAATTCTGTAGTAAGAGCATCTATTCAGTTGAAGTTCTACCTCCTACAGAGCAGGAGCTAGCCCTCGGATATCTTAGAAAACAACAAGATTTAGAGGAAGCACATAAAGAAATGTTTGATTTAATGGCTATAGATCCATAACATATGAATGCACTGGGTACTAGCATACCATTTGGTCTATGTTTAAATAATGAATACCTCATAGGTGTATATCTAGATGACAATATCTGTATTTCATCTAAAGAAAATGTGTGATGCCATCAGAAGATATGTATTTTATTGATACGTTATTACTATGCTTCTGCCATGTATGTATATATTTTTGCAATCAAGTATGATATTACTATCAAAAAGGAGACATTGTTGAGAAAAATATATATTCACATGTATGTACCTACAGATATGATACAGTTCTGATTCTCTCCTCCATTATCTGAATCCCAGTAAGACTTCCCTGCAGACGTCTCTGACACATATGCCAGCTGTGTAAACAAACCTCTCCAAGCCACGTTGTTAAGTTTAGCTCGGTCTAACACTTTAAGTTCAGCCAGTCAGCAACCCAGCCCCCTTTTCTTTAGGGACCACCTGTTGTCTGTTCACATGTTCATGCTCACACTGCATTCTGTATATTTTTACTCTATGGCCTTTAAGTTTTGTATATGCAGCATGTCTTTTGTATGTGCGTGCCCATTTTTGGACTGTGTCCCCTTTTGGGGTTGTGCTGTGACAGCACTTATTAACATATATAAGTGCCTGACTTATATGCTTCAAGGCAGTAGATGCCAGCTTGTAGGACGTAACACTGGGATGTGCGTCTGCCTTCTGCCTTGGTCTGCCAATAAACCTTGGCACCTCAAAAAACATTTAATCTGTTCCGGAGCCTTGCCTGGTGTTTGTGTTTTCTTTGCGTCACTCTGAAGAGGGTTGAAAAATAGTTTTCCAAACAATTATTGCTGGCAAAGTTATGTTTTTATGGACAAGAAGACTAATAAACAAAGTTCCTTGGTAAATCACAACTTTACGAACCCCTTTTAAAATATACTGGGGTCAGTTTAACTTTCCACAAAATATTGTAGCACTAGATTTAAAACACCAAATAATCATCTGGCATTTTATTTGAAATTGCACTTTACACAAATATTCTAGGACTCGAGTGAGAATATTGAAGTTTACTTCCCTGCGGCTACAGAAACCTCTGCTGCATGAGGACTTTCATGGAAGCAGAACTACAACAATAGCACCTACTGATATAGAAGGACTCAGGAGCTTTGCTAAATTTGGAATGTTATTCCATTTCAGAACATTTGTAATAGTATGAGGAAGAGGCAATGGCGGTGTAAAGATTTTCGCTGCCACACATAGGTAGTTCAGTCTGGCTGTGTTATTTATATTTGGTATTATTTAAATTGTTTGTTGATTACAGAACAACACATACAAGAAAGCTTTAAAACCAGGGCAGAATATTCCTGTGAAGCAGAGGAAAAGGTGGTGGAGAGAAGCAAAATAATCTGGAATGGGAATTACCTTCAGGACCTACGTATGAAAACATTGAGGTCTCTTTTTAGAACCAGATGTAGCAAGAAGAATTGTGCGAGCTGCTGTTTAAAGTTGTACAGGCAGAAACCCTCAAAATCTTTTAATAAACAACCCCTCTTACGTCCCCCATCCTGTGGAGAAGACCAGAGGAAGACTAAGGAGCCTAGCATTGGCTGAGGTTGGGGGAGTGTGCTGGTTCTTCACACTGCAGGGTCTCATCTTCACTCGCCTGCCTGCTGAGGAAGTAGAGGCTCACACTGGAACCTTGTCTTGAAAGGACTCCCTAGGCCTGAAAGACTTAAAGACAGTGCTGGCGATAATACAGAACGAAGCCTGACAAGAACCAGGTTGGTGGCAGTCGGTCATTTGGCTGCATCCATCTTGTACACCAGTTGAACCATCCATCACAGGGTGTAATAATTTCTTCTGATTGAAGGGGAAGTGATCAACTTCTTCTTAGGCCTCCTTCATGGCCAAGGACTTTAACCACAACTGCCACCTCTTGGCCTGACAGGTATTCATGGTCCAGGCAACCGGGTCAATAAGATACACGAACTTTAGCAGTTTTTAATCTACAGTTACTTTATTCAGTTTGATAATGAACTGGTACTCTTCCTGGGCATATTATAGCATATCGGTCAAACTCGTGCCTACTTGGTATGATGGTGTTGGCATTAATATTGGAATGTTGTAGCAATAGACCACCAGATTATTACATTTTCTTCTATTAAATTTTGAGACCCTTCACCTCCTTTTCCCATTGGATGATGTCACCTTGACTTCCAGGGAAGCTGCCCACCAGTGGAGGATTAAGCAATACAAAGTCTTTGTTAGTCATTAGCGTCCTGTACCTGATGCCCTATCACTTTGAGATAGCAGGCACAGATAAAGGCTTCCTCCATATCTCTTGCACCTGCTTGATAATCTGAGGTTCTTCGCCTATGCCTGGCATTGGTTTGGGGAAGATGTTACAGCCACAAAGGCATAGATGCCCTCATTGTCTGGAGGGGGTACCAGTGTTAACAATGGATAGAGCCTCCACCCTGATGTTAACATAGCATCTAGCTGGTTGCAGGTCCTGGAGGTCATTGATAGCACACTCCATATTGGTGTATGACTCCACCCTTTGTTATTTAAAGGGGTTGATTGTTTAACCACTTAAATCATCTGTGTCTAATGTAGAACATTGCAAGCATAAGAATGTGAGCCGCATCAGCTGCGGCAGCAGCGGATTTCGTTGCTGAGGTGAAATACTGTTGACTGACAGATCTGAGCCAAAGCAGCTAGTGTCTTTGGTGCAGGATTTCACTCCAATAGAATCAGATCTTTGTTATGCAGCTGGACTCTGAATAATGTTTTGCAACTTAACATGAGGCAATGAGTAAACAAACTCACCCAAGGCCTTTGCTGATCCTCAAATGTGCCAAGCTCATTTCCACATAGTTCTGCTGGCTTGTTTCAGTACATATTTATCGAAACAAAAATCCTTTTATGCACTGATCATAGGCCTTCGTTGTATTTGCTGATGTGAAAGGCATGGGTACGACCTCACCCTATTGACGGGTTTGTGATGACAAATGCAGGAGTATAATTTTGATATCCAATACATATCTAGTATGTCTTCTTTTGTTCATTTTCTAGTATTCCTCGTTAGTACCATTTGTAAGGGAGGTGTTCAGAATAGATACTGAGAAAGCTTTAAGAGATATGTTTCGTATTTATCACATAACTGTGTGCCCCACAACAGATGTAAGTCCTTTTCGTTTGGTGTGTCGCAAGGAACCTCTTAACAAGCTCGTCCCAAATTATATCCAAGAGGGGAGTGGAAAGATAAGTGCACTGTTATCCATAAAGTGATAGATGGAAAGGTACATGAACCAGATACAAGAGTGGAGAGGTGTGACAGAGTGCATCATTGCAAGGCTGACAAAGTCAAATGTGGTACACAAGATGCATTCAGCATTTATTACAGCTACCTGTATAAATTAGTCATCAAGGTGTCTGTAAGAGGTGAAAATGGAACATTGCTGAGTAGGAAGCGTGTTGCTAAGTGCTAAGGTAATTTGTGCAATGGCGGAATTAAATCAATTTGTGTGAATTTCCGAGTCATTGTTTTAAATTTTGCAGGTCAAATGGCAGTGGATCTATCTTCCAGTAGAGGGAATGCGAGCAAAGGCGATGTCAATAATTTTTCAGGCTAGTTACAACCAGCCTGCAATAACTAAAGGGACGATCTCTAGGACAGTTGTGACATGAGTTGGTGGTACAAGTGATGGTGTTCTAACTTAAAATTCTAAAGTCCAACAACATCCGAACAGGGTGGTGTAGAAGCCAGCCGATTTGACGATCTATGTTGTTCAGTAGCCATTTTCTCTGCATTGTATATGTTTTACTCCTTTCTACAGGTTCTCTACTTAGTGTCAGTTTCATTCATAACATTGTAAGTCACCTGGTGTCCTTGGGTATTCATTCTTCCAGTTCTTTGCATTTGAAATTGATCAAACATTGTTCTAATATAGAAAGCTGCAGGCATTAGAATATAGCATGGTGTCTGCTTTGATTGTGGCAGATTCCTATGGACATTTGAGTTAGATGATTATTCCAAGGCAACAAAACTGGTGTCTCTGCTGCAGGATTCTCCCTCAATAAAATAAAACCTTTTTTTTTTTTTATACATGTCAATCTCTGAAGGATGTTTCACAACTTAACACCCAGGCAAGACACCTTGTTTGAAGAGGACCTGGCAAGCACATCCTCGGAGTAATAGTCGAATCTTGAATGGCAAACAGATGCACCAGGACCAGAGTCGGGGGGACAGTACCTGGCTCTTGGTTGCAGTGCTGGTTGGGTCAGTGGATGGGTCATAGGAGTGGTGCGATTGGTTTATTTTCTAAACCAGTGACCCTCACTGTAGACTATTAGAGCTGCACAATCGAACCAGGGAGCTACACAGGAGGAGACAGAAGTTATACCGAAGTAGGGTGGAGCTGTACTGAGAATGTAGAAATGAGGCACTCTTCTCATGAAACAACCAACAAGGAACCTTCCGCTAGAGAGGTGAGAGAAACATATTTTCCACAGAGAGAAAAAGCATCTTGACCTTTTTTTAAAAGGACTCTCAGCCACACAAGTGTGTGGCGTATTTCATCATCGAGTCCTCACTCCGTAAGGACACCAATACCAGGTCGGCTCAACCCCTCTTTTGAAATGGGCTGTTTACTTACCAGTTATGGTCGTTAGTCAAAGTTCAGCTCTCCATTGTTACAGTCCCTACTTGGTGCGCTAACATCTGAGGGCCGACCAAGAAAACAAGTAAAAATACAGAAATGTATCACTTCCGCTTCCTGGGAGAACAAGCTATACCGGGTGTCGACCAACAATAATTTCTGATTAAATCAAGCTTTTTGCTTAGAAAAGAATAACAAATATTCACAAATTTTCTGGTTGTACCTCCTGCCCCAGGTTGGTTGGGGGTCCAACAGAGGACTGTGAGGAGGAAGACCTGAAGTTGGAGTAAAGAAGATTACAGGTAAGTAACTGGGGAACCACCCCCTTGTCTTTCTCGTCCCAGTCCTTACTAGGAGGCAAATCTTTGTGACACAAAAAGTAATGAAAGGAAGGTAACAATATTCAAGTGGAATGCAATGCCACACTGGAGAATCTTTTCCAACAAACATAGTCGAAACTCCATTTGGAGATGGTAATGTTCTATAAGTGTATGTGATGATGGTCAGGTTGTTGCCATACATTTTTCACAGAGGCCACTTTTACCAAGGGCCGAGATACAGACATGCCTCGATGGCATCTTCCTTGAACCGCACCTGGCAGCACCGGATTCTCCTTTTCACACCACAGAATAATGGTGTGCTTTAACCAGTTACTCAAGGTGGCAGATAATGGTGTCAAATCCTGACCAGACAATCCAAATGTCATAAACCCATTCTTCCAGCTGTTCTGCAAAAATAAATTGACAGCAGCTTCGGTACTGTCAAAGAATGTAGTGCTTCTTTTTCTGTAGGGGTTGGACAAGAAAAATATACCAAAACTACCAAGTCTTGGTATGTATAAAATTCAGATGGGACCTTGGGCTGAAAAGACTGTCAAGGTCTCAAAGTTACTTTATCTGGATATAAACAAAAAATGGGTCAGAACATAAGAGACACACATTTCCCAATTCTCCCTCCAGAACAGATAGCCACCTGATAAAGCACTTTCAAAGAAACAATAACAAAAAAAAAAATCCACAGAATGGGAAAATGGTTGAAAGGTGCAGTCTGCATATCTTTCAAAACCAATGGAAAACACCAGGGTTGAATAGGGAAATGGATTACTGGTCTTTTCAGAAAAAAACTTCTAAGAAGCCTACAAACAAGTGCCTGTATACTTCACATATCAGCTTTTTTTAATGCTGCAATTGCATCCAGGTGCCTTTGAAGAATGGAGAGAGTCAGCCCAATACAAGGTTATCATTTAGAAAATCTAATTCCATGACAGGACCTCTGCTAACTGGATCTGAAATGTTTTTACTCACCAGACTAAAAACATCTCCAATATCTCATAAAGCCTCTAAGTAGCTTGACATATAATTGTTTGTTTGAAGCGGCGAATTCCAGAGAATAATCCAAACATTGAAGTTTGAAAGGTTGAAGCTCAAGACCCACAGCGTGAGCAGTGTTAAACCCTTGAGGCCATAGAACTGAGGCAGCAAAGGAAAATAAGACAGTTCCACATGAAGCGGCCAAGAAGGGACTACCACCAACCGAGGGAGAAGTGGAAACGAGGGATTTCTGAGCCCCTGTGGAACCTTTAACCAAACTGATGTATGCTCCGTCCAAAATCTTTGAACCAACTCTGGGATCAAAGGAATAGGGTTGGGATACCATCAGTGTTGAAAACGGACAGCCAGAAAAGAAAACATTCTAATACCTTCTGAATTAAATTTTCCTTCTGCCAGAAGTACAAATTTTGTAAAGATCCTTGGAGCTGACACTTACCCAAATGAGGGAACCTGGAATTGATAATGGCTTCCCAGAACATTGGAGGGTGGAAACCTCTAGGATGCTTTGTTCATTGACACAAACAGGTAGGCATCCTTGAGATCTGCTAAGAAAAGGAAGTCCCATATCTTCAGCAATGGTAGCATTTATTTTATGGTAAGCATTTTGAAACCTTTAATAAGGAACTCTTTTTTACACACTTTTAAAGCTAAGGCCTGGCCTGAACTACTCTGAAGATTTCTGAACAAGAAAGAGGATTGAATATCATGTCTTTTCCTTCTCAGTCTTAAGGACTAGGACAAGCAATGGAGACAGGGATGTAATGGAAATATCAAGATATCGAGAGGCCCACTGTAATATTTGACACTTTCAACCCATCCTGGTTGTTTAGCTGGCTGGGTTTTACTTACTGGGATTGCTGTGCCCATGCTTACAATGTTAAAAGTGAAATTACTGATCCCACTATGTTCATTAAAAAGGAAGAAATATTTAAGTGATTGATAACCATATACAGGTTCCGTGTGGTTTGCAGAAAAGTGAAAGGACCCAAGTCTCTCCAAAAATGCATGTATGAATGGCCCCTTGTAACAGCAAAGTAGTGTTCTTCTTCTTTAAATTCAGTTAAATGCACAAACTAGTGTAAAAATACTGCAATGTGCCTTGAATGGAAGCTATGAATGGAGCGTTGTTTCCAGGCACCACACAACAAATCATGTGCATTTGGCAGAGTTACAGCTTCTTGTAGCTGGCATTCAAGCCTCTTTCAGAATGTACTGGTCTCCCTGCAGGTAATTCAAGGAACCAAAGATTTCAGGAGCAATGCTGTCAAGTTCAGATACCTGGAGTCAGGGCAAGTCATCATCGGCAAGATCCAAGTATGCTCACATTTTCTTGTGTGGTGACTGCAACATGTTTATCAAGCATTAAAACCATGGGTATCAGACCTACTATCAAAGAGTGCTTTATGGCACAGTGAAAACTTCGTGGTGAGCTCTGGTACTAGGTCAAAGACATAAGAAAATGTACTTCACCAACAGACCCAGCTTGTTTACCAATTGACTGTAGGTACCAGGTAAGTAGTGTGAGCATTTTGTGTTTTATTTTATTTAGAAAAAACACAATTTGTCAAAGATGCTGAGAAGGGTTGCTTCATCTAAATGCTATTCATGAATCTCTTTTGACTCCCTGCTAATTGTATCTGCAGCGTGTATCCTGCCAGCCAGGGGTGATCGACTAAGTGAACATTGTTGTTGATTGCCCAGTGCCAGATTGACACATAATAGACCCTTCCAAGTTTATTTAAAATGTTGGCTTCTCCTTTGATCATAGTTTCAGGTCACTCACAAGGCTGCTGTGATTTTCCGATATTAGGATGCTTAGGAGACATCATACAACTTCAGAATGATTCTTGGGGCTCTGCTGTGCAAACAGTTGTATGGAAATGCCTGTTCTATGGACATTTTGTCTTGGTCTTCTCAACTATCTTTTTCCAGACTTCAAACGTCCTAAACATAGCAGCCTGTCTTATCTTGGCCTATTTTCATTGGCTTCAGATTGGTTACCAGGGCATTTTTACAGCTCTCTGTCCTTCATCCAGGACTTCTCCATCTTCAATGTATTTTCAGCAATACGTGTCCTGATCTCTTTTCTCAGCACAACAATGCATATCCCCAAACTGCTTGTCATCAGCAAATTTCATATGGGAGGTCAGTCCTCTATTTAGGAGTCTTGTCCCAAAACTCTCTGCCATTGCACTGCACTAGCAAATCAATCAGCTCCTCTTTCTGTAGATCCTTCAAGACTTTTCTTTTCCCTACCACTCTGACACCTCTCACACTTTGCTTTTACCTGTATCACTGACTGATCTACATTTCCTAGCGCCAGGACTCCTTTTTGATACCAAAGCAAATCTTAAAATCCTATTTTTCATTCAATTCATTGCATCATTGGGAATGAGGGAATCATTTCATTCTCCCATCTTGTTCAGGTGATACAACATAATGGTGCTGGCCCTCAAACTCTGCACAACCTTGCCCTTCATTTGAGTAACCTAAGCCCACTGCTAGCATCCCCTGGCCACTGGCACTATTAATTGATTTAGACACATGCATTAAGTCTTCCTATATCCGTATGCCATGCATCCATGGTTACTGTCCTCACTAACAAATGCTCAGTTGTGGATCAGTGTAGATTATCTTCACGGTGGGAATTTTCCTTGCGGAGACCTCCTGTCGTTGAGGTTCTATTGCATAGGTCTTGCAAAGCCTTGCATGAGAAAACATGATTTAATCATTCACAAAAGTTTCACCATAGCCATTGACCCCAACGAATGGTGAAAAGGAATCATCTTCTGAAAAGTCAGATTGTCTCCATCATTGGAGAGAACAAAGGATATTGAACGTTTGCGCCATAAATTTCTTATGGCAGCATGTTAATGTGCTAGAACCGTAGGTTGGTGCAGTCTGCCTTTGGGTAAAGTGGTATGACACAACTATGAAAATATGAATTCTACATGCGTAAAGTGCCTCCTTTGAAAGATGATATAATGGTTTTAGCTGTCTCTGTATCTTACTTGTCTGCTGCAAGGCATTATCTGCACCATCAAAGGGTAGGTCTTTAAACTTCCAGGGGAAAACCAGAAATATGAATTCACCAATAATGTCTTCGCCCAAGATCTGGTGCCATCTGCTTCCTGGCAGCAAAATCTGCAATGAAGAATGCCCTGATCCATGTGTATTGTTCAGGCTTCCGTCTTGTGCAGTAGTTGCAGCCTTTTTTTGTGCTCTTTGAGAAAAAGCTGTATTAGCTCTTTTGGGTCTTCCCATAGTTGGTGGGTGCAATGGCTCAGCCAAACCTGCAGCGATCTGCCCACTAAGACTCGGAATAATTGATCTGGGACAATCAGAATCGGACAGTCTATGGGGACAGCTCTTGTTTGGATCCTGTGATTCAGGGCAGTATTTTTTCACAAACCATGCCATAAATAATCTTTCAGGGTCTGGCACCTCATGTCCGACCCTATTTAAAGACCCGTGGTATCACTTGGAAGAAAGGTGTGCTGCCTTTTGTGAACTGATGTGATATGAGGCCATCTCTAGGATTTACAGACCTTGGATTGCAAGTGAGCTGGGCGGACGTTCCAAACCTGATCTTTCTTCTCCTCGAGGTATTACCCAGATCCTGCGTAAAGTCGGACCGTCCTGAAATGATATGTGCAGTAGTGTTGTGTCCATGTCCTACTCCATACCACGTTTATGTTGCTGCTAGGGCTAGCTTTCATTGAGAAGGGGTGTGTATCAAAATTCATGTATGGAACACCATGGTGGCAATCAAACGCTTTCGACATTTGTGCTCTAACCAAAACTTAATTAGATGGACATGGTGACTTTCATGTTGTTTCTAATTAACAAGGGACTGCCTGTACTGCTGGTCACTACTGGTGATCTTCCTGCAGCTTTTGGTCATTCTCTACATTTCATTTTTCACCTTCCACACTTTCCGTTACAATGAAACTCATACCCTGCTCCTCCACTTCGCTCTTATCACCTCAGCAACCATCAGGCTTTTACGATGCCCTGAAGGTTCTGATATCCTATGCCAAGAATGCAGTATCTTTATTTACTATGAATTTAGGTATTTACAGTTTAGTGGTTCTAAATTCAGAACCATAAGTAACTCGAAGTAAAAAAAGAAAACTCTCATACGTAACACTTGACAACATGAGATCTGTGGAAGATTTTAAAGACATGATGAAGGGTTAAAATTCAAAATGACAGCCTGGCGGTCCAACAATATGGCCTCCTTTTGGTGCCCCAAAGCATGTTATGTCTGTTCCAACATTTCCGTCTTAATAACCTTTAGGTATATTACTTTGACTTTCTAGTTAATCCTCTCCCATTGTAGTTTGATAGGTCAGTTAATCTGTTACATTATATGTGTAATAGAGTCTCAGTCGCTCCAATACATTTTGGTCACTGGAAAAATGATGATGGTATGTAAACCATTTCGGGACAGTCGGCTTCAATGCAAGTCTTTTCCGTCACCATAACTATTCATGTGGCAACATTTCCTCCCATTTTATTACAGGGCACTTATTTGGACTGGGCACTACTTAGAGTCCTTCAGAGGCACTTAGCTGTTCCAGTCTTGAAACAACTAGTTATTCACAGCATAACACATCAGTACCTGTTCCACAACAGCTTTCGTCTTTAAGGATTTTCTGCCTCAGTGCCAGTTTTAGGTAAAAATGAACATTCCTACATAAAAAAAAAAAGAATAGGCAACTCAGAAACAAAGCATGCAAATGCCTATGATATACCACTGAGTAACAATGGGCACTTATTTTAAAACAATGTGCCCAAGATCGTATGGCACTGCAAAACTGAGGCGAGACTTCGTGGCACAGCCACATTTCCGTATTCCCATCAATGGTCCTCACCAAACTGAGTAAATCCATTAACCACATTACGTTCACCTTTTCGCCAACCTTAACCTAACAGGAAGAGTTCTAAAAAATTAAAAGCAGTAGAGGAAAAACATGTTGAATGAAACATCTTCTTGCGCCGAAAGCATGGTTAGTATGAAGGACAGCTAGACTTTCAAGAAATCCATTGCGTATGGAGGCTTTGATGGAAAATGCCTGGCCTCCAAGTGTGACCTCCAATCCAGTAGACCACTTAGCCATAAAACGTCACAGGGTGTACTCTTTGGAAGCAGAGGATACATCACAAAAATGGTTAGTTTCCTTTCTTGCTTATCATTCCCCACCACCCAGGCTCTGAAATTGGATCCTTCCACATCTTCAACCTTCAGAGTAAGAGCCAGTGTTTCAGGGACAGTTTTTAATGCCTTGACGGAAGTCTTATTCTGGAATCACAGATAGTAGCATGAAATGCTTTACAAATATGTTAGGTATCCTCCCACAGATATTCCTTTACTCAGCTATGCGTAAAAGGGTTCAAGACACGACTGCTCTTGTGCTCTCTCACCTGGATTACACAAACTGACCACACCATGGTTTGTAGGTAGGTACCTCGGTTCTGGGTCAAGAATAAAGTCTTGCTTTTTACCTCAGCTTCCTGCATTGAAAATGCAGACCTACCAAGTACCAGCATGTGACGACATAAACGCATACTTGACTGAGACAACTTGAGATCTGTGGAATATTTTAAAAGCTGAATTCAGGAGCAAAGTAAAAAAAAAAAAAAAAAAAACAAGACAGAAGGGGGCAGCATTGCGATATGCTCTCGTGTTGGTTGCCCTACAAATTTAATGTCAATGCACTCCTAACAATCCAGCTTCATTCGTTTTTAAGGCAGTCTTGCTTTTTTGTTACAGTGACTGTAGTTGAATCTGTACATACACAACTACTAGTACCAGAACACGAGGACAAAAGAATAAGTTACTTTCTGTTGATAACACTCTTTCTAGTGGCTTCTCTAGTTGCAGATTCCTCACCTTGTGAATCTCCTAGGTGCCACCCTGGAAGTGGAAACGCTTGCAGTAGGTCCTGCAGGTCAACCGGCTGTGCCACCAGCCTCCATCAAGACCCATTCTTCTCTAGTAACATAACAACATAGGGTTGCATAAAGGCACCATCTTTCCCAAAACTTTCCCAAACCCTCAGACACAAAGCGTGGCTTGCAAAATTGAGCTTGTACTGAGAATACACAAACCACCTTCGAAAGTCAACTCCAACTAAGAAGGAGACTGGTGATGAGGAAGCTGTGGTCAGGTAGCATATCCACCAGAATGAAAATGTCACTTACCCAGTGTACATCTGTTCGTGGCATCAGTCGCAGTAGATTCGCATGTTCTGCAATAGCTCGCCATCTGGTGTTGGGCCGGAGTGTTACAAGTTGTTTTTCTTCGAAGAAGTCTTTCGAGTCACGGGACCGAGTGACTCCTCCTTTTGTCTCCATTGCGCATGGGCGTCGACTCCATCTTCGATTGTTTTTCCCCGCAGAGGGTGAGGTAGGAGTTGAATTGTAGTAATAGTGCCCATGCAATGGAGTGACTAAGTATGCACCTATTTAAGGTTGAGATGATACATATATAAATAATTGGAGGTAACTTCCAAACTGCTACAGGCTCCCGGGGAGGCGGGTGGGCACATGCGAATCTACTGCGACTGATGCCACGAACAGATGTACACTGGGTAAGTGACATTTTCAGTTCGATGGCATCTGTCGCTGTAGATACGCATGTTCTGCATAGACTAGTAAGCAGTTATTTCCCCAAAAGCGGTGGATCAGCCTGTAGGAGTGGAAGTAGTCTGAAATAATGTCCTTAATACGGCTTGACCTACTGTGGCTTGTTGTGCGGATAACACGTCTACACAGTAGTGCTTGGTGAATGTGTGAGGCGTAGACCATGTGGCTGCCTTACATATTTCTTGCATTGGGATGTTTCCTAGAAAGGCCATGGTAGCACCTTTCTTTCTGGTTGAGTGGGCCCTTGGTGTAATGGGCAGCTGTCGTTTAGCTTTAAGGTAGCAGATTTGGATGCATTTAACTATCCATCTGGCTATACCTTGTTTTGAAATTGGGTTTCCTGCGTGAGGTTTTTGAAAGGCAATAAAGAGTTGTTTAGTCTTTCTGATGTTTTTTGTTCTGTCAATGTAATACATCAATGCTCTTTTGACATCTAATGTATGTAGTGCCCTTTCAGCTACGGTATCTGGCTGTGGAAAGAACACTGGTAGTTCCACTGTTTGATTTAGATGGAACGGTGAAATAACCCTTGGCAAAAATTTAGGATTGGTCCTTAGGACGACTTTATTTTTGTGTAGTTGTATAAAAGGTTCCTGTATTGTAAACGCCTGAATCTCGCTTACTCTTCTTAGGGAAGTAATGGCGATGAGAAATGCCACCTTCCAGGTTAGGAACTGTATTTCGCAGGAGTGCATGGGTTCAAAAGGTGGACCCATAAGTCTAGTTAGGACAACATTTAGGTTCCATGAAGGAACAGGTAGTGTTCTTGGTGGTATAATTCTCCTAAGGCCCTCCATGAATGCTTTAATGACTGGTATCTTATATAGGGAAGTTGAATAGGTAGTCTGCAGGTATGCAGATATTGCTGCAAGGTGAATCTTAATGGAAGAGAAAGCTAGGTTAGATTTTTGTAAGTGAAGCAAGTAACCCACTACATGTTCTGGAGTTGTGTGTAATGGTTGTATTTGATTAATATGGCAGTAGCAAACAAACCTCTTCCATTTACTTGCATAGCAGTGCCTGGTGGATGGCCTTCTGGCTTGTTTTATGACTTCCATACATTCTTGGGTAAGTTGTAAGTGCCCGAATTCTAGGATTTCAGGAGCCAGATTGCTAGATTCAGCGATGCTGGATCTGGGTGTCTGATCTTTTGGTTGTGCTGTGTCAACAGATGTGGCCTGTTGGGCAATTTGATGCAGGGTACCACTGATAGGTCTAGCAGCGTTGTGTACCAGGGTTGCCTTGCCCAAGTTGGTGCTATCAATATGAGTTTGAGTTTGCTTTGACTGAGTTTGTTTACCAGGTAAGGAAGGAGAGGGAGAGGAGGAAAAGCGTAAGCAAATATCCCTGACCAGTTCATCCATAGGGCATTGCCTTGGGATTGTTTGTGTGGGTATCTGGATGCGAAGTTTTGGCATTTTGCGTTCTCCCTTGTCGCAAACAAGTCTATCTGAGGTGTTCCCCAGAGTTTGAAATAAGTGTTCAGAATTTGGGGGTGAATTTCCCATTCGTGGACCTGTTGGTGATCTCGAGAGAGATTGTCTGCGAGTTGATTTTGTATCCCTGGTATAAACTGTGCAATTAGGCGAATTTGGTTGTGAATTGCCCAATGCCAAATTTTCTGTGCTAGCAGGCTTAACTGCGTGGAGTGCGTCCCTCCCTGCTTGTTTAGATAATACATTGTTGTCATGTTGTCTGTTTTGACGAGAATGTATTTGTGAACTATTATTGGTTGGAAAGCTTTTAGTGCTTGAAAAACTGCTAGAAGTTCTAGGTGATTGATATGCAGTTTTGTTTGATGTACGTTCCATTGTCCTTGTATGCTGTGTTGATCGAGGTGTGCTCCCCACCCTGTCATGGAAGCATCTGTTGTTATTACGTATTGTGGCACTGGGTCTTGGAAAGGCCGCCCTTTGTTTAAATTTATGTTGTTCCACCACAGAAGCGAGAGGTAAGTTTGGCGGTCTATTAACACCAGATCTAGAAGGTGACCCTGTGCTTGAGACCACTGTGATGCTAGGCATTGTTGTAAGGGCCTCATGTGCAGTCTTGCGTTTGGGACAATGGCTATGCATGATGACATCATGCCTAGGAGTTGTAATACCATCTTTGCCTGTATCTTTTGTGTTGGATACATGCGTTGTATGATGGTGTTGAAATTTAGAATTCTTTGTGGACTTGGAGTGGCTACTCCCTTTGATGTGTCTATTATGGCTCCTAGGTATTGTTGTACCTTGCGCGGCAGAATGTTGGATTTTGTAAAGTTGACGGTGAACCCGAGTTTGAAGAGGGTTTGTATGATCTGATTTGTGTGATTTGAGCACTGTATGAACGAATGGGCCTTGATTAGCCAGTCGTCCAAATATGGGAACACATGTATTTGCTGCCTTCTTATGTGTGCAGCGACTACCGCTAGACATTTGGTAAAGACTCTTGGTGCGGTTGTTAATCCGAAAGGCAGTACCTTGAATTGGTAATGTATTCCTTTGAATACAAACCTTAGGTATTTCCTGTGCGATGGGTGTATTGGTATATGGAAATAAGCATCCTTGAGGTCTAAAGTTGCCATGTAGTCGTGTAGTTTTAGCAATGGCAATACTTCTTGTAGTGTGACCATGTGGAAGTGGTCTGATTTGATGAAAGTGTTCACTACTCTGAGGTCTAGGATTGGTCTCAGCGTTTTGTCCTTCTTTGGTATCAGAAAGTACAGGGAGTAAACTCCTGTGTTTATTTGTGTGTTTGGCACTAATTCGATTGCATTCTTTTGCAATAGTGCCTGCACTTCTATCTCCAGGAGATTGGAATGGTGTGTTGTTAAATTTTGTGCTTTTGGTGGTATGTTTGGAGGGAATTGTAGAAATTCTATGCAATAACCATGTTGGATAATTGCTAGAACCCAAGTGTCTGTAGTGATTTCCTCCCATGCTTTGTAATAATGACCTATTCTTCCCCCCACTGGTGTTGTGTGGAGGGGGTGAGTGACCTGTGAGTCATTGTTTAGTAGTAGGGGTTTTGGGGCTTTGAAATCTCCCTCTATTTCTAGGGAATTGCCCTCCTCTATATTGTCCCCGAAAACCTCCTCTATACTGTCCCTGGTAAGTGGACGGTGTTGCTTGTGAGGTGCTGGCTTGTGTGCTTTGACCCCGAAACCCCCCTCGAAAGGGCGTTTTACGGAATGTGCTGTAATTCCCTCTGCTCTGCGGGGAGTAGAGTGCGCCCATGGCTTTGGCAGTGTCCGTATGTTTTTTGAGTTTCTCAATCGCTGTGTCCACTTCTGGACCGAACAGTTCTTTTTCATTAAAAGGCATATTGAGAACTGCTTGTTGAATCTCTGGTTTAAATCCAGACGTTCGGAGCCATGCATGCCTTCTGATAGTTACAGATGTATTAATTGTCCGTGCAGCTGTATCTGCAGCGTCCATGGAGGAACGTATCTGGTTGTTGGAGATGGTCTGTCCCTCCTCAACCACTTGTTTTGCCCTATTTTGGAAGTCCTTGGGCAGATGTTCAATGAGATGTTGCATCTCGTCCCAGTGGGCTCTGTCATAGCGCGCAAGTAGTGCCTGGGAGTTCGCGATGCGCCACTGGTTTGCAGCTTGTGCTGCGACTCTTTTACCAGCTGCATCGAACTTGCGGCTTTCTTTATCTGGGGGTGGTGCATCTCCAGATGTGTGAGAGTTGGCCCTTTTCCTAGCTGCTCCTACAACAACAGAGTCTGGTGGCAGCTGTGTAGTGATGAAAACCGGGTCCGTAGGAGGCGGCTTATACTTTTTTTCCACCCTTGGTGTGATTGCCCTACTTTTGACCGGCTCCTTAAATATGTCTTTTGCGTGCCGGAGCATACCAGGGAGCATAGGCAGGCTTTGGTATGAGCTGTGGGTGGAGGAGAGTGTGTTGAACAAGAAATCATCCTCGACCTGTTCTGAGTGGAGGCTTACGTTGTGAAATTGTGCTGCTCTAGCCACCACCTGAGAGTACGCGGTGCTGTCTTCTGGTGGAGATGGCTTTGTAGGATATGCCTCTGGGCTGTTATCTGACACTGGGGCGTCGTATAGGTCCCATGCGTCCTGATCTTGGTCACCCTGGCTCATGGTGGTGTGAGCTGGGGAGTGTGATGGAGTTTGTGCTGGTGAAACGTTAATCACGGGCGGAGGAGAGGGTGGTGGTGTAACTCTTTTCACCACTTTTGGTTGTGGTGCTTGTTCCGTCTGGAACTCCAACCTTCTCTTTCTCCTAATGGGGGGAAGGGTGCTTATTTTTCCTGTCCCCTGCTGAATAAAGATACGCTTTTGCGTATGGTCCACCTCAGTTGCTTGTAGCTCTTCCTCAAACCTATGCTTTTGCATTTGGGAGGTTAGCGAGTGCTCTTCTGTATAAGAGCCTGAAGCTGGGTCGCTTGCAGTTTGTTTCGGCATCGAAACTTTGTCTGCGTGTTTTTTCGGCTCCGAGGTGACTTTTTTCCTTTTCGGGGCCGAAACCTCTCGGCGTCGATCTGTTTCGGTGCCGCTGTCTCGGCGTCGAGCCGTGTCCACACCGGCATCTCGGTGTCGAGGCTTGTCTCCAGCACTTTCTCGGTCCCGAGAAGGCTGCGTGCCGGTGTCTCGACCGGAGTCGGACGATCTCGGCACTGTTTGGGCCTTTTTCGGTGCCGACGGTCGGTCACCGAATTTATGGGTCGAGCCATGGCCGGATGGCAGTGGCGTCCCCTGGGCCTTGTAAATGTTTCTTTGTGTGGTTTTCGACGTCTTACTCACGGTTTGTGTATCGTCGAATCCTTCGGAGTCTGAGTCTTGGATCGAGAAGGTACCTTCTTCTTCCTGTTCCTCGAACTCCCGTTGGGCTGTCGGTGCGGACGCCATTTGAAGTCTTCTGGCTCGACGGTCTCGGAGTGTTTTTCGGGACCGGAACGCACGACAGGCCTCGCAGGTGTCTTCGCTGTGCTCAGGTGACAGGCACAGGTTGCAGACCAAGTGTTGGTCTGTGTAGGGGTATTTATTGTGGCATTTGGGGCAGAAACGGAACGGGGTCCGTTCCATCGGCGTTCTTCAGCACGCGGTCGGGCCGACCAGGCCCCGACGGAGGATCGAAAAACTACCCCGAAGGGCACCGGAGCTCTTCGATCTTCGATGCGGTGTGGAATCTAAGTACGCCGATCCCGAACGCAACAATACCGACGAAAATCTTCCGAAATTAGCTAATTTTCCGTTCCGAAACTCGGAGCGACAGGAACACGTCCGAACCCGATGGCGGAAAAAAAACAATCGAAGATGGAGTCGACGCCCATGCGCAATGGAGACAAAAGGAGGAGTCACTCGGTCCCGTGACTCGAAAGACTTCTTCGAAGAAAAACAACTTGTAACACTCCGGCCCAACACCAGATGGCGAGCTATTGCAGAACATGCGTATCTACAGCGACAGATGCCATCGAACATAGTACTACCGAAGGTACATAACATTCTTTTGAGGGATAATTCGAGTCAGAGGTCCCTATCCCCTATGAATCAGTATCAAAGCAGAGCACCCTCATAAGATATAGCTCTGGGGATTGCACTTGCATCGGGAAGTCCTGGAGAACTGCCCTTCCTTTCTTTGCACTAGCTTACCCCCCACAATCACTTACATCACCGAGACGGTATTCTCTAGTCTATTACAGGAGAAGCTACAGGCACACCACTTGTCCTCCTGGTGCGGCCTCTCCTCATTAGCTGATGCCGGAAAGAGCAAAGCCAAAAACCACCCTGCTGCCGAGGGTCTCCAATTCCTTGCAAGCCAAAGAGTTTTAAGTTCTTTCCTTGAATGGGACGGACAATTTCAGGCAAAAATAATACATTTACAAAGTGAAACGATAGCTAAACTTGTTTTATTCTTTAAATAAAATGGGATTTGCATTTTGGCACAGCAAAAAAACAAGTGGAAATGGAAATGAGGGGTGATGTCCAGTTATTTTTTCAGCAAAGACACAGGAGCCACTAGTAAAATGTAATACGACTGGCAGGGTATGTAAATAAGATCACCCCTACCATTCACCCCACCCGCATCCCACCAACAAACACAGACTGCCACTTGCTACATTGCTAAATGCCAGGTGCTTTTCAATAAAAGCAAAGAAATGTTCCCATTTTCTCTGCTACTGATTGTATTCAGGTTTTACTTCCGAGCTGCTAGCATTACAAAATCAGGAAACTTCATGTGGGAGAGCAGCAGTCCATAAGCTAAGCATTTAAAATCTCTATATTTTCATAGTTTGTGAGGCAGTTCAAGGCATGCACAGTGATGAGTCACACATTAGTAGCTGTCTATACACATCAGTGATCAATAAGAAATAGAATGGAAATGGCAGCAGGACAATCAGGACCACAGGTGTAGGCGGCGTGTCTCTTTTCAGCCGCTTCATGCTCCCCTCTAGATCAATTGACTGGAGACTGACTGCATCAAAGACCTAACACTGGAAACAATACAGGCAGGCCATGCAAATGAGACAGTGGAAGTCAGAATGAGGGACAGCAGAGGGAAAAGGAATTAATTCAGAACTAAAGCAGGGAGTGGTAAGTTTGAATGGGATATGGGATCCAAGAAAAGGGTAATTGAAGAACAGAAGGTGGGAAAAGGTAACTGAAGGACAAGTAGTGATATAGAAAGAGAGACAGAGAATTAAAGAGAAAGTCAGCCAAAGGTCTAAAGATAAAGTAGCCTGTAAAAGCGAAAATTATTCAGCAGGGGGTCCATCTCATGCAGCGAGCCACTCACAGTTGCACCCTTCTTCTCATGGGCCCCAATATATTTACATCGATTGTGTCTGAAGTACTTGCTTTGGCTGGTAAGTCTCCTCACCTGAGGAAAAACTGTGGACATGTTCTGCCCATGGAGGTGAGAGAGTGGTTACAGACTACTCATGACGAGGGCTTCTGATGGATTGCCTGCACTGGTGTAAACTGCATTGTGAACCAGCAAACTGAGGTCTGTTTATCATAACAAATGTAATACATTCACTCCTGCAAGGCCATCAGGCTAATCACAAGCTTGATATATATTTACTCAGCAACTAGGGAATCCAATGCAGGCGTGCAAGGCTGACCTATTCTAGTGGCCATCCTTCCCTGAAATGCCAAAATTAGGAATGTGTTTAGGATGCACAAGTGGTACCTCTGCTCTCCCGAGACAATCAGCCTTCAGGGATCCAGATGGAGCACAAGTGTGTTCCAATTTCCTAGCCTTCAAACTAGGATTGCTGACACAGGTAGGAACAGTTGTTAATCAGTGGACGAGACTGGGAGGGTCAGGTAACTATAGCAGTGACTCTTTGGGTTGGTTCCGAAAGATCTTAGGAATTCAGGGTCGGCTGCAAAGATTCCTGGGCATGATTACAGCCTAAAACTATCATGTACAGAGATACATAAGGTTACAGGCAAGCCATGCAGACCCTCTTACAGAGAAGGCTCACAAAACTACTGACAGCTAGGGCGTGTGGCAAGAAATGTGGTAAAAATAATAGAAGACTCCATTTAGGAGAATGGACTCCTCATTTCTCACATCAAGCTTCATTGCATTTGTTTTCATATGCATCTCTTAACCAACAGGCCAGTGTTCAATTTAAGAGTTTTTTTCCAGGCAGGAAGAGCAAGCAGTGATAAAGAAGGTAACATCCAACCTTACTTTAAGGTAAGGGCTAATCATTGAATCTTGCACGGTGCAGCAGGTAGTGCAAACACAAAAATCTTATTAGATAAATGTTTCATAGTAATACAAGAAATTAAATTCATCCATGTGCTCTGTTTGCGTGATCTAGCTTGCTAAGCTTTCTGTGAAGGCTCCCTTAAAATGCATGCTGTGCCAAGAGTGCAGGCAGCACAGAAGTTTATGAAACCGTGAAATCGAGCAGGGCTTAAGGGCAAAGTTTTCTGAAACCTTCCTCCATACAGTGTGGTAGATGCTACCTTGAAAATAGCTATAAATTCTTCATCCACATTTTCCTCTCTTCAACTGATGGTGGGAGAAATGGATTAAATCATATACAATTGTACTAAGGGATTGCCAGTTTCCCCGTGCAGCCGGTTCCCTTACTGCTCTTGCAGTGATCAGCGCAATCTTCCACACAGTGGTCACAACATGCAAAACATCTACTTTCCCTTCCCCACCCTCTAGACATATCACATACATATGTTAAAAAAAAACTGTAGATGCCAGCGACCTATGTAACTATCTGATGCTCACAATGTCAAATTTAATGCAATCTGTTCTGGGGTCTTTAACGCTTTCTAAAACCCCCAAATGTTCAGCCTTCTCCGAACGCGAGGCAGAGAAATCTGGATTTCAAATGAATGGTTTGCTTGGAACCAGGGGGTAAGTGCAATTCCCCACTGTCCCTCTCCCATCCTCGCTTTATGGGTGTATGAATGGGCCAGTCGATCACAGTGGTTCAAAGAGATTTTTTACAGTCAATTAACAGATCTGTTCAGGAAACCAGTCATTGCATCCTCTTAAACACTTAATTAACCAAGGGTGAAAAATATCTCCAACTTCTGATGTGTTAGTGAATAATTCCAGACAAAGCGCCACGTTTCAGTTTCCTTTCAAACGAAAAACCACGAGATTGGAACCTTACGATTACTTGTTACGAGATTAATATTCCACATTGCCCACTGCTTTCTTATTGGGGGCGGAATGCGCTTTGTGCAGCCCCTGTGGCAGCATTGGCGGCAGCAGTGCGAACTGCCGGGTTGGAGAAGACACCGGCTGCAAACTCCTCCTGAGCCTTCTGGAAACTTGCATCTGTCCGGCGGTACATTGAGTGGATCTGGGACAGGGAAACAAGGAAATATAGCCAATAAGCAGAGAATCCACCATCTTATCCAAAATTTTGCATAGGCAGGACACAACAAATACAACTCTGAAAATAGTGAAACAATAAAAAATGGCCAGGTGGCGCTCAGAAAAGAAGCGTTTTGTGGACATAAATATTTTCTGCAGTGAAAAGGTGCACATAATGTCCATACTGCCCCCTCCCCTCCTTTGCTAGCCTAAACCAAGCAAAGTGATTTATACCTCAGGCTTGAGATTTACATGAGGCTGACACCAAGCAAGTTTGAATGTCTTTAAAAGGACATAAGCTGGTAGGGAAAATCTGCATGTGTACCAGTTAGTCAGTGCGACTCTGCATAACAAGCTGATCTGTGTCCAGCTGGTTCAGGGATCATGCATTTAAGGGGTTCATCTTTAATGAATGTTTGTAACATGTATGGGTATTTTAGATGCATGTGATTATTACGGGGCAGTGGAGGGCAGCACAGGGCCGGAGGCCAAGCCTAAGATCCAAGATTGTTTAGAGAAAGAAGAGAAGAAGCTACAGAGGTCCAAGAAGGAAAAACACAGTATTAACAGTGTTGAGATGTAGGGGCTGAGAGAGTATCGGTGATAATAGTAGGTTGAAGCTATCCTGTTAGATACCGACTTGGTGACCTGCTGTACCACATTAGGCGTGTTGAGGAGATTTTCCCCAGTTACCTTTATTCAAGAGGTGTCTGTAAGGTTGAAGTGTTCGAGGAGGTTGGTGTATGTGGTGTTGGGAGCATGAGGTGGTGAGCAGTGCAGAGATTTCGACTACGAAGCCTTTGTTTCACTCTGGGTGCCTGTAGATGAGGTGAATTATGGTAGTCTTGGTTTTTACAAGAGGGAAGCAGATTGTGAGAAGCGCCATGGACCCAAGTGTGATCTTAGGTGGTATTTGTACAGCACAACTGGCCTTGTTATCTTGCAGGTGGTGTGATTTGATTGTTGATCATCACAGTTTAAGGAGACCAGAACCTGTTTGCGTAATGGCACAGAGAGGGCTGGGGGGATATGAAGGCATGAAGAATAGAGCATTACACGTGGAGGGGAAAGATGTATGGAAAGGTGTGTGAAAATGTAGATTTTGTGTGTTCAATATCCATGTGAAGTGTGTGATGGGGGGGCAGTTCTGAGGGGCTGAAGCAAAGCAATTTTTAGGGCTCTCAGTTACTAGTCGTTTGGTTCACCTGTTTACACAATGCCAAGCCGCACAGTGTGGTGGCAGAAAAGAGGATGAGACCTCACATGTTTTGCTTCTTTTGGATCATAACAGAGATTCATTAGAGGAAATGCAATCTATCTTTGTCGGTTGGGCAGACTCAGACCTGTGGGGTTGCGAGTATGCTTGCAGTCTGTGGGATGGATGTTCGGCATGCTACATGTTTAAGCAGATTTGTGTGCTTTCCATGTATGTATGGATTTTTATTGTATGAAACAGCTGGTCCAAGTACAGCTAGGTTTTAAGGGCCAGATGTAGCAAAAAGAAAATTTGCGAGTTGCAAATTGCAAGTCCATGCGACTCGCAATTTGCAACTCGCAAATTGGTATGCAGTACGGTGTCTCAGACACCGTCTGCGAGTCGCTATGGGGTCGCAATGACCCACCTCATTAATATTAATTAGGTGGGTCGCAAATTGCGGCCCCATAGCGAGTCTAAGCACTCGCAAACATGGAGGCCTGCTGTCGTCAGCAGACCTCCATGTTCGTGACTGCTTTCTCAATAAAGCATTTTTTTTTTTTTTTAAGTGTAGCCCGTTTTCCTTAAAGGAAAACGAGCTGCACTTAAAAAAAAAAAACGAAACCTTTAGTTTCGGTATTTATTCAGGGCAGGTAGTGGTCCCTTGGACCACTACCTGCCCTGAAAAAATAGTATTGGGTCCATTCGCAAAGGGGAAGGAGTCCCATGGGGACCCCTTCCAATTTGCGAGTGGGTTACCATCCACTTGAAGTGGATGGTAACTGCGACACCCTTTACGACCGCATATGCGGTCGCAAATGGTATTGCATGCCACTCCGAATCGCAAATAGGAAGGGAACACCCCTTCCTATTTGCGATTCTGAAATGCATATTGCGAGTCGGTCCCGATTGGCAATATGCATTTCTGCATAGCAAAGAGGCATTTGCGCCTTGCAAACCTCGATTTTCGCCGTTTGCGACGTGCAAATCCTTTGCTACATCTGGCCCTTAGTGCTTTACGAGGTTCACGAATGATACAGATGTGCCTCGGGAGTAGGAGCTGGAATCTTTGCCATTTGTACCAGGAGGGATGTTCTGCCTAGATGACTTTTGTGGTAATGAGAGAATGGCGAGTATCTCGTTTGTCTGCCTTGCAGAAATACATGATCAATTCGGTGGCTAGCTCTGAGTGTTATGCACAGTGTTTTATAAGCGGTCTTGAATAAAATGGGGATCCAGACTGAAATGTTTATTAGAGTGGTGTTGGAACTTCCTGGGCAGTGATGTAGCTGCAGTTTGGCTGTGTTGCTTTGAACTGGAGTCTTTGCAGTAGATGGGCTGGTAGGCACAGTTTGAGTAGAATGCATAGTCAAGGCAGTACAGAAGAGTGACCATTATGGCAAGGGCCTTCCTGGGCTAGCTTGGAAACAAAAGGGCCTGAAAGACAGCGCTTAACTGTGCTCACTATAAAGCCTTGCTGGGCTAAGGACAGCATCAAGAGTAAGCTGTCAGAAAGGCACTCTTTACAGGGGATTAATCTCCTACTCAACGCACCAAATGAGGATCCGGGACCAGCAGGTCCAGGGTTCATCTTTCCTTTCAAGATTCAGGATTTGCACAATCAAAACACACGAGATAGGATTAAATGATTCTGTAGATGTGATACAACTGACCGACCAATGATTACCCTCAGTTCTCCTTACACCTTTTTGATTCATATTAGTTTCAATTACTGTTAGGTGCTTGAAGTAGGAATATACCTTCTGTGAGCTCTTGGTAAAGCTGTAAGAAAATGTTCCCTCAGGTGACGAGCACATCATTAGTTATAACATTTATTCACACAAGCTAGTATACTATCTGACTGGTATATTTCTATGATATGCCAAAGTCTGGTAGAGCATGTTACCAAAGCAAACGGCCAACAATCTATAACATGGGCTTACCTCCTGTACACAGTTACCTTAGTGAGATTCACATATTTGGCAGCTTAGGAAGGTCTTTTAGCCTATAAGGACTAGAACACATCACAGGTTGTGACTTTTTATTTATACATACTCACATGTTACCTCTACTTTGTATGCAGTCTGACTGGTATTATATGTCATTTACTTTGGCGTGTTACCAAACTACAAGTCTCACAGCCTATAGAATTTTTTGTTCATCATACTTTTACAGCAGCTGCGAGTTATATTTTGTACCAGTTAGCCCATATTGTCTGGGGTCCCAACATATGCCACAGTACTTGTCTACAAACTTATTTTCACACGTTTACAACGTATTAAAAAGAAAAATCAATGTGAAAAAAGGATGTGAACATCAGAAAACTGTGTACGTCGGGTCACGGTTTAAACCAAGCCACCTGAGGCAGACAATGTCTGCCAGGAGTGCGTTGTGCTCACCTTCAGCAGATTTTTATTTTTTAAATGGTTCTAGCCCCCTTGATTCCAAGCCATACGGTGAGACGGGATGAGTCTTTGACTGATCCACAATACCACAACTTCATATGTTGACAATATGACTTGTACAACTTTTGTTGGAAAATAGCGTCTTAAATTCAATTATATGAACTTAAACATATCCAATTGTGTTTTTGTGTCTATATTTCTAAGAGAAAGTTTGCAACATACAAAACAGTAGTGATATCTGCTCTGACTGTAGGTGGTGCACTATTGAAAGCAATGTTCTTAAGTAACATGTTCATCTCTTGAGATGACAAAAGGTGACATTGTAGGATTCCTGCTATTTTTCTTAAAGGTTTTTTTTTAAAGTCACTCTCAACATATCATAGATTGACTAAGACAAATATAACCTGATAACAGGTGCTCTGTTCCCTACCCATTTTTTCCAGTGATTGTTCACACATTTTGTGGGTCTTATGGACGTCTGAGTACACGGCCACAAACCTTTGCAACAAACTTTTATAGGAGTAACAATATAAGGACAAAAGTTAGATGAACAGGGGAATTTTGTGAACCTGTTTTTGTTCAATTCTTTTCCAGCCCCATATACCAGGTTATACACTACAAGATAAAATATTTTTCAAAAACATTCTGGACAACCAGTTTCTCATTCACGACTTTGGTTGAGCATTTTCCAATTAACAATAAAATAAGTGGTGCATGTGTATACACTATAAAAATGTAATTGAGTAACTTTAGTCTTCCATTTTTAGTGGAAATTTCCATTAGATAGATGAAGCAGTGATAGTTATAGTTGGTCCAAGGCTTTTGAGGTGAGTTCACTGCTAGTGAGGTTATCTTTATTCTGGGAGCATATGTTACTCACCTCGTTAAACCTCACCCATCAAACATGTCACCACCTTACGTTTGAAGAGAAACTACTGCATTAAGTTACTGAGGCAAATAGAGAAATGAAAGAGTGAAGAATAATGTGAACACTAAAAGTTAGAGAGACAATGCAAACAACACGGAGAATAAGGAAAATGTTCCTCACCCAGTAAGAATCTGTTTGTGGCATGTAGTGCTGTAGAGTCCCATGCTTAGCATAAGAACTCCATATAGTGTTGGGCTTGGAAGTATGGAAGTTGTTTTTCTCAGAAGAAGTCTTTCAAGTCACAAGGTGTAGTGACTCTTCTTGCCTGTAATGCGCATGGTCCTCAACTCTATTGTTAGATTGTTTTCCAACTGGCGGGTGAGAAGGGAGTGTAAAGGGTGATGTATCCTCATTAGATGACCATGCAAAAATGCTTTAATGTATAATGTAGATAATCCCAACCGACACAGTTGTCCGGGGAGGAAGGTGGGTGTATGTGAATCTACAGCACTACATGCCACTAACAGATGCTTACTGGCAACTCTGCCCCAATTTTAACAAACAAATAGTCCGACTCCTCCTTGCGAAGCTTTGGCTAATCTTCAGAACGATTGTGCCATCACACGTACAGAGCAGTACTCACCCGTTTTAGCATGATGATTCCCAGAACGGCTGTGGCAGTAAAGGACATGGCCACAAGAAGCATTATGACCGCAACCCCTGTGTTGACCTTGAAGGCACCGAGTGTCGCTATCCAGCCACTGTAACAGCAGAAAAGCATAATCAGATGGAGAATTTTGAGGGGGTGAGAGATAGGCAAGGGAGCGGGCAGAAACATTAAGAAGGAGTTGTGTACCAGTGGTGCCTTAAACCAATACGCAGGGCTTTTTAAAAAAAATTAAGTAGTATCACTTAAAACATTATAGAACGACTAGTGTTTGCAATGTACATTTTCTGGCAGAACATCACCAACATTTCCAATCCAGTTCTCACTTATACCTCCTTCCAATTTGTGTTGGTAAATTCCATTGTATATATGGTAACTGTTATGTATTTGAGGAACAACAAGGTCTATGGCCTCTTTCAGACTGAGCGGTACCAGGCAGTTTGCCAAAAACTTGCAAAAGTCAATTTACCAAACATGAGCACTTCAGATTCATTTAGAAGTTAGAGGGAGATATGTCAAAGGTGCTCATCCCACAATCACGGCTGCTGACTTTTTTCTCCTAGCCATGTTATCTATGTACCACAGTGGTCCAAGACAGGAAAAGTACAAAACTCTTTCCCACGCAATGCTACATATAACTTCAAGCTCATTACAATTTTTTAGTTATATATATTTTTTTTTCAACTCGGGTAGCCCTTTGGAGAACAAGGAAAGAGCTGACAGTTCCTGCTGTCAGGGCACTGGAACTTTTATCTTTTTTTTAACCAAAGCGGATTTCACATTTCACAGGGGAGATAGAAACTATTTTGGTGAAAAAACTGCAGACCCAGCAGGTAACTAGAAAGTTGGCTGGCTAGTTGTAGGGTTACCAGTACTGCTTCTAAATCGTCTTCATCCTTGAGTAAATTTTCCCCGTTCTACGTACCTGGAGTCGTTCCCTTTGCATGGTTACACTGTATTTTGGAAGGCTTTTAATGCATGCTTCGCAGGGAAACAGTGTAAGAATACGCAAAATAGTGATTTCCTTGAAGTTTCTGTTTGTTCGATGTGGATCTGACAAGTGACAGTTCCTTTGTTCCTGAAACTGAAGCTATATTGGGAGTTGGTGGAGAATCTCCATACTTTACTTGTACAACCGGTTCCCTTTCTTATGTACTACAGAATCTCTGCCCCTGCATGCCATGTTGTGAAGCCATAAATTAGCACTTTAGATTATTTGTAAAATAAATACTGTCCCCCTTGGTACAAGGATTTAGCACTTCATCTGTAAACGTATATGCCAACTAAAGAGCTGGTCCTGCAGGTGCCAGTATTCCCCAAGTGAATGGGCCACTTGAGCAATTTTACTTCTGTGCCCTGCCCAGGAGGAGGTGGACGAACCAGCCAGATCCAGCTGACTGACGCAATGCATGCAATGCGCCCCCTAAGGAGCAATTCATCAAGAAGCCTAGACATCTTTGCACTCCAGCTGATCAAAAGAACAGAGGTCAATGAGCTGCAGAAATGTATTCAAGAAACACATCTGCCTACGTCCAGACCCATAGCGACAAAGATCTTTTGTTTTCGCCCAGTGTTACCACTGTGGTGTGCTCTCTGATGTAAGTTGCTGGTTGCAATGATTTCACATCCATCTCAAACTTCTCTAGCCCCTGCGGTTCTGGAGGCACACCCAATTTAAACCACAGGTAAACCCAAATCCTAAATCCCAGCTTGGAATAATTGAACATAAATGTTCATTAGGTGCTCCTTAACTTTGGTACCAAAAGGGTCACTGATGCAGTCTTGTGAACAATAAAACCCCAGTTGTAGTGCCGAGTGCACCGAAGTCTGCTGTAAAGCTCCCACCTCCTCTGACAGCCTATTTACTGTCAAGTTGAATTAAGATAACACTTTTCATAACTGATTTTGGTACCTTGAATATTTAAGGAAATTGGATTGGACTATGTTCCCATGTGGGTATTACAGTTTTTATACTGAATCCCTTGGCCTCTTTCACTGGGTTTTCAAGAAGACATTCTACAAAGCAAGTTAAAAACAGGTACTGCTCCATTAACTGCATGAAGTAGACTAACTGTATGGAGGCCAAATAAAGCCCTGTATATTTAAGAGACCTCCCAAGCATCTCCTAGAAAAGGCCACAGTTAAAAGAAAATCTTGCAGATTCACAAGCTTGGTGATGGTAGGCAGCGGTGAGGAGAAATATTTTCTTACTGGGCTAGGAGAAATTTGTTGTTTCAGTGAAGTTGTGTCCCAAAAAAAACAGAATTGGCAAGAGAGAGTCAGTAAAAATATTTTTGGGAGAATGAAGACAATCTGAAATTCTATAGATTACGTTAAATGTGTGGAAGTGCAAGAGCACGTAGAAATAACAGGAAAGCCTCCACTGCTCCCAGAGAGGAGGCATTCTGTGACAAGATTAATTGTTCTACATCACAATGTTACATTGCTGAAGGAAAATCACAAGTCTGAA
This sequence comes from Pleurodeles waltl, assembly GCF_031143425.1. Lineage (NCBI taxonomy): Eukaryota > Metazoa > Chordata > Amphibia > Caudata > Salamandridae > Pleurodeles > Pleurodeles waltl. The sequence goes on from NC_090451.1 coordinate 663,263,187, forward strand.
AAGCAGCTTTAGGATTGTTCTCCTGTCTGTAAGCAGCATAAACAAAAAGGCTTAGAGTTCAGTACTCAAATATATTGTCTGCTCCTGGTAGGGAAGTCTCGGCACAGTTGTTTTGACTCTTAAAATAGTTCTTTTTTACAACACGTATAACACGGCAAGGCATATATAACAACCAATCTTGGAGATTTGATAACCGAAGGAAAAGAACAGAAAAGGGGTGAGAAATGTTAACCATGCCTTAAGGCTGGGTGTGTGGAGAGAACCTCTAAGCCCAGAGTCGTACAGAAAAATTATTGCATCTTTTCGTACAGCTTCTCTCTCCCCCCACCATCCACTCTGTAAATACAGGCAATCCTAACCAGCTGGGAAGGATAGACAAGCAGAGTAACAGAGTGCTAATGGGCATTTGTAATTAAAGACCTGTTATGAACAGGACAACGCCAATGCACTCCAAAACCAAGTTTTTAACCGTACCATGAAACTACAAAAATGGAACAGAGAGCCATAAGGAAATCACTGCAGGAGAGACAGGATTAATATAATCAACCCCCGCTTCAGGGAAGGTGGAAAATTAATCAAAAATATACGATATCTTAAGGTGATGATTTGAGTAAGGAAATAAAATATTCAAAGAAGGAAAATGAGAAGTTGCATACATCTACTTAAATGTAGGTTTTTCACAACAAAAAAGCAATATTTTTCAAATCTGCTGGTTTAAAGTCAAAATGTCCAAATTATCTTTGGTATCAAACGTAGCTAGGCCCATAACAAGGAGGATGGTACCTCAGGACTGAAATGTGGAAGTGTGAAAGATTTCAATTTTTCTGGGAACATATAGTTTTAAGGATAATTATAATAATGATATGCACGCTTCAAAAGGTCTTTATTACTACCTGGTCTTACTCCTACAGAAGTGAACATTTCTTTTCCTCAATTCAAATTGTTTTATCTGGCAATACTGACTAGTAAAGTAACACCATTTTACGCTGTAGAGGACAAATACTAAACCTATGTTTTAGAAATTGGGTTGCAGTTTTTTGGTATTGTATCTTTTGAAAGGATGTTTATGGAGAGCTGTTTATCTTAAAAAAACATGAAATCTGCTAGCTGCCAATTAAAGAACTTTGTGTGAAAACTGATTGGGAAAACCTTTATTTGTGATTTATTGATCAGGTTTCAAAGTATTGGTATCTATGGTTAAGCTGTTGCATCTCAATAGTGCTCAGATGTTTTATAATTCAGAAAATTACAATGTTTTAGAATGTATTTTTGTGCAAACTGATTTCACTACCTTTTTTTTATAAAACCAAACAAAACAAATGTGCCTAGCAATTCCCTTAAATGGCAAGGCAGTACTGCAAATTATCAATATAAATCGACATCAATCGCTAGTCCAAAATGGAGGGATCAGTACCAAGAAACATTTGCAATACTGTGCTGGCAAAACGTATTTTACCCAGTCTTCAATCTTTTATCCACGCTATTTTGACTCTGTCCAATATATAACTTACCTGAAGCCCCAGCCAGGGATTCCAATTGCCTGCAAGACATATACAATGTCCTGCACGAAGAAAATGAAGAAGAAAACGAAGAAATTAAACGAACTGTCACTCCTAGTTAGAAAAAAAAGAATGGATAGATTTTAATGCTCACAATGAATAATAAAGTAAACATACACTTTTCATAGCAAAACTATTATAATATCCCTATGGTTTTCTAGCTACCTTCTACAATACGTAGCATATCACCATGACACAATCAGATTTTAAAAATGTAGAGATCACATCCCTTTTATGCTCACCTTTCCTTTATTTCCCAATACCCAATAATTTTTATTATCCTGTTCCCTTACCATTTCTTCCTCTATAGAAAGATGCCCCTAATCTCATTCCCTATTGCTTTCCTTCAAGTAAACTTCTCATAAGCTATACTTTCCACCATTATTTACCATTACCTTTATCTCTTTTTCTTTACCTGCACCTTTTTAAATAGTTTCCTGATTTCCTTATTTAACTACCCAAAGAGTTGCTTCTATATAGAGTAACTCAAGAGAGAAAATAACATGTCACACAAAGAACACACTCTCACACAGTGAACGATCTGTATACAGGCTTTCTACATTACAATGGTATTAACAAACCTATTACCCCAGTTAACCCTAGGGCTACTCACAAATACTTAATAATACTGCAAGACCACATTACCAAGAAGGACAGAAACAGTGGGGGTATGCTTTATTGTAAGCTAGTCCAACAGCACTGCTCCTTTTCATGACACATGCATGCACAGGCTACTCAGATCAGAGAGACCAGTTCAGCGCACATACTTGAACCTTATGCACAAGCTCCCACAGCCACTACATCACAAACGTGCATGCCACAAAACCAGGAAGACATCTTAAAAAAATGAATGGGCTGGTACCATTCATGCACCTTCTTACTAAATATCTGTCTCACACACAATATTCACAAAAGGTGATGTGGAAATGCTTGCAAATAGTCTACCCACTAACTAATTCCCAGGTCACTTGATCCCCAGGTGGCCAGGCCCTTTAGTACCTCTGTAAGTCCCTAGTAGATGGTGCCTCTAGGACCTATGGTAGGGATGCTACAGACGATCCCCCCAAGAGCTGCAGCACAGTTTGTGCCACTCTAAGGGACCTAGCACCAAACTCATATAGACCGCCACTGTAGGCTGCGTAACAAGGTACTCCAAAAAGTGAAAACAGAACATGGCACACACTTGTGTGCCAGGTCCCCTAACACTGCCTGTAATACTTATAAATCACTCCTACTGCAGGCCTTACAACCCTAAGGCAGGGTGCATTATATTACAGTTGAGAGCATACCTGCATGAGCGAATATGCCCTTACTATGTCTTTGTTGATTCTTAGACATAGTAAGTGAACAGGGAAGCCATTTTAAATACATTTATTTGACACTGGTCAATATGAGTACCCCAGCTATATGATGGCTTCACTGAAAATAGGGATGTTTGGTATCAAGCATCTCATATTAATAAACCGTCACTGAACCCTGTGATGAATTTATTAATACATGCATCCAGAGGGCAACTTCTCTTGCACCCCATGAGAACCAACCAACCACTGGTGGGCTGACTGACTAGTTTCCACCAGTCTGCCACCAACAGATGAGCGTCTGACACCTCCCTCACAAAGGGTGAGAGCCATTGCTCTCGGGCGGTCAGAATTAAAACACCCCTCTCAACAGTATGACCTGCAAATCTGGTTTTCCAAGGCAGGAGAGCTTCAAAGATGCCCACCGCCCTTAGTATGCAGATCTGGCTTCCCTCAGAAGGGAGATGCCAAACTCCCTACCACAGGGCTCATTTGGCACTCGGACAGGTAGGAAAATTAGCTATGCAGGAGGCGTGTTGCATTTGCAGGCTGGACACACCTCAAGGGTGACCAGCCTGAGCTGAACACAGCCTTGGAAATTTCTGTGTGGTGGAATTAGTAATTCTGGGGCAGGGTATTACCCACTCCCCCAAAGGAAATGGTCATCTAGGAGGCATAGTGACTCCGGGCCCAAGTAAGCCATTGGCTACTACCTTTCACTCCCCTTAACGCCCCTAAATTGAATATTTAGGGGACCCCCTGATACCAAGACCTCAGATTCACTGGTCTACAGAAGAAGAAAGACCCGAAAGCTGTGAAAAGCAAGAACTGAGGCACAGCAACTGACTTGGCCCAAACCCTGCCGGCCTGCCTGCTGTCCTCAACAATTGCGCCAAAGAGGACTCGTCCTGCCACTGTTATGCCTCCAAAATCCTGGAAGGACTGCCAGCACTTCAAGAAGTAATGAGGATCTCTTTTGGAGTAGCGGAGCTGCTTCCCTGCACCCTGCAGGCACCAAAGAAGACTCGCAAGGACTCTGGACCACCCAAGCACGACATTGGACAGCACCTGTGGCCCCTAGCCCGAGTTGATGTGGGGCAACGGTGCTAGCATGGTCCCCAGGGTATCCAGAGCCAAAGCCCACCTTGGGTTTGTGAACAGCTGACTTCCTGACACACATGCAGCCTCTTCCTCAGGCCTTCCCCAAATGCGAGAACCCAACACTAAATGACACCACTACACTAGAGCCCCGTAGCCCGAGGAGAAGTGAGCCAACGATGTCCCTACGTACCTTAGGACCTCAAGAGTCGAGCCACCTTGTGGGTCCCACCAGACTGGCCGCCCAGTCCCTGCTTGCAGGCTCTTTCTGACCAGACCGATCTCCACTGAAATGACCGGGACACCCAACACCGAGACAAACCTCTGCAACCGGACGCCCCAGAGCTCCCCTGAGGTGAACTGTTTGGGTGGCCTTGGATTTTGCCTCATATTCACCTCATGTCCAGAAGAACAGTCCTGTAAGTTACTGCTAAGTACCAGTATGCAGTGTCTGTTTCTTTCATATTGGATAACATTAGGGCACCCAAAGCATGAAACCACCTCGGCACCCGATGCCTCAGTGCCTCCTGAAGTGACCATGTGATGCTGCCTTGTACCTTGCCTCACATTTACTTTAACTCCAGAAGACGGGTCCTGTAAGTGGCTGCTAAGTACCCATTTGCGGGATATGTTTTTCCCCTATAGGGTAACATTACTGCTCCAAAAATTGCACCGTTTACTTTTGAAAGCTGTGAAAATTCATAACTCGAAAACTACTCACCCAATTCAGATGATCTTATATCAAAATGTATATAAAAGAATGTGTCATTTTTATAACTTGGTGTTAGATTTCTTTATTGTGTGTCTCGCTTAGTGCCTTTAGTGTGTGCAATACATGCTTATTACTACCCCTTGATAGGCCTAACTGCTTGTCCACACTACCGCAAAACAGAGCATTTGGGTGTCATTTGTGCCTCTGTAATTCCTCTGGAGTTTGCTTGGACTCTTTACACTGTGTACCACTTTTTGGTCCACTGTATAAAGAGCCAGCTTCCTACAAATCCTGGCCTGTGGCCTGATAAATTACAGTAGCAGAATCAATGCACAGTTTTTTCTTGTGCATCTTTATAATAATACCCACTCACTCTATGTCTATGTTGTATTACTGGAATCTATAAAGTACAAACCTTTATCACTCCACTACCTGGATTCATGCACACCACTCCTAACTCACCTCAGTCTTGACCCAGAGTACTCCCTGCTATTTCCATACTGAGGCTCACAATTCTACCATTTTAACTCAACCCTGACTGACTCGCAGCAGTCCCTCCTATCGTAGTAGCAATCTACTAACAAACAAGAAGTCATTCTCGATGGGCATCTGTGCACAACTATGAACGCACCTTGCAAGACCCACTGCTATTCTAGTGTTAGATCACACAGCTGTGCCAATGCACCTATAGCCTGTCCTACGGCTCCCAAGCTTTTTATTCAGTTGGATCCATACATTTTCTCAATGCAACATAATCTAGCCCTACATCACTGCTCTGACATTGTAATAGGGGAAAACACACCTGAATACACCTAAATCCTTTCTCTGCCAGCACACAGAAGCTAATAAACAGGGACCCTGAACAGGAAACATGTATTCGAATGCTAGAGAGAAACCCAGTCTAGTTAACTTGTGGACAAAGCTATTAGTTTGATGTTGCCTTTAATGTTTGGTGATACGTACCGGATGGCCTTGTACAATGGTCTGTACCAGCAGAGGAAGGAGCAAGGAGTGAACATGAGAGCCCAGAGGATAGAAAGGCCAAAGTCTGATCCAACTGAAGTGTTCACGCAGAACCACGCCATTGTGGCTATGAAATTCATAAGCAGTGTTCCTGTGCTATCTGCAATGGGATAACAAGGAAAGCAGTTTGTTAAAGAGAAAGAAGACTTCAAGGAAAATTCCAGTATCTGTTGCTTTGATCGATATGGGTGAGGTTTCTGTGTCCATACTCACAGAGCCAGAGGTAGTACATGGTATTCATAGTCTTCTGACACTCTAGTGGGATCTCCAATGGTATGTCCTGATAGAAGCACGGCTGCACTGGACAGAAGGACGGCAACGGGGGCCAGTTGTTCTGCCTCGCTGCAAATTAGAAGAAACACTTAACTAGAAAATCAAGACTTAGTCTTCATTCTGTCATTAACTACAATATAAATGCACATCCAGAATCTGAAAATGGCAGAAGGAGGGAGTGGGTCTAACCCAGCAACGTTTACAGTGAGCAACTTGCTTAAACAGAGGTAAGCACCACTTCAAAATAGATATTTTTCAGCAAATCCACATTCCATATAGCCAAACAGATTGTGTACTTCCACACTGCAGGCTGTCTCTATCAGAGGCAGCAGACACTTCCAGTGTTACTAATGGGAGTCTAATATGACCCTAGTTTGTTTTTTTACAAATAAAGAACCCTGCCATATTCCTTTGGTAGGCTGACTGGATTGAAAGCATATCAAAACGTTTAAGAAACAAAGGCAGTTTCTTACCAGGAGAGACCGGTTTTCTAAGGAAGTTTACTCCCAAACAACCATTTTGGGAAAGGAGAAAGGGCGCATAAAGGTTCTTGAGGAAGGGAAATGAAACTGACTCATCACCCAGCCCTTTCAAAGATAAGCAAATGAATGTGACAACTGAAATGCAGATACTGCAACAGTAAATATTCTGACGCTTTAAATGTATTATTTTGAGGCAAAGTCAACAAGTTTTCATGTATATTTTATCCACTGGCCAAGTAGGCCTAATTTCTACAGCACAAAACCTATGGCTGCCAGTTTACAGTACCACAGTATGGTTTAGAGAAAGAGGACTGTCTGCTACTAAGGCTAGGTTTGTATCCATGTCTAGAAGTTTTCCAAACATTTATCTGGTTCATCAAAGTAATGCCTTTAATATGGGGGCGAGGGCTCAAAGGAAATACTGTGAGCTCAGTCAGCAATACTAACAGTGCTTTCAGTATAAAAAGTGTGCACAGTAGCACAATTTAACAATTTATATCTACTTATAATACCCTGAGACTGCTTGCTCACTATATGCAAACACACAAATAAGTAGGAATGCAAGATTAGTGATTGTGTTCTTATAAAAAAAAAATTACACAAAAACATGCATATGGGAAAAAACGTTTTGCTAAATTACTGTATAACTTTAAATACTATAACTACCACGCACAAAACTGTTTGATGCATGCCAATATTTTAACAAAGGATTTAATGATGACTAATTGATGTACCTTAAGTATGATCAACAGTTAAATAAATTAGGGGGCTATCTATTGAAAAAGCACTCTTGTATATTTCCTTGTAGTGGTTCAGAATTCCAACTTTCAAGAATGCACTTGTCCTACGCCACCTTTTCCACCAACTCTGGAAAAGGTTTTACTTCTGCCCTTGTCGGGAGTAATGTGGCCACCTTTTCAGTGTGGGAAGAGATTAGAGAGGCGGTGGTGAATATTATCAAATGTGTAAGGTTGTGGGTGTATACAGAGTCACAACCCTGTACTACACCCTCATATGTAGATTTGCAAACAGTGGCAAAATTAGAGTCTTCCTAGAATCTAAAACCAGCTGTAATAAGATCCCCAACACAATCATACAGACTATTTCAAGTGTTCCAATACAATGAGATTCTATATTAGGGTTTTCATTTAGTTTCATGTAATCAACAACGTATTTCTAGTCCTATGGTTTCACTTGCAAGCCCAACGCACTTGGAGAAACAAATCGTTTGTTATTTCTGGGGAATAAACTGGTAACACAACCGACAGTGGAAAAGCCCAGGGCTGGAAATGTGATATCCTAATTATATTGAGGTAAGTGCAACCCTAGCCTATACCCAAGGCCAGCAAAATCTAGGACTGCCACTGTAATGCACAAACACTGCCCTAAATTGGCATTTTTAACGAAAATGAGTATTGCGTCTTTAAGTTTGATGTCTATTAATTCAGTTGTGGCCTAATAGCCGTGCTGATAAAATGCTCCCAAACTTAAGATAAAAGACTATTCTACAGGTATGCTCGTGGGTACTGGCTTGTGAAGTAGCCCACATTAAACAGCCTGTCACTTTTATCCTCGGAGCAGACAGCACGGTTAGTGGTGGTAAGGCCTAAAACAGAGCCCCCTTTCTGAGACTGGAACACATTGTGGGCTTATGTTCGGTCAGACAGAAGTCCAGCAAATAATTATGCACACGGATGGCTAGAGGACAGAAGGACCTGTAAGCGCAGAGCTATTCTGAAGACCAATAAAGTGTAAAACAACTGAGCATGATAGACGCTTATTCCCATTGTTTTCTGAATTAAAACAAATAAATTAATACAAGAACAATATTATTATTGTAAAGGCAGAATTTACATGCATGTGGTTTAAAATGGAAAGAATTTTTAAATTAGGATTGTTATAAGGTAAAATTTGTAAGTTGTTTCGTGAAGCACAATTAGAAAATAAATTTAAGATCTGACATTTCCCTAAACATCGATTCATGATCTTACACTTGAAGAATGACCTTTTTCCTTATGTAAAATCTCACCTAAGGACACTTGGGTTTTTATTTTCCTTTACATTAAATGTTATGTCTTTCATTCCATGCAGCAAACATCTTTCTATTTGTTATATACAATCAAAAGGCAGTTGTAGGTGAATTTTGTGGAGCCACATGTTTGCAACTTGGAATCTAGCAAGTGTTATTGCACAAAAATAATACTCCCAAAATTATGTGCAACTCATTCAAATGATCCTAACAATATCAGAACTTATCTTGCTAATACGCTTAAACTGGTTGTCATGCTACGAAAATATGCAGGGTATCAGCAGCAAGAGTTTTACATCGGAAGAAATACCCAACTAATTGACAACCCCAAGAAAACAGACAAATGGTCCTATCAATTTATTGATTTTGTGGTATGGAGTTAGCAATAATACAAAATGCTGCAGGTCGACGTCACCTAAGATCCATCTGAGAACCAATGATTAATATGCTAAATTCTTTGTTTAGAAGAATATTCCTGTACCAAACGAATTATAATTTTTACCTATGAATTTCCTTTTCTTTTCTTTCAGCACCTTGTGAATTAAATTATGTGCACATTGTTATATTTAATACGCCTATCCCACTACTTCTTTCGTGGAATAAAAATAATAAAAAAAGACAATGAAAAAGCAGTAAGGTAGTACAGGGTGTTAGGATATGGAAATTTCAAGTTGTAGATGTTAATCTGAACACAGCCTCTGAACCCTTAGGTGACTAAGATTGCTTTAGTTATGTATTTAATTTATTTTATTGCTGCTTTCATTAGGAACACCTACTATTTAAAGTGCTTCAAAACAGGAAAACTGTGGACTGCTATATGCAAGCAATTTATATTATCTTACCCCTTTCAAAAGTTCATTTTGGTATAGGTAGATGGTGCCACAACTAGTAATCTGTGAACAGGACAAATCTGTGGACATGACAGTTTACACCGGGGGTACAAACCCAAATGCATAACTCCACCTAGAAATATACAACTGTATATAGGATCCTTGGGGACTCCACGAGCGATGCAGAGGTGAGTCAATAACCAAGCAGCTGAACAACCGATATCCCAGGATTACCAGATGATCACACATTCAAATTTTCTCAGTTGTAGGGCTTCTATTTACAAATTGTTTTCAGATGTATGAGAAACAAAGCAACACTACAGTTGCCAGAATCCATGCTTGTAAAGACCCAAGACAGAACACACAATGTTCCGGTGACCAAATGCCATGTGGTAACCCCTCGTGTTTACATTTGTGCGCCGAATCAACTCTTGGCTCAATCATCTCTCTAACAACAAGCACAATCAAAGATTACAGGTCTGGCCTTGACAACTTTTTTCTTGTAATTTTCTTGTAATATATTTTTGGCAAATAAAGAAAACAAAAAAGAAATGCATTCCTCTTCTAACAGCCATGCACTTGTAATCAGACAAAATATTGACACTCTCAGTGCAAGACAGCCAATGGATGAAAGGGTCTGAAGCATTGTCCCATGCGTTGGTGGGCGGAAGTAAAAATATGAATACAATTTGAATATACCAATGGATGAAGAAGCCCTTCTATGGATGTATATTTGTATGATGTATTTTTAGGAAAACAAGAAAATGGCATGACAGCGAAAGCAGTCCCTAGGCCACATCTAAAATGCACAGCTTCATACGCACCATGTCTGTGTTTCTCAGAATGTCATCCAATAATGGCAGTAGAAGTCGTTAGAAAATTATCTACCATATGGCCAATCAAAGGGTCAGAGGAAATGGACATGGAAAGGCTATACTTAAAATAAATAGGTTTTCAATGCCTACAAAGTAGTGCCGGGGTAATGCTAATACAATGTAACACTTCCTCTAGATTAGGCAAGGCAAGACTTTCTCAGATACTCTTCAATCAATTGCTGAATGTTAGTCTTCCTAAATCGCAGTGGTGGTCCTTCTCCCAACTGTGATCAGTTTGGTACTGTGAGATGCCACTCTGAAGTGAACGGTACAAGTTTTATAGACTATAGAAATTGATAATGACACAGTGGTGGTCAAAAAAAGATTTCCAAATGATCCCTTTAAAAAAAGTTTACTCCTCGATTTCTTCCACCTTTAGGCCAGAATCTTTTTCTAGCCGCACTCAAACACACTCTGGAAAACTGACCACATCATCTCCAGATTAGAACTGCGCACCACAATGCGAGTGATGCTATGAATCAGCACAGCAATAACCCGCACGTCGACCGTTTGTTTTTTTAAGTCCCACTTCGATTGCTCCCAGCAGATGAGTAACATTTTTTCGTGAACTGTTAAGAGTGCGCAATTTACTTGTGCAGTTAATAATTATCTACATGTTTTCAGCTCCTGCACTTTAAGGGCATAACTGTGTGCTTATATTTGTGAGATAAGGTAAGCAGGGAGTCCCTGCAGAACTACTTTGTTATCAAACTGACACAAACATGCAGAGATGTCTTGAATGTGCAGGAGACCGAAGCAAGTATGAACCAAACCAAAAAGAACACCATCAGACATGATCATGTATGAAAATGCTATTTTAAAGGTTTTGTGGCACAGTAATAACAGACCTGTGTAATGCCCAACTCAACAGTGCTCAATTCATCGAAGAGTAAGACTCTCCAATCCACAAATCTGTGATGTGGAGGATACATACCGATCACTTTAGCGTACTGTGCCAGCTTGTAATTGAAATTTCCCATGTGCCGCTCAGTGGAGCAGCATCCAGTATACGTAACAGGGACATTTGCTCTCTCACGTCTTTTTACAAGACACTCCAGGCAGAGAACATTAGTGCCAGATATATCAGGCACCATAAGACTCGGTACTGCAACTAGCTGATCATTCATTTAGCAACAGCTCAGGCCATCAAAAGAAGTTAGCACAGTCTAAAAATTAACTTATGTGCGTATAAGAATCACAATCATGATGATGATGATCCATCAAAAACATTTAGAAGTCAGACCTCAGCCAGTGACAGAGTCCTTGTAATGGGACATTAGTGTACCTCAATTCTGAAAGCAGAAAGGCCACAGTTATGGAACACCATTTGCTACAGAAATATCTTCAACATTAACATAACTGAGATGAATCCCTCTTGTGGCACCGGTTACCACACAATGGTATACAAATTACAATTGCCAGAAGATAGCATCGTACTTGCAGCACTTCCAAGGCTCGCGTTCCGCAGCTCCCGCTCCCGTCGGTCGAGCTCTTCTGCTTTCCGGTTCAATTCTTCCTGCTGTCGCAACAAATCGGCAGTAGCTGCTGCCGCTGTCTCCTAGACAAAACAAAAACAGGTGGAGAGAGTGGAAAAATAGGTATAAGCTTCTGTAATTCAAGAGGCCACGGATACAAGTAGGGAACTGCTCCATCAGGTATACATCTCCCAATTTCCCCACCAATGCCTACAATAGATAATACAGTAATGCAAGATCATATGAGCATGCCACATTCACGCTACAATGGGTGTTTTTAAGAAGATCATTATGCACCATTCCATCCTTTTCCCACGTTCAGCCAGCAGATGGGTAACCCACAAAAAAAGCAAGTATGCTTTTGCAAACTAGCCATCAGAAGGAGAACTGGATGACGTGCGCCTGATGTTGAGTAACCGACTTCTGTATGTCCCACTGATGACTGCCTCACAGAAAGTGAGTATGCAGCATCTAACACCCAGACCACATTGACCCCAATGATGACTAGCTCCCAGACGACCAGTCCAAAGAAGATGAAGATAAGTACGTAGCACCATCAGATGCAGTGCTCACAATCCCAGCTCATAGAAGATAAACACCAATAAGGGACACCTCTTCAGTGCCAAGATACCCCTGAGGGTAATAGTGCGCTTGACTGATATGTACAAGAACATAACATGAGATGCAAAAAAGCATTAGCTGCACTGCCCACTTTGTTGTCACCGATGAGGAAAACTGCAAACCAGATAGAGTTATGTAGGTAAGGAATGGTAACATCACATCTAGCTGGTGGATGATTTGATCCCTTTGCCTCTCCAGACACTAACTGCAGAAACTCTTCCACTTCAATTCTGCACAGATCTTGCAGAAAGATGCTCGATTTCTTTCAGTACAGTCAGACATTTGTCTCAAATTTTCAAATGGCTGTATTGCACGCCAGGCAGTTACATTCAGCGATAGAATGTTGAGGTGATGGATCTTGCTAGACATTCTGGTGAGACCATGAGGACTGGATAGAAGTCTCCCGTGTGGCAGGAGGGATAGCTGGAGAATATCATGTGTATTCCTCCAACCTCTCCATGTCCACGCCATAGTGACTGCTGGATGGTAACTCCTTTTGACAAGTTCATCTTTGCAAATGATCATCTTAGATATACCTGTTTTTCCAATCCCATGGCTTCTCTTTATTGTTCTAGAGACACCCCTGAAAGGCTCTTGTATATAATCTGGATGAAATGCTCGTTGTGGGCCTTTCTTCCTGAGGAGGAGGTAGCACGAGTAGATGTCCATGTTCCTCTGGTGTCGTGGAACAGGTTTGTCAACCTTATTCTTCATGAAGAATGGCACGTTTCTGAACAGAAAGCTCCACCACACTACAAATTTACATGCCCTGTGGGTTTGCTATGTAACATCCATCCTGCTACTGCCAATGCCCAATATAGCCGCTTGCCAGCATCCATCATGCAACTTGCTACATCATCATTTCTCATATTTCACTGTACAGTATGGTCTATATATTTACAGTTTTGCTACCAGTCCTGCTAGCCACTGCAGCCACATAACACATATTAACCATATGGTCCCATCACCACATAACACCCTTTGCTCTCCACCTATTGAAAATGCTTACCCAAGCATATGGTAACAAAGACAAGATTCTAACAGAAAACCACACAAGAATATTTACACTCAGCAGTGCTAAAAAGTATTTTACCAAACATAGTCTAATATTTGATACTCTGAAATCTCTGAGGCAGGCTGTTGCATTTTCCAACCCAACTTTAACGTCGGTCTGTCCCTTTTACCTTTCTAACCGGGTGTGGCAACGGCAAAATTGTCATCCTGTTTGGCTCACAGGTTCCAATGCATGAAAGGGGTTCAAATTGTTCAAGTATTTGGCACAAGCAGCCCACGTCTTGTTCCAACCAAAAGATTGGCACAAACACCAAGGAAGTTTGTAAAGCAGGCAAATGACTTGAAAAGTAAACATTTATTACTGGGTGGCACAACCAGCCTTGAATTTTCGGCTTTGGTGGCAAGCTGGCTGGTGCCCTAAAATCTTTTTCTAATATCATTATGTTCTAATTCAGGTTTCCATGACTCTATGAGCTAGAGTACGTTTCTACTAGCAAGTTAATATGTATGTATGTAGGCTCTGCTCCACTCGAGTGTAAGCTTCTGCAAGAGGGCACCCATCCCGTTAAAGTCCCTGCTGGAGACAAATAGGTGCCCCTTTGCACTCCCATCTCCACTTAAGTGCCTATTTTCCCACTGTCTTTTGCATTACGCAATTTAAAACATGCATCTATTCCGAAATTAAAGTGTTCAACATCGTCGATGTAGAAAGTGGCAGACTATCACACGAACTCACACGCTGTGCAAAATAAAGGAGTCAACACTTGCCTGGGTGGTAAACTGTCTAGCACATCTACTGATAATTTGAGGTTCAATGAACCAGATCTACAGATAGTGGAACCCCTAAAAATTCAAACACCCCATCGTTTAACACAAGTGAAATTAAAATGTGAGGGCTTATTTAGTTTTCACAACAAAGCCTAGTGAGCTCAGCAGTCAAGGTTTTACCAAAGTCTTCATCTCGTTCCTTTGACTTAAAATATAAGAAATGTGGGCGATTAAGGGAGCTAAGAAGGCTTTGTGAAATTAAGTGGAATCCCTCTTTATTGTCACTGAACATCAATTGAAAAACACCGGGCATGAAAACTTTACTGTAATGTAAGCTGCAAAATGTACATTAAACGTACAGCAGAGCGCTCCTGGTGGTCAGTCGACTCAGTTGTTAACCTCTGTCACCTAGAATGTCGATTGGTATACAATGTACAACCAATTTTCCTGCCATATAAATGTACCAATCCCCATGCCCCCCCTCTGGTCAACCAGTTCCCACCTCACCTGCCTCAACCTCATTTTCAGTGCAGGTTGCATCCATCCCACTTTCAGTTCCATTCTCTCTATAATCTGTTATCGGCTTGTCCCCTATGTTCAGTGCCAGTCCCTACTACACCTTGCAATCTCATGCCCACTCTGCCAGAACACACACTTCATCTAAAAAGTGAACGCGCCATATGATCAATGTAATTGGTGTACTTTCTAAAACCATATGCCTACCTGAGAACCATAGGATCCATAGTTCTTGGGTTCTGTGGGGCTTGTTTTCTTAGGGGGCTGTGAAGCTGGTGGGGCAGGCTGGGGCACACTGGCTCCTGGAAAGGGTGGATTCACCGTTGGTTGTGTTGGTGGTACCCCCGTTGACGGATGATACGGTGGAGGCATCTGCAAAGAGAAGTGGCATGATGTGGTTGTAAAACGGTAATCCAAATCCCTCTGCCTGTACATCACACGCTGTGAAATGATCAAGGGGCTGACTGTGCGTTCTTGAAGATATTGTTTGGTGGCCACACTACAACCTAGAAGCAGCCCCTAATTAAATAAAAGTCCTAAGAACTACCTTGGCTCTTACGAGACCTCATCAAGCTTTGACACAACGCTCAATATGGACTGTATTCTAAATGCTCAGACCATCGAAACTTCTAGAAATTTTGAGCATGCAACAAAAAAAAGCACAATGTGTCATTTTCAGATGTCCTGGTAATTTTCTTAAACAGTTTTAAAAATGTTTAGGGTCTGAATTTTGTGAACAAAATCCTTTTTTTGGCAGGTTAATCAGAAAACATATGGAAAATGTCATTATTTGAGCTTCATAGCACCCGTGCCCACTGCATGAAGGGCAAGTACCTGAGTTTGGAACAAAGGCCTCCTGAGGGAGAGAGGGAGTGTACTGCTGACCATTTACTCGCAAAGTGACACCCTCATCTAGCCGGGACCTAAAACAATAATCACTTCCTTGTCTGGCCAGACCGGTCGCTTACCGTTGTGACCACACAGTCAGGTTGCCCACATTATTAGGCAGTGCTCTGTTCCTTGCTCGCATGGGCCTGCAAACACATATTGCCTCAATTCATAATATAATGAATTCACAGATTTATAAAGCATATGTTGAAAACGTAAAAAATTATAGCTCTCCGCGCCCTGCAAATAAAGTGCAGTGACATGTACGAAAATTCAGATTCCTCCTAGCGTCGGTTTATTTGGCGTGCAAAAACAAAGTCAAATTTAATTATTATTGTGATTAGGGTTGGTGAAAGACATTAAAAAAAATTCATAATGCTTATTAATTAACTAAAGAGAGAAATAAAGTCAATGGAAAAAGCAGAACACTTAATATAAGAAAATATATGTAACTGATATCATCCTCCACATCTATCCAAGTTTTCAGGATTTGTTTAGCACAAAAAAATATACACTTCTGGGATGAAAAGCAGCCTAACGTGTGGCCTAACTAAGTTTGCTAACTTTCCTCTTCGTGTATTATTTCAGTAATGATACCTCTCTGTAATCTTTGCATCGCTTGAATCACGTAAAGGCTGACACTCATAATGGGATTTACTATGCACATTAAAACACGAATGGAGAAAGTGTGTTTCCCTCAACAGCATGCTTTTAAAGCTACACGTAAATTTCAGCTTCGGCTGCAGCCTGTTACACAGACCTTTATTTTAAAAGTTGCTGATCAACTCGCTCTCCGATTGTCATTGTTAGAGAACCTGGCAGCATTCTCAGGTGACATGACTTAAGTAGTATTTTCAACCCAGTCTATGAAGCAAAAGTTTCATTTTGGTACCCAAAGTTCTAAAAGGGTCCCAAAACAGGTGTAAAACCAAGAGCAATGGGTGGGGTTACTCCAAAGTATCTTACAAAACACAGTGATTTAGGTGAACATAGAAGAGCATAGTTCCTATTTCAGTCATTTCTTTTCCTACTTCCACAGACATGGACCAATATCAGAACATGTCTGAAATAAAAGGATGGCCCCAACAATGGATATGGGGCGACTAGAGAGGTCATGTTATCCACACACTTCCGGATTTCTTCACGGAGACTCCGTGTTGCCCTGTGAGCCTTTAATCCACAACCTTACCTGGCAAAGGCGTAAGGAGCCACCAAAGTCACATGGCTTCGGCCACAGTCATCTCAGTGGGAGAAAACATGAATGTGCACTCACACACCACTACAACTAATGCTGCCTTTCCCACTTTTTGGGGAGGCCACAGAAAGGCTGGCAAGCGTTATCTACTCAATATTTAAGTTGAGCAAATATCACCCCGGCCGTCGAGCTACAGAGATGGTGAGATCACCAGTACATGTTATTCAAGGTCTTAGGCAGGTGTATAATGGGGAACATAAGTTCTCACTGCTAGAATGTATTGCTCACTGAGACATCCTGAGCCA
This sequence comes from Pleurodeles waltl, assembly GCF_031143425.1. Lineage (NCBI taxonomy): Eukaryota > Metazoa > Chordata > Amphibia > Caudata > Salamandridae > Pleurodeles > Pleurodeles waltl. The sequence goes on from NC_090451.1 coordinate 663,280,148, forward strand.
GGCTAGTGAGCAGTGGAACAGACACACTACCACCAAGTTCCTGGGCAGATTTGGTGTTGCGGTCACAAGATATATCTCGGCATGGAATTCCATCTCCATGACCCTGAAGTTGCTTTGTTGCCAACACTTCTACGTACGCATCCTCTCTATCTAGTCTTCAATTAAACATTACAGTGTCAGACCACGTTAACAAACTGTACAATCCAATCCCCCTGCAAAGCCACTGTTTTGTCCAAAGAAACGTTCTTTGGATCCTCGAAAACAAGATAAAAAATCTACCCTTCAGAACTAAAAAATATCATTCTTTAGAGGACATGAAATTGATTAACGAAAGTCTCAATGCATAGTGCTAAATAAACAGATCACACCGTAACAAAAAGGGACAATCCGCTTGCAGGCTTGGGTTCAATGTTCTCTACACTGTTCATTTAGCATTCATAAAATGTGGACAAATTAGCTTTTTCCAAAATACTGCTTTATGTACTTGCCTTGACTGAACCTGGCGAGTTCAAGCTTGCCTCAAAGTATAACATGGAAAATAATTAACTTAAGTATTTTACTAACTACTAAAACGGGAGCCACGTTAATAATTCATTTGACACAAAAGAGACACTTACTACAGAAACATCCACTTCGTGCAATTTATGGCAAGGGGCAAGGTTTGCATTTTATTTTAAGAGGCCAAGATCTGCAGTCTAGATTTTTGCAAGCTTACAAAAGGTTGGAGGCTCTTTTCCTGAACGAGTACCAGCCTGTGGAGGAAGTATTTTCCAATCTATGCCCATTTAACAGCTTAACAAAAGGAGCCCTTATAGAAGTATTCTTCCTGTACATTTTCCTCATTTACTGAAAGGCTAATTTAAACATAATGAACATTTTAACTTCAATCTTCATGATTAAGGTGAAGTCAGATGAGCCCATTCAAAATAAAGTCTCCATCCAGGACTAATACTGGGCTTCCTATGAAGACTACTAGAATGGTAATTGGAAATAGCTCTTGTATTTATAATAATTTGATCTCAAACAGCACATTCGTAATTTAAGTTGATATTTGTAGAGTGCTTAAACAACAACATCAATATATTTAACATGGAGCAGCGCTTCGTTTTATTCATGAAGAACTCCCTCATCGATGCAAACATGTCTTGGCAGACTTACTATTTCTGTACTAAATAGAGAAGGGTTTGTTTTGCTGCTAATGTCAGAGAGTAACAAAGGTCTCCTGGCTAGGAGCAGTAGGATTCTGAGGCTTGGATAGTTAAAACGTTAGTAAGAAACCCACCAGTTGGAGGGGGTTGGGAGGGCAGTATTATAGGAAAATAGATTCCCTATAATGAAGGCATGATGTAATAAATCCAAAATGAAGAAAACGGAATGTTTTGCTTTATATACGAGCATTAGTGATTCACAGGCAATGTGACATTCACTTAAGGGAGGTGAAAGTTGAAATTAGGATAATGTAAGGTAAGGGTTAGATGGGGAGCTTTAGCAAAGGAGACTATGCCTTGGTTACTCTACCAGTAAGTACTGGGAATAAAGCTGGCACCCCTGCTGCGAATAGATGTGATACAAAGTATCTTCTTCATTGCTGTGCCATTGCTGTACTCACAATAATGCTCAACGCAAAATTTGCAGTCACAGTCTTCCTTTTTGGTCATTATTGCATTTCTGTTTTTTGGATTTTTTAAAATCTCATATAGATTCAGTTGAAATTGAGGAATAAGTAGCAAACATGTCAGCCATAATGCATAAGAGGAAAGAAAATAAACTACCAGTGCAGAATATGAACAGTTGAAATAGGGTAGAGGAGTGGAAGGTGTAGGAGAAAATGAATAGTGCCGCACAGTAAACCGCACAGTTTAAAGGTGCGTTGATATATAGATGAAGAGGCAGTGGGAGGGCTGGCGACAGGGAGAGGTGAGAGGGCAAATCAGGGCAAAAGCCAGAGGAGGGAGAGAAAAAGGAAAGATCAAAACCGGAATTGTTACAGCAGTAGGTACATGACAGAGTAAAAATGGGGAGCTGGAGGTCATTAATACATTAATAGAAAGGAAACAGCAAGAATGGGGACCAGTAAAGGGTGAAAAGGTGGCAAGAGTGGAATATAAAGTGAGAAGGGAGAAGAGTCCTCTGGGAAGTAGACTTCAGATAAAGTAAGGGTCAAGGTCCTAAAAGGGGGTCAAGGGCCAAGGTCCCAAAAGACTTAAAAAAAGGGAAGCATTGTGGAGGGAAAGAAAAATGACAACATTCATTTTCAGAATCATTGTGGTGGTTATTCCAGAGCCTTTGAGGGATGGAAGAATATGGTGGTGGTAGTGTACGTTTTGGGCTACACGTTAACCAACTACAACACATTTCAAGACGTGATCCATAGTGCAAGTACAGAAGGAGCACAGGACCAGCTAGAATATTCAAAGCTACAGGGAGAAGAGGTCTTGAAACGTTTGCAATTGAATATAATTTTTTATAGAAAGTTTATTCAGTGTTACTGGATAGGCAATGCTGATGCACTCTTGTTTTTTTTTAAAGATTAATCTTCTCAGAAAACTGTCTTATGTAGATAACAAAAGGTCCTCCTTCCTGGGATGGTTATTGGCTGCCTAACCGTCCGAAAGAGCACTAATTCCCCAACACCCCAGACCCTGGATAACTATGAAGTGTGTATTCGGGCTGGCAGACAGGCTGAGAGGGGGAGCATTACTTGCTTGACAAAGATGATACCACTACCGTTGTTTGGTTCGGGGTTTTCCAAAAGCAGACCAAAATAATGATCAGCCACAGACTGATGGGCTAGAAGCACGTAGCAAAACCTAGAAAACAGGAAGGGGTGGTAGCCGGGGAAGAACCAACGCTGCAGCTCACTGAGCGGTGATGAGGGCACACGGTGGGTTACTTGTCATTGGAACGCGCTGCATTTTCAATCCAAAGCTTTGCATAGTAAAGTCCAATGCTGCATTTTCTAGCTTGCTCAGAATCAGCGAGTCATTGGTACCCACAATTAAGAGGAATGGTTGATTCTAAAGAAGAATTAGCCCCTCCGGTCCAGGATAGTCATGAAAGTGTCATTCTGCAAATGCAGCAGGGGGTATAAACAGTCTGGGGCACATTCCTTCAGGAGCAGGACAGGGTAAGAAGGGCAGCATTGGGGTTGTCTAAAGGAGAGATTAAGAAGATTAAAGGCATGGCTCCAGTTATTACAATTGGTATGTTTGGCTGATCCATTATGCATCACTGAAGCAGAAAGACGGGTCTAAAGGCCAAATGTTGGCCCTGGACTGAGCTTAATGTACTGGAACAGGACCAATAGGATATCAATGATGAGGGCAAAGACTAATCTGCCCACGTGATGCAGATGGTGGTAAAAAGGCACTAGGTAGCTCAACTATGAAGACCAGATGGAATACATTTATACAGAGGCTGGTTTAAAGATGACCAGAGCAAATTATATGAAAGATACAGGAAGGGTTACAGAAATCTGTTAGGAGTGTTAGGGGGGATACCACAATCTGGTTGAATTTACAAGATAATGTCTGAAGAAGGTCTTGCGGTCCTTAAAAAGAAGTTAACAAAGGTTGTTCTGATATCTCCAAGTGCACAAGTGTTGTCATCTCAGTGCTAACTGGGGAAATTTGCTGCATAGCTTGGCTTTCGATGTAGCTTCAAAAGACGCAGGATATGTGGCCTGTCAATGGAGATTCAGGACAGGTAAAACGCCTGGTTGTGTCTCTCTTGTGGCATGGAAATTATTATTTTTAGTGGTTTAGCCAATCATGGATGCCACTGGCACAGAGGACGTAATGGTACCAGTTTATCATCTAGTGGCATTAACGATTATGTGAGGGCATCACAGTATAGGCTTCCCCAGTTTACCAACCTCAGGGATGATTCATGCTGGTTAGGAACGAAGGCTGCTAAGCAGAACAGGATTGAAAGCACAGTGGGCTTCGTGTGCCGAGGACTATGAAAAGAGAGATCAAGTTTGATGGAGGGGACACAGCAACGACCTTGTAACTTGCTTTAAGTGCTCAAACGGCTTTTTAGAAGATGCTGAGTTTATTCCTGTGGCAAATAGATTCTATAAAATAGGTTGAACCTACATTTAAGTGCAACATTCTTAAAATGTGAATGATGGGCGCCCACTCTCAAAATTCCTAGAGATAAAAAATACAAGATGATTCCAACCAAGTTAAAAGAAGCTTTGTCATACATGCACAAAGTTTAGGTGAAGCTGCCTGTTGTTGGTGGTGGTGTTTTTTTGGGGGCCAAGGCTGGAAGTGTGGAGACTGCAGAGGCTTGCATTTTCCCCCACCACTAACAATAAGCATTACAAAATAATGCAATGGCAACAGTAGACTTGAAATAACTATGGAGTTTCTTACCCCTCTGTCATCGAAGGGGTTGTACACATCCAGAGTTGCATATTGGTTGCTGGGCTTGTGCTCCGTCACGGCTGGATCCTAAGAAAGTAGCAACATTTCATATCAATACACACACAGAGCAAAGTTGGCACATAAACCATCCCTGGGAGCGAATACTCTTTCCTTAAAAAAAAAAAATCAAAAAAAAAAAAAAGAATACACCTATCCGAATGAATCGCAGCTAACACTGAGCACCTATTCTATACCTAAATGTCCTCTATGCAGGGACTTTTATAACAGATTTGTTTTAATAAATTGCAGTATGTCAGAGAATGACAAAACCCCTTTCAATGTGGTGGCCATTTAACAGGTTTACCAAAGTAGGCTTGTGTCCTCTCAGGGTAGCTCCCCCACTAAGGTATCGGATGACTTTCCTTATTTGGGTTGGAGAACAGGAATACCTTTTTCCTTTTAAGCATAACTTGATTCTATTCGGGAATCACAAGGTCTAAAAGAACACCATTCCTATTGAAAACCGATAAGAGTCCCATGATAACAGGATACTTGTAATCTTGCTCGGGAAAGAGCATACATTCACTTCCTTCTCAACAGGTTTTGAAATGCATAGGCTGCAAAGTTGGCCTTACAATGCACAACACCATCAGCTCGCCCCATCCCTTTAGCCAAAAGGACTCTACATGCAACAAATCCTAGAACCACGCTTAAATGGGAAAACAGAAACTTCAATCCACAGAATGAAAAGCACTGTTTGCTATTAAACCAGAGTAGGCTGAATGACTCATATGACCAAAGACCACTCAGCCTCTATGGCCAAAAGCCAACAAGCTGGTCTACTCGCCTGAAGCGATGTACATGTGGCAATAAATTCAAAGCATGTAGTCCCACGGTTGGCCAACAGACAGTCTCTCTTTCACAAAGCCTCCCTCGAGTGTGCAGACGCTTGATGAATAAATTATGGAGCACAGCTGAGAAGGGAGTAAAGGGATCAATTTCATAATTAGCAGACTGCACTTCAGACACAAACTGCATAAGGCTGACTCAGGCTGAATGTTCAGAAAATGCAGGAAGAAAGGACTTGGTGGAGGGCGGAGGGACGGGAAGCAATCCCCTGCAGGTTTGCTTAGGACACTGGGCAAATTGACAGGATGCGAGGGGATTGGGAGTGATTATTTTGCTAATAAAGCTGCGCCATCAAACGATTATGCTCAGCGTTTGCAAGAGAAAGCAACAGCAAGCAAGCACTACTTTCAGGATACAACCACTTGTATGAAGTGCAGCAGAAACCAATCGATACGAGGTGCTGCAGAGGTCTCCAGGTAAGTGGTTGGGCCAACCCAGGACTAGAACTACAGTGACATTAAACCAACACCCTCCTACAGGATGCACAAGAAGTGATGGTCTATTTAAACGTGGAAATCCACCATTTTGTGGAGGCAACCCCTTGCCATTCCTGAACAATGTTGATACATTTAGATTTTTTTCCACTGCCTCTCTGCTTCTACTTACCCCAAGCTCTGATGACTAGTCAACAAGACCATACCCAGACAGGCAAGATTCTAACCAAGGTGCACAGGGGCCCTGGATGCAAATGCCCCAAGACCGAGGGAGAAGGCCTGTACCCAGTGCCCCTTAGTCTAGCCACATCATAATGCAGCAGGTGAATTACACTTTGAGCTGAGCACAGCGCCAGCACTGCAGTGCATTCACTTGCATCACCCCTGGCAAAGACCCAGTTAGCCTGCAAGAAAAGAAATGCCGTGCGCATCTCCAGTAATGTATGTAGACATCAGCAAAGTGCATTTAAAAACATTCAGAAACGAGGGAGGTAGGGCAACACTTATGCCCTTAAGCTTCTAGCCTAAGTAGTTGTCAGGTGGGCATTTCAGTGTGTCACAGTAGCTCTCTACACCTTCCCCCAGGCCTTTGAAAGAAAACCAAAAAAACAGCCTAAGTGAGGATTTCTCTGGCACATGCCCAGCTAATGAACCTATCAAACCCAGAATGAGGAACAGAGATGTTAGTAGCATAGACACTACTTTGTATTGGCCAAAAGAGCTCGAGTCCCCCCAACAATTCATGTTTAAGGGTTCAACTGGTAGGACAGGGTTAACAAATGTGCCAGTTGACTCACTTTGTTAAGCCTATCTGGCTCCCTCTGAAGTCCAGGCCGAGCTGGGTCTTATATGTTCAAACTTTCCTCCTACAAAGATTGGTCTCATCACATTCACTGCAAAGAGGTAAATGTAACCTTCTAGAAGCAAGACACACACATATAAGGTACTTCTGGTTTGATTAAATGTGTCTTAGAAAGCTGAACTCATTGGAGTTAATACTGGCAATTAATTACTACAATGTTCGCTCATCTACCCAGGTATGTTTTTAATAATAATAAAAAATAAAAATAAAAAAAAACACAGTATGCAAATTATTGGTCTATACTTAAGCAAAATGTCCTCTTTCGATTTTAAAAGTGTAGTTAACCATAAACAGTCGGTTCGATAAGTTAAGAGACCTATATACACACACGCCCCTCCCTCCCCCCCTCTCTGCAGGTATACATGTGCTCAATGCTGTATGTTGAAGTATAAACCAGAACCACAATACAACAGATGACTGGTAATATAATGTAAAGCGTCACAGACACAGGACTCCAGATACAGACAGATTGAATGGTGTTCCTTGACTGCTTTCGGTGTGTCCTCAAATTGATTTTCTTTCTTACATCAAGTCTATCTTTTGTGTGACTCAAGAATCAAAATGGTCTAATTCCCATGTCTGATAGGCTAAACGACATAAAATTAAAAAGGTCATAATGGAGTCAATTACAAGAACACTTTTAGTTTCAGTATCCCTGCTCTTACTAGACTTGGGCGCACACGAGGGACCCAAAACTTTCCACGACTTTGGAAAGGAAATAGAGCGGCTTCCAGTTGTCTGAATAGGAATTGGAACTGAATAGGATCAATTCTCTTGGTGAGATGGGGATAGGGCAGTTCCGACTACTCAACCAGGGGCTTCCACTTCACTTCGGTGGGTTTGATGGCTTCTGTTCTAATGTTCTCTACCAGGTGGGGTCAGCAGATCAGCCTTCACTGCTTTTTGCTGGTTCTCGAAAAGCTGAAGGTGTTCCAGTGCTTTCTACAGAGCTTTGCCTACGCACATGGCGAGGGAAATAGCAGTGGCTTTCACCACACTCGCCTAGATGAAGTAAAAGAGTAAAGTGTTGTCTGCGTCTCACCCCTATAGAGTCCTAGCACTGATACGTACATACATGAGTCACAGCAAAGAGGTTGGTAAATTCCAGTAGAAGCCTAACCCCCTAATTGAGGGCTTTAGCAGGCTGCCATCTCAAATAGATCATTCACAGGCCCTAAAGAACAAGCATCTACAGGTAATTCAACTTACACTAAACACTGTATAAGAAGTAAACTCTCATTCGTTTGATCAGCACTTTTTGTGCTTATACATCTGTGACATCAGCGAGCAGAAATTGTACAGTGAAGCTTATCTAACCCAGTTTATTTAATTGTTCTTTAAGATTCTGTCTCAAGTTTGGGGGTATAGCCCCTTTAGAAAGTGATGCACAAACCCTCGCTCTTTGAGCAAGTTATCCCCAAGGGCTAGCTGAGTTTTTGGACACTGTTCTTAACACACTGTGAGATGCAGTGGGTAAAATACAATTTCCTCAGTGGCTCTGGGGCTACAGCAACTCCACTGTGTGTGTTTTGAGCTTTGAAAAAGGCTCTGCAGGAAGGGAAGAGGCGCACTCTACTGATCACTGAACCTAAGACTGTCAATATTCAATTAAAATAAAAGTAGCATTAAAAAAAACAGAAGATGGGAATTTTAGGTACATTGAGTTTCACTGTGTCTGATTTTAGGTATTGTATTTCTTCCTTTCCCCTTTAATATGATTGCTTCAGTGACAGGTCAGGGAAGGGCATTTAATTTGTCTTGTCACCAAGCCTACATACGTACCCAAAAGGCACCACCCGAGCTTCAGAAGAGCTGGAAGATGCCAGATTTTCAGAATGTGTGTGTGTTAAGCTAAGTGGAAATTCTTCAAATCATCAGCGGATATCCCCAAAATTCGTCATGGAGCTGGTACCTTCGCACATATGCCAGATGGAGCTGCCTTCAAACCTTGTACTAAGGCATCAATCTCCAGCCTCCATTCTATACAGGATAATGAGCCTTCAGGAAAATGAATACCAGTATAAACCTTGAACAGTCCTTCTGAAACTTATAGAAGGCTTCAAAGCTAATTTGATGGTGCTATGAAGGACCAGCCTTGATGGTTATTCAAGTTCGGTCTCCCGCATCAGTGGAACAAAGCCCTATACTTTATTTTAACCTGGGATGCCCAGTTTAGCAACAAGCATTGGTTCTGAGCAGAATATCTCTGGATGAACCACTGGTGGCCGATGATGTGTTCCTTGCCAAAGCAATGGTCCACGAGTGGAAAACCTTTCCAGCAGCCACTGATATTCTGTGGCAGTTGGCCCGTGAGCTGGATGGATGTTGCTGGAGGACACCATCCTTTTCATCGCTTGACAGATCTTATTCAACTTTGCCATAATAATACTCTTTATTGGCTTACAGTGCCCATGCAGAATTAGAAGGACTGGGTCGAAACCTTGCCCAGGAATTCAAGAGGCTTTCTTGAGAGGGAGTCTTTTCATGCAATGTTCTGGTGCTGCCACTGAATGTCGATAATATCTCAGTCTATAAATAAATTGAAAAGTAGTATTTGATATAGATATATATAGATATATATAACTAATTGAAAACCAGGTTTTTGCAAAAACATATGGGGCCAGTATAAAGACGAGAAGATTCCTTTTTTTGGTGGGGGACAGGGGGTATCCCAATGTCATTAAACAAGGCTTTCCTTGTTGTATAGTTAACATATTTACGCCCTTAATCCGAACAATATGTTGGGAGACAGGAATTCCACATCCTGATACATTATAAGTTGGAAAACCAGGTTTCTGTTTTTCAAGATTTTTACATATAATTACAGAACGCACCTGGTCCCCTTTTGTAATTATTTATGTTTTAAACTGGAAAAGTACAGAAATTGTTTTTATTTGAATGTCGTTCCATGCTCTCAACCATAACTATCCAGACAATAGCTGTGGATTTTATGCACACAGACAAAACTCTAGAGTCACTGTTGCCCCCAATTTGTTTCAAGTAGATTCCGTTGTGTCCCTTGTGAACATAGGGCAAGCAACAATGGTGCTCCTGCTTTAATCCTGTAAGAGTGTGTATTGAAAATAGGTAGGTTTGACCACTGATTTTCTGTTTCACCACTGTGCATATTAGTTGTTCAGTATTCACCAGTTGCAGATTACATTTTGTATTCAGTTTAGCTGCCTATTGCCTTTATCGTGGCGTTAGACATTGTAGTTGAGACATTGCAGACGAGCTGTGTTTTTCCACATGGTAAACTAAGCTTGTGTTTTTCATATTTTCTCTTACCGAACACGATAGCATGATAAGAAAGCACATGTTTTTTGTTTTCTCCAGTGCAGGGAACAGGTTGGCCTTGGAAGGGGAGCCTTGAAAGGTTGGCCAATTTTCAACTTTTTTCTTCCAACTCTGACCTACAGTAGCCAGCATGTTTGAATATTTCCATCTGAGAGGGGAGGGGCTTTCAGAAGGCTCCTTCCATGATTGTTTAAGCTATAAAGAGGTGGCCCTGGTCAGTAGCAAGAGAATTTCTGAGACCACTGTCAGAATTGAACGTCAAATGCCTGACATTTTCCCGTGAGGGTGGATATCTCTTTCTCGCAGTTGAACAGGGGTCATCAACTTGCTGGCATGAGAAAGATGAAGAGCTTGGCAGGCCCCACGGTGATGAATTTTTAATTTATCCTTTGCTTTGATCACATATATTTGCTGTGTACATTGCAGTTGAGAATCACTTTGATATATTTTCCATTCATTGCTGTGACTATTTTTAAACGTGTGCCTTCGACCTACTAATCTCCTTCATTTTTTTAGCAACCTCGTGGTGGAATAATAATAAATGTCTTCTTTAAACTAAGAAGTGCATTCCAGAGATTCTTGTCAGCTCGGTCATTAGTGAAAGCAAAACAGAGTGGCAATGAACTATAAATAAAATATTGGGATGTGAATCTAAAAAATTGTAATGTTCGATTTTCTATTGCATAGAGAATGTAATGTACATCTGTCAAGATTATAGGTAGGTTCTGTTCAGGTACGATGCACCATTTAAGCCAGCACCCACCACACACTAATGCGAGTCATCCCTCCCCCGAGGAAAATTACTTAATTTATCTTTCCCTCTTACAAACACATTCTCTGACTATCTGGATGCTTATGATGAAAACAAACAAACAACACCAGGAAATTCTCCATCACCAAGCCCAGGATGCATCTCCATCCAAAGTGTCACAAAAGTAGTTTTTAGGCTTTTAAAGTCAACAAGATGTACGTTTGGTCTCAACAGACATTAGATAATCAATGTTGTTATAAAAAAGACCAATATTATCACAAACATGAATAGGTCTTGTATTCGACTCACCACCATTTTTGCAGTGTAACATAACTAAAAATATTCATGTCCCTCCACATATTGATGGTACCCCTGGCAGTTTATGTTGTCCCTCGTATTCCCTTTTTAGTGTAGGATACCAAAGAGATTTAAACATAGAATGAAGCTTAAGGAACTGAAGTTGCACACAGTGTGTTAGTAGTAAAATGCTACGTTTTCAGGAACTTTCAATGTTTTGCATACTACTACTTATCGCTTTTAAATCATACAGACATCAAAGAGTGAGTGTACTTTCATCAGTTAAAGAAATGTAGAATATACTAGTTCCAATTTTGTTTTCTTTTACACACAATAAAATTAAAAATATTAAATAAAATATGATCAAAATTGTTTATTAAAAAGTCCCAAACAAATACCATAATAGAATCTGGAAGACTAGATAAAGAGAACCCACTGGTACTCAATATAACAGATTATAACCAACTTGCAGTGAACTCAGAAACTATTATAATCTTTACGAGACAAACAATCTGAGTCTGATTTTTCGAGTGCGGTGGCCTTTCTCCTGACTAGAAGCTGAGAACATTAATCACAAGGTAAAATTAAAAAAAGAGAGAGAAAATAAATACACATTACTCACACATGATTAGGCTGTTCGTCCTCCCTGCCTCTGCTGTGCTAGTTTCTCTTCAATCATATCAGATAACCCTAATACAGTCTGTCCTGAAATGGACACGTCCATTCCTCCCCCACCACTATTTATGGTTCAAGCACAGCAGCTCACATTTTACAAGCATAGAGAGCATCCCTTTTCTCTTATGCAAACTTTAGGACCATAGACTTATAAGAAAAATTGCAACTGGCAATCCTAAAATCTATCCACCTTTCATTTTAATATCAATGTTCAATCCCAGTGCTAATCAAGCCATACATTGGCATATATCTTCTTCTGAGAACTAATCTCTATCTAGGTGTATGTAGATTACAAAGTTCAGAAATCACATCTAGTTGACATGTATGCAATTTACTTTGTATCACAATATAATATTAAAACAGACGTTTTCTAATGATACTCAAAACAACAGCGACCCAGTGAGACCTCTGCGCAGACGCTAAATGTAAACGTAAAATGTATACATATCATCCACATTGGTAGGGTCGCCTCAGCTATGTCTTTACAATTTCCTTACTATGAAGACACTATTTAATAAATTTCTAGTTCCATGCTCCAGACACTTGTCCCTTAAATTTTCCTGATCAGTGCTATTAAACCGTACATTTCTGTTGGACAAAGTGTTTCCAGTTTAAGAAATGAAAACTGGTTTCCAGTACATGTAGGATACCAACTTTTCTGCATTTTTTTCTTTAGAGTGCTCAACTTTAGAATCACCTTCAGCTGTTAGGTTTAGAGGGTCACCTTTTCTATGTGGGCACCATGGATTCCTTGCCTTTTCCTGTACCCTATTTTTAATGATATTAGGAATCTGTGCACAGTGACCCTGCTATTTAATGCCACAGAGCACGTGGTCTTACTTAAGATGTGATGGTAAAATTGGTTCCATCCATTTAGCGTAATTAACTATCCAGTGAGCCCATTGCAAGGTGGCAGACATTTCACCAGAAGCATAGTATATAAAGCTCATACGTGGGCTGCAACTGTGTATTTATACCACCCACACACACGACAAAAACAAAGGACTGCCGGAAGCGGTACTGGGCTCTGGCCACCTGCAATTTAGAAGCAATGACATGATAAAAAAATGCCCTTTCTATGTATGGAAGCAGATTTTTATTTATTGATGTTGCCCCTAAACTGGCGGGCAAGTCAACAGGGCAGGCTTTTTATTATTTTTGAAAAATTGCAGGCTACATAGTTGAAATACTCTGCCTTCACAGTGACTAACAGTCCAGCAGCTATTTTCACTGTGCAGGTTCTCCAGGAACAGGACTATGTTAAATTTAAAACCCTTAATTTCTATGTTTGCCTACAAAAATACCAGCAACTTGATTCGGAGTTATTTTCTTCTCTGTTTTAAAAATTGTTTTTCATTGTGAAAATAGATGTTTGATACTTTTAGTGGAAAGCTAACTATACAAAACTAATTAGTCTTGCCTGAGCCAAAACTGGCTTCAAACTTGTGGTGCATTCATCTCATCTCTGGCGACCCAATACACATTCCTCATTAAACTTACCAACCCTTCTGGCCAGACGAAATAGCCTATACACTAGGTCTAGGAAGGAAGGGATTGCTGCCAATGATTGGCTGCTTAACAGAGAATAGTCACCTGGGAGAGGACAGAAGCAGCTGCCATTACAAAGTTCATCCTTCATACTATCTCTTGGCTTGGAAATGTCAAATGGGTCTCACAGGATTTGCTCCCATTCATTCACTGGGCCCTCCTAAACCCTCTGGCTCATGTCCCTGCAGGGTGGAAACTGTTCCTGAACATGGCCCACGTAAATTTGGAAGTGGTTGAGGGACAGTCACAGCCCCTTCAAAAGGAACAATAGGTTAGTCATTTTTGATTTAGGTCTTCTGGGAACATTTACAATAAAGAAAAGAGGTAGAGCTGTAACAGAATTTGGGTACAGGGTGAATATGTAGACAGGATAGTATGCAAAGCTAGTACCTCACCACAACTCCTCATAACATTCCTGATCCTGGAAAGACTACATCTGAAGACGGTCCTGCAGAAAGAAGACATCAGGACTCCTAACTCCTGCTGGCACCCAGGGACTGGAATTGCTCTACAATGGAAGATCTCCTGTTTGGCTACTTCAGTGACACAAAAGGCAGAGGGACTCCTAACACCAAGAGGGCCAATCTGATGTCAGAGTAGTAGGTCCTAAAGGAGCCTTTGCTGCAGACAGATGTTTCGTAGAACTCGATCCTGAAGACCCTAGGGCTACAAGGGTGACAAGGAGGGATTTTCCCCAGCAGTGAGAGAAAAGTGAGACTTAGTAAATATCGCAAACTCTGGGAGACTAGGACAGGGTCCTGCGGGTTACTAAGGAAGATCTCACTGTAGGCTAGCAAGTTTGCTCCACTCAACACTTTCTGCCACACAGAGACCCCCCGGTAAAGATATCTGGTCTGACTGAAACCTTGTGGCTGCAATTTACCGTCTTGCCCTGCTGGAGGATTCTAAGAAACAAAAAAGTGGCTAGGTCCACAAGATCTTGGACGGGGCAAGGTAGAAATTCTACCCAGCAATGATGTGCCTAGACAGCTAGGGGGTCCAGTGTTGCCCTCTTACAGGTATTGGAACCAAAATCAGCTGTTTCAGCAGGAGCTCGACAATAACATATCAGCCACAGAGGGTCACTCGCCGGCATCTGCTTTGAACCTTGACCCGTTGGGGGATTCGGAATTCCAAAAAAGCGTCAGAATTTAAAAGCTTTGGCCAGGATGACCTCCTTGGTGTATACAACTTCCATTTCATCGTGGTCAGCCTGAAATCGCACCAAAGCCACAAGCAACTGCAAAATTATGTTTTTCAATGACAATTTACTTTTTCAGATTGTCAGTTCCCCTTCTCCTATTTTAATCACGCTAATAATTTCTAATTAAAACATTTCCTGTTTTTATAAAATGGTTTAGGACTTTTATTGTGTTTTTTCCATAACTCTAATATTGTTGATACTGCTGAAAATTAACATCAGTTTCTATGGGGAAATGCCTGCTATTGGTGGCATAGTTACCGAGGATTGGGAAGAGTTTCACGGAGACATATATTGATACCTAACTAGACTGTGTTTATTACGTTCTAAGGATTTCACTTTCCCAATTTAACAGCACACTTTCTGACACTGACTTTTGCCTCCAGGGTCCACCGCCAAGTTATTCAGATGATATTATGAACGTCTGAGATGGGGATACTAGTCACAAATTCCTACTTCTGGTAAGCTGATCTGTGGGTACCCGTGTGAAAACTGGAACTGAATGTGAAAGCATTCAGTTGTAATGTTTGAGAGGTGTGCATGCCTGCTCTTTATGGTTACTGTGACAAAAGATGGTGCTAGGAAACAAGTCAAAGGTAAGTCATGCTAAAGGTATGTGTAATGTTCTCTCTTCCCACACAATATTCCCCAAAACTCTAATATATTGCTGAATGTCTTCTACCATTCCAACTTCCATGTACTTAGCCATAGTTTACTGTTCCTTACAAAAGAACCAAAGTTCCAAACAAACCAAGCAAGTTTGCTTTTTTAAATAAATAAATTAAAAATCATCTACATTTATAAATATATTTTAGTTCCTCATGCTGGATTCCCTTGAATGCAGAAGAGCGAAATGTGCCTATGCAATGATAAACGTATTAACAACCTGAATGGGTATATCGTTCCATGAAAATATGTTAAAACAAGAGAGGCGGTCATAAGCACTGCAGTACTTCTACGCAGTCCTGAAATATCTGCTACCTAGAAGACTGATTTCAAATTATCCAGAACATGTTATTCATTTGATAATCTCGTGTCCCATGACTGTTAGCATCCTGCTCTGCTCTACTCAGTAGCCAGCCATCTGCAGAAAGAATAAGCTATTCAGCCACGTCAGACAGATAGTAATGGAGATTTGCAATCAGTGGTTTTTTCTGTATTTAAAAACGGGGGTAAAAAAAAGAAATCCTGCTTCACAAAAATAAAAACCATAACTACTATAAATGCCTCGCTGTATGGAGAGTTGAGGACCTTTTTCATGGCTTCACTGTTGATGTTATTTTTGTGAAATAATAAAAACAGATTAAAAAAAACAATTATAAATGCTTATACAGCAGGATTACATTTGGAGTACATAATACAGATATGTTCTGCTTGATTTATTAACTCCTGGGTGCGGCAATGATTCACCAAGGGAATATTCAACCTCTACACAAACACTGACAATTCTATTTATTACTCCAACATGATTCAAGGAGTCTTCAATATTCCTGATCTAAAAGTACTAGTCAGACCACGTTCATTCATCACATGACATCTCTTGAACGCAGCACACCTGAATTAGAAAAAGGCAAAAACTCTCACCTTTTCACAAATCAGCCTATGTGTTTGAAGAAGCAAGGCACACTATACTAGCAACTTCGATCAAGCTAAAAAATTAACATGAACACGCTCCTCATCTCTCTGTATTCCACCCTGAGAAACAGCTAATGTGGATACAAATGGCCCAACGAATACCCATGAAATCATGTCCTTTGTATACTGGATTGACAGAAAGAATTCACCAACAACACATAGTCCATAAAGAAACAGCATTTCACAAAATGATCCATCACAAATGTTTACATTTGACTCCACTTCTTAGATGTCTCATTACAGCCAAAGCTACATACTGCAAAAATCATGAAGTATCAAACAAACACAATTCCCTCGTTAAAGTGCTGAAATATTGCACCACTAGACCCTCCGAACAAACCAAACTACAATGCACCACCGGAGGATATGCAATTAACAAGCAAGATAGCGAAATTTAGACTTCACGCTGAAAGCAAAGCGCCACCTTGCCTCCAAATCCCTTCCGGCAACATCCTCAAGTAGACTTGCTTGAAATCACTTTCCATCGTAGACGTCACTGATATTTATGCAGCTCCCAAAGCCACTAAAACCACATTGTACTCAACTGTTTGATCTACCTCACCAGGGAACCACTGAAAGCTCTTTATCACCCATGGCATCTTCCATGAAAGAGTGACAATTAGGCAGATTGTACCACCAGTGAGGAAAAAACCCAAATCCAGAACCCAATTGACTTATGTCTTAAAAATCCTAAAATCTACCCACACCTGCAAAGTACCACAGAGACCAATATATCTACAGTCACCTTCGATCAGTGCATGGAGGATATTGGGGTCTTACTGTCTGAATACGTCATGGATATTAATCAGTATTCTGTCAACAGTGACTGAACTAAACAACTGCCTCATTCTCATACAGAAGTAGAAGTCAAGTTTTTATGTAAAATGTAACCTGCTAAAAACTATTCCATCAGCAACTGACAGGTTCAGTCCCAAAACTAATTATCTATCATGACGTCTGACAGATTCAAACCTCAACTTGAATGAATGCCAAATCGACTGGATTCACACTTGAGACAAACACTCCTCCCCCTAAAACACACACTGCCAAGAAAATCCAGACAGCATGGTACCATCTACTGCAGGAACCAAATCATCACTTCACTGATGCAAACTTGAGACTTATTGTGCAGGCCCTGGTCGCCTCCTTCCATCTGGATGATGCAATGCCCCTTGCAACAGTAGCTTTAGCTGCAGAAAGTTCCTATGAAATGTAACGTACCTGCCACAAGAAAACTCAATGAAATGGGAAAAAGTACATCATAAATCTACCATGAAAAGTCAGGGCTCGTTGACCTCTACAATCCTCCTTTATCTTCAAAACTAGATGCACAGCCATACAAATAGAAATTAACATCCAAACACATCGGGCTGGAAACCTACAGATTGCTGGTGGCCAACCGAAGGAGCAAAGGAACTGCTCATATTAAGAAATACCATCAGGCAACAAAAAGGAGGTCAAACCATATCCCACTATGTATCACGGATTTGGAATTACACCTTGCTGTGCAAATAAAACTCATGAGTCGCCCCTTCAAGGAGCACTTCAACTCCTAGCAATACGGATAGACCCAGCTCTACCAACTCTTGGCCCGAAAAGATGGCTCCTCATCTTCCACTTACTATTGTCCATAATTACAGATCATTTCCTCACCTATGCCAATTTCCATGTTAGGTAGTTCTGTTGATTCTCTCTATAATTAAGCATACTGCTATATATATATATTGGAGTTTGGAGCATAGACCGGCAGAGCTAACCGGTGAAAAAATGTAGGCCGAAACGCGTTAATTTAAAAGTAAATTTTTGTATCCGCACCACTGGAGTGAACGTCTTTATGTTGGAATTTTGGAACTATTTTCTTTCTTTTTTCTTTCTCTCTCTGTTATTCTGCTAATAATCCATTGATCCCAGATTAAGACCCGATACCCTAGATATATTTACACAGCCTAGAACACTTTATCAATTAAACTAAACATTGACTTTTGTTTCCCACAACACGTTCTAAGTCATGTAACGTTACAAGAAGAACAGTCTTTAATGTCCACAGATCTCCAGTTCATCTTTTTCTTGTAATCTTTCCGTGAAATACAGAAACTCTCCAACTTAAAGTCAGGTATGGTTCTTTCTCCCTATCTGACTGTAAATAGATTGTACTCTGCCTTCCACTTCGATCATACTCTCGTTTCTTCCACTGCATATCCATTATGTTACTGTTAGCCTTAGCAACAGAAAACAAATGTTTTCATTTTTATTAAACAGCCATCACATACAAAAGATTAGTTTTGATTTGCGTGCTATGAATGTCAAAATCAAAAAACCTCGGCATAAGTTATTTAACGCTGTGGCATGCCCATAAAGTATATTGTATAGGTATCAACAATGGGATAGAATCCCACTTTGCAAAGCCAGAGGTAACCATCCCTTTCATAACCAACTGAATCTCTCGAATCCCACTAAGGTGGGGTGGTACATTTAAAGTCCTGTGATTGGTTTAATGTGAGGAATAGTTGCCTTTATGATGACATCAGTTGGACATGTTTGGCTGGTATGACCCTACGAGGGGCTCTCTCTCTGAAACAATTCCTTAAAGAACTCATGCTGTGGGAGAACAGTCTAAATACTTTATTTATGGCGATCTCAAACACGCAATGCCAATAAGTCTGCTGTTGACAAACTAGTATAATGATTAAGCTGTACTTTGTTGCAAGCATATACTAGGAAAATAAACATATTGCATGCAGCCAGTTAATTGTGATGGCCATCTGCTTCCAATAGAAAATTACAATTTAAGAAAATGAATGGGATATAATTTTAATAGAACAGTTGAGGGTGCTTATAATCAGGCAGGTATATTTAGAATAGGTCTAAACACAACTTTTTACGTTCAATGCACTTCACAGGGTAAAACTAATATAATTTTGATTGGTGCAAAGTAAAAGTAGTATTGTCTCAATAACTGTAACCTTAAAGCATAGTTTAAGCTTGTGAAAAATATATTGGCCCCTCACCCCTAGCACTGAACTTTACTTCTTTTTAGGAGGACGTCCACATGTGATTAGGCAAAGTGCCGTCACTGACTGTGTAGAGGAGCCAGTGGCTGAAGCAGACTGACCTTCTGTTGCATTCTGTATGCTCTTGTGAGCAGGAGCAAAATGAGAAGGACTCTTAAACAGACAAATGTGTGAAGATGGCTGATACAAAGCACTGATTTAGTTACTCCTCTTTTGGGTGCTTTGGTAAAACTGAACACATTTAACTGCAGCATCGAAAAACATACAATGCATTGTAAAATATAGTTGTTCAATGAAGGAAGCCAACAATTTTAGCCTTCCTTCTTGTCTATTTCTGGGTTACATCAGCATGAAAAGTATGGCCATAAGTCTCCCCACAGAGTAAAGTGTGGCCATCTTACAATGTCAGTACAGCTCCCAAGAGCCTCCTAAACAACATGGCTAACAAGCACAGGAAAGCCACATGCTTCACAGACTAGTTAACCGGGCAAGCTAGTACGAATTATCTAAATCCATAATATAATGGTGGGAGACCTGCTCAGACACTTCCATACTCCAATTAGTCACTGGAGCAGTTTACCATTTATCACAGTCCACAAATCTGTTGGTGAAGCCTTAACTATGTTAAGTTCTAAGGCCATTTCGGGACATTTCTGTCTAGCCATAAAAGGCACACTTCTGTCTTGCGTCCAATTTTTGGTGCTGTATCTTGAATAGTTAAAGTTTAATAATATTGCACGGTTAATTAAAACCATTGCAAAGCAATAAAAACAGTAAGTGCTGAGTGCAATTTAACATTAAAAACATCAAACAACAGAACAGTTTCAGAATCACCATAGTCCGCGTTTGCCCTACTTGCTTTGCCGGTGCTGCAAGACATAGTACTTCGAAAGCAAACCCTATTTGAACATTATGATACAGATTTGTAAATTAGGTTCCTGGTGACCATAGTCACTTTGCACTAGAACCCTTCATTTAAAAAATAGATGTGCAAAGTAATACAGCCACTCTTTTGTGCAAGGTGTCCACAAATGGATGTCAAAGACCAAATAAGGTGCATACTGGGCCTAGCCCCCTCAGCTCAAAAAGCTCGTGCAGCATAAGTTCATCACCCGGGTGCCTTGGGTTCAGGGAGGTTAATAGGCTCTGGGCTGGACTGTCTGGGTGCAGAGTTGTCTCCTTTTTGGCAGCAGGTTGTGATCTAGGCAGTTTATTCAGTGAATGCCAGTCCCTTGCCTGAATACACTTTTGCCACTGCTGTGCAAATTCGCAAGATCTAGTAATGACTAGGTAACTGGATGTGCCATTTGTTCCTGTCAAACACGATGGACAGGAAGACCGTGGAGGGAGCAGAGGACAGGGCTTGGTCTTTCCAGGTGCAGATTTCAGTCTTTTTTTATTTATTTGTCAAACAACGTGGTGCAGTCTGGGAAGTATGTTCCGAGAGAGACCGGCCCTTTGTCTGAAGGATGCGAGACTCTATTGTGCAACTTGGCAGAGAATGGTAGATAGCAGTAAATTGGATGTTCAATTCTTACCTACAGGACGAAGTATAAAAAGGGACTGTGATGTAAAGCTAGCTCTACCAAGAGGATCCTATTAGTGCAAACTTAGATACAGGAAAGCAGCAGTTACCTAAATTAGTTAAGTGCAAGTCAGATTGAATTGTCTAAGAGATCCAAGAGTGTCGGAGTGCCCCGGTTGTGTTGGTAGTGCCACCATCCTCCTTTCCACAATTCTGAGAAACTTCACTAAGCTGCAATTTAGTTGGAGGCGGAACAGCCAGCACGGCCTGCCTTTGTGTGTGGATTCGTCTATTGTTAAAACACGCTTTTAAAAGTAGTCTCCGCTCCTGTGTCGGATCTTTGCAGTTGTATATTAGGTGAGGCAGGTCCTCTTCTCCTTCCTTGCGTAAACGACACCTGTGATTCTCTGCCACGGGGTAGGTATAGCTGGGATGGCAACAGTCCTAAGCGGGATTTTAGACATTTCTGTTTAGCCCTATTGCTGTACCCTTAGTGGAGATATGACCGAGGCTCGGGCGTCTTGTAACTATTCAAAACTAGCCAAGCAAGACTTCTTTTGAATGAAGCAGCTTGGTTTTCTAGTAAATAAAGAGATCTGACTGTTTTGCTCAGCATGTTTTTGAACACAGCTCACTTGTAGGAGTCTCTCAGAGTTGCCTTAATCCTGTTTTAATTTGAGACTCCTTAGGGTCTGTAGTTCCTTCAAAAAATAAAAGTTCTAGAATAGTGGATCCAAATACTACAGCTTCGTCAGAATTACTGCATCCACTTGTGCAGAACTCTACACGGTTATACAGGTGACATTCTGTGGGTGACATCTGAGGTTTGTGAACTCTGGGAGATACGTGACACCTACTCAGGGGTCTGCAACTTTTCAAACAAATAGTAGCGGGTTAATAACGCATATAAAAAAACTATTAAAATGCTGTGCAAACGTCGAAGGATTTGAAAAAAGAGACAGAAAATTAAGTTAGTGTAATTACCTAGATTTGTGGGAGCAGCGCAATTAAAGTACACAGAATTTAGTAACGATGATTGGTAGCCTCAACTGAAGCACCACTATGCACAGATAAAAAAACTAGTATGCACTAGGAGCAAAAAAGATTAAGTGAGTTGCTCAACTGCAGCATATTGCTTTGTCTTTAAGAAACAAAACCATGTTTTGAAAGGCGCCAAACGTCCATTAAATAAGATTTTTCATAATTTGTGTATCTGTTTGAGGTATACCGGTTTCTGCATTAGTTTGAGTTTCAAATCGGTCAAATTGCGTAGGCCTGGGTTTTACAGGTCTTACAAAGTAAATCTGTTACACTCCTGCCCTGATTACCTCTTACACTCTGTATTGTTCCATAATAAATATTGTCTCATGAGCTCCTAATAGTGCCCTGACATAATACTTATAACGCACAACTGGATGATTAAGTACTCTGTCTGGCTGAAAGGGTGGGTGGATGTTAGTGAGGTGTTATTCCTCAATTTGCTTGTTTTTCTTACTTGAATTGGCTGTCAATATTCACAGTAGTGGAAACACAATTCTAACTGTCAAGGCGCCAAAGAAAAACACCCCTAAAATAAACATAAACATATATATATATATATAGTGCGATGACTACTACATTAAAAATGTGGAATTGTAAAGCTCCCAGGAGAGCAGCATCATCTTTTTTAGATTTGGAAATATATATTATATATTCGTCTGTAGCTGTTGTATTCATATCTGTCACACGTTTCTTTTCCAAAATGCTTAAAGGCATATTGTGTGACTCGTATGTTGTTGCACACTAATGTAGCCAATAAAGAAAACATTTACAAAAAAAAAAAAATGGTAATGCAGACTCCACATCTTCCATAAAGATTCAGTGGGGTCTACAGAAGTCAAATGGCTATGAAGGCCTGATATAAATTATTGTACATAGTTCTGAAGCAGATATTCAGGGTCTTGTGTCCTTCCAGGATGTCACATCTCCAAAGCATTAAAGAGGGACTAGGAGCAGGCAAGTGGCGAGCTACTAAGACTGAAGTCTGCCTGCATAGATCTACATCTTCATGTTGTGGAAAATCAAAGGGATTATATAAAGAGATATGTACATCCCTCCATGCGCACAAAGAGTAGAGAAGGATGGCTGTGGACAATAATGGATCAGGCTGGAAAGATGCACTGAAGTGTGTGTTGCCCCAGGCAGGAAAGTGGCAGTTTTAAGTCCTGGCTGTATAGAAATGGGACGAGTGTACTGGCGTAGAGCAAAATTATGGACTTAGAAGTCTTTATTTGTTAAATTAAATGTAGGCCTACAGATAAGGAGAATAGTAGGTATTTGCAGAAAACACTGGCCGTCTCATCCTCTGCTTCATGGAAAGGACAGGATATGGTGCATGTGGCTCTCAATCCGCCATTCATATTTACATCATTATTTGGCTCTGGGTGATAAATATGCACGTCATCTCACTATATTTATAGGAGAAGGGCTGCTCCTTTCAAATACCACGCTCTTATGACGGCACCTCTTTGTGTTCTTCACAGGCATGTTTGAGGACCTCATCATCTTCTGGAGCTGAAAGAGGAGATTCAGGAACCCCTGCATGCCCAATAATCCCCCTGTGATGATGCTATAAAATGGAAACAGTTATTAATCCTGTCTGTAACCAGACTGTTGATTTACCCTAGAAGTCATGCTGGAATATTTATACATTTCTGCTTGTTTAAAACAAATTCTTGGTCAGAGAAAGGTGCTTGTATGCCTCCCTCCAATGGTGAGCAAAGATATCTTCCACTGGATAAGGTGCAAAGGAGAGAGGAGCCATCTCCACGAGCGGTCTTCTGCTGGGTAGACAGGATCCTAAATTCAGGTCTGTGTTTGACTGGTATGTGCCGTTTAGTAAAAACGGATCTACGCAACCGTTCTGCCAGTGACAGTAGTCCCATTCCGTCGTGCAGGTTTTAATCAGCACTTAATTGGTTTTCAGATGGAAACAATTCTGTTTCAGTGTTTAATCAGGAACAGAGCAGTATAATTGACCTCGGGTAAATACTAATATCGCTGAGCAGAAACTGTCGAACAAAGCAAGGATCTTAGGAAAATAAATTAAAAAAAGCTCTTCAGGGCAAGTGATGTTCCACCTTTCAATGGACTAGGTAACTCCTTTTCCAAAAAGGGTACATATGTGTTTGTATACAACATACAGTGTTATCAGACCATGTTTTATCCTCTCCAAGATGTGCTGAAGTGGTGCAACACACTTACCAATCCTTCAAGCCTGGAAGTTTTTACCAACCGGGTGCTGATGTCGCCCCTAATCAAAGACCATAAGCACTGGGTGCCCAACAGCCACCCGGAGCTGGAGGTTAGCCACGCACTATGCTACTTGACTTCATGGACCAGTTCACAGGGAGAAGGTGCCCAGGGCTGTGGGAACCCAAATGACTCCCTCCAAACTTTAGCCAAGCCATTCCAAAAGGATGTCACATCTGCGTGAACATGAAGGCAGAGCTCCCAAAACTCAAACTTCTATATGGGCAGAGCATATTCTGAGTTAGTGGTTGCTAGGCGGGGACCACCTGCACATATTTTTGGGGACTTTTGGGGATTTTTTGGGACTGACACTTATTTTGCTTATTCAGACTTTGACCTTAAGAGAGTGAAAAAACACGAGTGGGGGATGAGGGAGGCAAAGACAGAATTGATATAGGGAACAAGCAGGAACCTGCAATAGTGAGATAAAGTTGAATCAAGACTAGGTAGAGAGGGTATTCAGCATGCCAACATTGAATAGGGCCAGTTGCTTGCTTGTGAGTGAAACTTTGAGCCCATCACTTATTCTTCTACAAATTAAGCACTGTATATGGGATGTATTTTCTGCAGCTCTCAGTCCAAGGCTGGAATCAAAGTAGACCTAGGAAGTCCCTCTCCTTCACTTAAGACATTGCCTCCAGGGATTTAGCTCCCCCTGGCCCTTGCACAACAGTACATCATCCCTCAGCAGACTGACATTTTCCAAGGTTTCTGTACCTTTGATTGACTGCATCGGGCTACGACTGCTGGAAGCCAGAGACATATGAGATCCAGTGTGAGTTGTTCAGAATACTGGGTAGAGTGGAGCCACCAGTAGCAGTACAAGGGCGCAGGCAAGTATCAATGGTCTATGATGCACTGTCAAGATCTTTCAGGCTCACTATGTAAGTTTTTGAAAGGACTGAAATTACAATACAAAAATACTTATATCTTGTTGGTCACCTTGGGCGTCAAACGGACTTCATCTGTGAATATAGCAATAGTTATCATCCAAATCTTCTAATTCCAAGCCCAATGATGTTTATCAGAAGAATACAGAGAGAGAAAGAGGGGTACAGAGGAAGTGACTTTCTACTTCAAAGGGATCACTCCATACTTCTATACAAGATACCCAAGTTCCTAAGGTACAACAAACACACTAAAAATAGGTTTTAAGTGGGCACAGGTGTACGGAACCGTGAGGCCCAGCAATATTTCATGTTCAGCACCTTGAGTGGCTGGTTCGATTAACATACAAAATGGATGTTTAATGATGTTAAATTTGGACAGGCTGACGTGCTCTAAGACCACTTCCAACAAGAAAGTGACTGTGCCATGTGGTCTTAATTCACCATCTGTAGGGATAATATATCTTGAAACACGTTATCTTTGAATATATGCAGCAGATTCCCAACTTCTGATTCAATCAAGTTACTTCCATATATATATTTAATATTAAGGGTTATATGTGTTAAACCCCATCCTGAAGAAGAATCCTTTAGACTGTCTTTAACATGCCTATCCTTTAATCCCCTCTCTTAGAAAATCCTTGAGACACAATATTCAAATTATTTTCCGGTCTTTAGAAATCAGCTGTACACGGTCATTCCTAAATATTTTGTTTACTTTACCTTGGTCTCTACAACTGCATGTTCAAAGAACTGGAGTGCTATCTTGGCACCACACCTTTGTACATGTAGCTTTGCATATATTACAAATATAAATATTGTGACTATGACTACTCCTCAGGCCCCATTCTTCACAGTTGCCCATTCATTGTGCATTTACATTTTTTTTAATCAATGCAGACAATTACTTTGCCCCTTTAGTTTGAGGATGTGGTTAAATCCGTGTTGTTTTTCTCTACTTCTTTGGATCAAAATGGATTCAAGTGACAGATCAGTTTCAGAGATAAGTAGCTCTACTTCCAAGAAACGCTTAGTGACCATTGATTGCAACATAACACCTTCAGCTGTATTAGAATTACTTTCTTTAATATAAAACTTTTTTAGATCAGTCTCCAGTCAATATGAATGATTGATACAACAATTTAGCTGTGTGATGTGTATTTACTAGCTAGAACTGAACTCCTCTAAAGTCTGTTACTTTAAAGGTCAATGTGATCTGCAGAGAAAACAGCAAGGTATATTAAGATCCAGCACACAGCCCCACTTTAAAAAGTAAAATACCCTAAATTCATGTTTAAAAAGCAAATAAATTAAATGGTCACCAACGAAGTAGTTATTAACCAACATTTGCTACAAAAACGTTTCACTATATATATATACATATATATATATATATATATATATATATATATATATATATATATATATTTTTTTTTTCCAATCATCAGGGAAATATTGATCATGTAATTCAGGAACTGCAGCATGTTACAGAACAGTAATCTTCCATTGAGGTACTTGACATTTACGGTGAAACAAAGTAGTCGGAGCCTACGTGCCTATAGTTCTGCGGTTGTCCCAACTACTGCATTACATGTTCACCAAAGTCAGTTAGCAATAGGGATTCATTGTGGAGGTGAGGTTATTTAGGAGCTACGTTTCAGCCTTTTGAACTTGCAGACTTGGGTTTCAATCCCAGCTTCCAAATATACCAAACAGTTGGATTCTGGGCAAACCATTTTGTGTTTCGGTCTATCAGTTCAAGCTACGCAAGAGAAGGAATTTGTGTATTTTGTGAAAATGTAAATGTCAGTTATTCATCAGATCACAGGGGTACTGTACCACTCACCCATCACTACCCACAGATTTACATACTGCGTCCCCAATTACATGATCTGGAAGAGGGTGAATTGAAGGTTCATTCACAAATAGGCAACATTTGAGTTCCATTAACAAAGACCAGCCCCTTATGGGCCCATATTTGTAAACCTAATAAGTCTATTCTGGGGTTTAACAGGTGCGAGCTCAGGAGGCAGCTGTCCTTACTCGCCCACTGCATTAGAAAGTCCAAAATAACCAAAGCGGCGAATATATCAAAAGGTTATTTTTTGTCTTATGAGAGGCAGGGGATGGAGAAAGTAAAAGTGTAAGAACAGCAGAGGGACAGAGAGAGAACGGTGGAACAGGAAGGAAAGGTAATAAAGGAAGATGGGGAAGAGAGTAGAATACTATTAAAGGGTAAAAGTCTGAGCAAGAAGCTAGAGGTGATATTTTATTTATTTTTTTAGAAAGAAGAGAAAATACAAGAATATAAAGTGAAAAGTGGAGAAGCGCACATTAATGAGGACAAGGATTCAGGCTGAGGAGGGAGGTAAAATAGTAACAGACGAGGAATAAGCACTGAGGATAAAAGAGTGAAGAGAGAGGAACATTAGGTGGTAAGCTGGGGTATGCCAAGCAGATAAGGAAGGATGGATGGTGACTGTGAGGTCCATTCAGTGCAGGGTCCGCTGGACTCGAGAGGCAGAGATCTACTAAAGGAACTCGGGGAGATGGGCCTCTTGAATTTCTATGATATTGAAGCAGTAGGCACTCACCAACTTCCAACCTATGTCGGAAGAGGGTCTGGATCCACCATTGATTATATTTTTGTGTCCCCTCCTATGAGAGACTTGGTGATTGGGGGTAAAGTGTTAGGGGAGTGTTTTAGCGATCATAATCCCCTTATATTGTCCTTTAAACTCCCTGGGGCCCTACGCTCACTAGGACGAGGCAGGCCTGTAACGGTGGTGACAAAGGACCAGGGAAGGCGGCTTGGGTGGAAGCAAGTAGACCCCCAAAAAGTTGTGGGAAGGGTTGTGGGGGATAACCTACATCTATTTATGGAAATACTCCTGACAGAAGCGCCAAATCCCACGACTGTTATAGATGCGATAACAGTAGTTTTTGCAGCTGTCAGAGACTGTCTCTTTTTAGTAGGCAACCACCCTAATAAACGTAAATGTGGCTGGTACGACAAAGCCTGCTTTGATGCAAGGGCAAATTTAAAGATGGCTACCAATACTCACCCTAGAGATTGGGTTCTCGTAAAAGAAGCCAGATTAAGGTATAAAAGGACCCTGAGAGATAGCAAACTAAAATACAAAGATAAAGCCTGGGAAGAGTTAGAGCGTGCTACAGCTTTGAAAGACCCCGGCCTGTTTTGGAAGGTGGTGAATAGAGGTTCATTTGAAACGGAAACCTCTGAGGGCCTTGGATGTAATATTGCCCCGGAGGCCTGGGTAACACATTTCTGTAATATATTTGAGGGTACCCCCCTAAGAAATATGCGGGAAAATGTGGATGATGTGGCTCCTAACCTAGCAATCAGATTCTCACTACAGGAGGTTTTTGATGCAATACAGAGTTGTGCACATAATAAAGCACCGGGCCCGGACTCAATCTCGATGGACCTATATAAAACTAACCCTCAGTTATGGGCACCCATTCTCCTAAATGTTCTCAATGCAGCCGTTACTGTGGGTATTCCTGCCTCTTGGAGATTGGCATGCATAGTCCCAGTGTTTAAAAAGGGTGATCGAAATGATCCTAAGTCCTATCGCCCTATCTCACTGTTGGATTCCTCTGTGAAGATTCTGGGACGGATTATCTTAGGCCGTCTGGAGGCCTGGATGACAGGAAATTATATTTTAAGTCGGGAACAGTATGGCTTCAGAGAAGGCCTCGGCACGCAAGAACAGTGTCTTAATTTACTGATGATAATCAACAAATACACGCAGGCCAGGAAAGGTACCCTTTATCTTGCTTTTATGGACCTTAGCTGTGCTTTTGATAAAGTGAACCGATCTTTATTATGGGAGAGGCTAATTCAGTCAGGGTTGGACCCTAATATTGTAGAGCTTCTCCAATATCTCCATACAGGGACAGTTGCAAACGGGAGGGTGGGCCCAAATGGGGAATGCTCGGAGGCTTTCAAGCTTTTAAGGGGTGTGCGCCAGGGGTGTGTCTTGGCCCCTACCTTGTTCCTTCTATACACAAATGGACTGTCAGATTTTCTGATTGAACACTGCAGGTATGTCCCGAAGGTGAAGGGTATTGATATCCCTGTGCTGACATATGCGGATGACGCGGTCCTTATGGCCCGCACGATGAATGGTCTCCGTGTATTAGTTAGAGCTTATGTCGATTTTATGTCAGCTTTGGGACTGGAGGTCAATTTTAAGAAGTCGCACTTTATGGTTTGTGGTAAACCTATGAGTAGGGTGGGGGTGCTAAGGGTGGAGGATCAAATTATTAGCAGAGTCCATGAGTTCCCATACTTAGGGGTCATTTTTGATGAGAAAGGATCTTGGAAACCCTGTATTGCTAGAAGGATTGTGCTTTTTCATGCAACAGTTGGTGCATCCTTTGACTTTGCGGCCAGGGTAGGTAGTAAACCTATCAAATCCCTGATTGAAATCTAGAGGCGGAAATGCCTACCTGTCCTTCTGTATGGTTCAGCACTGTGGGGGTTTAGGGATACCCGAACCCTTATGGTGGAAGAAAATAATTTCTGTAGAAGGCTTCTGGGTGTTGGACAAAATATTCCTGGATTTTGCCTTCACCTGGAACTGGACCTTGAGTATGTACAGGACACTACCCAGTTGGCTCCCCTTTTGTTATGGATTTCAATTTGGAGTAACGAACATGCCTCTCTTAATAGGGATATCCTAAGGGATTGTTTGGCCTGCGACAATGTAAAGCATATTTCCTGGTTGTCGCACATAAGGAAGATGGCACATGATCTGGGGTGGCCTGAATTGTTTGATCATCCCGAGGACCTGACTAGCTATGATAAGAAATGGGTCAAGGATAACTTTCAGAGAATACAGGAGTCCACGAGGGAGGGGGAGGCTCTAAGGAAAAAATTGATCAGGGAATTTACTATGCTAAAGATGTGGGTGGGTCCGGAGCAATATCTCTCAGAAATCAAGGATGTGAGGGAAAGGTCACTCATAGCTCGATTCCGTTTGGGGATCATTAGAAGTAATTTGTGCTTTCCCCTAGGTCAATATGGGGAGAATTGTATTAGACCCTGCCCCTGTGATGGGGTGTCCCATCAGACCTTGATCCATTTTACACTGTTCTATGTCTTTTATGCACCATTTAGAACCCAATTTCTACTACCGCTCCTTAGGCCCAAGGGTTTTGTACAATACCGTCCTGCTTTCATGTGGCTGTAAATGGCCTCAGATGTACTGGTATGGAAGGGCCTGGGATCATTCCTGAAGGGAGCTACTACTTGGCGCAAAAATGTTAAATTTTTATAATGATTTTACTTATTTCTTCTCCAGTTTTTATGAATGAGGTTTTTATCTTCTTCTGTTTTTTATTCTTATATATATATATATATATATAATTATATGTACTTGTTTTTATGATGGGTGCTTTTATTATACATGGTTTTTATTGGTATTTTTACAATGTTTTGGTGATTATGTGTTGTAATGGATGAATTTTCTCATACCGAATAAAGCTTCTTCTAGGATGGTGAGGTAAAAATTTTTTTTAAAAAAAATAAATAGAAGAGGGTGAGAGAAATAAAGAGGAATGGAAGATGGGAAAAGACTCGAGTGAGCCGAATGGGGAAGGGAGACGAGGTTAAGAGTGAGTCAGAATGAGAGAAATATGGACCGAGATGAAGCCTCAATATGAATGTCCAGGTAGAAGGACGATGTACATTGCACCCGGTACAACATTACACCGGGCTGCAGTTATTACAGTAATTACCATTAGTGGTATTACAGCATCACGAGAGTGTTTTATTTCCAGCTCAGAATGGGACAGAACCTGTGGAATTAGGGTTTTGCGCACCAATTTCTGAATGGTTTACCTCTTTTCCTAGAGGGACTGTGAACCAGAGAAGTACACATGGAAAGAGCGACGTGGTCACGGAGATACATTTACACAGATCAAGCAGTCAGACAAGACGTGTATCGGTGGCAAGTGCAATATTACACTCGGTGAAGGGTGCAGCTTTCCTAGGTGCCACTTCTCTCAGCAGGTCCACTAACCATCAGCATGATGCTACATTGCCCCTGATGCATACTGTTAAGGATCTGAAGACAGATCCTTCAGTAAGTAACCATAAGATTTATGAATGAAAGATTTCGCCCCTCCACATAACAGCAGCTTACATGCCATCTCTGCCACATTTTGCAGGTTCCTGTACTTAGCTATTTACAACTGTTACAGGGTGAAGCAGGACACTCACTGTCATTTTTTCAATGCGAGAATGAAGCCTTTTCTCGATAGGAAGTAAAAATATTTCTACGTTTTAAGCATCAATGAAGTCTGTTGATTCACTTACACCGATGTATAGGGGAACGTGTGAGTGGCAACTCTGTATTCCTTGGTCAAGCTAGGTAAACTTGGCATATGTAAAAGAGTGCACAGACTGGTTTACCACTATATTGACATATGTCTTTTAAAAGTATATTTTTCAAAGCCTTACGTTTCAGTCATTGCAGCTCACAGACCTCGCCATATTTTTTAACACTATCATCACAAAATATTAGTGTGAGTTGTTTTTTCGTTACAAAAAACGTGAAATACTACGATATGAGAATAGTTACATTGGATTTTCATCAAACAGAAACCACTTAGGTTTCTTTAAAGTATTTATCAATAGATGTTGGAGCTTTTGAGAGTAAACTATACGAATGTCAACCATACAAATTTGGAGACTAAAGTATCCAAATGTCTCAAAGCATTAATTTCAGCCGGCTTTCTTGTTCAGTGTTTTTTTGTTTAAAGTACCAGGATCATCTGCACAGTAACGTAAGCATGGCCTCCTTGCACAGGTTTCTGGAGGCCTCAAGTATGCCACGAATCACACGTTTGTCGCTCGTGGGAGGGTGCGCTGGTCATGGTAGATCTGTGGCCCTCACCTGGCAGTAGGCTTCGACTAAGCTACTCACATAAGCTGGGCCCCAATGAAAATGTTCAAACACTGGCCCCAAACCAGTGTGCGATTTTGTAAAATGACCATCAAGCTGCACGAGGAGTCGATGTTTGCATTCATTATTTAATTCCACTAAATTTCAAACACATGCACCTTCGCAGAGACCAGCCATGTACAAGACAATAATCTGGTGTATTCGTGAATATAGCCGCGTGAAAAGACCTCAGCAGCTGACACTGTTGTGGGGAATCTTCAAGAAAAAACAATTATATCATGTTGAGGGCAATAGTTTTTATGGCCTGGCTTGACAGCACAGCTGTCATCAGACTATTATGTGGGGGCCACCACGAGAGGGCTGGGAGCCAGTACATGTTTTGATTGGGCAGGAGTTTTGCACGTCCTCAAAACATACTTGTCCTCCACACAGCCCTGATCCTTTTGTTTATTTATCCAGCTGCCCGAGATTCAACTTTTAGGGACACCACCAGGGCACTGTACTGCTATTAATGTTTCTTAGATAACTAGATAATGTATGGTGCTTTTTCCTAGTAGCAGCACACCTAGGAAAAAGGGAGGGGACTCTTTAACCCACTTTTACGTATGGCTTGTCAATGCAACTGACCTTTTTAACCTACACCAATATTATCTACAGTTCTTTGCTTCCACAAAAAAATGCATATCTATTCCCAAGCTAGCTGCTTCGTGTTACCATACAACAATCCTTCAAAGCCAGACCCATAGGCAATGCTTTGAATGGGCAGGTAGTGTTCGGTACTGAGTACCTGTACTTCTTTAATTTGACAGGGGGGGTGCCTGCACTTCTCAGCACTGCTGCAATACATTTAATAGGAGAACACAAGCACTTCTCAGGACCTAACAGGTACTCTAAATAGTGAGTACTTGCACTTCTATTTTTCCATTTAAAGCACTGCCAATAAGCATTGCCAATCCTTGATTAAGTATGTATTTTATTTCCTCATTCGCGTGGGGCCTTTGCACTAAGCGTCATCCGATCGTAACAACAGGACAACTTCACTTGCAATGCTTCATGTACCCTTTTATGCAACTTATATCGGTTTTCAAATCGCTGCTAGGGGATTTCATTTCATCACTTTGAGACTGGTTGCCACAATCACGGTCCCGCGTGGCGGCGCGTGAGATGGCCAGGCCCCCAAAGCATTATGGGTGATTTTGATCCTGAGTTAGGCTGTTGGCTCAGAGAGCGTGGTCGCGGGCATCCCTAATATTTATCACGTTTGCGACACATTCCAGGGACTGGCAACGCCTCAACACGTGCCACCGATATCAGATTCCGAGCTCGGCTGCTAAAAATCAAGCTCGCCTTTCTTCTTCTCAGCTTCTAAGTCTCAGACTTTAGCCCCTGTCAATCAAAGACAAACACTGCCAAAAAATATTACTTGGTTTTATGGCTGCTGAGTATGGATGTGTTTTTGAGCAACAACAGAGGGAAGACTCTCCCTAAGGAAATTAGCACCTAGGGAGGAATGGGAGAGTCAACTCAGATTTTTTCCGATCTGTAAGGAGCAGGAGGGGCACTAGAAATATGTGGCAGAAAAGGACCAAATTATGGAGGTACAGTTACCTAAATTATGCAACAAGAAAAGCCAAATTAGGAGGCCTAATGCAGCACATTTAGTGATCCTATCCAGTGCTTAGTTTGTGCTTGTTATTTCCGGTGGTTTTTGAGGGCCGGCGCTTATATTTCTGCCTAAAGCATTTACTACGAGCAAAAGACACATCTGGGAAAGGTAGAGGAAGAGAAAACGAAAAAGCGTCACAATAGGATAAAGCAGAAAGTTGCGAGAGTAAGCTGAAGGGGCAGGGAGTGGCTTTAAATGGATTGAAGAGGCCCGAGATGGCTTCAGGATTACGCTGCCTCAGTATTTTGTGCTCGGATATTTAATTGCAAGCAGCCACCTGTTTGATTCAGGTGGACCTAAAGGACGCTTACCTGACTGTCTTGATTTTTCCTCCACACAGCAGGTTTCTACAGTTTATGTGGAGGCAACAAGTGTTCGAATTCAAGTCTCTCCCATTCGGACTATCATCAGCACCTTGGTGCTTCATGAAATTGCTCAAACCAGTGGTGGAGCACCTCAGGACTCAAGGGGTGCGTCCGATAATTTATCTGAACGTCATCCTCCTGATGGATCAGTCCTGTCCCCAACTTCTTTACCACACAAACATGAGGTATTGTTCTGTTCCAGGAGTTGGGGTCCATAGCAAATCAGGAGAAATCAGAACTTCACCCCTCACATACTATGACCTCTCTGGGTTTTCTCATACATTACAATACAGCCTCCCTCAGTCTTCCAGCCCCGAAGGTGAACAAGATCAAAAAGGAACTGGGGAAGGTTATGAGAAGGAACAGGATTTCCCTCAGGCAGTTGGCCAGAATTGTGGGGCTCCTTTTGTCCTCAATACAGGCCATCTTCCAGGGTCCCCTACATTACAGGGCACTACAGCGTCTAAAGGTGCAGCATCTCAGACGTGGAGTCACTTACTCCGAACTGATATCCCTCCCTCAGGAGGCAAGGACAGAGCTCCAATGGTGACTAGATCACATGGATGCATGTAATGTCAGAGCGATCTTTGGGTCATCGCCAGATCTGATCATAGAGTCATATGCCAGCGGTCAGGGCTGGGGGGCAAGATGTGGAGAGATTTCAATTAGAGGCCGATGGACTCAACAGGAGCTCAATCTCCATATCAATTGCTTGGAGCGCCTGGTGGGATCTTTCGCAAGCAGGTCCCTGAGAATGGACAATGTGTCCAAAGTCCAATATGTAAAACGTCTGGGCAGCACTCGATCAAGGGCCTTGGCGGAACTAGCAAAAGACTTCTGGTATTACTGTCTCCAACATCAAATCTCTGTGGCGGCGTAACACCTTCCGGGCACCCAGAATGCACTAGCAGACTGGAACTCCAGATACCTGGAGGATACCAGCGACTGGACAGAAATGGCACTCGTTGGAGACTGTGCTCAGTGGATCTTTTTGAGTCCAGACTTAACACCCAACTGCCACCGGACCCAGTGGGGTCAGCAGTGGATGCCTTCCTGCAGGATTGGGGGAGGGATCAGGCTTATGCCTCCCCCCCCTTTCTACTGATACCGAGAGTATCAGCTCAAGTGCGTCGTCAGGGGGCATCAGTAGTGTTGATAACCCCATTGTGGAGGTCGCAAGTGTGGTTTCGAACTCAGCTGTAACTCTCTCACAACTTCCCGCTCCTTATTCAGACTTTTCTGTGGCTACTCTTGGATCTTCGGGGTCAGCCTCACCCCATGGTTCTTCATGGCCATCTCAGTCTCATGGCGTGGAGAATTTCAGGAGTAGTTGGGAAGACAATAGACTTTCGAGAGAGGCTGAGAGGTTAATTTGCCAGGCCTTGGCCCCTGCACATTTAAGAGCTAGAGATCAGCATGGAACCGGTGGGTCCGATGGTGTGTGGAGAGACATCTTGATCCCATGGGGGCCCAAGTTACGGATATCATAAACTTCCTGGCGGACTTGGTGGAATCAGGGCTATCTTACTGGTCGGTCAACTCCTTAGATCGGCAATCTCTGCAGGGCACCCCCCACTTCACAATGTCCCGGTGGGGGAACATCCTTGGGTTTGCAAGTTACTCAACGGCATCAGGATCTCTAGACCCCAGAACCTAGATACTCTGAGCTTTGGGATGTAAATGAGGTGTTACGCCTCTTCTCTTCTTGGCAAGATAATCAGTACTTATCGAGGAAAGAATTGTTGGTGAAGTTAGCTATGCTGCTTTGCCTCATAACTTGTAAAAAAGTATCTGATGTGAGAGCCCTTGATATCTCGGCTCAGACTTTCTTGCCGAAGGTGTAACCTTCAGGGTATCTAGGAGAACCAAATGCAATACCAGGTCAGTAACTTATCCTGCCTTTAAGAGTGCTCCTAAGCTGCGTGTTGTCAGATGCCTAAAGGCGTATGAGGAAATGACAGCGAAATATTGTCCCTGTGGGTGACAATTGTTCATGTATATAAAGAAACCCTTTAAAGCAGTATCTTCCCCATTTATAGCAAGGATGGTAAAATGGATTATGATGGAAGCAAGTATCAATGTGAGAATATTCTGGGCACACTCCACTAGAGGTGCCATGGCCTCTGAAGCTATCCAGGTAGGTGGCAGATTTGAGGACATCATGTATGCGGCCGACTGGTCATCTTAAGCTGCTTTCAAAAGGTTCTATTTTAAACCGATTCACAAGGCAGCTTCACTGGTGGTAAGTAAGCTTTAAACATGCATAATCCTCGCCTCTGGTCCTGACATAGATTGAGAAATTTCCAGCTATCAAGAAGGAAAGTTTCAATTCTATTAAAGACTCAGAGGTGAGGATTATCCCACCCGACAGAGTTCTCGTGTCTCCCTCCCGACCGGTTATCGGAACCAGCAATGTTTGCAGAGGTAGTATTCAAGTTTTAAAACACTTTGTTAAAATAAGGGGTAAATTGATTACGTGCAGATTGTATGCTTTGCTAACATTCGATTGATTTAAGACAGAAATGTGTGTTGACGGACTAGTACATTTGATGGTAAGGCTTGTCCTTAATTACACTGAGATTGGATACAAGAGCGGTAGTTCATTTTTTCTCACATATATTACATTATATTTATAGGATCGGGTGGATTGATGACTTGAGGATGCCTTAACTTCCGACCGCAGTAAAGTCGAGGAGGGACTCTGACAAGGATGATATATATATGGACACCGGATTGTGAATAGATTGGATAGTGGTTACCATGGAGATGTGTTGAACTCATGAGATATGTAGTGTTTATGTTTGTTCTTGTTGAACTTTGAACTGGCTGTTATAATAAAT
The DNA here is from genome assembly GCF_031143425.1 of Pleurodeles waltl. Taxonomy (NCBI): domain Eukaryota; kingdom Metazoa; phylum Chordata; class Amphibia; order Caudata; family Salamandridae; genus Pleurodeles; species Pleurodeles waltl. The sequence continues at coordinate 663,316,647 of NC_090451.1, forward strand.
AGTGAAGAAAGAACTGCATAATCCTCGCCTCCGTGCACTTAATAGAATTTAAACTTTCCTCCTCGAAAGTTAGGAAATTTCTCATTCCCTATTAAGCCTTTCAACAGTACAGGTATGATAAAGGGAAGTAATGGAATGAGAGATCTCATTGAGGGTAAAATACTTTTCAACAGGACAAGACTTGAATTGTGGACCACTACTACTAAAGAGACGTTTAGGAACACCTGCTCTGAGAAACACTTTGTCGAAGAATTCCAAGACAAGTAATTTAGAGGTTTCTGACACAAGGTTTGATATGAACCAACTTTCAATGCTCAGCTAAAATGTATCTCAACTGTAAACTCCTCACCCCATTCTCCTGCAAAGTGTCATGTGACATGCGGCCAAGTCATGCATGATACATTCAACCAATCTTGCTTTTTAGCCACCTGCAGGTTGCAATCTGGGTTTTGTAGTTTTGATTTCAACATTGCAAAGGTTCAAATATCATCACATGCCAAGTGCTAATGGCTAACGAAACAGAAATATTAGAAGGCTTAACACGTCATGGGGCCACATTGCAGGGTTAAAGGCATTCATATACAGGTTACGTGTCACCCACTGTCTTATATCAAGACTAAATCCATAACGCCTACATTTCAAAGCTTCCCAATTGTTACTGACCACCATATTTGGACCAGGAGGTCTTCCACAATCCCCTAAAAAGCATGGTTTTCATTCTAGCAATGAAGGGTCTCCAAATAACTCCTAGCCATGGTCCTATTTTTTCACAAGCACTGTAGTATCTTCCCTGACCTAGGATCAGTGTTTGTGACTGAATAAGGGCATATGTTTTTGTTCCTGCACTGTAGGGCCTCCCATTACCGACTGATCAGACCAAGGGCCCCAATTCAGTTCAAATAAGAGAGTCTGGTACACAAGATCCAAGACTGCACCTGCACAGCAGTGTCCTATATTATTTGCTCCACCTGCATCTTCATTGTAGATCAGATTTTAGAGTACCTGCTGATTAGATCTAATGCCCTATTATCAATGTGATAGGGTCTTATAAGGTCCAAGGAATCACTACGTTTACTGCATTCCACTAACCAGGAGTGACTGTTTCAATTAAACAATGGAGTTTACCCTACATCACCTACTCTGGTCTCTAACCTCATCTGTAACTTGCAATTGCAAGTTCAGGGAGAAGAAGTCTGGACATAAAGTCATCAAGTCTGGACATAAAGTCACCAATAGAGCTCTTTGTATGTTATCCAAAGAACCTCTGAGCCTTCTTGCCTGCATGAAAAATCTCAAAGCTCACATTTTCAAGCAGGCCTACTGCACATAACTAATCCAGAATAGTATCAAATTCTCTGTGTTGGGTTAAATATTCAGGTTGAACTCCACTGTCTGAACAGGCTGATGAACAATGCTGAAGATAGCTCCTGAACTGTCAGTCGCCCACGATATTGCTGATGTACAAAATATACAAATTCACCTCCGCAATATGCCTTTGGCAGAGTCAGCAAGAAAAAATGGTTGCTAAGTAACAAACTAGCACATAGCCACACCGTTAAATAAACATTACAAATAAATAAATAAAAATCAAACCAACAATTACTGGCTGCTCTAGACTCATACCCTCGTCATTTTCTTCTCTCCAGTTGCCTTTAGTAGTGTAAGATGTCTCTTCAAAAGTCTAACATAACAATGATACACAAGCCACATTTCAATGCCAAACTACTTCACAGCCATACTCTCATCCTGTTTGGTACCTCATAACGCTTGTTCCCTGCCCTGTTTCGCTAATCCTGTTCTACCTTGATCACAGAACCTTAAGTCTGGCCAACCCTTTCCATTGGGATGCTTCACCCTGCCCGACCCGCACCATTCAACCCCACATGGTACCAGGTCACTTGTCTGTGAGCAGTCATGCTGTCTGACCCCTCCCTGATCCTCACCCCGTCTGCCTCTACCCCCACCATCTATCACAGTGTCTGGGCCTTTCTGTTTAGCCCCTCACTATCTGACTAGACCCTCCACACAAATGGCCCTTTCTCCATTCAACATCCCATCCAGTGTTCCCCAGTATAAAATAGCATCCATTTAATCATTTACTCAGCTAGACACCGAATCTTTGACTTGATCGCTTTGTGCGGGAGTCTCCAACATTTTCTTTAACAAGAGCTACTAATGTTCAATGAAAATCATCCCGAGCTACTAATATCATAAGTGTTGTAATACATAATAGTGACCACATCAGGCAAAACCATTTATGAAAGATTACTAGCAGTGATTACCTTAGTACATCAGACAGCATTGCCAGCAGTAATGTAAAAAGGCTTTATCAATTTCAAATGCCTCAACATGGGTACTACATAGCAATGCCCCAGGCACCAAGCTGCAATGCCCCAGGCACCAGGGTTATGATTCTGGTTTTAAGACTGCCCAAACATTTTCCTCTCAAATACACACTCCCGGTATTGGTATACATATATTACTTCAACCAAGAAAAAGCTTCTAATTTAGTAGGCTAGTCTGTACACAGAAGAGCTACTCACAGGAAGGTGGAGAGCTACCAACAGCTCATGAGCTACTCCATGGAGAAGTCTAGCCTTCTGTGACCATTCCTCAGTTGGCCCTTTGTCATCTCTGACTGACCCCCAAATCCTCTTCTGCCCCTTTTCATGCACTTCCAAAGCATATATACTTCCTTTTGGACCACTCCTACAATAGACCCCCAACCTGCACGACACCTTCCTCTTCTCAATATTTTAAACATCCAGTCAAAACCCACTACCAAGCTCCCTCACTTGGTCTATTTCTTCTTAGGATCTCTTCAACTACAATTCCTGACCATTGTCTGACCCACGCCATGCTAATTTCGGATATAACCCCAACACCCCTTCTGTGGCAGCCACGTACACAGAAATATTGTTTGGGTCCAGATCACAGAACTAATTCTCAATATAAATTAGGATGAAACGCCAAGTAGGAGGGAGTGAGGCAGACTTATCTATTTGTGAGATGTATGTAATTCAGTCATGTTCAAGACTGGGCCACACTACTAATTTAATTGTCAAATCTCTTCTTTTCTGCTATTCATACACACTGCATCCTCTGTGCCCTTCCCCTTCTGCTGTAACAATGCCTCAGCTGCTCCTGCCAGCCTCCGAACACTCTGCTCTCTCTGTTCCCGGCCCCTTCAGCTCACACACTTACCCACTCTACTCTGCTTTGCTGCCTCTGAGTCTCTGCTTTTTTGATGGTATGGCATGGTGCCTTGCACACAGCGCAGGCACATTCAAACCTTTGTTAATAAGGCAAGTAGATATTCCTGACTCTACTATTCAGTTATAAGAACCGATTCACAAAAATGATCTACACATACATAAAAAGAATAACAACTACATTTAACACAATAAAAGTGTTTTAGCCTAATCAATAATTTAATTATATCTGTACCTAAAGAAAGTTTTAAATTAAAGTTATAACTTGGCATCCACTGATTGCACATTAAAACAATATGCTGTACAGATTCTGACAATAAACTGCGCAGTCAGCATAGTGCTTTATGTACTGAGATTGTCTGGCAGAACCTCATCCATCTGCACAACAAGGAGTTTCTTCGATGCGAATGGACAAGCGTTGACACTTTGTAAAACACAACGGAGGACTGCTAAAAATCGTACTACTCATCACAGTGAGAGCCCACAGCCCTTATTAAGTGCAGTTCCTATCACATGAAAACCTCAGCTGGCCCCACTGTTCAAAAGCCAGGCTTTGGTGCGTTTTCAAGTACCTCATCTGCAGCACTTGCGTGAAATGTTGATACATATGCCTCAAGTGTGGCAGTGAGCTTAGCCAGTTTCCCCCCCTTCAAAAGCAGGACCCCCTCCGCTGAAGATACTGGTGGAGCCTGCGCCCAGAGAAATTGTGCCTGTCATAGCTGCCAAGATGCGTGATGTGCTGAACCAGTCCAGTTTTTTTTTCTTTTAATTCTGGGATTTAAATTTGTTTCTTAATGGAATAAATAAGACTACAAGTTCCAGAAGTCAAAGAAAAAAACCTGGAGGAAAGAAGAAGCATCATGCATGGACCTGGGGAAACTTGACAGGTCTGACCTGTGACCCCTGCTCCTCTCAAACGTGTATCAGCCCTCGCTTCACCTGAATCATCACCAGCCACCGCTCTTTCCTGACTCTAGATTTAATCTACTAACTCATTCTAGACACATTAACCTATCCCTGTGCCCCCATCACGTTCGGAACACCTATGCTTCATCACATTTTTCTCCCACTGCCTATTTATAATGTCTTCCAAATATAACAGTTTCAATAACTCCCTCTCTGTCCAACCATTGTTTACCCACACACAACCTTCATGCTCACAAATCTTTACTGACATGCATGGTTTCCCCACTGCCTATCCCATATCCCCGTGCCCATTTAAAACTCCCTAATCTTGAAATGGGGTGGCCTGTTCTCGTTTTCCTTTAGACCCCGTTCCCATCACACTGCCACCGCCTCTTACCTGAAAAGGGTTATCCAGCTCACTGGTGTCGCTGAAGGGGTTCAGTTCTCTCTGAGCCATGGTGGCCCCTGTCACTGGCTCCTCTAGTTTTGCCCCAGGATCTTAACGCTGTCCTAAGCAGCCCCTGCTTTTCCCCCGGCTCGCCCTGACTCCACTCCCCCTCCGCCCCAGTCACGAGGGTCCCTTAGAACCCGCCCACCCATGCCAATCACACCTGCCATATGGAGAGCCAATCACAACGCGGAGTATCCAAAGCGATGGGCGGAGCTACTATCCAGACTGATGGGCGGATTGCTGTACAAGCTACTATGCGCATGCGTGATTCAAGGATGCCGGAAGTGCAGGGCTGTGTTTTTAATGCCGTATTCTGACAGCGGCTCTGCGCTAGGTAGTTGAAATGGAAGAGAGACTAGGTGCTGGCCACGTGATTAGAGCTTGCGTGGGTAATGGGTGATAAATAACATTTATTACTGGTTTAAAAATAATAATTTGTTAGGGGCTGTTTAACCGAGCAATTTTTAAAGGATCCAGTTATGTTATTCAGGACTTGTTTGTGGTCCAACAAAATAAGTTGGCCCCACCAGACACTCTTATCACATTCTCTCACCCATCCCAAAACCCCTTTTTTGGCACTTCGCCTTAAAATGTACCCCTTATCATCATGTTTTTGTTCCTATTACATCATGCTCTTCTTTTTAATGCACTTGTTAAACGGATGTATTGGATTAAATATCTTGGGTAAAGAGCACCCTGTAATGAAGGTGACCCACTCGACATGGGGTAATAAATACTAACATACATATCTTTATGAGCTGCAGCTTAGCGTACATAATGTGGGAGTGGAAATTATGCATCCAATAATTCCAGCTGTTTATACAAAAACGCCACATCCACGAAATATGGCAAAAGGGGCCATTATACCAGGGTTTGTGATAGTGATATAATTCCGAGTTTTTAATGTATTACTGAAAGTGTGAAGAAGGTGATTTTGAGTGTAAGGGTGGACGGTGGTATTGACTGTGAGCCACTGGGCAAGCCTGGGTGTGAAGTAACTGAGAGATAAGAAAATATAAATATTGGTGACACAGGGTCACCTTATGTTATGAATGGTGATATAAAGGGGATAAGCAATTTGATGAGGATAGGATCACACTATTACCTTCTGATGCTAATCCACTAGGAAACGGTGGTATGAAGACTGATGCACATGGTTACACAATCATGAAGATTACATTTTCGGAATAGAGTGCCTGTAGGCAAGGTGTACATTGCAAAACAGGGTGATAACCTGGCATCAGTCAGGGGAGATGGGAATTACCCTGAATCACAACTCACATGAACAAGTCCTTCCAGTGCCTAACTGTGATGAGGAGGAAACAGACATAGTCCATGACATCTAAGGTGTTTATAGAATGGAACAAGGATCATTGAAGTGGTTTGAGCACAAAAGTCATCCTCAAGCAGAGTGCCATGCAATGTGTGCACAGGATTAGAAAAGTCTCTAACATGATGATGAGTTCACTCAAGGATGAGTTCCAGAAGCTGCTAAAACATGGTGTTAAGGAGCAGATTGCATCTTCTTACTGGATTGCCCCAGTTGTGTCAGCATCCAAGGAAGGAGGGAAAAAAGCACACAAGGACATGTGTGGACTTCCAGGACTCTAACAAACATATTTGGGTAGAGCATCAGCTACTTCCTAATATATCAGAGGTTCTGACAGTGCTTGTGTAGTCAAAGTTATTCAGCATTATGGACTTGTCAGCTGCATATCATCAGGTCCTATTGCAGGTTGACTCCAAGCACCTTACCTCCTTTGTCACGTCCCTGGGAGCATACCAGTTCATTCCTATGCCCTTTAGCTTATCCTCTGCTGCTGTATGTTTCCAAAAGGTGATAAAGATGGTGCTTGAAGCGATACATCATGTCTTCTTTTTTCATAATGACATCGTTATGCCAGGAAAAAGGGGGGATAAAGATAAGATTTTGTGACTTGTCATGCAAAGACTACAGCATTTTTACACTAGCCAAAAAAAATTAAAATGCCAGTTCAGAGTAACCTCTTTGAATAATTTGGGTACACCATATCTGGTGACAGGATTAGTCCTACATTAGAATTGGGAAACGCATTATGGGAGGCATCCACAACTGAGAATCAGGCTTGAGTATGATCATTCCTTGGTTAAGCAGATTTTTGCTCAAAATTTAATGCCAACTTTGCGAGTGTGATCCAGCCATTAAGACTATTGCTCAAAAGGAGTCAAATTTAAGTGGTCAGAGGGATGTGAGAAAGCCTTTAAGTCTGTCAAAGTGTGCATCAGTGCGCTGCCTACTCTTGGGAACTCTGATACGTGTAGGAAGACTATTGTGTCTACTGAAGCCCATCTGTATGGTCATGGTTACATGCTTTCACAGATAATAAATGGGGGAAAGATAGTGGTAGCCTTCCCTTCATGTTCACTTAAAGGGGCTGAAGAACATTAGTCTGTACAAGACACAGTGGCAGTAGCCTGGACAATTCACCACTTCAAATTTTAGGTGTTCACCCTTTACAGTAAGATCAGATTGTCAGTCTCTTGTTCATATTTATTCTTGTAAGAGTAGTGAAAATATAACCCCGTGGATGAGATGGTGGATGGAGGGTTTGTTAGATTACAATTTCCAAGAAGAGTACATATCATGATGCAAAAACCATGTTGCTATACGTCATGCTTGCCAATTGAGCATGGTGTAGAACCTGTGCGAGTTAACTAGTTCAGAGAAAATGTCGTAAATGCAGAGAACTGGAAATAAGACAGGGACAGGAATGAGGCATTCCAGGCAATTAGTGAGTTTGTTACCAAGGTGTGACCTGGAATTGTAGACCTTCCTGGTTTCCTGAAAGGATACTGGGATATACTTGAAGAACTGAGCCTCATTGATGGGAAGTTTCAAAGGCCACTAGTTGAGAGAAAGGGTAATAAATCTAGCATGCGAGGGACACGTGGGAAGGCCAGGGTGCAAGGGTTGCACTGTTGGCCAACTCAGTATTTACAAATCAAAGAAGTTGTGAAAGACTGATGGCTCTGTGCTAAAAAAATAAGTGTGAGACAACTCATTCTGCTGTTCTGGCTCCAGTTGAGGTTTCCCATGAACCCAGGACAAAATTGGATTTGCGTCTTATTGGTCCATTCAAGCTCTCAGTTCAGAGGGAATGTTATGTGATATTACTTTTTGATTATACCTCTAAGTGGATGGTGACTAACTGTATGCGTTTTGTAAATACCAGTGGGTATTGAGTTTGTGAAGAAGTAATTTGCTTCTGAAGACATTCCTAAATCAGTTGTTACTGACAATGATGTACAGTAATTTTCTCATGAGGTGAGAGAGTTTCTGAGTGGGCTGCCCATTGAGCACCTTAAAACAGCACTTTACTCTCATCAAGCTAATGGGTTAGTGGAGTGAATGAACTGGGTTGCACAGAGAGCAACTGATACCGGGATTCCTCCCAAAGATGTGTTGCACTTAACCTGGCAGGCTCATTGCAATCCCCCTAACCATGTGTCTGAAAAATCTCCTGTCTTCACCTTGAAGGGTAGCATGCCTGATTCCAAACTTAATCCTGCTTGGTTTGCAGCGAGGAAAAGAAAGAATGGGCCATTGGTTTAGAATGGAGTGTTATCACTGCTATGAGGAGAGAAAACCAGGAGAACTACAAAGCTAGGTTTGATGTTACGTATTGCGTGAAGTGTGTGCTGTGGAAAGCAGGTGATTCTGCTATTGTGAAAAGACTGAGGTTCGTTAAGAAGAGTGAGATTAAGTTCATGGGCCCATTTTTCATAAGTGAAGTGAAAATGAATGTTGTTGTTTTGGATTCCGGGGATGTGTGGAGCATGTCCAGATTGTCAGATCTAAATTAGGTCTGTCTTTCAGTTCTGGTGCTGATGAAGTCACACATCCTCATGTTGCCAAACTGTACTTAAACACTGAGGGGCATATTTATACTCCGTTTGCGCCGAATTTGCGTCGTTTTTTTCGACGCAAATTCGGCGCAAAACTAACGCCATATTTATACTTTGGCGTTAGACGCGTCTAGCGCCAAAGTATGAGGAATGAGCGTCATTTTTTTGCGTGAACGCCTTCCTTGCGTTAATGAGATGCAAGGTAGGCGTTCCCGTCTAAAAAAATGACTGCGACGCAAATGCGTCGTATTTATACTCCCGGGTAAAAATCACGCCCGGGAGTGGGCGGGGCATTTGCGCCTCTTTTTACCGCCTGGGTCAGGGCAGGCGTTAAGGGACCTGTGGGCTCAAAATGAGCCCACAGCTGCCCTCCCATGCCCCCAGGGACCCCCCCTGCCACCCTTGCCCACCCCAGGAGGACACCCAAGGATGGAGGGACCCATCCCAGGGACATTCAGGTAAGTCCAGGTAAGTATAATTTTTATTTATTTTTATATTTTTTTTTGGCATGGGGGGCCTGATTTGTGCCCCCCTACATGCCACAATGCCCAATGACCATGCCCAGGGGACATAAGTCCCCTGGGCATGGCCATTGGGCAAGGGGGCATGACTCCTGTCTTTACTAAGACAGGAGTCATGTAAATGGCGTCTGGGCGTAGTTAAAAATGGCGCAAATCGGGTTGAGGCGATTTTTTTGCCTCAACCTGACTTGCCCCATTTTAAGACGCCCTAACGCCATTTTCCCCAACGCCGGCGCTGCCTGGTGTACGTGGTTTTTTTCCACGCACACCAGGCAGCGCCGGTCTGCTAGCGCCGGCTAACGCCATTCAATAAATACGGCGCCTGCATGGCGCTTCAGAATGGCGTTAGCCGGCGCTAAACTTTTTGACGCTAAACTGCGTTAGCGCAGTTTAGCGTCAAAAAGTATAAATACGGGCCTGAATTTTCTATGTTAAATGCTCTGCACTGAGGAGCCCTTCCTTTATTTTTCTGCCTATTGTTTCTTGTTCTGTTTTGGGTGAGATGGGGTGTTATGATCAAGCTCCCAGCAAGCTTCAAGCTTGGTCTTTTATTGTCACCTGGGTAGCCTGAAACTTGTGTATAGCATACTTTACTGGTGCTCACAGGTGTTCCAAAGAGGTTAGTTGGTGTCAAGTACCCGGTTATGAGTGGGCAACTTCATCTGTTGCATCATAAAAGACAATACATGTCTGGACGGTGAATTACGTGTGATTGGGGCACAGTCACATCATACGGCCTAGAGGTTCTGGTTATTTGAAGTTACTTTTTTAGTGTGGCCATGAAATGTAACGTCATTAGCCTGTGCTGAAAACCAAAATGGGCTACAAATTCAATTTTTTCCATTGGATGAGGGCCAGTTGTCCCGTTGTCTGTTTTGACCACAGAGGATATGCCAAAGGTGTCAAATGTCATATTCGGTGTTTTTATGACAATGGCAGTTGTGATGCTTGGAATGGTCATCACTTAAGGGAAACATGAGCATTCATCAACTACAACCAATAGATGTCGGGTGGCAATGAATCAAAAGAATCAAGTGCAACTTCTTCCCACATATTGAGAGGCAGGTTTGATAATAGGGGATGCTACAGAGCTTTGTCTTTTTTCCTAATACCTGACAGACATGGCACTCCCTCACCAAGTTTTCTACAAGGTTGTAAAGCGAAGAACGTTAGACCTTCTGATGCAATAGATTTTTCATGGCAAAGAAACGTTTGTGGCCCTCTTGAGCCACAGGACTGTGTAACAGATAAGGGTGACCATCTAAGTACACTGAAATATAAGTGCAGTATGTTCTTCGTTTGTTCACTGTCTTCAGTGAACAGGCGATCACTGATCGCTATATATCTGATAGCCTTGATGTTTTTTCCGACTGTCTTAGTGCAGCGATTGTGCGCTGTACTGATATCTCTATCTCTGTCTTCAGGAATCGTGAGTCTGTGGCTAGCATAGGCTATGATGTGGCACAGGGCCTCAGGTTCAGTGTCCTCTCACCCAGGATGGGGCCTACGCCAAACGTGACACATCCACCACATTTGCCTGGCTCAGACAAAGGTCAAATTATGCACGATCCTCAACAGCGGTGATCTGTGGTGGGTTATTTCAAGTGCATTTTGACAGACCACTTAAGAGAAGCTCCCTCAATTGTGAAGTTCCTTCAGATAGGTGCTGGCTGTGGTGAAGTCAAAGATGCACTGAGAATAGTAGCTACCCAAGCCAAGGGAGGAGCTGAGAGCAGCCATATTGTTGGGCTCAGGAGCAGAGTGTAGCATCTGGATTTTGTAAGTATCTGGGTGAATATCACATGACCATATGTGACCACGGAATTTGAAAGACGTTTGTGAGGTGTTTTCCTTTGTCTTTGTACAATGTCAGATTTGCTTTGTGTAGTGTCTGTCATAGTTTAACAAGTGTTGTCACCATGTTCTTTCTGGGATGTGCCAAAAGCAGGGATGCCACCGCTATAATTTAGCCAATTTGGAATGGTCTGCACGACATGGCACTTTTACTTTTTAAATATTTCATTTGCTGAAAAAATACTGACACTGAGGGGCATATTTATACTCTGTTTGCGCCGGAATTGCGTCGTTTTGTTTTACGCAATTCCGACGCAAAACTAACTCCATATTTATACTTTGGCGTTAGATGTGCCTAGCGCCAAAGTCCATGGAGTTTGCGTCATTTTTTAGCGTGGACACCTACTTTGCGTTAATGATATGCAAGGTAGGCGTTTCCGTCTAAAAAATTGACTCCGAGGCATGTGCGCTGTATTTACACTCCCGGGCAAAACTCACGCCCGGGAGTGGGCGGGTCAAAAAAAATGACGTCCAGACGCTTTTGCGTAGTTTTTTAGCGCCTGGTCAGGGCAGGCGTTAAGGAACCTGTGGGCTCGGAAGGAGCCCAGAGGTGCCCTCACATGCCCCCCGGGACCCCCCCTGTCACCCTTGCCCACCCCAGGAGGACACCCAAGGATGGAGGGACCCATCCCAGGGAACATAAGGTAAGTTCAGGTAAGTCATACTTTTTTTTTTTTTTTGTGGAATAGGGGGGCCTGATTTGTGCCCCCCTACATGCCACTATGCCCAATCACCATGCCCAGGGGACAGAAGTCCCCTGGGCATGGCCATTGGGCAAGGGGCATGACTCCTGTCTTTGCTAAGACAGGAGTCATTTCAATGGGGATTGGGAGTCGAAAAAAATGGCGCAAATCGGGTTGAGGCGAACAATTTGCCTCAGCCTGACTTGCCCCATTGTTTGGCGCCCAAGCTCCATATTCCCCTACGCCGGCGCTGCCTGATGTACGTCATTTTTTTTCACGCACACCAGGCAACGCCGGCTAACGTCATTGAATAAATACGGCGCCCGCATGGCGCTTCAGAATGGCGTTAGCCGGCACTAATTTTTTTGACGCGTTAGCGCAGTTTTGCGTCAAAAAGTATAAATATGGCCCTGAGTATGTTTCTGTATAGGCAACAATTATTTTTCCGGTGAAGTTATAGCATGTCCCAGATGTGACTAGTCATGAGCCTCTCATGTTGGATGGTTAGATTTGTTCAGCTCATTTCACTCAGATGCATATTTTGCCCGCAGCAAGGCATTTGGGGACAGGAAGAGCAGGTGATACCGAAGGTGAAGACATGGGGCAATCTACGGTTCAGTAATGTCCCGCTTCAGCAAGTTGTCTGTTTCATCTTCCACTTATTTTTGAATGTTGAAATGCATGTAGCAGAAATACTGTGCAACATTTAGTCATTCCATCGATATGCAGATAGATCAGTCAATCTTGGGCTTTGCCAATGCCTCAGAAAAGGTCCATGAACATTGTTACAGTATCACTGTTGTCAATTACTTCAGTTACTCTGGCAACAAGATGACAAAGGACGTGCAGAAGGCAATTTTTTTCCGCCATTACTTCAGTGATGTAACTGTCTCTGTCAACAGAATGAACCTGTTGAATGAGCTTTGAGCGAAACAGTTCTTGGCATTAGCAAGGCTTTTTCGAGCCATACACAAATATTCAGGCGTTGTAATGTATCAGTGTAGGTTTGTTTTGAAGCACGGCAAAAGCAGCGTCCATCATGGCATTCATGGTGGCCCCAGTGTCCAAAAGGGAAGGTATTGGTGCACCTTTTATGTTGATGTACACGGCCAGTTCTGACAGCTCTTCGTCATCTTTATCTTTGGATTGAGAAAACCCTGGCTACCTTTAGCGATTCTCTGTGAGGCAATGATGATTCAGAGAATGGAACGGGAATGAACAGCCACCTCCCTGATTCAATGGCCGGTGTTTGCTGTGCTTCAAACTTTCATTAAGATGCTTTGTGGATTTTGCTGATGGCAAGGCCTTCCTCAGTATTAGAAAGCCAGTCTGGCTTCTGCACACATTCTGGAAATAACCTTCGTTCCGACAACCATGGCACATGCATTGGGCAGCAGACTCCCGAATGAGGCACGCAGAAACTGCACCGGTTACAGAAAAGTCTAGATTCGTTTTCTTTCAGATGTTATGCTTTGATCTTATTCACAGAATCCTCAGTGTTGTGCAGAAGTTTATGTAGATTTTTGATTTCAGCTTGATATTCATCTATGGGCAAGTCATGAACCATAACCAGCATGTCTTCCGATTTGCAATATTTTTAAAGGCGTGTCTGGACAAATTATAAAGATTCAACATGCAATGGTGTGACAGCAAAAAGCTTGTACACTGCTATATTTGTCAAATTCACCATGATGGGCGCACTCTTTTAGGCATGTGACAAAAAAGTGACTTACTTTGCAGAATGAAACTTGTGTTTCTTATTGTCTACATTCTGCTTTGGAAGAAAGTATACCCCCAAACTCTGTCTTAGATTGTCGTAAGAACCTCTTTCACTTTGTTCAGAGTTAAAGTTGATGTTACTTGTGTCAGGAACAACAGGTTTTTTTAAGTGGTAGGTTTCAGAACATAGAAGCAGGACTGCTACTCTTTCAATGGATCTTTTCCACCACCCTACAGTACATTTGCTGTAATCTGAATGGGCGTCACTGTCAATTTTCAAAGTGAATTATACACTTGAAATGGGCAGCAGCAGAACTTCTCAGCTGGAGTACTTTTAATCTGACAGCGCCATCAATTCTCAGCAGGGGTGATGTGCCCTTAATGGAAGAGTACTGGAACTTCTCTGCAGAGTGTCTACTCTTTTAACGCAAACGTATCAAAGTGTTTGAGCAGATTTGTTGTACTTTTAGTAGTGCACTAGTGATAACTCACCCAAGACTCCAACATTTGAATGGGCATGGAGTAAGGACCCCTCTTGACCAGTGCTTTGCAGGTTACGTGGATTATGGTTGGGAAGCATTGCATGCAAGCCTTTTTCACAAAGAACAGTTACAACAAGGAGCAGCGGGGCAAGTTTCAGTCATAAACAGAGCACAGTCAGCAGCAGTGCAAGCTCCTCTTTACAACCAGAGTAGTTACGGTACGCAGTACTTCTATCAGACACAGCAAGTACGGTAAAGGTGACAACGGATCATCTCAATCCCATCACACGTATGAGTAGTCTCTCTTTACCTTTACTTTAATTTCCTTTCACTTAACTTAAACTTCCATTTTAGTTACGTCCTTAAACTGCACAAGTGCAGATACCAGAATGCATAGTAGAGTAAGGATTAGAGGACCTCTGATGATTGTTTTGAGGTGTCTTGTGATCTTCGTAGCACTTGAAAGCCATTGTTACCGCCTGTCAGAGGTTGATAGGTCATCTTCCATCTCATTTCTTAGCTTTCTGGTACTTGCAGATGTATTCTTTTTCCTTCACAAATTCATAGGTATATGCATTTTCCTTTTCCTTTACAAATGCAGAAGTACACAAATCAAAATGCAAAGAAGCAGTTTAATGCCATAAATCAAATTGGAATAGCCAATCAGACCAGTATTGCCAAGGCTTAATAGTATACAGTATTCGTTTCATATGCATGTGTTTAAATTAGTTGCAGAGCTTCATAAATATTCAAAAGAAAACAAACAGCATCACTTAGAAGTTCTGTTTCTGTTTTGCCTATCACGAGTATAAAGATAATTAGAAAAGCATTGCTGAGTGGTTTAGTTCAGTTTTGTCCCTCTGGGACCGGCCAACACAGGTTGATACACCTTTGACAACTATATGCAATCTGCTCATATGAAGGCATTAGTTACTCAAACATTAACACAATTAACTGACCCTAACCTCCATTCCCAAAACTGCTCACACCATCACTATGCAAAGCAAAGGGATTAAAAAGTGTATTTGGCCGTTTCCATCTTGACAACACTTTTGGAAGAGCAAGGAATTGAGCAAAGGACAATCACGACTTCACTTCTACCACAAGGAGGGGCAAAGAGAAACAAAAGCAGTTCTATCTTGCATCAGGTGATGGTTACGTTGTCAGGCGTCTTCAGTGGCTGCTCGGTTCACCCATGAAAAAGTGCCTCCTAGAAGGCGTGTTATGTGGCCAATTTACAACATTGTCAATGGCTTAAAAATAATATTTGTAATTTTAGATTTCATAGACAGTCTACAATGGCAGAGGAAGTTATCGCAACAATTTTATTCTGAGTAACTTTAGCAAGTACATGCTAACTATTCAACCTTTCTGGACATTTAAAATAAAAATAATCAATTATTCACAAGGCAACTCAATTACTGTTATCTTCACTATACACAGAAACATGTTTATCTTATAGAAAGACTGCAATGCTTTTAGATATTCATGAAAACAATAATACTCAGGGATGCTTGTGTGCCTACTCATGGAGGACCTGGCCAGGCAGTTTGGGCTACTCCAAGCATTTTTTGTTTTTGTGTGTATGATATAACTCCCTAAGGGGTAAGGGTTTTTCCAGATGTGGGTCCCTTGCTCAAAGTGCCACTGGAACTAAGCGACACCTGACTGAAGTCAAGACTAATGCATATGTCTGGGTCCAAACTGAGGTGGTAAATCGGGCAAAAGAATGACGCTACCTGACTGATTGCCAGCGGTTAGCCTTATTGCAAGCATTCCTATCACCAACTTTTGTATGTTTGAAACCCCTATAATGTATTTACAAAATAATGCAGTGGACCAAATTGAAGGCTTTTACAGCGTTGCTAAAGCCAAAAGATCACAAAGGTGATGTCAGGGTTTGTTTGCTTGAAGCATTTAGGTCCCAGTAACGCCCGATACCAGTGATGGGGCTGGAACATTTTGAAATGACTGTGAGTGGTGCGATAGATGCTGTGGAAATGCTCCCCTTCACTTTTATTCATTTTAGAGCTAATGAGCCTGGCGCACTACTGCTGTGTGTTGCTAAGAGCATTGCCCTGAGGGAATACATTATGTCAGTCTCTGAGGTTGTGGAGATAGATGAGGGACTCTTCCTGCCTGAGTTCCATGCCTCTTTTTCAGCCAAAGGCACAGAGCCTTGATAAAGAAAAACAGGGTGCCTGAGCTGCAGGAATAGCTTTGCTGTTTATATCTAAATTTAGAGGAGACTATGGCAGCGTCACAGATTCGTTAAAGGAAGCAATAGAAATATAGTTGGCTCATATCTGGGCACTTGCTTGAAGGTGCAACCTTATATTTCTGCATCCGCTTGATAACCAGTTCCTTTAGATACAGTGTATGATCTGCTCCTTTGAATGAATTGCACACTACCAAATTAGTGCGTAGGTGGGGATATTAAAGTGAGATGCTGGAGTTGGGCATGTTTTCATTGACGAGTTCGGGTGAGTTGTTGCTCACCAGTGATCAGGCACTTTGTAGTTTTTTACTGACATGCACTGAAGTACACACATATTCCACTGCATCCTTTTCCTAAAGTCGCAGCCTTTCCCGGAGAAAAATATCAGAAATGTGTCCATGTTTCAATATTCTGCAAAGCCTAGACATGAGACTTAAAAAGAACTGTATATAAAATTGTCTGTATTCATTTTTAGCATGGCATTTTGGTCTTTGTTCACTTTAATTATGTCAGGGATCATAAAGGCACATGTGGAACACATTTTAAAGTGATTTTTTTTGTTATGTTTACTCTGTAAAGTATGTACTGATAAGGGGAAAAACTACCGGATTGAGGTGCTTTTTTTGTACTGACTGGAACATGAACGTACTGGTCATGCTGGTAAAAAAAATTGCCTGGAAGCAACCATAACTTTTCACAACAGTCCCTCGCTTTCATGATGGTAAAATACCTCCTTACTGGCCAGTGGCCATGCCATGAATCATGCAGCTGTTGCTAACACAAGAAAGCACATAGAGTAATGCACTATCAGAGAGTGAGTATGAGAAAGGTTCATGCTGGTTGGAAGGGATCGAAGGGGGAGGGAGCAGATATTAGTGACCAATTAGAGAATCTAGAGATGCCCAACTTTGAGAAATACATGGACACTGTTGATTTGATACAAGTTTACTTGTAAAATGGTCTCTTGGGGTTAAAATGAGAAAAAGGTTGGGGTTGGTGACCCAATATCTAGAGTGGTTGCTGCATAATATACCAGAAAATAAGATAAGCTTGAAAGAAGGAAGACTTTTGACTTGCTCCTGAAAATCAAATTATTCCCTAACTCTCCAAACTCTTGAAGCAAGGAGTTCCAAAGTTGAGACCAAAAAGTAAACAAGTACGGGCAAAGCTAATATATTTGTCACTTTTATGGCATACTTATAGGGGAAATGTATGCCATACAAACTTCAAATCTCTTGGCTTTGCTGATATTTGTGGCTCAACAGCACTAGAGAGAGATCACTGACAAAAGCATCTGAAAATGGATGGTAGAGAAAATAAATTAACCCTTTTTGGGTATTTCCCAAGGCCAGCTTCAAGTGGCCTTAGGCAAACTGAACAGCTTCTTCAAATAGTTCCTTAGAGTTGGAATTGTGTGTCCCCTTTGCTAATGAACTAATGGTTTTCTTTTTCCATCTCCATGATTTGATGACTTTTCGTCCCTATTGTGTTTTCACACCCAGAGACCATTTCAGTCGCCACTGTTTTTGTGGATGAGTTGTATCCTTCCACTGCTGATGTCATTACATTACAGCACACAATTAACTAATTGTTGTTCTGTGTATCACTTTGTTATTTTTTCCCACGGAGGTCTTCTTTAAAAAAAAATTCTCAAAACTAAAAAAAAAGCATTCCAAGAGGCCAGCATGTATGCACACACGACGTTTACATAGCAGTCCTTTACAAAAATAAGCATTGCCAAAGCAGATATGTGTAACGGATTAGACCTGTTGGCTTTGCCAATGTCTATTTTCTGTAACTTGTATTTTTCAAATGGTCTTGTTGGTGCTTGCTACCAAGTGCTACCAAGTCAAACATCAACGGATCTAATATGTAAAACAGTATTGCATGCATTTCAGTAGTTGCAAAAGGACACATACAAAGAGCCAAGAGAAAAGAAGTGAGGCTAAAAAAAACCTTTGGGATGATCCCCGATGTGATTAACAGTGACTGGAGCCAACAGCTGAAAGTTCTGGAACAAAAAAAGCTAATGCATGAATGAGGCTAACTCGAAGTACTGTAAAGTAAGCATAGAACACAATATGTTTGCTTTGTGCCATTCTCATAAAAAGACACAGCTCCATGACTGAACTTCATAAACATAGGAATAACCATAGAGGATTTTCTTGAAGACTGAAAGTGCCTCACTGGCTTATATCCAGTGAAATGACGCCTTAAAACAGTTGGGCCCTTGCTTGGACAATGTAGCAATTGGAGGTCTGCAGTGAAATCCCCATACAATCATAGTTACAATAGGATGCATGCTGCTAGTTTTTAGATGTACATAGATACACACTTTTTGCCTAGTCTATTGTTAAGAGTAGTATAACCAGAATGTAAGCTATATAACCGGCAAAAGTGCAATTAACTATGTAACAGGGTCGATGTCATGCAAAACGCTTGACTTCTGCCAAGCGAGATCGCGCTGCGAAAAAACATAAAAAGTAGTCCACAAACCGGATGGAAAACAGCGAGCCTCGTATGTTTTCAGTACTTCGTCGCTGTGCTCGAGGAGGGCTAAACACCTGAAAAGGCATGACATATGCATGCCTTCCACTAATGAAAGCAAGCAGATTTTAAAAGGCAAGCCCACAAACCAATGAAAGTCACTGACGTGACATACACGGGGTCCGAGCCCTTTTCTAACAACTAAAGCGCCAGGCAAGCGATAGCAGTTTAGCGTCAAAAAGTAGAAATACGGGCCCTAGAATCTACATTAAACCTCTTCAATTCAATAACAGACCCTCCCTGCACCTTTATCTCACTCTCTCTCGTTCCTTTCTGATCCTTTTGTGACAGATTTCTCGTCTTTGCCTACTTCGTCCTTCTGATGCGTGTGTTTTTCCCTCACTCGCTCTCAGGAGATATCTGAATAAGTACAAAAAAAAGTGCTGGTCCACAAAAATAAGTGCCGGTGGCCCCCACTGGAACCCACCTGCTCAAATTAAGCACTGGTCTGTGTAAACCCAGAAGTTCCATCAGTCTCGCTCTACAGTGGCAACACCAGCCTTTCAAGGAGCTACCGAGCGGTGGCTGCTCTATAGAAGTGAGAGAGCACAAAGACAAGTGCTTAATTTGCTGGAGAGCCCACCAGCACTCATTTTTTGTGACCGATACTTATTTTTCCAGAACAGGCTTTTAATCAGATCAAGCAAGAGAAAAATTAAGGAGGAAGGGAAAAACAGAAAACCAGTGACATAAGGAGAAAGCAGGGACGAGACAAGCATTGGCAAAGCCAATAGGTCTCGCCTGTGAGTTCTACTGATTTAGGCAATGTTTTTGTAGCAATGCTCTACAGCAGTGCAGATGTGTTGCCATGTGGCTAAAACTAATTTTCAAAAGCGCTATGACACAGCCATAGCTAAAGCACTTTTTAAAAATAAAATGACACTAGTTTCATAGTCATTTTTTAATTACTATTTTTAGACATGCTGCAGAGCAGTCACGCTGCTATGCAGCATGGCTACAAATGATTGCCAAAGTCAGCAGTGTTCATGCTGTACAGCAAAGGTCAAAGGCAGAGGCAATAGTCTCAAAGGAAAGCCTTATTGGCTTTGCCGATGCTTGTTAGGTCTCGCACAACATCCCTGTGATGGCGAACAAATCAGTTAATCTCCTCATGCATGAAAAAGAAAACTAATTTGACACTTAGAAAAAAATCCTATCACTTAAATAAAGCAATCGTGCCCATGTCCATGCCTTAGTGAAAATATATTTAGAAGCAGGTAACATCTGTTGTTGCAATAAAAACAAATAGCATCAGAGAAAAATACTTTTTTTGAAGTGTGTATGACACAGTAAAACATAGCTACAGAAGGCAAGAGGTTTAACAACAATGACAAGGAAAAACAAAGAATAAAAGTAGTGCCTCAGTTGCTTGGTGGATCACTTGTTTATTCTATCACTCACCTAACCTGAATTATTTTCCTAGGCTGCTAATGTGAATGCTAAATGTCCTTTTGTCCTGTAGGCGAGAGATATTTTTTAGAAACAACAATGTCACCCTATTTGTTCTAGCTGTCAATCAGGACAGGAAACTTGTAGTTCTCAGGTGAAAAGTATTAGTTTAATTTATTGTGTGCCATGAGAAAGGATCTCAAGTAACAAATAACTAGAGAATGTAATATTTTGTTAGTAATGTGTAAACCATCCAATGACAATACACTTTTGCTGAGAGCATTTTTAAAAGTAACAGAATTTGTTGGTGCCATCTGCAGAGATTGGATGCTACATCTGACTTCCAAAATGCACCCCCCCTGCAGGACCAAAGGACGTATTGTGCATACATCTAATTAGTGAGGAACTTTGGAAACTGAGAGTTAGATCGTGTTGGTTTGTGTTCGAGTTGGTCTTGGCATACTGAAGATGTACTGCTGCTCTCTGCTTCTTCTGAATCCCTCTTAACTTTTAGCTGTCTTCTGAGGAGTAAAGTTTTAGTCTTAACTGCCCTATTCTGTTATGTGGTTCAGTACTAATATGGGCAACTAATTCTGAACTGCTGATCTGCCCTATGTGCAGCTCGTGTTCTACAATGTCCTGATGCTGCTGTCAACTGACGCCGGAAGAAGGTGACCTTCCTTTCTTCATCAACTACTACTGTCTGCTGTCCGATGAGGAAAGCTATAACTAAATGTGGTTTCTTGTTTCCGTTTCAGTTAATGACTTTTGTCTTTCTTTTATTTTTGCTTTTGTCCACATGTCTTAGCCTGTTCCCACACATACAAGGCTAAATTCGTCATAGTTATAGGAATGACCCAGCTCGTAAACCTGAAATCTGAAATTGAATGTTAAACTGTATTTGGATGATTTACCGATGTCACCATCATCTGCTTAGAATTCTAACTATAATTTCCATATCATATTGTTGCTAATCTACATGAATCTTTTGGAGTGTCTAACAGTATTGATGTTTAGTAGGCAAAATCTTTTCAGACGTTTGGGTCAGCCCATGGTTTATAACTTAGTTTTGTGCACCATATATCTGACACGGATTTTGGGATTGTAATAAAGCTTTGAAACTCTATTCAGTTTGGCATTTGATTGAGTGTTTAAATTGTTTATGGTGTTTAGAATTGTTTATGGTATAATGAATGTAATTGATTTGTGATTGAATGATTCTGACTACTACACTCTTCACCAAGTCCAAAGATTCAGTCAACCTCAATAGATGAGAATACTGATGGTGTCTCGCTTGTGCGCTGGTATCTGTTGACACCCCCGAACCTGGAGAGTAGAAATTATTTTCCGGGGCCCTAGGCGCTCCAGCATTAGGGATGCCCCTTGTCTCCTCTCCTCTTTGTCCTCACACTGGAACCACTGGCCTGTATTGCCCGCGGGCATCCCCACACTGCATGCTTTAAGAAAGTTGGATCCTCGATCACTGAGGAAACATGCATTTGCAATGCAATAGGTCTTGCATTTTCTTGACTTAGAGCTATTGGCATTGTAAATTTTGAACTGGACTTTTCTTGCCACATAAATTGGTCAATCCTGCCTCATAATTTCATCTTTTCCTGCAATGTTTTGGTGATCACTGGCGGCTACTGACATCAGAAATCACAAGCCCTTGAGGAGAGACGAGAAAATAACTGCACTACCTCAAGTTGTGTAAACGTCTGAACAGAAATTAGAAAATGAGGCTGGAAAAGTATTTTCTTTTTATGTTCACAGAATGAAGTCTTGCAAGCGTTCTTGCCTCGCATTTCAACAATGCTCTAATGAAATTAACAATAGCAGAGCAGCCTGAGAAAATGTATAGCCCCAATAAAGGAGACAAGCAATGCCCTGTGTGCAGTCATGAGGGCTGGCAGGGAGGGGCCCTGGAGAGAGACTCCAGATGCCAGCCTCTGCAAGTTTCACATAATTGCTTCTGAGTTTAGCTACATTTTACAAGAAAGGGCATATTGTGGCTTTCCTGAACAGGGAGATAAATGTTTAGGCACGGGTGTTTCTTATGTAAAATAAGCTTAATTTAATGTTATATCCACATGCGCAAAAATAGCCTGCTTCAAGATTAAATCAACGTGCGATTGGCTGTACTGAAAGATCATTTTCAACAGACGCTGGGCATTGGTAAAATAACATAAAAAAAACAGAGCCTAAGAGCTACCTTCTATTAAAGATTTAATAGTGGAGCAAATGTTCAAGGAGCTCGAGGTAAACGAGGACAGCACTGCAATAAAGCTAAAACAAATGTCAGCGACATGGGAGGAGGTGGGAGGAATGGAATGCTACAGTAAAACGCAGGCAGCTACCAGCCTAAAACGCTCACCATGAAAAGGCAGCAAAAAAGAAATAACAAAAGTAGTACGTCACAGCAATAGATAAAGAAACCAAAGTGGAATAATATAGTAGTTGTTCACTGCTCTGAAACAGAATAAGAAGGGAGAAAAAAGCAGAACTGACCACTAGTGAGCAACCAACAAATATAATTGCTTTAAGCCATACGAAGTATACTAAAAGTATACACAAGGTTGAATGCCTATGCTCAATCTAAAGAAGTTTGATCGCAGTCAAACGTATCAGCAAACTTGCAATTATTCATGTAACAGGGTCGATGGCCAAGTCAGTAACAAAACTGCCCCAAGGAGGGACAAACGTAAAGCATTTACCAATGATAACAAAGGATTTTTGAAAGACAAGCCCATGAATGAGTGATAGTGATTGGCATGTGGTGGGTGTGGTTAAAAGCCCACAGATAGATTATAACACGTCAGAGCGCTTTAGCGCTTGACCTGAAAAAGTTAGATCCAAAAACAACCTAACGTCAGTGAGCCAAGTATGCATTTGCCTTGGGAATTCCTCCCACTAGTGAATTTTAAAGAAAGCGGTCAACAAACAGAAGTTACCCCCAAATGAGATGTAAAAACCTGACACCAGTCCATGCAAAGTGGCGCAGTTTGCTGCATGCAGATCACTCACTGCTTAGAGTGCGTATCAGGGCGTTCTGATTTACGTATCAGGGAGGAGTGCTACAGGTTGCTAGCCCCATTCATGAAGCTCCAACCTAACTTTCGGGGTGCATTTAGTAGTGGCGTGGGATCACAAATGAGTTGTAAGCACCTGACTACGTTAGTCCTGAGATTACAAGCTAAATTGAACTATGTTGCGTGCCAGATTCGCACGTACTGTACTATGAATCTGTCAAGCATGTCTGTTAGGACTGCTCAAATATGGATTCATAACTTGCTACCTATACCCGGACTTATCACCTACTCAATGGAGCTTGCACTGCTTCCATTTTTCAGTGTCAGGTTTGAAAATAAAATGCCACATTCCTGTTGCCAATCATCACAATCTTTGCAGTTCAACAGGGAACGACAAGGAAACTACCTCTCTGCAGGGTTGACAGGATGATTGCTCATAATACCATTAACACAGAAGGCGCTGCAACTATTATATTTCACCTGACCAGCTATACTCAAACAGACCTGATGGCTTAAAAGCAGAGATCAGTCCCACATTGTAGGATAAAGAAGACATGGAAGCCTTCTGCTCTGACACAGAGTATGTGAGGCTGCATCTCAGAGCAGCGGTTTTGACAGTTTGGAGTTGCCAGGCACTGACAAGAAAATGTTGCCCTCATAATAATTGCACATGATTCCATACTTCTTAAAAGGTAGAAGTATAGTGGGAGGGGCAGCCAAAAGATAAACATGCACCTTTGTTTACAGCAACGGCTGTGCACCCTGGCACACAAGCTTAAAGACAGCCTTAAAGGAGTCAGGTAGAGAACTCATGTCACGTGACACTGACCTGCTGTCCCTGGGCACCACAGGGTCCTTCAGCCTACCACCTCCAAAAATTCCCACACCAGCTCGGCCGCTGACACTTACTCTGGGGGAAGGATGCAAGGGCGTGGCTAAAGCTACCAGGTTGGACCTCCAAAACAACCCCAATCCCCATAAAGGGAAGCTCAAAACAAACCGTGTATCTTATCAAAAGAAGTCAGTGCACGATTGACAGTCCACATCAAAAATTGCAAAAAGGCTAAACGAGCCAATTCAAAGCGCCACGGCCGCCATGAGAAAGCATGAAGAAGAGACACAAAAGGAAAATTAAAAAGTAAAACACTTGACATAAGTGAGCTGATTCAAAGCGACACAGCCACCATGAACGTGAGCGCAAAGGAGACACACAAAAGGAAAAATTAAAAGTAAAAAAGTTGACATAAGCAAGCCAATTCAAAGCACCATGGCCGCCATGAGCAAGAGTGCAAAGGAGACACACAAAAATAAAAAGAAGTTCACTTGCAGTCACACAGGGTCGGCCCCCAAGGCGGTAACAAAACCGTCCCATGAAAGGACAAATGTAAAGCATTTACCTATGATAACAAAGGATTTTTGAAAAGCAAGCCAAAGAACGAGTGAAAGTGATGGGTGTGAGGTGGGCGTGGTTAAAAGCCCACATAAATACCAACACAACAGAGAAGCAGCGCTTGTGCGCTGCTATGCTTGACCTAAAAATATAATTATATGCAGATGATATTCTCTTATAAAGTACTAAACCAGAGGAGTCGATCCCTACAGTGTTTGAAGTATTTGAGGAATATGAGTCCCACTTGTGCTATAGCATAAACTGGGTTAAGTCAGTCCTCTTTTCTGTGGGTGGACATCTTGATCCAGTTGACTTTCCTAGGAGACTGCGAGTAAGTTGGGAGGGCTTCCAATATTTGGGGATCTACATGACATTGGATCCAATACAAGACCACTAATGTGGGGACAATACTGACTGAGTTCTGTATACCGGTAGAGCGTTGCAGGGCACTGCCTTTAACAATCCTGGGAAGGGCAGCCATGTTTGAAATGGTTACCCTACTGAAATTTCTGTATGCCTTGCGGAATTCTTATTACTTGATCCCTGATGAAATATTAATCAAAATTGGCGAAGAGCTTAGGAGGCTGTTATGAGATAACACACATCCCAAATATCTCTATGGACAATACAGCACAATGTTTACAATGGAGGCCCTCCATGATGTTAGGGCCTATTACTGGGCCACCCACTTAGTAGCAGTCAATATTTGGGGTCATGTAGATGGCAATCACCCTACCTATGCACTGGAGAGAACATAGTTTCAGAGCAGAACTTTACATCACTATCTATACGGGGGAGGGTTATGAGAAGTTTCCTTCCAGCAACCCAAGTAACAACTGAGGCTTGGTCCAGGGCAATGAAGCACCTGGAATGGGCGCGGAGAATCATACATACTACCCCGCTGTGGGAGGGACGGACCCTATGGGAAATTGGAAGGCTGAAGTAGTTTAGTACCTGGGACCACATTGGTATTTCCACTGTAGACGACCTGCTCAAGGGGTTTGCCCTCATGCCCTTTTCATCCCTCCAATGGGAAAATCAACTCCAAGAAACACAACAGCACAAATACCTACAGTTACAACATGCCAGGGGAGGGTGAAAGGTATTGTGGCAGATCTCCCAGAATATGCACCCCTAGAAGGTAGACTCCTGTTAGGAGAGATAACAGAAAAGGTGGTTTCTTCCTTTATAAAACCATCAATAACACTATACCCAATACGCTCCAAAAATTGCACACCACATGGGGGAATGACTTGGGGAAATTGGAAGATTTGGAGGGAAGCAGCACTGATGCTCCCTAGAGATGTAGCTATTAAGTTCAGGGTGAGACTCATTCAGTTTAAAACCCCTCATTAGATTTATTATGACAGGACGCATCTAAACAGAATCGGGAGAGCGGTCTCAGCGGACTGTCTGAGGTGTGGGGCACCACGGGGAGAATATTTCCATACACTACAGTACTGTCCAGCCATTCACTACTTTTGGCACACAGTACTTCTAGAACTGAGTAAAGTAATAGGAGCAACCTGCCTGAAGATCCTAAATACACCCTCTGGGCATACCCACTGAGGTAGATCTACCCCAGATGAAACTACTATTCTGTAATTTGGGCCTGGTGGTGTCTAAGAGGGACCTGGCCAAATTCTGGGGTGCCTCAGAAGTACCGACCTTAGGGAAATGGAAAAGAGGGATGGATGTATGCATGGCGATGGAAAGGGTCACATATCAAAACAGGGGGTGCCCCCGCAAGTTTCACAAAATCTGGGTTGACTGGATTCGATATTATGATTTAGATGTGTATGACAATGCGACTGACATATAGTCACCTCGGCATTCCTGACTCATGTGTCGTGACTTACAGTGCTTGACTAATTGTTCTTATTATACTGTATATTAGTAAGATGCTGTCCTCTACTACTGCGGGGATACCTGATGTGCAATTGCCCTTCCGCATAATTTTTTGTATGTGTTAGTCACAAGTTGATGCTCTTTTTTTGTCATGACTGTCTAAAACCAAATCATTTTTTTTTTTTAAAGTAGTGATGCAATCACAACTTGATCAGCATTAGAACAGCAAGCAAACTGAAGCATTCAGTACTTGGTCCATGCTCAAGCCAAAAGAAGAGGAAGTGAAGCCAGAACCCGCTGGCCAATTAGAAGGCAGCAAATAAGAGTGACAAGGAAGCTAACGAATGTTAAGCAATGGGCGGACTGCAAGCCCTTTGTTGTATACAATATCTCTTGCAAGCAAGAGCACATGTGCTTTCGCAGGCAAGACCTAAAAACAACCTGCAAAAGTGAGATAAAGAGGCAGGGAGTGTCTGTTGGAAGCTTAAAGAGGCATAAAGAGAAATTAAGGTAATGCAGCCTTGGTACTAGGCAACTAGATCTTTGATTGCGCTGGTCAAGTGCTTCTGAGTGAAACTATGGGCCCTCACACTTATTCTTTTACAAATAAAGCACTGATGGGTACCAGTCCATTTCACTATTGTTGTCTGAGCTCCCCTGTCTTTGGAATCCCTTTTTCATGTCCCCATATGTACAAAACGTGATGGTTAAATTTGCTGTCAACTTCACTTTTTCTCCTCAAGTCAATGCAGTGGCAAAAGGAATGAACATACAACTCTCTCTTCCCAAAAATTCTTTCCTCTTCTCCACACTCCCCACAGAATCTAGCTGATAAGAGGCCTGGTCCTGCAATCAATTATCGTAATATCATCTGTTCTGGTCCCTGAAAAACCCATTTCCAAAGACCTCAAATAAATGAATTTGCTTAACCTCTGTAAACCGGACCAGGTCAAATCAGCCCTTAGATCACTATGTGGCTCCCACCAAATATCAGGATTAAACTGAAACTGTTGTGCATAGTCCGCAAAGTAAACTGTGGCAATAGCACCACTTACCTGCAGAAAATGGCACCTCTTAGGAACCAATTAGAGACCTTCACTCATTGTCAAATCAATGACAATCCTTCTAGTGAATGGAACAGGTAGGAAGATCTTTCAGTGTTGAAAGGCAGGGACTGTGCAATGTGGTCAAACCAACCTGGGATCTGAACCATGGTTTAGAAAACCTCTGGTAACACTAATCAGACTTGTCTTCAAGAGACCTTAATAATAAATAGGGGTTACAGTCGAAATAATTTCAGCCATTGTTATTTACCCCACACAATAGTACATTATTTCCCCCTCCCAACCATTAAGCTACATCTCTTTTTTATTTCAGCACTCTGGTGTATGCACAGGGAGCTAAAAACCTTAATAAGGAAATAATAAAGCAGCACCACTTGAACAATAACAGCAAATATATGTTTTAATCTTTAACAATGTGAGAATCTTAATTTAAAATGGCAAATAATGAAACTGCTGCTTCTGTAAAGGATGTCTGTTGTTTTTATTTTAATTTTTTTTCAGGCTTAATCATGAATGTCTCACAATCAGATTATTAAGGATTTACAACAACCAACTTTTTTAGTTGCAGTGGAGGCATTTCCAGTTTAAAGGCAGTCAGAACTACACAATATCCCAGAAATTATGACGAGAAGTGAATCATATCTCTTACTTCAACATATTGCACTAAATAAATGAATTATAAGCGGAGCATTGTAGGAGTTGCTTGAAGGAAAATGGCTGTCACAACCTCTTGTCACATGATCTGGCACTGCGGGCCAGGTCGCAGGGAGTCCATGGTGTTGTCAGCTGTTTTCCGTAGGAAGCTGAGGTCTAAATTCTCAATATTTGGGAGGGGCCCAAAGAAGGAGAGTGCTGGCTCCGGGGCCTCATCCGGCTTCACCAAGGCCATGACCTCTTTGGACAGCTTCACATTACTGCTGCAACGCACCTGTACATCTGCCTGGTTCTGGAAGTTGGGAACCAAAAGCAACAGGTTAAAGAAGATACACACAGGATATTGTGGGCTTGATGTGCAAGAGCTATTGAGGTTCTAGAAGGGGAGGGTTGAGATTTGGTGGACAGGTTGAAGGAAAATAGCTACAATTTCTCTTAACACTGTCCAATAAAACTATTCTACCAGACTTCTTTGTATGTCAGATAGCAAGCAGTGGTAAAATGTTGAAAAATGTTGGCACCTTAAAAGGAAACAATGTTACCCGATTACTCATCTAGGGTAGATTTGCACCCTCCATGGAAACTGGTTGAATTTCTTCCAGGCAATGCTAGGACAATCAAGTGGGATTCAAAGACTAGTACCTTGGGAATCTGGTATTTCTCCCTGAAGTGGTCTCTCATAACTGCTCTCTCTGCTTTCTTCTGGGCATAGAATGCATCTCGATTTCTTCTAATGAAAGAAAAATATCAAAAAAGAAAAAAACCTTTAAGGTTGAGAGATATTATCTAATACAATGTAGAAGGTACTAAAACATTTAAAGGGTAGTCGACCTCAAGGACCATGATAAAGTATTCAGTCATGTTAGGTCTGCCTGCCTCTGAAAGGTGCTACTTATCTTAATTCATTATCACAACCATGGTAGTAAATCCCATTATCATACTTCAGTACATTAACCCTCATGCCTAGCACTTAATTTGTGGAAGTGGTTTCCAGTGGTGGCAATCATTTTTGGGGACCAGGACTTCCTATTTTTACCATGAGTCTTTGACCCAGAGAATGAGAAGGAGATGTAGAAAAAGAAGAAACAGGATGAGAACGTTAGCAAAATGTGAACAAAGGGAGAAAGAAGAGATTTAAAAGAACTCATAAGCACTGAATAATGAGATTCCAATTTTTGTGGTGATAAATACTAAGCAGGTTAGGTATTCAAGAGCCCTACAGTCAGCAGCACCAACTTTGAGCTCCTGAGAAAACATTGGGGCTTTGGTACTTGTTTTTTCAAATTGAGTACAACTGGTGTCCCATCTGACCCCATCACCGTTGTTCATCAAGTCTCCTCATTTATACTCCCTTGCCTTTTGTATAGCTGGTGGTCAACTGGCTCACCCTTTAATCTACAACACTTAACAAATTTGACCTCCAACAACATGGGTTTTGCCTACTCTACTTGAGACGACTGCTCTGATACACCAATCCAGCCTCTCCACCTCAGCATACAATGAGGATCTCTCTTTTGTTATCCTCGTGACCTATCAGCAGCCTTAGTACGTTTATCATCCCTGTATGCTACCTATTCATTCTTTCTTGTCACTGTCAGTGCCATTAACTGGTTCTCTTCTCATCGCTAAGAAACATCCTTCTTAGGATCATAGTATTCTTTACACTTTGTGGCAATACCACTATTAGCGATCATCCCCTTAAGGAAAATTCCCTCAACCGCTCTATATCACCATATTATCTTCTTAAACTGTTTCTTAATTGCACTAACATTTTTTGTTCTTTCTTTATCTCTCAACTTCAACCTAAAAACTTTGGATGTCTCATGGCAATGTGCTATTAGATTACCCTTTGCCCCTCCATACTTAACTGCTCAAAATCTTTTAAAAACTTGATATTTTCGTCTGCTTCAACTGTTTTCCATATTTTTCCAATCAACTGTCAAGGAATGGATGCTGGTGGGAAGCTTTTTGAATCCTCGAGGGAAGAGCAACTCCTTCCACTAGCTAAGGTGCTAAACTGAACTTAATACTAGCCATGAAAGGTGTCAGGGACTCCTCGTGAGGGTACCAGATAAAAGAAAAAAAAGAAAAATGGTCTAAAAAGCTTCTTGGTTACTTTTAGCTTTTGATTATAGGTGAAGATTGATGTAGAGATGACTACCAAGGCACTAAGCTAACTCTGACGCCAAGAAAGAGCAAAGCAAGACAAATCTAGACAAAATCCACCAGACTTTCCAGCTACAAAGTTTCAAAAATCAGTAATACAAATAGTGGCAAATGGATGATGAATACAATGAATAAATAATGGTACAAATATGTTGTGGTGCATCCATGCCTTGAAGATACCATCTTATATACCATGTAAACTGGAAGTGATTCACAGGACACAGGCTTTTTCCATCACTGACTGAGAATTTTAGATAGGTTTTCCAGAACACATGACAATATTGGAAAGGGCACATTATAAATCATGTCCACGCCTTCTTTGTGAAAGTCATGACATCAGTTACACATAGGAAGGAGAAGCCCAAATTTGACATCTTTTTTTCCACATTCTACTCTGCTGCTGACCTTCTCATCTGCCATTCCATACTTCTTGCAGAACACACGACCGGAGGGTAGGAGCATGGAAACACAGTACAGACTGCACAGCGGGAGCACCTCAGTATGTGTTCAACTCCACATTGAGCCACATATTGCCCACCCATGCAAGGAGCACCCAGCTTTAATGCCTGTCCCTTCGGGTAAGCTCTTATCACTCTTGGCACTCTCAGTGTTGATGTAGCTTTCATTTAATCTTGACTAACAGCCTCTCACTTCACCAAGAACCTCAGTACATAAGGTTACTCTACAATGAGGATCCAAACGCCATAGCCATTAGCACCCAGTTCCCACTTCTGAACATATAGAAAAGGTACCTGAACTTCTCATTCATAATGTTAAGCCTGGTGGTAATAGTCCATTCAGGAGCAAGCTTGATGCCTGATGCAACACTCTTCAACTTTTGACAAGCTATCAACTTTGCAACTCACTCACATTTTAGCCTCTCGAGATTCATTTCGTACTATCAAGATAGCTGGCTATCATCAAAGGACAGTGCTCTATAAAAAACATTAATCATTGTCTCTGGGTCAACACATGGCACCTCACCCCCTATCTCACCTAAAACTCCCACTTTAGGTTCCAAACAACCATTGTGCTCAGTACTTTCTAGGATCGCTTCACCAACCTTCCCCACTGCATCCCATCCATGATCAGGCAAACTGACCTTCAGCACAGGTCCACCGTAATGCCCTCTCTAGCAGCCTTAGGGTTTTGTAAGGCCCTCCCTAGCACCTTAGGATTAACCTACCCTTCCCGTATTTATAACCAGCCTTGTGACTTGATTTTCAAGGATCTGTGCGGCTGAACACCCTACCATCTTTATTCCTATGATCACGGGCCAAATTTCGAAACCAAGAGTGATGCAAACCAACATAAAGTATTGATTTTGAATTTACTTTTTTGTCCTGTACGTAGCCCTAAAGTAATGCAAAGTAGTGCTATGCTCTGCTTTGTGCTACTCTGTGTAAAGAGGTGTATCAAGGGTACACATGGTTTTTGATGAAAAACCTATATTAACTAACATTTGTAGAAAGGTTTGTGCCAGAAATTTACACCTCTATGATGCAGATTCAAAGTAGAAATATAAATATTTTCTCAAAACTTTTCCAACTTTGCAGGTGTGCTGCATTGCACAGTACACATACTAAGTGGGAACAGTTTTTTACATTCCTCTAAGCATAGTATTTTGAACTGGAAGGGTACCATCTCAATATAAAACCTATGCAGACTGATGCACATGTTTTGAACTATGATGCAAGGGTTTGTGTGTGCCGATAGTCAACCAGAAAGTGAGAAAGAACTAGGGAAGCGAGCAGCAGCACCATATCTTTGTAGAGATGGCACCTCCCTGCCTTCTCCCTTTCAACTAATGCAATGCAGTGTAGCAACTTTGCACTAAAAAATAGTTACTTTACCCCAAAATGTCTATGTACATACTTTTGTGTAAAAAAATGCTTTTTTGAATGAATAAATATGAATGTATATAGTTAAAAGGGTAAAAATCACATTAATGATAACAATGACACTAGAAAATCAGTCTCTGATTCAATTACTCTGCTATGATTCCTAGTTAATTCTAAGTGGAATGGATGATGCATTGTGCACTGACCATAGAGGCCACCAAGAGGATTTTAGGAGGATGACAGTGTCCTGGGTATGGGAGCACAATATCGGACTACCTTACTTTTCTTCGTCCAGCCTCTCCTGGTACTGCTCCTCTGAGCTCCACTTCCTCCTCATCATTGCAACCAGACCCTCCTCCTCCTTCTCATAGGTTTTAGGTGGATCCTTCTTGAACTTGGTGGGGACACAGCAAGTGAGCTGCTTCACCTGTGCCCCCAAGAGTGACTTCATCATCCAACCCATGGGCAGGGCAGAAAAACACAAGAGAATGAAGAGAAAGACCTAAATGAGGAGAGAGATGTTCAAATGGGTTAGAGATCAAACAAATTGCTAGCTTGACCAATGCTGATGTGCATCACTTAGATTCCACCAAGTAACAGACAGGGGAATCTGGTTGTCTCAATTTCAATGGCCGCACAATGATAAATTTAATTCCCCGGGGTCAAAATGATCACAAGGGCATATGTTGTCCCAAAAAATAGCATAAAACACCAGACCAGCATTTTATGTAATAACACCTATTATTTGAGCATTTAGGCTAATTTACCCAGAGGAAATTATGCAGGTTTCCCACAAGTTTAGTCAAAATTATTTTCCAGATATTTTGTTCACTTATGCCAACAATTTACAGGGTAAAATACGAAAAAGTGAAAGATGGAATGGCTGAATTCATCTCCACCACTAGTAATTATTGGGGCCATACCCCAGTCCATCTTTTTTTTTTGCACACCATGCCACCTCAGATTAGATCCAGCCATATGACAATCAGCATTATTCCTGCTACAATAGGGACAGTCCAGGCCGAATGACCAACCTGGGTCCTTTCTGAACTGGAACATTCGGAATCCAAAACTGGTTTTGGCCTATTAGGGCCTATTTGGAGCTTGTCAGTCGGGTGCTACTTAATTCCAGTGAGCAGGGTAGCCACGTTTGAGCATTCCCATGCCATTTAGGAGATTACCATGAAGAATACGACAAAGAGATAGATGAAATGCTAAAATTAATCCCGGTCACTGTTAGTTACTCTGGCTGTATTCCAGTCCATGTTTTTGTTTTGCCAACCCTCCCACCTCAGATTATTAGACCAAGCCATTTGCATTTCAGCCTTGGCCCTCCTTAAATAGAAACAGAACAGCACATGCAGCCCTTATGAACCTGAACACAAGCACATATGCTAGATCTGGAATTTGAGTAGTAAATTGCCCAATTGTAAAATATGTGGCAACTGATTTTGGTTCCATTTAGGAATTAAACACATGCTAAATGTTAGGAGTTTGATATTTATGTAAGGTCGAAATCTTAGTACATTATAGATTACAATCTATCCATATGAAAAGGGTATTTGTAAACTTTTTTTTTCACATGAACCAAATACACAAGCCCCTGGTATTCTTTCTCAGCTGTTCTTCCATGTATTCACTCTCGAAGGCAAACTCAAAACCTCGAAACGCAATAAAGATTAAAAAAACACTACTGGAAAGGGACACTGCACGCCATACTATCTCAAGTAAATCAGCCTCCAAATGTATTTTTCTAAATGATTTGCCATCTGTGGTACATTTTCTGACCGTGTAATAGACAAACAATACCAGAAGACCGCAGTAGATTTTCAAAATAAATACTGATATAACGTGGGGAAGTGGTTAATTACTGTATGAATACTTGGCTCTAAGCCTTTAATTGCAGTCCACTTTTGGCAGAGTTACTCTGATGTTATGAGAAGCATAACTATCCTATTGTAATAATGTATTACAGTTGAGTTGTGCTCACAAGGATTTTTGCCAGTCCCCGTACACATTGTGGAAGCACTCCACTGGGCAACATTTCAACTGCCTTGGGAAAAACAAACGCGATAGCAAGTTTTTCCGATCTTTTTTTACGTGCATGGTAGCTTGAATGTTTTATGTGTATATTTTATGCTGGCTTTTTTTTTTTTACACCAAAGCTGGAGTCTGTTTGCATCTAATTGCACATTGTGAACAGCTGCCAATTTTGAAGGTGACATGAAACTTCTTGAAATATGTTTGTGCAGCAAACTGCAAGCAACATATTGGTGTAATCACATTCACAGTAGATATTCAGTGTTTACTCAATGAGTCTACAACCATTGAATCTCCTCCCTAAGAAGGAGCAGGAGGACATGAATTTAAGGAGAGTGTGGGGAGGATGATGCGTGATCATGTATTATAAGGAATAAATTATCCCCAAAGTACCCTACAGTGATATTGCTCCGTAGTTCTGGGATCATTTGATAAGCTCTGTTTGCATTCTCATTCCTCTATATCAGGCTGTGGGGGGGCCAAGTGTTGCCAGGGGGCGCCAGGCTCTGGCCAAAAGAAGCATTATGCTAATAAAAGGGCTTTGTTTATGGTGAAAAAATTAGCAGCAGTAAACCGCCCAGTAATGGGTCATCACTGACATGTTTTGTCATTTATATCCAAGCTGGGAGTGTGTGCGTCAAAATGGAAGGGATTCCAAATACTCTTCAAAACCCCCACCCCTCCTCACTTCTAATATTACACTGTGGATAATTTTAAATGTTAGTAAGCCCTGCCTGACCAGAAAAGATGTTTGGCATCATGTATTTGATTGCATTTTTTAAAATAGTAACAGAACTTAACTGCAATATAGACATATTTAAACATTGTCAATTTAATAGAATAATTGTGTTAAATATTCGGGGGGGCAATGATTTTTTTTACTTGGATTACAATTTGAGTTAAAGGTGTCACAGGTAGAACCTGATATCTTGCTGCAAACTATCCATCAGAGCAAACAGCCACTCATCACACCATTTCACAAGTTGCTCAGAAGTGAACTGAGATTTGTAAGTAGGTACATTAACCACCAGAGTTATCATGCAACTGTTATACCCTGAAACCTGCGAGGTACCCAGAGAACTCTGAAGCAGGTGCCTTGATACTGTGAGTAATCCTAAAATAATGTCTTCTTGTGACTAAATAATTAAGATTTCCTGTTTGTCACACTGTCACTTTTGGCAATGTTTTGGGGAGAGAGTAGAAAATATGACATTAGCTGATGCTGATCAGCTGTCCTCCTACTTAAACTGCTCTTCCTGGTAAAAATTCTCATAATTTTGAACCCACTTTCTGTCGCTACTCCTTGACCCATGATAGATTGGATCCTGCAACATATGTTTCTATTTGTAGAACTGCTTGCAAGACTCATTCTGGCTCAGAGGCACTTAGAGAACTTACAGCGTCATACATGTGATGCATGTATTTCAAGCCTTGTGCTGGATGTACGTTGCATGCTTAGCCTCGAATAAAAAATAACTGCATCAAGGAAGAATTTGACGTAGCGTATGAAGATACTATGATTTTAATAACCGGCTGAGCTTTTTTCGGACCTCGTGGCCACTGTCCACACTAGACAAAGAAGAACAGATCACTGATACCAGAGACAGTCAGAGGTATTTGGTTGTGTCAATAGTTGGGATCCTCAGATCCAAGGCATTAGCAAATAACCCAACATGAGTTGAGGACATTTGGACAGAAACAACACTGGAGACTATCTGGGCACCAAAGCTGGTCCAAAAGGACTTTGGTGCCCCCTCAATTTTGACATGTTTTTGGCTCTTTCCTGTCAAAGACACTTGTTTCACCTACATAAGTGAGGTATCATTTTATTGTGCTGGTGCGCTGATCCCACACAGAAATGTGGGGAATATCTGATTTGTTTAGCTAAATTTGAGGTTTGCTGAGGATTCTGGGGAAGAAAACACTGAGGGATCCACACAAGCCACACCTCCCTGTACTCCCTCGGGTGTCTAGTTTTCAGAAATGTCTGGGTTTGGTAGGTTTCCCTAGATGGCTGTTGAGCCCAGGACCAAAAACGCAGGTGCCAACCACCACAAAAACATGTAGTTTTGTAATTGATCATTTTGATGTGTCCACGTAATTGTCACGGTGTAGGTACTCCTCAGACTCGGTGTGATGCAAACAAGGTCCACCTCCTGACACCACCAAGTCACTGATAAAAAAACCACAGTGCATTGGAGTAATCAAGCGAGGGAAGGAAGGGGAAGGATCAGCAGGGACGGGATAACTGTAAAGAAAAATACACAGTGTTAATTATCACATTGTCTGTCTATTCTCATAAGGTCTCACTAAAACCAAAACGACCTGGACTGCCCATAACTCATCAGGGCAGGACTAGTCCAAAGCCTGACTATGTTCCATCAGCATCACCAATGGATGCCCCAAGCCACCTACGGCCACTAATAATCACCTAAGGGTCTCACCGCCCTTCCTCCTAAACAATACTACAGAACGTATAACGAAACGAACATGAGGAGAAAGAATAAGGTGAAGAATTCTATTTTGTACTTCTTCCTATGATTCAGTTAACCCACTAAGCCTTTCGTTAATGTCACGTATATTTGAAGAAGTACTTCGTTCATATCTCATTGAATGTTGACAAGAATTATTTGTCCCGGCTGTTTGGAATCCTGCAAACAGTAAATCTCATTCTGAATCGCCGCCACCAAAAAGCCAAAAGATTATGTCTCATAAGATCGCCGTTCCTTTATTATGGTACTTCAAAAGTAAAGTGCTCCAATTTATGACAGTCACCCCCAACCTGGCCGTAAGGAATGCAGAAATAAAGAAAGGCGATAGCCTCCGGCAAGTAGCAAGCTTGCCGCTTACCACCTTCTTAGTACTCGGAATTCGAAAGGAGGAGCAGCTCGGAACTCCTTCTACCGGTAAAAGGTCAGTTTCCAGGAGGGGGCCATTCTGAATCTCAT
Source organism: Pleurodeles waltl (assembly GCF_031143425.1). NCBI lineage: Eukaryota > Metazoa > Chordata > Amphibia > Caudata > Salamandridae > Pleurodeles > Pleurodeles waltl. The sequence continues at coordinate 663,353,494 of NC_090451.1, forward strand.
TCCTCTTTTCGGGCCGCCGATGAATTCCCCCCTGGGGAACGCCGTCCGCTCCTACTTCGTTGAGGCTCCGACCTGCCTCATTAGCACCAATAACGCACACCCTTTCCAGGGTGCGCCGACTTTTACGCGATCACTACCGCGCTGGGCTTCATGGGAAGTGTAGTCCTTAATGACTACAACCTCCCGATCGGCCCTGTAGGCGCCGGCTAGCACCTGACAGTACGCCCACCTCCAAAGCGCCTCCTAGGGCCAGGTTTAGTGGGATGACAAGCATGAAACCGTTGCACCGCCCTAGGGGCATGAACATTGCCTTCCGGCTCCCATGAATCCTCCTCGGCCTCATACCCTTTCCACGACACCAAGTACCATAACTTACCCCCCCGTAGTTTGGAATCCAACACTTTGCGCACCTCATACTCCAGCTGTCCGTCTCTAACCACCGGAGGCACCGCCCGCCGGGTCGCGGACAGAGCTGGCTTCAAAAGGCTGCAATGAAACACCGGATGGATTCTTAAGGAAGCAGGTAAGTTGAGACGGTAAGCCACAGGGTTTATCTTGCGTACCACCTCATAAGGACCAATGTAACGAGGATGAAAGATGCTACGCATCTTAAAACGTATATACTTGGTGGAAAGCCACACTCGGTCCCCTGGCTGGTACACCGGCCCCTCACGCCGATGTACATCACCCCATTTCTTATACTGTTCCTTGGCCTTATCCAAATTAAATCGTATTTTCTTTTGCATGGATTGTAGGTTCTTAACCATAGCATGGACAGTAGGTTGATCCGTGACTTCCCGAGGTATGATTATGGGTAACATCTCCGCGTGGAACCCTGTGTTAGCACGAAAAGGAGACTCCTTTATCGAGCTATGCCAAGCATTGTTGTACGATAGTTCGGCCAGCCATAGCAATGACACCCACGATTCCTGCGCGTCTTTTGCATAGCACCTCAGATATTTCTTCAGGGTTTGGTTGAGACGCTCCGTCTGGCCATCGGTTTGTGGGTGAAAACTGGTGGATAGGGCGGATTCAATGCGCAGAACCTTGCACCACATGCGCCAAAACCTAGCAACGAACTGTGGGCCTCTGTCTGAAATAATGGTTCTTGGTAAACCATGTAACCGCACCACTTGAGACAGAATTAGATGGGCGGTCTGACTTGCTGTAGGTAGGTTTCTACAAGGGAGAAAGTGACCCATCTTGGTAAGACTATCAATTACCACCATGATAGCATTGTACCCCTGATCCATTGGCAATCCTACCACAAAATCCACGCTGATGGTTTGCCATGGTTTTTCCGGAGTGGGCAAAGGCATCAGCTTGCCCTGGCTCTTCGCGTTTTCTCCCTTGGATCGAGCACATATCTCACACCGAGCTACCCATGTCGCAACGTCCTTAGCCCAACCTTTCCACCTGAAATGTCGTTGCACTATTTGCGCAGTTTTGGTGTACCCCGGATGACCAGCTGTTACCGCATCATGACACCAATTGAAGGCTTGCATTCGAAGTTCAGGTGTTGGTAAATACAAACGATTACCTTGCAACGGTATTCCGTGCTTAAGGGTACGGTCCTGACTTACTTCGGCCCACTCCTTCCACTGAGCAGCAGACTTATGCTTAGAGACCTTTTCTAGGAAGTGAGATATATGAAGGGCACAAAGCACTTTTTCCGGTTGGATGATTGCTTCATCAGGTCTTGAAGTGACGTTCCTCGCGTCCCTTTGTCTAGACAGTGAATCTGCCTTGCGATTGTCGACCCCAGGACGGAAGGTTACTACAAACTCATATTCTGAAAAGAACAGCATCCACCTCATTTGCCGCTGGGTAAGCTGTCTAGCCTCCTTCATATACTGCAGGTTTCGGTGATCAGTATATACCGTGACCGGGTGTTGGGCCCCCCAGAGATGGTGTCTCCATTCCTGAAATGCCTTCTTGATGGCTAGTAGTTCTTTTTCTGCCACCGTATAATTGAGTTCCGCAGCAGATAGCTTCTTAGATAAAAACGCCACCGGATGAAGCTGTCCTGAGGTCTTGTTTCTTTGGGATAACACAGCCCCAACGGCTATATCCGAGGCATCTGCTTCGACTATAAAAGGTACTTCTGGCTGTGGATGCTGGAGTATAGGCGCTGAGCAGAAGGCCTGTTTTAAGAAGCAGAAGGCCTCCTCTGCCTCTTCTGACCAAACAAAAGACACTCCCTTTCTTAGCAACCTTGTTATAGGTGACACAATGTGGGAAAAATGACAGATGAATCTTCTATAGTAATTAGAAAACCCCAGGAAGCATTGCACGTCTCTCACACTAGTGGGCACTGGCCACTCTTGAACCGCCTGTATTTTTCTTGTCGACATGCAGAACCCTTCCGGGCTTAAATCCACCCCCAAGAACTCAACCTTCTGTACATGGAACTCGCATTTGCTCAGTTTGCAATAAAGATGGTGCTGTTGCAATGCTTGGAGTACTAGGGAAACATGTTCCATGTGCCGCTCTAAGGAGGTAGAATACACCAATATGTCATCTATATAAACGATCACAAAGTGGTCTACGTATTCTTTGAGAACATCGTTCAAAAAGTATTGGAAAGCCGCCGGGGCGTTACACAACCCGAACGGCATTACCAAGTATTCAAACAGGCCATAACGGGTCTTAAACGCCGTCTTCCATTCATCCCCTTCACGGATTCTGACCAGATGGTAAGCCCCCTTCAGATCTAACCTTGTATAGATAGTTGCCTCTTTCACCTGTTCCAATAACACAGGAATGAGGGGAAGAGGGTATCTATTCCTTATCGTGTTCTTGTTCAGCATTCTATAATCGATGCAGGTTCTCAACTCTTTATTCGCTTTAGCTATGAAAAAGAGTGGAGAAGCTGCCGGAGAACAAGATGGTCTAATGAACCCGATTTCCAGGAAACGGTCCAGATATCTTCGCAAATGTTTGGTTTCTGGGTCTGATAGAGCATATACCCTACAAGAAGGAAGGAGTGCTCCCGGAATCAAATCTATCTTGCAATCGTATATACGATGGGGTGGCAATGTCTCCGCCTGACCTTCGTCGAACAAATCCTTGAACTTGGCGTAAACAGAGGGCAATATCACCGCTTTCTCCACCACTGTGGCCAACTGTAACCCTTGAGCCAACGCTAACGCGGGGGGGTTATCATATAAGGAACCGACTTTCTCACTCCTCACGGACTGAAAACTAACCGTCTTGGCTTGCCAATCGATAACAGGATTGCTCTTTCTTAGCCAGGGCATTCCCAAAATTATTTCATACTGAGGAGCCTCTATTATATCTAGCCTGATTATTTCTCTGCGTGCCGGAGATACTCCACTGAAAACCAACCCCACATCCTCAGTTTGTTCAGTAAGGGGTCCAGACTTCAGTGGTGTACCGTCAACTGCCAACACAATTTCGGGGTTCTTTCTTGGAATTCTCAGAAGTCCCAGTTTCTTAACCACCCCTTCATCTATGAAATTTCCCGTGGCTCCTGAGTCTATCATTGCCCATACAGGATGGTTTCGATCTTGGGACACCAGCTCTACGGATAACAACAGGTGTGACGCCTTTTCTTCTGGTGGCAAGAGGGTTAAAGAAGTCAACCGGAACCCTGATAGGGGTTCTATAAAGGGCAAATCCTCTTTCTCTGATATCTTCCCTGACGTCACCGCGGCCTTTTGAGTGGGGGAGTAGGAGAACCTTTTTCTTGGTTTTTGGGGACATTCTCTCACATAATGACCCTTCCTGCCGCAATACATGCACAACCCCTGTACCCTCCTACTCTCTTTTTCGGCCTTTGACAGAGGTGCCCTAACGGCTCCCACTTCCATAGGTTCCCCGCATAAATCAGGGGAATTAGGAACTGGTCGCCCCTCTCTTTCTGGAATGACCGGCCGCCTATCACCCGCTCTACGCTCTCCCCTTCTCTCTGCTAGTCGATGATTCAATCTCAAGGTAAGATTCACAAGTTCAGTACACGTGGAAGGCTGTGGATCTATTTGGGCTAGGATATCCTTCATGTCGTCTCTTAATCCTTGATAATAGAGAGACATTCTCTTCTCCTCTGGCCACTCTGATTCCGCTACCAGTCTATTGAAGGTGGTAAGATACGTAACTAGGTCAGACCTCCCCTGTCTCAGTTCCAGCAGTTCTCTATCAGCACTAAAGGTGGTTGTTCTGTGATCAAACACCTTCTCAAAGGCCGACCGAAAGGCATTCCAATCCGATAATAATGGGTCATCGTTTCTAACTAACGGCACTGCCCAGTTGGCTGCATCTCCCGAGAGATAAGAAATAGCGAACATTACCCTGGAAAGGTTAGAGGGAAAAGACGCCGGTCTACATGAGAATTGGAGAGACAACTGCGTTAAAAAGGCCTGAACTTTCCTGGGGTCCCCTGAAAACCGTTCCGGACTGGCCAAAGGAATTGGAGGGGAGACGTTCACGGTTATCTGCGGTGTAGATGCTGAGGCATCGAAGGGATTCCTAGTAAGCCTTTCTACCTTGTCCCTTAGTGCCGCTGCCTCCACCCTAGAATCTGCCAACTCTTGCTGCACTAACACTAACGCCTGTAAGACATCATCCATAGATGCCATCTTTGCATTACACCGAGCAGGAGGAGTATTATTCGTGGGTGCGTTATTCTGTCACGGTGTAGGTACTCCTCAGACTCGGTGTGATGCAAACAAGGTCCACCTCCTGACACCACCAAGTCACTGATAAAAAAACCACAGTGCATTGGAGTAATCAAGCGAGGGAAGGAAGGGGAAGGATCAGCAGGGACGGGATAACTGTAAAGAAAAATACACAGTGTTAATTATCACATTGTCTGTCTATTCTCATAAGGTCTCACTAAAACCAAAACGACCTGGACTGCCCATAACTCATCAGGGCAGGACTAGTCCAAAGCCTGACTATGTTCCATCAGCATCACCAATGGATGCCCCAAGCCACCTACGGCCACTAATAATCACCTAAGGGTCTCACCGCCCTTCCTCCTAAACAATACTACAGAACGTATAACGAAACGAACATGAGGAGAAAGAATAAGGTGAAGAATTCTATTTTGTACTTCTTCCTATGATTCAGTTAACCCACTAAGCCTTTCGTTAATGTCACGTATATTTGAAGAAGTACTTCGTTCATATCTCATTGAATGTTGACAAGAATTATTTGTCCCGGCTGTTTGGAATCCTGCAAACAGTAAATCTCATTCTGAATCGCCGCCACCAAAAAGCCAAAAGATTATGTCTCATAAGATCGCCGTTCCTTTATTATGGTACTTCAAAAGTAAAGTGCTCCAATTTATGACAGTCACCCCCAACCTGGCCGTAAGGAATGCAGAAATAAAGAAAGGCGATAGCCTCCGGCAAGTAGCAAGCTTGCCGCTTACCACCTTCTTAGTACTCGGAATTCGAAAGGAGGAGCAGCTCGGAACTCCTTCTACCGGTAAAAGGTCAGTTTCCAGGAGGGGGCCATTCTGAATCTCATTCCTCTTTTCGGGCCGCCGATGAATTCCCCCCTGGGGAACGCCGTCCGCTCCTACTTCGTTGAGGCTCCGACCTGCCTCATTAGCACCAATAACGCACACCCTTTCCAGGGTGCGCCGACTTTTACGCGATCACTACCGCGCTGGGCTTCATGGGAAGTGTAGTCCTTAATGACTACAACCTCCCGATCGGCCCTGTAGGCGCCGGCTAGCACCTGACAGTAATGTTTTGGGGCTTTTCCTGTCTAGGGCACTAGGCCTACTCACACAAGTGAGGTACCATTTTTATCAGGTGATGTGGGGGATGCTCGGTAGAAAGACGTTTGTGGCTCCCCTCACATTCCAGAACTTTGCAGCACCGAAATGTGAGGAAAAAGTGTTTTTTTCCCAAATTTTGAGGTTGGCTAAGGATTCTGGGTAACAGAAACTGGTAAGAGCGCCACAAATTACCCCATCCTGGGTTTCCCTAGGTGTCTAGTTTTCAGAAATGTCCAGGTTTGCTAGGTTTTCCTAGGTGTCGGATGAGCTAAGTGCCAAAATCCACAGCTAGGCACTTTCCAAAAAACATGTCACTTTTCAATGTTAAAATTTGATGTGTCCGTGTTACGTTTTCGGGCATTTCCTGTGGCGGGCACTAGGCCTACCAACACAAGTGAGGTACCATTTTTATCAGGAGACTTGGAGAATGCTGGGTGGAAGAAAATGTGTGGCTCTTATCAGATTCCAGACCTTTCTATCACCAAAATGTGAGGAAAAAAGTTGGGGTTTTTGCCAAATTTTGAGGTTTTCAAAGGATACTGGGTAACAGAACCTGGTGAGAGCGCCACAAGTTACCCCATCCTGGGTTACCCTAGGTGTGTAGTTTCCATAAATGCACAGATTTGGTAAGTTTTCCTTGGTGCCAGCTGAGCTACAGACCAAAATCCACAGCTAGGCACTTTCCAAAAAACATGTCAGTTTTCACTGCAAAAATGTGATGTGTCCATGTTGAGTTTTGGAGCATTTCCTGTTGCGGGCACTAGGCCTGCCAAAACAAGTGAGGTACAATTTTTATCAGGGGGCCTGGGGGAATGCTGGGTAGAAGGAAATGTGTGGCTCCCCTCAGATTCCAGACCTTTCTATCACCGAAATGTGAGGAAAATGTGTTTTTGCCAAATTTTGAGGTTTGCAAAGGATTCTGTGTAACAGAACCTGGTGAGAGCGCCACAAGTTACCCCATCGTGGGTTCCTCTAGGTCTCTAGTTCTCAAAAATGCACAGGTTTGATAGGTTTTTCAAGGTGCCGGCTGAGCTAGAGACCAAAATCCACAGCTAGGCACTTTCCAAAAAACAGGTCAGATTTCTATGGGAAAATGTGATGTGTCCATGTTGTGTTTTGGGTCATTTCCTATCGTGGGCACTAGGCCTATCCACAGAAGTCACACACTATTTCTATCAGGAGACTTGGGGGAATGCTGGGAGGAAGGATGTTTGTGGCTTCTCTCAGATTCCAGAACTTTGCAGCACTGAAATGTGAGGGGAAAGTATTTTGGTTTTTTTTGCCAAATTTTGAGGTTTGCAAAGGATTCTGGGTAACAGAACCTAGTGAGAGCCCCACAAGTCACCCCATCCTTGATTCCCCTATGTGTCTAGTTTTCAAAAATGCACAGGTTTGGTGGGTTTCTCTAGGTGCCAGCTGAGCTACAGGCCAAAATCCACAGCTAGGCACTTTTCAAAAAACATGTCAGATTTCAATGTAAAAAGGTGATGTGGCCATGTTTAATTTCCTGTCACGGGCACAAGGCCTACTAACATCAATGAGGTAACATTTTTATTGGGAGACTTGGAGGAATACAGAACAGAAGAATGAGTGTCATTGCCTCTTGTCTTTCTCTACATTTTTCCTTCCAAATGTAAGACAGTGTGTAAAAAAGAAGTCTATTTGAGAAATGCCCTGTAATTCACATGCCGGGGACCCTGGAATTCAGAGATCTGCAAATAGCCACTGCTTCTCAACACCTTATCTTTTGCCTATTTTGGAAATACAAAGGTTTCCTTGATACCTATTTTTCACTCTTTATATTTCACCAAATGAATTGCTGCATACCCGTTATACAATGAAAACCCATTGCAAGGTGCAGCTCATTTATTGGCTCTAGGTACCTAGGGTTCTTGATGAACCTACAAGCCCTATATATCCCCGCAACTAGAAGAGTCCAGCAGACGTAATGGTATATTGCTTTAAAAAATCTGCCATAGCTGGAATAAGTTATAGAAGAAAACGTGGACAGAAATGGCTTTTTTTTCACCTCGATTTAAATATTTTTTATATTAGCTGTTACTTTCTGTAGGAAAACCTTGAAGGATTTACACAAATGACTCCCTTGCTGAACTCAGAATTGTGTCTACTTTTCAGAAATGTTTAACTGTCTGGGATCCAGCAGTTGTTTCACACCCAGTTCTGTCACTAACTGGAGGAGGCTGAAAGCACAAAAATAGTAAAAATGGGTATGTCCCATTAAGATGCCAAAATTGAGTTGAAAAATGTGGTTTTCTGATTCAAGTCTGCCTGTCCCTGAAAGCTGGGAAGACAGTGATTTTAGCACCGCAAGCCCTTTATTGATTCCATTTTCAGGGGGCAAAAAACATGATTTCTTCTTTGGCCCTTTCTTCCCATTTTTTTTTCAAACAAAACAACGATTTTTTAGCTGTATCTTGGCTAATTTCTTAGTCTCCTGGGTATCTCTAGAATCCCTAGAATGTTGCAAAAAAGGACGCAAATTTGGCGTGGGTAGCTTATGCGGACAATAAGTTATGAGGGCCTAAGACCGAACTACCCCTAAAAAGCCACAACTAGTCTCGCCACCTTAGGGGAAAAGGCCTGGCAGCGAAGGGATTAAACTGAGGAAGGCCACATAAATCTTGGCCATGAATACATTCGCCAAAGAAAACTGTAATTTAATTCTTGTCAGGGCGAGGCTGCTGATCCGGATGCGGCCACTAGAGGGCGGCAGTGGATCTGCGTTGCAGCTCTGTGAGGCGGCAGGGGAGCTCGAGAATGACCCAGGCAGAGTTGCGAAGTAACATTAGTAATCTCTCGCTACTATTTTTCTCCTCTAGGTTGCCCGGAGTATGGCTGCGCCGTGACGGGGGGCAGCCCCTCAAAGGGATGTGGTCCGAGCTGGGACCTCTCCTGAGTATTAGTCGATAATTGTAAAAAAAAAAAAAAAAAAACGCGTCGAGGCGCGTGCCTCGTTCTTCGGCCGCCTAAACTTGTATGTTTTCGTTTCCCTCGGTCTATTTTTTAATCCTCATTCTTCCCCTTTGTCCCCATTTCCTGTCGTTATCTTCCTCATTTGTTTCCCTTTTCTGCCTTTCTCATTTTTGCTCTGTTCAAAATCTGAAGGAAAAAAATGAGTCCCGGTGCCTAAAAAATGTGTGCCTATGTCCTCAACCACTCACAAACTTTAATCACTGGCCCCAGGCCTGTTTCTTTCACTACACCCCACTACACTAAACGTCTGCCACCATGTACCACACCGCGAAAATGGTGGCCAACCCCTCGAAATGGCCGGTTATAAATCCCTTGGGCTACATCGGATGTAGCCCAAAAGTAGCCTTGATAGCTAGGCTGCGCTACCGCCCCCCGGGGGACAGAACGCCTGTCTATTGGCTGTCCCCCCAAAGCCACACTTTAGATTGACACATAGAAGTGCAGGTATCTATAGGGTGAAGTAAGGGTGCCATGATCCCTCATGCAAGCAAAGATAATGCCTTAGTTCCCTTGTTTGGTAGTAAAGAGCACAGCTATAAAGTGGCACTGGGTCCACCTCTCTGTGCCCCAGTGCCACTACAACCTCTGTGCTATTCACAGATACACTCCTGGGTACTTACCGTCTCGCAGTGCCTGTTTGCTCTGCAGCAGTCTCAGTACTCTCCCATTCCACTCACAGAAGACCCTCTGAGGAGGGCTGGTCATCTCTCTTAAAAATTAAAATAGCACAGGTACTTAATGCATGTCAGTGCCTGCCCATTTAAAGCAGTGGATTACAGTAGTATACCTAACAGTGCCTGTCCTTTCAAAGAACTGCATGAGACTGCACATCCTGCCTCTTCTCTCTCGTGCAGGCCCCTGTTCACCCTTCTCCTTCATTTCGCGTTTTTCTATCTTTCACTTACACATTCCTTTTCTGCCTTTATTTCTCGCTCAGGGTCACAATGCAATGTTGAAAAGTATGTGGTAGACTCCAAAAATATGTGCTGTGCAGTCTTCAGAACAGTAGACCACCTAGCTAGCATTTTAACGACATAGACAGCACTCTTATTTGAAGTCTAGTAAAAATAATTGGAAAGGAAGCAAAGTTTTATATTTATACCTTTTAAAACATAAGCTTAACACATCAAATACAGCTTTAAAAATATTTTACATCTGTAAAAATATTTGTAAATGATTATTAAATCAAGCGTGACAAAATTACCACTCTAAAATAAAGCAGACGTTTTTAGGTAACATCCTATTCTAATTTAATTTAGAGTTTGAAAAAAAATAGTCGGAGTTTGCCTCTGAGAAAGGTGGCAATCCCAGGAGGAGATAGTAACCTGTATATATTGCTTCTTCTTGCCGCATACTTTAGTCAACCGTCCTGGACAATATGGTCCTCCGCTGCCACATAATTCCAGGGGCCCTGTTTTACCCCTCCTGGCACTATAAAAGCACATACAATCATGTGGCTTTTTGCTAATTGTGGAAATCTTTTAGGTGCACAAAGAAATTGCTTTGTGCTATGTTGCTGATATTAGTTTACCACATACCTCCACTTTGTATAGGCTCAACGTACCATCTTCAATAGGGATTTGCACACAGTAGTTTTTATTTTATTTTCAGTGATTGTTGAAGTTGTCCCCAGTGTTCTAAATTTTTTGAGTACTGATTTGCTTGGGTTTACTGCTCATCCATTCAAAGCCAACATCAGGTGTTGACTGGTAATTCTTACCTATATGATGTGTGCTCAGGAGGTTAAATTTGAGTCCCAGTGAATTCAGAGGGATCAGAAGGCGTGTCTTTTGGTTTCTTGCATGATGTAAAATAATGGTGCATTGCCTGTCACATGTGATTGTGATATAATGGTTGGAAGTCTAGGGGGGCTTATGGTAGGTATGGTCAGTGATCTGGAGTATGCATTGACCATGTCGATGGAACACATCCCTATGTTGCAATGTGAAATAACGCCAGACTGGTATTCTTGGAGTAGTGTGTTCTAAGTTTCTCCTGGATCATGAAGCGAAAGCCATTTGAAAGATCTTACCCGGAAACAACAAATGAGCCATGAGGTCTATAATTGTTGGGCACGTCAGCTTCCATGGCTTCTACAGCTGTGGCAGGACCTGTCTGCTCTTCGTGGATTTGGGGAGAATTAGAGAATTATCAGAGTTGCCCTTCACTGTTGGTGCCCAGATAAGATTCTTCTCATAGAATGTGCTCTTCAGTGAGCTGAGGAGATAAGTTGTCCTATGTCAGAGGTCTTCGAACTGGGGGGCGGGCCCACCTGGGGGCCTCAGTTGATTCCAAGGGGACACCAGGCACTGGCCTAGATAAGCATCATGCTAAAAACACTGATTTGTTTTCAGTGAAAAATGTGTGTCAGTTGCAAAAGACAAGTGCTTTAAATGGGCAGTACTGTCCAGTACAGAGAGGCTGTTAGACTTTTCATCCTTGGCGTGGTCTCCATTAACTTTTTGCCTCTGTTCCCCAGGTTGTTGATGTGTGCGGGACTCTGATTGTTCTGTTTTTGTTACTCTGGGCACTCTACCACCGCTAACCAGTGTTAAAGTGCAAGTGCTCCTTTACAAAATGTGTATGTAATTGGCTTATCCACGATTGGCATATGTGGTTTACTAGTAAGTCCCTAGTAAAGTGCACTAGAGGTGCCAGGGCCTGCAGCACTGGTTGTGCCACCCACATAAGTAGCTCTGTAATCATGTCTCAGACCTGCCATTGCAGTGTCTGTGTGTGCAGTTTTAATTGTAAATTCGACTTGGCAAGTGTATCCACTTGCCAGGCCTAAAACGTCCCTTTTCTTACATGTCAGACACCCCTAAGGTAGGCCCTAGGTAGCCCCAAGGGCAGGGTTCAGTGTGTGGTTAAGGTAAGACATATAGGAATGTGTTTTATATGTCCTGACAGTGAAATATTGCTAAATTCGTTTTTCACTGTTGCAAGGCTAACATAGGTTAACATGGGGGCTACCTTTAAATCTGATTAAAGGGTACATTCCCTTTGGGAGCAGATGGACATGTGGAGTTTGGGGTCTCTGAGCTCACAATTTAAGAATACATCTTTTAGTAAAGTTGATTTTAAGATTGTGTGTTTGAAAATGTCACATTTAGAAAGTGAGCATTTTCTTGCTTATACCATTTCTGTGACTCTGCCTGTTTGTGGATTCCCTGTCTGGGTCAGTTTGACAGTTGGACTGGTTGCACCTCACACTAGACAGTGACACAAAGGGAGCTTGGGTGTAGTCTGCATTTCCTGATGAGCCATCTGTGCTAGGAGGGATGAGAACCTGAAAGGGCTGTGCCTGTCCTCACACAATGCAGTCTCCAACCCACTGTTGAGTGTCTGGGGCCTGGTCTGGGCAAGGCAGGATTTCATATTCAAAAGAGACTTTACTTTGAAGTAGGCCTACTTCAAAGGAGAAATTGTGTATAAGAAGGGCACCCAAAACCACAGACTTTAGAAAACGTCTGGAAACCAAGAGGGACCTCTGCCTGGAGAACAGCTGAACAGCTGAACAGCTGAGGCAGAAGAGCTGCCCTGCCTGTGACTGTGCTTTGTGGAGCTATCCTGCAGTTGCTACTTCTGCCAGAGTAAGAGGGCAAAGACTGGACTGTGTGTGCTTTCCATCTTGAGAAGATCTCTCCAAGGGCTTGATTTAGAGCTTGCTTCCTGTTGTTTGAAGTCTCAGAAACAGCAAAGACTTCTCTCTGCCAGCACCTGTAGTCTTTGGAGAGACTCCTACTCTGCTCTGTGGTGCCCATCCAGTTCCTGGGACCCTGTAAGGAGAAGCTTGCAGCCTAAGAGGAGGAAATCCACGCACAGAGCACCGTGCAGAAATGCAACCGTAGAATGGATGCACGGAGCTGGAAAAACGACGTGCAGCATCGCTGACGGAGGCTGAGAGATCGCAACCCATGCTGCATGTTTTTTTAATCATCATGCAGCTGGATTTCCAACGCAAGCACTGCTGGGCGTGTAAAAACAATGCAAGGCCGGCACGGACCCGAGAGTGCTGACCGGATCGATGCATCGCTCTGCTGAGGAGAGAAGAAACAAAGCGCCCGACCCGACAAAAGGAGAAACGACGCAAGGTCCCGCTCGTGAGTGGAATCGACGCATCGCAAGCCCTTTTTGCCGCAAACTCGCCCGTGTTGGGTTATTTTTGATGCACCCAAGGTAAATTTTCACGCTAAAAGTGTTAGTGTGTGTTTTAAACTACATAAAGACTCTTTTTGCTTTTTAATTGGTAACTTAACTTGTGTATTGTGGATTTTTGTCATTTTGGTCTTGTTTTGATTAGATAAATATTTTATATTTTTCTAAACTGGTGTTGTGTCATTTTGTAGTGTTTTCATTAAGTTACTGTGTGTATTGGTACAAATACTTTACACCTAGCACTCTGAAGTTAAGCCTACTGCTCTGCCAGGCTACCAAAGAGGTAAGCAGGGGTTAGCTGAGGGTGATTTTCTTTTACCCTGACTAGAATGTGGGTCCTTGTTTGAACATGGGGTAACCTGACTGTCAACCAAAGACCCCATTTCTAACACCAGCACTTTTTTATTTTTAGAGGGAGAGTACCTTCACTTCTCAAGAAAAACATAATACTTTTAATTGGAGAATACCTGCACTTCTCAGAAATAAGCAGGTACTCTACTACAGAGTACCTGCACTTCTATTTTTCCATTTCAAGAACTGGAAATCACTAGCATCTTGTGTCATTGATGTCCTGGCTGGGAGTAAGTGTCAAAGGTTGGGGGGGCGGCTTCAAAGTCAGTGTGTGAAGGATCACACAGTGGCTAGTTTTACCCTTTTACAAAAACCTGGCTGACCAAAATAGTAAGTTGGCAATCATGTGTTTGATTGCATTTCTTAAACAAGCATATGCAATGCAATGGGCTGGCATTTCCTCGAGTTAGCGCTATTAGCGTTGTAAATTATTAAATGGACTTTTCTTCCCACTTAAAATGAAAATCAAAAGTAAAACAGTTGAAATAAGCTAGCCGATTCAAAACACCATTGCGCCATGAGCGCGAAGGAGAGACACAAAAAAAAAGTTTGCTCGCAGGCAAATGTATCAGCACTTGTGCAATTATCCATGTAACAGGGTCAGTCTGCAAGGCGGTAACCAAACCGCCCCAAGCACCCAATGATAACAAAGGATTTTTGAAAGGCATGGCCATTAACGAGTGAAAGTGATGGGCGTGCAGTGGGTGTGGTTAGAAGCCCATAATTGTTACAACAGGTCAAAGTGCTTGCGTGCTCAACCTAAAAAGGAACATTGAACATAACTGCAATGTTTAAGTATGCCTAGGTGCCATTTAAACAATGCCAATTTTATAAAATAAAAGAACGTAAAAGTTATTTTAATTCTATAGACCCAATTATTATTATTTATTTATTTTTGGCAGCGGGGGTGGCAGTACGGGCAAAGTTGACTTGAAGAGTATCAGTTTTAGGGAGCAGCAAGGAGGTACTGTTGGTATGATGGTTTGTGGTTAGGTCATTAATATATTGTCTAATGTTGTCAAACATCTTTAAGATGTTGTAAATGGTGGTGCATTACTCCATTAAATCTCTATGGAGCAGCTCAAAAGTGTGATTTGGTGTTTGAAGGCTGTAAAACGTATTTTGCATCTGTTTGAAAGCTTTGCTGATGAGGTTGTTACTGACTACATGTGAAGAGCTTCCTTCGGGAAATGAAGCAGCTTTAAAATTCATCTTTTCTGCCTTCTGATGTTAGTTTGTTTGTGCATCCTGGTGCAGAGGTAATGGCTGTATTGTGTGAAAAGATGACAACAGGATAGCACCACACCCACAAAGATATGTCGCTGCTGCTGTCAGACCTCCTCCATCACAGTTCAGGTTGCCTAGTGTCTTTAACACCCACCACTACACCATAGTGCAAGGGTGTCTGAGTGATGTCCAGCATAGACTTTTGCATCAGAAGGGTACCCTTACAATACAAAATGTTATGCTTAGACATAGGTTACAGCTTTTCTATCTTTGCACCTGTGGTGCAGTATACAGCATGCATACAAAGTTAGAAAAGTTTTGGGAAAAAAACAATTTTTATCAAACATTATGCCTGCTTCGCGGAAGCACATTTTGGGCACCAAGCCCTGTCCACTATATTTAGTAGAAGGACTTTGTGTCAAGAACCTTGAAAGGTTACATGGGATGCGCTTAAAGCAATATTGTGGAAAGTGCTACTTTTCAGTAGTTTAGGGTTACTTTCCAGCACAAAGCAAGTAAATCCCAGTTCAATACTTTGCGCCTGCTACCCTCACTTTTTGTGACACTTTACTGCTCCAAAGCCTTGATAAATCTGGTCCTGGTTTTAGCAAAAGCACTGATGTTATGTTTTGATCAGGGTTCTGAAGCGGCCTCAATGATGATTTTTGCACTACATAAAAGCAATTAATATTAACCCACTCTACAAATTAGTTTTAAACTTCACCAGCTGTGAACCTCATGTGTCTCTTTAACATGTAAATGGAAAATAGGACTCAGAAATTACACAACGTGAAAACATTTTAAAACAACTGGGAACTTACACTGGCTAGGACATTTTATACATGCACTCTCCACTGATACTAAGTAAACAAGCATTTGCAATGCAATGGGTCTCCTGTTTTCTTGAGAAACAGCACTAGCAAAGCCAATAGATCTTAGATAATTAGGACCTATTGGCTTTGCTATTGCTTGTGGTTTTTAGGCAAGGGTTGATTAAGTGATTTTCCCAGGATTGCAGGAGGTTCCTTGTGCTGGATTTGATCTTTATTCACCAGTTTCAGTCGGCCGTTAGACTGTGGCATGAGATAAATATATACGTACATTTATACATATGTAAGGAAATGGCTCTCTGAGGACAGAAACAAAAGCCTGCTCTGGGTGGAAGTGCTTAACACCTCCCCCCCTGCAGGAACTGTAACACCTAGCAGTGAGCCTCAAAGGCTCAGGCTTCGTGTTACAGTGCCCCAGGGCATTCCAGCTAGTGGAGATGCCTGCCCCCTGGACACGGCCCCCACTTTTGACGGCAAGTCCAGGGGAGATAATGAGAAAAACTAGGAGGAGTCACCCACCAGTCAGGACAGCCCCTAAGGTGCCCTGAGCTGAGGTGACCCCTGCCTTTAGAAATCCTCCATCTTGGTTTTGGAGGATTCTCCCAATAGGAATAGGGATGTGCCCCCCTCCCCTTAGGGAGGAGGCACAAAGAGGGTGTAGCCACCCTCAAGGACAGTAGCCATTGGCTACTGCCCTCCCAGACCTAAACACACCTCTAAATTCAGTATTAGGTGGCTCCCCAGATCCCAGGAAATCAGATTCCTGAAACCTTAACAAGAAGAAGGACTGCTGACCTGAAGCCCTGCAGAGAAGATGGAGACGACAACTGCTTTGGCCCCAGCCCTACCGGCCAGTCTCCCAACTTCGAAGAAAACTGCAACAGCGACGCATCCAACAGGGACCAGCGACCTCTGAAGCCTCAGGGGACTTCCCTGCACCCAAGGACCAAGAAACTCCAGTGAACAGCGGCTCTGTTAAAAAAACTCAACTTCTTTGCAACAAAGAAGCAACTTTAAAGACTTCATGTTTCCCGCCAGAAGCGTGAGACTTTCCACTCTGCACCCGACGCCCCCGGCTCGACCTGCAGAAAACCAACACTTCAGGGAGGACTCCCCGGCGACTGCGAGCCCGTGAGTAACCAGAGGCGACCCCCCTCAGCCCCCACAGCGACACCTGCAGAGAGAATCCAGAGGCTCCCCCTGACCGCAACTGCCTGTAACAAGGGACCCGACGCCTGGAACCAACACTGCACCCGCAGCCCCCAGGACCTGGAGGAACCGAACTCAAGTGCAGGAGCGACCCCCAGGCGACCCTCTGCCTAGCCCAGGTGGTGGCTGCCCCAAGGAGCCCCTCCTGTGCCTGCCTGCATCATTGAAGTGACCCCCGGGTCCCTCCATTACTTCCTATCTAAAACCCGACACCTGTTGGCACACTGCACCCGGCCGCCCCTGAGCCGCTGAGGGTGTACTTTCTGTGCCTTCTTGTGTCCCCCCTGGTGCCCTACAAAACCCCCCTGGTCTGCCCCCGAGGATGTGGGTACTTACCTGCTGGCAGACTGGAACAGGGGCACCCCTGTTCCCCATTGAAGCCTAGGTGTTTTGGGCACCTCTTTGACCTCTGCACCTGACCGGCCCTGAGCTGCTGGTGTGGTAACTTTGGGGTTGCCTTGAACCCCCAACGGTGGGCTAACTATGCCCCAACTTTGAGACTTGTAAGTGTTTTACTTACCTTCAAACCTAACCTTTACTGACCTCCCCCAGGAACCGTTGATTTTTGCACTGTGTCCACTTTAAAAATAGCTTATTGCCATTTTTACAAAGACTGTAAGTGATATTGCTTTTATTCAAAGTTCCTAAAGTATCTAAGTGAAGTACCTTACATTTAAAGTATTACTTGTAAATCTTGAACCTGTGGTTCTTAAAATAAACTAAGAAACTATATTTTTCAATATAAAAACCTATTGGCCTGGAATAAGTCTTTGAGTGTGTGTTCCTCATTTATTGCCTGTGTGTGTACAACAAAGGCTTAACACTACCCTCTGATAAGCCTACTGCTCGACCAAACAACCACAAAATAGAACATTAGAATTATCTCTTTTTGCCACTATCTTACCTCTAAGGGGAACCCTTGGACTCTGTGCACACTATTTCTTACTTTGAAATAGTATGTACAGAGCCAACTTCCTACAATATATATATATGTTCAAATCCCCTCTGTAACTTAATTGTGAAGATGTGTTAAAGTATACATTTGCAAACATATATATATATATTTGTAAATAAATGCATACTTTTTTTTTTAATAACTCTGTTTTTATTGATGAACATGATCAACAATAAAAAAACAGTACAGTGCTGGTTATCGCAAGACATGGTAGTATCGTTATATTACAGTGCCAGAGGGCCACATTTACATAAATCCAAGCCAAGAGATGAAGGCAACCACTGTGACTGAAGTTCCAGCCGGGCCCCTCACCCTCGCTAAAGATCCACCTGAGACCAGTCATTACACAGATTGTATACAGGGAGTGCAGAATTATTAGGCAAATGAGTATTTTGACCACATCATCCTCTTTATGCATGTTGTCTTACTCCAAGCTGTATAAGCTTGAAAGCCTACTACCAATTAAGCATATTAGGTGATGTGCATCTCTGTAATGAGAAGGGGTGTGGTCTAATGACATCAACACCCTATATCAGGTGTGCATAATTATTAGGCAACTTCCTTTCCTTTGGCAAAATGGGTCAAAAGAAGGACTTGACAGGCTCAGAAAAGTCAAAAATAGTGAGATATCTTGCAGAGGGATGCAGCACTCTTAAAATTGCAAAGCTTCTGAAGCGTGATCATCGAACAATCAAGCGTTTCATTCAAAATAGTCAACAGGGTCGCAAGAAGCGTGTGGAAAAACCAAGGCGCAAAATAACTGCCCATGAACTGAGAAAAGTCAAGCGTGCAGCTGCCACGATGCCACTTGCCACCAGTTTGGCCATATTTCAGAGCTGCAACATCACTGGAGTGCCCAAAAGCACAAGGTGTGCAATACTCAGAGACATGGCCAAGGTAAGAAAGGCTGAAAGACGACCACCACTGAACAAGACACACAAGCTGAAACGTCAAGACTGGGCCAAGAAATATCTCAAGACTGATTTTCTAAGGCTTTATGGACTGATGAAATGAGAGTGAGTCTTGATGGGCCAGATGGATGGGCCCGTGGCTGGATTGGTAAAGGGCAGAGAGCTCCAGTCCGACTCAGGCGCCAGCAAGGTGGAGGTGGAGTACTGGTTTGGGCTGGTATCATCAAAGATGAGCTTGTGGGGCCTTTTCGGGTTGAGGATGGAGTCAAGCTCAACTCCCAGTCCTACTGCCAGTTCCTGGTAGACACCTTCTTCAAGCAGTGGTACAGGAAGAAGTCTTCATCCTTCAAGAAAAACATGATTTTCATGCAGGACAATGCTCCATCACACGCGTCCAAGTACTCCACAGCGTGGCTGGCAAGAAAGGGTATAAAAGAAGGAAATCTAATGACATGGCCTCCTTGTTCACCTGATCTGAACCCCATTGAGAACCTGTGGTCTATCATCAAATGTGAGATTTACAAGGAGGGAAAACAGTACACCTCTCTGAACAGTGTCTGGGAGGCTGTGGTTGCTGCTGCACGCAATGTTGATGGTGAACAGATCAAAACACTGACAGAATCCATGGATGGCAGGCTTTTGAGTGTCCTTGCAAAGAAAGGTGGCTATATTGGTCACTGATTTGATTTTGTTTTGTTTTTGAATGTCAGAAATGTATATTTGTGAATGTTGAGATGTTATATTGGTTTCACTGGTAATAATAAATAATTGAAATGGGTATATATTTGTTTTTGTTAAGTTGCCTAATAATTATGCACAGTAATAGTCACCTGCACACACAGATATCCCCCTAACATAGCTAAAACTAAAAACAAACTAAAAACTACTTCCAAAAATATTCAGCTTTGATATTATTGAGTTTTTTGGGTTCATTGAGAACATGGTTGTTGTTCAATAATAAAATTAATCCTCAAAAATACAACTTGCCTAATAATTCTGCACTCCCTGTACAGTACAAACATGTCCTCACCACAGTTGTCCGTCAAATATCCAATTGGTTCAAGGCGTACTTACACCCCCCCCCTCATCCTCCGTGCTCCCTGCAGAATTTGGGTCCTCCACTCCAACGAACCATTCCAACAATGCGCCCCAGGCCACTACATCTGTTAAAGCCCCCTCATCCCTGCGTGTCAGGCGCATATGCTGTTCTTCCGCAGCACCCCATTCCATTAAGTCTCGCAACCAACAGGGGATTGAAGGACTCTGGGCACGCATCCAAACAATAGTTACCCTGCGCCTGGCCAACACCAACGGCAACTGTGCAAGCTTGTATGGGATACTCCGGCCCCGTGGTTTCTTCACTACCCCCAAGAGACATATCAGTGGCGTTGCCTCCATACCCAATCCTGTGTCCTCCTCAACTCTCCCTACCGCTTCCGCCCAGAATTTAAATACCACCCTACAGGTCCAAGCCAAATGTAGGAAGGAAGCACCAAAAGCACCACACCTAGGACACCCCGCCCTGCGTCCCGGGTCAATTCTGTTTAGTCGGCTAGGTGTGAGATATGCCCTGTGCACGAAGTTGAAATGCAACAACTTGACTCTATTATTACACAACACTGTACGCACCAGTGATAACGCCAGATCCCAATCAGCGTCCTCCATACATTCCCCCAATTCACGCTCCCACTGCCTATGTGCCACACTCATCCCGTTCGGGAGATCATCCCGAAGGGCTTTGTAGAACCGGATGATCAGGTGTGTACTCTCACCCCAATTAATCAGTCCATTCAGCACCGTTGAGGCCTGCAGGGCCATTGGAAAACAACACCAAATCTCACGAGCCACACTCTTCATTTTTGCATGTTGTAAAAACTGACCAGGACCCAGACAGAATGTGTTCTGAGCTTCATTAAAGGAAATGAACTCTCCGTTAGGGTATAGATCTCCAACCACTTCACAGCCTCCCGACCTCCAGCCCTCCATGGACATCAGATTTTCCATTTACCTGAAGGGTGCCACATCTCATATCCTCAACTCTCTGTCAAACGGGGCCTGTCGGAGGACAGTCTTAATGGCCTGCTCCCAAATCCAGGCTGTGGTCTTGACCAGATAGGGAACAACCAACTCAGACCGACCACCCGCCATCAATAGATGCGCCAACTTCCTTCCGCCCAGCAGTTCTGCAAACAATCTCATTTCCCAATTGTCCGTCATCCACTTTGCAGCGTGCTGCAGGTGTGCCGCAAAGTAATAATGTCTGATGTTGGGGATCACCAACTTTACCCCCTCGAGATCCCTATGCAATACAGGCAGCGCCACCCTACTACGTTGACTGGCCCAGACTACAGAGATCAGCAAACTATCCAGACGGGGAAAAAGCTGAGCGGACAGTGGAGACGGAGTTCTGAACCAGGTACAGGCACAGCGGCAGGAACACTATTTTTGCCACTGCAGCCCTACCCATTACAAAAAGAGGTAATCTGTTCCAGAACGAGACCGAACACTCCAGGCCAGCAACCACACGTTCTACATTATGCTTTTCATGCGCCGCCTCCGTATGAGTGACCCACAGGCCAAGATACTGGAAACTCTCAACCTCCCACCTGAGTTCTACACTCGGCAAATGATCATGTGGTACACCTTAAAGGGACCCCAAAGGAAACAGGAGCGTCTTTTTCCTATTTACCTTAAGACCCAAGACTACTCCGAATTCACCCAACATCCGTAGCAACAAGGGCACAGAAGCACAGTGGCCCATATTTATACAGTTTGCGTCAAAAATGTTACCGCCGGCTAACGCCATTCCTATGCGCCATCTGGGCGCCTTATTTAAGGAATGACGTTAGCCGGCGCTGCAGACTGGTCAGAGTAAAAAAAAATGACTCAAACCAGGCGGCGTAGGGGAAAATGGTTGTTGTGCGTCAAAAAATGGTGCATAGTTGAGGCAAAAATCATGCCTCAAACCGGACTTGCGCCATTTTTTGATGCACAACCCCCATTGAAAGGACTGCTGTCTTAGCAAAGACAGGAGTCATGCCCCCTTGCCCAATGGCAATGCCCAGGGGACTTCTGTCCCCTGGGCATGGTCATTGGGCACAGTGGCATGTAGGGAGGCCCAAATTAGGCCCTCATATGCCACTTAAAAAAAAATAAAAAAATACTTACCTCAACTTACCTGTACTTACCTGGGATGGGTCCCCCCATCCATGGGTGTCCTCCAGGGGTGGGCGAGGGTGGCAGGGGGTGTCCCTGGGGGCAGGGAAGGGCACCTCTGGACTCCTTCCATGGTCAGAGACCATGGAAGTGAGCCCACAGGTCCCTTAACGCCTGCCCTAAACCAGGCGTTCAAAAACGGCGCACATCAGGCTGTGCGCCATTTTTTAAGGCCCGCCCCCTCCTGTGCGTCAAAATGACGCAGGAGTATAAAAAAGGCGCACAGGCCTTAAAGTCACTTTTTGGGCAGGAACGCCTACCTTGCATGTCATTAACGCAAGGCAGTTTCCCGCATCCAAAAAATGATGCACACGGAGGAATTTTTACGTCGGTGGGCTCGGAAGTCAAAGTTTAAATATGGTGCACGGTTTGCGCCGAATGTGCATCAAAATTTTTGATGCACATTCGGCACAAACAGAGCATAAATATGCCCCAAGGTTCCCGAAGATATACCAGTGCATCATCTGCATATAGGGACACAATGTGGGTAGTCTGCCCCACCCGAATACCACAGGGTCCAAGCTCCTCTCAGAACCAGAACGCCAGCGGTTCTACCGCTAGGGCAAAAAGAAGTGGCGAGAGGGAGCATCCCTGTCTGGTACCCCTGCCGATCTCCCAGGAGTCGGATAGCTCACCACCCACCTGAACCCGCACAGAGGGGACAGTATACAGTAACCTCACCCACACACAAAAACCTGTGCCAAACCCCATACCGTGCAACACCTCTAAGAGATAGTCCCATTCAATAGTGTCAAAGGCCTTCTCTGGGTCCAATGACACTAGTGCCATCTCATCCTCCTCACCCTCAGTTTCATGCAGAACATATGCCAGGCGACGCAAATTATAGGTCGTGCTGCACCCAGGAATAAACCTGCATTGATTCTCATGGACCAAACTCCGAATCACCCCACGATGCTGAGTAGCCGAGATCTCACACAATATCTTTACATCGCCATTCAGCATGGTAAATGGGCGACTGGAAAAGGGGTCCCCGGGATCCCCCTCCGTAGGCTTAAACATCAAGCCTCCTTGAACACTGCCAGGAGCCTCTCCCGCAGGAGTAGGGACAACGGCTGGTACAACTCAACCAGAAAACCATCGCCCTCTGGAACTCTAGATTTGGTCATCGCAGTGATTGCCTCACTCACTTCCTCTCACTCACTTCCTCCACAGTAAGAGCAGCCTCCAAAACATCCCTACTCTCTTGCTTCAAAGGCAGGAGCCGCATCCGCCACATCCACCAACTCTCGACATCCTCTGTAGGTACTCCATCAACACACAAAGGATGTCCGTACGTTTGGTGATCATCTCACCACTCTCATTCCTAATGTGCACATTGGGAGGCGCCTCCACCTCCCGGTTCAGAATCCACGCCAACAGCTTAACAGATTTGTCCCCCTTCTTATGTAAACATTGACTATATGACCGGAGTGTGACCCTACTCAGCGTGTCCCAACAGCTATTAACCTCCTTGTACAACCTGAGTTCCTCCCTTTCAACTATTCTCATATTTGGTGATTGGTGCTACAGAGCCCCTAACTTTACCTCCAAACTTGTGAGTTCCTGCTCCATTTTTTCTGCATACCCCACATGTAGTACCTATGCAGACCCCCTGCAAGACCGCATTCAGAGCCTCCCACTGAATACCCCTAGATGTCATTGTGCTCCAGTTCAAGTCCATATAGTCTTTAATGGCCTCTCCCACCTTGACTCAACACACCACGTCAGCCAGGAACTCACAGTCATGCGCAAGGTACGTACTGATCAAGCCGCATCAGCCACCCCACTGCAGCCGCCTAAGCAGTGGTGCATGATCAGACAATTGTGTGACATCCAAGACCTGTGTGCTACTTAGTCCACCCAAAAGAAACCGATCCAGTCAACTATAAGAGTTATGTGTTTTGGAGTGGCATGTATACTCCCTACCCTCTGGATACAGCTCCCTCCATCCATCACATAATTCTAAATTACTCATAGCTTCCATTAGGGATTTCACCATCAAGGGTTTAGTACCCAGCCTCGTGGGAGATGGTCCATTTCCCCATTCAGTATAAAGTTATAATCTCCAGTTCACACAATAGGCCCATCCACGCCCTCCCTCAAGATCTCTGGTATTCTGTCATAAAAGGAATCTTCATCTGTGTTGGGCGCATTAGTGTTAAGGATAATGATGGGGGATCCATCCAACATGCCCTCCACGAGAACGTACCTACCCTCGACATCTACTTCACTCTACATGTGGGTGAACGGGACCCCCGGGCCACCCATATGGTTATGCCCCTAGCATAGGAGGAGTATAAGAACATCTGACCCCGCCACTTTTTGGATAATTTCTGTGCTTCCTCCTCAGTCATGTGTGTTTCCTGAAGACAGGCGATATAAACCTTATATCTCTGCAAAAAAGGAATGTACCCTGTAGCGTGTGGTATACCTCTTCAACCCATGGACATTCCATGTCAACATGTTATCTGTCGACCCATACCGGTAGTTAGTCTCCATCCCACCCCCTGGATCTCCTCCCCATAGCCGGGAGAGGACAAGGAAAGTACACTTGGCCCATCTCGCCCACACACCCGCACTGCTGAAGCAAACTTCAAATGTTGATAAACTTCACCAACCAAACACCCCATACTTCCAACCCCCACCCCAGATAAACAGCAAACCAAGCACAGCAAACCATACTATATATCCCTGCTATGGATGCTGTCAGGACAACAGTCTAATCCCAAACTACCCAAATAAGAAGTCCTACCACAACCGTGGAGTGACCACCCCTCATCCCGGCTCCAGCAAACAAAGGCCCAAATACCAACCCACCTTAGATTGATATTATCATAGATCCCCCCAATGTCAAATACATTCCATAGTTCAAATTATGCCCCACCAGTACCTTACTTTTAGGTCAGCAGTACCCCTCCTCACGAAGAGAGTGCTCTCACTTTGACACCAGCCCCCATATAGAGTGCACAGCTGTAATTTATAGGCGTAAGTAACATATTCAGTCCTGAGCAGGGAACCTCTCTGCTCCCCGCTCCAGCTCCACATTCAAACCCTCCACCAATCCAGCAGTCGAAACTGCAATTGTCCGTCCTGTTGTATCACAATTCTGTGGGCAGGGCCCGTGGCCGCTGCCTGAGTCACGGCATCCTTCTGCTGACCATCATCCCTGGTTCTCCGGTCCGGGTCATCTTCTCCAAATGACCCAGAAGCCACCCCACCTGTCCTCTCCGCCCTACCCGGAGGTGCTTTGTCCCACATCTCCAGCCATCGCCATACCTCCTCCGGTCGTTCAAAGCACCTTTAAACGCGCCGGGTACAGGAGCATGTATCTAATGTTCATGGCACGAAGCTTCGCCTTCACCTCCAGGAACCCCTTACAGGAGCTCTGTACCTTGTTCATGTAGTCTGGATAAATGGATATTTTGCAGTTCTCAAACACCACCCTCTCAGATTCCCGGCCCGCCCACAGGATACAGTCATGATCTTTGCAGTTTAAAAGACAGGCTATGATAGTCCTCGCGGTGCACCAGGCTGAGGAGGCGCAATAAGGGCCCTATGAGCACGTTCCACCACAGACACCCTGGACAACCCGACCAGCTGCAGCACATCTCTGATCCAACTCTCCATGAACGTTTCAGCTGCAGACCCTTCCGCACGCTCCAGGAATCCCAGCAGTCGAATGTTATTCCGCCGGGACCTGCCCTCTGCATCCCCCAGCCATCCTACTGTGAAATTTGCTTGTACCATCTGTTTGCGCAGGACCACCACCTCCATTTGCAACTCCACAATTTGACCTTGTCAGACACCTTCCTGAGGTCTGCCCGAAGAAGGCTGACCTCAACTGCCACCAACTCTATCTTTCCTTCGAGGGACACCCTAGAACCTTGAATAGCCGCAATAATCTCAGCTTGTGAGGGCTCCTCTGCATTCGCTGGCTCACTCAGGCCATCTCCGCCCCCCCCCCCCTCCCAGTCGGGTGTGACGCTGCAGTAAGGGAACCGGAGTGGTATACTGCTCCATGGTGTTACCTTGCGATGCTTCCGTCTGCCAGTTCTGCCCCATTCCGCTGCCGCCCAGGGGCCAAACGTCACCCCTGTCTTGACCGACTCAGGGAAAAGGGAAAAGGCAAAAGTCCCCGGGTTCACGCTGCCAGCAGTTCAGGGTCCACTAATCCTCCAGCTTCAGGGTGCTGTTGTATGCCGTATCCAGGCACCCCACCTCAGATTCGGGAGAATTTGGCACCTCTCAGCAAGTCCAATGTCACTCGTCACAGTGGGCCCATATCCAAACCCCGGGCCGTTCAATTTGGTTCCCCCACCACCGCGATCAGTGCGATGGCTGCTCCTTACCCACTTGTGTGGCAGTTCCTCTGGCCTATCTCGGCCCCTGACTTCTTGCGGCTCCACAGGTCTTCAGCCACCTGACCAAGGGTTCACCGACCAACGGCTCCCAGGCGGCTCACCAGTCCAAAGGGGCACGCCCGACAACGCTGTATAACGCAGTCCAATGCTGGCGTGTGGACGCCCCAAAGTGCATCGGCGGTCCAGTATATACTGCCTGCAGCCTAGGGGCCACTTTAGAGGAGGGCACAACCCCCAATAGTGTGCACCACATTGCCAGCCTGCCGCATGCACCCCCCAGGCCTGGCAGCCGTGCCAGGTGCGGCCCAGGAAGGCCCACCAACACGGTCCCGATCAGGACGCTGAAACTTCAGATTTGGGGCCGCTCTGTAGCGACACACTTGGGGCACCATCCCATTATACTGGGCGGGCACCAATCACCGCAGGCGCCCCGGGATCAATGCAGAATGCAGCCGGGAAGCGGGAACTCACTAGGAGTGTGTCCCGCTGGTCATTTTGCTTGGCCACGCCCATGATAAATGTATACTTTAACACATCTTTACAATTAAGTCACATAGGGGATTTTAATAAAATCTCAGTAATCAATGAAAAAGAAGCTATAGCAGATCCAGAAATAAAAACCCAAATTGACTACAGTTACGTGTTTAATTTACAAATTGATCCCTCCTTACCTGTTGTAAGATAAGGAAGGATCCCCACATGGTAATGGATCCTTTCGGATGATATGGAGCTTTTTGTGCAGCACGCGTCTTTCTTATATGTCATGTAACAGGGCTATAGGTTAACTGCATCACAGTAACAATCACTTCGCAAAAGCACGTTAATGGATAACAAAAGAATGTAGTACTTGAGAAACCAGCAAATAGTCAATCTGTCTACTGTATAGTTATACTTTTGTTTACTAAATAAAGGATAACCCTGCACTTGGCAGGGCTTTCAAAAATTGAGTGAAACTCTTAAATATTCCTCTCCGCGGAAATCTTTAGCAAAAGACAAAAGATTTATTCAGTTTGAAAAGAAACCAGAGTAACGTTTCATGGCCGCCATCTGTGGTGCCAGGAAACACTGTTCCACAGACTGTCAGGGTGATTTAATTTACTAAATTCATCTTAGAAACTCCTTTAAAAAATACAACCAATTTATAATAATTGTTGTAATCGGGTACATTGATAAAACACTTGTTGCCATAAAAAGAAACAGGAGGACTCAGAGGTGACACTGAATTATGGGTAAGTACATTTAGATGTAGGTCACGTGACAGGAAAGGTTGTACCACAATAGTTTCCATGCTCAAGTCATAATGTCAACTCCTTTAACTCTGCAAATTTTTAATGGTGCCTCACACGGTCTTGTGTGGACCGGTGGCACCTAAGAAGAGGATATTTATATGCCTACCTCAAGGCATGCTCGTTGCTGTTCTTTCTAAGACAAAGAATGAGCCGGTGTGTTTTGTACTTGAAACTTAGAAGGCTGCATCAGCTGCTGTAAAAAAACAACTGGCAAAAAGGAACATGTTAGAGCTATTAGTGTTGTAAATTCTTAACTGGACTTTTCTTGCCAAATACATTGAAAATGAAAAGTAAACTGTTGACATAAGCAAGCTGATTAAAAGTGCCACGGGTGCCATGAGCGCGAATGAGACACACAAAAGGAAAAATACGTTCGCTTGCAGTCAAACATCTCTGCAAAAGTGCAGTTATTCATGTAACAGGGTCGATGGCCAAGGTGGTAAGGCGTGGTTAAAAGCCCACAGATAGATAACAACAGGCCAGAGCGCTTGCGCGCCCGACATAATAAAACAATCTCGTTAGAGACTTTAGAGGCAATAGGTAAGTGAAGAACATGTGCGCGAGCTGGAGTCACCTGGAAGTTTGCGCAGTATTGGGCTTGCGTTCAGTCACCCCCACCTAGACCTGGTCTTCTGCCTGCACTCTCGTTCACCCTCGGCCAGTCTGGCACATCCTGGCGCGTTTTGGGAGTCAGCACTCCTGCTCACCAAGGCTCTCTCAGAAGTTTCTGGAGTACTGGGTTTCCCTTCAGTCCTTGACCCATACCACCCTGAAGGAAGGCCTCGTGTCGGCTCAGGCACCGGGGTATTGTTTTGCGTCTGCCCTTTTGTTCACCCTAGAGT
Source organism: Pleurodeles waltl (assembly GCF_031143425.1). Taxonomy (NCBI): domain Eukaryota; kingdom Metazoa; phylum Chordata; class Amphibia; order Caudata; family Salamandridae; genus Pleurodeles; species Pleurodeles waltl. Next base: position 663,381,586 of record NC_090451.1, read on the forward strand.
TTGGCGCATCCTGGGTTATGTTCTCTCTGGAACCCCTGGCCGCCACGGGTGGCCTAGAGGCCTGTCCAACCCCTGAACACATACCTCTCTGGGGGCTTGGTGCTGTGTACCGCACCAGGGCCTTGCTTTGTGTCAGCGCTCGTTCGCATTGGAATTTAGCGCATCCTGGGTTTTGTTCTACCTCAGAAAGCCTGCGCCCCCAACATCCACAAGTTTTGCACCTACCTGTCTCTGCCGGTGCGCCTCCCAGCCAAGCCTTCGTCGTCAACCCTCCAGCTCACCTCCTGCGCCGCACTCCTTGGGCTCCTTGACTCGTGCGCTTTGGAGTGCTTACCTCCAGTTTGCGATGGACAGGGCAGTGTGCGGAGACAAAGCTCCCAGGGCAATCTCTTATAAGCAGGGATAAACAAATCCTGTCCTACCACACAGGCACCCCGCCGCCGGCCTCTGTGGATTAGGTGATGACTCAGTGAAGGCGCACCGGGCTAGTGCCCAATTCAAGGCGCCTTTCCGATCACCTCTTCAACAGAGGTCGAAGCGCTTTGGGCTCAAGGCGCACCGACCACGGAAACCCAGTTTAGCCGCACTGCTTTCTGTTCCACTCTAGGATGTAACTTTCTGCAACATTTCATTCCGATATAATACGCTCTAAACGGCGAGATCACTTCAGCGAGTCATAAGAGTCGACCTGCAGGTCATAACCTCGATGCCCCCACCCCAGACTTCTATCTTTCAGAGCTTGAGCAATAAAACCCATTAAACTATTGGATTACCAGTAATCCTGTTATTTTTAGCGACTGGAATCATATGTAGTGTTTGTAAACAAGCACTGGGGAAACAAATCGCCTCCTCTCTCTCTCTCCCCCCCCCAATTGCGCTACATCTCGAGCATGCACAATCCATGTTCCATCATTTCCATGGTATGTAGTCCATCCTGGTTTCTATTCTCAGTGACCTGGGACCAGCAGATCATCTTTGTATATCTATTTGCATCATTTGAGTTTCACACATCATACGGATATCCTGCCTCCAGAGACAGGTCCTCGTCTGCATCATAGCCTTCCTTAAATACTTAAATATCTCTCCCAAGTCATTCCTGTCCTCTTTGTTAGCAGTGCACAGCACAGGAGGCCAGCTAATCTCCTTTCTAAAGCTCACCCTTGTTTTGCCCCCCCACTTTGGTCTCTCTTACACCCTATGCAGGTGACACTCAACTTAACACCTTGGCCAGCACTTATAAATGGTACCAACTTTCAAAACGACCTCATTCCTGTGGTCACTTGGATGCAGGCTTCTCTGAAAAGAAGAAAAAACACTTGGAAAAAGAGAAAGTCTAGTGCTCTGCAAAGGTTTTACCCTATAGTCTTCCATCTGATGGCCTACTGAATTAAGCCCACCACTTTGGCCCAGGACCAGAGTTTCCTTCGCGATCAAGCTCTTTCTCACTCCCAAATTAGAATCTCCTCATGCTTCTACCAACTCCACCTCCCTCAAAAGTGGATTGCCCCTCAGTGAGTAACCAATTTCCCACCTGGGGTAAGTACAACTCTCCCCCACCTTGTCCATCCTGCTTCTTCTCTCCCGAGACTCAATTGGATCTAGGACGCCACAATTTGGTTTATTGTGGGAAGTTCCCAGCAAAATCACATCAGTCCTGGTGACAACGTCATCGCCTAAGGTCTTTAATTTACTGTGCTAAACACATGCATAGCGCTACTAATCTATGAAGCTAAAAGCACTGCTTGTTATTAAAGTCCATTAAACTATTCTTCTTTCCAGCTGTTAACGTTCCCTAAAGTCTCTCTGGTCTTGGTAACTGAACCTTCTACTTGGCAGTCAACTTGTGTACTCCCTTTTACTCAACAGTAAGTAACATAATGTGGTTTTCCTATTACCTCTCCCCCTTCAGGACCAGGATTACAAATGCTATCCAATTGATTAGGTGTGCATCCATTTTAAATCCCGACCTTAAAAATAAAAAACTAGACTGCTACCGTTGAAGAAAAGGTTTACTGTAAACAATGGGTCCGAGATAAATACTTTAATGTATCATGATTCTGTATGGATTTGAGATGCAAAACAGTCTCATCCATTGCAAAGCAAGTACTTTAAGAAGCAGAATACATGAGATGTGAGAAATACTATTGTGGTGTATCTAAAGCCCACAATATGTATATTTTCAAGAATTGGTAACAGCAGATTATGCAGACAACTGACCTGGTAGTTTTTCAATCCTACCCTTTACTTACAACATCCTAGTGTAGTGCATTCTACTCTATTTCACTTACATTTTTCTTTTACAATACAACCCTTTCCATCCCATTATTTGATTAATCAAATGAAAACCCAAAAGTTTCATGAAGCTATAACAGACAGCAGCCCTACACCCCAAAAAAACTAAAACTCGTCAAATAAACAAGATTTAAAGCCCCTTCCGAGAATACATAGTAACTGAATCCAGCAGCATGCCCTAGGCAGTGTATTCCAAACAAGCACTAGCAAAGCCACGAGGTCTCATCTATTCAAGAGCAATTGGGTTTGACAACGTGTTTTAATCATGTTGCACATCAGTTGACTGCTGTTCAGAGAGTTGTATACAGTTGTTTAGAGTGGTGGAGAGCGAAGTTGATTGTCAGAGTGGGGCAGAGTTAACTACATTGTAGTGGAGCAGAGTCATGGTATGAAGGGGCAGAACAGTGCTTGGGGTGGGGGGGGTAGTGTTGTGGAGTGCAGAGGAATTGAGTAGTGTGTTGCAGATCGGCATGGAGTTGTGTCACAGATTGGTGTATAGTCGCATAGAGGAGCAGTGTCAGATTGGCATAGAGTGGCATGTTGCTGAGTGGAGTCTCTTAGAGCAGTGTTTTCTAGAATTGAGTGGTGTGTTGTAGAGTGGTGTGGAGTGGTATTAAGTATGTATGGTGTGGTAGCACATTGCCATTACAGACACTTTCGATTGAAATGACCACTACATTTGCAGAGACATACAGTTTTGCTGATAAAAATATAGTGCATAAACAATGTGGAAATGTACTTGCCTAGTGAACTGATTTGTTTCGATAGTATTAAAATATTTAATCCAAAAAGGGAGCAGCCGGTCTTACATTTCAGCTCAAACAGCCCCAAAGCATCATGATAAATGCAGTCATTACCCTCCGGCCACTGCCCCCACTTTTGGCGGCAAGGCTGGAGGAGATAATGAGAAAAACATGGAGGAGTTACCCCCCCACAGTCAGGACAGTCCCTAAGGTGTCCTGATCTGAGGTGACTCTTACTTTTAGAAATCCTCCATCTTGTAGAAGGCGGATACCCCCAATAGGATTAGGGATGTGTCCCCCTCCCCACAGGGAGGAGGCACAAAGAGGGTGTAGCCACCCTCAAAGACAGTAGCCATTGGCTACTGCCCTCCCAGAACTAAACACATCCCTGAATTCAGTATTTAGGGCCCCCCAGAACCTAGGAAACTAGATTCCTGCAACCTAAAGAAGGACAGCTAACCTGAAGACTGAGACGACAACTGATTTGGCCCCGGCCCCAGCCCCACCGGCCTGTCTCCCTACTTCGACGAAAACTGCAACAGCAATGCATCAAACAGGGACCAGTGACCTCTGAAGCCTCAGAGGACTGCCCTGCACCCAAAGGACCAAGAAGCTCACGTGAACAGCGGCTCTGTTCAACCATCTGAAACAAAGAAGCAACTTTAAAGACTCCACGTTTCCCACCGGAAGCGTGAGACTTTCCACTCTGCACCAGACGCCCTCGGCTCGACCTGCAGAGAACCAACACCTCAGGGAGGACTCCCTGGCGACTGCGAGTCAGTGAGTAACCAGAGACGACCCCCCTGGGCCCCCACAGCGACGCCTGCTTAGGAAATCCAGAGGCTCCCGCTGACCGCGACTGCCTTTAACAAGGGACCCGGCGCCTGGAACCAACACTGCACCCACAGCCCCCAGGACCTGAAGGAACAGAACTCCAGTGCAGGAGCGACCCCCAGGCGACCCTCTGCCTAGCCCAGGTGGTGGCTGCCCCGAGGACCCAACTTTGAACCCTGTAAGCGTTTTACTTACCTGGGAACTTAACAATTACTTACCTCCCCCAGGAACTGTTGATTTTTGCAATGTGTCCACTTTTAAAATAGCTTATTGCCATTGTCGTCAAAACTGTACATGCTATTGTGATTATTCAAAGTTTCTAGAATAACTGAGTCAAATACCTTTCATTTGAAGTATTACTTGTAAATCTTGAACCTGTGGTTCTTAAAATAAACTGAGAAAAGATATTTTTCTATATAAAAACCTATTGGCCTGGAGTATGTCTGAGTGTGTGTTCCTCATTTATTGCCTGTGTGTATACAACAAATGATTAACACTACCCTCTGATAAGCCTACTGCTCGACCACACTACCACAAAATAGGGCATTAGAATTATCTCTTTTTGCCACTATCTTACCTCCAAGGGGAAGAAAATAAGTTACTTACCTGTAACTGTAGTTCTCCAATATTGGAATCTTTCATAGATTCACATGCTTGAATCATTCCCCGTCGTCGAGATGGGAGTCCCCGGTATAATTTACACAAGTAATGTCAAGATATATCAACAGAGAAAAAAAGGCCCTAGGCCTCTTCAATTTAACAGTCTATCAGAGTCATTTTGTGAAAAGGACCAAACCTAAGCCTCCACCAATCAGGCGACAGCACCCTTCAGAACCCTCCTGAGAGAAGCTCCAGCACCTCAGATTTTCCAAGCACAAGTGCGTACAATATAGTAAACAGAGAAAGAAAGACGTGACGTGAGCTTCTCCGGGGAGGCGGGTGGGTCGCATGTGAATCTATGAAAGATTCCAATACTGAAGAACTACAGTTACAGGTAACTTATTTTCATACTCCAGTATTGGAACTTTCATAGATTCACATGCTTGAATCAGAGTAGAGAGCAGTAGTTCTGCACATTGTAATATGACAACATCTTTAATGGAAAAATACTTTAATACACAAAACCTTATTATCCTTGTGCATATACATGCAACTATAAAGGTATACACCTCTATATATATATATATATATATATATATATATATATATATATATATATATACACACACACATAAATATATATACATATACAGATACATGACGAAATACCAAGAGACACAGCAAAAAATGATTTAAAGACACTACTGTAACATGACTGTTCGCTTCAAAACCAACCACTTATGTGTTTGTCAGAATGTTCTTACTTTTGTATACCTTTTTCTTTCTTTAAAAAAAAAAAATATATATATATAAAACAATGTGCATACCTGTTCTAGGATGGAGGGATGTAGGAGAGATGGTTCACCTTCACCTGAAGAGAACCGCCTGGCCCACTGCTACATCTCCCTGAGAGAGAGATTCCAAGCAGTAGTGCTTCGGGAAAGTATGGCAGCTCTTCCATGTTGCTGCCCTACAAATGTCTTGTAGTGGAACTCAGACGAACAGTGCCACTGACGATGAGACTGCTCTCGTAGAATGAGCATGCACAGGTGATTGCAAAGGTTTGCCCGCTGCTTGATGGCAGCAACGAATGGCTGAGGCGATCCACCTGGAAATACTCTGCTTGGATAGTGGGTTACCTTTTCTAGGAGCACTGTACGCTACGAATAACTGATTAGAGCGTCGAAAAGATTTAGTCCTGTCCAAATAAAATTGAACACATCTTTTAACGTCTAAGGAGTGTAATGCCCTCTCAGCCGGAGTAGATGGATGAGGAAAAAAAAAAAAAGACTAAAGGTTAGTTTATGTGAAAGTCTGAAGGAACCTTTGGAATAAAACGCGGGTTCGTGCGCATTAGCAGTCTTTCGTGTTTAAGCTGTAGGAATGGCTCTTGGATGGAAAACGCTTGCACCTCGCTGACCCGCCTAGCTGATGTAAGAGCTACCAATAAGGCAACCTTCCATGACAAGAACTTGAGGGAAGCACGATGGATCGGCTCAAACTGATGCTTCATCAGTTGTGCCAAGACAATATTCAGATTCCACAAAGGAGGTGGTGGTCTAAAAGGAGGGTAAACTCTGAAAAGCTCCTTCAAAAATCTCTTAATCAGCCGAGAAGAGGGAGGGTGTATCATCTGAACGTCTGTATGCAGCTATAGCTGCTAAGTGAACTTTAACGGACGAGTGTGCTAGCTGCAACAGATACGGTAGCAATTCCTCTGGTGGTGAGACTAGTGGGTCAATCTGTCGCCGATGACACCAGGCACAGAATCTTTTCCACTTACACGGATACGTTTTGTTAGTGCTATCCGCTCTGGCTTTTGACAAAATATCCCTACAGTCCTGCGGGATACTCAAATGCGCGAACTCTGTGGTGAGGAGCCAGGCTGATAAACGCATTGACTGCGGATCAGGGTGCCAAACCTGGCCGTTGTTCATGGTTAGTAATTGAGGTGATGGCTCCAGCAGAATATGAGGCTTGATTGACAGAAAGAGAAGTTCTGCGAACCAATGTTGACGCGGCCAGTACGGAGCTATCAGTATCAGAGTGCACAGCTCTGTTTTCATCTTCGTGAGGACCCTTGGGATCAACGGAATGGGAGGAAAGGCGTAAGCAAAGATGTCTGACCAGACTATTGAAAACGCATTCCTACAAGATCCCTTCTGGTGATGCCAACTTGCGAAGAACCGGCATTTGGCGTTGTCTTTGTTCGCAAACAGGTCTACCGTTGGTGTTCCCCACAGGGAACAAATATGGTTCAATACTGTCTGGTCTAACTCCCACTCGTGGCAGTCCGATTTCTGCCTGCTGAGTGCGTCTGCTGTCTTGTTGTCTATTCCAGGCAAATGCACTGCTGATAGTGTCATGTTTTGCTGTGAGGCCCAGTTCCAGATTGCTTGGGCTTCCCTGGAGAGAGTGAGAGATCGTGTGCCTCCTTGTTTGTTGAGATAGTGCATCGTAGTGGTGTTGTCCGTCCTTATTACCACTTGCGATCCTGAGATCTTGGGAAGAAATGCTTGTAAGGCCAGGTGCACTGCCCTGAGCTCCATCCAATTGATATGCATTGACGCCAGATGCGGTGGCCATTTGCCACTTATTTGCAGATCCTGTAACACAGCTCCCCAGCTTCCAGCGATGCATCCGTTATTATGGTCCACAGGGCTGGTTGCTGTAGAAACGAAAGGCCGATTGATAGATGATGCCTTTGAGACCACCATCTCAGAGCTCTGAGCATTATCGGAGTTATTTGTATCTGGTCCTCCAAAGTGCCCGATACTTTGAGCCCTTGACGATTTAGTTGCTCTTGTAAGGGGCGCATCTTTAGCCGACAGAGGGACCAGAGGTATGCATGAAGACATCATGCCCAACAGCGACTTGAACAGACTGACCGTAACCTTTCCTCTTCTCTGTATGGAACTTAGAGTCCGTAATCTTTGTTGCCTCTCTAACGTGGGACATTCCATGGTGGATTCTGTGTTTAGTCTTGCTCCTAGAAAGGTAATATTGCGTGCTGGTAGAGGGTTGGACTCCTCCCAGTTGACGGTGAATCCGAGATTGGTTAGTAAGGAAACGCACTTTTTTGTTGACTTGTGCGTTCCAGCGTAAGTCTTTGCCTTTATCAACCAATCGTCTAAGTATGGAAAAACCTGGTGCTTTCTCCTTCAGAGAAAGGCTGCGACTGGTGCTAGACATTTGGTAAATATTCTTGGGGCCGATTTCAGTCCGAAGGGAAGGACACGGTATTGATAATGGCTCCCGGCTACGGTGAATCTCAAGTATTTTCTGTGGGCAGAGTGGATGGGTATGTGGAAGTATGCATCTTTCAGGTCTAGTGAAGACATGAAATCTCCCTGATTGAGACACAGAAGGACGTCTTGCAAGCTGATCATCCAGAACAATTGCTTTTTTTAGTAGACATTTAATTCCATTAAATCGAGGATCGGCCTCCAATCCTTCCACTTTTTCCTGAATGAGGAAGAACCTGGAATAAAATCCTGTTCCTCTTTGGGCCCGAGGCACCTTCTCTATAGCTTCTTTGAGAAGCATCTTGTCGATCTCCTTTCTGAGTTGTTGAGGGTATCTTGAAGGAGGGGGGGGGGGGGGGGGGGCGGGAAGGTATCTGGATAAATTCTAAAGTATGGCCTTACTTCACTAATTGTAGGACCCACTTGTCTGAAGTAATGGTTTGCCATTGATTGAGGAATAAAGATATCCTCCCGCCCAGAGTGACAGGGGGGAGGACTGGACGTAGCCGGGGCCGTGAAAACATCAGGTTCTACAAGCCGAATCTTTGGTTGGACGGGTTGAACGGCCACCAGGTCTACTACAGGCTGGTTGTGGCGGCTGCCTTTGCGAGTAGTATGGACGATATTGCTGTGAAGAGAATGGATAGGCGGAATACCTGTGTTGTTGATATCCCCCCCTGTATGAGGGTTTGCCACGCCCTCTAGGACGAAAAGACGACTTTCGATATTGTAGGGTCCCTAATGACTTTGCCGTGTCCGTTTTGATGGATTGTAGGGCTTCATTGACATGTTTCCCAAATAGCGCCTGGCCATCAAAAGGTAAGTCCAAGATTTTATTTTGAACTTCTGGGCGAAATGAGGTGGCTTTAAGCCAGTCTTGCCTTCTGAGCACAGCTGCACCGGCAAGTTGTCTAAAAGCAGTGGTCGCTATATCCATTGCACAGTCTATAAGCTCTGCAGACGTGCGTTGACCCTCTTGTATTGTTTTATTTGCCTCTGATTTCGCATCTTCCGGCAGTTGAGTAATAGAAGGTGCAATGCCCGCCCAAAGCTGTCTGTCGAATCTAGCCAAAATAGCCAAAGAGTTGGCAGCTCTAACTACTAGGCTAGCCATAGAAGAAAACCTTTTCCCTATGTTATCTAGCCTTTAACCCTCCTTGTCTGGGGGTGCGGAAATTGGGGCAGAAGGATTCTTCCATCTTCTTTGTGCTGCCTGAGCTACCACTGAATCCGGAGGAGGATGTCCCATTAAGCATGTTGGTGCATCGTCAGGTGCCTTGTATTTTTTTTATTCAGACGCGGCAGCACTGCCGTAACTGTAGCCGGATTATTCATGACCTTAAGGCCCTCTTCCCACAGGTAGTTAACCATCGGGATAGAGCGCACAGACTTCTGAAAGGGCTCCTTAAAATCGTACAGGAAACAGTCTGTTTGCTTTGTAGGCAATAGTAAGGCAAAACGTTTGGGTGCTCTCTCCAGAAGATTGTGAAACCCTCCAATGTCTTCTGGTGGGGATTCCACCTTCGATTGAGGAGCAGGGATGATGTATTCGTCCCACTCTGAGTGAGTGTCCATGAGCTGCCCTTCTTCCTGATCCCCTTCTGAGATGTCTGTGTCATGAGGAATTGTCATGTCTGGAGTGGCCACATTCGTGAGATGTTAGGACGTCTGCCTCTGGTGCGGAGTAGAAACACCAGAAATAGGCGAAGGAGGAGGTTGTTCTCCTTGAGGAGGAAACCTTTTGTTGTAATCAACTAACATCGCTCTGAGGTCAGTTAGTAGGGAGGAAGGAAGGAATAAAGGCTCCCTGTTGGTATTGTTGTTGATCTGAGTAAAGCTGGGGTTCATAAACCTCTTCATAGTCCTCTTCTTCCTGGTACTTTACATTCAGTTGGGATGGACTGTTCCAAATGGCCCCTCGTCAGAGTCTTCGTCTCCCTCCAAAAGATGTACTAGCACAAGGGAGGACACCTTACTAGGTCATGTATGGGTTGGCGTCAGCTTTTCCACACTTTTCAGATGTTTTTCCCTCATCAACGACGTATAATTAGACTTCGTCATGGACTGTGTCGTAGACGCTGGACGCACAGTGATTTTAATAGAAGAAAGTCTCGCCGACGAGTCTACCGTCAACGAAGTCGTCGACGACAGTAGGGCTGACACTGACATCAGCGCCGTCAACGAGGACGATGTATAGATGGTCATCGACGCTGCAGTTCTCGTCCACTGTGGGTTACCTGTTCTAGTCGACAATGTCGCCGGCGGAGCCTTTTTTCCAGTCGCAGAGGATGGCTTCTTGAAAGGCACAGATGGTGGAACAGATGAAGACTTCCTGTGCCTCTCTGAACTGGAAGAATGGCTTTTCCCCTCTTTACTGGAAACTTTCTTTGGGGAAGAAGATGGGCTGCGACCCTTTTAAGACCCTAAAGTAGTCTTTTTGAGGGCTTTTCTTGAGTTGTGAGAGAGATCTGGAGCGTGATCTCACCCTTTTTGATGATCGCTTAGATGTTGATTCCTCACTCTCAGAATCAGAAACTGGGTCCTTCCTACGTTTTAGTTTCTGCAACCATATTAATAATCTGCCTTCACGGTCTTTTAAAGTTTTAGAAGAAAAAGTACGGCAAGTCTTTAGCTGAATGATCTGGGTACAGGCAGTAAATGCAGTCTTGGTGAGGATCTTCAGAATGAAGCCTTTTCTTTCCACAAGTCTTGCCGTCTCTGAAGAGACCCTTCTTCTCCTGGTCAGACAGTTGAAAAATAGCTGACAAATCAAGTTAAATCAGTTTCTTCGAGAGAAAATTGTTGAAAAAAGGTGTGAAGGCAGAGCTCTGAGGAGACTCCCTAGCACGACGTGCAGTAGAAAATATGAGGTGCTGGAGCTTCTCTCAGGAGGGTTCTGAAGGGTGCTGTCGCCTGATTGGTGGAGGCTTAGGTTTGGTCCTTTTCACAAAATGACTGATAGACTGTTAAATTGAAGAGGCCTAGGGCCTTTTTTTCTGTTAATATATCTTGCTTGTGTAAATTATACCGGGGACTCCCATCTCGACGACGGGGAATGATTCAAGCATGTGAATCTATGAAAGTTCCAATACTGGAGTAACCCTTGGACTCTGTGCACACTATTTCTTACTTTGAAATAGTATATATAGAGCCAACTTCCTACAACTATCTTGGAAATACCCCCATGGGATAATGAAAATGTCACTTACCCAGTGTACATCTGTTCGTGGCATCAGTCGCAGTAGATTCGCATGTTCTGCAATAGCTCGCCATCTGGTGTTGGGCCGGAGTGTTACAAGTTGTTTTTCTTCGAAGAAGTCTTTCGAGTCACGGGACCGAGTGACTCCTCCTTTTGTCTCCATTGCGCATGGGCGTCGACTCCATCTTCGATTGTTTTTCCCCGCAGAGGGTGAGGTAGGAGTTGAATTGTAGTAATAGTGCCCATGCAATGGAGTGACTAAGTATGCACCTATTTAAGGTTGAGATGATACATATATAAATAATTGAAGGTAACTTCCAAACTGCTACAGGCTCCCGGGGAGGCGGGTGGGCACATGCGAATCTACTGCGACTGATGCCACGAACAGATGTACACTGGGTAAGTGACATTTTCAGTTCGATGGCATCTGTCGCTGTAGATACGCATGTTCTGCAATAGACTAGTAAGCAGTTATTTCCCCAAAAGCGGTGGATCAGCCTGTAGGAGTGGAAGTAGTCTGAAATAATGTCCTTAATACAGCTTGACCTACTGTGGCTTGTTGTGCGGATAACACGTCTACACAGTAGTGCTTGGTGAATGTGTGAGGCGTAGACCATGTGGCTGCCTTACATATTTCTTGCATTGGGATGTTTCCTAGAAAGGCCATGGTAGCACCTTTCTTTCTGGTTGAGTGTGCCCTTGGTGTAATGGGCAGCTGTCGTTTAGCTTTAAGGTAGCAGATTTGGATGCATTTAACTATCCATCTGGCTATACCTTGTTTTGAAATTGGGTTTCCTGCATGAGGTTTTTGAAATGCAATAAAGAGTTGTTTAGTCTTTCTGATGTTCTTTGTTCTGTCAATGTAATACATTAATGCTCTTTTGACATCTAATGTATGTAGTGCCCTTTCAGCTACGGTATCTGGCTGTGGAAAGAACACTGGAAGTTCCACTGTTTGATTTAGATGGAACGGTGAAATAACCTTCGGCAAAAATTTAGGATTGGTCCTTAGGACGACTTTATTTTTGTGTAGTTGTATAAAAGGTTCCTGTATAGTAAACGCCTGAATCTCGCTTATGGCGATGAGAAATGCCACCTTCCAGGTTAGGAACTGTATGTCGCAGGAGTGCATGGGTTCAAAAGGTGGACCCATAAGTCTAGTTAGGACAACATTTAGGTTCCATGAAGGAACAGGTAGTGTTCTTGGTGGTATAATTCTCCTAAGGCCCTCCATGAATGCTTTAATGACTGGTATTTTATATAGGGAAGTTGAATAGGTAGTTTGCAGGTATGCAGATATTGCTGCAAGGTGAATCTTAATGGAAGAGAAAGCTAGGTTAGATTTTTGTAAGTGAAGCAAGTAACCCACTACATGTTCTGGAGTTGTGTGTAATGGTTGTATTTGATTAATATGGCAGTAGCAAACAAACCTCTTCCATTTACTTGCATAGCCGTGCCTGGTGGATGGCCTTCTTGCTTGTTTTATGACTTCCATACATTCTTGGGTAAGTTGTAAGTGCCCGAATTCTAGGATTTCAGGAGCCAGATTGCTAGATTCAGCGATGCTGGATCTGGGTGTCTGCTCTTTTGGTTGTGCTGTGTCAACAGATCTGGCCTGTTGGGCAATTTGATGCAGGGTACCACTGATAGGTCTAGCAGCGTTGTGTACCAGGGTTGCCTTGCCCAAGTTGGTGCTATCAATATGAGTTTGAGTTTGCTTTGACTGAGTTTGTTTACCAGGTAAGGAAGGAGAGGGAGAGGAGGAAAAGCGTAAGCAAATATCCCTGACCAGTTCATCCATAGGGCATTGCCTTGGGATTGTTTGTGTGGGTATCTGGATGCGAAGTTTTGGCATTTTGCGTTCTCCCTTGTCGCAAACAAGTCTATCTGAGGTGTTCCCCAGAGTTTGAAATAAGTGTTCAGTATTTGGGGGTGAATTTCCCATTCGTGGACCTGTTGGTGATCTCGAGAGAGATTGTCTGCGAGTTGATTTTGTATCCCTGGTATAAACTGTGCAATTAGGCGAATTTGGTTGTGAATTGCCCAATGCCAAATTTTTTGTGCTAGCAGGCTTAACTGCGTGGAGTGCGTCCCTCCCTGCTTGTTTAGATAATACATTGTTGTCATGTTGTCTGTTTTGACGAGAATGTATTTGTGAACTATTATTGGTTGGAAAGCTTTTAGTGCTTGAAAAACTGCTAGAAGTTCTAGGTGATTGATATGCAGTTTTGTTTGATGTACGTTCCATTGTCCTTGTATGCTGTGTTGATTGAGGTGTGCTCCCCACCCTGTCATGGAAGCATCTGTTGTTATTACGTATTGTGGCACTGGGTCTTGGAAAGGCCGCCCCTTGTTTAAATTTATGTTGTTCCACCACAGAAGCGAGAGGTAAGTTTGGCGGTCTATTAACACCAGATCTAGGAGGTGACCCTGTGCTTGAGACCACTGTGATGCTAGGCATTGTTGTAAGGGTCTCATGTGCAGTCTTGCGTTTGGGACAATGGCTATGCATGATGACATCATGCCTAGGAGTTGTAATACCATCTTTGCCTGTATCTTTTGTGTTGGATACATGCGTTGTATGATGGTGTTGAAATTTTGAATTCTTTGTGGACTTGGAGTGGCTACTCCTTTTGATGTGTCTATTATGGCTCCCAGGTATTGTTGTACCTTGCGTGGCAGAATTTTGGATTTTGTGAAATTGACGGTGAACCCTAGTTTGAAGAGGGTTTGTATGATATGATTTGTGTGATTTGAGCACTCTATTAACGAATGGGCTTTGATTAGCCAGTCGTCTAGATATGGGAACACATGTATTTGCTGCCTTCTTATGTGTGCTGCGACTACTGCTAGACATTTGGTAAAGACTCTTGGTGCGGTTGTTAATCCGAAAGGCAGTACCTTGAATTGGTAATGTATTCCTTTGAATACAAACCTTAGGTATTTCCTGTGCGATGGGTGTATTGGTATATGGAAATAAGCATCCTTGAGGTCTAAAGTTGCCATGTAGTCGTGCAGTTTTAGCAATGGCAATACTTCTTGTAGTGTGACCATGTGGAAGTGGTCTGATTTGATGAAAGTGTTCACTACTCTGAGGTCTAGGATTGGTCTCAGCGTTTTGTCCTTCTTTGGTATCAGAAAGTACAGTGAGTAAACTCCTGTGTTTATTTGTGTGTTTGGCACTAATTCGATTGCATTCTTTTGCAATAGTGCCTGCACTTCTATCTCCAGGAGATTGGAATGGTGTGTTGTTAAATTTTGTGCTTTTGGTGGTATGTTTGGAGGGAATTGTAGAAATTCTATGCAATAACCATGTTGGATAATTGCTAGAACCCAAGTGTCTGTAGTGATTTCCTCCCATGCTTTGTAATAATGACCTATTCTTCCCCCCACTGGTGTTGTGTGGAGGGGGTGAGTGACATGTGAGTCATTGTTTAGTAGTAGGGGTTTTGGGGCTTTGAAATCTCCCTCTATTTCTAGGGAATTGCCCTCCTCTATATTGTCCCCGAAAACCTCCTCTATACTGTCCCTGGTAAGTGGACGGTGTTGCTTGTGAGGTGCTGGCTTGTGTGCTTTGACCCCGAAACCCCCCTCGAAAGGGCGTTTTACGGAATGTGCTGTAATTCCCTCTGCTCTGCGGGGAGTAGAGTGCGCCCATGGCTTTGGCAGTGTCCGTATCTTTTTTGAGTTTCTCAATCGCTGTGTCCACTTCTGGACCGAACAGTTCTTTTTCATTAAAAGGCATATTGAGAACTGCTTGTTGAATCTCTGGTTTAAATCCAGACGTTCGGAGCCATGCATGCCTTCTGATAGTTACAGATGTATTAATTGTCCGTGCAGCTGTATCTGCAGCGTCCATGGAGGAACGTATCTGGTTGTTGGAGATGGTCTGTCCCTCCTCAACCACTTGTTTTGCCCTATTTTGGAAGTCTTTGGGCAGATGTTCAATGAGATGTTGCATCTCGTCCCAGTGGGCTCTGTCATAGCGCGCAAGTAGTGCCTGGGAGTTCGCGATGCGCCACTGGTTTGCAGCTTGTGCTGCGACTCTCTTACCAGCTGCATCGAACTTGCGGCTTTCTTTATCTGGGGGTGGTGCATCTCCAGATGTGTGAGAGTTGGCCCTTTTCCTAGCTGCTCCTACAACAACAGAGTCTGGTGGCAGCTGTGTTGTGATGAAAACCGGGTCCGTAGGAGGCGGTTTATACTTTTTTTCCACCCTTGGTGTGATTGCCCTACTTTTGACCGGGTCCTTAAATATGTCTTTTGCGTGCCGGAGCATACCAGGGAGCATAGGCAGGCTTTGGTAGGAGCTGTGGGTGGAGGAGAGTGTGTTGAACAAGAAATCATCCTCGACCTGTTCTGAGTGGAGGCTTACGTTGTGAAATTGTGCTGCTCTAGCCACCACCTGAGAGTACGCGGTGCTGTCTTCTGGTGGAGATGGTTTTGTAGGGTATGCCTCCGGGCTGTTATCTGACACTGGGGCGTCGTATAGGTCCCATGCGTCCTGATCTTGGTCACCCTGGCTCATGGTGGTGTGAGCTGGGGAGTGTGATGGCGTTTGTGCTGGTGAAACGTTAATCACGGGCGGAGGAGAGGGTGGTGGTGTAACTCTTTTCACCACTTTTGGTTGTGGTGCTTGTTCCGTCTGGAACTCCAACCTTCTCTTTCTCCTAATGGGGGGAAGGGTGCTTATTTTTCCTGTCCCCTGCTGAATGAAGATACGCTTTTGCGTATGGTCCACATCAGTTGCTTGTAGCTCTTCCTCAAACCTATGCTTTTGCATTTGGGAGGTTAGCGAGTGCTCTTCTGTATAAGAGCCTGAAGCCGGGTCGCTTGCAGTTTGTTTCGGCATCGAAACTTTGTCTGCGTGTTTTTTCGGCTCCGAGGTGACTTTTTTCCTTTTCGGGGCCGAAACCTCTCGGCGTCGATCTGTTTCGGTGCCGCTGTCTCGGCGTCGAGCCGTGTCCACACCGGCATCTCGGTGTCGAGGCTTGTCTCCAGCACTTTCTCGGTCCCGAGAAGGCTGCGTGCCGGTGTCTCGACCGGAGTCGGACGATCTCAGCACTGTTTGGGCCTTTTTCGGTGCCGACGGTCGGTCACCGAATTTATGGGTCGAGCCATGGCCTGGTGGCAGTGGCGTCCCCTGGGCCTTGTAAATGTTTCTTTGTGTGGTTTTCGACGTCTTACTCACGGTTTGTGTATCGTCGAATCCTTCGGAGTCTGAGTTTTGGATCGAGAAGGTACCTTCCTCTTCTTGTTCCTCGAACTCCCGTTGGGCTGTCGGTGCGGACGCCATTTGAAGTCTTCTGGCTCGACGGTCTTGGAGTGTTTTTCGGGACCGGAACGCACGACAGGCTTCGCAGGTGTCTTCGCTGTGCTCAGGTGACAGGCACAGGTTGCAGACCAAGTGTTGGTCTGTGTGGGGGTATTTATTGTGGCATTTGGGGCAGAAACGGAACGGGGTCCGTTCCATCGGCGTTCTTCAGCACGCGGTCGGGCCGACCAGGCCCCGACGGAGGATCGAAAAACTACCCCGAAGGGCACCGGAGCTCTTCGATCTTCGATGCGGTGTGGAATCTAAGTACGCCGATCCCGAACGCAACAATACCGACGAAAATCTTCCGAAATTAACTATTTTTTCCGTTCCGAAACTCGGAGCGACAGGAACACGTCCGAACCCGATGGCGGAAAAAAAACAATCGAAGATGGAGTCGACGCCCATGCGCAATGGAGACAAAAGGAGGAGTCACTCGGTCCCGTGACTCGAAAGACTTCTTCGAAGAAAAACAACTTGTAACACTCCGGCCCAACACCAGATGGCGAGCTATTGCAGAACATGCGTATCTACAGCGACAGATGCCATCGAACCTGGAGTTACAGGTAAGAAACGAATCCATCATAATTATCTTTCCGTAATTGTAATTTATGAACATACACGCAAACCAATTCATAGCTTTTGACAAAATAAACAGCTAAAGCTCACTTGTGAGCAATAGCTACATAGAGGTGTGCTAAAATGCCCATGTTTTGCTGCAGGGCATACTAAAAAGTGCCTCAGATTGTCTTGGTCTAATCACCTCCAGCTGCACAAAGGTGGGGAATGTAGTGCAAAGACATGCCACACAGAGGTGATGCAGCAGTCTTGACTAGATTAAATATGCAATATGAGGAAATGTATGAGAACTTAAATAAAAGCACATAGGTCAGTTTAATTGTAAACATTATCCAGGTCACGTCTTGTAGGGTTCTTAATCCAGTCACTTAAATTTCCCAAACTTCTCATCTCACCAAAAGCCACAAAGATGCAAGGAAAGACACCACAACAAATCCATAGCATTTATTTGAAGACTGTACAAAATACTTTATAAAACGGGTCATGAGATACATAGCACTAACGAAACGGAATCCCATCCCTCCTCCCCTTTCACAACAGCAAAATGCATTCAAACCCCATTTTACTCCTCTGAAGCTTCTGAGCTATATCTGAAGCAAAAGGTCATATTTATATATACAAGTGACAGCTATACAGGTTTATTTACACTGTTCACTGCTCCCACCCATTTGTAGTGCAAGCAGTTCCAATCTTTACATATATTATATATTTATTATCTCACATATTAACACTTTTACAAGGTAGAAAATTCAGATTTGGTGAAAAAATAATAATGTGAGCACCGTGTCCATGGAGAAATTGACCTTCACACCAACTGGGCTAAAAATACTCTATTAGTGGCAGTAATAAGAGTTACACCACGACCCCAAAAGGCTCCTTTCATGGCAACAGATGGGTGATGGTCCAATGCCCCCACTTGAGTCCAGTCACGCATAGTGTCATCGGCTGATATCCCTGTTGGAATCCCAGAGTTTTGTGGATGGTTCAATCTTGAAGGGGTCAAAGAACGGGTGTTTCAAACATTCGCCCAGTGTTGTGCGCTTGCTCGGCTCATACTCAAGCATGCTCTCAATCAGGTCAAAGAGTTGGTGATGTTCTTCAGCCTCAGACATCAGATAACGCTGTTGGGAGATAAACAGTATTAGACAAGATAAAGCAGAGTGTCATGCTTGCTGGCTGATTTACATGTTAACGCTAACAAATAATGACTGACCAGAGTTATGGACACTCATACTTTCCACAAGATAACTATCTAAAGTTGTAAATAAACTATTCCTGCATTTTCAGTTGTCAGATCTTCTCCCTTGTGGCTGTCCAGGAGACTCGATTCCGGGAACCTGTGTTTTACCATTGTCACTTTAGGAATTCCAAGCACTTAGTGGCAGTGGGGAAAACATAGTTGCTGTATTCTTTCCCTTGTCTGCTGTCAGATGTCTGGCCCTAAGGCTTCCAGGGAAAATTAGGGGGGATTAGACAGTAACAAAGGGGATGGCAAAAGTGTGGAAACGTCACAACTACTGTGCAAGATCTCTTTTTGTACCTTTAACACTTTGCCAGCTCTGTCATACCAAAATCTCTTCAACTTAAAAAAAATAAAAAAATTATTGCTATGGTGTGAGTTATAAGACTTATTTTTACGAAGTACTAACTCATGCCACAAAATATATTAAATTGGTCATTACATTAGGAATAAATCGGGTGTCCACCAAATATGCACCCACATTTACAGGAATTGTCACCCAGGCCCCTTCCCCCGTAATTAGTGGCTACAGGAGATTCAACTTCACTGAGATTAGTACAAGCACAACAGTCTAGAAACATTTTCCTTGGCTTTACTAGATAACAAAACGTTTAATTTTAATTAACAGTAGAGGCTTACAACCTCCTCCTGCTGAAGTAATTCCATATATAATTATACAGCTTTAATTCACAAAGAAACCGCATTTTTGTATATTGTACAAAATGACCCCAGAAGAAAATTAGATACCACTTTTGGAACCAAAAAATAAAGAGAGTTTTAAAATGTAACGTAAATTCGGCATGGTTTAAAAACGAAAGTAACCGGAAATTAAGAGCTACAGCTACGTTTTGCAAGTGTACTAACAGGACCAGCCACATGCCTTCTTAAACGAATGACCCAAAAGGAATTTTTAAATTGCATTTCAAAATACACCCTAATCACTTTTCCATGAACCAAACAAGGTGATTAACATAACACTGCAGCTATTTTTATTCACATATGCACAGCCAAAAAAACATTTAATGATGCTCTTAAAAGGCAGCCAGTCTCATTCACAGGCTATGCATACTCCCTTGGCCAAACTAAACTCAATTCAGCCTCTACACAACAATTAACGCTTAGAGCATAATCTTACCCCAGGAGCCTACTTGTGGTAAATAAAAGCAGATCGTATTGAAAAATGGCCAGACAACAGGTAAAAAGTGTCACTGCTCAATTTCTGTATGACATCGAAGAAGGTACATGGGAATAGCCTTCTGAGATTATGCACTCTGTAGACATGGCTGTGCTCCAATGGCAAACGGCTACAGCTACATACTCATCAGGATGGTCTCAGCTCTACGGAATGCAGTGTTCACAGTCCACAAATGCATGTCTAGAAGACACACTGCTCTCACTCTTGCTTCTTACTTACCCGCAGCGGTTTACAGTTCTCTCTCACATATCGTCCAGCAGATGAATTCTCATCCCAGTCCAAACGGCCATGATAGAAATATTTCTGTTTTCTGTCACACAAAAAAAAGGTAAACATTACTGCACTTGAATTAATGTGATAATCTAGCAAATCACTGTGGTAAACTTGGGTACAAGACTAAAAACATCCACCTAGAAGAATAGACCATAGCTCCAACGCAACGGCCTAAAGTGCCAGATGTATTCTAGACTTTCACCATAATAAGGAAGATGTTACTTACCCTATAAGTATCTGCTTGCGGCATGTAGATTCACATACTGTGCATACTCCTGCCATCTACTGCTGGGCTTGGACACGTGCAAGTTGTTTTTCTTCAAAGAGGACTCTTGAAGTATAGTGACTCCACAAATTGCAGGCAATGTGCTCGATCAGCGGCTGTATTGTTGATTTCTTCTTCTCCCACCCCTCCCCCCCAAACTGTAGAAAATCCAGGAGCCAGATCTCAAGATTGAGTTATTTGTGGTTGGGATGTCTGAGTGCCCTGATTTTTTAAAGATAAGATTTGGCCAATTGGGCAGCTTCTCCTGTGTCACTAGAGATAAAGTCAAGGAGAGTGGTGACAAGGGCTTTCTGACCCATGTGGGAGGCTACTAGAATTAGAGTGAGGGAGGTCTGCCAAACTTTTCGAACCACAATTGGAATATGCATGAGGTGGAAAAGCGTAGTAGGCGAATATCCCCGACCAGTTCATTGCCCATGAACTGTGGTTGTGGAAGCCTAGAGGCCATGTTCAGGAATTTAGCATTTATGGTGGTGACAGAATCCTATGTGAGGAAACCTCTGTCAGGAGTAGGACTTGGGGTGGAATTCCCACTAGTGGACTTGTTGCTGCATCCTGCTAAAGATGTCTGCAAAATAATAGTTGTCCAGTCTTGGTATGTACTATATCAGTAATTAACTGATGGATCGCCCACTACCAAATACCCAGAGATACTGCAGACAACTGCAGAGTGTATACTACCCAGTTTCTTTAAGTAGAACATGGTTATTCTGTTCTCCAAATTAACTAGGACTGACTTGTGTTTGATTGAGGGAGGAATGTTATAAGGGGTAGCTGGTTGGCTAGCAAATTTAGGTGGCTGATGTGAAGACTCTGCTGATGGAAGGCCATATCTCTTGAACGGTCAACTTCTATAAAAGCACCTCTCAAGCAGTGAGGTGTATGTGGGGATGGTCTTCTGAGGCACTAGGTCTAGAAAGGGCCAGCTGCGCAACTGGTTTGTGGCATTGCATCACTGCAGAGAATGAGGAGTACAGCCCCAAAGCAACACTAGATTCTCTCAATGACTCCACTTGTGACCACTGTGCTGCTAGACAGTCCTGCAACAGGTGCATATGGAACTACAGGAATGGAAGAGGCCATCATGCCAAGGAGGTGCATGGTCTTTCTGCCTGTTACCAGATGACATGCCTGCATTTGGAAATCTTGGATCCTTGTGGGACTGAAATATGCATTTCCCGTGACAGAGTGGAGTATGACCCCCTTGAAAGGACTGGACCTGAAGGGGCTGGGGATGAGATTTTTTAGTATTGATAGTAAAGCCTGGGCTGTGTAAGAGGTAGGGTGACGCATCTGTGCTAGGCACTAATGTTTTGCAATGCTTTTTATCAGCCAGATGTCAAAGTAAGTGTGCCTCAGCCCTCACCGCCATTATTGCTTTGTACCTCCCCAGGTATCTGTGGCTGCTTTTGCCAGGGAAAAAGTAGTGGAGGCTTCAGGGGTGGTGGTTTTAGCCCTCCACGGTACTGGGAGTGGAGACGACAGCCATTGGCTGAGGGTGTCTTTAGTGCCCCTTATTGGCCTTTGCAGTCTGTCTCATCTCCAACATCTGGCCAACTTGTTGGTCGAAAAGGTGCTCCCCATCGAAGGACAAGTTGACCAGATGTACTGTACCAGCGGCTTAAAGACGGAAGCACACAGCCAGGCATGTCGGCAAAGGAGGACACACTAGCTAAACCCAAGGGCTGAAGTGTCTGCTGCAAATAAAGCACAGATTAGATAACCTCTTGCCCTCTGCAACAAGTTGTTGCCTTCATTTACTGGCCTGCTACGACATTTTAGAAGAGTGTCACTCTTGATGAGCCAGTTGTCCGGATGCGGGAAGACATGGATGCCCTGTCTGCGTAGGTGAGCGGCAACCACCACGAGGCACTTGGTGAAGACCATGAGTGAGGGGCTGCGACTTCAAATGGGAGCATTTTGAACTGGTAAGGATGTTCAAATACTACAAAATGAGGTACCAGTGTAGTGCCAGATGGAGTGGAATGTGGAAATATATGAGTCCTTGAGGTAGAGTACGGCCATGAAGTTACCTTGTTGTAGTAGCAGGATGACGAACTATAAGTCAAGGCATACTTAGTGGTGGCAGATTCTTTGGGGGATCCACCTTTATCCGGGCATTTTAAATTGTTCCCTCTGTAGAATCTTCAAAAATAGCCTGTGGGAGAGGTGGTTTGAATTTGTGGCCACTGGTATGAGGTGGAGATTTTGGGGAAGGCAGTCTTAGAACCTCCACAGTAGGATGAGCAGCGAAAGAAGCTGTAATGGGAAGAGGTTTGCAGGGAACCCACTGATTTTTTTGCTGTCCTTTTTAACCTTCCGTAATGAATGTACCAACCTGCAGTCCAAAAAGATGTTTCCCAACGAAAGGCAGATTGAGTAGGTTTTGCTGGACTTCAAGTTTGAAACCGGAGATATGAAGCCCTGTATGCCTATGTGCCTATGTAGCACACTAGAGTTAACCTTCCCAGCAGCAGTATCTGCAGCATATAGGCAACAGCGTATGGTGGTGTTTGAGATCTGCTTCCCTTCATCGAGACTCAGACGGTGGAAGAAAAACAATGGCGTTGATGACTATGTGCAAGAAGAGAAGTCATAATACCTCATGACTCAAAAGACTATTTGAAGAAACGCCACATGCACACATCCAAACCCGACACTAAGTGGCAGGATTATGTACGGCATGTGTACCTAAAGTCACATGGCGTAAACACGATATTTGCATTAGCTATGCAAAACAAGGAACCAACTGTAAAAGAGGTCCAAGAGACAAATGTGTTTGCAGTGTCTCCATAGTGACCTATATTGAAGTCTGTGCTGCCCAAACTGGCATGTTGAATGTAAAAGCTTTCCGTGGCAGGAAATCCAGTAAAAATGGGATGCCATCTAAGGAAAAAACTAGGACAGCCGACATTAGTGACGTGGATGTATTATTAGCATGACAAACTTAAATATGAAAATAACACTTAACTGGAGCAGGAGAATTAGATCTTTCTCCTGCCCCTCTCAGGTTGCTATGCAGGTGGATATACAACAAATAGAATGGTTCTGGAAGAAAGGATATAGTTACTGAATCTCTAAAGTGTGCTGGATCCTCTGAGGTAGAGCCAGAAAAAACTAAGTGGGAATGAAATGCAACTGCGAGTAGAATTTATGCTGAGACCCCAGAAACAATTGGTGTTTAGTTGAAGAAACTATCTTTAGTTAATGAAGATCTTTCCTTTGTGACGTTTTTCACCTATGAGATGGTAATTTCGATGTGTTGCAAAGTACTTTAGGTTTTATGCAGTAATGCAACCTTATGTTATTTAGCTTTCAAAAATGAATTGGTAAAAAAAAAATAGCCTGTTAAGGATATTGACGTTTAGCCTGCGTTTGGGAAATTACGTTTAATTCCATAACCACTGAATATATTATTTGCCTGGGATACTTTAATAGAGGCAATGAAATAAAATACACTGACAAGGAATCAATTCGGGAGCGCAGCCAGGGGTAGGTTATCCACCCGTCACCAGGAGTCTAGAAAGTTTTTATACGCCTGGCTAATGGCCTGTGTGATCCCATGAAGCCCAGTCCCGACTTGGGAGGGGTGACTTGTAGGAACAGCAAGTTCGGGTCAGATTGGACTAGTGTAAGTGACTGGTAACATTATTACTGACAATTTCAGACTATAGGAGTCAATTTAGTTTATTGAAGGAGAAGTTTAGATGCATTAGGTCCTGAAGAAGCGTCACAGGATCCTTTTGGACCATAGACACGCGAAACATGTCTACCTCATTTTAAGGACTGTCTAGTAGTTCCTGACCTCCCTTTTTCCTATAAAGTTGGTAGAGTGATTGAGCATTACCTCTATTTCACTCTCCTGTTATATTTTTTATCTTGGCCATCGCCCAGCGCAGACTAATAAATCTATTACTCAGGTTGGGTCCTGAGCCAATTTTTGTTTTTTGTTGATCTCTCCTTTCCCTTTTCTCCTTACTCACTCTTGGGGTTTTAGCATCATCGAGAAAAGATCTCCTGCAAAGAGCCCCCCTAAGGGGGGGGGGGTTTGCCCGTCAGACATTGCAGTGCCGGTCTGACGAGGAGCATATCCAATGATGAAGCATGACACCCAATTGGGTGTGTGAGGACTCTTGCTCCTAACAATTGGGACTCCCTAGTGTTTTCCTTGTCTCTTTTCCTTTTGGAACAGTCTATTTTATTTCATTGCATAGTATTCACAGGAGGGCATACACTGGACCATTAATCCCCTGAATCCTCCTTTTTCTTTAAGCAGACTTTAATAGAGGTACTTGCGAGGAGCTACAGCCCTCACAAAACGGGGTTCTAGTACGTCCTAAAAAAAATGAAGATATTTAAATCACTTTCAGTCAAATTTACTAATGCGTTTGGAATCATCATCCTGTTGTGTGACTCCTTTTCACAAAGTATTGGACAGGTGGTCTCACATTTACTCTAGGATGCACTGATGTACAAACTTCAGGTGGGTTCCAATTTCGATAGGTGCACTAGTTTTGTGGCTGGAAGGCAGGCCCAAATCATTCCCCTTCAGTTAGGGTGCAATTACTGAAAGTAAGCTTCTATTTTTTCTTTATTAAACTAACAATGACAACATTCAAACAATATGCACTCCCATAAGGAAAATGTAGGAAGAACAGTGATGAATATTATCGCCGAGCTATACACCCTTCTAGCACATTCTGCTGCCAGAGTGAAAACACCAGGACAGAGAAGACCGGAACAAGACTCTGTTGCAAACATATGCATAAAGCATAGGAAGTCTATTACAGAGCCCACCACACAGCACATAACATGACCAGTGTAGAAACTGGTGTAGAATGCTGGCCC
This sequence comes from Pleurodeles waltl, assembly GCF_031143425.1. Classification (NCBI taxonomy): domain Eukaryota; kingdom Metazoa; phylum Chordata; class Amphibia; order Caudata; family Salamandridae; genus Pleurodeles; species Pleurodeles waltl. The sequence goes on from NC_090451.1 coordinate 663,406,234, forward strand.
GGTGTTTAGTGGACACTTATGGTGTTACACCTTATACTGGGTCCAGGAAACCCTCATTAGATAGTGTTAGTGTCTAGACTGTTAGGGCTCTCCAAGGTAGCTGTGGTGAGCAGCCAAGACGTATCTAGAAGGCATGAGAAGCACTTGCATTACCACAGTAGTCACACAGTATCTTATCACACCTGAAAGGAACCACTGTGTTGCAAAAATAAAGGAACTTTATTGTAAGCACACCAAACTAGACTACCACTGGTATACCTTCCCTCTAAAGGTACGAACACAAAATATACACAATTAAGAACTCACAAAAAGCCTAAATTAGCAAGGGCCCTATAGGGGGACCAAACCATATACTAAAAAAAAAAAAATAGAAAAAAAAATGGAATGCAAAAGTGTGTCCCCCTGTAGAGTAGTTAGCCAAGGGCTGGAGAAGAGTGTAACCCCAAATGTTAAGTGCCAAGGAGATCCCCAGCAGCCAGGTGAAGAGAGGCAAGTTACCCAGTCATCCAATAGGCTGACATTGAGACGTTGAGATTGGAGAAATACCAAGGAACCCAAGGGCAGGTTTCTGGTGAGGGGGACCTGCAAAAGAAAGGGACATAGTCATGTTCAATGTAGGAGTGTGCAGGTGGGGCAGAGGGCAATCCCCACTCTTCTGTAGCTGAAGATACAGATCAATTGCAATGGATTGAGTCTAGCAGTGGTATCCAAGAGCAGTAGTGAAATCCATGAAGTCACCTACGACCTGTCCCTTGACAGTCGCCAGATTGCAGACGGGTCAATGGTCAGGAGGACCACCAACAAGCACAGACAAATGCAAAGGAGCTGCTGGAGGTTTTGCAGAGCTGTGGAGGACAAACAGGTCCTGGGGACTCGACTCTTGGAGGGGAGTCCGGATCAACCCTCAGGAGACAGGAGAGCCAGCAGAAGCAGTCACAGCCCCCACAAGCAACCCACTGGCAGCAGGGACTACTTGGAGCCTGAAGATCACTCAGGGTCAACAAGCCTTGTTTGGTGCAACAGTCAAAGTGCAGAGGGGTTCCGTCTTTGAGGAAGAGGCACGGGCTCACTGTCTCCCAAGTTGGACAGAAGGCAGAGAGGACCCAGGGGACCCCCTCAGAACCACAACCCGTGTTGGAGAATCTTCATGAGTCCAGGGGACGGCAGATCCCAGCAGCAGGACACCGTTGCCTTGGGTGCCTGCGGATGCAGGAGAATGACGCATTCACTCCAAGGGAGATTCCTTCTTGCTTCTTTGGTGCAGCTGAAGTCTTGCTGACCCCAGAGGATGCACAGCCTTTGAAGTGTCCCAATGGATGTGTGAGGGTTCTAGCTTCTAAATTTAGAAGTGCCCCTGTGTGTTTCTTTGCCTTTATCTTAGGAACAGTGTTACCCGTTTTTGAGTTATAGAACACCACCAATCACCTGGAGACACAACTCCTGTGCTTCCCAGCCTATGGTTTACTTTGGCTTCCCAACCCACTGTCCTTTCCCCTGAAATCTAGATAAGGGTGCCATATCAGTTTGTAATACTGCCCCTAGTGGCAAACTATACCCTTGCAGGTGGGTCAGACATAGTTCCTACACATACGATGTGGCTACACATGATGTGTCACACCTTGGGCATGGAGAAACTAATCTTGGCAGCCCAGCATAATCTAGAGCCTTACAGTGTTTTATGGGCCACATATCGCTTCGCTCTCTCAGTTGACATGTCCTAAATATTTAAAGGGTATTCCACCTGACTGCCCAAGAGGACAGCCAGAATGAGGGGCTACCTAGACCACTGACTGAGATGTGCTGGGAGAGATCTGAGCTAGTCAAAGTTGTCCCATGTTGAGTAGGGGCAAGGGGTAGGGAGATTGGGTTTGAACCTACCTTAGTGTTCCTGACAAATAGCATGATCACCTCTGGGAGAGAGGATGTGAAGGCTTTGGCATGTTTGTTCAGTTTCATATCTGATAAACTAATAACAGATTCAAACCACATATGGAAAATTTCTCTGTACCAGAAAGAACCATTAAAAAGTTGGAAGTTAGTAATTTCTACTTATTTGCTTCTGGAGTGGTCCACTGCTTCTACTAAACGGGTATGGCTCATAAATGTGCACAAAAGTAATCATCAGTAATCTCCCAAATGAACTAAGAAGTTTTCAGATTCCCGGGCATAAAATATCAAGAAAGGACTCAATTTCCTGCTTTTCACCTGGTTTTGCGAGTCATCCGTGACGGTAGAGGACCCAAAATTCTTTCCATCATGGCCAGGTGCTCACGGTTGTCATGCGTCTGGAAGAAGAGAAAGTTATTTCTTCACAAAAGACTCCAATGTTACATGCCTTTTTCACTGCTTCGTGCAGATATTAATAAAGAAATGCAAACAAGAGCTGGTTATACTGACACAGGAAGCAAATTCCTCTGCAAGGACAGTCAGATGCCTTTACTAACAATATTTTGGCAAGTAAAGTAAGAGGCAAAATTGAGAGCAACAGACACTAAGGGAAAACATAGCCTGCTCAAAAAGACCTGGTGGCTAAAACTGAACATAACAGGAGCTGTTCTACAGAACTTGGTGTAAATTCCTCAAATAGTTTACATTTGTGCAAAACCCTTTACGAACCATAAGTTCCTAATAACATGGCTTATATTTATTTCAATTTCATAGAGGAAAGCTTAGAACGAAATCTTGTATACAATCCTAGTTCTTTTTCATGGTCTCCTCTTAATTTATATACGGATTATATGCCTCAGTTTGGGACTAAAACAGTATATTAAAATTTCTAGGTTTCCGAAATTAATTTAATAGAGAAAGCATACGTAACTAAAGATTTTTTTTTTTATTGTATATTTGACTTGCGTTAGCAAAAACCCATGAATGAAAGCCATTTTAAGCATCAAAATTGGCAAGAATCAGTCTAGGAAGAGAGAAAAAAAAATAATAATAATTAACTCATGAAACTAAGTTTGTGAAAACCACTAAGGAATACCAAAGTCTTAGAACAGAGCTTAACCTTGGAACTAAGCTTAGTCTTTGGACCCACAGGAAATTACTACTGGAAGCCGTGGACAGCGTCCTAAAATATTTCTACAACCAACCTCAAAACATTACATAAAGTATAGAAAACAAAATATACACATTTTGAACATTTTTATGTAACTCACAATCATTCAGACTAGACCTTTTAATGGAAAAAAGTTGAAGGTTTTCAAAAGATGGTTTTAGTTCTAAAGGATGTAGTGATATGCTAAACTCTAGCTTATTACATTGTCTTTTTTTCATCCTAATGCAAATGTGGAAGTAAATATTCTCTTTGAAAAAGTGGTGCGGGAACCCTAGACATAGACAGGGATATTTGGTGTTTACGATGATCAATGGAGAGCACCTGGAAAAAGTGAGCAATGGTGACATGGAGTGTGCGCATACAGGGCATGTTAACCTCATTGGCTGGAGTCTGGATAGTTGGTGAAGCGACTCATACAGCCAAATAAACATTTTTCTATAGCTTTTCAGACATTAAAACAGTTCACTGACATGACAAAACGCCAGGCACCCAACTCCAAGGAGGGGAAAGATCCACTAACTGAAAACCCCATTTATTAAATGGGAGTGGGACCCCCCTCATATTGTAAGGAGAATCTAAAGGCTTCTATGCTGGTACATATGATTTTACAAGCAACATCACAAGATAGTAAAGAAAGGGAGATAAAACAAAAGCACCTCAAAATGATTTAATGGCTGAAGGACAGACAATCCATAGTGCAACATTTTGACATTCCTGCAAATGTGTTGCTTACCTGGAACAACGTAAATCCTGCATAATATTCAAATATGATGCTGCCAATGCTCCAGACATCACAGGGGTGTGCCCAGCCGAGCTCTGTCACAAAAAGAGGTGAAAATTAGCCAAATAAATGGAATCTGATAAAATGCAAACTCTGGTATTTAGCCAACAAAAATTTCAAACATTACCTAATATCACCTCTGGGGCTCTGTAATGTCTTGTGGAGACTATTGTGCTATGATGTTCATGGTCGAAAGTAGCGCTACCAAAATCCACCACTTTGACCGCTGTGCTTTTCAGAGTTCGCTCATCTCGCTTCTTAGAAATAAATGTAGATGGTAGTTGGTGAGAAAAGTACTTAAAAAAAAAAAAAGCCTTACATTTGTTATCACTTCATTAAAACAACTGTCAAGGACAAAGTAAGAACACCATAACTAGACTTAAAGCCTACTATATTTCCACACTAGAAACTGGGTGTGTTTTTAATTCAATATCCAAGACATTCAGTTGTATAGCAGTCGTCACAAAAAAAACTGCAATAGCAAACAGCATCTATTTTTCAAATCTGTTAGACTGGCACTGAAGAGCTATCCTTACAAGCAGAGGATTGTGCTACTATGGTGGGGAGGAAATATTTTGATTAAAGAAGTCTACCATCTTGCAATGGCCTCTGGAAAAGTTTCCTATTTAAAGTACAGCACACATTGCTTAAGAATGCATGTAGCTAGGAGACCATATCAGGGTATTGCAAGTTGGTGGCCACTGTTCAACTAGGCAAGGTAATCCAATCAAATGGTGGGCGATCTAACTTAACAAGTTCCAATGTTAGAGTTTCACCAAGTTTAAAGTATTCTGAAGACGCTGTTTTTTTCTTTTTAAATATACAACAATTGCTCATGGTCTCTTCACCTTCCTACCTACGGTGGAAAGAGCTTCATAAAATATTAGCACCTTAAGAATGACAAAGGCTGGCAAGGCATGTAAAATAAATTTTCAATACTAATAATGACAAGAATGTTTATTCGGGAACTTTAACAAAGTAGCCTTTTCTGCATAACCATTATGTTTTTCACTAATGTAGTGCTATTACATTTAGCAAACATCCAGGAATAATATTCTTTTTCAATCTATATAACAAACACTAACTGGGAAACTCTAGATCTGTAACAAGCACTTTTGAAGACCATCTTCCACAATTTGAACCTCATAACTACATAGGATTGCTATTATACGTAATTTACAAAACAAATAGTTAACCTATAGATGTACTTCAACTACGTAGGCCTTTCTCTGATTTTACTTTTTGTTGCTGGGCGAAGGGTCTGCCCATTTGGTGCTTTCTGCGGCACTCTATCCCTTTGGTGGAGGTGTGGGTCGCTTGTGAATCCAGAAAATTCTCTGAACTGCATAACTACACATACAGTTAAGAAAGGAAAATGTTACTTACCAAGTAGACATCTGTTCGTGGCATGTACTGCTGGATGGCGGACTGATGCAAAGCATGTGTATCTACAGCCACACATCAAACCTTATGTTTTGCAGTGTGACTCTTATCTGGGTTCACATGCTGTGCATCGATTTTGTGGCAGTTTTGTTAGATTTACAGTGGTTGAGTTGAAGATTGTATTACATTTGTAAACAGATGTAATAACACCTTTTGTCCCACTTGAGCCTCTTATTTATTTGAATGCCTACAAAATTGTGTTTTATGAACCTGTGGTAAAGATGACCACGCTGCTGCCATACATATATCTTTTAACTGTGTGCTTGCTAGAATGGCAGTGGTCGCTCCTTTCTTCCTTGTGGAGTGTGCTGTTGGGGTTGAGTTCAATTTCTCAACATAGTTTCTGAAATCCATCAAGCAATGGTGCCCTTTAGTTACTGGTTTTCCCATATTGTTTTCTGCAAAGGGGACAAATCTTTGCTCTCTTCTCTCTATGAAGTACATTACTGCACAGTTTGGGGAGTCTCTTTGCCCCTTCTAAGAAAAGTTTAATTACCAGAGCTGTGAAGAAGCTTCTTCCTATGTGCCCTCTTGTCTAAGCCACTATTGCCGCTAAGTGTACTTCCGACAAAGCATATGTTAGGCTGCAGTCTAGTATGTGTGTATTTCAGCACTGTGGACTACTTAGCATACTCTGTCTCTCAACATGTTGTAATCTACTTGTGTGCTTTCACTACTCCCATCTCATGCCCATCACTTTTGATCATACCTTGGCCTGCCTTTCAAAATTCCCTTGATTCCGTAGGTAAATGCTTCAACATTTGTCCTGACTTGAGGTGGGTTTTTACCGCCTTGGAGACTGATCCTGTTACATGGATTATTGCACGATCAGCTATATAAAACTTAGTGTGGCGCACTACTTTCTTTTGCCTCTCAAATCCTCAACGCAGCTTTACTGGCACAGCCCAAAAATGCTTTTGGGGCATTTCTTTTATAAAACATTTTTGCCCATAACTCAAGCATGTGGTGGGCCTACGACAATGGGACCACAACCAAACTGTTCAGCATGACACTTTCCGTCTAGGTCATCTCTGATTCCCAAAACCTCTCTCACCATTCAGTGTCTTTAAGCTTTCATAGTTGAAACTTTTGTTGTACAACTGGGAGTACTTCGTATTTTAAGGACCTTGTTTATATTAATATTGCAGTAGGTCTGAAAATATCTAAGGCACTATGCCCTCAAGGGGCTAAATATATGGTTACACTGCATTATTTTCTGCCATTCTCTTTTTATGCGGTTATGCCTTCTAGGGGCTGGCTATATAGTTACAATATTCATTGCCCCATAATGCTTTGCGGGGCATTCATTTGTAAAACATTTTTGCTCACCGGGGACTGTCTTGGCGTGGTTCAGTTGGACACGCTCCATCTTGCCCATCTCTGGGTCCCCCAAACTAAGTTGGAGCAGACCACAAAATAACCCCTCCTACCATTCAGTGTCTCTCTTATGGCTGGAGTAGCTTACGTCTTAACAGCTTTGTTTGTAATATTATTCTGGTAGGCCCGAAAATGTATAACACTATGCCTTCTAGGAGCTAAATATATGGTTACCCCTCATTACAGTATTTCCACTGTGGTGCCACTCTAGGGGCTGTTCCGGGCATTATAGTCCAGATCCTCCAATATCCGCTGCACTTGGAAATGCTTTGTGGGGCATTCCTTTTACAAAACACTTTTTCCCATAAGTCAGTGTGTTTGGTCCTAGGGCAATGGGACCACTATCAAAGCTGTCCGCATGATGTGCTCTCTCGGTCATCTCCGGGTCCCCACACTTGTGTTTTGTTTTTCTGGGAGGGAAGGGGGCGCAAAATAAATAGAATCAATGACGACAATATTTTACATTTTTTGCTGCAGAGGGTAAACAGGGCCACTGGAATTGTGGCAGAGGACTAAATTATGCAAGAGTTGACCAATTTATGTAGCAAAAAAAAAAAAAAAAAGTCCAGTTATGCATTTACAACCCCAATAGCTATAACTAAAGCGAATGCAAGATCTACTGCATTGCAAATGCTTGCCCTTAATAAACCTCTTCAGAGGCACCATAAGGAGTATTGTTTCCATTACACAATGTAGCACTTTTGTTGCTTCTCTAAGAACAGCCACTATCTCTTCTGATAGTGTAAGATGGCTGAATTCTAGGTCCCCAGGAGCCTGGCTGCCTGGCTTGAAAACGCTGGTTCTGGGTAAAGCACCCTTCCTTCTTCCACTGAAGACAGGCCTTGTTATATTGAAAGTTTTGAAATGGTCTCCTTTGTCATTCTTATCAGTTCTGAAAAACATATCTGTCTTCCCTACTGAGGGGCAACTAGAATTAGTCATTTTTCTTCTCTTGCATTTGTTGATCACTGTAACAGTGGGATCGAGGGAAAAGCCAAGCAAGTGTCCCCAGTTTTTTGACAGAGGATTCTCCTGGGATTGATGGTAGCCAAGTTTTGGCATTTTCTGCTCACAGGAGTTGCGAAAAGATCTGTTGGCCATGTAATCTCATCTCTGCAATTCTGGAAGGATCTCTTGTGTTATTGGTTGCAGAGAACCATCTACTCTGGGGATTAGGAAATATGTTAAGTAATTTCCCGTCTTGGAAGTCTGTATTGCTTTTTTCCTTCATCCACTGTTCCATCTCCTTGAGGAGGCCAATTTTTTCTCCTTTAAAATGTCTTTTTTTTTAACCCTTTCCTGGTGGAAACCTTTAAAATTATATGTAATATTTTAATTGAATTAAGTTCAGTATCAATTTGTCTGAAGTTATTTTCCTCTACTCCTGTAGGAAGTTGCTTTTAATTCTGGGAGTTCTGTTCCTTGTTGATGTCTCTCCTGGCTGGTGTTCATGAGCTGTCCCCTAACCCTTAATTTACTTGTGCGTGGGGGCTGAGCTGTCTCAGTGCGGCTACTTCCTCAAAAGGACCGACAACTTTGCTTTAGTATTGCCAATGGCTGTGCTGAGGCTGCCTGATTGCCTCCCTGGAAACCACAGTGGGGTGTTCCAGATTAGTACCTTCCTCTCCCTGCAGGTAAGCAGGTACGGTGCCCTTTATATACGCTGGATCCTTGAAAGAGTATTTGTACTTTTTCCTCTGCTCTTGTAGTCACTGCTCAACAAGTGGCAGGTTCTTTCAAACATTCTCTTCCCTGTTCTAGGGCACTAGGGAGCATTAGTTAACTGGTTCCTGGTCTTAATCAGTATAAGTGTTTGCAGTAGGAAGCAAGAGACTGGTTTCTCCTCCTACAGCTGTACACCATACTTGTCTGTAGCCTGTTTAATAACTTGAATGTTATTCAGAGACAAAGGCCTTTGCAGATAACTATCCACTCCTTCCTCGGGAGGCTGTGTCCCAGTCTTGCCACTGCTCTATAAATTCTGATTCAGAGCATTGAAACGTTTCTGCCATATGTTCCGCTTCTTCCTCGTAGACAAGTTCTTCCTGACACTCAGGATCTAAGGGAGGTTAATTCCCTCAACCTTTTTTTTTTCAATTTGATCCTTTGGCGTTAAAGTTTTCTGAGGTATGCGAAAACCCTTCAGACTTCCATTTTAGTCTTTTTCTGAATAAAGGCGTCCATCTCTGCCTTGAGCCGCATATTCTTCCTCTCAATCTCAGCCGCGATTTTCTTCAGCGTGGAGGCTTGGTGTCTCTCTCCAGCGTGGAAGAGTCTTTCAAAAACATCCTTTCTAGGACTGTCTTTCGGCGTCTTGGATTTCTTGGATCCTCTTGCGGAGTGCCTTCTGAAGGATCAGAGAAGCTCCTTGCCTTGGGCTGTGCCTGTGTTTGGCACAACCTTTGACACCAAGGCTTCCTTTGACTCACTCAAATCAGATTTTCACAATTTGGGCAATTTCTTTGCAGACAATGGCTCTTCTAGTCTTCATCTTTTTTCGTTGCCTGACCTTCAACGGCAACGATCCTCACATCAGAGTCTGATGTCCCTCCCTCTTGCTTCTTAAGCGACATTCTGTTCAACTGACCCAGATCTCTTATAAATAGAATTGTCTGCTTCCCCTGCATATTGTGATGGGCGTGTCTCACCCTCAGTGTCTTCTACGTGAGCACACAGCAGCCCTTGTGTCGACACATAAGATTGTAGACTGGGTGTTTGTCCTTTTGTGAGAATTTTTGGTGGCAGTTAGAGCAAAACCAGAGTGGTGTCTGGTCCATGTGGCCTCGCAGGGAGCCCCCTGAACGGGCAGTCTCGAAAAGCTTTAAGAAAAATTCACCTCCTTCCAACTAATTCTCCTCCAGTACCTTTTTTCTATCAGTGATGATACTTTATTTCAGTGAAACTTTCAGCAAACTTTCCTCGTATTGGAGACCTTTCAGCAAACTTCCAGACCCCCCCCCCCCCCCCAAGCTGGGGGATCTGAACTTTGCGACCAAAAGGGGATACGACATCACAGGAAGCACCAAATTGACCCAACCACTAGATGGCAAAATAACCCACAGCTTGTCAATGCAGAAAAGATTCCCACTTCAAAACATGTGCTTTATGTAGATGTCAGCTTCTGAATAAGTGCATTTAATTACTGCTCAATGACTGAAATAGAAGCACTCTACTAAACAGTCAATGGAAATTACACAGTAGAATAAAATTGCTTGGTTACCTTCTCAACGTTGTATGTGAGTTCATAATCAGACGAAACAAATAAGATGTTCTCTGGTTTCAGGTCTGTGTGTGTCAGCTTGTTGTCATGAAGAACTAAAGATAAAGCAGCAAGTAAACTGACTTGAAGACCAAACCCTCACAATAATATTTACTCATTAGTGGCACATATTAAGAGCTAGCAACATACAATCAATCCCAGTACGGACAAAAGCTTTAATAAAAACAAAAAAAACCGAAGCTCTCCAGATGAAATATTACGAGCAGGTAGCAATGAGAGATTCTGCTTATCTCTTCTGGATATTTGAAGTGAGTTTTGGTTTTGAAATAAAAAGAAAAAAAGTACACAAAATAAGCAAGCAGTGGAGAGACAAAAAGTAGACTAGCAAGGAGGTGCTGGAGTCGCTTTCAGAAGCAAACTAGAGTCGCTAATTTAGAAGACTTACATTTCACAGCTAGGCAGAGCTGAAAAGCCATGTGCCGGACCTGGTGAATGGGATACGGAAGGTAGTTGTTGTCCTTCAGGAAGTCAAATGTGCTGAGGCCCAAAAGCTCAAAAGAAATACACATATGGCCATGGTAATCAAACCAGTCAAGCATCTGCACACAGAAACTGATGAGAGAAAGCAATATGGCAGTGAGAAAACATCACATGATGTACTAGTCATCTCCCATGATAAAATCTACCCAACTCTGCTCGTTCAACTCTACTGGCTCAATCTGTCACCTACCAAGAGAAACAATCCTGTTTCACCCAGAATGACTGATGAAATAATGGCAGCTTGCCTAGATCACCACAAAACCAATTCAGAAAGCTTCAGTAGCACCTTGAACTCTCCACATTATAGGAATTATTTCATTACCAAACAAGTCTTGAAACAGATTTAGCAAGACCAAAACATGAGTTTTAAGATCACATCTACAGTATACATAAACTCATCCAACATTTTACAATACACATAAGACTAATCACCTCAACAGTTTTTGACATAGAAGACATTCCTTCACGACTGATGTACATCACCTGCATCGCCAATTGCCTAATAAGCAGGTAACTCAATATACCTCTATTCAAAGTTGTCAAACTGATCTTTGCTCCAGTATCTGAATTTTTTTTTTTTTTTAATATACAGGACTTGTATTCCCAGTACGATCCACAATGGTTGTTAGGTGTCATTCAGTGATTACCCTGTACCTACACCTAAACTGATGCATGTGTCGTCATCACCATTACCCAACATGTAATTAGTCACATATCCAAATCCTTGGAAGAGCAACAGACACTTATGGAGAATGACAACTTAATGACTACAGAGGAGTTAACTGTGGCAGAATTCCGGTTTCAAAAAAATAAATAAATGAAAACTAAATTTTGATATGGTCAAAGCAATGATTAAAAGATGGTTTCGTAATACCAGATCAAAATAAATATTTCTGTAATACCGTGAGCCTACCAAATGTTTTATGTGATGGTGACCGTAATCACATCACATAACTAGTGATTCTAGGATACCAGGTTCTCATAGTTCGCTCTTAAAATTGTTTGAGCTGTAATATGTGTACAGGATCGAGTTGGGAGTGCAGTTCTAATACCCTAGTAACCCAATTAGTTAAGAAAACTTACAAAACCAATTCAGATTGCTGGGAGTGTGAGAAAGCACACTGAAGAGCAAAAGGGCTACCAAAATAGAGAATTTGAGAACTTGATAAAAAAATAACAAAATGAAAAACACTAACCTGTCTCATGAAACAGTGACAAAGCAAGAGTCTGGTGCCTTTAAGAACTAGGTGCAAACAATAATTGCAGTATTCAAGTCATTTACTTGCAGCACAATCACTGCAAAGGTGCAGTGTTAATTTAATACAGGATTCAAGAAGACAAACCATGTCTTATGTCCCAACCACCCAATGATTATGACTTGCTGATAAATATAAATCTGTACTACAATAATGTAGCTCTTCTTCCAAAGCAAGGATTAACAGCTAAAAAAAAAAAAAACATTTCAAGATAATAAAACATGTTAAAGAAAATAGAAAAAAGCCTTACTGTTTGCTTTCCGGGTCTCGTTCGTTTATTTTGTCCAGCACATTTATCTCCAGTCTTGCGGCCTCCTTATACTTCTCCACATTTTTGATCACTTTTAAAGCAATGCGTGCTCCACCTCTGAAAATGTAAACACACTTATGTTGAGAGCATATTCTTAAGGACAATTTAAGAGAAAGCGTGCTGTGAATGTTTTGAGTGTTTGCTAAAAGATTTTTTGCCAATTGTTCTAATACATATTTATATCAAATTTGTTTTAAAGGAATGAAATTATATTGACAGGTTCTGGTATGTTTTGTGCAACATCTGAAGTTTGCTCAGTTATTCAACTCAAGGTTTCAAGCATTTGAGCTGGGCAAAAAAATGGTGCTGTACAGCAGGATTACCAGATGCATGTGGATAATAGGACATTGTTTAGAAGGCATCTTTTCAGCACCACAACCCTCTTGAAGATTTATCATTGCGAGCTGTCCAGCTACAGAATTCACAGCAAAGGCTAGCTATCAATCACAATGATTACATAGGATGTACCCTCTGATAAGAACAAAGGGCTAGGAAAGCAATAGAAGTGCGAAGCAATACACTGTCACCGGGACAGAAAAAAATTACATAAATTATATTTCACCTTATGAATTCAATAGATAAGAAGGTATATTTGGTTAATCACAGTATTGATTATAAAATAATTGTAGAAGTTGTATACAAAATCTGCAACCTGGATAATGACCCCCGCACTTCTGCCATAACACAATAAATCAAACATAGATTACAATTATAAATGGGGGGGAAAAAAAAGGGGAAAAAAAAACATTCACTTAAATCCCTAAAACAACAGTAATATTTTTATCAGAATGTTCAGGGAGGGGAAAAAAAAAAAAATGATCAACTTCCCCAAAAATATAAAATCTTTTCGGCATTAAAATGGTTACCTTTTGGTCCATTCTCAAAATTTATGAAGGGCCATCATCAGAACTAGGAGAATTACATTACAAATTTTACTGTAGATTAGTGAAGAAGAGTACCTCCAATTACTCTTTATTTTTCCTTCTTGAAAGGAAAACAATTTTGTTTATTCTCTCTATGTGAATGATTCTTCCAGCTGTATTTTTGATCTATTGTATTTGCACTCAATATATTGTTGGTTAGTTTTCTTTGGCGGGGTCACTTTCAAAGTTTTAGACTGTGTTGCAATTTCTATAATTCTTTAACACTTTTTATAGCACTAAAGTATGGGAGGTGGTAGTTTCAATTAAAAAAAAATGCATAAACCATAAAAGAACCTGGTCTACGATGAATACCTCAGACTAGCTTGAAGTTATGCTGGACCAAATAGAGCACTGCCAACGCCATAATTAAGATTTTGGAGTTTCGTGCATACAGATTGGCACACTCACCTACGGTGGTCGATGCATTCCACAACTCTACCAAAAGTTCCTTCACCTAGAGTACTGACTATTTCATCTGAAAATGAAAACACAGACACAGGATGAGATTCAGATCCGAGAAATAGACTGCAGCTTTTAATAAAGCAAGATCTGGCAAAGAGGAATGACCATGGCGAACGCTTAAATAAAAAAAAGCACTCGCCGGCGCAAAACTAAATATAATAAAGATGCCACAACAGCAATGGGGCCGTAATGTCTGAAGCAGAAGGCATAAACCAACTGCACGAGTAACTTGCTTTAAAAATATGTTTCCTGTACTTCATGTAATAAATCAAACAGTATAGAAGGGAGTATTTAAAATAAAGAAGGGAATGGGAGTAAGGAGGGAAAGGTGTAAAAGCAAAAAAATAAAAAAGGGAAAAAGAAAAATATAAAAAGATAGGAAGACAGGTCTGCAACTTTTTGGGGTATCTTAACTAGAGAGCTAAATTATGTTACGATTTGGCTGTACATCTTTCTTGTAGCCAGTCGCCGATGTGATAGATCAGGTGGCCTTCAACGTCGTCTTCCACACTCTTGCCCCTTCTTGTGCTTTGTCGGCTCCGCTGTTATCATGTCAATCCAGGAAAATTCGTCATTCACCAGCCAATCAGATTTTTCAAACCAGCGCAGTAGCCAGCGTCACATTGGTTGGTTTGGACATTCACAATGTTGTTTGAGGAGTAGGAGGAGGGGTGCAGTAGATTCCAGGCCAATTCATTCGGCACATAGGAATATATAACGATAGGGATATTGCAAGGGAACATGTCAAGATACAATACACTAACTCAGAAATAAATAAAAAAAAAGAGAAAGAAAACATTCTGCTTTGTTGCAAAGAAAAAATAAACCTGTAGACCCACCCCGACCCAGTGCAGCAGAACGAAATAACAGCTGGACCATGGGAAAACACTCCCCATACCCTGGGACAAATACTATGACAGCAGTACCAGGCTTTCATTGTACAGGTCAGAGCTGCCAGAAAGGCTGCGTTGTATTTAATTACCTTAGGAGAATGAACAGTAACCATGGCTAGCTTTCAGTGAGAAACAAACCAACCAAGGTTGAGAATAACTATTGTAACTGAAGTAAATATTGTCATGAAATAAATGTTTTGGAAACTTAAAAGCATCTACTGATGCACAAGACAGCTGATAGAAATTTATCACTTTCTGCTTTAAAAAAGAAAAAAAGCAACAACAAAAAAGCATTGGGTCCATGTTTAAAATTAATCTATTAAATTGACCCAGGATAGGACTGAAAATACAGCCTTTCTGACAGCACCATTCTTGCTGTACAATGGGTTAGACTCCAGCAGCCTAAATGAAAAGGTTAGGGAAAGGAAAAGTTTGGTGCTGAACAGTGCATTGAAGGACCTCGGGCTCCATTATTAGTTACTCTGGGTAACTGATGAGTCTTAAAAGCTGCTTAAAAGCAGTAACAATTAAAAGGAAGGCTGATACAAAGAATCCAGGCCCCCAAAAAAAGATAAATCATTACAAAAGTTGGGAACAAATTGGTAGAGATTCCAACACAAACTAAGTGTTTCCCACCAACACTGACCTAGCACAAAATAAAGCCAAGTAGGAACTCTTTGTCAAGATCAACCTTCTGAAAAACCTTAGGAGCAACAAGAGACAACACTAAAAGTGAACAGCTAGATTAAAGGTAAAGCAGGTGCCAAGGAGATGCATTACAACTGGTAAATGCACAGCAATACTGAGATGTAATATCTACTACATTTATACTCTAAATAAGCCAGCAATGTATCAGTCTCCTTTTGGAGCAGAACCACCAAGAGTTAGTCTTCTGTTGTCCTATTAAGATTTCTGGTCCAGTAACACTAATCAAGTTAACACAGGCAGGCTCTTCAGGCCTACTGAGAGAAATAGTTTGCAAACTGGCTCACACAGCAACCTGCTAGCCAGACCCCACAAACACCTTTGACATTAGCTTCAGCACCACCAAGTGAGTCTTCAAATCAAAAACTTAACAGGCCGGCATTTTCACAATTTGAGAATCATACCAAATTTTGGGACACCCACCTCTTTAGGCAACAGTGAGGAGAATCTTTAAGGCCTACAGGAAAATCGGTGTGGTTGAACGGCATTATGCTCCTAAAGTGTTCATGGATTTTCAGGTTATCAGGCCAATGCCACGGGAAACCATGAGAATGCCTTACAATGTTCATGCTGTTGTCTTCAACTGGAGCTTTCTTAAAAGGCAAGTCAACTGAAACCCTTGACTGAAGCACACCACCAAGCAGCCACCTTATGTGTTTTGTGACAGACATCAAATGGAACAAGATTTAAACTTGCATTAAATTTGAATAT
Organism: Pleurodeles waltl; assembly: GCF_031143425.1. NCBI lineage: Eukaryota > Metazoa > Chordata > Amphibia > Caudata > Salamandridae > Pleurodeles > Pleurodeles waltl. The sequence goes on from NC_090451.1 coordinate 663,421,913, forward strand.
GTGCATGTTGCCACCTACCGATTTAAGGGTGAACTTAGGAAATTAATTGTTTCTGGACCATTAATTAATCGGCATTTCAATTCCAAAATGTACTGTATTGTACGCATTTTTGTTTTTTTTGAATGGTTGCTATCAGTGTGCTAAAACGTTATTGACAGCTAAGAACAAAGGATATCACACCACAGAAAGACCAAGATTCTGTCCTAAAGAAGAGCAGTTAAGTTACGCAAGACCCAGTGATGGACGAGAGTTTGTTCATGGCAAAGAGTCCTTCAAGGCCCTCTTGGTTGATGCTTAAGTGTCAGCCTTTACCACTGATCTCACTAACTCAACACTATGCTACACAAAAAAAATAAAACCTTCCTTGACATGCACGATCCCAACTGTAAATAAAATAATTTTTCAACTTACCAAATCTTCATGAACCTTTAAAAAAGAAAACTGTGTGGGCTTACCACTATTTAAAAGACGATAGATTACTCACCGACGAAGACTGGCTACGTGACCTGGTTCGGCGCCTTCTCCGCCGTTGCTTACGCCGGCTGCTTTTGCAGCTCCTGTAGCTTTCATCGCGGTCACGTGAACGGCGGTAGTCGTAGGAATGACGGTAGCCTGATCCACAGTAGCCTTCACAGTGGTCTCTGCTGTACTCGCATCGTCTGTGGTGGTCACAGTAGCGTCGGTCGCAGGGTTTTCGATCCGAAGAACGACCATCATAGCTGACACAAAACCAAAGTAATTACCAAATATTGTTCGACAGCTATTCTAAATGTGACTTATTCTTGCGCTCTATTTGCAGAGCAGCCGGAACAGAACAAGTAGTACACGAATAAGACTCTCCAAAATAAATAAATACGTTGTTCAAATGAAACAGGCACGGAAATGAAAAAACTGTGGCATCAGAACAAGAGCATCATTGTAATCCTTTGTGCAGCAATAATTAGGGGCTTTCAATTTGACAGAGCAATAATGATACTCTAACCTCACAAGAACACCTAAAACAACCAGCAAACCTCAATCGGTTTATCTGCAATGAAATGTTAGTACACTGGAACAAGTCACCACCCACACTGACCAGAATTCTCAAGAAGATTCAGCCATCACTGGGAAATCTTGAACAAAAAAAAGTAGAAAAAAAAAAAGAGGAATACATTTATAAAAAAAAAATAAAAAAAAAAAAAAACTCTACAAAACATACACCGAACTGCATTTCTACAGATCTGTTATTACCAATTTGATCCCTGGAAAAGACAACTGATATAGGAACAATAACTGTAAAAACGAACAGTTTAATAAGGTTTCATCCATCATGACTAACAAGCATGAAGTCCAGATGTCTGAGGAATGTGTGCGCTCCATTTCGAAGCTCCCACTAGAAAACCATACTGGTAACTGGTGCACGGCCAATTATCTTTTCCAGCTGTCTCTCCCACTCAAAAAAAAAAAAAAAAAAAAAAAGGGGGGGGGGGGGTGCTCCAAGCTTACCTTCTGGAACGCACATAGCTGTCTCCGCGGCGATGCCGCCGGACCCTGTCACTGCTGCTAGAACGGGACCGGCTTCTCCTCCTCTTGTGTTTACGGCTTCTGTAACGCTCTCGAAAGCTACCTCTGCTGCCACGCTCCGAAGAACGGTACCTTCTTGAATGCGGCATCTGTAGATGTAGAGTACCCGTTAAATGGGCAGATCATGGAAAATCAAACATCTGTTCTCAATCACAGACAATAGCAAAGATTCTCCGCTTAAGAACGCTGTCTGGCCTATATAATGTAGCAAAACTTGAACAAAAGCAAACCTTAATATCACATATACAACTGTGTATTCCATTTCTTTGCCAAAATAGTACAACTTATCTCCCATATATCTAAATCTTAACTAAGGTCATTAATGACAAATTAAAAAGACTTGAATTGCTCTTTCCTCTGGTCTGATATGAGACTGAATCCGGCCCAGCCTTTCAGAAACAAGTCGTGTTGACGAACCTGCACCTCTACTGACATTTTGTGTGTGTTCTGGCACGCTAACAACTTCCCTCAGCTTGCAAACTATAGGACAGTCATGTGATGGACTTTTTTCACAAGCGCGTTGTTTAGAGGAAACCCTGAAGGGGAATGTATTCTTTGTCATGTGCCATCCCTTCACCCGGTCCTTCTTTTAAAGTCATCAACAGTCCAAGGTCTGGCATTTAGCCTTTTCTTTTTATATTAAGTGTTTGCTACCATGTGTCAAGCATGTTAAGTTGGGTTGTTAACAGTCTAGGCTGCACCCAGGGGCCATAGACAGTCACAACACTCACCGGAGCCATTAAATCAGAGTCCTAGTTGAGTAGGTTCAGGCTGCCCTGGGGGCACATCCTGTAGCAGAAGCCGCTGGCGCAGAGTGCAGTGCGACAGGGTGAAGGAAAAGGGCCTCGGGTGGGCGGTGCTCTGGAGAAGGGGTCCATAACAGATGACAAACAGGAGTTAAGCAGCCCTTCAGATTCAACGCGGGCCACTGCACCCAACAATGGATGAAATGTAAACTCAAAAGATTTACAAAAGACCCAGACCGCTGCAAAGCAAAATCAAATGAGGCAGAAGGTCAAGCACAGCGTGATAACATGTGCATTACCAGGCTCCCTGATGGGGGAAGAAGGACCAAGTGTCGACCTATTCCTCAAAGACAGGTTGGCAAACATGTCTTGGAGTGGATGAATTCCATTTTTCTTCAATCAATGGGCGCACAGGGTTCCTACAAAGTAATCACTTCCTGGCGCACCTCCCAGACCAGTGGTGACGCGGCTCTTTAAAGACCAGATAGAGCCCATATCTGGCAGGCCTGTAAAAGCAAAGACCCATGGCATGTGGAAAGCAGAATAATAAATATATACCAAGATTACACTTTGGACGTCAGAGACAGAGGCTCCTTCTTGGATGAAGAAATGACCACTGCGCCAAATGAGTAACAAATATTCCCGGCTAAAATTAGGGTGAAGAACTCTAGTAAAGTCCATCTTTTTCACATTGCGTAAGAAAGCAAGTGAAGTTCCGGAGTGCGCAAAAAGGAGCCATGCCACCATGTGTGCCGGACCAGCAGTAAAACTGGAAACACTAGGACGAAGCAAAGATTTTTACGGGGCTTGGGGGGGGTGAGATTAGGAAACCCTAAAAGGAACAGACAGCCACAGAGCCATGGTGGAGGCAGAGGTTGAATTACACAGTAACTGGGAAACAGCGCAGCATGCGTCCCCAAGGCAAGTGGACGAGCAAATCAAGCAGGATCCGAGGGCCAGGACGACCATAAACGTAATGACATTCGATCGGATCATATAAATAGGACACTTCTAACCTTTAAATGTTGCATCTGTTGTTGATGTTACACTGTTTATTCATATTTCGGAGTAGACAAGATTTTTTGCTCTTGTCGTGGCGGTTGGGGGAGTATAGGCTACTACACTGTAGAGGGGGGCGAGGGTCATGGAGGTAACACCAGAGGCCAGACCTTTCGCACAGAATTTTTGTTACACTATGTCACTGACATTTCTTGATCAAACCCAGACGAACGAGTTACTTACCTTCGGTAACGACTTTTCTGGTGGATACATTAGCTACCTGTGGATTCCTCACCTAATGAATACTCCCATGGCGCCAGCATTCGACGGAAATCTTCTTACTAGTCTCTGCACGTCGACGAGGACGTCACTCTAGCCCACGCGACGCCGTCTGACGTCATACAGGCAATAAGAGGTCCTCGGCGACGTGCCGATGACAGTACCAACATTTTTTACGTGCATGAGAATAATAATAACCCAATGTAATGAAAGAGCAAAGCAACATCTCTTAATATTGTAAATCATACAACATTGCAATAAAATAGCTGTAGATTTAATATAACTTTTTTTTTTTTAAACAAATAAATATATTTATACATACGAATCATGTATATACACAATATATATAGATTTATATATAAATATACACATATATACAAATATCATATATGCAAAATGTATTGCAACTTTGAAGACCAAAAGGAGCACACTCAAGGATTGCTTGGAGAGACCAAAAAGGCAACGGGGAGGTGGGTGGGACCGTGAGGAATCCACAGGTAGCTAATGTATCCACCAGAAAAGTCGTTACCGAAGGTAAGTAACTCGTTCTTCTGATGGATACAACTACCTGTGGATTCCTCACCTAATGAATAGAGTCCCAAAGCAGTACCACGCCCGGCGGTGGGTGCCTAAATGGTCAAACCAAGAAATCCTGCAGCACTGACCGTGCAAAATGACCGTCCCTTCTGACCTCAGAGTCCAAACAGTAATGTTTCACAAAAGTGTGAAGGGACGACCAAGTTGCGGCCTTGCAGATGTCGACCACAGGAACACCCCTGGCCAAGGCCGAAGAGGCCGACTTAGCTCTGGTGGAGTGAGCTCTAATGCCCTCAGGCGGATCCTTCTTTGCCAAAGAGTAACAGATTTTAATGCAAAGAACAACCCACCTGGAGAGTGTTCTCTTGTGGACTGCCTTTCCTCTCCTCTTGCCCACGTATCCGACAAACAGCTGATCCTCCAGCCTGATATCTTTCATTCTGTCGATATAGAAGCTCAACGCCCTTTTTGGGTCCAGGCGATGTAGTCTTTCTTCCTCCTTTGAAGGATGAGGCGGAGGATAAAACGTGGACAAAGTGATTGTCTGAGCCAAATGGAAGGGTGAAACAACCTTCGGAAGGAAAGCAGCCTTGGTCCTCAACACCACCTTATCCCCATAAAACTTTATATAAGGGGGTTTAACCGATAAGGCCTGCAACTCACTCACTCTCCTTGCAGATGTTATAGCTACCAGGAATACTGTTTTAATAACCAAATACCTTAAGGGGCAAGAATGCATAGGCTCAAAAGGGGACCCCATAAGGAAAGTCAGGACCAAGGACAAATCCCATTGAGGCATAACGAATGGTTTTGGAGGATATTGATTCAGAAGACCTTTCAAGAATCTGAGAACAATAGGGGATTTAAATAACGATGGTTGGTCTGGAAGACAAATGAAGGCTGACAAGGCCGACAAATAACCCTTAATGGTAGCCACTGCACAACCTTTCTGCGCTAGAGACAGTGCAAAAGACAAAACATGTGACAGATGAGCATGTAAGGGATCAATCTGTCTCTCTCCACACAACAAATTTAGACCACCTATTAGCGTAGATAGATTTAGTGGAGTGTCGCCTGGCCGCTAAGATAACATCCACTACATCAGGCGGGAGAGAGAAGGAACTCAGGTTGCACCGTTCAATCTCCAAGCATGTAGGTGCAGACTCTGGAGGTTGGGGTGTAAAACCTGCCCCTGCGACTGCGAGAGGAGGTCTGCCCTGAGACGGAGCGGAGGGCACAGTGAGAGTTGGAGAAGGTCGGAGTACCATACCCTCCTTGGCCAATCCGGAGCTATTAAGATGACTTGGGCCCGGTCTTGGCGAATTTTCCTCAACACTCGAGGAATCAAGGGTATGGGGGGAAACGCGTAAAGCAACTGGTCGCACCAGGTTATCTGAAACGCGTCCCCCAACGCTCCCTGCATCGGATACTGGAGGCTGCAGAATAACGGGCAATGCGCGTTCTCCCGAGTGGCAAACAGATCTATCCGAGGAAACCCCCACATCTGGAAGATTAAACAGACTTGATCTGGATGGAGACGCCACTCGTGGTCTGCCGAGAATTGGCGACTGAGACTGTCCGCACGTACATTCAAGACCCCGGCCAGATGATTTGCCACCAAGCAAATCTGATGGTCCTTTGCCCAGGACCATAGCCGAAGAGCTTCTCTGCAGAGGAGGTACAACCCTACTCCGCCCTGTTTATGTACCACATCGTGGTAGTATTGTCCGTCAGGACCTGTACCGACTGACCACGAAGGGATGGGAGGAAGGCCTCGAGAGCCAGACGTACAGCCCGTAACTCCAACAGATTGATATGAAACACCTGTTCCTCTGGAGACCAAAGCCCTTTGATCTCCAGATCCCCCAGATGAGCTCCCCATCCTAGGGTGGAAGCATCCGTTATGACCGTGGCCACTGGTGGCGACTGCGCGAACGGCTTTCCCTGTGAAAGATTGTTGCCCGCAATCCACCACTTCAATTCCACAGCAGCATCTCTGGAGATCTTGACAGTACCTTCTAAATCTCCCTTGTGTTGAGACCACTGCCTTCGGAGGCACCACTGAAGAGCCCTCATGTGCCAGCGAGCATGCGTGACCAACAGAATGCAGGAGGCGAACAGACCGAGCAGACTAAGGACCTTGAGGACTGGAACTACCGCTCCAGTTCGAAACATTGGAACCAATTCCTGAATATCTTGAATCCGCTGAGGCGGAGGAAAGGCTCGACTCAATGTTGTATCCAGTACTGCCCCTATGAACAGGAGGCGCTGAGAGGGCTCCAGGTGAGATTTGAGCACGTTCACCGAAAAGCCCAGGTCGAACAACAACTGGGTTGTTGACTGCAGATGATGCGACAAGCTCCGGGGACGTGGCTTTGATCAACCAGTCGTCCAAGTAAGGGAATACTGCTATCCCCTTCCTTCTGAGCTCCGCCGCAACCACTGACATCACCTTTGTGAAGACTCGAGGTGCTGAAGTAAGACCAAACGGGAGGACCGCAAACTGATAGTGCTGCGACCCTACCACAAACCGGAGATACTTCCTGTGCGACTTGAGTATCGGGATATGAAAGTAAGCATCCTGCAAGTCGACAGACACCATCCAATCTTCCTTGTTCAACGCCAAAAGCACCTGTGCTAGGGTCAGCATCTTGAACTTTTCCTGTTTGAGGAACCAATTCAAGATCCTCAGATCCAGGATTGGTCTCAACTGACCATCCTTTTTGGGAATCAGGAAGTATCTTGAGTAACAACCTCGACCCTTTTCCTGCTCTGGGACCAACTCTACCGCGCCCTTTGAAAGGAGGACTTGAACCTCCTGTTCTAACAGGAGGTGTTCTTCTGGACAATAAGATGGGCGGGATGGGGGGCGGAAAAGGTAGGGTATAGTCTTTTCTCACAATGCTGGTAATCCAGGAGTCCCTCTGAAAGATCTATAGGAGAGAGCAGAGGTGGGTTGCTGGAATTTCCCTCAAAAGGAGGAGGAGAAACCCCGACCAAATCCTCGAAACCTCCTAAAAAATCTGGAGGAAGTAGAAGAAGTGGCTTGCAAGCCCAGCGACTTGGCCGTGGCCCTACTCTCTTTGAACCTTTCTAAGGCCGAATCCGCCTTGGCACCAAACAGCTTGTCGCCATCAAAAGGAAGGTCCAGTAGGGTTGACTGCACATCAGACGAAAATCCTGAGTTACGAAGCCAGGCCTGCCTCCTCGTAACTACAGCAGTGCCCATTGCCCTAGCAACCGAGTCAGTTGTATCCAACCCAGATTGGATAACCTGAGTTGCAGCTGCCTGAGCGTCAGATACCAGGCTTAATAATTCCTGAGGAACCTCTGTGTGCGTTGATTTAATCTCGTCCATCAGGGCATAAATGTATCTTCCTAAAATGCATGTAGCATTGGTGGACTTCAATGCCATGCTACATGATGAGAACACCTTTTTGGATGCCATGTCCATCTTCTTCGAGTCTCTATCCGAGGGTACAGCTGGAAAAGACCCAGGAGCAGACCTTGCTGAGCAGGTGTTGGATGCCTGGAAAGAAAACCTGGGTCAGCCGGTGCAACCAGATACCTCCTAGCCACAGATCTATTGACGGCTGAAGAAGACACCGGCTTCTTCCAGACTTCCATTATGGGGTCCAGTCGCGCCTCATTGAATGGCAAAAGTGGCTCTGCTGATGTAGAGGCAGGGTGCAACACTTCCGTCAAGATGTTCTGCTTGGCTTCAGTCACTGGCAAAGGGAGGTCCAGGAAGCCAGATGCCTTTCTGATAACAGAATGAAAAGTGGCAGCCTCCTCTGTGTACTCCCCAGGTGATGACAAGTCCCATTCAGGGGAGGTATTTAGGCCACTAGCAGTGTCAAGTCCATGGAGACCCTCACGAGAATCCTCGATCTCCCCTTCCTCCAAGGCTTGTCTCTGGAACTCCTGTTCAAGGAGGCGGAGAGCAAGTCTCCTCGAGTGCAACCTCTTCTCTAACCTCGGCGTCGACATGGCGTCAGCAGACATCGAAGAATGACGCCGATCGTCTGATCCGTCAGACGCCGGGTCTACAGGCACCATAGTTGTCTTCGGCGCCGAACGAGGAGCCGGAAGGTGTGAAGACTGTCCCGGAGTCGGAGGAGGTCTAGACGGCGTCACTGGCTGAAAAGTCGGAGCCGAAGCCACCGGAGCCGATACCGGCGCCGAGCCCACATTCCCCAGGGGGAGAAAGGGCATAAAGGGTGCCGGTCGAAGTGGAGCCGGAGCACCCATGTTGAAGGCCAAAGCCCCGAAGGACCAGCCGGTCCACCACCCGGAGCAATCTGTTGGAAGATGGAAAACATTGCATTCAGGAATGCGGTACTGTCAGCTTCAGGGGCCGGGAAAGCCGGGTACTGGGGTGCCTGGTTCGAAGGCGACACAGACGCCGGTCTCGACGTCTGCAAGGACGGAGAAAACATCTGAGGCTGCGGAACCTCGAACACCGAAGGAGGATGGCCCGATGACATGGGTGAAGTCGGTGAAGCCGGAGATGGTAACAGCGTCGTCGGTTGGGGAGTGACAGTGGGACTGACTTCCCAAGTCTTCCGACGTCGAGCTGATGGAGACCTCGACCGAGACTTCTCCCTACTCGACCGGCGCCGTGAATCTCGACGACGCCGATGAGACTTCGGTGACGACGACTTTCGATGATGTCTCTTCTCCTTTTTCGACTTCGCAAGAAAAAGCTTGGCCTCACGCTCTTTCAGGGCATTAGGATTCATATGTTGACAAGAATCGCACTTGTCAACATCATGGTCGGAACTAAGACACCACAAGCAGTCAGAATGTGGGTCCGTTACCGACATTTTGCCACCACACTCACGGAAGGGCTTGAATCCTGACTTTCTTTGCAACATTGTAATTTCGCAAAGTAAAAAACGCCAAAAAACAAACTAACTGTCGATACAGCAACAGTAGCTCCCTCGAAGATAACCTTTTAGAATGGCACGGAAAAAAGGGAACAGACGTCGGCGAGGACCTCTTATTGCCTGTATGATGTCAGACGGCGTCGCGTGGGCAATTGTGACGTCGACGTGCAGAAGCTAGGAAGAATATTTCCGTTGAATGCTGGCGCAATGGGAGTATTCATTAGGTGAGGAATCCACAGGTAGTGTATCCATCAGAATTTAGTATTTAAGGGCTCCCCAGAACCTAGGAACTCAGATTCCTGCAACCTAAGAAGAAGAGGACTGCTAAGCTGAAAAACCCTGCAGAGAAGACGGAGACACCAACTGCTTTGGCCCCAGCTCTACCGGCCTGTCTCCCCACTTCTAAAGACACTGCTCCAGCGACGCTCTCCCCAGGGACCATTGACCTCTGAAGCCTCAGAGGACTGCTCTGCATCTAGAAGGACCAATGACTCCCGAGGACAGCGGCTCTGTTCACCCAAGACTGCGACTTTGCTACAAAGAAGCAACTTTGAAACAACTTGCGTTTCCCGCCGGAAGCGTGAGACTTGACACTCTGCACCCGACACCCCCGGCTCGACTTGCGGAGAACAATCACTTCAGGGAGGACTCCCCGGCGACTGTGAGACCATGAGTAGCCAGAGTTTCCCCCTCTGAGCCCCCACAGCGACGCCTGCAGAGGGAATCCCGAGATTCCCCCTGACCGCGACTGCCTGTTTCCAAGGTCCAACGCCTGGTAAAGACTCTGCAACCGCAGCCCCCAGGGCCTGAAGGATCCGACCTCCAGTGCAGGAGCGACCCCCAGGTGGCCCTCTCCCTTGCCCAGGTGGTGGCTACCCCGAGGAGCCCCCCCCTTGCCTGCATCGCTGAAGAGACTCCTTGGTCTCCGATTGAAACCTATTGAAAACCCGACGCGTGTTTGCACACTGTACCCAGCCGCCCCCGTGCTGCTGAGGGTATACTTTGTGTGGACGTGTGCTGCCCCCCCCCCCGGTGCCCTACAAAACCCCCCTGGTCTGCCCTACGAAGACGCGGGTACTTACCTGCTGGCAGACTGGAACCCCCCCCCCTTGAAGCCTATGCATTTTGGGCACAACTTTGACCTCTGCACCTGACCGGCCCTGAGCTGCTGGTGTGGTAACTTTGGGGTTGCTCTGAACCCCCAACGGTGGGCTACCTTGGACCCCGTAGGTGGTTTACTTACCTGCAAAAACTAACAAACTCTTACTCCCCCCAGGAACTGTTGAAAATTGCATTAAGTGTCTAGTTTTAAAATATCTATATGTGATTTATGTGAAAACTGTATATGCTATTTTGCTAATTCAAAGTTCCTAAAGTACCTACCTGCAATACCTTTCATGTGAAGTATTACATGTAAATCTTGAACATGTGGTTCTTAAAAATAAAGAAAAGATATTTTTCTATACAAAAACCTATTGGCCTGGAATTATCTCCGAGTGTGTGTTCCTCATTTATTGCCTGCGTGTGTACAACAAATGCTTAACACTACTCCTTTGATAAGCCTACTGCTCGACCACACTACCACAAAATAGAGCATTAGAATTATCTCTTTTTGCCACTATCTTACCTCTAAGGGGAACCCTTGGACTCTGTGCATACTATTCCTTACTTTGAAATAGTGCATACAGAGCCAACTTCCTACAACGAGCGTGAGAGCTTATAAGAGACCCAATCGAAAAACGTCTGTAGTCAAACGTATCAGCAAACGGGCAATTTACCCATGTGACAGGGTCGATTGCCAAAGTGGTAATAAAAGGGACAAACGTAAAGCATCTACCAAAGATAAAGGATTTTTGAAAGGCAAGCCCATTAACAAGTGTTAGTGGTGGGTGTGGTTAAAAGCCAACAGATAGATGACAACAGACCTAACAAGCATTTACAATGCAACGGGTCTCTCGTTTGCTCATCTTAGAGCTGATCGCGTTGTAAACTCCTAACCAGACTTGTCACTTATCGGGCAAAAGTGCATTTATGTACATAACCCGAAAAAGTGAAAATAACTATATAAAGCGCTCAACTTCTGCCAAGCAAGATCGCGCTCGTAAATTCGAGAAAAAGGAGTCCACGAGCCAGATGGAAAACAGCGAGCCTCGCATGTTTTCTGTACTTGGTCGCTGCGCTCGAGGAGGGCTAGCTACCGGAAAAGGCATGACGTGTATGTGCCTTCGACTAATGAAAGCAAGCAGATTTTATTAGGCAAGCCCACGAACCAATAAAAAACACTGACGTGAAGTTGACAGGGCTCCGAGCCCTTTTCTAAATACTAAAGCGTCTCGCTGCGATACGCATGCAACGCAGGCTCGACCCTAAAAAGGGGATAGGAGGGCCTGAGCGACATATAACAGCACGAGCATTTAAAACGGATAACAATCCATCCAACATGGACATGAGTGCACCCTCTGCTTTGTGGGATGTTTCTATATTGCACCAGCTGTTGGCAAATACTTGACAGGACTGTACTTTGGGAGCCGGAAAGTAAATGCTTTTTGGCCTGTGTGAAACTTACTACAATTTCCTTGGAAAATGGCCCTTTTGGAGTTGTTACATGTTTCAGAAATTTACAATACCCATTTCCCGACAACCAAGACACATTACACCCCTAATAATAAGTCTTTGGTGCTAGGCAATAATAATTCCGCACACTTGGATTACCATTAGAACTCCATAGAAACTAGTTAGTAAGGAAAGAGTAGTAAGTTTCACACAGGCCAGTAAGCATTTACTGTCTAGTCATCAAGTGCACAAGGATGCCTTAGGCAGAGCATGGCTGAGAGCAGCGTTCTCTAGGAAATAAATAGTTGCAGGAAAACAGACATCAAATGTTTGAGAGAATTTATAAAAATCAGAGTTACAATCTTTTTTTTCTCTCTTCAAACTACCGAAACAAAGCTCAGGGTGTCAGTTATATATATTTGCGTCACAGGTCAGTATAGAACAGCAGTAGTAATTACATCAATTAACCGTTTGCCTCAACTTTACATAATGTGACGCTTTTACGGCACAAGCACAATTATCTTAAGGCATATCGTACAACATCTAAACCCCCCCGCCCTTAGTGTGGATGTTAAGGTCCAGGATTCGAGCCCCCTCTAACTTCACACTGAGTTACCCAAACTTACTTCCATTTTGAGGGCACCCCCAGCTCTGATAAACTACTTTCTCCGTTCGTTGACACCAGTCTAGGTCAGACTCCCATTGCTCCATAGTTGGAGGGGCAGACTGACCCCACTGCCTCGCTATGTTATGCTTAGTCACCCCGAATGCCAACATTGCCCATATCTTGGCAGCAGTGCATATGTTCCAGGGTCTGCTTTACTTGTGCAGTCATCCCTGGCCTGAAGGACTGAATCACCAAGCAGCCCTACAGGATTTGAAAAAAGGTGCCCTCTTGTTTGCAGCCTGGTGGATGTATATGCTTTGTGAATTGTGTAGAAGGGATCTAGATGAGTAGAATCTGTGCAGAAGTTTTAGTTGTATCAAACGAGATCTGGCTCAGATAGCTATTTCCCTCGGGCTCTGTAGTGCTGCTTGCCAGTCCCCATCTGTTACCCCACAAAGGGATCCCAATGAATGAGATATTATTTAGGAGTTTCCTATAGACCAGGTAAATACTTTTGTCTGGTATGTGTTCTGGGAGGAGCCTATCTTCCAGAGGTGTGATAGGTGTCAACTGTTCTCCCTCTCTAATGTGGCACGGCAAGGCGTGACCCAACCGCAGGTATTTATATCTTTCGGATTCTCCCATACCCTATTCAATTGCAAGGGGTTCAAAGGAGATCCCCTAGGTGCTCAGAAGCTCCCATTTGGAGAACCCCCTCCAGGCCACCCTCCGCCCGTATTTCAGTTAATGTTCTGCAAGCTTAGGGTTCTATTTGTTTCCCTCCGGGACCTCACCACTGCCCTTGTGTGAGCTGGAAGCATTGGCTCTACTTTGTATCGATAAAGGACCGTTAAGTAATCCCTGCCCCCATTAGTGACCTGTCCACTCAATTGGATGGCTCGTCCCTGTTGGCAAATACCGGTTCATTCACCACCGCCAGTTGCGAGGCACAGTAGTAACTGACCTCCTTCAAACAACCCCCATTTAAAGACTACACTTCACAATGTGTGGGGTCCTGACATTGCACAATAGGGGCCTAAGCACTTGTTAGAAATGAGGCCTCAAGCTGGTAGTCAGTTTGCACCCTGTCCAAGTAGGGACCCTCGCTCTAGTCAGGATAAGGGAGATTATCCATCTCAGATAACCCACAAGTCACCTATACAATTTACACAGGGCACACTGATCAGCAGTGGTAAAGTGCGCAGAGACAATAAACCAGCAAAAGCCAAGTCCAGCATACTATAAAAACAGGAGGTCAGAAGGCAAAAAGACAGGTCAAACACCAAAAGATTCCAGGTCTAACAGAGCTGGATCAAATAAAGTCGGAGGGATGTGATAAGGCCTGTTTTAAAGGATATATAATAGGGGAGAGACATCCGTTTGAACAGGGATGTTTTGTCCATGAGTGACAGAGGCAAAGATCTCCAGTTTTAGTCATCAGCTTTTAGTCGCTCAATTTGTGGGGTGAGGTTAGCTCCTAGAACCTTCTGGGGACCCCTTGGGACATTTATCCCTAATTATTTAAAGCTATTTTGCACCACTAGTATAGTTCAGTGCTGTGGAAGAGCCCTTACCAATAATTAAAATCACTGATTTGGACCAGTTTATTCTGCAGTACAAATACTTGCCAAATGTCTGGAAGAACTGTAGAACCAGCACATTGTCAGTGCAGAGGGAGACACACTCCTCCCAGTCGCCATTTCCCAAGATTCTACGTATCAGGGGATCTTGACATACCCAGGCAGCCAGATGTTCTAAGACTAAGGCAAATATCATGGAGGAGAGGGGGCAGCCCTGTCTGGTTCCCTTGTATATTGAGTGCTCCATAGAGCAGCCAGAGGTCGAGTCTTGTTCTCCTATGAGGCTGTCAATCCGCATTTAATAAGGAGATCAGTCTGTAGGAGCTTCATGTGGATTGTGGTTTCCATGCCTTATGTATCACTACAATGGTAGCCATGCACTGGTCATAAAGGAGAATACCTTCCTGCAGTGCGGTCGGGAACATGGCCATCAGATGCAATGCTACTTCATTAGCCATTCCTTTATTCAGCCCGATCAGCATTCCATTAAGGCCCATGGCCTTCCCTGTCTGCAGGCCATGCATGGCCTGTGTGATCTCGTCCATTGCTAAGTCCTTCTCCAGAACCATGCATGATTCTTTTTTCAGCTTGCCGAGGTAGATAGCTCACAAGCATTCCATACAATCAACATTTCCCATGGAGGTGGCTGGTTGATATAGGTCCTCATAACAGTCAGTTAATATGTTGGCTATATCTGGACCATCTCTCAGGAGTCTTCCCTCATTGTCCTTCATCTCCAGCACCCAGAACCTTTCACGATCGCGCCCATCTAGCCACACCAGAAGTTTGTTTGCCTAGTCACAGATATATAGACGGTGCACTGAAAGGGCAGAGCTGCGAGCGGCTCCCTCAACTAGGTCCGGAGGTGTTTCTGTTTAGCAGCGCACTCTACATATTATACACATAACAGCATAACAGCACTGCCCACATGCTTTACTGTAGATCGGTGTGTCAGTCCACAAATACAGAACGAAGGGCCCAGCTGATCTGTGCGGCAGTCATGAGTCAAAGCAAGAGCAATAAACTGATTTGCTGATCCAGGCGCAAACGTACGAGGCAAACAAAGTCGGAAAGGCACCGGCTGCAGAACTGCAGCACAAAACTCAAGCACATTTGGCGCAAGGCCCCTATGTGATGGGAAATAAGGAGATGCAATACTGTCACAATACACATCACACAACGCCATGGGTTCCAAGATTGAAGTGGAACCGTGGTTTAAGGACTATGGCAATTACCTGATGATAACTTCAACTAAGAAAGGAAAACAAGAAAGGTTTATTGCCCAAACAAAAAGCCAGGACAAGAATCTAGCCAACAGTACTTATAGGTATGGGTCATGCAGTCACACTGCAATATAAAATCTTTGCCTCGCAAAGGGAACCCATCTATTTAGTGCCGACAAGTGCGGCCTTTTGCCTATGTTGAAATGCCCAAAGGGTAAAACTGGTCAACTAAACAAGATTACGGAAACAAATACTGTCTATCCGTCAAAATGTTAGGGACAGAAGGTCATTATCGGTGAGTGATGCAGTCGCAGGGCGTAGAATTTAATTTAACTGTTGAGTCACTGGCACACTCAGATGTGGAAAACGCCTTTAAGTCACAAATTGATAGTTAAAAAAAAAAGTGTCTATTCTGAGGCTTTGACCTCTGCCCACACTTAAGTCTAATGCTGTTTCCTTTATTCACAAGATACGAGATGAGAGCCTTTCAGCCTTATAAATCAATTACAAGAGCACCTTAATAGTCTGCTGACAGGCTACGTGAATCCAGGCGCAGCACCGGAGGTTTAAACTGCGTAAAAGGTCCCGAGAGAGGAGGTGGTTAATCCAGTATTAAAGTGACAGGTGTAGAATACACAATGATTTCTAAACTAAACAAGTGCGATTTACCCAGAGACCATTTTGTCATAATAGTAAGATTCATTTGTAAACCAATATTGTGCCCTGCACTAATTTCCAGCTGCATGGGTATAGCATGTTTCTTTTCAATTATGTTTCATATGTAAAGGTGGTTGATGTGAAGTAACATTATAGGTCAATCTGTAACATTATTCACACGTATCCAATGTGCTCTTAAAAACATTTGTTTCGAAGTGCTGTTTTCTGTGCATGCTCTATGGCCAGTTCTGACATCCTTCAAACTGCGTTCCAGACTCCACGATTCGGTTGGAATGCTGGATTTGACACGGACATGTACACATGTTCTCTCGGCATCGCCCAAATCTTTTTTCCCTCCATAGAGTTAAGTGAAGTCTCTATCCCGTCAATTAAGAGTAATAATGTGCAAATATCTACAAGTGAAAAGGCGTGTCTGATCTCTCCATAGGTTTGAAAATGCACGTCCTACACTCACGCAAGTCTTGAGCTCATGTTTGGTATAGGCGCCATAGAAGGTGGCTTTCACAATGGCCTAGACTGAAGTCCTTTCCTAGGATAGGCACCCTCGGAGGATTTCCAGTTTTATTTGGTGACCAATTTATATTTATAAAAAAAACAAAAAAACACACACACACTACAGAAGCCGTTTAGCCAGCAACGGTTGTAGGAAGGCTATGCCACATACATGTCTCCCTGTTTCTACTGTATTAAACACAGTTTACAATAGTACTCTATAGAGAAATTATTTCAAAAAGGCTCAGTGCCCCTAACTTGTTCTGATCAGAAATACTAGTTTGTTTTCTAAAACAATCAGGAACGTAAAGAAAGCACAGTTTAATCTGTTTCGCATCAATTTTGCATAAAATGTGATCATTGTGTTACTATCGATTCTCTAACAAGACCGAAGCCTCTTGTTTAGTGTGTCTACCTAATTTACATTACATCGTCAAACCTTCGACAATATTTTGCGTAACCTCCGGTTCTCGTTCTATAGTAAACTGAAGAAAAAGTTAATCTTGTACATATAATCAACCCTTGAGATTAATGCTCAGGCACTGCACGAGAGAAGATTACCTGATCCTATTATCGGAATGTATCTATTAAAATATGTAAAAGGCATTTGACAGCTCCTGGGTTATAAAGGAGCATTTCCGGTACTACTAAGTAAGTGTGACCACTCCAATTTCTTCAGGTTGTGTTGTAAAGTCATCATACATTTGATTTTTGCGAGTACATTCATATAAACGCCTAAAGAACTAAATGGCCGTATCAGGTGACTACATTATAGATCACATTTTGGACAAGTCAAAAGCAATGGTGATGCAAGCTGGCACGAAGCAAATTGAGGATAACGTTTGAAAAATGAAGCTTTCACATCATTTGCATAGTTGACAAATTTGTATCATTAAACGTTAAATGTTTGATGTCTGCTCTGAGGATTACAGATTCGTTTTACCATGGATGGCACTATTTGACGTACGAAACACCGTGAAATTGTTGAACGTTTTCATTCTCAGTATAAGTTTGGATGTTTATTACTCAACATCCTGTCTCTTCCCAAATATATTTTCTCCCCAATCTACCATTATGGTCCGAGTTCTCCGTTTAATTATTTCCGTTTACCGGCGATAGAGGTTGCTTCGCATGTCTTTGGCCTACGGTGTACATATATGCGCCAGTAATGTCCGCTCACTGAGTTGCAAAATGAATCCACCCCCCCCCCCCACACACACACACACACACAAGGTGCGCCAGAGCCTGCACTTTTGTTTTTCTTCCCGCCATTCCATTGATGTCAACAACCTCAAACCATAATTACAAGATCCCGCATGTCCGCTCTAGCTCTTCACATACCATTAACATTGCAATTTCTAGTATCTCACACCTCAGCAATTTCCCCCCAACAATTCTCCGTCTTCATTACCCCGTTAGCCCCCTCCGCACTGAGACGCTCTATATTAGTTCATCCTTCAACGTCGTCTCCGCCCGCCATTTTGTCTGCGCGCGGCCTCCTAAACTTACCGTCTTCGCAGCGAGCCCGGTCCGCTTATCCCAAAGGAAGTCCGTCTTGGCGGATACGTCAGCAGAGCCGAGACCCTGTGAAGCGGTCCGTCCGCTTAAACTTCCTGTACTTCGCCTCCTGATACCGATAGCGCTAGGAAACTCCCAACCTGCCTGCTGCTGCCTTCGACAGTCTCTGAGTCTTACGTGCGCGCTCCTGTCTCCCAAACACCAGTGTGCTAACTCTGCGTCATTACGTGCAACAATCAACAAGGGCCATACGCGCGCCGACGTCGTACACGTCAAGCCCCGCCCGCAGGGGTTCAACTATACCTGAGCTTGACCGTGCGCGCTCCGAAACATAATTAAATCTCGAGTGACGTGCGGCGGACATCTTGGAGTCGGACGTTATCCTCGTTTATTCAGCAATTTCTGTTTTAGGGGTTTTGGCTTTAAAACACTGGAGTCGCCCCACTGAATTGGAGGGGGTCCGGGAGTTGCATTTTTTTCTTCACTGATATTTCAAGGCTAGGAATAGTACAAGTATTTAAGTCAATCAATCCTCCCAAGTTTTCAAGCTCTATACTTGATGTATTGCTCCAGTCCTTTGAATTCTGGAACTTGTAGTCCTGTTGTATAATACAGTACAGAAGCCCAGCCCATACCAACAAGGTTAACCCTCCACATAAGCTGAGGGAAACCTTTAAAAAACTCTCACCCACCAGGGTTACCCCTTGTATGCTTCATCATTGGGTCCAAACCGTTCCGCTATGAAACAAGGCGTGCTGCTACCGAAGGGTTACGTCAATGCACTTTTGTAACCTAATCCACTATGATGGCAAAGAATAGGAGTCAAGGGTCTTGAAAAGGGTAAAATTACCTGCCTATCATGAAAATCAATATTTTAATATCTGCCCTAGTGGCAGTCTGATTAAAAACGGGGTGAGTGGAAAGGGGGTGTATAATGGGGTACATGCCTTCCTGGTCTACATGGTTCTAGCCTACCCCTAGGCTTTTCATCAGGACCAAGGTTGACTCGCTGGTGCCACTCCTTAAAGGAAAAGTATGCTAATAACAAGGTATACTGCACCTAACTCTTGTAGTGCCATTGGTACGCTGCCTGTGGAAACATAAAAGGAGAGTGAAAAATTTGCTAGCATTTGCAGTAGAATTTTCAATTCTATAAACGACACGGAGGCAGGGATTATACTTCTCTTTCTTTACTACTCTTAAAACAGAAGCCAATCAAATTATTAATAACAACATACATTAACATAAAACTATAGAGTACATATCCCATCATGCCTTGTGTCCATCCATCAATCCCATGAGAGCTGACCCTTCAAAAGTCCGATACGCTCCCACAACTTCCTCTTTCTTTGCAGATAAAGTTCATAATCTTTCCAAGATAACAATACTAAAATCGATATCAAACAGCAATTCTCCGACAGACCGACTATATGGATTCTGGAAACTTGAAACCATAATTGTCATCTCCAAGGAACGCCTGGAGAACATTCCTTCCTCTGATGTTCAAACTGTATCTCCATACAAACGTCGGAAGATTGGTCCTCATGCCGTCTTTTGTTCTGTACCTAAAACAATACATAATATTATAAACCTAAAACACTCATTAACTTCATTCATGGGCGGGTTAATCATATAAACTAAAAAGGCATGCAATTTCCTTAATCATCAACATGTTGACAATAACAGATTAAGCAAATTACATCACCAAATATTCTCCCACAATCACAGAAACCAGGGTGGGATAATCCTCACCTCTGTGTCCCTAATAGAATTGAAAATTCTTGGTGCGAATGCTAGCAAATTTTTCATTCTGTCAGGACCGGAGGATCAGATTATGCTAGTTCAAAGATGAGTAATTACCACTGAAGCACCAGTCACCACAGATTTATAATAAAACCCTTTAAAAACTGAATCTGACTACCAATCTACTGTTTCCATAATATCTTGCAGAGATGTACCCAGACCTACTGATTTCAAAGCCATAGCATCCCTCACGGAGTGTGCTACAAAGACTCCAATATCAATACCAGCTTCCTTCATGACATCTCTGACCCATCTTGCTACAGTAGCAGATGACACAGGTTTGAAAGATTTTTGTAAGGCAATCAGTAACCGCCCATGCAGATCCTTCCTTATCGGCTGTGCACTGAGTTCATAAGCTTTTAAGCATTTAACTACACAGAATTGTTCATTAAATGGAAAAGCCAGATAATCAATAGCTTTGGTCAAGGTTTTCATTCTTTTAGTAATAGAAAAAGAGACTCCCTCCGGAGTAAATACTCTACCTGCAGGATCCAGCGCCTTCACATCCGCTGTTCTCCTGCAGGAAACTAGACAAACTAACATAGCCAGTTTAGCTGAAAGCTGCTTCCTAGCCAACAAACTATTCTGAAGCCATTTCTAAAAAAAGGTTAAAACCATATTTACATCCTACAAAAAGGTATATTTAGGTTGTGGGGGATTCGACATTCTGATACCCTTCAATAATTTACAAACCACAGGGTGCATGCACACTGACATGTTACCTACCTGTTCATGCCCTTCTGCAATAGCTGACAGAACATTATTTACTGACCTGTAAGACAAGCCTTCAGAAGCCTTCATAGAGAGAAAATTCACAATGTCTGCTTCCAATGGGATCCACATGTCGTTCCATGTACCAACCGATTCAGCATTTCCAGGCTGATGCATACTGTCTCCTAGTGGATGGGCCCACGCTTGTTTGAGGAATTCTGTAGCTGACTCTAAAATGCCTGGTAAATACCCTGTTGCCTGACAGCCTCTAGACCATCAGGGAAAGCTGCTCTGACATCACCATCGGATGGAATTCCCCCAGAGGTTCCCAGAGCATGTCTTGACTCCACAGAAGAAGCAAGGATCTCAAGGATCTTCACAAGGGGACCCACAACGTCTAGCATCTTATCTTGGCATGCCTTCCATGCCCTGTCGATTCCTTTCTTGAGATCTCTGGAGTATTTTTTTTACGAAGGCTGTGATGCTGGGATCCACCTCCGGCGTAAGTGCCACCTTATCCGGCAGGTCTGGGACATTCTGCCCCAAGGTGATTGCGCACCTCCTTATCAAATGGTTTGCACAATGTATTATGTAGATAATCGGACAGCTCTCGTTCTGGGGCCCAGTCTGAAGACCTGAGATGAATGATGCTCTCAGGGTCAAAATTAAAGTGGGTAGGAGACAGGTCACAGGGAGAAGAAGATCGCTTTCTGTTTTTATCACGGCGCGATCTAGCATCCCCTGAATTTCCTGACTCAACAGATTGGGAATCAGTATCAGACCTCGAGGTCGAATGAGTGCGGTTGGTGTTGGCCGGGCAGTACTTGTGATCTTCCGCAGGTTTCTGCTCCAAGGAACAGAGAGAACCTCCTCATAAGGCTAGTGCTTGGATTGCTCTTTACATTTACAAGGAACGTCAGAAGACTCTCCTATGAAATTCGAAAGGGCAGGATTTTTGCGGCTTTGCGTTTTGGCAAATAGTTGCAATTGGGGTGTGATGGGCTGCAATGCTGCCGCTACTGCTGAATGGATGCGTCCAAGGCCTGAAGTGGGTCAGTGTCTTCATTGTACTCCCCATCCTCCTCATTAGCCTCTTCATATAAGGCCGCCCCATCAAAGAGGTTCCTGTCTGCCATTACTTGGAACAATCACGGTCCAAGTGACACTTGGCGTCAGGGGGGAGCAGCCCCAAGGTGCAAGGACTTAAAAGGAACAGATGGAACAAAAGTCTGACACAGCTACTGACTCTGTCCCCCTCAGGCAAGCCTGTGATATTATTATTAAAGCCACACCTAATCTGGGGATGTGGACGTCAAAATTGAGCCAGACATTTAACAGAGAGTGCACCCCGTTCAAAAGCAATAAATTCGGATTTGGGATGGCTGCACTATTACAGCCTCTGCCAAGGCGTCTCACTCGCGCTCTGACAACTCGAGCACGCGTGTTGCTTAGCAACGAATGCTGGCTGTCAGCAAAACAATTGCCTGACTTGCGCGTAGCCCAGTCCTACTAGAAATAGCCCAATCGGGCTATGCATGATTCCTTTGAGGCTCGTTCTCAGGCCGATTAGGGAAGACTCTGATCCTTCATGCCCCTGCGATTCTGTCGGCACAATGACGAGGAAGGGACAACCTTGACTGCAGTAGCGAGGTGAGAGCACCGATGAGCTGCCCAACGCCGTGCTCGTGGTTAATGCCACAGCTACAGTGTAGGTCTTATACTGAAGCAACAATTCACACGCGCACCGTGCTAATCCTGTCAAATAATTGCAAATAAAGACATGCACCATAAATCATACTTATCTTGTTATGAGCAGCAAAGAAAGAGGAAGTTGTGGGAGCATATCCGACTTTTGAAGGGTCAGCTCTCATGGGATTGGTGGAAGGGCACAAGGCATGATGGGATACGTACTCTATGGTTTTATGTTAATGTATGTTAATGTATGTTGTTGTTAATAATTGATTGGCTGATGTTTTAAGAGTAGTAAAGAAAGAGAAGCATAGTCTGAGCACCGGTCCTGACTTAGAATTAGCCATCCCTGCTCATAGCAGTTTTGGAAACCATGGATGGAGGCAATTTTGTAGAAAAAGAAAGTTAGCTATGTTGAAACATATTTTGGGGGCAGAAGGTAGGGTCGTTTTGAAAACACAACCAAGTAGTAGGAATGTTGACAAGGAAAACAATTCTGATGAGGAAAATGAGAGTGAGGAGGAGTATGTTGTGGCAATGAAGGTGCTTAAAGAGAATTACTGAAAAAAGATCAGTGTAGTAATGGAGAGTCATAGATTTTTTTCAAGGGCCTATTTACCTAATGAATCTATAAATCAGTACATGGTAGGATTACGTACATTGGCTGCCACATGTAAGTTCAAGGAACTGCATGAAGAAATTATAAAGGACCAACTGATAAATTGCACAGCAATCATGAAAATACAGGAATAATTGTTACATTTATAAGACTCATCGTTAGAGGAGCCCATAGTGGTGGCCAAATGCATCGAAGATACATCCTGTGATGTGAAAGTATTAAAAAGGAAAGGATTAGGGGAAGTGACTCTGCATGTTGTGGATAAAAATAAAAAGTTGGGAAATAAGTCAAGTAAAGTGATGGATGGCAAAAGAAAAACATGTTAATGGTGTGGTAGCGCAAAACATATTGCTATGTCAGGAATTTGTCCGGCTGTAAAAGTTAATTGCTTCAATCACAACAGAATACAACATTTCTCAAGAGTGTGTAACAAGGGAAAAATGGAGCATAAAAGCAGTGTACATTTTGTAAAACAAGGAGGGAAGGGTGATTCAAGGGAAAGTGAATATGGTGAGTTGGTATAAGTGTTGATGTTATGTGATATATCAGAATTGCGGGAAATTGTAGGGGCATTCGAAACCAGAATCAACTAATTGCCGGAAGTTTTAGGAGCATTAGAAACCAAGACATCGAACCATACAAAGTCCTATGTCAGGAATTTGTCCAGCTGTGAAAAATAAATGCTTAAATTGCAATAGAAATAGGACATTTCTCAAGAGTGTGTAACCAGGGAAAAATGGAGCATAAAAGCAACATACATTTTGAAAAACAAGGAGGAGGTAACGACGATTCAAGGGAAAGTGAAGATGATGAGTTGGTATAAGTGTTGATGTTACGTGACATATCAGAATTGCTGCAAGTTGTAGGAGCATTTGAGACCAGAATTAACTAATTGCTGGAAGTTATAGGAGCGTTAGAAACCAGAATCAACAAACCACACAAAGTGCGCATCGCATAATCGATGAAACAAAAGTGGATATGTGGGCAGATTCATGTTCAATATATACGATAGGAAATCAAGAAACGTGGTACAAGCTGGATGAGAAAGAATGAACAGAAACTGGGGTAGAGTTGTTTGAGTATTTTGGAAAACAATTGCCTGTAATAGGATGTTTTCAAGCATTTCTATGTTTCAAAGGAAGAAATGTTAGGAGTTGGGTATATGTAGTGAAAAAAGGAAGAAATGTACTTGGGTGGTGGGAACAAAGAGTGTTAGAAATTATGTTGTATCTTAAAGCAAAAGAACATGTATTAATTTTGGAGCAAGAAGATGTTGACAGGAGGAAAAAGGAATTCTGAAAAGCTGGGGTGCCTAGAAAATGGGACAGTGGCAAAAGCCCACAAGGTACGAAGTGTGCCAGTAGTATTGAAAGACACACTACAACAAAAAATGGTAGTACACGTTGAATTAAGGGAAATGCTGTTGAAAATCTTGCATGAAGGACATGGGGGAATGTCTAGCATGAAAAGGAAAGACTTTTGGTGGCCAGGGGTGGACCGGTCTGTAGAAAGATTTGTAAGGAAATGTATGAGTTGTTTGTGTAGTGAGAAACCCCATGAGGTGAAGGAATGTCCTGTAGTGCCCATCAGTTTCCCGTGCAAGGCAAGGCAAAATGTAGCTATGGACATTTGTGATCCATTTGTGTGGGTGAAATGTTTGCCATAGTTCTGGTGGACTATTACTCTAAATGACCAGTAGTCAATTTTGTGTGTGGGGTTAAGTCCAAGACAGTTGTTGAATTTTGTGAGGAGGTGTTGCGAAGGTAAGGTTATCCTGAATAAGTAATTACGAATAGTGGTCCCAAGTTCATTTCTGAAGAGTTTGAGATGTATCTGGAACAGTGTGGAATAAAGCATGTGAGGATGGAGATAGGACATCCTAGTGAAAACAGCTTGGTGGAAAGATTTAATAGAGTCCTAAGTGGTTGGCAGTTGCTCACTGTGCTTGCCAGGGTTGGTCACTTATATGTTACATGAAAATAAATTGAGGAAAACTTCACAAGAGTGGAAGTGTTTCTTTTCAGCACAAGCCACTTTTTTGTTTTGCCTAGACAGAGTATGCACTGTTTCTGCGATACATGTTTACATACAGTGTGCTTACAGTCCGCCCACAGCTTACCATTTGTTAGATTCATCATCACTCTCATTTCCTTCATCCCCATTTGCCATGGCATGCATGTGTCATGCCCTCTTCTTGTGTTTGGCACTACCTTGGAGCATGGACCAAGTACTTTTGTCCATCCGCAGCTCCCCTTTTTGAAGCTGTTTTTTTCTTTGTGTTCCAGCAATCCATATCAGTGATTGTGTTTTCTGGCCGTCTCTCACCTGGCTCCCATACCACTGTCCATGTAGCTTCTATTCCCTCCCACCTGTCCCCCTTCCATGTTGCTTGTTTTCCCTGCTACCCCCTGCCTTCTACTCTAAGGGGCATATTTATACTCTGTTTGCGCCGGAATTGCGTCGTTTTTTTTGGCGCAAATCCGACGCAAAACTAACTCCATATTTATACTTTGGCGTTAGACCCGTCTAGCGCCAAAGATCTTGGAGTTTGCGTAATTTTTTAGCGTGGACACCTACCTTGCATTAATGATATGCAAGGTAGGCGTTCCCGTCTAAAAAATGACTCCGAGGCATGTGCGCCGTATTTACACTCCTGGGCAAAAATGATGCCCGGGAGTGGGCGGGTCAAAAAAAATGACGTCCAGCCGTTTTAGCGTCATTTTTTAACGCCTGGTCAGGGCAGGCGTTAAGGGACCTGTGGGCTCGGAAGGAGCCCAGAGGTGCCCTCCCATGCCCCCAGGGACACCCCCTGCCACCCTTGCCCACCCCAGGAGGACACCCAAGGATGGAGGGACCCATCCCAGGGAACTTAAGGTAAGTTCAGGTAAGTATATATTTTTTTTTTTTGGGTGGCATAGGGGGGCCTGATTTGTGCCCCCCTACATGCCACTATGCCCAATGACCATGCCCAGGGGACAGAAGTCCCCTGGGCATGGCCATTGGGCAAGGGGGCATGACTCCTGTCTTTGCTAAGACAGGAGTCATTTAAATGGGGGTTGGGAGTAAAAAAAAATGGCGCAAATCGGGTTGAGGCGAAAATTTTGCCTCAGCCTGACTTGCCCCATTTTTTGACGCCCAAGCTCCATTTTCCCCTACGCCGGCGCTGCCTGGTGTAAGTCATTTTTTTTTACGCACACCAGGCAGCTCCGCCGGCTAATGTCATTCCATAAATAAGGCGCCCGCATGGCGCTTTGGAATGGCGTTAGCCGGCGTTAAATTTTTTTACGCACAACTGCGTTGGCGCAGTTGTGCGCCAAAAAGTATAAATACGGCCCTAAGTCACTGCACTTTACGCAACTGAATTCTATTCTATACCACACTACTCTAGGCTACTGCACTCTATGCCAATGCACTCTAGGCCACTGCACTACATTCTGCACCACTCTACTCTATGTTACTGCACTCTGCACCACAGCACTCTATGCCAATCTGCTTTTCTCTGCATCAATCTGCTCGATGCAACTGCTCTTTATGCTACTGCACTCTACACCACTGCATTGTATACCACTCTACCCCAATGCACTTTATGCCATTCTTCTCTACAGCACTGCGCCACTGCACTTTAGGCAGCACCACTCTTCTCTAGGCCTCTGCACTCGACATCACTGCACTCTACACTTCTCCACCATTCTACTCTATGCCACTGCACTGTAGACCACTGAACTCTATGCCACTCTACTCTGCTGTACGCTCCTGCCCTTTACTCTTCACCACTGCACTCGTCACTGCACTTTACGTCAATGCAGTCTGTCACTGCACTCTATGCCAATCTACTTTAAACCACCCTACTCTACGCTAAAAACTCCTAAAGTTTTTGTCAATCTACACCACTGCACTTTATGCCACTCTGATCTTCTCTCCACCACTGTAATATACACCACTCTACGGCAATGCACATTAGGCTACCCTACTCTACATCATGCTGCCGAATGCCACTGCTCTCTGTGCCACTGACCTTTATGCAGCACCACTCCACTCTAGACCACTGTGTTATATGCCTCTGCACTCTACACCATTGCTCTTTATGCCACTCTACGCCACTGCACTCAACTCTATGCCACTGCATTCTACACCACTCTACTCTGCACCACTGCCCTCTACACCACTGCACTTTAATCCACTCTACTCTATACAACTCTAATTTACTCTGCACCTCCTCATGCCACTACACTCTAGGCAACTGCAATGTACTCTGCACTGGTCTATGCCACTGCCCTCTACTCTGCACTACTCTAGTCTACACCACTGCACTCCAAGCCATTGTATTCTACTTTGCACCACCGTACTCTACTGCACTTTGTGCCACTGTACTCTACTCTGCATCACTTCTCTCTATGCCACTGCACTCTACTCTTCACCACTGCACTTTATGACACTGATTTCCGGGCCACTGCATTCTACGCCACCTTACCCTGCATCATTCTACTCTACATTACTGCACTCTATGCCACTCTACTCTGAACCACTCTTCTCTATGCCACTCTACACCATTGCACCCTACTATACGCCACTACACTCTATGCCATTCTACTCTGCCACTGCACTGTACACCACTCTATTGTACTGCACTGAAGTCTGCACCACTCTAGTCTGCACAACTCAACTCCACTACACTCTGCTCCACTTTACTCTACACCACTGCGCTCTACTCTGCACCACCGTAACCTGCGCCACTGTACTCTGTGCCACTGCACTCTACGCCAGTCCACTCTTCTGTACTCTACCCTATGCCATTTCTTTCTACGCTACCCACTCTGTGCCACTCCACTCTCCACCACTCTACTCTATTCCACGCCACTCTACCCCACACTCCACTCCACATAATGCCACTCCAATTCACGCCACTCTACTCCAATTCTCCACTCAACGCCACTCCATGTCACTTATCTATGTCACTCTAGTCTACCCCAATTCGCTCTGCTCCACCCTGCTCTACTCAACTCTACTCAATGCCAATCCACTCTACGCCACTGCACTTTACATCACTTTAATCTACACCACTCTATTCTATGCCAATCCACTAAACTCTACGCCACTCAACTGTACGCCACTCCACTTCACTCTACTCTATGCACTCCAAGGCACTCTACTGCACCCTATGCTCTCCATCCTGTACCACTCTACGCCATGCCCCTTCACTCCACTTTACTATACTCCACTCCATGCTGCTGTACAACATGGCTAAGAGACATTGGAAAAGCCAATAGTTCTTGCATAGGTGAAAACCTATTGCCTTTGCCTCTGATTGTTTTTTCTGTAAGAAAAGTCAGCAGCCAACCGAACTGTAATCAAAAACTGGTTACGCATGCCTCTCTTGCACCCCTGCAGATTCTGATTCTGAACACGATGAGTCGCGCAAAAGTGGCTAAAGCCTGACGGTCTCATTTACAAAGATTCCAAATAAGAAATCATAAATTGTGACTAACAACAATTCACAATTTGTGATTTTTGTATTTGGAATTTACTAAATGGATTCCGTAATAATGGTCGCAATTGCACATCAATTTCTACCGAATGCATTATTATTTTGCGAAACAACCGATGTACTAATAGGTTGGTTCTCAAAATACTGAATCGTACTGGGTTTGCAATTCGACCTACCTCTTTAATATGCAACAGGTTGGTCATAAATCATAACCTACTATAGTTGGTCATAATCACTGGGATGGCAGTCTACTGGAGTGAGTAAACCACAAGTTTGTGAATGCTTTTAAATAAAGCAATTAAAAAAAATGCACTCTATTTTGCTAAAAGGAAAACACAATGTTTAAAAAAAAATTCAAAGTTGAACCATTTTTAGGAGTAGGCAATGTTCTCATGCACTCCTAAATGATATTTTATTAAATCTTCACAAAGGGCTTCCTCTGTGACCCGTTCCAGTTTGCTAATGGTTTACCACGTCCTATGAGTTGGTGGTAAAATATGGACGTTCTGCAGTAGGAATTTGGTTGCAAAATATTAATACGTACCATAAGGAATCAGTATTTGGAAGGATCACCCTAAACACGCCCTTTACAAATACCAATTCTTTATTGTTTGCTTAACCTATTTAATGATTTGGAAAACCTTTTCCAAATTGTTAATTTAGTTTAGTACATTCCAAAATGTGTTTTAGCAGTTGACAACCCTCAGATCTAAGGGTTAGTGATTGGTAACAAACTTTGTATATGAAGCACAAAGTTAATAAATTATAACTTGTGTTTTTTGGTACAGTGCTTCTTTCCACAATTCTGCTGTAACAGGTATTACTATTGTTTAATTTTATTGCACTCATGTGACCGAACTTCGGAAGGCTGAATGGAATAAGCTGTCAACATACTGCCGCCTTTGTGTCTTTGAAAAAACATCTGTTACTGGTGCAAGTTGTCGCTATACACCTGGCCAGCCTCACAGCGGTGCAACTGGTGCAGCCACACTGGGCGCTCACTTGGAGAGGGGCAACAACTTCGGGGGGGGAGGGGGGTGCAATGTTTAGCAATATCTTATAATTTTAAAGCACCTGCTGAAGAGTTCGTTGTGCATCTAGCTTTCAGGCAGCAATAAAAATGCCAAGTTACCTCCTGTGATTAATACTCCTGCTGGAAAGAGAGACTGAGTTTTGTCTAGTGGCAGATTTGACTCACTATGAAGTAGCGCAGAGGGTTAATAAGCCTTCTACAAAGAACAGATCTGTATTTTATGTGAATAGCTGAGTGGATTAGTAAAGCCAGCCTTTACCAGCACTTTAAAACTAATGTAATGTATGTGAGAGTAGGGCTACGAAGAGATGAGGGGGACTTTTTCCAGGTGGCAATAAAGAAATCTGAGGAGGAGGTCATGGGGGAGGCACCAAAAAGACTGTTGCACCGGGCGCCCCAAGCACTAAAGCTGGCTCTGCCTATATAGTGCTCGAAGTGGGTGGGATCGGAGCGGCACAATGTACCCATACTTTTCTAATATAAAAAACAGTTCACTTTTATTGAAAACACAACCGTCCCGAGACAGTTAATTACGATAGTTTGAATGATTCAACTGAAGGATCATTCTGGGAGTCTTCTGTGCTGTGAAACTGAAGGCAGGAAGACAGCTAAACAATAAACAAGTCGTCTTGCCACGGTGTCTGCTTGCTTGAAAGAAATTCAAATGTGCGCGACTGGTTAATCTGCAGATGTAAAGGGAGTTTAAGAGTCAGTACTGGCTTTAATTGACTAAATCACTTGAATCTTTGTGATGAGAATGATTTACTCTTTTTGCCTGGTAGTGCAAGGGGGTTACCAGTGGAGCTGTGAAGTGCTTGTTTTTAAGGGACAACAATGTAAATAAAAATGCATTATGTACAGCCTGGGTATTATAAAAAGCTATAATTTTGAAGCACCATTTTATCTTGCACATTTTGTAGAAGTTTCTCTTAGCCTATGTATTGCTGGTTTTCACAGCGTTTTCTTCACAGGCCGGGACCTTGTCGCACTAAAAATACACAAGTCACTATTCTACACTACACCAACCAAGATGTATTTATGTGGCTCTCTAGTTACACCCAAAACTCTGCAGCATATTACGTAATAGAGGTTTTATAATGTAGTACATTTGCCACTTAGTAACATAACTTTTTAAAATTCATTTCTCATTTAAGCTGTTCGCTGTTTAAATGTATTTACCCGAAGATGAAAGAACAAAAAAACGTACAGATTATTTTGTTTTTTAACCACACCTTTAACCCCAACCGAGCTCCCTAGCCTCACCTCCACAGCATGCAGCATCACAGTTCCCATACTTTTTTTCATGCACTTCCACCGCTGTGCCTATAGAGGATCGGTTGTCATTTGCTCTAGGATAGTGAGGATGCAGTAACAGCTTCAATCCCCCTATGCACCAATCATGATGGGTCTGTCCAAAAAGACATCCAGCGCAGATCACTTTCTAATCTTCCATTAAGTTAACTCTTTAAGTCCCCAACACCATGTAGTCTCCCTGCAGTCTTCAGGTACAACTTTGCTTATCAGTCATGTGAATAGGTACAAAGGGGCTGGCAGTCCCTACCTTATCCAGCTCACTTCCAGGCAGACTCTTTCAAACAGAAGCAAGTACACAGCATTGCCTGTGGAATCACAAACACATCACTTGCACTAACAGCTCTCGATACATCTCTACCAGTGTTGAATTTGAGCCGGTGGTTTCCGATGTCAGCACCGGCTCAAGTGACAGTACACAACATGGTGGCATTGTCTGCCTAATTTTGAGATGAGCACAAGTGTGTTTAATAAGTCAATATACATAAAAAAAAGAATACCTGCGGCTCACAGTCTGAATTGTCACACTTGTAGGGGTGAGATGGTTAGTAGTTGTGTTGGTACTGTCATGGCAGCGCAGGCAGGGGCAATGGGCGATGCAAGTTTCAGTGCCCTCCCGAGAAGGGCCATGGCACTTAATATTTTTTACAAATTAAGCACTGATCTCTAACTTCTGCCACACCCCACCAAACCCTCCATCTTTTTCTCCGTCAGAGCTCTTGGCTTTGTCTTGATCCCCCCCTTCAGTTCATCCCCCATGCAGCAGCTAAACATTGGCAAAGAGTCTGCACAGTTAATGTAAGTCACGAGGGGTGAAACCCGGCCTGAAGCATGATTGAGGTTGATGGGACTGAGCTCCATGAGTGAAGCTTACTTTGAAAGACTGTTCAGATGAGCATGGAAATGCGGGGGCATTAATGATTTTGCCTTAGTGTGATAACCGATGAGTGACACTTAGGCCCGTATTTATACTCCGTTTGCGCCGAATTTGCGTCGTTTTTTTCGACGCAAATTCGGCGCAAAACTAACGCCATATTTATACTTTGGCGTTAGATGCGTCTAGCGCCAAAGTATGAAGAAAGAGCGTCATTTTTTTGCGTGAACGCCTTCCTTGCGTTAATGAGATGCAAGGAAGGCGTTCCCGTCTAAAAAATGACGGCGACGCAAATGCGTCATATTTATACTCCCGGGCAAAAATCACGCCCGGGAGGTGGCGGGTCAAAAAAACCCGCATTTGCGCCTGAATTTAACGCCTGGGTCAGGGTAGGCGTTAAGGGACCTGTGGGCTCAGAATGAGCCCACAGGTGCCCTCCCCTGCCCCCAGGGACATCCCCTGCCACCCCTGCCCACCCCAGGAGGACACCCAAGGATGGAGGGACCCATCCCAGTGAAGTACAGGTAAGTTCAGGTAAGTATAATTTTTTTTATTTTTTTTGTGGCATAGGGGGGCCTTATTTGTGCCCCCCTACATGCCACTATGCCCAATGACCATGCCCAGGGGACACAAGTCCCCTGGGCATGGCCATTGGGCAAGGGGGCATGACTCCTGTCTTTACTAAGACAGGAGTCATGAAATGGCGTCTGGGCGTCGAAAAAATGGCGCAAATCGGGTTAAGACGATTTTTTAGCATCAACCTGACTTGCGCCATTTTAAGACGCCCTAACGTCATTTTTTCCCAACGCCAGCGCTGCCTGGTCTACGTGGTTTTTTTCCACGCACACCAGGCAGCGCCGGTCTGATTGCGCCGTCTAACGCCATTCCATAAATACGGCGCCCGCATGGCGCTTCAGAATGGCGTTAGACGGCGCAAAATATTTTGACGCTAAACTGCGTTAGCGCAGTTTAGCGTCAAAAAGTATAAATATGGGCCTTAGCGTGGCTTGTTTCAAAGTGTCGGAGTCACACATCATCCAGACTGGAGTCACTGCATGTTAAGCCACTGTTTGGGTTCATTAATCGCAGAGGGAGTGACATTAAAGGTGAGGTATGCTGGAGTGTTAAGATGTAAGGCTTTCTATGGGACGCATACTGTTTTGTGGTTACTTTGAGGTTCTGAAGGAGGCCAGTAAAGTGATGATGGAGTCATTGTGATAATTTTTTAGTTGGGATTTGGGTAGGCAATTGTACAAGGGATTACTGTATTCGATTCCAGATATTAACAGTCTTCTACCAGATTTTGTAGATCAGATTCGGTGGGAAAGTATCTGATGTTGCTTAATATTCTAAGATGGTGATTTGCACACTTACCTATTCTGTTGATTTGGGAATCTAGATAGAGCTGAAAGTCAAGTAAGACTTCCAGGGATTTAACTGAAAAAAATCCTTTCTAGGTAGATATCCAAATCGTTTAGTTGTTTGGTCCAGTCCATGCAAGCTTTTGGAAGAAGGATAAAGAATGTCATTTTCTGGTTACAGAGTTTTTTTTATTCGACATCATGAAGCCACCATACGATATCAGAAAGGCAGCCTGTTATTTTCACACGGTTTTCACAGGAGTCCATTTGCATGTAGATTTGAGTGTTATTCACAAGTTGAATGTTTAAGCAGAGATCTTGCAGGGGTTCAGTTTAGAGACTAAACACTATAGGTCCTACAACAAGTACTAAGGTTCTCCAAAGGAAGTTGAAGCTGACTTCCATATTCTCACTTGTTGAAAGTGATTTGAGAGATATCATCTGAACCATGTTACCACAGTACTATCAATACCTACACAGCATTGGAGAATGGACAACAGTGTATCATGGTGACCAGCATCAAATGATGGTGAGTGATCTAGCAGCATCAAAAGATAGAGTTGATGAGAGTCATCAATTATCATGAACAGACTTGTTTCAGTGTTGTGGTCTGATCTAGATCTTGAAGGAAATGTTCATAAGAATTGTTTTTTTCTAATTTGTTAGTTTAATAGTGAGGAATAATGAGGAAACTCATTTTTCAAGAGGCTTATTAAGAAAGTGTGTCCAGTTATTAGTCTAAAGTTTTCAATTTTCAAGGGGTTAGCACCTTCCTTTTTTTAAGAGAGTTTGCACTGGTCCAATGAGATTGATACAGTTTAGCAAAATAGGTGATGTAAGACAATGAGTTATTAACTGATGAGGATGTGAGTCCTTCCTAAGTGATACGTTCAAAATCTTGTCAGGTACAGCACACAAGTTCAATAAATCAATTTGGGATCCACCTCTCGTAGCCATGACACAGAGCAGTCAGGCCTAACTTAGGGGCATGTGTTTAGTACCATAGCAGTAAATAAGTCAAAACACAATAAAATCCTACAGACAATTTTTAAATATCAAGAGTTACTAACGAAAATGGCTCAAAAATAGTTACATTCAAATCAGGTGAACAGAAGATATTGTTTCTTCAAGCTTTTAGGTCAAAAGCACAAAGAAGTGTCTATCGGTGCAATAGTCTGCAAGCTATGCAAAAACTGAAACTGACTGGGATGCAGCTGAGGCCAGCTAAACCTAGTAAGAGGACACAGTTACAGAAGTTTCCTACACACTTAGTATTTTTTCAGAAAATCAAAATACTCCAGTATAGTAAGATTGAAAGGTTGCATCCAATGTAGTGCTCCTGAAGTTCCTTGAGGTCCTGCTGAAGCGGTTGCTTTGGCGGCTAAAGGTCAGAGTGGAAAATTAAAATTTTGCGCTTGTCCTCGCTCCAACCGGATCTTTTCCATAGCCCCGGCCGGTCAAGATTTCTTTGCTGGGACTTAGTCTCCATTTGGAGCTCGAAAACCTCCAGCAGGCCAAGGCTGGAAGTGGAATCTGGGCAGGGCACACCGAAGCTGAATGTCTTAGCTGTGAGGGTCCGCTGAAATCTACTTTACGGTGACAAAAAGCCTTGAACATGCGAAACCTGATTTGCCTGTCCACAGTGACCACACCTTTTGCAGTTAACAGTGGGTGGTTAGTCCTGTTCTTCTGGAGATTTAAATTTCTCTGAGTTACAGCATTATTTTTTATTTTTGGAGCAGTTTCTCTTCTTCACTCCTAGAGGTTTCCAGGTCCTGGAACTTAGAGTTAAGGACACACTCCAGCAAAGTTCAACAGTACAGTATAGTCAGGGTCCACTGGCCATAGGTTACACTAGGAGAAAGCCTATTGAAGCTTTTATCTTCCTGTAGTGGTACAGGAGGTCAGCTAGCTAACCACTGTAGTGCACTTCTCAGTCTCAGGTACAAGTAAAAGAAGTCTCTGAGGTCTTCACACAGATCTCAGAGAGCCGGCAACTCCCTTGTCTGATATTTCACAGGTCCAGATGTGTTTTTAGAGGCTGAGTGTGGCAGGCCACTTTTGTATAATTCACTAGCCCGTGGGTGGGGGTCCCACTTGGACTTTCACTAACCAATGGGTAAAACGTTCACAATGGTAAATGTTGCCTCTTTCCAGCACATCCGGCCTGCTTTACTGGAAACTACCTACAGTGCACTATTGTCAGGGAAAACAAAAATGTCTGAACCTTTCTTTTCCTGGTGGTGGCTTGTGTCCCTCCCTCCCTCCCAGGATTGTCTCTATGGTAATAAGCAGCCTCCTTATACCTGTCCATACGAAACCAGTTCTGTGGCCTGCTTCTCTCCTACTAGGATTTCGGACCAACAGGGCTGTAGTGTATAGCCTGTGATGAAAAGGTTTGTCTTCCCAAAGTCGCCTCTCTCACTAAATTTAAGAATTGCCAGGCCTCCCACTTGTCTTTCAAGTTAGAGGCACCTGTGCCCTCCCAGATGGTCCCTCCTGTGATAAGCTGAGTCACTTACTTCTGGTCATCCGGCAAAAACTCCACGTCCTCTCTGTATCTAATCAAGGGAAAAACACTGGAAGGGAAGACAGAAGCAGGCAGACTACTGGAGCTTCAGTCAAGAAAAGTATCACATTCTAAAAGTTGCTTTTCCAACGTCCTCATCAAATTGGTTTTTAATAAAGATTAAAAAGAGTGGTTCACTGGTTCTGTAGCATATACCAGGCCAGAGATAAAAAAATAGAACTCTAAGTGTACTTTGGATTTTCTTTTAAGAAATATACATCACCCAAACAGTGAAATAACTCTTGGAGGCTAGTCATGTAGTGACATAACAACTTTAAATTCTTGCATGTTCCACTTTTAAATACTAAGAACCCGCCTTGTGGGCTTCAAGGCTTACTTAGGAGTGACTTACTTAATATTTAAACATAGGTTTCCCTCCTGTCAAATAGTGTTATTTTCGCAGTTCTTTCAGCAGTTTTAAAAGTCAGGCTACACATGTAGACCTGAATCACAGTGTTCTGTCATAGCTTAGTGAAGGTGTGTTGTGAATTTCTTGCTTGAGGCTTGTGATCTTATTCAGGAAGAATTCAGCATATTCCTTACAGACTCATTATGTTCTAGACGAGGAAGAAGGACTGCTGCCTTATAATGTTCAAAAGTTCCTCAGGGTGATTCTTTACCCAAATCAGTTGGTTGACCAGGTAAGAGCATTTGGGTTTTCACGGTCTCCTTCTGTTGGAATGTCTTGCAATTCTAAAATGTACATGTTCTGTGACAGTGGAGTATTTCCAACATTTGCGTTCATTTGGCCTTTCAATATGTATTTAAAGGTAGATATGTTGTGAATACCACAGGATGCTTTGTAAGTTTTAAAATGTTTTATATTAGAGAACAATGTAGTCAAGAATGTCTGAGTAACTATATTGGGATCACAATTACATGTGATGGGGATGTTTGCTGAGATCACCCTCTCTGTGAGGACAACTGGGTTGATGTTGCTTAAATTCCAGGCTTTACCAACCTTAGTAATGGGTTGATGGAGACAATGATTGAGTTGAAATGCAGGATAAGGTTTTGTGGCCAACCTACTAAACATAGATTCACTGTGTGGATTAGCTTTTATCTGCCAATGATGAATTTGATGAACGTTTCTTTCATTTGCGTTCTAGACTTGGAGGTTGTAAGAGGTGGTTCTCACTAAGAAAGTTTTGTAGTTGTCTTGTATGTTTGTTTTTAATCATGCCATGGAATATGAAAGTCGCCACAGAATATGTAGTCGACAGGAGAGATCAGCTGGCAAGTCTTAAATTCTGTGAAATTACTAGTATAGATATATACTGTTTTATGGAGGATGATAGATGAGGCATATTTATTTGGATTTGCCTTTGCTGAGCTATAATCTGGCAGAAATCTATGCAAAGGAGGATTTAGAAGAAACTTTTCTTGCAAAGCAAGAGCTCACAAAGTCACTATGGGCCTCATTACAGGGTTGTTTTGGCGATTGTACCGCCAACAGGCTGGCGCTACAATTTGCCGTATTATACTGCCACGGTCGCACCGCCGGGACCAGGGGTTTCCGACCTTCGTTGTCCCGGCGGTTATAATCCACCAAGGCAGCGCTGCTTGCAACGCTGCCCTGGGGATTATGACTCCCCTTCCCGCCGGCCTGTCCATGGTGGTAGAGACTGCCATGGAAAGGCTGGCGGGAAGGGGAGTTGCGGGGCCACTGGGAGCCCCTGCACTGCCCATGCACTTGGCATGGGCAGTGCAGGGGCCCCCAGGCACAGCCCCACCTTGCTTTTCACTGTCTGCACACATTAGCCGGCTCCAATGTAACGGCCGACATACCCGCCGGCCCAGCGGGGATGTTGTAATGCGGCTGGAGGGATTGCGGCCGCATAGGCAGCGGCTCAGCGGTCCAAGGCCGCCCGCCAAGGTTGTAATGAGGGCCTATATGTAGCCACAGCTGAAAAACACCAACTGACAAGGAATCAAAGTTGCACACCTGCAGCAACATGCATACGACCAAAGCATCTACTCTATTACGCAATGACATTCCAAATGGAATACAAAAGTAAATGAGAAAACTATGGCCCTGATTTAGATCTCAGCAGATGGAATACTCTGTCACACATGTGATGGATATCCCGTTCACCATATTACGACCGCCATTGGATATAATGGGATCATAGTACAGCGGTCGAGATATCTGTCACGTTTGTGACGGAGCATTCCCCTCCACCAAGATCTAAATCAGACCCTAAGTAAAGATTTATAAGCATTATATATGTAAAAATAGTGCACTGAAAAAACAACTAGACCACACAAGTAACCACAGCGTACATCATCCCTTTCTCAACATGAAAAAAAAACCTAATACAATACTTAGTCTTGCAACTAGGTTGCGATACGGTTTGTTTTCTTCCCACCTAATTCATCAGAACACTCAACTCTTCCCATCACACTATTAGCAGCACTGCAGTGCGAAGCTGTGGACTCACTAACCCACCGTATTCCAAGCCTTCATTCACCATATCCTCATTTTGCTGGACATTTAGCTCATTAGAAACTGCTGCATTACCAGCTTCATTGGTACCTGCAATGTTTCTAAGAGTCCAATCATAACGTGACTCTTCCACATCCTACTTCAAAACCTTCACCTGTTCCACTAATAATCTGATTATATTTTGTGTTCCACCCACACTTACTTTTCAGCAATACAGAATATTTCATTATCCTAATCTCTTGAACAGGACCAGTGAATTTGGAATCCCCTTTACAAAGCTTTCATGATATTCTCACAATGTCCCACTCGCCAACAACAAATTCACTCTCTTTTGTACATCTACACTGTTCGTAGTAGTTTGACTTGTTCTTGTTCACAGCAACATCCTCTCTGTCAGAGTACCTTGATTTGATTCCCTCAGGAGCAGAAGATAAATCCTCAGTCCCAACCCAGACTACTCGCAACAAAATAGAATCTCCATATTGAGCACCCTGGAAGGGGAAAGGGGACTGGGATTTAGAGAGACTGCCTCAGAGATGATGTTTTATCAAATACTCAGTCTGCCACCTCACATCTTGTTTGACTGGATAGCGGCACCTGAAAAATCACATTCACTATTACTAGGGACACACTATTACATGTTACTATACTTTCTTATTAACTAACAATTAATTTTCTCAGACATCCAATGTTGTACTCACTCACCCTGAGCTCCCTGAGGATTTGCCTCTCTCTGTTTGTGTAAATGTTTATTATTGATATGATAATGAACTTCTTGAAATAGTTCTCAGATTAACACAAAGAGTTGTCTGCTTCTTTACTCCTGTGATGAGATTGTCAATTCTGAATAAGTTTCTTTACACGTTCATAATTATTCAGCAGGGTTGCTATATATATATATATATATATATATATATATATATATATATATATATATATATAGTTAATAGTTATTTATGGTTGCATTAGGTGTGTTTAAGATTTCCTCTTGACTGTAGCTTAAATACTTTTTCTATCAAGAATAACTTGTGTGCCTTGTTGAAAAAATGTGTATTGAACTTCCTGTTGTACATTTCTTAACGTTTTGTAGTTTGTATATTGTTGACTAGATTATTTGGTTTGTTGTTAGAATATCTTAATATTCTTTGAATGTTCTTAATAGTCCATTCCAGCCGAAAACTCTTTAGAGCACTCGAAAAAACGTTCTGTATCGTAAGTGCTTTTACTTCAAGAATTATCATCAGTTAACTCTTTATCTGTAAAAATACATGCAAAATCTAGTTTTCCTCACAAAAGACGTTTACCTCAAAAGTCTGCTCTCTCTGTACATCTGGATTCCTGTCAGATCACAGCTCAAGTAGCGCAAGCGTATCCTAGCAACTAAACTGAATGCAACACTAGAACTACAACTTAACCTTCCAGCTTCTCGTCAGTCATCTTGGATTCCTTTCTTTGGCCTTTTCTTTGTAACAAACACAGCACGACTCAGCAAACCTTCTTCCAACTAGGACGTCGCTGTCTCCACTGTGGATACTTCTTTGCCTGCATTCTTATTGCCTTTCTTAGACTTTTCACCGTTACTGCATGGCAGGCTTGAAGGGTCTGGACACTAATCTTATTCAACAGTCTTACGTTCAAAAACAAGATTTTGAGGTTTGTCCTTGCCATAAGACTCTTCTCACGGCGTGGAAACGGAAAGACACCTGCAAGAAGATGCGTTGTTTACTTAACTCCAGAAATTGTCCCTCAAATATTAACCCACATCCAAATCAGAACTCAAGGCAGTATGAACCCCCTCCAGGAAAAGTATATGTGCCTGCTCTACAACAGCATTTCAAATGGGTTATATGCCACGTTGAGAAGATTCACTCTGTTAAAGTAGGGGCTTCACCATTTCGCCCAGCAGAAATTGTGTTGCGTAACATTTTCTGAAACAATGGCTTTATATACACCATCCCACACAAACAAATCAGCTAAAAAATGAATCTCTACGTCAGTCATTGTAGATACTACAAAAGATAATAATTTGTAATGGTAGTAACTAATTTGTGAAATATTCTATATATTAAGTGTTAAAAGTTTCATGTTCACAGGAAGTCCATTTTAAACCCATGTAAAGTCCATAGCCAACGTTTTCCATGGCCAATCGTCTTTGAGTTGCACCTAAATACAAGCTGATCTCTCAAATAAATGTCACTGCAAATTAAAATTTTCAGCATGTTGATGTCAGGATTCGTGGAACAGAGATGTACTCCTGAGTGGTCTCATGGCTTGCTTGCTCGTCTTATAAAAATGATGCCTTTCCCGGTTTATATTTGGTCCTTCTTTAGAATGCTTCTCCAATTGTATAACAGCTTCTTTATACTCAGCCCATATGCTCAATTCACCCTGAGACACTTCAGGCTCCAGGAAATTCCCCAAGTTGTTAAACAACAATGCCTTTATGCTTTCTGCATCAGTTTTCTTCCCATTAGTGGCAGTAAGTTTGGAAGGATCTCATCCATTGTTTCAATTTAAGCACTGGTCGATCAAGAATATCTAGAACTAGACTGGGCTAACTATTGTTCTGTAAAGAAGCAATTCTGGTAGTAATAAAAGACTGAAAATGTTGACCAGGTAAAATCACTTTTATTTTATCCACTCCTACTTTATAATTGTAAATAGATGTGAAGAATGATGGACTAAACCAGTGGTACTCAGAGTGCAGCCCGGGGGCACTTGTGGCCCTCCTGACGTTCACATACTGCCCCCCGCAGAACAACTGCACTGAGCTGCTTGCCTAAGTAGTAACATTCAGAAATATGTTAAGTGAATGGCAAGCATTTATTGAAACTATCTGAAGTAGAAGAGAAGACGCAAATAAGGTGTT
Source organism: Pleurodeles waltl (assembly GCF_031143425.1). Classification (NCBI taxonomy): domain Eukaryota; kingdom Metazoa; phylum Chordata; class Amphibia; order Caudata; family Salamandridae; genus Pleurodeles; species Pleurodeles waltl. The sequence continues at coordinate 663,462,347 of NC_090451.1, forward strand.
CTGCACCACTTAACTCTGTGAACACATTAATTTTTTAAGACATTTTACAACAAATTTGGAAAAATAAGTAAAATTACTTCCTTTTTACACTTTAATCTCCCAAGCTAGCGATAGCCCCCACCTTAATCTCCCCTCACAATGCCTCACTCCGACCATGTTGGCATCAATGAGGCCCTCGGGCACACCACAGACCCCACTTTGAGGCCCCTCTGAAAATGTTTGTGCGTACCCATGGACTAAACCAACAACATTTTACACTGGAAATCACGTGGTGAACACACTCCAAGTAGAACACTTTTAAATTCAAATAAAAGGTTGTTTATCTTACTCTATAATGCTTAATTTACTCAGTATACTCAAGTCAAGCAGAGTTCTTCTTTATTCAAAGGTTTTTTTCATCAACTTGCTTTGTGTTTATATGAAGCACACTCCTTCCACCTGCCTTCTTCGAAGCTCCATCCTTGTATCTTAATGGAGTATCTATATTTTTAAAATGGTTGCAATGGCGCACGTCTCTGGAGAAGCAGTACAGCAATGAAGCAGAGCACTTAAAATGACCTGTTTTGGGATGGGAATGACCCCTGAATGTTAAAGGGCATGTACTCTTTGCCACGAGAGCACGATTGCATGTGACAACTGTATCTTGTCTTTTTGTTTGGCCTTATAACTACACAAATCTAGAGTCTATATAGAAGCCTAGACCTTTTCATGGCAATGCAAGGTCCTAAACCTGTTTTATTACCTGACCTGAAGGAGGACATCAAGTTTGTCCCCATAGATGGCATAGGACTACCATAAATGTCCAAGGTTAATCGCATAAAGCGGTTGTGATTTATTAGTTATGACCAGATCTTTTTCTGTGTCAGAGTTGAGAGCAGTCTACTAATCCCACTTGTGAAAAGTTCAGCCTTAGTGGGACTGAGACACTTGCACCAACATTCCATGTACATGTTGAGTCTGTATATGTGCATCAGATGTGTAGTGCCCGTGTTGTAGCAGGACTCTCTGTGTTGTATCATACACAGACCAGTGAGATCCAATGGTTTAGCATGTTACAATATGGATGGCAGTTACTTCTTCACCCAGACAGTGGACATGTATTGACTGGAGGGCAGAGACCAAGACACAAGATTGGGAGGCTGGAGACAGGACATCCCTTAAAATTCAATGAGGTCCTTGTTAACAGAAGACTGCTGATTAGTTCATCTTGAGGACTGCCATTTGGAAAATGATAGGGGTGAGACATCAGATTTTGTTGTTCATGACCAGGAGGTTTCTAGGCAAGGCCTGCCGTTTTATGTATCCCTGATTACTTCTTCAGGAAAACTAATGATAGCCTGGTGGTGACACCTCACAATTCATTTTGTTCGAATGGGGATAATCCTGTTTGGAGCCAGCATTATTGCCACCTGAGGTAAGCGCCATTACCATGCACCAAGGCTATCTGAGATACAGCCAAAATGGCATTTGAAAGAGAATAATCCAAATTGGTTCAGAAGCCTTAAAGAGTGAATCTATATCCCTTCTCTGGAAAATCAATATAACTATGAACTCAAAGGATTGCAGTGTGACCAGAGCGGATGTCTGTTTGAGTTGAGGGGACATCACCTGATGTCAGTACTTCCTGCTGGAGGAGCTGAGGGCCAGTCTAGCAATTAGAAGCCTGCCCACCTGCTATGGAAGGTAAGGAGTCGTCCTGGTCATGCAGGGGTGGAGACTGTCCAAGTGGAGAAACCCAGCATGTTTCTGGTGCCAGCTGACTATTCATAGAGGTGAAGCTAAGAGTGGCCCATGTTGTGTGGGGTCTCACAGCCTCTCCAAGCAGATGTTTCGTGAACTGCACCAAACCATTCAAGAACAAATTTGTGTTTTCCAGGTCCCTGCTATGTGTCTGGAAGATATGGTGCAGCTGGAACCGGACACTGGAACAGTCACTGTTGATGACGCAGAAGCCTTAATCAGGCCCAGATAACACAACTTCCAAAGACAACCACCTGCTGAAGACCGAGCCAGGAGGCTGCAACTGCTACGATCAAGCACCTGTCTGCAAACAGTCTGTGAGGCCTTAACTGCAGAAGACTAGGGCTCCTGCACATATCCCTGCTCAGTGGCTGTTCCCCGGGGAAGTATGCCACCAAGGCTCCACACCACTGAAGCTCCTTCTGTAGATACAGGTTTGCGGAGCGTGACCAAAGCCACTGCTCCACCAAACTGGTAAAGCAGAGCAGACCTGTGAAGAGAGTAAGGGACCAAGTGTGCAGAGAAACTTGCTGAGTGATCAATAGATGTTTTGCTCGTATGAGCCACTGAACGTATCTACACAGTAGCTAGCAGGGTAATTCCAAGTGAACTGCACGGGCACTTGATTAACGCATCTGCCAAAAAGACATACCGAAGACCATAAATCTTAGTACCAGCTTGACATGGCCAGTACATTCACTTTGCCTGGAAGTCTCAGGTAAAGACCACTGAACTCATCTACACATTAGCTAGTGGAGTAATTCAAAGTGAACTGCACTGGCGCTTGACGAATTCCTTTGCCAAAAAGACATACCAAGGACCAAAAATATAAAAACCAGCTTGACATTGCCAGTACATTCACTTTGCCTGAAGTCTTAGTATCTTTTTAAACTGGAAGTGCTCACCCACTACGAACCAAGAATTGACAAAATGAATAGGTTTGACTTGAACGTGATAATACATGCAAAGGTACGCAATGGTATGCAATTACCAAGCCTTAGCATATTATAGACAGACCCTCCTGATGCTTATGATCACTGGGAGGAAAGGGGGCAGTGATTGTCTATGACACGTGCACATATTTTACTTTCCTTGCTTTTGAAAGATTTTAATATATTTGGAGTTTGTGAACAATCATGAAACATACTGCATTCACCCATGTGGACTGAACAGTTGTGCTTTGGCTTCTGTCTCAAAAACAGGCAGATGAACATTCACCAAACCAGAAAAACATTTACATTTGCAGACAACTCAGTGGAGTTCAGCTTTGGTTCTCCACAGGCTATTCGCTTTGCATGCCCATCTGCTTTGCCCTGGGCTACTGGCCTGGATAGGACTGATTGTGGCTGCCCTGGAGGGTTTGTGCTACTCAGCCCATGGGCCGAGATGGCGGACAAGTATGGAAGGAGGCATTTGGTAGTGCACATAATCAGAAATACCATATGGATCAAAGACAGAAGTCTGACATTCAATCTCTTCCTATTTCTGGCATACAAGGACAATGCAGTTTCCTTGTAACAAAGTGTGTGGTTAGGTTTATATCCATTTTCTTTAGGCTACAAGATTACGCTAGGCTCTCTGAACTTTGACTCAGGATATGTTTAGTTATTGATTCTATCAAGAATTATCCATACTGCCAAGAAGTTTTTTTTCTGTCATATGTGGCCTTTTTCCTCCTAACTGGGACTTCACTAAGGGAACACATGACGTATTTTACTTGTATGTTAAGGGCATGGAGTTACCATGACTACTGTAAAGAGTTGCTCTTTCTTTAGGTAAAAGCAAGGAAAACAGAAAAAAGTCACTGTTTAATCCTTGACAAAATAAACACACAAAAATGCTGCTAGGCCATTCAAGTTTCATGATCTTTCATAGAGCGTGAATAGTTTTGAGACAGTCCCACACTTATAGCTTCTGTACTGTGAGACCATCTTCAAATGTGGCATGCTGACACTTAATTTTTAATACCATCCCCCAATCAAATGGGAGAATAGTTATTAAGCCAGCAACATTTGGATTTCCAATGAACTGAATAGTCATTCTTAAATAAGCAAGCAGAATAGCACCTCTGCAATATAAATATATATATATATATATATATATATATATATTGTAAAAACTGATAAGAGACACAATGCAATCAGCTTTATCCATTTATTTGATGTGTTTGGCCACTAAAGGTCTGTAAAGGGTGCACAGCCAAGCAAAAGTATCAAATTAATGTTTGATTACACAGATAAAACGTTTACACACTCCCATTGAAGACTGACATTCCCGAGTTTTCAGCACCCCTTTTAACAGCTTTATTCAACATACATTGAAACCATTAGAAGGCGTTTAAATTGTGGCAGAAGGGCACACAGTCAGGACAAAGGTGCTCGAAGTAAGGGAGAAAACTATTAAACTCCAACAGAGTCCTTAATGAATTAACCATTTATCCTGACACAGGACAACTTTTTAGCACACTACTTTTCCCAAAAGTTGTAAGCCTTCTTTAACCATGATAGAGGTCTTTGGCAGAATTAATTTCCAAAAATAATAATTGACAGGCCATAGAAATATAGTTCTTTGGCAGGCTACTTCATCTAGATTTCCATCAAACTAGCAAGGGACACACATTAAGTCAAGAAGGCCCGGGATATTTATGTTTCATTCTAGTTTAAGAGTACGGATCTTTTTACTCCTGGTGGCGACATGGCCTATCAGACTGCATGTTCGTTCTGACAGCATGAGGGTGGTTATCCCCCAACTTTGTGCCTGCCTCCCTCCACTTTTCTGACACTGTTTTTTCTGGTTTTAGGACTCTGCGCACTTTACCACAGTTAACCAGTGCTAAAGTGCATATGCTCTCTCCCTACAAACATGGTAACATTGCTTCATACCCAACCGGCATACTTGATTTACTTGCAAGTCCTAGTAAAGTGCACTGCATGAGTCCAGGGCCTGTAAATTGAATGCTTCTAGTGGGCCTGCAGCACTTGTTGTGCCACCCACATAAGTAGCCCCTTTACCATGTCTCAGGTCTGCCATTGCAAGGCCTGTGTGTGCAGTTTCACTGCCACTTCGACTTGGCATCTAAAAGTACTTGCCAAGCCCTAAACTCCCCTTTTTCTACATATAAGTCACCCCTTAAGTAGGCCCTAGGTAACCCATAGGGCAGGGTGGTATGTAGTTAAAAGGCAGGACATGTCATGTGTGGTTTATATGTCCTGGTAATGGAAAACTCATAAATTGGGTTTCCACTATTGTGAGGCCTGCTCTTTTCATGGGATAGTATTAGGGCTACCCTCATATACTGTTTGAGTGGTAGATTCTGATCAGAAAGGGATAGCCAGGTCATATTTAGTATGGCCAGAACGGTAATACAAAATCCTGCTTATTGGTGAAGTTGGACTTTATATTACTATTTTACAAATGCCACTTTTAGAAAGTGAGCATTTCTCTGCACTTAAAATCCATCTATGCCTTACAACCTGTCTCCAATCCATGTCAGGCTCGGCTGGTTGACAGCTCCCTTGTGCTTTCCACCCAGACAACCACAAATACAGGACATATCTGCATTCATCTGCATACTGAGTGGGTCTTCCTGCGCTTGAAGGGTGGAGGGCTTGACACTTAAATTTCAAAGGCTAGTGGCCTGCCCTCACACAATGGACTGCCAAACTCCGTACTGGGACCCTGGCAGACAAACCTGTACTGAAAGGAGACCTTGTGCACTTCAAAACCAGTCTCTGAAGGGTCCCCTTAGACCTAGGATCCCCAATCCAGAGCAGGCCCGGGAGTCCATACTGGAGAGTATTCCTAAAGTCTCCAGGAATTAAATATTTAAACTAATCAGCTATTACATAGTGTATAGAGCCTATCTCACTCCAAAAAAGATTAATAAATCCATGGTGCAAGAGAACGACTGCCCCAGATGTAGAGAGGTGGAAGCTATGTTTCCCCACATGGTATGGGCATGCCCACAATTGACAACCTATTGGTCAGAAGTCACACGACTACTAACAACACTAATGGATAAGACTGTCCCTGTAACGCCATCCCACTGCCTACTACACTGGTTCCCTCACACATCTAAAACCAAAGTGACCAGTAAATTCCAGGAATTATGACTGATAATAGCCACAGGGAAGCGAAGAGAGGCATTGGCCAGATAGAGATGGCCGAGGCATTGGGGGGGGAATCTTTGAAAGTATGAAGAGTCCCCAACCTCAGTCACAGGAGACCACACCTGCGGATTCTCCTAGATGAATGGCCTTAATAAGACCTAACACATGCTACCATTACTGGCACGGGGTCTGACCCGATCTGGTATGGTAATGTATATGCCATCACTCGGGTTAGCGAGAAGCTTTATTGATAATGGGGACTCCTTTGCCATGACCCACTAAGCTCAACAAGAACTACTACACCGGCTCGAGGGGATGTGGTGGGGAAGGCTTTGGGGATTAGGATATAGGGAACATGACACAATCTGTCTAATGTAGCAGATCTTTGATCCTGTTGCCATTACGTAACCTCTTCTCATGTCGAGCTGAGCCATGTAATTTGGTTTTGGCTGTGATGTTATCAATCAATAATCAATAAAATCTGTTTGGGAAAAAAAAATACCTTGGAAGTGGTTTTGAGACCCATGGAGATTATAGTGTTTATTATAAACGTTCCTGATGTTTTCATTGGCTGCTGTTTTTTGAGTAGTAAAGAAGGAGCAACCATAATCTGAGACTCTGGTCCTGACAGAATTGGCAAATTTTGAAGCAAAAAACCTACAGAATTTGTAATCCAAAACGCCCACATTTGTTGGCGGCAGAAATAGGTCTGTCACAAAAACACCACTCGGCCTGTGAGCTGTCTTTCCCTGATGCTCTGCTCAGTCCCAGTCAGTGACCTGCCGGTCTCCAGTCCGGTAAGAGTACAGTCTTCACCAGCTTTCAGGAAGTGTACAGGCCATCAGTGGGTGCAAGGAGGGGTCACAAGAGACAAAGGGGGAAGAGGGGCACAGAACGTCATGGGTTGGGAGAGGTGGAGAGTCAGATGAGCCACAGACGCAGGGAAGCTGGGCAGTGAGGGGCAGAGGAGACATGGGGGACTCACAGGAGGCGAAAGGCAAAGGAGGGTGTTGGGTGTTAATGGCACTTGGATGTAGGGATGGAGAGTCACCCTATGCATTTTTAAGATGTGTTACAAGGCAAGTGAGAGGAAGTTAACACACTGCCACTTACCCTTGTTTTATCGGTCCAGCAGCAATGCACATCCATTGAAAGGTGGGCAAGTCTTTTTTTTTTTTTTTTAACTAATAAAAGTAAAAATTTTGCTATCACTTTGGTAAAACAAATACATGCCAGAATTTTATAAAAGTGCATATTGTTCAATTGTTTTATATATTTGGTTTATAAATCCAAACTCCTTGGGAGTCTAACAAAAAAGTACTTCTGACAGATTTAATTATTAAGCTTTCACAAACATTATAAGATATAAGGGTTACATTTAAGGACATAGACCATCTAGTCTTCTGAGCCTTTTCTTGTGCCTCTTCCTACTTTCACCAACCGTACCTCCATTCCTAAATATGTAGTTACAAATTCCTGCTGATCTAATCTTCACTTTAATTCCTACAATAACCCCCTTCTCCTGCTCTTCATATCTGGGTCTCTTCTCTTTGCACTCCTCTACTCGCTCTCCTATTTTTTTTCCTTAGCTGCATCGCTTTCCACACCTCTAAGAATCCCCTTTCTTCTGCTCACCATGCTCACTTCCACCAGTCTCCCGGTTGACCCACTGGTTAAGGTTTTACAACTTGCTATAAACATGATTTGATTAGATGTGTTTCCACCTTACAAACCCTACCGCATTCTCGTTACAACTCCTCTGGTTATCCCGATTAGGGTGTAGAAAGAAGTGCCTAAATCAGGATTACAATTTGTGCTGTAATGCCACATTTCTTCCCCCCACTCAGAATCAGTATTCATCGGCTGTGCAATAACCTCACAAAATGGCTGCCATCTCAGACTGAGGTCCAAAAACCCTGCCATTCAGACCACTTTCTGTTTGGATCAGTGCCTACATAATTTTTTTTTAAGTTTCATAACTTGGCCAGGATTAATACATTCCAAAGAGCTTTCAAAATCCACAAGACATAAGAATCCCTTTTCTTTCTATCAAGCAGGGCCCCACAATATTAAAGATCGCAAACCAGTCTACCCCCTGAAAGCCACGTCTTTGTAAAACAACAGGGCCCAAAATGTGTGGCACAGTAATACTCTTTAGCGCCCACTCCTGCTGGGACTGTATCCAGGAAGGTGGGAAGGCTCGGTAAACATCTTGACATAAATGAAGCGGCTACAGACAAGCAGAAAAACATTAAGACATAAAGCAGGTGCTCAGGAAAGGATCCAGATGTCCTGAATCGCAGAACTGAATTAAACAAGGAGACAAAAAAAAAAAAACACGAAATATGTCTCAAATTAAAGACTGTACAAAAAAGGAAAAAGCAACAAATATATCAGTAACAGAATCCATCCACTGCAAGTGTGGTTTTCTTCTAGGTTATATATTTATATACACAAAAATGTATATATACACACACTCATACATGAAGTATTACGAGGTGTTCAGTTAATTACAAAACTCATATATGACTTTAATATAAGTGCAGAGAGCTCCAGATTTTTACAATGCTGTGCTTTCTGCTGTAGAAACCACAACCTCCCTCTATCCTCAAATGCCCATCCACATAATTCTTTTCAGATTCAGGACTCTAATCCTCCCCCTTTTGCCCAGCTCATCAGCATCACTGTTTCAGTCGACTTCCTCCGGTGCCTCCCAAAGCGACCTCTCCTATGCAAAAGTAACAGGTCAGCTTGTGTTAGTGGTGGTGAAGCTCAGCTCCTTTCGGTGCCTGGAGAGCTCTTCAATGTTCTCCATCCAGGAGCACTGCACAAGAAGAGAGATAAGTGAGAGAGGAAAAGCTCCTGGAGGCTAACAGTCAATATCACAAAATGACTAACTTTCATCTAGGTACCCCATGTGTGTCCCAATACGAGCAGCCTGTGTCATATTACATATTTTTCAGTGATTGACATACATTTCCGGGACTGCAATTTAACACTTAATGTAGATAGGACAAGCATGACCACAGCTAAATTCTCTTCAGATCTCAAACTTGGGGATCCAGTTAAAATTCCAATCCCTGTCAAATTCAGCAGATTATCAAGCCCTCCGTTTATCACAGAATAGGCCAAGCCTCCTTGTCTTGTCTCTCCTTCCCAGACACTATGCCTATCCTTCTCTCAAGGTCTTCTCAGTGTCTCTCTATTCCACGGAACATGCACAATCTATCTTTCATTCCATTCCAGACTATACCTATCCATCGCACCCTGTCTTCTCGCTCTCTCTCTCTATTTCACAGACTCTGCAAATCCTTCTTGCCCTGTCTTTCCATTCAACAGACCTTTGCTGATCTTTTTTTGCTGTCTCTCCATTCCAAAGACTATGACTTCCTGCCACTCAATTCACTCAGATTCCTCTTATCTCGTAAAACGTTCTGGCACCACCTGCCCCTCTACCAATAACAGGCCGTTTCATATCTCATTGGCCCTCTTTCCTCACTTTGACCCTCTACGAGGGACAGGCTAGCCCATCTTTTCTCACTATTCCTCTCTACATCACAGGCTCAGCCTCACGTCCCCTCAGTTCTCTTTTATCACTTCCCATCTTTGTCAGGAACTCAGGCTCGCTACCACTCATAAGTATATCCTCAACCCATTTTTATCAGTCTGTAGACCCACCGAAGCCCAGCTTCTTCCCTCTCCACATCATAGGCTCAGTCCTACCGCTCCTCGATGTTCTTGCCTTACTCTGGAACACCAGGCGTCACATGCTCGTTCTCATTTCCCCTTGGTTCATCATTCTACTCATCACAAGCTCATTTTCACCTTTCCTCAGTTTGTCATCTTACCACGGGCTCAGTCTTACCTCTACTCTGTATTCTTACATCCCTTTGCCCCTCTGTGTGTCACAAGCTCACTCGCACTCCTCAGTTTGTCACACTACATGTCGGAAGCTCATTCTTGCCTCTCCTCAGTTTGTCACTTTACTCACCACTGAATCAGTCTCTACCCTGCCCCTGTGCTCGTTGCAGACTCTCTCTCTCTCCTTCTCAGACTCTCCTTTACTTTTTCAGAGGATTCTGGCCTCTCCTAAACTCATTTCAATACAAAAGACAATTGAAAATTTCAGATTTACCCTTAACACATACTTAAAACAAAGAACAATTACACCAAAATCCTCTGTGTTAAGCTCCTGAGTGACTACTGGTTTGATAGTTACATATTTTCTTTATGAGGACCTATGTCTTCATACTTTTCCTAATCCTTTATTAAAAAGTGAGGGAAAACCAAATTCAGTGAAGTCAGAGTTTCATAGAACACAACCCTGGTAAAATGAAATTATGCTAGACTAGAAAACTTACACTTAAGGTAAACAAATACCATTCACACATCATCTGTCCATCAATTTGTTAGTCTGAAGTATATAATGAAGGCTTGGGAGAAACTACTTGGTCAGAAAAGAGGCAACCCGGATCCTCACTTGACAAAATTCATTCCATTGAAACACACCCTACTCAAGTATTCGTAAAATGGAATAAGAAGAACATCTCCCAGCTGCCACCGATGAAGCAGGAAAGCTCACTTCGCTCAGATCAGCAGCTGTGGCTCAGGCAAGGATGGGAGGGGGGGGGGTGCTTGTCTACAAACCTTATTGTGCCTATCACTTTGAAGGAGGGAGGTTAATTTGGTTAGTAATAAATGACTCGATGGCCAAACTAAGCGAAGACTAATTCACAACAAGCCCAGAGAACTAGCGGGCCCAAAGGGTACTTGTCATTCACTTTTGTACATTTCAATTGTGGTACTTTTCTGTTATTGGAGGGCTTGTGGTCATGAACGGTTAGTTTTGTTCAAGAGTTGGTGCTGAACCCCCAATTTTACTAAAGGGCTAGAAATCAAAGGTCATAAAGAATGCTGGCATATGTGCTTGGAACTCAGGAAACTTTGATCCATCACCAGTGGGTAAAGCTCAGCTCACTTCCTTACAGGAAATATGGTTAGTTCTCAAATGGCTGAAATGTCAGAGTTCAAGAAAGCTTTGCTCCAAGAAGGGTAGTCAAGGCTCAGAAGGTTTTTGCTCCAATGAGAGCAGTCAGAGCTAAGGCAGCACAGCTCCAGGAACAGTAGTTATATCTCAGACAGCACTTCAACAAGCCACCCAAGAATGGTGAAACCTCAGATATCTTTGCTCCAGGGTGAGCTGTAAGAGCCTATATAATTTTGTTCCAGGAAGGGTGGTCAAGGTTTGGATAGGTCTGTTCCAACAAAAGTGGTTGGGGAGAGTGAGAGACAGCAAATCATTTTACTCCAGAGAAAGTTTTCAAATATCTTTGAACCACGACTAGGGAACAGAGAGTAGATAGGTTTGCTCAAAGAGTGGTGCTAGTATCGCAAAGAGATAAGTAGTTGGAACACAAAAGAGTTTGTGCTATGGCAAGAGTCTACCGCTTTGACAGCTTTGCTCTAGGGCTAGAGGTGCTCACTAAAATCCTTTATTTTGTTTTTAATCGATAATGCTAAGTAGTGCAAGAAAGTACTGACAAGTGGAAACCTGTGCCATCCACACTTGTACCCAATAGGGAATGCCAATGGGCCTATCGAAATGCACACACTACAATAGCTCAAAGCTGTCCTACCAACCAAACTGGTGATTCAACCTCAGTGTAAAAGAAGGTATAAAATATTACAACTGACCAGAAGTTTGGTAACGCGGAGAACAGTTGACTGGTACTCTGTCACTGCCTCAATGTTGTCACTGAGCCGAGCTAGCTCTGCCACAAGCTCCTGCACTGCAGCTTCAAAGTCTGGAAGAAAACAAGAGAAACACTGAACATGCCAGATAGTTCAGGTCTTACTACTTGCTCCAAGCTCTGATTTCACTGCGTACATCATTCACATATTTATGCCCACTCAAGCCCTGAAATCACAGTGTCCAGAGACCCCAGCATCAACAGTACACCCCAAGCCAAGGAGTCACTCCTCCTGCCATATCTAGTGTACTCTCTCAAACCAGCCCAAATTTGATACTTCTGTGAAACACTCCAAATTACCTCCAATCTGATGTCAGCTCACAACCAGCTTCACTGGTCATACCTAGGCTCAGTGTTACTTCTCACTGCCTTATTGAGACTGGTGCACCACTCACATTAAGCATGGGGATCTCCATCACCCTAGGCCTTAGTATTTCAATCATATGCCACCCACCCACTCATTCACATAATAAGCCATCGATCAGCATGACAGCTCACCGAATCCTTGAAGTAAGGATTCATCCTCAGCAGTGACTGTAAACTCATTATCAGGCTCTCTTATCTCCATGACAGCACTTAATATCCTTGGTACCAGAGATTGTGATAGCCCGACAATTGCTGCTCAAATCATATACCCATAAGCCATGGCATCACTGAAGAATCCCAAGCAGAAGTCCTTTGCATAGCTAAATCTGGTTCTGAAGTCTTGGCTAGAAGTGCTAGTGACTGCCAGCTTGCAGAGACCCTGAACAGAGTTCCACCTTGCATTGAAATATAATTCATGTTGAATGATGGAGTAGTCAAGCTTTAATAAAGTCAATTTGACACTCAATTTGGGAAGCCCAAGACCAGAACGTTGTAATGCTCGCATAGGTATGGAAACCAGAAGTTGCCTCTTCTCACCACATCTTGGTTACAAAATAATGATGCAATGCTACTGAAGTGTTTGCCCGAACCCTCCATTAGTTAGTTATTGGATTTGCAGAGGATGTCTCATTTTCCAGCCTCTTGAGTTGCTTGGGTCAACATGTTGTTTCACGTTACTCACTTTTCCTGTGAGTGTAGGTTGAACCACATGTTTTGCTGGCTTCATTTGATTTGTTTAGCCAGGCAGGGCTTTAGAAATCAACTAGTTGCCATCAAAGCCAACGGTTGAGTAACTGAATGAAGCTACAATCAGGTGCCCCATAAACATGTGTCCTAAAAGTATGATTTAAAACAAAATGCTTTTAGAGAAGGAAAAAAGGAAAAAGACAGCGAGATATTTTTGTCAAAGTTATAGCATATTTATTTCCATCTTATATCTATAGGTCACGTTGTATGTTTGGGGTAGAGCAAGTTACTGACTCTACCCCATGCCAACTAGTCTCAAAGATGTGAAAGTGACATGACTGCATTTGTACAGCAATTGTTTTAGAGGTGACCCAGCCTCCTACTGCACTGCGCCAGGCACTAAGAACCATTCAAATCGCATGTCTCGCACGTGACAGACACCAAACTCTTACCCTGAATACAGAATGACCAGAACAACTAGGAAAGCTTCAAAAAGTAGCTCTCACAGTGCTTTTCTTTTTTTTGTTTTGTTTGACAGGGTTTCCTTTTGTTGGAACCTTACTGGTTTCTGTCTGCTGCTCCTAGGGGTTTTAATGTTTCTGTTTGACTCACTGAATTAAAACTTTTTTACTGAGATAGGCTATTTGTTTTGTGTCATTGTTGTTTGCCTTGTTCTGCGTCTCGAAGCAGGGCTGTAGGAGGCTGGACTGGCTTGTAGTGAGTACCAAGGGGTACTTGCACCTTGCACCAGGCCCAGTTATCCCTTATTAGTGTATAGGGTGTCTAGCAGCTTAGGCTGATAGATAATGGTAGCTTAGCAGAGCAGCTTAGGCTGAACTAGGAGACGTGTGAAGCTACTACAGTACCACTTAGTGTCATATGCACAATATCATAAGAAAACACAATACACAGTTATACTAAAAATAAAGGTACTTTATTTTTATGACAATATGCCAAAGTATCTTAGAGTGTACCCTCAGTGAGAGGATAGGAAATATACACAAGATATATATACACAATAGCAAAAATATGCAGTATAGTCTTAGAAAACAGTGCAAACAATGTATAGTTACAATAGGATGCAATGGGGAAACATAGGGATAGGGGCAACACAAACCATATACTCCAGAAGTGGAATGCGAACCACGAATGGACCCCAAACCTATGTGACCTTGTAGAGGGTCGCTGGGACTATTAGAAAATAGTGAGAGTTAGCAAAATAACCCTCCCCAAGACCCTGAAAAGTGAGTGCAAAGTGCACCAAAGTTCCCCTAAGGACAAAATAGTCGTGTTAGAGGGAAAATGCAAGGAAAACACAAATCAGCAATGCAACAACGATGGATTCCTGACTGAGGGTACCTGTGGAACAAGGGGACCAAGTCCAAAAGTCACAAGCAACTCGGAGATGGGCAGATGCCCAAGAAATGCCAGCGGTTGGTGCAAAGAAGCTCTTACTAGGCTGAAGAGCTGTGAATACTGCAGGAACGACAAGGGCTAGAGACTTCCCCTTTGGAGGATGGATCCCCCACGCCTTGGAGAGTCGTGCAGAAGTGTTTTCCCGCCGGATGGACGCCAACAAGCCTTGCTACACGCAAATCGTGCATTTGGCGTTTTTGGACGCTGCTGGGGCCCAGGAGGGACCAGGAGGTCGCAAATTGGACCTGCAGAGAGAGGGGACGTCGAGCAAGACAAAGAGCCCTCACTGAAGCAGGTAGCACCCGGAGAAGTGCCAGAAACAGGCACTACGAGGATGCGTGAAACGGTGCTCGCCGAAGTTGCACAAAGGAGTCCCACGTCGCCAGAGACCAACTTAGAAAGTCGTGCAATGCAGGTTAGAGTGCCGTGGACCCAGGCTTGGCTGTGCACGAAGGATTTCCACCGGAAGTGCACAGGGGCCGGAGTAGCTGCAAAGTCGCGGTTCCCAGCAATGCAGCCCAGCGAGGTGAGGCAAGGACTTACCTCCACCAAACTTGGGCTGAAGAGTCACTGGACTGTGGGGGTCACTTGGACAGCGTCGCTGGATTCGAGGGACCTCGCTCGTCGTGCTGAGAGGAGACCCAAGGGACCGGTAATGCAGCTTTTTGGTGCCTGCGGTTGCAGGGGGAAGATTCCGTCGACCCACGGGAGATTTCTTCGGAGCTTCTGGTGCAGAGAGGAGGCAGGCTACCCCCACAGCATGCACAAGCAGGAAAACAGTCGAGAAGGCGGCAGGATCAGCGTTACAGAGTTGCAGTAGTCGTCTTTGCTACTATGTTGCAGGTTTGCAGGCTTCCAGCGCGGTCAGCGGTCGATTCCTTATCAGAAGGTGAAGAGAGAGATGCAGAGGAACTCGGCTGAGCTCATGCATTCGTTATCTAAAGTCTCCCCAGAGGCAGAGACCCTAAATAGCCAGAAAAGAGGGTTTGGCTACCTAGGAGAGACGAAAGGCTACTAACACCTGAAGGAGCCTATCAGCAGGAGTCTCTGACGTCACCTGGTGGCACTGGCCACTCAGAGCAGTCCAGTGTGCCAGCAGCACCTCTGTTTCCAAGATGGCAGAGGTCTGGAGCACACTGGAGGAGCTCTGGACACCTCCCAGGGGAGGTGCAGGTCAGGGGAGTGGTCACTCCCCTTTCCTTTGTCCAGTTTCGCGCCAGAGCAGGGGCTAAGGGGTCCCTGAACCGGTGTAGACTGGCTTATGCAGAATTGGGCACCTCTGTGCCCAACAAAGCATTTCCAGAGGCTGGGGGAGGCTACTCCTCCCCTGCCTTCACACCATTTTCCAAAGGGAGAGGGTGTCACACCCTCTCTCAGAGGAAGTTCTTTGTTCTGCCATCCTGGGCCAGGCCTGGCTGGACCCCAGGAGGGCAGCTGCCTGTCTGAGGGGTTGGCAGCAGCAGCAGCTGCAGTGAAACCCCAGGAAGGGCAGTCTGGCAGTACCAGGGTCTGTGCTACAGACCACTGGGATCATGGAATTGTACCAACAATGCCAGGATGGCATAGAGGGGGCAATTCCATGATCATAGACATGTTACATGGCCATATTCGGAGTTACCATGGTGAAGCTACATATAGGTAGTGACCTATATGTAGTGCACGCGTGTAATGGTGTCCCCGCACTCACAAAGTTCAGTGAATTGGCTCTGAACAATGTGGGGGCACCTTGGCTAGTGCCAGGGTGCCCTCACACTAAGTAACTTTGCACCTAACCTTTACTAGGTAAAGGTTAGACATATAGGTGACTTATAAGTTACTTAAGTGCAGTGTAAAATGGCTGTGAAATAACGTGGACGTTATTTCACTCAGGCTGCAGTGGCAGGCCTGTGTAAGAATTGTCAGAGCTCCCTATGGGTGGCAAAAGAAATGCTGCAGCCCATAGGGATCTCCTGGAACCCCAATACCCTGGGTACCTCAGTACCATATACTAGGGAATTATAAGGGTGTTCCAGTAAGCCAATGTAAATTGGTAAAAATGGTCACTAGCCTTTTAGTGACAATTTGAAAGTAATGAGAGAGCATAACCACTGAGGTTCTGGTTAGCAGAGCCTCAGTGAGACAGTTAGGCACCACACAGGGAACACATACATGCACACCTATGAGCACTGGGGCCCTGTGTGACAGGGTCCCAGTGACACATACATATAGGCCACAAACCTATGAGCACTGGGGTCCTGACCAGCAGGATCCCAGTGACACATAACAAACATACTGAAACCATAGTGTTTTCACTATGAGCACTGAGGCCTGGCTATCAGGATCCCAGTGAGACAGTGAAAACAGTGACAAACACCCTGACATACACTCACAAACAGGCCAAAAGTGGGGGTAACAAGGCTAGAAAGAGGCTACCTTCTCACAAGGGCTTACTGACATTGCTATGCAATATACTAACCCAAGCTACAGGCATTTCACATGTGATCCTGAAAAATGTTACTCACAGTTACAGACTATTTTACAGTCCTGTCACTCCTTCAGAGGCAGAAAGGACTTGTGACTAGTAAGGCCACAAATGTCAGTCACATACCAGGACTGCCCCTAATATGCCTCCAAGACAGAGGGAACAAAGACCCACTTTTCAGAGGCACCCTTTAAAACACAGCACAGCACAGTAAATGACAGATAAACAGCTTGAAGAGTTATTAAATGTTTAGAAGATTTTTTTCCAAAAGCTAGCAGCCCTAGAGCAGTTCCAGGGGTGATCACAACAATGTCCCAAGCCATCAGACCTTCTAGAATCATTTTAGGGAGTGGAAGTCCATCATATAATAGAATTCAAATTACTTTTATTTGCCCAACAAGTCAGAGAGGTCTCCCAAAGTCCACACAAGTCACAAAAGCTCTAGAACTACAAACGTGGTCTTTCCAGGTTTCATGTAAAAAGAATTTGGTTCCTTGTCAGAATAAGAAATTGGTCAAATCTGGGTGATGTGTATAAATTCTTGAGGCTCAATAGGATATTGTCATTGGCATAATACACTTTCTAACTTTCATTAATAGACGCAATAAAGAATAACATTTACTCTTAAGAGGTAACTGGAAGAGAAAACCTAAAACACAGACTTGCTTTTATATAAGGTTTAGGTTTAGCTGTGGGTGGCCTATGTTAAGAATTGATTTCTATGTCAAGACCAGAGGTTTTGAATTATGCTTCTCTTTCTTTACTACTGAAAAACACTGCAGCCGACCAGAACATTGAAACCTCAACAAAAAAAAAAAGAAAATCACATTTCGCATGAGTCTCTTGTTTGACCTGCATACTGCTCCACCAATTGAGCTCTGTTAGCACATTTAAACTCTATGAGTCCCCATTCCTTCCTCTTTCTTTGCTGCTGCACAGCAACAGATAAGTGTCTTTATGCACAATGTGTTCGTTTGGTGTTTATCTCCTTTTTTTGTGATTGATACGGACTTCCGATTGTGCTCTCGCCTCTGGGCGATCATCGAGGGATCTCGATCCCCTGTTTCATGCTAGCGGGGATCTCAGAGGACATTCGGTGGTCGAGGAATAGTCCTCTTTCTATTCTGAGCGTCGAGCAATTGCACTCCGCCGCACTGTGTTCCAGACCCCTCGGCTTCGGCACTCACATCGTGCAGACCAGTTGCAGCGGTCTGAACGCTCCTCTTCCCCTACACCCGACGGAGCAGCATAAATGGTGCAGCACTCTGTCCTAGTGGGTGTTCAGGTGGCTCTCTACACCTGTTATATTGCTGGCTAGAGCAGTTTCTATAGAAGTTCATTCACCTGATTGGGGCTACCCCTCCCTTTATTTACTGCCTCTATTATGTTTAACAGTCTTGTGTTGATAGAAAATGTAGGGGCTTTGCACCGATATGGCACAGTTCCTCCCTGAGGACGACTCCTACTGAAAGTCTAATGATTTCTCCTATGAGTACCAGGAGGAGGAAAGATTGGTGGAAGCCCTAGGTAACTCAGTGCAAGATAATGTTAACAAGGCGTTAATGCGAGCCCTGTGCCCTTTTATTCACCCTCTGGTACGCTACGGCAGGAGGGAGCTGGGCACTGGTACAGCAGGGCCCCATCACCCTTTTGAGTTAAGGTCTCAAGACCCTGGGACCCCTCAGAGAGGGACAGCAGGTTGGTCGTCTGCTGAGACCGGGACTAATGTCCAACTCAGTTTTACTGGATCACAAATATGGTGCATTTTCATTGTCAGGTCCTTTGGGGTTTTCTCATGGCTTAACACTCCCTGCAGAGGACTCTTCCTCTCAATACTTCACATGTGAACTGTCACAGGAAGAATCGCAACCTTCATCTTCCAAGTGCAAAAACAACAGACATAATGTGTCAACATTCCAGCGAAACTTCGAAATTGAAATCTGGATTTAAATTCAGAAGACATCATTCACCCACGTTTGACTGACTGGGTTCTCAGTCTTGAGGTAGCACAATATGTTAAGGCCTGACTGTGCAAGATATTTGTCCTAGACCTTCTCTTCTGCGTAAGGATGGCGGATAACCCAGATCCAGACCCCTACTATGGCCACTTTCTTAAAGAAATATGCCAAGCACCCCAAGACGGGCAAAGACCGTGCTTGGCGCTGGTGTCCAGATAAACTGATAGGCCTTTCAGGGCCCCTCACCAACATTTTGGAGATGGCTGTTCAAACAAAGGAAAAGCATGTCCCTGTTGACCCAGGTGTACTCTTAGGTTGGTTCCAACAGTTATGTGTATTCTAGTCAATGCTAATCATGCCATTTAGTCTGAAAAGGTGCAAATCCCTGTTGATGTGGATTGAACCGAAGTTAGCCGATCCTGCAACTTCTAATGCGGACCCGCTGGCTAACTGCCTTCTGTTTGGAGACTTTGTTTGTTACAGACCCTGGAAAATATGTGGCCACATTCTTGGCTCTGGACAAATCCCAATCCTCTATTAAGAAAGTGTTCAGCAACAGCGTATTTGCTAGGGCCGGGCACCTCAGAGTTTGTACACGGGCCGTGGTTACTCTCAGACCTCTTGCAGAGGTTACAGTCACAGAGGACGAGGAGGGGCATCCTATTCTGGATCTAACACCTTTTAACCCTCCAGGAATCAAGGAAGCCGGGGTCGCTCCCACAGAGGCAACTACTGTGGAGGAAACGCAGCCTTTGACTCCTCTTACGCAGGTAAAGATAATTCTATGTTCAGATATTACAATGTGGGGGCATGATCAGATTATTTCTTCGCAATTGGGAGATGATTACTCAATTTATTTCAGATAGAAAGTCATTTCATAGATTCAGAGGTTCAGGGACTTCTCCAGAAAGGAGTGATAGTTCACTACTTTTCACATCTCAGGGGTTTCGTCAGTACAATTATTATCATACAGAAGAACGGCAGTGGCTTTGGTCTTGCTCTCAACTGCAAACAGTTCAGTTCTTCGGGGGTCTATCGCTACTTCAAGAAGGAGGATATACACCTTCTTTGAAACGTGTTACAAGAGGGAGGATTGGACATTTCGACTTGATCAGTAGAATGTAGATTTTTACGGTTCCAATTTTTTCTTCTCACAAGAGGTTTCTCCAATATCATTGGCATCAACAACAGTATGAATGTACAACTCTTCTCTTTGGCATATCCTCTGCCCTTTGGTGCTTAACCAAGCTGGTAAAGCCAGTAGCTCAGTGTATCAGGGAGAGTGGGTGTAATTGATTTTCTACCTGGACAATCTTCTCATCATGGCCCAAGACCAAGGTTTGCTGTTTCTTCACCTTTCCTGGGTGATACAACTTCTACAAGACCTAGACTTCATTACAATGTCGAGACGTGTCTAGAGTCCTTCTCAGAATCTGGAATTCTTGGGGGTCCAAGTGGACTTGTTCTTAGCTCAACTCAAACTCCCTCTAGCGGAAGGGATCTCCATCAGGAAAGAGTTTAAATGAGCCCTCGCCTCTCGGGCTATATCCTTGTAGATTCTGGCCAGACTGATAGGCCTTCTGGCATCCTCCATTCAGGCCATCTTTCTGGGGCCCCTTCATTATCCGGCCCTTCAGCGCCTCAAAATCCTTCATCCTTGGAAGGGACTGGCTTATTCAGGTGTCTTTATTGGAGGAGAACAGGATGGAGAACTCCTAGAGGCTGGGTCATATGGATGCCTGGAACAGCAAGACCACATTTGCCTCTGTTCTGGAAGCACAGATACCAAGCCGGCCTAGACGATTTCTGGGGAGCGTTGGTTGAGCTGCAGATGGCAAGATGTGGAATCATGTTCTGGATTCCTAGATGTCCTTCTTGTGTTCTTGAGGCAATCAACTGTTGGGGAGTTGGCCCTGATTTCCATGTTGGACACAGGCTGTTCATGTCTGATTGCAATGGTTATTGTATTCTGATATGAAAGAGGAAGGACGGAGGACTCGTGGAGTTTGACATGGCTAGCGTGGTCCGACTGGTGACACAGTATAGAGGGCAAACAAGAGACTCATGGGAAATGTGTTTTTTGTGTTTAAATGTTTTCATTGGCTGTTGTGTATTTCGGTAGTAAAGAAAAGGAAACCTAATCCCCACCTCCGTGTCCTTAATAGAATTGAAAATTCTTGACACAATAGTTAAAAAAAGATGTTATTCAACCTTAGTTCAAATTACAATTAAAAAAAAAATGAACATGCACTCTGTTTGCAAATATTAATATGAACAGTGTAAACATCAATGAATGCAGAATTAAGTAGACACAGACAAAATACATTTATCTTCCGCAGCAGAGAAATGAAAAAAATCTTAACTTGAAGGGTTGAGTTAGTGAACTACAGAATGACAGATTATTTGAAACACTGTATACAATCATCACAGCGAGACTTTTGTGAAACATTGTTTCAAGTGCGCTCTTTCAAGGGAATGACTGGGCTATGCAGTTTTTGGCATTCTAAATAGATGAACACACTAAATTGTAGGAATTCCCACATTAAACAGGGAATAATCACTGGAATCCTCAGTTGTATGGGCTAACAAGTGAAAACAGGCTACTTAAGCTAATAGTATAAAGAGGGTAAATAAGTTACTCGAAAATATTCAGCAAAAAAGATGGTAAGAAAGCCTCACTAGATAGTGACATTACATTTTGCGGGTATATTAAATTATGGAAGAGTGAGTGGAGCGGGAAAAGCAATGCATGACCGAGAAAACAATATGGGGGCAGGGGAAGTACACATGCAGACAAACACAGAATGCAGAGGGTCGTGGGAGAAAAGAAGCTGGAGAGAAGTACATGGGGGCGAGAGTGAGAAACACATGAGAGAGCGAGAAGCACATGAAAACCACAAGAGAGAAACAGAGCACAGACTGGGCATTTGGGCGTGTACATGCGGGAAAGAGGTGGAAAAAACATGCACTCTCACGGAGTGGTCAAAAAGACAAAAACAAGTGGAAGGAAAATGCTACTTCTTGGTAAGCCCACAAAAGGTCATTGTGGTGGGCTTGACTCTAAAATGAAGGAGCGGAAAAGATTCCCTAGCAAACAAAAGCTAATATGGAAAACACTTACCCAAAATAGAGCCTGTGCAAATGATTGTCCTTCCATGCCCTGAGCCAGGACTTCTGAAAGGGTATTGTGGAGCTCAGCAGTACACGGGATGAAGCTTTAAAGGCATTATTTGGGTAGGGGAAGGGGATTTTTACTACAGGAATTACAACAGGTTTAAAGTAGGATCCCTACTTTAAAGCCTTGTAGTGGGCAATGGTTTGAATGTGTGTTTGCATGCACAAAGGGATATGTGCCCGGGCAAGTGAAGCCTCCTCTCATTCATTTTGGGAAGGGCAGATGCCCCAACCTACTCGAGTTTCATGCGTTGTCTAGTCGTACATTGGCCAGCCACCACTGTTCACCTCAGCCCTGTGCACCAGAGATTCAGTCACCCACCATTTCCCCCAAAGTAATTTCACCAGTTGAGCCTCCATTAACCTGTGATTACTTGTTGACTATCCCACGCCCTATCACTTACCATTCTGTGAGCGACCGAGCCCCTCTGCCCAGTCTGTCATCATACCCTTCAACGCACCACCTTTCAAGATCTCAAATCATGCATTAGTGGCTTACCCAATCCAGGGGTTACTTTTTGCATTCTGATGTTTGCAGTTTTGCTTTTCCTGTTATCAGTGCGGGACTACAACCCCCTAAATGCTAAGAACACCCGCAGACAGAGCAGATCATAAATCGTACTCATAGTAACCTGTGAGCAGCCTCCCAGATAACACCTTCCACCATTCACCCCATGGCTCTGAACTACCCCCCACTCTGGGCACTTTTTTTCCATTCAAGAAGCAGCATGCACCCTCTGAAATGAACCAAAGTCCATTCGAAGACCACAATGGTGTTTGATGTTCAAGCGCAGCACTTCATTTGATAGGGAGAGTAGCAGCATTTCTCAGCAGAGGTGGAGTGCTTTTAGTGAGATAGTACCAGCACTTCTCAGTAAGAAATAGATTCTCTGGTACAGGAAGTACATGGACTTCTATCCTCCCATTTCAGACAGAGGGCCTGTCCCAAATATCACGGAAATACCAAACTAATTCAACCCCTTATAAATACCAGTCAGCCGCCACAGTGCTTAATTTGTAAATAAAAACGTGCTGGTGCCCAAAGCCTTCCTCTGAAACACACGGCTGCTGCAATGAAATGTGTGAGCACGGAATACTGAGGCATTGTAATCCTAAAGCCATTTTAAGCCTCTTGAATCCATTTACAGCCACTCCCTGCACCTTCAACTCACTCTTGCAGATTTCTGCTTCCTCCCTTTGTAAAGCTTTCCCTCTTTTTCTTCCTCCCCATTTCCCATATATGTCTTTTGCTGATGCAGAAAAATAAGTGCTGGTGCCCTCCACCGGCTCAAATAAAGCAGTGGCCACAATACAATATCACCTTGTCATAGGAAGTATGCACTATATCAGGGATACTCAAAGTACGGCCCAGGGGCCACATGCAGCCCTCCTCACCTTTAATTGCAGCCCTCTGTTGAACAGCAGACCTGGGCTGATGTTCACTTGACAAAGCAGAAAAATTCAGAAAGCTATGAAACGGGCATACTTTATTTACACATTAACTAAGTGGCCTAGACAATTTATCTTTAGGAACAGGTTTAGTTTTATAGATATCTTGCACTAACATGTAAAAATGTGATAAACTGTCTGCAAAATTTTAAAAAAGTGTTCTTTATGTAATTGCATGAGCATTTTACTTTACTAGATTAGATTATCTCACTGCATTGAGAGGCATTTATTAGAAGTGATAGTTTTCAAACATGATCTTGGAAACATTCATGCTGCCTCTGTTTTGAAAACATTGCCATTAGAGAACCAAGAGGCAAGTTATATAATTGGAACATAATAGTTTATTAAATAAAACACAAGAGAAGATTTAGTATAGCACACATTCCGACCTTTTGTATTTCAAGTGCCTCTCATATGTCGTAATGAAGAAAAAGTAAGCAAATTAAATAAACCAATTGCCTAGGATCACACAGTTCAGTCAAATGAGGAAGCCAGGTCTGATGCCTAGTTTTCTGGTTTCACATTTTGCAATTCAACCAACAAATGAGTAGTATCTCTTTTTCGCCCACGGTTGGTTGCTCACATCATGCATCTGCTTCGAGACACTCCCCCCCCCCCCCTCACCTTTCATCACCCCAACCCTCACCCTGCACGAATAGGGGCGGCCCTCGGGCATGCCACAGAAGGAAATGTTTGCAAGTATCCATGCACGATATAAAGTCAATTACAATAGACATTCATGTGTAATCAGTGACCCACTGTTTAGATGGCGGGGTGTCCACAGCTCCCAATAACTCACCTTGCACCGCTCCTGCCCCATCCTCCATCACGATTCTCCTCTTTACCGCTTCTAAATTCGCGCTAGTGACGCCGACATAGAAAAGGGACAACCCCCCGGCCTTTGGAAACCCGCTGCAGCCGGGGTGGAAAACAGCACGACTCCACCAAAACACTCGATGAAAGAGAAAAACCAAGCCAGGGTCATACTAATGTAAACGAAAAAAAATATGCGCATGGTTTTCGAAAACACTCTCTGGTCTAGTCGCGCGAACAAGAATAATTTGAAGACTGATGATGTTAGTAGGAAAAGCGACGCGCTCCACCGCACATTGTGCGGCGCCATCTTGGACTGAGCTCTTTTTTGGAGGTGGATATTAGAAAAATAATTTGCTTCGTGGAATCCGAAGATAAGACTTTCTTTCGGACAATGAAAGGCTGTCTTTAATGTCGCTACGTTCAAAATAGTTTGGTTTAGTGTGATATTTAACTTGCACACGCACCAACCACGACTCAGTGATAATGATACATGTCCACATGTTAAAACTGTAAGAGATATTATTAAAATACAATCGGGGAAATGCATTTTCTCATTTGACCTATACTGAAGCAGAGGCAATTGTAGGTGAGAGACAGACAAAATAGCTTAAGCCTATATTTATGGATTTAGACGCAAAACTGCACTCACGCAGTTTTGCATCAAAATTAATAAAGTCGGCTAACACTATTCCTTAGAGCCATCTTAACGCCATATTTATAGAATGATGCAAGATGGCACTAAGGAATGGCTAGCGTTTAAAAAAAAATAAGGACGCTAGCTGGTCACAGATGGCGTTAGGGAATATGGCGCTAGTGGGTCTGAAATGACAGGCTAGTTAGCAGCAAAAAATATGCAGCTACCTCCCGTCATATTATGACGCACAAGCAGCCTCAAACATGACTCCTGTCTAAGTGTAGACAAGAGGCATGCCCACCACCCAATGGTCAGCACAGGGAACCAGTGCCCCCTGTGCAAGGCCATTAGACCCAGTGCCAGCCAGGGGGGCCCATGTCAGGGGACCCCAATGGCACACCCTTAAAAATAATAAAATATATTTACACATACTTACCCAGGATGGGGTCCCCCATCCTGTGGTGTCCCTCTGGTGGGAGTGGGGGTGTTTCTGGGGCTTGGGGTGGGCATCCTAGTGCCCATTCCATTGTGTTTCACCATGGAAATGTGCCTATCTGACCCATAACACCGGGTCTGACACAGGTTTTAAATAATGGCGCTAAGCAAGCTTAGCGCAATTATTTAGGTCCCCCTCCTTCCTACAAGTCGTTTCTGCGCCAGGAGATAAATATGGTGCTAGGGGGCTAGAGTAATTTTTAGGAGGGGAACGCCTACCTTGTATCTCATTGATGCAAGGTGAGTTCGCACATCCTAAAAATGGCGCAACGCCCAATATTTTGACGCTAGACGGGTCTAGAGTCAAAGTATAAATATGGTGTTAAGTTTTCTCCATTTTAGCATAAAAAATAATGACGCTAACACAGCACAAACCAACCATAAATATGGGCCTTTGTGTAACAGAAGTTTTCAATCCGTCATTCATTTTAAGGATCAAGTCCTTCACAAATGTTTGACTATAGTGGGGTCAGCCTTTTCTTCATGATGCATAGTCTTTACATTATATGTATACACATCGCAGTGAATATTTTTAACCTCATTACCCCCTTTGCTATTTTGATCACTCATGATTACACCATCCACATTGTGATACCTTCACACAAAACAGCAACAGCACATAGGGATCTGCAGGTTCTGGGCTCAATGCTAATGACCGAAATACAATGACCATATAGCAGACATAAGGTCTGATAAGTTTCTTCGAATGCCCCACTATGTTTCGTTTTTAGCTATACCAGCAGCCACTAACACTAAAGATCTTAGCAATTGACTTTGCCTAATACTCAAAAATAGTTCAATCCCAACTACACCTCTGCTTTCTTGTTGCAGAGAAAGACTCCAGAAAGAACTAATTTAATAAGGAGCACGGACAGCTATAATATCAGAGCTGAGTGAGGAGTGAACCCAAAGATGAAGCATGCCACTATTGGTGGGTGCGGTTCCTTGTCTTGTTTATGGTTTGTGTTACTGGTTCTTTTGTTACCAAAGAGGATAACAACCCCAAATAGCCACTCAAGGTAACAGGGGGTGACCGATTATGTTGTAATGTTATCTAACTCCTGTGACCTTTTTGGTGACATTAAGGCCCGTATTTATACTTTTTTTGCGCCGCATTTGCGTAGTTTTTTGACGCAAAAACGGCGCAAACTTGCAAAATGCCATTGTATTTTGTAGGTTTGCGCCGTTTTGCGTCAAAAAGCAGCGCAAATGCGGTGCTAAAAAAAGTATAAATACGGGCCTAAATAGTGCTATCCAAACCCTGTAATTTTAGGATAACGAACTGGGGGGAGTCTGCTGTCTTAATAAGCCCACTACTAATTATAGAAACATGTTTGTGTGAACAAATATGTGTGTAGACCACAGATGGTGCCAAGCAAACAAATCAGAAAAATGTCAGACAATGCAGTAAATTCCCAATTTACCGATTGTGATTTAAGGAGATTGTATACAAGGCTTGTGGACACAGCACATACTTGGTTGTGCCTCTACCCATGTTTTAAAGTTTTTACAACACACAAATTGTCCCCACTTTTTTATAGAGATATATCTGAGGTGTGTTTCAGTAGAGTCTAAGACAGCAACTAAGACCATTATTTATGAAAAACAATGCAAATCTTTGCTAGCACAGTTGTGTGCCAAAAAACTTAAAACAAGCTAGCACCATTCCCCAGCGCCATCCGCGTGCGTTATTTAAAAAAAGACACACAATGGCGTTAAGGACTTCTAGTGTCTGAACAAAAGACGCTAGCCAGTGTGGATAAATCTGCCACTAGTTAGCCTAGCGTCATTTTTGGACGCACAAGCAGTCAAAAAATGACTCTGTCTAAGTATAGACAAGAGTCATTACCACAACTCCAATGTCCACCACAGGGGACCAGTGTCCCCAGGACAATCCCAACAGACCCAGTGCCAGCCAGGAGGGACGATGTAAGGGGCCCTCGGTGGCACACAACACACACACACGTACACTTACTTGGGATGGGCTCCCTCCTCCAGTAGTGTCCCAGTGGTGTGGGTTGTGGTGATGCTGGGGGTTGGGGTGGGTATCTATGTACCCATTCCATGGTGTTTCCCCATGGAGATGGGCCTACCAGCACTTTAACGCCTGGTCTGAACAGGCGTTAAAGTTTGATGCTAATGGGCCTCAGCGTCATTCTTTAGGTCCGCCTCCTAGGTGTGTGTTGTTTTAGCATCTGGAGGTAAATATGGTGCTAGGGGGATAGCGTAATTTTTAAGAAGGGAACGCCTACCTTGCATATCATTGTCGCTATTCGAAGCAAGGGGGTTGGTGCTTCCTAAAAATTGAGCTAAGTCAGATATGTTGACGCCAGACGGGTCTATTGTCAAAATATAAATATTGAGTTAAGTTAGCGCTGCTTTAGCGTAAAAAAAGTTACGCTAGGCGGTGTTAACATTTCATATATATGGGCCTAAGTTTTTTGATTAGCTCTGTTGTTTAAAACTTGAGATGCGCTTTGATGCAGCGACTTGTCGCTTGAGAGTAAGGGTGTGTGAAACAATATATTCACTGTCAAAATAATACTAAATCTACTCCTAATGCACATTTCAAAGTTATATGAGGTTTGTGGAGGAGACTTTTCCAGTGAAAAAGTTTAATTGCATGAAAAATCCGAGGTTATGCTGAGGTTGTCTCCCTCGAAATAGTAGTTGTAGAATATTTTTTACCTTCTATTTTTAAACTCAGCTAACTTTAAAAACTTCATGAAGCTTTAGCAGTTGGAAATGTAGATAGTAACAAAAGCCAGAGACATTTATGTAAAATCATTATGTGATGTTGTGCCAAGCCGCTGCACCAATTGTCAACGAATGGATGCTAGTAAAGTAAAAATATTAGTAAAGCATAAAAAAACTTGGCTAAGAATCATAGAACTATTGTAAATCATTTGTGTATAGAAAATAAAGTATGAGACACTCAGGCGTGCATTCAACGAATCGCAAAATGGAGAAGAAAGACATGAGATAGTACCACTTGTAATAGTGAACTAGGACTTAATAAGAAAAACACCCAAGCACCCCAAGATATGTAGGAATGCCATATGAGTTTCCAATTATCTCGGAGGGGCCAGAATTAACGATTCTGATTGGTATATCCTTGTGGGTTAATGAGAATTACATTATTTCCCACAGAATGGGGACTAACACGCTTACCCAATAATACCATTTTAATTCAATGTGATTATCCCACTTCTGAGGGAAATAACAGGCTCAAATCCGCACAGATTTACTACCTACATGAGACCAGTGGTAAAAGTTGGGGGGGACTTTTTCTTGGATGTGTGGGACTGCAGTAGACAGCTGGAGGGCAGAGGGATTTTTGCTTCGGCTGGTAGGAGATTAGCCTCTGAGTTTGGTATCTCTGAGACCGGAATTAGCTGGTAAGGAGTTTGCGGTTTGAGTGTTTGGTGAGTGTGTGTTTATCTGCCTCACTGTATGTTGGTCTTCCCAAGTCTGTAGATTCCCAGCCACAAAGAATGAGAGTGATGTACATGATCTATCCTAGGTACTGGAGCCCATGCATTGAGATTTGCATTGAGTGTCAGTGATCTCATAATTACTGTAGATCTGGTAAATTTTATGGTTGTGACTCTGCTTCACCTTAGTAAAGGAATTAACTAATAGAATTTGTTAATCTGTTCAGGAGAATCCGTAGGATTTTCCCCTTTAGCCCAAAACTGAACTATATGAGCTATCCCATTCTTCACCAAGCTCGCCTAAGGCAGCAGGTGGGCGGATCATTTCTAACGTTGATCCATTTTATTTCTCAGTCTGGCACCTCCAATACATTTACTGACTGGACATAGAGAAATTAGGGTAAATTTGAACGAAGTTCTTTAAAAATACCCAAGCACAGTGGTTCCCAACCTGTGGGCCGGGGACGCCTGGGGGACCGCAAAGCCTCCTCAGGGGGTCCGCGGCTGCTTAAAAAATTTAATAATATTAGGTCCCAGCTATCAGTAATGACTCCTTGGGGGTCCCCGTGTTACAATAATGATTCAGTGGGGGTCCCCGGGCTCCAGTATTGATAAAATGGGGGTCCACAGAAGTCAAAAGGTTGGGAACCACTGCCCAAGCACATCCAAACCATTCTCCCATAAGAAGGTAACAGGAAGCCTGCTTAGCATAAGGCTCAGATATCACTCACTTGCCCTGCTTCTGAGCTCACATATGACCCTGATTTCAGTGCTCCCCTGTGGCCTGACAGCTGGTTTTGCCCAGTCAAAGAGTGGTTTAATTTTCTTTCTCAGCCCTCGTCGCATTCCCTTATTTTTGTTATTGTTGTAGAAGCTATTTTGTGTCAGTCGATGGCATGTTTTTGTGCCTACACTCTCTGCCTCTTTTCACCTGTCCCTTAGCACTGCACCCCACTTCATAGAGTGTTTGATTGTTCATGCTCACCACCACCAAGGCCAACAAGTAGTGCCTGCACTCACAGTTTTTCTGCTTTGCCCAGTTTTCCTGTCTCATTTCAGCTGCACTCTACAACTTCAGTACCCCGTACTACAGCCAAACACATTGTGGTCATACTCAATTTTCCCTAATTCTCTAATACCCTTGCCTCTTCTCTTTTGTCTCCACCGCCCTATAGCGTCCACACCCTACTTCCTCTATGTTGCAGTCACCATAGCGTAACAGCTATTAATCGTTGTTTTTTGCAGATTGCGGTGCTGACTCGTCCACTACAACCCCTTCGTTTTATTCTGTCTCTACAGTTATCCCCTTTGTTTTCCTGTAATCAGGAGTTTTGAGACTTGGAGGAGGCCATCGGAGGAAGGCGGGATTATTCATATTTGTTCAGTAGCACACATTTTCGTTCTTCAAGTAGAAGGACCCAAAAAGTGATGGATGGAATGCTTAGCTTCAATCTCATCCACTGGTAATTATTTGGGCTGCATCCCAGTCCAGAGTTACTTTGCACACTGTGCCACCTCAGTTTGGACCCAGCATATGCAAATCAGTCTTGACCCTGCTTCACTGGGAACAGTCCAACCCGCACTGCCAGGCCAGGTTGATGAATGAACTGGGAAGCGGCCCGAGTATTTAGCAGTGCCAGAGATTAATTCAAGCTTTCCATCCATAACTTTTTGTACACTTCAATGTGAAGCCTTTAGTTGGATGGGTATGCCATGGGACCCATGCACACTGTGCCACTGGAACCAAGCTATACCCAGATGATGAGCCATAATAAGGGCCAAACCGGTCCTGGGTGCCTTGTATCCAGGTTCAGGGAGGACCTGGCCTGGCAGCTCAGACTGGACTGTCCCACTGGAGCAAGGTAAAGTCTGATTTGCATATGGCTGGGTCCAAACTGGATGGCATGGTGTGCAATATAATGGTGGACTGGGATGCGGTCCTGTGTAATTACCAGTGGCTGAGATTAATTTGAGTATACTATCCATCACAGTTTTGTATATTTCAAGTAGAAGTATCTTCAAAAATATTGCAGCTGGTCTACCAGTTGCTTAACTCCTTTCTCATTCGATAGGTGCATGCATAGCAAGTGGCCCCAGGAATTGCCTCAGCAGAGATTTCAAGGCCAAGAGTCCTCAATAATGATATTTTAGGAATGTAATGCCAACATCCCAGGTGCACAATCCTAATAAAGCTAATGAGATCATTGAGAATATTCATGGTTGATACTGTGCCCCAAGAAGTGAAATGCATGCCTAGTATGCAAGACTGTGCTACAAGGCATAGAAATTCACATCAGATAAGTGGGATTACACACCAAGGTGTGGGCTCACACCCAGAGAGTGAGACCAAGTCGTAACACTAACACACAATGGGTGAGACTGTGCTACAAGACATAAACCTCACATTCAGTAGGGGAAGTTGATAGCATAAAGTTACACTCCCGGTGAGCGAGACTGTACTCTAAGGAATGAGTTTTTGAACCACTAAGAGAGACAGCAGCAAGTTATGGAACTCACACCCTCTGTGTGAGACAGTTGCATTAAATGAGTGAAGCTGTGCTGCAGGATGTGACATTCATAAACAGTGAGTGAGACTGTGCAAAGGAGTGATACCTGCAGCCAACAAGAGTTAGAGTGCATCGCAGGGTCTAAATAAGGGGGTTTCAAACTACTGCACCCCACTGTTGTCCCACAAACACAGCGGTCTTCATCTTTAACTTCCTGACGGCCTCACCAGCCAACATTCACATTTTGTCTACATTATCTTAGAAGTGTTTATAGAAGCAGGAACAGACATGCCAATGGTACAGCCACTTGAAATACAATGTGTCTATTTCCAAGCTGTTAATTGGGTCACAGTGCCCTCATTCAGAAAAGGCTATGTTTGGTGTGAAATTAATCTCAGCAAGAGGAATGAATTTTCAGACCAAATATAAGATTTCACAGTGAAATAGAAACTAATAAAAGGGGAGAGGGTAGAGACAACATGTAATTTGTATTGTTAAATCAAACAAATTACTTTAATAAAGGAAAACAAGCTGAGAGGGGTCTCATCTTGTACTTTACTGGTAAGTTAGGCAGCGCATACGCAGAATCCAGCTAAACTCAGGAGAGATCCATTTAATTCATGGTGTGTACGCATAAAGGTAGCAAACTGCACCCGAAGGAAGGTCCCAAAAGCTTTACCAATGATAGCGACTTCATGTATATATATGGGATATGCTAGCTGGTATCTGAAATCTGAAATGTATAAATACTTTAAGAAAAGTACAGGCCTTTTTGGGAGTTTCCAAAAACAGGGTACTCCGTCAAAATGTAGCAGATGTCCTGTCGTCCAGTTGTAATACACTACACAGGGCTTACAAAACTCTGTCCAATAAACTCTAACTAAGGTCCTAAAATAAGGGCAGGGTTAAGGTTTGGGGCCTACTAGTGTTAAGGCACAAAACCTCCTATGACCTAAAATTCAGACAGTAAGAATAAGGTATTATCTTAACCTGAGTTATCAACCCTGCTGCACTCACCCAACCTTCAAGTCATACGATGACATGCACTAACCTATATAGTCCTGCAGAAGCAATACAGGTCCACCATGTCTTCACTCCCTTATGATTACTACAATGAAGTAACGCGGAGCACCCATGCACAGAGTCTGGCCATGTCCTGCGTGCTGGGTGTGAAGCACTTAGTTAAGATTGTTATGATGGAAAAGGTAACAAAAGAAGAAGACTTCAGTTGACACTGTGATCCCAAACACAGTTTCTAGGTGCAAAAGTGCCAAAATAAACCCCTAACTGGCTAACTAACCAGGACTTTGATCTTCCAGTCAATACTGAAGAAAACACTGTGAAGCGGGTAGGTAGAGGAACTGGAGTTCTGAAGCTAATGCGTCTTAGCGCCACAACACTAGAGAGGTTAATGAAACGCTACTGGAATGTGGGTGAAAGACTGGGATCAGCTGGTCTGGAGCCGGAAGGGATGCTGCAACCTAATGTTCAGAAGTCTCAAAGGCAACTAGGGAGGTCATGTCCAGGTGTGGCCTTTAAGCTGGGTCACAGCGAGCCACAGCCGAGCTTGAGGCAGAGGAGGTTTCGCATGCAAGAAGAGAGGTCAACACCATAGTGTGGATTTCAAACTGAGCCATGCCCAAGGTCCGCACGGACATGGGCATGACAGATAATCACGCTAAAATGTCAACAAAGTATTATTCTGTATCATTCTGCACCATTTACAGAGATCCCAAAAGTTCACAGACCCTCTTGGAACTCCTAACTTTATCTATTGGAAGTAATGTAATGCTTTTCTTGGTTGTAATTGTATTTATATTTTTGTAATGCTTTGGCTTTTAGCAGATCACCACTTAAGCTCATTTAAAAATGTGATGCCGTTATTGCATGAACCAACCACTTCAACAGTTGTAGAGTGTCGGATAATAAATGTGTTTTTAGGACCCCATTTTCAGAGGTGTAAACCTGCACTTGAGGAGGCTTTTTCCTCACTAGATGTGGATAGCGGCTAGTCCTGATGGTGTTGGTGTTCTCTGGGAAAGTATTTGAAGCGGCTTCTTTTCAGCTTTTTCTTAAAAGTAGCCAGATTGGGTTAATTTCCCAGATCTGCACACAAAGTGACCAGATATGAGCTCCCAGAACACACATAGGTCTGCCACTGTGGCCCTTGCTGTTGAATCTGACCTATGTGAGCATGTCAGCTTTGCTGGACCTCAAATTACATAAGTGATCATAGTTCTGGATTAGGGTCAGATATATTTTGGACCAGAGTTTATTGCTGCTTTAAAGATTTTGCAGAGAAGTATAAATCTAATTTTCTGGGTCCCTGTAGTGCTACTTTAAGCCAGTAGTTGTTTATAGGGCCCAGCAGCACTCATTTGTGTGGACCAACACCTATATTTCCTCAAAATACTTTGATGCAGAGCAAGAGAGAGAAAAATACAAAAGTGTGAAGGGAGGAAGAAGAGAAAGATGGAAAAACAGTGGCAAAGGGAGAAAGCAGGGATGAAAAGGAACCCGGGGGAGCAGTGCTTAATTTGTAAAATAATGAGTGCCACACTGGTGTAACAACAGCTCTTGCAGCCTCTGCAGTGCGGGGGGGGGGATGCCGAGCTCCAAGGGGGCCCCCTCCGCACAGAACAGTGTGCAAGGGTGACAGGCCTCTGACTGTTTCCAAGGGGGAAGGGACCTCCTCCAGGTACTTTGCGGGGGGTCCTCGAGTTTCGTCACACAACCGGAGTGCCAATGTCAAATGCGCTGCTCAGTCGCCCACAGCCGGCGCCTTTAAATGTCACCAGGCTGAACACCAAGGCTACGAAGTCCTGAATCCAGGCCTCTTTAATCCCCTGCCAGACGTTCCCTGCTCCTTTATATCGATCTTGCAGGTTCCTGCTGTCTCCCTTGGTGATGTTTTTTCTCTCTTTCTCTTCCTACTTTACTGGGTGAGTGTTTTTTCACTTGTTTGCACTCAGGAAAAAAACTGATGAGGAAAAGTAAGTGCTGGTCCCCAAAAATGAAGTCCAATGGCCCCCACAGGCACCAGCGGCTCAAATTAAGCACTGAGGAGTCATGAGATAAAGAGTCAGTGAGTGTATGGTGGTGGAATAAAGAGGTATGAGGTGGAATCAAGACTAGGCAGCCTTGGTATTAGACACTCCAAACTTTGATAGTCTCACTCATGGGCTTCTGAAGAAAACATTTGGGCTCAGCACTTACTCAGTTACAAAGTAAGCACTGGCTCACAGGGAGCCGGTGCATTTGTAGAGGGCTGAAATGATATGAGAACCTGTGTCTTCCAAATAGACACTGTTGAAGTAATCCAGTCTCTTCAGCACTAAAAGTTGTGCAATAAATTGTAGTATAAGATCCATCCCTCCGCCTTAACTTTTATTGTGGGAACGCCTACTTCCCACCGGGGATGACTCACCAAGATACCATACCTGGGCAGATCCACAAGACATTCATTTGATTATGTTGTACAAGGTGTGGAAGCCCAAGAGTAGAGCCCAATGTGCCAATGATTTCCTCTTGAGACCATATGATCTCTATAGAATCGCACAATTGTTACATGAGGTATAGTGCCTTCAGTTCGGCGAGGTGGAACTAGAGAAATAACTAGGATGGAAGATATATGTCAGGGAGGAGAGATGGTAAGAATGATAAAATGACTATACAGTGCCTTTGAACACATGCTACCCATATACACACTGACGTATGTCAAAAATTGACAGATTATATAAATTTGGACATTTCAGAGTTCTTGAATATTAATTTAGAAATGAGCAGTGAGATATTAAATTTGTGACAAATATAATGAAACTACTTACGAAATAATGCTTAGGTGGTACTTGAGATCAGCCTGCTTGAAAGCAATGAATGAGGATTTAGATCTCTGCTGGACAGGGTGAGACAAAACTTGCTCATACCTGGTGGCTACGGGGCTAATTTCAGGGTTTGGTTGCAGGTAATACAAAACAATTAAAGCCATTACCTCAGAAACCAATGGATTCCATAAAGGTTCTACTTTTTATCCATTGTCAACCCGGACTGGTAAACTCATATCACAGCGTTTGCCTGCGGCCAAATTGACGGTGTCTCAAAAAATGAAAGGCACCTGAACTTCTAACACTGGGACTATGGTGGACTAAGACTTGCAATCTCTATAGCATGGAAACATTAACACTACTACTTCTAGATAAGGTGGCACAACTTGAAAGAATTTGGACCCCCTTCCTTACATATCACAAAAGATGGGCCCAGGGGGGCGTGGCAACCTGCTTCTCCACCACTAATCACAATGAATAAAACTGATGCAGGCTTTATTGAACTGTCCATTGTGAAGTTGTGGTTGGAAAAGGAACTGTAGGAATGTTGTGAGTGAGTTTAACCCAGTGCTTGATTTGTAAATAAAAATGTGCCGGTGCCCTAACCTCTCCCCTGAAACATGCGGCTGCTGCAGTTATATGTGCGAGCACAGAATACTGAGGCAGCATAAACCTGAGGCCATCTCGGGCCTCTTTCATCTATTTACAGCCACTCCCTGCCCCTTCACATCACTCTTGCAGCTTTCTGCTTTCTCTCTTTTTGGCACTTTTTCAATTTTCTCTACCTCAGTCTTTCCCATAAGTCTCTTTTGCTCGCAGAAAATGCTTGAGGTAGAAAAATAAGCGACAGGCCTCAAAAATAATTGTTGGTGCCCTGCACTGGTAACCGACAGCTGTCACGGTTTCAGGCGGGTCTGATAAGGACTCTGTTTGGGACACCCCTTGAGGTCACCGAATATCCTAAACAGGTAGTGTATTGGGGCAGAAGAGAAACTAAAGGCATACACGGAAAGGCCAGCTATGGACAGGCACAGGAAACAGGAGAGTAAAAGCAGAGCAACCCTTGTGTGAACAAACAGGAAACAGATTACTAATGGACAAACACTCTGGGGTTGTACACAGAGTAGGGCACAGAACCTCCCACAATGACAGGGAATGTCAATGCCTCTGTGCAGTTTGCTCTTACAGATAGTCACCCAGCCATCCCCATAGAAAGGTGGCAGCAGAAGTGATTCTGTGTCTGGACCCTAGAGCACAAACAAGGATAGTACTTACATACACAAGACACACTCTTTTGAGTCCAGCTGGAAACACAGTGGCGATTCCTGGAAAAACAGCAATAGCACACTGTCACTGTTAGGCACGAAAGACAACACTAGACAAGGATAGGGGCTGGAATTGCCTCCTGGAAAACAGGAGCCAACCCCAGTGCAAAGGAGGACACTTATACACTGGTGAAGGCTGATAGAACACTTAACAGACACAAATACCGAGAGGAAACAGAAACAGAAGGAACAAACTAAAAGGCAGAGGCAGGAACTGGGAACAAGCTCAGGCTGAAGCAAAGGCAGGACTAGGACTGGAAAACAGGGTGCAAACTTCTGGCTGGAACAAACAGGGACAGGACTGGGAAACAGAGAGCAGGCTCTGCCTAGAACAAGCAAGGACAGGGCTGGAATACAGAGAGTAGGAATACGCAGTAAACAGGACTGGGAAACAGAGAGCAGGTTCAGGCTGAAACAAGGCAGGAGCAGGACAGAGAAACAGGGAGCAGGCTCTAGGAGAAACAAACAGGTACAAGTCTAATTGATAGGGAGCAGACTCTGGCTGGAACAATCAGGAGCAGGGCAGAGAAACAGGAAACAGGTTCAAGCTGGAACAGAACAGGAACAGGAACAAGACTGGAACACCATCCGAATGGGGGTCTGTAACACAAAGGAATCGAACTCCAATGCACGACGAAGGATCTTGAGGAAATGGCTGCTTATAAGCAGTTCCAAGCTGCAGAAAACCCCAGGTGGAATCACATGACTAGGCTGTACAGGAGAGGTCTCAGGTGTGTGTAATTTCAGACACTCGCAAGTCCTGGAGGAGAGGATCCGGTGAAAAGGAGCAACTGGATTTCTCCTATAGAAATCAATGTAAAACAGAATCCAGGCTTTCCTGCCTACCAGGGTGTGCATTATGGGATTTGCAGTCCCAGGAAGCAAATGTAATACCACAAAAACATACCATGGCGAAAAGAGAAACAAACGGGAGTCAGCAAGGGACTCTATATAAGTGATCATGGTGATTCCCAGGCTTCCGACAGTCCCCTTACTGCACCCCCCCAGAAATAGGACGACACAGTCGTAACAGTATACCTCCCCCACTTCCCACCCCACCAGTCTGCTTAAGAAGAGAAGGCAATCCTTTGGCTGAAAAAAGTTGAAGAGGAAAAGCCACAGCAAGAAAATCCAACGCCAACCTTGGTGGATAAGTTCAGTCCTGCCATAGGTGAATCTTCTAATGAGCAGAGCATGTATTAATACCCATATGGGCTCTGATGTCCTTCCTCTGTATTGTTTGATTGATAGAGGAGGAGTGCATGGAGTTGGTTTCTGGTGAAGTGGATTCAGGAGCAAGGAGATCTGGAATGGCATTATGGGCGGTATTCTTTAGGACATTAGTTTCCTAGTCAGTACTTTCTTCTTTGGAAGAGATTATTGGCGTATTAGTAACTGTCAGGTCTGTAACACCTTCCGACAAGCAGGATATGTCTGTTTCTGCAGCAGTATTTGCATTGATTGTGGTCTGAGGCTTGCAAAGCATAGAGACTTTGCAGACATGGATAACTGGTGTTCTCAAGGGTAAACATGAAAAAGTCAGAATTTTCTTTAGTTTTGGATGACTTCGGAGTATCAAATTCAGGAGCAACAAGAGTTTTTAAGTCTTTAGGAACTGGATTAACATCTGAAAATGTAAAAGTTCCACAAGCTAATTCTTTAGGGTGATCTTCAGACAAGACTGAGATTTCTTCATTGCAAGTGCTCTGTGGTGTATTTATGGTATCAGAAATGTTTTCTTTGCAAAGCGTTTCTACTACAGGTAGTTGATCTTCAACTCTGTTACTACTAAAAGGTTGTTCTGTGGAGACTCTTCAGAAATTGGCTTTACATTGTTATCTAAATTTTCATCTCTATCTAGCCTTTGAACTGATGATGGTTTCTTGCAATAAAACACTAAGTACAGTACTTATCATCAGATCTTCGAATACAAGATTCAAGTTCACGTCTTTAATTTTGGTGGGAGACATTACTTTCTTGAACACTTCTATTTCAGAGTGCTGGTTTTCAGGAGTTTTTAATTTCAGAGACACAGCAGGTGGCATTGGTGTGGCTGGTTTTACATCAAGATCAGATACCGGTAGATCAAAGATCTGTTCTTCACTAACCGTTGGGCTGGAAACAGGATACACAGCGGCAGGGAACAGTAAGTCAGGATCAGTGGTTGAGGCTGCAACTGTGTCCAATTCTAGGAGACGGCTATCATTTCTTATGACACGCTGTTCAGTTTCAGATTGCTGGCTTTCTTCCATGTCTGAAATTTCCACGGTTTGCTTTGACACAGAAGAGATTTTTAGACTTTCTGAGAAGTCCATTACATTCTTAGTAACTGCAGGTATTTCTTCACAAACAGAAAAATCCATTAATTCACTTGAAACAGGAATTGTCTCTTCATTATCTGAAAATTCTATGATATTGTTTGAAAGGGCAGGAGTATCCCCACAATCTGAAAATTCTGGTGTGTGCGTCATTTGAACAGCACTATCTGCAGGTTTGTTCACCGCAGGGCAGGAACCACTGTCATCACTAGATTCAGATTCTTCAACACTGTTGCACAATTTGCCCTTAATCCCCAGTAAAGGCATATATTGGTTTCTTAAGGTGAGGCTATTGGAGTCTGCATCAGAACTCTCTTCTTCCTTTGGCTTTATTTGTTCTGATAGAGGGGCTGAGACACTTCCTTCTGAAGACTCTGATTCATCTTTTGAATCAAGAGGTGTCAAATCTCTCAGAGATGTCAGAGATTCTGTCAACTGTACAGAGATATTCTCTGGAGAACTACAAGCTGAAGAGAGAGTCTGAAGCAGAGGCTGATATATCTATAACTGGAGCTGTCTTTTGACATTCATTAATAGAAGGGAAAATCTGCTCTATAGTAGTCTTTGGAGAGGAACATGAAGTAGCATGCTGGTCTTTGAGCCAAAGCTGGTGATCATTTTCTTTTTTCAGGTTTTCAAATTGCCTTGCAGTAGTTTCCATCAGCTACTCTGTTACTACTTCTACCTTACAAATAAACAGAATTTCTGGTTCTGGCAACAGTGAAATATGCATTGATGAAAAAAGCCCACGTGTAAGAATTTCTTGTGTATGTTACAACATATTCATCATAGAAGTCCAACATCTGCCTTTTAATCTGCCAAAACTGCTCTTTTAGTGTGTGTATGTCTATATTGATATCAAACCCACTCACAATTGAAAAGGGTTTAGCAGAGCCTTTAGGGGTTGAGACTGGTGTTTTATCATCAAGTCTGGGAAGAGCACAAGCCGTATGAGTGGAACTAAGGAATCCCACAGTCTTTACTGATCCCTTATTTACAGGGTCTAGCCTGCTGACTTGAAAGCTCTGAGGGATTGATAGGTCTTTATAAGAGTCAGCACTGCACTTTGAATTCTGAGAAACTGACCTAGATGGGCTGAAGCACGCATTAGAAAACAAGGGAATCCTTAGTGTGTTTCTTGGACAGTGTCAGGGTCTTTGTTATGGCAGAGTCCTGGAAGTGAACTTGGGATGCACTAGCATGAGGCAAGGAATTAACCAGTTTTTCTTGAGAGTAAGTGTCTTGTGCAGAGGTAGCAAAAGCACTTTCACTATTAGGAACATTCTCCCCTGTTTGAAGTAATATAATCTCCAAAAACTCATTATTTCTTTGTAATTCTTCTACAGACAGGGATGGGGTGTCATAATAACAGATATGATAATAGCTGAACATTGATGGATCAGCAAGCCACGCAATGTAGTACTGAATTTGCAATCTTTTATTTTCTTTAACAAGTCTATCCTTTAAACTAAGGCCTTTTTTAGAGGTCTTCAGAGAATGCATAGGTATAGAAAGAGGTGTCTTAACATGATAGGAAAACATTGTAGGTCTGAGTGTGCCTTTGCTGCCTGGGAAGCTTGCAATTTTTGGTTTGTGCATTCTGTCACGGTTTCAGGCGGGTCTGAGCAGGACTCTGGTTGGGACACCCCTTGAGGTCACCGAATATCCTAAAGAGGTAGTGTATTGGGGTAGAAGAGCAGCTAAAGGCATACACGGGAAAGGACAGCTATGGACAGGCACAGGAAACAGGAAAGTAAAAGCAGAGCAACCCTTGTGTGAACAAACAGGAAACGGATTACTATTGGACAAACACTCCGGGGCTGTACACAGAGTAGGGCACAGAACCTCCCACAATGACAGGGAATGTCAATGCCTCTGTGCAGTTTGCTCTTACAGATAGTCACCCAGCCATCCCCATAGAAAGGTGGCAGCAGAAGTGATTCTGTCGCTGGACACTAGAGCACAAACAAGGATAGTACTTACATACACAAAGACACGCTCTTTTGGGTCCAGCTGGAAACACAATGGCAATTCCTGGAAAAAACAGCAATAGCACACTGTCACTGTTAGGCACGAAAGACAACGTATAACACTAGCCAAGGATAGGGGCTGGAATCGCCTCCTGGAAACCAGGAGCCAACCCCAGTGCAAAGGAGAACACTTATACACTGGTGAAGACTGATAGAACACTTACCAGACACAAATACCGAGAGTAAACGTAAACAGAAGGAACAAACTAAGAGGCAGGAACTGGGAACAGGCTCAGGCTGAAGCAAAGGCAGGACTAGGACTGGAAAACAGGGCACAAACTTCTGGCTGGAACAAACAGAGACAGGACTGGGAAACAGAGAGCAGGCTCTGGCTGGAACAAACAAGGACAGGGCTGGAATACAGAGAGTAGGAATAAGCAGAAAACAGGACTGGGAAACAGAAAGCAAGTTCAGGCTGAAACAAGGTAGGAGCAGGACAGAGAAACAGGGAGCAGGTTCTGGAAGAAACAAACAGGTACAAGGCTAAGAGATAGGGAGCAGACTCTGGCTGGAACAATCAGAGCTGGGCAGAGAAACAGGAAACAGGTTCAAGCTGGAACAGAACAGGAATAGGAACAAGACTACAACACCATCCGAATAGGGGTCTGTAACATAAGGGAATCGAACTCCAATGCACGACAAAGGATCTTGAGGAAATGGCTTCTTATAAACAGTTCCAAGCTGCAGAAAACCTCAGGTGGAATCACATGACTAGGAGAGAGGTCTCAGGTGTGTGTAGTTTCAGACACTCACAAGTCCTGGAGGAGAGGATCCGGTGAAAAGGAGCAACTGGATTTCTCCCATAGAAAACAATGTAAAACAGAATCCAGGCTTTCCTGACTACCAGGCGGTGCATTATGGGATTTGCAGTCCCAGGAAGCAAATGTAAATACCACAAAAGCATACCATGGCGAAAAGAGAAACAAACAGGAGTCAGCAAGGGACTCTATATAAGCGTTCAAGGTGATTCCCAGGCTTCTGACAGTCCCCTTAGAGCATCCCCTAGAAATAGGACGACAGAGTCGTAACACCAGCTCAAATTAAGCACTGGTTTAACCCATTTATACTTGGCAGCATTTTAAATGCAGTATAGTTATGATACTAATTACAGCTTATTCTTATCGTTTGTCGCTCGAAAAGATGCTGATATACAGGGGCGAATCCTCAATTAGGGTGGAAAAGCAATGCCCCCCCCCCACGCAGCAGCTGCAGCTGCAAAGCTTTTACCAAAAAAACGATAATAAACTGTTTATTATCGTTTTTGGTAAAAGGACAGGGCCACAGGGCCCCCTCAGAAGGTATGTGTGTTTGACCGGCCAAACACACATGCGCAGTAAGCTATCTCTGGGCTCCCAGCCAATCCTGACGCTGCTCATACTCGGTTGGTGGAATGCTCTAATAGCATTAAAGCCCTTCTGCCTCAGGCGTTTGTTCAGTACCGTTTCTCTGATTCTAGG
Organism: Pleurodeles waltl; assembly: GCF_031143425.1. Taxonomy (NCBI): domain Eukaryota; kingdom Metazoa; phylum Chordata; class Amphibia; order Caudata; family Salamandridae; genus Pleurodeles; species Pleurodeles waltl. Next base: position 663,504,297 of record NC_090451.1, read on the forward strand.
CTGAGCTGTAGCGGTTAAGGTATTGAACAATCGATATAACCATTGGCAGTGGGCTACAATAATTCTATCAGCCCAGGTCCATGCATGATGTGATGCTGCAATCCAAGTATTTTTCATTGAATTCTACGGCTTGTAGTCGGCTTTATTCCACTGTGAAACAAGACTACAAGTCCCAGAATTCAAAGGGAAAGAACTTGGACTGGAGAAGCACATCACACACAGACCTGAAAACTTGGTAGCTGTGTTCCATTGTAGCATTCCACCAATTGAGGGAAGAATGTACTGAATGAAACAGGGAGATAAAAAGGGACAACATTTTGGATCAGAAGGTGTGTACCAGCCATTCAGGCACTCATTTTCTTACATGGAGCTCGCACCATCCCATGTTCTAATCATCAATAGCCAAATATTGCTTTGGAACTGGTTCTGTGCAATGGCTGGTCATACAGCAGGGCAGGGCTTTGCTCCTATCCTACCCCCCTCTGAAGAAGGAAAGGCCAGTTATATTTCCGAATTCTCGGCTGCTGCTCGACTCAACGAGGGAATATTTGCATAATGCATGCCATAAAATCAGCGCCTGACACCTGCCCGTCAGCGCTGACAGTGAGGCTGTTCAGATCTGGGTACCAGCGGCGGCAGAGATGCTCTGGCAGGCCTTTGGAGGGCAGCATTGACGCTGCTGAGCCGCCAGCATCCTCCTCGTTGCGCTGCTGCAAAGAGATGCACATCCCTTCCGTCTCCATCCATCCCCTCTCTCTCCTAGCGGTCGGGGAGGCTGCACCTCTGCCTACCTGGGGTGCGCCACAGCCTGCCCTGCCCTAAGAGGATGCCGGAGGGGGCTTACAGTCAGATTATTCAGCGTTCTGCACACCTCAGCTAAAGCCTGCTTCTGCCGGGGATCCGTGTCTGCCAAGGTGAGATACTAGGCGCCCAATGCGAGGCAGAAAGTGCGGCTGCCTGGCACTCCTGCACCCCTCCTGACCGGCCCCTTTACTGAGACCGCAGCGGCTGGCACCGGGTGGGCTGCCCGCCGGTGGACCCCAATGGACTTGGGCGCTTTCCTGGTTCTGGGCGGGTTCCAGGAGCTCCGGGGACGATGCACCTCGCCGCAGACGGCGGGGAGGACCTGCGGGCAAGGGCGTTTGAAGGAAACGTGAGGGCCCCCTGAGGAAGCGCGCGTCCGAGTGCCGGGCATGGATGCCGAGGCGGGCAACCGAGGCCAGCGCAAGGCCAGCCTCGTCAAGGACGGCCGGAGGGTCAAGGGGAGCCTGCCCTCCCTGGCCAACAGGGTCTCCCAGGACAGCGAGCTGGGGGACAAGCAGCCCATCGTGGACGGGGAGGCCCACCTGCCCTCGGAGGATGCCACCACCCTCTCCAGCGCCAAGAGCTCCACCTCGGGCCCCAGCCAGCCACCCCCGGGCAGCCTGGGCCAAGCCGAGCCGGCCTCGGGGGTCTCCTCGCCGGCTCAGGCCTCGCTGGAGAAGCACACCGGCGAGCAGAAGTCCGAGGCGGGCGAGCAGATCCTGCCGGACTTGGAGGATCCCAGTTCCAGCCAGTACACCTTCATGCAGAGGCAGTTCGGGGCCATGCTGCAGCCAGCCATCAACAAGTTCTCCCTGCGCATGTTCGGCAGCCACAAAGCCGTGGAAATCGAGCAGCAAAGGGTGAAATCGGCGGGATTCTGGATTATACACCCCTACAGCGATTTCAGGTAAGGGGAACGAATGCAAACTGCACATTTCATGTTAAGGACATGAAGCTATCATCCGGACCATTTGCAAAATCTTTCGTTTTTCCAATAAGGAATATCAGATACAGAGGGAGATGAAGTGATTTGCCCAGGATCACACATAGCATGGAAAGTCTGGGTTGCAACTCATGTTTTCTGGTCCCACAAAGAAAGCCCAAACCAATAGACAACATATTCACTATCGCTATACCACAGCATGTGCACCACCACATGAGATCCTCTCCACTAAACTACATTTCCATCACTAAACCACATCTTCCGCTGGACTACACCAGCACCAAGAGACCACATCTCCATCGTTATACCACATTGGTGCCACTAGATCGGATAGTCTCCATAGAACCACACGTCCACCCAAGGATCGCATCACCATCAGTGTACTACACCTGACTGACTAGACCACACACCATCCACAGGTGTATGCCACCAACATTAAACCACACCACCTGCAGCCACTATGCCATAGCACTGTCACAAAGCCATTTCTCCAAGTGGCTGTCGCACCAACAGAAGACCTCAACTCTAACACTAGACAACATTTCCTCCAATAAGCCTTATTCTCACAATTGAACCACTTGTCATACATAGATCACCCCTCAACCCACAGACCAAATTTCCTTTCACTAGTCCATATCTCCATCTTTCGGCCACACATCTGTCACTAAACCACATCTCAACACCTAGACGACAGCTGCCCCAAAGAACCATAATTCACCTCTAGAAGACATCACTACTACACCAAACTCATCCGCTAGAATATATTTGTCACTAGACCAGACTTCTGTGACTACCCCACATATCCACAGGATTATATCCCAGCCACAGGATCACACCTCTACCACTAAACCACACCTCCTCCACAACAACTCACTCCCACCATTAGACCACGGCTCCTCCACAAGACCTCACTTTCACTATTAGATCACAGTGCCTCCACAAGACCTCACTTCCATCATTAGACCACATCTACTCCACAGGACCACACCTATACCACTGGATTACATCTCCGTAACTTCACCAAATCTCCTCCACTGTCCACATCTCCATCATTAGTCCACATCAGTGTTACTAGACCACATCTACCCCACAGGGCCACACCACCAGGTGATCACAATACCTAAACTATAATGCCAACACTACACCACTTTTCATCCACAGGCCCATGCCTCCACTACTAGACCACATATCCATTAGAAGTTCACACACCAGTAGGTCAATAATTCTTCACGGTGCCAACCATCACAAATAGACCACATCCCTTCCTGAAGACTATGTTTCTATCTCTAGAATCTACCACAAGACCACATCGTCCTAGCTAGACATTGTCTCCATCACAAGATCGTACCACTTCCGTGAAAATACAGCTTTGTCACTACACAACTTTTCCTTCACAGGATCACCATCCTACTACTACACTACATCTTCCTGCTATTTCAGGACCTCACCCTCACCAGTAGAACACACTGCCTTCGCTAAACTAGATGTTCATCAATAGATCACACTTAATCTAATGGACCACACCTTGACATGACCATATTTCCTCAGTAGACCACAACCACTCCACTAGACCATAGATCATCATTAGACTAGATTTCTGTCACTATAAAATTATTCCCAACGCAGCACCACCAGAACACACCTCCATCACTATATAACATCACCACAAGGTTTAATGTCCTCCTCGAGACCATACCTCCATCTTTAGACAAAATCTGCTTAGCTAGGCCAAAACTCCACCTCCAGATCACAACTACACCGTACCGCATTTCCACCATTAGATAGCATCTCATGTATGAAGTCACATTTCCACCATTAGACCACATCCTGTATCCCACATTAGACAACATTCCATGCATTAAATAACATTCTCCTGTTAGACCAAATCAACGCCACTGGAACCCAGCTGCATGACAATTTGGCTCCACCATTAGACATCTCATACGTTAGGTCAGATCTCCGTTGTTAGGCCACATCTATGCCAAAATACTATAGATAAACCACTAAAAACCATGTCCACCAGCACACTAGATCTAATCCACAGGGGGCACATCTCCTCCAGACCATATTTCTTTTTACTGGACCAACCATCTGCAACTATATCTTCCACACTTAACCTCATTCAAGTACCACATATTTGACACTATGGGCCATATTTATACTTTTTGACGCACAACTGCGCCAACGCAGTTGTGCGTCAAAAAATCTAACGCCGGCTAACGCCATTCTGAAGCGCCATGCGGGCGCCGTATTTATTCAATGACGTTAGCCGGCGTTAGCCGGCGGAGCTGCCTGGTGTGCGTGAAAAAAAATGACGTACACCAGGCAGCGCCGGCATAGGGGAATATGGAGCTTGGGCGCCAAAAAATGGGGCAAGTCAGGCTGAGGCAAAATTTTCGCCTCAACCCGATTTGCGCCATTTTTTTTGACTCCCAACCCCCATTGAAATGACTCCTGTCTTAGCAAAGACAGGAGTCATGCCCCCTTGCCCAATGGCCATGCCCAGGGGACTTCTGTCCCCTGGGCATGGTCATTGGGCATAGTGGCATGTAGGGGGGCACAAATCAGGCCCCCCTATGCCACAAAAAAAAAAAAAATTACTTACCTGAACTTACTTTATGTTCCCTGGGATGGGTCCCTCCATCCTTAGGCGTCCTCCTAGGGTGGGCAAGGGTGACAGGGGGGGTCCCTGGGAGCATGGGAGGGCACCTCTGGGCTCCTTCCGAGCCCACAGGTCCCTTAACGCCTGCCCTGACCAGGCGCTAAAAACCGACGCAAAAGCGGCTGGACGTCATTTTTTTTGACCCGCCCACTCCCGGGCGTGATTTTTGCCCGGGAGTGTAAATACGGCGCACATGCCTCGGAGTCAATTTTTTAGACGGGAACGCCTACCTTGCATATCATTAACGCAAAGTAGGTGTCCACGCTAAAAAATGACGCAAACTCCATGGACTTTGGCGCTAGACACGTCTAACGCCAGAGTATAAATATGGAGTTCGTTTTGCGTCAAATTTGCGTAAAAAAAACGACGCAAATCCGGCACAAACGGAGTATAAATATGCCCCTAAATCACATTTTCACTACTTAGCAGTCCTTACTCCATAAGGCAACAGAACGGCCATACAGCATTTCTCTCACTCTTCTGTCTCACTAGCCCACATCTCCGAAACTAGCCCGCATCTCTCCTTCATGACTCAACACAGCATATGCCTTTTGTTAATCCTAAATCAGGGTCGAGGGGAGCACACAGGGGCTGTCTAGTAGTACACCCCTCACCCTTGAAAATATTTAAGGATGTGTTTCCAGCGTCACAATCTGTTTTAGTTCTTGCAGCGCTTTTGGGGGATTTAGCCCGCAGATCTTCAGAAGGATAAAAGGCTGAGTCATCCCTGTGGGGCTTTAAACCTGTGAACTGCACGTGGTATGAAGATGTGTTCAGCAGACGATTTAAGGCACGGTGCTATTTTGCAACCAGTGAAGCACTCATCTCACACCTTCAGCCCGCCAATCAACACCCTTCTCTCATTCTAGCCTCGACAGAGCATGGCGCTATTCAACCTTCTTTTTTTGGTAATTATACCAAGAGACGGCCCTGGATCTGCGCCTGGGCTGCAGGCTTGCCAGCCGTAAGGCGATAATTTGATTCTCTAATGTCTCCCATTCCAACAAGTTGGGGCAGGGACGATACTCTGGGGTTCAGGGAGGGGGTAAGATGGAGGAGTCTGTCAGCATCCTTCCTCCTTTCATGCACCCCGTCCACAAGTATGGAAGCTTTGATTTTCGCAATGACGGCGAGTTATGTGGAGTGGGTGAGAGTGATATTAAGCCTCATCCAGGTCGCCCACCTTGCCCTACCTCTCCTCGCACCCATTCATAACTCCGCCAATACATCCACGCTTAAATGTATGGTCGGGGGCCACTGGAATTATGTGGCAGTGGATGATCAAATTATGCGGCACAGAGGATCACATTAGACAGCAACGAAAGGCAAAGGCGTAATGCTGCGCATCTTTTGATAGTACTGCTTCATTATTTTATCATTTTTACACATACTAACTCTGCCTGGGCAAAGGTTTCACCCCGTTAGTAATAGTTTAACTCCCAAATACAGCAATAGGTAACAGAAATATGGCCGCTCAATGTTTGCAAAGGGCTTTCCACTGCACGGCAACACGTGTGGACGCTTTTTTATTTAGTAACTTTTGATCCGTTTGAGTTAGAAACCATGTTCATCGGTAAAAGCAGCAGATAATGGAATATGTGGCAAATACATAATTACGGCGGGAAACGCTGCTGCTGCAAAATCGTATTATTTCGTGCCCCTGGGTACAGGTTTTAGATGGTTTACTATCAAATGCATGGGGGGGTGACGGGACAATGAGAGGGAAGGGCGGGTTCCCTGACGTAGGCCGTGTCTCTGCCCCAGCACCCCTTCCTGCAGCACAAAGGTCTAGCAAGGGTAGCATGAGGTCAAATGCAAGCAAAGAAAATGCCCCAACCCAAGTAAAAGCTATAAATTGGGGTGCAATGGACCCCTCGTTCCTGTGGGCTCCGAAGCCTCCGCACCAGCTGCATTATTGATACCTTCGCCCTTGCTCCAATACACCCCACCTCAAGGTGAGAAGGCACCATTTGGCGCCCTCAGACACCCCTCCAGCTACCCCTCCTTTGGACTGCTCACCACAAGGGTAGTGGGCACCTTTATTGAAAGGGTATCTTCATTAGGTGGGGGGAGGACAAGGTTCGTCATAACAGGAGAGTCAACTTCTCTGTTACCTCCTCCTTGCCCTCACAACTCTAAGGCCCATATCTATGCTCTGTTTGCGCCGGATTTGCGTCATTTATTTTGACGCAAATTCAGAGAAAACTTAACTCCATATTTATACTTTGGCGCTAGACCCGTCTAGCGCCAAAGTAATGGAGTGTGCGCCATTTTTTGGATGTGAAAACCTACCTTGCGCTCATGACATGCACGGTAGGCGTTCCCGTGCAAAAAATGACTCTAAGGCATGTGCGCCTTATTTATCCTCTGATGTCAAAATGACGCACAGGAGGAGGTGGGCCTTAAAACATGGCGCCCAGACGGATTTTTTTTTTAACACCTGGGTCAAGGCAGGCGTTAAGGGACCTGTGGGCTCATTTCCATGGGGGGAGACCATGGAAGCAGTCCACAGGTGCCCTTCCCTGCACCCAGTGACACCCCCTGCCACCCTCACCCACCCCTGGAGGACACCCATGGATGGGGGGACCCATCCATGGTGAGTGCAGATAAGTACAGGTAAGTTTTTTTTTTTTTTTTTTAGTGGCATAGGGGGGCCTAACTTGGGCCCCCTAACATACCACTGTGCCCAATGGCCATGCCCAGGGGACAGAAGTCCCCTGGGCATGGACATTGGGCAGTGGGGCATGACTCCAGCCTTTGCTAAGACAGGAGTCATTTCCCAGGGGGTTGTGCGTCAAAAAATGGTGCTAGTCAGGTTAGAGCCAATATTTTTGACTCAAACCTGACTTGTACCATTCTTTGGCGCACAACCCCCAGTCTTCCCTTCGCTGCACGGTTACTGTAATTTATTTTGACGCTAACCAGGCTGCAGCGCCGGCTACCCTCATTCCATAAATAAGGCGCCCGGCTGGCGCATTGGAATGGTGTTAGGCGGCGTTAAACTTTTTTGACGCAAATCTGCGCTAGCACAGATTTTTGTCGAAAAGTATAAATATGGGCCTAATTATGCCCGTATTCCTCCCACACACACTCGCAGGTGAGAGGCCACCTTCAAGAAGGGGCATTACCTCTCCTTTGCCTCGATGACTTTAAGTCCCATATTTATACTTTTTTAGCGCCGCAATTGTATTTTGTAAATTTGCGCCACTTTTGCGTCACAAAGCGGCACAAATGCGGCGCAAAAAAAGTATAAAGATGTGCCTAAATGTCACCGTATGTGCCCCCCACAGACACATGCACACTCAGGTCAGAGGCCACCGTCATGAAGGGGTATTAACTCCCCCTTGCCACCTATATAATAATTCAGACGGAAGGTCAGTTCAGTTTCTCTCTCTCTCTCATTCAGACACAGGGTCAGTTTCAGCCTGTACCGCAGAGTCTCCTCCCTCCATCCCAGGTGAGAGGGCACCTTCATGAAAGGGGTCTCTTCATTTAGGCAGGGCCACCTCATCCAGAAGCATCTGCTTCTCTGTCCGCCCCCCCCCCCCCCTTCCTTTCACTCTCCATGCCAAAGATACACCCTCCCATCTCTCTCCCAGGTGACAGGGCACCTTCCCAGAGGAGATTCTTCAAGGACAGCATAGGATGGGGGAGGGCAGTCAGAATAAGGTCAGCCCCACCCTGGAGCCTCCTCTGCCCCACCTCCCTCTGTGCGCCCTCTTCCCGCCCCTCCCCATCCTCGGTTCCTTCCCTGATTGGAAGTCTCCGCCTCACACCAAGGAGCAGATGGCTAGATGCGAATCTGCTTGCCAGACATTTGCCAGCTTGTGTTCCTCCAGCTTCCACCGTGAAATAGCAGAATGAATAAAAGACCCCTCCCCCCAAAAAATCCGGAGAATGTTTGAATGAGTACGTGACATAGCAAAACAATCGTTTTCACCATTTCCAGGACACGTCACACCCTCTATTACTTATTGGCTAATTACTATAACTGGTCACACTAGCAAACGCAGTTATACTAATTTTATCGACCTTGGAAGAATGACATACACAAATCTTTCATCAGGTTTTTAGCCAATCGGGAAGTAGCCCCCAGGGGGCTCGAACAAGCCACTTAGCAGTTTATATGCACATCTGTACTGCGCGCGCTTAACCCGCTCAGCTAGCTCACCGGCAGTGTCGTAACACCCGAGACACACCGTGATGTCCGGTTCAGAAAAAAATATATAGCCCTCTACCTGTCGTGATCTACTCTTACCCCTAGCAGAGGTTTGTGACTCATGAGGTTTTGGCTTCTGTGCCAGGATGGGTTGCAGAAAGTCCCATTTGGGCCAAGCCAGGGATGCATTTGCCCACCGGTACCTAGGTCAGACAATTCGGTGGTCCATAAGCAAGGGCGCGAGGCAGGCAGGAGAGCCGACAGCCAGGCAGTACCAAGACAGGAGGAGAGGCAGCCAATCAACAGGCAGACAGAAGGCAGAGCCCGCTGGGAGCACTTCTAGGAAATCCACTGGAAAGAATAGATGGAAGAAGGCAGACGGATAAACCAAGCAAGATAAAACTAAGGCAGGGAGGGAAAACAAGTGGAAGGCAAGGAAAAAGGGGCAGGTAGAGAGGCAGGGAAGACATTAGACGGGTAAAAGGTAAGAATGAATGTTAATAGCAGGGAAGGGAGGCAGGAGGGAAAAGAATAAACAAGCAGGAAGGCGTCGAATCAGGAAGGGAAAAATAGCATGCAGGATGTTAGGACGGAAGGGGGATAGATCAAATAGGAACAAGAGAAATAAAGAGATAGTAAAAAAGGCAGAAATGAAGCTATGCAGAGAGAAAGGCAGACATGAAGGGATGGGAGACATGCGGGAAAGAAGACAGAAATGAAGGAAGAAATTAAGGGGGAGACAAGAAGCAGTAAAGCTTGAAATAAATCAGGGAAAGTAGGGGAAGAGGGAAGGAAGGCAGGAAAAAAAGGCAAGATCGAAGTAGGAGCTAAGGAAGAAATCAGGCAGAGATGGAAAGGTGGAAGGAAGGAGATTTGGCAATCAGGCAGGAAAGAACAAAGTAAGGTTAGAAGGCTTGTACATATGAAATAAGACATGAAAGGTCAAATGAATGAATGAATGATAGGGGCGGAAATGAGGGAGGGAAAGAACGGGAGGAATGGCGGATGGAAGCAGGCTGGGATGGAAGCTGGAAGGAGGCAGAGCTGAAAAATGGAGACCAGCAATGAATGACCCGGGCTGGGATGCACAAAAGAAGGATGGATCCACAGGGGGAGTAAGGCAGGTCTGAAAATGGGGGTTTTGGAAGGTGGTGTTAGGACTGGGAAGTTTCCTACATGGTGACCTGGCGTAAACCTTTGCCCTGAGCGGCCAACTGGTATCCTGACTTTTATTTCAGCCCTGGCATCACTCTAATCTGGTTGTGCAGAAGTCGAGGCCTGTTCATGTTAATGCAAGGTCCGAGATCAGTCCTGTGACCTGGAGGGTGCCTAAGAAAGACATTCAAGTACTATCCCTCTTCTGGGCGTATCAGTTAAGGCGGTGATGGCAACATACTGTAGTGTGTAATTTAAAATTTGGGCAGGCCTTTTTCTTCTGTCAGTAAGAACGTGTTTTTTTGTGGGTGTCCTGGCTTGAAGCCAGCCCTGCCTGCTGTAAAAATCCTCACTTTACACAAAGGGTGTGTCTGGAGAGCCGCCTAAAACGGACACTTTAAAGAGAACTGACCCAAACAGTTCTAAGTCTGAGACAGTGGATCCACATCCTCATTTAGAAAATGTGTATAAAGGTTGGATCCGAACCACAACTCTTTATTTCAGTTCCAAATTCTTCATGATCAAGGCAATGCTCTGCAAAGTATTTGAAGGGCTGTTGTGAGATCAGGGTCGGTTCCTGTCTCACGGCCATTCTTGAGAAGTGAGGGGACATCGCCTGAAGTTTCCCTTGGTGCCAGAGGAGATGAGGGACTCCCACGTGCCTAGAAGCCTGCATGCCTGCTCAGAGGGTAAAATAATCTGCTTGGTCATGCGGGAGACCAGACTGTCAAGGAGGTGAAGCTAGTGTGTTCCCAGCACGATGAACACCTAGAAAAAGCAGACTACTTAAGAGAGATTTAAGAGAGGAGTGACCTTTGCTGTGAGTAGGTAACAAGGTCCAGTCCAGTGTCCATGCTGGGATCTGCACTGAAAAGGTTTTCCAGATTCAGCAATCATAACTCCACCTTGTAGTCACAGCCACACCACCCCCAAAATGGGATGTACCATCGTTTCTGCCTGCCTTTCTTCCTGTCCTTCCTGTCACCCCCTTTTAGCAGACAATAAGGCAGCAGGATGAGTGTGAAGCATGGCTGAAGTAAGGCGCACAAGTAGACAACAAAGCAGGCAGTTAAAAAGGAGCGAGGAACAAAGGCAGAATGGTAGGCAGACTCAAAGAAGGCAGAAAGGAAAGACTGCAGTTTGGATACAATGAGGTGAGACAGGAGGTAAGGAGGATGCCAGGACAGCTAATAAATGCAGGTAGGATGCAGAGATGTAGCAAGGCATGAAGGAAGGCGTGCAAGGAGGCAAATGGACAGGATGGCTGGTAGGTGCAACCGCAGATAAACACAAATTCTGGAGGACAAACAAGCAATCAAACGGACACATGGCACACAGGCAAATATGAAAGCATGCAGGCAGACAGACAAAGTTATGCCACATTTTGGCTGCGGAAGGAAGAAAACAGAAAGGTTGACAGTACTATTGCCTTTATGATTTGTATTGCGGTGTTGGCCACCAGATATCTTTCCAGGCTGCTGAAAGCTCTGTTGACACAAACTGTACACACACTGGGCATTGTTACTGGGGGAATTAACAGGGATTGCAAGAGTGACCCTGGGGTCCCTGAAGAAATGAGGAATTTCCGGGTGATCAATTATTGTTATTGGGACGGTACATCAGTTGCAACTTTTCAGGAGTACTCAGGTCTGTAAGCTGATCTAGATTAAGTTGAGTTAGTATATACAGTGCACAATTACGAATGTGTAAATGCCCATTAAAAGTGAATTTGAACATCCTAACTTTTTTTCTCGATGCAGAAGATATGTTTACACACCTGAAGAAATGCCTTCCCCTACACCTCCACCAGTTTGGGGGTTCCCTTCCCATTCACAACTTCCATAGAGATTTACTCCTGTGCTTAACAAAGGTAAATTTCTAAGGATGGGAATGCGCAGTGGGAAAGGTTGTGCATGTCCACAATCTCACAAGCTTTTGGCTGTTTCAGTGGCATTCCCGTCGTAGGATGCCTACTACCCACTCCCAGAAGCATATTTACTACTAGCTAATATTACATACTACCTGGTGTAACATTACAAGTGCCTTTTCTGACTTATGAGTGTTAATTCAAAGTCTGTCCATTTCAAAAGTGAATTTGCTTGTCTTGACCTTTGCTCAGGTAAGTTGAACTTCGGTGGCCAAATGGTTGGCCCCATCGCGTTTTCTGACCACTGAATAAATATAACTATTGATTGTTCTGATGTCCACAATATAGATACATTGGTAGGCTGTTTAAGGTTCTGAATCTGTGAAATAACACCATTTATACTTTTTAAACTGATGCCAGTTTACGTGTATAATTTGATCAAATTTGATGCTGACAGTTTTCAACAATTTCTCTAGAAAGTGGTGTTTTTACTGTCTCCTTGAAGTGTAGTAAACTAGGCCAATAATGACAAAATGATACATATAGATGGATTTTTGGATTCCCGGGCCCATATTTATACTTTTTGACGCAAAACTGCGCCAACGCAGTTTTGCGTCAAAAAAATGAGCGCCGGCTAACGCCATTCTGAAGCACCATGCGGGCGCCGTATTTATTGAATGACGTTAGCCGGCGTTAGCCGCCGGCGCCGTCTTGTGTGCGTTAAAAAAAACGACGTACACCAGGTAGCGCCGGCGTAGGGGGATATGGGGCTTGGGCGTCAAGAAATGGGGCAAGTCAGGTTGAGGCAATTTTTTCGCCTCAACCCGATTTGCGCCATTTTTTTTCACTCCCAACCCCCATAGAAATGACTCCTGTCTTAGCAAAGACAGGAGTCATGCCCCCTTGCCCAATGGCCATGCCCAGGGGACTTCTGTCCCCTGGGCATGGTCATTGGGCATAGTGGCATGTAGGGGGGCACAAATCAGGCCCCCCTATGCCACAAAAAAAACAAAAAAAAAACACTTACCTGAACTTACCTTAATGTCCCTGGGATGGGTCCCTCCAGCCTTGGGTGTCCTCCTGGGGTGGGCATGGGTGACAGGGGGTGTCCCTGGGGGAATGGGAGGGCACCTCTGGGCTCCTTCAGAGCCCACAGGTCCCTTAACGCCTGCCTTTTGCAGGCGCTAAAAAACGGCACAAAAGCGTCCGTCCGTCATTTTTTTTGACCTGCCCACTCCCGGGCGTGATTTTTGCCCGGGTGTATAAATCCGACGCACATGCCTCGGAGTCGATTTTTTAGACGGGAACGCCTACCTTGCATATAATTAACGCAAAGTAGGTGTCCACGCTAAAAAATGACGCTAACTCCATGGACTTTGGCGCTAGACGCGTCTAACGCCAAAGTATAAATATGGAGTTAGTTTTGCGTCGAAATTGCGTCAAAAAAAACGACGCAATTTCGGCGCAAACGGAGTATAAATATGCCCCCCGGAATTTGATTTGCATGTGAAATGTGTTATGGAACTACTCGGGCACTGTATTACCTATGTTACAGACAATTATTTGCGCCTATAAAGTTAAGGTTGACACCTGGTTATATAGAAAACCCGTTTTGCACCATTAAAACTTTGACCACTTTTCACTAATGTATTTTTTATAACAGGGGTCCCAAATGCTGTGACTTTTCCCCCCCAAAAATAAAATTTATAATGGATTAATTTCACCCCAAGAAATAAAATTGTGTTGAACAAAATGACACCAGAATTGCCATGTATGTTGTACGTTGCGCCATTCTGTGGTTTTTCTTGCTTGGGGAATTCTCGTGTAGTTATTTTTGAGTTTTTACTAAAAGACCAAGAATTTAATATTGTGCAACAGTACACTATACATCCATAAATGTTTGAGAATAAATGATAATCCCTCATGAAGAACAGAAGTTCAGACCACTACATATTCACCGAGCCAGTAAATCAGCAGTATTGTACTATTGTCTATATTCATAAGCATTACAAGATAGTGAACGTCTAAAAAATAACCCCACATCTCCGACACTTTAAATTTGCTCCACATCTAATTTTATATTTATGAGTAATATGTAAAGGACAGCACATTGCCAATAAGGCTCTCTACACCTACAAAAAGCCACAAACAGGTGCTGCACACCCCCCCTGGAGTCTGGTGTGTAGTAGAGTTCACTCCCCACTGAGGCTAACAGGAGCTCTTTGGAATTTAATGTTTGTGTATAGTGATTATAAGCCACTACATAGCACACAGTTTCACTATACACCGATATGGAGATGTAAACCACACGCTAAAGGCCTACATTGTGTGGGGTGGGAAGAGCCAACACCAGAACATTATAAATTGGTGCTTTATGGGATTAAATGTTCTAAAACATATAGGCTAACCACTATAAAACTAAAGAAGTGCTACAGACCTACGTGAGCTCAGTAAGCCGGTGGTATAGACACGGACCAGGTTCATCACCCATATATTAACACACAAACTGATTGTTAGATAAATAAATAGGGATACAAGTGAGGTGGGGTCCCAACTGTACCCCATACACCTAAATAGCAAAAGTTACGTTGAGTTAAATATAAATAAGTAGTAAATATCTCTGAACACAAGATGAAAATGGAAATATTGCCTATATTGACTTATCAGGTATCTATGACTTGCACGAAGAGGTGAGAATGTGCCTACAACAACACGATCAGCAACATCCTACTTATGTACAACAAAAAGAAACAAAAAACATTAAAATATCAAGCAATAATGGCAAACGTTTAATCGAGAGAAAATGTCACACACATCAATCAAACGTTTGAACATTACTTATAATAAACAAATGAATAAACTTGACTAATTAACTTTATAACAGCCTTGAAGTTATACTAAGTAAGCAAATCCACTGAAAAAACAATAGGTAAGGGTCTATCAATAGTGATAAGTAGTAAATTGGCTGTTCAAAGTACAATTAGACGAGATGGTAAATGCAGCAGTGAAAATACTACGTAACTATAACTACCACCGTTGCCATACAATCTTACTACATCCAGTGTCTTTTTTAGAGGTGGGTGAGCCAACAAAGTAACAGGAAATGCCAAGCCAAGGGTGGGCTCTGGGTTTAAGTGCCCCTGCATGAGCATAGCCTTGAAAATATTTGGCATGTAATCATGGAACAAACACATACTACAATATCATACAGTGTCTTTAAACTAAAAAATGTGTATTTCTTTAACATAGTGCATCAAACTATGGGCCATATTTATACTCCGTTTGCGCCGGATTTGCGTCGTTTTTTTTAACGCAAAACAAACTCCATATTTATACTCTGGCGTTAGACGCGTCTAGCGCCAAAGTCCATGGAGTTTGCGTCATTTTTTAGCGTGGACACCTACTTTGCGTTAATGGTATGCAAGGTAGGCGTTCCCGTCTAAAAAAGTGACTCTGAGGCATGTGCGCCGTATTTACACTCCCGGGCAAAAATGACGCCCGGGAGTGGGCGGGTCAAAAAAAATGACGTCCAGCTGCTTTTGCATCGTTTTTTAGCGCCTGGTCAGGGCAGGCGTTAAGGGACCTGTGGGCTCGGAAGGAGCCCAGAGGTGCTCTCCCATGCCCCCAGGGACCCCCCTGTCACCCTTGCCCACCGCCTAAGGATGGAGGGACCCATCCCAGGGAACATAAGGTAAGTTCAGGTAAGTATTTTCTTTTTTTTTTTGTGGCATAGGGGGGCCTGATTTGTGCCCCCCTACATGCCACTATGCCCAATGACCATGCCCAGGGGACAGAAGTCCCCTGGGCATGGCCATTGGGCAAGGGGGCATGACTCCTGTCTTTGCTAAGACAGGAGTCATTTCAATGGGGGTTGGGAGTCAAAAATAATGGCGCAAATCGGGTTGAGGCGAAAATTTTGCCTCAGCCTGACTTGCCCCATTTTTTGGCGCCCAAGCTCCATATTCCCCTACGCCGGCGCTGCCTGGTGTACGTCATTTTTTTTGACGCACACCAGCAGCTCCGCCGGCTAATGCCGGCTAACGTCATTGAATAAATACGGCGCCCGCATGGCGCTTCAGAATGGAGTTAGCCGGCGTTAGATTTTTTGACGCACAACTGCGTTCGCGCAGTTGTGCGTCGAAAAGTATAAATATGGCCCTATGTCTCTGCACTGAGGAGTATTTATTAAAAATGACTTTATAAATATGAACTGAGAACAATTCCTGCCCCCACCCAAAGACAATGCCATCAGTAAACTAAGAGGCATGTAATTTACCTTGTGTACCCTATATGTGGCCTGGATTCTTATTATAGATGAAGCAACATTATAGGCTATAAAATCAAACACAAAAGGCTTTTTTTAAACAATTTACATCCAGGACTTACCTAGTTGAAGCTGCTGTCTTATGAGACAATAAAGAAAATGGAGGCTCAGTGAAATTAAATATTTCACTAGGATCAGACAGTTTGGTAATGCGAGGAAATTAGATTGATCCAAGGTTTTGGCCTTTCATATTGTGCACTTCGGCCACTAGATGGGTGTCTCTTTCTGATCTCAAAGGTTAGTGCTTTGTTTTTAACTCTTGGCGGATGAGATTAGTGCATGGTTGACAGGTAGAATCCTTTTTTCATTTTTGGTCATTTTTCATAGCATGAACCTTGCTCAAGGATATAAGTGTGTTACTTTTTTTTTGGCATTGGGAGATTTGCTGTGATTCACAAAATGACAAGTCCAAGCTATTTTTGGAACCTGGTTCCCTATGTTACTTGATTGGCAGCCACCAGGCCACATCACTTCCCATGAAAGATTGGCTCATTTTGGGCTTGAGGATCGAAGAGGGCCTAATGCTGAAACAGAGCCAGACATTTAGCTCAAATCTGAGTCGAGCTTTCAGTGGCTCACCCAGCCCTATATGTCACACATACAAATTTACATTAAACAAGGTACATGCTCACCATCAAACTTAACAATATTTGCATATTTTGACATGAGAAAAAACATGGAACTCAACCATACCGTACCCAAAATTCCTACATACACTGATACTTATGAAAATGTGCTATCATAGAAACACAATGCGCAACATTTCATCATCATCATAAGAATAAATATAACATTCATTCCCTCAATCTTGAACGCATCCAGGAAATAACAGTATAGTCCCAATAAACAATCATTTAATTGCTCTTAAAATTCAGTATCACTCCAGCTACTTTTGCAAGCGGACATACAAAGTTTTGCACACTCAACAAAGGCCTCCTACATTCACATCTCTTTGTCACCCCTCATACATGATGGCAGGGGTGGGAGTCAAGGTACAGGTGAGGAGCTCCTTCACTGTTGTATTTGTTGTCTTTTTAGGGTTTATGTTGTATCTGGCATTAATCCATAATGAGTGATAGCTCCTTTGTAGAAGTTCTTGAGGTGATAATTGCTGATCTTTTCTGTAATGACTTTTGTCACCTTTGTTGTCTCTGGACCAAGCTTGACAGTACTCTTGGGATCTTTTTCGAAATGGTACTTTGTTTTTAAGTTTAATACAGATATGTCAAATATTTCAATAGTTATTTAAGAAAATCGATTTTTCGAGTGTGCATACAAAATTCCCTTACTAATAGATAAAATGACTGGACAGCATCATACTAATCTTGTCTGAGAATATATACTTTTTGTGGTTTGGTGTAAATTAACTAAATGCTATAAGAGAAGATGGTATGTTATAAGATAACTCTGAATGGTAATCCTAGATTAAAAGGGGTAATAAATGATAAATCAATACTATTGAAAAACAGACTGAAGAACTGGTGCACGAATCATGTGTTGAAAACATGATTGTTTGCTGTGAGTTGTGGTTCACAAATCCGTGCACTATATCTTCAAACCCACTTTAAACTGAGTGGCCATCAGAATGTCTGAGATGTTCTGACTCACCTGCCATTAGGGGATCTGCAGACCATGGCTGAAAAAAATTGGATGAAGCCACGTAAAGATAGTCTGTTAATATACGAGGCCCGAGTGGTGGGAGGATGAGGACACTGTACTAGAAGTCGAAAATAACTCTTATTATGAGGATTAAACTGACAAGTTATTAGAAAGTGAAAAAATAAGGATAGTGAGGACTTTTTGTCTGCAGACACTAAATCAGGAGCCACATTTTTATACAAAACTTTAGTACTTGCTATCATCATTCACTGCAGGCTATGAAATTTTTACCACACATAGAGCATATTTACAAGACACTGGTGCATCAGTGCTGATGTGCTAGTTTTCTTGCGTTGCCCCTGCCCACCTAACAACAGCATGGCGCTCGTTAGGCCAATAGTGTCAAAATTGTTGAAGCTATTGTGGCGCTTTGCTGCACTAAAGTCCAAATTTTGACGCTTGTGCAACAAAGTGCAAGGAGGACCATTGATTAAAATGGGTGCGACACTTCAATGCCTGCTTTGAGCAGGCCTTACAAACGACACCAAAAATGGTGCAGTGAAATTTTGTATATATTTGCGCCTCCTTGCGCCATATTTGTGGGCCTCCTAATGCCGGAACGCCCCTTGCATACATTATGCCTGACGCAGGCATAATGTGGCGCAAGGGGGTCGCAAAGTGTCGGAATGCATGCATTGCTAAACTTTGTAAAAATGGTGCAGCTAAATTGCCTCCTTGAGCCACATTAGCTTAAAAAATAATTATGCTAGTGCGGCGCAAGGAGGCTCTAGAGCCTTGTAAATCTGGCCCATATTTTCCATAACGTGCCCATGAGTAGTTTACAGATTTTAAAAATAAATTACAAAAACAATAAAGCACTAGTAGAGAAACCACAATTAAAAGGATGTTAATTTGTAATGCAATAGGGTGGAAATGGTGTCAACAATAACTGCTGGACTATTTCAGAAAAGTTTGATTTTTGTATCTTAATCATAACATCCTTTTTTGTAAGTGTTTTTTCCAGTTAGCATGTGAGACGGTGTTTGTGTATGTGAGCGTTTGTCTATGTGATAGACATTTTCCAATATGTCTGATTGGTTCATTAGAGATCACATGATGACAACTTGCCATTCAATGCATAATGACTGAAATCATGACTCTGTGCTTTCAGAAGCTACTGGGCGAAAATAATTGTTATGTTTACGCACCACTCGCTTATAACATTCCTGTATTACAAAAGAAAATCACATTGAAAACACACTTTATTATTCCACCCAATTATCTTTATCAAACGTATTAACAGTACATTTTAACATATATTTTATTTTAAGAATAAGTGGCCTGGAGGTAAAAGTAGGTCGTCTATATTGAATTTTAATTAAGGTTTGACATTAATGAGGCTTCCTACCCTCTCCTTCAACCCCTCTTTTTTAAAATAAAATATTTATGATGTACCATTACATGTAGAAATTATTCAATACTTCAACAAATGCTCTATGAATTATTTTATTTATCTATAGATCTACAGATTTCAGACTTCTCTCTCTACCAATGTAGCACAAAGTATACACGATGTACCCCAATTAACAAGACATTACATAAAGGATAATCATTTACACCCAAAGAGAGGCTGCTATGGGTTTCATAAATAATACTTGGTCTGTAGTTTTCTGGCATATATTCAAACAAAACGTGACCAGGCCAGAGACGTTTGAGGCATAGGCAACCTCGGCTCTAGCCCAGGGCCACAGCCTTTCTAGGGCCTCCTGATACAGGCAACTCTCTTCTGCAGAGAGCCTTGCCTTGGCGATCTTGAATAATTCTAAATGGGATTGTTTTAAATACTGTTTTCCTGAATTTTTAATGTGGGTGACATGTGACTCTATCACAGATAGTTTGCAGAGAAATCCTGTGTTTATATTTCATGCAACATCCATAAAAAAGTTTTTTTTGGATCATAACAGGACCTCGCATGAGAGAAATGGGAAGGTGCCACAGAGACAATTTGCAGTAATAGTAGTTAGCTACTGCAGTTAACAATATTTGACAAACACACATCACTATCCCTGAATATTAGATGTAAACACATTTAGACGAGTGTGCCTATGCACTGTCTGTGACATGGCCAAAAAGGGCATGAAAGAGCTAAAATGGGATCATAATTTCAAAACTGTTCCAAACGGGGGCCCCCAAATACGTTTAGCCTAGGGCCCCCAAAATCCTTAAGATGCCCCTGCATATAACTGTATTCACTATATGTTATTGCAGGTTCGTGGTCTTCACCTTTTAGCAGCAGGTCTGAGGCTTTGGTGGGCTAGTGATGGGACCACTCTGTAATATGTAAAAAAATATATATAACCGTAGATATTCCATAAATCCAGTTTTTGATAGGAGCCTGCTTTTGGTGCTATCAAATGCTGGTAGTGCCGAGTACCAAGGCTACGTTGTTTCTATTCTATCTTATGTCTCTTTTTTCAACCACTGTAACTTTTTGTTTCTTTACCTCACTCTTGCAGGTTTTGCTTAATCCCCGCTCCTCCTTTTGTCACAGTTTCCATATATTTCCTCCCCCCTTTTCGGTCTTTCACTCTCTTACTCAGTTTCAAAGTCCCAAAAAAATGTGTGCCCACCACTTGCAACCACCAGCACAAATTCAGCTCTAGTGGGGCAGTGAGTCAGTCCTTTGATGTCATTGAGGGTAATTCCTGTATGCCATCACGACTGTCACCCCTGACATTTTAGTGCATCAGTTCACCGCATTTCACTAGAAACGGCCTCCTTAGCTTACATTGAACATCCACTCCCGAGGCCATTTTGAGAGGCATTTACCTTTGCCCCGCCTACATAATCCTCACCAAAATTTGAAATCAACAGATTTTTGACCATTGCTGCAGTTGTATACTCAAGTTGGGTATTGGTGTGGGAATGTGGCTAAACAGTGGGAACACTGCTTGGTGGGGTGTGTCCCACAATTGGGGTTTGCCTGGTAATTTATAAGACTTTGGGGTCCATTGTACGCTGCCATAGAGTATACCAGGAAGCAGAGTTCTTGGCTATCGCTACCGTGTCAGAGGACCCTCAGCCCTTTGGAGATTGCCTTCTGCCTAGTGGTGTGTGAAGGGATCTGCTGCGGAGAACTTTATCAATTCTGCTCACACTGGATTTGATAACACACTGCACTGTCCATTACATTGTTCCTCTGTATGTCCTAATCCTGCAAAATATTGTACTCATGACCATGAATGTAATTTATGTGGACTGCATCTGTGTTAATCTGCTCTTTAAAGTGTAGTTTGAATGTTGCTTGATATAGGATTTGTTCTTTCAGACAGAGGCTTGAAATAAATGTAGTCGCATATTGCAATTTCATTAATTGATTTGTGAATTATTTGCTTGGCAGCATTTTTTTCCCAGGTTCTCTATGTAAGGTCAAGTTTCCTTACAATCTTATATCGACCAAACTTGTTTGTCTCATAATGTGTGTTGCAGGTCCCAAGGCAAAACCTACCTTGAGGAGGTACCTTCATAATTTATTACAGTTATATGTAAATGGACACTTTTTACATCGTTCTTGATCATGGCAATTTAGCCCTTTCCAATTGCTGACAGTTTGGTAAACATGGAACTTTGGGCATGTGGGAAACAAATAATTTGCCCAGCATCATACAGTTTGGTAAAATGCAGAAGTTGGGGTTCGCATTTTGACTTCGCAGTGGAATCACTTTATCAGATCCCTTCCTCAACTGACCATTATATAACACCAGGTGTCAAATGGTTTGTCAAGGTTAAAGGGCTTGGCTCTGACTTAAAGTAGAATCTGATTCCAGGATGAGCTTCATCTTGTAATTTTGTTTTGAGTCGATTGAGAGTAAGGTCCATGATTCAAAGGGTTCTACCAGAAATATCTTATTTATTTTCCTACTTACATGGGCATGCATTGTTCCCAGCTTGCTAGCCATCCCTCCTGTGCGTCAATTTTCTTCTTAAAATTAATGCCCAGCTTTATTATATCACTTGCTCGCAAAGTGGTATGGTGTAAAATACGGCACTCCGAATAGCATCTGACATAAATATTGTGTTGTAAAGGTTGTTTACGAAAATATCTTCCCTTCAAAGTTAACACTGGACAATCTACACCCAGAGAGGCAATATTTTCGTAAGCGAGATTTAGGAGACACTATTTATGTGATATAACATTTGTGGTCACAATACGTTCTCCAGTTATTGCCACGCGTTATAACTAATGCCGACCACTCCCAACTCGCAATCATTCGCTGTTACCAACCAAAGAACATACCACTCCCCTTTGGATTGGTATTTCCCGGGGCCTTGTTACCACTTTAAAATACCAGGGCACTCATAATGCGGTCCAGGCTGTGATTGACTCTGCTGCCCACTTGCTCCATTAACGGTTACTGAATCACCCAAGAGACTTTTCTGGAAGATCCAAAGATGTTCCCTTGCATCTGCGATCCCTCCAGCTCTCCTGCTGATTGCTCGCAGTCCTTTCGGTTTCCATTTGCTCTTACCTTAATATCTTTCATCAGCTGTGCCCCACAATTACATTATTTGGGGGAAGACTGCAGGCTTTTATTTAGGTCACACTTGTTTTTTGTAGGGATGAGTGCAAGTTCACAATGTTGTAGAGTTTTGAAAACAAAAACACATTCTAGTGCAGTTTATATTGGACATTCTGGAAAAAACACACTGCTGTTTTTCATAAATCACACAAGAATTCCTCCTCCACATTATCTTACAGAGCTCTGGTACTCCCGATCAGCTACTGGAAGCTGCCTTCAGATGATGACTGATGAGGTCTGCCAAGTTCCACTTCCAGGGCTTCTTCTTCAGAAAGGTTAATTAAAGTGAGTCAGAGTGCTGCCTTCTAAAAGCAGCATTTCCTGTCTGATTGGGTCACCACCGACTTTCTCTAGCAGAACACGGCCCCCTTACTCCACCCCCCCCAGATCTGTATGATCTGATGCACAACTGTGGTGTGAGGTGGTGCATGCACGTTATATCTTTGTAACCTAAAAGCGTTAGTACTGGTGCCTCAGTTGTTGGCCTGCAGCACCTGAACAACCAGAGCGATAACACTGCTTGGTAAAAAGCTAGCCTTTCACAGCAGTGCAACTGCAGAGTTAGCTCTGCTGTAAACAGAGCTGTCCTATGTTGGTTGTTCAAATAAAGAGATGCTGCTGTGCCTGGGTACACACCTGTGACGTGGATAATATGAAGTGCAACTGGACTGTTTTAGGTGTATGGATGTAAGATTTCTGTAACCTGAAGATTAGATCTGCAAGCATGTCTGTGCCATCGCTCTAGCCTGAGGGATATAACTTAGCTGCCTGAAGCAGTTGACTGCATTATTTGGCTAATCTCAGAGACAGGCTCATGATGTACCTGTAGAATCTGAGACAGCGTTGCTGTATGATGTACAAGCCAGTGACATCAGTGTCACACAGTGTTCTACCTAAGCTCCTCTAAAATCTGAGGGACATGGATTGTTCTGCAGAGCGGGGTGTATGCCTCTATCCTCGCTGGTCTTAACCTATTGACTTTTGTGGACATGTTCTGAACCACTTTTTGAAGCAGGGGCCCCAGCCTAAGCCGCTCCTATGACGTGGACCTCAAAAATATGTATAAAACTACTGAAAAAAATATAAATCAAACAAACACACAAATTATGAAATATTTCCTTTAATTCACAGACAAAAAATATTCAACAATCTAAAGTTTGATTTTAATGGAAAGGTTGGTGCTTTTCACAATTAAGTAGCATAGTAACTTGTAATTTTTGCTCTTAATGCATGCTTTTGTCCAGTCCATGCCAGTGCTGAAATTTAGGTGGTCAGTCGTCAACAGTAGATTCCGTTTGCTGTTCCTGTGCTATTCCCAAAAATCAAGCTAAGGATATCAACGTAAATTTCAGCCTTCAATTTAAAATACTTTCACATTTACAGAGTGTTCTAAAAATGTTACGTTTTACATTTTGCTTCCTTATGTGTCAAAAATGTATTAACTGTTAATATTGTTAAATTTTTCTAAACAGCTGTGTAGCCCTGAGTAGGTGTTGAGGACATGTAAGGGTCCACCTAAGTATTTATACAGTGTACAACAAAAGACATTGCATGGTCGTTTGGAGGCATATGACAGCTATTTATTGCTGCCCAACTCAATGACACACATTTTATGAACCTTGGTTAGATGAAAGGCTGAGTGGATCCACTTGAACTCGGGTCGGTGATAGCGACGTCAACCACAGATCTCGGCAGTAGATGCATTAGTTAATTCTTCTAGCGATCAGACCCCGTTACATACCTGTTAACTCATGCGTTTTGTGGGAGTAAACCTCAGTTTTATGTCGAGCATAGGTACGCCAACAGGTTATCTATTTGGGCTTTTAACCACGCTCACCTCACACCCATCACTATTGCTTGTTTATGAGCTTGCCCTTCAAAAATACTTTTTTAACATTGCTAAGTGGTATATACATTTATCCCTATTTGGGGCGGTTTGGTTACCGCCTTAGACATGGACACATCGACCTTATTACATGGCTAATTGCACTTTTGCAGATACGTTTGACTGTGAGTGATTTTTTTTTTTGTTTTGTGTCTCTCCTTCAGGTTCATGCTCATGGCAGCCCTAACGTTTTGAATCGGCTTGCTTATGTCAACTGTTTTACTTTTCATTTTCGATTTATGTGGCAATAAAAGTACGGTTAGGAGTTTACAACTCTAATAGCTCTAACTTGAGCAAATGCGAGACCCATTACATTGCCAATGCTTGCTTTACTTTAATTCACCCATATGGCAAACAAAATGCATCCAAAGACTTTAATTAAGTCACCCAGGCTCCAAACCTATATCACACACTAAAAATGTGTCTATTCCCCAGTGAACTTAAATGGATTCACCTTCTTAAATGCATGCCTTTACTTGCATTCTTGAGGCAAGAGGTTGACAAGTATGCTATTACCCCAGTGTCCATTTGAGAGTTTCATTGCTATACAAAGAACAGATAGATCAAAACTATGGCCTGCCCCATGGCATTATTAATTATGTCTTCCCGAGGCAGTAGGAAGATTAGTGCTTCCTTGGCCTGAGTATGCCGCTGCCACCTGCTCTTATTCCCCAGGTACATTAAATGCTCGGTGCGTCCAAGATGGCGCCACGGCAGTACTGGCCGCGCGCCCCTTCCTCGGCTTGGAGCGGTACTCTTGGTGCAGGCCTCGTCCAACCGCCTGCTCTATGACGCTCGCGCCAAGAACGGTTTCCGGCGCCGTCACGAGCCTTGAGAAGGAATGAGTCACAGGTGGACCGGAAGCTCCTTACTGAGGGAACAGCGGCCGTTGTTTGACGACGCAAGAGATGTGTGTTGCGGGGCGGGTGGGTCATCGGTGACTAACAGAACCTGCGTAATGCGAACAATGACCCCTCCTGCCATGTGTGAAGGAAAAATAAACCCTTCCCTAGCAGAGTGACTTCTGAAAATAATCCACCAGCATGACCGTCATTGGAAATGATTTCTATGAATTAATCAAGTGGTTGGGACTACCACATAATAATCTACTATGGGAGACGTTACTGATAATTTCCCATCGCCTGAAATGCATTCAATCTAAATTTAAAGATGCAACCTACATTTAAAGATGCAGTTTATAGCCATGGGCACTTGAATTACGTGGAGGACCGAGGTGTATGGCACGGTTCGCCAGGGCTTTAACTGGGATAAAAAAGTGGGGGTCCTTGAAAGGGTTGCGGACTATAAAATAAAGGACGTGGCTTAAACACGTAAATAATAATTCCTATTTAGGGCCACCCTACCTATACATGTGCATTAAGTCACAGCTGCTATAATAAGTATGTGCGGTTTACAAAGAGGCCAAAGATTGAATGACCGGGTATTCTGAACACCTTTTTACCCCCTGACAGGCACAGAAAGAAACTTTCAGCCTCACCTCAATAGTCTCTCATTGTGAACACTTGGATGCGACTCAAATCAAAGTACGCATTATTCAAGGGTAATATGCTGCCTTTTAAAAAAAGACCACGACACAGGGATTTTCAAACAGTGATCCTAGGGGGGGCACCAGGCTCCGGCCAAAAGAAGCATTTCACAGATAATAGTGTTTTGTTTTAAGCAGAAACATGTTATTTCATTTTTAAAATGGCAACAGTACTTAACTGCAATGTTTAAATACATATGGACATATTTAAACACTGCCATCTCTATAAAATATTCGTGAAAAATTCTGAAGGGGGCCAATGATTTTTATTTTTCAACTGGGGAGGCGCGGCATTAAAAAGTTTGGAGACCACTGCACAACATCCTGGAAAAAGAAAACACTCTTAGGGAATGCAAGGTTAAGTAAAGCATAGGAAATATAAACAGGAACTTCATGGCTTACCTTACCGTTTTTAACACTAATTTTTCAGAAATCAGTCAGCATGTTTGTCTGCAAAGTTAAGGTCATATACACAGGCCTAAAATAGACTCGTTTCAATGTCCGTTTTTAATTACAACGGGGTCTGTGACCAGGAGGATCTAGCCCACCTAAAGTGCTGCTGCCGGCTACAATATGGAGCATGAAATGCAAATTTTGTGGCGAGGGAAGGAACATTTTGCTACATAGCATGTGATTTAATGCAAATAATGCATACATTATTCCGCACTGTAGTCTACCTAGATTTACATTTCAACATCAAGATGCAAACGTGTCTCCAGGGCGATTAAAATGCGTTGAATTCCTAAGAAAGAAAATTATATGAGTTTGTCAGATGACTTAAAATGGTATGCACTAGCAATTAATAATTTTATCACGCATGAAATCACAGGAACACTGTTTTAGTAACTGTCCTTTCCACCCTTCAGAGTAAAATGGATTGTGTGAAATGTACAATGTGCAGTCAGAAGAAAAACAAGCCTACATGTATTAATTTTTATATTAAAAGATTTGCCTTATTCTTTTAACGCATCCCAGTTATATTTTAACACTTGTCCTCGCTTTCGCGTTTACCCACTTTTCACAGTATAGTGCCTCCGATACACACCTTTTACTGAGAAAGCAGTGCTGGACAGTATATGATATCTTACTTTTATTCTGTCTGTACCTCCATTAAAAATACTTTAAGATTCAACGTATACTACCTTAAAAAATATGAGATTCTTCTGAAGGCCGTGATCTTTCTTAAAATGGCTTCTGCATTTAGAATAGTGTCTTATGTTAACACAGATGTATGTAATATATAAAACAAAACATTGTCAGGACACAGAAGCTTCACCTTGTTCACCCATCTTTGATTCACACGTAATTAGCGCCGGGAACGTTGGAGCTACACAGCCAATCAGAATGCCTCGTTTGTGTATTATATCTGCAGCTTTAGGTCGGTGCAAGGACCACTCTAATCGTTACATACACCCTGGACTTTGCCATACCCCATTTTGTCACCTGCCCCAGGGAGCATGCACATCCAGCATGTTGTGAGCTGAGGACATGGTCCTGGAATTATGTGAATATGCAGCTGCAGTGTTTTCTGCATGATTATGGATTTGCCACTTAATCCGTCACCTACAAGATAATCTGCAGATTTTTTACCCAAAAATAGTTTCTAGCTCGAACAGATCAAAAGTTACTAAAACACAACTATATGTGTTGCAGCACAGTGAAAGACTGGTCACCTTTCTGTTGATTATTGCTGTATTTCGGTATTAGACGGGTACTTAATGAGGTGAAAGCTTTGCCCAGACAGTGTTAATATTTGTAAAATGGCAACATAATAAACTAAAACTATCACAAAATGTGCCCCATTACGCTGCATAGGTTGCCCTTTCTTGCCACATCATCAAATCTGCATAATTTCAACCTCCACAGCATCATAATTCCATTGGCCCATACTGAGGGAAAACATTTCCTGGTTCCAACTGCACAGCTCAGCTATCTCCTTCCAAGTGTTCAGGTGACAGAAACCATTCTACCATCATGCTGGCTCCACCCCTAGGTTGGCGGAGATTAAAGCATGGCCAAATACAGCTAAGCAGTAGAAAAAATTAAACTCGCATAGAAGTTTGTTTATGTTTTTTTCTATGGTTGTCTGTTTGTTTGCCCCCCCCCCCCCTTAGCACAGTTAGGGCAATTAGCAGCTGACATGTGACCAGCTACTCTACATAGAATCTCCCATGGTGCTGCATCCAGTAAATATCTTTTTCTATTAACTTGTGATCCATTTGGTTAGACACATTAGTTTCAAATCTGCAAATGATGCATCTGATGGGGGATTGTGTGAAATAAGACAAATTCATTTTTATATCAAAAAGCTACAGAAGTGGAATTGAGTTTTCCCAATGGCCCTGCTTATACTCCATCATGGTGCGGGCGATGACAAACATGGGTAATTTCACCAAGAGGGGAAAACCCCAGCACAATTAGCCTTACACCTAGCAATGAAAATCCCAACAAAGCCTTTCATCTTTCTGATGATTTTAAATTGTGCACTGCATTAGATAATAAATCCCCAGCTTCCCTTACAGCATTTAGAAATAGTACATGCGCTCTAAAAATATTTTAATGATAATTGTTAAGCACTACATAGCAATACACAAGCTATTATAATTAAATTATTAATATTAATATTATTACACCTCCTAGGATGTCTGACTGCTCGCCCACATTTATCAAAAAGACCAAGTGTGAGACATGACAACCTACACCTTTCGTAGGTGTCCTGAAGTACAATAGGTAACACCAAATTGTGTCTGTGATACTGCAGAAATTCTGACAATCGCTGGATCTAGGTTTAGGGTAATCTGTTTATATTGTTTAGGGATTATATTTTTCCCTGTGGAGAACTCCTTTCCCCTTATTCCCATGAAACATAGTTGTGTTCCATGCACCCAGGGCGTAACAAACACCCCTGCAGTCTCTACAGAATAGAGGGGCTCCCAACCCATCAGGGAGGCCCCAAACTCTCAAGAGGCCCTATTCAGCCCAGGTCAATGATTATCTTAGAGATAAGGGAGACTGAGGGGCCCCTAATCACATTCTGCAGGGGGGGGGGGGCATCATTTTGCTTTATGCTACTGCATGCACCATCCTACCATGAAAGGACACTTGCGCTAAATTTTATTGGAAAACATTTCTATGTCTCTTGAAGATTTGAAGATGTAGGAAAAATAGTTGTGAACCCAAAGTCCCTCATTATGAATTGCCTTGGGGGAAAAAAACGATTTTAAACCTAATCAGAGCTACAGATAAAGTGAGTATTGAGTAAAGCTCATTCTGGGGATGGAGAAAATTGAGGCCATTACAAGCGGGATCCTGAATGTCCACTTAGGAAGGAGGAATAACAGGGATCTGGCAATTCTAGGCACAAGTTCCCTGGATCCAGAGAAACACTCTGCATCTCATAACTCAGGTGGGTTGGTAACCATCAATTACTCTAGATTAACAACGCTAAAGTCACATAAATCATACGAAGAACCAAATGATACAAGTACAAGAATAACATAAGCTGACCAAAACGTCTAAAAAACCTTAATCTAACTAAAGCGCTGAACATCAGACACTCAAGAATAACAATGCCAAACAACAATAAAAGAATATGGAACATAGAAACTGATTACATTTAGTTAGCACAGATAAATTAATAACAATTCAATTTCATTTGAACAAATTTTTAATGTGACATCCTTAACTATTACACTAATTAGTAGTGCATGTTGGGACATACATACTTACATACAAAAAGAGAAGAAGACAAAAATTAATTTTGAAAAAAATATACCTAGGGCACTTACTAAAAGTGCAGTTGGATTTCTAGAATAGAGAAAACATAAAAACCTGCAAAAAGACACACACACATTAAGTTAGACCTCTCAGTAATGGTCAGCAAGCAGCGAAGTCTTCATCGGTAGAGCATCTTCGGTCTTCACTCGGCCAGTACACGAACAAGGGACACAGTTCAGTAATGTTTGGCCTTATTATATCTGAACCGTCAATGGCCGAAAACTAAGGACATAATGCATCTTCTCACCCAGGAACAGCTTCACAACTACAAATCCTGGACAATCCTCTAACAACTCTGGAAAAATCATCATCTGCTTACATCATCTAAACATTGCTATATTAAAACCCTAGAAAGCAACTAGCCAGAATACCATTAGACAGTCTATGGGGTGGTTTGGGTCACATCCAATAAGCTTTACTTCACGTTTCAGAAGTATCTTTTCTTCATTTTCTGCATTCATGATTGGACCATCTTCTTTCGCCATCAGTCACCAGTTTCTGCAGTAGAATACTATTGTTGCTGGTTATACATGAGCACTGAAGACTATTGTTCTTGGGCACACATTATCTCATACCAGGAAGAGTAAACGTTACAAACAAAAGAACATAACTTTTCCACAATATGCGAGTCACACAAGATGTTAACTATCTGCCTAATACAATTTTTATCCGTTTTTGAAAGGTCAGCAAACAAATGAACAATGAACAGTAAGCTTCTAGAAACTGCTGAGCTAGGCACATTACAAAGGCCTTTAAACGTAGGATTAACTTTAGGCATGTAGGCCCAATTTTATTAAACCATTTTCATTCACGTTTAAACCTAATAATCATTATTTGTAATCACATTAGTGTTCATATTAATTCATATTAATAAATTACAAGACATTTATACATTAAACGTTAATATTTTCTATTTCCGTGTATTGCTTATGGTGTCCACCACTTTTGCCATTTTATATGATACACGTTTTGACACACATTTTACCTTATTAATTAGTACTTTAATACTTCAAAATTGTATTAATTCACTTGCTTTTTAGCACACTCACCAATGAATTGAGTCTGCACATGCCATCTAACAGCGCTCGCTCAGGATCTGAGGATTTCAGTTTGCTCAGCTTGTTAAGAGTGAGGACTAAACTTATTATTCAGGCTAAACATCTACTTTTTTTCTGAGGGGAGCACTATTCTGGGCACAAAAATGCCATTCTGTAAACAATTCCGCAATATGTCTCAAAAGCATTTCATCCAGTGGTTGCAGGTGGGAGACCAGCACTAATTTTGGAGACAAACACTTATTATTCCTTATTAGAATTTGACACAAAGCGAGAGAGAGAAAAAAAAAAACAGAAGTAGGCCAGAAAAAGGAACTGAAAGACAGAACATCAGTGAAAAAGAAAGAAAGCAGGGATGGAAATAACCTAGAGGAGGAAGATAACAGGACAGAAAGTGTCTGGTGGTGGATTAAAGAGGCACAAGGTGAAATCAAAACTACGGAGCCTAGACATGCAGCACCCTAGCATTTGAAACTTTGGGCCCTGGCACTTATTCTTCTACAAGCTAAGCATTGCCAGAGACGTCGTCAAACAATGGGACATTCTAGAATGCCTGCTTTTGATGGGAGAGACGCAAACCTGGATAAAAAGAATTATAATTCGTTTTTATTGCATCTGGCCCTTTAAAAAGCAGCGCTTCTTTTACAAGGTCGGGGTGCCTTGCTCGACCTGCTTCAAAGTTCCAGGAAGATCATTGCACTGATGTTATTTACGGCTCTGGACATATCGATCGCCCGGTGCAGGGTGTATACCAGGCATGTCTCATGAATTAAGCATCAGTGCAAGCCTCCCGGACGAAGACTCAGGTTGCTTTATTTCCAACTATTCACCTGACAATCACTGGCAGCACATTTTCTGTATCAATTTCATTTCCTAATTGTATATTGATTACCCATCATCAATTGAAAATACCAACTAACACACACACACACACAATGAAATAAGACCTATTTCTATTAATTACCTTGTGCGGGTCAATAAGTTGGCCCTTGAATTTAGTGCTCCCTTCTGACAAATGCTGTGGTCCACGAGACTTGGGTCCGAATCCTGGCAAGTCAAAGTCTTACATCCTCCCAGGATTTCGTAAACTAAGTCAAATAAATGGCCTTGTATGTGAGACACAGTTTTTAGGAAGGTCAGCAGTGTTGAAGGAACATAAGAAACAAGTAAATATGTTTTTTTGCTGTTAACTTTATGCACGTGATTGATGTGAAGGACAGAATTCCTAGTCATGTTGGAAAAGAGGCTGGAATAATGATAATTGTATGCCAATTGATATTAAATAAATTAAAGTAAAAACAGACACACAGCTACTGAGGGAAATATTGGTCATCAAAACTAGAGCATTCCTGGCCTTCCATTTCATGCCCAATACAACTCCATCTCTGCTGACTGGACACATGGATTAGTACAATTACGTCATGTGTGAAGTTACAAGTGTTGCACTATAATGCACAAGGGTCTATTTTGTATCTCATCAATACACTGAATCATCATCACGCATACAATTATTTATCTCATAGATGCACTGTATACAGAAAGTACTGGTGTTTAGTTTTGGTCTCTCAGGGGAGCAGGCTATTTCATCTGGTTTATTCAGGACTCAGAATGCAAGCCATGTCTATTGGCTTTATTCATTTCCAAAATGTTGCCACTTTGTAAAGCTTTCAAATTTCTATGCATTGTCAAATTTACAAGAAAAAATGAATTTTTGGGACAATATATGTAATGAAAATGTAATACGTTTGCCATCGCGATTAGAAAAATTCTATGTGAATGTAGCTTTGGAAAGAAGAAGCCTTCGTACATTTTCCATCTTGGTTAGGGTTGACAAGAGTGAAAATCACTGTGCAATGTGGTGAAAACTATCTGTCAATGCGAAGCAACATCGTGCATTGACAAAGTTAAACAGGGACGTTCTGGGACGATTAGGAGAGATAACAACTGAGGACTTTGCACCCCTTCCCTGCAGAAGCAAAAATACCTTTCAAACCCTTAAGTAAGCAATACCTCAACGCTTACTAAAGATGTCTCTGCTTCCTTGAATTTCGCAGAGATTTTTAAAACAATCATACGAGAAGCCCATAAATCTGTATTTATTATGTTAACACATGTCGCATTTACACATTTGAGCAAGACACTCGACTGGGAGCTTGAAGGAGCGTACAAAGTGGCTATAGTTGTAAAATGTTCCTCATGCAGTTCTATGCAAGCAGCGACTGTCGGTGGAAGGAGACTCCGGAACAGCCAACAACTTTGAGTGAGCCTGTAAGTTTTTTCAAGGCATAAGATCATTTTAGTAAAATATCCTGTGATGTATTAATTAACACAGTCATAGAGCTACCCAAAGTATGGACATTATGAAATCTCTGATCTGTCTGCATTGTATGTGTATTGGTCAGCATACTATGCAGATAGCCACTTGTAGGCCGAAGGAAAGCACTGGTGCTTCCACACCAACAAGTATCCTAGTCTTTGCATTTCAGCAATACAGGAAGGCTACACCCCCTTTGTTGTGCTATACATTTGTCTCAAATTAGGGAGCATCCCTTCTGACCCTCACAGGATGCTACATCTTACTTTGATGTGGTCTGGTTTTGCCATCATACAATTTGCTATTTTCACACTAGACCTGTGGTTCCAAATCTTTTGACTTCTGTGGGCCCCCTACTTTATCATTACTGGGACACGGGGAACCCTCAATGATCATTATTGGAAACCGGGGACCCCTCAATACAGAGTACAGAGGAAGAAATGCTAAAGGGCAACTTAGGAGAGAAGTGAGGACGACCTGCCTTGCAACCTGTGGTGGAATTTAAGGGGGAAAGAAGAAGTATAACAGAGGCTCTCAGTTTTCCAGTTTTTCTTATTTTTACTGATAAATAAAGCTTGAAAAATACAGAAATTTGGGCTTCTTGTGAGTGACTCTCTGTGGTGCCTTGCATGAAATCCAGGCCAACAATTGTGAAGATAGACAACAGGAGAAGTTGTATGTGTAGCATAATGTAGGGTTTTGTAAAATTTGAGTTCTTAATTTTCTAAAATATGAAAGGCTTCAAAGTATGAGTTTATGTTTATCAGTTAAATAAATGTGGAAATATACCATTTTAAGACTTTATTTATTCTAAAAATACAAAATAAATATGTATAAATACCAATGAGATGGCCAAAAAATAAATATAGATGAATATGGACAGAAATGATACAAATAAAAAAAAATAAAAAAACAGGAGCCCTATGCATAAACAACAGATTGCACAGAGATAAAGGCAGACAGGCATAACTGGTACACAGATGCAAGTAGGAGCACAGAGTGTATAGGGAGTATACAATTAACCATGAAAAAACAGCAATACAGAAACTATGGAACTGTGGTGTTGCTTCTTTGAACTGTACTGCATTGAATGCTTGAGAAGCCTCATTAGACCTAGATGCACTGTTTCAATATTTTACATACGTCATCAATTATGTATTTTTTACAAAACGTAAACACGTTTATTTCTGAGCTTCACATTGGTGGAAATTAATAATTTACAGGAGTGACATAATGCCAGTGAGATAAATGCCTGAAACCACTACTGTTTAAGCAACAATAGTTACATGTCATATACAGTCTATATGAGTGAGTAATATTGCCTCTGAAATCTAATTTATTTTACAATTTTGAGAATGCGTTTCATTGTGGGAGGCGTGGGCCTGCAGATACAGATCCTTTTAAAGTATTTCTTTGAACATAAAAATTTTATTTTGAGCTAAAGGTTAAAGGACACAGTGCATACCCTGATAAGGAAATGCTAGGCTTTCTGCAGAGCTTAAACATATGTTTTTGCAGTCACCTCTCCAGACAGTGGAACTGTATTGCCTGAATTCCTACAGCTTGAAAAACGGAGACAAATCTCTCCTTAGAAATTCAATGAGGGCCTTGTTAGGAAGGTGCTGTTGATTACATGCTTTCCTTAATACTGAAGGTTTGGAAGATGCTAAGTGTGAGAAGTGGATCTGCAGTTTATGTTGCTCAGGTGAAGAAGTCTCTAGTACCGGCCTTTCCTTTTGTGTGTTTGATTACTGCTGCAGGAAGGCTGAATGACAGCTAGATGGAATATTGCACTCTTCATTGGGCCTATGTTTTTGGTGGCCCAGACTGGAGACAGCCCCAGTTCCACATACCTTGAGAAACTTTACTTTATACACAAATTCACTAAAAGAGTCCCTGTTCTCCTTCATATGATCTTGTGGGAGAAAGTGGAGTAGCATCTGTCATGCAAACATTTAAAAGACAACATTCCTGGTATTGCATTTTCCTTCCACCGTATTTTATGGGAAAATCAACACATATGTATTTTAATTTTAGTTACCCATTGTTGGTGGTGGTGTGTACATGCTCGAATTCTTATATTCCAAAGCAATATTGCAACACATACAAATAATGTTGCTCCTTTCTACAGTTTTGCATGTTAGCTCAAAAAGCCTCCACAATTTTCCTAAAAATGTTGCACGAAAATTGGCCTTGACTTAAAACTTCTGATTGTCAACTTCCCTTTTTCTTTAGGATTACTCTCTCCTTCCTTTCTACCCTGTGCCTCCTCCAACTGATCACACCCTAAACTAAGTCACATGCATGTTTGCCTTAATCCCTATTACTGTACCCCAGCAAATTGCCCACACCTCTTTTCAAAGATCACAACCTCTCCTTTAATCGTCATACCTCTGCAACCTAATAATACCTAATCTCCTGTAGGTCATCTATTCATACTACCAACAAAAGCATGAATGGACATACCCCTCTCGCAATAAAGATCACACCTATCTCGTATTAATTTAATCTACCACATAGAATCTGCAGTAAAAACATGGCATGGTTTCCTGAAGACAGCTAAACTAATCCCATTAACAAACAATACCAAAAAACACATGAAACCTGGGTCCTGCCTGGTGTAAAGTACTGCAGTGCCTTGGTATATTAATGCATTTACAATGCAATATATAAACAACCTACACTGATACTAACACCATCACACTCAGTGGTCCGGCTGTTGACTGTAGCTCATACAGCATGTATAATAATTCTCTTTTTTTACTGCTAGACACTCTTACACTTACAAAAGCCGAAACTGGTAAAGGCCATGCCTATCACCCAGTACTACAACAGACCACAACAATAAACCAACCATCACCAACTGAACAGGTGTGGAATAACTGAGGAGATCGTTCCATATGCCGCAGACCGACAGAGGGCTAATTTAGCCCACCATTGCAGGTCTCACCTAGGTGAATACTATAACTGCTTCTTGATATCTCACAATGACAATCAAATATGGGATGACATTAACAAAGTCCATCACAGCAGATCTCGCCACCACTTCTCTCTTTAACCTATGCCTGCTCAGGACCATAAACTTTATATAAAGTACATCACAGAGGACAACCCAGTGCAGTAACCAGCTTAGTTGAATAGGAACACAGAAATGCCACAAAGGGACCTGCAGAGCTGCTCAAACTTGCCAACACACTGAAAACCATAAACTGTGTGGCTCTTTCTCACACTTCTTAATTCATCACACTGCTAAGCGCTGCATCCCATACCAAGATATCTGCCCCTCGTTGTCATCAAGCATGGCATGGAAAAAATTCAAAGTTTCAGCACACCACACAGGTGTAGTTAGCGCTATATAAATGTTGCAATACAATACTTATGGACTGGTGGAGCTTTTCTCCTTCATACAATTAGAAAGGTTTTTTAAACACTTGTTTTATTTAAAATACTATCACTGCACATAAGTTGTTTTATATTTCTTCTTCACAAGTGACCGGAGTACAGGAGAATAAGGGCAACATCATTTATGACCTGATCAGGTGCTACCATATGTTTGTTTCCTGGCCAAAGCAGAGAGATAATGGAGTAATTCACCCCCCCCCCAATAGGTGACATCATGTCATATAGCCAGTTAAAATGCAGCGCCTCCCATTCTCCCAGAATCCAAGATGCCCGCGTCTAGTAGGCTCCACCCACCCAAATAGATTTTGGAAGCAAATGCTTCTTTCCGGTGCTAGACACAATGAACATACAATGGCGCCACCTGTGTCCTGGTGAGAGGTACTGTCTTAGTATTAGGCTGTCTTAGTACCGCCAGGTCAGTACTTTTAAGTCCATGCCAGCAAACATATTTAGAAAAGCAGCACAATCTGGTATTTTCCCTTTTGAAACAAAACCTAAAACAGCAAACACAAAGGGAAATCTGTTAAAAAGGATTTGCGTGCTGTCTAAATCCTCCCAGAATTAACATTAGAGCAAACAGACAGATACATCCCACCTTATAAGAGAAGCCTAACAATCTTCCACTGACTATCTTTCATCTACCAGCTTTTGGCTGTTCCAGAATAGCAAAATGTAAATAAATGGCCGGCATTTTTTCTAAGAAATATGATAATCCTAATTGCGGTTCCCAATTCAATACACAAAATAAATATGTGAAAGGCATCTCATGCAAATTCAATAGAAGGTGGAGGTTAGGGAGAAAGAGAGAAAGCAAAGAGAGAGGTAAGAGACAGAGCGAGGGGAGAGACAGAGAGGTAGGAGAGAGCGAGGGATAAAGGGCCAGCCAGGACACATCTCTACTGTGCACACTGCACATCTCCACTGTCAAGATTTCAGTTTTTCTCTTTCCCTATAATTGGGAAATCTGAATTTCAAATTGAAAATGGAAATGAATGTGCATCTTGAAGAGGGCTCCCGGTTTTATTCAATGTTCTCTTTTGACATTTCTGTTTTTATTAATACATATTTATTTTTTGTTCATTTTATCTACGTTTATCCATATTTATTTTGTGATTTGTGAAATAACGATTCCGAAACTAGTACATTTCCACAGTTATTCAACCATTATATGTTAATTCAAACGGGCTGCCTGACTGGTTCTAGCTCTGCAAATAGCCATATATAATGCAACACTATTGTCACATGAAACCATTGCCATTTAAGTGAAAAATATGCACAACTCCAGCTATTTTAGGTTAACCTTCACACAAAGCCCTTCATGTTCATCTGCAAAGATAATGTTCTTGCAATCATGCCTGAAAGATTTCAGAATCACTGAAAACCAACCTAGTTACTGAAATTTTAAATAAAGATTTTAAAATAAAGACAGAAGTATTTTGCCATTAGAAATGTGTAACAATCAGTAGAAATTAAGAATTGGAAACTTTGATCATAAACCACTAACAACACGGAAGCTTAATCAGCATTCAACTTTTCCAAAAGTGTATCCTGACCTTTGGATGCTCTCCAGTAAATATTCTTCCAACCACTTTTCCTACACACTGAGACATTTTGGGGGAATTGCGTTCACCTTCCCACTCTGGAAAAAGATTTACTCCTGCTCTTGCCAGTAGTAAATCAAACCTATGACCATTTCAGGATAGGGAGGGGTCAGAGAGTATTTGGATAATATCCACAGTTCTCCATATTGTAGGTCGTTCCAGACTTACCAGGAAAGTCCCATCTTGAATATCCACTTCCTACCCTTTGAGGGGATTTAATATCATATACTATTTCAGCATTTCTACCCTGATCCCTTCTTCTAGTGATTGGAATCTAGGCTTCATATTTGACAATGACCTTTCATTTTCTTTTCAAATCAGTCAGGTCTCTGCTGCCTGTTTCTCAATTCTAAGCATGCTCAGTGATTACTTCTTGCCTTAGCCGTGGTAATGCCCTGTACCTTGGTATCCCATAATTAGCTCTAGACTGTGGCATCCCTTCTCATTCTGATCTTCCTTTGTGCTCTTTGGTCAGCCCCCATCCCCAAGCTCTGCACGGGCTCCTTACCCAGAAGCAATCTATTTTCATAACCTTTTTTTTTTAATCAATCACTGCCCCTTTTCTGATACTGGACCTGTATCCCTCCGGTGCAAATTCAATGCATACATCCAACTCGCCCTCTTCTCATCTGCCAATCCCTTCTTTGTCCCTCACATTTCTTGCACTAAGGTGGTCTCCTTTTCCCCTGCTAAGCTCCTGAACTCTCCTTCAGTCTGTAGCTGACAATCTTCTTGCCATCTCCAGTTCAGAAGGAAATTCAAACCTTGGCTTTTTCAGAGTAGGTGGTGTAGTAAAGGCAATACACTGTTAAGCTTTGAAGTTGATTTACTGCCAAAGAAATACCCTGGCACAATAGAATGGAGCAGGAACAGCTGCTGCTACACCGACCAAATCTCCAGATCTGCCTTTGTAATACTCAATTTTACATCACAACATTCTAATACAGGAATGTAGGGTAGGCACCGGATCCCAACCTCCACATATATATATTTCAACAAGTATGATTAAAAGAGCAGGGTCACAAAGGGTGATTGATTCCTTCTAGATTGCATCCATTTTAGTGCCAGGATTCCCTTTGGAGTATTTGCTGCATTCTTCAAACCTAACTAACACAATTTTTCATACTGTTGTTCTCATTAACCTCCAGAAATTGAAGTCATAGTTTGAGAGTTAAACGTAGGAAAATGGATATTCCAGGAGAGGTACAAAGGTGTGGCTATTGTGAATGTTGGGAAAACCTAGAAAGTCTTAACTGTTCATCAACAATCCCAATGTTCAGTCCCACTATGAACACTCACATTTATTGCCATAAATGCTGTTCTAAGTTTTCAAACTAGGCTGAAAACACACAAATAACCAAATATTTTCTATAGATTTGGAGAAAGGTATTTCTCTAGTAGGACAAAAAGGAAAATAAACACAAAGCACAGCTGTGTCATCTTCATCACCCTATGGAGCCTGAAATGTGTAGTCCCAAAAGCTTGTACCATACTTGCCAGGTGGAATAAGGTTATGGGTTTCCCCAGTATGAACTCCACCAACACCTAATCAGGTCTTGGATCAACGTGCCATCAAGCATGCTCCGATATGTATCTACAAAAAGAGAAGACAGTTTAAAAAGTGTGGGCAACTTCTGACATGTTTTAAAAAGGAATACAAGACTGCAAAGATCTACAAATTCGGGGCATGAACAGAAAACAACAGTTTCATGTATTAGGGTCCTTATGCAGTAGATGCTTTGTGAATCCTATAAAATCGGTATTTATAAATCGCTGTTGTAAGTTACTAGCCCGAAAGTGATTATGTTTGAGGTCCAATAATCAATAATTAATGTTCTGTCACTTTTTACATGTAACTTCTATGACGGGAGCCATGCTACTGTAAATGACTCCGAAATTAGACCAGTTGTGGCTTGGTAACAGCTCTGTGCCGGAGTCTATTACACACGTCAAGGGCATTTAACAACCAGTATAGGGCTCGGCATCGGGCTATGATGCTATAGAACTGAGTCCTACGGTAGCATTAACAGGCCCAATCTTTAGCTGTTATGAATATATTTCATGACTACTTTCACAGATATACTGGCAGTGTCCTCTTTAGGGAATGCCTAGGTCTCTGATTCTACCTCGGTGATGTGTGGTTGTGCCGGCTGTCTTGAGCCCGACAGAAGGTGCAGCTCGTGCAGGTGACTGTCTTCATCACGACTTCTAATGGCTGGAGTGAAGAGCACTTGGAAATACAGACAGCGCAGGGCAGCAGCCAATCAGGCCACTGGGTTCTTCTCTTGTTAAACGTCTACGGTCAATTACTCTGGCTCTGCCAGACCTCATCTGTGTCTATGGGGAGGCTTCCACAAAGACAACACTGTCTTTCCTTATTAGTAAGAGTCGTGGTTCAGGCGGGTTGGGCCCTTGCGTCTCAGTCTGAAGATCACACAGGTTTCTAAGCAGAAGTAATAGTCACATGTGATAGATGACTGGTTGATGGGTTATGTGGCAATGTCCTGATCGCCTCTAGGCACTCCGTTCACTTGAAGAGGCTGACAGAATAAATGGGGACCGCTCGAGAGGATGTCAACGTCGATTTATTTCATTGTTATCAAATGTAAAGAAACAATCACAAATGTAGCAAAAAGCTTTGGCTTTTTATAGTGCCTGCACATCGTGACATACAACATAGAGGCACTTGTCTACCCACACAGCACACATACTTGCAAATGTGCAGGCACGGAGCAACACTTCTATTATGCACATAAAAATATACCAAACTACAACAGCACATAATAAAACGTAACAAAGAAATTCCAACAAAAAGGCACTGAATTAGATATACATGCTGTGAAGACAGAGAACCGGATAAGTGAAACTTTCTCAGTGAGAAAGCCAGACACTAATACCTGCTACATGTCGTGGCAGGGTGCATCTCTGCAAGCTGCTACCATGTCAAGTTGTTTTCAACCCCACAAAGTGTGTTTTCTTTGCTTTGCTTTGCAGCATTAGCTTACAGGATACTTTTGCTAACAACAACCCATGTGAAACCCTTTCAAGAAGAAAAATAAAGTTATTGTGCTCTTTTAATCTGTTGGTGCCAATCTGTTTTCCACTACTTTTTCAAGATCTGTATTCTTGCTTTTCGAGTCGTACTATTGCAGTGTGTTCTACTTACTGCTTTTGTCGCCATCTTGCATAGTTATGGTATGCTGCTGTTGTGGTGGTGGTGTTACAATAACGTAGTTGCTGCATTGCATTATAGTTACAGTTGGTTGGTAGCTGCAATCATAATGACAGGGTTCTATGGTGGCAGTTAAAAAAAAAATCTTATTGTAGTGCTATTTAGTTTTCATATTGTAGCACCGTAATGTTGCGTTGCAGTTGTGTTGTTGTCATACTGTAGAAATGAAGAAGTGCTATGCCATGCATGTAGTGTTGCAGTGCTGCAGATGCACTGTAGTAATGTGCTTCTAGTGTTGTGGTTGTAACTGTAGTGATGTAGTGGTCCCGATGCATTTGTATTTTTCTGTAATTGTAGTGCTCTAGATATGGCCTACGATGGTTATGTGGTGTGGTGTCCCTGAGCTGTGGTGTAATACAATTTCAACTAAGGAGTTGTTATTGAACCATAAGGTTGTGGTTGTTATGAGGTTAGATTATAGTTATATTAATTTATATTTACAATTGTTGCAATGTAAGAGAGTTATATTTTCACTATTGGTGTGGCATCTGTACTTGTAAAGCTACCTTCATCATAGTGGCAGCGTTTTAAATTGTAATATTGTTACATTTTTAGTATTACAACCAGGGCTCCTGGCTTTATGGTATTTATTTTTCAACATTTCCGACTGAATTTACCGATATTATTTTTTTGTCCATCTTATTGGTATTATTCCATATTAATTCTGGGTTTTGAGAGCAAATGGAGATGTACAAATGTTATATTTTTGCCTTTATTTAACTGATAAACATGCACTCATACTTTGCTGCATCTGATGTTTTTAGGTAATTAAGCAGCCAAATATAACAAAACGCTACACTCACAGGTAAAAATGTATATTATGTATAAATATTTGTTAATATAAGCCTGTGTTTAAATACATTTAATGCTGTTTTTTTTCAACTCTCCAAGATGTCTATCTGCTCAGCAGTTGGCCTAGAATTCATAAGGGACAGCATGGAGAGTCCCTCAAAAGAGGCATCATTTTATGTATATTTCCGCATTTAAAAATAAATACAGATTGTTTTCGGTCTCTTACCTGTAAAAATCAGTAAAAACAGAAAACTGGGAGCCTTAGTTCTAACTGTATGGCTGCAACTGTAATGTTATAGTTCTAGTTGTAACTGTTAAATATTAGTATTAGAGCATTGTTGTGGTGGAGGTGCAGTGATATTAATGAGGTGGTGCCATAGTGTTATAGTACTGAGTCTTGGTGTAATTTCCTATTTGAAGTGTTTGTCTTGAAGTGTTGTATCTGTGGTGCTGTTGTAATGTTGTTATGGTGTAATGTTATAGTTTTGTGGTACTCAGCTACTGCCTTCAACATTACAAACAAATATAATTTTCTTGTATCATTGTAGTGCAGTAGTTGTAGTGATACAGAGTTGCAGTCTTATTGCTGCAGAGTTGAGGCTGCAGTATTATAATGGTAGTGTTGAAGTAGTAGCAGTTTTTATTCATGTACTGGTTTGTGTTGAAGCGTTGTTGGGCCTCCCAGTGGGCAGAGGAGATAGGTAAAGGCAGGACACTCTCAATGACACCAAGGCCCTCATTACGTCTTCAGCGGTCTTTTTCAAAGACTGCAGAGGCCGCGGGCACCTTCATACCGCCAGTGTCAGTCGGTGCTCACAACAGCCCTAGTTATAACATACAGTAATTCTGTATCTATTTGTACAGCGAGCCCTCGCCCCAAGTGTAGGGGTGCTCTTAGTTAAACATTTTGCTACATAGGAGATTTATAACATCAGCCTACAATAACTATATATATATATAGATATCTATGATAAACATTGTGAATTGGCCTAGCTACAATTTAGAGAGTTACTAAGACAGAAATAGCTTGAAAGGGTGTGTTTTTAGTTGAAGAAGATTGTCATGAGATTTGGTATTCTTCTCCTTAAGGATTCACAGATCCGTTTCTTCTTTTTTTGAGGGACTCCGAGTCAGTCTCGTTTTTCATGATCAACACAAACCTACCAAAGAATCTCACTTACAGGTTGCAAAGGCTACAAAATTGAGTGGCTAGAATATGTTTGAAACATGCATATTAAACTTTTCCAGAAAGCAAAAGACCAGAATATCTGTAGAACCTGGCCGACCATTATAGACCAACTATGAGTCGAGGGACAGTGACAGCATTCTGATGCAACCAATGGACCAGCAGCATTCTCAATAGTAAACTACTGACCACACAGCTCATCTTTGTGGAGTCGCCTTTATCAAGGGAATCGTATAACGGGTCACAGCTCTAGCAGAAGCTGTTGGATGCACACTAGGAAAACAATTACCTGAAATGGCACTGTAGGGTACATTTGCCTGAGCTGCAACACGTGTTCATGTGTAGAGAGCTTTATTTATATTGTGTGAGTTCTGTAAAGTGCTATGCGTTACCTTTTGGTTACTTCAAGGGCTGTTGCAATTGACTATATACAGATGTATGGGGTTACTATGAAGTAAAGGTGCCAGAGTCCGATTGGATGGTTGGAGCAAATATCCAATGCTTTGTGATTAGGTGTGCTAGAAGAATATCAAGTAGTTTTATATCAATGTCCTGAAATATACAACAAGGTACAAAGATATAGAGTTAAGAGTAGTGAATCTATACTTATCCATAGATGGTTAACTTTGAGATATATTTAGTATTGTGAAGTCAATATGTTTGACCTCTATATTCAGACATACAACCTTTGATTTCTACCCTGGAAATGTGAGTAATGAGGTTACCTAAATAATAAGCCAGAATAACCCAGTCTTTCGAAGATTCCTGAAACTTAAATGGTTGTGCTCGGCTCGCAAGGTAAGGTTTTCGGCTTTGACAGTGTGGGACCATGAACCTGCTTCCATGTTACGACTTGTGGAATAATCATTGATGGTTCAGGTGGTCTGAGAATGCTTGGAGGTATTACTGGAGTGTAATGAGCCATCCGTTCCTGCAAGTTCCCAGATTTCTGCAAGGGACTTTGCATCAGTTTGGGCTTTGTGAGCGACATTAACACTGAATGCTAATGTCAGAATAACCACCACAATAGGGCTAATGCATCTCCGGCAGATATCTTTGCTAGAATTCAGATTGTTGAATTCACCTAACCATACTTCGGAGGTTGATAAAGTGTTCCTCTATGTGGCAAAATAACAACAGCTGCCTATAAAATCAGTTTATCAATCATTCTTTGTAAGAGATAAACTTTTCATTTGTAGGCTGAGACATTGGCTTGGAGCCCTTCGTATGCCTGTCAAAGTTCAAGTCTCAGGCAGCATTAATCTTTAAACTTGGCCTTTGATACAAAATTGAGAAAAACCTGGCAA
Source organism: Pleurodeles waltl (assembly GCF_031143425.1). Taxonomy (NCBI): domain Eukaryota; kingdom Metazoa; phylum Chordata; class Amphibia; order Caudata; family Salamandridae; genus Pleurodeles; species Pleurodeles waltl. The sequence continues at coordinate 663,548,487 of NC_090451.1, forward strand.
AACCCACATTTATTTGCTCCACAAATTCACAAATATAAAGGACTTCAATTTTGAAACATAATAATACTTTTCTGGGTAAAGGAGATGATTTTATTTTACCAGGCAGCAAATCATTGGATCTAAAGCAACTTCCATAACATTTTCCTTTCCACATCCAAGTTTCTTCCAAGCTCATAAACAACGTTTAGAACTCTAACAGTCGAGCTTGATTTCAAATTGCTAAAATGTGCAGGTATCATTAAAACAAAAATGGCAAATTAGCAGAGGTTGCTTAAAAGACTAAACCTTTGCAGAAGGGAAGCAGATTTAACCATTTTCCTCTGGATAATCTGCAGCAAGTTAAATTTCGAAAAATATTGCTAGTCCAGTGAAGACCTTTTGATAACTTTGCTGCTGCAAGAAATTGAAGGTATTTTGTAAATTTGAAAAGTGAACAAAAATATCTGCACAGGTGTGAAGGTTCTCTTCATCATTACGTGTCCCAGAAGTTCCACACAGTACCTACTCCCCGTGGACTTAGACAGAAAGAATTGTGATACCTCTGTCTGTCCCAGTTCCTGGCTACTCTGTAGACACCTTACTCTGATGAATGGGCTCAGTGCAACATCACCTTAGTGTTAAAAATATCACTATTGGCCTAGTTATTTTCATGCTGTTAAAAACACTACTCGTATACAACAGAAGGAATGGGAGGTTGTGTTTTTTTCTGGCAGCAAATTTCACAACTTGTTGTAAAAGCTACAAAAGTTATGTATATATTAAACAATCTGTTACTGCTGGACTTCGCGTAATTTGGCAAAGTTGCGGTTGTACGTTACACAACTGTGCACCACTACATTGCATCCACTTCATCGTGAGTCATTACACCTTTTAGGGGTGAAGGTGCCCCAAGCCCCACTTTTCTATATTTATTTCCATTTTTCTTTTTTGTTTTAAAGAAGCCTTACCCTTAATTAAATTACCGGAAATAAATAGTACCTTAAGATGTAGTGGGACAATATGGTGGGGATATACAGATACTATATTGAATTATTTCACTGCGCTAAATCTGGTTGGGCGAGATAACCTAAGTGCAATATTAACAACACCACCTCTACACAGTAGAAGGCAATGATTTGCTCTTCATCTAAAGGCCAAGTCTTGGAATGTGGCTGTGTGCTTTGATGGGGGAATGGCTGAACCATATTGCACGCCATGGCGAATACTACATTTGAAGCCTCCAGGGCTGCTCAGCATTGAGAATAAAGCTCTGTTTTCCCTCTAAACCATAGCAAAGAAATGTCACAGACTGGCCCTCTCACTGCAAAAGAGTTCCTTTTTTAACAAAAAACTTGAATAAAACGTTTTAGGCATATGAAACACACAAGAGGCTCTCAATTGGCATATTGGATGCATTCTCAGGAAATTATATGATTACTACTAATTATGCTAGGTATTTCCCCTACGTCACATCCTGCACCCACCATTCAGATACTGGCACATATTTGATTGTTTTAGGTACATTTTTCTATTTTACATTTTTCTACAGTATTGCTCTGCCAAGAGCAGTCTATAAACAGCTGATCTAAGAACATGTCTTGGTGGGACTCCATCAGAAGTAGTTAATTGCCCAGTTATTGAAGCATAGCGATCCATTTTATCTGAACAATTCTTATTTTTAAATTATTTTTCACAAAGATATTAAGAGTCTTGCTTGAGTGTCCACCATCTGTCCATGAGAATCACATCATACTGAATATTAAGATAGCCACTTGGGGTACACTGAATCCAAACATCAACCATTACATAATAAGTGGTTATTCTGCAAATCTGTATCTAACGGGATGTTCCAGTGTTTTATTCTGATATGTCCAATCAGATATTTATGATCCATGTCTTTTGAAGTTTTGTTTTGGGTGTGCCTGTTTGTGAGGTGCTCTCTAGTGCAAGGCTTTTCGGAGACTCAGGCAAAATTAAATTTTTCGTCCCCTAACTAAAAGGCCACATCTTGCAATCTGGAGCCCTATTGTGGTCTTTTGTGATGATGGCACAGGTCAGCTGCCTGCATTCCTTTTAATTAAGTTCTGCAACAGAAGTTAGCTGCTCAAGGATACTGTGGAACATTCCTGTAAACCAGTGCTTAATTTGTAAATAAAAACGTGCCGGCGCCCAAAGCCCTCCTCTTAAACACAGGACTGCTGCAATTAAATGTGGGAACATGGAATACTGAAGCGGCGTAAACCTGAAGCCATCTCGGGCCTCTTTTATCCATATAAAGCCACTCCCTGCCCCTTCAGCTCACTCTTGCAGCTTTCTACTTCCCCCCTTTGTGACACTTTTTCGTTTTTTTCTTCCTCCGTCTTTCCCATATGTGTCTTTTGCTCGCAGCAAATGCTTGTAAACTACAAGAATTGGTTAAGAACATTCCTTTTGCTACACACGCAGGCATGAGTTTACTAACAAAATCAAGTGAGTTTTAAATTTACCTCCTGCAACTAAAAGGATGTTACGATTTTCTCTACAGTTCTGCCAAAGCAGACCAAGCTCTGGAGAGAACTTTATTATTTATCTGAATGGCCTATGAGTTGAAAAGATCTCTGGACAACTCCAGATTTGATGGCACATATTTATTTCTTAGTTTTTTGACATACCAGCATTTCTCTAAGGCTACTCACACCACTTATACGAAGGGAGTGGGACACTTAGTTAATCCTAAGGCTCTAAGCTGGTACATGAACATATGTTGAAAGCTCACATTCAAGATAGTCATTGCCGGGTGCTTAGTGGCAAATTTAAGCCAGGTGAGTGGCCTGTTCTGGAAATTAGTGGGGCAGTCCTGTGACAGCAAATACCGTTTTTAAATGTCTCACATCTAAAAATCGTGGTATTGGTTTCATTGTGTTGGATGATGACAACATCTGGTCTATTTGTGTCGGTTGACAGCATTGGGTACCTGCCCCAACACCAAGGAACAGATGCACTTTCTCCTTAAGAATCAGAGAACATGTGAAGAGCTCATTCATAGAACAGAGTTGAAGACTGTGAAACATCCTTGACCTTGACATTTGAGTCCAAATGCAATTCATTCTGGAAAGTCATGCAAACAGAGCTATTTAGAACACTTCTTTTTAACCAAACTAGGTAGGGAGATAGGGTCTCAATCCAAGAACGTTAGACTTGGGTTTTTCAAGCATCTGACAGGACGTTAACGATCCCTCCATTTTCCTTTAAACTGTGCACGTCCAAACTTAATAGGTCTGCCAGGAAATCAAAAGATAATATATTGCACTCTATAAAACTTCAAAATCAGCCAAAACAAATAAAAGGGTCTCAAAAAAGCCTGCAGATTTCCGATTTCAGTTATCTGTGAACACCCTAGAATACAAACATTAAAAGTTGGTTCCTAACTCATGGCTGTAGCTTTGCTTCTTACATTCCAAGTCTCGTCATCTGTTAGATGTAGTCAACTGGGAAAAAATGTTCTCAAGGAGAATATTTTTTTAGTTTTGCAGCTAAGAACCTAATCCAATATTGATAAAAATCCATTTGGGTGACCAAGGTTCTTGTGCTATAATTTACTACCCAATTATTAGGCCAGAGCACATTTTTTTCCACAAGCGTATTCCAGCATAAATCCAGATTTTTGCTTTTCTATGTCACTTGCATTTATGATTTTTGTCATGCATATGTTTTTTACATATTTATTTTTCCCACGGAGACTGAATTGAGTAGAAAATGTCACTCAGTGAACCAACCCAAATAGACTGAGTTGGTATCTCACATGATTTTGTACCAGAGGGTACATCTCTCCTACCTCTAAATATGGTCGACAGTCACATCCTACAACGCAGGTTGAAATGTGTCACCTTCTACGTACAGAGCATGTGAAGTTGCCCTGGCCAACTCTGCAGCTTTCATCTTTTTGATGTACAATGACTCCTTGTTTCTATTGCTTTGTAATATTTGCCAGCTGTAAAGATTCTAAATGTGAGAGCCTTAAAATTAAAACCTTATTCGATTTAACCCCATTTGCATGCTCAGCATCACTGAAGTCAGATGTCTGAAAACCAGTGGGCAGGAATTAGGTACGGACTGGGACAGAAACTAGGCCTGGGCATCAAAATAAAAGTAGCCCACATTAGTGAGTTAGATAGCTAATAAAACATGGCCCACATTTACACAAATGGACTTTCTTGAACTTGTAAAGACATGGTGTATAGGTCAGTGGTTCCCAACCTGTGGGCCGGGGACCCCTGGGGGTCCGCGAAGTATCCTCAGGGGGTCCGCAGCTGCTTAAAAAATTTAATAATATTAGGTCCCAGCTATCAGTAATGACTCCTTGGGGGTCCCCGTGTTCCAATAATGATTCTGTGGGGGTCCCCGGGCTCCAGTATTGAAAAAATGGGGGTCCACGGAAGTCAAAAGGTTGGGAACCACTGGTATAGGTATTTTGCACGGTATTGGAGACTGCATGCATGTGTGCTTGCTCCAAGCAACGCTCATGGTGATATTAGGAAAATCAACAGTAAACACCGCTCCACCAGATAATAAAACAGGCCAACAAACAGCCAAAAAAACAGCCCACACACTAATCTCTCAACCCGGGTTGTCCAGTAGACCATTCTCAACCTGGCAGCAACCTTTGTATATGTAGAAAGCAAAGATGTGGTACCTGCAAGCACTAAATCTATTCTAGGGCTTAACTAACCCTGCAATGTTGAAACTAAGGTAGAAAGATCATATACTGTTTTAGGTTACTTAAGGGAAAACTAAGACTTAAGATAGTAAGTCCTGCTAATTAGGAAACATGCTCCTGCTGCTCAATAAGAAACCACACACCATTAAGAAGTGGTTAAGGACCAGCTAATGACGGTGACAAACAGGACATCACACATTTTGTCAGGACCACAAATACCCACATGTTTCAAGTTGCCTGGGAGAGGTGGTGGTGGACAATAAGCAGTGATTGGAAACAAGCCAATGGAGACACGACATCGTGAAATGTCAGGTAGCAGGCAAGAGGGCCAGTCATCTGGAATTAAAAGGAGAATACAGAACACTGATGGGCGCTTCTAATCTGACCCTGTTTAAGCTTCTCTTTTTCCTGAGTTTACTGCTAGCGTCTGAACACCTCTTCGGAAGCAGCTGTGTGCTCTAGAAATGCCATGAATTGAGCTGAATTGTTGCATTTTATGTTCACTATGAGATACATTTCTGTTGAAAAAGACAACGGTTTGTAAGAAGAATATTTATTCATTATTTTGTGTAAGTCCAGCACCTCTGCAGCATCCAAAGCATGCATCATAGCAAAGCATGCATCTCTGCAACAACATGCACATGCATGCACACCAATAGAGAATGCACGCTGTACGGGCCTCATTAAAGCATGCACCACAGCAAAACATGCATATATGAAGTATGCAAAGCATGCACCACAGAAGCACACACTGACAGACAAAATCCAGACCATGCGTCACAGCAGAGCAGATACAGGTGCAGTCTGGGGCCCCAGAGCAATCAAGTGAGGGGGGCATGAACAAATGAAGCATACAAAGCATGCACCACAGAAGCACACACAGAGAGACTACACGCAGAGCAAGCATCACAGCAGAGCAGATACAGGTGCAGTCTGGGGCCCTAGAGCAATCAAGTGAGGAGGACATGAACAAATGAAGCATACAAAGCATGCACCACAGAAGCACACACAGAGAGACTACACGCAGAGCAAGCATCACAGCAGAGCAGATACAGGTGCAGTCTGGGGCCCTAGAGCAATCAAGTGAGGAGGACATGAACAAATGAAGCATACAAAGCATGCACCACAGAAGCACACACAGAGAGACTACACGCAGAGCAAGCATCACAGCAGAGCAGATACAGGTGCAGTCTGGGGCCCCAGAGCAATCAAGTGAGGAGGACATGAACAAATGAAGCATACAAAGCATGCACCACAGAAGCACACACAGACAGACAAAATCCAGACCATCCATCACAGCAGAGCAGATACAGGTGCAGTCTGGGGCCCCAGAGCAATCAAGTTAGGGGGACATGCACAAATGAAGCATGCAAAGCATGCACCACAGAAGCACACACAGAGAGACTACACGCAGAGCAAGCATCACAGCAGAGCAGATACAGGTGCAGTCTGGGGCCCTAGCGCAATCAAGACAGAAGGAAATGCACATATGAAGCATGCACCTCAGAAGCACACACAGATAGACTACACGCAGAGCATGCATCACTGCAGAGCAGATACAGGTGCAGTCTGGGGCACCAGAGCAATCAAGGCAGAGGGACATGCACATATGAAGAATGCAAAGCATGCACCACAGAAGCACACAGAGACAGAATACACGCAGAGCATGCATCACATCAGAGCAGATTCAGGTGCAGTCTACACAAAGAGAAAGCAAGACAGAGGAACGTGCACAAACGCTAATTCAAATATATGATCTATAGAACAGCAAGCACTTATGTAGCTAAAACTTGCACTGCATTGCACATGTACAGCACCCAGCACCGCGGAGCATGCACATATACAGCTTCCAGAACATTAAATACAGGAGACCATGTATGTGAGCATTATATGGGGCTGTCACCCAAGCAAGGTTTGCACATTTATGACATAGAGAGCTTATATCACAAGTACTTGTCCATCTTGGGCCCCAAGATAATGAATACGTTCCGCAAAAAATGTGTGTCCAGGGGAGAAGAAACTCATTTGCACTTTACAACGAGATATATCATCCACATATCAGAGCATGCTTATGTCAGTAGCTAGAAAATACATGCATCCTGTAAAATAAGTACATACAAAGCGCCATAGCACATGCATTGTGATTGCAACAGAGCATGTCTATGTCAGTATCTAAAGAATGCATTAGGGCAAAGCAAACATGCAAATATGCAGTTCAGCATGAATATGTGGCAAACTCAGGCATGTATACTGTATGAACCACTGTCCACTACAGTCAGGGCCAATGCTATTATGTGGCATGGGAGGGACAAATTATGCAGCAAGGTTGAGTAAATTATGGAGCAAGAAAAGACAAATTAGCAGCATAATGTGGGACATTTTGTTATAGTATTACTTTATTATTTTGTCATTTTTACACTTTCTAGGTATTGGTTGCACCTCATTAGTACCAGTTTAATACCCAAATACAGCAATAAGTAACAGAAAGGTGACCAGTCAACCTTTGCTATGAGGCTTCCATTTTGCGACAACGTGTCACTGCATTTTTAGGAACTTTTGAACCGTTTGAGTTAGAAACTAAAGTTTTTGTTAAAATCTGCAGATGATCGAGTCTGTGGCAAACAATTATGCGAAAATGGCGCAGCTGTACGCTTGCATAATTTCAGTGGCCATCTACAGCACATCAGAGCCGTGTACATTATCCACATCATGCACCACAGCAGAGTATGCATATATGCAGAGGCAAGGACATGGATCACAGTAAATCGTGCATATCTGGAACTCACAGAGCATGTTGAGGTTGCATATGTGCAAAACCATGAGCAATCATGTGTCCCTCTAAGAAGGTACATTACCTGTGAGCATTCAGATCTGCAAAATTCAGACACAGAGCAGGGATATAAGTGCACTCATTCACATGCTTGCTTGGGCTCTGCCTGGTTTGCCTCACTATCCGCACTGTAGCATTATACCAGTCTCTAGATATTCTCATCTACTGCGTCTGAGGCTCCTGATGTAATAATTGTGAAATATTTCATAAGCCCACTGCGTAGGTACTGCTGTATGTAGGATACCCCTTCTTCCTGCTTATTGTTATAGTTTCTGTTTTTGGAAAGTTATAAATAATATTTAAAAAGGATGCCCCCTGTTACTGTGGTATGGAGAAGACATGACACTTGTTGAAATGCCCTCAACCATTGCTGGACGAGGAACTTTGGCTTCTCTATAGACTAAAGCTTTCGAGGCATGCACCCATCTGCTAAGAGTTTGGAGCGATGGCCTTAAACCCCAATTAGAGAGGATGAAACTTCAAACTCATAGACTCTATCCCGCTAAAACAGTACTGCACGTCTGGTTTAATTGTGTCTGGAAGACATACCAATGTTGTTGTTGAGCAGTGACTTCAGAGTTGGTTCATCATTTTGTTGGGATTGAGCCAGTGTTGCTACGTGGGGCGAGTGGACCCTGTTTGTGCACTTTTTCCCCATAACGGCTGGTGAATGTGATTCAAGCCGTCTAACATACACCAAGCAGTTCTGACTTTGTTAAGGAAGGTACATTTGCACAGCTTCCACCTCTCTGTAACGCCTCAAATACTTACCGGTAATTGAATTACTCTGACTCTTACTTTGATTAGTTAGACCCTCACTCCTACCCTGTGGGGACCAGGCCAACTGTGTTCTGCAGGGCTTGGGTCAACTACAACAAGAGCTTGGTATGGGGTTTTTATGGTCAAAGTGCTAAATGTGGATGTGTCGACAAGGCACACGGACTCTCATTTCGTAATAAGCAAAGCAAGAGTAACAAAGAGGTGACGTGATTTGCTTCCTGGTGTGTGTGGCCACAAGAGGGGATAAAAATGAGAAAAGTGTGTGAAGTCGAGGAAAGGGAGATTAATTTCTTAGGAAGGACACCAACCATCAAGCACTAGTTTTTCAAAAAGTCTACCAATTTAATTTGCCAGAAAGCACACTGAAGTGGCTCTCAGGTGACACTAAGCTACATAAAATAAATGAAAAGCCAATGTACCTTTCATATGTGTATTTAAAAAGGGACCAGTGTGTTGTTATTCTGTTGAGGTTGCTTCAAAGAGTATGCTCACCACTCTGACTGGCAGGCATGGGTGGCATTAATATGTAACATTCTGCTGTCTTCCTCATTGGTTCACCAGGATGTTCTACTGGTGAGTGGTGGTATATACACACTTACCTAGGTCTTTGGTTACTTTACTGTCAGTTACTTGTGAAAGCTAATAAAGATTTTTTTTTTTAAAGGAACCAATAGCAGGTCTGAGCTTGGTCTATTCGGATTTGCCTTTCATTTCCAACCTTGATCCTTTGAAACACACATTTTAATTCACACCTTTATAGAGTTCCAAAGCAGAAAATTAGATGCAGGTGTGGATGGGGGACATGATCATCTTCTTCATATTAAGTTGCTTTTGGAAAACACACTGGTCTTCCAGTAGATCTGCTCTTAGGGACTGATTAAGCTGTGGCACTCAGGTCTAAACAGGATCTTCCCGGTACAAAACCAACATTCTCCCCGCTTTCCCTGGGTTGACACAATTTTATTTATTTATTATTTCCATTTTTCTGTTGTTTTGCTGTACCATAAAGGCAGCACCACAATGTAACATAACATGCATATTTGTAAAGTGCATATTCATACCTTGGCATTGAATACCAGATCATTATTGTTAGACAATTTAATAGTACTCCTTTTACTGACCTCGGAAGGATGAAAAGTTGAGTGAAGCCACTGCAATTTGAACCCATAACCATGAGATCAAATACAGATTCCTCTAGTGACTGCATTAAGTACGCTGACCCCCCTGACCTGGCTCTACATATGACAATAGAAGTTCATATTTCAACATACTCCTGGACATAGCAACCAAAATGTTTACAATGACAATGTTGAAATGATGGGAGGGTACAAAGAGCATTGAATAATCCACATTTCGCTTAAATTAAATCTGAGTGTGTTTTCTACGCTTTCATGGAAGTGGGAAGGTTTGGTTGTGATCTGGGTAGAGCACAAGAAAGTTCTCTAAACTGGATGCAGCACCAGTGAAAGATTGTTTCATACTCAATGATGTTTTAAATTTTGGACTTTCAGTCAAAAAAGTGTCTTTGTTTCTTGCGCCTTTAGACCTCCCGAGATAACCAAAGAAAGTTTCACACAAGGTGGGGTATCCGTAAAAGCACTGTACGTCAGATAGGAAATTCAGACTTTTATTCTGGCCTAGACTGAGAGCCAATGTAGTTCCTTAACCACCACTGAAATGTGATCAGATATTAAAACCACCCTGGGTGAGAATGTTCAAATATAATTCACACACGGAACACTGCGTTTTGTGTAAATAAAAGGCAGGAAATTAAGGTAAAATCATAACATTGGCACTAGTAGATGATATTGGTGGACAATAGTGTTGCCGTATAAAATTACATATACATACTTAAGGGGTCACATTTTCCCCTCAGATGCAATTCTGAGTTTTATTTTTGGCGACCTAGTTAATTTTCTCTCCTTCTGTGTTAGCATAGCCCTTTTATCCGCGCCGTATCCAACATGGTGAATTGAGTCATACGCTCCGCGTCCTTGCCAGTAGAAAATTGCAAATGTTTGTGACTAATAAGTCCTTTTACAACTCATGAGGGGCTGTGCTGGGCAGGGGCACAGTTAGGGGCGTAACACAGGCCCTTCCCACCTTCGGGCAACATTTAGCATAAGACCTATGAATTTCTGTTAGACATAGTAGTCTCTCAAGTCCCTCACCACATTCTGCAGGTGCCCCCAGCATTTTGCGTTATGCCACTAGGCTGTCACACGGCATGCCTGGTCTGGTCTGGTATGTGACCAACTTTGGTCTTTTCAGAGACATGCATGCATGACATATAACTAATGGTACTCAAACATGCATGACATATAACTAATGGCACTCAAACCCTTAGTCAGTCAGTGGTACAAGCCTGTTTGGAACACTTGCCTATATATGTTGAATAAAGTCAGAGTGTAGGTGGCTTGTGAGTTATGCATGGTGCTTAAGAAGTAAACCCATACTGTCGGGCTCCATTTTTTCAAGTGTCTCTCACTTACTTCTCTTGTTCTCCCTCTCACCCTATCTTGAATCCCTGCCTGTCCCTCTTATGGACCTCTCTTCCTGCCCCCTTTCTCCCACCCCAACCTCCCGCAGGTTTTACTGGGATCTCATCATGCTGCTTCTGATGGTGGGCAACCTGATTATCCTCCCCGTGGGAATCACCTTCTTCAAAGATGAGAACACTCCACCATGGATTGTGTTTAATGTCCTCTCTGACACCTTTTTTTTGGCTGACCTGGTCCTGAACTTCCGGACGGGCATCGTAGTGGAGGACAACACTGAGATAATTCTGGAGCCGCACACCATAAAGATGAAGTATTTGCGCAGCTGGTTCCTGGTGGACTTTGTATCCTCCATCCCTGTGGACTACATCTTCCTCATCGTTGACCTAGAGACGCAGGTGGACTCGGAGGTCTACAAGACTGCACGGGCCCTCCGCATTGTGCGCTTCACCAAAATCCTTAGCCTGCTGAGGCTGCTGCGGCTCTCCCGGTTGATTCGGTACATCCATCAGTGGGAAGAGGTGTGTACCCATAGCAGTAGGGCGTGTACATTATTTGCCACTAGCAGTATTTTGTATGATGGGGTTTGACATCTGAAAGCACATTTTTCCCTAAAAAGTCTTTATGTAAGACAGAAAAATAGAATTTGGCCAAGTCTGAGGCTCGCTAAGTAGGGTTAGATCTATCCAGTGTGCTCATTTCCATAAAGCTACAATCCACTGGGTCATATCACCCGGCCCTGCACAGTAGGACCACCACACCCATTCACCCTGCTTATCTCACTTGCAGGAGACCACCAGGCCAACTACACACACCAATTGCCCTGTAGATGGACTCCAGGAGTGAGATAAGACCCAACCAATCTGGCCAGACCAAATGTCTATACAGATAGGACCTATCTGTTCTTTGTCTAATACTTAAAACCCTTGACACATGTAGTTTACACACCTTCCTGCCACTCTCATCCTGTGAACTACATACACTAACAATAGGCCAATTTCTCTTTAACTATGAGAACCATCCATCCTGCTCAATTTCCTAAAAATTAGAAAAAGCCAAAGGTCCATTCTGGCTGGCAGTTTCCGTCGGTTAAAAATAAAGCTCCTTACACCTGCTCGTTTCCCCTGAGACAATGAAATCACACACTGGCTAATATGTGAACCAGTAAGAGCAGAAGTCAAATGTTTTTCGTAGTAGGCTGGTGCAGGTGCTGCCGAAAGCCAAAGCTGTTGAATTCACTTAGCTGCCAAATCTGTTCCCACCTCATATCTCTTTGTCCCCTCATTCCACACTTCCAGACTGTTTAGCTCACTACGGCGGTTCTATTTCATTCCTACTTTCTACCTTTGTCACTATTTTCCATTATTTGTTGTCATTCTTCTTTTTCTTCCCACCGTTCTTACTCTTTCTCTGGGTTATGTCTGATGGAGTTGTGGGCCTCAAAAAGGTGTGCCGGTGATCACCTCCTGCAGCCACCTGCTCCAGTTAGGAACATTCTGCCTCATTATATGTCTACTGATAAAAACAAGAAGGCCAATCCGATTGGTCATTTAGCTAGCCTCTTCTACCACGCAGGGAATACAGTATATCCAGCTTTACCCTTTGGTATCCACTTACTAACAATTATTTTGACTTCTTTCTTCTCCTCCATTCACCACATTGGCTAGATTTTCCACATGACCTACGACCTCGCCAGCGCTGTGGTGCGGATTTTTAACTTGATTGGCATGATGCTGCTGCTGTGTCACTGGGATGGCTGCCTGCAGTTCCTGGTCCCAATGCTGCAGGACTTCCCAGAGGACTGCTGGGTCTCCATTAACCACATGGTGGTAAGTCATTATTTGGACCCCATTTCCTTCCTTACGTCTATCTCTTCCAACACCCTTGGGTAGGCATACATTTCCCTTCTAACCCACCAGTCTTTAAAAACAAGATGCTGTACTGATTGCCCTTCACCCTCAAGCTACCCTGACATTTCATTCTCAGCCTATCCCTATCAAAGAAGAACACAAAGTCAATGTTAAACCTAATGCTGTGGCCCAGGGAAATGAGATAATAATGCCACCCTCTAATTGTTAAAGAAGGAGAAATCTAAGAACGTTAACAAATGGTAAAAGGCTGTTATTCAGGCAACCTTAATCATGCATTTTGTGGAGAATGTACAATTATTATTTGTTTTCAATAACATTTCAAAGAGAGGGTAATATCTGGTGTATAAGGGCTTCCCAGCATGCTTTCTTAGGTTCTTAAATTTCACTTCCTCTTCCCAATGTCCAACATTGTTATTCACAACATCTATTGCCCTTAGCAACCGGTCACGGTACATTAAGAAAGGATGCTGTTAAATTATTAGATTATGTGTTACAAGCGAAGGTCTAAGGGAGAGACATAAGCACTGGAATATGTAGGAACAGGAGAAGAATCTGAATCTGTTTCAGAGGTAGTAACACATACTGGCCTAACCGTAAAGACATTTTGGATTACGCAAAATAGTCTTTCTGTAATACTCTTTTGCTTACTCTTATATATCTTTGTGAATTGTCCACGAAAATCCTAAAATGGGAATAAAATGTGATTATTAAGGAATATTCATATACAACTAGTACAGGTAGAAAACACTGTACCCTCAATGCACTTTTACTAATAGGGAGTCTGGCATTTTGGGGCCAATTGACAAAGGCTTGCATGAGAAGGTAAAGGAGTACTCCTGTACTACAACCTTCTCTCAAAACTGAACCTGTTAATTGGTCACATAGGCATGATTCAGTTTGGTTACTGGAAGCAGCATGTGTGACGTGTTTGTTTTAAATAAATCTTTAAAAAAATGATTTTAATGTTATATGCTTACATTTATTATAGTTTCAATTCAAAATGTAGTTAGTGTTATAGGATTTAAAAAAAAAGAATCTACATTTAAAATACATACATTATATTAATTTGCATTAACATTCAACCTACATTTTTTAACTTTTTTAAATGTACTATACCTTACCATAGGGAGATCTCAGCCCTGATTGCAGAGGTTGTTGCAAAGTTTGATTAACATCAAATATGGTTGTAAAGTCACTGCTAGTAGTAATTTAATAGTCGAATGGGATGTTTTTACTGACTGGACTACTTGTTTCAGGGGGTGAGGAAATGCATGTTTATATTTTTGAGTATATTTAACTTGTAAATGGTGGAAAGCCAAAAGTGGTAACCTTACTCAAAAATGTAAGACAACACATGTGTAGATTTACTCGTGTGGATTAACCTTGGTGACTAGGCCTCAAAGACTCAAAAATAAATATTGTCAAAACACTGGAGTTACAAAAATATCCCTTCACTAAAATATTGACCTATGTTTAATTTCTAAATACAGCCAAAGACACTTGACCACTCTAACTCCAACAATTAGAGGTTAGTGTTGGATTTATGAGCATTTTCCAGAATTGTTTTAGTGATATTTACTGTGGATAGTTTGATAGTTCATGTTTTGGAGTCTCTGATTTTTCAAAATATTTATCTTCAGGTTGCATTTCACATGTACCCTAAGATTCTCTGGAGGGGAGGGCCTGCACGATGATCATATAGGGATGATTTCAGGGGAGGATTTGGGAATAGAGATGAGGTCAACAGCAGCAAATTTAAGTCACCACACAGGGGGTTGATGGGAAAGGAAGTCTACAACATGCACATGATATAGACCATGCATCTCCTTTTGCACCAGGAGGAGGGGCTGGAGCTGTTGTCAGTGATGGGAGGTGGATGCTGGATGATTTGTGTAGGTGGTTTGTCTCCCCCAATGTTGAAGGGCATTAAGTTGATCATGACGGTGCCATTGTCTTCTATTATATTTAAGAATGGTGAGGCACATGAGAAAATTCACCTTCCCTGGTAAGGGCTCACCGTCAAGGATGAGTCATTAAATCTAACTTGCAGATCCACCAGCCAAGAAATCAAAGAAATAACATTTGATGGTAGACTTCTTGTTAACCCTTCATTATTGAGTGGGCAAGTGTATACACATTGATTTGCAATTAACTCTGTGAAACTGAGTGGTAAGAAAATGAGTGGGGTGAAAAGTATCAACTGTACAGTGCAGTATAAAAACACTTCACATGCCATCTACACTCCTCAAAGCCCACACAATTCACTACCACTGTACCATGCACAGCCTTCCTAGAAAGAATCATCCAGATCCGCTGTCAACCAAGAAAGTAAGGATATCCAACTCGTCATTTGGAAACTCCTGTTGTCAACTTCAACAGGGCCAAACATGACTGTCAGCCAAAGACCAACTTATCTGTTTGCAGCTCTACTCCATATAGACAACTGCCTTCTTCTCAGTGGTATCTATGGACAGATGTTTATGGACAGCCTTGTTCTGTAAGTTTACTATTGACATATATTTCTTCAGTGGCTTTTTCACGGACAGGTGTTTCAGGAATGCCTTCTTTCCTTTGTTCTTTATAGACATGTGTTTCTGGACTGCCTTTTTCCCTTAGTTATCTATGGAGTCATGTTTCTTGACTGCTTTAATCCATGTGGTCTCTACATACAGGTGTTTCTAGACTGCCTTTTTCTCGGAGTTCTCTACAGATAGGTGTTTATGAATTGCTTTCCTCCTTGAGGTTTCTACAGACAGGTGTTTATGCACTGCTCTAGTCCCTGGGGTCTCTGCACACAGGTGTTTCTGGACTGCCTTCTTCCCTGTAGGCTCTACAGACAGCTGTTTTTAGAGATAGGTTTTTCTGGACTGCCTTTTTCCCTGTGTTTTTTATAGACGTGTTTCTGGACTGCCTTCTTCCCTGAAGTCTCTACAGATGTTTCTGGAATTGTGATCTCTGTGGTCTCTAGGAAAACGTGTTTCTGAAAGTCTTATCTCAATCGCTGAGGTCTCCGTAGACAGAACTTTCTGGAAGTTATCTGCGAGGTCTGCAGGGACAGGTGTTTCTGAATAATCTTCATCGGAAAGGTGTTTCTGAGGAGTTGTTGTTCCCGAGCTCTCTAGAGGTCACCTGGGGTCTCTGGTGAAGGTGTTTCTGGACTGCCATCATCAATGCGGTCTCTACAGAGTCTTAACCAGCAATTAAGCTCTCATTGGACAAATCTGTTCGACGTCAGTGATATTCCCCAAATTCTTCTAGGCTTGCAGTGTTGGATAAGGGTGGTCTGTGAGGTCTCTAGGCAAGAAGTAGAATCCCTGGTCAAGTCTGACCTCTCCTCTTCTCCATCTCGGCTTTCGCTGCCTGGATTTATCCGAGACAGGGCTAATCTCCCTAAAACCCAATACTTTTTTTTCTCTTCTGGTGTCAGTTTGTAACGTGATTATCAGTTTACCAGGCAGGATAGCTTGAGCCTACAAATTAATTACAGTAATCACCACAAATTAGCACTCAAATCTTTCCCAATCGACCTGCATGAACTTTACTATTTCAGTGTAAAACATCAGAGGAAACGCCTCTCTCACTCTTGCCTTAAAAAGCCTTTTGTGGACAGATTCCCAGACCGAAGGCTAAAAATGACAATAAACGATTCGTGAAAATATTCGTGATTCCATTAATTTTGTCCCTTAAGTTGTTTATTTCACGGATGTTGAGACCTTTTATTTTATTTTTAGATATACTGATGAAGGCGATAAAGCCTGAACCGACGCAGGCAGTAAAACTTTGCATCTTGTGAAAATCTTCTAGTGGCGCCAGAACGTCGCTCTGAGCAAGACAGCCGGGTTGGGGCAGGGCGGGTAGCATCACAGAGTTTGGATTCAAAATGACTAACTACTAGGCCAAAAAAAAAAAGCTGACAGTCACCATCAAAAATCTTGGGCCACGTGAAGTATTTCTCTTCCGCAAAAATGTTTGGTTCGACAGCTAAGTGCAAAGACCTATTTTCGAGTTGGTTACCTTACCAAAACATGGCCCAAGCTAAGAACATAGCTGTCAAGTCTCACAGGTCTATCAGATAACCTGCTTCAGTCGATTTTTTTGTTTATTTGAATTTAGGATTTGTCCTGGTTTTGTATTTGAAAAGGCAAGACCACAAGTCCCAGGATGCAAAATGAAAACCGAATGAGTAATTACCGCATTAAATGATGCTCTTGGAAGCACAGGAAGATCTCCCAGGCCCAATAAGGAGTACTCATAATGAAGGCCTATGTATTTAAAATAGATTGCATGAAGAAAGCGAGTAATAAACAACAAAATAGGACTCATATCCCAGCCCAGAGGATCATGTGGTAGGATCGGGCCAGATTTTAACCAACCAGAGGTAGTGCATGATGGAGAAGTCCTAACAGGCGACGGTCAGAGATGGAGCGTGTCCACACCTGCCCAGTCCAGCACAGGAATGCGGGATTAAGAAATGTTTGCATGAGTATGTTCAGAATAGGGCTCGAACAAGTCCAGGCATAAATATGGCCAATTTAATGTGGCCCGTAAAACTACTCTGGACATGCCTGTATGTGCTTTTAAACCACAAAATAGTTTAGCCATCACATGTATGATAGTCAGCATTACTTTATGCAGTAATACATTTGGCTGAAATTCAAAGAATAGCCTAAAATAGCCTAAAAGAATAAAAATTGCGTGTCAAACGCACTTTAGGTGTTGAATAGTCCTGGGTTAATGTGTTTTGTTTGTTTTGCGAAATTTGAAATGCCTGACCAGCTGTCTGATCCTACATATGCCATCCAAGACGAAATGTGACATTTTTCGGCTTTGTGGTGGTTTGAGGTGGTAGTGGTACCTCAAGGAGGTTCGTCTTGGGATATTTTGCAAAACACAACGAAATCCTATAACATTTGCAAAGTTACATTCAGTGAAGCAAATTTGCAAAACATGGTTGGTTCTGTGTTTTAGTAGACATGATAGAAAACTGTGCTTTAACGGACCCATAAAGGGCAAACAGACGAACAGTTTTATGTGTGCTAAAGGTATTTTTCTTGGCTTTAGTAGACATACTAAAGGTGTTAAGCCATTTGAAAAGTAACTACTTGCAGTGAAATACTGTTAATGCCCTATAAAACAGGAATGTGCTTACATTCTAGAATGCATAGTTTTGAAAGCATGGTGGTTGTGCTTTGAATGTATTTTAAAAAAAGTTTAAGGTTCTCACAACTCGATTATAACATATAACGATGAGCTGATCTTCATAATGGGACATATTTTAAAATCAGCATAAAATCTTAAATCAATACATTTTGCATAATTGTCTGTATCACACAGCAAGGTCTGACAGAAATGGTATAAATGGATCACCTGCTGCAAATGTTATCCATTTAGCACCACCTTATAGTCTGAATGTAGGTTTAAGTGGTGATCGTGTCCAAAAAGCTTTCTAATACAAGTCATGAAAGACAGCTCAAGCTGTCTATTTACGAAAAGATCAATTGTCAGCTTACAGTCTATAGTGCCCACCCATTGGTTGGCATTGATTGGTTTTATTGTTACTCTCATTTGCTTACTTTTTATTCATCAGTTTGTGGGTGTTTTCCTTACTCTTTTTGTGTTTGCCCCTCAACTGGAGCATGGCATCATTACTTGTGTCCTTCCATTGCTTACTTTTCGGGCACTACTTTTTTCATTTTAGGTTGCAGCCTACCAGACAGTGCAGCTGTCTGGTTTGCTAACGACATCTTGGGGACTTACAGAAAGTTGACTAGGAATGCATTCCGCCCGTTGATTACCATTGGCTTTGTGGTTTGTAACTCGCATTTTCTGGCTTTCTATTTGCTGGCTGTATTTGGTTCAGGTTTAATTCATCCCTCCCATTGCCTATACCCTGTTCACTGTATTCTTCCACAAATTCCCTTTCTCTAAACAGATCTTTAAATCTTGTTCTTATCTTGTCACATTTCCTGTGCATTCAAATACTGAGGTCAAATGTCAGGTGCTGTCTTCCAAATGGCGCTTGTTTACTTTTCTTTCTCTGACTTCAAAGTGAGCTGATTTATGTGACACTCTTGCTGGATACTGGGGTTAGGGAATAGTTTTTTTTTCTAGCACACAACAATATTTAAATGAACTGTGTAAGTATTTCAGAATGTATCAGGAACACACATTAAGCACTATTCTGATATTTCTGAAGTGTGCTTGAAACAAATACTTTAATGTGATCAAAACAAATCACTACACTAGGTGATGCAATTTCCACACCTATTTGTTTGTGCACTGTGTAGTTTTACAAGCAAAACTGTAGGTCTGTGCATATGTAATGGTCATTTCAATTGAAAATGTGTTGTCTGTAATGGCAGTGAGCTACCATACCATGCACACTCCGATATACGCCTCTCCACTAAACTCTGCACCAATCCACACCACTGTACTCAACTTTGCACCACTCCACTTTACACTGCTCCACGCCATTGCACTCAGCACCACTCCACTCTATTCCCCTTCAAGCTACGCCTCTCTAGTCTACCCTGTACCCAAGGCACTCTGCACCACTCTACTCTGCATCACTGCATTCTATACCACTCCAGTGTAGGCCACACTAATCTACTCTGCACAACTCCACTCTGCACCACTGTCTTCTATGCCACTGTGCAACACTGCACTCCTTTCCAATACACTCTACGCCAATGCACTTTACTCTGTAATACTCAATTCTGTGCCCCTGCACTGTACGCCAATCCACTGTAAGCAACGCTAATCTACTCGGTCCCACTCCACTCTATGCCACTGCACTCTACACCACTTTACTGTATGCCATTACACTCTATGTCACTTTATGCAACTGAACTCTACCCCGCACCACTCCATTCTACGCCAATTCACTCTATTCTGAAATAATCTACTCTATGCCACTGCACTCTATGCCACTCTACCCCACTCCACTGTACACCACTGCACTGTACAATCTATGCCACTTCACTCTATGGCACTATACTCTGTTCTGCAGCACTCTGTGTTACTCTTCTCTGCACCACTCTACGCCACTTAACTCTATTCAGCTCAACGCTGCTCTGTACTCCACGCCAATGAACACTAAGCCACTTGGCTCTACTCTGAGCCACCTCTCTCTGCATCACTGAACTCTATGCCACTCCACTCTGACCCATTCTATGGCACTCTTATCTATGCCACTCTACTCTGCACCACTCCACTCTGTGCCACTCTATTTTAATCTACACCACCGCATTCTACAACGCAGCATTGTATGTAGATGAATTCAGTGTCACTGCACTCTACACCACTATACTCTGCAAAGCTGTAAGCCAATGCACTCTACGCCAGTCCACCCTACTCTAAGCCACTGTAGAGTATGCCACTCTACACAACTCCATACTATGCCACCCCATTACACAAATCTCTCTGCCACTCCACTATATAACACTCTACTCCACTCTTCACCATTCCATTCTACGGCACTCCACGTGACCCTCTAGTACTCTACTGACTTTTAACCATGCTGAACAGCAACCACTCTGGTGTACAAAATGGCTAAAATATATTAGCAAAGCCAATAGCTCTTGCATAGGCCAGACCTATTGGCTTTCCTAATGCTTGTTGGTTAAGCATTCCATGAGAGTGCATGTGTGTTTCCAGCTGTCTCCCTCCGTGTTACTTTTCCCACATGCACCCTGCGTGTTGCTTACACCTCAGTGTTGTCTCACCCCTGTATTGTTTCCTCCCCAACCCCATTTTGCTTCCCTCACCTACTTCTTTCTATTTACCTACTCAGAT
Organism: Pleurodeles waltl; assembly: GCF_031143425.1. Classification (NCBI taxonomy): domain Eukaryota; kingdom Metazoa; phylum Chordata; class Amphibia; order Caudata; family Salamandridae; genus Pleurodeles; species Pleurodeles waltl. The sequence continues at coordinate 663,568,935 of NC_090451.1, forward strand.
TGTATCTGTAAATAAAAAGAGAAAACCGCACCGGCGCCATTTTGTTGGTACGTACATGCATGGCTCATGCATATAAAATGATGTGGCCTTGTCTCAGTGCCTTTTGGATTTTTATTTGCTCTTTGGCCATGTTGCATAGCATCTTCGATGCTGTATAGCGTCAATAAAAAACGTTGCCAAAGCCAACAGGTCCCTAAGTCGAGACCCATTAGCTTTGCCAATGCTTATTTTTAAGTTGACAGCATCGTCTACATTTTACTAAGAACAGTAAATTACTTCCAACAGCGAGCTTTAATTACAGCTAATTAGCACCAATAAACACAGAAGAATTCATCGTGAATGAACATACCATTAAACAACAATAAGAAAACAATGAGAAAACTGCTCTGTCAGAATACTGAAAATCAAATTATTATCTACATAGAAAATTGTTCTTAGGTTTGTGTTGATAACAAAGGTGTGTATTTTTCAACATGTTAACAACTGAAGAATAAAGAATGAGCTATTTAGTGAACCAGCTCCAAACAAGGCGGTGATTCATTGCAACCGGATGTTTCTTCATTTATAAGACATTTTTCTATAAATACATGCAGCAGACTGTGTTTGCCGTAAAGAGGACGCTATGATGGTTCAAAAGTTGCAGGAAGACCTCATTGCTCCCCACAGTTTCACCTGGACAGTTCCATTTATGACATTTCCAGGTTAAACACAAAAGACCCGTGGACTTACTGCAGATTTTATAATCCTGCTGGGAGCAACAACTCGAAACACCCCTCACAGTGAGGCCAGTATTGCTGTGCCATGAGTATGTTTTCATAATTGGGATACATTAAATACCTACCGATATACCAGGCTATTTCTAACATCCTGCACCTGATTGTAATGATTTCAAGAGGGGAGTCAGTGCCCTTTGGATTGTAGTTTATCGGAGTGTACATTTTCTAGTACATACGTGCACAGATTTTAATAAAAAGTGTGTATTGTTTGAGACATGTGGCATTCTGGGCATGCCCATGCATTCCATAAATGAATATCACGTCTGGGTGGATTTTCCTGTAAAACTGCATTTATGTGGCTTGAGCCATGTACATATGAGCTGAACAGGGCATGCTGGCCCATAGTGAAGAGTTTTTCAAGGATTGTATTTGTTAAGGAGCTTTGGGTCATGTCCAGATGTGATACAACATGATCCTTTAGATTTTGGTGTGGTGTCTTAGAGTTGGTATTTGGGCCTTTATTGACAAGAATCTGGGGCTGTTTATAAGAGTGATTTGGCTTCTGATGTCTTATAAACTGGACTCTTTTCAGAGGTCCTAAGGCTCTAGAGTTCGGTTATTCTTAGACTATGATCATGCTACTACACGCAGGGGCATATCCTTGTAAACTTCAACCCTTCTTGGAAGTACGTCACCTGGTTTCCATCTCAAAGAGGATCTGGCCGTAAAATGGATTAAGGTTGTTTTTTAGATCTTGGGTTTCGTGCAGTGTTAATCTTGAGAGACATAGCTGACCTTGTTAGAGCTAATTGAGGCCTTGATTCTGGTTGGGGATGGGTTTGAGAATGGCTGCTAAGTGGCAGAAATGTGTAGTGCTGGGCTTATCCAGCATGCTAGCGTTTGTCTCTTAATCAGGCTGAACCTTAATGTTATGCACTTTGTGTGTGTCCCCAAAAAATTGTTGTCTTTTTTACTGATGTAAACAGTTACAAACAAGTCACAAAATAAGATAAATATACATGTAGCAATAATGCTAATTATGAGTGAAGACTAGTATTTATGGATCAGAGAGATGATTATTATTTTCTCACCCGGATTTTATTGTACCACCCTCAGATTGCATTAATATAACCCGCTTGGTGATATAAAAAGACCTAAAACATGATCTTATTCGTCAAAGCCTTCCAGGACATGTGTATGATCAGAATGCACCATATTATGATATCATATAGGTTAAATGGTCATCAGCATGTCCACCAAAATACCACGAAAAGGTGGCTTTTAGTGATAATAGATTTAGCATCCTAGTGCTCGGGAACCAGATTTTCTAATGAGATAGGAACACTACAAGAACTAGAATACAAAATACTCTTGAATGGGCGAGCTGCCCATGTAATCAAGAGAGTTGAGAACTCTGTCGTGGTGATAACTGAGGTTGTATTCTATTTGGTTCATTCTAAGTGTGATGTCAGAAGGTAAAAAATGTAACCAAAAGGTAATGTAAAAATGGCGTATCACAATTAATGCCAATGCATACTAACAGCCATAGCTGATATTCATAATAAGTCTCCCCAACGCTGCATAATGCAGCACTGAAATAACAGCTTTAAATATATTTTGTAAATGCAAGCATCTGTCTCCAAACATCAGATTATCAGTTCTGAGAATACACATATTTACATCTTGAATGCACACGTTTCAGTTTTGGTCTACATGTATTAATTCAACCAATCAAAAACTTCTAATTTAGTGGGGTGGACTGCACACACGAGAGCTACCTATAGGTAGCTTGAGAGCTACTAGTGGCTCATGAGCCACTTGTTGTAGAAGTCATGTCCAGAAATACCAATCCATGTCTGAAATTTGAGTGAGAGCACTAACTTCTTCATAGGCGACCCTGCAAAAGTAAACGGCAGGTAGAACTTCAAGTGCTGAGTTCCGTGTACAACCTTAGAGCGAAATATCTTTCAGTCTAGAGAAAGTTACATTGACATTTTGATCCAACCTTTGAAGCAAGGTCTCTTTACAACCAGAAGAGGAACATTTCCGCTTTATAGCTGGCAACACTGGAATATATGCCTGGTTCCAAAAGGCAGGGAAAATTAAATTACATCCTTATCTTTCAGTTTCCTGTACAATGGAATTTAAAACTGCAGGTTGAATCCTCTCGTTATTGAGTTCAGCATAAATAATTCATGGGATGAGCTCAGATATGCAAAAAAAGAAGATACTGATAGAGTACAAAACTCAGTTTCAAATGTAATAATATAGAATGGGAAATACATTAGAAATGCCTCAAAAAGTAAGCAGTGTATTTAATTGCAAATATATCTATATTGCAAATTTTCAATTTGATCAAGGGTTGATTAACCTAGTAAATGCACCTTTTGGGACTATTTACTTAATTAATGCATTGCTCTGACCACTTTCAAGGCTAAACTCCCTAATAGGTTTAGTAACATTCTAAGAAACTTATACATGTGTTTTGTTTGTTATGGACATTATTGTGCATTGTTCTGTCTGGCATTATACTAGGACTGTTTTCACTTTTTGTAAAGGCTTGTTTTGATGAAATAATGGATTTTTAATCAATGACAAAGGAAATGTATTGTTTTCAAAGGAACTGTTGTCTGTATGGGTTTTATGCAACTTTACTGATTTTATGGAGGAAATAAATCACTCGGATGAATGAATTAATGAATGAAAGGTTAGCTCATGGTCATTATTCCTCTTTCCCATCCAGGTGTTTCTCTATACTGATTGGACCAATTCTGGCTGCAGTTTTTTTAGGGTAACCATCGTCCCTTAGTCTTCACTTTAACTACTAACCCAGACATAGCGATTAACCTCTGACCGCCCACTTTAACTCTAACTGCTAAGCATAACTCTAAAGACAAGCCTGTGTCTCTACCATCACCCAAAGTCTGGACACATCACTTAACCATAATTTTGCCCTTACCGCTTCTCTAATACTAATTCTAACCATTAAGCACCCCTTCGAACACTGCACTGTCCAATTCTTAACCGTATATTTCAAACATTACCAAACAACTTTTCACCCTCACCCTGAATGTAACTCCTAAACCACCTTCACAACCCTACACCTAACCTTGACTTTAACAAAAGCCTAAACCAAACTTTAAACCAGACTCTAACACCACCATAGTGCAAACCAAAATAACTTTATGCTGACAGTTACAAATCCAATACTAGCACTCAAACCTATCCATGAACCTCCTAAAACTATTCTTAAACCTAACCCCAAAACTAATTTCAGCTCTGTCCATAATCCCTCAACTTTCAGCTTTAAGTCCAACCCAAACCACAATACTAAAGACAAACCACAAATCTAAATTCCTAATGCTAATAGTAAACCAAACCAAACTAAATAGTAGCCATACAACCATGAACTGAATCATAATTCCAAACCCTTTACCCACACCGACAGCTGCACTCTCTTATCTGTGAACATGCACGCAAAGCAGAAAACCCCATTCTTAATTCAGATGACTAGTTTTACCAATGTATTTTCTTAACCCCTAACTATGAACCATAGCCCTTAAGTAGGAGTTTTAAAAGTCACTGATAACCCATAAACCTAAGCCTGGACTCCGAGATGTTTTCTGTTTTCTCTGAAAATAGTCACGTGTTCATCCATCTGACTGTAAAGGGAGTAAATTTGACATTTAAAAATAATTTTGACTGTGCAACTACTTGTATTTGTTTAGTAATTTTTATGGTTGAGATGGATAGCTAGAACATTTCTACTGAGGATTGTGTGTCAAGTGGATCTTGAGGCTTGTGAATTAAAGCATTAATCAGTCACATTTTTTTAACCTCAGGTATTGACACAATGAACCTCCTAGGTCTTCCCTAGGTATCGTACATATTCATTGACTGTTTCTCTGCTGCATGAAACCATGATGGAAGAGCATGAGCGGGCATGGCGAAGCAGGGGCTATGTCATGAGTGCATGAGGCACGACTAAGATGGGGTGAAGGAGGCTTCAAGGTGCATTTGCAGTGTCGACTCTGGGAACATTTTCAGCACAGACTGCTTCATGGGTCGTCACATTGCATCAGCTGTATGTTTAGTACAGATTCTGTCGGAAGCATACTCAGCACACTTCATGAGGAGCATGATTGATGCAACCTGCTACAGGAGCATGTTTGGTTCATAAGGCTCCATTAGCATGCTCACCACACACTGCGTCTGGAGAATATGCACTGGAGGGCCAGGGAATATTTTTAGGGCACACCGATTCAGGAGTACGTTCAAAGCATCTTCCTTCATGAGCATACTCAAAAGCTCTTCTTCGGAAGCAGGCTGAGAGCATCCTGCTTCAGGCACATGTTCAGTACATACTCGTTAAGTAGAATACTTAGTGCAGTCTGTGTCAGGAGCATGTTCAGTCCACTCTACTTCAGAATCGTAAGTGGTGGCACCTGCGTCACGAGCATGTTCAGTAGCCTGCATGTTAGGAGTACAATTAATGCAGGTGAATGTTCAGTGGAGACTGTTACAGAAGCATGGTCAGTGCATACTGTTCCTAGAACTTCATTCAAACACACAGCTTCAAAGATGTCCTAGTAATATCTGTTTACTGGAGCATGTTCTGCACACAATGGCTCAGGAATATGCTCACAAAAGACTGCTTCAGGAGCATGTTCAGTGCAGACTGCTTCAGGAGCATGTTCAGTGAAGACTGCTTCAGGAGCAGGTTCAGTGAAGACTGCTTCAGGAGCAGGTTCAGTGAAGACTGCTTCAGGAGCAGGTTCAGTGCAGACTGCTTCAGGAGCAGGTTCAGTGCAGACTGCTTCAGGAGCATGTTCAATCCAGGCTGCATGTTCAGTGCAGACTGCTTCAGGAGCAGGTTCAGTGCAGACTGCTTCAGGAGCATGTTCAGTGCAGACTGCTTCAGGAGCAGGTTCAGTGCAGACTGCTTCAGGAGCAGGTTCAGTGCAGACTGCTTCAGGAGCAGGTTCAGTGCAGACTGCTTCAGGAGCATGTTCAGTGCAGACTGCTTCAGGAGCATGTTCAATGCAGACTGCTTCAGGAGCAGGTTCAGTGCAGACTGCTTCAGGAGCAGGTTCAGTGAAGACTGCTTCAGGAGCAGGTTCAGTGAAGACTGCTTCAGGAGCATGTTCAGTGAAGACTGCTTCAGGAGCAGGTTCAGTGAAGACTGCTTCAGGAGCAGGTTCAGTGCAGACTGCTTCAGGAGCAGGTTCAGTGCAGACTGCTTCAGGAGCAGGTTCAGTGCAGACTGCTTCAGGAGCAGGTTCAATCCAGGCTGCATGTTCAGTGCAGACTGCTTCAGGAGCATGTTCAGTGCAGACTGCTTCAGGAGCAGGTTCAGTGCAGACTGGTTCAGGAGCAGGTTCAGTGCAGACTGCTTCAGGAGCAGGTTTAGTGCAGACTGCTTCAGGAGCATGCTCAATCCAGGCTGCATGTTCAGTGCAGACTGGTTCAGGAGCAGGTTCAGTGCAGAATGCTTCAGGAGCAGGTTCAGTGCAGACTGCTTCAGGAGCAGGTTCAGTGAAGACTGCTTCAGGAGCAGGTTCAGTGAAGACTGCCTCAGGAGCATTTTCAGTGCAGACTGCTTCAGGAGCAGGTTCAGTGAAGACTGCTTCAGGAGCAGGTTCAGTGCAGACTGCTTCAGGAGCAGGTTCAGTGCAGACTGCTTCAGGAGCAGGTTCAGTGCAGACTGCTTCAGGAGCAGGTTCAGTGCAGACTGCTTCAGGAGCAGGTTCAGTGCAGACTGCTTCAGGAGCAGGTTCAGTGCAGACTGCCTCAGGAGCAGGTTCAGTGCAGACTGCTTCAGGAGCATGTTCAGTGCAGAATGCCTCAGGAGCAGGTTCAGTGCAGACTGCTTCAGGAGCAGGTTCAATGCAGACTGCCTCAGGAGCAGGTTCAGTGCAGACTGCTTCAGGAGCAGGTTAAGTGCAGACTGCTTCAGGAGCAGGTTCAGTGAAGACTGCTTCAGGAGCAGGTTCAGTGCAGACTGGTTCAGGAGCAGGTTCAGTGAAGACTGCTTCAGGAGCATGTTTAATGCAGACTGCTTCAGGAGCAGGTTCAGTGAAGACTGCTTCAGGAGCATGTTCAGTGCAGACTCCTTCAGGAGCAGGTTCAGTGCAGACTGCTTCAGGAGCAGGTTCAGTGCAGACTGCTTCAGGAGCAGGTTCAGTGAAGACTGCTTCAGGAGCAGGTTCAGTGCAGACTGCTTCAGGAGCATGTTCAATCCAGGCTGCATGTTCAATGCAGACTGCTTCAGGAGCATGTTCAATGCAGACTCCTTCAGGAGCATGTTCAATGCAGACGGCTTCAGAAGCATGTTCAATGCAGACTGCATGAGGACGTGTTCAGTATAAAATGCTTCAATTGAAGACTGAGGGCCTGTTTTAGAGTTTGGCAGAGGGGTTACTCCATTACAACCTTGGCAGATATCCTGTCTGCCGAAATATAAATCCCATTACATCCCATAGGACTTAAATTTTGGCAGACAGGATATCCGTCACTGTTGTGACTGGGTAACCCCTCCGGCAAACTCTAAATCAGGCCATAAGTGTACAATGTTTGTGTACTCTTCTTCTGGAGCCTACTGAATGCTCACTGATTCAGAAGCATGCTCAATGTGGGTTCTTTCAGTAGCATATATGTTAGCTTATACATTGTCTACACCAGTCTTCATTTCATAAACATTTTGAAATGCTGCTCAGTTTATATAGACTTGGACCAGGCTCACAATTGGGAAGAACATGGTCTGGTTTGTGAGGATGTTCACTTCTGTGAGTTTGGATGCATGCACAGGATATATATAGTATACATGGTCGTCATCAATAGATTCAGGAAGAGCATACATGGATTCAGGAGTATGACTAGCTCAAATCTCAATCATTAGGAGGAGCGACCTCAGTTCATGACCGATGAGAAGCATGCCTAGTTCCTATGATTTCAAGAACAAGATTAATAAAGTTAGGTTTATGACAAGCATGAACAATTCATACAAATTTTAAAACATGCTCAATTATCCTGATTTGGCAGCAGGTTCAGTGCATATAAATCCAGTGGCTTACTCAGATTAGATTGGTTAGAGAGAAGGATGCTCTAGTTGTGTGCTTCAAGAGCAGGCTCATTTCTTAAGGAATCGGGAGACTGCTTCATTATATGCATTCATGAAGAGTATGAATAGTTCATGTAGGATCAGGAGCATGGATTCAGGAGTATATATAGGTAGATAGGTTCATAAGGAGCATGTTCATTTCACGTGCAATGTGCATCATGTTCAGTTCATTCTGATTCTGAAAAATGCTTAGCTCATATAGATACAGGAGCATGCTCAGGTACACGTAAAGATTCAGGAACACAGTAAATTCATATGATCCTGCGAAAGCTCCCAGTTAATATAAATCCAGGATCCTAGTCAATTGCCTTAATTCAGCAGGCACATGCTAAGTCAATATACAATCAGTAGTATGCCCAGGTCATAGAGCAATCAGGAGCCTACTCAGTATTTAGGGATGTGTCCAATTTCCATGCGTTTTGGAATATTATCTGTTCACAAATATGGATTCAGTAGCATGCCTTATTTATTAGCATTCAACTGTACTCCCAATGTATACAGATTCTGAACTTTCTCAATTGGGTTTAAAAGGGTGCCTGGTTCGGATTGTGTGCATGCTCAGCAGATTTAAGAAGCTTGCTAAGTACACAAAGCATCAGGAGCATGTGCGATAGAACTGTTTTTGAAGATCCTCAATGTTTGAACCTGTCTTAATACCCTGTTTTTCTGAATTGCATGTCTTGAACCTCTGCATTACAAAAACAACCCTTAATAACACAGATCTCGTGCAAATGTGGACTAGCCTTTAAATGAATTATGAGATTTATTGGCAAACAGGTGACTTTAAAAAGCTGACAGTGCTAAGGCACGTTGTATGTCACAATATTGAAGTCTAGAATATCAACTACAAATATTGACTCCACAATATCGGCTACCACTATATCAAGGTAAGTGGATCAAGGAAGTACAGATTTACTATTCTTACCCCGCATCACTGTAACTTGACATTGTAGAGATAGGCGATAATGTGGACTTGATTTTGATATAGATCGATATTTGACCATGATACTGTGACCCTCTACCGCTATAGCATCATCATTCAGATATTGGATGTAAGCTAAACTAATACTTCTCCAACGCTGACAGCTCTTCTGAGACACCAACCTGTAAGGAAGTCGCAAGATATTAACCAAGGCTAGCAGTCCACCTTTGATCTGGTGGTCATTTTATCGAAGAGTTCTTTGCAGTCTGCACGTTGCATTTTAGACATATCCCTAATGGATCCTTTGGTTTCTTGCTGTCTTCCACTTTGACACATCTCTTCAATGCCCACCCTGTTAACGCATGGATTCCTTCCCTTGCACGCCCACCCTTCTCCTTCGGCTCAATGCCTTCTTAGCACGCACCGGCTGAGCTCTTCTTGTCCCTACATCTCTGAACAACTTTGCTTCCCCAGTTTGTACCCGAAGAACTGCAAGGCCGGATCATCAAACTCTGTGTGTCTATGAACCACACCCCAGGTTTGTGAACTACTAATCAGTTTCCAAGTGTTATATAATGCTGAGCTGGATCATGTATTTGTCTTTTTCTCTACAAGCGTAGAGTGCTTTTGTGAGTAAAGCTATCTGTGGAAAGTACTTTGTTAAGGTAGGAGTATTTTAATCCTTGCTGTGTCCTTGGAAGTAGAAAATACAATTTTTTCTAATCGTAAAAGCCTACTTTCCTTTTGATGCTTGATTAATTTTCTAAAATGTTTACTTAATACAGAAAAGTATAAAATAACTTACAATTGCATATATATTTATATAACATATAAATATAGGAAGTTAGGACTCATCAAGGGTGGAAAGAGAGAAATGGCCTATGGATTTTCGACCGCAGCCACTTTAAAAAGGGAAGGTTGGGGCTCTAGTGTGCCTATTGGAGAAGGACCAAGACTGATTTGCATATGTCTAGGTCTAACCTGAGGTAGCTTGGTGGGCAAAAGAACAATGGAATTAAGTTCTTCCCTTAGCTATTGCCAGTGGTTAAACAAATTGCAAGCATCCCTCCCATCATCTTTTGTGTTTCACATTTTCCTGCAGACAGGATTCCAAGGATAATCATACCTGCTAATTTCCCCTTCTTTTACAACTCAATTATGTCTTCCACAGGTCCTGCATCTCTCTATGTCTTTAACAAGTCAATCAAATGAAAATAAGACCTTTGCTCAGAACCTCATACAACATCTCCGTCAGGTCCAGGTTCAAACAATGTCTCTCTCAAATCCAAAAGACTCCTGTGACATCACACTCATTGCCTGTATCTCCCAAGGACATTTAGCAAGTCCTCAGTCTATTTGTAATGTCTGTCCCAGTTTCTGCACCTACTAGTGAAATGCATTCAGGTTCTCTAAGGATTCTTTTTTCCTTCATTATTTCAGCTCTTTCAAGTTTTCAAAGTATTTTCTATACTTTCCAGGATCTAGGTTTTGTCAAGTCTATCATAAAATCAACGCCCTAAGTTACAGATTGCAAACCACTTGGATTGGATGAGCTACTCAGAAAAGGTCCTCAGATACTTGAGCACCCTGGATCATGTAGCTCAGAGATTGCCATAGCAAAATGAAGTACCAGTGCTTCTTTCCCATATGTTGTCACGGATACACACTTCATCAGCCTCTTTCAGTTTATGGGCAACAACTACAAGGGGATACCACCTATGACAACAGCCCTCTCCAACTTTTCTGGCCCCTTTTCACTTCTTTTCTGTATTACAGAGTGACAGGACAGCAGATTCACTGGTATGCACCTTTGCCTGTTTGTTCTTTTGGGCCTCAGTGTCTCGGAAAAGCTCCAGGAACTCTCCCACCATAAACAGCCTGTCTTTTAAATGAATAGTCTCAGAAAAGAGGGAGTGGGGAGAAGATGTGGTGACACAGCCAGAGTTGCTGATTTTTGAACTGGTAAACCAGGTTCGAGCCTCGGCTGAACATCCTGTAATTCTGAGCAAATCACTTGAGATCCCTGTCCAGGAAACAAAAAAATTAAAAAGTAATGTGACCTGATGTGATCTAACTGGTGCTCGTGTAAAGCACTCCAATACCTTCAGATTGAGCCTGCACAAAAATAAAGGTGACTCTGATAGTCGACCTTGACTGAAATACCTTCTGTGCCATGTTATTTCTAAAGGTAAATATGTCTAGCTTTTGTCATGAACTGTTAAGCTCAAAGACATGCCAGTCTTGATCAGCTCTATAATACGGTGTCCTTAGAAAGTGAAGCAGCACTTAGCTTGTGACCTGCAATTTGAACCAGAGGCTTCAACAACATACATTATGTGGAAGGCACTTCGTCCCTTTTTTTGCCACATGACTGTCATAGCTTCATATTGTCCGACAGTTCAGTACTGGTATTTGTGGCACCGGGCTTGGGGCAAGTTTGCTGAGTATTGCTTGGCCTGCAAACTTTGGCAAGGTCGTTGTTCTTAACATACCCTTTGTAATTCTTAAAATGGCAACCTTATTGAAATTAGATTTCTTCAGTGACCTCAGCATACTGGCAGTTATCGTGGAGCATAGGGATGCATTTATTGCAGCATCATTTACATGTCTGGCTCTGCTAAAGCCTCACTGGGCTTTCAGAAGGAGGTGAGCCTATCATGTGATGATGTCCAGCACCACATGGCTTTCAGAGAAAGGTAGGCCTGCTTTGTGACTGAATGTATGCTAACCACACTAGCCCTTCATACACAGACAGATGTGACATGTGACTGACCCTTCTCAAATTCTTCCAGCCTACTAGACATATAAGATGTTGGAAAATCTCAAAACTTTCCTGTATGATAGTCCATCAGTGATTCAGGTTCCTAAATGAAATATTTTTTTTTATCCACTTTTTGCTTTAAGAGGGTATACCTTCCGTCTGGCTGCTCTCTGCTTCACATATCTATCTATCTATCTATCTATCTATCTATCTATCTATCTATCTATCTATCTATCTATCTATCGTCTGTCTGTCTGTCGCTCCGTTTATCTCTCTCTCCCCCGCTCTCGTCGTATTACACTGTGCTCCTGCTTTTATCTCTGTGGCCTTCAAGGGATGTGTTCTGTATTCGTCTTGACAGCATTTATTCAGGGACATTTTCCTGGAAACGTCCCTTGGGTTTACAGCATCGAGTTGCTTCTGCCTTCACTGCAGAGTTTGTTCTAACATTGCTCAAAGTGGAAAAAATAAACGCAGGGCTGCTCCACGTGGCAGTGCCTGGGGTGAAAATGCTCTACCTGGCACAATAACCGCAATGCACTTGGGGGTGAGAATTATATTTTGTTTTCTGCTTTCCAGACAACCACACATAAAATTACCAAAAAACTATATGGACCTGTGGTGAAATCGGTAGTTTGATGACTTCTAGCTAAGACTCAGGAGTGGCAACCATAAGGACATGGATACCTCAAAATGCTAGGGGCAGCGGAAGTGACATCACACGCCCTTTGACCCTCTATTAAAACACAGGTTAACTCTTTGCTCTCTCTTAGACCTTCAGCAGCCCACTAGTTGCTGGTGAAGGACTGGACGTGGAAAGTGCGAACAAAACAGGAATTTGAGAGCTATGTTTAGTTTCTTTTCCCACTGCTGTCTTTATGACCCATGGGAACAGGTGGAGCAAGAGCTGGACAAGTGGTAGGAAAGTGCAAACCAGCAGGGAGGAGGACCTACCCTTAGCTACAAATACTTGACGCTGATAGTCAGGCCCTAGACTTTTATTTTTTGCCAGGCACTAGACTTTATGCATCACTGCATTTGTTATTAGTCGAACAAAAAATTTAGCCAAGAGGCAGCAGATACTGAGTCAAAATCAAAGATGCAGTCAACAAGAGATTGGAGGGTAGTGGCGTCTGAGTGGAGAATTCGGCTGTTAGTGGGCCATGATGTAGCGTACTTTAAAGAGGTATGCCTACAGCCCATAACGTGATTGGAACAGGGTTGTGGCAGTCCTGATGGATATGGAAATGCCGTTTCTGATCTTGGGTGTATAGAAGGAGAAGGCCTGTTGCTTTGTATTTCCTTGTTTTGCACTTCTTTCGCGGTGCCCTGGCTGAGGGTGTGCCAAGTCCCACCAGAGATGGTACGCAAATCAGCAAAATAAGGGTGGGTGCTGGTAGTGATGGTTTTTAAGATGGTACGGGCCCGGCAAGGGACACCACTAGAACTCCACAAGGGTAAGGATGATGTGTATGATACTACCCCCGCCCTACTGGCACTTCGGAGGCAAACAAGCAAGAAATCTGACCACCTCTACCCTAGCCCTGCCAGCCTTTCAGAAGCAGAGAAGGACAGTATTTGACTGACTCTGTATCAACCCCAGAGGCCTTTCAGGCAGAGAAGCCAAGCACGACATGTTGCTGGCTCTGACCCAGCTAAGTTTTCCTTTCACAGTCACTGACTTACACAGTATGTGCTGTGCCCAGAAATAATAGCCTTTTAGAGGCGGAATAGCTGGCTGCAAAACAATTCATTTTAGAGGGAACGTGGCCTTGCAGTTTCTAATGGACATTCACTTTTGGGGTTGAGTCAACATTGACTTGTTTGTGGTTGTTCTCTAAGTAAGTAGTGACACTTTCAAGCCAAGAAGTGATGGAATTAATACAGTCCAGAGTAATTACCGATGGCTAAGATTACGTATTTTACCGATACCTATTTGTGCTACCCATGCATTTGCCCTCCCAGCCTTTTCAAACCTGACATGTGACTGCGCCTGCCCCGCTGAGGAGTGATTGCCATAAAGACTTGTGAACAATTAGTTAGTAGGGCCCTGACTTCCAAATTCCAACTGTTTTAAGTACAATTTATCCAGCTTATATAATGTATGTATTTCCTTTAGTTTATTTGAAAATGTAAAATGGGTGGGAGGGAAAATAGTGCAGAAACCAAAGACAAAAATAAAGTGAAAGAAAAAGATCTGGAAGGAAGAGGCTGATTTTGAGCAAGATAAGTTAGCGAGGTGGTACTAAGTGATTACAGCATCCACAAAGTGGAAAAAAGGGAAACCCAAACGCAAAAACGAGAATGAAAAGGGCAAGAAGGAAGAGAATTCAAATACTTAACTCCACATACATGTACCTTGACTATTTATACATTACCTTGTGGCGGTCACCATGAAGTTGTTATAGTTAGGGCTGTGTTTCCATAGAAAAAGTGTTTATTGAATTGCCTATATCTTTGGCACTGTTTGACGAATCTTTCGGAAACTTTCACAAAAAGTATGCCGGTGATTTTTCTTGCACGCTGAAAGTTTTGAGGTGATCTGTCAAGCGGGGGCCGAGAAAAAGGAAAGGTGAAAAAACATGTGTTTCCCATGTTAATTTCCATAGGAGTTTTGAACACAACTAAAGCCCGAAATGCTAGATGGAATTGTACGAATCTGGCAGAAAGCGAGATTTTTTTCCACAGAGTGTGCTTTTGGATATTTGTTGTAAATTTGCTCAATAGTTTTAGAGAGATTAAAGGGGAAATAAATTTGTATATCCAGGGGCGTGGATACTCCCCGATGACTTTGTGAACACTAACCAGGTCCCCAGAAAAAGGCAGAGCTCTGATTGTCTGCCAACACTTCAACTAGGAAGTGTTGGCAGCCATCTGGGACTTGGCTGAAACAGATTTCCACCAAAAAAGTGAAAAAATAAGAAAAGGGGCCACGGTAGGGGCACCCCCCACCATGCCCGCACCCCTGGGCTTAAAACACTTTAAAAAAACATTTCAGTGAATTTGTGATGTCATTCTCAGCAAAATATTTTGAAAAAAACAAGGGTGTACTCCTGCCCTTGTTTTTTTGAAGCCCCTGGTGGGGGCAAGGTCCTGGGGGCATATGAAAATAAAGACGGGGGTGCATGGGGCATGCCACCTAGGGCACTTTTATGCCCTCGGGTCTCTGTTGCTTATACTTATGTGGGTGGGCCAAGCGCCCTCGCCAAAGCCCTGGGGACCACCACTTCCCTGGAGCTTTAATGATAATGAGTGCGGGTGGATGCACTCCCCCCTCACTGCCCTGAAGACGGCCATCCCCCCAGGGCTTTAATCACAATGAGTGCAAGGGCGCCCCCCTGCAGCCTCAGGGACCGCCACCTCTCCGGGGCTCAGGGCTGACTATGTTAATCAAGAGGGGATGTGCAGCCTCCCTCACAGGCCCAGGGTCAGCCACCTCTCAGGGGCTGAATTTAAAGAAGGAAGGAGGTCTTTCATGGACCCCCGGGGAACACCACCACCCCTTAAGGCCGGCTCCTGCTATGTCCAAGCTGACAGCTCCCACCAAGAAAAAAGCAAACAAACACCGCTTTCTGCAAGCAGGAGCTGTCAAACGGCGCCTGCTTGGTGAAAGCAGAGTTTTCATCTGTTTCCCTGCATGCAAATATGTGTGCAGGGAAACAAATTAAAACATTGCTCCCACAAGCAGGAGCTGCTATTTCAAATAGCTCCCTGCTTACGGGAGCAATGACGGCTGCCACAAAAGGCGGGGAGCTGGCTAAGACCGTGGGGCCTTGAGGCTCCTACCGCGGAACTGTAGCTGTAAAATAATTAAAAATAATAATAATAATTACTTCTGGTGGCAGGCGTTATAAGTGATTCAACTACTCTAGATCTGTGCAGCTCGATTAATGTAGTGGACATAAATCATGCAATAGAGAGTAGTTTGTTGGTAAGGCCCCTGGTCCAGACCGTATTCCCATGGATGTTTTAAAGTCTAATTTACAGTTCTGGGGAACCTATAGTTACCAATGTGTTGAACAGTGCTATTTGTGGCCCCTTGGTTCGTTCATGGGGGGAGGCTACGATTGTGCCCATATTTAAAAAGGGAGATAAAAGATTACCACAATGCTACCGGCCAATTTTATTGTTGGATAGCACAGCTAAGATTCTGGATAGGGTGACATTGGCGAAATTGGAAAATTGGGTGGCAGAGAATCGTGGGCTCTCGGATCTTCAGTTTGGATTTCACCCAGGGCTGTGTACAGTTAAGCAGTCCCTAAATTTGTCCTTGATAATACAGAAATATGCTAAGGCAAAAAAAAGGCAGTGTACACCTTGCATTCATGGACCTGTCCTGTGCCTTTGACTATAAAGGCTGCTCTAAGCGGTGAGGGATTATGGCACAGAGGGGTATTGATGCTGCTATTTCTCTGCTCCAGAGACTACATGCTCATACCACAGCTGGAGTCCGTTATATAAGACAGGGCGATTTAACTGACGACTTCCCTATAACTTCTGGGTTAAGACAAAGATGTGTCCTGGCACCATTTCTTTTCTAACTCTATATAAATGGTATTGAAAATCATCTGAAAAGAGTGAGGACAGATATCACTAAGTTGGGCACTCGGGAAATACCAGTTCCGCTCTATGCGGGCGATGCTGTACTTATGGATCGAACAGCTAATGGCCTCTAAGGGTTTGCTGAATGCTTGTAATTCTTTTCTGGATAACTTAGGCCTGGTAATTAATCGCTCTAAATATTTTGCAATGAAATGTGGACCTAGGCAGACCAAGACAAGAACATTCTTACTGGGAGGTGAAGAAATTAGGAAAATTCTGCACTTTTTATACCTAGGTATTCCTTTTGATACTGATCTCAATTGGAGATGTATATTAAATCTAAAGGTTTGTAGTTTCTAAGGTCTGTATATGCGGTCTTTAGGTTTGCGAAAAGGCTGGGTCATAAATCTGCGAGAGATATGCTTAACGTTTATATAAACGAATGTGTCTCTATTGCCCTATTTGGTGCAGGAATTTGGGGATACATTAATTGCACCTTATTGCACATAGTGCAGAATAAGTTCATATGCAGATTATTGGCAGTCCTGCAATACACTACAACATCTTTTTGGCACAAGGAGGTGGGGCTGACTCTTTTAGAAGATCTTGTTAAATTGCAACCCCTATTATTATGGGCACATATCTGGAAGAACCTCGAAGCTCATCGGTACAGACTTATTTTGAAGGATTGCCTAAAGATGGATGGAGCATTGGAGATTCCCTGCTTGAACTATGTTCGGAAGAGCTTTGAGAGGATGGAGTTTCCATTGTATTACTCCGATCCGGACACCTTGACTTGCATGTCCTTGAGCAGGGTGAAGGAACTGTGTCTAGAGTTTATGCTCAATGAACCCCTGTAATCCAATCATGAGGAAGGGAAGGCCCTAGAAATGTGGGACAGTGTCCATGGCACTTTCTTAACAGGTTGTGAATAATGAGAGGCACACGTTTTTGCTGACCAGATTCCGTCTTGGAACATTGCACTTTCTGTTGGCTTTCCCTAATAGAGAGACATGGCTTTCATCCCTGCTATCATGCCATTGCAAACCCGCGGAAAATCAATCAACATTGCATCTGACCTTATTTTGTACATTCTATGCGAAGGAGAGAAAGCGCTTTCTGCGCCCACTTCTGCGGGGCGTTGGATCAGGGCTCATAAAGCAGCATTTGCCTATTTGCAAGGCCTGGGCAAGGATGAAGTGACTGTGGCCATGCTAAATTTTATTTTAAGTGTTTTTAAGTTACGGAGCTCTTATTTAAGTAGTTGAGCTTGTATATAGTAGAGTTTTAATGGTTTTACAGTGTGATGATTATATGGATTTGGTGCATCTTTTTTTGCAGATTGCAGCCGAATAAAGTATTTTGACTGACTGACATCTGGCCTACTGGTAACGCTATTGGACTGTCACTCACTAGAAGGAAGGTTCAAGGCCTGGTATCTTGTGCAGTGTGTCTGTTTATTTACAGGTGTTTTAAATGTTAAATATTCTTAGTGATGGAACATTTGTCTTTTTCACCAACACAATATTTGGATTGAATGTCAAAGATATGTCTCAACACTATATATACTAAGGAGTCTTTTCTGAACTACTGGTTAAGGTCTCTGACCCTCAAAATTAAGGTTGAGGGTTCTTGTCTTAGTGTGTCTCTGGTTGTTTGCCTAACTTAATTTATTTTCAAAGTTGAACATTCAAGGTTTACACTGGAAGGTGATCTCACTCCTAACTTAACAATTACATTTTTCTTTTCAATTTGTACTAAAATATATCATTCTAACTATATAATTAATAAGAATTTAGAAAAACTTTCTGGATGGTTAAATGGAGTTGGCCATAAGGCCTGGTGACAGGATAGGCCTTGCGAACAACCCCTGCCACTCATGGTTGAAGGCAATGGGCAGCATGGGGTTGGAAGGTTATAGACTTTGGCCACAGACCAACACACTGTGAGGTATGTATTCCCTTTGTGCCTCAGATCCACAAGACCCCAATTGTGTAAAATAAATACAGATTCTTTTTTGCATCTCAGATATATGAGATCTCCAATGGTTGAGGGATGCCGACTTCTCAACTGCTACTGCGCTTGTCTTCAGTAAGTAAGACTATATTGAAATCTGTATTCTCTTCAGTACACCTATTGCAAAATAGGTGTTTCCTTTGAATGTCTCCGATGAACTGTAATCTGGCTATTGAACTGCAATGTGAAACTTAACTAAGAGATATCTGCGAAACGTACAGTGTTGGACCAGCTCTCCCTACCTTCATTGTGCACATGTATTTTTCCTCCTTCTCCCTTCTTCTCTGATCTCTTTGTCTGCTGCAGAATGAATCCTGGGGGAAGCAGTACTCGCACGCACTCTTCAAGGCTATGAGCCACATGCTCTGTATTGGGTATGGACAGCAGGCCCCGGAGGGCATGACTGATGTCTGGCTCACCATGCTCAGCATGATTGTTGGAGCCACCTGTTATGCCATGTTCATTGGCCACGCCACAGCGCTCATACAGTCGCTGGACTCCTCACGTCGCCAGTATCAGGAAAAGGTGAGCAGAAACTTTTTAGAACAAATAGACAGCCTAGATATTACAGTCTGGTGGCTATCAAGCCTCCTTACTTGGTGGATATGCATTCAAGTGGTGGCTCAGGACTAAAGTATCCACTAAGTGACCTTGTATTTAGCCTTATGGTCACAGGATTGAATCCCAGTTGGTCCAGTCAGTTGTTCATGCTTCTGAAGTCAATAAAGTGACCACAGTTGTGACTGTTAGCAAAAAACATCTGTTATTTCAGTGTCAAGAGTACCAAGGGGGAATGGGCCTCTTACTAATCTTATTTTCCCTTCTTCCGCATTAGGATGCATTTCAGTGTTCTGGGACACAATACTTTGTCTCCAAGACGGCCTGGCCTGGAAATGTTAGGGTCACCTAGAAATGAGCTAACCTATTATTAAGGTCTACTTATAAAATTGTGCCATTTCATATACACTCTGGACCACTTTCTCTTTCAGTACAAACAAGTGGAGCAGTATATGTCATTCCACAAGCTGCCTGCTGACACCCGCCAGCGAATACATGAATACTATGAACACCGGTACCAGGGCAAGATGTTTGATGAAGAAAATATTCTTGGGGAGCTGAGTGAACCATTGAAGGAGGTAGGTGACCAAGAGGTCTAGTCCTGAGAATGCAGTCGAGGACCAGACATATATCCAACTGGCAGACTCAGGAGGCAAAGGGCATCTGACTAGCCTGACACGGGCTTTGTGTCTCAGAGGAATAATGCATCCACAGCATACTCACAGGTTCAAATTCCAGGCGGTCCATTCAGCCTTTCATCTGTATGAGGTTGATATGAGTACTGCTATGTTGGGTAACTGTCAAGATGCCCTAAAGCAGACAGATCATGGTATTCCAGCCTATACCAGTGGGGGAGACAATGTGGGCTGTTTCAATGTTTACTATGCCCAGGAGTTAGAAATCTCAGCAAATCCTATACCCAGAAGGCATTACATGACACACAGTCTATCCCATGCATTATTTGTAGTACAGGAAACTGAAAGTAGCTTATAAGATTGCCTTTCATAAAATAGCCAAAAGAGGATCATTTACCCACACATACTTAGCTTCTAAGAAGTATTATGCAGACCACTAGTCTTTCTCTGCTGTCCAGGATAGCAAAGTGAAAGATAGTCTTTTTGTGGAGTCAGAGCATTTCCAAAACGGTCTAATTCTAGGTTTCCTTCCAGGATTACACAAGATACTTCTGTTAAGTAACTCTATGATTCAGAGGTTCCACAATGCTTCTATCTGTTAAGAAGTGTTTTGTTTTTCTTATAGGATAGTCTGGGGCTAGAAAGTCACACTGTCAAAGAAGAATGACCTCGACCACTGACAGACTATTTTCTATTCCCAATAGGAAATTGTCAACTTCAACTGCCGGAACCTGGTGGCTAATATGCCACTGTTCGCCAATGCGGATCCAAACTTTGTGACAGCCATGCTAACCAAGTTGCGCTTTGAGGTCTTCCAGCCGGCTGACTACATCATCCGTGAGGGGACTGTTGGGAAGAAGATGTACTTCATCCAACATGGCGTGGTCAGTATCCTCACCAAAGGCAACAAGGAGACCAAGTTGTCTGATGGATCCTACTTTGGAGGTGGGTCACATTACAGAACTCCAGGAATGTTTAAGGCAATATTGTAAGATGTTTTAAAGCATTTGACTGGATAACACACTTGTGTACCTTCAGTCCTGAGAAAAAGGCAAGTCTTGACTTTAAAACTTGAGAGCACTATGCAAAAATATTAAAATCTACTAATGACAGGGCATTGAAAATATGATTTATGACAACAGAGGGTCTTCGGAAGTTGGATAAATGATTTAGAATCATGTATGTTTGAGATTTGTTTAGCAAAGTTTATAGGATGAAGTCAGGTGAAAAAGCAGAGACTTCCAAACTGGGGACAAAGTGGAAGTGGCAGTAGAAACTGAGGCTTCACTGAGTGGTCTATATTTCTTACCAAATACGTCCTGTGATATATATATGTGTGTGTACCTATCAAACTTTGCTGTATTCAACATCATGAGGTAAATGATGTTGCAAGTCAATCTTGCATAATTTGTTTTTAAGAACAGACTTTATTAGGTTTTTATTTACATATAAGCCATACAAAGATCCAAAAGGACCTAACATGAGCTGAAAGCCTAGTTTCAAGAGTGTGTAGATGTCAAAAAACAAACGAAAAACAGTTAGAATGACTACATGCGCAGGTCAGCCCCCGTTTCCCTCCTCTTCCCCCAGACCATCCCCTCATCGACCAATGCTGGACTAACAAAGAAAGTTCGGGAACCACAACTCCCTCTCTCAGACTTACAGTTAAATGTTATTGGCAGCCAAGGGATCATGGAGGTGTGTTGGTTCCAGAACAATTCCTATGTAGTCAGCCCATCGCTGCCAGATATTACAATGTTTCTGCAAGCAGCCCTGGGATTCATACACAGCTACTTCAAGCCCTATACATTGGTCCCTCCCCGCAAGTGGAGGCAGAGCGTCCGCCTTCCAGTGTTTGGCTATGTCCTTCTTCGCAAAGGTAAGGCCCTAAAATAAAAGGGAGTGTTTAAACCTATTCCTTTCCCCACCTCCAAGGCCCTCCGAAGTGTGAAACAAGGCCAATTTTGGATCTCGTTCTATGGTCCAGGAGAGAATCTCACCAAGGCTTGAGAATATTTTTTTCCAAAAAGTCTCCAGTGCAAGACAGCTCCAAACCGAATTCAGGAAGGTGCCCTTGGCTGCACCACATCATTGACACAGTGAGGAAGCCACCAGGCCCATACATCACAAGCAGTGGTGGGTATAGTAGGCCCTGTGCAGATATTTACACTGGATGAGGTGGAGGCGGGTTGAGACTGTGGCACCACTAGGAGCCCCCAGAGCCTCTGCCCAATCATCATTATCAAGGGGGTCTAAGTCTTGTTCCCATGCCACCTGGATAGTGTGTAGTGTGCTAGTACTATAGTTAATCAGGGTATGGTAAATGTAAGTAATTTTGTGTGATTCAATGTTGCCCAAGAGAAGCCTGCCCTCAAGGGTGTTAAATTCTGGAAGGTGTCTTATGTAAGGGCATGTCTGAATTGGAGCGATCGGTGAAATTGACTTCGGTGTAGGGTATATTCTGACTGGAAGT
Source organism: Pleurodeles waltl (assembly GCF_031143425.1). NCBI lineage: Eukaryota > Metazoa > Chordata > Amphibia > Caudata > Salamandridae > Pleurodeles > Pleurodeles waltl. The sequence continues at coordinate 663,590,678 of NC_090451.1, forward strand.
CTTGGTATGACTTAAGCTCCTCACCCTGCACAACGTCTCCCAGGGTTGATATGCCGATGTCCCAGGATCAAAATTCTTCCAAATGGGATACCTGAGGCAGCATACGGATGTGCCAAAGGGGCATCTGTGCCATCAGGTGACTCCACCACCCCATGCCCCGAAGGGAGCTTATCCTGAGTCTCAAGACCACCTGAGTAGCATCTGGTAGGGAACCTGTTCCCTTTCCCCCACCGTCGTAGAGATATGACAATGTATGTGTGCTGTTCATAGCCCAGACAGGGCAAAGGTCTGGTAACTCAATGTGCCTGATTTAAAGAGTTTATTTTGAGATCACACCATTGCTCAAATTTGGTGATGTTTTGACCTCCACTTCTAATGAGCTCTTCGTCTGGACAACAAAGATGCATCTCTACCCTAACTTGCTTACAGTCTGCAATAACACAATAGTAATTGTTGATGGACGCCAAAAGTGTAAGCATGTTATTTAACATTAGAGACAGTAATGAATGCCTCATTTTACTACATTAAATGATGGGAGAAGACGCAAATCCTTCAGACACAAATGCCAAGATGGGATTAAAGATACCGAAGCCAACTACCTCCTCTGGAATCCACCCAGTCTGAAGGTCTTTTAAGCATACTATAATATACTTCCTGTACTAATTATAACTCTAAGTTATCGTTGTAATGATTAACTGAGTAGGGCTAGTATTGCAGCATCCCCAGTTGGTGAAATAATGAACCATAAGGACCACAGACCTTTACTGATAGTGTCACCATGGTCGGAGTTGGGCATGGGCACCAGGGCTGGAAATGGGCATGGGCACAGGTCCAGAGTACCTAAATTCAGATTGGCATACAGGGAGCTGACCTAAGGAACTAATTTAATAATTGTACCCACACTTGGCAGTTGATTCTTTTCCTGATTTTCCATAAAACTAGCTCCAGTTTCCCTCGGTTCCGCTTCCTCCACATCTCCCTCCTTGTCTTTCTCATCCCCTGCCATCTCTCACTTTACCCCCTGCTCTCTCTGACCAGCCTCTCACCTCGTTTCTCATCTTCTGTCTGACCCAGATCAACAGGAGCTTGATGTGCATTGGCCATTCACATGAAGCGGAGGAGGGGAAATGTGTGTTCAGATGCAGTCATTGCTCTAAAATAATCAGTGAGGGTCTGACCTATAAACGGAAGAGAGCCACCGTACTAGGATCACCAGCCACAGCAAACGAGAGGGGAGCGTCTTGAAGGACCAGGAAAGGCGCCAAATTTGGTTTCGCCCAGAGCATTTTCTCAGCAGAGCCTGGCTTTGAATGTCACAATTGATTTGGAGGTTCTGTCACGGGACAGAAAACAATATTGTGTTGAATAAAGAAGTGTGAAAAGTATGGGCCTTACAAATATTTTCTATTCTTGTCAAAGTTTTATCACTTTATGCGGGGTTAAAGCAAACAATGTCTCCCCAATTTGGAATAATATTTGTGCAGGTCGTTATGGTTAATTTTTAAATTTCCTCTTATTGACAAAACATGTTTGGCGTACAAAATTAGGAGCAGGATGTTTTGTGGATAAAATGTCTTGGGTAGATTGCTCTAGGCTAGCAAACAGAGTGCCTGCTAAAAAAGACAACCAAAAAACAAACATGAAATGCAACACTTATTTTTTGATATATTTGCACACAGAGATCTGCCTCTTGACGAGGGGGAGACGGACGGCTAGCGTGAGGGCTGACACCTACTGCCGCCTCTACTCCCTTTCTGTGGACAACTTCAACGAAGTGCTTGAGGAGTACCCCATGATGAGGCGTGCTTTTGAAACTGTGGCCATGGACCGGCTGGACCGAATAGGTAAGGAGCATCTCACTCTCACTGTTTAGGCTCATATTTATTAATACTCATTGCTTATTTCCAAAAGCTGAGTCAATTTCATGGAATTTGAGGAGCAAAAAAGTTATAACGCCGTCTCTGACCACCATCACAAGGAAAGTGAGTTGAGAAGGTGATAGGGCAGTATCATTCCTTTCTCGTCTTGCTGCATGAATTGCATGAATAGACCAGAAGGTAACAAAGGGAAACTGACAATTGTTTTGAACAACAAAAGATACTTGGGCACATCAAAGAAGTCACTTCACAACATCAAGGTGAAATAATGCAATTTCACATTGTCTTATTTCCTTTTGGTGTACATCCAAGAATTCTACACATCACTAGTCCCACTGGTCAACCATCCTGTCTGCTAATTCATAAGCACGCCCCTTTTATACACAGATGAAACCTGCATTGTCTGTCTAATGATGTATTCTTCAAATGTCCAACTTCTCTTACCATGCCGAGTATGGACTATGGTCGACCTGTGATTCAAGACCTGCTTGAGCCACGTCTTCCCCTTTGGTCCACAGACCTGTAGTTTATGCCACTGATTACTTTATTTGGGAATATGCAATGAACCACAATTGCCTAGACCGGTGATAGACGGTATATTTAGATCAATGGTTATATACTTCAAGATGCCAACATCTGTCCAGCATGTGTCTGCTATTAAGAAATTAACCCTGTCAAGCAACAATTGGAATTTCAGAGTTCAGACACTGGGTCCTTTGGAAAAAGCTGTGACCTCATAGATCCCAACTCAAGGAACTAAGCTAATCCTGGAGTAGAGGTTACAGGGGACATTTATCATAATAAAAAATAACTGGGTGGAATAATATCAGCCTTATGATGCAGCAATGTGGCTCAAGTCTACGCAGACTCTTCCCACATGTATGCAACTTGGCTTACATAGATGACACATTGGCAACTGTCCATTTGAAACCCTTCTTGCTCAAAACCAACCAAGCCCTTTGCTGTACCTTTTTGGTCCTTCTCACGTCCTGTGAAGGCTGGTCCCAAGACTGTCACAGGTCAAAATAGCACCTGACCATTCACCTGCATGCTCACGCTCTGAAAAGCTGTACTGTAGCAACATGGACACTTGTTTTTTAGCAGGATCTGTTTCTTCTGTTCCAAAGTTAAATCTTATCTAAAAAATGTTGGCTTCTTACAATCAACACATCTCAGTCATTCTTCATGCTTTGCTGCAGAAGCATACCATGACTTGTTAATAATACAGTGCTTCCTTCAGCACCTTGTTCATGCTGAGTTGCACCACTCGGGTTCTGGAAAACTAACTAATCCTGCTATGTTCCTACATATCCCTACCTACTCGTAGGTGCTAGCCCTGCCTCTAAGCACTACTCTAAATGTACAGACACACCAGTATAGCACAGTGATGTTTCAGGGGTTCAAGGCACATCACTTGACTGAATTCATAATAGATATTGGTGTTGTAAGACAAGAGTCTAAAGAATGCTGGTCTCACTCCCATGATGCATTATTCCACCCTAGTATGGTGGTGGGTTTGAGTTATACAGCTACGTAGACTGTCAAGATTGAAAAGAACTAGGGCATTTAACAGGCAAAGGAGCCTCTGCAATTTCTTATGGCTTATTAGCTCAGAGGTTTTTCTAAGGAGAAGAGCTCTGTCTCTTTCTAAAGATGATTGACTGATCTGAAAGTTATCTTTTAAAAACATTAGTCCCAACTCAATCCTAGATGTCAATTAGGTAAATCCTAATTTAAACTATTACCTAGTATACTGAATGCTGACTCTCCCTTAGGGCTTCTTAGAAAAGCTCTAAGTCCTCTTATGCACAAAATCAATGCATCCCGCAGCCCACACAAAAAGTCACCTGTTTATGGATGTGTGAAAGCAGACAGTTCCTGGTGACAGAATCTGTACCTAAATATGTATGCAATCATAACAAAATCTATTGTTGTGATTACCTGTTTAGGGCGAACAATCTGTAACTAATTAATTACAGATTGTCACAGTGTTCGGGCTAGAATGATGACTGCTCTATAAATCAGGTCTTTCACATTATGCAAATCCCACCACCCATATGACACAAAGTCCTGTGACCATGGCCTGTTTGAGGCATATTCAAACCTGTCTCAGACGAGCCCTTCCTCTCAGACTGGTCTGGTGCATGTAAGATATGTTGATCAACAGTCACAATAGCTGTCACATGTAAATAAACCATTGCCATGTTACAGAATGACACTTTCTGATACATTTCACTGGGCAGGTACTGCAGGCCAACTTTATTCATGAAGTCTGATAAATCAATTCTTCAGCCTCAGAAATGTTTGAAGTCAGATTCACAGCTGCAATGTGGTGCAAACATGCTCACTCATATACCAACCAAAAGCATCATGCAACAGACACCTTGACAAGCCTCATGTAATTAAATGTATTAGACCTGTGTGCGTTCAAGTAGTAGATGAAGTCTGTGAGCTAGTGGACCATAGTCAAAGGCAAAGGGTCTCTCTGATTCTTCCCTTATTTGTTCTATTGGATCATGTAACCCCTTAACCACTGAAGATGAACTAATAGACACTGGAGAACAGACAGGCAGCCGTTGGACACTTGTCCCACAACATTTCACAACCATGACAATCTCTGTGGGGTGGCATGGTGTATGTTCTGCTAATGTATTAAAGTTCACTTTACATTCCCCTACACAGCACAGTTATACAAAGATACATACATGCTGTAAAATCCTTATTATTCCATATAAGCCCATCAATAAAATATTGACTTTATCATCAACCCAAGCCCCCTGTATGGCAGAGAATCTGGAGACCAATAGGGCTTCATTTAGCCGATGGGGTACTCCGTCACAAATACGGCTGATGTCCCACCTGCTGTATTACGCGTGCATTATAAGTTATGGCAACAGAAAGGTGATGGTTTGAATACTTTAATTAATCCAAGCCACTGCCAATAGGTCAGGCTGCATTCCAATCCATTGTATTTCACCTACCATGCAACAGCATTCAAAAGCCAGCCCTATGCAAATCAATTCAAACCCTTCTCCTCAAGGGAACAGCCTGTCCTGAACTTCTAGGTGATGCCTCCTGGAGAATGGTCCATAAGCACCGGCAGACTAGTTTTCCCCTAGTTGGGGCTCGTCACTAGTGTGTTCCTTGAGTCATATAGCACAAAGAGCATTGGATCTAGGTCTGGGCATAAACATCACATTTAGAGTGTCAACTGCAACAACAACTGCAACAACAAGATAATGGATGGAATGCTTTAAATAATCTCAGCCACTGGCCTTGGCTGGGTCTAACCTGACGTGGTATGGATGAGGTCCCTAGTAATTATCAGTGGCGGAGATTAATTCAAGCATTTCACCCATCCATTTGTTTACTTCAGTGCAACAGGTATGCCCATACGAGGGCCCCGTGCTCACTGTGCCACCAGAACCATGATGTGCCTGACTGAAGAGCTCCAACTAGGGCAAATCTGGTCTTGTGTTGCTCGTGTTCTTGATGAGAGAGGACCTGGCTTGGAAGTTCAAGCTGGACTGTTCCTATGGGTGCAGAGCCAAGAATGATCTGCATATGGCTGGGTCTAACCTGGGGTTGTGTGGCGAGCAAAAAAAAGACGAACTGGGCTTTAGCCCCAAGTAATTATTAGTTGCTGTCACTTTTTTGTTTACAGTATTGTAACCCATGGCACTCGTAATGCAGTGGACGGAATAGCCACCAAGTCTTGAAAGAGTACCCCATCTGCCAAACTGTAAATAAGGCTGCTACTCATAACTAAGACTTTAAGTGAGGCCTAACCCCCAACAAAAGATGTATCTTCTATTTTGTAAACAAATTCTTAAAGTGCACAGAAGCTCCCCACTAGTGTGTGTGAAGCATCCGGTAGCAGATAAATGTAATCCATGTACAGGAAAATGTAGCACACATTTCAGGACTTATAAGCAAAAGTAATAGCAAGATCCCCCACTTCAAAGCTGAGAACATCCAGCTGGAGCGTAAAAAACAGAAAATCTATCCCTGCAGTCCTGGCATTAAGAAGGTGAGTAACCCACTGGGGAAAGTCACATAATGATACCTCACACAATTTTAGACCATTAAACAAGGGTCACTAATTTGAAGGATACCTACTGAGGATAAAAAAAAAAAACACTAAATAGTGGCAAATAATGACCAAAATGTACAGTAAGTGACCACAGACTGTTGATAAAGATAGGCAAACGTCTTGGAGAATGGAGGAAAGCAGGATCTTTAAGCAAGGCCTATGGATCTTACAGAATATGAAAACTAATTTTCTTATCCAATGTAGATTGCCCTTCTTTTGCCCTTGATAGGAGAATGTTAATCCTTGAAAATAAAATTGTGTGTATATATATATATATATATATATATATATATATATATATATATATATATATAGATATATAGTTTCACCCCTTTCCAGCTCCCCATGTAGGCCAATTTCTCATCAGGCACCACACAGCCACGCGGAAATCGTAGATGAAGGCGGCACAATTCAGGTCAAAATCTGTACCTTTAATACATAATTGCGTCAACATAGTAGTGCACGAGTGGTTTTTGTTCACAAGACATTGTGACACGTTTCAGCCGTAGCCTTCGACTGACCATGAAAACAAATAAAGTGCATTTAAAAGGAGGCCACAAAAGCCCCTCCCATCCAAAACATTTAAAGGAATCACCAATACATATATTGTTTGGGCAACAGAGATATCAACTCTATTTGTTGTATTACATAATCTTCTACAATTATCACAAATCAGTATTCTGAGTGCATTTTGAATCTTTAAAATTATAGCATTATATATTTTGCGAATGGTTATAGCATAGGCTGCAATATATCCATGATAATAATCACATATATTCCAGTATAAGTACTATTTCATTCACACTGTGCCAATCATAATTATTTTATACACCACAAAGATTATAGAAATATTCAATTTACTAATCATAAAACCATCGCTATGGTATTGGCATTATAGCATTATACCAATATTGGCACCTATGTACCTTACTGAATACAACCTGACTATAATACCATATAGCTATAGCATAGCCTAAATTTTATAGTAAATTTAAGTGATGATAATCTCGATATATATCAATCTATAAACACAATAATATCCCATTAAAAGTACTGTATTACAGTACTATCCTCTATTGTGTTCCTGCACTCAGTACCATTCACGATTCCTTCACATTAAGCTAAAAACTCACCACGGGAAAAAAATAAATATATATATATATATATCCCACCAAACTGCTTAACAAGAAACAGGTGCCAACAATCTAAGCTTGCTTCAAACCTCTCCTTTATTTGAGAATAGCTGCATGACGTGTTTCAGCCGCTACAGACAGCCTTGTATGTATGTATATATGTATGTGTGTGTGTATATATATATATTTCTACATATATATAAACACACACACATATATATGTGTGAATATGCATACATATACATGTGTGTATGTATATATATATATATATATGTATATATATATATATACACACACACACACATATAGATAGATAGCTAGATAGATAAATAATGGACACGCTCTACTGGAAATAGTCATCCTTTAGCAAACCCTTAGTCATGCCTGTAAAGCATTTATTATATTGTATTACCACCTAGAGAGGTACTCCTTTCTGTGTGATCAAGTTGGGTCCTGCGCCCTTCAGAGATATAGCACCCTCATCCTCTGTTCCCTCTCTGCTGTACTCCAGAGCTCTGCGGGAATTTGGTCAGTTTATTTTGCTAATGATTGGGCTACTTCCTGCATCCTAAGTTAATATGAGTTCTCCACAGCCTCACTCCCCAAACCAATCTTATGAAACACGTAGTCTTTGTGTCTCTTGATATTGTAGTCTTTAAATGAATATCAACACGCAAACTATCATGTGGCATTGGTCTAACACGTAAGGCAAGGATACCTTTCCAATACCAAGAGGAAATGGTGCAGACCAATGTGATGTGCCCAAAAGAAGTGCATTTGTGTACAGTTTCAGCAGTCGAGCTAGATTTTGTGAAGTTAGTTCCTCAAGAAAGTTTTCGAGGCAAGGTGACCACCCGGTGTCAGTTTCTGAATGGTTTTGAAATTGATATGTAGCACCTATCCACTCTGTCTCATGATGCCCTACTGTTTTGTATCTTCCATGTTCCTTATGTCCACCTTGACACGTCTCCCCTGCACCACTTGGTTCCCACATTTTCACTCTTTCCCCTTGTGTAAAATATCACTCCTGCACCTTATATCCTCTCACTGTCAGCAGCCTTCCCATGTGACATTTGTCTCCTTGAAAAATGTGTACCCATCTGTCTTCTTGTGCCAGTTTCCTTCCACTGTATCTCCTGGATTCTTCCCACGTCTCACCCAACAGTGCATGCTGTTAATGGATTCTCATCTATTTAGTGTTTACTTTCCTCTCCCATTGTCACATACATCACATGTGTAACCTGTCCTTCTGTACCACATGCTGCACTTTATCACATGCCTTCTGTGGTGTCATAAGCCTCCTCCCGTGTCACATGCCACCCTCCATCACAAGCCTCTTTAGGTGTCACATACCTCCATTGAGATATAAGTCTCCCATGCCACCACCCTCCTTCACATGCCCTCTCTGCTATTACATGCCTTTTCCTGTATCACTTGGGATTCGCCAGGACATGTCTGGTGTTACATACCTACTCAGGTGACCCAGGCCTCTTCTTGTGCCTCATGCCATGGTCTATCACAAGCGCCCTCCTCTGGTTTCACATACTACCCGGCATTCACATGCACTTCCCGGTGTCACAGACCCAAATTGTGTCACATATCACCCTTCATCACATGCTTCTATTAGAGTCGCATGTCTCCTCTTGCATCACATTCCTTCCTCCCCGTCACATGCCTCTTCCTGTGGCACATGTCGACTTCAAACACTTGCCTCTTCCTGTGTCACAGACATCTCCTTGCATTACATAACACTCTCTATCACATACCACTCCTAGTGCCACACACCTCAGCTGTGCCATGCCCATGCTCTGCTCTCAAATGCCACCTCTTTTGTCAACTGCCCTCCTTCATCAAATGCCTCTTTTGTTTCCATACCTTGGTGGTGTCACATGCATGCTCTGGTGTCACATGCCTTCTCCTTTGTCGCATGCCACCCATCATCACATGCCTCCTTTGGTGTTATATACTTCTCCTTGTGTCACATGCCTCTCTTTGTGTCATCACCTCTTCAAGGAAAGAAGAATTCTATCCTTCTGCGCAAAAGAGCGGAGAACAGCACAGGCTCGGTGAACACTGACATGGTGCAGCAGATTGTGAAGCATGACAGGGACACGGCACACAATATCCAGGACCTACAGCACTTCCAACTGATGGCCTCAGTCGGCCGGGAGCCTGGCGGCAGGGCCGTTATTTGGGAACCTCTGGTACACGCACCTTTGCAGACAGCAGCTGCCACCACTAATGTGGCCATTGCGCTAACTCATCAGCAGAACCTTCAAGCCCATGTCTTCCTGCCACCATCCTCCCTGTCAAGCCCACTGTCCCCAGATGCAGCTCTACTCACACGCCAGGCCCGGAGGTCCCAGCCCAGTCTAGCTGGTTCTAGACCTTCATCCGTTAGTTCTCCTTCTGGAGTCCCATCACAACACCAGACACCAGTCGCCAGCTCCCCTTCCTCATCCATGCTCCAAACCCAGCTGCCATTGGAAAGCGGAGTGCGCAAACACACCAATATAGGACTGCCACCTCAGGGATCAGCAGGTTTGAGCCAACAGCCCCAAAGAGGAGACCGAACAACAATGGCAAAACCACAGCTCATGGGCTCCCAGCCACAGCTTTCAAAATCCAGAGGTACATCCTCCTCAACCTCTCTTCTCCAGCAGACAGTGGGGGTCCCCTCTGGTGCTGAACGGAGCTCTGGCCACAGGAGCGGGAGAACTCTACACTACAGCCTGTCCCGGGCTACAGGTTCCCACATCTCTCTGCTGATGCAGCAAGCCTCCAGCAGCCCACAGCACCTTGTCAAACACAAGAGCATTCAAGGCCTGCCATTTGGGAGGCTCACTCAAGATGGCCGCCTCCTGTCAGCATCTCAACCATCTTTGCCTAATAAAGATGCCCAACAGGGAGAAGGTTGTCTTTCCCAGCAAGGTACTGAATCACCTAGTACCACCACCACTAAGTCTACCCACTCTGTTCCAGGAATTTTAGCCAAGCCCTCACTCGGTGTCCCTGGGCAGCCATATTATCCTTCACAGATGCCTTCTGCGCCCACGGAGTCATCGAGTACCATTAACAAGTCTACCCCCTCTGTCCCTGGACTTTTGTGCCCGAGTGCTGTGCCAGGGCAGCCACCTTATGCTCAACAAATGCCTTCAGGACCATCAGTTCTACCAACTAGGCCTGCAAGCGCAGCTGCAGCCCTACAGTCCCCAGTGTCCACCACTAGGCCTGCATCATCCTCTGGCTCGCGGAAAGGCTCCGTGGTTTTCAGCCCTGACTTAGAAACTGGTGTGAAGCCCAAATTGCCATCTAATATGTGAGACTCAGTTGGGTTAATGGCTGCCAAGAGAAAAGGAGGAAAAAGGGAACACAGGCAGAGGAGAAGCAATGAAGCTCTGTGCCATCAGCCGTGCAGGGTGGGACCAGATGGGGAGGCAGAAATAGCTGCAACACCCCCGCTGGCAAACATTCAAGGAAGATGGCATGATGCCTGACTATAAGAAGCACATCCTGAAGGATGTGCCTCGGTCAACCCCGAGAAGAACATGGACATGCCTTATCTGTAACTCCAGTCCATCTCTTTACAGCTTTACTTTTGTTATTTTAATATATATATGCATATCTTTTAATTTTGTTGATATTACAGTCTGCCAAGCAGTAAGCTCTTCATTGTTTCAAGTTGAACCTCACACCTGCTGACAGGCGTGTTGGCTGCCTGATGTGTGAAACAATCTTTGGTGTGCAAGGGGAGCAGTGTCTCTCATCTGTCTCACTTTGTTCCAAGGGCATGACAGAGGGCATTAGTGGAGGGGTTGGTGGTGTTAAGGCTTCATCTCTAATATAGTGGTACCTTTCAGGAATGAGAAATGTCCTGATGTGGGTTTTAGGTCACATTTCTACAACCAAAATGTCTACTGTACAAATGCAAACTGAATGGACATTTATTAATGACCTATTATAATATATGCGGTTAGCCATTTGTAAATCACTGGAAAAACTGGCACCCCCCTTTATAAGCGGCTGGGTTGCTTTTATATTTAACTTTCTAGCATATTTGGTGGTAACTGTTAATAAATGGAATTAGGAAACCCTTTTCATATTTTTTATAGATATTTGATACATGAATAATTATTGCTGTCAATATATTGGTTGTCAGCATTTGCATCATAGACATTTTTGTTGTCAATGTTATGACCAGATACCCCAACTCGGAGCCACCTTAGAGGAAAGGTGATCACTGATGTGCTATAAAATGTATAAGATTGTCTTGGTCTGTGACAATTACATGGAACTCATCAGTGTCCAGTTGAAAGATGCAGGGAATTACCTAGGGCTCCTTTAAAGGAAAGTATTTAACTGGTTTAGAAAGAGATACAAGGATTCTCCTTACTAGGGGTCCATTTAGAGAAAACAGTGGGCCAGTTTATGATAATGCACTTGATGAATATACTCCACCAATTGGGGTGGTGGAGGACATTACCTCCAACATCCTGACGGGTACAACTTTCGTCTAATTTAGAAATGACCCCCGCCCTTTCAGTGAACAAAAGATTTGGTGCATGGACGCTGTTGCTTTTGGCAACCATTCACCAACCCTTTTACATGTAGTGCTTTTCAGAAACCAGTTCCCTAAACTGGAGTTTGTTTGTGTAAAACAAAACACTAGTGATCCGCCACTCCACAGGAGTTTTCTCATAGTGTGCAAAATCATCATGTTTTTCCCTGTCTGGCAGCACTGGTGTTTTTTCTGGTAGTGACAGAAAGGAAAGAGAGACATTACACGTTCACCCTAAATAGGGCAAGTGGTGTAATGTCCTTCCAATGGCTATTGATCTGTCGTGCCCTTGAAGGAAGTTTCTGTTGACTGAGGCAACAAGGACCCCTTTGACTGAAAACTTAGGGCCATATTTACAAGTGGCTTGCACTGCCGGTGAGTCACTTTTTTTGATGCCCCAACAGCGCATATCTGTAAGACCACGCAATGCCACTTGGCGTGGCTTTTCAGGAGCTTGTAGATATGGAGGTTCTATGAGTGTTGTGGTGGATGTTCCCCATAGATTTTGATGCATTCCCAGATTTACAAGGATTTGTAAACCTGGGAATGCATCAAAAGCCTACGCCTCCACAGGGGTGGCGTAAGGGAGGAGCAACGAGCAGAAATACCTTTAGTTCTTCTCATTTTTTTCCTTTTTCTAGGTGTGCTTCATTCTGCAAACATCTCCACAACACAGACACCCCTGCACCATGGTGTAAGGGTGCCTGTGTTGGTGCATGGCAGCCCATTGTCTAAAGACTAACTATGCTCCTTAAGGTCTGCTTGTCTCTACATGATGCAGGAGGACCGAGGGTTTAGCTAGTACAGTCCTCTGTCCTGTATTTGAAAGAATACTCAGTCAGCCAAACTCTAAATTGGTGCCTTGTCACTGTCCTTGTGAGAGGCCCAGGGATTGTCTTTACCTCAGGTTCCTTTAGAGAGAACTTTGGGACCAATGTAATTATTGGTGGTAATGAAGTGTCCTCACTGCCAAGATTGTGGTACAGTGGATTTAGACGTGGGCGGACCTTCGGATTTATCACGGCGGAGACTAGTCTGTCTTCACTGGGATTAACCCCCTCCGATCGCCCTGGGGTGCAAGGGCCATCAAAGAAATGACTAGCTGTGCCACCCATTTTGAATGGGCGGACATGTAGTCATTTTCTTTTTACTTTTCTTACCGCTAGGTAAAACCTGGAACGGTGAAACTTTTTAATGCTCCCCCCGACATGGGAAACGCCGATACTGAAACATGACAGAAAATCCCCAAGGTGTTATGGCCATTAGTATTTTGTTTTATCAAAAACAAATCCCTTTCTGGGAGTCTGTTTTTGGGAAAAGTAAAAATTTTAAAAGTTTGGTGTAAGGGTTTATCATCAATGGTGGACACACAAAACTTTTAAATGGCTTTGAGTGAACTGCTATGACTGTGGTTGATACAAACCCATAGGGTTCAATGCATGGTAAGAGGTGAACTCCGAATCTGGCAGGTGAGTAAAGGCAGACTGGCAGACATAAAGTCATTTGCCACCCTGACTGCCATTACTCTGTATTCCAAACTCTTAATCAGGCCAATAATCACCGACCTTGTGTGAGCTGTGTGAAATGCTTGAACCAAACCTGATGACTATTTTCCACCACTATTCATAAACTACTGGGGCTGTTATATTTGTCTACATGTCATCATTTTTTGGGGTTTGAAGTAACATAAAATTATTTGCTGATGAACCATGACAAGGGATGCATGCATTGGGGCTGCTTGTTAACCAAGGCAAAGAAGTCATGGCCTATTAGCGTTGGCTGGACTGCTTCTTTTAGGGCACATCAGATTAATTGGTAGCAGGCTTGTCTGACGTTTTTGCAGGCCCGGGGACAAAACTTTATGAAGGGACCTCTTTAAGCTTTTTCCCCCATTGACCAGGACCACAAGCATTTATTTTGAAGTATTAAAAAAGTGTAGTGCAAGGAAAGACTAAACACAGTTTCGGCAGCCATGAAACGGTGTCACCAGCTAAGCGTCGTCGTTATAAATGACAATGGTAATTTTGTTTGCAGTTAATATCTATAAATAAACTTTACTGATGGAGAACAGGACTTCTGAAAGCGCAGGGCCTTGGGCAGACTTCCCCCTCTGCACTCTCTTCTAATGGCCATGATTGGCGTATAGCTTTAGTCCTGTCAAAGCAGAGAAGTTGAAAACGGTGTGCTGCTCTGTGGTGAAAAAAGCATAATAGCTCTGGGGGTTAGTGGCATACACGAAGAGTTCCCAACTCGCTGTAATAAAGAACCTAGATGCTCTTACAGAGGTCGTGATTTCTTGTAGGGAGATGAAGTGTTTCTAAAAAGGCTATTGACGGACTAGAGATTATTTTAGGACCACTAGCCTTCTAGAGGAACCATATATCAGGAGTTTGCCAACATTCCAAAACTCATTGAATGCCTTTGGTTGGGCCAGGGAACTAAGGAATCAATTAAAAATGGAAGCCGGGGGAGTTATGATGGCACCATGCCCCCTCCATCGCCATCTCTTTCTTATGTCTTTGTATCTGTCACAATGTTTATCCTTGTGGGTGGAGATGGACAGGCCATTCTGTCACCCTGACATTTTTCCAGCGTGCTAGGGGGCTGTTTTTCAACCCAGCTGGATAGCCATGACAAGCCATGCCCCAGAGGCCCCTTCTACCTTTGGCCTGTGGCTTTGAAAATGTTTGTCTGGCTGATTTTGTTTCACAGTCCAACGCATCCTGGAGCGGGGCTTTCGTGGCAATAGGTTGATGCTGTAGACCAGTGAGCAGTCCTTCAGTAGAGTTCCTCTCAGTCAATGGCAGGTCCAATGGAATTATGCAATTTTGCTGCATTTTCTATATAATTGCATGTTTGCTGCATTTTAAAAAAATATCCACCAACAGCTGCATAATTTGCAGATTTTAACATTAAACAAATGTTTCTCGCTGGTCACCTTTCTGTTGCTGATTGCTGTATCTGGGTGTTAAACTATTTCTACTGACAAAATAATTAAGTAATGCTATCAAAAAATGTGCTGCATAACACAGCATAATTCACCTATTCTTGTTGCATAATTTAGTAAACCCTGTCCCATAATTTGGTCCTCCCCGTCACACAATTACAGTGGCCCTGCTTTATGGCCAGCTGCATAATATCTCTTGAGCATCACAGCTTTGTACACTCTAGACTTCCCTCTCTGCCCTGTAAATGAGAAAGCATATACTCTAAGTAGAAACATCCCAGAACTGCCGCTCGCCTCGCCTTCAGCCCAATGTGTCAGTAGACCATCCATTTCTGAGAGTTCTTTATGTTAGAGTCTCTGTGTTATGTTGGGGAAGAAACCTCAGTGAGCTAAGCACGCCTCCTCACAGAACTGTGAGTAATCTGAATCTGGAATTGACAGCAAGGCCAAATAAAGCCTTCATCAATAAGTGGTTCTTCGAATGAGCACCACTGTGTGTTGTGTAATATCAACACCTGTTGTTACGGACCAGGAGACAAGATGGTTGTGTTGTCCGCAACAGAAATGGTTGCTATCATCAATTTTATTAGCGGCTGTGCAATAAGAAAAGACACGTTGTGCCTCGCTTGACTGCAGATGGTGTGCAACGACGGCCATCTTTAGATGGGACCCGAATTTAAGTCTTCCCGCACCCATGTCATCCTTTATCCGTCAAAAACTAGCAGGGTACCCGCCTTTCCCTCACTATCAACTGGTATGATATGTAACTGAAGGGTTCCACCCCAAAGCAGTGTTTGTGCCTAACAATGGAGTTAATTTGCTGCTGTATTATTTCAGCAGTAGTGCTACCCGAAACATCGTACTTTGTGCCTTCACCCATGATTCATAAGACTTACAAAGATTAGCTTTTATCCATGAAAACAGCAACAACAAAAAAGGACACAGTGTTGCCAGCTGGCCCATTTTTTACCGGCACCACCAGTATTTCAAAATCCAGCTGGTACAAAAATTAGGAAAATCATCTAAAGTTGGCATTCTTTACCTCATCAGTTCAAATGTAAAACAATAATTATAAGACGAAAGCACTTTAAAATGTGGTCCAGACCTGCCTTAATGAGCCCTGACTGATATCAAGTTTGAAATTAAGCAGCCATCTTGGAATGCATGCCCCTCCCCTTCAGGTAATGACAAGGGCAACTGGGCGTGGCTGTGGTTTTGCTGTCTGCCCCACACCCTTTCAGGATTGCAGTATTGCAGCTGGCTCTGGTAAGGCTATGCATGCCAACTCGAGAGACTTCATTGCCGCATGAGAGAGGCCATTTGGCAATGTAAATTTCAGAAGCTGAATTTCGACTGCAGCGGAAAAAAAGCAGATTCAAAATTATCGTAGGCTACTAAATAAAATTGTTTCTGAACAAGGTTTTTAGGTTTAAATTAAAGATCATTTTTTTCCACTGCTGCTGAAATTGTATATTTTTTTAAAATATCCACTACATTATACTGCAACAGCAAAATAAACAGAAATAATTAATCAAACTGGGAAATGTAACATTAGTGGAGTGTAGTTAATTATGGTTTAGCATTTTCATTTAGAGGTGCGTAACAATGATGTGATGAAACAAAGCTGCGTTGCGTTGAAGGAAGAGGCAGAACAACGCCATATCACCTATCAGATATGTAGCTGTTTCACTCTCTCCCTCTGCGCTGACGCACTTTTGACTAGTGCATGGGGATGTCTAGCACAGGTTCTATACTAGAAGTATACTCTTCCAGTACAAAATACTATTCCTTGCCAGAGGTTTACACTTTTTCAAGTTTGAATTTGTCCTGTCTAGTGCAGCACACATGCAAAGCTGGGAACGTTTAAAAAAAACAAAAAACTTTTCTCCAACAATATGGCTGCCTTGAGGGAGTGTAATTATTTTGACACAAGTTCATGGCTTCCTTTTTTTAGTAGATAGCTTTTTGTGACAAAATCCATCGGTGGTAGTATGGGAGTGCCCATGTGCCACACGTTATCTGCCACTGAAACAAAATACTGCATAAAGCTACTTTGCATTATTGTAGTGCTATTGTGTATTACTTTAAGTAGTTTGGGCAGTAAATCTCAGTTGTGAACTTCATGCCATTTGGTGTCAATTTTGTGATACAAATCCATTGCAAAGTAAGTAATCTGCGCCAAAGACCTCCTGGTGAAAAGATATTGGACAGTAAAGAGAAAATAAAATTTCCTGAAAAGTCACTTTGCACCTACTCAAAACTGAAATTTGGGACCATGAGCGGTAGGCTGAAAGGCAGTGGTTGACATTTAACCTGTTGTGAGTGACAGCTCAACCCGAACGCCAAATGTGTGAATCTCACTGATGAGTGAGATTTCACATCTCTTCTTATGCGGTCAATAAGATGGACCCATCTAGTTGGAAGATAACATTATTTACTAGAAAATCAAATCTCCTAACCATCTTAAAATCTCCATACTTTCCTTGGGATCAGTTTTCCTATGACTGAGGGGCTAAATCACAGAACTGCCTCTTTCGGAAGGAGAAATGGAAGAAAGACTTCATGTCTGGGAGGTGTACAAAAAGAAGTACACTATTCTCCCTGTGCAAGCCCACGTGTTTACAAAGCCTTTAAACTTATACAAAATAGCGGGAAGGCTTTTTATATATTTGAAAGTTTACAGTCAGTTTTGCATGGTTGGACCTTCTTGAAAATGTAACTTCTTCAAACAAAGATTGATTCAGCAGCCATATTCTCTCCAGTCAAAACATGAGAAAAGTGCAAATAGAAACAAATATGCTGCCTTCGAAAAATGTAACCAAATCAATAGACAGGGCACAATAAGTCACAAAATATGTTTAATTTTTGAATATTTTTACAAGAAGTCTGTTTTTGGTTGAGTAAGTCATGGTGAAAAGTGTCCTGCAATTGGCATGAGACATTGTTCTCAGCTTTCGCGTGAAATAATTGAAACTAAAAAGGGTTATCTTCAGAGTGAAAACGTGCGCCAACAGCTTATACTCAATCATTGATGTAGAGTAAAATTATTTAAAGGCTGCTAGGAGCTGCCTTAGGCTTGTAAATAGTCATGGGAAATTGTCTTTTCTAGTCACAAAAATTTCCACGAGCAAGGTTCTCAGACCTGTCAAAGTAGACGGTTCAAAATCTATCTCTGAATGACAATGAATACTACCATTAAGGTCTATACCCCAAAACAGGGATGCTTTGTTTACAATTTACTGCCCAGCAAACAGTCCAAACTCTTTTGTTATTTCATCTGTTATAGCCACCGAGTAGTATCTATAAACTGCAATTGCTACAAGGAGCACAGTGGTTTGCTTTTATTTAATAAGGATTTCCAGAGCAATCAAACTGAGTTCACCTTCTGGAGATTTAGGCTGCATCTGAACCCTATACTATTTTGGAGGCACTGCTGAGATTCATGATGGCACCAAAACAGTTGCTTCTTTCTTACTGGAGCTGGTTTTATCAAGCAGCAGCATACCACTGGAAATACCAAAGAATCTTGTTTATTTTCCTCAATGGTATTTCTGTGTTAACTGAGCCTTGCTCCAGATTCCCAAAGGAAGGAAGGAAGAACAAGTGTGGATTTTTTTACTATTCTGGCGCTCGGAGGCGATTCAGTGATAAGCACTTTAAAAAAACAGACCTGATAGTAATAATAAGGAAACTAATATATCATACAAGAGGGCACTACTAGCATATAGGGAAATATGGAATGTCTCAAAAGGGTCTGGAATGATTCATTTGTAAAGATTAATACTTTTCAGAAGCAAAACTTATTTTCCTGTGATTGGCTCATCACATATGGAGTTCTTGTAAATACTCTGTCTCCCGGGTTTGGCGCATTATCCGAAAGGCTCAGCTGAATTTCATTACATTTCCAGGTATTCTTTTACAATGTGACAATTTTTACTTTCCAAATAGGAGGAAACAATATCCATAAGCTTTTCTATTGCCTTCAGTGGCTAAGTAGAAAGATGTCTGAGGAACTTGAAATTCTTTTTCAGAGAATGCTTTTAGGAGAATTTCTGTCTATTCGTAAAAAAATAGTTCCCAGAGGTGACTTAATTCACTGGTGTCTTCCTAAAGTTTTGAAAAACAGGTTCATCATCCACTCATGAAAGTGTGAACATTTTAACCACCACCATTCCTACTCCTGCATAGGTCCCAGGGCCTCAACCAACATACCAATGACCTCTATTGAGAATTTAATGATACTTTTTTGTAAACGTTACTGAAAACCAGTCTCAAAAGTAAATTGAGCTTGGTCCACAACGTCACTGTCTGATATACATTCCTACAAACAAGCCGTATTTAGGCTGAGATAACCTTATTGTGATTACTGTATTGTGCTAGTAGATGTGTCTACAGCCTAGATTAGTTTAAGAAAACCATATAGTACACAATGGCTGTCTTTGGTTGCCTGTCAGAATACTGTATACAGGAATACTGTCTGACATAAATACTTTGTCCTAAATATAATTCAGAAAAATATTGTTCCAGTGGGAGTAAATTTTCTATTATTACCTTGAGTGGAGAGATTTTGTAAACAATATTTAGAAAGTGAAGTTGAAGTCAAATGATACGCTGAATATGATATTCTGGTACCTCATCCTTTCAGATCACTAAGTTTAGATTATGATGAAGAGGCTCCATTGTATACATAGATTCTTATCCATGCATAGATGATGTTTACAAAATCCATGTTATGTTGAGTTAAAAGTACTGTATGCACAGTTCCTCTTTACTTAGCACAGACTATGTAAAGGTAATCGTAAGGTTCCCGGGACCCTTACTTCATTTTAGATTGCCTTTTTTTTTTTTTTAACTACTCTGCTGTTATCTTGCTGTATCTGATTTATTGGCACAGGACCATTTTCCTAGCTTGAGTTGTATGGGGGTACCATTGCAGCTTGCCTCTTTAGGTTGAGATTATTGCATTGTCCACATTCTTCCACTGTATCCAGTCTCTACTATGTTGAGGAGAATGTGGAGTATGAGGCAGCTCACTCTATTGTATATGTACAATATAATATAAAAAAGGACAGCATGGAGTGAAGAAATCATGAACCCACATGGACAGACAGGTGGGGGGGAGGAAATACTTTAAGCATGGCCGGTGAGCACTGAGAAAGGCACATAAACTCTTCCCTATAGAAAACAAAGCAAGAAATAACAAGTAAATAAAATTAACATAGAGTAAATCTGAACTAGTGTAAGCGAATAAGTGAAATTTACCAGGTAGGCACAGCAATCAGTGATTGATGCAAGGAAAATAAATGTCACAAACCTTAGATAATGGTAATGTATTTAATACCTAAAACACTGTTGTAGATAGGAGTCATTTTTTCCTACCTTAGATTATGCTGGTTAATTGTACAGACAGGCCTCTATTACCAAGCCTGGATAAGGTTGGGGTAACCATATAGTACAGCCTGATACTTGTGACCAAGACCTATTTGAAATAAAAATATCAAGAGGAAATTATTCTGTAAGCTTTTATAGTAGTTATGTATGGTTTAGCAACAAAAGAATGTGAATTATTCTTTTTTGTACAACTACTGCCCTTGCACATGCAGATAGGCCAGATGGCCTATTTTAATGAGGTATGGTCTAGGGTGCTGCATCAACAAATCTGATATTGCTTGATGAACTTGACATGAATGGTGCCTTTTCAGAATATCAGCCTGTTTGCAACCCCCCAAATGCCCTGCTTAGTTGTTGACCTCTTTTACCAGCCTCACGCCCACTCTGTCTTTGTCAAGGTTTGTGCTACTGTTTTTTTTCCTGACCCAGATCTTTATGATTCATGATGTGTGCTGTGTCCCTTCATCCCTTGGCATATTCCTAATCTCTTCCCTGTTTCGCCTGGTAGATGACTAATCCTCTCTCACGTTAGCCCATTTTACCAATTCCTTACTATATTTAGGAAAATGTGGAGTATGAGAAAGTTGTTTGTAATCCTCCCTTTTTGGTTTATAATGGATTTTTCCTTTGTTCCTTTGAGATTTTATTGATCTCTTCATCTCTTTTTGGTGATAAAAACTCCCTCCTTTGATCCTATAGATTTGTTCCCTTGTTGCAGTGTTCATCTTTTCCATAGCATCAAAGTATATCCTAATTCCATCTTCTTGGCTGCCTGGTACACAAAGGTATTTATAGCTGGTTCTTCAGGTCTGGCTTGATCCTCTCGGAAGGTATCCTTTATAGCTCCAGCACTTCCGCTTTAATCACATGGTATATCATTAACCCTAATTGTAGGTTCTTTGTCTATGCTCAGTCATCTCACATTGGGTCCGTGGTAGTTTTCTTTGTTAAATAGTTTTTTAGGGTAATCTATATAATAGAATTATTGGAAGGAAGCAACAACAATATGCTATGTTATGACACTTACAACAGTAGAATAAGATAAGAAACATAATTTTCGATAAGGTCCAGCATCCATCTACTGCACAAAACTGGGCAGATTTTGGACATTCTTCAAGATTCAATGTTGTATTCTTGACCATTCCTACTTAGTCTCATTCATTTACCCATTTCCCATTTTGTTTTCATGCTGTACATCCAATCCTCCATTTATGGCCCAGTGATAGACTTCTGCATGTTCTCACAATCCTGTGTTGTCTTGATCCCCTTTCGAGCTGAAGCGAATAACCTTATATTTCTGTTTTGACCATGATCCTGTTATCAGAGTCCCAAGTAAATTTGACCCTCTCTTACTCAATGGACCCTGTCTCTACTTTTTCTTTCTTCCTACAAAGCTGCCTGATAGTCCCTACTTATTCGGCAGTACCTGCGGCCTTCTTTGTTGGTTTTGTAGATTATTGTCTGCCTTCATCCATTTAGAATTCCCTCAATATTTTCTTCTTCATCCTTATGTGTATGTCAGCTCCTTGCTCCCGTATATAGTATTTTGCTCTTTTATTGTACATGTTTGATATTCTATCTTTGGTCTCCTAGCTGCCATCCATTCATCCTCCTCAGGCACTGGTTATTCCCTTAATTTTTTCTTCCTACTACCACAGTCCGTATAGCTTTTCCTTCTTCTTGGTACTTTGTTGGCATTTGGTCCTATTGATACGCCTCTTTACTACCCTGGAATATATGGTCTTACTTATTTCCGTGATACATTAGTGCTTTTTGCCAGTGGTCCAACTGTATCCCATTGATATTCTCTACCTTGCAATGGATACAACTGCCTTTACTTTCATGCCATAATTAAACTTCGCTTTTCTATTATGCATCTTTCATTTCTCTCCATCGCCCAATGGCAAGTATTAGTTACATTTGTTCTATGGTATATATGAATTTCTTTTTTCTTATGACAAAATGGTTTAACTTTGTTTCATGGTATAATCAGAATGTGCACTCTGTATATCAATAATATGTAAGTTATGACCTTTACCATCTTCTTTTGTCCTTCGTGATTTTTTAAGAATTGCTCCCGTAGTCCCAGAGTATATCCATTTAGTTTCTTCTTAACGAACCATTGCGTGCTCTTGACTGTCTCCACCTTTTCCCATGCTTGAATCATGATGTCTGTTTTGACTGCTTGATTACATGGTTGAAGCTCCTACTCAAACATTCCAATCTATTGTTTATGTAACTTGTATAGAAGTTGCATCAAAGAAGTCCATTTAAATTGCAGAATGCTTGACATGTAAAGAAAACTGAGCACTCTGAAGAGAGATGGACCTTGATGAAGATGAATGCCCTGATCCTTGCCAAAATAAACACAAGAAACCAAGGAAGCACGTCAAGGCATCCAAGAGAAACGAGGCTTCATTCTGTTTCACAAGCAATGAAAACAGGGCCTTCAGAAACCTAAAATTTGCAAATCTAGGTTTTGTTCCCATCGCACACGTCGTGTTGGTCTTCTGAAGAGCTGGTGCTGCCACATCTTCTAAGAAGAAATGGTCATCAAAACTATAAAAACGGAATTGTGGGTTTGAAGACAAATGCCAAGCAGTCTATGTACATAAGACCCTAGAGTACGTGTTTTAGTGTCTGGCATTCACAATACGGTCTTTTCAGGTCTGCCTGCTCCTAGGTTACAGCATCTGGGAGGCTAAACTCTGTATTGTAGCTCGGCCGTGTGTACAGTTGGTTCATTATGTTACCTTAACATAAGACGCCTTCTTTTTCCCTTGTGCAAGGTGCCACAATTTTGAATCTTCTCAGTGGCGGGAAATCCTCTTTTTGCAGTACTTGTTTTTTATTTTAATTTTTTATTTTAAAATCTTACCCTTACTCTTAAATCACTCTACCTGTGATCTGCTCTCCTTGGACCAATTATATGTTGCTGTCTTTCATTTTGTTGGTTGTGTCACAGTGTAAAGCCCTTCTTTCCTTGATCCAATGATATTCCTTTGATTTTGCCTCCATTTACCCATATGTCCCTGTTCCTTATCCCCCTAGCTCTTTGACTGTCGCTCAACATTTGGTATTGCTTTGCTTTTCTCACCTTGAACTCCATAAAATAGCCTTGCAGTTCTCTCTTGACTCCATATTTTGTTTATCTTCTGTAACCTCTTTAACATAGTCTTCAAGCTTTCTTGCAAATCCAGTTAATATTTGATTGCTTATATTTTCTAGCTCTCAATATATTCTTGCTTCTTTCATTGAATTTACATCAATTGCTTCATCTTCTGTCCATAATCTCAAAATATTTATGCAATAATCTCTCCTGAATTAAATAACGTTTCCTTACTCTACCTCAGTGGTTCCCAACCTGTGGTCTTGGGACCCCTGGGGGTCCGCAAAGCTCCCTCAGGGGGTCCGCGACTGCTTAGAAAATGAAATAATATTAACAGATTAGGTCCTCAGCTCCACTAATGACTCAGTGGGGGGGGGGGGGCCAGATTCCAATAATCATTCAGTGGGGGTCCCGGGTTCAAGTAATGATAAAGTGGGGGTCCACAAAAGTCAAAAGGTTGGGAACCACTGCTCTACCTGATACCATTACATAAATTCTTTAGGTTTTGTATTTGAGCCTATACGGTTTCCTTTTTTTCTCCCAGCCTTACATTCCTGAAAGATCTTTGTCTTTTTTTTTTCTTAATCCAATGCTACATTCTTAAATGTCTCTCTGGCCTAATTGATTTTGCTCCCTTTGTCACATATTATTTCCATTATATTCTCTGCATGGTTCCATATGTCCTTGCTGTCCTTTTCTCGATTGCCTTGCTGTCCCTTACTTTTATTTTATCTATCCATTGTATTTCCTTGACAATCCCTCTTTTGCCTCCTTGATCGTCCGTCTTTGATTCCATAACATTTGTTTTGTCTTTTCTCCTAGACCACATCACATTACATTACTTTCTTTTTTTAATCTGATAATACAATCCTCAACTACTGTCTTAAATCCAATAAAGCCATTTGCTGCAAATGCAATACTTTACGCTAACTAAAACACCTCTTATCTCTCAGATTATGCTATTTCTTAATTCAAATATTCTCTTTCTCATATATCTCATTGTTATTTCCTCAATTTTCACTTTGATTCCTATAACATTTTGTAGATCTTCCATCTTTGATCCTATGCTATATGGCTAGTCTTCTCTCTTTGACCCTAAACTATTTAATTGATCTTATTTCATTCTGTCCTTTACTCGATATTTCTATTATCCACTATCTGTTCCATGATATGGGCTTAATCGTTATCTTGCTTGATTATACTTTTAAAGTAACATTCATTTGATCATCTGTGGCCAATACCTTGCTACGTCCTTAATATTTGTCACTGATTCAATGATATATTCATTATATTCTATGTGTTGTCCTATGATGCATTTCCTTCTTTCAGGTACTGTGTTCTTTATCTTCTCCAATTTTGATCTGGTTGAGTTACAAATCCATGTGTTTACCCAATTGCTCCCTCACCCTGAACTTAAAATTTATAGTCTCAGGACATGCGATGGGCTTCTCAATACCCTTGATCAGATGGTCTTGTAGTGTCACAGGCACAGCAAAACCATGCCACCTCTGTTACTCCAGCTCATTGCTCTGCACTTTTATAGACACAGTTGCTACGATACACCCATAGGTCCATTACTCCTGCTAGATGCCTCGAAATGTCAGACACTAAGGTGTTGGTTTTATGCCACCTTCTGAAGCTTTCTGATAACAATATCTTGAAATGTCCTAGAAACATGTCACGCCCTGTACTTCGGGCACTTTTGTAAAACTCTCTCGACAGTTCATGCCATTCCTCTGGCCACCCTGCCTAATAATTTCATTTACATGGGTATTGTCCTCTCTCCCTGTATGGACATACTGCCTAGTAATTTGACAGACCCCTGCCCTGCCAATAAACTGTGGAAATTTGCATGGGATCTTGTGATTACTTTAGGATGCCTGGGGGCTAGCCCTGAAGATCGATACCCCTGAGGAGCGAGTATTACTTTTCTCTTCTGACCTGACTTTGCGCTGTAAAACTGAAGCTTTAATTTTCCAAGGAAAGCATCAGAAAAAAGCACCTTCTTCCCTCTGCAGGCCACTGAATGGTCACAATGGTCACTGACATGGTCAGACAAAAGTGACAAGTCTTATACATATATATATACTTAACTAATATATCGGAATCTATAGATACATATTTATATGGAGGAAAAATGTAGTCACAGTGTTAGTTTATACCTATTCTGAACACAGTACCCTTAACAAGAAAATGACTAATGGTGGGACATGTTTTGTATTTTCCTTGTAATTTTGGGGTGGTTGGCTGTCTAACACCCACCTGTGGAGCTATAATCCCTCTAGAGCAGTGAGTACCAATGCTGCATGGAATGAGCAAAAGTGCTGCACAGAACGAGTTCTTTGTGACATCATCCACAGTGCACATCCGAAAGACATCCTTGCACACCTCCACTGTTTGCCCCCATATGTCCTGTACTCCTACAAACTAACTTTCAAACTCCACGATTTCTATGTTTCTTTATAATGCTCCCCCAGCTGACGTCTTACTCTCCCATTCTGTCCTCCCTCACTTACTGACGCTCCCTAATTTTCTGTGCTCATTTACGTCCAACTGGAGAGATCCCGTGTCCTGCCAGAGGCGTGCTTGGACAGCAGGGAAACCTTTGTTAACTGTGTGTCTTCATACCAGTGGAGAGATTGGTATGCTCAAAATGTCCCTCCACTTTAACCCGAAAGTCTGAGACATAGAGGCTAAAATGGATGTGACTGGTGGCCCCATGCCCCACCACCTGTTTCCCTAATTTTTGCACTTAGCCACCATTTTATCAATTTGGTTGCTAACTACCCTAGTGAAAATTCGAGGAGGCTATCTGCAAATGACTTGAATATGAGTTTTGAACCCTGGACCATGTATTCCCAGCAGAGGAAATGTGCAGTCTACTCCTTAAATAAAAGTACCAAATCTAACCAATCTGCATTCACAAATAGTTCATGGAATTTTCTCATTCAATAGATTCAGTAATAACAGGTCAACTGACCAATATAAGTGACCAGTGCGACATTTGGAATTTCCATCACACTGACCATTCCATCAAACAAGACCAGTAATTTCCCCAGGCCTTGTACAAGTAGTTCAAAACATTGACCATTGACCCTTCCATGCACCATGGTAACCCAAACTGCTCAAGATGGACCTATAGCCTAGTAGAAGGCGTATATTGTAACATTCCAGGTTTAAAAAAAAAAAAAGTGTTTACAGGACTTTCCATGCACATATATAGGGCACAACTTGCTGTAGAGACATTTTACTGACCTAGATGTTCTGGTGACCCTTACAGGACTAATGTCAACTACATAACTCCACCCCTTTACCGTCAGCCTTCCCAGCATCATCTGCAAAAAAGAGACCTGAAAACCGACCAGACATCTGTCGCTCACACCGGGCCGAATCATGTATCGGATAAAACAGAAAGCTAAAAAATGACTAGTGTTAGTCGATGAAATGCACTGAAACAAGACTTTTTAGTATATTTGTCTGACTTACAATATTAATTTTGGGTGTTGGTGTCATTATGAATCTAAAAATGATCCGCACTCAACTTTTACATTTGTTTTGGCCCGGTGCTAAATGTTTATTTCTGGTCAGGAAGGCCTTGCTGCACACTGATGTCTGGCATGTGCTAGTTGTAAGTGGGGCATATTTCTGTTCAAGCGACATTTGGGAAAAGGTGGACCCTTCCTTTCCTAGGAGGGATTGATGCATCTCAACATCTTCACTTGGGACGGGCACATCGATTTATCAAAAAAGAATCCCTCTTATAATTTCCTGTGCAATTTAATTTAGGTCGAATTGTCCATGATGAGTGAAGATCCTGCAGTTTTATGTCTAATGTGACCGACCAGAGTGAATGAAATTGAAAGCAAGTGTCAATTGACTTTTAGTGTGCAAGTGTGAATGTATGTGCAAGTGGCGTGTGTGCACATGCATATCGGGGAGTAGAGGCACTAAGTGTGCTCGCATGTCTAGTCGCCAAAGACCACGATTCCTCACTCTTTGCACTTTTTTTTGTTTTATTTTTTTCAATGTACAGGGCTTGTAGTTTTCATTTCGCTGACACTTGAATTTTTTTTAAACGTTGTACATATCTGAATTTAACTAAAAAAATAAAAATAATTCAAAAAATACATTTGTAAATGCAGGTACTGTAAATAAAAGCACAAACATCTTAAACTGGCTCCTGTTTTTTTGTTTTTTTTAATCTACTATGTTTCTATCTGAATAACCAAATGACTTATTAATGAAGTATTTGTTTCCATGGTACACATAGAAAATGATCCTGAAGGCGCCTGACAGAGAGGGGGGTCGCTTGGTAAGTGAGGTATGGATATGGTGTACTGGTAGAGATGCAGTAGTTCTCGATGCAAAAAGTGCCGTAGAACAGGGGTAGATTGCAAATACGCTGTTGGCATTTTTGCAAACGCAGAGCGCTCTGCAGATCAGGAAGAACGGAAGCTTGCAAGACTATGAGTAGCTCCCCGTGCCACAGTGTAAGAGGTGGTCGACGGTCAGGGCTGATGTGCATTGCAGAGCAGTGTGTGGTGTTCAGTGGGGGTAACAGTATGGATGCTGCATGTCAGAGCCAGATCTTTGGGGGTTTCTTTGTGGAATGGTCAAATGTGGCGCAACTCCCGGTTGAGGTGAACTGGCACAGATATGTGTGGCTCAGTCTCGCATCAGCAGCAGACGCTGCAGTGGCAGACCCGCTTCAGGTTTCTAGCATGGGAATTGTAGAGGATGGTGGAGGTCAGGGATGATATTTGCTGCCACGGTTGTGCATGGTTCCAAGTACCACAATAGTGCAGAATGCTGACATTGTGTTGATGTGCATTGTCAGACCTGAGCATCATACCCAGATAAAGAACAGTTGTGGGTCATTACCACCCAGCAGCTGAAGGGTAGCCTTAAAAACAGAAGGTGTCTATTGAATTTGTTGCAGACACGATATACAAAAGTGATGAGGCACCGGCAGCCAATGGGAGATGGATGGTGAGGGAGTGAAAACAAAGGTTGATCCATGGGAGGCGAGGATGTGGGGCCAGAAATTAACTTAGAGGATGAGAAATAAATTTTAGATCTTGGACAGTGTCAAAAAAGAAGATTGAACATCGCTGAGTGGTTCAGGGTCACAAAAAGAATGATACACCCTCATACATGTTCATCGACTGCATTGTTTAACACAGACTATCTGCTTTGTTTTGTTGAGAGGATGCACCATTGTGATCGTCCCAGAACACGGCAGTGATTCCTCTCTCCACTCAGCTCTGAAATCCAGGGGAGCACTTCTCCGGTGAGTAAACATTGCACAATCAGCAGCTGACCTACAAGCGGTAAGAGAGTCCAGGTATGCAGGCGAGGAGGCAAATGTAAGCCCCATAAGTGTACCCACCTTACCTTTTGCAACCATGGTTCATCTTCTACAAACGTCACTTCTCTTGGCACTCACTGGAAGCTCCAAGGTAAGCACCTTGCTAAAACAAGTTACCGCAGACCATACTGAAAGGGGGAGGAGGGAAAAAAAGAGCTGTAGAGAATGGATTTACAAGTTTTCCCCAAACGGTTGTCAGAATTACTGAGCATAGAAAAATACGTAAATTAAGGATTTAAACCAGCCTCATCCTGCTAGTTGAATATGTTGATTCTCCCACCTTTCAGTCAATAGGAGAAATATACAGAAGATGCAGTAATTTAGCAAGTTACATCAGAATTTGGGAGTGGGAATTGATTTTATTAAGTACAACACCCTTCATGCAAGCACTAACTTCACCACAACCTTCGCCTCATAGGGCTCTGCTCTTCACCCTGGAGTGGGCACTTTCCCAAGGATCTTGCTTCTGCAATATGTTGAGTAGCAGAAGGGACACCAGACACCATTTGGTCACCCAGTGACACTGCTGGTTTGTGCCCTTGCCCTTCACCCGACAAAGTAAATAGGTAGCTAAAAATCATTTTTGCTTTCATAGAACACATTTAGTTTCCTAAAACCCTTTTTACTTTCTGCTGTCATCTTTTTTTTACCCCAGAGAGATGTGACAAGGGCAGTACCAGGGGTACCACATGGAAGCCTGGGCTAGCAGCTGTTGGTATTCATGCAGTCTGCCCTGAAAGGTATGTCTGTTTTTCAAGAAACCTCCATTGCGCTCTCCAAGGCTCATTGAAGAGGAAGAGGTTTCCTGGGCGCCTGCCAGCCCCCCTGCAGCAGGTGCCTGTGTTCTGCAAGGCCGCCTCCAACATCGGAACAAATTCATGTCAGAGACGGATGAGCGCAGAAACTGGGCCACCTTCTGCGTCCTCTGTCCTTCTCCTTTGGTGGGAAGGGAGTTGTGGCAGGGCTGCTCTTTCATGGTTTGTTGTTTCCGCACTAGCCCAACTATGTCTCTGCTGTTTGACTGTGAACATAGACTATGGGCTTTTGAGGGTCTTTGAAAATGAAACGAGCATTGGCAAAACCAATACGTCTAGCCTTTGTAAGGTGGTCCAATTGTTATTTCTTTTTATTGCCAGCACATACTTCAAAATGAAAAGAGGAAAAAAAAGTAAACATGCTGCTGCCTAGCGTTGGTGGCCATATACTTACAATCAAAACTTTACATTTAAATCTGAATTATGCATTGTTAATAGTTGTAATTGAATGGTATCCGTGCACCAGTGGCACTCGGATCTGATATAGAAACCCTTTTTAGTTTTAATGCACACCACAGGAAAATATGACTTATTAGCA
Organism: Pleurodeles waltl; assembly: GCF_031143425.1. Lineage (NCBI taxonomy): Eukaryota > Metazoa > Chordata > Amphibia > Caudata > Salamandridae > Pleurodeles > Pleurodeles waltl. The sequence continues at coordinate 663,620,507 of NC_090451.1, forward strand.
CAAAGAAAAGGTACTATTAGCTTTCAATTACTATACCCCGAAAATATAATTTTGACCACACTGATTACTAGAAAAAGAAAAAAAGAGAATAATAAAAGTAGAAAGAATGGCAGGGGAAAGGGCATTGGCACAATATTGACCGATCCACTCCAACTCTGAAGTGCACTTCTTTTTTTCCTCTTGATGTACAACCTTATCACGTAAAATGATGTCGCTCACAGTGTAACAGAGCCAATGACTGAAGTGGTCCGACGTGGTGGCCAATAAGGTTTCTTGTGGCGGGATGTGCAAAGCATGTGTATCTGCAGCTACACATGCCATCGAACAGATATATATAAATATGGGACAGTTTTAGATGCCTCACTGGCCAGGCATCTAAAGCTGGCCCCTGGACAGACCTAAAGCGGATGAAACATTGACCTTATCTTGACCTACGTACTGTTCCATAAAAATAAAAAAAACTCCAATAGACGTGGATTATTTTCTCTTTGCGATGATTCATCTGAGATACAAATCCTCCAATACAAAATCCAAAAATGCATACTTTCTAAAAGTTTAAAAACAACTAATCAGTAACAAATTAAAGTAAATGAGGGCTTCGTTATCAAAATACATCCTTTGTTTTTCGATTTCTAGATTTTATTTCATGATGATAAATGCTAAAATCAGAGTCCATTTATTTTTCATAGTAGTACATCAAAAGATTACGTGCCTGACTTTCTGTTTTTTTGGAACAAAACTGGCTGTACAATATTTATTACTTATCCTCAACTATCCCCTTATGTTTGCACAAAAGGGATCTTGCAGAGTCTAAACAGTTGTATCTCAACACGCACAGCTTGACATCAAAGACCTCAAATTAAAAGCTGGAAATCAAATATCTTTGGATTTAGTCAAGTTCAGAACTACAATTTTTATCTTGGATTTATAAACAGATTTGAAAATGTAATTGTTGACCGCACTCCTTTGCAGCTCAATGACTTTTCCCTAATTGTTGCATAGCATTCAGCTGCAACAAGATAAACGTGGCTGAGGTACTCAAGATAAGTGAAGAGTCTTATAGGGCCTTGTCCTGTGATTAGATGAAGTAAAACCAGGATCACACTGGTACAAGGCATGGACTTCGTTCCTGCCGAACAGTTATCCTACAAAATCGTATGTACCGTGAAGCTCTTGAAGGTTTCAAACCATCAATGAGACTGAAGTGGGCAACACTGGATGCCCTGGTCAAACAGTGCACGGGTCTTCCCAGAATTATGGTTTCAAGCAGAGTTACAAGGATTTCCTCTGCTAGAGGAATGTTCTCATGAATGAGATTGAAGGGGGAAGCTATTATGACACCATCACACAGACTCACTCCCATTGAGAGTTAAACTGTGAATGGTGCAAACAATGTAAAGGTTAATGGCTGTCTTTTGTTATTGGAAAAATTGATTTTGTTCTAGTGATAATACCCAATAGTACATGTGCCCAAGCAGGATGTATCCAGGACATTTGTGTGAATGGGGAGGTGAGGGAAGCTGTCAGTCAGTCAGTCCTCCTCAAGAATCTATACTCACCTTTGTGGTCAAGCAGACAACGTCGGGCCTTTATACTTCTTCCATTAATTCTGACAATACTTTTGTATTTTTTTTTAATATTGGTATGTGTGGAAATGCAATCCCTGCTAAGTAAGTTCTATACAGTAGTTTACATTGTGCTTTTCTTTTTAAACGGTTCTTTGTCTCGTTTAAGAAAAAGTCACAAGGTTTCTATGGTTTCTGGAAGGTATTGCTGTGATTTGGTCACCATTACTATGGGGATGCTAGACAGATCCTTTCTTCCTCAGTTACCGAAAACCTTCGGAAAGGTTGCACTGCAGCAGCTTGAGTATTGATTGGAGAAAATAAGTAACAATCCTGAAATTGAAGGTTAACAAGCCTCAGTTATTGATTGTAGATCATGTGAAAGATTCAAGCCCTGTAAGTTGTGGTTCACCTTGCTGTGCTTACATCCTGCAACAGTAGTAAAGAACCTAAGAGTCACAACTGAGGTCAATCTGACCTTCAGCCCTCAGATCAGTGCTGTGCCTAAGCCACGTCCATCTCACTTGAGAATTCTCAGAAGAGCTTCCTGACAGCTAGTTGGGTTTTGCCTCCTTCTCCATCTTCCTTTAGAGTATTGTTAGGGCCTGCACCTGGCTCTTCCCATCTACCAACTGTCAAGAAGGCAAATGGACCAAAACATTCCCGCTAAAATGTCTCTGGGGCAATGTTATGTTGCCGAATGTCAGGTAACATTTACAGGATACAACTAAACAACCTAATAGTTTCTTGGTACTAGAAATGTGAAGAGGAGTTGACTGATTCCAGACAGAGTAGGAAGACATACCAAGAAAGAGACAGGTCTTCACAAGATTATCAAAGGATAGAAAGTTATTTTCAAGTTCTAGAGGAAGAGTTTATTCCAGAAGGTGGAGCGAGTGCAGAAAAGGCACCGACGCACTCTTTAATTTTCAAAAACGGAAAGAATTTCAGTGGCAGCAGTTGGAGGAATGTAGCTGTGTTCGTGGTAAGCACCAACCAAGGTGCTTTCAGGAAAAAACATGAACACTTCCCGAAAAGCCGAAAAGAAATGTATGAACCAAGCGAAGTACCTTGGACAGTCCAGCAGTATGCTTTCGCCTACTTAAGTAAACAACTGGAAAAGTGTGAATGTATAGCATTGCAGTAGCCTAACATTGTGCTTAGAAGATCTGCCACAAAAGCTCAGCTTTCTTCAAATGTGAGATATGGCCCAGCCTTCCTCTGTTTAAGTAGAAAGTACTGGACGTAATTACAGAAAACAATACATTATTTACATGTGTATCTACGTTTTTACTACATTAGAAAAAGAGACAAGGTCCATGTTGGTCGGCCAGAAAGCTGGGCTTCAGATAAGAGTACTTTGGAAACCACTGGGACTTCCGTTTTTTTGGAACTGAGATTCGACCCAAGTAGCTCATGCAGAGCTCAGCTGTCCATCAGAGATCAAGTTTGGCATGCTCTTTCGAACATTTTCCCAGGTGGTTTTTATCGGTTTGGCCCACTTTTGTGGCTAGTTGCTTTCTCCACTGGGAACTTCGTAGGTTACTGCTTGTGCACAGCGGCCTATCATTTGCGTTTTAAAAGGTCCACAGAATTCCAACAGGAATAAACTTTGGAAGAGGGTTCCACAAAACGTACCCTAAATTGAAAATCTTCTCAGCTTTGAAACAGCAGAAGATACATCTGTTCCTTCTGAACTAGGCACATAGGGCTTGCTTACGACCTTGGTGGACGGTACACTCCGTCAAAACGTGACAGATATCCCCACCCACTGTATTACAAGTTCCATTATATTCTATGGAACTTGTAGAACGGCAGGCGGGATATCTGTCAAGTTTGTGACGGAGCATTCCATCCGCTAAAGTCGTAATCTGTCCCTTAATCTTGTGGTGGCGATTCTTCTTACAGCGCCAAGCCAGAGTTCTGCTAGCAAGAATTTCCACAGCGATGCTGACAAAGAGTTCAGTGAGCCATGATTTCGGGACAGGGTCGGACTGGAACACAAAATAGGCCCAGCCACCAAAATAAAAGTGGACTTCATTAGCGAAGCAGGTGGCTACAAAAGTGCCCCACATTTGCAAATCTGTGGAGTTTTGACCTACTTTATAGGTGTTTTGCAAGGTATGGGAGGCTGCATGCATTTCTGCCCACCAGACTATAAAAGAGGCCAACAAACAGACAAAAAAACACAGCCCACACACTGAAATGTCAGGCCAGCCCTTCTGCCAATGCCAGATTTTCTTGTAGGCCAGCCTAGGTACAGCTGAGTGTCTCAGCAACTAAAGGGGGTGAGATGGGGGGTGGGACTGCTAGGTCAGATGTGTTGGCATCTGACTGCGACAAAGAGGTACTGACTGTTTCGTTTTCTAGCCGCAAAAATTATCGGATCCCATTATTGTTGGGGGCCGGAATGTGTTTTAGGATTGCCCCATTTCACGACGGTTAATATGTTCAGTTTGGATCATTCATTTCTTCTTTCTTTGCATGAGGGAGCCTGTCAGTCCTGTAATACCTGAAAGTGTGCTGCGTTCAATGTCCCCCTTCGCCTCTACAAGGAGAGCAGCCTAACTGCGTTGTGAAATAAACCCACATTTCTTAAAACCCCTGTTAAACTCTGTTTCCCGAAAATTTCTATAATAATGGGAAATTATTTTCTGGTGGCTGAATTTTTTAATCTGTTCTGGATGATTACTGTTTTTAGGGTCGAGCCTGCGTTGCATGCGCTCGCGCATGCTTATCGCAGCAACACGCTTTAGGTATTAGAAAAGGGCTTGGAGCCCTGTCGACGTCACGTCAGTGTTTTTCAGTGGTTCGTGGGCTTGCCTAGTAAATTCTGCTTGCTTTCATTAGTCGAAGGCACGCATACGTCATGCCTTTTCCGGTGGCTAGCCCTCCTCGAGCGCATTGACCAAGTACAGAAAATATGCGAGGCTTGCTGTTTTCGGTCGGATCGTGGACTACTTTTTCTCTATTTTCCTAGTGCGATTTCGCTTGGCAGAAGTCGAGCGCTTTACACAGTTAATTTCACTTTTTCGGGTTACGTACATAAAAGCACTTTTGCCAATAGATGAAAAGTCGGGTTAGGAGTTTACAACGCTATCAGCTCTAACATGAGCAAACGCGAGACCCGTTGCATTGCAAATGCTTGTTTTTTTTTTTGTCCTTACGATCCTTCTGTGACTTCCCCCGCTGCCCCATCACCCCCCAAGTAAGCCCTTACCTAGCTCTTTCCGCCCAACAAATATCCCCTCCAATCAGAACCGCCGTCTTCCCACATCTTGACACCTGGGCCCCAGACTGCTCCAAAGAGAGCACTGATTGGGAAACTCAATTTAAATGCGTATGTTGCTGGGCCTGCTTCGGGCAGAGGTTGATTGCACACAGGCTTGGTCTGTGCGTGGAGAGGCTGTAATCAAGGATGTCAGGTACCCGCTCTAATCCCCCTCCCAGCATCCTCCCTGAGCCGATTTACTGACAGGCGGGAGTAAATACCTGCATGAAATTAGATAAAATGCCAGGTATTTGGCCTGTACCGAAGGGTACCCATGAGCAGTTGCACGCTTAAAATGTGCCTGGCATCTAGCGCCTAATTGTTTCTGTATTACAGAGTTCTATTTAGAAAATCACAGGGGAAAGAAAGAAAAAAATCGAAAAAAGGGAATATTCTCACCAGGAAAATCGTAGACATCTCCAAACGACACTAACAATCCTCCTGTGGAGGAGCAGTTAGAATTTGGGAACAATACTCGAAGCCTCTGAATTACGTGGCTTGGAAGGTCTACATTATGAGGTAGGGTTCACTAAATTATGTGGCACATTTTCTGATATTACTTCATTATTTTCTCATTTTTACACGTTAATGCTATCTAGGCAAAGGTTCCACCTCAGTAATAGTGTAACTCCCGCATAGAGTAATAAGCAACGGAAAGGTGACCAGTCAAACGTTGCAAAGAGCAGTCCACTGTGTGACAACACTAATCATCGTATTTTTGGTAACTTTTGATTCAGTTTTAGCTAGTTTTTTTGTGTAAAATCTACAGATGTTATGCTGGTGATGGATTGTGTAGCAACTGTGGCAAATCCATAATTTTGCGGAAAACGCTGAAGCTGCAGAATCCTATAATTTCAGGTGCCCTAACAATACCCCCACCAGATCCAAGGGTGTCCACATCTTATTCTGGCACTATAATAAGGTTATAACAATTCTTAATAAAGAGCCCTTTTTTTAACAATATATAGAGGATACAAACATTGTTAATTCAAAGAGAGTAAAAGGACAATTTATTAATGACACAAACATTTTCATTTTACACACACTTGCACACCTCAAGCTCGCATCTGGACTCCTGGAACACCTAAGCATGTATGTGCAGGTATAATAAAAACACACTGCAATAACTATTAGAACAATGGAATGTTGGGAGCAGTGATGAGGATGGGAGCACTGATGAGGATGGGGGCAGAGGGCCAATAACAGCCTGCAAAGCCAACACTCCAATGCTTGTCAGTTTCTCTCCATTCAACTTAGAAGATTATTCTGTCAGGTGCTTTACTGGTAAGATTTTAATGAATAATAGAATAAACCTTCACCACTACTACACTCAGTGGATGAAATGTATTTTTACCGGAGTTAAAGGCCCTTAGCCTCGTTACAGTCCCTTGCTTAGAACTGGGTGAGCCACTGATGTCTCAGGTCAGAATCCCGGTTGTGCCTCTGCTCGAGGTGCTGTTTGCACCTGAAGCCGAGCATTCGGTGGAGGCAATGTGGCATAGTGGCTACAGCTGCCAACCATTCAGCACAGGGAACCAGATTTAAATTCCAACAAATCCCCCTGTGCCTCCTGCGAATAGCTCTTGCTTCCTCAGACACTGTTAACACTATGTAAAACCACCAAAAATAAAATGTGGATTCTGTACGTCACCAATGCTCTAATTTCATCCTCCAAGAATTAAGGACAAATACGTAACCTTTGATGTTATAACGAGATTAACACCTAGTCGCTGAAGTGCAGAGTGTGAAACTCAAAAATGCAGGATCAATCGTAGCTTCCGTGTTCAACTAAATTGTGTGATGCTAGGCAAAGAGTTTAGTTCACCAAGCCCCCTTTTTCTTCATTATCACATATCGGAGCATCTTTGAATATGTGAGTTTAGGGTGTGCACTGTACAATAACTTCTTATTTCCTGTAATGACTTGCCTCTTGGTTCACTGGTTACCGGGAGCATGAATGTTTCTCAGCTGTGTTTAAAAAAATCTTACTTTTAATAAATACTTCTTAATGCTGAGTTATGATTTGATGTACTAAAGTGAAAGGCTTCCACTTGATAGAGAATATATTTTTTTTTTTTTTTTTGAAGGCACCTTATATTCTACCAAGATGATTGTTGGTCAATTTATATGCCAAATTCTTTCAACGCTATGGGTTCTTAGAGCCAGCTCTGGCTAGGCTTTCCCTATTAAGTTTGTTGGCTTGCCCACTTCTTACGTCACTTGCTGCTTGGGCCTGTAACCCTGGTTCAGGGCCTTTAACAACTTCAGGGCCGACCTGTGTCACCAAAAGAAAAAAAAATGGTCAAACCTGCCCACACCCTTGGTTTCCTCACGCTAGCTCTCCCTTCCCATTCATCTGTCCATTCTCTCTTTTCTCCATCTCTGGTCACTTGCTCTCTCCCCATCTTTCTCTCTCTTGAAGCCTCCTATACCCACTGCAATTATCCTCGGGAAGCTGGGAAAAGTAACAGAAGCACAGGCAGCAGCCCTCTGCTTTCAAAACTGGCTTCAATGGCTCTGGCCTATAGTGTCTTGCATGATTTAGAACTGAACCTTTCTGGCTCCCAGCAGACTCCATAGCAGTGTGACCTGATCAACAGAATGTAATATAATGAAAGCTTGGTTTAGAATGTTGACGTTCACAGGTACAGGCAGAGAAATAAAGATGTGGGATTACAGCTCTTTGTGTGACCTAGTCATTGATGGGTACCCAAGCTGCAAAAGACGCTACAACTGACGACGAGGTAGGGGATAAGCAACTCAAAGAAGAAAGTGCTGTCCTGGAGAGTTTGCCATGGTCCAAGCAAACTACTCATACATGCATGTGCCTTTGTTGAAGTACTGAGTCCACGACTTGCTTATGTGGAGTCAAAGGGCAACTCCAGGCGGTGTAAAGAGTGTGAATGACCATTACGACCTTAGCACTGGTTATGGAGACACAAGAAAAAGCACTGTGGTTGTGCTTACTGAGCTGTCCAATACCTGAAGTGGCACACCATCAGGGCTGCCAGATGGCAGCTCAGAACAACTTCAGAGGTCTATCCTGGATGACCCGGAGGCTGAACTATTGTCAGGCCTCCATGATTTTGCAGAATCCCATGCCAACAGCATCTGACAGAGCTCCACCCTCAACATCAGCCACTCCCATGAAACGTTTGAATGCTGCTGCCTTCCTGAACCACCACCACCTTCAGATACCGCCAAAAAAGCAAAATACTGGCGTCATATGGACTGCCTGGGTAGAGACATCTAAAGATTTCATTGATGCACTTGAAGAGACTGACAATAGAAAGATGATCAAATATCTCAAAAATCTTGCTGGTGATGGTGTGAAAGAAGTAAAAGATAATGTCAAGACCTGACAAATGAGTCGCATGCCATCAGATTAAGAATGCGTTGAATCTGAAGTTTCATCCAGAATGAACGATACACTTTCAGTCAAGAACGTCAAAGAGTTGGTGAAACAACTGATGAATTTGTGGAAAGACAACACATTCATCAGATTCTGTAAATTCAATTAATTTAATGATGAAGAAGCCATGTGGCTTAGAGTTATTGATGGATATTGGTTGATTCATTCAGGGGACGAAAGCTGAGAGAAAAACTCAGTCTGTGGTGAGTGTTGATGGCTGCCAGAGCTGAGGAACGTTCCAGAAGCAACGTTCAGTGCACATCTACAAACCCAAGCAGCGACATCATTCCAGGCAAATAGATGCTAAATGAAGTTAATAGTCATCTAAATCATCGTCAAACAGTTCTCCCACCTCAACAATAAATGTAAGTTAAGAAAGTGATTGCTGTGCCATGTTGGGTACCTCAAAAAATGTGGAAAAGTCGACATGTCAAAGCAACAAAATCATAAAAACACTATTGAAAGATTACATTGAAAATAAATGGATGTTCATTATTGACAGTGGTGCATCGATAAATATGATGCCTGAAGAGAAGTACTATGAACTGTTTGTTACTGCAGCTTATGCCATCAAAGAACACATTTTATAGCTAGGCTGCATCAACACCCATGAAGAGTAAAGGTTATTTTGTAGCGACAGTGGAAAATAAGAACACAAAAGGTACAAGCACAGATCCATTTGCTTCAAGGTACAGCAGCAAGTGCCTTTTTGCTCAGTTTCAACACGGATGCCGACATGGGACTGATTTCTGTGAATTACAACATGAATGCTCATCACAAGATAGTAAGTCAATTCCCTTCACTGTTTCATGGTTTAGGAAAGTTAAAGACTATGAAAGTAAAGATGCATATTAATGAGGATGTCCGTCCTATTGCTCAGAGACATAGACGAGTTGTTTTTCATTTACAAGAAGCGGATGAAAAATAACTTGAATCGTTACTTAAGCATGACATAATTAAATGTTCCACTCATCCAACACCATGAGTTTCTCCCATAGTAGTAGTGCTCAAAAAGGACCGTGAAGGAGCTGTAGCGTATGCAGTGACATGCGCCAGGCAAACAAAGCAATTGAACGAGAACGACATCCAGGTCCATACATTGCTGGCATGACAACACAATTGAATGGTGCTAAGGTCTTTTCTCGACTTGATTGAAGGTTATCAGTTGGAACTTGAAGAAAGTTGCAGATATATTACAACCTTTTCTACACATGTTGGTTTGTTTGGATATAAGAGACTTAGATTTAGAATGGAACCTTCCTGACTCCCAGCAGAATCCAGATCAGTGTGATGTAATCGCTAGAATGGATTGTAAGGAAAGTTTGGTTTCGAATGTTGGCGTTCACGGGTACACACAAAGGAGTAAGATGTGTAATACACAGCTCCCTGTGAGGCCTAGTCATTGGCGGGTACCCAGGCTGGGGAAGGCGCTACACAACCCACTTTGGAAATGCCAGGTGGAATGAAAGGCCAGTCTGGCCCTGTACAACCGGTACCGCCCTCACACCTTCTGAGGTTGGTAAACCTAGTACTGTTAAAGTGAGAAACATTAACACGTCCTGCCAATGAATAAAACGGCTTCACGATTCGCTGTACAGAACAGATTAGTAGCTATAGAGCCTCTGCCGCCAATCTGACATTTGAAAGCGCCAAGACCTCCGCGCAAGCTAATGGTGGACCTTGGAGGTTTCCCATAGTCTCTGAAATGTTTGTAGGCCTGGGTCTCAGTTCTAACGCTACCAATCTTTCAGATGCCCACAGTAATGTCTGCCCGAGGCCCTCCAGCTTCGGGTCGCCAGCCTTTTGACAAAGCTCCTTCTATCCTTCTAGAGCGGCCCAACTCCATGTGACAGATTAAGGTAGCACCATAGAATTGGTGGCCTTGCTAGGTGTCTCAGCAGAGGCCAGGGATCGAATGGGTATGGAACATGCCTATTCAATATCTCCGTGGCAGGAATTAAATTTCTACGCCATCTGTCTCGGGCCGTTGGGGTCGCTGGATCAGGATCTGGGGGCCGCAAGGGCAGCTCCCGCCTCCAAAACTGAAGCATTTCGGGGGATTACACGAGGCTGGGAGTTGATTAAATCATGCGCAGCCGAAGGATTAAAAATCTGTGTAAATAGTAGATTGCCAATCACATAACCCTTAGCCGGTCAGAAGAGGGTGGCTGGCCAACGCCCACCCCGCTCCCCACAATCACACAGTAGTAAACAACTAATACAAATGAAAGCTTCTTTCGTAAAATGCTGGATTTTGCAAGAATAGAATTTACACGTAAACGTTCGTGTGTTCCCGCAAGACCTGACAATGTATTTACAGACCGCTCCGCCTCCTCCGATGTTCACAGTCGGTAATCCTCCATCCCTCGCCGCCGTTTACAGGACTTGAACAGCAGAGGGCGCTGCCGGCCCGGAATGAGGGGCACCGGCAGAGGTAGGGGAAGAAGCGGCCAGCCCGGGAAGTAGGGCACCAGCAAGCCGTGCGAGGGGACCAGAAGCAGAAAACAAGGGGCGATCAGGATGGAGGGCAACAGACCTGTGTGAGGGCGGCAGGGTTAGCCAGCAGAGGGCGCCATCGGGCAGGAACAAGGGTTATTAGCAGAGTAGTGTAAGGGCAGGCGGCTGATAAAATGGAGGATGCTACTAATCCAGAATGATGGCATCAGCAAAGCTGATCGGGTCTCAAAACTCCAACAACTTAGAATTCCTATGGTCTAGGTGTGTTTATTTTTGCAGTTTTATACAGCACGATCAGCACGGAAACATTAGTCGATCTGCCGGGAATCACAGGTTGTAGAGCAGATTGCGGGACTCGAACCAGATTCGCCAGTTTTAAACCCAGCAACTCTAACGCGAGACCACATACCTGAAGCTCTGTAGCAAGTTTGAGAGTCCTTAGTCCTGAACAAGAAAGAGTGATGCAGGTAGGACATGGCTGGGGTGTTATGGCAGTGATGGGGGGGGTGTGCCGTTCTGGGGCAAGGTATTAGGGTGGGATAATGCCCCTGCTGCTCAACTTTCCATGTAACTGGCCAAGCAAAGGTTACTATTCCAGTACACACTGCTACGACTTTCATGCTTCCTAGGTTGGAAACGCGAGCAGAAATAGTTCTCTACAGCACTGCACAGTTGAGGTGCAAGCACTGCACAGACACCAGTGGCAGTGCCAAATGAATTGAACCCTACTTTAGTGCTTAACAATCAATGAAATAAAACCACGCCCTTCATCGGGACCCGGCGAAACACCTTAGAAGGAGAGGAGCATCACATCTTGCTCCTCTCTGGTTACCTTGGCTACAGCCTCAGCATCACTCTCATCCCAAGTGCCATCAGTCGCGAGGAGGTGCGGGAGGCGCGGGAGGCTAAGCAGAGCAGGTTACGCGGTCACGGGGAATCGTGAATTTTCCATGAGCCAAAAATAAAAACGCCTCGGCTGGGCGCGTCTGAAGCCAGGAAGCAGCAGCGGAGAGGCCACACTCTCCAGAGGAAAAGATGGAAGTCTGGGCAGGTTTGAAATAATACAATGGAGGATTCATTTACCAGGAAGGCAAGTAAGACGCCTCAGCAGGTTATTGTCCTCGCTGCATAGAGCTCTATGTGCCCTGCAGGACACGGATGTGAAGTCTCTGCACAGCAGACGCGGACTTCTATCCTTGCAAAATCGATACATAAGAACCACCGAGTATGCGTCGAAAACCTATTCTATCTAGGCTGTACACGATTTAAATGCACATTATGGTATACAACAGGCAATATTAAGGTAAGTAACAGACTCCCAGGCCTTGTATGATAGTTTCTGTATTGTAGCGTTCAGAGGAATTTTACAACTAGCCCTATAGTTTAGCGAGGTGGGCGCTGGGAGCAGAACAGAGTAAGACACAGGTACCCAATGTAGGTCCAGAAGGGATGAGGTCAGTTTCAGGACAATCTCTGACAAGTCCCATAATTTAGAATATTTGCCTGAAAATTGTGGCCTTCCAGAAAACGTGGCACAGATGCAGGCACGCCCCCTTAGCCCCAACCAGACTAACACAGGGGATGGACACCTCTAGAGGATGGGCCTGTGAAGTATTTGGGTGTATAAGAAAAGGGTTTTTTGGAAGGAGGACAATATTCAGAAAAATAAACACTTGCCGAAGCTCTTGAAATCTTCGATATAAGCCCTTATGTCCCTTCGTGATGTTTAAAAAAAAGAATTGGCAAAGCCAATAGGTCTGGCGTTGGTTGCCAAATTTTGGCTTTATGAAAGTTTGTCAATGGTTTTTGTAAACTTGCAGATTCACTTGTGTGCAAATGCACATTGTGCAAGAACAAAACGGTGGCACAGACAGGTAAGCCAATGACTTAGGAGGGCTGACTGTGCCCTATGCTGCTGTGGGCTGAACAAAAGTTTGATTGACACACTGACAGACCAATTTATGAAGAGCTTGTTGACACCCCCTATAAGTAAGTATATTATATAAGAGATAAAGTACCTCATGCCATACATAAGGATACTGTAAGTCACCAGGGAGTTTTTATAACCATATAGAAGAACGAGGATGAAGGCTGAGTTTGTTTATAAGGTTATGGAAGTATGAGGTGACTTTCAAAATCCTTATGTATGCAGTGGGTACTTCATCCAATATATATATATATATATATATATATATATATATATATATATATATATATATATGGTCCACCACCACCTTTCCCACAAACCACTCAAAACCTTGCTGTGTAGCTCTTTCATATGAAAGAGTGATCCTGTCCACAAAATTGAAGAATACAAATAAAACCTTTAGCGCAAAATTAAACACATCAAAAACCAGTTAAACATTTCTAATCTATTTTCAAGAAATATCTAACACAGTTTAGTTGGGAAAAAACGCTGCAGTGGTTTGGAATGCAGAGAAACATGCAGAAATATTCTTGCTTTGCTCTAGCCAAGGACTGCAAAAAATAAACATCCTATCTGCTTTTCATTGTAAGTTATTAAAATAGAACGGAAGAAAGAAAGGGCACTTTGCAGAGAACATTTTTATGTCGGCAGGTCTTTCACAAACTTAAGGTGCCGCCCAGTAACTTGAGTGAGAGGTCAGAATGACTCCAGATTTTAACAAGCTGAGGCACAGCCAATAGGTCTGGCCATGGCAAGCCTACTTTTGGTTTTGTAGACATATGCGATGGCATTACAAGTCTTAAAATAATAAAAAGTAAAAATGTTACCATCTGAAGGAATATGGTCTGTGGCAGCAAAAAAAAAAAAAAAAATATATATATATATATATATATTAGCTAAAAAAATGACTCAAAAATAAATGTAAGAAACATGACCAAAACTTGCACTTTAGTGGACTACTTTTCAGGTGGCTGTGCACTTCAATGCAAAATGCGGTATTCACAGTCCAAGACGGACAATTGCCGAAATTAATTGACCCCATGCTGTATGCAGTAGTGGGCTATTGCCAAATATGAAGGGCACTTAAAGCGAAGGATGAAGAGGGTGACCGAAAGCCTACCTATGTATATATATTATATTATGAATTTTGACAAAACTGAAGCTGGCGAGACATCTAATGCCCTTGCTCGACCAAAACTAAACAACTGAATATCCTGGGGTAAATTACTTTAGAAAAGGATTACCGAAGTACTGGGCAATCACACTATAGTGTTATTTTTATATTACACTTAATACAAAACATTTAAAATTGTGAGGCACTGAGCAATTCAGTACACAATCACATAATAAAATTCACATCTCTTTCAAGTAACTATTAGGTGACGGGCAGCGCTGCAAAGACCACGAAATAAAACCTGCTTCATGAGTTTTTTTTTGGGGGGGGAGGGGTTAGGACCCTCAAGTTTGTGAGGAAAATACATGGTTAATGCCATAACCAACACAAGGAAATGGTAGTTCAAACATTCCTTGGAATGAATTTAAAATACATAATTTAAGTGCATCAAAATACCCCATCTGGTGGCTCAGTGGGATAATGCACCCACTCAGGAGATGTCTGACCTTATGACAACAGGTTAAAATCCTGGAAAGTCTGCTCATCCATTTATGTTTACGAGGTTGATAAAGTGAGTACCACTGATTTGGGAAATAATAAACAGCAGTTCTTTAGTCAGTAGTAGATACACCAAGGGGTGATACATAGAAAGACAAACATACAGACTGTCTTGCTACAGTGGAGTAGATGTTGAGATCACAACTCATGCATTGTGGACTCCGGGCACATTTCCTACCTCTTGCCGTAAAAGCAAACAAGTACACGAAAGGACGTGTTGTGCTTCTTTGCGGTGCTCCCACACCAACCTCTCCCGGAAGGCAGCAGGGTGTTGGATCAAGGGACCATGGTCATTTCTCCAGCTCCCTTGAACACAGCAAATTAACTTTGACATTTTGGCCACGAAGGACATTCAAAAAAGCAAGTGACACCTCTCAAATCTGCAATGTAACTTAAAAATGTAAAAGTTTTCTCTGCACTAGTTCATACCGGAGCGGTAATGTATCCATGCCTGTTAAAATGTCTGGCAGGTCTGTTTCTATTGGAGCAGGATCAAGACTAATTTGCATATGAGTTTTGAGACCCCATCCGTCTAGTGACATCATTCATCAGAAAGCCATTGTTAAGATACGTTGGACAATTTCACTTCCGCTGTAGACTACGCTCCATTCAGATTTTTTTGGCCACAGCAGTCATCTCGGCTCCAATCACAGGTGACGTCCAGCAGCCTCGACGAAACCTTTAGTCTACTGGAGGGCAGGTTAGATTCCGGAAGGTCTCTGGTGGGGCCTTAAAGTCCCCCAACTTCCAAATCCCATCATGAAGCTTGGAAGAAATCTTCCTTGGTTTTTCATTTAATCCATCTATACCATAGGCCTTGGACCCTATCCTTGCAGCCAGTATTAGAAATAAAGTGGACATCCAGTGTAGAGTAGGGTTGAAAAGTCTCTTTATCCAGTCTCGCCTTGCTATTACAAATAAGTAACATTCCTGAGTGGGCCTCTGTGTGCTGACGTCTGCTTGGGTTTTGAGACTTTCTGTAACATACATTTCCTGATTGCCCCGTTAAGGCTCCCAGTTTTTCAGTTTATACAGATTTGTTACACATAAACCCAAAGAGGACAGTGTTTTAAACTATTTTTAAAATGGACAATTAAATAAAGTGTTAATTCTTTCGAGTGACTCGCCATGCTGTCAGTCATGATCAAAAGCCAACATATGTGCATTTTGGAAAGATAAAAGGCAATCAATGTCCTTAAATCTTCGCAGAGGTGCATGCGTTTGTGCTGTATGGCTAATGTTTCCAAACAGATGTGGTAATGTACATGTGCCAGTTAAAGAAATGCAGACGTTCATCTAATGCAGCCTAATTTTTCAACAAAATACAGGATAGGTATGGTAAATGGTAAACGATGACCTATTTATTTCAATTCAGGCACAAATATTTAAAAAAATAACTACAATAAAAGTGGGAGCCCTCAGAAGTAATGCCATGCACCGGGGGCCACAAGGAAGATCTAGATGTCCATGTGGCAGGCTTCCATACTAAGCTATTGCCTGGAATTCTGGATACAGAATTCAAAATATTCACTGTCCTGTTTCACTGCGGACATCACTCTGGTGTGCAATGGCTTCCCCAGTGTTTCCCCGCCTCGCACGAGTCTCCAGAGATTCAGCGAAGCAGTGACAAGTCTGTCGGGGCCCGAGGCAGGCGGGGAAGGCAGGGGGCGCTCTTGCATCGTCAAACAGTGTCCTTCCAGTGAGGGAACCCCTCCCCACTCCGACAGCAGCTCAGCCGGAGAAGCTTCTAGGATGGTCCTGGCCCTTTGCTGCCTGAGAGTACAACTCAGAGGTCAACATGTGGGTGGAGGGCATGTGTTAGGGAGTACTGAGAGATCCGTGGGGGGTGCAGGGGTGCTAGCAAGGCTATTGGGAAAAGGCAGCGGAGGCTTTCGAAAAGAAGGAAGCTGAATTGTGCAGGTGGGGCTGGGACAAAAACAATGATGCTTAACTACTCATCAAACGGTGGCTGTGTTAACCGACACATCATCGCGGTAGGAAACCGTGCCATTGCACCTGCGTGTACCACGTCTGTTTTAAAAGAGAAAGCATCGAGCGAAAGACAGGAATTCCAAAATTTAAAGCAGAAGGCGAGTTAAAAATCACATAAAAACATGCTCTGATAAATTTGGAGATCAGAAAACTTTAGTTGTAAGGCCAGGGACGTTCAATACACCTCCAGAAAAGGACAGAACCACAACAGAACTTCAATAGATCAACAAAAGTTAAACTCAGAGGAGATATTTCTAAGCTGCACCAATTTGCAAACAGACGTTATTAGGAAAAACTTGCATGGATCAGTAGTCCAGTCCCCAAGATGGAAGCTCAGGAGCTTATTAGTAACTGAAGTATTTTGCAAAGAGAAGTAATAGGACAACATGGAAAGGGCAGATCTGATGTACCTATCAAATGATAACATAAATCACAAATATTTGTCCTACATCACTTGCATTTGGTGACAAGTCTTGTCAGCATTTAAGTCCCAAACAAGAGGCCTTTGCCACTTTATAAATGAGTGAGCCAATGGTTAGCATTTTGTTAGTAGTTTGGCAGGGACTAGATAACTGTCGCAAATAATGTACTATAAAACACAGGGCCAGCTTTGGCGCCCTGTGCAACAGTCTTTTTTGGAGTCCCCCCAACCCATGACCACCTCCTCAAATCCTTCACTATCATACCAACAAATGTGCCACTCATCTCTCCATAGCCCCCCATTCACATACATTGGTTTTAAAGTGCTTGTAAAGGCTGGCTTTACTAAGCCACTCAACTATCCTCAAAATATCGTTCTGTTCTTTGCAGCAGGCACATTAACCCTCTACACTACTTTATGGAGAGTCAAAGCTGCCCCTAGACTAAAATCCCATCTCTCTCCCTAGCAGGAACATCAATCACAAAAGGTATCTTGATATTTTAATTGCTTCCCTGAATGCTGGACGCACAAGAAACTTTTCAGCAGGTGCTTTTAAATTGCAAGTTTCGTCAGTGATTGCTAAACAGCGCCCCCCTGAGGTCAGCACTCGGTCAGGCCACACCGCTCGCACCGCCCTAAAGCCGGCCCTGATAACAGTTATTAGTAATCGAGAGGTTCAAGTAGTTACTTGAAACCAGTGCCTCATCCTTCAGCAAGGGTGTTAGAGCCCCTCCAGTCAACACGTCTCCAACACTAGATCTCTGTACATTCTGCATCTGATGGGCGTTGTCCGATGTGCCGGCAACAGGCGAGATAGTTGATCAACCTGAAAGTACTTGTGTATTTCAGGCCTTTAGAGCTCCTGTATTATAAGCACTATCCACCTTCAGTCAACCTGAAGTAAAAACTTTAACTAAAGTGTTTTGCAAGAGAGTTTTTTGGGGTTTCGAATTCTGGTCCAGATTTACTATCACTTTTCCCTGCGTTTGCATCATGGCACAAAAGTGATGCAAACCAGGCGCTATACGGTACTTTGCATCGAGGGTCGTACCATGTGTGGTATATTGTCATTCCCATGCGACCACCCATTTTGACGCAAAACCCCATCTACTAGGAGAAGGTGGAATTTTTTTTTTGGACGCAAATTACACCTCTGCGAGGCAGGTGTAACAGAAGAGCAGCTTGTAAACCTCTCCACGTTGTTGAATGTGTACTGCACTGTACGTCATTCATTCAATGTGGGGAAAGTATTAAGGCACAGTTTATGTACTGGAAGAGTTCCAAACCAATACAAAACATTAGTTGACCGAACGCCCAAGAGTGTGCACGCTGGAGCATGGCGCGCTGTAGAGCGCAAGCACCGCCGGTGGGAGAAACAGCACCATATCTTGGCACGGCTCGGTTTGTCTCTCACCCTTTGACACAACACGAGACAGTGCAGTAACTCAGGCTGATGCACTGCGGCGCGCCAAAGCGAAGTAAATCTGCCCACTGAGTTAGTTGTGGCAATGGGCATATCCCCTAAGGAAGATCAGTGCCTTAGTGACATCACTCATTTCTAATTGTTACTGGCTCCAGATAGTGAAGGTCATTAATAAAATATTTTTTTTGATTATTAATGAGGGGGAATTATTTATATTACCCCCCTCCCTGGTTCAAAGGCGAGAAAAGGTTATTTCCCAGCTCCCTACCTTGCCTATGGATGGGGAAACAGCATCTTCCACCTTAGATAAGGACATATGGCAACTTGTGAGCCTCCGCATTGCCAAAAGGAGGCTTCTTTTTTGCACACTCATCTTACCCCAAGGGCAGGAGTTATTTGATGCTCATGTGAGCCTTCCAAAAATGAGGTGGAGTATTTGAAAGCTACCTTGTCGTATTGCCAAATATGCCCCTCTACACCCGGCCCTAGGGCATGGGAGTATTTAATGCCAGTGACCGCTGCACTCTGCCAAAATCTTGGCAATTTAGTGCACTCTGCCCTGTTCAAGCCTTAATGTCGCTGGCAGACCATCAATCCAGAAGTTCATATCTATATACTGCAAGCGCACAAAGAGAGATGTGGGCACACTGGGAAGTGTCATTATTACTCAATTCAATGTCACTCATTAACAGCTTAGAAAAATGAAAGGCTGGGGTGGCCCTGCAGAACTGGGACCTGTGCCCTACAGATTTCAAACAACTGCAGCAGGTGCTCAACCCAGTGGGTTACCTTAAAACACTTGAAGGATGAGACAGTGCTACAGAGCAAGCAGGTTTTGAATCTGACTTGACATTTACCAACTTCATTTTGAAGAGGCAGTGGAAACGTCAATGTACACATTTACGGGACTGGCTTTACCTCAGAGCACAGTGATATTAACACTAACACCTGAAAAAACTGTTCGCACAAAAATTAATAATCAGTAAATGCAATTGCACTTTGGATTTCGGTTATTGTTTTCGTAAGTAAATGAAGATGCAGATACCGTACACTAGTATTTAATATGATTCATATTTTTTGTGATTGTACTAAACATGGATTTTGCAATATCCAAAAGTACAAACCTAACTAAAAATATGAACTTAAGTTAAGCAATTTGCTTAGTAAGATTGCTGCCATGCTAGAGAACGTCTTGTAACAAAAACGCAAATACTACTATAAACGTACACGGTGATGGACGTAAAAATCAGGCTAGAAGCACATAGCTAGCTCAGCAGAAAAGAGAGAACTGCCCTTCGGTAGGAAGAGCAGAATAATGAAACAAGTTAGTAACCTGTAACCCTAGTTTTGCAGCTTGTCTATTAAAGATTCATATGGCATGCATTATTCCAACATCTAGTGACTTGGCTTCCAAAGACGTGGCCAATTTACATTTCTAGACTGTATGCAAAGACATTAGGATGTTGTGACTGACTCCTTGAGGTCACCTTGAAACGTATGATGTCCCACACCACCTCGAGACTATTCTTAACCACTATTTCATTTCAAGCAAATCAACTCCTCATGAACTTTCAGCAGAGATTACTGCCTAAACCGAAAGCAATCCGGAATTTCTTAAATTAGCATGGAATCTGAAAATTATTACCTTTCACTTGTTTCCTTTAATTTTCAAATGCTTTTTTAGAGACTCATTACTAGGCCTGGGCGAAATGTAAATTTCGCAGCCTTAATCAAGTAATTTTTAGATTTTGTGTACGCTTGTCACATTAAGTTTCTGAAATTGAGCAACTAAACCACTGCACATAATTATGCGCAGCTCACAGTAAAAATTTACAGGAACTCGGGCCATTACTTACCTTGAACAACAGAACACGAGCAGCTGTTTGCAGGGCTTTTGTTAAATACGTCCTTGGGTCAAAACATTTGCAAGGATGCATTTGGAGCTAAACTATGGCACAAAATGACATTTTAATTTTGCATAATTATGCATCATTCTGCCAATATTTCACATTATTACCCAAAAGTAAGTTCCGAGAATTTCGCACTCCTCTACTCAGGACCACAGAGGCACCAGGATTCACACCTTTAAACTGCAAGTGTTAGACCGCAACCATCACATCACCAGTGACTCTCTACTGATATGGATGAAAACACAACTTTGACATCCATCCAAAACACAAGTTGCTTAGGTTCCATAACAGGCCGCATATTGCAAAGTACATAATTCAAACAATGGGAACTAGCGACAGAGACAGCGATAGGGGAAGACGAAGGAGGGGAGAGGGAACCGTTTTTTCCAATAGTGCATGTATAGTGCAACAAAGTATTTCTTGGAAGGATGCCAAAAAGATAGGCTTAACATCCAAAAAGAATTTGGATACACTGTTACAATAAGTTAACAAAAAAAAAATACTAAGTATTGATGGCGTTCAAGTATCACTTGATATTTTTTGCTAGCTAAGTATGTTCATTACTGTTTTTAATAAAATCTTCCGGGCTCCAGCAATTAAGAATTGTGGGCAAACCACACTTTAATTGTTGGTGAAGTTACTGAAGCTAGTCCATGCATGGCAAACTAACAAAATGATAGAGTCAGGTTTACTGGCCATAACAATATAATCTTCCTCATCACCCAATTCACACTGAGCATCCATGAATGGACACCCGCCGTCCACATGGATAATATGCTGAGTAGCATTTCTACTGCATCGCGACTGCATCTCGGTATCTAGACACTACTCACTGATTATACCAACTTACAGCTGTGTAAAGCTGCCGCCTCTCTTCCCACAAGGTCCATGTATTTGCCTCTATTCTTCCCAACCCTCTATGACAGAAGATGATTGACCAATGTCAAAGTTGAAAAACAAGTCCAGTAAAAGGATGACCTGCTTCAGCTCACAATCTCTTGTCCGCAACTGAGGCTACCTAATGTCCAGATGAGGAGGTTCTGCCCTGGGAGACAGACACAGGTTAAGCAGAACGGTAACCTTCTATATGGTCCTGGAGCTGCAGGAATGCAACAGCTTCCATTACGGTTTAAGGGAAATCCCCAAAAGAGATCAATGTGAAGCTCTACAGTGAGGTAAGTCAACCTGAGAGCTAGGGGCATCTCTCTGGATAGGAGAGCACATTTGCTGTGTTCACTTATGGGATCAGGATAGCAAAAGATCTTTGCAATGGGGAGGAGGCATGGGTTGAGGAGCACAACAACTCCACTAGAAGATGGACACATTTTTCAGCTGTGATCTCAGTGGCAGAAACTACATATAAAATAACTTTGATCTACGGAAGAAAAAGGGTAGGCCTTTCACCAACTACATAGGAAATGGGCTAGAGCTTTTACACAACAAGAAGACTTTGAGCAGCCCAAAGAGAACAGACATGCTCATCTGCCTCTTGCATCAAGCTTCAAGAAAAATAAAACTTTTCAGAGGCAAACCTTACAGCATTCCTCACTCCTCTCACTCCAAATATAGAGAAAGCTCAATTTTAGATGGAATGTGTTTATTTTTCAAAGTGACATCAATCCTTAGGCACAAGTGACATAAGTGATAATGGTCAAAGTCAGGCATTACATCATAAGGGCTTTCTGAGACATCTCAGAAGAGCCCTTTGGCACATGAAGAAGCAGAGAACCAGGAATGTATGTAGTACAAGTGCTGGAGGCCCAATTCCTGGGTGAGGGGCACAATGTGAGGGTGACACAAAGAAGGGGCTCAGCAACAGTAGCCCACGATAAGCTCCATCCACTCCTAGGGCACCTTCACCACCTGCATGATGTTGGTGAATCCAGCACCCGGTCTCCAGCCGGTCACAATAATAACAATATCCTCCGGGTGCAGGAATCCTCGCACCTTACCTGTGGAAGAATAGAATATTAGTACTGCAAATAGACTTGAGAGCCCCGTTTAACTAATGTATTGCAGATTCCGTTAACAGAATCAATGGTCATGAATTATCATAGGGAACATGCACTGTCATGCCAGCAACTATATTGCTACGTTCCACCGGAATTAATCTTTAGTATCTCCTGTTATAGCAGAAAGCCAACAAAATTTGAGCCACCCTGACCGATTTCAGGAACCCGTACTCACCAATCTCAATACCGAACTGCACTCTGCGGTCCACGTCATCAGCCCACACCTGCAGCTGGGGTTCTCGATATAGGACAGGGAACACACCCCTGCTTAGGTGCGCAATGCGGGCTACCTGAGCGTTGCGGGTAACAGCAATGATAGGCGCCCGTGGTCGATAACGGGAAAGCAGCTGCGCTGATCTGTAGGTAGAGCAAAAACGGCGTTGGTGGATTTGGATTTGATTAGTGTAAACAGGGGCACAACATGGTTCCTTTACTAAAGGACCACCCCTTTTGCCTAGAGGGGGCAGCTCATTAAACCCTTGACCAGATTCAAGTTCTGTGGAACTCAGAAATGCTCTCCAGTAGATTTTGGAGCCATACATTCAGATTGAAGTAGCTTTTATAATGCTGTTTTGCCTGGAACACCACTGTTCGACAGAACTACTTATCAAAATCAACACCAACGGGTACATCAGTGATGTGACATTATAACCATAAACCTAAACCTAAACACTGACAATCTTTGGCAGGACCATTCCCTTGACTAAGCGTAGAGTGACTCTTGGACCCAGAAAAAATGTTTATGATCAAGAGGACTGGTGTAGTTTTGTGAAAACCCAGAACAAATTTGAGTTATTCCAAAATACATCAACCTAGATTCGGATATCCACATGGACCCATCTGTCAAATATTAAGCCAATGGATTTCTTCTTGAAAAAGTCTGCCAAGACAGAACGAAGCAGGAGTTTTCACTGACCACTTAGTGCACACAGTACAAACAAAATGGAGTTATCTGCGGAATGGGTATGAGGCAAAAAAAAACAACACTTTATTCAATATGAAAAGTAGGAAGCCATGAGGTTTGATGATATGCTTTTGCCTACTTTGTGATCCTAACCTCATGCTTCTGGGGACCGATAAAGACCAAGAGGAAGAAAAACAGTGAATCCAGATTTGACAACCCTCATCTTTTTCTGCTTAAAGATGGGCCATCTATAAAAAATAATTATGTAGAAGAGGCAGAAGTGGATTGTTTTTGATAAAAGACCAGGTTTGTCATTTGATAGATGCCAAGTATTAAACTATCTGGAACCACGAAAGATAATCGCTCAACTCTTCACATTGATTTGACCATGGCATCAGCAAACGAAGAAAATAGTTCATGCTCAGGTACACCCAATATATACCTGGGAGGGCGAGAGCCATTCCAGATTTTTAAGATATCTTCAGAGATACACTTATGTACACGTGTTCTCATGTGACGCAATTTACACAGTTGGTGCCGAACCCAGGACCTTGCCCTATATCTAGGCACATGGAACAACATGGGGCATGCCTGGCCTGAATGATCGTGAAAACACAAGAAGAGATTCTGCCCACTCAGAAGGTTGCCAACGGGAGTTTGCGACGACAGGCGCATAGTCACAGCTTGTTTTCCATTGCACCAAATGTTACCAATTTTACAGAATTAGTGAAGGCTACAACGACACCTAATGGTACAAAACCGTCTGGTAATGTTTGGGGACTGCTTATTGTAAATAGACAGTTAAATAACTCTGTGACAGGTGGATGTTGCCAACTTCTTCCTAACAAAAAGCCCTGGCATCTTATGATCTAATGCGGCCATCTAAAAATATGAAATGTTCTGACATTCAAATAAATGGAATTCTGTTTCCATGGAACTGTATCAATGTCTGGTTATCTTTTATTTAGTACACGGCAACAGGCAATATACAGCCCTCCTGCCATCTGCCAGGATTTCTTTACCTTCCATCTAATCTTGTAACAGATCTGTTTGGAGTATGGGGACCATTAGGTGATCATTCACATGTTTTCTAGTCCTGCGCCTTTCACCTATTAATCATTGCTATCAGGAGCGTTAGTTTAATAAACTCAACTGAAGCATTCGAGTCAACGCACAACACCCAGAATGCATTTGGTTGTGAGATAAAATTCCAGGAAACAGTGATGTTGATCACACAGTGGTATGGTGGTCACTCTAGCTCAGAGAAAGATATATTACAGCGGAAAGCCCTTTACAAAACGTTACTGGGGTCGTGGTAGGAGAACTCTTATGTACAAAAAAATAATTATTGGAAGTACAGGAGGTGCAGTGTTACCATTACTAAACTAGCATTGGCATAGCCAATAGGTCTCACCTTTGGGACCTTGTAAGTATTTAGCTGTGCAGTACATATGGAACATACCATAGCTGACATTGTGCAACTACTGGTGACCCCCTAGAAGGGTCACTCAAAAACATCAAGAGTGCTCAATCAGTCAAGGTGTAATAAGGAGGTTACGTTGGCATGTATCAAGGTCTTTACTGCAAAATGGAGATATCACTAAAACATATAAAATCATGTAAACAAATAAACTTTGTGTTTGTGCGTTCCTTCGTACACTTGGCAGTAGACTGTAATGCTCATAACACCCCTATAGGGCACAACAATAAAAATAGCATTTGGAAGAAACATGGTAATTTAACCATATAGTCAGCCCCTAAAGGGCATAGCCACATGAAATCAGAATGGCAAAACGCAATGCAGTGTAACCATATGTTCAACCTCTAAAGGGCGTGGTGCAATACACATTTTCAGGGTGAGCGGGCCTATCAGAATATTATTACAAACAAGGCCCTTAAAACACAAACTACTCCCTGCTGTAAAACAAAGTTCCAGCCATTAGGAGAGCTTAAAAAGAAAGACACCAATGGTGGGAATGGTTATTACTTTGCCCCCCCCCCCGCCAACCTAGTGCGGGGACACAGACAGAAAGAGTATGTCCTGGTGACCGTTTTGATGGTGGTCCCATTGTCCCAGGACAACCACACAGTGAGTTATGGACAAAAATGTTTTGTAAAACAAATGCCCTGCAAAGCATTATGGGGCGAGTTTCCAGAGTGCATTGAATATTGGTATGTTTGCTCTCCCATGTTGAGGATTTGGGTTTTTTCTGTTTAAAATGCGCCAGTTTGTTTATTTTTGAACTGTTAAACTTATACATAAATGGTACTCATGTAAAATGCTCCTCCAATCGAGTTCGTGCTAAATAAAACTTTAAAAAAACCAACAAAAAAAACGACACCACCCCTCCCCTTCCAACTTGCAGCCTTTGGGTACAGGCACCACAAAGAAACATCATGCCCAAAAACAAGGAAGAGGAAGAAACAACATACATCCACGGAGCATGAAGCGGAGAGGCAAAAGAAAAACGTAGTGCACCACAGTAAGGAATATAGCCGTTCGTGCAATAATCCATGTAGCAGGGTCTGCCTTCAAAGCGGTAGTAAAACAGCGTCAAGGCGGGACAAACGTAAAGCCTTTACCTACGAAATCAAGGGAACTTTGAAAAAGGCCAAGGAACGAATGAAAGTGGTGGGCGTGGTTAAAGCCCACAGAGGAGATTACAGCATGTCAAGAGAGCAGTGTATGCGCGCTACTAGGCTTGACCTAACAATGAATTATCCGCTTTTACTGTGTGCCCTACTTAACTCTGACTCTATAAAACAATGACATTTGATTTAATTTAAAAACATGTTACTGCACGAGACAATCTGAGTGACAGACGTTACCTTATAACATGGATTAATCCAAATCGCTAAAAAGTGAAGACAGTGGTTTTCCCTAGCTATAGATCTGCAGTTTATATTCCATTCCTTGAAACGCACAAAACAATATTTTATACAGCAATACCGTGTGAGAAACCAAAATCACAAACAATGGACAAACCAGTAAAGAACACAGCTCAAACTATTAATCATATACGTGTATAGTAAGCACAGACGCAAGTTCCCAGGTTTTTGGTGAAAAAAGTGAAGTTCTTTAAGTTTGTCTCAGTCTATCCTAAAATACACTCTTTAAAAAAGGTGTAAAGTAGAAGAAATCATAAAAAAAAAATTAACATTTTCAAGTTGGATGAAGCATCATTTTTCTACTCAACTTGGTCACCAAATTACTTTCATGGTAGATCAACTTTGGATAGACTACAAAATTACTGAAGCTGCAGTTCTACAGCAGATGACAGCACTCTCTCAAGGTAGTTGAAATCATCTGGCTTGTAAACAACTGTTTAACCATAGTCTATGGAGAATCACTTAACACCGTTGGAAAGGATTTGTAAACCCTTGTCACTCGTTTGTGCGAAATTCAAAGGAACCAGTGCACATCTCTACAGCGAACTGGAGAACCCTTTCTCAGTAAGTACATTTCCTCCAGCATTATCATGGGTTTGTAGCCTCTTCTGAGAGATTCCAGAGTAAGCCGACTCACGAGCCACAAAGAACAAGCAACATTAGGAAAGCAAACGGGTGTGGCCGTGGCGAGCGTGACACTTAAAAAAAATAAGTTTTTTAAAAAACTGGCGAAACACATGTAGTATGAAAATAATAGACAATAATATAAAAATAAGTGTGGCTCAGCCACTTAGACACATTAGCAAGAAGTAGCATCCTTTTCAGGTGACTATGCACATATGACCATGGAAAAATATTGACACTTACACAGTAATATAGCAAAAAAATGATGTGGCCAGATCCATTGACTCGCACTGTAAACTGTGGAGAGCTAAAACAAAATGTGAATGGCAATCCAACAGACCAATGGATGAAAAGGGCTACATGTGTGTACGTAAACTTCTATGTATTTTTATTATGAATTTTGGAAAACAATAGGCAGAAGATCAGCCATCTCCAGACCAGACGTGAAAATGTTAATGCAGCCATCTTAATGTCAGGTTTGTTAATTCAATATGCTAAGCTGCAAAAAGGTGGTGGGCACAGTCTTCAAGGAACAGATATGAGAGATGTTCCCCAAACCAGCTACTTGCAGGCTTATTCTGACTTACCGGACAGCACTGAAATAGGGGAAACTATTTTTAAAAGACAGATGGTTACTATGGGGAGTAAGGAAACATTTCTGGCTAACTTATTGGGTCCATTTGTATGGATTAGGGGTCTATGAACAAACCCAAATGGCCATGGACTAGAACACAAAATGATCCTCCCTGAATTTGGAATCCAGCAGGGTCACCAGACTATACTACTACTCTGATCCCATAGATCACTTTCAATTGGATGATTCACTGGCATATTTTATGCATCACAATCCACCCCATTTACCTGCCAGAAGTGGTCAGCACAATGATGGCGCCAGCACAGCACTTGAAAGAAGCCTCCACGGCACCAATTGCCGCAACTTCGGTTGGGTCCTGGGAAAGTGGCGTGACGCGTCGCAGCTCCTCAAACAGCTGCTGGTTATAAATGGCAGCCTCCGCCTCTCTGGCAATCTGTGAAGGGGGGGGAAATACATCTTGAGGGAATGCAACACAGAGCCCATTTCTGGGATGCCCTTGATGCAAGCTCTCTTAAGGAACTTGAATTCCATCAATTGGCCTTCCAGTAGGGTTAAGGTAAAACTATTTAAATGCCAGGCATGCAAGTGGCAGCCGGCTAGTTCCCACCTCTACCGACCATTCTTATTCTAAACATATCAACTTGTCTTTCAGTGGCAAACAGTGGTCATATTCATTTTTCCTATTCCAGTCACATTGCCCTTTCGCATTACACACAGCACCAGTTCACATATATATGTGTTCTGTACTTAATGCTGTTAGAGATGAATGTGACAACAAAACAAGGAGGTGGCAAACACACAGGACTGGCTGTAAAACTGCCATAAAAAACAGGAATTATTTACAGCAGAGCGCTCCTATAGCATCTCTTAAGACACCAAAGCTAGGCCTTTCAGAAGTGCTTCTTACAGCTGCCAAAATAGTCCGGTTCAACATACAGTGCATTCATAAGGTCCAAGGAGCTGCAACGCCTTCCCGCTGCTCACTGCTTCAAATAAATAATCAAAGCCCCAAATGCTTTCTTGTGAGCCCGCAGATGGTGCTATCAAATGCTTTGGTTATCAAACACCAGGGCTCCCTAATTTTTTAAGCTTTTGATAAGCAAGATAAGGCTCCCTAGATCTGATGCCACCCCATGCCTTTACTTTCACCATCCTGACATGCTGTGTCACTATTTTCCAATTGGTTTTCTTCTTCTTTTCCCCTTTTCTCTCCTGTTGTGGGCCCAAGGTCTGACGATGGTAGATGTGCCTCACACTTGCAGAAATGCTGCTGCTTCCAACTCTCTACAAAGACTTCAGAAATGTCCTTAAATATCCGATTTCCTTCCTCCTACACCAACCAAGGCGGTAATCCAGCAAAAATATACGGCCTCTGTTTTCTGTCACTGCTCCCACACTTTTCTGAAGAGGTTAGGGTGTGCCACCATGATTCACATCTATGATAATCAGATAACAAATCTGCAGCAGTATTAACCATCTACCCTAACTCGTCAGCCCATTTTCCCTGTGGTCTTTCCTGCCACTTTGCTTAGGCCTGCTGCTTAACCCCCCTAAACCTGTGGCGCAGAACAGGAGATCTTTGAGGTTACAAAGGGTAGCACCTACCGCGTGTTGCATGCGGACAGCCTCAACAGGGTACAATCCCTTGGCGGTCTCTCCAGAAAGCATGATGCAGTCGGCGCCATCCAGAACAGCATTGGCCACATCGCTACTTTCCGCACGTGTCGGGCGAGGTTTCTTGATCATACTTTCCAACATCTGAAAGAGAGAGTTAAAAAAGCGTACTTAAGGGGAGATTGAGGATCAACCACCTTATGGACTATTCGGGCCAAGCAAGAAACAGGTGCCAGTTTCAAACTTTTTTATGTTTTACCATCCCTTAATATATGTTTTACTCATCTGTATTTGAATTTACTTTGTGTTCTCTAGTATTTTTCCATTTATTTTGCTTTCGGTGACAAAATGAAGCTGCAACTTCCACAGTTCCACATTTACTAGGTGCTGGCTGGGTTCTGGCACTCTAAGCCCGGTCTTGTACAACTACATCCCCATTTTAATCTGTTAGCATTTTACAACAAACACACGTAACCATCTACAGTTATTCATGAAAATCCCCCTCACCATGTTTTTCTTTCATCTGCATGCTGCCAATATGCACGATATAGGTTTATCACATGTTGCTTACACATAGCAGACAGCATGGAACAATTTGTTCAACCCACTGCATCTGTTGGCTGTCTTGTATTATAAGAAACTAAATTTTGAATGATCACATGCACATAGCCGCCTGAAAAGGAGTGTGCTTCATTGCCGGGGATCTAGTGCGGCAGCTACTAGGGTAATCTTATTATTTTTTTGTGTGCATATGCTTGTTTAAAACAATTATTACAAATTGCCTGCTTGCCAAGGGCAGATTTACTGGTTTTGAGAAAGCTTGTTAATGTGTATCGTGCTCAAAGGTGCATGCTTATATTTAAGTATGGATATGTACGGGCCTTTCATTGCTTTAACCAGTCTGGCAGGAGATTCTGATGCATGAATGATGCACAGACAGTCCGCATCACCAAGTATTAGAGATTTCTTCTTACTGAATTGTCAGTAAAAACAGGTGTTGCAGTCAGAATTTCCCAAAACTCTTCTACACCACTGTATTATGTTGGTGGTAATATACTGCACCCATAACGTTCACACTAGTTTTTGTGGGCAAGACATCCGGAAACCAGTTCTATTCTTACATTTCTAAGAATATATGTTTGATTAAAACCATGATAGGTTCTGTAGGAATGTTCCACCTCCTGAACTAGGTCCTCTGAAAAACACAATTCTCAACAGAACCTTGTGGCACTAGATGGTGGAAGAACCTCTTGCAGCTAAAGGTCAAAGGCCACTTCTGGATGAGTTCGGAGACTAAAGCCAGTTGGCAACCAAACAAACTAAGCTTGTGGCTGCTGAAGCAAAACTCTCTGGACCACTACAAGGGAGATTGGGAGCACGGCTACTTGACACAAACCTGGGTGGCACAGATGACTGGCTTCCCAGCCCGATTGCAGCGGCCAATCATCATCTTCTGTGCTAGAAAGACCTTTTCGGCTGGGATTTCAATACCTAAATCGCCACGGGCCACCATGATACCATCACTGGCTTCCAGAATCTCATCAAACCTGGGAGAGACAAGAAAGAAAATGGGGTAATGTAAGAAAGATCTAGCAATTTAGAGCTACACAAAATATACCGAGGGACAGAATGTCTGTTTAGATCTATGTAGGAGACACCCATTTGAAAGCACACCTCTGTACAAATAGTTCTACAGCTAGACAAGTCAGCCTGGAGGACCTATAAAGAAGTATACGGGGAGAGATTTTCAAATAAAGAGGTTTTAATGTAAACATTACTCAAAAGGGACAAATGTGTCTCTCTCTAAAAAGCCAGCACGAGATAAAGAGGGCATGTGGAATTAGGAACAGAGAGATCTTTTCAAAGATGTTCCACTATAGAGACTTTGAGAACTAGCAGTAGACCCAACTTATTAAATATAAATGTCCACTGACACCTATTAACAGAAACCCATTTACATAACTGAGAAAAATACAGAAAGACTTATGGTGTGGACACAAAGTGGACTACAGTGATTTAAGGTGTACTATGGTTCTATAGAGATGCTGTTTTAAGATGTGTAATAGAGCAAGATGTAAGCTGATAAAGATCTACAAACTCACAACTACATAGAACACATTTTATGAAGCACGCGGATGCACTGCTCAAACAGCATCAACTATAGACCTTACAGTATTAAGTTAAGAAAAAGAACAGGCAATCCCCACCAACTGCCAAAGTAGTTGAGCGATTGTGAGATGGATGGAGACTACTGGGAACGAGAAAGCTCTAGATAGTAGTGAAAGAGAGGATTTTAAGAAAGAAAGAACTGTATAAAGACAAAACCTAAGAAGTCACAACTCCAAACTATTAGGACAGGGTAGAGTATCAAATCATGATGGGTGGGGGAGGTGTAACACAACAGAGTGAAAATGTTAACTTTTTTTGGTGGGGTTGAAGCTCCTCACCCTCTACTATGTATTGTGAGCAAAACCAACCTCCTTGTGGTGGGATGTGGAGAATAACAGAAAACCACACTGGTTTTCGAAAACAGAATTTTGGTGGTGAGGATCACATTGGGAGAGGAAAGATGAATGGCAGTACTTACATTGCAGGGTATATTAGAGTCATTATGTGGTAAGCACAATGGGAGGCAATTTACATCAGGAAAGGAATACCCTTCATTTGAATCTTTAAAAGTGTCTGTGTATATATATGTATATATATATATATATGTATATATATATATATATATATATATATATACACACACACACATACATACACACACATACATACATACACATATACATATTCTATTTTGTTACTTAAATGTATAATTTGTAATGTAATTTATCTCCAGATGCAATATCCCTGAAGTATTAGTTGCATACTGTGAAAGACTGCTGCCAGGCATGGTAAAGAAACCACACTAGGGTTGTGGAAGGATGGGGGTGTAAAATCAACACACTGGGAAGACAAAGGCAGCTTGCATCAAGCAGGGTTGGGAAGGAACCACAGTCTGGTGGGTGGGAAGGGAGATGAAGACAATACTTAAAGAGGAATGAAAATGTCACTTACCCAGTGTACATCTGTTCGTGGCATCAGTCGCTGTAGTTTCGCATGTTTTGCAATAGCTCGCCATCTGGTGTTGGGCCGGAGTGTTACAAGTTGTTTTTCTTCGAAGAAGTCTTTCGAGTCACGGGACCGAGTGACTCCTCCTTTTGTGTCCATTGCGCATGGGCGTCGACTCTATCCTCGATTGTTTTTCCCCGCAGAGGGTGAGGTAGGAGTTGTATTGTAGTAATAGTGCCCATGCAATGGAGTGACTAAGTATGTACCTATATAAGGTTGAAATGATATATATACAAATAGTTGAAGGTAACTTCCGAACTGCTACAGGCTCCCGGGGAGGCGGGTGGGCACATGCGAATCTACAGCTACTGATGCCACGAACAGATGTACACTGGGTAAGTGACATTTTCAGTTCGATGGCATCTGTCGCTGTAGATACGCATGTTTTGCATAGACTAGTAAGCAGTTATCTCCCCAAAAGCGGTGGCTCAGCCTGTAGGAGTGGAAGTAGTCTGAAACAATGTTCTTAATACGGCTTGCCCTACTGTGGCTTGTTGTGCGGATAACACGTCTACACAGTAGTGCTTGGTGAATGTGTGAGGCGTAGACCATGTGGCTGCCTTACATATTTCTTGCATTAGGATGTTTCCTAGAAAGGCCATGGTAGCACCTTTCTTTCTGGTTGAGTGT
Organism: Pleurodeles waltl; assembly: GCF_031143425.1. Taxonomy (NCBI): domain Eukaryota; kingdom Metazoa; phylum Chordata; class Amphibia; order Caudata; family Salamandridae; genus Pleurodeles; species Pleurodeles waltl. Next base: position 663,652,939 of record NC_090451.1, read on the forward strand.
GCCCTTGGTGTAATGGGCAGCTGTCGTTTAGCTTTAAGGTAGCAGATTTGGATGCATTTAACTATCCATCTGGCTATACCTTGTTTTGATATTGGGTTTCCTGCATGAGGTTTTTGGAATGCAATAAATAGTTGTTTAGTCTTTCTGATGTTTTTAGTTCTGTCAATGTAATACATTAATGCTCTTTTGACATCTAATGTATGTAGTGCCCTCTCAGCTACGGAATCTGGCTGTGGGAAGAACACTGGAAGTTCCACTGTTTGATTTAGATGGAACGGTGAAATAACCTTTGGTAAAAATTTAGGATTAGTCCTTAGGACGACCTTATTCTTGTGTAGTTGTATAAAAAGTTCTTGTATTGTAAACGCCTGAATCTCGCTTACTCTTCTTAGGGAAGTAATGGCGATGAGGAATGCAACCTTCCAGGTTAGGAACTGTATTTCGCAGGAGTGCATGGGTTCAAAAGGTGGACCCATAAGTCTAGTTAGGACAACATTTAGGTTCCATGAAGGAACAGGTGGTGTTCTTGGTGGAATAATTCTTTTAAGGCCCTCCATGAATGCTTTAATGACTGGTATCCTATAAAGGGAAGTTGAATAGGTAGTCTGCAGGTATGCAGATATTGCTGCAAGGTGTATTTTAATGGAAGAGAAAGCTAGGTTAGATTTTTGTAAGTGAAGCAAGTAACCCACTACATCTTTTGGAGTTGCGTGTAATGGTTGGATTTGATTAATATGGCAGTAGCAAACAAACCTCTTCCATTTACTTGCATAGCAGTGCCTGGTGGATGGCCTTCTGGCTTGCTTTATGACTTCCATACACTCTTGTGTAAGTTGTAAGTGTCCGAATTCTAGGATTTCAGGAGCCAGATTGCTAGATTCAGCGATGCTGGATCTGGGTGCCTGATCTGTTGGTTGTGTTGAGTTAACAGATCCGGTCTGTTGGGCAGTTTGATGTGTGGTACTACTGATAGGTCTAGCAGCGTTGTGTACCAGGGTTGCCTTGCCCAAGTTGGTGCTATTAATATGAGTTTGAGTTTGTTTTGACTGAGTTTGTTTACCAGATAAGGAAGGAGAGGGAGAGGAGGAAAAGCGTAGGCAAATATCCCTGACCAGTTCATCCATAGGGCATTGCCCTGGGACTGCCTGTGTGGGTATCTGGATGCGAAGTTTTGGCATTTTGCGTTCTCTTGTCGCAAACAAGTCTATCTGAGGTGTTCCCCAGAGCTTGAAGTAAGTGTTCAGAGTTTGGGGGTGAATTTCCCATTCGTGGACCTGTTGGTGATCTCGAGAGAGATTGTCTGCGAGTTGATTCTGAATCCCTGGGATAAACTGCGCTATTAGGCGAATTTGGTTGTGAATTGCCCAATGCCATATCTTTTGTGCTAACCGGCTCAACTGCGTTGAGTGTGTCCCCCCTTGCTTGTTTAGATAATACATTGTTGTCATGTTGTCTGTTTTGACGAGAATGTATTTGTGAACTATTATTGGTTGGAAAGCCTTTAGTGCTTGAAAAACTGCTAGCAGTTCTAGGTGATTTATATGCAGTTTTGTTTGATGTACGTTCCATTGTCCTTGTATGCTGTGTTGATCGAGGTGTGCTCCCCACCCGGTCATGGAAGCATCTGTTGTTATTACGTATTGTGGCACTGGGTCTTGGAAAGGCCGCCCTTTGTTTAAATTTATATTGTCCCACCATAGAAGCGAGAGGTAAGTTTGGCGGTCTATTAACACCAGATCTAGAAGGTGACCCTGTGCTTGTGACCATTGTGATGCTAGGCACTGTTGTAAGGGCCTCATGTGCAGTCTTGCGTTCGGGACAATGGCTATGCATGAAGACATCATGCCTAGGAGTTGTAATATCATCTTTGCTTGTATCTTTTGTGTTGGATACATGCGTTGTATGATGTTGTTGAAGTTTTGAATTCTTTGTGGACTTGGAGTGGCTACTCCCTTTGTTGTGTTTATTATGGCTCCTAGGTACTGTTGTACTTTGCACGGCAGGATGTTTGATTTTGCGAAGTTGACGGTGAACCCCAGTTTGTAGAGGGTTTGTATGATTTGATTTGTGTGGTGTGAGCACTTTGATAACGAATTGGTCTTGATTAGCCAGTCGTCTAGATACGGGAATACATGTATTTGCTGCCTTCTGATGTGTGCAGCGACTACTGCTAGACATTTTGTAAAGACTCTTGGTGCTGTTGTTAAACCGAAAGGCAATACTTTGAATTGGTAATGTATTCCTTTGAATACAAACCTTAGGTATTTCCTGTGCGATGGATGTATTGGTATATGGAAATACGCATCTTTGAGGTCTAAGGTTGTCATGTAGTCGTGTAGTTTGAGCAATGGTAGCACTTCTTGTAGTGTGACCATGTGAAAGTGGTCTGATTTGATGTATGTATTTACTATCCTGAGGTCTAGGATTGGTCTTAGCGTCTTGTCCTTCTTTGGTATTAAGAAGTACAGTGAATAAACTCCTGTGTTTTTGTGTGTTTGGTACTAATTCGATTGCATTCTTTTGCAACAGTGCTTGAACTTCTGTCTCCAGGAGCTCGGAATGATGTTGTGATAAATTTTGTGCTCTTGGTGGTATGTTTGGAGGGAATTGTAGAAATTCTATGCAATAACCATGTTGGATAATTGCTAGAACCCAAGTGTCTGTAGTGATTTCCTGCCATGCTTTGTAATAATGACCTATTCTTCCCCCCACTGGTGTTGTGTGGAGGGGATGAGTGACATGTGAGTCACTGCTTAGTTGCAGGGGTTTTGGGGCTTTGAAATTTTCCCCTATTCCTAGGGAATTGCCCTCCTCTGTATTGGCCCCGAAAGCCTCCCCTGTACTGTCCCTGGTAACTGGACGGTGTTGCCTGTGAGGTGCTGGCTTGTGTGGCCTGACCCCGAAACCCCCCTCTAAAGGGTGTCTTGCGGAAGGTGCCGTAGTTTCCTCTGCTCTGCGGGGAGTAGAGTGCGCCCATTGCTTTAGCAGTGTCCGTGTCCTTTTTAAGTTTTTCTATCGCTGTGTCCACTTCTGGACCGAACAGTTCTTTTTCATTGAAAGGCATATTGAGAACTGCCTGCTGTATCTCTGGTTTAAACCCAGACGTTCGTAGCCATGCATGCCTTCTGATGGTCACGGATGTATTAATTGTCCTTGCAGCTGTGTCTGCTGCGTCCATGGAGGAGCGTATCTGGTTGTTTGAAATGTTTTGACCTTCCTCAACCACTTGCTTTGCCCTTTTTTGTAGGTCTTTGGGTAGATGTTCAATGAGGTGTTGCATCTCATCCCAATGGGCTCTGTCATAGCGCGCAAGTAGTGCTTGAGAGTTGGCGATGCGCCACTGGTTTGCAGCCTGTGCTGCGACTCTCTTTCCAGCTGCATCGAACTTGCGGCTTTCCTTATCCGGGGGTGGTGCATCCCCAGATGTGTGGGAGTTGGCCCTTATCCTAGCTGCTCCTACAACGACGGAATCTGGTGGCAGCTGTGCAGTGATGAAAACAGGGTCTGTAGGGGGCGCCTTATACTTTTTTTCCACTCTTGGTGTGATTGCCCTACTTTTGACCGGCTCCTTAAAAATTTATTTTGCGTGCCGGAGCATACCAGGGAGCATAGGCAGGCTTTGGTAGGAGCTGTGGGTGGAGGAGAGGGTGTTGAATAAAAAGTCATCCTCGACCTGTTCTGAGTGGAGGCTTACATTGTGAAATTGTGCTGCTCTAGCCACCACTTGAGAATACGCAGTGCTGTCTTCTGGTGGAGATGGCTTCGTAGGGTATGCCTCCGGGCTGTTATCTGACACTGGGGTGTCGTATAAGTCCCATGCGTCCTGATCCTGGTCACCCTGGCTCATGGTGGTGTGAGCTGGGGAATGTGACGGAGTTTGTGCTGGTGAGACGTGAATTACAAGTGGAGGAGAGGGTGGTGGAGTAACCTTTTTCACCACCTTTGTTTGTGGTGTTTGTTCAGTTTGGAACTCCAGTCTTCTCTTTCTTCTAATAGGGGGAAGGGTGCTTATTTTCCCTGTTCCCTCCTGTATGAAGATACGCTTTTGCGTATGGTCTACATCGGTAGATTGCAGCTCTTCCTCAAACCTATGCTTTCGCATTTGGGAGGTTAGTGAATGCTCCTCTGTAGAAGAGCCTGAAACTGGGTCGGTTGCAGGTTGTTTTGGCACCGAAACCCTGTCTGCATCTTTTTTCGGCTCCGAGCTGACTTTTCTTTTTTTCGGGGCCGAAACCTCTCGGCGTCGATCTTCGTCGGTGCCGCTGTCTCGGCGTCGAGCCGTGTCTACACCGCTATCTCGGTGTCGATGCTTGTCTCCAGCACTTTCTCGGTCCCGAGAAGGCTGCGTACCGGTGTCTCGACCGGAGTCGGACTGTCTCGGCACTGTTTGGGCCTTTTTCGGTGCCGACGGTCGGTCACCGAATTTATGGGTCGAGCCATGGCCTGGTGGCAGTGGCGTCCCCTGGGCCTTGTCAATCTTCTTATGTGTTGTTTTCGACGTCTTACTCACGGTTTGTGGGTCATCGAATTCCTCGGAGTCCGAATCGTGGATCGAGAAGGTACCTTCCTCTTCTTGTTCCTCGAACTCTCGGTGGGCTGTCGGCGCGGACGCCATTTGAAGTCTTCTGGCTCGACGGTCTCTGAGTGTTTTTCGGGACCGGAACGCACGACAGGCCTCGCAGGTGTCTTCACTGTGCTCAGGTGACAGGCACAGGTTACAGACCAAGTGTTGGTCTGTATAGGGGTACTTGTTGTGGCATTTGGGACAGAAACGGAACGGGGTCCGTTCCATCGGCGTTCTTCAGCACGCGGTCGGGCCGACCAGGCCCCGATGGGGGATCGAAAAACTACCCCGAAGGGCACCGGAGCTCTTCGATCTTCGATGCGGTGTTGAATCTAACTACGCCGATCCCGAACGCAACAATACCGACGAAAATCTTCCGAATTTAGCTATCTTTCCGTTCCGAAACTCGGAGCGACAGGAACACGTCCGAACCCGATGGCGGAAAAAAAACAATTGAGGATAGAGTTGACGCCCATGCGCAATGGACACAAAAGGAGGAGTCACTCGGTCCCGTGACTCGAAAGACTTCTTCGAAGAAAAACAACTTGTAACACTCCGGCCCGGCGTATCTACAGCGACAGATGCCATCGAACGAAGTAATTATGCCACATTTGTGTAGTAATATTTAACAGAGCTGCAAGTGAAGAGACAGTACAGGGGAGAGAGAGATGTGCCACACAAGTGAATACGTAACACTAGATTGAGGGGACATTAACCTGGAGATTCAAAGACCAAAACTACAGCCTCCTTACTTTTTCACTCCTTCATGGTTCTCAATCTTGCTAATGATCCTGATGTTCTTGCCCTGCTCTCCGAGCACTTTCCTGATTGACAAGACATCTTGTGCTTTGCGAATGAAGGACGCGAAGACCATATCTACCCCCTGTCCGATGCCAAAATGCAGATCCTGGATGTCCCGTTCAGACAGAGCAGGGAGGTCCACCTCAGCACCGGGCAGGTTCACTCCCTTCCTGCTGCACAGCATCCCCCCATTCTCCACCTCAGTCAGGCAGTAATTGGGACCTAAAAGAAGAGGAATAAGTGTATGGTGAGTTATGAGAAAAAAATCCAACCCAAAATAGCAGCGTCAGTGATGACATACCAATGTGATCTTGGAGCGCTGCACAATGGACCTCAACCGCTAAACAGGATAATTGTACAATGCAACTATTAAGAAACATGCAAACTCCTGGGGGGGAGGGGGGTCAGCTAACAACATCCCACAATAATAGCTTTTATATCTTATTATCTACCTCAATGCTCTGTACAAAGAGGTTAATTTAAATTTTAAGAAACTATGCAACATAGCCTAACAGAAATGGTCAACATATACTAGTGGCTAAAATGAAAGCCCAGTAAGTTGAGAGTTCACTGCCAAAAGATGCCATATTCGAGTTAGAATCATGGCAAGGCTGACAGCCTACCATCTTTGAGAGGCCAGTAAAAGGATAACATTATGTTGAGCATTAGTAACAACTATTATTTTCATTGGTTAGAAAGTGTGACACGAAGAGCTATATAAAAAGTACATCATTATAACAATGCCTTTGCTGTCCTGAGGCATGGAACTTTCTGGTTGTACATTATATGTTTTATTCGCTTGTGAAGGGAAGACATGCGTACTGGAGAGTTGTACCCATAGTCACCAGAAGAATGATTTTCAGAAATGCTGGGCTACCAGGGACTAATATAAAAATGAGGCTATGTGGACGGGTATACTACAACGAGTCCAGAAGAGGGCGAGGGAGGGCTCGTCACAGCAAGTTAAGGTAAACAAGGAGTAGTACATGACAGATTGGTGGAACAAAGGAGAGTGCATTTAAGTTTAAAGCAAACAGTGGCAGACCAAAGTGAGATAAGCAGTGCAAGGAGGGTGTGGGCAAGTAAGGTGGACTTCCAGGGCAAGCTGGGGCATCGGTTAGGGAGATAAGAAGAGGAGGGCAGTGTGCGTTCATGTGGCGAGCAAAGCACCTTCTGATATTGCACCAATGGATGAAAAATGATTAACAATACAGAACCGGGTGTGGTTAAGTATGCCAAGGTGTGGTACGCCAGAGGATCTGTAAATATCCTAATGTAGTTCAGTCCTCCTTTGTTCCTTTTCTTAGCTAATGGGGTACTGCCCTTGCTACTGGTGCTCCCCTTTGATAAAAGAAGCACCCGCCATACAGAAACCTGACGGACAGCAATGAATATTGACTACAAGCGGCAAGGGAGATGGATCACAGGTGGCAATGGTTATCGATCTCTGATGTGACGGAATCTCAATCAAAGGTTGCAATAGATGTCAATCACTCATGGCAAAGGGCACAGATTACGTGTGGTTAGGGCATCGATCACTGGTGGCAAAGGGCACCGATCACTGGTGACGAATTTCAATTGCAGGTGGCAATGAATATCAATCACAGCCATGAATGGAAATTGAATATATGGGGCAATGGCCATCAATTACACGGGGAAATGCGTATTATTCACTGATTTGATGAATATCAATCACGAATGCAAATGAATGATGATCACTCTGAACCACTGTGAAGTTTGTGTTGATCTATGGCAATATCCATGCTTTTCACCCACCATAGATCTGTGACCCAAAAGTGTTCTACTTTGCCCTTCACCCACCACTTACCAATTTCCTTTACCAGCAGTGAGATGAGTCCATCATCCACAAAGATCCGGGCACCGACCGTAACCACCTTACATATGTTCTTGTAGTCCACCCAGATGACCTTGTCATCACACTTGTCTTTAAAGGCTTCATCTGGAGTGACCTTAACAGATGAGCCCTTAACCAGTTCTACCTCGGCATTGTCACCCTGCAAAGTAAAATGAGGACAGTGAGCATTCGGGGGTAACAAAGGAGACAGTGGACCGAAGACGCACTTCCTCAGGTGCCTCCCCATCCTTGGGAAAGAGGAGGAATAGCCTACCAGGAAATAGGAGATATCCTTCGGAAACTAATGCGTATGAAAGGTCATGTTACACGCATGTTGGGCATTATATTTACTAACAAACTTGTGCTTGGATTTAGCATCCTAGAGTGTTAGAAAACAAACAATTGACTAATGTCCTACCCAGCAGGGCAGGATGAAAGGGAAGGTTTTTATCTTACTATACGAGGCTTCAAGCTGCTGCTCACTACTAAAAAGTAACTGGTGAAGAATTGAATAAGTTACTGAATAGTCCCCGATTAAACTGATAAGGAAAAGGTAAAGAGCTGATCTTAGATTCCCTGAATGTGAGAACAATGAGGTTCCCAAAACAATTGCTGAATCTGCATGCGGAGAGGGGAAGGCAAGTGATTTCCTGAATAACCCCAAATGGGCTAGGGAAACACACTTCTACATCAGTATGTAGGACCCTATGGAAATGATTTAAAAATCAAGAGACACAAGTGCAATTAATCAGTACTGTCTGGTAATAAATCACAATTCATTTCATAAACTGACACAATGTATCATCGCCCTCTACCACAGTTCTATGCATCTTTCATAAGAAAGACTGAAACGTATACAACTTAAATCATAATTTCCAGAAAGGTCTGTACATTAAAAACGCATTAATGTTGCACACCATTATGTGCTTTGCATGGAACTGAAAGTCCTTATACATCTATTATAAAAAAAACAATACTATCTATCCTTGGTACATAGAAGCAAGTGATCCACAGTCCATCGTGTCGTCGTCTTGACACTCAAGGTTGTCCCCAATTGGTGAAAATCCCATCAATGTATTCATATTCAAGTACTAAGTGAAACCTTAAACCAAGAGTGGTGACGCGTTTCGGGCACTGAATCGGGCCTCCTCAGGCCCCGTATAGCCATACTAGAATTCCAATCATTCATGTGGCTGCATGAGTCTGGCTGTGTACTCCTGCAATCTTATGTAGCTGTCTACGGTCAAATCTGTGAGACACTCCGTTATACAATGCTTCACTGTTAAGATGGGACAATTTTGTCACCATGACTCAATTTTGAAGGAAACGTACACTGACTTAATTGCAGAGACAGAACTGCTTTCTTAAGTTGTACCCATTAGAGTCCATAGCCTACTACATTGCCTCCTGAGCTAGAGCTCATTCCCAAAGCACTGCAGTGAGCAGGCAGAATATATAGCAAGTAACATTTCAAAGTGCCAGGATCTTTGGGAACCAGATTACCCATAAATGTAGTGTTTCATTTCTAGGATAGTATTGGGTCTTGAGATACAATATATTGCATTAGAGAAAACCTAGTGACAACTTAAAAACCTTTATGAAGCGTAAATGCTGAAAACCGGATCACGTGAAGAGGATAATTTGCTGAATAAACAGAACAAACATACATGAGGGTTGTTCAACATGGCTCCTGAAGGGCCAAGTCCATGACATACTGTAATATTAACCACTGACTTTAAAAATAACTTGCATTTACGTCAATTAAGTGTAAATGTGTCTTATGTTGACATTTTGAGAACCTGGCATAAATTCAGCACATTGAGACCTATGGTAAACTCTTGAAACACAGTAACATCTCACTACGTCACTTGCTTAATTAGCACTAGCGGATGCTGAGATGACTCACCCCAACAACCACCCCTGTGCGGATCTCCGGCCCCTTGGTGTCTAATGCAATGGCAACAGGTCTGTAAAACATTGGGTTCGCAGCAAAGCTTTCCGTAGCTGTTCGTACGTTCTTGATGGATTCTGCATGGTACTAAACAGAGAAAATAGACTTGGTTAGGGACTGTCTTAACTATGCAATCCCTCATTTTGAACCTTTTTAAAGACTAAAATTTTATGCATCTTTGTAAACATGATATGCACAACAAATCAGGTGGCAATGTGCTGTACCAATCAACTCAAGACTAGACAAACGCTTTATAAAACCTCACCATACTTACATTAAATATTATGCATTTTAAACATTCTGTTGTGATCGATATCCCAAATTGGTATCATTTTTTATTTCAACATTTTTACCTCACCTACACTTTATCATCGGGGATATGGACATTTTGCAGATCCATTTATGCAGAAAAGTCAACTTAAATAAGAAATAGCCTAATAAACACAGTTCACACCAGTGGCATAATGTAGTTTTAAATGCAAAGGTTTTGCGCGCACCAACATATCAAGGTTTTGCAAGAATGCAGCATGTGGAATGGATTGCAGCTCCAGGCTCTTACAATTCAGTGGTGATCTTTCACCAGTTGGCTGCCTCATAGATGTGGGCAAAGGTTGAAAGTAGTAATGCTGGCATAAATTGTTGTTTTTTTACATACAGGACAAAATTAAACAAAGGGAAAATAATAAAAGATGTAGTTGAGGGGAAAATTAGTGAGAAAGACTCTCGAAAGCCTGACCAGCCTTTTAAAGCAAAAGTTACTGGGGGCTCTTTTTAATGGCCATCCTTTGCATATCATTTCATCGAGGACACTTGACTCAAAGTGTCACTTCACTTCACTTACTACTAGGCCTGGGCGTAGTTTGCAAAGTTCTGTGTGACCAAAAAACTCTGCAAGCAGTGGAGTGTGTTAGGTCACGCCTTCTGCGCTTATTTTTAGCTCTGGGTGTTTGTCTCACGATAAAAATAAAAAAAACAGCGAACAGCACCGCTGCTTAAGTGGATTTTCTACTTGAGTGGTAACTTCCTCAACGCAAATGGAAGATTACTCAGCATGGGCGGCTGCAAACATCTGTGTTGAGATATCTTGCTTAGAGGTGGCGATTTTCCTCGCTTATGCCAACTTAATGTGAGCGAGCGCGAATGAAGAAAAACTCTGCTACGCTGAGTTTTTTGGAACGCGGAGTGGGAAAAAATACGCGAGCAGTGTGGAGTTCGCCGCCCATCTCTACTTACTACATATGAACACAGTGAAAGTGGAAGACCTACTCAAACAAACCAGTACAAACACAAGGAGAACAACGCAAGTGCAGAATACATCATGTCGGATTAACTACGCTGTCAGCCAGGATAACTGTTACCATGCTTCCTCTAGTTTGCATAGGTAGGTAGTTGGTGTGCCTGGTTTTTCCTCCTCTTCCATCCTACTCTAAAAGATGTTGCCTCCCGAGGCCGCGCTTCCAAAGGAAGCCCGCAACTTTCCTTTTACTTGGATCTGTATTTTAGGCAAAGAAGGATGAAGTGTCCGATGTAACTGTTTCATCCTTTGCACCCAGGGCAACATTCAAATTACGTGAGCATCCTTTTTAGGTCTGGCTTGGCAGCACACGTCAGCAAGACATACGATTACCGGTTTCTTAAAATATACATATAGAGAGGACTTTGGCTACTCTAAGAGGAGCACCACTGTTTCTCGCTTCAAGCTGCTGGTTGTTCGCAGTAATATTATACCTTACAGAAAGTGCTTATGCTAAAATACAAGTACTGTTTTACATCTGAAAAGTATACAGTCAGCACTTTTATGTTTAATTCTTAATCGCCTATAAGCAATCCTTCTTTGATTCTTGATCTCAGAATTGGCAAAGCCAATAGGAAAAGATTTAATGTGATGAAGAGCATTGGTGCCTGCAAAGCATGTAAACAGCATATGTTAATTACTTGTGCTAGCGCACAACCAGAAGTAGTGGTTTTGCCAATCCTGATTACTAACCTGTGTGGAAGGAGAAAAAAAAAATACCACTAGATCCTCCTACAGCCTCCATTCCTGAGAATTTCAGGCCGAGCTCCCACAGGGCTGAGGGCTTGGCTTTTTAACAAGATGACAACCCATCAGGAGACCCGAAACAGCTCCCTGGTGGCAAACTCCTCTCTTGGATGTTCTCCATTTTCTTTACAATGAGCAGCTTTTCTCCTTCAGTTACCAGCAAGTTCTTTCCCCACCCCAAACTATTATGTCACTTGTATTGTCTCATGCACATTTTTTTTTATTAGTTTCGTTTTCCCAGCAATCCTCTCCATGCTTTTTCCTCCAATGGCCAGGACAAGTGCAGTTCCTTTCATTGCACATCTCACAGGCACCTTCTTAATGTAACTGACCACCAGCTTACGGCTACTGTCATGTTCCATTGACTCTATCCTTAAACATTTCAGTGGAATCTACGTATTTTGCCAAAATGTTATCTTAAATGTATCCCGAACTGTAAAAGTTGATGCAAGACAAAGTTTGGTCTCAGGGCCCACTCGGGACCAGTGGCATAGCTAAGGGTCATAGGACCTGGTGCAATCAAGCAAAATGGCCCCTTTGTGCTGTTTTGGTATTCAACTACATCTGCAGTCGGGGTTGACTTGGACGCTAAAACGTTTTGGACTCGGCGACACTGCTCTTCCTGCACCACTGACAGCTTCGCTCCTGCCCCGGACTTGCACAACAGCTCACAGTTTGCGGCTGAGACACTCTTGCAGTGTCCGATATAGTACGGTACAGGCAGCTAGTTTTACTCTCACTGCTGAAGTTGCATGCAATGCCCCTTTGAGGCGGCCAGTGACCAGAATCTGCAGGCACAAACCGAAGTTCCACTCCATCAAACAATTTTTTTCGCAATATAATATCCTAGCATACATTCATCGTTTTATTTTCCCAGTGTGTAATTTGTCACTTTTTTCAACTCTACCAGAGGCCATGTTTCTCCAGCTTTGCTATTTGTGCACAATATTGTAAGGGGGAAGAACATGGCCTCTGGTAGAGTTGAAAAAATTCATGCCAGAGAGTGTTATGGGGGCACAATGAAGGCAAGTGGGTGCTAGATGAGCCATGGCAAAGGATTGAGGTTGGTCTAATTGTATCTGGAGCAGAGCTCTCAAAGGGTGAGACAGACACCCCAGTCTAACAATGGGTTAGAATGCTACCCCAAGCAATTACCAGTAGTTACTTATTGCAACTGTTGCCCCCACACCTTTTGGTGCGTTCAGTTTGGCAAATGCCATATATTCCAGGTCTGATTTGTTTACTGTAGTAGGGCTGTTCTCATCCTCTACAACTACCGGGATTCAAAACATGGTCTAAGCAGATCTATCCCATGTGAAGTTGAGATATCTATTATTCATTCTATCAGAGGGTTTTGCAATTTCTTCTTTGTTTTTTGTTCCTCACATGGCGCAAAGGCAATTTCTCTGTGCTCTTCTGCAAATACATACTGCTCAATCTCCCTAGTACTAATTCCTGTTTTACACATGTCGTTCACTCTCTCGACTTTAAGCAGCTGGCCACGATTTACTGTGAAGCCAATGTTGTTTGTTTATGAGTCAGCTGTAAACGTAAGGCCCGTTATTATTTTTTTTATATATTTAGTTAGTACCCCACAGTTCAAAGGAGGTTTTGTTGACTGTGTTGAATTAATCCAGCAAGTACACGCGTGTTTGCCTGTATGTGCTGCAGTCTTACCTCGTGGGAACCATGGGAGAAATTGAGGCGTGCAATATTCATTCCGGCCTTTATCATCTCACAGAGCATCTCAACAGAACGTGATGCAGGACCTGCGAACAAAGAGAGAGGCATTTAACATTCCCCATTGCTTTTTGCATATTTCTTCTTGGGACCACAAGGTACAGGAGGAGGGCTCAGAGAACAGGACTTGGCTACAGATTATTGCAGAGAAGTATGCATTGCACTTCAGGTATCGAATCGTGGCATGGGTTGTAGTAGATCACATATGGACTAGGACTCTGAGGCACATGTTCACACCGGGCACAACGTGAAAAAGAAACCATCACAAATAGGACAATATGCTACCCAACCCCACATAAGGAGCTGAAAGACCACAGGACAGCGTCCAACCATGAACACTCCATTCCAGGATGCTTAAACTTCTACCCCTACCTCTAGGAACATCAAGTCTCAAATACCACTTTATCCTACTGACAAAAAATCTTTCATATCCCTCTTCCCAGGGGGCAGATGATCTTATAAAAGGGAGGCTGAACCACCTGCGGCAGTAAGCATTATACTAAAACACCGACGTATTATAGTACACGTGAGCTGATGCTGCAAACGGTGGATAAGAACAGTAATAATGGAAGGCAAGAAAATGAACACAAATTTGACATAAGAGGGCATGGCAAAACAATGTGGCTCCAAACCCATTCTCAACTTCACGGCCATACCGTTTGTAACCCAACAACTGTGTGGGCTTCATCGATGTGGTTAATACGGACAGCCTCACCACATATTAGGCTGTAGTCATAAAAGGAGTCTCACTCAAAACCTACCACTGCATAGCAGATTGTACTTTGTGGCACTTCCCATCACAGGGAAGCCGTTCGGGGCTTTTACTTCGAAAGTAGTTTTTTCTGTACTTTACATCAGTGTTTTATTTTTTAGGCATTTTCAATTGTTAGAAGTCATTATGTGTGTAGACGTTTAAAATATATATGTTTAAATATGTTTATATTCAAGTATGTATACACATACAAGTAGGCAGAAAAATGCACATATATAGAATGATAAGGAAAGCTGAATTTAAAATGATTTTTAACATTAATATGTTTGATAATTTATTTTGTAATTAAACAGATAAAATTACAGAAATACTTTCAGTTTAAAATAGTATATTTACACTTAATGTAAGGTATTTAGTAAATTATACTGTAGGTTATTAAAACCTGTAATATTTAAGTATCAATTCATCGTGACTTTTAAAAAAATATGTATTTATAAAAAATATAGGATTAAAAAACTAAATGCATTTAAAATTTTAAATGCAATGTTTTGTTTTTGTGTGTAAGGGGAATTTACGGTTCAACAGTTAGACAGAAAAGGGTTTTTAGTGTTTAGAAATGTGTAGTGTATATGGATATTAAAGTGGTTTTGAGGTTGAAGACAGCACAGGGTAGTGTGGGTGTAAAGGGTTCATGGATGAGAAGGGCACAGGGGTGGCCAGGAGTTTGTGGGGTTACGGAATGACAACTTACTAGGAAAGCAAGCAGTATTTAGGGCTCAGGGGTGTGTTGTTTAAAAGAGTAGTAAAGGGTGTTTATGGTTCAAGGGTATGTAGTGTAGAGGATGTACATATTGTAGACTGCTATGATTTTTTTTACGGTTCATAGATAGGATTTTCATTACTCAAATATAATTAAATGAATACAGCATAATCTATTAAAATGGAATGATTAATATTAGTTTTATTCATTGTAAATGAAATTAAAAATGATTTTGATTATAAAAATAATTAAATCTATGTGTATTTCTACATACATATGTAAAAGAAAAAAAAAAAAAAAAAAGACAGATAGATAGACATATATATATATACACACACACACATACACACACACACACCGGTGTAAATATTTATACATGTGCGTGAGGTAAAGACCTGTGGTGTAAAGGCTCATATGATGTAATTACTTCACTCCCTGCGAGGTAAAGTACAGTGAAGGGAAGATTTACTACCAACCCACCCTCAGAAAGGAATTGTTATGTGGAAAAACTCCGATTGCACTCATGTTCTCAGTGTTACTAAGAGCCGAGGAGATTTCCCCCAACAAGGCCGCTAGGCTACAATTAGCAAATAATTACCAACAACTCCCAAAGGATTACCCAAGCTCCGTTTCCAGTGATCAGTGGAGTCCAGTTATACCCGAGGCAGCAGGCGCACTGCCAGCCGCAAGGCAAGCACAACTTTGTAAAGCGCACAAGTACTTATTTCTATATCAACCTGTGGCCTGGGGAGGCTCACGACTGGCACGCAATGCCAAAATAAAAGACAACGCTGCCTACTTCCCCTACAACAACAGGAACTGAAGAAAAACACACAATATCTGTGAATTATTTGTACTGTTTCCCGTTTTAAAGTTTGACATGTGTACATTGTGAAACTAATAAAATACGCACACAAAAAGCTTGCATAAAATGCACCAGTTCCACGTTAGTGGAGGGGAAGGTGGCATTGCTGCTAGAATAAAGCCATGACCATTTGATGCCCGGGGCAAAGGGTATTGAAACAAAGCGCCGGGGGCTGTACCGATGGTGCAGATGATGCTGGTGTTCCGGGCCGTGGTTGGCTCCGAGTCGATGTCCAGGAGGCACAGGTGCTCCAGGAAGGTGTCCGCCATCGACGCATTCAGCTGCTGCTTCTGGAAGAAGGCCGTGCCGAGGTCATGGGTCAGCTGCGCCATGATGTCAGAGAAGCGCCTGTTGACCGCTGCTGCGAAAGGGAAGAAATAAGAGCCGCTTGAACGAAACAGGCATAGAAAGTGAGAAAATTAGAAGAAAAAAAAAACATGTCTCCCAGACCCACACACCCCAGGCCCCCGGAACGAGGTCCGCCATACAAGCCTCTTCCAAAGGGTGAGTCCAGGACATCTCGGGAGCTGCCTGGCAGACTCCCTTTCAGAACATGGGCATCTGCCAGAAATCACAGCTACCACGAGCCAACTAGGGTTCTCTGAACCCCCATCTCCAGGGGCCACCTTCAACGTGTGAAGCAGGTGCAGTGGCACCGGGGCCCACTGAGCCCTGGTTACTGCTGTATTTCACAGTTCAAACAGTGGCCTGGGGGAAGGGGGTGCACTTCCTTCTTCGTATTAGGGTACGAGATACACTCGCTACGTCACTGCCCATCTCCTCAGGGACTCTCAGGTAACCACGGCTCACACCACCAAGTGAGACTGCTACCCCACCCCACCCCCCGCCCCACTGAAAGACATTCTCATTTCCCTTGGGTAGGTATGCATTTCTTGATTCACCTGTCCCGCCCCAGGTACACCCGTCCCTCTCGGTTACTGTAATTACTGAAAGAAACCATATCTCCTATTTGGGGAAAAGGAGGCGAGGTCTCTGCCTCGGAGCCCGGGTGCAGGCCGAAGAACGAGGTGTATTCGCCCGGACAGCGTTCGGAGCTATTGAGAAGTATCCAGCAATGCCAGCTACCAGGACACCTTATCCCCCACCTACCTTCCATGACGTTTATCTTAGGGGGCCGGGAGCCGACAGAAGACCCTTCCACACCGGCCGAGGCGCCCCCCTGACTGTCTCCCCACCGGAGGCTAGCGGCTCGAGGCCAGCCCACGTGCACACGGCCTGGCCTGGTTAATGTGTGACCAGGCCCCGCCTGACCCCAGCCGGCGCGCGCCACCGGTCGGTGCACCCCGCAGCTGCCGGGACCGCTCTGGATGAAACATATCCCACATACATCAGTGATAAACACCCTTTTTACCTCTCAAACCACGGAATGGCAATCCCATCACTGGCACATGCCCAACATCCTAAAAAAGCGCGAATCGTTCCACAAAAACATATACAAATCAAGTCGACTTGTACTAGAAGATGCACGCAGGCTCCCTTGCCATCCTACCTTTGTTCGACAGAGGACAGGGCTACAACAACAGAAAGGAGGCTTCAACAGAACCGGCTTCCTGTTCCAGATGGAACGCAGGTCCCAAGTACACGTCATCAGGTCCGGCTTTGTTAGTCCAATGCATAACGTAATATGCAGGCCCAAGCGTATGTTTTCCAATGTTGCAACCTTAAAGCCAGACCCGTTGACGTTGCCAATGCTTGTTTGGTAGGCAGATGCAGATACAGCCTGGGCGCACATCTGCCTCACCCATTGAAGGGCCCGATGTGGATGCTGGTCCTAAAGAACATGGCAGGAAGAAGTGCTGGACCTTGGAGAGTTATTGTGGGCCAAACAGCTACTCTCAGGCCACAGCCACCATCGAGCTTGCCACACACAGCAAATTAAAAGCATAATGTGCCCTCACACCCGCCATGCTAGACATATCAACGCTCAGGCGTTTGCTATTGAGAGATAGTGGAAAACTATGGAAATTATTTAACGTGTGAGCCCTTTTTAGGTCTTTTAATGATTTCAACCCACTGCAAAATACAGCATGCTTCAGTGGACTATCCCACTTCAGCCAATGCCCCCCCTTCAATGGAAGTGATGAGATTTCTTTGCTAGTACACGTCCACTCAATAGGTAATCAACTTCAGTGCCACAGAACCAGGGACTGTGGGTCAATATCGTTTTCATTTCATGTTTTTTTTAAATATATATTCGCGCAGTGGGTCATTCATTTTTTAAACTTATTTTTGCTTTTAACACAAATATTTACAATACTTTAATACTGTTTTATTTTTACTTTTCATTACTTTTAAACTTTTAACACCTACTGCCTATGGTTGTGAAAAAAAATAAAATATTGCATCCTTCGTTAAGGCCAACCTAATAACTCTGCCACTGCATTTTCTGCTGCTGCCTTCGATCAAGGGTTGCCCGACTAGTGGCAAAAGTACCAAAGACTTAGTCAGGCCTAGTGGATGTGACCAGGACTTGAAACCAAAAAAATCACCCATAGCAAAAAAATATCCGAACCAGCTGCACATTACAGGAAGTACCTACCAAATTGAGGCCACTGTTGCCCCTCAATGGGGGTATAAAGCGCTATATACACGCTACAACAAAATCTTTTTTTTTCCTGCACTACAACAGCCGTCCACGACGGTAAAACTTAAGATCTCTTTGACCCTCACAGACAACTCTACTTTTCCAACAAGTCACACTATAAACATGCCCTCTCCCAACCACAGGCTTGGTACCAGATGACTGGAATTTGTCTCGATACTGCAAGCATCGGTAATTCCAAGAAAGGGCTCCCCAGAGGTGGGAATTTCACAGGATTACAAATCAATAGGGAATAACATGCAGGAATCTGCGCACACGGGTTCCTGCAGGTTTTATACTATTGGTGAACATAGTTTTAACGGGGCCTTTTGCCTGCTTTTAGCATGTGAAGTGTCAGCGTGAAACTGCGTTGTCGTGGCTCTTGTGCTACCCATCAGCGCACCTGTAATATGGCTGAAAGGGGCTGCACAGTGCTTTGTGGGCGCTTTAGAAGCATTCACGTTCAATACAAATAGTCCGTTAAACATGGAGGCCCGTTGTGCAAGGTAGTATTCAACATTTTCAATAACAAAAAAGATGCAGAAGGTCAAAGGGCATATTGCCAGTCCCAGAATTCATTGTGATGAAGTTAAAATTTCCAGAGTTGTGTCGAAAGTCACTTTGCAGATGGTGTAGTTGAAGAAAGGGGAACTGACAGGCGGCGTTGGTGCGATTCGTTATTGCAACATTTTTGGAAAAGTCACTCTGCTGTTGCCCACAATGTCAACCTAATCGAAAGGGGCAGATCCCCCAGGGAAGACAACAGCTAACAAAGCAAAATGGCAACAGTAAAAATCACTGGGCCAAAAATAAATAAATAAAATAAAAACAATTCCATAACACTAACCGAGTCCAAGAGTGCCGGGTCACAAAAAAAAGCTAGTATACATAGAGGGTCACGCACAGAGTACTGCAACTAAAATATTCAGCTGTAAAACCTAATTAGTTGACGATCAGGAGAAAAGCCTTGGAAAAGTTGCATGTTGCTACTAATAGAAATAATACCAGGCTTTTTTGGGTAGTGGTAAATGCCCTTATTTTTCTGACACTCATAACACTACCTTTGATGTGGTTATTCCCCGAAGAATTTGGGTAGAACAATTCTCAAAGCTTTATGGAAGTAGTCTAGGTGAGGTCAGTCTTTAAGGCTCTTAGGCTCAACAGCATATCCAGGCAGGCACCAAGCTACCAAGCCCCTCACTAGATGAGGTATTTTCTGCCCTGGAGAGGAGCACAAGAAATAAGGCCCCAGGACTGGATGGGGTGCCTGTTGACATATTTCTTGATAACCCTGCTCTTTGTGCGCCAATTCTCACTAATGTAATAAGCTCAGCGGCTGCATATGGCCTCCCTAAGTCGTGGTTGTGTGCAATTACTGTGACTTTATTTAAAAAAAAGTTATAGGACGGTAACAACACAGATCCATCCTATTTCGCTCAGTGATTTTACTAGCAAAAGTTTGGGTACTTTTGCTGAATAGGCTTGAATCATGGGTGATGGCGCAGAGATGCTTCTCTGAAGTTCAGTATGGCTCTAGGAAAGGCCTGGGTACAGTGAGCAGTGTCTTAATCTCCATCTTATCATTAGCACATATACTTTGGTCAAGAAAGGTCGATTATATCTTGGTTTTATGGACTTAACCTCTGCATTTGATTGGGTAAACAGGGACAAGCTTTGGAGTAAGATTCTAGCAATGGACACTGACAAATCATTGGTTCTTTACCTTGCAAAGCTACATGAGGATATCATGGGTCATGTCAGATACTGGGTGGAAGAGGAATGTTCAGAACCTATTAAGATGTCACGCGGTGTGAGGCAAGGGTGTGTGCTTGCTCTGTTTTTATTCTACCTCTGCATTAATGATCTAGACAAGTGTCTGAAAGAGGCATAATGACTCACCAAGGGTGGGTGCCAAGAAAATTAGCGCTCTTCTTTACACTTACGACTGTATATTGATGTCTAGGACAGTGCGTTGGGCTCCAAAAGCTCTTTAACAAATGTGTTTCTTTTACGGGTAATTTGGGCCAGAAGACAAACTGGGCTAAGTTCTATGTAATGGTTATGGGTGATGTTCGAAGGGACCTGAAATCATACCATTTCCAGGGAGAGAAACTATCAGTGGGTAGAACATTTACATATCTAGACCTCTCTTTCAATAGTAAGAGCAACTGGTCTCATCTTCTTGATGCTTATGATTTGTTCAAACTAGGGAGGCTCTTTTTAAGTTTCCCAAAAAGCTGGGGTACCCTTGGACACTAAGCTGGCCATTTATGAGGCACAGTGCCGCTCAACAGTCATCTATGGGGCGGGTGTGTAGAGTTTCAGGGATTCCTCTAAGTCAGTAGTTCCCAACCTGTGGTCCGGGGACCCCTGTGGGGGTCTGCGAAGCCTCCTCCGGGATCCGCGACTCCTTAGAAAATTAAATAATATTAGCAGATTAAGTCCCCAGCTTTCAGTAATGACTCAGTGGGGAGTCCCCAGATTACCATTATGATTCAGTGGGGGTCCCCGGATTCCAAAAATGATTCAGTGGGGGTCCCTGGGTTCCAGTAATGATAACGTTTGGGTCCACAGAAGTCAAAAGGTTGAGAACCACTGCTCTAAGTTATAAGTGAAAGAGAATGTCTTTTTGAGGAGTCACCTTTCAGTCCCCAAAAGCTTGCCAGGTTATGTGTCAGGCAGAGCCAAGTATCTGCCCTCTGAAAGATCATATTGGGCTGGCCCCGGTAATGCTGTGGCAGTCAGTTTGGAGTAAACACAAGACCTCTCTTAACCGGGAGATAGTGCAAGACTACCTACTTTCAGAGCTAGTTCAAAGGATCCCATGGATTGGTTACAAAGTTAGAACTTTTGGCACCATTGGGCAGAGCGGATTGTTTTGTTGTACCCACAAATTTGGCACTGGTACCTAGACAGCACCTGAAGCAAGATCTTTTGAGCCTGTTTGCACCACGTTGAGTTTCTACCACGAGGGGCAAGAGGAAAGTGGAGGAGTTCTCTTTTGGTCACCAAATAGTCTATTGAGCCATTCCTGATTTATTCATTGGAACCTCAAAGGTTCTGTCTAATTAGATTAAGGTTTGGTATTGCTCATCTCTGAGTTGACTACTCGAACAATGTGTATTCAGAGTCCTCCCTTGATTCCTATGACTCACATTCTTCACAGTGTCTGCTGCACTTTATGTATTTTTTGCACTGTATATTCTGTGCCCAGGAAAAAGTTTATTATTACTGCTAAAAAGTTTAAACATTAGGAGGTGTAAGCATGCCTTTTTCATCTACAGCTTTTAAAGTCCAAAAACATATGTTGGAGTATTTATACGTTTTTTTCCTGCTGCTGTGAGACTTAGAGGTTTGGTGGGGAAGTAACAGTTGCAGGATTGTCCACACGAAGTGTACTGATGGATTTTTAAAATCATATTCTTTTAAGACATATTTTAATGCTGTACTGGCTTTTATGTTTTTTTTTACCGGATAAATTATTGACTGACAATCACAATATGGTCACCTGCCGAGAACTGCAATGGAACTCCCCAGTGGCCAAACCTAACTAGTTCACCATTTGTTTTTTATAGTGCGAATTTAGCCCCAGGGGCATTGTAGTGCTTTACATCAGCACCAGATTACATTTCACATAGTCTGTTTTTTAAACCCTGAAAGACATGGGGAGATTAAGTGTTTTGTCCAGAATCATAGGATTCGAACCTTGTACCCCAGTTTGAAGGCGAGGTGCTCTGGTCGCTAGGCGGCATCTCCTCCCATAACGAAAACCTTGCTGGTCCTCCATATGCTCACTCACACAGTACTGCAAGTGAAAAAATCACCATAGCTAGTTCACTATAGGATCATTCAGAGTACTGCAACTTAAGTACTCTCTGAGAATACAATGTGTAATTCACAAAACAGGGTCACAGTACTCCAACTGAAATACTGGGAAATCGCTGCTGTCTCACTCATACTGGGGGTCACCCACAAAGTACTGCAACTGAAATACTCTCTGGGAACCATAGATCACTTACACACAGGGTCACTTCAGAGAATAATGCCACTGAGACACTCTCAAGGAACTATGGATAGCTTACTCACAGGATCCTGGAACTGAAATACTCTCTGGAAACCACGGGTAGCTTACTCACAGGATCCTGGAACTGAAATACTCTCTGGAAACCACGGGTAGCTTACTCACAGGATCCTGCAACTGAAATACTCTCTGGAAACCACGGGTAGCTTACTCACAGGATCCTGCAACTGAAATACTCTCTGGAAACCACGGGTAGCTTACTCACAGGATCCTGCAACTGAAATACTCTCTGGGAACCACGGGTAGCTTACTCACAGGATCCTGCAACTGAAATACTCTCTGGAAACCACGGGTAGCTTACTCACAGGATCCTGCAACTGAAATACTCTCTGGGAACCAAGGGTAGCTTACTCACAGGATCCTGCAACTGAAATACTCTCTGGAAACCACGGGTAGCTTACTCACAGGATCCTGCAACTGAAATACTCTCTGGAAACCACGGGTAGCTTACTCACAGGATCCTGCAACTGAAATACTCTCTGGAAACCACGGGTAGCTTACTCACAGGGTCACTCACAAGATACTGCAACTGAACTGTGAACCAATGGATAGCGCACTCATAGGATCAATGACAGGATAAAGTGAAACACTCTCCAGGGACTATGACCAGCTCACCGGTTGACTCAGACCATTGCAATTGAGAAACTTTCAGGGAACCCGGGCTTAGCCCATGCGCAGGGTCACCCACAAAGTACTGCAACTGAAGGAGTCCCTGGGAAAACCGTGGCTAGGTAAAGGGCATGGTCACTCAGGCTGCAACAACTGTGGTAGTGTCTGAGAAAAATAATGCTAACTCCTGCACAGGATCATTCACAGTGGAGTCATACTGCGAAAAACTACAGCTCCCTCATGGCTGAAGTTACACCGAGTCTGCAGCTGAAATAACCTGGGGGAAAATTGTAGCAAACTCATACAGACCGTGTTTAGGAATGCTGCTACCTCAATTTCTGGAGTACCCATGGGTAACTCATGCGCAGGTGGTACTTGTAAAGGCAAGAGATCAGAGAAAGGGTCCTCAGAAACCCCGAATTACTCTGGGAAAAGCATAGTTACCTTCCGCACGGGGCCACACTGGAAGTACTCAAACGGAGTGCTGGTTGGGAACCCACAGACACACACAGGGGCACTCACCAAAACCGGACTGCCGATACATGGCCACAATCTAATCAAGAACTCTGTGTCTCTCCCAGAAGCAAAACTCGGAAACATAGTCCCTCGAGTAAGAGCTTGCAAACAAGGTCATACAGATAATCTCACATGCACAGGGTCTGTGTCCAAATAATTATTACCAAAGGCTGCCTGACCTTGTATTTTCAGATTCAAGACCAGCTCACAGTAGGAGGCACAAAAAAAGACAAAAACCACTATCAACGTCACAATCCAGGGCATTCCACGCAGAATATCACCAAAGAGTCTGTTATACTGCTGCAAACGCATAAAAACACCTTAGGATACATTTCACGCTATGAAAATGGATATTATCCAGCTAACACACAGAAACCATCTCATGGCGCCTTGATACACAATATTTGGAATCCTGAAAGCAGAGTGGGTATTTCAGTACCTTTCAAATGTATAGGAGGCTACCACACAAAGTCTCCAGATAAGACAGTTGCGAGGGTTAATACGTCTGCGGCACAGATGTGCGTGTACAATATTCATGTCAGAAGTTTCAATCCAAATCACACAGCTGAGACAAAAATTCACCTTCTAAAACGGGGCAACCCAATGTAAGTCCAGGAGGGCCCGATCTAGGCCACATTTTTCAGTTAACAGCTAAACGACAGATCTTTTGAGATTCACTGTTGTGAAACTTCTATTCTGCTCATCACTTTTTTGTTTTCTTCAATTAGATGCCAGATGTACCATGGGTGTGCCCACACTGGGGATCTTCTACTCCCTGTGCCACAGTACTCAAGATACACCTCACTAACTAGGCCTATCTAATTGAAAAGTGGTCTGGGGTTGCTTGTGCTCCTGTACAAAGTGGACTTGGCCTGGCGGATTGTGCAAGACTGTCCCTTCCAGAGTAGGCCCAAGGCTTATTTACATATGGCCGGTTCCTGTCTGAGGTGGCATATGACCAAAGATTGATATGCTGGGACTAAGTCCCCAGTAGCTACCCATGCCTAAGATTCCTTTAAGAATTCAACATATAACACTTTAGTTTTCCTTATTTTTAAACTTTGGCATGGATCCAGCGGTCCTGCGACCAAATTGTAGAGATCAGTGCCTTGCAGAAATTAATCAACTTTTCATACACCCGAGGTCAATAAAATGAGAACCACTGGGTAGTAATTATGCGAGCAGCAACAGATAATTATTTCATTTATTAATGGTGTATTCTTTTTATGGTATAAAACCATAAAAGAGAAAAGTAAATATTAAAAGAAACACCAGACATGTAAAATCCAACATAACATGGCAAATTAAGTAGAATTGACAATATCAAAGAGAAACCTGTTTGAAAAATAAGTCACGCAAACTTGACATAAAAAGTATTAAAAACATAAAGATCTAAAGTTTGTTGCACCAGCTAGAAAGATAGCAACCACTGAACAAGTATACTGATCGGGTCATGTCTGCACATATATTGAAGCTGGCCTGGCCTGTCTAAAGTTCAATTTCTTAAGTAACAGAAAAAGATATTGCTTTCACAACCGTTTTTAAAAACTAATAAACATGATAAAGTGCAAAGTGTCTTAAGGAGACGTGAAATCAAAATGACAGAAGAAACATGAGCGGACTATGGGAACAAACAAAAGACAATGCAACAAATTATTTCTGAAACGAGACGATAAAAAGCAGTGTCTGCTATTTATCACAAAAGATAGGTAAGAGCCAAAGTGAAAGATAGAGTAATATGATGAGATAAATAATATTAGCCTGGCCCAGCTCTTCATACTAGATATATGAAGAGCAACTATGAGGCACTGAAAAGAGAGGCCTAAGGAACCTGTGTTCAACTGTAAGTAGGGGGGTTTAGTAAATCCTAAGACATCAGATTCCAATGTTGCAAGAGCTACATATTTAGTTTAGTAGATCTTGATGATGGCTTTGACATTCTCATTAGTTTGCCTTGAAGCAAAAATCTACAAATACTTGTCTTTTGCTAACGTATAAATGAGTCCAGTTATTGAAAGAAAAACAAACTACCCCTAAATAAGGAAAGGATTGAGTATTGCTGATAAGATCCTCCTTTATTTTAAACAGTCTAGATTCAGTCTATTGAGGACCTACAATTATAGTGTGTGATTTTGTAAAAGCAGCACTTAAATCCAAACTGTCCATAAATATAGCAATAGTTTGAGGACACTGGTTGTGCCAGAAAGTAAAACTTCATCATCACCACCATAAAGTAATGTTTGAATAGGATGGCGGCCTGCTACTGGCATATCCTACATGCCTAAAATAAATGTGCTTCCAAATGGATTCATATACAAAAGTAAAAAGACAAAGAGTTAGAAAACACCCTTGGTGGACCTCACTTTGTAAGCTGAAAAAAGGAACGCCTTCTCCCCCAGGCCCGTATCGAGTCTTGCTGATCTAAGATCTATCCATAGTGAGGTCATAACAGACCAAAGTTTGCTGTGATTCACACAGTGCAAAGCCGAACCAACATCAATTAAAGGTCAAAAGTGTTTAACCCCGTTTAGCTAAGGTGCATGTATGAATAATAAGACGAAGATTCAAACGCTGGTCACTTGTACTCAGTCTTAAACCATAGTGAAGACCGAAATTATGTATTTTTCACTGGACCAGAAAGAAATAATTCCCAAAAGGATACAACCCAAAACCTTTACAAGTGAACTGAGTAAAGAGAACAGCTATGGTCTTTTTACTGTCCTATTTAAAGTTTGCACCATCAAGGAGTGTGATGGGGAGGGGAGGGGGGGCATTTGTCACAAAAGCAGTTTTTAAGATCATGCCTATATAAATGTGTTGGCGTCCCATCGGTGTCAGCAGTTTTGCGAGTTGGACTTTAAGGATCACGTCCAGCACTTCCCTAGGTCAGCTAAGGTAAATGCCATCTAAATGCCGAACCCAAACATTAGGTTGAACGTGAGAGCCAAAAGATGGACAGTCAATGCCCTCCTAAAACTAAGTATTTATTACCTGCAAAAGGCCCAACTGTCTTGTAGTGTACAAGTCTAGGCTAATGGCTCCCTCGCCTCCTCCTAAGTAGCCGACAGCCATTTTGGCACTCAATTTAGGTGACATTTTTGAGTCACGTTTAACTTGTGGTGAGCGAAGGAGTACGCATGATTGAAGCACGTAAGAGTTTTTTTGAGGTGGTCAAGAGTTTTTTGAATGCAAGCAAACTGAGTAGAAAGAGTAAAGTGTCACATAGGCTGAGTATTCCAAATCAAGACAACTATGAAAATCAGAAAGACAACATAAAATTAAAATCTTATGAAAGTCGTCAGTATGAAAGTTGGCACAGAGAATTCTAAGACCCTGACCTTGAATGCCTTAATTCCTCGTATAAAAATGATCCTGATTTTGTTTAAAAGGACGTCAGTTTTGGGAAATAGATGGCGATTTACGATCACTAAAAACACCAGTCCTTACTTTAAATTCCTCAACAAATGAACAATGGTGTGTGGGGGGGGGGGGGGGTAAAAATGTACATAATGAATGGACGACCCCTTCCAATAAATGAATAAGGAGCCCAAACACAACATACATTAAACATAAATTAAATGCGTTTAATGAGTCGCCCATTGCTTCACCCTGGGAGGAGTGGTTCAGAATGCAGCGTACAATCAGTTATAGATCCCAAGGTGTGTCCTAAAGTAAACAATCTTTCTCACATAAATGAAATTAAAAACAGCCATGAGAAGTTGAAAAGTAGAACCTCGGTGGTACACTTAAAAGCCAGCAGAAAAGATGTCAAAGGGTCAATAATGCCAGAATTTAGTTTGTTAAAATTCTCTTTGTAAGACTAAACAACTGACAACCTGTGAACATGCTTGAAATATAGCAAAGCGACAGAAAAATTAGACGGGCAAGTATCCATCAGTTTATCTCTATACCAGTCTTTGCGTGATAGGATGTTACAAGGTGTAAGACGAATATGACACCTAGGGTAGCTCAGAGGGTTAAGCACCAGCATCGGAGACCTGTGGGTCGTTTATTTGCATCATGTGAGGATCGACACAGCCTATCATACTTCTCACGCCAGTAAAGCCACGTTATCTGCCCTATGTGTTGGTCAAGTCGTGTGGGCAGAATTTCGACAAGGTGGTCATGTATGCAACACCTACCTAAGACAAACGCAAAGTGATTTAATTTGAAGGAAGCGCCTGCAAATGCTTTCAAAAACATAAAACCACTCAAGCTGAGGCAAGCGCCCAGCATCAGAGGCAAAGGCGTTAAAAAAGAGCCAAAAAAATATTTCAAACTCAGAGAGCAACCGCCCTCCCCCGTCAAAGTGCCACAGACTCCTGGTTTCAAGGCGCCTGCATGCGAACAAAGCGGTTGTACTACAGCAATCCGTGCTATCCAAAAGTGACACAGGTTGCATGGATGTACTATAGATAGCGCCTAAAACAGAAACACAAGCGTGCAAAATTGAAAGGGCAGTCAAGTCCGAGCTACATCGTGGACGCCAAGTACGCCCTTGTACCGCTTGCAACGTGTTCCCCGTCCTAGATTGTACTCAAACCGCAAGGTACAATTTGGGAAGAGTGGTCTGAGCGTTAAGATGAAACTGGTGGCTCGAAAACAGCGCGCAAAAGGGAGCAGCGCTGCCTACGAAAAGGACCACTTGGCATCCGTGTACACGCACGTCTTTAATGAGCAAAGAAGACTCCACATCCTCAGTTGGCGCTAATAAAAAAAACTATAAAAGCTTCTAGGCGCGGAATATTCCTGTAGTGCCGCCTGGCACTCCGTTACACGAAAAGGCCCGGATACAAGGCCAGGGAGTGGCCGGGGTGCCCGGAGGCAGCTCTAGTCTGAAAGGTGTGCCAGAAATAAAAATACATAAAAACTCGCCTTGCAACTTTAATTATCAAAGAGGATACTCAAAAGTGGCCCGAACCGAGAGTTTTATAGTTTACATACAGGAAACAGAATGTCACGCACATCCTCCCAAACCTAATTTCCCCCTCGTCTTGTTTCTTCTGGGGATAAGCAGTGCTCTCCGGGTACCCGCATCCTCTCCACAGGCCACCCTCGGCACCTCCAGGTACTCACCTCCGGAGGCGAAGGCTGGAGAGATGAAGAGAGGTAAAGCTGCTCCCAGCCCAGGAAGTGCAGCTTCTCGAGCCCCGCCCTCCCCCTTCCTCGCGGGGGGCGTGGTCGCCTTGAGGCGGGGGCACCGCCCCTCCCGGTGATCCACGCACTGAAGGGGCGGCGGGGAGCCAAGCCCCGGCCAGGGTGGGCCCATCTCCCGAGGTGATGCGCACTGGGACCAGCTCGAGTGACAACCCCTCGGGAGCTCAGTGGTTGTCACGAGCCTGCCTGGGCTCACTTCTCACCCAGAGGCCTGTTTCTCCAGTTTATTTATTTTTTTTCAGGGGTGCTTAAGTTTTCTTGTATCAATGCTCGGCCCGGGGTTGTTTTAACATTTTTCGCCTTGAACTTGCATGTGTGCAATCGAGTGTGAACACCTAGAGAGGAAGGAGGTTTAGAGAAAAAAAACACAAGGAATCGAACTCCACAATAAACATACACTTACACAGCGAAAGCTTTACGCACGGAATTAGTAAAATCACTTTCAAAACAGCATGTGTTCCAACTAAATTGCGATTGTTGGCAAGTACAAGCCTGACAGTTTAACTTCTGAATCATTAGATAAGGAAGTTTTATAACTGTATGCGAGTTCTTTGTTTTCCAAAAGTGTAATAAAGACATTATAAACACTTCTGAATTCTGTGAACTAAATCAAACAGCATAGTTAAAAAGCAAAACAAACAAAAAAACAGGAGTGGGTGAGACAAACTGAGCACTTTTGTGAGGGCCTGAATGTGTGTAACCTGGGAGCACGTGATGATTTTTGGATCTGATAAAAACCAACACTGAGGGGTTCAGAATTTGTCGGTGTGATTATCAGCACATATTCCAAGTTTTGCCCAGTCAATGAGCCATGCCTTGCAGATTGTGGCGCTTACCACATCAAGAAATACACGTCCCAGCATTTATTGAACACTTTCACCCATTAATTCCGGGCTGAAATCTAACAGTGGTGCAGACTTTTTTTTTTTTAATTCAAGAGAGTTTTAATGGGATTTTAAAGAATATGAAAATTAACTAACAGAAATGAAAAGAAACAATACATTGCATGGTACCATCAAATCAAGTGGGTTGACAGCGCCTTCCTTACACAAGTGGCAGGGCTGGAGATAGTCAAACCTCAGTGCTTGCAAACTGCTTACCAGCGCAAAAGTTTACATAAAGTTATTTTTACATTGTATTTACGTTCCAGTCTTGTAGCTCACTTCATCCAGGACTCATTCACATAACACCAGCTCTGCAGGACAGATGTTCCAATGTCGTTCTCTCTTTGAAACCATCAGACAAAATGCTCCAGCATACTTTCGATAGCCTCCTCCAGCTGCTTACAAGATTCCCCTTAAAGGCACCTCTCAGCTTCTAGATACTTTTGAAGAAAGTTCCCTTCAGGGTCGTTCATTTGTTCACTTCTAATTTCTTCCCCCCCCCAATCAATACCCCAGTGGCAGACTTGTCATATGTTTTTGTGAGGCCTAGGGCCAAAACTAATAGTAGGTCTCTGTGGATACAGTATTTGCCAAGTGCAATTAGACATCTAGTTCTAAGTATTAAAAAATAATATTTAAGGGGAAAAGAATGCTTGGTTCCCGGCGCCATCTAGTAGTGTGGTCATCTAAACACCACATAATTAAAATGGCTGGAGGAATGCAAGGCCCTGTAGAGTGCAGGGTCTAGGGTACAATGGGCCCTAACCCTCCCAACATGTCTGCCTTAAATGGGGCTCAGGGCTATTGACACTCTCAGTCAACAATCAATCACACCACAGGTCATGCTTCAGGAAGGTGCGGATCGTCCTGAGCACCAGCACTTCTGCCTTCTTTTGGAGTCAAGCTCTCCACTCGGCGACAACTTCTGTCATCTTGTTTGTAAGCTCTTTCGGCCTTATCTACAGTTAGGTGGATGGGGAACTCCATCACAAGCATGGCAGATAGTCTGTCCCTTATGCTACAAGTGCATTATGATATACCAAGGAAGTATCGTATTATGCAAGGTTGAATACATTTTGCAGCAAGAAAAGGCAAATTATGTGACATATCGTGGCACACTTTTTAAATAATATGACTTCATTATTTTACACTTTTTACATATGGTAATACTGTCTGGACAGATATTTGACCTCATTAGTACCTATTTAACAACCAAATACAGAAATATCCAACTGAAAGACGACCAGTTAACTTTTGTGAAGGCCCCTCCACTGTGGGTGGACAGATTGCAACATTTTTAGTTACTTTTGATCTGTTTGAGCTAGAATTCTTTTTTGTTAAAATCGGCAGATTTTGCAGCAGATGATGTATTATGTGCCAAATGCGGCATAATTTATAATGATGTGAAAAAAATTGCAGAACTGCATAATTCCAGTGGCCTTGATTACAGCCCATGGTACCTGTTATAAGGAGGATCGGGTGGATATCTGTCCCATTTTGAGGGCAGTTCCCCGTTTGCCAAACTCTAAATAAAGCCCTAAATGTCCCAGTGAGTCAGACCTGGAAAATGGCAAGATCAGTTCTGCACATCTTGAATCAGGAATTGAGCAAGAGGCGGCACACATTTTCTCCTACAACTTAGAGTTGCAAACTGTCTCTCCACGTCCACAACTCAGCCATTTTGTTGCTGTTCAAATCATGCGCCGGGCAGAACCCAGTTATTCCCCTTCTAAGGCAAACACTGACTCCAAACTTGTTTCACACGCATTCCAGTACCAATCTGTGTATCTGTGTTGTGTCTACAAAAGTACACCAGGAACCAAGACACCAGAACATCCTTTCATCAAAGTGAGGTATGACACAGGCACAAGCTGAGTCCCTTCTGTCTATTGGCCACAGCTCTAATACCTTCGGTATTTCTGAGTCACGCAGAGGCACAGAAGGTAAAGGAGACATGAAGTGAGTCCCTCTCTTGTTACAGAAAAAAATCCATTATGCCATATAACGCATAGTATAGTAGCCAGGTATGAAAAAAATAACTACATGGTAAAGATGAGTACAGATTTGGTCACTTTAGGCCAATTTACCTGTTTTTCTATAATCCTAACCAAGACAGATTTTGGCTTGTGTCCTTATTCTCTTTTGATGGCGATGCGGGTCTCGCAGAGCTCATCGACACCTGATCCCAGACTGCTTAGTAAAGGAATCTCCCTAGCCATTAATGCTTTTACTCTTTCCATGTCAGTCCTGTGTCCCACCTTTGGCCCCCAGTACAAGTTCCTCACTTTCAGGTACTAATTTGGTATTGCAAGTGAAGCGATAATACTGCGTCTGGTAATACACCACTTGGAACTATTGCAGGTGAACCATGGTGTGATGCTATTAATTGTGTTTGACCAATGACTTTGTGTTTCACCACTGCGCATATTAGTTGCTCAATGTTCACCAGTAGCACATTAGGGCCCATATTTATACTTTTTGACGCTAAACTGCGCTAACGCAGTTTAGCGTCAAAAAGTTTTGCGCCGGCTAACGCCATTCTGAAGCACCATGCGGGCGCCGTATTTATTGAATGGCGTTAGCCGGCGCAAGCAGACCGGCGCTGCCTGGTGTGCGCGAGAAAAACCACGTACACCAGGCAGCGCCGGCGTAGGGGGAAAATGGCGCATGGGCGTCTTAAAATGGGGCAAGTCAGGTTACGTAGAAAAAATCGTCGTAACCCGACTTGCGCCATTTATTTTCGACGCCCATCCCCCATCAACATGACTCCTATCATTGTAAAGATAGGAGTCATGCCCCCTTGCCCAATGGCCATGCCCAGGGGACTTCTGTCCCCTGGGCATGGTCATTGGGCATAGTGGCATGTAGGGGGGCACAAATCAGGCCCCCCTATGCCACAAAAAAATAAAAAAAAAATACTTACCTGAACTTACCTTAATGTCCATGGGATGGGTCCCTCCGTCCTTGGGTGTCCTCCTGGGGTGGGCAAGGGTGGCAGGGGGGGTCCCTGGGGGCAGGGGAGGGCACTCTGGGCTCATTTTGAGCCCACTTGTCCCTTAACGCCATGCCTGACCCAGGCGTTAAAAAGCGGCGCAAATGCGCCGTTTTTAGCCACGCCCACTCCCGGGCGTCTCTTTTGCCCGGGAGTATAAATACCACGTAAAGGCCTGGGAGTCATTTTTTAGACGGGAACGCCTCCCTTGCATATCATTAACGCAAGGAAGGGGTTCACGCTAAAAAATGACGCACATTCCGGGAACTTTGGCGCTAGACGCCTCTAACGCCATAGTATAAATATGGCGTTAGTTGGCGTTAGTTTAGCGTCGAATTTGCGTCGAAAAAAACGACGCAAATTCGGCGCAAACGGAGTATAAATACGGCCCTAGATGTTTTGTTCAGTTAAGCTGACTATTGGCTTTGACATGGCATTAGCTGTATTTAGTTTAGCTGCATATTGGCTTTGACATGGCACTAGCCATTACATTTTGTATTCAGTTCAGCTGCCTATTGGCTTTGACATGACATTTGATATTTAGGTTAGCCGCCTATTTGCTTTCACATGACATTAGACATTACATTTGATATTCAGCTTAGCTGCCTATTGGCTTTGACATGACATTAGACTTGATCGGAACCAATCAAACATTCTCCCCCAGTCACAGATCTGGGTTTAATCCATCCATTATTTTGCTCACCATGCCACCCCAGTTTGAACCCAGCCATATGCAAATCAGTCTTGACCCTGTTCCTCATGGGAACAGTCCAGCCCGAACTGCCAGGCCAGGTTCTCCCTGGACCGGAAACAAGCATCCTGGGACCGGTTTCAGGGTTTCACCCCTCATCAGCCAGGCTAGCTTGAATCCAGTGGCACAGTGAGCCCGGGACCCACGTCTGGGCATACCCGGCGCACTTAGGGCGGCAAAAGCAAAGCAAAACACAAACGCTGTGGGATAGCGTAACTGGATGGACGGAATGCGGAACCAATCAAACATTCTCCCCCCGTCACAGATCTGGGTTTAATCCATCCATTATTTTGCTCACCATGCCACCCCAGTTTGAACCCAGCCATATGCAAATCAGTCTTGACCCTGTTCCTCATGGGAACAGTCCAGCCCGAACTGCCAGGCCAGGTTCTCCCTGAGAGACATTACATTTGATATTTAGGTTAGCTGCCTATTGGCTTTAACGTGGAGTTAGACATTGCAGTTGAGACATTACAAATGAGCTGTGTTTTTCTAAGCTGTGTTTTTCCACAAGATGGACCAAGCTGTTTTCTTCACACCAAACCTTAGCTGATAAGAGCACGTAGATTTTGTGTTTACCTCGCAATCCAGTCTGAGAACGAGGAGCTCAGGAGAATTGGCCTCTCTCCAAGGTTCTTTGGCTCTCACACTGAGTTTGTTTTTATGGATGACTCTGGGCTACAGTGAGTTAGATTTGAATCTGCTTGACTTCAGACTGGAACTAGACGTCAGTTGCCCGTCTCCCGTTTGGGTAAAGAATCTCTTTCTCGCAGTTGACCGGAGTCATCAACTTGCAGACCCCAGAAAGATGAAGCTGAGTATAGGCCCTACCACCTTGCCCATACGGTGATGAATTTTGACTTTTATGCTTTGCTTTGAAGTTATGCTATAAATGTCTTCACCTATATTTGCTGTGTACATTGCAACTGAGAAGTACTTTGATATATTTTGCTTTCATTGCTGCGACTACTTTTGAACGTGTGCTTCCAATCTACTAATTTCGTCTCTCAGGAACTTGTGGGTGGGGAATTAACAACAATAAATGTCTTCTTTAAACTCAGAAGTGCATTCCAGGGAGGTTCTGTAAGCTCAGTTATGAGATAAGAGGGAAAACAGAACACATGGCGATGACGGTGAGGGAGCCCTCAAGATCAGTGAGGGAGGGAGAAAAAAATAAAGCTTAGAACTGGGTGCTCGCTAGCTGGAAATCACAAAAATAAACATCGTTTTTTATTCTTCACACTTATAATTTAAAAAGGTTGGAATAATAATATGACATCACCTTAAATTGGGAAACGGCCTGCATATTCCGTCCATCTGTGCCATAGGACATACCCGATGCGTGACACCTGCATAAGCAGAATGGTATTCTAATGGCCTTAATGAATGGTTAACCTACATCCATTTTTATGTTGTGCTTCACCCACTTTTAAGTTAATTACCCATTTCACTACATTGGAACTGAAACATTATTTAAATGACATAAGAATAATCCCTACATATTTCACATGTACTCCCTTACGTGTGTCAAATTGTCTTAGCTATTATATGTGTATGGCCCTGAAGAAGGTGGTCTAGAAGTTTTCACAACTACCGAAACATACGTCAACACACTTCATAGGGGCTACTTGTCTTCTGACTATAGTATTACACAATTAGACAATCATGAATAGCTTACAAGTTTTGATTTATTTGATGTACAGAGCCCATGTTTTAATCTGTGTGTATGTGTTTGTAAGTGTGTGAGTGGTTCGTGAAAGTCCAATGTATATGAACATGTTTATATAATTGTGTGTGTTTTTGTATTTGCAAACGTAAATGACGTCGTAATTACATAATCTTTAATTTATACCCAAATGTAGTGTGTTCTCATTTATTCTGATATGATCGATGTCTTTGATATTGTTGATTATATAACTAGATTACAAAACTGGTATTTGAGACACCCCTACAGTTTTGTCTGCTTGCTGTCATGTTTAGGTCACTTAATTCACAACCTTTATAACGAACAGGAATAAAGGAAACATTTTTACTTTTAGTATTATTCTGCTAAGAAGGACCCATTTCTACTTTTGTGACCCAGGATGGTACCTAGCAGAACAGTCCCCAGAAAGAGGCTCGGAATTTTGGAATATCACACTGAAATCGTGCAGCAACACAGATTTCCAGTTGTTATTCTAATTAGATAGAGGACCTATATTAGATTAGTTATAATCTCTTTGTATCGAAAATATTGCACCGGTAATCCCACCATCATGAAATATGGACCTTTCTGTCAAACAAGTCTAGTTGTTAGAGAAGGCTGCATTTAAAAAATGTTATTTAATACAACTCATACAGGATCATGGATAAAAACCTAGGTGACCAAAAATACGAAAAAATTAGAGTACAGGAGAACAAATGTAATTTCCTATGATAAGCCTTCAATATTTTTGTAATCGGTTTTCATCACCAGCCAAAGCCAATAAAGACCAGCCCAACAACCAACCCATTGAAAGAGAATCGCTCAATAAGTATAGCCACCTCATACTCATGCAACACCTTACAATACAACCAAACACTGTGAGGAAGCGAGGAACAACACACATCTTAAATCAAGCAACACTCAGAAAAATGTGAAAATAGGCATCTTCACAAAAACCTGAAAGCTAAAAAAAGCAATCACTGGTAAATGGTGTATCATTAATCAGACACTAAAAGCGTGATGTAGTGAAGTGTTAACTAACTGAGTGGATTTAGTGAACTGGTCACTCAAAGAGGTCAAATAGTGAAAGGGTTATTAGAAATTACCATTACTGAACTAAGGCTAGAACACCCAGAATCCATCGCTTTACCAAACTAATCTCTGAGTAGGCCAATTGGCAACAAGATGTTCTAGTGAGACGGAGTCGTCCGGTATCTTACAAATAGTCCATATTTTTAGTTTATTATAGTTTGCATAACTGTCCCTCAGACCATCAGAGACATGGCATAAAGCAAAATATAGTCTGAGTGAAATTTGTATACATGTTATTTTTTTATTTTATTTTCTTGTATTTCCCCCTGTTCTGCATGCAGTGGCGATTTACATTTAGCACATGCTTCTTCCTTGGTTGTTTTATAATATATATTTAAAATAGGTGTGTGTTAGTTGTAGAAAAATAGCAAAAAAGTATATACCAAATTAATTTCAAATTCAAGGTGCTGGACAGCAAAAAAAGCACCATGAGGGCTAACATTTTCTTATCAATGCGCGTACAAGGTAAAAGATTGGCAGCACTTCGGACCTACTATAAAATGCCCGTTGCAGGGGGCAACTCAGATCCCCCGGACTTAATGATACAGGAGGTCCTGTTAAGTTTCAGGCTGCGGAATAAACAAGGATTGCAGGTTAACCCCGAGAATCCCTTTAAAAATCAGGAATCACTGTGGTAACCCGTAACAGTAATTCTGGGTCTGATTGTCTGATTCCACCTGGATATACCTAATTGGAGCAGTCCAAATCTCTGGGTTAAAGGTGGAGTGTCTACTGACCCTACAATTCCAGATCGGACTGATTCCTTTTTTACTGATTCATTAAGAAGCCCTTAGACCTTCTAATCAGACCTTTAGTTCTTGCACCACAGCTGTTAATTTGGTGCATTCCGACCACAGTTCGGATACTGCAATACTGTTCTTGGAGCATCTCTGTCCATCCAAAACAAATATTTAGAAGACATGCATCAGTTTGTACCTCTGAGTCATATTTCCACTTCACAAATCCTGAGAGCGTCTTTTTGGACACATACAATTGAAATGCATCTGACTTTCTTCCTCTGATGCAAAATGAAGTTAATGCATGCCAAATGTGTTTTTTTTTGTTAATGTAGATTTTCCTAGTAATTTATGAAGGAAATTCTCATTAAAGATACAGAGGCGAGTATTATGCTTCTCTTTTCATTTATTTAAAATAGCAACGCGGTCAAAACTACAAATCCCAAGAGGCTAGGAACAATAGCCAATGGGAAACGACACAAAGACTACAATAATGCACCAAACAACTGTCAAAGCACCCTTGAAGTAGTTATCTTGCACGTGAACAGCCTTCTTTTCTTGTGCGAGGGTTCAAAAGGTAAAGAACATAGGAACAATAGATAAGATAATCCAGGCAGCCATTAAAACTGAAAAAAGTCCTTGTATAAAGTTCACAACTTGATGCAGCCTTTGCAGCAAAACCACGGATTCCGGTACAGCAATGTGGGGAAGAATCTGAGATAACGTGTTGCTCCGAATCTGGAGACGAAGAGTAGGATTATCCTTGCTATGAAGGTTGAGCCGAGGAGGATGAAGCTGTTAGGGAGGGAGAAAACAGAAGTGAAAAACAATGTGGTGGGATAATACTCGCCTCCGTATCTTTAATAAAATTAAGAATTTCCTTCATAAATTACTAGGAAAATCTACATTATATGGCAAGAACAGAGGCTCATATTATGCTTGTTTAAAGCAAATTAATCACAGATAAGACAGCATGTTGAACAGGTTTACAGTAAAAACTTTGAAAACATTATCATTAGACCAATCAGCCGATTTGAGAATGTCCTCCAGGCGAGAACCGGACCAAAAGGCTTTAGAAGCCATGGCTCCTCTGGACGAATGAGCTCCAAAAGAAGAGGTGTCAGTGCCAGCTAAAGACATAACCCACTTAACCCAACGAGCAAGGGTAGGAGAGGGAACTGGCTTATATGGTTTCTTAAAGGAAATAAGCAGCTGGGACGCTGAGGACGATCTCAAATCGGCTGTCTTTTGTTCATAAATCTTTAAACATTGTGCTACACATAGCTTAGAATGATCAGGAAAATAAGGGTAAAACACTGTAGACAAATTCGTTTTTGTACGTCTCTGAACTGAAAGCAGGACACCTAAAGGAGTAAATTGGCAGGCAGTAACATCGAGAGCTCTGACATCGGAAAGGCGTTTGATAGAAACTAAACATAGCAACATAGTAAGTTTCGCAGATAACATTTTTAATGAAAGAAGAGAATTATCAGGCCATGAAATAAAAAGGTTTAACACTAGGTTGACATACCACACTGAACTATACCTTGGTAAAGGAGGATTACAAAATGTTACTCCCTTTAAAAGTCGACAGACTAAAGGATGTTCTCCAGCTGGTTTTCGGTTGATATACAGATGGGAAGAGGAAATAGCAGATTGATATATGTTAATGGTGCGGTAGGACTTACCTTTGCTGGCTTCAGCCGCTAGGAAATTGACTATAGCGGACACATCTGCTGAAAGGGAATCAATGTGTTTTCCCAAGCACCAGCTATCCCATAAGGACCATGCGGATCTGTATGCTTTCTTAGTTCCTGGTGCCCACGAACGGCTGATGAAGTTTGAAGCTTCTTTCGAAATAAGCGGGACTGAAGAGGAATCCCTGAAATTTTCCAGGCTGAGAGTGTTAAGAGATTGTCGGTAATGAGGTTGTGAAGGAGACCTTGAGGATTGGAAAGCAAGTGAGGGAAAGCAGGGAGAAGGTAAAGAGGTTCCACTGAGAGTTCTAGGAGGGTGGGAAACCACACCTGAGACTGCCAGAAAGGAGCTATGAGAACTAGTACTGCCCCTTGGCGTCTGACTTGAGCAAGAAGTCTGCTGATCATAATAAAAGGAGGGAAAGCGTAGTTGAGAGAGGTTGACCAGTCCTGAGAAAAAGCATTGGATGCTAAGGCCAATGGATCTGGACGCCAACTAAAGAATAGGGGGAGTTGGGCATTGAGACGGGAAGCAAATAGTTCTATTTTGAAGGAACCCCACATTTGATGGATAGAGTTGAAGTTTTCTGGGTGAAGTTTCCAATCGCTCAAGTCCTGGAAATGATCGGCCAAGGGTTTGGACTTGGTGCCTCCCAAGTGGTTGATGTAACGGACAGCAGAAATGTTGTCCAATCTTAGGCGAACAGAACAAGAGACTCTGTCTTTTGCCAGGCTTCTGATCGCAAAGGAGCTGGCAAGCATCTCTAAACAATTGATATGCAACTTGGACTCCTCTAGTTACCATGTACACCCAGTCGAAATTGGGCCACGCCGGGCACCCCAACCCGAAAGACTTGCGTCTGATTCCAAGACAAGATCTGGGGCTGTTGCAAAAATGGTTCTTCCGTTCCAAGCGTCTAAATGGTCTAGCCACCACTGTAACTCTATTTGAGATTCTTGATCTAGGGAAAGGACATCTGAATAAGCGAGGCCTTTCTAAAGATGTCGAATCTTGAGCCTTTGAAGAGCTCGATAATAAAGGGGACCCGGAAAGATAGCCTGAATGGAAGAGGAGAGTAGGCCTACCATTCTTGCTAAAGTTCTGAGAGAAATTTGGTCTGATTGTAAAATCTGAAGAATTTCTGATTTGATGGATTTCACCTTTGCAGAAGGTAAGTGAAGAGTTGCGGAGACGGAGTCTACGAGGAAGCCTAAAAATTCTATCTGTTGTCGTGGGATTAAGGCAGACTTTTCTGGGTTGATGACGAACCCGAGATGTGAGAGAAGAGAACAAGTTAATTGGAATTAAAATTGAAGGGAGGAAAGACTTTGATTCATGATGAGAATGTCTTCTAAGTAAATAATCAGTCTAACGCCTTGAGCCCTGAGATAGGCTACAACTGGATTCATGAGTTTGGTAAAACACCATGGAGCGGAAGAAAGACCGAAAGGAAGAGATGAAAACTGAAAAATCTGATCCAGCCATTGGAATTGTAAGAATTTTCTGGATTGGGGGTGAATTGAAACGGTAAGATATG
Source organism: Pleurodeles waltl (assembly GCF_031143425.1). Lineage (NCBI taxonomy): Eukaryota > Metazoa > Chordata > Amphibia > Caudata > Salamandridae > Pleurodeles > Pleurodeles waltl. Next base: position 663,692,568 of record NC_090451.1, read on the forward strand.
CATCCTGAAGTTCTAGACAAACCATCCAATCTCCTTGTAAAAGAGAGTCTTGGAGATGCAAAATAGTCTCCATCTTGAAGTACCTCTAGACGGGAAAGTGACTGAATTTTTTTAAGTTGATGACTGGTTGCATCTTTTTGTTTTTCTTCTGGACAAGGAAGACAGAGCTGAGAAACCCAGATGGGTCCAGAGAACAAGGGACGACGGCTTGTTTTTGGAGAAGTGCCTGAACCTCCAATGAGATAAAGTTTGTCATTTCTGTAGAAAAATATGGGGGATGAGGAAGCACCGCTTGAAAGGGCTCTGAATAGAGTTCAATAACGTAACCCCGAACAGTGTTTAAAACCCAGGGATCCGAAGTTATAGCCTGCCACTTTGGAAGAAAATACTTTAGACGGCCTCCTACAATAGGAAGGCCAGAAGGGTGACTTACCTGCTTGCGAGGTATATTTGGAACCTCTGTTGCCTCTGCCACGATATCCACGGCTTCTCTGCAGGTAGAATTGTGGACGATATTCCTGGTACGAGGCTTGGTAGGTGGCTCGGGAACCTTGGGTATTATATGGACGGCCGGCAAAGCGGTTCCTACCTCTGCCGGCCCTGGCAAAAACCCGTCCAGAAAACATTTTCCTGAAGGACTGTTGGGCTTTGTCCAGAGATGCAAAGGTGGCCACGTACCTACTAAGTTCCTTAATAAAGGAATCCCCAAAGAGCATGCCTTCGGCCTTGATGCCTGGGTCAGAGACCGCTAAGTTAACCAACTTGGGATCCAATTTTAGAAGGAGTCCCTACCTACGCTTGTGCGTTATTGCGGCCTTAGCGTTGCCTAAGAGGCAGACAGCCTGTTGGACCTATAGAGATAGTTCCTTTGGATTCACTGCAGCCTGTTCCAACCTAGCGGATTCTGCCAAGTCAAAAATACATGTCAACGGGCTCCCCACATCCACAGGTTAATCTTGACAAGTGGACCAGGCCTTGTCCACTCCCTTACGTGGGTCTTTTCGTGAGAAATGTGAGCAAAGAAGGGTCAATAGATGGGGTAGAAGAAATTTTAGAGTGAAGGGATGTGTGAGGGCATTCAGAGCGTAACTTTGCTCTAGTTTGCTTATCCAGCAGAGTAAGCAAACGTGAGGCAACGTACTCCCCAACATGGAGTTTTGTGTGCTGCAGCTTATATTTCATCGTCGGACTATGAGCCAGAGAGAGTAAGGCGGAAAAAGGATGAGGAAGAGAAAGATATGAAAACTGTGACAGAGAGAGAAACCAGGGATAAAAAAGAACCTCTAAGAGCAAGATAAAGGGGTGGGATGTGTGTGGTGGCGCAGAAACGAGTCCTGAGGTGGAATCAAATCTAGGCAGCTTTGGTACTCAGTAATCTTGCATTCAGCAATGGCAATGGCAGGTTACTAAGAAATACTTTGACCTACTGCATTTATGTTTTTAATAATTAATTTAAATACTGGCTCAGTGGGTGGAAGTGAATTCAACCAGAAGTTTCAGTATAGAAACTGTTAAACAAATATAACTGTAAACTGAGATATAATTGTACAGTGACATGCAAAACAATGGTTGGCGCTCACGCTACCTGAAAAAGTCCTGTTCTCTCTTCCCTTTTTCGTTTAATAAAGTTTGGATCTGGTACTAGGCTCATGGCACACACTTTGGGGTGGTTATAGTATTCTGAGTGTAATACCTTCAGTTGTATTAGCCACAGAACTGCTTGGATGGCGTCTTCTTGGAGATGAGTATGGTTCTCTGCCTAATGTTCAACATTCTGTTTTCACAAATCATCCTCAGATTTCTCGTTAAGTCTGGCACGGATGTGTGGGTCATTATTCATGCACAATAAACTTTGTATAAGACTCCTTATTGCACCTACAGTCAACCCCTCAGTCTGTACCACAGCTTTCGAATGTAAAAAAAAAAAACATGAATCAGAGCTCTCAAATTTATTATTGTACTCTCGTTTCATGGTGGTCCCTTAAGTATGCAGAGAATGTCCCATATGCAGGTCTAATTTCATTTTACGTTCATCCACTGTTTTTATACAGTTTGTTAAAACACAATGATTGTTTTTAAAGATTTTTTTAAAGACTGCAGCTTTTAGCTCTAAGTTTGTTTTGTGGGTTGTGTAAAACTATTGAGTACAAAAATATTGCCCTACAAAAAAACACATCATAGTCAGAATATCTTTCACAGTACCATGAAGGGAATTGTGCATAAATATGTGCAAATGTATCAATCGTAACTCTCCATCTGTGCACATATATGTAATGTTTAGTACAGTAAATTTATACTTACTTATATATACTTAACTTCATGATATTTTGGAAGTCGATACTCTCACCACACTATTTTTGTAGGGAAATATTTAAAACATTATATTCTAGTAGGATATTATTTTGTGTAATAAGGGTGTGTGTAGGATTTGCAAATCGCGTTGGCCACCTTCAACACTAAGTGGTCAGAGACCTCTGAATATGTATGTACCCGGTATTTGTATATGGTAAATTTAGCCGAAAGGCAGCATTGTTCTGAACATGATCACAGGCAAGTATTTTGTGGGATCTGAAGGTTTGGTCTTCTCTTTTTTATTGACTTTGGTTTGTTGGTAGGATGTGAAATATGGTAATAAGGGTGCCAAAGTGGTCAGTCAATTCCAGGGGTATGTTAGTTTACATTGGATTGTTGGTGATTTTGAGAAGGCAAGATCGAGGATGTGGCTCTGGCATGTGTTGGTTGTGACATGCTATAGCACATTGAGTGTATTGATGAGGTTGGAGAGGTTTTTTTTCTGAGCGCGTGTTGTCTGGGAAGTTGAAGTCACCCAAGTTTGTTGCATGGGCATGTCGGATTGACAAGATGGAGAGGTGATGCGAGAATTCAATAATGAAGTCCTACTTTTGTCCTGGAGGTTGGTAGATGAGATGAAAGGTGATGGTCTAAGTTGCAGAGAGGGGAAACGGCATGTCAGTAGCTCCATGGATTCAAGTATTACAACTGAATTTTGTGTTTAGTTGTGGTTCGCAACTGTGGAAAGCTTATAACTCAGATTAAGAATACCATTGACTCAGCTGCTTCAGTTTCTGAGCGTATTTCTGATGAAAGAAGCCAACTCACTGACCATCTTTTGAGATGTAAACTTAAATAAGTTATACTTAAGCTTCCCTCTCAACATATTTTTTATCCCTGATTCCATTTTAATATTGTTGCCTATAATAACTTTAGATAAACGTAGCATTAGTATATTCCATTGTAGTGTTCCTGATTCTTAATACATGATTCTATTTTTATGGTCATCAACTGAAGTCAAAGGAATGCAAATCCTTCTTGTTTCTTCTTTAGGACAGCAGAGTGTTTTAATTCATAGTTATGAACTGCAGTGTTGGATAAACATTCTCAATTTGATTGCTGATGTCCTGCGATTGTCCCTGAACCAAGAACAACTATATTTGACCATCCCAGTGTTGCGGATAGTGACAAACAGTTGCACACAGCATTGCACATGGTTTGTCCATGTGCATGAAAGCATCAATGAGCTAAAAAACACAAATGAAAAGCGCCCAGAGTGTTACCTGTGGCTTGTATTGATTCTGGTATTTTAGGCATTATCTTTTGGGGTGACTACCAAAATGAGTCCTAGTCTACAATGCAACTGTGCTGAACACAGCATCTTCCTCATTCCCTTTGTGCTTGTTACACTCTGCCATAAGGCCCAACTTGACAGCATTTGTCGACCTTGCTGACTTCCTGTGTTTTCTTCTCTTTGCTTTGTTTCTGTCTTTCCTTGTGTTGTGCCACACATGGCAGATGTAATAAACTGTATTGCTCTTTTTAGATTCATCTATATTACAAATCGCATAATAAAAACAAATGCTCCAAAATGCAAGTTACATACATTTCACAAAGTTCATAAACGAAACAATCAACAGGTAGAAATGTACCACAAAAATGTGACATAAAGCTCAGGAAGGGGTGTATTAGGCTATTTATACACGGAAACACAATGAAACTAGGTACATGTGCCACAAATGGTTAGACTTATAGACCGTCCCTCTGCTTCCCTGAAGGGTTAACACGTAGTCATACTGTGATAGGAGCAGTTCATCAGTGTGTCCTGTAGCGCTCCTAATCATGAGCTTGTTTAGAAGCTGTTGTGCCACCAGCAGCTTCCAGGTCATGGCTACCACAATCTCAAGGATAGTGGAGAGGATGTCTGTGCTGAGTCAAGATTCTCGTCCTTAGAGCGACAAGACCCAGTGACTGGGGTTCACCTCCCACTGTCAACTGAGCAAGACTGCCATCGTAGGTGTTTAAAATAGTCCAAAATAATAATTTCTTTACTCCTTGAATTCACAGTCAGTATTTGGTCATTGAGTCCTATAAATAGCACAGATGCATACGTGCAAAGTGTAATATACAATGTATCATCATTGTCAAGTGTAGGGATGGGCAATGATTCGAAAGAGACAAAGCAACTCCTGTCTGTCCAAGATGGTTAAAAAAAATAGCTGATTCTGTTCAGCACATCTGTATATATGGTTAATGCTATGGTAGACTTCCATGTGTATTTGTTATTTAACCAAAACTATGATGCAGGAGGTTACATTTGTGCAACATGTTAAGATCCCATTGAAGAAACTGTGTGACAATAAGGAGTGTTGTTACCCATGTAAAGTAAATGTTACGTGCAGTCTGTGAAGCAGTGAAAAGTGCTTTTTGCATGTCAATGTCGCCGTACTGTGGCAGTAAATCGGAATCTGATCTTTGCACTTTAGTAATAAATGTATGAATGTGCAATTATTAATATAGTTTAAATAACGTGTTATTCGGCTATGTTTCTGTTCACGACCATGGCATAAATATTTACACTTGTGCAATGTTGATCCATATTACAACTACTGCTTTTGTTTTTTGATAGTTGTCTAACTGCTCATCATATTGTGTGCTACACCTAAGTGCTCTTGTACAACGTTTCTTGCTACTAAAAAAAATAATAATAATAATCACAGAAGCCAAGAGCGACTGTATAACGATCGCCTTTTCGTATTTTAGATAATAATTGGTCCAGAGGTGTCTGTGGAATTCTCTGTTTAAATGAGAAGTAGTCCACAGTTCACTCTGGATGATTCTGACGTGGGTGAACATTAGGGCCCATGGAATTCCAGGAAAGGATTTCACTGCGAGGAACCAGCTGGAACACTCTGAATTCCATTTTCTGCCTTTAGCATTGTAGGAAACACAAAAGGTGTTTGAGATGAGCATGACGCTGAGCTTGGTCTGAGACATTATGTTCTATTGAGTTGTTGGCAGTTTTATATTTAAATTGACTGAAATGGCAGGCCGTTGCGAAGAAAGAGGCAGCAAGATGGTGTGTGTCGCATTTGGTGGGTTTTGTATATGGTGATTGGTAGATGGAACTGTGATATGTTTGTAGTTGTTATAGAAGATGTACTTACTGTGGGTTTTGTTTTTACCAGCATGACTGGTATTTCAATGTTCCAGCTGATATAAAAATGAGAAAATCACTAGAACCTGGTATTTTTCCCAATTATCACTACATACTACAAACAGTAAATAGAACAAGAAATAATGTTAAAATGTGTTCTAGAATGGTCTTAATGATCACTAACTGATGATTAAAGTAAACAAAGACAGAGAGTGAGTTAAAAATGAATAGATGAGTTTTCCTATTATGTCCCTTTAGCTGCCAAGTTTCCCATATCCATGTGTGAGGTGCTGTGCCATACCAGGTTTTCACTTTGAATTCTGTGACTTGTAGTCCTGTTTTAGAGGTTTAAATACAACTACAATTCCCAGAATTCAAAGGAAAAACCTGGACTTGAACAGCACATCAGGCATGGACTGGTACACTTGGCTGGGCTGTCCAGTCCAGGCCTCTGCAGACTCTTAAAATGTGAATAATGGCTAGTATTTTACTCTGGGAAAGGTGGCAACCTTAGATGCTGTTAATAAACTATTTTCATTGGCTGCTGTGTTTAGAGTAAAGAGAAGAATAATCTTCATCTCCATGTCTTTAGTAGAATTGAAAATTATGTAGGTGACTTGATAGATAGAAATGTTTTTATTCCTAGCAATGCTTTATGCTCACAACCTTTTTAGACCTCTCGCACGCATGTTCATCCCACTTAAAGCACTTACTCTTTCTCTTACAAATACACTTTAATAAATTAGTCACGGAAAGCTGAAATGACTCTAATTTGTCTTTCAAAAGGTCCCTAATTTCAGTTTTGTAAATCTAGCTTGTGTAAAGAAACATATGAATGAATGGTCGAAGGATGCTGTTGTGAAGTGGCAAGTTTGTATTATAAGGGATTTATTCTCATTAATTATTTTAGCCATTTATACACATCGGTGGCTTAACTGCCGACGCATTTCCTTTTCTATTTTGAAACCGTGCATTCAACTGAGCATTCATAAAACACAGGAAAATAAAACCCAGAATTATGTACATTTATGGCAATATGTTGCTCCTTATTAAACACGTAACTAACTCCTCCCCTTCTCTTACGGCGCATTGGCGTCTACGGCTGTGTTACTTTCGTTCCGTATGTATCACGAAGTTAGCGCTCTAGTTGTGTTTAGAATGACTCTGTAATGGAAGTATCTCTGACCTATCATGGCCGCCGTGTTTCACACAGTTTTCCTTAAATTATTGGTCGTTGAACACTATATTTACTGCCCTCGTTTATAAACGTCATACCTGTCAGAAGGTGACACCTTCCACCAATCCGATAGCGTCATGAATCATGCGCCAGTCTGCCTGGCGAAGTGATTGGCTGTGACCTACGCAACCCCATCCTCATACGATGGCTCTGACCAATCAAGGCTCCCGACGCCACATGTACTCCTGGGAGGCGTTGTCACTCTCCGTGGCGAGACTCCGGTGTCTCTTGGGTAGTGTAGTTCCTCTGTATACTAAGATGAGATCCGGGAGGAAGTAAAACACTACGATTCCCACAATAGAGCGTGAGGGAAGCCGAGCTTTAAAGGGACTAAGCGGGAGGTAGGGGTAGGCGATTTGTTGCTGTAAGGGGCAGAACAGGAGGTAAGAGAGGGATACAGGGTGTAACGGGATCGTTTCATGGGCTGTATGTGATAATGCTAGTGGATGAATGAGTGGCTGCCTAACCTGCCTGCTGGGTGTCCCTAAATTACATCTGGTGAGAGTGGTTGCATCAGGCAGCCACTGCCCGGCTAGGGGGTGCATTGTGTTTGAGGTGTTTGGAATGGAGGCACTTTGTGGGACTGTACCTTGGTGGCTGAAGGGAAATAATGCGTTGCAGTGTCTGGGCTGGGGGGGCTCTTTGTGGGGTGGGCTGAGTGGAGCAGCATGTGGCTCCTGCTCCCAAACTGGGCGCGTTAGGGATGGAGTGGGGAGTTTTCCACTACTGAGATATCTGAAATGATGTCCCCTGGAGGTGTGCCACCCCCCCTCCCCCCCTTCAGTGGGGGCTGCAGGGGCCTGCGCCAGCCCCCAATGGATCCCGAGAAAGTAATGCTCTGAAAGGGACCCATTGCAATGAGATATAGTGTGCTTTAAGAGGCAACACTGGTTGGTTGTTTCGAAATGGTTTTACTATATATCCAGTGGCTACATTTTGGTCTATAGATAGAAGCATTTGCACACCCCGAGAGGTAAAAATGCAAAATATTTTCGCAGATCATTTCCATAATGAGACGGTTTATCGACTCCATAGCGTTTCATTTTATTGTCTATAAAGACTTTGCAGATACCGGCCGTGAAGGTGTCAGACTACAGGGTGGGTAGTGACGTTTTGATCGTTGCCCCTTCTCTGGCCACCTCTATTCAAGGGCCACATTCAAACAGCAGGTGGAATTTAGTTCCTGGCGTGACAGTCATGCGCCAATATTGAAGACTAGTGACAGCTCCAAAAGGTAGGAACAAGACAATTTCTACTGCATGGTAGCTGGTGCATAAAGTTAATTACCACTAGGAGGAGTTTTCTATGTTGGTGGCACGCGATCTGCTTTTCAGATTGTCCCATCTTCCAGTCACTTAACCACTGTGAGTGAGGACCAGTCCGTAGGCGCTGCCAGAGACGTGGTTGAACTAACAGAGAGAGATCAGATCTCTCACCTTTTAATCAAGGCCAGGGAACAAAGCTTTCTCCAAAGGTCACAAATCTCATGTTGATACCAAATAAAGCATGGGTTGTTACTTAGTCCTCAGTGTTCATCAAGACAGTTCTTCTTTGAGTTGACTGGATTATCATGATCGTTAACTGACGGTCTTCAACATAGTTTGTGGCCTTTTTGATTTCATCAGGCCAGATGGCTTTTGTGCAGGACACTTGGTCTATGAAGTTGATATTTTCTTTGGCGCTAGTGGTTGGGCATTTTTCGGTGGTTTTAGAGGACTCTGAATGTCAAGATAGCGAGTGGGGTTACAGACGCTCTTCCCGCCCCCTCTCCTGTACTTGATGTTGAAGCAGTACTGATTGTACAGCCCACTTCTGTAAGTTCTTTTGTGGACGAGGGGCTGAGCGTTGAAACAGCGGTATCAGTGGCTTGTGGTCTGTGAAGTTAACTAAAGTCATGCTGATATTATTCTATGTGGGAGTGTTGGAAACCCCACTTCAAAACCAGCACTTTCTTGAAATAAGATCAGCAGCAGTCTGCACTGGCGAAATGTGATGTGGTACATGGCCTGTATGGACTGGGCTGTACTACTAGTTAGGTTTGTTTTTTTCGCCAGGTTAACGTATTTCATGATGGTGTTCTTCTTTTTTGTGACATGGGATGCTCTCAATGAGGTCCTAACAATGTACTCTGTTCTCCTACTGTTTTATATTTGGTTCGCAAATGTGCTGCAGTGGTGTGTGCTCTACCTGCCTGCACATACTTTATTAACAGTATGATTGTTACTCCGTAATACTTGGAGTAGTCCTAAGGCGCACACTGCATTTTTCAAATACCTGATAACAGGCTACATCCAACTTCACATCATGATTTTCCCTCTCGTATATATGTTTATTAATATTCCATCAACATTCAGTCCATCAAGATTATCAATGTATAGAAGAAAAATGTTTTTTTTTCTCTCAACAAAAAAAGTTATTTGAAAAAATTAGAAATTCAGCAAAAAGAGTTTGCAGATTTTTTTTTGAAAAAACATATGTTTGTGTACAAAAAGTGTCACAGCATAAAGGTAATTCTAATGAGTTCTCTTGTGGGATTGAACACTTTTTTAAAACGAACAAAGAAATGTAATAACTATGAACGTTGCAATAATGTCATAGGGGGCAATGCAGTGACACATCCAATGACAGGACAAGGTATTACTTTAAAACACTCTGCCACATGTGATACCAAAAACTATATGTACTCTGTGAAGTGCCCTTGCGGGCTGGACATCTGATAAACTGAAAGAAAAATAAAGTCTCTAATTTCTGCGTCTTCTACTTGAGGGCTTAAATGGAAAAGAGTGAATAGATGCTTCGAAGCCACTGGTTGGACCATCTTATCGGTTGAAGTTTAATGGTGTGGTCTTCTAGTATCCTATGCCAGTACACAGATGTCGAAGCTTGTCCACTAGATCAAACACACTGGTGGTGTTGCACTTCTTGCACGTTAGGTCAAGCTCAGATCTTCTGTGATTCAACCTGCTAAGGTTTCAGTCCTCTCTTCAGATATGTAGCACTTGATGCTAACTTGACTGTCTGTAGTTTGGATGGTTTTTCTCAAAGATGGTGACTAGCAAGAGTAGTTCTAAGCCTTCATATACAGAAATGCAAGAGTTTGTCTTTGTTAGTTTGCGCCGTGGTTTTAGCTGTGTTAACTGACTCTTGTTCAAGCGGGGAGGCCATTTTTGCCGATTAGGTGCATTGGGTTCAGTTAAATGGAGTCTTTGTAAATCGTCTCTTACGATTTAATAACTGTTGCTGGTATAATTGTCTGTGGCTTTCTGGACTCTTGATTGACTTTTTTTTACGGTAGGCGCCACCTTTTCGGGGATGTGCATTTAATGTGACGTGTCGAGGGTGAGGATCGCTTCGGAATTCAGCCTGGTTCAAATAAGATAAGTGTTCTCAATGTTGATCAGCAACCCTGGAAGATCAGGACCTACAGTTTTGGCCTGACCTTCATCGGTGCATGGAGCTGGTAATTTACGCAGTTCACCATTGAATTTCTCTACTTATTCCTTTCTGTACTGTTCTTGTCTAAGGACACGCCACACTTGCCTTGAGTAGAATGCAGATGAAGGGCCCGCAGGGCTTAGCCACCATCTCATCGTCTTCGTTGTTAAGGTTTTGGAATAATTTATGTGCAGCTTTCCCTGCAGTGCAAAGGAAGTGATCTTCTACCTCCTCCCCTCTCTCTCTTTGGTGGCCTTGAAATAGTTATTCAGTCTCCAATCCAGACTTTCAAGTTTGGGGATACTTCAAGTTGCTAGCCCTGTGGGCTTGCTAATTGGTAGTAGTTGATTGTCTGCATCATTTGTGAGGTTTCTGGCTGTGCCAGTAGCGGTGCTATGGTGATGTATCAGTCATCTTCCCAAAAACAGCCTTTCCATGTTATGCCTGGTATCAGAAGGTTGCTTAGTGTGCATCTTGTAGTAACTCTGCTATCTGTGTTTGGCCAATGAGTGAGGTGGGTGCATGAGCCCAGTGTATGACGTCAGACACTTAGCAGTATAACAGAATACAGGGGTCTCAGTGGGACATTGTAGTGTGATCTTTGAAAAAGGAGACTGTATGAGATGTTATGAGGGTGTCTGCAAGGCAAGATTGTATGGGACTGTGGGAGGGCACACAGGGGGTGGCTTACTTGGAGCTACAATATGTATTCTGTGGTGGATGAGAGGGTATGATGCTGTAAGAGGGGAGGACGTTGTAGAGACCACTCTGACAAGGAGGGCTCTAGGAGCTCACTGAACCCCGGTGATTCTGAAGTGAGGGTGCACTGCTGAGTGGTGGTGCCACTGTGTTGACGAACCAGCTGCTGGAAGGGAGACTGTTGTCAGAGGTCTAAAAGGAGGCAATTGTGTGGAAGGTCTTGTGTGTTTGTGGCTGACAGTGGATGGGAACAGTGTGTGTCTTGAGCCTTTAAGGTGACCACTATGTTTTGTACCCAGAGTTTGAGTATCTGAGGGGATAATCTGACTGGGGTCTATGAGTTGAACATCTTCACATGAGAGACTGGGTGGCCCGAACTATTACAATGTGCAACTTCTAGCGCTAGCAGTACAGCTAACTCTTCTCTGGGTGTGGTCCGCATGACACAGGCGCTAGAGAAGGCCAGGTCCTGGGTGTTTCTTCCTAAACAAAGATGTGTGGCCTATAGTCTGCTCTGCTGCACTGGTGATCTAAGGGTCCCTTATTGTCGCTGTACGTGAGATGCAGGGTCCCCCAGTCTGACCATGCCGTGCCTTTAAAATGGGTCCCGACAATGTACGCCAGATTTGCCTAGGATACAGGGGTACCTGGGTCGTGACTCTGCTGCTCCTGAGATATGTGGACCTCACAAGAGTCTGACCTACAATAGAAATCTTACCGGGTTATACCTTCCATACCATACTCCTGTTAGCTGCCTTACCCTGACTTCAGTAACTGAGATTCAGTGGGACACTTCAGTCCCGCACCTCCGGTTGACATGACAACCTCAGGGGCTTCTCGTGGTTTACAAGAGGTTCTAGGTCCCCAAATCTAATTCAGCTCTGCTTAAAAGCGGGTCCCCCGGATGTCGGGCCCAGTGAACTTGAAGACTTTTAAAAAACAATGGATATAAATGCCTGAATAGATTTGCACCACTAGTAAGGACTCTTGGTGAATTCCATTCCTTTGTTTTTAGCTTCTCTATGCAATTACAGACCGGACCCTCCGGCTCATCCCACACGTAGGGCAGTTTAGGCCAAACTGTTAGTCCATGTTCCTTAAGAATGGAGACATAAGGTTCCTTAGATGTTCTTGCTTTATTGAGCCCTTAGTGGCGAACTACAGGGTGTCTTCAGGGCACAATAAGATCTCTGCCCGTGTCTAGGCATACCATGGCGAGGAAGGAGACCCACTTAATGTGCACAAGACGGATGGATGGAAATAATTTTATTTGTAATTCTAAATAATTTTCAGGGTTCACTCTATTTCTCGTTGTTTGAACTGACTGGCCCAGAGCAGAAAATAACTTTATAGCTGTATCGGCGATACAGGACCCTGTCATTCTCATTAGCTAATTATGAAATACAGGGGAGACACACGGGGCCGTGCTTCCCGAACCTCAGATGTGGCCCCCTTAGTCTTGCCCTGCTGTTAGTGGAATTCAGGATCTTCTTCTGGACGCAGCCCCGGTACTGAGGTCCCAGGGCCCTCCAACAGGCCGTGTTGTGCTGGAGATGCAATGGGTGTCGCCCCTCTGACACCACTTGTTTCACACACCCTGCATTTCCCATCCATCCACATGATGCTTCCCTTCTGGGTCGCTTGCATCAATCGAGTTACTCGTGCACTCATCCAGTACACGTATCCATCCATTCATACATGTGATGCATCCGGTTGTCCCTCCACGGCCTACGGTCACTGGGCCCTGCATCCACACAGTGTACATTACCGTATCTATTGCACTTGTTAACTTGACGTGACTCTTCTGTCTGTGTAAGTAAGCCTCCTGTCACTCCCTACCCACTGGACTGTACAACTCTGTAAGCGTTCCTTGGCAATGGCTTCTCGGTTTCTTTCGTACCACAAGTAACTTTACTGGGCTGGGAGCTGGTTTTGCCTGTCACCTGTTCTGCACAGTATTTTTCTGGCTAATTTTATTCTTTATGTTTACCTGCAGCTTTTTTGTCCACAGATTTTTGTCCCTCATTTGCCTCTATACACATCCATTAACTTTGGATAGAACGGGTGTTGTTTACAATCCGTGCCAACATCCTTGTCTACGTCACATGCAGCTAGGTTGCAGAGTAGGGTGTTCTGAACAGAGGTGGCACGCGGTCTGTGAGCAAGCTGCCAGGGCAGAACGCTGATGACGTGAAGGACTGAGGCTTTCTTACAAGCTACGCCAAGAGGTGGGCCCAGGCTGCCAAAAAGACATCATGTGGCCACGCCTACTGTGGACCAGGCGGCCCCACTGCTGCGCCAGCTGGGGGAGGCAGATGCCTGTCCCTCGACGGGGCCAGACCAGCCTATCTTGGTTCAAAGCTGGCATCTGTGGGAACCCGCCAAAGGAGCAGCTGACGTCCAAGGCGCCTACAGTGAGTCATGACCGCCTCGAGGGTTTTTTGAGGCCTTCAGATAACATGCCACCGCTGCTTTGAGGGAGGGGAGGTCCTGCATGGCACCACATACTATTTTTTTGGTGGGGAGAATGACATTCTCATTTGTTTTCCTCTGCTACGGTCCTATGTTGAATATCGTGATTTACAAGATTGTATCAGGAGCCTTTTGAGAGACAAATATTTACAACCATGTATTTATTTAAGACGACCCCTTCTCACAGACGCGACACACATATTCGCGAAATGATGCATATGAATATTTGCAGGCAGGTGGGCAGTGCTTTAAATGGGCCGGTACTGAGTACCGGCACTTTTTTATTTTGGGAGGGAGAGTACCTGCACTTCTCAAGAAAAACGTAATACTTTTAATTGGAGAGTACCTGCGCTTCTGTTTTTCAATTTCAAGCACTGCAGGTGGGTAATTAAATATGATTTGATTGCTTATGCTGGTAAGGCTTTGGGACCTTATCTATAGTTTGGTGGACAGGATGGTCCCATCACAAATGTGCCAGACGTCTCGTCCACAGTATCACAGATTAAATATAGCCCGTGGCACTCGTAATACCAAGGCTTAGTCCGTCCACCAAACCCTAAACAAGGGCCTCCGTCTTTACATTGATTTATCATACCAAAAGAACCCCTGTTCAGTGGAGGGCTGGAGGCGACTGACTAGTTTTAATATACTGCAGCAAAATCACGGAGCCTTTATAATATTGTGCTTTAGTAATTTCACCTTCACCTCAGACAAAAAGACACATACACACACACACAATATCCATTTGTCATAAGATGTAGCACATCATCTTTGTAGACAGAAGCACCTGGCTTTTAGGTTTACGCATCTTAAGCCCTTCGGAGGGCTTTATTACAGTCCTATTGTGGAGGGAAAGTTCTGAAATCTGGAGGAAATTCGCATCCATCCCAATTGAAAATGAACACTTAAATTATACTGCAGGAGTCACTCCATTACTGGGCAAAAGTCAGTAATGACACTTTTTTCCCCGAGTACTCTCACTTAGTAAAGTAGGAAACATTACAGTAGCACGGTAGTCCTTTTCTCCAACAATTTCATGAAATTGCAATTGGGTACAGTATTTGCATATTGTCCTGTGACATCTGCCTTTTGCATCTAAATTTGGCCTTGATGTCGCTGCTGTTCTTGCTTGAGGCAGATGATGAAACATCCTGTGTGAGATTAAGTTCTTTATTGGTAGAACTCTCTCAGTATGTCAAATGGGATGTCCAGGTCAAAGGCATCTCTTTTTGTGTTGGATTGTTGAAATGACTGACTGATGATAATCTGCCTCACAGCACAATAGGGATTCTTGGCATAATTAAGGAACTTGGGACAGGCTGTACTAAACCATTTAGTGGTGGAAACCCTGCAATTCGCTAAATCACAGGGTTTGCGACCACCTAATGGCTTCTCACTATGTACTAAACCAATTTTGCAATTCGGGAAATGGTCATCGAATCGGAAAATGGGTTTATAAATACTACTTTGTACATGTTTAAAAAAAAAAAATGTTAGCAGGCTGCGGTCCAGGGAATCGCTACCAGCTCTAAAACATAATTATAAAATGAGTTGCATTTATAAACCAAAAAATTGACTCTTGAACTGCAAACACAGGCACAGGGGTGTGCTGACACCTGCAGGCCACGTCCGGGTGACTGCATCCCAACTTAATAAGCTGCAATTTGCGACCTACCTCGTTAATATTCAAGAGGTAGGTTGGATTGCGACCCACTCTGAATGGTGACTGTGTGAACCAACCTAATAGTACATAGATGAGTTTGCAAAATCTCAGTGACTTCAGTAAAAGGCTGACACAATTTGTTACTCACTTTTTGCGAATCCAGTGTTAAGACATCTGGCCCCTGATGATGAAGCATGAGAAATTGCCACTTTCACCTCGGAGATCTTGTATGCCAGAAGGATACTGGTAGTTCATGCAGAACCAATATTGAAGTGCTGCAGACTGCTTTGACCTCTGTCCACTCCGCATATTGGGCCCCTGGCTAGCTTTAGATCCTTTTCTTAGAATTAATCATATTGACAGGGGATGGTGGCTTACCCCATGTAGCCAGCCACCAAGATAGTACGCCACGGGCATGTTAAATGGCCTTGTGGCACCTCCTGGGCAAGCTACACCTCACTCCTCACCAATTTCTATCTCTCACATTGAGGGATGGTGTTTGTGTGGCATTGCAGGGTCTTTCCGTGTCCTGACAGGCTTGTTTTTCACTCCTCGAAGATGGTTACATTCCATGTGCCTCCCTTCTCTAACGCCAGTGCTTGGAATGAGTGTAATTCTGAATAATCTTACGCTCCTTCTCTCTATTTCCCTCAGCCCTCAAATGTTTTAGGATTTAGATGAATTCCCATGTAACCCCATTTCACACTACATTCTCCTCCATTTGAGGGATGCCGGGTGTGTAGCCCACCATTTCACGTCATCAGATCCGTCATTCACCACTCCCTTTTTTTTATTTATTTATTTTTTAAAGTCACTAGGTTATAAGTGACCAACAATGGACATACTATGCATCCATTTTTCTCCTGCTTGTGGGCATGGAGGGTGTCTAAAACCAATCCTCCAGTCTAACCCACTTGTCTTCTCTTTTTTTTTTTTTTTTTTTCTGCACCCAGACTCTGAGAATGAGTGTGAACGGTACAAAACAGTCTTCTTCAGCTGACAAACAGGAATTTGTCGGCTTCTTTACGCAGATTGTGCGTGACCTCACGGAAGATGATCTGCAGCACCTAGAAATTGGAGAAGCCATTGTGCGACTCAAAGAGGTAAGGGAAGTGAGAAGCTCCCTTGTGACTCGAGCTAAGACGGACCTTGGCAAAAGCATTCTTATACTGGTGGATCGTCTTTGTCGCCATGAGGATGTACTCAGTTTTCCATAAACTTTGTAATAAATAAAGTGGCATCTAGGATTTTTCCCACTTGATTGCTACTCATTTTTTCGATAGCTTTTTGCTTGTTGATCCTTGATTGCACCCTGCAGACTCACCCTACATTATTCCCTCTTCTGACTTTTAGGCTCACTGATTTACTAACATACTGTTGCATGTATGCTCGTTAAGTCTATTTTTAACCAGTGCTAGAATATTGTACTCATTTCACAGCAGAGTCACGTGGGTGAAGTCTGGAGCATGTGACTGTACACAACTGTGGTGCTGCTGTCTCCTGGTTTAATTTGATTCCTTGCCCTGTAATTCTTCCGACTGTGTATCTCTTTTAATTCCTCAGACTGCGTATCTCTTTCTTGCTTCCCTTCCTCATGCCCTTTCCTACTGCATGTTTATTTATATTTAATTAAAAAAAATAAAAAACTTCCACTTTTTTATTTTTACTTCTTCCCTAGGTCTTTACATTAATTTTGCTTAAAACTGCTTTATTTCTCTTGTTTGCCTGTCTCCATTATAATGAACCTTTTATTTCTTTATCTTTCTCTTCAAGAATGAAACACCTAACAAGAGAGCTAAAAAATGTTGTTTAATTTTATTTTTTAAATAAAAAAGCAATTAAGAATGATTTATTTGGGATGAAACGTACAGCTCTTCTGCCGGCTATTTGAGAAGTTATAAAATGAGCTACAAATTCCTAGAACAATACCCCAAAATATCAGAAATTGTAAAGAACTCTGAATTGATTCAACTCTACAAAGTAAAGCTTTGGGGCACTTCATGACAGTTCAAGCGAGTTAATATTATCAGTTTGAAGGGAAGGTATTTCGTTGTCATGAACCTGATTCGTAGCAGTGTTAAAATGTCCGTTGTAGGATATTGGGCACCACCACTGGATGTGTGGGTCTATGCTGGGCCAATGTTTTTGGAAGAGGAAAGAATTCCACAGTGGTTGTTTCAATTTTGTATCGCTGCAGGTGGTGGAGTACACAACACCAGGTGGGAAAAACCATCGAGGCCTGACGGTCCTTGCGGCCTACCGCGAGCTGGCGGGGCCGGAGTTACAGAAGTCGGGCAACCTCCAGTGTGTGCTGACTGTTGGATGGTGTATTGAGCTGGTGAGTGAGGCCGCCTTATTCTGCCACCCAGGTTCATTACAAGACCGCAGATGTTATGACTGTAGGGGGGCATGGGGCTTGTCAAGTGTCGGGCAGTGTAAAGCACCAAATTGAGCAGTGAGTGCCTTCAGAATTAGGAACTGACTTCAAGAGGGCCAGATACAACCCTGGTGTTATCAAACGCCCTTGAAAATCCAACTTTACACCTGGGTCTTTACCCGGCATGCTTTTACCCTGTCTGCATACAACGAGTTGACCCCTTAACAACATGCTGTAATAACACGCAGGCCTTTACAACTTATGCCTTTACCCCACAATGCTGTTTTAACTATCATATTTTTCTCTATCCATCTCTCTCCTATATAATATGCAGTAAAACCTCTTTATTCCCTGTTTTCTATATGTGGTGCAATAACCACCAACGCACCCCCCAGTTTTTTAATTATTTATTTATTTTGTTATTACTAACCTCTGTTTACCTCGACACTCCCATGGACCCTAAAAACCAGTTACTATCCTCTATCTTCCATTACCCTTACACACTCCCGATCTTTTTTTTTTCTTTTGAATGACACATTTGTCATTTAAAAAAATAACTTACCTGCGTACCAAAAAGGAGTCTGCATGATACTTACCCACAGAGTCCAGACTGTATACCGTCTGCGATTCACTAATCAGACATTACTCATCTGTGGGGCCCTTCAGATTGGGGGTGGATGGTTTAAATCGTCTTCTAGAAGGAGGGAGACACTTGGAACGAGGGCCTTGCCTAGTTTTTGGGAGTGAATGCTGGGGGCTCATTCATTGACGATATATATATATATATATATATATATATATATATGTGTGTGTATGTATCTCGATCGGTCACAGGATGAAGCCAGCCAGCATCATATGTACTGCTGCCAAGCTGGGCTCATTGGACACAATGTTTGAGAGGGAAACCCACAGGCCCTTGGGAGAAGCCAAGTTTAAGGACGGATGCATGACTGGCTTCGCGCATGCTTGAAACATGAGGGATGTGGGAAGCAATGGGAGTGGTTTAATTGTTCCTCAGTGTTTTGGAGGAGAAACTCGGGAACCATTGCAAGACTTCACTTGGTACCCATTCTTCACATAAAAGTACCCAGTAAAAGGCCCCTTGAAGTGTACCTTTATTGCTTTTTCTCATGGAATCACTTCTTAGTAGGGACTGTGATGAAGCTGAAAGAGGAACAATTCCTCCCCCCTCCACAAGAACCGTTCCTGAGCAGCCTTCAGTGAACGTAGTCCATACCAATGGTTTCAAACCCAAGAAGAGGAAAACCTAACTAAACATGCATAGAAGCTGCAGCAATGAGTCCCGCAAGAAGCCTATTTACTTGTACGTGCCCACTCTTAAGTATATAATGCCTCTGGTTTTCCTGCAGCTCCAAGCGTTCTTTCTGGTGGCTGATGACATCATGGACTATTCAGTGATGCGGCGAGGGAAGCCCTGCTGGTACAAAAAGGTAAGGTTCAGAGGGTGCTGAAAGGTCTAAGGTTGCTGCATTCTGGGTATGCCTTCCTGACATTCTGCCAGAGGAAATGGGGCTCATTTAAAAGTTGCATTTTGCTTATTGGCCTCTGTAGAGAAGTCCAGTGTACATGAGTTACGTTGGTTTGTAATGTGCCACCTTGGTGACCACGTAGGCTGCCCATGACAGATGTGACATTCTTGTGAGTGAGAGCTCTTTGATTTTGGCCAGGTCCCTAAAGCTGGGGAGGGTTATGAAGATGTCTTTCGGTAAAAAGCTTTGCCTGTTTAATGACCAGAACCAACTTTTTCTGTACTTTATAAATCTGGTAACTTGCTTGGCACATTCTATCTGCCATGATCATATGATGGCACTTTCTAAGCTCTTTATACCAGGTTCATCGTTACACTCACTTTGTTTTGCTTTCTCTTCCTCCTTCAATCTTCCATTTCTGCCTTTATCCTCCCTTGGGGGAGGGGGGGATGGGGTGTCTGGAAAAATCAGTCCCAGGGCTCACCACTGCCTGTAAGTAAGAAGATCCCCCTCCCTCCACTCTCTCTAACAGCTTTAATTTAGTGTTACTTGGGTATACTGTGGTTAATTCTGTCGCATTGTCTCTTGGTTGGGTCTCGAGCCTGCAGGAGCATAGGCCATTGAGAGTGAAGATGATGTCTGCCTGCCTTTCCATGAATCTCTGACTGCTCTTAGAGGTCCGCGCACTGCTGATGCACATGTATGAGCGGCGATTCCCCACTTTAAACATCTCCTCTGTTCCAGGACGGCGTAGGCCTCAATGCCATCAATGACTCCTTCCTTCTTGAAGCATGCATATACCGCCTCCTTAAGAAGTACTGTCGCCAGCAGCCCTATTACCTCAACCTGCTTGAGCTCTTCCTGCAGGTAAGTACAGCTGGCCTGCTCGCTTTCCTTTTCTTGCTTGATCTCTACCCTGTGTGTTTCCTCTTGCTCGCTCTTCTACTCAGCTGTCTCTCTTCTTGCTCTCTGTACAGTCTCCCTTCTCCTTCCATGCCACCCCCTGTATCTCTTTTCAAGCTTTCCTGTCTACTCAGTTTCTCTTAACATAACTTCGTTGTTCACTCTGTTTCTGTCTACGCTGCATCCTTTGACTGGGTTACTCTACCACTTTTTATATTCATAAAGCTGCTATCACCATTTTGATTCTGAATCACTCTTGTAATTTTAAAAGGCATGGTGTTATTGTTTACCTGGTACTTACCATCATAGGCACATTTTGTATTTGTTTAATTCCATTGTGTTTGTTCTACTGTGTTTTCCACCGCCTGTTCGAGCTTCCTTACCTAGGCCCACGCTTGTCCTCCGGCCTTTTGCAGTCTTGCCATGTTTTGTGGGTGGTCGTGCATGAAACTATTTTGTAAACTTGAACCAGTGTTTTTCTTTCGCACAGACTACCTACAGGACGGAGCTTGGCCAGTCCTTGGATATTTTCACCGCAGTGCCTGGCAAGGTTGATTTTAGCCTGTTCACAGATCAGAGGTGTGTGCGTTAACCGTGTGATGGATGACCAAAGGAACCTGGGATCCCTGTACATTTGTGGGCGTGGGGGGACTCCGGAGCATGGAACTGTGAATGTGGAAGTCGTACTGTGAACAAAAGGGCCCGGGAACCCTGTACTGTGAGTGAGAGTGGAATGCTATATTGTAGCCTCGGTCTTTAATAACAGTCTGCCTTCACCGCTACTTAGATCACTCACCTTCCAGTCACATGCTCTAAAATGTATCGCCTCTTTGCGCATCTTACCCAAAACCAATCAGGCGATCAAGTGGTCAGTTAACTCAACTGGAGACTGTCCCTCCCTTTATATAAAAGTTTACTTCTAGTCTGTGTTAATCTTTTGTTTGGGTGGTACTAACTAGATGCGCAACAAATTGAACTCCTTCCGGAAGTGGGAGTCACTTTGAAGTATACACAACAAGCCATGGGTGGAATGCTTGAAGTAATTTCAGCCACTGGTAATTACTCATCCATTCAGTTGTTATTTTGCGCAGCATGCCATCGGTTTGGACCCGGCCATGTGCAAATCAATCTAGCCCTGCTCGAGTGAGAACAGTCCAGCCAAGCCACGGGCCAGGTCCCTCCTGAAGTGGAACACAAGCGACGTAAGACTGGTTTCGCCCTGATTGGGGCTCTCAGTTAGGGGCAGCTTGGTTCCAGTGGCATAGTGAGCAGGGGACCCGTGTCTAGACATACCTATCCTAGGCCATCTGCATGAGGTAAGATAACCAGGCAGCGAGGTGATCCAAAACGCATATGCACTGGATTCTCCCTAATGAAGTCCTTGCAGCCAAACACTGCAGTGTGTCTGAAAGATTGGAGGGCATCAGGCTTTCCTATTTATTACCTTCGAAAGGACAGGTTATCTTGTTTCAAAAGAGCCTTTCCAAGAGATTCTTGCACACACTGTGAAAATTTGTGTGAATGGGGGAGTGGCTTTCTCTGAACCATCTAATGGTTACATTAAACTTAAGTCAATCAGTCATTTACTCCCAACTCACTGGAGTCCAAATTCAGATTTTCATCCATAACAAATATTTCTAGGGACATGGGTGTGGTGGGTGAGGGTGAAGGGAGCAGTCTGAGGCATTGCTTTTTATTTTTTTTAGGGTTTTGTTTTTTTGCCTTGTCAAAAGTCTAGCATGGGGACTTCTTTATTTTCAAATTGAGTTGGGAGTTTTCTACCTGCATAGCAAAGGGTATCTAGTTCTTCCTAAGCGACGTGAAGAGTAGTCCCTTCTTTTGGAAGCTGTGGATAAGGCTTTGCCTCAAGGAGTTGCCATACAGCGCCATTGAGACAAAACTTAAAAATGAGGACCCAAAGGGAGGCCCATTGGTAACTTTGGTAGAAGAAGGTGCTTAGGGCTGTTTTACCCCCTCTTGTGAACAGTAGTTTTGCTAATCTACACCCCAATTACTCTTCATTTGATCCTTTTTAACATTTTCTTATTGTTTCTTTTATTAGGTACAAAGCCATAGTTAAATACAAAACGGCCTTCTATTCGTTCTACCTGCCAGTGGCTGCAGCCATGTATATGGTGAGTGGACAAGTGGTGTTGATCTGTGCAGGGGGCGCCTGGATTTCAGTTTCTCCTTCGATACCCATGCTGACCAAGGATAAAGAGTGCCAAGATGATTGTATAGCCCTATAGTAGGAGGTTATAGTCCCAGAAGGCAAATATTTTTGGGGTTTCTTTTGGCCCCTGCAAACCAATCACCCATGTTGCTCCCCCAGACTGTTGGTTACTCCCAGCACTCGTCACCCTGCTTTCCCTTCCCCAGCTCCACTATTACTCTACTGACGCACTCACTTCTTGATCACTCCCTCCTTCTCCGTGGCATTAAGTAGCTCTGCTTACCCCACCCTTTTTAGTTTCTCACCCACCCCATTATTTTTTTCTTTACTCCTTTAGTTGAATTTGTGTTTTTTTAGAGGGCTTGATAGCTACAGTTAGCTACTTGAGCGATAATTTCTTTGTAGCATGCTTTTGCACACTTTTTAGGTTGTTTATAACTATCTTAGCACAGTGACTTAAAAGTCAATCAAATGGCAACCTCCCCATCATGACTCTTATGTCTTCATGCAAGGTCCAGTCATTATTCTATTTTGGATGTTTTATGTATTCTTAACTTATTTTTTTTTTTGGCTGAGGCCGTTCTTCATTTGCAACAAGCAATGGAAAAGCCAAATACGTCTGTGTGTGTATATATATATATATATATATATATATATATATATATATTTTCTCTCTTCGCCTTTATCACTGTGTTTTCTCGTTACTGACTTTCCACTTGATTGAGGCTCGGCAGGAACTAAATCTCTGCTTTGTTTATGCCTCCCATAAAGAAGGGGGTCGATACTACACCTCTTTGATTCGTATGACACTGAGAACGTGGACAACATCAGAGGAGTGCAGTGTTTTTAAAAATAAAATATAAATATTTCCAAGGGACAAGAGGATTCCAAAATCTACTAGTCATTTAAAAAAATCACTTGTTCCTTTTGGTGACAAATTATGGTTCTATTAGAGCTATGGTAGTAGCCATCAGATTATGCTAGGGCTCGTGGTATATCATGGTTTGGACTTTAGCGGGTCTCAGATTATGACCACTTTCTGAACGTACTCTGAATACACTGTGGGTCTATTTATGTGAAATATCTGAATTGTCACAGGTTACACAGAGACTCCTTATAAGAATAGGCTATGTTTATGCCAGATTTCTGGTCACAAGTACTTTTCTTTATGAGTGAGGTCCTTTTTGTTACAAGTGACACATGGTGGTATTACATTATTTCTTCTTTTATAAAATATTGGCATGCAAAATGGTTCCTTAAAGGATGCCTTAAAGAAATGGTGTTAGTGTTGTGATCAAAATTAACAGCAGTTAAATACATTTATTTATAACCTTAGTCCCTCAGTTTTCTAGTTGCAGAGAATTTTTGGGAGAGGAAGTAGCACAGCGGTTGGGGAGACCGCCTCTCGGTTCGATCTTCGGCGCTACTTCCTGTGATTCTGGGCAAATCACTTAATCTCCTTGTGCCCGTGGAGAGCGCCTTGAGACCCTTACGGGTGATAAGCCGCGCCATTTCAATCTACATTTCAGTTCATTTCATTTGGGGGACGGAGGGTGGTGTATATCTTTGGAGAGCACATTACATTTTTTATTTTTTGCAACATGCATGTATGTTTCGGGATGCAAGGTTGGCTTCTAAAATACAAATCATAAATCTTGCTCTCTTATCTGTGTTTTCATACAGTAAAGAAGGATTCCGAGAACATTACGGATGTTAAATTTTGCAAACCTCTGCAAACATTTTTCCCTGAACAGGCAGTAATTCACGTTTTTACAGTAGACCCGCTGTCAGTAAGCTTACACCTCACTGTATTTCTTTAGATAGCTCACCCTAACAGTATAGATTTTTGGTTAGTGAGTTAAATACAAAGTCACACAAAAATGGCATCTTCAACACTATTCCTTTCCTTTTCCACTGTTGCCTTGGAGGCAAAAATTGCCCCTTTCAACAACTGTACTGCAAATCAGCAGCCAAATAATTGGTGCTGCAGGAAGTGAAGCCTGCTTGTCCAGAGTGCAAAATAAATGTTTGTTATCCTTGCTGCAATGTAAAATGTCCTAGACTATGTGGCGTTGGGAATTCCCCCATCCCTGGCTGTATTAAAGTTGCAAAAAAACAATATGTATTGATTTACTTTGTACCCTCATGTAATCCACACTCTCAACAGGTTCCGCATTAAAACCTCCAACGACATTTTTAAAGTTTCAAACATTTTTTGGCAGAACTTCATTTTATTATATCCTTTTATAAAGATCGCTTGGCGCCTCAGGGTAGCAAGAAGCACCATGAATTTTATAATGAATGTAAAAGATCACATATTATTAGCACCACGTACAACCAGAAAAGGTAACACAAGTGGAATGAAACAACAAGTAAAGGACTAAAGCAGAGAGTTCTGCAGAGTGTATTGACTATTGCGTCTTTCCCCAGGCTGGCATTGAAGGAGAGGAAGAACATGAACATGCGAAAGCCATACTGCTGGAGATGGGCGAGTTTTTCCAGATTCAGGTACTGGGCACTGCCCTGTTGTGTAATCGAAGGAGGAGCTGACTGTGGGAATGCTTTCACTTGTCATAGCTGGCGAGACTGTAAAGCGATTGGTATGAGTTCTGGATCTGTACTTGGTGCTGTAACTCAAAAGCAGTTTGAAAGTTCTCTGAGGTGGGAAAGCTACCAGGTTCCAGGGGAGAGCTGAGCCCGAGAACAGCCATGCATTACGAGATGATCCACTGCTAACACATCGTGTCTACTATACATATTTTCACTTCTTGATCTGCATATTGTAGACGTGCACATCCTGTGTAATTAAACACTTGCAGTTCCCATTTTATTCCTACTGTTATGTTACAGGACTTATCCATTATGCAGGGAATGCCCCTTTTTAGAATATAATTTTTACCAAGCAGCACACTGGAATTAATGAGAGAGAGAGATAGCGGGGTGCCATGGCTCTTTTATTTGGGTCCCATGTTTGGCCTGAGGCTACCTTTACTCGTCCATCTGTCCCAGAAGATTATAGTGGAAGTGGGAGATCATAGGTGAGTGTTTTGTTGTACTCTAGAAACTCTAAGGGATGTAAATGTGTTGTACAGCTTTCAGGCCTGCCTACATCATTTTCAAGCCGTCCAAGTATTGCAAGATAAGGGGAAATAAGACACTTGAAGAGATTTGGGCTAGTTGTACAGTTTGAAATGCTCTTGGGATTGGGGTTTAACCTGAAGGTAACTTCTTAAACAAGATATTACATTTGTGGAAGAGATACATAGAGGGAGACTTAAAATCCACCTGTGATCCTGGACATCCTTGGTGCCAAGACTGAAATAAAAGATGTCTTTATAAAAATAGGACTATGCCAGAATAAAAGGCTTTACCCCTCAAAATTATGTATTCCAAAAAACCCAAACCCTCTGAAATAGAAATGTGGGCACTTTTCCTTGCAATGTCGAGTGATGGCGTTGTAACACCTCTACTCCTATGATCCTTTTCAGTGGATCTCTGGTCTGTGGCATCCTTGGGGCCCCTGGACACTGTCATAGTGTCCTCGCACAGGTCCCAGTAAACTGGGGGTTCAGCAGGTCCCCTTGTGGGTCAAGTGTACAGTGGCTCTTCCTGGCAGCTGCAGTCCAGTGAACTGGCAGGCTGGGCAGCTCTCCTATCTGCAGGTCAAACCAGTGATGCACATCTCTAGGCTTTCTGTACTTGGATACAGACTGAGAAAATAACATCTACGTAGAGGTTCCACTCCTGGTACATGCTCTTGCACTCATTAATGGTGTGTAGGCCTCCTTGTTGTCAAGATGACCGAGCGAAGAGAAGAAGCCAGTTACCATACATAACCCTCTGTGTCCAGTGCCGGAGGGTTGTAGATTCTCTGACACCGGAGCAGCAGCCTGTCCTCGATTCTAGACAGTTTTGTGCAGGCTTCTGAACCCAGAGTCAGCAGTCAGACATGATTACACTGGTTTGCTAGCAGGATGGCCAAAGCACAGGATGTGGTGAACTGGTGTGCTCACCTAGGGTAGGGTGCTCATATATACGGCAAATGAACGTGCTGGAATCCTTAGTACATACTCACCAGGTTTAGAGGCTTCAAATAATGGGGCAGATAAAGGGTACATGCAGGCTGGGACCTCAGCGGTTCAAACACAGACATGACCACTATTTTGTGCATCACTCTCGTGGAGTACTAATGCACCCCATCATTCACTAATCCATCTGTGAAAAGCCACAACCCAAGTAAGGTGTACCCAGGCCCACGGGCTCTGATGATTACTAATGGCATGGACCACTGCTACTCGCCTTATTTGTTTGTTGATTTCACTCGAATTAACGAACAGTGACTGGGCAAAGTAGGACAACCAAGCTTTTCCATGTCACGCAGGGGACTTTTGTCCACCAATCATGTACTAAATCGAACCAGTGCTTCTTGGAGCTCATTATCACATTATACCTGCTTCAATGGAGATGTAATTTCCTACCAACTATTTGCATCCTCTCTGGGAGGGAATCTAAAATACCATCTTGATATAAAGTCTTGAGTCTAAAGTTGCTCAAAACTGTGTCCGGACACCTTGATCCTCTTAATGTTTGTCATGTGTGCTTCCAAAAATAGTACCTCTATCTACATGTATCTCTCTTACTTTCTTTCTCTCTTCCCCCCCCCCCCCCTCCTACAGGCCTTAAGATATCACTAATAGTTTTTGCTCTTTTCATGTAGGATGATTTCCTGGACTGCTACGGTGACCCCACTGTGACGGGCAAGATTGGCACAGACATTCAGGATAACAAGTGTAGCTGGCTAGTAGTGGAGGCCTTGAAACGTGTTTCACCCGAGCAACGGCAGACTCTGGAGGTAGTTTTGCATGACGCACACAGATGTCTATTCCACAATACACCATGTACTTGATGAAAACAAGCTTTTTAGAGTATTTTTTTGTGTGTTTTGTTTTCTCTACACATACCTATGCCATGGCACTTTTAAAATTAACAAACTAAAAGGTTTGTTTCTGCATTGATTTGTACGGATGTGGTATTATTTCTATGCTTGGAAATATTTGCGGTCATAGTGGCCAATCGCACAAATTTATTCCGCTGCTGTTAAGATTGTTTGTCAAAGACTTTTGTGGCTGTTCACGCACATCTGACAATCTACCTTATGCTCTTGACAGGTGTAAACAGCTTAGAGTTCTCTAGGGTCCCATCTTGTCATGCACATGTTTGAAATGGAACCTTTTCTAAAGGGTTTTTAGGGTTGAGCGTGCAAAGTGCTCTGTCCCTGGTGTAATCTCTCTATGGGCTTTTAACCACACTCATGTCACGCCCATCAGTTTGGTTGGCTTGTGGGCTTGCCTTTTAAAATTTGCTTGATATCATTAGTGAAAGGTATGCACAGGTCATGCCTTTTTCGGTGTTTAGCCCTCCTCAAGCGCACCGGGCAACTACTGAAAACATACGAGGCTCAATGTTTTCCGTTTGGTTTCTGGACTACTATTTATTTCGTAGGCAGCGTGATCTCACTGGGCCGTAATCGAGTGCTTTGCATGACATCGACCCTGTTACATGGATAATTGCACTTTCGCCGATATGTTTCACTGCAAGCAATCTTATATTTCCTTTTGTGTGTCTGCTTCGCACTCATGGTGGTTTATTTGGCAAGAAAAGTCCGATTAGGAATTTAAAACGCTAATAGCGCTAACTTGAGCAGTCACAAGATCCTTTGCATTGTAAATGCTTGTTTACCTCTGTGGTGAATATCTGCATTTAAGGATCCAAATATTACATCCGGATGACAGGAGTTACCGTTTTCTTTTATAAGTATTGATCTAGATGTGTCAGCATCAATTGCTAAATGTATCCCCAGCACACTGTAAGGGTGGTTACTGTGGAGTGACTGGATTTGGAACATCCTCGATTCTTTCACTGCAACTTGAGTGAAGGAGTGCATAGATTAACTCATTCTCGTTTCATCTATTATCCTTAATGTTTTGTAGTGCTTTCTTTTTTTGCAGTCACAAAGTTCTGCAAGATTTACGCAGGAGTCAAATGTTGACCTTTTTAGGTCTAGCCTCCCAGACCATGCAAGTTGTCTGTTGGAGAAAAAAAAAAACTATTGTCAACCTATAGTAAGCTAAAGCCAACCCCCTTCTTACCATTGGTTAGCTTTTAATGTCACTAATTTGCTTTCCTTTTATTTGATAGCTTGTGTGGGCTTTGCTACCTCTGCTTGTGTTTGTCACTCCCCTGGATTATGGTCTTATTCCTTGTCCTTTCACTGCTTTCTATTCTGGCATAACGTTTATCTTTTTGGTTATGGGGCCATGAGTGCATTTTCTTTCCCATCTGTTACCCTCATGTTCTTCTCTCCCTCCACTTGCTGCCCCCTTTGTATTGCTCTTGTGTGCTTCTTCCATGCCTCTTCCCTGAGTGCCCTAAGTGCTTCCCGTTGCTGCTGCCTCCTTGCCACCATGTGTTTTTTTTTTTTTTTTTCCTCTGAGGACCTGCAACAAATTGCTGCTGGCTAGTCTGACTCAAAAGCACTTTTAATATACAATAAAAAAAAAACATGATTTACCTTTGATCGGCAATTAAAGTAATGCTTTAGTCATTACACTTAAAAAAATAAATAAATAAAACTTTTTGCCATGTTGCATTAAAAAGACTTGGTGCATCTTCTTAATCCCAGTGCCTCCGAAGGCCTTATTTTATTGCATCATTTGATGGTAAGAACGGCAATTGATTTCAATTGCCTGTTTTGACAGTTTGCAATATTACTTTGCGACCATAAGGAGGTGCTTTTTAAAGACAACCAGTATGGTGCCACCATCAGTTTTTATATAAGGAACCTCACTGCTTGCAGAAGATATCTATTTCTTAGAGCCTGTTTTTACACTTCATAAATAGAATCTGGTTCTCCTTTGGATAGCTACTTTCTCCCTTCCCCATTCTATTAAAAAAATAATTCAAAACCAAATTGAACTTGCTCATCACAGCTGTAGCCAGAAGATGTTCAATACATACTGTAGAAACCTATTCTATACTTGTGGCGCAAATGTAGACCGTGTAATATTTGATCAAAAGGTCTTTAAACCCTATTCTTAAGTATATGAACATCTAAATACCCTGGCTTGTGTAAAGTCTTATGATCGTGAAAAGTGGCAGAAAATGTGCTTAAGACTGGATTAGTATGTCTAAAGGGATGACTTGCTGCTAACTCTCCAAGTAATGTTGATATTAAAGATTTAGGGTTCAGACATATGCCCGTTCAGACATATGCCCATTCAGACTTCCTCCACAGGTGAGTTAAAAGCAAGTGAATTGTCCTGAGGACTTCTTGTTGGAGCCCTGGCTAAGCTTCAGTTAGCCAGTCATCTGGCCTCAGAGTAGTGAGCACAATTTACATTATTATGAGGTGCTAGGTGCTTCAGGCTTCTATAGTGGTGAAATACAAGCTAGTACAGCCCAGGGTGAAGTTACTTCTCTGAAGATGCAGAGCAACATTTTAAAGATAATTAGGAGAACAGCAGTGCTAAACCAACATCTAGAGCCCCCATGAGGCCAATGTTGTTGGTGCTTAAAAAAAAACAAGCATTTGCAATGCAATAGGTCAACTCTGCCTCAGAATTGTATCTTTTTCCTGTCACATAATTCCAGTGGCACTGCATATAACTAAAGCACTTCCATTTACCTTCTTCCTCCATCTGCAGCAAAGAAATGTCTCCATTTTCACCCTAATTTAAATCTATATTTAAGCAATAGATGCACACAAAAATCAAACATTGTGAATTGAAGTAAATCACGGTCAAGAAGCTACAAAACAGACTTAGACACAGCAGTATTGTATAAAGAAGTAGGTGTTTTTCTATAAATGCATGCACATAGGTGAATATTCGGACACGGAACGTCTACAGACTTTATCTATAACTGCATTAGACCCTCATAAAAATATACTTAATCCATTTACACAGAAGATACAGTAAGTGTTACAACGCCCACCTGAATTAACTCCTGAAAATGCCCCTGCTATTGGGCTCAGGTGGCACATGAAAGGGAACAAAGATCCTTTGAGTCTCCCAAAAAAAAAAAAAAAAAAGCCCTTGAGGAGAGATGAGAAGATGACTGCACTACCTCGAGTTGTGTAAACATCTGAACAGAAAATTGAAATTAAGGCTGGAAAAGTATTTTCTTTTTATATTAACAGAATGAAAAGTCTTGTAAGTGTTCTTACCTCCCATTTCAACAAAGCTCTAATGAAGTTAACTAAAGTAGAGCAGCCTGAGAAGATTTATGGCCCAATAAAGGAAATAAGCATTGCCCTCTGTGCGGATGTCAGAAAAGGCCCTGGAGAGATGCCAGGCTCTGCAAGTGTCACATCATTTCTTCTGGGTTTAGTTACATTGTACGGGAAAGGGTATACTGTGGCTTTCGTGAGCTAAACTTTTAGGCACCTGTTGTTTCTTTTGTAAGATACGCTTATTTTAATGTTACATAAACACGTGCAACAAAAAAGGTTACTTCAAGATTAAATCAATGCGTGCACATGCTAGGCTGTATTGAAAGACCATTAATCAACAAATGCTGGGCAATCTTAAAATAACTTTAAAAAATGAAGCCTAGGAGCTACCTTTTATTAAAGATTTAACACTGGAACAAATGTTCCAGGAGCCAGAAGAGAACAGCACGGGAATAAAGCCAACACAAATGGCAGCGATCTAGGAGAAGGTGGGAGGAACAGAATGCTGCAATAATACGCAGGCAGCTACCAGCTTAAAACACCCACAGTGAAAAGGCAGCAATAAAGGAATGCCACAGCAGCCAATAATGAAACCAAAGTGGAATAATACAGTAGTTGGTCACTGCTCTGAAATAGAAAAAGGAGGGACAAAAAGGCAGAACTGACCACTAGCGAGCAAGAATGTTTTAAAGGACACTGCAACCAACAAATGAAATCGCTATAAGAAGTATAATAAATGTATACAAGAGGTAGAATGCTTACGCTCGACCAAAAAATGACTACCATGCCACATGCATCTTGGAGGCAGCAAGTAAATAATGTTTTGCAGGAGATCATAATACATTTTCCCTCAAACATATCCCAGTAGCCATCTTACAATGTTGCAGAGACCTTGGCTTCAAAAACATAATTTTCCTTCTATTCCGTGGTCATTCTTAAACAAACTAGGTCTCTGGTGATGCTGCCTGAAGCCAAAAACACAAGGTGATGGCTGCATTCACACAAATGAGTTATGAGTCGGTATTCTAAGCATTAGAAAGAATCAAGACTCCAACCGATCTGAACTGTGTCCAGCACCTATCATCACAGACTTGCATTAATATTGTCACCATAAATATTGGGGTTGCTGAATGCCTCCTTCCAGCAAACCACAGTCCCAAAAGCCTTAAAGCAAACTAAAATAATCTCCTTTTGAAAAAACTGGCAGTGGCCCTGCATAATCTTGTTGGCTATTATAGTACCACCAGCTCACTGATATGAAACCTGATCATCAAAGGTGATATCATGGAACAGCTTCATTTCTTATTGTGGCTTACAACAATCATTCCAACCTTCACCTTATAAGAGCCTATAAATGCACCCGAAGTTCGCCAGGTTCTTCTACATTTGGATGAAGAATGATTTCAGCCTATATTGGTTGTAAGACGTTGGTCTTGCAAATAGTTCATGTAGAGATGCATTTTCCTTTCAGTTGGCAACTTACCTCTGTGCATGCCACACAACTGTAAAAACCCTTAGTACTTGGATTGATTGAGACATTTACATAAACAGAAAATCACTGCACTTGTTAAGACAACAAGGCCCATATTTATACTTTTCGACGCTAAACTGCGCTAACGCAGTTTAGCGTCAAAAAGTTTTGCGCCGTCTAACGCCATTCTGAAGCGCCAAGCGGGCGCCGTATTTATGGAATGGCGTTAGACGGCGCAATCAGACCGGCGCTGCCTGGTTTGCGTGGGAAAAAACCACGTAGACCAGACAGCGCCGGCGTAGGGGGAAAATGGCGCATGGGCGTCTTAAAATGGGGCAAGTCAGGTTACGTCGAAAAAATCGTCTTAACCCGACTTGCGCCATTTTTTAACGACGCCCATCCCCCATCAACATGACTCCTATCATTGTAAAGATAGGAGTCATGCCCCCTTGCCCAATGGCCATGCCCAGGGGACTTCTGTCCCCTGGGCATGGTCATTGGGCATAGTGGCATGTAGGGGGGCACAAATAAGGCCCCCCTATGCCACCAAAAAAATATATAAAAAATAAAAAATTATACTTACCTGAACTTACCTGAATGTCCCTGGGGTGGGTCCCTCCATCCTTGGGGGTCCTCCTGGGGTGGGCAAGGGTGGCAGGGGGGGTCCCTGGGGGCATGGGAGGGCACCTGTGGGCTCATTTTGAGCCCACAGGCCCCTTAACGCCTGCCCTGAGCAGGCGTTAAAAAGTGGCGCAAATGCGCCGTTTTTAGCCACGCCAACTCCCGGGCGTCTCTTTTGCCCGGGAGTATAAATACCACGTAAAGTCCTGGGAGTCATTTTTTAGACGGGAACGCCTCCCTTGCATATCATTAACGCAAGGAAGGGGTTCACGCTAAAAAATGACGCACATTCCGGGAACTTTGGCGCTATTCGCCTCTAACGCCATAGTATAAATATGGCGTTAGTTGGCGTTAGTTTTGCGTCGAAATTGCGTCAAAAAAAACGACGCAATTTCGGCGCAAACGGAGTATAAATATGGCCCCAAGCCTTTAGGACTGGAGGCTCAGGAGGATCCTTTTTAGTGCAGATGCACTAAATACATCCCAAGGACATAGTGAAACTCCAAGAATCCAAAACCAGTTTCCTAGACTGTCAGGTCCTGAATAAAGCCGATCACATCACTTTGAGCCTTAAGAATGCTGCAGGTTCCAAAACGGACAATTCATAGTACTAAGTAAAGTGTACAGATCTTTTGAGAGCAAGGTTTCAACACAACTGCAGAAAATGGCATCAAACTACACTCTCTATTACAATTTGGAATGCAAATGTACAAGGCTTATCAAACTGATCAAACACAAGAATTGTGGAGGTAAAACTGTCTGTTTTGAAATGCCTTGGACCCTGATTTAATGGTCGGCCACCAGTCCACTTACCTGGGAACTTTATAAAACTATACTGTTCAATTAGGCCTTTGCTCAGGCCAAATTGGAACCACTCTTCAGGCAACTCCCAAATCCCCACCACCACTTCCAGTCCCATTACTTCTGATGGCCAAGATTTCTGTGAAACAGTAGGCCTCTCTATATGGCCTAAGATTGCAGCCTGGAGTATTCACCTTGAAACCTAATGCAGGTGTTTGCATATAATATAAGTGCAATGAGTTAGTACTACAAAGTGATCTTTGGCAGCCTGTCAGTGCATCATAAGCTAAATAGGATTATTAGGGTCAGTCTACAGCTAGCTGAAAAGAGTGCTTTGCCTTGGAGAGATGTGGATGAGGCTTTGCACTTCTGCTGGAAACTCCACCAGAGGTTTGTGTAGAGAAGGGGAAGGCTACGAAGGGCAATATGAGGTAGCTGATGCTCTATGTTGGGAACTGGATTCTTTAAGAATTCAGGAACGAACATATTAGTGTGAAGGACAGACTTTGTGGTGTGATAGCACTTGATCACATCTGTGTATGCAAAGGTGCAAGAATGGTGTAAGAATGGGTTTGTAGGTTTACAACAGGAGTAAATAGAGCCAAGACAAATCTGAATATATTACTGGAGAAGACGCTGATGCCGTACCACTTTCCCCCTCTGGCTAACGCGATCAGGTTTGTGCAAGCAGCCACGGGGCAGATGTCAAGTAAGGAAGGCCTTCTGGAAGCTACAAGAACATTCCACCACTATTGAAGGGCCATTGGACACCGCTGCCCTTGCTTCTGTTGTTGGTGATGTTATGCAGGACAATACTCATTATGTCGGTTGCGAGTTGAATGCCAATAAGTGCTTTTTTGAACAGGACTATAACAATACTAGCGGCCCTGCAAAGGAAGCATTTTGATAGGCTGTTCTGCTCAAGGTTTCACTCCAAGGAGTTCATTCTTCAGTCAGTTGGAGAGTTTGAAGATGACTTGCAAGGGGGATATGTCACAATAAAACATCTTAAATATTCCCCGTGGCTGTCTTTTCAACTCTGTAGGGTCTTTGTGCTGATACGCTGACCAGAATCAACACAAAATCAGTCCCGTACTTTTTAGGTTGATGAGTGGATCTTGTGAAACATCCCATACATTTTTGTGACTGCCATGGCTTCTAGGCATGTCAGTGAGATTCCAGCTTTTCCTCCACCTGATCTGTTGACCAAGTTCTACAGTAATGTGATGGTTGTTGGAAGATACCCCACGCCATACCTGAAGTGCTTTTTAGAATATTAATCCTATTGGAGCTGCTGTCCTGCAAAACCCCACTACACCTGCAGACCAAGTTTTTCTTGAACTGTAGGCGGAGTGTTTAGGTGTTACATTGGTAAGACAAGAGATTTCAGAAGCTGTAACCCATTGTTTGTTACCTTTGGGTCTAGTGCTGAAGACTAACCACACATAAGGCCTGATGACTGAAAGATGGATACTCCTTCACACATTAAATTAGATTATTTAAAGGGGAATTGCTTACTTCCTGTAAGGGTAACAACCCATTCGACAAGAGGCAAATCTGCCACAGCTTCACTGCATTTGAATACAAAACAATCGGTCTGCAAAGCAGCTATTTGTACAACTTGCCCATGCCTCTAGCCTCACAAATGTGGACATCGGAGATGATGTGGAGTAATTTGTGTATTGAGCGAAGTCAAACATATGACAGTGTTTCTTACCCCATTCAAAACATACTCATCCACGTAAGGTCTAATGTAGAGAACAAAATGTTACTTGCCAGAAAATATCATTCTCTAAGATTGGCATATTTTATGGATTCACGTGCAATGTTTCCATCGCCACATCTCCTTCTTAAGATTCTTCCCTGTGAAGATGTTTTTTGTGGATGTAGACTTGAAGATAGTTTCTGAGGACGGGCTCAAGACCTATTCACAGATTCGCTGTGCCTCATGTAGCAAAGGACTTTCATGTTCGTGTTGACTTGCCAATGTATTGAAATGTATCAGTGATTCCAAGAACGATGATAAATATCTAACCAAGTGATACAAGTATTTCTTGAATTAATCTCCGCCAGGGGCGATCACTCAGGCCGTATTCCAGTTCATTGTCTTTTGTCATTTGCGCCACACTAGACAAAGACCAGCCAAATGCAAATTAGTACTGGTCCTGTTCTAACAGGAGCAGTCCCGCCAGAACTGCTGGATGAGGTTCCTTCCACATGGCAACACAAGCAAATTTAAACCGGTTTTGACCTTGTCAGTGAGTTATTACAGGAGTTCTGGGCACTACTACCACAAATGGGGTGGTACTTAGGCCTCACTGATGCAACTTAAGTAGAGCAAAACCTGTTCAAGGATGCTTGTGTTCCTTTCTGCAGAGAACCTGGCCTTGCAGTTCAGGCTCAACTGATCCAATTGGAGCAGGAACATGGCTAAGTTTCAAAAGGCTGGTCTAGAATGGCACAGTGAGTAGAAAACGAAGACAAGCAGCCTGGAGTGATCACCAGTGGTTAAGATTAATGTAGGCATTCCTTTAATCTGTATGGTGTTTGTTACAATGAAATATTCCTAGCATGTAATAGCATAAAGATAGCAATTGAGGGGCGTGTCCCAGATGGTGGCCGAGTAGGAGCTCCACTGCTCTGCTCAGTAGCCCGGGATTGTCAGCCATCCATTCCCTAAAACACTGTAAACTGGCTGGGAATAACCCCCCTTAAATAGAAAAGTGTGCATTGAACCGGGGCTGGCTGCCAAATGGTGCATCTCCTGGGGTTGTCAAAGGATATCTCTGCTATCACAAAAGTGATGGCCGCCGAGTAGAGCATGGGAGACCCCCTCCACCCCGGTTGCAGTGGCACGGTGGAGTGGAGAGCGTTGGAGGGCACCTCTGCTTCTGACACCTGGAGGCAGATATTGCTTTCCGAAGGAGCATCAGCATGCCTCCAATCACACAGCGGAGCTACGCCTCCAGCCTGGCGAAAAAGCCATGCTCAGCTGGTGCTACACATCGAACATCCCCACACAAGTGGATGTGGGAGCTGGCTGGGGAGGCCTAGTTTGCTGGCCCTCTGAGAGGCACCAAGGGGACTTCTCCCAGAAAGGGGAGCTGATGACATGCCTGAGCAGGGGGAGTGTCAAGAGCCACTCTTCTACACCTAAAGGAAGAAGAGGACAGTGGGGCTCACCCCCCAGCACAACCCAGAACTCAAGTCCTACAACAAAGTGCCAGCATACCAGCCACAAATCACGGGGGCACAAAGCAAACCACTGAACTGCACTTAGGGACCCGCTGGACTAAGTCCAAGGTCAATCTTGAAGCACACCTTCCAGAATGCCGCGGGCCCTCTGGGACTGATGGTGGAACATAGGGGGAAAAAAAATAACTCCACATTGAAAGACATGCTACCCATGGCATCAGCCAAAAAAATTGACCTCTAGTGACACTCCAGTGGGATATGCTTGCCACGAGAGACCGCAACACAAAGCACAGATCCAGAGTTTCCCAAAACCCAGTTAAATGCTCCTTTATGGAGGGCCTGTTTAACAAACTGTGAGAAGACTTCGCCACCCTGAGAGAAGAGGTGACAGAAGAAGTTAATGACGTCAAACATGTGATTACAGATTTCATCCAATGAGTGGCAGCATTGAAAGACAGTAGTGATGCTAAGGAAGAGGAACTGGACAATCACAGATGTACTCTCCCGGGCCTACAGGAGCAAAATCTCGACCTTCTCACACACAGTTGGAGGCTCTAGAGAACAGGAATAACTCCTCTAGCGTTAGAATTAAAGGGGTTTGCCTTAATGTTGAGGATGGGGGACCTGAAAGGACATGTCACCCACCTTTTCAAGCAGATCCTTCCTAACCTGGTTGACACAGGCACTGTACTAGAATGCAAACATACATCTGGCTGCCTGGACGGCTCACCTGGCATGCCTCAAGACATATTGATTGGTCTTCAGTTTAGTATGACACACGCAGCTCAACAGGTCCTCCCAAAGAATAGGGCAAACAGGGACATTCTCGACCAAGGGAACTGAATGGCTGCGAGACACGGGCCTCACCAACATATGGTGCTCTCACCATCCCACAACTAAAACATATACTTTCTTCTCCACACTCTACACATTTTTTTTGCATCCCCATACATAATGGTGTCCTGTTTGACCACACTGGACTCCAGTCGTTCACACAAATGCAAGCAAGCCGGACGGAGAAAACTGAGACATTCAACCATTGTGCACTGGACCACCGACCCACACAACCGCCCCATGCCAGTAGGCATTTGATACCCTTTGAGAAATGGTTAATTAGACGCTCAAAGGATAAGCAGCTCTTGTCCAATATCCATGGTTTCCTGAATATAGCCCCTCTCCGACCAGATCATGGGCACAAAGGGGATGGGAATCTGAAATGTGCTGCCTCTTCACATACAAAGAATAGTTGGATATTCTCAACAGATCCAGCACCTCTGCCCACAGAGCATCTGGCAAAGTGATCCTCTTCAAGGTCACTGACTACTGGTACTACACCCCGCCAGGGTAGAGCTGGGGAAAGCTGGAACTTCAGGCAAATGCCGGCGTAACTGTGGCAAGCCTGCAGCCCTTACCCACATAATTTGGTGCTGCCCCAAACAAACTGTACTGGGAGGAGGTCTTGAGAGACTTGGATGAAATAGTGGACACTGACCTCCCACGCTTCCCCAGTTCCATCCTGCTAGGGCTGACCAAAGCTCTGACATACCCTCTATGCTTCCACACAGGAAAGGCCATAACACTAGCTCTACGTGCATCAGGTTCTCACTTCTAACTGGGGAACGGATAAAACACTACCCACTCGAACTGGCTTCGTAGACCGTGGGACCTAGTAGCGATGGAGAAACTAACAGCCTGTCTAGAAAATAGTATTCTGCAGTTCGACAAGTCATGGGCACCCTGCATACAATTTCAGGTGGGCGAATTTGGAGAACTCCCATGTATCAACAACTGTCCTGGCTCACAGCATTTAAAAAAGCAACAGACATGCACGGACTCTGACATGCTCCAGACAGCGCTCCCAGTACATTAACACAGTAACATATCTCAACTGTTCCTACAATGCGATGCTTGTAAAGAGGTCCCAACTCCCTTTTCCCTTGTCCAGGTTATCCCCCTTCCCTTCACACACCCATCCACACCTCCTCCCCCCACATTTACTCCCCTCCTCAAAAACCTCCTAGAAGTTGGTGAGCGAAATTGTTAAACATTAAAACCTAATAAACAGATTTGAACCATAAAAGATAGCAGTGGTGGTGACCCCTAATTACAGTTAAGTAAAAAAAATTCTATCATAAACCAGAGCATGAAAATTAAAAAAATAAAGCAAATTTGTTGTGAGACTTTGTGCCCAACCTTACATTTTATCCTTTATAGGAAAACTATGGCTGTGACGATGCTGAGAAGATATCAAGAGTGAAGCAGTTATACGATGACCTGAATATGCGGACTGTGTACCTGGCGTATGAGGAGCAGAGTTACAGCAACCTTCAGCAGCTTATTGAGACCCACGCCAAGACCTTGTCCAAGAACATCTTCCGGAGCCTGGCTGCCTTGATCTACAAGCGTCAGAAATGAGACTGGTGGCTTTGGGACTCCCACATCATCTGACCTGATGCTGGTCCATTGCTGTGCTGGAAGAGCCCTACCTACTGCCCAAGCCGGAACTAGCTGGTGAAAGAGAAGGGGCGCAGCGTGGGTGTACGCTCTTATGATGGCATGGATGCACGAAGGCTGTTGTGCCCGTGGAAAACTTTAGCTGCATTTTAGCTAGAAGAGTGGCTTTATAAGTTGTTGAACGTGTTTTTATGGATCCTCTGAGACCTTCAAGCTGTAACCTAGGGCAGTGGATGTTCTGCCCTTGAAAACAATAACTAGTATTTTTCCAGTGCATCCTGCGTGATAAGAAGCTTCCACACGTACTGCTACTACCTGGGCACGGATGGTCTGTGCCAGCCTCTGTACCTATGGTTGCACTCTCTACCCATTTACACTCTGTTTTAGGTACATGCCACCTCTATTTCAATGGTGTCCGAGGATCGACTATTATTTTAAGGTGAAACTTCATAGAATCCATAATATTAAAGAAAAATAAATGGTATGAATTTTTTATTGTGTTTAGCAACTAGTTCTGTTTTCTTTAGTGGGAGCTCGATTCGTGCAAGATAGTCGGTCTCCTGTCAAAACGTGTCTGAACTTCAAGAGTGAGGACCCTACACCTGTTCCTCTCGAAATAAAATTGTGCAGGGGTTTGTCTGTTGCTGCTTTAAAAACTAGGATAACTATGTTGAGGAATCACTAAGTTTTGCCTATTGCAATTTACATCTAAAGGAAAAAGTCCTTCAAATGTCGAATGGAGTGTGCAAGGAATAGCGGTGCTTAAATACTCAGCACCTTGCGCAAACGGTGCATGCAGGTCTTAACATTTTTTTTTTCTTAAGAATTTGAAAATGTCTACATTTTCAAAGGGAGCTGTCAAACATTTTCCTATTTCCTTCCAAAGTGGGGTCGATATTTTCCATGGGAGCCTGATTGAGTGGCCTGGGTCAAAAATGTTATGTCTTACCCTCATAAAGGATAAATCAATTGTTAACCACTTTTAATGATGGTTCCATGTCCACCAGTGCATAAAGAACCTGCCACAATTTTGTGGTCTCCATGAAGCATGTCCTTTAATCAGTGTAGGGATGTTCTACTATCGAGGCTCTTCAAGCATGGACTCTGCAGCGTTCACTTAATTGGTCCTCTGTGCTTGTATGAGCTGGGACAGATACCGCAAAGGTTCTGCGTGTTTGTCAAATTCTAATTTTACGTTAATGTCTTGCACCAATGCTGAACGGTGTTTGAAGAGTGAAGTTGCAAAAGGACCAGTCAGATCAGTGCAATGAGGCAAAATCTCAATGCACAAACATGCCCTCCGGCCTTTTGAAATCTTCCTTGGTCTTCGATGCCTTGTACATGTTGTCCTCTGGCTGACACTAAATGGAGTCAGTTTTACTCTCAGTTGGTAAGATAGCTTTGTGGCTTTAAGTCAAAAGTAAGGTGGATCCCTTTACTGTACTTCAAAAAGCATAATTGGGCTATACAGAAAACAAAATGTGCAAATAAAAAAATAGTGAAACATCGTTCTAAAAGTTTTTTTTTTAATGCAAATAAAGGCTTAAAGTGAAAGTAACTGGATGGAATGGGATCAGTATAGTAGCCAAGTGGACAACCCTATAGGTTTTGAGATAAATGATAGGCTTAGCTGTTGGCTAGACTGTCTTTGTAAGACCATTACACTGTTTTGTTTTTTCCTACAGTCTACATGAATAATGCCGTTAGTTACTGGCATAAGGAGGTACACATAACAATATGCTGGCATTGTCATGAATGTAATTGGACTGACTATCCACTGAACGGAGAAAGCCAACACTTCGCTTATTGTCCAGTCCAATAACAGAGATGCTGACTGTGCACAGCCAGTGAGAGCAGACCCAGGGCATTCGCATCCCATGGAGGTGTGCACACAGATACCTGCTCTGCTTAGCACTGACGCAGACGGCTCTTGGCTGCCTGGACTGTGAAATCGCCAGGAATCCTAATGTATCTCACCTCCAGGTATGTTGTGCTCCCTCCCTAAAGCAGGTGCACACAGAAGTGATAGATGAGTTGCTTGAAGTCATCTCAGCCGCTGTTAGTTACTCTGAGCTGCATTCCATTCCAGCGTTCTTTTGCCCACCATACTACCCGAGGCAGGAACCAGTCCAATGTAATTCAGTCTGGATCTTGCTCCAGAAGGAACTACTGGCTGCTCCTATCAGTGGCTTCAGGGCACCGCGTAGCCTCCTGTCAGGCGGCACTTTCTGCCCCTTGCCACAACTGCTAATTATTTAACTGAACAGGGTTCACAACTTTTGTGCCAGTCAGCACCCTTGGCCTTCCTGAAAGCAAGAAGAGAAGGGTGGTCGTAGGGTTTACGTAGGACCCAGCTAGAGTGCTGTTTAAACACAGCACTCTGTAAGTGGATGTCTGCATTGACTATGTTGAGGGGCGCAGTTCAACTACAATCAAACACATGCACAATCCATTTTTTCTAGCAGACTGCACGCCTCAGGCAGGACTGTATATCTGCTAAAAGTGCCTCCATGTTGGGAATCATGGCGTGCTGGTTCCAGTGCTAGCGCCCTGCTCTGCTGCTGCGATGAATCCTCCGAGTTGCGAGCAAAGGAAGTAAGGTAAGTAAAACAAACGTTGTTTCCCCTAGCATGTGTACAAATGCCTAAGTGTTTGTGAGTGAATGAGATTGCATGCGTTTCAGAGAGTGTATAACTATGTGAAACAGTGAGTGAGTGAGTGACTGGAGACTGTGAGAGAGGAGTGGAGTGGTAGTGAGCAGATGCAGAAGCATCACGGCCCAGAGTCTATAAGATACAACCAGTGAGTAGGTTTATGTTTAAGTGAGTATGAGTGAGTGTGTTTGCGTGTTTTATGATCGAGTCTTCCGCTGCAGACTCAATATAATTCTGGGTTTATGGACGCACCCAAAGTAACATGCTGCAGCTGGCATGTTGGAGATAGTTCTTGGCGTAAGGAATGGCACCCATGGCAAAATGCAGGCCCCTAACACACTTGAGGTAATTCTTGGCATAGGGCCAACTGTGGGAAAATGCTAGCTCTTACATACTGGAGGGTATTTTTGTTATGGGGTACCCTCGGTAAAATGCTGGCACTGGGATGTTGGTGGTAATTCTTGGCATAAAAAGGGCACCCAAGGCAAAATGCAGCATGTGAAATACTGGAAGTAATACTTGACATAAGGGGACACCTATAGCAAAATGTTGGTGCTGGCATACTGGGGGTTATTCTTTGCCTCAGAGAGGGCAGCCATGGCATACTGGGATGGAGGGGAAGCAAATAATGATGAAATGCTGGCTCTGAAATACTGGAGGTAAATTTTGACATATGGGCCACAAATGGTGTCTGGGCAGTATCAATGGCACAATTGTGTGACTGGAGTATTTTATGTCATTCTTGGCATAAAAAGATACAGATAACAAAATGCTGGCATTGTCACAATTACTGTAATTCTTAACATATGGGGAACCCTCATGGCAATATCTGAAAACAAAATGGGGTGAACTGCTGGCAATTATTACACCCCACTACTTTCAAAGATACCCAGCCACCACTAATAGTAACCATCCACTTCGAGCTGCTGTGCCAGGCTCCCTCTAAACATGAACACAACAACCGAAGACCACCTTTGGCCTGTCTGGGCCTCTTCAGTCGGTTGTAGCTTCAGGCCTATGGCATGGTAAGCACGTGACCCAAGTCTGATCATACCCATCGCCTGAGGTAGTTACCATCCGTTTCCTGTCTGAGATGGCATGGTGAGTAAAAACAGTGGGAATTTAATGCAGCTCAAAGTAACTAACAGTGGCTGAGATGGATCGAAGCATTCCATTGATCACTTTCTTGTCTACTTCAGTGCAACAGTATGCCCAGATGTGGGTCCCTTGGTCACTGTTCCTTGGAACTTAGGAGACACCCGACTGAGGAGGCCCAAACAGGCCGAAAAAGATTTTGGGTTCCCGTTAGGAGCGAGCCTGGGCAGACAGTTCAGACTGGACTGTTCCCATTGGAGCAGAATAAAGAATGTGCATTTGGCTGGCCGCTGTCGACCTGGTAGACGAAAGAATGATATACTGGAATGCAGCCTGAGTAAATATCCATAGTTGAGAATAATTGAAACATTCCTTCCATCACTTTTTTGTATAATTGTGATTCCCTAAAGTGCGACCGGTGTGCCCAAATGTGGGTTAAGTACTCTCTGTGCCACTGGGAAGAAGCTGAAGCCGCAGAAACAGGTCTGCTTGTGTCGTGGTTCAGAGAGGACCTGAATTGGCATTTCAGGCTGGACTGTTCTTACTGGAGTAGGATCAAGGTTGCACAGGTCTATTCTGGGGTTATATGGTGGGCAAAAAGAATGACAGACTAGAATGCGGCCCAAGGAATTACTAGTGTCTCTTAATAATTCAACCATTCTTTCCATCACATTTTTATATTCTTTATTGCAATTTCCTAAGTGTAATGGGTATGCCTAGCTGTGTGCCAGAGCTCACTATAACCAAGCTGCACCCACATGAATATACCCAAATATGCTAAATCCGGTCTGTGGTCGCTTGTGTTCCGATTCAGAGAGGACTTGGCTTGGCAGTTCGGGATCAACTGTTCCTACTGGAAAAGGACCAAGGCTGATTTGCATATGGCTGGGTTTGTTCTGAGGTGGCAAGGGAGCAAAAAAATATTAAAAAATGGACTGAAAATAAATCAAGCATTCCTTCCATCATAAAATAAACACTGGGGGCCCAAAACACAACAAGTGTTTGCACACCTAAAGGACACTTCGGTAGGCACAAAAACTATTCCTGGTGAAATGAAAACACAAAGTCTCCAAACAAGTGCAGATATTATTCTATTATGGTAGGAATACTTCATTCAAAGGTTGAGAGTTAGATTACTGGGCCTCAGACCAACTGCGCTATGCGGAAAGGTGAGGGGACGCTTCCTGGACCTATCCCTGGCCCTTTACAAAAGACTAATCTCGAAGGGCTGGAAGGCTTCAGGCCACCCTATGCTAACTGACTGGAAAAGGGATATTTCAGCATGGTCCAGAGCTGAACTACAGGTCCTAAAAGCAGAAGAAGCCAGGGACATCCGCCGGGTTCCCATTGCCCCGCGATGAGAAGACTTAGTGACGAGTTGGGAGGGAATAATCAAGAGACTAACAAACCCAGTAGGAACAACAGGCGAAATCTAACTCACACTGGGAAATGAACCGAGTGGGGAAAATTCATAAACAGACGCCCAGAACTGGTCCAAACCACAAATAGATCACACCGGGAGTAGGGATACGAAGACAATTGACCCGCTGGCTCCCAATCCACCATTAGAATCAGCGAAAGGCGTGAGTGACCTACCGTCCCCTCTGTGCGCTGGTGCGCCCCGGGCTGGCCCCCCTCTTCCAAAAGTTGATATGCTATTGTACCTTAAATACTAACAACTATAAACTCCACCCACACA
Organism: Pleurodeles waltl; assembly: GCF_031143425.1. Lineage (NCBI taxonomy): Eukaryota > Metazoa > Chordata > Amphibia > Caudata > Salamandridae > Pleurodeles > Pleurodeles waltl. The sequence goes on from NC_090451.1 coordinate 663,736,686, forward strand.
AAGCCGTAAAGTTGACCTCTTGTGGTCTTTATCTCACTTCCTCTTTTCACTCCTCCCAATATCAACGTCCATTTTATTTTTACGCCCCACCTTTTTCTTTTTTTTTTTCTTTTTTTTTCCTCCTCTTTCCTCTCTCCCTTTGTCTTTTCCCTTTCCATTCCTCTTCCTCCCTCCCAAGTTATAGTTGAGAAGGGACTTAAGTTTAATGTTCGGTTATTAGTTCTACAACAATAGTGAAATGAAACAAGGGACGCACTATAACATGTAAAAGAGCACAATTTATTAAAACAAGAAGCAAAAATGTCAGCAACATTAAAGCAACAAACAATGAACCAAAAGTAATGTATGTCATAAAAGTGAATTGTTAAAAAGACATGTGTAACAAATGCAAGATTGTATCGTGAACAAGCACATAAATGTAAAACAACAAAAGGCTAATAAAATATATTTAAAAAAAAAAAGGTTGAGAGTTAGATAGTGGGCATTGTTATAGTGTTAGCACAAATTTCCTCACGTCATCCACAGGATTGGGAAGTTCATTAGAGTGGAAAAGCATGTTTCATGATCGGGCGGGCAATTTGAAAGAAGGAAAAGATTTTCCATGTGGAACATAATCTTCCTAATGCTTTATTTTGCATTATTTACTTGTAAAGTGTTCTTTGCACAGAAATTTTGATTACTCATGGGAATCTAAAAATGTGTACTGAGATTCTTCTTGAAGTACCAAATCAAAATCAGTTTCCTTTGCACATTGGGCCCAAATGGTATTTTTCTAACCTATACGTAAATTATATCAGGCTCATAACGACTTAAAACACATACGTGCATGCAACATACATGACAACATTTCAGATCAGGGAAGTGGGAGATTTAAAAAAAAAAAAATAATAAATAAAAGGAAAAACATTTGAGAATGGAATTCCCCTATTGACGTCCATGGCTGCAGGGGCAATTTCAGGCCGGAGATGTAAATCCATTTTTGCCTTCAAAATCTGGAGTCTCCTGCCTGAATCGGGTCTATTGGCATGTATGATGCAAATGTTACATGTTCACACATATACACACTGGTAGTGTACAGAGAAAGGTTCACTTTTAGAGACTGCAAATTCGTCTTCCACAAATGCTCTCATCCAGTTTGTGCAGTTGCTCCCGTGTGGTCCTGGCACATGGCTGCTTGAAACCTCGAGTTTACTTCAATAATTAATTGTTTGGGATGTGTGGCTGTAGATACACATGCTCTGCATACTACTGCCATCTAGTGTTTGGTCCGGATGTGTGCAAGTTGTTTTTCTTGTGACTCCTCCTCTCGGTGATAATCCGCATGGACATCGACTCCCTTGTCAGATTGTTTTCTTTCCGCCATCGGTTCTGGATGTGTTCCTCAGCTCTCCGGTTTGAGACCATTTTCGGGCTCCTTTTGGTCTGTTGTTCATCTCCATATCCATCCGTATTGCTTTTGTTAGTGTTTCACTCTCACTCTTCGGAAATAGAAGAAAACCATCACCCAGTGATTCAACGTTTTCCACTCGCGGCCTTTGGGCCTAACACGTTTGGGCCTTTTCTCAGCTAATTGGATTCGACCAACCCTGCGCTGCTAATGGAACGGACTCCATTTGGGTTCTGTCCCAACTGTCATGTCAAATACCCGCACAGCGACCTCCATCAGGTTTGCAACCAGTGTCCATTCAACCACAACGAGGAAAACTGCGAGGCCGGTCAATCTTTTTGGTACAAGAAAACCTTGCCGGATCGTCAAGCTCGTCAAAGAATTGCAGCGCAAAGACCTGGAAGAAACATCTGACATCTTTGGTCAGCACGATGTCGAACAAGAGGAAGAACTGCATGAGACCTCTGCAGTAGAAGATGAGGCCTTTTCAATTCTGGGCTCTGAATCCAATTCGAAGTAGAGTTTGGTGTGCAGATGCAAGACCTTCCTTCAGGAAAACACGCAGTCAGTACCCATGCCCCAGCCCAGCCCACCTAGACACATTTGGTTTTGACAGAAACTACAGCATCTGGACCACCACCGCCGACAGGCCATGGTAGGCACAGAACACTTCCTAAGGATACCCCGCCCTCGGGCTGGGCACTGAAAACCAAGCAGAAACCTCTTGCATCAAGACGACCAATCTCTGTGTCAAGCCAACCAGCTGTCTCATCGGCACCGAACACCCTGGCTTCTGCCGCTTCTGTACCAAAACCTTCCATTTCGGTACCGGAACCGATCCTAGAGACAATGACCGAAAGGCTCAATCTGAAACAGAAGATGATCTGCATTCAACCTTCTACTGGTAACATTTTTACAAAGGCAATGCAGCCAGTGACTACTCCATCCAAGCGCCAGGTTTCTTTTGGGGAGGCCATTGATCTTTCTGCACCTTCAAAAAAAGAAGGTCATTGCCACCAGTGCTATACAACCCCCTTTGCCTGTTTCCCCTCCACCACATCACTCAGTGAATGTGACGTTACTCCACAGGGCTCCCCGCAATCTTACATTGGGGATGAGGGAGGGGGAGATTACGCAGATCAGCCCACAGATCCACGGGACACTCATGACATTGACCCTCCTGGGGAATCTGACCCAGATCTCTTCCCAGCTAAGCTTTCACCCCAGATGATGCAACATCCTTCCAATAACTCATTGAAAGGACAGCTGCATATTACCAGGTCCTTTTGTACAAAGACCCAATTGAGAATGACTTTCTTTTTGAGACACTCTCAAATACCACTAGGGCATGCCAATATCTGCCCATTTTGAAGGGAATGCTCCAACACTCGGATGAGATTTTAAAAGATCCAGTGCATGCATGAGTTATTACACCGAGGGTAGATGAAAAGCACAAAGCTGTACCCTCAGACCCCCCACCTTATATCAAGGGTCAACTACCCCCTGACTCACTGGTAGTATCTAATGTCTGCAAGAGAGCCGATTTGCAGACAACTTGAGATGCCCTGCCACCAGATAGAGTCGAAGCTTATTGATGCGTTGGGGAAAGGAGTTGAAGGACAAGCAGCCAACAACTGGCAAATTGCTAACAACCGAGGATTGCTGGCGATGTACGACAGGGCCCTTTGGGATTAAATGGAGGAACTCCTCCATCATCTCCCTGAGGAGTGCAAGAAAATAGGTCATCAAATTGTTCAGGAGGGAAAACATTTCAAATAATTCAATCAGGTGTGCCATTGACTCAGCAGATGTAGCTGTCAGGGTTATCAATACCAGCATACTGCAGCAAAGCCACACTTGGCTTCTCATTACTCTTTAAGCCAGAGGTACAGCAGACACTCCTGAGCACCCTTTTGGAGCAGCAACATCTGGTTGGTCCCCAGGTTGAGCAAACATTGGAAACAATGAAAAAGGACAAAGAGGTTGTGAAAACCATGGAAGCATTACAAACCCCCACTCCTAGTGGTTCCTTTCGGAGTCCCATATATAAGCATGCCAGCAAGACAACACCCTCAGATGCCTTTAACTCTTCCTACAGGCAACAGCATCAGTTCTGCCCTTCACGGGGACATTACAGAGGCACATATGAAGGAAACAATTCCAAGGGTCATGGGAAGGGTGTTTCCCCTCGCACCGCACCCTCCACCTCAAAACAGTGGCTCTCCTCCTCCTCCCCATATCATTTAACAATGTGGGGGGAAGACTACAACATTTCGTTCACACCTGAGAAACCATTACAACAGATCAGTGGGTGTTGGATATTATCTAACATGATTATTGTCTGGAGTTCATCAAAACACATCCAAACATCCCACCTCGCAAACACAAACTCTCCATAGAGCATATAACCTTGCTCAAACAGGAAGTACAGTCTCTTTTGCTCAAAGGAGCTATAGAGCCTGTCCTTTTTCAACAGTGAGGCACAGGAGTACACTCCCTATACTTTCTGATTCCCAAAAGAGACTTTTCAATCGCTAAATCCTCTCAGAGCACTTCCACGTTGTAACTCTACAGTATATGATTCCCCTAATACAACAGGGTGACTTTAGGTCTGCACTAGACCTAAGGGGTCATTACTTTTATGTACCAATACATCCAGCTTACCGCAAATACCTCAGGTTTGTGATAGCGGGAACACATTACCAGTTCAAAGTGCTCCCATTTGGAGTCACTACAGCACCACCTGTATTCAAAGAATACCTAGCAGTAGTCACAGCACATCTACACGGACAGTATTCATGTCTTCCCTTATCTAGACGACTGGCTCATCAAACCCAGTACACTTCAGTTGTATCTGCACCATAGTCAGTCAGTCATAAATACTTTATTCGGTAACCCAATACCATAAAAAGACTATAAACACATACTCCGACAACTCTACAACTTCTTTATCAATTGGGATTTACAATCAAAATGCAAAAGTCACACCTTCAGTCTGCAAAGATTTAGCCTTATCTAGGAGCTATTCTCAACTCACAGCTACCCCAATGCAGCCAGGATTCAGACCATCACAGCACTGATTTGGCAATTTCATCCCAATCAACCCATAACAGTCAGAATAGTCCAGTGACTCTTAGGCATGATGCCGTCCTGCATTGCAATAGTACCACGTGCGAGGCTACATATGCAACCACTGTTGTTTCGTAAAACCAAGCAACTCTTTGTTGCTTTTTCACCCCCTCACAAGGGGAAGCCCAGACCTAAATCAAGCATTTCAAGATGGATTATTAAATGTATTCAGACATGTTATGACAAAGCTATAACCTTTGCCCACACCTCCTTCAGCACACTCTACATGTAAGATAGGAGCACCTATGGCTTTCCTGGGCAATATACCAATAGCTGAAACTTGTAAAGCAGCAACATGGTCAACTTCACACACTTTCACTAAACACTACTGTGTGGATGTATTAGCATACCAACAGGCAAATATAGGACAGTCAGTGCTACCTACCCTTTTTCAAACAACTACAACTCCCACAGGTTAGCCACCGCTTTCTGGAGGGCACAGTTTTTCAGTCAATGCAGAGCATGTGTATCTAAAGCCACACATGCCATCGAACGGATTATGTTACTTACCCTGTAAGCATCTGTTCGTGGCATGTAGTGCTGTAGTTTCACATGCGCTCGCCCTCCTCCCCGGACACCTGTGGCCATTGCATTATCTTCTTATACTTTTATATGCAAGGGCATCTCTTCTCTAACACTCACTCATACTCCATTCTCATCCAACTGCAAGAAAGCAATTTAACAATGGAGTTGACGCCATTGCGCATTATCACCAAGAGGAAGACTCGCATTGCCTTGTGACTCGGAACTTCTTCAAAGAAAAACAACTTGGACACATCCAGACCCAACAATAGATGGCAGGAGTATGCAGAGCATGTGGATCATCTACAGCACTACATGCCACGAACAGATGCTTACAGGTTCAGTAACAGAATCCTTCCTGAGGTTTTGAATGCAGCAGTTTACCCAACTATTGTAGTGGCTCTTATCAAAGCTGAGGCATACGGTCAGAGACCCCACTACTGCTTAGCAGCAGAAGGGGTCGTATTGGGGGACTTCTGGTAATAGAGCCCTAGACAGTGAGGTGCTTCCTCTGTGAATGGGACTTACTCCTGCTAGAGACTCTAGACCCCATCTTTGTACCCCTTTCCATTTACTACAGAATACAAAGGATTCTCCAGATCCTATGGTAGCCCGCTCACCTGATGCAGAGAAAGCCTTTGATCAAGTTAAGTCTATCTTTTTAGATGTTTTGAAGTTGTCACCTAAGTTAAACCTTTCATCTCCAAGGCTCGCTGGAATCATAAAAACCTTTCAGCACAAGTGACCTATGGCAGGTTTATGTTAGAAAATATCCAACTTTTGAGGAGTTCTATAGATGGTTGCCCGTGTCGACCATTTTTTTTCTTTTTCTGTTAGTCGTCAATCTGCTGGAGATAGTCATAAGACAAGCTCAGTTTAGGAAAAGGGATTTAGACATCTGCAGAAGTGAAGGTGCATTCTAATGCGAATAACATAATACTCACACCGACCGAACCTGAAACCTTATTACCATCTTTATTGTGCCTTGTAGAGTTGTTCTATGTCTTTTCAGGTACAAACAGGCTGACAAAATTTAAGGTTCTCAATATGTCTCGATGAACACTAGAGCAATGAGAGGACGATGTAACTTTAGATGGGTTACACACAACCTAAAATACTTGGTATTCTGCTGAATACTGGACTCACTGACATAATCTGCAACAATATATGATGATTGCCCAGACTACAATTATATTCTAAGTTTGTGACCCTTGGCCATCGCACCATGCACAGTACATCAAATAAAAAAATCAAGCTCCTTTTGTAGAACGAAAGTAGCTCTCTTGGTAAATTATCAAGGCTGTAGTACAGGTGTCAAGGCTCTGAGCCTTCCGCAAATTGCCACACAGCATACTATCCAGCACTTATCTTCACGCATTGTAGTATTGAAACACTTTCATGTTGCAGGTATTCAGGAATCTGAGACATCCCTTCTGAAAGGACTGGATCCAATGATGAGATCCCCATTTGACTACATGATTGTAGATTTGTGAGCAGTCGAAGTCAGTTCCATACCTCCTCTTGAATGCTTCAATTTGGGACCTTTACACAAACTACATCACATATATTGAGAGATCAAAATTGTTTAATGAAATGGATCTTGGTTTAAATTAGCAAAGCTATATGCACACGTCTGCGGAGATCCTCAGGCTTCCACATACTATGCAGCACATATCTCAAACTGCCCACATTATACACAACTCGCAGCAGTCACCAATCTGGCCACACCTGGAGCTTAATGCAGTATTATTTGGGTACAAATCCAAACTACTGGTGCTAGTGGTGTGACAAGACCAGGGGGATGCTATACCATAACCTATGGGTATGCCCTTTGAGTTATGTCCTCTGGACAGAAGCATGGAATAATGTGACTACACATAGCATAATGCCTCTAGCTGATGTACCCAACAATCTGTCCTCATGGAGGAGAGGCATACTTACCACATGCAAATTGCAAAAATTTGCAGACTACGTTACAGGAAACTACAACTGTCCATACACATGTGGAATGGTTGGCTGTACTTTGACAAGTAGCCTTATATGATACATATACCTAATGCATAAGGTACAAAATTCCATTTACCTTTTAATAAGAATTAGGCTCTCTTGCTAGACAGATAGCAGATACGTTTGTGACATACTCTTGTTAATGAGGTTTTCTAGACCACTTAGACTAGTGAATGTGGCCACTACTGGCACAAATACTCATACTACGGGGTATTATTAGGATAACTCACTCACCCGAGGTTTTGAACAGTAGATTTTGTAATACTCAAATTTGTTTGCAACTGCTATTGTGGTATCTGAGTTGAGAGAAAAATGCAAAGGTGTAATAGTAGCTTCCATTTTATACCCTCTTTTGAATTTGTTTGCTATACTCTAACTAACATTGTTTCAAATGTAATGGGAAGGACTTTTCAATGTTAGCATCATATGCCAATTTTGTGGGATAGAATGTATTCTATTTTTGTTGACTTGTAACAGCTTTAAGTTAAACTAGAGGCGTCTCTATGCCCGGCAGCTCTGATAGTGCTACACTGTAACTGATTGATGAAATGCCTAGTAAAAAGTAATTTTGGTGAAAAAACAGCCCTAACTGATAGACTTCCATCCTTAGAGACCCTTTGTTGGTCTGATCTGAATTCAGAGTTGGATAGCTTTTTACAATCTGGTTTGACAGTGCGCTGTTGCCACACAATTAATTATGTAAGCTTCAGCAGGAAAGTGGCTCTGCCTACATGTTGGGAGCCAGGAATACATGTTTTGATTGGGCAGAAGTTGTGTGCTTCCACAAAAAGGTGCTTTCCCTCAATGGAGCTGTGATCATTTTGTTTATTTATCCAGCTACCTGTGTACGACACACATATGACATTGTAATGCTATTAATGTGTCTCAGATAACTAGATAATTTATGGTGCTTTCCTCTGGCAGCACCAAATATGGTAAGAGTACAATTGTTAACCTACATAGATTTTTAGGTCTGGCTCAACAGTGCAACTGTCACTTGACCTTTTATACTACACCAACATTATTCTACAGTTCTTTGTTTCAGCACAAATACATATCTATTTGCATGCTATTTACTTGCAGTGTTTCACATTACCATACAACATTCTTTTAAAGCCAGACCTATTGGCATTGCCAATGTTTTTTCTCAAAAGTAGCTGGATAGTTTTTCCACGATGTTCGAAGCAAACACATGGACCTTAATACTAAGCGCATGCCGAAATCAAGAATCCTCAGTGCCTATTGGGGGAAATTTATCATACAGGAATCGGCAGGAACTCATCAGTCAGGTCATTATGGTCTGAGTTATATTTTAAGGCTTCACAAACTGTAAGTGTCTTATTAAAATATACCCTTTACCGATTAACTTAATTACTGGAATTTGTAACATTATAACTGACCTGTTCTGGTGATTATGGTGCGTCATTCAGTTTCCTGTGAATAATGAGAATCTCATTTGTATGTTTTCAATAAAGCTAGTTCAGATATGTTTATGCAGTAGCCCCCTGTAAAAAAAAAAACAGAGGTTCATCGAAGTAGCTCTATTTTCTCTTGGTTAACAAAGCAGGTCCTTCATGCACTCAGACTCTTCTCCTAAAGCATAGCTTACTGAAGTGTTTTTAGGAGGGTGCTTTTAACAGAAAAATTACTGTTGGTAAAAACACTTTTACAACAATGATTTGTTTCAAGATTAGCACCATAAACCCTCACTTTTCTCCCAGGGTAGGTGACGATCCGGTCATTCTTATCGCCGGTAAATCCTGAGTTCAGTTTTTGGGGGATTTGAACTCAAACCAGTCCAACAACCCGCTATGTCCACCCAAAAAAATGAAGCATCAACACAAATTTTACCTATGACCCAAAGTAAACTGCTTATTCGTAAGTCATTGTTTTCCTTGTGCCACTGTCAGGATTTACTCTTACCAACCCATGAACATATAACATGTTGGGTCTTTATTTTTCATCCCTCATACTAGGCAAACCTATGAGCCTTCCCAGTGTAGGAAAGTACCCTTTTTCCTCATGGTCACCCGCACTTTTTGCCTGGTATCTGATTCAAATTTTACTGAAAGTGCACTGTGTTCCTGCTAACTCAGTCCCCAGTGCCAGATCTCTTTCCCTAAAAGTGTGCAATGGTTTACCAATTTGTGATACCTTTGGCATCCCTAAAGGCCCCTAGTGAATGGTACCTCTGGTACCTAGGGCATGGGTACTAAAGAGGGTCCCCAAGGGCTGCAGCATGTATTGTGCCATCCTCAGGGACCCTTCACATAGTGCATGTAGACTGCCATTGCAGAATGTGTCTTGGTGCAGCTTATAGTGAAAGTATGACATGGCACACAGCCTGTGTGCCTTGTCCCCTAACACTACATGCAATATATGTAAGTCACCCCTACAGCAGGCCTTCCAGCTCTAAGGCAGGGTGCATTATATTACATGTGAGGACATATCTACATGAGCAGATATGCTACTGCTATGTCTTTGTCGATTCTTACACATAATGAGTGAACAGGGAAGCCATTTTAAGTACATGTGCTGGACACTGGTCAGTATTAGTTTCCCAGCTACATGATGGCTTCACTGACAATAGGGATGTTTGATATCAAACATCTCATATTAATAAACCCTTACTGATGCCAGTGATGGATTTATTAATATGTGCACCCAGAGGGCTCTTTAGAGTTGTCCATGAAAACCTACCCTGTACCCTTGTGCTGGCTAACTAGTTCTAACTAGCCTGCCGCCACCAGACACGATTCTGACCTCCAGGGGTGAGAGCCTTTGCTATCAGGCAGACAGAAATATACCCTGCTCTGGCAGGAGTTTTTAGAACACCCCTTCCAACAGGATGACCTGCAAATCTTCACTTCTGCGCATGGGGCTTCAAAGAAGCCCACCTTCCTTGATATATAGATATGGCTTCCCTCAAAGGAGGATGCCGACCCCCCTGCCCCAGGGCCCATTGGCACCTGAACAGGCAGGAAAATTAGTAGCCAGAGAGGCGTGACCACCTCTTAGTTCAGTCAAACTCCCTAAAGTGAGCTGCCTGATGTGGACACAACTTTTGAAAATCTGCCTTTCTGGTGATGGAAGAACTAGGAACTCTGGGACAGGGTTATGACCACTTGCCACAGGAAGTGGTCATACAGGAGGTGTAGTGACCCCAGGGGTAAGTAGCCCCTTAGCTACTACCCTACACTCTCTAAAACACCCTTAAATTCAGTATTTAGGAGAGCCACCTGGCACCATGAAATCAGATCCCACTGACCTGAAGAAGGACACTTCAGAGACGTAAACGCAAGAAGTGAAAACTGGTGACGGACTAGGTGCCAAGCTTGTCAGCTTCAATAATTGTGCCAAGATCGCCTAGTCCTCCAGCTGCTGAAGCTTCCAAAAGCCTGGGAAGACTGCCAGCCTTTGCACTAGTACCAGGGAGCTCCTACTGAGTAGTGCAGCTGCTCTCCTGCCTCCCTGCAAGCACCCATGAACCGCTGAAGAGGATTCCAGACCACCAAAACCGCCACACAGTTCCACTGCATCCGGGCCTCCCAGCCAGTGTTGTGCCAACCTGGTCCCCAGCCTCTTCAGAGACAAAGTCCATCATGGCTTTCCACTCTACGACCTTCACTCCAACACCTGCAGTCTCTTTGTGCAGGTCCCCCCCAACCGCGACCACCCCTGTGATGCCAACTCCGACAGCCCACTGCAACGCTGCACCTGGATGCCCTGGACCGAGGAGAAGAGAACCACTGGTATCTCTGCATACCCCAGGCTCATGAAACTTGAGCCCGCTTGTTGGTTCACCCAGACTGGTTCCCCAGTCCATGCCTGCACCCTGTTTCTGTGGGCCCCCGCCACTGCGACCACCACCAGTGATGGACACCTGATGGTCCAAGAACCCTCTGCTCCTGGCCGCCCCAGACCAAGGAGAAGAGGACCACTGGTGTCCTCATGTCCTCGAGCATCACAAGATTTGAGCCCCCTTGCTGACTCACCCAAAACTGGACCCCTAGTCCTAACCTGCAGCCTCTTTCCAACTGGACCGATCCCTATTGACTAATTTTGGGCACCCGACCCCACACTACACCTCTGCACCCAGTGCCCGATGTGACCTGCTGGTGTGGTCCTGGCCCTTTCCCAATACTCACCTTACGTCCAGGAGATTGGTCTTGTAAGTCGCTGTACTCTACCTGTTTGCAGTATTTGTTGTTCTTCCATAAGATAACATTGCAGCTTTCAAGAATTGCACCAGGTGTTGACTTTTCTGAACTGTAAAGATTTCTCTTGCAAAATGCACTTGCCTGCTGATACTGATTCTGGTGCCAAAACATATATAAAGATATTTGTCATTTTTGTAAATTGGTGTGGATCTCCTTCTTAGATTTGTGTCTCATTTACTGACTAATTGTATTTGCAGATGTCTCACACTCCTCTCCGATAGGCCTAAGACTGCTCGACCACACTACCCCCTAAAACAGCACCTTAAGATTGCTACAGGAAGCCCTGTCAAATAGTAAAGTAACCCTTGGACTCTTTGCACGTTATATCTCATTTTCATACACCATATAAAGAGCCAGCTTCCTACACCCAGGCATTTTGGTCTCTGGAGTTAATCCATGAAAATGTTGTAAGTATTTTTTCCCATCAATGCTCCTTGGGACTGATTATAGGATTTCTACACAAAAACACTGGCTTCTAAACCATCTAAGTGCTCAATAATGTCTCCTTATTTAGTGAAACCAGCCTGTAATGGATCCCAGAAAAGGAATTTTGTTTACATACAAATGAAGGCTTAGCCGGTATGCCAGAAAGCATGCTTCCCCGCCCCTTGTAGTGACTGGCTCCTTACTGAGTCACTGGGCCGACAAACTCATTGGGATACACCTGTGCTCTAGGAATGATACTAAAGCTGAGAAGACTGAGCAGCATTGGAGGCACTCCACATTTAGACTGCGACTCTCTAATGAAAGATGGTCAAACATCCTGAAACACATCTAGAGTTACACAGCGATGGGTGCAGCAGCAATGATGGAAACTAGAGGCTTTCAACTGAAGGCAGTGTCCTCCCTCCCCACCGCTTTAACAAAGTTCGGTCATTTGTAATTCACCAAAGTTAAGAAAAAAGCAAAAACATTTTTTCAATGGTAAGTCTGCCCCAAATAGAACTACTATGTTGCATTCACAGACTCTGTATCAATACACCTATTAAGAGCGCAATCTTGTATGTTTCGGTAATCCCGGATTTTCCCTCGACCCACAGATATTCCTGGAGGATGTCAGGATCCTTGAATCTGCACCAGGACCTGTGTATCTTGTTATATTTAAAAATAAATTAATAAAAGTAGCACACCTTAGCTATGCCTTGCCAACTTCCATGTGCTGCTGTGGTTGGGTACATACCATGTGGTCAACCCCAGTTGAGCACAGCTGAGGTCTGCGCACAGTTGGGCTGGACAGGACTGTGGATTGGACCAACAAGTGTGTTGGACCTTTGGCCTGGCCAAAGTGTTTTGTGCGTGGGCAAAGGACATTGTATTGTATTGTAATAGTATTTATATAGCGCTTACAACCCCTGACGAGGCGTCAAAGCACTTTTCGGTGAGTAGCACTCTACTCCGGAACCCAACAAGAATTAGTGATAGATTAGTATCGGGAAATATGAGTACAGTTTTAGTATTATTATGAGTTAATTTGAGCCGCGAATATGAGAGCTTGTTAGTTAGATTGAATGGAGTAATGGAGGGGTGGAGGAGGAAGGAAATCCAGAATTGTTAATTGGGAGTATATCCCTCATTTACTCATCCCAAAGGCTTGGGATGAGTAAAGGGGGATGGAGGAGGAAGTGTCTGTGGAAGGGTTAGGGCGATCATAGTAGCAGGGAGAGATAAATGAGGGAGAATTTAGTAGGGTTGTTTGGGAGGTCATGGTAGTAGAGTGAGGTTTGGTGAGTTAGATGTGGAAGCGGAGGGAAGAGCTTAGGTTCACAGCCGGTTGACATGCTCTGGGCTTGTGCCCGCCAGATAGTATGCAGACTATGATCAAAAAAAGTTATGGTTTCTTTCATGCTTAACATATTAGTATGTGCTTCTAATAACATTTGAAATTCACTTAAACAGCCACATTTTAGTTGAAATGTAAAAACTGAAAAACCCCTGTACCTTTCCCCATTGGGCCAGTGGTTCATAACTGGCACACCAAATGTAATGATTAAGACCTCACAAAATATAAACCAATAACTTAAAACCTACAAATACCCAAAGAGGTCCTATTATATCCACAGTTGCTGTGTTGATAATGTTCATCGTAACATTCTTCTTGTCACATCTGAAAGCATTTACGTCATTTGCAATGTGACCTGCCATGTCAGTCAAAAGCAGTGTATGGGGTGTGAGAGATATAATTTGCATGGCTATTGCGCTTTGCAACCATCCTGCCTCCATGCAGAATCTGGGATATGCTGCAAGTAGGCCAAGCACAAAATGGTCCTATCACGTGACCCAGGCTATCCTCGCCTCTACGGTGGACTTTTCTGGTTGTTGGTGGCCACTATTCGCTTATCCAGCCATCCATCGTCAAGGTGTACCAGGGAGTTGGAGATCTTCCTATCTTGGAGGCCTCTCTGCTAATCGCTTTTGTCAGAGTGATGTAAACCTTGCATGACCTGCCACTCCTGAAGCTGGAGAGCAATTATTGCACCTTTCAACGATGAAGCGAACCATCCTGCAATGCATAATTTAGACACCTTGTGCTCTACTTCTGCACAGGCGAATCATTTATTCTTGTCTGCTTCTTGGCTTGTCTGTTTTTGCTCACTCCTGTGTGGGAAGGCATCCAACACGCTGCCAAGCAAAGTGTAAATCCACCAGCACCACTGTTCCTGCAGAATCCGGAACTCAAATGGCCCTCCTGGTATGGTTCTAGCTGCTAATAATTTGTCAATGAAGGAAAAAGCCTTTTGGGTAAATTCCTTGTGGATTTGGTCCTCTGCCACGGCTGGTTTAGGTGCTGGAGATTACTATGAGTTTACAGAAGTTGTGCAAGGGTTTCAAGGTCATGTCCTGGCCCTCCTAACATTATTCTTGAAAGGCAAAGGTTCTTCAGAGGTACCGAGAAGCTCAGGAGCCTGCTGGCTCCTATTTTAGGGCTTTGGGCACGCTCATCACGTTTGGAAGCTTTGTTTATCGATATAGATTCATGACTCCTGGGGCAGATTTATCAACACTGTGGGCCAGATTTACTAACACTTTGTGCCTGCATTCCAATACTTTAGTAACACCAACCCTGTGCACCGCATAGTGCTTACTCTATGTAATGTAAAGTAAAACCGGGCTTAGATTGGAAAGTTGGCCAAAGTACCACTATGCGCTACTTTGCGCTAACTTGCATCACCGTGCTCTTCCAAGGGTGCTACATGGCAGTTCCCGTGCTATCAACAGGGGGTTTTCATGCAAAACCCTATCCACCCACAACTGTAGACGGGGATTTGTGTCAAAACCTTACACCTCCTGAGGCAGGCGTAACAAAGGAGAAGTGTTTTACATTTGCCATATTTTTCGAACTTTATATGTCTGCTGCACTGCACAGCACAATTAAAAAATTGGCAAAGTGTTAAAGCTGACAGCCCAAAGTGTGTCACTGCTAGGGGGAAAAAAATATTTTTATTTAGCTGTTTTTCCTTTTTCCTTTGACACAAAGCATCAAGCACCTTTGGGTGCTGCTTTGTGCTGCGTCACAGTACATTTCCCACCCCACATGCCGGTGCAAAGTCAAAAAAGTGACGCAAACTGGTACAAAGTGTTGATAAAGTATTTAATTGCAACTGTTTTTCAACTGGAAAGTAACGCAAATGGTAATGTGCGCTACTTTGTATGGCTGCATCAATGGAGTGGTCCACTGGTGGAAAATATCCGTAGCCAGCTACCACTCATTTGCAGCAGATTTTTGTTATTCAGTGTTCACCTCCAGCACCGGCATTTCTGGAACAAGCAGGGGCAGATTTATATTTAAAAAAAAATAGCAAAGCGCTATGTGCGCTACAAAAAGGGTAACTTTCCATCCCAAAAAACACATTTTCACTGGCAAGGAAATACTGCAGCAAACCTTTGTGCCACTTTGTCTCACTGTGTGGGCAGTGCGGCAGTGCACAGTCTTCATAATACCGCCCTGAAGTGGTAATCTCTGGCACTGCCTGCACCCAGGCACAAGGAAATCTAACTGCTGGCAGTTGGAATGTTAATCTCTGGCACTACCTAGGACCTGGCACAGAAAATGGTTAATGTTTGGCGCTACCAGGCACAAGGTTTGATCACTTCTGATATTGCTCTGGAACAATAATAGTTCATATCTGGCACACGGACTGTTCATCTCTGATACCGCCCTGGAACAATAATAGTTAATCTCTGGCACTACCTGGCACAAGGATTGTTCATCTTTGATACCGCCCTAGAACATTAATAGTGAAACTCTGGCAATACCTGGCACAAGGATTGTTCGTCTCTGGTACCGCCATAGAACAATAATAGTTAATCTCTGGCACTACCTGGTAGAAGGATTGTTCATCTTTGATACCGCCCTAGAACATGAATAGTGAAACTCTGGCACTACCTGGCACAAGGATTGTTCATCTTTGATACCGCCCTAGAACATTAATAATGAAACTCTGGCACTACCTGGCACAAGGATTGTTAATCTCTGATACTGCTCTGGAACAATAATAGTTAATCTCTGGCACTACCTGGGCCCTGGCACAAGGACTGATCTCTGATACTGCCCTGAAACAATAATAGTTAATCTCTGGCACAAGGATTGTTAATCTCTGATACTCCTCTGGAACAATAATAGTTCATCTCTGGCACTACCTGGGTCCTGGCACAAGGATTGATCTCTGATACTGCCCTGGAACAAACAATGTTAATCTCTGGCACTGCATACATTCCAGCACAAGAAAAGTTAATATTTGGCATTATACTGAAACATACCCTTTAAAGCGCTTAACCGTTAAAGCGGGTACATACATGGCACTAGAATGGATACTCCTTGACAATGGATATAACACAGTAATTGAAGGGTTAATCTCTATCAGTGAGTTTGCTCTCACATGAAGCATTACTTGTTTGTACTGTGTGCGTCCTGGCACTGTAAGGCAGGTCTCTGGCACATCTTGAGTCAAGCGCAGGAACAGTTAGTGCCAGTCTTGGGACGGGGCGGGCATTGGAATCGTTCATTTTTGGCATGCAGTGAGTCCTGGTTAAGGACAGGGTATTCACTGGCACTACGTGAAGTGCTGGCATTGGGACGGCCCAGACACTGCACATGCCCTTCAACTGACTGTGCTGTCCTCTAACGCTGCACTGAGGCCAAGCTCATGACATTTTCTGGCACTGCACAGATTCTTGCCTCGATCAGGCACTGCACAAGTCCTTGCATTGACAGGGCTATCCTCAGACGCTGCACTGGGTCACAGCTCTTTCAATTTTCTGGCACGGCGCACGTTCTTGCATTATTCAGGCACTGCACAGTCTCTAGCGTTGACTGGGTCATCCTCTGACATTGCACTGAGTTCCAGCTCTTGAGGTTTCTGGCACTTCCCAGGTTCTTGCAATGATCAGGCACTGCACAGGTACTTGCACTGACTGGGCTATCCTCTGATGCTGCACGGCTCATGAAGATTTCTGGCACTGCATATGTTCTTGCATTGATCAGGCACTGCACAGATCCTTGCATTGACAAGGCTATCCTCTTAACGTGGCGCTGAGTTAAAGGTCTTGAAGTTTTCTGGCACTGTGCAGGCTCTTACGCTTATTGGGCACTGTGCAGGACTTGCATTGCTAAGGCACTGCAGAGGTCAGGCTATCTTCTAACGCCGCACTGAGTCCCAGCTCTTGACGTTTTCTGGCACTGCACAGGTTATTGCACTGATTAGGCATCGACCAGGCACTACACAGATTCTTGCATTAACCAGGCTATCCTCTGATGGTGCACTGAGTCCCAGCTCATGACGATTTCCGGCACTGCACGGATACTTGCACTGATCAGGCATTTCACAAGTTCTTGCATTGATCAGGCACTGCACATGTTCTTGAATCGATCAGGCACTGCACAGTCCCTTGCACTGACTGGGCTATCTTCTGATGCGCACTGAGTCCCAACTCATGAAGATTTCTGGCACTGAACGGTTCCTTGCAATTAAAGGTCTATCCTCTGACGCTGTACCGAGTCCCAGCTCAGGAAAGTTTCTGGCACTGCACATGTCATTGCGTTGGTCATGCTCTGCACAGGTCCTTGCATTGAGAGTGCTGTCCTCTGACGCAGCACTGAGTTCCAGCGCGTGAAGTTTTCTGGCACCTCCCAGCTTCTTGCACTGATGAGGCACTGCACAAGTTCTTGCATTGTCTGGGCTGTCCTCTGACTCTGCACTGAGTCCAAGCTCTTGAAGTTTTCTGGCACTGCACAAGTTCTTCCACTGATTGGGAGCTGCATAGATCCTTGTATTGACAGGGCTATCCTCTGATGCTGAAGTGAGACCCAGGTCGTAAAAATTCCTGGCACTGCACGAATCCTTGCATTGATCAGGCACTGCACATGTCCTTGCACTGATCAGGCACTGCACATGTCCTTCCACTGACAGGGCTATCCTCTGAAGCTGCACCGACTCCCCGCTCTTGAAGTTTTCTGGCACTGCACAGATTCTTGCTCTAACGGGATTTCTCTGTCGCTACTTGTGCTTTGGCACAGTGTGGGTTAAACTCTGGCACCCCCTGATTGGCTAGAAGGTCTGAGAGCAGATGCTGCTGAAGCTGGGCTGAGAAGAGAGGATGCTGGTCTGGGCGTGGCTGGGCAGGCAGTGGAGAATGCTCGGGGTGCAAAGGCCAGGCTAGTTAGAGAGGACGGCGATGCAGGGCTGAAGGCAGGGGATGCTGAGGTGAGCGCGAGGGATGCTGCGGATAATGTGGGTGCTGAAGCTGGGCTGAGGATGCCGAGAGCAGATAACGTGGGGATGCTGCTAATAAAGGGGGCGCAGGTGCTTGGGTGGGCTCAGAGGATGCCGAGAGCAGGAAATGCTGTGGATAACGTGGGGATGCTGCTGAGAAAGGGGGTGCTGGTGCTGCACTGGTGGTCAGAGGATGCCGAGGTGAGATCAGTAGATGCTGCTGATAATGTGGGGGTCGACGCTAGGCTGGGGTCAGAGGAAGCCGAGGTGAGAAAAGGGGTGGTGCTGATAATGTGGGGATGCTGCAGATAAAGAGGGTGCTGATGCTGGCCTGGGGCAGAGAATGCTGAGGTGAGATCATGAGATGCTGCCGATAATGAGGTTCTTGATACTGGGTTCAAAAAATGCCAGTGAGAGAGCAGAGGAAACTGTTGATAATGTGGGTGCTGATGCTGGGCTGGGGTCAGAAGATACTGAGGTGAGAGCAGATGAAACTGCTGATAATGTGGGGATGCTGCTGACTGTGTGCCCTGATGCTGGGTCACAGGATGCCAAGGTGAGAGATGGGGGTACTGATGTTAGGCTGACGTCAGGAGATGCTGAGTTAAGAGACTGGAGAGCTGAAGATGCCGATGGTGCTGATTTTGCCGATGGGGTGGTGGCAGATGGTGCTGAGTGGAGAGCAGGTGATACTGCTGAAGAAGTTGATGATGATTATGGACTGGTGGCAGATGATGCCGAGGTAAGAGCAGGTGATGCTGATGACAGGCTGACGTCAGAGGATGCTGAGGTGAGACGGGGATGCTAATGGTGCTGATGTTGCTGCTGGGGGGAGGGGAGGGTGGCAGATGATGCTGAGGGGAGAGCAGGTGATGCCGCTGAAGAAGGTGATGATGATTGTGGACTGGTGGCAGATGATGCCGAGGTAAAAGCAGGTAAAGCTGATGACAGGCTGACGTCAGAGGATGCTGAGGTGAGACGGGGATGCTAATGGTGCTGATGTTGCTGCTGGGGGGGGGGGGGGGTGGCAGATGATGCTGAGGGGAGAGCAGGTGATGCCGCTGAAGAAGGTGATGATGATTGTGGACTGGTGGCAGATGATGCCGAGGTAAGAGCAGGTGATGCTGATGCCAGGGTGACGTCAGAGGATGCTGAGGGGAGAGATGGGGATGCCGGTGGTGCTGATGTTGCTGCTGGGTTGACGGCAGAGGATGTTGTGATGAGAGCAGGTGGTTCTGCTGCTGATGAAGGTATTGGTACCCCATACCAGGCAGAGGCTCATGGCGGGGTGACCGAGGTGAGGAGGGCGGGTCCGACAGGCAGCTGATGATGATGACGGGCTCTGCTTCCGGACTCCTAGCACGCTGCGGTCTACTGTATGCCGAGACATGCTGGCGGGCAGCAGGGCGGGGTCCGGGACGCTCACTAGTCTGCCGGCCTTCCTGGACGGGTGAGCGGGGCTGGAAACCATGGAAAGCCTTGCATTCTACCTAGAGACATGAGGGTTTTTGGGGGGTGGGAAAGGAGCCAGCACGGAGTAAGCATGGCTTGCTCCCGCCAGGGAGGGGACGATGAGCCGTGATATACACAGAGACGGCCTGGGCACCAGGAGAGGTTGTGGCAGGCTTCAGCAGTTCACGAAATGCGGCGCCTCCCCGGGCACGGTGCAGACGCAGGAGCTGTCCTCGCCCCTCCTCTGGCATGAAGCCAGGCAGCCCCCTTGCTTAGTTGTAAACTCACCACCGCCTCCGTCCCTGGTAAACAACAAAACACCCACAGTTCTATCCCTGTAAGGGTGACCTCCCCCCCGCCCCCACTCCCACGCTAACAAACGTGCCCCTCAGACTTCCGGTCATCCTCCTGAAGTCTACACCTGCACCCTCTCCCCCGGGGCTAAGATCAGACACCCGTCTCCACCCTCCCTCCGATGATTAACCATGGCTTGGGATCTCTCCCCCATTGACCAGAAACTCGCATATCACCCCTTCCCTTGGTGATTAAGGTACCAACCCCCCCCCCCCCCCCCCCCCCCCGGGTCCCTGCTAATGAACCCATCCACCCGCCCCCGGGTCCCTGCTACTGAACCCATCCACCCGCCCCCGGGTCCCTGCTACTGAACCCATCCACTCGCCCCCGGGTCCCTGCTACTGAACCCATCCACCCGCCCCCGGGTCCCTGCTACTGAACCCATCCACCCGCCCCCGGGTCCCTGCTAATGAACCCATCCACCTGCCCCTTCTGGTGATAGCCGTCCTGGTACCCCGCTCTCGGAGTCTGCCTTCGCCCTCTGCACTCTCCCGATCAAAAGAACAGACCGTTTCTCCTGGCGGCCTCGGCGGGTAAAATAGCCCAGAGGGTTAATGCACCTGCTGCGTGACAGTGTGTGGTTAACATATTCAACTGGCATCATATCCTATTCTGCCTCTTACCTTCTAGAGTTCAACAGGAAAAATACCGTGGCGTTACTTGTTCAAGTCATCAAAACAAAAGAGGGCCAGGAGTGAGTTACAGACCTAAAGGTGTTCACTCCCAATTAATACTAGCCCACAAAAGCACAAAACACAAAAAACACCTATGTGTTACTTGTTCAAGTAACAATAGCACCGGTGCTGTGCAATATTCAACTGCCACTAGTTCAATATTAACTTTTTTCCATAGGCCCTGAATATTGGTTAGTCAATTTGTGGAAGATCCCCAGAAACTGTCTTATAAGGAGTTTTCAGGGTGCTGCTGTTTCAGAACCTGGCAGTGACCTCATGTTTAAATGTCTTTCAGATCCCTGAACCCCTCAGGGCTGGAGTTGGGGCCTCTGTCCGATGCTGCCGCCAACCGCTGATCTTGTAGTTCTCAAGTCCGGGAGATGAAAATACCCCAAGAGCCATCGGAGCTTTATTTGGAATATTTTGAATAACCCTTGTCACTGGATCAAAATCCTTGTGAAATGGATACCAAGACGTGAAAGTACCAAAACCATCAATATCTCACCAAGAAAACGATAAAATACATAATTATCTCAGCAAGCCACCAGACCAAGGTAAACATATCTCACAAACACATCAAAGTCATCAACAGCTCAATAAGACATTAAACCAAGTCAATTACATCTCAGTGGGATATTAAACCAAGTAAATAACATCTCAGCAAGATATTATACCAAGTCAATAACGTCTTAGCAGGATATTAAACCAAGTCAATAACATCTGAGCACCATATTAAACAGAGTCCATAACATCTCGGCACCATATGAAACCAAGTCAATAACATCTCAGCGGCATGTCAAACCAAGTCAATAACATCTGAGCAGGATATTAAACCAAGTCAATAACATCTGAGCAGGATATTAAACCAAGTAAATAACATCTTAGCAAGATATTAAATCAAGTCAATAACATCTCAGCCGGATTTTAAACCGTCAATAACATCCCAACAGGATATTAAACCAAGCCCATAATATCTCACCACAATATTAAACTAAGTCAATAACATTAAGTATGATATTAAACCAAGACAATAATATCTGATCACAATATTAAACCAAGTCCATAATATCTCAGCAAGATATTAAACCAAATCCATAATATCTCAAGTAATACATATCTAATGAAGACATCTAACTAAGGCATCAATATCTCCGGAGGATATCGAACTATGCTATTAATATCTCACCAAGACATCAGGCCAAGTCATTAACAGGTCATCAAGACATTAATCTATGCAAGTGTCAGCAGAAACCCCCAATTCATCTGAAAATCAAATCAAGAAAGAGCACATATTTCCATACGGTCTTGCTAACTTTGAGGATATTTTTACATGTATTCCTCCAATTCGATATTAAAGAGAGAACTAAGCAGAATCAACGGTGGTTAACAATAAATATTATAAGGAAATTCCCAAGTATCTCGCCACTTGAGGCGAACCACTTCATGTGTCGCTCACAGATTACGAGACACACTTAAAGCTCAGTTTTACTCTTGGCCAGTCTTAGACGTCTTAATGACTTTAGAGAAATCCTACAATTTAACACTATCAGCTTTCTCTTAAAACATTTGCTTCACATTCAAAACATTTCTTACTTTTGTGACTTCTGGATCTTGAGAGCTCTGCATTATTGGATGAGAACTCGTCACAGCTCTCTCTTGGTGTCACTCTAGTGGCAAGTCAATCGAAGCACATATATGATTTGTGCAGTTGATTGTGAATTCCCCTACCTGTTTCACAGACGTTTGTTTATCAGCTAGCAATAGAACAGTTGCATCTCAAGAAACAACATGTTTGCCTCAAAGAAAGGCATCTTGGGCAACCTCAATCACATCCGCCTGCAGCATGTCTCACTTGGGTTGCACCTTTCACTTAGGCCAGAAATGCAGGAGGGTCCCATTACCAGAGCCCCATCGGAACCTGAGGAGCAGACAGCCGGCTGTCAGCACTGCCAAGAAGAGACCACTGGGAACTTCGAAGTGGACGCCAATTCCAACAACACAGCTGCGCAGTGTCGATGTTGTGAGTCCCACCCGCACCAGCTGCTGAAGTCAGGTCTCCTGAATGAGCCACCCTCCCATGTGGAGAACGTAGGTGATCACAAGGAGGAGGCAACTTCCCCTACAGATGCCGTCTTGAGCACCCTGTCAGTTTCATCATCCATCAGCAGTTGCTCAGACTTCACCTTGGAAGAAACTCCTGTCTCTTTCTATTGCCGGGAGTTTCTAAGCGATGGTATCCCGTCTCCAGAAAACCAGCCTGACATTATACCTTTGGAAGACAGTGTTGTCAATGCCAACTGCCTGACGAGCGAGCAGGCTCAGCTCAGACACCCATCTGAAGACAGATACTCAGGACCCGATCCATTGGAGGTAGATCAGCCACGCTATTTAACTCTAGAAAAGGAGGGGGAAAAAATATACCATGATCTCCTTCACTCAGATCCCAGTGGTGTCTTTTTGGAAATACCAGAAAGACCATGGAACAAAAAGATTGAGGAAGAGATGGACTCACACCACAACACAATATCAGGCCTCCAAGTCCAGAGTAGCTCCATTCCACCAAATATTACTGAAGAACAGGACACTTCTTTCAACAAGATTCCCCGGACCAGGTCCATTAGTGACCAGAAATGTCTCCCCTTAACAAAGATTGGACCAGCATCTCAAGTTTGGAGTGTAGAAGATGGGAAGACCACTCTGGATGATCTTTTCGGTGCAGCAGAAGTTCCACAAATAAAATGTGAGAGATCTCTGCCCAGTGTCTTGGAGCGAACTCAGGAAGGGCGACCAGGAGATACCAAGAAGAATATTACATCTTTCCATGAGCTGGCTCAGCGGAGGAAACGGGCGACCACAGGTACAACCCCACAGCCAGCCAAGAAAGACAGGAGTGATTGGCTCATCACTTTCTCGCCCGATACAGAGCTACCACCAGTCAATGAGCTGACCAGCTCTGTCTTGTACCAACGATATGAGGGGATGGATACGTCAATTTCTAAGCAAGCAAATCCAGATAAGCACAGCCAGACTGGAGTGACAACGTTCAAAGAGCTAAGGTTCCGTAGCACCCTAAACAAGCAGAGCAATCAGCAAGGTAAAGTCCAAGGGGTCTGGGAGCCACTGGACCAGAGTGACACTCAAAGGCCAGGGACGAGTAGGATCGAACCCAACATGAACATCCATTTAGGCTCTGATAATAAAGAACCCCCCAATAGGGACCTGTCACACTTCAAGGGGCCTCTTCCTGCCCATGTGGAAGCAAAGCAAAGGAGGGGACTATCCCGTCATAGTCTCCAGCCCATTGCAGAGAGTCACCTTGGTGGAACAGAGGCTTCCTGGACAGACAGCTTAGAGGAAGGGTCTGCAACTCCATTAGGACAGAGGTGCACGGCCACTGGCAATGACCCATGGAGCCGAGGGAAAGCCGATGGTGGGGACAGACACAGTAAAGAAGGTAAGAGTGATCTGTGGTCTTTCAAAATGCAACTGTTTATCTTGGTTGGGGGAATCCGGCATTGTCTCACAAAGGCTGCAAATTCCAGATGTCAGGCTAATCACTGACTCTGTAAATACTTCTAATTTAGAGTCACTGTATGTAAATATATCTACTCTTCAAGAATAAATTATTTATTTACACGTGATAACTGTGAGAAACTATCCCACGCCATTTCAGAATTATTTTACTGTAATTTTGATATATTTTTGTCTATCCTTAACATTTACTGATTATTTTACCAATTTACACTTCAATATATGCTTTTGCACAAAGGAAGAAGTGCAAATAAGTCAATACCTCCCAGATATTGGAATTACACCCATTTGCATGGTTAACAGCTCATGTGCCCTGAAGAAGCAGATACAGAACAAAATGGGTAATTTACCAAATAAGCTTTGTTAGGGGTCATTCTGACAGATGGAGGTTATAGACACTCATTAGAGAAAACGTTACCTAATGTGATGCATAACACTTTCAATAGAAGGAAAAATAGATTCGTTTTTAAAGAAGAAAGCTTTCTCAAACTTTCAGTCGTCTGGATTTGCTAGCTTGACAAACGCTACACTCTCCAAGGCCTTTTTTGTGTAGTATTAACATGGGGGAGATGCTTACAATTTAAACAGAAAAGCAGTTCTGTACCACCTCCTGTTAAATATGGTTCCAATTCACCACACAGGAAGTTCCACCGCTGTTAAGTCAGGTTAAGCTTCCTGGTTGATGATTTGTTTTTAAATGTATGTACTTCCAGGTTGGCAACAATTTAAACTCAAGCCCAGTAAAAAGATATTTGGACAGAGTTCAGCAAAAAGCATAGGTGAATCACAAACAGGAGCTGATGGGTCTTGTAATAGTGTTCGGCCACGTCCAACGCCTTTCTAATTTATTCCAGTCTCATCTGGAGCTAAAGCAGGAGTATTGTAAGTGTAGTTTGGGACTCCATTTATCCCCTTTTGCTGAGTTGCGTGGAGCAATTTGGAGGTTCTTAGTGTTATGCCAGTTTTCCACTGCACCAGTCGGCAAGGCCAGACAGGGATCTAAAATAGTAACAGGCAGCAGAAGCTGATCAGGCCTCTGCAAGCGAGGATCAAGTACAAAATGTAGGTACCTCTCACTTATCTAGATGATTTCTGATGTTCAGAGGTAGCCATGCTGGTCAGGATCCTGCAGTGCTTGTGACCATGTGAGATCCAGTACTTCGCGTGGACTAAAGAAATCGATTGCTACACAACCTTAATCATGATCTGACTACGCGGGGGAACTTGATGGTCGTAAGGGTGGCCGTGTGCATATGCAGAGGGAGCTGTGTCTTTGCTCCCCGCATTAATTCTGACCACACCTTGCGTTTTGGCGAGCTCATAGAAACTGAAGTGCAGACACTGTGAAGACACTAAAAGCGATGTGCGGGTGTGTGCAGTGCTGCAATTTATCACAGTCACCACAGAGACATATAGGGCTGTGAGAAATAAGAGGGATTGCATGCGTCTCCTTGAAGAGAGGATCCTCCTTCGCTAAAGGGGCCCTGTCTGTACTGTTCGAACATTCTCTTCTCCCTGATAAGACTCTTGATTCAATTTTCAAGATGTAATTTCATCAAGCCCCTAACTGGTACACAACAGCTGCTAAAACAGTAAGTCCCAACACTACCTGCCAAATAACATTCACCTACGACTGTTGGAAGTCAACGTTCTGCCAGATGAAGGTGAGAAGTTATGTTGATATGTTAATAAATTTATAAAGTGCTCTGATACCTCTAAGGTGTCCTGACTCTCCTGAAAAAAAGACCTGTACATGCAATAAATATAACAGAAATCTTTTGTAGATTTAGCCAGGCCATTAACACCTTATGAAAAAGTGAACGATCTTGAATTTTACGCAAGGTAACTGGAAGAGCATTCCATCTTGCACCTGTGACAAAAAACATCTGCCTCTCAGGCATTTACGCTTAAATCTGGGACCACCAGTTAAGAAACATCAATGAACCTTAGGTCTTGACTCGGGAGATGGTGGATGAATTTCTGCTGAGGGTAGCTAGGGCCAGTTTTATAAAAGCATCTTTGTACACAACAAAGATACTTAAAACAGATCCTCTCTGGAACCAGTAATCAGTGTAAAGACTGCAGAGCAACAGTGCTGAAATACTGAAAAGCCCTGAAAAGAACAAGAGGTGTCTTTTTCCAGCTGGAAGATCAAGATTTGTTAACTAGGTCCCGCCTATCCTTGTTTAGTTTGGTCCCCCAGTACGACCGCTGGTGTGTGTAGTTATAACCTTTGGCAGTGAAACATGGGGATGCATCAACTAATGAGATTGCCCAGGATCAACCACCAATGCCGACAGTCGTGAATTTCACCAAAGATCTTATCTGGAACTCAGAATGCTGCCCACCCAGGCACCGTGAGCAATGATATTGCCTGATGACACTGGAGAAGAGCTGTCAGGTAATGCCTTGTGTAAAAAAACTGGCTTTTTGAAGTGTTTCCCCCAACTTTTTGTCCCATTTTAGACTACTAGGTGCTGGTTTTCAACTTTGACAGTGCACTGAGGCCTGCTGTCCGCACCTAAGTGCCAGGGTTCTTTCCCTTTGTAAAAGTATACGTTGAATTGAATACCCCCATTTGGCATGTGCTGACTTCACTTGTAAGTCCCTAGTATATGGTACCCAGATACCAAGGGCATGCAAGGATGGCTGTCCACACAAGAGCTGCTGCAATGATTGTACCACTCTGTGTGTGACAAAGTGAAAACACGACTTTCAGCTGCTATTGCAGACTGAAGAGGCTGTGCATGCCCTGCACACCAACTTTGTCAGTACCATTAATGTCAACTTAAATCCCTTGACCATATATGTTAGTCTCTGCTAAGGCAGGCCTATGTAGCCCTATGCCAAGGAGCTGTATATTGTTAAGATAGACCTATATTTTGATATGTATATTCAGCAAAGCCCTAAACTGTCGGTGTTTGCTGAAGATGGTTGAGTAGCCTTACAAGGTATTTGCAGAGTTAACAGTTGGCACTTTACAGTGTCTCACTTCTGACAGAGGCTACCTAATTCTATCATGTAAGATATCAAATTAAAGCGGACATCAAATGTGACTCAATGGCGCAGTAGACATTTATGCCCACTTTATTGCTGGCCACTTTTGCGGAAGTAGCCATAGTTTGACCCAGCTAGTCCAGTGCCTTCACAAAGTCACAGGGACTGAGACAGGTTTCCACCCACCTGGGAAAACGTGTAAACAACTCCCAGGTTGAGAATAAAGGCTGTTGCTTCACTGGAGGTGCTTTTCCCACCAACAGGATTGGCTGCAAAGGGTGTTAGCCCAAAAGGCAGGCATCAAAGGGTGATGGTGCCTTTGAAAAGCTGTGACAATATCCCTGAGCAGGAAGCCATTTGTTTTCCCTAGACAGGGTAGAGTGAGGGCGAAAGGAAGGAAAACTGGTTTTAGAACTAGTTTCCTTGGGCATGCTGCCCATGGTAGCTACACCCCCAGGAGTGGGCTACCAAGGTCCTCACACTTGAGGAAGACCTCAGCCATGTTGGTTGTGGAGTACAAAGTGACCTCTGAGATACCCAGATGCCACACATCAGTGGAACTGTGTCACCAGGTAGGAGGGGAACCTACTAGCGCATTGGTTAGTGACAACGTTGACCCCTCGGGCACTTTACTGAGCTATAATGGGCACCTCTGGCACCCTAGAAGTTAGTACTTGCGGGATTCTGACTAAGGACAAGAAGAAGACATCTCTATACCACTTTGAAGTGCATGGAAATAGGAAGGTGCCGGAGTGACTGCACCTGCTGCACACAGCGCTAGTGGCCTTTGGACCTGTTCTTTGCACCTGGCCCAGGGAAAAGGTGATTCCAGGCCCAATCCACTGCAGAGGCTCCAAGGATCTGCTGGCTGCTCCCATCGAATCTGCTCCAGGGACACAAAAGCAGAAAGAGCCCAAAACAACCGAGTGGTAGCCACAGTGGGAGTTTCCCTGCTACCAGTCACCGGGCGTGCCAACAAAGGAATCTTTGTCTGCTGGACCCGGGAGAGCTGTCAGAGACTGAATTAGTTGGACTACAAGAACACTAGCCCCCACCAAATGTTTGCACCAGAACTGCTGTGTTGCTAGAACTAATGGTCTGCATCAGCAGCCCTTTGACCCTGCATAGAGGGACTCTAAGATCTGTGGTCGGATTTGCCCCCACCCACCCGTAGACAAAGGACTCTACCGGTCTTAATCCTTGTGGCCCGTACAGCCTCAGGCGCATCAATTGATCACCTTTAAGCCTGTAAAGGTTGGAACTTGCTTCTAGGGCACTCTGGTGGCTAGATGACTGTCTACAATTTTCATTCTAGACTCCTAGACCTCTTTTCTGGTGGATTTGGTCACCCAACTAGGGTCGGAGGTGCCAATTTCTATGTAACAAACGTTTTCCAAAGTTTGCAGTTTTGACTTGCCAATGCTTGTTTGGGCTTGATGATAATATTTTAAATGCTTTAAAAATGCATATCTCCGGAACCCTTCAGTGGATTTTATTCATCAAGGACTCTAAAAGATCATAACCATATGCACTATTTTTATAAATTTTTGTTGTGTCTCAGCACTCAGTTTTCCTCTGAGCTAACACAGCATGCTCCTGTGGGAGTACAGAGATGTTTAATCTGAGTTCATGGTGACACAGCATGCTCCTGCTGGGATACAGAGATTTTTAATCTGGGTTCATGCTAGCACAGAATGCTCCTGTTGGGGTATAGAGATGTTTAATCTGAGTTCATGGTGACACAGCATGCTCCTGCTGAGGTACAGAGATGTTTAATCTGGGCACATGATGACACGGCCTGCTCATGCTGGGGTACAGAGATGTTTAATCTGGATCCAAGATGACACAGCATGCTCCTGGAGTAGTGTGGAGATGTTTAATCTGGGTTCATGCTGACACAGCACACTCCTACAGTAGTGCGGAGATGTTTCATCTGGATTCAAGCTGACACAGCACGCTCCTGCAGTAGTGCAGAGATGTTTATTCTGGGTCCATGCTGACACCGCATGCTCCTGCAGTAGTGCAGAGATGTTTCAGCTGGATTCAAGCTGACACAGCATGCTCCTGGAGTAGTGTAGTGATGTTTAATCTGGGTTCATGCTGACACAGCATGCTCCTGCAGTAGTGCAGAGACGTTTATTCTGGGTCCATGCTGACACAGCATGCTCCTGCAGTAGTGCAGAGACGTTTATTCTGGGTCCATGCTGACACAGCATGCTCCTGCAGTAGTGCAGAGACGTTTATTCTGGGTCCATGCTGACACAGCACACTCCTGCAGTAGTGCAGAGATGTTTATTCTGGGTCCATGCTGACACAGCATGCTCCTGCAGTAATGCAGAGACGTTTATTCTGGGTGCATGCTGACAGTGTGCTCCTGCAGGTGTACGGAGATGTTACAGCTGGGTGCATGCTAAAACACCATGCTGCTGCAGTAGTACGGAGATCCTTGGAGGTGCACCTTGGCTCATGCTGACACAGTATAATCCTGCTTTGGTTCAGAGATGCTTAGAGCTGAGCCAGGGGCTGTGCTGACTCAGCATGCTGCTGCTTTAATGCCTAATAACAAAGAGTTCTCTGCATGACCAAGGATGAATCACCATATCCCTGCTTTAGTGCAAAGCCACTTGAAGCTGCATCTGGGCTCTAGGGCTTTAGGGCAGAATAGCGGTGAGCTTTTCAGATGGAGAGGATCTGGCGGAGTCACCAGGTTATCTGCATTGGTGCAGTGATGCTTGGAGCTGTGACGAGGTTGGTGCCTCCTAAAAATGCTCCTGCCACAGACAGGCGAGATACGAATGCTCCAGATGTCAGAGCTCCTGCTGCCTGACCTTCTCATGCTTTGGTGCAAGGTTGATATTAGTATCCTGTACCTTGTCTGATGCCCCATCAGCATGCTGATGATTTGGTGTATAGAAGATAAGAGCTGTCCTTGTGCATCGGCTATTGTGGATGCAACACATTGTTCGCTGAAAAAGGGTGCTACAGCTGCTCTGTGCTTGTGTTTTGTCATCATCCTTCAATTTGGGGTAAAGATCCCATGAGTTGTACCTGTATATGGGCATGCGATCACACATCACGTTCCACCAAGTAGTGGTGTCTCCTCATCGTGGCTCCTACTGGGTGAGTATGTTCCTGTATTGATGCAAGGGTGCAGTAATGTTATTTTGGTTAGGGATCAAGTTGATTCACTGCGGGGATGCTTTGATGAAAGGGTGCCAGGTGTAGTCGTTCAGTTCGAGAGCAAGCTGAGTCAGCATGCTCCTGATTTGATGCAAGGGTGCCAGTAGTCATCTTTTGGTTAGGGACCCAGCTGACTCAGCATGCTCCTGATCTGATGCACGGGTGCCAGTAGTCATCTTTTGGTTAAGGACCAAGCTGAGTCAGCATGCTCCTGATCTGATGCACGGGTGCCAGTAGTAATCTTTTGGTTATGGACCAAGCTGAATCAGCATGCTCCTGATCTGATGCACGGGTGCCAGTAGTCATCTTTTGGTTATGGACCAAGATGAATCAGCATGCTCCTGATCTGATGCACGGGTGCCAGTAGTCATCTTTTGGTTATGGACCAAGCTGAATTAGCATGCACCTGATTGGATGCAAGAGTGCCAGTAGTCATCTTTTGGTTAGGGACCCAGCTGAATAAGCATGCTCCTGATTTGATGCTCGTGTGCCAATATTTATCTTTTGGTTAGGGACCAAGCTGAAGTAGCATGCTCCTGATTTGATGCAAGGGTGCAAATAGTCATCTTTTGGTTAGGGACCAAGCTGAATCAGCATGATCCTGATTTGATGAAAGGGTGCCAAGAGCAGTCTTCTGGTTAGGGATCAAGAGGACTCTGCACACAAGGGTGTCAGTAGTTTTTTGGTTAGGGGTCAAGCTGATTCAGCATGTCTCTATTTTGATGCAAGTGTGCCAGGAGTATTCTTTTGATTAGGGATCGAGATGATTTAGCATGTCGTTGTTTTGATGCAAGGTCGCAAGGAGTATTCTTTTGATTAGGGATCAAGCTGATCAGCATGCTCCTGATTTGATGCAAGTGTACCAAGAGTAATTATTTGGTTAGCGCTCAAGCTAAACTCAGCATGCTCCTGATTTGGTGCAAGGTTGCCGGGTGTACCCATTAGGGTAGGGCTCATGCTGACTCAGTATGTCTCTGTTTTGATGCAAGGGTTCCAGGAATAGTCTTTTGCTTAGGGCTCATGCTGATCTGCAAGTTCCTGCTTCAATACAAGCATGCCTTAAGTACCCTTTTGGCTAAGAGTCATGCTGGCTCAGCATGCACCAGGTCACATGGAGTAACATAAGAAGCTAGCTCATTACCCAGGTTTGTGCCCACTCTGCATTCTGCTGAAATGCTGCAGCTTTGCTAATGGTGGTCCCTTCTCTAGTGATGACCCAGAATGCTTCAATCTTGCTGCACTAAAGCTGAGGGGTTCCTTGCTGCATGGAGCACAAAATGATAATCTTTGATGCAAATAAAGCCCTGTCCTTCCACCTTGAGGTTGGGTTGATATATGCTAGAAGCTGCACTTGGGGGGAGAAACTCAAGCTGCCTCTGACTTTTGCTGTTAGGCGCATGGTTGCTGGAAGCTATTTATTTGCTGGGCACATGCCACTGTGCATCCTCATTCCTTGAAGCTTTGATGAGTACATTACATGCAACTGAATGTGGATTGCATGCTGGGTATGTATGAGCTTCCTGTCTGAGGTGAGGAATGTATGATGAGTTTTCGCAGTGAGAGGGCTTTCTGCCCGAAAACATTGGATGCCCTGTAGGTGATTGACGGAGACATGATTATTACCTCCTGGTGGGGGTGTGTAGGTAAGGAAACTACTAAAGGTGAGTTGTGCACCTGCACATCAAGGGTGTACCAGTTTACACATGTATCTACAGACAGAAGATAGCAATCTATACAATAGATATGGGGATGTTGAGAAAAGGACTCAAAAGTACTAAGATGTCTGTGTATCTTTTGTTGTGGTGGTTGTTAGTCTTGGTAGTTAGTCATCTTTATGATGAGGTGAGGTGGAGCCAGGGGTGCGTGATGTTGGCGGGTGGATGGCAAGGTTAATGAGACCTTAGTTACTGTAGTACAGTCAAGTGTGATGAGAGTGTGAGTCACTGCACGGTATAAAAACTTAGCCGAGCTACTAGTTTCTGACTCTATATGATGAGTGCTGCAGTATTCCCTTCTGCTAGCGCCTTGTGTTTGCACACTTTACAAATGGTGGTGTGGAAGTATCACTTGGTCAGTTATTATTACGAGATAGTTGGGTGTATGGATTTCTTTGTCGCGTGTTGTTTTCATGGAGCTCGTGTGTGACCTCCTCGGTCTGTGGTTGTGGTTGTAGGGTGAGCAGGTATGGCATGCTACAAGGAAAATAGCACTATTAGTCTGTGTAACTGTTGTGTTGTTTTTGACATGACAAGTGCTTTTGGAGTACTATTCCCTTTGCATAAAGGTAGAGCTGGGAGACAAACAAGCCCAGTGTTTGCACAAATTGGGGAATTCTAGATGGTATGGCTAGGCTGGAAGATGAGCAAGCCTTGGTGAATTTCAAAAGTGGACCCCGATTATCAAGAACATTCAGGGAGTTAGAATGTTAGAATGTTGTTGCAGTCTTTCTTCATTTTCGTAATGACTAGCTTAGACTATTTCCTTTTTTTGTAAGGGGGTGAACTGTGCAGGATCTTGATAGTGTGTGTTTTGTCTGTGTTATCTGGAGGGTCTGTATGAATACGCTTCATGGCTGTGTGGTACCACCGATAGCCCTATATGGGTGTCAGTTGTTCTCTTACTGCCTCCTGTTGCCCCTATATCACGCCAGTATCATTAACGCCAGCATCCCACATACAAGTACCACAGGTTCTCTTAGCCCTGCTATCCATTTGTACCCCACACAATGTCACTTCTCGTGTTACTCCTCCAACTGCTACACGAGTGTCACTTGTTCTGGTACTCCTTCTACCCCTACACGAGTGTCACTTGTTCTGGTACTCCTTCTACCCCTACACGAGTGTCACTTGTTCTGGTACTCCTTCTACCCCTACACAAGTGTCACTGCTTCTGTTCTTTTTTGCTACCCCATACAAGTGTCACTACTGTTACTCCTTCTACCCCTACACGAGTGTCACTTCTTCTGTTACTCCTTCTACCCCTACACAAGTGACACTTGTTCTGTTACTCCCTTCACTCCGAAATGAGTGTCACTTCTGTTACTCCTCCTACCTCTACACAAGTGTCACTTGTACTGTTACTTCTCCAACTCCTATGCAAGTGTCACTTCTTCTATTATTCCTGTTGCCACTATACCAGTGCCACATGCTTGGATACACTTTCTAGCCTCCAATGTCCCCCATAGCTCAGCACATGCAGTATCATTCCTGGGCCATCTGACTCTCCTACCTGTTTTGTTACTCGTGCTTGGAAAACTGCCCCTCTATCCCGCCAAATACATTGTTGCTCAGCAGTCTGTCGCCCTCTCTTCCACCACATACACTGCGGATGCAGTCTGCAGACCTCTCTTCCACCACATACATTGCTACTCTGCAGGCTGTAACCCTCTCTTCCACCACATACATTGCTGCTCTGCAGACTCCTGCCCTCTCTTCCACCACATACATTGCTACTCTGGGGTCTGCTGCCCCCTCCACTTCTCCCACATACACTGCTACTGCAGACTTCTGCCCCTAGATCTACCGTCCACATTTGACCTGTCTACAGATCTGTTCCTGCTCAGTAAGTCACTGTTACCTGTAGCGCATTAAAGACGATTCTTGGTTAAATGAAACCCTAAAGCCCACCCCAGGGATAAACTAACACCGTTGGCCAATCAGATCACTGGCTGCTGACACTCCTCTGCCAGGAAGGCGGATCGATTAGTTATGGATCTAACTTCCTGAGGGAGCAGACAGCGCCGTTCCAGCCTGCTGAGAGGAAGGATTCAATATTGGGGGAGGGGGGAGTAGTGCCTGGGGGGGGAAATCAGAGATGGAGGGATCAAAGTAGCAGAGGGGAGAGCAAAGGAAGAAGGGAGACAAAACTGGAGTGAGGAAGTGCAGGAGAAGTGAACCAGATAAGAGACAAGTAAATGAAAGGTGAAGCTGGGCTGGAAGAATGTGGGATAACTGGACAGCAGGGCACATAGGGGGATTAGGATAAAGCAGAAAAGAGGGGTGCTGGATCAATGATAACAGAGCAAGGAGTGAAAGGACAAGAGGGGCTTGGATGAATGGGGAATAACAGGGGAGGAGGGTGCACAGGAGAGATAAAGGAGAAGAGAGGGAGTGCAGGATCAATGAAGCAGACAGACAAGTGGTGAAAGAGGAGGGGCTGGAGGGAACAATGTTATAGTTAGGCTCACATTTTAAATGTGTCAAACCATAGCAATTCACCAGTTATAGTTAGAGTTATATCAAGTAACTATAACTGGTGCCCCAAGGTAACTAGAACTCACCCCCCTGCCATGCACAGTTATCTGATCAATAATTATACTGCAGATGTTACAGTGACATTATCAACGATGTTATCAAAGATGTCAAGAGTGCTCTAATTTGTGGGGTAATTAGAAGTGCATGGCGGGGTGCGAGTTATAGTATCCTCAGGGCATGAATTATGACCTCCCCTCCCCAAGCCGATCTCACTCTGGGGACCCCATCCCCAGGAGCCCGGCCTAAACTTTTAATAGTTTTTGGGGGCGGGGGGCACCCCTCCCTAGGCTGATCTAGGCCCTGGGAACCCCATCCCCAAGGACACCCAGTTTCAATGTTGGGGGCCTTGGGGGAGCCTGAAGGTCCCCATGGTTCCAGCTGGCTCTCCACTTCCTGCAGGTGCCAGCATTGCTCACTGTGAGACCAATGTTTCCTGCTTGCATCTTAGTGGGCATGCAAACCGAGGAAACCATCGCTCTGATGAAGGGAGAGCTATTTTGCTCTCCCGCATAAATTATTGCCCTTGCCCTGGTGAGATGGTGGTCCCCGGGGCTGTGTGTGTGGGGGGGGCACCCCGCATTAAATTTTATAATAGCCCCCGAGAGGTGGTGGTCCCTGGGGCTGTAGTGGGGGGGTTTGGAGGGGGAGGCCACACAACCCCCGCATTGAATTACATTATAACCCTGCAGAGGTGGTGGTCCCTGGGGAGCAGGGGGCGCACGTTCCCGCATTGAATTATAATATAGTCCCCGGGGCTGCGGCTGCATAGATTTACATTAAAGCCCTGGGGAGGTGGTGGTCTCCTGGGCTGCGGGAGGGGGGGGGGCGGGCTGCCTCCCCCCTTACAAATCATGAAATCCCCGAGGACGTGGGGGTGCCTGAAGATGTAGGGGAGCCAGTTGCCCCTACCCAGGATTAAAAATAACAATGCCCCCTGGGTCTTGGCCTGCCCCGGGGCTTCAGTATTATGAAGCACGGGAACCATGCGCCTTATTTTTATTTTATTTTTTTGCTGCGGATTTATGACCCAGTCACTCAGGCACCCAGGAAACTATAACTCACGCCTCTGCCATACACAGTTTTCTCACAAATAACTTTACTGCAAATATTGCAGTGATATTATTAATAATTTCATGGAAGTTGTTTTGATTGATGTAATATGTGTGTAATTAGCAGTGTATTGCAAGGGAGCAAATTATGGCTACCTTGACTCAGGAGTTATAGTTACTGGAGGTAACTCTATAGCACCTGAATTTCTATGGTTTTGTGTGTGTAAATTCTGAGCCTAACTATAACGTCCCTCTAACCTTCGGTGTTTTAGGGAATTTCGAAAGTTTTTTAATTCTTTTTCCTAACTATAACGTCCCTGTATCCTTTATTTTTTTTATTTTTTTTTTACACAGAAACACACTGATACCCTTTGTTTACATAAAACTATGATGTTAGCACTGGTAAGCCTGAAGGAAGACATTAATGTGATATCTCTCTACTGGCCTCATATGCAAGACATCCAACTTTTTTTCCATAATCCAATCGGATAGTTTTTTTTAATTTGGTAAACGAGCATATACATCATATTTAACGTTCTGTGCATTTTTTTCTGGAACTGTGTTTTGGAGTTTTTCAGATAAGGCAATTTTCCTTTCTGAAAAAGGCACACTTTTCAGAAAACAGGACATTCAAATAGATATAGACAAAATAACAGTTTGCCCCAAGGATCATAGAGGTCTCTTGCATACAGCAGTGAGTGAGCAGATCACATGGTGCAAGCTGTTTGGTGAGTGACCTGAGGATCCAAAGGGGTGGCACCTGACCCTGAGCTCGACAGCCCTCTCAAGCTTATAGCTCCATCCTCATCAGTGGCAGGTGTGCCAGTAATCTGGGGGGTGGAGGGGTGCTCTGCAGGCTTGGGCTGCAGCAGGACACTTCTTTCATGAGAACTAGTCGGTCATGCCTGCTGCAGATGGACAAGCACCTTCTGTTTGCCTCCAGGGGCTCGCCGCTTACCGATACTTAAATGAGACAGGTGTCCCAGTGTCCGCCACCTGCTAGCAACATGAACTATTGAAACAGCCCCTCCATCCCTTTGGGGTTTTGGAACACACTGCATGTCCTCTGGCACATAACTACTCAAAGGAAAACAAGGGTGATTAGAGGGGGCTCACGGCTGCCTGAATAATTAGGCATTGCTATAGAGATTACATTCATTTTTTATTTCATTGTGTGCCAATGAACAGTTTTCTCTCTGCCTTCACCAAGTTGTGCTCCATTAGGAACACCTGAAGGGTTTTTGCACTGTAAAGCTCAATCCATTTTCTCTCACAATGTCATAAAACTCCAACAGATTCCACACATAACCAAGGCCCCGGTTCTCTCAACTTCAGGGACACCACTCGGGTAGTGCTGGAGTTCAATTGTAGGTGGCGATTTGTCCCAGCTGCAGTGTTCTCTCGGAGGAAAAGCTCAGTAATGGATGTTCGACCAAGCCGCAAGGGGTGCCCTAATTCAGGACCACTGTGGATGCGAAGACCCAGCAGCACTCACAAAGCTGATGCTGTCGGCTCCACACACAAGCATTTATAGGCAGGACTTTCAGACTGAGTTCACAATGCTTCTGCCACTACCAGCCCATCACCTCCGGTTGACTCCAGTTACTCATCTTGCACCCCACAGGGCCTTCATGCATGCATGTTTGCCACCTCAGAAGAAGTAAGAGGTAAATATTGGTAGGACCCTTGGGACTGTTATCATGGGGAATTATTTGAAACATATTTGTTTTAATAAAGAAGTAAATTTACTGCAACCTGTGATTTACCTTACCATTTATTATACAGCAGTCAGACTTCTCGTGCCACACACAGTCTTCGGCACCACATGACACCTGATCTCCAACAATGCCAGATGGTGCATAACTGCAGGCCAGGGTCTGCGTGGCCTCCTTGCAGATCATGGGGCAATATTAAAAGCAAGTGCTGGAGACTGTGTTTGCCTTTTTTTTAAAAGTCAGGGTGAAATTTGCGAATATTTGTGAATTTTGAAAAAAAACATTTTTGCCCAGGCAGGGTACCAGGGGACTCCTGCACCAAGACCAGGGGATTAGTGTAAATGTACTCTGCCCCCTTCTTCTTTTTTTTAAACATTTATTTTTGAAGCGGAGTCTCAAAATGGCTGCCAACACTTCTGGTTGAAGTGTTGGCAGTCAATCAGATCTCTGCACGAGATCAGGAGGATTTGCGAACTGTTTGCACCTCTAGATTTACAAATTTGGTTTTCCTTTAATATCTCACAAATTAATGAATGGATTTACACCAAATAACAAAAAGCGTAATCTGCAGACCAAAAGCTACCTTTCTACCAAATTAGGTGTAATTCTGTCCAGAGGTTCGTGTTCAAAACTGGTATGGGAATTAACATGGGAAATGCACTTTTTTGACCCCTCACCTTTTCTCGGCCTCCGCTGGAAGGATCACCCCAAAACTACCCATGCACACCAAGATTCTTGGGCACAATTTTGTTGGGAAAATTTTGTGATGATTCATCAAATGGTGCCAAAGATATAGGCAAGTCAAAAAAAGTTTTTTCTTTGGAAACTAGGTCCTAACTATAACTACCTACTGGTCAACGCCAGTAGGTAGCTAAGGTTCTTACTTTATGCTTCACCGAGTGCTGAAGGAAACTCTTGTCAACAGTTAATAAACGTACTTTCATCATTTCTGCTATCAGTGGCTAATTTACTAGTGGGGATTCTCATCTCTAGGTCGACAGACCGGAGGGTGTGACACAATAAAGCTGATAATCTTATTTTAAACTCTAGAGTTGTCACAATTTGTTAATTCCACCACACGTTAAGGGACATTCACTAGATCCAATATTTTCCTCCCTGCATCGTGTAAAAGTATTAGACTTACTGAGTTTGACATAAACAGATCGCGAGGGCGTCTTCTTTGGTTGGACCTCGAGAAACTTGACGGTAAAGAAAGCAACTGAGGCCGAGGAGGCAGCAGCATGATGTGCATGGCTAAGATTACAGAGGCACTCAATTACGAGAGCTGGTCCCGGCACTGATTGACCAATATGAACCTTGAATACGAAGCATGTGTAATAAATTCATTAGATACTGTTGCCCGCTTAAAATGGTTACTAATAGAAGATCGAAATAAAACCATGGCATGCTATTTGCAAAGCTGTCTGAAGCTAAGAGGATTGTACAATTTTAAAAGGTCTGGAGGACTAATTACGGTATTAGGAAACGGCGTTCATACATGGCTGAACACAGGAAATACAAAAGGCGCAGGTAGATTTTCCAGAGAAGAAAATAGTGTGGCAAAATATAGCTATAAATGCACTCCTTTGTGAATCCTAAATGTTTGGAGAAGGTGGTGGGAAGCTCACAGGAACTGTGCAACTCCAAGGCAGATTTTGTTTATGAGAAGACATCCAAAATGTGTTCGACGTTTGTGCTAAAAGGCAATTTTGATCCACACTTAGAAATTGGTATGACAGCCCAGGTGCAAATAAAACCATATCACTGCTCATGGGGTTTGAGCTATTTCTGAATGAGAAAACAAGGGCTTTGCTGTCTGCAAATAAATCAGTTTTTCAGTTTCTCAGTTCCGAAGTATAGCCAGTTAGAGTCAGAGCAGTTAAGGTGTTGACTGCTTCAGAACAGTACTTACTTCCTTGTGCGGTGTGTTGCTTTCGTAGTCTTTGGTGCTTTCACCATTGAAGTAAGTGACTGTGACACCATTGTTAAAGAAGCCTATGGCATAAATAAGGTACCCTGAGTAGCAGCTCACCTTGCCAACAAAATGTGTGCAACTCATAAGAATGCCCATATTTTGCACTTTAAGATCAAAATTCTATTTTGAACCTGGTTTAATCCGGTTTTAAACCTCTACAAAAATCAGCAGTCCTCAAGGACGTGGATGAGCTTAGTTGGATGCTATGATGAGGACGGCAGAACAGCACTGGTCTTACCTAACTGCATTGGCTGCTTTCCATACAATATCATGGGGCGATCAGGCACTGCTGAGGCTGGAGTCATATCTAACAGAGAGAAATCAAGCAGTCAGAACTTTCTTACATTATTCTGCTATCAAGTCATTAAAGCAATGTGCACCTCAAGGATCATTATGAGGCCAGCTCTGTTTAATATCTATGTTGCACTCCTGGCGCAACCAATCAGATCTTTTAGTTTTATGTACGGAAACAATGCAGATGATACCCAACTAGTGATTAATTTAGATGGATAGACCACCACTAATGCACACTATGCTCTACTGCACTAGCAGCAGTCTACCGTCAGCTGTGCACATCAGACCCAGTATCCTACTGCCACCAGCCCATACCGTGCTATACTACACATCCAGTAGCCTACTGCCACCAGTACACACCATGCCCCTACTTCTCCCCTTAAGCCGGCGAAACTGCTTCACATCCTAATCAGTATCCTCCAGTCACCAGTCCATACCACACAACCATTGCCTCAAGTACACTCCATGCTTAACCACCCACTGACTGACCTATTGCAGCCTGCTCTATCACACACCTAGTTGCAGACTTCCTTAGAAAATCAGATAACTTGAATCACTGTCATACACAGGCACAGAGTAAAAATAAACCCAACCCTAACCAACCACGGTGCAAGGTAAATGCAGCCGCTAAGGATAACTCCAACCTCTTCCTAGCAGGGCACTGGGTAAAACTTAATAAGAAGGATAATACCTCGATTACCTCCACTCGCACAGGGTCATCAAAACCTGTCTGCTTCCCTTAGACCCAGTTTAAGCATCACAAGCTTCCTCTATATGCCCGCTGCTTGGCCCAGGAACGTCATCGCATATCCAGCACAGCTCAGCATAAACCACATGCCACACACTATGCTCTACAGCTCACTCACTATCACTGTAACACAACTGAACATGGATAAGTTATGAAAAGAATCACAGAGATGGCACCCAACATAGTATCCAACCTCCTCAGTGGCAGGCTCACACACTGCTGCCCTAACACTCAAATACAAACTAACAAGGATACACCCCTCTTCATTTTTTCATTCCTATTAAGTACCCCAAACTTCCACAATCCAAGGAACTTTTAAAACTGTGAAATCCCACTGGTCTGCTTCCATTCCCAACCTGAGACAGTATGGACACAAACTCTAAATAGTGGTAACAGTTATGTACTACTTATGTATGTGCATGCACGTATACACACACATGGTGACACTGTCACATCACATACACCAATTGTCAAAATGTAACCCCCGAGACTCCCCCATAAACGCAAGTGACCTAAGCAAAGGGCCTGCAAACTAAACCACGTGGCCGAAGGTCCACACGCGCACTCAGATGAAGCCCTTAGAAGCACCCAAATGCTTCTAATGTACCTAGGTGATACAAACCGGCCCAACCCAAGGGACAGCGAGTGTCTCAACATACATCAGCACACCAACCCTCCCCATCAGAATAGGTGATAAAACAGCAAGTCTGCATGTTCCAGTATAGGTCTGTCCAAAAACATACCGATGGAGTAGTCGGATTTGGTCCTCACACAAAATACACCTTACACAAGGTACAAGTTGGTGAGTGTGATTCTCTCTCCTTGGGGAGCTGAGAATCCAACCTGCCTGTAGAGAAAGAATCACCTCGCCATCTCATACCCTGTGAAAAGTGCTATAGGACTCCACAATATTGTATTAATTTTCTTTTATTGCATTGGAAGCTATGAACACTATATGGAAGGTGGTCCCTAATGCCTTATTACAGGAGACTTGTGACATCTCTAGTGGCCTGTAGTAAAAAAAATTTACATAGCTGTTCAAGTGTAATAAGATATTACAGTTGTTTTCTGACATCACAATGTCCCCTGCCAGAGCCAGAAGCCGGAGGAGATAGACAGAACCATCAATAAAGCTGCAGTTTAAACAGTGAAACCAAAAGGTGGCCTTTCTTTCTTCTGTCTTGTTTTTCTACGTGAACAGTGATAAGCAGAAAGCAGATTTTTATGGTAAAAATATTTATTTTTGGCATGCTTTAGGTAATTATCGGAAAGATAAAAATCTGACTGTATTAAACTGTTTCTAATATTTTTTGCAACAAACGTAATAATTGTGTACTTCATGTTTGCAAACACCCTATCTCTTTCTCATGAAAGAGCATCAGACCAAGGATTTAAGCAGTTTATGAAGAGGTGATGGTATGACCATGTATTATAAGGAATAAAGTACCTTGGATTTCCAGTACCTTATAAAGGAACTCAGCATTCAAACTTGTTCCTCTGTATGGTCATTGAACGCCTGTGTGATATGCAATATCTTTATAATGTATGACATCTGGTATTGTATCCCAAATATATTTATTGGGATACACGTGTAATTTCACACAATAGGAGGGCTTGAAAAAAGTGCGCACAACTGAATTTGTGCACACAGTAATTGTCACAGACGCCCCCTAGCTGATCACTGTAGTGGAAATCCCCAGCAACATTACTTTTAGGCACAAACTGCAGCAGCCCAGTCTCCAAACTTTGTTTATATTACTAAGCTGGGAGGTGACCAATACTACTATTTGACTAGCTTGTGCATAAGAAGCACACTGGTTCTATATAAACATAGTTGTTGATACTCTAAACATGAAATAAGAAATTTGCATTTGCTTTAAGAAGCCCTGAAAAGATTATTGGCATGTTCACTCTAGCGAAACGTGTGTCAGCAGGGAAATCCGAACCTTGTCCATCTCTTTATAATAAACGGAAGATTTGAAACCAGGAGGATTACATTTATTTTATGTTATTCCAATTGGAGTGTGGGCTCCACCGTACTGGTGTTCACAGTGTGCCTGAACATAAGAGCTGCACCCAGAGGTTAAGAGCCCAACACCTACACCACATTATATTTAGCCGAATTTGCAAACAGGGAGTGTCTCTCTGCCACAATTTAGGCGGGTGGCCTACGTTTCTTGAACTCAGTGGTTCTTTACACCTGCACGGCATCACACACTTACTCCCCCAGAAGACTCTCTACTCTTATCGGGAGGCTTCGGAGCTTCACCT
The DNA here is from genome assembly GCF_031143425.1 of Pleurodeles waltl. NCBI lineage: Eukaryota > Metazoa > Chordata > Amphibia > Caudata > Salamandridae > Pleurodeles > Pleurodeles waltl. The sequence continues at coordinate 663,779,154 of NC_090451.1, forward strand.
CGAGACTGGTGATGATAAAGACATTGGCGAAGCACCAAGTCTTGATACACACAAATTTACCCACTTCTTGCAAGTATTGTATTTGAAGACCTACTTCTTGAAGCTGAAGAAATCAGCACCCCATAGGTAGAGCTTATTCTAGTTATAATGGAATGCATCTGGTTGAAAGGAGGAATGTGACCCTCCACCTGGAAGACGGCCTCCTCAATCCTTTCCCGGGTTACATCGAGCACGTAATGTGTTTATGGTGGTGGTAGGTGGTGGACACATGCATGTGTTTTTGGAGATCCGGAGCTCACCAGACTTTGACATATAAAAGAGAAAAAGGAAGAAAAGGGAGAGCGAAGGAGGAAGAGAAGGATAAGAACACAGTAAGAAATTGAAAAAGTAGGGATGAAATAGAACCTTCAAGAGAGAGATAAAGAGACATGAAGTGTAGTAGAGAGAATAAAGGTGCACACGGTAGAATCAAGACCAGGCAGCCTTTGTATTCACCAATTCCACCATATGGCAGCGCCTGTGGAGGGGTTTAAAGATAAACTTTGGTCCCTTCTCCTTATTCATTATTTACTATTATTATTATTATTTTGACAAATTAAGCACTGGAAAAGGATCAGCTCCATCCACCCCCTCCGTGTGCAACATCCTCTAAGTATGACACCACTTTTTGCCTGATAATTACTGGGACATGGAAGTTCGGGGCAGTAAGAAACAAAGTCCATGAGTGATGCCACATTATCGTGGACTTATTAGGACCTATTTAATGGACATTATAAATTCCGATCCAGCAGAGTCAGGTTCTATTGGGACCGATAACTATCAGCTCAAACAGCAGGGCTTAAAAGGTTTAGAAGAGGTTCTGATGTGTTACTTGTGAAGCTTTATCAATGGTAAAAACTGCTTTCTCTGTAATGGGAGATGAAACACATAAAATCTGGAGCAATTTTGAGACCATGCACCCTGCTGGCAGTATAATAGAAAGAGCCAAGAGCTGTTCTACAACTCATCTTGAGCCATAAACATCACGGACAAGGGGTGCTGGCACAAGGTCAAGTGCCCAGTCACCTCTTCTAAAGGATTACAGATTGCTAAATTGAAAATGTTATTAAAACTGGAGCCAATTGTTATTTTTATTAAAAAAACATCTGCCTCGTAAAACGAAGCCCTCTTATTTTCTGTTGTTTCTTTCTCATTGCATACCGTACCCATGCACATATTTAAAAACAAGCAGTGGCAAAGCCAAAGGGTCTGGAGGTGATTGGTTGGTAATGCTTGGTTTGCTCTGTCATGGTTTTTGCTGAACTTTACTGTTAAAGAAGCTGCTGGGCCCTCATCAATATTAAAAAAACAATGGCTAAAATATGTTTCAGCCTCAAAAAGCAGAAATTGCCATTGTAGTTCCTAGCACTTGAGGGACTTTCTTTGTGTGTGGACCAGCCTAGTGAAATGGCAGAATGCTGTCACTCACAGTGAATTTAGCCAATGACTGGAGTGTGCTCACCCACTGCCCAATGTTATATGCTGTGGCTGGTGGGAAAAAAATGTGGATGGCACAACAACAAATCATTGGATTAGCATATCTGTCTGAAAGCCCCTATAAGCAAGTATGTGATGCATAAATAAAATCAGTAAAATTAAATGATCTTGGTATGCAGAAACAGTTTAATTCTGAAATATTTCAGTTTTAAAACTATCGAGTTTTTTTTTTTAAACGGAGCATGAGGGTAGCGTTATTCTTAGGGCTGGCATTAGTTTTAGGGTCATGGCTGTGTTAGGCAAAGCCCACGTGCAGGCTTCTGCTTTCGCTTAATTTAGGAATTAGATTTGCATTAGGTTTAAGTTTCGGGCAAGGTTTAGATTGATGTATTAATTTTTCAAATTTGGGATTACTTTGTTATTAGGTTTTTAGGTGTTTACATCGTGCTATTTTGTTTTAATAGGATTATTCTCAGGCACGAGTGTTTAGGTATTTAATACCTAAGACCAGAAGCCATCACATAAAATGGATTCCCATCTAAGCGAGAGGTGACTGAGCCTGTATGGGACTCAATAAACACCCATATAAAGTGAAAAGCAAGAGCTACATAATGTACTGCCAGGCCGTGTACAACTACTTAATAATGTACAACAACTGGTAAAAAAAAAAAAAAAAACATTTGTGGGTTGCCAACACGCATTCATTTTGTTAAAACATCACATTATTTCATTTAGCAGCAGCTGAGACAAAACTAGCATACAAAGGGCAGATTATCCAAAAAGTAGATATCATTTAGGGGAAATTTAAGCAAATCAAACGGGCCTCTGTGTCCCCTTCCATTAAGAATACAACTGACCACTTCTTACTCAATATTTCTTTAGAAGATATAAAAGAAAGAACAAGTCACTGGGACCTGAGAATGGCTTGTAACTGACAAAAACTCAAAATTGAGGAATGGGTTCGGTGCACAGCTGACCACTGCTTTGGAAATGGCGTGAAAAGTTAAGTTAGATAGTCAAGAACAAGCACATTTGTCAATTACATTAGATTGGTATATTCGCCCCATTTAAACCCGAGACAGTATCTCTGTTTCTCATTCCGGGAGGGAGGGAGGGTTCTCATTCATTTTCATTGTTAATTTAAATGTGCACTTTCATCTGGTGTTTCAACTAACGCATTTCTTCCATCTCTCTTTCTTGACTTCCGTGCCCTCTGAATGTAACCCTGCTAACCCCCTTCTCATGTTATGGTTTGTAACCTCTTTGATGGTCCTTTTTTTGCATCTTAAATCCCCTGCCCTTTCTCCTGCATTTCTTCTTACTTCTTCTTACAATCCTTTCTTACTTCGCTTCGAAATCCAACTTGTTTTGTTGTTCAATTTCTATTGTAATTATTTGCAACATACTATTTTACCCTTGAAATTCCTAACTACCCCATTGCATTTCTTCCTTTTCTTCTGGCAATTGCTCCTCATTCCTTCGAAAAATTCCTCACTTTTTTAAACTTCAACCGCTCTGTTTCCTTTTTTCAATTCCCCTAAATGACTACTTATAATTTGGCTTCCTTCCTTTTATGCTGGCTTCTTCCATCTTTGATTTCAAATCTTCTTCCTACAATGTGATCATCACTCTTTTGCATCTATTCCACCATGCTCTTTTAATCCCTCCTTGCACACTTGGCTCCCGGTTTGGTAATGTTTTTTTGTGCCTCCACCGCTGACCGTCTCTCTTTACTTTCTACCGCAAATGCTCAAACCTGGCTCCAGTTAGCTCCTTGTTCTCCCACTATCCGAGACCCCAAACACTGCAATTCCCGTCCCTGCTCCTCCGTTTCTCAGCAGGTGAAGTACCCGTGAGCCACAATCAGGACCTCACGGTGTCCTCGTCCAGTTCCAGCTTAGAGAACGTCGAGGATGAGTCTAGTGTGGTGCTGGCCCGTCCCTTCAATCAACACCTGAAGGCCTTATCCTGCAATGAAGTCTGCCTCCTTGGCAAGAAACTTGGCTACCTGTCCCCGGAAGAACTGCTGCCCATCCGACTATCCCCAGTTGGGGCGTACTCACCACCTTACAGAGGAGTCTTGCCTCTGCTGGAGAACCCAGGCTTGTCTGTGCTCTTGTCTCCACTCTTTCCAAGAAGCAGAACATTCCCCAGCATGTCCTTGCCAACACACCGAACCTCAGATGAGCCTCCAGCCAAACAGAGAGATCGCCGTCCTGCAGAAGAGTCTACTACAGAGAACCAATCTGGTTCTGGAGCAGCGACTGGTAGGCATCAATCAAGCAAGCGGGCCCCCTGGAGGACCCAAGGCTCCGAGACATGCTGGACCAACATCCAACGTAAGACAACCTTTACTTTTCCAACCTTTCCTTTTTTTTTTTTTTTTTTTACCTTTGCTGGTCAATTTGTTTTCGGTCTGGAAGACCATTTTACACTTTGTTTAAAATATATAGAGAGCGCAGCTTTGACTCCGCCTAGAGGAGTATTTCTTTCACCTCATGCTATTGGCTGTGTGGTGTGCGGGAGGTGTTTCCATTGAAATGCATGAGGGACTATTTAACATGAGAAAAGGACATGCAATCATCCTGTTGTTTATCACATTTGAGTTTGTATTTCTTACTTGTCTTCTACATAGAAAGCAATCCTTTGTTGCTACTTTTTCCCCAGTGATGGATTAAATGGTATAAGCAGTATTTGTGTATGCAACACAGCAAGCAGCATTTGTGAAAATAATTGCATGTGATGGCACATTAAAGTCAGGCATGTTGCCATTGCCAGTGCTTGTTTTCTATAGAGATTACTGCTAATAATCAGACATACTTCATGCACATACAGCGTACTATAACTTTGCTGGCCATTATTTACCCAGGAAACCCGATTTAAAATCAATAGCCCCAAACTAATTACAGGAAGACTTTGAAATTACTAGCCATAATGTACCAACATGCAGAGAGAGAGAAATCAGTAGCTACACTCCATCACTGTGCAGCTTACTGAAAATCACTAGCTGCAGCGCACAACGAATTCTGGAAAACACTACTGCATTCCGCAAGATAGAGATAACTGAAAATCACAATTCACATCTCACAAGAGCTGTAAGAAAAAGAGTTGTGTTTTAAACTATGTCTAGTACACAAATCCCTTTACGGCAAAAAGTTCAGCCTATTTTGTAAAAACTGAATCTGGTATATTCCATGGATATCCCTCTGCTCAGCATCTTCCAGGTTTCTTAATGTTGCGAGATTCAGAAGAAGTTGCTGGGGAGGCAGAAGCTTCTTTCATATCTCATCTCAAATATGGAATGAGCTACTGCTTCAATCTCAAAAGAAGATAGGACACAGATATAATGACCCCTCAGAGGGAGCTGTTTAAGGGTGCAACAAAAACAAATTTCCCTCAATGTTACATGCTGGATCTGCCATTGCAAAGAAAACTAGAAAGCCTTACCCATGCTCCACAAATATGTAAAGAACATAGGGCATGCTAAACGGAAGGACACACACTTGCACAACATAAAGAGAACTTCAAATGACAGGCCAGAGTAAAATACCAAAGAGAGCACTTGGGAATCACTTGCCAAACTCCACAGTGGTATACCACACTAGAAGCACTGATCCAACTGCACCAACATAGAAAACTGGAAACCGCCAATCACACACCATACCAATATAGAAGACTGGAAACTGCCAATCACACTGCACCACCACAGAGAACTTGAAATTACTAGGAGCATTTCACCAATACTGAGATCTGTAAACCACTATCCACGGTCCACACACATTAAACCACAAGACACATTCCAACCAGGCACAACTGTTTGGAAATAATTAGCTGACACTAACTGCAAAAAATAAATCCTTTCAACCAGGAGACACCATACTATAAAGTGGTGAGCAAGAAAAAAAAAAGGATCAAAGCAGCAGAATAGGGTTGACAAGTATAAAAGTGATAGGAAGCATTATCACCATCAACCTGACCCTAAGACATTGATGTAATGTTTAAAATAGGCTTAACTGGAAGAGGATAATTGAGAGATACAACAATTTCAAAATATTTGAATTTCCAGTGACTCCCAACCCACCGTCACAGAGAAAAATGACGGGCTCTGTTGTTTAAAGTTCATGCTTGTTGACAAACTACAATAAATTGGAGTCTGCAGAATGTATTAAGCATGCCTTCATAAAAAGGGTGACAATGGAAATGTGACAACACATAACTTCCTGTGATGACAATACACTATTTGCATTAATCTGGCATTTCATAACCCTGCTGAGGAATTGAACTTTATTAGAAGAATGCACCAAGGGAAATGCCTCGTTCCAAAAATGTTGACTTGCATTGTGGCTTATGCGAGAAGCGTGTTGGTGCTGTGTTGTGTGTAATGGCCAGAGTGGTGCACTTATGTGGACATAGTCACTTGGATTAAATGTGTAGTGGAGCACAGAGAAATTAAGATAAGAATCGAGAACTTATATTAATTTGTCTGTCTTTGGTTGGGAAAGTGTGTGCTATGAAACGCCTAATGTAGGGAATGTTTTAGAGTTGTGTGTAAAGAGTAGTGGAATGTATGTCTGTGTCGCTGCACATCATGCAGCAGCACTTGTGCTCGAAGTGCAATGAAGGAGGGTAAAAGGCGGATAAGCATATGGTTGTCCCAACAATCCTTGAACGTGGTTAGGTTCCAGTGGTTGGGTGGGAATGATTCTGGGTCAGATGACGGGCATACTTGCCTTCGAGGCGACATATTTTATTCAGTAGTCAGCGTGTGTTTGGTAAAAGGCAGGTCTTTACTTCCTTCCTGAATTCCAGGGAATCTTTAATATTTCATGTCTCTGTGACAGTAATCGGCACACAAAATGTCAGAAGCATGAAGCGGAGTGCACGATACATTGAAACACACAGGCAGGGAAGATTAGGACTTATGTGCCCTATTCACAATCCTAGTATAACTATAAAGGTATGCGTGACCTTAAAACATAACAAATAAGTTCCTTCTGATTAGCAAGGACCTCCAAGCATGGAAATCCTGCCCAGGGTAAAAGCGCCCCCAGAATCCACTTCATAAAGCCTCTTCTTGAACTACATTTTTTCCTGATAGACAGGTGGCAAAGATAAATGGACAGGGAACATCACAAGCGGCAATGTATAGCTAGGATATGGAAGCAGTTAGGGTCTATGCAATGAGTACTTATTGCAGACATTTGTGTACAAAAAAAAGCATCACTCAGAATCAAATCAGGGGTCAACTTTATCTTTCACATGGAGTAGAACGGGGACAATAATAGAAAGCAAACGTAATAACTAATTTAAAGAACTAGAAACTATAATGTTAGTGGGCTGCAATGTTTAAATTGTTAATGTTACTTAAATAATTTGGAAACTGGAATCGAGGACAGGATATAGCAAAGAAACTGAACACCCAGGACAACTCATGCTCTCTGCATATCACAAGAGAAGTGTGTGCTGTTACTCACTGTGGTCATCACTGTGGTCAGAGCAGTTTTTGTTGACTATGGCGACTCTTTCTGAATTTGCTTTTGAGAGTAGATCCACATCTGGAATAGCAAGATGGTCACTCTGTAAGTACTGCTTTGGTCTATAACATCTCATTTCATTCATTCTTATATAGAGTAGTTTCTTCCACCAGATTTCTTTAAATTGAAGCGGAGAGGCATAGAAACAGTTACACATTTACCATATTTTGATAATAACAGCGGTGATAGCAGTCAGTGGTACAGAAGGGAAATTTTCCGGGAGGGGACAGAGGGAATATTTCTTTAAAAAAAATATTAACTGAGCAGGGGGAAGGGCTTTGAAGTATTCAGAAGCATTTAAGATAAAAGATTGGAAATATGATGGAGAAGAGGGTGCATGAAAGGCAATCAGGAAAATTTGAAAGATAGTGTAGATGCCAAGAATGAGGAGGACTGACATACTGAATCAGTGAAGTGCTACTTTCTGATTGACTGGGGATATTTATTCTCCATGGTGATTTATAGTTTTGCCCATTGATCTACAGAGGGTTACAGTAGTTTGTACAACATTTGGCATCTAGTGTAAGACATGGTTTTACAAATCTTGCAATTGCCTCTTTCATTCTGCGGAGGGGTTATAATAACCGAGGACTGTGGGTTAACTTTTCTTATGATATCCACTAGCAGGGGGATCTCTACACAACATGTGACTAGATGCACGTGTTTGGGAGATTTAGGATACCATGTGCACCTTTTGTGCATGTTATATTTGCCATCCGTATTCTAGTGCTTACTGATGCTCGGGTATATGTCCAAGTGGAGACTTGGAATGCTTCCTTGAACATGGAGTAAATAATACTAAGATATGACAACTGCTGGAATTGTGTCCCTCGGTGGAGGATCCACTACTGATCTAAGGGCCAGCATGGATTTTTAGACCGCGTTCGTGTTAACCTGTGGCAATCAAGCTGTGACAAGTTAAATGAATAAAGACCTTTATCAGGTTGAATCCTTCTACATGTGCTGGGCCTTTATTGCCAGGAGGACAATACATTTTGGAAGTGAAATTGGTTCTTGATTTGTAAATATTCTACTGCCTCGGAGTCTTCTTGGGGTCATCTCTGTACAACCGGGGTGACAGGTGTGCGCCAGATTTTTAGGGTAACTGAATGAAGGTTGAGCTGCTAACTGAACCACTTGGAATAGGTGATAAGAGTGTGCTGTTTTTGCCATTGTTACTTCCTCGGTTCACACAGTTATTTTCTGCTCTATTGACTTCCATGAAAAGGTTTTCTGAATGATGTGTGCCTCAATGAACACTGCACCAAAACAAAATGGTGCAGACAGCTAGTGTCACGCGTAATTCAACTCAAACATCTGGCACTACTAAAACGTCCTGCGACAAACTGTTTTGTTTCCTATCGTACTAGCAACAGTGTGTACAGTGAGTATTGGTAACCCCTCACATCTATCTTAATGTCCAGTCAGTGATTTAACTTAAAAAAAGAATACGACCTTTATTAACAGGTAAAAAGGTAGAAGACATGCAAAGTGATATGTAGGGGGCATAGTCAGTCACGTTCTGAGATGAATGTCATTTCTTGAAATCTGATGCCTCTGTTTCTGTGGCCGTCAGTGGATAGGAGCCAGGTCTCAGATTGAGAACGGTGGAGTTGAGAACAGCAATGTTGGCTAAGTTAATCTAAGGGAAGGGTATGCCCAGGCGTGGGTCCCGTGCTCGCTATGCCACCAGATTCAAGCTAGCCTGGCTGAAGAGGGGTGATACCCCGGAACCGGTCCCAGGATGCTCGTTTCTGGTCTAGGGAGGACCTGGTCTGGCAGTTCGGGCTGGACTGTTCCCATGGGGAACAGGGTCAAGACTGATTTGCATATGGCTAGGTCCAAACTGGAATGGCATGGTGAGCAGAAAAACTGATGGATTAAACCCAGATCTGTGATTGGGGGTGAATGTTTGATTTGTTCTACATTCCGTCCATCAACTGTTCATTTTGCATAAGCTAGTCTTACAGCCAGGCACCAGCCATGCAGCACCTTCTTTGGCAGGATAACCAATAAAATATTTAAACCTAAAAGTTGGATTTAGAAAGAAAACCGGAATGTGTTAAACTTCTGGGGCAAAGACAAATGCAAGCACTTTTCTAAATCCACCACACTGCTTTTAAGACATTTGTCTAGGTCCAGTGTTATCCGATGAGGGCTGCACTTGGGTCGACTTGAGATAATTTGAAATTTTAGTCTACGGATCTTTCAAAGATGTTTCTCCGTAAGAAATTCAGGTTCTGCAAAAGTTATTGGAGCAGAAATTCTGGAACAAGTCTTCGTCCTGGCCAATCGTGGATTCAAACGATTAACCACCCTTGCTAGAAATGGAAATGCTCTTTGGGCCTTCTTCAGTCAATACAGCCTGGCTCTGAAGTTGAACAAAAAAGTAGACAGTTTGTCACTTCCACTGGCATTACATAAATGTGGAGTTAGCTGGGGGAAAAATACAAGTCAGAAAGTGCACAAAAGCACACCTTTCCCCTCTGTACAGAGAGCCTTCCTCCCATCAGTCCTTCCCATGTCTCACCTTGCTTTTCTCCTTGTCTGTCTCCACTTCTTTTCGCATATATCCTCTTTTCAACCCATGTGTTCTTTGTCAGACTCTCTCCCCTGTTGCTCTGCAATCTTTCCCTTTACCTCACCGATTCACTTTTACTCCTACACACAGGTTCCCCAGGTGCATGCATAATACTTAATTTGTAAAAATACATGTAAAGGTCCAAGGTTTTTCTTAGGAGTCCGCTGCTGGTACTATCAAAATGTTAAATGCCTAGTTTTGATTTCACTGCATGCCTCTTTATTCCATCATCTTACACTTCCTGTCTCTTTGAGTCTTGTGAGTACTTTTTTCATCCCTGAATTCTGCCTTTTTTACTGTTTTCTTATCTTTTTCTTCCTACTTCCTCTGCCTTTATCTAGTTCTTAATAGTGAGTTGCATGGTACTTTTGATCCCACGGCTTTGAGGGTCTGGGTCATTCCAGGTCTCAAATCTGGTAGTAATTAGAATGGACATTAAAATAGGACCCTTTCAAGACCTATTTTCTTGTCTAAAACTGGCAAAAACGCATCGATTTCTGAAAGATTAATTACAAAAAGTTATGGTAATGCATGTGAACAATTATATGCCTGTTTATATTTTACATGTTTAACATTCTTAGGGAAGCAAGATTAAGTAACCTATTGCCAGGGTGTTGTGTTTCTGTATTTCTTGAGTAGCATATTACCCTTGCATAGTGCATAGTTTGAACGGAGTCGCCTCCAGGTGTTTATAACGGGTCACGATTGAAAGCTCCGGAGCTGAGGCTGAAGACAGTGCATGTTTCTCAGAGTGCCTACCAGTAAGTGAAAAAGGTGCTCAGGATAAATGGTCATCCAATCGTTGTCCCCTCTGCATAGAGCACAGGACAATGGTCATGTATACCAATTACAATTGTGATTCTGTGCAAATGTGTGTGAAGTAGGTGCCTAGCTTACAACCATCGACAAAGTCAATAGCGCTGGCTGGTTTAAGTGCACTCTAGTCAGTTGTCTTATATATCCGGAAGCACTCAAACAGCTCAGAGAGGAACCAAAATACCGGTCAGGTGGCACAATATACGAATCATAAAAATGTAGTTTACATGTTTAAGCCACACCCCTAATTACACAGGGTAAGTCCTCTTTAGAGAGCCCCAACTTTATTTCTATCCCACTTAAAGGCATGCCAGCTGTCATGGTTAACTGTTAATTTAGTGGTATCGGTGTGGTAGGAAAAAAAATCTGGACTGGATGAGCACCACGAGCATGGACCTGAAGAATATAAGACCTGGGCCTACAGGGCATCTCCTCTTAATCATTCTGACTGGGACTGTAAAATCTGTAGTGCTTATATGTGAGTAAGTTTGTTAAAGGGTGCTAAAAAGCAAAACCTTTAATTTTGTTGAAATGGACAAAACGCAGTATACCAAGTGATCTTTCAACAAAATCCGTCTCATTTTCTGACTTAGCTGGACGGGGGCGGGGGGGGACGTGGCCCCGGTCCTCCCTAGCTCTCCTTCCTGTTTGCCTGTATCTCTGTTAGCGTCGCCTCCTGACCACTTTGCTACCTCGCCCGCGTGCTGCCTTCCAGCCCCCGCTAAGCCGCTCCGTGACCTAGGCTGTGCATCCGGGCCAGACTGAGAGCAGACCTCGCCCCCGGTGTGTTTACATCCGCACGGGCTCCGATTGGCTCTCGCTGGTCACGTGCTAGACTGGCCAATCAGGAAGGCGCGGAGCCAGGCGGGCGACACTACTTCCGGGTGCGGGCCCTACCTGTGCCCTCCAGGTGAGTGGGGGTCCCCTGCCCCTCTATATTCTTACTTATGCCTTGTCTGTGTGGAATGGTGTTCATAACGTCGCTTTAACTACCGTCTGTCCGCTCTCCAAACTTATTTTTGTGAGGTCTACAATACGTGGCCATTCACACTAATAACGATAGAGTTTTCCTCGGTTTAACAGTGTTCATACAGTCGCATATTTCTTAACCCCACTCGCCCAATCAACAGCACACGAAATACCCCCCCCCCCGCACATTCCATTCGAATAAACAAACAAATTAAAATATTCCCCCTTTAAAAGTTCCATTTTCTTGCTGACCTCTCCCAAGGGTGGGGTGTAATTAGCTGGCTGCTTTCTTTAGTTAAACCGCTCCTGCTTTTAAGGTCTCTGTCTGCTTGCTCTACTGGTCTGATTCACCCTTTCTAATCACTTACGTGATCACTGTCCAATTTCGGGGGTCAAGGGCTGTTTGGCCTGTCCGGTCACTTCTTAACCTTTCTGTTTGACCACTCAGGTCATCCTCATCATCCCACGACCTTGGAAATAGAAAGGCTTGCCTTCCTTGGCCCCACTGCTTTCCCTCAGCCTTCCAGACCCTCCCTGACACATGTATGTGCCTAAGTAGCACTGAGGTCAGGACATATGTCATATTGTGAGTTTGAAACAGAACTCTCGAGTCTGTGGACTATTTTACCCAGTCACTTTTTACTTTGCATTCTGAACTTGTAATTGTGGATTTAAAATTCAGTAAACGGGACTGCAAGTACCAAAAAACCTTGACTTGTTGAACAACTCACGAATAGATGTCTGGAACTTTAAAGCTGAGGTACCAGAGTTCGGCTACTTGTGTTTTTATTTAAATAGTTCAACTACTTCAAACATCATTACTGCAGCCGCGGTGCTCGTTTTGTTGGCGCTAAACCACATAACTTTAAAGAAACTCGCAGACCTTTCAACGTTTCTCTGGTGCATGTTGTGGGCAGCTCACAGTACAGATTTTTTTTGTTTTTCATATTGGAAGTTCTAGTTCTGATGTAATCAGTGCTTAAGTTGTAAAAGACCAAGTGCCAGTGCTCAAAGTTTCGATAAAGCAACCGTGGCCGGCGCTGTCAAAAGTTGGGATGCCTAAATACCAAGGATGCATAGGCTTTATTCCACCTCAGACCTCTTTATTCTGCCACCAGCCACTCTCTTTATCTCACTCTTGCAGGTTATTTTTTAATCCATTACTTTTTGCTTTGTTACTGTTTTCTGTCTTTCTCTTCCTTTACAACATTTATGTTTTTCCTTCTCTCTTGCTCTTAATCAAAGTCTGTGAGGAAAAATAAGTCCCTGTCTCCAAAAATGAGCTCTGGTGTGCCCCACCTGCTACCACCGGCTCAAATCGAGTACTAGAACTAATGATGGGATAAATAGGAGCAGAGGTACTAGAATACATAGCAAAGAACTGTACAAGGTGAATTACTCATGCGTGAGCATATATACTTAAGGGCTTTGCACTCCTCTAAGCACCCTCATCAGCCTCTATTGTTTACCCACTCCTAATGTCTCAGCCATTCGTGTTCCTGGAACTAACACTCCACTTTTGTGTACGATGTCCTTAATTGAAGTAATCTAGTTAACTTTGATCCTTGATCTGACTCTGTGTTCACCCCTCGCTTTCTTGGGTGTAGCCTACCTACTGTCCACTCATCGAAGTAGTGGCAAGTGGCCGTCTGTCCTAAGTAACCACTTTGGCAAGTCCTAGCCTTTAACCAACAGTAGTGAGCAGACTGGGAGTTTTACAACTACACTTCTGACACGAAAAAAAGTGAAACGACAAATTCCATAATGAAACGTAGGCCCATATTTATACTTTTTGACGCACAACTGCGCCAACGCAGTTGTGCGTCAAAAATTTTACCACCGGCTAACGCCATTCCAACGCACCATGCGGGCGCCTTATTAATGGAATGACGTTAGCCGGCGCTGCGGACTGGTGTGTGTCAAAAAAAATGACTCACACCAGGCAGCGCCGGCGTATGGGAAAATGGGGGTTGTGCGTCAAAAAATGGTGCACGTCAGGTCTGAGGCAAAAATCAGGCCTCAAACCGGATTTGCGCCATTTTTTTGACGCCCAACCCCCATTGACATGACTCCTGTCTTAGCAAAGACAGGAGTCATGCCCCCTTTCCCAATGGCCATGCCCAGGGGACTTATGTCCCCTGGGCATGGTCATTGGGCATAGTGGCATGTAGGGAGGCCCAAATCAGGCCCCCCTATGCCACAAAAAAAAATCTGAAAAAAATACTTACCCGAACTTACCTTTACTTCCCTGGGATGGGTCCCTCCATCCTTGGGTGTCCTCCTGGGGTGGGCAAGGGTGGCAGGGGGTGTCCCTGGGGGCAGGGGAGGGCACCTCTGGGCTCCTTCCAAGCCCACAGGTCCCTTAACGCCTGCCCTGACCCAGGCGTTAACAAACGGCACACATCAGGCTGTGCGCTGTTTTTTAAGGCCCACCCCCTCCTGTGCGTCAAAATGACGTCAGAGTATAAATAAGGGGCACAGGCCTTAAAGTCATTTTTTGGAAGGGAACGCCTACCTTGCATATAATTATCGCAAGGCTGGTTACCCCTTCCAAAAAATGACGCACATGGTGGCATTTTGACGCCCGCGGGGTCGGACGTAAAAGTATAAATATGGGGCAGGGTTTGCGCCGATTGTGCGTCAAAAATGTTGACGCACATTCGGCGCAAACAGAGTATAAATATGCCCCTTAGTTTCAGTTAAAAAGCAAGGAATGGTTGGTTAGACTTGGACTCTGCTACTGTCCAGTGGCCATATTACCAAAAAGGTCCCGGAGGCAGAACAAGTGTGTGTGTCTGCTTTTGCATGCTGGGAGTATTACAGAGGGGCAGGTGATGTTTGTGTGGCTCCTCTGTAATGCACATTGTGCCAGTGCACGTGTAGCGCTGGCACAATCTCAAGAGGCGTTCTGCACTCCATGCAAATGAGAAAACACTTTGTCTCTGCACTTATGAAGAAGCATAGACACAGGCGGAGAGGCAAGGATCTTGTAGTGGAGACCTTGACTGTGTCACAAATAAGTAGGGCACTGTCAGTGGGCTGTCTGAGACACACCTAGAGTGAGGGAAAAAAGGGGGCCTGTGGACCCCCACACAACAACTTTCCGGCAGGTGCAGTCAAAATGCTTGAGCTCCGATGCTACCCTTTTGAATGTTGTCATTATAGTTGCAATTTCAAGGCTTTCTAGTGCCACCCTGTGTCCTGTCTGATCCGTGAACCAGGGCTATGTCTGCTGCTAGTGGCACCCCCTGCCTGCTCTTGGAACTAAGGTCTATCCTGCTCTTTCCAGCCCCCTTATGCCTGTCGCTTATGTGAATAAGAGTGTTGGTTCTTGCCTTTTTGAGCTTCTGTCTGTTCCTGTCTATCCCTGCTTAGCCTAACTACGATGCCGTCTAGGGAATGGCATGAGTTTGAGTATTGGCTATTAACGGAGTTGGACTGGGAAGCTGAGCAGAGTGGTGCGCATGCTCCAGAATGGGCGTCCGGCATGGTATTGACTGAATTCACGTGGTCGGCTACCTTCATATCATAGACATTTGCAACTCCTATCTCCTTATCCTTCTTACCTTCTCTAAAACATTCAACAAACACACCCATGCAACATCCTGGCACATTCACTGTGGTTCAAAGCTATGTTCCACAGTGGCTCAGATCATAACTGAGAAGTACAGCTTCACTGTCCACAAGAGTTCCAATTGGGTCAATGTTATCCATATAGTTTGTGAATTTCCTCACAGCTCTCTCCTCTCATCGGTTATTTTAAACGTATATATAAAACTAGTGATATTCTTTCTGGCAAACTCAGACATCAGTATCCACCAGAACACAGAAGACACCGAGCTTTGCCTAAGGATCAGAAAACAATATTGACATCACCTTTCCTTGCAAATATTCGAACCACTAAGTCCATGGCCTGCCACAGACAGATTCTGACCATGACTGATTTCATGCTCATTGCTAATGCCAGCAAATAACGACAGGTCCAGGGAAGGCTGTTAAAAAGAAACCTAGAATACCATACCACCTTCTAGCATCACCAAATCCCTAAACGTCCATGTCAGCAGACAATTTCAATACACACATTTCTCTCAATACCAAGGCTTCCTGCCCTCAAATACCTCTTCTTCAGAGGGTGAAGCCAATGCTCCCACAAGACATTACAATGGCCATACAAGCATTGTTGCCTCTCACCTTGATGGAGATGATGACCTTCTCTCGGCCAACAGACACCTGCCTGTTGCCCTGAAGAGCATCCCCCATTCTACAGCAAGCCTCATGGGATGTCTCTGAAAAGTTACCAAAATATCACTAGCACTGGTAGATGTCTGCTGGCTCCTACTTTCATCCTATATCCATTTCAACACTTGCTGCGTCATTGTAATGTGACCAATAAAGGTATCCTCATTAAAGAGCACAAAGAGTCGTTATCACGACAAAGAAACAGTCCACTCCTGCTCTCAGAGCCAGCTTCCCTTCATTTAGTCATTGGATGCATTTTTGCATTTGACCCAGTAGAGTGCTCCACTGTCCTTTGCTAGGTTCACGCTAAACAAACACCACTTATAAACATTAATCCGTACACATATTTATATGTGGCACCCAACACCAAGACGCCAGAAGGGCTCCGCAACCCCAGCATCAGTAACTAGATATTAGGAAATGCAGTAAGAAGAAAACCAGATGCCAGCCTTCCTCCTTCAAGGCCTCAAAGATATTGATTATCATAATAGTCAAAGCCGCTGTCTGCTCTCTAGCATCAGAGCAGGCATTTTTCCTGAGACCAGACTCTGCTTATTGGTTGGTCTTAGTCTGTCCCTACTCTGTTCGAACAAACTGTGTCTGCTGTGATGGATGAGACCCGCTTGCTCTCTCTTTAGCTGGTACTTGCTGTCTAGGCTTTAACTCTGTTTTGGGGAGTCACCTTCTGCTGGCTCTTGGGTCACCCTCTCTGCTTTTTGGATTAGGCCTTACCTGCTGTATGGGGCTAGACTATGCCTACTGGGACCTCACTGCCTGCTGTATAGGATCACTGATTTGAAGTGTTAACCCCCCCCACCCGGTGGTTCTCTCTACTTAAGACAAAGGCTGCTTTGTATGATCCCTCCCTCCTAATTCTTTCGATTATACCCTTCCTGGTTCAGTATGCCTAACCCTGCCTGCATTTTCACCTCAGACCATGCCTACTGCCTTTCTTAGGTTGTTTTTTTTCTGATGCTCGGTCCACGCCTGTTTCATGGGTACAAAGTATGATTTTTGCGCCCCTCGCCTCCATTATGCACCATCCTATTTGCACCCCCTGCAACTTTATTTCCCCCTTCCAATTTGTGTGCTTGCCCATTATGCGCCTGACCCCATTCCAACCCCATTCTCTTTAAGCCATCAGTTGTGTTGCAGTCTATGTGCCATTGCACTAGCCTCTTGGCCAGTGACCTTGGGGACCCACTGGCTCTCGGTTATTGCTGTATTTAATCACCCAGGCAGCAGTCACTGCACCCATTTTCCTTGCTTGCGCTAGGATCCATTGCTCCCTTGCTACGTCACTGCCTCTGACTCTTTCATTGGTGCACTAATCACTTGCTGCTAGGCCTTATGATGCTTCTGTGTTCTCACAATTGTTACTTAGTGAGCACGTGCGTGAGGTTGTGCGTTGCTCGGCAACCAGCCCGGGGACTAGGTTTTCCGGGGAAACACACTTCCTGAACTGGACTTTCTTTAGGCGCTTGGGAGAATGACCCCAGGTTTCTTCTTTACAGGTAGGCCGTGTCGTTGCATCCTCTGTTACACCAGCGTGGGACCAGTGTGGATGGCTGCGGGCAGTGGCAGCTGCGCCCACCACCAGGAGCAGAAGAAAGGTAAAGGGCCAATGGCCCCTCAAACCCCAAAATGGCCACAGAGTGTTAGAAAGGGAGAGTGCGGGCTCCAGTAAGGAGTGGCCGTGAACTCTACCATGGTAGGCTATGATGAGAAAAGGGACAACGTGATGGGCATGAATTCAGCCACTGACTCTTGATCAGATTTTGGGGGTAAATTTCCTGGCATTTGTGGGACTTTAAAGTTCTCTGAGAGGCCTAAATGTTGAGTGGTCAGGACTTTCAAGTTCTTTTTAGAAGCCTAAATGTTGAATAGCCAGGATTTTTTAAGTTCCAGAAGCCTAAATGTTGAAAGGTCAGGTCCTCGGGCTCCATTTATTACTATTTATTGCAATACCCTTTTTAACACCATCATCTTAGAGGCACAAAAAGCCACTAAAGTTCTCAGACTCCTGGTCACTTGAAGACATTTTAGAGCTTTCCATGTACTTGTTCCATGGGGCCACAGGAGACACATGATGTTTTTGCCCCAGCAAAATCGTATTGTTTCCAAAGTACGTTATTGTTAATCCTGTCTAGTGATGTTTAAGATTTCTTCACAATATAAAAAGCTTAATTTCCAGATCATCAAACATATAAATAGTCGTATTTTATCGGTATTGGTCAATTAAGAAGAGAGTATTTTCAAACCCATTGCATTTTGGAACTTTCCGAGTCTGAATCAGGAGTAACCTCCCTCAGCACTCTACATATGGGATAAAGTATGACCTTCCTTATATTATAAGGATATTGCAAGACACTGCTAATTGTTGCATCAGAAACTACACTCATTCATCACACTGTTTGGCACATTTAGTGGATTCACTTATTTGCATTTTGTGCAGAAAGGAAACCTTTTTGTTGTTGTTTACCCAGCATTAGCAAAGATATATGGATTTGTAGATACAACACATGCAAACAACATTTCTGAATTGCCTGTGTTTCTACGCATTGGCACATTAGAGGAAGATCTAGTGGCATCTCCAGTGCTTGTTTTACTCTTGAGCTTTACTAGTTTTAATCTAAATGGCTTCATAATTCTCAGAAAGTGCTGCTATCACAGTTCTCCGACCACAGTCCACTGGAAGACATTTTGGAGACAGCCATTTACTTGTTCGATGGGGTTGTAGGACACGCATTATGTTATTGATACCACATATTTGTATGTGTTTCCAAATATATTTATTGGTAATTCTTTCTAGTGAGGTTTAAAATTTGTTCACACTAGAAAAGCTTTCTTTTTCAAATCAAGTAATATATTCATAGGCATATTTCTTCTGTGGTGATCAAACAAAGAGAACATTTTTAAACTTGATACATTTAGGGCCATTCAGACCATTCATTAGGAGTAACTTCATTAAACATTTTATATATGGGATAAAGGACTTCCCTGCCATACATAATAAGGATAATGTATGTCACTGAGGAGAGTGTGACCATATACAGGAACAAGGGCAAAGACTGAGTCCCTTTGCAAGGTTATGGTAATCAAGGTGACACGCAGAATCCTTTTAACTTATGGCAAAGTGTATTTTATTAATATATGGTCACACCATTACCCTTCACATGCAAAGCTTGTATCCTTGTTGTCTTCCTCATTCATATAAAAGGGAGTAACATTCCACAAATGACAACTGGAGCATGATTTTCAGTGCTAATTTTTTTTTAAAAGGAGATAATAATTTGTTGCTAAACATATTAGAATCCATTTATTCTAAATCAGATTAAAAAAGGGTTGTAACTCTGAATGAGTAGCAACATGCAGATACATTATTTATTTACTGTAGTGAACCACAGGCTGCAAAATAAACATGTTGCACTAAATATCTCCCTTCTGCTAAAAACTGCTCATTTTAGGGAAACAGATCCAAAGGAACAAAAAGGAATCTCGTTTTTGTTGTTAGGTAGAGCATTGCAGCACGCAAGCGTTGCTTTCTGACGTGTTGGTATGTATTTGGGCTTTTAACCCACCCACCTCTACCACTCGTTCGTGGGCTTGCCCTTCAAAAATCCTTTGATGACATTGGTAAATGGTTTACCTTTGTCCCTCCTTAGGGGGGTTTTGTTATCGCCTTGGTCATCGCCCCTGTTACATGGCTAATTGCACTTTTGCCGATAAGTTTGACTGCGAGCAAACTTTTTTTTCCATTTGTGTCTCTCTTCACGCTGATGCTTAGGGCAGCAGTGGCACTATGAATCTGCTCGCTTATGCGAAATTGTTTTACTTTTAGTTTTCAATTTATGAGGCAAGAAAGTTAGATAAGGAGTTAACAACACTAATAGCTCTAACTCGAGCAAATGCGAGACCGGTTGCATTGCAAATGCTTGTTTAAACTGCTGCGGTAGCAATGCTTTGCAACTTGCCTTTCACTATGGCTGTTGGCATCAGGCATTATGACATCACAGTTCTACTGTTATAAGTTACTACAATTGAGTAGCTATGTCATTTCATTGACATCACAATCCAGTTCTAATAACGAATGTAGTGACAGGCTTATTTATATACAGGGTTTTTTGACGCCCGTGTAGTATAAAGTAATTCTGGAGCAACAGCAGAAGGAAATAATTGTGAGTTAATGATTATATAATAGTATTAAAAAAACTAAAAGTAAAGCAGTTGTACATGTGTCGTGCATCTGGTCGGTGAACGCCCCCTTTAGGCCATCCTGCATGCCTCGTGAAGGGCCTGATATATGACCACATTACATCCATTCTTATTATGGAACTCCTCTGGTTCCACTTGCTGTCCTGCACAATCTTCAAAATAAAGCCTCATCAGCTATCACAACTGGCATTCCCTCCTACCTGGCCAACAAGCTCACCACAGCTAATGGCTATTGGTGTGAAGGTTATTACTGGCAAGGCCACCACCAGAACTATTGATTTTTGTTTTTTTTGTTTTTTGTAGAAGCGGCTTCCACCTTGAAACACTAGCCACTTCGTGGGGGAAGGCTGTTGCCACAGTGGCAGGTTTTAAACTTGCACAGCTGGCTGCATCTTTCCAGGTGGACATGCTACGTGTAGTGCCTGGCTCATATGGCACCTGTCCTGCTAATTTGTATATGAGCACCAGAGCAAATGCCCACCTCTTTTAAAGTATCAAAATAGATGTTTTATTGTACAAAAGCATAAATAATGCTAAGTATATATTTAACGATGACAATATATGTTCATTCAGAGCATATATAATCTACTTCATGATCTTCTAGTAATGCACAGCAGTGTCCAAAAAAGAAAGTAGGTGTAGAAATCACTAGAACAACACTGGATCAGAAAATAGACCTTCGTAGTAATAACCTTCACAGCATGATCAATATTGAATGCTGCAAAGGTATTAAAGAAGTTATTTACCTATGGTAATGGTCTTTCGGTAGAGACTTTACCTAGCTGAAGATTCCTCATCTTTTGAATATTCCTCAGGCGTAAGGCTGGGTCCAGAAACTTTTCAGCAGTACGTTTGCGCACCTAATGCTCCACATTGACGCAGTTCTGTTCCGGAAATGATGTGCAGGGCCTATATAGGTGCCACTCTCACGCGTAAGTTGCTTTTGAGACTGTCTGCTTCCCCATACGAAGAGCCCCAAAAGCAAATTGGTGGGAAGTGTGCAGATTCCTGGACTTGGGATCTTATTAATGGATAAAGTCCAGTCACAGAATGAAGAGGACGGGAGGGTCAATGAAGAATCTGCAGTTCAGTACTCTCCACCAGAAAGAGCGTTACCGAAGCTACGTAACTTGTTCTTCTGATAGAGAATCCTAGCTGAAGATTCCTCGCTTTTTCAATAGACACCAAAGCAATACCCATTCAGAGGTGGGTCTGTGGATGGACTGAAACCAGAGAGCCCTGCAGGACTGAGCAGACTAAGTGCCCCTCTCAGCGAACTTGACTGTCCAAGCAATAATGATTTGTGAGCGTATTGAGAGATTCATGAGCGAAGCCGAGAAGGGTTGTGCGGTCCCTGTGCAAGTGACCGTGAGTGGCGCAAAGGAGTGGAATTCCATTTCTTATGCGTACCTTTGGACTTGGAGCTTCACAGAGATTGACCTCTGGAGCGGCTCCGTCAACAACATGAACGGGCCCCGCGCAGTCTTCTTATGGCTGGCGATGTAAAGTTTTGCCTCTGGTTCGCTTGTTGTCTTTGGGTTCATCATACCACAATCACTGCAGGACTTGGAGTAGTGGCTCAACTGCAGGGACCACAGGCACACCTGATGGGATCTGCCAGAGACATTTGTTTCCAACAGCCCCTATGGGTCTTGAAACCTGTCGAATCAAGAGGTGAAAATCCCTTGCACATTGCAAGAAAGTTTGTGAAAAAATATTGAGGTAAATATACGAGAGAGACGACAGGACGTTTCTGATCCGCGTCTAGTGGCCAGGAAAGACAGGACCTGAAATCTGCACATTCTAGTGGTGCCTATATAAGCCCTGCACATCATTACCACAGTGGAAAGGCATCAGTGCAGAGCCACAAGGTGCCACCTTCCACCATGCAGAGATACTACTGAAAAGTTTCTGGATCCATTCTGATGCTTGGGTAAAATTCAAAAGGTATCTGCAGGGAGAAATCTGTTAGAATAAAGGAACAATGAGCATGTTTCGGCACATCCACTGGTAGTGATCCTCTTCCTCAGTATGAAAACAATGTTCACGTTTGGTAGTGACCACCATTCACAATATACAAATATATGTAAGCACATTTGTTCATAGTGTTTTGACTGACATTCTGCAGGTCCTATTGCAACTCGCAACTGCATTGTGTGCAGATATAGTTATACAGCACAAACATAGCTCGGAAATAGGGAAACAGGTGAGTGTTGACCACAAGGATGAGAGCCCAACATACTGAAAGGCAGCAGATGATTACCTAACAAGTGAGGGGACAGTGTGCCATTGATGGATGTGTCCTCACATACTTTCTAGATTTCAGTAGGAGGGGGGGCAAGAGTATTTCTGATGCTGACAGGACTTTGTTCCTAACCCTGGGTGCGTACACAGAGTTGCCTTCTGGTATTCTCTTTCCTGCTTTTCTGCATTTCCAGTCTGGAGATCTCCTGGCTCCTTTTAGTGGGTTGTCCACCCAAGATAGACAGTTTTTCGAGCAGTTGTGCTGGGGATGTGCTTTTGAAGGCCTTACCTATGATGCAACTGATACAGGCCTAGAGGCGGAGCCAATGAAGGTCCTTCAGTGTGAGGGGAATGTAGTTGAATTTCTTTAGGCCTTTTATGCATGTGGAAGTGCAGAGTCCTTTGAGCCTGTTGAGCAGGGCATTGCGTCCATGTATGTGTAACAGGGCCAAAGCTTGCATGGTTCATCAGAACACGGTTGCAGTCCAGAACTTGCAGGTCAGGTTCAAGTAGGTACCATGTTGCCTTGAGTTCTTTAGTGATGTATTCCTTGAAGGGAAAGTGTACCAGGTGTGAATTCAGGTGATTTCGAATTTGCCGGGCCATTGAGGGTCATGTCTGCTGCCCAGTCTTGAAGCAAAGTTTGTCTGGGATTACTGGAGAACCGGACAACATCTGTCTTTGCTGGTTTACGTTTTAGATACGCCCTCTTATTCAACTTATATTTTATTTACAGACCGATGTGCGTCCTCAATGTGCAGGGAATTACTTTGCTGCACAGATCCCTGGGGTTCAAACCGCTTGTCCTTCAGCCCTCTGTTTCATGATGTCACAGTATCCCCTTAATGAAACTATCGTACCATATCCCTCTGTTATGTATACTCTCACATTCCTGTGTTTTTCTATAGGGAAAGGTCACATTTCATTGTATTGTTGTAGTGGAGTGAAACTGAGACGAGAAAGGGGAGGAGAGTTCACCTATTAGCTTGAGTTGCCGCCCTTGCAAGATGGAGAAGCAGATTCGAATGCCGGCCGCAGCCTAAAGTGTTGTGTTTCGGGGCAAATCACGTAATCTCCTTGTACCTAAAAAGGTCGATAAACGCATACCATCTGATTACTCAATACTATGCCTTATTTAAAGAGTGAAAAGACCATCCAGTAGCAACCGTCGGTAAAACAGCTGAAGGAGTGAATTCCCCTACTGCAGAAATCTAAGTGTAAACTGTAAAGTGCAATCCTGGCGTGGCCGATTTTCCATTCCATCGCGCAATATAAAAATAAGAGTAATTAAGTTTGTTAATAACAGCTGTTAACACCCTACCAAATCACAAAATCTATTTCGCCATGCGAATCCTGATACCATTGTGTTAAATTGTATGTTTTTGCTTGAAGTTCTCCGAACCGTCGCTCCAGCATTGCCCAGCAGGGGTCGCTGTGGTATTTGCAAAAACCAGTTAAAGTTAATGTCCTGGAAACTGAAAACTAAAAATAGTTCAGTTTGATATATAAAAAAAAGCCATCAACAATAAAGCACCTTGTGTGGAAAGGTTGCCTTTTCTTCTCTCTGGTTCCGTTGTCATGGCGACCGTCAGCTCCATCACACCTTCCACTTCCCTGGAGAGGTGCGAGAGAGAAGTGCGTTTCCATAGCGATGCCCATTCGCGTTTCCATGACAATGCCCATTATAGGTGAAACCACGTCACTTCCCTCGTGCAGCGACAAAATAGCCGATCGTCCTTGAGAGGGCTTGGATTAATGGGCGGATGAACGGCTGAATAGATGCTTGGAGGCTATGGACGAGCGAACGAAGCAAAAAGTGAACGAAAAACATACGAACGAGTGACTGAGTTCATGTATTGACTAATTCGAGGAACGATCGAATAAACGAACACGCCGTTCACAGAGCTTTTGAATTCACGAATAGTTATCGGACGAGTGAATAAAAGAAAGAAGTTATAAAATTATGTCATGCGTAAGACACTAATGGATGAATGAAGGAACAGGCCTCAGAGTAGCCAAATAATTGAATTCGTAACTTTGAGGGGATCCAAGTTTAGAGTAAAGCACTATATAAATAATTAACATAGTTTGGCATGTACAGCCAACCTGTACCACTTGATTCACCACCATTAAGCCGCCTTGATGTCACCAGAGGTTCCTTATGCCGGACAGTGGGAGGGATGGGTCAGTTCATCCTCAAGTCGATTTGTCAGAGTAAGAAATCTCACATCCAACCAGTAGGGGGCGCTGCACAGGGGAGGGAGAGTCTTGTCTAGCCACCAGTGAGTGTTGTTCAGAAGAGACATAGCTGCCCAGCCAGCCGTGGCTCTGTTGGTGGGTAAAGTTTCAGCCAGCCTCTGGAGAACCTGATGAGGGAGGGTTAGTGGCAGAGGGCACAGATGTATGCAGTCACTGCTTCAGGAGAGCTATCCGAGCACCGATTGGGTCACCGCCCCAGGGATATGCCCATGCAGCTAGAGAACAAGCTGCCCACACTGCCAGGTGTGGCTGCTGCTTTGTCCAGCCAGCATGGGGTGTGGGTCACCATGAGATATCTGCATGGAACCTGCATGGGCACTAACCAACCAGCAGGGGGCACGGCCCACGGGTAGATCTTTGTATCTGCTGTCCTGCCAATAAACAGTAGTGTCCAGCCAGATCTCTTTATTCACCCCTCAGACCGTGCTGCCCATGGATAATTCTCTGTTCAGCTTGAAGGCTAGTGCTGAGAGAGAGTTTTCTATTCAACCAGCATAGGGCACTTTGCCTGAGGGGCTCTTCAGATCCATTTTAACCATGTGTTTAAGCCATCACTATCCCAGCATGTTAACCAACACGGATACACCCAGAAGTGGCACCCGTCCACTTCCACGTGCTGCGTATGGCACTAACTCCAGCGTAGAGGTGTATTGGAACATTGATACTGGGCAAGAATAAATATCTGGACTACATTTGTCTCTTTATGTTACTGAATTAGGGTGTGCATGCAACTATTTGGTTTAAGTTCCATTAGGCACGTTTTAGAAACTTCTACTCAGATAATAGGGGGAGCTGTTCATGGGGAAATACTACCCTCTAGCCAGCACACGCAGAGGCACAACTTTGTCCTCTCACAGGAATGTGTTACCCAGGGAGCAAGCCTAATTCATTCGCAGACACTGCCTTCGGGATGATAATGCTTGGTAGTATGTTATGTTGAGGATTCTTGTACTTCTAATACTCTCTGGGCGCTCTTTGGCACTCAGAAGAAGGATAAGTTATCTACCCACACGCCTGTCACCCATATACTTGCAGTAACTTGCAGGCTTGAAATAGCCATGTTCTAAGCTTTGCTAAACCGCCAGCTCTAAACATTTAGGACTCTACTGTGATCTCCATCTGACCAATAGCACCCATCTCAGCGGCTTATAATGAGACACTGCATCTACCTTAGAAATTTATGACTCAACACTAGGGATTCATTCTTTCACTGCAAGGACCTGTATTTGCTGCATGTTGAACTCAACCACGATGAAACTTGAGACCTTGGCGTATATGCAGATTGGTAGATCATATAAGGTATCTTAAAGACAAATCCTTTCTTTCTATATTATCTGCTCCCAGTTAGGGGCACGATTGTCAGTACTTACGTTGTGAAAAAAAAAGATAAGTGCAGAGGTCAACATTCTTCTTAGAAGCCTACTACCAATGTAGCCTAATGCCGGGGAGCAAAACACCAAGGTTACCTGGTCTCGATTCCACCTCATGCCTTTTTCAAGCAACCATCCCATACTTCCTGTCTCTTTAGCTCACTTTTACTGAATAATTTTCATTTTTCTTTGTCCCTCTTTTCCTATATTTCGCTTCCCCCTTTTTTCGCACTTTTCTGCTGTCTCTATGGCTGCAACAAAGCTGACGATGAAAAATGTCTTGGTCACTAAATCGACCTCCAACAACTGTCACAAATTAAGCACTGCCATTGAAAGAGGGGCTGTTTTCAACCAGCAAGGCCCGTCATGGGTAGAGATCCATGTTTTATTGGCTACTGTCAGGGTCAGAGATTTACCCACTGAATGGGGCCCTTGCACTAAATCCATTAGTTTCATGCTCAGCAATGTCCCGTTAGTTCCATGTAAACCCATTAACAGAGACCACGATGAGTGATGCCGAAGACAACAGATCTTTCCACAGCCCCTAGAGGGCGCTGCCCAAGGAAGAAGGGTCAATTCATCAAAGGGGGCTACAAGTGAAACTTATAGATTTACACCAGGGACTGCAAGGAAAACTTCCAGATTTACACCAGTGAAAGAAACACTCTTGAAATTTACAGACCAACGCTCCTCATTGGAGCTAGATACATCTTATAGTTGATTGATAGCATACAGGGATGCAAAAGGATAAGAAATTCTTTAAAAAAAACAAAAAAAACATTGGCAAAGCCAATAGGCCTGGCTCGCATTTGGAGCCCTGACAAAATCATAAAAAAAGGCGACATTAGTGAAAAAAACTAAAACGAAGTCAATTTATTTCAGTAAACAAAGCATCTTTGAGATAAATAATTTCACGTCTGACGATTCAGTGTACTTTTGAGATTTGAAATAGACCCTCGTGCATGGCAGTGCAAGCCACTGGGTCAGCACTGGCAGAATGATATTCCAGTGAGCCAAGAGTTTGTGGTGGGAGAGTGTTTGTCCACATTGTAGAGCCAAACCCCACTTTGTGTCTGTTTCAAATACATTGTAGCAGTAGATGTTACAACAGCTGCACTGTTAAACCAGATCTAAAATATCTAAACTTTCAAAATTAAACTTGCAAAATCAAAGGTCAACTTATGTACTAAGAAATATCACTCAGAAAAGTATTTGGAAACAAAGTCCTGAGGTACTCACTACTAAACAACTTAAAGTCACTCTTATGTAAGCTCGAGGTATTTGTAAAGAATCAATGCATGATTTGTTCAAGCACCTAATTACGCAGATCTAAAGGAGGTTCTCTAGGGTGTACATGGGAGTGCAAGTAAAAGTGAGTTGAACCAAATAACAATACATATACTCGGAGTAAACACAAGGTATATAAAATAATGTAGTTCATCCATGGTTGTTGACGGTACACATTCTTAACATAAATCTTGGATGAGCTTGTGGCATTTGTAAAGAACGCTCTAGAGTCAAGTTTCTTATGATTTCTTTTTATTTAACCTTAGAAACAACCAAGAGGTAACTTCTTGAGAGCTGCCAAACATTCAACACTCTTAAGATTTTGTTGTGTGGATAAGCTGCTGGTAGGCCTGACTTGCTTCAGATAATACCACGCGGACTCCACCACTTCTTGCCTCCTTCCTTGCAAAGTGGAGGTATCCATTGTAATCTCTTCCCCCGGCACAGGCTGGGTACTGCTAAAGTCAGGTGATGAGACTGCTGACAGGGTGAACTATACCTACAAGTGATGTTGTGAGAGGTGTATCATCAACCATCAACTAAAAGCAACCTGTTCTTGGACCCTTTATGAGATGTATTTAGTTTTTAATGAATCCATCTGTGGCAGTAGTAGCAAAGACATATTTATTTTCTATTGATATTTGTTTTAATCTGCAGGTGTTTCAAATAAATTCTTATCCTTTTGGTGTTTAGGTATTTCATTCTTCTGCATTTTATGTGCAAGCCATCAAGGCGGTCAGGATTGCAAAGTCATGGTTGATCCATTTTCACAGCCTGGAAACAGTGATGACATGGGACCTACTTTGACTTTGTGAATTTGAAAACTTGAAAGGTAGAATGTACAGTCGAAACATGCGTCTGGAATATTCTGATGAAAAACTTGAAGATCACAAGTAAAACTGAAATGGTCAAATATTAATTGAAAACAATGAAGATTAAAATATATAGAAATATTTATTTTTTTGTCTTTGTGCACGTGAGTTCCCTGTGCATCCCTTATGGTTGTTTTAATTCTACTCTGTGCCTTCCTTAAGGTAGGGAGACCACAATCTTAAACCGAAATCTCGAGGCGTGTAGGAAAATTAATCTGGCTATATTTCCAAAAATTGTTGTTACCAAAAAAAACACACACATTCCCTCCCTCTCCTTTCAATAAAGTGTGTAGTAGGATACTGAGGGCCGTTGTTAAGGGAACTACAGTAAATATTTCTGTGCTAACCCAGTGCTTCACACAGATGGTGTTTGGATTAGACAGATTTTACTATCACTGTAAGGACTGTTCCAGGCATGCACACATATGCACAACTAAACTCTGGAAAAGCCGTAAGCTACTTGGGCCCAAGCAGGTATGCAGGTTTTATAACATAAAGGGTCTATTAAACCCACCCCAGCATGGAAAGCCAGAGGCTAGATGATGCAGTCATAACATTCACTATCAGGTCAATGCGAACATTGATGGAAAAAAGCTATCTCAAAGAAAGATGTGTTTCTGCTGTGATTTGGTGGCTCCATCGTTGGAGAATAGAAAAGCACTTTCTTTCCTGCAGGGACCATGATAGCACTGCAGCTTTGGTTCACTTAGCAGGGGAAATGAATGTTTAATGCAACTCTGTATTGATTTAACATTTCAGTCTTGTTTACTCATAAATCCTTGTGGAAGCTTTCTGAACAGTAGACAACAGGGTCTCCTGCATTGTGCTGTCTTTACCATACATCAGTGTGTCTCTTAAAAAGAAAACGCAATATCAAGTAAACCGCTCACTTTCTTGAGCTATCTGCGCCTTTTGATCACATTCCTTGACATTCTAGATTTGATTGCTTCCTAAGGAAGGACCAGAAAGATTGCAGTCTTTCTTAGAAGTTTATTATCCTAAATATACACTTCCCTGCCCAGCTAAAATGAATATACTTGTTCTTCTGCTGAGGGCATATACAATATGGAAGTACATACACATAGTACAATTGTATAAAAATCTGGATGAAAAAAAGTCAGCTCTGTAGCAAACGTGAAACTCTCAGGAGCCAAACAGATCTCTCCTCAACTAGAAATGTGTTGGCGAATATGAGGTTAGGATCAGGATAATCAGGGAAAATGTGGGTGATCTATTGAAAACAGCAGTAGGCAGCAGAGAGCATGTCAGAAAGATGGTAAAAAGCAAATACAGTTGAACATTTGCTCTTTAATTCTGGGAACAGACTGACTTCCTCTCTTTTCTTTGTAGGTCTCTTGGTGGCCGTCAGCTCCTCAGTGGACAAAATCATCTCCCATTTCAGCACCACCCGCAATATTGTCCAAAAGGTGAGAGTCTAAGATTCTTGTAAGTGACCTGATGTGGGACAGTTTATAAGTTTGGAGAATGAGATAAGGAAGAAGATGCATGGTAGATATGAAAAACTGTGCAGGACAAAAAGATATTGGAAATGTTGGTTTGCTTGAAGGTCCAGAAGAGATAAGACCACGTATTAGAGCTGAGGCCAGATCCACAGCAGAATTTCCAGGTAGTGTTTGACGAATAAGAGTTTTGTTTAGATCTGTTTTACGGAATTTTCTGTTGTGGCTATTCTGAAAATCAAGCATGGATCCAGTTAAAAAGGAATAATGTCGAAAACAATTATTTTAGAGGATTCGCAAGACTATGAACAAAATAAAAGGAGGAGCGGTCTGAGGGGAGAGTAGGTCTACATGATCTCACCACTTTCTACTATCTCACTGTAGGCCCAGTTGGGGGACAGCTGGCTGAGCCCAGAAGTGGGTCATCTGATCCTGAACACCCTGTGCCCGGCTCTGTATGCCCTGGTTGGGGACGGGCTGAAACCATTTCAGAAGGATGTGATTGTGGGCAGGAGACGGACTTCCCCCTGGACTGTGGTGGAGGCCTCAGTTAAGCCTGGTAAGTCACGATGTGACTCTGCACCCAAGAACAAAACATGGGGCATATAATTAAACTGTGGAGATTAGTGAGCAGTGTGGTTGTTTCAGGGTCTTTACTGTGGTAAATGCAGTCAGTCTTTAACCCCACCTAAGGATCAGATTACCAAAAGTTCTAAACTTAGTCTGGCTCTCAGTTCTAGATTTGAAATATCGCCTAACTAGGAGACCTTCAGCATTAGAACCAAGTTTCACAAGCATAATAGTCATATTCTTGAAGCATTGTACATTGTACAGTGCACAGTATCATTGGCTTCCGTTCCTCAGGCTTGGAGGAAGATCCCCCTTGGGACCTCTGGTGTTACGTGCCATGTTCTCCATAGGTAGTATCCAAACACCCTCACAGGCCATTCCCTACGCTCCTACTATCTTGTTTCCCGACACAACAGGCTTGGACCTCGGCGGTTTCCACATCTGTTACAGTTTTAGCATTTACTAACATCTACAGAGAATTCCACAGAGCCTGCTGCCATCTTTAAAGCACCCAGACACTTTTGCAAAGGGGGAGGTGTACTGTAGTTATTAAGATGTCAGGTTTGGGGTGAACTGAATTTTAATCCTGGCTTACCCACTAGGCTGCATTTTGTGATCACACTACATTTGGTGAGCAAAATGTATTATCCCAGTGTGTCTCAGTTCTCTTATATGGTAAAATGTAGAGCACATAGAAACAGACTGCTTCTTCTCTTGATCTTCTAAAGAAAGAATGTGGTGCATAATACAGGTAGGAGCAAAGGGTACTCTGAGGTGCTTCCGGTGCACGCACCTGATAGGCTCTCCCTGCACAACTGCGCCCTCTGTACATACTATTGTTAGTTCATTGCTGTGGATACAGGTTGTTAAATGAGGCTGACGTAAGACCGACTGTGCGGCTTTCATTGACTCTTGCTGTATATAACAGGCTCCTGCTGCTGAAAACCACACAAACTTTGGAACAAGCATGGAATAACGTTCCAGTGTGCAACAATAGCACACATAGGGCCTGATTACAACTTTGGAGGAGGTGTTAATCCGTCCTAAATGTGACGCATACACCACCAGCCGTATTAAGAGTTCCATAGGATATAATGGACTCGTAATACGGCTGGTGGTATATCCGTCACATTTGGGACGGATTAACACCTCCTCCAAAGTTGTAATCAGGCCCATAGTGTACAACGAAACACAGGCACCCACTGACGGGCATAGAAGTCATGAAACAATGAGGTAAAGACACAATAAGGAAGTAATTTAAGGGGATTTTCAGAGTCTTACACAGATGTGGTGTGGTCGCATCACACCCTCAGTTTGTGATACCATGGGGTGCGGTCTGTAGCTGGTGCAGAACTACCAGACCCATCTGAATTTCACAGATCAGAAATAACTTGCTAATTGTCTGCATCCTTCCAGGTTTTGAGGTGAGCAAAATCAGGATGCGTGTTTGACTACACAGTTTGAACTAGAGCTTTCTTGTCATAACTTGTGCAACAGAAACCCTGAAGTGCACAGTTAGCTCCTTGTTTATAATCACAATTTACACCTGAATTGGGATTTGTGCAGAGCAAATGAGCACTTAATTGGCTAAATCGCACTAGCAAAGTATTGCACTCAACATTTTTAGAAGATTTGAAAAGTAATTTTATGACTTTGTACTACGTAATTGGCATGGTAATATAATGTTAATGCTTATTTATGGTGCATACCTACGCCCAGCTTCTTGGTGCCCACTAGAAGTGATATTACACCAGATTAAAGCCAAATAAAACAAATAAAATGGGTTTAGTCAGAGCTCAGGGGCTTAACTGCCATGATTGAATGTGGTCCTAATTTATTCTTTGTGGTGAAGAGCCAGGGTTTGATTTACAGGGAAGTCAATAAGTTTGTTTTCTGCCACAATGTATCCTGACATCATCGCGATACGGCCTCCTGTGCAGCAGCTGCTTGCCCAGGGAAACAAAGCAACTTGGCCTTTGCAAGATTCCCAGCTCATTGTGAACCACATGGAGTGTTCTTGTAAACAAAACAAAACTGGGTTAGTCAGGTCTCTGCTGAATGTTCCCAAGCAACATGATTCCCAAAACCAACATCAAACCTTGCAAAATACATCAATTACTTTAGAGCCTGACACTGTCACAGCCTCAGTGATGCCTTTATTTTTGTTTTTTTCAAGGACCTGCTACTAGACCTCTGCACAACCTGTACTCCAGGATCTGCCAACTACCCCAGCTCGGCAGCAGCAAGAACAAATTCAACACCTTCGTCTTTGGCCTTCTGAAGTAAGAGCCTTCTGGGAGGCATTTCAGGCAGCCCCACACCCTACTTCCTCAGTTTCTAAATTTGACAAGTTTTATACATTTTGCTCAAATTGTTTCTCAGACTTGATACTCATATGCGATGGGCATTGCATCCATATCAAAATATAGTAATTGGTATTATGTGTAAAATGGTTGCTAAATAATACGCTATAGTCAAATCAGATGGCCGATTGTCCAAAAACAAACGTTTAGAAATCGTCTTGGAAGTGTGTGGAGAGACTGGGTTGAATCTTGGTGTGGGTTGTGGCAGAGCTCTCACACCACTCAGATAGACAAACTAACAGTTAAACTTTGATTTCAGAAAAGTGTCTTAGGCCACCTTTAGAATTGTGAATTGACCATTAAGGCAAGGCTCCGGGCAAAGTGTGTGTACCTGGTTTAGTGCAATAGTACCGTCAAAGAGATAAAGAATCTCAGGTCTAAACCAAGTTGAGATTTTAAGGGAAGTATTATTTTAAATTACAACCATGTATGAAATGCAGAGTTTGGCTTTGCAAATCAAAACGCTTATCTACACTGACTAACACTGTTTGCCTGGCATTCTAGGTTCAGAGAGGGTATCAGCGACTCCGGTGAGGCAGTCGATGTTACTGGAGGACTGTTAGGTGAGATGAGAACAGGTACAAATAGTCTTATTGTCCTCATGGTGTGAGGTGATCACAGCTTTTAAATGCCGTTCCCTTGATTACACAGCCTTGTCTTCAACTGGGACTTATACTTTTGTAGCCAGCACAGCCCTTACCTGTGAGCAATAAAAGTTTATTAAGGAACATGAATGATTAAAAAAATGACCAGAGGCCATATGTACGAACACATTTTCCCATTGACACAGAATGGGAAAAACCCTTTGATACATCTGGCCCTAGGTTTTGCAAGTTATTATTAATCAACAATTGTCCCAATTAAAAAAATTAGTTTAACCAGACAATTTGAAAATAAACACTAGGGAAAAAGTCACAGGATAAAATGGAAACCAAAAATTGCTTTCAATCATTGGTATAACCATGTAATAATCAGTAGTTGTACCAAGTGAGCCATGCTAGTGCCATACAGTGTATGGTCAGGTCACTGGTATAGAGGAATGCAGGTGATGCAATGTGTTGGGTTGAAATTGCTCCAGAGACTGGCAGGTTGAACTGAGTCAGACATTGCAGGAAAACCCAGGAAGTTGAGTCAAGCAGGTGCGTCCATTTTGCAAATGTAACCTTCGTGCCATGCTGGAGGTGAGCGCAGGCAGTTTGAGTCCCTGCTGATGAGTCCTCTGAGTAGGTTGCACCTGACGATCATAGAACTTCAGGTTGCATCCAGCCAGGTACTGGTAAATGAGTTGTAGTTTGAACTAGAAACACCAAGAGCTGCCAAGGTGAGTTTAAAAGTTAGAGTCAGCAATGTGATCCTGTTGTGGTCCACATCAATGCAGAGTGAAACTCAGGTGCAGTAGCTCACCTTGGGGAACAAGAGTTGCAAAGCGTTATTCAATGCTTGTGGGTCTTTTGCTCTGTCTCCATAGAGCACCCATTCCCCTTGGTAGGCAGATCTAAGGGCCTCGCCAACCACAGTGAGCCAGCAGGAAAGGAACCCCATAGGACAGACAGAACCTCACTTTCACTCAGTATACTCCAGAAGCCACACAGACTTCTTGGAGGCAGTGGGCACGTCTAGTAACCACAGATGCCTGTGTCTCTGGGAAACAGAGTGAGGAGGTTGCCTTGCACAAGCCTGAAAACGTCTTCTAGGAGCCAGACATTTTCCTTCTTATTACAAATTCCAAAAAGGTAGTAAAGAATAGCGGTGCTGGGAAGTGTATTTCAAGGATGGAAAGAAAAAAACATTGATGGGATGTTACCTTCCAGTAAGCATCCAATACTTCTAACACAAAACACATCTTCCTATACCATTCCTAAAATATGATACACAATTGTCTGGAGCACACAACCTGCACAAATTAAAAATAATATACATATGTTTAAAAAAAAGTTTTAAAATAGTTTTAATATGAACATATAATGGAGCTTATAGTATTTCGTCACACCTGAGTAATAATTTCACCTTGATAGCTCTGAAAAAGTCTTCCAGAGGAAAGATGCTTGTATTGACAATGTTTATTGCATATGTGGAATACCATCATGTTGTGCTGTAAAATCCCAGGTACATAAATGTTTAGCGCACATACGGAACACTAGCCCGTTGTGCTGTAAAATCCAAAGACATAGGGCCTCATTATGAGTTTGGCGGGCAGCGGAGGGTCGGAAGACTGCCACTCTGGCTTTCTGCCCGCTGGCCCAGCGGGAAACTCACCACAACATTGACACCAGCTCCTAATCCAACCTGCGGGCAAGTTGCGCTGTGCTGGGTGCGAAAGCACCCGTCGCGCTCTTCAGTGCCTGTAAATTAGGTAGTAAAAAGCACAACGGGCAGTCCAAGGGGGCCTCTGCCCCCAGCACCCTGTCTCCACTAGCCTTTGCATGGCAGTGGAACCGCCATGCAAAAGCTAGTGGACACAGGAGTGGTAATCTCCAGGGCAGTGCTGCCCTGGCGGATTAAGACCACCGGTACAGCCAGGCCGGCCTAAAAGTGGCAGTGCCGGTGGTCCGACCATAGCACTTTTGCCACTGTCGTAATGTGGAGGTTGGACCATCACTTTGGCGGCGGTCTGACCGCCACCGCGAGGGTGGCGGTCTTAAGACCTCCACACTCGTAATGAGGGCTATATTCTTTTTTTGTGTCCTTCGCATCTTTGTGAAAAATCATGTTAGTTTATTGTCATAAAGATTATATTTGTCCTGTCTGGGCTCATTCCATGATGTAGATGAAATTTTACTCATAAAGCACCATTTTGAATTTAAATTAGAACGATTTTTCTACTTTTCTGAAAAATATATACATTATTTTTGATTTGTGCAAGTCATGTGCTACAGCCTTTTTGTATCTTATATTGTGTTCATCTATGGGGACTACTTCAGTGACACCTTTTGGAATCGGGGTGTGGTCTATTGTAGCACTAGGTTTAGTTCAGGTTCCTCTTAAAATATTATGAAGGTTCAGCGTTGGGGATTGTGCGTGTTCTTTCTGACCACTGCTACTTTTGCGATGGTCTTTACTATAAAATGATGTGTATCTTGCAAGGTGGAAATGTCTTCTGGGCGGCGATCTTACAGGATCTTTGGACGGAAAAATCCAACATGGTGGGAAAAATGCTTCCTGGCTTAGAGCTTTCTCCAGCCCCAAACTTGGCCCTTTGGGGGAAATCTGACTCCCATAAAACAAACCAAAACTTTTTTTTTTTACCAAAAAACAGAAATATCTCATGTTGTGTGAAGAGCCCTGCATTCTGGATACCACCTTCACAGTAGACAAGGAAAATAGGGAAAGCAGAACCAAGTGTGTATGGTAAACATAACACATTCTAGGTTTGTCCTCTTGCCCTCCTAGACCACTAGACCTCAGGGGTCACCAAGTGAGAGGCGAGCTAGACCACCTGGGATATCTGCATTTCATTTAAGCTTCTTACGCTAAAAAAAAGCTAGTTCACTTCACCCATCTTGAGCTAGACAGTAATTGATTTTCTCTAATATAAAAGCAGTTACGGACTCCCTGAGGAGGCTTTGCGGACCCCCAGGGATCCCAGGACCATAGGTTGGAAACCACTGCTCTATACCGTAACTAATAAATTAGTTACTGGACCTACTACCCTCTTATTTTAAATTTATAATGTCTCATTAATTAACATTTGTATCCATCGTTTCTAGTTTCCTAACCAGTCAAAACCTGGTTGGGTGGTCCCTGTACCCAGGGGACTGTAAGGGAAAATGGGCCCTATTTTAAAACATTGCACATGCCTCAAAGACAATGAGTTCTCAAACAGCAAAAATAGAAGTGTTTATAAAAATAAATAAAAAAACGAGTTAAAATGAAAAGATATGAAAGGAAAAGCTAGCAGAACTGGAAGACAAGACGGCGCACAACTGCCTAAGCAAACGCAGCAATGGCGGCACAACATGACCACATTATAAACTATTTTTCGATCCCTTTATATATTATGGTAATTCAGAGGTGACCAGAAACTCTCGTAGTGCTCTAAGGATGGTATTTTTTCATGGATCTTTGAAACTAGTACAATCTAATGCCATTCCTTGCACCAGAGCATATTTCATTTCTTCCACAACCTTTTAAATGACCGTTCTTGCAGTGAAAACTGCGTGGTAAATGCATTTCTATTACAGGCAGGAGAATTTTATCTCCTTGGGAATGAGGCCAAGAATTGCAGTTAATGGAGAACTGTTCAAGCATATTACCAGGATCATTACCCTCCTTAAAATATATAGCTTCCCAGAAACTCTGCCACTTTTAATTATTTGATGCTCCAAGGTGCCCCGGCTTTATGTCAAGGTCAGCACTGATCTGCTGGTAACTGGAGCAATCCTTAAGTAGAGTTACTGCAGGCAATTAGATGCATGAAGTCTCACAAGGCCCTAGGCGCAGGAGAACACATGGGGACATTTTAAAATGTGTTTGCAGACAAAGTGGCTCCCTTGTTGACCAATGCATTTGTGTCTTTTACTTTTGGGAAATCTTAGACCTCATCCATGTCAGAAACCAACATAGACCCTGATTATGAGTAGGAGTGGTTCTGTGAGTCCAGATATGACATTGCTTAGTTTTAAAACCACAAATCTGGTTGTGGGACAACCAAGCTGGAGAGGAGTAGGTGTTACAGGAAGAGACACAGCCCTGCCTCTGCTGCTCCCTTCAACACCACGTGGGGCGATGGGGGGGTCCATATAGTTATTGCTGATTTTAGGACCTTAACCTGTAGTGGACACCTTAGGCAAGAAGTTACTGGCCGGAATCGGGGATTCCAGGCCTACTGTATCACCATACCTAAATCTAACCAACTCTTAATGTGGGAATAGTGGTAAATTGTAATCCGAAACTGACACTTTCCAAGCTCCTCCTAACTACTGACAGCATTATTAAATCTAGGTGCCATACTGTACATGTAGGGTCTGGCCTACTGGCTGACCACCACCCACCCTATTCTGATAAGCAAGGGCCAAGCAGGATTTGTCACTGGTAGATGCTCAGTCAGCTGGCTCACTTTGTTGAGAAGTCCAACAGGAAGAAGACCAAGGAAATGCAGTTTTCTCAAGCAACAGAAATGGCGCTCAACAGGGTGAGCTGGTAATTTCTGCTTCGGGGGAAGGTGGAGAGATTATCGACCTGGTCTGGTGGGATACATAGACCTTAATCCCAGGGTTATTGTGAACAGTGTCTTTTACATCCCATCACACCTTTGCATCAGTACAAAATTAAGGTGCCTGGTGTCCTGGCTCTCCTCTCATACAGGGGTTTACTACTGACCGCATGGAATACAAGGTTATCTCTTTTCACAGATGGCAACTTGCAGTTCATAGTGAACCCACAGACTTCGGCCCTCATTACGACGGGGTGGTCCGGGGACTGCCACAATCATGGGGATGGTCAGACCGCCGCAGTCCAGACTGTCCGACCACCACATTACTACCCTGGCAGGCAGACCCGCCTGAAGACGCCCGTCCGCGCCATGGTTCCCGACATGGTGATGGCGGTTGTGGTTGTACTCAGCCAGGGTGGGGCTGAACTTAGTGCCGCCTGGCTGATTACAACCCCACTTACCGCCAGCCTTTCAATGGCCATGGAAAGGCTGGCAGTAAGCCAGTGCTGAGGGATCCACAAGGGGGTCCTTGCACTGCCCCAGGGGCTGCCCTGCTTAGCACCATTGGAATGAGCACTGTCTGCTTGCAGACTGTGCATTCTGAGGGTGCTGGAGTGCTACGATATTGGCCTCTGCTTCCTTAAGGGAGCCGAGGCCAATATCATAGCGCTGTTCCTGCCGGGCTGTCTGACGGGAACTGCACACTACAATGTTCCCGCCAGTTTGAAGCAATGGCATTTGGTGTAGACGTTGTATAAACATTGTATAAACTGATCTCTGCGCCACTGAATGCCCAACATCGGAATACAAGAAAAATTTGAACATTTCACTAGATAGGATACTACCTAAAAGTTTATGATAAATCCTTTGGGGAGATGCCTTTAGACTCAGAATGCCCATCCAACACAGGGAATCTTCCTAAAGCATATGATGGGGTGTTATGTGACCCCCACAATAAACTGAGCAGAACGTTTTCTGGATCCATCCGTGAACACTGTGCTGAAGACAGCGTGGGCGTTTGGCACGCCCCTCACATTTGGTGAGCTGGCCATAAGTTAGCAATACATTAGAAGAAGATAGTGTCATTGGCAGCCTTTAATGTCTTTGTAGGCTTTCCTATTTCTGAGCACCTTTTATACTTTTTTTGTTTTCAAGCTAGAAATAGGATTGTGTTGTGATTAATATTTCACTTTCTGGTGACATTCTGAATGCTACTTGCAAGACATTTGAAATAGACCTTCAGCCCAACTCTTAACATTATCTAAGCATCAGGGAGACAGGGGTCATTGAAAGGCCCAAGGAGCACGGTGTGAAAGACCGACGCAACTTCGTATTGGGATGGCACATGGTATTGCTGTATAAAGACAGGGAACTATGACAATGTACTTGTTTGATAGAACCATGAAACTATTAGCAACACCAGTTCAGCAAGAAAATAATACCTATGGTTACGGTTCATTTGGAGGAGCAATAGGAATCCGTGGAATTACATTTTCTCAATTTCTCTTAAAAGTCTATTTACAGGGACCCTAGTTTTATATCGAAAATTATCATTGGTGTCATGGCCTTTGCATACTAATAATAACATTTTTTTTTTCCGGCTGTTAGTTTTCAAATTAAATGATTGGTGTGTATATGGAAATGGTTTTAAAACATATTGTGTATCTAAGTAATAATTAGGTCACATTATATCATTAGAACATGAATTGTGTATT
Source organism: Pleurodeles waltl (assembly GCF_031143425.1). Lineage (NCBI taxonomy): Eukaryota > Metazoa > Chordata > Amphibia > Caudata > Salamandridae > Pleurodeles > Pleurodeles waltl. Next base: position 663,818,276 of record NC_090451.1, read on the forward strand.
TAAGTAATTAAGCAGCATTTTATCTACTAATTAAACAGTTGCTTACATTACTATCACTGTGTAGAACTTGTTAAAGTTGTAAATATTTCCTCTATATCGGTCTTTGAAACTGATAGAGACTTGTTGATTTAATGCGAAGTTCTGTCGTGTTCCTCACCCTGGCAGTCAGTCAGTGGTCATATTTTCAACTTTATCAATTGAAACTCTCAACAGCCCCTTCTACCACTGGACTTTTTGTTTGTTTCTCAGTCAGCAAGAAGAAAATTCAAACCTGGGAAGCTGGGGCTGAAAACTCTCCCGTGGCCACAGGTTCACAACCCTTTTTAGGGTCGAGCCTGTGTAGCATGCGCTTGCGCATGCATATCGCTTGCGAGACGCTGTGGTAGTTAGAAAAGGGCTCGGAGCCTCACCCATGTCACGTCAGTGTCTTTCAATGGTTCGTGGGCTTGCCTTTTAAAATCTGCTTGCTTTCATTAGTGGAAGGCATGCATACGACATGCCTTTTCCAGTGGTTAGCCCTCCTCGAGCGCAGCGACCAAGTACTGAAAACATACAAGGCTCGCTGTTTTCGGTCCGGTTTGTGGTCTACTTTTCTCTTTTTTCGCAGCGCGATCTCGCTTGTTTAGCAGCGCGATCGCACTCGTTTTTTTTCCCATTTAAAGAGGCAAGAAAAGTCCGGTTGGGAGTTTACAACTGCTAATAGCTCTAACTCTGAGAATTGCGAGACCCGTTGCATTGCAAATGCTTGTTATTTCTTTGTCTGCAGGTTGATGTACAACAGTGCTTCTGTCAGAGGCGGTTATGGGTGGGACTAGTGGTGCGTCACCGTTGGCTACCATTCGGGACACATCATGTTAAGCCCTTAGTCTACTGTGCCAGCGATGGGTGGGCTGCTAAGGGGGTGTCAGACAGTTACCCAAGAGACAATGCTTTTTGTGCAGTTATCGATTTTCTTTTTGGTTCAATCCTAGTTTAATCATGTTTAAAACTTTTTCTTTTTTTCAGTGCCAAACTTTTGGATTTCTGGGTTTCGCACCTGCAGGAGCATTCAGGTAATCCATGGATTTGGGTGACTGTGAACTTGTACATGTCCCGCTAACTGGGGTTATGCTTCAACAGATACGGATGCATCATTAATTAACACCTCTAGTTAAAATAATGTTCTTTACCATCTCAAAAAACATACACTTAATATAAAGTTATGGTAGCTTGGATTATAACAATATGATGTATGTTTTAAAAAACAGAACACACCAAAATAGTTCTTTTATTGTATGATATAAAAACCAAGACACCTCCCACCCAAAATTCTACAGATATGGTTATGTACGCAAATCAGAGCTTGCACACCTGCCATACAAACCATAACTCCGACACCAAATACAGTGCTCGTGACCTTAAATATTTATAACAATGACTAAGAGTACTTTACACCACATCTTTAAATTGAACAGATCCACAGGTATTATGCTGTATAGATGTTTGTGCTACTCATAATATTAATGGCAAGGTAATATGCCACATAGCACTATTCAGAGCATTTTGGTTATCTGTGAAGTCATGAACTATAGGAAGGGTGAGGCTTTGACCATTGCATTTGGTGTGTGAGTAATGGCTTGCATGGCAGGCGTACCAGTTATGGAACGTAACCAATCATAACTGGATAATTTAAGGTAAATTCTGTCTTATATCATGACCATAACTTTAACTGTGTTTTAAATGAATAAAATATAGCTGAAATATTCCATATTTCTTCTACAACGGTGGCATCATAATGACAGCCTCTGCAGAACTTCATCATTTCCAATATTTAATTTAGTACCCTCATCTAGAAAGCTAAAACAAAACTAAAACATTCAAATTGAAGGGGATCTTTCAAATATCTATGATGTTAATCACTGCTCATTGTTTAATTAGCGACGTGCTCGTGAAAGCTAATCTAGACTTGATCCTGGCTCTGTGTCACCTGAACATTACAGGAGTGGTTTCAGAAATCATGAAGCATAATGAAAATGTCACTTACCCAGTGTACATCTGTTCGTGGCATCAGTCGCAGTAGATTCGCATGTTCTGCAATAGCTCGCCATCTGGTGTTGGGCCGGAGTGTACAAGTTGTTTTTCTTCGAAGAAGTCTTTCGAGTCACGGGACCGAGTGACTCCTCCTTTTGTCTCCATTGCGCATGGGCGTCGACTCCATCCTCGATTGTTTTTCCCCGCAGAGGGTGAGGTAGGAGTTGAATTGTAGTAATAGTGCCCATGCAATGGAGTGACTAAGTATGCACTTATTTAAGGTTGAGATGATACATATATAAATAATTGAAGGTAACTTCCAAACTGCTACAGGCTCCCGGGGAGGCGGGTGGGCACATGCGAATCTACTGCGACTGATGCCACGAACAGATGTACACTGGGTAAGTGACATTTTCAGTTCGATGGCATCTGTCGCTGTAGATACGCATGTTCTGCAATAGACTAGTAAGCAGTTATTTCCCCAAAAGCGGTGGATCAGCCTGTAGGAGTGGAAGTAGTCTGAAATAATGTCCTTAATACAGCTTGACCTACTGTGGCTTGTTGTGCGGATAACACGTCTACACAGTAGTGCTTGGTGAATGTGTGAGGCGTAGACCATGTGGCTGCCTTACATATTTCTTGCATTGGGATGTTTCCTAGAAAGGCCATGGTAGCACCTTTCTTTCTGGTTGAGTGTGCCCTTGGTGTAATGGGCAGCTGTCGTTTAGCTTTAAGGTAGCAGATTTGGATGCATTTAACTATCCATCTGGCTATACCTTGTTTTGAAATTGGGTTTCCTGCATGAGGTTTTTGAAATGCAATAAAGAGTTGTTTAGTCTTTCTGATGTTCTTTGTTCTGTCAATGTAATACATTAATGCTCTTTTGACATCTAATGTATGTAGTGCCCTTTCAGCTACGGTATCTGGCTGTGGAAAGAACACCGGAAGTTCCACTGTTTGATTTAGATGGAACGGTGAAATAACCTTTGGCAAAAATTTAGGATTGGTCCTTAGGACGACTTTGTTTTTGTGTAGTTGTATAAAAGGTTCCTGTATAGTAAACGCCTGAATCTCGCTTACTCTTCTCAGGGAAGTAATGGCGATGAGAAATGCCACCTTCCAGGTTAGGAACTGTATGTCGCAGGAGTGCATGGGTTCAAAAGGTGGACCCATAAGTCTAGTTAGGACAACATTTAGGTTCCATGAAGGAACAGGTAGTGTTCTTGGTGGTATAATTCTCCTAAGGCCCTCCATGAATGCTTTAATGACTGGTATTTTATATAGGGAAGTTGAATAGGTAGTCTGCAGGTATGCAGATATTGCTGCAAGGTGAATCTTAATGGAAGAGAAAGCTAGGTTAGATTTTTGTAAGTGAAGCAAGTAACCCACTACATGTTCTGGAGTTGTGTGTAATGGTTGTATTTGATTAATATGGCAGTAGCAAACAAACCTCTTCCATTTACTTGCATAGCAGTGCCTGGTGGATGGCCTTCTTGCTTGTTTTATGACTTCCATACATTCTTGGGTAAGTTGTAAGTGCCCGAATTCTAGGATTTCAGGAGCCAGATTGCTAGATTCAGCGATGCTGGATCTGGGTGTCTGATCTTTTGGTTGTGCTGTGTCAACAGATCTGGCCTGTTGGGCAATTTGATGCAGGGTACCACTGATAGGTCTAGCAGCGTTGTGTACCAGGGTTGCCTTGCCCAAGTTGGTGCTATCAATATGAGTTTGAGTTTGCTTTGACTGAGTTTGTTTACCAGGTAAGGAAGGAGAGGGAGAGGAGGAAAAGCGTAAGCAAATATCCCTGACCAGTTCATCCATAGGGCATTGCCTTGGGATTGTTTGTGTGGGTATCTGGATGCGAAGTTTTGGCATTTTGCGTTCTCCCTTGTCGCAAACAAGTCTATCTGAGGTGTTCCCCAGAGTTTGAAATAAGTGTTCAGTATTTGGGGGTGAATTTCCCATTCGTGGACCTGTTGGTGATCTCGAGAGAGATTGTCTGCGAGTTGATTTTGTATCCCTGGTATAAACTGTGCAATTAGGCGAATTTGGTTGTGAATTGCCCAATGCCAAAATTTTTGTGCTAACATGCTTAACTGCGTGGAGTGCGTCCCTCCCTGCTTGTTTAGATAATACATTGTTGTCATGTTGTCTGTTTTGACGAGAATGTATTTGTGAACTATTATTGGTTGGAAAGCTTTTAGTGCTTGAAAAACTGCAAGAAGTTCTAGGTGATTGATATGCAGTTTTGTTTGATGTACGTTCCATTGTCCTTGTATGCTGTGTTGATCGAGGTGTGCTCCCCACCCTGTCATGGAAGCATCTGTTGTTATTACGTATTGTGGCACTGGGTCTTGGAAAGGCCGCCCCTTGTTTAAATTTATGTTGTTCCACCACAGAAGCGAGAGGTAAGTTTGGCGGTCTATTAACACCAGATCTAGAAGGTGACCCTGTGCTTGAGACCACTGTGATGCTAGGCATTGTTGTAAGGGCCTCATGTGCAGTCTTGCGTTTGGGACAATGGCTATGCATGATGACATCATGCCTAGGAGTTGTAATACCATCTTTGCTTGTATCTTTTGTGTTGGATACATGCGTTGTATGATGGTGTTGAAATTTTGAATTCTTTGTGGACTTGGAGTGGCTACTCCTTTTGATGTGTCTATTATGGCTCCCAGGTATTGTTGTACCTTGCGTGGCCGAATCTTGGATTTTGTGAAATTGACGGTGAACCCTAGTTTGAAGAGGGTTTGTATGATATGATTTGTGTGATTTGAGCACTCTATTAACGAATGGGCCTTGATTAGCCAGTCGTCTAGATATGGGAACACATGTATTTGCTGCCTTCTGATGTGTGCAGCGACTACCGCTAGACATTTGGTAAAGACTCTTGGTGCGGTTGTTAATCCGAAAGGCAGTACCTTGAATTGGTAATGTATTCCTTTGAATACAAACCTTAGGTATTTCCTGTGCGATGGGTGAATTGGTATATGGAAATAAGCATCCTTGAGGTCTAAAGTTGCCATGTAGTCGTGCAGCTTTAGCAATGGCAATACTTCTTGTAGTGTGACCATGTGGAAGTGGTCTGATTTGATGAAAGTGTTGACTACTCTGAGGTCTAGGATTGGTCTCAGTGTTTTGTCCTTCTTTGGTATCAGAAAGTACAGTGAGTAAACTCCTGTGTTTATTTGTGTGTTTGGCACTAATTCGATTGCATTCTTTTGCAATAGTGCCTGCACTTCTATCTCTAGGAGATTGGAATGGTGTGTTGTTAAATTTTGTGCTTTTGGTGGTATGTTTGGAGGGAACTGTAGAAATTCTATGCAGTAACCATGTTGGATAATTGCTAGAACCCAAGTGTCTGTAGTGATTTTCTCCCATGCTCTGTAATAATGACCTATTCGTCCCCCCACTGGTGTTGTGTGGAGGGGGTGAGTGACATGTGAGTCACTGTTTAGTAGTAGGGGTTTTGGGGCTTTGGAATCTTCCTCTATTTCTAGGGAATTGCCCTCCTCTATATTGTCCCCGAAAACCTCCTCTATACTGTCCTTGGTAACTGGACGGTGTGGCTTGTGAGGTGCTGGCTTGTGTGCTTTGACCCCGAAACCCCCCTCGAAAGGGCGTTTTACGGAATGAGCTGTAATTCCCTCTGCTCTGCGGGGAGTAGAGTGCGCCCATGGCTTTGGCAGTGTCCGTATCTTTTTTGAGTTTCTCAATCGCTGTGTCCACTTCTGGACCGAACAGTTCTTTTTCATTAAAAGGCATATTGAGAACTGCTTGTTGAATCTCTGGTTTAAATCCAGACGTTCGGAGCCATGCATGCCTTCTGATAGTTACAGATGTATTAATTGTCCGTGCAGCTGTATCTGCAGCGTCCATGGAGGAGCGGATCTGGTTGTTGGAGATGGCCTGTCCCTCCTCAACCACTTGTTTTGCCCTATTTTGGAAGTCCTTGGGCAGATGTTCAATGAGATGTTGCATCTCGTCCCAGTGGGCTCTGTCATAGCGCGCAAGTAGTGCCTGGGAGTTCGCGATGCGCCACTGGTTTGCAGCTTGTGCTGCGACTCTTTTACCAGCTGCATCAAACTTGCGGCTTTCTTTATCCGGGGGTGGTGCATCTCCAGATGTGTGAGAGTTGGCCCTTTTCCTAGCTGCTCCTACAACAACAGAGTCTGGTGGCAGCTGTGTTGTGATGAAAGCCGGGTCTGTAGGAGGCGGCTTATACTTTTTTTCCACCCTTGGTGTGATTGCCCTACTTTTGACCGGGTCCTTAAATATGTCTTTTGCGTGCCGGAGCATACCAGGGAGCATAGGCAGGCTTTGGTAGGAGCTGTGGGTGGAGGAGAGTGTGTTGAACAGGAAATCATCCTCGACCTGTTCTGAGTGGAGGCTTACGTTGTGAAATTGTGCTGCTCTAGCCACCACCTGAGAGTACGCGGTGCTGTCTTCTGGTGGAGATGGTTTTGTAGGGTATGCCTCTGGGCTGTTATCTGACACTGGGGCGTCGTATAGGTCCCATGCGTCCTGGTCTTGGTCACCCTGGCTCATGGTGGTGTGAGCTGGGGAGTGTGATGGCGTTTGTGCTGGTGAAACGTTAATCACGGGCGGAGGAGAGGGTGGTGGTGTAACTCTTTTCACCACTTTGGGTTGTGGTACTTGTTCCGCCTGGAACTCCAACCTTCTCTTTCTCCTAATGGGGGGAAGGGTGCTTATTTTTCCTGTCCCCTGCTGAATGAAGATACGCTTTTGCGTATGGTCCGCATCAGTTGCTTGTAGCTCTTCCTCAAACCTATGCTTCTGCATTTGGGAGGTTAGCGAGTGCTCTTCTGTATAAGAGCCTGAAGCTGGGTCGCTTGCAGTTTGTTTCGGCGTCGAAACTGTGTCTGCGTGTTTTTTCGGCTCCGAGGTGACTTTTTTCCTTTTCGGTGCCGAAACCTCTCGGCGTCGATCTGTTTCGGTGCCGCTGTCTCGGCGTCGAGCCGTGTCCACACCGGCATCTCGGTGTCGAGGCTTGTCTCCAGCACTTTCTCGGTCCCGAGAAGGCTGCGTGCCGGTGTCTCGACCGGAGTCGGACGATCTCGGCACTGTTTGGGCCTTTTTCGGTGCCGACGGTCGGTCACCGATTTTATGGGTTGAGCCATGGCCTGGTGGCAGTGGCGTCCCCTGGGCCTTGTAAATGTTTCTTTGTGTGGTTTTCGACGTCTTACTCACGGTTTGTGTATCGTCGAATCCTTCGGAGTCTGAGTCTTGGATCGAGAAGGTACCTTCCTCTTCCTGTTCCTCGAACTCCCGTTGGGCTGTCGGTGCGGACGCCATTTGAAGTCTTCTGGCTCGACGGTCTCGGAGTGTCTTTCGGGACCGGAACGCACGACAGGCCTCGCAGGTGTCTTCGCTGTGCTCAGGTGACAGGCACAGGTTGCAGACCAAGTGTTGGTCTGTGTAGGGGTATTTATTGTGGCATTTGGGGCAGAAACGGAACGGGGTCCGTTCCATCGGCGTTCCTCAGCACGCGGTCGGGCCGACCAGGCCCCGACGGAGGATCGAAAAACTACCCCGAAGGGCACCGGAGCTCTTCGATCTTCGATGCGGTGTTGAATCTAAGTACGCCGATCCCGAACGCAACAATACCGACGAAAATCTTCCGAAATTAACTATTTTTTCCGTTCCGAAACTCGGAGCGACAGGAACACGTCCGAACCCGATGGCGGAAAAAAAACAATCGAGGATGGAGTCGACGCCCATGCGCAATGGAGACAAAAGGAGGAGTCACTCGGTCCCGTGACTCGAAAGACTTCTTCGAAGAAAAACAACTTGTACACTCCGGCCCAACACCAGATGGCGAGCTATTGCAGAACATGCGTATCTACAGCGACAGATGCCATCGAACCTACTGTTTTTGTTGAATCAACAAGCTATTTTTGAAAACTGAACATTCTTAATGCATTGTTAGCTTTTCCGAGTCTGTGGACACCCGAGCCTCGAATACATATTGCACTCACTGGCACAAATTTGTTTATGAACTTCAGTTAATTAATCTTCTTACCTCTCTTTTTCCTCTACATATAAGAGATTTGTTTACACTGGTCACCAAAAAGTCTATAACATGATTATTCCAAAATTTCTTTCTCCACTGTCATTTCAGTAATTATAGCTTAATTTTGCTTAATGTTCAGACACGTTATAAAGGAAACCACAGTTATATGAAAGTGTTTGTATCAATTATTCATCAGTTGTTCGTCAATTTGCAATGCACTTTGCGTTACCACTCTTCATAAGGGAAAACACTTCTGAAACAAACAAAAGTGCAAGTATGCCTAAACATTGATTGCAAACACCATGCCTTGCTTAGTCCATACTGTTTAGTTTTCATCATGTTCACAATATAAACAAAATACAAAATTATTAATGAGTTCTCCAACCAACCACTCCATGCTGTTAATCATGTCTTTCATGTTCACCATATCATATCATTACTAACTTAATAATGAGGTCCCCAATCAGTATGTTAATTAGGCAGCCAAGAAATAAAACCCACTGATTATCTTAATGTGAATAAATACCATTGTACCTCACTCAAATATGACTTGCATGTCATTAAGTGAGTAAAGAACCATGAATTTATGAAAACCTTTTGTGAGGCAAACTAACGGTATTGCTACTCTGCAAAGAAGCACAGGAAACAAAAAAAATAGAAGCAAAAAAACAAAAAAAAAACAAGGACAAGTAAATATTAATACATGTATGAACTATCAACATGGTTTGGTGAATTTCCAGCTCCTCCCATAGCCCCATGTTCTGTCTGCACGAATCGCTGATCCTTGAACTCTCTGTGTATCAAAACAAAAGACATGAAACCAACTTACAAGCAAGTTTATGAACACAGGGCCCGGTAGATAGGGTGGGTAGCTATTGACAAATATACCTCTGTACAGAACCAGTGGTTTTACTAGAATGCCAAGATAGGCTTTAAACCAAAAACATGAAGTTGAGTAAGCTAGACTTTGCTAATCCATTTCACAAATAGTTCAGGAAGCTAGTCTTGCTCAAACTAACATCTAGCTATCGGGCTGTGATCCTGCAGCAAAGGATAACTTAAAAACATCCTCCAGCACCAGATGAAACGTGCTGAATCATACAGTGACTCAAATCATGCACAGCCATATAACTATTTACCGAATATATATACCATGCATAAATATCGCTACCAAAATGCCGACATCCACTTTAACTAAATATCAAGTTCTTCCCTTTAAGTATGCAAGGGCTGGAGTAAAAATAGCAAATTAGCCCTGGCCTACACTAGATAAGGAATGATTTTGTTTGGATGTAGGAATTTAAAACAGGTTGATCTTTTTGTAGAGATATTTATTTATGGTAGATATTTTGGCAAAAGGTTTTTTTGTTTTTTCAGTTTATGTTTGTTTTGTGCAGGTACTTTTTGTGTTATGAGATTAAACCCACAACAAGGTGACACAAAACTGAGATACTGGTAATTAGGAAAGGGCTGGACATTTACACGGTACACTGAAAAAATAAGAGAAGACATGGAAAAATATGCATAAAGCAGAAGAGCAACAAGGCATACTATGACAGGATGAGTGGTGGTGTAGAACGAAGAGGAGTTGGGCTCATCAGGAAAAAGTAGCAGACCGCAGTGTCCTAAAAAATATGAACAGTACCCATACTTGTTGTAAAAATATTCATGTTTGCAATCGCAAGTTTTTAAAAAACATGGATGTTTAGTGAGAGGGAAGTTGTAAGATTGAACTTACTATATGGAACCTCTGCAGATGCCTTGCGTTTTTATAGACACCAGAAACCAGTACAGGTACCATAATCCTCAGCTTATTGCACACGCGCTCTGTACTGATTGGTGGAATTACTATTGTTCCATTGTTGGAATGGCCAAAAAGAAACAAATGATTTTCTTCTATTATTTGCTTTTGTAGGTACATTGTCATGGCTTTACTTGCCCGGAGGCTTCTTGTCGATAACGAAGGACTCTTTCTATTCCTTCTTTGAAGAGCTGCTTCTCGTTCTTCAGCCACTCTCCATCCTAACTTTTCACCTGGATCTGCTCTTTGAGCACCATCATCTCCGTGTGAATCTGAGGCTCCTCCAACCATCTGCAGGGACCTCATCTTGTCAGGCTCAAGGCCATGCACCATCAACAGGTCTGAAACAAGGTGAGGGCTGTAGTCCTCGAGAGGCAGCAGCTGGACAATGTAGCGAAGATGACAAACAGCAGCAAGAACATACTGCTGCCAAGAACAGAACAGTCTGCATTGGCTCAGAGCAAAAGAGACCATTCCAGAATCCAGCACCAATAAGTAAGCAATGTACTGATGCCCAGAGCAGTGGCCCCCTGCAAAACACTTTCGAACAGGTTCTTCAATGGGGGAACAAGTTGACTCATACATTGGTGGGAAGCGAGGAGAGCCCTGCGGTCGCCAAGGTTCCCGTAAAGGAGACATGCACTAAATCCTCTGACAAAAGCCGAGAAGACACTGATGTGAAAGCCAAAACATGGTGGGGCCAACTGAGCCAGGCGTCGCAGGTCTATAGTACTCTGAACCGTGAGGGCTTCCCTTTTACCAGATGGACCAAGATAAAGATGTCGACAGTAGACAAGTTCCCAGCTGCGTCGCCTAACCTGTCAGCTGGGAAAACAAAATCAGAGAGGGAGGTCACTAACCACAAGAAACAGTATGAGAGGAATCAAACCAAAGAACACCATGAAGGAGGTTCTTCAAGAGCCACTCGTGCCACATTGGACCAGCCCAAAAAAAAGACAGATGGTTCAGAAGCCCAGGAGTCACAAGATGAAGGTCATAAGAAGAACCAAGAAACATACGAGGAAGGGAACCAAGAACCCAGGTCGGAGGAAGCTCCTGAACAAGGGAGTCCAGGGATCCAGGAATCATCTCTACATGAGACACCAGTGCGTCATGAATCATCTGACTACGTGTCACCTCTCACACAGGAATTATCTGATAGAGAAGCACAGAGGTCTCACAAATTGCATGATGACGGGACACATGTTTTTGGAACACAAGAGATGCTTGATAGAAATAGTCAAGGGCTCATGACACCAAATTTTCAAATGAAAGAAGATCGGGGGACAATTGCAGATGCTGGACCGCACAAAGATCCCCATCGTAGAGAAGCTGAATCCCCCAGTAGGGGCATTTGGCTAGGGCATTTGTTTGGGGCACCATGTTCATCAACCAAACGATCCCCTAGTGATGTGGAAACAAATGGAGTTAAGTCTAGGCAAGATGAGAGACGGGTTTCTTGCAGAAAACAGTAACGGGCACATTTGTTTTAGGTGAAGCACATGCATGCTCATCCTATTTCCTTCTGTTTGCCTACTTCCTACCCTATGTGGTCTGCTGTTTTCCCTCTCACTTTCTCCACCACTCAAGATTTGGCCACAAACAATCTTGAAGTCTAAGAGAGAATACCTTTTTATCTGGTGAACCTCCTACTGGTACAGGAAGGCTAGAAATCAGACACACTGAAGTTGTCACTTGAAATATAGAATTATTATAACAGAGCTGCAAACGTCATTAAGTGCAAACTAAGTTTAAAAAGTATTAGTCAGAAAGGTTTTGATGTACTGTAAAATGCACCAACACTTTAATGCATTCAGATCTGGATAAGAAAGTCTAATGAGGCAGATTTTTGAAAAACAATAAATTATTTGGAATGAATGCGGATATCATGCCACTGATCAAACAAACTAGAGGCACCAGTCTACTACAGCAGTTCAAACTGCAAGATATCTGAAAACAAGCCCTTCCTTCTCAAACGTTTTTGATGAAGAGAGTGAAAATGTACCTCTCCACAGGTGTCTAGAATAAAGAGCAGAACGATTACTAAGAAGTGTTCCCGCATCTCCAACCCAAAGGACACATTTATTTGCCATTGTATGTGTTACAGCGGGAGGAGGGGGAACACTTCTTAGAAGTGGCTCTTAGGAGGAAATCCACTACAACATGTCTATGTTTCGAGTGACACCCACAGTTAATTTGCTTCCTGACTTTATTGTATGAACATTGAGTTCACCAGTTAAAAAGGTTTATCCACATTACACTTGATCTGAGTGGACAGAAAACAACCAGAATCTCTTCAGTGTTGACAACATGGCATTGGAACTTCATTCTGTGACTTCTGACTTGGTGACCATGTATTTAGGATGGATTCACATTCATTGACGAGTAAGAATGAGTTTGGGTTGGATTCCATCTGAAACCTATATCTATAACGGAGACGAGGGCAGCAGCACTGATGGCTATCAAGTGCTACTGTTGCAGGAAGTTTGAAAGGTCCACAGTGAGGGAGAGGGTGTGGTGTAACGGTCCGAACTGCTGACTTTAGAACTAGAGGAACCAGGTTTGAGTCTCAGTGTCGGCTCAACATCCTGTGATTCTAAGCAAATCACTTAATCTCCCTATGCCTACAATTCAGCACCTTGAGACCCTCGATGGTAATTTAGTGCTTTACAAATCCTGGAATAATATTATTATTATTCTTGCCTTCCAAGTGACTCACTGAAGAAAGACTAAAACTATTTCCCAGTTAGAAGGAAACAGCAGTTTTCTTCATTGTGTTACATATTTGTAGATATGACAGTAATAAATCTTGCTCAAGAAACAGTTTATCCCCATCTGGTCCACCCATGCAGACTCCTGACAGTCATCTAGTTCACGCTGACAGAATCAGCATTCTGGGACATCACTTCATTAGTCCAGAGTGTGGACACCAAGCAGCTCCCTTCATTAGAACAACAGCGAGGAACAAATAAAACATAGTGTAACACCTATGACACACACATGCACACAGTAATACATACAGGGATGGCCACTATTTCCCCCGAGCGGCCCTTTGTGGACACACTCTTGCACGCACTCTCATGCAATATCTTGCTTTTCCTCTGTTGTCTTCCTCAGTTCACCCATTGTGGTATTCCGCCATCTTTATTGGCTTTCCTATGCATTCCTTCCCCACTGATGAGGGCCATGGACTGGTTCCATTTCGCATACTGTAGATTTTTCCCCATCTATTCGATGCTGTTCCATTGATCCAACACCATCTTTGGGGACTCTTCCATTATTTCATCTGTCTGTTAACACGATTTGAATAATCCACCAGCACTGAAGGCTTTTTTGTGGATCTGCCCCTTTTATAGGTGTCCTTACCATGACCCACCTCTCTTCTGGGAACTACTACATGAATCAGTCCCTATCTGGTGGGTTCTTTTCACCTCTTCTGGGTGCTGTCCCATGGGCAAGATGTGTATCCGGAGCAGTACAGTGCAGTCTATTCTTGTTTAATTCTTGGGAGTTACATATCTCTAACCTCTTCCATTACAGGAGACCCTCCAGTTGGTTGCCTCCAAATATGAATGTCCTGGAGTTGATGAGGAAAGTGGTGCCCCCTGAGAAGACTGCCCTGCCTGAAGAGTCCAGCAAAGTGCCAGTAGAAGCCCCAAAGCTGATAAGGTTTGGCAATATATAAGGACATAATAACCCAATCCTTTTAGATGTTCTGCTCCAGGATGCATATTTATATATATATATATTTATTCCAACACATTTATATTGGGGCAGAGTTGTCCGTCTCCAACCGTGCATGTGGTATTCCCGACTGAGAGGCTAAAGGAAATCTCCTAATTGGTTACTTATGCCAGTGTTATTGTTTGGCAGTATGGTAAGTGCTGGAAGGGACTCAGACTACAGGGCTTTTAGGCTGGAAGTGTAAAGAGGTTTGATAGGAGGTTCATTGGGGGTTGTTACACTGGCAGTATTGTTGATATGTCTGCAGTGTTATTAGAGGTTTTTAAGATTAAATTGTTGTTGAATTCTTTTAGGTTGTCAGTGTTATTTAGAGTGTCAGGCTGGCAGTAGTATTATGCTTGTTTGTCTGGTAGTATTATGAGGGATGTTTCAGATGCACTATTCTTGAGGTGGGTTACGATGCCGGTGTACTAGTGGTTTGTGATAGTATTAACAGTTGCAAACCATTGATCAGATACCAACACCCGGTATTTGGGTTGTACATCATTAGCAAAGAATAAGCTGTCCCCGTGGGTTGGCTTTCGCTACGGCAGTCATGTTGGGCTGACTCGGTTTAGGAACTGGACCTCTGCTTCCTCTGATGACTTTTAAAACAGGAAACATTGTGTATAAGCAACAGCTATCACTTTATTAAAGATGGTCTGCTTTAAAAAAACAAGCAGTGTATGTGGATTTGTATGTGTTATTTATACAGCGCAGATCTAACCAGAAGGCAGCAGATCACTGTACAGTCTACTGTTGATGCGGGAATGCCGGGATAGCCAATTTCTGACAGTGGACTGATCTTGAAAAAGTTGGCTATTGAGCACTTTCCTAAGTCCGAGCAGGGTTGGGGCATCCCTAATGGGTATGTAGATGGTAAAGCAGCCCTTAGGATGATAGAAGGAGAAGGCCTGTTGGCTTGTTTTTTTCCCTTTTTTGCACTTCTTTGCTGTTGCTCTGATGTTGTTGGCTTTTGTAGATGATGCATCTGGTTTTGAAGATGATGCTCACTGGGCGGGGTAGCCAGTGGACTTCCATCAGAGTGGAAGTGAAGTGGTCCTATCAATTCATGCTCTTGATAAGGTGTGCTGCTGCGTGGACGGTGACTGTAAGAGGGACTTTGTGGAGCCTAGGAGACCAGGGAAATTGGCATTATCGTCACAAAGATACAAGAGACTGATGGGTTCAGCTTCCGTTCTGAATTCGCCTTCTGGGAAAATGGTTTAATTTGCTTAAGTAGTGTGATCGGGAACCAGACTGTCTTAGTTCTCTTGGCGATGTGTTCCTTAACGGTGGGATCTGTGTCCATGGTGAATAAGAGAGGCTTGGCATTGGGTCAAAGTTATAGGTTTAATACATCCACTTTCATGGTGTTGAGCCAGGTTTGGACTGGTTGTTTCTTTTTATTCTTGACAAACAGCAGGAATTATGTTTTAGTGGTACTAAGCTTCATACAGGGCGGGAGTAACTAAAGAGTATGCAGGGTGGCGAGGGCATTGGCATGGAAAAAAAAACCCCATCTTAAGTCAGCAGTGGAAGGATTCAACTCATCCAATCAAAACACTTAGAGAGAGAACAATTCTTGCGTGGGACAGTTATAAGAATAGAAATGGAAAAACATTGAATCAAGAGCAAAGACCTGAGAGGGACAAGAAAACCATTCAATGATGGCAAACCAAAAGCCAGCTTTTTAAATATGTGCTATGTATTAGAAATTATAGGTCTTCAACAGACAGTTAAATGTCAGTAGCTGAGACCTAAAAAGTGTTTTGACCTTGGGAATAGAAATGCAGAGGCCGAGGTCTACTGTCTTTTGTAGGCTTTAAATGCCCCAATTGCAGTCTATCGGCGTGGATCAAAAAATTGTTACCTGACTAATTAAAATTAATTAGGCAGGCCATTCTGTGAGACTGTACGATTGAACATTTCATTGTGACCTTTGTGTACATAAACCAGTTTGTGTGCACATTGCAGATCCTAGTTTACTGTTGGTTGTTCATACATTAGGCTCCTGATAATGGGGCTTTGTGCACTGGCTGTATTTTTTGCACTGTTAGGCTCCGACTGTTGTCAGGATGGTTAGGTTGGCAGCTTTGACAGGGTTGGTAACCTGACAGTGTTGTGTGGGTTGTGACAATGGCAGTATTATAGAGGCTGCTAGGCTAATGGTGTTTTCTGGCTTGTTAATATGGCTGTACTTTTCATGGCACGTAATGCTGAAACTGTTATCAGGTTTGTTCACTGGCCTTGTTATGTTGATTTAGGAAGTTAGGCTGTTAATTTAAGTGTGTTAGTCGGTCATTGTTAGGCTGATAGTGTCACCAGGGTTACTTATTGGCAGAGTTATTGAGGTTGTTAGGGTTTAAACTAAATCCTTATCCTGATATTATTATTGGGGTTGTTACACTGGCAGTATTATCAGGGGTCAGGTGAACATTGTTATCAGGTTTCTTAGGCATGCAGTGTAGGAGTGATTGTTAAAATAGCAGTGTTATTGTGGTTGTTGGGTAGATTGTGAGTGTGGGTTACTGAATTTGGCTGCCTTTTTGGAGTTGTTAGTCCAGCATTGTTTTTTGGTTTGGGGGTCAGGTGGCTTGGTTATTGAGAATTTTATACTGGCAGTGTTTTGTGGTTAATGTTATTTGAGTTGGTAGGCTGTCAGTGTTAATTTGATCGTTAAAACGTCAGTCATTTGCGGTTGTTAAGTCATGTGGGCTGTCAGGCTAGCTGCTTTATCGGTGTTGTTAATCTGATATTGTTATCAAGGTTATTTGACTGGCCGATTTAGTGATATTTTTATGCTGAAAGGGCATGTTGGTCTCGCCTGAGACAGAGCACTCGTGGTCGCTTGCAGGTCATTTTGTTTACTTACAAGGGGCTTAGAGACCACACATTGTTAGCACTGGTTGGTTTCATGGTCAGTAGAATTGGCTGGCTCTTGTTTGGTCAGTGGGGACTGGCTTCACTTAGTTTAGCAGTTTTCCCTTCTCAGCAGCATGGACCAAGTACTGCTTCCTTTTTTTAGGAGTGTACTTTTGCTGATTTCTGTCTCTGCCTATTTTTTTCTTCCACTTGCAGCACTTCATAAGAGCATGTGTTTTTTAGGTTGCATTTTTCCTGGTTTTGCTCTGCGTTGTTGCTTTCACTGGCTTGTTTCCTGTATTCTTTCCCTTTTACTTTTCATCCTCTCCCCTTCTAATGTTTGGTGCAGCATGACAACTCAAACGGCCTCAGGTTGTTAGCATCACTTTTAACAATGATTTCCAAATACATTAATGGCTTCGGGCTAGTTTAGTTTGTATCAAAGTGCTTTTTTTGGTGTGTGTTTCATGATTTATAGTATGTCTTGGATGCGATTTAAATATTATATACAAAAAAACAGCTTGTTTTAAATGGGTTTAAACGTTCACGATTATGCATTGGATAGAACAAACTAGTATGAAAGCAACATTAAATTGTAAAACACTTTTTTGCTTGTTTGGCCTCTCCTATTGTGCTTCCTCCTGTAGCCTGATGTGTCCATTGAAACAAGTATTAATACACTACACGACGACAGGTGATACCTTGCCATGGCAATGAAAGGCCATAACATACCCTACATTACAATGGCAAGCCATACCATACGATACTATAAAATGCCATACCATACCCAGTAGCATGACAAAATGTGCAGCGTTCCACCCTGCAAGATATTCTGTAGGCCCCCCCCACACTCACATCAATAGAGGCCGAGAAGGCCACTCCAGTATAGGTAAGCCTGGGGGCCCACCCGCAACCTGAGAGCAGCAGGGCCCTCTGATACACCCCTGCCTATTCCATGACATGCTATACAATGACAGGCTGTATAATTCAGTGACAGGCCATTCCTTACCGTACCATACTGTGGAGTGACAGACTACACTATGCCATACTATACGATGGCAGACTGTACAATAACATACTATATAATTACAGGCCATACTGTACCATACAGTGATAGGCCACGCAATATACAGTAAGAGGCCATGCCATACCATAATATACGACAGACCATACCATATTATAGAATGACAAATAATACCATATAAAAGGTCTACCATACCAGACTATACAATGACAGGTTATACCTTACAATAAAATAACAGGTCATAACATTCCACACCATACTGTACAATGACAGGCCATACCATATGATCCCATGCCTTAAAATACCATTCTATACAATGTCATGCCATACCACACTATACAAGGATAGGCCATACCATATTATACAATGACAGGTGATACTATACCTTACTATACAGTGATGGGCCATACCATCCCATACCACACTATACAATGACAGGCAATTCCCTACCATACAATAACTGGTCATACCGTACCATACCATACTATACAATGATGACTCATACCATACTATACGAACCATAATGTACAATGACAGGCCATACCATACCACACTATACAAATGACAGGCCCTAACACACCATATTATACAATGACAAGCCATACCATACGAGACAATGACAGGCCATACCATACCATATTATACAAATGACAGGCCATACAATACAATTCTATACAACAGCAGGCCATTCCATACTATACTATACCATACTGTACAATGACAGGCAATACTATGCCATACAAGGACAGGCTATACAATACCATTCCTTACTGTACAATGAAAAGTCATACCATACCATACCATACTACAAATTACAATGAGAAGCCATACCATACTATATTATACAATGCCATCCCATAACATACTATACGAGAGACCATAAAATCCAGTGACAGGCCATTCCTTACCTTACCATACCATACTACACAACGACAGGACATAGTACACCATACTACACAATGACAGGATGTAAGGAAATGCCTCCTTGGCATGGTTACCCCCTGACTTTTTGCCTTTGCTGATGCTATGTTTTGAATTGAAAGTGTGCTGAGGCCTGCTAACCAGGCCCCAGCACCAGTGTTCTTTCCCTAACCTGTACTTTTGTTTTACACAATTGGCACACCCTGGCATCCAGGTAAGTCCCTTGTAACTGGTACCCCTGGTACCAAAGGCCCTGATGCCAAGGAAGGTCTCTAAGGGCTGCAGCATATCTTATGCCACCCTGGGGACCCCTCACTCAGCACAGACACACTGCTTGCCAGCTTGTGTTGCTGGTGAGGACAAAACAAGTAAGTCGACATGGCACTCCCCTCAGGGTGCCATGCCAACCTCACACCTCCTATGCAGTATAGATAAGTCACCCCTCTAGCAGGCCTTACAGCCCTAAGGCAGGGTGCACTATACCATAGGTGAGGGCACCAGTGCATGAGCACTGTGTCCCTACAGTGTATAAGCAAAACCTTAGACATTGTAAGTGCAGGGTAGCCATAAGAGTATATGGTCGGGGAGTCTGTCAAACACGAACTCCACAGCACCATAATGGCTACACTGAAAACTGGGAAGTTTGGTATCAAACTTCTCAGCACAATAAATGCACACTGATGCCAGTGTACATTTTATTGTAAAATACACCCCAGAGGGCACCTTAGAGGTGCCCCCTGAAACCTTAACCAACTACCCGTGTAGGCTGACTGGTTTTAGCAGCCTGCCACACTCGAGACATGTTGCTGGCCACATGGGGAGAGTGCCTTTGTCACTCTGTGGCCAGTAACAAAGCCTGCACTGGGTGGAGATGCTATCACCTCCCCCAGGCAGGGGCTGTAACACCTGGCGGTGAGCCTCAAAGGCTCACCCCCTTTCTTCCAGCACCACAGGGCACACCAGCTAGTGGAGTTGCCCGCCCCCTCCGGCCACGGCCCCATTTTTGGCGGCAAGGCCGGAGGAAATAATGAGAAAAACAAGGAGGAGTCACTGGCCAGTCAGGACAGCCCCTAAGGTGTCCTGAGCTGAAGTGACTCTAACTTTTAGAAATCCTCCATCTTGCAGATGGATGATTCCCCCAACAGGGATAGGAATGTGACCCCCCCTCCCCTTGGGAGGAGGCACAAAGAGGGTGTACCCACCCTCAGGGCTAGTAGCCATTGGCTACTAACCCCCCAGACCTAAACACACCCTTAAATTTAGTATTTAAGGGCTCCCCTGAACCTAAGAATTTAGATTCCTGCAACTTAAAGAAGAAGAGGACTGCTGAGCTGAAAAACCCTGCAGAGAAGAAGAAGACACCAACTGCTTTGGCCCCAGCCCTACCGGCCTGTCTCCCTCCTTCAGAAGAAAACTGCTCCATTGACGCTTTCCCCGGGACCAGCGACCTCTGAATCCTCAGAGGACTGCCCTGCTTCCAAAAGACCAAGAAACTCCCGAGAACAGCGGCCCTGTTCAACAAAGACTGCAACTTTGTATCCAGAGGAGCAGATTTAAGACCCCTGCAATCCCCGCAAGAAGCGTGAGACTTGCAACACTGCACCCGGCGACCCCGACTCGACTGGTGAAGAAACAACGCTACAGGGAGGACCCCCCGGCGACTCCAAGACTGTGAGTAACCAAAGTTGTCCCCCCTGACCCCCCACAGCGACGCCTACAGAGGGAATCCCGAGGCTCCCCTTGACCGCGACTGCCTGACTCTGAAATCCTAACTCCTGGAAAAGACCCTGCACCCGCAGCCCCCAGGACCTGAAGGATCGGAACTCCAGTGCAGGAGTGACCCCCAGGAGGCCCTCTCCCTTGCCCAGGTGGTGGCTACCCCGAGGAGCCCCCCCCCCCCCTTGCCTGCCTGCACCGCTGAAGAGACTCCTTGGTCTCCCATTGAAATCTATTGGAAACCGACGCTTGTTTGCACACTGCACCCGGCCGCCCCCGCGCTGCTGAGAGTGTACTTTTTGTGTGGACTTGTGTCCCCCCCGGTGCCCTACAAAACCCCCCTGGTCTGCCCTGCGAGTAAGCGGGTACTTACCTGCTGGCAGACTGGAACCAGGGCACCCCCTTCTCCATTGAAGCCTATGTGTTTTGGGCACCACTTTGAACTCTGCACCTGACCGGCCCTGAGCTGCTGGTGTGGTGACTTTGGGGTTGCTCTGAACCCCCAACGGTGGGCTACTTTGGACCCAAACTGAACCCCGTAGGTGGTTTACTTACCTGCAAAAACTAACATTACTTTACCTCCCCCAGGAACTGTTGAAAATTGCACTGTGTCCACTTTTGAAATAGCTATATGTGTTTTATGTAAAAAGTATATATGCTATTGTGATTATTCAAAGTTCCTAAAGTACTTACCTGCAATACCTTTCAAATGAGATATTACATGTAGAATTTGAACCTGTGGTTCTTAAAATAAACTAAGAAAATATATTTTTCTATACAAAAACCTATTGGCTTGGAATTGTCTCTGAGTGTGTGTTCCTCATTTATTGCCTGTGTGTATGTACAACAAATGCTTAACACTACTCATTTGATAAGCCTACTGCTCAACCACACTACCACAAAATAGAGCATTAGTATTATCTCTTTTTGCCACTATCTTACCTCTAAGGGGAACCCTTGGACTCTGTGCATACTATTCCTTACTTTGAAATAGTGCATACAGAGCCAACTTCCTACACAGGACACAGCACGTCATAGTATTCAATGACAAGCCATACCATACTATACAATGCCTTACCATACCATGACATACTGTACAGTGAGAGGCCGTAAAGTTTGGTGACAGGCCAGTCCTTACCAAACCATACATTACAATGACAAGACATACCATACTATATGATGCCATACCATACCGTGACACACTGTACAGTGAGAGGCCATACAATTCAGTGACAGGCCATTCCTTACCAAACCATACTATACAATGCTATACAATGACAGGCCATACCTTACCGTACTATACATTGACAGGCCAAACAATACTACACACAGACCAGCCAAACCACACCATACTATACAGTGACACGTCATACCATACTATACTATACAAAAGGCATACCATGACATATAGTCACAGGCCACACCATACTATACAAAGACATACTATAGAATGACAGGCTGAACCATACAATGACAGGCCATGTCCTATGACATCATACAATGACAGACTAACCTATACAATGACAGCCCATACCATACTGTATTATACAATGACAGACTATACTATACTATACAAAGACAAGCCCATACCATACTATACATGCATAGGGTATGCCATTCTATAAAATGGCAAGCCATACTATACAGTGAAAAGCCATACCATACTATACATAGGGCATATTATTCAGGGCAAACCCTACTGTACAATTCTATACAATGACATACCATACTATCCAATGACAAGCCATACCATACTATCCAATGACAAGCCATACCATTGTATACTATAGAATGACAGACCATACTCTACAATGACTAGACATACTATAGGATGCAATGACAAGCTATACTTTACCGACCAATGACCTGGTATACCTTACAGTTAAATACTATACAAAGACAGACCATAACATACAATAATAGGTCATAACATACCATAATGTACAATGACAGGCTGTACTATAACATACCATATTATAAAATGGCAGGATGGCCTGTGCGATAATATAGTGACAGGCTATACCGTACTACACAAGGACTGGCCATACCATACAATACCAATACAGTGACAGTTCCTACCAAACCAAACTATACAATGAGAGGCCATGCCATACTATACCATACCATATCAGACTATACAATCAGAATCCAAACCATATCATACTATGAAATTAAAGGCCATACCATATATTGTACTATACAACAGGCCATACTACACCATATCATACAGTAATCGGTCATACTATACAATGACAGGCCATATTACTCCATATCATACAGTGACAGGCCATACTATACAATGAGAAGCCATACTATAAAAATGACAGACTAGACTAGACCATACTATACAATTACAGGCCATACTATACCATATAGTGACAGGCCATGCCATAGTATATTATATAATGACATATCATATTATACAGCCACTTGTAATTTGAAGATGTCAGTTGTGCAGGTTCTCTGGCAGTTCTTGCCTTCTGGAATTGCAGCTTACCTAGGCAGGTTGCTGGTGGGCCACTGGTACAGCAAGTGAGGCTACCAAAGTGATCTTGATCTTAGGGAGGTCTTCATAATTCTGTTCCCTCAGCCAATCATAGCTCCTACCTCTGTGTTTATGGAGTGTTCTGACATTGACAGAAGAATAATCAGTCTCTTAGTCACATCAGTTTAACAATCACACATGATATTTAGAAAAGTATTCTTGATGCAGTTCTTGACAGAAAGCCTTAAGGGAGAACCTTGGGCCCCTTAGCTACATGGTTGCTTGCTCTCTCCAGGTATTCCCTACACCACGAACATGCTGGACATCTCCTCCTGGACAGCCTCCCATCCTAGAAGGCCAGGCACACTCCTTCCCTCTATCAGAAGGCACACTTCTAGAATCTTAGCATACCTTAAAAACCTTCCTCAGAAAGTGCAGTCTTCAGGCAAGCCCCTTCCCCTCTGGGAGACTCGCTGTCAGGCAGACACCATCCTTGGTCACGCAGTCCTTTGAGTGCTCTGAGAAATAGTCCCTTTCTTGGTCATGGAGAACTTTAAACTTGGTAATGAAACAAAGTATGGTGATTTGGATTCCATGTTTGTATCCATTCCACAGACAATGGAAGTGGATTCACTGTTTGAGATTTAGGAACTAGTTTGGGGTGGTTGCATTTCCAATCTCTTTTTTCTGACATTCCTCAGACACAGGCTTTCTGCAAGGTGATGGCAGGTTGCAATGATCTTGGCTTCAAGAAGAAGTCTCCAAATCAAGGTCACAATGAACTGTTAGGTTTCTGCACCTTGCTGAGCTGACTTCAGCCTTCCCGAAGGAGTAGTCAGACATTCAAAAGGATAGGCCAAGCCTAGAAACGTACTGACCTTAAACAGCAGAACCTTTAGCCCCAACCCTCACCAATCCATCTATCAAGTGGTGGTATTCTGGGAGAACAATCAGTAGCCCTTTGATAACAAGGTCCTCATTGTTTTTCTGATGGAGTCCCTTGTCTGCATCCTCCTCTACTTCTGTGTCTGGGATCTCCACCCTGCAGCCAGAGAAATGTAGTCAATACACTTCTACTGGAGAAGCTGAATCTGCTCTCCATCTCATGTCAGGCTAAACCAGATGCCATCCAACACAGATGTCACTGCTCCTTGTACTCGGAGTGTAACCACACCATACTTACTACCATACATTTGCTACAGACTGCAAAAATGACAATTTCCCTGCCACGTAAACTATAGAAATTCAGAGAAAATGCCCATTTACCAAAAGTTTTATTTGCTGTTTTCCCTTGGACTGGAGTAGGTCTATTCCACATACAGAACTTGGGCAATGAATTCAGAAAGCAATCTGCAACAGCTTCTGAACTTAAAATATCAGTTGTAATTATGTGTCAAGAACATTGGTCCCCAAAATAGTGGCACTCTAAACCTCAGCATTTCCCAGTTTTCATTTAACAAACTACCACACTCTGAGTTTACTTTCTTTCCTTCAATGAGACCAATTGAAGTCACCCTCTTGTAACAAAGATTTCTAAAATTAAACCATAGAACTGAAAACATGGTATTATGCCAATGTGTAGTGATCTGGCAAAAATATAAAATGGTAGTTATCTGAAAACCTCTGCCTTAGTACCTCGCCCTACACTGACACCCTTTCTCCTTGTGTTTTGCAGGACCGTGAGGGCCATTTGCGACCACACGGGATCCTCGGGGTCCCACCTGAGTTTCCAGAAGGACGAGGTTTTACAGCTGCTTTCTACAGTGGATGACGACTGGATCCGCTGCTGCCACGGAAGCAACACTGGTCTGGTGCCTGTAGCCTACACATCGCTGATCCTATGAGAGATACGAATTGGGAGAAACAAGCAGACTTTGTCCAGGGATGATATGAAGGAAACTTAGAAAAAGGTGCCCCAAGCAGCTGGTAACAGTCCTCTGGGCGGGGCAGGTTTAGTAACATGTCTGTCTTGGCTGCCTCAGAAAGGCTAGCATTCAACTAGCCCTGCTGCAGACTTTAGGACTCCTCTGAGTTAAAGGTTCTGTAAAGGCCAGTCTACCTCTGGATAATTTAGAGCGATGCAGTACACTGATATATTTAGAATGTAAAAAAAAAATTGAGAATTTAGTGAATTGTATCTGTAATAATACTCTATGTGAAATATACAACTTCAGATCTCATTTTAAATAATATAGTGAGTCGAACATAAATACTGCAAACTTCCTCCAGCAGTGTTCTCTAAGTGCTACAAGACTCCGTCAGTGCAAGTTTCCTTCTCGGAGTGTCCAGCCATCCCTGTAGGTCTCCAGCTGTATGAGCCACCTCAAGCTGTGCCATGCGAGTGCTACAGGACTGCAGCAGGATTTGCTTCCTGCAGTACTCCAGTTGTCTTGTGCCAGTGCAGTAGATCCAGAAGTCAGAAATATAGTCCTCATAAGTGGGAGCTTTAACCAACAGTAGGTGTTTTATTGTTGTTCCTGCTGCTGCTGCAACAGAACTTCAGTAGTGTGAGCTCATGACCTGCTGTCCTGGCAAGTACTACAGGCCTCAAGCGGTGGTGCTGGAGCAGGGACCTGTGCATGAGTGCTACAATACTAGAGTATTGTGAGCTTTCTTTCCACTACTATCCTGTATGATTCTTTCAGTGAGGTTCCATGCAGCTGTACCCTGTCAGCACTAAAGGATTCCAGCAGGGGGGCAGAGGGGCTTCAAACAGCACTACCCTACCTTTACCATAAAACTTCAGAAGTGTACGGCCCTCCCTGTAGTACCTTGTCGCTTTTGAAGAACTTCAAATATGCAAGCTTACTCTGTTCTCATTCTGTGCCCTACGAGACACATGTAGACCCATAAAAACCTCAATCAGAAAGCTGCCTATATAGAAAAAGATCTGATTGCAGAAGTGTAGATTACAATCAGCCCAGTATGAGCTGACGTGAGGTTGCAAGCTTCTGCAAAGAGTTCAAATATGTTGGTCAGAAAAACTGTGTCAAAGGCATTTTAGAAGGACTAAAACAGGAAGTGACAAGTAGCATGGGATCTCTTTAGCTGTGGAAAACCCAGGACTGGATGAGCTGCAGCCTCCTGAGATGGACAGGCTCGTGATTAAAAAAAAAAAAACAAGGACTAGACAGACTCCTACTTGAGACGGTCAGTGAAAGATCTTGAAAATCAAGATTATATGAGCTGTTCCTACATGACATGGGGCAATCTAAGCTGTACACAGAAACAGGTTTAAATATGATACTCCTGTTTCTCGCATGTGGCTCCATGAATTATCAGGATATGCTGGTGTGCATTCCAGAAAGAAGAGGATTGTTACGATGTATGGTGAGTGGAGGAATGCAACCATCAAGAAAATGGAAGGTAGTTCTTATGATAATATGCTTATTCACATCCTTAGTGTTGTTTGAATATGGAGGGAAACGTGGATGATGTTGAAAGTACTCACCTGTGCGCTCACGCCGTCTTATTTCCCCACATATTTACTAGCCCTCATTCCTACAGTGAGCGACAATGTTAAGGCCTCACTAGGAGTATTATCATGAGACCTTTTTCCATTTCTGCTGGTGACATCAGCAGCATTGTGTTCAGTGCTGCAGGCCATATTGTTATTAGCCTGGAGTTCTGGAGGAAGCATCTAGATGAATTTGCCCAACTCTAGAGGCCTCCTCTGTAATAGTGGGTCTATTGGTAGAGGTAAGGTTTTTTCTGAAATTGGGTTTTGTATATTTAAGGCCTCATTTGGAGTAATGTCTTTAGCTCTCTGGGTCTCTTCTTGTTCAAGAAGGCATTCGTTTTGGGATTTCTGTTTGTTCTCAGAATTTATGTAATTATTTATTTAATCGTCTCCCTTCCTTTATCTTAGTCTTTTTATGTTTTGCCTGTTTAATAATTATAAAGATTTGGTCCGAGCTTATTGTTCACAGCGAATTAAAGCTGTAACAATATTTTAAATGTATATCAAAATGATATAAAAAGCTCTCCAATTCATTGAAATCTTGCATAGAATAGTGTCTTTAAAAACATCATAAAATTATTATTTAATTACAAATCATTGATTGCTATTAATGAGAAACTATTATAATATAACTCGCATTACTGGCTGCCCTTTAATCACAAAGAGTTATGGCTCTTAATTCGCTGCAATAGTCCCACTTCTGATGTGACAATTACTCTTATGTATTGAAAACACCCTATAAATAAATTTAATTAACGTGTGAGGGATTTACACTAAATCTTCTATTTATTAGGGTATTCCCTAATTTTAATGTATGTGTCCTCCTTCCTGTATCTTTAACCCCTAATGCTTGTTTATGTTTTTCCAGATATTTTAGTTTACACTGTTTTTGGTTTCCCAATTTAATTGCCATGAGATTTTGTATTCAATCCTAAATAATAAAAAACACAATTAATCCTCCAAGATGTTACTGGTAGATGTAGGCTACTTAGAGGATTTGACATCGGTGTTGGGAAAATTAGCAAAAAAATGTAACAACTTAACTCTTCAGTTTGGAGAAATTAAGGAACATAGGCTAATGTATGGAAATATAGCGATGCCGGTGACCAATTATTGCATGGAAGTGTCTCTACGGCAAGGGGGCCTGAGGTGGGACTTGTTGAGGAGAGGCTTAGAAAAAAACACAACAGGGCATGGCATGGACACATACAGTTACAGAAGTCAATTAATTGAACCGAGTCTAGGAGTCTCAAGCAGTGTAGAAGGTGGCCTGCCAGTAGGGCCGATACCCAACCTCTGTCCTCACGTCACAGGAGAAAGACAGCCAAATTTAGAGATTCCCCATTGGCTTGGCAGGCTTTGTTTGCTGAAAGTGCTCCACTCACTATGTCAGGAGCCCTTCTAGGTATTGTAATTACTGATAGCTACCATGTCATGGTGGAGAGCTGGCATTTTTTTTGTACTTCTGAAACTATTCCCCAAAAGTAGGGGTTGGATTTGAAATACAAAAAAATCAAGGTCCTGCAAAGGATGAGTTTGCTTGTTGGGGTCATAGGAGTTTTTTTATCTGCCAAGGTCCATCATAACTGGCATGCCAGTCCTATAAAGGTAAGATATATGTCCTACCACCTGATGTAAATAAGCCCTTCTCACTAGTTGCGAGTGGCCACTGGGTTGATGGGTCACTTTGAAAGGTTTCTGTAAATAGAGTCAACTAGGGCTCTGCCTTTAAAAACCTGGAAGTTTCCCAACCTTTAAATGAAGCTGCGGGCGCTGTTTTGGTGGACAAGAGCGTCACTGATTTAAGATTTTCAAATGCTGCTAAACTATAAATGAAGTCATACGTTTAGTCAACAACTTAAATCAAACTAGGATATTGGTCGTCTGGTTGAGTCTGTAGCACTCAGTGCGTGTTGTCATCATTGATGTCAATTCAGGATACAAAAAGGAAGATATTAGTAATCTGTGAAACTGGATGTTTTTCAGTTGAATTAGAGGTGGCAGACTGCTGTTCTTGATCCATCTGTAGTTTAAGACATCAAGAGTGAACAAAATCCCTCTTGTGACTCCTTTGGTCTGCAGTGCGTATTGAAAGAGTAACTTCATGGGTCTTCAACTTTTGTATCTGATCGGGAAATTTTGTTGTAGTTCAGTCTCACTTTTCTTGCTCTTCAGAGTCAACTGTCTGGGTTCCCAAAGTCCACATACTCCCTTTCCTCATTAATATTACAAGACTTACCGGTATCTGAAGTTAATTGAGCGAGTGAGAGCACATTCAACTTCGACAACCTCTCTTATGTCAATGGAGCCAGTCCCCCGTTGCTTTTCCCAGGCACACTCTTATGTGTCTCTGTCCTTATGTCTTCAGGTTATACATATTTAGGGGAATAAACATTCCTGTATATAAAACTCAAACTGTGGGTTATTAATTTTACCTTTCCAGTCATACCTCTTAGTCAATTCTTCTTTAAATGAGCCTTTTTTCCCCTGACTCACATCTTGCACCCTTGAGTTCTGTCTTCTAGAAATGCATTACTTTAATAGATACCAAGCGGCCCTTAATGCGGTTAGAAGCATCCCTTGTAATAAGCTATGCACCTGAGTATATCCAGAGATATATGTCCTTAGTTGAGGGATGCCTTGTACCCTTCCAGTACAAAAACTATGCAACAAAACCATCAGTAGCATGAATTTAATTCCACCCAAATGTGCAGAGCACATGAAAGACCCATTCACAATCCTTGACAAGAGTGTCAGTGGACAGCAAAAAAGAAGGTCTGGTGAAGGGGATATGCTGGATCCAAACCAGGAAGTCTTTTCTGTCGCCTTCAGGCTCCTCAATCAGTCGCCCTCTAACTGATTAAACATCCCAAGGCTTGCAATGTAGGCCACACTATCAGAAATGTTATTAGATATGTCCGCCGTGTGTAACATTGCTGATCAACATAATGTGAAAATTAAGAAACCATAAGCATAAAAAACAATGAATCACAATACAAAAATGCCTTAAAGAAGAAAGCTAGTAACTAAGGAATAATAAGCATTAAGGTAAGGCATAGTTTCCAAATTTGAAAATATGGGCACTATACTAGTAAATAATAAAAAGGGGGTCCAGGGGTAAAATTAGGCATAGCGTGTTAGGATGATGGGGTTAGGATTATGGTTATACGTGAGTTGGAGGGAAAAATAGGGTAAATATTAATGATGTCACAAGGATTCGTTTTAAGGTTGGGGAAATGAATAGCTCAGACAGGAGGGTTAGGGTTAAAATCATGTTTCTGCCATAATGGCACTCACGTGAGGTGAGTTCTTATGGTTAATCAAATGCAAAATGAGAAATTTGTGATTAAAGTTTCTTAAGTATAAGGTAGTTATTTTGGTGTGCCATTATTCACTTTCTCCTATCGGGTTCAGCATGTTTTTCTTAAGCATTATGCTGAGATAGGCTCGCTTCTTTCCATTAAGAGGCAGGCAGTAAGTTTACATTTTGTCTAATTTCGGGATTCATGGCTGGAAGGCTCCACGGAGAGCTAATCTTTCTCCACCATCTTTGTTCTTTGGCACTGGCCATCTGCTTACTACACACATGGCAGTCAGACTCACATGCTGCGGGTGTCGTATTCCGGAATTGAAGCCTCCTTTTCAGCAGAAACGTGGGAGAGATTTTCTCTGGCCCTCGGTTCTGATGGTCTACCTGAAAACTTGCACAACCCTGAAAAAGATATTTGGTTTCCTAGGAAGAGACTATTAGCTGCGATTCTATGCTCAGCACAACTGCAAGCTCTTGTTTTCTTCAGTAAGGAAAGTTCTCACATGCTTACCTCCCCTGTGCAGTTGCTGTAGCCATTGTGCGCTACCTGCAAGCCTGGTGGTGGTGACACTCATTCAAAGAGACAGCATGGTTGGTGGCAGGGTTCACACACATCTGGCCGAAAGAGAAACTGGGGAAACATAGCTTTAGCCTTCTTACTAGCTGTAAATAGCCTAAACACTCAAAGACCAGACACCCAGAGTAGAGCAACTTTCTACACAATGCTGCTTGTGAGGCCCAGAATTATGGCTTCACATCAGGTTCGAAGGCCCATATTTACTAATGTTTGCTCAGGCACTCGCAAAAGATACCTGCCTAATTTGTAAGCACTTTGCGCCAGTGCAATGTCACAAAAATGACACAAACTGGGTCAAGTACTGATAAAGTGAAAAACAATGCATATACAGCCAGATGTACAAACATTAGGAAAACGATTTTCTAATTATGATTAGCTCTGAATCACAATAAGGAAATCTGTATTCCTGATTTATGAAGTACTCTTATTCCCAAACAGCAATTCCAGAATTTGTTCGCAAAACAGTACTGATAAAGTATTTGGAAGGTACGCCCAAAACACACCTCTTCCAAATACTGAACTGCAAATTTAAATCATGATATGGTAACAATTTACAAATTAGCATTTTTCACATTCGAAAAAGCATTTTTTCAGGTCACGAACAGCCTGAATCTGTGACTCGACCAGTTTGCATCTACAAAGATGCTTAATACATCATGCCCATAGAGCACTGCGCTACTTTGCATCACTTTGCATGAAGTGGTTGTCCTGTGGGAGCTAATGTTCCAAAACTACCATCTGTCTTTTTGATGCAAAACCCTATCTACTAATAATGGTATACAGACCACCAAAACAGAATGCCTTCTCGAGGCAGGTGCTTATAAGAAAAAATGTTTTTATTGTTCTTAACTTTTTGCACATTGCATGTGTGCTGCATTGTTCAGCACACATAAATATTGGGAAAGTATTCACGTATGTCAAAGAACAGCATTTTGTACTGTAAGGGTACCCTTCCAGTGCAATCCTATGATAGCCAACACAAGCACCTGCATGGCGCAAGGAAGCCTGAAAGAGCACCAGCACGTTGGAAGCAACAACTTCATATCTTAGTAGATATTGCACTGCTGCACTCTCTTCTCCTCTTGCATGTAGTGCAGCTTCTGACACCAATGTGGGCAGCCGGAGAGCTAGAAAAAGGGCTCTTGTCCAGGTTACTAAATTCACCAGGGACAGCATGTGATAAACAAGAGGTAAGAAGTAGGTGAGAGTGCTCTTGGTATGGACGGCCTGAGATCTAGAAATAAAGGATCGAGATCAACTACGCACAATTGCCAGTACACTTGAGTGCTGAGAAAGCAAACACTGGCAAAGCCAGTAGGTCTGGTGCTGGCTGCAAGCCTTTTGGCTTTATCAATGCTTGCTTTGTTTTGTAATAGTTTTTGCAAAACCTTTTTATTGGGGAAGTTGCCCGGCCCGCAACAATCTTAAAAAAATAACACCTTGAAGCAAACATTGTTTTGGGCCCAAAAAGCACACATTGCCATAGCAGACCCTGGCACTTAAGGGAACTACTTTGTGTGGTTGTGCTGTGTGTGAAATGACAGATGCCGACCCTTGCTGAATTTAGCCAGTGGCCGAAGAGGGCTCACCAAATGCCTCTGAATGTATGCTGTAGAGGGTGGAAGAAAAACGTGAACAACACGGTAAAAAACCAATGGATGACGGGGGCTGGCTGAAATCTAGAGGTATGTTACACATATAAAAAGTATCAGGTGGTCTTGTCTAAAACAGAAGTAAAGATGAGCTACTTCCAAAGTATATAGGGGCACCGTGTGAAAAAGCACGACTACATAAGCGAGTGATGCCTGGTCATGGGCAGCTTAAGATCAGTAAAAAGCTGATTTGATCAGCTACTTGCACCAAGCACGAGGCACCTTCTTGGTGGCTAGCGGATAGGGTAATCACCAGACCCTGATGTGTCTCATGAACCCCTATACCTTCATGCCCTCCATGCAGCTCCCCTTAGCTTCTCTGCCCATGTATAGCTTTGCAATTGACAGCTTTGAATCTTAGCTACTTACTGCTGATCCGTCTTCAGACTTTTTAAAGCCTTCTCGTTTTCAATGCTTCTTTCCTGATTTAATCCCTCACAGCATGTGCTTTGTGCTTCTACTAAGCTAAATCCTGCTTCATTTTGACATACTGAGGCATGTTTGGAGGAAGTTTGGCCTGGACATTATGTGCACAAGTGGACAACACAGGATACCACACTTTCTCACAGTTGATGGGTAAAATGTGTAGCTCCTTGAGGGCATATCTTTGAGGAACTCTTTCTGGGCAGAAATCCCTTATGCACAATGCAGTTTGATATATATTATCCTGTATATGGAGCCCAGGTGAAAGGGCCGTATATTTGCTTGTCAAGGGGCTTTGTTTACAGGCACTTCAGAAATATTGCAATTAATACATATTTACCAATGAATGTCGGATGATTGTATTGTTACTTGCAGCACGAGCACAGATTAAAAATTTGATGGAATAAAAGATGAAAAAGAAGCACAACTTTGTACTAATGATGCCATGTCAAGGAACAACGAGGGACATATTGGTACATTTTATGTTCACACAGAGCCTTGGAGAATACAGCAACTGCTTTGGACTGTTTATACGGGCTAACTCAGAGACAAAGGAGGTGTTTTAAGTTTTAGGTCGAGCCTACCAGTCGGCATACTCACTGGCTGCAAAAAGTGCTTTTGTCAGTTTATCAAAAAATAAGCTTTAAGTCGTCCCACCCCATTCCAAACCACTGATTGGCTTTATTGTCCTTATTTGCTGGCTTCTAATTTGATGGCTTAGCTTGTCCATCTTGTCTTTGTCCCCAATCTTCACCTGCAGCATATCTTCCCTGCTTAGTTTCAGGGAGCCTATTTTTGCTTAAGCGCTCTATGAAAGTGCATGTGTTTTCAAGCTGTCTCACTTTTTTGCTTTTTTTCCACCCATGAGCTCAGTGTTGCTCTTGTCTGTGTGACCCCCCCCCACACTATGCTTCCTACCCCTCTTGTATGTCTCCCACCATTCTCTTTATTGCTCTTTCCTTCATGTTTCTTCCTCCTTCCTCTCACCAGCTGGTATCCCTGCATTGTGAATGAAAGTGCTTTCTCACTACATCATTATCATATTTTGTTTTTTATTTACCCATCCTTCTGTAAATAGAAATAAAACAAATGGCGCACGTCACCAGCATCCATCATGACGCTCCCAGAGGCAGACGCATCTTTGTAGCTTTTTTCTCTTTTTGTTTCGCCAATGTTGTATAGCATGAACAAAACGCATTGGCAAAGCCAATAAGTTTCAAGGTGAGACCTGTTGGTTTTGCCAACTCTTTTTCTTTTTATGGTTCACCCTGTCAAATTGGATCTACGTACTGTTTGAAGCTAATGTATGAATTTTGTTGCCAGACGCATCAAACTTTCTGCTTTCCTTATCGGGGAGGAGTATCCCCTGAAGAGTGGCTACTGGCCCTTTTCCTTGCAACACTGACTATAGTAGAGTCTGGTGGTACCTGTTGTGTGATATAAACTGTATCTCCATGTGAATATGTATGAGAATGTGTTGGTGAGGGCAATGGTGGTTTCTCCTTTCTTTTAAATATCTTTGCTGGTGGTGGAGCAGTATCAAGAGTCTCTTGAAACGCCAGCTTTCTCTTGGTTTGTGGAGGAGAGGAAGCAATAATTTTCCAGTCTCCTTATGAATATGTATCCTTCTTTGTTTACTGTCCATAATCTCCAGGATTGGCTGGATATCAGAGTCCTCAGAATGATATTCAGATGTTTTAACTCCTTTGAATGATTGTTCAGTAATTGTCTTTGGACTGTGTTTTAAACGGCTCGAAAGTTCTGTCTATTCTGTATAGAAGGATTTTTTAGGCTCCGAAATGGTACCTAATTTTTTCAGTCCCAAAGATACAGCCTGTGATTTCGGCTCCGAAGCCAGACGTTGAATTTTCGACTCTGAAGAGTGTGGACATCAGCTCGGATGTGGAGCTTTTAATGTGTTTGCTTGACTCCTGCATCAAAACAGGTGTGGCCTGTTGATCGGGTGACTTGGCCTTTTCTGCGCCGAAACCGAAGGTCGGTCGCCGAAAATTTTCTTTTGGGTGGAGCCATGGCTTTCTGGCAGTGGTGCACCCAAGGCCTTAATAGGTCTTTTGGTAGTGGGTATGGGCAGGTCTACTCACATGTTGAGTGTAGGAAGTTGGCTCTGTATGTGCTATTTCAAAGTAAGGAATAGCATGCACAGAGTCCAAGGGTTCCCCTTAGAGGTAAAATAGTGGTAAAAAGAGATAATACTAATGCTCTATTTTGTGGTAGTGTGGTCGAGCAGTAGGCTTATCCAAGGAGTAGTGTTAAGCATTTGTTGTACATACACATAGACAATAAATGAGGTACACACACTCAGAGGCAAATCCAGCCAATAGGTTTTTATATAGAAAAATATCTTTTCTTAGTTTATTTTAAGAACCCCAGGTTCAAATTCTACATGTAATATCTCATTCGAAAGGTATTGCAGGTAAGTACTTTAGGAACTTCAAATCATCAAAATTGCATGTATACTTTTCAAGTTATTCACAAATAGCTGTTTTAAAAGTGGACACTTAGTGCAATTTTCACAGTTCCTAGGGGAGGTAAGTAATTGTTAGGTTAACCAGGTAAGTAGGACACTTACAGGGTTCAGTTCTTGGTCCAAGGTAGCCCACCGTTGGGGGTTCAGAGCAACCCCAAAGTCACCACACCAGCAGCTCAGGGCCGGTCAGGTGCAGAGTTCAAAGTGGTGCCCAAAACACATAGGCTAGAATGGAGAGAAGGGGGTGCCCCGGTTCCGGTCTGCTTGCAGGTAAGTACCCGCGTCTTCGGAGGGCAGACCAGGGGGGTTTTGTAGGGCACCGGGGGGGACACAAGTCCACACAGAAATTTCACCCTCAGCAGCGCGGGGGCGGCCGGGTGCAGTGTAGGAACAGGCGTCGGGTTTTCAATGTTAGTCTATGAGAGATCTCGGGATCTCTTCAGCGCTGCAGGCAGGCAAGGGGGGGATTCCTCGGGGAAACCTCCACTTGGGCAAGGGAGAGGGACTCCTGGGGGTCACTCCTCCAGTGAAAGTCCGGTCCTTCAGGTCCTGGGGGCTGCGGGTGCAGGGTCTCTCCCAGGCGTCGGGACTTTAGGTTCAAAGAGTCGCGGTCAGGGGAAGCCTCGGGATTCCCTCTGCAGGCGGCGCTGTGGGGGCTCAGGGGGGACAGGTTTTGGTACTCACAGTATCAGAGTAGTCCTGGGGTCCCTCCTGAGGCGTCGGATCTCCACCAGCCGAGTCGGGGTCGCCGGGTGCAGTGTTGCAAGTCTCACGCTTCTTGCGGGGAGCTTGCAGGGTTCTTTAAAGCTGCTGGAAACAAAGTTGCAGTTTTTCTTGGAGCAGGTCCGCTGTCCTCGGGAGTTTCTTGTCTTTTCGAAGCAGGGGCAGTCCTCAGAGGATGTCGAGGTCGCTGGTCCCTTTGGAAGGCGTCGCTGGAGCAGGATCTTTGGAAGGCAGGAGACAGGCCGGTGAGTTTCTGGAGCCAAGGCAGTTGTCGTCTTCTGGTCTTCCGCTGCAGGGGTTTTCAGCTAGGCAGTCCTTCTTCTTGTAGTTGCAGGAATCTAATTTTCTAGGGTTCAGGGTAGCCCTTAAATACTAAATTTAAGGGCGTGTTTAGGTCTGGGGGGTTAGTAGCCAATGGCTACTAGCCCTGAGGGTGGGTACACCCTCATTGTGCCTCCTCCCAAGGGGAGGGGGTCACAATCCTGACCCAATTGGGGGAATCCTCCATCTGCAAGATGGAGGATTTCTAAAAGTTAGAGTCACCTCAGCTCAGGACACCTTAGGGGCTGTCCTGACTGGCCAGTGACTCCTCCTTGTTTTTCTCATTATTTTCTCCGGCCTTGCCGCCAAAAGTGGGGCCTGGCCGGAGGGGGCGGGCAACTCCACTAGCTGGAGTGTCCTGCTGGGTTGGCACAAAGGAGGTGAGCCTTTGAGGCTCACCGCCAGGTGTGACAATTCCTGCCTGGGGGAGGTGTTAGCATCTCCACCCAGTGCAGGCTTTGTTACTGGCCTCAGAGTGACAAAGGCACTCTCCCCATGGGGCCGGCAACATGTCTCGGTTTGTGGCAGGCTGCTAAAACTAGTCAGCCTACACAGATAGTCGGTTAAGTTTCAGGGGGCACCTCTAAGGTGCCCTCTGTGGTGTATTTTACAATAAAATGTACACTGGCATCAGTGTGCATTTATTGTGCTGAGAAGTTTGATACCAAACTTCCCAGTTTTCAGTGTAGCCATTATGGTGCTGTGGAGTTCGTGTTTGACAGACTCCCAGACCATATACTCTTATGGCTACCCTGCACTTACAATGTCTAAGGTTTTGTTTAGACACTGTAGGGGTACCATGCTCATGCACTGGTACCCTCACCTATGGTATAGTGCACCCTGCCTTAGGGCTGTAAGGCCTGCTAGAGGGGTGTCTTACCTATACTGCATAGGCAGTGAGAGGCTGGCATGGCACCCTGAGGGGAGTGCCATGTCGACTTACTCGTTTTGTCCTCACTAGCACACACAAGCTGGCAAGCAGTGTGTCTGTGCTGAGTGAGAGGTCTCCAGGGTGGCATAAGACATGCTGCAGCCCTTAGAGACCTTCCTTGGCATCAGGGCCCTTGGTACTAGAAGTACCAGTTACAAGGGACTTATCTGGATGCCAGGGTCTGCCAATTGTGGATACAAAAGTACAGGTTTAGGGAAAGAACACTGGTGCTGGGGCCTGGTTAGCAGGCCTCAGCACACTTTCAATTGTAAACATAGCATCAGCAAAGGCAAAAAGTCAGGGGGCAACCATGCCAAGGAGGCATTTCCTTACACAACCCCCCCCCAAACGAAAGAGGATGAGACTAACCTTTCCCAAGAGAGTCTTCATTTTCTAAGTGGAAGAACCTGGAAAGGCCATCTGCATTGGCATGGGCAGTCCCAGGTCTGTGTTCCACTATAAAGTCCATTCCCTGTAGGGAGATGGACCACCTCAACAGTTTAGGATTTTCACCTTTCATTTGCATCAGCCATTTGAGAGGTCTGTGGTCAGTTTGAACTAGGAAGTGAGTCCCAAAGAGGTATGGTCTCAGCTTCTTCAGGGACCAAACCACAGCAAAGGCCTCCCTCTCAATGGCACTCCAACGCTGCTCCCTGGGGAGTAACCTCCTGCTAATGAAAGCAACAGGCTGGTCAAGGCCATCATCATTTGTTTGGGACAAAACTGCCCCTATCCCATGTTCAGAGGCATCAGTCTGCACAATGAACTGCTTAGAATAATCTGGAGCTTTGAGAACTGGTGCTGAGCACATTGCCTGTTTCAGGGTGTCAAAGGCCTGTTGGCATTCCACAGTCCAGTTTACTTTCTTGGGCATTTTCTTGGAGGTGAGTTCAGTGAGGGCTGTCACAATGGATCCATATCCCTTCACAAACCTCCTGTAATACCCAGTCAAGCCAAGGAATGCCCTGACTTGAGTCTGGGTCTTTGGAGCTACCCAGTCCAGAATAGTCTGGATCTTGGGTTGGAGTGGCTGAACTTGGCCTCCACCTACAAGGTGTCCCAAGTAAACCACAGTTCCCTGCCCTATCTGGCATTTGGATGCCTTGATAGAGAGGCCTGCAGATTGCAGAGCCTTCAAAACCTTCCTCAGGTGGACCAGGTGATCCTGCCAGGTGGAGCTAAAGACAGCAATATCATCCAGATAAGCTGTGCTAAAGGACTCCAAGCCAGCAAGGACTTGATTCACCAACCTTTGGAAGGTGGCAGGGGCATTCTTTAAACCAAAGGGCATAACAGTAAACTGATAATGCCCATCAGGTGTGGAGAATGCTGTCTTTTCTTTTGCTCCAGGTGCCATTTTTATTTGCCAGTACCCTGCTGTCAAGTCAAAGGTACTTAGAAATTTTGCAGCACCTAATTTGTCTATGAGCTCATCAGCTCTTGGGATTGGATGAGCATCTGTCTTGGTGACAGAATTGAGCCCTCTGTAGTCCACACAAAACCTCATCTCTTTCTTTCCATCTTTGGTGTGAGGTTTGGGGACTAAGACCACTGGGCTAGCCCAGGGGCTGTCAGAGCGCTCAATCACTCCCAATTCCAGCATCTTGTGGACTTCCACCTTGATGCTTTCCTTAACATGGTCAGACTGTCTAAAGATTTTGTTCTTGACAGGCATGCTGTCTCCTGTGTCCACATCATGGGTACACAGGTGTGTCTGACCAGGGGTTAAGGAGAAGAGTTCAGGAAACTGTTGTAGGACTCTCCTACAATCAGCTTGCTGTTGGCCAGAGAGGGTGTCTGAGTAGATCACTCCATCTACTGTGCCATCTTTTGGGTCTGATGACAGAAGATCAGGGAGAGGTTGTAAAGAAATGGCTCCCTGTTGCAGTTACCCCCCCACTTTTTGCCTGATACTGATGCTGACTTGACTGAGAAGTGTGCTGGGACCCTGCTAACCAGGCCCCAGCACCAGTGTTCCTTCACCTAAAATGTACCATTGTATCCACAATTGGCACACCCTGGCATTCAGATAAGTCCCTTGTAACTGGTACTTCTAGTACCAAGGGCCCTGATGCCAAGAAAGGTCTCTAAGGGCTGCAGCATGTCTTATGCCACCCTAGAGACCCCTCACTCAGCACAGACACACTGCTTACAAGCCTGTGTGTGCTGGTGAGAACAAAATGAGTAAGTCGACATGGAACTCCCCTCAGGGTGCCATGCCAGCCTCTCACTGCCTATGCAGTATAGGTAAGACACCCCTCTAGCAGGCCTTACAGCCCTAAGGCAGGGTGCACTATACCATAGGTGAGGGTACCAGTGCATGAGCACTGTGCCCCTACAGTGTCTAAGCAAAACCTTAGACATTGTAAGTGCAGGGTAGCCATAAGAGTATATGGTCTGGGAGTCTGTTTTACACGAACTCCACAGCACCATAATGGCTACACTGAAAACTGGGAAGTTTGGTATCAAACTTCTCAGCACAATAAATGCACACTGATGCCAGTGTACATTTTATTGCAAAATACACCCCAGAGGGCACCTTAGAGGTGCCCCCTGAAACTTAACCAACTAGCTGTGTAGGCTGACTGGTTCCAGCAGCCTGCCACACTAGAGACATGTTGCTGGCCCCATGGGGAGAGTGCCTTTGTCACTCTGAGGCCAGTAACAAAGCCTGCACTGGGTGGAGATGCTAACACCTCCCCCAGGCAGGAGCTGTGACACCTGGCGGTGAGCCTCAAAGGCTCACCCCTTTGTCACAGCCCAGCAGGGCACTCCAGCTTAGTGGAGTTGCCCGCCCCCTCCGGCCACGGCCCCCACTTTTGGCGGCAAGGCTGGAGGGAACAAAGAAAGCAACAAGGAGGAGTCACTGGCCAGTCAGGACAGCCCCTAAGGTGTCCTGAGCTGAAGTGACTCTAACTTTTAGAAATCCTCCATCTTGCAGATGGAGGATTCCCCCAATAGGGTTAGGATTGTGACCCCCTCCCCTTGGGAGGAGGCACAAAGAGGGTGTACCCACCCTCAGGGCTAGTAGCCATTGGCTACTAACCCCCCAGACCTAAACACGCCCTTAAATCTAGTATTTAAGGGCTACCCTGAACCCTAGAAAATTAGATTCCTGCAACTACAAGAAGAAGGACTGCCCAGCTGAAAACCCCTGCAGCGGAAGACCAGAAGACGACAACTGCCTTGGCTCCAGAAACTCACCGGCCTGTCTCCTGCCTTCCAAAGATCCTGCTCCAGCGACGCCTTCCAAAGGGACCAGCGACCTCGACATCCTCTGAGGACTGCCCCTGCTTCGAAAAGACAAGAAACTCCCGAGGACAGCGGACCTGCTCCAAGAAAAGCTGCAACTTTGTTTCCAGCAGCTTTAAAGAACCCTGCAAGCTCCCCGCAAGAAGCGTGAGACTTGCAACACTGCACCCGGCGACCCCGACTCGGCTGGTGGCGATCCAACACCTCAGGAGGGACCCCAGGACTACTCTGATACTGTGAGTACCAAAACCTGTCCCCCCTGAGCCCCCACAGCGCCGCCTGCAGAGGGAATCCCGAGGCTTCCCCTGACCGCGACTCCTTGAACCTAAAGTCCCGACGCCTGGGAGAGACCCTGCATCCGCAGCCCCCAGGACCCGAAGGACCGGACTTTCACCGGAGAAGTGACCCCCAGGAGTCCCTCTCCCTTACCCAAGTGGAGGTTTCCCCGAGGAATCCCCCCCTTGCCTGCCTGCAGCGCTGAAGAGATCCCGAGGTCTCTCATAGACTAACATTGAAAACCCGACGCTTGCTTCTACACTGCACCCGGCCGCCCCCGCGCTGCTGAGGGTGAAATTTCTGTGTGGACTTGTGTCCCCCCCGGTGCCCTACAAAACCCCCCTGGTCTGCCCTCCGAAGACGCGGGTACTTACCTGCAAGCAGACCGGAACCGGGGCACCCCCTTCTCTCCATTCTAGCCTATGTGTTTTGGGCACCACTTTGAACTCTGCACCTGACCGGCCCTGAACTGCTGGTGTGGTGACTTTGGGGTTGCTCTGAACCCCCAACGGTGGGCTACCTTGGACCAAGAACTGAACCCTGTAAGTGTCCTACTTACCTGGTAAAACTAACAAAAACTTACCTCCCCCAGGAACTGTGAAAATTGCACTAAGTGTCCACTTTTAAAACAGCTATTTGTCAATAACTTGAAAAGTATACATGCAATTTTGATGATTTGAAGTTCCTAAAGTACTTACCTGCAATACCTTTCGAATGAGCTATTACATGTGGAATTTGAACCTGTGGTTCTCAAAATAAACTAAGAAAAGATATTTTTCTATACAAAAACCTATTGGCTGGATTTGTCTCTGAGTGTGTGTACCTCATTTATTGTCTATGTGTATGTACAACAAATGCTTAACACTACTCCTTGGATAAGCCTACTGCTCGACCACACTACCACAAAATAGAGCATTAGTATTATCTATTTTTACCACTATTTTACCTCTAAGGGGAACCCTTGGACTCTGTGCATGCTATTCCTTACTTTGAAATAGCACATACAGAGCCAACTTCCTACATTGGTGGATCAGCGGTGGGGTACAAGACTTTGCATTTGCTGGACTACTCAGCCAATACCTGATCACACGACAAATTCCAAAATTGTCATTAGAAATTGATTTTTGCAATTTGAAAAGTTTTCTAAATTCTTAAAAAGACCTGCTAGGGCCTTGTGTTAGATCCTGTTTAGCATTTCTTTTAGAGTTTAAAAGTTTGTAAAAGTTTGAATTAGATTCTAGAACCAGTTGTAGATTCTTAAAAAGTATTCCAACTTTTAGAAGCAAAATGTCTAGCACAGATGTGACTGTGGTGGAACTCGACACCACACCTTACCTCCATCTTAAGATGAGGGAGCTAAGGTCACTCTGTAAAATAAAGAAAATAACAATGGGCCCCAAACCTACCAAAATACAGCTCCAGGAGCTTTTGGCAGAGTTTGAAAAGGCCAACCCCTCTGAGGGTGGCAACTCAGAGGAAGAGGATAGTGACTTGGAGGACAATTCCCCCCTACCAGTCCTATCTAGGGAGAACAGGGTCCCTCAAACCCTGACTCCAAAAATAATAGTCAGAGATGCTGGTTCCCTCACAGGAGAGACCAACACCTCTGAAATCACTGAGGATAACTCCAGTGAAGATGACCCCCTGTTAGCCAGGATGGTCAAAAGATTGGCTTTGGAAAAGCAGCTCCTAGCCATAGAAAGGGAAAGAAAAGAGATGGGCCTAGGTCCCATCGATGGTGGCAGCAACTTAAATAGGGTCAGAGATTCTCCTGACATCCTAAAAATCCCCAAAGGGATTGTAACAAAATATGAAGATGGTGATGACATCACCAAATGGTTCACAGCTTTTGAGAGGGCTTGTGTAACCAGAAAAGTGAACAGATCTCACTGGGGTGCTCTCCTTTGGGAAATGTTCACTGGAAAGTGTAGGGATAGACTCCTCACACTCTCTGGAAAAGATGCAGAATCTTATGACCTCATGAAGGGTACCCTGATTGAGGGCTTTGGATTCTCCACTGAGGAGTATAGAATTAGATTCAGGGGGGCTCAAAAATCCTCGAGCCAGACCTGGGTTGATTTTGTAGACTACTCAGTAAAAACACTAGATGGTTGGTTAACTGGAAATGAAGTGTGTGACTATGTTGGGCTTTATAATTTGTTTATGAAAGAACACATTTTAAGTAACTGCTTCAATGAAAAGTTGCATCAGTATCTGGTAGACCTAGGTCCAATTTCTCCCCAAGAATTGGGAAAGAAGGCAGACCACTGGGTCAAGACTAGGGTAACCAAAACTTCCACTGGGGGTGACCAAAAGAAAGGGGTTACAAAAACTCCCCAGGAGAAAGTGGGTAACACTAGAAACAAAGAAAAAGAGTCCTCTGTAGGCCCCCAAAAACCAGAACAGGTGGGT
The DNA here is from genome assembly GCF_031143425.1 of Pleurodeles waltl. Taxonomy (NCBI): domain Eukaryota; kingdom Metazoa; phylum Chordata; class Amphibia; order Caudata; family Salamandridae; genus Pleurodeles; species Pleurodeles waltl. Next base: position 663,860,680 of record NC_090451.1, read on the forward strand.
GGGCCCCAAGACACAACCCAAAACAAAGGTGGGTACCAGGGTAAGAACTGGGATGCCACTAAGGCATGGTGCCACAACTGTAAACAGTCTGGGCACCACACCAAGGACACTTCTTGTCCCAAAAACAAACCCCAGAACAAAATTCCTGGGGTAACCAGTGTAGCCATGGGAGATGACTCCTCAGATGAGGAGGTCTTCCTAGCCTTCAACTGGAAACAGGGCCCAACAGGTGAGTTGGAGATTCCAGAGGGAAGTAGACACTTCCACCACCTACTGGTGAATGGAATCCCAACCACTGCCCTGAGAGACACTTGTGCCAGTCACACTATTGTGCATGACAGGCTGGTGCTCTCAAACCAGTACATCCCAGGTGAGACTGCCAGGGTAAGAGTTAGCCTAGACAGGGTCACTAAGAGGCCTGTGGCTTTAGTGCCCATAGAAGTGGGTGGCACTCTTAGCTGGAGAAGGGTAGTAGTCAGTACAGACCTCCCCCTTGATTGTCTCCTTGGAAATGACTACCCAGAGGTTAGTCAGAGCCCAAGAGAGAAACTGGTTCAGTGCCAGTCCTCTCCCAAGGATTCTGGAAGTCCTGCCTCTGCAGTAAATGCAAGCAGGCCCCAGAAGAAGAAGAAAAGAAAACAGAGTAGGAAGGGTGGACAACCTTTAGCCAAGGTTACAGCAAGCCAAGGAGATTCTGCTCCAGTAGGGGAGAACTCCAAAAATGGCCCTGATAAAGTCCAACCTGACCCACAAGAAGTCCTGGCTAGTCAGGCAACTGTTAAACCTGAGTGGGTGGCTCCTCAGCTAACAGAAGAAAGAGTGGAAGAAGGGTGTTTACTACAAGATGTGGTAACCCCCCACTCCAATACAGCAGACAGGCAACCTGAACCCAAAGAAGCCTGTAACTTAGCCCCTTCCCTTTTAGGTGAAGAGCTAAAGGTGTGGTTCTGGGCACTGACAGCTGTCAGTGGCCTCTGCTGGGTGTTAGCCTTTATGGCTGCACTATCCTTAGCATGGTGGTCTGACCCCATGCCAAATAGCAAGTTAGGCCCCCTGACCCTATTGGTCATGGTGGGGTTACTCCAGCTCTGGGTAACCTCTCTGGGTAAGCTAGGGGTGACCCTGGCCAAGATAAGGTTAGCAGAGGTGGACACCTCTAAGACCAAAATAGAAAGAATGGGTGGAGACATTGAAGAGGCAGACAAGAGGCAATTCAGACTAGGTCCTATCACTGTGGAAGTGGGTCAGTTCCCCAAAGGGAATGACCTGAACAGAAGGATGTAAGGCAGAGTAGGCCCTGCAACTAACCAGCCTATTTCTCCTACTCTTCCTCGCCTGACCGACTAGGAAGACTCTCCCAGCTTGGGCTGAGTCTCCTGGCCTGTGGGCTGGGGGGGGCTTGTGTAAAGAAATGGCTCCCTGTTGCAGTTACCCCCCCACTTTTTGCCTGATACTGATGCTGACTTGACTGAGAAGTGTGCTGGGACCCTGCTAACCAGGCCCCAGCACCAGTGTTCCTTCACCTAAAATGTACCATTGTATCCACAATTGGCACACCCTGGCATTCAGATAAGTCCCTTGTAACTGGTACTTCTAGTACCAAGGGCCCTGATGCCAAGAAAGGTCTCTAAGGGCTGCAGCATGTCTTATGCCACCCTAGAGACCCCTCACTCAGCACAGACACACTGCTTACAAGCCTGTGTGTGCTGGTGAGAACAAAATGAGTAAGTCGACATGGAACTCCCCTCAGGGTGCCATGCCAGCCTCTCACTGCCTATGCAGTATAGGTAAGACACCCCTCTAGCAGGCCTTACAGCCCTAAGGCAGGGTGCACTATACCATAGGTGAGGGTACCAGTGCATGAGCACTGTGCCCCTACAGTGTCTAAGCAAAACCTTAGACATTGTAAGTGCAGGGTAGCCATAAGAGTATATGGTCTGGGAGTCTGTTTTACACGAACTCCACAGCACCATAATGGCTACACTGAAAACTGGGAAGTTTGGTATCAAACTTCTCAGCACAATAAATGCACACTGATGCCAGTGTACATTTTATTGCAAAATACACCCCAGAGGGCACCTTAGAGGTGCCCCCTGAAACTTAACCAACTAGCTGTGTAGGCTGACTGGTTCCAGCAGCCTGCCACACTAGAGACATGTTGCTGGCCCCATGGGGAGAGTGCCTTTGTCACTCTGAGGCCAGTAACAAAGCCTGCACTGGGTGGAGATGCTAACACCTCCCCCAGGCAGGAGCTGTGACACCTGGCGGTGAGCCTCAAAGGCTCACCCCTTTGTCACAGCCCAGCAGGGCACTCCAGCTTAGTGGAGTTGCCCGCCCCCTCCGGCCACGGCCCCCACTTTTGGCGGCAAGGCTGGAGGGAACAAAGAAAGCAACAAGGAGGAGTCACTGGCCAGTCAGGACAGCCCCTAAGGTGTCCTGAGCTGAAGTGACTCTAACTTTTAGAAATCCTCCATCTTGCAGATGGAGGATTCCCCCAATAGGGTTAGGATTGTGACCCCCTCCCCTTGGGAGGAGGCACAAAGAGGGTGTACCCACCCTCAGGGCTAGTAGCCATTGGCTACTAACCCCCCAGACCTAAACACGCCCTTAAATCTAGTATTTAAGGGCTACCCTGAACCCTAGAAAATTAGATTCCTGCAACTACAAGAAGAAGGACTGCCCAGCTGAAAACCCCTGCAGCGGAAGACCAGAAGACGACAACTGCCTTGGCTCCAGAAACTCACCGGCCTGTCTCCTGCCTTCCAAAGATCCTGCTCCAGCGACGCCTTCCAAAGGGACCAGCGACCTCGACATCCTCTGAGGACTGCCCCTGCTTCGAAAAGACAAGAAACTCCCGAGGACAGCGGACCTGCTCCAAGAAAAGCTGCAACTTTGTTTCCAGCAGCTTTAAAGAACCCTGCAAGCTCCCCGCAAGAAGCGTGAGACTTGCAACACTGCACCCGGCGACCCCGACTCGGCTGGTGGCGATCCAACACCTCAGGAGGGACCCCAGGACTACTCTGATACTGTGAGTACCAAAACCTGTCCCCCCTGAGCCCCCACAGCGCCGCCTGCAGAGGGAATCCCGAGGCTTCCCCTGACCGCGACTCCTTGAACCTAAAGTCCCGACGCCTGGGAGAGACCCTGCATCCGCAGCCCCCAGGACCCGAAGGACCGGACTTTCACCGGAGAAGTGACCCCCAGGAGTCCCTCTCCCTTACCCAAGTGGAGGTTTCCCCGAGGAATCCCCCCCTTGCCTGCCTGCAGCGCTGAAGAGATCCCGAGGTCTCTCATAGACTAACATTGAAAACCCGACGCTTGCTTCTACACTGCACCCGGCCGCCCCCGCGCTGCTGAGGGTGAAATTTCTGTGTGGACTTGTGTCCCCCCCGGTGCCCTACAAAACCCCCCTGGTCTGCCCTCCGAAGACGCGGGTACTTACCTGCAAGCAGACCGGAACCGGGGCACCCCCTTCTCTCCATTCTAGCCTATGTGTTTTGGGCACCACTTTGAACTCTGCACCTGACCGGCCCTGAACTGCTGGTGTGGTGACTTTGGGGTTGCTCTGAACCCCCAACGGTGGGCTACCTTGGACCAAGAACTGAACCCTGTAAGTGTCCTACTTACCTGGTAAAACTAACAAAAACTTACCTCCCCCAGGAACTGTGAAAATTGCACTAAGTGTCCACTTTTAAAACAGCTATTTGTCAATAACTTGAAAAGTATACATGCAATTTTGATGATTTGAAGTTCCTAAAGTACTTACCTGCAATACCTTTCGAATGAGCTATTACATGTGGAATTTGAACCTGTGGTTCTCAAAATAAACTAAGAAAAGATATTTTTCTATACAAAAACCTATTGGCTGGATTTGTCTCTGAGTGTGTGTACCTCATTTATTGTCTATGTGTATGTACAACAAATGCTTAACACTACTCCTTGGATAAGCCTACTGCTCGACCACACTACCACAAAATAGAGCATTAGTATTATCTATTTTTACCACTATTTTACCTCTAAGGGGAACCCTTGGACTCTGTGCATGCTATTCCTTACTTTGAAATAGCACATACAGAGCCAACTTCCTACAGAGGTTCACTCTCTGCCTCCTGATCCTCATCTGTTACCATCAACAGATTCACATCAGCCCTGTCATGGAAGAGCTTAAGGCGGTTCACATGGATCACCCTCTTGGGGCTCCTGCTTGTGCCCAGGTCCACCAGGTAGGTGACCTGACTCTTCCTTTCTAGTACTGGGTAAGGGCCACTCCATTTGTCCTGGAGTGCCCTGGGAGCCACAGGCTCCAGAACCCAGACTTTCTGCCCTGGTTGGAACTCAACCAGTGCAGCCTTTTGGTCATACCAAAACTTCTGGAGCTGTTGGCTGGCCTCAAGGTTTTTGGTTGCCTTTTCCATGTACTCTGCCATTCTAGAGCGAAGGCCAAGTACATAGTCCACTATGTCCTGTTTAGGCTCATGGAGAGGTCTCTCCCAGCCTTCTTTAACAAGGGCAAGTGGTCCCCTTACAGGATGACCAAACAGAAGTTCAAAGGGTGAGAATCCTACTCCCTTCTGTGGCACCTCTCTGTAAGCGAAAAGCAGACATGGCAAGAGGACATCCCATCTCCTTTTGAGCTTTTCTGGGAGCCCCATGATCATGCCTTTTAATGTCTTGTTGAATCTCTCAACCAAGCCATTAGTTTGTGGATGGTATGGTGTAGTGAATTTATAAGTCACTCCACACTCATTCCACATGTGCTTTAGGTATGCTGACATGAAGTTGGTACCTCTGTCAGACACCACCTCCTTAGGGAAACCCACTCTGGTAAAGATACCAATGAGGGCCTTGGCTACTGCAGGGGCAGTAGTCGACCTAAGGGGAATAGCTTCAGGATACCTGGTAGCATGATCCACTACTACCAGGATATACATATTTCCTGAGGCTGTGGGAGGTTCTAGTGGACCAACTATGTCCACACCCACTCTTTCAAAGGGAACCCCCACCACTGGAAGTGGAATGAGGGGGGCCTTTGGATGCCCACCTGTCTTACCACTGGCTTGACAGGTGGGGCAGGAGAGGCAAAACTCCTTAACCATGTTGGACATATTGGGCCAGTAGAAGTGGTTGACTAACCTCTCCCACGTCTTGGTTTGTCCCAAATGTCCAGCAAGGGGAATGTCATGGGCCAATGTTAGGATGAACTCTCTGAACAGCTGAGGCACTACCACTCTCCTAGTGGCACCAGGTTTGGGGTCTCTGGCCTCAGTGTACAGGAGTCCATCTTCCCAATAGACCCTATGCGTTCCATTTTTCTTGCCTTCGGACTCTTCAGCAGCTTGCTGCCTAAGGCCTTCAAGAGAGGGACAGGTTTCTTGTCCCTTACACAGCTCCTCCCTTGAGGGTCCCCCTGGGCCTAAGAGCTCAACCTGATAAGGTTCAAGCTCCAAAGGCTCAGTTCCCTCAGAGGGCAGAACTTCTTCCTGAGAAGAGAGGTTCCCTTTCTTTTGCTGTGTTGCAGTTGGTTTCCCAACTGACTTTCCTTTCCTCTTGGTAGGCTGGGCCATTCTTCCAGACTCCAGCTCTACTTGTTCACCCTGTGCCTTGCACTGTGCTCTTGTTTTCACACACACCAGTTCAGGGATACCCAGCATTGCTGCATGGGTTTTTAGTTCTACCTCAGCCCATGCTGAGGACTCCAGGTCATTTCCAAGCAGACAGTCCACTGGGATATTTGAGGAGACCACCACCTGTTTCAGGCCATTGACCCCTCCCCATTCTAAAGTAACCATTGCCATGGGATGTACTTTTCTCTGATTGTCAGCGTTGGTGACTGTGTAGGTTTTTCCAGTCAGGTATTGGCCAGGGGAAACCAGTTTCTCTGTCACCATGGTGACACTGGCACCTGTATCCCTCAGGCCCTCTATTCTAGTCCCATTAATTAAGAGTTGCTGTCTGTATTTTTGCATGTTAGGCGGCCAGACAGCTAGTGTGGCTAAATCCACCCCACCCTCAGAAACTAGAGTAGCTTCAGTGTGGACCCTGATTTGCTCTGGGCACACTGTTGATCCCACTTGGAGACTAGCCATACCAGTGTTACCTGGATGGGAGTTTGGAGTGGAACCTTTCTTGGGACAGGCCTTGTCTCCAGTTTGGTGTCCATGCTGTTTACAGCTATGACACCAGGCCTTTTTGGGATCAAAGTTTTTACCCTTGTACCCATTGTTTTGTGAAGAGGCTCTGGGCCCACCCTCCTGTGCAGGTTTTTGGGGGCCTGTAGAAGACTCTTTACTATTTTTAGTTTTGGTTGTCTCATCACCCTTCCCCTGGGGAGTCTTTGTGACCCCTTTCTTTTGGTCACCCCCTGTTGAAGTCTTGGACACCCTTGTCTTGACCCAATGGTCCGCCTTCTTTCCCAATTCTTGGGGAGAAATTGGTCCTAGGTCTACCAGATGCTGATGCAGTTTATCATTGAAACAATTACTTAACAGGTGTTCTTTCACAAATAAATTGTACAGCCCATCATAATTACTTACACCACTGCCTTGAATCCAACCATCTAGTGTTTTCACTGAGTAGTCAACAAAGTCAACCCAGGTCTGGCTCGAGGATTTTTGAGCCCCCCTGAACCTAATCCTGTACTCCTCAGTGGAGAATCCAAAGCCCTCAATCAGGGTACCCTTCATGAGGTCATAAGATTCTGCATCTTTTCCAGAGAGTGTGAGGAGTCTATCCCTACACTTTCCAGTGAACATTTCCCAAAGGAGAGCACCCCAGTGAGATCTGTTCACTTTTCTGGTTACACAAGCCCTCTCAAAAGCTGTGAACCATTTGGTGATGTCATCACCATCTTCATATTTAGTTACAATCCCTTTAGGGATTTTCAACATGTCAGGAGAATCTCTGACCCTATTTATGTTGCTGCCACCATTGATGGGTCCTAGGCCCATCTCTTGTCTTTCCCTCTCTATGGCTAGGATCTGTCTTTCCAAAGCCAATCTTTTGGCCATCCTGGCTAACTGGATGTCCTCTTCACTGGGGCTATCCTCAGTGATTTCAGAGGTGTTGGTCTCTCCTGTGAGGGAACCAGCATCTCTGACTATTATTTTAGGAGTCAGGGTTTGAGGGACCCTGTTCTCCCTAGATAGGATTGGTAGGGGGGAATTGTCCTCCAAATCACTATCCTCTTCCTCTGAGTTGCCACCCTCAGAGGGGTTGGCCTTTTCAAACTCTGCCAAAAGCTCCTGGGGCTGTATTTTGGTAGGTTTGGGGCCCATTGTTATTTTCTTTATTTTACAGAGTGACCTTAGCTCCCTCATCTTAAGATGGAGGTAAGGTGTGGTGTCGAGTTCCACCACAGTCACATCTGTGCTAGACATTTTGCTTCTAAAAGTTGGAATACTTTTTAAGAATCTACAACTGGTTCTAGAATCTAATTCAAACTTTTACAAACTTTTAAACTCTAAAAGAAATGCTAAACAGGGACTTAACACACAAGGCCCTAGCAGGACTTTTAAGAATTTAGAAAACTTTTCAAATTGCAAAAATCAATTTCTAATGACAATTTTGGAATTTGTCGTGTGATCAGGTATTGGCTGAGTAGTCCAGCAAATGCAAAGTCTTGTACCCCACCGCTGATCCACCAATGTAGGAAGTTGGCTCTGTATGTGCTATTTCAAAGTAAGGAATAGCATGCACAGAGTCCAAGGGTTCCCCTTAGAGGTAAAATAGTGGTAAAAAGAGATAATACTAATGCTCTATTTTGTGGTAGTGTGGTCGAGCAGTAGGCTTATCCAAGGAGTAGTGTTAAGCATTTGTTGTACATACACATAGACAATAAATGAGGTACACACACTCAGAGGCAAATCCAGCCAATAGGTTTTTATATAGAAAAATATCTTTTCTTAGTTTATTTTAAGAACCCCAGGTTCAAATTCTACATGTAATATCTCATTCGAAAGGTATTGCAGGTAAGTACTTTAGGAACTTCAAATCATCAAAATTGCATGTATACTTTTCAAGTTATTCACAAATAGCTGTTTTAAAAGTGGACACTTAGTGCAATTTTCACAGTTCCTAGGGGAGGTAAGTAATTGTTAGGTTAACCAGGTAAGTAGGACACTTACAGGGTTCAGTTCTTGGTCCAAGGTAGCCCACCGTTGGGGGTTCAGAGCAACCCCAAAGTCACCACACCAGCAGCTCAGGGCCGGTCAGGTGCAGAGTTCAAAGTGGTGCCCAAAACACATAGGCTAGAATGGAGAGAAGGGGGTGCCCCGGTTCCGGTCTGCTTGCAGGTAAGTACCCGCGTCTTCGGAGGGCAGACCAGGGGGGTTTTGTAGGGCACCGGGGGGGACACAAGTCCACACAGAAATTTCACCCTCAGCAGCGCGGGGGCGGCCGGGTGCAGTGTAGGAACAGGCGTCGGGTTTTCAATGTTAGTCTATGAGAGATCTCGGGATCTCTTCAGCGCTGCAGGCAGGCAAGGGGGGGATTCCTCGGGGAAACCTCCACTTGGGCAAGGGAGAGGGACTCCTGGGGGTCACTCCTCCAGTGAAAGTCCGGTCCTTCAGGTCCTGGGGGCTGCGGGTGCAGGGTCTCTCTCAGGCGTCGGGACTTTAGGTTCAAAGAGTCGCGGTCAGGGGAAGCCTCGGGATTCCCTCTGCAGGCGGCGCTGTGGGGGCTCAGGGGGGACAGGTTTTGGTACTCACAGTATCAGAGTAGTCCTGGGGTCCCTCCTGAGGCGTCGGATCTCCACCAGCCGAGTCGGGGTCGCCGGGTGCAGTGTTGCAAGTCTCACGCTTCTTGCGGGGAGCTTGCAGGGTTCTTTAAAGCTGCTGGAAACAAAGTTGCAGTTTTTCTTGGAGCAGGTCCGCTGTCCTCGGGAGTTTCTTGTCTTTTCGAAGCAGGGGCAGTCCTCAGAGGATGTCGAGGTCGCTGGTCCCTTTGGAAGGCGTCGCTGGAGCAGGATCTTTGGAAGGCAGGAGACAGGCCGGTGAGTTTCTGGAGCCAAGGCAGTTGTCGTCTTCTGGTCTTCCGCTGCAGGGGTTTTCAGCTAGGCAGTCCTTCTTCTTGTAGTTGCAGGAATCTAATTTTCTAGGGTTCAGGGTAGCCCTTAAATACTAAATTTAAGGGCGTGTTTAGGTCTGGGGGGTTAGTAGCCAATGGCTACTAGCCCTGAGGGTGGGTACACCCTCTTTGTGCCTCCTCCCAAGGGGAGGGGGTCACAATCCTAACCCTATTGGGGGAATCCTCCATCTGCAAGATGGAGGATTTCTAAAAGTTAGAGTCACCTCAGCTCAGGACACCTTAGGGGCTGTCCTGACTGGCCAGTGACTCCTCCTTGTTTTTCTCATTATTTTCTCCGGCCTTGCCGCCAAAAGTGGGGCCTGGCCGGAGGGGGCGGGCAACTCCACTAGCTGGAGTGTCCTGCTGGGTTGGCACAAAGGAGGTGAGCCTTTGAGGCTCACCGCCAGGTGTGACAATTCCTGCCTGGGGGAGGTGTTAGCATCTCCACCCAGTGCAGGCTTTGTTACTGGCCTCAGAGTGACAAAGGCACTCTCCCCATGGGGCCGGCAACATGTCTCGGTTTGTGGCAGGCTGCTAAAACTAGTCAGCCTACACAGATAGTCGGTTAAGTTTCAGGGGGCACCTCTAAGGTGCCCTCTGTGGTGTATTTTACAATAAAATGTACACTGGCATCAGTGTGCATTTATTGTGCTGAGAAGTTTGATACCAAACTTCCCAGTTTTCAGTGTAGCCATTATGGTGCTGTGGAGTTCGTGTTTGACAGACTCCCAGACCATATACTCTTATGGCTACCCTGCACTTACAATGTCTAAGGTTTTGTTTAGACACTGTAGGGGTACCATGCTCATGCACTGGTACCCTCACCTATGGTATAGTGCACCCTGCCTTAGGGCTGTAAGGCCTGCTAGAGGGGTGTCTTACCTATACTGCATAGGCAGTGAGAGGCTGGCATGGCACCCTGAGGGGAGTGCCATGTCGACTTACTCGTTTTGTCCTCACTAGCACACACAAGCTGGCAAGCAGTGTGTCTGTGCTGAGTGAGAGGTCTCCAGGGTGGCATAAGACATGCTGCAGCCCTTAGAGACCTTCCTTGGCATCAGGGCCCTTGGTACTAGAAGTACCAGTTACAAGGGACTTATCTGGATGCCAGGGTCTGCCAATTGTGGATACAAAAGTACAGGTTTAGGGAAAGAACACTGGTGCTGGGGCCTGGTTAGCAGGCCTCAGCACACTTTCAATTGTAAACATAGCATCAGCAAAGGCAAAAAGTCAGGGGGCAACCATGCCAAGGAGGCATTTCCTTACATTGAGCCACAGTGATCTGTTGGCTGTCTTAATCCGAATTTGCTTCGGAGTCGGTGTCCTGAATTGAAACAGCCATCTGTGCCTGCTCCTCCTCTAAGGTGTCGGTGGACTCTGTATGCTTTGACGCCATCTTAAATCTTCCTGCTCTCCAGTCACGCAGGAACGGAATGACCGACAAGCTTCACAATCTTCCTCTCGATGTGCTGGAGAAAGGCAAAGATTACATACCACGTGTTGATCGGTGTAAGGGAATTCCACGTGGCATCGAGGACCGAATCGGAAAGGAGTCCGATCCATCAGGGTATGTTGTGGTAGGCCTGAACAGGCCCAAGTAGGGCGCGAGCGCCCGAAAGGGCCTTTTCTCGTTTTCTACTGTACCATTGGCTGGATTACAGATGAAAACGCGATTGAAACAATACCAATGGTAGAATAAAGTTAATATAAAGTTTCCAAATCGAAAGTCTGGGAGCGAGAGGAAACACATCCAAACCAGACTGCAGAAAGAAAACAATCTAACAAAGGAGTCAGTGCCCATGCGCACAATTACCGCGTGGAGGAGTCACTCGATTCCGTGACTCGAAAAAAGTCTTCTTCGAAGAAAACAACTTGTAACACTCCGGGCTGAACACTAGATGGCAGATTAAACCTTCAAGGGTGCCCAAAGCACAGCCCTGCTGGGCAAGAGAGAGAATAAACAAAAGAACCCCAGTCAGAGATGCGGAAACAGTTTTGTATGTACACCATGCCACAAACTTAAGCCAACGACAGGCATATACTGTTTTGGTGGAGGGATGCCTGGCTGCCAAGAAAACATCACAGACTTCAGGCGGAAGGTCGAAAGCTGTCAACTGCTGCTGCTCAATGTCCATGCAAGAAGACAGAGACTGGACAGGTTCAGGTGGAGAACACTTCCCTGCTGCTGCGACAGAAGATACTCCCGAAGAGGCATTCTGAGTGGAGGATCGATAGTCATGCTCAGAAGCTTTGGTTACCATACTCCCTGTGCCCATTCCAGAGCTACAAGAATTACTTAGGCTCGGTCATTCTCGATCTTCTTGAGAACTCTGGGCAGAAATGGTATTTGCGGAAAGGCGTGCAGGAGGCCGGAGATGAACTCAAGACCAAAAGCATCACAGAACGAGTGCCGCCTTGGAAACTTCAATGTACAAAACAGCTGACATTGCGTGTTCTCTGCAGAGGTGAACAGATCTAACCAAGGCTCTCCCCCGCATTGCTGAAAGAGACCTTGTGCCACCTCCACAAAGACTCCATTCATAATCGACCATGCACTGATGGCTAAGTTCATCTGCTCTGACGTTCAGAGAGCCTGCCAGATGTTGAACCACCAGGGATATATCCTGACGTTCCAGCCATGTCCAGAGATGCAGGGCCCCTTGACAAAGGGTCCACGACCCCACTCTGCTGCTTGTTGCAGCACCACATGGCGCTGGTGGTGTCAGTGAATACCTGCTCCACTTTCCCTTTAAGAGAGGGAAGGAATGCCTTCAATGCAAGCCTGATCGCTCTGAGCTCCAGAAGGATGATGTGGAGCACGGACTCCGCTGGAGACGAGGCGCCTCTGATCTCTGCCTCTCCCATGTGACCGACCGATCCCAGGAGTGACGCATCTGTCGCTACTGTCTGATACAGTTGAGGAAGAGAAGAGGAATCTGCCTCTGACTCAATCTTGGTTTGTTAGCCACCAGCGCAGATCCCTACCATGTCTGAGAGATTCCCCTGAAGCTGCGCCCATTGGAACTTCAGGTCCCACTGCAGAGCCTGCATATGCCACCTGGCATGTGTGACCAGCAGTATGCAGGAGGCCATGAGGCCCAGCAACCTCAGTCATTCTCACCAAAACTTAGGATAGAGGCCGAAACATCGGTATCGTAGCCTGAATATCCGGGTCTCGCCTCTTGGGAGGATAGGCCCGAAACTGCACTGTGTACAGAACAGCTCCGATGAAAGGGAGTGTCTGAGATGGAGTCAGGTGGTACTTCGGCACATTTAAGTGAACCCCAGGGAATGCAGGAGATTCACCGTGGTCTGGAGGTGGGAGACAATAGCCTGGGGCGAGCCCCTGAAACCCCTAGCCAGCGCAGATGAGCTGCGACCATGCCATCACTTACGTGAATACCAGAGGGGCGCCGGTAAGGCCGAAGGGGAGCACAGTGAACGGAAAGTGCTTGTGACCTACCACTAACTGCAAGTAACGTCTGTCTGTGGGAATGCAGGACGGGAATATGAAAATAGGTGTCCTGCATGTCCAATGCTACCATCCAGTCTCCAGGGTAGAATGGACCTGAGCCAGAGTGAGCATACTGAACTTTTCCTTCCTGAAGAAGAGATTGAGGGCCTGGGGATCTAGGATAGGAAGAAGGCCCTTGTCCATTTTGGGCACCAGAAAGTGGCAGGAATAACAACTACGGCCTACTTCTGGCCAACCCACTGGCTTCACCCAATTCCTGAGCCCAGTCTACATAAGGGTCTTCAAGCTGGTATTCTAGAGGGGCCAGAGACCCCTCCATACTCTCATCGTACCCATACTCCTAGGTATAATGGTCAGGATCCAACCTGGGAGATATGTCCCTGTTAAAGTCGGGATCGGCGTCGGGCGACACGGTTTCTGCTCTGGGTCAGGAATGAGTATGGGATTGATGTAAATTATGGGCCCAACCGATGTCGGTAGCGTTGACTTCTGCGCCAGCACCGAGGAAGGTCGCAATGGCATGACTGGCATCGGCTCAGATCCAGAAACGGATCCTGGTGTGCCCTCCAGAGCCGAGGCCGAGAGCACGGAACCTGAGGGGGCTCCCGCCAACCCCAAAGGGCCTGAAGGCATCACAGGTGGGTCGGTCTGCCCAAATATGAGACGCAAGGCCTCCTAAAACTTCCTGAGTTGGGCAAGGGTGGCTCTGGCTCCCGGAAACTCGGGAAGGCGACAAGACCCAGAAGCAGGCTCCGAGGACGGAAGCCAAGAAAGACTACGCTCCTTCTGCGTCACATCGGCCGAACGATGGGGTGAAGTCGGAGAATGCTTGGTCTTCTTTGACTTCTTCTTATGACCTGAATGTCCAGAGAACTTGGAGTAGGACGAGGATGGGTGGTGATGGCTCCGCAAACGGTCTTATGACTTTCCTCTTGAGCGAGACCGGGTGCGACGCAGAGCTAACCGCCAGGGCACCTTGAGCTTTAGAGACTACTCCCTCAAAACCTACAGGTTCATGGCCTGGCAGTCAGGGCACGACTTCAGGCCGTGGTTGCGCTCCAGCACCACAAGCACACGAAGTCCAGATCCCTCACTGACATCATGCAGTGACAGGAGTCAAACGGCTTGAATCCGGTCTTACGGGAAGACATCTAGACGCACCAAGAATGTAAAAAAAGTTTGACAAAGGGGTAAAAAAGTCAGTCAAAAAACGACTGAGGGTAGCTCTTCTCTGGATCAGTGCATAGGCTGGTGCAGAAAAAAAGAACTGACATTAGTGCGCTGGCGTGGTACCTATATACGACCATGACATGATCACAGCAACTACGACGCCAACGGACGGACAGGGTGTCGACCAACACCACCTGACAGTGTGCAAGGGTACTGATCGAAGAAAAATCTCCAGATCCAATCTGAAGCATGGGGGAAATTCTAAGGCAGGGAATCTGGAACTAGAACATCAGATACAGGTTTTTAAAAGAGTTTTCTTTGTCACTATCCTGCATATAGTGACTATCTTCCCTGATTTAAATTGGTTTATTTTTTAAAAGAAAATAGGTGACAATTAGCCAGCACAGTAATTTCTAGGCTGTAAAAAAATTGTTTTTTTATAAACTACTTCCAAAGACAAGCATGTTGTATATATTTTGTAAAAAAGTGTCTCGACATCCTGTACGTGGGCAGAACAACTCAGTGTTTATGAGTAATAATGAGGATCCTCTGGGGAAGAAATCCCAGTTTGACATCCTGTACACTGCACAGAATTCTGATGTCCCACTGCCACCATTTAAGCACTTCTGGTTTAATGCAACCACAGATGCAAGTGAGCCACGCAGGTGGTGAAGATGCTTATCAGCTGTCCGAGTGCGCTGCCTGATAATTTTCTGATGGAGAGCAGACAAAATGCTTTGTTCTTTCTAAACCCAGGCAGTCTCTGGTAAGCTCCAAGTACTGTCCTCTGTATAGCTCCCACTAAGCAACAGTATGCCATCCAGTGGTGTGTAAAAAAAAAAAAAAAAAGCTCTGGTGACCTGGGGGTAAAGGGAGGTAGGTTGGTATGGGGTTGAGGGGTTGGAGCTCCAGGGGGCCCCCTCAGCACAGAACACTGTGCACAGGCAACAGACCCCTGACTGGGTCCAGAAGATGAGTGGGCCCTCTCCAGGTACTTTGCAGGTGGGCTCCCTCAAGTTTTGTTATGCCACTGATGCCATCGTCCTGACTCTAGGTTTATCATGATGAGACAGAAAGAAATGCTAAACTGTTAAAAGGGCATAAACTGAGGAAGCAGTCACTAAGTAGGTAATACCTTCAGTGGATTGTAAATGAAGGTGAAAGATATTTTCATGCATCTTAACTCCTTGGACCTCATATTAAGGCTGTCCTTGTTCTGCATCTGATGGAAGGACATTAAGACGGATCTGGAAGATAAGGATAGAGATGAAAGAAAAACAGAAGGAGTCTTCCAAGTATGAGGCAACTTCAACCGGAAGGCCACAAGGTTGTTCCAATGAGTTACAATAAATGTAATTAAAATTTTAATGGTAATGTGTGAATTGGGAGAAAACGATATATCAGCCAACTCTATCCAGGGAATGAAATAGAATTTTATCTTAATTTATCAGTATTTTTCTTCACCTTGAGTCCAGAAATATGTAAACTTTTTGAAACAAGTTGTGTATGCTTCCAGATATGGCTTACATAGGAGGTAACTACAGGAACCAAAGGATCAATGTGAGGAGAAGAAAGGAAAAACTCTTGGATGAAAAGCTTGCATATAAAAATCTGGTAATTCAAAAGCCCAGTTGTCTTGAGTAGCCTTGTAAATATTGCTTAACATTTTGTTTAAATTGCTTTGTTATGCTACTAGATAGGAACAATATCTAGAAGATAAAGCTTATTGCCTGATTATACAGTTATTTTCGTCAAAATAAAGGAGTCTTTAGATGGAGCTCTTAACTCCTTCAGATTCACCCGTACTTGTGTCACCTTATCCCGATGTAGAGAATTCTGAACTATTCAACAACATGTACAATAGGAATTACAGACTGTTCATAAGTGAGTGATAACTCTGGATAACAGTGGGACAAGGGCAACCACTAACACATTATTTGAGCCAGGAATGTAAGTGATGAAAAATCATTCCATGCAAACGACATGGCCAACAAGTTTGACAACTATTCCTGCATTCAAGATTTCTTAATAACTGCAAATTCAAAACTTCAGGCCATCTTCCTGACTATAGGCTCTCTTACAAGCACGTATGAGTCAGATAAAACTGGATCTCCTTGTCCATCATCTTCCTGATTCTGTAAAAACTGTTCCAATGGCTCTTGCAGAGGCGTTTGCTTCCATAATAAAGCTCTTTTAAATATATGAATGACGAAATATTAACTCTCAAACATGCACGTTTTATTGATTGGAAAGCTCTTTCAGCCTGATTGTTCCAGCAGGAACTGTTTGCATATTCTCCTAATTTAAAATTTGTATAAAGTTGCCTGTTAGCTCATGAAAATGATTTACTGAATTGATGCTAAAAGTGAGCAAGTACAAGAAAAGACTTAACAAACAACCTTCAGTAACACCTTATCTGGTAGAGACTACCTAGGTGCATATTTCTTACCTCAGAATATTCTGTTGTAATCAATGATGGACACTCTTAGGTTATAGAAGAAATAGGTTCTTTAGCTTAGCTGTAGGTTACAGGTTACAGGTAGGGCCCCACCAAGAGCAGCACCCTGCCGCTCAGCCCTTCTCACTCCGTCAGTCCACTCATCCAAGCACAAACACTGTCAACATTCCAACCAAACAATGACCTCACTCACAGGCTGAGAAGCAGGGAACGTTAAGGTAGTGGGGAGAATGCATTAGATAGCAAGAGGCCATAACACATCTCCCCCTTATGAAAACAATGAAATATTCAACAGAACAGAAAAAGGCAGAACACCCCCATCAACCTTCCTTTGAAATTATGAGTACCACCCCATCAAAATATAACAGAACAGATTAACAAACACCCTCTGCTTAACCTAAATACTCCAATAGGATTTAAGATACTAAAACCCAGTTAATCAATACTTTCCACAAATTCAGAGGCCACAACACATTCCTTTGGTGTACAGACTGGATCTGGAAAATCTTGAGCAGTATCTCTATGAGCTGGAAGGTGGCACTGATTGGATCCACGTTGGCTGCTCCAGAAGTGACCTGAGCCGTAACTGTATAGTTGTGACTCCAGCACGATGACCTCAGTTTCGTTATGTGACTAGTTCTGCGTCAAAAGCACAAAGCCACATCAGAAGATTGACTAGTGTGCATATACTAAGGGCATACAAGGACCTTTTAGGTAAATGAACCAGTTCACAGAACTGGGAGGATGGAAGGGCCAGTAAGGAGTCTGTGGCTACATAAAGTCTTAACCATATAGGGCGTTACCGAAGGCAAGTAACTTGTTCATCTGATAGAGACTTCTACCCGCAGATTCCTTACCTTAGAATTGATTTCAAAGCAATACCTCCAAGGAGATGGGTCTGCAAACAGGCTCAGACCTAAACGTTTTTGAGGACAGAATGGGCAAAGTGCCCATTAAGACATACCTGACTGCCAAGGCAGTAGTGTTTGGCAAACGTGTGCAAGGATGCCCATGCAGCATCCTGGCAGATATCCAAGACAGGGAGCCAAAGCTGCGACCAGTATATTAGCTGGTCGCAGCTTTGGCTCTGGTAGAATGAGCACACAAACCCTCAGGAGGTTGCTTCTTAGCCAGTGCATAGCAAATATTAATGAACAGTACAATCCATCTGGAGCTGGTCCACTTCTCCACTGCTTTTCCTTTTTTCGCACTGGTGAATGCCACAAAGAGCTGATCATCTACCCAATGTTCTTTGGTACGATCAACAAATATGACAATGGTCTTGTTGGGTCCAGATGGTGGAGTCTCTCTTCCTCCTTGGAGGGATGTTTTATAGAACAGAAGATTGGCAGTGTGATACTTTGGACAGCATAGAAAAGCATTATTAGATTTGGTAAGAATGCGTCAAGGGTGCGAAGTCCCAGTTAATCTGGAAAGACGCTGATACTTATACATGGAGGGTGGACAAACAGAGCCTGTAACTCTCTGACCCTCCTGGCTGATGTGATGGTCACCAAGAAAACAGCCTCGAGTGTCAGGAGTCGGAGAGGACAACTATGCATGGGTTGGAAAGGGGCACACATCAAGTAGGTCTACACCTAATTGAGGTCCCACTGGGGCCTAACAAAAGGCTTTGGAGGGAACATGTGTTTAATACCTTTTAGGAAACATGTCACAACAGGTGAGTTGAACAGGAAAAAATGACCTTGAAAAGCAAGAAAGCCGATATGGCTGAAAGATACTCCTTAAATGACATTAAAGTTTTTAAAAACAACAAAATATCATCCAAATATATCATGTTAAACATCAGGACACTAGAGAATATTGAATCCATGAAGTGTAGCACTGCACAAACCAAATGGCATCACACCGTAGCAAAAATGCATTAAAGCAGTACAGAAATTACTCTTCCACTCGCAGGCGTTTATACAAGGCAGATGATAAGCCACTTGTTAGTCAACTATAGTAAAGACTCGTACTTCATGGACTGACTCCAAGATGTCCTTTAAAAGAGGCAAAGAATATCCTACTTGTGACCTCTACAATCAATATATGGTCAGAAATCTGGGTCTTTAAAGGATACAATAAACAAAGGTGCCCCAGCCGATGATCAAAATGACAAGTTACTTACCTTTGGTAACGCATTATCTGGTAGAGACAGGATCTGGCCGCAGATTATTACTTTAGAATCTTCCCCACGCAAGCCTGGATCTGGAAACTTTTTTACCATTGCATGACTGCATGTAGGAAGAGGGCACGTGCGACTCCGTATCAGCATCGTCCACTGGATGTGATGTCAGCGGAGTCCATATAAACCCCTCGCCGATGTCAGTTTCTTCTGTGACTATTTTTCATGCTCAAAAAGTGGAGCTACATTTACAGATTGCCTTCTGAAACAGTATGCTGGAACAAAAGACACTCCTGTGTCGAATAATCACTGAATTCTTAATTCAAAGTGTAGATTTCCACAACAAAATCTCCGAGACCAGAGAGGACTCAGTTCGCAGAGCAGGGAGGATGGGAGGGTTGTTTAGGAATCTGTGCCTAGATTCTGTCTCTACCAGACAAAGTGTTACCTATGGTAAGTAACTTGTTTTTCCGATAGAGACATGTAGCCGCACATTCCTTACTCTAGAAACAGATACCAAAGTCATACCCTCTCCAGAGGCAGGACTGCGAACTGAGACCACTAAAAAAGTCTCCAAGTATATCAAACCCGTCTAGACCAAGATGAAAAGACCGAACAAAAATGGTTACCTCCACTTTTTGCCTGCCGTCAGTGGGTTTTTGACTGTGTTCACTGGGATCCTGCTAACCAGGTCCCCAGTGACTGTGCTCTCTCCCTCCCAATTAGGTTGTTTATGACTTTGTGCACCCTACAATTGGCATACTGGTGCCCCTATGTAAGCCCCTAGTATATGGTACCTAGGTACCCAAAGCATTGGGGCACCAGGGTTTCCCCATGGGCTGCAGCATGTACTATGCAACCCGCGGGAGCCCATGCAAAATATGTCTGCAGGCCTACGTGAAAAGGTGCATGCACCCTTTCACTACAGGTCACTGAAACATGTCACTATTATTCACCACTATGGCAGGCCCTCCTAGCCAGCCCAGAGGGCAGAGGGCAAGTGCCTGTTTGTGAGGGCACCCCTGCATGAGCAGAGTTGTTCCCACAAACTCCAGCCCCTTTTTCCTGGACTTCGTGAGTGCAGGGAAGCCACTTTACCTGTGTACTGGACATAGGTCACTACCTAACTCTGAACCTAGGCAGGTTTGGTATCAAACATGTCAGAATAATACCCCAAAACTGTTGCCAGTGTTGGTTGTATGATTCCATGCACTCTGGGGGGCTCCTTAGAGGACCCTCAGCTACCAGTTTGCAGACATTTCCCAGGCTCTACTGACAGGTTTGTGCCCTCCTGCTGCTTGAACAGCTTAGACCCAGGAATGCAGAACAAAGGATTTCCTTTGGGAGAGGGAGGCAACACCCTCTCCCTTTGGAAATAGGAGCCTCCCTCAGCCACTGGTATGCTTTGAAGGACACATTTGTTGCCCCCTTGCATAAACCGGTTTGCACCAGTCCATGGTCTCCCAGTCCCTGCTCTGGCATAAAACTGGACAATGGAAAGGGGTGTTACAACTCCCCTGCCAATCACCACCCAAGTGGTGGTGCACAGAGTTCCTCCAGGTGGCCAAGTGATTCTGCCAACTCTAATCCAAGGTGGGCAGAAGCCTCTGGGAGCGTCTGAGTGGCCAGGTCAGGCAGGTGACGTCACAGCCCCCTCCTGATAGGTGGTCACCCTGTTAGGTGACCAATCCAACTTTTAGGGCTATATTGGGTCTCCCTCTTGGGTGGGTCCTCAGATTCGATGTGCAGGACTCCTCTGCAAGGTTTACTTCGACTTCTGGGCACTAGAACCGCAACTAGACTTCACAGGAACCTACAGGGACAACTTCTCTCTGCAACATTTTTTCTCTGCCTCCTTCCACCAACTGCAACATTTCCCCGGCTGCGCATCCTCTGAAGGCGGCAAGTCTTCAGTCTGCACCAAGATGCAAAAAGGATCTTTGGGGTGAAGGAGTCACTCCCCTGCAGGCACCAACTGCAACAACGACCAGCCTTGTGGTTCTTCTCTCCTACAACTCTGCGTGGAACCTGCAACACAGGTGGTGGTCTTGAGTGGTCCCCTCGGTCCCCTCTACCAGCTGTCCCTTTTTGGAGGTGGTGAGTCCTTGCCATTCCTTGCAGGACAGTACCCCTGTGCACCACGACTCTTGCAGCTATCAGGGCGTGTTGGCTGTCCTTCCAAGGGATCTTCAGGCTCTGTGTAGCCCTGGCCTCCAGTACTCTTCTCTGCAATGTGTAGTCTCCTGCCTGCTGCTCCAGCGACGTAGGACTCCTTTCCATGTGTGCTGAATGGGTCACACTGTGACTCCTGTGCCTGTGAGTTGCCTGTCAAGGCTGCATCCTCGACTTCTGGCTCTCCTCACTGCTGGGGGTCGCCTGGTGCTCTCCTCCTTGGGTTGAGTCCTCTCTGACCTTTCTGGTCCCCAGCAGCTCTGCAACTCCTGCCTTTACCAGGGCTTGTTGGTGGTTTTTCCACACCACTGACGAACTACAACTCTTCTTCCGACGTGGGACATCGACTGCATGAATTCTGGAACTCTTTCTCTGCTCCTGTGCTGCATTGCCGACTCCTGGTCTTCACCGTCGACCTGATCTGGTATCTCCAGAAGGGTGGGTAGTGGTTCCTGCCCCAACCGGACAATCCAACTAGAACTGGACTTGGTCCCTGTAGAAAGTTGGCTCTGTATATACTATCTCAAAGTGACAGATAGTGTGCAGAGACTCCAAGGGTTCCCCTTAGAGGTTGACAGTGGCAAAATTAGATAACACTAATGCTCTATTTTGTGGTAGTGTGGTCGGGAAGCAGGCTAATCAGAGGGTAGTGTTAAGCATTTGTTATACACACACAGGCAATAAATGAGAACACACACTTAAAGACTTAACTCCAGGCCAATAGGTTTTTATATAGAAAAATATTATTTTCTTAATTTATTTTAGAAACACAAGATTCAGAATTCAAGTAAATACATACATTTTAAGGTACTTGGCATAGGTAAGTATGGAACCTTGAATCAAAACGCTAATGTACACAGTTTGGGCAAAAATGGCAATAAGCTATTTTAAAAGTGGACACTGTGCAAAAATCAACAGTTCCTGGGGGAGGAAAGTACACGTTAGTTTATCAGGTAAGTAAAGCACTTACAAGTTCAGTCTCCGGGGCATAGGCAGCCCACTGTTGGGGGTTCAAGTCAACCCCAAACACCCAGCACCAGCAAAACGGGGCCGGTGAGGTGCAGAGGTCAAAGTAGGGCCCAAATAACATAGGTGCCTATGGAGACTAGGGGTGCTCCGGTTCCAGTCTGCTAGCAGATAAGTACCTGGGTCCTTAGGGGCAGGCCAGGGGTGTTTTGTAGAGCACCGGTGTGGGGGGGGGGTTTGTAGAGCACTGGTGGGAACACAAACAGGCACCAAAAATACACTCTCAGCAGCACAGGGGCGGCTGGTGCAGTGTGCAAAGTAGGTGTTGGGTTTTAGATGGGAATCAATGGAGAGACCCGGGGGTCACTCTGGTGATGTAAGGAGGGCACAGGGGGGCTTCAACGATGAGGGCTGCCTGCTGGTCACTCCTGCACCGGTAGTTGGTTTCTCTGGGGTCTGGGGGATGCGGGTGCAGTGCTTCTTCCAGGCGTCGGGTTCTTTGTTACTGGGCAGTTGCGGTCAGGGGTAGCCTCTGGATTCTCTCTGCAGGAGTCACTGTGGGTGAGCAGGGAGGACGTCTCAGGGTGTCCACGTCGTTGGAGTTGCCTGGGGGTCCTTTCTGCAGTGTTGGTTCTTCTGGACACGAGCCGGGGGCGTTGGGGTCAGAGTGTTGGGGACTCACGCTTCTGGAGTGAGGCTGGAGTCCCTTTAAAAATGGTTTCTTCTTTGTAGATTAGACAGAGCCGCTGTCCACAGGAGTTTCTTGGTCCTTTGGGTTGCAGGGCAGTCCTTTGAGTCGGCAGAGGTCGCTGGTCCCGCTGGAGGCGTCACTGTGGCAGGTTCTTTGAGTCTAGAGGCAGGCCGGTAGTCAGTTGTTGTCTCTGCGGGGCTTTCAGGTCATCAGGAATCTGGTTTCCAGGGTTCAGGGTCGCCCCTAAATACTCAATTTAGGGGTGTGTTTAGGGCTGGAGGGCAGTAGCCAATGGCTACTGTCTTTGAGGGTGGCTACACAGTTCTTGTGCCTCCTCCGTGTGGGGAGGTGGGCACATCCCTTATCCTATTAGGGGGAATCCCCCAAAGCAAGATGGAGGATTTCTTAAGGCAGGGGTCACCTCAGCTCAGGACACCTTAGGGGCTGTCCTGGCTGGAGGGTGACTCCTCCTTGTTTTTCTCATTATCTCCTCCAGACTTGCTGCCAAAAGTGGGGGCTGTGACCGGGGGGGCGGGCATCTCCACTAGCTGGAGTGCCCTGAGTTGCTGTACCATCAGGCTTGAGCATTTGAGGCTGACCACCAGGTGTTACAGTTCCTGCAGGGGGAGGTGTGAAGCACCTCCACCCAATACAGGCTTTGTTCCTGGTCACAGAGAGAGTGCACAAAGGCACTCACCCCATGTGGCCAGAAACCCGCCTGGATGTGGCAGAAACTGGTCAGCCTAGCACTAGTAGTCGGGCTGGTATACAGGGGGCATCTCTAAGATGCCCTCTGTGTTTATTTCTCGATAAATCCCACACTGGCGTCAGTCTGTTTTGACAAGAATGTGTTTGTGAGCTAGAAGAAGTTGAAATGCTCTTAGTGCTAGAAAGAGTGCTAACAGCTGTAAGTGATTTATGTGTAGCTGCTTTTGCTTGCTGTCTCACTGTCCCTGTATACTGCGATTGTTGAGGTGTGCTCCCCACCCAATCACTGACGCATCTCTTGTGAGAATGGCGTGAGGCACAGGGTCTTGAAAAGTCCGGCCCTTGTTTAAATTTGTGGGATTCCACCACTGAAGCGAATAGTGTGTTTGGCGGTCTATCAACACTAGATCTTTGATATGACCCTGTGCCTACGACCATTGTTTTGCGAGGCACTGTTGTAAGGGCCGCATGTATAACTGTGCGTTTGGGACAACTGCGATGCATGATGCCATCATGCCTAGGAGTTTCATCACAATTTGTACTTTGTAGTGATGATTTGGCTGTATTTTTGACAACATGGTGTGGAATGATTGCACCCTTTGTGAGCTTGGACTTGCAAGCACCTTCTGAGTGTTGAGTGTAGCTCCCAAGTACTGCTGAGTTTGGGATGGTTGCAAATGTGATTTTTGGTAATTTTTCGAAAACCCTAGTGTGTGTAGGGTATCTATTACATAACGTGTGTGATGTTGACACTGTCTTTGTGTGTTGGCCTTTATTAGCCAATCGTCGAGATATGGAAATACATGCATGTGTTGTCTAATGTATGCTGCTACTACGGCAAGGCATTTTGTAAATACTCGGGCTGTTGTTATCCTGAAGGGTAATACCCTGAATTGATAATGTTTCCCTTGTATCACAAACCTGAGGTATTTTCTGTGAGCTGGATGGATGGGTATGTAAAAATACACATCCTTTAAATCCAGTGTTGACATGTATTCTCCTTTTTTTACTAATGGGACTACTTCTTGTAGTGACGCCATATGGAAGTGTTCTGATTGAATGTAAAGGTTGAGAGTCCTGAGATCTAATATTGGTCTTAGCGTTTTGTCCTTTTTGGGAATGAGTAAGTACAGGGAATAAACACCTGTTCCTTTTTGCTGATAAGGTACTAGTTCTATGGATTGTTTGGATAGTAGTGCACGCACCTCCGTTTGTAACATTGCTAGATGTTGCAACAATAGTTTGTGCGCTTTTGGGGGAATATCTGGAGGAAAATGTGTGAATTCTGTGCAGTAACCATGTTGGATAATTGATAGTACCCATGTGTCTGTTGTGATGTTTGCCCATTGATTGTGAAACATTTTCAGTCTTCCTCCCACAGGGATGTGTGTTGGGGGAAGGTGATGGCAAAGTCAATGTTTGTTGTTTGTGGCTTGCTTTGTAGACTGGAAATTTCCACTGGATTTGGGAAATTGCCCTCTGAAGGACCCTCAAAATCCCCCTCTTTGATACTGTGTTTGGTATGAGGGCTTTGTTTGTGAGGTGGATGGTTCTGAGGGCTGTGGCCTGAACCCCCCCCATACTGTGGCTTCCAAAATGTCCCTCTATATTGGGAGGAGTAAAGCGCTCCCATCGCTTTGGCTGTGTCGGTATCCTTCTTCATCTTGCCTATGGCTGTGTCTACCCGTGTGCCAAATAACTGCTGTTGGTTGAAGGGCATGTTGAGGACAGCCTGTTGGATCTCAGGTTTAAAATCTGATGATCTAAGCCATGCATGGCGTCGAATGGTTACTGCTGTATTTATGGTTCATGCGGCTGTATCAGCTGAGTCTAATGCTGACCTTATCTGGTTATTAGTTATTGCTTGTCCCTCCTCTACTACCTGCTGAGCTCTCTTTTGGTGTTCTTTGGGGAGATGTTGGATAATGTCCTTCATCTCATCCCAATGAGCCCTGTTGTATCTTGCGAGGAGGGCCTGTGAGTTTGTTATGTGCCACTGAATGGCTGCTTGTGACACTACCCTCTTTCCTGCCGCATCAAACTTTTTACTTTCCTTATCTGGAGGGGGTGCATCTCCAGAGGAGTGCGAGTTCACTCTTTTCCTCAAAGCGCTGACCATTACCGAATTTGGGGGCAGCTGTTGCGTGATAAATACTGGGTCAGAAGGTGGTGGTTTATACTTCTTTTCAACCCTAGGGGTTATGGCCCTTCCTTTAACAGACTCCTGGAAAATCTGTTGAGCATGTTTAAGCATACCCGGGAGCATGGGTAGGCTTTGGTATGTTGAGTGTGTTGAGGATAACATATTAAAAAGAAATTCATCCTCTAGTGGTTAAGTATGCATGCTCACATTGTGGAAAGCTGCAGCCCTAGTCAAAACCTGTGTGTAGGAGGTGCCATCTTCTGGTGGAGAGGGTTTAGATGGATAGCACTCTGGGCTGTTGTCTGAGACAGGGTCATGATAAGGATCCCATGGATCTGAGTCCTGATGTAACTGCATAGTGTGTGTGGGTGACTGTGCAGTAGGTGTAGCAGGTGGAGATACAGGTCTTTAAGGAGAATGAGGAGGAGACTGTTCTGGAGAAAACTGGTGTGGCGGAGATTGTTCTCTTGGCACTTTAGCCTTTGGCTGATTAGTGTCCATACGTCCATAGAATGCCAGCTTCCTTTAAAATTTGAGGGGAGGTGCTGTTAGGATCTTTCCAGTATCCTTGTGGATCTGTATCCTGGCTTGAAGTTGAAGCTCTTCCTCAAATCTATGGCTTTTTTTAAGCTGTTTAGAAATTCCATGTTCCCCAGTATATGATGCTCTTTTCGTCTCCGAAGCCGGTTTTTCGGTACCGTAATGCCCATGGTGATAGTAGGTCTCGGTTCCGAAAGACACTCTACTCGACGAGTCGGTGTCAAATTTTTTCGGAGACTGTGTCTCGACTCGAGTCCGAAGATTTTGATGCGGGTGTGGCCTTTCTTGGTGCCGACGGTGTTACTTGGTCACTGCTTGATTTTTTCTGGGTCGAGCCATGGCCTTCCGGCAGTGGCGTCCCAAGGCCTTTTGTTTGGTCTTGGGTCTGGGTCGGGGCAGGCGTACTCACATGCTGGCCTGCTGTCGGTGGTCAGTCGACGTCGGATCTGTCCGAATCAGATCCTTGAACGGAGATGGCAGTGTGGGTCATCTCCTCTTCTTCCGCGTCGAGGTGTTCGGTGCTCTTGGACGCCATTTGTAGTCTTCTCGCCCTTCGGTCCCTCAAGGTCTTCTTGGAACGGAAGGATCTGCAGGCCTCACAAGTATCCTCTCGGTGATCTGGTGACAAACACAGATTACAGACTCGATGTTGATCTGTGTAGGGATACTTTGCGTGGCATTGAGGGCAGAATCGGACCGGAGTCAGGTCCATGAGGCTTCGACACTTCTTGCGGTCGGGCTGACCAGGCCCAGGTTGGGCATGGATACCCCGAAGGGCAACCGAAGGTGTGTGTCCGCCGGTACTGAGGTTTCGATGCAAGATGGGGCACGATCGCGAACAATACCGACAAATTTCGGTGATTTGTCTAACTTTTCTGACTCAAACAACCGGAGTGAAGAGGAACACGTCCGAACCCGATGGCGGAAAGAAAACAACCTAAGATGGAGTCGATGCCCATGCGCAATGGAGCCGAAAAGGAGGAGTCACTCGGTCCCGTGACTCGAAAATACTTCTTCGAAGAAAAACAACTTATAACACTCCGAGCTCAACACTAGATGGCAGGATAATGCATAGCATGTGTATCTGCAGCTACACATGCCATCGAACATATATATATATATATATATATTATTATATATATATATATAAGAAAAATTTAAATAAAACAGCAAGTATGAAAAAGAAACCTTGGTAATGTGGAGGAAACCAAGATGAGTATGTGACTCATATGAATAAGGCTCAGCTACAGATGAACTAGAAAAGGTGTCAATTGCGCAAAATAAAAAGAAATCATCTGATTTTGTACATTCTATTTTATGACAACACTTCTCAAAGTGTGAACCCA
Organism: Pleurodeles waltl; assembly: GCF_031143425.1. Taxonomy (NCBI): domain Eukaryota; kingdom Metazoa; phylum Chordata; class Amphibia; order Caudata; family Salamandridae; genus Pleurodeles; species Pleurodeles waltl. Next base: position 663,887,540 of record NC_090451.1, read on the forward strand.
CTCTACAACAACTAGTCGGGTCACGATGAAAACAGTTGTACCATGAGGCAAAAACCTAACCTCCTCATGCACAACAGATATGAACATCTTCATAGAGAAGAAAAAGTCCCCTTGAAAAGAGTAAAACCCTTGTGAAAATTTTGCAAAAGCGCAGAAAAACTCCTAAAGAGTCAATAATATTAATTATTCTATACAAGGGAGTGAACAGATTCTACAGAGAGAGATGTCTCAATGAAGACCCAAGATAACCTGACCTAAGCCCGGAAAAAGAAAGAATAATGTTCAAAGAAGATGTCGATACCATACAAATGACTACACTAAAGTGTAGAAAATCCACCTAACTGTGATGGCTATCTGGAATACAACTTTTAAGATCAAAACAAGGAAAGTCTTAAAGTCCTCAAGATCATACTTTCTGGCTTCTAATGTACCAAATCTACCAAAAGTAGAAAACTGATAATACTATTTCAAAGGTGAAAGTAGAACATACAAAACAAATAGTATAGATCAACATCTACCTTGTTTGACAGTACAAACCTCTTTGAGCATAAATGAAACAATATACTGACACTACCACGGAGCTGTTAATATTACAATTTCCCTATAAGGGATACTAGACCTTATAAATTCATGATCTCACAAATTAGAACATTAACTTTCTGCAGAGGGAACAACTTTGTACCCCCAAATGAAGATGTAATCGCTCACAACCTAAGGAATCCCAACTGTGCATAAATATTTAAATATGTTTGAATGCTCACCGGGCATACAAGCAAATACTCCCCTTAAGAGTATGGTACATACTATGAAGGTATAAATGCTTAAGCACATGACAAACTTGAAGTGGAAAGCCACCACTTCTACACCAAGTTAATATAATGAAAGTAGCCTTGAAACATCATGCATGAAAAGCACCATAGAGTCCCAGGGTAATGTACACTCCCAATAATCTATCCTTGACAATTTAAGGAAAAATAATACCTACCAAAAGAAGGAACACCCCACCTGGTGCCACTACTAGGTGAAACAGACATAGAACAGAAACAGCCTCACAGCACTGCCAAAGCATGGCTCCACTGCGAAATAAATGATGACAAATAACCCCCTACAAGCCAGTACAGGAGGTTTTAACGTAACAAAGGGTAGAGAGGAACCAAGCTAATTCTCTGTTCTGCTCCTACTATCACAAAAAAGCCTTAAAACAGAGAGCCTGTGCACCAAATAAATGGGCACCATCAAAAGGCATGTCAACTAATGTTTCTTGAACTGCCTCTGAAAATCTGGAGGAATATAACCAGGTGCGGCGAAGCAGAGCAACTGAGGAAGGCAAAGAATCAGTAGGATCCGTACCACAGCGAATGATTAATTTAGCTGCTTGCTGGCCGTCTTGAATCATAGGGACAAGCGTGTTCGTAGAGATCATCTGGAAGGGTAGGCAAGATGACCCATAATTAATGTGAAAAACTTCCAATAATGCAAGATTTATTAACAGAGCATAAAGCAGAACTTTTTGATGAAAAAAATATGCCTGCCACAAATGTCCAAACTCCTTAGTCTCTGTCAATTGAGTCATGTGGGAGACACTCAATATCATGGAAGGCTAAAGCAGCCTGTACCACCTAACTACGATGAGTAGGATGTCTAGGGAGACAAGCCAAATCACCCGGGGCAGGTGGGTGCCTATGCGATCAACAGGGGCCCGTGTATCAGGCTTAGTCCAAGCCCCCTACAAAATGTCATGTAGGGCTGCACTGTAAGAAAGCACTGGCTCAAACTTGTTTGGCCTTGATGGAGAACATCAATCAGAGGATCAGAAGTTAAGTTCACGTAAGGAAGTGTTAGATCCAAAACCACCGCAACCTGTCTCAGCATGTCAGCCAGAGAGGAACTCCCTCCCTAGAAAGTCCAGGAGGTGGAAGTAGGCCTGAGGCTGGGGAAGAGACCAAACCACTAGCCGTAGCTAGGTCAGCTAGCCAGCTGTCCTCCATATGAGGCTAAGCCATTTGTGAAATGTGTGGTATATCTTCCACAGCCTCTTCACCACGTCCCTCAGAATGATAAACCTGAGAGGACTTCCCAGACTGTGGAGGGAGGTCAGGGATAACCACCATGACTGGCGCCTTACCCAATTTCAACCGGTGCCGGGAAGGTGAATCCTCAACGTTGATTTCAACTTCAGAAGGGGAAAGGCATGCAACGCCGATTGGCGCCAGCAGCGGAGTCACTGGAGTTGGCTGATAGGGTTCAGGCACTGAGGGAGGAAACCCTGAACGGCTGTACACCCGCGCCGTAACAGCTTCATTAACTAAAACCGAAGGTCTAACTGAAGTCGAGGTCGAACGCGGTGGCGTGGACACAGTCAAGACCGCTTGAACCTCCTTGGGGCCCACAGGCGATCAACGGAAGGGGATTTCCCAAAGACAGCGTGACGTGAATAATAAAATTCAGGCATCCGGTCAGAATTGCCCCAGGAAAGGGAGGGAAACGTGGGGTAGACTCAGGCCTCGTCTCCTCAACCGAGGAATGGTGGGAGGATGTATGCAAGGAAGACAGCAACTTCCTTGACTTTGACAACTTGCATTGTGACCTATCTCATGACGACGATGGAGAATGAAGTCCATGAGAACGATTTCTTGAATGGGCCCACAATTGGACCTCAGTACGAGGAGGAGTCAATGATCAACATGAAGGTTGGGACGGCTCAACAGCCACACTGCTAAGCGCTTCACATGGCGCTCCTGCAGAGCCTTTGGCCGGAGACGACAACAGGAGTCACACACTTCAGCGTTGTGGTGCTCATCCAGGCACCACATACAAATCGAGTGGGGGTCTGTAGCAGATATCTGTCAACAGGACCCACAGGGTTTGAACCCTGAAACCATATAGGAAAAAGCACACGGTTCTGTTGATGAAATCCTACAAGTAGGCCAGAAACGGCCTGACTAACAATTAGCAGACCTGCGTTGCAAGCGCAGAAAAGAAAAACTGACAGCGCATCAGTGAGGGGGTTATATGGACTTCATTGGCGTCACATCTGGTGGACGACATCGATACGGAGTCAGGCAACTCCCTTTTCCGATGCACAGACGTGCTATGGGGAAAATGTTTCCAGATCCAGGCTCGTGCCCGGGGAACATTATAAAGGAAGGAATCTGCGGCTAGATGTCTCTATCAGATAATCCATTTTGTAAATTCATCTGCAAAGAAGCCTTCTGAATCTCCTTTGCTGTTTCATTAAATAATTATGTCCCAAAGGAACAATGCCCCAAGTTCCCCATAAGGAGGAAGTAAACAGACTTCACGCTTAGCAAAAACGGAAAACAGGCACGGCACCACAATTACACAGAAGTAAGCTTACCTACCATTAAATTGAATGTGGTATCTCTTATCTCACCAGTCGGTGAGCAATGATGTCCAAAAGAACAGCAATGATCATGACAAAACTATGATGACCAGCTGACATATGGATTATGCCTTTTTGACTAATATAAAAATCCTTTCCTCTATTCCCATAACAAATGATAAGAGAAACAAATATATATCAGCATTATTCGAAGGCTATCCAATACAGGGAAGCTGTTGTACTACTGTTTTGTTTTTCTCACGAGTGGACAGAAAACTCTCATCTTTCCTTATGTTGTTTAGGGAAGTGTGAATAATATGTTCACCATCACCACAACAGACATAAGCCTGCCTTATGCTGGCACTCTTCACAGTCTTAAAGGACCCTTCACTGCTCCAAGCTTCAACGGTTCTTTTTGAGACAATGGGTACACAGAATTCTCAGTATGACTAGACAAAGGAACTCTTGGGAAATAAGAACTACTTTCCCAGAAAGTAATTAATTAGTTTCAGCTCTCTTGTTCTCTGTGTACAATGAAACAAGTGCTAATTGAATACTTTTAGGAACAGAAGTAGGATACAGTGACCAAATGAATTCCTAATTAATTTCTTCCTTCAAATTGTGCCAAAAACAATATAGTCTAAGTTCTTTTTAATCAGGTAGTTTCAGCTGTTAAGTTATGAAAAACTACTTACGTCAATATATTAATTCCTCTTCAATGAATGTCACACCAGGCATCTTCAGTAAATTATTCCAAATCAGGGCATTCAAACATCTTCTTATAAGCTGATAGGAAGACATCATATTACTTAAACAGGCATCTGAACGCTGATCCAATAAAGCAACTAATCAGGCAGCCCACCTTGGATTGATCTTGATTAAACTGTGCAAGGCAAAAAGCAAAATGATCACTAGAGAATCCACTCAATCGCTTAATTTGTCTGCATCATCAGAACAAACGTGGGGTACTCGAAGAGACTACTCGGTTATCCGTAGACCCTGACTCTAAGGTTTAAGAGAATACTCATGCCACAATTGCTGCAACTCTTGTGCCATGTCCCAAGAAGAATCCATAGGTGGCATTGCAATTTATCAAACAATGGATGCTGAGGTCATTTGAGTACCCTTCTAAATTGCCGGAAGAAAGGGTTACTCCTCCCAGTAGCCAGAGTGCAACCTTGTACAGAATAATGTATGTGAAAAATCACAAATATCTACTTAAGAGGGTCAGAGTTTGGAGGAACTAGCCATAAAGGGGAAAAAACCTACTTAGCACGGTTATAAATCTTGACTGGTGATGAAGATCGCACTGGACAAATCTTCAAGGCACCATACTGCCCCTGACATCAGGAAGGATCAAGCAGCTAGACTGTACCAAGAGAGGAACCCAGGAGGGAAATGATCCAAACTGCTAGAAACAAAAATCAGGGTTAAAATAGCAGCAGGGGTGATGGCTGAATAAAAACATTAGGCAATGAAATGCGCTGCAATGCACCATCCTTTTAAAAGCCTTCTTTATTTATGGGAAAAGACACTGCAAAATCTTGGAATGGGAAAACTGTACATGCAGCAACGGATAGACCAGCTAAAGTATATTCATGGTGCCTGTTTCCACCTCTTTCCAGCTCATGGCATCAGTTAGACCAAGACTAGGAAGCACAATTTGACATTCTGCATACTAAAAAGAATTCTGATATCTTGCTGCCACCTGCTATGTTTCATAAAGCTCACAGAAAAACCCACAAGAAGCGCTGTAACACAGGTGGTAAAGACCTCACCAGCAGGCTAAGCATGGTGTCTGGTAACACCCGATAGAGGTTAGCTGAACGATTCTTCTCCTCACCCCTGGCAGTCTCTGGTAATTGTCCTGTGAACAGATCCTGGTGCGAACATAATAGTGTTATGCTATGATAGGTGTTAAAATCCACAGGTCAAGGAACGTTTGTTAGGCAACCTGGAGTGGTGTCACCAATGTTTGGAGTAGAAGGATGGGGAGCCTATTTGGAATAATGAGAATTCTGAGTCAAATGGGGAGATGGCTCTTAAACAGTCAGTGAAAATTGAGGGGCTGAAAACTCACTGTGACAAGATTACCAAACAGAAAGTTAAGTACCATAGACAAGAAAATCAATTTACCAGGTATGAAGGAGATGATCCATTGACTAATATCTATGGGCACTTCATGAATACCTGGTACAGTCCCTCGTATGCAAATGTAACGTTTTCTGTTTTGCTACAAAGTTCAGAGTCTCATTTTTCCGCAGTACCCTCTTCAACTTGGAGACAAAAATGTTTTTTTAGAGACCTCGGATAATTTCTAAAGTGGAATCAACAAGGTGACAGTTGGCTCATGTACAAGCTAAATCTAAAAAACAAACAAAAAAAAAAGTTTAAAAACATGCTCCATCAAATGGAGAGTAAAAGCACTAACATACTATCCATTAGAGTAAGTGCCTGAGAGTCACAGCTCTGCATGCTGTAAAATCTGTCAATAATGCAGGCAACCAATGGGATTGTTGATAATGCATTGATGAGGCGGAGCACAGTGTTTTGGAAGACAGGGAGGAGTTCCAAATTTTTTTTATGCAATGACCTTCTGTCTGAGACTGACAATACAAGCAATTTTCAACCAGCTGAAGGGAGGATGGACAACAGGACTATTGAGAAAATATATTTTAGACAGTGAAAAAGGCCATCTTACACAACCTATTATAATTTACAAACTAACAAATACTTGTTATTTGCTAACCTTAATGGCATTGATCTCATTCACTGATGGGTGTCAAGGGCATCTCAGATTGTGTTTAAGTACAAATTACTTACCTTTGGTAACAATATATCTGGTAGAGACATATTCTAGCTGCAGATTCCTTACCTGTGAATTTCCCCACGTGTCAGTCTGGATCTGGAGATTTTTCTTCAAGCAGTACCTCTGCGCGCCATCAGGTGGCGTTGGTCGACTCCGTGGGAGACGTTGACGTGGTCATTCGCCGTGATGACATCGCGGTCGTATATAGGCGCCACCCCAGTGCGCTGACATCAGTTTCTTTTCACGACTTTCCACGCCAGTTGAACGGAGCCATTAAGAACACAGAGTGGTGCGCCAAAACTAGGACCCTTAAAGGGAAGTTCCTGTCCCTAGAAATCAGTTCGCAGTGCGGGGAGGATTGGCAGGTCGGTAAGGAATCTGCAACTAGAATATGTCTCTAACAGATATATTGTTACCAAAGGTAAGTAACTTGTACATCTGATAGACTTCTAGTTGCAGATTCCTTACCTATGAAAAGATACCAGAGCCATACCATCCCCGTTGCGAACCAAGATCACACCAAGAAGTCCTGCAGGACCGAACGGCCAAAGTAGTCGTCCCTGCGGACCTGACTGTCCAAGCAGTAGTGTTTGGTAAAAGTGTGCAGAGATGCCCATGTTGCTGCCTGACAGATGCCCAGGACTGGAACGCTCTGGGCTAGCACTGTGGTAGCAGCAGTAGCTCTGGCGGAGTGGGCACGGAAACCTTCAGGAGGTTGCTTCTTAGCCAGAGCGTAGCACATTTTGATGCATAACAGCACCCATCTTGAAATAGTCCTCTTCTGCACCGCTTTCCCCTTTTTGCACCCACATATTCCACAAAGAGTTGATCGTCCACCCGGAAGTCTTTGGTACGATCAAGGTAGAACACCAATGCTCTTTTTGGGTCTAGACGGTGGAGTCTCTCCTCTTCATGTGAGGGATGTGGGGGTGCATAAAAGGTAGGCAAAGTGATGGACTGCCCGACATGGAAGGGTTCATTACTTTAGGTAGAAAAGAAGCCCTTGTGCGAAGTACCACTTTGTCAGGGTGTACTGCCAGGAAAAGTGGTTTAGATGAGAGAGCCTGGAGCTCACTTACTCCACGGGCAGAGGGAATGGCAACTAAGAAGACAGTTTTGATGGTTGAGAGCCGTAAAGGGCAGTTGTGAAGCGGCTTGAACAGAACACGCATAAGGTATGTTAATACTAGGTTCAGATCCGATTGGGGCATGATGAATGGGATAGGAGGAATAAGATGAGTGAGGCCTTTAAGAAACCTCCCAACAATGGGAGATTTGAATAAAGAAGGTTTATCTGGTAACCTTAAGAAAGCAGAGATAGCAGAGAGATATCCCTTAGGGGTGCACAGGGTGTAGCACTGTTGGGCAAGGGAAAGAATAAAGAGAAGAACCTGAGCGAGAGGGTCAGATAGAGATCAACAGATTTATCGATGCACCATGCCACAATTTGTTTTCCAACGACAGGCGTTTACAGTTTTGGTTGAGGGACACCTGGCTGCCAAGATAATGTTACAGACTTTGGGTGGCAGGTAAAAATACGTCAACTGTCGCCACTCAATCTCCACACAAAAAGGCGGAGGGTGGACAGGTTCGGGTGGATGACCCTCCCCTGTTGCTGTGACAGAAAATCTTCCCAGAAGAGGCAGCCTGATCAGGGGAGCTATGGCCATGCTTAAGAGCTCGGGATACCAGGATTACTTGGGCCTGGTCTTGCCTGATCTTTTTCAGAACTCTCGGTAGAAGTGGTATGGGCTGAAAGGCATACAGGAGGCCTGAACTCCACTCAGTGATAAAAAGCGTCACTGAGTGAGTGCAGCCTTGGAAACTCCAACGCGCAAAACAGCTGACATTGATTGTTCTCTACAGGGCAAACAAGTCTAACCAAGGTTCTCCCCACTGAAGGAAGAGACATTGTGCCACCTCTGGATGGAGACGCCATTCGTGATCGACCATGCATCGTCGGCTGAGTTAATCTGCCCTGATGTTCAGGGAGCCCACCAGGTGTTGAACCACCAGGGAAATGCCCTGATGTTCCAGCCAAGTCCAGAGGTGAAGAGCTTCTTCACAAAGGGTCCACGGCCCCACTCCACCTTGTTTGTTGCAGTTCCACATGGCGGTGGTGTTGTCTGTGGACACCTGCTCTGCTTTCCCTTTTCCTTTTAATGCTAGTCAAATCGCTCTGAGCTTCAGGAGACTGATGTGGAGCCCAATTTCCGCCGGAGACCAGACACCTCTAATCTCCGCCTTTTCCATGTGGCCGGTCCATCCCAGGAGTTACGTATCTGTCACTACTGTAAGATCTGGCTGGAGAAAGGAGAGGAATCCGCCTTTGACCCAATCCTGATTTGTTAACCACCACTGCAGGTCTCTTGCTGTTCCTTCCGAGATCTGGACCTTGTCGGAAAGATTCCCTTGATACTGCGCCCACTGGAACTTCAGGTCCCACTGCAGAGCCCACATATGCCATATGGCCTTTTGAACTAGCAGGATGCAGGAGGAGATGAGGCCCAGCAGCCTCATAGTCATTCTACACAAAATCCAGGATAGAGGCTTAAACATCGGTATCATAGCCCGAATATCCTGGACTCGCATATTAGGAGGATATGCCCGAAACTGCACTGTATCCAGAACAGATCCGATGAAAGGGAGCGTCTGAGAAGGAGCCAGGTGTGACTTCGGCACGTTGATAATGAACCCCAGCGAATGCAAAAGGTTCACCGTAGTCTGGAGGTGGGAGACGACTGTCTGGGGCGAGTTTGCCTTCAACAGCCAATCTTGGAGGTAGGGTAAGACTGGAACCCCTAAACGGCACAGATGAGCTGCCACCACTACCATCACTTTCGTGAAAACCAGAGGGGCACTGGTAAGGCCAAAAGGGAGCACGGTGAACTGAAATTGCTCATGACCTACCACGAATCGTAGGTAACGTCTGTGGGCCGGCAAGACGAGGATGTGGAAGTATGCGTCTTGCATGTCCAACGCTACCATCCAGTCTCCAGGGTCCAGGGCAGAAAGGACCTGAGCCAATGTCAACATTTTGAACTTCTCCTTCTTGAGGAAGCGATTGAGAACTGAAGATATAATATAGGGTGAAGACCCTTGTCCTTTTTCGGCACCAGAAAGTAGCAGGAATAACAACCACAACCTACTTCTTTGGCCAAAAAGGGCTTGGACTTCCTCATGGGGAAGTGCCATGTGATCCTCCGATATGCAATTGTATGAAGGTGGCATGGCTGAAGGAGATGTCTCGAAGGGAACCCACCTGTCCGAGGTAATGGATTGCCATTGGGGCAGGTGATGGCGAATCCTGCCACCAACTGGTTCCTGGTGTACTTGCGGACTAGGAAGGTTTGGAGGCTGAGGAGGGAACAGGGGTGGACTGGGCGACCAGCTGGCCCACTGACCCCTGGGGGCGTGGGATCCTAAAGCCGCGCAGGGGCTGTACAGCATGCGCGGGTCAATGGCCAGGGGGGAAGAACACAGTTGGGTGCCCCTTCCGTAGCCACGAAAGGGACAAAAGGTGGACTGATGGGGTCTCAGAGCAGGAGTGAGGCCAAGGGACCAGGCAGTGGCTCGGGAATCCTAGAAGCGATTGAGCGCTGAGTCCGCCTTGTCTCCAAAGAGACATGTGCCATCAAAAGGCATGTCCATCAGAGATTGCTGGACATCCCCTGAGAAGCCAGATGTTCTCAGCCAGGGGTGGGGTCTCAATGCCATCATCAATACAACTGATCTATCCAGAGAGTCAGTCGTATCTAGTCCACAACCAATCAAGAACTTCAGTGCATCCCTCCCATCTGTCACGGCTTGGGAAAGGACAGCCCGGGCCTCCTCCGGAACGCAGCACCTGCATGACCGTATCCCAGAGAGTATGGGAATAGTGGCCCAAAAGGAATGTGGTGTTCATGGACCGTAGTGCTAGACTGTTGGAAGGAAACAACTTCTTCCCCAAGTTGTCCAGTCTTTTTGATTCCCTATCCGGGGTTGTGGCAGGGAATGCGCCCGATGAAGATGAGGCCTGGATGACAAGGCTCTCAGGCATGGGGTGTTGGGGAGGAATTTTGGGTCTGTTGGTGCAGGCCGATGGCGGCGGGCAATCGTCCTATTCACAGGAGCCCTTGCTGGGTCTGGACCAAGTATCCAAAAGGACGTCCGTCAGTGCCTCATTAAACGGAAGAAGGGGTTCTGATGTGGAAGACCCCGGCTGAAGCACGACAGTTAGGATATTAAGCCTAACCTCTACAGAAGGTAGCTCAAGGTCCAAGACCTCAGCCGCCCTTCTCACCACCGTGGAATACATGGTGGCCTCCTCCGTAGCCACGGTAGAGGGAGAGAGCATACCAGTGTCAGGAGAGGTGTCTAGACCACTGGCATCACTCAAATCCTGTACCCAGTCCATTTGGGGGTCAAGCTGCTATTCTAAAGGGTCGAGCGTCCCTCTTAACTCTCCCTGTATCCATACCTGTAAGCATAAGGGTCTGGATCAACCCTGGGCCCAGCAGAGCCCACAGAGAATGGAATCGGCGTCGAGTAACGTCGTTCCGGCTCCGGGTCATCGGGTATAAGAATAGGATTGATGTCGATTGGGGGCCCAACCAATGTCAGGAGCGTTAACGTCTGACCCGACGCCAGGGAAAGTCACTGTGGCACGACCGGCGTCGGGACAGGTCTCAGATTGGATCTGGAAGAGCCCTCTGGAGCCGTGGCCAAAGCTGATGACTTCGAACCCGAGGGGGCCCCCACCAACTCACCTGTGCCCGAGGGTGCCGAAGGTGGGTCGGACTGGACAAAAATGAGGCGCATTGCCTCATAAAACTCTTTGAGCTGGGCAGGGGTGGCTTGGGCTCCTGAAGTGCAGGGTGGACCCGGATGAAGGCTGCGAGGAGGGAGGCCTAGAGCGGCGACACTCTTCCTGCTCCGCATCATCCGAGCGGTGGGGTGAAGTCGAAGAATGCTTGTTCTTCTTAGATTTCTTTTTCCTATCACCTGAATGTCCCAATGACTTCGAGGACCAAGAGTGGTGGTCTCCGCTGGGGGGTCCCGAGACCTTCCTCTCGAACAAGACTGTGAGCGGCGGGGAGTTGAGTGTCAGGCCGCCATTATCTTTAGGGACTGCTTCCTCAAAGCTTTCGGGTTCATGGCCCAACACTCGGGGCATGACTTCGGGTCATGATCGCGCTCCAGGGACCAAAGACACACGAGGTGCGGATCCATCACTGACATCATTCGGTGGCAGGAGTCGCAGGGCTTAAAACTGGTCTTGCGGGACATCCCTCAACGCATCCACGACCTCGTCAAAGATATTTTCTACAAAAATGTTGTCGTAGTCAAAAAGTGACTGAGGTATCTCTCTCCAGATCTGCACGTAGGCTGGTGCAGAAAGAAAAGAACGGACGTCAGCATGCCAGGGTGGCGCCTATTAAGGACCGCAAATTCATCACGGCAAACACGACGCCAACTACACCCGCGGAGTCGACAGACGCCACCTGACGGCGCGCAGAGGTACTGCTCGAAGAAAAATCTCCAGATCCAGATTGACGCCTGGGGAAATTCAAAGGTAAGGAATCTGCAACTAGAATGCTCTATCAGATTCTTTCTTTAATTAAAAAGAACTCAGTTGAAGGAAGCACAAATAAATGTCTTTGGTAAGTGAATACTGCAGTGTATATTGTTTTGTGATGATGACTGTGTGTGTGTGTTTCTATTCCATTACATACCTACTCTCTCAAATATTAAAACAAAAGAGACGGATGATGGAATCTAGGTGAATGTATGGAAAGGAGTTTTATGAAAACAGTAAAGTCCATGTTAACCAAAAATAAAAAATAAAATGATGGGAAAACCAAGGAAACAAAAACTGAAACCAACAACTCATAAATAGGAAATCTTTTTTCATTTAATACTAGACTTTCTCAAAAATTGAGGTGCAAGCTTTTTATGCAGTTACATCCAATGGTAAAAATGGTAATACATAATTAACAGAGATTAACATCAAAACAAAGGTCTATTTAGATATATTTTTGTAAAAATGAAATATATTAGCAGCATTTACTTTGCAACAATTGCGCAGCCTACACTCATGCAGACTAAAAGATCATATCTAGTTGCCATAATGTAGTGCTTCTTTGTCTTTTGATACTCACTCTTCCTTCCAGATGACACACCCTTTTTACTATTAGAAAAAGGCCACAAATAAAAAATGCATTACTTTCTACACTGGTTTCAAAGGGATTTCTTGCATCTATTTAAACAGCTGATTGTCTAAAACAATTGTGGTTTGCCTTTCAACAAAAGAAAGATAAAATGACAGAGAAAGTGTCTCTCTTCTATATTTTCTTTATTTTAAAAACCTTTTAGTGTTTAACACCATTGGAGCCCGCCCACCCCACAAGGACTTGCATTTAATATAACCAAAATGAAACAACAGAAGAGTTTAGACAGGAGTACAACAAAGCATGAGAGTATCTGATACTCAGGATTTTGTGAACTGTACAGGGGTCTCTAGAGTAAGAAAATATTCCAAACAATTTTCTTATTTGTTTTTTAATAAAATATTTCTCAAATGTTTTTTCCTTCCTTGTTTTTTTAAATCAAGACAAAGAATAATGGAATGAGACATGTTCCACTAGAAATTAATACCATAACATGATAACAGTAATGTACATTAGGACAAACTTGGTCCATTTATAAAGGAGCTTGTAACGATCGTATTGCTTTACATCCACACAGCAGATATATACAACTTGGCACATTATTAAAAAATGTTCCCTCCTCACTTTATAGGAACATCTAAAACAAGACAGTACTGTATATGCATATGTATGTTTTTGAAAAACCTAACAAAAGAAAACTGTAAAGCGTCTTTTTAAATAGGGCAGGTTATACACATCTTCCCCCTCCCCCTGTGCCATACTAGTGAGCCAGACTAACCTTGGATAATGTTTGTGGGACACTTGGCGAGGAGGGCTGCTTCACAGCATCTGATATCTAACAATACATGTTGTAAAGTATTAAATTCCAATACAACACTAGTAAAAAAAACTATTGCAATCACAAAATCCATGCGGTCTGCAGTTAATGACTCTGCTGAAGCTTCTGCAAATAACACTTTTCTGGGGTGATGGGGCAACGTGTGGGACGAATTGGGAAGGTAAAATAGGCATCTCTTTGAGAGACGGACATTTTAGCTGTACAGTTAGAACACGATAATAGTGTTTTCTTAAAATCAGTTCTTATATTCTACAATTCACAACAAATACTCTATAGATCTGAACACTGCTTGATGTTTTCATGTAGTGAAGAGTTTTTGTGTTTACTTTTCTTATTTTTTTAAAGTTTTCCTTCTCACAGCACTGGACACACAAAAACACACAGTTTATAATATTAAAAACAGGAAGAAAACATCAGCAATGTCTTCGTGTCAGATATATCTTCTTAAAAAATCTGCGGAAAAAAGTGTAAACACCCACTTTGAATGTTTTGAGGATGCTGTACAAGTGCTTCATACAATCAGTTATTGTTTCTTCTGGGAGGGTTTTGTCTTTGTCGTATGGAACAAGGCTACATCCAGGAATAAACCGTTGTACATTAGGCTATTGGCACTCTCTTCTAAGTCTGCCTTGTTTTGCCCCATTTCCTCTGCTTCTCTGGGCTTGTGCAAACTGCGAGCTGTCCCTGCCAAGGGAAAGCAGACTCTAGCGATATTCCTTCAGGAGTTCCTAAACTAAAGACGTCTGCTAGGTCAAGAGGTCAATGGAAATGCCAACAATTCATGCTTACAACTGCATCGGTAAGTTTAGTTCCTTTTATCACATTCTTAGCTTATTCCAAGCCATGCGTTCATTCCCTATATTGCTTCCTCACCCCTCCTCACTTAGCAGCGGGGAGAGTGAGCATAATAAATAATTTAACAACTTGGACATTTAATAACTTGTTTTTCCTCAGTACCTAACAGGAATACAAGGCACACCCAACAACACGCAAACCATAAGTGCACTGTAGATCAGAGTAGGTTGCTCAGCCCTCTTCCTCCGCACATAAGCAGTAACCACTTCTCGATCTTTTAGTCAGTTTTTTCTGTCCTCCTTGTCCTGGTTTTGTGTACAGAAACAGGGACAGGGTTGTATCTGCCTACTGGTCAGTCACCTTCAGATTTGGCAGTCAATCTCCCGGTTATGACACTTTCTGCAATGTCACTTCCTGAAGTTGCTCTCTAGGATTGTCAGAGTGCGCCTTCGCAGTTTTCTGCCTGACCCTTCCTCGAGCAGGTATGTGACGTCGATCGCTGAAAAAGAATAAAGTGGTTTAATAAACAGATGGGCTAACAAAAAATATCAGTCACCCAAGGCCACCAGTTAGAGTAACTTAATTAAGGCACACCTCTGGCCAACACGTGTCCCTCCACCTCCCTTATCTCATCTTCAGGGGTACAATCAACTGAACTGCCTTTTCTCAATGAAGGGTATACCCAATAAAGCAATGTTGGGAGATGGAGTAACTGAAAATGATTTCCGCTATTCATGCAAATCTTACAGACAATGGCATACACATCAAGCTGTGGTTTGCATATTGATATGGTGTAAATTGGGTTTTATTTTGCTTTCTTTCCAATGAAAGTGACAGGCACTATTCTTTAGAGTACTTCTAGCAGTAATTTTAATATGAAAGAGTAGTCAGCTTTATCCCTGAGCATTCATACATGTAACATACACGTTTTCATAACGTAAAAAATGTCAGAATACATATGGAGTGCAATAATGATTGGATTTGAAATATCTGAAGTTAAACAGATGGAGACAGACCACAGGATCACGAGATGACCTACATAAGTTCACCATACTACACAACGAAACCTACATAACTTTCGATTGATAATGATTAACCTAAGAAAAAACACATTCTTTAATTCTGCATTTTCAACAGAATGGCAGCTCACACATTCTTTCTATTGAGTCAAAGCAAATCAGGGACGTTTAGATGCGTTGAATTTTTTTTTAAAGATTCCCCTCAGTTATGGCGGTCTGATCTGTGTTTTTCTTCAGCATCAAAATAATTACTATTGAACATTTGTTCCTGGTACCATTGTTAAAAATGAATGTTCTCATTGCTGGTGTCAGTGCCAGAGAACTTTAACTGATGTATGTTGTGTAAGAAAAGTAAAATTCCATTACTAAACTGAGGATCTATGAAGGACTGTCACTCTGAAAGTAACTTATCCTGCATATCATCCATCTAATTGAAGAATTAATGCTATATGAAGGACTGAGAGCTAGAAAGGATATTCTTTGGATAAATATAATTAGCATTTTGTCCGTGAGAAACTAAAATGCAGGCAGCAATGTATTTTGAAAGTGAAGAAAAACACCAGTTTACAACTCTGCCAGTCTTGTTTCGGTTGCCAAGTAAGAGACAAGTTGTCAGATACGGAAACTGAGACTGATTCGCTCACGTCTACTAAGACTATATACCTTAATGTCAGTATAACAGGCAAGTAAGAGATACAGAAGACAAATTCTGCAGATATCACTTGTTTTAAAACGTAACACCCTCACCACTGCACAGGGTGTCAAATTAACAACTAGGCATTTAAGCTTAGCAGAACTCTGTAGAAGCAAAGAGCAGTTATGGCCTCCAACGTAAATACTACTCAGTCTTAGAATTAAAAGGGCCCAAAAATACACTGCAAGACAATTCTTTGTTTAAAGACACACTGAGAAAAACTAGATAAGTCGAATATATCTGGAAAATCTGACAATCCTTGTAAGAAACTAAATATAGCTCATCAGCAAGCAGCCCACAGCTCACTTAAGTTGCAGAGTCTCAGAAGACACTATGCCCATCAGCAATAACCAGGTTTCCAAAGAGGTACGAGCTACCTTTAGTAAAAACGTGTGCATTCTGCACAGAAACGGTGCGGCTGAGAGAACAGCAAAATGTAAGATACAATCTCTGCACACAGACTCAGGAATTAAGTTCAGTGCTTTAGCTGCAAATGTTCTGACATGAAATTCATCAGAATTATAAAATACATTTGCGCTGTAGGCAATTCTTGTACTTTCAATTCATTTCCTCTAGGCACATGTTGGTCTTTATTGAGGCAATCAGTATATTTCCTGGGAGCCATGCTAGCTGAACCTCTGTTTTCCAGTATCTCCTTCTCCTACCCTCGGACTCAGGCAGTCTGCCTTTACATCTTCCTTTCCAAATGTGCTCGGTGATGAATGATGAATTATGCATTACTTAGCTTTCACACATCACACTGTTGCTGTCCTGCACCTTCACTGTTTATTGTTGAACAAGTTATTAAGTTGTCAAAGAACAACAGAGGTTTGTTTAGAGTCCCTTTGGGATTATATTCCATACACTATTGAGCTCTGCCCACTAAAAATGTATCAGCTTCACTCAACCTTCAAGCAGATATTAACGGCCACCACTACCTTATAAAAAGTATGCGTCTGTTTTAGAACCTAAATGTGAGGCCTGGATCGGTCTAACCTTCATTGGATAGTCCAAGAACGGAAGCTGAACCCCTTAAATGTGGCTTGGAGCTTATCATTATGCAGGATCATGTGACAAGTAGGGGCAAATGGGTTGTTTAAAGTACATTTCTACTATCAATGCTCCCCACTCAAACCATATGAGCAGGTACAACACTGCTTGAATGATAGGTATAGGAAGGCAATAATTGACAATGAAGAGTTCATCCACCTGGACTGACCAAGATGCTTGGAAATGGCAATTACTAGCTAGCCTTGTTACTTTCGAAATCTACAGAATTAAGGGGCCACGTCTTATCTTGAAGGTTCTACTGATTATTCTGCAAACTTTAAATAAGCCAGTTTTTATTTTTGTTTGTTTTCAATTTTGCTGCAAATGTAGACAATCATTGTTAAAAAGCATCGTTAGGCATAGTGTACGATGCATCAGATACTTAAAATGGACGGTGTTCTTTCCAGGTGATCCATGTTACTGAGATATAAAATGGGGCAGCCCTGTGCTTTACAGAGCAAGGACAGCCCCACTGAGAAGAGCTAGGCCCAATACTGGCATACCAGTTGGAATGAGTACAATAGCTCATTCGACAGAGGTTTCATTGGATATCAGTCTTAAATGTTATTCTGGAGCACAATGAAGGATGACATGGATTTGATTTCCAGCTGTCATGGCAACCTCCCCTACCCATTACAGAAATATGAGACTTCAACATGTATAATCAATTAATTTTATGCATTATCAAATTCAGGGGGTGAGGAATTATCTTTTTTTATTACTCGTTTTCGTTTTAAATCAAATGTCCTAGGAGATGCCATTCGAGGGCTGACAATGGCTGGAAAATATGCGAACAAGCCAAATAACAATGGTTTTTGCCGGGCGCAGGTGTGGATTTCTGTTACTTATCATCAAACATCCGTTGATTCACTATGCAGTTTCTCCTCTATAAATGGTGAAGTATTCCCAGGGTTTCTTTCTTTGTGCCTCTGTGCCACCAACCCACTCTACAAG
This sequence comes from Pleurodeles waltl, assembly GCF_031143425.1. Taxonomy (NCBI): domain Eukaryota; kingdom Metazoa; phylum Chordata; class Amphibia; order Caudata; family Salamandridae; genus Pleurodeles; species Pleurodeles waltl. Next base: position 663,905,194 of record NC_090451.1, read on the forward strand.
GGTTTTAAGAGCCAAAATTGCATGTTCACTTACTGAACAAGCACACAAGGGGACAACATGATTATGACAGCTATATCAGCAATAAAACACATTTTTAATCAAACCTAGGCCAAAAACATTTCTCACTACCCCGAAATTTAGTGGGTTAACACCAGGGCGGATATAAAGTTTATGCTCATAAAAAGCATATCAAAGAAAGGGAGTACTTTTTGTTACTAATTACTGAATAGTACAGGTTTTTTCTTCAGTGAGGGTCGTCACCCTTTTTGTATCCTACTCCCTCATCGAACCTAATAATCTTGGAGCATAAGCTGAGTCACATGTTGCCCAAGAAAATATGATTCGAGACGACCTATATATATAACAATTTAGGTATCTGCAAATCATTGGTTTCCTATCTGAGGAGCAAGAAAGTTCCTGTTACCAAATCTTGCACAATGGTGTGTTTCCATATAATTGAATACCTGTAAGAATTGGAACGTCTTGGTATTGGCAAATGCAGAATCAAAGTACAGACACCATCCAGGACAAGAAAATGTTGAAAGGATAATACTGTTGGGCTGAGTGTTGTGCTGATGTTGATACTCAGCCATTACTAGCTTTGGGAAAGGCAGACCTTCCATTATTGATAAAGGCCATTGGCAGATCAGTTTAAACTGTGAGAAAGATGAACTAAATAGCAATGGAATACTGTTCTGAGGTCTTAAATGCTTATACGTCGTTTAGACTCATGTTCAACACTTTCACATATTTACCGATTTCTGTTGAATTTTTATAAGAGGAAGGATTTATATTCAAAGACATTCCTTTCTTGCGTTGTGCAGTGATTCAAGCTACATCTCTGTTCCACCAAAATCCAAAACTGCAAATACATTTCTGTGGTTGCTTCATCTCCAAAGTAGAAGGCATGTGACCAAGCAGTTTGGCCAGACTCTTTTTGTCCAGTTTAGTCTGGTACTCACTAGGTTGGTTCCCATCTAAAATAATATAGACTAGCAAATGAAATGAATGAATGAATGCTGCAAAAAGGGAATGAAAATGACAGCGCCAATCGAGTGGCTTGACAAAAGCTTTTCCATCATTTTGGGCCTTTGCCAAGATCACTCGAAACGACAAGACCTTGGCTAGATCTAGAGATGACTTTTGTATCTAGAATATACCAACTTTCTGTGATTTGGGTTTTAAAATTGAATACAATAATTTGTTTGCTCTAAGCAGTGGCAGGTTATTAAGAGAGCGCAAATTCCTCACTGGTGGTGCTAGGAATAGCTTGAGATGATAAGACTGTTCCCCTATTGCACAGCTCAGAACGTCTGCTTGCATGCCCTGAATACTGCTCACCTATCCTGTTTGAGAATACTTCCTTCATCCACCTATTATAAACACACTTCTCTATTGGCAAATATGTGCGGTTCCACCCAGAAGAATACGTGAAAAACAAAAAAAAATTGAGAGAGACATCATTTTCCAAAGGCTGTGCAATTGATAGATAGATGATGCAAAACAGCCAAAATATATTTGAAATACAAATATGTCTCTCAGAACTGTCTTCTAAAGTGCAGGATATATGTGCTGGAGAATATCTCACAGGGTATGGCTTGGTGCAGGGGTAGGGATACTTTGATATCAAGGCAGTTTTGAAAGGGACGCACAGTTGTATAATGAGCTATGATGAAATTAAACACTTTGAAACACCCTCTGTTCAGACTCCACTAACTCAAGGGAAGAATTCATTAAGATAAATTATATTGCTAACGATTTCCAAAAGAAAATATGTGTACAATAAACTGTAGAATCTTTAGTGACATGAGGAAAAAGGGTACCTGTGGTGGAGTCCTAACACTAACGGTCTGTACAATTCATGTGAAAGGGATGATGGGAACCTAAACAGAATTTAATGGTGATTTTAATAACTAGATGAAGGTCACGTAAAACCTTCATCCTGATGTCTGGTTCCCCTAGCGTGGTATCTCGTGCTCCTGACACACAGAGTTTATTCTCTGTCCGATCCTCATAGGGAGTTGTCAAGGACGTCCCTTAGAGGAGATTCCCACCCAGACCTCAAAGGGAGAAAACTGTGATCTCACCGTTTTTCCCTGGGATTTTTTCTAGGAGATTCAGTAGGATTTGGTTCAGTTTTTCCCGTTGAATCTGCCTTCTCTCCTCTGGAGTGCACACTCGTCTTGCAATAAGGCTCGTCTCCTCCACTTTTTTTTCAGCGTGACAGATCTCCAGGGAGCTCACGTCTCGCTCAGACTCATCTAGGACAGGCATTTCACTCGGTGCAGGTTCCTGACTTGCCAACACCTCCTCCATGAGAGGCAGGTGGTCTTCATCCTGGCTGATCTCTTTGCTTGGTGGTTTTGTACGTTCTGATTTCCAAGATGACCTGACAAGGGTAAAATGGGGGTATAATGGTCAGTGTGCCTTGAAAAAAGATGACAAGTTTTAGGATCAGGACCTTTTAGATGAAAGGTTTTCTACAGACTCTCACCAAAGTAACAATAAGATTAAGTCATAGTTACTGACCTGTAACTTCAGTGCTGGTGTCATACATACATTTACATGTTGTGATTAATTATTCCTCCGTGTCGGATGATGGCCAAAGGAGGTCCCACGATTGAAGCCAGGGATCAGTAATTTCAATATGTTAATTTGTGGAAGATCCACTTCTTGGAAATCCCCACCAACTTGTCTCTTTATTAACCTTCCACCTTTATTTAAAAATGAGTATCCAGAATCTGTTGCGCGTGCATTGTAACCTCAAAACCACATTGGTAATGGCACTTATCAAGAGGAACATAATACTGGCATTATAACACCAAAAGCTTCTGAGCAGCTATTGAGCACATCAGCAAGACCTAAAAGATTTTAATTTAGATCAGATAACAAATAAGGAGAACATATTTAAAGTAGTTTACTGCTAACACAGGGGGTCCCGCTAGGGCTCCTAGAAGATGATTATCATTGATCCCATGTTGCAAACAAAGTTTTGTAAGGACAAAAGGTTCACAAAATGCACTGTACAAAAAGAGCACAGGCAGAGCCATCAAAATGTCTCTGCCATATTCCCATAAAAATTGGACGCCTCTCCGGCTTTTCTGTTGACGCTGCGGTGTATGATAATTTATTGGCAGGTTTTGCTTTTTAATGTTCACTAAAAAGCATTTTGTTTGTTCATCTAGAATCTAAACATTTTTGACATTATGATCAACAAAACAATCTCATGGGCTGGGAAAGCTGACTTAGCTAAACTAGGAATGTAAGTTACTTGCCATAGTCACTCTTGCACTCTTTTTGCTTAGTTTCTCACTATACAGTCTTGTCCGATTTTCCTATTTGACATCTACAAGAACAAGTTATTTACCTTCAGTAACACTCTTTCTGGTGGGTAATTTAATCACAAATAACTCACCTTTAGAACATCCCCAGATGCCAGACTGAAACAGTATTGCACCCACATAACAGTAGCAGGCGCTGTGCAGCTCTGCACTGACTTTGTTCCACCACGGATGCAACAATGGAGCTGTGTAAGTGCCAGCCTTGCATATCAACATAATTTTCTTTCTTGACTCTTTCTGCGCCATCGGAAGCAGAGCCCAACAATAATCAGAAGTACCAATGTGCCGGTCTTTTTTGGGTCCCTTTAAGATGGAAAAAGAGACCATTCTACAGAACGAGGAGACGGATGGGCAGTGACTAATCTGCGCTTAGATAGGTTTCCACCAGAAAGAGCATTATGGAAGGTAAGTAACTTCTTTATCTTTTGGATACTTCTAACTGCAAATGCCTCACCTTTGGAATAGATACCAAAGCAGTACCTCTGAAGGTGGTGAGTCTGTCGAATGGCTCAGACCAAAATATCCTGCAGTACCGACCAAACAAAACGCCATTCTCGTCGGACCCAGATGTCAAGTCAGGAGTGCCTTGTGAACCTGTGCACTGATGCCCACGTCAATACCTGACAAATGTTGGACTCGGCTTTCAGTACTTCTGGAGGCAGCTTCTTGGCCAATGCTTATCAGATATTAATGAATAGGACTATCAAGCTTGAAACAGTAATTTTCTTTTGTTGTGTTTCTTTGCCTGAGTGACCCCTACAAAAAACTGATTGTCCAGCCAATGGTCTATTGCAGTGGTTCCCAAACTGTGGGCCGGGGACCCCTGGGGGTCCGCGAAGCCTCCTCACAGGGTCCGCGACTGCTTAGAAAAATAAATAATATTAACAGATTAGGTCCCCAGCTTTCAGTAATGACTCATTAGGGCGTCCCCGGATTCCAATAATGATTCAGTGGGGGTCTCTGGATTCCAGTAATGATAAAGTGGGGGTCCAGAGATATCAAGAGGTTGTGAACTCAATGTAAAAGCTCAAAGCTATTTTAGGGGTCCAGCTGACTGAGTCTCTCCTCCTCCTTTTTGGGGTGAGGCAGAGTGAACAACATTGGGAGATTGATGGATGCCCAACAGGGAATGCAGTCATGACGTTTGAAAAAAAGGTCACCCTTGTGCTTAACATCATTTTATCTGGGCATAAGGTGTGTAAGGTGGCGGCAGAAAGACAGTTTGGAGTTCACTGACACAACAAGTCTTCAGTGTTAGGGGATGTAGTGAACACCTGTGCCTCGGTCTGAAGGAAGTACACATAAGGAAAGTGAGGACCAATCTGAGATTCCACAGTGGCATCACAAATGGTTTGGGAGCAAACATACAAGTCAAACCTTTTAAAAACTTCATCACAACAGGTGATTTGAACAAAAGCTGCAGGTCTGGTGTAAGGAAATGCCTCCTTGGCATGGTTACCCCTGACTTTTTGCCTTTGTTTATGCCAAGTTATGATTTGAAAGTGTGCTGAGGCCTGCTAACCAGCCCCCAGCACCAGTGTTATTTCCCTAACCTGTACCTTTGTTTCCACAATTGGCACACCCTGGCATCCAGGTAAGTCCCTTGTAGCTGGTACCCCTGGTACCAAGGGCCCTGATGCCAGGGAAGGTCTCTAAGGGCTGCAGCATGTCTTATGCCATCCTGGGGACCCCTCACTCAGCACAGACACACTGCTTGCCAGCTTGTGTGTGCTGGTGGGGAGAAAATGACTAAGTCGACATGGCACTCCCCTCAGGGTGCCATGCCAACCTCACACTGCCTATGGCATAGATAAGTCACCCCTCTAGTAGGCCTTACAGCCCTAAGGCAGGGTGCACTATACCATAGGTGAGGGCATAGGTGAATGAGCACTATGCCCCTACAGTGTCTAAGCAAAACCTTAGACATTGTAAGTGCAGGGTAGCCATAAGAGTATATGGTCTGGGAGTCTGTCATACACGAACTCCACAGCACCATAATGGCTACACTGAAAACTGGGAAGTTTGGTATAAAACTTCTCAGCACAGTAAATGCACACTGATGCCAGTGTACATTTTATTGTGAAATACACCCCAGAGGGCATCTTAGAGATGCCCCCTGAAACCATACCCGACTTCCAGTGTGGGCTGACTAGTTTTAGCAGCCTGCCACACACCAGACATGTTGCTGGCCACATGGGGAGAGTGCCTTTGTCACTCTGTGGCTAGTAACAAAGCCTGTACTGGGTGGAGGTGCTTCTCACCTCCCCCTGCAGGCACTGTAACACCTGGCGGTGAGTCTCAAAGCCTCACCCCCTTTGTTACAGCACCCCAGGGCACTCCAGCTAGTGGAGCTGCCCGCCCCCTCCGGCCACGGCCCCACTTTTGGCAGCAAGGCCGGAGGAGATAATGAGAAAAACAAGGAGGAGTCACTGGCCAGTCAGGACAGCCCCTAAGGTGTCCTGAGCTGAGGTGACTCTTACTTTTAGAAATCCTTCATCTTGCAGATGGAGGATTCCCCCAATAGGATTAAGGATGTGCCCCCCTCCCCTCAGGGAGGAGGCACAAAGAGGGTGTAGCCACCCTCAGGGCTAGTAGCCATTGGCTACTAACCCCCCAGACCTAAACACACCCCTAAATCGAGTATTTAGGGGCTCCCAGAACCTAGGTAACTAGATTCCTGCAACCTAAGACGAAGAAGGACTGCTGACCTGAAAGCCCTGCAGAGAAGACAGAGACACCAACTGCTTTGGCCCCAGCTCTACCGGCCTGTCTTCCCACTTCAAGAAAAACTGCAACAGCGACGCGTTCCACAGGGTCCAGCGACCTCTGAAGCCTCAGAGGACTACCCTGCATCTAAAAGGACCAATAACTCCCGAGGACAGCGGCTCTGCTCCAAACTGCTCCAAAGAAGAAACATCTTTGCAACAAAGAAGCAACTTTTAAAGAACACACGTTTCCCGCCGGAAGCGTGAGACTTTGCACTCTGCACCCGACGCCCCCGGCTCGACTTGTGGAGAACCAACACTACAGGGAGGACTCCCCGACGACTGTGAGCCTGTGAGTAGCCAGAGTTGACCCCTCCTTAGCCCCCACAGCGACGCCTGCAGAGGGAATCCAGAGGCTCCCCCTGACCACGACTGCCTGCTTCTAAGAACCCGACGCCTGGTAAGGACACTGCACCCGCAGCCCCCAGGACCTGAAGGATCCAACCTCCAGTGCAGGAGCGACCCCCAGGTGGCCCTCTCCCTTGCCCAGGTGGTGGCTACCCCGAGGAGCCCCCCCCCCCCTTGCCTGCATCGCTGAAGAGACCCCTGGGTCTCCCATTGAACTACATTGCAAACCCGACGCCTGTTTTCACACTGCACCCGGCCGCCCCCGTGCCGCTGAGGGTGTACTTTTTGTGCTGACTTGTGTCCCCCCGGTGCCCTACAAAACCCCCCTAGTCTGCCCTCCGAAGATGCTGGTACTTACCTGCTGGCAGACTGGAACCAGGGCACCCCCTTCTCCATTGAAGCCTATGTGTTTTGGGCACCACTTTGACCTCTGCACCTGACCGGCCCTGAGCTGCTGGTGTGGTAACTTTGGGGTTGCTCTGAACCCCCAACGGTGGGCTACCTTGGACCCAACTTTGAACCCTGTAGGTGGTTTAATTACCTGCAAAACTAACAAACACTTACCTTCCCCAGGAACTGTTGAAAATTGCACTGTGTCCAGTTTTAAAATAGCTTATTGCCATTTGTGTGAAAACTGTATATGCTATTTTGATAATTCAAAGTTCCTAAAGTTCCTAAGAGAAATACTTTTAATTTAAAGTATTGTTTGTATATCTTGAACCTGTGGTTCTTAAAATAAACTAAGAAAATATATTTTTCTATATAAAAACCCTATTGGCCTGGAATAGTCTTTGAGTGTGTGTTCCTCATTTATTGCCTGTGTGTGTACAACAAATGCTTAACACTACCCTCTGATAAGCCTACTGCTCGACCACACTACCACAAAATAGAGCATTAGAATTATCTCTTTTTGCCACTATCTTACCCCTAAGGGGAACCCTTGGACTCTGTGCATGCTATTTCTTACTTTGAAATAATAAATACAGAGCCAACTTCCTACATCTGGTAAACGTAAAAAGGCTGAAAGGGCCGACAAATAACAGTTCACAGTGCCCACTGCAAGTCCTTGCTGGGCCAGAGATTAATACAAACAACAACACATAGGAAAGTCTGGCCCGTAAAGGGTCCGTACTTATGATGTCACAACAGACTACAAACTTGGTCTAGCGCCCAGCACAAACAGTCTTTGTGGAGGGATGCCTCATTGCAAGAGTGACATTGTCAACTTTAGGAGGACGTTCAAACACAGTTACCGGCCGCCACTCAACCTCCAAACATGGAGGTGCAGATTGCACTGGTCTGGGGGCAGAACTAATTCCCCCATCCCCAATTGCTACGAAAGGACATCTTCCAATAGTGGTAGACTGATCGGAGGGCAGGTGCTTATGCCCAGAAATTCCAGATACCACATTTTCCTTTCCCAATACAAAGCCGCTAGGATTACTTGGGCCCGGTCGTTCCCGATCTTCAGAACTTGGGGCAGGAGAGGCAGAAAGGCATACAGGAGCTCTGTGCTCCACAATATCCATAATGCATTCCAAGAGAGAGCCTTCTTGGGAACTCTAGTGTCTAAACCTTTTGACATAGCATGTTCTCAGTAGTGGTGAAAAGATCTATTCATTGCTGGAAAATGCCCTGGGGTATAATCACCATTCATGATCTGCTAGGTGCACCTCTGTGTTTGTCCACTCTAGTGCACAGAGATCCCCCCCAGGTGATTTACATTCAAGGAAATGCCCTGAGGCTCCAGCGAGATCCAGAGATGAAGTGCCTCTTGGCACAGGACCTAGGACTCTATCCCACCCTGCTTGTTGCAGTGCCACTTTGCAGTTCTGTTGACAAGAACCTTAACAAGCCACCCCTTAATGGGTAGTAGGAAATATTTCAGCACATGGTGAACAGCCTGCAATTCCAAAAAGCTGATTTGGAGACGGCTGTCTGCCGAACACCAGAGGTGCCTGTGCGCCACTTAGCCCAGAATACCTCCCCATTCCAGCAGTGATGCATCCCTCATTACGGTCAATTCTGGGTGAAACAGGAAGAGGGGCCTGCCTCCAGTCTAATTGCTGCTGAGCCACCAATGCAGATCTTTTGCGATCTTGTCCAAAACCAGAATGAAATCTGACCAGTTCCCTGGTGCTGGGCCACTAAGACTTCATATTAAACTGCAGAGCTCGCATATGCCATAGTCAATGAGAAGGATGGCAAGAGGCCAAGAAGCCTAACAGCCACTCCGACCCAGGAGTGAGACTAAAACTGTTGTGGAGGATCGAAATCCAGAAACAACACAGTTTCCAGGTTGGCTCCAAAGAAATGGACCCTCTGTGAACGATATGTTAAGAGTGAGCTCCAACGATATCTAAAGGTTCGCTGTCGCCTGGAGATGGTCTACAACTTACTGTAGCCAGCTCTCCTTTAACAACCAGTCAGTGAGGAAAGGAAAGAAAATAGGTTAATTACCTGTAACTGCAGTTCTCCAGTATTGGTATCTTTCATAGATTCACATGCTTGAATCATTCCCCGTCGCCGAGATGGGAGTCCCCGGTAATTTAATAAAGCAGTATATATATCACTATCATAGGCTATAATGGCAATGAGGTCAGTTTAATAGCCTATCCATGTCCTTTTTCAAAAAAGGACCAAACTTGAACTATAACCAATCAGGCGACAGCACCCTCTAGAACACTCCCAACAGAGGCTGAGTCCCTCAGATTTTCAAGCACAAGTGGAAATAGATAATCCCGAGCTATAAGGGGAGCCTCTCTGGGGAGGAGGGTGGGTTGCATGTAAATCTATGAAAGATATCAATGCTGGAGAACTGCAGCTACAGGTAATTAAGTTATTTTCTTCTCCAGTATTGGATCTTTCATAGATTCACATGCTTGAATCATAATCGCAAGCAGTTACTGTATTTGTATATCTTATAGTATTAGTGCAAATAGTGGATGGTGGGTAGAAAATATATACAAAACATTCATATGCAACATAATAAATGTATATATATATATATATGGAAAATGTCACTTACCCAGTGTACATCTGTTCGTGGCATTAGTCGCTGCAGATTCACATGCTGTGCACATCCCGCCATCTGGTGTTGGGCTCGGAGTGTTACAAGTTGTTTTTCTTCGAAGAAGTCTTTTCGAGTCACGAGATCGAGGGACTCCTCCCATTTCGGCTCCATTGCGCATGGGCGTCGACTCCATTTTAGATTGTTTTCCCCCCGCAGAGGGTGAGGTAGGAGTTGTATATGCTAGTAATAGTGCCCATGCAATGGAGTGAATACGTATGTACATAATGTAGTTTAAAGTAATATATATATTTACAAATATACAGATGTTCAAGATCAACTTCTAACCGGCTACAGGCTCCCGGAGAGGCGGGTGGGCGCATGTGAATCTGCAGCGACTAATGCCACGAACAGATGTACACTGGGTAAGTGACATTTTCCGTTCGGTGGCATGTGTAGCTGCAGATACACATGCTGTGCATAGACTAGTAAGCAGTTATCTCCCCAAAAGCGGTGGTTCAGCCTGTAGGAGTTGAAGTTGTCTGAAACAATGTTTGTAGTACTGCTTGGCCTACTGTGGCTTGCTGTGTTGTTAGCACGTCTACACAGTAGTGTTTGGTAAATGTATGAGGCGTAGACCATGTAGCTGCCTTACATATCTCTGTCATTGGAATATTTCCTAGAAAGGCCATGGTAGCACCTTTCTTTCTAGTTGAGTGTGCCTTTGGTGTAATAGGCAGTTTTCTTTTTACTTTAAGATAACAGGTTTGAATGCACTTAACTATCCATCTAGCAATGACTTGCTTAGAAATTGGATTTCCTGTATGAGGTTTTTGGAAAGCAATAAATAATTGTTTTGTTTTGCGAATTAGTTTTGTTCTGTCAATGTAGTACATTAACGCTTTTTTGATGTCTAATGTATGTAGTGCTCTTTCAGCTACAGAGTCTGGCTGTGGGAAGAACACTGGTAATTCTACTGTTTGATTTAAGTGGAACGGTGATATGACTTTTGGTAAAAATTTAGGATTTGTTCGTAGAACTACTTTATGCTTGTGTATCTGAATAAATGGTTCTTGTATGGTAAATGCTTGAATTTCACTTACTCTTCTTAAAGATGTGATGGCAATTAAAAATGCAACTTTCGATGTTAAGTATTGCATTTCACAAGAGTGCATGGGCTCAAAAGGTGGACCCATGAGTCGTGTTAAGACAATGTTGAGGTTCCATGAAGGAACTGGTGGTGTTCTTGGTGGTATAATTCTCTTTAGACCTTCCATAAATGCTTTTATGACTGGTATTCTAAATAGAGAAGTTGAGTGCGTAATTTGCAGGTAAGCTGAAATTGCTGTAAGATGTATTTTAATGGAAGAAAAAGCTAGCTTTGATTTTTGCAAATGTAGTAAGTATCCTACGATGTCTTTGGCAGATGCGTGTAAGGGTTGAATTTGATTATTGTGGCAGTAATAAGCAAATCTTTTCCACTTATTTGCATAGCAATGTCTAGTGGTAGGTTTCCTAGCTTGTTTTATGACCTCCATACATTCCTGTGTAAGGTCTAAATGTCCGAACTCTAGGACTTCAGGAGCCAGATTGCTAGATTCATCAATGCTGGATTTGGGTGTCTGATCTGTTGTTTGTGTTGCGTTAACAGATCTGGTATGTTTGGTAGTTTGACATGAGGCACTACTGAGAGGTCTAGTAGTGTTGTGTACCAAGGTTGCCTTGCCCATGTTGGTGCTATTAGTATGAGTTTGAGTTTGTTTTGACTCAGCTTGTTTACTAGATATGGAAGGAGTGGGAGAGGGGGAAAAGCGTAAGCAAATATCCCTGACCAACTTATCCATAACGCATTGCCCTGAGACTGATCTTGTGGGTACCTGGATGCGAAGTTTTGGCATTTTGTGTTTTCCTTTGTTGCAAATAGATCTATTTGTGGTGTTCCCCAACTCTGGAAGTAAGTATTCAGTATTTGGGGGTGAATCTCCCATTCGTGGATCTGTTGGTGATCCCGAGAAAGATTGTCCGCTAGCTGGTTCTGAATTCCTGGAATAAATTGTGCTATTAGGCGAATGTGGTTGTGAATCACCCAATGCCATATTTTCTGTGCCAGGAGACACAACTGTGTTGAGTGTGTGCCTCCCTGTTTGTTTAGGTAATACATCGTTGTCATGTTGTCTGTTTTGACAAGAATGTGTTTGTAGCGTTTTATGGGTTGAAATGCTTTCAGCGCTAGAAATACTGCCAATAGTTCTAAGTGATTTATGTGAAACTGTTTTTGGTGAGTGTCCCATTGTCCTTGGATGCTGTATTGATTGAGGTGTGCTCCTCACCCTATCATGGAGGCATCTGTTGTTATTACATATTGTGGCACTGGGTCTTGGAAAGGCCGCCCTTGTTTTAAATTTATACTGTTCCACCATTGAAGCGAGGTGTATGTTTGGCGGTCTACCAACACCAGATCTAAAATTTGACCCTGTGCCTGTGACCACTGTGATGCTAGGCACTGTTGTAAGGGCCGCATGTGCAACCTTGCGTTTGGGACAATGGCTATGCATGAAGACATCATGCCTAGGAGTTTCATCACCTTTTTGACTTGTATTTTTTTATTTGGATACATGGCTTGTATTACATTGTGAAATGCCTGAACCCTTTGTGGACTTGGAGTGGCAATCCCCTTTGCTGTGTTGATTGTCGCCCCTAAGTATTGCTGTGTTTGACACGGCAGAAGGTGTGACTTTGTGTAGTTGATTGAGAAACCTAGTTTGTGGAGGGTCTTTATGACATATTTTGTGTGTTGTGAACACCTTTCTAGAGTGTTGGTTTTGATTAACGAATCGTCTAGGTACGGGAACACATGTATTTGCTGCCTTCTCATATGTGCAGCTACGACTGCTAGGCACTTTGTAAAAACTCTTGGCGCAGTTGTTATTCCGAATGGCAACACCTTGAATTGGTAATGTATTCCTTGGAATACAAACCTTAAGTACTTTCTGTGTGAAGGATGTATCGGTATATGGAAATATGCATCCTTTAGGTCTAGTGTTGTCATGTAGTCTTGTTGTTTGATTAGTGGGATTAGGTCTTGTAATGTCACCATGTGAAAGTGATCTGATTTGATGTAGGTATTTAATGTTCGGAGATCTAATATAGGTCTCAGAATCTTGTCTTTTTTGGGTATGAGAAAGTACAGAGAGTAAACTCCTGTTCCTTTCTGGTGTTCTTGTACTAATTCTATTGCTTCTTTTAGTAGTAATGCCTGAACTTCTAGTCCTAGAAGATCTATATGTTGTTTTGACATGTGTGTTTTCGGTGGTACGTTTGGAGGGAATTTGAGAAATTCTATGCAATAACCATGCTGGATAATTGCCAGTACCCAAGTGTCTGTTGTTATCTCCTCCCAATGTTTGTAAAATTGTCTTAGTCTCCCCCCCACAGGTGTTATGTGTTGGGGATGTGTGACTTGGAAGTCACTGTTTGTTTTGAGGGGTTTTGGGGCTTTGGAACTTTCCTCTATTTTTTTGGAATTGTGCCCCTCTATATTGCCCCGAAAACTTCCCCGCTGGTATTGGCTTTGATAAGTGGGCCTTGCTTGTGAGGTTGTGGCCTCTGTAGGTTGACCTCCCCTAAATGGTGTTTTGCGAAATGTGCCTCTGCTTTGTGGGGAGTAGAGTGCGCCCATGGCTTTTGCGGTATCAGTATCTTTTTTGAGTTTTTCAATAGCAGTGTCGACTTCCGGTCCAAACAACTGCTGTTCATTAAAGGGCATATTCAGCACGGCTTGTTGTATTTCCGGCTTGAACCCTAACGTACGCAACCATGCGTGTCTCCTTATTGTTATTGCAGTATTTACTGTCCTTGCAGCTGTATCTGCTGCGTCCATTGATGACCGTATCTGATTATTGGAGATACTTTGTCCTTCTTCTACCACTTGTTGTGCCCTTTTCTGGAATTCTTTGGGTAAGTGTTCTATGAAATGCTGCATTTCGTCCCAATGAGCTCTATCGTATCTTGCCAAAAGTGCTTGTGAATTGGCAATACGCCATTGGTTTGCTGCTTGTGCTGCAACTCTTTTACCCGCAGCATCGAATTTGCGACTCTCCCTGCCTGGAGGTGGTGCATCTCCAGAGGTATGAGAGTTTGCTCTCTTGCGAGCTGCCCCAACAACCACAGAATCTGGTGTTAATTGCTGCGTAATATAAACAGGGTCTGCTGGTGGTGGCTTGTACTTTTTTTCCACCCTTGGAGTTATGGCTCTGCCTTTAACAGGCTCCTGAAATATTTGTTTTGAATGTTTTAGCATTCCTGGGAGCATAGGTAAGCTTTGGTATTGGCTATGAGTGGAGGAGAGTGTATTGAATAAAAAGTCATCCTCAATTGGTTCTGAATGCAAGGTGACGTTATGAAACGCAGCTGCCCTTGAGACCACCTGCGTGTAGGATGTACTGTCGTCAGGTGGCGACGGCCTTGTAGGGTAACAGTCTGGGCTGTTATCTGATACAGGAGCATCATAAAGGTCCCATGCATCAGGATCATCTTGACTCATTGCAGTATGAGTCGGAGATTGCATCAGTGGTGGAGTGGCTACCGGTGATGTGTGTATTGATGGTGGTGGAGACGGTGGTGGAGTTGTTTGTCTTGCCACCTTTGCCTGTGGCTGCTTGTCCTTTTCTTGAAAGGCAAGTCTTCTTTTCATCTTAATTGGGGGAAGAGTGCTTATCTTCCCTGTGTCTTTTTGAATGTGGAGCCTTCTTTGAGTGTAGTCTGGCTCAACAGATTGAAGTTCCTCTCCGAACTTATGTCCTTGCATCTGGGAGGACAATCCCTGTTCCTCTGTGTAGAAACCTGTTTTCGGTTCCGAGGCTGGATGTTTCGGAATCGAAATCTTTTCGGTCGCCTTTTAGGGCTCCGAGGCAACCTTCTTTATTTTCGGCGTCGTGGTTTCTCGGTGCCGAACCATTTCGGTGCCACTGTCTCGGTGCCGAATCTGTTCGAAGCCGCTGTCTCGGGCCCGAGATTGCTGTGTGGCGGTATCTCGACCGGAGTCGGATGACTTCGCCACATGCATGCCCTTTTTCGGTGCCGATGATCGGTCACCTATTTTTCGGGTTAAGCCATGGCCTGCTGGCGGTGGCGTCCCCTGGGCTTTTGTTGTCTTCTCGTGAGTTTTATGTTTCGACGTCTTACTCACGGTTTTCGGCGTTTCTTCGGGATCGAGCTCGTCCGAGTCCGATTCATGGATGGAGAAGCTTTCTTCTTCCTCCTCGAAACACCCTTGTCCTGTCGGCGCCGACGCCATCTGCAGTCTTCTTGCTCTTCGGTCTCTTAATGTCTTCCTCGACCGAAACGCTCGACAGGCTTCACAGGTATCCTCCTTGTGCTCTGGAGACAGACACAAGTTACAGACCAGATGCTGATCTGTATATGGATACTTGTTATGGCATTTTGGGCAGAAGCGGAATGGGGTCCGTTCCATCAGCCTTGAAGGGACACGTGGCCGGGCCAACCAGGCCCCGACGGGGGGATCGAAAAAACCCTGAAGGGCCACCGGAGCTCTTCAAAAGTCAGTGTCGATCTGTTATAACTAACCTGATACCGAACGCAAACAATACCGACGATTTTTCCGAGAAGCTAACTAACTTTCCGACCCGAAACACGGAGCGAAAAGGAACACGTCCGAACCCGATGGGGGAAAAAAAACAATCTAAGATGGAGTCGACGCCCATGCGCAATGGAGCCGAAATGGGAGGAGTCCCTCGATCTCGTGACTCGAAAAGACTTCTTCGAAGAAAAACAACTTGTAACACTCCGAGCCCAACACCAGATGGCGGGATGTGCACAGCATGTGTATCTGCAGCTACACATGCCACCGAACATATATATATATATGGAAAATGTCACTTACCCAGTGTACATCTGTTCGTGGCATGAGTCGCTGCAGATTCACATGCTGTGCACAGTCCGCCGTCTGGTGTTGGGCTCGGAGTGTTACAAGTTGTTTTTCTTCGAAGAAGTCTTTTCGAGTCACGAGACCGAGGGACTCCTCCCCTTTCGGTTCCATTGCGCATGGGAGTCGACTCCATCTTAGATTGTTTTCCCCGCAGAGGGTGAGGTAGGAGTTGTGTATGTTAGTCATAGTGCCCATGCAATGGAATGAATACGTATGTACATAATAAAGGTTAAAGTAATATATTTACAAATGTACAATTGTTTAAGATTTACTTCTTAACGGCTACAGGCTCCCGGGGAGGCGGGTGGGCGCATGTGAATCTGCAGCGACTCATGCCACGAACAGATGTACACTGGGTAAGTGACATTTTCCGTTCGATGGCATGTGTAGCTGCAGATACACACGCTGTGCATAGACTAGTAAGCAGTTATCTCCCCAAAAGCGGTGGTTCAGCCTGTAGGAGTTGAAGTAGTTTGAAATAATGTTCTTAGTACAGCCTGACCTACTGTGGCTTGTTGTGCAGTTAACACATCTACACAGTAGTGCTTGGTAAATGTATGAGGCGTAGACCATGTTGCTGCCTTACATATTTCGTTCATTGGAATATTTCCTAGAAAGGCCATGGTAGCCCCTTTCTTTCTGGTTGAGTGTGCCTTTGGTGTAATAGGCAGCTCTCTCTTTGCTTTAAGATAGCATGCTTGAATACACTTAACTATCCACCTGGCAATGCCTTGTTTTGAAATTGGATTTCCTGTATGAGGTTTTTGAAAGGCAATAAATAGTTGTTTTGTCTTCCTAATTTGTTTTGTTCTGTCAATGTAGTACATTAGTGCTCTCTTGATGCCTAATGTATGTAGTGTTCTTTCAGCTACCGAATCTGGCTGTGGGAAGAACACTGGTAATTCTACTGTTTGATTTAAGTGGAACGGTGAGATAACCTTTGGTAAGAATTTTGGATTTGTTCTTAGAACTACCTTATTCTTGTGTATTTGAATAAATGGTTCTTGTATGGTAAATGCCTGAATCTCACTCACTCTTCTTAGAGATGTGATGGCAATGAGAAATGCAACTTTCCACGTTAAGTATTGCATTTCACAAGAATGCATGGGTTCGAAAGGTGGACCCATGAGCCTTGTTAAGACAATGTTGAGGTTCCATGAAGGAACAGGTGGTGTCCTTGGTGGTATAATTCTCTTTAGGCCTTCCATAAACGCTTTAATGACAGGTATTCTAAATAGGGAAGTTGAATGAGTAATCTGCAGGTAAGCAGATATTGCGGTGAGATGTATCTTTATGGAAGAGAAAGCTAGATTTGATTTTTGCAAATGTAGTAAATATCCTACTACATCTTTTGGAGATGCGTGCAATGGTTGAATTTGATTATTATGGCAGTAACAAACAAATCTTTTCCATTTATTTGCATAGCAGTGTCTAGTGGAAGGTTTTCTAGCTTGTTTTATGACCTCCATACACTCTTGTGTGAGGTCTAAGTGTCCAAATTCTAGGATTTCAGGAGCCAAATTGCTAGATTCAGCGATGCTGGGTTTGGATGCCTGATCTGTTGTTTGTGTTGTGTTAACAGATCTGGTCTGTTGGGTAGCTTGACATGAGGTACTACTGACAGGTCTAGTAATGTTGTATACCAAGGTTGTCTTGCCCATGTTGGTGCTATTAGTATGAGTTTGTTTTGACTCAATCTGTTTACTAGATATGGAAGGAGAGGGAGAGGGGGAAAAGCGTACGCAAATATCCCTGACCAATTCATCCATAGAGCATTGCCTTGGGATTGATGGTGTGGGAACCTGGATGCGAAGTTTTGGCATTTTGCGTTTTCTTTTGTTGCAGATAGATCTATTTGAGGTGTTCCCCAAATTTGAAAGTAAGTGTTCAGTATTTGGGGGTGAATTTCCCATTCGTGGACTTGTTGGTGATCCCGAGAGAGATTGTCTGCTAGCTGGTTCTGGATCCCTGGAATAAATTGTGCTATTAGGCGAATGTGGTTGTGAATTGCCCGATGCCATATTTTTGGTGTTAGGAGACACAACTGTGTCGAGTGTGTCCCCCCGTTTGTTTAAATAATACATTGTTGTCATGTTGTCTGTTTTGACAAGAATGTATTTGTGGGTTATCATGGGTTGAAATGCTTTCAACGCTAGAAATACTGCTAACAGTTCAAAGTGATTTATGTGAAACTTCCTTTGATGTATGTCCCATTGTCCTTGGATGCTGGGTTGATTGAGGTGTGCTCCCCACCCTGTCATGGAAGCATCCGTTGTTATGACTTATTGTGGCACTGGGTCTTGGAAAGGCAGCCCTTTGTTTAAATTTGTACTGTTCCACCATAGAAGCGAGATGTATGTTTGGCGGTCTATCAACACCAGATCTAGAAGTTGACCCTGTGCATGTGACCATTGTGATGCTAGGCATTGTTGTAAGGGCCGCATGTGCAATCTTGCGTTTGGGAAAATGGCTATGCATGAAGACATCATGCCTAGGAGTTTTAATACCATTTTTGCTTGTATCTTTTGTGTTGGATACATGGCCTGTATCACCTTGTGAAATGTTTGAACCCTTTGTGGACTTGGAGTGGCTATCCCTTCTGTTGTGTTGATTGTCGCTCCTAAGTATTGCTGTGTTTGACACGGCAAAAGGTGTGACTTTGCATAGTTGATGGAGAAACCCAGCTTGTGAAGGGTCTGTATGACATACTTTGTGTGACGTGAACACCTTGTTAGTGTGTTGGTCTTGATTAACCAGTCGTCTAAGTAAGGGAACACGTGTATCTGCTGCCTTCTGATATGTGCAGCTACTACTGCCAGGCATTTTGTAAAGACTCTTGGCGCAGTTGTTATTCCGAATGGCAACACTTTGAATTGGTAATGTATTCCTTTGAATACGAACCTTAGGTATTTCCTGTGGGAAGGATGTATCGGTATGTGGAAATACGCATCCTTTAGGTCTAATGTTGTCATGTAGTCTTGCTGTTTGAGCAGTGGGATTACGTCTTGTAATGTGACCATGTGAAAGTGGTCTGATTTGATGTAGGTATTTAGTGTTCTGAGATCTAGTATTGGTCTCAGAGTTTTGTCCTTCTTTGGTATTAGAAAATACAGGGAGTAAACTCCTGTGTTTTTCTGTAGGCTTGGTACTAATTCTATTGCGTCCTTTTGTAGTAATGCTTGAACTTCTAGTCCTAGAAGATCTATATGCTGTTTTGACATATTGTGTGTTTTCGGTGGGACGTTTGGAGGGAATTTGTGAAATTCTATGCAATAGCCATGTTGGATAATTGCTAAGACCCAAGTGTCTGTTGTTATTTCTTCCCAAGATTCGTAGAATTGGCTTAGTCTTCCCCCCACTGGTGTTGTGTGATGGGGTTGTGTGACTTGTGAGTCACTGTTTATTTTGAGGGGTTTTGGGACCTTGAAATTTTCCCAGACTGCTTGGGAATTGGCCTCCTCTATATTGTCCCCGAAAACCTCCCCTTTGATATTGACCCTGGTAGGTAGGTGGTCTTGTCTGTGAAGTGTTGGTTTCTGTGGGTTGACCCCGAAACCCTTCCCTAAAAGGTGTCTTCCGAAATGTGCCTCTGCTCTGCGGGGAGTAGAGTGCGCCCATGGCTTTGGCTGTATCGGTGTCCTTTTTTAGTTTTTCAATGGCAGTGTCTACCTCCGGCCCAAACAATTGCTGTTTATTAAACGGCATATTGAGCACAGCCTGTTGGATTTCGGGTTTGAACCCAGAAGTGCGCAGCCAAGCGTGCCTCCGTATTGTGACTGCAGTGTTTATTGTCCTTGCAGCTGTATCGGCTGCATCAATGGAAGACCGTATCTGATTGTTCGAGATACTTTGTCCCTCTTCCACCACTTGTTGCGCTCTTTTTTGGAACTCCTTGGGAAGGTGTTCGATGAAATGTTGCATTTCATCCCAATGAGCCCTGTCGTATCTTGCCAAGAGTGCTTGCGAGTTGGCGATACGCCACTGATTTGCTGCTTGTGCTGCAACTCTTTTTCCCGCTGCATCAAATTTGCGGCTCTCCTTGTCTGGAGGTGGTGCGTCGCCTGATGTATGAGAGTTGGCTCTTTTACGAGCTGCCCCCACAACTACTGAGTCCGGTGTTAGTTGTGTTGTAATAAATATTGGGTCTGTGGGAGATGCCTTATATTTTTTCTCCACCCTTGGAGTTATGGCTCTGCCTTTAACTGGCTCCTGAAATATTTGTTTTGAGTGCCTTAGCATTCCTGGGAGCATGGGAAGGCTTTGATACTGGCTATGGGTGGAGGACAGGGTGTTAAAGAGAAAGTCATCCTCAATAGGTTCCGAATGTAGTGAGACATTGTGGAATTCGGCTGCCCTTGCGACCACCTGTGCATATGATGTACTGTCCTCAGGTGGTGACGGTTTAGTTGGATATGAGTCTTGACTATTGTCAGACACTGGGGCGTCGTAGAGGTCCCATGCATCGGGATCATCCTGTCTCATTGTGGTATGAGCTGGTGAGAGCGTTAGTGGTGGAGTTTGCGCCGGTGATGCATGTGTTGATTGTGGTGGAGAAGGTGGTGGTGTTACTTTCTTTACCACCTTTGCTTGTGGTTGCTTGTCCCCTTGTTGGAAAACAAGTTTCCTTTTCATCTTGATTGGGGGAAGAGTGGTTATCTTCCCTGTGTCTTCCTGGATGTGAAGCCTCCTTTGAGTGTAGTCAGTTTCTACAGTTTGAAGCTCTTCACCAAATCTATGCAATTGGGTGTTTAGTCCTTGTTCCTCTGTATAGGAACTAATTTTCGGTTCCGAGGCTTTTTTCGGTACCGAAACCGTTTCGGTAGGCTTTTTAGGCTCCGAAGAAGATTTCTTTGATTTCGGTGTGGTATCTCGGTGCCGAACATCTTCGGTGCCGCTGTCTCGGCTCCGAGGTTGCTGTGTGGCGGTATCACGACCGGAGTCGGATGACTTCGACACCAGCATGCCCTTTTTCAGTGCCTTGGCTCGGTCACCTAGTTTTTGGGTTAAGCCATGGCCTGTTGGCAGTGGCGACCCCTGGGCTTTTGTGGACTTTTCGTGAGTCCTAATTTTCGACGTCTTACTCACGGTTGTTATGTCTTCGGCGTCAGATTCCCCCGAATCAGACTCGTGGATGGAGAACGCTTCCTCTTCGTCCTCGAACCGATGTTGTCCTGTCGGCGTGGACGCCATTTGCAATCTTCTGGCTCTTCGGTCTCTGAGCGTCTTCCTCGACCGAAACGCTCGACAGGCTTCACACGTATCCTCCTTGTGCTCCGGGGACAGGCACAAGTTACAGACCAGATGCTGATCCGTATACGGATATTTGTTATGGCATTTAGGACAGAAGCGGAACGGGGTCCGTTCCATCAGTCTTGAAGTTGCACGCGGTCGGGCCGACCAGGCCCCGACGGGGGATCGAAATTACCCCGAAGGGCCACCGGAGCTCTTCAAGATTCGGTGTTGATTTGTTCTAACTAACCCGATACCAAACGAAACAATACCGACAATTTTTCCCGAGATTCTAACTAACTTTCCGACCCGAAACACGGAGCGAAAAGGAACACGTCCAAACCCGATGGCGGAAAAAAAACAATCTAAGATGGAGTCGACGCCCATGCGCAATGGAACCGAAAGGGGAGGAGTCCCTCGGTCTCGTGACTAGAAAAGACTTCTTAGAAGAAAAACAACTTGTAACACTCCGAGCCCAACACCAGACGGCAGACTGTGCACAGCATGTGTATCTGCAGCTACACATGCCATCGAACATATACACACACATATATATCCATATATACACATCCTAAACTAAAATCTGCATGAATACATAAACGCATGGAGCCAAAAGAGGCTTCCCTTAATGAAATAAGTGGTATAGTAAAAACAATCCAACCACTGTATGATTGCGCTGCGCCGATTTCAGGTAATAATGCTGCGTGAATAATTTGCTCACTTTTACAAGTCGCATCACAACACATCTTCTCCAGAGGTACTTACGCAAGCAAAGTAGTTGAAGTGGAACTGTCCCAGTTGAATGCATCCTACTTTTCTCTGTGAGGGGATTGCTAGTCTGAGTGGCAGGACTGGACTGCAGCTTAAATTCAATCAGAGATGGTTGCCATTGTGACTGGAGCACCCTTAAGAGTGTGACTATCTGAGTCCAACAGTTTGTCAGTTCACATGAGTTGTTTAGTGCAATGCAAGTAGAAATTTTAGATATCACTTGATACCTAGAGTGTGAATAGACCTCTCAGCTGGTGATGTTGAATTCAGGAGAAAAGTCCTAAATATTATAGGCTCATTGAGGCAAAATCTGAAGGAACCATGGGAATAAATCTGTGGATTGGTTCATAGAAGAACTAAATTGCCTCTAAGACACAAGAAGGCTCTTGTGTTGAGAAAGCCTTCATCTTCTCTACCCTACTATTCGAGGTGAGCGCCAGTAACAAGACGACCTTCCATGCGAGAAATTTGAGGTGTGCTTTGAGAGTGGGTTCGAATGAACTTGTCATGAGTTGAAATAGAAGTATGTTCAGGTGCCAGTCCGAGGAAGCAGCCCTTTCTGCAGGAAAACACTGAATAAATCTTTTATGAATTGTTTAAAGATTCTGCAAGAGTAGAAAGTAAAAATGTGATGAACAGCTATCTTGATAATGCTGTAAGCTGTACCTTAACGGACGCATGTACCAATTGTGACTGAGCTAGTGAAAGGAGATAGGATAGTTATTTGCCCGATTATGCTAGTAGAGGATGTAGATTTGATATTCTGGCGCCAAAGGCAGAAACTTTCCCATTAACGTTTACCTGTCCTTATCGTGGACTCCTCCTTGACCTGGAGAGAATCCACCTGCAGTCCTGAGGAATATTGAGATTTTTGGATTATTGGAATTTAGGAGCTGTGCGCTTAAGAGGAGAGAAGTCAGGTCAGGATGAGGGGCCTGGCCTTAGTTTATCATCAAAGGTTTACAGAATGTTGGTAGGTGAATGTGGTTGTGTTCTGACAGCAGGAGAAGCTCAGTGAACCAATGCTGAACTAGCCATCTGTGCGCTATCAGGATAAGAGAACACTGCTTTGCTTTCCTCTTGGTGAGAATCTTTGGTATTAAAGGCATTGGGGAAAAAGGAAGATGTAGATCCTGGAGCATCTGTCAAAAGGCATTCCACCAAGATCCTGGATGTGGATGCCAACTTGCATACAACTGGCATTTTCCAGTTTCGTTTGTTGCAAAGGGATGTAGAGCGCGTTTGCCCAGAACAAGAAGATCATGCTTAGAGCCGAATGATCAAATTCTCCTTCTTGGAGGCTGTTTCCAGTTTTGTTTAGCATGTCTGCTATGAGATTTCCAGTCCAGGGACTATGTTCAGCCCAAAGAGTTATCCTGTATGTCGTTAGCGGACACCAAATTTCCTGGTCTTCCTTGGACAGCGCAAAGGATGTTGTTGCTTTGTTTATTCACTTATTGCATGCTGGTAGTACTGTCCTTGCGAACTAACACCAAAGACTCTGCTAAATTGGAAGGAAAATTTAGAGACCAAACAGTTGGCTTTGAGAGCTAGGTAAATGATATGTATGCTCTTCTGGGGCAGAGAACACTTTCCTCAAATTAGAGGTTCTGTAGATAAATGCCCCAGCTTCCCAGGGAAGTATTTGTAGTCTGAGACACCAGACTAGAGCTTCCATCACCTATGTGAAAATGCATCAGGTCCAGAAATGATTTGTTTGATTGAATCTATTGTTTTTGTAGCTGCTCCTGTAAGGCATTCATTTTCAGACATACAAGAGGGATCCTATTGATCGCTGAGGACCTGACGCCCAAAAGCTAATTGAACAATAAGTATCTTCTTTGATGGAGGAGTTGATTATCTCTGATAATTCACAAGGAGACAGCCTGTGAAACAACTGTAGGCAAGCCTCTGCGGCCTTGGACGCTTGAAATGTCGTTGGTGCTTTTATCAACGAGTTAAAGTTGGGGAAACCCTTCCCAAAAAAGCTGATCTGAAGCCAAATGGAAGAACTCTGATGAGTGGGAATGCAGAAACAAATATATATATATATATATCCTGTGCGGAAGGAGACCATATAAAAGGATTGTTTCCGGAAAAACTTGTTAATTTCTGGAGGTGTATGATGGATGGGCACTCTTCTGTTTTCTGGTTTATGAGGCAAAACCAAGAATAGAAGCCTCTTTCTTGCTGAGAATGTGGGTTTCTGTCTATGGACCCCTTGATCAGAGTAGCTAGCATTTCCTTCTGAAGGTAGATGGCGGAATCTGGGTGAACTGCAATATATATCTATATGTGAGGAGATCCAGGACTTATTTGTCCGATGCTATTTTCTGCCATAGATGACAAAATGTTTGGAACGTTTTTCACCACTGGATGGTTTAATCAGCACCAGAACGTTGTCACTGTAGGGAAGCTAGCCTAAGTGCTACTGAGAGGGTTAAGTCAGATACTTATCAATGGATAATTGTCTTTTTTGGGTCCCTCTAGAGATTGTTTCATTCAAAATTGTAATGCCCCAAAAGATCATGCAGTGTCAAGAGTCACCGGTGACTGCTTGCAAGTAGTCGTCCACACGCATGGCATACAGGGCGTCGGCACTATAAAACATTAGGTATATTTGTACCTCAAATTTTTGAATGTTGTTGCCTTGATCCGTAATATCCAAGGACCACTGACCCTTCCAGTTGTGGGAATACTATTGAAGCTTTATCTATAGCAAAGTCTACGCTGACATCTCACTCCACGACAGCAGCATTACATTTTTTTATCCTCCATCTTCCGGCACACATTTTATTTATGTGACCATGTCTGACCACATCTGGTGGCCATTCCTGCCCCTTATTCCCAGTGAATTGGCAGCCGGTACAGTAGTATGGACCTAGATGAGAAAGCATCCTTGCTGGTTAGGCAGAACTATAAACAATAGGGTTTTCCATGATTGTAATTCCTCCTGAATAGATGAGCAATTGGAATAGGTTTTACAGCTTTCCTATTTAAATTCATAAAGAAAAAACAAACACATTTCTTGTGCTATTGGAAAGTGGAAGGGTTTGGTCGCTCGCTCTGAAGGGTATGGAAACCCCCAGAATAAATCTGGTGGGGAAATCCACCAGTTGCGGCTGTAATATGCTCTGAAGCTCTAGTAAGATATATGGACCTGACCCATGCTCTGCATCAATATACTGACTGTTGAAGACATGCTCATATTGGTACCTCAATGCTTGACACTAAATTATTCTGGATTATGTGTGTTTTGCTCTTGTTGACAATTACGTGTTTTCGTCTTAATTTGTATTGTGATCAAGTTCGACAAGGCGGATGTAAACAACTAGGCTCATGTAGCCAATGTTTGCTGTTGTTGACGAGGCCTTCACCGCAGACGAGGCCTTTGTAGAGGATGCAGTCACAGACCTGGCCGTCATCGACAAAGCATAACAGAGACAAGGCCATCGTAGATGTGGTTCCGTAGGCTAGTTCATTGTAAGCAAGGCTGTAGTAGTAGACAACCATCAGAAAAGGCTGCCGCACATGAACATCGTAGATGAGACTGTCACAGATGACTATCATAGAAGAGGCTGTTGTATATGACCGTCGTAGACGACCATCGTAGATGAGGTAGTCCTAGACTAGCATCATAGATGAGGTAGTCATAGACTAGCATCATAGATGAGGTCACCGTAGACGACCGTCATAGATGATACTGCAATATAGTAGCATCATAGA
Source organism: Pleurodeles waltl (assembly GCF_031143425.1). NCBI lineage: Eukaryota > Metazoa > Chordata > Amphibia > Caudata > Salamandridae > Pleurodeles > Pleurodeles waltl. The sequence goes on from NC_090451.1 coordinate 663,930,331, forward strand.
TGAGGCTGTCGTAGATGAGCATCGTAGATGAGGCCGTCTTAGACTAGCATCGTAGATGAGGCCGTCTTAGACTAGCATCGTAGATGAGGCCGTCTTAGACTAGCATCGTAGATGAGGCCGTCGTAGATGAGCATCATAGATGAGGCCGTCGTAGACTAGCATCGTAGATGAGGCCGTTGTAGACGACCATAGTAGATGAGGCCGTCTTAAGCAACCATTGTAGATGAGGCCCTCGCTGACGACCACCGTAGGCAACCGTCGTCGACGACTACCGTAGGCGACCATCGTCGACGACTACCGTAGGCGACCATGGTCGTCGACGACCACGTAGACGACCACTGTAGATCACCGTCATAGACGACCACTGTACGTGACCGTCATAGATGACCACTGTACGTGACCGTCATAGATGACCACTGTACATGACCGTCATAGACTGTCATAGATGAGGCCATAGTAGATAGCCACCGTAGATGAGGCCATAATAGATCACTGTAGATGACTGTCGTAGACGACCATCATAGATGGGGCCGTCATAGATGACCATCGTAGATGAGGCCGTCATAGACGAGGCCCTTCGTAGAAAAGGTCATAATAGTCAACATTGTCATCAACCACCTCAAAGTAATTCCTGTGAATGATGATTTTACAGGTGTTTTTCAGATGCCCCACTGTAATTATGAGGGTCTCTCTGATGTATTGTCAGAGTTGAAGCGGGAGTTGAGGGTCTTTTTTTTTTTTTTCTCTTTGAGAAGTGCCTTATGAAGACTCATGGTAAGTCTTTTTATGGCTTTTCTGCGTGCCTTCGGGAGAGCCTGGTGCAACGTCTCCGTCTGACCTCTCCCGTGAGGTGAAGGAATCCTCATTGTCCTCATTCTTAGTGACAGATTTAAGATTTTGTAATCCCAGCCAGTAATAGCCTCATCTCTCAAAGTGAGAGTTTTGAGGAAAAGGTTAGGCATATTTATGTAGTCATTTACCTTGTTTACTGCTACTCTGACATATTCAATCAATCAATCAAAAAATGTGTATAGCGCGCTACTCACCTGTGAGGATCTAAAGGCGCTGGTGGGGGTGGGGGGGAGGTGGGGTGGGACGATCACTGTTCGAATAGCCATGTCTTGAGGTTTTTTATGAAGAGCAGGAGGTCTTGCGGAGGTTGGTGGGGAGGGAGTTCCAGGCCTTTGGGGCGAGATAAGAAAAGGATCTGCCCCTTGTGGTGTTGTATTGGATGCGGAGGACTGTGGCTAGTGTGAGGCTGGCTTATCGGAGGTGGCGGGTGGGGGTGTGGAAGTTTATTCTATCGTTGAGGTTGTGGGCCGGTGTTGTGGAGGGATTTGTGTGCATGGATGAGGATTTTGAAGGTGATCCTTTTGTCTATGGGGAGCCAGTGAAAGGATTTGAGGTGTGGTGAGATGTGTTCATGGGGGGTTGGGGGGAGTCAAGGATGAAGCGTGTGGCTGTGTTCTGGATTCTCTGGAGTTTGAGCTTGAGTTTGAGTGTCGTGCCGGCGTATAGGGCGTTGCCGTAGTCTAGCCTGCTGCTGACTAGTGCGTGAGTGATGGTCTTTATGGTCTCTGTGGGAATCCATTTGAAGGTTTTTTCAGCATGCGCAGTGTGTTGAAACAGGAGGAGGTGATGGCGTTCATCTGCTGGGTCATAGAGAGGGATGGGTGGAGGATGATGGCAAGGTTCTGTGTGCATGGGTTGATGGGGTAGGTGTGGGGCCTAGGGCGGTGGACCACCAGGAGGTGTCCCACATGGATTTGTGGGGGCCGAAAATGATGATCTCGGTTTTGTTGGAGTTGAGCTTGAGGTGGTTATCTGCCATCCAGGCGGAGGTGTCAAGGAGTGCAGCGTGGAGGTTGTTTTTGGCGGTAGTAGGGTTGCGGGTGAGGGAGAAGATGAGTTGGGTGTTGTCTGCGTAGGAGAGGATGGTGATGCTGTGTGGTTGGAGGATGTTGGCTAGTGGAATCATGTAGATGTTGAAGAGCGTGGGGCTGAGGGAGGATCCTTGGGGGACTCCGCAGATGATTTTGGTGGTAGGGGATTGGAAGGGTGGGAGGCAGACTTTTTTGTGTTCTGTCGGTGAGGAAGGAGGAGATCCAGTCTAGGGCTTTGTGTCGAATCCCATAGCTGTGGAGGCGTGCGCGGAGTGTTTGGTGGCAGACAGTGTCAAAGGCTGCGGAGAGGTCCCGCCCCTGTCGACTTTGGTTCTGATGTTGTCAGTGCATGCGATGAGGGCGGTTTCCGTGCTATGGTTCTTGCGGAACCTAGATTGGGAGGGGTTGAGTGTGTGGTTTTCCTCGAGGAAGTGGGATAGACGGGCGTTTACTAGTTTCTCCGCAACCTTGGCGGGGAAGGGGAGGAGGGAGATGGGGTGGTAGTTGGAGAGGTCGTCTGGGTCAGCTGTGTTTTTTTTTAGCAGTGCAGTGACTTCCGTGTGCTTCCAGGAGTCCGGGAAGGTGGCGGTGTCGAATGAGCTGTTGATTATGTCTCAAAGTTTGGGGGCGATGGTTGGGCTGGCTTTGTTGTAGATCCGATGGGGGCAGGGGTCGAAGGGTGATCCAGAGTGGATGGAATTCATTTTTGTTTGCCGTTCCTTCATCGGTGGTTGGGGCCCAGGTGGTAAGTAGGCTGGGGGGGTATGAAGGGGGTCTGAGTTGGACGGGTGGGGTGTGTGTGTGTGGTATGAAGCTGTTGTGTATGTCCAGGATTTTGCTGTGGAAGCGGTTTGAGAGGGCGTTGGAGAGAGTCTGTGTGTGTGGGGTCTAGGTTGCTGGCTTTGGTTTTGGAGAGCTCTTTGATGACGGAAAAGAGTTCTTTGCTGCTTTGGGGGTTGTTGTCTATGCGTTCCTTGTAGTGTGCTCTTTTGGTGGTGCGTATGAGTTGGTGGTTGTTGCGAGTGTAGGTTTTGAGGGTGGAGAAGTTTGTAGTGGAGCGTTCTTGTCACCAGGCTTTCTCTGCTTTGCGGCACTTGCGCTTGGAGTCCAGCAGTGAACCATGGGGTGTTCTTGATGTTGCGGGTGGTAATGTTTTTTCTGAGGGGGGCGAGTGAATCTTCGCAGGTAGTGATCCATTTTGTGAGGTTATGTGCCGCAGTGTTGGGGTCATTGGTGTTAGGGGGGGGGGGGGGGTTCTGTGCCAGTTGGGAGTTCAGGAGTTCTGTGGGGAGCTTGTCCCACATGTGGTAGGGGGTGGTGGGTTGGTGGTAGTGTGTGGGAGGTTTGGCAAAGGAGAAGTGGACACAGTGGTGGTGGTCGGTCCAGTGAAGATTGCATCAAGTGTGTGTCCTGCTGAGTGGGTGGGTGCTGTGACCAGTTGCTTGAGTCCGAGATTGGTGAGGTTGTCTAGGAGGGAGGAGGAGTTGTGGTCGTGGGGGTTCTCTAGGTGAAAGTTGAAATCGCCGAGGAGGATGTGATCTGTGGAGGCGAGGGCGTGCGGGCTGATGGTGTCAGCGATGGTGTCAAAGAAGGGGGGCGTGGTCTTGGGGGTCTGTATACAAGCGTGCCTCTGAGGTTGGTGTTGTTGTTTATGTGGATTAGGAAGTGCATGTGTTCTGCGTTGTTGAGGGTGTCATGGGTGTTGGTGGTGACTTTAATGGTGTCTTTGTGCAGGATGGCGATGCCACTTTCTGGCTTGTTAAGGCGGTCTTTACGTTGGAATTTTTATCCCATGGGGGTGGCTATGGCTATGTCGTGCTCTGAAGAGTGGTTCGTCCAGGGTTAGAGAAATGAAACAGGAAATATAATCTTGGATGATCCAAAAAAGAAATAAAAGTTGAAGAACTGAGCAGTCTCAGGGAGACTCCCTTCACACAACCTGCAGTAGAAAATCTGAGGGACTCAGCCTCTGTTGAGAGTTGTAGGAAGTTGGCTCTGTATATACTATCTCAAAGTGAGATATAGTGCGCACAGAGTCCAAGGGTTCCCCTTAGAGGTTGATAGTGGCAAAATTAGCAATAAATGAGGAACACACACTCAAAGACTTAACTCCATGCCAATAGTTTTTATATAAAAAAATATATTTTCTTAATTTATTTTAGAACCACAAGATTCAAGATTGGAAGTAAATACATAAAATGTAGGGTACTCCAAACAGGTAAGTAAGGAACTTTGAATTAGAGCAGTAACATACACAGTTCTAGTTAAAATGGCAATAAGCTATTTTAAAAGTGGACACAGTGCAAAAACCAACAGTTCCTGGGAAAAGTAAGTATTGGTTAGTTTTTCAGGTAAGTAAGGCACTTAAAACTTCAAATTCATGGGCATAGGCAACCCACCGTTGGGGGCTCAAGGCAACCCCAAAGTCACCGCACTAGCAACACAGGGCTGGTCAGGTGCAGAGGTCAAAGGAGGGCACAACAGGTAAGTATCTGCATCTTCGGAGAGCAGACCAGGGGGGTTTTGTAGAGCACTGGGGGGCGGGGGGGGACACACAAGCAGGCGCACAAAACACACCATCAGCGGCACAGGGGCGGCCGGGTGCAGTGTACCAAGCAGGTGTCGGGTTTTCAATAGGAATCAAAGGAGGGACCCAGGGGTCACTCTAGCGGTGCAGGCAGGGCAAAGGGGGGCTTCTCGGGCCAGCCACCATCTGCGCTAGGCAGGGGGTCGGCTGATGGTCACTCCTGCACTGGAGGTCAGTTCCTTCTGGTCCTGGGGGCTGTGGGTGCAGTGCCTGGTCCAGGCGTTGGGTTCTTTTGTTCCAGGCAGTCGCGGTCAGGGGGAACCTCTGGATCCTCTCTGCATGCGTCGCTGTGGGAGTCCAGGGGGGTCGTCTCAAGTTACTCACGAGTCCTCCCTGTAGTGTTGGTTCTCTGGAGCTCGAGCCGGGGGCGTCGGGTGCAGAGTGTGAAGTCTCACGCTTCCGGTGGGAAGAGTGAAGTCGTTGAAAGTTGCAAGAAAGTTGCAAAGTTGTTGCTGTTTTTGAACAGTGCCGCTGTTCTCTGGAGTTTCTTGGTCCTTCGGGTTCAGGCAGTCCTCTGAGGCTTCAGAGGTCGCTGGTCCCTGTCGGATGCGTCGCTGTGCAGGTTCTTGAGTCAGGAGACAGGCAGGTAGGGCTGGGGCCAAGTCAGTTGACGTCTCCGTCGTCCCTGCAGGGCTTTCAGGTCAGCAGTCCTTCTTGTTGTAGGTTGCAGGAATCTGATTTCCTGGGTTCTGGGGGTGCCCCTAAATATTAGATTTAGGGGTGTGTTTAGGTCAGGAGGGCGGCTACACCCTCTTTGTGCCTCCTCCCTGAGGAGAGGTGGGCACATCCCTAATTCTATTGGGGGAATCCTCCAAAACCAAGATGGAGGATTTCTAAAGGAAGGGGTCACCTCAGCTCAGGGCACCTTAGGGGCTGTCCTGACTGGTGGGTGACTCCTCCTTGTTTTTCTAATTATCTCCTCCAGCCTTGCCACCAAAAATGGGGGCAGTGGCCGGAGGGGCGGGCATCTCCACTAGCTGGGATGCCCTGGGGCGCTGTAACAAAATGGGTGAGCCTTTGAGGCTCTCCGCCAGATGTTACAGTTCCTGCAGGAGGAGTTGAGAAGCACCTCCCCTCAGTACAGGCTTTGTTTCTGGCCACAGAGTGACAAAGGCGCTCTCCCCATGTGGCCAGCAACATGTCTTGTGTGTGGCAGGTTGGCAGAAACTGGTCAGCCTAGCACTAGGAGTCAGACTGGTATTCAGGGGGCATCTCTAAGATGCCCTCTAGGTGCATTTTACAATAAATTCAACACTGGCATCAGTGTGCATTTATTGTGCTGAGAAGTTGATAAACTTTCCAGATTTCAGTGTAGCCATTATGGAACTGTGGAGTTTGTGTTTAACAAACTCCCAGACCATATACTCTTATGGCTACCCTGTACTTACAATGTTTGAGGTTTCGCTTAGACACTGTAGGGGCATAGTGCTCATGCACATATGCCCTCACCTGTGGTATGGTGCACCCTTCCTTAGGGCTGTACGGCCTGCTATGGGGGTGACTTCACTATGCCACAGGCAGGGTGAAGTGGGCATGGCACTCTGAGGGGAGTGCCATGTCGAATTAGTCATTTTTTCCCCACCAGCACACACAAGCTGTGAGGCAGTGTGCATGTGCTGAGTGTGCATGTTCAGGGTGGCATAAGACATGCTGCAGCCCTTAGAGACCTTCCCTGGCATCAGGCCCCTTGGTACCAGGGGTATCATTTACAAGGTACTTATCTGGGTGCCAGGGCTGTGCCAATTGTGGGAACAAAGGTACAGTTTAGGGAAAGAACACTGGTGCTGGGGCCTGCTTAGCGGGGTCCCAGCACACTTTCAATCATTACTGGCATCAACAGAAGGTAAAATGTCAGGGAGTAACCATGCCAAGGAGGCATTTCCTCATAACCAACCCCCCCCCCCCCCCCCCCCCCCAAAAACGAAAGAGTATGAGACTAACCTTTCCCAAGACAGTCTTCATTGTGGAAGAACCTGGAAAGGCCATCAGCATTTGTTTGGGACAGGACTGCTCCTAACCCATGCTCAGAGGCATCTGTCTGCACAATGAACTGCTTAGAATAATCTGGAGCTTTCAAAACTGGTGCTGTACGCATAGCTTGCTTCAGGGTGTCAAAGGCCTTTAGACACGCCACGGTCCAGTTCACTTTTTTGGCCATTTTCTTGGAGGTCAGTTCTGTGATGGGTGTCACTATTGATCCATACCCCTTCACAAACCTCCTATAGTACCCAGTCAAGCCAAGGAATGCCCTGACTTGAGTCTAGGTTTTTGGAGCTACCCACTCCAGAATAGTCTGGATCTTAGGTTGGAGTGGCTGAACTTGGCCTCCACCAACAAGGTGAACCACAGTACCCTGCCCTATCTGACATTTAGATGCCTTGATAGAGAGGCCTGCTGCTTGCAGGGCATGCAAAACCTTCTTCAGGTGGACCAGGTGATCCTGCCAGTTGGAGATCAAGACAGCAATATCATCTAGATAAGCAGCACTAAAGGACTCCAAGCCAGCAAGGACTTGATTCACCAACCTTTGGAAGGTGGCAGGGGCATTCTTTAAGCCAAAGGGCATCATAGTAAACTGGTAGTGCCCATCAGGAGTACAGAATGCGTTTTTCTCTTTTGCTCCAGGTGCCATTTATATTTGCCAGTACCCTGCTGTCAAGTCAAAGGTACTTACGTATTTGGCTGCACCTAATTTGTCTATTACCCCATCTGCCCTTGGGCTGGGGTGAACATCTATCTTGGTGACAGAGTTGAGCCCTCTGTAGTCCACACAAAACCTCATTTCTCTCTTGCCATCTTTTGTGTGAGGTTTGGGGACCAAGACCACTGGGCTAGCCCAGGGACTGTCAGAGTGCTCAATCACCCCCAACTCCAGCATCTTGTGGACTTCCACTTTGATGCTTTCCTTAACTTGGTCAGACTGTCTGAGTATTTTATTCTTGACAGGCATACTGTCTCCTGTGTCCACATCAGCCTGCTGTTGGCCAGAGAGGGTGTCTGAATAGATCACTCCACCTACTGAGCCATCTTTAGGGTCAGTGGAGAGGCGATCAGTGAGAGGTTCACTCTCAGCTCCCTGGTCCTCATCTGTAACCATTAACATGTTTACATCTGCCCTATCATGGAAGAGTTTGAGGCGGTTCACATGGATCACCCTCTTGGGGGTCCTGCTGGTGCATAGGTCCACCAGGTAGGTGACCTGACTCTTTTTCTTCAGAACTGGGCATCCATCTGTCCTGAAGTGCCCTTGGAGCCACAGGCTGCATGTAAAGAAATGTCTCCCTGTTGCAGTTACTCCCCACTTTTTGCATTGATACTGATGCTGACTTGACTGAGAAGTGTGCTGGGACTCTGCTAATCAGGCCCCAGCACCAGTGTTCTTTCACCTAAAATGTACTGTTGTTTACACAATTGGCACAACACTGGCACCCAGGTAAGTCCCTTGTAACTGGTACCCCTGGTACCAAGGGCCCTGATGCCAGGGAAGGTCTCTAAGGGCTGCAGCATGTCTTATACCACCCTAGGGACCCCTCATCCAGCACAGACACACTGCTTGCCAGCTTGTGTGTGCTGGTGGGGAGAAAACGACTAAGTCGACATGGCACTCCCCTCAGGGTGCCATGCCAACCTCACACTGCCTGTGGCATAGGTAAGTCACCCCTCTAGCAGGCCTTACAGCCCTAAGGCAGGGTGCACTATACCACAGGTGAGGGCATAGGTGCATGAGCACTATACCCCTACAGTGTCTAAGCAAAACCTTAGACATTGTAAGTGCAGGGTAGCGATAAGAGTATATGGCCTGGGAGTCTGTCAAAAACGAACTCCACAGCTCCATAATAGCTACACTGAATACTGGGAAGTTTGGTATCAAACTTCTCAGAATAGTAAACCCACACTGATACCAGTGTTGGATTTATTAAACAATGCACACAGAGGGCATCTTAGAGATACCCCCTGTATTTTACCCAATTGTTCAGTGCAGGACTGACTGGTCTGTGCCAGCCTGCTGCTGAGAGACGGGTTTCTGACCCCATGTGGTGAGGGCCTTTGTGCTCTCTGAGGACAGAAACAAAAGCCTGCTCTGGGTGGAGGTGCTTCACACCTCCCCCCTGCAGGAACTGTATCACCTAGCAGTCAGCCTCAAAGGCTCAGGCTTCGTGTTACAATGCCCCAGGGCACTCCAGCTAGTGGAGATGCCCGCCCCCTGGACACAGCCCCCACTTTTGGCGGCAAGTCCAGGGGGGATAATGAGAAAAACAAGGAGGAGTCACTGGCCAGTCAGGACAGCCCCTAAGGTGTCCTGAGCTGAGGTGACTCTGACTTTTTTTTAGAAATCCTCCATCTTGTAGAAGGAGGATTCCCCCAATAGGAATAGGGATGTGTCCCCCTCCCCTCATGGAGGAGACACAAAGAGGGTGTACCCACCCTCAAGGACAGTAGCCATTGGCTACAGCCCTCCCAGACCTAAAACACACCCCTAAATTCAGTATTTAGGGGCTCCCCAGAACCTAGGAAACTAGATTCCTGCAACCTAAGAAGAAGAGGACTGCTGAACTGAAAAACCCTGCAGAGAAGACGGAGACACCAACTGCTTTGGCCCCAGCTCTACCGGCCTGTCTCCCCACTTCTAAAAGACACTGCTCCAGCGACGCTTTCCCCAGGACCAGCGACCTCTGAATCCTCAGAGGACTGCCCTGCTCTAGAAGGACCAAGAAACTCCCGAGTACAGCGGCTCTGTTCACCCAAGACTGCAACTTTGTTTCCAAAGAAGCAACTTCAAGACAACTGCGTTTCCCGCCGGAAGCGGGAGACTTGCTACTCTGCACCCGACGCCCCCGGCTCGACTTGTGGAGAAACAACACTTCAGGGAGGACTCCCCGGCGACTACGAGACTGTGAGTAACCAGATTTGCCCCCCCTGAGCCCCCACAGCGATGCCTGCAGAGGGAATCCCGAGGCTCCCCCTGACCGCGACTGCCTGACTCCCAGATCCCGACGCCTGGAAAAGACTCTGCACCCGCAGCCCCCAGGACCTGAAAGATCGGAACTCCAGTGCAGGAGTGACCCCCAGGAGGCCCTCTCCCTTGCCCAGGTGTTGGCTACCCCGAGGAGCCCCCCCCCCTTGCCTGCCTGCATCGCTGAAGAGACCCCTTGGTCTCCCATTGATTTACATTGGAAACCCGACGTGTGTTTGCACACTGCACCCGGCCACCCCTGTGCTGCTGAGGGTGTACTTCCTGTGCTAACTTGTGTCCCCCCCGGTGCCCTACAAAACCCCCCTGGTCTGCCCTCCGAAGACGCAGGTACTTACCTGCTGGCAGACTGGAACCAGGACTCAGAGGACTACCCTGCATCTAAAAGGACCAAGAAGCTCCAGAGAACAGCGGCCCTGTTCAACAAACCTGCAACTTTGCAACAAAGAAGCAATTTTTAAAGACCACACGTTTCCCGCCAGAAGCATGAGGCTTTCCACTCTGCACACGACGCCCCCGGCTCGACCTGCGGAAAATTAATTCTACAGGGAGGACTCCCCGGTGACTGCTAGTCCGTGAGTAGCCAGAGTTGACCCCCCTGAGCCCCAAAAGCGACGCCTGCAGAGGGAATCCAGAGGTTCCCCCTGACCGCGACTGCCTGTTTCAAGGAACCCAATGCCTGGAAAACACACTGCCCCCGCAGCCCCCAGGACCTGAAGGAACTGAACTCCAGGGCAGGAGCGATCCCCAGGCAGCCCTCTTCCTAGCCCAGGTGGTGGCTACCCCGGGGAGACCCCCCCCTGGCCTGCCTGCATCATTGAAGAGACCCCCAGGGCTCCCCATTGAATCCTATTGCAAACCCGCCTCCTTTTTTGCACTCTGCACCCGGCCGCCCCTGTGCCGCTGAAGGTGTACTTTCTGTGCCTGCTTGTGTCCCCCCCGGTGCCCTACAAAACCCCCCTGGTCTGCCCCCCGAAGTCGCGGTTACTTACCTGCTGGCAGACTGGAACCAGGGCACCCCTATTTCCATTGAAACCTATGTGTTTTGGGTACCACTTTGACCTCTGCACCTGACCGGCCCTGAGCTGCTGGTGTGGTAACTTTGGGGTTGCTCTGAACCCCCAACGGTGGGCTACCTTGGACCCAAACTTGAACCCCGTAGGTGGTTTACTTACCTGCAAGAACTAACCACCTCTTACTCCCCCTAGGAACTGTGAAAATTGCACTGTCTAGTTTTAAAATAGCTATATGTGAAGACTGTATATGCTATTTTGATTATTCAAAGTTCCTAAAGTACCTACCTGCAATACCTTTCATTTAAAGTATTACATGTAAAATTTGAACCTGTGGTTCTTAAAATAAACGAAGAAAATATATTTTTCTATACAAAAACCTATTGGCCTGGAATTGTCTTTGAGTGTGTATTCCTCATTTATTGATTGTGTATGTACAACAAATGCTTAACACTACTCCTTTGATAAGCCTACTGCTCGACCACACTACCACAAAATAGAGCATTAGTATTATCTCTTTTTGCCACTATCTTACCTCTAAGGGGAACCCTTGGACTCTGTGCATACTATTCCTTACTTTGAAATAGTGCATACAGAGCCAACTTCCTACACTGCAGAACCAAGACTTTCTGCCCTGGTCGAAACTCAACCATAGCAGCCTTTTGGTCATACCACATCTTCTGGAGTTGTTGGCTGGCCTCAAGGTTTTTGCTTGCCTTTTCCATGTACTCTGCCATCCTTGAATGTAGGCCTAGTACATAGTCCACCACATCTTGTTTAGGCTCATGGAGAGGTCTCTCCCAGCCTTCTTTTACAAGTGCTAGTGGTCCCCTAACAGGATGGCCAAACAGAAGTTCAAAGGGGGAAAACCCTACTCCCTTCTGTGGCACCTCTCTGTGGGCAAAAAGCAGACATGGGAAGAGGACATCCCATCTCCTTTTGAGTTTTTCAGGGAGCCCCAGGATCATGCCCTTCAATGTCTTGTTGAATCTCGCCTCAAGACCTAGGGTTATAGACAGTTTCAGAAGTTTTGAGGATTGGGAAAGTCTTTTTTCCTTTCGAGGAAGACAGCAATATCAGCAACAGCAGAAATCGAAAGGCAGTATGGAGCCACCCATCAGCTTTCCTCCTCCTCTTCTTCTTCCTCCTCCCTGGCCAATGTCTCAGGAAAGCAGCCCTAGTTCAGCCATCTTGGAGCATGCTCTACCCGTGAGAGGGAGGATGGTTCATTTTTAGGTCTGGTGTAAGCGTATGGCCTCTTGTTTATACTTAATATATACTTTTTTGTGGGCTCTCTGCTTTTTCATTGGTTTGTTTCAGTGTCCTTCAAAAATTCTTGCTTGCTAGTTGTCAATCCTTCCTCTTTCTCACACCAGCTCCTCAGTTGTACACTCCCCTGGAGCACGGCCCCAGTACTTGTACCCTTCCACTTGTGCCATTGCAGCATTTGCTCTGGAACTACTTTTTTCTTGGGCTAAGAGCATTTGACCAGAGCGATTAATGTTTTCAGTGACTCCAGTCCGTTTCTGTGAACAGGGCTGTAAATTACGTTCTTCTATGGTTACATGTGCTGTGCTTTCAAAGACTGAGGTCAAATGTTAGCGGCTGTTTTCTGGGATGCCTGTTTCCGCCCGCTGCTGCACAAAGATAACTATGTTTATATTATGTGCTGCAGATGAGTAGAGAAAAGTGCTACCATAACAACATTTACTTTATATTGCCCGTCATGCGCGATGACTGTATTAACGTCATGATGAGGCTGCCTCTTTTCCTTCGCCAATGCTTGTTTTTAAAGTGTGCTGCCCATGGTTCAGGTTATAGGCGCTGGACGCAAAAACGGAAAAATGAAATACCATTCATATAGTTTCATTGTAAACTTCTTTGAGTTTTTTAATGTGCACCATTTAAACGTGTCAAAACATTCATGGCTTTTTTCTCTATATACGACGTGAAGTTAATGAGCTTTGGTGACTGTAGTGCACACATCGGACCTATTTTGTCTTCGAATGTGTGCAGCTGTGAGTTTGTAGTATGTAAGTATGGTGGCAGCACACAGGCGCCATCTTGTGGCCTTTTTGTGCACTGCAGATCTGAGGTTTATTGGAGGAGCACAAACTTCATCTTTAAGATGAACTCTATAAAACAGTATTGTGTGCCTTTCCTTGGAATCTTTGGAGCAGTACAGCGAGTTTTCTCTCAGTGAAAATTTGTATGCCCTCAGTTTTGCCTCAATTATATTTGCAGTGCTAGGTCCCATGATTTGCTGTAGGTGCAGTGAGGGTGGGGATGTAAGACCACTGTAAATGTTGTTTAATGCCTAGTTCATTCTCTCAACATGGGGTACTTCTCCAAGCCTCCAAGTCACCCATGCCATGTTCAATACATTAAGATCATCCCTAACCGGTTAAGGCAAAGCGTGTTGCGTTCCGGGTCTTGCCATTTGTGCTTTACACATAAGCACGTTAAGTGTGGCATTGGGCCATTTGGCAGTTCCTATTGCTGTATTTTAGATCAGTGTGCTTGCCTTACGGAATATCACAATTTAGATTTGGTTATTTTGGTCCATTGTGTGATGTGGATTAATCACTCCACTACTACTACTACATACTCTGTGCCCTCTCCGGGCTACAGAAGCGATAGCCTCACAGTCCTGAGTTACCTGGTTTTCTCCCATTGGTTTGTTCCAGCTGCAGTATTTGGCGCTTTAAAATGAAAATGTCACTTACCCAGTGTACATCTGTTCGTGGCATCAGTCGCTGAGATTCACATGGTATGCATGAGCTCGCCATCTGGTGTTGGGTCGGAGTGTTACAAGTTGTTTTTCTTCGAAGAAGTGTTTTCGAGTCACGGGACCGAGTGACTCCACCTTCTGTGCTCATTGCGCATGGGCGTCGACTCCATCTTCGATTGTTTTCCCCGCAGAGGGTGAGGTAGGAGTTGTACTATAGTAATAGTGCCCGCGCAATGAAAAATGTAAGTATGTACCTATTAAAGGATTAAGTAATATATACAAATGTACAAAATTGAAGGTAACTTCTGAACTGCTACAGGCTTCCGGGGAGGTGGGTGGGTCCATGTGAATCTCAGCGACTGATGCCACGAACAGATGTACACTGGGTAAGTGACATTTTCAGTTCGATGGCATCTGTCGCTGTAGATACACATGGTATGCATAGACTAGTAAGCAGTTAGTTCCCCATAAGCGGTGGTTTAGCCTGTAGGAGTAGAAGTTGTCTGAAATAGAGTTCTTAATACAGCTTGACCTACTGTAGCTTGTTGTGCGGATAGCACATCTATACAGTAGTGTTTGGTGAATGTGTGAGGCGTAGACCAAGTGGCTGCCTTACATATTTCCTGCATTGGGATGTTTCCTAAAAAGGCCATTGAAGCACCTTTTTTCCTTGTTGAATGTGCCCTGGGAGTAATGGGCAGTTGTCTTTTTGCTTTAAGGTAGCAGATTTGGATGCATTTAACTATCCATCTGGCTATACCTTGTTTTGATATTGGGTTACCTGCATGAGGTTTTTGGAATGCAATAAATAGCTGTTTAGTTTTTCTGATGTTCTTTGTTCTGTCAATGTAGTACATTAATGCTCTTTTGACATCTAATGTATGTAGTGCTCTTTCAGCCACAGAATCTGGCTGTGGGAAAAATACTGGTAGTTCTACCGTTTGATTTAGATGGAATGGTGAAATAACTTTTGGTAAAAATTTTGGATTAGGTCGTAGGACGACCTTATTTTTATGTATTTGTATAAAAGGCTCTTGTGTTGTGAACGCTTGAATTTCACTTACTCTTCTTAGAGATGTAATGGCGATGAGAAAGGCAACTTTCCAGGTTAGGAATTGTATTCCGCAAGAGTGCATGGGTTCGAAAGGTGGGCCCATGAGTCTTGTTAGAACCACGTTTAGGTTCCATGAAGGAACAGGTGGTGTTCTTGGTGGTATAATTCTTTTAAGCCCTTCTATAAATGCTTTGATAACTGGTATCCTATACAAGGAAGTTGAATAGGTAGTTTGCAGGTATGCAGATATTGCTGCAAGGTGTATTTTAATAGAAGAGAAGGCTAGCTTTGCTTTTTGTAAATGGAGCAAGTAATTTACTATATGTTTTGGAGTTGCATCTAGCGGTTGTATCTGATTATGATGGCAGTACCAAACAAATCTTTTCCACTTACTTGCGTAGCAGTGTCTAGTGGATGGCCTTCTGGCCTGCTTTATGACTTCCATACACTCTTGGCTAAGTTGTAAGTGTCCGAATTCTAGGATTTCAGGAGCCAGATTGCTAGATTCAGCGATGCTGGGTCCGGGTGTCTGATCTGTTGGTTGTGTTGCGTTAACAGATCTGGTTTGTTGGGCAGTTTGATGTGTGGTACTACAGACAGATCTAGCAGTGTTGTGTACCAGGGTTGTCTTGCCCAAGTTGGTGCTATTAAAATGAGTTTGAGTTTGTTTTGACTCAATTTGTTTACTAGGTAAGGAAGGAGAGGGAGAGGAGGAAAAGCGTAAGCAAATATTCCTGACCAGTTCATCCATAGGGCATTGCCTTGGGATTGCTTGTGTGGGTATCTGGACGCGAAGTTTTGGCATTTTGCGTTCTCTTTTGTTGCAAATAAGTCTATTTGTGGTGTTCCCCAGAGTGTGAAGTAGGTGTACAGAATCTGTGGGTGGATTTCCCATTCGTGGACTTGCTGGTGATCTCGAGAGAGATTGTCTGCCAGATGATTCTGGATCCCCGGAATAAACTGTGCTATTAGACCAATCTGATGGTGGATTGCCCACTTCCATATTTTTTGAGCTAACAAGCTTAACTGCGTTGAATGTGTTCCTCCTTGTTTGTTTAGATAATACATCGTTGTCATGTTGTCTGTTTTGACAAGGATGTATTTGTGGGTTATGATTGGTTGGAAAGCTTTTAGTGCTTGAAAAACTGCTAATAATTCTAGATGATTTATATGCAGTTTTGTTTGATGTATGTTCCATTGTCCTCTTATGTTGTGTTGATTGAGATGTGCTCCCCACCCTGTCATGGAAGCATCTGTTGTTATTACGTACTCTGGCACTGGGTCTTGGAAAGGCCGCCCTATGTTTAAATTTATACTGTTCCACCATAGAAGCAAGAGGTAAGTTTGGCGGTCTAGCAACACCAGATCTAGAAGGTGACCCTGTGCTTGAGACCACTGTGAGGCTAGGCACTGTTGTAAGGGCCTCATGTGCAGTCTTGCGTTTGGGACAATGGCTATGCATGAGGACATCATGCCTAGGAGCTGTAGTATTGTTCTTGCTTGTATTGTTTGGTTTGGAGACATGTGTTGAATGACCCTGTTGAAATTGTGGATCCTTTGTGGAGTTGGCGTTGCTACTCCTTTTGTCGTGTCTATTATGGCTCCTAGATATTGCTGTACTTTGCTTGGCAGAATGTTTGATTTTGCAAGGTTGACGGTGAACCCTAGTTTGTAGAGGGTTTGTATGACTTGATTTGTGTGGTTTGAGCATTGTGTGAGCGAACTGGTTTTGATTAGCCAGTCGTCTAGATACGGGAACACATGTATTTGCTGCCTTCTGATGTGTGCAGCGACTACTGCTAGGCATTTTGTGAATACTCTTGGAGCGGTTGTTAAACCAAAAGGCAATACTTTGAATTGGTAATGTATTCCTTTGAATACAAACCTTAGATATTTCCTGTGTGATTGATGTATTGGTATATGGAAATATGCGTCCTTGAGGTCTAGGGTTGTCATGTAGTCGTGTTTTTTGAGCAATGGTAACACTTCTTGTAGTGTGACCATGTGAAAGTGGTCTGATTTGATGAATGTGTTTACTACTCTGAGGTCTAGAATTGGTCTCAGTGTTTCGTCCTTTTTTGGTATCAAGAAGTACAGTGAATAAACTCCTGTGTTTATTTGTGTGCTTGGTACTAATTCTATTGCATTTTTTTGCAGTAGTGCTTGAACTTCTATCTCTAGAAGCTGTGAATGGTATTTTGTTAAATTTTGTGATTTTGGTGGTATGTCTGGAGGGAATTGCAGGAATTCTATGCAATAACCATGCTGGATAATTGCTAGGACCCATGTGTCTGTAGTTATTTTGTCCCATGCTTCGTAATATTGACGTATCCTCCCCCCCACTGGTGTTGTGTGGGAGGGGTGTGTGACATGTGAGTCACTGCTTGTTGGTAGTGGTTTTGGGGCTTTGAAATCTTCCCCTATTCCTAGGGAATTGCCCCCCTCTATACTGGCCCCGAAAACCTCCCCTGTACTGTCCCTGGTAGGTGGGCGGTGCGGACTGTGAGGTGCTAGCTTGTGTGGCCTGACCCCGAAACCCTCCTCTAAAAGGTGTTTTGCGGAAGGTGTTATAAGATCCTCTGCTCTGCGGGGAGTAGAGTGCGCCCATGGCCTTGGCAGTGTCAGTGTCCTTCTTGAGCTTTTCTATAGCTGTGTCGACCTCCGGACCGAACAGAAGTTTCTCGTTTACTGGCATGTTAAGCACTGCCTGTTGAATTTCTGGCTTGAATCCAGACGTTCTGAGCCATGCGTGCCTACGGATGGTAACCGACGTATTAATGGTTCTTGCGGCCGTGTCTGCTGCATCCATGGAGGAGCGTATTTGATTGTTGGAAATGTTTTGACCCTCCTCAACAACCTGTTTTGCTCTTTTTTGCAGATCTTTTGGGAGATGTTCAATGAGATGCTGCATCTCATCCCAGTGGGCTCTGTCGTATCGCGCTAGCAGCGCTTGTGAATTTGCGATGCGCCACTGGTTTGCTGCTTGGACAGCAACCCTCTTCCCGGCTGCATCGAACTTCCTACTTTCTTTATCTGGGGGAGGTGCATCCCCAGAAGTGTGTGAGTTTGCCCGTTTTCTGGCAGCCCCTACCACCACAGAGTCTGGTGGCAGCTGAGAGGTGATGAAGACAGGGTCCGTAGGAGGCGCCTTATACTTTTTGTCCACCCTAGGCGTCACTGCCCTACTTTTAACTGGCTCCTTGAAAATGTCCTTTGCATGGCGTAGCATGCCTGGGAGCATCGGCAGGCTTTGGTAGGAGCTGTGGGTTGAGGAGAGGGTGTTAAATAAAAAATCATCCTCTACTTGTTCCGAGTGTAGTTCCACATTATGGAATAGAGCTGCTCTAGCCACCACTTGCGAGTAGGCTGTGCTGTCTTCCGGTGGTGATGGCCTAGTTGGGTATGTGTCTGGGCTGTTATCAGACACTGGTGCGTCGTACAAGTCCCACGCATCCTGATCTTGGTCGTCGTGGCTCATGGCGGTGTGAGCTGGCGAATGTGACGGGGTGTAAGTTGGCGAAGCCGGAGTTACAGGTGGAGGCGAGGGAGGAGGTGTTACCTTTTGTGTTGTTTGTTGCTGAGGAGTAAACTGAAGCGTTCTCTTTCGTTTGACAGGTGGGAGGGTACTGATCTTCCCAGTCCCCTGCTGAATAAAGATACGCTTTTGCGTGTGATCCACGTCAGTGGATTGCAGTTCTTGTTCAAATCTATGTTTCTTCATTTGAGAAGACATAGAATGCTCTTCGGTATAGGAGCCAGAAACAGGGTCTGATGTCGCTTTTTTCGGCTCCGAAAGCCCTGTCGATTGTTTTTTCGGCTCCGAGGTAACCTTCCTCTTTTTCTGTGCCGAAAATTCTTGGCCTCTATGGTCTTCGGCGCCACTGTCTCGGCGTCGATCGGTGTCGACACCGAACTCTCGGTGTCGATGCTTCTGTTTAGCACTCTCTCGGTCCCGAGGAGGCTGCGTGCCGGTGTCTCGACCGAAGTCGGACGATCTCGACACTGAATGGGCCTTTTTCGGTGCCGATTGTTGGTCACCGAGAATTTGGGTGGAGCCATGGCCGGTTGGCAGTGGCGTCCCCTGGGCCTTCTTTCCTTTTTTAAGGTTTGATCTCGACGTCTTACTCACAGTTCTTGTAGAGTGTAGCTCGTCGGAGTCTGAATCCTGGATGGAAAAGGATTCCTCCTGTTCCTCTTCTGTCTCGAACTGTGGACGCTCTTTTGGCGTGGACGCCATCTGGAGTCTTCTCGCTCGACGGTCGCGCAGAGTTTTTCGGGACCGGAACGCCCGACAGGCCTCACAGGATTCTTCGCTGTGCTCGGGTGACAGGCACAGATTACAGACCGAGTGTAGGTCCGTATAAGGATATTTGTTGTGGCATTCGGGGCAGAATCGAAACGGGGTCCGATCCATCGGCGTTGTCCTCCACGCGGTCGGGCCGACTAGGCCCCGACGGGGTGCCGAAATCTACCCCGAAGGGCACCGAGGCGCTTCGATGTTGAACGCGTCGTCGTATGTGTCTATCTCTAACCGGATCGCAACGATACCGTCGAAAATCTTCCGTCTTCAGCTAACTTTCCGTTCCGAAACTCGGAGCGACAGGAACACGTCCGAACCCGATGGCGGAAAGAAAACAATCGAAGATGGAGTCGACGCCCATGCGCAATGAGCACAGAAGGTGGAGTCACTCGGTCCCGTGACTCGAAAACACTTCTTCGAAGAAAAACAACTTGTAACACTCCGACCCAACACCAGATGGCGAGCTCATGCATACCATGTGTATCTACAGCGACAGATGCCATCGAACATAATGTTCCTTTGTCTGAGCTTGAATTTTTGTGAATCTCAGTGCTTTAGTTATATGCAGGGCCACTGGAATTATGTGGCAGGAATGGACCAAATTATAAGGCAGGGTTGACCAATATGTGTAGCAAGAAAAGTCCAATTAGGCATTTACAATGCCAATAGCTCTAACTCTTGCAAATGCAAGACTTATTGCATTGCAAATTCTTGTTTACAACAGTGTAGGTCCATAACATCGGACCTTTGGATGTTGAGTACTGTAGAAAATGGGTACGCCCAACTCTTCCAGGAGTCCTCCCCTTTTGTTCTCCCCAGCAAAGTTTTTGTTCAGAAAACATCTTCTGTTACTTCAACAGTAGGGCCAAACCTTACTTTTAAAGGGTGAAGTGGAGTTGGTTCCGGAGCAGGAACGGGTTCAGTGATGTTACTCACAATATTTCCAGATTCCCCAAAAGGATGGACATTTACGTACTATTCTAGACCGCAGGGTTTTGAATTGGTTCCTGGCACAGGTGCTTCATGAGCTGGAAAAAGAAGACTGGATGGTTTCAATCGATTTGTAGAAAGCGTATTTTCACATCCCCATTCTCCAGTAGCACAGGAAGTATCTCCACTTCATGGTGGGGGTGACAACATTACCAGTTTGTGGTCCTTTCGTATAGTCTTACTTCCACACCTCAAGTCTTCACGAAGTGGTTGCAGCACATCTCAGAAGGTGGGGAATGCCAGTATTCTCTTACCTGGACGATTGCCTACTCAAAGCCAGGTCTCCAGATTTGGTGTGCATCACTTGCAGTTGAAAAATCAGTTGTTCTACAACCTGGGTTTTTCCATAAACGTGTCCAAGTCTCACCTGGAACCCTCTCATCACACCCTGTTCATTGGGGCAGTTCTGGACACTACAATGCATTGTGCCTACCCTCCTCCTCAGAGGATTTAAGACATTCAGGCTATGATTTTGATGTTTCGGAATAGAGAGAATGTTCCAGTCCTGAAGGTCTTACACCTGCCTAGTCTGTTTGATTCCTGCATTCTGTTGCGCACCCATGCATGTTGCCACGTGAGTATCCTTCAGTGGTGCCTCTGCACCCAGTGGTTTCAACATAATGGAGATCTCAGAGAGTTGGTAAAAATCTCCAGCGACTGTGCAGCAAACCTTCGATGGTGGGGTGTGGATGGCAATCTGTCTCAAGGAAAGCTGTTTTTTTCCTCCACCTCCAGTGGCCAGAGTGATGACGGATGCCTCCACTCTAGGGTGGACAACTCATCTTGGGGATCTGGAGAACAAGGGACTTTGGTCTCCAGTTGAGCAGTTGTTACACATCAATCTGTTGGAATTATGGGCGATATGTCTGGCTCTCAAGGCCTTCCTCCCTGCCATCTGCGGTCAGTCAGTGCAGGTCTGGACAAACAATACTACTGCAATGTGGTATGTCAACGAACAAGGAGGTATAGGGTCGTATCTTTTCTGCAGAGAGGCTCTACGACTCTGGTCCTGGGCTGAGGACCATCAGATTTGCATCCTTGCAAATCACTTTGTGGGAGTTCTGAACATACATGCGGCCAGTCTCAGTTGGCATTTTTCAGCTGATCATGAGTGGCGTCTCCATCCTTAGGTGATA
The DNA here is from genome assembly GCF_031143425.1 of Pleurodeles waltl. Classification (NCBI taxonomy): domain Eukaryota; kingdom Metazoa; phylum Chordata; class Amphibia; order Caudata; family Salamandridae; genus Pleurodeles; species Pleurodeles waltl. The sequence goes on from NC_090451.1 coordinate 663,950,997, forward strand.
CAACACATTTTCTGGGTATGGGGGAATCCCTCGGATAGACCCGTTTGCCACTCACGATAACGTGCACTGCCTGTTGATCTGCAGCCTCCAGTACCTGCGGCAGGGAGCACTGGGGGATGTGTTTCAATTGAATGGGAGCTCCCAGCTGCTTACACGTTCCCCCCATACCCTTGATTCTACGCGTTCTGCAGAGAATTCGCCCAGACTGGGCCCAAGTCTTAATAGCCCTGGATTAGCCAGGAAGGGTGCAGTACATAGACCTTTTTCACCTCTCACTGTACCCTCCGCCCCATCTCCCTCACAGGGAAGACCTCCTCTCGCAGTTGCGGGAGCAGTTCTACACCCCTTTAGAGCTTGCACCTACATGCCTGGAGATTGAACAGGGCAACTTGAGTTCTTTATCCATAACGGCCAGGCGACACTCCATCAAATCAGTTTATGCTGGCAGATGGGCTGGATTTGTAAAGTGGCGCGAAGAAAATTCTATTGACCCCTTAAAAGCCCATTTGTCTGACATTTTAAATTTTGCGCTTTCCTTAGCGCAACAAGGTTGTGCAGTTGCAACAGTTAATGGTTATTTGTCTACCCTTTCACCATTCCAACTCATATGCTACAACCATGCAGATGACACACAAATGCGCATTAAACTAGAGTGCCCCAAAGACATTGCAAACTCCCAAACCTAAGGAAGTAAGAAACCTTGGAATTACCATGGACTCCAAGTTAACAATGAATCCTCAAGTGGACAAATTAGCAAGATAAAGCTTCATCACCATGAAAACTCTGCGATGCATCTTCCCCCAACTCGGATTTCCACACAAGGTGCATGATACTATCTCTCTTGTTCTAGCTAACCTGGATTCCGGCAATGGCCTCTACCATGGATCATCTCTCTCTACTATGAAAAAACGACAACGCATTCAGAACTCAGCTGCCAGACTACTCCACAATGTGAAGCCACTAACCCACGTCTCCCCTGCCTTGAGGTCCCTACACTGGTTACTGGTTGCCAGAAGATCCACCTTCAAGCTGCTTTGTATCACCTACAAAGCAATAGATGGAACAGGATCGCTTTTCATCAGGAATACAATCACCAAATACATTCAACAAAGAAACCTCAGCTCAAAATTGGCATCCCACCTCAAAACACCACCATCCAAGAAAAATACATTAGGTGGTACATCTTTCTCTGTTCAAGTGACCAAACTATGGAATTCATTACCCACAAATATAAGATTCACGTGTAACTTATCTTCATAAGACTACATAAGAGTTGTCTCTTTCCTACATAACCACCATTCTCCATCAGCAATATGCCTGTGTATGTTGAACATGTTATTTGATTATATGTATCATCTAGATATGTGAATTTCTTTGTACAAATATGTATAATAACTATTTTATCTTCAGATATATACACACTCTTTATGCCTGTTTAACAAATGTATATTTTACTTCAATTAAATGTATATATGGACCTATTTGAATGTATCAACAATATATATATTTTTTTTAAAAAGGGCACTTACCTCACTGTGTCCTCATAGCGTACTTCTCTCGAACGCGAGACCCAGGAAACTACATTAACCAATCCTGGTGCTGGTCTCATGCTGTTAGACGGCATGAGAGAAGTGTCAGTATTGGAGAAGGGAGCGGCCTCTTTCAGTGCTCTCAAGAGCACTGGAAGCCTGGGCTTTCTCTAACCCAGCTGTCTTAAGACAGCTGGGTTAGAGAAGTTTAAAGTGTGCATGTCAGTCTGGCTGTCGCAAGACGGACGGCCAAAGGGACATGCTCACTTTAAACTAAAGTGCAGGGCTCCCTGATGCCACTCAGCAGCATTTGCCCCGCCCCGTCCTGACACACGGTTCAGGACGGAGTGCTGAAAAATACAATGGTAATAAACTTTATTGCCATTTTATTTTTCAGCTCTGGGGGCCTTTTTTTTAGCACTCCTCCTATCTCACAGAGGAGACATCCCTGCTAATAGGTATCCTCCCACTGTGTTTATAATGCCTCAGTGGGATCTTAATTTAGTTCTTACTTTTTAAAGAAGTGCTCCATTTAAACCCTTATATAGTTGTCCTTTGAGATTACTTAGGTTTAAGACAGTTTTCCTGGTGCCAATAATGTCTTCCAGATGAGTCAGCGAATTACAGGCCCTTAGTGTTAAGTCTCCTTTCACCACTTTCTCTGTAGGTACGTTGGTGTTGAGAATCAGGGTTGCTTTCCTGTCAAAGGTGGTTACCCCCTTCAACTTGGGACAGTCTATCACCCGTCCTACTTCCTATCCTCCTCCAAATCAATCCAAAGAAGACGAAAGGCTTCATCACTTGGACCCTAAAAGGGTTGTGAACTTCTATGTTGACAGGATACTTGATCTCTGGCTGGACGATCAATTGTGTGTCGGCTACATAGGCATGATGAAAGGCAAGGCTGTGCACAAGAACATATTGTCCAGGTAGGCCATCCTGTGCATAAAGATCTGCTACGCTATGGTTAACAAGGAGACACCTGAAGGTATAAGAGCTCACGCCACTAGAGCTAAGTCTTCCACTTCTGCTTTGGCTAGGGGTGTGCCAGTTGTTGACATTTGTAAAGCAGTAACTTGGGCTTTTCTCCACACTTTTGCAAATCATTATTGCTAAAACTCAGAAGTGAGGAGGGATCGTCACTTTGCCCATTCTGTTTTACAAGATGTTTTGGTTTAGGCAGACCCGGTTCTGAGTGTGGACTGCTTGGGCATTCTATTCAAAAGGTGTGGAATCCACCAGAAGAATAAGTTACTTTCTTTCTGTAACACTTTTTCTGGTGGATATAGTATCTACCTGTGGATTCCTAATTGAATCATGATGCTAGTTTCACCTGTTCATCTTAAAGGCACAAAAAAGTGGGTGGAAACTGACGTCAGTACGCCAATGAGGGCCTCTTATGGCTCCGATTACATTAAACGGAATCACGTGACGAGCTGTGGCATTATGATGTCCATGTCGAGAGGGAGAGCTGTGGAGAAAAGTTTCCATTGAATGCTGGCACATGGGGATATTCAAAGATTGAGGAATCCACAGGTAGATGTATCCATCAGAACAGGTATTCAGCATCAACACCCAATGGTAATTGATATCACACAGAAGAGGACGTGGCTAAAGTACAGAACAAAAGATAAAATACATAGGGGGTTATTACAACTTTGGAGGAGGTGTTAATCCGTCCCAAAAGGGACGGTAAAGTGACAAATATACCACCAGCCGTATTACGAGTCCATTATATCCTATGGAACTCGTAATACGGCTGGTGGTATATCCGTCACATTTGGGACGGATTAACACCTCCTCCAAAGTTGTAATTACCCCCATAGTCCTCCAAGGACAAAACCTCAAAGTGGAAGTCTGCAAGCTAAAAAAAACGTAGTAAAAGCTGAATCAACAGGAGTTGCAACCTATAGAAGAGCAACAATTGTTGATATAGGAAAGAATGTTCCTAAAGGAAATAGGAGAGATTAGAATCACAGAAAGGTAAAAGACAAGGATGCCTGCTGCTTTTTATTATACTAATGTATATGGGCATCTTCCCAAAGAAGTAAGGTATACAGCAAGAGAGGAATATTCCCTTATGACATAAGGAATCCTGTCAATAATGCAGAAGCGTTATAGCTACCCTCAGAGGGCTAGAAATATGAAAACACCCTGTAGAATAGAGTGAAATTAACTGACCAGGGAGATTGTGGTCAAAGGGAGTAACCAATCCCTATCACAAACTAATCCCAAGAATGACAGAACCATAATGTTCAAAGAACATGCAAAACTCCCATATATCCACCATAGGATGGAAGATAGCCATCAACACAGAAGATGGCTACATGGCGGCGCTTTAAGAATAAATGTGTACACATCTTTAGGCCCTGGGTGGTGTGTTGCCTCTTGCGTAAGAGGTGCCTGTAGCAGTAAAGGTAAAGAACCTTACCTCACAAGCGATAAGTAGAGCACATCTCCTTACGGTGAACAGTCAGTGTAATGACAATAAGACAGGCGGCACAAGAGAAGAGTTCCGTGGGCATGACCCGCACAGATTAGGAATGAATGCAAGATGCCACAAACAAAGAACATCAGCAGGGTACAAGGATGAAGGAATAATCCCATACTATAGGGAGCACAAGGAATTTGAACCCGTGTACCACTGGTGCCGGAGATAGCAGCAGCAAGAGCCCATGCTACTGAGGTATAGTGAGAGCAGCTCGCTAAAGAAATGCAAGGACTCACAGATGTGGAAAATTGTTACCACTTGCCCCACTGTCCTCTATGGGAAAGAAGAGTCTCTCAGAAGAAGTAGAACAACTCTAGAAAAAGAAGCATAAGTAATGCTCCAAAGATTAAAGCAAGAACAAAATGGAGTTGCACCGTAAATAGGCTCTTGGGTAAATCGGTGAGCTATGTCCAAAGGCTCCCAGGGAGTCATTATTATAGGCTTGCTGAAAGGGATACTAAAAGTACCACAATGTACCTAGTAATGACTATAAGGAATACAGAAGATGCTCCAGAGTAGGGAACATACCATACAGTCAACTATCTCTTGGGCGTAAATCCTGTCTTCAAAGAAAAAAGGAAAAAACCCTGTTCCATCAGGCGTTAAACCCACCTACGGTCACAAAGAAAATACCTCCCAGATAGTGGGAGTGAAAAACTTTCACTGACAGGCCTTAATAAAGAATAGTAATACCTGCACCAGTCAGGATCACTGCACTGGATGCCAGCAGAAGGGGAAATTGTGCAGATTAATTGAAACTAAACAGGAAGTATAGGACTCCACTCTGGTATGGGTCCACCTGTAAAAAGAATCAAAGATGAGCACCCTCCATACTACCTGAGAAAGTAGGGAGCTAGGGATACAGGAATAGACATATTTAAGATCTTTCACTCTGACTGTCCCTAAAGCGTTGCAATGCAGGATCATCATGTATGCCAAGCAGGCAGGCGTCATTTTAAGGCATGTTCTCCAGGATGGTTTGGACTTCCACTTAAAAGCCAGAGTGGCGTAGCCAAGCATGACTGAACAGCACTACTGAATGAGTCATGGCTCGGCCTACTGAGTTTGTGGTATCCATGCCACATTTTTTTGCAAACTTAGCTGCCTCTCACCCATCCTGGAGTTTGCTCTGGGTTTCCTCAGGAAGCAAAGGCAGCAGGCGCCACAGAATCCCACAGCCGCTCTGAATGCATGAGTGAATGAATGAGTGTTTACCGACTACAAAGCTGAGCTGGCAGAAGAGAATATGTTTCTTCCATAAGTTTCCAGCCATCTGGACTCCCCGTCCAGAGGAACGGTAGGGAGAACACGGGTGTCAGACAAGGCTGTAGCAGCCTGCACCACAAAACGTTCTGGAGTTGGGTGCTGGAAGAGACAAGCCGGGTCCCCCTGGGGGCATGAGCTGACCGAGGTCCCAGGCCCCTAATAACTAGCCAAACTGTGCTTCACTATGGGGGAGCACAGGCTCTAATCCTGTTTGACTCTGGTGAAGCACTTTCATCATCAAGAGGTCAGTAGTCACCTCCACAGAGGGGAGCTGCAAGTCTAGACCCGCAGCTGCCCTCCTCAGCACCTCAGCGAAGGAGGAGCTCACCTTTGTAGCAATGCTTGGCGGGCAGGGGTGGTGTGTGTGTTGGGGTTGTCCAAAGTTGGTGTGGACTCAGGGGCTCATCCAGCTCTGTCAGCCGACTACCCTCTAGAGGAGGCTGGACATTCTCGTCCATGGGGTTCCTAATCCCCATCTCCTCTCTTTCACCTCAAAAGATTAGGGAAAGTGTCTGAGTCAGATGACACTACTGGCACCGCACCCAACAACATCGAACGTCGATGTGGCATCATCTCGGCGAGGGGCCGATAGGCTCAATCAGTGTCGTCGAAGTCGCAGTCAGCATCAGCTGATTGAACTCCACTGTTGCAGGTAGGAACCCCAAGGGGCTGTGTCCCGGAACGGATCCGATTTCGGATCCAGATAGCCCAACTGACGCAGAGGGCGAACCCACCACCAAGGAATCAGGTAGGACACCTCCCACCTCCTTGGGGCTCAAAAGCACACCAGATGGAGGTATGGGCCCAAACAGGGCATGGAGGGAATTATATTAATGACATATCTGGGCCAGAGTTGCCCCAGTTCCAGGGAAAGCAGGAAAGTGCGGGATGGACTCTTGCGTTGGAAAATGCAGGAGTTAAGCAACGATGTAGGGGTGCTGCGACTTTGATTGCTTGTGTTTGAATGTTGTGTCCTTCGAAGCTGACGGTGACAGACACTCACAGGAATGGCTCCTGGGTATGTTTCGCAATTGCTCTCTGAACCTTGAACAAGACCAACAATGACATGGGGCCTCTGCCTGTCGAGCCGCCAGTATCTTCATGCGCCATTCCCCCAACGCCTTTGCGCGAAGGCGTCGGCAGGAGCCACAATCTTCTGAGTGGTGGCGCTCACAAAGGTGGTACCACATACAAATAGTATGTGGGTCAGTGGCAGACATGTGCCTGCCACAGGTCCCACAAGGTTTGAACTTTGAGGACATAAGAAAAAAAGGGCACACTGTTCCCTAGACAAAAAAGTGCCAAGATAGGCCAAAAAAAAGCCTGAGGAACTGCTCCGGATCTGTGCTGGAAGTGTGGAAAAAAAGGAACTGACATAGCGAGTCAGAGGGGGGGATTATATGGACTCAGTTGACGTCATCTGGTGGATTCTGTTGCTGTGGAGTTGCACAACGCCCTCTTCCGACACAAAGAGGTACTGCGGGGGAAACATTTTGGGATTAAGTCTCGCGCCAGGGGAGAATTGTAGGGTAAGGAATCTGCAGCAAGATGTCTCTAGTATTTACTTTTGCAGGAAACGTAAATATCTTCCTGTTCTAGCAGCCTTTGTCCTTATCCTTAGGACTTCAGGTATTTGTATAGTGCTGGGATGTTGTAATTGAGTGTATGTTGGTTTAGAAATAAACTGGAAGTATCTCCATATTTCTAGAACTATGGCATTAAAAACAGAACCATGCATATATTTTCACAGTAAAATCCATGGTGATTTGCAACTTACTATGTATCAAAGGTCAACTTTGTTTATTTTGCAAGGGACTGTGGATGACATGTTACATCTTTTGAAACATTTGGAGAAAAGGTAGAGTAAATTTCATTTACATGCTATTATTTTTCGGTCAGATAAAGACTATAGTCACATCAACCAAACCCCTTCATTAATGCAACTCACCTTCCACCATTCCGTTTGTAGTTGTCTGGAACATAATGAGGCTAGAAATAAATGAAGGTACAATTGAAAATCAAAATTGAAGATGAGAGACTGTTTTAAAAATACTCAATTCTTACGTTTACCGGAGTTCAACATGGCAAATCAACAATGTAAACTGTTTTTCAACAAGCAAATATTATTATATAATCTTTCTATTATTCCTTCCTTTACAACTTGTTAGTGTCTTCAGCTTCTCCTTTGGAGACCCAAAGGACTAGCTGATCGCTTTCAAAAATACAACAGGCTTTGTGGAAGACTGTGTAAGAGGTTGTGACTGTACAAATAACACTTAAGTCAGAATTTTGACACAATGAAACCAGTGGCGTAATGAAACTTGAGGGGCGCCCCTGCAAAGTCATTACACTGGACTTCTCAAGTGCGGGGAAGCCATTTTACCCATGTACTGGACACAGGTCACTGCCTGTGTCCAGCTACATAATGGTAACTCCTAACCTGGGCATGTTTGGTATCAAACATGTCGGAATCATACCCCAATGCTGGCAACCGTATTGGTTATATGATTCCATGCATGCTGGGGGCTCCTTAGAGGACCTGCAACTGCAACATTTCCCTGGCTGTGTACCCTCTGAAGGCGACGAGTCTTGAGCCTGCACAAGAAGTAAGAAAGAATCTCCCAAGAAGTGAAGGAGTCAATCCCCTGCATCAGCAAGTACCAAATGCAACGACGACCGACTGCGTGGATCCTCTCTTCTGTGGAATTGCATGGATCCTGCGCCACAGGTGGTGATTTGGAGTGGTTTCCTTGGTTCTCTCTACCAGCTGTCCAACTTGGGAGACAGTAAGCCCTTGCCTCTCCCTGCATGTCAGTACCCCTGTGCTCCACGACTCTTGCAGCTACCAAGACTTGTTTGTTCCTTCTCCAAGGGATCTTCAGGCTGGGTGTAGCCCCGGCCTCCAGCACTCTTCTCTGCAAAGCAGAGTCTCCTGCCTGCTGCTCCAGCAACGTGGGATTTCTCTTCCGGTGTGCTGAGTGGGCCTCACTGCGACTCCTGTGCCTGCTGCCTTTGAATTGCCTGTGGGGGCAACCTCCTCTTCTTGTGGATCTCCCATCTGCGGAGGGTCACCTAAGACTCCCTCTTCCTTGGGTCGAGTCACCTGGGCCTTGCTGGTCCTCTTCAGCCTTGCAAAACCTTCTTCTCCGACTCTTGTATTTGCTTGTTGGTGGTTTTCCAGCACCACTACCCGACTGCATCTCAAGTGCAGACGTGGGGGCATCACTTCTGGAACTCTTCCCTGCTCCAGTGCTGCACTGCCGACTTTCTTCATCCACCGTCGACCTGGTCCTAAATCTCCAAAAGGGTGGGTAGTGGCTCCTGCCACAACCGAACACTCCAACTCGAACTGGACTTAGTCCCCTCTCTTTGCAGCTCCTCTTCTGTCAGGATCCACCTTTGGTTTCTTCCAGTCTTGCTTGGGTCTCGCACAGTGCTTTTCCAAAGTTTACCTGTGGGTTTGGGGAAAAAAACTGGTACTTACCTCTTCTCTCCTGGTCGCTGGGGGGCACCCTGGTGCTTCCCTTTTGGGGTTTATAGTTCCTCCTACTGATTCCACTTCCTTGGGTGGGGGACTGTCTTTCACATTCCACTTACTCAGTATATGGTTTGGTCTCCCACAGAGCCTTCACTATTTACTATTGTTTTTACTATTTGCTATTGCTGTCTATGCTAATCACTGACTTCGAATGTGTACATTATAGTGTTTACTCACCTCCTAGTAGAGTATCGCCTATACAGTACTTTAGTATTTGTGTTACTATAATAAAGTACCTTTATTTTTATAACACTGTGTAGTTCTTTCATATGTGTAAGTGCTGTGTGACTGTAGTGGTATTGCAGAAGCTTTGCATGTCTCCTAGAAAAGACTTGGATGCTGATCCACAGCTACCTCTAGAGAGCCCTGGCTTCCTAGACACTGTCTACACCTGACTAACAGGGGATACCTGGACGTGGTATAATGTGATAACACCAGAGGTGCTCACCGCACACCAGGCCAGATACCTATACTGTCCATGGTTCTTCTCTTCGACAATCTATAATATGCTTTGCATTCCATTTAGAATGCTGTGGTGTGAAAAAGGTTCTTGTGTGTCAGTTGAGTCAGTGACTGTGGCAGAGGTGTTGAATAAAGGAGACGTTGAACCTGTATCTCAGATCTGCATCTTTATTTAATGAAGATCATTAATAACCTTTTTTTGTGCCTCAGAATATGTTTATTAGTTTTTCAACGAACTACAGTAATGTGGCATAAAATTGCTGAACATCCGTGTCAGTGCAGAGTCAGGCATGTAACACACATTTGCATTAGTGTTTCCAATCTCTACACACAGACCTGGTGTAGCAAGCTAAGCAGGTGTCAGACAAAGGTGAGGGGGACATATCTAGGGGAGACATCAGGAGGCACTCTGAAAATGATGTGCAAAAGTATGAGGAAAAGCCTCCATGTCCATGTTGGCTAGCGTGGGAGCATGAGGGTCAGGCCTGCTCAAAAGTGCATCCCAACCCCTGGGGGATTAATAGTCTGCAGTGATGAGAAGGTGCCTATAGAAGAATGATCAGGTCCTACTAGGCCGTATCCAGACAAAGGGGCCACAAGGCCAACGAGCCCAACAGTGAAGGAATGAGAACTAAAAGCAAATAGAAGATGGAAGCGGAGCCTCCAGCTAAGCAGGGGGAAGTGCAGAGCCAATAAGACTTGAGAAAGAAAAAAGAACATTTATAGGGGGGACAGCAGGTGGGGGTGGGGGGGGTGGGCGGGGTGGAACCACTAGAAGGGGAAGACCCTCCCCCCCCCAGTGCCCATCAGTATCAGGGGCCCCACCAAGGTGTTATATGTGGCCGTTAGTAAAACAAGGAAAGGGCTCAGACCTTGGCCGGCCAGAAGCAAAGAATATCCAGCTTGAGATGTATAATCATCAAAGACTGCCAGAGGCGAGTGATTTTCTTTTCTATGAATGCTATTCTTTTCTACAAATGCTATCTCGCGCGACATTTGCCAAGCCAAGTGAAACATACGGTTACTGAGGGGGCAACCGTGGTTTTTCAAGCTAGGGCTATAAGTGCTCCGATCATGTGGCGGACAAGGTACCAGTCTGCATGGGTCGCTGCCTCAAGTGTAACCGGGCAAACCCCTAGGATGATTGTCCATTAATCTTCTGGTACAGGAAACCCCAGTGTGTTCTTAATATGTCCCAGGGTTTCCTTCCAAAAGGTGGTGATAGTAGGACAGCACCTCCGTATGTGCTGGAAATCCCCGTCCTGCAAACAGGGAACCCCTGTGTGTTCTTAATATGCCCCAGGGTCTCCTTCCAAAAGGTGGTGATAGTAGGACAGGGCCACTGGATGTGCTTGAAATCCCCGACCTGCGTGCCACACCTCCAACAGGTAGCTGCCGTCGCAGGGAATATACTATGTAGGCGTGCAGGGGTATAGCACCATTGCAGCATTCGTTTGTAGGCTGATTCTTGCTGGGACATACTCCTATGGGTCTTAGGGATCTCTCACGACAGGAGCTCCCCCTGTTTCTGTGAGATACCCAAGATACAGTCCAGCTACCATTTAGTTTGATAAGGATGGCGGACGTGTAAGCAAGACTGCTTAAGGACATTGTACATTTTGGAAATTAAACCTCTATAGCCGTCAAAGCCTTGCAACAAGGCTTCAAATGGGGTGAGGGATAAGATGTCATGTGCAGTGTTTGGAGAGGGGGGAAATATGGCCCAGTGACATAGGTGGAAATACTTGAGACTAAGTTTTCAGAGGATGTCTACGTCGACTTTACACTGCTCTAAATGCTTAATGGCCAACCTGTCCTGCAAAGTCCTATTTTCACACTTTTCTCAGTCTGAGGAGGAGTCGGGGGAGAAAACAAGCATGAAATCAGCATTGTGGGCTATCGGAGTAATCAGAGAGGGAAAGAAGGTGAGAACCCTCCTAATTGCCAATCTAGCCCATATTTCAAGGACCGTGCAGGTTGGGGTTGCAAGGTATGCATTGTGGGGCAATGCTGTCTCGGCAGCCAGGCCAGAGCCCAGAGCAGTCTACAGGCCACTGCCTGTTCCATATGCAGCAAATGCTTTTCATTTTCCTAAACCACCCACTTGGAGATATAACGCAAGCGAGCAGCCTAATAGTGGTCAAAAAGATTATGGCAAGCGAGGCCCACACGGTTCCTGGAAAGCATCAGCAAGTTGTTCGAAATGTGGGGTGGCCTTCCCCTTCAGATAAAGGATAGGAGATCCCTCTGAAGGCTCTTGATACCGTCAGTGGGATAGGTGTAGACTGGAAGGAATACAACAGTTACTGGAGGACATTCATCTTCACCACGTTATTACGACCCAACCAGGAAATATGGAGGGACTTCCATCTCAAAAGGTCCTCCAAGATGGCACTGCAAAGCTGCGGCCAGCTAGCTCGGGCCCAATTCTGCAGGGAAGAAGTAATGTTGTGGCAGAGGTATTGTATCGAACGGGCTGCCCTTGTAGTGGATCCTATTTGGTTTTAATGGGAATCAGGAGATAGCTTAGCCTTCTGGCTGGCATGCCTGTGCCCCCGTCGCCTAGTGATCTTTAACCTACTTAGCCTGCTCTGTTTTAGTGCATTTATTTTATTATCTCTTTCAAGATGACTGCTATGTTTATAGTTGAGAAGATGTTTTGATTTCACGTTATCAGTGCCATCTGTGAAGGCGTCACTATCAGCGTTAAAGACAAATGATATACGAAGGTATTCACATCATGTATTTACATGACAGTAACATAATGTACTTTTTCAGGGGATTGTTTATATAATTGCCACCCCAAGCAAGCCTTCTTATCTATTGTGAAGGGAACCATCGCTGCCAGGTGCGAGACACGCTGCAGCGGAATAGTCAAGTTAAGTATTAGGGATTTAGCCATGTTGATCTTATAGCCAGAGACCAATTCAAAAGCGTGCAAACTCTGGACCACTGCAGGGAGAGAGGTGTCTGGCTCCATCAGTGCCAGCAACAGCTCATCAGCAAAGAGCATGGCCTTATGTTGCTGCCCCACAAAGGGAAGGTGGACAATAGCCTAGTCTTGCCCTAGGTGTACAGCCAAGGGTTCCACTACGAGGGCAAAAAGCAAGGGGGGCAGGGGATATCCCTGCTGGGTGCCTCAGTGGAGAGTGAAGGACTGAGTTACCTGACCATTTACTCGGATGATAGCTGTTGGTGAACATAAGGGGTCATGATTCTTCTGATTATAGTAGGGCCCAGACCTATTTTGTGCAAGACTGCACAGAGTAAAGCGGAGCTGACCCAGTCAAATGCCTTCTCCACATAAAGGGAGAAGGCAAGCTGGAATGTCATGGGACCGGACTTTCTCAACTAGGTGGGCAATACGCCTGATGTTGTCGGCGACCTGTCTCTGTTTGATGGAACCAACTTGATTGTGGTCTATCAACCCCGGTAGCAGAGGTTCTAGTTATTTAGCCAACATTTTGGTATAGATCTTGGCGTCTGAGTTCAGCAATGCAAATGATCAATGGGAAGAAGGGACATAGTGGGGTCCTTGCACAGAATGGGGATAAATGTTATCTCAGTTGCAGGTATCTGCAACATAAGGCCTGTAGCGTGTGCAAAGGAATTATATAGCCCGAGCAGATGATGTTTCAAGTGTGGGAGGAAAAGCTTATATAAGGAGACCAGCAGGCCATCAGGACCCTAAGTCATCCCCAACGGAAGGCCTTTGAGGGTGCAACTCAGCTCCGCCACGTAAAAGGGGTTTCAAGGTCTTGAGCAATCCATGGTTATAAAGGGGGCCAGGTGCAGTTGCTTAGGTAGGAATCAATGGCAACTGCCATTGCTGGAAAAAAAGATGCTAGTAAAAGGCCCAAAATGACTCCTGCGTATTCGACTCCTGGATGACCCAAGTAGAGTCTCCTGCCTGTAGCAAGGGAAAGTGGGGACAGGCATACTGCATTTGTAGCCTGAGGGCCAAAATGGTGCTCATTTTGTCGCCTTCCCACATAATATTTTTGCTTAAGTGCCAACAGGGACCTTTCTGCCTTGTTAACCAAATATGCCCGCAACTGGCCGCTGAGTACTGCCAGCTGGCTTTTAGTGCATGCTGAGGGACCTTATTTAGAGTCAGAGTGTTCCAGGGAATGGATTTCTTCAGTGAGACTGGCTTCAAATAGGCAGACCTTCCACGCTTGAGCTGTACATATGGAGGATATATCACTTCGGATAATCGCTCTGAAGACATCCCAGAGCATATTTGGGTGGGGGGTGATCTGGTAAAGCATTGAGCTCAAAATATTACGTTATTGCCTCCTTAATAGAGGTCATGTCCACCAGGTCACGCAAGAGATGAGGGTGCAAGCACCATCAGGGGGACCCTGTGTACAAGCCTCGTGTGTAGTCCATGCCAGTTTGATGTGGGTGTAGGAAACGCCCCTCTTTCTGGCATGGTTAGCCTCACTTTTGCCTGATGTCAGTGTGCTTAGACTGTTTTCACTGGGATCCTGCTAATCAGGATCAAGTGACTGTGCTCTCTCCTCCAAATCTGGTTATCTTGGTACTTCTTACACCCCACAATTGGCATACTGGTGTACCACTGTGAGTCCCTGGTAGATGGTACTTAGGTACCCAGGGCACTGGTACATCAGGCATCCCCCATGGACTGCAGCATGTATTATGCCACCATGGGAGTCTATGCAAACTATGGCTGCAGGCCTGCCATTTGCAGCCTGCGTGAAAAGGTGTATGCATCCTTTCACTAAAGGTCACTACACCAGGTCCCTGTAAGTCACCCCTATGGTAGGCCCTTTCAGCGAAAAGGGCAGGGTGCAGGTCCCTGTATGTGTGGACACCCCTGCAGGAGCCAAGGGGACCCTACAAAGTCCAGTTCCAATTTCTTGGACTTGGTATGTGCGGAAAGCCATTTTTTCTATGTACTGGCCACTGGTCATTGCCTGTGGTCCAGCTACATAATGGTAACTCCAAACCTGGGCATGTTTGGTATCGAACATGTCAGGACCAATACCGATCCCAGTATTGGTGGCATGATTCCAAGCACTCGGGGGGGGGTCCTTAGAGGATCTCCCAGTTCTGCTCCTACCAATCTTCCAGGAACTGCAGGCAGCCTGTGCTGCTGCTGCCACCTCCCAGACACTATTATGCCCTCCTGCGGCTTGACCAGCTCAAGCAGGGGACAGCAGAAGAAAAGGATTTCCTGTAGGAGATGGGTGCAACCTCCTCTCCTTTGGAAATAGGTGTTGCTAGGGAGGGGCAGCCTCCCCATGCCACCGGACTGCTTTGAAGGGCACATTTGGTGCCCTCCTTGCATAATCCGGTTAGCACCAGTCCAGGGACCACTGGTCCCTCCTCTGGTGCAAAACACACAAAGGAAAGCAGAGTGTCCACTCACCAGGGTGGTGCCCAGAGCTCCTCTACGTGGCCACTTGGTTCTGCCATCTTGGAACCAAGACTGGCAGAGGCCTCTGGGAGCCTCTGACTGGGTATGCCAAGTAGCTGACATCAGAGGCCCCTCCAGATAGGTGGTCACTCCAGAGAGTGACCAAACCCCCTTTTTGGGTTATTTACGGACTCCCCTGAAGGTGGGTCCCAGATTTGTTGTGCAAGACTCCACTAGGACCTCTCTGCAAAGACAATTTCTTCTCCTGGCCTCCGGAACCGCTGCTGGGCAACACAAGAGACAAACAAGACTGCAGCGCCTGAGAAGACTTCTCCTTGCAGCATTGTTTGCGTGACTCCTATCAGCATTCTGCAACATTTCCACGGCTCTGCATCCTCTGGGTTTGGCAAGACTTCAGCATCACCAAGAAGCAAGAAGGAATCTCTGTCCCAGTGGAGTCACTCCCCTGCTTCTGCAGGCCCCTAAGGCAACGGCATCCGGGTGGTGGGATCTTCTGTCCTCCAGATCTGCAAAGATTCTCCAACAGAGGTGATAGTTCTGAGGGATCCCCTGGGTCCTCTCTGCCTTTTGTCCAAAGTGGGAGACGGTAAGCCCTTGCCTCTACCACTGCGACATGATCCCTGTGCACTGCAACTGTTGCACTAACCAAGGCTTGTTGACCCCTGCTCCGAGGGATCTTCAGGCTCCAAGTAGCCCGGCACCCAGCACTCTACCTCTACAAGGACAGTCTCCTCTTTGCTCCTCCAGCGACGTGGGACTGCTCTCCAGGTGTGCTAAGTGGGACTCACTGCAACCTGTACCTGCTGCCAGTGGGTTGCTTGTAGGGGCTCTAACTGCTTCTGCTGGCTCTCCTGTCTTCTGAGGGTCAGCCTGCACTCCCCTGCAAGGGCTGAGTATCCAGGACCTTGCTGATCCCCCACGGCTCTGCAAAACATCCAACAGCTCCTCTTGCATTTTCCTGTGCTTGTTGTTGGTCCCCCTGACCACTGACCCGTCTGCAATCCAGCGACCGTCGAGGGACAGCTCGTAGGCGACTTCAGGGACTCCTCTGAGCTCCTAGAACACGCAGCTAGACTTCATCTATTACCGTTGATCCGGATCTTCATCTACAGATGGGTGGTCATTGGCTCCTGCCCCACCTGGACACTCCTGCGTGGACTGGACTCTGTCCCCTTTCTTTGCAGGTCCTCTTCACACGGAATCTGCCCTCAGGTTCCCCTGGTCCGGTCCTGCTTCTGCATTCTCCAACCGTAACGTCCCCAAGTTAGCCTACTGGAGAACAGGGTAACTTACCTCTCTGCACCTGGCTGCCTGGGATATTCTAGGTACTTCCACTCTTCCCAAGTCCTTGTCTAACTACTACCTAGACTCTGGTGGGAGACACCCGTTAGCATTCCATTTTTGACGCTGATCTCTGTTGTAGAGTCTCAAAGATGACCGATGAGGAGGTAGATGGTTCTGGAACCTCTATGTTGAGTTTCTGCGCTCCTCTTAGCAACACCTCGTTGAATGTGGTGATGTCATCCACCGGTGAGACTCTAGCAGGTGGTGAATCTGTTAGGGTGGGTGAGTAATGCCTGACAGATGAACCTGATGAAGACCAAGAGGGTGATCCTCTTCTTGACCGCGACCTGGATCTTCGTTGAGAGCGAGACCTGCTGCGAGACGCTGTAGCGGAGCGTCTAGGCCTCGCGGTCGGTTGGCGAGGAGCGGAACGAGCCCGTTCTGCCCTGGCTGTCGGTGATGGCGTTCTTGGCAGGGAGGCAGTAGGTGAATACATTCGCGAATATTGCGAATCTGGGGAGGCCGCTGGTCTGTTGAGGCTCTCCAGCCATCTCGGAGATAGATTGATGGGCGAGACATGCCCAGATGATGCCGCTCTTGACCGAGAAGAGTCGCTCGGTATGGAGACCACTGGAGATGGTGCCTTGTCCGGCGTGGGGCGATGTTCTGCTCCCTGTGGTACAGGTAAAACCTGAGTCGACGTCGATGGCTGTTTCGTCGTCGAAGGGCGCCCAGCCGGTTGCTCATGCCTTGACGTCGAGTGCCTTGATGTTGAACGGCGATCCTTGGACCTCGACCTGCTCGCCGTCGTGTGCCTCGACGTGGAGCGATGGGAGGTCGACGGCGGATGTCTCTCGTGCCGTCGTGGTGCTTTCGACGTCGTGTGTCCTGACATCGGGGGCGCACAGCCTTTGGCGGCGACCGGGCACGCCGGCGATGGCTCGACGTCGATCGGCGGGTTGCCGTCGACGGAGACCTGCCCCTGCTCTGATGTTCCCTCGACGCCGTTTCCTTCGACATCGGGTGTGTCGCCGTCGACGGCGATCTATGCCGGTGAGACGGTGGTAGCGACGACGTCGACGGGGAACAAACAGGTACTTTCCTACCTGTCGACGTCGACCGGGCCATTCTCTCCTGAGAATGGCCTTCTGCCTGTCTGGGAAGTGAGGAGGACGATGTTCTTTGCCTCTCCTGAAGCCCATGTAGCCGGATTTTCTCTCTGTCTTTCAGAGTCCTCCTAGACATGTTCTTGCAGTACTTACAAGTGTCAGGGCAGTGACTCTGAGGCAGGCACACTATGCAGAGAGAGTGGGGATCTGATTGGGCCTTCTTCTTCCCACAAGCAGGGCCTTTGACAAAAAGTGAAGGCATTTTTCTGTCAGAAAAAACATTCCTAGCTCAGACAAAGGTGTTATTTGTCGAGTGAAAAGTGAAAAAACGCTTTCTGAAATAATTTTTCTGAGAAAAACTCAGAAAAACTGAGAGCTCAATGCTCCAGGATCCTCTCAGAAGAAGCCGGAAAAAAGAACTGACCTAACTGTGAACCAACTGTCACCTTTCCTTCACCCCTGAGGCATGGTGGGATACTGGAGGTGCTCAGGGTCTTAAAGGCACGGTGCCAAAGTTTTTATGGTTCTCCTGTGTTAACCTGCATGCAGCCTATTGGCTAGGAATGCTTCATTGTTTTTCAATGCAGTTTTTTCTATTTTTTCTCTAGAGTTTGCTACTGCTTACTTCCCTAAGCCTAGTTTTAGGAGCTTGGGTACATATTTATGCTCTATTGTAGTATTTAATATAAAAAAAAAAAAAAAAAAAAAAAAAAACAACTTCATAGAAATAAAGCATTTTAGCCTGTTTTTAACATGATAGCCTGCATGACTGTTTGTTACACATGTATAATATGTGTATATTTTATATATGCTCCGGGGTCCCCGCACAAGGGCGGGAATATTCAATGTTTATGACTATTGATGAGGATCCCCTGGAAGAGAATTCCAATTTTTCTCTTTGCTGCCTGTCAACACAAACACCTTCCTGCCCCTGTTACATCCCCACACCATAAAAAACAGAAAAGGACATCCTCTCCAACAAGGCAATCTAGAGTAGGGAAAATAAAGCAACTCTCTTTATCCAGCACCATATCTAACATTGCCCAAAAATAGCACCCCAAATGCTGCTTTGTTTGTTGATTGCTGCTAGGGTTTCGACACCTACTGTGACATCATCAACTGAATTTCCTTTAAACTTTGACGCAGGATGGGAAAAAAAGCAAGCACTTTAATATCTGCAAAGTTTCTCTGGAAGTGTGGTTAAAGAGGCATCAGTAAGGAAATAATTAGTTTATCGCTCCCTTTGTTATAGCCAACTGGAGCCACAGGTTAAAAGGGTGTGTGTGTGTGTGTGTGTTTCTTAGGGGGTAGTCATGCATACATCAAAGGTTTAGAGATACACGTGTTAATAATAAGTGCTGCTGTTTCCATCTGGATGAGACACAATGTTCCTTATTGCATCCTACAGAGACACGCTCAATCATGTACAACAGTCAAAATACTGCAAAGTGTTTGCATTCTGCCTGTCACAACTCTTTCCACCGATACACGCACAGGCACTGCAACCTAAAATAAGATAAGAGCATCTCTTTGCTCATTACATCTGAAAACAAAAAGCTTTCCACAAAGGCCTTACTGCAATTTAACAAACTTCCAATCAAATACTCCCCAACAGCACTGTATAGTACGCATCGACTAAAGGCCTTAAGTATCTTGTCAGTTGTATTAAGTTATACAAATGCAATTACAATCAAATATCATGCTAGTACTTAACTGTAAGAATACTTTTGTAGCTTCTTGATCTTCTAGATTCACATGCTGTGCATTGTTCTGCCATCTAATGGTTCAGTCCGTAAGTATTTATTTACAAAATGTTTTTTTTTTTTCGGCGTCAACCTAACAGAAGTCTGCATGACTAATATGGTCAGGCCCTTAGAGTTGAGTGTGTGCTAGGCTCAATTTATCGACATGCATTTTTGAATGGCATTACTAATAAAATAAGAAAAAAGCCACATATTTGAATTTAAACATTACACAGAAGATTAAAAAAACACAACCAAGATACAAAGGAAACACAGTAGATGACCCAAAGTTTGATAACATATGTTAAATCTTGTAACAATATAACAAGGGGGTTGTATATCATCACATATCAGAGCTAAATTATACTACTGTAAGTAAAGTCAAACACAAACGGGCGCAAACTGTGCAACACATAATTTTACCATATTTATCCTACCGAAAAATCCCTCTTGGGTGTGAGTTTCTTGGGAAAGTGATCAAAGGCATAGGTTTTAGTGCAGACGGGATGCCGGTTCCGGTGAATTTTGTAGAAAAGGTGTGCTGATTTATCAAGTCGGTAGTCGCAGATATACACATCCTGTTCTTTTACTCCTTTTGGCCTTCCTGTTATACCAAACAACAAGCAAAATATGTTTGTATAAGTCAAATTACTTGCTTGAATAAATTAATTCTCTTTCATTTGAAATAAGTAAGCCCTGAAGATGAATAAAGATAACGGAGCCAATTTACCTTTGCAATAAGTATAGAGGTCCAGCACACAACAAGTTCCAACCACTGCCTCTAATGGAATAATTTCATACAAGGGGACCCGAAAAAGCTCATTGTGATAGAACTTTCGTGATGGGGAGTGGTGTGTTTCATGTGGACGGAAATAATGATGACCAAAGGCAAACCGTTCACCTCTGTAATAAAAAATACAAGAAAATATTTTTAGTACCCTAACGGCAAACTCCAACTAATTTTATGTACTGTCCTAGTCCTTACAAAAATCACAACAATCAGATTTTTCTTTATCCTGCCTACAACTGAACGAGATTCACAATCCTGCATATTTAAATCCTAATTGCAAAGGGCATCAGTTCCCTTATTATAATGTAAAATATCACATGACCCCAAGATTACACATATATTGAGAAAAATCTACCCCATACTGAGTAGTTATTCTTTTCAATCAGACGGCCCTGTAGGGCCAAGCCACAATCCACCCACTTTTTATTTATTTATTTTTTTACCCTTTTTATGAAACAGTATAAGGGTGCTATGTATGCAAAGTTAAACATAAAATCATTTTCTACATATAAAAAATATTATTTTTTCCTGCAGTTAAGAGTAAGTATGAGATAAAAAGAAACCCTCTAATAAAAAAGAATTAAAAAAAATATCCCAAAATCATCATTATAAGGTGTCGTCACGATATACCTTCCTATGGGAAAGATAGAAGAGATCGACCCTCTCACCTGATGTCATGAGATAAAGAGGTCTCTCTTGTTGGCCTTTGCTCTACTTGTTATTGAAGTAAAGTATTTCAACTATAGAAATCCCTGTACGGTTTAAAAAGTTTATATTACATAAAGACGTTGCCATAAATATGCTTTTAAAATTCTACTATGAATTTAGCAGGCATTATTTACACGCATGCAAAGGGCTTCATCAAATAATGCCATGTGAAAGGAGGGAGTCCCATGCTTTACACTCAAGCACAAAGAGTTTATTTCTGGCTGTAAATAGATGAAAAACAGGGTTTGCCATTTTGTAAGGTGTTATGGATAAGAATGTGGTGGAAGTTTAAGGCATGAAGACGTGTCATACACAGATCCTCATAGTTTAGAGCTTTAAACACTAAAGCCCACCAAGGTGCGAACGCGTAGTAGTTTGATGCGGCAGTGATATAGAGATCGAAAATAAAATGGTAACATACTATTTTTTTTTAGTTTCATTTCTATTCAATAGCGCAAGATGGAGCCATTTTCCATTTACCTTAAGAACAAATACAATACAATCAGCAGACGTTTGGTCATCTAGTACCATGCCAAACATATTTAAATCACACCACTCTGGAGGGTTAACAAATTGTGGCCCCTTATCTGGCTCTTGAATCTGGTACTTTGGGTGCACCTTCTGGTATCGTTGGCACATCTTCTAAGAACTAGGAAACACTAAAGAAGCTCTGACAAAATTGCATGTGCATTACTTCATAACACATCTGAAAAAACACATATGAAAACCAGTAGCTGGTTATGATGTTAGGCTTTCAACACCCACCCCCGCATGCCAAACCTTTTTGCTGCTTTCAACTTTCTTTAGGCTCTCAAATGTGGTTACTGCAGCTGTCTCTGAAGAGATCAGCTAAACAGTAGTGCCAACAAAACATACTTCTCGTTTTTCCAAAGCTTCTCTATGCGGAAGATGTCCAGTTTGTCCCTGTTGATGTGAGACAGCAGTCGGTAGGACTGTCTTACTGGATGGCCATCAGGTGTTCGCCGGCTGTCCCTCATCAGATACACAGATTCACCTACCACAAAGCAAAAAACATACAGTACTGTCAATCATCTTCAGTGGAACTTGTGGAACAACATTTCTCCGCATTTGCTTCCAACTGCAATATGCTTTAGGGATTATGATTTCAAGGAGGAGCTTAGAAGTGTTTTATGAGTAGCAATCCATCTGAAAGCAAGGGACACTAAATTTAAGGCAATGTGGCATGATTCTGAATTGTGCATTAGGACGCAAATGAGTATACGGTGAATCATAACTATGAATCAGGCCTCAAATGCAATTTGCAAAGCCAGAAAACTGTTCATCATTACTCAGCTGTGTTGTGCTAAGATATTTGAGCATCAGATCACCATAATCCTGTGGCTACATCAAATACAGTGTGTTACAAGAAATTCCTTTCTGGAAACAGAGTGACCACGTAATTTGATGGAATGAAGGTCTTTTATTTCCAGGTTTCAGAAAGTGGTGCAAAACTGGAAGCGGTCCTGGGAGCCGAAAATCGCTAACCCTTTAATAGGTTGGAGGGAGGTAAAGGAAGAGCTGGTGAAACCTTTTCCTTGAGATGCCATTTTAGGGATCAGTGGACTCACCCCCACAAAAAGTTACAGCTTCGTGCAAGCAAATTCTCCAACTACAGGATGTGCCAGGCTATAGTTTCAAAACACTGTCCACAACAAAACGCCGATGTTTTTAGTGTAAAGGAAGGCATCCAAATAAAAGATACTTAACTGGAACACCAGACCCACATACTTTGTGCTCAATGCATTCATTAAGAGGAAATACCACTGTCTGTATACAGAAGCCTGAAAAAACACTTTCTCATGTAGACAGAAATAAACTCTCTAATTTCCTAATAAAAACACCAACTCTTTCCTCTATATTGCATCTTTTAACTTAGGTCTGATTGATCCAAGTTTACAAGTCCTGTTTTATTCTAGAGCAGATGTAACCCTATTTTGGGGGGAAGGCAGAGAGTCTTACCATTATGTGATGTCGAACCTACTTGTTTCTGTAAGATGAATATGAAGTAAGAGAATGACCAACAGATCAGGCCTATCTGCTTTCAGAGTTGTTAGGATGAAAAATGGGGAACATAGACTATAGGGAAACTTGCCAGAGAAATAAGCAATATGGACCGGCACAGATCCAGAGTTCACTGTTAAGCAGTGTTTGCTTTTCTCAGGGTATTTAATAGACCATCATCAAGCACAAAGTTAAGACCAAACATTCTCAGAATTACTTCTCATAGTTATAATTTAAGCAGGATGTTTAAACATGTGTGAAGGGGGTTGTGCCAAAATAAACATCATATGCCATTC
Source organism: Pleurodeles waltl (assembly GCF_031143425.1). Lineage (NCBI taxonomy): Eukaryota > Metazoa > Chordata > Amphibia > Caudata > Salamandridae > Pleurodeles > Pleurodeles waltl. Next base: position 663,973,638 of record NC_090451.1, read on the forward strand.
ATTTTATCTATTCCTGCCTGAGGCTCAATGATATAAACCAACTGCGATCTCTCTTTGAATATTTACACACCTTGCTCTCCTACCTGCCTTGGCCATTACCCGCATTGCCTGACAGCTAGTAAGACACTGCAATCCTCGAGGTTGATCATTATGTAAACCTGAATAACTCCAGGCACCAGTTGTGCTCACCAACCTGAAACAGCCTTTCTTCTATCAAAGGCCAGCCCTTGGTCGTTGCAATCCAGTTCTCGTTTTGTGCTGCTGTGAACCCTTACCTCCTCTCCTAGGACCTGTCCCTGAATGCTCTCCCTGCTCACATTCCCTCCACCTCGGCCAGCATCATCAGCAGCACTGCCAGGTAACCAGCAAGTTGCTGTGATCCATAAAGCTTACTAATGGGCTGATGACCACCAGACTACCCAGACATCAGGTCAGCTTTTCAGTACTTGGGGCCAGATGTAGTTTGACAGACAACAGACAGTGAATCTGGGTGGCGAAGGACATTAGGTTTGCCACCCTAAAAGATTACAGTCCAACAAATTGAGAGATCACCGATAGCTCAGAGGTGGTATCTCTAATTTGACAGGAATGGCTGGAACTGCCGTCATGCCCGTTCCTGTCAAGGTACAGAAAGTTTGGTGGCTGGCAACTGTCAGTTTTTTGATAGCTGTCTATCAAACTTAATATTTGTTTGTTTTTCAAAACAAAGTCCCAAAGAGGGAGTGTGCTACTAAAAAAAAACATAATGTCATTCATGTTACTCCGGTATTGGAACTTTCAAAGATTCACATACCTGAATACTTCCCCATCGTCAAGATGGGAGTCCCCAGTATTCTAGAAAAGCAATGTCCCAATAGACATATGCCTTGTAAGCCCTAGGGCTCTCAGCTTAGCAACATTTCACAGTCATTTTAAAAAAAGGACCAAACTTAAGAGTCACCAATCAGGACACACCACACTTTAGAGCACTCCTGAGAGAAGCTGCTTTCCCTTAGATGTTCCACTGCACATCGTGCTAAGGAGTCTCCGAGTTCTGCTCAGTTTTCTTCCAGTCACAGCTGCTTCAAAGCTTTCATCTCAAACATTTGACTTTTCTCGAAGAAGTGAATTCTAGTCAGCCTGGTGCTTCAACCTGACTTCCATTATGTCACAGACACCAAACCATGGGGCTTTTTAGTCCTTGTGGCACCTGCAGGAAAAAGAGGCTACATAAAGATGATCCACACAAAGAATACTTACATTGTCTTTACTAGGAGCACAAGACAAGAGACTTCAAGGTATGTCGCACGTTTTTTACCAAGATGTTAAAAGACCATTAAAGGCGTCTTCTCCTCTGGCAGCAGAAACTAAAATCTAGAGACGACCCTGACTTTGATCAGGTGAGTGAATCATCCTCTACTTCGTCCTCTAAAACGCCAGTGAAGCGAGGTGGCTGTCCCTCCTGCCTCTCAAGAACCTCCAAAGAAGGCAGCCAAAAAGTCTTCTGAGGGCTCTTCAAAACATCACAGCCCTTCCATATTGCCACACAAACGTGCTTTCTTGCAGTCACAGAAGCCTAAAAAGCCTAATTGCTCTTCAAAATCCAGGCAGGAATCCACCTCAGAGCCCCCAACGTCACCGACGCAGGTTAAACATGTTTTTTTTTTTTAAACGGCTTCTGCATCGTCAACAGTATATCTCTGTGGACAAGAGAATCGACAACAGTGTGTTCCACACTCTCCTAGATTACTTTTACCATCACCACTATCACTGTGCTGACAGCTGCAACCTCCGTTATCGAAATTTTTTTCGTCAATGGCTCTTTCATCTCTGCCATCGAAGATACCTATTAAACCACCATCTTCGCAGGCCTCGACGACTCACATCTCGTCGACAGCTCTCTTGTCTGCGGTGCTCCCATCGACGCCTCTTCCGTTGGTGGTGCTCCCGTCGACGACCCTCCGTTGTCGGTGCTCCCATTGATGGTATTCGGCAATGCCGCCACCATCTACGACCTCCCCATCCTACAATTGACCTTACATCGACAGACTCCTAGAAGTCGCCAGCAATCAGCACACCGACGAAGAGGCAAAGACTCACCACGCTGCCTTTATTCTCGTCGACATCATTGGCTCCCCAAGTAAGACTGAAAACTCTTGAACAGACACATTTAACCCCATCTGTAACTTCACCAAGCAAGTTTTCAAAACGTCTGTCATCCCACCTTCTGGATGAGGACGATTCGGATGATGATGGCCTTATGGAGTGGCAAAAAGACCATCAGAACTACAAGTAAAGTGTCAGAAATACTCAGAAGATGAGGAATATTATGATCAGCAATTTTATCAACATTATCAGCAACCTCAACAATACCAACAAGACATGGTATGTCTTCCTTCAGCTCTGATTTCAGATCTGCAATCAATGTTAGCGGATTACAACATATGTTTACTTCAAGTATCCACCCCTGCAAAGCAGCCCCAACCTCTACACATTCCACACCACCCTAAACGCTCCCTCCTCAGCCATAGCATTTGCCTGCAACTCCGCTACCAAACACTTCCCCTTTGGAAGTGCCAATACAGGACCCAATATCCTCTGAGGAAGAAAGAGAAGAGGGTGAGATTCAGACCCATCAAGATGAATGGGATGATTACATCTTTCCTACACCAACCTCTCCGATACCACCTCAAGTAGGTTCACCTCCAGAGGATACAGGAGGTTTCCACAACTTCCTAGAAAAAGCGCCACACATTGTGAACTGCCTATGCCTGCAACACAACAGGATTGATTTCTCTACGATTTCAAAGAGCCCTATAGAAAAATAATCTGGGTCATTCCTATTATTGATTATATATGGAGTCAGGGCTTGAAGAGATGCTCCTGCCTGCTTAAAAGGTCACATGAAGGCTGATTCAGTTATCTTGCAGGCAGTGCAATGCTGATCTAGAAACCCCTCCACACCTCTGACCGCACCACCTGATAAAGATGACAGACGTCTTGATAACATCAGCAACATTTTTAGTCACTGTCTGCTCTCACTGTAAGGGCTGCAAATTCCTTGGCGCTCCTTGGAAGGTATGAGAGACAGCTATGGTCCGACATATCTCAATATTTGGAAGAGGTTCCTGAACACCAGATGGGAGGCGAAGAAAGTACTGCTGTGGGGCCAACGTTCTTCCGCAGGGATTATCAACTACGCATTAGATATCGCCTCTACCAGTTTCAGGCTGACCGACCATCTCCATTGTTGGAGACAGAGAACCACGGAATAGGTCCTCGACATAATACAATTTGGGCATCTTCTGGAATTTGTAAAAACACCACCAATAACACCACCTAAACTAGAAGAGCAAAAATATCTGCATTTACTCAAACTGGAAGTAGAGACCCTGTTGCAAAAAGGTTACTCCTCTCTCTTCTTAATCCGAAAGAAGACACGACAGTGGAGACCAATTCTCAACTTAAGGGAGCTCTACAAGTATCTCAAGAAGCATTTGTTTCGCATGATCACATTACAAGACATACTACAGCTCCTCAACAAGGGAGATTACATGGCCTCCTTCAGCCTCCAGGATGACTAGTTTCACATGTCCATCCATCTGAGACACAGGAAATTCCCAAGGTTCATGGTAACCTGCAAACATTTTCAATTCAGGGTTTTATCCTTTGGTCTCAAGTCTGCTCCCCCCATTTTTACCGAATGCCTGGCACCAGTCGCCGTCAACCTCAGGCAACAAAGACACCAAGGGGGTCATTTTGACCTTGGCGGACGGCGGAGGCCGTCCGCCAAGGTACCGCCGCTGAATGACCGCACCGCGGTCAAAAGACCGCGGCGGCCATTCAGACATTTCCTCTGGGCTGGCGGGCGCTCTCCAAAAGAGCGCCCGCCGGCCCAGAGGAAATGCCCCTGCAACGAGGACGCCGGCTCAGAATTGAGCCGGCGTAGTTGCAGGGGTGCGACGGGTGCAGTTGCACCCGTCGCGTATTTCAGTGTCTGCTTAGCAGACACTGAAATACTTTGCGGGGCCCTCTTACGGGGGCCCCTGCAGTGCCCATGCCATGGGCACTGCAGGGGCCCCCAGGGGCCCCGCGGCACCCCCTACCGCCATCCTGTTCCTGGCGGGAGACCCGCCAGGAACAGGATGGCGGTAGGGGGTGTCAGAATCCCCATGGCTGCGGAGCGCGCTCCGCAGCCATGGAGGATTCTGTAGGGCAGTGGTAAACCGGCAGGAGACCGCCGGTTTACCCTTTCTGGCCGCGGCAGAACCGCCGCGGTCAGAATGCCCTCGGGAGCACCGCCAGCCTGTTGGCGGTGCTCCCGTGGTCGGTGACCCTGGCGGTCACCGGCCGCCAGGGTCAGAATGACCCCCCAAGTCTTCCCCTATCTCGACGACTGGTTAGTGAAATTCCCAACAACCAATCAGTAAAGGCGTCCATCAGATCAACCTTCTTCAAGAACTTAGGCCTCACTCTCAACCAAGAAAAATCAGTGCTTCAACCATCGAGGAGAATAAACTTCCTAGGAGCCATAATGGATATTAGCCTCATCAAGACCTACCCCACACTAAAAAGACAAGAAAAACTAACAACTCTAGCAATACAAATACAAAAAAAGAAAGTAACTTTCAGTCAGCTGTTACAAATCTCTCCTCAAGATTATGTCCTCTTGTATACATCTCATACAGTACTCTCATCTGCAGATGCGTTCCCCCCGTAAGGAAGCACTGGATATACAGTGGAAAAAAAGCGACAGTGTCCTTTGAGGATATTATTCAAGTAGCTCTGCTCATGGTCAAGTTTCTAAACTGTTGGACAAGCCCTGCAAACCTCTCAGAGGGCCTCCAATTTCTAACCCAAGCCTCCCCGCAGGTCATCACAACTAAGGGCATCACTGGACGGATGGGGAGTTTACCTACAGGACCTCCAGGTCAGCGGCAAGTGGCCTTCTTCACATCGGGCCCTTCACATCAATCTTCTAGAGTTAAGGGCAGTATACCTGGCACTATAAGCCTTTCTTCACAGAATTCAGAGATCTTCAGTGCTTGTCAGCACTGACAACACACTACATAAACAAGCAGGGAGGAACTTGATCTCACCTACTGTCTCGGGAAGTCCAGTCAATTTGGACCTGGTGTATTAAAAACTCAATGCACATAAGAGCAGAACATTGCCAGGATATCAGAAAGCCACTGCAGATACCTTGAGCAAGCTGACAACAACTTCTCACAAGTGGGAACTGGACCAGAAGACACTGGACCGTATATTTCCCCAGTGGGGCAAACCGAACCTGAAACTCTTTGCGACCTCCTGGAACACCAAATGCCAGTTCTTCACAAGCTGGCATCAATAACAGAGGTCGTGGGGGGATGCATTTTTAATTGCATGGACTGACATATTTGCTTACGCCTTCCCTCTGCTTCCTCCCCTTCCAATAGTACTCAGCAAGATGAAAACCAGGCCCGGTCAGATCATACTGATAGCCTCTGCGTGGCCACGTCAGAACAGGGACAAAGAGCTTCTCCTGCTATCAGTATGTCCTACCATCAGACTCAAACCAATCCCATTGTTACTAACTATGAAACAGGGGCAAGTGTGCCATCTGGATCCCAAATCTCTCAACTTATCAGCCTTGCAACTTATCAGCCGGGCACCTGAGTTCCAAGAATTTGGTCAGTTAAACATTCCTAAAGATTGCAGGGATATTCTTGCCAGGGCACGGGCTGACAGTACAAATAAGACATACCGCATGAAGGGGAGAAGATTCTGTCTATGGTGTAGAACTGCTAAGATACGTCCTATGTCCTCGTCCCCAGAAGAGATCTTGCCCTATCTGATACAGTTGTTACAGTCAGGATTGGCATACGCGTCCATTAAGGTACATCTTGCAGCCATTTACCGGTTCCGGAGGTCATTCAACAAACCATCTTTGTGGTCTGAACACATTATTAAGCAATTTCTAAAGGGGTTGTTTAGATCATTTCCACCAGTCATAGCTCCTCCTCCGACATGGCAGCTCAACACAGTATTAGGCCAGTATCTGAAGGTAGGAAATTGCCCTCTTTTAGACACTTTTTGCCTGCTGTCAGTGTCTTTTAACTGTGTTCACTGGGATCCTGCTAACCAGGACCCCAGCAACAGTGCTCGCTCCCCCTATATTTGGTTGTTCCTGACTTAGAACACCCCATAATTGGCAAACTTGTACTCCCATATCAGACCCTAGTATATGGTACTAAGAACCCAAGGCATTGAGGCACCAGGTGTTCCTCATGGGCTGCAGCATGTATTATGCCACCAATGGGAGCCCATGCAAAATGTGTCTGAAGGCCTACCATTGCAGCCTGCATGAAAAGGTGCATGCACCCTTTCACTACCCCTGTGGCAGGCCCACCTAGCCCAGAGGGCAGGGTGCACATACATGTGTGAGAGGGCACCCCTGAATGAGCAGAGGTGCCCATACGAACTCCAGCTCCATTTTCCTGGACTTCGTGTAAGTGCAGGGAAGCCATTTTACCCATGTACTGGACACAGGCACTACTTATGTCCAGCTAAATAATGGTAACTCTGAAACTGGGCATGTTTGGTATCAAACATTTTGGAATCATACCCAAATCTGTTTCCAGTATTGATTGTATGAATCCATGCACGCTGGGGGCTCCTTAGAGGACCCCCAGCCTTGCTCCTATCAGTTTGCAGGGTTTACCCAGGAAGCCTGCGTTGCTGCCATCCTACAGACAGGTGTCTGCCCTCCTGATGCTTGACCAGCTCAAGCCAAGGAAGGGAGAACAAAGGATTTCCATTGGGAGTGGGAAGCAACACCCTTTCCCTTTGGAAATAGGTGTTACATGGCTTTGGAGGAGTAGCCTCCCCAAGACACCGATAATCTTTGAAGGGCACATTTGTTACCCTCTTTGCATATACCGGTTTGCAACAGTCCAGGGACCCCGGTTGGTGTGTCCTGACTGGTTGACTCTTAAGTTTGGTCTTTTTTAAAAATAAATGTGATATGTTGCTAAGCTGAAAGGCCTAGGTCCTACAAGGTTTATAACTATTAGGACATTGCTTTTATAGAATACCGGGAACTCCCATCTCAACAACAAGGAAGGATTTAAGTATGTGAATCTATGAAAGATTTCAATAATGGAGAACTACAGTACAGGTAAGTAACTTATTTTCTTTTTCTGTCCCAAAAAAACAAATGAAAAACCTTTAGTCCATCCACTCTAAAGACTGGATGGTGTGACAACTGTACTCCAATGGCCTATTCTCCATCGGGCGTTCTTAGGTAGCTTTTTGTCAATGGACGGTATGGGTAATCTGCCGATGGAAACCCAACTGTCCACCAACTCTACCTGTGGTGTGCAAAGCGCTGGGGTACTCCACTTCGACTCTTTTGAGTGCTTTCAGCTAACAGAGAGTGATTTCCCCCTTATGGGCCTGTACATGATTGCAAGGACAAAATTGTTTCTTGGTTATAAGGGGAAATGGCTTACTCTTCTTTTTTCAACATGTGAATGCAGAACCTTCCTCCTACTCCCCTCCATTATTAGTAAGCATCCTAAATATAAAAAACAGCTCTATCAGGATTGGGAAGTTCGCACAGACTCTTTAATGGACAGGTCATTTACCTTTGGTAACACCTTATCTGATAAAGACTATGGCCCTCATTATGATCTCAGCGGTAAAAACCGCTGAGATCCGCGCTGGCGGTCAACAGAAGTCCGCCAGTGTGACTACCCCCTCGCCGGCCGTATAATGTTTTCCCCGCTGGGCCGTAACATTGACAGCGGCTCCAAATGGAGCGGCTGCCAATGTTGGTGTGCGGTGGGTGCAGCAGCACCCGTCGTGCAGATCACTGCCCGTAAATCGGGCAGTGACCTGCGCAATGGGGCACTGCACGGGGGCCCCTGCACTGCCCATACCAAGTGCATGGGCAGTGCAAGGGCCACCTGGGGGGCCCCGGAGCACCCCTTCCATAAGCTGTTCTCTGGCGGGGGAACCCGCCAGGGAAAGGCTGGTGGAAAAAGGGATCATTATACGAGGGGCAGCGCTGACCTGTCAGAAAATTATTCCCTCCACCGTCAGGCTGCCTGTCCGCGGCAGCCTGGTGGTGGAGGAGGGCCACCATAGGCGGCCCTCACTGTATCCATTATATGACGGTTCAAACTGCTGTGCCATTGGCGGTCTTTGCCCCCGCCGACGGCATGGTGGTCTGAACCGCCAGGGTTCGTAATGACCCCCTATATCTAGCTACAGATTCCTTAGCTATGAATCCCTCCCCAGACGGCAGACTGGAACAACAACATTTTCATGAGCAGTACCCCCGCACACCGGTAGGTGGAGTCAATTGGTTCTTGTCCATCGTCACATCCTCCTCACCAGAAATGACATCAAGGTTCTTATATAGGTGCCACCCAGGCGCACCATCAGTTTCTTTTCACGACTTTCCACACCAGAAGCGCAGAGCCATAAAAACACTAACTACTAACGTGTCAAAACTAAAGACGTGAAAGGAAAGTTCCAGCCCCTAGAAATCAATTCGCAGATCGGGGAGGATGGGTGGGTCTGTAGGGAATCTGCAGTTAGGCATTACTTAAGAGGCTTCCAGCTGCAGATTCCTTACCTTTATATAGATACCTAAGCAATACCAATGCTGGAGGTGAGACTGCAAATCAAGTTCAAACAAGAAAGTCCTAAAGGACCGAACCGGCTAAGTGTCCGTCCCTATGAACCTGACTGTCCAGGCAGTATTGTTTGATAAATGTGTGCAGGGGTGCCCACGTTGCTGCCTGACAGATTTCCAGGACCGGAAATTTGCATGTTTACGCAGTGGCAGCAGTCTGTGAGGGCAGTAGCCAATGGCTACTGTCCTTGAGGGTGGCTACACCCTCTATGTGCCTCCTCCCTGTGGGGAGGGGGGTACATCCCTAATCCTATTGGGGGAATACTCCAAACTCAAGATGGAGGATTTCTCAAGGCAGGGGTCACCTCAGCTCAGGACACCTTAGGGGCTGTCCTGACTGGTGGGTGACTCCTTGTTTTTCTCATTATCTCCTCCAGCCTTGCCGCCAAAAGTGGGGGCAGTGGCTGGAGGGGCAGGCATCTCCACTAGCAGGGATGCCCTGGGGCGATGTAACAAAAGGGGTGAGCCTTTGAGGCTCACCGCCAGGTGTTACATTTCCTGCAGGGGGAGGTGAGGAGCACCTCCACCCAGTAAAGGCTTTGTTCCTGGACACAGAGTGTCAAAGGCACTCTCCCCATGTGGCCAGCAACATGTCTGGTATGTGGCAGGCTGGCAGGAACTGGTCAGCCTACACTAGAAGTCGGGTAGGTATTCAGGGGGCATCTCTAAGATGCCCTCTGGGTGTATGTTACAATAACTTGCACACTGGCATTAGTGTGCATTTATTGTGCTGAGAAGTTTGATACCAAACTTCCCAGTTTTCAGTGTAGCCATTATGGAACTGTGGAGTTCGTGTTTGACAAACTCCCACACCATATACTCTTATGGCTACCCTGCACTTACAATGTCTAAGGTTTTTCTTAGACACTTTAGGGGCATAGTGCTCATGCACATGTCCTCACCTGTGGTATAGTGCACCCTCCCTTAGGGCTGTAAGGCCTGCTAGAGGGGTGACTTACCTATGCCACTGGCAGTGTGAGGTTGGCATGGCACTCTGAGGGGAGGGCCATGTCGACTTGGTCATTTTCTCTCCACCAGCACACACAAGCTGTGAAGCAGTGTGCATGTGCTGAGTGAGGGGTCCCCTGGGTGGCATAAGACATGCTGCAGCCCTTAGAGACCTTCCCAGGCATCAGGGCCCTTGGTACCAGGGGTACCAGTTACAAAGGACTTACCTGAGTGCCAGGGTTGTGCCAATTGTGGAGACAAAGGTACCGTTTAGGGAAAGAACACTGGTGCTGGGGCCTGGTTAGCAGGGTCCCAGCACACTTTCAAATCATAACTTAGCATCAGCAAAGGTCAAAGGTTAGGGGGTAACCATGCCAAGGAGGCATTTCCTTACAAGACTTCACTGCCATTTCCTATCTGTTCACTCACTTGCTGCTGTAGTGAGGTGAGCCATCCACCTCACTACAGCATCCAGACCGTGCACCTGCACCCAAACACAGCAGACAGACACCTCCTACAACAACTTCCTCTTCCTCCACTCCCAAACCATCTCCCTCTTCCCACCCTAATGTCCCTAAGAAGCTTTTCCTCGCCAACATTGACCTCTTCCCTAGCCCTCCCACCCCCGTCCCTCACATCAGGCCAGGGTGGTCAAAACCCAGGCAAGCACCTCGGCCACCCAGTCCAGGGGCACAGTAGTGTCCACAGCTACACCAGGTGGGAGAGGATTCCGGGCACCAGGCAGCCACACTTATAGGGTGCCTGCACCAAGTGCTGCAAGGAAGGGCAAGGAGCCACCGCCAGCTGCTGCAAGGAAGGGCAAGGAGCCACCGCCAGCTGGCAAAACGAAGGGCAAGGAGCAATCACCGGCTGCTGAGAGGAAGGGCAAGGAGCAGTCCCCAGGTGCTGCCAAAAGGAACAAGGAGCCATCCTCAGCTGTTGGCAGGAAGGGCAAGGGGCCTGCTCCAGCAGGCAAAAAGGACAAGAGGCCTGGTGCTGGGACTCAGTCGGAGCCCCCACCACCAACCATGGTGGTTCAGCCATCCGAGGCTGCAAGGGATGGGCTGGAGCATCCCCTTACCACTGCTAGCACTGCCACCATCCCCACTGCAAGCAGCAGCAGCCCTAGTGGGTTGCCGTCGGAGGCTGCAGGGGAAGGGCTGGAGCCTCCCCCCACGACTGCCAGCACCGCCACCACCGGCGGACAGTGTGTAGTCCTGCGTCCATGGGCTGTTGTGCGGCCTGGCCCAAGCAAATCCTGTGGGTCTGACACCCAGGTGAGAGACTGTGGCGTTGCACTCCCAAGATCTGCATCACAGAGCATGTTGCCCCCTCCAGAACCAGTGGAGAAGCCATCCACTCACCCCATCCTTCCCATGATGAAGCTCAGTGGGCACAATGCCCACTCCAGAACCAGTGGAGAAGCCATCCACTCACCCCATCCTTCCCAGGATGCTCACCCCATCCTTCCCAGGATGAAGCTCACTGGGCCCACTGCACCCTCCAGAACCAGTGGAAAAGCCATCCACTAACCCCATCCTTCCCAGGATGAAGATCACTGGGCACAATGACCCCTCCAGAACCAGTGGGCAAATCACCCACTTGGGAGACTGTGGCCTTGCACTCTCCAGGACCAAGCAGTGGGCGAATCACCCACTTGAGACTGTGGCCTTGCACTCCCCAGGACCAGGCAGTGGGCAAATCAATCCACTTGACAGACTGTGGCCTTGCATTCCTCAGGACAGAGTGATGGACATGTTGCCCCCTCCAGGACCGGTGGTGTTGTACCATCTTCCAACTGAGGTGGCCCCCATTCCCCTTCCCCCTGAGGTGCCTGTCTATTTTTCGACCTGATGCCCCTGCAGTGTTGTCTCCATGTTGTTGAAGGAGTGAGGTTGGGCCTTGGACTTTGTGATGTGGCCCTGTGGCCCAAGGACATTGAGGACTGGGCAGTGGCCCTTGCATTGTAAGGAAAATGTCACTTACCCAGTGTACATCTGTTCGTAGCATTAGTCGCTGCAGATTCACATGCTGTGCACATCCCGCCATCTGGTGTTGGGCTCGGAGTGTTACAAGTTGTTTTTCTTCGAAGAAGTCTTTTCGAGTCACGAGACCGAGGGACTCCTCCCATTTCGACTCCATTGCGCATGGGCGTCGACTCCATCTTAGATTGTTTTCCCCGCAGAGGGTGAGGTAGGAGTTGTGTGTGCTAGTAATAGTGCCCATGCAATGGAGTGAATGCGTATGTACATAATAAAGTTTCAAGTAATCTATTTACAAATGTACAAATGTTTAAGATCTACTTCTAAACGGCTACAGGCTCCCGGGGAGGCGGGTGGGCGCATGTGAATCTGCAGCGACTAATGCCACGAACAGATGTACACTGGGTAAGTGACATTTTCCGTTCGATGGCATGTGTAGCTGCAGATACACATGCTGTGCATAGACTAGTAAGCAGTTATCTCCCCAAAAGCGGTGGTTCAGCCTGTAGGAGTTGAAGTAGTTTGGAATAATGTTCTTAGTACAGCTTGACCTACTGTTGCTTGTTGTGCAGTTAGCACATCTACACAGTAGTGCTTGGTAAATGTATGAGGCGTAGACCATGTCGCTGCCTTACATATTTCGTTCATTGGAATATTTCCAAGAAAGGCCATGGTAGCACCTTTCTTTCTGGTTGAGTGTGCCTTTGGTGTAATAGGCAGTTCTCTTTTAGCTTTAAGATAGCAGGTTTGAATGCACCTAACTATCCATCTAGCAATGCCTTGTTTTGAAATTGGATTTCCTGTATGAGGTTTTTGAAAGGCAATAAATAGTTGTTTTGTCTTTCGAATTAGTTTTGTTCTGTCAATGTAGTACATTAGTGCTCTTTTGATGTCTAATGTATGTAGTGCTCTTTCAGCTACAGAATCTGGCTGTGGGAAGAACACTGGTAATTCTACCGTTTGATTCAAGTGGAACGGTGAGATTACTTTTGGTAAAAATTTGGGATTTGTTCGTAGAACAACTTTATTTTTGTGTATTTGAATAAATGGTTCTTGAATGGTAAACGCTTGAATTTCACTCACTCTTCTTAGAGATGTGATGGCAATTAAAAATGCAACTTTCCACGTTAAGTATTGCATTTCACAAGAGTGCATGGGCTCAAAAGGTGGGCCCATGAGTCGTGTTAAGACAATGTTGAGGTTCCATGAAGGAACTGGTGGCGTTCTTGGTGGTATAATTCTCTTTAGGCCTTCCATAAACGCTTTTATGACTGGTATCCTAAATAATGAATTTGAGTGCGTAATTTGCAGGTAAGCTGAAATTGCAGCAAGATGTATTTTTATGGAAGAGAAAGCTAGTTTTTCTTTTTGCAGATGTAGTAAGTATCCTACTATATCTTTTGTAGATGCGTGTAAGGGTTGAATTTGATTATTATGGCAGTAATAGACAAATCTTTTCCATTTATTTGCATAGCAGTGTCTAGAGGTAGGCTTTCTAGCCTGTTTTAGGACCTCCATACATTCTTGTGTGAGGTGTAAGTGTCTGAATTCTAGGATTTCAGGAGCCAAATTGCTAGATTCAGCGATGCTGGATTTGGATGCCTGATCTGTTGTTTGTGTTGTGTTAACAGATCTGGTCTGTTTGGTAGTTTGACATGAGGTACTACTGACAGGTCTAGTAGTGTGGTGTACCAAGGTTGCCTTGCCCATGTTGGTGCTATTAGTATGAGTTTGAGTTTGTTTTGACTCAACTTGTTTACTAGATATGGAAGGAGTGGGAGAGGGGGGAAAGCGTAAGCAAATATCCCTGACCAGTTCATCCATAGCGCATTGCCCTGAGACTGATGTTGTGGGTACCTGGATGCGAAGTTTTGGCATTTTGAGTTTTCCTTCGTTGCAAATAGATCTATTTGTGGTGTTCCCCAAATTTTGAAGTAAGTGTTCGGTATTTGGGGGTGAATCTCCCATTCGTAGATCTGTTGGTGATCCCGTGAGAGATTGTCTGCTAACTGATTCTGAATTCCTGGAATAAATTGTGCTATTAGGCGAATGTGGTTGTGAATCGCCCAATGCCATATTTTCTGTGTTAGGCGACACAACTGTGTTGAGTGTGTTCCTCCTTGTTTGTTTAGGTAGTACATTGTTGTCATGTTGTCTGTTTTGACAAGAATGTATTTGTGGGTTATCATGGGTTGAAATGCTTTCAGCGCTAGAAATACTGCTAACAGTTCTAGGTGATTTATGTGTAACTGTTTTTGCTGCATGTTCCATTGTCCTTGGATGCTGTGTTGATTGAGGTGTGCTCCCCACCCTGTCATGGAAGCATCTGTTGTTATCACGTATTGTGGCACTGGGTCTTGGAAAGGCCGCCCTTGGTTTAAATTTATACTGTTCCACCATTGAAGCGAGATGTATGTTTGGCGGTCTATCAACACCAGATCTAGAAGCTGACAGTGTGCTTGTGACCATTGTGATGCTAGGCACTGTTGTAAGGGCCGCATGTGTAACCTTGCATTTGGGACAATGGCTATGCATGAGGACATCATGCCTAGTAGTTTCAGTATTATTTTGACTTGTACTTTTTGTTTTGGATACAAGGTTTGTATTACATTGTGAAATGTTTGTACTCTTTGTGGACTTGGAGTAGCAATCCCTTTTGCTGTGTTGATTGTTGCTCCCAGGTATTGCTGTGTTTGGCACGGCTGCAGGTGTGACTTTGCGTAGTTGATTGAGAAACCTAGTTTGTGTAGGGTTTCTATGACATATTTTGTGTGTTGTGAACACCGTTTTAGCGTATTGGTTTTGATTAACCAATCGCCTAGGTATGGGAACACATGTATTTGCTGCCTTCTGATATGTGCAGCTACTACTGCCAGGCATTTTGTAAAAACCCTTGGCGCAGTTGTTATTCCGAATGGCAACACTTTGAATTGGTAAGGTATCCCTTGGAATACAAACCTTAGGTACTTTCTGTGTGAAGGATGTATTGGTATATGGAAATATGCATCCTTTAGGTCTAGTGTTGTCATGTAGTCTTGTTGTTTGAGCAGTGGGATTACGTCTTGTAGAGTAACCATGTGAAAATGGTCTGATTTGATGTAGGTATTTAATGTTCTGAGATCTAGTATCGGTCTCAGGCTCTTGTCCTTTTTGGGTATCAGGAAGTACAGTGAGTAAACTCCTGTGTTTAATTGATCTTTTGGTACTAATTCTATTGCTTCTTTCTGTAGCAATGCCTGAACTTCTAGTCCTAGAAGATCTATATGTTGTTTTGACATATTGTGTGTTTTCGGTGGGACGTTTGGAGGGAATTTGAGAAATTCTATGCAATAACCATGCTGGGTAATTGCTAAGACCCAAGTGTCTGTTGTTATTTCCTCCCAATGTGTGTAAAACTTGTTTAGTCTCCCCCCCCACAGGTGTTATGTGTTGGGGATTTGTGACCTTGAAGTCACTGTTTGTTTTGATGAGTTTTGGGACTTTGGAACTTTCCTCTGTTTCTTTGAAACTGTCCTCCTCTATATTGTCCCCAAAAACGTCCCCGCTGATACTGGCTCTGGTAAGTGGGCTTTGTTTGTGAGGTTGTGGCTTCTGTGGTTTGCCCTCGAAACCCCCCTCGAAATTGTGTTTTTTGAAATGTGCCTCTGCTCTGCGGGGAGTAGAGCGCGCCCACGGCTTTGGCTGTGTCAGTGTCTTTTTTAAGTTTTTCAATTGCAGTGTCCACCTCCGGCCCAAACAACTGCTGTCCGTTGAATGGCATATTCAGCACAGCTTGCTGTATCTCTGGTTTAAATCCTGATGTACGCAGCCATGCATGCCTCCTTATCGTTACTGCTGTGTTGACAGTTCTAGCAGCTATGTCTGCAGCATCCATTGCTGATCGAATTTGATTATTGGAGATATTTTGTCCCTCTTCGACCACTTGCTGCGCTCTTTTTTTAAACTCCTTTGGCAAGTGTTCAATAAAGTGTTGCATCTCGTCCCAATGGGCCCTATCATATCTGGCTAGCAAAGCTTGCAAATTTGCAATACGCCACTGGTTTGCTGCCTGTGCCGCCACCCTTTTGCCTGCCACGTCGAATTTTCTACTCTCTTTATCTGGAGGTGGCGCGTCTCCTGAAGTATGAGAGTTGGCTCTTTTGCGCGCTGCTCCAACTACAACAGAGTCTGGTGATAGCTGTTGTGTGATGTACACTGGGTCTGTTGGTGGCGGTTTATATTTTTTATCTACTCTTGGAGTAATGGCTCTCCCTTTGACAGGCTCTTCAAACACCTGTTTGGAGTGTTTTAGCATTCCGGCAACATTGGCAGACTTTGATATTGACTGTGCGTAGACAGTGTATTAAAAAGGAAGTCATCTTCAATGGGTTCTGAGTGAAGGCTGACATTGTGAAATGCTGCTGCCTTGATACCACTTGAATGTAGCCTGTACTATCCTCAGGTGGCGAGGGTCTTGCTGGATAGCACTGAGGACTATTGTCTGACACTGGTGCGTCATAAAGGTCCCATGCATCAGGGTCATCTTGACTCATCCCCGTATGTGTTGGGGATTGCATCATTGGTGGAGTGGCTACCGGTGATAGTTGTGGAGAGTGATGTGGGGATGGTAGTGGTGTTATTTGTTTAGCCACTTTTGCTTGTGGCTTTTTGTCCTTGTCCTTGTTTTGGAAGGCAAGTTTTCGTTTCATTCTGATTGGGGGGAAGAGTGCTGATCTTCTCCGTATCTTTTTGAATAAAGAGCTGCCTTTGCGTGTGATTTGGCTCTATTGTTTGTAATTCCTCTTCAAATCTGTGTGTCTTCATTTGAGAGGACAGTCCTTGTTCCTCTGAATAGGAACTAATTTTCGGTTCGGATGCCGGATGTTTCGGCACCGAAACCTTTTCTGCTGCTTTTTTCGGCTCCGACAAAATCTTTTTTCTTTTCGGCGTCGTGCCCTCTCGGTGTCGACCAACTTCGGTGCCGAATCTTTTCGGAGCCACTCTCTCGGGCCCGAGATTGCTGCGTGCCTGTATCTCGACCGGAGTCGGATGACTTCGACACCAGCTCGCCCTTTTTTGGTGCCGATGGACGGTCACCTACTTTTCGGGTTAAGCCATGGCCTGTTGGCGGTGGCGTCCCCTGGGCTTTGGCAGTCTTTTCGTGAGTTTTTTGTTTTGACGTCTTACTCACGGTTTTCGGCGTTTCTTCGGGATCGACCTCCTCCGAGTCCGAATCCTGGATGGAGAATGTTTCTTCCTCTTCCTCGAAACACCCTTGTCCTGTCGGCGCCGACGCCATTTGCAGTCTTCTTGCTCTTCGGTCCCTGAGTGTCTTCCTCGACCGAAACGCTCGACAGGCCTCACAAGTATCCTCCCTGTGTTCCGGTGACAAACACAAGTTACAGACCAGGTGTTGATCTGTATATGGATACTTGCTATGGCATTTTGGACAGAAGCGGAATGGGGTCCGTTCCATCAGCCTTGAAGAGACACGTGGCCGGGCTGAGCAGGCCCCGATGGGAATCGAAAAACCCCGAAGGGCCACTGGAGCTCTTCTCAATTCGGTGTCGATCTGTTGTAACTAACCCGATACCGAACGCAAACAATACCGACGATTTTTCCGAGATTCTAACTAACTTTCCGACCCGAAACACGGAGCGAAAAGGAACACGTCCGAACCCTATGGCGGAAAAAAAACAATCTAAGATGGAGTCGACGCCCATGTGCAATGGAGTCGAAATGGGAGGAGTCCCTCGGTCTCGTGACTCGAAAAGACTTCTTAGAAGAAAAACAACTTGTAACACTCCGAGCCCAACACCAGATGGCGGGATGTGCACAGCATGTGTATCTGCAGCTACACATGCCATCGAACATATGTATATACTTTTTGATTTGGATGCACAAATTTCACCTATATTTATCTTATTACAGACTTTTTACACTATAGTAGTTGTCCTTGCATTATTCCTGAGGGGTACGGGGTGTATGTGTTGTGCTACTGCATCTGGTTGTGTGTGGTGTTGGGGGTGGGGGTGTTGCATGTGTGCGTCACTCTCTTTTTCCTCCCCCCCTCCCCTGTGTGCTAGGTGGCAGTACTCACCGTGGTCGTCTTCGCCGGCATTGGTGTTCGTAAGTGAGTAGAAGGTAGAAGAGCATGGGGAAGACATGCAACTCAGGCTCCATGGTGGCATGGCTCTTCCCTGAGTCTCCAGAGGTGAGTCGTTTCCCTTCTGTGCAGTCTTTCCGCCAGGCTTTTGATGTCGTTGATACCGCCCGGAAAAGGTGGCAGATAGGTGTGTCATATTACTCTGGGTGGTACATCGGCTTCCGCCTGGCTGCTGGGGTTACCGCTGTGGTGCCTGTTGGTTGTCGTCCTGGCGCTCGGTATGTGAAAGTGGCTGGCTGTCTGAGCGGTTTCCGCTGTGGTCATAATTTCATATTTATTACCACCGGCCTGTTGGTAGTATTACCGCCAGGGTTGTAATGAGGGCCTATATATCTTTGTATAAAGCCTTATCAAAACGCGAGGAACCCCCACACACACCAAGAGGAAAGGGTACCATTGAACAGTAAATTTGACAAAATTCCCCTTCGGATAAACGTTCAGAAAGACTCAAAAACTCAAAGATTCAGATCTTAGCCCCCCAATCCAACCAGCATTCTACACCACATGCTCTCCATAAATGGTTAACACAAGGCTAGTGAAAAATACACGTGATTTTAATAATAAATCTATAAACAGTATAAATAATATATATCTTCTTTTTGTGTGTGCTCAGCATTCAAACCTCATAAATAGATGAAAAACATATAACCCAAAAAAATAAACAAAACAATACTTCACACATCAGCCACCATCTTTTAAAAAAACAAAACAATAACACAAGGGATAATGAGTAAGACACAGCAACTGGTCTATTAAACTTCAGCAGGTCTACTATTAGTATCAACAGGGATCCATGATTCTATCAATATTTCTCATGTAGGGTTTCCCAGTGTACAGCTGATTCTGTCTATATACGTTAGCGTGTTTCGGTGGAAATATTTGTTAAAGACACCTACTTCAGGACAGCACAAATGATTTTATCTCCCACACAGTTTTCAAAAACCATCAAAAGGTGATATATTCTCGACAGTAAAGCCCCTAATGTTAAACATGCTTAAGGATAATTTAGGGGAAAGTTCTAATCACCGTTCCAACGAGTACATGGAGGGTGCATAGCATCATCCACTGATAACTACATAATTCAATTAGTGAGTTTGTTAAAAATGCCTTCATATTAAAATCCGAACTGCCCCCAAGGCAAATCACTCAATAGATTTTTATCTCCCTCGGGCATCCTTTTCAACAAGTCTCAGAGTCCAGAATTAATGTCCTGGATTTAGCAATGTGAAGTCATTTTTATCAGTGCATTTTTCAAGTGATCTCGCAGCATTTAGGTGTCTATTACAGTGTTCATAGCCTGTAGAATGTTGCACATTTCAAAAAGGATTGGTCTGATGTCACCTTCGATAGCAGTGTGAAGTGAATCAGTACTGCTGGTAGTTTGACCATTACCCATCAAGCCATAACTCAGTGTAGGGTGTCCTCTATTCTGAAATGATAGTTTGTTTTGTTCAGGTTTACAAATGTGTTAGTGTTTTACTGAGTGAAGGCACCCCCGAGTCTCTCCTCCATTTGCCTTCATGTGCACACTTCCCCCCAATCTCTCTACTTCAATTAGCACAACACTGCTCTCTCGGGCCGGACTAGGGAGCAGGGTCATCCAGCAGTGTAGGGGGGACCCAGCACCTGGCGTAATCTTGAGTTGTCAGAGTCTGGGGAGAGAGAGTCTATAGTCACAATACAGTCCACACCATGTCAGAGGGGCAGCTGACGCTATGGGCAATCACTGCAGGGTGCAACAGTCATCTCTGATCCGTATTGAGGTAGTATTAGATGGTAGATATTCTGCCTAAGGACCACTGGGTAAAGCTGTTATTCAGTGGAAGGTTAGAGTCAATGCACAAGTACAGGGAAGACAGAGGATGCAACCACCCACAGCCAGGTGACCGTTCGTGGGTGAGGAAGTGGTAGTAAATTATTCTGATATAGGAACATGTAAATAGGCGATATGGCTGGGTACTATATCTTCTGTATGGGATTTAGTGGAAGTAGTATATGTACCTATGATGCGCTGCCGCCCTTGTAGATAGCCAGATATCTGGCTCAGGTTCAATCAGGCCTAAGGGCCGTGGAATGTTGCTGTGGAGCATGGTGGTCAGGACGCTGGTGTAAGGAAATGCCTCCTTGGCATGGTTGCCCCCTGACTTTTTGCCTTTGCTGATGCCATGTTTACAATTGAAAGTGTGCTGAGGCCTGCTAACCAGGCCCCAGCACCAGTGTTCTTTCCCTAACCTGTACTTTTGTATCCACAATTGGCAGACCCTGGCATCCAGATAAGTCCCTTGTAACTGGTACTTCTAGTACCAAGGGCCCTGATGCCAAGGAAGGTCTCTAAGGGCTGCAGCATGTCTTATGCCACCCTGGAGACCTCTCACTCAGCACAGACACACTGCTTACCAGCTTGTGTGTGCTAGTGAGGACAAAACGAGTAAGTCGACATGGCACTCCCCTCAGGGTGCCATGCCAGCCTCTCACTGCCTATGCAGTATAGGTAAGACACCCCTCTAGCAGGCCTTACAGCCCTAAGGCAGGGTGCACTATACCATAGGTGAGGATACCAGTGCATGAGCATGGTACCCCTACAGTGTCTAAACAAAACCTTAGACATTGTAAGTGCAGGGTAGCCATAAGAGTATATGGTCCGGGAGTCTGTCAAACACGAACTCCACAGCACCATAATGGCTACACTGAAAACTGGGAAGTTTGGTATCAAACTTCTCAGCACAATAAATGCACACTGATGCCAGTGTACATTTTATTGTAAAATACACCACAGAGGGCACCTTAGAGGTGCCCCCTGAAACTTAACCGACTATCTGTGTAGGCTGACTAGTTTTAGCAGCCTGCCACGAACCGAGACATGTTGCTGGCCCCATGGGGAGAGTGCCTTTGTCACTCTGAGGCCAGTAACAAAGCCTGCACTGGGTGGAGATGCTAACACCTCCCCCAGGCAGGAATTGTCACACCTGGCGGTGAGCCTCAAAGGCTCACCTCCTTTGTGCCAACCCAGCAGGACACTCCAGCTAGTGGAGTTGCCCGCCCCCTCCGGCCAGGCCCCACTTTTGGCGGCAAGGCAGGAGAAAATAATGAGAAAAACAAGGAGGAGTCACTGGCCAGTCAGGACAGCCCCTAAGGTGTCCTGAGCTGAGGTGACTCTGACTTTTAGAAATCCTCCATCTTGCCGATGGAGGATTCCCCCAATAGGGTTAGGATTGTGACCCCCTCCCCTTGGGAGGAGGCACAAAGAGGGTGTACCCACCCTCAGGGCTAGTAGCCATTGGCTACTAACCCCCCAGACCTAAACACGCCCTTAAATTTAGTATTTAAGGGCTACCCTGAACCCTAGAAAATTAGATTCCTGCAACTACAAGAAGAAGGACTGCCCAGCTGAAAACCCCTGCAGCGGAAGACCAGAAGACGACAACTGCCTTGGCTCCAGAAACTCACCGGCCTGTCTCCTGCCTTCCAAAGATCCTGCTCCAGCGACGCCTTCCAAAGGGACCAGCGACCTCGACATCCTCTGAGGACTGCCCCTGCTTCGAAAAGACAAGAAACTCCCGAGGACAGCGGACCTGCTCCAAGAAAAGCTGCAACTTTGTTTCCAGCAGCTTTAAAGAACCCTGCAAGCTCCCCGCAAGAAGCGTGAGACTTGCAACACTGCACCCGGCGACCCCGACTCGGCTGGTGGAGATCCGACACCTCAGGAGGGACCCCAGGACTACTCTGATACTGTGAGTACCAAAACCTGTCCCCCCGGAGCCCCCACAGCGCCGCCTGCAGAGGGAATCCCGAGGCTTCCCCTGACCGCGACTCTTTGAACCTAAAGTCCCGACGCCTGGGAGAGACCCTGCACCCGCAGCCCCCAGGACCTGAAGGACCGGACTTTCACTGGAGAAGTGACCCCCAGGAGTCCCTCTCCCTTGCCCAAGTGGAGGTTTCCCCGAGGAACCCCCCCCTTGCCTGCCTGCAGCACTGAAGAGATCCCGAGATCTCTCATAGACTAACATTGCGAACCCGACGCTTGTTTCTACACTGCACCCGGCCGCCCCCGCGCCGCTGAGGGTGAAATTTCTGTGTGGACTTGTGTCCCCCCCGGTGCCCTACAAAACCCCCCTGGTCTGCCCTCCGAAGACGCGGGTACTTACCTGCAAGCAGACCGGAACCGGGGCACCCCCTTCTCTCCATTCTAGCCTATGCGTTTTGGGCACCACTTTGAACTCTGCACCTGACCGGCCCTGCGCTGCTGGTGTGGTGACTTTGGGGTTGCTCTGAACCCCCAACGGTGGGCTACCTTGGACCAAGAACTAAGCCCTGTAAGTGTCTTACTTACCTGGTTAACCTAACAAATACTTACCTCCCCTAGGAACTGTGAAAATTGCACTAAGTGTCCACTTTTAAAACAGCTATTTGTGAATAACTTGAAAAGTATACATGCAATTTTGATGATTTGAAGTTCCTAAAGTACTTACCTGCAATACCTTTCGAATGAGATATTACATGTAGAATTTGAACCTGTGGTTCTTAAAATAAACTAAGAAAAGATATTTTTCTATAACAAAACCTATTGGCTGGATTTGTCTCTGAGTGTGTGTACCTCATTTATTGTCTATGTGTATGTACAACAAATGCTTAACACTACTCCTTGGATAAGCCTACTGCTCGACCACACTACCACAAAATAGAGCATTAGTATTATCTATTTTTACCACTATTTTACCTCTAAGGGGAACCCTTGGACTCTGTGCATGCTATTCCTTACTTTGAAATAGCACATACAGAGCCAACTTCCTACAGCTGGTAAGTAAGTACCAAGGCAAATCTGTTTTTTTGACCCCACTGGCAATCCTGCACTTCACATGCCCAGCCCCTCATTTGGCCGTTGATGGCAGAAGCAGGGATCTGTATTCACTCCTTAAGGCAGGCCAGAGGTGTGGTGTTACAATCTCACAAGACTGTCGCCTTGGGGTTCAGGTGCAAGGGCCATGGCACAAATGAGCAGCAATACCTGGGATGGGCCACCAGCCACCTTAGCCAGGTGTGTCTCTGAATATAAAGGCCTGGTAGGCCGCAGTCTGCAAAGAGGGAAGATGCTCAGCAGTTGTCACGCAACAGCACCCTGCACCTCAAAGGAAGTGCACAGATTGTTCTCTGTTTGAGTGTGATATCTCAATGGCTAAGAAATGTGGGATTGGAGGTCCTAAATCAGGCAGCCCTCTTAGATGGTGGCCTGGCCATGCCCCTATTTATGTATTTTTGAGATGCAAGCACCTCCACAGGTATTTTGATGCAGATTTAAGGATGTTCATTGCAACCGAAGTTAACAGTACTCCCTTTCTCAACCTCAGGAGGATAAAAGGTAGACTGGGCTTGCTTGAATATGAATCTGTAACCATGGTCCATGAAGTGGTTACATTGAGCCATCAGTGGACTAACATCTGTGGACTTTGCCCAAAATGTGTGGCAAAGGAGGGGTCAAATGATTGAGTCAGGATTCTAGGAACTGCATGCTGGCTAGGAGTGGGAAAACGTTTTTGAACCCGAATATATTCTTGAAATTGACAAGCTCTTTTGTAAGGAGACTCATTCCATAGAGAACATGTTCTGGCGCTTTTGATGCTATGGGTTCCTGTCGCAATCTTAGTTACCTTGATACCATGAATGAAAATTAGTTACTTACCTGTAACTGCAGTTCTCCAGTATTGGTATCTTTCATAGATTCACATGCTTGAATCATCCCCGTCGTCGAGGTGGGAGCCTCACGGTAAGTTTAAATAGATAAAGCAGTAAGTCAGTAAAAGTAAAACCAGTAGGCCCCAGTAGGCCTCATAAGGTATTTTACAGTCTATCCACTTTGTTTTGTGAAAAGACCCAAACTTCAGTCTCAACCAATCAGGATTCAGCCCCTCCCAAACAGTCCCAACAGAGGCTGAATTCCCTCAGATTTTCTAGTAGGAGTGTGAAGTTTAATATCTATATAATAGGGGAGCCTCTGAGGGGAGGAGGGTGGGTCGCATGTGAATCTATGAAAGATACCAATACTGGAGAACTGCAGTTACAGGTAAGTAACTAATTTTCTTCTCCAGTATTGGATCTTTCATAGATTCACATGCTTGAATCAGAAGAACGAGCAGTAATGCTTTCTTAATTAGTGAATTACATTGACTGTAATTCTATTTGTAATTTTACAAATGATGTGAATCCCATCAGTTCAGCTTTAAAAACCACATACCTATTAATATATGTACATCAATAGACATTCGAATAGAAGAGCAATAACAGGTGTGTGGCAGAAAAAACCTGTACTCTTTTCATGATGATGAAGAGTACGACAAGCTAAGACATTATAAAGAAGTGAACAATCTGAAGCAGAAATGTAGAGTAAAACACACTGTAGCTATTAAGAAGACTAAGAACCAATAATGAACATACCTTGAGTGTGGTGGTGGGATGTGTTAGAGGCTCACCTTATCGAAATAAATGCCTCAGCACTGCCTGCCCCACTGCTGTATCGACGTTGTTCGTTTCTTCGAGACAGTAATGCCTCGTAAATGTGTGTTGGCTGGACCATGTTGCTGCTCTACAGATGCTATGTAGTGGTACCCCTGCAAATAATGCAGCAGAAGTGGCTACCGATCTTGTAGAGTGGGCTCTCACCTTGGTGTGGAGCGGTTTTCCTGCTTTTGAATGGCAGAATTGAATTGCCAGACCAATCCATCTTGCTATAGTCTGTTTGGACACTGCGTGTCCCTTTCTTGTTCCTCCGAAAGCTACAAACAATTGATCCGACTGGCGGAGAGCTTGAGTTTTCTGTAGATAAAACTTTAAACATCTTTTGATATCAAGGGAATGTAATGTTTTTTTCCACTACTGTTTGCGGATTTGGAAAAAAGGTTTTTAAGATAACTGGTTCATTTAGGTGAAACGTTGAAGGAACTTTCGGGATGTATTTTGGATTTGTGCGCAAGATGACACCTGAGTTTGTGAATTGGAGAAAAGGCTGTTTGATAGTGAAAGCCTGAATGTCACTGACTCTCTTTGCTGAAGTAAGAGCTAGCAGTAACGCTGTTTTCCATGAAATGAATTTTTGGTCAGCTTTGTGGATCGTTTCAAAGGGGGCTTTCATAAGCTGCATCAATACCACATTCAATGACCATAATGGTGGAGGCTTTCTAACTGGCGGGAAAACCTGAAAAAGGCCCTTCATAAATTGTTTGACGATTCTAGTGGAACACAAAGAAACTCTGTCTGGAGATCTGCGGTATCTGGAGATTGCTGCCAGATGTACCCGAATAGAAGAATATGCAAGCCCTGATTTTGCAAGGAGCAGGAGATATGGAAGTATCTGTTCCGGAGTAGAGGACAAAGGATGTATATCTTGTGTTGCTCACCATATACAAAAACGTTTCCATTTAAGTTTATAGGTTTTGTTGGTAGTGTCCGCTCTAGCTTTCGCCAATATGTCTCTACACTCCGGGGAAATGTTGAGATTCAAGTATTCATTGTATTCAGGAGCCAAGCTGACAAATGAAGAGATGACGGATCTGGGTGTCTGACTTGTCCCTGGTGCATCGTTAAGAGAGTCGGGCTCTGTCTGAGTCGTAGATGTGGTCGTTCGGAGAGCATGAGGAGCTCCATATACCAGACTTGTCTGGGCCATTTGGGAGCTATGAGCAGAAGGCGACACCCCTCCGTCTTCAGTTTGTTGATGACTCTCGGAATGAGCGGGATCGGAGGAAAAGCGTAGGCATAAACTCCGGACCATCTCATCGAAAACGCATTCCCCCACAAATCTTTTTGGGGAAGCCAACTTGCGTAGAACTGGCATTTCTTGTTCTCAAGAGTGGCAAATAGATCTAAGTTCGGTTTGCCCCATAATAGAAAAAGGGTGTTGAGAGTTTTCTGGTCTAGTTCCCACTCGTGATAAGGAATCACTGTCCTGCTCAGGGTGTCTGCTAGAATATTGGTTTGTCCTGGCACATGCTCCGCCTTGAGTGAAATATTGTGCTTTATGGCCCATGTCCAAATTTGTTGGGCTAGCTGCGAAAGTTGTAGGGATCTTGTGCCTCCTTGCTTGTTTAGATAAAACATGCTGGTTGTATTGTCTGTCCTGATTAAGACGCTTGAACTCTGTATCTTTGGTAAGAAAGCTTTCAGAGCTAAGTGTATTGCCTTGAGTTCCAGATAATTGATGTGAAGCTGACGTTCTTTCTGATTCCAAATTCCGCTGATTTGCAGGTCCTGGCAATGTGCCCCCCATCCTGCAAGAGAGGCATCCGTTGTTACTATGTAACTTGGTGTTTGGAGAAGAAAAGACAGTCCGTTTGACAAATTGGTTAGATTCGCCCACCACCTCATGATGTTCTTCATTGGAGGCGTTATGCGAATCTTGTCTTCGAAGGAACCGTTGACCTGGGTCCATTGTATGTCTAATTGTTCTTGTAGGGGTCGCATATGGAGCCTGCAATCTGGGACTAGCGGAATGCATGAAGATATCATTCCGAGCAATGATTTGTAGATGCGGACTGAAACAAACCTTCTTCTGGAGAGCCTTTGTGCCAAGGAGGTTAACTTTTGTATTCCGCTCGTGAGATGAGTAGGCTTTGTTGCGGACTGTGTCCAGAATTGCCCCCAAGAAATTCAATTCCTGTTTGGGGTAGAGTTGAGATTTCTGATAATTGATTACGAACCCTAGGTTGTGTAGCAATTGAAGGCAATGGAAAATATGATTTTTCACTTGCGATTTTGAGGGTGCCTTTATAAGCCAGTCGTCCAGGTAAGGGAAGACCTGGATCTCTGACTGGCGGAGATGTGCTGCTACCGGAGCTAACATTTTTGTGAAGATTCTGGGGGCTGATTTGAGGCCGAATGGCAGAACTCGGAATTGAAGGTGCATACTTCCCACTCTGAACCTTAGGAATTTACGATGGTTGCGATATATGGGGATATGAAAATAGACATCCTGGAGGTCTAGGGATGCCATGCGATCTCCGGGATTTAACAGACGCAGGACATCCTGTAGAGTTACCATCCTGAACGATTGCTTCTTCAGAAACTTGTTCAGGGCTCTCAAGTCCAGAATGGGGCGCCAGTCTCCTGAGGGTTTCTTTACAAGGAAAAAACGGGAGTAGAATCCTCTGTTCTTTTGAAATAAAGGGACTGGTTCCACTGCTCCTTTTGTCAACATTATTCTTACTTCCCTGAGGAGTTGGTTCAACCTCGGAGGCGGTGGACCCGATGGAGGAACAGTTGGTGGTGTTTGAGTGAATTCCAGAGTATGACCTCTGGCCACTACATCGAGTACCCATCTGTCCGATGTTATCGCCTTCCAGTTGGGGAAATAGGAAGTGATGCGACCTCCGACCCTCGATGTTGGTTGGTGGGGAAGCGTTGAGATGAGCAGCGGGTCATTGTTTCCTGCCTGTATCTCTTCCCCGGGCAGCTCCTCGTCCTCTAGCTGGGTGTTTGTAAGCTGCGGCCGGAGGCAATCGATAATGCTGCTGTTGCTGATGGTATTGCTGTTGTGATCCTGTGAAGGAAGATGGATATTGTGACCTGTATTGCTGGTATCCACCTAGAAAGGAGTAATTACCTCTACCCCTTGCTCCACGAAAAGGTTGTTTTTTATATTGCAGGGTACCTAGGGATTTTGCCGTATCGGTATCCGTCTTGATAGCCTGCAACATGTCGTCCACGTGTTTGCCAAACTAACTCTCTCCATCGAAAGGCATGTCAAGAACACGAGTCGTGACTTCTGGTCTGAAAGAAGTCGCCTTTAGCCATCCTTGTCTGCGCAGGACTGCTGCACCAGCTAATTGTCTAAAGCCAGTGAGAGAAATGTCTATTGCGCTGTCTATTATTTCTGCGGAGACCCTTTCTCCCTCCTGCAAGACCTTTTTTGCTTACACCTTGACGTCTTCTGGCAGTAAATCTAAAAAAGCAGACATGTCTGCCCACATCTGGCGATCGTACCTTCCCAAGATGGCGAGGGAATTAGCCGCCTTAACGGTGACTGCGGCCACAGAGGAGAATTTCTTGCCAATATTGTCTAATCTCCTTCCTTCTTTATCCGGGGGAGACGCAATAGGTGTGCAGGGGTTTTTGGAACGTCGCTGAGCCGCCTGTGATATCACAGAGTCAGGTTTCGGCTGTGAGACTAGACAGACCAGAGAATCATCTGGGGCCTTATATTTTTTCTCTAGTCTTGGCATTTGTGAAGGCACTGTTGCTGGGTTTTTCATTGCCTTCAAACCCTCCTGCCATAAGAAATCGACAATGGGTATGGCTCGTACAGATCTTTTTGATGGCTCTTTAAAGTCGTACAAAAAACATTCGGTTTCATGAGAAACAATTGCAAGGCCAAAACGTTTCGCCGCTCACTCTATCAGATTATGGAAACCTCCTATGTCCTCTGGAGGAGAATCTACTGGACCTGCTGGCGGTGGAGATGGTGTGGGGACGAGGTAATCATCCCATTCACTATTCGCCGAATCTCTTAGCTCACCCTCTTCCCTTTCGTCGTCCGATGAGGGGCAAGTTTCCTGGGTTTGGCTAATTACAGGTATAGTAGCCTGTGGCGTTACGGAAAGGCTAGTAGTATGAGCTTGCCGAGGTGTCTGGTAGCTCTCAGGTCTAGGTGGCGTGGACTGAGTTGACGGTGGAAACCTTTTATAGTAGTCCTTCAACATAAATTGAAGATCTGTTACTAATGTGCTAGGCATAGCGAGGGGCGATGGTTGTTGTGTCTGTGGATAAGATGTTGAGGCATAACTAGGCTGATACTGTTGATCCTCTTCTTCGTCAAACTCTTGGCATTTTACATTGAGTTGTGACGGGCTACTAGCTGCCCCAAACATTCCGTCGTTCTGCGAGTATGTGTCGTCGTCCTCATCCTCTAAAAGATGTTGTGGTGGGTATGGCAACACTTTACTTGGTGAGGTATGCATTGGAAGAATATCAGACGCCTTGTCCCCTATATTAATAATTGAAAGGGGTAAGAATCTGGAGGAGTCGTCCTGATGGTACGAGGAATGGTGAGGCGAAGTATCCAGGTAGGTGGATGGTTTGTATACTGTTAATGCTGTAGATGATATGATCGTCGACGGTTCACTCGTCGACGGCTCTCTTTTGGCCCGTTCTGTCGTCGACGGTTCTGTCGTCGACGGTTCCTTCGTCGGCGGGTCTCTCGTAGACGGCTCTCCCGTCGACGGTACTCTCGTCGACGGCTCCGTCGGCGGCGGCGTCTTTACTAACGGGTCCTTTGTCAGCGAATGCTCCGTCGACGGTCTCTTTGTCGACGGGTACTTTATCGACGACGGTCGTGTAGGTGCCGTCGTCGGCAGTGCCTTCTTGAACCTCATTGAGAGGTGCTTCGTAGACGGGAGTGCCCTGGTTGATTGGTGAACCCAGGAGGCCTCCGCTGTCGACGATGTGGTCGCCGACGAAGCTTTCTTAAACATTTTTGTCGTAATTATCGTCGTCGATGACAACGGCGACGACGTCATAATCATCGCTTTTTTGCCTTTTCAGACATAGTGGAGCTGTAGCAAGTTTCCTGAGAGAAAAAACTAATCTTCAGTCAGAAAATAGGAAAAAACGGAGCAGAGCTCAGGGAGACTCCCTTCACACGGCGTGCGGTAGAAAATCTGAGGGAATTCAGCCTCTGTTGGGACTGTTTGGGAGGGGCTGAATCCTGATTGGTTGAGACTGAAGTTTGGGTCTTTTCACAAAACAAAGTGGATAGACTGTAAAATACCTTATGAGGCCTACTGGGGCCTACTGGTTTTACTTTTACTGACTTACTGCTTTATCTATTTAAACTTACCGTGAGGCTCCCACCTCGACGACGGGGATGATTCAAGCATGTGAATCTATGAAAGATCCAATACTGGAGAAATTAATGATATATTTGTATGTCATGTTAACCTCTGACATGGCTTCGTTATTTAGAAGGTATTTTGGTGACGTAGCTCACCATTCTACAATGGCCCTTCTTGAAGTTAAGATTCAGATGCATGTGTCCACATTGTGGTATAAGCCCTGACGAATTCAAAAGTCAATGGTTCTGACAAGCTCCTCATTATTTCAAGTGCCAATGGAACTCCTTGGACTAGGGGTACTTCCTAAGACTACATAAAGTTGTTGTATTTACAGGATTGAGATCATCTAACTTCCTAGACGAGATGTGGCCCTTTCACATGTAGCCCGCTGGCAAAGTGGTCACGTGAAAGGGAGTTCATCTGATATTCGGATCTGCTTGGAAAGCAGTCATGTGAGGCGCGAACCTTCCTGAGGGAGTTTTGTTTTTAGGGTTACCCATTTGATGTGCTGTTTACAAGTAAAGCTAATGTCCTGCATGAACGCAGTAGCCTTTAGAATTGTATTCTTAAAGTGCCACAGCCGCGTGTTGATCTAAATGTTTGCATCATATTTCTGTGGCAATTAGTTCTTTGTGGTGATGGCTCCCCGGGACATACATGTAAATTTCTGCACCAGTACCTTATGCTATGGCCTAAGTGGATGCAACCACCTGGCCTCACTGACGTAAGACATATCTGCAGCCATTATAGAATGGTTACTCAATCTCTAGTGGACTTCAACATACTGCCTTGCATTAATAACCTTTTGACATAAGGCCTTCATAATGATGAGAGATGCATAACATCACACCCTTCATGGCATCACAGCTTTTATGACAAGGAGGATCCTCTTAATGCGAAGGGCCATCTAGTTTTGAAGAACCCATTGAAAGGCACAGGCTTCTACTTAGTATAGTGGACCTCTTTTGTATTTTTATTTAACGAAAAGTATGAAAAGAGAAAACTGCTGCCTAACAATAGATCTTTTTTAAGATTACAGAACTTTGCTTAAGCTGTCTGGGATCGTGCACATGCACAAATATATCTTACAGTTATTCATATTAATGAAGATGTAATAAATGATGTGAATAAAGTAAAATTAATTACTAAATCAAAGACACTCATCTTCAATTGTAGCTGTTCTTTCATGCAAGTGGCTAGATGGGTTCCATTATCTGCATGTGGGTAATCATATGATGTTTTTAACTAGTGTAAACATTCAAGATGACCATGCATATTTTCAACTAAAAGAACAAAATTTAAAGTGAAGATATTGCTGGCTTTGGTTAAAATACATTAACATATTTATAAAAAACGAATGCTTAGACGTTCATGGAAAAAGCCCAATTAAAGTGGATTTGTGTGGCAAATTAAAACCGAAAAACCACTGAAATTCGCAAGTTATGGTTATAATGACAAGCCATAACTCGGATGCAATACTCCTGATTTCACTGTTGATGTAACAGATGCAAATACTAATGTTATCTATAATCTGTAGATGGGATTGAATATCATATTATGATTCACACCATGAAAGAGAAAACTTTGGATGTAGTATTTATTGGGTTGAGAATGTTTTGCTATTTAATTATGCTGCACAATTAGGTGCTGTTACTTAACGGGATAAATACTGAGTCCATTTGAAAGAATATGATTTTATATTGATGTTACTGCCTGGAAGAAAACAGGGCCCTGAAGTTAAGGTACGTTGGCACTCCCCTTTACGCCGTTTTTTATTTTTTACAATACAGTGCTGTCATTGATAATGGCGCTGGCAACAAAAATTGTTCTTTGATGGTCAAACAATCAGAGCAAGGGAAACCTGCAAATCTGCAGTCAAGTCTGCAAATCTGCAATGGACAACAGGAGGAAAAATCTACTCAGTCCAATGGTATGTCTTTTGTTTTAAACTAGATTTGAAAAGAAGATCGGTAAATTAATGGCCCAAAAATCTCTAGAATTAACCTTCTCGATCTGCATTCTGGAACACTTTTCTTTTTGCTAACATATTGGAAACTACTCGACAGATTTTGAGCTGTATGAACCTTGCTATGAAGAACTCAACAAGGATGTACTTTTTCTTTTGGCAAAGTTTCATCAGGATGCTCTAACGGTTCCACAGTTAATGGGTGCAGGCCGGGCATTTCACTTAAATAATGTTTGCAGGACTGAAGAGGGCTGAAAATTAAATACAACATAAAGACAATGAAATTAACTGGAAAAAAAATAAAATAATAAAAAAAAAATATATATATATATATATATATATATATGGAAAATGTCACTTACCCAGTGTACATCTGTTCGTGGCATGTTCCGCTGCAGATTCACATGCTGTGCATATACTTCTGCCATCTAGTGTTGGGCTCGGAGTGTTACAAGTTGTTTTTCCTCGAAGAAGTGTTTTTCGAGTCACGGGATTGAGTGACTCCTCCTCTTCGGTGCCATTGCGCATGGGCATCGACTCCATGTTAGATTGTTTTCCCGCAGAGGGTAAGGTAGGAGTGATAGAGTATAAAGAAAAGAGATGTCCATGCTAATGGAATGTTAAATATATATATATCTACATATGTACAAATGTTGTTAACTTAAACGACTACAGGCTGCCGGGGAGGTGGGAGGGTGCATGTGAATCTGCAGCAGAACATGCCACGAACAGATGTACACTGGGTAAGTGACATTTTCCGTTCAATGGCATGTGTAGCTGCAGATACACATGCTGTGCATAGACTACAAAGCAGTTAGTCCTCCCATAAAAGCGGTGGTTAGCCTGTAGGAGTTGAAGTTGTTTGAAATAATGTTCCGAGTCCAGCTTGACCTACTGTGGCTTGCTGTGTTGCTAAAACATTTACACAATAGTGTTTAGTGAATGTATGTGGTGTTGACCAAGTAGCTGCTTTACATATTTCAGCCATTGGTATATTTCCTAAAAAAGCCATTGTGGCACCTTTCTTCCTTGTGGAATGTACTTTAGGAGTAACTAAGAGTTGTCTTTTGGCTTTAACGTAGCATGTTTGGATGCATCTTACTATCCATCTTGCTAATCCTTGTTTCGAAATGGGGTTACCTGTATGAGGTTTTTGAAAGGCTACAAACAGCTGTTTAGTTTTTCTGAATGGTTTTGTTCTATCTATATAGTACATTAGTGCTCTTTTAATGTCTAATGTATGTAGAGCTCTTTCTGCCACAGAATCTGGCTGTGGGAAGAAGACTGGCAGTTCCCCCGTTTGATTGATAGGAAAAGGTGATACTACTTTTGGAAGAAATTTTGGGGTAGTTTGTGGTATTACTTTATATTTGAGTACTTGTATGAACGGTTCTTCAATAGTGAAAGCTTGAATTTCACTGACTCTTCGCAATGATGTAATTGCGACTGTGAAGGCAACCTTCCATGTTAAGAATTGCATTTGACATGAGTGCATAGGTTCAAATGGTGGGCCCATAAGTCACGTAAGCACTATGTTTAAATTCCAAGAAGGAACTGGTGGTGTCTTGGTTGAAATGATGCGTTTTAAGCCTTCCATGAAGGCTTTAATAGCAGGAACTTTAAAAAAGAACTGTGCTGTATATTTTGTAAATATGCTGAAATTGCAGTAAGATGTATTTTTATGGAAGAGAATGCTAAATTAGATGTTTGTAAATGAAGTAAATAGCATTCAATATCTTGTATTTATGCTGTAAGAGGGGCAATCTGTTTAGATTGACAGTAATATACAAATCTTTTCCATTTGTTAGCATAGCACTGTCTAGTAGTGGATCGTCTTGCTTGCTTAACCACATCCATACATTCTGATGGTAGTTGTAAATACCCAAACTCTATGACCTCAGGAGCCAAAGCGCCAGATTGAGTGTGTTGGAATTTGGGTGTCTGATCTGCCCTTTGTTGTGTCAACTGGTCTGTTCTGTTTGGGAGTTTGGAGTGTGGTACTACTGATAGGTCTAATAATGTTATGTACCATGGTTGACGGGCCCACGCTGGTGCTATGAGTATCATATTGAGTGTGTTTTGACGCAATTTGTTGACTACAAATGGAATGAGTGGGAGAGGGGGAAAAGCGTAAGCGACTATCCCTGACCAATTGATCCCTAGAGCATTGCCCTTGGATAGGGGATGTGGGTGTCTGGATGCGAAGTTTTGGCATTTTGCGTTTTCGCTTGTGGCAAACAGATCTGTTTGGTGTTCCCCATTGTTGAAAGTATTTTTGAAGTACTTGAGGGTGAATCTCCCACTCATGTGTTTGTTGTTGATTTCTGCTGAGAACATCTGCGAGTTGGTTGTGTATTCCTGGAATGTGTTGTGCTACCAGGTGAATTTGGATGTGTATTGCCCATTTCTAAATTTTTTGAACTAGGAGGGAGAGTTGGGACAAATGTGTCCCTCCTTGCTTGTTTAGGTAATACATGGTAGTCATATTGTCTGTTTTGATCAGGACATTCTTCTGAGTGAGAAGCTTTGAGTACTAGGAAGAAAGCTAACAACTCTAAGTGATTTATGTGTAGCTGTTTGTGTTGGGCATCCCATTGTCCTTGGATGTTGTGATTGTTGAGGTGAGCTCCCCAGCCAATCATTGATGCATCTGTTGTAATTATGGTCTGAGGCACAGGGTCTTGACCACCCTTAGTTTAGATTTGTGGAATCCCACCACTGAAGGGACATGTATTTTTGGCAGTCTATCAACACTAGATCTTGAAGTTAACCCTGTGCCTGTGACCATTGTTGTGCAAGGCACTGTTATAAGGGCCACATGTTTAGTCTTGCATGTGGAACCATTGCAATACATGATGCCATCATCCCTAACATTTTCATGACAAATCTGACAGTGTACTGTTGACCTGTCTGTATCTGTGCGATTATATTTCGGAATGCTTGTATTCTTTGTGTATTTGGACTTGCTATCGCTTTTTGAGAATTTAGTATTGCACCTAAATAGTGTTGTATTTGCGCAGTTTGTTGTTGCGACTTTTGGTAATTTATTGAGAACCCTACCGTGTGCAGGGTTTGTATTACGTAATGCGCATGGTTTTGATACTGCGTATGACTGTTTGATTTTATTAGCCAATCGTCTAGATATGGAAAGACATGTATATGTTGTCTTCTTAGGTAGGCTGCGACTACCGCTAGGCACTTTGTGACTACCCTTGAAGCTGTTGTTATTCCGAAGGGTAACACTTTAAACTGATAGTGCTTTCCTTGAATGACAAACCTGAGATATTTTCTGTGCGCCGGATAGATGGGTATATGAAAATACGCATCCTTGAGGTCTAATGTTGCCATGAAATCATGTTTTTGAAGTAGTGGGATAACATCCTGGAGAGTTACCATGTGAAAGTGTTCTGACAGGATGTAAAGGTTGAGGGTCCTGAGATCTAATATTGGTCTTAGGGTGCCATCCTTTTTTGGAATGAGGAAGTACAGTGACAAACTCCAGTCCCTACTTGATTTTGTGGCACGGGTTCTATTGCTTGTTTGAGTAATAGAGATTTGACTTCTTCCTGTAACAGACTGATGTGTTTTGTGAATAATTTGTGTGGTTTTGGTGGAATGATTGGGGGAGTTTGTATCAATTCTAGGCAATAACCATTGCAGATAATTGATAGTACCCAATTGTAATTGTTTTGCCAATTGGTGTGGAACTTTTGTAGTCTTTGTCCCACAGGGGAGGGAGGTTTGGAGTGGAAGGGGATGAAACAAGTCACTGTTTAGTGTGCTGTGAGGTTTGTTTAGAGGTTTGATATTTCCCTCTACTTCTGGGATACTGTCCTCTATATGTGCCCTTAAAACCACCTCGTTGGTATTGAGGTTGGTAGGCTGGTTTTGCCTGCGATGTGGATGCCTCCGCTGTTTGAGCTCTAAATCCACCCCTAAACTGAGGTTTCCGAAAGGATCCCCAGTATGGTGTGGTGTATAGTGCACCCATATCTTTTGCGGTGTCTGAATCCTTACGCAATTTTTCAATTGCAGTGTTCACTTCTGGGCTGAAAAGTTTTTTTTTTTAAATTGAACAGCATATTCAACACCGCTTGTTGGATTTCGGGTTTGAAACCTGAGGACCTGAGCCACGCATGCCTTCCTATTGTTACAGCAGTGTTGCCACTCCTGGCAGCTGTGTCTGCTGCGTCTAGGGCAGATCTAATCCGATTATTGGTGATGGCTTGCATGTCCTCTAATATTTGCTGTGCCCTCTTTTGATGTTCCTTGGTGAGATGCTGAATTATGTCTTGCATCTCATCCCAATGGCCCTGTCGTATCTAGCCAACAACGCCTGTGTGTTGGCTATCCTCCATTGATTGGCTGCCTGGGATGCAACTCTCTTCCTGCAGCATCAAATGTCCTACTCTCTTTGTCTGGTGGGGGTGCATCACCTGATGACTGTGAGTTTGCCCTCTTTTTGGCAGCACTTACTATTACTGAGTCTAGAGGGAGTTCTTGAGTTATGTAGACAGGATCAGAGGGAGGTGGCTTGTATTTCTTCTCTATCCTAGGAGTAATTATCCTTGCTTTAACTGGCTCGCTAAATATTTGATCAGCGTCTTTTAGCATGCCGGGGAGCATAGGGAGCGACTAGTATGTTGAATGTGTGGAGGAGAGTGCATTAAACAAACAATCGTCCTCCAACGGTTCAGTGTGCATGATGACTGTAAGGAAATGCCTCATTGGCATGGTTACCCCCTGACTTTTTGCCTTTGCTGATGCTAAGTTATGATTTGAAAGTGTGCTGGGACCCTGCTAACCAGGCCCCAGCACCAGTGTTCTTTCCTTAAACTGTACCTTTGTCTTCACAATTGGCACAACCCTGGCACTCAGGTAAGTCCCTTGTAACTGGTACCCCTGGTACCAAGGGCCCTGATGCCAGGGACGGTCTCCAAGGGCTGCAGCACGTCTTATGCCACCCTAGGGACCCCTCACTCAGCACATACACAGTGCTTCACAGCTTGTGTGCGCTGGTGGGGAGAAAATGACTAAGTCAACATGGCACTCCCCTCAGAGTGCCATGCCAACCTCACACTGCCTGTGGCATAGGTAAGTCACCCCTCTAGCAGGCCTTACAGCCCTAAGGCAGGGTGCACTATACCACAGGTGAGGGGATATGTGCATGAGCACTATGCCCCTACAGTGTCTAAGCAAAACCTTAGACATTGTAAGTGCAGGGTAGCCATAAGAGTATATGGTCTGGGAGTCTGTCAAACACGAAATCCACAGCACCATAATGGCTACACTGAAAACTGGGAAGTTTGGTATCAAACTTCTCAGCACAATAAAAGCACACTGATGCCAGTGTGCACTTTATTGTAAAATATACCCAGAGGGCATCTTAGAGATGCCCCCTGAAAACATACCCGACTTCCAGTGTGGGCTGATTAGTTTTTGCCATCCTGCCACACACCAGACATGTTGCTGGCCACATGAGGAGTGTGCCTTTGTCACTCTGTGGCCAGGAACAAAGCCTGTACTGGGTGGAGGTGCTTCTCACCTCCCCCTGCAGGAACTTTAACACCTGGTGGTGAGCCTCAAAGGCTCACCCCCTTTGTTACAGCGCCACAGGGCATCCCAGCTAGTGGAGATGCCCGCCCCTCCGGCCACTGCCCCCACTTTTGGCAGCAAGGCTGGAGGAGATAATTAGAAAAACAAGGAGTCACCCACCAGTCAGGACAGCCCCTAAGGTGTCCTGAGCTGAGGTGACTCTTACTTTTAGAAATCCTCCATCTTGCAGAAGGAGCATTCCCCCAATAGGATTAGGGATGTGCCCCCCTCCCCACAGGGAGGAGGCACAAAGAGGGTGTAGCCACCCTCAAGGACAGTAGCCATTGGCTACTGCCCTCCCAGACCTAAACACACCCCTAAATTTGGAATTTAGGGGCACCCGAGAACCTAGGAAACTAGATTCCTGCAACCTAAAGAAGAAGAAGGACTGCTGACCTGAAGTCCTGCAGTGAAGACAGAGACCACAGCTGATTTGGTTCCAGCCCTACCGGCCTGTCTCCCTACTTCGACGAAAACTGCAACAGCGACGCATCCAACAGGCACTGGGTCTTGAAAAGGCTGCCCTTTGTTTAAATTTACAGGGTTCCACCATTGAAGCGAAGAGTGTGTTTGGCGGTCTATCAACTCTAAATCTTGGAGTTGATCCTGTGCCTGCGTCCATTGTTTTGCTAGGCACTGTTGTAAGGGCTGCATGTGTAGTCTTGCGTTTGGACAACAGCTATGCATGAGGACTTCATGCCTAGTAGTTTCATCACAAACCTTACCGTGTATTGTTGGTTTGTTTGCATGCTTGATCTTACATTTTGAAACAACTGAACTCTTTGTGGACTTGGAGTAGCAATTGCTCTTTGTGTGTTGAGTGTTGCTCCTAAGTATTGTTGTATTTGGGATGGTTGTAGATGTGATTTTTGGTAATTTAACCCTAGTTTGTGTAGAGAATCTATGACGTATTGCGTGTGAAATTGACATTGTTGCTGAGTGTTGGCTTTTATTAGCCAATCGTCCAAATATGGAAATACGTGCATGTTCTGTCTCCTTATATGAGCTGCTACTACGGCTAGGCATTTTGTAAATACTCTGGGGGCTGTTGTTATTCCGAACGGTAGCACTTTGAATTGATAATGTTTGCCTTGTATTACAAACCTGAGGTATTTCCTGTGAGATGGATGGATGGGCATGTGAAAATACGCATCCTTGAGATCCAGTGTTGTCATGTATTCCCCTTTTTTTTAATAAGGGAACTACGTCCTGAAGTGTTACCATGTGGAAATGATCTGATTTGATGAAGAGATTCAGTGTTCTGAGATAGGCCTTAGTGTTTTGTCCTTTTTTGGAATAAGGAAATACAGGGAGTAAACGCCTGTTCCCTTCTGGTGATAGGGTACTAGCTCTATGGGTTGTTTTTGTAGCAGTGCTTGGACCTCTATTTGTAATAGGTCTAAGTGTTGTGGAGACAATCTGTGCGGTTTTGGTGGAACATCTGGAGGGAATGTAGTGAATTCTTTGCAATAACCATGTTGGATAATTGATAGGATCCACGTGTCTGTGGTAATGTGTGTCCAATTGTGGTAGTATTTGGTTAGCCGCCCACCCACTGGTGACAAGTGTTGGGGAAGTGTGACATTGAAGTCACTGTTTGCTAGGGCTTGGTTTGGAGGGCTGGAATTTCCCTCTTCCTCTTGGGAATTGTCCTCTGTAGGAACCACAAAACCCCCCTCTTTGGTATTGCGACTGGTAGGTGGGTTTTGTTTGGGAGGTGGATGGTTCAGATGTCTGTTGTCGAAACTCCCCCCTAAACTGTGGTTTCCTAAATGTGCCTCTGTACTGTGAGGAGTAGAGCGCGCCCATGGCTTTGGCCGTGTCTTTTTTCATTTTCTCGATCGCGGTATCCACCTCCGGCCCAAACAACTGATGTTGATTAAACAGCATATTTAGTACCGCCTGTTGTATTTCTGGTTTAAATCCAGAACTTCGCAGCCATGCATGTCTTTGAATCGTTACAGCTGTGTTGACAGTCCGTGCTGCTGTATCTGCAGAGTCCAAGGCAGACCGTATTTGATTGTTCGATATGGCCTGTCCCTCTTTAACTACTTGCTGTGCACGTTTTTGGTGTTCCTTGGGCAAATGCTGGATGATGTCTTGCATTTCGTCCCAGTGTGCCCTGTCGTAGCATGCAAGTAGAGCTTGCGAGTTAGCAATTCGCCATTGATTGGCTGCTTGTGATGCCACTCTCTCGCCAGCTGCGTCGAACTTTCGACTCTCTTTATCAGGCGGTGGGGCATCCCGTGATGATAGTGAGTTCGCCCTTTTCCTTGCAGCCCCCACAACCACTGAGTCCAGAGGGAGCTGTTGAGTTATAGACACTGGGTCTGACGGGGGCGGTTTATATTTCTTTTCGACCCTTGGCGTGATAGCTCTCCCCTTTACAGGCTCTTGGAAGACCTGTTGTGCGTGCTTGAGCATGCCCGGTAGCATTGGCAGGCTTTGATAGGATGTGTGAGTGGATGCCAGAGTGTTGAAAAGGAAGTCATCCTCCACTGGTTCCGAGTGCATTGTTACATTGTGGAACGTAGCTGCCCTGGCTAGTACTTGCGTATATGCTGTACTGTCCTCTGGTGGTGAAGGCTTGGCTGGATAACACTCTGGGCTGTTGTCAGATATAGGTGGTTCGTATAGATCCCAGGGATCTGATTCATCTTGGGTCATCCCAGTATGTGTGGGTGACTGTGCCATCGGTGTACCCACTGGTGACAAGTGAGGTGATTGCAGTGGGGATGGTTGTGGTGAGAACTGTGGTGGTGGTGATTTGTCTCTAACCACTTTGGCTTTCGGTTGCATTTCAGTTTCTTGAAAGGCTAGTTTTCTTTTCGATTTGAGTGGAGGGATGGTTTGTATCCTCCCTGTGTCCTTCTGGATTTGTAACCTTTGGTGCGTTTGGTCATGTTCTTCAACATCCAGATCTTGCTCAAATCTGTGCCTTTCTTTGAGCTGCATAGAAAGCCCTTGCTCCTCAGTGTAGGAAGAGCGTTTCAGCTCCGAAGCCGTTTTTTTTCGGTACCGAAATTCCTAATGTAATTGTCTTTTTCGGTTCCGAGGCTTGCTTGACTCGATGCCGAATTTTTTCGGTGCCGGAATCTCGACCGGAGTCGAAGACTTCGGCAAATCTTTGGCTTTTTTCGGCGCCGATGTTTGGATACCTTCCTTTCTATGGGTTGAGCCATGGCCTGCTGGCGGTGGCGTCCCCGTGGTCTTGAATTTTTTGGTGTGACCCTGGGTGTGGGACGGGGCAGGTTTACTCACAGTTTGTTGCACCGTCGAGGGTCGTTCACCTTCGGATTCATCCGAGTCTGTTTCTTGGATGGAAATTCGCTCTTCCTCCTCGACGTCGAGAACTTGTTTCGGCTTCGACGCCATTTGTAGTCTTCTTGCGCGGCGATCTCTTAAGGTTTTCTTCTATCAAAACGCTCAGCAAGCTTCACAAGTATCCTCTCTGTGTTCAGGAAACAAACACAGGTTACAGACCCGATGCTGGTCTGTATAAGGATACTTTGCGTGACATTTAGGACAGAAACGGAAGGGGGTCCGGTCCATTAGTCTTGGACGACGGGTGTGGTCGGGCCGACCAGGCCTTGATGAAGAGCAGAAGCCCCGAAGGGCCGCCGAAGCAGTCTTGATGTCGGTGGCGATACACTAAAACTAAACCGGTACCGAACGAGAACAATACCGACGATTTTTCGATTCTTTTCAGCTTTCCCGATTCGAAATATGGAGCGAAGAGGAACACGTCCGAACCCAATGGCGGAAAGAAAACAATCTAAGATGGAGTCGACACCCATGCGCAATGGAGCCAAAAGGGAGGAGTCACTCGTTCCCGTGACTCGAAAAGACTTCTTCTAAGAAAAACAACTTGTAACACTCTGAGCCCAACAGTAGATGGCAGGAACAGTGCACAGCATGTGTATCTGCAGCTACACATGCCATTGAACAAATATATATATACACACACACCTTGACGTAGCAGCAAGTCATCCCGCAGCAGACAGATGAAGTAAACACAACCAGGCTGGGCGTAGTGGGGTCGAGGAATCATGGGAACCTCCTGACAAGAGAAAAAATAATTTGTTAAAAAACAGGGTGTAAACAGCATGAAATTTTCAAATACACAAAGAACAACAATTGAGGGAACAGAAAAAGTAGAAACTTTTTTTTTTAAAAGGACACTTTTTAAAAAGGTCATTTACCTGCATATCACAAAGAATCTTCAGCAAAGCAACAAATAGACTATTATACACAGAAAGGAATATGTTACACTGCAAGCATCTGTTCTAGTGTATGAAGAGCTCGTTCTGCAACTGAATCTGGTTGAGGGGAAAAAAACTGGCAGGTCAATGGATTGATTGAGGTGAAATTGTGAGACAACCTTAGGTAGGAATTGAGGCTTAGTGTGAAGAACCACTCTGTCTCTATGTATTTGAAAGAAGCGTTCTTCTAAGGTTGGAGCTCACTACCATGCCTGAATGAGGTAATGGCAACTAAGAATGCCACTTTACATGAAAGAAACTGAAGGAGGCATGAGTGTAGGGGCTCAAATGGGGGACCCATGAGGCAACAAGTTTCCATGTTTATTTTGTCTTAGGTACAAGTAGGCCCAACCCCTTGCAGCACAAACCCTTTGGCTGCTAGTTTACAGAGAAGGGAACTGTCTGCAGTTGAGGTAATATGTTGTCCATAGGTTAATGCTGTTTGAACTTGTATTTATGGTTCAGTAATGAAAAGCCTTTATTAATAGGGTGAGCGCTGTAAAATGTTTTAAGGTCACACTGCACTACTGACAGTGGCTCCACTAAAAAAAAGAAAAAAGTGAACACACGTTCAAAAAGTTTAACAATATGAGGCCAAGTACAATGCTCCCAGAATGCTCTCTGATGAAATGCAAATATTTGCAGAAGCTTGTAAGCAAGAGTGATGATTCTTTGCTTTCAAAATAAAATGTTCAGAAAAAAAGCAAGTAGGAAAAAAATTGTTTCAATACATTAAATTTTAGGTGCTATTTCTTTGAAGTGTCAATTAGTAAAATGTGTTGATAGATGCTAGTATTTCTAAAAATATTCCGAATGGAAAATCAGTGTAACCATTTTCAACAAGATTATGGGCCAAAAGAAAAAATTAATTTGGTCTCAAAAAGCACACGTAACAAAGGCCCTGCCAGGGGGGGCCCTCAGCACAGGACCTGCCCTGAGTGAGTCTGGAGGGGAGCCCATCCATGTTCTTTGCACTTGGACCCTCTCCAATTTTGTTACAGCACTGATTTGCACAGTAGTTTCTGGCACTGGACAAAACTACTTTGTGTGCCAATAGGCTCCTTGTGGAAGAGCACAATGCGATCATTCACAGTAAAGCCAGCATATAGCTAGAGAGAGAAACAGAAGTTTAATAAAAATAAAATGTCTTAGTTAATGCCAGACTTAATTAGGGACCGAATTCTTAAAGAAAGTCACAAAAGAGCGCCCATGGTATAAGTCTTTGAATTGGTGGCTTTCATTAATTAAATTAGTAGGTTTGCAGACTCAAAGGCATTCAAGCTCTTGAAATATTGCTTACTGCGTCCTCCAGCCCCAGTATGTAGATCTTCATAAAGGTGGCAAAATAAGGAAATGGCTATAGTAGGGATTGAAACTGCAATATTTAAGCCCTAACATAGTAGTAGCCCTGGCATAATTAGAGAGGCTATTATCAGAGGTCTTACATAATGAGATTGCTGCCATAATGTGTCTCTGCGCAACATGGCACCAGAGGGACAAGTAGATTTTTTTTTTTTTACAGGACAAGTAGATTTGAAAAGCAACCTGACCAATGGACAAGTAAATATTTTATTAAATTCCACACCCCTGGACTGAGACCACTGACGAGCTAGGCATTGCTGCATGGGACACATGTAACCTTGCACAGTATCTATGGCAATGCAAGATGCTGTGATTCCGAGCTGACGCATAACCGTCCTTACTGTGAGAGTCTTGTTTGTTCTGAAATGGGGTAAGTTCTTGAAAGTTCTGAATCAG
This sequence comes from Pleurodeles waltl, assembly GCF_031143425.1. Taxonomy (NCBI): domain Eukaryota; kingdom Metazoa; phylum Chordata; class Amphibia; order Caudata; family Salamandridae; genus Pleurodeles; species Pleurodeles waltl. Next base: position 664,016,772 of record NC_090451.1, read on the forward strand.
AGTGGCATTGGGGTAGGCTAGCCCTATTTGTGCATTTAGGATTGCTCCCAAGTAAGGTTGATGCTGTAGAGGTTGGAGGTGAAACTTGGGGATGTTCATAGTAAACTAACCAGGGCCCCAGTGATTATGCCATCTCCCTTCTAACTTGGTAACTTGTACCATTTTCAACCAACATTTGGCATACTGGTGCCCCCATGTAAGTCCCTAGTATATGGTACCGAGGTACCCAGGGGATTGGGGTACCAGTGGATCCCTATGGGTTGCAACATGTATTATGCCACCCCTGGGGTGCCAATGCAAAGTGTTCTTCAGGCCTGTCATTGCAGCCTTTTTCACCATAGGCCACTGCACCAGGTCACTATAAGTCACCCCTATGGCAGGCCCTCCTAGCCCGGAGGGAAGGGTGCAAGTACCTGTGTGTGAGGCACCCCTGCACTAGCAGAGGTGCTCCCACGAACTCCAGTGCCATTTTCATGGACTTCATGAGTGCAAGGACGCCATTTTATGCGTGTACTGGACATAGGTCCCTAACTATGTCCAGCTACATAATGGTAACTCTGAACCTACGCATGTTTGGTATCAAACATATCGGAATCATACTCCAATATTGTTGCCAGGATTGGAAGTATGATTCTATGTATACTGGGGGTTCCTTAGAGAACCCCCAGCATTGCTCCTACCAGCCTTCTAGGATTTTCACGGAAGACCAGGCTGCTGCCACCCCTCAGACAAGTTTATGCCCTCCTGCTGCTTGAACAGCTCAAGCCCAGGAAGGCAGAACAAAGGATTTCCTTTTGGAGAGGGGGGTAACACCATCTGCCTTTGAAAATAGGTGTTGCATGGTTTAGGAGGGGTAGCCTCCCCAAACCACTGGTATGCTTTGAAGGGCACATTTTGTGCCCTCCATGCATAAGGAAAATGTCACTTACCCAGTGTACATCTGTTCGTGGCATTAGTCGCTGCAGATTCACATGCTGTGCATAGTCCGCCGTCTGGTGTTGGGTCGGAGTGTTACAAGTTGTTTTTCTTCGAAGAAGTCTTTTCGAGTCACGAGACCGAGGGACTCCTCCCACTTCGGTTCCATTGCGCATGGGCGTCGACTCCATCTTAGATTGTTTTCCCCGCAGAGGGTGAGGTAGGAGTTGTGTATGCTAATAATAGTGCCCATGCAATGGAATAAATACGTATGTACAAAATGAAGGTTTAATGTAATATATTTACAAATGTACAAATGTTCAAGATCTACTTCTAAACGGCTACAGGCTCCCGGGGAGGAGGGTGGGCGCATGTGAATCTGCAGCGACTAATGCCACAAACAGATGTACACTGGGTAAGTGACATTTTCCGTTCTGTGGCATGTGTAGCTGCAGATACACATGCTGTGCATAGACTAGTAAGCAGTTATCTCCCCAAAAGCGGTGGTTCAGCCTGTAGGAGTGGAAGTAGTTTGAAATAAAGTTCTTAGTACGGCTTGACCTACTGTGGCCTGTTGTGCAGATAACACATCTACACAGTAGTGTTTAGTAAATGTATGAGGCGTAGACCATGTATGCCTTACATATTTCGGTCATTGGAATATTTCCTAGAAAGGCCATAGTAGCACCTTTCTTTCTGGTTGAGTGTGCCTTTGGTGTAATAGGCAGTTCTCTCTTTGCTTTAAGATAGCAGGTTTGGATGCACTTTACTATCCATCTGGCGATACCTTGTTTTGAAATTGGATTTCCTGTATGAGGTTTTTGGAAGGCAATAAATAGTTGTTTTGTCTTCCTAATTTCTTTTGTCCTGTCAATGTAGTACATTAGCGCTCTCTTGATGTCTAATGTATGTAGTGCTCTTTCAGCTATTGAATCTGGCTGTGGGAAGAACAATGGTAAGTCCACTGTTTGGTTTAAGTGGAACGGTGAGATAACCTTTGGTAAGAATTTTGGATTTGTTCTTAGAACAACCTTATTTTTGTGTATTTGAATAAATGGTTCTTGTATGGTAAACGCCTGTATTTCACGTACTCTTCTTAGAGATGTGATGGCAATGAGAAATGCAACTTTCCACGTTAAGTATTGCATTTCACAAGAATGCATGGGTTCGAAAGGTGGACCAATGAGCCTTGTCAAGACAATGTTGAGGTTCCATGAAGGAACAGGTGGTGTTCTTGGTGGTATAATTCTCTTTAGGCCTTCCATAAACGCTTTAATGACAGGTATTCTAAATAGGGAAGTTGAATGAGTAATCTGCAGGTAAGCAGATATTGCTGCAAGATGTATTTTTATGGAAGAGAAAGCTAGATTTGATTTTTGTAAATGTAGTAAATATCCTACTACATCTTTTGGAGATGCATGCAATGGTTGGACTTGATTATTATGGCAGTAACAAACAAATCTTTTCCATTTACTTGCATAGCAGTGTCTAGTGGATGGTCTTCTAGCTTGTTTTATGACCTCCATACACTCTTGTGTGAGGTTTAAGTGTCCAAATTCTAGGATTTCAGGAGCCAAATTGCTGCGATTCAGCGATGCTGGGTTTGGATGCCTGATCTGTTGTTTGTGTTGTGTTAACAGATCTGGCCTGTTGGGTAGTTTGACATGAGGTACTACTGACAGGTCTAGTAGTGTGGTATACCAAGGTTGTCTTGCCCATGTTGGTGCTATTAATATGAGTTTGAGTTTGTTTGGACTCAATCTGTTTACTAGATATGGAAGGAGAGGGAGAGGGGGAAAAGCGTACGCAAATATCCCTGACCAATTCATCCATAGAGCATTGCCTTGAGATTGCCGGTGTGGGTACCTGGATGCGAAGTTTTGGCATTTAGCGTTTTCTTTTGTTGCAAATAGATCTATTTGAGGTGTTCCCCAAATTTGGAAGTAAGTGTTCAGGATTTGGGGGTGAATTTCCCATTCGTGGACCTGTTGGTGATCCCGAGAGAGATTGTCTGCTAGCTGGTTCTGGATCCCTGGAATAAACTGTGCTATTAGGCGAATGTGGTTGTGAATTGCCCAATGCCATATTTTTTGTGTTAGGAGACACAACTGTGTCGAGTGTGTTCCCCCCTGTTTGTTTAAATAATACATTGTCGTCATGTTGTCTGTTTTGACAAGAATGTATTTGTGGGTTATCATTGGTTGGAATGCTTTCAACGCTAGAAATACTGCTAACAATTCTAGGTGATTTATATGAAACTTTCTTTGATGTACGTCCCATTGTCCTTGGATGCTGTGTTGATTGAGGTGTGCTCCCAACCCTGTCATGGAAGCATCTGTTGTTATCACGTATTGTGGCACTGGGTCTTGGAAAGCCCGCCCTTTGTTTAAATTTATACTGTTCCACCATAGAAGCGAGATGTATGTTTGGCGGTCTATCAACACCAGATCTAGAAGCTGACCCTGTGCATGTGACCATTGTGATGCTAGGCACTGTTGTAAGGGCCGCATGTGCAATCTTGCGTTTGGGACAATGGCTATGCATGAGGACATCATGCCTAGGAGTTTTAATACCATCTTTGCGTGTATCTTTTGTGTTGGATACATAGCTTGTATCCCCTGGTGAAAATTTTGAACCCTTTGTGGACTTGGAGTGGCTATCCCTTTTGTTGTGTTGATTGTCGCTCCTAAGTATTGCTGTGTTTGACACGGCAAAAGGTGTGACTTTGCATAGTTGATGGAGAAACCCAGTTTGTAAAGGGTTTGTATAACATAATCTGTGTGGTGTGAACACTTCGTTAGCAAGTTGGTTTTGATTAACCAATCGTCTAGGTACGGGAACACGTGTATTTGCTGCCTCCTGATATGTGCAGCTACTACTGCTAGACATTTTGTAAAGACTCTTGGTGCTGTTGTTATTCCGAATGGCAACACTTTGAATTGGTAATGTATTCCTTTGAATACGAACCTTAGGTATTTCCTGTGCGAGGGATGTATCGGTATATGGAAATACGCGTCTTTTAGATCTAACGTTGTCATGTAGTCTTGCTGTCTCAGTAGTGGTATTACGTCTTGTAACGTGACCATGTGAAAGTGGTCTGATTTGATGTAGGTGTTTAGTGTTCTGAGATCTAATATTGGTCTCAGACTTTTGTCCTTTTTCGGTATTAGAAAGTACAGTGAGTAAACTCCTGTGTTCTTTTGTGTTTTTGGTACTAATTCTATTGCGTCTTTTTGCAGTAATGCTTGAACTTCTAGTCCTAGAAGGTCTATATGCTGTTTTGACATATTGTGTGTTTTCGGTGGGACGTTTGGAGGGAGTTGGAGAAATTCTATGCAATAACCATGTTAGATAATTGCTAAGACCCAAGTGTCTGTTGTTATTTCCTCCCATGATTTGTGGAACTGGCTTAGTCTTCCCCCCACTGGTGTTGTGTGAAGGGGTTGTGTGACCTGCGAGTCACTGTTTATTTTGAGGGGTTTTGGGACCCTGAAACTTTCCCCGGTTTCTTGGGAATTGGGCCCCTCTGTATTGGCCTCGAAAGCCACCCCTTTGATATTGTCCCTGGTAGGTAGGTGGTCTTGTTTGTGAGGTGCTGGCTTCTGTGGCTTGACCTCGAAACCCTCCTCTGAAAGTTGTTTTGCGAAATGTGCCAAATGTGCCTCTGCCCTGCGGGGAATAGAGTGCGCCCATGGCTTTGGCTGTATCAGTGTCCTTCTTTAATTTTTCAATTGCAGTGTCCACTTCTGGGCCAAACAATTGCTGTTCATTGGACGGCATATTGAGCACTGCCTGTTGTATCTCAGGTTTGAAGCCAGATGTGCGCAGCCATGCGTGCCTCCTTATTGTCACAGCAGTATTTATTGTTCTTGCAGCTGTATCTGCTGCATCCATAGAAGAACGTATTTGGTTGTTGGAGATATTTTGCCCCTCTTCAACCACTTGTTTCGCTCGTTTCTGGAATTCTTTGGGGAGGTGCTCGATGAGATGCTGCATCTCGTCCCAATGGGCCCTGTCGTATCGCGCTAGGAGTGCTTGCGAGTTGGCGATGCGCCACTGATTTGCAGCTTGTGCTGCAACCCTTTTCCCAGCTGCATCAAACTTGCGGCTCTCCTTGTCCGGAGGTGGTGCGTCGCCTGATGTCTGCGAGTTGGCTCTTTTACGAGCTGCTCCTACGACTACTGAATCTGGTGTCAGTTGTGATGTAATAAAAGCAGGGTCTGTGGGCGGTGCCTTGTATTTTTTCTCCACCCTTGGAGTTATTGCTCTGCTTTTAACAGGCTCCTTGAAAATCTGTTTAGCGTGCCTTAGCATTCCCGGGAGCATGGGAAGGCTTTGATAATGGCTGTGGGTGGAGGACAGGGTGTTAAAGAGGAAGTCATCCTCAATAGGCTCCGAATGTAGAGATACATTATGAAATTCGGCTGCCCTAGCTACCACCTGTGCATATGCTGTACTGTCCTCAGGTGGTGAGGGTTTAGTTGGGTACGACTCTGGACTATTGTCCGATACTGGAGCATCATAGAGGTCCCATGCTGCATGATCATCCTGGCTCATGGTGGTATGAGCTGGTGATTGTGGTGGAGTCTGTGCCGGTGATACATGAGTTGACTGTGGTGGAGAGGGTGGTGGAGTTACCCTCTTTACCACCTTTGCTTGTGGTGGCTTGTCTTGTTGCTGGAAGTCAAGTTTCCTTGTCCTTCTGATTGGGGGAAGAGTGCTGATTTTCCCTGTACCCCTTTGGATAAAGATCCGCTTTTGCGTGTGATCTACCTCTGTGGTTTGTAATTCCTCCTCAAATCTGTGTCTTTTTAGTTGGGAGGACAGTGATTGTTCCTCTGAGTAGGAACTGGTTTTTGGTTCGGTTGCCGGGTGTTTTGGCACGGAAACCGTGTCTTTAGTTGTTTTCGGCTCCGACGAGATCTTTCTCTTTTTCGGTGTCTTGGCCTCTCGGTGCCGACCATCTTCGGTGCCGCTATCTCTGTGCCGAGCAGCTTCGGTGCCGCTGTCTCTGTGTCGAGTAGCTTCGGTGCCGCTATCTCGGTGTCGAGCCTTTTCTGCACCACTCTCTCGGTCCCGAGAGTGTTGCGTGCCTGTGTCTCGGCCTGAGTCGGACGACTTCGGCACCAGCTCGCCCTTTTTCGGTGCCGATGGACGGTCACCTAATTTATGGGTTATGCCATGGCCTGTTGGCAGTGGCGTCCCCTGGGCTTTGTCTGTTTTTTCGTGTGATCTTTCTTTCGACGTCTTACTCATGGTTGGTTGCTCGTCGACGTCGAATTCTTCAGAATCCGATTCGCGGATGGAGAAAGTTTCTTCTTCTTTCTCCTCCTCGAACCCTTGTTGTCCTGTCGGCGTGGAAGCCATCTGCAACCTCCTGGCTCTTCGGTGCCTGAGCGTTTTTCTCGACCGAAACGCGCGACAGGCCTCACACGACTCTTCCTTGTGCTCGGGGGACAGGCACAAGTTACAGACCAAATGTTGGTCTGTATAAGGATATTTACTGTGGCATTTAGGACAGAATCGGAACGGGTCCGTTCCATCAGTCTCGATGTTGCACGCGGTCGGGCCGACCAGGCCCCGACGGGGGATCGAAAATACCCCGAAGGGTTACCGGAGCTCTTTAAGGCTCGGTGTCGATTTGCCCTAACTATCCCGATACCGAACGAAACAATACCGACTAATTTTCCGTTGATTCTGACTAACTTTCCGACCCGAAACACGGAGCGAAAAGGAATCCGTCCGAACCCGATGGCGGAAAAAAAACAATCTACGATGGAGTCGACGCCCATGCGCAATGGAACCGAAGTGGGAGGAGTCCCTCGGTCTCGTGACTCGAAAAGACTTCTTCGAAGAAAAACAACTTGTAACACTCCGACCCAACACCAGACGGCGGACTATGCACAGCATGTGTATCTGCAGCTACACATGCCACCGAACACCAGTTTACACTGGTTCAGGGACCTCCAGTCCCTGCTCTGGTGCGAAAGTGGACAATAGAAAGGGGAGTGATCACTCCACTGTCCATCACCATCCCAGGGGTGGTGCTCAGAGGGTCCCTAGTTTCTGTCATCTTGAATCCAAGGTTGGCAGGGACCTCCTGGAGCATCTGAGTGGCCAGGCCAGGCAGGTGATGTCAGAGCCCCCTTCTGATAGGTGGCCACCAGGCTAGGTGACCAATCCCCCTTTGAGAGGTATTTAGGGTCTCTCATCTGGATGGGTCCTCAGATTCAGCATGCAAGATCCCAGCAGGACTTCTCTGCAACCTCTACTTCGACTTCTGGCCGTTGGAACTGCAACTAGACTCCACAGGAACCTACAATCTGCAGCTGCATCGACGACTGTGCTCTGCAACATTGTTTCTCCAGCTCTTCCATCATCTGCAACATTTTCCCGCTTGTGCATCCTCTGAAGGTGGCAAGTCTTCAATCTGCATCAAGAAGCAAGAAGAAATCTCCCTTGGAGTGAAGGAGTCACTTCCCTGCATCTGCAGGCACCAACTGCAACAACAACCGGCTGAGTGGATCGCCTCTCTTCCTGAGCTGCATGGATCCTGCATCACGAGTAGTGGTCTAGAGTGGTCGTCTTGGCCATCTCTATCAGTTGTCCAACTTTAGAGACGTTAAGTCCTTGCCTTTCCACGCAGGACAGTACCCCCGTTGCCCACGTCTCTTGCAGCTACCAAGGCTTTTTGGCATCTCCTCCAAGGGATCTTCATGCTCTGTGTAGCACCAGCCCCCAGCACTCTTCCCTGCAACACTCAGTCCTCTGCGTGCTTCTCCAGCAATGTGGGACTCCTTTCTAGGTGTGTTGTGTGGGCCTCACCACAACTCCTGTGCTTGCTGCCTATGGGTCATCTGTGGGAGCTGCCTCCTCTTCTTCTGACTCTCCTGGAAGCTGAGGGTCAACCGGGATGCCCTTCCATGGGTTAAGTCCCCCTGGACCTTGCTGGTCCCAGCCAGCTCCACTTGTCTTCATCTGCGTCATTTGCCTTTGCCAAGGCTTGTTGGTGGACTTTCTACACCTCAGACCAACTGCAATTCTTCATCCAGCGTGGGACGTTGACTGCATCACTCAGGAACTCTTCAGCTCCTCCAGGGTTACATTGCTGACCGTCTTCGTCTCACCGTCAACCAGATCCTACATCCACAGACAGGTGGGTAGTGGCTCCTGCCACCACCGGACACTCCAACGTGAACTGGACTTGGTCCCCTTCGTTTCCCGGTCTTCCTCTTCCAGGATCCACCTTTGATTTCTTGCAGTCTTGTCAGGATCTTGCAATATCCTTCTCCGAAGTCCTTCTGGTGGGTTTGGGGAGAACCAGTTACTTACCTCTTTTCTCCTAGTCGGTTGGGGGGGCGGGAGCGTACTCTGGTTTATTTTTGTAACACTGTGTGATTCTCTCATGTGTGTAATGGTAATAGGATATTAATAGGAGATACCTAGGCCTAGTATAAGGTGATAATACCACAGGTACTTACCACACACCAGGCCAGCTTCCTTCAGTGCTGAATTGTAGGTGCATGTTATGGAAAATTCAATAAAGACTATACACAAAAAAACAACACCTCCATGCATGGAGATTGAGCCTCACCTGGTGAGTGTGTTTGATCTGCACGTACAAGTAGCAGATGTTATTTTTTGGAATAGACACCCATCTACTAATGTCTATCTTGGTTTTTGTAGAAAGGTCTGTGCCTGGAGTGTAGGCCGACAGGTTGATCCTTTTCAAGTCAAACTGTCTTATGTTTTTTTTGGATCTCTAGCCAGTATGGCTTTGTGGGGCACCATTAAAGGTTTCTAGTTCGCCTTTTTGGCCTTTCTAAATTTGCTTTACAAATCCTAACTATTGAAGTTACTAGACACTGTGATGCATTTCCTAATGGCTCATATACATACTAGCCATACACCCTTTAGTATACCTCCATGAGACCTTAATTTATGTTTTTGATGTGCATGACATGCAGGCCCACACACTGTTGTTCACTGCAATTGCAGGTCTTTAGGATGGTATTCAGTTTGTCAGTGATTTACAAGTATGGTGAGTGCAACATTCATTTGTGCACGTCGAATCTGAGGACCCACCCAAGAGGAAGACCCTAAATAGACCTAGCCAAGTGACCATCTATCAGGAGGATGGGTATTATACTCATTGCTTACCAATCACTCTACTGAAATGGCCTCTGCCATTTTCACAAATGGTTCTAGCAACCACACATGTATATCAGGTGGAAACAGAGCCCATTTGATCACGTGCTTTCACTGCATATTCCCAGAGTCTGCAGACTTGTCTTACCACATACGATGTGTCCTGTGGCACTCCTGCCCCAGCAGTACTGGCAGCTGCACCGTACCATATGAGCCTTCGGGTCTTTGTCCGGTTTAGGGATCATTACCACGATCGCCGGCATAGTGGTGTAGGTTATGGAGATTCGGGTGCAGAAGCCAGCCTTATTTCTGAGACTGGAGTTCCTCCTGAAGAGGCTGACAGATCAAAAGGAAAATGCTAAGGCTCAGCAGATTCAGTCTGCGGCTTCCATGATAATCTGGGAACAGTCTTTCCTGAAATGCATATAGGATTTCAGAGTCCTACTGTAGGCGGAATGCATCTCCCAGGAAGCCTTGAGATGGAATTTTCACTATGCAGTAGTCATATTACTGCATGTTCTTGGCAGTGGCAAACAGATTCAGTCAAACAACGTACTTGAACTACTTCAAGATAAAGACACCATTCAAAGTGTGCAAGATGACGTCTGCTGAACTAGTCCATCCTGGCATTCAAAGAGCTCACAAAATGATTCACTATTATGGGGATCCCTCGCAACACCTACAAGCACAAGACCCACAACGTCACCAAGAACTGCCTGTTATCGAAAACGTTTTACACTTATGAGCCAGGCTTCTATATAGCGGGCTGCCACACAGCCTTCCATCCTTAAAAAGGCTGCTACTAGAGTAATGTATTTTGTGAAAATTCAAGTAGCCAACATCAAATGGAATGATAATGCTTTGAACTGTTTATGGTGACCTGGAATCATTAAGCAAAGAAACGTTCTGAGATTTACACAAATTGGGATATGGAAATTCACATCCTCCAGATACAAGATGTAAAAAAATTCTACTCTAGATGTTGAGCAAATCTATTTGGAAGGTGACCATAGAGAAGCGTTGCTTCTTGACGTACTTGTTGAGGTTTCACAGATTTAACAGTGGTCAGCATTCTCCTGTCTCCTATTTGCAGGTTGGTAGAGGAGGTGGTTCTGCCCTGGAAGTCAGACACTACTTTTCTGAATATCGTACATGGATAACTGGTTTTGTCTTCTGTGATGCCTTCATTTTTTGGATAGCGCTTCTTCCTTTGTGGTTTTGACTGTTTCCCGTAATAGCCATATAGCTAGTTTGAACTGTACCTTGAAGGAACTTGGATTTTGATGCTTTCATGGGTTGAAGAGCCTTTTCCACCTTTTCTCCCCAGAGATGCTCTGTCCATCGAATGGCATGTTGTAGGAAGTTGCCTCTGTATGTGCTATTTCAAAGTAAGGAATAGCATGCACAGAGTCCAAGGGTTCCCCTTAGAGGTAAAATAGTGGTAAAAAGAGATAATACTAATGCTCTATTTTGTGGTAGTGTGGTCGAGCAGTAGGCTTATCCAAGGAGTAGTGTTAAGCATTTGTTGTACATACACATAGACAATAAATGAGGTACACACACTCAGAGACAAATCCAGCCAATAGGTTTTTATATAGAAAAATATCTTTTCTTAGTTTATTTTAAGAACCACAGGTTCAAATTCTACATGTAATATCTCATTCGAAAGGTATTGCAGGTAAGTACTTTAGGAACTTCAAATCATCAAAATTGCATGTATACTTTTCAAGTTATTCACAAATAGCTGTTTTAAAAGTGGACACTTAGTGCAATTTTCACAGTTCCTAGGGGAGGTAAGTATTTGTTAGGTTAACCAGGTAAGTAAGACACTTACAGGGCTTAGTTCTTGGTCCAAGGTAGCCCACCGTTGGGGGTTCAGAGCAACCCCAAAGTCACCACACCAGCAGCTCAGGGCCGGTCAGGTGCAGAGTTCAAAGTGGTGCCCAAAACACATAGGCTAGAATGGAGAGAAGGGGGTGCCCCGGTTCCGGTCTGCTTGCAGGTAAGTACCCGCGTCTTCGGAGGGCAGACCAGGGGGGTTTTGTAGGGCACCGGGGGGGGGACACGAGTCCACACAGAAATTTCACCCTCAGCAGCGCGGGGGCGGCCGGGTGCAGTGTAGAAACAAGCGTCGGGTTTGTAATGGAAGTCAATGGGAGATCTAGGGATCTCTTCAGCGCTGCAGGCAGGCAAGGGGGGGGTTCCTCGGGGAAACCTCCACTTGGTCAAGGGAGAGGGACTCCTGGGGGTCACTCCTCCAGTGAAAGTCCGGTCCTTCAGGTCCTGGGGGCTGCGGGTGCAGGGTCTCTCCCAGGTGTCGGGACTTAGGATTCAAAGAGTCGCGGTCAGGGGAAGCCTCGGGATTCCCTCTGCAGGCGGCGCTGTGGGGGCTCAGGGGGGACAGGTTTTTGTACTCACAGTCTTAGAGTAGTCCTGGGGTCCCTCCTGAGGTGTTGGATCGTCACCAGCCGAGTCGGGGTCGCCGGGTGCAGTGTTGCAAGTCTCACGCTTCTTGCGGGGAGCTTGCAGGGTTCTTTAAAGCTGCTGGAAACAAAGTTGCAGCTTTTCTTGGAGCAGGTCCGCTGTCCTCGGGAGTTTCTTGTCTTTTCGAAGCAGGGGCAGTCCTCAGAGGATGTCGAGGTCGCTGGTCCCTTTGGAAGGCGTCGCTGGAGCAGGATCTTTGGAAGGCAGGAGACAGGCCGGTGAGTTTCTGGAGCCAAGGCAGTTGTCGTCTTCTGGTCTTCCGCTGCAGGGGTTTTCAGCTGGGCAGTCCTTCTTCTTGTAGTTGCAGGAATCTAATTTTCTAGGGTTCAGGGTAGCCCTTAAATACTAAATTTAAGGGCGTGTTTAGGTCTGGGGGGTTAGTAGCCAATGGCTACTAGCCCTGAGGGTGGGTACACCCTCTTTGTGCCTCCTCCCAAGGGGAGGGGGTCACAATCCTAACCCTATTGGGGGAATCCTCCATCTGCAAGATGGAGGATTTCTAAAAGTCAGAGTCACCTCAGCTCAGGACACCTTAGGGGCTGTCCTGACTGGCCAGTGACTCCTCCTTGTTGCTTTCTTTGTTCCCTCCAGCCTTGCCGCCAAAAGTGGGGGCCGTGGCTGGAGGGGGCGGGCAACTCCACTAAGCTGGAGTGCCCTGCTGGGCTGTGACAAAGGGGTGAGCCTTTGAGGCTCACCGCCAGGTGTCACAGCTCCTGCCTGGGGGAGGTGTTAGCATCTCCACCCAGTGCAGGCTTTGTTACTGGCCTCAGAGTGACAAAGGCACTCTCCCCATGGGGCCAGCAACATGTCTCTGGTGTGGCAGGCTGCTGGAACTAGTCAGCCTACACAGACAGTCGGTTAAGTTTCAGGGGGCACCTCTAAGGTGCCCTCTGGGGTGTATTATGCAATAAAATGTACACTGGCATCAGTGTGCATTTATTGTGCTGAGAAGTTTGATACCAAACTTCCCAGTTTTCAGTGTAGCCATTATGGTGCTGTGGAGTTCGTGTTTGACAGACTCCCAGACCATATACTCTTATGGCTACCCTGCACTTACAATGTCTAAGGTTTTGTTTAGACACTGTAGGGGTACCATGCTCATGCACTGGCACCCTCACCTATGGTATAGTGCACCCTGCCTTAGGGCTGTAAGGCCTGCTAGAGGGGTGTCTTACCTATACTGCATAGGCAGTGAGAGGCTGGCATGGCACCCTGAGGGGAGTGCCATGTCGACTTACTCGTTTTGTCCCCACTAGCACACACAAGCTGGCAAGCAGTGTGTCTGTGCTGAGTGAGAGGTCTCCAGGGTGGCATAAGACATGCTGCAGCCCTTAGAGACCTTCCTTGGCATCAGGGCCCTTGGTACTAGAAGTACCAGTTACAAGGGACTTATCTGGATGCCAGGGTCTGCCAATTGTGGATACAAAAGTACAGGTTAGGGAAAGAACACTGGTGCTGGGGCCTGGTTAGCAGGCCTCAGCACACTTTCAATTGTAAACATAGCATCAGCAAAGGCAAAAAGTCAGGGGGCAACCATGCCAAGGAGGCATTTCCTTACACAACCCCCCCCCAAACGAAAGAGGATGAGACTAACCTTTCCCAAGAGAGTCTTCATTTTCTAAGTGGAAGAACCTGGAAAGGCCATCTGCATTGGCATGGGCAGTCCCAGGTCTGTGTTCCACTATAAAGTCCATTCCCTGTAGGGAGATGGACCACCTCAACAGTTTAGGATTTTCACCTTTCATTTGCATCAGCCATTTGAGAGGTCTGTGGTCAGTTTGAACTAGGAAGTGAGTCCCAAAGAGGTATGGTCTCAGCTTCTTCAGGGACCAAACCACAGCAAAGGCCTCCCTCTCAATGGCACTCCAACGCTGCTCCCTGGGGAGTAACCTCCTGCTAATGAAAGCAACAGGCTGGTCAAGGCCATCATCATTTGTTTGGGACAAAACTGCCCCTATCCCATGTTCAGAGGCATCAGTCTGCACAATGAACTGCTTAGAATAATCTGGAGCTTTTAGAACTGGTGCTGAGCACATTGCTTGTTTCAGGGTGTCAAAGGCCTGTTGGCATTCCACAGTCCAGTTCACTTTCTTGGGCATTTTCTTGGAGGTGAGTTCAGTGAGGGCTGTCACAATGGATCCATATCCCTTCACAAACCTCCTGTAATACCCAGTCAAGCCAAGGAATGCCCTGACTTGAGTCTGGGTTTTTGGAGCTACCCAGTCCAGAATAGTCTGGATCTTGGGTTGGAGTGGCTGAACTTGGCCTCCACCTACAAGGTGTCCCAAGTAAACCACAGTTCCCTGCCCTATCTGGCATTTGGATGCCTTGATAGAGAGGCCTGCAGATTGCAGAGCCTTCAAAACCTTCCTCAGGTGGACCAGGTGATCCTGCCAGGTGGAGCTAAAGACAGCAATATCATCAAGATAAGCTGTGCTAAAGGGCTCCAAGCCAGCAAGGACTTGATTCACCAACCTTTGGAAGGTGGCAGGGGCATTCTTTAAACCAAAGGGCATAACAGTAAACTGATAATGCCCATCAGGTGTGGAGAATGCTGTTTTCTCTTTTGCTCCAGGTGCCATTTTTATTTGCCAGTACCCTGCTGTCAAGTCAAAGGTACTTAGGAATTTGGCAGCACCTAATTTGTCTATGAGCTCATCAGCTCTTGGAATTGGATGAGCATCTGTCTTGGTGACAGAATTGAGCCCTCTGTAGTCCACACAAAACCTCATCTCTTTCTTTCCATCTTTGGTGTGAGGTTTGGGGACTAAGACCACTGGGCTAGCCCAGGGGCTGTCAGAGCGCTCAATCACTCCCAATTCCAGCATCTTGTGGACTTCCACCTTGATGCTTTCCTTAACATGGTCAGACTGTCTAAAGATTTTGTTTTTGACAGGCATGCTGTCTCCTGTGTCCACATCATGGGTACACAGGTGTGTCTGACCAGGGGTTAAGGAGAAGAGTTCAGGAAACTGTTGTAGGACTCTCCTACAATCAGCTTGCTGTTGGCCAGAGAGGGTGTCTGAGTAGATCACTCCATCTACTGTGCCATCTTGTGGGTCTGATGACAGAAGATCAGGGAGAGGTTCACTCTCTGCCTCCTGATCCTCATCTGTTACCATCAACAGATTCACATCAGCCCTGTCATGGAAGAGCTTAAGGCGGTTCACATGGATCACCCTCTTGGGGCTCCTGCTTGTGCCCAGGTCCACCAGGTAGGTGACCTGACTCTTCCTTTCTAGCACTGGGTAAGGGCCACTCCATTTGTCCTGGAGTGCCCTGGGAGCCACAGGCTCCAGAACCCAGACTTTCTGCCCTGGTTGGAACTCAACCAGTGCAGCCTTTTGGTCATACCAAAACTTCTGGAGCTGTTGGCTGGCCTCAAGGTTTTTGGTTGCCTTTTCCATGTACTCTGCCATTCTAGAGCGAAGGCCAAGTACATAGTCCACTATGTCTTGTTTAGGCTCATGGAGAGGTCTCTCCCAGCCTTCTTTAACAAGAGCAAGTGGTCCCCTTACAGGATGACCAAACAGAAGTTCAAAGGGTGAGAATCCTACTCCCTTCTGTGGCACCTCTCTGTAAGCGAAAAGCAGACATGGCAAGAGGACATCCCATCTCCTTTTGAGTTTTTCTGGGAGCCCCATGATCATGCCCTTTAATGTCTTGTTGAATCTCTCAACTAAGCCATTAGTTTGTGGATGGTATGGTGTAGTGAATTTATAAGTCACCCCACACTCATTCCACATGTGCTTTAGGTATGCTGACATGAAGTTGGTACCTCTGTCAGACACCACCTCCTTAGGGAAACCCACTCTGGTAAAGATACCAATGAGGGCCTTGGCTACTGCAGGGGCAGTAGTCGACCTAAGGGGGATAGCTTCAGGATACCTGGTAGCATGATCCACTACTACCAGGATATACATATTTCCTGAGGCTGTGGGAGGTTCTAGTGGACCAACTATGTCCACACCCACTCTTTCAAAGGGAACCCCCACCACTGGAAGTGGAATGAGGGGGGCCTTTGGATGCCCACCTGTCTTACCACCTGCTTGACAGGTGGGGCAGGAGAGGCAAAACTCCTTAACCATGTTGGACATATTGGGCCAGTAGAAGTGGTTGACTAACCTCTCCCACGTCTTGGTTTGTCCCAAATGTCCAGCAAGGGGAATGTCATGGGCCAATGTTAGTATGAACTTCCTGAACAGCTGAGGCACTACCACTCTCCTAGTGGCACCAGGTTTGGGGTCTCTGGCCTCAGTGTACAGGAGTCCATCTTCCCAATAGACCCTATGCGTTCCATTTTTCTTGCCTTTGGACTCTTCAGCAGCTTGCTGCCTAAGGCCTTCAAGAGAGGGACAGGTTTCTTGTCCCTTACACAGCTCCTCCCTTGAGGGTCCCCCTGGGCCTAAGAGCTCAACCTGATAAGGTTCAAGCTCCAAAGGCTCAGTTCCCTCAGAGGGCAGAACTTCTTCCTGAGAAGAGAGGTTCCCTTTCTTTTGCTGTGTTGCAGTTGGTTTCCCAGCTGACTTTCCTGTTCTCTTGGTAGGCTGGGCCATTCTTCCAGACTCCAGCTCTACTTGTTCACCCTGTGCCTTGCATTGGGCTCTTGTTTTCACACACACCAGTTCAGGGATACCCAGCATTGCTGCATGGGTTTTTAGTTCTACCTCAGCCCATGCTGAGGACTCCAGGTCATTTCCAAGCAGACAGTCCACTGGGATATTTGAGGAGACCACCACCTGTTTCAGGCCATTGACCCCTCCCCATTCTAAAGTAACCATTGCCATGGGATGTACTTTTCTCTGATTGTCAGCGTTGGTGACTGTGTAAGTTTTTCCAGTCAGGTATTGGCCAGGGGAAACCAGTTTCTCTGTCACCATGGTGACACTGGCACCTGTATCCCTCAGGCCCTCTATTCTAGTCCCATTAATTAAGAGTTGCTGTCGGTATTTTTGCATGTTAGGCGGCCAGACAGCTAGTGTGGCTAAATCCACCCCACCCTCAGAAACTAGAGTAGCTTCAGTGTGGACCCTGATTTGCTCTGGGCACACTGTTGATCCCACTTGGAGACTAGCCATACCAGTGTTACCTGGATGGGGGTTTGGAGTGGAACCTTTCTTGGGACAGGCCTTGTCTCCAGTTTGGTGTCCATGCTGTTTACAGCTATGACACCAGGCCTTTTTGGGATCAAAGTTTTTACCCTTGTACCCATTGTTTTGTGAAGAGGCTCTGGGCCCACCCTCCTGTGCAGGTTTTTGGGGGCCTGTAGAAGACTCTTTACTATTTTTAGTTTTGGTTGTCTCATCACCCTTCCCCTGGGGAGTCTTTGTGACCCCTTTCTTTTGGTCACCCCCTGTTGAAGTCTTGGACACCCTTGTCTTGACCCAATGGTCCGCCTTCTTTCCCAATTCTTGGGGAGAAATTGGTCCTAGGTCTACCAGATGCTGATGCAGTTTATCATTGAAACAATTACTTAACAGGTGTTCTTTCACAAATAAATTGTACAGCCCATCATAATTACTTACACCACTGCCTTGAATCCAACCATCTAGTGTTTTCACTGAGTAGTCTACAAAGTCAACCCAGGTCTGGCTCGAGGATTTTTGAGCCCCCCTGAATCTAATCCTATACTCCTCAGTGGAGAATCCAAAGCCCTCAATCAGGGTACCCTTCATGAGGTCATAAGATTCTGCATCTTGTCCAGAGAGTGTGAGGAGTCTATCCCTACACTTTCCTGTGAACATTTCCCAAAGGAGAGCACCCCAGTGAGATCTGTTCACTTTTCTGGTTACACAAGCCCTCTCAAAAGCTGTGAACCATTTGGTGATGTCATCACCATCTTCATATTTAGTTACAATCCCTTTGGGGATTTTCAACATGTCAGGAGAATCTCTGACCCTATTTATGTTGCTGCCACCATTGATGGGTCCTAGGCCCATCTCTTGTCTTTCCCTCTCTATGGCTAGGATCTGTCTTTCCAAAGCCAATCTTTTGGCCATCCTGGCTAACTGGATGTCCTCTTCACTGGGGCTATCCTCAGTGATTTCAGAGGTGTTGGTCTCTCCTGTGAGGGAACCAGCATCTCTGACTATTATTTTTGGAGTCAGGGTTTGAGGGACCCTGTTCTCCCTAGATAGGACTGGTAGGGGGGAATTGTCCTCCAAGTCACTATCTTCTTCCTCTGAGTTGCCACCCTCAGAGGGGTTGGCCTTTTCAAACTCTGCCAAAAGCTCCTGGAGCTGTATTTTGGTAGGTTTGGGGCCCATTGTTATTTTCTTTATTTTACAGAGTGACCTTAGCTCCCTCATCTTAAGATGGAGGTAAGGTGTGGTGTCGAGTTCCACCACAGTCACATCTGTGCTAGACATTTTGCTTCTAAAAGTTGGAATACTTTTTAAGAATCTACAACTGGTTCTAGAATCTAATTCAAACTTTTACAAACTTTTAAACTCTAAAAGAAATGCTAAACAGGATCTAACACAAGGCCCTAGCAGGTCTTTTAAGAATTTAGAAAACTTTTCAAATTGCAAAAATGAATTTCTAATGACAATTTTGGAATTTGTCGTGTGATCAGGTATTGGCTGAGTAGTCCAGCAAATGCAAAGTCTTGTACCCCACCGCTGATCCACCAATGTAGGAAGTTGGCTCTGTATGTGCTATTTCAAAGTAAGGAATAGCATGCACAGAGTCCAAGGGTTCCCCTTAGAGGTAAAATAGTGGTAAAAAGAGATAATACTAATGCTCTATTTTGTGGTAGTGTGGTCGAGCAGTAGGCTTATCCAAGGAGTAGTGTTAAGCATTTGTTGTACATACACATAGACAATAAATGAGGTACACACACTCAGAGACAAATCCAGCCAATAGGTTTTTATATAGAAAAATATCTTTTCTTAGTTTATTTTAAGAACCACAGGTTCAAATTCTACATGTAATATCTCATTCGAAAGGTATTGCAGGTAAGTACTTTAGGAACTTCAAATCATCAAAATTGCATGTATACTTTTCAAGTTATTCACAAATAGCTGTTTTAAAAGTGGACACTTAGTGCAATTTTCACAGTTCCTAGGGGAGGTAAGTATTTGTTAGGTTAACCAGGTAAGTAAGACACTTACAGGGCTTAGTTCTTGGTCCAAGGTAGCCCACCGTTGGGGGTTCAGAGCAACCCCAAAGTCACCACACCAGCAGCTCAGGGCCGGTCAGGTGCAGAGTTCAAAGTGGTGCCCAAAACACATAGGCTAGAATGGAGAGAAGGGGGTGCCCCGGTTCCGGTCTGCTTGCAGGTAAGTACCCGCGTCTTCGGAGGGCAGACGAGGGGGGTTTTGTAGGGCACCGGGGGGGGGACACGAGTCCACACAGAAATTTCACCCTCAGCAGCGCGGGGGCGGCCGGGTGCAGTGTAGAAACAAGCGTCGGGTTTGTAATGGAAGTCAATGGGAGATCTAGGGATCTCTTCAGCGCTGCAGGCAGGCAAGGGGGGGGTTCCTCGGGGAAACCTCCACTTGGTCAAGGGAGAGGGACTCCTGGGGGTCACTCCTCCAGTGAAAGTCCGGTCCTTCAGGTCCTGGGGGCTGCGGGTGCAGGGTCTCTCCCAGGTGTCGGGACTTGGGATTCAAAGAGTCGCGGTCAGGGGAAGCCTCGGGATTCCCTCTGCAGGCGGCGCTGTGGGGGCTCAGGGGGGACAGGTTTTTGTACTCACAGTCTTAGAGTAGTCCTGGGGTCCCTCCTGAGGTGTTGGATCGTCACCAGCCGAGTCGGGGTCGCCGGGTGCAGTGTTGCAAGTCTCACGCTTCTTGCGGGGAGCTTGCAGGGTTCTTTAAAGCTGCTGGAAACAAAGTTGCAGCTTTTCTTGGAGCAGGTCCGCTGTCCTCGGGAGTTTCTTGTCTTTTCGAAGCAGGGGCAGTCCTCAGAGGATGTCGAGGTCGCTGGTCCCTTTGGAAGGCGTCGCTGGAGCAGGATCTTTGGAAGGCAGGAGACAGGCCGGTGAGTTTCTGGAGCCAAGGCAGTTGTCGTCTTCTGGTCTTCCGCTGCAGGGGTTTTCAGCTGGGCAGTCCTTCTTCTTGTAGTTGCAGGAATCTAATTTTCTAGGGTTCAGGGTAGCCCTTAAATACTAAATTTAAGGGCGTGTTTAGGTCTGGGGGGTTAGTAGCCAATGGCTACTAGCCCTGAGGGTGGGTACACCCTCTTTGTGCCTCCTCCCAAGGGGAGGGGGTCACAATCCTAACCCTATTGGGGGAATCCTCCATCTGCAAGATGGAGGATTTCTAAAAGTCAGAGTCACCTCAGCTCAGGACACCTTAGGGGCTGTCCTGACTGGCCAGTGACTCCTCCTTGTTGCTTTCTTTGTTCCCTCCAGCCTTGCCGCCAAAAGTGGGGGCCGTGGCTGGAGGGGGCGGGCAACTCCACTAAGCTGGAGTGCCCTGCTGGGCTGTGACAAAGGGGTGAGCCTTTGAGGCTCACCGCCAGGTGTCACAGCTCCTGCCTGGGGGAGGTGTTAGCATCTCCACCCAGTGCAGGCTTTGTTACTGGCCTCAGAGTGACAAAGGCACTCTCCCCATGGGGCCAGCAACATGTCTCTGGTGTGGCAGGCTGCTGGAACTAGTCAGCCTACACAGACAGTCGGTTAAGTTTCAGGGGGCACCTCTAAGGTGCCCTCTGGGGTGTATTTTGCAATAAAATGTACACTGGCATCAGTGTGCATTTATTGTGCTGAGAAGTTTGATACCAAACTTCCCAGTTTTCAGTGTAGCCATTATGGTGCTGTGGAGTTCGTGTTTGACAGACTCCCAGACCATATACTCTTATGGCTACCCTGCACTTACAATGTCTAAGGTTTTGTTTAGACACTGTAGGGGTACCATGCTCATGCACTGGCACCCTCACCTATGGTATAGTGCACCCTGCCTTAGGGCTGTAAGGCCTGCTAGAGGGGTGTCTTACCTATACTGCATAGGCAGTGAGAGGCTGGCATGGCACCCTGAGGGGAGTGCCATGTCGACTTACTCGTTTTGTCCCCACTAGCACACACAAGCTGGCAAGCAGTGTGTCTGTGCTGAGTGAGAGGTCTCCAGGGTGGCATAAGACATGCTGCAGCCCTTAGAGACCTTCCTTGGCATCAGGGCCCTTGGTACTAGAAGTACCAGTTACAAGGGACTTATCTGGATGCCAGGGTCTGCCAATTGTGGATACAAAAGTACAGGTTAGGGAAAGAACACTGGTGCTGGGGCCTGGTTAGCAGGCCTCAGCACACTTTCAATTGTAAACATAGCATCAGCAAAGGCAAAAAGTCAGGGGGCAACCATGCCAAGGAGGCATTTCCTTACACATGTCCATAATCTTAGACTAGACTTGAGGCCAGAAAGAAGTGAGCTTAAACCACCCCTATTGCCTCACAACAACAGCATTGCCAATCTGTTGAAATGAACATGGAGAAGCGTTTACAGCTTTATCAATTAATGTCACTGAGCCTGTTAACCATCCTTCAAAATTGCTAAAGCATTTGAACTTGCTACCTTCAGCAACTTCTGCAAGAGGCAAGCAACATCATTCCATAGATGCCTGTTGCATCTTGCCGCCACAGCTGATGCCTTTGGTATTTTCAAAGCATCCGATTCTGGCAACTTAACCAGCTTGCACATCAAATCTTATTTGCTTCCTTCTTTGTCTTTTAATGCAATGTGAGGGGGTTGATCAATTTTGAGAATTTGACCTAACACTGCAGAAACAACAGAATCTGTTTCATTCTTAGTGTACATACTGGCACTGATGATTTAACTTTGTACTTCTTTTCAGTATACTGAAGCAGCAGGAGCTAGGTTCTGCATCATTGGCCTGCCCTTTCTCCCACAGATTATCCAAGGTGGAAATGGATTAGGCACTTCTATGTGATTTTTCTTTAAAATCATACAAGAAGCACAATTTTTCCACAGATGATGTTGGAAGGATGAAACATTGGGAGGCTTTCTCTATTAGGGCATGAATGAAAATGTCACTTACCCAGTGTACATCTGTTCGTGGCATCAGTCGCAGTAGATTCGCATGTTTTGCAATAGCTCGCCATCTGGTGTTGGGCCGGAGTGTTACAAGTTGTTTTTCTTCGAAGAAGTCTTTCGAGTCACGGGACCGAGTGACTCCTCCTTTTGTCTCCATTGCGCATGGGCGTCGACTCCATCTTCGATTGTTTTTCCCCGCAGAGGGTGAGGTAGGAGTTGAATTGTAGTAATAGTGCCCATGCAATGGAGTGACTAAGTATGCACCTATTTAAGGTTGAGATGATACATATACAAATAGTTGAAGGTAACTTCCAAACTGCTACAAGCTCCCGGGGAGGCGGGTGGGCACATGCGAATCTACTGCGACTGATGCCACGAACAGATGTACACTGGGTAAGTGACATTTTCAGTTCGATGGCATCTGTCGCTGTAGATACGCATGTTTTGCATAGACTAGTAAGCAGTTATCTCCCCAAAAGCGGTGGATCAGCCTGTAGGAGTGGAAGTAGTCTGAAATAATGTTCTTAATACGGCTTGACCTACTGTGGCTTGTTGTGCGGATAACACGTCTACACAGTAGTGCTTGGTGAATGTGTGAGGCGTAGACCATGTGGCTGCCTTACATATTTCTTGCATTGGGATGTTTCCTAGAAAGGCCATGGTAGCACCTTTCTTTCTGGTTGAGTGTGCCCTTGGTGTAATGGGCAGCTGTCGTTTAGCTTTAAGGTAGCAGATTTGGATGCATTTAACTATCCATCTGGCTATACCTTGTTTTGATATTGGGTTTCCTGCATGAGGTTTTTGAAATGCAATAAATAGTTGTTTAGTCTTTCTGATGTTCTTTGTTCTGTCAATGTAATACATCAATGCTCTTTTGACATCTAATGTATGTAGTGCCCTTTCAGCTACGGTATCTGGCTGTGGAAAGAACACTGGAAGTTCCACTGTTTGATTTGGATGGAACGGTGAAATAACCTTTGGCAAAAATTTAGGATTGGTCCTTAGGACGACCTTATTCTTGTGTAGTTGTATAAAAGGTTCCTGTATTGTAAACGCCTGAATCTCGCTTACTCTTCTTAGGGAAGTAATGGCGATGAGAAATGCCACCTTCCAGGTTAGGAACTGTATTTCGCAGGAGTGCATGGGTTCAAAAGGTGGACCCATAAGTCTAGTTAGGACAACATTTAGGTTCCATGAAGGAACAGGTGGTGTTCTTGGTGGTATCATTCTCCTAAGGCCCTCCATGAATGCTTTAATGACTGGTATCTTATATAGGGAAGTTGAATAGGTAGTCTGCAGGTATGCAGATATTGCTGCAAGGTGTATTTTAATGGAAGAGAAAGCCAGGTTAGATTTTTGTAAGTGAAGCAAGTAACCCACTACATGTTCTGGAGTTGTGTGTAATGGTTGTATTTGATTAATATGGCAGTAGCAAACAAACCTCTTCCATTTACTTGCATAGCAGTGCCTGGTGGATGGCCTTCTGGCTTGTTTTATGACTTCCATACATTCTTGGGTAAGTTGTAAGTGCCCGAATTCTAGGATTTCAGGAGCCAGATTCAGCGATGCTGGATCTGGGTGTCTGATCTTTTGGTTGTGTTGTGTCAACAGATCTGGCCTGTTGGGCAATTTGATGCAGGGTACTACTGATAGGTCTAGCAGCGTTGTGTACCAGGGTTGCCTTGCCCAAGTTGGTGCTATTAATATGAGTTTGAGTTTGTTTTGACTGAGTTTGTTTACCAGGTAAGGAAGGAGAGGGAGAGGAGGAAAAGCGTAAGCAAATATCCCTGACCAGTTCATCCATAGGGCATTGCCTTGGGACTGTTTGTGTGGGTATCTGGATGCGAAGTTTTGGCATTTTGCGTTCTCCTTTGTCGCAAACAAGTCTATCTGAGGTGTTCCCCAGAGTTTGAAATAAGTGTTCAGAATTTGGGGGTGAATTTCCCATTCGTGGACCTGTTGGTGATCTCGAGAGAGATTGTCTGCGAGTTGATTTTGGATCCCTGGTATAAATTGTGCTATTAGGCGAATTTGGTTGTGAATTGCCCAACGCCAAATCTTTTGTGCTAGCAGGCTTAACTGCGTGGAGTGCGTCCCCCCTTGCTTGTTTAGATAATACATTGTTGTCATGTTGTCTGTTTTGACGAGAATGTATTTGTGAACTATTATTGGTTGGAAAGCTTTTAGTGCTTGAAAAACTGCTAGAAGTTCTAGGTGATTTATATGCAGTTTTGTTTGATGTACGTTCCATTGTCCTTGTATGCTGTGTTGATCGAGGTGTGCTCCCCACCCTGTCATGGAAGCATCTGTTGTTATTACGTATTGTGGCACTGGGTCTTGGAAAGGCCGCCCTTTGTTTAAATTTATGTTGTTCCACCACAGAAGCGAGAGGTAAGTTTGGCGGTCTATTAACACCAGATCTAGAAGGTGACCCTGTGCTTGTGACCATTGTGATGCTAGGCACTGTTGTAAGGGCCTCATGTGCAGTCTTGCGTTTGGGACAATGGCTATGCATGAAGACATCATGCCTAGGAGTTGTAGTACCATCTTTGCTTGTATCCTTTGTGTTGGATACATGCGTTGTATGATGGTGTTGAAATTTTGAATTCTTTGTGGACTTGGAGTGGCTACTCCTTTTGATGTGTCTATTATGGCTCCTAGGTATTGTTGTACCTTGCACGGCAGAATTTTGTGAAGTTGACGGTGAACCCTAGTTTGAAGAGGGTTTGTATGATATGATTTGTGTGATTTGAGCACTCTATTAACGAATGGGCCTTGATTAGCCAGTCGTCTAGATATGGGAACACATGTATTTGCTGCCTTCTTATGTGTGCAGCGACTACCGCTAGACATTTGGTAAAGACTCTTGGTGCGGTTGTTAATCCGAAAGGCAGTACCTTGAATTGGTAATGTATTCCCTTGAATACAAACCTTAGGTATTTCCTGTGCGATGGGTGTATTGGTATATGGAAATAAGCATCCTTGAGGTCTAAAGTTGCCATGTAGTTGTGTAGTTTTAGCAATGGCAATACTTCTTGTAGTGTGACCATGTGAAAATGGTCTGATTTGATGAAAGTGTTCACTACTCTGAGGTCTAGGATTGGTCTCAGCGTTTTGTCCTTCTTTGGTATCAGAAAGTACAGTGAGTAAACTCCTGTGTTTATTTGTGTGTTTGGCACTAATTCGATTGCATTCTTTTGCAATTGTGCCTGCACTTCTATCTCCAGGAGATTGGAATGATGTTTGGTCAAATTTTGTGCTTTTGGTGGTATGTTTGGAGGGAATTGTAGAAATTCTATGCAATAACCATGTTGGATAATTGCTAGAACCCAAGTGTCTGTAGTGATTTCCTCCCATGCTTTGTAATAATGACTTATTCTTCCCCCCACTGGTGTTGTGTGGAGGGGGTGAGTGACATGTGAGTCACTGTTTAGTAGTAGGGGTTTTGGGGCTCTGAAATCTTCCTCTATTCCTAGGGAATTGCCCTCCTCTATATTGTCCCCGAAAACCTCCTCTATACTGTCCCTGGTAACTGGACGGTGTTGCTTGTGAGGTGCTGGCTTGTGTGCTCTGACCCCGAAACCCCCCTCTAAAGGGTGTTTTACGGAATGTGCTGTAATTCCCTCTGCTCTGCGGGGAGTAGAGTGCGCCCATGGCTTTGGCAGTGTCCGTATCTTTTTTGAGTTTCTCAATCGCTGTGTCCACTTCTGGACCGAACAGTTCTTTTTCGTTAAAAGGCATATTGAGAACTGCTTGTTGAATCTCTGGTTTAAATCCAGACGTTCGGAGCCATGCATGCCTTCTGATAGTTACAGATGTATTAATTGTCCGTGCAGCTGTATCTGCAGCGTCCATGGAGGAGCGGATCTGGTTGTTGGAAATGGTCTGTCCCTTCTCAACCACTTGTTTTGCCCTATTTTGTAAGTCCTTGGGCAGATGTTCAATGAGATGTTGCATCTCGTCCCAATGGGCTCTGTCATAGCGCACAAGTAGTGCCTGGGAGTTCGCGATGCGCCACTGGTTTGCAGCTTGTGCTGCGACTCTCTTACCAGCTGCATCGAACTTGCGGCTTTCTTTATCTGGGGGTGGTGCATCTCCAGATGTGTGGGAGTTGGCCCTTTTCCTAGCTGCTCCTACAACAACAGAGTCTGGTGGCAGCTGTGTAGTGATGAAAACCGGGTCTGTAGGAGGCGCCTTATACTTTTTTTCCACCCTTGGTGTGATTGCCCTACTTTTGACCGGCTCCTTAAAGATTTCTTTTGCGTGCCGGAGCATACCAGGGAGCATAGGCAGGCTTTGGTATGAGCTGTGGGTGGAGGAGAGTGTGTTGAATAAAAAATCATCCTCGACCTGTTCTGAGTGGAGGCTTACGTTGTGAAATAGTGCTGCTCTAGCCACCACTTGAGAATACGCGGTGCTGTCCTCTGGTGGAGATGGCTTCGTAGGGTATGCCTCCGGACTGTTATCTGACACTGGGGCGTCGTATAGGTCCCATGCGTCTTGATCTTGGTCACCCTGGCTCATGGTGGTGTGAGCTGGGGAGTGTGATGGAGTTTGTGCTGGTGAGACGTTAATCACGGGCGGAGGAGAGGGTTGTGGGGTAACTCTTTTCACCACTTTTGGTTGTGGTGTCTGTTCAGTTTGGAACTCCAACCTTCTCTTTCTTCTAATAGGGGGAAGGGTGCTTATTTTTCCTGTCCCCTGCTGTATGAAAATACGCTTTTGCGTATGGTCCACATCAGTTGATTGTAGCTCTTCCTCAAACCTATGCTTTTGCATTTGGGAGGTTAGCGAGTGCTCTTCTGTATAAGAGCCTGAAGCTGGGTCGGTTGCAGATTGTTTCGGGACCGAAACCCTGTCTGCGTCCTTTTTCGGCTCCGAGGTGACTTTTTTCATTTTCGGGGCCGAAACCTGTCGGCGCCGATCTTCTTCGGGGCCGCTGTCTCGGCGTCGAGCCGTGTCTACACCGGCATCTCGGTGTCGATGCTTGTCTCCAGCACTTTCTCGGTCCCGAGAAGGCTGCGTGCCGGTGTCTCGACCGGAGTCGGACGATCTCGGCACTGTTTGGGCCTTTTTCGGTGCCGACGGTCGGTCACCAAATTTATGGGTGGAGCCATGGCCTGGTGGCAGTGGCGTCCCCTGGGCCTTGTAAATCTTCCTCTGAGTGGTTTTCGACGTCTTACTCACGGTTTGTGTATCGTCGAATCCTTCGGAGTCTGAGTCTTGGATCGAGAAGGTACCTTCCTCTTCTTGTTCCTCGAACTCTCGGTGGGCTGTCGGCGCGGACGCCATCTGAAGTCTTCTGGCTCGACGGTCTCGGAGTGTTTTTCGGGACCGGAACACACGACAGGCCTCGCAGGTGTCTTCACTGTGCTCAGGTGACAGGCACAGGTTACAGACCAAGTGTTGGTCTGTATAGGGGTATTTATTGTGGCATTTGGGGCAGAAACGGAACGGGGTCCGTTCCATCGGCGTTCTTCAGCACGCGGTCGGGCCGACCAGGCCCCGACGGGGGATCGAAAAAACTACCCCCGAAGGGCACCGGAGCTCTTCGATCCTTCGACGCGGTGTTGAATCTAACTACGCCGATCCCGAACGCAACAATACCGACGAAAATCTTCCGAAATTGGCTATCTTTCCGTTCCGAAACTCGGAGCGACAGGAACACGTCCGAACCCGATGGCGGAAAAAAAACAATCGAAGATGGAGTCGACGCCCATGCGCAATGGAGACAAAAGGAGGAGTCACTCGGTCCCGTGACTCGAAAGACTTCTTCGAAGAAAAACAACTTGTAACACTCCGGCCCAACACCAGATGGCGAGCTATTGCAAAACATGCGTATCTACAGCGACAGATGCCATCGAACATATGTTTATGCCAAATGGTGGTTAGTCCCTTGAAGTGAGACCAGTACTTGAATCCTGAGCAATTATAAATTGGTTCTAGGTCTTAGCAGACATTACTGGTTGTTCCTCTGCCACTTATGTTGTGCTTCATCTGCGTTTGACACACCTGTGTGTGTTCAACTATTCAGTATTATTGGTGAAGTTTGTTTTGTTTTGCAGGGGAGAATACCTAGTGGTAGATGACTAATGTGGTGCCATAGGTATTGATTACAAAATTGGTGGTTGTGACTCTGGTTGAGAATGAGGAAGTGAAGGTTCAGATACATGCTGGTAAATATTATTTACCATTTCCTGCAAAGTATTTAACATTTCCGTTACTACTTAAACCGTTGGCATTAGAGGAGGTAGCAAGTGTTCTGCGTCTTTGCACCAAACTTTTTGCCAGTTCATTTTGACACTGTGTTCACTAGCATTATAATCTTGCCTCATCATCTTCTTCTTAATCCACATACTGGATATTTAGGTCCAATACTTTAGTCGCTCCTTGTGTATCAGCTTTTCAATTTCCCCTCTGAACAAAGCCTTTATTTCATCAAAATTTTGCTGGTGTTCTTTGTCGTCAGCCTCTTGGACCTGGATGACACCAAGGGCACTACCGATGGTCTAGTAGTTAAAGCTGGTGGTGGCGTTATTAGAAATGCCACTCCGGAAGTTTCAAGCTTAGGTTTTGGTACCATCGATGGGTGGTTGGTGACAAGGAGGCTGAAGAAAGTCTAACTGCTGTTTTTGTTGCCAAGAGACTTCTCTTCACCAACAACATAGCTGGTGCAATGATGGCTTTAGCAGTGGAGTGGCAGATCCCAATCATTGCCTTGTAGTGTAATTTCAGAGTTGACTGCAGTTTTAGTGGTGGAGCTGAGAAAAGCAGTGTTGCCTACTTCTTAGATGCTTTCTGTCACTGGGCTGACACTAGAGGTTTTTTTTTCACCTGACAGAGAACACTGAGGAGGTTTTGACTTCTTTACAGGCACCCATTCTCCGGTGATAACACCCTTTGTGTCTCTCAGAGTGTCTCTTTGTAGCCTTCCTGATATCTTGCTTTGCAGCACAGAGCAGTGGCTGACCAGTTGTCCAGCGTTAGAGGCTGGGTCAGAGGGTCTTATGACCCACTTATAAGACTTTGACTTCTCTACAGCAATTTTCACTGCCTTACCTTGGACTTTTAGGCAGAGTCAGCCTTTGCTCTCTGCTTTTGAATCTATGTTGAAAAGGTCTTACAAATGTTGTATTCTGCAGGACTGAAGATAGGATCCAGATAGTAGGGGAATTTATTATGTGGATCATCCCCTTAGATCTTTCTTTTATCAAAGGTTTTACAAAACTTAAAAACAGATATCTTCTTCGCAACATCTGCCATGGTTGCAATATAATGTCCTGATCCCATAATCTTGCTTCCAAACATTTCCAATGATGAGAAATTCTTCAAAAAGGAAGTAGCCCTCCTGAGAGTTCCTCACACTGAACGTGTGGTAGAAAATCGGGCAGATAAATGCCTTTGACAAGGTAATGGCTTGGGATGCTGGTCTCCAATTGGCTGGAGTTTGGGTCAGTTATAATGATGTGAATAGGATGTAAATGGTCTATGTAAAGTTCAGTGTAATTGGGTGTAAACATACACGGTTATAGTAAGCATTGTTTAATGGCCATTTCCCGTGTGACAATGAGGAATAATTCAAGCATATGAACATATGATAAATCAAATGCTGGAGAAGTAGAAAAAAATACTGCAGGAGTGACCGTCTGCACTCACTCTCTCCCACGGTCTACCCAACTTAACAGGCATCATGTGCTGCGAGAGGATTATTAGCACATCATACCCTGAGCTGAAAAAAGCCACTGGTCTTATGATCTGCCTGTCCCAGCAGTTCACCAGATTTCCTGATCTGCAGTTGACTTCCAAAAGGTTGTTTGCAAAAAATATAGGCCTCTTTGATGGGTTGTTGATATAAAGTAAACTTGTGCAGGGTATAAAAGGGCCTAAGGGCAGAAAAGAGCGCAAAACAACTTCTCTACCTATATTCTGTAAATGTTTCAAAGGAACAATCATTTTTGACCCACAACAGTTTTGGTTTGTCAAGTGAATAATCAGAATTTTCACTGTGTCAAAATTAATACACATTCCTTAGACTTCAGCAGAATGAGAATATATTTGGGTAGTCAAATTCAATCAGAGGAGAGAAATATCTACTGACATATTCGATTTATTATGTTTTAGGAGCCCTGCCCTTATTTTATTACATACCCCCAAAAACGCTCCCTGTAACAATTCTTTATGTCCTGAATTAAATTCCTGGATTTAGCATCTATGGCTTTGAATGCAAGTCTCCACCACACTAGCAATTCACTCAGCAGGGCTCCGAAGCCTCAATGGCTTGCATTACAATGCTCTCTAGTGGATGACAGGAGAAATGCGGGCTTGAAAACAGACACTGAAGGGCCTGTAATTGATATCAAAACGATGTGATGCATGACCATGGTCTACTTGGCATGTTATCAGTTGGTCTTATGAGCAGCTGACGGTACTGAGACAGGACACTCCCTGTCTCCTGCAATACCTTCACTATCAATACAGCTGAGAAATGCCCACAAGTGATAGGTGTGGTCACTAGTAAAAATGAATTAACAGCAAAAGAATTAAACAGGCAGCTGATGGTGTACCAGACGTATACATGACTGTAAGGAAATGCTTTCCTTGGAATAGTTACCCCCTGGCTTTTTGCCGTTTGTTGATGCCAGTTATGATTGAAAATGTGTGCTGGGACCCTGCTAACCAGGCCCCAGCACCAGTGTTCTTTCCCTAAACTGTACCTTTGTTCCCACAATTGGCACAGCCCTGGCACACAGATAAGTCCCTTGTAAATGGTACCACTGGTACCAAGGGCCCTGTTGCTTGCCAGGGAAGGTCTCTAAGGGCTGCAGCATGTCTTATGCCACCCTGGGGACCCCCTCACTCAGCACATGCACACTGCCTCACAGCTTGTGTGTGTTGGTGGGGAGAAAATGACTAAGTCGACATGGCACTCCCCTCAGAGTGCCATGGCAACCTCACACTGCCTGTGGCATAGGTAAATCACCCCTCTAGCAGGCCTCACAGCCCTAAGGCAGGGTACACTACACCACAGGTGAGGGCATTTGTGCATGAGCACTATGCCCCTACAGTGTCTAAGCAAAACCTTAGACATCGTAAGTGTAGGGTAGCCATAGAGTATATGGTCTGGAAACTTGCCAAACACAAACTCCACAGTTCCATAATGGCTACACTGAAATCTGGGAAGTTTGGTATCAAACTTCTCAGCACAATAAATGCACACTGATGCCACTGTGGGATTTATTGTAAAATACACCCAGAAAGCATCTTAGAGATGCCCCCTGAATACCAGTCCGACTCCTAGTGCTAGGCTGACCAGTTTCTGCCAGCCTGCCACAACCAGACGAGTTTCTGGCCACATGGGGAAGAGTGCCTTTGTCACTCTGTGGCCAGGAACAAAGCCTGTACTGGGTGGAGGTGCTTCTCACCACCCCCTGCAGGAAATATAACACCTGGCGGTGAGCCTCAAAGGCTAATGCCTTTTGTTACAGCACCCTACGGCATCCCTGCTAGTGGAGATGCCTGCCCCTCCGGCCACTGCCCCCACTTTTGGTGGCAAGGCAGGAGAGGATAATGAGAAAAACAAGGAAGAGTCACCCACCAGTCAGGACAGCCCCTAAGGTGTCCTAAGCTGAGGTGACCCCTGCCTTTAGAAATCCTCCATCTTGAGACTGGAGGATCCCCCAATAGGATTAGGGATGTGACCCCTCCCCTCAGGGAGGAGACACAAAGAGGGTTTAGCCACACTGTAGGACAGTAGCCATTGGCTAATGCCCCCCACACCTAACCACACCCCTAAATTTGGTTTTTAGAGGGGGCCCTGAACCCAGGAAATCAGATTCCTGCAACCTACAACAAGAAGAAGGACTGCTGACCTGAAAGCCCCACACAGACGACTGAGTCAACAACTTGACTTGGCCCCAGCCCTACCGGCTTGTCTCCAGACTCAAAGAACCTGCACAGCGACACATCCGACAGGGACCAGCGACCTCTGAGGACTCAGAGGACTGCCCTGAACCTGAAGGACCAAGAAACTCCCAAGAACAGCGGCACTGTTCAAAAACAGCAACAACTTTGCAACTTTCTAACAACTTTCAAAGAACTCTACCATCCCACCGGAAGCGTGAGACTTCACACTCTGCACCCGACACCCTCGGCTCGAGCTCCAGAGAACAAACACTGCAGAAAGGACTCCCAGGCGACTGCGACGACGTGAGTAACCTGAGTCGACCCCTGCACCCCTACAGTGACGCCTGCAGAGAGGATCCAGAGGCTCCCCTGACCGTGACTGCCTCGTAACAAGGAACCCGATGCCTGGACCAAGCACTGCACCCGCAGACCCCAAGACCGAGAAGAACCAACCTCCAGTGCAGGAGTGACCAGCAGGCGGCCCTCTTCCTAGCCCAGTTGGTGGCTGGCCCAAGAAGTCCCCCTGTGCACTGCCAGCATCGCCAGAGGGACCCCCGGGTCCCTCCGTTGCTTCCTATAGCAAACCCAATGCCTACTTGGCACACTGCACCCAGCCGCCCCTGTGCCGCTGAGGGTGTGTTTTGTGTGCCTGTTTGTGTCCCCAACAGTGCTCTACAAACCCCCCCCGGTCTGCTCCCCAAGGACGCAGGTACTTACCTGCCAGCAGCCCGGAACCGGAGCACCCCTGTTGTCCATAGGCACTTGTGTGTTTTGGGTCCTCCTTTGACCTCTGCACCTGCCCGGCCCTGTCTTGCTGGTGCGTTGACTTTGGGGTTGCCTTGAACCCCCAACTGTGGGCTGCCTATGCCCAGGAGACTGACTGTGTAAGTGCTTTACTTACCTGAGAAACCGAACAAAACTTACCTCCCCCAGGAACCATTGATTTTTGCATTGTGTCCACTTTTAAAATAGCTTATTGCCATTTTTACCTAAACTGTGTGTACTACTGTTTTAAATCAAAGTTCCCTACTTACCTGTGTGAAGTTCCTTGCATTTTATGTACTTACCTCAAATCTTGAATCTTGTGGTTATAAATTAAATAAAGAAAATATATTTTTCTATATAAAAACTATTGGCCTGGAGTTAAGTCTTTGAGTCCATGTTCCCCATTTACTGCCTGTGTGCTCAACAAATGCTTAACACTACCCTCTGATAAGCCTACTGCTTGACCACACTACCACAAAATAGAGCATTAGTATTATCTACTTTTTCCACTATCAACCTCTAATGGGAACCACTGGACTCTGCGAACACTATCACTCACTTTGAGATAGTATATACAGAGCCACCTTCCTACAATGACTGCACGTACAGATGCAAGAGACTTTGTAAAGGAGCTTTAGGGATGCAATTACGCACAGGCCTGTGGCCTTTTCAAGGCTGAAAAACTGACAAGAGGCAATAATTTACATTAACACCAGTGATGTTGTAACTGATACAAAAGTCAAGTGTGGGCACACTTGTGATCTGAGGCAAAAAAGGCAAAAAGTGGCAGTTAAGTTTCCGAGTGTCAGGTGAATACATCAAAGATCAAGCAGACACAGAAATCAATCGAGGGGACGTCAGTGTAGGTGTGATGCTATTGGTGCAATCAAACAGGACAGTGGGTAAGAAGCAAGCAAACGTGTGCCTCAAAGTGTGTTGAACAAAAATAAGTGCATGTCTCCAAAAATGAGTGTTAGTGGGCTCCACTTGCAATCACAGACTCAAATTAATGACTGATGAACCAATTTTAAGGAAAGACAATTTTAAGAAAAAATAAAAAAAATGACATTAAAATTTGATTTAGTGGTAGTGAAGAGTTTTTGGGTTGTGGGATGAATGAGGAGGGACTGTAGGGGTGAGAGATTGGTGAAGGCTGGGTGTAAAAAGAGATTTTTAGGATTCTGGGCCGGGTGGAGTTTAGGGGTGGAGAGGGTATTAAAGCAATCAGGAATGGGTGGAGTTTAGGGGTGGTGTAGGGTCTTAGGGCTCACAGATTAGTGGAGATTAGGTGTGGTGAGGGTTTTTTAGGGTTCAGGGAAGGATGGAGTGTAGGGCTGTTGAAGGCTTTTTAGGAATTCCACCTTCCGGTTGTCAAGGGTAGTCATAATACTAATAAGGTTCCAAGTTATTGGACAAAAAGAAAAAAGGGAGCACACTGCCTCACACTCCAGCAAAAAGTTAGCCCCAATGCATCATGGTAAATGCAGTCACTTTGTTTTGTGTTGAAAAAGTAATCAAAAGTCTTTCACCTTAGTAGGTGCAGCAAGTGCTGTGTATCTCTGGACACGTGTTTCTAGGTTTAGCCCGTCATCAGCAGAGAGCAGCCAAAGTCTGTGGGGTTGCTTGAAATGCCGCCAAAAGTCTTCTCAGGTTTATGTACCACTCACTGGCGCACAGGTGCCTCACCAGAGCTCGTCAGCTCGTTAGCTCAAGGGAGCAGTCATTGGACAAAAAGAAAAAAGGGAGCACACTGCCTCACACTCCAGCAAAAAGTTAGCCCCAATGCATCATGGTAAATGCAGTCACTTTGTTTTGTGTTGAAAAAGTAATCAAAAGTCTTTCACCTAAGTAGGGTTCCAAGTTAGTTGCACTGCACTTTCAGGATGAACCTGACGCTAATCTCCTCTCTGCCTCTAAGGGCATGAAAAAAACATGGCTGTGGAACTGATGCTGGTGCACTGGTTTGAAGCTATGTGGCTCAAGCGACATCAAAC
Source organism: Pleurodeles waltl (assembly GCF_031143425.1). Taxonomy (NCBI): domain Eukaryota; kingdom Metazoa; phylum Chordata; class Amphibia; order Caudata; family Salamandridae; genus Pleurodeles; species Pleurodeles waltl. Next base: position 664,050,970 of record NC_090451.1, read on the forward strand.
ATACGCCATTTGGGGTGCTGTGATGAAGCCAGCACCACCCACTGGCGCAGGGGAGCAATGGAGTGTTTTGTGATCCTGGAGTGCTGCTAAAAACTCAGCATGTTCACAAACACCATTTATTGAGTTAATTTTTTACTATATCAAAACTAATTGCTTTACATTCCATGTAGTGCTGAGAATTCACACGCTATGCATGATTTCGCCATCTAGTGTTGGGCTCGGAGTGTTACAAGTTGTTTTTCTTCGAAGAATTCTTTTCTGAGACACGAGTGACTCCTCCTGTCAGTCATACTGCGCATGGGCATCGACTCCATTGTTAGATTGTTTTCTTTCCGCTGTTGGGTTCGGACGTGTTTCCTCTCGCTCTGAGATTTCGAAATGGAAACTTCAGAAAACTCACTTATTCGTCGGTATTGTTTTGATTGCGTTTCCATCTAGACTCATAGACCATAGTACTGTCAGAATCTAGATTTTCACCCTTCTGTGTGCATGCGCCAGACTCGGGACTGGTCGGGCCTATCACTTGGAAGCCTGATGTATCGGACTCCTTTTCGATTTTGCCCTCGGAGGGAAACGCTAAATTTCCCTACACAGACCAACACCTGGTTTGTAATCTGTGTCTTTCTCCCGATCACAAAGAAGAAGACTGTGAGGCCTGTGAATCGTTTCGATCCAAGAAGATCCTGCGTGATCGGAGAGCCAGAAGATTAGAGAAGTCTTCGGAAAGTACAGAATATCTCGACATCATGAAGGAAGAACAGGCGCAGACAGCGGTCTCCATCTGAGACACCGACTTCGGACAAGATTCGGAAGAAGATAGGCCTATCCCTGCAGCACAGCACGAGTACGTCTGCCCCTACGCCCACATATAAAAAAACATCGAAGGCCTTCGGTACAACACTGCCAGAGAGCCATGTTTCAACCCGAAAAAAGACTATTGTTGACCGACCTTCGGGTTCGGCGCAGAAAAAGGCCACTCCTCCGTCGACATCAGAGTCAAGTAAATCTGTAACAAGTTCTGCCTCGGACTCAAGTAAGCGTCCTCACTCCTCGGAGTCGAAGCCTTGACGCCCTGTTCGGAGCCGAAACAACAGACTCCATTTTCGAGACCGAAAAAGCTTCAATCTTCGGAACTGAAAGAATCTTCTTATTCAGAAGAGCAAGGACTTTCGAGCCATCTTAAACAGAGTTCTAAATCACTGCAGGAACAATCTTACAGATCTTCTGATGAAGACACTGAGATTCAGCCTATCCTTGAGGTTATGGATAAGAGACAATCCAGGATTCACATCCACAAAGACTGGCAGAATACTTACTGCTCCTCCTCAGCAAACTAAAAGGAAACTGGCTTTTCAGGAACAATTAGACACTGCTCAACCACCAGAAAAAATTTATAAACAGAAGGAGAAGCCAGCACCTGCCCCTACTTCTCCTCCTCATTCACCACAGATTTCCATTTTACCTCCACCCACTAGCCCACCACCGTTGCCTTCATCAAGCATTCACAGTATTCACATGGGAATACAGTGGATCCTTGGGATCTATACAACCCAAATCCTATTCCTGATAATGACCCTGAATTATACCCATCCAAGCTTTCTCCACCAGAGGACACTACAGCATACACGCAGGTTGTTTCCTGGGCAGCTGCTTACCATGGGGTGCTTATGCACACTGACACCTAGAGGAGGATTTCCTGTTTAACACTCTATCCTATACCCACTCTAGATATCAGTGCCTTCCTATGTTACCTGGAATGGTTAAACATGCAGAGCAAATTTTTAGTGAGCCATTCAAAGCTTCTCCACATATTGACAAAAAATACCAACCTGCTCCTACAGACCCTGATTATATCACACACCAAGTTCCTCCAGACTCAGTGGTAGTGAGTGTGACTAGAAAGAGGGCTAATAGCCAATCCTCAGGGGATGCTCCTCCCCCTGATAAGGAGAGTAGGAAATTTGATGCGGCTGGCAAGAGAGTGGCCACACAGGGAGCCAACCAATGGCGAATTGCAAATTCGCAAGCTTTGCTGCCCAGATACGATAGAGCCCACTGGGATGAGATGCAAGAACTCCTACAGCACCTTCCAAAGAAACATCAGAAAAGGGCTCAGCAGATTCTAGAGGTGGGTCAGGCCATAAGCAATAAACAGATAAGGTCTGCCCTTGATGCTGCAGATACAGCAGCCAGAAGTGTCAATACTGCCATTACTATAAGGCATAGATGGCTACGTTCTTCTGGTTTTAAACCAGACATCCAGCAGGCAGAGCGTAACATCCCTTTTGATAAAAAGCACTCGTTTGGTCCAGAGGTCAATACGACCATAGAAAAACTGAGGAACGACTCAGATAGTGCCAAAGCAATGGGAGCATTATACACAACACCGTATATAGGCTCCTTTCGCAGGCAACCCTTTAGATGAGGATACAAGCCACAATCCTGTGAGGCTTCTACCTCCCAGGCAAAGCAAGGGCAACAGCAGCAACAATACCAAAGAGGGGGATTTAGAGGGTCTTACAGAGGCCAATATTTTAGAAACAGAGGCAAGTTCCAAACCTCAAAACAAGCCACTACACCATCAAAACAGTGACTTATGTACCATTCCTCAACCCCACACATCTCCTACGGGGCACTCTCATTGGCAAAACATCACCACAGACCATTGGGTGTTGTCAGTTATTCACAATGGCTATTTGCTAGAATTGATTTATACCCCTCCAAACATTCCTCCAAGTCACCACAGACTGTCCTCAGAACACAATGTTCTATTACAACAAGAAGTACAATTGCTACTACTAAAACTATCAATAGAATTGGTCCAACATTCTTAACAAGGAACAGGAGTATACTCACTATACTTCCTTAGTCCCAAAAAGGATGGCACTATCAGGCCCATCCTAGACCTCAGATCACCAAATCTATACATCCTGTCAGAACACTTTCACATGGTAACTCTGCAGGAAGTCATTCTACTACTACAAAATGAAAATGTCACTTACCCAGTGTACATCTGTTCGTGGCATCAGTCGCAGTAGATTCGCATGTTCTGCAATAGCTCGCCATCTGGTGTTGGGCCGGAGTGTTACAAGTTGTTTTTCTTCGAAGAAGTCTTTCGAGTCACGGGACCGAGTGACTCCTCCTTTTGTCTCCATTGCGCATGGGCGTCGACTCCATCCTCGATTGTTTTTCCCCGCAGAGGGTGAGGTAGGAGTTGAATTGTAGTAATAGTGCCCATGCAATGGAGTGACTAAGTATGCACTTATTTAAGGTTGAGATGATACATATATAAATAATTGAAGGTAACTTCCAAACTGCTACAGGCTCCCGGGGAGGCGGGTGGGCACATGCGAATCTACTGCGACTGATGCCACGAACAGATGTACACTGGGTAAGTGACATTTTCAGTTCGATGGCATCTGTCGCTGTAGATACGCATGTTCTGCAATAGACTAGTAAGCAGTTATTTCCCCAAAAGCGGTGGATCAGCCTGTAGGAGTGGAAGTAGTCTGAAATAATGTCCTTAATACAGCTTGACCTACTGTGGCTTGTTGTGCGGATAACACGTCTACACAGTAGTGCTTGGTGAATGTGTGAGGCGTAGACCATGTGGCTGCCTTACATATTTCTTGCATTGGGATGTTTCCTAGAAAGGCCATGGTAGCACCTTTCTTTCTGGTTGAGTGTGCCCTTGGTGTAATGGGCAGCTGTCGTTTAGCTTTAAGGTAGCAGATTTGGATGCATTTAACTATCCATCTGGCTATACCTTGTTTTGAAATTGGGTTTCCTGCATGAGGTTTTTGAAATGCAATAAAGAGTTGTTTAGTCTTTCTGATGTTCTTTGTTCTGTCAATGTAATACATTAATGCTCTTTTGACATCTAATGTATGTAGTGCCCTTTCAGCTACGGTATCTGGCTGTGGAAAGAACACCGGAAGTTCCACTGTTTGATTTAGATGGAACGGTGAAATAACCTTTGGCAAAAATTTAGGATTGGTCCTTAGGACGACTTTATTTTTGTGTAGTTGTATAAAAGGTTCCTGTATAGTAAACGCCTGAATCTCGCTTACTCTTCTCAGGGAAGTAATGGCGATGAGAAATGCCACCTTCCAGGTTAGGAACTGTATGTCGCAGGAGTGCATGGGTTCAAAAGGTGGACCCATAAGTCTAGTTAGGACAACATTTAGGTTCCATGAAGGAACAGGTAGTGTTCTTGGTGGTATAATTCTCCTAAGGCCCTCCATGAATGCTTTAATGACTGGTATTTTATATAGGGAAGTTGAATAAGTAGTCTGCAGGTATGCAGATATTGCTGCAAGGTGAATCTTAATGGAAGAGAAAGCTAGGTTAGATTTTTGTAAGTGAAGCAAGTAACCCACTACATGTTCTGGAGTTGTGTGTAATGGTTGTATTTGATTAATATGGCAGTAGCAAACAAACCTCTTCCATTTACTTGCATAGCAGTGCCTGGTGGATGGCCTTTTTGCTTGTTTTATGACTTCCATACATTCTTGGGTAAGTTGTAAGTGCCCGAATTCTAGGATTTCAGGAGCCAGATTGCTAGATTCAGCGATGCTGGATCTGGGTGTCTGATCTTTTGGTTGTGCTGTGTCAACAGATCTGGCCTGTTGGGCAATTTGATGCAGGGTACCACTGATAGGTCTAGCAGCGTTGTGTACCAGGGTTGCCTTGCCCAAGTTGGTGCTATCAATATGAGTTTGAGTTTGCTTTGACTGAGTTTGTTTACCAGGTAAGGAAGGAGAGGGAGAGGAGGAAAAGCGTAAGCAAATATCCCTGACCAGTTCATCCATAGGGCATTGCCTTGGGATTGTTTGTGTGGGTATCTGGATGCGAAGTTTTGGCATTTTGCGTTCTCCCTTGTCGCAAACAAGTCTATCTGAGGTGTTCCCCAGAGTTTGAAATAAGTGTTCAGTATTTGGGGGTGAATTTCCCATTCGTGGACCTGTTGGTGATCTCGAGAGAGATTGTCTGCGAGTTGATTTTGTATCCCTGGTATAAACTGTGCAATTAGGCGAATTTGGTTGTGAATTGCCCAATGCCAAATTTTTTGTGCTAACATGCTTAACTGCGTGGAGTGCGTCCCTCCCTGCTTGTTTAGATAATACATTGTTGTCATGTTGTCTGTTTTGACGAGAATGTATTTGTGAACTATTATTGGTTGGAAAGCTTTTAGTGCTTGAAAAACTGCAAGAAGTTCTAGGTGATTGATATGCAGTTTTGTTTGATGTACGTTCCATTGTCCTTGTATGCTGTGTTGATCGAGGTGTGCTCCCCACCCTGTCATGGAAGCATCTGTTGTTATTACGTATTGTGGCACTGGGTCTTGAAAAGGCCGCCCCTTGTTTAAATTTATGTTGTTCCACCACAGAAGCGAGAGGTAAGTTTGGCGGTCTATTAACACCAGATCTAGAAGGTGACCCTGTGCTTGAGACCACTGTGATGCTAGGCAGTGTTGTAAGGGCCTCATGTGCAGTCTTGCGTTTGGGACAATGGCTATGCATGATGACATCATGCCTAGGAGTTGTAATACCATCTTTGCTTGTATCTTTTGTGTTGGATACATGCGTTGTATGATGGTGTTGAAATTTTGAATTCTTTGTGGACTTGGAGTGGCTACTCCTTTTGATGTGTCTATTATGGCTCCCAGGTATTGTTGTACCTTGCGTGGCCGAATCTTGGATTTTGTGAAATTGACGGTGAACCCTAGTTTGAAGAGGGTTTGTATGATATGATTTGTGTGATTTGAGCACTCTATTAACGAATGGGCCTTGATTAGCCAGTCGTCTAGATATGGGAACACATGTATTTGCTGCCTTCTGATGTGTGCAGCGACTACCGCTAGACATTTGGTAAAGACTCTTGGTGCGGTTGTTAATCCGAAAGGCAGTACCTTGAATTGGTAATGTATTCCTTTGAATACAAACCTTAGGTATTTCCTGTGCGATGGGTGAATTGGTATATGGAAATAAGCATCCTTGAGGTCTAAAGTTGCCATGTAGTCGTGCAGCTTTAGCAATGGCAATACTTCTTGTAGTGTGACCATGTGGAAGTGGTCTGATTTGATGAAAGTGTTGACTACTCTGAGGTCTAGGATTGGTCTCAGTGTTTTGTCCTTCTTTGGTATCAGAAAGTACAGTGAGTAAACTCCTGTGTTTATTTGTGTGTTTGGCACTAATTCGATTGCATTCTTTTGCAATAGTGCCTGCACTTCTATCTCTAGGAGATTGGAATGGTGTGTTGTTAAATTTTGTGCTTTTGGTGGTATGTTTGGAGGGAACTGTAGAAATTCTATGCAGTAACCATGTTGGATAATTGCTAGAACCCAAGTGTCTGTAGTGATTTCCTCCCATGCTCTGTAATAATGACCTATTCGTCCCCCCACTGGTGTTGTGTGGAGGGGGTGAGTGACATGTGAGTCACTGTTTAGTAGTAGGGGTTTTGGGGCTTTGGAATCTTCCTCTATTTCTAGGGAATTGCCCTCCTCTATATTGTCCCCGAAAACCTCCTCTATACTGTCCTTGGTAACTGGACGGTGTGGCTTGTGAGGTGCTGGCTTGTGTGCTTTGACCCCGAAACCCCCCTCGAAAGGGCGTTTTACGGAATGAGCTGTAATTCCCTCTGCTCTGCGGGGAGTAGAGTGCGCCCATGGCTTTGGCAGTGTCCGTATCTTTTTTGAGTTTCTCAATCGCTGTGTCCACTTCTGGACCGAACAGTTCTTTTTCATTAAAAGGCATATTGAGAACTGCTTGTTGAATCTCTGGTTTAAATCCAGACGTTCGGAGCCATGCATGCCTTCTGATAGTTACAGATGTATTAATTGTCCGTGCAGCTGTATCTGCAGCGTCCATGGAGGAGCGGATCTGGTTGTTGGAGATGGCCTGTCCCTCCTCAACCACTTGTTTTGCCCTATTTTGGAAGTCTTTGGGCAGATGTTCAATGAGATGTTGCATCTCGTCCCAGTGGGCTCTGTCATAGCGCGCAAGTAGTGCCTGGGAGTTCGCGATGCGCCACTGGTTTGCAGCTTGTGCTGCGACTCTTTTACCAGCTGCATCAAACTTGCGGCTTTCTTTATCTGGGGGTGGTGCATCTCCAGATGTGTGAGAGTTGGCCCTTTTCCTAGCTGCTCCTACAACAACAGAGTCTGGTGGCAGCTGTGTTGTGATGAAAGCCGGGTCTGTAGGAGGCGGCTTATACTTTTTTTCCACCCTTGGTGTGATTGCCCTACTTTTGACCGGGTCCTTAAATATGTCTTTTGCGTGCCGGAGCATACCAGGGAGCATAGGCAGGCTTTGGTAGGAGCTGTGGGTGGAGGAGAGTGTGTTGAACAGGAAATCATCCTCGACCTGTTCTGAGTGGAGGCTTACGTTGTGAAATTGTGCTGCTCTAGCCACCACCTGAGAGTACGCGGTGCTGTCTTCTGGTGGAGATGGTTTTGTAGGGTATGCCTCTGGGCTGTTATCTGACACTGGGGCGTCGTATAGGTCCCATGCGTCCTGGTCTTGGTCACCCTGGCTCATGGTGGTGTGAGCTGGGGAGTGTGATGGCGTTTGTGCTGGTGAAACGTTAATCACGGGCGGAGGAGAGGGTGGTGGTGTAACTCTTTTCACCACTTTTGGTTGTGGTGCTTGTTCCGTCTGGAACTCCAACCTTCTCTTTCTCCTAATGGGGGGAAGGGTGCTTATTTTTCCTGTCCCCTGCTGAATGAAGAAACGCTTTTGCGTATGGTCCGCATCAGTTGCTTGTAGCTCTTCCTCAAACCTATGCTTCTGCATTTGGGAGGTTAGCGAGTGCTCTTCTGTATAAGAGCCTGAAGCTGGGTCGCTTGCAGTTTGTTTCGGCGTCGAAACTGTGTCTGCGTGTTTTTTCGGCTCCGAGGTGACTTTTTTCCTTTTCGGGGCCGAAACCTCTCGGCGTCGATCTGTTTCGGTGCCGCTGTCTCGGCGTCGAGCCGTGTCCACACCGGCATCTCGGTGTCGAGGCTTGTCTCCAGCACTTTCTCGGTCCCGAGAAGGCTGCGTGCCGGTGTCTCGACCGGAGTCGGACGATCTCGGCACTGTTTGGGCCTTTTTCGGTGCCGACGGTCGGTCACCGATTTTATGGGTTGAGCCATGGCCTGGTGGCAGTGGCGTCCCCTGGGCCTTGTAAATGTTTCTTTGTGTGGTTTTCGACGTCTTACTCACGGTTTGTGTATCGTCGAATCCTTCGGAGTCTGAGTCTTGGATCGAGAAGGTACCTTCCTCTTCCTGTTCCTCGAACTCCCGTCGGGCTGTCGGTGCGGACGCCATTTGAAGTCTTCTGGCTCGACGGTCTCGGAGTGTTTTTCGGGACCGGAACGCACGACAGGCCTCGCAGGTGTCTTCGCTGTGCTCAGGTGACAGGCACAGGTTGCAGACCAAGTGTTGGTCTGTGTAGGGGTATTTATTGTGGCATTTGGGGCAGAAACGGAACGGGGTCCGTTCCATCGGCGTTCTTCAGCACGCGGTCGGGCCGACCAGGCCCCGACGGAGGATCGAAAAATTACCCCGAAGGGCACCGGAGCTCTTCGATCTTCGATGCGGTGTTGAATGTAAGTATGCCGATCCCGAACGCAACAATACCGACGAAAATCTTCCGAAATTAACTATTTTTTCTGTTCCGAAACTCGGAGCGACAGGAACACGTCCGAACCCGATGGCGGAAAAAAAACAATCGAGGATGGAGTCGACGCCCATGCGCAATGGAGACAAAAGGAGGAGTCACTCGGTCCCGTGACTCGAAAGACTTCTTCGAAGAAAAACAACTTGTAACACTCCGGCCCAACACCAGATGGCGAGCTATTGCAGAACATGCGTATCTACAGCGACAGATGCCATCGAACACAAGATTACATGACTGCTTTAGACCTCAAAGATGCGTATTTCCATATACCCATCCATCCAGCTCACAGAAAATACCTCAGGTTTGTCATAGCAGGAAAATATTATCAGTTCAAAGTTCTACCATTCGGCATAACAACAGCTCCAAGGGTATTCACAAAATGTCTAGCAGTAGTAGCAGCCTACCTAAGAAGACAACACATATATGTCTTTCCATATCTAGACGACTGGCTAATAAAATCAAGCAATTTTATACAATGCAAACAACACACTTAATATGTAATAGAGACCCTGAATACACTAGGGTTCACTCTCAACTACCAAAAATCTCATCTTCAACCAGCACAGGTACAACCTTACCTAGGTGCTATTTTAACTATGCAAAAAGCCCTAGCATATCCAAATACACAAAGGATACAGGCTTTCCAAAATCTCATGCCACAAATACAGCCACATCAACAATACACTGTAAGATTTATAATGAAAATTCGAAGAATGATTGCATCTTGCATTGCAATGGTACCGCATGCAAGACTCAATATGAGGCCACTACAACAATGCTTCTCACAATAATGGTCTCAGACACAGGGCCAATTGCAAGGTCTAGTGCTGTTGGACTGCCAAACGCACACGTCCTTTCAATAGTGGAATCTCAGTAATTTAATGAAGGGGTGGTCATTTCAAGACCCTGGGCCTCAGACCACAATAACAACAGATGCATCAGTGATAGGTTGGAGAGCTCATCTCAACAACCTTACCATTCAAGAGGAATGGGATTCGAAACAGAGAAATTTTCACATAAACCATTTAGAATTATTAGCTGTGTTCCTTGCCCTAAAAGCGTCTCAACCCGTTCCCAAATACAAGATTATTCTGATAAAAACAGACAATATGACGACCATGTATTACCTGCAAAAACGTTTCAGGACACATTAATCTCAACTGTCCCTTTTAGCCCATACAATATGGAAATGGGCAATTCACAATCACATTCATCTATTAGCAGACTACATTCCAGGAATACACAATCAGATGGAGGATCTCCTAAGCAGGACCCACCAACAGACACACGAATGAGAGATTCACATTGCGCTGTCTGTTCTAAGACCGGGTAACCTATTAGTCTGGGAAGGAACACTTGTGGGACTAGACATATGACCAGAGGTTGCAGCACACTGATGTGAATTGTTTTCTCTGCAGCTGACCACAGGACTCTGGTTGAGAGTTCCTGCAGATGAGCTCTGCATCCATCTATGGGTGCATTTGTCGCAATGATCATCCTGTGAGATATAGGTAGGAAACAAAAATCTAAAATTGCTATGGACTTTACAGATTTCTGTGGCTGTTTTGTGAAGTTGCACAGAAAACAAGTTTTAACTACAGACTTCATTGGTACATTGTATTTCTTGGCAGCTCTTTCCATTAAGGAATGGAATTTAGAAATATCATTTGACAACTATTTTGCTTTTCGTCCACCCCCGTTTGGGAGATCAAAGTTCATCCTATGAGCATTTTGTCCTCCATCTCCCTGTGAAAGCTCACCTTCTTCTTCATCCATTTCCGAGTAAAATGAATTAATGGAACCCTCATCAATGCCTCTAAGTTTAACAAAAAATTCCACTGATGGTGAAGGAGGTGGTGTTGCCAAAGGTTGCTCAGGTCGTGAAACCAGTAAAGGAGGAGAAGGTGGTCCAAACGGTACAGTATGGAACCCGATTTAAGGATTATTAATCGAATGTTAGTACTAGCTTATTAAAAATCATCTGCTACAGTGTAGTCAAAAAGGCCATGGGCATCTAAAACACGACCGGTTCTCTGTACTGACCAAGCGATCTCTCTCCGTTAGTATATAGTCTGACTTGAGACGTATAATCTTGATAATCATACTCACTAAGATTCATTGTCCTCCATTTCTTCTCCAAAAATGGAGGACACACTTTACATCTAATTGCATAATTTCTGTAAACAGTTTGTGAGGCATAATCACTACCTTCCTCTTGTTGGCCTGGCTGTAAGAGCTGGACTGGGGTAGATTTGTCCCTTTAAAATGTGAAAGCTGAGGTTTCTTAAAATTTTCCAACATCTGTGAATTTGTTGTTGAGGGAATGGAACTGCAGCCTCTGTCGTCGAGGGAGATGGCAACAGTAAGGTACTAGTCGACAGTGCTGACGAAGGTACAGATGTTGTTAAAGGCACAGTTGCGATAAAACTGTGTCATAAGACAGTAGGATTAATGTTGATAGAAAGGTTGTTGGTGAAGAAGCTGTAGGCAGTAGGTTCAATGTCGACGGCAAGGTTATCGGAAATGGCAGAGAAGTCATCGTCAAAGGTGTCACCATGTACAGTGTCACTGTCGATAAAAATACCTTTGAAGGTAAGTCTTTAGATGATTTCCCCTTTTTAAATACTGGTTACTCCTCATAATGTTTAGCCACTTTCTTTCCAGTACTTGAGATGACTGCAAGTGCTGTATCAAACAAATACAGTTCTGGATACTGTATAAGCTTCCTTTTTTGCACTGACTTCGTGGAAGTGCTTGGATGGGCACTTTTCAAGGAATCTTCCCTGAAGGGGGGGGGGGTCATCCCTTTTGGAAGGGAGGAATTCTGTTTATCCATAAGAAATAATGACAACCTCATTTCTCTGTTTTTAACAGTCTTAGTGGAAAAAGACTTACATATATCACATTTTAATGCTTTAAGATTAGGATAAATGCAACTAATGCACTGAAAATGAGGGTCCTTAGTATTAGACTTCCTGTGTCCACAATATGAACAGTGTTTGATAAGAGAATTATTTAGTGTCAGTCATAGTGACAACTAACTGTCAGATATACAAAATCTCCCTGGTCAATGATTAATATAATATTCCCTAAAAACAACTCACAGTACTGCAGAGCTAAAGTCAGGGCTGGGTCAAATGCAGGGCTGATAAAGAAAGTAACAAATTTTAGGTTCACTGAAACGTGAGAGCAGAGCTCTGTCTCCCTGACACGTGACCTGTAGTAAAAATCTGAGCTATGGTGGCCTTAGAGAGAGTAGGAGAGCTTAAGCTTCCACCACATAGGCTGATGCTTGGGTACTTTTACATAAGTGGAAGGAAGTGTTACCAAATGTCCGTTATTGTTACAGGATACCGGCCGTATTGTACTGGGCATTAACAGACTGGCAACAGGAAATTATTCAAGCATGAGAATATAGAAAAGATAGAAAATGGAGAATCTTCACTTTTTAATTATGCTGAAAAACCTGCTGCCCTTCATGTAAAAAATAAATAAAATAAGTGATGATGAGAAACGCATTAAGGTGATCCCTAAACTAAAAAGATGTTGCAAATTAAAGAATTGTCAGCAGCGCCAAAGTTCACATCTCTATTCAAGAGAACCATACTATTTGAAATCCAAGACAATGAAAAGACTCACCCTATCCACAGGTCGCGGGTCACATTGTTCACACAAGTAGTGGCCAACTTCAGAATGCACTCCTATACAATCACAGTGTTGCCAGACCTGTAATAAAATGCAAACATATTCAAAATTTTGTAAACATTGTAAAATGTATTTCCTTATCTAAATTTTCATGCTGCCAAAGTCCCTGATGGTGTTGAAGAAACAGGATTTAGTTACCAAGGAAGCAGAAAAGGCACACATGCTTCAATTTGTACTTATCAGTCTCTGCAGATTGACCTGGACTATAAGGTGGCTTCTTTTCTTTTTCCACCCTTACCTATATCCTTACAGCTCTGAACCACAGACAGGTCTTTTCCCTCAATTGTGGGTTTCAAAAATGTCTATGTTGGCCTCTGCCACCTCAGTGCCTACAGCCAGGCTCTGAGGGTCAAGCACAAGTTATAATAATCATTGTAAATAATTTAAATGAGAGACTTTGTTCTCACCATGCATTTCTCACATTGTATCATTAGTCCTTCATCCTTGTAGAGGCCACAGATGCAGCGGATCACATCGTCATCTTTCTCATGTCCATTGTCCTTCTCGCACAGGGATATCTCGCTGCTGTCCGCCTCACTGGCTGTCTCCCCCACAATCTCATCAATCTGTGCTGAGGCCTCATGCCGGGCACTGTAATAGGCCTTTCTCAACCGACAAACGCCACGTCCGACTTGGGACTTTCTGCCATAAAACCTCTGGATAAAAAGAAAACAGGGAAATAAGGAAAAGTATCAAGCTACACTGATGAACTTCAATAAAGGAAGCAGTGATTCCAGAATATTTACAGAGCATTGATATTTGACAGGTGCTCAGTTCTGGAACAGCTAGGATGCAGGTGGCTTAGATACAAGGCACTTCCAAATTCTGAGGAGGCGTGGCCTTTTTATTTCAACATTGTTATTAGTCCCCCGACACAAACGTTCAAAAGATATAAAACACAAATCATACAATTATCACACTGATTTTAGAATACAACTCCAATTGGTGTAACTGTATCAGGACAGAATGCTAATTATTGGGCAATATGCACATGTTCTCCAAGGATAAAAGTGTTGCCCTCACACCTGCAACATGTTGACATTTCCTACTCAGTGCTAAAAGCCTACAAAACAAGCTGCACAAACACAATTTTGCAAAAACGTGTTCTATGAGTTCTGTTTGTAAAACAAACAGCTCAGAGAGAGAATCTTACTTGTTTGTCCTGTTCCCGATGATTTAGTTTGTCATTAGCAAAAGTGTGGTCAAAACAAAGTTATCTGCTGCGAGAAGTCAGACTAAATTGATCCAATAACAGCTAACTGAGATCACAAATAGGGCAGGCATCACACCACAACCGGTCCCCCCCCACACACACACAAACACACAAAGTGGGCCGAATTTGTGAATTTCAAACTTTCTAAACTATTGACTTATGATTTGTGAAATTAATTTTGACTTCCAAATATTTATATAATTGTATTTAAAATGCAGTGAGAAGCCATCTCCCACCTACTTGCTTTTTTCATGAACTCCGCTTTTCACTCCTCTGATACCCTATGTCCCTGTTCTTCATTTTCTTTTCTTCTTCCAAATTCAGGTTTCTGGAAACCTCACATCTCTAACTTGAACTCACCTTTTGTTAATCCCATTCTTCTCTCACATCTATCTCCTCTTTTTCCATCACGGTGACCTGTATGTTATCACCTCTTCTCCTGTGTCAACTCACTGCTTTTTTCCCCACCCCTTTCCCTCTCTCTTGCCACCTCTTTTTTGCGACCTCTTTTCCATGAGTGTGTCCCTCTTCTTCCATTCTTTCTTTTTCAACAGCCTTTTTTTCTCCATTCTATCTCCTCGTACTCCCACCCTCTATCTTTGTTAGCCACAATCCCCTCTCTCTGGTTAACTGTACATTGGTTTTATGGCAATCACCTCTTATTCAAATCATGTATATCCTAGAGTAATGTATGACATTAGCCTTTAGCCTCTTTCTACAATCACATGTCCCCTAATCTTAAGGGCAGCCAGGCTACAGTCTGTACAGTTCCAACCCTATACTGCCTTCACAAGAAGACATAGTCAACTGTTTCAACATGATTTGTTTTTCACTAACTAAAAGCAAGAGGTCCCAAACTATTCAAGAATCTATTGGCTGAGGCTCCTTAGTTTGTGTACTGCTTTAGTGGGGTCATTATATTAAATCTTGGAGTGATGCCTGTAGGAACAGTCTTCACAAACTCTGACAGAATTGAGCAGACCTTGGCAGGTCAGTGTGGTGTTTTGAGCAGCATTGATACCATGCAGCAACTGCAGAACTGTACTGTGGCCCGTCAAAGAGGACAACAATGAATGTACAGAAGGAAAATGTTGCTTACCAGTAGACATCTGTTCGTGGCATGTAGTGCTGTAGATTCAAATGCTGTGCATAAGCTCGCCATCTAGTGTAGGGTTCGGAGTAGTACAACTTGTTTTTGTCCAAAGAAAGTTTTCGAGTCACAGGATCGAATGACTCCTCCTCTAGGTGATACTGCTCATGGGCATCGAGTCCTTTGTTAGATTGTTTGTCCGCAGGCGGGAGAGTGAAGTAGTGAAAAAGAGTATAGTAATATATAAAAGATGTCAATGCAGTTTATTTACATATGTACATATATTTATATATATATAAAAATCTAATTTCAATCTCTACACACTTTCGGGGGGGAGGGAGGCTGCATGTGAGTCTACTGCACTACCTGCCATGAACAGATGTCTACTGGTAAGTAACATTTTCCGTTTGATGGCATGTGTAGCTGTAGATAGACATGCTATACACTGACTGTAAAGCAGTCCCTCCATAAACCGATTGCTAGAGTGTAGGGGTTGCAATTGCTTGAAAAAGTGTTTTAAGTACAGCTTGTCCAACGTTTGCCTGTTGTCTGGCAAAGACGTCTACACAATAATGTTTAGTAAATGTGTGTGGTGTAGACCATGTTGCTGCTTTATAAATGTCTGCCATTGGTATATTACCTAGAAAAGACATAGATGCACCTTTTTTCCTGGTGAAATGTGCTCTAGGTGGTACAGGTAATCATCGTTTAGCTTTAGTATAGCAAGTTTGAATGCATTTGACTATTCATTTTGATACAGTTGTTTTAGATACTGGGTGTCCTTTATGTGGTAATGAGAAAGCCACAAAAAGTTCTTTTGTTTTCGTAAAATGTTTTGCCCTGTCTTTTTAGAACATAAGAGCTCTTTTGACATCTAGAGTATGTAAAGCTCTTTCTGCTAATGATTCTGGTTTTGGGGGAACAAAACTGGCAATTCTATTGTTTGATTAATATGAAATTGTGAAATGACTTTTGGAAGAAATGTTGGATTTGTTCTTAATACAATCGTTTCTTTATGAACCTGAAAGAAGTGTTTTTCTAAAGTTAGTGCCTGAAGTTCACTAGCACGTCAGAGATGTGATAGCAATTAAGAATGCTACTTTCTATGAAAGGTATTGACATGAGCAGGAGTGTAATGGCTCAAATGGTGGAGCCATGAGCCTTGGGAGCACAATGTTTAAGTTCCGAGATGGAGCTGGAGGAATCCTTGGTGGAATTATTCTTTTTAGTCCTTCCATAAATGCTTTGATAACTGGAATTCTAAACAGTGAAATATGTTGTCTACTTTGCAGATATGCAGCTATAGTGGCTAAATGTAAACAAACAGATGTGTAGACTAAATTTGCATTTTGTAAATGTAATAAATAGTGTACAATATCCTGTACAGTTGGTTGAAGAGGGTCAATGATTTTTGTTTGAGAATAACAAACAAAACATTTCCACTTTCTTGCATAACACTGTCCAGTGGTAGGTTTGCGTGCTTGTGTTAGGATATCCGTACATTCGTATGGTAAATGTAAATATCCAAATTCTATGGCTTGGGGAGCCATATTGCTAGGCTGAGTGATTTGGGATTTGGGATTTGGATGTCTTTGTCCCTGTTTCTGTGTTGGAGGATCTGGTCTGTTCGGAAGTGTCTGATGAGGAACAACTGAGAGTTCCAGGAGTGTTGTGTACCATGGCTGACGTGCCCATGGAGGGGCCACTAAGATCATGCTGAGGGATAATTGTTTTATCTTCCGAACTAGGAATGGTAAGAACGGGAGAGGGGGAAAAGCGTAAGCAAATATCCCTGACCAACTCACCCACACAGCTTTGCCTTTGGACTGACGGTGTGGGTACCTGGAGGTGATGTTTTGAAATTCTTGGTTTTCTTTTGGTGCAAACAGATCTATCTGAGGTGTTCCCCACTGTGAATACTGCTGTAGGACTTGTGGGTGGGGTTCCCACTCGTGTGTTTGTTGATGCGTCCTGCTTAGCAGGTCTGCTAACTGGTTGTCAATGACATGGAGATATTGTGAATATGGTGATGAATCGCCCATTTCTACAGTGACTGTGCTAGCTGGGATAATAGTTGAGACTGTGTCCCCCCCTGTTTTTAAACATAGTACAAGACAGGCATATTGTCTGTACGTATCAACACTGTTTTGTGTTGCTATTGTGGTAGGAATGTTTTCATTGGCAAGAATATTGCTTGCAGTTTGAGGTAATTGATATGACGAGACCAGTGAGTGTCGTCCCATATTCCCTGAGCTGTTAGGTTGAGGAGATGAGCTCCCCACCCGTTGTTTGAGACATCTGTTGTGGGAGTAATCTGAGGCACACGGTCTGCAATAAGCCGCCCTTTTAAGAGGTTTGTGGTATTCCAACAATGCAGAGAGAGAGATAAGTCTGGCGGTCCAACAACACTCGATCTTCCATTTGACCCTGTGCCTGAGATCACTGACAAGAGAGACCCTGTTGAAGAGGACACATATAAAGACTGGCATGAGGCATTATGGCAATACAAGATGCCATCATAACTAATGGTTTCATCACAGTTTCACAGTTCTTACTGTGTAAGCCTGGTTCTGTTTTAATATTGCAATTAATGTTTGAAAAGCTTGGATCCTGTTTTGGTTGGGAAATGCTATTCTTAATTGTGTATTTAGGACCGCTCCTAGGTATGGTTGTGTTTGCAGAGGTTGAAGGTGGGATTTGAGGTTATTTATGGTGAGTCCTAAAGAATGTAGGAGGCGTATTGTAGTATGAGTATCTTTTTGACACTGATGGAAAGAATTGGCTTTGATGAGCCAATCGTCCAGATAAGGGAAAACATGAATTTGTTTTCTTCTGAGATGTGCTGCCACCACTGCTAGGCATTTTGTGAATACTCTGGGAGCAGTTGTGACTCCGAAGGATAACACTTTGAATTGGTAATGTTTTCCTGCTACAAAAAATCTTAGGTATTTGCGGTGTGCAGGATGAATGGGAATGTGTAAGTAAGCGTCCTTTAGATCTAGGGCTGTCATGAAGTCTTCTATTTGTAATAGAGGAATAACATCCTGAAGAGTGACCATATGAAAACGTTCTGATAGAATGTAGTGATTTAAAGGTCTGAGATCTAATATTGGTCTGAGAACCCCATCTTTTGGGGGAATTAGAAAATACAGGGAGTAAACTCCTGTCCCTTGGTATTGTAATGGTACTGACTCTATAGACCCTTTTAGATGAAGGGAATTTACTCCTTCCTTGAGAATGGTTAGATGAGCTTGTGAGAGTTTGTGTATGACTGGGGTATATTTGGTGGGGTGGAAATGAGCTTCAGACAATAACCATTTTGGATAATTTGAAGTACTCATTGATCTCTGGCGATTTGAGTCCATTGGGGGTAAAAGAGTTGTAACCATCCCCTTACAGGAGTGATGTGGCTTAATGTTGCATCTGCTGAGTCATTGCTTAGAGAATGATGAGTGACCACTAGAGGAAGATGGTTTTCTTCTTCCTTTATCGTTGTTACCTCTATATGACCCTCTGAAATAACCTCTGGTGTATTGTGAGGTGGGTTTAGTTTGACTTGTGGTTGGTTCTTGGAATGATGACCAGAATCCTCTACTAAACCCTGCATGATGAAAATTACTTCTATGCGTGCTGGCTTGCAAAGCTCCCATGGCTCTGGCAGTTTGATTGTCCTTGTTTCATTTTTTTAAGTATGGTATCCATTTGTGGACCAGATAAATGTTCCTTATCGAAGGGCATATTTGCCTGTTGCACATGTTGTTTGAAGCCTGAACAACTAAGCCATGCATGACATCTTATGATGACACTTGCATTAACACTATGTGCTGCTGTATCAGCAGCATCAAATGCACACCTAATGGAGTTGTTAGATATTGTTTGTCCCTCATTTACAATTTCTGCCCCTCTTTTACGATGTTCCTCTGGTAGATATTGTTAAAGTTCCTCCATAGCATCCTAGTGAGCTCTGTCATATCTAGAGAGTAGAGTTTGAGCATTGGCAATTCGCCAATGATTAGCTGCCTGAGCTGCTACTCTCTTCCCTGCAGCATCTAATTTTTTACTTTCTTTGTCAGGAGGAGGTGCATCTCCTATTGACTGGCTATTAGCTCTTTTCCTTGCGGTAGATGCCACAATAGAGTCTGGAGGAATTTGTGTATTTATATATAGAGGATCAGTGGGTGCAGCATTATACTTTTTAGCAACTCTAGGAGTGATAAGCCTTGCTCTAACAGGCTCTTTAAATATTTCATCTGTGTCTCTAATTATTCCTGGTAACATTGGAAGAAATTGGCTTTCTTTGTGTGTTGCACCAAGGGTGTAAAATAAAAAGTCTTCCTCTATGAGGTCACTGTACATATTTGCACTGTGATATGCTGCTGCCCTTGCTATCACTTGGTGATATGATGAAGATCCTCAGGAGGTGAGGGTCTGGCCGGGTAAAGATCCGGATCAGGGGTGTAAAGGATCTGGATCATATTCATCCCATGGGTCTTGCTCGTCTAATGTATTCCTTATATCTTGTGACCCCCAGGTGGTGAGCTAGGTGGTGTGAATCCTAAATGAGTAGGATATGTTGGTGGAGTATGCTGTGGAGTGGTAGGTAAGTGTGGAGATGTGGAAGTATGAGAAGAAGTCTTTTCTTTAGCAGTCTTTTTCGGAGGTGCAGAGGAATCAAGACATTCTTCAAAAGATAATTTCCTCTTTAGAGGTGGCGGAGCTGATGATGTAATCCGCCCTGTTCCTTGCTGAATCTGAAGTCGGCGATGTCTAGCGTCCATATCTTCCAAAATTGGTTTGACCTGTGGTGTAGGGGATGTTATAGCCTGTCCTGAGTCAGTTTGAGTCTTTTAGAGTTTCTTCGTATGGAAAAATTTTGGTGCCAAAATTGCAGCTGTATGTTGTTTCTTTTTCAGTGTAAAAGTAGTCGCTACCGAAACAGCGTACAGTTTTTGTTTTGTTGGTGCTGAAGTGGAGCTACTTGAGGTCGATGCCGAAGACTTATCTTTGGCTTTTTTCAGTGCCAAGCTGGAATACAGGGCATCCAAATAACTTTTTTGGCTCCGACAATGGCTGGGATGCAGTGGCGGACCAGTGACCTCTTGTTTTATCCGAAGGGAAAGGGGGCTTTTTACTTATAGTTTGGGCTGGCTGTTAATGTTTGACTCTTGATGTCCGACTGCACATCAGAGTCCGAATCTTAGATGGAGAAGACCCCCTGTTGCTCTACATCTTCTTGTGCATGCTCTTCTCCGAAGACGTCTTGTGTATCTTCTGTCTGTCGAGATGCCATTTCCATCCGACGGGCCCTTCTGTATCTAAGCGCTTTCTTCGATCAAACAGAACGGCACGCTTCGCAGGTCTGATCGTTGTGGTCCGGTGAAGACACAAATTTAACACCTGGTGTTGGTCGGTGAGTGGAAATTTGGAATGGCATTGAGGGCAGAACCGAAATGGAGTACGTTCCATCAGGGCTTCATCATTCGATAGCTCAACACCATGTGGAAGAGGTAGGTTCGATGACGGCCCAACTGGGCCTTTCTGCCCAGAAAGGTTTGAAAAAATTTGATTCAGACTGTAGAAAAAGGAACCGAGAGTTGAATATTAAAGAATAGGCCTTTGGAAACAATACTGACGATGATAGAAAGACGGAAAGAATCCCTATAGACTGTTTGGAGCCAAGAAATCGGAGTGAGAGGAATACACATCCGAACCCGATGGCAGAGAAAAACAATCTAACAAAGGAGTCGATGCCCATGCGCAGTATATTACCGAGAGGAGGAGTCACTTGACCCTGTGACTCGAAAACTTTCTTCGAACAAAAGCAAGTTGTACTACTCCGAACCCAACACTAGATAGTGAGCTTATGTACAGCAAGTGTATCTACAGCTCCAACTCCCAGCCGTTTCACTGAACTGCATTTTCTGCCTCATCATAACAACTGACCCCAGCACAATCTCCAGTTTTACCATACGATATTAGCACTGCTGGATTCAGAATTTTTAAGCTACATCATAACACAAGGGACCTGTAAACTATGAGTCCACTGGGAAGTAAGACTTTCAGTTAGTTCTGACTTTTTAAATATTGTATCTGGGAAAGCCAGAACTGGCTAAACATATCATACCTGCCAGCCATGTGACAACTTAAGAGTCTGTTCTTGATTAATAGGGAAGAGAACACATTTTGGATGCTTTCAGACAGTCCCTGCAAAAGTGCTTAGCCTCAATGCTCAGGCTGAAGAGTTACTAGGAAGGAGTGGGAAACTGCATGTCAGTCAAACGAAAAAGCACTGCAAAACTAACCAGCTGAGCCATGCACATCCATCCTTCCGGCATCCTTTTGGGCAACAAGAAACATGGGTTGCTCTGCGCTGAGGTGGGGTCACTATGCTGTAGATCCTCCACCCACATTGCAGCCTGCCTAGCTAGTGCAGGTCCTGGAGTGTGAGGCAGTGCAGTGTGTTCTTGTCCGGTGCACCCAAACTGGCTTTCACTTTATGTCTTCCTCCAACGAAGGCCCGAGTTGGCCACTAGCCACAATCCCAGTGACAAATGCCTGTATGTCCACCTTGCCTTTCAACCCAGCATAAAATACCCAGAATCACACATGACCACACATTTACCTCAGCATTACGGAAGACCTTTAGCATGTCTGTGTCAAAGGCTTCCACGGTTTTATAGTAGCCTGTCAGGATCTGCTTCTCGATGGTAATGAGATCAAGTGGGTCCGAGACCTTTTCATAATATTCTGCATTTCTTAAAACAAGCAAAACAATTTTAAGTATTATTATGTGGTCAAACTCCTTTAAAGAAATATATGTAAAAACTCACCAAAGTTCACCAGAGGAAAAGAGCAACTTACTTTTTTCTGGGTGGAAGGTTCAGCAGAGGAGCAGCAAGAATCTGGTCTGAGGAATCTGAAAGAGAAAATAAGAGCAACAAGAAGCTTCAGGGCAAAGGAGTTCGCTCACTCAATAATAAACTATGTATGCGTAGACATACATCAAGTGTCAGCCAATGCACTGGAATATACAATATTGACTTGCTTTTTAGGCACACACAAAACAAATGTTTATTTATTTTCACAATATCATACAAACATTTCACAATATTATGTACCACTAATTTGACTGATCACAATTACCTGTCTGAAGTTCTAGAGATTTATTGACCGACTATGTGGTAAGGTCTGGGATGATCCAAACAAACTTCTTACTTGGCTGCTCACACTTAAATATTAAGCATGGCAAGCAAGTCTAACCTGTGAATTGATTTTAGGGTGAAGAACAAGAGCTTTTTGTGACAGACTGGAAAAAGAAATAGACAGAAGTGGAAATCTATGATGGATGGTAAGCTGGGAAAATGAGGCAGCATACATAGGTCAACTAGAAAAAGAGGTGGCATTCATGTTCTGAAGGTTATGGGCAGAAAAGGAGTGGCTGAGAGTCTAAAAAGGAAGACCTTGTGGAATGAAAGGTCTGGTAATGCATGGGAATCAGACTGTCATAGGGAAAAGGAAAGTTTACTGATGGCAGTATGGTAGCCTCAAAGAGTATCAGGTTGTGTGAAGAAATGCTGGGTAAAGGATGCTGTTTATATGTGAGACATAACTAGCAGGCTTGAACTTGAATTAGGAGGACAGGATCTGTGGAACAACAAAGGGAAAGTAGATTGTTTTTCTTGAAGAGCAAGAGGCTATACAATAATGCTACATTGGAGACCCTGGTGTGAAATTCACTCCACCCACAACTGACTGCCGGGCAGACAGTGTGGTGCTTAAAGACAGTGAAGAAAGGCTAGGATAAGGGGGTCACTCACCTTTGTAGCAGATTATACTGTCACAGATGTCTTTAAATATCTGTGCCAGTCTTGCAGCTCGGGCTACCTCAATGTTCTCCTCAGCAGCTGCCAACCGCCTAGTGCGTACCGATCTTGACGTCTGCAGTGCTGAGAACTGGGTCATGAAAACATCTGAAAAACAACAGGAACACTGAATGGCATAACTAAGGAGTATATGTATGCAAAACCGGTATGATGCTTAGTCACAAGAGGATTAATTTTCTGTTATTTTTGTGATTGAGCTAACTTTAGAATTGTATATATTAGGAATCCTTAACATGTTGTAGGAAGTTGGCTCTGTATATACTATCTCAAAGTGAGAGATAGTGTGCACAGAGTCCAAGGGTTCCCCTTAGAGGTTGATAGTGACAAATTAGATAATTCTAATGCTCTATTCTGTGGTAGTGTGGTCGGGCAGTAGGCTTATCCGAGGGTAGTGTTAAGCATTTGTTGCACAACACAGGTAATAAATGAGGAACACACACTCAAAGACTTAACTCCAGGCCAATAGTTTTTATATAGGAAAATATATTTTCCTAATTTATTTTAGCATCACAAGATTCAAGATTTGAGGTAAATACATAAAATGCAAGGAACTTTGATTTAGAGCAGTAACATACACAGTATAGGATAAAATGGGAATAAGCTATTTTAAAAGTGGACACAGTGCAAAAATCAACAGTTCCTGGGGGAGGTACGTATTGGTTAGTTTCTCAAGTAAGTAAGACACTTACAAGTTAAGTTTCCTGGGCATAGGCAGCCCACATTTGGGAGTTCAAGGCAACCTCAAAGTTACCGCACCAGCAACACAGGGCCGATCAGGTGCAGAGGTCAAAGGAGGGCCCATAACACATAGGCGGCTATGGAGAACAGGGGTGCTCCAGTTCCAATCTGCCAACAGGTAGGTACCTGTGTCTTCGGAGGGCAGACCAGGGGGTTTTGTAGAGCACTGGGGGACACAGGAAGGCACACAAAACACACCCTCAGCGGCACAGGGGCGGCCGAGTGTAGTGTGCTTAGCAAGCATCGGTTTTCTGTAGAAATCAATGGAGGGACCCGGGGGTCACTCTAGCGGTGCAGGTAGGGCACGGGGGGGGTTTCTTGGGCCAGCCACCGACTGGGCTAGGCAGAGGGTCGCCTGATGGTCACTCCTGCAATGGAGTTTGGCTCCTTTTGGTCCTGGGGGCTGCGGTTGCAGTGCTTGGTCCAGGCTTCGGGTTCTTTGCTCCAGGCAGTCGCGGTCAAGGGGAGCCTCTGGATCCTCTCTGCATGCGTCGCTGTGGGAGTGCAGGGGGGTCGTCTCAGGTTACTCACGAAGTCGCAGTCGCCTGGGAGTCCTCTCTGCAGTGTTGGTTCTCTGGAGCTCGAGACGGGGGCATCAGGTGCAGAGTGTGAAGTCTCACGCTTCCGGCGGGAAGAGTGAGTTCTTTGGAAGTTGTTAAAAAGTTGCAAAGTTGTTACTGTTTTTGAACAGTGTCGCTGTTCTCTAGAGTTTCTTGGTCCTTCGGGTTCAGGGCAGTCTTCTGAGTCTTCAGAGGTTGCTGGTCCCTGTCTTATGCGTCGCTGTGCAGGTTCTTTGAGTCTGGAGACAGGCCGGTAGGGCTGGGTCCAAATCAGTTGTCGTCTCTGTGGGGCTTTCAGGTCAGCAGTCCTTCTGTGTGTAGGTTTCAGGAATCTGCTTTCCTGGGTTCTGGGTCACCCCTAAATACTGAATTTAGGGGGGGGGGGGGGGGGGGTGTTTAGGTCAGGAGAGCAGTAGCCAATGGCTACTGTCCTGAAGGGTGGCTACACCCTCTTTGTGCCTCCTCCCTGTGGGGAGGGGGGCACATCCCTGTTCCTATTGTGGGAATCCTCCAATCTCAAGATGGAGGATTTCTAATGGCAGGGGTCACCTCAGCTCAGGGCACCTTAGGGGCTGTCCTGACTGGTGGGTGACTCCTCGTTTTTCTCATTATCCTTTCCTGCCTTGCCGCCAAAAGTGGGGGCTGTGGCCGGAGGGGCGGGCATCTCCACTAGCTGGTATGCCCTGGGGTGCTGTAACAAAAGGCATGAGCCTTTGAGGCTCACCGCCAAGTGTTACAGTTCCTGCAGGGGGAGGTGAGAAGCACCTCCACCCAGTGCAGGCTTTGTTTCTGTCCTCAGAAAGCACAAAGGCTCTCACCCCAGGGGGCCAGAAACTTGTTCAGTGGCAGGCTGGCACAGACCAGTCAGTCCTGCACTGAAGAATTGGGTAAAATACAAGGGGTATCTTCTATGATTACCTCTGTGTGCATTTTGTAATAAATACAACACTGGCATCAGTGTGGGTTTATTATTCTGAGAAGTTTTATACCAAACTTCCCAGTATTCAGTGTTGCCATTATGGAGCTGTGGAGTTCGTTTTTGACAAACTCCCAGACCATATACCTAATATGGCCACACTGTACTTACAATGTCTAAGAATATACTTAGACACTGTAGGGGCATATTACTCATGCAGCTATGCCCTCACCTGTGATATAGTGCACCCTGCCTTAGGGCTGTAAGGCCTGCTAGAGGGGTGACGTACCTATGCCACAGGCAGTATTTGTTGTTCATGGCACCCTGAGGGGGATGCCATGTCGACTTTGCCTTTTACTTACCACCAACACACACAATCTGCAATGGCAGTGTGCATGTGTTAGGTGAGGGGTCCCTAAGGGTGGCACAACACATGCTGCAGCCCTTAGAGACCTTCCCTGGTCACAGGGCCCTTGGTACCACTGGTACCTTTTACAATGGACTTATCTGTGTGCCAGGGGTGTGCCAATTGTGGAAACAATGGTAATTTTTTTGTAAAAGAACACTGGTGCTGGGGCCTGGTTAGCAGGGTCCTTGCACACTTCTCAGTCAAGTCAGCATCAATATCAGGCAAAAAGTGGGGGGTAACTGCAACAGGGAGCCATTTTCCTACACATGTGTTATCATAAGGAACCGATTATTCAACAAATTCAGTGACAAATCATGTCACACAAGTTAAGGAAACCTAATAATTAATGCTGTAAAGGGCATTTATATTTAGGAAACAGCTGTCACAGGATTTGAAAGGAAACCTTGCTTCTATTTGGATATGCCATAAAAGTCTACACCATAACTACCTTTCTAAGGACAAGCACATGGAACATTTTCAGTATAAAGAGAGGGGCAGTGGTCCAAGAAAGCTACTTTGTCTTTGGGCTTGAGGTGGTTGCTCCACACCATTTCTTCAACACCTTCAGGAAGCCCTGAGCACAGGCAGGGGAGCTATCTTTATTTGTTGAAAAGCTACAGTCAGCATACTGGCTGCCTTTGTTTGTTGGAGCGATTCTCAGAGTGGCACATAGCACAGCTACTCATCTACTTTGTCCAAGCGTGCCTGAAAAGAAGATGTTGCATGGTAAAGATGGCCATTTGAGAAGTGCTGAGGAGAAGCACAGTTCTGTGACTTGAGGTTTACTGGGTCGCATTTGTGCCATCGACACATTTGGCATTTATGTGAGATGTGCCGTGGAGGCTCTAGCGCAAGCCCTCAGTGAGATCTTTGACCATTTTCAGGGCTGTGCTTCCCCACTGATTAGCTGATCTTGTCCCTTAGGTCAACCAAAGATGAGGGCTTTGGAGGACAAAGGAGGCTTGAAAGATGGCTGATACATATGCCTACTTGCATAACTGTGAGGAAATTGGCCTGATCCCCTCGCAGCCTGCAGTGTGTTATAAGGAAGTGAAAGTGGCTGAATGAAAGACAAAGATGACTCTTCTCAACCACACCTGTACAATCTGAGAAAGGGGAAAAGAGAAGGAAGAAGACCCCTCCAAGATGATACAGATCTCACTGAAGGAGAAAGGAATATGTAAGCATCTGTAAATGGCATGTAGTTCTGTAGACTCACATGTTCTACATACCCCTGGCATCTAGTGTTGGGTCCGGAGTTGTTCAAGTTGTTTATCTTTGAAGAAGTCTTTTGAGTTAAGAGGCCGAATGGCTCCTCTCGGTGATAATGCACATGGACATCGACTCCATTGTTAAGATTGTTTTCAGACAGGCGGGTGAGAAAGGAGCTTTAAGTATGTGTAAGTTATGCAATTGCCATGCTAAATGTAGGGGTGTGTGGTTAAGATGGCGGCCGAGATGGACGCTTAGACAACAGCTCTGCCTTGAGCCTAAGAAATAATCTTGACTGACATCGCCATTTCACCAGCCACACAAAATGAATTGTGATGGAGGCACTCTGAGGGGGTCTTGAACTGCCCCGGGTTGGAAATTGTCGCCTGGAGCCTCTGTGCCGGAAACACAGGGACGCGGCCTGTGGGGCGGCCGGAACCCCCTGCTTAACCTGAGGATTCCTGGGGTAAGGACGCGTGGGCGGCCCTACAATCAAGCAGTGCCCCACTGGTGCTGAGGGTACTTCGTGGCCTGGGCCGGCGGAGAACCTGAGGGGACCGCGGTTGCGGCACGGGGCCTAGTGAGTGCACTCAGGGCGCTTTGCTGACGGAAGGTGGCTGCCCATTAGATGCGTCGCGGGAGAGGCACCACATGGCATGAGGTACACAAAAATAGGTGCGGCGGAGTCGCTGCTACTCCTTGCGGGGTGCCACCGTAACTGGACCTACCTGTTCCCCGCGCCGGTCTCTGGCCTCCTACACTGCAGTGCACCACGACGGCGCACTCTGTCTCCAGAGGCGCCGCATCCCGGAAGTCGTGCCTTCGGGGGCGAGAGTGGATGTGTGACCACATAGTGGAGTGCTGCACCTGGGGGGGGGGGTTTGGAGGAGCCCAACCATCGGAAGAAGACAGGGAGGCTGGGGAGTGTCTCACGTTGTCTGCTCTTTGGAAGTCCAGGAGGAGATTGAAGACACAACCTACGAAAATACAGGCAGCTGCAGAACGAGGGAAAGCATTAAGGGACACGTCGATTCACATGCAGAACTCTTTTATGCTGCTCCAAAATAACTCACAGGCACAAACGGACTCGGACTCAGGCAGCTCTGACTCGACTATCACGGGTGTGATCAAGGAGCCGGATATCACTCCCCAGACAGCAGAGGACCTATAGCACTCAGACATATAACTCTCATTGCGCACAAGGTGAATTCCTCAAGACACTTACCCCTGCCTTATTGACTGACCCCGGGGCACCCACAATTTGGGGAGGGGAATTTAACTGTGTTCCTGATATGTTACTGGACCGTACATCCCCGCCTGCGAAGGGAGCAATAAGAAGGCATGACTCCAACTATCATAGGGAGTACTCTTTCTATTCCCCGATACACGATATACATACCAGAAGAGATTTGATTTGGGGAACCCCGACTGTGTGCTCTATGATAATGTACTCAAACTATCTTGCCAGGACGATTTCTGATCACTCCCCACTGCTGCTGACCGTAAGATGGGGAAGAATGCACTCCATTACACCCACTTGGCCGCTTGCAGAGCAAGGCGCTGCTAGACTACCTATATTAAGCAATACTGGGAATTAAATACCGAATCCATCACACTGAGGGCTACAGAATGGGACGCGCACACAGTTGTGGTGAAGGGTCAATGTCTCTCGGCCTCGTGGGGGTGCGTCGCTAGTTACACCAGGAAGTGGTCACCTTAGAGAAAGACATGCACGCATTGGAAATAGCAGTCGCACACCACAAAGTGCCCTTCAAACTCCTTCGTGATAAACGAAGGTTATACAAAGAGGCGGATCAGCGACTCTGCCGACATGATTATAATTACCACCTAACACGATTGCAAGCATAGGGTGATCGCTCGAGGCGGCTTTTGGCGTGGTTGCTTCATGAGGAGCGACAACATACCCCAATAGGAGCCATACGTTTGGCAAATGGGACAATGGATTCCTCGCAAGAAGCCAGTAACAATGCTT
This sequence comes from Pleurodeles waltl, assembly GCF_031143425.1. Classification (NCBI taxonomy): domain Eukaryota; kingdom Metazoa; phylum Chordata; class Amphibia; order Caudata; family Salamandridae; genus Pleurodeles; species Pleurodeles waltl. The sequence continues at coordinate 664,079,347 of NC_090451.1, forward strand.
TTAGGGACAATTACATGGGGCTATATCAACTGCAATTGGTATGTGATAATCAGCAGTTAGAATTCTATGTGAGAGACCATTCGCAAAGCTTTCTGCAATTAATAGAGCGGCACTTGATGAGCCCCTGAGACTGGAGGAACTTAATGCAGCAATAGTACAAATAGCCCGCAATAAAACCTCTGGCACAGATGGTCTGCCGATAGAATACTATGCTACCTACTCGCAACATATCTCCTGTCCCTTGTTATCTGTATTTGAGGAGGCATGGACTTGTGGCCTGCTTCCGGCATCCCAAAGAGAGGCGTTGATTGTGGTGCTCCCCGCGAGCCGACAATGTAAAGTCATATAGACCATTGTCCCTTCTCAATTTAGATTGTAAGATCTTGGGTAAAGTGTTGGCAAACAGACTCGCCCCTATCACACATACCCTGATACATGAAGATCAAAATGGCTTTATGCCCACTTGAAACACATTTCTGAATATACGTAAAGTACTAGGATTCATAAGTGATACCCCAGCCGGGTCATATGATAATGTGGCCATCTCTCTGGACATAGAGAAGGCATTTGATAACCTAAGTTGGGACTTTTAGTTTGCCACACTGTGGCACATGGGATTTGGCCAGGGTTTGTGAGATGGATGCGGATTCTCTACGCTGACCCCATTACTAGGGTGAAAATGGGAGTAATGATATGAGGAAGCTTTCCCATTGGGAGGGGGACCAGATAGGGGTGTCCTCTGTCACCCCTGTTGTTTGCTATTGTAATGGAACCTCTTGCTGCTCGATTACGCTTGAGGGCCGAGCAGTGGGGGCTATGCAGGATGGGGACACACCATATTATTTTGCTCTATGCGGATGACTCCTTGATTTACCTGGCAAATGGGGGAGGATACGCTGCCCGAGGTGATGTCCTTATTAGACATATATGGAGTGATATCAGGCTTATGGGTCAACTTGTCCAAATCCTGTTTGTTTCCCCTGGATGAACTTCCCACGGCCGTGGGGGAGGCGCTCCCTCCGAGTAGACTGAAATGGTGCTTAGACACCTTTAAATTACTGGGCATACAAATATTCCACAAGATGGATGATCTGAGGGATGGTAACTTGGTCCGCACGCTTCGTTCTATGAAAAGCTTGCTCCAATTTTGGTGCTCGCTGCCTCTTTCCCCTCTGGGTAGGGTGGCAATAGTGAATATGCGGATTCTCCCAAGGCTCGTCTATTATTTCGCAGCATTGCCCATAGTTGTCCTTAGGAGTTTCTTCCATGAACTTAACAGTATATTATTAGGACTCACCTGGGGGCGGGACAGACACTGGGTCGCACTCATTACCCTGCATCGTCTGCTGCGAATACTATTAAGCAGCAGCACAATTATAGTGGCTGTTATATTGGCTGAGGAAGCCTGAGTCACTTGAAGCAACATGGGTACGGATGCAGATAGGTGATATTCCCCTCTATACATGGTTATCTGAACATATACCGATACGTATCTGTAACAACCCATTATTGACAGCAGCATACACCAGCTGGTGGAGGTATATACAGGGCGGAAAACCCAAACCACCATTTTCACGCCTCATCCCGTTGGGCCAACAACCAGGAGGCACACTATTACTTAGAACTCACTCCACGGCTCCATGGGTGGAGGCAGGGATAGAGACAGTGGGGGACTGTTTTGATTATAGTAGTTTGATGCCTTCTGAGACAAATATGGACCTTGCGTCGTTGGGACAGGGACACTTTATTACATATCATGCTATATGTCGTCTGATTAAAACAGCATGGGTTCAGGGGGATCAGGAACCCGTGACTTCCCCCGCCTTACATATCTTGTTATCAGACAGTGGTTCAAAAAAAGTGATCACCAACTTATATAGAGCGCTGAATAATGTAGATGACGTTAAGCCTGAGGTAGCACTCCACAGATGGAATTTGGTCCTCCCCAATCCTCTAACCTCCAAGAAATGGATCGAGGCCCTCAAACAGGTGCAGAGAGTGTCTCGAAATCCTAGATTTCGCCATACACAATTTAACTTTGTCCATCAGACGTACTTGTCCCCACATCGTATTCAACGCATGTACCCCGCATCGAACCCGGCATGTCCCTGTTGTGGGCTCCATGCAGCCCGCTTCTATCACATGGTGTGGGACTGTAATTCATTGCAAAGTCTGGCAGAACATCATAGCAGGCATTACAGACATAACGGATAATACATTTACACCTAACCCGCAATCTTGTCTTCTGGGTATACGCCCTAGAGGTAAGCAACATATACACATTCATAAGAAAATAGGTTACTTACCTGTAACTGTAATTCGCCAGTATTGGAATCTTTCATAGATTCACATGCTTGAATCATTCCCCATCATCTAGATGGGAGCCCCCGGTACAATTACACAAGTAGTGTTGAAACATATTAATACAAGGGCCCTAGGCCTCTTCAATTTAATAGTCTATCATAATAATTTTAAGAAAAGGACCTAACTTGAGCCTCTACCAATCAGACGACACCACCCTCTAGAATCCTCCTGAGAGAAGCTCCAGCACCTCAGATTTTCCAAGCACAAGTGCATTAAGGACAGGAACAGAAAGAGAGAGAGAGAGAGACAGAGAAAGAGAGAGAGGTGAAAGTGAGATTCTCCGGGGAGGCGGGTGGGTAGCATGTGAATCTATGAAAGATTCCAATACTGGAGAACTACAGTTACAGGTAAGTAACTAATTTTCTTACTCCAGTATTGGAACTTTCATAGATTCACATGCTTGAATCAGAGTAACGAGCAGTACTTATGCACATTGGAACATTGTAACCATGTACGTCACAAAACGCCTGCATATATAATACATATATATATATATATATTTACAAACAAAAGAAAACATGGGGCACTCACGGGTGCTTTGAATCCAATTTATTACGCCACAGACGCCTTTCAGCAACACTTGCCTTTCTCAATGTGAATGCGCAAAAAAGAATCAAACAGCTGAGCAGTCTTTAAATAGATCGGTCGATATTTCAAATGGAAAGACAGATGACGGACTATCAGTTCACCTTAGCTCTGCCATCCAGGTCCCGCCATCATTCAATGTTTAGGCTCCATATTATTCAACCAGTGACACCCTTGTTTTTTAATTTCCTTTAGCAGAAGTCATTTCTTCAGTGAGTGTGGGTTGTCACTTTCTGTCAAGTTCTTAAAGGGCCCAGTAAATAGTGCTCTCCACTTTGCTCAGTTTAGTTCGAATTTGAATGATGGCGGGACCTGGATGGCAGAGCTAAGGTGAACTGATAGTCCGTCATCTGTCTTTCCATTTGAAATATCGACGATCTATTTAAAGACTGCTCAGCTGTTTGATTATTTTTTGCGCATTCACATTGAGAAAGGCAAGTGTTGCTGAAACGCGTCTGTGGCGCAATAAATTGGATTCAAAGCACCCGTGAGTGCCCCATGTTTTCTTTTGTTTGTAAATTGATAACGTGCAGCCACTAGCACGTAATGGAGGCACCCGTTAAGAGTTCGGCAATTACAAGTGGACATTGGTGATTAACAGAGTTTACAAATGCCAGAACCACCGTTTGCCTGAAGGAACAGCATACCTGCTGACATGAGGTCACACATTACTGGAATGTGAAGGCTCTGATTACGAAATCGGCGCTTTGAGGTATGCACAGATTCTAACAGGGCAATGTATGGTAAACGAGGGATTTTCCATCTTGCTGTATTTCATTTTTTTTAAAGTAAAGGAAATTCGAACTAAACTGAGCAAAGTGGAGAGCACTATTTACTGGGCCCTTTAAGAACTTGACAGAAAGTGACAACCCACACTCACTGAAGAAATGACTTCTACTAAAGGAAATTAAAAAACAAGGGTGTCACTGGTTGAATAATATGGAGCCTAAACATTGAATGATGGCGGGACCTGGATGGCAGAGCTAAGGTGAACTGATAGTCCGTCATCTGTCTTTCCATTTGAAATATCGACCGATCTATTTAAAGACTGCTCAGCTGTTTGATTCTTTTTTGCGCATTCACATTGAGAAAGGCAAGTGTTGCTGAAACGGGTCTGTGGCGCAATAAATTGGATTCAAAGCACCCGTGAGTGCCCCATGTTTTCTTTTGTTTGTAAATTGATAACGTGCAGCCACTAGCACGTAATGGAGGCACCCGTTAAGAGTTCGGCAATTACAAGTGGACATTGGTGATTAATATATATATATATATATGGAAAATGTCACTTACCCAGTGTACATCTGTTCGTGGCATTAGTCGCTGCAGATTCACATGCTGTGCACATCCCGCCATGTGGAATTGGGCTCGGAGTGTTACAAGTTGTTTTTCTTCTAAGAAGTCTTTTTTCGAGTCACGAGACCGAGGGACTCCTTCCATTTCGACTCCATTACGCATGGGCGTCAACTCCATCTTAGATTGTTTTCCCCGCAGAGGGTGAGGTAGGAGTTGTGTATGCTAGTAATAGTGCCCATGCAATGGAGTGAATACGTATGTACATAATGAAGTTTAAAGTAATATATTTACAAATTTACAAATGTTCAAGATCAACTTCTAAACGGCTACAGGCTCCCGGGGAGGTGGGTGGGCGCATGTGAATCTGCAGCGACTAATGCCACGAACAGATGTACACTGGGTAAGTGACATTTTCCGTTCGATGGCATGTGTAGCTGCAGATACACATGCTGTGCATAGACTAGTAAGCAGTTATCTCCCCAAAAATCATGGTTCAGCCTGTAGGAGTTGAAGTTGTTTGAAATAATGTTCGTAGTACAGCTTGACCTACTGTGGCTTGTTGTGCCGTTAACACATCTACACAGTAGTGTTTGGTAAATGTATGAGGCGTAGACCATGTTGCTGCCTTACATATTTCGTTCATTGGAATATTTCCTAGAAAGGCCATGGTAGCACCTTTTTTTCTGGTTGAGTGTGCCTTTGGTGTAATAGGCAGCTCTCTCTTTGCTTTAAGATAGCAGGTTTGAATACACTTAACTATCCATCTAGCAATGCCTTGTTTAGAAATTGGATTCCCTGTATGAGGTTTTTGGAAAGCAATAAATAGTTGTTTTGTTTTTCGAATTAGTTTTGTTCTGTCAATGTAGTACATAAGTGCTCTTTTGATGTCTAATGTATGCAGTGCTCCTTCAGCTACAGAATCTGGCTGTGGGAAGAACACTGGTAATTCTACCGTTTGATTCAAGTGGAACGGTGAGATCACTTTTGGTAAAAATTTTGGATTTGTCCGGAGAACTACTTTATGCTTGTGTATTTGAATAAATGGTTCTTGTATGGTAAATGCTTGAATTTCACTCACTCTTCTTAGAGATGTGATGGCAATTAAAAATGCAACTTTCCATGTTAAATATTGCATTTCACAAGAGTGCATGGGCTCAAAAGGTGGACCCATGAGTCGTGTTAAGACAATGTTGAGGTTCCATGAAGGAACTGGTGGTGTTCGTGCTGGTATAGTTCTTTTTAGGCCTTCCATAAATGCTTTTATGACTGGTATCCTAAATAATGAAGTTGAGTGCGTAATTTGCAGGTAGGCTGAAATTGCGGTTAGATGTATCTTTATTGAAGAGAAAGCTAGCTTTGACTTTTGCAATTGTAGTAAGTATCCTACTATATCTTTGGCAGATGCATGTAAGGGTTGAATTTGATTATTATGGCAGTAATAAACAAATCTTTTCCACTTATTTGCATAGCAGTGTCTAGTGGTAGGTTTCCTAGCTTGTCTTATGACCTCCATACATTCTTGTGTGAGGTCTAAGTGTCCGAATTCTAGGATTTCAGGAGCCAAATTGCTAGATTCAGCGATGCTGGATTTGGATGTCTGATCTGTTGTTTGTGTTGTGCTAACAGATCTGGTATGTTTGGTAGTTTGACATGAGGTACTACTGAGAGGTCTAGTAGTGTTGTGTACCAAGGTTGTCTTGCCCATGTCGGTGCTATTAGTATGAGTTTGAGTTTGTTTTGACTCAATTTGTTTACTAGATATGGAAGGAGTGGGAGAGGGGGAAAAGCGTAAGCAAATATCCCTGACCAGCTCATCCATAACGCATTGCCCTGAGACTGATCTTCTGGGTACCTGGATGCGAAGTTTTGGCATTTTGAGTTTTCTTTTGTTGCAAATAGATCTATTTGTGGTGTTCCCCACATTTGGAAGTAAGTGTTTAGTATTTGGGGGTGAATCTCCCATTCGTGGATCTGTTGGTGATCCCGAGAGAGATTGTCTGCTAACTGGTTCTGAATTCCTGGAATAAATTGTGCTATTAGGCGAATGTGGTTGTGAATCGCCCAATGCCATATTTTCTGTGTTAGGAGACACAACTGTGTCGAGTGTGTGCCTCCCTGTTTGTTTAGGTAATACATTGTTGTCATGTTGTCTGTTTTGACACGAATGTGTTTGTGTCTTATTATGGGTTGAAATGCTTTGAGCGCTAGAAATACCGCTAACAGTTCTAAGTGATTTATGTGAAACTGTTTTTGCTGTATGTCCCATTGTCCTTGGATGCTGTGTTGATTGAGGTGTGCTCCCCACCCTATCATGGAAGCATCTGTTGTTATTACGTATTGTGTCACTGGGTCTTGGAAAGGCTGCCCTTGGTTTAAATTTATACTGTTCCACCATTGGAGCGAGATGTATGTTTGGCGGTCTATCAACACCAGATCTAGAAGCTGACCCTGTGCTTGTGACCATTGTGATGCTAGGCACTGTTGTAAGGGCCGCATGTGCAACCTTGCGTTTGGGACAATGGCTATGCATGAAGACATCATGCCTAGTAGTTTCATCACCAGTTTGACTTGTATCTTTTGATTTGGATACATGGTCTGTATCACATTGTGAAATGTGTGAACTCTTTGTGGACTTGGAGTGGCAATCCCTTTTGCTGTGTTGATTGTTGCTCCTAAGTATTGCTGTGTTTGACACAGCAGAAGGTGTGACTTTGTGTAATTGATTTAGAAACCTAGTTTGTGGAGGATTTCTATGACATATTTTGTGTGTTGTGAACACCGTCTTAGCGTGTTGGTTTTGATTAACCAATCGTCTAGGTACGGGAACACATGTATTTGCTGCCTTCTGATATGTGAAGCTACTACTGCTAGGCATTTTGTAAAAACTCTTGGTGCAGTTGTTATTCCGAATGGCAACACTTTGAATTGGTAATGTATCCCTTGGAATACAAACCTTAGGTACTTTCTGTGTGAAGGATGTATTGGTATATGGAAATATGCATCCTTTAGGTCTAGTGTTGTCATGTAGTCTTGTTGTTTGAGCAGTGGGATTACGTCTTGTAATGTAACTATGTGAAAGTGATCTGATTTGATGTAGGTATTTAATGTTCTGAGATCTAGTATAGGTCTCAGACTCTTGTCTTTTTTGGGTATCAGAAAGTACAGGGAGTAAACTCCTGTGTTTATTTGTTGTTTTGGTACTAACTCTATTGCTTCTTTTTGTAGCAATGCCTGAACTTCTAGTCCTAGAAGATCTATATGTTGTTTTGACATATTGTGTGTTTTCAGTGGGATGTTTGGAGGGAATTTGAGAAATTCTATGCAATAACCATGCTGGATAATTGCTAAGACCCAAGTGTCTGTTGTTATTTCCTCCCAATGTTTGTAAAACTTGGTTAGTCTCCCCCCCACAGGTGTTATGTGTTGGGGATTTGTGACCTTGAAGTCACTGCTTGTTTGGAGGAGTTTTGGGACTTTGGAACTTTCCTCTATTCCTTTGAAATTGTCCCCCTCTATATTGTCCCCAAAAACCTCCCCGCTGATACTGGCTCTGGTAAGTGGGCTTTGTTTGTGAGGTTGTGGCTTCTGTGGTTTGCCCTCGAAACCCCCCTCGAAATTGTGTCTTTCGAAATGTGCCTCTGCTCTGTGGGGAGTAGAGTGCGCCCATGGCTTTGGCCGTGTCAGTGTCTTTTTTAAGTTTTTCGATCGCAGTGTCCACCTCCGGCCCAAACAACTGCTGTCCGTTGAATGGCATATTCAGCACAGCTTGCTGTATCTCTGGTTTAAATCCTGATGTACGCAGCCATGCATGTCTCCTTATTGTTACAGCTGTGTTGACAGTTCTAGCAGCTGTGTCTGCAGCATCCACTGCTGACCGTATCTGATTATTGGAGATACCCTGTCCTTCTTCTACTACTTGCTGCGCTCTTTTTTGGAACTCCTTAGGTAAATGTTCAATAAGGTGTTGCATCTCATCCCAACGGGCCCTATCATATCTGGCTAGCAAAGCTTGCGAATTTGCAATACGGCACTGGTTTGCTGCCTGTGCCGCCACCCTTTTGCCTGCAGCATCGAATTTTCGACTTTCTTTTTCTGGAGGTGGTGCATCTCCTGAAGTATGAGAGTTGGCTCTTTTGTGCGCTGCTCCCACTACAACAGAGTCTGGTGTTAGCTGTTGTGTAATGTACACTGGGTCTGTTGGTGGCGGTTTATATTTTTTATCTACTCTTGGAGTAATGGCTCTCCCTTTAACAGGCTCCTCAAACACTTGTTTGGAGTGTTTTAGCATTCCGGGTAGCATAGGAAGACTCTGATATTGGCTGTGTGTGGACGACAGTGTATTAAAAAGAAAGTCGTCTTCAATGGGCTCTGAATGAAGGCTGACATTATGAATTGCAGCTGCTCCTGACACCACCTGTGCGTAGCCTGTACTATCCTCTGGTGGCGATGGTTTAGCTGGATAGCATTCTGGACTATTATCTGACACTGGTGCGTCATAAAGGTCCCATGCGTCAGGGTCATCTTGACTCATTCCTGTATGAGTTGGGGATTGCATCATTAGTGGAGTGGCTACCGGTGATGGTTGCGGAGAGTGATGTGGGGATGGTGGCGGTGTTACTTGTTTAGCCACCTTTGCGTGTGGCTGTTTGTCTTTGTCTTGGAAGGCAAGCTTGCGTTTCATTTTGACTGGAGGAAGAGTACTGATCTTCCCTGTATCTTTTTGACTAAAGAGCCGTCTTTGTGTGTGATCTGGCTCTATTGCCTGTAATTCCTGTCCAAATCTATGTGTCTTCATTTGTGTGGACAGTCCTTGTTCCTCAGTGTAGGAACTTCTTTTCGGTTCCGAGGCCGGATATTTCGGTACCGAAACCTTTTCGGCTGCTTTTTTCGGCTCCGACTAAACCTTTTTTACTTTCGGCGTTGTGCTGTCTCGGTGCCGAATCTTCTCTGAGCCACTATCTCGGGCCCGAGATTGCTGTGTGCCGGTATCTCGACCGGAGTCAGATGACTTCGACACCAGCTCGCCCTTTTTCGGTGCCGATGAACGGTCACCTACTTTTCGGGTTAAGCCATGGCCTGTTGGCGGTGGCGTCCCCTGGGCTTTAGCGCTTTTCTCGTGAGTTCTTGGTTTCGACGTCTTACTCACGGTTTTCGGCGTTTCCTCAGGATCGATCTCCTCAGAGTCCGACTCCTGGGTGGAGAATGTTTCTTCCTCCTCCTCGAAACACTCTTGTCCTGTCGGCGCCTACGCCATTTGCAGTCTTCTTGCTCTTCGGTCCCTGAGTGTCTTCCTGGACCGAAACGCTCGACAGGCCTCACAAGTATCCTCCTTGTGTTCTGGTGACAAACACAAGTTACAGACCAGATGTTGATCTGTATATGGATACTTGTTATGGCATTTTGGACAGAAGCGGAATGGGGTCCGTTCCATCAGCCTTGAAGAGACACGTGGCCGGGCCGACCAGGCCCCGACGGGGATGGAAGAAAACCCCGAAGGGCCACCGGAGCTCTTCTTAATTCGGTGTCGATCTGTTGTAACTAACCCGATACCGAACGCAAACAATACCGACGATTTTCCGAGATTCTAACTAACTTTCCGACCCGAAACACGGAGCGAAAAGGAACACGTCCGAACCCGATGGCGGAAAAAAAACAATCTAAGATGGAGTCGACGCCCATGCGCAATGGACTCGAAATGGGAGGAGTCCCTCGGTCTCGTGACTCGAAAAAAGACTTCTTCGAAGAAAAACAACTTGTAACACTCCGAGTCCAACACCAGATGGCGGGATGTGCACAGCATGTGTATCTGCAGCTACACATGCCATCGAACATATATATATATATGAATATATAAAAAGCAATACTCTAAACAACATATCGTCTGTTAACCCCATCCTTACTTATCTCGCTTTACTCTTCTTTTCTTCTCTTTTTTTTTTTACATGAAGAGCATTCCGTATTCAAAAGTAACAAGACATAAACAATGTGCATACCTTGTCTAGGATGGAGGGATGAAAGAGATGGCTCACCTTCACCTGAAGAGGTTCCTGAGGACTGCTTGACCCACTGCTACCTCTCCTTGAGATAGTGCTTCCAAGCAGTAATGTCGTGTAAATGTATGGCAGCTTTTCCATGTCGCTGCTCTGCAAATGTCTTGCAGAGGAACCCCCGCAAACAGAGCTGCTGAGGAAGAAACTGCCCATGTAGAGTGAGCACAGACCGATGAATGCAGTGGTTTGCCCGCTGCTTGATGGCAGAAGCGAATGGCTGAGGATATCCATCTGGCTATATTCTGTTTGGAGAACGGGTGACCTTGTATGGGTGCACTGTAAGCTACGAACAATTGATTGTAGTGGCGGAAGGACTTAGACATTAAGAGATGTGTTAAATTCTACCTGGATAGGACTAAGGAGTGCAACGCTCTTTCCGCAGAAGTAGATGGATGTGGAAAAAAGGTTTAAAAAACTAAGGACTCGTTCATGTGGAATTCCGAAGGGACCTTCGGTATGAAATGCGGGTTTGTGTGAAGTAGTAGTTTGTCTTGTTTGATCTGCAAGAACGGCTCCTGTATGGAGAGGGCCTGTATCTCACTGACCCGTCTGGCTGATGTGAGAGCCACCAGTAAAGCTACCTTCCAAGAAAGGTATTTCAGAGAGGCACGATGAACTGGTTCGAATGGATGCCTCATTAACTGTGCTAGAACAATATTCAGGCTCCACGAGGGAGGAGGAGGTCTGAATGGAGGAACAAACCTGAAAAGTCCTTAAAAAAACATTTGATTAATCTACATGAATACAGCGAAGGTGAAGAGTCTGAACGTCTGTATGATGCGATTGCCGCCAGATGCACCTTTATGGATGAATGCGCCAGGCCTGATTGCGCTAAATGCAATAAGTAAGGCAATAATTGTTCCGGTGGTGAGGACAGTGGATCAATTTGCCGCTGGTGGCACCAGAAACAAAATCTTCTCCATTTGCAAGAATAAGCCTTATTAGTGCTATCTGCTCTAGCTCTGGACAAAATGTCCCTACATTCCTGTGGGATATTCAGATGTGCGAACTCCCTGTGCTCAGGAGCCATGCTGACAATCGCATCGACTGAGGATCTGTGTGTGATATTTGCCCTTTGTTCATTGTTAGTAAGTGCAGAGACGGTTTCAGCAGAATGTGAGGCTTCATTGATAGAAAAAGAAGCTCTGCGAACCAGTGTTGGCGAGGCCAGTACGGAGCTATCAATATCAGGGTGCACGTCTGTTTTCATCTTCGTGGCGACTCTTAGGATCAGTGGAATTGGAGGAAAGGCGTAAGCAAAGATGCCTGACCAAGCTATGGAAAACGCATTTCCCCAAGATCCCTTTTGGAGATGCCAGCTTGCGAAGTACTGGTATTTGGCGTTCCATCTGCTGGCAAACAGGTCGATTCTGGGCGTTCCCCACTGGGAAAAGATGTAATCCACTGTGGACTGGTCCAGCTCCCATTCGTGGCAGCTCGATCTTTGTCTCCTGAGTGAGTCCGGTATCTTGTTCTTTATCCCCGGCAGATGCACCGCTGTGAGTCTGATGCCCTGGTGCAAGGCCCAATTCCAAATCTTTTGGGCTTCCCTAGAGAGGCCTCCTTGTTTGTTGAGGTAATGCATCGTAGTGGTGTTGTCTGTTCTTATTACTACGTCTGATCCCGCTATCTTCGGAAGAAAGGCCCGCAAAGCGAGAAACTGCTCTGAGCTCTAGGTTGATGTGCATCGCCCTCAACTCTAGTGGCCACTTGCCACTTATTTGAAGATCTTGCAAGACGGCTCCCCAGCCCTGCAGAGAGGCGTCTGCAGTGATAGTCCACGGAGCTGGACGATGTAGAAAGGAAAGGCCGACAGACAGATGATGCTTTTGAGACCACCATGTCAGAGCTTTGACTATCGCTGGGGTTATTTTTATCCGATCTTCGAAGCTTCCTGAAACCTGGAGCCATTGAAGGTTGAGTTGTTCCTGTAGCGTTCGCATTTTTAGTCTGCAGAGGAGAACCAGAGGTATGCATGATGACATCATGCCCAACAAGGATTTGAAAAGGCGAACTGAAACAGAGTTTCTTCCCTGTATTGACTTTGCTATAGTCAGTAACTTGTGTTGTCTCTCTACTGTGGGACACGCCATGGTGGATTGAGTGTCCAGGTTTGCCCTTAAAAAGGTGATACTGCGTGATGGTAGAGGTTTGGACTTCTCCCAGTTGATGGTGAGGCCTAAACTGTTGAGTAAGGAAACACACCTTCTCGTCGGTCTGCATGCTCCTGCGTAGGTGTTCACTTTTATTAGCCAATCGTCGAGGTAAGGAAATATCTGGTGTTTTCTCCGCCTGAGGAAAGCTGCGATTGGCGCTAGACATTTGGTAAATATCCTGGGAGCTGACTTTAGACCAAAAGGAAGGACACGAAATTGAAAATGGCTTCCGGCTACCATGAATCTCAGGTACTGTCTGTGAGTAGAGTGGATGGGAATGTGGAAATATGCGTCTTTTAGGTCTAGTGTAGACATGAAATCTCCCTGGTTCAGTCGCAGGAGGACATCCTGTAGGCTTATCATGCGGAACGACTGCTTTTTAAAGTAAATGTTTAATTCTCTTAGGTCGAGGATCGGCCTCCAGTCTTTCCACTCCTTGCAAATGAGGAAGAACCTGGAATAAAACCCCCTTCCTCACTGTGACAGAGGTAATTTCTCTATAGCTCCTTTGAGGAGCATCTTGCTGATCTCCCTCGAGTTGTTCTGGATACCTTGATGGAGTCCTGCGAGGAGGATTGGAGGGAGGTATTTGGATAAACTCCAGAGTGTGGCCCTGTTTCACTAATTGGAGGACCCACTTGTCTGATGTGATGACTTGCCATTGCTTGAGAAACAGAGATATCCTTCCGCCTAGAACCCGAGGAGGAGGGTTGGATGTAGCCGGTGCCTTGGATGTATCAGGCTCTACAAGCCGAGTTCTTAGCTGGGCGAGTTGAGCGTCCCCTAGTGCCAGATCTACCATAAGCTGCTTGTGGTGGTTGCCTTTGTGGGTAGTATTGACGAAACTGCTGAGAGGAGGAAGGATATGTTGAGTATCTATATTGCTGATAGCCTCCTCTATATGAAGACAGTCCACGTCCTCTAGCTCGAAAGGACGGCTTCCAAAACTGGAGAGTCCCTAGCGATCTTGCTGTATCCGTGCCGGATTTAATAGATTGTAAGGCCTCATCAATATGTTTACCAAATAATGCTTGGCCATCAAAAGGTAGGTCTAAAATCTTATTCTGTACCTCAGGCCAGAATGATGTAGCCTTTAGCCAGCCTTGTCTTTTAAGTACAGCTGAACCTGCGAGCTGGCGAAATGCAGTTGTGGCTATGTCCATTGCACAGTCTATGAGCTCAGCTGAAGTGCGCTGACCTTCCTGTAACGTCTTCCTGGCCTCTGATCTTCCATCCTCTGGCAACTGGTCAATATGCGGGGCGATGTCTGCCCAGAACTGTCTATCATACCTGGCTAACACCGCTAGGGAGTTAGCCGCTCTTATTACTAGGCTAGCCATCAATGAGAACCTCTTTCCAATATTGTCTAGCCGTCTCCCTTCTTTGTCTGGAGGGGCAGATAGATTCTTGGACTTCCTCTGTGCCGCTTGGGCCACCACCGAGTCCGGAGGATGACCAATTAGACACGCTGGGGCATCGTCTGGTGCCTTGTATTTTTTATCTAGTCGTGGCAGTACTGCTGTGACAGTAGTGGGATTGTGCATCACTTTTAACCCTTCTTCCCATAAGTAGCTGACCACTGGAATAGAACGCACAGATTTCTGGAAAGGCTCTTTAAAATCATATAGGAAGCAATCTGTTTGCTTGGATGGCATTGGCAAGGCAAAACGTTTAGCTGCTCTCTCCAGGAGATTATGAAATCCCCCAATGTCATCTGGAGGGGATTCTACCTTTGACTGTGAAGGAGGAGCAGGAATAATGTATTCATTCCACTCAGAATGAGTGTCAAGGAGCTCCCCTTCTTCCTGATCCCCTTCCGACATGTCAGTGTCCTGAGGTAAAGTCATATCCGGCGTAGTCACATTTGTTAGTGGCAATGTGGTCGGTCTCTGACGTGGAGTGATAACCCCGGAGACGGGCGACGGCGGAGGTTGCTCCCCTTGAGAAGGAAACCGCCTACTGTAATCAGCCAACATCGCCTGGAGGTCAGATAACAACGAGTTTGGAACGTATGCCCCTTCCTGATATTGATGATCTCCTCCATGGTACTGAGTGTCATAAGTTTCCTCAAATTCGTCTTCGTCCTGATATTTGACGTTCAATTGAGTGGGACTATGGGCTGTTCCAAATGGACCCTCGTCATCTGACTCTTCATCCCCCTTTAACAAGTGAACTGGAATGCGAGGGGTCACCTTAATAGGTGAGGTGTGCTTTGGAGTAAGTCTTTCTTGTTTTTTATGTTGTTCTTCCCTCGCCGACGGTGTCGTCGACGGCGCAAATAAAGTCTTTGTCGATGGTGGAGTCGTTGACGACGAATACATGGAGATCTTGATCGCCGACAGCCTTACCGAAGAGTCTACCGTCGACGAGGCCGTCGACGATGGTAGAGCAGATACCGTTGTTACCGTCGTTGACGATGATTAAGTGTGGAACAGTGGCAGTCATCGTCCACGGTGGGAAAACACTCACTGACGGTCGCGTCGACGATGAGTCCGTCGTCTACGGTACATTCTTAGCTGCAGAAGTAGATGAAGGCCTTTTGAACGGCACAGATTGTGGTACCGAGGATGATTTCTTATGCCTTTCAGAACAGCTGGCATGACCTCTCTCCCCTTTCCTGGAAGATTTATGAGGTGAAGTAGAGGGGGTGCTGCCCTTGTAAGACCCTGAGGCAGTCTTTTTGTGGGCTTTTCTTGATTGTGTCTGATCTCGTCCTTTTTGATGACTTTTTGGATGTTGAAGAGTCATCACTATCAGAAACACATACTGGATTATCTCTGTACTTAAGTTTCTGCAGCCAAATTAGTAATCTGCCTTCTCTATCCTTAAGCGTTTTAGAGGAAAAGTTACGACAAACCTTACAGTCCTTGGCTGAGTGGTCTGGATAGAGGCAGTATATGCAATCCTGATGAGGGTCTTCAGAACGTAGTCTTTTCTTACCACAGGTTTTGCAATTTCTGAATAAACCCTTCTTCTCCTTGTCAGACATGTTGTAGGTGTTATCCCCAATCAGTCAAAACAAGGTTCAGCAGAGAAACAAATGGTTTCAAGGTAATCCAAAGGTGTGAAGAAAGAGCAGAGCTCTGAGGAGACTCCCTAGCACGGCGTGCGGTAGAAGATCTGAGGTGCTGGCGCTTCTCTCAGGAGGATTCTAGAGGGTGGTGTTGTCTGATTGGTATATGCTCAAGTTTGGTCCTTTTCTTAAAATTACTATAATAGAGTATTAAATTGAAGATGCCTAGGGCCCTTGTATTAATATGTTTCAACACTACTTGTGTAATTGTACCGGGGGCTCCCATCTCGACGAGGGGGAATGATTCAAGCATGTGAATCTATGAAAGTTCCAATACTGGAGTAAGTTTGCTGATCTAGCGTTTATCATGTATAAGCGTGTGATCGCTATGGGATCGAAGGCATCTCAACCACCGGAATTGGCTAGTTGGCGTGTCATGACACTAAAATGGGCATATACGGAAACGTGTGTCCTGCGGGCCTTGCGGGATAGGGGGCAGGCACTTAAAGGCTATGACACCTGGGAAGCTTTGGTGGCCAAATTGGAAGCCAAAATTCTGCCCGGACTTACTAAATGGCGAGCAGAAGATTCACATGTGTATCAGCCATTTATGTCTCACTGGGCCGCGTCAATAACAAATGGTCTCCCAATGGATGTGCATTCCTATTGAAAGAATATCGGTAGTGGAGTGCGATACTGACTAGACTATTGCACAAACATATACCCATGGGGAATATCGAAAGTAACAATAATTGACTTAGCCGCTCCAGCTCTAGATTGGAGGGTAGGGACACACATGGGTAAGCTAATGTTATTATAACTGGAACTGTGCCATGGTACTAGGACTACTGTAGGGGAGGTGAAATACGCATAATACAGGTATTGCAATGGAGATGTTACTGTAAGGCATTGTAATGAAAAGAGATGATATTGCATGCCTGTACTGCGTGGAGCCAAATGATAGACTTAACCCTTGAATCAATGAACACTTTTCTTTTATTGGAATGTGGTGTATATTACCCAGTTTTGTAATTGTGACCGACAATAAGTGTTGAAATTAATAAAACAGATTTTAAAAAAAAGAAGACCATTCTAAATGTATATATGGGGTAAATATAAGGGACTGCAACAGCCAACGGTGTCCGGGGAGGAGGGTGAGTCCATGTGAATCTACAGCACAACTGTCATAAACAGATACTTACAAGGTAAGTAACATGTTCTGCTCAATGGCAATTGTGGCTGTAGTTACACGTGCTCTGCAAAGACTGTAAAGCAGTCCCCATCAGAAGTGGTGGTTAACCTGTGGGTGTTGTAGTGGTTTGAAAAAGGGTATGTAGCTGCCTGGCCTACACTGGCTTGCTGGTGTGCTAAAACATCCACACAGCAATGTTTGTTGAAGGTGTGTGGTGCGGGCTGTAGGAGATTGGCTCAGTTTTATAGTGTACACCTACGATGTGACACCCTACACTGAGTCCAGGCAACCCTTAGTGATAGTGAATAGGTGTCCAGATAGCAAAAGCTCTCTAGGGGTAGCTGAGGTAAGGAGCTAAAGATAATTGAGGAGGTATGTAAAGCCCTTGCAATACCACAGTAGTCAGACAGTAAGTCACAGGAAAGAACCACACAGGTGTTGAAAAAAATAAAGAATACGTTATTACAGCACTAATACTAGATTAGCATTGGCATATCTCCCTCTGGAGATATCTACACACAATATATACATAAAATAGCCAACAGAAATAGCATAAAATATACAGGGCCCTATGGGAGGGCCAAACCATGTACTAACAAAATTGAATGTGAAATAGTGAACCCAACCAAAGTAAGTGTGGTAGTTAGCTAGGGCCTGGGGGTAGATGAAAACACCAGAGGTAAGTACGGTAAGTGTCCCCAGAGACCAGGTGCAAGGTAGTTACCCACCAAGTCATCCCATAGGCTAACACAGGGAGTTGTTGTTGGAGTTTGTGTGATTCAGGACCCTTCCCAGTGGACCCCGAGGAAACCACCAGACAAAAAGGAAGGTTGGAGTGCTCTCACCCCGGGGTACCGAGAAGACAGGAGTACCTACACCAGGGACCCGGATTCAGAGGGGAGAAGGGACTCTCTCTGAAGTCAGTGGAAACCTCAAATTGTCCAGCTGCTGTCACGACCCGTGGACAAGGCCGGTGGAACCCAGGGACGGATTCCTGATGTGGAGGACCTGAAAAGGAAAGAGACAGAGTCCAGCACCACTGGATGTGCCCAGGTGGTGCAGGTGGCAATGCCTACCCTCCTAGAGGTGAGGTTCCAGAAAGTCAGTGGAAAAAGAAGTCCAGCTGCGGGGTCAAGGAGCTACAGAAGATCCCAGGAGTCACCTACGAGCTGTCCCTCGACAGTCACTGGATTGCAGGAGGGTCTGTGACCAGTAAGGTCACCAACAAGCACTGGAAAATGCACTCAGAGCTGAAGAAGTATTTGCAAAGTTTTGGGGACCAGTAAGGTCCAGGAGACTCTATCTTTGAGGGGGAGTCAGGGCTGGTCCTCAACACGTAGAAAGGCCAGAAGAAGTTGTTGGAGCTCCCATGAGTGACCGAGAGGTGATGGATACAGGAAGTCACGAGGAGGCCTCGGCAGCTCAACAAAACAGAAGTTCCATGTCACAGGAGTTGCAGGACAAGGGCTGATCTTTGAGTTGCAGAGTGCTGGAGGCTGGGGCTTCTTGGCACCTGAAGATCTCCTGGAGGAAGAGTTGACAAGCCTTGGCAAGTGCAATAGTCGCAGTGCACAGGGGTTTCAGTCCAGTGGCAGGAGCAGGGGCCCACAGTCTCTCAAGTTGGACAGAAGGCAAGCAGGACTCAGAGGAAGCCACAGACTCACCACCTGTGAAGCACGCTTTTCGATGTTTGTGGAACAGCAGGCCACACCAGCCAATCAACGCTGCCTTGAGGTGCCTACGGTTGCAGGGGAGTGACTCCTTCACTCCAAGGGAGATTCCACCATGCTTCTAGGTGCAGAGTCCTTGTGACCCGGGAGGATGCACAGCCTTGAATGCTGCAGAAAACTTGCAGGATCTGGAGAAACAATGTTGCAATGGGAGTCTTCCCACCAGAAGCAGACGTGTTTTGGTTCCAAAACAGACGAGCAGCAGTTCCAGAGGCCAGGGGCAGAAGATGTCTTGCAGAGAGTTCCTTGTTGAGTCTTGCTCAACAAACCTGAGGACCTTTCCATGGAGGAGCCCTTAAGTAACCCTAAAAGGGAGTTGGTTTCTCTCTGAAGTGACCAAACTATCAGATGGGGTCAGAGACGTCATCTACCTGGCTTAACTAGTCAGATGCTCACAGAGGCCCCTACCCATTTTGTTTCCAAGATGGCAGAATCAGGTGACCACCTGTCAGAGCTCTGTGCACCTCCCTAGGGGAGGAGCTGGACAGGGGGTGGTCACTACCCTGTCCTTTGCGCAGTGCTGTGCGACAGCAGGAACCGAGGGTTCCTGAACTGGTGCAAACCGGATAACGCAAGAGAGCACATGCCCTTCAAAGCAGTTTGGGTGTGCTCAGAGGCCACCCCACCTCACCCCAGCCCTAGACACCTAATACACAGGGGGAGGTGGTCACACCTCTCCCTTGCAGGAAACATTTATTCTGCCTCCCCTGCTCTTGGGCTGAAGGACCTACCAGAGGGGTGACTTATAGTGTCTAAGTGCAGTGACCAGGATATAAGGCAAGCCTTATATTTGTGGTAAAAGGGTGCATGTACCATTTCACGAAGGCTGCAATGGCAGATCTGCAGACACCGTTTGCACAGGCTTCCATAGGTGGCACAATACATGCTGCAGCCCATGGAGGGCCCCTGGTGTACCAATGCACTGGGTACCTAAGTACCATACCCTAGGGACTTACTGGGTACACCCAGTATGCCAACTGTGGGTGTAAAAAGTTATCAAGCAACCAAATTTAGGGGAGAGAGCACTGCCACTGTGCCCCTGGTCAGCAGGATCCCAATGCACTACAGTCTAAATCATTCTGACACCAGGCAAAAAAGTGGAGGGTACTACAACCAGAACCCAGCTTACTACATTACCCATGTAGCTGCCTTAGATATGTCAGCTATGCGGACATTTCCTAAACAAATCATATTTGCTCCTTTTTTGTGAGTGGAGTGTGCTCTGGCAACAACAGGTCTCTTGGCCTTAACATAAGAAGTCTGAATACATTTTACTATCCATCTGGCTATGCTTGACTTGGATATAGGGTGGTCTTTGTATGGTGGTGAAAAGATGACAAAATGTTGTTTAGAAGTTTTAGTTCTATCAATGTAGAACATAAGGGCTCTTTTTACATATAATGTATGAAGAGCTTTTTCCGCAACTGACTCTGGTTAAGGGAAAAATAACTGGAAGTTCAATGGATTGTTTGAGGTGAAATTAAGACACTACCTTAAGTAGGAATTTAGGTTTCGTGTGGAGAAAAACATCATCATTGTGTATTCGGAAGAATGGTTCTTCTAGGGTTAATTCCTAAAGCTCACCAACACGCCAAGGTTAAGTAATGGCAACTAAGAATGCCACCTTCTGAGAAAGAAATTGAAGAGGGCAAGTATGTACAGGTTCCAATGGGGGACCTATGAGTCTGGTAAGAACGATATTAAGGTTCTAGGTAGGGTGTGGGGTAACTTGTTGAAATAACTCAACCTTCCATGAAGGCTTTGATAAGTGGCATTCTGAACAGAGAAAGGTGCTGTCTATTTTGGAGGCAGACAGCCACTGCAGCAAGATGGAACCGCATAGAATTGTATGATACATTTGCCTTTTGTAAGTGAAGTAAGTAGAAGACAATGTATTGCACCATGGCTTTGAAAGGGTCAATTTGTTTTCAGTGACAGTGGGAATCAAAACATTTCCATTTGACTTAATAACAGGCTCTAGCGGTATGTCTATGTGCTTCCTTAAGAATGTCAATTTATTCTGGTGTTAAATTAAGGTGACCGAACACTATGACCTCAGGAGCCAAATTTCTAGATTAAGAGTTTTGGGGTCAGGGTGCCTGGTTTGTCCTTGGTTCTGAGTGGGAAGGTCTGACCTGTTGGGGAGCTTTTCCTGTGGAACTACAGACAGGTCTAGAAGTATTGTGAACCAAGACTGATGTGCCCAAATAGGAGCTACTAGGATCATTATAAGAGAAGTTTGCCTGATCTTCTGAACCAGAAACGTTAAGGAGAGGGAGAGGCGGAAAAGCATAGGCAAATATTCCTGAATAACTCCTCCATAGTGCATTACCCTTGGATAGTGGGTGTGGAAACATGGAAGCGAAGTTTGGGCATTTTGTGTTTTCTGCTGAGGTGAAGTTTGGTCATTTTGTATATTCTGCTGTGGCGAAAATGTCTATCTGAGGGAACCCCCTCTTTTGTAAGTGTGGTAGGAGGACTTGTGGGTGGACTTGTTGCTGCATCCTGCTGAGAAGGTCTGCAAAGTTGTTGTCTGTTCCCAGAAGGTATTCCGCCAACAGGTGAATGTTGTGATGTGGATCCCAATTCCAGATGGTCTGAGACAGGTGTGCTAGTTTTGAAGGCTGTGTCTCCTAGGTTTGCAGGTAAGACACGGCTGTCATACTGCCCATCCGGACTAGGACAACCTTGTGAATCAGGTGAGCTAGGAATACTTTCAATGCTAGGTGAACAGCTTGAAGGTCTATGTAGGTGATGCGGAGTGGTTGATACTTGGCATACCAGAGACCCTGTACTGTGAGGTCCTGTAGGTGAGTGGCCCAACCTATCTGTTATTCGTCTGTTGGGAGAGTGATGGATGGAACAGGGTCAAGAAAAGGGCCGCCTCTTCAACAGGTTGCTGATGTTCGCGCGGTGAATGTGACAGTCATCAACACTAGATCCTCCAGCTGCCCCTGTGACCGAGACCACTGACGAGCTAGAAATTCCTGTAACAAACGCATATGAATATATAAAACCTGGTGTGTGGAACTATGGTAATGCAGGAAGCCATCATTCCTAGTAGACGCATAACCATCCTCACTGTGAGTTGCTTGTTTGTCTGACACTGGGGCAATGTTGCCTGAAAGTTTTGAATTCTTGCGGTATTGGGGTAGACTGATCCCAATTCTGTTTTTAGAATAGGTTGAACCTGTAGTGGTTGCAGGTGAGACTTGGGGCTGTTGATAGTGAACCCTAAGCTGTGGTGAAGATTTATTGTCATCTGAGTGTGTTGTTGGCACAGACGTTGAGTGATAGCTTTGATAAGCCAGTCAATCATGTAAGAGAATAAGTAGACATTTTGTCTGCGCAAATGAGTTGCGACTACTGCTATGCATTTGGTGAACACTCGAGGTGCAGTGGTTATCCTGAATGGAAGAACCTTGAATGGCTAATACACACTTGTCTATGGTGATGGAATGCCATGTTGGATGGAAATAATGTAGTCTGCCCTGATAGGTGTTGTGTGGTCAGGAGGAAGTAAAGGGTAGCCCCTGTTTGGCAGAGGGTGTTGCTCCACAAGGGAAGGCATCCCTTACCTCTACCCTTGTTGCTGTGGCCTCTAAATGAGCCATGGTAGTAGCTCTTGGCATAGGAGCTTTATCACTGCTTTTGTTGCGGGACGGATGCATCTGCTAAGGTAGACTTATAGGCCTCACAATAGGTTGGGTGACAAAAAGTCCACCTAAGAGTAGGTGTCTTTAGTGCTCTCTTAGCCTTAGTGGTCTTTGTGTCCTTTTGAATCTTCTCCAAAGCAAAGCCTACTTGGGGACCAAACAAGTGCTCTTTGTCAAAAGGCATGACTGTTGAACTTCCAGTTTGAAACCAGAAACCCTGAGCCAAGGGTGACTCCTTAGGAGAATACTGGTGTTAATTCCCCATGCTGCAGTGTCAACTGCATTTAGGGCACACTGTATAGAGGTGTAATTGATGGTTTGCCCCTCTGTTACCATCTGTTGTCCCCTTTTTCTGTCCTCCTCTGGGAGGTACTGAAGCAGCTCCTCCATCTCGTCCCAGTGAGCTCTACTGTACCGCACTAGAGCTTAGGAACTGGCAATACATCAATGATAGAGGCAGCCTATGCTGCAACCCTTTTCCCCGCAGCGTCTATCTGCTTGTTCTCCTTTTCCGGAGGCAGTGTGCCTCAAGTGGCTTGGGAGTTGGCCATTTGGAGCGCTGCAGTGGATACCAGAGAGTATGGTGGCAGTTGACCTCTGATAAAAATACAGCCTGATGGTGCAGTCGTGTATTTCTTGTCCACTCTAGGTGTCACCACCCCAGCTCTAATAGGGTTCCAAAAAATGTAATCAGTATGTTGCATCATATCCTTTACCATAGACAAATACTGTGTGTCTGTGAGTGGTGGAGAGTGTCAAAAAGGAAGTAATCTTCCAGTGGCTCCCTGTGTAACTCCGCATTGTGGAAGGCTGCTGCTCTCGCTATGACCTCCTGATAAGAGGTTACGTCCTCAGGGAGGAAAGGGCGACCTGGGTAAAGATCAGGGTCATTATCTTTATTGGGATCTGTGTCGTACATGTCCCATGGATCATCCCCTTGTGGTCCCCTGTGCCTACCAGTGTGCAAATGTGGTGACCCCTGAGGTGATATGACCAAGGGGTCTTGAGGTGGAGCTAATGGTGGAGGAGAATGAGGTGGTGGTGGAGGAGGTGGTATGGAAGAAAGGCAGGGCTGGTGGCCTTGTCCATGTTTTTCTTCTTCAGAGAAAGTGACAGATCCAGCTCTTCCTCAAAAGTCAGTTTCTTCTTGAGTGGTGGAGGAGAGGAAGGTGTGGCAAGTATGCAGCCAGTCCCCACTTGAATGTGGATTATCTGCTGTCGAATGTCCAGTTTCTCTAAAATGGGTTCGACAGGTGAGGTAGAGGCTGAGGAAGTCCTGGCAGGTTTTGGCTCAGAGGAGTTTGAGACCGAAGGTTTGGACTTCGAGGTGTGAGGCACTGAAAGTGGAGTCTGCGCCAAAGGCTAATCTCGTTCCGTAGAGGTCGATGTTGAAGGTTTGGACATGGCATGTACTTTTGGTACCAGCCTGAGGTCGGTGCGTCCAAAACAGTTTTCCTGCTGTCCTCTGGACTTGCGAGGATTCTCCAACACAGATGGTGGTTCTGAGGATCCTCTGGGTCCTCTCTGCCTTCTGTTCAACTTGGGAGACAGTGAGCCCTTGCCTCTTTCTCCAAGACAGAACACCTGTGCACCACGACTGTTGCAGCAACCAAGGCTTGTTGACTCCTGCTCCGAGGTATCTTCAGGCTCCAAGCAGACCCGCCCCCAGCACTTTACCTCTGCAAAGACAGTCTCCTCTCTGCTGCTCCAGCGACTCCTCTTCAAGTAGCACACCTGGGCCTTACTGCGACTTACTGTGCCTGCTGCCAATGGGTTGCTTGTAGGGGCTCCGACTGCTTCTGCTGTCTCTCCTGTCTTCTGAGGGTCAGCCAGGACTC
Source organism: Pleurodeles waltl (assembly GCF_031143425.1). NCBI lineage: Eukaryota > Metazoa > Chordata > Amphibia > Caudata > Salamandridae > Pleurodeles > Pleurodeles waltl. The sequence continues at coordinate 664,103,224 of NC_090451.1, forward strand.
CCATCCAAGAGTCAAGTCCCCAGGACCTTGCTGGTCCTCTTCAGCTCTGGAAATCTCCAACAGCTCCAGTTGCATTTGCTAGTTGGTAGTCCTCCTGGACACTGACCCATCTACAATCCAGCGACCGGCGAGGGACAGCTCCTAGGTGGCTGGTCCTGCTTTTGCACTATTCCATTTACGAGTCCCCATGTTAGCCTACTGGACGACCAGGTAACTTACCTCTCCTCTCCTGGTTGCTGGGGGTCTTCAAGTTACTTACCTCTTGGGGTTTCACTCTCTCCCAGCCCCTGGCTAACCACTCCATATCCTCTGGTGGGGGACCCGTTCTTGCATTCCACATTTTTAGTATATGGTTTGGCCCCCCTATAGGTCCCTTGCTATTTTATGCTATTTCCCAATACTTACCTGTGTATATTTTTGTGTGCACTTACCTCCAGAAGGGGGTTTGCCTGTAGTTATCTAGTTTGGTGTTTCCTGTAACACAGTACCTTTATTTTGCAACACTGTGCTACTGCAAGTGCTTCACACTCCTCCTAGATAAGTCTTGGCTGCTCACCACAGCTACCACTAGAGAGCCCTGGCTATCTGGACACTGTAACACTATCTAATAAGGGTTGCCTGGACCTAGTATAAGGTGTAACACCATGGGTGTCCATCACACACTGGGCCAGCCTCCTACACTTTTGTCGGGAGAGAAGGCCTCTTCTTCGATGGCTGATTGCTCCTGGGTGTTCTCCTCACCACAAATGCCAGGAGTGTCGTCCGTGGCTCTGTCAATCATCTTGAGGCGACGAGTCCTGCAGTCCTGGAGTGTCTTCTTCAATCTGAAGAATCTGCATGCGTCGAAGTCGGATTCTTTGTGGTCTAGGGACAGACACAAGTTGCACACCAAATGTTGGTCCATATGTGGGTACTTTCCGTGACAACACAGATGGAACCGAAAGGGCAAACATTCTATTACCAGAAACACTGGTAACTACATCGAAGGCAGTCCCCAAAGGGTGGTGCCCCGAAGAGGCTCTGGATAAACTGAGTCGAACTGGCAGAGTTTTCTGAGGTGGCGGAGACAGAAAAAAAATAGCTACCAATACCATCAAAGATAGAGAAGAGAATACAATAATAGAACAGAAACTGAGTCGAAACGCAGAGTGGAGGCACACACGTACGAACCCAACAGCAAGAACGTCAGAAACGTCAGCAAAATGGAGTTGATGCCCATGCACATTTTAACAGAGAGAGGAGTCACTCGACCTTGCGACTAGAAAGACTTCTACGAAGAAAAACAACATGCACAACTCCTGACCCAACAGTAAATGGCAGGAGTATGCAGAGCATGTGTATGTAGAGCCACGCATGCCATTGAATAGTACTCGTATGCACGTTAAAAGCATTGTTGTGCTCAATAATTTTGATTAATGAAAACTACTGTTGGGGACTGCCCTCTGCTGGGGAGCGGTTACTGTCCAAAAGTATGCTTTCTGTAAATCGTTTTTCTCTTAGCCGCCCCCTCTCCATCTCCTGCTGGGCCTAAGGCTACTAAGGAACTCCTTGATTTCTTTATACAGTAGGAACCAATATGTTAACCTAGAAAGTATTTGATTTGCTTACAAAATCAACCATCCCTCTGTGATCTCTAGTGATCTTGTACTAAATGTGACCAAGATCTGCTTTGCAGAATGTGCATTTTTCCCTACAACAGATATGATTGGCAAAGATAGATCGGGAGAGAGCTATCACCAAGGTGTATCATCTGCATTTGCATTTGAAATTAAAAGAAACAGGTGTTACTATGATCTACTAAATGGGAGTTGGCAAGAAAACACAAAGAATCTTTCCAGATATTCTGAGGCAGCAAGTGATTGCTGCCCAGTATTCCTTGTGGTTACTCTTGTATACCACTAATGTCCATGGTCACAATGGTGTTACACCCCAATTGGACAATCAAGTTATGCCCTTTAGAGTGGTCTTGCTCCTGTGACCTAGGAAGAGAGAGAATTACTTAGGTGACTATGGAACAGAGGAGCTTGCCTTGCTGAAACTGGAAAAATTGCACACAGTGCTGTGTGCAAGGATCTGCATGAGAATGGTTTCGCAACAGACTGCCAAGGAGCCAGAAGGTCCCCAGCCGAGACCAGCTGTACAGGAGAGAAGCAAGAGGGATTTCTGCATTGTTGAGCTAACTGATTAAAAAGCATGCGCGCACATTGTCCCAACACATCCCAAGTTTGTTTAGTGGCTCCTTCTTCCCCTGCTTCAACTCCAGAAGGTCAAGGAGACACTGAGGCTACAGATTTGGGTTTGGCATCTAAATCCATTGGCTGAAGGTCATCAAGATTGCGGAACAATTTGAACCACTGTTTTAGCCCTTTTTGGTTTCAGAGAATTCACCATTTGACCAGCAGTTAAGATAAACCCTGAACCGTCCAGTGCCCTCTTAGGACACCCTTGCCTGATATAGGTGCCCCCATTTCCTGTAAGTACACAGACACAGGAAAATCTTGAATTCAACTGGCTGGGTCCCAGCTACAGGAACCAGAACTTGGTACAAGGGGGACTACATAGTTGTAACTAACCCACTTTATTTCACTGTCTACAGTTTAAAGACAATAGACCAGACAGGCTCTTAATTGGTCTCAGAATATCTTTACTGTACTGAACTGTGTACCATCTTGACACCGGTGACCAGCGCTGGAGTCACCCAGTACTTACCTGAAACAATGGTTCTACAGTGTTGGTATTTTCCCACAGAGTTACAGGCTTAAATTGTCCCCAACATCTAGAAGAACAAGTTACTTACCTTCGGTAACGAGGTATCTGGTAGAGACTCTATCTAGCTGCAGATTCCTTACCTTAGAATTCCCTGGCGTCAGTTTCGAATCCAGAGTTTTTTCTGAGCAGTACCCTGCGCGCGCGCCGTTGGACGGCGTCCTTCGGATCCGCGTGCGTCGACCAGCTCCGCGTGCGTCGTCAGCGTCGTTGGAGCCATCTATGACATCACGGTTGTTTATATAGAGGACGTCTCGGCGCACGTACGTCAGTTCTTTTCCACAACTTCCCGCGCCAGAAGCGCAGAGTCATGGAAGAACCAACCAATTCACTTTTAACCTCTTTGACTGTTTGGAGTAAAAACACTTTCATGCCTATAAGAAAGGCAAAAGTTGCCAAAATCAAAAATATACATATGTACACATAGAAACATATATACATATATATACACATATCCACATGAGAAAAAATTTCCCCAGAGAGGGGAGGCTTTGGGGGGGGGGGGGGGGGGCTGGTGTAAGGATTCTGCAGCTAGATAGAGTCTCTACCAGATACCTCGTTACCGAAGGTAAGTAACTTGTTCATCTGATAGAGACTTCTAGCTGCAGCTTCCTTACCTTACAATAGATACCCAAGCTATAACCCATGGTGGTGGGTCTGAAGGAGACATATATTTTTTTTATATTAGGAAGTCCTGCAAGACAGAACAGGCAAAATGCCCCTCTCTTCTCACCTGGCTATCCAGGCAATAGTGTTTCGCAAACGTGTGTAAAGAAGCCCACTTTGCGGCCTGACAGATGTCCACCACCAGTACGCCAAGTGCTAACGCAGTGGTAGCAGCTTTCCCCCTAGTGGAATGAGCTCTCAAGCCCTCAGGAGGCTGCTTCTTCGCCAAAGCGTAGCATATTTTTATACAGAGAACGACCCAGCGCGAAATGGATCGTTTCTGTACTGCCCGACCCTTCTTTGCACCAACGTACCCCACAAAGAGTTTGTTGTCCACCCGGACCTCTTTAGTGCGGTCAAGGTAGAACGATAACGCTCTTTTTGGGTCCAGTCGATGGAGGTGCTCCTCTTCCTTAGAGGGATGCGGTGGTGCAAAGAAGGTGGGCAGAGTGATATTTTGACCCAGATGGAAAGGGGTCACCACCTTGGGGAGGAAAGAGGCACAAGTTCTTAACACCACCTTGTCAGGATATATCATGAGATAAGGTTGCTTAGAAGATAAAGCCTGCAGCTCACTCACTCTCCTGGCAGATGTAATTGCCACCAAAAAGGCTGTCTTAATAGTGAGCAGCCGGAGAGGACAGTTATGCAAGGGCTCGAAAGGAGCACACATAAGGAAGGTAAGAACCAAATTAAGATCCCACTGGGGCATAATGAAAGGCACAGGCGGGAACAGATGTACAAGCCCTTTCAAAAACCTCTGTACTATACGTGATTTAAACAGAGATGGTTGATCAGGCAACTGAAGAAAAGCCGATAAGGATGCACGATAGCCCTTGAGAGTCCCCAAGGAGGAACCCTGCTGGGCGAGAGACAAAATAAACAAAAGGATGTTAGACAGAGAAGAAGAAAGAGGATCAATAGACCTCTCTGAACAATAAGAAACAAAATGTTTCCAACGGCAGGCGTAGATCGACTTAGTAGAGGGACGACTGGCTGCCAGAATGACATCACAGACCTCGGGAGGGAGGTCATAAACCATCAACTGTCGCCGCTCAATCTCCACGCTTGAAGGCGCAGAGTTGACAGGTTCGGGTGGAGAACCTTCCCCTGCTGCTGCGACAGAAGATCCTCCCGAAGAGGCAGCCTGATTGGAGGACCGATGCTCATTTTGAGAAGCTCTGGATACCAAACTCTCCGTGCCCAATCGGGAGCCACAAGGATTACTTGGGCCCGGTCGTTCTTGATTTTCTTGAGAACTCTGGGCAGAACTAGTATAGGCGGAAAAGCGTACAAGAGGCCTGAACTCCACTCGCGACGAAAAGCGTTGCCTAGCGATAGCCCCCTTGGAAACTCCAACACGCAAAACTGTTGACATTACGCGTTCTCTGCGGAGGCGAACAGATGTAACCAAGGCTCTCCCCACTGTTGAAAGAGTCCTTGCGCCACCTCCGGATGGAGACACCATTCGTGATCCTCTAAGCATTTTCGGCTGAGTTCGTCTGCTCTGGCGATCAGAGAACCTGCCAGGTGTTGAACCACCAGGGTCATGCCCTGCTGTTCCAGCCATGTCCAGAGGCGTAAAGCCTCTTGACAAAGGGTCCACGACCCCACACCACCCTGCTTGTTGCAGTACCACATTGCGGTAGTGTTGTCCGTGAACACCTGCACCACCTTCCCTTTCACAACAGGAAGAAATGCTTTTAATGCTAGCCGGATCGCCCGAAGCTCCAACAAGTTGATGTGGAGCCCGGATTCTGCCGGAGACCAGTGACCTCTGATCTTCACCTCCCCCAGATGGCTGCCCCATCCCAGAAGTGACGCATCTGTCACTACCGTTAGATCTGGTTGGAGAAGGGAGAGGGGTCTGCCCTTGACCCAGTCGCAGTTCACTAACCGCCACTGCAGATCTTCCGCAGTCCTCTCCAAGATCTGAACCACGTCGGTAAGATTTTCCTCATGCTGTGCCCATTGGAACTTCAGGTCCCACTGCAGAGCCCTCATGCGCCATCTGGCAAGCTTGACCAACAGGATGCAGGAAGCCATGAGTCCCAGCAGCCTCAGAGTCTGTCTCACCGAGATCCAGGATAGAGGCCGAAACATCGGAATCATAACCTGAATATCCTGAACCCGCTGATCGGGCGGATAAGCCCGATAACAGCTCCGATGAAAGACTTCGGCACATTTATAGTGAACCCCAGCGAATGCAAGAGGTCCGCCATCATCTGGAGGTGGGTGACGAGAGCCTGGGGCGTAGGAGCCTTCAACAGCCAATCGTCCAGGTAGGGCAAGACTGAAATCCCTGACCTGCGCAAATGAGCTGCCACCACCGCCATCACCTTTGTGAACACCCGAGGGGCACTGGTGAGACCGAAAGGAAGCACGGTAAACTGAAAGTGCTCGTGGCCCACCTTGAACCGCAGGTAACGCCTGTGGCTTGGCAGGATAGGAATATGGAAATATGCATCCTGCAAATCCAACGCTACCATCCAGTCTCCTTGGTCTAGGGCATACAAAACCTGAGCAAGAGTGAGCATCTTGAATTTCTCCTTCTTGAGGAAGAGATTGACGTCCCTTAAATCCAAAACAGGGCGAAGGCTTTTGTTCTTTTTGGGAATCAGAAAGTACCGGGAATTACAACCACTTCCTACTTCTGATATCGGGACTCTTTCTATGGCTCCCTTGGCCAAGAGAGCTGTAACTTCCTCGCGGAGCAAAGCCAGATAGTCCTCCTTCAGCCATTCCTTTGTCGGAGGGATAGAGGGAGGAAAAGACTGGAAGGGAAGGGAGTAGCCCTTCCGTATGATCTGCAAGACCCACTTGTCGTGGTGATGGAAAGCCAGTGAGGGAGATGAAAACAAATCCTCCCTCCAACTGGACAGACATGATCCCGCAGAACCACACTAGGAGGGCTTGGGCGCAGTGTATGGGGGCTGTGTGGCGGCCGACCTCTGGCCAGACCCTCTGGGTCTGATGGTACCACGACCACGTCCTCTTCCGGGATGCTGTGAAGCCTGAGGACGGTGGCTAAACTGTGGCTGGCGTGGTACCACGCCCCTCCCGATGCCTCGGAAGGGGCGAAAGACAGAATGCTGTCGTGCCGGCACTGAAAGGCCCAAGGATCTGGCCGTGGCTCGAGAATCCTTGAACCTCTCAAGCGCGGAGTCTGCCTTTTCGCCAAAAAGGCGAAAGCCATCAAAGGGCATGTCCATCAAGCTGGACTGGACATCCCCTGAAAAACCAGTAGAACGTAGCCAGGCGTGGCGATGTAGGGCCACTGACGATGAAATCGCTCTGCCCAGCGAGTCGGTCGTGTCCAAGCCACACCAGATTGTAAACTTGGCTGCATCTCTCCCTTCCCTTTACAGCCTGGGTGAGAGTGTCCCGTACGCCCTCCGGGACCTGGGGCAGCACTTGCGCCACCGTATCAGATAAAGTATGGGAATAACGGCCCAATAGGCAAGAGGTGTTTACAGAACTCAATGCCAGGCTGGAGGAAGAAAACATCTTCTTCCCAAGCTGATCCAGCCTCTTGGATTCCCTATCCGGGGGAGCGGAAGGCAAGGCACCACGGGAAGTAGAGGCTTGGACAACCAAGCTCTCAGGAGTGGGGTGTTGTGTCAGGAAACTAGGGTCGCTGGGAGCTAGTCTATGGCGGTGGTCGACCGACCTATTCACAGGAGCCCCTGTGCTGGGTTTGGACCACGTACCCAGAAGGACGTCTGTAAGAGCCTCATTGAAGGGCAACAACGGCTCCGATGTTGACACCCCCGGCTGAAGCACTTCTGTCAGAATATTCGTTCTGACTGGCACCGTAGGCAAATCTAGGTCCAAGACCTCAGCTGCCCTACGCACCACCATAGCGAAAGAAGCCCCCTCCTCCGTAGCCACATTAGGAGGAGAGAGCATACCAGTATCTGGAGATGTGTCCAGTCCACTGGCCTCCCCTAGATCCTCATACCAGTCCTGCTGCAATCCCGATTCTAAAGGGTCCTCTGACCCCTCATATTCCTCTCCTGCGTCTGGCTGTTCCAAATAATGCTCAGACAATGATCTGGGCCGAATCGGCTCAGTCGAAGTCGGAGTCGACGTCGCTCCGGATCATCCGGAATAAGGATGGGGCTGCCACCGGTGGGCGCCGGTGGCGGAATCGTCGATGTCGGACCCGCCGCGAAGGAGGTCGACTGTGAGAGACCGGCGCCGGTCCAGATCCGTTATTGGATCCTGAGGTCCCCAACGGCGCCGAGGCCGAAGCTGCCGGCGTCGAATCCGAAGGGGCCCCTGCTGACCCCGTGGGGCCCGAAGACCCACCCGAGGGTACAGCCTGCTCAAAAACGAGACGCATGGCCTCGTAGAATTCTTTTATTTGAGCGGGGGTCGATCCGGTCCCCGGAAAGGGGGGAAGACGCAGAGTCGACCCTGGCGACGGCTCCGCAGAACCGCGATCGGAACGTCGACGTTCCCTAGATGCCTCGCCGGTCAACGGGCGTGGCGAAGACGAAGTCCGTTTGGACTTCTTCTTCTTGTGCCTCTTACCTTCCGATGACCTCGAATGCGAGGAAGAGGACTTGGGGCTCCGGGAGCGGTGCCGCGACCTCCTCCTACTGCGAGACTGTGACCTCCGCAGAGTCGCGCCGACCGAAGACGAATGTCGGGCCGCAAGAAGCTTAAGGGATCTCTCCCTCAAGGCCTTCGGCGCCATGGCCCGACAATCGGAGCATGAGGTGGAATCGTGGTCCTTGTCCAGGCACCAAAGACAAACTCGGTGCGGATCCGTCACCGACATGGTGCGATGACACGCACCACACGGCTTGAATCCTGTCTTTCATCGAGAACAAACAGCCAAAAAAGCGTCGACAAACCGTCGAAGCAGGGTAGCTCTTTCCAAAACTGCGCTTAACCGGCGCGGAAGGAAAAGAACTGACGTACCCGCGCCGAGACGGCGTCTGTAAGGAAATGCCTCCTTGGCATGGTTGCCCCCTGACTTTTTGCCTTTGCTGATGCTATGTTTACAATTGAAAGTGTGCTGAGGCCTGCTAACCAGGCCCCAGCACCAGTGTTCTTTCCCTAACCTGTACTTTTGTATCCACAATTGGCAGACCCTGGCATCCAGATAAGTCCCTTGTAACTGGTACTGCTAGTACCAAGGGCCCTGATGCCAAGGAAGGTCTCTAAGGGCTGCAGCATGTCTTATGCCACCCTGGAGACCTCTCACTCAGCACAGACACACTGCCTGCCAGCTTGTGTGTGCTAGTGAGGACCAAACGAGTAAGTCGACATGGCACTCCCCTCAGGGTGCCATGCCAGCCTCTCACTGCCTATGCAGTATAGGTAAGACACCCCTCTAGCACGCCTTACAGCCCTAAGGCAGGGTGCACTATACCATAGGTGAGGGTACCAGTGCATGAGCATGGTACCCCTACAGTGTCTAGACAAAACCTTAGACATTGTAAGTGCAGGGTAGCCATAAGAGTATATGGTCTGGGAGTCTGTCAAACACGAACTCCACAGCACCATAATGGCTACACTGAAAACTGGGAAGTTTGGTATCAAACTTCTCAGCACAATAAATGCACACTGATGCCAGTGTACATTTTATTGTAAAATACACCACAGAGGGCACCTTAGAGGTGCCCCCTGAAACTTAACCGACTGTCTGTGTAGGCTGACTAGTTCCAGCAGCCTGCCACACCAGAGACATGTTGCTGGCCCCATGGGGAGAGTGCCTTTGTCACTCTGAGGCCAGTAACAAAGCCTGCACTGGGTGGAGATGCTAACACCTCCCCCAGGCAGGAGCTGTAACACCTGGCGGTGAGCCTCAAAGGCTCACCCCTTTGTCACAGCCCAGCAGGGCACTCCAGCTTAGTGGAGTTGCCCGCCCCCTCCGGCCACGGCCCCCACTTTTGGCGGCAAGGCTGGAGGGAACAAAGAAAGCAACAAGGAGGAGTCACTGGCCAGTCAGGACAGCCCCTAAGGTGTCCTGAGCTGAAGTGACTCTAACTTTTAGAAATCCTCCATCTTGCAGATGGAGGATTCCCCCAATAGGGTTAGGATTGTGACCCCCTCCCCTTGGGAGAAGGCACAAAGAGGGTGTACCCACCCTCAGGGCTAGTAGCCATTGGCTACTAACCCCCCAGACCTAAACACGCCCTTAAATTTAGTATTTAAGGGCTACCCTGAACCCTAGAAAATTAGATTCCTGCAACTACAAGAAGAAGGACTGCCTAGCTGAAAAACCCCTGCAGAGGAAGACCAGAAGACGACAACTGCCTTGGCTCCAGAAACTCACCGGCCTGTCTCCTGCCTTCCAAAGATCCTGCTCCAGCGACGCCTTCCAAAGGGACCAGCGACCTCGACATCCTCTGAGGACTGCCCCTGCTTCGAAAAGACAAGAAACTCCCGAGGACAGCGGACCTGCTCCAAGAAAAGCTGCAACTTTGTTTCCAGCAGCTTTAAAGAACCCTGCAAGCTCCCCGCAAGAAGCGTGAGACTTGCAACACTGCACCCGGCGACCCCGACTCGGCTGGTGGAGATCCAACACCTCAGGAGGGACCCCAGGACTACTCTGATACTGTGAGTACAAAAACCTGTCCCCCCTGAGCCCCCACAGCGCCGCCTGCAGAGGGAATCCCGAGGCTTCCCCTGACCGCGACTCTTTGAATCCCAAGTCCCGACACCTGGGAGAGACCCTGCACCCGCAGCCCCCAGGACCTGAAGGACCGGACTTTCACTGGAGGAGTGACCCCCAGGAGTCCCTCTCCCGTGACCAAGTGGAGGTTTCCCCGAGGAACCCCCCCCTTGCCTGCCTGCAGCGCTGAAGAGATCCCGAGATCTCTCATAGACTAACATTGCGAACCCGACGCTTGTTTCTACACTGCACCCGGCCGCCCCCGCGCCGCTGAGGGTGAAATTTCTGTGTGGGCTTGTGTCCCCCCCGGTGCCCTACAAAACCCCCCTGGTCTGCCCTCCGAAGACGCGGGTACTTACCTGCAAGCAGACCGGAACCGGGGCACCCCCTTCTCTCCATTCTAGCCTATGTGTTTTGGGCACCACTTTGAACTCTGCACCTGACCGGCCCTGAGCTGCTGGTGTGGTGACTTTGGGGTTGCCTTGAACCCCCAACGGTGGGCTACCTTGGACCAAGAACTAAGCCCTGTAAGTGTCTTACTTACCTGGTTAACCTAACAAATACTTACCTCCCCTAGGAACTGTGAAAATTGCACTAAGTGTCCACTTTTAAAACAGCTATTTGTGAATAACTTGAAAAGTATACATGCAATTTTGATGATTTGAAGTTCTTAAAGTACTTACCTGCAATACCTTTCGAATGAGATATTACATGTAGAATTTGAACCTGTGGTTCTTAAAATAAACTAAGAAAAGATATTTTTCTATACAAAAATCTATTGGCTGGATTTGTCTCTGAGTGTGTGTACCTCATTTATTGTCTAGGTGTATGTACAACAAATGCTTAACACTACTCCTTGGATAAGCCTACTGCTCGACCACACTACCACAAAATAGAGCATTAGTATTATCTATTTTTACCACTATTTTACCTCTAAGGGGAACCCTTGGACTCTGTGCATGCTATTCCTTACTTTGAAATAGCACATACAGAGCCAACTTCCTACATTGGTGGATCAGCGGTGGGGTACAAGACTTTGCATTTGCTGGACTACTCAGCCAATACCTGATCACACGACAAATTCCAAAATTGTCATTAGAAATTGATTTTTGCAATTTGAAATTTTTCTAAATTCTTAAAAGTCCTGCTAGGGCCTTGTGTGTTAAGTCCCTGTTTAGCATTGTCTTTTTAGAGTTTAAAAGTTTGTTAAAAGTTTGAATTAGATCCTAGAAACAGTTTTAGATTCTTAAAAAAGTATTCCAACTCTTAGCAGAATAATGTCTGATACAGAGATGCAGGTGGTGGAACTCGACACCACACCTTACCTCCATCTTAAGATGAGGGAGCTAAGGTCTCTCTGTAATATCAAAAAAATAACCATTGGCTCCAGACCTACCAAAATTCAGCTCCAGGAGCTGTTGGCAGAGTTTGAAAAAGCCAACCCCTCTGATGATGACCTCACAGAGGAAGAAATTAGTGACTTGGAGGCCAATGTCCCTCCTCCAGTCCTAAATAGGGAGAACAGGACCCCTCAAGTCCTGTCTCCAACTGTGTTAGTCAGAAATAGTGAGTCCCTCACAGGAGGGTCCCACATTTCTGAAATCACTGAGGATGCTCTCAGTGAAGATGACCTCCTGTTAGCCAGGATGGCCAAAAGATTGGCTTTAGAGAGACAGCTCCTAGCCATAGAAAGGGAAAGACAAGAGATGGGCCTAGGACCCATCAATGGTGGCAGCAATATAAATAGGGTCAGAGATTCTCCTGACATGTTAAAAATCCCCAAAGGGATTGTGACAAAATATGAAGATGGTGATGACATCACCAAGTGGTTCACAGCTTTTGAGAGGGCTTGTGTAACCAGAAAAGTGAACAGATCTCACTGGGGTGCTCTCCTTTGGGAAATGTTCACTGGAAAGTGTAGGGATAGACTCCTCACACTCTCTGGAAAAGAAGCAGAATCTTATGACCTCATGAAGGGTACCCTGATTGAGGGCTTTGGATTCTCCACTGAGGAGTACAGGATTAGGTTCAGGGGGGCTCAAAAATCCTCGAGCCAGACCTGGGTTGACTTTGTTGACTACTCAGTGAAAACACTAGATGGTTGGATTCAAGGCAGTGGTGTAAGTAATTATGATGGGCTGTACAATTTATTTGTGAAAGAACACCTGTTAAGTAATTGTTTCAATGATAAACTGCATCAGCATCTGGTAGACCTAGGACCAATTTCTCCCCAAGAATTGGGAAAGAAGGCGGACCATTGGGTCAAGACAAGGGTGTCCAAGACTTCAACAGGGGGTGACCAAAAGAAAGGGGTCACAAAGACTCCCCAGGGGAAGGGTGATGAGACAACCAAAACAAAAAATAGTAAAGAGTCTTCTACAGGCCCCCAAAAACCTGCACAGGAGGGTGGGCCCAGAGCCTCTTCACAAAACAATGGGTACAAGGGTAAAAACTTTGATCCCAAAAAGGCCTGGTGTCATAGCTGTAAACAGCATGGACACCAAACTGGAGACAAGGCCTGTCCCAAGAAAGGTTCCACTCCAAACTCCCATCCAGGTAACACTGGTATGGCTAGTCTCCAAGTGGGATCAACAGTGTGCCCAGAGCAAATCAGGGTCCACACTGAAGCTACTCTAGTTTCTGAGGGTGGGGTGGATTTAGCCACACTAGCTGTCTGGCCGCCTAACATGCAAAAATACAGACAGCAACTCTTAATTAATGGGACTAGAATAGAGGGCCTGAGGGATACAGGTGCCAGTGTCACCATGGTGACAGAGAAACTGGTTTCCCCTGGCCAATACCTGACTGGAAAAACTTACACAGTCACCAACGCTGACAATCAGAGAAAAGTACATCCCATGGCAATGGTTACTTTAGAATGGGGAGGGGTCAATGGCCTGAAACAGGTGGTGGTCTCCTCAAATATCCCAGTGGACTGTCTGCTTGGAAATGACCTGGAGTCCTCAGCATGAGCTGAGGTAGAACTAAAAACCCATGCAGCAATGCTGGGTATCCCTGAACTGGTGTGTGTGAAAACAAGAGCACAGTGCAAGGCACAGGGTGAACAAGTAGAGCTGGAGTCTGGAAGAATGGCCCAGCCTACCAAGAGAACAGGAAAGTCAGTTGGGAAACCAACTGCAACACAGCAAAAGAAAGGGAACCTCTCTTCTCAGGAAGAAGTTCTGCCCTCTGAGGGAACTGAGCCTTTGGAGCTTGAACCTTATCAGGTTGAGCTCTTAGGCCCAGGGGGACCCTCAAGGGAGGAGCTGTGTAAGGGACAAGAAACCTGTCCCTCTCTTGAAGGCCTTAGGCAGCAAGCTGCTGAAGAGTCCAAAGGCAAGAAAAATGGAACGCATAGGGTCTATTGGGAAGATGGACTCCTGTACACTGAGGCCAGAGACCCCAAACCTGGTGCCACTAGGAGAGTGGTAGTGCCTCAGCTGTTCAGGAGGTTCATCCTAACATTGGCCCATGACATTCCCCTTGCTGGACATTTGGGACAAACCAAGACGTGGGAGAGGTTAGTCAACCACTTCTACTGGCCCAATATGTCCAACATGGTTAAGGAGTTTTGCCTCTCCTGCCCCACCTGTCAAGCCAGTGGTAAGACAGGTGGGCATCCAAAGGCCCCCCTCATTCCACTTCCAGTGGTGGGGGTTCCCTTTGAAAGAGTGGGTGTGGACATAGTTGGTCCACTGGAACCTCCCACAGCCTCAGGAAATATGTATATCCTGGTAGTAGTGGATCATGCTACCAGGTATCCTGAAGCTATTCCCCTTAGGTCGACTACTGCCCCTGCAGTAGCCAAGGCCCTCATTGGTATCTTTACCAGAGTGGGTTTCCCTAAGGAGGTGGTGTCTGACAGAGGTACCAACTTCATGTCAGCATACCTAAAGCACATGTGGAATGAGTGTGGGGTGACTTATAAATTCACTACACCATACCATCCACAAACTAATGGCTTAGTTGAGAGATTCAACAAGACATTAAAGGGCATGATCATGGGGCTCCCAGAAAAACTCAAAAGGAGATGGGATGTCCTCTTGCCATGCCTGCTTTTCGCTTACAGAGAGGTGCCACAGAAGGGAGTAGGATTCTCACCCTTTGAACTTCTGTTTGGTCATCCTGTAAGGGGACCACTTGCCCTTGTTAAAGAAGGCTGGGAGAGACCTCTCCATGAGCCTAAACAGGACATAGTGGACTATGTACTTGGCCTTCGCTCTAGAATGGCAGAGTACATGGAAAAGGCAACCAAAAACCTTGAGGCCAGCCAACAGCTCCAGAAGTTTTGGTATGACCAAAAGGCTGCACTGGTTGAGTTCCAACCAGGGCAGAAAGTCTGGGTTCTGGAGCCTGTGGCTCCCAGGGCACTCCAGGACAAATGGAGTGGCCCTTACCCAGTGCTAGAAAGGAAGAGTCAGGTCACCTACCTGGTGGACCTGGGCACAAGCAGGAGCCCCAAGAGGGTGATCCATGTGAACCGCCTTAAGCTCTTCCAGGACAGGGCTGATGTAAATCTGTTGATGGTAACAGATGAGGATCAGGAGGCAGAGAGTGAACCTCTCCCTGATCTTCTGTCATCAGACCCAAAAGATGGCACAGTAGATGGAGTGATCTACTCAGACACCCTCTCTGGCCAACAGCAAGCTGATTGTAGGAGAGTCCTACAACAGTTTCCTGAACTCTTCTCCTTAACCCCTGGTCAGACCCACCTGTGTACCCATGATGTGGACACAGGAGACAGCATGCCTGTCAAAAACAAAATCTTTAGACAGTCTGACCATGTTAAGGAAAGCATCAAGGTGGAAGTCCACAAGATGCTGGAATTGGGAGTCATTGAGCGCTCTGACAGCCCCTGGGCTAGCCCAGTGGTCTTAGTCCCCAAACCTCACACCAAAGATGGAAAGAAAGAGATGAGGTTTTGTGTGGACTACAGAGGGCTCAATTCTGTCACCAAGACAGATGCTCATCCAATTCCAAGAGCTGATGAGCTCATAGATAAATTAGGTGCTGCCAAATTCTTAAGTACCTTTGACTTGACAGCAGGGTACTGGCAAATAAAAACGGCACCTGGAGCAAAAGAGAAAACAGCATTCTCCACCCCTGATGGGCATTATCAGTTTACTGTTATGCCCTTTGGTTTAAAGAATGCCCCTGCCACCTTCCAAAGGTTGGTGAATCAAGTCCTTGCTGGCTTGGAGTCCTTTAGCACAGCTTATCTTGATGATATTGCTGTCTTTAGCTCCACCTGGCAGGATCACCTGGTCCACCTGAAGAAGGTTTTGAAGGCTCTGCAATCTGCAGGCCTCTCTATCAAGGCATCCAAATGCCAGATAGGGCAGGGCACTGTGGTTTACTTGGGCCACCTTGTAGGTGGAGGCCAAGTTCAGCCACTCCAACCCAAGATCCAGACTATTCTGGACTGGGTAGCTCCAAAAACCCAGACTCAAGTCAGGGCATTCCTTGGCTTGACTGGGTATTACAGGAGGTTTGTGAAGGGATATGGATCCATTGTGACAGCCCTCACTGAACTCACCTCCAAGAAAATGCCCAAGAAAGTGAACTGGACTGTGGAATGCCAACAGGCCTTTGACACCCTGAAACAAGCAATGTGCTCAGCACCAGTTCTAAAAGCTCCAGATTATTCTAAGCAGTTCATTGTGCAGACTGATGCCTCTGAACATGGGATAGGGGCAGTTTTGTCCCAAACAAATGATGATGGCCTTGACCAGCCTGTTGCTTTCATTAGCAGGAGGTTACTCCCCAGGGAGCAGCGTTGGAGTGCCATTGAGAGGGAGGCCTTTGCTGTGGTTTGGTCCCTGAAGAAGCTGAGACCATACCTCTTTGGGACTCACTTCCTAGTTCAAACTGACCACAGACCTCTCAAATGGCTGATGCAAATGAAAGGTGAAAATCCTAAACTGTTGAGGTGGTCCATCTCCCTACAGGGAATGGACTTTATAGTGGAACACAGACCTGGGACTGCCCATGCCAATGCAGATGGCCTTTCCAGGTTCTTCCACTTAGAAAATGAAGACTCTCTTGGGAAAGGTTAGTCTCATCCTCTTTCGTTTGGGGGGGGGTTGTGTAAGGAAATGCCTCCTTGGCATGGTTGCCCCCTGACTTTTTGCCTTTGCTGATGCTATGTTTACAATTGAAAGTGTGCTGAGGCCTGCTAACCAGGCCCCAGCACCAGTGTTCTTTCCCTAACCTGTACTTTTGTATCCACAATTGGCAGACCCTGGCATCCAGATAAGTCCCTTGTAACTGGTACTGCTAGTACCAAGGGCCCTGATGCCAAGGAAGGTCTCTAAGGGCTGCAGCATGTCTTATGCCACCCTGGAGACCTCTCACTCAGCACAGACACACTGCTTACCAGCTTGTGTGTGCTAGTGAGGACAAAACGAGTAAGTCGACATGGCACTCCCCTCAGGGTGCCATGCCAGCCTCTCACTGCCTATGCAGTATAGGTAAGACACCCCTCTAGCAGGCCTTACAGCCCTAAGGCAGGGTGCACTATACCATAGGTGAGGGTACCAGTGCATGAGCATGGTACCCCTACAGTGTCTAGACAAAACCTTAGACATTGTAAGTGCAGGGTAGCCATAAGAGTATATGGTCTGGGAGTCTGTCAAACACGAACTCCACAGCACCATAATGGCTACACTGAAAACTGGGAAGTTTGGTATCAAACTTCTCAGCACAATAAATGCACACTGATGCCAGTGTACATTTTATTGTAAAATACACCACTGAGGGCACCTTAGAGGTGCCCCCTGAAACTTAACCGACTGTCTGTGTAGGCTGACTAGTTCCAGCAGCCTGCCACACCAGAGACATGTTGCTGGCCCCATGGGGAGAGTGCCTTTGTCACTCTGAGGCCAGTAACAAAGCCTGCACTGGGTGGAGATGCTAACACCTCCCCCAGGCAGGAGCTGTAACACCTGGCGGTGAGCCTCAAAGGCTCACCCCTTTGTCACAGCCCAGCAGGGCACTCCAGCTTAGTGGAGTTGCCCGCCCCCTCCGGCCACGGCCCCCACTTTTGGCGGCAAGGCTGGAGGGAACAAAGAAAGCAACAAGGAGGAGTCACTGGCCAGTCAGGACAGCCCCTAAGGTGTCCTGAGCTGAAGTGACTCTAACTTTTAGAAATCCTCCATCTTGCAGATGGAGGATTCCCCCAATAGGGTTAGGATTGTGACCCCCTCCCCTTGGGAGGAGGCACAAAGAGGGTGTACCCACCCTCAGGGCTAGTAGCCATTGGCTACTAACCCCCCAGACCTAAACACGCCCTTAAATTTAGTATTTAAGGGCTACCCTGAACCCTAGAAAATTAGATTCCTGCAACTACAAGAAGAAGGACTGCCTAGCTGAAAAACCCCTGCAGAGGAAGACCAGAAGACGACAACTGCCTTGGCTCCAGAAACTCACCGGCCTGTCTCCTGCCTTCCAAAGATCCTGCTCCAGCGACGCCTTCCAAAGGGACCAGCGACCTCGACATCCTCTGAGGACTGCCCCTGCTTCGAAAAGACAAGAAACTCCCGAGGACAGCGGACCTGCTCCAAGAAAAGCTGCAACTTTGTTTCCAGCAGCTTTAAAGAACCCTGCAAGCTCCCCGCAAGAAGCGTGAGACTTGCAACACTGCACCCGGCGACCCCGACTCGGCTGGTGGAGATCCAACACCTCAGGAGGGACCCCAGGACTACTCTGATACTGTGAGTACCAAAACCTGTCCCCCCTGAGCCCCCACAGCGCCGCCTGCAGAGGGAATCCCGAGGCTTCCCCTGACCGCGACTCTTTGAATCCCAAGTCCCGACACCTGGGAGAGACCCTGCACCCGCAGCCCCCAGGACCTGAAGGACCGGACTTTCACTGGAGGAGTGACCCCCAGGAGTCCCTCTCCCGTGACCAAGTGGAGGTTTCCCCGAGGAACCCCCCCCTTGCCTGCCTGCAGCGCTGAAGAGATCCCGAGATCTCTCATAGACTAACATTGCGAACCCGACGCTTGTTTCTACACTGCACCCGGCCGCCCCCGCGCCGCTGAGGGTGAAATTTCTGTGTGGGCTTGTGTCCCCCCCGGTGCCCTACAAAACCCCCCTGGTCTGCCCTCCGAAGACGCGGGTACTTACCTGCAAGCAGACCGGAACCGGGGCACCCCCTTCTCTCCATTCTAGCCTATGTGTTTTGGGCACCACTTTGAACTCTGCACCTGACCGGCCCTGAGCTGCTGGTGTGGTGACTTTGGGGTTGCCTTGAACCCCCAACGGTGGGCTACCTTGGACCAAGAACTAAGCCCTGTAAGTGTCTTACTTACCTGGTTAACCTAACAAATACTTACCTCCCCTAGGAACTGTGAAAATTGCACTAAGTGTCCACTTTTAAAACAGCTATTTGTGAATAACTTGAAAAGTATACATGCAATTTTGATGATTTGAAGTTCTTAAAGTACTTACCTGCAATACCTTTCGAATGAGATATTACATGTAGAATTTGAACCTGTGGTTCTTAAAATAAACTAAGAAAATATATTTTTCTATACAAAAACCTATTGGCTGGATTTGTCTCTGAGTGTGTGTACCTCATTTATTGTCTAGGTGTATGTACAACAAATGCTTAACACTACTCCTTGGATAAGCCTACTGCTCGACCACACTACCACAAAATAGAGCATTAGTATTATCTATTTTTACCACTATTTTACCTCTAAGGGGAACCCTTGGACTCTGTGCATGCTATTCCTTACTTTGAAATAGCACATACAGAGCCAACTTCCTACAGCGTCTATATAGACAACCGTGACGTCATAGACGGCTCCAACGACGCTGACGACACACGTGGAGCTGGTCGACGCACGCAGATCTGAACGACGCCATCCGATGGCACACGCGCAGGGTACTGCTCAGAAAAAACTCCGGTTTTGAAGCCGACGCCAGGGAATTCTAAGGTAAGGAAGCTGCAGCTAGAAGTCTCTATCAGATCTGTAATGTTAAATATAGTTTATCAAGCTGTGAACTCTGTCACTGAAGCAGCCTACTCACCTCACGGGAAAAGACCCAAACTGCAGTCAATGAGGAAAAGGAACAATGAACACCAGTTCCCTCCGGTTTCACAACCCACAGCTTTTGCAGCAGGAAAATGGGACTTATGTGGGAAGGAGAGAAAGCCACGTGTTAATCTATGAAAGATGCCATTACTTTACAAGAAAATAAGTTACTTACCTGTAATGAAAATGTCACTTACCCAGTGTACATCTGTTCGTGGCATCAGTCGCTGTAGATTTGCATGTTTTGCATAGCTCGCCATCTGGTGTTGGGTCGGAGTGTTACAAGTTGTTTTTCTTCGAAGAAGTCTTTCGAGTCACGGGACCGAGTGACTCCTCCTTTTGTCTCCATTGTGCATGGGCGTCAACTCCATCTTCGATTGTTTTTCCCCGCAGAGGGTGAGGTAGGAGTTGTATTGTAGTAATAGTGCCCATGCAATGGAGTGACTAAGTATGTACCTATTTAAGGTTAAAATAATATATATACAAATAGTTGAAGGTACCTTCCGAACTGCTACAGGCTCCCGGGGAGGCGGGTGGGCACATGCGAATCTACAGCGACTGATGCCACGAACAGATGTACACTGGGTAAGTGACATTTTCAGTTCGATGGCATCTGTCGCTGTAGATACGCATGTTTTGCATAGACTAGTAAGCAGTTATCTCCCCAAAGCGGTGGCTCAGCCTGTAGGAGTGGGAGTAGTCTGAAACAATGTTCTTAATACGGCTTGACCTACTGTGGCTTGTTGTGCGGATAACACGTCTACACAGTAGTGCTTGGTGAATGTGTGAGGCGTAGACCATGTGGCTGCCTTACATATTTCTTGCATTGGGATGTTTCCTAGAAAGGCCATGGTAGCACCTTTCTTTCTGGTTGAGTGTGCCCTTGGTGTAATGGGCAGTTGTCGTTTAGCTTTAAGGTAGCAGATTTGGATGCATTTAACTATCCATCTGGCTATACCTTGTTTTGATATTGGGTTTCCTGCATGAGGTTTTTGGAATGCAATAAATAGCTGTTTAGTTTTCCTGATGCTCTTTGTTCTGTCAATGTAATACATTAATGCTCTTTTGACATCTAAAGTATGTAGTGCCCTCTCAGCTACGGAATCTGGCTGTGGGAAGAACACTGGAAGTTCCACTGTTTGATTTAGATGGAACGGTGAAATTACTTTTGGTAGAAATTTAGGATTAGTCCTTAGGACGACCTTATTTTTGTGTAGTTGTATAAAAGGTTCTTGTATTGTAAACGCCTGAATCTCGCTTACTCTTCTTAGAGAGGTAATGGCGATGAGAAATGCAACCTTCCATGTTAGGAACTGTATTTCGCAGGAGTGCATGGGTTCAAAAGGTGGACCCATAAGTCTAGTTAAGACAACATTTAGGTTCCATGAAGGAACAGGTGGTGTTCTTGGTGGAATAATTCTTTTAAGGCCCTCCATGAATGCTTTAATGACTGGTATCCTATATAGGGAAGTTGAATAGGTAGGCTGCAGGTATGCAGATATTGCTGCAAGGTGTATTTTAATGGAAGAGAAAGCTAGGTTAGATTTTTGTAAGTGAAGCAAGTAACCCACTACATGTTTTGGGGTTGCGTGTATTGGTTGGATTTGATTAATATGGCAGTAGCAAACAAACCTCTTCCATTTACTGGCATAGCAGTGCCTGGTGGATGGCCTTCTGGCTTGCTTTATGACTTCCATACATTCTTGGGTAAGTTGTAAGTGTCCGAATTCTAGGATTTCAGGAGCCAGATTGCTAGATTCAGCGATGCTGGATCTGGGTGTCTGATCGTTTGGTTGTGTTGTGTTAACAGATCCGGCCTGTTGGGCAGTTTGATGTGGGGTACTACTGATAGGTCTAGCAGCGTTGTGTACCATGGTTGCCTTGCCCAAGTTGGTGCTATTAATATGAGTTTGAGTTTGTTTTGACTGAGTTTGTTTACCAGATAAGGAAGGAGAGGGAGAGGAGGAAAAGCGTAGGCAAATATCCCTGACCAGTTGATCCATAGGGCATTGCCGTGGGACTGCCTGTGTGGGTATCTGGATGCGAAGTTTTGGCATTTTGCGTTCTCTCTTGTCGCAAACAAGTCTATTTGAGGTGTTCCCCAGAGCGTGAAGTAAGTGTTCAGAATTTGGGGGTGAATTTCCCATTCGTGGACCTGTTGGTGATCTCGAGAGAGATTGTCTGCGAGTTGATTCTGAATTCCTGGGATAAATTGTGCTATTAGGCGAATTTTGTTGTGAATTGCCCAACGCCATATCTTTTGTGCCAGCAGGCTCAATTGCGTTGAGTGCGTCCCCCCTTGTTTGTTTAGATAATACATTGTTGTCATGTTGTCTGTTTTGACGAGAATGTATTTGTGAACTATTATTGGTTGAAAAGCCTTTAGTGCTTGAAAAACTGCTAGTAGTTCTAGGTGATTTATATGCAGTTTTGTTTGATGTACGTTCCATTGTCCTTGTATGCTGTGTTGATCGAGGTGTGCTCCCCACCCTGTCATGGAAGCATCTGTTGTTATTACATATTGTGGCACTGGGTCTTGGAAAGGCCGCCCTTTGTTTAAATTTATATCGTTCCACCATTGAAGCGAGAGGTAAGTTTGGCGGTCTATTAACACCAGATCTGTAA
The DNA here is from genome assembly GCF_031143425.1 of Pleurodeles waltl. NCBI lineage: Eukaryota > Metazoa > Chordata > Amphibia > Caudata > Salamandridae > Pleurodeles > Pleurodeles waltl. The sequence continues at coordinate 664,124,949 of NC_090451.1, forward strand.
GGTGACCCTGTGCTTGTGACCACTGTGATGCTAGGCACTGTTGTAAGGGCCTCATGTGCAGTCTTGCGTTTGGGACAATGGCTATGCATGAAGACATCATGCCTAGGAGTTGTAATATCATCTTTGCTTATATCTTTTGTGTTGGATACATGCGTTGTATGATGTTGTTGAAATTTTGAATTCTTTGTGGACTTGGAGTGGCTACTCCTATTGTTGTGTTTATTATGGCTCCTAGGTATTGTTGTATCTTGCGCGGCAGAATGTTGGATTTTGTGAAGTTGACTGTGAACCCTAGTTTGTAGAGGGTTTGTATGATTTGATTTGTGTGGTGTGAGCACGTTATTAACGAATGGGTCTTGATTAGCCAGTCGTCTAGATACGGGAATGAAAATGTCACTTACCCAGTGTACATCTGTTCGTGGCATCAGTCGCTGAGATTCACATGTTCTGCAATAGCTCGCCATCTGGTGTTGGGTCGGAGTGTTACAAGTTGTTTTTCTTCGAAGAAGTGTTTTCGAGTCACGGGACCGAGTGACTCCTCCTTCTGTGCTCATTGCGCATGGGCGTCGACTCCATCTTCGATTGTTTTCCCCGCAGAGGGTGAGGTAGGAGTTGTACTATAGTAATAGTGCCCGCGCAATGAAATGTGTAAGTATGTACCTATTAAAGGTTTAAATAATATATATACAAATGTACAAAATTGAAGGTAACTTCTGAACTGCTACAGGCTTCCGGGGAGGTGGGTGGGCACATGTGAATCTCAGCGACTGATGCCACGAACAGATGTACACTGGGTAAGTGACATTTTCAGTTCGATGGCATCTGTCGCTGTAGATACACATGTTCTGCATAGACTAGTAAGCAGTTATTTCCCCATAAGCGGTGGTTTAGCCTGTAGGAGTAGAAGTTGTCTGAAATAGAGTTCTTAATACAGCTTGACCTACTGTAGCTTGTTGTGCGGATAGCACATCTATACAGTAGTGTTTGGTGAATGTGTGAGGCGTAGACCATGTGGCTGCCTTACATATTTCATGCATTGGGATGTTTCCTAAAAAGGCCATTGAAGCACCTTTTTTCCTTGTTGAATGTGCCCTGGGAGTAATGGGCAGTTGTCTTTTTGCTTTAAGGTAGCAGATTTGGATGCATTAAACTATCCATCTGGCTATACCTTGTTTTGATATTGGGTTACCTGCATGAGGTTTTTGGAATGCAATAAATAGCTGTTTAGTCTTTCTGATGTTCTTTGTTCTGTCAATGTAGTACATTAATGCTCTTTTGACATCTAATGTATGTAGTGCTCTTTCAGCCACAGAATCTGGCTGTGGGAAAAAAACTGGTGGTTCTACCGTTTGATTTAGATGGAACGGTGAAATGACTTTTGGTAAAAATTTTGGATTAGGTCGTAGGACGACCTTATTTTTATGTATTTGTATAAAAGGTTCTTGTGTTGTGAACGCTTGAATTTCACTTACTCTTCTTAAAGATGTAATGGCGATGAGAAAGGCAACTTTCCAGGTTAGGAATTGTATTCCGCAAGAGTGCATGGGTTCGAAAGGTGGGCCCATGAGTCTTGTTAGGACCACGTTTAGGTTCCATGAAGGAACAGGTGGTGTTCTTGGTGGTATAATTCTTTTAAGACCTTCTATGAATGCTTTGATGACTGGTATCCTATACAAGGAAGTTGAATAGGTAGTCTGCAGGTATGCAGATATTGCTGCAAGGTGTATTTTAATAGAAGAGAAGGCTAGCTTTGCTTTTTGTAAATGGAGCAAGTAATTTACTATATGTTTTTGAGTTGCGTCTAGTGGTTGTATCTGATTATGATGGCAGTAACAAACAAATCTTTTCCACTTACTTGCGTAGCAGTGTCTAGTGGATGGCCTTCTGGCCTGCTTTATGACTTCCATACACTCTTGGCTAAGTTGTAAGTGTCCGAATTCTAGGATTTCAGGAGCCAGATTGCTAGATTCAGCGATGCTGGATCTGGGTGTCTGATCTGTTGGTTGTGTTGCGTTAACAGATCTGGTTTGTTGGGCAGTTTGATGTGGGGTACTACAGAAAGATCTAGCAGTGTGGTGTACCAGGGTTGTCTTGCCCACGTTGGTGCTATTAAAATGAGTTTGAGTTTGTTTTGACTCAATTTGTTTACTAGATAAGGAAGGAGAGGGAGAGGAGGAAAAGCGTAAGCAAATATTCCTGACCAGTTCATCCATAGGGCATTGCCTTGGGATTGCTTGTGTGGGTATCTGGACGCGAAGTTTTGGCATTTTGCGTTCTCTTTTGTTGCAAATAAGTCTATTTGAGGTGTTCCCCAGAGTGTGAAGTAGGTGTTCAGAATTTGTGGGTGGATTTCCCATTCGTGGACTTGCTGGTGATCTCGAGAGAGATTGTCTGCCAGTTGATTCTGGATCCCTGGAATAAACTGTGCTATTAGGCGAATTTGATGGTGGATTGCCCACTTCCATATGTTTTGAGCTAATAAGCTTAACTGCGTTGAATGTGTTCCTCCTTGTTTGTTTAGATAATACATCGTTGTCATGTTGTCTGTTTTGACAAGGATGTATTTGTGGGTTATGATTGGTTGGAAAGCTTTTAGTGCTTGAAAAACTGCTAATAATTCTAGATGATTTATATGCAGTTTTGTTTGATGTATGTTCCATTGTCCTCTTATGTTGTGTTGATTGAGATGTGCTCCCCACCCTGTCATGGAAGCATCTGTTGTTATTACGTACTGTGGCACTGGGTCTTGGAAAGGCCGCCCTTTGTTTAAATTTATACTGTTCCACCATAGAAGCGAGAGGTAAGTTTGGCGGTCTATTAACACCAGATCTAGAAGGTGACCCTGTGCTTGAGACCACTGTGAGGCTAGGCACTGTTGTAAGGGCCTCATGTGCAGTCTTGCGTTTGGGACAATGGCTATGCATGAGGACATCATGCCTAGGAGCTGTAGTATTGTTCTTGCTTGTATTGTTTGATTTGGAGACATGTGTTGAATGACTGTTGAAATTGTGAATTCTTTGTGGAGTTGGCGTTGCTACTCCTTTTGTCGTGTCTATTATGGCTCCTAGATATTGCTGTACTTTGCTTGGCTGAATGTTGGATTTTACAAAGTTGACGGTGAACCCTAGTTTGTAGAGGGTTTGTATGACTTGATTTGTGTGGTTTGAGCATTGTGTGAGCGAACTGGTTTTGATTAGCCAGTCGTCTAGATACGGGAATACATGTATTTGCTGCCTTCTGATGTGTGCAGCGACTACTGCTAGGCATTTTGTGAATACTCTGGGAGCGGTTGTTAAACCAAAAGGCAATACTTTGAATTGGTAATGTATTCCTTTGAATACAAACCTTAGATATTTTCTGTGTGATTGATGTATTGGTATATGGAAATATGCGTCTTTGAGGTCTAGGGTTGTCATGTAGTTGTGTTTTTTGAGCAATGGTAACACTTCTTGTAGTGTGACCATGTGAAAATGGTCTGATTTGATGAATGTGTTTACTACTCTGAGGTCTAGAATTGGTCTCAGTGTTTTGTCCTTTTTTGGTATCAAGAAGTACAGAGAATAAACTCCTGTGTTTATTTGTGTGCTTGGTACTAATTCTATTGCATTTTTTTGCAGTAGTGCTTGAACTTCTATCTCTAGAAGCTGTGAATGGTGTTTTGATAAATTTTGTGATTTTGGTGGTATGTCTGGAGGGAATTGCAGGAATTCTATGCAATAACCATGTTGGATAATTGCTAGGACCCATGTGTCTGTAGTTATTTCCTCCCATGCTTCGTAATATTGACCTATCCTTCCCCCCACTGGTGTTGTGTGGGGGGGGTGAGTGACGTGTGAGTCACTGCTTGTTGGTAGTGGTTTTGGGGCTTTGAAATCTTCCTCTATTTCTAGGGAATTGCCCTCCTCTATACTGGCCCCGAAAGCCTCCCCTGTACTGTCCCTGGTAGGTGGACGGTGCGGACTGTGAGGTACTAGCTTGTGTGGCCTGACCCCGAAACCCTCCTCTAAAAGGTGTTTTGCGGAAGGTGGTATAAGATCCTCTGCTCTGCGGGGAGTAGAGTGCGCCCATGGCCTTGGCAGTGTCAGTGTCCTTTTTGAGCTTTTCTATGGCTGTGTCGACCTCCGGACCGAACAGAAGTTTTTCGTTTACTGGCATGTTAAGTACTGCCTGCTGAATTTCTGGCTTGAATCCAGACGTTCTGAGCCATGCGTGCCTACGGATGGTAACCGACGTATTAATGGTCCTTGCGGCTGTGTCTGCTGCATCCATAGAGGAGCGTATTTGATTGTTGGAAATGTTTTGACCCTCCTCAACAACCTGTTTTGCTCTTTTTTGTAGATCTTTTGGGAGATGTTCAATGAGATGCTGCATCTCATCCCAGTGGGCTCTGTCGTATCGCGCTAGCAGCGCTTGTGAGTTTGCGATGCGCCACTGGTTTGCTGCTTGGACAGCGACCTTCTTCCCGGCTGCATCGAACTTTCTGCTTTCTTTATCTGGGGGAGGTGCATCCCCAGAAGTGTGTGAATTTGCCCGTTTTCTGGCAGCCCCTACCACCACAGAATCTGGTGGCAGCTGAGAGGTGATGAATACAGGGTCCGTAGGAGGCGCCTTATACTTTTTGTCCACTCTAGGCGTTACTGCCCTACTTTTAACTGGCTCCTTGAAGATCTCCTTTGCATGGCGTAGCATGCCTGGGAGCATAGGCAGGCTTTGGTAGGAGCTGTGGGTGGAGGAGAGGGTGTTAAATAAAAAGTCATCCTCTACTTGTTCAGAGTGTAGTTCCACATTATGGAACTGTGCTGCTCTAGCCACCACTTGTGAATAGGCTGTGCTGTCCTCAGGTGGTGATGGCCTAGTTGGGTATGTGTCTGGGCTGTTATCAGACACTGGTGCATCGTACAAGTCCCACGCGTCTTGATCTTGGTCATCGTGGCTCATGGCGGTGTGAGCTTGCGAATGTGACGGGGTGTAAGTTGGCGAAGCCGGAGTTACAGGTGGAGGCGAGGGAGGAGGTGTTACCTTCTTTGCTGTTTGTTGCTGAGGAGCCTCTAGTGCTAGAAACTGAAGTGTTCTCTTTCTTTTGACAGGTGGAAGGGTACTGATCTTCCCTGTCCCCTGCTGAATAAAGATACGCTTTTGCGTGTGATCCACGTCAGTGGATTGCAGTTCCTGTTCGAATCTGTGTTTTTTCATTTGTGAAGACATAGAATGTTCTTCAGTATAGGAGCCTGAAACTGGGTCTGTTGGTGCTTTTTTCGGCTCCGAAAACCCTGTTGTTTGTCTTTTCGGCTCCGAGGTAACCTTCCTCTTCTTTTGTGCCGAAAAATCTTGGCCTCTATGGTCTTCGGCGCCACTGTCTCGGCGTCGATCCGTGTCGACACCGAACTCTCGGTGTCGATGCTTCTCTTTAGCACTCTCTCGGTCCCGAGGAGGCTGCGTGCAGGTGTCTCGACCGGAGTCGGACGATCTCGACACTGAATGGGCCTTTTTCGGTGGCGATTGTTGGTCACCGGGAATTTGGGTTGAGCCATGGCCGGTTGGCAGTGGCGTCCCCTGGGCCTTTTTGCCTTTTTTAAGTTCTGATCTCGACGTCTTACTCACAGTTTTTGTATTGTCGAGTTCGTCGGAGTCTGAATCCTGGATGGAAAAGGATTCCTCCTGTTCCTCTTCTGTCTCGAACTGTCGATGCTCCTTTGGCGTGGACGCCATCTGCAGTCTTCTCGCTCGACGGTCGCGCAGAGTTTTTCGGGACCGGAACGCCCGACAGGCCTCACAGGATTCTTCGCTGTGCTCGGGTGACAGGCACAGGTTACAGACCGAGTGTTGGTCCGTATAAGGATATTTGTTGTGGCATTCAGGGCAGAATCGAAACGGGGTCCGTTCCATCGGCGTTGTTCTCCACGCGGTCGGGCCGACTAGGCCCCAACGGTGTGCCGAAATCTACCCCGAAGGGCACCGAAGCGCTTCGATGTTCAATGCGTCGTCGTATGTGTTTATCTCGAACCGGATCGCAACGATACCGTCGAAAATCTTCCGTTTTCAGCTATCTTTCCGTTCCGAAACTCGGAGCGACAGGAACACGTCCGAACCCGATGGCGGAAAGAAAACAATCGAAGATGGAGTCGACGCCCATGCGCAATGAGCACAGAAGGAGGAGTCACTCGGTCCCGTGACTCGAAAACACTTCTTCGAAGAAAAACAACTTGTAACACTCCGACCCAACACCAGATGGCGAGCTATTGCAGAACATGTGTATCTACAGCGACAGATGCCATCGAACTACATGTATTTGCTGCCTTCTGATGTGTGCAGCGACTACTGCTAGACATTTGGTAAAGACTCTTGGTGCGGTTGTTAAACCGAAAGGCAGTACCTTGAATTGGTAGTGTATTCCGTTGAATACAAACCTTAGGTATTTCCTGTGCGATGGATGTATTGGTATATGGAAATACGCGTCTTTGAGGTCTAATGTTGTCATGTAGTCGTGTAGTTTCAGCAATGGTAACACTTCTTGTAGTGTGACCATGTGAAAGTGGTCTGATTTGATGTATGTGTTTAGTATTCTTAAGTCTAGGATTGGTCTTAGCGTTTTGTCCTTCTTTGGTATTAAGAAGTACAGTGAATAAACTCCTGTGTTTATTTGTGTGTTTGGTACTAACTCGATTGCGTTCTTTTGCAATAGTGCTTGAACTTCTATCTCCAGGAGCTCGAATGATGTTTTGATAAATTTTGTGCTCTTGGTGGTATGTTTGGAGGGAATTGTAGAAATTCTATGCAATAACCATTTTGGATAATTGCTAGAACCCAAGTGTCTGTAGTGATTTCCTCCCATGCTTTGTAATAATGACCTATTCTTCCCCCCACTGGTGTTGTGTGGAGGGGGTGAGTGACATGTGAGTCACTGCTTAGTTGTAGGGGTTTTGGGGCTTTGAAATTTTCCCCTATTCCTAGGGAATTGCCCTCCTCTATATTGGCCCCGAAAGCCTCCCCTGTACTGTCCCTGGTAACTGGATGGTGTTGCCTGTGAGGTGCTGGCTTGTGTGGCCTGACCCCGAAACCCCCCTCTAAAGGGTGTTTTGCGGAAGGTGCTGTAATTTCCTCTGCTCTGCGGGGAGTAGAGTGCGCCCATGGCTTTAGCAGTGTCCGTGTCCTTTTTAAGTTTTTCAATCGCCGTGTCCACTTCTGGACCGAACAGTTCTTTTTCGTTGAATGGCATATTGAGAACTGCCTGCTGAATCTCTGGTTTAAACCCAGACGTTCGTAGCCATGCATGCCTTCTGATGGTCACAGATGTATTTATTGTTCTTGCAGCTGTGTCTGGTGGGTCCATGGAGGAGCGTATCTGGTTGTTTGAAATGTTCTGTCCTTCTTCAACCACTTGCTTTGCCCTCTTTTGTAGGTCTTTGGGTAGATGTTCAATGAGATGTTGCATCTCATCCCAATGGGCTCTGTCATAGCGCGCAAGAAGTGCCTGTGAGTTAGCGATGCGCCACTGGTTTGCAGCTTGTGCTGCGACTCTCTTTCCAGCTGCATCGAACTTGCGGCTTTCCTTATCTGGGGGTGGTGCGTCCCCAGATGTGTGGGAGTTGGCCCTTTTCCTAGCTGCTCCTACAACGACAGAATCTGGTGGCAGCTGCGAAGTTATGAAAATAGGGTCTGTAGGAGGCGCTTTATACTTTTTTTCCACCCTTGGTGTGATTGCCCTACTTTTGACCGGCTCCTTAAAGATGTCTTTTGCGTGCCGAAGCATACCAGGGAGCATAGGCAGGCTTTGGTAGGAGCTGTGGGTGGTGAGAGGGTGTTGAATAGAAAGTCATCCTCGACTTGTTCTGAGTGGAGGCTTACATTGTGGAATTGTGCTGCTCTAGCCACCACCTGAGAATATGCAGTACTGTCTTCTGGTGGTGATGGCTTTGTAGGGTATGCCTCCGGACTGTTATCTGACACAGGGGCGTTGTATAAGTCCCATGCGTCCTGATCCTGGTCATCTTGGCTCATGGTGGTGTGAGCCGGGAATGTGATGGTGTTTGTGCTGACGAGACGTGAATTATAGGTGGAGGAGAGGGTGGCGGAGTAATCCTTTTCACCATTTTTGTTTGTGGTGTTTGGTCAGTTTGAAATTCCAGTCTTCTCTTTCTCCTAATAGGGGGAAGGGTGCTTATCTTTCCTGTCCCCTGCTGTATAAAAATACGTTTCTGCGTATGGTCTACATCGGTGGATTGCGGGTCTTCCTCAAACCTATGCCTTCGCATTTGGGAGGTCATTGATTGCTCTTCGGTATAAGAGCCTGAAACTGGGTCGGTTGCAGGTTGTTTCGGCACCGAAACCCTGTCTGCATCTTTTTTCGGCTCCGAGGTGGCTTTTTTCTTTTTCGGAGTCGAAACATCTCGGCGTCGATCTTCATCGGTGCCGCTGTCTCGGCGTCGAGCCGTGTCTACACCGCTATCTCGGTGTCGATGTATGTCTCCAGCACTTTCTCGGTCCCGAGAAGGCTGCGTGCCGGTGTCTCGACCGGAGTCGGACGGTCTCGGCACTGATTGGGCCTTTTTCGGTGCTGACGGTCGGTCATCGAATTTATGGGTGGAGCCATGGCCTGGTGGCAGTGGCGTCCCCTGGGCCTTGACAATCTTCTTATGAGTGCTTTTCGACGTCTTACTCACGGTTCGTGGATCGACGAATTCCTCGGAGTCCGATTCGTGTATCGAAAAGGTTTCTTCCTCTTCCTGTACCTCGAACTCTCGGTGCGCTGTCGGCGTGGACGTCATTTGAAGTCTTCTTGCTCGACGGTCTCGGAGTGTTTTTCGGGACGCACGACAGGCCTCGCAAGTGTCTTCACTGTGCTCAGGTGATAGCACAGGTTACAGACCAAGTGTTGGTCTGAATAGGGGTATTTTTTGTGGCATTTGGGACAGAAACGAAACGGGGTCCGTTCCATCGGCGTTCTTCTACACGCGGTCGGGCCGAGCAGGCCCCGACGGGGATCGAAAACTACCCCGAAGGGCTCCGGAGCTCTTCGATCTTCGATGCGGTGTTGATTCTGACTACGCCGATCCCGAACGCAACAATACCGACGAAAATCTTCCAAAATTTAGCTGCTTTTCCGTTCCGAAACTCGGAGCGACAGGAACACGTCCGAACCCGATGGCGGAAAAAAAACAATAGAAGATGGAGTCGACGCCCATGCGCAATGGAGACAAAAGGAGGAGTCACTCGGTCCCGTGACTCGAAAGACTTCTTCGAAGAAAAACAACTTGTAACACTCCGACCCAACACCAGATGGCGAGCTATGCAAAACATGCGTATCTACAGCGACAGATGCCATCGAACCTGTAGTTTTCCAGTATTGTCTCAATGATTCAAGCATGTGAATCTACGAAAGATACTAATAATATAGAATCACAGTTACAGGTAAGTAACTTACATTCTTCTCTAGTACTGGATCTTTCATAGATTCAAACACATGCTTCACTAAGAATAGCCTGCAGTAAAATCACTTACAGTTAACAACATAAGCAGAAAAAAGCGGATGGTGAGAAACACATTAAGATATGGCTCACATTTTTTAAATAGATGGTGCAAAAGTGCTTGTTCCACAGCCACATCACTCTTATCAGACGAATCCAGGCAATAATGCTGTGTGAAGGTGTGCCTGCTGGACCATGTTGTTGCTTGACATGTTTGCTGAATATGTGCACCGGAAAAAAGAGCTGTGATTGTAGAGACAGCTCTGGTAGAATGAACCTTGACTTTGCTTGTCAATGGTTTACCAGCATGCCTGTAACAGAATTGGATAGCTGCTGCTGCAATCCATCTTGCTGTGCTTTGCATGGACACTGGGAATCCTTTTCGCAGGTTTCCATAAGCGACAAACAATTGATCCGCCTTTAGGAATTGTCTAATCCTGTATAAGTAGAACTTGATACATCTTTTAATGTCCAATGTATGCAAAGATCTTTCTACCATAGTTTGTGGATTGGCAAAGAATGTTTTGAGTATTATGGGTGCATTCAACTGGAAGTCCAAAAGGACTTTGGGTATGAACTTAGGATTGGTCCTCAGCACAACACTGTTTTGTTTGAATTGTAGGAATGCAAGAATGGTTCTTTGATTGAGAATGTTTCCTGACACAACATACAAAAACGTATCCATTAAAGTTTGTATGTTTTATTGGTGGCATCAGCCCTAGCCTTTGTCAGAATCTCTGCAATCTGGATGAATATTTAACATTGCAAAATCATTGAATTCAGGAGCCAGGCCTGCAAGTGTAGTGATGTCAAAGTCAGGTGAAGTACCTGGCCCTGGTTCATCGTTAGCAACGTTGTTATGGGCTTCAGCTGAATGTGTGTGTGTTCTGAGGGGGGAAGGAGTTCTGTGAACCAGATCAGTCTGGGCCACCTGCGAGCAATCAGGAGTACTCTAAAAGGTTCTCTCTTCAATTTCTCGAGGAACCTCGTTATCAACGAAATCAGGGGAATAGCATATGCATAGATCCCTGACTGTCTGATCAAAAACTTGTTCCCCCACGATCCCTCCTGTGGGTGCCAGCTTGAAAAGAATTGGCATTTCCGATTCTCCTTAGTCGCAAACAGGTCTACGCTTGGTTTACCCCAAAGATTGAAGATATCCCCCAGAATATGCTGACTGAGCTCCAATTTGTGACAGCTAGCGTTCGTCCTGCTCAACATGTCTGCTTTTACACTGGTTGCTCCGGGTACATATTTTGTCTTGAGTTTTATTTGATATTGCAGAGCCCATTTCTCAAATTGTTTGTGCCTGCACTGACATGGCTGATAACCTTGTGTCTCCCTGTTTGTTTATATAATGCATGCTGGTGGTATTGTCTGTGCAATTTAGTACTGATTAATTTGCTATTCTGGGAAGGAAAGAGAGCACGGCAAATGGTATGGCTCTGAGTTCCAGTAAGTTGATGTGCATTTTTTTCTGGAGGGGGTTCCACTTTCCACTGATCGTTAAATCCTGAAGATGAGCGCCCCATTCTCTCCAGGGATGCGTCGTTGTTATTAATAAGCTGGAGATCTGAAACAGGAATATTAGCTCTTTGAATAGGCTTAGACTCTGTGGCCACCATTTTATGGATGTTATCATGGTTGGAGTAATCTGAATGATGTTGTCGAATGATCCTTTATTCTGTAACTATTGTTTGTCTAGATTCTTTTGCGATGGTCGCATGTGAAGGCGTCAATCTGAAATTAGTGGACTGCAAGATGATATAATGCCAAGGAGAGATTTGTACAGTCGAACTGAAATTGATTTCTGCTTAAGTGTTGTGCTAGTTGTTAAATCTTTGTCTGTCTTTCTTGTGAGGTGAATGCCTTGTCTTGGTTCATATCTAAAACTATTCCCAAGAAAGTGAAAGTTGGTGACAATGTAAGATAGGATTTATGTTTGTTGACTGTGAGGCCCAGAGCTTTGAAGAGTGAGAGACAGGTTAATGTACCTCTTTTTGCTTGCCCACACATGGCTGCCTTTATCAAGCAGTTATCGAGGTATGGGAATACCTCATCAGGGCTCGAAAAATCATTAAAATGTTTCTAGACCTGCAGGTCAAGTAACTTAAATAATCCACTCGCCCTAACTGCAATGTACTTGACCCGAAAACAGGTCTCAAATTGTGTGATCCTAGGCAAATAGTTAACTGAGTCGCCTTTGTCTTAATTTTCACATATGATTGCACCTTTAAATATGTGAGCTCAGCATTTCTGCAGTACGCAAAAAATATTTTGCTGCATGCATCACAAGAATCTAGCCCACAAACCCATTAGGTCTGGCCCACATAACCTAGGACTTCTTTTAGTCTACTAACAACACTGCCATCAGGGCAGGAGTGTCTCTCAGTTTGTTTAAACAATTTTAATAAATATATTCCTAAACCATGATGTGGTAACATATTGCCATCTACACACAGTAACTTTCGAAGAAATGTCCAAAACCCTCTCCACTAACTTGCATCTTTACTGATAAACAATAGTGTATTAACAATCTGTGAAAATTGGGTTTCAGAAAACATATCCTTTGCACATCAAAATGTAAAGTATTCTGATTTGTTTTCATCCTATTAAAATATTTTTTCAACACACAGAAATATAAAACATGTCTTTCACAACTACTGAAATATATTTTGAAATGTTTGCACAGTTGACTTAGTCATTTAAAAGTTGTGTGTTAGGAAAAACCTGGCACCCTATATCTTTTTATTTTACATTCGAAGCAGCAGGTCACACAGTTCACCTTACAAAGTCCTGGAACTCTGCAGTCAGAAGGAAAATTAATTGTAAGTAAAACTGACTTTTGACCTCTGTCTATGAACACAGAGCAAATGTGACATAAGAACAATATTTAAAGGCATCTTTTACTGCCCCTCAACTTTTCAACTGAACAAAAAACCTGTTCAGTGTCAACTGCCAGAAGGGACAAGTAAGTATTAAAAATAGTTCGACCTGATTAAATAAGACTCGCCAATGCAAGTGGATTTTTCGAGCCCTGCTCAACCCCTTTTTGCCTTAAGGGAGCTGCCACCAGAGCTAGACATTTGGTAAAGATGTGGGGTGCCAATTTCAAAGCAGAAGGGAGAAGGCTGAATTGGCAGTGATTGGTGGTTACTTTGAATCATAGGAGTTTGCGATGCTTTGGGTGAATTGGGATATTGAAGTATGCATCATGGAGATAAAGTTCTGTCATGTGACCCAAATAACTAAGAGGATGCAGGACATCTTGGATGTTGATCATCTAAAATGAGGCACCAGACGCCAGACTTTTTCTTTATCAGAAAGAAACGGGAGGAGAAACCGATTCCCCACTGAGTCTTTGGGACTTCTTCTATTACTCCTTTTGTTAGCATGATTAGCTTCTCCTGAAGTAGATGTGGTAAGATGGGAAGGAGGTGGCCCATTTGGGGGCTATTTGGTGGTTTTGTAATGAATTTCAATGTGTGTCCACGCGAGGGGACGTCCAGCACCCATCTGTCTGTTGTTATGCAGGACCATTGAGGGAGATAATATGGGATTTGAAACCCTAGTTGTTTTTGTGAAATGTGGGGAGTAACTGGCAACGTTGAAAGGTCACTGCTTTCTGGAAGTCTCTCTCCCTAGGGGAGGTTTTTTATGTCTGGGTACCTGGTTATAAACCACTGTAGGTGACTGTCTGAATTGCTGCTGGGAATATTGAGAGCCATAATGGCTTAGAAAAAAGGCTGATATTGTTGTCTGTGTGGTTGAAAACCTCCTCTACAGAAGTATAATCTCTGCCCCTGGCTCCCCTGAAGGGCTGTCTCCTTAACTGTAGCATTCCTAAGGATTTTGCCATATCGGTGTCTGTTTTTATGGCTTGGAGAGCATCATCAACCTGCTTGCCGAATAACTCCTCACTACTGTACAGCATACCTTGTTCTGTATTTCTAGCCTGAAAAAGTTTGCCTTCAGCTATCGCTATCTTAGAAGAACAGCTGCCCCAGCCAGTTTCCCGAATAAAGTCGATGATATATCTATTGCGCAACTGATCATTTCCATGGAGGGCCTCTGTGGTCAGCAGCCTGTATTGCGTCACCCTAAGGGACCCCTCACCAAACACATGCACACTGCCATTGCAAACTTTGTGTGCTGGTGGGGAGAAAAAGGTAAAGTAAACATGGCACCCATCTCGGGGTGCCATGCCTACAGACCACTGCCTGAGGCACAGGTAAGTCACCCTCTAGCAGGCCTTAGAGCCCGAAGGCAGGTGAGGGCATAGCTGCATGAGCAATATGCCCCTACAGTGTCTAAGTCTATTCTAAGACATTGTAAGTGCAGCGTGGCCATATTGAGTACATGGGCTGGGAGTTTGTCATTACAAACTCCACAGCTCCATGATGAGGTCACTAAAGACTGGGAAGTTTGGTATCAAACTTCACAGCTCAATAAACCCACATTGACGCCAGTGCTGGATTTATTGAAAAATGCACACAAAGGGCACCTTAGAGGTGCCCCCTGTATTTCACCCAACCCTCTAGTGTAATGGTGACCGGTTTGTGCCAGCCTGCCACTAACAGTTTTCTGACCCCATGGGGTGAGAGCCTTTGTTCTCTCTGGGATCAGGAACAAAGCCTGCTCTGGGTTGAGGTGCTTCACACCTCTGCCTGCAGGAACTGCAACACTTGGCGGTGAGTCTCAAAGGCTCCTGCCTTTTGTTACACTGCCTCAAGTTACTCAAGCTAGTGGAGATGCCTGTCCCCAGGACCAAGCCCCACTTTTGGCGGCAGGTCTGGCGTGAAAATTAGTAAAGTCCAGGGGGTGTGCCCACCCCAGCTGGGAACATCCATAGGGTGCCCAGAGCTGAGGTGAACCCCTCCTGGCATAACCCTCCATCTTGCTTTGGAGGATGTTAGTCAATAGGGTTAGGAATGAGCGCCCCCCCCCCCCACACCAAAAGTGAGTGGGCACAGGAAGGGTGAAGCCACCCTCAGGGACAGTAGCCATGGCTACTGCCCTCTGACCCTGGTAATGCCCCTAAATCTAGTTTTAAGGGGCACCCCTGAACCTAGCTCTTCAGATTCCTGGCGACTTGAAAGGAAGAAGGAGGACTGAAGAGCCGCACCAGCAGAGAAGCCTCCAGACGACAACTGACTTGCCCCAGCCTCCCCAGCCTGTCTGCCACTTTAAAGACTCCTGCTACAAGAAGACGACTCGTCATGCAGGACCAGCAACCTCTACAAACCCCCAGAGGACTGCTTTCCTACCCAAGGACCAAGATCTCCCGAGCACAGCGTCCCTGTCCACAAAGAAGTTTCCCAGAAAGACTCCAGAACCGCCGCAGATTTGTGAGTCCTGCCCACTGTACACTCGGGTGTATAAAGTTTCCAGTAACAAAATTTAGGGGAGAGAACACTGCCACTAGGGTCCTGGTTAGCAGGATCCCAGTGCACTACAGTGCATAACATACTAACACCAGGCAAAAAAAGGTGGTGGGGTAGGGGTGTGTACTACAACCAGAACACAGCTTACTACAACTGTGAATTCTACAAAGTGCATTTGATACTTGAAAGTGATATATTCTTGAAACTGTACTTACCTGCAACAAAAATAATTTTGGTTCTAGAAATAAAGTAACAAAGTATATTTTTGATACATAAAACGTTGGTCTGGAGTTAGTACAGAGCCAGCTTTCTACAAAGCGTTTCCCAATATTGTTCAGCATACGCCCGTCTCGATCTGGTGGTGTTGTAATAGGGGTGGATGGATTGTTTAAGCGATGCTGGGCCGCTTGTGATATAACCAAATCCGGCTTAGGATGACTAATTAAACATGTTGGTCAATCGTCAAGTGCTTTATACTTTTTATCCAGCCTAGGCAGCACTGCTGACACGGTTGATGGATTTTTATTTATTTATACATAAAATCCAAGATAGGGATTGCCCTAATTGATTTTTTTCACTGCCTCTTTAAAATCGTAGAGGAGGCAATCTGATTGTTTCATTGTTAGAGGGATCTGCAACCTTTTTGTTGCCCTTTCCATAAGGTTGTGGAAGCCACCAATGTCATCTGGTGGGAAATCCACAGGAGGTAGGATAGGCTGGGATGGTGTTGGGATCAGAAAATGTAGGAAAGTCCCTCCTTTTGGCATGGTTACCCCCACTTTTTGCCTGTTGTCGGTGTGCTAAGACTGTTCTCACTGGGATCCTGCTAATCAGGACTCAGGTGATTGTGCTTTCTCCTCTAAATTTGGTTGCTTTGGTACCCCCTTTACACCCTACAACTGGAATACTGGTGTAACCCTGTAAGTCCCTAGTATATGGTACTTAGGTACCCAGGGCACTGGTACCCCAGGGGTCCCCCATGGGCTGCAGCATGTATTATGCCACCCATGGGAGCCCATTCAAACTGTGTCTGCTGGCCTGCCATTTGCAGCCTGCGTGAGAAGGTGAATGCACCCTTTCACTGCTGGTCACTTCACCAGGTCACTGTAAATCACCCCATGGGTGGCCCTTCCAGCCCTAAGGGCAGGGTGGAGTCCCTGTGTGTGTGGGCATCCCTGCAAGAGCAGAGGTGCCCCTGCGAACTCCAATTCCAATTCCCTGTACTTCATAAGTGCGGGGTAGCAATTTTAGCTATGTACTGGCAACAGGTCACTACCTAGGACCACCTACATAATGATAACTTTAAACCTAGGCATATTTGGTATCAAACATGTCAGAATCTTAACCCAATACTGATGCCAGTATTGGTGGCATGATTCACTCTGGGGCTCCTCAGAGGAACTCCCAGTATTACTTCTACCAGTCCTTCAGGGTCTGTGAGCAGCACACGCTGCTGCAGCCCCTCAGAGAGGATTCTGCCCTCCAGCTGCTTGACGAGCTCAAGCAGGGGAAGGCAGAACAAAGGATTTCCTGTGGGAGCAGAGTGAAACCTCCTCTCCCTTGGAAATAGGTGTTACAAGGCTGGGGAGGGGTAGCCTCCGCCACTCCACCAGCTTGCTCTGAAGGGCACATTTGGTGCCCTCCCTGCATAATCCAGTTTGCACCAGTCCCGGAACCCCGGTCCCTGCTCTGGTGTGAAACTGCAGAAAGGAACGGGGAGTGACCATGCCCCTATCCATCACCACGCCCAGGGTGGTGCCCAGAGCTCCTCCAGGTGGCCACTTGATTCTGCTATTTTGAAATCAAGATGGGCAGAGGCTCCTGTGAGGATCGGACTGGTCAGGTTAGGTTGATGACCTCAGTGAGCCCCCCTGATAGGTGGCCACCTTGCAAAGTGACCAAACCCCCTTTTGGGCTATTTAAGGACTCCCTTGTGGTTGGGTCCCCAGATTCGGTGTGCAAGACTCCACCAGGACTCCTCTACAACAACCTCTTCTGCTCCTGGCCACCAGAACCACTGCTGGACTCCACAGGAACCGAACAAGACTGCAACACCGAGACGACCTCTCCTTGCAACATTGTTTCCACGGCTGCTGTCAGCAACATTTCAACAACAGAGCATTCTCTAGGGTTGGCAAGACTTCAGCTGCACCAAAGAAGCAAGAAGGAATCTCCCTTGGAGTGAAGGAGTCACTCCTCTGCATCTGCAGGCACCTAAAGCAATGACGTCCGGCTGCTGATATCTGCTGTACTCTGGACAAGCGAAGATGATCCAACACAGGTGGTGGTTCTGAGGGGTCCTCTGGGTCCTCTCTGCCTTCTGTCCAACTTGGGAGACGGTAAGCCCTTGCCTCTCCCTCCAGGACGGAATCCCTGTGCACCGCAACTGTGGCAGCAACCAAGGCTTGTTGATACCTGCTCCGATGGATCTCCAGGCTCCATGTAGCACCGCCCCCCAGCACTCTACCTCTGCAAGGACAGTCTCCTCTCTACTGCTCCAGTGACTCCTCTTCAGGGGGGCTGCCTGGGCCTCACTGCGACTTACTGTTCTTCTGCCAGTTGGTTGCTTGTGGTGGCTCTGACTGCTTCATCTGGCTTTCCTATCTTCTGAGGGTCAGCCCGAGCTCCACTCGAAGGATTCTGTCTCCCCAGGATCTTGCTAGTCCTCTTCAGCTCTGCCAAACTCCAACACCTCCTGTTGCATTTGCTTGTCCTTGTTGGTGGTCCTCCTGACCACTAACCCGTCTGCAATCCGGTGACCGTGGAAGGACAGCTTCTAGGCGACTTCGGGGACTCCTCTGCAGCTCCTGGACTCTGCAGGTGGACTTCTTCCACCACCATTGTCCTGGGTCTTTACCCACAGAAGGGTGGGTATTGCCTCCTCCACCACCTGGACACTCTAGCGTGTACTGGACTTTGTCCCTTTCTTTTACAGGTCCTCTTCATCAGGAATCCAACGTTGGGTTCCACCAACCAGGTCCTATTCTAGCATTGTTCCATTTCCAAGTCCCCATGTTAGCCTCTGGGACGACCAGGTAACTTACCTCTCCTCTCCTGGTCGCTGGGGATCTTCTAGATACTCTTGGGGTTCCATACTCTCCCAGCCTTGGCTAACTACTCCTTATTCTCTGGTGGGGTACCTATTCTCGTATTTCACTATTTTAGTACATGATTTGGCCCCCCTCGAGGGCTCTTGCTATTTCTTGCCATTTCTAATGTTTTATGCTAATTCCTAGTACTTACCTGTGTATATTTTGTATGTACCTAACTCCAGAAGGGGTGTATTTCCTACAGTAATCTAGTTTAGTGTTTCTGTGATAAAGTACCTTTATTTTTGCAACACTGTAGGATTCCTTCCAGGTGTGATAAGTTACAGTGTGATTACTGTGGTATTGCAAGCACTTCACATTCCTTCCCTGTCACCGGAAGACGGCTCCCCCCCTGCAAGCACCTGACCCCCCCCCCAAACTCTGTACTGTCACGGTGCTCCCAACCCCCCTAATGTCACAGCAGCCTCACCCTCCTCCCCGCATACATGCACGCATACACCCACATGCACCACGCATACACCCATTCACTTACACTTCCATACATGCATTTATTCACTCATCCATACACGCATTCACTCACACACATTCAGACATGCATATACACAAACATCCAAACATGCATACTCACAACGCAACCACACAGACATGCACTCACTTTAACATTCATACACACATTCACTCACACGCATACAACCACGCATACATCACAACACTCAGTCACATTCACACACGCCCCCACACATTCATACATACACGCAAACACCACATACAACACCTCCCTCCCCTGTCGGACGCCCGACTTACCTTGTTCGGCGAGGAGGTCGTCCGGCAGGGAAGGGGTGCTGCTACTGCCTGCAGCGCCCACCAGCAGGACACCGCCAGGCCGTATTAACGGTCTTAATACAGCTGGCGGTGTCCTTGTAGCGGGGCGGTAAAGGTGGTAGCAACGTCAGTGACTGCCGTTCACCAGCATGGCTGCTGCCAGATTTCCGCCAAAGTGTGGTGGAAATGCTGCAGTGACCATTATATGGCGGGCGGAAGACCGCTAGCACTGGCAGTCTTTTGGCACATGTGGCTCTGGGGGTCTCAGCAAGAGACCGCTAAAGTCATTAGGAGGGCCATAGTGTCTTTAGCCATGGACGTTTAGAGCCACTCCTTCAATGTTTTCGATAAAGGGTAGTGACCTCTGTTTACAGTCTCTTAGGCTATATATTAACATTACAGTGCAGTGTTTATATTACCGTGGGTCTCCCAGCTCGATGACAGTGTTGATATAAGCATGAGAATATCTATGAAGGATCAGATGATGGAGAACTAGGAATAAAAGTACTATCCTTTTGAAAAAAAGGCAACATTCATTCAACATCCATATTTTTGAATTTCATTTACTCAGAGATACTGAATCTCAGGATCGAGTTCCTTCACTTCCTGTTACTCCAGGGTACTTTGGTACCCTAGGGGTAGTCAGAATTTTACTGTGCATTATCTTTACCAGTACTGTCATTTACCACTGATGTTACACAATACCCTAAATTGGATAGCTGCGAGCCCCCCTTTAAGGAACTGACTCTAACAGGGTTGTAAAGATGAGTCATACAATCAGACCAGCAAGACGCTTTCGGAAGGAAAAAGCTGTTACAAAAAAAAAAAAAAAAAAAAAAAGAGATTAACACTCCCTCTTCATAAGTTGAACCCTCTCGACAAGTCCATAAATGGCCATGACACACAAACTGAAAACACCACCAACGGCCAAACAAAGCAAATTCATTTTTGAGAACTGATACAGAAAAAGAATCAGGTGAACATCAAGCCATGGGCTACTGAGGACTGAATGAATCCAAGTGAAATTTGTGTGGATCAGCAAAGGGGAAATGGTGACTGTAACTCTGATATTCCTTGATGGACACTGTAAAGGTATGCAACTACCCAAACGTTGGTTGAGCAAAGGGATTCCTCAGCTAGGCAAATAAGAGTCCAACTTCTTTTAAGAGGAAAAAACTGACTTGTGTGTGGTAAGCGTATGAGTAGACGAAGTAGGGGTGTACATTATGCGTAGGTCGGGGTTTCACTAATTAATCATTTTTAAGAAAGGCAAAGAGCTAGCAATCACATTGGGTTGCAAAAAAGAGCACTGCAAGCAAGAGTAAAATAGGTTCCGCAAACTTGCACAATTAATGATTTATGGAATGAGAAGTGGTAGGCTACGATCACAGAAAATATATCACTTGAAACAAAAAAATCAGATCAACAATCATCAAAATAATTCCAGCCCCACAGCAAGGATATAGGACATGATACAAAAATTAAAGGAGTGTTGAATAATGGAAGCATCGTCTAGAATTACCAGATTTAATGTTGCCATCATCCCGACACATCCCATTCCAGCGGCTGTACAATGTCACAGAGTGAATGTTGTCTTCTACATGCTTCACTTCTTCTTGTTTTTGTCGGATTTTCTCCCAATTTCTCACCAGAAAAACGTGATGTTTCAGGACAAAATTTCTAAACCAAATGAAAGAACAGAAGAATGTGTTATGCATGTGAAAGATGCAAACATGAAAGACAGCCCTGATACTAAGAAACCATCAAACTGCAAACAAAACTGGAACTCTCCTTAAAAGTCCAAGTGCACAGGGCAAAGAAAATGAGCATTCAAATATATTGTTAATAAAGACACAAGTGGTCCCTATGGGGGAAGTGTAGCCCTCGACTTCCCCAGCAATAGTTACAAAATTATCTCTAGTTCTGGCAACATGTCAGATTACTTTTAGAGACAAACTAAAACACATGGATGTTTGGACGGTGTGGGTATCTTACCCCAGTTGGTGTCTCCTTAGTAAACTTATGTCCTGATAATGACGCTTATCTAAATAATATTGTATTATGGGTCAAAACGTCAACCACTAGGACAGTGGACTGTTTTTAATTTAACTGAGGAGTTCAACAATCCTACACTCAGTGTTTGGTTGTTACATCCAAATGTCCCCATCAGTCATGTATATACTTGCGTTATGTATAGCACTTGCGCATCATATATTCATTTTATTACTTGCACTGCACGGTCAAACGAATAGGAGCACCCTGTCTAAGATTGATTCTCGAAAACAAAACTGAGTTCTTGATGAAAATAAGAGAATTTCATTGACATATACATTTGTTTCATTGCAACCTATCTAATGAAGGTTTTGCTTGTAACTACTGACATGAAAGTCAAGGGCTACACTTCTCTCATAGGGACCACTTGTGTTTTTATAAATTGTCTTACCCATGTCCCAGGGTTACTGGGATACCCCATAATTTTTATAATTCAAATATTTTGAGCAACAACATCATGCCACTTTTACCTTTCCCTGTTGGACATTGGCTTTATCTGCAACTGTGGGCTCAGCCGCGTCGGGGTACTGATACTTTCACTGGGCTCTTCTGGCAAATGCCCCCTCTGTAAAACAGATCATTCATATGTGAGAGGAAAGAAATGTAGACTTAATCAAGTTAATAGAGTCCTTCAAGATAGGTTTTACACTGAAATGCTCATTAATACAATGACTGCAACATTCATTAATCACAAGGATAGGAAGTCGTAAGATCACTGTGTGCTACCACCAATTTCAGGTCTTCAACCCTTTTCCTTGTATGCCACAGTGGTAGCGTCAGGGCGAGATAAAAATCAAGTTTTTTTGGGAGGCTAAATATGCTGATCTCTTTCACATTCAGTTGAAAAAGAAAGGCAAGGGTAACTCCGTAATCCAACTATCTGCCCTAGAAATTCCTTACAAAGAGACTTGGAATGTAGCAGGAGGGATAGCCAGCAGGGCTGATATTCGTGTGTTGCACCACAGCTAGCAGAACAAGCACAGAAAGGACTCGTCCAGCATTCTGGAGCAAGCACACTACTTACAAGGATCTAGAAGTTTACTTGGTATAAGGGAAGGCTAACGGCGAGTTGGCTGGCGCTTAGCCAGTTAAGAATGAGTACAGAATTTACAACCTTCAAAGAAAGATAACAGCAAGCACTTTAGCGAATTGTACAAGGATGTCAGGAACATGCATAGTAGTAATACCACATAAGGATATACTAGGGTTAGTTGTGTATAGGGCAGAGATACGACACACAAAATACATTTTTGTTGCACCCTCGCAATTGTAAAACCAGTTACCTCTCTCCTTCTAGGTTAAACAGTGTGCCCTGCTGCTTCTTGTTTCAGTATACTTACCACATAACATAGCTTGCGGGAAGCAGGAA
Organism: Pleurodeles waltl; assembly: GCF_031143425.1. Classification (NCBI taxonomy): domain Eukaryota; kingdom Metazoa; phylum Chordata; class Amphibia; order Caudata; family Salamandridae; genus Pleurodeles; species Pleurodeles waltl. The sequence continues at coordinate 664,147,090 of NC_090451.1, forward strand.
CTGACTCAGGTTAGTGAATACTTTTAGAGAGCAAGTAACTACTAGGCAAGCTTGCACAGGGCCCAGCTGACTGAAAATCTACAATGACGTTATCTCAACAGACTGAGTCCTCCCCCCCCCCCGTTGGCCAGAGGCACCAAAGAAAATCAAGAGCATTGTCAGTTTCATGGGCTTCAGAGACAATGTCCAGCTTTTACCTGTGGAGAGCCAGAGCCACCCCTTGCTTGCCGCAAGTGGTTGCCTGGACTCTGGAATCCTATGAAACACTCCTTCTCTAATTATTAGTTTTATTGATTTAGACATTTTAACTCAAGGGTGGACCATAACCACAAATTCAAGTTTCCAGTTAGGAATACACTCTTTGAGAACAGTTGGCACCCGAGTCTTCTGAGTGACCCCCACCATTGACAAATATGTTGCAGTCAGACCATTTCAAAATAAGGGCCAATGGAGTTTGGTACCTTCACAGTACTTCACAGCAAGGGCTGATCTATTAACAGATTGCCTCCCTTGAAATAACTTCAGGAACCTTGGGTGGGTCTTAAGAAGTCCCCCAGTGAACTGTATTCCAAACATACAAAAAAAACAGACACCTGGTACCTACTGTGGAACAGCAGGATAGCACGACTTTTCACACCTTGAATTTAATTTATAATTAGTTTCATCGGAGTGCTGCAAATGCTGTTTTAAACAACAGAACCAACATCGGATATGGCTTGGTAACTTAGAAAAACACTACAGAAGAAAATGTTACTTATCTGTAACATAAGTTTCCTTTTAATGGCATGGACAATAAAAGCATAGAAACTGAAAAAGATTCCTGCCCAAGGGCAGGATCCTCCATCACTTTTGAAAATGAAAGGAAACCAATCTCCAACTAAAGCAAGACAGAAAGTCTGTGTAAAGGGAACCTTTGACTGATTTTCACTTTCTGTTGTTTAAAACAAATGCATCTCAATGAGTCTGAATGGTACATGTCACCTTGTAGCCATCTGTTCGTGGCATGTAGTGTTGTAGATTGACATGCTCTACATAGTACTGTCACTTAGTTTTGGGCTCCTACATGTACAACTTGTTTTTCTTCAAAACCTTTTGCGTCATGAGAATACAGTGGCTCCTCCTATGACTGGCAATGCTCATGGGCATCGGCTCCATTGTTAAACTATTTTCCTGCATGGTGGGTGAGGATGGAGAAGGAGCCCAAACCATGCAGGAAGATGACAATGCGAGAAAAAAGCATAAAAGAAGGAAGGTAAAGGGGAAAACACATCTACAAGTGAAGGCTTCTAGGAAGGAGGTTTGGCGCATGTGGATCTACAGCACAACATGCCATAAACAGATCCTTAGAGAGTAAGGATTACGTTACTTACCGTCTAAGCATCTGTTCGTGGCATGTAGTGCTGTAGATTCACATGCTCTACATACCTATGCCATCTAGTGTTTGGTCCGGATGTGTGCAAGTTGTTTTTCTTCAAAGAAGCTGTTAGAGTCACGAGGTAAAGTGACTCCTCTTCTTGGCGATACTGCGCATGGGCATCACCTCCACTGTTAGCAAGCTATCCCTGCTTTGGGAATGGTAGTGCCTTTGTGTGGTTTAGTGTAGGCCATAAAAAGTTATTGAGTTTTACAAAAAACATTGGTACTATCAGTACATAAGAGCCCTCTTTACATCTAGTATGTGGAGGGATCTTTCTGCTATTGAATCTGGATGTGAAAAGAACATTAAGAATTCGTTTGTTTGGGTGAGGTGGAGAGGAGAGACCACCTCAGGCAAAAACTCCGGGTTACTTCTAAGAACTACCCCGTCAGTGTGTACCTTTAAAAAACAGGCTCTGCCAGTGTGAGACCTTAAATCTTACTCAGCCATCTGAGGGAAGTAATTGCGACAAAAAACATAACCTTCCAAGACAGCAACTGGAGAGGGCAGGTGCGGAGGGATACCTCTCTTAAATCCTTTTAGAAAGGCTTTTGATAGCTGGGACTCTCAATAATGAAGAGTGTTTCTTGTATTGTAGGTATGTTGTTAATGCATCCAAATGTAAGCAAATGGAAGTGTAAGCCAGGGCTGATCGTTGTACATGAAACAGGTAGCAGACAATGTCTTGCACTGCAGGCTTGAGTGGATTGATGTATTTGGAGAGGGACTAGTGGACAAACCTCTTTCATTTTGCTGTGTAGCAGCTTAACTAGTAGGACAGTAAGACTCAGAGGATGGACATGCAGTGAACTGGTTAAATGAGATACTCAAACTCTAGGACGTCAGAAGCCAGATCGCTAGGTTGAGCTGCCTCAGACTGGGATGCCTGACTGTACCCTGATGTTGAGTGAGAAGGTCCAACTTGATGGGGAGTTTCTTGTGAGAACTAGGGACAATTCGAGGAGGATTGTGAATCTCGGCTGCCTGGCCCATGTGGGAACTACCAGGACGATGGTGTGGGAAGTCTGCTGCAGCTTCCAAACTACGTACTGGCAGAGTGGGAGAGGCAGAAAAGCACCTGTTGTGCATTGCCCATGGATTGTGGATGTGGAAACCTGGAGGCAAAGCTTCAGCATTTGGCATTTTTGGTGATTGTGAACAGATTTATGTCAGGAAACCCCCAACGTTTGAAGTATGGAAGCAGGTCTTGGAGGTGGAGTTCCCACTCATGGACTTGTTGCTACATCCAGCTGAGCAGGTCTGTGAAGATGTCATCTGCTCCCGGAAGGTACTTCGCTAGCAGATGTACTCTTGTGTTGGGAATGGCCCAACAAAAACTGTTTTGCCAAAACGCAGAGAGCTGTGGAGAGTTCATGCCCCCCATTTTTACAAGAAATTCTAGGCAGTCCTGCTGCCTGTTTTGACCGGAACTGTTTTGTGATGTAAATGACAGAAGAAAGCCTTCAGAGCTAATTTGACTTCCAATAACTCCAGATAGTTGATATGTAAGGTCTGGTGAAGGGGGGTCAACATGTCCTGCAGATGTTCCCCCCCACCCCACACCGGCCCATGAGAGAGGCTCCCATGTTGATGATCAGCTGGGGGACTGGGTCTAGAAAAGTTATGCCCTGCAAAAGATTTCTGCTGTTGCATCAATGCAAAGAGTGATAGATGCAGGCCCAGAGCAACTCTAAATACTCCCACAGACCCTCCTCTTTTGACCACTGTGCCACCAGGCACTCTTGGAGAGGACACCTGTAATTGGAAATGGGTAACGTTGGCAATGCAGAACACCTTCATGCCGGAGAGGTGCATTACTGCTCTTACTGTTAACTGAAGACTTGGCCAAAAAATGAGGCAGCAGGAGCTGGAAGGCTTGGACCTGTGCGGTGCTGAGATAAGATTTCCTGGTGACTGTATTTGTAGGGTTTTTAGGTAGGACTTGACCACGTTGATGGTGAAACCTGGATCGTGGGGAAATCTAAGGTGATCTATGAGTAGGCTGAACACTGCTATTTGCCTGCACTCTATCAGTCAGTCATCGAGGTACTGGAAAACGTCCTCTGGAGGTGAGCAGCTACCACTGCAAGGCATTTGATAAAGACTCTGGGAGCCGTGGTTACCCATAAGGGCAGAACTTTGAATTGAAAGTGCTATTTACCAGAAACCCTGGGTGGCTCGAATATGAAAATAGACGTCCTTCTGGTCGAGGGTGGTCATGAAGTCACTTTGCTGCAATAGTGGAGGACAATCTGGAGCATGACCATGTGGAAATGCTCCTATAGGATGTACTTGTCGATGGGGACTGGATCTAGGAGATGTGAACAACCAAAGAGCCTGGTGGGAGCTGACCCTGATGTTAGGTGGGTCATAGTGGGAGGGCTTCTATTTTTTGTCGACCCTTCGGGTGACTATCCATGCCTTGACTGGGTAGTTGAACACATCCTGCATGGGCTTAAGAATCCCCTTAATCATGGGCAAAAACACTGTGGAACATGGAAAGTGTGAGAGCATTTCCAACAGGAAGTCGTCCTCCTCTGCAAGGGGGTGCAGATCTACTTTGTGGAAGGTGACCACCCTGTGAATGACCTTGTGAGAAGAGGTGGTATTGTCCGGTGGGGAAAGCTTGGCAGGGTAGAATCGGGGACATTTTCACCTGAAAGAATGGCCCCATAATAGTCCCAGGGATCATCCCAGGGCTTGGGGTCATATGGGCATCATAAGGATCTGTGCGTTCAGGACTCATCTCTCCATCGGATGACTGTGTTGAGCCCTCCTGGAAAGGAGGTGGAGGCTCATGTGATGGTGGAGGAGGAGAAGAAGGTGGGGGTGGTAGAGGTGAGGGAGGCAGATGATCCAGAGGTAAAGAAGCTCAATAGGGCAGCAGACTGATGCCCTTATTTTGATGCTTCTTCAGACTGGGAGGTGGAGGAGGCTCCAATGCCAGCTGCTTCTCAATGGTAAGCTTCCTATTGCGAGGAAGGGTCTCCTGGACCTTTGGTAATTATTTTGATGTCATTTTCCCCATGAGATGGTAAATAAACAGTCTCTTTTGCCAAGTGTCCAAATATTCTTGAAGACATTGTAGAATTAACAGTTCTTGATCCTTTGACTTTGCTGTTGATGGTCGACTGTGCAGCAAAGGTGGCTTTGGCTTTGAAATTGGTTTTGTTGTCGACTGTTATTTTGGGTCCGAAGAGCCCATTGGTGTCTGCAAGACGTCAGGGGCCGATGAACGAGCTGTCGACACCGAGGTGTTCTGGATTTTGAACTGCTGGCTCAGTGCCAGGGATGGAGTTGGAGTTGGCTTGGAAGCCTTAGGGCGGTGTCCGCCATGGCTGGGATGCAGTGGTGGGCTAGAGGGCTGTGTCTCCGAATGTGGGCTCCAAGCCTGCCCCCAGAGGGCCAGTGGGTGGCCTCATGGTGGGAACTGGTTTTCACTGTGGCCATCTGATGCTGGCCTGGTTTAGGGTGCAGGTCTGTTGGCTTTGGAGTCCGAGGTTGAATTGGGTTCCGGGCTGAAGGCTATGGCTTGTTCGACATCCGCATTTCCCTGTGCTTCTTCTTTGATGCCTTACTCGAAGATATCAGAGATATCATAGTCTCGCTGGTGTTCCATGGCATGCAGAGGAGGGCAACAAGCTCAACGGTTCAGAATGGACTTTTTGGACTGGAAGGGGAGGCTAGGAAAGCTAGTGATAAGCAGAGGTTGCAAACTGTGTGTTGATCTGTCCACGAGTACATGGAATGGCACCATGGACAGTCACAAAAGGGTTTTCATTCCATCACGATGCTTGCATTGTCGAGCACGAAGGCTGACTGAACAGGCCCAAGTGGGTTGACGAACCCTAAGATGCAGATCCGGAGGAAGGACCATGATGGAGGCAAAAGCAACACGATGCAGAAACAGTTGTCTGAAGCTATCAGCAGTGGAAGACTCAAGAGGCCCCGACGAAGAGCACCACATGGCGTCTACTCAGAGCTCTGGCAATGCACGTCTGACATCAATGGCAGAAAAAAGCAACCTAACAATGAAACCCATGGACATTACCAGTCATAGCAGGAGTCACTATATTGCATGACTTGAAAAACGTCTTAGAAAAAAACAAGCTGTGCTCGTCCTAGCCGAACTCTATATGGCAGAAGTATGCAAAGCATTTTTATCTACAGTTACACATGCCATACATATATCATTATAGAATACAAAAGGGCTCAATAATATGAATAGCAACATTGCTACTAAAACATATTTTACTTCCCACTTTTGAAAAACAATAAAAATGAAAATGTTTTCATAAGTATCTCAGTAAATAATGCCCATCCATCTTTTTATTTCACACAAATTCCTTAGTGTGCCATAGCTTATGCTTCACCCTACATATTTTACTGTTTATGGGAGACTAACACCTTTCTTGACATCTAAGTGTTGGACTAAAGCCTCACTATTCCCCTCATAGGCATTAGCTGATACCGGGGAAGTACTCGGCGTTGTTGGTAATAAATACTTATTTTTGCCCACTATTTACCCATTTTCTGCATTATTTGTACTCCTGCATGGGCGTTAGTGCCTCCAATGATCGACATATGAGTTCTGCTGCTAGGTATGTGAACAGGACCATCCTTTGATAACTGAGAAAAGGAACTTCAGAGGTTGTTCTCACTTTTCATTTGTGACTAAATCTCCTACATTGTTTTAAATAAGCTTTTAATGAACAGTTTTTTCCCTTTCTCAATCGAACAATGAACTTGGGGCTTAAATTTTGTTTCATAAAATGCATCTTTAAATGGACCAATAATAATATTTACGGAAAATCTGTTAGTTTATGGTCAGGCTAAGGTATGGATATAGAAACAAATGCAATGCAATCAACCGTGTTGCAGACCCTAAAGATAGGATACAGTGTGTGACCAGTCTTATGAGAAAAGCTGATAAATGATGGGTTCAAGCTAAAAGGCTAAATACAACGAGGAGCAGGCAGGTGCTTAGAGTTAAAATCATCTAGAACCATCAATTTGGTAAAACCATCAATTCAGTAAAATCTTTTCACAGATGGTCTTGATCAATTAATCAGATATAAAATTATCTAGCACTTTGCTTATTAGCAGACAAGACTTACCCTTTTTTTCAGCCTGTGCTTGGATTTCCTCTTTTCTTTGGAGCGGCCTGTTCGTCTGTGAGACGATAGAAGAGGGTTGGTTTTGCTCGGAAGGCCATTCATTCGCTGACTTTTCCCACCGATGATACCTCTGCACTTTTCAAACCCACACAAGCAGAGTTGCTTAAAAAGAAAAATTACATTTTAAGAAACTGGAACAATGATACGACAAACACAGATGTTTCCTTCTCTTAAGCTATTCCAGAGAAACATAACTCATATTTGTTTTGATTTACCTTATTATGTAAATACATCAGTGGTTAATTTGTAAATAAAAAGGTGCCGATGCACAAAGTGCTCCTTTGAAACTTGTGGCTGCTGCAATTAAATGTGTGATCACAGAATACAGAGACAGCGTAATCCTAAAGCCATTGCAGGCCTCTTTAATTCATTTAAAGTCACTCCCTGTCCCATCAGCTCAGTCTTGTAGCTTTCTTCCTTTTTGATACTGTAGGAAGTTGGCTCTGTATGTGCTATTTCAAAGTAAGGAATAGCATGCACAGAGTCCAAGGGTTCCCCTTAGAGGTAAAATAGTGGTAAAAATAGATAATACTAATGCTCTATTTTGTGGTAGTGTGGTCGAGCAGTAGGCTTATCCAAGGAGTAGTGTTAAGCATTTGTTGTACATACACATAGACAATAAATGAGGTACACACACTCAGAGACAAATCCAGCCAATAGGTTTTGTATAGAAAAATATCTTTTCTTAGTTTATTTTAAGAACCACAGGTTCAAATTCTACATGTAATATCTTGTTCGAAAGGTATTGCAGGTAAGTACTTTAGGAACTTCAAGTCATAAAAAATGCATGTATACTTTTCAAGTTATTGACAAATAGCTGTTTTAAAAGTGGACACTTAGTGCAATTTTCACAGTTCCTGGGGGAGGTAAGTTTTTGTTAGTTTTACCAGGTAAGTAGGACACTTACAGGATTCAGTTCTTGGTCCAAGGTAGCCCACCGTTGGGGGTTCAGAGCAACCCCAAAGTCACCACACCAGCAGCTCAGGGACGGTCAGGTGCAGAGTTCAAAGTGGTGCCCAAAACACATAGGCTAGAATGGAGAGAAGGGGGTGCCCCGGTTCCGGTCTGCTTGCAGGTAAGTACCCGCGTCTTCGGAGGGCAGACCAGAGGGGTTTTGTAGGGCACCGGGGGGGACACAAGCCCACACAGAAATTTCACCCTCAGCGGCGCGGGGGCGGCCGGGTGCAGTGTAGAAACAGGCGTCGGGTTCGCAATGTTAGTCTATGAGAGATCTCGGGATCTCTTCAGCGCTGCAGGCAGGCAAGGGGGGGATTCCTCGGGGAAACCTCCACTTGGGCAAGGGAGAGGGACTCCTGGGGGTCACTTCTCCAGTGAAAGTCCGGTCCTTCGGGTCCTGGGGGCTGCGGGTGCAGGGTCTCTCCCAGGCGTCGGGACTTTGGATTCAAAGAGTCGCGGTCAGGGGAAGCCTCGGGATTCCCTCTGCAGGCGGCGCTGTGGGGGCTCAGGGGGGACAGGTTTTGGTACTCACAGTATCAGAGTAGTCCTGGGGTCCCTCCTGAGGTGTTGGATCTCCACCAGCCGAGTCGGGGTCGCCGGGTGCAGTGTTGCAAGTCTCACGCTTCTTGCGGGGAGCTTGCAGGGTTCTTTCAAAGCTGCTGGAAACAAAGTTGCAGCCTTTCTTGGAGCAGGTCCGCTGTCCTCGGGAGTTTCTTGTCTTTTTGAAGCAGGGGCAGTCCTCAGAGGATGTCGAGGTCGCTGGTCCCTTTGGAAGGCGTCGCTGGAGCAGGATCTTTGGAAGGCAGGAGACAGGCCGGTGAGTTTCTGGAGCCAAGGCAGTAGTCGTCTTCTGGTCTTCCTCTGCAGGGGTTTTCAGCTAGGCAGTCCTTCTTCTTGTAGTTGCAGGAATCTAATTTTCTAGGGTTCAGGGTAGCCCTTAAATACTAAATTTAAGGGCGTGTTTAGGTCTGGGGGGTTAGTAGCCAATGGCTACTAGCCCTGAGGGTGGGTACACCCTCTTTGTGCCTCCTCCCAAGGGGAGGGGGTCACAATCCTAACCCTATTGGGGGAATCCTCCATCTGCAAGATGGAGGATTTCTAAAAGTTAGAGTCACTTCAGCTCAGGACACCTTAGGGGCTGTCCTGACTGGCCAGTGACTCCTCCTTGTTTTTCTCATTATTTTCTCCGGCCTTGCCGCCAAAAGTGGGGCCTGGCCGGAGGGGGCGGGCAACTCCACTAGCTGGAGTGTCCTGCTGGGTTGGCACAAAGGAGGTGAGCCTTTGAGGCTCACCGCCAGGTGTGACAATTCCTGCCTGGGGGAGGTGTTAGCATCTCCACCCAGTGCAGGCTTTGTTACTGGCCTCAGAGTGACAAAGGCACTCTCCCCATGGGGCCAGCAACATGTCTCGGTTTGTGGCAGGCTGCTAAAACTAGTCAGCCTACACAGATAGTCGGTTAAGTTTCAGGGGGCACCTCTAAGGTGCCCTCTGGGGTGTATTTTACAATAAAATGTACACTGGCATCAGTGTGCATTTATTGTGCTGAGAAGTTTGATACCAAACTTCCCAGTTTTCAGTGTAGCCATTATGGTGCTGTGGAGTTCGTGTTTGACAAACTCCCAGACCATATACTCTTATGGCTACCCTGCACTTACAATGTCTAAGGTTTTGTTTAGACACTGTAGGGGTACCATGCTCATGCACTGGTACCCTCACCTATGGTATAGTGCACCCTGCCTTAGGGCTGTAAGGCCTGCTAGAGGGGTGTCTTACCTATACTGCATAGGCAGTGAGAGGCTGGCATGGCACCCTGAGGGGAGTGCCATGTCGACTTACTCGTTTTGTCCTCACTAGCACACACAAGCTGGCAAGCAGTGTGTCTGTGCTGAGTGAGAGGTCTCCAGGGTGGCATAAGACATGCTGCAGCCCTTAGAGACCTTCCTTGGCATCAGGGCCCTTGGTACTAGAAGTACCAGTTACAAGGGACTTATCTGGATGCCAGGGTCTGCCAATTGTGGATACAAAAGTACAGGTTAGGGAAAGAACACTGGTGCTGGGGCCTGGTTAGCAGGCCTCAGCACACTTTCAATTGTAAACATAGCATCAGCAAAGGCAAAAAGTCAGGGGGCAACCATGCCAAGGAGGCATTTCCTTACAGATACTTTTTCGTTTTTCCTTTCCTCGCCTTTCCCATATGTGTCTTTTGGTTGTAGTAAATGCCTGAGGCAGAAAACTAAGTTCTGGCCCTCAAAAGGTGACCCACACTGGAAACCACCGGCTCAAATTAAGCACTGAAATACATTCATTTTTAAAACAATATCAGATCTTATGCAAGTCAATGCTGGATTGTAGCTCAGGAGTTTGTTGACATACACATCTTCCACGTTGTCATCCGTTTATGTGAACATTTCCATTTCAGAGCATAAGGATTCTAGCTATTATATCTTAGAATTAAGTAACTAAAGTAGCCTTTTCTTTACGCACCTTATTTCTGAACCCACAACCACAGAGCAATTGTTGGTACACAGTCAAGATTCACAATACCATGCTCTAACCCTCAGCTATAGAAGGGAAAAGGTTAATTACTCATAACAATAGTTTTGAAACTTGTGACTATTATAGCGTTAAAGCCTGCCACAGTGGGCTATACCGGCCATTAAAGGCCCGCTCCAGTGTTAAAGGCCCTAGCCAAAGGCTTTAAAAAGGTAACGGGCCTTTAATGGCAGGAATAGCCCAGCTATGGCTGGCTATAAGACTATTACAACATTCCGCCACTAAAGGGCAGAATGTTCTAATTAGTCCCCTTGGGCTCCTTGAGGCCTTTATTCACAGCAACAGTTGTGAAAAACAAACATTGGAATGTTGATGCTCCTTGGCTTTTACCAGCCACTAGAAGCCCGGAGGCCTCAATTGTCTTTAATGAAGCGCTCAACATTCCAATGTTCTAATATAGCCTTAGAACCCGCCGTAGCGGGCTCTACCGGCTATTAAAGGCCCGCTCTCCGCGTTAAATGCCTGAGCCGAAGGTGAGGGCATTTAACAAGGGAGAGGGACTTTAATAGCCGATAGAGCCCGCTACGGCGGGTTCTAAGGCTATTAGAACATTCTGCCACTCCGGGCAGAATGTTCTATTAAAAAAAAAAAAATCACGGAGCCCGAGGGGATTAAAATCACCTCGGGCTCCGTGAGGCTTTGTTCACAGCTGTTGCTGTGAACAAAGCGAACATTGGAATGTTGGCGCTGCGGGCTTTTACCGGCCAGGAAACGCCTGCAGCACTCCATTGTTTTCAATGGAGCCCCCAGCATTCCAATGTTCTAATCTTGATTTAAATGCTGTGCATAATTCTTCCAAATAGTGTTATGAAACAGGATCTTGTTATTAAAATAAAATGTTAAAAAGGCAACAATCACAACATTCAGCAGAGCCAGCATGACTTCTTATGGTGTAGAACTGAAGACCACAATGCCCACTATGTTTGCCTTCTTCAGAGTGTATTTTCCCTGAAGGTGTAATGTATTGAATTGCATTATGTTGTACTGGTATTTTCACATCCTTTCTAAGACAGAAAGAGTTTGCTCAATTTCTGAGTAAGTAGTCACTCTTTATGCATAATTTATATAGCTCTTCCTGCTCTGACCAGATCTCTAATTTTCAGTGGCCTCCTGGCCACCCTTTGGATTCACAATTGAAAGTATGTTGGTGGTAGTTTGGTCCATGTGGGAAAAATGTAATGCAGTGAGTGAGGATTCGAAGCCGAGGAGAAATGCTGTGTCAGTCATTAACAGAGCATAAGCATGTGTTGTAGACCAGTATAGGAGACAGGTACTTTAAATAGTTTGATGATGCTGCTATATAGAGAGGTTGACCCATTATGGTGTATAGATAATCCAACCGTTGGGAATATCTTATGTAGCTGTGCACTGTTGTGAGCAAAAATCTGGAAGCCATCTCACAGTTTCTAGTACATCTCCAGCCTATTTGGTTTACACCAATTTTTCCATGGCATGAACTATCTTGGAAAGAGAAGTCATATGCAATGTTCTAGAGTCTGAGTCATGTTTTGGGTAAAGCAAGTTTTTATTTCTTTTATGCATTCTCTATTGTTGATCATTCATATTATGGGTAGGATGTTCCATAGTTAGTAAGCTTCTTCAGAGAAGAATTCCACCTATGCTGTTTTTTTTGTAAGAGGGGACAATAAGTAACATGTCATGTTAGAACTCATACACATGTTAATACTGGATTGGATAAAAATAAGTCCCGTAATGTGAATGCACTGTGGTTGTGCAAATGACTTTGAAGTATCTTTTCTTGCAAGCAGCAAGCAGTGCGGCGCAATAGGGTAGAGTGATGTGGTAACGTCTGCTCAGACTTAGAACTTATCTCACTCAATATATTTTAGGTCTGCACTCTCTATTCCTGCATCCTTTATTCTAGTAATTAGGATGTGTGGTCCATAGGGCTGAAACTCTTTTGAGAATATAGTCACTCCACTGGAGTCTACTGTTCTTGAGGTCATCTTAGATAGGAATTAATATTGATTACGTGCCACTACCAGGTCAGAATCCTGTTTTTGGTCAGACAGAAAGCACATTTTGTCAAGGAAATCTGAGATCTAAGCCAGTGTTGCATTTTCTATCAATTCACAGTGAAATGCCCCTTTCGAGATAGGTGTTTCATCTGTTAGTTTCCCACCATTTAGTTCATTCTTCCTATGGGCCAGCTTGATGTAAGGCTTTTTTTGTGTTTTCTGGGAAATTCTCCTGGTGATAGTGATTTCTTGACTTTTGCTCTGTCGGTCTAGTCATGGCTTTGAGAATATATGGAGGGGTACAAGTGAATGGGTGGTCCAGCAATGGTTACTGTGACAACTGGCTCCATGATTTATTTTATAGCTATGAGACTAAACAAGCATAGTTCTGGATGTGCTTTATTGTCATCACAATTCAGCTCAGTAACAAGTGGTGCTCCCAGCTGCCATATTTAGAAGGTGGGCGTGGAGCTCTAACTGCTTTGCTTATTTAGTTCAGTGTTCTGCAAGAGAGTTCCACATTTGCTTTAAGTGACTTGTAGCGTGTTTGGTAAAGCCTGGTCTTCTGAATTCACCAATAATATTGAATAGTTTGTTGGTCAAATTGATGGTATCTGAAATGAATGAGATTTGTTGGCTAATTATTGAAGCCCTGGTAGATTGAGCATAGTCATTGGGGAATGATTTTATCTTTTAGGTCATACTTTTCCTCCACTGTTTTAGAATTTGGATTTCCTTTTTGTTTTGCAGATTTATACTTTATTTGAGCTAGCCTACCTTATGTCATAGTTACCTCTTTTTTAGAGGTTTTAAGTGGAGCCACTTTGTTGAGAACTTCTGTTAGCTAGTGATAGAATTGGTTTATGGACATCAATGTGGTAAGGGGCAGAGTTACTAATATTTTTTTCTGGAATGAATTGCTACTGCAACCCTTCCATGATCTGTTAAAGGTGGTGCCAATAGATTTGGTTGCTGGTCATGGCAGGAGGCACTAGGAGTTTTAGATTTAAGCAAACGACAAAGGGATTTCTCTAAGTAATCGGCTGAGCTTCTCTCAATGAGGTCCGCTGAGTTTAATATAACGTCATGAGTATGGTCTGAATTGTGTGTAGCCAGCCAGGGTGATGAGCTGCAGTAACTAAATGGTTCAAAGCCAGCTGTCCATCTGAGGTCCAATTTTTTTGTAGTATGTGTTGAGGTCTTCTAGGGTTCACAGATTAAGGTGGTCAACTGTGATATTCGATGAAGTCCAGCAGAGTGCCTACAAGTGTTGTTTGGTGTTGATGGATCAGAAGGAATGAGGTGGTAAAGGTGCAAGTGGTGGGTACTCTGATGTTGAGTGATGTTTGATCATGGTGGTAGCTTTAGAGACTCTGTAGACTATAGCCTCCCATGCTGCTTGGTATGGCTCTACAGAGTATTAGGCAATAATTGGTATGGCTTCATGTAGAATGGCTGGAGCATACTTGTGCATGTATGTTTCTGTGCTAGAATCACTTAGCAGGTTGCATATATGCATGCCATTATTTAAGAAATAAGAGCTGATGAGGATGCATGGCACCTGTATGTTGAGTGGGTGATCTGAAGGTTGTCTCAGTCCTGTTTGTTTTATTCGAATTTGATAACTTCTCTTGGTGTAGGGACTACTTTCTCTGTGATGCAGTCTGTTCACCGTTCTTTAGATCGAGTTTCGGGATTTGAGGTGCCTTAAGTGAACAGAGATTGACATATTGCCATTCTAGTTGTTGCTCCAATGGTTCCAGCTGTAGTTATAGTGGCTGCTCTGGAGATTGTCAAAGCTGATATTGCTTTGATGTTAGATCCTTGGACGGCTTTCTACTGTGGTCTGATCGAATGGTGTGCAAGCTTACTGAAGGACTTAGGGGTTGTTTTTGTTGTCCTTGATGTGTTTCATTGCCCTTGGCGCACAGGTTGGTCCTTGTATGCTCTAGTTGATGTAGCAAACTATATAGGTATGGCTTTGACTCAAGTTCATCAAATTTACCCAAAAGAGTGAGTAGAGAGTTGATGAAGTTAGGGTTGGAGGAATACTGAGAAATGGGATATGTGAGTGTGTTTGTAGTACTTACAGTAGAGGGAGGGCTAATGGTGGAATGTGGTTGAACAGTAGGTGTTAATATCAGAAATGGGTAATTAATTTGAGGGTATTGGATTCTCAATATAAGTTTATTTAAGTGCTTTGGCACAAGTACCTTCCGCACAAAAAATCTATAGTGAAAATGCATCACTCCAGTATAGTTAATTAAATTGTCAAAAACAGCAGTGTCTGTGAAATGTCCTCGTGTGCACTAATGATATGGATTCGTATCAGTTCATGGAGTGCTGCATCATTACAATACAGTTGGATAGAAAGGTTAAAACAGTACAGCCTGTGTACTGTCCCCTAGTGCATTAATAATAATGAATATTAGTTTATGGGGTGAAATCGGTCTCCGTCTTGGTTCTGGAGGCTATACTGACCCAATCCCGATGGCGAGTATGCAACAAAAGGAGCTGTGTGGTGCTCAACCCTTGCTATAAGTGCTTTCAGAGTCCACCATTGCTTGGATGAGACCATTACTGGGGTAATTCGAATGATACAGTCAAATGATCCCTGAACTTGTGTCCACTGCTGGTCTAGTTCTTCCTGTAATGGCTGCATGTGCAGTCTGCAATCTGGGATCAAGGTCAATCAAGAGAAAAGCATTCCAAGGAGCGACTTGTACAGTCGATCTGAAACAGGCTCTCTTTTGGTAAGCCTTTGGGCTAACTGCTGAATTCTGTTCTGGTTCTCCAGAGAGACCAACACTTTGCCTGTTTTGGTGTCTATGATTGCGCCGAGGAGGGTTAGCCTTGTTTTCAGATTAAGAGACAAATCCTGCATATTCGTTTTGAGACTTAGCTTCTTGAACAACAAGAGGCATAGTTTCATATTCTTCTGTGGCTTGTTGAGATGTTGGAACCTTTATTAACCAATCTTCCAAGCCTGGGAATACTTCCACTCCCTTTCTACCTCAGGTGAACTGCCACATGGGCTAGACATTTGGTGAATATACATGGGGCTGGATTTAATTAGAAAGGGAGAACCTTGAACTAGTAGTGGGTGCCGGATACCTGTAATCGTAAGTACTTTCGATGTTTGGGTTGAATGGGAATATGGAAGTATGCATCCTGGAGGTCGAGAGCGGTCATATTGTCCCATGACTGAGAAGGTGTAAAATGTCCTGTAAGGTGACCATCCAAAATAACTGATTTTTCAAATACTTTCTTAGCTTCCAAAGCTTTAAAATCAGGCGCAAGTCTCCTGACTTTTTCCTGATGAGGAAGAAATGGGAGTCAAAACCGATTACCTTATGAGACTTTGGGACGTTCTCTATCACCACTCCTTTTTTTTTTTTTTTTTACCATAATAGAAACTTCCATCAGTAGTTCTTTTAGATGAAGAGCGGGTTCTCCATTGGGAGGGACATTTGGTGGTTTGTTCATGAGTTTGAGGGTATGTCCCTGAGCTAAGATGTCCAGGATCCATTTGTCCTTTGTTATACGGGACCACTGATGAAGGAAGAAGGAAATACGACCCCCAAGATGCTTTGTCTAACTGTGAGGGTAGCCAGCACCAGTGTAAGGTCAGTTTTCTTGCAGTGTCTCCCTCAGGTGAGCTGCTTCCCTCTTGTCGGCTGGTTGTATGCTGCCGAAGGTGGATGCCTTCACTGCTGTGCGTATTACAAATGATATTGCCCCTGATAAGACTGATATTGTTGCCTATAGGATTGAAATCCTCCTCAATAGGAAAAATAGCTTATGCCCCTGGTTCCTTGAAATGACTGCCTCTGCATTTGAAATGTTTCCAAGGATCTGCCAGTATTGTGTCTGTCTTGATCGCTTGGACAGCGTCATCAATGTGTTTGCTAAACAACACTTCTCCATTGTAAGGCACAGCCAAGATCTTACTCTGGACTTCTGGTCTGAAGGATGTAGCTCTCAGCGAGGCTTGCCTTCTGAGCAGAGCCGCTCCAGCTAACTGTCGATATCCTGTTGAGGTGATATCAATGGCACAGTCTATTATCTCCGCAGAGGCTTGTTCTCCCTCTTGGAGAAACTTTTTGGCATCCTCTTTAAAGTCTACTGGCAGGAGGTCTATAAATTGTGCCATATCCAACCACATCTGCCTGTCAAATCTTCCTGGTATTGCTAGGGAATTGGCTGCCCGCACTGTGAGAGCTGCCATGCTAGAAAAACGTTTGCCAATGTTGTCAAGGTGGCGTCCATCTCTATCCGGTGGCGTAGTAATAGGGGTGGAAGGATTCTTTGAGTGCCTGTAAGCTGCTCGACTGATAACTGAGTCTGGCTTAGGGATGACTTACTAGGCCAGCTGCTGCGCCACCTGTTTGTTGCATTATATTTCTTGTCTAGCCATGACTGCCGACAGAGTGGCTGGATCCTTCATTGTGTGAATGCCCTCTTGCCAGATGAACTCTATTATGGGAATCACCTTACAAACTTCTTCATGGGTTCCTTATAGTTGTCAATGAAACAGTCCATCTGTTTGGTGGATAAAGGTAGTTAAAACCGTGATATTATGAAAACCACCTATATCATCCAGTGGCAAATCTACTGAAGGATGAGATGGTGTGTGTACTACATAATCATCCCACTCAGTAGTAATTGAGGCCAGATCCCTTATCTCTTCTTCTGAAGTGTCAGGGTCATCTACTGGAGGATCTGCCAATAGTAGTGTTGATAAGAGGGCTACCGGTAGAGGCAGTGCATGAGGAGAAGTGTGGGGTTTGTTGTTGTGGAGACCTCATAGGTGTTTGTAGCTGTGACGTAGGCTCAATTGCTGCAGGTTCTGGGAAGCATCTGTAACAATCCGGGAGCATGTCCTGCAGGTTGGAGATTACACCATCCGGGAGTATGTCCTGCAGGTTGGAGATTAGTTCTCATGGCATCTGAACTGTTTGCTTCTGTAGACCTTGTGTAGAATTGACAGGGTATTGTTCTTGTAACAGTTCACCTACATATGTTTCATCTTGATAGCAATGGTCATCATCATCTTGATACTCAACATGTAACTCTGAAGGCCTATGAGCGACTCCAAAGAGGCCTTCGTCATCTAATACCTCATCTAGCAAATGAGGCTGTGGGAATGGCAACATTTTACTAGGAGACGTGTGGGCAGGAAGAATGACGTCAATCGGAGATTTTCCAGCCAGTGGCATGATGGGAGTAGGCATTAAAGGCGTTAGTGGTGTCTTTGTCGATGGTGGGTCTGCTGGTTTCGTCATCCTCGATGATGGTTTCTTAGGCTTTTCAGCACTTATAGGCATTTTAGCTGAGGAAACTGTCGTTGATGAGGGTCTCATTGACGATGGAGTTGTTGACGGGACTGTAGTCGATGGCATCCTTCTCGCCAAAGCTGTCGTCGACTGTGTCTTCAGCGATGGTGCTGCCCTTGTCAGTGTGCTCGTTGACGAGTCTGTTGACGACAGTGGTGTCAGTAACAATGAGGTTGTCAAGCTTCTTTAAATGGCTGCTTAATGTAGGAGAGACAGGGGCCTTATTTGCTGATGGTGCTGTCAACAGTATTTTATTTCAGGAGATTATAGTTGACAACGACAGCTTGTTACAGAGGCACTCTCTTTTGTCAAAAGAATTGATTTTGACGATTTAAGCATGTGAATCTATGAAAGATCCAATAATAGAGAAATCATGAAAATAGCATTAGACCTGCAGGTCAAGGAACTTGAATAATCTACTCGACTTAACTGTAATGCCCTTGATCCATAACCAACTCTCAAATTGTGTGATCCTATGCAAATATTTTATTTGACAGAATTGCATTTTTCTTCATTCTCTAATGAGTGAAACTTCAAATATGTGAGTTCAGCATTTCTGCTTTACCAAAAAACCTATTTTGTTTGATTAAACAGACTAAACGTTTTCTCCATGTGTAATAAGAATCTAGCCTACATAAAGGGTACACATAATCCATGACTTGCCTTTTAGTTAACGAATAGCATTACCATCAGGGCAGGAGTGTTTCTCAGTTTGTTTAAACACTCACTATTAATAAATATATTACTAAACATGATGTAGTGGCGCACTGTCATTTACAGACAAGATGTTTCCAGGAAATGTCCAAAAACCTTCCACATAACTTTTAGCTTTACTGATAAAACTATATAGCGTATTAACAATAATCTGTGAAAAATGTGTTTCAGAAAACATATTTATCATTAGCACATCACCAAGTAAAGTGTTCTGATTTGTTTTCATCCTATTACAATCTTTTTTTCATCACACAGAAGTACAAAAAAAGGGCTTTCACAACTACTGTAATATATTTTGAACTGTTTGTACAGTTGTCTTAGTTATTTAAATGTTGTGTGTTAGAAAAACTGTGACACCCTACAGCTTTCATTTCACACTCTTTGTACAGCATGTTAAGACAGTTCACCTTACAAAATACTGGAAACTTTGCAGTCAGGAGGCAAAGTAATTACAAGAAGACAAATCTGACTTTAGACCCCTGTCTCTGAACACAGAGCAAATGAGACAAGATGTGAACAAGATTTAAAGGTGTCTTTATGGCTCCTTCACTTTCTTACTGAAGAGAGCACCTATTCTTAGGTCAACTCGCCAGAAGGGGCGAGTAGGTTTCGACCTGATAAAATACGACTTGCCATAGCGAGTAAGCGAGTAGTTTTTTCGAGGTCTGCTGCCAACTAGTGGAAACCTGAATTTGAAACATCCATCGCCACCTCAATAATGGAAGAGGTCAGTTCTCATTCCTTTCTGCTAGCTCTTGCTGTTTCCCACTTATCCTCAGGAATAAGATTCAGTAATGGAGCTACGTCATGTCACATCTGGCGATCATATTGACTTAGAACCACGAGGGCACACTAGCTGTCCTAGCTGAGGTTGCTCCCATAATGGAAATTCTCCAGCTCAGATTATCAAAATGTTTGTTATCTTTATCCGGCTAACTAGATGATGACATTATTGGGGTCTTGGCTCTTCTTTAAGCGCCTGCAGCAAATTATTGAATGTGGTCTAGTATAACCACTGAGGCAAGTCGGAGCTGAATCGGGGGTTCTGCATTTGTTTTCATGACAAGAGATCACAGCTGGACTGGTACCAGTGTCTTCATTAATTTTAAACCTTGGGACCAGATTTAATTAAGAATAGGTATGAATTTAACATATTTATGAGGATGCTCTTTAAAGTCATAAATAAAACAAGGTTGGTCTACATAGGTCATTGGTTCACTGAACGTCTGGGCAGCTCTTTCAATCAACAAATGAAATTTAGAGATGTCAATAGTAGCATCTAGTGGAATTGGCTGATCATTTCCACTTGGGACAATAAAATCTCAGCCATTATCAACCCTTCCATCACCGTCGGGTGGCAGTTCAGCTTCCTCTACTTCTATATCAGAACAGGCAGAACCATTAGAGTAAACGTCATCCGTGTCTTCCCCATGAACTGATGCCCTTGGCGTTGGAGCTGGGAATAGCAGCGATGGCTGCCTAGGAGGTGACAATGGCAAAGGACCTAGTTCAGGAAGCGGGAGGACAGGAGCAGCAGGCAAGTCCATGCTAGGATTACTGGTTGCTGTTGTAATAACTTAGTAAAAGTATCCAGCATTTGTTACAACATTGATAAGAAGGCCATTGGCACCTGGACCACCATCTGGCTCTCTATAACATCTAGGGGGTTTCGAAGTTAAATCCGTTTGATTACCTCCAGACTCCTGCTGATGCACATATTCATTGTAGGACTACTCATTGTCCATTGCCTCTGCTTCAAAATCTGGGACATCTCTCACATCCAATTGTAAGCTGTCAGTGTGGCGTAATCACTAGCCTCTTCTTCCTTGTCTGACTGCAATAACTGTACTGGAGGCAAATCCGTGATCCTGACTGTTGAAAAAACATTTACTCACATGTTTTTCATTGACAGCGTGGTTCCCAACGGTGATGCAGTCAACGGTATGGTCATCGCCGTCAACTGTATGGTCAACGCTGTTGACAGTATAGTCTTCGCCACTGACGGTATTGTTGTTGACAACTGTATGCTCATCGTCAACGATATAATCGTCGATGTAATGCTCAATGGTATCACTGTCATCAATGGTGTTATCGTCAACGGTATCTTTGTCGTCGATAATGGAGTTAAGAAGTGAAGAAGGTTTCACTTGAAGACTTCTCTATTGCCACAGGTGAGTCTCTGTAGTGCTCAAACTCTGGTTTGTCAGAAGAAAAGGTGGCTGCAAACGCTGTATCAAATAGCTAATGCTCAGGAAACTTTAAAAGTCTCCTCTTGTGCGCTGCCTTCATGGAAGTTCTAAGGTGTGGGGGTGGGGGGGACTTCACACATAATCTTCCCCTGAAAATGGGACATCTCCTTTAGAAGGAAGAAAATTATCTTTATTCCTAAACAATGCCAACCTCCTTTCTTTGTTTTTAAGAGTCTTAATGGAGAAAGACGTACAGATCTTGCAATCTGCTGACTTATGTTTAGGATAAAGACAATAAATACACAGAGTGTGGGTCATCAGTGTAAATTTTCTTGCTGCCTCCAGATAAACATGTTTTAAAAAGAGATCTCTTCTCTTTGACAGCCATAGTGACAACTGTTGGCAGTTGCTTGTCAGACCAAAAGATCTCCCTGGTCCACAAGAAAACCAGTTAGTTACCTGTAACTTAAGTTCTCCAGAATTTGTATCTTTCATAGATTCAGATGCTTGAATCATTCCCGGTTGTCGAAGCGGGAGTCTCACAGTAACATTAAATAGCAGTATAAAGAAATTCTACATATAAAACAATGTTAAAGTGCATTCACTTTTACAGTCTATTGTCATCATTTGAAAAGACCCGAAGTTCAGCCAATCAGGCGACAGCACCCCTTAGAGCCCTCACCACAGAAGTTCCAGTCTCTCAGATTTTCAAACACAAGTGAGATAAGGGGAGCCTCTATTGGAAGGAGGGTGTTTTATATGTGAGCCTATGAAATATACCAATACTGGAGAATTGAAGTTACAGGTCATTAACTCATTTTCTTCTCCAGCAGTGGATGTTTCATGGATTCTCATGCTTGAATCAGAATAGCAAGCAGTTCTGTAGTTTTCCATATTGTGACATTATCACCTTTGCAGATGGCGGGTTGTAAAATAACAATCATAATAATAATTATACACATACTGGAATGCATTAGTATCAACCCATAATGTGTAATATAACTTGAGATGTCAAACAAGGTAGCATTCAAATTAACAGTCTCACCTTATTGAAATAGATACAGTTACAGTGCCTGGCCGACTGCTGCATCACTCCGGTGTGCCACATCCAGGCCAACAGTGCTGAGTGAAAGTGTGGACTCTCTTCCATGTTGCAGCATGGCAGGTTTTCTCAAAAGGAACACCTGCCAACGAGGCTGCCCTTGTGAAGTGTACTTTTGCCTTAGAGGAAAGTGGTTTGCCCACCTTGGATTGTCAAAACTGTATGGTTGCCAAGATCAACCTTGCAACCTTTATAACAGGTTGCCTTGTCGAGACTGTCCATACACAACTAAAAGTTGCTCAGTTTTGTGAAACTGTTTGGTACGATATTAGTAGAATTTAGGACACCGCTTAATGCCCTAGTGTTTGCAAAGATTGCTCTGCCGGATTTGCCGAATTTTGGAAAAATGGTTGTAAAATAATAGGCTCATTGAGGTGAAACAACAAGGGTACCTTAGTGTAGGAAAGTTATTCTTTTCAGCATGGTTCCCCCACGTTTTGTTTGCTATCAGTATGCTTAGACTGTTTTCACTGGGATCCTGCTAACCAGGACGCCAGTGACTGTGCTCTCTCCCTCTAAATTTGATTGCGTGGGATTTTGCACACCCCACAATTGGCATACTGGTGCCCGTTGTAAGTCCCTAGTATATGGTGCTTAGGTCCCCAGGGCATTGTGGCACCAGGGGTTCCTCATGGGCTGCAGCATGAATTGTGCCACCCATGGGAGCCCATGCAAAATGTGCATGCAGGGCTGTCATTGCAACCTGCGTGAAAAGGTGCATGCACCCTTTCACCTTAAGTCATTGCACCAGGTCACTGTAAGTCACCCTTATGGCAGGCCATCCTAGCCCAGAGGGAAGGGTGCAAGTACCTGTGTGTGAGGGCACCACTGCCTGGGCAGAGATGCCCCTATTAACTCTAGCTCCATTTATCTGGACTTCCTAAGTGCAGGGAAGCACTAAGTCCAGCTACATAACAGCAACTCCGAACCTGGGCATGTTTGGTATCAAACATGTCAGAATCATACCCCAATACTGTTGCCAGTATTGGTTGTATGATTCCATGCACTCTGGGGGCTCCTTAGAGGATCCCCCATTATTTCTCAAATCTGTCTTATAGGGTTTTCTGGGCAGCCTGCGCTGCTGCCACCCCTCATACATGTTTCTGCCCTCCTGCTGCTTCACCAGCTCAGGGAGAGGAATGCAGAACAAAGGATTTACTGTGGGAGAGGGAGGCAACACTCTCTCCCTTGGAAATACGTGTTACAAGGTTTGGGAGGGTTGCCTCCCCTAGCCACTGGTTTGCTTTGAAGGGCACATTTGGTGCCCTCCTTGCATAAACCGATTTGCACCAGTCTAAGGACCCCTGACCCCTGGCCCCCGTTCTGACATGAAACTGAACAAAGGAAAGAGAAGTGACCACTCCCTTTGCATCACCACCCCAGGGGTGGTGCTCAGAGCTCCTCCAAGTGGCCACTCGATTCTTACATCTTCAAACCAAGATGTGCAGAGGCCCCTGGGAACATCTGAGTGGTCAGGCAGTTGACATCACAGACCCCTCCTGATGGGTGGTCACCTTTATAGGTGACCAAACCCCCTTTTAGGGCTATTTAGGGTCTCCCTTGAGGGTGGGTCCCCAGATTCAACATGTAAGACTCCACCGGGACTCCTCTGCATCGTTTACTTCGTTTTCTGGCCACTGGAACCGCAACTGGACTCTTCAGGAACCGACAAGTTGCAACTCCGGCAAACTTCGCTTTGCAACATTGTTACTCTGGCTCCTTCCAGCAACTGCAACATTTCCCCAGCTGCACATCCTTTGAGGTCGGCGAGACTTCAGCTTGCACCAAGAAACTGTGACTGCTTCTGTTGGCTCTTTTGACTGCTGAGGGTCATCTCGGACTCCCCTTCCTGGGTCAAGTCCCCTAGGCCTTGCTGGTCCTCTTCAGCCTTGCAACTCTTCTTTACTTTCTCTTGCATTTGCCAAGGCTTGTTGGTGGTTCTCCAACACCACTAGCCATCTGCAACCCGACAACCGACGTGGAACACCATCTGCACCACTCCAAGGGCCCCTCTTCAGCTCCTGGGCTCCACAGCTGGTCTTCTTCATCCCCCGTCGATGTGGTTCTTCATCCACAGAAGGGTGGGTTGCAGCTCCTGCCCCCACCCACTGGACACTCCATAGTGGACTGGACTCTGTTCCCTTCTTTTGCAGGTCCTCCTCTTCCAGAAGCCATCGCTGGTTTCTTCTAGACTGGTCTTATTCTTGCTTAATCCTTTTTCTAAGTCCACCTGTTAGTCCTTGGGAAAACCAGGTACATACCCTCTGCTCTCCTAGTCGCTGGGGGTCAGTCTGGTACTCACCTCTTGGGCTTCCTAGTTCCTCCAGCTCCCCTCTAACAACTCCACATCCTTGGGTGGGGGACTGTATCTTGCATACCACTTTCTTAGTACATGGTTTAGCCCTCCCCTAGAGCCCTCACTATTTTCACAAAGTATTGCCAATGCTTGTTGTTCCTATGCTGATTTCTGATTGCTATTGTGTATACCTTTAGTGAGTACTTACCTCCAGTCGGGGGTTGCCTATAAGTATTGTAGTACCTGTGCTACCATAATAAAGCAACTTTAATTTAGTAACACTGTGTGGTTCTTTCATGTGTGATAAGTACTGTGTGACTACAGTGGTATTGCATAAGCTTTACATGTCTCCTAGATAAGTCTTGGTTGATCATCCACAGCTACCCCTAGAGAGCCCTGGCTTTCTACACACTGCCTACACATCACTAAGGTGATAACACCATAGGTGTCCCCCCACACAACAGGCCAGCTTCCTACACTTAGGAATACATTTTGGATTAGTCCTTAGAATGACACAATCATCTGTGAACCGGAGAAAAGGGTTGTGAACACCTGAATCTCACTCACCCTTCTAGCGGATTTCAGTGCCAACAGCGCAGCTACATTCCAGATAAGGAATTTTAGATCCGCCTCGTGAATCGGTTCAAATGGCAGTTTGATGAGTTGGGAAAGAATGACATTAAGATGACATTCTGGTTGAGGAACTGGCACTGGAGGGAAAACTCGGGAGTCCTTTCATGAATTGCTTGACTATCCTTGTGGAGCATGTGGCTTGTGAGGAACGTCTATATCTGGATATTGCTTCAAGATGTACATTCACAGAAGCATGCACCAAACCTGAACGAGCCCGAGAGAGAAGTTAAGGTAAGATTGTTTCCGCTGATGCTTCACGCGGATGCAGATTGGATTGCTGACACCATAAACAGATTTTTTTCCATTTCAAACTCTGGGATTTGTTAGTTGAGTCTGCCCTTGCAAGGATAGCCTTGCATTCTTGAGGAATATGCACATTCCAAAACTGAAATTCATGGAATTCAGGAGCTATGCATATAATTGGAGAGAGCCTGGATTCATACGTAAAACATTGCCCGGGTTCATTGTCAGCAGGGTTTGTTAGGACTGAAAAGAGGAGTTCTGTCAACCAGTATTGCCTGGGCCACCTGGGAGTGATCAGCATCAAGCGGCACTGTTCCACCCTCATTTTGCAGAGAACTTGCAGTAACATGGGGATGGGGGGAAAAGCGTACGCATGCATCCCGCACCATGTTGTCAAAAAGGCATTCCCCCACAATCCTGGGAGTGGGTGCCAACTGGTGTAGAAGCAGCATCCCGGTGAAGAGGTCCTCTAGTTCTGGTTTGCCCCAAAACTGAAAAATCTTGTCTAATTCTTACTAGTTTGGTTCCCATTTGTGATATCTCTCCAGGGATCTGCTGAGCGTGACCGCCAAAGTATTGCTTGCTCCTGCTACATGCTCGGCCTTTAGAGTAATGTTGTGTGTTGTCCGCCAGTGCCATAACACTTGGGCCTCCTGGGAGACAGCCAGCGACCTTGTACCTCCTTGTTTATTTATGCAATGGAAGCTGGTCTTATTGTCTGTACATACCAGCACTGAAGATCAGTGTATGCAAGGTAGGAAAGCCTGGAGGGTGAGAAAAATACCCTTTGGTTCCAGGCGGTTTATATGCATTGACTTTTGGGTGGTAGACTATTTCCCCTGGATTTGCAGGTATTGCAGATGTCCATTCCAACCTTCTGGGGAGATGTCCATTGTTATGGTGAAGAATGGTATTAGTGGCAAAAACGTGAGGCCCTTGAAGATATGAGGAGTGTGAGACCACCAACTCAAAGCTTGGGCCATCCTTGGAGTTATTTTGATGAGGTTGAACAACCTTTCCATCTGAATCCATTAGTGTTGTAGTTCCTCTTCCAAAGATTTAATCTTCAGGTGTGCTAAGTGGATGTGATTTATTGCAGATGACATCATCCCTAGCAATGACTTGTATAGATGCACTGAAGCAGACTTTCTTTTGGAAATCTTGAGGTCCAGATAAGCCATTCTTTGCTGCCTTTCATGGGAAAGAAATGTCTTGTCCTGTATGGTGTCTGGGGTTGAGCCTAGAACAGTTATCTTTTGTTGTGAGACAGTAGATCACTTTTAGAGGTTTAGTGTGAGCCCCAGTTTGTGAAACAGTGCAATACAAGCCCAGTGTCGCTTCAGATGCTTGCGAAGGTGTTTACACTTTTAGGCCAGGTAGTGGAATACTTGATGACCGTGTTTTCAGAGGACGGCTGCAACTGGGGCGAGGCAACTGATGAAAATGCAGGGACCTGATTTGAGGCCGAATGATAGAATTTTGAACTGGTAACAGGTGGCAGCTACGGTGAAGCGGAGGTATATGCGATGCTGTGGATGTATGGGAATGTGGAAATATGCATCCTGCAAGTCGAGAATTGTCATATAATCTCCGTGGTTCAGGAGATGCAAGATGTTATACAGAATGACCATGCAAAACAATTACTTCCTTAGAAACCTGTTGAGCTTTCTGAAGTCCAGAACAGGTCTCTACTCTCCAGATTTTTTTTTTTGACAAGGAAAAAGCAAGAGTAGAAGCCCAAGCACTTTTGAATAAAAGATCCCTTCTCAATCGCCCCCTTGGCATGCATAATTAGGGCCTCTTTCCACAGTAAGTGAAGATAACGGGGGTGCACGCCTTTTGGTGGCATGTTTGGCAGTCTCTGTATAAACTCTAGGGTATGACCAAAGGGGACCAGTTCTAGTGCCCACTTGTCTGTAGTTATTTCCTGCCATTGGTAAAGGTGGTTTGAGATGTTCACACCCACTGGATGAGTTAAGGTGATGGTAGCTGGCAGCCTGGTTGAGGTCACTGCTTATGGACGTCATTCCTTTGACTGGTGGGCTGCTTATGTCACGCAGTTTGCATGGTGTATGCTGCTGACCGTGGAGGACAGTACAGCTGCTGTTGGTGGGCAGACCTATATTGAGGTTGAAAGGGCTGATATTGCTGGTAACATTCATAACCTCCCCTGTAGGTAGAGAAACACCTACCATGGGCTCCTTAAAAGGGAAATTTATGGAATTGCAATGTGCTCAACGGTTTTGCAGCGTCCGTATCAGTTTTGATGGCGAGTAAGTCATCACTGATGTGCTTTCTAAACAGTGTCTCTCCAACATATGACATGTTGAGTATTTGTTATTGTACTTCTGGCCTAAACTATGTTGATTTTAGCCAGCCTTGCCTCCGTAAAACAGCTGCTCCTGCCAATTGTTGGAAGCCAGTGGAAGCGATATCCATCACAAAGTCAATTAATTTAGAGGATGTGCATTCTGCTTCTTGCAATATTTTCCTTGCTTCTGACTTCCTGTCTTCAGGCACTAGATCCACCAGGGTGTCGATGTCTGACCACATATGCCTAACGTAACGGCCTAAGATGGCTAAAGAATCAGCCACACGAATTGTAATGGCAGACATAGTGGAGAAGCACTTCCCGACATTATCTAGGCGCCCACCCTTTCTGAAGGATTCTTTGAGCTATTACGAAGCTTGTGAAACCACAGAATCTGCTTTAGGATGCCCTGTTAGGCAAACGGGGGAACCTTCAGGAGCCTTGTATTTTTTTGTTGATGCTTAGAACCACTGTCCGCCGCAGTTACTGGATTCCACATCAGCTTGATATCCCTTTCCCCAATATGATCAATTTCTGGGACAGCATGAATGGACTTTCGTGCCTGTTCCTATAAGTCATAAAGCAAGCAATCTGACTGCTTCACCGACATAGGCAAGTCAAACCTCGTTGCAGCTCTTTCCATCAAATTATAAAAGATCCAGATGTCCTCAGGAGGGGAATCTAAAGGATATAGTGCTGGTGGCGACAGAGTAAGGAGCAGATAGTCATTCCACTCATCATGGGTTGGATAGGTGTCTTGGATCTCACCCTCTTCCTTCCCTGTTATCTTCAGATGAGGATGGATCATCCCTGGGTGGTGCTGCAATATTGGAGGCCAGTGTCATTCTTGGCGTAACTGGAGGGGGAACAGGCCTTGGTGTTGCTGGAATAGATGGTGGTGGAGGTGGAGGCTGATCCTGTGAAGGTTTTGGGAACCTTCTACGGTAGTCCTGCAGCACAGATTGAAAATCTTGTACCCATGAGAGAGGTACTTGCACATCACTTTGCCTAGGTGGAGATTCTGGGTAATCGTGGTAGTATGGTGAACACCGTTGTTGTTGCTTGTGGATTATAATATTGGCCATAATAGGATTCTTACTCCTCCTCCTCATCTTGATATTTCACCTGGAGCTCAAATGGGCAATGTGCTGGGCCAAACAGTCCTTCATTCTCTGAATCCTCCAGATCAAGTAAGTGGCTAGGAGGATATGGTTTCGCTGGGGGACATGTCTGGAGGCCTTAAGGGGGTCTTTGCCACTTTTATGACAATAGATGTGTTGTCGACAAGGAAATATAAGTGTGTTGATGACCTGGTCTGCAATGTTGGTGTCGCCAATGGTGGTGTCATCGCTGAAGTCTGTCAACAAGGAAATATTTGTCGATGGGATTACAGCGTCTACGACCGAAGTCATCTTCGTCATTAATTGTCTTGTCGACGAGACAGTAGTAACCATTGCTGTAGTGGCTGTTGATGGCAAAGATCCCGTCAACAGTGCTCTTACATGCCTCTTTGGTTTTGTCGTCGACGGTTCTGATAAAGAAGTATGTGGATGGTCTGAGGACTTAGTAGTTGGAGTAGTAGGCTCAGTGGAAGTAGTTTTGGAGTGGAATTTCAATGTTTTCTCCTTTTTCAGAGTATGTTTCAGAGACCCATGAAGAGAAGTCTTTTGAGCCTCAGGTTCTCCAGTACTGAACTTCCTTAGAGGTCACCTGGTCATGGGATCTTTCTCTCTTGCAAGACTTAACAGAGATGTCACTCTCTCCAATGAGGATGTATTTCCTTGTGACTTGACTTTTTGTAGCCACAACAGAAGCCTCACCTCTCTCTTTCTCTCTCCCTCCCTCTCTCTCTCTCTCACACTCAATGTCTTAGATGAAAAGGTGCAGAAAACCTTGCAGTCCTTCACTTTGTGGTGAGGATGAAGGCAGTAGAGGCAGTCCTAATGTGGGTCAATGGCATGTAATCGCTTCTCCCATATGATTTGCAGGGCCTAAGGAGTCCTTTCCTTGAAGTAGCAGACATTTTCAGACACTTTTAAAACTGGAATGAAGAAAACACTGAGCAGAGCTCAGGGAGACTCCTTTCACATGATAGAAAATCAGAGAAACTGGACCTTCTGTGCTGAGGAATCTAAAGGATGCTGTCGCCTGATTGGCTAACTTTGGGTCTTTTCAAATGATGACAAACTGTAAAAGTGAATGCACTTTAACACTGTTTTATAAGTCAAATGTCTTTATACTGCTATTTAATATTACCATGGGATGGGACTCCCACTTCAATGACGGGGAATGATTCAAGCATGTGAACTTATAAAAGAACCAATACTGGAGAAACTGAAAAAATCTTCCCTAAAAACAACTTGCTGTGCAGTAGACATCTGAGCTGTGGTGGCCTCTCAGAGGAGTTGGAGTGCTTAAGCCTCCACTGGATGGGCTAAAGCTTTATTTCTTTCAAATGAGGTGGATGAGTTACTAAATTTACTAAGTTTCAGACCTATCGCCATTTTACATTATATACTGTATGTTGTATATTTACAAACTATACTGCTATTTTAATGTGCCGGGGATTCCCAGCCAGGTGACAGGGAATGATTCAAGCATGTAAAAACATTAAAAAATCCAATGTTGGAGAAACAGTGTTTTTCAAAGTACATAAACTATTCTGATTTGGAAAATGCAATCAAAACAGCTGCCATCTTAATCTCACATATGCACTACAATAACAAAGAACTCTATGTGGTTCGATTGCGAGACTTCCAGTATCAAAGTGTTGCTCAAGTCTGCTTCAATGGAGGCCATTAAGATTAGAGGCATATGTAGGATGAGATCCTACTCAATAAAATGACTTGAAGGTCATGGAAAAAGCAATTTCTAATACAGCCAAATCTGCCTCAGTTACCTGTTGTTCCAGATTGAAAGAGTGGAAGTTGTAGTCATATGTTAGCTCAGTGCCTGCAGGCATGTCCTTCAAAGCATAGAGACCAATTCGGTAAACACCATTCACAGACCTCAGAAGAGAAAAGAAACATTACAACTTTTTATGAAATGGTATATAATAACAGTACATTCATGCTGTATAACAAACTTCTGACATTTCTAAGTGCTGCAAATAACAGATGTTAACATTGCCCAATGTACTTACTGCCCAGTCCTGGAATGATCAAAAGTGTGCGTTACTGGGATATAAAGACATGATCTGCACTGCGCAAAAGGCTCCAGGTGCGAACATTAACTAACTATGCCTTTTTAGAGGAGAAGGAAAAAGTTACTTACTACCAGGGCAAAAATCTGGATCCCAAAGGATAGAATAAGTTCCAAGAAAATGAAATATTCAACAAAGAAATGACTCAAACAGATGGTCTCACCAAAGAACAAAAATATATTTCCACTACAAAGTTTCAGCTTCTGCCTTACTCGGGTAGTACAAGATGGTTTGCTCAGAGGCTGCAAAGCTGACACTGCTGGATTTTCAAAAAACATCATGGGAGAAGATTCCAGTTGGAATGTGGAATCAATGCAGTCCTAAGAACTCTTCAGATATGCAGAAATCAAGGTATGTCAGTGATGTTCAGCCCATCTGGATGAGGTGATTTTGTATGGTACATCCAGAAGTTTTCTCTGTTGTCCAGTGGTTCTTCCTTTAAGACATGTACCACAGGGAAAATCTTCAAATCAGATAGTAAATAGTCCACAAGGTTAAAATGATTGGCTACAGGCTGGTCCAGTTTCTTGTTAATTATTGCTGATTTGTGGTTCCTGAATCGGGTACGGAGGTCATTCACTGTTTGGCCTACATATTGTTATTTACAGCTTTGGCATTGCCACTTAATTACATAAGTAATGCATGTTGAGCGACATGTAAGATGTTGTCTTTGCTCCATATGCCCTTCTTGTAACAGAGCTAGTTACTGATGATCTTTGTAAAAGGTATTCACATGTGATGCACCTTTTAGAATGACAGCAATGAACTCCTGCATTTGTTACAGCTTGCTTAAGTTCAGCTCTCACAATAAGCAATCGTAAATTGGGAACTCTGCGATGAGCAATGAATGGCAGTTTTGGAAAAAACTTTGGCAATTTTTCACAAGTGGATAGTAAGGGAACAGTTGTTTGAATTATATTTCTGTAGTTGGGAGCTGATGGATGGTAGTCAACCACAAATGGGATTCTGTCACTTTTGTTTCTTCTGCTGGTATTCCAAATAAGTGCTTCCCTGAGTAACTGCAAAGACTTGTCAATTTGTTGCAGAATGATATGCAGAGGATAGCCTTTCTTTTTAAATAATGTAACAAGCTCCTGTAGATGGTCTTTACAGGTGTCTTCATTGCTGCAGATGCATCATATTCTGAGTGCTTGGCTGTAGATGATGCTGAGTTTACTGTGGCATGGGTGACATGAAGTCCAGTTTATATACAAATGAGCATCTGTAGTCTTGTGGTACAGATCAGTTATCATTTTTTGTTCATGAATGGTGAGTAACACATCCAGAAAATGGAGATGACTCTTCTATTTAGTATTGCTGCCGGTGAATTTGATGGTAGGATGGATACTGTTGATAAAAGCTGTAAATTGTTCCAATGCTCTGCTTCCTGCATTCCATAATATAAATACGTCATCAATGTATCGTAGCCATACCAGTGGTTTGATGCTAGAACTCGCAAGTATATAGTCCTCCAGTTTGCCCGTGAAGATATTTGCATAGGAAGCAGCCATCCGAGTGGTCATGGAAGTCCCTTGTATCTGTTAACCATTGAAGGTAAAATTGCTGGATTTAAGGATAACTCTTAAAAAGTTGGTAAGCACATTTGTCGATTGTTTTTTCACAGTTGTTTTATTAAAAGCTTCAGATAATGCTGTAAGCCCACTATCATGTGATATATTGGTGTATAACGATGTAACACAAATGTAGCCAGAAGAGTGTCATCATCAAATGTGTAGGTTTGGTTTAATTTTTCAATAATCTGAAGGAAGCGACTGGTGTCCTTAACAAATGATGGAAGTTCTTGGACAATGGGCTGGAGGTGCAGGTCGAAAAATAAAAATAGTCTCTCAGTGGCTGTATCATTGCCAGAGATGATGGGGCGGTCAGGACTGTTCATTTTG
The DNA here is from genome assembly GCF_031143425.1 of Pleurodeles waltl. Classification (NCBI taxonomy): domain Eukaryota; kingdom Metazoa; phylum Chordata; class Amphibia; order Caudata; family Salamandridae; genus Pleurodeles; species Pleurodeles waltl. The sequence goes on from NC_090451.1 coordinate 664,179,100, forward strand.
TTAAGTTTGGGAAGCATATAAAATCTCCCACGTCTTGGTCTGGGATGAATAAGTATATCTGCTGTTGTTTCATCAATGTGGTTGTTCAAGAACTTCCATCATTTGTTAAAAATGTGATGGTGTCTTGGTTAAAAAAAACCACAAAACAGCATAAATGTCTTCCACAAATTATTTTTTGGTAAAGTACAAATATAAAGTAACCTAGGGCAGTGTAGCCCCATAGGCTGCCATTATAAGAGTGAAAGAAGAGGCTGTGCCTTTAAGAGGCCAGAGACCACCAGTATCTCATCATGCTGGCCAGGTGGCAGTTGCTTCAGTTCCTTTTGAGGTGAGGTGTGTCTGTTGACACATCAGTGTACGGGTGACCTCTGTCCGATTCACCAGGGAGGAGGGAGGGTTGCTTATGACTATAATGGAAATTCCCTTACGAGAGAACTGGAGTTACAGGTCAGAAACTATTCCTTCTCTCTTAGGGGATTTCCATTTATAGTCATAAGCACTGACTAGAGTAGCAAGCCCATCCCTACTGGAGAGGACAGAGAAGGTAATTTCAAGCAAACAGATTGCTAAGGGAGGCCTGTCCTACTTGAACACCTGCCCTGGCATCAGAATCCAGGCAGTAATGTTTGGTAAATGTATGGACAGATCTTCAAGTGGCTGCTTTGCAAATAGCTGGTATCAGGATATTTCTCAATAATGTAGCTGTAGTCACTTTACCTCTAGCGGAGTGTGCTCTAGGCTTAGCCTATTCATAACACAACAGGGTGTAAGAAACTATCCATCTGGAAATGGACTGTTTAGAAGGGGCCAGCCCGTATGACCGGACCACGGTTAATAAACAGATGGTTTGGCCTGCAGATGTCACATGTCCTGTCTAGGAAGAATTTCAAAACTCTTCTCACAGCCAGGGAATGGAGAGATCTTTCTGCTGGAGTAGAGGGAGTCTGAAAGAATGTTCGAAGAGATACAGTCTGGTTAATGTGAAAATCTGAAATAACCTTAGGGAGGAATATCGGGTGAGTTCTCATAACCACTTTGCTAGAATATAAGACTGTGTATGGTTTGTGAGAACAAAGCATTAGGATCTCACTAACGCTGCGAGCTGATGTTATTGCTACAAGGAAAGCTGTCTTCCAAGAGAGGTGTTTCAGGGAGGGAGAGTACAATGTTAAGCTCCCAGAGAAGTGAAGGGCTCTTAATGGGAGGGAAAACCTTTTGCAAACCTTTCAGAAAGTCCTTATTACCGGGATTTTGAAAAAAGAGATTGTGCAGGACATTTTGTGTAGGCAGTAAGGGCTGCCAGGAGAAACTTTAGAGACGACAATTGCAAGCCACATTTTGCTAGATAGAGTAAGTAAAGCAGAATGACATCTTCATAGCAAGGGGGGTCCACGTTCTTGGAGGAATACCAAATGCAGAATCTCTTCCACTTGAAGGCACATGCAAAACCAGTGGAGGCCGCTTAGCCTCTCTGAGGATGTCCATGCAGTTCTGTGGCAGATTCAAGTGTCCGTACTGCAGTAGCTCAGGAGCCATGCCGCCAAATTCAAGGAGGAGAAAGTGGGGTGTCCTGCATCGCACTCTGAGATGTGGATGGATGGACAGGTGAAGGAGGTCCATGAACCACCACTGACGTGTCCACTCAGGAGCTATTAAGATCGTCTTGGCCCTCAAGTGGGACAGCCTGATGAGGACTGTTGGAATCAGGGGAATCGGTGGAAAGGCATAATGAAACTTGCTGGGCCGGTCGATCTATTGGGCATTCCCCAGAGTCCCTGGCTGGTAGTACCTCGAGGCGAAGCTGCAGCATTTTTCATTTTATGCGGTGGCGACCATGTCGATGGAAGGTGTGCCCCCACAGGTGAAATATGTTGTGCACGACGTCATCGTGCAAGACTTAACCTGTGGTTTTCTTGCAGAATCTTGCTGAAACAGTCTGCCTGCACATTTCCACACCTGTGAGTTGAGTTGCGGTGATCGTTAATATTCCCAGCTATGAGTAATTTCCAGATTGCTTGGACTTTGTGCGATAGAGGCCTGGACCTCGTCCTTCCTTACTCGTTGGTGGTGGTATTGTCCGGCTGGACAAGCATGGAGTTGGATCTGAACGGCGGGTGAAATGCTTTTAGCACTAGATGGACTGCTCCTAGCTCCAGGAGGTTGACATGGTATGTCGACTCTCTCTCTGACCATTTGCCCTGGAGATGGTCGTGTGAGCCCCCCACCCTAGTAGTGAGGACTTTGTTACTATTGTTTAAGGAGGAACCTCCTGATGAAAAGGCATCCGTCAAAGTAGGTTTTTTGGGGAGCACCACCATTTGAAGGAGAGCTTTGCATGACAAGACAGTGGTATCCTGTTGTCCCAATTGCCTGTCAGCTAATCCCAATGGTCCTCTAGACACTCTTGTAGGGGTTTCATTTGGAGACAAGCACTCGGTGTGAGGAAGATGCAGGAAGTCATCGAGCCGAGGAGAGAGGTTATTGTTCTCATTGTTGGAAGGCAAGCTGTCATGAGAGAGTGACATTTCAGAAGAAAAGCAGAATCTCTTGAAGGGTGACCATACGAAAACCTGTTTTCATGTATTTGCTGGGATTCCAATGTTCCAGGACTAGGTCACAAATTCCTGATCTTTTCAAGATGAGAAAAAATCTTGAGTAAATTCCCAGAGATCTTTCTCCAGGCAGCACCTCTTATATTGCCCATTTTTGTAATAGTTTCACAATCTCCACCAGTAACTGAGAGAGGTGTTTTTTTCTGTGGTAGAACAACTGGTAACTTCTCTACAAACTCCAGGATAGGACCATGATGAACCATGTCCAGAACTAATCTGTTGCCATTTTTCCTTGAATAGCAATATACTGCCCTCTATTGGCAACTGGATTAGGGAGCATGCTTACACTAGGAAGTCATGCTTGTGTCCCTTTAGAGTCATATTTGTAATACTGATTCCCTCTTCTTCTTTGTCCTCGGTTATTTCATTCATTGTTTTGCTGCTTTTGTTGTTGCCATTCCGATCCATATTGTCCACATGAGTGAAAAAAATGATCCTGGATTATAGGATCTCCTTCTTTCTCTCCTATGATTCTTTAGTTCGTCTGGTTTGCAAGACACTCAAAGATCTAGCAGTTTTGGTATCAGTCTTTATTGACTGAAGAGCTTCATTCACTTTTTTTCTGAAAGATGTTGGTACCACCAAAAGGAATGCCCATTACTATGAACTGTACTTCAGGCCTAAAGGATGTGCTGTCGACGATGTATGTCAATGTTGACACTGAAGTTGTCGACAATGTTGGCACCATCGAGGTGGTCGACAATACTGTTGATGGCCTTTTCAACTAATCTGTGATGGAGGATTCCAGCACCACCGTTGACAATGTTTTCATTAACATCTCTTTAGTCAACATTTTAGGAACGGCCATCGTCGCCTACGAAGCTGAATTCTTACCAGGCAACATACCTCAAGTGTCTTTTTGTTTCTCAAAGGATGTCTTTCTGGGTGTTGTTTCTTGAAGGACCACCTTTATTTATTTATTTTTTTGGTGAAACTGCCCTCATCTTAATCTGCTTTCCTCTTGAACTTTTCTGTGTTTTTTTTTGGTGCTCCCAAATCTTTAGAAGTAGTATTGGATAGTAGCAGACCTGATGTCTGAGCCTTAGAAGCAGAATCAGAGGGTCTTAGACCCAGCTTGGAAGTCCTCCTGACAGACGTCTCTTTATGAGCCACTCTTTCCTTACTTTCACCTAAAGGAGGGCCTTTTCAACTTTCTTCTCAAGAATAGCTTATGTTAATCTTCTTTGACGATTCTTTAGATTCTTTGAAGAGAAAGTGAGACACATCTCACATTTCTTTAAATTGTGGCTGGCATGTAGGCAGTAAAGGCACTTTGAATGTTGGTCATCCATAAAGATTTTCGTATTCTCACAGGCTTTACAGGTTTTGCTGAGTTGTTTCTTCTGTCACAACTCTGTCATGTTGTTCTAAGGCATCTTTTGACAGGCAAAAGATTGAAAAAATGTCTTCTAGTAGAGAGCTCCTCCTGAGGGTTCCCCACTGTGATGTGTGGTGAAAAATTTGGCAGTTGGAAGCGTCTGTCAGGGGAGCACCTGAAGGTGCTGGTCTCTGACTGGCTGCAGTTTGCTTCATACATAAAGTATATACGTTACTGAAGTCTATGTGAAATTTCAATGTTATTCAGTGTAGGGAAACACTGCTAGCTTAACATTCTAACCAAAGTTTCAGTCCGATGACAGAGAATGATTCAAGCATGTGTCTAAAATATCCAATGCTGGATAATCAACATTACCCGCACTAATATAAAAGACACACAGCCTTTCAGCAGCTCTAAGAAATGGATATAATAGGAGAATAATGACAGAATATGCAGACATGAACAGTTGTAACGCGGAACACCTGATCTTTAGCCTCTGTGATTCAGAATAATGCAAAACCTAAACGCAGTGCCACTTTAAACATGACTTTACCTGATCATCACAGACATCTCTCAAGGAGGTGCTCCAAGGTATTTTCCTGTGGTCCGGGGTAAGTCAATAGTTACTAGGTATTACTCTCTGTGGGTACTTTCAATTGTTACTGATGTTAAGGTCACGCCAATCTTATTCAGACCAAAGTGTCCTGCAGAACCAAGCAGGGGAAGGTACCTTCCCATCGGGTCAGACTATCAAGGCAGCAGTGTTTTATGAATGTATTCACCGATGCCCATGTCGGAGCTTGGCAAATGATCATAACAGGCCCTGTAGTGCCAAAGACGTTGTAGCGCCTTGAGCCCACAGACCTTCAGGCAGCTGCATCTTGGCCAATTTGTAGCAATTTATGATGCAGTCGACTATCCACCTTGAAAGGGGCCACTTCTACACCTCCTTGACATTCTTTGCCTCAGAAATTCACACAAATAGCTAGATAGCTATGTGATGATCCTTTGTGCGGTGAATGTAAAACCTGGGCCTCCTCTTTGGGTCAAGGCAATGGAGCTCCTGTTCCTCTTTAGGGATAAGGCAAGGCAAGGCAAAAAAAAGTGATTGACTGGTCACCCGTCCTCTGTTGTATGTGTGCTCCGCACAGCCTTACATTCACCCTTTGTTTTCAGTTTGCTACCCCAGCCCTTCCATCTTGCCCGCTGTTGTCCTTGTGCTCCCCCGGTCCTCCTTGCAGCACTCCATGGTCAGCTTGCTGCCACAACAGCCCCTCCGATTCAACCTTTCTTAAACTCTCCTTCCCAACCTCCATTGTCAACGTGCTACCCCAGCCGTCTTACTACGTTATGCAGGTATGTAGAGTGCACTATCACCCAGGAGGGTATCTTGTCACAGAGCACACATAAGACCTAGGGGGACTACTAGAAAAGCTAGTTCTTGTGCTGTGAGGAGGAGGCATTTATGTGCAGCAACAGGTCATTCCCTTCTTTAGGAGCAACATAGGAAAAGGCTCGACCCAGATGATATTGTTGAGGTATGCTGGGCCAGTGTTATGTAGTGCCTTGAAAGTGTGGATGAGGAGTTTGAATTGTGCCTTGTTTGTCAAAAGGGAGCAGGTGGAGCTCCATGTGTGGTGAGCTCTCCCAGATTCTTCCACCATACAAACGGGTACACAGCTGAACAGTTAATATAACTCACATGTTCATACCTGAGAACAACTAACAGTGGCTGAATGGAATGTGTGCTGAAGTTACTGGGGGAGCAGCAAAATTGAGCAAATTCAAGAGAAACTGAAGCAGGTCTATGGGTTAACCCAGAATGACGGTCTGATCTTACTTCCAACGAAATAAACCTTTCTTTAAAGAGGAGAATTAGAAAGATGAGCTCAACTCTATCAAGAGCCTGTCTCCTTGTGAAGAACAGAGTGAGCTACACCAGTCTGACTCTACAGAGAGCTCCTGGGATGGAAAGGTGCTTCTGGTTCACACTGTTTCTCACCATTTTTGCATCTCGCAGTTGGGATTGCAGCTGTGGTTTATGAAGCGTGCCTCGTTGCCCATGCGATAGCTGTCAATCACCATCCCACTGTCCAGGTTTAAGCAGTAGTGGTCACTGTGATTGTGGTACTGCTCAATCATTCTGTTCCTGCAGAGACAAGGAAGGATAAATGTCACTGACGTTTATCAGCAAAATAACTATACTGAACATACAACCTGTTAATGACCACGTTTTTCTTGCAAATACGTCCCTCGCTCCTAATTTGACAAACTCCACGTTGACTCACAAAGATTCAGCCATGCTGGTGTTTAAAGCAGCATTCTATGTAGGGACAACATTAACAAAACCTAAAAATATAGTTAAGAGTCAACAAGGTCTATGGGTCGGATATCAGCCTTGCAGACTCTAAGCCGAATTTCACTGCACGTGTAAAAATAGCAGAAGAATATCATTAGGATGAGGGAATGAAGATAAAAAGGTGCTAGTACACGAGTTGAGAAATGAATATTTGAAAGAAAGGGTAACAATAATTGTTTCATAGCTTTTTTTAACATAGCACTTATACCACTGTGTAGCTTTACGTAAGAGGTGTCACTCAATTTAACTGCGTTCAAAAACACAAATGACAAAGCGATTCCTCATCTCATACCAGGATACACACAAACCAGATATGGCCCTCTGTGGTCTCCAAAGTTCAGTTATATTTGTAAAATTTGAGTAAGATTTGCATCAGTACTATAAGACGGCTGCTCACTGCCACAGTAACATCCAGAAGGAAAGTACGACCCCTATATTCTGGCAGGACCCTTCTGAACTGGTGGTTACACTCAACCTAGTTACATGACTAGAAACTGCTTCTCAAAACCAAAGCCCTGAATGTTTGCCTGACCTTGCCTCTGTTTCATATTTAGACATACAAGTTTGGGAGGATACTGAGAGTGCATGCAGGATGCATTTAACCAACAGGGACTAATACTGTACCCACTGTAAGACCCAACATTGGGATTGTAGCTGAGCAGTTGGATAAATTTGTATGTGTGAAAGCAGCTGGTGCATAGTGCTAAACTGACTGCCCTAGCAACTCGGCACAACTTGGAGCACCAATGTATCTGCTGATGGGTTAGGCTAGACACACTTTACAAAACTCTCTCATTACTGCATGCTGTCAGATAGCTCTAAATGAGAGCTTTTCATCTAAATGTGTATGGCTCTTTGTTTTCACACATTCAAATCAAACATCAAAACGGTGTATTTGTAGATGTATTCTAAATATAAAATGACTAAAGTGCACATATGTCATGCTTGACTGACATAAGAACTGAGAAACTAGAGTGATAACAATGAATACAGTTTTCATGTTCACCTAGTGCACCAGTTTGTGTAGAAGGTTTGCTACTGTCTGTGGGTCATGTAGTGCTTTCAGCCAAGAGGGTGCCTTGACCAATAAGGTATCCAAGGATGGAAGGGAGGGTTTGCTAAAGCCCTGATAAATCTATCACTGCTGTCAGACACCTGCAGAAGGTGTAGGGGACACACGTTAAACCAAAAGGAAGAGCCCATGCTGATAATGCTGGTTGAACAAAAACGTCCCGTGCTGACTGATTAGTATGTGCAGATGTATACTAATTCGATCTACTGCGAACAACCTATACCGTTAGTGCAGGTGTGGGCTACTTTTGTGGAGCAAAAGAATTCAGAATGTTCCCTTTTGACCTTTTACTTTCAGGTATCAAGGTCTAAGACTGATAATAAAAAAAAACTGTTTTGGCCCTTGTCTCGTCTCCCCTACCCTTGCTATGTTTGCCTTTACTTATTGGTAGTACCCATGCCGCATGAGCTGTTGTCACTGCTGGTGCTGGTACCCTTTTCTCTGCCTGTAAAACTCAGCTGTAAGGAGAAGTCTATCCATGGGACTAAATTAACCCTAGGAAAGTCATTTATCTTCAGTAAGCTAACTGATAACAATGTTTCGACTTTTATTTTCATATTTTTTTATATCCTCATTGGAATGAGTCTGTGAGCTCAGTGAAGTCAATTCATAACTGTGAAAAGTGCCTCAAAGATACGCAGTGACAATATCTGAAAGCCAAGAGCAGAACTGATCAAATGGTCTGAGATGACCATCACTTTTTTAAGAATTTCCCTAAAGTGTGAATGTTGTCTGCCAAGCCACTGTCTTAGCAAATCATGTATCTGCTCTTATTTTCTAAATTTATTGAAGATGATAGAGAGAAATTGTGCACTGGGTACAACTAAATCTGCTTTCAGATTAAACAGGTGATTATCATTTTAGTCCACGAAGATCATACTAATGCACAACAAGGCATATTCAAACTTGCTCAGAACTAGTGTGATACCACAAACATTTCACACAGTACCTAAACTTAGTTGGGTGGTGAGTCAAACTACTATGACCAGCGAAGAATGATTTGTAACAGTGGCAATATTAGCGGATGCAGCTCTACAGGTATCCCCAGGATCAGAATTCTAATAGAATATTGCAGTGGTTCCCAACCTTTTGACTTCTGTGGACCCCCACTTCATTATTATTAGAACCCGGGGACCCCCACTGAACCATTATTGGAATCCAGGGACCCCCCCCCACTGGGACATTACTGAAAGCTGGGGACCTTATCTATTAATATTATTTAATTTTTTGAGCATTCATGGACCTCCTGAGGAGGCTTTGCAGACCCCCATGGTTTCCAGACCATAGGTTGGGAACCACTGCAAAATTGCATTTCGGATTATAAAAAGACTGGCATCGGCCTACTGTGTAGCATTCTTTGAATCAGATTTCGCCAAAGAGCACAGTTTGAGAGTGAATGAGTTGCTCTAGAAGGCGGGGCTACTTTGTTAGTCACTATTAATTCCAGGGTGGAATATGTTCTATATTCACCATCTCTTATTAAGAATCTAGAAGCATCCTATGGTGAAGAGTTTTACTTTTTCACTCCACAGCTGAGCTATTTAAGCACTATCTGCCACATGCCTTATGCTTCACAGTGAACACCATGTTGGCAGGAGACACTAAGAAGCAGCTTTAGAAGCAGAGCTGCACAGAGCTTCTGGCTGTATTACTACATCAACACATTAACCTACTAATAAGCTGAACTGACAGTAGGAAAACCACAAGAGGCTCTTACAACATCACAAGGTTACCAATGCTCAGCATTTCAAGTCACAACCGTGGGCATAATTATGTCTAGTGGTGAAGAGGTACATGAGTGAAATAACTTCCTGAAATGGGGCCCTACGGCAGTTAGATCAAACATATACACCCCTCCTTCCCTTCAGGAACAAACATATCTGTTTTCCAATGTATATAAGGTTACAGATATGCAACTCAAATGCATACTGATAAAAGTGATTGAAATACACAGTCTGCTGGGATGGGTTTGAAGTGCTAGAGATAAGAGGTTTATTTTTACTATGACTGAGAAACCCAAGAGAAAGGATTTCTAATTAAAACCCTTTTTTAATTTAATATGTTATTAAAAGATAATGGGCTTTTATAAAAACAGGATCTAGTGTTATTGTGATAACTATTATCATTATACATCTGTTTACAAGTCTGGGAGCTTAATGAGTCAGTTCCTAATTGGAAGATGTTGAATAAGGAACTTCATGACATTCATACATTTTTTAAACGAAGCAAGGTATGTTAGCGTATCAGAGAGTTTCCTCATCACTCAATGTTGCTATTTATCAACACAACTTCCTATTCCAATGACAACTACACTGCAATGCAAATTAGAGTTTGGGGGGAAATGTATCCCATTAGATTCAGACCAGAATGGTCCTCATCACAGCTCAGTAACAGTACGCAACCTCTGGTCAACAGAAATAAAAGGTCCCTTCAGCATTCTTCAGTACAAAATGCTACACAAAAACCAAATCCCAAGATCATAAATTCCAGTGAGCCCCATCATAGTCACTAGTTCACACAATTCTAGGGACAGGTTTCTGGTGAGACCAGTCCAGAAATTAGTTATTTAACTGTACTTCCAGTTCTCCAATATTGGTATCTTCTATGTATCTTAATAGTCAGGATAGGAATCCATCTTGACGACGGGGAATGATTCAATTGTGTAAATATATAAAAGATTCAATGTTGGAGAACAAGTGACGGAGCGAGTGAATAAGTGAGTTAGTGAGTTGGGAAGTTCTCCATAGCTCTGAGAGCTTCCCACATCAACAAAATCTCTAAATAAAACAGCATGTTGCAAGCCTGGAGCTCCCCACTGTATAGATGAACAGTCTCTACAGATTACACTTCTCCAGCAACCAGTCCTTGAGAGCAACTAGACTATGCCGCCAAGAAACGCCCACGCCTCACTATCAGAACCAATCTTTCTTGTCACTGTGCGCAATGTGGAAGTCGTCTGGTCTCTTGGCAGCTGTCTGCACTCTAATGGATCAACAGCCCTCCTTTACATTTGGAGCTTACCTTACACTCAAACTCAACAACAGACTAAGTTAATACCTGAACTCCTGCTCGCTGACGACTTCTCCGAGATACTCTATGATGAATTGACCCGACTTTAGAGGTTCCTTGGTACGAATGCCCCATCCCTTGCCCTCAGCTCGGAAGCGTTCTAGGCACTGCACCCACTCATGCCTCTGAATCCTCTGGTTACGGCACTGGTCTCCACAGGGGCAGGTATTGGGAGAACATTCGGCAAAGATCATTCTTCAAAACAGAAAAGGGAGTTGCACTTAAGCTTTGAAATGAGTCTCACAGTAATGAATGCAAATTTAGAATTCACACAAAAGTATTACAAAACTTTAACATTTAGTTGACATGCGTCTTTCACAGCCTCTCACAAAATACACGACTGGCTGAAAGGGTGTTCCAAACTGAAATAATCTGTATAGGGAACAGCATTGGCGAGAGAAACCTCAAGTACTCCAATAACTTGACAAGTTGTTGAAATGTAATAACAATGTAAACAGGGTTTCCTGAGCACTGATGTTTTTCATGACAGCTTCCGTCTCCCAAACTAGTTAAAAAAATAGTACTCCTCTTTTTAGTTTTAAGACTTGTTCTCCTTCCCGCTTTTGCTAATTTCCATTGAAGCACATCTACATTTTTGGCAAGATCTTTAATACCAAATACCTTATTTCTCATTACGGGACAGCCCCTTGTTTAGGCAGAAATCACTTCCAGTGCTTAAGAGAAGTGACTTGAGCCAAGGCAATATTGTCAGTATAATAAAATTACACGTCTGGAGCTGAAGAGAAAATACTGGTGTCCAGCCAGCAGCCTTGCAAACAATAAAGCAGTATTTCACCTCAACTGGCAAGAATGTGTTTGGCTTGGCTTGCCAGGTTAAATTGGTGTGCTCTTAAATAATCTGCTATTTAAGTTCCAAACTCGCCATTTGCAATTTTACCAAGTCACAGCTACCTTCTAAAAATCAGGCTTTTAAAAGATCATGTGACAATATTTTCAGATAACAAAGTAATTTAATAGTAAAGAGGAAATCATTTTTATAAAAATAAAAAAATCAGTACAAGATCTGACAGGTCTGAATTAATTGTTGTCAGTGTGCATGTCATTTTTAGTACCCAATGGCATCTTACGATATTAGGTAAGTAATTTTACAAACCTACTCATCAGTTTCTCGCCTGTAACAATTTCCTGTTTTTAGTGTTTTTACGATAACTCCAATTAGCCATTACGTTAATTATAAATGAACATATCAATGCCTAGAGCGGGATCCCGTTCAAATTTGTTTGGCCCAATATGCATCTATTAGCAATTACTAGCTCCTTTTCCATTGTTAGGGAGTCATAAATGCCTGAAGTAATCATGCTGTTGGCCAATTTATTATAATCCCCTGCAATTCATTGCATTTATTTATGATATTCATAGTGCTTGCCTAACCACCAGGGAAAAGGTGCACTTTACAGCCTGACAACCAGCAAAAAATGGAATCACTGTAGGATGTACAAGAGCAACAGTGAGTAGGAAGGAAAGTCACATTATCACAATGTTTGTTGGTGCCCTCACCGGTTCAGGCAATCATCCACGCAACCCTTTTCTTTGTCATGTTCAGGTTTCTTGCAGTTACATGTGGTGGCCTCATACCCTGACAAAGGCTTCACATCCACATAGACATCTTAGGGACAAAATGGAAATAGCAGTCAACGCCTAAGAACACAGTAGAAGGGGTGTGATCTATTACACTAAAATGCCTTTTAATGTAACAGTGACAGCACAGTGCAAGAAAAGCGTGCATAGAGAATGAGGGTAAAGTTTAAAGCATGCAAGAAGTTGGGCAAAACATTAAACATACGTGGAAAATAAAGAACGATAAAACTGTGGATAAACATTTTAGGCAAAATTAAAGCATTCTGCAAAGATGGGTTTGAACCAAAAAAAATCCAGATAAGGTTGTGAGTCACAACCAAAGCATGCTGAAAAGGCGCATAAGAGATACATGCGGGGAAGGTGGCACAGACAAGGCAGTGTCTAAGATGCAAACCATGCTTTAAAAACGAGGAATGACAGTATGCAGGATAGGTGGCAAAACATTTACAAAAAACAGAGAAAAGAAACTGTACCAGCTAGCAGTACCAATGTACAAAAAGTGTTCAGGGTACACAAAAAAAGGTTTTAAGCATGGAGAAATTCAGGAATGCAGGAAGGATGATCAAAAGTACAGAGCAGAAATAGCGACGACTGAAATCATTCGAGGACTATGGGGAGATCAATAAGAAGTATGGAATGCAAGAAGAAAAAGGTCAAAACATGTGAAAAGCAGGGAAAATTGGGGAAAAAACAACAGTTGCAACGTTGGGAGAGCAAAAATATGAAGAGACATCGCATAAAGAAAGAGCAAAAGGAAGTAAACAAGCTATGGGTGAGACATTAAAAGAACCAAGATGATGAGAAGTTGGAGGTCAAATGCACGTGATGGAGATTTAACAACATAGCCTGCGGAAAATAAAATTCTCAGTAATACTTACTGGAACGGATTTTCTTGTAAAGCGGAACATCTGGCTTTTTATACAACTAAAGAGAATAAAATGAAAAGAATGACTAGTTTCCACCAGACACTACAACAGTCAACCTCACAGACTGCCACACTAGTGTTGTGATTACACGTCTGCACTTTGAGTAAAATGTTCCTTACTAAATGATATTTGAGTTTTGTTCAGAATGTAAACGGAAACACTGAACTGTTAGTAGGATTAAAGGGGCTATCCAGTGGAGAGAAAAAAACTGTTTTTACCCAGTTCAACATCACTAACAATTGCCAACAATAAGCATTAGATATTGTTGCATGGTTAGATGATGTTGGCTTGAGTTTTGAAACAATATAACTGTTGGGAGAAGCATGTCCTCTGCATGGTAAAAAGGCGCCCTGAGTGCTCAACTGTGTGTGAAAATGGTATCCTGGATTTTATTTTGGCCCTGGTGTCACACTAATCTTGTGTGTTAACGGAGGACTTGGCATGTTGCTGCTAATGCAAGGTCCAGGACCTGGCCTGTGGCCTGCACATGCACACCATTCCCTTGGTAAATCACCTAAAGTGGTGGTGGCAGGGTTCTGAGTTTTGAGACTCAAAAATTTTATCAGACCCTTTTCTCTATTTCAGGGAGCGGTTGATTTACTGACCCAGTCCCTCGTAAAGTGAAACCCAGAACTCTGCGCTAACATCCTGTGTGCATGTCAAGTGTATGGGTGTACAGTGCATGTGAAGCATGCGTTTGTAACATGTGTGTCTCGACCGGGGGTGTATGTGTGTGTGAGAACTGGGACATGTGGTATGCTCTTAGGAGGCCCCTGGATTAGCATGGATTAAGACAGTGGATGAGGTTAGCTTCTCACGACGAGAGAGAGACAGGTTCTGAGGTGAGGAGGAAGGACTTTCTTTAGAAATTCAGTGAGGATCTTGCTAGCAAAAAACTGCTGATTAAATCTTCCTGAGCACTAGGTTTGATAAATAGTAGGAGTTCCGGGTGGAAGTGCAATTTCTGTTGTGCAAAGTGGAGATGTTTCTAGGCGAAGGCTCACTTTTTGTCTGTCTTGATTACTGCATCTCATACTACACTGTGTTTGGCTGAACAGGGACCCAAACAGAGTCTTGGCAGAATTAATCAGACCAGCCCACACGTAATGCATGTATCGAGGGAGTGCAGCGAACAAGCCTGACCTGTGCAAGTGGGTTCGGATGGTTATGCCCCTAAGAATTTTGCAAGGAAATGGCAAAAATGATGCATTGTGCAACACAGCCCAGGAACCTGCAGTGAGTGAAGAAGGCTTCTTAACAGCAATTCCATTTAGGCATAATACAAATATGCACTCATTTTCTTTGAGCCTCTTTATGGCTGGTGGCTAGCTGAAGCCTAACATCTTGATGGCAGTAAAACAAAGACAATAAGCTTGTAACTTTGAGAGTGTAAAGAGATAACCTATAATTTGGGTGCAGTTTTGTTTGTAGTTTTTTTAAGCTTTGAATGCAAGAGATATGCATACACTACAAAAATATCAGATGCATCTGCATATGTGTATTTATACTAACAATTATTTACGTACTGCTTACTAATTAGCCTTTATTGATACTTAAAGGAACCCATTTAGCAAACATAGAATAACAAAAGACTGAGGAAAACACTGTAAGGCTCTAGACTCATGCTTTGCAGCTTGAACGCAGCTCCCTGATGCTATTTCCCAACTTACTACGTTATATTTCAAGGATTTTAAGTTGTGACAACAGGTCACACCAGGATTCTTGCAACAGAAGCAGTAACTCACTGAGCTACCTACATATAAAACAATCAGTGATCTGTCTCTGCCAGATTCCACTTCTCATGACTCTGTTATTTATGACTTTGCAAGCAGTGCGAAAGCCTAAACAGACTGGAAAGATAACAGATGTATGCTTGTAGCCATCATCAACAACGCAGCGCAGCAATAAAACCGGCCCCCATCTTTACAGCCTCCAGGGGAAACACTCAGTGCTAGGTAGACCCAATACACGCCTGTCACTTTGCGTTTGTTTTGGATACTCCTCCTTTAGCCAGCACCATTACTACCTGCTGTGAAAACCACTTTGCCCATAGGCTGTGTATTGAGCGAAACCTGGAAATGACATTTGAAAGAGAACCAACTCAAACTAGTCCTGAAGGCTCAGACAGTGAATCCACATCCTTTATCTAGAATATCTGTGTAAGTCCTAAGTTCTTCTTGACCAGGAAGGGAGTGCTCCAAAGAGTACTCAAAGAGCTGATGTTCAACTTGTCCAGAGATTGTGTTTCCCAATGAGCCAGTCTTTCAGAGATGAGGCACATAACCTCAAGTGTACACTTTCTGGTGCAGGAAATATAGGTCTGCCTAAAGTGCCTTAGGTGACTGGCTCTGCTGAAGGACCGACTGACCACGGGGAAAACTCCAGCATTTGGCGCACTCAGAGAAAGATGCATTCTACAGCACAAAATCAAGGTAATACCTATGTCGTGAAAAGCCCTCCTGGTTGCTCCGCTTACTTTCCATATAAACTTCATTTAAGGCTTTACCTGAACAACTACCTGTGTTACCAACAGATTGCTGTGAGGCTGCCACTGCTTACATGGTAAGATGGAAACGAGGGACACCGGAACGACACAAGGAAGTAGTGGGTTTAGCATACCAATTGTCTGTCAAAGAGTAGTTGCCAACTCTTTGTGTGTTTCTCCCATTAATTAAGTAGTCTTTTAGTTCTGTTGTATGATTAGAATACTTTCTTTTTTTCATATAATATAACCACTGGGCTCAAACACTTTGTTGTTCTCTTTGTTGCTTGACTGTTGAGTTCTATGCTGTTACCCACATCAGCTCTACGAAAAGCCTGTGAGACTGCTCCACCATGCTACCCTTACAGGTAAGTAAGGACATAGCTCTATTTGGCCCAGTTTGCAGAGCCATAGCAGGACTGACCCAGGACACTAGTGGCAAACGACCTTCACCAGCAGGGTTGGGGCCCAGTACCCCATGTTACCTTGCTACTAAAAATAGCTGTTCATTAATGTGTTTTCTTTTAAAATGAGGAAAATGGAAAAAGGAAGAGCAGTCTTTTAAACCCTTTGTTATTTTTCTGAATAATGGTTTTAAGTGATCTCTGGGAAGGGGGCCAGGTTTGGTGAATGTATGTATGTCTGCCTGCCTACCTACCTACCCAGGAGTCTTAGTGACGCTCACTCAGCCATTGATCGTAATGATGTTATAGGAAGCTGGCTCTGTATATACTATATAAAAATGAGATATAGTGTGCACAGAGTCCAGGGGTTCGCCAAGAGGCTTGGCAGAGGCAATAATAGATAATACTAATGCTCCATTTGTGGTAGTGTGGTCTAACAGTTAGGCTTATCGGACGGTAGTGTTAAGTATTTGTTGTACACACAAGCAATAAGTGAAAACACACATCAATGACTTAACTCCAGGCGAATAGGTTTTTGTTTGGAAATGGCCCTTTTTGCAGGGTCATCCCCGTCTTTTTGCCTCCTTCTTCCTATTTTTTTCTGATCTGTTTTTGTTGGCTTTAGGACTCTGGGCACTTTACCACTGCTAACCAGTGCTAAAGTACATATGCCCTCTTTGTAAAGTGTACTGTTTATTGATTTATCAATGATTGGCATATTTGATATACTGGTAAGTCCCTAGTAAAGTGCATTAGAGGTGCCCAGGGCATGTAAATCAAATGCTACTAGTGGGCCTGCAGCACTGGTTGTGCCACCCACATTAGTAGCCCTGTACACATGGCTCAGACCTGCCACTGCAGTGTATGTGTGTGCAGTTTTAAGCTGCCCATTCGACTTGGCAAGTGTACCCACTTGCCAGGCCTAAACCTTCCCTTTTACTACATGTAAGTCACCCCTATGGTAGGCCCTAGGTAGCCCCATGGGCAGGGTGCAGTGTATGTTTAAAGTAGGACACATACTAGTGTGTTTTATATGTCCAACAGTGAAATACTGCCAAATACGGTTGTCACTGTGTAAGGCCTATCTCTCTCATAGGTTAACATGGGTGCTGCCTTTAAATATCCTTAAAGCGCAGATCCCCTTTGAAAGCAGATATAAATGTGGAGTTTAGGATCTCTGAACTCACAATTCTAAAATAAATATTTTAGTGAAGTTGGTTTTTAAATTGTCTGTTTGAAAATACCACTTTTAGAAAGTAGGCATTTTCTTGCTTATACCATTCTGTGACTCTGCCCGTTTGTGGATTGTCTGTCTGGGTCAGTTTGACAGTTGGGATGTTTTGCACCTCTCTAGACATTGACACAAAAGGGGGCGGGGTGTAGTCTGCATATCCCGATGAGCCATCTGAGCTAGAGAGGAAGGAGGAATGGTCATTCACACCTGAAAGGACTGTGCCTGCCCTCACACAATGCAGTCTCCAACCCCCTGGTGTGCGTCTGGGGACTGGCTTGGGCAAGGAAGGATCTTGCAAACACTTGAAGCTTTTCTTTGAAGTTTGCCAACTTCAAAGGCAGAACTGGGTATAAGAAGAAGACCCAAAACCCCAGACTTTTAGAATCTTTCTGGAATTAAGAGGAACATCTGCCCAGGAGAAGAGCAGAAGGAGGAGTATTGTCCCTTTGCTGTGTTGCTTTGCTGGACTGGCCTGCAGTTGCGGTTTCTGCCTTAAAAGAGTGCAAAGGGTGAACTTTGTTGTGTGTCCTGCTTGAGGAAATTCTCCAAGGGCTTGGAGTAGAGCTTGCCTCCTGTTGGAAGTCTCAGGGACACCAAAGACTTCAGTTTCCTCGACTTGCAGCACTGGGAACTGTGTGTTTTGTGCTGTGCGAGAGAAGAAACCACCACAACGCTGCCAACTACGCCACTGGCCTGCACCGTGACCTGCCAATGCCACACGGAGTCACACTGCCCTGCTTATCGCCGCGACCCTGGCCTCACCGACGCCGTCATCGGACTTCACTGAGCCGCTGCTCGCACTGTGACCTGTGGGCCCCGCACTTCAGCATCGCCTGCTCACACCGCAGCCTGGGCATCCCCGACGACGACGCTCCTGCTGACACCGGCACCACTGCCTGCACCGTGGACTGTGGACACCACTCGTGAGGTACACGAAACACCGTCTCATCCTGCACTGCAGCCCTGGTCCACCGACGCCAGCACCATCGACTCCTGTGTCGTCACCAGGCATTCTGCCTGCACCGTAGCCTGTGGATACCGCTCGTGAGGGTCATGAAGCACAGTCCCATCAGCTTCAGCAATGACAATGCCACTGCCTGCACCGTGACCTGTGGACACCGCATGTCGCATCGTCCAGCTTCGCACCGCAGCCCCGACGCCATCCACACCGGCGCACCTGACTTCATCAGCCTGGAGTTCGATCTGCAACGCGTGTGACCTCAAGAGCCCGATGACTCTTGCACCGACTCCGGAACCGACACCGCAACGTCAGTGACGCCACTCTCCAGGGCTCACTGCGAGGATCACGACGCCCTGCAAATCCAAGGTACTGTTTGCGGGTCTTCCCAACACTGTAGCTGGACTGCAACGCCACAGCCGGCCTGAACTGTTGGTTTTGTTGATCACGACGCGGTGATAGCCCCAGGTGGAGATATCGACTTTGAGGAACTGTAGTTTTGAGTAAATCTTGCATAATTTATATTTTTCTCACTGTATGTTGGATTTTTATCGTATTTGGTATGGTTTTATATAGATAAATATTGGTTATTTTTTTTAAAACTGGTGTGGTGTCCTTTTGTAGTGTTTTCACTTATTACTGTGTGTTATGTGCAAATGCTTTACATATTGCTTCTGAGATAAGCCTGACTGCTCGTGCCAAGCTACCAAGGGGGTGAGCAGGGGTTATCTGAGCGGGTATCTCCCTTATCCTGACTAGAGTGAGGCTCCCTACTTGGACAGGGTGCAAACTGACTGCCAACTAGAGACCCAATTTCTAACAGTTTTTATATAAACAAATATTCTTTTGATAACTTATTTCTAGAACCACAAGATTCATTTAGGAGGTAAGTATATTAAATGAAAGGTATTTTGCATAGTAATACTTAGGATGTTGAATAGAATAAATATTGTACAGTTTTCTTTAAAATGGCAAAAAGCTATTCTGAAAGTGGAAACTGCAATTTTCAACAGTTCCTGGCGGAGGTAGTTACAGTACAGTTTCTGATACCACACTCACGGGTTCAGTCTCCGGGGCAAAGGTAGCCCACCATTGGGGGTTCAAGGTAACCCCAAACACCCAGCACCAGCAACACAGGGCCGGTCAGGTGCAGAGGTCAAACAGAAGCCAAAATAACGTGGGCCCCTATGGAGACAGAGGGTACTCCGGTTCCAGTCTGCTTGCAGGTAAGTACCCGTGTTGTCGGAGGGCAGACCAGGGGGTTTGGAGGAGTACTGGAGGGGCCCCAAGTAGGCACAAAAACCACACCCTCAGTAGCACGGGCGGCCGGTGCAGTGTGCAAACAGGGCGTAGGGTTCTCAACAGAACTCTATGGAGGGACCCGGGCATCACTTAGGCGCTGCAGGCAGAGCACAGGGGGGCCCTTTCAGGCAAGCCACCGACTGGGCAATGGTGAGGGCAGCCTGCTGGTCATTGTTGCACTGGTGGTCGGTTTTTCTCGAGCGTGGGGGCTGCGTTTGCAGTGCTTCTCCAAATGTCAGATATCTTCATCCCGGGCAGTCACAGTCAGGGGGGCCCTCGAGATTCCCTCTGCAGGCATCGTCGTGGGGGTGCAAAGAGGTCAGCCCAGGGTGGAAACGTCACCAGAGTCGCCTGGGGGTCCTCTCTGGATAGTAGGTTTCTCTGGACACGGGGCGGGGGCGTCGGGTGCAGAGTAGTTGGACTCACACTTATGGAGTGAGGTGAGAGTCCCTTTTAAGTTGGTTTCTTGATCTTCTTTTTGGACACAAGAGTTTCTTGGTCCTCGTTGATGCAGGTAGTCCCCTGGAGGCTTTTCAGGGGTCGCTGGTCCTGCAGAACCCGTTGCTTCTTTTGTTGCAGCTTTTTCGAAGCAGGAGACGGGATGGTAGAGCTGGGACCAAGTCGGTGGTATCTCCTTCTTTCTCTGCGGAGTTTTCAGCTTAGCAGTCCTTCTTCTTTCTTGAGGTCGTCGGGTATCTGATGATCTATGTTTGGGGTTGCACCTAAATACTAAATTTAGGGGTGGGTCAGGGGGCAGTAGCCAATGGCTATTGTCCCTGAGGGTGGCTACACCCTCCTTGTGCCCACTCCTTTTGGGGAGGGGGGCAAATCCCTATCCCTACTGGTACTACTCCTCCAAAGCAGGAAGGAGGATTTCTCAAGGAGGGGGACACTTCAGCTCTGGTCACCTTAGGGGTGGACCTGGGGTGGTGACTCCTTGTTTTTCTCATTATCCCTCTGGACTTGCCGCCAAAAGTGGGGGCTCATCCGGAGCAGGGGAGGGATCTCCACTGTCTAAAGTGCCCTGGAGGCATTGTAACACAAGGACTGAGCCTTCGAGGCTCAGCGCCAGATGTTACAGTTCCTGCAGGGGGAGGTGTGAAGCACCTCCACCCAGTGCAGGCTTTGGTTCTGGCCCCAGAGAGTGCAAAGGCTCTCACCCCAGGGGGGGTCAGAAACTGGTCTCTCAGTGGCCGGCTGGCACAGACCAGTCAGTCCTTGACCGAAGGATTGGGTAAAATACAGAGGGCATATTTTTTATTAAATCCAACACTGACATCAGTGTGGGTTTATTATTCTGAGAAGTTTGATACTAAACTTCCCAGTATTCAATGTAGCCATTATGGAACTGTGGAGTTTGTTTTGACAAACTCCCAGACTATATGCTTAATATGGTCACACTGTACTTACAATGTCTAAGAATGGACTTAGACACTGAGGGGCATAATGCTCATGCAGCTATGCCCTCACCTGTGTAATAGTGCACCCTGCCTTAGGGCTTCAAGGGCTTCTAGAGGGGTGACTTACCTATGCCACAGACAGTGTTTTGTGTGCATGGCACCCTCTATAAAAAAAAAAAAAGCAATCAGAACTGCAAAGAGCAACAATTTCAAGGGATAATAAGAATGTTACAATACAACTGTGTGTATACGTGCAATGACTGAGCAAGATGGGTAAGGTATTAGGGATTTTCTGTGTAGAATGTGAAAGCAGTGTGAGTGCGTGCACATGTAATGGGGTTGGGTGCACATGTGAGCAGACTTTGACAGTACCTCAAAATCAGCCATAACAACATGAAGGCTTTTAACATTTAAAACCTCACATACTGTTTTATTTATTTATTTCCAGCCTAGTAAGACGTGATTTAAAAAATGAAAGCGACTATAAAAAGAAAAATATATTTCCTACTATGAAATTTTCGTCGTGCAAGTGAAAAGTAAATTCCACTCTGCTGGGAGGGATCCAAGAAAAATAAGGCCTGAAATCTCTCCGTGCAGTTGGCAGTACAAACGAATTCTCAGGAGGCCCATCTAAAAAAGGATCTATGCTCAACGCGGCGCTCTTCCAAAATAAAAGTCCAATGCGGAACAAGAGAGGGGCCTCCTGCGCCAGGATAGGCCTGTTATTTTGTAGGCGAGGGATAACGGCTTGCTTTAATCCAGGCTGGATATGCAAATGAAGGTGTCTCTCCTCTCTGGGAACAACCGGGGTATGTGTCACAGAACAGTAACATGCAGACTGCGAGAACGCCCCCGCGGGGGAAAGGCTGCAACCTACGTACGCGGACGAGTGGCTTCTTGTGTACCTGATTATGTTTCCACTGCCAGAGGATGTCGTAAGGCAGCTGGAAGTCGATCCTTTTCTGCCGGAGATACTTGCCTGAAATAGAACAAAACGTTCAGAAATCAACACATGCTCAGAAGAAAGACAGGAATGTGCGAATGGGGACAAGTGTCGAGAAAATTCCCGACAGGACGACAGTCAAACAAACATCAGCAACAGACACAAGGAGCATATGACAAGGACACGTCTGCGTGGAAGCGGCGGAAGACGCAAATCCCCAGAGGGTTCGCTTTCGCGAGTGCGTGCTGCCTGTCTGTGGTACCCTCTACCAACGGGGGACCCCAGCTCGCTGCCTTACACACAGTTTTAGCCGCACATATGCTGTATTAATCACGAATTCCCTTTCATTTGCCCTCATTCTTACATTCTCACAAAGTTAGGGCTTCACTCTTTCTAATAAAAAAAAGTCTAGATATTTGTCTTTATTTTGATGTACTTTAAAATATAGGTACTCGCAAACAGTTTCCCTGGGGCCACAAAATATGGTCTGCGGTGGAGGAACGCAATGATGCCAGCGGGGTGGGAGTGGGGCTTTGAGGACTGGTGGGTGTTGGGGAAGGGAAGCATGTACACGGTGTGGTCGGTGAGTCAGGACTTCTTTGATGGTTTCATTCCATATTGCCCTCTAATTTAATACTGTAGTCTCTAGAAGTCATAGACTAGACAGAACTGAGTTATGCAGTATCTTAATTGCTATCAGTCTACCAGCCTTCTCTACCTGCTATCAATCCATTGGGAGAGTCATGTGTTAAAAAAGGAAGTAACTTCATTACTGAATGGGAATGAAATTGAATTGCGACTATGTAAAACAAAAAATCTACAATCAATTCCGGCTTCCCCACTTGACCACACTGTGTGATCATAGACAAGTGTTTTATTTCACATTGCCTCCCTTTTCTTCAATTCAGCTCCTTGAAATATGTGTGTTCAGGATATGCATGTTACAAAACCTTCTATTGTGCTCGATTTAATAAACTATTTTGTGATCTATGTATATATAAGATTAACCTAGGCCACTTACAGGGTTCAAGGTGACAAGTGACTTGCCTTTTAGTTCACTATTGACATTGTTGTCAGGGTGGAGGATGGTTCATTTTTTTTAAACTAGCTTAAAAAAAATTCGCAATGGACTGATATAATCCGATGTACTAAGATGAAACACTTCTTCATGTTAATGAACAAACGTTTGCAATTTTGAAGAGACACTCTTTTTTACACATTTTTTGAAAAATGTCTTAAAAAATGAATGTGTTCCTAAAGTTAAGGGGTGCAGAACACCTTTTTTGCTTCTTTTCATTCAGTTATCTTGGAAATAAATGTATGCTCGTTTATTTAACATCTTTCTGGAAGTTAGTGCTCCCTTAAGTAAACCGCACCAGTGAGGTCCTTCAGCAGGGGGGCCGCAAGCAACTCACAGGCCATACTCTGGGTATCACTGCTTTAAAGGTCAAACAGCTGATAGGTGAAAAAGAATGTTTTAAATCCTCAATAATTTTATTTTGATATGACAAATGCCCCCATATTTACTTTATTAACTATTTAGAAATAATTGAGACATCTATTAAATATTTTGTATTTTAACTGAATTCTTAGTTGACTACTCTAACCTGTTGTTCCAAATGGAAAAATACTGCATTTAGTGGATTCTTACATGTTTTTTACCAGCAAGGCTGTTAACATTTTTTACATTAGGAGCAAAATGACACCACAGTGCAAAACCAGAACTAGCACAATATCAGCAATTTTGTGGAATCACTTTTATAAGAATCAACATTAAGAGAAATTTCACAGTGAGGCACAAAATCATCCTTGGTGCAACAAAACAGCGACGTAGTAGCATATTTAGGAGCAAAATCACATTGAAGTCCAAAATGACAATCAGCTGCAAAATCACTCCTTGGGACAACGTCAGCAAGAGTGCAGAAATCAAATCATTTTAGAAGCTCAAATCATTTAGGTGCACAACCACTTTAATGTGTTCTTATGTGAAGAATTCAGACACAATTCTGGATCTTGTTCATGCTGCACAAGGGTGAAATAGCCCTGTTCGATTTGGTATCCTCCTGCCAGTGGTGTTTTTGTGCCACCTTTATAGGAATTATTCAATGATGCCCTCCATCTAACGCTTCATCCTGTGGATGTTACATGATGCAGTGTCTGTCTTTTTTTTTAAGCTTGAGTACTTTCTGTAGATGATTGTCTTTCCCTCTACCTGTGGCACAAAAGGAGTGATGGTGCACGGGATAGTGTTGCAATGGTGGCAGTGTCTGAGATTTGATAATACCCAGGGCTATCCTATTTGTGTCTGGGGAAAAAAAAGATTGAGAAAGAGCATCTTAAGCTTGATGACACTTTTCAGAAGGCACATCTTCCTTGCAAAGTTCCTACTGCCTTTGCAGCTTTAGTTGCTTTTTTTTCATCGTTTCCTGTGACTCACTGCCAAAAAGATTCTCTCCAATAATACAGCCTTGGCAATATTTGATTGGAAGCCACGTCTAAAACCCGAAATTCGTAAACATGCAAGTCTGCAGAATGCCATACTAGTGCCCAGCTATTTACCGACTGTAACCATTGAATCAAAACATTAGTCTTTCCATCTCCTACTGCTTGGTGCATTACCACCCAGTATTTATTTATATGCTTTTCCTTGCCAGCACGGATGACAATATATATAGATATTTGTTTTAAATAAATAAATAAACAATGGTAGGATTCAGATTTTCTGACGTCAGCTCTTTAAAGCACAACCACAATGATCAACTCATTAATCTGTGGTAAAATATCTTTAAACAACAAACTTTCCAGCAACATCCTTCAGAAAAATCTTGTTACATTTTAGGAAAGTGTCAGTGAATCTTCTTGCAATGTCCCACAGTGAGCCAGAGGTACCTTCAAGTTCACCGTTTACAGAGTAGTGGCAGACGTGACATAGGTATGTTATTGGCTGCAAACACTTTCACAGAAACTATAGGAAGTTATCTTTTCATGAATGTCAAAACCCAGCTCCAGTGTTTTGTACTTCTTCAGACGTCCAACTGTTGCACAATGTCCGTTCTCTCCTTCTTTGTTGAGGGCATATACCTTGATGCATAGTATCTCAACGTAGAGGCGGACATCCTCTTATATCAATGCCAATAAAGGGAACTGCTGTTGAGAGTGCCAGAAACATCACAATTGTTTCTCCATTGCTAAGGTTGAGGCAGTAGCTCCGCTAAGCCATTCTTTTATTCACAGATCCACCTATAGTAGACTCTACACAGGTTTTAGACTGTTACCTGGCAATAAGGCAACTTCTTTCTAGATCCTTTAATTTCATTCTAGGCATTTCCTGGTATAGTATTCTGCACTTTGAGAAAACCCAGAAGGCAGAAATATGAAGAGAATAGTGGTCCTTTCTCTGACTTTTAGTACCAAACAAAGGCTACTACGGGAATACTGATACATGGTTGCTGTGAAGAAAAGTACAGAAAAGCAAGACCCCCTTTAAATTAGAGAAGGCTTAAAGTATTCAAAAATGTTGATTGATACCAAAAGGAGTTTACACCTGCCTAGAACTAAATGTTTAATGTGAAAAACTGACAGAATTCTACGTTTATGGACGCTCTTTTTTGAGAAATTAAAAATCAATAGGTATTACACTGCCAAAGCTATGCCCTTTGGGGCAGCATGGTCAGCCTGGAGTGTTTAACGCAAAATGCATTTTTTGCTGTGTCTTCTCTCAATTTTTTTTGTTTTAAAAAAGAAGAAACTGGAAGATTTGGTGCCTTGAGCCTCTTCACAGTACTGGTTTGTGGTTAACTGGCTATGGCGTAAAAACGAAAAAAAGATGTACCTTAATAGGCATATTCCTGAGCAGAAGGAATTGTTCTCTGTTGACTGGGGGGAGGGGGTGGGGGAGGGGGGGGGCGGTAGAAGCATTAGGACAGTCAGCCGTGCAGCAGTGATGGTAAGATCTTAACCAGGGTTCTCCCGTCGGTTCTCTTTGATCTTTTATGGGTTTTTTAATGCAGCTTCACAATATGGCAGGTTACTTCCACTTAATACATATGCACGGAAACACATAGGATAACCAAAATGTATAAAGGGGGCCGCTAGTGTTTGATTCATTCATACAGTCCACAGGACGTCACTCAAATAATATGATACTAATCCAGAGGTGATGTAAGAAATTCCTTTCTGTAAACTAATATATAAATGTCATTTACATAGCACACTGCTGAAAATCACATTGATTCCCTGCTACACGTCATTTTTTTTTGGAGTGGGGAACATTTGTTAAGAAAAAGAAGAAAAAATACATTAATCACTCATAACTGCAGTTTTTTTTTTAGCATTGATAAATTTCATAGATTCACATGCTTGAATCATTCCCTGTGGTTGTGGTAGGAGTCCGACTGCAACCTTACAATAGCAGTACAAAGCTAAACCAGACTCTCTTTAATAACACAAGCAACTCATTACAAAAAGCCCTGCCCTTCTGTACTACCAGACGCAATGTCAGATTTCCGCCATGAGTAAAACATAATCTAAAGTTGAACCTTTATCTCTGGAGAAGGGAGTGCTACATGTGAATCTATGAAAGATACCAACATTGGACAACTGCAATCACAGTAACTAACTTTCTTCTTTTCCAGCACTACCATTCATAGATTGTCATGCTTTAGTCAGAATAACAAACAGTAACAAACAAGTTACTTACCTTCGATACTGCCTTATCTGGTAGAGATGATATCTAGAGGCAGATTCCTTACCTTAGAATTATGCCAGCTGTCAGACTGGATCCAGACGTTTTTTCATGAGCAGTACCCTGCACGCTGCTTGGTGACGTCGATAGGCTCTGCATACATCGTCCATGCTGGAAGTGGCATCCGTGGCACCTATATAGGTGCCACCCAGGCGCGCTGACATTAGTTTCTTTTCACAACTTTCCACCCCAGAAGCATGGAGCCATAAAGATCACTGACCACTGGTGTGGAAAACTAGGTTCCTGGAAGGGATACAGCCCTGACCCTAGAAATCCGTTCGCAGAGCGTGGAGGATGGATTGGGTCGATAATGAATCTGCAGCAAGATATACTGTCTACTGGATAAGGTGTTACCAAATGGTAAGTAGCTTGTTCATCGGATAGAGACTTCTAGCTGCAGATTCCTTAACTTAAAATAGATACCCAAGCAATACCATCCAAGGAGGTGGGTCTGTGTTCCAATTTCAGAAAAGGAAGTCCTGCAGGACTGAACGGGCAAAATGACGTCACAAAGGACCTGACTGTCCAGGCAGTAATATCTGGTAAACGTGAGCAAGGAAGTCCAGGCTGCTGCCTGGCAGATATCCAGGACTGGAACTCTGTGTGCTAACGCAATGGTCGCGGCTTTGGCTCTGGTAGAATTAGCACGCAAGCCCTCAGGGGGTTGCATTTTGATCAATGCATGGCAGATTTTAATGCAGAGCACAAACCATCTGGAAATGGTCCTTTTCTGAACAGCAGGACCCATTTTAGCTCCGACATACCCCATAAAGAGTTAAAAGTCCAATTGGAATTCCCGCATGCAGTCAAGGTAGAATGGCAACGCCCGTTTGGGGTCCAGACGATGGAGAAGCTACTCACCCTTGGACGGGTGAGGTGGAATGTAGAAAGTAGGTAAGGTGATGGATTGACCTATATGAATGGGTGTGAACACCTTTGAAAGAAAGCAGGCCCGTGTGCAAAGCACCACTTTCTCAGGATGAATATATAAACAGAGAGTGGCTTAGATGACAAGGCCTGTAGCTCACCAACTCGTCGGGCAGATGTTATAGCCATGAAAAAAGCTCTTTTGATGGTGAGCAACCAGATTCAAGTCCCACTGAGGAATGATAATGTGAGAAGGGAGAACAATGGCCCAAACCTTTCAAGTATCTATGTACAATAGGAGATTTAAAGAGAGAGGTTTGATCAGGCAACCTTAGGAATGCAGAGATAACAGAAACACAATCCTTAAGAGTGTCGAGAGCGAAGCCCTTCCAGGCATGAGATAGAATAAAGAGAAGAACCTTAGAGAGAGGTTCAGAAAGGGGATCATCATTTCTGTCTGAACACCAGGCCACAAATTTCTTCCACCAGCAGGTGTATGCAATCTTGGTGGAGGAAGAAAATTAGTTACTTACCTGTAACTGCAGTTCTCCAGTATTGGTATCTTTCATAGATTCACATGCTTGAATCATCCCCGTCGTCGAGGTGGGAGCCTCACGGTAAACTTAAATATATAAAAAGCAGTAAGTCAGTAAAAGTAAAACCAGTAGGCCCTAGTAGGCCTCATAGGGTATTTTACAGTCTATCCACTTTGTTTTGTGAAAAGACCCAAACTTGAGTATCAACCAATCAGGATTCAGCCCCTCCCAAACACTCCCAACAGAGGCTGAATTCCCTCAGATTTTCTAGTAGGAGTGTGAAGTTTAATATCTGTATAATAGGGGAGCCTCTGAGGGGAGGAGGGTGGGTCGCATGTGAATCTATGAAAGATACCAATACTGGAGAACTGCAGTTACAGGTAAGTAACTAATTTTCTTCTCCAGTATTGGATCTTTCATAGATTCACATGCTTGAATCAGAGTAACGAGCAGTAATGTTTTCTTACTTACTGAATTACATTGACTGTAATTCCATCGTAATTCTATACGTGATGTGATTCACATTAGTTCAGTTTAAATATGCACTTACATATAATTATATTTATATTCATAGACATCCGAATATAAGAGCAATAAAAGGTGTGTGGCAAGAAATCCTGACACAATTTATGCTATTATTATGGAGAATACGACACGTTAAACAGTATAAGAAAATGAACCATTAATGACCATACCTCGAGTGTGGTGGTGGGATGTGTAAGAGGCTCACCTTAACGAAATAGATGCCTCAGCACTGCTTGTCCCACTGCTGTATCGACCTGGTTAGTCTCCTCTAGACAGTAATGTCTTGTAAATGTGTGTTGGCTGGACCATGTCGCTGCTCTACAGATGCTATGTAGTGGTACACCTGCAAAGAGTGCAGCTGAAGTGGCTACCGATCTTGTAGAGTGGGCTCTCACCCTGGTGTGGAGCGGCTTTCCTGCTTTTGAATGGCAGAATTGAATCGCCAGGCCAATCCATCTTGCTAAAGTCTGTTTGGACACCGCGTGTCCCTTCTTTGTTCCGCCGAATGCTACAAATAATTGATCCGACTGGCGGATGGCCTGAGTTTTCTGTAGATAAAACTTTAAACATCTTTTAATATCGAGAGAATGTAATGTTTTTTCCGCCACTGTTTGCGGATTTGGAAAAAAGGTTTTTAAGATGACTGGTTCATTTAAATGAAATGTTGAGGGAACTTTCGGAATAAATTTAGGATTTGTCCGCAGGATGACACCTGAGTTTGTAAACTGTAGGAACGGTTGTTTGATAGTGAACGCCTGAATGTCACTGACTCTTTTTGCCGAAGTAAGAGCTAACAGTAACGCTGTTTTCCATGCGAGGAATTTTAGGTCAGCTTTGTGGATCGGCTCAAAAGGAGCTTTCATGAGCTGCATCAACACAACATTCAATGACCATAGAGGTGGAGGTTTCCTAATTGGCGGGAAGACCCGAAAAAGGCCCTTCATAAATTGTTTGACAATTCTTGTGGAACACAAAGAGAGTCTGTCTGGTGATCTGCGGTATCTGGAAATTGCTGCCAGATGTACCCGTATGGAAGAATATGCAAGTCCTGATTTTGCCAGGAGCAGGAGATATGGAAGTATTTGTTCCGGAGTAGAAGATAAAGGATGTATATTTTCCGCTGCACACCAAATACAAAACCGTTTCCATTTAAGTCTATAGGTTTTGTTGGTAGTGTCAGCTCTAGCTTTTGCTAAGATGTCTCTACACTCTGGGGAAATTTTGAGATTTAAGTATTCATTGTGTTCAGGAGCCAAGCCGACAAATGAAGAGACGACGGATGTGGGTGTGTGACTTGTCCCTGGTGCATCGTTAAAAGAGTCGGACTCTGTCTGAGTGGTAGATGTGGTCGTTGGGAGAGCATGAGGAGCTCCGTATACCATATTTGTCTGGGCCATCTGGGAGCTATGAGTAGAAGTCGACACCCCTCCGTCTTCATTTTTCTGATGACTCTCGGAATGAGCGGGATCGGAGGAAAAGCGTAGGCATAAACTCCTGACCATCTCATCGAAAACGCATTCCCCCACAAATCTTTTTGGGGAAGCCAACTTGCGTAGAACTGGCATTTCTTGTTCTCGAGAGTGGCAAATAGGTCTAAGTTTGGTTTGCCCCATAATAGAAACAGGCCATTGAGAATTTTCTGGTCTAGCTCCCACTCGTGATAAGGAATCACTGTCCTGCTCAGGGTGTCTGCTAGAACATTGATCTGTCCTGGCACATGCTCCGCTTTTAGTGAAATATTGTGTTTGATGGCCCATGTCCAAATTTGTTGGGCTAGCTGCGAGAGTTGTAGGGATCTTGTGCCTCCTTGCTTGTTTAGATAAAACATGCTGGTCATGTTGTCCGTCCGGATTAAGACGCTTGAACATTGTGGGGGTGATTCTAATTCAGGCGGGCGGCGGAGGCCGCCCGCCAGAATTCCGCCCCCATAATACCGCTCCGCGGTCAGAAGACCGCGGAGGGTATTATGAGTTTTTCCCTGGGCTGGCGGGCGGTCTCCAAAAGACCGCCCGCCAGCCCAGGGAAAAACTCCCTTCCCACGAGGATGCCGGCTCGTAATCGAGCCGGCGGAGTGGGAAGGTGCGACGGGTGCAGTAGCACCCGTCGCGTATTTCAGTGTCTGCAAGGCAGACACTGAAATACCTTGCGGGGCCCTCTTACGGGGTCCCCTGCCGTGCCCATGCCATTGGCATGGGCACAGCAGGGGCCCCCAGGGGCCCCGCGACCCCCCCTACCGCCATCCTGTTCATGGCGGCTTTCCCGCCATGAACAGGATGGCGGTAGGGGGGGTCAGAATCCCCCATGGCGGCGCAGCAAGCTGCGCCGCCATGGGGGATTCTGAGGGCAGCGGTAAACCGGCGGGAGACCGCCGGTTTACCCTTTCTGACCGCGGCCAAAGCGCCGCGGTCAGAATGCCCTGCGGGGCACCGCCGGCCTGTCGGCGGTGCTCCCGCCGACCTTCGACCGCCGGGGTTAGAATCAGCCCCTGTATCTTTGGCAAGAAAGCTTTTAGAGCTAAGTGTATTGCTTTGAGTTCTAGATAATTGATGTGGAGCTGGCTCTCTTGCTGATTCCAGAGTCCGCTGATTTGCAGGTCCTGGCAGTGTGCACCCCATCCTTCTAGAGAGGCATCCGTTGTTACTATGTAACTTGGTGTTTGAAGAAGAAAAGACAGCCCTTTTGAGAAATTGGTTGGAGTCGCCCACCACCTCATAGTGTTCTTCATTAGAGGCGTTATGCGAATCTTGTCTTCGAAGGAGCCGTGGACCTGTGTCCATTGTATGTCCAATTGCTCTTGCAGGGGTCGCATATGGAGCCTGCAATCTGGGACTAGCGGAATGCACGATGATATCATTCCGAGCAATGATTTGTAGATGCGGACTGAAACAAACTTTTTTCTGGATAGGTTGTCTGCCAAAGAGGTTAACTTTTGTTTCCTCTCGTGTGATGGGTACGCTTTGCTGCGTACTGTGTCCAAAATTGCTCCCAAGAAACTCAATTCTTGTTTGGGGTATATCTGAGATTTCTGGTAGTTGACTACAAACCCCAGGCTGTGTAACAATTGAAGGCAATAGGAAATATGATTTGTTACTTGGAATTTTGAGGGTGCCTTTATAAGCCAGTCGTCCAGGTAAGGGAAGACCTGGATACCTGACTGGCGAAGATGTGCTGCTACTGGAGCTAACATTTTTGTGAAGATTCTGGGGGCTGATTTGAGACCGAATGGTAGAACCCGGAATTGGAGGTGCATACGTCCTACCCTGAACCTTAAAAATTTGCGATGTTTGCGATATATGGGGATATGAAAATAAGCATCCTGGAGGTCTAGGGATGCCATCCAATCTCCCGTGTTTAAGAGACGCAGGACATCCTGCAACGTTACCATCCTGAACGATTGTTTCTTTAGAAACTTGTTTAGTGCTCTCAAGTCCAGGATGGGGCGCCAGTCTCCTGATGGTTTCTTTAGAAGGAAAAACCGGGAGTAGAATCCTTTGTTCTTTTGAGATAAAGGGACTGGTTCTATTGCTCCTTTTGTTAGCATTATTCTTACTTCCCTGAGAAGTTGGCCCAACCTCGGAGGCGGTGTACCCGATGGAGGGACACTCGGTGGTGTTTGCATGAATTCCAGAGTATGACCTCTGGTCACTACATCTAGTACCCATCTGTCCGATGTTATAGCCTTCCACTTGGGGAAATAAGAATTGATGCGACCTTCGACCTTCAATATTGATTGGGGAGGTGTTGAGATTATCCGCTGGTCATTGCTTTCTGCCTGTATCTCTTCCTCGGGCAGCTCCTCTTCCTCTAGCCGGATGTTTGTAAGCTGCGGCTGGTGGTAATCGATAATGCTGCTGTTGTTGATGGTGCTGATGTCCTGGTCCTGTGGAGGAAGATGGATATTGTGACCTGTATTGTTGGTATCCACCTCGAAAGGAGTAATTACCTCTACCCCTTGCTCCACGAAAAGGTAGTTTTTTATACTGCAGGGTACCTAGGGATTTTGCTGTATCGGTATCCGTCTTGATAGCCTGCAGCATGTCGTCGACATGTTTGCCAAACAAACTCTCTCCATCGAAGGGCATGTCGAGAACACGAGTTTGGACTTCTGGTCTGAATGAAGTAGCTTTAAGCCACCCTTGTCTGCGCAGGACTGCTGCTCCAGCTAATTGTCGAAAGCCAGTGAGGGAAATATCTATTGCAGTGTCTATTATCTCTGCGGAGACCCTTTCTCCCTCCTGCAAGACCTTTTTGGCTTCCACCTTGAGATCTTCTGGCAGTGAATCTACAAAAGCGGACATGTCTGCCCACATCTGGCGATCGTACCTTCCCAGGATGGCGAGGGAATTGGCCGCCTTGACCGTTACTGCAGCAACCGAGGAGAATTTCTTACCGATATTGTCTAGTCTCCTTCCCTCTTTGTCTGGGGGAGACGCAATAGGCGTAGAGGGGTTTTTGGATCGTCGTTGAGCCGCCTGTGATATAACCGAGTCAGGTTTCGGCTGTGAGACTAAACAGGCCGGAGAATCATCTGGGGCCTTGTATTTTTTCTCTAGCCTTGGCATTTGTGAAGGCACTGTTGCCGGGTTTTTCATTGCCTTCAAACCCTCTTGCCATAAGAAATCCACAATCGGTATGGCTCTTACAGATCTCTTTGATGGCTCTTTAAAGTCATACAAAAAACACTCAGTTTCATGGGAAACAATTGCCAGGCCAAAACGTTTCGCCGCTCTCTCTATGATATTATGGAAACCTCCTATGTCTTCTGGAGGAGAATCCACTGGAGCTGCTGGAGGTGGAGATGGTGTGGGAACGAGATAATCGTCCCATTCACTAGCCGCTGAATCTGCTAGCTCGCCCTCTTCCCTTTCGTCGTCCGACGAGAGGTAAGCTTCCGGAGCTTGGCTAGTTACAGGTCTACTAGCCTGTGGCTTTTCGGAAACATTAGTAGTTTGAGCTTGCTGGTAACTCTGAGGTCTAGGTGGCGTGGACTGAGTTGACGGTGGGAACCTTTTATAGTAGTCCTTCAACATATGTTGTAAATCTGTCACTAATGTGCTAGTCATAGCCAGTGGCGATGGTTGGTTTGCCTGTGGATAAGATGTTGAAGCATAACTATGCTGGTAATGTTGATCCTCTTCTTCATCAAACTCTTGACATTTGACATTTAGTTGGGACGGGCTACTAGCTGCCCCAAACATTCCTTGATCCTCATCATCATCATCGTCCAAAAGATGTTGCGGTGGGTATGGCAGCACTTTACTTGGTGATGTATGTATCGGCAAAATGTCAGATGGCTTGTCCCCTATATTAATAAGGGAAAGGGGTAAGAATCTGGTGGAGTCCTACTGATGGTATGAGGAATGATCTGGTGAAATGTCCCAAGGTTTGTAAACTGTTAATGCTGTGGTGATCGTCGGTTCCATCGTCGACGGTTCCCTCGTCGACGGTACTGTCGTCGACGGGTCTCTCGTCGACGGGTCTCTCGTCGACACTTCCGTCCATGACTGCGTCTTTGTCAATGGGTCCTTAGTCGACGGTCCCTTCGTCGACGGGTATTTTACCGACGACGGTCGCTTCGCCGACGTATCTTGCGTAGATGGGTTTTTTAGTGCCCTGGATGATTTGTGAACCCAGGAGGCCTCCGCTGTCGACGCTGTGGTTGCCGACGAAGCTCTTTTGAAGATTTTTGCAGTAATAATCGTCGTCGATGACAACGGCGACAACGTCATAATCATCGGTGATGATGGTGTTGTGAACGTCGACGATACCGTGGTCGCTGTTACCGTCGACACTGTCGTCGACGGGGCGGTCGTCGACGGTTGTTTTTTCACCGACAAGAGTTTTTCTGGCTCTTTTTGTGGTGACAGAGACAGGGATGGTTTCTTTGAGGTGCTTTTCCGGTGTAACGGCGTAGTAGGTTCTGAATGAACCTTTTTTGGTCCATGTTTAACTGCCTCTTCAGTTAAGACTTGTTTTGTCTTTTTGTGCATTTTTCTTGGTGGTTCATCCGCACCTCTATCTCTCCCACCTGTTCTTTTCTGAGGGCGAGAAGTTTGTGGTGACTCTTCGCTGTCTGATGAAGGATGCTCTAAGGCTTTCTGTTTTTGCTGCCATAAGAGAAGTCTACCCTCTCGGTCTTTGAGGGTTTTTTGACTAAAGGTGCGACAGATTTTGCAGTCTCTCACCTTATGGTCTGGATGAAGGCAGTAAATACACTTCTTGTGGGGGTCATCAATATGTAGTCTCTTCTTCCCACAGTTGTCACAGTCTCTGAACAGACCCTTCTTTGCCTTTTCAGACATAGTAAAGTTGTAACTAGTTTCCTGAGAGAAAAAACAATCTTCAGTCAGAAAATAGGAAAAAAACTGAGCAGAGCTCAGGGAGACTCCCTTCACACGACGTGCGGTAGAAAATCTGAGGGAATTCAGCCTCTGTTGGGAGTGTTTGGGAGGGGCTGAATCCTGATTGGTTGATACTCAAGTTTGGGTCTTTTCACAAAACAAAGTGGATAGACT
Source organism: Pleurodeles waltl (assembly GCF_031143425.1). Classification (NCBI taxonomy): domain Eukaryota; kingdom Metazoa; phylum Chordata; class Amphibia; order Caudata; family Salamandridae; genus Pleurodeles; species Pleurodeles waltl. The sequence continues at coordinate 664,213,965 of NC_090451.1, forward strand.
GTAAAATACCCTATGAGGCCTACTAGGGCCTACTGGTTTTACTTTTACTGACTTACTGCTTTTTATATATTTAAGTTTACCGTGAGGCTCCCACCTCGACGACGGGGATGATTCAAGCATGTGAATCTATGAAAGATCCAATACTGGAGAACTCCTGGCTTTCCAGATTTCATCGCAAACTTCGGGAGGAAGGGCAAAAGCTGTCAACTGCTGCCGCTCAATCTCCACGCAAGAAGGTGGATACTGGACAGGTTTGGGTGGAGAACCCTCCCCTGCTGCTGCAACAGAAGATCCTTAATAAAGGGCAGCCTGATCGGAGGGTCAATGGCCATGCTCAGTAGCTTGGGATACCAGACTCTCCGTGCTCAATTCGGGCCACAAGGATGACTTGGGACCGGTTGTTCTTGATCTTCTTGAAAACTCTGTGCAGGAGTGGTATGGGTGGAAAGGTGTACCAGAGGCCAGCACTCCACTCTAGATAAAGAGTAGCTGAACAAAAGCATCCTTGGAAACTGCAGCACGAAAAAACTGCTGACATTGTACTTCTCAACTGAAGCAAACAGATCTAACCAAGGCTCTCCACACCGCTGAAAGACCTTGCACCACCTATGGACGGAGACACCTTTTGTGAACCGCTAAGCAACTGCGGCTGAGTTTGTCCACCCTAGCTTTCAGAGAACCTGTCGGGTGTTGAAACACCAGAGAAATGCCCTGATGTTCCAGCCAAGTCCAGAGAGACAGGGCTTCTTGACATAGGGTCCACAACTCCAACCCGCCCTGTTTGTTGCAGCACCACGTGGGGGTGGTGTCCGTGAACACCTGCTCCAGCCTCCCCTTGTTGAACGCTAAGAAGGCCGTCAATGCTACTCGGATTGACCACAACTGCAGCATATTGATGTGGAGTCCAGATTCCACCGGAGACAGTGTCTCCTGATCTCCACCTCTCCTAGATGCCCACCGATACCAGGACTGATGCATGTCATTACTGTCAGATCTGTTTGGGGAAGGGAGAGTGATATACTGTTGACCCAATCGCAGTTCGTTTGCAAATCTTTCAGAACGCCGTCCGTCACCCTTTTGTATTGCTAAAGTCACCCTAAGTGGCCAGGGTATGCCCAGACGTGGGTCCTTTGCTCACTGTACCACTGGATTAAAAAGTTAGCCTGGCTGATGAGGGGTGACACCCTGAAATCGGTTCCAGAATGCCCCCCGTTCCCCTCAACACCCAAGGCTACCCTGAAACCCTCATAATTTGCCCATATACCATCATGGGTGTCCAGTTGGCGGCTGGATTCACACCTGCCCCATTGACAGTACATAATATCGGTCAGGTGGGTTTTGAATATAGTCCCAATGGGCTAATCCCTCCTTTACCACCATCCATACAGGCTGAAGGAGGATCAAATTTCTCTTATACGCAATGATACACAATGGACAACAGCATTTCATAACAGTCTCCAGGTTTAGAGAGAGGAAGTGGCTATGTGGGATGTGACGCACTGCAGATGACATGAGCGGCAAGCAAGCAACCCGTAAGCATTGGCCAGAAAGCTGCCTATACTCTTTAGAAACATTAAAATTTAAAAAGAAAAAGAAAAGAAAGGGGAACTAAAAAAGAAGAACTTTGAAAACGAAAGGACTGGCCAATCCAACCTGACCATCAAGTGCATTAATTTTCAAGTGGATGTACATATGTGATTAGAAAATGCCATAATTCACAAGGCATAAGAGCCAATGACTGACCCGGGCTGGACCATTGCCCCTTATCATGGATGGAAGTAGAGTGTAAGTGACAAACTAACAGACCACCAGCAGAACAAAGATGATCTACAGGCCCACTGTATATCTATATGGATATATATTTATGTGCATAATTTAATTATTTTCTTCTTACAAGATGCGGATGTAGGAAACTGGGCCTTGATTGCAGAAGCTCCCCACCCTTGCCCTCCCCTCCACACACACACACACACACACTTGTTTGCCTATTTTTTATTATGCAATTTTGACTGAAAGACACTGTGTTCCTGCTAACTAGGTCCCCAGTGCCAGTGTTCCTTACCCAAAAACAAGACCACTAGTCCCTTGATCCCTAGAGTGACCAGTTCTTTAGCATCTATGTAAGTCCCTGGTAAGTGTTACTTGTGGTGTCTGGGGCATAGGTACTAAAGAGGGACCCTAAGGGCTGCAGCAGAATGTGTGCCACTCTAATGGAACCAACCCCAAACTCATGCAGACTGCCACCAACGGCTGCATGACAAGGTGCTCCAAAAAGTCAAAACACGACATGGACCACACTTGTGAGCCATGTCCCTTAACACTGCTAGTAATGTTTGTAAGTCACCCCTGGAGCAGGCCTTACAGCCCTAAGGCGGGGTGCACTATATTACAGGTGTCGACATCTGTATGAGCAGATATTCCCCTGCTGTGTGTCTGTCAATTCTTAGAAATAGTTAGTGAATAGGGACACCATTTTAAGTACATGTGCTGGACACTGGTCAATAAAAAGTTTCCAAGCTACGTGATGACTTCACAGAAACTAGGGATCACTCGGTGAATATATGTGCTCAAAACGTGGAGCCACAAATAGAAGAACAAGTTACTTACCTTCGGTAACGCTTTATCTGGTAGAGACACAGACTAGCCGCAGATTCCTTATCTTAGAATTCTCCCCCAGGCGTTAGACTGGATCCGTAATTTTATCTTCAGCAATACCTCTGTGCGTCGGTAGAGGGCATCGAGTAACTTTGCAGCAACGTTGTCTCCAGACATGACGTCAGCAGAGTCCATATATTACCCCCTCTGACGCGCTGACGTCAGTTTCTTCTTTTCCGAGCAGCAACTCTGATCCGGTGTAGCGGTACCTCGGGCCTTTTTGGGCTTTTCTCCCGATTTATTTGGGTGTTTTTTTCTTGAAAATAGTGTATATGCCTTCTGGGTTTAAACCCTGTGGGTCCTGTACCCAGCAAATGTCGGTCACGGACCCTCATTCGGTGTGTTTGTGGTGTCTCAAACTGGGTGAGATTGTATAGGAAAATTAGTTGCTTACCTGTAACTGCAGTTCTCCAGTATTGGAATCTTTCATAGATTCACATGCTTGAATCATTCCCTGCCGTTGAGATGGGAGATCCTGGTGTATTACAATAGCAATGTTATGATAACTAAAGTGAATACAGGCCTAAAGCCCATTACATTAGTAGTCTATACATGTCTTTTTGAGGAAAAATACCCAAACCAGGTTTCAGCCAATCAGGCTACCCCTAGAACACTCCTATGAGAAGCTCCAGTGCCTCAGATTTTCTCACAGCAAAAGTGCTGAAGAAGTTGAGGAATATAGTCTGTAACGGTGAGCTTCTCAGGGGAGGGTTGCATGTGAATCTATTAAAGATTCCAATACTGGAGAACTACAGTTACAGGTAAGTAACTAATTTTCTTCCTCCAGTATTGGAACTTTTATAGATTCACATGCGTGAATCAGAGTAGCAAGCAGTAGTGAAGCACATTGTATGATGAACACTTTATATCAGTTGAAAGATGCAATTAAATAAATTATAAAAAACTTTACATGATTACGGAAACCAAAGAATCATTACTCAATGCTAAACAACACCCGGTGTATTGCGAAGGAAAGAAAACTTCATTACCATACAATGTGATGATCATTATACTGGGTAGGAGGGCGAAAAGGAGAATAGTACAGCTCACCGTTACTGGAACAGATGCTGCAGCACCACTTGCCCCACTGCCACATCTCCTTGTGACGATTCTTCCAGGCAATAGTGCTTCGTGAAAGTGTGTGCACACCTCCAGGTGGCTGCCCTGCAAATGTCCTGTATAAGCACACCCGCAAAGAGCGCAGCAGATGCTGCGACAGCCCTAGTGGAGTGTGCACGCGATGTTCGGCGCAGGGGCTTTCCTGTAGCTTTGTGACAAAAGTCAATAGAACTAGCTATCCATCTAGAAATTACTTGTTTAGAAATCGGTTGCCCTTTCCTAGTGGCACTGAATTAAACAAATAATTGGTTTGTTTTTCTAAAACTTCTCGTCCTGTCCAGATAGAACTTAAGACATCTTTTGACGTCCAAGGAACGCAGGGATCTTTCCGCTGGCGTTGATGGATTCGGAAAGTACAACTTTAGAATAACTGGCTGGTTGATATGAAAGTCAGAAGGAACTTTGGGTATAAATTTTGGATTTGTTCGCAAAATTACTACATCATCTTTAAACTGCAAGAAAGGGATTTGGATCGTGAATGCTTGAATCTCGTTAACTCTTCTAGCCGAGGTCAGGGCAAGAAGAAGTGCAACCTTCCATGACAAGAACTTAAAATCTGCCTTGTGAATGGGCTCAAATAGATGCTTCATCAATTGAGACAAAACTATATTAAGCTGCCAAGATGGCGGTGGCGGTCTGACTGGCGGAAAAGAATGAAAAAGCCCTTTAAGGAACTGCTTGATAATTCTTGTTGACCACAAGGATTGTGAATTTCCTGTTCTCTTATAACGTGAAATAGCAGCTAAGTGGACCCTAACTGAAGAGTTTGTCAAACCTTGTCAGGCTAAAAGAAGGAGATAAGGTAACACTTGCTCCGGCGATGAGGAAAAAGGATGAACCTGTGCTTCTGTGCACCACAAGCAAAATCTTCTCCATTTAAGTCTATACGATTTAATGGTGCTATCAGCTGCCGCTCTGGCCAGAATTACTCTACAGTCGGAAGGAATGTTCACGTGTTCAAATTTATGGTGTTCAGGAGCCAGGCAGTCAAATGAAGTGATGCTGGATCCAGGTGGAGAACCTGACCACTGTCCATTGTTAACAGGCGAGGTATCACTGGCAGAGGTATGCCGCGTCTCTCTGACAGGAGAAGTATCTCCGTAAACCAATGCTTCAGAGGCCATGCTGGGGCTTCCAGAAGTATTCTGCAGTTCTCGTTCTTGATCTTGGCCAGGACTCTCGGAATGAGGGGAATGGGAGGGAAAGTGGAAGCATAAATTCCTGACCATGCTACTGAAAATCCATTCCCTCAAGAACCCAGATGGTGATCCCGACTTACATAATATAGGCATTTTGCATTGTGGGGAGTGGCAAAAAGATCAAGGTTTGGTTTTCCCCACTGAGAGAAGATGCGATCCAGCACATTTTGATTTAGCTCCCATTGGTGATTGGATGATTTCTGTCTGCTGAGAGAATCCGCAATGACGTTCAGAGTGCCTGGAACGTGTTCTGCTCGAAGATACACGCCATGTAGGATGGACTAGTTCCAGATACGTTGAGATTCTCGAGATAACAGCAGGGATCCGTTTCTCCCCTGCTTGTTCAGATAGTGCATTGTTATGATGTTCTCTGTACGTATGAGCACTGATGAATTCTTTATCTGTGGCAGGAAGGCTCAAAGTGCTAAGTGAACTACTTTCAGTTCGACATTAGTTGATATGATACATTTTTGATGAGAGTGCCTTCTGCCTTTGACTGATAGATCCTGAAGGAAGGCTCCCCAACCTTCCAGGGATGCATCCGTTGTGATCACCCATGGGGCCAGAGGTGGAAGAAAAGACAGACCTACTGATAGGTGGGATGCCTGGGTCCACCAAGACAGATGTAATTTCATTGGTTTCGTAAGGATAAGTTACTTACCTGTAAATCCTAGTTCTCTTCCAGGGGTATCCTCATCAAAGTCATAAACATTGAATATTCCCGCCCTTGTGCGGGGACCCCGGAGCATATATAAAATACACATATATTATCATGTGTAACAAACAGCAATGCAGGCTATAATCATAAACAGGCAAAAAATGCTTTATTTCTATAATTTTTTTTTTTTTTCATATTATGAAATCACAATAGAGAATAAATATCTACCCAAACCCCTAAAACTGGGCTTAGGGAAGTAAGCAGCAGTAAACACTAGAGAAAAAGGGAAAAAAACTACATTGAAAAACCAATGGAGCATTCTTAGCCAATAGGCTGCATGCAGGTTAACACAGGAGAATCATAAAAACTTTGGCACCGTGCCTTTAAGACCCTGAGCACCTCCAGTATCCCACCATGCCTCAGGGGTGAAGGAAAGGTGACAGTTGGTTCACAGTTAGGTCAGTTTTTTTTTACGGTGACAATCTGTGTAACTGATTCAAAATACAGTCTGTCCTGCACTTCTAGGAGACGTGCGTCCGGGGAGGAGGGTGGGTTGTTTATGACTTTGATGAGGATACCCCTGGAAGAGAACTAGGATTTACAGGTAAGTAACTTATCCTTCTCTTCCAGGGGATCCTCATCAATAGTCATAAACATTGAATAGATTAGCAAGCCCATCCCTAAACTCTGCGGACTGTCCAATAGAAGTGCAGGAATAGATACGTATTATGCAAATACATTTCTCAGAGAGGCCTGCCCCACTTGGGCATCCGCTCTTGCATCTGAGTCTAAACAGTAATGTCTAGTAAACGTATGCACAGACTTCCATGTAGCAGCCTTACAAATCTCAGATATTGGAACATTGTTAAGGAGGGCAGCAGTAGCCGCTTTTCCCCTTGTGGAATGCGCTTTAGGCCTAGCTAGTAATTGTTTATTAGCCAGTTGGTAAGTATTAACAATACAAGAAACTATCCATCTTGATATCGTTCGTTTAGATGCTGCCTCTCCTGTCCTCAAATGACCATAATTTACAAACAAGCGGTTAGAATGTCTAATCGAATTTGTCTTATCCAGATAAAATTTCAGCACTCTTTTCAAGTCTAAGGAGTGCAATGCTTTCTCTGCCGGAGTCTCCGGATTGGGAAAGAAAGTCGGTAAAGATATAGTCTGATTGATATGGAATTCTGACACCACCTTCGGAAGGAAAGATGGGTGAGTTCGCAGAACCACTCTATTGTCATGAAAAACCGTGTACGGTTCTTTGGAAGACAAAGCCTGGATTTCGCTGACCCTCCTCGCTGAAGTAATGGCCACTAAAAAAGCCGTCTTCCACGTAAGGTGTTGTAAAGAGGCCTTATGTATAGGTTCAAAAGGAGGGCCCATAAGTTTTGACAATACTATGTTCAGTTCCCATGGAGGAGAAGGTCTCCGAATGGGCGGAAAAACTTTTTTCAAACCTTCTAAGAAATCCTTGACTACAGGTTTCGTAAAGAAGGATTCCTGAGAAGGTGACTTGCGATAGGCTGTAATGGCAGACAAATGTACCTTAATAGATGATACCTGCAGACCGGACTTTGCCAGATGAAGCAAATAGGACAGTATGACATCCTCCTCAGCCCGTATGGGATTCTGACCTTGTTGACAGCACCATATGTAGAATCTCTTCCACTTAAAAGCGTAAGAACGCCGCGTGGAAGGTCGTTTGGACTTTCAAGATGTTCATGCACTCCTGTGAGAGCCCTAGGTGCCCATACTGCAGGAATTCAGGAGCCATGCTGTTAAGCTCAGAGAGGGTAGGTTGGGATGTAGAATCCTGCCCTCCATTCTGCTCAGAAGATCCGGTCTGCACGGCAGCCTCCTGTGAGGTTGTTCCGATAGGTTGAGGAGATCTGTGTTCCAGAATTGACGGGGCCATTGTGGCGCTATGAGAATCATTCTGGTTCTGGATCTGTAAAGTTTGTTGATCACTGCCGGTATGAGGGGAATCGGCGGAAAGGCGTAGAGAAATATCCCTGACCAGTCGATCAACAGGGCATTCCCTCGAGATCCCGGACGGTAGAACCTGGATGCGAAGTCTGGGCATTTCTTGTTTACTTCGTCTGCGAAGAGATCCAGTTGAGGCCGACCCCATTGAGCGAAGATGTATTCGACGACTTCGCCGTGTAGGACCCAATCGTGTGCGTCCTCTAGGTGTCTGCTCAGGAAATCTGCTTCCACGTTTTGTTGACCTGGCAGGTGAACCGCTGTAAGTGACATTCCTCTGGCCTGGAGCCAATGCCATATCGTTTGGGACTCTCGAGATAGGGGTAGGGATCTCGTTCCCCCCTGTTTGTTCAAATAATACATCGTGGTTGTATTGTCAGTTTGTATTAGGAGAGTTTTCCCCTGAATTAGTGGTATGAAAGACTTGAGAGCCAGATGGACCGCTCTGAGTTCTAGCAGATTGATGTGGTACTACTTTTCCTTGTCTGACCACAGGCCCTGAGCTTGAAGGGGACCCAGATGAGCCCCCCATCCCTGAAGAGACGCATCCGTTACCAGAGTGTCGGATGGAACTACCTGGTGAAAGGGAGCACCTACTGACAGGTGAGGTCTGTGCATCCACCATTTCAATGACTGAAGTGCTACTGCCGGTAGTCGCACTCTGTCCTCCCAGCGACCTGTCCTTTGGCTCCAGTTGCTCTCCAATGCCTCTTGGCGGGGCCTCATGTGGAGTCTGGCATTTGGGACAATAAAAATGCATGATGCCATGGAGCCCAGCATCGATGTCACCTGACGTGCCGTAGGTGCATTGGCTTTCAACAGGTCCTGACACTTCCTGTCTATTGAGGATAGTCGTTCCTCCGAAGGATACACTCTTTGGAGTTCTGTGTTTATTATAGCTCCCAGGTAGTGAAGGTTCTGTGTTGGAATCAAGGTTGACTTTTGGTAATTGACCTGAAGACCTAGAGACTCGCAAACTCTGAGCACAATGTCCCGATGGCTTCTCGCCTGCTCCGGAGAAGAAGCCTTCAGTAACCAGTCGTCTAGGTATGGGTAGATGAATATCTTTTGTTTTCGAAGATGCGCCGCTACCACTGCCATACATTTTGAGAAGACGCGTGGGGCAGATTTCAGGCCAAATGGTAGAACTCTGAACTGATAATGCTGTAACGCTACTTGGAAGCGCAGGAATTTCCGATGTTTGGGAGCTATTGGGATGTGAAAATATGCATCCTGCAGGTCGATTGAGCACATCCAGTCTCCCTGATGTAGCTGAGGGAAAATCTGGTGAAGCGCTAGCATCCTGAACTTCTGTTTCCTTATGTATTTGTTCAGCAGCCGTAGGTCCAGAATTGGTCTGAAAACGCCCTCTCGACCCTTCTTCGCCACCAGAAAGTAACGGGAGTAAACCCCCTTTCCTCTGTGCGCAGGTGGAACCTTTTCTATGGCATTCTTTTGTAAGAGGGCGAGAGCCTCTTTGCGCAGCAGGCTGAGATGAGATGGATTGCATTTGGTTGGTGGCAAGTGTGGTGGAGGCTGTTTGAAAAGAAGAGAGTAGCCATTTTCGACAATATTGAGCACCCATTTGTCTCTTGTGATAGAGTGCCACTCGTGAAGATAACCTGTAATACTTCCCCCCCACCGGAGTGGTGTACAGTGTCGAGGGAAGCAAGATCTCATTGTTTGGCCGGCGCTTTTGGAGTGGACTGTTGAGGTCTACTTGACCCTCGCTCCCTTGTGTTCCTTCGCTGAAAAAGAGGGCGTCCCTGCCGTTGCTGTGACCTTTGGGACCAGTGAGGGGTTTGAACCCTCTGCTGGAAAGGGCGCCTGTCATAAGGCCTATACCTCCGCCTGAAATCTTTCTTCCTTTCCAGGCCCACTGCCCTCATGGTATCCACCTCGGTCTTCATGCGGGCCATTTCCTCGTCTGCATGGGCACCAAACAGCGAGTTCCCGGCGAATGGGAGATTCAGGATGCGTTGTTGTGCTTCCTGCTTTAAACCAGTGAGTCTCAGCCAGGAAGACCTCCTTGCACAGATTCCATGTGCGTACCCATGTGCAGCTAAATCCGCCCCATCTGCCGCCGCGCTGATAACCTGGTTGGATACCAGGCATCCCTCTTGCAGGATCTCTTGAAAATCTTGTCTGTCCTCTCTGGGCAATTTCTCTGTGAATCTATTGAGAGAGTCCCACAGAGAACGATCATACCTGCCCAGGAGTGCAGAAGCACTGGAGACTTTCATTGCCGAAGCCGCCGTACCGCACATCTTTCTCCCCAGAGAGTCTAGATGCCTGCTCTCTTTATCCGGGGGGACCGTGGATGATGATGCCACCGAGTGGGTCTTTCGGGCTGCAGCTAATATTACCTAGTCCGGTGGCGGATCCTTCCTGAGGAACAAAGGGTCCTGTTCGGGAGCCTTGTATTTTTTGAGAATCCTAGCCGAGGCAGATTTGAGTGTGGCTGGGGCCAGAAAAGTGTCCATGGTTGGCTGCAACAAACCAGGCACTAGAGGCAGCAGCTTTTTTCACGCTGATCTCTGTTGCAGAGTCTCAAAGATGACTGACGAGGAGGTAGATGGCTCTGGAACCTCTATGTTTAATTTCTGCGCTCCTCTTAACAGCACCTCGTTAAACGTGGTAATGTCATCCACCGGTGAGACCCTAGCAGGTGGAGAATCTGTTAGGGTGGGGGAGTAACGCCCGACAGATGATCCTGACGACGACCAAGAGGGTGATCTTCTTCGTGAACGAGACCTGGATCGTCGTTGAGAACGAGACCTGCTGTGAGACGCTGTAGCAGAGCGCCCAGGCCTCGCGGTCGGTTGACGAGGAGCAGAACGAGCCCGTCCTGCCCTTGCTGTCGGTGATGGCGTTCTTGGCAGGGAGGCAGTAGGCGAGTACATTCGCGAATACTGCGAATCCGGGGAGGCCGCTGGTCTGTTAAGGCTCTCTAGCCATCTTGGAGATAGACTGATGGGCGAAACATGCCCAGATGATGCCGCTCTTGAATGAGATGAGTCGCTCGGTATTGAGACCACTGGAGATGGTGCGGCCTTGTCTGGCGTGGGGCGATGTTCTACTCCCTGTGGGACAGGTAAAACCTGTGTCGACGTCTGTGTCGACGTCGAAGGGTGCCCCACCGGTTGCTCTTGCCTCGACGTTGAGTGTCTCGACGTAGAGTGTCTCGACGTAGAGTGTCCCGACGTCGAACGGCGATCTTTGGACCTCGACCTGCTCGCCGTCGTGTGCCTCGACGTGGAGCGGTGGGAGGCCGACGGCGGATGTCTCTCATGCAGTCGTGGCGATTTCGACTTCGTGTCTCTTGACGTCGGGGGGCGCACAGCCTTTGGCGGCGACCGGGCACGCCGGCGATGGCTCGACGTCGATCGGCGGGCCGCTGTCGACGGAGACCTGCCCCTGCGATGGTGTTCCCTCGACGCCGTCTCCTTCGACGTCGGGTGTGTCGCCGTCGACGGCGATCTATGCCGGTGAGACGGTGGTAGCGACGACGTCGACGGGGAACAAACAGGTACGTTCCTACCTGCTGACGTCGACCTAGCCATTCTCTCCTGAGAATGGCCTGCTGGTTGTCTGGCAAGTGAAGAGGACGATGTTTTCTGCCTCTCATGAAGCCCATGTAGCCTGATCTTTTCTCTGTCCTTCAGAGTCCTCTTTGACAAATTCTTGCAGTGCTTACAAGTGTCAGGGCAGTGACTCTGAGGCAGGCAGGCACACAATACACAGAGAGTGTGGGTCTGACTGGGCCTTCTTCTTCCCACAAGAAGGGCATTTGACAAAAAGTGAAGGCATTTTTCTGTCAGGAAAAAACTGCCAAGCTCAGACAAAGATGTTATTTGTCGAATGAAAAAGGAAAAAAACGCTTTTTTGAAGGATTTTTCTGAGAAAAACTCAGAAAAACTGAGAGCTCAATGCTCCAGGATCCTCTCAGAAGAAGCCGGAAAAAAGAACTGACCTAACTGTGAACCAACTGTCACCTTTCCTTCACCCCTGAGGCATGGTGGGATACTGGAGGTGCTCAGGGTCTTAAAGGCACGGTGCCAAAGTTTTTATGATTCTCCTGTGTTAACCTGCATGCAGCCTATTGGCTAAGAATGCTCCATTGGTTTTTCAATGTAGTTTTTTTCTCTTTTTCTCTAGTGTTTACTGCTGCTTACTTCCCTAAGCCCAGTTTTAGGGGTTTGGGTAGATATTTATTCTCTATTGTGATTTCATAATATGAAAAAAAAAAAAAAAAAAAAAACTTCATCGAAATAAAGCATTTTTAGCCTGTTTATGATTATAGCCTGCATTGCTGTTTTTTACACATGATAATATATGTGTATTTTATATATGCTCCGGGGTCCCCGCACAAGGGCGGGAATATTCAATGTTTATGACTATTGATGAGGATCCCCTGGAAGAGAACCTTGATTACGTCGTCGAAAGATCCCTTGGACTGCATCCACTGATTGTCCAACTGCTCTTGAAGTGGACACATTCTGAGACAACAGAATGGTACCAGTGGGATGCAGGAAGACTTCATTCCCGGTAGGGACTTGAGGCGACCTGAAACAGACCTTTTTTTTTTTTTTTTAACAAGACTGGCTAAAGAAATTTGTTTGCTCTGTCGTTCCTTTGTAGGAGCAGCTTTGGAACTGGATGTGTCTAGAACTGCACCTAGAAAAGTCCTTACTTTCAGGGGGTTGGAAAGCTGACTTGCTTTGATATATGGTTAGGCCTAGCTTGGCAAATAGGTCTATGCAAGCTTCTGTCGCTTTCCGAGTCTGCGAGCCGGACCTTGCCTTGATGAGCCGGTTGTCCAGATATGGAAAGACTTGAAATTTGTGCCTTTGAGCAAAGCAGCTACTGGAGCCAAGCACTTGATGAAAATTCTGGGGCCCGATTTGAGGCCGAAAGGAAGTACCTTGAACTGGAAATGGTCTCCGGCTACTACGAATCTGAGGAATGTTCTGTGAGACTGATGTATAGCGATATGGAAGTAAGTGTCCTGAAGATCTAAGGTTGACATATAGGGGGTCATTACGACCCTGGCGGAAGGCGGAGAAGCAGCGGTAAGACCGCCAACAGGCTGGCGGTCTTTTTTTGGGAATTATGACCATGGCGGTTACCACCATGGTCATCCGCCGATTCTCCGTTCTGCCCGCCAGGGCGGAGACGACCACCGGGCTGGAGACCTGGGTTTCCAGCCTGGCCGCCGTCACTATACCGCCGGCGGTATTTGGACCTGGCTGAAATCCATGGCGGTAAGCACTATCAGTGCCAGGGAATTCCTTCCCTGGCACTGATAGGGGTCTCCCCCACCCCCTACACCCCCTACCACCCCCCAAAGGTGGCAGGGCCCCCTGTCCCCACCCGACCCCCAACATCAGACACTCACTCACACACGACACGAATGCAGGCACCATCAACACACATACACGCACACACACTGACATACATGCCAACATCCACACACACAGTCAGACACGCACACCCACATTCAAACATACACGCATACATCCATACAGACATACCAACAGACATACACGCACTCATTCCCAAACATGCAACACCCCCACAAGCATACACGCACTCACACACCCCCTCTACATACACACACGCACACCCCCATGCACGCACACAACAACCCCTCACCCCCTCCCCTAACTGACGATCTACTTACCTGGTCCGTCGATCCTCCGGGAGAGGACGGGAGCCATGGGGGCTGCTCCGCCGACACCACACCACCAACAGAACACCGCCACGCCGAATCACAGGACGTGATTCGGTGGGCGGTGTTCTGTTGGTGTGGCGGTGGAGGTTGAGCAACCTCCACTTCCCCGCCGCCCGCCAGTAAAGGACCGACTGCAGCCAACAGTCATAATACGCCGAGCGGAAAACCACCACCATTGGCGGTCTTCAGCACGGCGGTCCCTCAGCGGTCTTTTCAAAAGACCGCCGAGTTCATAATGACCCCCATAATCTCCTGGATTGGACGCCAATTTTTCCACTTCTTCTGGACAAGAAAGAAACGAGAATACAACCCCTTGTTTCTGTCCCGAGCCAGGACCCTCTCTATTGCTCCTTTCTTGTGCATTTACTGGACTTCCTTTCTGAGGAGCTTGAGTTTCTTCAGTGAGTGTGGAGGAGGGGGACTTGGTGGTAGAATTTGCATGAACTCCAGTGAATGGCCAAATTGAAAAAGGTTTAACACCCAATGGTCGGAGGTGATAATCTGCCAATTGTGCAGGTTTTGGGAAATCCTTCCCCCTATTAGGAGACTTGAAGAAGGATAAGTAGCCAGAGTAAGGGAGAAGTCATTGCCTGCGACCTGTTTCTCTGGTTTGTCGTCCTGCTCTTGTTCTATGTGCGGTTCTAGCATATGCTGCCTGCGGAGGTTGCCTCTGCTGATATTGGGCTCGAAAGGATTGAATATTTGAGACGGAAGAAGGATATTTATACTGCTGGAACCCCCCTTTGTAGGATGGATATCCCCTTCCTCTGGCACCCCGAAAGGGCTGCCTTCTGAACTGCAGGGTTACAAGGGACTTTGCAGTGTCCGTATCCCTCTTAATAGCTTGCAAAGCCTCATCGACATGGTTCCCGAGAAGAGCTTCCACATCGAAAGTCAAGTCAAGAATTTTGCTCTGTACCTCCGGTCTAAAAGATGTTGCGCAAAGCCAGCCCTGTCTCCTTAAAACAGCTGCACCTGCCAGCTGACTAAAGGCCGTAGTAGCAATATCCATCGCACAGTTGATGACTTCCTCTGAAGCCTTTTCCCCCTCCTATACTATTTTCAGTGCTTCTGCTTTTGATTCCTCAGGAAGTTGGTCTATGTGAAGGAGCTATGTCAGCCTATAGCTGCCTGTCATATCTTCCTATTACAGCTAATGAGTTTGACATCCTTCCTGTAATAGAGGACATCAAGGAGAAATGCTTTCCAATATTATCAAGCCTCCTCCCTTGCCTAGATTGGAGCTGAAGAATTTCTAGACCTGTGCTACGCCGGTTGAGCAATAACAGAATCCGGCTTGGGATGTCCAGTCAGGCACGCTGGGGCGTCATCTGGCACCTTATATTTCTTATCCAAACGGGGCAAGACCGCGGTAACAGTGGTGGGATTTGTCATGACCTTAATACCCACTCTCCATATGTAGTCTACAATGGGCATTGATTTTATGCTTTTTTTTAAAGGGCCCCTTAAAGTCACAGAAAAAGCAGTCCATCTGCTTTGTCGGCATAGGTAGTGCAAACCTTTTCGCTGACCGTTCCAACAAACTGTGAAATCCACTAATGTCACCTGGTGGAGAGTCTGCAGGAACTGGAGAGGATGGAAATGGTGAAGGTATCTGATAGTCATCCCATTCTGTGATATGATCTGTCAATTCCCCTTCTTCCCTGTCATCGTCGGACGTTAACGGGTCCTGTGGTGGGACCAAAAGAGTTGTGTGTGGAGACACATCCAATGGTAATACCTGTGGGCTAACGGGCGTAGAAAGAGGAAGTACCGGTGAGGGTATAATAGTCTGCTGGTCTTCTGAGAAATAATTTGTTCTTGATACGAATACTGATCATCAGGAGAATAAAAGGACTGAGTGTCTGTTGTGGGTTGGTTAGTAGGTGTTGTGCAAAAGAATAGATCCGACAACTGTTTATGGTAGAAAGGTATTGTAATTGATTTTATTTTGTTTGTATTTATCAGTATAAGTCTTAGTTCACGTATTTTCCTATTTAACTGTTCCTCTTTTGGTTCTCTCTGTTTCTTTTTGTGCTTTCTGTTTTTTGGTTCTTGTGGGTTGTCTCTGGGATTGTCTTTTTATTGTTCCTTCTCTTTTCTCCTTTTAGGTTTCTTCCCAGGGTCTCGTTGGTAGGAGTTCCCACCGCAGGATGTGTCCAAGAGAGAGAGCAGGGAACAGACAGAAAAAGGTAAGTGAGCTTTGTTTTCTTGATTATGTGCTGTCTTATTATAAAAGGGGGAGGGGAAAAGGAAGACCAGAAAAAGAAGAAGTAAATAGAAAAGGAAGAAACCATAAAGATAAATGACTCCTCTTAGATTGCTGACGGATAGTTCGCAAATCTCGTTGTGCTATCCTTCTACTACTTCTGTAATGTGCCACAAACTTGTGCAGGTGAAAACCGTGCAGCCCAGTAGACACAGCACCCAGCGTTGTAGGAGTAATTCCCTTATCTCTCCAAAATTAAAATTTCCTCCTCTCTCTCCTTCTCTCCATCTAACCCTCCTCCCCACCTCAACAATTAATTAGCAGGATTTTGAATGCAGGCACATACCTGCATGAGTTACGTCCCTCCTGGGACATGGCGGGTTACTTTGTTTCCTCTTGCGGGTTGTTTCTCTCCAGTCTCGATGGCCGCTTCCCTTTCGGTTTCTCCTCCGTGCGTCTCTCTTCTCCCATGTTTCTCTTCCCCTGGCTCCCCCTGATGGCGTCTTTTTTTTGGCGTCCATCTCTCTTGCGTCCTTTCTGTCCGTTCTGTTGTCCTCCTCTTGCGTCAGTTGCGAATCCCGTATTTCCGGGTTTGCATGCGCGCTCCACTTCCTATATCCTTTGGAAGTGCCCCCGGATTACTCGGCTGTCAGCCCCACCCTGTGGTGGTGTTTGAACGCGGCGTAACTCTGTTACAGGGTCATACTGGTTATCATCTCCCAGATCCTGACACTTTATATGTAGCTCAGAAGGACTATGGGCCGCTCTAAATGGCCCTTTCTCATCCGTTTCGTCACCCTCTAAAAGATGAGCAGGAATCAAAGGTGAAACTTTACTGGGTGATGTGCGCGACAGTGTCAGGGATTTTAACTTTCTTGGTTTCTCCTAAATATCCACTGTCAACGGTATCGTCAATGCTGTCGTCGTCGACGGTGATGACGACTGAATGAGTCTCATCAACAGAGCAGTTGTTGACTACAAGGATGTCATCGGCGACAATGTTCTCAACGCCGGAACCGCCGACAGAGGTGAGGTAACCAACAATTTCAGCGTCGACAACCTGCTGGAGGAGGCCGTCGAAGACGGCGTTGTAGATGTGTAAACATTGGAAGCGGAGCACACTGTAAACCGTCGTTATTGGAGGTGTGTCGACCATGCAGTGCAGACAGTTCTCGTCAATGTAGTCGTCGGCGATCTCGTCAACGATGTCATCAATGGTTTGACAGATGGCGTTTTGAAAGACTGCTTAGACGTTGGAGGTGGCAGAGGAGGCTCAGAAGAAGCTTTCTGACTACGATCTGAGGAGAAAGAACGTTCACCACTTTCCCTGTGTGATGTTACAGCCCTTTTGTGAGAAGAACATGAAGAGCTGTGTGTTTTGTAAGACCCATGTTTGGTCTTTTAAGCCGCCTTTTTAGGTTGTTCCTCCATCTAACCAGTCTGAGGTGATCTGTCCCTTTTTGTTTACCTGCTTGGAGGAAATAGAAGAGTCCTCACTGTCCGAACCAGAGACAGGATTCTACCTTGTTTTCAGCTTTTGGAGCCAAATAAGAAGCATACCCTCTCTGTCTTTAAGGGTCTTGTTAGAAAAGGTTCTGCATACCTTACAGCCCTTGGCAGAGTGTTGTGGATAAAGGCAGTAAATGCAGTCTTTGTGGGGGGTCCTCAAAGTAAAGCCTCTTTTTCCCACAGGTCTTGCAGGTTCTGAAGAGACTCTTCCTCTTCTTGTCAGACATGCTGAAAATTCACAAACATTGAGTGTAAAGTAGTCTGGAGAAGACAACTGGAAATCTTTGACTAGAAATAGAAATGTCTGAGGAGAAAAAAATACTAAAATAAATTCCAGAAAGGTGTAACTGAGCAGAGCTCAGTGGAGACTCTCTAGCATGACATGCAGTAGAAAATCTGAGGCACTGGAGTTTCTCACAGGAGTGTTCTGGGGTAGGCTGAAACCTGGTTTGGGTCTTTTTCCTCAAAAAGACATGGAAAGACTACTAATGTAACAGGCTTTAGGCCTGCATTCACTTTAGTTATCATAACATTGCTATTGTAATACACCGGGGACTCCCATCTCGACGAAGGGGAATGATTCAAGCATGTGAATCTATGAAAGTTCCAATACTGGAGTAAGGTGCAATTTTGCAACATCCAAGCATTACAGACAGAAAGGCTCGCTGTTTCTGTGGCAGACTAAGAAACCGCTACATGCAACCAGAGGAGAAGAAGAACATCAGTAGTATTGGAAATTGGCTTGCTAAAGAAAAGAGGAGCTTTTGCAAGTGTGAAAAATGTAAGGCTTGCCTTGAATAAAAAACTGTTTGAGACTTCCTATGGCAGAATGTGGAAAATTAATGAATGGATAACATGTGACACCCCATTTGCTATTTAAGTATTGTAGTGCTCCTGCGGAATGAGATATGTTGGAAGCACAGTGAATAACATAAATTAAGAATACTTCCACGTATCAGAGCTGCCAAGAATAAAGACTTTGCATACCCAATGGCTAAATATCTGTGGGAAGCGCATGAGGGCAGACTGAAGCACTTGCACTTTTTTGGTATCTAGAATGTAATGAGGAATTCCCTTGGTCGTGATAGGGAACAAAATCTACGGAGGATGGAGTTGAGATGGATAATATTACTAGGAACAGAGCAACCATGGGGTTTGAACTTAGATGCAGAGTTGCACATTCATCTATGAGACATTACTTAATGAAAACTGGTCATGCCTATACATTTTAGAGAGAGGACAAATGCCCCCAGTTGCACTCTATAGGATATGAAAGTTTGATCTGAAATATTGATAATGGATTGGATGAAATTGAATAATCTGGGGTTTAACATAGCTGCTGAGTTGCATGTACATATTTGAAGATCATTTTTTGGAAGTATTTTTTGCACATGCACTTAAGAAATGGACATCTGAACTTGTCTGATGACTCTGCCCTAGCGATACATCCTTTCACAAGAGAACATTTGATTTGAGATGTTGATAAGAGCATTCATTTTTGTAGCACCTTAGGAGGAGTTTAGATGTAACTTTGTTGGTTGAATGAAAGTTGGGAGTCAGTTTCATATGCCTTAAGATGTGAGCAATAGATTTGAGATGTTGACAAAAGCATTTTCCTATGCATATATTCTAGGAGGAGATTAGATGGAACCTCTTTGGTTAGACCAATGCTAAATGTTTTTCTTGCTACTAATACATGCAGCTGTTGGGACGCTCTAAATCCCTGATGGCTGTCTGCAAACACTGAAGATACAGGAATTTATCGTTCCTATGCACTTTAGAAAAGGGTCAGTGCAAACATCTCGGTCACCTGCATTTTAGTGCCTTTAATAATACTTGGGATTCTGTGCTATTCTGTAAGGAGGCACTTATAAAATCGACGCAAATGCACTTTATAAATTAGTTTGAGTACTTACTAGTATGATACCCCCCACTGGAATGTGGGACCAGGCAGCACTGGGTATATATGCACTTCATCGTTATATGCACTTTAGGAGGTAGCATGAGCTATAAAAAGCACTCTATGCATGTGCACTTTAAATATGTATCTGAAACAACTCTTATGTAACTCCCTAGTAATATACGCACATGGACTTTTGGGATTAAGTGCGGTGTGACTGCCGTGCTATGGATTTCAGGGAGGAGAAACCTATCTTTGGGAGCAAAGATAATAAATGGCTTGCATGTGAAGTTTATAGGGATACCATGTGCAATCTGTAGGCGATATGAACTAATGTGAGTAATTCAATATTTTACCGTGCCCCAATTGACATCTGGGCGCAGTTGGAATTGTACACATTTGCACCTTATGATTCAATGCACTTTAGAAAGCAGTTTTTAAACATAAAGCATCTTTTGCGTGTGAGCTTTGGGCAGCAATTTGAATTACCCCATGTGATGTCCCTATAATATATCCACATGCACTTTACTATGTGCATTAATAAGAGATGGTTCAATCCTGTTATCATGAGAGAGTACTGTTTCCATGCACAGGAACTTCTTCATGGGATGATATCATGATTGCATAAGAGTTTGTTCAGGGACACTTATGATATTGTTTATTCTGCAGTGGTAAAGGTCTCCTCTTAGAAACATATGTCTTTATTATGTATTTTACGAGTGGAATGTGTGGGGGAAAATCATGGGCTAAGGTAATGTGTCTCTCTATAAATCTGTTATCACAAGTAGGTTTGAATACCCCAGAAAACGTTAGTGTCCATTGTTATTTTTAGTAGAATAATGTAGACTGTGGAATGTTTGGGACATAAATGTTTTTAATTTGCACGGGAAATGGGTGGTGGGCTCTTTTAAAAAAGGCTTGTCTGCACACAAACGAGTCAGTCAGTTTTGTTTACCCTGTCGATGCGAGTTAATAATAAAAATTAAATACAATGTCACTGTCTCACTAGAGCTGTGGAGCCTGTGTTGCTGAAGTGGCTGCCAGGTTTTCTATTTAGAGGAGGATGCGGGAGCCATGACGGATCTGTTATATATATATATATATATATAAATTCTCACTAGACATACAAGCAAATACTCCATTTATAGTATGGTATATACCATGAAGGTATCAACTCTTAAGCGCAAGCTCTTCTTCAGAATAAAGTAAACAATACTATCTATTTAACAAAAATAACAAAAAGAGATAACCCGTTAAGAAGCTGTCACTAACAAACTTGAAGTGGAAAGCCACCACTTCTAAACCAACTAATAATAATTTTGAAAGTAGACTTGAAGCACCAGGCATGAAAACCACCATAGTGTGCCAGGGTAATATACACCCCAATAATCTATACCTTACAATTAAAGAAAAAATAACACCTGCTGAAAGCAGGACCACCCACCAGGTGCCACCATTAGTTGGAACAGACATAGAACTGAAAAAGCCTCATGTCACTGCCAAATCATGTCTCGTCTGTGAAATAAGCAAAGACAAATAACCCCCTACAAGTCAGTACAGGAGGTAATAACTAGGTCAAACGGTAGAGAGGAACCAAGCTAATTTGCTGTTCAACCCCTACTGTCACAAAAATGCCCTAAAGCAGTCAGTCCATGCACCAAATAAATGGCCACTATCAAACGGAATATCAATGTGGCTTAACTGCCTCTGAAAATCAAGAGGTACGTAACCAGGCATGGCGACTGAGGAGGCCACAGCACGACCCACAGAGTAAGTAATGTCCATACCACAGTGAATAAATAGTTTAGCTGCTTGTGGGCCATATTGAAACATAGGGGTAAGAATGCTCCTGATATAATCCAGAAGCATAGGCAAGATGCTTGCCAATGAGTCCCATAATGAATGAGAGAAACATCCAAGAACTCAAGATGCATTAACAGAGCGTAAAGAGGAAGTTGTGGAGGAAAAAATATGCCTGCCACAGACGTTTAGACTCCTGGAATCTCTATCAGATGGGACATGTGGGAGAGACTCACAACAGGGGGAAAATGATGCGAGGCTGGTGTGACATTCAGAACCTCTCATAGGGTCACTGTTTAAATTAAACAGCCTTATATGTTCTCAGACATTCTTGGGCCACTGGCTGTCAGCACATTTGCGCGCAGGACTCTGGTGTGCCATTGGCGGAGCTCTGGCCATGCTGCTGCTCTTGACTTTGGGGCTGAATGTGTCTGGAAGCACAGGATCCTGTGGAGATGCCAAGAAGGTGGGGGAAATGGATAACAGAGCTCGGAGTTCAGCACCTTAACAAGGGTGCAGAGATTCTGGTTTAGTACCCAACAGAATAAGTAGGAAGCTGAAGTAGCTGGGAGAGCTCCAGTTATGATCAATGAATGGCAGATGTGTCCTGCTGTACCCCAGTTCTAGTTGGCCTGAATCTGGGCTTGGTATAGACATTAACAGTCAACATGAAAATACAACCACATTTTTACTACACGTTGCGGTACCCAGGATGTTATAGTGGGGACTCTGACACCTGAGTGTATGAAAATTGTGACCTAGGCAATGAGAAGGGAACATTGCAGATCCTGGAGAAGTAGGAGGAATATTTTGCTTCACTCTGCTGCAACGTATGAATCAGGAAAGAATGGTAGTGGAAGCGCCTGAAGATGCAGAGCTCACACCCATTGCTAAAACATAGGCTTCAGTATAAATAAGCTGCACAAAGCCTTACCTGAAAGAACCACAAAAAATGAGGCACTAGTGTAGATGGTGCTTCAGAATCTGGACGACTGCTGACAGGGCAAAAACTGTGTAGCAAGGTCTGGAGACAGTGGTCCAGAATGTAAATTCTTTGGAAATGTACAGGTCTTATTTCCGAATGGCACTGTACTCTGGCTCGCCCTTCAAAGTCTATTCAGTGAAAAGGTTTATGAAACTAGAGAAAAACGTAAGAGTTACTGGCCAATCTTAGGAAGTGGGTCACGGTACCCCTACAAATCTTGGTCGCTCACAGGTTACTGCTGAACTGATGGTTAGTGAGATTATCAAGATGCTGGAAGATTTTTCAAAATTGCAACCAACGCCTGTCCAGGGTTTGGTGAGTATTGACTCTCTTTCGAGACTTTCTCTCATAGATACCCAAGGTGGTAAAAGGTCACGTGGTAAGAGCATTTTACCCTTACTGGCTACTAATATCATGGCACACTCGGCCACCAATGCGGGTAAAAGGAAGAAAATGACACGACTGAGTGCTTTGGGCTTCACTAGCGAGGTTACGTGTTCCATGGTTAGCAGAATGTTATTTGTTGAGCTGGAGATCTTTGTTTCGACTGCTCGAGTTCACCAGAACAGACTGGCTGTCTAATACGAAGATGTCAAGTTCCCAAAGCACAGCATCTGTCACACTGTCTACTTGATATCACACTTAGTGGCTGTCCACATTCTGGTCGTTAGGCCTCTTTGCTGCGCTCACGAACAGCACGCACGAGAGCAGGCCACATTACTGACTGGGCGCAGGCCAACTCACACATGGTATGCCTTGGCGCCTGTACAACTGTGGAAGGAGGAGGAATCGGAGTCCACACACGTCCAGGGAGGGCGGTGAGAGAAAGAGTCTCCCCCCTAAACACCGCCCTTTAAAAACCAAAGTGCAATGTTTTCTTTAGAGCTCACTCCTAATTTGTGCTTTATTTTTAAAAGCGTATTTATGACAAGCAGGTTCCAGGAAACAGCTAAATCTGCTGGGAATTTACTTTCACTTCAATGACCTCACCGGGTAAAACAAAAGGCTGATTCAAGTGTCCTGGCAGCCTGCCTGGGGAGCGGGGAACCTTTTCTACCCTCATTAAGCGGACACTGCTAAAGTCATCTAGGAGTGTAGAACTGAAACGAGCGGCGTAACTCCACTATGTGTAGACAAACTACTGTCTATGAAGCCGACTGAGAGCAATTAAAGCGGCCTCATCATCTTTGTAAGTGTAGCAACAGGAGTGCATCTGAAAATCTGCTAGTGGTCGCTGCGAAAGGGAGAACAGAATTCACAGCACATAAGTTAGATATTTGTGGCTGAAGGAATATCGACCTTACGCCTTAATAGGTTCACAGGGACACTACTTGCAAAACAGGGCCTACGGCGTCCTTTCAAAAGAACCCCCATAATTCCATCTCCCCAAACCCTCACACCGAATGTGCAACTATGCACAGTATTCTATGTCACATCAGCTTTTACCAGAATATTTTTACGAAAAGTGGCATACTGATGTGTCTCTCTGTATCTCGATTCATCCTGATTCCTAGGTAAAAATCCTCAACAAAGAGCTGACCGAATGTGAATAAGGCTAGTCAAGTTTGTGATTCCTTTCTATCGCCCGGTGGAAGTCTTCCCTCATTTTCTTTGTTCGCCACTCCATTACTGGTCTATTTGGGTTCAGTGCAGAGGCCCTGGCTTGGTAGTTCAGGCTAGACTGTTAAAGCTGCAGCACGCCAAGGATTATATACATATGGCTGGGTCTAAGCTTAGGTGGCATGGTGGGCAAAATAACGATGGACTGGGATGCGGCCCTAAGTAATTGACAGTGGATGATATTAATTTGAGTATTCCATCCTTCATTTCTTTGTACTCATCATCATTTATACAGCAATGTTTTCACCATGGACGACCTTCGTGGCTGAACCTGACAGGAATCTCTATTTCTATCTGGACAGTCCTCACTCTATAAAGAAGAGGGGCCCCAAGGCTGTAATTAAGGTAGAATGGATCAACACTCTCATGGACTACCTAACGAACGAGTTACTTACCTTCGGTAACGACTTTTCTGGTGGATACATTAGCTACCTGTGGATTCCTCACCTCATGAATACTCCCATGGCGCCAGCATTCTACGGAAATCTTCTTACTAGTCTCTGCACGTCGACGAGGACGTCACTGTCTCGCACGCGACGCCGTCTGACGTCATACAGGCAATAAGAGGTCCTCGACGACGTGCGGACGTCAGTACCAATCATTTTTTACGTGCATGAGAACAACCAGGCAATGCAATGAAAGAACAAAGCAACATCCATTATAATGTAAAAATACACCACATTGTATGAATAACTGTAAATCTTTTTATGTACATATATATATATATATATATATATATAAAACTCTCTCTTTTAAAATATATACACACACCAAGTATATACATAAAGATATATAGACATATACCTACATATATATAAATATATTATATATATACATCTATTGCACCCTCAAAGACCAAGAGGAGCACACTCAAGGATTACTTGGCAAGACCATAAAGGCAACGGGGAGGCGGGTGGGACCGTGAGGAATCCACAGGTAGCTAATGTATCCACCAGAAAAGTCGTTACCGAAGGTAAGTAACTCGTTCTTCTGATGGATACAACTACCTGTGGATTCCTCACCTCATGAATAGAGTCCCAAAGCAGTACCACGCCCGGCGGTGGGTGCCTAAATGGTCAAACCAAGAAATCCTGCAGCACTGACCGTGCAAAATGGCCGTCCCTTCTAACCTCAGAATCTAAACAGTAATGTTTTGCAAAAGTGTGAAGGGACGACCAAGTTGCGGCCTTGCAGATGTCGACCACAGGAACACCTCTGGCTAAGGCCGAAGTGGCCGACTTAGCTCTGGTGGAATGAGCTCTAATGCCCTCAGGAGGATCCTTCTTTGCCAAAGAGTAACATATTTTAATGCAAAGAACAACCCACCTGGATAGTGTTCTCTTGTGGACTGCCTTTCCTCTCCTCTTGCCCACGTATCCAATAAACAGCTGATCCTCCAGCCTGAAATCCTTTGTTCTATCGATAAAGAAGCTCAACGCTCTCTTTGGGTCCAGACGGTGCAGTCTTTCTTCCTCTTTGGAAGGATGAGGCGGAGGATAGAACGTGGACAAAGTAATTGCCTGAGCCAAATGGAAGGGTGAAACAACCTTCGGGAGGAAAGCAGCCTTGGTCCTCAACACCACCTTATCCCCATAAAAAGTTGTATAAGGGGGTTTTACTGATAAGGCCTGCAACTCACTCACTCTCCTTGCTGATGTTATAGCTATCAGGAAGACTGTTTTTAAAACCAAATACCTCAAGGGGCAAGAATGCATAGGTTCAAAAGGGGACCCCATAAGGAAAGTCAGGACTAAGGACAAATCCCATTGCGGCATAACGAATGGCTTTGGAG
The DNA here is from genome assembly GCF_031143425.1 of Pleurodeles waltl. Classification (NCBI taxonomy): domain Eukaryota; kingdom Metazoa; phylum Chordata; class Amphibia; order Caudata; family Salamandridae; genus Pleurodeles; species Pleurodeles waltl. The sequence goes on from NC_090451.1 coordinate 664,239,128, forward strand.
GATATTGATTTAGAAGACCTTTCAAGAATCTGATAACAATAGGGGATTTAAATAAAGATGGTTGGTCTGGAAGACATATGAAGGCTGACAAGGCCGATAAATAACCTTTAATGGTAGCCACTGCACAGCCTTTCTGCGCCAGAGATAGAGCAAAAGACAAAACGTCCGATAGATGAGCATGTAAAGGATCAATCTGCCTCTCTCCACACCACGCAACAAATTTAGACCACCTATTAGCGTAGATAGATTTAGTGGAGTGTCGCCTGGCCGCTAATATAACATCCACTACCTCAGGCGGGAGAGAGAAGGAACTCAGGTTGCCCCGTTCAATCTCCAGGCATGTAGGTGCAGACTCTGGAGGTTGGGGTGTAGAACCTGCCCCTGCGACTGTGAGAGGAGGTCTGCCCTGAAAGGGAGACGGAGCGGCGGGCACGTTGAGAGTTGGAGAAGGTCGGAGTACCACACCCTCCTTGGCCAATCCGGAGCTATTAAGATTACTAGAGCCCGGTCTTGGCGAATCTTCCTCAATACTCGAGGAATCAAGGGTATGGGAGGAAACGCGTAAAGCAACTGGCCGCACCAGGTCATTTGAAACGCGTCCCCCAACGCTTCCTGCATCGGATACTGAAGGCTGCAGAACAACGGACAATGCGCGTTCTCTCGAGTGGCGAACAGATCTACCCGAGGAAACCCCCACTTGTGGAAGATTAAACGGACTTGATCTGGATGGAGACGCCACTCGTGGTCTGCCGAGAAGTGGCGACTGAGACTGTCCGCACGCACGTTCAAGACTCCGGCCAGATGGTTTGCTATCAAGCAAATCCGATGGTCCTTTGCCCAGGACCATAGTCGAAGAGCTTCTCTGCAGAGAAGGTACGACCCCACTCCTCCCTGCTTGTTTATGTACCACATCGTGGTAGTATTGTCCGTTAGGACCTGTACCGACTGACCACGAAGGGAAGGGAGGAAGGCCTTGAGAGCCAGACGTACAGCCCGTAACTCTAACAGATTGATGTGAAAAATCTGTTCCTCTGGAGACCAAAGACCTTTGATCTCCAGATCCCCCAGATGAGCTCCCCACCCTAGAGTGGAAGCATCCGTTATGACTGTGGCCACTGGTGGCGACTGCTGGAACGGCTTTCCTTGTGAAAGATTGTTGCCTGCAATCCACCACTTCAAATCCACAGCAGCATCTCTGGAGATCTTGACAGTACCCTCTAGATCCCCTCTGTGTTGAGACCACTGCCTTCGGAGGCACCACTGAAGAGCCCTCATGTGCCAGCGAGCATGCATGACCAACAGAATGCAGGAGGCAAAAAGACCGAGCAGACGAAGGACCTTGAGGACTGGAACTACCGCTCCATTTCGAAACATTGGAACCAAATCCTGAATATCTTGAATCCGCTGAGGCGGAGGAAAGGCCCGACCCAATGTTGTATCCAGTACTGCCCCTATGAACAGGAGGCGCTGAGAGGGCTCCAGGTGAGATTTGGGCTCGTTCACCGAAAAGCCCAGGTCGAACAACAACTGGGTTGTTGACTGCAGATGACGCAACACAAGCTCCGGGGACTTGGCTTTGATCAACCAATCGTCCAAGTAAGGGAATACTGCTATCCCCTTCCTTCTGAGCTCTGCCGCAACCACCGACATCACCTTCGTGAAGACTCGAGGTGCTGAAGTAAGACCAAACGGAAGGACCGCAAACTGGTAGTGTTGCGATCCCACCACAAACCGGAGATACTTCCTGTGTGACTTGAGTATCGGGATATGAAAGTAAGCATCCTGCAAGTCGACAGACACCATCCAGTCTTCCATGTTCAACGCCAAAAGCACCTGTGCTAGGGTCAGCATCTTGAACTTTTCCTGCTTGAGGAACCAATTCAAGATCCTCAGGTCCAGAATTGGTCTCAAACGACCATCCTTCCTGGGAATCAGGAAATACCTTGAGTAAACTCCTTGACCCCTTTCCTGCTCCGGGACCAACTCCACCGCGCCCTTTAAAAGGAGGACTTCTACCTCCTGTTCTAGCAACAGGAGGTGTTCTTGTGAACAATACGAAGGGCGGGGCGGGATGAGGGGCGGAAACTCCCGAAAGGGAAGGGTGTAGCCTTTTCCCACAACACTGAGAACCCAAGTGTCCGACGTAACAGTCTCCCATTTGGTGAGAAAATGCTGTAATCTTCCCCCTACAGGAGAGGAGTGAGTGGGAAATGGTGGAAGCCTAAGGCTGCTTCCCCTGCTGCACCCCGCCAGAGGATGAGGAAGAGGCAGAGTGCTGCTGAGAGGCTCCCCTGGTGCGGACCCTACCCCTCCCCCTAAAAGATCTATAGGGGTGGGAAGAGGCAGGTTGCTGATATCTTCCCCGAAAGGAAGAGGAGGAAGAGCCACGCCCAAATCCACGAAACCTCCTGAAGAATCTGGAAGAGGCCGTGGAAGAAGGAGCTTGGAGTCCCAACGACTTAGCCGTGGCCCTGCTCTCCTTAAAACGTTCCAAGGCCGAATCAGCCTTAGCCCCAAACAGTTTGTCCCCATCAAACGGGAGATCCAACAATGTGGACTGTACATCTGCCGAAAAGCCCGAGTTACGGAGCCAGGCCTGTCTCCTTTCCACCACAGTTGTGCCCATTGCTCTGGCTACCGAGTCGGTGGTATCCAGTCCCGTCTGGATAATTTGGGTCGCAGCAGCCTGGGCATCAGAGACAAGATCCAAAAGACCCTGGGGAAGCTCTGTAAACGAAGAGGAGATGTCATCCATCAGAGCATGAATATACCTCCCCAGGATACAGGTCGCATTAGTGGCCTTTAACGCCAGACTGCAGGACGAAAAAATCTTCTTGGACTGCGCCTCTAGCTTTTTTGAGTCTCTGTCCCCAGGCACCGTCGGGAAAGAACCAGGCGCTGACTTGGACGAACAGGAGGCCTGCACTACCAAGCTCTCCGGCGTAGGGTGCCTAGATAGGAAACCAGGATCAGTTGGAGCCGTCCGATACCTCCTGGCCACGGCTCTGTGAACTGCTGGGGAAGATGCCGGCCTCTTCCACACCTCTAAAACCGGATCCAGCAGAGCGTCATTAAAAGGTAACAGAGGCTCCGCCGCGGCTGAGGCCGGATGCAACACCTCCGTCAAAAGGTTTTGTTTTGCCTCCACCACCGGCAAAGGCAGGTCCAAAAAACTAGCTGCCTTCCGTACCACTGTATGAAAGGAAGCAGCTTCCTCAGTATATTCCCCCGGGGACGAAAGGTCCCACTCAGGGGAAGTGTCCAGCCCACTGGCCGACTCCAGTCCACGCAGCCCATCACCCGAGTCCTCTAGCTCTCCTTCCTCTAGGGCTCGTTGGTACTCCTGCTCTTCTAGTACCCGGAGAGCACGTCTCCTCGAATGAAGTCGTTGTTCAATACGCGGAGTCGACAATGCCTCCGCCGAAGTCGAAGATCGGCGCCGATCTTCAGAAGCCACCGACGCCGCGTCCGGCGCCACATGTAACTTCGGCGCCGACGAAAGAGCAGCTGAAGCAGATGGACCCACCGGAGTCACAGGCCGAAATCCCGACGTCGACGGGATGGAAATCCCCGGGGCCAATCCTTCAGAAGCCACCGGAGCGGCCACCGGCGCCGACACTGGCGCCGAGCCCACGTTCCCAAACGGGAGAAAGGGCATAAAGGGTGCCGGCCGAAGAGGCGCAGGATCACCCAAAGAAAAGGCCAAAGGCCCAGCCGGAGCACCCCCTGGAGCCATCTGTTGGAAGATGGCATACATCGCATTCAAGAATGCGGAACTATCGGCTCCAGGGGTGGGAAAAGCCGGATACTGGGGTGCCTGTCTCGGAGGCGACCCCGACTCCGGCCTCGGCGTCTGCGCCGGAGAAAACACTTGAGGCTCCAATACCTCAATCACCGACGCCTGTCCAGGCGAAGTTGGTGACGCCGGAGAGGGCAACGGCGTCGAAGGATGCGGCGTCACCGTGGGGCTGACCTCCCATGTCTTTCGGCGCCGATCCGGAGACCTGGAACGAGCCTCCCTTGAATGACGCCGAGATTCTCTACGGCGCCGGGAGTCTCGATGACGCCGATGTTTTGGAGAAGACTTCTTGTGATGCTTCTCCTTTGACTTGGCCATAAACAGCTTCGCCTCACGTTCTTTAAGGGCCTTCGGATTCATGTGCTGACATGAATCACAAGTCGAGACGTCGTGGTCGGAGCTCAAACACCAAAGGCAATCGGAATGAGGATCCGTCACCGACATCTTGCCTCCACACTCACGACAAGGCTTAAATCCAGACTTTCTCTGCGACATTATTTCCACGGAGAAAGAGTACGCAGCAAGATATACACTGTAACCGCAAGAGTAACAGTTGCTCCCTCGAAGATAACCGTTTCGAATGCACGGAAAAAAGGGAACTGACGTCCGCACGTCGTCGAGGACCTCTTATTGCCTGTATGACGTCAGACGGCGTCGCGTGCGAGACAGTGACGTCCTCGTCGACGTGCAGAGACTAGTAAGAAGATTTCCGTAGAATGCTGGCGCCATGGGAGTATTCATGAGGTGAGGAATCCACAGGTAGTTGTATCCATCAGAAACGTACCATACAAACAGCAATGACACAGAACAATGGCACTGTCAATCCCATTGTTCTGTGGCATCTTGTCCAAAATCACCTAAATGAGTCGAGAACACAGTATTAATGAACAACAAAAAACTCTTCCAAGTGAAACATACTTCTATGTCAGGAACAGACCTACTGTTCTCCTCAACAAATAGGAATGCCTCCAAAAAAAAAGGTTTGATCAAATTTGGCATAGCTCTTCTCAAATCATTCCATAAGAAATTCACAGTAGATAAAAGAAAATCGTATAATCCTGATTCAGGCTGGTAGCACAAACCTTAAAGAATGATAAGAAATAGACAAAACTCTAAAAAACATAATGGTATGTAAAATGAGTGAAAACAGAAAATATCAATATTGAGCTTTAAAGGAAGCGCACAATGACCGGAAATAGGAACACAATCTTAAACTGACAAAATCACAGCTATTAATCTCTTCAAATATGGCACACACCTTTACTTATATTACAAACTATAAAATAGGAAGAAGTAATTTTGGTCTGAGGATACAACCAACTGAACATAGCTAACAGCAGATTTGGTGATAAAGCCAAAAATCAACAGCCTATGGACCAACACATTCTTCTAATGATGGATGGAAGAAGAAACTCAAAATTGAGTCTGTGAAGATACTGCAGCCTACAAAATATCAACAAACAAATCAACAAATTAGCTACAAACAAACAAACACTTCAAGCCAGGAAATGACATTACTGCAGGTACCAAAGAACTTCAACCCTTATGTCTGAGCTTCGCACCAAGTACAGAAGAGGAATAAGTTGATCAAAAGTAGTGCTTTAGACAATGACAAAGACCCAAGACAGTCAAGCGGCACACTAATACCAAACACAAGAGAGACTACAAAATGCAAACTAAACTTTAGAATACCAACGGCTCTACAATGTGGACTGTGTAACACAAGAGAGCTGGTGATGTCCCTGTCACAGCCCTGAACAATGTGAACATGACCAGTGAGGACCTACCATCATCTGTTTACAAGGTGACATGGAGGGAGGCATAGCAGCACAAAGGTGTTTACCTTCAGAGCTGCTAAAAAGGAGGAATCCGAACAAAAGAAACCTAGATAAAAGAGCCCAAAGAGGAAGATGGCAGATTTTTTTAAATGGCTTTGTTTTTAGCAGAGCTCACTTTCTACAGCACATTATCATTGAACACTACGTAAGAAATCTGTTACTGACTGTGAATGGGACACCGATTTATAACCATACTTTGTTAGTGATAAGAATGAATATACACAAAAAGACTGTCTTCACAGCATAGGCCAGCATATTGAAAAGCATCCTTTTGTGAAGGGTCTGGCCTTGCTGAAATAGGAAAAATTACTTTCAGGTGCCTTTGAGTTCCTACTGTCCCTGCATCAGTGTCTGTACTGTAGACTAATCCAGACTATTGTCTCTCTGAAAAGAACAAAGCAATCACTTTAAGGCTTCTGAAAGTTACTGTTATTTTTTCGTAGTGTGTGGTCTTCAAACATTTTGACAACAAAAGTTATTGGGTCCTTTTTTTTACCTCAGCCATCAAGCTTGGGTACAGAAAGGGCCTTTCTGTGTTTACAGCATGATGTTTCGATCAAGCTTGATGACAATTTATGGGAGTAAAATCAGCTTGCTGATCAAGTGTGTTTCAAAATGGAGGACACTGATTGAATAGCCTTTTGTTTTGTCTTTCTACCTCACCAGACTATGTCGATTTTTCTAATGTCTTTTGACCAGTAACATACCTTTGGGACACTGTAAGCTCTGTGTGTTTAGGTAAAGTTAAATTAACCGCAAGACTCAATCCTGCTGGGTCCATAATCTGGGTTTCCATGTCTGGCTCCGCATCAGAAGCCGAAATCAATGCTTCTGATAAACACTATGAATGTTCAATAACTGAGGTTTGTTTCCTCATTAGTACAAAGCCTCTGCCTTGCAGTGCTAGCTGCAAAATCAGAATGATCCTGGAATTTGGCACAAGACCAAGGCATAAAATGGGCAGCATCTTTCTCTTTGCTTTTCTATACGTTTTAGGCATGAAAGCAGAGTAATCCAGTTAGGAGTTCCATTATGAGCAACAGCAAGACGCAATTTACATACAGAAATGATAAGGAATTCAGTTGATACAAAACATTGAAAAACAAGCACTGGAAAAGCTAATAGGTACGTCAGTGTGCCTAAATGGGAAAAAAAAAAAAAAAAGCAAAGCCTTTGACCCAGCCGTTTTCGTCATATTGTCGGTGTGCCCTTGCCTATAAAATAAATGACTGACACATTTTTTAATTACTAATAAGAATTCGACTGTTAATGTCATTTTTTTTTTTAAACACGTGAGCTGGGGAATGGAAGCAACAGCGCTGGCGGAACCAACCCTGGGAGAACTGGGGATCGCAGAAGTAACACAGCAGAAGTTCGAAGGGAATCACAAGCTACAAGCTACAAGAGGTTGATGGGGGAGGCAAAAGGGACAGCAGACGGCAGGAGGGATGGGGAAGCAACATGGGGTTAGGGGAAAGCAACACTGAGGCGTGGATGGGGAGATGAAACAGGAGGAGAGCAAAAGTGGGCTTTGGTGGGAAAAGCAACACAGAGGGCCTGGGGATGCAATGGGGAGAGGAACAGGGTAAACTGAACACAGAAGGGACGCAGAGAAGCACTTGGGCAACAGCGAACAACACTAGTACAGTAAGAGAGAAGTACATGAGGAAGATTGCTTGAAAACACATGCACTCTTCATGGAGGGTTTAACACAAAATTATAAAGTAATGCTGAAGAAGGCTGGTTTAGTCTGAATTGCATGTCTTCAGAGGAAAGTGGCACGAGGATAACCAAATAAGGGGGAAGTTGGGTCAGGGATGACTGAAACAGAGACATGAGACGATGATCAGAGAAACGGAGTTAACTGATAAAGATGTCAGAAGATGTTCCATACAAGTATGTTTTTGGGGAAAATATATTGAAAACGTTCTATTTTCAAAACTACTGGTTTGACATTATTTCAAAAATCTGAGTAGACATTTTAGATCAGTATTTTTAGCACTAAGCAAATAAAATAAAGAGTCCCATTCTTTTATACAGCATCTAGCACAGTTTGGGCAGATAAAGAGTCCGAGTTACATGAAGATAAAATGAACAAAATTAACCCATGTGGTCAAGTGTGGAATGGGCTTATAGCTCATATCGTCCAATTCTGCAGCTGACCACTTAACTTCTTGACCACGTACTGCATCAATAAAACAAATTCCAACAAAACCACAAGCAACTTTTGGAAAAGAACGAGTTACTTACCTTCGGTAACGCCTTTTCTGGTGGATACACTAGCTACCTGTGGATTCCTCACTCATTGAATTTTCCCCCTGCGCCAGCTTCCAACGGTAATTTTCTTCCTAGCTTCTGCACGTCGACGAGTATGTCACAATTGCCCACGCGACGCCGTCTGACGTCATACAGGCAATAAGAGGTCCTCGCCGACGTGCCGACATCCGTACCAACATTTTTTACGTGCCTTTGAGATGAACAGGCAAATACCACTAAAATATATATACAATTGAAACAAACACCTATACAACAATATTTAATTAAATTAAATAGATAAAACATCAGCACAAGTATGTAAATACGCAAATATATATACATATAGACTATGTATAGCATCTTCACAAATTCTTTTTTTTTTATTTAAATATATGTACATATATACATAAATATATGCACATATACATATGAAAATAATATAATACCAACAGGAGCTCACCCAAGGATAACTTGGTAAGACCAGACAGGCAACGGGGAGGCGGGTGGGACCGTGAGGAATCCACAGGTAGCTAGTGTATCCACCAGAAAAGGTGTTACCGAAGGTAAGTAACTCGTTCTTCTGATGGATACAACTACCTGTGGATTCCTCACTCATTGAATAGATTCCCAAAGCAGTACCGCACTCAGTGGAGGGTGCCTGAATGGTCAAACCAAGAAATCCTGCAGCACCGACCGTGCAAAATTGCCATCCCTCCTAACCTCCGAATCCAAGCAATAAAGTTTTGCAAAAGTGTGGAGGGATGACCAAGTTGCGGCCTTGCAGATGTCGACCACAGGAACACCCCTAGCCAAGGCCGAAGAGGCCGACTTAGCTCTGGTGGAATGAGCTCTTATTCCACAAGGGGGTTCTTTCTTTGCCAGAGAATAACACAGTTTAATGCAAAGAATGACCCCCCTGGAGAGTGTTCTCTTGTGGACTGCCCTTCCTCTCCTCTTTCCCACGTACCCAATGAAGAGTTGATCCTCCAATCTAAACTCCTTCATTCTGTCTACGAAGAAGCTCAGCGCTCTTCTCGGGTCCAAACGATGCAGTCTTTCTTCCTCTTTCGAAGGATGAGGTGGAGGATAAAAAGAGGAGAGAGTAATAGACTGACCTATATGGAAGGGTGAAACAACCTTCGGCAAGAAAGCAGCCTTGGTCCTCAACACCACCTTATCCCCATAGAAGGATGTATACGGGGGCTTAACAGAAAGAGCCTGCAGCTCACTCACTCTTCTAGCAGAAGTAATCGCAACAAGGAAAACAGTCTTTAAAACCAATAACCTTATGGGGCAAGAATGCATCGGCTCAAACGGTGAGCCCATAAGAAACGTTAAGACTAGATTCAAATCCCACTGAGGCATAATGAAAGGAGTGGGAGGATATCTATTAGTGAGGCCTTTTAAAAACCTCAATACTAAAGGAGATTTAAATAAAGAAGGCTGGTCTGGCAGACACAGAAAGGCTGACCTAGCCGACAAATAGCCCTTAACTGTAGCAACTGCACAACCTCTTTGGGCCAGGGACAACGCAAAAGACAAGATATCCGATAAGTGGGCATGCAAGGGTTCAATTTGCTTCTCTCCACACCAATTCACAAATTTAGCCCACCTGCTAGCATAGATAGATTTAGTGGCGTGTCGCCTGGCCGATAAAATAACATCCACTACCTCGGGTGGGAGAGAAAAGGAACTCAGGTAGCCCCGTTCAATCTCCAGGCATGAAGGTGCAGGCTCTGGAGGTGGGGGTGTAAATCCTGCCCCTGCGATTGCGAGAGGAGGTCTGCCCTGTGAGGGAGACGGAGCGGGGGGCACAGAGAGAGTTGGAGAAGATCCGAATACCATACCCTCCTTGGCCAATCCGGAGCTATTAAGATGACTTGAGCCCGGTCTTGGCGAATTTTCCTCAGAACCCGAGGAATCAAAGGTATGGGGAGAAACGCGTAAAGCAACTGGTCGCACCAGGACATCTGAAATTCGTCCCCCAACGTTCCTTGCCCCTGATACTGGAGGCTGCAGAACAACGGGCAGTGCATATTCTCCCGAGTAGCAAAAAGATCTACCCGAGGACGACACTCGTGATCGGTTGAGAAGTGCCGACTGAGACAGTCCGCACGCACGTTCAAGACTCCGGCCAGATGGTTCGCTACCAAGAAACCCGATGGTCCCTTGGACCATAGCCGCAGAGCTTCTCTGCAGAGAAGGTACGACCCTACTCCTCCCTGCTTGTTTATATACCACATCGTGGTAGTGTTGTCCGTCAGGACCTGAAACGGCTGACCGCGAAGGGAAGGGAGGAAGGCCTTGAGAGCCAGACGTATCGCCCGCAATTCCAACAGATTTATGTGAAACATCTGTTCCACTGTAGACCAATGACCAATGACCTTTGACCTCCAGGTCCTCCAGATGAGCTCCCCCACCCTAGAATGGAAGCATCAGTTATCACTGTGGTCACTGGGGGAGGCAGCGAGAACGGCCTTCCTTGGTAAAGATTGCCATCCGCAACCCACCATCTTAGATCCACTGCAGCGTCTCTGGAGATCTTTACCGATCCCTCGAGATCTCCTTTGTGCTGAGACCACTGCTTCCGGAGGCACCACTGAAGAGCCCTCATGTGCCAGCGAGCATGAGTGACCAACAGAATGCAAGAAGCGAACAGACCGAGCAGACGAAGGACCTTGAGGACTGGAATGACCGCTCCACTTTGAAACATTGGAACCAACGCCTGAATGTCCTGAATCCACTGAGGCGGAGGAAAGGCACGATTCAATGTTGTGTCCAGTACTGCCCCTATGAACAGGAGGCGCTGAGAGGGCTCCAGGTGAGATTTGGGCACGTTCACCGAAAAGCCCAGATCGAACAACTGTGTTGTCGACTGCAGGTGACGCAGCACGAGCTCCGGAGACTTGGCTTTGATCAACCAATCGTCTAGGTAAGGAAATACAGCTACCCCCTTCTTTCTGAGCTCTGCTGCAACCACCACCATCACCTTTGTGAAGACTTGAGGTGCTGAAGTAAGACCAAACGGAAGGACTGCAAACTGATAGTGCTGCGATCCCACCACAAACCAGAGATACTTCCTGTGTGACTTGAGTATCGGGATATGAAAGTAAGCATCCTGCAAGTCGACAGACACCATCCAATCTCCTTTGTTCAGCGCCAAAAGCACCTGAGCTAGGGTCAGCATCTTGAACTTTTCCTGTTTGAGGAACCAATTCAAAATCCTCAGGTCCAGGATTGGCCTCAACCGACCATCCTTCTTGGGGATCAGGAAGTATCTTGAATAACAACCCTGACCCCTCTCCTGCTCTGGAACCAACTCCATTGCACCCTTTGAAAGGAGGACTAGAACCTCCTGTTCTAGTAATAGGAGATGCTCTTCTGAACAGTAGGATGGGCGGGGCGGGATGGGGGGTGGAAACTCCCAAAAGGGAAGGGCATAGCCTTTCCCCAGAATACTGGTGACCCAGGAGTCAGATGTTATTGCATCCCACTTGTGGAGAAAGTTCATTAACCTCCCCCCTACAGGAGTGGTATTTAAAGGAATTGGTGGATGACTAAGGCTGCTTCCCATGCTGCACCCCTCCAGAGGAAGAGGCAGAGTGCTGCTGGGCAGCTCCTCTGGTTCGGACCCTACCCCTCCCCCTCCCCCTGTATGACTTATAGAGGAAGGCAGTGGCGGCCTGCTGCTGAAATCTGCCCCGAAAGGAGGAGGAGGAGCCACGACCAAACCCCCTAAATCTTCTGAACAGCCTAGAAGAAGCAGAAGAGGAGGCTTGCAAGCCTAACGATTTCGCTGTGGCTCTACTCTCCTTAAATCTTTCAAGGGCTGAGTCCGCCTTGGATCCAAAAAGTTTATCCCCATCCAAGGGAAGATCCAGCAGGGCTGACTGAACATCGGATGAAAATCCAGAAGAACGAAGCCAGGCCTGTCTCCTTGTAGCAACAGCAGTGTCCATAGCTCTGGCCACAGAATCAGTTGTGTCCAGCACTGACTGGATTACTTGGGTCGCTGCAGCCTGAGCATCAGAAACAAGGCTCAACACCTCCTGAGACACCTCCGAATGGGACGACTTTATCTCTTCCATAAGGGTGTAAGATGTACCTACCCAAAATGCATGTGGCATTGGTAGACTTGAGAGCCATACTGCAAGGTGAAAACGCTTTCTTGGAAGACTGGTCCATCTTTTTAGAGTCCCTGTCCGAAGGCACACCCCGAAAAGAGCCTGGGACAGTGCGAGATGAACATGAAGCCTGTACAACCAGGCTCTCTGGAGTCGGGTGCCTCGACAAAAAGCCTGGATCCGCAGGAGCCACACGATACCTGCGTGCCACTGTTCTATTAACAGCCGAAGATGACACCGGCTTTTTCCAGATCTCTAAAATTGGGTCCAGAAGAGCCTCATTAAATGCAGAAGCGGCTCTGCAACTGTTGAAGCAGGATGTAACACCTCCGTCAATATATTGGGTTTTGATTCAGACACTGACAAAGGAAGGTCCAAAAAGTCAGCTGCTTTTCGTATAACAGAGTGGAAAGAAGTAGCCTCCTCTGTATATTCTCCAGGAGATGTTAAGTCCCACTCTGGAGAGGTGTCTAAACTACTTGCCGTATCCAAACCCTGGAGATCTCCCAGAGGTTCTTCAATCTCCCCCTCCTCCAGGGCCTGCTTCCGATACTCTTGCTCCTCAAGGAGGCGAAGAGCTAGCCTACTTGAATGAAGTCTGGCTTCAATCCTCGGCGTCGACAGGGCGTCAGCCGACGTCGATGCCTGACGCCGATCCTCCGATCCATCTGACGCCGGATCTATCAGCGCCGTGGTCTTCTTCGGCGCCGACCGAGGCAAAGGATGAACAGAAGAAGAACTCTCCGGCGCCGGAACAGCGGATCTACTCGGCGTCGCAGGCTGTGAAGTCGACGCCGAACCAGCACCTCCCAAAGGAAGGAAGGGAATGAAAGGTGCTGGACGTAAAGGAGCCGGAGCACCCATATTAAAGGCCAACGGCCCCGAAGGACCAGCCGGTCCACCACCTGGAGCCATGTGTTGGAAAATGGCAAACATCGCATTTAGAAATGCGGAACTGTCAGCACCTGGAGCCGGGAAAGCCGGATGCTGCGGAGCCTGAGCTCGAGGTGACAACAGCGCCGGTCCCGGCGTCTGAGAAGCAGGTGAGAACTCCTGATGTTGAGGAACTTCGAAAACAGATGGTGGAGTTGTAGGCGAAGTCGGTGAAGTTGGTGATGCGGGAGGCGTCTCCGGCTGATGAGTGATGGTGGGACTAACCTCTCATGTCTTTCGTAACCGCTCCTTACTCGACCGGCGCGAGATTCACGACGGCGCCGGGAGTCACGGTGACGCCGGTGGGACTTAGGCGATGATGATCTGCGCCGATGCCGCTTCTCCTTCTTTTTGGATTTTGCCAAAAGGAGCTTCGCCTCACGCTCCTTCAACGCTTTTGGGTTCATACGTTGACAGGAGTCACATTTCTCCACGTCGTGGTCGGAGCTGAGACACCACAAGCAGTCTACATGTGGGTCTGTCACCGACATCTTGCCTCCGCACTCCCTGCAGGGCTTAAATCCTGACTTTCGTTGAGACATCTCGAAGAAAGAAACAGTAACTGTAACTACGCAGAGTAGAAACAGTAGCTCCCTCGAAGAATAACCGTTGTTTGAAGGCACGGAAAAAAGGGAACTGACGTCGGCGAGGACCTCTTATTGCCTGTATGACGTCAGATGGCGTCGCGTGGGCAATTGTGACGTCCTCGTGGACGTGCAGAAGCTAGGAAGAAAATTTCGTCGGAAGCTGGCGCAGGGGGAAAATTCAATGAGTGAGGAATCCACAGGTAGTTGTATCCATCAGAAAGTTATTTACTTCGACTTTTTAAAAATATAATCGTTTTTATTTTGTCTTATAACAATTTGTTTTTTTACTTTGTCTTACATCACTGGACAACGATAAAATATTTGCTTTGTCCTTTGTTTTAGGTGGTTTATAAAGTGATCATTTGGAAAATCTCTCTTACAGGAATTCTGCTCACCAATGTAAGGAGCTGTGTGTCTCATAATAAAACAGCTCTGGTTAGGGAGAAGAACTTCAGGACTAATGTTTGGAATCATAATTTAAAAAAATGATAATTAAGAGGTAAAATATGCTAAGTGGCAATGTTGGCGCACACAGCAGATGGTGAATGTTCAGTGGGTGTGAATGTTGCTTCTCGCAGGATTTTCTGGCATTGTGAAGCATTTGAAACCATTTCCAAAATACATTAGCGAAAAATGAAATAAACAGGCGCTCCATGAGATCCCAACTGTACCCAAAAAGTACTTGTAACAGAAGACCCTTGCACTCACCAACATGAATAGGGGCGGGAAACAAGCCATACTCGTGCTCTCCGGGAGTGTACTCCAGCTTCTCCTTTTTTAACTGCATCAGACGGCTCTTTGGGCTATGAGAAAAAGAAGGTACTAGTGAGGACAGGGTTGATGCACGTTGGCTATAAAATAAAGCAAATAACATTAAAAAAAATTATGTAATGCTTAGCAAGAAGGTATGCAAGTGCTTGGCAGGACTGGACAGCAGGAGTCTCTGAGAAGAGGACACTAGAAGAAAGACTGTGTGGGAGAAAAAACTTCAAAACTTTCCCCAAAGGGAACTTCTGTAACTAGAGGCCTCAGTATCATTAAGACAAGTGTAGCAGGACAGAGACCAGCAAAGCAAGAGCGGGCCCACTGTTTTGAGGGAAACCTGCTTCAATTTTTGTATTCAGTGACATCTACTTTGACTATCACTCCCTGATTGCATTCGGGTGCATCAGGGAGCATTTGATATATGACGGAGTCATGCCTTGACCCTAGACACCACACGCATTGGTGTGGATCTGTGACCATCATCTGCTGCAGGGAGTCGCAGCACATTTTAAAGACTGAGAGTTTTGTAGGGAACATTTGACTAGCGCACTCTTTTTTGTTAATAAAACACCAATGGCGTCAGACAGTCAGGAGCGCAGGTTCCAGGTTCTTGCTGAAGAGTGGTGAAAAAGAAGGCACTGAGGCCATCAAGCAGCGGTATGCCTATATGCAACTCGGTGACATCACATCCTGAAGAAAAGCGAGGTCGCCTTGGACTCCAATGGCACCACGTGCTGTAGCGCAGGGGGAAATGCTGTAAAAAAAGATCTGGATCCAGTTGGGCACTTGGGGGATCTTCAAAAGGTGAGGAATCTGCAGATGGAAGTATTCATCAGAAAAGGAAGATTCCCATCACCCTTTGCTGCGAGTGGCAGAAACAATGATTTTAAAGGGGTGCTGGATGACATACAAAGCAAAGCAAAGGAGAGTCTCTGAAAACCTACATTAGATAAGCACACAGTACATACCCACCAGAAACCTCAGATTCAACTGAGGGAACATGATCTGCCCAAGGAGGTACAGAATAAAGAATCCTAGTGGAGGGGCATTAGGTGTTCTGTGACCAACACTATTGAACATTTTGCAACCAGTCACAGATGCCCAACTCAGCTGCCACACATTCAAGACTATTAGAACAAAAACATCCTATTTAGAGGATATAAGGGCTCAGGATATGGGTTTTGAAACTGCCTGCTTTGAGATTTGCTTAAGAAGGGAAATGCATGCAAATGTCATGATTCAACAACAAAGTGTCACCTCTGCATCATATTCTTCCTATAGCATTTGATGTTGTCACTGTAGGTAGAAAGACATCTAACAGTGATAAGGATGTATAGTAAAAGCTGTAAAATAGCTTGTGTGCATAACACTTCCAGCATTAACACTTTGATTCTATTGAGCAGCCATGCCTTTCAACACTCAGTTGCTCTTAACAACCCACTAGAATAATTTTTGCATAGGGCACCTTCAAACCACCTGTGCAAACAGAGCAATAGCGTCTCAAATGCAAGACGACTAAAATAAAATAACACACTTTATGCGTATCGATTTTGCTACAACATTGTAAGCCATGAGAAACACTTTTAGAGATTAACAAAATTAATTTAAACTGCTGTCAATGCCGTTAATTGCCAAAAGTATAATGGAACTTGGTCCAACTACTGCGTACAAACTGCAGAGTGAACCTAGTATTCTCAAATCTTTCAATTAACACTAAGGACCATGTTTCTAGTCCAGTATTTCATTTAACAATCCAAAGCATTCTGGAAGTTGTAGTCTTTGTTAGCCTCATTTGAACGTAGCTGCTCTAACGAGCCTAATGAAAACCAATTGACAAAAAGGAAGTGAAGGACTGGATACCTGGTGTCGTTTTACAGAGAGTGATCAGATATGACATCTGTCTGTAGTAGCCAGATGCAGGTTATTAATTGTAAAGCTACACACGTATTGTTATAATAACAAACCAATAATTAAATTGGCATGCAGATTGTACTCTTCTTTTACACACAACTCTTCTGCCCAAAAAGAGCAAAAGGCAACAACTGGAAGGGAAAGAGGTTGAGCATTTGCTCAAGAAAAGGCCAGGCATTTAAAGGGTGTAAACACTCCCTGCTTTCTCCAACCCAGTGTGACTTGCTCTGCACAGGGGCTAAGTATTAAGGCACACAGGGCTTTATTCTACCCCGGACCGGGCACCATAATTTCATGTGTCCCTTTGTTTTGCCTTTCCATCCCACTAATTTACCCTCCTGAATAAGCCCATGTGTGTCGGTATATGTTCTGTCTCATTAAATGTGTGTTTTGTGGAACTCTATGCAAGTCTGTATCTTGTGTGCGTGTGCACGATGTTTCTGTTACTTTGTGGGCATAGGTAATATATCCAGCTGTTGGTGTGGTGTGTGTGCATGGATGACTGATCTTGGTTGTGTGTAAGTGATCTTCACAGGTCTGTCAGTATGGCTACCCGTATATTTATACTTCGGTGTGCATAGGTTACTTCATGTATGATGAACCTGTAAGCATGCCTGTTTAGTACTTTGCATAAAGAGGGAGAGACTAGAAAAATACATTTCTTGAATTGTACACGTATGTGTTATTTTTGTTACCGTGTTGTGTTTCTGTGTGTAACATTCACAGGCTTTTCACCTTAGGTCATCAGGTTGCATATCTGCATTGATAAGTATTTATTAAAAACAAAGAGTTCTTAAGCATAAAATGATATGTATTCATAAACACTGCTAAATCTAACGATGCACAGTGTCAGGACTCGCAGCGGCACAGTGCAGAACACAAGGCAGGGGTTTGTACCCTGGAGTCCCTGGCAAGGAGCTGCCACTGCTTGAAATACATATTAAATACCAAACACCCACAGAATGGGTCTGGTTTGGTGTTGGGCGGTAATCAATCACTCACATGAAGATACAGATGTCTGACTACATAAACATAGGGCGTTGTGGTTAACAGCAAACCAATGTGGCGGTTGGTATACTAATAGCGGCGTCCATTCATCAGACGTGCCTCTGATTATCTTTGGTCACAGATCATTGGAACGTACAAGTTACTTACCTTCAGTAACTAAATATCTGGTAGAGACATATATTCTAGTTGCAGATTCCTTACCTTAGAATTTCCCCTAGGCGTCAGAATAGATGAAGAGATTTTTCTTCGAGCAATACCCTTGCGCGTCAGCAGGTGGCATCGTGGTCACCGTGATGACGTTGGGAGTAGTATATAGATGCAACCCTCGCACAGTGACGTCAGTTTCTTTTAGCGACTTTCCACGCCAAAGCGCAGAGCTGCTAAGAACACTGAGATTGGTGCGCAAGAGCTAAGGACCTGATAGGGGAAATCCCTGTCCCTAGAAATCGGTTCGCAAACTGTGAGGATAGGTGGGTGGTAAGGAATCTGCAACTAGAATATGTCTCTACCAGATATTTCGTTACCGAAGGTAAGTAACTTGTACATCTGGTAGAGACTTCTAGTTGCAGATTCCTTACCTTAGAATAGATACCCAAGCAATGCCATCCTCGGTAGTGGACTGCGAACCAGGATCATACTAGGAAGTCCTGCAGGACTGAACAACCAAAATAGCCGTCCCGACAGACCTGACTGTCCAGGCAGTAGTGCTCAGCAAACGTGTGCAGGGACGGCCACTTAGGTGCCTGGCCGATATCCAGGACAGGAACTCCACGTGCTAACGCAGTGGAAGCAGCAGTTGCTCTGGTGGAATGAGCATGCAAGCCTTCAGGAGAATGCTTTTTGGACAGAGCATAGCACATTTTGATGCAAAGAAGCACCCATCGAGAGATGCTATGCTTTTGCACCGCCTTCCCTTTTTTCGCACCCACAAACCCAACGAAGAGTTGATCATCCACCTGGAAATCTTTAGTATGGTTGAGGTAGAACATCGTAGGAAGAGTGATGGACTGGCCTTCATGAAAGGGTGTAACCACCTTAGGAAGGAAGGAAGGAAGCCCTACTGCGCAACACAACTTTGTCAGGGTGCACAGACAAGTATGGAGGTTTTGAGGGAAGGGCGTGAAGCTCACTCACCTTGCGAGCAGAGGTGATAGCGACCAGAAAGACAGTTTTGAAGGTGAGGAGCCGCAAGGGACAATTAAGAACTGGCTCAAAGGGGCTACACATCAAGTAAGTAAGTACAAGATTAAGGTCCCACTGAGGCATGATAAATGTGCTCTACAAAACTCCCCTAGTCTGCTCCCCGAGGACGCAGGTACTTACCTGCCAGCAGACTAGAGCACCCCTGTTCTTCATAGGCATCTATGTGTTTTGGGCCCTCCTTTGACCTCTGCACCTGACCGGCCCTGTGTTGCTGGTGCGGTGACTTTGGGGTTGCCTTGAACCCCCACCTGCATTTGCCCTGGAGAATGACTGTGTAAGTGCTTTACTTACCTGCAAAAATTAACCAAACTGTTGATTTTTGCACTGTGTCCACTTTTAAAAAAGCTTATTGCCATTTTAACCTATACTGTGTGTACTACTGTTTTAATTCAAAGTTCTTTACTTACCTGAGTGGAGTGCGTTGCATTTTAAGTATTTACTTCAAATCTTGAATCTTGTAGTTCTAAAATAAATTAAGAAAATATATTTTTCTATATAAAAACTATTGGCCTGAAGTTAAGTCGTTGAGTGTGTGTTCTGCATTTATTGCCTGTGTGTGTACAACAAATGCTTAACACTACCCTCTGATAAGCCTTCTGCTCGACCACACTACCACAAAATAGAGCATTAGAATTATCTAATTTTGCCACTATCAATCTCTAAAGGGAACCCTTGGACTCTGTGCACACTATCTCTCACCTTGAGATATTATATACAGAGTCAACTTGCTACACATACGCTCCGTGCCCAGTCCGAAGCCGCCAAGATGACTTGGGTCCGGTTGTTCCTGATTTTCTTGAGAACTCTGGGCAGAAGAGATATAGGCGGAAAGGCGTACAGGAGGCCGGAGTTCCACTCAAGACGAAAAGCGTCTCCGAGCGACTGCCGCCTTGGAAACTCCAACGCGCAAAAACAGCTGACTTGCGTGTTCTCTGCGGAGGCGAACAGATCTAACCAAGTCTCTCCCCACCTCTGAAAGAGACCTTGGGCCACCTACGGATGGAGATGTCATTTGTGATCGGCTGTGCATCAACGGCTGAGTTTGTCCACTCTGGCGTTGAGGAAGCCCACCAGATGTTGAACCATCAGGGTAATGCCCTGATGTTCCAGCCAAGTCCAGAGGCGTAGTGCCTCCTGACAAAATGTCCAGTACCCTACTCGGCCCTGTTTTTTGGAGTACTGCATTGCGGTAGTATTGTCCATGAACACCTGCAATACTTTCCCTTTGAGAGAGGGAAGGAATGCTTTCAACACAAGCCTGATCGCCCAGGGCTCCAGCAGACTGATATGGAGCCCTGTCTACGCCGGAGACCAGAGTCCTCTGATCTCCACCTCTCCCATGTGGCCGCCCCAACCTAGAAGTGATGCATTTGATCTGGTTGGGGAAGGAAGAGGGATCTGCCATGGACCCAATGCGGATTCGAAAGCGACCAATGCAGGTCTTTCGCAGTCCCCTCCAAGATATGGACCAGGTCAGAGAGATTCCCCTGATGCTGCGCCAATGGAACTTCAGGTCCCACTGAAGAGCCCGCATATGCCATCCGGCATGTGTCGCTAGCAGGATGCAGGAGGCCATGAGCCCCAACAGCCTCAAGAGTCACTCTGACCGAAACCCAAGACTGAGGCCGAAAGATCGGAATCATAGCCTGAATGTCTTGGAGTCGTTTTTCGGGAGGATAAGCCCGAAACTGCACTGTGTCCAGAACCGCTCTGGTGAAAGTCAGCGACTGAGAGGGAGTCAGGTGTGACTTTGGCACATTTATAGTGAACCCCAGCGTGTGCAGGAGGTTCGACGAAGTCTGAAGGTGGGAGACGACTTTCAGGGGTGAAGTCGCCTTCAACAGCCAGTCGTCGAGGTAGGGGAA
Organism: Pleurodeles waltl; assembly: GCF_031143425.1. Taxonomy (NCBI): domain Eukaryota; kingdom Metazoa; phylum Chordata; class Amphibia; order Caudata; family Salamandridae; genus Pleurodeles; species Pleurodeles waltl. The sequence continues at coordinate 664,259,417 of NC_090451.1, forward strand.
GACTGAGACCCCTAACCTGTGCAGATGAGCTGTAACCACCGCCATCAATTTTGTTAACACCTGAGGGGCGCTGGTAAGGCTGAAGGGGAGCACGGTAAAATGAAAGTGCTTGTGACCCACCACGAATCATTGGGAACATCTGTGGGCAGGCAGGATGGGGATGTGGAAATAAGCGTCCTGCAAGTCCAATGCTACCATCCAGTCTCCTGGGTCCAAGGCAGACAGAACCTGAGCCAGGGTGAGCATTCTGAATTTTTCCTTCTTGAGGAAGTAGTTTAGGTCCCGAAGGTCTAGGATAGGATGTAAGCCCTTATTCTTTTTTGGTATCAGAAAGTAGCGGGAATAACAACCACCACCTACTTCTAGCACAGGGACCTTTCCTATAGCTCCCTTGGCCAAGAGAGCTACGACTTCCTGGTGGAGAAGCGCCAAATGATCCTCTGGAAGGTGATGGAAGGATGGTGGCATGGGTGGTGGAGCAGATTCGAAAGGGAGGGAGTAGCTCTTTCGAACGATCTGCAAAACCGACCGGTCCATGGTGATATTTTCCCAGTGGGGCAGGTGATGGCGAATCCTGCCACCAACTGGACGGGAGTGAGGGGACGGACAAGGAGGGTTTGGAGGCTGCATCGGGGGCAGGGGTGGACTGGGCAGACCTCTGGTTCCCTGTCCCACGGCCGCGTGGGATTCCACGTCCCCAGCTATGCATAGGCTGAACAGCGTACGAGGCACGGTGACTGGGTAGAGGATGCGACAGGAAGCCCCTTCCGTGGCCACAAAAGGGGCGAAAAGCAGACCGTGGTGGACGAGGGGCAGAGGAAAGACCGAGACCGCTTAGTCTCCGAAGAGACAGGAGCCATCAAAGGGCATGTCCGTGAGTAACTGTTGGACATCCCCCGGAAAACCAGAAGTGCGTAACCAGGCGTGGCGTCGTTAGTCCACCATTGTAGCAACCGATCTGTCCAGAGAGTCGGTCGTGTCCAGCTCACAACGGATTGTGACCTCTGCTGCATCTCTCTCATCGGTCACAGCTTGGGAGATGATAGCACGGGCCTCCTCCAGTATCTGCGGCAGGACTGGCACAACAGTATCCCACAAAGAGTGGGTATAGCTGCTCAAAAGGCTTGCGATGTTCACAGACCGCAGCGCAAGACTGGAGGAAGAAAACAACTCCTTGCCAAACCGTTCCAGCCGTTTGGATTCCCTATCCGGGGGTGCAGAAGCAAATGCGCCTGAAGAAGAGGAAGCCTTGATAACAAGACTCTCAGACGTGGGGTGTTGGGACAGGAATTTAGGGTCGTTTGGAGCGGGCCGATGGTGGCGTGCGATAGTCCTATTCACAAGAGGAGCCCCTGTGTTGGGTTTGGACCATGTACCCAAGAGGACATTAGTGAGGGCCTCATTAAACGGCAAATGAGGTTCTGAGGTAGAAGGCACAGGCTGAAGCACATGCGTCAGGAGAATAGAACTGACCTCAACAGTGGGAAGCTCGAGACCAAGGACCTCGGCTGCCCTACTAACCACCATATCATGAGTTGCTCCCTCCGCCTTAGCCACGGTAGGAGGAGACAGCATGCCAGCGTCAGGAAAAGTATCCAGACAACTGGCTTCTCCCAATTCCTGAGCCCACTCCTTATCAGGGTCATCCTGGTATTCATAAGGGTCCAGTGACCCCTTCGATTTCTCCCCATATTCGTACCCATAAGAAAAAGGGTCCGAATCCAACCTGGGGCGAATAAGCCCCATCGAAGCCGAAGGCGGCGCTGGCCGACGCCGCTCCAACTAAAAGTCGTCGGGGATAAGAATTGGGTCGACGTCTATAGTGGGCACCGCCGATGTCAAGAGCGTTGATAATTGACCTGGCGCCGGAGAAGGTCTCAAGGGTGCGATCGGTGCGGATCCGCGTATGGATCCAGAGGTGACCTCGGTGGCCGGAGCCGAAGTTGCCGGCGTGGAACCCGAAGGCCCCTCAGCCAAACACTTTGGGCCCAAAGGCACCATATCAGGGTCGGACCGCCCAAATATGAGGAGCATGGCCTCATAAAACTCTTTAAGCTGAGAGGGGGTCGCTCCGGCAAACTCGGGGAAGCGCGAGGACGGAGGCCTTGTGCATGGATGCTCTTCCCGTGTCACGTCGGCCGAGCGACAGGGCTAAGTCGGAGAACGATGGGACTTCTTTGACTTCTTCTTCTTACCTTGACCCAAGGATTTAGAAGAAGACGAGTGGTGATGACTCCGTGACCTTCCTCTCGAGCGAGACCGGGACCTACACGGAGTTGAGTGCCGGGCCGCCATTAGCTTTAGGGACCGCTCCCTCAAAGCCTTCGGGTGCATGGCCCGGCGCTCGGAGCATGACTATGGGTTGTGGTCACGCTCGAGACACCACAGACTAACCTAATGAGGATCCGTCACCGACATCGTCCAATGACAGTCCTCGCATGGCCTGAACCCGGTCTTCAGGGACATCCTCGTAGCACCGAAGTTTCACAGAAAAAAGTCATCAAAACGGTTGAATTCGGCCAAAAAATAGCCAGTGTAGCTCTCCTCCAGATCAGCACGTAGCGCGGAAAGAAAAGAACTGATGTCACTGTGCAAGGGCGGGGTCTATATACTACTCCTGATGTCATCGCGGCGACGACGACACCCGCAGAGTCAACCAACGCCACCTGCCGACGTGCAAGGGTATTGCTTGAAGAAAAATCTCAGGATCCAATCTGACGCCTGGGGGAAATTCTAAGGTAAGGAATCTGCAACTAAAAGTCTCTAGCAGATTAATAGTTTATTAGGACAACGAGATAAGATAAACAGTTTCCAACTAGATGTGACCTAGGACTTATCTTCCTTATGATCAATTAAATGATTTTACGAAAAGTCTCTGTAAAGTGGAAGATCCAGTCAGTCAACTGAACAACAAGGGGTCAGGTCTGCAACAAAACATTTACAATTCCATGGCTGCCTTAAACAATTCTTCGGGGTCATGAATCTAAATTTACAGCTGTACCACCCCTCGATCGGGCAAGTGCGCATTTATCAGACACTCTCAAACTGGGTCGAATCTGAACGTCCACAGCTACAATATAGGAGGTCAATGGGGTATAAGACAAACAGAACAAATTCCCCGACTCCTCAAGACAGACTGTTGAAAATAATTGTAAGATGCTCGAGGAGCAGCCCGCAGCAGCTATTTCGAGGGTGGGTGAGACCTCCTTAAGTCTGACACTGCTAAGCAAACTGTTGAAGAACACTGGCTCGTGCAGGGAAGAGGAGGTTGCGTGCTTAGGCCACCGGGGCTCGAAGAGAACAGGAGGACTGAGCCGCGTTTAATGGAGGGGCTGAGCTCTGCTAATGAAACGCCAGTGCGTGAAGTCAGCGATGGGAAGCCACAACTGCTGGGAGCTCATGTTCAAGTGCATAAACAGAAGTGAACCAGTTCAAAGGGCAGTCTGAATGGCACAATACATCATCAAAACGTGCCGGCCGTGTCAACGGCGGCGTGCCCACACGCAGAGAGGATACGGCCAATTGACCGACGGTGGGAGGGGGAGCACGGGAGGAAGCGAGTGCTCCAAGTCAATGACCCTTAGGAAAGGCTTCCTCCGCGCCGAGGGACACCGTGCAGGCGGGCCCGCAGAGCCCGGATGGAAAGCAGTGCTTTCGTTACTGACATGCAGATTTTAAAACAGCTGCCTGCATTCGTAGAATACGCAATTGGGTCGAGGTTGAACGAGGAACATGAAACTATTGTTTAGGTAATAAGCGGGGTCCATGGACAACAACTTGCACCGTGTTAAGATTTTTTTTTTAAAACACAATAAACAGCGACGGTTAAATATGATATGATACATCATTAATTTGAGCGTGTGGTGTCCAGTGCGGGGCACCAGCACTTATTTTTGGGGGCCGGCACTTATTTTTCTGCCTCAAGCATTTACTACGAGCAAAAGACACGCATGGGAAAGACGGAGGAAGAGGAAAGACGGAAAAGTGTCAGAAAGGGAGAAAGCTGCAAAGGTGATCTTAAGGGGCCGGGAGTGGATGTAAATGGATTAAAGAGGCCTGAGGTGGCTTTAGGATTTTGCTGCCTCCGTATTCAGTGCTCGCGCATTTAACTGCAGCAGTCGCGTGTTTCGAGGGAGTGCTTTGGGCACCGGCTTGTTTTTATTTACAAATTAAGCACTGTGATACATGAAAAGAGCTGTGTCAATACTCCTAAATTGCTATGTGATCCTTAAGCTGTAAGCATGCGCGACCACCTGTCTGACTGTCAAATTGCAAGACTGCCAGCAGGACCGTCTGGCCCCGCCGTGTCTCTTTGGTGTTCTACCTTTTACTCCTCCGGCTCCAATCGCATGTGTAGGAGCAGTAAGTAAAGCCTTAATAGCAGCACTCAGGTCCTCACACACCAGCGCATGACATACAACTCATACACTTTCACCCATGGCATTCCCGCAAAGTGCATCCGAACCTTGCCGGCAAAGAAAGCAGTGCCACGACAATGCAAAGCGAAAACGATGGAGGACCAGTGGGCAGGTACTGTCCGGTACTGAGTGCCCGCACTTCTTCAATTTGTAAAGAAGAGTAGTATCTACTCTTCTCACCACGGCGGCAATACATTTAATGGGAGAGTACTGGCACCTCTCAGGAGCAAACAGGTACTCCAAACGGGGGGTTCCTGCACTTCTTATCTTCATTTGAAGCACTGTGCAGGCCTACAGCGACTACAGTGAACATCGGTATAGCAGCGTTTCCGCAGGGTGATCTTCAAGCAAGTAATCTTTCTTCCTGTCTTTCCTCGTTAAACAGGTCTCAGTTTGGAAGAGAAAATCCAGCAAATCAGTTGTTTCAGTGTGTTCACAGCATGCCATGGGCAATGGGGCAGATCAGGGCACAGAGGTGCGTGTGGAGCATCAGAAGAGACAAAGATCGAAAACCAGGCTCTGTAGGTTTCTTGTGGTCCAATGAGGGCCCGAACAACCCCACTGCTAAGCTTCCGGCTGTGGCGACACAGAGCGCGCCAGGACTATAAAGAAGCAGTTCAGCGATTGAACTGTGCAAGTTGTGTGATTTGAGAAGTCACCTAACTTTGAATAAGTTCAACTGCTTTGAGAAGTCAAATAAATTTGCATGATTTCCACTACTTGATAAGTCATATTAATTTTGCGTGATTTCCACTACTTGATAAGTCATATTAACTTTGCATGATTTCCACTACTTTGATAAGTCATATTAACTTTGCATGATTTCCACCGCTTTGAAGACAGATAGCTTTGCATGATGGCCACTGTTTCAGTAAGACAGAGCTTTGCATGATTTCCACTGTTTTGAAAAGTCACATAGCTTTGCGTACTTTCTACTGCTTTGATGAGTCACCGAATTCTACTCCCCCTTCGATAAGCCATGGTGGCATGATTGCCACCACTTTCATAAGGATGACAACTTTGCATGATTACCACTACTTTGATGAGCCACATAGGAGGTAACAACTTGCGAAGATGGAGGGAGGAATCTCTGAATGAGGTGGCAGAGCACTATTAGTTCATTTGGCCATCCTTCCCCAAGAATCTGGGTACATTTTTCCATGTCAATGTCGTTCTGGCATGAAAAAAACTATTAGAGGTCTAGACTACTGAATTTGCTTTCTTTGAAACCCTTTATACTAGTTCACCATTTTCTAAAACTAAAGTAATAGCTATGTTCATTTTCCATGTTATCCATGAGTTTCAACTAGTGTGGGAAACAGCTGAGAAGTTAATATTGGTAAGACCAGGTATGTAAAATTTAGTAGTGATCTTTCAAAAGTACGTTTTGCTCTTGTTCCGCTTTTAGTACTTCCAAACACTGCACTCAATAGACTGGTTTCTGCCGCACTTCTATGTCTATAACTTTGAAATTTCAAGAAAGTTGGTATTTTTTAACGTTTTATAAGTTTTCCAGTTTAAGAATCGTGACCGTGAGAAAAGCAATTAAACAATGCTCCAACTTGCATACTGTCAATAAATTATTATTTTGTGACTTTTTCACACGGGTCAGGCCCTAACCAATAGCAGCAGATTTAGAGAAGATTTGAACTTATCTATCTTCAGAAAACCCAGAGCTGTCTCCTCCCAGGCAACAAAAAATTGCCTTGAACCCTTTCCTCACAAAACACGTGGTTTAAAGTCTGACATTCAAGCTACATTAATAAACGTAAAGTAACACTAGCATTAATTATCGGGAGCTAGTAAGGAGATTGGCTATAATGGTGGATTTTGGTCTTTTGTGGAATCACAAGAACAGTTTGAACTCTTACAAATCTTGTGTCCCTTGATCAGCAATTAAATCTAACACATTTGTTGCAACTTGTACTGCAGTTCTTCTGTGAAATTGCACTATGAACACGACACACAGTCCTCGGACACAAACCGACGAATTAGAGGTGACATCGGAAATTTTCCTGTTGTGCTGATAAAAATGACTGGCTAAATGTAGGGTAAAAATTAACACCTATAATCAATCAGTCAGTAACTGAATGGCATGCAACTTCACTCATACCAATCAAGAAATCACACGAAGAAGTAATCCTCAAACACACAAAAGCAATGGCCACCAACATGGGGAGAACAAAACTTTTACTCGTATGTATAGCGTTGTAGAAAGTAAACAGTCTACTAAATAAAATTAAAAAGGGTGCTCTACTCCAAAACGCTATGCAAATTCTACCTGACATTCCTCAGTTGAAGGAAACTCAATTAATGTTACTACTTCACCCAAACATCGACAAGACTAGATCAACACACACCCCGGTGGGCCCAAAGTTACTAGCTAAATTTCGAACACCCATGGCATTGAATGATGTTTGGCATAACTAGCTCTGACAACCGGGAAATATACCTTTTTTCCTGGAGCCCACAAGACATTTTCGAGGCTCGATTCATTCCTTATGCCGATGTAGACATAAATTATGTTCAACAGGCACACATTCTCAGACACAGACCTCCTAACCAGGCACCTGTAGAATTTGTACTGAGCAATCAATGCAGTAGTCACCCGGCAGCGGGAGCTGGGGTGGGGATGGGGTTGTTTTTAGTTGTGTCCCAAATTATCTTTTGAGAAGCATTCAAAGCTTTTTTCATGGATTATAAATCACAATACTGGTTTCCACCGCCAGCAAAGAGAGGAGGTGGCAGCCCTGGAACTTTGAAATATCAAGCATAACAAAACAAGATTGATACACATGTTCTATAAAAGGATGCAAAGGCAGTCTGTATCGCATCTCAAAGCCATGTGTATCAGCAGGGCAATAAAGCAAGTAAGATCCTGCAATATCTATGCCAGAGTACAAATACCTTTGCCCAGAATTGCCAAATCCAGCACCCTCACAGCCACTTGTTAACTGACTGCTGCCAGGTTGTACAGACCTTTGAGGAACACTACCAACAAGGATACTCTAAAAGTAGAACCTCAAACGCCTGAACTGCGGGACTTCCTGGGAGACCTACCAAAGAGGCAGCTATCACCATCTGAAAAGGAATTCCTAGAAGAAGAGTTAGTTGAAGAGGAAGTGACTGCTGCTCTGCAAGACTTTTAGAGTGGCAAAATACCTGGACCCAAACTGCTTCTCTATATAATTTTTCAAACATCTCACCTGAGTCACTACACCATTCATTCTGGCGACACTGGCAGAGACTTTGGGTGTCAGAAAACTCTCCCCAGACTTATGTATAGCAGATATAGAAGTTATATATAAATCAAGCCAACCACAGATGCCGTACTCCTCATGTTGCTTAATTTCCCTGATCAATGTTGAAGCTAAAGTTATTGCAAGGTGTTGGCCACTCGTCTTCTTGGAGTGATTGTATCAGTGCTCCAGTGCAGCTTTATGCCTGATTCCTCCACAGTATCTGGTGCTGCACAGCACCCTGGCCTTGGTGAACCATCTAAAGGACTCTTTGACTTTGCTGCGGGTGGACATCTACAAACTGTTTGATTTGTCAGATTACGACTACCTCTGAGTTTGAGGAGGAGTTCAACTTTGGGCCAAACATTTTACATTATGTTTGTCTCTTACATTATGTTGCTTGTCCGAGATGTAGTGGCAATGGTCTGTATAGGTGGTGCAGCGTTTGGGGACTTCCCATTTGAGAAGGGAACTAGGTGGACCAACACTTCTATATCAGCTGCAGAACCACCCACATCCTATATACTGCACTAATTCTTTAACTGCATCAGTGCAATGATCCTTCTTGTTGGCAGAGAGGGTGTTCATTGCCCTGTCCAAATGCTGCAAGTCCCCATATCAAGGAAGAATTGGTGGGGCAGATGCCATGAAATACTGTTGTGTGGCATACTTGATGGGCTGAGTGAGTTTCAGAAAGACCACACCTATGACACTGAAAACATGGGGATGGTGGCACAACCAACTCACAAAAGAGACCCTACTTTTGGTGGGCACTGCTCCCGGAGATATAAGCACGCTACTGGCAGATCCAAGCTGGCAGACGTCCAGGATGGCACCATGCGAGGTAGTGATTGCCACCCAGTCCCAGAGCATTGAACTTAAGGTCTTGCACAGTAATTCTATGACTCGTCAAAAATGTGGCAGTTTGTGAAAACTGAATCCCCTGGCTTCATCAGATGCCGGAATATGGTTGGAGGATGGTGCATGCAACAATGAGGTGCCCAAACGCATGGCCTTTCTGGGACAGATATTTGGTACAGAAACGGAAATAAACAATCACGTGGCTGCCCACAGAAGCAGGAAAAATAATTGGGGGGTGGGGGTTTTGGGTGGACTACTGGGGTATGGCAAGGACACTGAATACTAAAGGCAGCGCATTAATCACAGTAGTGAGATGTGTGTGGATTATTTTTGGGGGCCTGACATAATAGTGCAACTGACAGTGTAAACAACTGATGAAACTTACACGAAGTGCACAAGGCATGCTGTATTTGTTGGCTGTAAGAATGGATAAAATATAACGAGGGCTGTACCATGTGATGGTAGAAAACTCCACCTTTGCGGCTTAATAACATTAGTAAGGTATTTTGTAAACCTGTCGCTCAGAACCAAGAGAAGTAATTTTTCAATCTAATAACATGGTATGAACACTTGTCAGGTATAAATAGGTGTCTCTTACTGCATTTTGGTCAAGAGGACTGTTTCCATCAACTCCAATTTATGTATGGTTAATTAACAAAGGATGGTATCCTGGCACTTGTGAAGGCAGCCAAGATTGTGAAACAACCCTGACCCCTTTCCTGCTCTGGAACCAACTCCACCACACCTTTTGACAATAGGGTCTGAACTTCCTGTTGCAACAACAGGAGATGGTCTTCTCAACAAAACGAGGAACAGGGAGGGAGGGAAGAGGCAACTCCTGAAAAGGGACAGCATACCCTTTTCTCACAATATTTAGAACCCATGAGTCTGATGTAACCAACTCCCACTCATGGAGAAAAAGACATAATCTTCCCCCTACAGGAGAAGTATGGTCGACAAAGGGGAGAAAACAAGGGCTGCTTCCCTTGCTGTTGTCCTCCAGAGGAAGAGGATGATGTAGGGAGCTGCTGGGTGGCCCCTCTCGTTCTAACTCACCCCCGCCCTCTAAAGGACCGATATGGGAGGCTGGTAGGCTGCTGGACTGAGGACTGGGGTCTCCCTCAAACTCCCCCACGTCCAAACCCCCTGAACCTACGAAAGGACCTAAAAGGGGTAGCAGAGGAGGCTTGCAATCCTAAAGACTTCGCCGTGGCCCCGCTATCTTTAAAGCGCTCTAGGGCAGAGTCCACTTTATCTCCAAACAGTTTTTCCCCATCAAATGGCAAATCCAACAAGGTGGTCTGTACATCCGAAGAAAACCCAGAGGACCTCAACCAAGCGTGCCTCCTGGTAGCAATAGATGTACCCATTGCCCTGGCCACCAAGTCTGTAGAGTCCAGGCCAGACTGAATTATTTGTTTCGCCTCAGCCTGCGCATCAGACAGGAGATCCCCAAATGGTCTCTGTATATCTTGCGGCAGATCAGGAACCATGGCTTTCGCAGAGTCCATGAGGGCGTGGACATACCAACCCAGCACACAGGTAGCATTTGCAGCCTTGAGAGCCATGCTGCAAGACGAAACAGTCTTCTTTGCGGATTGCTCCATCCGCTTGGATTCCCTGTCAGATGGAATCACAGGGAAAGAGCCAGGAGCAGACCTTGTAGAGCAAGAGGCCTGGACCACCAAACTCTCCTGGGTAGGATGTTACGATAAAAACCCCGGATCACCAGGCGCCACTCTATATCTCCTTGCCACAGCTCTATTCACCGCAGGCGACGATACTGGCTTCCTCCAAAGTTCTAAAATGGGTTCCATAAGAGCCTCATTGAAAGGAAGCAAAGGGTCTGCAGAAGCCGAAGAAGGATGCAGCACCTCCGTTAATATGTTTGTTTTAACTTCCGCAGCAGATAATGGAAGTTCTAAAAAGTCCGCTGCCTTCCTGATCACCGTGTGAAACAAAGCAGCCTCCTCCGTAAATTCCCCCGGTGAAGACAAGTCCTATTCCGGGGAAGTATCCAGCCCACAACCGACTCCAGGCCCTAATACTCTCCCAAAGGGTCGACAATCTCTCCTTCCTCCAACTGCCTTTGATATTCTTCCTCTTCCAAGAGACACAAGGCCTTCCTGCGTGACCTCAATCAAGCCTCCAACCGCGGTGTCGACATGGAATTTGCCGACTTCAAAGACACCGGCTTCAACACCTGACAAGGCACAGGAGAGGAAGGTTGACTCCGCTGGAACCCATCACCTGTGTCCAGCGCCAGCACGGATCCTAATGGCGCCTAAGATGCATGTGACTCCACCATCGGCGCCGGCTGACGGGGTGATGATATCGGCGTCATAGATCTAGAAGGCAACATCATGGGATTCACAGGACCTCGAGGCGATGTCATCTGCGCCGGTCCGGTACCCTCAGCCGGATAGAATGACAAACGGTGCCGCCTTGTATGGAGCCGGGGAGCCCAACGAAAATGCCAATAGACCGGTAGGACCAGCCGGTGCCCCAGCAGGGGCCATGGCGTTGAACATAGTAAACATGGCATTCAAAAATGCCGCCGGATACGCTCCCGGAGCCGGGAAGGCAGGATACTGCTGGTCTCCCTGTTGCACCTGTGCTTGCTGACCATCTGACTCCTGAGCAGCAGGTGAAAATCGAGGACTGTCCTAAGGTGCCACAACCTCAACGACGGACGGCGCCGCAGAAGCCTCAGGACTCTGGGGTTGCGGAGTCACCGTCAGACTCACCACCCATGTCGTACGGTGCCGATAAGATGGAGACCTCGATCGGCTCCAAGCGGAACACCGCCGAGAGTCATGACGGCACCGTTTCTTATGCTTCTTTGAAGAAGTGTGGGAAGAGGATCTTCTACGGCTCCTATGACCCTTCTTTGCCTTGGCCAAAAAGAGTTTGGCCTCCCTTTGCTTTAAAGCCTTAGGATTCATGCTCTGGCAAGACGCACACTCCTCGACGTCATGCTCAGAGCTAAGGCACCAAAGACAATTGTCATGAGGGTCAGTGACCGACATGCTACCCCCACACTCTCTGCAAGGCTTGAAACCGGACTTCCTAGGGGGAGACATTGTAACTACAAAGAGCACAAGATGAAACCTCCAACAGAAGCGAGAGGTAGGAGAAAACCGAAAGAACCACAGCACATCCAAGCATTCCAAATGTTAGTCCTTTATTCTTCTTGGGTATTCATTGATAACAGCAAACGTTATACCATTCCATGTGCATACAGCCGACACGTGTTTCGTCATAACAACAACTTTTTCAAGGCTGTGAAACAATATCCAAACATATCATAGTAAGCCAATAGTTCCAATGTCTAGTATGCGATCTTTTCCATCACCAAAAAAGGTATCCCTACCTTTCTGTTAGATGAGTTAGCAGATAACCGATTGGTGCTTGCCTAGATAACTAAAAAAAGGAATAATAGGCATGCTGAATAGGTGTAGCCCATGGATAAGAATTTTATGGAGTGAATCGTTGTATCACCCAGTGCAGAAGATTATAAAATGCATATCAGTGACCCTAGTGACGAGCAAACGAGAGGGAGAGAGAAGATATCTGTATAGAAGCAAGAAAAGAACCACCAAAGATTATACTAAAGAATCATACCTCATTGAAAACTGTAAGTTATTTGATCTGTGTCACAATATGGCCGTCTTGTAATATTCGAGGTAGAAGTTGCTTATCACATGTATGGATATATCAATCTATATTCAACGGTACACCTTGGTAGTGAATCAAGGTATTGTACCAGGACCATGATAAGTCCAACTGTAAAAGGAAAATAATCAAAAAAGCAGCTCAGTGCCATATACTAGTAAGATGAGTAACTTCTACCTCGAAGGCACGGAAAAAAGGGAACTGACGTCAGCACGCTGGCGAGGACCTCTTATTGGCACGGTGACGTCAGACGGAGTCGAGTGGAGCCGTGCAATTGTGACATCCTCGTCGACGTGGAGAGCTGGGAAGAAGATTTTCCGTCGGATGCTGGCGCAAGGGTGAATTCATAAGGTGAGGAATCCACAGGTAGTTTGTATCCATCAGAACATATTTTTATTAAATCGTTTAACTGATGCAGCAAACGATGGATTATAAGTCAATGACAAATTTACACAGTAAGAGGCCAAAGCTGAATGACATAATTTCAGTTCACTGTCTCAGACTTACATCCATATCATGCATATCATTTTCAATTTTGAATAATATTGACGGTTTTATTTGAAAAAGTCATCAGTACAGCTCCCTCCGTTGTTCAGAGCCAAACTGACAATGTCCATTAAACTACATCAAATCTTCACCAATTCTACTCACTCTGTTGTTTTGTACACATCTGAGTAGAGTCCTGCTTTCTGGTACTTCTTTTTCGGAGGCCGTGGAGTTTTTTTCTCCCGCTGGGTACGAGCAGGTAAAAGCTGAAAAGTGCTCTCTGATGGCTGAATGTTCGGACTGTCCTTGTCTAGACTGGGTGTCTCCTCTGCCATCTCAGAAAGGCTAGAAGAAAGTTAAAATACCACTTCAATGAAAATGCAATTCTCATTAAAATTCTTGGAAATTCACTACTTGCAAAAAATATCATGTCAGACAGTACAGAGAAAAATTTCTAATGCACCTATTTATGAGGTAGTCTTGCAAACCAATACAATATCCACTCAAGAACTGGCTTAGTAAGCTTTGAAGTCACAGCAAGCACTTTTCAAGGAGAAGTTTAGACAGCAGCATTAGTTACATTAGAAAAATAAACACTATGTTTTTGCATTATGGCTGCTGAACCTCTTTCTTAGATCGTCGTGCATCTGGTCTTTGAGGAGCCCAAAAAAGTATTTACAATGTCAAGCTGACTCAGAATAAATTGCCATTTTGTGTGTTTTAGGTTGAAATCCCTATTGAGATTGGCAAATTTATTTTGTACTTCAAGGAGGACACCTGCCATATTGCCTTTTGTATTAAGGCTTAAGCTGCTATAAAAGTACAACAAACTTAGTAGTTTCTATTTCCTTCTTAGTTTTTCTCTAGCGTCTCATCAATTAGCTCACCAAACAGATGCTCAGATGGAACATTATATTTAAGAAATGTTGCCAAGTTTCAATCCGGACATTTGTACTCAAGCATCTTTCCTTTGCTGGATGCTCGTATAGATCTGCAAATGGGTAGTGTGTGAGGCATCCTACATGCACCTAATACTTGTGGAAGAAATAATATTTGTTTCTGACCACAATTTCTACAGCCCTTTCCATATTGCTTCCAGGTAAATAGTGCAAGAGATTTCCTGTTTCTTACAGTTGATGATGCTCATAATAGCTTGATAAACGCCTGTCAGTTGGTAATCAGACAGCAAACAGCATCTTCCATAAATAACATCTTTCCAGCTAGGTATGCACTTATTATCTTTAGCAGGGTGTTGGGCCACCTCCAGTGCTTTTTCTTCCTGTAAGCTCTCAAGTATACTCCCTATCTGGCTATATAAACTGATTTTAAGTGTGGCACAGAATGTCCTTTAATGTAAGAAAACCTTTCGTTTTTTTTCTTCTCTAGGTGTGTTTACTACTGATACTTTAATACTCTTTTAGCGTGTGTAATATTTATTTGTCTTTTCCATCCCTGGAAATATTCTGACAATTAAATCATGATCTTCTCTTCTATTTGCCTTGCTATTCCATGTTTAGGGCAGCCCTCATGATGGCTGAGTAATGAATAGAAAGCATCACAAGTATTCAGGGTTATGGTCCTAGTGTTAGTACCAAGGGAAATCTTACCCTTATGATCCCAATGCTGATCCTGGACTGTAGTATTGTCATCTTCTACTTCTATGTAAAGCTGATGTGCAGGTGAATCAGTATGAGGTGGGTCGACATATTTTGCTCTTTTATGTTTAACCTTTTGGATAGTAACTACTGGATTTAATCTTATACCAAATGTAACCAAGCTACTGGCGAAATACAGTTCTTCTGAAGCCCTAAACTCTGTTCCATCACTCAATTTGTCATGCAACAATATAATGTATTTCTTCTGTCAGCTATAAAACATCTTAAATTACGTTGGAGAGCCTTGCAAGGTATACCTTCAACAACACCTCTTACCATTAAAGGTGGTGTAAGGAACGAGTTAGCCAGATTTTTACCCTACACCTCCTTTTGTAATGCACACTCATATCACTACTACATAATGACAATTACATTGGTGACCGGTGCCTTTGTAATCTGGCAGGTTACATAGCATTTCAACCCAAACACCTCTCTGAGTGTAATCCTATGCAATCTAAACACTGTTTATACCATGTTTTTGTAAATGGTAAGAGAGGTGCTGCATAAATGAGGATTACACGTTTATTTTTATTTGCTATATAAAGCGCATCCATCACCACACAAAGGTATTATGGTGCTAAAAGAAGGTCATTAACAAAACTGTAGCCGCTATTTGGATCCTCACCAGTTAAACCTAGGAGATAGTTAGGTCTTCAGCTGAACTTTAGATCGTCTGACTCGTCTTTAAGGATATCAGTGAGCAAATTCCATTTTTGAACTGAGATATACCAAAACACTGAGAAATTAATTTATGAATGTGATTAGTGGTAACAGTCTCCCTTAGTTGGTTATCTCAGACAGTCTCTTTTAAAGACAGAGCACTGTAAAATTTCAAAAAATACCTTGCCATATTCTCCTGCTCCTCTCCTTGCGAACACCTCTGCCTTTTGTTTGAGTGCTCCTCCGCCGGCTGCCGCTTGCGCTTCCACCCCTCTCCATGCTCCATGTTTTGGTTAACACCCTGAACAACCGCTTCAATTACATCAGTGACTGTGTCCCCAGGGAAACTTTGCTCAACTCCGCTACGGAGCTTGCAATTAACAAACTGAGCAGCCTGTAAGGTGTCAATAGAGAGGAGAGATTCCATGGGGTCCTTCCGCGGCCGACCTGGCCTCCGCTTTATAAAGTTGTTTCCAGTCCGTGACTGCCGTTGCAGCTTTTTAGCTTTCAAAATTTTATTGACATGATCAAGGTTCTTCTTTGTGGCCAAGAGTTTGTCATAATTGTACATTTTCCTAGCTTGCCGCTGCATAGCTTCCACCACACTTCTCTTGTGATGATGGGGGGAGCTGCTTCTGGGCAAATGGCCTTTAAGTACATTCATACCGTCACTGGGCAAGTCACTGGTAGATGAGGACGCTAAAGGACTGTCCTGTTTTCCTTGAGACCTCTCTCTGTTGTGGATTCTGCTTGGGCTGACTGCAGCTGCAGTGCAGACGACAGCAGAATCTCCTGACCTCTCAAACGGGGCCTGGCTCTCGCTTGGTTCCATTCGCTGCAGTAGGTTGTCCATCGCTTCTTCACCTGAAACCACATGTCTTGTACTTCGGGTGTGTATTCCAGACACTGAAAGAAAATAAACTGCAGTTAAAGGTCTGAGTGTTTTAATTAAGTCCCATTTCATATATGAAATTAATAAACGAAATGCCTCACTCTTAAAGTACAGGATATCTCTAAAGCAGCTGTACTGTGAGGCTTACTTACTAGTATCATTTCACCCATTCCCTATATCTTATTCCCTATACTTCTGAACTGAACGTGTTCTTTCAAAATCAATATTTATCTGATAAATATTTTGGAAATGAAAGGTTCATTTTTTTATTTATTTTATTTATACAATATAAAAGAATGCTTACAAAATTGCACTGTACTGTAACTGCATTACTTTAGTGCTACATTTCAGTCCAGACGTACAGGCCTAGTGTCTAAGCCATTTAAATGTCCTAGTTTCCATCTCTGTATGTAATGCTACAACACATTGTGTATGGAGAAACAACACAATAATGGCAATATAATAGGCTTTCTCAAGTCTCATAGTACTCGGAAATCATAGAGACGAGCTGCATTATCTACAACGATTGCAGTGCATACTATATTAAAATTGGAACTATTGAACATTAATACTGTAAGATTTATTTATCAGAGATAAACCTCAAGAGAAAACAATGGTTATCATCCAATCATCCAATCCATCGGCCTCAGACTGGGAAGGCACCCAGGGGGGGCAGTAGGCCGCCAGCCTGCGGACGAGCAGGCACTTCATCTTAGGTGAGAGAGGGGAGGGACATCTCACGGGGACAAAGAAACAAAGAGGGAGGGGCAGGAGGACCCCATCCCTCGAAAACTCACGACCATTCACCCATAGCTCACAAACGCATTGCCCGAGCGGCCTAACCAGGGTCAGAGCTCAACTAGTGGAAGCATCTGTTAAGGAGTCCTCTCCATCGCTCTCATGCTCTTCAGGCAGCCCATCAATCATACTGCGCCAGACCGCCAAATCACGCTCAGTGTGTTCATCCACACAAAATCACCTAGACACGTAATATGTAGTGGGGGAATCGGGCTGTCCCACCGGATTGCAATCGTCTCTTAGCCAAAGCAGAAGCCTAGAGCCACCCATTAGAAGGTATGGTAGACGCGACACACATATGGAGCCATCTAACAATTCTTTTTCCCAGTTGGGGCCATCGTCACAGCACCGGGTTGTATACTGTTAGCAAACGTGCCAAGTAATATAAATGTAGGTCTGGTAGCCCCAGGCCCCCATCGGCTAGGTCCAGCTTCAATACCTCCATGCGGACTCTGCATCTCTTACCTGCCCAGACTAGGGATAGTAGTAATTTATCTAACTGTTGAAACAGCAAAGGGGGTAGTTCACATAACGAATTTTGCATAACATATAGGCACCGTGGGAGCAAAATCATTTTACTAAGTGCGATTCTGCACATAACCGATAGCGGGAGGGAAGTCCAAAATTGGATAGAGGCATGGAGACCTTCCATCACTCCTCCAATGTTTAAATTATGCTGTAGTTGAGGGGAATGCGCTACCTACATGCCCAAATACTGAAAGGTCTCAGTCTCCCAAGCCAGATCCAATTGTGGTAATTCTGATGCCACCACCATCGACAGACCAGCCATAGGGAATAACACAGTCTTCCGACAGTTAACCCGGAGTCCCGATACCCGACCAAAAGCATCCATCATGCTTAACAAGAGAGGGACCGATTGTTCCGGGTCTGTAACGTACACTAGAGCATCATCAGTATACAGTGTTGTGTGTTCTTGTCCCTACTCGGATGCACTACATATCCTGCCCTGTCCGCAGCTGTATGGCCAGAGGCTCCATGACCAACGCGAACAGCAGTGGCTACAAGGGACATCCATATTGCGTGCCCCGTTCAATAGTAAAGGAGTCTGACACTATCGCCCCTGTATGCCCCCTCGCCCCTGGGGCTGCATATAAGAGACGCACCCATGATAGGAATTCGGGACCTATGCCTAACCTGCGCAGCACCTCCCATAGGTATTCCCAGGATAAAGTATGAAATGCCTTCTCTATATCTAAGGCCACCAGTGCTGCGCGGAGTGTGGAGTCACGAGTCTCGTGCATTATATGCGATAGACGCCGTAAGTTCACTGGGTCCTTCTCCCAGGTATGAATCTGCATTGATCTCCCTGCACTAAATGAGTCACCACTCAACTTAATCGAGTTGCCAGTACTTTAGCTAGCAATTTTACATCTACGTTAAGCATGGACAGCGGTCTATAGGAGTCCGGGTCTTCAACATCTTTCCTTGGTTTCGGTAACATAAGTATCAATGCTTCTCTCGTGTGTTGGGAAAAGGCCTTCACTACGTGACTCATGAAGCGTTTCCAACAATCAGGGAAGAACAACTGCAAAATGTGTTAGGTAAAATTCAACGGGTATCCCATCGGCGCCAGGCGCTTTACCCGACGCCATACCCCCCAATGCCTCCTGTATCTCCTCCAACGAATCTTCCACCTCCAACTCCTCAACTTGAGCTTCGGTAAGGTGGGGCAGCCAGAGTCCATCTAGGTACTCATGCATTTGAGAACTACCTACGCTCTTCGGTGAGGTGTATATATTCCTTATGTGCTCTCGCAGATGTAGGTTCACTCGCATCTGCCCCAAAATCTTTTCCCCAGAAGATCCGCGAAGAGATAGTATGATGGGAATGGGGCGTTCATGCCGGAGGAGCCAAGCTAACATGCATCCCGAACAGTCCCCCTCGCGATACAGCCGCTGTCTAAAGTCCTGACGGACATAATTATCCAGCCTACCCTAAAGGTGTTCTATTCTACCACGCACTGCGAGGCAATCAGACTCCGATGCGTCGCTGTTGTCTACTTGACGCTGCAGGGCCATCAGGGCGTCTTCCTAATGCATAAGCTCCCAGTCTAGCTTATTCCTGATACTGTATGATTTACTAAGGCTTTTGCCCCTGATGACTACCTTTAGGGCCTCCTATTCTATGCCACGGGTCCTGGTCGTGCCCCAATTCACACTAAAATATCCATTCAGCATCGCCTGTATGTCCCTCTTATATTCAGGGTCTCCAAGTAGTTCAGGTCACAATCGCCATACGGGGATCGCCGGTTTGGGCGTGTGTGTCTCACATTCTAATAGCGGGGGGGCATGATCCGATAGGAATCAGACGTGGTAGACAACCTGGCGGATATCAAGTGTACCGTCGTTAGCAAGGAGAAATCTATCTAGTCTGCTATATGCCCCATGCGTAGGTGTGTAGCAAGAACATTTTCTGGATGTGGGGTGCATTTCTCTCCACACACCTACGAAGTGTAGGTTACTCATAATGTCCCTGAGCTTGGCAGTCATATGTGTCTTAGTGCCCAACTTCGGCAGGTCTCTCCAAAGTGCCGTCTAAGACACAATTAAAATCACCCGCCCAAATGATGGACATCCCTGTGTAAGGTATTAATTCTTGTTGGAGCCGTTGATAGAACTCCGCGTCATCTGAGTTAGGGGCGTAAATATTTAAAATGCAGAGCTCGCAGCCATCTAATACTCCGTGTAAGAATATGTATCGGCCTTGCACATCCGCTGCTAGACTTTTCAGTTGGAAAGGAGTCCCAGGAGCAACCCAAATAGACACCCCCGGCGTAGGAAGAATATGTAGCCTAATAAAACTGTCCCAGCCACTTTTTCTGTAATTTTTGCATTTCATTCTCCAACAAGTGCATCTCCTTTAGGAAAGCAATATGCACACCAAGCCGCCTGAGATATGTATGTACTCTGTAGCGCTTCACAAAGGAGTTCAGTCCTCTCACATTCCATGTAACTATTTGCGTTAGGGTACCCGCCATGATTTGTGCTGACACACATATCTTGTCATCTCTCAACCATTCCCCCCCCCCCACATCTGCAGCCCCCAAGGCCCGCCCTCTGGTCTGGTGTACTCTTAATAGTGTAGCTCCATGTCTCTTCATCATTATAGTGCATACAGTATTTACAGTGCCAAAAACAGAACTACAACTCCAACTAGAAACCACATACAATTCCCCCATCCCACCCCGGGTAAACACCTCCCTCAACTAGTGTCTGCCCAAACCATGTCCACACCCCGCTATCTCCTCCAGAATCCAGAAGAAAGGGAAAGCAATCGCAGACCCTGCTCGATAGCCAGGTACTGGTCCGGATAGTGCACCGGCTCTCCCACCTCACGCAAAATATCCGAACAACACACACTATACCCAAAGAGCTGAATTATTCACTACAGAAAATGCATAAACTGCAACAAGCATCGCATTGCATTTAGAAAAAGAAGATAGGAAAACAGGGTTAATCGTGAACAATAACAGGGGGGTAAAGCAAATACACCACTCCGTATCCGCCCCGTGTTTAGTTGTCGTCCCAGACCCCGCTCCCCAAGCACCAAAAGGCAGCAGGATAGAGAGGAGAGGAGGCAAGAAAGAGGAAGAAAAGCAAAAAAAGGGAAGAACATGATCTCCAAGTCTGAGAAAAGTCTAACTCTCGCCGTCCAATTCTGAGCTTCAACAAAATCCCTCAGGTGTCAACATTATCCGTATCCGGAGAGAATCTATCTTTGCCACACGGTGACCTGGATCGTGAGGATGCCTCCGATCTGACTGATTGTACTAGCAGCCTAGCCTCCTCGCGCTCCTGCCTTCTTCGGTCAAGACTCAGGGTGCCATCCGGACGTATTATCATTCTGTCTCCACAGTCGGTACGACAGTGTCTGTTATTTCTGCGTGCAGTGGCCTGTACCTCCTCTGCCCCTCGGTTTCTCCCACGTCTCTCCCTGTGTGGGGACTCCAGCGTTCCTGCCCTATCACTCCGTTCCAACCAGTCCCAAACTGCTTCAGGAGAATGGAAGAAAGAGGAGCTGCCCGCATGGAGAACCTTCAACTTGGCTGGATACAGCAGCATATAGGTATAACCAAGTTGTT
This sequence comes from Pleurodeles waltl, assembly GCF_031143425.1. NCBI lineage: Eukaryota > Metazoa > Chordata > Amphibia > Caudata > Salamandridae > Pleurodeles > Pleurodeles waltl. The sequence goes on from NC_090451.1 coordinate 664,280,203, forward strand.
TTAATTTTCGCTTTACACTTATATACGTTTGTCTTTGGAGCTGCACCGCTCTAGGAAAAAAGCGAATGGTGTGATTCTCGTAGGTAGGGTCTCCATGTTTGCATACCTCCTGTAAGATAACGTTGCGGTCCCTACAGTTGAGAATCTTGGCTATAATCGTTCTAGGAGGGGCTCCCGGCGGCGGGGCCCAGGGCCTGTCTGCATGCTCTACCACAAACACAGATGATAGGGGCGGCAGGTAGCGTTTTTTTAATCCAGTCCTCTAAAAAGGCCTCAACGTTCGCCCCCTCTGCGCCTTCGGGAAGCCCACTATTCGGAGGTTACATCTTCTCGCCCTGCCCTCCGCATCTTCGACCGTCGCCTCCAGGTTGCACGTTTTAACGTCGAGGGTAGCCACTGAGGCCTTCAGTGTCAGCCAGGATTTGTGCCCCAGTGGGCTCATAGCCCTTTTCCATGGGACCAGAGGATTCTTTTTGCAAACTCCCTCGTGTGTTCGGGCTGTGTATTGGTCCATCTGGGTTTTCCACACTCCTCTGTTTGATCTGTCTTTGCCCATGTTGTACACCGTGTGAAGCACCGGCCACCACCAAATTCACCGGGTACTCGGGGGGCACAATGCCTGCAGCAGCTCAAGCACTCGATCTCTGCACTCTCACAACTCACCGCATCACATCACCAAGGGGCTAACTCTCGAACCACTCCAGGTCGGGGTCCAGCACAGGCTGTACCAGAGCTGGTGTACTTTGTGTTGCTGTACGCTGTCCACCCCACCCCACCGGCTGGCCCCGCACCCAAGGGACCAATCAACAAAGGTTTATCCAGCCAGGGGGCCGCGGCCGGGAGACCGCGTCCGTATAACCGGTCAGGCGATGGGCCTAAGCTGCCTCCGCAACTCAGGTGCGACTACGCAGCCACTAGTATCATGCAGTCAAGGTGCCCACCTCAGAGGCCAATCAACAGGGCATTCGCGCCCCACCTCGCTTGCCGCACTGTCTTTTCACAGGTCCGGTCTACCGCCGGGGGCACCCCTGCCTTCACCAAGCCGCACACCTACATTCACTAGGCCTCCTCTGCAGGTCCTTCTGGCCCGGGCACCCACCGCCAGCACTGCTCACACTGCGCAGGGGGTGGAGGGGACGCGGTGCACGATCCGGGTCAAACTCCTCAACCAGGATGATCCTTTGCCGGGGCCTCACTCACTCGGGCTCCACCGACCGAGCACATCGCTCAACAGCTGTCAGCCCAGTCCGCCTCTGCAATGGTGGGCTCCATGTTAGGGTCAGGCACACTCCACGAGCGATCCTCTCAGCTCGATCGCGGACATTTCCTCCATTTCTCACACCCCCTCCCCCATCCTGAAGCCTCCACCAACCATACCGCTGGGTCCGCAGGGGCCTGAGGCGGCAGTATGATGGATGATTAAGAAGCCAGGGCCGAGAGCAGTCCCTTAGTGCTTTTGATTGGCCATCTTGCAGGCCAAGCCCCCAAAGGTTCATATTTTTACTGGTTAGAGCACAAAAGTATACAAATGATGAAATCTGTTAAGATGTTCGTGGTAAGGAGGCTTAAGTAACACAATTCTGTTAGAACAAAGGATACTAAAGTGAAGGAACTTTTTTTTAATGGTTCCAACTTCTGCTCAGGATTATAACATCAAAGAAAAGAGTGTTGAGTTGTGTTTCCATATGCCCCCCTAATAACTGGAATGTGGAATAATTATTTTGAGCACATAATTTCAGTGTCTGCCAATTGAAAACAACATCAAATACAATAGTCAAAGTCTTCATCACAATGCCTGTACAAAACTTCGATCTATCTGTTAGACAAAATTAAACTACAGTACCGCCTCCCACATTTGCACTCAACTGTGTTATTTCTTCCATAGAGTCTAGTAGCACATCGTGAAAGGCAGGTGTTTTTTCAGGTCACTAAGCTCCGGTACTCAGTACCGTTTTACTTCCCATCATTAATGTCCTAATGTTCTCCAATTCAGAAAGGCAGCAAATGATTTGATTTCGAAAACAGTACATATTTCACCTATAGAGTAAAACATAAAACGTTCTTCCACATGTAACATTACCTGTATCCATAATCGAAAAAGTAGCACTTTTGGTGATTGAATTTGAATCATGTCCTATTATACAATTAATAAAGCAAATTTAGTATACCATGTGATGGGTAAAAGAAAAACAATATACATGCAGAGCAAAAATATGGATTCAAAGGATGCAATGTGTTACAAAAAAGAAACTAAATATGCAAAAAACAGATGAGCTTGAAGAATATAAATATATTTTCTCTAAAATGTTTTGGATTCATTTTTCCTCAGGTAGTACATGACTGCTTTCTGATAGAGCTAGATTTTCATAAAGCATCATCAGTGAAGATTTCAGTTGGTATGCAGAATGACTACAGACCTGCCTACATCTGTTAAGATATGTAATAACTAGGTGGCACTGTCACTTATATTTAGTCAGAATGCAATCACTTAAAAATATATACCTTCAGGTTTTCTCTAGCCCAGTAGTTCTGTCTTGCATACATGGATCAGAGTGAACATCTTCCTTTCCAGGAACATCTATCATATGTTAAGGGTACTAGTCACTTCTTTAAGATTAATTAAATACTAAACCAAACCTATAACTTTAATGACAACACTCTCCTGACTACATTTGATATTACATCTCTACACCAACTGCCACATTATAATGGTCTTTGGGCACTATCAAACACTCCTTTTACAAACTATCTCTTAAAGGGCCTTCAGCCAGAGTGCTTATCAAGTGTTAGGAGCTGTTGTGGCCACTTACTGTGCAACCGAAAACATGGCCAGTGCTCACACCAGGGTACTTTGTTGAAATACATGTCATTTGGAGCATCCCACCTGCCTGAATGTGTGTGTCGAATAGTATACTTCTCATAGATATCAGCACGTTTTGCAAGTGACTTCACTTCCAGTGCTGTGCTCTACTACAGAACAAACTGTGTCTTTTTAAGAAAAGGCTGCCCGAAGGGTTATGGCTCATCAATGTAAGTCCCTGCTTTTGGTCCAGGACCAGATTTTGTCTCATAAAACAGTGACTGTGATAAACTCATTATTGGCAATTGTTTCCTACATTGGCTTTGTCCTGGAATACACATGTGAACCTTCCTTCCAGATGTATACTTCTGTGTTTTGTAAACTGCAGTTATACACATGGAGCCTTTGTTAGGTAGATTTGCGTTGTGGATATTTTTTTTGTAACATTTGAAGAATGTACTTACAAACTGAACTGAGGTGCAGGAACTAAATTGTTTATCAAAGATGGTGCACATTCTACTTATTTTGTCTAATGTAACCTACACACCCACACCTTAAGTATCAACTCATTTATTTACTCATAGCACTGTTTCGTTAAGCTTAGTAGCTCAAAATATCAATACACATATGAAGCCTGCGTGCTTACAAATTCTGCGTACGTCATCTGTGCAGAAGCAAACTATAGACAGCATTCTGAAGCAGACAACCCTCCTGTCATAGACTCCAGACTGACTGTGCTAGCATTAAGTAGTTTGGTTCAGCATTAGTGTAAACATTGCAGGGATCGTAGGTGCAAACTGCACAAGCAAACGTTTATCATCACAGGACAAACTAACATTACACAAATTTAGCAAGACTCGTTTTAAAATGCATCAAATTATCTTTCAGTGGTAAATACTATCTGCTTATAAGGCATTCAGATCGCTTCATCATATGCAAATATTTAACAGAGGAATTATGGGCCTCTCGTTATACCTTTCTTAGTCACACCCTTATATTTGACACACAAACACACATTCTCATATTAAGATTACATTTCTGGAATGGAAGGCATGACTACGAAAATTAGAAGATTTTACCATTATATCAATGTTATTTAACCTACCTACACTATTGCAAGTAGCAATATTAAACAAAAAGCCTCACCTTCCTTTTCTGGAAGTGCTACTCTCCATCCAGGAATATAAAATGCTAACAGATATGCGCAACAAACTACCACATGCTCATATGTATTTGGACTGGCCTTCCTGGAGAAAGGCCAAGGTGACAATGAAGTAGAGAGTGCATTCACTGTCTAAAGCAGGTGTTCTCAACCTTTTGACTGCTGTGGACCCCCACTTTATCATTAATGGAACCCATGGACCCCCACTGAATCATAATTCGAATCCGGAGACCCTCACTGAGTCATTACTGAAAGCTGGTGACCTAATCTGTTTATATTATTTAATTTTCTAAGCCGTCACGGACCCCTGAGGAGGCTTCGCAGACCGACAGGGGTCCCTGGACCACAGTTTGGGAACCACTGGTCTAGAGCCTTGAGGCACCCCAGACTGTACTACTTATCACTGGGCTGCAAAAATATGTTCTTTGGTGGAACGATCTGGGAAGACAATGACCAACATGGTTTCTTCATAGTCAGTATGGTAGCAAGGCCCTACAGGAGGTCGTGTATGCCAAATGGGGATGGGCCTAAGCTCTATATTCCAACCTGTACGAGCAGGAACCTCTGATGCTGCAAGATGCAAGCGGATTCTGTCAAGATTCCTTCTCTCATTCACTCACCTCTATGGGAACATGAGAGGAAGCAACAACTTGTGAAACTGAGAGATGTGTTCACAAAGGGCAGATGAAATACTTTTAATAAAGAAAGACTTAAGTTTAGGGAAAGCAAGTGTTGCAGTGTATGCAAATCCAACTTTGGTTACTTCAAACCTTGATTGGAGGTGCTGTGATGGGGCAAACTATGTTAACAAAACTACTGCAGAAAATTTCAGCTAACCAACACTTGGGTCTTTATTACGAGTCTGGCGGTCCTGGGACCACCAGACCCTCAGTGGCAGTTGGACGGCTGCCAAAGCAGCGGTCTGGCCTCCAAATTATGACTGTGGCAGAGCCGCCACCATCCGATCGCCGGCACCGCCAGGTTGCCGCCAGTCGACAGCCTGGCTGTGCTGGCGATCTTAATCCGCCAGGGCACTGGGGATTAAGAGTCCCCTCTCCGCCGGCTTTTGCATGGTGGTTCTACCGCTATGCAAAGGCTGGCGGAGAAGGGGTGCGGTGGGCCCCTGCACTGCCCATGCACTTGTTATGGGCAGTGCAGGGGCCCACATGGACAGCCCCGTCTCGCTTTTCACTGACTGAATTACAGGCAGTGAAAAGTGCGACGGGTGCTGTCACACCAAACACACTGCAACATTGATGTCGGCTCGACTTAGAGCCGGCGTCAATACTGTGGCCTGTTTCCCGCTGGGCCAGCGGGAAACTCATCATTGGGCAAGCGGGCGGAAAGCCGAAGTGGCAGATTTCCATCCTAAAGAGTTTGGCGGGCAGCGGAGCTCAAAATGAGGGCCTTAAGTGTCTAAAATTGATAGGATCCAGCGCAAGCCAAGGGCTTCACGGAAACCACAGAGGGAAATCATTCACTTTTGCAAATGGGAGCCTCACGTTTACAAGTGATGGAATTTAGCCTGAAAATATACAGTGGCTCCTCTTGTTGACTCGCCTTCCAACCACAGGCAACAAGATGTTGGAGCACTGTAGGAGTATTGGGGGGGGGGGGGGGGGGGGGGGGGGGGCTGGTGGTGTCAAAATCCCCTCGAACTACAGCTATCTTGGGGTGAATGCCAAAGGAGACATGGGATGGACGGAAGTAGGTCAGTGATTTCGTATCTCTTATGTAACTGTCAGCTAAGCAAACTATCTTGAGCAAATGGGGAATTCCAGGGCCCTGCTATGTCTGGATGGAATGGAGTACCAGATCGTAAGGTATTGGAACCAACTTTTACAGTTTTCCTCTAAAGTCTTTTAAGAATGAATGCATCTGAAAATATTGAGTGCCCTGAATATTCTATGCATATAGGATCGCTAGATCACACTGGGATGTCACACAAATTGTCAGGTCTATTTCTCAAGGGAATCATGGGGCCAGCAGCCCTTTCTGATTAGACAAATTAATTTCCCAAACAGAGTGATATGGACAAGCATAGGACTAAACAGCTGGTGCCGAACAGTGGGAGGAAGAGTGCAAAATGGAGCATGATGTTTATAACCTTGCAATTTTTGTTGCCCAAATTAATAAATGCTTATTGAAAATGACAATTAAAATAGACTTTGTTTCATCCATGTACACTAAGCAACATTTACAGCTAAGAATTTAGAGTAAGAAGCATCCACTGTGATGACGGCACTTGTAAAGAGCAGTTACAGGAGCTTATTTAACTATCTGTATGCATTGCTATCCTCTCTGTTTCACAATGCAACACACTGACAAGTATTTGCAGTTCGCTAGGGAAGCACTTATTTGAAAAAACTAAAATTGAGGCAGTCACTGGTGTGGTTGATTATCATCAACATCAAACTACAAAAACTGAAAGCATAAATCATTTCCCATACTAGCAGCCTTTGGTCATAGCTTAACGCAGATTTCTCAATGTACAATTAAATATTGTGAAAGCTGAAACCAACCATCTGTAACAAACTCAGTTCTTCATTAGGGCAATATTCTAAGGTACATCACATGTGACTATCTTTTACAATCATCATCGTTCTCAGGTTCTGATAGAGAACAAACTACTGGATAAAACAATATCTTACATTCGTGCAACATGTGTCATTTATGTGATTGTGTTCCAAAAACAATTCTTCAAATAGCAATATGTAGGCCAAACATTTAACAACTTATGTGTATGTCCATGGTATAACAAATCAGCAATAATTAATAAGAAAGTTGACCAATCTGCAGGCAATTATTTTAATCATGAAGATTGCAAATTGTTTTCAAGATTAGGGGCCTCATTACGGTTTTGGCGGGTGGCAGAGGCCGCCGCCAAACTCATTAGGTCGGAAGACCGCCAGTTCGGTTTTCTGCCCGCTGGCCCTATTATGAGTTTCCCGCTAGGCCAGTGGGTGGAAATAGAGTTTCCACCCGCTGACTCAGAGGGAAACTAACCACAACATTGACGCTGGCTCGTAATTGAGCCAGTGGCAATGTTGTGGTGCGTCGGTTGCAACAGCACCAGTCGCACTTTTTACTGCCTGTAATTCAGGCAGTGAAAAGCGCGATGGGGCTCCCCCTGAACTTCCCATGTCAAATGCATGGGAAGTGCACCGCACCCATGGGGCAACCGCACCCTGTCTCCGCAGCCTTTGCATGGCAGTGGAACTGCCATGCAAAAGCTGGCAGACACGGAAGTCGTAACCCCCAGGGCAGAGCTGCATGCAGCGCTGCCCTGGCAGATTAAGACTACCAGCGAAAATGTAGCAGAGCGGGCAGTCGGACCATGGCGCTTTTGCCACGGTCACAATGTGGCTGTCGGACCACCACATTGGCGGTGGTCCAACCGCCACCACGAGTCTGTAATGAGGGCCTAGGTTATGCATGAAATGGGCATAATCCAGAGCCTCATTTTTACTACAGGTTAGATTAACAAATATTTACAGCCCTGAGAAAGAGATTCAAATCACTGTAATTTAGAGGTTTATGGAGGGGGCAAGAAGACTATATCCACTCCATAAAATCTGAGCAACAAAATTGAGGCTGAATATTGCATTACATGTTACGAAAGAGCCTATTTGAACCTACCCATACATACATGGTCTGGCTCTCCCATGCCCAGTTCTTGTTCATATCTGTGGCCTTGTAATTGTGTGGAAAGGCCTTGTTCCTCTGTATAGGAGCTGTGTTTCGGCTCCGAGGCTGCATGTTTCGGCACCGAAATCTTTTTCGGCAGTCTTTTTTGGCTCAGAGGAAACCTTTTTCGGTTTCGGGGTGCCGAATTCTCGGTGCCGAGTCTGGTCGGAGCCGGTATCTCGACCGGAGTCGGATGTCTTTGGCTGTTGCGAGGCCTTTTTCGGTGCCGATGTTTGGTCACCGTGTTTTCGGGTTAAGCCATGGCCTGTTGGCGGTGGCGTCCCCTTGGCCTTCATTATTTTGGTGTGAGTTTTCCCCAGGGCTGGTTTACTCACGGTTTGTTGTGACTTCGGATGCTCACTCTCGGACTCGTCCGAGTCCGAATCTCGAATGGAGAACCTCTCCTCTTCTTCGACGTCGATGTGCCCGGCCGGTGTCGATGCCATCTGGAGCCTTCTAACTCTTCGATCCCGCAGTGTTTTCTTGGATCGAAATGCCCGGCAAGCCTCGCAAGTTTCCTCTTTGTGTTCGGGAGACAAACACAGATTATAGACCAAGTGTTGGTCTGTATAAGGATACTTTGCGTGGCAGTTGGGGCAGAAGCGGAAGGGGGTCCGGTCCATGAGGTTTGAAGATGGACGCGTTCGGGCCGACCAGGCCCCGCCGAGGAGTGGAAGCCCTGAAGGGCCGCCGGAGCGCTTCTTTCTTCGGTGTTGATGTGCTAGCACTAACCCGGTACCGAGCGCAAACAATACCGTCGAATTTTCCGATAGTCAACTAACTTTTCCGAACCGAAATACGGAGCGAAGAGGAACACGTCCGAACCCGATGGCGGAAAGAAAACAATCTAAGATGGAGTCGACACCCATGCGCAATGGAGCCGAAAGGGAGGAGACCCTCGATCTCGTGACTCGAAAAGACTTCTTCGAAGAAAAACAACTTGTAACACTCCGAGCCCAACACTAGATGGCAGGATAATGCACAGCATGTGTATCTGCAGCTACACATGCCATCGAACATATATATATATAGCTGTATGTACATGAATGGGGTGCCAATTTTCATTACTAATGGCATAATGTGACCGGGGCTAAATAGGGACATGTCCTGGCTGACTGAATGTCTGTCATCGACTCAGACTATTGGGGACTTGTAAAACTTTTGCAGCTCACAGGGATCTGGTCATGATGAAACAGTTTGTTTGTCCTAATCGATTTATGTACTTTAGGGATGACTAGCCTTATGTATATTTGAAGCATCAATTTGGACCCCAAGCAGGCAAGTAAGTTTGGCACAATTTAACATGGTTTTATCTGTACTGACACCAGGATATGACAGGTCTAACTGCTAATGGCTTTTTAACATGCCTGTTGCGCTGACAAATTTAAGCATGAATAACTATGATTTTTATTTGCTATTATTGCACTAATAAATTAATGTACAGCCGGGATAATTATTACTGTTGCTGAAAGATGAGTCAGAATTCCATCCGGTACATTGAGAGTTATTTTTAAGAAAAACATAATGTTAAGGCCGCCATGTTACCAAATTGTTTTACTTTACTTGTAAAAATGATTTAATATTTGGTTGATGCATTGGTCCTTCATCCATTTTTCAAATGTATTTTGCCTGGACTGATTAATATTTTGCATGGATTATCAACATTAATGTTCATGAAACTGATAATAAGATCCTACTTGTTGTGAATAAAGTGAGATTATATGATGATACATTACTAAAGGATAGGTGCCACTGCTCTACCTGCAAGTCCTTCATTAATGTTCACACGTGGTGTCATGAGTTGGGTTTAAATGTACTGTGGAAACCTGAGTTTGTCAGTCAGGAGCAAGGCACCCCGACGGACAATGCCTGCGGGGTCATCAACGACAACAAACTAAACATGAAAAACCAGGTTAACATAATATCCTCTGCCTGCTACCACACCCTCCGCTTGCTACGTAGGATCCTCAAGTGGCTCCTTACTGACACCAGGCACACCATCACACAGCCCCTCATCAATAGCCGGATGGACTATGATAACCCACTCTACGATGGACTAACGACACACATCAAGAAAAGACATAAAATCATTCAGAGCGCAGCAGCCAGGCTCTTCCTCGCAAGACGGGCCCAAATATTCACAAACCTCAGGAACCTCCACTGGCTCCCCATACACAAACGAGGCCCTCCACAACAGAGGACCTGCCTGCCTCAACCACCAACTGATCTATCACCACCCCACCAAACACCTGTGCTCCGCCTCTCTCTACCTCACCCACAAACCCCACATCCGCAGCAGCAACTACGAAGGACGCACCTTCTTCTACCTAGCAGCAAAATCCTGGAATAATCTCCCGATCCACCTATGGAACTCTCCCTCCATCCAAGATTTCAGAAAGTATCTCAAGACCTGGCTCTTCGACCGAGTTCTCCAACTGAGTCCCACGCAGCAGACACAATGCCTGGGTACCCTCACGGTGATAAGTGCGCCCTACAAATTCTTGATTAGTTGATTGAAGGCATTATTTATGGTGAAACACATGGGGTGTTTTGTTTCCCTACCAGATTGCGTGCTAGGAGGCTGAAATGCAGAATAAAATATTTGTATAGCATATTGTCGGAATGCGCTTTATCCTTTAAGCGAAGGCGAAAGAGGAGTGTTTGCACCATTGACACGGGCTGCTTCATCTGTGACGTCAACCATTATGCCAAAGGTGACTCCTCACTGTGCTGTGACTTTTTTAAGTCATTGCATGGAGAGGTCAATCAATCAGTCAATCAATCATGGATTTGTAAGGCATGGCTAATCACCCATAGGGTCTCCAGGCGCTGAATGTAGGTATGGTGCTCAGTCGAAGAGCCAGGTCTCGAGGTCCTTCCTGGAATGCTTCAGTGATGAGGTCTGCCTGAGCTTGAGGGGAAGTGTGTTCCATGTCCGGGATGCCAGGTAGGAGAAGGATCTTCCTCCTGCTGTACTTTTCCAGATCTTAGGGACGGCTGCAATGGCGAGCTGGGAGAAACGGAGATGTCAGTTGGGTACGTAGAAGGTAAGGCGGTGGTTGAGGTATTCTGGTCGCATGTTGTGCAGTGCCTTGAAGGTGTGGATCAGGAGTTTGTATGTGATGCGCTTTATTGACTTGGAGCCACTGTAGGTCTCTGAGGTGGGAGGAGATTCGGCTGTATTGGAGGATACCCAGGATGAGTCTGGCTGCTGCATTCGGGACTCTTTGTAGTCTTGATTGAACTTTCTTGGTAATGCAGGCATAGAGTGCGCTGCCGTAGTCCAGTTTGCTGGTGATGAGTGCGTGTGTGACTGTCTTCCTCGTGTCGGGGGGATTCCATTTGAAAATCTTTCGCAGGAGACAGCGGGTGTGGAAGCTTGATGAGGAGATGGCTTTAACGTGGCTGGTCATTGATAGAGAGGAGTCAGGGATGATGCTCAGGTTGTGCGCATGGTCAGTGGGGGTGTTATCCAGAGCAGTGGGCAAAAAGGAGTCATTAGAGGCAGAAGGGGTGGAGCCGATCACAAGGATCTCTGTCTTGTCCGAGTGGAGCTTGAGGCAGCTGGCCTCAATCCACGCAACGATTGCTCTCCTCTTGTTTTGGAAATTCTTCTTTGCTTGCGGAGAGTCCTCGCACAGGGAGAGGATCAGCTGGGTGTCCTCAGCATAGGAGACTATGGGCCTGATTCTAACTTTGGAGGACGGTGTTAAACCGTCCCAAAAGTGGCGGATATACCACCTACCGTATTACGAGTTCCATAGGATATAATGGACTCGTAATACGGTAGGTGGTATATCCGCCACTTTTGGGACGGTTTAACACCGTCCTCCAAAGTTAGAATCAGGCCCAATGTTTAGCTTGTGTCGTTTGGTGATCTAAGCGAGCGAGGCCATGTAGACGTTGAAAAGCGTCAGGCTGAGTGAGAATCATTGGGGCACTCCGCAGCAAGTCTCTTTAGGTTCTGATGTGAACGGTGGTAGTATAACCCTCTGTGCTCTTCTGGTGAGAAAGGACCTGCTTGAGTTCAGGGCTTCGTCTCGGATGCCGACTTCGTGCAGTTTGTCGCAGAGGGTAGAGTGGGAGACAGTGCCAAATGCAGCACAGAGGTCGAGGAGGATATGTGCGGCAGTGCTTCCGCGGTCCAGTATGATGCGTATGTCGTCAGTGGCTGCTAAGAGTGCGGTGCCGGTGATGTGGTTGCTTCTGAATCTGAACTGGTAAGGGTCAAGGATACGGTGTGTCTCGAGGAACTCTGTGAGTTGCTGGTTGATGGCTTTCTCCGTTTCCTTGGCTGGGAAAGGGAACAGAGGGATGGGTCTGTAGTTCTTCAGCTCCCTAGGGTCGGCAGTGGGTTTCTTGAGTAGCGGGCTCATTTCGGCGTGTTTCCAGTCTGAGGGGAATATGGCGATCTTGAAGGATAGGTTGATGGTTCGGCAGAGCTCCGGCTCTATGGAGGTGCTGGCCAAGTTGAGGATGTGATGAAGGCATGGATCCGAGGGTGCTCCCGAGTGGATGGAGTTCATCAGTCTTTGGGTGTCCTCTATGGTGATGAGGGTCCATGAGTTCAGCATCTGGTGGGGTGCTAGGTCCGTGGAGGTGAGTGGTGCTGGCGGACTTTGGTTCCTGAAGCCTTCGTAGATGTCCTGGATTTTACGGTGAAAGAAGGTGGCAAGGTCTATCCAGGTTTGTGTGTTGAGTTTGCGGCTGGCCCTGAATTTTTGTCTATACTTTTCAGATGTCAGACCAAACTTCTTGACTAAGATGGTTTCCATAGCAGGGTAGTTGGTCCAGTCCCCCACCTCTAAAGTAAAAATGGGTTCCCTCCCCACTGGGGCCATGTTCCACCCAAGACTACCTCCCCAGAACTCCTCTGGGATACTAAGCACTCTTAAAGCCACTTCGTAGACAGCTAGCCATTTATCCACATCATCCTCCACACGGAAACTGGGCACCATATCTTTTGGGATGTGGATTTTAGACTCATTTGAAGACCCTGCAGGTATGCTATCACCATTTCCATTGCTGAACCCCACTTCTAGTGCTCTTATGTCCGGCTCTCTCAAACTGAGCTCGTAGACCAATTTCTTATCCTCCAGAGCCAGTTTTCTCTCCTCACTGGCCTATTCCAATCTGGCAAGCTCCAATCTGAGTTTCCTCTCTTCTCTCCTCTTTGCCAGCTCCTCTGGTGACAGGTTCCTGGAATAGACACTGCTCCCTGGTCTGGAAACCACTCATGCTCTTGGCAAACTGTTGGCCCTTTCCACAGGCGATTCCCCTTCCTCATGGGGATCCAAGATCAGGTCATCCTCCACCTCAGGGATTTCTTGCTCCTCCTCTCGGTTGCAGTGTACACTGAATCACATTATGGTATTGTACAAATACAAGTCCTATCCTCACCGCTGATCACTAATGTTAGAAACTGGGTCTCTAGTTGGCAGAGGTAAGCCCCCTTTCCAAGTAGGGACCACAATCCGAGTCAGGGCAAGTCAATTACACAGCAAAAATTAGCATGTGCTCACCCTCTGGTAACTTGGCGAAGAGCAAGCAGGCCTAACTTAGAAGGCAATGTGTAAAGTATTTGTGCAACACACACAAAAGAATCACAGGTGGTACACCACAAAAAGACTCCGCACAAATGTAGAAAAATAAACCTTGTTTATCTGGTTGATTCAAGGTAAGAACAATACAGATCCAATTTGTAAATAGCAAGATATGTTTTCAGACTCAAAAATAAAGCAAGTGGGATGAGTAAATACAGAGATCAAAGGGGGGGGTATCAGATAAGTGCAGAGACGTCTGCTTCTAGGCTGTATTGCTGGCAAGAGGGGCGACTTTAAACACTTCCTACTATATTGTATTGTATTGTAATAGTATTTGTATAGTGCTTACTACCCCTAACGAGGCATCAAAGCGCTTTTTGACGAGTAGCACGCTACTCCGGAACCCAAAAGGAATTAGTGGTGGATTAGTATAGGGAAATATGAGTACAGTTTTAGTATTATTATGAGTTAATTTGAGCCGCGGATATGTGAGTTTGTTAGTTGGATTGACTGAGGTGGAGGAGGGAAGAATCCAGAAGTGTTCATTGGGAGTTTATAGTAATAGGATTTAGGCTTGGGATGAGTAAAGGAGGGATGGAGGAGGGAAGAGTCTGTGGTAAGGATTAGGGAGATCACAGAAGCAGGAGGGGTTTTGGATGAGTTAAAGGTGAGATAAATGAGGGAGAATTTAGTAGGGTTGTTTGGGAGATCATGGTAGTAAACTGAGGTTTGGGTGACTTAGATGTGGAAGAGGAGGTGTAAGGAAATGCCTCCTTGGCATGGTTGCCCCCTGACTTTTTGCCTTTGCTGATGCTATGTTTACAATTGAAAGTGTGCTGAGGCCTGCTAACCAGGCCCCAGCACCAGTGTTCTTTCCCTAACCTGTACTTTTGTATCCACAATTGGCAGACCCTGGCATCCAGATAAGTCCCTTGTAACTGGTACTTCTAGTACCAAGGGCCCTGATGCCAAGGAAGGTCTCTAAGGGCTGCAGCATGTCTTATGCCACCCTGGAGACCTCTCACTCCGCACAGACACACTGCTTGCCAGCTTGTGTGTGCTAGTGAGGACAAAACGAGTAAGTCGACATGGCACTCCCCTCAGGGTGCCATGCCAGCCTCTCACTGCCTATGCAGTATAGGTAAGACACCCCTCTAGCAGGCCTTACAGCCCTAAGGCAGGGTGCACTATACCATAGGTGAGGGTACCAGTGCATGAGCATGGTACCCCTACAGTGTCTAAACAAAACCTTAGACATTGTAAGTGCAGGGTAGCCATAAGAATATATGGTCTGAGAGTTTGTCAAACACGAACTCCACAGCACCATAATGGCTACACTGAAAACTGGGAAGTTTGGTATCAAACTTCTCAGCACAATAAATGCACACTGATGCCAGTGTACATTTTATTGCAAAATACACCCCAGAGGGCACCTTAGAGGTGCCCCCTGAAACTTAACCGACTATCTGTGTAGGCTGACTAGTTCCAGCAGCCTGCCACACTAGAGACATGTTGCTGGCCACATGGGAGAGTGCCTTTGTCACTCTGAGGCCAGTAACAAAGCCTGCACTGGGTGGAGATGCTAACACCTCCCCCAGGCAGGAGCTGTAACACCTGGCGGTGAGCCTCAAAGGCTCACCCCTTTGTCACAGAACCGCAGGACACTCCAGCTAGTGGAGTTGCCCGCCCCCTCCGGCCCGGCCCCCACTTTTGGCGGCAAGGCCGGAGAAAATAATGAGAATAACAAGGAGGAGTCACTGGCCAGTCAGGACAGCCCCTAAGGTGTCCTGAACTGAGGTGACTCTAACTTTTAGAAATCCTCCATCTTGCAGATGGAGGATTCCCCCAATAGGGTTAGGATTGTGACCCCCTCCCCTTGGGAGGAGGCACAAAGAGGGTGTACCCACCCTCAGGGCTAGTAGCCATTGGCTACTAACCCCCCAGACCTAAACACGCCCTTAAATTTAGTATTTAAGGGCTACCCTGAACCCTAGAAAATTAGATTCCTGCAACTACAAGAAGAAGGACTGCCTAGCTGAAAACCCCTGCAGAGGAAGACCAGAAGACGACTACTGCCTTGGCTCCAGAAACTCACCGGCCTGTCTCCTGCCTTCCAAAGATCCTGCTCCAGCGACGCCTTCCAAAGGGACCAGCGACCTCGACATCCTCTGAGGACTGCCCCTGCTTCGAAAAGACAAGAAACTCCCGAGGACAGCGGACCTGCTCCAAGAAAGGCTGCAACTTTGTTTCCAGCAGCCTTGAAAGAACCCTGCAAGCTCCCCGCAAGAAGCGTGAGACTTGCAACACTGCACCCGGCGACCCCGACTCGGCTGGTGGAGATCCAACACCTCAGGAGGGACCCCAGGACTACTCTGATACTGTGAGTACCAAAACCTGTCCCCCCTGAGCCCCCACAGCGCCGCCTGCAGAGGGAATCCCGAGGCTTCCCCTGACCGCGACTCTTTGAATCCAAAGTCCCGACGCCTGGGAGAGACCCTGCACCCGCAGCCCCCAGGACCTGAAGGACCGGACTTTCACTGGAGAAGTGACCCCCAAGAGTCCCTCTCCCTTGCCCAAGTGGAGGTTTCTCCGAGGAACCCCCCCCTTGCCTGCCTGCAGCGCTGAAGAGATCCCGAGATCTCTCATAGACTAACATTGCGAACCCGACGCCTGTTTCTACACTGCACCCGGCCGCCCCCGCGCCGCTGAGGGTGAAATTTCTGTGTGGGCTTGTGTCCCCCCCGGTGCCCTACAAAACCCCCCTGGTCTGCCCTCCGAAGACGCGGGTACTTACCTGCAAGCAGACCGGAACCGGGGCACCCCCTTCTCTCCATTCTAGCCTATGTGTTTTGGGCACCACTTTGAACTCTGCACCTGACCGGCCCTGAGCTGCTGGTGTGGTGACTTTGGGGTTGCTCTGAACCCCCAACGGTGGGCTACCTTGGACCAAGAACTGAACCCTGTAAGTGTCTTACTTACCTGGTAAACCTAACAAAAACTTACCTCCCCTAGGAACTGTGAAAATTGCACTAAGTGTCCACTTTTAAAACAGCTATTTGTCAATAACTTGAAAAGTATACATGCAATTTTTATGATTTAAAGTTCCTAAAGTACTTGCCTGCAATACCTTTCGAATGAGATATTACATGTAGAATTTGAACCTGTGGTTCTTAAAATAAACTAAGAAAAGATATTTTTCTATACAAAACCTATTGGCTGGATTTGTCTCTGAGTGTGTGTACCTCATTTATTGCCTATATGTATGTACAACAAATGCTTAACACTACTCCTTGGATAAGCCTACTGCTCGACCACACTACCACAAAATAGAGCATTAGTATTATCTCTTTTTACCACTATTTTACCTCTAAGGGGAACCCTTGGACTCTGTGCATGCTATTCCTTACTTTGAAATAGCACATACAGAGCCAACTTCCTACATTGGTGGATCAGCGGTGGGGTACAAGACTTTGCATTTGCTGGACTACTCAGCCAATACCTGATCACACGACAAATTCCAAAATTGTCATTAGAAATTGATTTTTGCAATTTGAAAAGTTTTCTAAATTCTTAAAAGACCTGCTAGGGCCTTGTGTTAGATCCTGTTTAGCATTTCTTTTAGAGTTTAAAAGTTTGTAAAAGTTTGAATTAGATTCTAGAACCAGTTGTAGATTCTTAAAAAGTATTCCAACTTTTAGAAGCAAAATGTCTAGCACAGATGTGACTGTGGTGGAACTCGACACCACACCTTACCTCCATCTTAAGATGAGGGAGCTAAGGTCACTCTGTAAAATAAAGAAAATAACAATGGGCCCCAAACCTACCAAAATACAGCTCCAGGAGCTTTTGGCAGAGTTTGAAAAGGCCAACCCCTCTGAGGGTGGCAACTCAGAGGAAGAGGATAGTGACTTGGAGGAAAATTCCCCCCTACCAGTCCTATCTAGGGAGAACAGGGTCCCTCAAACCCTGACTCCAAAAATAATAGTCAGAGATGCTGGTTCCCTCACAGGAGAGACCAACACCTCTGAAATCACTGAGGATAACCCCAGTGAAGAGGACATCCAGTTAGCCAGGATGGCCAAAAGATTGGCTTTGGAAAGACAGATCCTAGCCATAGAGAGGGAAAGACAAGAGATGGGCCTAGGACCCATCAATGGTGGCAGCAACATAAATAGGGTCAGAGATTCTCCTGACATGTTGAAAATCCCTAAAGGGATTGTAACTAAATATGAAGATGGTGATGACATCACCAAATGGTTCACAGCTTTTGAGAGGGCTTGTGTAACCAGAAAAGTGAACAGATCTCACTGGGGTGCTCTCCTTTGGGAAATGTTCACAGGAAAGTGTAGGGATAGACTCCTCACACTCTCTGGACAAGATGCAGAATCTTATGACCTCATGAAGGGTACCCTGATTGAGGGCTTTGGATTCTCCACTGAGGAGTATAGGATTAGATTCAGGGGGGCTCAAAAATCCTCGAGCCAGACCTGGGTTGACTTTGTAGACTACTCAGTGAAAACACTAGATGGTTGGATTCAAGGCAGTGGTGTAAATAATTATGATGGGCTGTACAATTTATTTGTGAAAGAACACCTATTGAGTAATTGTTTCAATGATAAACTGCATCAGCATCTGGTAGACCTAGGACCAATTTCTCCCCAAGAATTGGGAAAGAAGGCGGAACATTGGGTCAAGACAAGGGTGTCCAAGACTTCAACAGGGGGTGACCAAAAGAAAGGGGTCACAAAGACTCCCCAGGGGAAGGGTGATGAGACAACCAAAACTAAAAATAGTAAAGAGTCTTCTACAGGCCCCCAAAAACCTGCACAGGAGGGTGGGCCCAGAGCCTCTTCACAAAACAATGGGTACAAGGGTAAAAACTTTGATCCCAAAAAGGCCTGGTGTCATAGCTGTAAACAGCATGGACACCAAACTGGAGACAAGGCCTGTCCCAAGAAAGGTTCCACTCCAAACTCCCATCCAGGTAACACTGGTATGGCTAGTCTCCAAGTGGGATCAACAGTGTGCCCAGAGCAAATCAGGGTCCACACTGAAGCTACTCTAGTTTCTGAGGGTGGGGTGGATTTAGCCACACTAGCTGTCTGGCCGCCTAACATGCAAAAATATAGACAGCAACTCTTAATTAATGGGACTAGAGTAGAGGGCCTGAGGGATACAGGTGCCAGTGTCACCATGGTGACAGAGAAACTGGTTTCCCCTGGCCAATACCTGACTGGAAAAACTTACACAGTCACCAACGCTGACAATCAGAGAAAAGTACATCCCATGGCAATGGTTACTTTAGAATGGGGAGGGGTCAATGGCCTGAAACAGGTGGTGGTCTCCTCAAATATCCCAGTGGACTGTCTGCTTGGAAATGACCTGGAGTCCTCAGCATGGGCTGAGGTAGAACTAAAAACCCATGCAGCAATGCTGGGTATCCCTGAACTGGTGTGTGTGAAAACAAGAGCACAGTGCAAGGCACAGGGTGAACAAGTAGAGCTGGAGTCTGGAAGAATGGCCCAGCCTACCAAGAGAACAGGAAAGTCAGTTGGGAAACCAACTGCAACACAGCAAAAGAAAGGGAACCTCTCTTCTCAGGAAGAAGTTCTGCCCTCTGAGGGAACTGAGCCTTTGGGGCTTGAACCTTATCAGGTTGAGCTCTTAGGCCCAGGGGGACCCTCAAGGGAGGAGCTGTGTAAGGGACAAGAAACCTGTCCCTCTCTTGAAGGCCTTAGGCAGCAAGCTGCTGAAGAGTCCAAGGGCAAGAAAAATGGAACACATAGGGTCTATTGGGAGGATGGACTCCTGTACACTGAGGCCAGAGACCCCAAACCTGGTGCCACTAGGAGAGTGGTAGTGCCTCAGCTGTTCAGAGGGTTCATCCTAACATTGGCCCATGACATCCCCCTTGCTGGACATTTGGGACAAACCAAGACGTGGGAGAGGTTAGTCAACCACTTCTACTGGCCCAATATGTCCAACATGGTTAAGGAGTTTTGCCTCTCCTGCCCCACCTGTCAAGCCAGTGGTAAGACAGGTGGGCACCCAAAGGCCCCCCTCATTCCACTTCCAGTGGTGGGGGTCCCCTTTGAAAGAGTGGGTGTGGACATAGTTGGTCCACTGGAACCTCCCACAGCCTCAGGAAATATGTATATCCTGGTAGTAGTGGATCATGCTACCAGGTATCCTGAAGCTATTCCCCTTAGGTCGACTACTGCCCCTGCAGTAGCCAAGGCCCTCATTGGTATCTTTACCAGAGTGGGTTTCCCTAAGGAGGTGGTGTCTGACAGAGGTACCAACTTCATGTCAGCATACCTGAAACATATGTGGAATGAGTGTGGAGTGACTTATAAATTCACTACACCTTACCATCCACAAACTAATGGCTTAGTTGAGAGATTCAACAAGACATTAAAGGGCATGATCATGGGGCTCCCAGAAAAACTCAAAAGGAGATGGGATGTCCTCTTGCCATGTCTGCTTTTCGCTTACAGAGAGGTGCCACAGAAGGGAGTAGGATTCTCACCCTTTGAACTTCTGTTTGGTCATCCTGTAAGAGGACCACTTGCTCTTGTTAAAGAAGGCTGGGAGAGACCTCTCCATGAGCCTAAACAAGACATAGTGGACTATGTACTTGGCCTTCGCTCTAGAATGGCAGAGTACATGGAAAAGGCAACCAAAAACCTTGAGGCCAGCCAACAGCTCCAGAAGTTTTGGTATGACCAAAAGGCTGCACTGGTTGAGTTCCAGCCAGGGCAGAAAGTCTGGGTTCTGGAGCCTGTGGCTCCCAGGGCACTCCAGGACAAATGGAGTGGCCCTTACCCAGTACTAGAAAGGAAGAGTCAGGTCACCTACCTGGTGGACCTGGGCACAAGCAGGAGCCCCAAGAGGGTGATCCATGTGAACCGCCTTAAGCTCTTCCATGACAGGGCTGATGTGAATCTGTTGATGGTAACAGATGAGGATCAGGAGGCAGAGAGTGAACCTCTCCCTGATCTTCTGTCATCAGACCCAAAAGATGGCACAGTAGATGGAGTGATCTACTCAGACACCCTCTCTGGCCAACAGCAAGCTGATTGTAGGAGAGTCCTACAACAGTTTCCTGAACTCTTCTCCCTAACCCCTGGTCAGACACACCTGTGTACCCATGATGTGGACACAGGAGACAGCATGCCTGTCAAAAACAAAATCTTTAGACAGTCTGACCATGTTAAGGAAAGCATCAAGGTGGAAGTCCACAAGATGCTGGAATTGGGAGTGATTGAGCGCTCTGACAGCCCCTGGGCTAGCCCAGTGGTCTTAGTCCCCAAACCTCACACCAAAGATGGAAAGAAAGAGATGAGGTTTTGTGTGGACTACAGAGGGCTCAATTCTGTCACCAAGACAGATGCTCATCCAATTCCAAGAGCTGATGAGCTCATAGATAAATTAGGTGCTGCCAAATTCTTAAGTACCTTTGACTTGACAGCAGGGTACTGGCAAATAAAAATGGCACCTGGAGCAAAAGAGAAAACAGCATTCTCCACACCTGATGGGCATTATCAGTTTACTGTTATGCCCTTTGGTTTAAAGAATGCCCCTGCCACCTTCCAAAGGTTGGTGAATCAAGTCCTTGCTGGCTTGGAGTCCTTTAGCACAGCTTATCTTGATGATATTGCTGTCTTTAGCTCCACCTGGCAGGATCACCTGGTCCACCTGAAGAAGGTTTTGAAGGCTCTGCAATCTGCAGGCCTCTCTATCAAGGCATCCAAATGCCAGATAGGGCAGGGAACTGTGGTTTACTTGGGACACCTTGTAGGTGGAGGCCAAGTTCAGCCACTCCAACCCAAGATCCAGACTATTCTGGACTGGGTAGCTCCAAAAACCCAGACTCAAGTCAGGGCATTCCTTGGCTTGACTGGGTATTACAGGAGGTTTGTGAAGGGATATGGATCCATTGTGACAGCCCTCACTGAACTCACCTCCAAGAAGATGCCCAAGAAAGTGAACTGGACTGTGGAATGCCAACAGGCCTTTGACACCCTGAAACAAGCAATGTGCTCAGCACCAGTTCTAAAAGCTCCAGATTATTCTAAGCAGTTCATTGTGCAGACTGATGCCTCTGAACATGGGATAGGGGCAGTTTTGTCCCAAACAAATGATGATGGCCTTGACCAGCCTGTTGCTTTCATTAGCAGGAGGTTACTCCCCAGGGAGCAGCGTTGGAGTGCCATTGAGAGGGAGGCCTTTGCTGTGGTTTGGTCCCTGAAGAAGCTGAGACCATACCTCTTTGGGACTCACTTCCTAGTTCAAACTGACCACAGACCTCTCAAATGGCTGATGCAAATGAAAGGTGAAAACCCTAAACTGTTGAGGTGGTCCATCTCCCTACAGGGAATGGACTTTATAGTGGAACACAGACCTGGGACTGCCCATGCCAATGCAGATGGCCTTTCCAGGTTCTTCCACTTAGAAAATGAAGACTCTCTTGGGAAAGGTTAGTCTCATCCTCTTTCGTTTGGGGGGGGGGGGTTGTGTAAGGAAATGCCTCCTTGGCATGGTTGCCCCCTGACTTTTTGCCTTTGCTGATGCTATGTTTACAATTGAAAGTGTGCTGAGGCCTGCTAACCAGGCCCCAGCACCAGTGTTCTTTCCCTAAACTGTACTTTTGTATCCACAATTGGCAGACCCTGGCATCCAGATAAGTCCCTTGTAACTGGTACTTCTAGTACCAAGGGCCCTGATGCCAAGGAAGGTCTCTAAGGGCTGCAGCATGTCTTATGCCACCCTGGAGACCTCTCACTCCGCACAGACACACTGCTTGCCAGCTTGTGCGTGCTAGTGAGGACAAAACGAGTAAGTCGACATGGCACTCCCCTCAGGGTGCCATGCCAGCCTTTCACTGCCTATGCAGTATAGGTAAGACACCCCTCTAGCAGGCCTTACAGCCCTAAGGCAGGGTGCACTATACCATAGGTGAGGGTACCAGTGCATGAGCATGGTACCCCTACAGTGTCTAAACAAAACCTTAGACATTGTAAGTGCAGGGTAGCCATAAGAGTATATGGTCTGAGAGTTTGTCAAACACGAACTCCACAGCACCATAATGGCTACACTGAAAACTGGGAAGTTTGGTATCAAACTTCTCAGCACAATAAATGCACACTGATGCCAGTGTACATTTTATTGCAAAATACACCCCAGAGGGCACCTTAGAGGTGCTCCCTGAAACTTAACCGACTATCTGTGTAGGCTGACTAGTTCCAGCAGCCTGCCACACTAGAGACATGTTGCTGGCCCCATGGGGAGAGTGCCTTTGTCACTCTGAGGCCAGTAACAAAGCCTGCACTGGGTGGAGATGCTAACACCTCCCCCAGGCAGGAGCTGTAACACCTGGCGGTGAGCCTCAAAGGCTCACCCCTTTGTCACAGAACCGCAGGACACTCCAGCTAGTGGAGTTGCCCGCCCCCTCCGGCCCGGCCCCCACTTTTGGCGGCAAGGCCGGAGAAAATAATGAGAATAACAAGGAGGAGTCACTGGCCAGTCAGGACAGCCCCTAAGGTGTCCTGAGCTGAGGTGACTCTAACTTTTAGAAATCCTCCATCTTGCAGATGGAGGATTCCCCCAATAGGGTTAGGATTGTGACCCCCTCCCCTTGGGAGGAGGCACAAAGAGGGTGTACCCACCCTCAGGGCTAGTAGCCATTGGCTACTAACCCCCCAGACCTAAACACGCCCTTAAATTTAGTATTTAAGGGCTACCCTGAACCCTAGAAAATTAGATTCCTGCAACTACAAGAAGAAGGACTGCCTAGCTGAAAACCCCTGCAGAGGAAGACCAGAAGACGACTACTGCCTTGGCTCCAGAAACTCACCGGCCTGTCTCCTGCCTTCCAAAGATCCTGCTCCAGCGACGCCTTCCAAAGGGACCAGCGACCTCGACATCCTCTGAGGACTGCCCCTGCTTCGAAAAGACAAGAAACTCCCGAGGACAGCGGACCTGCTCCAAGAAAGGCTGCAACTTTGTTTCCAGCAGCCTTGAAAGAACCCTGCAAGCTCCCCGCAAGAAGCGTGAGACTTGCAACACTGCACCCGGCGACCCCGACTCGGCTGGTGGAGATCCAACACCCCAGGAGGGACCCCAGGACTACTCTGATACTGTGAGTACCAAAACCTGTCCCCCCTGAGCCCCCACAGCGCCGCCTGCAGAGGGAATCCCGAGGCTTCCCCTGACCGCGACTCTTTGAATCCAAAGTCCCGACGCCTGGGAGAGACCCTGCACCCGCAGCCCCCAGGACCTGAAGGACCGGACTTTCACTGGAGAAGTGACCCCCAGGAGTCCCTCTCCCTTGCCCAAGTGGAGGTTTCTCCGAGGAACCCCCCCCTTGCCTGCCTGCAGCGCTGAAGAGATCCCGAGATCTCTCATAGACTAACATTGCGAACCCGACGCCTGTTTCTACACTGCACCCGGCCGCCCCCGCGCCGCTGAGGGTGAAATTTCTGTGTGGGCTTGTGTCCCCCCCGGTGCCCTACAAAACCCCCCTGGTCTGCCCTCCGAAGACGCGGGTACTTACCTGCAAGCAGACCGGAACCGGGGCACCCCCTTCTCTCCATTCTAGCCTATGTGTTTTGGGCACCACTTTGAACTCTGCACCTGACCGGCCCTGAGCTGCTGGTGTGGTGACTTTGGGGTTGCTCTGAACCCCCAACGGTGGGCTACCTTGGACCAAGAACTGAACCCTGTAAGTGTCTTACTTACCTGGTAAACCTAACAAAAACTTACCTCCCCTAGGAACTGTGAAAATTGCACTAAGTGTCCACTTTTAAAACAGCTATTTGTCAATAACTTGAAAAGTATACATGCAATTTTTATGATTTAAAGTTCCTAAAGTACTTACCTGCAATACCTTTCGAATGAGATATTACATGTAGAATTTGAACCTGTGGTTCTTAAAATAAACTAAGAAAAGATATTTTTCTATACAAAACCTATTGGCTGGATTTGTCTCTGAGTGTGTGTACCTCATTTATTGCCTATGTGTATGTACAACAAATGCTTAACACTACTCCTTGGATAAGCCTACTGCTCGACCACACTACCACAAAATAGAGCATTAGTATTATCTCTTTTTACCACTATTTTACCTCTAAGGGGAACCCTTGGACTCTGTGCATGCTATTCCTTACTTTGAAATAGCACATACAGAGCCAACTTCCTACAGGAGGGTATAGCTTAGGCAGGGTTATTTAGGAGATGAAAGTAGTAGAATGGATTTGGGATGAGTCAGAGTGGGAATGAAGGATAGATTGATAGATAGAGACATGACATATGGTGATGGGTAGACAAAGTAAAGCTTACAAGAGAGTAAAAATATAATATTGTTTATTTAGACTTTTTTATACATATATATATACACACATACACACATTGATCATTATTTTCATTTAATTTATTCTTTATTATTATATATTTTTAGATTTATTTATAATTTGAATTTTATTTATAGATTTTATTTTATTTTTTCTCTAGTACAGTAGGACTAGAGTAATAAATAGATATGTAAGTGCATAGTAAGGGAATATATGCCCAAGGAATATAATAATGGGTATAATATAGAAGAAAAGTAGTATTGTATAAACACAGACTTTCAAGATTTGTAATATTTTAAGTTAATTAATGAGTGTACTTTTCTTACATTTATTTAGCTTTACTTAATTTTTGAATAGCCAAATACCTATGATAATAAACATTATAGTTTCGGGACACTTCTATTAGAAATCCGCTAGTACCGTTTACACACAATTTCGGCAAGATATACTTTATGAGCAGTTACATTAAGATATCTTGCAATTAAGTTTACAAATCGATGGTACTACATGCTGGATTTACATTAACCTAGTTTTCTGCGCGGAAGTTGTAATTTTAACGATGCTATAGGAAAGGCTCGCACAAACAAACAGTGTCATAAATTCTGGTTGTGTGGGGTAGAAGGCCGAAGACTCGTCTCCTTCCAGTTATCTCCCTACCCTGCTTAACGCAGAGGCAGGTGAAACCTGAGCATGCAGTGTACCTGCTCGTGGCCGAGTAGGTATAAAAGAGGGCGCACAGCCTTGCCATAATATCCCCTTACCCGAGAGTGCAAGTATAAAAGTGAAGGGCAAGTTTACCAGGTGTACTATAATCGCGCTGGCCACGTGCCACCGTCCCCTCCTTGTCTATAAATTCTTCTCGGCTCCACTGCCCATTACACTAAGTGCTTTTCGGTTTTGGCAGACTGGGGGTTGTCGTAGCTCACGGTAAGTTACACAGCGCTCAAGGCATGCGTGAGCAGTGCTGCAGCTGTCACTAGGATCATATACGCTGTCTGTCTGATCCCAATTGCTCGGTTTCGTAAGAGGAATGCCAGTTCAAGGACAGGCCATCTGACATCGTGTCCAAAACTGTGTAGGACAGAGCGATTACCATCCGTTTTGCTGCAGCTGTTAACTCTTCTCGTGTTACTAAACAGATGGCATTACTTTAAAAATGCATCCTAAAGGTATTGTGCTTTCCGTTATCTGTCAAAGGTCAGGGTATAGAAACATATCTGGAGTGTGGCTAGATTTAGGCCACCCTTCAACATGCTCTTTACTCCAGCAAAATATCTGCAACTACTATACATGTTCTGAAGCCAATAGGCACTCTTCAAGCTGATTTCTGAAATGTCTCTAGTACTAACGCTCTGAAAACCTTTAGCTGGTGGCATTTACGCCCATGTGGTTTGTGTAAATATTATTTCTGTGCTGTAAAGAACATGTTCAGAAGGGTGCTTTGCTGTCTGTGTGCGGTCTGGCTTGAAACCGACACTATAATTTTCTCCACTGTGTTGCTGTTTTCCTCTTACGGAAAAGTACCCGAAATGAGGGACACTTTTGTTCACAGTGGTTTAAATTAGATGTCTCGTGCTTTTCCCTCAGATTAAATGTCAGTTTCCTTGACCCTGTAAAGTTGTAAAATTAGATTTTTCCTGTGGAAAATCATAATGAAGTGTTCCTTGTACTACCACTGGACTTCAGTTCTACTGAAACCCACTGTCGCAAACATGGATATCCTTGCGAAGAGACAGCTCCTCTTTAATGGAAAAGTAATTTTCCGTTTAACTGCTGCATCGTTAAGCAAGTGGAAAAAGTAAAGACATATTTAATCTCTCTATTAAAGTCTGACTTTAGCAATTTAGTACAGTGTGCAGACATGAAGCATTGATGCGTTCTCCAAACATTTGAAGATGTATTTATAAGAATTGAAGAATCACTATATGCATTATGGAATGAGTTCTCTCAAGGTGACCCCCAACCTATGAAAAAAACAGGATCCGTGCAGACGAAGGAACATGTATGTTGTAGATTAAACCAAACTTTTTAACGGCTGAATAGTGAAGAAAAGCACCATTTAAGTGGCAGTTCTCAACGTCACATTTACCATATTTTAACTAATATTCTATAGGTACTACATAAAATAACTTTTAAAAACAATTTTTGTTAAAGTCTCTATTTAGCATGCAGAAAGCAACACTTACTGTTTTTTAAAATTCAGAACTGCTCAGATCAACTTTACAGACTTCATTAGGTTTCACCTACACCTATCATTTGTCGAATTTACTATTGTGGACAATATCAATACTTGCGTGAGCTTTGGAGCTGTCTACTGCTCATTGTTGGCTTGCTTCTCAATCCCAATATCCTTGCTTCTTATTCAAAAGATTTCCTTCTTATGTTTGTCCCTCTATGGAGCACTCAGTTTGTGTTTAGTTCCTAGGGCTCCAGGGAGGGCTGCATGACCCCCAGGGCATTAAATTTGTGTAAAGCCCCAGAGTGGGTGTTGGTCACTAAAAAAAATATATATATATATTTTCTGGAAAGGAACAATCAAGGTTAGGCCTCTGCCACTATTGACCATAAGGATACTTGGAGTTGATGGTGAATGATATAGGAAGTGTAACTATCCTTGAATATCCTTGGGGTGCTCCTCCAGAAAAATATTCCTACCCTCCGGAGTGACAGATCTGATTTATTCGGCCCTAGCTTCACTCCTTTGCTGAGACAGATCCTCATCAATAGTCATAAGCACTGAATAGAATAGCAAGCCCATCCCACAACAAGAGGACTTAGAAGTGAAAGCCAGCTCCCAATATTTTAGCCAAAAAGATTATTCAAAGAAGCCTATCCTACCTGAGTGTTTCCCTCAGCACTTGAATCCAGGCTGTAATGCCTAGTAAACATATGAGTAGACTTCTAGGTAAGCAGCTTTACAGATCTCAGAAATTGGTACATTTCTTAGCAGCACTGCAGTAGCAGCGTTTCCTCTAGTAGAGTGCGCTTTAGATCTAACAGGTACTTAGCAATTTGGTAAGGAAGCTTTATACTTGAAAAAATCCATCTTGAAATCAAATGTTTAGATGAGGCTAAACCTGTCCGCACTGGACCACCACAGTTAACAACAAACATTTCCTAATACTCTTGGTCTTGTAGTGGATCCTGGTTGAATGGGTCTTAGGAGTTTGGCTGAGCCTTCTGGCTTGCAGACCTGTGCCCCCGCCACCTCTGACTTTTAACCTACTTAGGCTGCTCTGTCTTAGCCTATTTATTGTATTATTTCTTTTAAGATGGCTGACTTTGTCTAGAGTTTGAGCAATGTTTTATGTTAACAGTGCCACTCTGTGAAGTCAAAACTAAGTGATGTACATAGGTATTCACATCATGTCCCTTTCCCACTTAAGTGTGACAGGAACATAATGTACTTTTGGTGGGAATTGTTTACATAATTGCCACCACAAGCCTGCCTCCTTATCTACTGTTTGGGAACATACCTGCATCAGGGGTCCTATAAGATCTGTATAATACATCTCACACAGACAAGGTTATCAGAGGGATTTCTACCAGATGCTATCGAAGCCATCTATGCTGCCCGTCGCCCTGATGAAGACCTAGCCTTCATGTCCCCACGGAGTCTGAGCTAGATACCTAATTCCAAGGTAACAAGGGTTGGGGGGGCGCTTCTCATGGAGGTGGTACTGGCAGATTATGTTTATCACACTTAGATCTCGTTAGGTTAGAGATTAGGTTCTCCATGCCAGGGTTTTAGGGATTTTACATTTCATGTTTATTGCAAGATGGTGGGGGTCTTTGTATACACAACTCTCATCTTTACAATTCTGCTTCTTGCATTGTTCATTACCTTAATTATTGCAGCTCATGCATTTTACTGTAGTTTGCAGTCTTTTTAATAAACAGAATAAAAACTTTCCTGCTTCGCCTCTATTACCTGTGTGTGGCTGAGACATATTACTAACGTGAGAAAAGGGTAACTTCCGTTCCACCTCGACTCCCCTGAGATGTCGCACTCTAAAGTCCAAGCGTAAGACTGCCAGAAATCACCTTTTACTGTTTGGGTTTTGGTGAGGCACTGCTTATGAGCCGGAAGGGTTGGGCCGACAGTTGCGAGTTGTTGTAGGATTGGCCTAGTCACCTACAAACAAAAGTGCTGTCATCCCTGAACCAGCTGTCTCACCTAGGAGTGAGGGTCCAACCACAACAGTCTTGTCTAAGGAGAATTTCAACATTCTCTTAACATCCAGTGAATGTAGTGACATGTCAGCTGGATTCGAAGGATTAGAGAAGAATGTAGGTAGGGAGATGGTTTGATTGATGTGGAACTCTGAGACTAACGCTGGTGAATACAAAAAACTGGGGTGAGTCCTCATAAGCACTCTGTTGGGATGAAAAACAGTGTAATGTAGCTCTGAACACAGAGCTTGAATTTCACTTACCCTACGGGTGGAAGTTGTAGCCACCAAAAAAGCCGCTTCGAGGTGAGGGCTTTATGTACTGGCTCAAAGGGAGGGGCCTTTAACGTGGAATAACAATGCTGAGTTCCCATGAAGGAGATGGATTCCTGACAGGGGGATATACCTTTCTAAGCCCTTCAAGAAAGTTTTTCACTACTGGGAGTCTGAAAAAGGATACCTGTGAGGGAGATTTTCTATAAGCTGTAATGGCTGCCATGTGTACTCCAATGGAAGAGAATTGCACCCTGATTTAGCCAGGTAAAGGAGATATGGAATGAGTACATCTTCTTGAGATGAAAATGGGTTGTGACCATTCTGTGTACACCACATAAAACCTCTTTCATTTGAAGCCATACAAACATCTAGGCGAGAGGGGAGGGGAGGTCTCCTGGGCTCCATGAGAATGTCCATACAGTCCTTGGTAAGTCCTAAATGTCCATATTGGAGGAATTCAGGAGTCATGCCACCAGATTTTGGGATGAGCGGTTCGGATTGAGTGTCTGTCTTCCAGACTTGAACTTGAACAGTAGATCCTGGTGACAGGAAAGACGCTTGAAAATCCTCTACGAAAGATATAGGGTGGTCTGTGAACCACCACTGGTGAGGTCACCCTGTGGCTATGAGAATCATTCTGGTGCGAGACCAGTATAACTTATGAATCACTGTAGGAATGAGAGGAGTTGCCAGAAATGTGCAGAGAAATTTCCCTGGCCAGCTTATCAAAAAGGCTTTCCCATGCAACCCAGGCTGCTCACACCTGGACGCGTAGGCGTGGCATTTTCTGTTGTTGACATCGGCAAACAAGTCTATGTGAGGATATATCCACACTCAAAAGATTTCCTGCAAGATGTCATCATTGAGAATCCAGTCATGATTGTCTTGGAAATTGCGAATGAGATAACCTGCCTGCCCATTTTGAATTCCAGGCAGATAGATGGCCTTAGTTGATAGATTCCTGGCTAGTAGCCATTTCCAGATGGTCTGAGCCTCTTCGGAGAGAGGACGAGAATGAGTCCCTCCCTCTTAGTTTGGATAATGCATGGTTTTCATGCTGTCGGTCAGTATGAGAATGCAGTTGGTCCTGAGTGCTGGGAAAAAAGACTTGAGAGCGAGTTGGACTGCTCTCAGCTCTAGCATGCTGATATGGTACATTTTCTCTCTGTTCAATCACACCCCAAGAATCTGAAGGGAACCCATGTGAGCACCCCATCCCTGAAGGGAGTCATCTGTAATCAGTGTTGAAGTAGATGTTTCTTGGTGAAAAGGAACACCCACCACAAGATTGTTTCTCTGAGACCACTTGGGAGAGATTGTTTCTCTGAGACCACATGGGAGAGATTGTTGTGCAACTTGTGATAACCTGAGTTTCCCTCACAGCGGCTGGAAAGTTGGCTACACTGATCAATTAGACCCTGTTGTAGGGGCCTCATGTGCAAGCTCGCTTTCAGCACTAGGAAGATGCAAGAAGCCATGGACCCCAGGGGAGATGCTATCTCTTTTGCAGAGGTAAGATGAGACTGCAGAAGAGTGTGACATTTCAGAGTCAAGGATGATAGTTTCTCCTCTGAAGGATACACTCCTGCGGACTGAGTATCCTGCATGGCCCCTATATAGTGAAGTCTTTGAATTGGGTCGACTGTTGATTTTTGAAAACTGATCTGAAGACCTAGGCTCGAGAGAGTCTCCACAAAAATGCATCTTTGTTTCGGATGGAGAGGAGCTCTTTATCAGCTAATCATCGAGGTAAGGCTATACAAAGATCTTTTGGCTCCTTAAGAATGAGTCAACCACAGCCATGAACTCTGAGAATGTTGTTGGGGCTGATTTGAGGCCAAATAGGAGTACCTTGTACTTGTAGTGTCGAGATTCCACCTGAAAACAGAGGAATTTTCAGTACTTTGTGGCGATTGGGATAGTGAAATATGCATCATGAAGGTCGATCACACACACATCCAATCCTTGCTGCAACTGTGGGTAGAATTGGTGCAGAGCCAGCATTCTGAATTTTTCTTGGCATATGTACTTGTTTAGTACCCTGAGGTCTAAGAAGGGCCTAAGCTCTTGCTTTGATCCTTTCTTTTTCACTAGAAAGTAACAGGAACAGATTAATGATTCCCTTTGATGACACAGGACCCTCCTCTATTGCCTCTTTTTTGCAACAAGGTGTTGACTTCGTTTGCAAGAGGTCTTGCTCTACCGGGGTGTTAATGTCAGAGGGACCGTCGCCAGAGGGACTTGAAGCAGAGAGAATAGCCATTCTGCACAATATCCAAGATTTGTCTTTCGCAGTAGATTGCCACTCTTCCCAGTGATTGGCAATACTCCCCCCACCCCCCCCCCCCATAGGTTTGGTGAAAAGTGAAGAGGGAAGGAACACTTCATTTTTTTGTAGTCAGCTTTCCTGGGACTGCAAGCTGCTGTTGGTGTTGTGAAGCCCCTCCTATGGATGGCACACAAGGATGGAAGTGGGACCTTGCCTGCTGTTGGTGCTGCTGCCAGTGAGGGCATTGAACTCTCTGCTGGAATAACCTCCTATCACACGGCCTGTGATGCCTACAGAACTCTTTTGTTTTCTCAAGATCCACGGCCTTAAGAGTGTCCAGCTCAGTCTTCATTCTGGAAATCTCTTATTCCGCAGGTGAACCAACGAGGGTGATGCCCGAGGTTCATTATGGGTTTTTTGAGCCTCAGGTTTTAGCCCTGTGAGTGGTAGCCAGGAAGGTCTTGTAGTAAATACCCCATGTGCATATCCAATTGTGGCCAGATCTGATGCATCCGCAGCTACACTAATAAATTCATTGAGAACCTCCAGGAAATCCTGCCTGTCCTCTTTGGGCAGCTTTTCAGTGAAGCATGACAGTTTGAATCAGAGAGGGATCTGTCATATTGTCCGAGTAGAGCAGGTTCACTAGCCACTTTCACGAAGAATAAAGATGCTACACACATTTTGTTCCCTAGTGCGTCCATCTGTTTGCTTTCCTTGTCAGGTGGTACCAAGGATGAAGAAGATACAGCATAATGGGATTTACGTGCAGCTGGCACAATTACGGAATCTGGAGGCGAGGGGTCAGACCCGAGAAATAATGGGTTCTGATCAGGAGTGTTATACTTTTTCAGGATTCTAGATGGTGCAAACCATAAAACTGCTGGCATTTTAGGAACAGCTGTGTTGCAGGTCTATACGACCAGGTACAATAGAAAAGAGTGTCTGTGACGCTGTTCTGTGATGCAAGGGTTTGAAAATCACAGAAGATGTTGTGGGTTAGGGTGTCTATGTTCAGCTTTGAAGCACTCCTGATTGAGACATCATTAATTATCAATAGGTCATCAACTGGTGACACTCTTGCTGGTGGTGTATCAGAGACAGCAGGTGAGTAGTCTCAAACTAATAATCTGGAAGATGTAGACAAAGATGGTCTTCTACGTCTTTGCCTGGTGAAATCCATGCAAGTTATTACTTTTCCAGACCTAGATATGGTCCTGGACCTTGTGCGAGACCTAAAATGGCGATGGTCAGGGCTTCTAGACTGTGGACATGGTGGAGGCACACTCCTAAGTGGTGTGGCACTAGTATATGTAGGAGGAACTGAGACACTACTCAGTGAGAACTGTGGTTGAGGTGTTCTCCTGGGAGATGGAGTATGAGGCCTTGATGGAGAATATACCTGTGAATATTCAGAATCAGATGTTTCAGACAATGTTGTTTTCTTTTGGCTTTACAGTCACTGTGGCGAGATGTTGAATGGATACTGTAATCTAGACCTTGAAGGTGTTCAGGGACAAATATGTCCTTTGGCACAATTTGGGCCTCTGCAGGTGGCATTTAAAGTCATTCTGACACATCTTTGTCACGTGTGTCAACGTCAACAGCTGTTTCTATTTCAAGGTTGTGTAGATCATATCTGTAGGCCTCGGTGTCACTGTCGTCTACGTTCTCAACATTGATGACTTGTGCGGCATAGACTGTTTTGAAGGGTTTTCGATGTTGATGGATGTCTCATTGCCGACGTTGACCTCGACAGCGAAGGCTGTCTTGTAGTCGAGGAGGATACAGACATCCATGGACGATGCCTCCCTGACGGCGATGTGGCTTTTGACTGAGTGCAGGGTGTGCTCTGACATTGAGCGGTGCACTGACCTCACTTTTGATGACATTCTCGACACCCTACCTCTCGATGTTGATCGGGACCTGGTTTTACAACGTTTTTCTCTAGATCTGCCTCTCTAATATTCTTTTGGAGGAGAGGAGGACTCTTTAGAGGAAGTTAGATTTAGCCCAAGGCCTTTTAGATGTACCTCTCTCCTGGAGTCCATGGAGTCTTATCCTCTCTCTGTCCTTTAGAGTACACCTTGATAGTTTCTGGCAGTGAGGACAGGAGTCAGGATGGTGGGACTCCAGCAAGCAGAAAATGCAGACTGCATGAGGGTCAGTCTGGGCCTAATTCTTCCCACAGGAAGGACATCTGACAAAGGGTGAAGGCATTTTTGAACAGAATAAGAAAAAACCTGTCAGTATAGTAGATACTGACAGCTATCAAATATCAATGGTTGTAAATGTTTTGGAGAGTTTTGGACTATTTTAGTAAAAAAGGAGAGCTAAGTACTGCAGGATACTAACTGAAGGAGCCGGAAAAATGAACTAACCTAACTATCACCTGTGGGGCATAATGAGACACAGGAGGGTCTGTGAGGCTCTTAAAGGCATAGTGCCAGTTTTAGGCTTACTCTTGAAAGGCAGCCTATTGGTTAACAATGCCTCATATTCCCTTCCCTTTTGCTTTTAAATAAAGGTTTGTGGAAGGCTTCCTATAATCAGTTTTTTTCCTTGATAACATGAATTGTATTGATTGTTTTAATTTTAAAAGAAAAGTGAATATAGTATAGCAATTTCTACCCTTTATATAGGCTGCATACATATAAGTTTCCACATCCAATCTGGGGAGTATTCTCAGGCGAGGAATCTGCGATTAGAAGTATCCATCAGAATCACCATTTGTAAAGAGATCTCCAAGGCAAGGACGTTTTTCCCTAATCAGGATTCTTTAATGGTCTTATCTTGTATTAGGAGCAGCAAAGGGTTAATCAACAGCTGCCTGGTGGCAGTATAAAGTTGCCCTAGGACCAGACACCCATATATCCAAAGGAATAGGGCTAAGCTGGTGAATCTGGACAACAGGTAAAGGAAGCGGTGTAGAGAGGATGGTATATAGTGTATTTTTCTCTCTCTCTCTCTCTCTCTCTCTCTATATATATATATATGTAAAATGTCACTTACCCAGTGTACATCTGTTCGTGGCATGAGACGCTGCAGATTCACATGCTGTGCATTATCCTGCCATCTAGTGTTGGGCTCGGAGTGTTACAAGTTGTTTTTCTTCGAAGAAGTCTTTTCGAGTCACAAGACCGAGGGACTCCTCCCTTTCGGCTCCATTGCGCATGGGTGTCGACTCCATCTTAGATTGTTTTCCCCGCAGAGGGTGAGGTAGGAGTTGTGAGTAAACTAGATGTGCCCATGCAATAGAGTAGGTATGTATGTACTTAATGTGTATCAAAAGAATAATTATTTACAAATTTACAATTTTTCATTAAACTAATAACGGCCACAGGCTACCGGGGAGGTGGGAGGGCGCATGTGAATCTGCAGCGTCTCATGCCACGAACAGATGTACACTGGGTAAGTGACATTTTCCGTTCGGTGGCATGTGTAGCTGCAGATGCACATGCTGTGCATAGACTAATAAGCAGTAATCTCCCCAAAAGCGGTGGTTTAGCCTGTAGGAGTTGAAGTTGTCTGAAATAATGTTCTTAATACAGCCTGTCCTACTGTGGCTTGTTGCGTTGCTAACACATCTACACAGTAATGCTTAGTGAATGTATGAGGTGTAGACCAGGTGGCTGCCTTACAAATTCCTGTCATAGGTATATTCCCAAGAAAAGCCATTGTGGCGCCTTTCTTCCTAGTGGAATGTGCTTTTGGTGTAATAGGTAAATCCCTTTTTGCTTTAATATAGCAAGTTTGAATACATTTAACTATCCATCTGGCAATGCCTTGTTTGGATATAGGATTACCTGCATGAGTTTTCTGGAAGGCTACAAACAATTGTTTTGTTTTACGAAATTGTTTTGTTCTGTCAATGTAATACATTAGTGCTCTTTTTATGTCTAATGTATGTAAGGCTCTTTCGGCTACCGAGTCTGGTTGCGGAAAGAAGACTGGGAGTTCCACAGTTTGGTTTAGGTGGAATGTTGATATGACCTTTGGTAAGAATTTGGGATTCGTACGGAGAACCACTTTATGTTTATGTATTTGTATAAAGGGTTCTTGAATAGTAAATGCTTGTATCTCACTTACTCTTCTAAGTGATGTGATAGCTATTAGAAATGCTACTTTCCAAGTCAGATATTGCATTTCACAAGAATGCATGGGCTCGAATGGTGGGCCCATGAGTCGTGTTAATACAATATTGAGGTTCCACAATGGTACTGGTGGTGTCCTTGGGGGTATGATTCTTTTTAGTCCCTCCATAAATGCTTTAATGACTGGTATTCTAAAAAGTGATGTTGTATGTGTAATCTGCAGATAGGCAGATATTGCAGTGAGATGTATTTTAATGGAAGAGAATGCTAGATTAGACTTTTGTAAGTGTAATAAGTAGCCTACAATGTTCTTTGTGGAGGCGTGTAGTGGTTGAATTTGATTAGTGTGGCAGTAGCAAACAAATCTTTTCCATTTGTTTGCGTAACAATGTCTTGTTGTAGGTTTTCTAGCTTGTTTAATGACCTCCCTACATTCTTGTGTAAGGTTTAAATGTCCGAATTCTAAGACTTCAGGAGCCAGATTGCTAGATTGAGCGATGCTGGATTCGGGTGTCTGATCTGTTGTTTGTGTTGTGTTAAGAGATCTGGTATGTTTGGTAATTTGATGTGAGGTACCACTGACAAGTCTAACAGTGTTGTGTACCACGGGTGGCGAGCCCAGGTTGGTGCTATGAGTATTAGTTTGAGTTTGTTTTGACTTAGTTTGCTGACCAGATAAGGAATGAGTGGGAGAGGTGGAAAAGCGTAAGCAAATATCCCTGACCAACTGATCCATAGTGCATTGCCCTTGGACTGAGGGTGTGGGTACCTGGACGCGAAGTTTTGGCATTTTGCGTTTTCTTTTGTTGCGAATAGGTCTATGTTTGGTGTTCCCCAGCGGAGGAAGTGATCCTGTAGGATCTGGGGATGAATTTCCCATTCGTGAGTTTACTGGTGATCTTGACTGAGATTGTCGGCTAACTGGTTCTGAATACCTGGTACGTATTGTGCTATCAGGCGAATGTGATTGTGAATTGCCCAATGCCAAATCTTTTGTGCTAAGAGACACAGTTGTGACGAGTGTGTCCCCCCTTGTTTGTTGAGATAATACATTGTTGTCATGTTGTCGGTTTTGACAAGAATGCGTTTGTGGGCTACCAGTGGTTGAAATGCTTTTAATGCTAGACACACTGCTAGCAGTTCCAAATGATTTATGTGAAGTTGTTTTTGTTGATTGTCCCATTGACCCTGTATGCTGTGCTTGTTGAGGTGTGCTCCCCACCCCATCATGGAAGCATCTGTTGTGATAACAGCTTGAGGCACTGGGTCTTGGAATGGCCGCCCTTTGTTTAAATTTATAGGTTTCCACCATTGAAGCGAAAAGTGTGCTTGGCGGTCTATCAACACTAGATCTTGAAGTTGACCATGTGCTTGTGTCCATTGTTTTGCTAGGCACTGTTGTATGGGCTGCATGTGTAATCTTGCATTTGGGACAATGGCTATGCATGAAGACATCATGCCTAGAAGTTTCATTACAAACCTTACTGGGTAGTGTTGGTTTGACTGTATGCTTGATGTTATATTTTGGAACGCTTGGACCCTTTGTGGGCTTGGAGTGGCAACTGCCTTTGTGTGTTGAGTGTTGCTCCCAAGTATTGTTGTATTTGGGATGGTTGCAGATGTGATTTCTGGTAATTTATAGAGAACCCTAGTTTTTGTAGAGTTTCTATGACGTATTGAGTGTGAAGAAGACACTGTTGTTGTGTGTTGGTTTTTATTAGCCAGTCGTCTAAGTATGAGAATACGTGCATGTGCTGTCTCCTTATGTGAGCGGCTACTACTGCTAGGCATTTTGTGAATACTCTCGGGGCTGTTGTTATCCCGAACGGTAGCACTTTGAATTGATAGTGCATGCCGTGCATTACATTTCAGTGAGAAGGATGGATGGGTATGTGGAAATACGCATCCTTGAGATCCAATGTTGACATGTAGTCCTCCTTTTTTAGTAAGGGAACCACGTCTTGAAGTGTTACCATGTGGAAGTGGTCTGATTTGATGAAGAGATTCAGTGTTCTGAGATCTAAGATAGGTCTTAACGTTTTGTCCTTTTTTGGAATGAGGAAATATAGTGAGTAGACGCCTGTTCCTTTCTGATGGTTGGGTACTAGCTCTATTGCTTGTTTTTGTAATAGTGCTTGGACCTCTATTTTTAATAGGTGTAAATGTTGTTTGGACAGATTGTGTGCCCTTGGTGGCACATCTGGTGGAAACTTCTTGAATTCTATGCAATAGCCATGTTGGATAATTGATAGGACCCATGCGTCTGTGGTAATATGTGTCCAGGTTTGATAATATGCGGTTAGTCTCCCCCCCCCACTGGTGATAAGTGTTGGGGTTTTGTGACTTTGAAGTCACTGTTTGGTCTGGCTTGTTTTGGTTGTCTGGAACTTTCCTCTTCCTCTCTGGAATTGTCCTCTGTAGGAACCACAAAACCCTCCCCCTTTGGTATTGTGCCTGATAGGTGGGTCTGGTTTGAGAGGTGGAAGGCTCTGGTGTTTGCTGTCGAAAACCTCCTCTGAATTGTGGCTTTCTAAATGTGCCTCTGACTTGTGGGGAGTAGAGCGCGCCCATGGCTTTGGCCGTGTCCGTGTCTTTTTTTAACTTTTCAATTGCTGTGTCCACTTCTGGCCCAAACAATTGTTCTTGGTTAAATGGCATGTTCAACACCACTAGTTGGATTTCTGGCTTGAATCCAGAGCTTCTTAACCATGCATGCCTGCAAATGGTTACCGCAGTGTTGACTGTTTGTGCTGCCGTGTCTGCCGAATCTAGTGCAGACCTTATTTGGTTGTTGGATATGGCCTGTCCTTCTTCCATAACCTGCTGGGCACGTTTCTGGTGTTCTTTGGGCAAGTGTTGTATAATGTGTTGCATCTCGTCCCAGTGTGCCCTGTCGTAGCGAGCCAGTAGGGCTTGCGAATTAGCGATCGGCCATTGATTGGCTGCCTGTGCTGCCACTCATTTGCCCGCTGCGTCAAACTTTCTGCTCTCTTTGTCAGGCAGTGGAGCGTCTCCTGACGATTGAGAGATTGCTCTCTTTCTTGCTGCTCCTACAACCACTGAGTCCGGTGTAAGTTGTGTTATGAACACAGGATCCGTTGGGGGAGGCTTGTAATTCTTCTCCACCCTAGGCGTGATAGCCATTCCTTTAACTGGCTCCTGGAATACTTGTTTTGTGTGTTTGAGCATACCCGGGAGCATTGGCAGACTCTGGTAGGAAGCGTGGGTGGATGCCAAGGTGTTGAACAGGAAATCATCCTCTATTGGCTCTAAATGCATTGCTACGTTGTGGAACGTAGCTGCCCTGGATAGTACCTGCGTATATGCAGTACTATCCTCTGGAGGTGACGGCTTTGTTGGATAACAATCCGGACTGTTATCCCATACTGGTGCATCATATAAGTCCCATGCATCAGGATCATCCTGTGTCATCCCTGTATGTGTGGGTGACTGCATTGGAGGTGTTCCCACTGGAGACAGTTGTGGTGAGTGTGGTGGGGACGGTTGTGGTGAAATCCTTGGTGGTGGGGATTTTTCTCTAGCCACCTTCGCCTTAGGCTGCATTTCTGTCTCCTGAAATGCCAGTTTTCTTTTAGACTTGATTGGAGGGAGAGTTTGTATTTTTCCAGTCTCTTTCTGGATATGCAACCTCCTTTGTGTATGGTCCTGTTCGTCGATACTTAATTCCTGCTCAAACCTATGTGTTTCCTTAATTTGGCTGGAAAGCCCTTGCTCTTCTGTGTAAGTGCTTCTTTTCGGCTCCGAAGCCGGTTTTTCGGTACCGAGGTTTCAGAAAATGTCTTTTTCGGTTCCCATGATATTTTTCTCACTTTGGGTGAGTCGAACCCTCGGTGTCGAGATCGTTCGGTGACGGAATCTCGACTGGAGTCGGAAGTCTTCGGCAAATCCCTGGCCTTTTTCGGTGCCGATGTTTGGTCACCTTCTTTTCGATGGGTTAAGCCATGGCCTGTTGGCGGTGGTGTCCCCTTGGCCTTAAAGATCTTTGTGTGAGTTTTGGACGGGGCAGGTTTACTCACTGTTCGCTGCACCGTCGAGGATCGGTCACTTTCGGATTCGTCCGAGTCCGATCCCTGGATGGAAATTCTTTCCTCCTCTCCGGCGTCGAGTTGCTCTCTCGGTGTTCACGCCATTTGCAGTCTTCTCGCTCGTCGATCTCGTAGGGTCTTTTTAGATTGAAACGCTCGACAAGCCTTGCAAGTATGCTCCCTGTGTTACGGTGATAAACACAGATTACAGACCAGAAGAACGGAAGCCCCGAAGGGCTGCCGTAGCGCTCCTGCTGTCGGTGCAGATACAATAACACTAACCCGGTACCGAACGAGAACAATACCGCTGAATTTTCGATATTTAGCTAACTTTCCCGATTCGAAATACGGAGCGAAGAGGAACACGTCCGAACTCGATGGCGGAAAGAAAACAATCTAAGATGGAGTCGACGCCCATGCGCAATGGAGCCGTAAGGGAGGAGTCCCTTGGTCTCGTGACTCGAAAAGACTTCTTCGAAGAAAAACAACTTGTAACACTCCGAGCCCAACACTAGATGGCAGAATAATGCACAGCATGTGTATCTGCAGCTACACATGCCACTGAACATGTATATATATATATATATATATATATATATATATGTGTGTGTGTCATTCTCAGCTACTAGATGTGTGGTGTGGTAACTGGGCTGCAGCTAGTACACAGTGCAGATGAATTGGGCAGCTTTACAGTAGTTTTGTATTTCCATAACTATGAACTCTGCTCTTTTAAATTGGACAGTTAGTATATCCCATTTGATTCTGGGCTGTTCACCAGCACAGACCAGTCTAGACAAAATAACAGTAAGTATGGGAAATAATTTTTTCTTAAGTGTAATGGGGATTAGGTATAGTAGTTTGGGGGAGATAATCATTTTAACAAAAGTGATACTTACTGCCATCAAGAGCAGGAGCTTTATACGTCTGTATATTTGGGACTGCAGTTTCAGAATGGTTAGCCGATATTGACTCTACCCGTCAGGTTGGTGTATAATAGCTTGTCGATGGTACTTCAGTATTCGCCAGTCCCCAGTTGATTGTTACAGTACCTCCAGCAGAAAGACCACTGAGTCAATCAAAAGCCATCTCAGCATGAGGTAACTTTGCAAAAGCCTGACTATTGGGATGGATCTGAGGCATCGTAGACATAAGGAACCTGAGGTTATCAGAATTGGATCTGCCAGGTATGAAGCCATACTGATCTAGCAGAACAAGGTTGTTCATTATAGGTGTAGATCTTTTAGCTATCAGTCTGTTGACTGACAGAATAATATTTTATCTTTGCCAGAATTTAATAGTGTGGTGATAACGGCTTCTAAAATTGTGGTTGTGAAAGAACTAATTTCTTCATTAGGGCTTTGTTGTAAATTTCTAATAGCTATGAGGCAAGTAGGTCTTCGTAGGCTTTATAGAATTCCGTCATAGCGTCAGAAACTGTAATTTCCTCTACCAGAGGAGCCTGTTTTCATAATCTATCCAAGGCTGTGTTACATTGTCAATATAAGCTTTAAAGGACTTCCAATCTTGCAAAATGCAACAAGGTGTAGAAGAGGACAAATGTGGTAGGGATTTCTTTCCATGTATGTTGGCAGGTATTTTAGGTAGAACAGGTAGAGGTAATATGTCTAGTTTTCTCTTAGACATTTCATAATACCCACACTGAGGTTCTATTATAACACCCATATATTCTTGCAAGTATGTGTTTTTCAAAATGTTTAACTTCTCAGTAAGTGAGGACTTAAGTTTTGATTGATCTCAGCAATAGAATTAGGATTTAGGGATGACATGTGTAATTTCTAAGTCTGAGAGTTTGGTATCCAACTGCTGCATGATTTATGTACCCCTACATGTTTCAAGATCATCATTCCCCTAATGTAAATTTAAAAGCTTTTCAAATTGTGTGTTGACTGAAGACAAAGCCAGGGGTTGTGACAAAAAGTTTCAATGTGAACACCGAGCTCTTTTCTAAAAAAACTGTTGAATAGTGCTACACTTGAGGGAAATTTCCAGTCACTTTATTGTGGTGTTTCAATGAGGAGGACTATTATTAGGACAGTCAGGGATGGTCAGAAAGGAACTGCAGCATTTAATGGAGGTTGGTAGCTCAATGAGATGTGTGTCTACAGAGGAGGCAAAAGTAAAAGAATATATTTTTTTTTTTAAAAGTACAACTCGTGCGGAAGAGTAGAACGAGTAGGTTGTCTCTCCTGGCTTCTGTAAGTCTTCCATATGTCTACCCAGTTACTTAACTCAATCTGTGAAAGAGCACTAGTTGCTTTAGGGGACTGTGTGGACTGTACTTTGAATCAGTCAATCTTGGGATTTAGGACTAATTTGAAATCTTACCCCCAGATCACATTTTTAATGGAGTCTTTGCTGCATTCTTTTGAACAAAACAGTTGTGGGATCTTGTACAGCACAGAGGGGCTGAATTGGAATAGATTACATGCATGCAAAGGGCCCGCCGTCAATTTAGACTTGACTATGTACAAATTAATAAATCAATTTGTATAGCCTTGATGAATCAGCATTAAGTTTTACTGTCTAAACATGTAACTTCTTGAATTTTCACCCTTTGAGAAATCGCATTACCAAATATATAATTTTGTTTTTCTTCTTTGTTTTTCTTTTTCGGCATAAAATTTTAAACCATCAAACAGTCATAGTTCTTTTTACATTCACCAGAGCATTGACGAATCAAGTCTAAAGAAATCTACTCGTCCACTAACTACTGCAAGTCAGATTTTATCAGGGGGAGCTATCTTTAAGGCATATTGGCCATGCCAGGCGAGAGAGCTGGCAAAGAAAAGGTGTTCTCTTCATTAAGAAAGTGAGTGAGCAATAAAGTTGCTGTTAAATCTTGTTCTTATCTTGTCATATTTGCTGTGTGTTTAAAGATAGAGGTCAGGCTATGTCTTCTGAAAAATCACTGCTTATTTTATCCTGGAGATTAGTGCTTACTACTGTTTCGCTGACTGCAAAGTTAGAGGATTTTGCTAACTGTCTGACAATTAAATAGCTCGTAAATGAACTGTGGAACTATTTCAAAACATATTTCAATAGTTAGGAAAGCAGAAGTGAGATGGAAGCAAAGATTTTAATAGAACCAAAACAGAGAAGAATACTTTACTTGGTGATGTACAAATGATAAATGTTTGCTGAAACCCGAATTGCACACATTGTTTGCAGTCTGGCAGGACTATTCAGTGCTTATGACTATTGATGAGGATCCCTTGGAAGAGAACAATTTTTTACCACAGTTTTTGAATTTTTTAAGAGGTAATTCATTTTTCCTATTTGTGGTTTCAACGTACTTGTAGCCTGCCATGGAAACAGATGTGAAACCTATAGGTGATTCTTGAAAGCTATACATTTTTGTAAAGTAGAAAAAAATCTAAATTCAGCAAGGAGTCATTTCAGTCGGTCCCTCAATATTTTCCCAAAGAAATTATTCTGTGAAATAACAAAATAAATCATGAAAATGAGTAGAAAAAAACCCATATCCATTGGTGTCAATGTTTTCATTTGTAATTTTGGGCCACAATGACTGAATTACAAAAGCAATATAGTGTTATGACTGACAAATCCTTCTGGTTGTGGGGATAGAGTTTGTAGGCTCTCCAAAAATAAGTGATATCCACAGCCAACAACTGAGCTGCAGCTTATAATGTTTTTCCCTAGGCACAGACCATCCAGCAAGTGAGGTGGTAAAATTTAAGGAATGAAAAATGGATATGAAGGAAACCTATGCATTTCTGGAATGTACACAACATACTGAGTTTAACAACACCGATTGTTTGTACAACTCCGAAATTGGCATTTCAAAGCCAAACATGCAGAGAAAACGAATTGGTAATAAAAATGTTCCACTGTTATATGTTCCTATCTGTCTCCCGATATAAACAGTATCCTACTTGAGTAGCTGGGCTTAGCGGATGCGACACACAAGACATCAACAGGAGACATTATATTTCACCCAGCAAAATCAAGATTTTGTTCTATAATGTCGGTAGTTTCAGAATTTGGGTCCTAGCTCTGGTGTCACCCAGGGAAACCTACCAAACTCAGACGTCTATGAAGAGTAGGAACCTAAGGGACTGCATGTGTGACTTGTGTGGATCTCAAC
Source organism: Pleurodeles waltl (assembly GCF_031143425.1). Classification (NCBI taxonomy): domain Eukaryota; kingdom Metazoa; phylum Chordata; class Amphibia; order Caudata; family Salamandridae; genus Pleurodeles; species Pleurodeles waltl. Next base: position 664,323,729 of record NC_090451.1, read on the forward strand.
TTTTACACAGAACTTCTGAAAACCTCAAACTGTGGCAAAAACTCACATTTCTGTAAAGGAAAGTATCCGGGATCTGGGGCATCCACAGATTTCCTACCAATCAGCATTTCCACACTTGTCCCGATAAGAACCGTACCCCAGGTTTGTCTGTAAGCCTAGCATGTGTGACCGGAAATCCCCCAAAACGCACCATGGGCATATCAAATTTCTGAACAAACCATGGACTACGTAAAGATCGTATAGACTTCGCAAGATCTTATTTTTGATCTATTCTAGTCATGTGTGCAAGGCCCAGCCACACAAGTAGGAGGTGATTTTTATCTGACATGTGGGAAATGCTGTGTATTAGGAATTTTGTCTTTCTCCGCAACTTCCAGAATTTTCTTTCTAAAAAATGTGAGGAAAATGGGTGTTTTTAGCCAAAAATGAGACGCTATGGGAAACAAAATGTTGTGGTACCCACATAAGTCACACCGCCCTAGATTCCCTTGGCTGTATAATTTTCAGGAATACCTGCACTTAATAGGTTTTAATGGTTGCCAGCTGATCTCAAATACGAACAGTGCAACAATTCAAAATGTGAGCACAAATTTACTTCCATTCTGCTATATGTAAAACCTACACCCACAAGAACAGAAGTTTCCTCTATTTTGCCTTGGGGTGGGAATGCATCAGTCCCCAGGAGATCAGAAAAACTGTTGGGGCCTTAGGGGTGGGAGTGGGGCTCAACATCAGCATAGGTTCTCTCCTATATATAGAGAGTGTGACTACAAGGGGACACTCCCCCTCCCCTAGACCAGGGGCCATTTGACACATAATTACATGTTAAGAGACCGTACTTCCTTTTCTAGTACAGGGAGTGCAGAATTATTAGGCAAATGAGTATTTTGACCACATCATCCTCTTTATGCATGTTGTCTTACTCCAAGCTGTATAGGCTCGAAAGCCTACTACCAATTAAGCATATTAGGTGATGTGCATCTCTGTAATGAGAAGGGGTGTGGTCTAATGACATCACCACCCTATATCAGGTGTGCATAATTATTAGGCAACTTCCTTTCCTTTGGCAAAATGGGTCAAAAGAAGGACTTGACAGGCTCAGAAAAGTCAAAAATAGTGAGATATCTTGCAGAGGGATGCAGCACTCTTAAAATTGCAAAGCTTCTGAAGCGTGATCATCGAACAATCAAGCGTTTCATTCAAAATAGTCAACAGGGTCGCAAGAAGCGTGTGGAAAAACCAAGGCGCAAAATAACTGCCCATGAACTGAGAAAAGTCAAGCGTGCAGCTGCCACGATGCCACTTGCCACCAGTTTGGCCATATTTCAGAGCTGCAACATCACTGGAGTGCCCAAAAGCACAAGGTGTGCAATACTCAGAGACATGGCCAAGGTAAGAAAGGCTGAAAGACGACCACCACTGAACAAGACACACAAGCTGAAACGTCAAGACTGGGCCAAGAAATATCTCAAGACTGATTTTCTAAGGTTTTATGGACTGATGAAATGAGAGTGAGTCTTGATGGGCCAGATGGATGGGCCCGTGGCTGGATTGGTAAAGGGCAGAGAGCTCCAGTCCGACTCAGACGCCAGCAAGGTGGAGGTGGAGTACTGGTTTGGGCTGGTATCATCAAAGATGAGCTTGTGGGGCCTTTTCGGGTTGAGGATGGAGTCAAGCTCAACTCCCAGTCCTATTGCCAGGTCCTGGTAGACACCTTCTTCAAGCAGTGGTACAGGAAGAAGTCTGCATCCTTCAAGAAAAACATGATTTTCATGCAGGACAATGCTCCATCACACGCGTCCAAGTACTCCACAGCGTGGCTGGCAAGAAAGGGTATAAAAGAAGGAAATCTAATGACATGGCCTCCTTGTTCACCTGATCTGAACCCCATTGAGAACCTGTGGTCCATCATCAAATGTGAGATTTACAAGGAGGGAAAACAGTACACCTCTCTGAACAGTGTCTGGGAGGCTGTGGTTGCTGCTGCACGCAATGTTGATGGTGAACAGATCAAAACACTGACAGAATCCATGGATGGCAGGCTTTTGAGTGTCCTTGCAAAGAAAGGTGGCTATATTGGTCACTGATTTGTTTTTGTTTTGTTTTTGAATGTCAGACATGTATATTTGTGAATGTTGAGATGTTATATTGGTTTCACTGGTAATAATAAATAATTGAAATGGGTATATATTTGTTTTTTGTTAAGTTGCCTAATAATTATGCACAGTAATAGTCACCTGCACACACAGATATCCCCCTAACATAGCTAAAACTAAAAACAAACTAAAAACTACTTCCAAAAATATTCAGCTTTGATATTAATGAGTTTTTTGGGTTCATTGAGAACATGGTTGTTGTTCAATAATAAAATTAATCCTCAAAAATACAACTTGCCTAATAATTATGCACTCCCTGTAGTACCTAGGACTGATACCCTACACTTTAGACTACTTAGTGTGAATGGTTGTAAGTAACAGCATGGTTATTCGCTTGCTACAGCATGCTTTTTTCACTTTTCCTTGTGCAGTAGTTTGCCGTGTTTAATCTCACGTATATGTAAATTGCACGTCATATTCAACTTATTATTCTCTTTTACCCTCAGGCCCCTCTTGTTAAGCAATCTTCAGGTAGGCCCCTCTCAATATATACACTAGCCTCCTCCTATCGAGGCATTCCCCACTGTTCAGCAAATGACTCTTTAGTGTATGAACTTAGGGATCCTAGGCCCTGACGAATGCCCCAGACCGTCTTCGGCTCTAGTTAGTAGGCAGAAACATGTTGGCCAGTAATTTATCGGTGACTCTTCAAGTCATTATTCTCTAGAAGCGTGTGTTTTTAATCTCACCAACAATCACCACCACTAAAGGTGTAATGTTACACAGGAGAGTGATTAGGTGATTTTAGACTCTATGTAGTACAACTGGATCCCGATTTTATCCAGATAAACTTTATCTCCACACTTCCTCCAAGTTTTTTTAACAACAAGGTTGAGTCTGTCCAGGTGGTACTTCATAGCAGCCCGAGAGTTATATACCCCCTTCGCCCTGCAGGAGGGGCAAAAAATAATTGGTAGCCAGTGGATAGGGGAACAAAGGCCCATGTCCAGGAGGAGCACTCCTCCGAAAAAAAGGATTATGTTACTTACCCTATAAGCATCTGCTGATGGCATGTAGTACTCTAGAGTCACATGCTGAGCATACTCCCGCCACCTAGTGTTGGGTCCGGATGTGTGCAAGTTGTTTTACTGTGAAGAAGTTTCTCAAGTCCCGAGGTAAAGTGACTACTCCTCTGTGTGATATTGTGCATGGGCATCGACTCCACTATTAGATTGTTTTCTTTCTGCCATCTGGTTTGGACGTGTTCTTCGGCGCTCTGATTTGAACTGATTTCGGTCCGTTGTTCATCTCTGTACCCGTCGGTATTGTTTTCGTTCGTGTTTCACTCTCACCCTTCAAAAACAGAAGAAAATCATCACCCCTCAATTTGACGTCTTGCACTGGCGTCCTTTGGGCCTTTTCTCACCTAATTGGATTTGACCAACCATGTGCTGCTAATCGAACAGACTTAATTTCATTTCTGTCCGAGCTGACAAGCCAAGTACCTGCACACTGACCTCCATCAGGTTTGTAACCTGTGTCCCTCTCCCGACCACATCGAGGAAAAACTGTGAGGCCTGTTGATGTTTTGGAATGAAGAAAACCTTGCGGGATCGTCAAGCGCATCGAAAAAGAAATGAAGCGCAAAGACCTGGAAGAGATACCCATCATCTTCGGTCACCACGGTGTCAAACAAGAGGAAGTACTGCCTGAGGCCTCAGCAGCAGAGGAAGAGGCCTTTTCCAATCCAGACTCCGAACCTGACCCGAAATAGAATTCGGTAAGCAAACAGGCTATGGTAGGTACCAAACTCTTTCTAAGATTCTCCATGTATACACATCATTGCAGATCTGTTGATATAGAATTGTATGTGTTTAAAAACAAGGGGGCAACCCAGTAACCCTGGGACCTGGGTAATACAATAACACAAGGAAATCATGGCCCCTTAAGAGGGGGGAAGTGTAAACCTCAACTTACTTTGTAATAGAATCTAACCATTCAGTGATTGGACCGAAATGAAAAACAAAGCAGTTTTATTCTATTAGTTAACATTAAAATCAAAAGAAGGAAGTTGAGGTTTACACTTCTACGTTAAGGACCATAGTTTCCTTGTATTATTGTATTACCCAGGCCCCGGGGTTACTGGGCTGACCTTGTTCTTTAAACAGATTTAGAATTGTAGTCAGCCCTCAAAAGCTCAAAACTCAGGTGCCACTGGTACAACTGAAGGATTTTATCAGTCACATTGTGCCACAAACCAACAAACTGTTTCGACACTCAAGAGCTCGAAGACTGTCAGAAGAACTGCTACAAGATGAAACCTTGGAATGATACTATCACTGTCTCAAACCCTCAGATCCTTCAAAAAAGCTTTTTACACGCCACAACCATGAAGAAAAAGGTGCTTTAAGCGGGTCAAGTGGGACTTCAAAATGGTGACAGAGAAACTTTGACATGTTGACAGAAAAACTTAGTTGATGGGAAAAGATTTCAGTCTGGAGTAGGTGAGGAAAACAGGTCATTATGAACTAGCTGTCCATTTATGGAAGGGAGTGCACATGCCTCTGCAGAAGCTGAGGCATCATGGGCAGAACCTTGGTGAATATCAGTGGGGGCCGATGTCAAGCGAAAGAAGGAACTAAAACTGAGGTGCACTGTTTCCATTACAAACCAAAGCTACTCATTTTGAGGTTTGAATAGTGCAATATGGAAAAAGGTATTATGAAGGGCCAAGGAAAACATCCAATCTTCTTCATTCAATGACTACAAGACCTATACTAAGGTCAGCAACTTAAATGTCTCCTTCCTCAAAAATTTGGTGACAAGCCATTATTGGTTATAAACCACCACCCTTCTTAAGAACCAGAAAATACCTGAAGTAAATACTGGTAGCTCTCTATGCTCCAGGCAGTCAATCTATCACTTCCCTTTGGAGAAGAGCAAGAACATCCTTCTATTGAGTAAGTGGGAAAACTAAAGAACTGGAGGAAAGAACGGCAGCCAACAAAAAACGCATGATCTGGGAGGGTGCCTTAGCCTAAAGTTATAATATACTGCCAGCAATCCAGGCACGCTCGTTCACCTATTGTGTGACCTTTTCCTGGGAAAACAAATTAAATCGATTTTGTAGTAGTGGCGTAAATGGAGATAAAAGAGGATTACTGAAGGTTCTGTTGTCTTTCGCTTGTACGAGGCCAGGCCAAGTTTTTGCAAACTATATTTGACTCTTAGAGTAGCTGCAAAACTTGTGATAGGCGGGGAGACAAAAACCAAAAATACTGCAATGGCTGCATTTTGCTTTAAACACTGAAGATCCGTCTCACAGCACACAAATGTGTGCCGCTGCAGAACTGACCAGTGTTCATTGCAACAGCCCAATTCAGTAAGAGCAAGACCAGTTTTGAATATTTTTTACCAGCATCCTGTACATTCATAACCAACCTTGCAAACAGCCTGCTTATTTGGTCTTGCAAGGAAGCAGTAGCAAAAATAAGATCTGTTATTTTCCACATAGCAGGAGTGTACGTTGTTAGTAAACATTCAGCATTTTGCATATGCTTTAACAAGATGCTAGTGCAAATGCTTTCTAGCCAGTAATGCTCAGGTGTTTTTCAGCTTCTTGTCAGGAGGTGATGATGGAAAAGCATCAACCTTAAGTTTAGCAGATGAGGCCTATGCCAAAAGACTCTCCAGGAAACAATGGAAAAGATAGAAATTTGGGATCTTCCAGAGCCAGCCTATGATGTCTTCTTAGCTATCTAAAGGTCTATGCATTCACCATAATGTGCTTCATCACAAGCTGCCATGAAAGGCTCCAACAAGGCTTTGTTAAAAAAAAAAAAAAAAGAAAATGACCAGTGGTTCAGCAGCAGTCACCCACTAAACTACTGGATTTCCTCCAGTAAATATGACTTAATCTCTGCAAACAATAAGGGAAACTTTAGGATCTCTGCAGCCTTTTTGATGACACAACTTTTGCCTCCTCATCTTAAAATTTAAATCAGAGCCTCTTGTAGTAGTAGGACACCTTTGATCTAGCTTGCAGGTGCGCAGCTGCTGTTGCAGTCTGCTCGTAGTCTGAATTCCCAGGGTTGCAGCATTAAGTTGCCTGAACAACAAAAGGAGAAAAGAGTACAAAAAGAAATAAAGCAAGAGTCCAATAACCATTGCTTATGGACATCAAAGTTTGGAATTACCCAGGGTGATACTAACTGGATCCAATCCAGAACTAGTGGTGTGAATAGGAATTGGCCGAAATAATGCTTTGGGGTTTTTGTATTTGTGTTTCTCTGAATTATGTTTTTTTATCAACACATAACAGGAGAATAATATAGTTAAGTGTCTTCAATATTCCCCTGAAGTTCTGATACATCTATTCCGGTGATGTTTCTCCATTACGTTCTTCTACAACAAGGCTTCATGTGGACCCACCGACCTTCCACAGAAAAAGGTGATTCACCTAGGTAAGTATACACAGTTTAACTTATTGCATTCACTTTCTTTTCTCCTTTCTGTCCCTATTGCCGATTTTCCTTTTCTCTCTTTCCTCTACGTTTGTCCAGGTAGTGCTGAGGCTTAGGACGAGTGAGATAAGTGAGCTCTAAATCAAAAGGATTACGCAGTTTCAACTGGAATTCCTTAAAGAACCCCACAATCGACAGAGGGAAAACAAAGTAAACGCTGTGCAGGTTATAGTTAGTGTTCCTTTTTGACTGGCTTGTGTGGAATACTTAGTTATGGATTCCTGTAAACCCACTTGCTCTCCCCCTCCCTCTTTATAACTACCTGAAGGCTGTTTTGCCTGGTCTGGGAACTCGACTTTTCCTTGTGTCCCATATTCCTTCAGATGAGGGACAAGGTAAAAAAGTGCTCAAACTATATAGGCAAAAATATCCCCACCACAAATTCATAAGAATAATCCAGCAATAAGAAAGTGAGGCTCAATGGTTGTGTGAAACAGATTATAGTCTCATTAACACTCACTCGGTAGACACAACCCTCCTGGATTGTGGTGGGATGCAAGACGTGTGTTGGCAGTGTCCACTACTCCCCAGTTCAAGCCTCATCATCCTTCTCGGCATCTTCCAAGTGCTTATCTCGGTCTTCCTCACTGCTCCTCTTCTCACCGCCTTCCTCGAGCTTCTCCTTTCATTTGCTGCATTCCTCCTGCCACTTTTCTCTTCTAAGACTCTCCTTTCTCTCTCCGTCTGCCGTGCTCTCTGCCGTTGTCTGTTTTATACTTCCATCTCCAGTGCATACTCTCTGACAGAACAAGTCCTTTTTAGTTTTCCCTTCGAGAGTTGTCTCCACCCCATTTCCTTTCCCTGCTGATTTCTGTGCCGTCCTTCTCTTTCTAGTGTGTTCTCAATCTCCCACACCCCTGTTGTGGGACCCCTCCATTCCTTCCCAAGTACGTTTATTTCTCTTTCTTCTTTTGCAGTTCCACAATGCAACTAAGGAAAGGCAATGTGGTCCTAGGGATTTTTTTCCACATGTGAGAGGTGTGAACCACAGAATTTAAACTACATTCAGAAGAAGAAGGTGTAAGTGGCTTTCACTAAGATCTACCAGTGAGTTGTATCCTTTATTATAGACCATTTTGTAGGATAAATGCATCTGCTAATGCAATCTGTGCTCAACCTTCACAGATTCAACTGCAGGCAGGGTTTACCTTTCTTTCTTATAGGGTCAAGGTAAACCAGGGTAAAGAATGATGAAAGTAACAAATATAGCTGAAACATCCTTGAAGTAATGTCCAGAAAGCATAGAGGATTACTTATCGACTCAATGGGAGAGGCAAGGTTGCAAATAGGGCAAAACAAGGATATACTTTGTGTCTGAACATGTCATATAGGAAGGCTAAAGCAAATAATGAATACAGTAACGGATTAAATGATTATGTATCACCTACACTGACCATACAGACAAGAGTTTTCAGCTTCTGACTGGCACACAGAATGATGGTATTATCACAACTCAGACATGAAAAATGTATAACCCATGAAAGGTTGAAAGCCTGACTGTACCTGCTAGGATTCAAACTGATAAGATCTCAGGAGAAAGTGCTTCATCAGCTTAGCTGCATCACCAGTACAACTCCATTTACAACATAATAAGCAAACTTGATATAACAGCAAGGTCTATTACTCCAATTTGAAATCTACTGAAACATTTTTGCTCTTTAAGGACAGCAGCTGTATTAATTAGGTAACACAACTACTATTTAGGATTTTCTTTGATTCTAGAAAGCCACTATTAGGTGATTAGTTCACTTCAAGATACACTGAACTTGTCCACAGACCATGGGGGTTATTCCAACTTTGGAGGAGGTGTTAATCCGTCCTAAAAGTGACGGTAAAGTGACGGATATACCACCAGCCGTATTACGAGTCCATTATATCCTATGGAACTCGTAATACGGCTGGTGGTATATCCATCACTTTTAGGACGGATTAACACCTCCCCCAAAGTTGGAATAACCCCCCATGTTTGGAGTCATAAAGAGAAGCATTTTGGAGAAACTGACAAATATGAAATCACTAGTAAAGGGCACTAGATTGCAAACTGGAGACACAGGGCCTCATTATGAATTCGGCAGACAGTTTTGCCTGGCCTTCAAATTTCCGACGCGGAGGTTGCAGCCATTGTGGCTACCTCCCCGCAGGGCCCATTATGAGTTTGCTGCTAAGCCAGCAGACGAAACCTACGTTTTCGCCCCTGGCCTAGTGGGAAATTGCCTACAGCATTGTCTCCGACTCGTAATTGAGCCAGCAGCAATGCTGTAGGTTGCAGGGTGCACCAGTAAAGTGAACATTGCAATGGTGCTGGCCAGGGGGACCCCTTGCACTACCCATGCCAAGTGCAGGGGCCCCGCTGGGGGCCCCTGCACCCGTTCTCCGTGGGCCTTTTCATGGCAGTGCTACCGCCATGAAATCGCTGGCAGAGAACATGATCGTCATAGCGCTGCCTTGGTGAATTAGCACCGCCACAACCGCCAGACCTCCGATCCTGGTGGTGCTGGCGGTCCGACCGCGGCACGACCGCTGTGGTCGTAATATGGCACTCGGACCGCCGTCCGCCAGGTTTGTAATGAGGCCCATAGTGTCCTGCTGCTGTATAAGGTACATTGTATCTCTATCACCTTTAAAGAAAAACTGTACGTCAGGATACCTTGACAAGTCGTAGGTCAGTTTATGGACTTTAACGACATAATACAAATTAAGTTTAAATAGCCCAATTTAAATATTATCTCCTATTTTTATTTTTTGTAAGTGCGGTAATGTCCTTTCTGCTATGCAATTTGTTTTTCCTTTGTTAACCCCCTGAGATGGACGCTCACACGAGCCAACAGAGAGAGCTTCATTTCTATTCATAGCAAAATTGTGCATGCTGCAGTCTTCATCTTTGAAAGCAGCCTGAGAGGATTCTGTAAATCTTTGGTCTTGTGGGAATTAATGCTCCAGATTCCAACCAATCTGGCTGCAAATATAAGAGTAAACATTATATGTCAGTGCAAATTTACAGTCAAAGGCACACGTCTTTTTTATCCATTTTCCCAAAAGAACCCTATGATGTCAGCTCTTATAATGTCTTGAGGATGTCTCTTTCATGCAACTGCAAGAAAACAGCCAAGATGGCTTTGCATATTAAAGCCAAGACTCAGAGTTAAGGTCTTCTATTTAATTTCTTTAGTTATCTTGCATTCATACAATTACATCAAAGCATTCTTAAAAGGAAAAACAAAGCCGCCATGACACTATTGAACTATTAGCACAGTAACAATATCTGTGTTTATTTCGAGTTAATGCGCTCCTTCTTCACGCAAACAAAAAATTAAAGGCAAAATGAGACCTAAAGTGAAAAATGAGACCTCTAGAAGATTGTAGGCACACACTGCAAGTCTGAGTCTGCCCCTTTAAGAATTCCAGAAGCTGCTATTCTTCCTATTGTGCAATGCAGGATCCGTAAATCAGTTTTTCACCTTGAAAACAGTAACAATTTTTTTAAAGTGACATCCAAAAAAAAATAATAATTACAAGAATAATAGCCAATAGGAATGTAATAGTCTTAATTGTGCCATACGGCTCTTTAAACTCTTTAGTTTGTGAAAGTGTTCAAACAAATTTCAATATGTTGATCGAAGTTCTTTATTTATATACTAGGCATATTTACAGAGCTTGCACAAGGACTGAAAACATCAGAGCGCCCTTCAAAGAGAAAATATTGCAAATGACTCAGGGATGTGGGATTCCTATCGTCCGACGCCCGGGACATAATGTTTGGGGTCAAGGGCAACAAGTTTTCATGTTTATTTTGTCCTTAGGACAAGTAGGCCCAACCCCCTGCAGCACAAGCCCTTTGGCTGCCAGTTTACACAGAAGGGAACTAACTGTCTGCAGTTCAGGTAGTATGTGTGTCCTTAAGAATGCTGTTCAAGCTTGTATTTATGGTTCATTCATGAAAAGCCATCATTATTAGGGTGAGCGCTGTAAATAAATGTTTTAAGGTCAGACTGCACTACTGACAGTGGTTCCAGTAAATAAAATAAAAAAAGCGGTTTAACAATATGAGGCTAAATATAATGCTCCCAGAAAAATAAAATGTTCAGAAAAAAATCCAAGTAGGAAAAAAAAGTTTTGCTACTATGAAATTTTAGGTGCTATTTCTTGAGGCGTCATTTAGCAAAATGTGTTGATGCATGGTAGTATTTCCCCAAAAAATATTGCTAATGGAAAATCAGTGTAACCCTGTTCAACACGATTATGGGAAGCATGAAAATAAACAAGCACTGGCAAAGCCAACCAATCCAACATGTTTGTGTGAGTCTTTTGCTTTAGTCAATGCGTGTTTTTTTTTTTACAAGGCTTTTGTAACACTTTATTGTTGAGGGAGCTGCCAGGCCCTCAACATTGTAGCAAACATTGGCAAAAGGAAAAAGAAAAGTTTTTGGTCTCAAAACGCACACACTGCCACCAGTGGCGTAGCAAAGGCACAGCTGGCCCCCTCTAGGGTGCCCCCCGAGCACAGCATCTGCCCTGAGTGAGTCTGGAGGGGGGGAGGGGCCTCCATGTTCTTTGCAGCCCCCCCCTCCAGTTTCTGCATGCCACTGATTGCCACAGTAGTTCCTAGCACTGAACTAAACTACTTTGTGTGCCAATATGCTCCTTGTGGAAGAGCAGAATGCTATCACTCACATTAAAGAAAGCTGATAGAGAAACAGAAGTTTGATAAAAACAAAATGTCTTTGTTAATGCCAGACCGAATTAGGGACCCAATTCTTAAAGAAAGTCACAAAAGTGCACACATGGTATATGTCTTTGGTTGCTTTCATGAATTCACAATAACTTACAGAATTTTACCAGGCAATCATACTCATAGAAAATATTTGTGAACTGAATTTTAGCATGAGCAAATGTGTATATTTATTTGCTCATGTGAAAATCTATTGACTGCTTACAAGTTCACTTTCCCTCCAACCACTTTTTTCCCAACTCTTTAAGAACTTCTACTTCTGCCATTGTCAGGAGTAAATTTCCAACCTTTCTCATTATGGGAAAAGATTAGAGAAGAGCTGGTGAAAATCCTTAAAACATGTGGGTTAGTAGGTTTGCAGACTCAAAGGCATTCCAGCCCTGGAACTATTGCTTACTACTTCCTCCAGTCCCAGTATGTAAATCTGCAGAAAGGTGGCAAAATAAGGAAATTGCTACCGTATGGATTGAAATTGCAAGAATTCAAGCCCTACTATACTGTAGCCCTGGCATAATCAGAAAGGCTATTATCAGAGCACTTACATAATGCTGCGATAATTTTTCCCCACACTACATGGCATCAATGGGAAAAGCAGATTTCTTTTTTACAGGACAAGTAGATTTAAGAAGCAACCAGTCCCATGGACAAGTAGATAGTTTATCAAATTCCACACCCCTGTGACAGCATAATGCACATGTACAACAGCACTAGGATAATTTATGCAATAGCAAATCAACATACAAAATGAGATACAACATACACCTAGAACTCTATCCAAAAAGTGACAGATTTGCACAGGTGACTATAAACCAGGACCACAAACAGAGCAGTGTCAAGAATATGAAAGATATTTGCAATCAGACTACCAAAGGAAGTAGTATGAGGTGACTGACCATCATCTTGCTCAGTTCAGTATATCGTCTGATTTTAACATGCGCTTCCTGAGAATAAAATAACAAGCATTTGCAATACAAGAGGTCTCACATTTATGAGAGTTAGAGCTATTGGCATTGTACATGACAATGTCCTTTACCTATGTGTTTTGGAGTGTAGTAGATGTATGCCAGGTGCCACAGCAACCCTCCCAGGCCTGTTGCTGCAGGAGAGAGGACACAACAAGGCCACCATGTTGGGATTATTTTTGCCTCACTCCTACAGACAAACCTTTCTAGTGTGTTTACCTAAACCTTTAAAGCACCAAAAAAGCCACAAAGATTAACCTTTTGGGCATTTAATCTGGAGAATGAGGGGGTAAAAAGAGTTAGGAGCAAAGAAAAGGGGGCAGCCATATATTTCTGTGTTGAACTTTTAAAGGAATTATTCTGCTACATTGGCAATACCAGCCTAACTTTTGAAAACACTGACTAAAAACAAAGAATAACAGAAGAGGCAGCTTAACTGCAAATGAAATATAGCGATTTTGTTAAGATTGGTGTCTGCTCTGAAGCGCTATGAAATGGCAGAACCTGTGTTATCAAGCACTATATAAACAAAACAAGTTATTCCCAGACTGCCTCAACATGCACCAGACAAAGAAACCCTAGGGAGAGGATGTGGCGTAAAGGACAGAGCTGCAGATTTTGGAGCTGGGGAACATGGTTTGAGTCTCAGTGCCTGCGCAACATCCTGTGATTATAGGCAAATCACTTAATCTCCCTGTACTACCAAAACTGAATGTGTTCTTGTGTAATGTAACCGGTGCTCATGCATAGCGTTGTAATACTTTTGTATCAAGTTCGCGCTAATTGAACTCTATTTGAAGAGGTCCCATTCACATCCAAAAGCTAGAAGTTTTTTGCCATCATGCTTGAGGCCGTGAAGTGCTTGGGTCTGGATTCACAATTCGTTTTACACCATTTTGGAGACAACACCTTTCTCCGTCTTCTTGCCTAGAACTAACCTATGTGCTTTGTTCGTGACCCTCCAGAGTTTATCAACAGCACATGCTATTGCCTAGTGTTAAACTCTACTCCAGTCAGTTGGTTAATGCACCCACTGCTGAGGTCTTTAACAAACGAAAATTTCACAGATTACAATCCTGACATAGCCTTTTCATCTCTTCATCTCTGCAAGGTCAATGAAATGAATTACCACGATTTTATCAAGAAAGGCACCTGCTTTGCAGCGCTGTGAAATGGCAGAACCTGTATTACCAAGCGCTAAATAAAAAAAGAGTTATTCGCTCACTGACCCAAAATGCACCAGACAAAGAACCCTAGGGCAGAGAATGTGGCGTAAGGGCCAGAGCTGCCGACTTTGGAGCTGGGGAACACAGTTCGAGCCTCTGTGCCGGCTCAACATCCTGTGATTCTGGGCAAATCACTTAATATTCCCTTGCTACCAAAAATTAATGTGTTCTTGTGTAATGTAGCTGGTGCTCATGCAAAGTGCAGTAAAACCTTTATACTGAGTTTTTAGCGTAGTTAAAAACCACAGAATAGATTACACCATGTTGAGACGACGGGCACTTGCGTGCTGCTAGGCTCAACCTAAAAAGGTGCAGAGTTCAGTAATTAGTTAATGGGTATAGTTAAGTGCTGATCAAAAGAAACTGGTTTGATTCTCACTTGAAGGTGAATAAAAAGATGATTGTGAGACTTGGAGGTAGAACACAATTCTAGACTCAGGGAGCACATCCAGAAAATATTGGTTCATGGTTGGCTTTTAATCGAAGAACAGTGTTTTGAGAAGGAGACTGACAGTGATGCCTGAAATCTTCAACTCGTCAAACAGGGAGCGTGAGCAAAGTTTAAAAGTTTGGCACCAGGCATGCAAGCTTTTAAGTTGGTCTGCAATCAACAGGGAGTCAGCATCATGCGTGCAGTAGAAGACTGATATGATCTGAACGGCCCCTCCCAGAGATCAAGCCTTGTACAGCATGCCATTGCTAAATTTTGTTCTCAGAGGAGAGGTTTGATTCCATGGATCAGCTTACACTGATGACTGGCCCTACTGGAAAAAACGCTGATATGTTTCTGGAGGCTGAGTCGAGAGTAAAGAGGGAACCCCAGTGATTTCACATGATCAATGATGAAAAGAGTGCTGCCTACTATGTAAGGAGTTCTAGTTTGTTAGCACTGAATGATGAATGATGTACAGCCATCTAGGTTCATATATTATCAAGAGTCTAAGCAATCACTGTAATGTCCTCAGAGGAGGAGACCGTCAGTTAGAGAAGCAAGTCATCAGAATACTGATATCATGACATGCCATATTCTCTGATAACGTCACCCATGGTTCATAGTACAGGTTAAAGAGTGAATGTACTACTAATGACCCTTAGGGACTACATCAGGTACAGTAGTGATATTGAACATTGAGTAATCAAATTTGATTACTTGAGAATAATTATTTAGGTATAATTTGAACTGATTCAGAAAACTGTCTGTGAATCCCAAAACATTCATTTAGAGGGTAATGAAAATGTCACTTACCCAATGTACATCTGTTCGTGGCATTAGTCGCTGCAGATTCACATGTTTAGCACAGTCCGCTGCCTGGTGTTGGGCTCGGAGTATTACAAGTTGTTTTTCTTTGAAGAAGTCTTTTTTGGTCACAGGACCGAAGGACTCCTCCCTCTTCGGCTCCATTGCGCATGGGCGCCGACTCCATCTTAGATTGTTTTCCCCGCAGAGGGTGAGGCTGGAGTTGTTTGCTATAAATAGTGCCCATGCAATGGAGTGAATACGTATGTACATAAAAAGTTTATAATAATTATTTACAAATGTACAAATGTTTAAGATTTAAGATTTACTTCTAAACGGCTACAGGCTTCCCGGGGAGGCGGGAGGGCACATGTGAATCTGCAGCGACTAATGCCACGAACAGATGTACACTGGGTAAGTGACATTTTCAGTTCGATGGCATATGTTGCTGCAGATACACATGTTGAGCATAGACTATAAAGCAGTTACCTCCCCTAAAAGCGGTGGTTTAGCCTGTAGGAGTTGAAGTAGTTTGGAATAATGTTCTTAGTACAGCTTGGCCCACTGTAGCTTGTTGTGCATTTAGTACATCTACACAGTAGTGTTTAGTAAATGTATGAGGCGTAGACCAGGTTGCAGCCTTACATATTTCGCTCATAGGAATGTTTCCTAGAAAGGCCATTGTAGCACCTTTCTTTCTGGTTGAGTGTGCCTTTAGTGTAATAGGCAATTCTCTCTTGGCTTTAAGATAGCATGTTTGAATACATCTGACTATCCATCTGGCAATGCCTTGTTTAGAGATTGGATTTCCTATGTGTGGTTTTTGAAAAGCTATGAACAGTTGTTTTGTTTTCCTGATTAACTTTGTTCTGTCAATGTAGTACATTAGTGCTCTTTTGATGTCTAATGTATGTAGTGCCCTTTCAGCCACGGAATCTGGCTGTGGGAAGAACACTGGTAATTCTACTGTTTGATTTAAATGGAATGGTGAGATTACTTTTGGTAGAAATTTTGGATTTGTTCTTAGAACTATTTTATTTTTGTGTATTTGAATAAATGGTTCTTGTATGGTAAATGCCTGTATTTCACTTACTCTTCTGAGGGATGTGATTGCAATGAGAAATGCGACTTTCCACGTTAAATATTGCATTTCACAGGAATGCATGGGTTCAAAAGGTGGACCCATGAGTCTTGTTAAGACGATGTTAAGGTTCCATGAAGGAACTGGTGGTGTTCTTGGTGGTATAATTCTTTTTAGCCCTTCCATGAATGCTTTAATAACTGGTATTTTAAATAGAGACGATGAATGAGTAGTTTGTAGGTAAGCAGATATTGCTGCGAGGTGTATTTTTATAGATGAAAAAGCGAGGGTTGCTTTTTGCAAATGTAGTAAGTATCCCACTATGTCCTTTGTAGAGGCATGCAATGGTTGGATTTGATTGGTATGGCAGTAGCAAACAAATCTTTTCCACTTAGATGCATAGCAGTGTCTAGTGGAAGCTTTTCTAGCTTGTTTTATGACCTCCATACATTCTTGTGTGAGGTCTAAGTGTCCGAATTCTAGGATTTCAGGAGTCAAATTGCTAGATTCAATGATGCTGGGTTTGGATGCCTGATCTGTTGTTTGTGTTGTGTTAACAGATCTGGTCTGTTGGGTAGTTTGACATGCGGTACTAGTGAAAGGTCTAGTAGAGTTGTATACCAAGGTTGTCTTGCCCATGTGGGTGCTATCAGTATGAGTTTGAGTTGGTTTTGACTCAATTTGTTTACTAGATATGGAAGGAGAGGGAGAGGGGGAAAAGCGTATGCAAATATCCCTGACCAACTCATCCATAGAGCATTGCCTTGTGATTCGTGGTGTGGGTACCTGGATGCGAAGTTTTGGCATTTTGCGTTTTCTTTTGTTGCGAACAAATCTATCTGGGGTGTTCCCCCAAATTTGAAAGTAATTGTTCAGAACTTGGGGGTGAATTTCCCATTCGTGGACTTGTTGGTGATCTCGCGAAAGGTTGTCTGCTAGTTGGTTTTGGATCCCTGGAATAAATTGTGCTATTAGGCGAATGTGGTTGTGAATCGCCCACTGCCATATTTTTTGTGTTAGGAGACACAATTGTGTTGAGTGTGTTCCTCCTTGTTTGTTTAAATAATACATTGTTGTCATGTTGTCTGTTTTGACAAGAATGTCTTTGTGTGTTATTATGGGTTGAAAGGCTTTTAAAGCTAGAAATACTGCTAACAGTTCTAGGTAATTTATATGAAATTTTGTTTGGTGTACGTCCCATTGTCCTTGAATGCTGTGGTGATTGAGGTGTGCTCCCCACCCTGTCATGGAAGCATCTGTTGTTATAACGTATTGAGGCACTGGGTCCTGAAATGTGCGCCCTTTGTTTAAATTGTTGCTGTTCCACCATAGAAGCGAGAGGTATGTTTGGCGGTCTACCAACACCAGATCTAGAAGTTGACCCTGTGCTTGTGACCATTGTGATGCTAGGCACTGTTGTAAGGGTTGCATGTGTAGTCTTGCGTTTGGGACAATGGCTATGCATGAGGACATCATGCCTAGAAGTTTTAGCACAAATTTTGCTTGTATCTTTTGGTTTGGAAACATAGCACTTATTACCTTGTGGAATGCTTGAACTCTTTGTGTGGCAATTCCTTTTGATGTGTTGATGGTTGCCCCTAGATATTGTTGTGTCTGACACGGTTCGAGGTGTGACTTTGTATAGTTGATGGAGAAACCCAGTTTGTGAAGGGTTTGTATGACATATGTGGTGTTGTTTGTGCACTTTCTTACTGTGTTGGTCTTGATTAGCCAATCGTCTAGGTAAGGAAACACATGTATTTGTTGTCTCCTGATATGTGCTGCTACTACTGCTAGACATTTTGTGAATACTCTTGGTGCAGTTGTTATTCCGAATGGCAATACCTTGAATTGGTAATGTATTCCTTTGAATACGAACCTTAGGTACTTTCTGTGAGAAGGATGTATCGGTATATGAAAGTACGCATCTTTTAGGTCTAATGTGGTCATGTAATCTTGCTGTTTGAGCAGTGGAATGATGTCTTGTAGTGTGACCATGTGAAAGTGGTCCGATATGATGTAGGTATTTAGTGTCCTGAGATCTAATATTGGTCTTAATGTTTTGTCTTTTTTCGGAATTAGAAAGTACAGGGAGTAAACTCCTGTGTTTTTTTGTTGTACTGGTACTAATTCTATTGCATCCTTTTGCAGTAGTGCTTGAACTTCTAGTCCTAAAAGTTCTCAATGTTGTAGTGACATTTTGCGTGTTTTTGGAGGGATGTTTGGTGGGAATTTGTGGAATTCTATGCAATAGCCATGTTGGATTATTGCTAGTACCCAATTGTCTGTTGTAATCTGCTGCCAAGATTGGTAGAATTGGCTTAGTCTTCCCCCCACTGGTGTTGAGTGAAGGGGTTGTGTGACTTGAAAGTCACTGTTTAGGTGGAGGTGTTTTTGGAGTTTGGAATTTTCCCCTACTCCTTGGGAATTGACCCCCTCTATATCCCCTGAAACCTCCCCTTTGGAATGAACCCTGATAGGGTGTGGTTCTTGTTTGTTGGCTGGTGGTGTCTGTGGGTTGGCCACGAAACCCCCCTCTAAATGGAGTTTTTCTAAAAGAGCCTCTGCTCTGCGGGGAGTAGAGTGCGCCCATGGCTTTGGCCGTGTCTGTGTCCTTTTTAAGTTTTTCAATGGCTGTGTCCACTGCAAGGCCAAAAAGTTGTTTTTCGTTGAAGGGCATATTAAGGACAGCCTGCTGGATTTCAGGTTTGAACCCTGAAGTGCGGAGCCATGCGTGTCTCCTTATGGTGACAGCAGTGTTGACTGTTCTTGCTGCAGTATCGGCTGCGTCCATTGAAGAGCGGATTTGATTGTTCGAGATCATTTGTCCCTCTTCAACTATTTGCTGCGCCCTTTTTTGGTATTCCTGGGGAAGATGGTCTATGAGAAGTTGCATCTCATCCCAGTGTGCGCGGTCATATCGGGCTAGCAGCGCTTGAGAATTTGCGATGCGCCATTGGTTGGCTGCCTGTGATGCGACTCTTTTTCCTGCCGCATCAAATTTTCGGCTTTCTTTGTCCGGAGGTGGGGCGTCGCCAGATGTATGGGAATTTGCTCTTTTGCGAGCTGCCCCTACTACTACGGAGTCAGGTGGTAACTGCGAAGTAATAAACACTGGGTCTGTGGGTGGTGGTTTATATTTCTTATCCACCCTTGGGGTGATGGCTCTTGATTTTACGGGCTCTTCAAAAAATTGTTTTGCGTGCCGTAACATCCCTGGTAGCATTGGGAGACATTGATATTGGCTATGTGTAGCCGAGAGGGTGTTAAATAAAAAATCATCCTCTATAGGATCGGAATGCAGTTGGACATTGTGGAATTCTGCTGCCCTAGCCACCAGTTGCGAGTATGAGGTACTGTCCTCTGGCGGTTACGGCTTTGTGGGGTATGAATCGGGATCATTGTCCGGCACTGGGGTGTCGTATAAGTCCCAAGCGTCTTGATCCTGATTATCTTGACTTATAGTAGTTTGCACTGGTGAGTGCATTTGTGGCGGAGTTTGTGCCGGCGATGCCTGTTGTGGTGGAGAGGGCGGAGGCGTGACTTTTTTAACCACTTTGGCTTGTGGTTGTGCGTCATCCTTGAGAAATCCGATCCTTCTTTTTCTCATTATTGGGGGAAGGGTTGATATCTTCCCTGTGTCTTGTTGGATGTACAGTCTCTTTTCTGTGTAGTCTGATTCTACACTTTGGAGCTCTTGTCCAAATCTGTGCATCTGGCCACTTATTCCTTGTTCCTCTGTGTAGGAAGGAGGTGTGGAACTTTTCGGCGCCGAGAGAGAATCTTTTTTCGGCTTCGGTACCGACTGAATTTTTGTGGCTTTCGGCAATGTGTCTCGGTGCCGATGTTTTTCGGTGCCGGCATCTTGTTTTTGCTTCTCGGAGCCGCTATCTCGGCTCCGAGGTTGCTCCATGGCGGTCCCTCGACCGGAGTCGGGTGTCTTCGCTATGGGCGTGCCCTTTTTCGGCGCCTTCGACGGGTCGACGGTTTTATGGGTCGAGCCATGGCCTGTTGGCAGTGGCGTCCCCTGGGCTTTTGTTTTTTCGATGGTCTTTATTTTCGACGTCTTACTCACTGTTTGTTGTTGTTGTTCGACGTCGGAGTCTCCGGATTCTGAGTCCGGAACCGAGAATGTTTCCTCTTCGTCGTCGAAACGTTGTTTTGTCGGCGTGGACGCCATTTGTAGACGCCTGGCTCTTCGGTCCCGGAGTGTTTTTCTGGACCGGAAGGCTCGACAGGCCTCACAGGTATCCTCCTTGTGCTCGGGGGACAAGCACAAGTTACAGACCAAGTGCTGATCTGTATAAGGATACTTACTGTGACATTTTGGGCAGAAACGGAACGGGGTCCGTTCCATCGGCTTCGGCGTCACACGCGGTCGGGCCGACCAGGCCCCGATGGGGGATCGAAGCTAAACCAAAGTCTTCCGATGATCGGTGTCGATGTACCCAACTATCCCGATACCGAACGGAACAATACCAACGCTTTCTTCCGAGATTCTGACTAACTTTCCGAACCGAAACACGGAGCGAAAAGGAACACGTCCGAACCCGACAGCGGAAAAAAAACAATCTAAGATGGAGTCGACGCCCATGCGCAATGGAGCCGAAGAGGGAGGAGTCCTTCGGTCCCGTGACCAAAAAAGACTTCTTCAAAGAAAAACAACTTGTAATACTCCGAGCCCAACACCAGGCAGCGGACTGTGCTCAACATGTGTATCTGCAGCAACATATGCCATCGAACATAAGTTTACTATGATGAACTGTGTAAAAGCGATCAACAAGCACACGTAATCCTTGTCCTGAACACACTGGACATCATACATATAATATGGATGGATGGCGGTTTCAGTGGTTTGCCTGCTTGAAAATTATACTGAAAATCATCAGGAATATGGTTATTTACAAACTATTTCTGTTGGTTGCTTATACAGGTCTTGAGCATTTTAGTTAAAAATAATACTGCAGGGCAGAGACCGGATGAAAATTATTCTGGTGAAAATTCCATGCCAGGCATTTCTATTCTGAAAGGTCCAAGGCTGACTTGACCCCTTCAGCTCAACATCAAGGGAGATTTTCTTCACAACTTTGAGGCCCTTGACATCGACATTGACCTCAACAGTGAAGAGAATCTCAACATCAAGTTAGTAGCCTCAACAACCCTCAAAGTTGAGTGGCTTGAAGTCAAGATCCAGTATGTGTTGACATAGATTGAGAGTGAGTAGGCCAGTCAACAAAGGAAATAAATTGGGGTATGGGTGGTCAATCCCAGGGTGACTGTTCCATTAGTCCTTTGGAGCTGGTGGTCTGTGACGCTTAACAGCCACCTTGCTGGGCCACTGCTCCCTGTCCTGGAGTAGTACAGAAAATATCTAAAGATGTTAAGTGTAGACAATAACACTGCAGAAATCAGAGTTTGCACTTGATTATATACGTTTGCACTTGATTATAGACTACAGAAAGGCAACAGTGTACTGGGATCCTTCCCAGTGAACTGGAAAAAAGTCTGCCTCACTGACCATAAATTGTGTCCTGGGAAGGCTACCAACATCTGAAACTATGTGCTCACAGCCTTTACATTTAAAGGACTGACCTTATGCTATGCATTTTCACATCCTCACTCATGCCAACATGGGTAGGTTGTTATTTTAGTTTTTCTGAAAGTTCTGGCCTTTTTAAAGCTTTGCACTTTGTGCTACCACTATGAGAGAATTGAAACTCTGTTAGAAAGGAGTGCTTTCTTGGACTGTAAGCCATGTTGTTAGGGTGAGCGTTGCACAGCTTATTTTCCAAAGGGCAAAAGGAATCAAATAGATAGTTGGGGTGCCTGAGATGAGATTCCATACTCCCTGGTGGATTGGTGGGCTTTCCCAAACAAGTATTAAACAGAAGGCTGTACAAACTGAAGTTCTTCGCAAAGGAGATGAGACACCATCATATTTAAGGGGAGAGATGAAAGATGGTGCACACAAACTGTAGGTTTCTAAATGTTTAATCCCAAGACTGTACCCTTTTCAGCCAGCCTTTATGGTAAAGGAGTACCACCGATTTTTAAATTACGAGGACCACAGGCAATACTTTAGTAAACAACGTTGGCACTCAGTCTGTGTGCATTTATAAGTAGAAGTGACTATCTTGGACAAGTCAGAGCAAATGCTGATACTCTTGTCTAACAGATTATGGAAATAAGCTCCTCAAGGTCTACAGAAGCAGGCCACTTCCAAGATTTGTTCCAGAGTTACCAAATACCACATGCTCATTGGGAGAAATGAGTTCAGGCTGTACAAACATACATTTTCGGGGGCAATAAAAGTAACTGTAGTAAAACCCCAGACCCTTCTTCTGATCTGGAACCATTTTATTATCTTTAAAGGGTGAATGTTATGAAACTTAAGTAGAAACTCTGGAGATTTCCCATATTATGAAGAACAGAAGGATTATTGGAAAAGCTTAACTGAAGGCACTTCAATATAATCTTTAGGACTCAATAATCCTAGATGTTGGAGGACCAATATGCTGTAAGGTGACAAGAACATCTTCTACAGGGGATAGGTGTTTCTTGATCATTCGTGACAAAATGAGCTATGGTGTTTTAAAGGGAGACGTGCATATTTGTTGGCCGATTAACTAGAACTGGCTGACTGAGCAACAGACTTGTGCTTGAATGATATCTGCATATTTTGGAAGACGTATTAAAGGTAGATTATTGCTTCCTATTATAGGTATGCATGTTCTTAAAAACCTTACAACCATGTGAAGTTTAATAAATACCCTCTTGTTGTGTTGTAGTAATCAAACTTAGGTACTTAGGTGTCACTAATTTTGTCTTCAATTTCCAAAGCTCCTAGGTACAAGTATAATTTTACTATCAATGGACAAACTCACAGCTTTGTCTTGAATGTATGGTGAAGAAGAAAACAAGTTACTTACCTGTAACTACAGTTATCCAGTATTGGTATCCTTCATAAATTCACATGCTTGAATCATCCCCGTCGTCGAAGTGGGAGTCCCACGGTACATAAAATAGCAATAAATAATAAATAAAAAATGTTTGCCATAGGCTATAATGGAGTCAGAGCTTGCTCATATAGCCTATCCATGTCCTTTTGTGAAAGGACCCAAACCTGCCTGCTGTCCAATCAGGCACCAGCACCCTCTAGAACCTTCTCCAGAGAAGCTCCCTTCCTCAGATTTTCCAGCACGAGAGTGAAAAATTAAAACCTGAGAGGAATGCAAGCATCAAAGGGGAGGCGGGTGGGTCGCATGTGAATTTATGAAAGATACCAATACTGGATAACTGTAGTTACAGGTAAGTAACTTGTTTTCTTATCCAGTATTGGATCTTTCATAAATTCACATGCTTGAATCTGAATAGACAGCAGTATGGTTGATAAACATTGTATCCAGCGTGGGTGGAGGGTGCGAGCATGAAGACCCTCTATCTCAATTATAGTTAATAATAATCATAATAATAATAACATTTATAGAAAACTCATATATTTCTGAGCGCGAGTTACGAAGGAATACTGATACATACACTTTAGATATTTCACCAGGAAGCACAATAGAAACATGGTTATCTGCATCTTAAACCATATGACTATAACTAAGGAAAGGTCTCACCTTAATGAAAGAGATGGCGTAGCACCGCTTGTCCTACTAGAGAGTCTGTTCTTTGTGATGACTCCAAACAATAGTGCTGCGTAAAGGAGTGCGTGGTTTTCCATGTCGCAGCCTGGCAAATGTTTTCAAGGGCAATACCTTGGAACAAAGCAGCCGATGTGGAGACTGCTCTTGTAGAGTGGGCTCTCGGGCGTCTAGTCAATGGTTTTCCTGCCTTGGTGTGACAAAACTGGATTGTGGAAGAAATCCATCGGGCTATAGTGGCCTTGGTTACTCCTGTTCCCTGACGTCCCAGAGAATAAGATACTAGGAGTTGGTCTGATTTCCTGATGTTCTTGGTACTTTGCAGGTAAAATTTTAGGCATTGTTTAATGTCCAAAGAATGGAGAGTTCTCTCTGCTATCGTAGTAGGGTTTGGAAAAAAGGTTCGTAGAATAACTGGTTCATTGAGGTGGAACGAAGATGGAACTTTGGGAATATATCTGGGATTGGTTCGGAGCATAACGAAATCTTCAGAAAAAACTAGAAAGGGTTCTTTAGTAGTGAACGCTTGTATATCACTGACTCTTCTGGTAGAGGTGAGAGCGAGCAATGTTGACACTTTCCAGGTGATGTACTTGAGTTCAGCTCTATGGATGGGTTCAAAAGGGGCTTTCATGAGCTGGGAGAGAACAATATTAAGGTGCCACTCTGGCGGAGGTAAGCGAACTGGAGGAAAGGTGCGGAACAGCCCTTTCATAAACTGTTTGATGACTCTGGTTGAACCAATAGACGGCATGTTAGCCGATCGTCTGTAAGAGGCTATAGCTGCTAGGTGAATCTTGACTGATGCATAGGAAAGACCAGCTTTGGAAAGGGAGAGCAGGTAAGGAAGAATTTGCTCAGGATTGATTTGAAATGGGTGAAAATTGTTCTGAGAACACCAAACACAGAACCTCTTCCATTTTAATTTGTATGTCTTATTCGTGCTCTCGGCTCGCGCTTTAGATAATATGAGCCTACATTCTTGGTCGATGTTCATATCTTGGAACTCTTTGAACTCAGGAGCCAAGCATGCAAGTGCAGTGAAGTTGGGTCGGGATGTAAGATGAGACCCTGATTCTTCGATAGAAGATTGTGGTTGCGAGGGAGACGGACTGGATTGGCTATTGACCGGAGGAGGAGCTCCGTGTACCAGTACTGCCTCGGCCACTTGGGGGCTATGAGAATGATCTTGCAGCCTTCGGTCTTCATTTTCCTGAGGAGTCTGGGAATCAGTGGAATGGGGGGAAAAGCGTATGCAAAGATCCCGGACCATTTTATCTAAAGAGCATTTCCCCACGACCCCGGGAGTGGGTATCGACTGGCGTAAAACTGGCATTTGGCGTTCAGATTGGTGGCGAACAAGTCTAGGATCGGCCGACCCCATCGTTGAAAAATGCTCTCGAGTATGGTCTGGTTGAGTTCCCACTCGTGACAGTTGTCGTCTGTCCTGCTGAGAGAGTCCGCTAGAGCATTGTTGACCCCCGCCAGGTGCTCTGCCCTGAGGCGGATGTTGTTCCGTGTGAGCCAGTTCCAGAGAGACTGAGCTTCCCTTGAGAGGGAGTGGGATCTTGTTCCTCCCTGCTTGTTGATGTAGAACATGCTTGTTGTGTTGTCTGTTCTGACTAACACTGATGATCCTGCGTTGCGTGGCAGAAAAGCTTTGAGCGTAAGATGAATCGCCTTCAGTTCTAACAGATTTATGTGCATCTCTTTTTGGAGCTTGGACCATCTGCCTTGAATGCGCATGTCCTGTAAGTGGCCTCCCCATCCTTCCAGGGAGGCGTCCGTGGTGATAACAAAATCTGCTATTGGTGCCAGAAAGGTTAGACCGTGGGAGAGGTGGTTGATGTGGGACCACCATTCTAACGTCTGCCGAATCCTTGGTGTGATAGTTATTAAATCGTCGAAGGATCCTTGTGACTGGGTCCATTGGAGTTGTAGTTCTTCTTGTAGAGGTCTCATCTTGAGTCTTGCCAGCGGTACTAGGACTATGGCTGAGGAAATCATGCCCAGAAGCAATTTGAATAGTCGTACTGAAACAAACTTTCTTGCAGAGATTGTGACAGCCAATTGGGTCAGCTTCTGCTGCCTTGCTAGGGTAAGATATGCCTTGTTTTGGATAGTGTCCAATTCTGCTCCCAGGAAAACTCTCCTGCGTGCGCGGAACACGACTGACTTTTGTAGGTTCACTGTTAGACCCAAACTGTTGAATAGTCTTAGGCAGGCATCTGTGGCTTTTGAGGCTAGTAGAGATGACGGAGCTTTTATGAGCCAGTCGTCCAGGTAAGGGAACACCTGGAAACCCTTGCTTCTGAGGGAGGCTGCGACTGGGGCAAGGCATTTCGTGAAGATTCTCGGAGCTGATCTGAGGCCAAATGGCAGGACTCTGAATTGATAATGGGCACCGGATACTGTAAAACGGAGATATTTGCGATGTTTTTGGTGTATTGGAACGTGGAAGTAGGCGTCCTGGAGATCTAAGGTTGTCATAAAATCTCCAGGATTCAAGAGGTGCAAGATATCTGACAATGTGATCATCCTGAAGGATTGTTTCCGAAGGAACTTGTTGAGCTTCCTGAGGTCTAATATAGGACGCCACTCTCCAGACTTCTTCCTTATGAGGAAAAAACGGGAGTAGAATCTGAGACCTCGTTGCTGCAGAGGAACTGCCTCTATAGTCCCTTTGGCCAGAAGGCTGAAGACTTCCGCTTGAAGCAGACGAAGGTGGAGAGATCTGCCTGATGTTGGTGGGTGAAGCGGTGGCTTTTCTGTGAACTCCAGGGTATGACCTCTTGTCACTATATCTAGCACCCACTTGTCCGATGTTATCTTCTTCCACTCTTGGATGAAGTTGGAAATGTTTGCTCCTATTTGTTGATGTTGCGGGCATTGAGGGAGCATAGCCGGTGCCTGTGGAAAATCATTGCTTTCTGGGTTGATCTCTGGATTGTGAACCCTGTCTTCGTTTCCCTCCCTGTCTGGTATAGGAGGCAGTCGATGATTGCCTGTACTGCTGATGGTATGAAGGCCTGTACTGGGATTGCTGGTACTGTCTATGAAAGGAACCTCGAAATGAGGTGAAACCTCTCCCTCTAGACCCTCGAAAGGGCTGCTTCCTGTACTGTAGGGTACCCAGGGACTTGGCCGTGTCTGTGTCCGTCTTAATGGTTTGAAGTGCGTCATCCACATGTTTGCCAAACAAAGTTTCCCCATCGTAAGGCATGTCTAGAATTCGGGACTGCACCTCTGGTCTGAAGGATGTGGCCTTGAGCCAACCTTGTCGTCTTAAGACAGCGGCGCCCGCTAGTTGGCGGAAACCAGTAGAGGCTATGTCCAGAGCGCAGCCAATAATCTCTTCCGATGCACGCTCACCTTCCTGTAGGATCTTTCGTGCCTCTTCTTGCTTATTTTATGGGATGAGGTCCAGGAAAGGTTGCATGTCGGACCACATTTGACGATCATATCGGCCTAAAATTGCTAATGAATTCGCTGCCTTGTCTGGAAGAGTGGAGATAGGCGTTGATGGATTTTTGGAGCGCCTTTGAGCAGCCTGTGAAATGACCGAATCAGGCTTTGGATGGCCAGTAAGGCATGCCGGAGAATCTTGGGTCGCCTTATATTTTTTATCCAGTTTTTGTGGAACTGGAGGAACAGTAGCCAGATTCCGCATAATCTTTGTGCCCTCGCTCCAAATGTAATCAATAATTGGAATGGACTGTATCGACTTCCGTGATTGCTCTTTGAAATCATGCAGGAAACATTCCGATTGGGAGACAGATGTTGGTAGGTGGAAACGTACTGCGGCTCTGTCCATAAGATTATGGAAACCACCTATGTCCTCGGGCGGAGAATCAGAGGGGCGAGGAGGTGGTGGGGGAGAAGGAGTGGGGGCCAAATAATCATCCCATTCCTCTGTAGGATGTTGTGGAGTAGAAATTTCTCTTTCTTCTTGTTCTTCTTCCCCTGAAGTGGAACCTTCAACTCTGGAGGGTGCAGCTAACACCGAGTGTGATGTTGATCTCGGAGTAGCTGGAGGAGGAGGAGCATTACCTGGCGTCACTGTAGAGACCGGCGCCGGTGGTTGACCTTCCGCTGGAAACCTTCTCCTATAATCCTGAAGCATGGATTGTAAATCCTGGATTAAGGAGGAAGGCATTTCTACGGCGTCTCTGTGTTGAGGCTCCCGTGTTTCATAGTATTGGTCCTGATGAGAGTAGTATGGTTGATACTGTTCATACTCATTCTCTTCATCGTCGTCTTGATATTTGACATGGAGCTGCGAAGGGCTATGTGCATCTCCAAAAGGACCTTCGTCTGATTCCTCCCAGTCAAGAAGATGACTGGGTAGTAAAGCCGACACCTTGTTTGGAAATGTGACGGTTGGATAAACGTCCTGTGCAGGTAGACTTCTGATGCTGACCATGGCTTGGAGAGCTGGAGACCTGGAAGAGGTAGGAATGGCCTCAGCGTGTCCACTAGGCATAACTGCTGTCGATGGCGTGAAAGTTGATGCAGCCGTGGATGGTGCAGATTTTTACGTCGACGGTGGAGTCACCGACGATGGTTTCGTCGACGATGATTTTGCTGTCGATGATTTCGCCGACGATGGTTTAGTCGACGGTAGTGTCGTCGACGGTAGTGTCGTCGACGGTAGTTTCTTTGACCCCGTCGATGTCGATAGCCCCGATGAGAATGACGTCGCTGAGGTTATAGTCGACGGGGCAGTCGTCGACGGTGCCGATGGAGTCTGGAGAGAAGGTATCGGACCCCTTACCGTCGATGTTAGGGTCGTCGACGCTGACGACGGTCTCGTCGACGATGAAGTGGAGACGGTAGATGTAGATACCGTCGTCGTCGTCACGGTCGTCGACGGTGTTGTCATCGTTGTTCTAATTTTCAGAGTCATTTTTCCAGAACTGGAAGGCTCTGAAGAAGGAGATAGATGGTAAGACTCCTTCTTTTGAAGAGGAGAGGAAGGCTCAGAGGAGACTGAAGTCTGTAAGCCCTTCCCATGATGAGATTTCTGCCTCTTTCTGGATTTCTCTATGTGGCCTAGGTCCTCAGATCTGGACCTTTTATGTGGCCTCTCTGACCCACTCTCCTCACCTGAAGTACAGGATTTGGCCTGTAACCATGTCAGGAGTCTGCCCTCCCGGTCTCTGAGGGTCTTTGTGGAGAAGGTGCGACATATTTTGCAGTCCTTAACCTGATGTTGTGGGTAGAGACAGTACAGACATTCTTTATGTGGGTCATCCACATGGAGCCTTTTCTTCCCACAGGTCTTGCAAGGGCAGAAAAGGCCTTTTCTAGAAGAATCTGACATATTTGAAGCTTTCTTGAGAGAAAAATGTCTGAAGTAGAAGAAAAACTGAGCAGAGCTCAGGGAGACTCCCTTCACACGACGTGCGGTAGAAAATCGGAGGAAGGGAGCTTCTCTGGAGAAGGTTCTAGAGGGTGATGGTGCCTGATTGGACAGCAGACAGGTTTGGGTCCTTTCACAAAAGGACATGGATAGGCTATATGAGCAAGCTCTGACTCCATTATAGCCTATGGCAAAAAAAAATTTTTTATTATTTATTGCTATTTTATGTACCGTGGGACTCCCACTTCGACGACGGGATGATTCAAGCATGTGAATTTATGAAAGATCCAATACTGGATAAACATAACCCTCCACCATGCATATCTGTGCATAGACCATGCATAGCTCTAGCTATAGTGTCCACACAATGTTTTTTTTACTTGCAGTGGCGGAAGGGTGGCTTCCACTGGACTCAGAAGCAGACAATGTTTTTTCTGCTGCTTCCAGGGGCAAATTATTTTAACAATATTCTAGTTTTCATTGCTATAAAAGGCAGAACCTAAATACAATGTATGTGTCTTTGGGGAAGCAAGTGGCAGGAGAATGGAGTACTTCCATCACTGAGACAATCCATCAAAAACCCCAGATCGTATCAAACTGGGACATCCCACATTAACATCAACACAATTACGTTAGTTCTTATATCTCTCACAGCTATTCAAACCAGATACCATCCATCCTGCAGAGAGGCCTAACCACTCTCTAATCCCTGCCCAATACTACCTTCAATAGGTCACATATGATGAAATGTCCCCTGCCTTCTCCACTAAGAGGGTTAGAACCTCTTACCCAAGCCAATATTGTGACTGGTCCCTTAAAGGAGTTCATAATGAACCCAAATCAATGTCTACTATGTATCTAACAAATGGAAGGCCTTTACAGGATTACATGCAACCAATACTCAAATAAGCTACTGTTGCAACTTCACACATTCACAGAAATTACAATCACCCAAATTCCAAACCAATAATGAACATCCCTTTAGGTTGGATATTCAGTCTCTGCCAACAGTCAAACATGAATGGGAATTGCCCTGTATGCAGCCCTTTTACACATGAACCATGAGATTCTACTTCAAAGAATCCAGAGCACGGCTGTGATCACTTTCAGAGATGTCAAGGTCTAATAAATTTCTCAAAAACTACAGAAAAGGGGTACATTAGACACTAAAACACTCCTTGGGACATGGATCTAAGGTGGCACTGGTTCAAGCTGGGCAAACAAAGAGATTCATAATCACTAAAATTATAAAAACACATTCTGGATTGCAGGCAGCAGCTTGAAGCAGTGTGCATCCATTAACAAGAGGACGTTGGTACCTATTTCCACTGTTAGCCTAAAGGTGTCAAATAGAACAAAGGGACGAAAGTCATGAATATTTTGTTTGGTAATGCCCCAAACACATTATGTGATCGCTTACACCGTGGAGCTAAGTACAAGGACATGCAAACCATTCTGTTACTAAAGACTAAATAACGCCAGAGGTGACGTTTGCAAACAGTTTAACAATATGAGCAAGGTCAGTTACGTTTGGAAAGACACATATTATCTTAGAACATGAAAAAGCGTCATAAGACATACTAATAATACCTTTGGAATGCCAGGGCCACTTTAGTAATGTTTATGCCTATATGCAAAAAGAGATGAAAAACGGACTCACCAGTAGATAATACGTTCTCTGATGCAGTCCTCCTCCTGGCAGGACTACAGCTTGTGCTCTCAGACTGTCTTTGTGAGGGAGGCCAATCATGCACTGGTTGGGTGCCTGCAGTGGGCATAAAGGGGAGCAACGAATGGTTATTTGAGGTTTGTGAATAACAAAATGTAGGCATCTTTTAGAAAGACTGTAGTGGTAAATAAAACAAAAACAGATTTAATCACATTATAAGGACAGGGCAGAGGGATGAGATACCCAACTTGTCATATAAAAAAGACAGGTGAAAAGCATATGCAAATACTATATTTCACTTCAATGTATTGTTTACAACAGCTTAGGTTTCTTCCATGTTGGTGAGTATAAAGCCACCCAGGGTTAGTGGATTCCTCTGGTGGAAACCAAGAAAATGGCAAACGTACTACATTTTGTTTTTAAAAATAGGACAAAGTAGTCGACAGGGAAAATTATGGTTTATTTTTTTCTAAAAATAGTATCAACAAAAGGCTTGCTATGATGCGATCACCATCTTCCCAGCTTTCAGGAACATGTGAAGTGTAAAACAAATGTTTTTTGCACACAGTATTTGCATTTTTCTAAATTGCAGTTGATTTTTTCCAATTCTTTGTTGTTTTCACTTATTTGCAGTTTGTGCCAGAAACGTCTGAAACCCGTAGGTGAACGAGGAAAGCTATACGAGCCAAAATTCCTCATTCAGAAAGAGGTCATTTGTGTAGATCGCTCACGGTTTTCCCCAATATACTAATTGGTGAACAATGCATTGAATTATTAAAAAATGATAGAAATAATCAGGAAATAATGTTTTCACCTGTTATTTTTTGCCCCACGTCAATTTACATAATTGATATAGCGTTACATCCATCAGACACTTCTGGTCTCTTGGATATATAGTATGCCGTTTAGCCAACAACTGAACTGCAGTTTTAGTGATATTTCATTATGCTACAAATATGCACCAGAAGACATAATAAAAGCTAATGAATGCAAAATGTGGATGAAAGAAAATTATACATATCTTAAATGTGTTCAAAGTAAATTTTCACAATGAAAATGTACCCAGTTCGGCCCTGTGTTAGGTGCAGAATTGGGGCCCGAGCTCAGCTGCCACTCAGAGAAGCCAAGTAAACCTAAACAATTCTGAAAACTAAGCACTAGTAGAGTTCAGGGTGGTATAACCTGCGTGGATATTGCAACATTTTCTTTCCCAGACTGCTCTACAACCCTCCTTGTTTATCAGTTGACAAAAAGAGCCCCAACAGTGTAGCCATCACCATGGCCAGTGAGAGAAAATTGGTATTTTAACACTCTTTACCAGCCCATGGGTCAAAACTATGCCCAAAAGAATCCAAGTTTCTTCTTATGTGCTATGGGACTAGGGATGCAATAAGACACAGAAAGACTGTTGGGGCTTTAGGAGTGGGGCTGCGGCCTGATGTCAAGAATGGCAACCACCCCCTTTTTTTAAATATCCTTGGTGTATAGTGAGCTTTCACATCTCCCACCCCGAAAAGGCTATTTTCTCCTTCCCAACTGTGCCATTCCTTTCTTTGAAGTTACTCAAAGAGCGAAGTTCATCCCTGGATGCAAATTATCTTGCCAGTCTACAAAGCCAAATGAATTCAGCGGGTTCTTTTAATGATGTCATTGCAATATGTCTACAAGCCATACATTCACCAAAAGAATACTGGTAGGCCACTGTAGAAGCAGTTCTACTGTCAGCCAACAGATGATGGAGCAAGAGGAAAACTATTTAGTGAGAGCAGAGGGTTGCTGCTAGGAACTGTCCAGTACATCCTTAGTAGTCTTGGGTTAATAAAATAGAGGCCATAACATTAAGGAACCCACCCAATCCAAATTAGTACATTTTTTTAGACCATTTTTTAGGGAACCTTTTTTTATGTGACGCTTCATGTTCTGAAATGTGTATATTGAGACATCCAAGAGAAATGGCCGCACCTTTTGTAGTGGGGCTCACGAGACCTGAAAGGGAGTGGATTCTGTCCAGAAGCACCCAGAATGCATCAAATACCCTAAGACTCAGGGTTATCATAAAAACAATTTGGTTGAGAAATATTTGTGCTGTATACTGCGGCAAGTAAATTACATGTGATGTGGGCAAAACGAGCGACCATAAATTTGTTGTAACAACAAGTCCAACAAAATGTTCTTTGTCCACAGCACACAATGTTAAGCAGAAAGCAAAGGTTTAATGTGAAAATTTACCGAAATTAAGACATTTGGGTTAAGCATTCAACTGCTAACAAGAATTCCACTGTAGCGCCAAAACAAATAGTGGAGTGTTAAAATGTAATTTTCACATCGTATTTTTAGTTTATGTCCTCCCGAACTGGTTGCCAACATAGCGGCTCAGGGACACAGCTGTGAATCAATCCATCGGGCATCACCTCTGCGGGTTGGAAAACTCACTCAGACCTTCGCACCCATCTAAATTCTCCATACCGTTGTAGTTCAGCATACAGCAGCTGTCCTCAGGATTACATGCCTCGAATGTTATGTTGAGCTTGGTGTGGAAAGTGACATATTCAGTTCGGCAAAAGACCTAGCAAAAGCGGTTCTCCTAGAGGCAGAGGGTGTCTTCCTGTTGGGGGAAGAGGTGCAAATTCCCTTACTATTTTAAAAACTGAAATTCAAGGTAGGATTCAAATGGACTGTGCTGATTTTGGTGGGAACTACGTGACCCAGCTGTCCTAGCTCTTAGCCCTGCAACACCTGTGGCCACTGATCGGGCTATATAGCGCACCTCGCTGATCCTGCTGCGCGGGAAGGATTCAAACAGACTCTGCTGACTTTGATGGGGACTATGTGTTCCAGCTGTTCTTTAGGGCTCGGGAGGCAGCCCTTAGCCCTCGAACACCTGTGGCCACTCATTGTGCTATACAGTGCTCGCACTGATCCCATTGCGTGGGCCGCACCTGGGCAAAGCCCGGCTAGAGGCGAGCTCGTCCTGCACCTGTCAGTACCAGGAAGAGGCGGGGCGCCCCCCTTCCGGTCTATTTACCAGGTGTTGCGCAGTCCCCCTTAGTTTGGCAAGGTGATTCTCCTTTTTGCAAGGTTAATGTTTTTTGCAGATTTGTTCCACCTTGGTGCGGAGTTGCTAAGACTGTTCCAGGCTGTTGCTAGCTGCAGATGGACGTTATCAGAGATATTTGCAGTAACTGCCAGTTATTTCAGCTGGCATATCGTGTGGAACTTCAGCGACCTTGTCTAGGTGGCATAGTTGATTTCTTTTTCTTTAAGACCTTTACCGCTGATTAATAGGTCCAGCAGTTGTTATTGTATTTGGGCCTGTGGGTACTTGGCTGTTAGCGGGGTGTTGGGTGGCTAGAGTTGTAGAGATTATAAGGAAGAGAAAAGCAGCAACTTCTAAGTTATTGACACAAGATACTGCTCCTCATGTCTCTACCATTGAAGGTTTTCCAACCGTGCTGTGGGGGTGGTTTCGAAGAAGATCGAGTAGGCTGAAAGAAGGCTATCTCTAACTATGGACTGCCTTCCTTTTATATCTCCCAGTTCCTCTTGTCAACCTGACATCCCACTGTCAGCCCTCGATGCAAGCGGAGGAGGAGGGCCGCAGCTCCTAACCAAAGGGGCACCTTAATAAACGTGGTGGCTCAAACTGATCTGCAGCTCCTCTGTCTTTTACAGCCTGACCCTTTGATAGATGTTATTTTGTCTGAGTTCAAATTGCCTTAGATGCCAAATTAGACCCTTTACAGTCCAGGTTAACTCAAATTGAAATCTGAGTGACGTCAATCCTGGACCACATAAACCATGTGGCAGCTCTGCAGCCTGGGCCACACACCTCCGCTGTGATGTGTAATCCCTCTGTTCTTGCCCCTTCTGGTAGTACCAGTATGTCCCCCAAGGATCCTGCAGTGCCAGCTTGTGTCCTTCAGTTTACTAGGTGTTGCAAGGGCGCTCCCCCGGTTCCCCAGGGCCGAATTGTTCAAGGGGATGTGTCTAGCTCCTCTGCGTTTTGATTTAAAACTGGGGTGGTGCTTAATTTGCCCCCAGGTGCAATGCCTTGTGTGGTGGTTTTGGGGACTGTTCCGCCACGGACCAACCCTGTACCAGAATCCTTTGACGAACTAAAAAATAAAGTCGTACATTGGTTTGGTCGGTATGCCAATGTTGCAATGGAGATTTCTGAACCAATAAAAATGGTTAAGAGGATTAGTTGGTTGGGCCCAGATAGGAAGAGATAGGTGGGGAATTGTGTGATGGTAAATTTCGATCAACGCACTATCGCTGTGCAACAAACATCCCAGCAATCCCTCTGAGTTTCTTTTATAAGGCTGAGATGGTCTGGAGACCTTAGTGAAAATGGGCCCCTCATGGCAGCTTGTGCTCAGCTCCCTGTTCTCAGTCTCAAAAACAGATTTGCTCCCTTAAGTAATCTCCAGTAATGCGACTGATCGAGTTCCTCTGGTTTATCTCTGCCACCCTCTGTCCTTGCTTTTTTGCCAGATGTTATCTCGGTTGGCAATTCGAACGACCCAAAGTTGTTATCATGGAATATTGTGGGGTTGTCTTCCAAGTTTAACAACCCTACCTGGTTTCAATATGTCAAATCATATCAGATTTTTTGTTTCCAGGAAACTTAGGAGGTGAAAAATTCCTTCTTTTTGGAAGGATATAAGACTTATTTTTCACCCACAGTGCCTTTGGTGGCGGGGAAGGCCAGCGGGGGGCCTGGTCACCTTTGCAGCAGTGGAACTGTGTGGGCATGTTACGGATTTGGATTGGAATGCACATATGATGCAAGGGCTGAAGTTATCAGTTCTAGTTTGCACCCAGATAGTATTGGTCAACTTCTATAATGTAAAGACTGGGCCAGACAGGGTTTCTAGTCTTCATCGCTTACGTTTAGCAATAGATTTCCGGTTGGAGCTTGGCTCTGGAAGGGAGTTGGGAACGCTGGCACGGGATTTCAATTGTCATCTATTTGACTGTCCTTTAGTGGCGCTCGCAACTAAGCCCAAATGTATGTTGAATATGGGGCTTCAGCTAGTTCACACAGGGGAGGGGCCAGAGTTTAGTACTATCCTAGACATTTACAACCTTGTTTTTGCTTTGGCGACGTTAATTCCCTTATTTTACCAACATTTAAAGGGAAGGGCTGCAGGTCCATAATAGATTTAATCTTTGTTTCAGCCCCTCTGTTCTTGTACATTTCTTACTTTAATATCACCCAGAGTCCTTTCAGTGACCGCAATCCCTTATCTTTAGACACTGATGGAGTTACTGCTGTCAAGGCCTGGGGAGTGTGGAGGTCTTTCTTTGGTTGATCAAGGTAGGAGACTCAAATAGTCGCAGATGGACCCCTTGTTTATTAATGTGTCCCTTTCTTCTAGCTGTGAGCAGGAGATTTCCATTTGTCTGGATCCTGGTGCCCTGGGGAAGGGCGTTTTGCAAGCATTTACATCACCCTTAAAGCCTTAGAATTACTGTTGGTTTCGGAGCCAAAATCGGCATGGAAGAATCCGAAGTAGTTCGATAAGGACTACTCAAAGAGCCTTTGCCGGCTGAAGGTGGCTCTTAAGGCGGTTCCCAGAAATAGGAGTGTGGTGGCCTCTTATCGGTTAGCATATAAAAAGGCCCTACCCACCTGCAAATCGACATTGAGGGAAGCTGCCTAGGAGGAGTTAGGACAGGTGTGTGAGCTCAGAGATAGCTCTCTCTTTTGGAGAGTGATAAACAGGCCCTGTTTTGCGGAGGGTAACGGTCCGGCTATATGACACCATATCTCGGAGCATCAATGAATCAACCACTCTGAAGGGGTCTGTAACTTTGTGGCCATTCATGGGGGTATGGACAATGGGGCCCCGGGATGAGGAGAGCTAGTGTGGTGTTTACAGTGGAGGAGGATATTCAGGGCATTTGTGCTTTATCACGTAACAAGGCCCGTGGCTCTGATCAGATCCCCCTGATTTCTTTCTTGACAATATTGAGAACTGGGGCCCCGCTTTGACCCTGGTTTTGAATGTGGCGACGTGGGAAGGGGAGCTGCCCTAGTGGTCTACTGCAGTGATTGTACCTGTTTTCAAGAAGGGGAATAAGGACTATCCCCAGTGTTATCGCCCTATCTCATTGATTGACGCAGTGGTTAAGGTCCTAGGGAGAGTAGTCTTAAATAGGCTGAAGGCGAAGACAGAAGCCAATTATATTATCACTGAGATTCACTTTGGCTTTTGCCCTGGTAAGTCGACTTCGGATGAGGGTTTGTACTTATACTTAATTATTAATAAGTATGCAGTCGCGCGGTCGAAATCTCTGCATCGGATATTTGTGGATCTTACATCTGCTTTGATACGGTCAATAACGCAAAGTTGTGGGGGCTGATTCTTTTTCCCACCACTAGGGGTGTTCGCCAGGGGTGCATTCTTGTGCCCTTCTTGTTCATCCTCTACATCAATAGTCTTGAGCAAGCTCTTTTCTCTGTCCAGGCAGACTTCCAAAGGGTGGGTTTGAGATTGCTTGCGGTATTGTTATGTGCCAATGACACGGTTCTCATGGCCCGGACTGCGAAGGGCTGTAGCTATTCCTGGACAAGTATGTTGCCTTTATGGGGAGTTAGGATCTCGCAGTAAATTTCACTAAGTCATACGTCATGCTCATGGGTCCTCGGTCCACTAGCTCAAAGACATGTAAGGAGGCTGATCACGTTTTGGCAAGAGTTCCATCCTTCCCTTATTTAGGGGTGTTATTTGACATAAACAAAAATTGGAGGCCCATGATTGAGGGGAGAAGGGCGGAGATTGTTAAGGCCATGGGGGATGTGGTAAGTTTTGCGTGTATACTGGGTTCCTGGTCACTGCCTATTCAGCTCAAGATCTATTAGACTAAATGTGTGTCCCAGGTCCTGTACGGCAGTGAGTCCTCAGGGTATGCAAAGATTGATAAAATTCAGTCTGTTGAAAATCGGTTTTTAAGACAGCTGGTGCAGGTACCTCAAAGTGCTTCAGCCTTTCAAGTCCATACGGAGTTTGGAATAAGAAATTTAGCTGATACAGTTGCCCTTAGTCCCTTGTTGTGCTGGATTAAAATCTGGACTAGGGATGGACTCAAATTAAATAGGCAGATTCTAGCAGATGGTTTGTCCCTTGATCACTTGTGCAGAATCCCTTGGATTGCTTACATGAAGGCAGCCTTCACCTCCCTAGGGAGGGAGGAAATATTCCTTGAGCCACAATCATTGTTGATCTCTGAATTGCATAGGGTGAAGGATCTGTTTTCAGAGCGTGCTTAGTCAGCCAGAAAGCAGGCATAGCGGATGCAAACTATGGTGAGGGGACATATCCTTCTGAAAACTGTTCCAGGCCTGGAGCCTTACCTTGCTCAGGTTTCTAATATGAGGGACAGACTCGCTTTGGCCAGGTTCAGATTTAAGTTTTTGCACCATCTCCCGGCGACACCCAGAGGCTGTGCTCACCTGGGTTCCATGATGCCCTGCAGCTGCGACAATAGGTCTCTGCAGAACACTTTGCATTTTGTAATGTTCTGCAAATACTTTAGTTTGCTGAGAAAGCAGTTTATTGTCCCATTACTGAAGTCCTTGAACTTTACCCAAGTATGCCCAGCTCTCATGCACTTACAGACGCTTCCTAATGACCATTTTTTATATGCTGTCTTTTGCTTTTTTACGTGCTGTTTCGAGATCCAGGCTATCGAGACCAAATTAATTAATTAACTGCTGTCTATATTTTATTCAGTTTTTAATGATATTTTAGTACTAATTGTAAATGTCTGCACCGCATGTAATACCTTATATTGTATGACTGTATGGGTTGTGTTGTGTCTTTTAAAAAAAAAAAAATTATGGTTGTGTTTACAGCCGAATAAAGATTTTATGATGATACTGTATTTAAAAGCATATTTCTGCCATAATTTTGCTATAGAGCCACAGGAAACAAAAGGACACTTGCTCATATTCAAGTCCTTTCGCGGCATGCACACACGTGCATACAATCAGCATCTCTCCCGGTAAAAATGTAAAGCCTACAAAATGTAACTCACACCATCCCTCTCATTTATGTTAGAATTGGACTTGGCTCTTACATAGAATGTTTGGATACAGTAATTACTTACGATACTGTCTATAAATAAAATGCCAACAGGCGTTAAAGACAATGTTCACAAACTGTGTTATCTCTGATAGCAAAATGTGAAGGGGTGGTAGGAGTATCCAAGGAAGTGTTCTAATTAAAACTGCTATCTTCTTCCTTCTGTGTGGCAACTCTCTCCTTCAGATATCCTCTTCTGAACGTCATATTTTGGGGTGACATCAGCCTATGAACCGAAAAAAAGATTCGAGCAGAATGTGTCATGTGTTTTTAATGGATTTTAATTGATTCTTGATTGATGTTTGTATAGGTGACTTATAAGTTACTTATGTGCAGTGAAAAATTGCTGTGAAATAACGTGGACGTTATTTCACTCAGGCTGCCATGGCAGTCCTGTGTAAGAATTGTCTGAGCTCCCTATGGGTGGCAAAATAAATGCTGCTGCCCATAGGGATCTCCTGGAACCCCAATACCCCGGGTACCTGAGTACCATATACAAGGGAATTATATGGGTGTACCAGTGTGCCAGTGAGAATTGGTAAAATTAGTCACTAGCCTGCAGTGACAATTTTAGAAAGCAGAGAAAGCCTAAACAATGACGGTCTGATTAACAGAGCCTCAGTGATACAGTTAGGCACCACACAGGGAACACATACAGGGCATACACTATGAGCACTGGGGTCCTGCCTAGCAGGATCCCAGTGACACAAGGGCAAAAACAAACAAAAATATAGTGAAAATAGGGGTAACATGCCAGGCAAGATGGTACTTTCCTACAAATGTGTAATGTGTTTTAATGGATTTTAATTGATTCTTGATTGATGTTTGTATACAAAGGCAATCCGAGAACAAGAATGGGTCAACTGATCATCAGGTGTTGCTTTTATTGTACAAGCAGCTCCACGAAAAAGGGCATGACTACCCTTGACCTTTCAAGGACTACCGTATTTTTAGACTCCACTCTGCCTTTCAGAGGAATTAAAAAGCTGACCAGACAACAGGGAGAGCTTCAAAACATAAGCGCTTAACAAACACAATTACAATTAATATGGGCCCCTTCCACACCTCTTTTGAGCAGAAAGGGTATGGCCCTCCTTGAATAGCAAAATGAGGGTTTTAATCCCACTACGGAGAATTAAGTGACCAACAGACGTCAGGGAGTCTTTTTTTTTTTTTTTTTTTACTCAGTACACAGATAAATGCAAAAAGTGCGTGCTAGCGCTGTAGCATCAGGCCACAACCCCATTTCTAATGATCAGAACCCCTTTCAGCTCTCCTGTGCGAGGGGGCAGTTACATTTGCTTACTTTGTCGTCTATCTTACCCCAGGAGGGAAAGGCCACTAGAAACCAGGCAAAATCTTTTTCGAAAAACATAAAGGAAGTATAAGGTAGGCGCCTCCAGGCAGTTCCTCATCCCACTCAGCCTACCCGGCATGAAAACCCTTTCTACTCTCCTGACAGCTGTGGATTCTTGAGACAGAGGATGGTGTGTTTCTGGACCAGAGGCGCTGACAGGCTTTTGGTGAGGAGGAAAAGTAGGCTAATTGGACTTCACGCCAAGACCAGGTGCTTAAATTCCTCTGTGGGACAGGATTGGGAGAAGGAACAAGAAACACAAAAAAGTAGATGTGAACGTCAACGTGCACACACAGTTTAATGTGTGTGCACACGCACATGTGTGAGGTTATGGAGCCTTATGCCTGGCAACCAGCCCCTCCAGTTAAATTGTTCAGGTATGCAGTGGGCACCTTTTAATATTGCGGGGCAATAAATTACTGGCCATTGCGCTGGACTGGCATATGATGTCCACCGGCCTTCTCATGGGCATCTTGTTTTGTAGCTGGGAGTTGGCGGTCATAGGAATTGGTAGCTGCCACCTGCAGGTGATGATTATGGTGAATATTTATATCATAATTATAAAATAAAGGTTTTGAGAGTCATATTCAGTCTACCTGTGGCAGTGGTACATGTGAGTACTTCATGACACTGACATTCTGTTTTTTGGGGTCTCAAATTATGGATTTCAGGACCAGATGTATCAAAGGGTTTTACCCATTCTGTGTCAAAGGGAAAATGTTTTCATACATATGGCACCTTGTGACTGCAAAGCTAGCATTTGGGAGAGTGGGAGAGTTTCTAGACCTTATCCTAAATGTTCTTTGAGGGCTGCTAAATTGAATGTTTCTAGTCAAAAATGTAAGGCTGTTTGGGAACACATCTAAGCGTTTTCGACCATTTAAAGGTGATATATTGGGAAACACGGTTTTTAAATAATTTTATGAAAAGCTATTTGATGGTTGATTCATACTGACGTGGGGGGCATCTACTGCAGATATTTTTGTGGTGTCAGACGATACTTTGCATGTCCTTTGTTTGTTTAATCCTGTGGAAGAATTTTGTCTTTTTCATTCGTACACCTTTTTACATTTTCTTAAATCTGCTACTGGTGTCAAAGGCTTGGGCCAACAAGATGTATGTAACCACAGGGATACAGCATTTGTATAACGCACCTGTGACCCGAGTGCAGGATATGTCCACTGTCTATCAACTGAGATTAAGCTCTGTCTACCTCTTCTTTTAATCCAGTCTGCTGCCTCAAAGTAAATTCTCTGTCATGACATAACGGTTATAAAATGTAACTGTCAGGGCAGGTCAACAAAAAAGAAAAAAAATCAAACAAAATGGAGAGTAAAATTAAGGACAGGTACCATACGTGTCTTAAAAAACAAAAAAGCCACATGTTTGAACTACTTGTATGACCTATAACTTTTTAGGGTCGAGCACGCAAAGCACTCTGTCCCTGTTGTAATCTCTCTATGGGCTTGTAACCACACCCATCAGTTTGGCTGGTTCGTGGGCTTGCCTTTTAAAATTTGCTTAATTTCATTAGTGAAAGCATGCAATAAGTCATGCCTTTTCCGTTATTTAGCCCTCTTTGAGCGCACCAGCCCACTACTGAAAACATGGGAGGTTCCATGTTTTCCGTATAGTTTCTGGACCACTATTTCTCTTTATTTCGTAAGGCAGCGCAATCTCGCTGGGTAGTAGTTGAGCGCTTTGCATGACATCGACCCAGTTACATAGATAATTGCACTTTTGCCGGTAACATGGATAATTGCACTTTTGCCAATATGTCTCACTGCAAGCAAATTTCTGTTTCCTTTTGTGTGTCTGCTTTGCACTTATGTGAAACTGTTTTACTTTTCATTTTCAGTTTATGTGGCAAGAAAAGTCCTGTTAGAAGTTTACAACGCTAATAGCTCTAACTCGAG
The DNA here is from genome assembly GCF_031143425.1 of Pleurodeles waltl. NCBI lineage: Eukaryota > Metazoa > Chordata > Amphibia > Caudata > Salamandridae > Pleurodeles > Pleurodeles waltl. Next base: position 664,365,623 of record NC_090451.1, read on the forward strand.
CAAACGTGAGACCCATGGCATTGCATATGCTTGTTATCTATTGCGTTCCAGAAAATGTAACTAAAAATCCAACTTTTTCCTCTTAGGTTGCTAAGTTTACAAGAAACTCCAAACACTCAGACCTTTTCAGCAAAGAAATTAAGATTTGGTATCTTACAGGGGTACCTCTTCATAAATGAAATTATTACCTCATCCTTTTAGCTAATATACTAGAAGTGTATAGTAAAATTCATCGAGGGGCATTCTTTTTCCCGTTATTTTTTTTTCTTCCGAGAAGTACTTTTTCCAATCCCTAAAAGTGAAGGTCCAACAGCGACTCTGTTACTATGTTTGCTCACTAGCTTTTGAAATGTTCTAGGGCTGTGTTGGGTTCCCAATTCTGGAATGGGTGTGCCCCTAAAGGCCAGCCTAAAGTGCCCCACCTTTCTTACTATAGTTCTGACGCATCAGCCTTCAAGCTCACTGATGATGGTGTAGATAAGGGCAGGCTTTAGCCACTGTTCTGCCACACTCAAAAGCTAAAAATCACATTAGACGCTAGGGAAGTTTTGGTTCTGGACGCAATGCACCAAGCTCTTTTTAGCCATTTGCCCAGCAATTGTTGTGAAAACATGTTATTTCCCGTCATCTGCTTAGCCGTATACTTCAGAATTAACTGCCATGGACAAAGTGTTATTAACCTGCTTTCTTCTGGTAAACAGTATGTGGGTGAGCCTGCTGTGTGGGACAAGAAAGTGCCAAATTGTGACCAAGTCTGCCTGGAGATTAGCTGGACTTGGTTGCAGTATGTAGTCGGCAGGTACAAAGGGAACTCTACAACCATAACAATTTCTGAAGCATTAGAGGACCAGGAGAATATAGGAAGGTGTGGCTTGTGTGGATCAAACTTCGAATGTCAAACTATGGATAAAAAAAAAAAATCTTCACATATAGGGCCCTAACACACTATAAATTGTAGCCAGGTGAAAACTGAAGTTCCCACACTGCATCAAATAAAAAACTGTGCCATACATGTGAGTCAGCTTACTATAGGCCAGTAAGAACCTAAACAGTGATCATATGAAGAGAACGGGGACTGCTGCCAAAAAAACAAACATTTTTAACATTGAAAATCTAATGTAACATAGATTTCAGGACCATGGATTTTAGCCTTGAATGTGTAAGCAAAATATGAACAGATTCTACATTATAAACTATTGCAACTGGAAGAGCATGATGACATGTGGTTCACCTATAACTAGTTGTATGCATGAATTGCTTTTTTTATAGCATCCTCCTTTTACCATGATTGGTTCATTTTAGAGATAAGAGTATCTAACAATGTAACATTTTTGAATGATATGTTCAGTTCTCCTATATAATTGTATTGTTTTATCCACCCTTTACAGTTGTGATGAATACATTTACATGATTTTTTTTTTTTTAATAAATACGTTAAGGAAATACATAGCTTACCTACTCCATATATGCAAAAACGCCACCAGTAAAAGGGGTAATTGGGAGCTTTAAATTCTAATATGCTATTGTTTAACATTCTGTTCAGCAAACATCTTGAGTTGATGAACGCTGTGTGAATGTATTAGGACAGTGAGTACATTCTTTACCTAATCACATTCTACATGATATTCAGGTGCTAGCTGAATTAGTTTCAATTTCAATCCTGTATTTTCCCATAAGAAGCCTTAGCAAAATACCCGAGTTAACAGTTGACAGGTGTATGCAGGCAAGGGGCATGGTAAATAAAGCCCCTCCAGATGTTTCATCAAATAAGAAGTTAAACACTCGGTGCTAAATTTAAGTCAAAAATAGGAGAAAACATACCTTGCCTTAACCACCGAGACACAGCTCTCATCATTTCAACTGGCCCATTAGGGAGCTGGGGAATAGCCAACGACTATGAAAATAAATTTGACTAAGGCAACAGGTTTGACCTTTGCAAGAAGGCAATTGTTCTTGTTTTTTTTCAAGCATATGTTATAAGAAAGGCCGAATCGTCGACTGCGTAAAAGTCAAGCAGCGATAAGAAAATCGGACTCCCACATCATTAGATTAGACATTACCTTAATCGGGGCAGTTACAGGGCAAGGGGTACTATTAGGGCATTCGGTTTAGCCAACAGTCACCATCACACAACTGAATGCTAGCCTCCATGGGAAAGCCGGGGAACAACATGACTGAAATACGCATGTGAAGAAATAGAGGTGTGATGTTTTCCGTTTAACAGAAATTCAATCGGGGTATGCGTTTATCTGAAAATGAAGTGACACATTCTGCAGATATCCTCGACTTTGAACATCTGCTGGCAGTCAGAACAGCTCCTGCCTGAACAATAACAACAGCCAGAACAGATCCAAAGCTTAGCTGGTACTGGCTCTATTTATAGCCGGTGTAGTTCTCGGACTAGAAAAGTGCCTTGCAGACATTATGCTAAAATTGAATCATTCTTTTTGAAACTGGCTTTTTAATACCTCTGTTATTAATAGCCGCTGCTTAGGTAGCTAAGCTTACCAGCCGTTTGACCTTCATTAAAGAAAGACGCGCTCTGTTCAGAAGGGCCCATTTATTCCTTCATGCTTGAAATTACAAAAGGCTAGTTAAAATGGAGGGGTGAGAATTCCTGCGCTGGGCCAGCTATTCAAGCGCCCAGCAGCAAAGTAAAGGGTTAATGTGAATATGAGTTGCGGAGAATTGATCGTGGTTGTTAGTACAGTTCTGGGAATTTCCTCAGGAATTCCATTACAGTGAAAGATATGACTTGAGCTTTATGAGAAACAGCCTAATTAGAAGAAAAGCAGAGACGTTATGGACAGAAGGGAACAACCGCGGTCCAGGCTCTGAATCACTCTCGCCTTCGTAGTGCCATTACTGGGTGAGTCACGAGAAAGGAAGGGTGGGAGAAAGTGCTTTTACCTCAATTGGAAACAGCTGTCTCAATGTGGGCCCAACTCATTCTCTACTGCGACTCATTCACAATATCCAAGCCGGATAGGAACAGTGGGGCTCGCTCGTCTTACACCCAACAATATTTTAAGATTTTAGCGTCATTCTCGCGGTTGTGTGGGACTTGATTCTCCATACAGTCCAAAACTTTGCTTAAAGGATATCTGTAGTGTGCATGCTTTTATGGCAGTGTGAAATCGTCTACTGTGAAAAAACGTGCTTTTTGGAAGCAAAAGTACACAGTTTATGACAGTGATCGCAATGAGGACGAGAGCAAGCTCAAGAACGCACGTTTTACGGCCTGAGAGAGCCAACCAGTTACTATCAAAAAGAGAAGGGGACACATATTCAGTAGTGCAGGGGTGATTACTGCTGGGGTCAGTGAAAAAACAAAAACACAATGATGGTCCAGCACGTAGGAGATAAGAGTCTGTTAGGAGCCCAGAAACCCCCCGAAACCAAAAGTGAAGTCACTGGATTTAAGAAAGCCCAGAGAGGATGTCGTGTGAGAGCACATGTTTAAGAGCTATCAATTCAGTCTTTTTCTGCAGTCCTACTCTGAAATTAATTTTGTGAACAGCAGGTTTCGTCGAGATTATTTTCAAAGCGCCATTTCTAAATAAATAAAACACATAAATGATGGTGGCAGCTGGTGGACAAACACCAGTAGCCCATCGGGTTAAGAGTGCTGACTGTTTAAGACTGGAAATGGCATCCGGCCAGAAACAATTATCAGAATACCTACAACGGGTAGTGAGGATATTCGCCTTGGAGGTAAAACAAAAAAAAAAACACTTTCCCGTCACAAAGGAACTAAACACCCACATCAACAAAGTATAACAAGTCACGCTACAGTTCTCCTCATCCCAATTTGAAATTACGATGTAGTCATACGCAGAATTCTACCTATCTTTTTCCCTAATCTTTCATCGACCACCACACATCCATACTTATGCAAAACACCCTCCTAATCCCAACTAATCAAATCTCCTGGACCAACCTCCACACTTACAACTCAATACTACCATTCATACAACATTACCACATACCCCTCCTGATTCTACCCTCCCTTACTCTCACCATGGCGATCTCTTACCACACTCACCTTTCATCATTTCTTCTCACCCCTCATATGCTAACCCTATCTCTAAAATATCACCATCCTGCCACAACCTTATCTGCTCCCACCCATCGCAACATGCGTAACAATCCCAATTTCTCTCCCCAATAGCCATGCACATTCCTATAACAAATCTGAACTCCAATACTATCTCACCTCTTCATAAGCACTTACTTTCCGATATACTCTCCACATATCCAACTCACTCACCATCTCCTTCCTTTCCTGACACCTTATGAAATCAGAACACCCTACTGATCCCAAATCTGCCGTACCCTCCTCTCTCAGACTCTTTCCACATCCGACACCTTAACCACCCAGGTAACCACATCACAAACCCACTCATCCATGCTTCACATAAACAGCTGAATTGAGAGCACTAAAACTAAACACTTGCGCTACTCCATCATCCCTGAATCACACCTAATGACCTTAAAAAAACGCAAAATTAAAACATCACTATCACAAATGTTCATATACAGTGCTACACTATAGGTTTCAACTCAATTTTAATACACCAAAACACAATCTTATACCATCAAAAATGTCACTAACACTATCACAAATTGTGTATCTCCTGTGCTACTACACAACAGCCTTCAGCTCAATTTCAATACAATACCAAAACATAATCCTACATCAACACCAATTTCACAAACACACCAAGTCAGACTCACCCCCCCAGAAAGACTCACCCATCAAATCTCTAAAAAGCTTGTTTGAGGACGAAAGTTATTACAAGGTAAGCCACAATGCTAACACCATCAGTCCAACTACTCTACATACTTTCTCACTTTCTCATATCTGAGGTTGGAATCTCACCAAACAATTGTGACACACCACAAAAAGCCAATGGAGGACACCAACGGCAACTAGGATACAAATCTCTCCTTCCACAAAATAAATCAACTCTACCTACATTTTCTGCTCATTAATGCCTGTTGAATGAGCAAAGGTGAACACATCATTTTAGGTCGAGCGCTCTGGCCTGTTGCAATCTATCTGTGGAGTTTTAAACCATGCACACCCATCACTAACACTCATTCATGGGCTTGCCTTTCAAAAATCCTTTATTATTGGTAAATGCTTTATGTTTGTCCCTCCTCGGGGCAGTCTTGTTACCGCCTTGCCCATCAACTCTGTTACATCGATAATTGCATGTTTGCCGATAAGTTTGTTTGCAAGTGAACTTCTTTTTCCTTTTGTGTCTCTCCTTCATGCCCATGGCAGCCCTGGTGCTTTGAACCGGCTTGTTTATGTCAACTGTTTTACTTTTCATTTTCAATTTATGTAGCACAACAAGTTCAGATAGGAATTTACAACGCTAATAGCTCCAACTCGAACAAATGCGAGACACACTGCATTGCAAATGCTTGTTAACCTAATGATAGATATGGAACTAGAAATACTATTCCTCACATAAATTTGGTTGGAGAAAGATATGATTCCAGTACTTTAGGGTGCTATTGCAACTAAATATCGAGCCATTATATACAACCAAGATACGAAAGGAGGCAGTCTGGCTACCATCTTTAAGGACAGTTAGCAAGATGGAAAAGATGAGAAAGCAAGGTTGTGAAACCCTTCTTACTAAATGCAACCCTAGCCCTGCTTTCAACTGCAACTTCTTCTGCCTCTACAGTTCCTCACCTAGCAATGCAACCTTTTCATTTCTGTTAACCAAACTCTCCAATATAAGTGTATTAGCTGACCTAACCATTTTCATTGATAAATCAAATTCGTCTAAACTAAATGCAGTTGTATCAAGGCTTAAACAACACGATGAACAACAGATCATCCCCAAATCTACCCTCACAGCAGATCATACATTGGATGCTAACTTATCCAACACAAGGCTAGTTACTAATCAAAACATTTTACTAGTCACACGGTCTGACAATCACAACATCACTTTCGCACTCAAAATCCCAAATAAAATATCAACTAAATCCTGCCATAGCAAGGAACTTACAGATAATGGAACAAAGTAATATACATGACTTGGAATCTCAAATTACCACACACACAAATGGAGACAAACTAAGTGAAGAAACTCTATGAATGGATGACATCAAGATTTGCCATTTTAATACTAAAAGAACTTCAAAGCAAGACAACATTTTAAAAAATCTCAATGAATAAAGGCCAACTGAAATAGGCTTGAAAATGCCAAATGCACTGCCAAGGAGAGCCACAAAATTAGAACTTAGAAATACCGGAAGCAGTGCCTAGTCTCCACATCAACTTAACACTTTTGCTGTAAGTTGGCAACACATTACTTAACTAAAGCAGAGATACTGAATTTAAAACTAACCATTGAGGAATGCAATTGTCCCCAAAGTATGCAATCAAAAACCACAAGAGCAGAAAAACTACCTCCATCTATATCACCCTCTCAAAAAAAATGATAGCCTCATTTGAAGACTTGGTAAAAGGCAACAACCCAGCTGACACCCCGTCAGATTCTTGAACATAACTAATTTACCAAGACATTTTTCTATCAACATCTTCAGCTATGCCAGTCATAAATATTATTAATAATAATTCCTTCAATGGAGTAATTTCCCCAAATGAAGTAAAGAATGCTTACAAATGCCCATTACATAAGAACAACCACATGGACATCCCACAAGGCTCTAACATATACAGACCGATCTCAAATTAACCTCTGCTTTGCAAACTTGTGGAAAGAGCGGCATTTCCATATCTCAGAACTTATAGAAGAAAACAATCAACTCTTAACCTAGCAAACATGATTCTACCCGTGAAGGGGAACTAAATTAGCCCTAATCACAATTAGGAGTGACTTAACACATTGCTGGCAAAAATGGTGTAGCTGCCTTAGTAACTGATTTTTTTGTTGTTGGTTTTAATACAGTACACCACTATATCCTCAAATCTAAGACTCATAGTAGTCGGTCTAGAAGGCACCATTTTTACTTGGATGTTTTCTTATCTACACAAAAGGTCCAATTCTATGTATATATATTCCCTTTTTATTGAATTCTCACAATGTAAAGACAGGAGCACTATCATCTCACCTTTACTTTTGAACATTAACATGAAACTCCTTCCGGGCCTTATTATCAGTTTTGAATTCACCTGCTACAATTATGTCAACAAAACGAACGAGTTACTTACCTTCGGTAACGACTTTTCTGGTGGATACATTAGCTACCTGTGGATTCCTCACCTAATGAATACTCCCATGGCGCCAGCATTCGACGGAAATCTTCTTACTAGTCTCTGCACGTCGACGAGGACGTCACTCTAGCCCACGCGACGCCGTCTGACGTCATACAGGCAATAAGAGGTCCTCGACGACGTGCCGACGTCAGTACCAATCATTTTTTACGTGCATGAGAACAACCAGGCAATGCAATGAAAGAGCAAGGCAACATCCCATTACATTGTAAAAATACACAACATTGCATGAATAACTGTAAATCTTTTATATATATATATATATATATATATATAACTCTCTCTTTTTAAAATATATATACACATCAAGTATATACACAAAGATATATACATATATAAATATAATATATACAACATCTATTGCACCCTCAAAGACCAAGAGGAGCGTACTCAAGGATTACTTGGTAAGACCAGAAAGGCAACGGGGAGGCGGGTGGGACCGTGAGGAATCCACAGGTAGCTAATGTATCCACCAGAAAAGTCGTTACCGAAGGTAAGTAACTCGTTCTTCTGATGGATACAACTACCTGTGGATTCCTCACCTAATGAATAGAGTCCCAAAGCAGTACCACGCCCGGCGGTGGGTGCCTAAATGGTAAAACCAAGAAATCCTGCAGCACTGACCGTGCAAAATGGCCGTCCCTTCTGACCTCAGAATCCAAACAGTAATGTTTTGCAAGAGTGTGAAGGGACGACCAAGTTGCGGCCTTGCAGATGTCGACCACAGGAACACCTCTGGCCAAGGCCGAAGTGGCCGACTTAGCTCTGGTGGAATGAGCTCTAATGCCCTCAGGAGGATCCTTCTTTGCCAAAGAGTAACAGATTTTTATGCAAAGAACAACCCACCTGGATAGTGTTCTCTTGTGGACTGCCTTTCCTCTCCTCTTGCCCACGTATCCAATAAACAGCTGATCCTCCAGCCTGAAATCCTTTGTTCTATCAATAAAGAAGCTCAACGCCCACTTTGGGTCCAGACGGTGCAGTCTTTCTTCCTCTTTGGAAGGATGAGGCAGAGGATAGAACGTGGACAAAGTAATTGCCTGAGCCAAATGGAAAGGTGAAACAACCTTCGGGAGGAAAGCAGCCTTGGTCCTCAACACCACCTTATCCCCATAAAAAGTTGTATAAGGGGGCTTTACTGATAAGGCCTGCAACTCACTCACTCTCCTTGCTGATGTTATAGCTATCAGGAAGACTGTTTTTAAAACCAAATACCTTAAGGGGCAAGAATGCATAGGTTCAAAAGGGGACCCCATAAGGAAAGTCAGGACCAAGGACAAATCCCATTGCGGCATAACGAATGGCTTTGGAGGATATTTATTTTGAAGACCTTTCAAGAATCTGATAACAATAGGGGATTTAAATAAAGATGGTTGGTCTGGAAGACATATGAAGGCTGACAAGGCCGATAAATAACCCTTAATGGTAGCCACTGCACAACCTTTCTGCGCTAGAGACAGAGCAAAAGACAAAACGTCCGATAGATGAGCATGCAAAGGATCAATCTGCCTCTCTCCACACCACGCAACAAATTTAGACCATCTATTAGCGTAGATAGATTTAGTGGAGTGTCGCCTGGCCGCTAATATAACATCCACTACCTCAGGCGGGAGAGAGAAGGAACTCAGGTTGCCCCGTTCAATCTCCAGGCATGTAGGTGCAGACTCTGGAGGTTGGGGTGTAAAACCTGCTCCTGCGACTGGAGGTCTGCCCTGAAAGGGAGACGGAGCGGAGGGCACCTTGAGAGTTGGAGAAGGTCGGAGTACCATACCCTCCTTGGCCAATCCGGAGCTATTAGGATGACTAGAGCCCGGTCCTGGCAAATCTTCCTCAATACTCGAGGAATCAAGGGTATGGGAGGAAACGCGTAAAGCAACTGGCCGCACCAGGTTATTTGAAACGCGTCCCCCAACTCTCCCTGCATCGGATACTGGAGGCTGCAGAATAACGGACAATGCGCGTTCTCTCGAGTGGCAAACAGATCTACCCGAGGAAACCCCCACCTCTGGAAGATTAAACGGACTTGATCTGGATGGAGACGCCACTCGTGGTCTGCCGAGAATTGGCGACTGAGACTGTCCGCACGCACGTTCAAGACTCCGGCCAGATGGTTTGCTATCAAGCAAATCTGATGGTCCTTTGCCCAGGACCATAGTCGAAGAGCTTCTCTGCAGAGAAGGTACGACCCCACTCCTCCCTGCTTGTTTATGTACCACATCGTGGTAGTATTGTCCGTTAGGACCTGTACCGACTGACCACGAAGGGAAGGGAGGAAGGCCTTGAGAGCCAGACGTACAGCCCGTAACTCTAACAGATTGATGTGAAACATCTGTTCCTCTGGAGACCAAAGGCCTTTGATCTCCAGATCCCCCAGATGAGCTCCCCACCCTAGAGTGGAAGCATCCGTTATGACTGTGGCCACTGGTGGCGACTGCTGGAACGGCTTTCCTTGTGAAAGATTGTTACTTGCAATCCACCACTTCAAATCCACAGCAGCATCTCTGGAGATCTTGACAGTACTCTCTAGATCCCCTTTGTGTTGAGACCACTGCCTTCGGAGGCACCACTGAAGAGCCCTCATGTGCCAGCGAGCATGCGTGACCAACAGAATGCAGGAGGCAAACAGACCGAGCAGACGAAGGACCTTGAGGACTGGAACTACCGCTCCATTTCGAAACATTGGAACCAAATCCTGAATATCTTGAATCCGCTGAGGCGGAGGAAAGGCTCGGTTCAATGTTGTATCCAGTACTGCCCCTATGAACAGGAGGCGCTGAGAGGGCTCTAGGTGAGATTTGGGCTCGTTCACCGAAAAACCCAGGTCGAACAACAACTGGGTTGTTGACTGCAGATGATGCGACACAAGCTCCGGGGACTTGGCTTTGATCAACCAGTCGTCCAAGTAAGGGAATACTGCTATCCCCTTCCTTCTGAGTTCTGCCGCAACCACCGACATCACCTTCGTGAAGACTCGAGGTGCTGAAGTAAGACCAAACTGAAGGACCGCAAACTGATAGTGCTGCGATCCCACCACAAACCGGAGATACTTCCTGTGTGACTTGAGTATCGGGATATGAAAGTAAGCATCCTGCAAGTCGACAGACACCATCCAGTCTTCCTTGTTCAACGCCAAAAGCACCTGTGCTAGGGTCAGCATCTTGAACTTTTCCTGCTTGAGGAACCAATTCAAGATCCTCAGGTCCAGGATTGGTCTCAAACGACCATCCTTCTTGGGAATCAGGAAATACCTTGAGTAACATCCTCGACCCCTTTCCTGCTCTGGGACCAACTCCACCGCGCCCTTTGAAAGGAGGGCTTGTACCTCCTGTTCTAGCAACAGGAGGTGTTCTTCTGAACAATAAGAAGGGCGGGGCGGGATGAGGGGCGGGAACTCCCGAAAGGGAAGGGTGTAGCCTTTTCCCACAATACTGAGAACCCAAGTGTCCGTTGTAACAGTCTTCCATTTGGTGAGACAATGCTGTAATCTTCCCCCTACAGGAGAGGAGTGAGTGGGAAATGGTGGAAGCCTAAGGCTGCTCCCCTGCTGCACCCCGCCAGAGGATGAGGAAGAGGCAGAGTGCTGCTGAGAGGCTCCTCTGGTGCGGACCCTACCTCTCCCTCTAAAAGATCTATAGGGATGGGAAGAGGCAGGTTGCTGATATCTTCCCCGAAAGGAAGAGGAGGAAGAGCCACGCCCAAATCCACGAAACCTCCTGAAAAATCTGGAAGAGGCCGTGGAAGAAGGTGCTTGGAGCCCTAACGACTTAGCCGTGGCCCTGCTCTCCTTAAAACGTTCCAAGGCCGAATCAGCCTTGGCTCCAAACAGTTTGTCCCCATCAAACGGGAGATCCAACAATGTGGACTGTACATCCGCAGAAAAGCCCGAGTTACGGAGCCAGGCCTGCCTCCTTGCCACCACAGTTGTGCCCATTGCTCTGGCTACCGAGTCGGTCGTATCCAGTCCAGTCTGGATAATCTGGGTCGCAGCAGCCTGGGCATTTGAAACAACATCCAAAAGACCCTGGGGAAGCTCTGTAAATGATGAGGAAATGTCATCCATCAGAGCATGAATATACCTCCCCAGGATACAGGTTGTGTTGGTGGCCTTCAACGCCAGACTGCAGGACGAAAAAATCTTCTTGGACTGCGCCTCCAGTTTCTTTGAATCTCTGTCCCCAGGCACCGTCGGGAAAGAACCAGGCGCTGACTTGGATGAACAGGAGGCCTGCACCACCAAGCTCTCCGGCGTAGGGTGCCTAGACAGAAAACCAGGGTCAGTTGGAGCCGCCCGATACCTCCTGGCCACGGCTCTGTGAACTGCTGGGGAAGATGCCGGCCTCTTCCACACCTCTAACACCGGATCCAGCAGAGCGTCATTAAATGGCAAAAGAGGCTCCGCCGCAGCTGAGGCCGGATGTAGCACCTCTGTTAGAAGGTTTTGTTTAGCCTCCACCACCGGCAAAGGCAGGTCCAAAAAACTAGCTGCCTTCCGTACCACTGCGTGAAAGGAAGCAGCCTCCTCAGTATATTCTCCCGGGGACGAAAGATCCCACTCAGGGGAAGTGTCCAGCCCACTGGCCGACTCCAGACCACGCAGCCCATCACCCGAGTCCTCTAGCTCTCCTTCCTCCAGGGCTCGTTGGTACTCCTGCTCCTCTAATACACGGAGAGCACGTCTCCTCGAATGAAGCCGTTGTTCAATACGCGGAGTCGACAATGCCTCCGCCGAAGTCGAAGATCGGCGCCGATCTTCAGAAGCCACCGACGCCGCGTCCGGCGCCACAGGTAACTTCGGCGCCGACGAAAGAGCAGTCGAAGGAGATGGACCCACCGGAGTCACAGGCCGAAATCCCGACGTCGACGGGATGGAAATCCCCGGGGCCAATCCCTCTGAAGCCACCGGAGCGGCCACCCGCGCCGACACCGGCGCCGAGCCCACGTTCCCAAAAGGGAGAAAGGGCATAAAGGGTGCCGGCCGAAGAGGCGCAGGATCACCCAATGAAAAGGCCAAAGGCCCAGCCGGAGCACCCCCTGGAGCCATCTGTTGGAAGATGGCATACATCGCATTCAAGAATGCGGAACTATCGGCTCCAGGGGTGGGAAAAGCCGGATACTGGGGTGCCTGTCTCGGAGGCGACCCCGACGCCGGCCTCGACGTCTGCGACGCCGAAGATAACACCTGAGGCTCCAATACCTCAATCACCTACGCCTGTCCAGGTGAAGTCGGAGACGCCGGAGAGGGCAACGGCGTCGAAGGATGCGGCGTAACCGTGGGACTGATCTCCCATGTCCTTCGGCGCCGATCCGAAGACCTGGAACGAGTCTCCTTTGAATGACGCCGAGATTCTCTACGGCGCCGGGAGTCTCGATGACGCCGATGTCTTGGCGAAGAAGACTTCTTGTGATGCTTCTCCTTCGATTTCGCCATAAACAGCTTCGCCTCACGTTCCTTGAGGGCCTTTGGATTCATGTGCTGGCATGAATCACAAGTCGAGACGTCGTGGTCGGAGCTCAAACACCAAAGGCAGTCGGAATGAGGATCCGTCACTGACATCTTGCCTCCACACTCACGACAAGGCTTGAATCCAGACTTTCTCTGCGACATTATTACCACAGCAAAAGACTACGCAGCAAAAATACACTGTAACCACAAAAGTAACAGTTGCTCCCTCGAAGATAACCGTTTCGAATGCACGGAAAAAAGGGAACTGACGTCGGCACGTCGTCGAGGACCTCTTATTGCCTGTATGACGTCAGACGGCGTCGCGTGGGCTAGAGTGACGTCCTCGTCGACGTGCAGAGACTAGTAAGAAGATTTCCGTCGAATGCTGGCGCCATGGGAGTATTCATTAGGGGAGGAATCCACAGGTAGTTGTATCCATCAGAAAAGAGGTAATTTTCAACATGAAAACCCCAGAGACAGAGGAAAGTTAACAAGCATTTACAATGCAGTTGGTCTCACATTTACTTGAGTTAGAGCTACTGGCGTTGTAAATGTATAACTGGACTTTTCCTGCCACACAATTCCAGTGGCCCTACATATAACTAAAGGGCTAGCAGGCCTACTGGAATATTCATTCAAACAAGTCCCTTAAAACACAAACTACTCCCAGCTGTAACACAAAAGTTCCAGCCATGAGAGAGTTTAAAAACATATTGAATTGTGTTATTTTGGGGCCCCCCCACTAACCTAGTGTGAGGACCCAGAGATGATGTAGACAGAAGAGCAAGTTACTTACCTTCGGTAACACTTTTTCTGGTGGATACACTAGCTACCTGTGGATTCCTCACCTAATGAATTCTCCCCATGCGTAGCATTCGACGGAAACTTCTCTCCAGCTCTGCACGTCGGCGAGGACGTCACAATTGCCCGACTCCACTCGGCTCCGCCTGACGTCATCGGGGCAATAAGAGGCCCTCGCCGGCGTGCGGACGTCAGTTTACGCCATTTATGACGTGCCTTTGAGACAAATAGAGAAACATGGACATTCCAAACACTTCATAACTGTATCCAATAAACCTTTATGGAAAAAGCAAAAGCCAATAATAGAAACAATACCAATGCACATTCGTAAAAGTTCTGCACAATTATGAACAAATATCAGAACTTGCAAAATAAACAGAAATACAACTATATATATATATATATGGAAAATGTCACTTGCCAGTGTACATCTGTTCGTGGCATTAGTCGCTGCAGATTCACATGCTGTGCACATCCCGCCATCTGGTGTTGGGCTCGGAGTGTTACAAGTTGTTTTTCTTCGAAGAAGTCTTTTCGAGTCACGAGACCGAGGGACTCCTCCCATTTCGACTCCATTGCGCATGGGCGTCGACTCCATCTTAGATTGTTTTCCCCGCAGAGGGTGAGGTAGGAGTTGTGTATGCTAGTAATAGTGCCCATGCAATGGAGTGAATGCGTCTGTACATAATGAAGTTTAAAGTAATATATTTACAAATGTACAAATGTTTAAGATCTACTTCTGAACGGCTACAGGCTCCCGGGGAGGCGGGTGGGCGCATGTGAATCTGCAGCGACTAATGCCACGAACAGATGTACACTGGGTAAGTGACATTTTCCGTTCAATGGCATGTGTAGCTGCAGATACACATGCTGTGCATAGACTAATAAGCAGTTATCTCCCCAAAAGCGGTGGTTCAGCCTGTAGGAGTTGAAGTAGTTTGAAATAATGTTCTTAGTACAGCTTGACCTACTGTTGCTTGTTGTGCAGTTAACACATCTACACAGTAGTGCTTGGTAAATGTATGAGGCGTAGACCATGTTGCTGCATTACATATTTCGTTCATTGGAATATTTCCTAGAAAGGCCATGGTAGCACCTTTCTTTCTGGTTGAGTGTGCCTTTGGTGTAATAGGCAGTTCTCTTTTAGCTTTAAGATAGCATGTTTGAATGCACTTAACTATCCATCTAGCAATGCCTTGTTTCGAAATTGGATTTCCTGTATGAGGTTTTTGAAAGGCGATAAATAGTTGTTTTGTCTTTCGAATTAGTTTTGTTCTGTCAATGTAGTACATTAGTGCTCTTTTGATGTCTAATGTATGTAGTGCTCTTTCAGCTACAGAATCTGGCTGTGGGAAGAACACTGGTAATTCTACCGTTTGATTCAAGTGGAACGGTGAGATGACTTTTGGTAAAAATTTAGGATTGGTCCGTAGAACAACTTTATTTTTGTGTATTTGAATAAATGGTTCTTGAATGGTAAATGCTTGAATTTCACTCATTCTTCTTAGAGATGTGATGGCAATTAAAAATGCAACTTTCCACGTTAAGTATTGCATTTCACAAGAGTGCATGGGCTCAAAAGGTGGACCCATGAGTTGTGTTAAGACAATGTTGAGGTTCCATGAAGGAACCGGTGGTGTTCTTGGTGGTATAATTCTCTTTAGGCCTTCCATAAACGCTTTTATGACTGGTATCCTAAATAATGAAGTTGAGTGCGTAATTTGCAGGTAAGCTGAAATTGCCGTAAGATGTATTTTAATGGAAGAGAAAGCTAGTTTAGATTTCTGCAAATGTAGTAAGTATCTGTTAGAAATGGGGTTTTTGGTTGGCAGTCAGGTTACCCCCTGTCCAAGCAAAAGCCCTCACTCTAGTCAGGGTAAGTCACACACAATCCAAGATTATCCTGTGCCCACCCTCTGGTAGCTTGGCACGAGCAGTCAGGCTTAACTTAGAAGGCAATGTGTAAAGTATTTGTGCAATAAATCATACAATACCACCATATAGCACCACAAAAATACACCACAAAGTGTTTAGAAAAATATATATAATATTTATCAGGATAATTGTAGGTCAAAAAGAATAAAGTTGCAATGGGAAATTGTAGAGATATCACTGAAAAGTGATATAAGTGTCTTAAGTCTTTAGAAGATAAACAAAGTCTCTTTCAAGCACAAGTACCTGGTTTGGAGTGGAAAAATCTCCTCAGAGGGCCACAAAGGAAGAGGTGCGTGGAAAAAGGGTGTGTGCATCGATTTCTCCCCAGCACACACGGACTCGCGTCGTTATTTTCCACGCGGGGAAGTCGTGCGTCGTTTTCCGGCGCGCGGACAGTCTCTTTCTGTGGATCGCGGGGATTACCAGATGTCCCAGGTCTGTGCGTGGATTTTCCTGCTTGTTCTCCGGCTGCGCGTCGAAATTACGATCTCACGGCAGGCGTCGCGTCGATTTCTCCTCTAGAGGTCGGGCGGCGTTGTCCTTGTGGAACCGTGCGTCGGATTTTCGGTCGTCCCAAGAGCGTTGCGTCGATCAGCGTCGTTGTGCGGCGTTTTTCTCGCCGCGGAACAAGCTGTGCGTCAAAATTTTCGGCGCACGGAGCGTCCAAGTGAAAAAGGGAAGTCTTTTTGGTCCTGAGACTTCAGGGAACAGGAGGCAAGCTCTATCCAAGCCCTTGGAGAGCACTTTCACAGCCAGACAAGAGTTCAGCAAGGCAGCAGGGCAACAGCAAGGCAGCAGTCCTTTGTAGAAAGCAGACAGGTGAGTCCTTTGAGCAGCCAGGCAGTTCTTCTTGGCAGGATGTAGTTTCTGGTTCAGGTTCCTTCTCCAGCAAGTGTCTGATGAGGTAGGGCAGAGGCCCTGTTTTATACCCAAATGTGCCTTTGAAGTGGGGGAGACTTCAAAGAGTGGCTAAGAAGTGCACCAGGTCCCCTTTCAGTTCAATCCTGTCTGCCAGGGTCCCAGTAGGGGGTGTGGCAGTCCTTTGTGTGAGAGCAGGCCCTCCACCCTCCCAGCCCAGGAAGACCCATTCAAAATGCAGATGTATGCAAGTGAGGCTGAGTACCCTGTGTTTGGGGTGTGTCTGAGTGAATGCACAAGGAGCTGTCAACCAAGCCCAGCCAGACGTGGATTGTAAGGCACAGAAAGATTTAAGTGCAAAGAAATGCTCACTTTCTAAAAGTGGCATTTCTAGAATAGTAATATTAAATCCGACTTCACCAGTCAGCAGGATTTTGTATTACCATTCTGGCCATACTAAATATGACCTTCCTGCTCCTTTCAGATCAGCAGCTGCCACTTCAACAGTGTAGGAGGGCAGCCCCAATGTTAGCCTATGAAGGGAGCAGGCCTCACAGTAGTGTAAAAACGAATTTAGGAGTTTTACACTACCAGGACATATAACTACATAGGTACATGTCCTGCCTTTTACCTACACAGCACCCTGCTCTAGGGGTTACCTAGGGAACACCTTAGGGGTGACTTATATGTAGAAAAAGGGGAGTTCTAGGCTTGGCAAGTACTTTTAAATGCCAAGTCGGGGTGGCAGTGAAACTGCACACACAGGTCTTGCAATGGCAAGCCTGAGACAAGGGGAAGGGGGCTACTTGAGTGGGTGGCACAACCAGTGCTGCAGATCCACTAGTAGCATTTAATCTACAGGCCCTAGGCACCTGTAGTGCACATTACTAGGGTCTTATAAGTAGATTAAATAGTTCAATCAGGTATGATCCAAAGTTACCATGTTTAATGGGAGAGAGCATATGCACTTTAGCACTGGTTAGCAGTGGTAAAGTGCGCAGAGTCTAAAAACCAGCAAAAACAGTATCCAAAAAGTGGAGGGAGGCAGGCAAAAAGTTAGGGGTGACTACCCTAAGGCTGTCAGGTCTAACACGTGTGTCCCCCAGCTGAAAGTGGGGAGAGCTACCCGACCTCCAGGGAGCTCTCATCGCTAAGGCGGAAGTACCTGGAGAGACCATCAGCATTGGCGTGGTCAACCCCTGGGCGATGTTCCACCGTAAAGTCCATCCCCTGTAGGGAAATGGACCACCTCAAGAGTTTTGGATTCTCACCCCTCATCTGCATGAGCCATCTGAGGGGCCTGTGGTCTGTCTGAACCCGGAAGTGGGTCCCAAACAGGTAGGGTCTTAGCTTCTTCAGTGCCCAGACCACAGCAAAAGCTTCTCTCTCAATAGCACTCCACCTCTGTTCCCGTGGTAATAGCCTTCTGCTAATAAAGACTACCGGTTGGTCTAGGCCCTCCTCATTTAGCTGTGCTAGAACTGCCCCTATGCCATGCTCTGAAGCGTCCGTCTGCATGATAAATTCCTGGGAGTAGTCAGGGGCCTTGAGCACGGGGGCCGTGCACATGGCTTCCTTCAGGGCGTCAAAGGCTTTCTGACAAGCCTCTGTCCAATTCACCAACCTAGGTTGTTTCTTGGACGTGAGTTCTGTCAAGGGTGACACAATGGTACCATAGCCCTTGACAAACCTGCGGTAATATCCGGTGAGGCCTAAAAAGGCTCTCACCTCAGTCTGCGTTCGAGGTGGTTGCCAGGCCTTGATAGTTTCAATCTTGGCCTGGAGTGGCTGCACCTTGCCACCACCCACTAGGTGTCCCAAGTACACCACGGAACCCTGCCCAATCTGGCACTTACTAGCCTTGATGGTCAGGCCTGCCTGTTGCAGGGCCTGAAGCACCTCCTTGAGGTGAAGCAGGTGTTCCTCCCAGCTGGAACTGTAGACAGCTATGTCATCCAGGTAGGCTGCACAGAAGGCATCCTTGCCAGCTAGGACCCCGTTAACAAACCGTTGGAAGGTAGCGGGGGCATTTTTCAATCCAAACGGCATCACCCGGAACTGGTAATGGCCATCAAGGGTTGAAAATGCGGATCTTTCCTTAGCCCCCTCAGTCAGGGCGATCTGCCAGTACCCTGAAGAAAGATCAAACGTACTCAGGAACTTGGCAGCGCCAAGCCTGTCAACGAGCTCATCAGCTCGGGGGATGGGGTGAGCATCAGTCCGTGTGACTGAGTTGAGACCCCGGTAGTCCACACAGAACCGGAGTTCTGGCTTCGCACCTGGGGCAGTAGCCTTAGGGACCAACACCACTGGGCTGGCCCAGGGACTACTGGATTTCTCGATAACCCCTAGAGTCAACATCTTGGAGACCTCCTCCTTGATGCTGGCCTTCACCTTATCTGACAACCTGTAAATTTTGTTCTTCACAGGGAGACTGTCACCGGTGTCAATATCATGAACACAGAGGTGGGTCAGTCCTGGAGTAAGGGAGAACAGGGGGGAGAACTGCTCCAACAGCTCATAGCAGTCTCCTTTCTGGTTTAGAGTCAGGGAGTCAGACAGAATGACCCCGCTTACTGACCCATCACCTTCTTGGGCAGAGAGGAGGTCGGGGAGAGGTTCACTCTCCTCTTCCATTCCTTCATCCGTGACCAGAAGCATGTTGATCTCCGACCTCTCAAAATTAGCTTTTAGTCGGTTCACATGGAGCACCCTTAGGGGATTCCTAGGGGTTTGGAGGTCCACTAGGTAAGTGGCCTCCCCTTTCCGCTCCTTTATTTCAAATGGGCCAGACCAGCGGTCCTGGAGAGCTCTGGGCTCTACTGGCTCCATTACCCACACTTTGTCTCCAGGTTGAAACTCTACCAGGGTGGCCTTCTGGTCATACCAGTGTTTCATTACCTCTTGACTAGCCTCAAGGTTACTTTGGGCCTCTTTCCAGAAGCGGGTCATCTGGTTGCGGAGGGCCAACATGTAGCTGACCACGTCCTGAGGGGGTGTCTTTGGAGCTTTCTCCAATCCCTCCTTGACAATGCTTAAGGGTCCCCTGACAGGGTACCCATAGAGAAGCTCAAAGGGACTGAACCCTACCCCCCTCTGGGGGACCTCTCTGTAAGCAAAGAGAAGGCATGGTAAGAGGACGTCCCACTTACGCCTCATGGCCTCAGGGAGGCCAACAATCATGCCTTTCAGGGTCTTGTTGAATCTCTCCACAAGACCATTAGACTGGGGGTGATAGGGTGTGGTGAACTTGTAGGTTACACCACACGCATCTCACAGAGACTTCATGTATGCAGACATGAAGTTAGTGCCTCTGTCAGAAACTATCTCCTTGGGGAATCCCACACAGGTAAATATCCCCATCAGAGTTCTGGTCACCACCGGTGCAGTTACGGTCCTCAGAGGGATTGCCTCTGGGTAACGGGTGGCATGGTCCACCAAAACCAGGATGAACCTGTTGCCTAAGGCAGTTTTGGGGTCCAAGGGACCAACAATGTCGATGCCCACCCTTTCAAAGGGGGTGCCAACGACAGGAAGTGGAATCAGGGGGGTTTTAACCCTTTTTCCTGCTTTACCACTGGCCTGGCAGGTAGGACAAGATCTGCAGAACTTATCTGAGTGTGTCCTCATTTTGGGCCAATAAAAGTGGATGACAAGCCTGTTAAAGGTCTTGCCTTGCCCCAAATGTCCTGCCAGGGGAATGTTGTGAGCCAGACCCAGTAGGAAGGTTCGGTAACATTGGGGGACCACCAGCATACGTGCTGCCCCAAAGGCCGGAACCTTAGGCTCACTGTAGAGGAGATCATTCTCCCAATATAGGTGGTGATTGCCAGAGGCGTCACCTGCTGCCTGGTTTGAGGCTTGTTTCCTCAAACCTTCCAGAGTGGGACATTCTTTCTGCGCCTTGCAGAATTCCTCCCTGGTGGGTCCACCCTCAACTTGCCAGCCAGCAAGCTCAGGTAAGTCACCTAGGGTGGCAATGTCTTCCCCAGTTGGCTCGGGAGCCTCCTCCTCAGGAGCCCCGTCAGCCACTGCGGGAACTTCTGGGGCCGGTTTCCTGCGCCCCTTGTCCCTCCTCTTGGCAGCTCTCTGGGCCATCGTTCCAGGCTCCAGATGCCCTTGACTTCCCTCTCGGTCAGCCATGGACCGTGTGGTCATGCAGACCCACTCAGGTAACCCTAACATCTCCAGGTGAGACTTGAGCTCCACTTCTTTCCAAGCAGTATGCTCAAGATCATTGCCTAACAGACAATCTACAGGCATGGCAGGACTCACAGCTACTTTCAGAGTACCAGAGACGCCCCCCCCCACTTAAAGGGAACCAGAGCCACCGGTAGGTGACTCTCGCGATTGTCAGCGACTATGACCTGGTGGAATGTATTAGGGACTATCTGCTCTGTTGACACCAGCTGACTCTTGATAGTAGTCATACTGGCTCCTGTGTCACGCAGAGCCTCCACCTTCTGCCCATCAATGGTGACCCACTGCCGGTACTTGGAAGTATTTTTGGGCATGTGGGCCTTGGGCACCATTTCTCCTTCTCCCAGGGACACTAGGGAAATCTCTACCTGTTCCCCAAAGCTATCTGGGTCCATCTCCCCCCGAGCGCTACACTAGTCAACCCAGGTGCCTGTCTGGTAGTGGACGGTGCCCTCTTGTGGCACTGGGGATCACCTTTATAGTGACCATACTGGTAACACTCCATGCATTTGGTGTTAGATTTCCCTGACTTGTCATATGTCCCTGGCTTTTTCCCAAATCTGGAAAAGGAAGGGTTGCCACCCCCTCCCTGGGAATTCTTTTGGGGGCCTTTGGAGAGTTCCTTATTTGCAATTTTATCTCCCCCCTCTTTCTTCTGTTGGGAACCCTGACCACCTTTGTGGGAGTCCCCCCCAGGTACCTTCTTGGACACTCTGGTGCTAACCCAGAGGTCCGCCTCCTCAGCAAGCTTCCTGGGATCAGTCAGCTTACTATCCACTAAGTGCTGGCGCAACTCTGTATAAGTAGTATTAAGCATATGCTCTCTCAGAATCAAGTCATATAAACCTTTATAATCAGCTACTTTCTTGCCCCGCACCCATCCTTTCAGTGCCTTACTGGAGAAATCAAAGAAATCTACCCATGTTTGTGTGGTTTGTTTGGTGCTGTCCCTGAACCTCTGACGGTATCCCTCAGGGGTCAGCCCAAACTTGGCAAGTAAAGTGGCTTTCTGAAGTGGGTATGTGTTTTGATCAGGTGGATCTAATGTGAGGAGTGTATCCCTCCCCAATGGCGATACATAACCCCACATAGCTACCCCCCATTGCCCTTCAGGAACCTCATGAGCCCTTAGTGCAACTTCATAAGCAGCTAACCATTTATCTATGTCATCTCCCACCACAAAACTGGGCACCACATTCTTGGGTATACGAACCTTCTTTTCTCCAGCAGGTCCTGTCAGTATGCTGCCACCATTATTGCTGGATTCAGACTGTCTCGCCTTGATCTCCAGCTCCTTGAGACTCAGTTCATGAGCCAACAATAGTTTCTTTTCAGCCAAAGCTCTCTCAGCCTCCACCTGTTTGGTTGCTCTTTCAGCTTCAGCTTGTTTGGCTTCTCTTTCAGCTTCAATTTGTTTGGCTGCTCTTTCAGCCTCAGCTTGCTTGGCTTCTCTTTCTGCCCTTCTCTCCTCCTGTTGAGCCTCAATTTTCAATTTTGTCATTTGCAATTGGAACTCTCTTTCTTCTCTCCTTTCCTCTGCGGTCAGGCTTTGCACAGAGACACTGCTCCCTGTTCTGGAAGGGGACACAATTGCAGTGGTAACACCATCCTCATCATCCTCTAAATGGGCTTCTGCCCAGGCCCTCAGCGCCACTTGAAAGTCCTCCTTTCTGGAGGCCCCTTGGGTGGGTGCCCTCAATGCCCTGCAGAATCCTTTTAGTTGTTTGACCGTATATGTATCCAACTGGACTAGGTCAAAGTCCCCTGTCTGAGACCCAGTCAGAGACCTGTTGAGTGAGGATTTAGTTTTTGAAAATTGTCAGGAAGAAAAAAAAACGGATTTGCAAAAAGAGATAAAAACCAAGTTGACCTTCAACTGTGGGTAGGTAGTGAAATACTTAGCTACTGTATGTCACTGCACAAATACAAGTCCTATCCCACCGCTGCCACCAATGTTAGAAATGGGGTTTTTGGTTGGCAGTCGGGTTACCCCCTGTCCAAGCAAAAGCCCTCACTCTAGTCAGGGTAAGTCACACACAATCCAAGATTATCCTGTGCCCACCCTCTGGTAGCTTGGCACAAGCAGTCAGGCTTAACTTAGAAGGCAATGTGTAAAGTATTTGTGCAATAAATCATACAATACCACCATATAGCACCACAAAAATACACCACACAGTGTTTAGAAAAATATATATAATATTTATCAGGATCATTGTAGGTCAAAAAGAATAAAGTTGCAATGGGAAATAGTAGAGATATCACTGAAAAGTGATATAAGTGTCTTAAGTCTTTAGAAGATAAACAAAGTCTCTTTCAAGCACAAGTACCTGGTTTGGAGTGGAAAAATCTCCTCAGCGGGCCACAAAGGAAGAGGTGTGTGGAAAAAGGGTGTGTGCGTCGATTTCTCCCCAGCACACACGGACTCGCGTCGTTATTTTCCACGCGGGGAAGTCGTGCGTCGTTTTCCGGCGCGCGGACAGTCTCTTTCTGTGGATCGCGGGGATTACCAGATGTCCCGGGTCTGTGCGTGGATTTTCCTGCTTGTTCTCTGGCTGCGCGTCGAAATTACGATCTCACGGCAGGCGTCGCGTCGATTTCTCCTCTAGAGGTCGGGCGGCGTTGTCCTTGTGGAGCCGTGCGTCGGATTTTCGGTCGTCCCAAGAGCGTTGCGTCGATCAGCGTCGGTGTGCGGCGTTTTGCTCACCGCAGAACAAGCTGTGTGTCGAAATCTTCGGCGCACGGAGCGTCCAAGTGAAAAAGGGAAGTCTTTTTGGTCCTGAGACTTCAGGGAACAGGAGGCAAGCTCTATCCAAGCCCTTGGAGAGCACTTTCACAGCCAGACAAGAGTTCAGCAAGGCAGCAGGGCAACAGCAAGGCAGCAGTCCTTTGTAGAAAGCAGACAGGTGAGTCCTTTGAGCAGCCAGGCAGTTCTTCTTGGCAGGATGTAGTTTCTGGTTCAGGTTCCTTCTCCAGCAAGTGTCTGATGAGGTAGGGCAGAGGCCCTGTTTTATACCCAAATGTGCCTTTGAAGTGGGGGAGACTTCAAAGAGTGGCTAAGAAGTGCACCAGGTCCCCTTTCAGTTCTATCCTGTCTGCCAGGGTCCCAGTAGGGGGTGTGGCAGTCCTTTGTGTGAGAGCAGGCCCTCCACCCTCCCAGCCCAGGAAGACCCATTCAAAATGCAGATGTATGCAAGTGAGGCTGAGTACCCTGTGTTTGGGGTGTGTCTGAGTGAATGCACAAGGAGCTGTCAACCAAGCCCAGCCAGACGTGGATTGTAAGGCACAGAAAGATTTAAGTGCAAAGAAATGCTCATTTTCTAAAAGTGGCATTTCTAGAATAGTAATATTAAATCCGACTTCACCAGTCAGCAGGATTTTGTATTACCATTCTGGCCATACTAAATATGACCTTCCTGCTCCTTTCAGATCAGCAGCTGCCACTTCAACAGTGTATGAGGGCAGCCCCAATGTTAGCCTATGAAGGGAGCAGGCCTCACAGTAGTGTAAAAACGAATTTAGGAGTTTTACACTACCAGGACATAACTACATAGGTACATGTCCTGCCTTTTACCTACACAGCACCCTGCTCTAGGGGTTACCTAGGGAACACCTTAGGGGTTACTTATATGTAGAAAAAGGGGAGTTCTAGGCTTGGCAAGTACTTTTAAATGCCAAGTCGGGGTGGCAGTGAAACTGCACACACAGGTCTTGCAATGGCAAGCCTGAGACAAGGGGAAGGGGGCTACTTGAGTGGGTGGCACAGTAGATTAAATAGTTCAATCAGGTATGATCCAAAGTTACCATGTTTAATGGGAGAGAGCATATGCACTTTAGCACTGGTTAGCAGTGGTAAAGTGCACAGAGTCTAAAAACCAGCAAAAACAGTATCCAAAAAGTGGAGGGAGGCAGGCAAAAAGTTAGGGGTGACTACCCTAAGGCTGTCAGGTCTAACAGTATCCTACTATCTCTTTTGCAGATGCGTGTAAAGGTTGAATTTGATTATTATGGCAGTAATAAACAAATCTTTTCCACTTATTTGCATAACAGTGTCTAGTGGTAGGTTTTCTAGCCTGTTTTATGACCTCCATACATTCCTGTGTGAGGTCTAAGTGCCCGAATTCTAGGATTTCAGGAGCCAAATTGCTAGATTCAGCAATGCTGGATTTGGATGTCTGATCTGTTGTTTGTGTTGTGTTAACAGATCTGGTCTGTTTGGCAGTTTGATATGAGGTACTACTGAAAGGTCTAGTAGTGTTGTGTACCAAGGTTGCCTTGCCCATGTTGGTGCTATTAGTATGAGTTTGAATTTGTTTTGACTCAACTTGTTTACTAGATATGGAAGAGGTGGGAGAGGGGGAAAAGCTTACGCAAATATCCCTGACCAATTCATCCATAGTGCATTGCCCTGAGACTGATGTTGTGGGTACCTGGATGCGAAGTTTTGGCATTTTGAATTTTCTTTTGTTGCAAATAGATCTATTTGTGGCGTTCCCCACATTCTGAAGTAAGTGTTCAGTATTTGGGGGTGAATTTCCCATTCGTGGATCTGTTGGTGATCCCGAGAGAGATTGTCTGATAACTGATTCTGAATCCCTGGAATAAATTGTGCTATTAGGCGAATGTGGTTGTGAATCGCCCAATGCCATATTTTTTGTGTTAGGAGACACAACTGTGTCGACTGTGTTCCTCCCTGTTTGTTTAGGTAATACATTGTTGTCATGTTGTCTGTTTTGACAAGAGTGTATTTGTGGGTTATTATGGGTTGAAATGCTTTCAGAGCTAGAAATACCGCTAACAGTTCTAAGTGGTTTATATGAAACTGTTTTTGCTGAATGTTCCATTGTCCTTGGATGCTGTGCTGATTGAGGTGTGCTCTCCACCCTGTCATGGATGCATCTGTCGTTATTACGTATTGTGGCACTGGGTCTTGAAAAGGCCGCCCTTGGTTTAAATTTATACTGTTCCACCATTGAAGCAAGATGTATGTTTGGCGGTCTATCAACACCAGATCTAGAAGTTGACCCTGTGCCTGTGACCACTGTGATGCTAGGCACTGTTGTAAGGGCCGCATGTGCAACCTTGCGTTTGGGACAATGGCTATGCATGAGGACATCATGCCTAGGAGTTTCATTACTAATTTGACCTGTATCTTTTGGTTTGGATACATGGCTTGTATGACATTTTGGAATGTTTGGACTCTTTGTGGACTTGGAGTGGCAATTCCTTTTACTGTGTTGATTGTTGCTCCTAGGTATTGCTGTGTTTGACACGGCAGAAGGTGTGACTTTGAGTAATTGATTGAGAAACCTAGTTTGTGTAGGGTTTCTATGACGTAATTTGTGTGTTGTGACCACTGTTTTTGCGTGTTGGTTTTGATTAACCAATCGTCTAGGTACGGGAACACATGTATTTGCTGACTTCTGATATGTGCAGCTACTACTGCTAGACATTTTGTAAAAACTCTTGGCGCAGTTGTTATTCCGAATAGCAACACTTTGAATTGGTAATGTATCCCTTGGAATACAAACCTTAGGTACTTCCTGTGTGAAGGATGTATTGGTATATGGAAATATGCATCCTTTAGATCCAGTGTTGTCATGTAGTCTTGTTGTTTGAGCAGTGGGATTGCTTCTTGTAATGTAACCATGTGAAAATGGTCTGATTTGATGTATGTATTTAATATTCTGAGATCTAGTATAGGTCTTAGAGTTTTGTCTTTTTTGGGTATTAGAAAGTACAGTGAGTAAACTCCTGTGTTTAGTTCTTGTTTTGGTACTAATTTTATTGCTTCTTTTTGGAGTAATGCTTGAACTTCTAATCCTAGAAGATTTATATGTTGTTTCGACATACTGTGTGTTTTCGATGGGACTGTTGGAGGGAATTCGCGAAATTCTATGCAATAACCATGCTGGATAATTGCTAGTACCCAAGTATCTGTTGTTATCTCCTCCCAATGTTTGTAAAATTGGCTTAATCTTCCCCCCACAGGTGTTATGTGATGGGGATGTGTGACTTGTGAGTCACTGCTTATTTTGAGGACTTTTGGGGCTTTGGAATTTTCCTCTACTTCTTTGGAATTGTCCCCCTCTATATTGTCCCCGAAAACTTCCCCGCTGATATTGGCTTTGGTAAGTGGGCCTGGTTTGTGATGTTGTGGTTTCTGTAGGTTGTCCTCGAAACCCTCCCCTAAAAGGTGTTTTGCGAAAGGTGCCTCTGCTCTGCGGGGAGTAGAGTGCGCCCATGGCTTTTGCCGTATCAGTGTCTTTCTTGAGTTTTTCAATAGCAGTGTCGACTTCCGGCCCAAACAACTGCTGTTCATTAAATGGCATATTTAGCTTGTTGAATTTCCGGCTTGAAACCTGACGTGCGGAGAGCCATGCGTGCCTTCTTATTGTTATTGCAGTATTTACTGTCCTTGCAGCCGTATCTGCTGCATCCATTGAAGACCGTATCTGATTATTAGAGATACTTTGTCCTTCTTCCACCACTTGTTGTGCTCTTTTTTGGAACTCTTTGGGTAAGTGTTCTATCAAATGTTGCATCTCATGTCAGTGAGCTCTGTCATATCTTGCCAAAAGCGCTTGTGAATTAGCAATGCGCCATTGGTTTGCTGCTTGTGCTGCAACCCTTTTGCCCGCAGCATCAAATTTGCGACTCTCTTTGTCTGGAGGTGGTGCGTCTCCCGAGGTATGAGAGTTTGCTCTCTTACGAGCTGCCCCGACAACTACTGAGTCTGGAGTTAACTGCGTTGTAATATAAACAGGATCTGTTGGCGGTGGCTTGTACTTTTTCTCCACCCTTGGAGTTATGGCTCGGCCTTTAACAGGATCCTGAAAGATTTATTTTGAATGTTTTAGCATCCCTGGGAGCATAGGTAGTCTTTGGTACTGGCTATGAGTGGAGGTTAGCGTGTTAAACAAGAAGTCATCCTCAATTGGTTCTGAATGCAAGGTGACGTTATGGAAAGCAGCTGCCCTTGCGATCACCTGTGTGTAAGATGTACTGTCCTCAGGAGGGGACGGCCTGGTAGGGTACGAGTCTGGGCTGTTGTCCGATACTGGAGCATCGTAAAGGTCCCATGCATCGGGATCATTTTGACTCATGGCAGTATGAGTCGGGGAGTGCATCAGTGGAGGAGTTGCTACTGGTGATGTGTGCACTGATGGTGGTGGAGAAGGTGGTGGAGTTGTTTTCTTTGCCACCTTTGCCTGTGGCTCCTTGTCCTTTTCGTGAAAGGCAATTTTTCTTTTTGTTTTAATTGGAGGAAGAGTGGTTATCTTCCCTGTGTCTTGATGAATGTGGAGCCTCCTTTGAGTATAGTCTGGCTCTACAGCTTGAAGTTCCTCTCCAAATCTATGTTTTTTCATTTGTGAGGTTAATCCTTGTTCCTCTGTATAGGAACCTGTTTTCGGCTCCGAGGCTGGATGTTTCGGAACCGAAACTTTTTCAGAGGTCTTTTTAGGCTCCGAAGAAACCTTTGTAATTTTCGGCGTGGTGGTGTCTCGGTGCCGAATTTGTTCGGTTCCGCTGTCACGGTGCCGAAATTTCTCAGAGCCGATGTCTCGGGTCCGAGATTGCTGTGCGGCGGTATCTCAACCGGAGTCGGATGACTTCGACACCAGCGTGCCCTTTTTCGGTGCCTTGGCTCGGTCACCGCTTTTTTGGGTTAAGCCATGGCCTGTTGGCGGTGGCGTCCCCTGGGCTCTTGTTGACTTCTCGTGAGTCTTATGTTTCGACGTCTTACTCATGGTTTTCGGCGTTTCTTCGGCCTCGAGCTCTTCCGAGTCCGATTCGGGGATAGAGAAAGCTTCCTCTTCTTCCTCGAAACGCTCTTGTTCTGTCGGCGTCGACGCCATCTGCAGTCTTCTGGCTCTTCGGTCTCTTAACATCTTTCTGGACCGAAACGCTCGATAGGCTTCACAAGTATCTTCCTTGTGCTCTGGGGACAAGCACAAGTTACAGACCAGATGCTGATCCGTATACGGATACTTGTTATGGCATTTTGGACAGAAGCGGAATGGGGTCCGTTCCATCAGCCTTGAATTCACACGTGGCCGGGCCGACCAGGCCCCGACGGAGGATCGAAAACACCCCGAAGGGCCACCGGAACTCTTCTAAATTCGGTGTCGATCTGTTGTAACTAACCCGATACCGAACGCAAACAATACCGACGATTTTTCCGAGATTCTAACTAACTTTCCGACCCGAAACACGGAGCGAAAAGGAACACGTCCGAACCAGATGGCGGAAAAAAAACAATCTAAGATGGAGTCGACGCCCATGCGCAATGGGGTCGAAATGGGAGGAGTCCCTCGGTCTCGTGACTCGAAAAGACTTCTTCAAAGAAAAACAACTTGTAACACTCCGAGCCCAACACCAGATGGCGGGATGTGCACAGCATGTGTATCTGCAGCTACACATGCCATCGAACATATATATATATACACAAACACACACACACAAAAAAAAAATGTATAACCTCACAATACAGAAAGAATAAAATACACAAATGTATACCCAAGGAAATATCGGCATGCCCAGACAGACAACGGGAGAGGCGGGAGGGACCGTGAGGAATCCACAGGTAGCTAGTGTATCCACCAGAAAAAGCGTTACCGAAGGTAAGTAACTTGCTCTTCTGATGGATACAACTACCTGTGGATTCCTCACCTAATGAATAGAGTCCAAAAGCAGTACCACCTCGGAGGAGGGTGTCCGCCTGGTCATACCAAAAACTCCTGCAGCACAGACCGTGCAAAATGGCCATCCCTCCTCACCTCTGAATCCAAGCAATAACGCTTTACAAAGGTGTGGAGGGAAGACCAAGTCGCGGCCTTACAAATGTCTGCCACTGGAACACCTCTAGCCAGGGCCGATGTGGTCGACTTGGCCCTGGTGGAATGGGCTCTGATCCCCTCAGGAGGATCCTTCTTCGCCAATGAATAACATATCTTAATACAAAGGACTACCCACCTGGATAGCGTTCGTTGGTGGACGGCCTTCCCCTTACTCTTCCCCACGTATCCAAAAAAGAGTTGGTCATCCAAACGGAACTCTCTCGTCCTGTCTATGTAATAGCTGAGAGCCCTCCTAGGGTTCAGTCAATGGAGCCTCTCCTACTTAGATGGATGCGGACAAGGGTAGAATGTAGAGAGAGTGATGGATTGTCCCAAATGAAACAGTCACTATCTTGGGGAGGAAAGCCGCCCTGGTCCTCAGAACCACTTTGTCCTTATGAAAGGTTGTAAAAGGTGGATGACCAGAAAGCGTCTGAAGCTCACTCACACGTCTAGCAGACGTGATGGCCGTCAGAAACACAGTTTTTAGAACTAAAAACCTTAAAGGGCAAGAATGAAGTGGCTCAAAAGGAGAGCCCATCAAAAAGGTTAACACCAGATTTAAATCCCACTGGGGCATGATAAACGGAGTGGGAGGAAACCTATTGGTAAGCCCCTTCAAAAACCTTAACACTAAAGGGGATTTTAACAAAGAGGGTTGATCAGGAAGACATAAGAAGGCCGAAAGAGCCGAGAGATAGCCTTTGACAGTGGCCACAGCGCAACCTCGCCGCGCCAACGACAAAGCAAACATCAATATATCTGACAGATGGGCACTTAAGGGATTAATTTGTCGCTCTCCACACCAATGAACGAATTTAGCCCATCTGCCCGCACAGACAGGCTTGGTGGAGTGTCGCCGGGCCAATAAAATAACTTCCACCACATCCGATGGGAGAGAAAAAGCACTCAGATTGTCCCATTCAATCTCCAGGCATGAAGGTGCAGGCTCTGGAGGTGGGGGTGTAGAACCTGCCACTGCAACTGCGAGAGGAGGTCTGCCCTGTGAGGGAGACGGAGCAGAGGGCACAGTGAGAGTTGGAGTAGGTCTGCGTACCACACCCTTCGTGGCCTATCCGGAACTATTAGAATGACTTGGGCCCGGTCTTGGCAAATCTTCCTCAGAACCCGAGGAATCAAGGGTAGGGGGGGAAACGCGTAAAGCAACTGGCCGCACCAGGACATCTGAAACGCGTCCCCCAATGCTCTCTGCATCAGATACTGAAGGATGCAGAACAACGGGCAGTGCGCGTTCTCCCCAGTGGCGAATAGGTCTATCCGGGGACAACCCCACATCCGAAAGATGTAAAGAACCAGATCCGGATAAAGACGCCACTCGTGCTCGTCTGAGAAGAGCTTACTGAAACTGTCCGCACGCACGTTTTGAACCCCGGCCAGATGGTTTGCTATTACGCAAAGCCGATGGCCCTGTGCCCAGGACCAGAGCCGCATAGCCTCTCTGCAGAGAAGGTACGACCTTACTCCTCCCTGCTTGTGTATGTACCACATTGCGGTCGTGTTGTTTGTCAGGACTTGAACCGACTGACCGGGAAGGGAGGAAGGCTTTGAGGGCCAAACGAATTGCCTGCAGTTCCAGCAGATTGATATGAAACATCTGCTCTACTGGAGACCAACGACCCTTGATCTCCAGGTCCCCCAGATGAGATCCCCACCCCAAAGTGGAGGCATCCGTTATCACTGTGGTCACTGGAGGAGGCAGCGAAAACGGCTTTCCTTGAGACATGTTGCCGCCTGCAGCCCACCATTGTAGATCCGCAGCAGTGTCTCTGGAGATCTTTATCGACTCCTCAAGATCCCCTTTGTGTTGAAACCACTGCCTGCCACTGAAGAGCCCTCATGTGCCAGCGTGTATAAGTGACCAACATAATGCAAGAAGCAAACAAACCGAGCAAACAAAGGACCTTGAGGACCGGAACAACCACTCCTTCTTGAAACATCGGAATCAACGCCTGAATGTCCTAAATCCGCTATGGCGGAGGAAAAGCCCGATTCAATGTAGTGTTCAGTACTGCCCCTATGAACAGGAGGCGTTGAGAGGGCTTCAGGTGAGACTTGGGCACATTTACTGAAATGCCCAGACTGAACAACAACTGGGTTGCCAGCTGCAGATGATGCAACACAAGCTCCGGAGACTTGGCTTTGATCAACCAATTGTCCAGGTAAGGGAATACTGCTATCCCTTTCCTTCTGAGGTCTGCTGCAACAACCGCCATCACCTTCGTGAAGACCCGAGGTGCGGAAGTAAGACCAAAAGGAAGGACCGCAAACTGGTAGTGTTGCGACCCTACCACAAAACGAAGATACTTCCTGTGTGACTTGAGAATGGGAATATGGAAATAAGCACCCTGCAAGTCGACAGACACCATCCAATCCTCCTTGTTCAACGCCATAAGTACCTGTGCTAGAGTCAGCATTTTGAATTTCTCCTGCTTGAGGAACCAATTCAAAATCATCAGGTCCAAGATAGGTCTCAAACGACCATCCTTTTTGGGGATCAGAAAGTACCTTGAATAACATCCCTGACCCCTCTCCTGCTCGGGAACCAACTCCACTGCACCTTTTGACAATAGGGACAGAACCTCCTGTTCTAGCAACAGGAGATGATCTTCTGAACAAAAGGAAGGACGGGGAGGGAAGGGAGGAGGAATCTCCCGAAAGGGAAGGGCATAGCCTTTCCTTACCACGCTGATGACCCAGGAATCGGATGTTATGGACTCCCACATGGGAAGAAAAAGAGACAGCCTTCCCCCTACCGGAGAGGCATGGGACGCGATGGTGAGAGGACTAGGGCTGCTTTCCCTGTTGCATCACCCCTGAGGAAGAGGAAGGGTGCTGCTGCTGGGTGGCCCCTCTAGTGCGGACCCTACCCCGCCTCCTAAATGATCTATAAGGGAGGCTTGAAGACTGCTGGCCTGCCTGCTGCGATCTCCCACGAAAAGAAGCCCCTCGTCCAAAAACTTGCAGCCGCCTAAAGGACCTAAAGGGGGTCGAAACAGCCTGCAGGCCCAAGGATTTAGCAGTGGCTCTACACTCCTTAAAGCGCTCTAACGCAGAGTCAGCTTTAGTGCCAAACAATTTAGCCCCATCAAAAGGCAAGTCCAAGAGCGTGGCCTGAACTTCCGATGAGAATCCAGATGTGCGCAACCAAGCATGGCGCCTGCTGGCAATAGAGGTCCTCATGGCTCTAGCAACAGAGTCCGTGGTGTCCAGCCCTGACTGTATGACTTGCGTAGCCGCTGCCTGGGCATCCGAGAGGAGACCATGCAAGTCTTGGGGCATGTCCGGTAACGCTGTCTTTGCCGCATCCATTATTGCGTGAATGTATCTGCCAAGGATACACGTAGCATTAGCAGATTTCAATGCCATGCTACACGAGGAGAAAACCTTTTTGGCCGACTGCTCAATGCGCTTGGACTCCCGGTCAGATGGTACACCAGGAAAGGAGCCAGGAGCAGATCGAGAAAAACAGAATGCCTGTACAACCAGACTCTCTGGAGACGGATGTTTAGAAAGAAATTCAGGGTCTCCAGGTGCAGACCTATACCGTCTGGCCACCGACCTGCTCACTGCAGACGAAGAAACAGGTTTCTTCCACACCTCTCCTATGGGATCCATGAGAGCTTCATTGAATGGTAACAGTGGATCCGCAATGGCCGTGGCAGGATGAAGCACCTCCGTCAGGATATTAGTTTTAACTTGCGCCATAGGAAGGGGAAGTTCCAGGAAATCAGCAGCCTTCCTGATGACGGAATGGAACGTGGCTGCTTCCTCAGTATGCTCCCCTGGCGAGGCCAGATCCCACTCCGGGGAAGTATCCAGTCCACTGGCCGTATCCAACCCCTGAAACTCACTCTGGGGCTCCGCAATCTCCCCTTCCTCAAGGAGCTGCCTCTGGTACTCTCTCTCCTCCAACAACCTGAGGGCCTTCTTCCTGGACCGCAATTTGGCCTCCAACCCTGGCGTGTAACGACGTCGGAGAGTGGCGCCGAGAAGGCGTCATCACAGGATCTCCGGATCTTCCCGACGCCGTAGATGGATCCATCGGCGCCGTGGACACACGACCTGCACCCATCGACGCCATACGGCTTCGGGACTCCTCAAACTCAACGGACGACGGCGAAGGCCTCTCCCTCGACGGCTGCACCACCGACACCGGGCTAGTGTCTCCTGCCGGACAGAACGGCATAAACGGCGTCGGCCTGTACAGAGCCGGAACGCCTAAGTTAAATGTCAGGGGACCAGTGGGGCCAGCCGGCGCACCAGCTCCCGGAGCCATGTTCTGGAAAATAGTAAACATGGCATTAAGAAATGCCGCCGGATCGTATGTAAGTGAACAGGCCATTGGGGAGCCCACATGGGGAAATTAAGTGCTATACAAATGGTACAATGTTGTTTGTTTATATGGCTTTATATCCTCAGATTGCCTGATACCTCAAAAGTCTACGCTACATTCAGATTTCGGTATACATATACTATTTCAAACAAGACAACACTTTTAATTAATAGGCTAGGATGCACACCGGAGAGCTAGTTATGGGTAGCTGGAGAGCTACCAGTAGCTCACAAGCTAATGTTGGAGGAACCTGATCTGAGAGATACAAGACACCAACACTCTCTATCCAATGTCTGGCTTAGTGTATCTTACACTGTTAGTTTTTGAGCATTACATTCACCTTAGGTCTGCCCATTTATGGTAAACCTGTTAATGGTCTACCTATTCAACCTGGGTACTGATACTGTCTGCTTATTTGCACTTAAGTCCTTACACAACTTCTCATGCTCCAAGATTATCCTAATAATTATTTTTGTGTCCAGGGTCCCCAGTCTTCCTCTACTTTCTGCCCTATCCATCCCTGAAAACTATTTTCTGCAGAAAGATAAGGAGACCTAGATGACTACAGCATGGAACAATGAGCAGGGCTGATAACAGAGGAGTAGCCATCATGCTTACAACATCAGAGGCGTAGAGTTCACTGGACAGAAGAGGGTGCACAAGGAACACCTTTCCCAATCAGGACAGCCCAAGATAATGATTCTCTAAGCAATTAATTTGTTTGCAACACTATTGTCTAACCCTGGTGTGCGACAGAAGGAGACTGACTGTTGCAACAAATGAATATAAATTAGAACGTAAATGCTAGACTTACATTGCTGGAGCATGCACAGGTTGAAGCCTTGCCAATGGAAGGAGTAGGGGTTGCAAAAGCATCTCGCTGGAACTCTGGCCGTGTCTGGGCAGAGAGCCAACGTCAATGAAGTGCTCCAAGAACAGAGGGGGCTGAGCACAGCATTGTGAGTTAACCTCAAGTGATTTGTGTTTTCCTCCTACTCGGGAACAAAGTAACGCCAAAATTGATGTGGCAAAGAAGGCCAAACAGAAGTGCTTAGATCAACTACTCGTTACTCCCACAGATCCACAGCTACAAGCGTAGGGTGTCGTGCCAGGGAGCCAAGCTGCCCTATTCAACCTATCAAGCATTTCTTTAGAAACACTCTGTCAGTTTACAATACTGACTAGTAGTAAAAGGTACTTCCCAAATGCACAACAACAAAAAACAAATTTGCACTGTGCTTGGAAGCCAACTAATTATGATTCAAGGGGCTTGCGTGTTTTTAGGTCAAGCGTGCAGGCTCTCTGACGTGTTGTAATTTATGTGGGCTTTTAACCACACCCACTGCATGCTCATCACTATCACTCGTTTATGGGCTTGCCTTTCAAAAATCCTTTATCATCATTGGTAAATGCTTTATGTTTGTCTCTCCTTGGGGCAGTTTTGTTACCACCTTGGTTATCGACCCTGTTACATGGATAATTGCACATTTGCCAATACGTCTGACTGCGAGCAAACTTCTTTTTCCTTTTGTGTCTCTCCTTCACGCTCATGCTCAAGGCGGCCATGGTGCTTTGAATCGGCTCGCTTATGTCAACTGTTTTACTTCTCATTTTCAATTTATGTGGCAAAAAAGTCCAGTTAGGAATTTACAACACTAATAGCTCTAACTCGAGCAAACGCGAGAACCACTACATTGTAAATGCTTGTTTCAATTGTATCATGTTTAGACATGCCATGTCCTGTCAGTGTCACCACAATACAAGGCAGATGATTTTATTAATATAGAAATGTAAAGCAGGAGTAAAACATCCGTAAATCCAAATTTGGCTTCCAGTGTTGCAGGAGTTCATCCATACATATTCTTAATGTTGCAAGCATAAGCTGTTGAGATGTAACCTTAATATTAACGATGTTTCTATAGACTGCACCCAAAACACTGCAATAGAATTTTAATTACAATTAGACCTAGACTAAGCTTCATCCACTTTAAAACAAACTTATGGCTGGGATAAGGATAGCACTGGATTAAGAAAACTGAGGTGTTGTTCATGTGTTTCAGTCCAACCCAGGTTGGAGAAAATCAAAGCTCACTAACATGCGAGAGCTCTTGGTAGGAAACACGGTTTAGTAAATTCATAGATGCTTCCCGGGCGGGTACATTCCATTTCAGATAAAAGAAAAGTAAATGATAGCCTCAAGCGAGCGAAGGACAGATCACAATGACTGGCTGGACACAGGGCCCGAATTACTTACAGAAGTTAATGTACAAAATCCACAGACCCCGGATTTCAAAAATATGTTTTTTTCTGTTTACTCAACACTTGCAGCTTAAAAGCATCCAGGCATATAACGAAACTGCCAAACCACCTACACCATTAATTAGGCCAATCGCAAACTACTCTCTAGTCGTGTTCACATTTCATTTGCAACTGCTCCTTCCATGAATCTCATACTGCTACATCAATCAACGTGAAAGCACTTTGATTTGTTTGTCATGAAAACTGTGATTTGTGGAAGCCTGAACATTTTAGGTACAAAGGAAAATAAATTAGTGCACATCCAAATACCTCTACTAGGCCTAAGAAATAAAAGAAAATGGCAACTGTCAAGTGAAAACTGAAGAAGACATGCCTCTTCAAAGTGTCTTTCTACTACCCACCTGAAAACTACTGGAGCACCCGTCTCGAACACTGATAAAGCAGCAGGGCTCCTCCAAATCGATGCTTAACTATGTCCGATGACACTCCGACTCCTCCATACAAAGTATGGGCCACCCACAAATTGGAAGTGGCCTATCTAAAATAGGAACAGCCCACTAAACAGTCTGTCTCCTGTTGCAAATCGGGGCTTCTTAAACAATTACATAAGCAAGTGTTTATCAAAGTAACATACATTCTTTGTGTTTGTATTACGGAGAGCTGAGCAATTGGAAATTACCAAACTGACCCTATCAGCTGCAAAACGTGTGTGGAACTATTAGGATTTTATAAGAACAGCATTTATATACAGACCTGAGCCTGAATGACTGCCCTTCAGCCTAAACACACCAGATGAATGAACACACATTTGCAATGCAATAGGTCTAGCATTTGCTTGAGTTGGAGCTATTGGCATTGTAAATTCATAACTGGGCTTTTCTTGCCACATAAATTAGTCAGCCCTGCCTCATAATTTCGCCTTTTCTTGCCATATA
The DNA here is from genome assembly GCF_031143425.1 of Pleurodeles waltl. Lineage (NCBI taxonomy): Eukaryota > Metazoa > Chordata > Amphibia > Caudata > Salamandridae > Pleurodeles > Pleurodeles waltl. The sequence continues at coordinate 664,402,509 of NC_090451.1, forward strand.
AGCCCAGTGACCCTGCATATAATGAAAACACTTTAATTTACCTTCTTCCTCTATCTGCAGCCAAAAATGAAAGTGTTGCAATTTACCATCCTAATTTAAATCTGCCATGCTAATTCCAATAGAATACCACTTTCATCACCCCACCATCAGAGTTGCTGGCTGGCTACCACAATTTCCCAAAAAGATACAAGCCAGTCACAGAGGAGTAATGAGAGAAATAAACTAAAAGGGTCACCCAAGCATATCAAGCGCGTTCAAACAGTCATAGTGTAATAGGAATGTTAAATTGGCTTGAATTATGGTAATAATTGTAATAAAGAGAGATTATTCAAACATATGCAATTATCATATAAACCTTTATCAGAAATAAACTTTTGCCATTGCAGTGTAATGCTCAAAAAAGCCCCTAGAGGGCCCCATAACAAAAATATAATTTGTAAGAAACCTGGTCATGTAACCATATTGTTAGCTCCAAGAGGGGATAAACCCCACTTAAAAATTACAGGAGAAAATAATGCAGTGTAACCATATACTTAGCCCCTAGATGGCATTTTTAGGGCTAGCAAGCCTGCAGCAATTCTATTACAAACAAGGCCATTAAATCAAAACTTCTCCCAGCTGTGAAACAAAAGTTGTAGCCACGGAAAAGCTTAAAACACAGTGAATGGTGGGAGGGGTAATTATTTTAGTGTGGGGACCCAGAGATGATGTAGACAGGAAGAGCTTTTTGAAGGTGTAGGACAATGGCACCCTGTTGCAGTTACCCCCCACTTTTTGCCTGATGTTGATGCTGACTTGACTGAGAAGTGTGTTGGAACCCTGCTAACCAGGCCCCAGCACCAGTGTTCTTTCACTTTAAAATGTAGCATTGTTCCACAATTGGCACATCCCTGGCACACAGATAAGTCCCTTGTAAAAGGTACCGTTGGTACCAAGGGCCCTGTGATCAAAGAAGGTCCCTAAGGGCTGCAGCATATGTTGTGCCACCCTAAGGTACCCCTCACTTATACATGCACACTGCCATTGCAGATTGTGTGTGTTGATGGGGAGAAAAAGGCAAAGTCGAAATGGCATCCCCATCAGGATGCCACGCACACAAAATACTGCCTGTGGCATAGGTAAGTCACCCCTCTAGCAGGACGTACAGCCCTAAGGCAGGGTGCACTATACCACAGGTGAGGGCATAGCTACATGAGCAATATGCCCCTACAGTGTCTAAGTCTACTCTTAGATATTGTAAGTACAGTGTGGCCATATTAAGTATATGGTCTAGGAGTTTGTCAAAACGAACTCCACAGCTCCATAATGGCTACACTGAATACTGGGAAGTTTGGTATAAAACTTCTCAGAATAATAAACCCACACTGATGCCAGTGTTGTATGTATTAATATTCACAGAGGGCTTCTTAGAGATGCCCCCTGTATTGTACCCAATCCTTCAGTGCAGGACTGACTGGTCTGTGCCAGCCTGCTGCTGAGAGATGAGTTTCTGACCCCCTGGGGTGAGGTCCTTTGTGCCCTCTGAGGCCAGAAACAAAGCCTGCTCTGGGTGGAGGTGCTTCACACTTCACCCCTGCAGGAACTTTAACACCTAGCAGTGAGCCTCAAAGGCTCAGGCTTCGTGTTACAATGCCCCAGGGAACTCCAGCTAGTGGAGATGCCCACCCCCTGGACACAGCCCCCACGTTTGGCGGCAAGTCCAGGGGAGATAATGAGAAAAACAAGGAGGAGTCACCCACCAGTCAGGACAGCCCCTAAGGTGCCCTGAGCTGAGGTGACCCCTGCCTTTAGAAATCCTCCATCTTGGTTTTGGAGGATTCCCCCAATAGGATTGGGGATGTGCCCCTCCCCCCTCAGGGAGGAGGCACAAAGAGTGTGTAGCCACCCTCCAGGACAGTAGCCATTGGCTACTGCTCTCCTGACCTAAACACCCCCCTAAATTCAGTATTTAGGGGTGACCCAGAACCCAGGAAATCAGATTCCTGCAACCTGAACTTAAAAGGACTGCTGACCTACAAGCCTGCAGAGACGACGGACAATGACAACTGCTTTGGCCCCAGCCCTACCGGCCTGTCTCCTGACTTGAAAACCTGCACCCAGCGACGCATCCAACAGGGACCAGCGAACTCTGAAGCCTCAGAGGACTGCCCTGAATCCCAGGACCAAGAAACTCCAGTGAGCAGCGGCTCTGCTCAACATCCTGCAACAAACGTGCAACTTTTCTTCAACTTCAAAGACCTCACTCTTCCCGCCGGAAGCATGAGACTTCACACTCTGCACCCGACGCCCCCGGCTCGAGATTCAGAGAACCAACACCACAGGGAGGACTCCCCGGCGACTGCGACCCCGTGTGTAGCCAGAGACAACCCCACCTGGACCCACACAGCAACGCCTGCAGAGAGAATCCAGAGGCTCCCCCTGACCGCGACTGCCTGTAACAAGGGACCCGACGCCTGGACAAAGCACTGCACCCGCAGCCCCCAGGACCAGAAGGAACCGAACTTCAGTGCAGCAGTGACCCCCCGGGCGAACCTCTGCCTAGCCCAGGTGGTTGCCGGCCCAAGAAGCCCCCGGTGCCCTGCCTGCACCACTAGAGTGACCCCCGGGTCCCTCCATTGAAATCAATACTAAACCAGACATCTGCTTTGCACACTGCACCTGGCCGCCCCTGTGCCAATGAGGGTGTGTTTTGTTTGCCTACTTGTGTCCCCCCCCAAGTGCTCTACAAAACCCCCCTGGTCTGCCCCCCCGAGGACGCGGCTCCTGCTGGCAGACTGGAACCGGAGCACCCCGGTTCTCCATAGGCACCTATGTGTTTTGGGCACCTCTTTGACCTCTGCACCTGACCGGCCCTGAGCTGTTGGTGTGGTAACTTTGGGGTTGCCCCGAACCCCCAGCGGTGGGCTGCCTATGCCCAGGAACTGAGACTTGTATGTGTCTTACTTACCTCACAACCTAACAATTACTTACCTCTCCCAGGAACTGTTAAGTTTTGCAGTGTCCACTTTTAGAATTGCTTATTGCCATTTTAACAAAAACTTTATATGTTATTGCTCTAATTCAAATTTCCTAACTTACCTGTGTGGAGTACCTTGCATTTTATGTATTTACTTCAAATCTTCAACTTGTGGTTCTAAAAATAAATTAAGAAACTATATTTTTCTATATAAAAACCTATTGGCCTGGAGTAAGTCTGAGTGTGTGTTCCTCATTTATTGCCTGTGTTTGTACAACAAATGCTTAACACTACCCTCTGATAAGCCTACTGCTCGACCACACTACCACAAAATAGAGCATTAGAATTATCGAATTTTGCCACTATCTTACCTCTAAGGGGAACCCTTAGACGTTTGTGCACACTATCTCTTACTTTGAGATACAGGGAGTGCAGAATTATTAGGCAAATGAGTATTTTGACCACATCATCCTCTTTATGCATGTTGTCTTACTCCAAGCTGTATAGGCTCGAAAGCCTACTACCAATTAAGCATATTAGGTGATGTGCATCTCTGTAATGAGAAGGGGTGTGGTCTAATGACATCGCCACCCTATATCAGGTGTGCATAATTATTAGGCAACTTCCTTTCCTTTGGCAAAATGGGTCAAAAGAAGGACTTGACAGGCTCAGAAAAGTCAAAAATAGTGAGATATCTTGCAGAGGGATGCAGCACTCTTAAAATTGCAAAGCTTCTGAAGCGTGATCATCGAACAATCAAGCGTTTCATTCAAAATAGTCAACAGGGTCGCAAGAAGCGTGTGGAAAAACCAAGGCGCAAAATAACTGCCCATGAACTGAGAAAAGTCAAGCGTGCAGCTGCCACGATGCCACTTGCCACCAGTTTGGCCATATTTCAGAGCTGCAACATCACTGGAGTGCCCAAAAGCACAAGGTGTGCAATACTCAGAGATATGGCCAAGGTAAGAAAGGCTGAAAGACGACCACCACTGAACAAGACACACAAGCTGAAACGTCAAGACTGGGCCAAGAAATATCTCAAGACTGATTTTCTAAGGTTTTATGGACTGATGAAATGAGAGTGAGTCTTGATGGGCCAGATGGATGGGCCCGTGGCTGGATTGGTAAAGGGCAGAGAGCTCCAGTCCGACTCAGACGCCAGCAAGGTGGAGGTGGAGTACTGGTTTGGGCTGGTATCATCAAAGATGAGCTTGTGGGGCCTTTTCGGGTTGAGGATGGAGTCAAGCTCAACTCCCAGTCCTACTGCCAGTTCCTGGTAGACACCTTCTTCAAGCAGTGGTACAGGAAGAAGTCTGCATCCTTCAAGAAAAACATGATTTTCATGCAGGACAATGCTCCATCACACGCGTCCAAGTACTCCACAGCGTGGCTGGCAAGAAAGGGTATGAAAGAAGGAAATCTAATGACATGGCCTCCTTGTTCACCTGATCTGAACCCCATTGAGAACCTGTGGTCCATCATCAAATGTGAGATTTACAAGGAGGGAAAACAGTACACCTCTCTGAACAGTGTCTGGGAGGCTGTGGTTGCTGCTGCACGCAATGTTGATGGTGAACAGATCAAAACACTGACAGAATCCATGGATGGCAGGCTTTTGAGTGTCCTTGCAAAGAAAGGTGGCTATATTGGTCACTGATTTGTTTTTGTTTTGTTTTTGAATGTCAGACATGTATATTTGTGAATGTTGAGATGTTATATTGGTTTCACTGGTAATAATAAATAATTGAAATGGGTATATATTTGTTTTTTGTTAAGTTGCCTAATAATTATGCACAGTAATAGTCACCTGCACACACAGATATCCCCCTAACATAGCTAAAACTAAAAACAAACTAAAAACTACTTCCAAAAATATTCAGCTTTGATATTAATGAGTTTTTTGGGTTCATTGAGAACATGGTTGTTGTTCAATAATAAAATTAATCCTCAAAAATACAACTTGCCTAATAATTCTGCACTCCCTGTAGTGTGTACAGAGCCAACTTCCTACAGAAGGTGATCCCATTGGCTTAGGGCCACCACAGTTATGAGCAAAAGTGTTTTGTAAAAGTAATGCCCTGCAAAGCATTACGGGGAGCATTTTTGTGCCGCAAATAAACAAGTTACTTACCTTCGGTAACACTTTTTCTGGTGGATACAGTAGCTACCTATGGATTCCTCACCTTATCAATTCTCCCAATGCGCCAGCATTCAACTGAAATTTTCTTCCCAGCTCTTCACGTCGACGAGCAAGTCACAAATGCACGGCTCCCCACGAGACTCTGTCTGATGTCATCGTGACAATAAGAAGTCCTCGCCGGCGTGCTGACATCAGTTTCACAATTTTTTCAGTGCCTTTGAGGCGAACAGGTGAATACCGACCTCACAAGAACAATATATGCCAATCCAAATACAAATATAAACCACAATATCTGTTTATATAGTAACACCAAAACATATATACATTTATAATAATAATAAAATAAGTCTTGGTATGACCAGACAGGCAAAGGGGAGGCGGGTGGGACTGTGAGGAATCCACAGGTAGCTACTGTGTCCACCAGAAAGAGAGTTACCGAAGGTAAGTAACTTGTTCTTCTGATGGATACAACTACCTGTGGATTCCTCACCTTATGAATAGAATCCCAAAGCAGTACCGCATTCAGAGGTGGGTGCCTGACTGGTCACACCAAGAAATCCTGCAACACAGAACGTGCAAAATGGCCATCCTTTATAACTTCAGAGTCCAAGCAATAATGCTTCTTATAAGTGTGGAGGGAAGCCCAAGTAGCAGCCTTACAAATTTCAGCAACTGGGACACCTCTGGACAAGCCCAAAGTAGCAGACTTAGCCCTGGTGGTATGGGCCCTAATACCTTCAGGAGGAACCTTCTTTGTCAGTGAATAACAAATCTTTAGGCAAAGAATGACCCAACTGTAAAGGGTTCTCCTGTGGACGGCTTTGCCTTTCATCTTGCCCACATATAGAGTTGATCATCAATACGAAAGTCTTTTGTCCTTTCAATGTAAAAACTCAAAGCCCTTCTTGGATCTAGATGATGAAGTCGTTCCTCCTCCTTTGAAGGATGGGCAGGAGGGTAAAAGGAAAAGTGTGTTATAGTTTGCCCCATATGAAAGGGAGCGACAACCATAGGAAGGAAAGCTGCCCTGGTTCTCAGCACCACCTTGTCAGCATGAAAGGATGTAAAAGGAGGTTTCACACTAAGAGCCTGGAGCTCACTCACACACCTAGCAGACGTGACAGCTGTGAGGAAAACTGTTTTCAAAACTAAAAATCTCAACGGGCAAGAATGCATAGGCTGAAACGGTGAACCCATTAAAAAAGTAAGAACCAAATTCAAATCCCACTGAGGCATGAGAAACGGAGTGGGAGGAAACTTTTTAGTCAGGCCTCTCAAGAACCTAATAACGATAGGAGACTTAAATAAGGAAGTCTGATCAGGAAGACACAGAAAGGCCAAGAGTGCCGATAAATAACCCTTCACCGTCGCAACTGCACATCCCTTCTGTGCCAAGGAAAGGGCAAAAAGCAAAACATCAGACGGGCCTTCATGGGATCAAATTGCTTCTCTCCACACCGAACAACAAATTTTGCCCATCTGTTAGCATAGACAGTCTTGGAGGAGTGTTGCCTGCCCCATAAGATAACAACCACCAATTCTGGAGGGAGAGAAAAGGAACTCAGATTGCCCCGTTCAATCTCCAGCCATGTAGGTGCAGGCTCTGGAGGTGGGGGTGTAGAACCTGCCACTACGAGAGGAGGTCTGCCCTGTGAGGGAGACAGAGCGGAGGGCACAGTGAGAGTTGGAGAAGGTCTGTGTACCACACCGTTCTTGGCCAATCCGGAGCTATTAAAATGACTTGAGCCCGATCTTGACGAATCTTCCTCAGAACCCCAGGAATCAAGGGTATGTGGGGAAACACGTAAAGCAACTGGTCGCCCCAAGACATCTGAAGCGCGTCCCCCAACGCTCCCTACACCGGGTATTGGAGGCTGCAGAACGACGGGCAGTGTGCATTCTCCTGAGTGGCAAACAGGTTTATCTGTGGAAATCCAGTAGATGTAAAGAACCAAGTCTGGTTGGAGACGCCACTCGTGATCAGCCGAGAAATGCCGACTGAGACTGTCTGCATATACGTTGAGAACTCCAGCCAGATGGTTTGCTACTATGCAAATCCGATGGTCCTGTGCCCAGGACCAGAGCCTCTCTGCAGAGAATATACGACCCTACTCCTCCCTGCTTGTTGATGTACCACTTCGCAGTAGTGTTGTCCGTCAAGGCTAGAACTGGCAGACCGCAAAGTGACGGGAGAAAGGCCAGATGTATTGCCCGTAACTCCAACAGATTGATGAGAAACATCTGTTCTACTGGAGACCAACAACCTTTGATCCCCAGATGAGTTCCCCGCCCTAGAGTGGAAGCATCCATTATGACCATGGCCACCAGAGCTGGGAGGCAAAACGGCCTTCCTTGGGAAAGGTTGCCGTCCACAGCCCACCATCGTAGATCTGCTGCAGCGTCTCTGGAAGTCGTTATCGACTCCTCGAGATCCCCTTTGTGTTGAAACTACTGCTTGCGGAGGCACCACTGGACAGCTTTCATGTGCCAATGTGCATGAGTGACCAACAGAATGCAAGAAGTGAACAGACCGAGCAGACGTAGGACCTGGAGGACCGGAACAGCCGCTCCCTTTTGAAACATTGGAATCAATGCCTGAATGTTTTGAATCCGCTGAGGCGGAGGATAGGCCCGATTCAATATTGTATCCAGTACTGCCCCTATGAACAAGAGGCGTGGAGAGAGCTCCAAGTGAGACTTAATGCATTTTTACCGTAAAACCCAGGTTAAACAACAACCGTGTTGTCATTTGCAAGTGATGCAGCACAAGCTCTGGGGACTTGGCTTTTATCAGCCAATCGTCCAGGTAAGAGACTACAGATATTCCCTTCCTTCTGAGGTCCGCTGCAACCACTGCCATCACCTTCGTGAAGACCCGAGGTGCGGAAGTAAGACTAAAAGGAAGGACAGCAAACTGGTAGTGTTGCGACCCTACCACGAACCGGAGATACTTCCTGTGCGGCTTCAGAATGGGGATATGAAAATAAGCATCCTGCAAGTCAACAGACACCATCCAATCTTCCTTGTTCAACACCAGAAGCACCTGTGCTAGGGTCAGCATTTTGAATTTCTCCTGTTTGAGGAACCAATTCAAAATCCTAAGATCCAGGATAGGCCTCAATCGAACCATCCTTCTTGGGAATCAGAAAATATCTCGAATAGCATCCCTGAACCCTTTCCTGCTCTGGAACCAACTCCACTACACCCTTTAACAAAAGTACTTGCACCTCCTGCTAAAGCAACAGAAGATGATCTTCTGAGCAAAACGAAGGACGGGGAGGGATGGGAGGGGAAAACTCCCAAAAAGGAAGGGCATAACCTTTACCCACAATATTTAGCACCCAAGAGTCCAATGTGACTAACTCCCACTCGTGGAGAAAATGAAATATCCTGCCCCCTATGGGAGAAGCATGATCCAAGATGGAGAGAAAACTAGGGCTGCTTTCCTTGTTGGGTTCCCCCGAAGGAAGAGGATGATGCAGCAGACTGCTGGGTGGCTCCTTGTGTTCTAAGCCTCCCCCACTTTATAAAAGACCTATAGAGCGGATTGGCAGGCTGCTGCATGCTGGACTATGGCCTTCCACGAAAAGAGGACCCACGGCCAAACCCCCTGAACCTCCTAAAAGATCTAAAGCGTGTGGATGCTGAAGCCTGTAGCCCCAAGGATCTTGCAGTAGCCCTGCTGCCTTTAAAACGTTCCAAAGCAGAGTCGGCCTTGGACCCAAACAACTTCTCGCCATCAAACGGAAGGTCCAACAAAGTTGTTTGAACGTCCATAAAAAAGCCAGAAGACCTCAGCCATGCATGCCTCTGGTCGCCACCATTGCCCTGGCCACTGAATCAGCTGTATCCAAACCCGACTGGATAATCTGCCTGGCTGCTGCTTGAGTGTCCAAAAGGAGCTCATCAAACTGCCCCTGCACATCCTGAGGCAAGCTCGGCACCACAGCTCTTGCAGTGACCATCAGGGCATGAATATACCTCCCCAGCACACAGGTAGCACTGACTGACTTTAAGGCCATACTGCATGAGGAGAAACCTTTCCTGGCTGCTTGCTCCATCCTCTTAGACACCCTATGTGATGGAGTAACAGTAAACTAGCCAGATGCAGATCGGGCATAACAAGATGCTTGAACCACCAAGCTCTCAGGAGTTGGATGTTGAGACAAAAATCGAGGATCCCCAGGAGCAACTCTGTACCTCCTAGCCACAGTCCTGGAAACTGCTGGAGTCATCACAGGTTTCCTCCAAATGTCTAAAATTGTCTCAGTAAGGGTATCAATAAAAGGGAGCAGGGGCTCCGCAGATGTAGAGGAAGGATGCAACACCTCAGTCAAGATGTTTGTCTTCACCTACAATGCTGGTAACCGAAGTTTCAAGAATTCAAACAGCCTTCCTTATAACGCTATGATAAGATGCTGCCTCCTCTGTGAATTCGCCCGGGGATGAAAGTTTCCACTCAGGGGATGTATCTAGCCCACCTGCAGAGTCCAAACCCTGAAATTCTCCCATAGGCACAGGAATCTCCCCTTTCTCCAACAGCTGTTGCTGATATTCCTGCTCCTCCAAGAGCCTCAAGGCTCTCTGCCTTGACCTCAGTCTGGCCTCAATCTCGGCATCGACAGAGAATTGGCTGATGTCGACGCCGCCAGTTTGAAGGCAGATCGACGCTCTGGCGGAGGAGATGGTGGAGATATACTGCGTCCCGATCAGGATCCATCCAGCACCGGCATCAACTCCATCGGAGCCGTCGGCAACATCATCTGGGGTGACGATGTCATCGGCGCCGAACCAGCACCTTCAGCTAGATAGAAGGGTACTGTAGGAAGTTGGCTCTGTATGTGCTATTTCAAAGTAAGGAATAGCATGCACAGAGTCCAAGGGTTCCCCTTAGAGGTAAGATAGTGGCAAAAAGAGATAATACTAATGCTCTATTTTGTGGTAGTGTGGTCGAGCAGTAGGCTTATCCAAGGAGTAGTGTTAAGCATTTGTTGTACATACACATAGACAATAAATGAGGTACACACACTCAGAGACAAATCCAGCCAATAGGTTTTTGTATAGAAAAATATCTTTTCTTAGTTTATTTTAAGAACCACAGGTTCAAATTCTACATGTAATATCTCATTCGAAAGGTATTGCAGGTAAGTACTTTAGGAACTTCAAATCATCAAAATTGCATGTATACTTTTCAAGTTATTCACAAATAGCTGTTTTAAAAGTGGACACTTAGTGCAATTTTCACAGTTCCTAGGGGAGGTAAGTATTTGTTAGGTTAACCAGGTAAGTAAGACACTTACAGGGCTTAGTTCTTGGTCCAAGGTAGCCCACCGTTGGGGGTTCAGAGCAACCCCAAAGTCACCACACCAGCAGCTCAGGGCCGGTCAGGTGCAGAGTTCAAAGTGGTGCCCAAAACACATAGGCTAGAATGGAGAGAAGGGGGTGCCCCGGTTCCGGTCTGCTTGCAGGTAAGTACCCGCGTCTTCGGAGGGCAGACCAGGGGGGTTTTGTAGGGCACCGGGGGGGACACAAGCCCACACAGAAATTTCGCCCTCAGCGGCGCGGGGGCGGCCGGGTGCAGTGTAGAAACAAGCGTCGGGTTCGCAATGTTAGTCTATGAGAGATCTCGGGATCTCTTCAGCGCTGCAGGCAGGCAAGGGGGGGGTTCCTCGGGGAAACCTCCACTTGGGCAAGGGAGAGGGACTCCTGGGGGTCACTTCTCCAGTGAAAGTCCGGTCCTTCAGGTCCTGGGGGCTGCGGGTGCAGGGTCTCTCCCAGGCGTCGGGACTTTAGGTTCAAAGAGTCGCGGTCAGGGGAAGCCTCGGGATTCCCTCTGCAGGCGGCGCTGTGGGGGCTCAGGGGGGACAGGTTTTTGTTCTCACAGTCTTAGAGTAGTCCTGGGGTCCCTCCTGAGGTGTTGGATCGCCACCAGCCGAGTCGGGGTCGCCGGGTGCAGTGTTGCAAGTCTCACGCTTCTTGCGGGGAGCTTGCAGGGTTCTTTAAAGCTGCTGGAAACAAAGTTGCAGCTTTTCTTGGAGCAGGTCCGCTGTCCTCGGGAGTTTCTTGTCTTTTCGAAGCAGGGGCAGTCCTCAGAGGATGTCGAGGTCGCTGGTCCCTTTGGAAGGCGTCGCTGGAGCAGGATCTTTGGAAGGCAGGAGACAGGCCGGTGAGTTTCTGGAGCCAAGGCAGTTGTCGTCTTCTGGTCTTCCTCTGCAGGGGTTTTTCAGCTAGGCAGTCCTTCTTCTTGTAGTTGCAGGAATCTAATTTTCTAGGGTTCAGGGTAGCCCTTAAATACTAAATTTAAGGGCGTGTTTAGGTCTGGGGGGTTAGTAGCCAATGGCTACTAGCCCTGAGGGTGGGTACACCCTCTTTGTGCCTCCTCCCAAGGGGAGGGGGTCACAATCCTAACCCTATTGGGGGAATCCTCCATCTGCAAGATGGAGGATTTCTAAAAGTTAGAGTCACCTCAGCTCAGGACACCTTAGGGGCTGTCCTGACTGGCCAGTGACTCCTCCTTGTTATTCTCATTATTTTCTCCGGCCTTGCCGCCAAAAGTGGGGGCCGGGCCGGAGGGGGCGGGCAACTCCACTAGCTGGAGTGTCCTGCTGGGTTGGCACAAAGGAGGTGAGCCTTTGAGGCTCACCGCCAGGTGTGACAATTCCTGCCTGGGAGAGGTGTTAGCATCTCCACCCAGTGCAGGCTTTGTTACTGGCCTCAGAGTGACAAAGGCACTCTCCCCATGGGGCCAGCAACATGTCTCGGTTTGTGGCAGGCTGCTAAAACTAGTCAGCCTACACAGATAGTCGGTTAGGTTTCAGGGGGCACCTCTAAGGTGCCCTCTGTGGTGTGTTTTACAATAAAATGTACACTGGCATCAGTGTGCATTTATTGTGCTGAGAAGTTTGATACCAAACTTCCCAGTTTTCAGTGTAGCCATTATGGTGCTGTGGAGTTCGTGTTTGACAAACTCCCAGACCATATACTCTGATGGCTACCCTGCACTTACAATGTCTAAGGTTTTGTTTAGACACTGCAGGGGTACCATGCTCATGCACTGGTACCCTCACCTATGGTATAGTGCACCCTGCCTTAGGGCTGTAAGGCCTGCTAGAGGGGTGTCTTACCTATACTGCATAGGCAGTGAGAGGCTGGCATGGCACCCTGAGGGGAGTGCCATGTCGACTTACTCGTTTTGTCCTCACTAGCACACACAAGCTGGCAAGCAGGGTGTCTGTGCTGAGTGAGGGGTCTCCAGGGTGGCATAAGACATGCTGCAGCCCTTAGAGACCTTCCTTGGCATCAGGGCCCTTGGTACTAGAAGTACCAGTTACAAGGGACTTATCTGGATGCCAGGGTCTGCCAATTGGGGATACAAAAGTACAGGTTAGGGAAAGAACACTGGTGCTGGGGCCTGGTTAGCAGGCCTCAGCACACTTTCAATTGTAAACATAGCATCAGCAAAGGCAAAAAGTCAGGGGGCAACCATGCCAAGGAGGCATTTCCTTACACAACCCCCCCCCAAACGAAAGAGGATGAGACTAACCTTTCCCAAGAGAGTCTTCATTTTCTAAGTGGAAGAACCTGGAAAGGCCATCTGCATTGGCATGGGCAGTCCCAGGTCTGTGTTCCACTATAAAGTCCATTCCCTGTAGGGAGATGGACCACCTCAACAGTTTAGGATTTTCACCTTTCATTTGCATCAGCCATTTGAGAGGTCTGTGGTCAGTTTGAACTAGGAAGTGAGTCCCAAAGAGGTATTGTCTCAGCTTCTTCAGGGACCAAACCACAGCAAAGGCCTCCCTCTCAATGGCACTCCAACGCTGCTCCCTGGGGAGTAACCTCCTGCTAATGAAAGCAACAGGCTGGTCAAGGCCATCATCATTTGTTTGGGACAAAACTGCCCCTATCCCATGTTCAGAGGCATCAGTCTGCACAATGAACTGCTTAGAATAATCTGGAGCTTTTAGAACTGGTGCTGAGCACATTGCCTGTTTCAGGGTGTCAAAGGCCTGTTGGCATTCCACAGTCCAGTTTACTTTCTTGGGCATTTTCTTGGAGGTGAGTTCAGTGAGGGCTGTCACAATGGATCCATATCCCTTCACAAACCTCCTGTAATACCCAGTCAAGCCAAGGAATGCCCTGACTTGAGTCTGGGTTTTTGGAGCTACCCAGTCCAGAATAGTCTGGATCTTGGGTTGGAGTGGCTGAACTTGGCCTCCACCTACAAGGTGGCCCAAGTAAACCACAGTTCCCTGCCCTATCTGGCATTTGGATGCCTTGATAGAGAGGCCTGCAGATTGCAGAGCCTTCAAAACCTTCTTCAGGTGGACCAGGTGATCCTGCCAGGTGGAGCTAAAGACAGCAATATCATCAAGATAAGCTGTGCTAAAGGACTCCAAGCCAGCAAGGACTTGATTCACCAACCTTTGGAAGGTGGCAGGGGCATTCTTTAAACCAAAGGGCATAACAGTAAACTGATAATGCCCATCAGGTGTGGAGAATGCTGTCTTTTCTTTTGCTCCAGGTGCCATTTTTATTTGCCAGTACCCTGCTGTCAAGTCAAAGGTACTTAGAAATTTGGCAGCACCTAATTTATCAATGAGCTCATCAGCTCTTGGAATTGGATGAGCATCTGTCTTGGTGACAGAATTGAGCCCTCTGTAGTCCACACAAAACCTCATCTCTTTCTTTCCATCTTTGGTGTGAGGTTTGGGGACTAAGACCACTGGGCTAGCCCAGGGGCTGTCAGAGCGCTCAATTACTCCCAATTCCAGCATCTTGTGGACTTCCACCTTGGTGCTTTCCTTAACATGGTCAGATTGTCTAAAGATTTTGTTCTTGACAGGCATGCTGTCTCCTGTGTCCACATCATGGGTACACAGGTGTGTCTGACCAGGGGTTAAGGAGAAGAGTTCAGGAAACTGTTGTAGGACTCTCCTACAATCAGCTTGCTGTTGGCCAGAGAGGGTGTCTGAGTAGATCACTCCATCTACTGTACCATCTTTTGGGTCTGATGACAGAAGATCAGGGAGAGGTTCACTCTCTGCCTCCTGATCCTCATCTGTTACCATCAACAGATTGACATCAGCCCTGTCGTGGAAGAGCTTAAGGCGGTTTACATGGATCACCCTCTTGGGGCTCCTGCTTGTGCCCAGGTCCACCAAGTAGGTGACCTGACTCTTCCTCTCTAGTACTGGGTAAGGGCCACTCCATTTGTCCTGGAGTGCCCTGGGAGCCACAGGCTCCAGAACCCAGACTTTCTGCCCTGGTTGGAACTCAACCAGTGCAGCCTTTTGGTCATACCAAAACTTCTGGAGCTGTTGGCTGGCCTCAAGGTTTTTGGTTGCCTTTTCCATGTACTCTGCCATTCTAGAGCGAAGGCCAAGTACATAGTCCACTATGTCCTGTTTAGGCTCATGGAGAGGTCTCTCCCAGCCTTCTTTAACAAGAGCAAGTGGTCCCCTTACAGGATGACCAAACAGAAGTTCAAAGGGTGAGAATCCTACTCCCTTCTGTGGCACCTCTCTGTAAGCGAAAAGCAGACATGGCAAGAGGACATCCCATCTCCTTTTGAGCTTTTCTGGGAGCCCCATGATCATGCCTTTTAATGTCTTGTTGAATCTCTCAACCAAGCCATTAGTTTGTGGATGGTATGGTGTAGTGAATTTATAAGTCACTCCACACTCATTCCACATGTGCTTTAGGTATGCTGACATGAAGTTGGTACCTCTGTCAGACACCACCTCCTTAGGGAAACCCACTCTGGTAAAGATACCAATGAGGGCCTTGGCTACTGCAGGGGCAGTAGTCGACCTAAGGGGAATAGCTTCAGGATACCTGGTAGCATGATCCACTACTACCAGGATATACATATTTCCTGAGGCTGTGGGAGGTTCTAGTGGACCAACTATGTCCACACCCACTCTTTCAAAGGGAACCCCCACCACTGGAAGTGGAATGAGGGGGGCCTTTGGATGCCCACCTGTCTTACCACTGGCTTGACAGGTGGGGCAGGAGAGGCAAAACTCCTTAACCATGTAGGACATATTGGGCCAGTAGAAGTGGTTGACTAACCTCTCCCACGTCTTGGTTTGTCCCAAATGTCCAGCAAGGGGAATGTCATGGGCCAATGTTAGGATGAACTTCCTGAACAGCTGAGGCACTACCACTCTCCTAGTGGCACCAGGTTTGGGGTCTCTGGCCTCAGTGTACAGGAGTCCATCTTCCCAATAGACCCTATGCGTTCCATTTTTCTTGCCTTTGGACTCTTCAGCAGCTTGCTGCCTAAGGCCTTCAAGAGAGGGACAGGTTTTTTGTCCCTTACACAGCTCCTCCCTTGAGGGTCCCCCTGGGCCTAAGAGCTCAACCTGATAAGGTTCAAGCTCCAAAGGCTCAGTTCCCTCAGAGGGCAGAACTTCTTCCTGAGAAGAGAGGTTCCCTTTCTTTTGCTGTGTTGTAGTTGGTTTCCCAACTGACTTTCCTGTTCTCTTGGTAGGCTGGGCCATTCTTCCAGACTCCAGCTCTACTTGTTCACCCTGTGCCTTGCACTGTGCTCTTGTTTTCACACACACCAGTTCAGGGATACCCAGCATTGCTGCATGGGTTTTTAGTTCTACCTCAGCCCATGCTGAGGACTCCAGGTCATTTCCAAGCAGACAGTCCACTGGGATATTTGAGGAGACCACCACCTGTTTCAGGCCATTGACCCCTCCCCATTCTAAAGTAACCATTGCCATGGGATGTACTTTTCTCTGATTGTCAGCGTTGGTGACTGTGTAAGTTTTTCCAGTCAGGTATTGGCCAGGGGAAACCAGTTTCTCTGTCACCATGGTGACACTGGCACCTGTATCCCTCAGGCCCTCTATTCTAGTCCCATTAATTAAGAGTTGCTGTCTGTATTTTTGCATGTTAGGCGGCCAGACAGCTAGTGTGGCTAAATCCACCCCACCCTCAGAAACTAGAGTAGCTTCAGTGTGGACCCTGATTTGCTCTGGGCACACTGTTGATCCCACTTGGAGACTAGCCATACCAGTGTTACCTGGATGGGAGTTTGGAGTGGAACCTTTCTTGGGACAGGCCTTGTCTCCAGTTTGGTGTCCATGCTGTTTACAGCTATGACACCAGGCCTTTTTGGGATCAAAGTTTTTACCCTTGTACCCATTGTTTTGTGAAGAGGCTCTGGGCCCACCCTCCTGTGCAGGTTTTTGGGGGCCTGTAGAAGACTCTTTACTATTTTTAGTTTTGGTTGTCTCATCACCCTTCCCCTGGGGAGTCTTTGTGACCCCTTTCTTTTGGTCACCCCCTGTTGAAGTCTTGGACACCCTTGTCTTGACCCAATGGTCCGCCTTCTTTCCCAATTCTTGGGGAGAAATTGGTCCTAGGTCTACCAGATGCTGATGCAGTTTATCATTGAAACAATTACTTAACAGGTGTTCTTTCACAAATAAATTGTACAGCCCATCATAATTACTTACACCACTGCCTTGAATCCAACCATCTAGTGTTTTCACTGAGTAGTCAACAAAGTCAACCCAGGTCTGGCTCGAGGATTTTTGAGCCCCCCTGAACCTAATCCTGTACTCCTCAGTGGAGAATCCAAAGCCCTCAATCAGGGTACCCTTCATGAGGTCATAAGATTCTGCATCTTGTCCAGAGAGTGTGAGGAGTCTATCCCTACACTTTCCTGTGAACATTTCCCAAAGGAGAGCACCCCAGTGAGATCTGTTCACTTTTCTGGTTACACAAGCCCTCTCAAAAGCTGTGAACCATTTGGTGATGTCATCACCATCTTCATATTTAGTTACAATCCCTTTAGGGATTTTCAACATGTCAGGAGAATCTCTGACCCTATTTATGTTGCTGCCACCATTGATGGGTCCTAGGCCCATCTCTTGTCTTTCCCTTTCTATGGCTAGGATCTGTCTTTCCAAAGCCAATCTTTTGGCCATCCTGGCTAACTGGATGTCCTCTTCACTGGGGCTATCCTCAGTGATTTCAGAGGTGTTGGTCTCTCCTGTGAGGGAACCAGCATCTCTGACTATTATTTTTGGAGTCAGGGTTTGAGGGACCCTGTTCTCCCTAGATAGGACTGGTAGGGGGGAATTGTCCTTCAAGTCACTATCCTCTTCCTCTGAGTTGCCACCCTCAGAGGGGTTGGCCTTTTCAAACTCTGCCAAAAGCTCCTGGAGCTGTATTTTGGTAGGTTTGGGGCCCATTGTTATTTTCTTTATTTTACAGAGTGACCTTAGCTCCCTCATCTTAAGATGGAGGTAAGGTGTGGTGTCGAGTTCCACCACAGTCACATCTGTGCTAGACATTTTGCTTCTAAAAGTTGGAATACTTTTTAAGAATCTACAACTGGTTCTAGAATCTAATTCAAACTTTTACAAACTTTTAAACTCTAAAAGAAATGCTAAACAGGGACTTTACACACAAGGCCCTAGCAGGACTTTTAAGAATTTAGAAAACTTTTCAAATTGCAAAAATGAATTTCTAATGACAATTTTGGAATTTGTCGTGTGGTCAGGTATTGGCTGAGTAGTCCAGCAAATGCAAAGTCTTGTATCCCACCGCTGCCACCAATGTAGGAAGTTGGCTCTGTATGTGCTATTTCAAAGTAAGGAATAGCATGCACAGAGTCCAAGGGTTCCCCTTAGAGGTAAGATAGTGGCAAAAAGAGATAATACTAATGCTCTATTTTGTGGTAGTGTGGTCGAGCAGTAGGCTTATCCAAGGAGTAGTGTTAAGCATTTGTTGTACATACACATAGACAATAAATGAGGTACACACACTCAGAGACAAATCCAGCCAATAGGTTTTTGTATAGAAAAATATATTTTCTTAGTTTATTTTAAGAACCACAGGTTCAAATTCTACATGTAATATCTCATTCGAAAGGTATTGCAGGTAAGTACTTTAGGAACTTCAAATCATCAAAATTGCATGTATACTTTTCAAGTTATTCACAAATAGCTGTTTTAAAAGTGGACACTTAGTGCAATTTTCACAGTTCCTAGGGGAGGTAAGTATTTGTTAGGTTAACCAGGTAAGTAAGACACTTACAGGGCTTAGTTCTTGGTCCAAGGTAGCCCACCGTTGGGGGTTCAGAGCAACCCCAAAGTCACCACACCAGCAGCTCAGGGCCGGTCATGTGCAGAGTTCAAAGTGGTGCCCAAAACACATAGGCTAGAATGGAGAGAAGGGGGTGCCCCGGTTCCGGTCTGCTTGCAGGTAAGTACCCGCGTCTTCGGAGGGCAGACCAGGGGGGTTTTGTAGGGCACCGGGGGGGACACAAGCCCACACAGAAATTTCACCCTCAGCGGCGCGGGGTCGGCCGGGTGCAGTGTAGAAACAAGCGTCGGGTTCGCAATGTTAGTCTATGAGAGATCTCGGGATCTCTTCAGCGCTGCAGGCAGGCAAGGGGGGGGGTTCCTCGGGGAAACCTCCACTTGGGCAAGGGAGAGGGACTCCTGGGGGTCACTTCTCCAGTGAAAGTCCGGTCCTTCAGGTCCTGGGGGCTGCGGGTGCAGGGTCTCTCCCAGGCGTCGGGACTTTAGGTTCAAAGAGTCGCGGTCAGGGGAAGCCTCGGGATTCCCTCTGCAGGCGGCGCTGTGGGGGCTCAGGGGGGACAGGTTTTTGTACTCACAGTCTTAGAGTAGTCCTGGGGTCCCTCCTGAGGTGTTGGATCGCCACCAGCCGAGTCGGGGTCGCCGGGTGCAGTGTTGCAAGTCTCACGCTTCTTGCGGGGAGCTTGCAGGGTTCTTTAAAGCTGCTGGAAACAAAGTTGCAGCTTTTCTTGGAGCAGGTCCGCTGTCCTCAGGAGTTTCTTGTCTTTTCGAAGCAGGGGCAGTCCTCAGAGGATGTCGAGGTCGCTGGTCCCTTTGGAAGGCGTCGCTGGAGCAGGATCTTTGGAAGGCAGGAGACAGGCCGGTGAGTTTCTGGAGCCAAGGCAGTTGTCGTCTTCTGGTCTTCCTCTGCAGGGGTTTTTCAGCTAGGCAGTCCTTCTTCTTGTAGTTGCAGGAATCTAATTTTCTAGGGTTCAGGGTAGCCCTTAAATACTAAATTTAAGGGCGTGTTTAGGTCTGGGGGGTTAGTAGCCAATGGCTACTAGCCCTGAGGGTGGGTACACCCTCTTTGTGCCTCCTCCCAAGGGGAGGGGGTCACAATCCTAACCCTATTGGGGGAATCCTCCATCTGCAAGATGGAGGATTTCTAAAAGTTAGAGTCACCTCAGCTCAGGACACCTTAGGGGCTGTCCTGACTGGCCAGTGACTCCTCCTTGTTATTCTCATTATTTTCTCCGGCCTTGCCGACAAAAGTGGGGGCCGGGCCGGAGGGGGCGGGCAACTCCACTAGCTGGAGTGTCCTGCTGGGTTGGCACAAAGGAGGTGAGCCTTTGAGGCTCACCGCCAGGTGTGACAATTCCTGCCTGGGAGAGGTGTTAGCATCTCCACCCAGTGCAGGCTTTGTTACTGGCCTCAGAGTGACAAAGGCACTCTCCCCATGGGGCCAGCAACATGTCTCGGTTTGTGGCAGGCTGCTAAAACTAGTCAGCCTACACAGATAGTCGGTTAGGTTTCAAGGGGCACCTCTAAGGTTCCCTCTGTGGTGTGTTTTACAATAAAATGTACACTGGCATCAGTGTGCATTTATTGTGCTGAGAAGTTTGATACCAAACTTCCCAGTTTTCAGTGTAGCCATTATGGTGCTGTGGAGTTCGTGTTTGACAAACTCCCAGACCATATACTCTGATGGCTACCCTGCACTTACAATGTCTAAGGTTTTGTTTAGACACTGCAGGGGTACCATGCTCATGCACTGGTACCCTCACCTATGGTATAGTGCACCCTGCCTTAGGGCTGTAAGGCCTGCTAGAGGGGTGTCTTACCTATACTGCATAGGCAGTGAGAGGCTGGCATGGCACCCTGAGGGGAGTGCCATGTCGACTTACTCGTTTTGTCCTCACTAGCACACACAAGCTGGCAAGCAGGGTGTCTGTGCTGAGTGAGGGGTCTCCAGGGTGGCATAAGACATGCTGCAGCCCTTAGAGACCTTCCTTGGCATCAGGGCCCTTGGTACTAGAAGTACCAGTTACAAGGGACTTATCTGGATGCCAGGGTCTGCCAATTGGGGATACAAAAGTACAGGTTAGGGAAAGAACACTGGTGCTGGGGCCTGGTTAGCAGGCCTCAGCACACTTTCAATTGTAAACATAGCATCAGCAAAGGCAAAAAGTCAGGGGGCAACCATGCCAAGGAGGCATTTCCTTACACAACCCCCCCCCAAACGAAAGAGGATGAGACTAACCTTTCCCAAGAGAGTCTTCATTTTCTAAGTGGAAGAACCTGGAAAGGCCATCTGCATTGGCATGGGCAGTCCCAGGTCTGTGTTCCACTATAAAGTCCATTCCCTGTAGGGAGATGGACCACCTCAACAGTTTAGGATTTTCACCTTTCATTTGCATCAGCCATTTGAGAGGTCTGTGGTCAGTTTGAACTAGGAAGTGAGTCCCAAAGAGGTATGGTCTCAGCTTCTTCAGGGACCAAACCACAGCAAAGGCCTCCCTCTCAATGGCACTCCAACGCTGCTCCCTGGGGAGTAACCTCCTGCTAATGAAAGCAACAGGCTGGTCAAGGCCATCATCATTTGTTTGGGACAAAACTGCCCCTATCCCATGTTCAGAGGCATCAGTCTGCACAATGAACTGCTTAGAATAATCTGGAGCTTTTAGAACTGGTGCTGAGCACATTGCCTGTTTCAGGGTGTCAAAGGCCTGTTGGCATTCCACAGTCCAGTTTACTTTCTTGGGCATTTTCTTGGAGGTGAGTTCAGTGAGGGCTGTCACAATGGATCCATATCCCTTCACAAACCTCCTGTAATACCCAGTCAAGCCAAGGAATGCCCTGACTTGAGTCTGGGTTTTTGGAGCTACCCAGTCCAGAATAGTCTGGATCTTGGGTTGGAGTGGCTGAACTTGGCCTCCACCTACAAGGTGGCCCAAGTAAACCACAGTTCCCTGCCCTATCTGGCATTTGGATGCCTTGATAGAGAGGCCTGCAGATTGCAGAGCCTTCAAAACCTTCTTCAGGTGGACCAGGTGATCCTGCCAGGTGGAGCTAAAGACAGCAATATCATCAAGATAAGCTGTGCTAAAGGACTCCAAGCCAGCAAGGACTTGATTCACCAACCTTTGGAAGGTGGCAGGGGCATTCTTTAAACCAAAGGGCATAACAGTAAACTGATAATGCCCATCAGGTGTGGAGAATGCTGTCTTTTCTTTTGCTCCAGGTGCCATTTTTATTTGCCAGTACCCTGCTGTCAAGTCAAAGGTACTTAGAAATTTGGCAGCACCTAATTTATCAATGAGCTCATCAGCTCTTGGAATTGGATGAGCATCTGTCTTGGTGACAGAATTGAGCCCTCTGTAGTCCACACAAAACCTCATCTCTTTCTTTCCATCTTTGGTGTGAGGTTTGGGGACTAAGACCACTGGGCTAGCCCAGGGGCTGTCAGAGCGCTCAATTACTCCCAATTCCAGCATCTTGTGGACTTCCACCTTGATGCTTTCCTTAACATGGTCAGATTGTCTAAAGATTTTGTTCTTGACAGGCATGCTGTCTCCTGTGTCCACATCATGGGTACACAGGTGTGTCTGACCAGGGGTTAAGGAGAAGAGTTCAGGAAACTGTTGTAGGACTCTCCTACAATCAGCTTGCTGTTGGCCAGAGAGGGTGTCTGAGTAGATCACTCCATCTACTGTACCATCTTTTGGGTCTGATGACAGAAGATCAGGGAGAGGTTCACTCTCTGCCTCCTGATCCTCATCTGTTACCATCAACAGATTGACATCAGCCCTGTCGTGGAAGAGCTTAAGGCGGTTTACATGGATCACCCTCTTGGGGCTCCTGCTTGTGCCCAGGTCCACCAAGTAGGTGACCTGACTCTTCCTCTCTAGTACTGGGTAAGGGCCACTCCATTTGTCCTGGAGTGCCCTGGGAGCCACAGGCTCCAGAACCCAGACTTTCTGCCCTGGTTGGAACTCAACCAGTGCAGCCTTTTGGTCATACCAAAACTTCTGGAGCTGTTGGCTGGCCTCAAGGTTTTTGGTTGCCTTTTCCATGTACTCTGCCATTCTAGAGCGAAGGCCAAGTACATAGTCCACTATGTCCTGTTTAGGCTCATGGAGAGGTCTCTCCCAGCCTTCTTTAACAAGAGCAAGTGGTCCCCTTACAGGATGACCAAACAGAAGTTCAAAGGGTGAGAATCCTACTCCCTTCTGTGGCACCTCTCTGTAAGCGAAAAGCAGACATGGCAAGAGGACATCCCATCTCCTTTTGAGCTTTTCTGGGAGCCCCATGATCATGCCTTTTAATGTCTTGTTGAATCTCTCAACCAAGCCATTAGTTTGTGGATGGTATGGTGTAGTGAATTTATAAGTCACTCCACACTCATTCCACATGTGCTTTAGGTATGCTGACATGAAGTTGGTACCTCTGTCAGACACCACCTCCTTAGGGAAACCCACTCTGGTAAAGATACCAATGAGGGCCTTGGCTACTGCAGGGGCAGTAGTCGACCTAAGGGGAATAGCTTCAGGATACCTGGTAGCATGATCCACTACTACCAGGATATACATATTTCCTGAGGCTGTGGGAGGTTCTAGTGGACCAACTATGTCCACACCCACTCTTTCAAAGGGAACCCCCACCACTGGAAGTGGAATGAGGGGGGCCTTTGGATGCCCACCTGTCTTACCACTGGCTTGACAGGTGGGGCAGGAGAGGCAAAACTCCTTAACCATGTAGGACATATTGGGCCAGTAGAAGTGGTTGACTAACCTCTCCCACGTCTTGGTTTGTCCCAAATGTCCAGCAAGGGGAATGTCATGGGCCAATGTTAGGATGAACTTCCTGAACAGCTGAGGCACTACCACTCTCCTAGTGGCACCAGGTTTGGGGTCTCTGGCCTCAGTGTACAGGAGTCCATCTTCCCAATAGACCCTATGCGTTCCATTTTTCTTGCCTTTGGACTCTTCAGCAGCTTGCTGCCTAAGGCCTTCAAGAGAGGGACAGGTTTTTTGTCCCTTACACAGCTCCTCCCTTGAGGGTCCCCCTGGGCCTAAGAGCTCAACCTGATAAGGTTCAAGCTCCAAAGGCTCAGTTCCCTCAGAGGGCAGAACTTCTTCCTGAGAAGAGAGGTTCCCTTTCTTTTGCTGTGTTGTAGTTGGTTTCCCAACTGACTTTCCTGTTCTCTTGGTAGGCTGGGCCATTCTTCCAGACTCCAGCTCTACTTGTTCACCCTGTGCCTTGCACTGTGCTCTTGTTTTCACACACACCAGTTCAGGGATACCCAGCATTGCTGCATGGGTTTTTAGTTCTACCTCAGCCCATGCTGAGGACTCCAGGTCATTTCCAAGCAGACAGTCCACTGGGATATTTGAGGAGACCACCACCTGTTTCAGGCCATTGACCCCTCCCCATTCTAAAGTAACCATTGCCATGGGATGTACTTTTCTCTGATTGTCAGCGTTGGTGACTGTGTAAGTTTTTCCAGTCAGGTATTGGCCAGGGGAAACCAGTTTCTCTGTCACCATGGTGACACTGGCACCTGTATCCCTCAGGCCCTCTATTCTAGTCCCATTAATTAAGAGTTGCTGTCTGTATTTTTGCATGTTAGGCGGCCAGACAGCTAGTGTGGCTAAATCCACCCCACCCTCAGAAACTAGAGTAGCTTCAGTGTGGACCCTGATTTGCTCTGGGCACACTGTTGATCCCACTTGGAGACTAGCCATACCAGTGTTACCTGGATGGGAGTTTGGAGTGGAACCTTTCTTGGGACAGGCCTTGTCTCCAGTTTGGTGTCCATGCTGTTTACAGCTATGACACCAGGCCTTTTTGGGATCAAAGTTTTTACCCTTGTACCCATTGTTTTGTGAAGAGGCTCTGGGCCCACCCTCCTGTGCAGGTTTTTGGGGGCCTGTAGAAGACTCTTTACTATTTTTAGTTTTGGTTGTCTCATCACCCTTCCCCTGGGGAGTCTTTGTGACCCCTTTCTTTTGGTCACCCCCTGTTGAAGTCTTGGACACCCTTGTCTTGACCCAATGGTCCGCCTTCTTTCCCAATTCTTGGGGAGAAATTGGTCCTAGGTCTACCAGATGCTGATGCAGTTTATCATTGAAACAATTACTTAACAGGTGTTCTTTCACAAATAAATTGTACAGCCCATCATAATTACTTACACCACTGCCTTGAATCCAACCATCTAGTGTTTTCACTGAGTAGTCAACAAAGTCAACCCAGGTCTGGCTCGAGGATTTTTGAGCCCCCCTGAACCTAATCCTGTACTCCTCAGTGGAGAATCCAAAGCCCTCAATCAGGGTACCCTTCATGAGGTCATAAGATTCTGCATCTTGTCCAGAGAGTGTGAGGAGTCTATCCCTACACTTTCCTGTGAACATTTCCCAAAGGAGAGCACCCCAGTGAGATCTGTTCACTTTTCTGGTTACACAAGCCCTCTCAAAAGCTGTGAACCATTTGGTGATGTCATCACCATCTTCATATTTAGTTACAATCCCTTTAGGGATTTTCAACATGTCAGGAGAATCTCTGACCCTATTTATGTTGCTGCCACCATTGATGGGTCCTAGGCCCATCTCTTGTCTTTCCCTTTCTATGGCTAGGATCTGTCTTTCCAAAGCCAATCTTTTGGCCATCCTGGCTAACTGGATGTCCTCTTCACTGGGGCTATCCTCAGTGATTTCAGAGGTGTTGGTCTCTCCTGTGAGGGAACCAGCATCTCTGACTATTATTTTTGGAGTCAGGGTTTGAGGGACCCTGTTCTCCCTAGATAGGACTGGTAGGGGGGAATTGTCCTTCAAGTCACTATCCTCTTCCTCTGAGTTGCCACCCTCAGAGGGGTTGGCCTTTTCAAACTCTGCCAAAAGCTCCTGGAGCTGTATTTTGGTAGGTTTGGGGCCCATTGTTATTTTCTTTATTTTACAGAGTGACCTTAGCTCCCTCATCTTAAGATGGAGGTAAGGTGTGGTGTCGAGTTCCACCACAGTCACATCTGTGCTAGACATTTTGCTTCTAAAAGTTGGAATACTTTTTAAGAATCTACAACTGGTTCTAGAATCTAATTCAAACTTTTACAAACTTTTAAACTCTAAAAGAAATGCTAAACAGGGACTTTACACACAAGGCCCTAGCAGGACTTTTAAGAATTTAGAAAACTTTTCAAATTGCAAAAATGAATTTCTAATGACAATTTTGGAATTTGTCGTGTGGTCAGGTATTGGCTGAGTAGTCCAGCAAATGCAAAGTCTTGTATCCCACCGCTGCCACCAATGTAGGAAGTTGGCTCTGTATGTGCTATTTCAAAGTAAGGAATAGCATGCACAGAGTCCAAGGGTTCCCCTTAGAGGTAAGATAGTGGCAAAAAGAGATAATACTAATGCTCTATTTTGTGGTAGTGTGGTCGAGCAGTAGGCTTATCCAAGGAGTAGTGTTAAGCATTTGTTGTACATACACATAGACAATAAATGAGGTACACACACTCAGAGACAAATCCAGCCAATAGGTTTTTGTATAGAAAAATATCTTTTCTTAGTTTATTTTAAGAACCACAGGTTCAAATTCTACATGTAATATCTCATTCGAAAGGTATTGCAGGTAAGTACTTTAGGAACTTCAAATCATCAAAATTGCATGTATACTTTTCAAGTTATTCACAAATAGCTGTTTTAAAAGTGGACACTTAGTGCAATTTTCACAGTTCCTAGGGGAGGTAAGTATTTGTTAGGTTAACCAGGTAAGTAAGACACTTACAGGGCTTAGTTCTTGGTCCAAGGTAGCCCACCGTTGGGGGTTCAGAGCAACCCCAAAGTCACCACACCAGCAGCTCAGGGCCGGTCAGGTGCAGAGTTCAAAGTGGTGCCCAAAACACATAGGCTAGAATGGAGAGAAGGGGGTGCCCCGGTTCCGGTCTGCTTGCAGGTAAGTACCCGCGTCTTCGGAGGGCAGACCAGGGGGGTTTTGTAGGGCACCGGGGGGGACACAAGCCCACACAGAAATTTCACCCTCAGCGGCGCGGGGTCGGCCGGGTGCAGTGTAGAAACAAGCGTCGGGTTCGCAATGTTAGTCTATGAGAGATCTCGGGATCTCTTCAGCGCTGCAGGCAGGCAAGGGGGGGGGTTCCTCGGGGAAACCTCCACTTGGGCAAGGGAGAGGGACTCCTGGGGGTCACTTCTCCAGTGAAAGTCCGGTCCTTCAGGTCCTGGGGGCTGCGGGTGCAGGGTCTCTCCCAGGCGTCGGGACTTTAGGTTCAAAGAGTCGCGGTCAGGGGAAGCCTCGGGATTCCCTCTGCAGGCGGCGCTGTGGGGGCTCAGGGGGGACAGGTTTTTGTACTCACAGTCTTAGAGTAGTCCTGGGGTCCCTCCTGAGGTGTTGGATCGCCACCAGCCGAGTCGGGGTCGCCGGGTGCAGTGTTGCAAGTCTCACGCTTCTTGCGGGGAGCTTGCAGGGTTCTTTAAAGCTGCTGGAAACAAAGTTGCAGCTTTTCTTGGAGCAGGTCCGCTGTCCTCAGGAGTTTCTTGTCTTTTCGAAGCAGGGGCAGTCCTCAGAGGATGTCGAGGTCGCTGGTCCCTTTGGAAGGCGTTGCTGGAGCAGGATCTTTGGAAGGCAGGAGACAGGCCGGTGAGTTTCTGGAGCCAAGGCAGTTGTCGTCTTCTGGTCTTCCTCTGCAGGGGTTTTTCAGCTAGGCAGTCCTTCTTCTTGTAGTTGCAGGAATCTAATTTTCTAGGGTTCAGGGTAGCCCTTAAATACTAAATTTAAGGGCGTGTTTAGGTCTGGGGGGTTAGTAGCCAATGGCTACTAGCCCTGAGGGTGGGTACACCCTCTTTGTGCCTCCTCCCAAGGGGAGGGGGTCACAATCCTAACCCTATTGGGGGAATCCTCCATCTGCAAGATGGAGGATTTCTAAAAGTTAGAGTCACCTCAGCTCAGGACACCTTAGGGGCTGTCCTGACTGGCCAGTGACTCCTCCTTGTTATTCTCATTATTTTCTCCGGCCTTGCCGCCAAAAGTGGGGGCCGGGCCGGAGGGGGCGGGCAACTCCACTAGCTGGAGTGTCCTGCTGGGTTGGCACAAAGGAGGTGAGCCTTTGAGGCTCACCGCCAGGTGTGACAATTCCTGCCTGGGAGAGGTGTTAGCATCTCCACCCAGTGCAGGCTTTGTTACTGGCCTCAGAGTGACAAAGGCACTCTCCCCATGGGGCCAGCAACATGTCTCGGTTTGTGGCAGGCTGCTAAAACTAGTCAGCCTACACAGATAGTCGGTTAGGTTTCAGGGGGCACCTCTAAGGTGCCCTCTGTGGTGTGTTTTACAATAAAATGTACACTGGCATCAGTGTGCATTTATTGTGCTGAGAAGTTTGATACCAAACTTCCCAGTTTTCAGTGTAGCCATTATGGTGCTGTGGAGTTCGTGTTTGACAAACTCCCAGACCATATACTCTGATGGCTACCCTGCACTTACAATGTCTAAGGTTTTGTTTAGACACTGCAGGGGTACCATGCTCATGCACTGGTACCCTCACCTATGGTATAGTGCACCCTGCCTTAGGGCTGTAAGGCCTGCTAGAGGGGTGTCTTACCTATACTGCATAGGCAGTGAGAGGCTGGCATGGCACCCTGAGGGGAGTGCCATGTCGACTTACTCGTTTTGTCCTCACTAGCACACACAAGCTGGCAAGCAGGGTGTCTGTGCTGAGTGAGGGGTCTCCAGGGTGGCATAAGACATGCTGCAGCCCTTAGAGACCTTCCTTGGCATCAGGGCCCTTGGTACTAGAAGTACCAGTTACAAGGGACTTATCTGGATGCCAGGGTCTGCCAATTGGGGATACAAAAGTACAGGTTAGGGAAAGAACACTGGTGCTGGGGCCTGGTTAGCAGGCCTCAGCACACTTTCAATTGTAAACATAGCATCAGCAAAGGCAAAAAGTCAGGGGGCAACCATGCCAAGGAGGCATTTCCTTACACAACCCCCCCCCAAACGAAAGAGGATGAGACTAACCTTTCCCAAGAGAGTCTTCATTTTCTAAGTGGAAGAACCTGGAAAGGCCATCTGCATTGGCATGGGCAGTCCCAGGTCTGTGTTCCACTATAAAGTCCATTCCCTGTAGGGAGATGGACCACCTCAACAGTTTAGGATTTTCACCTTTCATTTGCATCAGCCATTTGAGAGGTCTGTGGTCAGTTTGAACTAGGAAGTGAGTCCCAAAGAGGTATGGTCTCAGCTTCTTCAGGGACCAAACCACAGCAAAGGCCTCCCTCTCAATGGCACTCCAACGCTGCTCCCTGGGGAGTAACCTCCTGCTAATGAAAGCAACAGGCTGGTCAAGGCCATCATCATTTGTTTGGGACAAAACTGCCCCTATCCCATGTTCAGAGGCATCAGTCTGCACAATGAACTGCTTAGAATAATCTGGAGCTTTTAGAACTGGTGCTGAGCACATTGCCTGTTTCAGGGTGTCAAAGGCCTGTTGGCATTCCACAGTCCAGTTTACTTTCTTGGGCATTTTCTTGGAGGTGAGTTCAGTGAGGGCTGTCACAATGGATCCATATCCCTTCACAAACCTCCTGTAATACCCAGTCAAGCCAAGGAATGCCCTGACTTGAGTCTGGGTTTTTGGAGCTACCCAGTCCAGAATAGTCTGGATCTTGGGTTGGAGTGGCTGAACTTGGCCTCCACCTACAAGGTGGCCCAAGTAAACCACAGTTCCCTGCCCTATCTGGCATTTGGATGCCTTGATAGAGAGGCCTGCAGATTGCAGAGCCTTCAAAACCTTCTTCAGGTGGACCAGGTGATCCTGCCAGGTGGAGCTAAAGACAGCAATATCATCAAGATAAGCTGTGCTAAAGGACTCCAAGCCAGCAAGGACTTGATTCACCAACCTTTGGAAGGTGGCAGGGGCATTCTTTAAACCAAAGGGCATAACAGTAAACTGATAATGCCCATCAGGTGTGGAGAATGCTGTCTTTTCTTTTGCTCCAGGTGCCATTTTTATTTGCCAGTACCCTGCTGTCAAGTCAAAGGTACTTAGAAATTTGGCAGCACCTAATTTATCAATGAGCTCATCAGCTCTTGGAATTGGATGAGCATCTGTCTTGGTGACAGAATTGAGCCCTCTGTAGTCCACACAAAACCTCATCTCTTTCTTTCCATCTTTGGTGTGAGGTTTGGGGACTAAGACCACTGGGCTAGCCCAGGGGCTGTCAGAGCGCTCAATTACTCCCAATTCCAGCATCTTGTGGACTTCCACCTTGATGCTTTCCTTAACATGGTCAGATTGTCTAAAGATTTTGTTCTTGACAGGCATGCTGTCTCCTGTGTCCACATCATGGGTACACAGGTGTGTCTGACCAGGGGTTAAGGAGAAGAGTTCAGGAAACTGTTGTAGGACTCTCCTACAATCAGCTTGCTGTTGGCCAGAGAGGGTGTCTGAGTAGATCACTCCATCTACTGTACCATCTTTTGGGTCTGATGACAGAAGATCAGGGAGAGGTTCACTCTCTGCCTCCTGATCCTCATCTGTTACCATCAACAGATTGACATCAGCCCTGTCGTGGAAGAGCTTAAGGCGGTTTACATGGATCACCCTCTTGGGGCTCCTGCTTGTGCCCAGGTCCACCAAGTAGGTGACCTGACTCTTCCTCTCTAGTACTGGGTAAGGGCCACTCCATTTGTCCTGGAGTGCCCTGGGAGCCACAGGCTCCAGAACCCAGACTTTCTGCCCTGGTTGGAACTCAACCAGTGCAGCCTTTTGGTCATACCAAAACTTCTGGAGCTGTTGGCTGGCCTCAAGGTTTTTGGTTGCCTTTTCCATGTACTCTGCCATTCTAGAGCGAAGGCCAAGTACATAGTCCACTATGTCCTGTTTAGGCTCATGGAGAGGTCTCTCCCAGCCTTCTTTAACAAGAGCAAGTGGTCCCCTTACAGGATGACCAAACAGAAGTTCAAAGGGTGAGAATCCTACTCCCTTCTGTGGCACCTCTCTGTAAGCGAAAAGCAGACATGGCAAGAGGACATCCCATCTCCTTTTGAGCTTTTCTGGGAGCCCCATGATCATGCCTTTTAATGTCTTGTTGAATCTCTCAACCAAGCCATTAGTTTGTGGATGGTATGGTGTAGTGAATTTATAAGTCACTCCACACTCATTCCACATGTGCTTTAGGTATGCTGACATGAAGTTGGTACCTCTGTCAGACACCACCTCCTTAGGGAAACCCACTCTGGTAAAGATACCAATGAGGGCCTTGGCTACTGCAGGGGCAGTAGTCGACCTAAGGGGAATAGCTTCAGGATACCTGGTAGCATGATCCACTACTACCAGGATATACATATTTCCTGAGGCTGTGGGAGGTTCTAGTGGACCAACTATGTCCACACCCACTCTTTCAAAGGGAACCCCCACCACTGGAAGTGGAATGAGAGGGCCTTTGGATGCCCACCTGTCTTACCACTGGCTTGACAGGTGGGGCAGGAGAGGCAAAACTCCTTAACCATGTTGGACATATTGGGCCAGTAGAAGTGGTTGACTAACCTCTCCCACGTCTTGGTTTGTCCCAAATGTCCAGCAAGGGGAATGTCATGGGCCAATGTTAGGATGAACTTCCTGAACAGCTGAGGCACTACCACTCTCCTAGTGGCACCAGGTTTGGGGTCTCTGGCCTCAGTGTACAGGAGTCCATCTTCCCAATAGACCCTATGCGTTCCATTTTTCTTGCCTTTGGACTCTTCAGCAGCTTGCTGCCTAAGGCCTTCAAGAGAGGGACAGGTTTTTTGTCCCTTACACAGCTCCTCCCTTGAGGGTCCCCCTGGGCCTAAGAGCTCAACCTGATAAGGTTCAAGCTCCAAAGGCTCAGTTCCCTCAGAGGGCAGAACTTCTTCCT
This sequence comes from Pleurodeles waltl, assembly GCF_031143425.1. Classification (NCBI taxonomy): domain Eukaryota; kingdom Metazoa; phylum Chordata; class Amphibia; order Caudata; family Salamandridae; genus Pleurodeles; species Pleurodeles waltl. The sequence goes on from NC_090451.1 coordinate 664,433,553, forward strand.
GAGAAGAGAGGTTCCCTTTCTTTTGCTGTGTTGTAGTTGGTTTCCCAACTGACTTTCCTGTTCTCTTGGTAGGCTGGGCCATTCTTCCAGACTCCAGCTCTACTTGTTCACCCTGTGCCTTGCACTGTGCTCTTGTTTTCACACACACCAGTTCAGGGATACCCAGCATTGCTGCATGGGTTTTTAGTTCTACCTCAGCCCATGCTGAGGACTCCAGGTCATTTCCAAGCAGACAGTCCACTGGGATATTTGAGGAGACCACCACCTGTTTCAGGCCATTGACCCCTCCCCATTCTAAAGTAACCATTGCCATGGGATGTACTTTTCTCTGATTGTCAGCGTTGGTGACTGTGTAAGTTTTTCCAGTCAGGTATTGGCCAGGGGAAACCAGTTTCTCTGTCACCATGGTGACACTGGCACCTGTATCCCTCAGGCCCTCTATTCTAGTCCCATTAATTAAGAGTTGCTGTCTGTATTTTTGCATGTTAGGCGGCCAGACAGCTAGTGTGGCTAAATCCACCCCACCCTCAGAAACTAGAGTAGCTTCAGTGTGGACCCTGATTTGCTCTGGGCACACTGTTGATCCCACTTGGAGACTAGCCATACCAGTGTTACCTGGATGGGAGTTTGGAGTGGAACCTTTCTTGGGACAGGCCTTGTCTCCAGTTTGGTGTCCATGCTGTTTACAGCTATGACACCAGGCCTTTTTGGGATCTAAGTTTTTACCCTTGTACCCATTGTTTTGTGAAGAGGCTCTGGGCCCACCCTCCTGTGCAGGTTTTTGGGGGCCTGTAGAAGACTCTTTACTATTTTTAGTTTTGGTTGTCTCATCACCCTTCCCCTGGGGAGTCTTTGTGACCCCTTTCTTTTGGTCACCCCCTGTTGAAGTCTTGGACACCCTTGTCTTGACCCAATGGTCCGCCTTCTTTCCCAATTCTTGGGGAGAAATTGGTCCTAGGTCTACCAGATGCTGATGCAGTTTATCATTGAAACAATTACTTAACAGGTGTTCTTTCACAAATAAATTGTACAGCCCATCATAATTACTTACACCACTGCCTTGAATCCAACCATCTAGTGTTTTCACTGAGTAGTCAACAAAGTCAACCCAGGTCTGGCTCGAGGATTTTTGAGCCCCCCTGAACCTAATCCTGTACTCCTCAGTGGAGAATCCAAAGCCCTCAATCAGGGTACCCTTCATGAGGTCATAAGATTCTGCATCTTGTCCAGAGAGTGTGAGGAGTCTATCCCTACACTTTCCTGTGAACATTTCCCAAAGGAGAGCACCCCAGTGAGATCTGTTCACTTTTCTGGTTACACAAGCCCTCTCAAAAGCTGTGAACCATTTGGTGATGTCATCACCATCTTCATATTTAGTTACAATCCCTTTAGGGATTTTCAACATGTCAGGAGAATCTCTGACCCTATTTATGTTGCTGCCACCATTGATGGGTCCTAGGCCCATCTCTTGTCTTTCCCTTTCTATGGCTAGGATCTGTCTTTCCAAAGCCAATCTTTTGGCCATCCTGGCTAACTGGATGTCCTCTTCACTGGGGCTATCCTCAGTGATTTCAGAGGTGTTGGTCTCTCCTGTGAGGGAACCAGCATCTCTGACTATTATTTTTGGAGTCAGGGTTTGAGGGACCCTGTTCTCCCTAGATAGGACTGGTAGGGGGGAATTGTCCTCCAAGTCACTATCCTCTTCCTCTGAGTTGCCACCCTCAGAGGGGTTGGCCTTTTCAAACTCTGCCAAAAGCTCCTGGAGCTGTATTTTGGTAGGTTTGGGGCCCATTGTTATTTTCTTTATTTTACAGAGTGACCTTAGCTCCCTCATCTTAAGATGGAGGTAAGGTGTGGTGTCGAGTTCCACCACAGTCACATCTGTGCTAGACATTTTGCTTCTAAAAGTTGGAATACTTTTTAAGAATCTACAACTGGTTCTAGAATCTAATTCAAACTTTTACAAACTTTTAAACTCTAAAAGAAATGCTAAACAGGGACTTTACACACAAGGCCCTAGCAGGACTTTTAAGAATTTAGAAAACTTTTCAAATTGCAAAAATGAATTTCTAATGACAATTTTGGAATTTGTCGTGTGGTCAGGTATTGGCTGAGTAGTCCAGCAAATGCAAAGTCTTGTATCCCACCGCTGCCACCAATGTAGGAAGTTGGCTCTGTATGTGCTATTTCAAAGTAAGGAATAGCATGCACAGAGTCCAAGGGTTCCCCTTAGAGGTAAGATAGTGGCAAAAAGAGATAATACTAATGCTCTATTTTGTGGTAGTGTGGTCGAGCAGTAGGCTTATCCAAGGAGTAGTGTTAAGCATTTGTTGTACATACACATAGACAATAAATGAGGTACACACACTCAGAGACAAATCCAGCCAATAGGTTTTTGTATAGAAAAATATCTTTTCTTAGTTTATTTTAAGAACCACAGGTTCAAATTCTACATGTAATATCTCATTCGAAAGGTATTGCAGGTAAGTACTTTAGGAACTTCAAATCATCAAAATTGCATGTATACTTTTCAAGTTATTCACAAATAGCTGTTTTAAAAGTGGACACTTAGTGCAATTTTCACAGTTCCTAGGGGAGGTAAGTATTTGTTAGGTTAACCAGGTAAGTAAGACACTTACAGGGCTTAGTTCTTGGTCCAAGGTAGCCCACCGTTGGGGGTTCAGAGCAACCCCAAAGTCACCACACCAGCAGCTCAGGGCCGGTCAGGTGCAGAGTTCAAAGTGGTGCCCAAAACACATAGGCTAGAATGGAGAGAAGGGGGTGCCCCGGTTCCGGTCTGCTTGCAGGTAAGTACCCGCGTCTTCGGAGGGCAGACCAGGGGGGTTTTGTAGGGCACCGGGGGGGACACAAGCCCACACAGAAATGTCACCCTCAGCGGCGCGGGGGCGGCCGGGTGCAGTGTAGAAACAAGCGTCGGGTTCGCAATGTTAGTCTATGAGAGATCTCGGGATCTCTTCAGCGCTGCAGGCAGGCAAGGGGGGGGTTCCTCGGGGAAACCTCCACTTGGGCAAGGGAGAGGGACTCCTGGGGGTCACTTCTCCAGTGAAAGTCCGGTCCTTCAGGTCCTGGGGGCTGCGGGTGCAGGGTCTCTCCCAGGCGTCGGGACTTTAGGTTCAAAGAGTCGCGGTCAGGGGAAGCCTCGGGATTCCCTCTGCAGGCGGCGCTGTGGGGGCTCAGGGGGGACAGGTTTTTGTACTCACAGTCTTAGAGTAGTCCTGGGGTCCCTCCTGAGGTGTTGGATCGCCACCAGCCGAGTCGGGGTCGCCGGGTGCAGTGTTGCAAGTCTCACGCTTCTTGCGGGGAGCTTGCAGGGTTCTTTAAAGCTGCTGGAAACAAAGTTGCAGCTTTTCTTGGAGCAGGTCCGCTGTCCTCGGGAGTTTCTTGTCTTTTCGAAGCAGGGGCAGTCCTCAGAGGATGTCGAGGTCGCTGGTCCCTTTGGAAGGCGTCGCTGGAGCAGGATCTTTGGAAGGCAGGAGACAGGCCGGTGAGTTTCTGGAGCCAAGGCAGTTGTCGTCTTCTGGTCTTCCTCTGCAGGGGTTTTTCAGCTAGGCAGTCCTTCTTCTTGTAGTTGCAGGAATCTAATTTTCTAGGGTTCAGGGTAGCCCTTAAATACTAAATTTAAGGGCGTGTTTAGGTCTGGGGGGTTAGTAGCCAATGGCTACTAGCCCTGAGGGTGGGTACACCCTCTTTGTGCCTCCTCCCAAGGGGAGGGGGTCACAATCCTAACCCTATTGGGGGAATCCTCCATCTGCAAGATGGAGGATTTCTAAAAGTTAGAGTCACCTCAGCTCAGGACACCTTAGGGGCTGTCCTGACTGGCCAGTGACTCCTCCTTGTTATTCTCATTATTTTCTCCGGCCTTGCCGCCAAAAGTGGGGGCCGGGCCGGAGGGGGCGGGCAACTCCACTAGCTGGAGTGTCCTGCTGGGTTGGCACAAAGGAGGTGAGCCTTTGAGGCTCACCGCCAGGTGTGACAATTCCTGCCTGGGAGAGGTGTTAGCATCTCCACCCAGTGCAGGCTTTGTTACTGGCCTCAGAGTGACAAAGGCACTCTCCCCATGGGGCCAGCAACATGTCTCGGTTTGTGGCAGGCTGCTAAAACTAGTCAGCCTACACAGATAGTCGGTTAGGTTTCAGGGGGCACCTCTAAGGTGCCCTCTGTGGTGTGTTTTACAATAAAATGTACACTGGCATCAGTGTGCATTTATTGTGCTGAGAAGTTTGATACCAAACTTCCCAGTTTTCAGTGTAGCCATTATGGTGCTGTGGAGTTCGTGTTTGACAAACTCCCAGACCATATACTCTGATGGCTACCCTGCACTTACAATGTCTAAGGTTTTGTTTAGACACTGCAGGGGTACCATGCTCATGCACTGGTACCCTCACCTATGGTATAGTGCACCCTGCCTTAGGGCTGTAAGGCCTGCTAGAGGGGTGTCTTACCTATACTGCATAGGCAGTGAGAGGCTGGCATGGCACCCTGAGGGGAGTGCCATGTCGACTTACTCGTTTTGTCCTCACTAGCACACACAAGCTGGCAAGCAGGGTGTCTGTGCTGAGTGAGGGGTCTCCAGGGTGGCATAAGACATGCTGCAGCCCTTAGAGACCTTCCTTGGCATCAGGGCCCTTGGTACTAGAAGTACCAGTTACAAGGGACTTATCTGGATGCCAGGGTCTGCCAATTGGGGATACAAAAGTACAGGTTAGGGAAAGAACACTGGTGCTGGGGCCTGGTTAGCAGGCCTCAGCACACTTTCAATTGTAAACATAGCATCAGCAAAGGCAAAAAGTCAGGGGGCAACCATGCCAAGGAGGCATTTCCTTACAGGTACAAACAGAGCCTTTTTGTGTTGCGCTGGCAAACCCAAAGAGAAAGCTAATGGACCCGTGGGACCAGCCGGTGCACCAGCAGGTTCCATAGACCTGTTGAAAATGCTAAAGATAGCATTAAGGAACGCCGCTGGATCCGCTCCCGGAGTCGGAAAGGCAGGAAACCTCTGCTCATCTTGAGGCGCTTGGGTCGGATCCAAAACTTGCGCCACCGGATCCTGAGCTAACACAGGTGAAAAGTGAATTGAAGGACTCGCCGGGGACTCAACAACCTCAATCAACAACTGCACAGGAGAAACCTGTGGAATCTGAGGAGTGATTGTTGGACTGACCTCCCACGCCGTACGGCATCGTCTCGGAGGGGACCCAGACCGATCTCTGGAAGAACAGCGTAGAGAATCGTGCTGGTGCCGTTTCTTATGAGATCTCGAGGACTTATGTGAGGAAGAGTCCCTCCCCATCTATCTTCGATGACCCTTGTGCCCCCTCTTAGCTTTTGCCAAGAAGAGCTTAGCCTCTCTCTCTTTTAAGGCCTTCGGGTTCATCCGCTGGCAGGACACGCACCCCTCCACGTCCTGGTCCAAGCTTAGGCACCACAAGCAGTCCTCGTGAGGATCTGTGACTGACATACGACCACCGCAATCATGACAAGGCTTAAAACATGATTTCTTTGGTGGAGACACTGTAACTAGTACAACAAGAGCACCTTCGAAACAGTAGCAGTTCGAGAGCCAGGAAAAAAACGTTAGCGTCGAAGGCAAGGAAAAAAGGTAACTGACGTCAGCACACCAGCGAGGAATTCTTATAGCCACGATGACGTCAGACGGATTAGCGCTCAGACGTGCAATTGTGACGTCCTCGTCGATGTGAAGAGCTGGGAAGAAAATTTCCGTCTAATGCTGGCGCATTGGGAGAATTCATTAAGTGAGGAGTCCACAAGCAGTTGTATCCATCAGAAATTATAGTATGGTAACTGCAATGCTCAGAACAGACCCTAGAGGGCGCCACCATAAAAACTCCTCAGCAGCAGATTAGAGACATAAGGTTTAGACTCAAAACTTTCTATGTTTATGGGTAAATATGCCATGGTCCCCAAATTACCAAATGGGATTAACATGTCCAAGAGCTACTGTCAGGACAAATTTCTGAACAATGTTGGCCCACTGGCCGAAATTCTCAATGAAGCAGAAGAGGCAAAAGCTTCAGACATGACCACTGACACTGATGTTTTGTCAGGGTGGAGCTAATGTACCATATGTTTTCAGGGCATTGCTAGGTCTGCAATTTCATAAGAGAGGAGGCAGTCACTTTTAATAAGGGTTGGAGATGTGGCAACATCAAAGTGGACCTGGTAGCACTGGTTTGCTTATTGGGACCTTTCCTGAAGGAATGAGAGCAGTTTATTAATACATATCTAGCATTGGAGACGCCCAGAGGTTTATTTTGTTAAGGTTAGCCAGGCATGGCTTGGATGTTTGACTTAGCCCAATGTCTCTATAGAAATCAGGTGTTTAAATGTGGGACGCGTGATGGGAAGTAAAACGTTTGAGTGAATTCTTACCTTCTAAGGCCCAAGCAGAATGCAGTGGAGTGAACAGAACCTCATTTCATGGACTTTCTGGGAGTAGGCAGAGGATTTAAAGGTGTGCATGCTCTGTTTTGTAAGGTGATTTTGGATGATGACTGGCAGCATTTGCTCATGCCTGGAAGCACGTCGGCTAGAATTCCTGGGTCCTTCTGTGAGTGAGAGGTTTGCTGCATCGAGTTTTATGAGACCCAATAGATGATGAAACGGAGACATATTGTGCACTTCAGTAAGGAGCAGTTTTTAGTCAACAAAGAAAAAGCAATGTTAGAGGGAAAACTAGCCATCTCAGATGTTCACCTCCATCCAAGTAACTTTGCGAACAATAGTTTCTTATTGGAAAAGACTAAGGTATGTAGACCAGTCTTCAACCTAAGGAATTCAACAGATAATTGGTGTACAGACATTTCAAGATGAAGGTCATCTATTTAATCAGCTACATAATGTTGAGTATGCGCCTGAGGGATGCTTACCTGACAGTTCCCATATACAAGCTTTACAGCAGATTTTAGAAGTTCATTTAAAGTAAATAGGTTTTGGAGTTTGTAGCGCTGCTGTTTGGCCTCATTTTCGACATCATGGTCCAGTGGCAGAGTTTTTGAGGGCAAGAGGAGTCAACTTAATCCTATAGTTTGACTCAATACTCCTAACGGATCAAGATATGCTTGTACTACCAGACGAGGTCAGACTGATCTAACATGGACTCTATGAGATTCTTAAAAACATTGGTGGTGGTTACATTGATTTTTCGAAACAAGGAGATAATGAACATAAGGAGAGAGTTCAAGAAAATGTTAAGAGATCTGCCTTTCAATGCGAGCTGGTGAGATATTCGTATTCAAAATACCTTTGTTGATGGTACACTCCAGAATATTCTAAATAATATTTTAAATTATGTTAATATATCACTTTCCTAATCTCTAATGTATGGTTTGCTATACTGCTTGATGTAAACTATATTTTATGTTTGTGAATTAATGTTCAGAATAATTTTGCAATGATGTTTTATGTTTTCAGGAAATGAACACATGCAAGATTAGAGAACTATATTTTGAATGGAGTTTACAGTTTCGAGTAGATGGAGTTCTATGTGAAGAAAGGTACTCTGGAGGAGTTGCTTGGTTTTGCAAAGGATCTGTTACACGTAGCAGGTGTTTTAAGTCTCATACCACTTGCTGCTGTCTTTGATCACTTCCAACGGTAGCTGGAAAAATAAGTTATACTAATGAAGCTCTGCACTGGACACTTAATAAATTATAGGAAACTGAAGAATAAAGCATATATCTATGTTTGTATCAGAATCTAAAATCGTCCTTTACATTTAGGAAATATTTAAAAACTGAAGGAATGACCCGGCAGAAATTCACAAGTTGTGTTGAATATTAATGTATTTGCTTGCTGCACAAACGTGTTTTTGATACAGCAAACTTACCTCAGGAAAAAAATGAATTTTGAGATCTAGCCGCAAGAAGCTTCCTTGCATTCTAAGCTATCATCTCACAAGTCAAGTAGAAGTTACTTTAATTTAGGCATTTCATGGAACCGTTTTTTTTTTTAAAGGAAACAGCACTCTTTTTCCAATTTCAAATCCACCACAAACATCTATTCATACATTCTAGGTCAGCCACAAATTTTCTTAATGACAATAGGCTTACCAAGGCCTAACATCACTTTACAGAATGGTGCAGTATTTAAATGTAGTTCTTGTCACCTTCAAATCACTATCATAGCAGATTGCCCACCTCTCCAAACTTAGGTAACTGGAAAAGGGGAGCAAGTATAGAGAAACATCTTTGTTTCGCACAGCATTTTTGTGCCTTTTTTGTAAGCAGACACATGAAACGTCTGCTGTTTCTCTGTGGCAAGATGATACCAAATTTGACAGTCCCTGATTTTTATATAAAAAAAAAACACTGGTCCCCGACAAGGATATGATCCTAACTCAATTACGGCCACTAGGCATGATGTATAAACAATTTTATGAGTTTTAAAATTATAACAATGTGTGCTGACCTCGATCAATGAGAGTTTCATGATCTTAATGTGAACCTACACCAACAGTTTATACAAGACACTGACACAAACAGTCAACTAAGGGCTTGCTCCCTTAACAGTATATCAACAGCAAGTAAATATTACACTTCTGGCTTCGTCGACGGTGCATACTGGACAATTCATGGCACTTTTCTGCATACAACAAAGCTCAAAGTCTTATAGTTGTCTGTGTGTTACTCCAAGCTTTACAGTTAGCTATGGTTTTAATACAAGAACGATATATCGACGTCCTCTCACTAATCTAAAGAATCATCCAGAAGAATTTACCTTTTTTCTACCGCAAACATAGCGCTGCCTAAAAGCCACAAAACGGCACAGATGTCTCATAACAAAAAAGGTGGCCAACAAATCCAGCCAAGGGACAACGGTACATTAGTAGACTGAAGTAACGGACAATGCCCTTCAGCTCACACTTTCATGCATGTAATAATACCAAGAAATCCATAACAGAATATAGCAGAACACTACTGAATATATTTTCTCTCTAAACAATAGTCTTGTCTCTGCAAACCTTTTCCATCACTATTCAAGATGATCGACTGCCTGAGAAAAAATTCTAAGGCATACTTAAAACTAGATAAGGTCTTATGGCGTGGGTATTACTAAATACACTGTAGTTGTTGTGAGGCCTTCCAGGGTCCATGTTAGTCCTCATTTTAGCTCAGTTTAATATTTTATATTTACACATTTTAGCTGACATCGCTTTTAGCAGTGACATTTTACACATTTAGGTTTGCAAAATACTATTTGAGGATTACATTGTACATGTTGTTTGCTTCTATTTAGCCTTTCTTGACATGTAATCTGTACACCCAGTTCAAGGCTAGGAACAAAGTACAAGATATCCTAGTGCTTGCATTGCCTGTTTGGAGACAGCTTCTAACATCCAAACATAAAATTGCATTAGAGCTGTGCCTCTAAAACACACTGATTTTGATTATATAAACGATACACTGACTTGGGGGTGTCAGAGGAGCACTCCAGCTCCGACTGTCTCAGGACGAATGCTTTGTTCGACATGCAGCTCTGCTGGCACTGTTCTTCCAGTTTGCAGAGAAGGATTGCCATTTACACTACAGGCCAATTTCCTAGTTCCGTTTTCCAGGTATGGGAGCTAAGCGATCCTCTTAGATCAGGCGAAGGCAGAGGGTCCATTCACTATGCTCTCATTATAGGGTTAGTGTTAGGAAGGAATATCTAAAAATCATTTGCCATGGTTGGACTGTTTTTTTTTTCCCCCACCATCTTCATAATGCTGTTAACGTTGCTTTGTTTCACCTGCCTTATTACTGCAGTTCATTCCCTCTATGCAAGACTACGACTATTTCAATAAATGTATTGAAAACTGATTTTGTATCTCTTTTTTGTTTCGCCTGGGCATGCATGAGTTAAAAAACGAAAGGGTAAGATCTGTTCCACAATTCCCTTGAGAATAAGAGTGTCATGTTCAGGTTGCCGTGATCACCTTCCACCCCAGTAAGGTTAGGGGTTTGGGTGAGGCACTCTGGGGTAGACAGGAATTGGGTCCACTGCTTCTGAATGTGTGGACAGATTCAGCCCCCACATTCTGAAGTTCTGTCGTCCTAATACGCAGTCCTATTATTTTAATAGGAATTGTAGAACATAGTCCCTTCATTTACAATAAAAGGTCTGAGGGGCTTTTTTGAGAGCCAAGCACCCGCTGTGGTGCAGTTATAAAGGAAAGTAGTTTCTACATGTGTAGCCCTGCATCCTTTCAAAGGTAACTTTAAATCATGGCCTGTGTATGAGATGGAGATGTAAACTTCTTAGGTCTACAAAGAGGTATAGATACGAACGTGAACAGCAAGATAGACAGAAGCCAGGTCTGTAGACACTAACATTTAACATCCCAGCTACAGATATTCTCTACTTGACATGGAGCCAGTAGAAGGGTGTTCTGGATGTGGTGATGAGATCCTTTTTATTAAGTCCAAAGACCCGGTGTATTGCTGCATTCTGGATATTCTGCAGAATAAGGAGCAGGGCAAAAGGAAATACAGTTTACAAAATATTGTAATAATTTGAGTGGTCATTTACAGTTGCACCTACTAAACAGGCCTCGTTGAGAACGGACAGTAGTGAGGAAAGGGTCATTTTATATCAGAAATGTGGGCTGCTGGTGGAGGAGCAGCCAAAATTGTGGTTGGAGACAGGTGGGAGGGTAGGTTTGTGCTAGCAGGTCGTGTGTGTTGGAAGTTGAGTGTAGTAGGATGAAAAAGCAATCAGATTTTAAAAAAATGATAGTAATGCGATCTTGAACGTCACATTTTTAAAGTGAATACGCAGTACTGTGCATATTTCTGAATTGAAAATACAGTGTTTGGAGCACAAAAGATTGCTGAGATGAGTTAAGAATAGAAGCCGAAGGAAAATGTCACAAAGCATAAACAATCAATGGAATTTCGAGTGTCCGGAGCTAATGGTAGGTGCGAGTGCACTGCACAAGGTCAGGATGAAAGAATAGCTATGTCAGAAAGTCACTGTGAACAGGAATGCGAGTGCGCTACACAGTATCAGTTTCATGGGTTTATTCCAACTGTGCCTAACTAAACTCGCCATCAGGATGAAGTGAGAATGCACTGCACAATGGCGGGATACCATTATAACAACACACTAAGTGCAAGTGATCAGCGCAATGTCTAGGTGTTAAAGTCCGGTATTAAAACTATGCCTAAATTCCACCATTCCCTGTGACGTGAGAGCACTGCACACGGTCTGAAGATGAAGGTATCAAAAATGAAAGGTACAGTGTGTGTTGTGTTCTTAGTGCGCTGCACAAGGTCTGGCAGAGGAGCGCCTTAGAGTTATGCAGCAGTATGCAATGCAAGCATGATTCAGAAGGTGTAGTGGATATCACCAGTAAGCCAGTCTTGTTAAACCATCAACAGACCACAACAAGCATGCACAGCTGCCACGGCGTTTGAGCAATCTGCCTGAAATCCACAATGCAATCCATTACATTTGCTTCAGCCTGTCAATCTAAGCTCTCCTTCATTCTTGTACTTCTCAACCTACCAGGCGTTTTCAAAAGAGTTGGTCAATCAATTCTCCGCTCCAACCATCTCATCTCTTTAAATCATGGGCACAACTCTTGTATGGCAATAACACTGCCTCTTAAAATGCATGCACCCTGCTACCTGGTCTTTCTTCTTTTGTCATCATGATCTTCCCTTCAGTTCTGTCCTTAACTCTCTTCTGTTTCTGCTGTTCATCTATGCACCTCCCTTATATATATGCACATCTTTTCTTTAAGTGTTTATTTTCGTGTTTACAGTGAAAACCCCTAATTATTCATTTTCCTTGTTTTCCCTTCAATTTCCCATTTCCATGTCTTCTGGCTCTCCACAAGCCAACACTGTGTAATTATGTGGCCCTTCTCACCTTCAGCTAAACAAAGATTTCTAGTGTCCACCAGCAACACCTTCTTAATATTCAATTCTTCCTTTCTTTTGCCAATTTTCGTTCTCCACCTTTTCTATGGGCATTACCATCGATTTGTTTCTAATTCTCCACCATCATTCCACCATAATGAATTTCTGTGTGTTCTCAGTTACCAGTTGTGAAATACACCTCTTCCTTTCTTTTCAAAGAATAGGAAGCAAATTAGTTGCTTGTAACAACAGTTTTCAGCTTGAAACTTTTCTACAACCATATGCTTCACATTACTGTGTTGTCTAGCCCCTGGGTCCAATATTAGTCTTTGAAGTAAATAAAAATTTATTTTGGATGATCAACACAGACAGAGGTGGCATAGCTCACTTTGATGTTGACGGTTAGCCCACAATGTTCCATCACAGGTTTGCAATCTTCAGATCTTTGTTCCTGTACTACCTTTTTCGACTAGTGAGTACTTAATATAATTTCCTTTTCTTACCCCCTGTTTTTACTGGCGATTCTCTACATAGCACTGTGACGTCAAGGTGTGCATCGAGGACCAGATTGTGCTGCACAAAGATCAGTAACGGAGACACTGGTAATACATTATTATATATATAAACACACACACTAATGTTGTTCCCTTCTTCCTTACGCAAGATGGGCTCTTTAGCTCAGCCTAACAAGTTAAAAGTTAAAGGGATACATAGAAAGACTGTACAATTTCCTCCAGCTATGGTCCCCTTTATAACACCTTTTGGTCTCTGATGAAGCATAGGTACCAAAAATCTGTTCACCAATACTTAATGACTTTATTTATGTAATGCATGACGGCAGTCTAACCCTCGTAGTAAGTTAAACCCTATGGATGGCCTACTTGGAAGTTAGAAAAAAAAAAAAAGAAGGTAGGAGAATCATTTAATTTACATGACTTTTGATGTAGCCTTTTACATTTATTCCCATGGTCAGATTATCTTCACATATTTCTAGGTTTGGCTATTAAAGCTGTAATGTTACCAAACCTTCGTAAATAAGTAATTGCAATTAAAAGAACTCCATTCAGTGGCCATTCGGTGACAAAGGACAGCTCACGAAACTCTCAATCTTAAATTTCCAAATTAGTGCAGTTGCTCCATTTGAAGAAAACATTCTCTTAGTCTCTTCAAAAAGCTATTAATAACAGTATAGTAAATAATCTTTTTACTGCTAACTGGGCTTCTTCAAGCAACAATATTTGATAAATTAACTTTAATAAATACATAGGGCAGTTAACTGACAAGTAAATGCCCGAGGTACTAATTTTTCACCATCCTGTGTATTTGTTGTTTGGGACGTATGAGCCTGACATCACTTTTATACCAGCGAACACTCCCCCAATACTGACCATCCTTTATATCGTCTGTACATATAGTGGCAGATTAAGGGCAGGAATGTAATTGTAATTTCCAGGATTCGGAGTGAAAAACATTTCCCCTTCAGTTTCAGTTCTCAGCAAATGTAAACGGTAGAAAATTAAATATACTTTGTTGAGACATGATCACGAGATGAAAATACCATGAGTGCAAATCCCATTGTGGCCTTGGTAATTCGCAACACATTTCACTTGATGCAAAAGGTATTGCTGGCACCTTTGCAAAACCTAGTATCCTACTCCAATTGAGTGAGAGTGCATTCTCTTACGAAGTGAGTGTGTGATGCGTGGAGGCACAGCTTTTGCATCTTGTGGGGCCTTATTGATGTAGATAGACAGCTCCCCATCTTGTCACAGTGCCTTTTAGAACTTAAAGATGTAGCTCCTACTCATGAGAAATGCCTGGCAAACCGCTCATCACATCAACATAGTAATTTTGTTTGCCTCTTAAATAGTGTGATACCAGTGAGAGCTGGAGTTCAATTGTTTAGAGTCAAAAAGTCCAGTGACAAATGAAGTAAAACACTGCAGTAAGGCTCTCTAAATCGGAATCTGTCTTTCAACGGGCCATAAAAAACGTTGAGTGTAAGGAACATCCCCTTGAGTGCTACAAAACTTGACCACATCCTCTTGTAACCACTGACCTCTGATTTGAAAGCTGCCCAGATGTGCAACCCATCACCATGTGTGAGGTACATGTCATTATGATTGTACTATAATTTGCATATATATCATTCACTACATCTGATGAGGCTTTCAATATACTATGGAGCCTGATTGCTTGAAATATTTCGACCTTAGTGATTTACGTACCTCACTTGTGTTACGCACAAGATCTTCTTACTTCCACCATATCTGAGGCCGCTAGTCCCATCAGTCTCTTATACAGGTCGTATAGGCAGTCATGCAAGAATTATCAAATGAATACATGATGCCACCATTTGCAGCACTTTCTCTTTTACAGACTGTGACATCTCCTGAAATATCCATACTGGGTTGGATGGATGAATGAACGTATGTGTGTATGTATGTACATGGTATTTCTTTAGTGCGTACCCCGCCAAAAAAAGCAGCTGAGCACTGTACATGGTCAAAGACAGACAAAGTCAATAAGTAAGAGGACTGGACGTTGGATTGTGGATGGTTCATGTATTATGATGTGGTGTTCTCTAAATAGATGAGTCTTTAACTCTTACCTAAACTGGAGCAGCGTTGGTGCAGATCTAATGGATACCTGGATGTTGATCCAGTTACACTTCTTAGTCTGCAGTCTGATGGCGTCCTGCCTGCAGGTGTGCCAAGCTCCACTAGAGATGATGAGCTTGTCTGCAAGCAAGGTAAGTGGGATGCTGGTCGTGTTACCTTTGTAACTATTGCAGCTGAATTTGAAAATGGTGCAGGCCGCAATAGGAGCCTATGGATTTTTATCACAACAAGGGTGATGTGATTGTATTTCCGCAGCCTCTAGATAAGATGTGTTGCAGCAAGTAGTATGCCTCTACAGTGGAGTCTGGGATTTACTATGTTTACTATTGTTTAACAGTGCCCTTTAAGCAGGCACCAAAATAGAAGTGTTGTAGGAGGAAACGCAATCCCAAGGAGGGAGAGTTGTGCAACAGTAATTGTATCAATACCCAGGATCAAGGGGTATTCCTCTGCAGCACGTGGATACAAAGTATTGAAAGGAAAGATGTGGACTACACATTGATACAGGAGTGCTCAATAATCATAATTTCAAAAGTTTATAGTGTCTGTATGTGTCTGGTTGTTTCTTATTAACTTTATGCATCTGCAGCGTTTGATTATGTTTAACACCCTATCTGTCTGAGATTATATCTTCCCACTGTATTGGATAATTTTCCAGTATTCCCCAAAACAGTGCTGGATGGTTTGGATGCAGTGTAATGAAGTCACTTCATAAGTGGCGCTTAACCTCTTGCCAACTGCCTTCTGCTATCCTTCTCCTATGAAAATAATGTAATGGGCATGGAATGGTTGTCAAGCTTTTGTCAAATACAACCCTCTTCAACCTTATTGTGGTGCATACTCTTGTTACGAGTAAAACCATGTACCTTGCCCTTCTCTGATTAGGTGTGCACCAGAAGTAAGGTACCTCTTGGTTACAAAGCTCACCTTGCTTTCTACATGCCATTGTTCCTTTTCACAGTCTCCACAGAGTTGGTAACAACTGGACTAAAGACTTCTTCAATATATTATGTCTCAATAATGTGGAATTGAAACCTGAAAATTGTAATCATGCATATGTACTGAAATGACAGCCAGTTGAGAATTCTCTACTTTCCTAAACAGAATAACTAATGATAATTTAAGACTTACGATAGCACATGGGTTTCAGATAAAATGTTTTCCTTCTGCATTGAAGTCTTTAATCTATGCATATGCATTATAGAAGTTCTTATGTAATACCATTGTTGGAGACAAGATCTACTAAAAAATAAGGTTAACTATGCAATGTGCCCTTGAGTAGCAGCCATCGTCTCTACTTTTCCACCTACTGCATCTACTCTTTCGCTAGCTTTAACTTGTGATAGCTCAGTAGATGCTACACTGTTTGATATTTTGCATACCGAAGCTCCAATAAGCTTCTCTACCTTTTTCTGATTATTGTTATACACTGGGTCTTACAACAGAGGCGTGTAGTTTCTCTCTTTAATAGACATTGGAGACTTAGTCGTTGCACAATTTTAAACACATGCTTTCCTGTTGCACTACAGCTTTTAACACAGGAAGAATAAAAAAGAGTAACTGACACCTCTGTACCAGAAAGCACAACTCTTCTTTTTCTTCCAACTGCATTCGACTAGTTTCAGTTGCTCACTTTACAACAGAATAGTATAAAGATAGATTTTCTAGCAGAGAAGACTTGGAAGGGTTATGTTTTCACATTCTCTTAGAGGAAATCAATTTCTATGCTATATGTTTTGCTTGCCCTGATCATCCTGCATATTATCATAGGTCCTAGAGAGTAGATCAGCAGTGTAGAAAATCAACACGACACTCTGGCTCAGTGTACAATTTGGGCATATCAAAAACTTGTAAAAAGGCACAATGAATTGCAGAAGATTTGCAATGGGCATGTTGTGTGGGATATTCTGCCTTTGCAGATAATCAATAGCAGAACAATACACTGATTAAAATGACCTTATTGCTGTGCCTGGGCTCCACACTTCACTGCAGTGGATAAGCAAGGCATACAAATTGAAACAAACTCCACCTTGGACTGGACCTCAAGAGGCTCTGCAGTACATTAACAACACTGCACTCTAGACCATTTTCCACCGGTGTAGTTAACGACAGCCTCAAAGTGCACCACAATTTATTTTGCACTCCTCTTCAGTGATAGCAATGCAGGACATTGCAAAGCACCACCTGAACAATGGCAATAGAATACTGAATTTTTGCTTTTACTAGAAATCACTAAGTGGACATTCTGGGCCTGATACCAGATTAGATCATCTCCTGGGTTTCAGCTTCAGAAAACCATCCTTTTGCATTCCAAGAAGTCAAAATGCAGATTAAATGAGTGGTTATGAGCTTTGAAGCACAATGCTGCTCAAGTGCTTTAGGGAACTGTTTGAGGACACAGTCGGGTGTGATGAAAAACTGGGATTGTGAACACAAGGGGCAACAACTCAAATCTCAAATTCGTGACACTTCTAAGAAATCTAAGGTGGATGCACACTGAAACATGCCCATGACATTGTGCTCATATTACAGTATCTTTTCTAAATATTTAAATCTCTTACAGAGCACATAAGAATGATGAGTAAATAGTGGCTAAACGCTGATAATGTCTGAAATTCTTGATTTTAATGCACAACAGGAGGCTAGCATTATCCATAAACTTGTATTCACTCCTTCTGAGCAGCAACTCTTTAAAGGCTTCCAAAACAGAACTTTAACACATCACAATATAACATAGAATCCTCAGTCCCATATATACTCCATATTCTTCCTCTTTTGTTTGCTGCTTCTGAGCAGATAAGTATTATTAGTTGTGAGATTATACTAGTTTTAAGGATGATTACTTATATGTAATAATTTAATATAATTGTAGTGTGTAGTAGATAACACCCAATTTATAGGTAGTAGTGTGTGGCTTTTAAATGATTTTTTTTAAAGGTTTCTGTCTTCCTTTAAGAGGTAGAAGCAAACAATATTGTTTTTTACAAAAGCGAATGAAGTATAAAGTAATTTTATGTCTACAATGTACTGATTTCTCAAACAAGTAGATTAAATGGGGACAAACGTACAGGGCCAGAGTATGTCCAGTTGTGTGTTTCAAATGCTATGCAACATGAGAGAGAGGGTGGTTTGAATTGCCTCACTCTCTAATCGTAGGATGCGATCAGGCAGACGGCAGCCATTTTGCCAACAAAGTTGCATGGAAGTCTCAGACATGTGTAACGCTTCTTTCCGTAAAGAATAGGACTTTCAGCACGCCCGTGCATAGGCGTCTGATGTTTAAAGTCAGAGCGTATGTTTTCAAAAGATTTGGGCATATTTTTCAAACATTTGGGTTTGTTTTGAGAGAAATTAGGCATGCAAATCACACCTATACAGAAACAAAACCCTTCTGTTTAGCGTTCATTGCAGAAAACGGTTTGGAGCAGCGGCTGAGTTAATTACAAGTAGTTTTGATACGGAGAACTCAAAAAAGGCTAGGAAGACAGGGTAAATAATAAATAGGAAAATATAGCAAAAAAAATCAAAATGACTGAAAGAAGCATTGTAGAGTCAAGCCAGGAGGGCATAAGTAGGAAAATTATCAATTAGGAACTGCATGATGCAGTTCAGAAAACAGCAAAACACGTATTACGTAGGAAAAAAGGAACTTAGACATAAAGATGATGAGGAAGATTTTAATGATCTTATGAGGATGATCTGAATAGAGGGCTAGAAAGGAAATGTATAAAAAAAAAAGAAACATGGATTTTAAGTCCAATAAGAAAGGAGTCCAAAACGGCTCAGGGAGAGTTGGTTTGCAAAGCTGCACAAAGAACACAGAATGAATTTGATCCTAAGGATGAAGGAGAAACGGCAGGTGAAACATCCAATATGGATGAATATATGCTAGATTTGGATTATAAAGGCTGTCAGAAGAACAGTTTAATGACAATAACAAAAATAAGTATAACGAGATAACAACAATTATAGATCCATTAGGAGACAAACTATTTGGCCCAAGCAATATAAGGCACCCAAGCGGTAATGAATGGTGGCTGTTAGACCATAAGGCTAATCACGGTGGCCCTAAGACATGTGTCTAATCATATAAACAGCAGAATAAGAAGGCCACTAGAGAAGGAGGGGAACATTATGAGGGCAGACTGCTCTTGTCTGGTGATAGAGAAAACAGTAATCTTAACACCTAATCTAGACCTGGAATTAATAACTTATCTTTTTAAGATGGGAAGAAACCCAAGAAAGGGTTTAGCAAGATCATTAAATCAGTGCCAGGACAGAGTTTTGGATATCCTGGATCCACTGGCTAGGATTTATGACCCAGTGGAAGACACATATTTGAAAGGGAGTGATTTAAACATACATTTATTAAGAGGATGGTTTCAGCGTGTCATTTGTTTCTATGGCAATGACAATGCGGAGCTTCTGGCTGAAAGACGAAGAACAGTACTAACGCGTATTGGCCCTCAATTGGGTGATTTGGCTAGAATAGAGCTGGGAGGAGGGCACCCTTTCAGCCAAGCAAATTTTAAGTCCCAAAAGACATGATATTAGAATAATGGAATGTTAGGATACCAGACTTATGGAAACTATAAAGGGAACCAAGGGGTATCTAATTTTTATCCCCAATGAGGAAGAGGTCATTCTTATAGAGGACGTGGACAAACTACCAATCAGGGACAAGGTGAGTAAGAGGACTGTTATTGGTTCTATCCCGAAAAAGGTGGGAGGAAGGTTAAGATTTTTCAAAGATCAATGGAGAGAATTAGCAAAGGATTCATGGGTGTTGAAGGCACTAGAAGGTTATCAAATAGATTTCAAATCAGCGGTCTAATCACTTGGGTTAAAACAGCACTAAACTGCTGCATCCTACAGTTATCTATTGACTCTCCTAACATACTAGGCATCCAGATACAATTTGGGCCAAACTTAGGGGTAAGTATTATTAACGTTTATGCAAGAGGGATCAGGAGGGGCTTGGCTTCTCGTATTCTCCTTAAACTAGAAACATTTCTTAGGCAGTGCACCCGGCATTTTAAACTTACTGGGGCAGGTGACTTTAATGTCACTTTTGAGCCTCTTGACTACTGGGATAATCTCCACATTACTTATGAGGAAGATCTAGTGTGGTTTGTCCCTTCCTTAGATATTTCCCCCATTAAAAGATGGTCGCAAGTAGCTGTTCAGCTAAAAGCCTTGACCATTGAATTTGGGCTTAGGGCCCTCAATGGCAGGACTAGAACAGACGCAAAGGGTTGTCACACGTATAATGAAGTCATCCACACAAGCAGAATTGATTACTTCTTGGTGGACTTAAGACTGTGGACTTTTGTCATTGACATGATGGTCATTGAGAGGACAGGGAGTGATCACAATCCACTCTCTGTTCAAATGCTCGCTCCTCGTAATCAATCATCTACGTTTGCTGCCTTTACACTGCCGACGGACATCAGTATGACTAACAACAAACTTAAAATGGTGTTAGGTAGTAGCCCGGCCAGATATTTTAAGTGCTGTGAATGTTGTTTTTAAGACCTTGTTAACGTAAACAGAGGCATGTCGCATAACTAACAACACCCAATTGATATAATCTCATATCACTTGTTTTGAGAGCACTGTGGCACATTTTCTTGTAGACCGTAAATCCAGCAGTGGTACACTCATAGGAAAACATCCCTGGTTTAATAAGGAATGTTGGGTATTAAATAGTTAACTGGCTAAAGCGATCACATCTAAGAACATAGGGCCTCATTATGAACTTGGCGGATGACCCGCCGCCAACCGTGCCGGCAGTCAATGAAAGACCGCCGGTGGCGGCAGCCGGCATCCCGCCAAATAATGACGTATGGAGCCTTGCCGCCATGCTGGCGGTCGGTGGTGGGGGTGGATGCTGCTCCACCCTCACGTCAGACCATACACCGCCATGCCTATAATGAAGCAGTTATAGGCGTGGCGGTGTATGGAGAGGCGGCGATTGCAGCGGAGCAGCATCCAGGGAGCCTGTTACCTCCCGGAGCAGCGCGACAGAAGAGATAAGTGCTGTCCGAGAGGGAAGGGGGGAGGGGCGTGTGTGAGAGTGTGTGCGTGCATAGGGTTGTGCGTCAGTGTATGTGTGGGGCGATGTGTGTCTGAGTGCATGTATGCGTGTGTGCATGTACGTGAATGGATGCATGTGGATGTGGGGGGTTTGAGGTTTGGGGGACCTGTATGTAGGGGCGTGGGGGATGGTGAGGGTCGGGCTGGGAGGACCTACATGGTTTTTTTTTGGGGGGGGAGGGTTGGGGTGTGGGGGCGGATCTAGGGGCTGTGGGTAGGTATAGTGGCAAGGGGTGGGGGCCTGGCATGACACATATAGGTGACAGGAATGATTATTCCTGTCACCCGTATGCTTTCCGCCAGGGATTAACTGGCAGGATATCTCACCAGGAAATCCCTGATGGAAATGGGATCAAAATCCCACCGCCGGGTCGAATGTGCCCAAAGTCGGCCGAGAGGTCGAATCTGCCCTGGCGGTGGGTGGTAGTGAACTGGCTGCAACTGTGTTCAAAATATGGCAGTCTGGACCACTATGCTGTTGGCGGTAATGACCGCCACCGTCGGCGTGGCGGTCCAGACTGCCATGTTCATAATGACCACCATACTTCCCATTTGCACGACCAGGAAGTTTTATAAGGCTGCCATCTGTAAAGCTAAGCATGAAAGAGATGAACGGTGGTGGGCAGTGTTAAAAGATGCATCACTTGAGAAGGACTGTGTAAAGTAATGGTCTTTGGTTGCATGTGGTCCCGATAAGGGTGCACTGAATGTAACAACGAATATTGCTGCAGCAGATTGGATAGATTATTTCAGTCAACTGTATTCTGCCGATCTCTCTAGTTCGGTTCAAGAATCTCATTGGGCTTCCTCTGCCCAACTGCTTAGCTCTGCCGCTACCCAATTGTTTACACTTTCTGATGTTGTGTATTCACTTGGCAAGGTCAAGCGCAGTGGGCATCTGGTCTTGATGGCGTTCCAGTTGACTTGTTCTTGACCTACATGGACTCTTGGTCTAGGTATTTATTTTTTATATCCAATGCAATAGTGGCAGGGGCTCCAAGTCCTGATTCGTGAAAAGGTGCTATTTGTTGTTTTAACCATTCACAAAAAGGGCAATAGATCTTTGCCCTGTAATTACAGACCTACCAGTCTGTTGGATTGCCCACAAAAAGCTTTGTGTCACTGTCTATTGGGGAAGATCCACGATTGGATGTCTGATTTTGACATCCTCAGCCCATTACAAGCTGACTTTCATAGGAAAACTACTACTAAAGACCACGTTTTTAGGTTTCTGCTTCTGTATTGGAAAATATTTATAATTGGCAGAGGGAACCTTTATGTTGCTTTTGTAGATCTAAAATCAGCGTTCGATCTAGTACCCTGTACAAAGTTGCAGAAGGTTCTCTCAGATATGGCAATGCCTCCCCATATTCCCTCATTACTTGTACGCTTACATGAGACATGAAGGTAATTATGCACTTATCAGGTGCGTTGACCAAGGACAGTTAACTGGCAAACTCCCAGTGTCAAGGGGAGTACGGCAAGGTTGTGTCCTGGCTCCCACCTTATCTGATTATTTATCAATGACATTGCTCCTTTCTTGGTACTAGTGGAGACAGATGCGCCATCTTTAGGAGCAGTTAAATTTCCCCTTCTATTATTTGCAGACGACACTCGCCTGATCTCCAAGACCCCGAGGGGTTTACATTAACTCCTAATGCATTTCGAGGAGTTCTGTTACACCCATGGACTAGAGATCAACACTTCTATAGGTAAGTTGGTACTGTATAATCTGCACAAATCGTTCAAAGGGAATATTATACTAAGAGGTATCCTACTGGAAAATGTGAAATCTTTCAACTATCTAGGTTTAACGATCTCGGAGAATATGTCCTGGAAGCCATATACTGCCAGGGTGGCATTGAAACAAAAGCAGATCACCGGTGCTTTGATTAAGGAGTTTGCTATCTCGTACACAAAACCTATTTGCCCGGCACTTCAGGTCTATGAGGCCAAGGCCACGAGTTCCGCCCTTTTTTGTGCGGAGTTATGGGGCTATTTCAAAGTCCAAGAATTATCTTCAATCGAAAACAATTTTGTGAGGAATCTTGCCATTCTTCCTCAGAGTACCCTATTGTTATCTCTCTTCAAGGTCTTTGGTATTAAGGGAATAGGGTCTAAAGCTCGCTTGCATCCTCTCTTGTATTGGAGGCAGCTCTGGACTATTCCGGAGCTAGCCCCCTGTGTTGCAGCTCTCCAGGTTGTGCTGAAAGTTGATCAGTTTTTTAGCGTTCCTTGGTTCAGAAATATTTAAGATTCATTGTACCTGGCTTGCTCCTGCCTGTAGATTATTAGATGTTTGCAGTTATTCAATCACTCTTCGCATTCTTAGGTCAGACACCCAAAAGGTTTTAGCCATCTCTGTTGATAAGTTTCTTGGAGCCATGTGGCATCTTGCAATCAAAATTTAACGCTCATCGACGTTATACTGCCCCCTGAATGCATTGTTTTATTGTTATAACTGAAAGCCGGTAGGACGTGTATCAGGGCTATAGTTTTTATGTATTCTAACATTTATTTTGCTTGGAATTATTTTTTCTGCTAAATATCGTATTTACATTTTCTTATGTGCATTGTGTTGTGCTTTTATGCCCCTGGTGGCCGAAATAAAGTTTTAAGAAAGAACCCTGTGGCACTCCACATCTCAGTTGTTGAATGGAGGAGTAACATGACCTCTCACTGACTTGGACGCTCCTCTCTCAGAGGAAGGAAGCAAACCATCTTAGTGCCATTCTTTTCCTTGCTGACCCTACCTTGACTTTCTATTCACCTGCATTTGCTCACTCAACTCTGAACTTGGGGTTACGTTTTAGCATAGCTACAATCTCTCAAAATTAAGGGCCTCCAGTGCTGGTTTGAAGTTGGACACAGAGAACATTGTTGTTTCTACACACTAAGTACAGGGTTTGTTTATTAAGGCCTGCAAGATATCACACACTGGCTGTTTGTGTTATGAGTCTACTGATTATTTCAAATGTGTTCTTTTTAAAGAGTACCAAGCAATGATCCTATGAAGGCTCTGAGACGATATCCAGTGTCTACAGTGCCTCTACATTACCCCATTTTCCCTTGGTTCCAGAGATACTATTATTCTTTACTACAATTGAGACATGTAGACAAATGGGATTCCAAGAGGAACCCTTTTTGGTGACAATACACTTTCTCACAAAACCGCACCACAATTGGTCATAATGATGACTGCTAATATGTGCTAACAGTGCCAACTAGAAAGTGGCAATGACAATTTAGCATAATGGAACCTGGCCATGATGTGCTAAGCAGGTACAATTAAAAATGGATGCAAAGTGCTAAAATAAATAATAACTGATGTGCTAGAAAATTGTCAACATGGCAACAGTCATAATGTGATATAAAAGCATAAAGGAAATTAGCCACTGCATTCTATTAGATATACCCTGTAATGACTAAAGCATTTTCTCAACTCTTAAGGAGCTACTCCATTGGCATCATTTATAGAGCGCTTCATGGCCTTACCAGATTACAGAAGCTCTTTGATTTTTTCATCTGCTCCATAGGGTGCCTTATTGTTCATGACTGGAAGTTTGTGGCTTGTAGACTTACCTCTAAAAGTTGGTTGCAGTGCCTGTGGCATAAAGGTAGGGTGAACATGCTGAGTAGAGACTCAACGGTACAAAACCATGCATGTTGCATAAAGCATGAAATATAGGCTGAGCAGTGCATGCTGCCAAGGTGGGCAAACTAAGCACCACAAAGGAAAACAGCAGCAATGTACTAACTGTGCAACAAGGGAACTATTATTCTCTAATGGAATCGAATGCCAACTGTGTTTTTCACTCAGTTAAATAAGTGTGACTGGCCTGGCTGTGATACTTACTAGGCATAATGGGAACTAGCAATGAGGCTTTTACTCAGAACCTGTATGGAATTGTGAACTAGTTTGCCTCCAAAAGTCGCAAATATTCTTCGGAGACAACATTAATATTTTATTTAGAAAGGTTGTGACCCATAACAATTGTTAACTTGTTACTTGTCAAACTATAAAAGTACTACTTGCCAATAAACTTCACTAATCTTTCTGGAAAATATCAAGAGCTTTCGGTAAAGTGGTCCTTAAATCTTACCAGTTCTGGACAATGTTTCTGTCATCGGTACCACAAAAAATGAACTAAAGAAAATTGACTGCTGATGGTGGAACACACCCGATAAATCAAAAACAGACAACATCCTCGAAGGGTTGTGGTGAAAGCACTCATATCCAAACCAAAAACTTTACAAGATATAAAACAAAAACATTACTTTTTTATTATGGCTTTAATTACAGGCAGCCTTCAGAGTTGGCTAACCCTTTAAGAATAAAGGAGTTTAATTTTAGGTTCTTACTGCACAGCACTTGCGCTGTGCTTGCGAAATATCCTGGGAAGGAAAACAAAATAGTTATAAAGAGAGTAACAGCCTGCTCATTACTTTACCTTTACTAACAATTGGTTGGCTCCCACGTCACACTTGTTTCTCACATCATCCTCACCTTTAGCTTCCTCCTTGACTTCAGTTTTCTGGTCTACGCCGTTGAGCATGGACCAAGTACTGTTTCCTCTGGTCAGTGTCCTTCCACTGGCTACAGGCTTCTTCCGGTACTCTCTTTTACTTTTCAGCACCGCACCCCACTACCTTGCCACTGATCTCTTCAACTTACTCACCCCCAGCCTTCACTTACCACCCTCCTCCCTCATGTTGCTTTATTTATTTTACGTCTATATAGTCCTAATTTCACCCAAAGATATTGGAGAACTTTACATGAGCACCAGTTACATTACACAAGGACACATTTATTTTTGTTTTTTTAGGCACATGCAGAATGAATGATTTGCCCAGAATCACAGGTTCTTGAGCTGACGCAGAGACTTGAACCTGGTTCCCCTGTCTGCAGTTCCAGCCGTTATGCCACTTTCTCTCCCCCTCTGTGGAGGGGATTCCTTGTCAAACCCCATCTTGATTTAAGGCATATGGTAAAGTGGCACGGGCTGCTCTGCAACATGTCTTAAAATAAATAAAAACAAAGCGCTATGAAGCGGTCAACGCTGGCCATGCCATTGACCTTTGTCTTTATTTACTTAAACCCTCGGGTGCCTGGGGCGAGCTGGTCACGTCCTCGGCCATGGTTGCCGTGAGCCGAGGACGAGACCAGCTCGTCCTGCACCAGGCCCACAAGGGTGGGCCTCCCAACCACCCCCCGTGTGGGATGGAAGGGGAATCGCTTCCCCTTCCACCCCCCAACCCCAGTGACGTCTGCAGACATCAGTGTGCAATCGCGCGCTGACCTCATTAGAGGTCGCCTCCCATGGCGCTGGAAGCTCAGCTTCCTGGGCGATCAGAAGAGAAACTGATCTGGGGGTGGGGCAGACAGAGGCATGAAAGGAAAGGCCTTACCTTTCATGTGTTTTTATTTTTTATTTTTACAGATGGTGCGTGGCCCCTTAGGCAAGGGTCGCTCCCCTGGGTGGCAAATTTATTTTAGGCCATTTCTGTCCCCTTAGGGGCAGATCGGCCTATTTCTATTAAGCCGAATCTGCCCCCAGGGGGGCAGAAACCACTTAGGCAACAGGGATTGGTGTGAATGTGTTGTTTAGAGGGGCAGGCCCTTGGGCAAGGGTCGCTCCCCATGGTGGTACATTGCTTTTGGCCATTTCTTCCCCCCTTGGGGGCAGATTGGCCTATTTTTCGGAAGCCCATCTACCCCCTTGGGGGGGGGCAGAAAGCCCAGCAGAGACCAGGAAAGATTATTTATTTTTTTTAAAAGAGGGTGTTGTATTGCCATACCCCCACCCCAAATAAACGGGGACAAAGCTGTTCTGCCCACCGGTGAGCAGATGGGGCAATTACCCTGATCCACTCCTCGGGAGGCAGAAAGCCTACTAGATGCCAGGGAATCAAATATATATATATAGTGGGGTTGTGGCTACCAACCAGTATGGGCATGGTTATGCCCCCACTCCAACTAAAGAGGGTAACAGACTTTCAAGCTCTCCCCCGCACACTAAAAGATCTTATTCAAATGGCAAGCAAGAGGACATTTGATTATTTTGGGTTATGGTTGTACATTTGGGCCATGAGAGCTTGTCTAACTCTCAAAATCGTCCCTATTGGAATGGTGAGGGCTGCACATTTTGGACTTTGGGACGCTGCCATGTAGACAAAATCTACGAGACCTAGACCCATCTGAAAACTAAACATCTGGGTGAGTCCAGGGTTGTGTGCTTCACATGCAGTCCACACCATGTTCCTACCCACAATGCCCTCCAATTTTGCTTGAAATCACACCTCTTCCCCACATTTTTATGATGAACCTTCCAGAATCTGCAGTAGTCTACAACATTCCTACCACCCAGCATTCTCGCATCTGTACAGATAAAAATTCTGTCTTGTCAGCCTAAAAAAGTTTTTTTTTTTTTTACAAACTGACCCTTTGGAGCTCCTTTGGTTCCCCCTCAATTTTGACATGTTTATGGCACCTCCCTGTCACAGGCACTTGGCCCACCTACACAAGTGAAGTATTGTTTTTATCAGGAGACTGAGGGGAACGTTGGGTAGTAGGAAAGTTGTGCAGGTGCAGTGATCCCATACAGAAATGTGGGAAAATTTTGATTTTTGTAGCTAAATTTTAGGTTTGCTGAGGATTCTGGGTAAGAAAACACTGGGGGATCCACGCAAGTCACACCTCTCTGGACTCCCTCGGGTGTCTAGTTTTCAGAAATGTCTGGGTTTGGTAGGTTTCCCTAGATGGCTGCTGAGCCCAGGACCAAAACAATCCCTCCCCCCCCCACCCCAAAAAACAAACAGGTAGTTTTGTATTTCATAATTTTGATGTGTCCACATAGGGGGTCATTCTGACCCTGGCGGTAGACTACCGCCAGGGCCAACGACCGCGGATGCACCGCCAACAGGCTGGCGGTGCATCCATGGGCATTCTGAGGCCGCGGTCAGAAACGGAAAACCGGCGGTGTCCCGCCGGTTTCCCGCTGCCCTGGGGAATCCTCCATGGCGGCGCTGCAGGCAGCGCCGCCATGGGGATTCCGACCCCCTTACCGCCAGCCTGGCTCTGGCGGTTTTGGCATGGCATGGGCACTGCACCTAACAGGGCCCCACCAAGATTTTCAGTGTCTGCCAAGCAGACACTGACAATCGCGACAGGTGCAACTGCACCCGTCGCACCCCTTCCACTCCGCCGGCTCCATTCGGAGCCGGCATCCTCATGGAAGGGGGTTTCCCGCTGGGCTGGCGGGCAGCCTTCTGGCGGTCGCCCGCCAGCCCAGCGGGAAATTCAGAATAACCGCGGCGGTCTTTTGACCGCGCAGCGGTATTCTGGCGGTTCCCGCTCAGAATAACCCCCTTAGTATTTTGGGGCATTTCCTGTCGCTGACACTTGACCTACCCACACAAGTGAGGTACTATTTTTATCGGGAGACTTGGGGGAATACTGGGTGGAAGGAGATTTGTGACTCTTCTCAGATTCCAGAACTTTCTATCACCGAAATGTGAGGAAAAAGTGTTTTTTGGCCAAACTTTGGGGTTTGCAAAGGATTCTGGGTAACAGATCCTTGTGAGAGTGCCACAAGTTGCCCCATCCTGGGTTCCCCTAGGTGTCTAGTATTAAAAAATGCACAGGTTTGGTAGGTTTTCCTTGGTGCCGGCTGAGCTAGAGACCAAAATCCACAGCAAGGCACTTTCCAAAATACACGTCAGTTGTCAATGTAAAAATGTGATGTGTCCATGTTGAATTTTTGGGCGTTTCCTGTCGGGTGCATTAGGCCTACTCACACAGAATAACAGAACAAGTGTTATTGTATGGGGACTCCAGAATTCAGATATGTGCAAATAACCACTGCTTCTCAACACCTTATCTTGTGCCCATTTGGGAAACACAAAGGTTTCTTTGATACCTATTTTTCACTCCTTATAATTCACCAAATGAATTGCTGTATACCCGGTATAAAATGAAAACCCACTTCAAGGTGCAGCTCCTTTACTGGCTCTCGGTGCCTACGGTTCTTGATGAACCTACAAGCCCTATATATCCCCGCAACCAGAAGAGTCCAGCAGATGTAACGGTATATTGCTTTTGAAAATCTGACATCGCAGAAAAAAGTTACAAACGTGGAGAAAAATGGCTGTTTTTTTCACCTCAATTTGTTTTATTGCCGCTGTTATTTTCTGTAGGAAAACCTTGCAGGATCTACACAAATGACCCCTTGCTGAGTTCAGAATTTTGTCTACTTTGTAGAAATGTTTAGCTGTCCGGGATCCAGCATTTGTTTCACACCCATTTCTGTCACTAACTGGAAGGAGGCTAAAAGCACAAAGAATAGTAAAAATGGGGTATGTCCCAGTAAAATGCCAAAATTGTGTTGAAAAATTTGTTTTTTCTGATTCAAGTCTGCCTGTTCCTGAAAGCTGGGAAGATGGTGATTTTAGCACTGCACACCCTTTGTTGATGCAATTTTCAGGGGAAAAACCACAAGCTTTCTTCTGCAGCCCTTTTTTCCCCCATTTTAAAAAAAAAACAAAACAAAATTTTTGCTGTATTTTGGCTCATTCTTTTGTCTCCTCCAGGGGAACCAACAAACTCTGGGTCCCTTTAGAATCCCTAGGATGTTGGAAAAAAAGGCGCAAATTTGGCGTGGGTAGCTTATGTGGACAAAAGTTATAGAGAACTAGAACTAGAGCGCTAACTGCCCAAATAGCCAAAAAAAAGGCCTGGCACCTGAGGGGGGAAAAGGCCTGGCAGCAGAGGGTTTAAAGTCATGTTGCACAGCAATTGCACTACTGAGCAACATCTTTGAAAAACATGGGCATCACCAATAAGCCTCGCACAGGCAAAGCCTATGCTTTAGCAATGTTTGTTTCTTCAATCAAGGCTTTGTTAGACTTGGTAGCTTTGGCAAAGGCAATAGTCTCTGTATATTGACAATGCTTTCTCAAAATGCTTTATCAAGCTTAAATAGTACTAACTGATCAGGTAAAGCCTGACATCAGCAATACAAATATCACTATTAAATACATTTGTACAATACTGATTGCAGTGTGCAAATACCCCTAATATTCCAGACAGATGTATCTCAGTGAGCAGAAGAATAGGCGTCTGCAACAGAGGCATTAGCATGCCAATCTTACAAGCTTTCCTACACATGCAACAGTAGGTAAGGATTTCCTCAAAATGTTGAAAGAAAAGCAGAAAGAGGGCTCATAAGGATGTGTTCAAAATGACAAGACTAATCACTACCAAGCAAGAGTGGGGGAAAAAACAACAGTGGCCTAATGAATCAGTGAGGAAAAAGGACTAAGGCCCTCATTATGACATTGGCGGTAAATACCACTTATTGCCATGCCGCCAACATACCGCTGCCGCGAATATCCGCCAACCATATTATAACGCACACATACCAATCCGTCACTATACAGCCACACACACAACTCCGCCACACCAAAGGTCAGTGAAACTGGCGGTAACAAAACCCACACCGTTACACCAACAGAACTATACGCACAACATTATGACTCCCGAATCACTGCGGCAGACATTCAATGGTGGTAAACCATTGGCGGTACATACCACTGCCCTCAAAATACAAACAACCTAACAAAACACCACCACATTGGTCAATTCAAACTACACACACCTGACAAACATACACACACTACACCCACACACACCACTATAAACAAACACACACACATTACCCAAAACCCTTTACGACTACTAACCATTGCCAACAGAGAGAGAGAGAGACAACAAGAGCACCCACACAACCAGAGCCACATACCACCATCACGTATAAACCACCCACGCACCTCACAATACAAACACAGAGGAGGCCCACAGTGATGACAGCAGCTCTGGTCGCCTGGATCTGGATGACCAACCTGGCCCATCTGGGACCTCCGGACAGTCGGTTACCCAGGCACACTCTCACACCACCACAGAGCCTCCCCTCTCAGGAAACACCACCACAACACCCACCCAACGGGCCCATACCTCTGTCCCCAGGACACGTCAATAAGAAGTGTGTCCACCTCTACAGGGACCCCAGGCAACCCCACAAACACAGGACAATCAGGGACCTGGGGTCAGTGGCAGTGGGCACACGGTTAAGGGAACAGAGGCCCAGGACAACAGGGAATCTGGGAGGACTGCTGTGCAACAGGGGAGTACAGGCCCAGGGAACCAGCCCTCCAGGAGGCACTCGCAGCGATCCTGGAAGCATACCAACATTCCCATGATACGCTGGGCCAGATTCTGGACAAGTTGCAGGAGAACATGGGGCTGCAGGAGGGACAGTACCTGGGGATCAGGGAGGACTTGAAGGACATCAACACCACCCTGGTCTCCATTGCAGGGGTGCTGGAAGAGATGGCCAACAGTATGAGGGAGGCAGTGGCACACCACCGGGGCCCTGACACTAGCCAAACCACTGAACAGTCCTCCACCTCCGCTGCCGCTAGTGGACTGGAGGCCCAGCCACAGAACTAACCGGCCACCAGCACCCCTCCCCCTGCAGAAGGAGAACCACCCCGCAAGCGTTCCCTGCGATTCAGGCAGAAGCCAGAGACTATTGCCAAGATTCCCGCCAAGAAATTAGGCTCTCCTGATTGTCACCCTTGTGTCCCACTCTGTCACCCTGAACTGCCATTGCTCCCCTTCCTATGCCCCCTTGGACAATGCACCTGTGATACAAATAGACTGGACTCTAACCTGGACTTTCCTCCATCATCACCTCAGCCCATTCCACTACAACCTCTTCTTCAGAGCACTGCAATAAACACACTTTGATAAAATACAATTATGGTGTATGTCAAATGTTTTCAAAATGTATTCATTTAACCAGGTTTAAACATTGCAATACAACTGTACAGTAATGTTTACATTGGAAAGACCTGTAGTTGGCTGCACTGACCACACCAGGAGCAATAGTTGGGCACCAACATCTGCAAAAAGAGATGCCAAAGGGAACAGTGAGTGAGCATAGAAGTGGGAATACACAGCCTACCAGTGACAATGTCACACATCAAGCTGTCAATTAAATGTCTACTAACACTGTCTTACATGTGTCTCTTTGGAAGTATTGACAAATAATTGCACTTCTGTTGTCCTCATCATCTTCACTGTCCACAGGATCCACTGCTGCCACACGGCCATTTCCAGCCTCCTCCTTCTGCAGAAAAGGCACATGGCAACGCAAGGCAAGGTTGTGCAACATACAGCATGCCACAATGATTTGGCAGACCATTTTGGGGGAGTAGCACAGGGATCCACCTGTTAGATAGAGGCAACGAAACCTGGCCTTCAGGAGGCCGAAGGTCCTCTGTATAATCCTTCTGGTTCGCCCATGTACCTCACTGTAAAGTTCCTCTGCTCTTGTCCTGGCATTCCTCACAGGGGTCAGTACAAATGAGAGGTTGGGGTAACCAGAGCCACCTGCAAATATTGAGGGACAACTGTTAGCCACACACTCACCCTTAGGGCCCACACCATACCCATACACCAACATCCAGGGCTCACCTATTAGCCACACCCTGTGCCTCTGGAGTCGGGCCATCACATTTAGGATGCTACTATTACTCAGGATAAAGGCATCATGCACAGGCCCAGGATACTTTGCATTGACGTGGGAGATGTACTGGTCCACCAGGCACACCATCTGGACATTCATGGAGTGAAAACTCTTTTGATTTCTGAACACCTGTTCATTTCGCCGGTTAGGGGGAGATCCGAGATATTAGGTCAGGCTCCAGTTGGGCACACAGCTCTGTGATTATGGCCCTGTCAAGTCTACAGGTGAGGATAATTTGCCTGTCCTCCATTGTTGCCAAGTCCACCAGGGGTCTGTACACGGGGGATGGCTCCATCTCCTATTCTTCCGCAGCGGTTGCAATCTATGGGGCAAAAGAGTGAGCAGCTGGTCATTATCTCTACATTCCAACCACTGCAGTTTAATGCAGATTGTGATTGTAACATTATTTTGTTGCAGATGTCCAAATAGTGCATTTGTGTACTGTGACGCAGTTAGGATCCTTGGCCTAAACCCGCCACTGAAATGGCATCCGCCTGTCCTGTATGGAGGGATAGGTGGAAAAGAGGTAATTCCGCTGACGTTGTGCGCCATTGCGGGAGGCGGTCGAGAACCGACATGCAACTCCTCATTGGTTATCATTGGGACCTATGGGGTCCAGTGGCCAATGGTGATGTACGCCGGCGGTGACGGTACGCACCGCTGCGGACGTGACCGCCATTTTCTATTTGTGCACTCACTTTCTATCCGACCTACAACAGGAGAGGACCTTCACTGCATCTGCTGCTGTGACCGGTGCCTGGAACCGACCATGGCTCGTGTTACTGGGGAAAGGGCCCCTGCCTTCACCTCGGCGGAGTTGGAGCGACTGGTGGATGGGGTCCTACCCCAGTACAGACTTCTGTATGGGCCTCCAGACCAACAGGTGAGTACACTGTGAGAACGATGCATGGGTCGTGAGTGCATGGAGTGCTGTGTGTGAAGGCCTCATGTGGTGGGGGGGGGGGGGGGTTGTTGATGGTCCCTGGGCAGCGTAGAGCATGTATGGTGGGCCATATCTGTGCTAATGGGGATGGGAAGGGGCATCGTCGGCCATGAGTGTAACAGGCAGGACGGTCAGACTAGTGTCTTTCCCTATGTCTATTTCCCTGCTGGTCAGTGCCCATCAAAAGAACGGTATATGGCATGCCATCATTAAGGATGTGCGGACCCTGGGCGTCTACGGCAGGCGGAGCACCCACCGTCGGAAACTGTGGGAGGACCTGAGACGCTGGCCACGGAAGATGGCGGAGGCCCAGCTGGGGATGGCCTCCCATACTGCGGTGGCCTATCCGGAGCTAGATGGGCGCTTGGGGGCATCACGGCAGCCACAAGGGGGTGAGTACAGTGCCCTAATTTACAACTTACGCCTGATGGGGTGGTATCGGGGGTGGGGGGGTGGACCCTGTGGGTGCCCCTAGGCCAGGCCTGGCATTGCAGAGTAGGTCCCGTGTTGTGCAGGATTCTGATGTGAAAGTCCTCCAACCAAGCTAGTAGGCATCCACTACTGGGCAGGGGTCTGTGGGTCTCAGGTATGCTGCAATTTGCATTATCCATGGGCTGGTGACTAGTACTGTGTCTGGTAGTGTATTGCCTAATGCGTAGGGCTGTTCCCTGTGTGTGAGTGTGTTGTGTACGCCAACGGTGGTGTTGGTGCCACCACTGACCAAGTATATCCTTTGTCTCCTCCCCCCTTTTTGTTTTGTCACCCTGTCCTTATATGCATTAGCATCATCTGGCAGAGGAGCAGAGGCATCGGCGACGGAGGGAGCTGCATCCCACAGGACACAGGAGGCCGAATCCACTGACGGTGAGGGCACCAGTGGGACAGAGGGTGAGGGGAGCACCACGGCAGAGACTGGAGGGTACAGTTCAGACACGGATTCCTCCTCCGATGGAAGCTCCCTGGTGGTGGCAGACACCTCTGTGCCCACACCAGCTACGGGTACAACCGCCACCCCCGTACCAGCACCGCCCTCCCAGCAGCCCCTCGGCGAAGGAAGTGCCTGCTCACCCAGGAAGGTGGGCATCTCCTTCGCCCCAGGCACCTCAGGCCCTGCCACAGTTAGCCCTGCTTCCCTGAGTGAGGAGGCTATTGACCTCCTGCGATCCATCTCTGTTGGGCAGTCAACCATTGTGAATGCCATCCATGGGCTGGCAGCCCAAATGCAATAGTCCACTGCATTTCTGGAGGGCACTCACACTGGCTTGGCGGCCCAACAGAGATCAATCCAGGCTCTGGCCTCCTTTCTGATGGCAGCCATTGTCCCGGTTTCCACCCTCCCACCTCCAACTTCCTCCACTCAATCCCATTCCCCTCAACCCTAACCTATCCCAGGCAGACAAGCAGGTACCCAGGACAACACACACAAGTGGACATGGCAAACACAAGCACCGCACTTCATCCCACGGGCACTCACACAAACACCATCCAGAATCAGACATACCAACATCCACTGCCTCCACTGTGTCACCCTCCTCCTCGTCCTCCACCTCCCTCCCAGTTGCGTCTACACTCACACCTATCAGTACACACCCCTCAATGGCAGTCACCACCATCACATCCATGCACACATCCCCTGTGTCCTCTTTCACTGTGTCTGTAACCCCTCCTCCCAAAGTACACAAACGCAAGAATATGACTCATGAAGGTTAACGTATGCTACTTGTATTACAGAATTGATCTGACTAAGTAAGAGCACCTGTGAAGCCAGTTCTGTGCGATGGTATACCTAGCAGGTTTTGTTTTAAATAGAAGCAAGGGTCTCATTTAGAAATAATGTGCTACAACGTTCTTTCAGAATGAAGGAAAGCCCGTGGACAAAGCTACACCTCATCTCTCAGGCAAGATATTTCATTTTCAAAAGGTTGTCTAATTGGACAGTAGATGTTACTGAACTTGGTAAATGTTGGAGCTTGCATGTAACTTCATGATCAATAATCTTCAATAGGGGTTAACAGTACTAAGAACGTCCATTAAAAAGAGGCTTTCTTAAGAAACTGAGAATGTCAATTAACAAACAATTCTCTAACAGCAATGAACTTAAAAAAAAATCTAAGCAAATTAACGCATTGCAGAATTCAATGTGAAGTATCTGAAACAAGCAGGGCATTTCAGCCTTATTCAAATGATTGTTGAAACGTGTTTTCCAAACAACAATCCATGACATTAGCACTTACATGTTCTCTTTAGCTTGCACTAAACAAGTGATTATTGCATCCCTCCTCAGGTAATAGAGAGAAGGACGAATGTGAAAGGAATATCAGTTACAGAGGTACATAAGAGTTCACACAACACATAGCAGTAACAAATACTGCCATGGTGGAATAGAGAGCCGAAAAGGAATTCCCTTCTTAAGATTTATTTAAGGTTCTGCAGTATTTAATTTTGGAAAAACGTTGACACAGTGTATGTGTGCACCTCGGGAAGGAAAGGGAGGATATATGAAGAAAAAAAAACAGATGGTTGACTGTTTTAACATCGATTGTGGCCTGAAAAAAAATCTTCTGGCGACAATGTTACCAAGCGCAACACAGCCGACACAGTCAATCTACTGGCATTCTAACAATTCCTTTTGTGTATGCCTTGAGGAACTCCACCCTCATGTCTGGAATGCCCTCGTTAAGGATGGGGTCATAGACTGTCAAACTCAGATTTAGCTTTGTTTAGTGATTTCAGTTCTCATCATTCATTTTAATCTGTATTTTGTGTATCACAGATAAACTGCTCTTTTACACTGCAGCAAAACCTCACTAGCTTTCATGTTCAAATGCATTTTGGGGCTCAATTTCCCTGCTTTAAGGGTGCATTCATTTTACTGCAATCAAACAAGTACATTTTGTGCATCAATCTGTTATCACACATTTATCTTTTATTCTTAGAAATAATTAATCAATCTTGTTTCAGTCTCATTACAATTCAAAGGTATGTCAATATCTAAATTCTTCATTGTCAGCAAAACAAGTACAATAATACACCAATATAATGGAGAATTTGTTCAATTATAGGTCTCTACTGCATGTTAATGATAATTTCGCATATTCTATATCAAATGCCCAGGTAGATTATTATATGTCTAAACAAAATCAGTAAACGTACAAATCGGAGAGTAGAAAAGCATAACGAAGTATAAAATATTACCACCTTTGTTTAAATATATTGGAAAACAATAATTTAGTTTTAGAACTTGAGATTCAAATAATGAAGCAATTGTCTCAATGGAAATCAGGGAGGAACAGAGATTAACATTTATCGCAGGACAGGCACAGTAGACTCACAATTACAGATAGTTGCCAAAAAAGGCCTCAATGAAAGATAGAGTTACGAGTGCTATCGGGCCTGAAAAGCTAATGGTCTGAAAAAGAAAGAGGTACAACACACTCAATGAGTAGAAATGAGGTAAGCAAAGAAGTGAGATACCGCGTCACACATACCTGGAGAACTGCAATGCATTAAGATTTTGACACAAATATGCATATAGAAGTTTATAAGAACTGAGCACAGGTATTAAATTATGATCCAGAACTAAGAATTGAAGAAAGATACTGTCACAATTGTTTTATTTGTTTTATTGCAAATCAAAGGCTATGATGTAAAAGATTTTTTTTTAATCTGTGGAAACAAAACTGAGACTGAACTGAATGAAAAGAAATAGAATCATTAGGATCAGAATCTGAGTAATGGAGTTTATGTCCCATAATGGTTACAGACCGGACCTCAGGGGGAGTCGTCCCCGGACAAAGCATGGAGCAGAGGGTGTTGTGATCCGAAATACAAAGGTCTTGTACTAAGAAAATCAATAATAATATGTGTATCAAGAAAAGATTTAAAACATGAATAGCCAGAAATGTGCCAATATGACATAGCCAGCACCCCAGCTTCAACACAGCAACCAACACTGATGATGAGAAAGGACAAAAATATGGCCGAATACAGCATTGTTTCTGAGGTGTTAAACATGACAAACTGACTCTTAAAAGCCAAACATTTCTACGAAGCAACATTACTTATCCATATCGAAAGGCAAATTATCATCCGTGATGATAAAAGATCCAAAACCATCATTCACAGTTAGCAAATCACAGTTCCTAGAAAGCTATGGGTGCAAGCTCAGACAAAACCCAACAGAAGAACACAATCTGGAGCTCAAGCCTCAAGAGCTGGCATACAAATCCTAAACTTTCATTGTAATCTATGTGCATAAGGTTGGTTGAAATATTCAACTGTAAATATATAATATGTCTAAGACAACTATGCAGCAAAAGGTTGTTAATCTTAAAATGAATTGCAACAGACTGAGAAGTCATGGCTTGTCTTGAATCACTAGTCTAGTCTCTAAGATATATCGATTCATAAGAGGGAGGATGGATTCATGCATCAAGAAAGAAGGGGTTCATGTCAATGAATGAGTATGGTGGTAGCTTGGGATCTGTGAAAGCTGATGATTTAGTTATTCATGGAATACTGAAGTAAAATTTCAAGTCAGTATTGTGAATATTTGACGTTGTTATGGTCGCAAAATAAAATAAAAACTTTTAGTACAAAACTACATGTCAAGGAAGCATTCATAAATTAATCTTAAATAAATTCAAAACTATGACACATTTAGCACAATGTATATATTTACTAATACAAACTCAGATATGAAAGAACGGGTTAAGTAACTTTCCTACCTGACTGGGTCTGTGGAACCCTCTCATTGGAAGGTACGGGCTCCTTTCTCAGCGATCGGATGACTGAACTGTCCTGCGCTGTGAAGAGTCCAGAACTATCACTTAGTTTTCTACGGCTGCTATTGCTCGAAGAGTTGCTGACCCTGCAGCTTCCTATTGCACTTGTAAAAAGATTTGTGTGTTCATCACTGCTGGTAGGCTCAGAACTCGGGGTAAATCCTCCCAAGGACAACCCGGGAGAGGAATCTGAGCAATCAATCTGTAACGGTGTCTGCAATCCCAAAGCCACTGAACTGGACTCTGAGGGTTCTCTCCTAACCCACTGCTCATGTCTGGTCAACAAGCCTTTTGTAGGCGAGAGGTGAGGACAGGACATGTGACATCTGTGTTTCTCTTTATGTTTATACCTGTCACCGGCAATCTCTTTTCCAAACCTGTAATGTTTTAGAGACTCCAAAACTGTCCTTGAAGAGCTGTTGGATGTTAAAGTGTCCATGGAAACTTGGGACTGTTCGGAAGACCGGTGCTCTCTGTGTTTGTGGCGATGGCGGTGTTTGTGCTCCACCATCCAGCCATAGGCCATCTCAGGCGGAACACTGGGGTAAGTACTCACAGAAAGAAGTGGAGTCCTGCTACTTGTGAGAAAAGCCTCCTGTCGGAGCAGTTTATGCTTCTTCTTATGGTACTTGGCAGGGTTGAGAAGCAAATGTCCAGTGTGCATGTAAGAAGGGGGAGGCAGTGGAGTAGTAAAAGATGCGGATGGAGGTGGAGGATATAAAGAGGTGGGGTACCTTCCATAATACCCTAAGCCAATTGGACCAGCTGCAAGGGGAGAGGGAGAATAAGGCATGCCATAGGATGGATAGAAACCAGTACCGGACAGAGGAAAGCCGAGACTATGCATAAATGGCATATCCGTCATTGTTTCCCTCATTTTAGGTGGCCTTCCTCGCTTCTTCTTTAAGTCAGGCTTTCGAATGTAGTGCAAAGGATCTAATGGGAAGGTGGGATGGGGGTAGAAACTATTAAAGTTTATTCTGAAAATAGTTGGCAAGAGGTCTCGTGGGATGTAATGGTGACTTCTGTGGGTTATACGAATTTCACTCAGGCGGCTTATAAGTTCCTCTAACTCAGCAAGGAAATCGGGATCTTGCCTAATTCGGAGTTGCGGATACTTCTTTTTTCGTTTTCGCTTCTGTCTTTTCATTTTGTCATAGCTGAGGTAATCGTGAGCCCTGCGCTTACATTTGTGTTTGTATTTCTCCTTAAGACTATTAAGGATCGTTGAAGATTCCGGAGGCAGAAGAGAAACATGCTCAAAAGAATGTCTTCGCTTCTTCTGTCCACAGAATTTCTCTGCCCGGTCGGAAGTGCTATTGTTGTCTGTTCCTATTCCGCTATCACTAGGAATAGTCTCATCACTGTGAGATTCACTGATAGGAGATGGAGTAGCCTCCTTCAGGGATGTGAGTTCACTTAGATGAGAGGGCGACAGGGTTGGTGGAGATAATTGCCTTCTCCCCTTTGATGCTTTTCTCATGGCAAGCGTCTGAAATACATTTCCCTGCCTGGAGTGCGTGTGAAAATATGGAACTGAACTAGGCTCCACAAACCCTGCATCACTGCTCACTGGACTCTGACCCCCACTTGCAACTGATGACTGGGAGCAGACTGGAGAAGGCAGAACCTCATTTACAGTTGAGGACAGCAGAGGGGGTGTAGGCTGAGCAGGCTTTTCTAAGGTTAGGTTGGCAGAATTGCCTCGTAAAATGCTATCCATCACTGCCTTTGGTTTTCTTCCTCTTCTTTTACCTATGTAAATAGTCCCTTTCTTGCTTACGTTTATTTGCTGTCCTAGCTTTGACCCAAATGTAGCAGCAAGAGACGACTCTGGGCTTTGCAGTTTCACATGCACTTTCCCTTTGTTGTGTTCCACAGGTGGACACAGGATTTGACTTAAGAGCTTCTTTCGCTTTAAAGTTTTCATTTTGTTGATTTTGCGGATGATGGTTTTCATGAATTGTCCGTTGCTTCTTTTTAATGGTTTTCGCTCTGGTACTGAGCATCGATCTGTAATGCCACACGAACTGGACTTATGAGTCTCGTCCCGGGAGAAATCCCCTGCACCAGAGGAATCCTCATTTCGGTACCTTTCAGGTTCAACTCTGTTTAAGTGATCTGTAGGGACAAATGGGGCTACTGACAGAACAGGGGGTTGCATTTTCACAGGTGACAATATTTCCCTCCTAGGCCTTCCCCTCTTCTTAGGAAATGCTTGCACTGATGCAGTTCTCTTGATAAAAGGGATTTCAATTTCAGGCTGAAGGACAGGGGGCTCTTGTTCTTCTTTTGACTGCATTGACGATACCTTGGAAGAACAGAGTTTTGGAGTCCCCTTTGGAGGACCTTCCAAATGCGGCATTTCTTTGCCTCTGGGCCTCCCTCTTTTGGGTTTGTGAGTTGGAAACCTTGTGTTTGAATTACACAATCTAGAAATAACTTTATGGGTACCACTGTTTTTGTATGTTTGTTTAGCCGATTTGTGATCAGCTGGAGCCTGACCCAAAGTAGTTTTGCTTAACTTTGACAACGAAGGAGGTACAATTCCACATTCTGTGAGTGAAGTTCGGCCATTGTTGCTTACTAACTTGGATGGTTCCGATTCACTCCTGGATAATGTACTGTTGTTACTATTTTGAAAGTTTTCTGATCTATCAGATTCTATTCCCTTTGATGAGTTATCAGTGCATTTGGCCATCATTTTTGTCCATCTTGACTTCCTTCCTTTTCTCTTCTTTAACAGCTTTGACTGTGGACTTGTGTTTAGACAGTCAGACACATGAAATTGCTTCTTTGCTGCTGTCACTGTACCTACCTTAAACAACTGCTTACTACGAAGCAAACTTGCAAAGCTGACAACAGAATGGTCCGATGTAGTGCGGCTACCCAGGTTAGTTATTAAACTTGGTTGTTTATTTGCAGAATGTGACCTGGCTGAGCAGTAAGTTCTGGTCGGAGACAAACGAGTCTCTTTCGAATCTTTTGATCTTTTGCCATCTCCCATGGTGTCCTTCTTCAAACTGGTATTTACTGATGTGCATTCTGTGTTGAGATGGGAAGTGTCTGAAAACAACTGGCTCTTGCTGGGCTTCAGAGCACCATTTTCTAAGACCTCTCGTACAGCACTACTTAAATATGTTGAGTTTGAAGCCAACTGCATTTGCTTCGAAGTGGGACTACTTCTGTTTAAGTTAACTGCAGATGCAGCAGGTGAAGGAGATGGAAGGTTCCCCTCGCCCACTGCACTGGAAGGGGACTTTGTGGAGGAGGCATCTGAAGCACCTCCTGTTCTGAACTCCGGCGAAGTGCAATAAACTGCTGATTTTTCTTGCTTAGACATTTCTGAAGTGCCTTTCTCTTTGGAAAGCACAGCATCCTGGTGCTTGGACGTGCCTTGAGTATGCATATCAGTTTGTTGAATGCTAGCTTCCTTATTAACAGGAAAGATATCAGAGATGCTGCTTTTAGTCGACTGCAAAGTGATCTTCTCGCATGCTCTATTGTTGCTCAGGTTGGTTTGTAACATTTCTGCGCCCTCCTGGATTTCAACGATAGAGCTGCTGATCCCTTTATTGGAAGGAGATTTAACTAGGTCAGAAGCAGTACTTAAGGAGCTATTCCTTTGGCTACCCAAATCCTTTGTACCACCACACCCTGCAGTCACACTTGGCTGTTTCTTAGTTTTATTTTTGGAAGACTTTGAAGGAGGGCAGATAGCGATCAGTTGAGCCAGTTTTTCAGTCACGCTGGGGGCTGCACTCGTCGTTTTGTCCTTCAGATCATGTTCGGGATAATCTCTGATAACTGACGGAGAAGACTTTGAGCTCTCTTTTAATTCAGATTGAGCAGAGGAATTTTTTTTGAGCGATGGAACAATTGCTTCAGCTGAACGAGGTGGTGATCCTCCTTTGTTTTGAGACTCCTCATGCTGATCACAAGATTTCTTGTGTAGCTTTGATGGATCCTACAATAAACAAACAAACAATGATTTAGAAACACTGTCAACCTGGCAATTAAAATCTATCCTTGAAATGCAATTGTCGGTAATTTACTTTTAGTTTAACAGTGCTAAGTGATCACAGCATGGCAATCACTTCAGAAAAATAAGTGGCATGAAAAGGAGCTTCTTTAGTTTAACCAAGCAAACATCCTTCGTTCTTAGCAAAAGTGGCTAAAGTGCTCTGGGAACCCTGCAGTACATACTTTTGATTTGAAACTGGAAAGGCTTAGAAAACATTCAGAAATTGGCATTACTTTTGCAACGGAAATTGAAAACAATTGGCCTTTTTCTAGGACAAATCATTTCAGTCACTTAGACACCTGCTTATGAACTCATTCAAGCCTTTACTTTCAACTATGACATTTTGGAGCACAAGCGCTGAATTTAGGATTGTCACATGTGCAGAACTCAATGTTCAATGAACAATAAAAATGATATTCAGAATCCACAAGAAAAAACGTGATTCTAATAAAAAGGGACAAGAGCAATGTACACCAAATTCTATACACACAGAAGGTAAACATTCAATCCCAAAGAAGATACAGACCCATCATAAAATAAAATAAATGTGGTAACAGTTGATGCCAAAAGAGAGTCTTGGAGCAGCAACATTTGCATAGCTCTACTGACAGACCTTAAAAGCTTTAAAAAGCCAAAACCACAAATAAGGTGATGCACCTAATCTTAATCAGAAAATGCCAAATGCAAACAATAAGATACTGGCATGCTTCAGAAATGAGAGAGACTATTTATCACCTTCAAAGAACAACAATGTATTTTATTTACAACCTGTTGGGCTCTTTTATTTTATTTTATTTTTTTACTTCTGGCCACAGCCTTGAATGCTACTGAATACCTGTTAATTGTCTCTCTCCTACAGCTAAAATCTCAAGCAGTTCACCAGGAAATTCTCGCATTCATTCAGCAGTAAAGCAAATATAGTGACTGCTTCAGCGGCCTGCTAGCTTTACTTTGTCCACCTGCAACATAATTTGGAAACAATACCTCAATTGGTGTTTTGATGCAGCTAAGCTGCAATATTAGTTATAGTTTGAGCTCTTTAAAGTAAGTAAAACTTGCGTCCTAGGTAACTATAAATCACGCCTTCGCCATGTGTTATATCATTGATGAAATAGTCTGTGCCATCTTTCAAATTGTCACTGCATAATTTGCAATAAAATAACTGATCAGACAACTGTGCATGGCGAGGGTGCGAGTTATACTTACCTTAGGGTGCGAGTTATAGTTACTTGAAAGAACTCTAACGATAATTGCTGAATTTCTATGGTTTTGTACGAGTAAATCAGAACCTAAATATAGCATCCCTGTAACCTTTGTTCTTTTTTCCGGTGAATATATATATATATATATATATATATGTATATATATATATATATACACACACACACACACACATATATTTATACATAGAGAGAGGTGTGTATGTATAGCTAGGCAAGAAGATGGAATTATATAGGAAAATACTATCCATGTCACAAATGCAAGAAACGTTAAACCCAAAAATTTCAGCTTAAGATAAAAAAAAAAATCAAATACCATTCAGATGTAATGCTGGAGATAAGCTGCCTATACACTGCTTTGGTTTGTACAGACATGGTGTAAGGAATTCCACCCTTTACACATGTTGACTATAGCGAGACAGCTGCTTGTTTTGTCTCTGATGCTGTAGGGCGGATCATGAATGCCTCTCTTGGAGGTCTGCATTGTGAAACCATAAAAAACAGCTTCAGTGGAAAGCGATGCTCAACGGAAAATCTGCATACTGGCAGTGCTGGCAGGGAGAAGCTAGGCTGCCTGCCAAGTTCTCCCTTACTACAAAACACCTACAGCCAAACAAGCTTCCTGGACAAACATACATCGCACCAGCACTCTACTCACTTGCATTCACCAAGTCAAGGAAGTGCAGAAGGCGGTCACTGCCTCACAAGAAGAGCACTTTGATGCCCTTCAGTTTACGCGCCAGTCACTGATTGGCTCTATAATAATACCAACAAAGACCACAGCCCAAAATTTCAAATAGATGTGCACAGCTCAAAAAAAATGCCTAATCACTTCAGACTCCATCCACCTTCGCCTTGAAGTGTTTCCATTTTTCCCTGTCTTGGAAACCAATAGTGTTGCCATCGGGATTTTCACTGCTGAGCCTAGCTTTAACGGTGGAATATATTTTTTCGCCAAAGCAGCTCATCGAAATTCCATTTCAAACTGCTTCTCAGAGACACTAAGAAACGGGTCACCATGAACATTCAGCCTTTGGAGGTAAATATCAAGTGGACAGTTCAGTAGGCGGTTTCATTTGAGACTCGCTGGCATCATCAACCCTACGTGGTGAGGAAGAGGACAGACTCATATCTGCAAAGCATCTCAAACAAACTGATAACAATACTTAAAAGACCAATCTGGAGCTAATTATGGCTGCTCAATTACCAATAACAATTTGTCAACGTAGATGGTGCAATGGTCAAATATCCTGGATCTGACTATTTCCATCCTCCTTAAGGAGTAACCTGTAATCTACATTGGCATGGTGACTAGACTGAGCATTGCTTTGACAGAGTGAAGAATAAGGTGTAGCACACATGGAAGATCGGGGAATCAAATCTAGACTTTTCATAA
Source organism: Pleurodeles waltl (assembly GCF_031143425.1). NCBI lineage: Eukaryota > Metazoa > Chordata > Amphibia > Caudata > Salamandridae > Pleurodeles > Pleurodeles waltl. Next base: position 664,478,107 of record NC_090451.1, read on the forward strand.
CCTTGAAAGTAACAGTATTAAACTATATTGATGGATTAGATTCACATTGACCTGTCACAGTTTCAGCACTTGTACCAGTATCAACTCTGGGTGCTCTAAGTTGTGGCACTTCAAGAATAGAAGATTGTTCTGTAGCTTGTGGAGGTAGATCTAGCATGCTAGATGTGTCTAGATGCAGTGTTATATCTCCTTGTCTAAATTGGAACAGCCAAACCATCAAGGAATAGGTCTATAAGAATAGTACTTAAAACAGGATATGTTACGTTCAGCACTGTGTCTTAGTAGTGAATTTGTGTATGAATGCCTCTTAAGGAGTTACTGGTGGTGTAGCTACGTGGTTCTGCATTACAAGAAACACAGTATGAGAAGTCTGATGCATGTTTAAACTACAATAATGCTGTAAACATTAAACAGGAAAGAAGTGTTATAGAGACTATGGAGAAGTGAGAAAACATTTTCAAAGGCCCTTCAAGAAAAGACATGTGCATGAGGGGGCCCATGGGGTATCTAAAAAGACCTCCACAGGATGAAAAGTAAACTCCTGGCTGACCACCCAAGGGAAAACTAAGATGTTCAGTTGCTGGAAGTATGCTGAACTGTTAGAATATTACCTCCAGCACCAAATGTGGTAATAGAATCACTGGTGCAGGGGCACTGAGTATGTATGCAGAATGGTACAGTTCCTTCTCAACAATCATGTGTTTCATCTCTTTTGTCTGTGACCCTGTATGTTTCTTTTCATAGACTGAAAAAAAGTTCCACAGATTGTACTGATTGTAAATCCTATACAAAAGTTTATTTTCAGCACCTTTTCCTATTTTGTGTACAACCACAAAGGATCCCACAGTCTATAAAAGATCAGAAATATAATTGACGTTGCTTGATTTGGTATTGCTGCCTTGTGAAGTTCTTCACAACAGCACACAAAACACTATTGCCATCCAAAATGACAAATCGTATAGAGACAGGTTAATCTAGAACAAGGGTCAGAGTTTATGTTCTGCAATGGTACTATGGGGATGAAAGATCATTCCCAATTCTGATTAACTAGGAGATCAGGAACCTCATGAAGATCAAAATCATATAGACAGACAAGTGGAAGATCTCAAAAAACAGATCTGATGAGACCAAAAGGGACTCAATTAGGATCATCTCCATCTTTGGGTTTCCAGATTTACACAACCAATGCAGAGCACAATGGGTAAGGAACATGGAAAGGAGGGTCTAAATTCTTCAAACTGGTTTGACTGACTGCATCACTAATAAAGAAAAGGTTATTTACCCAGTAAGCATCTATTTGTGGCATGTAGTGCTGTAGAATCACATGCTGTGCATACTCCTGCCATCTAGTGTTGGGTCTGGAAGTGCGCAAGTTGTTTTTCTTTGAAAAAGTATTTTGAGTCACAAGGTAGACTGACTACTCCTCTTGGTGGTAATGAGCATGGCCATCAACTCCATTGTTAGATTGCTTTCCCAAAGGTCGGGTGCGAATGGAATGCAGACAAAGTGTAAGTAAAGAGATGTCCATGCAAATGAGAATGTAAATGAACTGCAACAGTCACAGGTGTCTGATGATGAGGGTGCGCACATGTGAATCTACAGCACTACATGCCACATACAGATGCTTACTGGCTAAGTAACAGTTTCCGTTGGATGGCATTTGTGGCTGTAAATTCACATCCCGTACATAGACTGTAAAGCAATGCCTTCCCAAAGCGGTGGCTAACCTATAGGTGTTGGTTATTTGGAAAAGTGTGCACAGCACTGCCTAACTAACATTAGCGAGTTGGTGTGCTCAAACATCCACACAATTGTGTTTAGTAAAGGTGTGGGGTGTAGACCATGTACCTGCCCTACAAATATCAGCTGTAGGTGTACTGCCTGGGAAATCCATTGAAACCTCTATTTTGCAAGTAGAATGTGCTCTAGGAGATGAAGGCAGACTTCTTTTGGCTTTAATGGAACACGTCTGTATACATTTAACTATACACCTAGCAATACCTGATTTAGAAATGGGCTTTCCTTTGTGAGGGGGCGAAAAAGCAAGAAAAAGTTATTTGGTTTTATGAAATTCTTTAGTTCTGTCAATACAGCTCTTTTAACATCTAATGTATGAAGAGCCATTTGCGCAACTGATTCTGGGTGAGGGAAGAACACAGGTTTACAATGATTAAGGTGAAAGTGGGAGACCGCACTTGGAAGGAATTTTGGGTTTGTGTGAAGTATTTTTATCTAGCTGGAAGGATGGTTCCTCCAAAGTTAGTGCCTGAAGCTCACTGACACGTCTGAGTGAAGTGATGGAAAAGAGAAAAGCAACCTTATAAGATAGAAATTGTAGGGAGCAAATGTGTAGTGGTAGAATACCACCCATACGTCTTGTGAGAACAATGTTAAGATTCCATGTAGTTGCTGTTGGAACCGGTGGTGGAATTACTCTTTTAAGGCCTTCCATGAAGGCTTCAATACCTGGTATTTTAAACAGAGACAGATGGTATCTCTTCTGAAGGTATGCAGCAACCGCTGCTACATGACAGCATATGGATGTGAATGCAAGGCCAGAACTTTGCAGATGTAGCATGTAACAAACAATGAATTGCACTGTTGCATTAAACAGATTGACACTGTTATGGCAGTAACAGACAATCTTTTCCATTTAGCTGCACAACATGCTCTAGTAGTGGGTTTGTGTGCTTCTTTTAGGATGGCCATACCATCAGATGGGAGAGTAAGACAACCAATCTCTATGACTTCAGGAGCCAAACTGCTAAGTTAAGATCCTTGGGATTTGGATGCCTGAATTCTTCATGGCTCTGAATGAGAAGGTCCAGGTTGGGGGAAAGCATCTCGTGAGGAACTAATGATATCAAAGGAGAGTTGTGAGCCAGGGCTGTCATGCCCCTGTGCAAGCCACTAGTATTAGTGTGAGGGAGGTTTGACTGACCTTCCGAAAGAGAAGAGGGAGAGGCGGAACAGCGTAAGCAAATATCCCTGACCAGCTCATCCATAGAGCATTGCTTTTGGATCAGGGGAGTGGGAGCCTGGAGGCGAAATTTGAGCATTTTGCATTGTCTGCTGTTGGGAACAGTTCTATGTCCAGAAGCCCCCACCTTTGGAATTGTGGGAGTGGGACTTGTGGGTAGAGTTCCCACTTGTGGACTTATTGCTGCATCCTGCTGATAAGGTCAGCAATGTTGTTGTGTGTTCCTGGAAGATGTTCTGATAAAAAATGGATGTTGTGACAGAGAGCTAAGCGCCAGATTGTCTGCGGTAGATGGGATAACTGTAGTGAATATGTCCCCCCATATTTTTTAAATAGTACATGGCTGTCAGATCAAGACAACCCTGTCGAACAGGTGATGAGTGAATGCTTTCAACACTAGGTGAACAGCTAGCAGCTCTAATTAGTTTATGCGGAGACTCTGGTGTTTGGTGTCCCAAAGACCCTGGTCTGTGAGATCCTTTAGGTGAGGTAACCAAACAAGTCTGTGATGCGTCAGTTTTGAGTATGATCTGGGGAACATGGTAGAGGAATGGCCGCCTTTTAACAGGTTGTTTATGTTCCACCACTGTAGAGAGCGATGAGTTCGGCTGTCTACCAACAGTAGATCTTTCAACTGACCCCCTGTGACTGAGAGACATTCCTGCAGCAGAGTTAAATTCTCAACATTAGTACCACCGCACACATATCAGTCAGTTCAAATATAAATGTAGAGATTGTCCACACAAAGTTGAGTAGACAATTGTTCATATATCCAAGGTTTATTGGATAGTAGCTCAATCCTCCGTGTACTTCAAAATGTGTTACATCGTTTAGACAGCCAGCCAACAGGTGTTTCGTCACAAGTGACTTTTCCAAGGCTGTAAACTTATGAATAAGTACATCATAAAGACAATGTTTTTATTAATCATATTTATATAAGAGAAACTGTAGTGCTAGACCCCTCATGTCCAAATGTGAGTATAATATATCCTAAAAGAGTACTTCAAGTACCAAATAGTGAGGGAGAACGGAAAATGTTCACAACAAAAAGCGATCTCAGTAAAAGGTATGTCACCAAATAGTGAGAAAGGGCTAGACATATCAGACTTGCGAAGTAAACTTAGTGTGCAGTAAACCCAAAATAAGAAAAGAGCCAAGAAACCCAAGTATATTGAGAGAATAACCTACACTGCTTGACTTGCCTAAATGAACTACGTCTTATATACAGGGCGAGTGATGGAGAGACGATCCTTATGCCATGTGGATCAAGAAATGCTACAGAAGGAAAAAGGATAAACACACCTTATGTAGTTGTATATTTTGTTGTAGGGAATATTAAAATAAGTGACACTGACAAGGTCAACTGTGGTTCAACTAACCTGTACAATTACAGCAAGAGTACTTATGTCATAATGTTTGACCATATTGATGAAATAGTAAGCTTCTTGTGGTCTGTGCGAGTCACAAATGATCGCAATCCATGTGAACTGAAGTCAATAAAAGATAAAACAAGCTAATTAGCCTAACCAGGCACAATCATACAAGGAGGGATGATTTAATCATACCAAGTCAAAACTGTAAGATTGACCTGCAATATGACGTCAAGCACAATAGTGTCTCAGCAAGTGTATTTAGGTGAGAGGTTATACTGGTAGACAGCAACAGAACAATCCAAGTAAGCCCTAGAGAGCTATTATCTGGAAAAATAAGGAAGATATTTGGTATATTAGAAATATAGTGGATGCAAGAGACCCTTAAAGGGAAGTTAGCAGCGTAGTAAGGAGTAAAATAGTGGTAATGACTCTGTGAAAACAGTACAATTACACTAAAAAGATGGCAGGGCAAATAAAGCAAAGTTATCTGTAAATGGTGGCTAACAGCCTCCGCTAAAGCTTTAAATAAGCCCTGATGAGCAAAGTCCTGTGCACCGCAAAGATAAGTAATTCGATTTTGCCATCAATAATGGAATAATGTTTCCCAAAGGATATAAGTTACCTTAAGTATCTCGAAGCGTTCGCTTCTGCGTCCAAAGTGAAATGCAGGACACTGCGGATCCTTCCGATAAAATGTGCACATAATGAATAGGAATGGAAACGGACCTTCAAAAGTTGTTCCTGGTGGCCATATTGGAATAGTAAATGGTAATGATTTTGGACCAGTTGTATCAAACAGTTTTGCGATCTCAAAAATGCATTTTGGTATGTATCTAATCCATTTTGAGATTTGGTAACTTGTTACCAAATCGCAAATTGGATTTGCAACTATATACTGATTCGGTATTAGGAAGGGGCTTGTCAAGGGCGTCCCTTCCTAATATGGAATCACAGAGCTGTGTATGATTGTTTTGCGACCGTGAATGCGGTCGCAAAACAATTGCAGTCACCACCTACTTCAAGTAGGTGGTAACCCATTTGCAAAGGGCAAGAAGTTCCCAAGGGACTCCTTCCCCTTTGTGAATGCATGTGCAAACGTTTTTTATGAGCAGGCAGTGGTCCCACGGACCACTGCCTTCTCTTAAAAAAGAAAAGAAAACTTCTCATTTTTCATTTTTAAACGCATCCCGTTTTCCTTTAAAGAAAACGTGCTGTATTTAAAAAAAAAAAAAAAAAAAAAAAAGACGGCATCATTGAAAAGCAATGGCAGACATGGTGGTCTGCTGAGCCCAGAAGGCCACCATCCCTGTAATTGTAGCCATTCGCAATGGCTCGCAAATTGCGACATACCTCATGAATTTTGATGAGGTAAGTCCATTTGCGAGCCCTTGCGAAAAAAACCTGCAATTAGGTAATCACTATTGTGAATAATGATACATCTGGTCCTTTGTTCCTAATGAATAGCAATCCTTACTGACACTGAATATAGGGCCCAAAAACAAAAAAAAAGTAAAGTTAAAGTTTGTATACATGCATAAATATTGTGAGTTAGTAAATAATAAGTAACATCAGAGTAGTGAGTATGCAAGAAGGAAGAAAAGGATACTGAAGGTTAACTTAGCCTTGGATGTTACGAATGTGTGGCAATTCCAGGTCTCGTTTATCTCAGTGAAATTACTGATTAATAGAAATTAGCAGACAGTATGTACATTATATTCAAGAACTGCTGATTAGTACTAGGTACCCCACCTTTGGTTCTGAACAGTAATTCTAGTTTCATTGTGCCGAAAATCATCAGTATGGTAATTCAAAGTTCGTGAGTATCACAAAATACAGGCCTGGTCAGCATCATGATAAAGTTGAGGCATTTAAATACTGATTCAGTGGGCCTGATAATATTTAGCCATGGTGTTAGCAATGCACCAATGACTGACGGACTGCGCTGCAACTCACTTGGCAGAAGCGTCTATAAGCTTACTCTCCTTATCTGGAGGTGGAGCGTCACTGGCAGCCAGGATCTTTAAATCTATCATACGCATGTCTTAACATACCCTTAAGCATAGAGAGGTAATGTGTGGCCCTATGTGATGTGGAAAAGGTCTCTAAAAGAAAGTCCTCCTCTACGGGTTCTTTCTGTAGTGGTATCTGGTCGTATGTTGCTGCCCTACTAATAAGCTTGTGATAGGAGGTAGTGTCATCAGAAAGAAACAGCCTAGCAGGGCAGAGGTCAGGATCATCTTCCTCTTGGGGGGTCAATGTCATAGGCTGATCAAAGATCAGGGGGCTGTGGTGCATCAAATGTATCATCTCCTGCCCCATGCTCACCAGTAAGGAAGGCGGGGTTCCCTGAGGAGTGATATCCAGTGGATCACCCTGAGGTGGGGGGAGGAGGGTGGGTGAAGATGGTGGTAGCATAGAGGAAGAGGGTGTAGGAAGATGCAAGGGGCTGGTGGCCTTGTTAGTCTTTTTCTTCTTGGTAGGCACAGGCATATTAATGACCTTGCCAAAAGAAAGCTGGTGCTTGGATTGAGGAAGCATATAAACTACAGTCCTGTACAAAATACACCACATGTGAGGTTGGATATGAATTTGCCTCTGACAGGCATCAGGCTTCTCCTGCATTTTGTGGAGAATTAGTTCCACAGGACTAGTTAAGTCGGCTTTCAAAGTTGACTTGGAAATCTTTGGAGCTGAGGTAGCTTTTTTTTTCTGTGCCAAAGTGGTAGTTGCAGAAGTGGCCGCTGCCAAAGGTGTGTAGGAAGCTGGCCTAGTGTGTGTTATCACTTTATACCAGGTATCCCCGGTTAGTGAAGTGTAGGCAGTGTTTAGGAAGCCAGGGCTCTCTAGAGACAGCTGTGGATGAGCAACCAAGACTTATCTAGGAGACATGCAACGCTTATGAAATACCACTATAGTCACACAGCGCTCTCACACAAGAAAGAACCACATAGTGTTACAAAAATAAAGGTAACAAAATTATGGTAACACAAGTATTAGAATACTGAATAGGCGGTCCCCCAACTTGAGGTAAGCAAACACGTTATTATATACACATTAGTAATCAGTAAAGAGCATAGTAATCAGTAAGCATTGGCAATAAAATATGTAAACAGTGACGGCCCGAGGGGAGGTAACCAACCATATATCAAGAAAGTGGAATGTGAAAAGCAGTCCCACAACCAAGGATGTGGAATCAGTGGAAGGGAGCTGGAGGAACTAGGAACCCCAAGAGGCAAGTACCAGAGTGACCCCCCGCAGCCAGGAGAGCAGAGGCAAGCACCTGGTTTTCCCAAAACCCAACAGGAGAACTTTGGAAAGAATTTATGCAAGACCCAAACAAGACTGAAAGAACCCAAAAGACGGGGATCAAGTCCAGTCCGTGTTGGTGTGTCCGGCTGTGGCAGGAGACACTACCCACTCTTCAGTGGATGCAGGACCAGGTCAACGGTGGACCCAGAAGGCCAGCAGTGCAGCACCAGAGATGGAGAGATGTCCCAGGAGTGATGCAAGTGGTGTCCCACGTCTGCGGTCAAGATGCAGTCAGTTTTTGGTGCTGAAAACCACCAAAAAGCCTTAGCAAATACAATAGGCGGGGTAGACATTTTGCAAGGCTGAAGAGGACCATCAATGTCTCAGCCATCGGGAGAGTCACAAGAAGAGGAGGCAGCCCCCACAGGGAACCGGCTCAGCAGTCGCAGTGAGACCCACTCAGCACACCTGAAGAGGAGTCTGACGTCGCTGGAGCAGCAGGAGGGAGACTGCGCTTAGCAGGAAGAAGTGCTGGGGGCTACGGCCACATGAAGCCTGAAGATCCCTTAGAGGAGCAAACAAGCCTTGCTAGCTGCAAGAGCCGCGGTGCATAGGGGTTACCATCTGCAAGGACAGGCAAGGGCTTATCGTCTCCCAAGCCGGAAAGCTGGCAGAGAGGACCAAGGGGACCACTCCAGACCACCACCTGTGATGCAGGATCCACGCAGTTCCATAGGAGAGCAGATCCAAGCAGCCAGTCGTCATTGCAGTTGGTGCCTGCGGATGCAGGTAAGTGACTCCTTCACTCCAAGGGTGATTCCTTCTTACTTCTTGTGCAGGCTGAAGACTCACCACCCTCAGAGGATGCACACCCAGGGAAATGTTGCAGTTGCTGGAAGGAGCCAGAGAAACAATTTTGCAGAGACGAGTCGTGACTAAAGTTGCAGATTGTTGGATCCTGGAGGGCCCAGTTGCAGTCCAAGTGGCCAGAAGATGAAGTGAACAATACAGAGGAGTCCTGCTGGAATCTTTGAAGTCAAATCTGAGGACCTACCCAAGAAGAAAGCCCTAAATAGCCCCTAAATAGCCCAAGAAGGGGAGGGGGGAAATCGGTGCATGGAATCATATAACCAATACTAGCAACAGTATTGGGGTATGATTCCGATATGTTTGATACCAAACATGCCCAGGTTTGGAGTTGGTATGTAACTGGAAACAGGAAGTCACCTGTGTCCAGGACACGGGTGCAATGGCTTCCCCGCACTTACGAAGTCCAGTATAACGGAGCTGGAGTTTGAAGGGGCACCTCTTCTCAGGGGTGCCCTCACACACAGATACCTGCACCCTGCCCTCTGGGCTAGGAGGGCCTGCATTAGGGGTGACTTACAGTGACCTGGTGTAGTGACCGGTAGTGAAAGGGTGCATGCACCTTTTCACGCAGGCTGCAACGGCAGACCTGCAAACACATTTTGCATGGGCTCCCATGGGTGGCATAATACATGCTGCACCACATGGGGAATCCCTGGTGCCCAAATGCCCATGGTACCTAAGTACCATATAACAGGGACTTATATGGGGGCACCAGTATGCCAATTTCGGGGAGTGCAAAGTCCCAGGCAACCAAATTTAGAGGGAGAGAACACAATCACTGGGTTCCTGCTTATGAGGATCCCAGTGAAAACAGTAGAGCATACTGAGAGCAGGAGAAAAGTGGGGGTATCCATGCCAAAAAGAGTCACTTTCCTACAAGGTTGAACTTGCGACTAAGCACCGAAGAGATCAGCTTTGGCTTATGTTTCGGTGCTGGGCCTGAGGGCGGGGCATCCAAATTTGATTTTCTGTGCTGACCATGGCCTGTTGGCAGTGTTGGCCCAGAAGCCTTATGTTCAGTCGGAGCCGAAAGTTTTTTTTAGGTGGCAGGACAGAGATAATCAGCAATCAGGGAACAATGACCCGGTGGAAGATCTGCATTTCTAGGTCGATCTCTAATACAGAGTCGGAGTCCTGAACAGAAAAGGCCTCTTCCTCTGTCGCAGAGGCTTCATGGAGTTCCTCCTCTTCTTCTTCTTCGACATCCTGATGTTCAATTATGTTGGGTGTCTTGTCGACCTCTTTTCTTTGCATCTCTCTGCAATGTGCCCTTCAGTCTCTTAGGGTAATTTTGGACTGAAATGATTGGCAATCCTTGCAGTCCTCTTCTCTGTGGTCTGGGGACGACAAATGTCACAGGCCTGATGAAGGTCAGTCCGCGGAGACTTAGCGTGATACCTCGGGCAGATACAGAAAGCCGTTAATTCCATTAGCAGAGCATTCTATGCAGAAGCAGATAGAAAGAAGGGCCTGAAAGGAGGCGTCGATTAGATGGGTGAAAGTTTTCTCATCTCAAAACGCAAAGGTGGGGATGCGTTCGATAACAATACCGATGGAGCAGGGGGTGATTCCCAAACAGAAATAGCCCGAAAGAACAAGTTACTTACCTTCGGTAATGCCTTTTCTGGAGGATACAATAGCTACATGTGGCTTCCTCACCTAAAGAATTTTCCCCCATGCGCCAACATCCGACGGAAATTTTTCTTCTAGCTCTGCACGTCGACGATTACATCACAATTGCCCGACTCCCATGTGATGCCGTATGGTGTCATCCAGGCAATAAGAGGTCCCCCGTCGGCGTGCAAACGTCAGTTATCACCATTTTTTACATGCCTGTGAGGCGAATAGGTGAACATTGATACTACGTATTTGACATGAACACATCAATCAAAACTTATATACCATAATTTAATTCAACCAATAGAAAACATAACGAGTAGTAATAAACATCCTACTGTATACAGTTCTACAATATCAAATATATCTATATATCTACATATAAATGTGTGTATATATATATATATATATATATATACACACATACACACACAATTATATACACATATATAAATAATTGCATCAGTATATACATATCAACAACATACAGATGCTCACCCAAGGACATCTTGATAAGACCAACCAGGCAACGGGGAGGCGGGTGGGACCGTGAGGAATCCACACGTAGCTATTGTATCCACCAGAAAAGGCGTTACCGAAGGTAAGTAACTTGTTCTTCTGATGGATACAACTACCTGTGGATTCCTCACCTAAAGAATAGAGTCCCAAAGCAGTACGGCACTCGGTGGTGGGCGCCTGAATGGTCAAACCAAGAAATCCTGCAGCACGGACTGTGCAAAATGGCCATCCCTCCGGACTTCAGAATCCAAACAATAATGTTTAGCAAACGTGTGGAGGGATGCCCAAGTTGCGGCCTTGCAGATGTCAACCACAGGAACACCTCTAGCTGAGGCCGCTTTAGCCCTGGTGGAATGGGCTCTTAACCCAACAGGAGGTTCCTTCTTTGCTAAAGAATAACACAATTTGATACAAAGAATGACCCACCTGGAAAGCGTTCTCTTGGGGACAGTCTTCCCTTTGCTCTTCCCCACGTAACCGACGAAGAGCTGATCGTCCTGTCTGAACTGTCTCGTCCTGTCGACGAAGAAGCTCAATGCTCTTCCTGGATCTAGTCGGTGTAGCCTCTCTTCCTCCTTTGATGGATGAGGTGGAGGATAGAAGGAGGAAAGTGTGATGGACTGTCCTAAATTAAAGGGTGTAACAACCTTCGGTAAGAAAGCCGCCTTGGTCCTTAACACCACCTTGTCCCTATAAAAGGAAGTATATGGGAGTTCCACACTAAGAGCCTGGAGCTCACTCGCCCTCCTAGCTGACGTAATGGCAAACAGTTTTTAAAACTAAAAACCTTAAGGAACATGAATGCATTGGTTCAAACGGTGAACCCATCAGAAATGCTAACACTAAGTTCAAATCCCACTGCGGCATAACGAATGGAGTGGGCGGAAACTTGTTAGTGAGACCCTTAATGAACCCAAAACTATTGGGGACTTAAACAAGGAGGGTTGGTCTGGAAGACACAGAAAGGCTGACAGCGAGGACAAATAACCCTTAACAGTCGCAACTACACAACCCCTCTGCGCTAAGGATAGCGCAAATGACAAAATGTCAGATAAGTGGGCACGTAAGGGATCAATTTGATTCTCTCCACACCAAGTCACAAATTTAGCCCACCTGCTTGCATAGATAGATTTGGTGGAGTGTCGCCTGGCCGATCATATAACATCCACCACTTCTGGTGGGAGAGAAAAAGTACTCAGATTGCCCTGTTCGATCTCCGGGCATGTAGGTGCAGGCTCTGGAGGTAGGGGTGTAGAACCTGCCCCTGCGACTGCGAGAGGAGGTCTGCCCTGTTAGGGAGACGGAGCGGAGGGCACAGAGAGAGTTGGAGAAGGTCTGAATACCACACCCTTCTCGGACAATCTGGAGCTATTAAGATGACTTGGGCTCGGTATTGGCAAATCGTCCTGAGAACCCAAGGAATCAAAGGTATGGGGGGAAACGCATAAAGCAGCTGGCCGAACCAGGACATCTGAAACGCATCCCCCAACGCTCCTTGCACCGGATACTAGAGGTTGCAGAACGACAGGCAGTGCGCGTTCTCCCGAGTGGCAAACAGGTCTATCCGAGGAAACCCCCACATCTGAAAGATGTAAAGGACCAGGTCTGGATGAAGTCGCCACTTGTGATCGGTCGAGATGTGCCGACAAACTGTCCACACGTACGTTCAAAACTCTGGCCAAATGGTTTGCTACCAAGCAAATCCGATGGTCCTGTGCCCAGGACCAGAGTCGCAGAGCTTCTCTGCATAGAAGGTACGACCTCACTCCTCCCTGTTTGTTTATATACCACATCACAGTAGTGTTGTCCGTCAGGACTTGAACCGACTGACTGCAAAGGGAAGGGAGGAAGGCCTTGAGAGCCAGACGTATCGCCCGCAATTCCAACAGATTGATGTGAAACATCTGTTCCACTGGAGACCAATGACCTTTGACCTCCAGGTCCCCCAGATGAGCTCCCCCACCCTTAGAGTGGAAGCATCCGTTATCACTGTGGCCACTGGAGGTGGCAGCGAGAACGGCCTTCCTTGAGAAAGGTCGCCGACCGCAGCCCACCATCGAAGATCCGCTGCAGCGTCTCTGGAGATCCTTATCGATTCCTCGAGACCCCCTTTGTGTTGAAACCACTGCCCGCGGAGGCACCACTGAAGAGCCCTCATGTGCCAGCGTGCATAAGTGACCAACAGAATGCAAGAAGCGAACAGACCGAGCAGATGAATGACCTTGAGGACTGGAACGACCGCTCCATTCTGGAACATTGGAATCAACGCCTGAATGACCTGAATCCGCTGCAGCGGAGGAAAGGCCCGATTCAATGTTGTGTCTAGTACTGCCCCTCTGAACAGGAGGCGTTGAGAGGGCTCCAGGTGAGATTTGGGCACGTTCACCGAAAAGCCCAGATCGAACAACAACTGGGTTGTCGACTGCAGGTGACGGAGCAGGAGCTCCGGAGACTTGGCTTTGATCAACCAATCGTCCAGGTAAGGGAATACTGCTACCCCCCTCCTTCTGAGCTCTGCTGCAACCACCGCTATCACCTTCGTGAAGACTCGAGGTGCTGAAGTAAGCCCAAACGGAAGGACCACAAACTGATAGTGTTGCGATCCCAACACAAACCGGAGATACTTCCTGTGCGACTTGAGAATCGGGATATGAAAGTAAGCATCCTGCAAGTCGACAGGCACCACCCAATCCCCTTCGTTCAACGCCAAAAGAACCTGTGCTAGGGTCAGCATTTTGAACTTTTCCTGCTTGAGGAACCAATTCAAAATCTTCAGGTCCAGGATTGGCCTCAACCGACCATCCTTTTTGGGGGATCAGGAAATAGCTTGAATAACAGCCCTGACCCCTCTCCTGCTCTGGAACCAACTCTACTGCACCTTTCGACAAAATGACTAGAACTTCCTGTAGTAATAAAAGGAAATGGTCTTCCGAACAGAAGGATGGGCGGGGAAGGATGAGAGGGAGAAACTCCCGAAAGGGAAGAGTATAGCCTTTCCCCACAATACACAATATCGGTGACCCAGGAGTCCGATTTATTGACTCCCACATGTGGAGAAACTGAGACAATCTCCCCCCTACAGGAGATGCATTGCGAAGGAATTGATGGAGGACTAAGGCTGCTTTCCCTGCTGCACCCCTCTGGAAGAAGAGGAAGAGGCAGAGTGCTGCTGGGTGGCCCCTCTGGTACGAACCCTACCCCTTCCCCTATATGACCTATAGGGGTGAGTAGAGGCAGCCTGCTGGCCTGTCTGCTGAAATCTCCATCGTAAGGAAGAGGCACGCCCAAACCCCCTGAACCTCCTGAATACTTGTGAAGGAGTGGAGACGGAAGCATGCAAGCCTAATGACTTTGCTGTGGCCCTAATCTCCTTGAACTGCTCCAAGGCAGAGTCAGCTTTTGTCCCAAAGAGTTTATCTCCATCAAAGGGTAAGTCAAGTGGGTTGACTGCACATCGGGAGAGAATCCTGAAGATCGTAGCTAGGCAGGCCTTCTTGTTGCTATGGGCGTGCCCATTGCTCTGGCCACGGAATCAGATGTGTCAAGTCCAGATTGGATAACCTGACTTGCCACTGCCTAAGCGTCTGTCAAAAGGTTCAGAACCTCCTGAGGCAATCCAGGATGTGTCTTGGCCTCGTCCATCAGGGCATAGATGTACCTGCCCAAGATACAGCTTGCATTTGTTGACTTCAGGGCCATGCTGCATGAAGAGAACGCCTTTTTTGCAGATTGGTCCATTCTCTTGGATTCCCTGTCCGAAGGAACCCCTGGAAAAGATCCTGGAGCTGTGCGGGAGGAACAGGAAGCCTGCACCACAAAGCTCTCTGGAGTCGGATGTCTTGACAAGAAAGATGGATCTCCAGGAGCCACCCGATACCTCCTTGCAACTGACCTATTCACTGCTGTCGAAGTCACAGGCTTCTTCCACACCTCCATTATCGGGTCTACGAGTGCCTCATTAAATGGAAGAAGGGTGTAACACTTCAGTGAGAATGTTAGTTTTTATTTCAGCAGCTGGAAGAAGAAGGTTAAGAAAATCCGCCGCCTTCCGCACCACCGAATGGAAAGAAGCAGCCTCTTTGGTGTACTCCCCCGGGGATGCTAAGTCCCACTCCGGGGAGGTGTCCAACCCACTGGCAGTGTCCAAGCCCTGCAGGTCTCCCAGGGGCTCTGCAATCTCACCCTCTTCCAAGAGCTGTTTCTCATATTCCTGCTCCTCAAGCAGCCTCAGATCCAATCTCCTGGAGCACAGCCTAGCCTCAATTCTCAGTGTCGATAAGGCATCTGCCGAAGACCTCGGTCGGCGTCGACCATCGGATTCATCCGACGCCGGATCCATCGGTGCCGTAGGCTTCTTCAGCGTCGACTGAGGTTGTGGTGAACTCATCGGCGCCGGAGCAGCAGACGTCGTCGGCGTCACAGGCCTTCTAGGTGACGCCATCGGTACCAGCGCCAAACCAGCACCTCCCATGAGAAGGAAAGGCACGAAGGGCGTCAGTCTGTACAGAGCCGGAACACCCATGTCATATGCCAAAGGACCTGAAGGTCCAGACCGGCCACCTCCCGGAGCCATGCTGGCGAAGATGTTAAACATCGCATTTAGAAATGCGGCAGGATCTGTAGCTGGCACTGGGAACGCCGGATGTCCCTGTGGAGTCTGCGCCTGAGGTGACACCAGCGTCGGTTCGGGCATTTCCATCTTTGCCGGTGAAACCCCCGGATCCTGATGAGGATCGACCTCAAAGACTGATAGAGGAGAAGTAGGAGTCGTCCGAGGCGGAGGTGTTACTGTCGGACTAACCTCCCATGTCTTTCGGCGTTGAGCTGATGGCGACCTCGAGCGGGATCAGTCCTTACTCGAACGACGTCGTGATCCATGCCGGCGCTGGGAGTCTCGATGACGCTTGTGAGATTTAGAAGATTTAGAGGAAGACCTACGATGGTGATGACTTTCCTTCTTCTTTGATTTCGCCAAGAATAACTTGGCCTCCTGCTCCTTGAGTGCTTTCGGATTCATACGCTGGCATGAACCGCACGCCTCGACTTCATGGTCAGAGCTCAAACACCACAAGCAATTTTCGTGAGGGTCTGTCACCGACATTTGGCCACCACACTCCCTACAGGGTTTAAAACCCGATTTTTGTGGCTGAGACATAGCAACACTTGAAGTGAAACAGTAGCTCCCTGGAGCCTCGAAGAAAAAAAACGTTACTGGAAGGGACGGAAAAAAGGGAACTGACGTCTGCACGCCGACAAGGGCCTCTTATTGCCTGGATGACGTCATACAGCGTCGCGTGGGAGTCGGGCAATTGTGACGTCATTGTCGACGTGCAGCGCTAGAAGAAAAATGTCCGTAGGATGCTGGTGCATGGGGGAAAATTCTTTAGTTGAGGAATCCACAGGTAGTTGTATCCATCAGAAACAGTGTCGACCCAATGCTCGGTGATACACAACTGGACTTGATGGAGGAAGAAAACAATCTAACAATATAGTTGATGCCCATGCACATTATCACAAAGAGGAGGAGTCGCCCTACCTTGTGACTCGAAAGACTTCTTCAAAGAAAAACAACTTGTACACTTCCAGACCCAACACTAGATGGCAGGATGTATGCAAAGCATGTGTATCTATAGCCCCATATGCCAAACATCTCTTTTTCAACCATAGGTAACTGATGTGGTAAAGTTATGTAAGCAAAGAAAATACTAGGACTGTCAAACGAGAAGTGTGACCATAAAATTCAGTTGACAAAAGAAGAAAGTAGTAGTCTGCTCAGGATTACACCATCAACATTTCTATTTTAAGAGGAATGTAACACAAAGAATGGATCTTAAATCAAGCCCAGCACTAAAGCACAACTGTAAGTTGACAGAACAAGTACAATATGTTCCCTCTTTGTTAAAGTACAAACTTCACAGCTGTGCTGACTGTTTGCATACCAGCAATGCCCCACGAGAAAAGAGGGTGAAGATAGGAGCCCTAGGAAAAACTAGCTAAAGCTCTAGATTGCGGTTATGGAAGGTCATGTCTTCAGCTGACCAATAACTCGGAGTTTGCAGATCTGGATAATAAACACAAACCTATACTATCTGCAATATATTGGCACTGATCTTAAAAACTAATGACAAATAGTGACCATTTACTTTGACCAAAGTTCTCAGGTTTGACTCCAGTAGAGACTTATATAATGTTTCATGGTGGCAACTAGAACTAGAAGCTGCAGTCCCACAAGTATTTAACTGCCAGCTGGAGAAATAAGCTATCCTTATAATAAAATAGCTTCTGACTGATATCACTGTTTCAAGGGAGAACAGGGAAGCCTAAGAGGGGTGTCTAAACAGAATCCTAAGAACTTCAACTTTTGGCAAGGAATTAGTTCAGATTTCTTTTGGCTGAAAATGAAAAGCAGAGTATAGAGTTTCTCAAACAGAAAGAAGCCAGAGAGGCTTTCAGAAGACTGGGGACACTTGAATATCCAGTGGCTGAAGATGCGAGGCTATCATAGAAAAACACTCTTTGAAGCATACTTGGAAAAGAAAATTAGAATAGTCAAAAGCACAGGCACCTGTACAGATAACGCCAACACCCTTGTGTCCATTGAGTATTGACGAGGCTTCTTCCACAAAGGATGGTGGAAATACCTGTGACTCATGGATATCTACTCACTTTATTCAATGCAAAAATTGTAGTGCTTTAATAATTTGGGCTCTACACCATACAGAAGAAGCACAAACTAAAACTGGATCAGATGATATAGATCCATTATGGGTCTAGTGCATGTGGCGGTCTTGCTTTATGTAAATCAACATCCACTTGTAGTAGAATGAAGTCTTACACCTATTGGAAGTCCATTTTATGAGGGGAGGGTGAGTGACAAGAGCAACACCTTAAATTAAGTCAGTTTGACATCTTGTTGGAGTCCTGGGTGGATTTGGCATTTTGAACGGTGGCTGTAGGTAGGAAAATATGATTTATTTTGGAAGAGGTGTTGTCACTTGCACAGCCTGTCTTCCTTTGAAATCTTTAAATACAGTGAAGGGTGGGAACTACTCTGTTTAAAAGGTGTGAGGAAACAGCTGCTACAGATTTACTCGGCAGTTGTTGTGCATTTTTCAAAACTTCGTCCCTGTGAAAAGAGAAAATAAGGCCATTCCATCAAAAGTCAGACCATTATTAAACGAATATTCTTGAGCATGGAGACTCAGTCAAGGTTCTGTCTGTTATATCCATCATTATGATGTTGTTTTTTAAACTGCTGTCTCACAGCTTCCTGCTGTTCTGAAAGTCAAGTAAGCCATTCCTCGCCCACCTCTGGAGGAAGAAATGCCTTCAATGTATCTAGAAAGGGTTGGTTACTGTATTGCCTGGGAAGGTTTTTGCTGTCTGTATGACACACCTCGTGAGTAGCCCTGGAATTTCTGGTATAGCTGGTAAAAAGTAATGGACCGACGAAAGCAACCCTATGGAATGTGTCATAACATGGTTCTATTTCAATCTCTTTAGTGTCAGCCTTCTCCCAGAGAAGTCTCAAGCCATAAAAGAGCAATTCCATAAAAAATCGCTTGGACATCCCCTGAAACTGCAGTTGCACACAACTAGACATGCCAACTGAGTAGTACGCGCCTGCCCACTGCACAACCCAAACAGTCAGTGGATCAAGGCCAGCAGACAGCACATACTTTGAAGTGTGCTGTCCAGAGCTTGGACAATATTCTCTATGAGGTCCTCTCGGATAACCAGCAAGTTTCCACGGACCATGCCCCACAAAGAATGGGTGCAACTGCCCAGCAAGCAGACTGCGTTTACTGGGCATACAGTTAGTCTGGCTGAAGAAAACATATTTTTTCCTAAAGGCACCAATGCAATTATTCTCTTTGGGGGGGGGGGGGGGGGGGGGGGGGGAGTGTTAGGATTGACCTTACTGTTTGAGGAATGTAGCACTAACTTTCTCAAGTCTGGTGTTGCATTAGGAACTTTCGGTCACCAGGAGCCCTACAATTTCGTCTGGCAACAAGACTCAATGCAGATGCTGATCATGGTTTCATCCAAGAAGACGTAAGATTGTCCCATGAGTGTCTCATTAAAGAGCAAAAATAGGGTCAATAGAGGATGGCCTGGGCTGGAATATTTCCATCAGTAAATCTGATTTAGTTTCAACAGTAAGCAGCTGGGGGTCAAGGACTTCCGCTGCTTTGAGTAGCGCAACTGAAAAGGAAACGCTTGCCTCTGTTGGTGGGCCAGGTTGCAAGTAAAGCTCAGTCTCTGAAGAGATGTCCAACCCACTTGCCTTTTGCAGATCCAAATATAGCCCTTCATCTGTGCTGCGGATGACAGCAGTTCATCCACCTCCTTGTCATCATTACCAGTGTGTGAAACACGCTGTGTAATAATAGTGTGACAGAGAATGGGATTCAGGTTCAATTACAATTAGCCACACCTTAGTGATTTGGTAGAGCGACATAGATCTAGCATGGGTCAATGCCAGTTCAGGGTCTAGGCTGGATAAAGGTTCAATTACAGTCAGCCTCACCTTAGTGATTTGGTAGCATGGCATAGGTTAAGCATAGGTCAATGCCAGTTCATGGTCTGAAACCAGCAACAGTGCAATGAGCTTGGAGTTGGTGGACACTGGAGGCAAGGGCTCTTGGAGTGCCAGTTGCACAACTTTTCATTTGACTGTGAGTGGTGAGAGGGGGCCGAATCCCACTTGGCCTTCTTGTGCTGCTGGTGTGATTTGGATTTCGACTTACTTAAAAACTTTGAGCAGGAATTAAATTTAGCATGGACCAGCTTTGCGATCTGGAGCAGGAGTAACATGTGATTTAAAGCAAGAGCATTGTTTCAATGCAACGTCTTCTTATGGTCATCGACGTATACCTAACTTTGTTTCCCGCTCCCCAATCACCTTTGTGTGCACCAGAAAACACTTCAAACTCAGGTGAACTGTACTGAGATTGGTGATATGTGATAAAGGCACGGTCGGTGAGTAGCACAGAAAGAGGAAAAGTTCAAGACCGAGGTAGTGGAAAGCTATCCCATTTCTTTCTCTGATCTGCAGCACGCACCGTCAAGTGAATTCACACAGTTCAATCTAATTCCTTCCTCCACTGGAAAGAGTTCTCCTAATTGCTAAGAACCCTACAGCGCTCTTAAAAATAAATATCACTCATCATCTTTCAATTTGGAATTTATCTGACAAGGTAGCGCAGAAGGTCATGGAGACTGGTGCAGGTTCACAGGAATAACTCTAGTATAAGCCATATCATACGTTTATACTTGCCAGGTTGATAAATCTGTTCATTTGAGCTGGATAACAATAAAACCTCTGCTTACACAGCTGGTGGTGTTGGAGTTTTGTTATGAATCTAAATGCATATGTGAACCACTGCAGAAAATGGTAAAAATAAAACCTTCCAAACCTAACGAAACAGGTCTTTCGGAAAAAAAAAGGTTTGGAAACTCCGTCACTTTAGCACATGCTAAAGGACAGCTCAGTGGATTAATGTACCTCAACAGAAATATGCTTGTAACCTGCACTTGACAGATTCCAATGCTGCTACAACAGAGCAGGTTACGTAGTAGTAAGCTTCTCAGAGTCGACTTTGTCTTCTGCATTGACCTGATCATAGGAAGTGGGTCAAATGCTTCAAATATGGAAAATACCTCAGAATTAATGGGCCTTTTGCACAAACCTGTGTGTGCTTTGCAGGTCACATGGTTCAGTCCTAGATGAATTTCTTAAATGGTTACTGGGCATACTGCTGGGATCTTTATGGCTCATGCTTACCATTCTCAAACTGACAGGCAGGAACCTGTGGGTATTTTACCTCTACCACATATCATTGTCCCTCCCTCCACCAACCAATAAAAAAATATATTTCCCAGCATTGCCAGCTTAAAAGAGTGATAGTTTGTTAAAGAAAGAGGAGCAGGTTCCATTTCCCAACTGAAATGTTTTGGGCACAAGGGATAGTTATGTAGTGAAATGAAGTGAAATACATTCAAACATAGGTCTGAAAATCGTATCTATCCATTCTAAAGAGGGTCAGCTGAAAAATAGGAACAGAAGGGCAGTTTAGTGCCCACGATGTTTAGTGCTAGCCATGACATAATTGTGGTAATTATTGCCATTTTCAGACCAGACAAATGTGCCCAGTTCTGGGATGACGTAGTCTCGAACATGATCATACTAATGCTAGGTGTGTGTTCTACAATTGCTGATAAACAACAAAGTAATAGTGATGATTTCTGCAATATTGTGAGCCTCCGGTATATGCAACGCTAGTACATAGCCTTGGCAGAAAACTACACCTGGTAAAATCAAGGAAAGTTTAGCTTGTATGTAGAGTAGAATGGCATGGTGATACCACCACTGGAATAATGCCTGTCCTAGCATAGTATTTTTAACTCTTGGCATAGACAATCTTCCATGGCATATGTGCCCACCGGCCACTACTGGTGGTGGTAATAATACTTGACATGCACGCAAGGCAGAATTTGTCTACGTGTGACACACTGATATTTATGGATCAAATTTGTACTTACTAAAAAAAAAAAAAAAAAAACAGTATCTCAAGATAGTGTTTCTAATACAGCTTGCTTTTTGGAAATATCTGAATTTATTAATCCTAAATGAACAACTTTATCTGATAAACTAGCAAGTTGACGTTTAAAACACACTAATTATGTTTTTCCTTATGGCAAAAGGGGGATTTCTGGTATACTTTGTTTTAATGTCTGGAAGAGGCACTGCATCATCAATATCTATTAAACATTTTATGACATTATGATTAAAGCAGTTTCAGAACTGAGCGTGTTCTAAATCTGTCTTTTCAAGTCAATTTAGGTGCCAATTATGCTAAAAAAAATGCCTATATTTACAAAAAACACCCCGCACCTCACCCTTCACCAAATGTCATCTGTACAGTAGCAGTGCACTCTAGGTTTCCGTGCTCTGCACTATTCACACAGAGCGTTTAGTTCACGCCTCTTAAGACTTCACCAGTCACCCTGTTCACAACCCTTCCATCACTGCTCCAAGCTGCAACTCACCATGGTGCTGCATGCGGATTATTTTGCCCTGCCGTGAAAGAAAAACCTGCGTCCTCCACTTGGAAGGAGTGGTCATCTTTCCAGTAAAATAAGCAGGACTTGTCAAATTTTTCCCAGTGTGGTACTTGAGACACTCCTGATTTTTTTAAGCTATTGCGCCTGATCGTGGTAAGGAAATTGATGACGTTTTCCCAACAACTCGTTCCATGCCTCTTTTTAAGTGAGAAAGCTCTAACAGCAGTGCAATATAAAATTGTTTAAATAAATCTGTCCCATATGTGCCAGTTTTTTTTTGCTTTTACTCCATTGCTCCCGATCCCCGACTGGCCTGTTCAGACCTGGTCTGTGCAGTTCTAAATTTACTCATGGTTTCGTGTATGTGTAAAGCACACTGCCAGACGGTAACTTCTGTGTCCCCGCCAGTCACTGAAATGCTCGATTGTCTGCATTAGGCAATCTAAATAGATTACTTTGTCTTTTTTCTTCAAAGCTTTTCATTGTTAGACAGTAGAGTCGTCTCAATCTCTTTAAATGTTCGAGCAGCGCGCACAATAAAAGCAGGATTAAATGTCTGAGCTGCCAGAATGCAAGAAAATACATTTTATGAAAAAATCTTTTTACTGTAATCTATGCTCAGAGGGGCTGTGAAAAGGTGTGGTGGCGGTCTATGGACATACAACAACAAAAACGGAGAAAGCTGAGCAGAAACAGATGTTCTCTTTTAAAGAGCGAATGTAGAGCCTAACAGTCATTGGCTGCATGACCACAAGAGGAAAATGAGTTACTAGCGCTTGGGTTTCAACAGCATCAGGGTTTTTTTTTTTTTAATTCCCGACCACAACTGAAGAAAAAGCTTTGGCAAAGCAATTAGGTCTGTTCTAGGCAAAGTGGTGCAATGGTTAAGTTTTTTTTAAATGTTTGTTGCTAGTGCACGCCACAAAAAATAAAAATAAATGAAAACCAAGCAGACACCCACCTAAATGTGGCCACCACATGCTTGCAATAAAAAAGTTTAAAACAATCATTGTTGTGACTGGCTAACTAGTAATTAAAACAAACAAACAAATAAATAAATAAATAAATAAATACATACATAAATCTTGAATCTTTATGAACCTGTTGAGGAATCCAATGTCTATGAGGGGCCTCAACTTCAGATTCTGTTTCGGGACTAAGAAGTACAGGAAGTACATCCCCTTGCTGTGCTCTCCTGGAGGGACAGTTGCTATGGCGTGTTTTAAAAACAGTTGTTTCAGACCCTTTTGCAGGAGCTTGAGTTCTTGGTTGGTACCTGAAAAATATCTTCTTTGGTTTTACGTTTCATGTTTTTTCTCTTGCAATTCTATGAAGCATTCATCCTGTCAGAGAAGATGTTCCACCACTCATGGAGAACTCCTTAATCTTCGCCCTAATGGTGTTAGAGGTACGACACCCATCTCTGAAAAGTCACTTGGAGGTTGCTGACGACCATATGGGCCTTGCTTTTACTTCATACCCTCCCTCGAAAGAGCTGCCTCTCATACTAGTGGTACTGCCATGAGGTGTAAGATCTCTGTACTGTGGTCGGTTGTGTAGTCTGTGGTGGGGGTGTGGAAAGACCATCCCTCCCCTTGTGTTCTAGTGTTCATTCTGGAACCACGTGGCCAAAGCTCAGTGTAAAAAAAACAAAATCTGTGGTTTTCAAAGGTCTTCTTCTGTGACTTTGTACACTGGATCTCCTCTTTGTCAATGCTTTTTTTGGGGGGGTGACTTTCTCTGTTTTTCAGAGTCTTCTGTTGACTCTCTTGTGTCAATGACCTGAAGGTGCAGACCCTGCTTCCTTACCCAACTGCAGAAAAAAGATTCTGAAGATGTCAACCATGTACTGGGGTTTTGAAGGGGGGGGAGGGGGTGCATTTGATATTGGCAAGGGGGCGTATGACTGCCTACTGGTCAATGCCCAAGAGGAATAGAAAAACATTAAGAATTCAAATTTAGGAGGGCTTTCTGGGCCCAACCACTGGATGGACTAATGCACAGCAATTCCAGAGGACGTTCGGTTTTAATTCATGACCATAAGTGCATGGTGGTTTTAGGTGAATTTCAAAGTTGACTGTGGTAATGTAACTTATGGTACAGGATCTGCAAAATAATATAATAATAATAATAATAATAATTATTATTATTATTATAATTATACCACCCATTTTAAAGTGCAAGTTTACCTCACAGCTATTTTGGTGCTAAACACAATAAAACAGGGAACAAATTGAAGACTTAGATTAACGCGTAATACCTTGAGGTTCATCTACTACTTAGGGAAGAGCCATGTTTTTAACTTTGTTCTGAAACAGAACAAGGTTCCCTCCTTCCTAAGGAAAAGCGGTAACTTGTTCCACAACTGCACAACTTTCACCTGAAAGGATCTCCTACCTGACCTCAGGGGCAGCTGTTGCAAATCTCAAGGAGAGGGGCAGGCAGTGGCAGGCAGAGGGGGTAGAGGCAATAAAAAAAAATATTTTTTTTTTTTAAAAATTGCAAAGGAGCCGTCCCTGCCAGACCTAACCTTCTTAAATCTGGGTATACACATCATGTTTGCTAATACAGTTCTTGGCTGCCTCTGCGGTCTATAGCAGCAGAATTTATTTTTCAGAAGTGGTGGACATGTTCTATTCATAACTTTAAAAACAATGCACTGCTTTAAATACAATTCTTTACCTCACTGGTAAGCATTGCAATTCTCTTAAGGCACCAAGGCTGAGTCAAGCCTAGATTTGTTAAGCGCAAGCTTAGCTGTGACTTTTTGCACTCTTTCCAGTCTGTTTAACAAATATTCTGGAGCTTCCAGCAAAAGCGCATTTCAATAGTGTAATCATCTAATAATTACCACGCTTTGTATCACCAGCTTCCTAGCTGATTGAGGTAGTAAGGCAATCATTTGCCTTTAACTCTTCAGTAAGCCACAGCATGTCCCCACTGTGTTGCAACAAGTTGTAAAGCCACAGCAGGCCTGTATCAACACTAGATCCTCCCAGTGACCCTCTGCTTTGAGAGCATTTTACTGCCAAGCCGCTTGGAGGGAGTATGTGAAGCTGTGCATGAGAAACAATGGCGAGGCAGGAGGATATCGTTCCTAGAAGGCATATGACAGCGCATACTGCGAGCTGATAAATAGGTTAAAAAGAGGAAGTACGTACTGAAAGGCTATGACTCTTTGTTGAATGGAGCAAGCTTTCCCTGTTCCTATCTCTAGTACAGCCCCTAAACAAGAGAATGTATCTGTGGCATCCAATGTACAGGGGTGTAAGCGTATTGGCGCGGAGGAATCACTCAGGACTCGCTTGTTCTATGTACAAGGTGTTTTATTTGTAGGTTTTGGTGGGTTAAAGTTCAGGTAAGTTTAAGTCTTTCTTTGACTGCCGTGGATGTGGTGGCTTTTACTCTCGTGGTTCGCTCTTCACTCTTCTCTTTCTGTCTCCTTGTCTCACAGGTTTGCCCAGGAAGCACATGTGGAGAGAACAGAACAACAGAGGTAAGTGTTCAGGGTTTTTCCACTCCGTAAGGTTTCCTTATTCTCTCTTCCTGTCTCTCTTTTCAGTTCTGGCATTCGTTATCTGTTCTTTTCCTGTTACGGTTTCTTTCTAAGGCACTTCTCTCTCTCTATTTAATCTTTGCCTATGTCTCTTGCTTCGTGCATCTTCTATCCTCTTCTGTGCCCGTCTGATCCTGTGCGCGGTGCCTTGGGTGCGGACTATACGGGATACTATGCTGTGTTGTGGTCTGGTGATAGTGTTTCCCCAATTCTCTCCCCTTTCAGTGCCCGTGCCTTTTATTTCTTCCCCCCCCCCTTCTCTCTCTCTCTCTCTCTCTCTCTCTCTCTCTCTCTCTCTCTCTCTCAGGGTAGTGGTCCCACGCACCTGGAACTGCCACGCTTCTCCAGAAGCGCGGCGGGGTGCAGCGTTCCGTCCTCCCGGTTGCCTGTGGCCAGGGATCCCATCGGACGTCTCCGGCCTTCTCCCTGTGAAGAACACTGGGTTCGCCGTCTCCGCGTTCTGTTCGGGCTCCGCTTTCCGTCTTCCTCGTCCGCCTGTCCTTCACCGTCTTCCTCGTCCGCCTGTCCTTCGCTGTCTTCCTCCTGGACTCCTGTCTCCTCTCTTCTTCCTCCGTCGTCCGCAGGTTCTGACACTGGAATATTTGACCTCCCGGCATCCCACGTCCACCGACCATTCCACCAATCACGGGAAGGGAGGCCGGGAAGGTCTAGATCACAAGTGGCAGCGTCAGCACAAGTCTGGGCCATGTGCGGGCGATCTGAATCCAGCCCGTCACATACACTCCCCCTACAGAGCGGCCGGTCGGGACGCTCAGAGACCGGATAACGGGATAGAAAATCAGCAGTCACCATTTGTTTTCCCGGGAGATGCTGAATCTGAAACGAGAAAGGCTGTAAGGAAAGGAACCAGCGCAGAATACGGGAATTAGTGTCCTTATTATGGGCGAGCCATGTGAGAGGAGCGTGATCAGTAACCAGGGTAAAGGTCCTGCCAGACAGATAATATCTGAGAGATTCATAATTCATTTAATCGCCAAACACTCCTTCTCTATAGCCGGATAATGTTTTTCTCGTGGTAGGAGTTTCCTGCTGATATAAAGTATGGGGTGGAGGGTTCCATCATCCTGTGGCTGGGGTAGTACAGCCCCAAGGCCCACCTCGGAGGCATCAGTCAGTAAAACAAAGGGTTTATGGAAATCAGGGCAACATAACACTGGTTCAGAAGTGAGAGCGGCCTTTAGACTGTCAAAGCTACGTAATTCAGACAACAAAGGTGGACCAAGGGTATTTGGACATGCCTTCTGTAGCAAGTTAGTAAGGGGTTCTGCCACCGTGGAGAAATGGGGAATAAAGCGCCTATAATAGCCGATTAATCCCAAGAAAGCCCTAATATCTTTTTTTTTCTTTGGGAAAGTCATTTGCGTGATGGCTTCTCTTTTCTCCACCTGTGGGTTAATTCGACCACCCCCTACTATGTAACCCAGGTATTTGATACTGGTTTGTCCTAATCAACATTTCTCTGGATTTGCGGTTAACTGGGCTTTTCTCAGGGCTCGTAAAATGCCATCTAGATGAGACATGTGATCATCCCATGTTTTGCTATATATAACAATGTCATCGAGATAGGCCGCAGCATATTGTCTATATGGTCGTAAGATTTCATCCATAAGTCTTTGGAAGGTGGCAGGGGCCCCGTGGAGCCCAAAGGGAAGTACGGTGAAGTGGTATAATCCTGAACGGGTGGCAAATGCTGTTTTTTCTTTATCCTCCCTTCTCAAGGGTATTTGCCAATATCCCTTCGTAAGATCCAGGGTGGATAAGTATCTGGCTTGGCCCAATCTCTCAATAAGCTCATCAATTCTAGGCATGGGATAGGCATCAAAGTGGGTTAAGTTATTGACCCCCCTATAGTCTACACAAAACCTGGTACTGCCGCCTGGCTTGGAAACCAATACAACCGGCGAGCACCGAGGACTGGCTGAGGGTTCTATAATACCGGCTGCTAACATGGTCTGGACTTCTTCTTCTATAATCTTCTGTTTGGCTTCTGGGATGCGATATGGCCTCTGCCGGGATACTTTATTCATTTTGAGCCGAATGGGATGTTGGACTAGGGATGTTCTCCCAGGGTACTTAGAGAAGACATCCTGATTTACATTTACTAAGTGGACTAGTTGGTTATGACAAGACCCAGTAAGAGCGGGATTGATCCACGGTTTGGCCAGGTTGGACAGTTCTTGGGTAGGGAATATGGGATGTCTTCGGTAACATCGGAGTTAATGTAGTGGACGGAATGCCCACTGGTGGGGTCTAACCATTTTTTAAGAAGGTTGATATGGTATATCTGTTCCCTTCCACTGCCTTGGGGTATGGCCAACCTATAGGTGGTGGGGTTAATTTGTGCAATAACGTCAAATGGTCCCTGCCATCGAGCCAATAATTTATTTTCAGTGCTAGGGAGTAAGACCAATGCTTTATCTCCTACAGCTAAAGTCCGAACTGCGCTTCTGGCGTCATATATTTGCTTCTGCTTGGACTGAGCTTCACGTAAAGCAGTGTGGGCTTCCTCCCATACTGTATGAAGATTCTCTCTCAAATCTAGGGTAAGTGTTCAGGGTTTTTCCACTCCATAAGGTTTCTTTATTCTCTCTTCCTGTCTCTCTTTTCAGTTCTGGCATTCGTTATCTGTTCTTTTCCTGTTACGGTTTCTTTCTAGAGCACTTCTCTCTCTCTATTTAATCTTTGGCTATGTCTCTTGCTTCGTGCATCTTCTATCCTTTTCTGTGCCAGTCTGATCCTGTGCGCGGTGCCTTGGGTGCAGACTATACGGGATACTATGCTTTGTTGTGGTCTGGTGATAGTGCTTCTCTAATTCTCTCCCCTTTCAGTGCCCGTGCCTTTTATTCCCCCCCCCCCTTCTCTCTTTTTTTCTCTTTTTCTCTCTCTCTTTCCCTCTCCCTCTCCCTCTCCCAGGGTAGTGGTCCCACGCACCTGGAACTGCCACGCTTCTCCAGAAGCGTGGCGGGGTGCAGCGTTCCGTCCTCCCGGTTGCCTGTGGCCAGGGATCCCGTCGGACGTCTCCGGTCTTCTCCCCGTGAAGAACACTGGTTTCGCCGTCTCCGGGTTCTGTTCGGGCTCCGCTTTCCGTCTTCCTCGTCCGCCTGTCCTGCGCCGTCTTCCTCGTCCGCCTGTCCTTTGCTGTCTTCCTCCTGGACTCCTGTCTCCTCTCTTCTTCCTCCGTCGTCCGCAGGTTCTGAGACCGGAATATTTGACCTCCCGGCATCCCGCGCCCACCGACCATTCCACCAATCACGGGAAGGGAGGCTGGGAAGGTCTAGATCACAAGTGGCAGCATCAGCACAAGTCAGGGCCATGTTCGGGCGATCTGAATCCAGCCCGTCACAAGGGGATACTGGCGTTGAGGTTGGCCTAGCCTGCCAACACTATCCCCTCCCCACATGTCCTAAAACCAACTGGTGATGTTTAAGGAGCTCCTGCATCTCCTCCCATTGTCCTGTCATGTCGTGCCAGTGAGCTGCCAATCGGCCAAGGAGTTGCTACTCCAACTATCACTCTTGCCCACGGTGACCATTTTCTATCTCTCCTTGTCTGGAGGAGGAGCACCGCCAGCGGCCTGGAAAGAGGAGCAAGTGTGGGCAGCGTAAACCACCAGAGTCTGGTGGAACCTGGCCCTTAACATACGCTGGGTCGCTGGGAGAGGGTTTACATTTCTTTTTGCCACTTAGGGTTATTATCCTAGCCTTGAAAATCTCCTCGATATTTTCAAAAACAGATTATAGCATGAGCTTGAGCATGGAGAGGAACTGGATCGTGTAACCAGAATTGGAGCGCATCTCCAGGACAATGCACTCCTCTTCCTAAGTGACAAGCACGTCAACCTTGTGAAAGGTTGCAGCCTTCTGAATGACCGTCTGATAGGCATGGTAACATCAGGGGTGAGGTATTTTCTGGTAAATGGTCCAGGTTGTGGTCACCTAGGGGACTTCTACTGTAGGTGTCCCAGGGATCGGCAGTGGGGCCTTCACCCGGTCCTTGGTCATAAGGGCCCATAGTGGCGGCCTGGTTCTGAATAGGAAAGGGCGAACCACAGTTACTTTGACAGAGGTAGTGTAAGAGGTGGGCATGGGCATGATGGTGGTGGGGGCAATAGGCTGTTTGGCAGAGGAAGATAACTGCTGGCTATCTCCCTCTGTATCTTCAGTACCGGTTTGAGTAAAGGGAGGCATGGAAGAAGTTTCCCAGCCAGTCTCCTCTATGAGGAAGGGGGTTCTGGAGATTGCAAAAGAGGCGGTTTCACTGAGATCCTGTCTGGGACTGGATGGATGAAGAGGCATTTTTGTGTGGCTTCCATTTCCTGTCGGAGAATTAGAGTACTCCCACGGAGTACATGAATATCACATGATAATTGTATTTATTTGACGTACAATCCGCCAACATGTCACTGTGGTGTCTTTGCATTGCAAGGAAGGCGAGGGAAAGGAGGATACAAGTTAATAAAATAATAGAAGGAGATGTCAGGAAAACAAGGTATAAAGATTAGAACATGCAGGAAGGATTCCATGCTCTGGAGTGAAACAAGGGCCTGACAATGTACACATCAAAGGATTACTTAAAGAGGTTCTTTTTTTTTAGTTCCTTTATATTTGCCATTTTATGGAACTCCTGCTCCAGGGCAGTGTCTGTTGGGTTTATCCCCTTTCTATGAGATAGTCTAGTGAACTGCATTAAACGATGGAACTCCCCATTAAATTAACTTTTAAAATTAGAACATACGATTATATAATTCAGCCAATATTAATCTTCTCAATATTGCTTTCACCAAGAGCAAAAAGGTGGGTAACAAGTACCAGACACATCAGCAGAATAATATCTCCCAATCTGTTGTTTTTAAGGTGCTCAAAATAAGATAGGCCTTTGGTTATTTTTGTGCAACAATCTTAACTCGAAACCACAAACTCAGTTCTTAAGGACAGCTAAGCATTTTGAAGAAATAATATGTTTTTAAATGAATACAACAGTTTCTGTGAACTCCATGTTTCCTCAAATGCCAAAGTTTTATTGTGTCACTTAGATGTTTATAACTGCAAGGGTTTAAACTGTGTTCTTTCTTTTAGCTCTACTGTTAAAATGCTCATCTTTTACATAGGAATGTGTCTCAATATACTGGGAGCTTTTGAAAACAAGGACAAGACTCGTGCCTTGTGACATAGTATTAACAAGCAGTTTCCAGAAGAGTTTTAATACTTGTTCACTACTACATGTTTTCAGGATTGTGTCAGAAGATTGTGCCCTAGGATTACTTTGCAGCTTTATAGGAAAATGTATATTCCATACATAAAAAGCTTTCATGGAAGGCAAATGCCAATTAAGTTGCATTGGAACTAATCTTAGACTCACAAAATAAGGCTTCGGTTTTACCCACACCCCTCTGGTGAATGACCAAAATTGTTACAGTCAGAACTGTTTCCATACCACGCTATGTAATGAATACCTCTTCTTAGCTGGCTTTAAAATACCCTCTCCTGTTGTTTTCTTAGCCTTAGCAGAAGTGAATGTTGAGGACCGTGCACGCTACAGAACAAAATAACACCACCTCGTGAGTATTTTAAAAGGTTACAGAAGCAATCTGCCACCACAAAAAGATGATTTGACCAACTGGAGGGCTGTGAAATACTGGGCTTGCCAGTTACGCTGAAAGGCGGACTGCAACAGCGATAAATGAATCTTTCTCGCAATCCGAGAACACTATAGGCCACTAGGAGGCAGGTGTTCTATCGAACTTAAAACAAAAAATACACTTAAACACATGGTCCCTAAGTCGCAAGTGTTTACTCTGGCCTAAACAGATCGGCATAAATGTAAATGTCTGCGTCAAACTCCCAGACATGTGGCATTCCTCCTGAACCACTATCATGCTGGTACACAAAGCCAAAACAGCATGCAAAACTTACTGTAAAGTGTGTACTCTGGACACACTCCCTGACATACGATGTAGCACACGGTGATGATAAATATCTAACTACATTTCATACTCTAAGAGAGCTCTTCAGATGTTGTAAATGATTTCATAATTCTAAATATCAGAAAGTGAGCATTATTCAGTCAGATGTTATGAGTCATTAGATTACCTAAATTATTGGTAAGACTGCGTCAACATGCAATATGGCATTCAAATAAGACTGGGCTAATCAGGAGACAGCAATGGAGACTATGGCCAAGGGGAGATCGGCAGACCAGCCACTGGTACTGAGCGGGGCGACAGGTACTCATACCAAGGCATTTCCAGGGAAGACTCAGAAGACACTGTAGGCGCAGGAAGAGTTTCGGGGCAGGAGAAGAAAAGTCCATGTAAGAAGCCAAGTCTCCAAGATTACCTTTTGGTGGGATACTCTTGTGCTCCTCAGTTAGCAATCGTCATTCATCTTCACATCTTTTTTATTTTAGCGCTGGGAGGGTTTTGAGGTAAAGAATTCATGGCTTATATATTCCCTGCTATAGGTTTGTGCCCCAGTCTTTTGTTGCCGAAAAACGTCTTTCTTCCTTACCTCCTCATTGGTGGTGTGGGCCACACTGCTTCTACTCTAGCTGAATTGGTTTCAACATTTTGAATTCCATGTTCGGTTCTCTGCTCATCTGGTTCAGGTCTCTGGAAATATCCCCATATAACTGGGTCCTGTTACAAAAAAGCCCACTACTTAAGACCCAATGTATATAACTGGGTATACCAATATCTGAAACAGTTTCTGGTATCTTTATAGTTATTTGTCCACTGTGCCCCATCAGATCACATCGTACTGACAAACCTTGAATGTTCTGGCTGGACAACAGTGATCGCTACTCTTGAAGGTGCCAGCCAGAGCTGCTTGTCTCGCTTCTCTCTCTTCATCGCTTTTACCCCCCTCCTCTCACCCCAACCAAATACATCGGACATTACCCCAATTTGGACAGGCTTTGGAAAGCAAGAGAGAAGGAGTAGGATTCTCATCTGCAGTTCAGAGCTAACCTCAATCTACCTTTGAAATTGTGGGAAAAATATATTGTAAACTGATATAGGTGCACAATACACCTTCTGCAAATGACCCAATAATGTTTTGGAGGCATCTCAATAATGGTGCATGCACTTAAACCACCAAAAGTGAGTGTATGCTCCCCAGTGACCTCAGAGTTACATTTAATACAAACTTATAAGATGGTCCTTCCCCTAAAAAGGGGAAGATATTTATAAGCCTTATACAATGAACAAGTTACTTACCTTCAGAAACGCTTTTTCTGGTGGATACAGTATCTACCTGTGGATTCCTCACCTTTTGAATACTCCCAATGCGCCAGCATTCTACGGAAAACTTTTCTTTCTAACGCTCCATGTCGACAAGGACGTCACAATGGAACTGCTCTACACATAACTACAACTGACGTCACAGGAGCTCTGAGAAGACCTCACCCCTGTGCTGATGTCAGTTATATCCACTTTTTTTTACCGTGCCTTCGAAGAGAACGGGTTAACACCAACATCACAAGTACAACATGTGTAAACTCAACACAAGAATTTATATATATACTTCTGTATTTAAATATAAATTCTGTACATACAACTTGCCAGAAATACATATATACAATATATACAAATCATATCCTTCTTGGCATAACCAGACAGGCAACGGGGAGGTGGGTGGGACCGTGAGGAATCCACACGTAGATGTAACGCCGCGCTCTGACGCAGCGTCTCTTTCTGTCCTCGCGGACGGAACGCGCTACCGATACTTGGAGCGCCGTTACCCGCGTTTTTTGACTACACATTCTGGGAAGCATATATTTCGCTCCCGCTACACTTACCTGTAGCCTTTTTTTTTCTTCTTTTTGTTGTAGGTGGGTTTGTCTGGTCTTTTTACCTGTCTCTGTCCATGTTGTGTCCATCTTGTCTTCTTCGTGTTTTTGTCCCAGCATGCTCTGTTTTTCTTTTATACTACTTCCTTTTTCCTATACTGGTCTATGGGCTCTTCCCAATTCAAGATGGTGTTCTTTCCTTTTCCTGTGATGTCACTTCCCTTTTCTCAGTATATAAGTCAGTCAGTCTTGTTCCACCTTGCGTTGCAAACACTTCCTTCTGGTTGTGCTGTTCGCTCCTGTTCTTTGTTCCTGCTTTTTGCCTTGGGAGATTTTTTCCTGTTCTTTGTTCCTGCTTTTTGCCTTGTGAGATTTTTGCCTGTTCTTTGTTCCTGCTTTTTGCCTTGGGAGATTTTTTGCCTATTTTTGTTTCCTGTTGTTTAGTCCTGTTTTTTCTTGTTTTTCTTCAGGAGTTCCTGTTTGAAGTTTTTTTCCCCAGTGTTGGGGTTTTTTCCCCTCTGGGACTCCTCCTAAAGGGTACGGTCTGCTTTGGCGTAGCCTGTCAAGCGGCACCATGGCTACTAGAAGGGGTCGCCCTTATCTGGGAGTATCCAGAACCTGTAGAAGACTTGGTGTATTCGACAAGAGGTGAGAAGTCCTGCGCAGTACGTAACAGTAGATACTGTATCCACCAGAAAAAGCGTTACCAAAGGTAAGTAACCTGCTCTTCTGATGGATACATCTACCTGCTGATTCCTCACCTTTTGAATAGAGTCCCAAAGCAGTCCTGCACTCAGAGGTGGGTGCCCGTCTGGCTATACCACAAAATCCTACAGCACTGAACGGGCAAAATGACCGTCCCTACTCACTTCTGAGTCCAAGCAGTAATGCTTCACGAAAGTGTGGAGGGAAGCCCAAGTTGCAGCTTTGCAAATATCCACAACAGGTACACCTCTAGCCAAAGCATAAGTAGTAAACTTAGCTCATGTAGAATGAGCTCTAATGCCCTCTGGAGGATCCTTTTTTGCTAGTGAATAAAATATTTTAATGCAAAGAATGACCTACCTTGACAGCGTTCTTTTGTGAACCGCTTTGCCCTTCATCTTGCCCATGAAGCCAACGAAAAGCTGACAATCTGTCTCAAACTCCCTCGTTCTAGCCACAAAGAAGCTTAGCGCTCTCTTTGGATCCAGACAATGCAGCCTTTCCTCCTCCTTAGTAGAATGGGGAGGAGGGTAAAAGGACAGAAGGGTGATGGACTGCCCTAAATGAAAAGGAGTCACCACCGTTGGCAAAAAAGCTGCTCTCATTCTCAAAACCACCTTGCTTCTATGGAAAGTGGTAACCGGAGTTTTACACTTAGAGCCTGCAGCTCACTAACACGTCTAGACTGGTGTGATCGTTATGAGAAAAACAGTTTAAAAGTAAGGAGCCTCAACGAGCAACTATGCACTGCTGCAAATGGTGTACCCATCAGGTATGTTAAACCTAAATTTAAATCCCACTGAGGAAGTATAAACGGAGTGGGAGGAAACCTATTAGTCAAACCCTTCAGAAACCTTAGACTTAAATAAAGAGGGTTGGTCAGGTAAACACATAAATGCCGACAGTGCAGACAGATAACCCTTCACCGTAAAAACTGTGCAAACTTGTTATGCCAAGGAGAGAACAAATTGTAAAACACTGGACAAATGAGCCTTTAAAGGATCAACATGCCCCTCCTCACACCATTTAGCAAACTTGGCCTATCTACCAGCATAGACAGTTTTGGTGGAGTGTTGCCTGGCTGATAAAATAACATCCACCACTTCAGGAAGAAGAGAAAAGGAATTCAGATTGCCCCGTTCAATCTCCAGATTAATATGAAACACCTGTTCTTCCGGAGACCAAAGACACTTGATCTCCAGATCCCCAGATGTGCTCCCCACTCTTGAGTGGAAGCATCCATTATGAATGTGGTCACCGGAGATGGAAGACAAAAAGACCTCCCTTGCAATAGGTTGCAGTCCACACTCCACCATCGAAGATCCATGGCAGTGTCTCTGGAGACTGTTATGCACTCCTTGAGATCGTCACTGTGTTGAAACCACTGCTTGTGGAGGCACCACTAGAGAGTCCTCATGTGCCAACGTGCATGAGTGGCCAGCAGAACGCAGGGAGCTAACAGACCGAAAAGGGACAGGACCTTTAGGACCAGAACAACCGCACCATCATGAAACACTGAAATTATAGCCTGAATGTCCCGAATCCTCTGAGGAGGTGGGAAAGACATGATTCAGTGTTGTGTCCAGTACTGGCCCTATAAACAGGAGGTGTTGAGAGGGATCCAGGTGAGACTTTGGGATGTTTACTGAAAAGCCCCAGTTGAACAACAACTGGGTTGTTACCTGCAAATGGTGCAGCACCAACTCTGGAGACTGGCTTTAAGCAGCCAATCATCCAGGTAAGGGAATACCAATATTCCCCTCTTTCTGAGAAGCACTGCAATCACTGCCATCACCTTCGTGAAGACTCGAGGTGCAGAAGTAAGACCAAAATGAAGGACCGCAAACTGGTAGTGCTACGACGCTACCATGAACCGGAGATACTTCCTGTGCTACTCCCAAATGGGATGTGAAAATATGCATCCTGCAAGTCGATAGAAACCATCCAGTCTTCCTTGCCCAACGCCACAAGCACCTGAAGTAGGGTCAGCATTTTGAACTTCTCCTGTTTGAGGTACCAATGCAAAATCATCAAGACTAGGATGGGCCTCAAACGACCACCTTTCTTGGGGGTCAGGAAATATCTTCAATAACATCCCTGATCACTTTCCTGCTCCGGAACCAACTCCACTGGCCCTTTAACAGCAGATTTTGTACCTTTTGCTGAAGCAACAGCAGGTGATACTCTTGAGCAAAAAGTTTGTTGGGGAGGGGAAAACTCCAGAAAGGTAAGGGCTTACCCAATTCCTACAATGCTCAACACCCATGAGTCTGATGCTATTGACTCCCACTCATGAAAAAAATGAATCAACCTTCCCCATACAGGTAACACATGCTACTGAAAGGGGACAGGACTAGGGCTGCTTTCCTGACAGGCTCCCAGTGGAAGATGAGGAGGAGGAGGAAGGCTGCTGGGCGGCACTATGTTGCCTAAGGCTTCCCTGACCTCTGTAGGACCTGTAGAGGGGGTTGGACGATTGCTGTCCGTGGAACTGCTGCCTCCCACAAAAAAAGGAGCCGCAACCAAATCCCCTAAATCTTCTGAAAGGTCTATAGGCCAAGGAGAGAGATTGGAGACCCAGAGGCTTAGCCGTGGCCTTACTCTCCTTGAATTTTTCTAGTGCGGAGTCAGCCTTCTCTCCCAGAGGTCTCGACACATTAAAAGGGAGATCCATTAAGGTAGACTGAACATCCAGGGAAAATCCAAACCCCTTAACCATGCATGTCTTCTGCTGGCCACCAATGTATCATGCCCTGGCAACAGAGTCCGCAGTGTCCAGGCCAGAATGGATGACCTGCTCAGCCGCTGCCTGACTGTCTTGCAACAAATCTTTAAAATACTCCTGCACATCTTTCGGTAGCTTAGGAACCACCTCCTTAGCAGAGTCAATCAGCGCATGGATTTATCTGCCCAAGACACATGTAGCGTTCATGGACTTTAACGCCATGCTACGTGAGGAAAACACCTTTTTTGCAGACTCCCTTCCTACAGGAACTGTAGGAAATGAGCCAGAAACCAATTCAGCAGAACAAGAAACCTAGACCCCCAGACTGTCAGGTGTCAAATATTGGCTAAGGAACTGTGGGTGACAAATCCAGAACTGCCTCCAAGAGATAGCAATTCCCACTCTGGGAAGTGTCTAGACCACTTCCCACCTCAATCCCTTCAAAAGCATGAACATGCAAAGAATACAAAAAATGTCTCCAAATATGGCTGTTCTTCTAAGAGTCTCAAGTGCCTCTCTTCTTAACCTTAACCTAGACTCCAATCTCGGCGTTGATATAGAATGAACCGACGTCAAGGATGTATGTTGCAGAGTGGGTAAAGCCGGAGCTGGCGCCCGCGCCGGGACCTTTTCCCTGGAATGACTCGACTCCGGGCGAACATTATTTGACATCAGTATACACGGCGAGGGCGCCGCCATCCCTGAAGGTGATGGAGCTGTGGGCAAAACAAAGCCTGTTGATACAGTGCTGGGAAGCCTAGATTAAAGGCTAATGGACCCGTGGGGTCTGCAGATGCACCAGCAGGGGTCATGGCCCTGTTAAAAATGCTAAACATAGCATTTAAAAATGCAGATGGATCTGCACCAGGAGCCGGAAAGGCCGGATATTCTGTTTGAGGCTGGACCCCACTTATTTCCCGCTTTTCAATCTGCTGCTCTGATGGAGTAACAGGAGAGAACTGCACCTAAGCACTTGCGGGCAACGCCGAAATCTCTACCAAGGATGGCGCTGGTGATGTCTCTGCCAACTTCGGCTGCAAAGGTGAAAGGGTAGGGCTCATCTCCCAAGTTGAACAGCGCCGAGACTTGGACACCGATAACAAGGACCTTGGGCTGATATCTTTAGACAAGCAACGTAAAGAACTGTGGCAACGACGCTTCTTATGAGAATAAGATGACTTATGAGATGAAGACTTTTCTCGAGGCCTTGATCTTGAAGACTACTCACGAGGCCTGGATCTTTGGTGGCCTCGCTTCTTCTTGGCCTTCTCCATGAAAAGCTTTGCTTCTCTCTCTTTAGGTGCTTTCGGGTTCATACTCTGGCATGAAGAGCATTCCCCAACGTTGTGGTCGGAACTCAGGCACCAAAGACAGTTCCCATGAGGGTCAGTAACAGTCATTTGACCCCCACACTCCCTACAAGGCTTAAAGCCGGACTTCTTCAGTGGAGATATTGTTGTCCGAAAAAACAAAGAGCTCCATCGACATAGTGTAACACCTGGAGATGTAGGAAAACTGTTAGTGTCTAAAGTGCGAAAAAAGGGGGTCTGACATCCGCAAGAAGATCAGGACTTCTTACGGCTCTGATGACGTCAGACGGAGTCACGTGTGGAGTCGTTCCACTGCGATGTCCTTGTCGAAGTGAAGAGCTAGAAAAAAAATATTTCAATCAAATGCTGGTGCATTGGGAGTATTCAAAAGGTGAGGAATCCACAGGCAGATGTATCCATCAGAAATATAGGTTTATAATGTCAATAAAGCAATATTGTAATTGGATTGAAGAAGAACAGCTGGACAGGTGGGACTCGCTAGTGTCATTTTGTGCTGTGACCGATTGGCAAGCTTTGCTGCTCACTCTACTTTTTCTTTGAAAAGGAAGGAATGGAATAATATCTGAACCATGGTTAGGTGCCTTATTCAAACTCATTTTTTTTTTTTAAACGAAATGGCTCAGACCCAGCCTGTTGGGAGTCTATGTCACTTTTGGTTCAAAGCGCCAACATTTTTACAACACTGATGTTGCTGTGTTTAGGAGACTGGGCATTACATCTAATTCCACTGCAATGGGCAGGCTTTCAGCCTGTCTTCTCAATGACGGATCAGTATTTTGTATACCTGTTTTTTGTGGACTTTGAGACTGATTTGAGTCAATAAATCGTGGAGGCTTTTGGGGTCCGATGGGGACAATTAGCTCTAATATATTATTACACACAGAAACCTGGATCCAGGTGGAGTGCACAAGCTGAGGTCAACATACACCCGAAACTAAGACCAGAAAGGGCATCAAGCAAGGGTACATGCTGGCTACATTACTTCAGTTGGTTCATGCTGATCTCTCCTTTGCTGTATATGTTCGACAAACTTCTCTTTCCTAAGGATTAGTGGATTTATGAAATGTGTGCTTATGATTTGCACTGTTGGAGCTCACTCTGTCAGACCTGAAGCAGAACATCTTGGCTTTAAAACAATACAGTTAGGGCAGCAAACAAACATGATGATGAGGTTCTCAAACCTGTATATGTTATTAGACCATCCTATATGTTAACTGAGTTGTATATGGTTTCAGGAGGCTTGTATTTTAGGAAACCCAATTAAAGTGGAAATAAAATTAACGTTATAAATCAGTGATTTGGGTATATATGGATTAGAAAACTAAATGGCCGAAGCAGCCATATTGTGCAGACACTAAGTGGATGGTTTCATGGTGGAAAGACAATAGTTTTTATGCACACAAACCTGAATTGGATTTCCTTTTAGGATCTACACCCAGAGCTTTCAAAGAAAACCACTTCATGTTAGCGGAAGCCACAATCATTCTGATAAAATGCTTCCCTTCAACTAACGCTGCAATTTATCAAACAATAAGGGAGAGTGGGAAACCACTTCCTATCAACAGGATACGAAAACCCCCAAATCGAGCTTGCAACATTCAACAGTGACAAGTCACCCATACAACACTAGGGTTAAGACATCTGAATTCGTGCCAAGCAGTCTCTGCAATGGGAGTGGATTTGAGTCATAGTTTCTGCGCCTAAACACCATATGCTAAGCACTGATAAGACTCAACTATATTTTTCACATGAGGAGTTTCCTCCTTAATTCGGAGTTTTATCACGTTCAACACTCCCTTTAAATCTTTTATAATTGACTATTTTTGTGCTAGGAGGTTTTAACTGTAGGTGGCAGATCCTCTCGAGGTGATGACTGTGATACATAGGTATGGGTAATATATTTCCCTTATTCCAATAATTGGAAATGGGCCACGTTGCTGAAATACGAAAACTGAAGCATTCTTTTCTTTAGGGAATGAGTATGAAGTTTCAAAGCGTCATGCATTACTTAATTTCCTTGATTTCCAAATGCGGGAGGCTAACTGCCTACAAACAGTTGTCATCTATGACTCTTGGGGCAGGCAAAAAATAAGTCAAAAGTGGTCAGCAATTCGGAAGTGATTTGCTCTTTTTAGATAGAATATAAAGCTGTAGAAATATCAATATCATTTTAAGTTTCCTCTGCAGATGAACAATAGGTCACGGATAAAATACAGGAAGAATTGATTTAACAAGAGGGTCAATCTCTATTAAAATGTTGGCACTAATATAAGGTCCAGTCTACAAATCAAGTGCGGATCTTCATATAAAGAGCTGGAAGCTCCGAGACCCTCTAGGTAGATGAGATGATAACAAATGGAGTGTTTCATGTCATCTTATCCATGAAGCTGCACAGTCAAAGGGTTCGCGCAAGTGAGAATGCAAAAATAATGAAATTCAGAAGAATCAAGCACTTGGCAATATTTTGAAAAATATAGTCTCATAGCTTTTTTTTAAAGGCTAACGATCATTAGGTTTCAAGTTATCCACAACAAACAGTAGATGGTGTTTATTAAAGTCTAACAAGATAGCGGTGTAGGACAAGTGGGAAATTAAAAGGAAATTCATCATTAAGGAAAACTTTGAGAGGATTGAGATCTATCTACTGCATCAAGCAGCATAACCTAGGTGACTTGCTGGTTGACCTTTCCTAGCTGTGCACGACTAATGTTTCTGTCTAAGACATTTGGTTGCCTACAGTCCGGATATCAAGATGAGCAAAGAAAGAGAGGGGTGAAGAACTGACTTCTCGTACTGTACAAATATCTTTAAAAGTAAAGCAAGATAACTCTGCAGTATGAGCAATATGTTTGGGAACCTCTGGAATGTTTGGAAGTTTCCATGCAATAGGTTAAGAGAATGGAACACGAAGTGGCTGAGAGGAATTCAAGCATTCCATCTATCACCTTTTTGTTACTAATGTTGTTGTGGGCGCATCTGCCTGTGTTCTGAAGGGATATGTCTTGTCAGTTCAGCAATTCTGTTCCTTTTGGCTATTTCGAATAATTAGCACAGTGAATAAATGATGGGCTGTAATGTGGTCCAGAGTAATTACCATCTCCTGAAGTTAATTTAAGCATTCCAGTCATCACTTTTTTGTTCTTCTCTGTGAGGTGCTTTAAGTGTGATCTGTGTGACCAGATGTGTATTATGTGTTCAGTGTGCCACTGGCTTCATTCTGCACCTCACTGATTAGTCTCAAGAAAGGCCAAAACTGGTCTGGGATTGAATTTGTTCCTATTCACGGGCGATCTGTCCTGCTAGTTCAGTTGGACAGTTTCAATTAGAGCAAGTCAAGGGTTGATTTACAAAAGGTTGGTCGCTAGTCGTCTTTAATGTGGCCCAGAGTAATTACCAGTGCCTAAATTAGGTTCAAGCTTTCCAGCTAGCACCTGTTTGTTCTTCATTGTTGGGATGTGAAGTATTTAGGGTATTTTGATGCAATTGTGCTTCTAGCGAAATGTGTTGCAGTTGCTTTTATGGTGCACTGT
The DNA here is from genome assembly GCF_031143425.1 of Pleurodeles waltl. Taxonomy (NCBI): domain Eukaryota; kingdom Metazoa; phylum Chordata; class Amphibia; order Caudata; family Salamandridae; genus Pleurodeles; species Pleurodeles waltl. The sequence continues at coordinate 664,519,435 of NC_090451.1, forward strand.
GATATTAATGGTTCTGTGGTGCTGCATAATGTATTAATCCTTTCAGTACAGTGTGATGAAGAAGTGCTGTTAATGTAGTGTGAGGCACAATGATGGATGTGGCTGATGGTACACCATGATGGTAAAGCTGGTGTTGCAGTGCGAGGCTCCGAAGTGCAGATCTATATAGACAGGGAGCCTGTGCACACAAATGAAAAATGAAGAATGCTTTGCACGGAAACATTTAACATATGATAATTATTTCTTTTCGTAGTGAAATGTGTACTGTGTCACGACTAGTAGGATGTAATAAATATGTGTATACACGTGTCCCACCCACAATGGAGGGACTGACAAGAAACAAAAATAACTAGGTAGAGCTTCATAGGAAATACGTCACCGCTGTCTGCAGAGACATAAACCGAGGGATAAATATAAAGGAAAGAGCTGTAAACGTAGCTACGTCCATCAGTGCCAATGAGAACAGGGGATGATGACTGTCACGTAGATAAGGTTTGCAAGAAATCAATCACAAGTTTGCTCAGGAACAACATTCAGAACACTGAGCCCAAAATACTCATTCCAAGTGTGTACATATGCGATCATTTATAGCGCAAACCTAGCCTAAAGTTAACAGAGCACTATTTAGGTCGAAGGCAGAGATAATGGCAACATGTAACAGAAGGAGTAGCTGGTTAATAGGAAAGATGGTGAACAGTTATTAATATATATATCGGAGCACAGCAGAGAGACCAAATTAAAAGAATTAAAAATAATAAATTTGCACATCCCAGCTTCTTGACGCATATTCGTGGCGGCCAGTAAGAGGCAGGTATATTCACCACAGCTTGTTAATTGGACTTTGGAGTAAATACGGTTATCTCAAACCTCCTGGTGAAGTACATTCATCCAAAATGGATTGGTTCCTCCTGTTTGCAGGGTAAAAAAAGTTAAATAAAAAAATTAATTGCACCTCAATCATGTCAGGAGCAGCGGACAGGCACTGATTAAATTAAATCAATCAGTGCTTGGTCCCTACTCCACACAAAGGAACGGAAATTATGCCAGGCCTGAAGTGGGCGAATTATGAGGCTATAAAACAAGAGTGCCACGCAAGCCAACAAATGGTAAGCGACAGGCGGGCTCCAAGCCATTTTCTAACTACAACAGTCTCACAAGCGATATGCATGCTATCGCAGGCTCAACCATAAAAAGGATTGTTCTAACAGGCAAATCCCAGGTAGCAAACAAAGTAAACCCACAATGTCACTTTTCCTCTTGCCTTTTTCTATTTAATCTATCATGCAGTCTTCTACACAAAGATTAAACAACTTTGGTTGGGGGGGTGGTTATGGGCAGACAATGATGGGGCTCACATAAACTTCTTGACTGATATGTAGGTGTTTTCCTATCCAGCTGGAGCTCAAATCATTCAGTACAGAGAGGTCTAATGATTCTGACTACAAGGAACACAGCTTTATGAAGATAAATGGTAGACATCATTATCAAAGCATCCAAAGATCTGAAAATAATCACTTTCAAAAGGGCTACATCTAGAGCTCTTCAATTAAGGGATTCTAAAACATACCTGGATGTCCAGCTTTTTTCATCGTGATTTCCCAACAGATAATAATTTGTTATGACTGTTATTATGTTACAGAAAGTCATTCACAAATGAAGACACCGTTAAGTCTGTGATGCATCAACTGGTTTGCGAATAGCCCAGAAAATACTAGTGCCAACCCTGTGCAGTTCTGGATTGCTCAAATCGTTTGAACTGTTCTTAATGAAAAGAAAAAAGTAAATATGAAAGGCAGTTCAGTAATAAATATAGAGAAGAAAACTAAAATACAGATAAGGACAGCAAAAGACGAAGAGAAAGAACTTGGATCACTTCTAATATATCAGAGGAGCTCTAAAAGAGCAGAGGTGTGGAAGATGAGAGGTACCAGAAGTGCAAAACAGAGTGATAGAGAGAAAAGAAAATGATAAAAATGGCAAATGTAGAAAGGAAAGGAAGTAAACGATATGAAAGAGAAAATGGAAGAAAAATAAAGTTAGTTAATGAAATAACAGAAGAAAGCTGAAGACAAGAACTAAAAGAAAGGAATCTGTAGAAGAAATTGTGCGAAAACAAAAGAAAGAAATATGAAATAAGAAAAGAAATAGAAGGAAAAGAAAAGAAAATTATTATAGAATTAATTTTTATGAAGAACAAGTCAATTACCTTTCGTAACCTCTAGAAAACAGATATTGCAGAGAAATACTCCTTGATGATACTCCTTAACTATGTTCAGGGCAAGGTTTTGTGAGGCTAAGGACAGAACAACTACTTCAGACATGGTGCAGAAAGTGGATCTGTTTTGCAGCATACCAAGCCACAAACTTGTCCTAATAGCAGGTGTATATAGTCTTAGTCGATGGACATCTGGCTGCCAAGATGACCTCACATAGTTTGGAAGGATGATCGAAGAATCTCAATTGTCGAGGCCTAACTTCCCTGCATAAAAGGGGGGACATGAGCAGATTCAGGTGTACGAATATGCCCCTTTGCTGTGACAGGAGACCGTCTCTCTGTGACAGTCTTATCGGAGGGTCGATGCTCGTGCTCAAGAGTTTGGCATGCCATACTCTCTATGCCCCATCCGGAGCCCCTAGGATGACTTATGCCTAGTCTGTCCTGATTTGTTCCAGAATTTGAGGGCAGAAGTGGCATCGATGGAATGGTGTATTGTAGTCTTGAGTCCCACTTAAGATGTAATTTATCTATGAGCAACCAATGCCTTGGAAACTACAACACGCAAAAATGCTGACATATGGTGTTCTTGGCAGTGGCAAATATATCTAACCAAGGTTCTCCCCAGTCACGGAACAGATCTTGCACCACCTCTAGCTGGAGATGTCATTCATGATCCCGAAAGGCACAGATGGCTGAGTTTGCCCGTCCTGAAGTTCAGGAAGCCCACTAGGTGTTGTATGACTAGAAAAATCCTGAACGTCCAGCCATGTCCAAAGGTGCAGGGTCTCCTGGCACAGGGACCACAACCCAACTCTAACCTATTTGCTGCAGTACCACACAGCAGTAGTGTTGTCCTTGAACACCTGAATCAGCTTCCCCTTCAAGGACAGGAAGAAGGCCCTCAATGCCAAGTGAATGGCTCTCAACTCTAACCAGTCGATGTGGAGCTGAGACTCCGCTGGAGACCTGAGTCCTCTGATCTACACATCTCCCAAATGGCTACGCCCAGCCCAGGAGTGACACAGCGGTCACCACTGTGAGATCAGGGTGAGAAGGAAGAGGGGTCTGCTGCTGACCCAATCAGGGTTCATCAGCCACCACTGCAGATCCTTTACAGTATTCTCATATATCTGGACCAGGTCAAAGATTCCCCTGATGCAGTGCCCACTGGATCTTGGGTCCCACTGCTGAGCACACATATGCAAGTGGGCATGCTTCATCAGTAGAATGCAAGATCCCAGGAGACCCAGCAACCTCTGAGCCAGCCTCACCGAAATCCAGGATAGAGGCTGAAACATCAGAATCATAGCCTAAATATCCTGGATTCGCCACTTCGGAGGACAGGCACAGAATTGCACTGTGTCTAGAATGGGTCCAATAAAAGGGAGCATCAGAGAGGGAATCAAGAGGAACTTTGGCACATTTGTAGTGAACCCAATCGAATGTAGGAGGTTCACTGCAGTCTGGAGATGAGCCGTGACTGCATGGGGCTAGCCCGCCTTCAACAGCCATCCGTCAAGGTAGAGGAAGACTGGAATCCCCTAACTCCACAAACAGGCAGCAATCACCACTATCACTTTCATGAACACCGAGGGGTGCTGGTAAGGCCAAAGCGAAGCACAGCAGTCTGAAAGTGCTTGTGGCCTACCATAACTGCAGGTAACGTCTTAGGCTGACTGGGCAGATATATGGAAATGTGTGTCCTGCAAGTCCAGCGCTACCATTCAGTCTTTAGGTTCCAGGGCAGATGAGACTTAAGATAATGTGAACATTCTAAATTTCTCCCTTTTAAGGAAGTGGCTGAGGGCATTGATCTAGTATAGCACGGCACCAGGAAGTAATAGAAAAGCAACCAAAACTTATTGCTGATGTCAGCACCATCTTGATGGCTTCTTTGTCCAAAAGAATATGCACTGCCTGACAAAGGAAGGAGAGATAGTCATCTGTTAGTCGATATGACAATCGTGGCCTGGGCATCAGGGTTTGCATAAATGGAAGGGAGTAACCCTACTGAACAATTTGGAGTGCCCACATGTACAAAGTTATGGAATGACAGTGGGGTAGGTGGTGCTTGATCCTGTTGCCAATGGGTTACCTATGATGGTCTGAGGGCCCTTTAAAGGGGTTTGAAAGCTACAGCTGCCAAGGGGAGGTGGGCTTAGTGTACTGGGCCAATCTCTGGCCTTGTGTCCCACAAGGGATGTCTGGATAATCCACAAAGAAGCCAGCTGGCCTTGCATGATGATGAAGTGCCACCAACAAAGCAGCAGCTCTACCAAGCAAGTCTGTTGTGTCCAGTTCGCAGCGTAGCCTGAACTTTGCTGCATCCCTACAATCGGCAACAGCCTGTCTCAGGATGGTGGCTCGGCCTTCTCCGAGACCATGGGAGGCACTTGCGCAACCAAGGCCTATACTGTGTGGACTTACTGGCCTAGGAGGCATGTGGTATTCAGTGACCGCAGTGTACAACTGGTGGAAGAGAAAATCCACTTAAAAAAGGTATCCAGTCTCTTCGATTCTCTTTCGGAAAGGGTGGTAGAGAATACGCCAGGGTTGACTTTTGACACTGCGGCCTGCACCACCATGCTCTAGGGGGTGGTGTTCTGGGTTAAGAAAGTTGGATCCTCAGGAGCGGGCAGCGGGTGATCGTCCTGTGCAGAGCTTGGTCCAAGCCTGGAGCAGGACATTAGTGAGGCCTTCAATGAAAGGGTGGATGGGCTATGTGGGGGATAACCCAGGCTGAAGCACCTCCATAAAAACATTAGTCTTGAAAAACACTGACCTGAACTGAGGGCAGTGTAAGGTCGAGGATATCAGCCCCCCTCCACCCCACCATGGCAAACGAATCCCCTTTCTTCGTAGCCACACTGGGAGAGACCAGGGCAGTGTCTGTCAAGGTGTTTAGACAACTGGGATCTGCTACTTTCTCATACCAGTTATCCTCGTCCAAGGATTACTCAAGAGGGTCAGGATAACCGTAAGGATCCACCCCAAGCATATTCCTCACAGAGCGGCACTGTCTCTAACCCAGAAGGTCTTGGTCCATTGGACAACATCATCCCAGCTCTGTATAGGAGTCAGAGCCACCAATGCCAGGAACGGCGCAACAGGACCAAACTACAATGAAGATTGTGGATTTGCGAATGGATCCAAAGGGCCGAGCTGGCACCGAGTGCGAATCCACTGCCTGAAATCTAGTCGAGGGACCTTCCGAACCCAGGAGGCCCAAAGGCTCTGTAGAAAGTTGGTGAAAAGATGAGGTGCACAGCCCCTAAAATTCCTTCAATTGGATGGGTGTCGCTTCGGCTCTGGGAAATTCAGAAAGGCACAGAGCGGACGCAGGCTTCACCTCCGTGGGGGAAGTATGGGAGCGTGGTCTACACTTGGGGTGTTGTTCCTAGGTCCTGTCTGATGATTTGGACTGGTATAAAGAAGTCAAAGAATTCTTCAACTTCTTGTTCTTTTTGTGCAACTTTTCAGATGATCAGCGGAAACGACTCCACAAACGGGCATCAGACTTTCCACTTAACTGCGACCTGGAGCAGTGAGGAGTCGTCCAGAGTAGAACACTAGGAGCTTCAACGCTCACTCTTGGCCCGCTTTGGAATTCATCCCACAGCAGTCGGGGCAGGACTGGAGTTGAGATTTGGCCCCAGGCACCATAAACAGACCAAGTGGTAGGTCTGTCACAGACATTTGCCTGTGGCAGGCTCCATAGGGTTTAAAACCCACAGGAATTTTAGGGGACATCCCTAAGGCACACAGAGCGAAAGCTGAAAAAAGGGTTGACAAAAAGTTTTTTTTAAAAGCAGTAAAAAACTGATGAGGTAGCTCTCCTGGATCCATGCGGATGGTGAGAAAAGTAAAGAACTGATGTTAGTGAGTTGGGGTGGCATCTATATAAGCACCATGCACATTATTTCTTGCACGGACAACAACACCTTCCAGGGGTATAGATCTTCTGGATCTACTCTGACTGGGGAATATTCTAAGGTAAAGAATCTGTGGCTAGAAGTCTCTATTAGATATTTAGCGCATAAAAAATAAATAAAGTAAGAAAAGTAAATTGGGATGAAGGAGAATGAATACACAGAAGCAAACAACAAAAGGAAACGGGGTACTGGGAAGATTGAAGGGCTAAATAGAGGGATATGGGGAAACAGGAGTAGAAATGCAAAAGCCAGGAACAAAATAAGCAAATGGAAGAAAAAAAGAAGGAAGGTAAAAGCAGTCAAAAAAGAGAGAAAAAAGAAAAAGATTAAAAATACAAATTGAGAGAGGTGAAAAGAAAGTGTGTTTCTTTTCACCTCTCTCTCAACCATCCCACGTTCATATAAATAAGTAAAACAATTCACCTCACAATACCCAATACTCAACTTCACACATGCATCATAACTGTCTCGTGTCCCTTAAATTAATACGTTTCCCCAAATTGGAAATCATGAGAGTATGCAAAGTGTACATTTTACATCCAATTGAAGCTAAAGTTTATCAAACAACTGTCCCACGTTCATATACATGAGTAAAACAATTAGTCTACCATGCCCCCCCACTCTTGTGCACTGTCAAAAACGATTAAAGACAAATGATCATATACTCATTCTTCATTGTCCCTCAGTGAGACCCAACATACATAGTGGTAACCGGATAACATGAGTACCAAATTATTCTCCCAGAAAGTACTCCATTACTATGAACGTGGGATGGTTGTTTGTTATATATGAGCTTTAATTGAAGGTATAATGTACATATATTTTTTTAGGATTTAGAGAGGATTTCCAACTTTGGGGAACCATACTGCCTTAAGGGGCGTGTGACAGTCATGATACATGAGTGAAGTTTCTTCTTTTAGCCCACTCCCATCTTTTCTGTAGTTTATTTTCTTTATTTCATTATGGTAGACGTCTGGATTAAGTTATTTTGTGTTAGGTCTGACCTTACAGTATTTAGACTATAGTATATGTTCAATACCGATACATCTAATATGACGCCCGTGCTGTGACCTTTTTTGTCCTTTGTTGCTTTTTACTCGCATACAGCAAAACTGATTGTATTAGATCTCATGGGTTTGCGACTTCACATCAAAGGTGGCGCCCGCGGAGGTGTTTGGTGCTAGTCCTTCTTCACTTTTTTTCTTTTTTTACTACTCGTTGATTAACTATAAATGGAGGACTTTCTGGGTGCCGGCGCTCCTATCATAACGAACGGGAGCGCCGCATGACACATGGAACGCGGTTCTTTTTCTCCATGATTCCCGAAGGTGAGTGTGAGGGTCCTGTTATTGATAATCAATGGACATGTGTGACCATGATATAAGGGTTATGATAGCTATAGTTCTAAAGCTTTCACATGCTTGTTTTCATCCACGTAGGTGTGTGTGTACACACACCGATATGGGTACACACGCACAGACTTGGACAATGTGTTACGGGGTAGGTGGACCCTTTGTGATTTTGTTACTACTTTAGTTACTGATTTGATACATTTTGGTGGTAGACCTGGGTTAACTCCTGTTACCATTTCTATCTAACTTTATAGACATCAACATCTTTGGGACTCCAGGAGAGCTAATTTAGCACTTATGGAAACGCAGCTTTTTTCAGTTATTGCTTGAGGTATGCAACCCTATACCGTAGTTGTGATTTCTTTTCTCTTATGGGGTATTCCCTTTCACTCTCAGGACTCTTTAGTGCTTATTACTTTTCTTCGGATCACATGGATGTTGTCCTGGCCTTTATAAATGGGTACCCTTCAATGAATACTTTAGCTCTAAGGCTTTCACGCGGGTGTCATGACTCTCATATTATTTATCTTTCTGTAATATATTATTACCCGCAAAGTCAACGTTTCTGTTACAAAAACATAGGGAATGTTTTTGTTGTTTTTCAACTAGTTTGTTTATTGTTGGCTTCATGTTTGTCTTATTGCTCACGAATTGTCACATTTAACATTTAGGGTTTCTCACAAAAGTCACGTGGGTGTTGTCGTTGGATATCCATTGTTGATGAGGGTTTAATTGTAATAGCAGTTACAATTTGTGTCTTTTACAGCCCTGATGAAGTCTTTGAGATTATTTTCTCAGAGGACGAAACACGTGTTGGCTGTTGTTTGCTTTAATGGCTATCTCGTTTCAAGAATAAATTGAACCATTGCCAATCTTCCTGGTCCGGCTTATGTTTGATGGCTCTGAACAAGACACCAAGACACACGAGTGCCTTGACATCTGTTGTCTATGTTTTGTTTCTCCTGTGGAGGAGTGGGGAGGATGCTCCTGCCAGGAGCACCGTGCATACGATTAATTTGTTACTATGCAAATTTGGTGATTCACTGTGAGCGCCTTTTCCTATGACCATCTTCCCTTCCGGCTTTCTTTTTTCTATAAAAACAGAGTTTAATAAGCCTTTCTGAGAATAATATCTAGAAGTGAGGATTGGAAATAGTCAAAACTGCTGCATTTGTAAACGCTTTCTACGAAAGGTAAATTGTAACCTGTAGTAATTTGGCTCTGTATGTACTATTTCAAAGTAAGAAATAGCATGCACAGAGTCCAAGGGTTCCTCTTAGAGGTAAGATAGTGGCAAAAAGAGATCATTCTAATGCTCTATTTTGTGGTAGTGTGGTCGAGCAGTAGGCTTATCAGAGGGTAGTGTTAAGCATTTGTTGTACATACACAGGCAATAAATGAGGAACACACACTCAAAGACTTACTCCAGGCCAATAGGTTTTTATATAGAAAAATATATTTTCTTAGTTTATTTTAAGAACCACAGGTTCAAGATTTACAATCAATACTTCAAATGAAAGGTACTTCACATAGGTATCATAGGAACTTTGAATCAGCAAAATAGCTTGTACAGTTTTGGCAAAAATGGCAATAAGCTATTTTTAAACTAGACACTGTGCAAAAATGTCAACAGTTCCTGAGGGAGGTAAGTATGTGTTAGTTTTGCAGGTAAGTAAACCACCTACAGGTTTCAAAGTTGGGTCCACGGTAGCCCACCGTTGGGGGCTCAGGGCAACCCCAAAGTTACCACACCAGCAGCTCAGGGCCGGTCAGGTGCAGAGGTCAAAGTGGTGCCCAAAACGCATAGACTTCAATGGAGAAGGGGGAGCCCCGGTTCCAGTCTGCCAGCAGGTAAGTACCCGCGACTTTGGAGGGCAGACCATGGGGGTTTTGTAGGGCACTGGAGGGGGGGGGGGGGGGGGGGGGAACAAGTCAGCACAGAAAGTACACCCTCAGTGGCACTGGGGCGGCCGGGTGCAGTGTGCAAACAGGCGTCGGGTTCGCAATAGGTTTCAATGGGAGACCCAGGGGTCTCTTCAGCGAAGAAGGCAGGCAAGGGGGGGGGGGGGGGGCTCCTCGGGGAAGCCACCACCTGGGCAAGGGAGAGGGCCACCTGGGGGTCGCTTCTGCACTGGAGGTCGGATCCTTCAGGTCCTGGGGGCTGCGGGTGCAGTGTCTTTACCAGGGGTCGAGTTCTTTGAAGCAGGCAGTCGCAGTCAGGGGGAGCCTCTGGATTCCCTCTGCAGGCGTCGCTGGGGGGGCTCAGGGGGGTCAACTCTAGCTACTCACAGGGTCGCAGTCGCCAGGGAGTCCTCCCTGTAGTGTTGTTTCTCCGCAGGTCGAGCCAGGGGCGTTGGGTGCAGAGTGGAAAGTCTCAAGCTTCCGGCGGGAAACGTGTTGTCTTTAAAAGTTGCTTCTTTGTTGCAAAGTTGCAGTTTCTTTGGAACAGAGCTGCTGTCCTCGGGAGTTCTGGGTCCTTTTAGATGCAGGGTAGTCCTCTGAGGCTTCAGAGGTCGCTGGACCCTGGGGAGCGCGTCGCTGTTGCAGTTTCTCTTGAAGTGGGGAGACAGGCTGGTAGGGCTGGGGCCAAAGCAGTTGGTGTCTCCGTCTTCTCTGCAAGGCTTCAGGTAAGCAGTCCTTCTTCGTCTTAGGTTGCAGGAATCTAGTTTCCTAGGTTCTGGGGAGCTCCTAAATACTGAATTTAGGGGTGTGTTTAGGTCTGGGAAGGGAAGTAGCCAATGGCTACTGTCCTTGAGGGTGGCTACACCTTATTTGTGCCTCCTCCCTGAGGGGAGGGTGGCACATCCCTATTCCTATTGGGGGAATCCTCCAAAATCAAGATGGAGGATTTCTAAAGGCAGGGATCACCTCAGCTCAGGACACCTTAGGGGCTGTCCTGACTGGTGGGTGACTCCTCCTTGTTTTTCTCATTATCTCCCCTGGACTTGTCGCCAAAAGTGGGGGCTGTGTCCAGGGGGCGGGCATCTCCACTAGCTGGAGTGCCCTGGGGCATTGTAAAACAATGCCTGAGCCTTAGAGGCTCACTGCTAAGTGTTACAGTTCCTGCAGGGGGGAGGTGTGAAGCACCTCCATCCAGAGCAGGCTTTTGTTTTCTGTCCTCAGAGAGCACAAAGGCCCTCACCACATGGGGCCAGAAACTCGTCTCTCAGCAGTAGGCTGGCACAGACCAGTCAGTCCTGCACTGAACAATTGGGTAAAATACAGGGGGCATCTCTAAGATACCCTTTGTGTGCATTTTTTAATAAATCCAACACTGGCATCAGTGTGGGTTTATTATTCTGAGAAGTTTGATACCAAACGTCCCAGTATTCAGTGTAGCCATTATGGAGCTGTGGAGTTCGTTTTTGACAAACTCCCAGACCATATACTTAATATGGCCACACTGTACTTACAATGTCTAAGAATAGACTTGGACACTGTAGGGGCAAATTGCTCATGCACCTATGCCCTCACCTGTGGTATAGTGCACCCTGCCTTAGGGGTGTAAGGCCTACTAGAGGGGTGACTTACCTATGCCACAGGCAGTATTTTGTGTGCATGGCATCCTGAAGGGGATGCCATGTCGAATTTGCCTTTTTCTCCCCACCAACACACACAATCTGCAATGGAAGTGTGCATGTGTTAGGTGAGGGGTCCCTTAGGGTGGCACAACATATGCTGCAGCCCTTAGGGACCTTCCTTGGTCACAGGGCCCTTGGTACCACTGGTACCTTTTACAAGGGACTTATCTGTGTGTCAGGGGTCTGCCAATGGTGGAAACAATGGTACATTTTAGGTGAAGGAACACTGGTGCTGGGGCCTGGTTAGCAGGGTCCCAGCACACTTCTCAGTCAAGTCAGCATCAGTATTAGGCAAAAAGTGGGGGGTAATTGCAACAGGGAGCCATTTCCTTACACAACCTGATTATTCTTATAAAGTATACCATCCTGTTGTGTTTATAATAATGTATTGATAATATTAATCATTCTCAGTTTTGACCAAGAAACTGAGAAAAATGTATCCTTAATGTTTATGTAGGCCAATTAATTATTTTGTATTTCACTAATTTTTACTACAGTGAAAGTATTATCATAACACGTCATCAGCTACATTACTGGACATACATCAGTGCTGCTGCACTTATTTAACAATACAAGACAGGATACCAACTGCCACTTCTACTCCATTTGGCATTTGTACTACTTTGTTTTCTATGGATTCTAGAAGAACTAGTTAAGGGGAATAAATATAGAAGACAATGACTTGACATTCTTTGCATACGCAGACGTCGTAATGTCAGATATTTAAAAAAACACAGGTAGTATACATAGGGCCATATGTACGAACACATATTCCCATTGACACAGAATGGGAAAACCCCTTTGCTACATCTGGCCCATAGTCTCTCCATGGCCATAATCTAAATTTAAACACATCATCATTCTTTCTTTCAAATTCTCAATGTGCCATATAATTTTCAAAGTGGGGATACTGTTTGGTTACTTGACAAATTCAACATCTTGAGCTTCGATACCCTAAAAACATCATAGATAGTTTTAGTAAAATGAATGAATAGTGTTGCAAGAAAAGTTAGGAAAAGGAAGCCCTCCTACTGATGGAGCACAGTTGATTAAATTGAAATGGTTATTGCTCCCAAATTATTATTATATGTACTGACAAGGTTACCATTACTTTTTTACTCACATATGTAAGAGGAATATTTGTCACAATCTTCTTTTGCTATGGCTAGTTCTACACTGCAGTTCTGTGAAGATCGCATAAGTTCCCTAAAGCACCACAAGTCTAATATGCATCATTTATTTCCAGACTGAGCAGAATTTTATAAAAATGTTCAGTAAAAATAAATTGTTGATTTTTAAGACAAAACATATATTTTATTCTCAGAGGATACATTACTCAAATATTGTTTAAAAGACAGTCTTTCAAATTCCACACGAACTTTATAAAACCTCACACGTTTTACGTAAAGTGTTCTCTTTTGAGGAACTCTGTGATTATTTTAATACATACTTTAGATAAAAAATGTCCAACATCAAGAGAGAAATTGGGACAAATTCTTTTACTCCGGTTGAAGTGGGTGTTCTACACAATACAGTAATCCTGGAAAGTGTACAGTTGATTTTAGAGTATGATCTTCAATCTCTATTGACAAACATAGTCTGGATCTCCTCTAGATCCTCATCCTTACTTTGTGTTGAAGTCATTTTAGTTAGGAATTGCTTCATCATTTACAACCCATATCAGCGAATATTTATGTAGAGATGAAGTTCCAACCTTTTTAGAGTTTGGAATAATTACTTTTGTATTGAAAAAGAAAGTGCTGACCCTAGAGATCATATGAATTTGTCTGATCTCCCTCCTATTTGCCTCTAAGGTTAGTGGCTCAGACACTGGGTAATCATCTGGCTTGTTATGTTGAACTGGTGGGTTTTTGACCCACCCACAGCATTGAATCAGTTATACTGCACATATTAGCTGGCTTCAGCTCAGATTTAGACATGGACCATATTAGTGCGCTGATACTATTAGACCTTTCAGTAGTATTCAATGCAATTGATCATTATACCATGATCAACCACCTTGAGGCCATACGATTAAAGGATACAGAACTAAATTGATTTAGATAATTCTAGACTAACCAGACCAAGGCAGCTTAGCTGGTCTGTAATTGGAACTATAGACTTATAAACAGCGTGATGCCTAAGGGATGCTCCCCATCTCCTTAATTATTTAATGTATAGATGGGCCCACATTATAAAGTTACTAGAAAAGGAGACAGATCAAAGCATAAATGTTGATAGCATAGAAAATCAACTTTCAGTACAACTGGAATTCTACAGACTCTTCAAGTGATACGCTGATGATTAATGCAGAAAAGACAGGACCTGGTGATCAAAGACCATGGCGATCTGTGGCTGGATGTTTATTGGCCTCCAGAAAAGCTTCCATTCCTTCAGGAAAAGTCAGACTTCTGGTCCTATTCGACTCCCAGCTAACTCTAGTATCTCAAATCAGTGTGTGGGTATTTGCTTGTGTATATCACTTAAAACTGTTATGGGTTTCTGGTAAATAATTCTTTTTCTCCACAATGACTGTAAATTGCTGACAGCTCAAGCCTTAATTGGGGAATATGTGGATTTTTCTAACTTCTGCTTCTCTTCGGAAAAAAAAACATCAAGTCATTCAGACTAAAGTTGCACATTTGAATGTTGGCAGTACCTTACACTCTTGCCAAATCATTGTTGCTGAAGCTGGCCATATTATTCCTGGTCTGCAGTACCCCAACTATTCCCACACAACCCTTCCTAAGCACTGTTTATGGAACCCACTCTTAGTTTCTTTAAAGCACTTGCATCCTGACCAGTAGCACCATTCAGTACTGCAACAGTCACACTGATCTGTCAATGCACATTACTACTGACCTGGACACAGACCTTCTGCCTTACTGTGCACTTAAACTCTTTACAGCACCTTGCAACACTATTCTGACCAGTAGTGCCCCTTATTATTCCTATACTTGGAACCACAGCGACATTTGCCAATGCAGAGCAATCTAGTCTTCAGCGGTTCAGGTATTGAGGCCCTTACACCAAGACTGCTAAGCAAACCAAATTCTTCTAAAAGACAAAAAAGGAAACCTACCTCAGTAACTTCTCAAGTTATAGGAATGTAAATCCACAGTAAATCCTAAAGCTTTGTGGCATTTAGTCGCCAATACACATCTACTCCTAGATTGATACAGAATGGTCAGGCACAATACATGTCAATTCAAGATGGACCAGTTTACTGAACTAATTCAACCGCAAGACAATGGTCAAGAAAGACCCTCTGATACAGTCAGACCCTCAGTATCACCGAGGGGCTCAAGAAAAGGCAGAATGGAGCAACTTTGTTAGGGGTATAAAAATAACTCTAAACTGACACAGAAGTGGTAGACTTAAGGTAGACTCTCTGAAGCAAAATCTAGGTAAAATGGCAAGGGCTGAATAAAGTGTAGGAGATCTTAAAGATGATGCACCAGACAAAGTGCAGTACAATTTAAGTTACAGTACTGAACTTTTTCTAGCTCACTTTCACACCACTTTAGGGAATTTGTTTCATTGAGACAGATTGCCTCCAATCAATATTTAAGAAAAAAGACAATTATTTATCCAGCCGAACTGTTTACACTTCTGACAATTTATAAACAAAAGATACAACAAAGACAAACTAATATCAAAGCTAAATTTCTGATAAAAAGACAAAATATTCCCTAATTGAAATGCAGAGTTTACTGCCTATCATGCAGGGCCTGTGGTAGAGTGATCTCGCAAATAGAAGGTTAATTATCAGAGCATTTGGGTTGCTGCTAAGGTTGATGCAGAAGATTCTAACCTGAAAAAAGATTAAAAAACATTAGCTCTATTCATTCCAAAATGAAAATTAGACAAACTGTCTTCCAGCAGCATGTGATGTTACTTGTTCTCTCCCAACGCAGCAACAGTTTATGACTGAATGTTCATGTGTGATCATGGCCAATTTGGACTGGAAGGGAAATCAATAAGTGTTTCTCCTCTGTTTTGGAGATTAGTGCATTTGATATTGATCATATACTCCTGGAAACCACTATATATTCAGACCCCATTGGTACCAGTTGGGTCTTTAGTTATAAATACACAATTTGGGGGTGGGGTTATCAATAATACCTCTTAATACAAATTGGTTTAAAGTGTGTACTATCATGTATGCCATTTGAACAGGATTACTCAATCAACCAAAAATCACCACATTGGAATGTATGAAGAATTGAACAATCTTATCCCCATTAACGGTTTTGGGTGGGTGATTTTAATTATTATTTTTTAAATAATAGTTCTGCTTTGTCTCCTGGCAGGGCTGCTCAAGCCGGGCAGGTCAAAGGATAGAGGTCAGACAAAGTGTGAGCTGTGGGTCCTCCAGCTGGGAAAACAACCTTTTACCATAAAAAGCATTTGTTACAGAAACAGCAGTAAGAACCACTAAATATTTTTGGTACAAGGGAGTTCCAGAGTCTCTGCATGAGACATCCAAGATTGACAATAGTTAAAGCGGCAAGGATGTTATTAAACGGATAAGAGAAGTCCAGAGTGGCAAGTGTAAGACCAGAATATGATGCTGGATAGTACAGACTATGTATGACATAGGAAAGCTGGTTCAAGTAACATCTGAAATTAATGTAGACGTAGACCTTATAACCTTGCCATTATGGGGGTCAGCGAAACAAGGAAGACCTGATTTGGAAGCATGAAAACCACCAAAGGAGAAATGGTACTGTACTCTGGAAAGGACGATGACCAATATCATGAAGAGGTAGAAACCATCCTGAGCAAAGGGGGCAGAGAAAATCCTGACTGAGTGGAAGCCAGCCAACAGAAGACTTAGGATAGCCAGGTTAAAAAGCATACACATCAACATCACGATTATCCAGTGCTGTACTCCAACAAATTACTCAGAGGAAACAGTAAAGGACAGTTTACCAACAGATGCAAGCTGAGCTTGAAGCCGCGTCAAACCACGATCTAAAGATTGTGATGGGAGGCTTACTGCTAAAGTGGGAACAGGTTGCTTCTACATATGTGAAGAGCAGTAAAATATGCATGGCAAGCTATTGAAGACAGAAGGCAGCAAAAGAAAAACTTATGGAAGACAAATCTGAAAGGCTGAAGATGAAGTTCAAGCAACAGTACTTAGAAGAAAACAGAGCAGTCAAAAGGATGACAAGAGAAGACAAGCGGGCGTAGATAAATAACCATACCAGCTAAGCAGAGGAGACAACTAGTAGAGGACAATGTGGGAAAGTCTTCAAGATCACAAAGATAATCAATCATAAATCTTGTGCAACATACAGCACCCATCATAGACAAGCAAGTCTGAATATGCACAACAGAGAAAAAACAGAAAGCATACTGGGCCAAGCATTTCAAAGAAGTATTGAACAAACTAGTACCAACAAGTGAAGCGGACAGCCAAGAAGCAGAGACAGAGTTGGGTGTGAACACCGCCCTATCGCAGTAAGAAGTATTTGCCACTGCCATCTGATCAAGAACAGAAAGGCTCCTGGCCAAGACAACATGAATGCAGAAATGTTCAAAGCAGACCCTGAAACATCAGCCAAGATCCCCCAACCACTGTTTACATTGAATTGGAAGGTTGAGAAAGTAACAGATGACTAAAGGCATCATTGTCAATAATCCAAAGGGAGCATTAACCAACTGCAACTGGCATGGAGTCACTTCTATCTATCCAGAGTAAAATCCTGATGAAAATCATTATACAGTGCATTTCTGAGGCCATGGCCAAACAGTTAAGAAAAGAACAGGCTGCGTTCCACCAAGGACAGAGGACCTGTTGTTCACAGCCTTATTCAATGTTACATCATAGAGCAATGCACGGAGTGGCAGGGAGAACTACACATCAACTTCAATGATTTTGACAAAGCCTTTGACAATATCCACTGGACAGCCTCTAGTGCATACTGAGAGCATATGGCTTAGCAAAGCAGATAATTCTCCTTGCCAAAAGATTCTAAGATAATTTTAACTGCAAAGTGGGAGACAGTGAGTATAGCTTCAAAGTCAAGACCAGGGTGGGTCAGAGATCAGTGTTGTCAGCGTTGCTCTTCAACCTAGTTTTTGAATGGGTAATGCAACACAACACTGAAGATCAAGCCAGAGGCATCATATGGACCATATTCTGTAAACTGGAGGACATTGAGTAAGCTGGGGACCTAGTCTTGCTCCCTCACACACACCAGCACATGCAGGAAAAGACGTCTTGTCTCAACATTTATGCACAGCAGGTGGGCCTGAAGATCAACACAGAGATATCTCAAGTCATACCACTCAACATCCCGAACACTTCACCAATCAAAGGTGGATTGAGAGGACCAAGACAGGACTGAAGAGTTCACCTACCTAGGCAGTACTATAAGACATAATGGCGGGCTAGGCAGTGGCATCAAGAGTGGACTGAGGTCAGGAATGCCTTCAGGTTGCTGACGAATGTGTGTAGGTCATTTCTGTACAGACCCAACATCAACCTGAGGCTTTACAGAGTTATGTTGTGTCCACAATCGTGTATGGATCTGAATGCTGGCAGATGGCAAAAGGCAACATCATCAAACTGGCAGCCTTTCGCACCAGTAACTGCAAAAAAACGTGCACATTTTGTGGCCGCAAACCACCTCCAACCAAAAACTGCTCACCAGATGGAAGAAAGAGAGAATGGACACAATCATTCTGAGGGAAAGATGGAGATGGATAGGAAATACCATTAGAAGAGAAAAATATTCCATCACAAGAACAGCTCTTCACTGGATGTCAGAGGGCAAAGAGATGAGAGACAGGCCAAAGAAAACCTGGAGGCAAACTGTGGAAACAAATGAATACCCTGAAACACACCTGTGGCATGGTTTAGAAACTTGCCCAAGACACACAGAAGTGAAGTTCCTTTGTTGCTGCCCTGCATCACATAAAAAAAGTAATTGTAAAATTGGTCAAGTTATTACATAGAAGGTGTATCATAACAATATATTTTGTACCTGTCAAATGGATTGCAACCCACTCACGAGTAGCCAGCCGAAACGTCATAGGTGAACGGATAAAATGGGGTCTCGTTTTTTAAAAGACCAATCAAACTCGATGGTAAATGTGTGCATACTAGTATGTCTCACTGTAATGTTTGAATCAAATACTAACCTAACAAAATCATTCCTGTAGAAGGGTACAAACTTGAAAACACCTCTGCCTTAGACTACATTTTTTTTGTAATTGCCTAATCAAGAGAATTCTTCATAACTAATAGGAGAGACTGAAGCAACTCTTCATTGGATTTATAACGCCTCAACCTTTGCATCAAGCTTAGAAATAGCAACATCAGCTTTCAACTCGCCAAAAGAATATATTTAGGGTCAGGGCCAGTATCAGTTCAACTACAACACCTGGGAAACTCAAACAAGATTTCATGTATACATGGGGTGAATAACTCCAAAAACTACATTCCCATCCCCATATTCAACCTATGATATCATCACTTACCCACCTATGAAATGGTGGCTATTACAAAATCCTTTGCCTCCAGTAATCAAGGAGAATGTTGTTCGGAATTTATTTACCAATCCCTTAGAAAGATGGAGAGCATTTGGGTGCAGTGTTCATGTAACAGTACTATGTGTAAACAAAGATTTTGAAAATAATCAATAGACCTAATAACTAACATTAGACACAATAAGATCTATGTATCCTGTCTTTGATATTCAGACAACGCTCTTGAGAAATGTACATCTGATTTTCTTGTGGCAAATTCTGATTATAACAGTGCTAACATTCAGCAAGGTTAAGTCAGAAGTTCCATCAGTTGAAAAGTTATTTAGGAATTTTTGCCACAAGATTCACCACATCCAGGAACTACACTCAGAAAATAAGGCCAAATCAGCCCTCAAACAGAAACCTGATTTCCAACAAAAGTTAAATAACCTGCATTGATTCCTCACTTACAATATTCTTTAATAGTCTCTGAAAATAGTGATGTAGTCCTAGTGAATTACACTATTAAGACATTATACATGCAGAAAGACGATATGGTGATCTTTTACTGGTATGCAGCCAATCCCACTATTCATAAATTAAGAAGAAGAACTAAAGTAATTGGCTTAATGAAGCAGGGGACACTTACATACACACAAAAAACGCAACTACAAAAATCTCTTGAACAAGGTAAATAATAGGACACTTCGGTTATTAGATCTGATTACAGGTCACACACAGCAACATTTCAACTCCTGATGTCTTCAAGGTATACTTCTAAATGCTTGCGGGAAGATGATAATATATCCTAAAAAGTTTCCTTACAACAAGATGCAGTGGCGCAATCAATAAATAGCACTGCATGACAGGAGTGAATATAGTTTGTTGTTAACTATATAACCTTTTGTTTTTAACAATGTTTCTAACAAAGTGAGAACTCTTAAAAGGCACAAGAATGTTGATGCTGTGTTTCATGGTCATTTTTCATGCACAAGAGAAAATATCTTTCATTATGCCTTTTGCTGACAAGCTGGTCAGTTTGAATACATTTTTGTTAACATTGTTATAATGTTGTGATGGTGGATATTATACATTCAGAAACCCATATTCCCAAGACTGTATGGGAACTGCATGGGAACTCGTAGAACTAATATCTGCAATCAATACTCTTCCAGAACTAAACTGTCCTGGAAATAAAGGACTGGAGGTATTGGAAGATGTTCTAGCAGATTAGTCAAGCAGATGTTACTGACTATTTACTACTATTTCCCAGTGCGCTTTGCCTGTTGTGCAAGTGTGCCTGCTTCCTGAACAAAACAAACTCAGGGTTGAGTGTTTTAACTTATTTCTCCAAAACACAACTTGGGAGTGTTCACTACAGCTCGCTGGACGGTTCCTGTCTTGTAGGTCTTGGGCTTTTATTGTTTTGACTTTGTGCAGCTGGAAAGCTGGATGGTGCCCTTTGGTTTTCATTACCAAGTAATCTGTTCTCTAAAGCATACACCTTGTCTTCTTTGCTTTCCTATTCCAGAAACTACACATTGATTCTGCGGTTAATTCCATACCTTTTCTCCTGCTCCCGGGCTTCCATGCACTAGTCCTTCTATTGGATTCCCTGTAGACCACCTGGATGCAATGTCCAATTTTGACAAATAGGCAAGTTTCCCCAAAAATATAAGTACCTCAGTTTTGAACTTATGGAACAGTAGGTTCTTGCCGGGTTAATGTTGCTAGAGATCCCAAATGTACCATGGCGTTTGTTTAGTGTGCTCGAGGAAACACTGGACAAGGGAGACATGAGGAGAGACCTCAGACTTTGGCTGAGTTTTGGCAGTACACCCTCCCTTTAGGAACAGTGGATTGCGCCAACAGGGAGACAGAGCGGTGGACATTCCAAGGGACACACAGAACTAAAGATGCATTCGAAAACTATGTACGAATGAGTTTCCTTGACTTCTTGCGATTGGTTCTTGTGTTTGACCCATTCCAAGCACAGCAATAGAAAAAAACACAACCACAGGCCGCCTGCATGCTTTTGCTGAGGTAGCTAACTCAGATGAGTAATCATTCAGTATTCATAATGTATTTATTGGGAAAATCCCCAGTACCATATTCAAACCAGGGAAAGTTAAGACTATACTTTTTGCTGCTGCAACATGTTATTGTCATAGTTGTGGCTCCAGCAAAACTGCCAACTATTACAAAGGAAGTAATGGGAGGTCCAATATTGCAGCAGGTGGCACAAAATGTGCAAGTCGAAGTAACCAAAGAAAGATTGTGCTTTGACCCTTCTGTTTTCTGGGGATCTGCAGATAATAAAAGGGGTGCTCTAACCACTGAAACATCATGAACCCACTGGTGTCCTTGAGCAATTGAGATACAATCATTCGCTGATAATATGATTTAATAGAGGCACACCGAATTATTACATATTACCAACTAGTACCTGAAGTCAACTTTAGTCAAGAAAAATAATGCTATGCGTATGATGTAGTAGGAGATTTTGCTTTTTTTTTTAACAAGAACTTTATATGTCCAGCAAGAGAAAATACAGCAGCCATTTCCAACACATGGACTCAGTGCTTAATTTGTAATTATGTGTGCCGTGCTCAAAGATCTGTTCAGAAGCCCACCGCCTAAACACTGGCGCACCAAATGCCAAGGCTGGTACTCTTAAATCCATGTCATGTCACTTTAACCCATCGTCAGATATTCCCTTCCCCTTTAACCTGTCTCTTGACAATTCCTGCTTCCCCGCCCCCTTGTGACGGATTTCCCGTCTTTCGCTTCCTCGGTCTTTCCTATCTCTGTGGTTTTTTTTAATCACATCTCTCTTGCACTCGATATCTGATGAAGAAAAAGTAACGGACCCCCAAAATAAGTGCCGTTGGCCTCCACTGCCACTTGTATCCTCCTGAAGAGGATTGCCTCAATGCAATAGTAGACCAGGGTAAGTAGCTGAGATCAAGTAGCTGACCAGCATCTGTTTGAAAGCTGTTTATTAAGGTGAAAGCGGTTGGTGGTTCTGTGATAATACGTAGGATACAGAATTAAAAAGTACATACCAGCTCAGAGAAATGTCCAAGTAAATAGTCTGCACATCAAATTTGTGTCAAAGAGGATATGGGTGTTAGTTCTACATCGAACATTAATTTATAAAGCCAGACTGGGTTTAGTGAGTATTGACAGTCTCACTGTAGAAGTTGAACTAATGATTTTGTGAGTAGGTGGATGGCATTGGTCTGTGATAGTACCCTCTGGGGTAGACAGATATTGCTCGTTCCGAGTATCCTGTTCTGCTGTACCAAAACAAGACCAGTTGATGTAAGCCATTGCCACAGAACGAGCAGACTGGAAAAGGCTATTAAAAGGTGACAAGTCACTATGAAAGCACTGAGCCGGGAAGGTGCATACACATCTTCCATGGTTTAAATCCTACTAAGAGACCTTCTTTGCAGTTTAATTTTGTTCCAAATAATGAATACACACATGTCCTAAGCAGCACAAATTTGCCTGTCTAGCAGACACTGGCCTTCAGGATTATGAGGCTACAGTATTAGTGACCCAGCAATATGCCTTAACTGCTGGGAAGAGGCACGCGTTTTCTTATTGGGATGTTTGTGAGCCCTACACTTTTCAGATGCTATAAAAAGGAATGACAATTCTGCTGGTTTACTGAGAAATATGGGGGTATCTTAGTATGATCAAGAAGAGATACCTCTGATGAAGACGTCTCAATCCTATACTTAAATACCACAAACAGACATTCAGCACTTTAATTTAAGGGCAGGCAATAACGGTATGCACCAATTGAATGGCCAAGAGTTTAAGGCGGTCTGGGTTGCAATTGGAGGAGGCAGAATGCTGTCCAGGGTGTGTCCAGTGCGGCTGTGGTTTGACAGAATATCATCTCCTGCCGAAAAGGCCCTTTTATCTCCAAGGGATGAGGCACTGCCTTGAAATTCAGCCAAACTTCAAGGAGGAAAGGGTACAATAGATCCTCCTGTTTCCATTGTAGCCCTAGCAACGCTTGCTCAGTAGCTAAATATTGCCCTCCTTGGTAAATTCTCCTCTATTCCACCACAGCCCCTCTCTTTTAGCTCTGCACCATCACTTTTTTGAGATGGTAGCTGAATGAACAGGTTTCATTCAGCTTGCTCTAATCCATTGTCTATTTGACAATTTTGAAAGAAATGTTTCTTAAAGGACTCTCTGCATCCTCCCGAAAGGAAGAATGGGTGAAGGTTGGTTCATTTTTGTGAACCATGGCAAGAGGTGTCTATGGCTTTCCGTTTCCCACGTTGTCCATTCTAACTGCTAATAACTCAATCTGTGGAGTGGGGAACTTTGGTGCTTTCACAAGAATCCTTATATCAAGATCTTTCCTATGTGGCAGTGTAACGAACAACTCAATATTGTAACCTAACATAAGTAATTTAAGTTGTTCCACTAAGAACAAGAGATTTTGATCAGCTCTTTTTTTTTCCAAATGGCTAAGCTTTTGCTTCTAAATTGACTTGAAATATACAGTCATAACCCAATGTTTTATGAGATTCCGAATCATTGTTTCTGACCTTTAGTCCTGAAAGTACAAGGTGAACAAGTTACTTACCTTCGGTAACGCCTTTTCTGGTGGATACGCTAGCTACCTGTGGATTCCGCACCTAAGAATTTTCCCCTCGCGCCAGCTTTCGACAGAAATTTTCTTCTAGCTCTGCACGTCGACGATGACGTCACAATTGCCCGACTCCCACCCGACACCGTATGACGTCATCCAGGCAATAAGAAGTCCTCGTCGACGTGCAGATGTCAGATATCACCATTTTTTACGTGCCTTTGAGGTGAACAGGGGAACATTGACATTACAGAAGTGATATAAGTACATCAATCAAACTTATATACCAACTTTTATTCCAATAATATGAACAAAACTAGTAGAAAAAACAACACAATTTATGCATATATAAATATATATACATATCCACACATATTTCCATATATATATATATATATATATATATATATATATATATATATATATGGGAAATGTCACTTACCCAGTGTACATCTGTTCGTGGCATGGGACGCTGCAGATTCACATGCTTTGCACATCCCGCCATCTAGTGTTGGTCTCGGAGTGTTACAAGTTGTTTTTCTTCGAAGAAGTCTTTTTCGAGTCACAAGATCGAGGGACTCCTCCCCTTTCGGCTCCATTGCGCATGGGCGTCGACTCCATCTTAGATTGTTTTCCCCGCAGAGGGTGAGGTAGGAGTTGTGTATTATGGTAATAGTGCCCATACAATGGAGTAAGTATGTATGTACATAATGTGGTTTAAAGTGATATATTTACAAATTTACAAATGTTCAAGATCAACTTCAAACACCTACAGACTCCCGGGGAGGCGGGCGGGCGCATGTGAATCTGCAGCGTCCCATGCCACGAACAGATGTACACTGGGTAAGTGACATTTTCTGTTTGATGGCATGTGTAGCTGCAGATACACATGCTTTGCATAGACTAGTAAGCAGTTATCTCCCCAAAAGCGGTGGTTCAGACTGTAGGAGTTGAAGTTGTTTGGAACAAAGTTCGTAGTACTGCTTGTCCTACTGTGGCTTGTTGTGTGGTTAACACGTCCACGCAGTAGTGTTTGGTAAACATATGAGGCGTAGACCATGTGGCTGCCTTACATATTTCAGTCATTGGAATGTTTCCTAGAAAGGCCATGGTAGCACCTTTCTTTCTAGTTGAGTGTGCCTTTGGTGTTATAGGCAGTTCTCTTTTTGCTTTGAGATAACAGGTTTGAATGCATTTAACCATCCATCTAGCAAAGCCTTGTTTGGATATTGGGTTTCCTGTATGAGGTTTTTGGAAAGCAACGAACAATTGTTTGGTTTTTCGAATTTGTTTTGTTCTGTCAATGTAGTACATTAACGCTCTTTTGATGTCTAATGTATGTAGTGCTCTTTCAGCTACAGAATCTGGCTCTGGAAAGAACACTGGTAGTTCCACTGTTTGATTCAAGTGGAACGGTGATATGACTTTTGGTAAGAACTTAGGATTTGTTCGTAAAACTACTTTATGCTTGTGTATTTAAATAAAGGGTTCTTGTATGGTAAATGCTTGTATCTCACTTACTCTTCTTGGAGATGTGATGGCAATTAGAAATGCTACTTTCCATGTTAAGTATTGTATCTCACATGAGTGCATGGGTTCAAACGGTGGACCCATGAGCCGTGTTAAGACAATGTTAAGGTTCCACAAAGGAACTGGTGGCGTCCTTGGTGGGATAATTCTTTTCAGACCCTCCATAAAAGCCTTTATGACTGGGATCCTAAATAGTGATGTTGAATGCGAAATTTGCAGATAAGCTGAAATAGCGGTGAGATGAATTTTAATAGATGAAAAAGCTAGCTTTGACTTTTGTAAGTGCAGTAGGTAGCTGACGATGTCTTTAGCAGATGATGCGTGTAAGGGTTGTATTTGTTTATTATGGCAGTAATAAACAAATCTTTTCCACTTATTTGCACAGCAATGTCTTGTGGTTGGTTTCATAGCTTCTTTTATGACCTCCATACATTCTTGTGTGAGGTCCAGATGTCCGAATTCTAAGACTTCAGGAGCCAAATTGCTAGATTCAGCGATGCTGGATTTAGGTGTCTGATCTGTTGTTTGTGTTGGGTTAACAGATCTGGTCTGTTTGGTAGCTTGACATGAGGCACTACTGAGAGGTCTAGTAGTGTTGTATACCAGGGTTGTCTTGCCCAAGTTGGTGCTATTAGTATGAGTTTGAGTTTGTTTTGACTCAATTTGTTTACCAGATATGGAAGGAGTGGGAGAGGGGGAAAAGCGTATGGAAATATCCCTGACCAACTCATCCATAACGCATTGCCCTGAGACTGATCCTGTGGGTATCTGGATGCAAAGTTTTGGCATTTTGTGTTTTCTTTTGTTGCAAATAGGTCTATTTGTGGTGTTCCCCATCTTTGGAAGTAGGTGTTTAATATTTGTGGGTGAATCTCCCATTCGTGGATCTGCTGGTGATCCCGAGAGAGATTGTCTGCTAACTGATTCCGAATCCCTGGAATATACTGTGCTATCAGGCGAATGCGGTTGTAAATCGCCCAATGCCATATTCTTTGTGCCAGGAGACACAACTGTGTTGAGTGTGTTCCTCCTTGTTTGTTCAGATAATACATTGTTGTCATGTTGTCTGTTTTGACAAGAATGTGTTTGTGTCTTATTATAGGTTGAAATGCTTTCAACGCTAGAAACACTGCCAGTAGTTCTAAGTGATTTATGTGAAACTGTCTCTGCTGAGTGTCCCATTGTCCTTGGATGCTGTGTTGGTTGAGGTGTGCTCCCCACCCTATCATGGAGGCATCTGTCATTATTACGTATTGAGGCACTGGGTCTTGGAAAGGCCGCCCTTGGTTTAAATGTATATTGTTCCACCATTGAAGCGAGGTGTATGTTTGGCGGTCTATCAACACTAGATCTAGAAGTTGACCCTGTGCCTGTGACCATTGTGATGCTAGGCACTGTTGTAAGGGCCGCATGTGCAATCTTGCGTTTGGGACAATGGCTATGCATGAGGACATCATGCCTAGTAGTTTCATCACCATCTCGACTTGTATCTTTTGTTTTGGATACATGGCCTGTATTACATTGTGAAATGCCTGTACCCTTTGCGGACTTGGAGTGGCAATCCCTTTTGTTGTGTTGATTGTCGCCCCTAAGTATTGCTGTGTTTGACACGGCAGAAGGTGTGACTTTGTGTAGTTGAGTGAGAAACCTAGTTTGTGGAGGGTTTCTATGACATACTTTGTGTGTTGTGAACACCGTTCTTGCGTGTTGGTTTTGATTAACCAATCGTCTAGGTAAGGGAACACATGTATTTGCTGCCTTCTGATATGAGCAGCTACTACTGCCAGGCATTTTGTAAAAACTCTTGGCGCAGTTGTTATCCCGAATGGCAACACTTTGAATTGGTAATGTACCCCTTGGAATACAAACCTTACGTACTTTCTGTGTGAAGGATGTATCGGTATATGGAAGTATGCATCCTTTAGGTCTAGGGTTGTCATGTAGTCTTGTTGTTTGAGCAGTGGGATTACGTCCTGTAATGTTACCATGTGAAAGTGATCTGATTTGATGTAGGTATTTAATGTTCTGAGATCTAATATGGGTCTTAAGAGTCTTGTCCTTTTTGGGTATGAGAAAGTACAGAGAGTAAACTCCTGTTCTTTTCTGTTGAATTGGTACTAATTCTATTGCTCCTTTTTGTAGCAACGCTTGGACCTCTAGTCCTAGAAGATCCATGTGTTGTTTTGACATATTGTGTGTTTTCGGTGGGACGTTTGGAGGGAATTTGTGAAATTCTATGCAATAACCATGCTGGATAATTGCTAGGACCCAAGTGTCTGTAGTTATTTCCTCCCAATGTTTGTCGGATGACTTCGACACATGGGTGCCCTTTTTCGGTGCCGATGGTCGGTCACCTATTTTTCGGGTTAAGCCATGGCCTGCTGGCGGTGGCGTCCCCTGGGCTTTTGTGGTCTTCTCGTGAGTTTTGTGTGTCAACGTCTTACTCACGGTTTTAGGCGTCTCTTCGGGATCGAGCTCTTCCGAGTCCGAGTCCTGGATAGAAAAGGTTTCTTCTTCCTCCTCCAAGGGTGTTTGTCCTGTCGGCGCTGACGCCATTTGCAGTCTTCTTGCTCTTCGGTCTCTTAGTGTCTTCCTCGACCGAAACGCTCGACAGGCTTCACAAGTATCTTCTTTGTGTTCTGGAGTCTTCCCCCCACAGGTGTTAGGTGTTGGGGATTTGTGACTTGGAAGTCACTGCTTGTTTTGAGGAGTTTTGGGACTTTGGAACTTTCCTCTACTCTTTTGGAATTGTCCCCCTCTGTATTGTCCCCGAAAACTTCCCCGCTGATATTGGCTCTGATAAGTGGGCCTTGTTTGTGAGGTTGTGGGTTCTGTAGTTTGTCCTCGAAACCCCCCTCTAAACTGAGTTTTGCGAAATGTGCCTCTGCTCTGTGGGGAGTAGAGTGTGCCCATGGCTTTGGCCGTATCAGTGTCTTTTTAAAGTTTTTCGATAGCAGTGTCCACCTCCGGCCCAAACAACTGCTGTCCGTTAAAAGGCATATTAAGCACGGCTTGTATTTCCGGCTTGAATCCTGACGTACGCAACCATGCGTGTCTCCTTATGGTTACTGCTGTATTTACTGTCCTAGCAGCTGTATCTGCTGCATCCATTGCTGACCGTATCTGATTATCTGAGATACTTTGTCCTTCTTCCACCACTTGTTGTGCCCTCTTCTGGAACTCCTTGGGTAAGTGTTCAATGAAATGTTGCATTTCGTCCCAATGAGCCCTATCATATCTTGCCAGCAGTGCCTGTGAGTTGGCAATACGCCATTGGTTGGCAGTTTGTGCTGCAACCCTTTTCCCCGCAGCGTCGAACTTGCGACTCTCCTTGTCTGGAGGTGGTGCGTCTCCTGAGGTGTGAGAGTTTGCTCTCTTGCGAGCTGCCCCTTCTACCACAGAGTCTGGTGTTAATTGATGCGTGATATATACAGGGTCTGTTGGCGGTGGCTTGTACTTTTTTTCTACTCTTGGAGTTATGGCCCTGTCCTTCACAGGCTCCTGAAACACCTGTTTGGAGTGTTTTAGCATTCCGGGTAGCATAGGTAAGCTTTGATATTGGCTATGAGTGGAGGATAGTGTATTAAATAAAAAGTCATCCTCAATAGGTTCTGCTTGCAAGGTAACGTTATGAAATGCAGCTGCTCTTGACACCACCTGTGTGTAAGCTGTACTGTCGTCAGGTGGCGACGGCCTTGCTGGGTAACAGTCTGGGCTGTTATCTGACACTGGCGCATCATAAAGATCCCATGCGTCGGGATCATCCTGACTCATTCCAGTATGAGTTGGGGTTTGCATCAGTGGTGGAGTGGCTACCGGTGATGTGTGCGTTGATGGTGGTGGGGATGGTGGCGGTGTTGTTTGTTTTGCCACCTTTGCCTGTGGCTGTTTGTCCTTTTCTTGAAAGGCAAGTCTTCTTTTCATCCTAATTGGGGGAAGAGTACTTATCTTCCCTGTGTCCTTTTGGATGTGGAGCCTTCTCTGGGTGTAGTCTGGCTCCATTGACTGTAGTTCTTGTCCGAACGTATGCCCTTGCATTTGGGAGGACAGTCCCTGTTCCTCTGTGTAGGAACCTGATTTCAGTTCCGAGGCTGGATGTTTCGGAATAGAAACCATTTCGGTAGCCTTTTTCGGCTCCGACGACACCTTCTTTATTTTCGGCGTCCCGCTCTCTCTGTGCCGACTTGTTTCGGTGCCGCTCTCTCGGTGCCGAACTTGCTAGGACCCGCTGTCTCGGGCTCGAGTTTGCTGTGTGCCGGTATCTCGACCGGAGTCGGATGACTTCGACACATGCGTGCCCTTTTTCGGTGCCGATGGTCGGTCACCTATTTTTCGGGTTAAGCCATGGCCTGCTGGCGGTGGCGTTCCCTGGGCTTTTGTGGTCTTCTCGTGAGTTTTGTGTGTCGACGTCTTACTCACGGTTTTAGGCGTCTCTTCGGGATCGAGCTCTTCCGAGTCTGAGTCCTGGATAGAAAAGGTTTCTTCTTCCTCCTCCAAGCGTGTTTGTCCTGTCGGCGCCGACGCCATTTGCAGTCTTCTTGCTCTTCGGTCTCTTAGTGTCTTCCTCGACCGAAACGCTCGACAGGCTTCACAAGTATCTTCTTTGTGTTCTGGAGACAAACACAAGTTACAGAACAGGTGCTGATCTGTATATGGATACTTGTTGTGGCATTTGGGGCAGATGCGGAATGGGGTCCGTTCCATCAGCCTTGAAGAGACACATGGTTGGCCGACCAGGCCCCGATGGGGGAATCGAAAAAACCCCGAAGGGCCCCCGGAGCTCTTCAAAAGTCGGTGTTGATCTGTTGTAACTAACCGATACTGAACGCAAACAATAGCGTCGAATTTTCCGAGATTCTAACTATCTTTCTGAACCGAAACACGGAGCAAAAAGTAACACGTCCGAACCCGATGGCGGAAAAAAAACAATCTAAGATGGCGTCGACGCCCATGCGCAATGGAGCCGAAAGGGGAGGAGTCCCTCAATCTCGTGACTCGAAAAAGACTTCTTCGAAGAAAAACAACTTGTAACACTCCGAGCCCAACACTAGATGGCGGGATGTGCAAAGCATGTTTATCGGCAGCTACACATGCCGTCGAACATATATATATATAAAGAAATATATAAACATTGCAGCATCATATACATATATACAATATACAGGTGCTCACACAAGGAATTCGTGGTAAGACCAGTCAGGCAACGGGGAGGCAGATGGGACCTTGAGGAATCCACAGGTAGCTAGTGTATCCACCAGAAAAGGCGTTACCGAAGGTAAGTAACTTGTTCTTCTGATGGATACAACTAGCTGTGGATTCCTCATCTAAAGAATAGAGTCCCAAAGCAGTACCACCTCCGGAGGTGGGTGCCTGAATGGTCAAACCAAGAAATCCTGCAGCACTGAGCGGGCAAAATGGCCATCCCTCCTGACCTCAGAGTCCAAACAACAATGTTTGACAAAAGTATGGAGGGATGCCCAAGTTGACGCTTTGCAGATGTCAACCACAGGAACACCCCTAGCCAAGGCCGACGAAGCAGCCTTAGCCCTGGTGGAATGGGCTTGAAGCCCTACAGGAGGTTCTTTCTTTGCTAAAGAATAACATAGCTTGATGCAAAGAATGACCCACCTGGACAGCGTTCTCTTGTGGACAGCTCTGCCTCTCCTCTTCCCCACGTAACCAACGAAGAGCTGATCGTCTTGCCTGAACTCCCTTGTCCTGTCGACGAAGAAGCTCAATGCTTTTCATGGATCCAACCGGTGAAGCCTCTCTTCCTCCTTGGATGTATGAGGTGGAGGATAGAAGGAAGAGAGAGTAATGGACTGTCCCAAATGAAAGGGTGTAACAACTTTCGGGAGGAAAGCTGCCTTGGTCCTTAACACCACTTTGTCCCTGTAAAAGGAAATATATGGGGGCTCTACGCTAAGAGCCTGAAGCTCACTCACTCTTCTAGCCGATGTTATGGCCACTAGAAAAACAGTCTTCAAAACTAAAAGTCTCAATGAACAAGAGTGCATTGGCTCAAATGGCGATCCCATTAGAAAGGTCAATACTAAGTTAAGATCCCACTGTGGCATAACAAACGGAGTGGGCGGAAACTTATTAGTGAGACCCTTAATGAACCTCAATACAATAGGTGACTTAAACAAGGAGGGTTGGTCTGGAAGGCACAGAAAAGCCGACAGCGCTGATAAATAACCCTTAACTGTGGCAACTGCACAACCCTTCTGTGCCAAGGATAAAGCAAATAACAATACATCAGACAAATGGGCCTTCAAGGGATCAATTTGGTTCTCTCCACACCAACTGACAAATCTGGCCCACCTGCTTGCATAGATCGATTTGGTGGAGTGTCGCCTGGCTGATAAAATAACTTCCACCACCTCCGGCGGGAGAGAAAAGGAACTCAGATTGCCCCGTTCAATCACATGAAGGTGCAGGCTCTGGAGGTGGGGGTGTAGAACCTGCCTCTGCGACTGCGAGAGGAGGTCTGCCCTGTACAGGAGACGGAGCGGAGGGCACAGAGACAGTTGCAGAAGATCCGAGTACCATACCCTTCTTGGCCAATTCAGGGCTATTAAGATTATTTGTGCCCCGTCTTGGCGATCTTACGCAAAACCCGAGGAATCAAGGGTATGGGAGGAAACGCGTAAAGCAACTGACCCTTCCAGGATATCTGAAACGCGTCCCCCAAAGCTCCTTGCACCGGAGACTGCAAAACGACAGGCAGTGCGCATTCTCCCGAGTGGCAAATAGATCTATCTGTGGATATCCCCACCTCTGGAAGATGTAAAGGGCCAGATCTGGATGAAGACGCCACTCATGATTGGTCGAGATGTGCCGACTGAGACTGTCCGCACGCACGTTCAGAACTCCGGCCAAATGATTTGCTACCAAGCAAATCTGGTGGTCCTGAAGCCAGGACCAGAGCCGAAGAGCTTCTCTGCAGAGAAGATACAACCTGACTCCTCCACGCTTGTTTATATACCACATCGCGGTAGTATTGTCCGTCAGGACCTGAACCGACTGACCGCGAAGGGAAGGGAGGAAGGCCTTGAGAGCCAGACGTATCGCCCACAGTTCCAACAGATTAATGTGAAACCTCTGTTCTCCTGGAGACCAACAACCTTTGATCTCCATGTCCCCCAGATGAGCTCCCCACCCTAGAGTGGAAGCATCTGTTACAAGTATGGCCACTGGCGGAGGTAGCGAGAACGGCCTTCCCTTGCGACAGGTTGCCGACCACAGCCCACCATTGAAGATCGGCTGCAGCGTATCTGGAGATCCTTATCGAGTCCTCAAGATCTCCTTTGTGTTGAAACCATTGCCTGCGGACACACCACTGAAGAGCCCTCATGTGCCAGCGTGCATGAGTGACCAGCAGAATGCAAGAAGTGAACAGACCGAGCAGACGAAGGACCTTGAGGACTGGAATGACCGCTCCATTTCGAAACATTGGAATCAACGCCTGAATGTCCTGAATCCGCTGCGGTGGAAGAAAGGCCCGATTCAATGTTGTGTCCAGTACTGCCCCTATGAACAGGAGGCGTTGAGAGGGCTCTAGGTGAGATTTGGGCACGTTCACTGAAAAGCCCAGATTGAACAACAACTGAGTTGTCGACTGCAGGTGATGCCGCAAAAGCTCCGGAGACTTGGCTTTGATCAACCAATCGTTCAGATAAGGAATGAAAATGTCACTTACCCAGTGTACATCTGTTCGTGGCATCAGTCGCAGTAGATTCGCATGTTCTGCAATAGCTCGCCATCTGGTGTTGGGCCGGAGTGTTACAAGTTGTTTTTCTTCGAAGAAGTCTTTCGAGTCACGGGACCGAGTGACTCCTCCTTTTGTCTCCATTGCGCATGGGCGTCGACTCCATCTTCGATTGTTTTTCCCCGCAGAGGGTGAGGTAGGAGTTGAATTGTAGTAATAGTGCCCATGCAATGGAGTGACTAAGTATGCACCTATTTAAGGTTGAGATGACACATATATAAATAATTGAAGGTAACTTCCAAACTGCTACAGGCTCCCGGGGAGGCGGGTGGGCACATGCGAATCTACTGCGACTGATGCCACGAACAGATGTACACTGGGTAAGTGACATTTTCAGTTCGATGGCATCTGTCGCTGTAGATACGCATGTTCTGCATAGACTAGTAAGCAGTTATTTCCCCAAAAGCGGTGGATCAGCCTGTAGGAGTGGAAGTAGTCTGAAATAATGTTCTTAATACAGCTTGACCTACTGTGGCTTGTTGTGCGGATAACACGTCTACACAGTAGTGCTTGGTGAATGTGTGAGGCGTAGACCATGTGGCTGCCTTACATATTTCTTGCATTGGGATGTTTCCTAGAAAGGCCATGGTAGCACCTTTCTTTCTGGTTGAGTGTGCCCTTGGTGTAATGGGCAGCTGTCGTTTAGCTTTAAGGTAGCAGATTTGGATGCATTTAACTATCCATCTGGCTATACCTTGTTTTGAAATTGGGTTTCCTGCATGAGGTTTTTGAAATGCAATAAAGAGTTGTTTAGTCTTTCTGATGTTTTTTGTTCTGTCAATGTAATACATCAATGCTCTTTTGACATCTAATGTATGTAGTGCCCTTTCAGCTACGGTATCTGGCTGTGGAAAGAACACTGGAAGTTCCACTGTTTGATTTAGATGGAACGGTGAAATAACCTTTGGCAAAAATTTAGGATTGGTCCTTAGGACGACTTTATTTTTGTGTAGTTGTATAAAAGGTTCCTGTATTGTAAACGCCTGAATCTCGCTTACTCTTCTTAGGGAAGTAATGGCGATGAGAAATGCCACCTTCCAGGTTAGGAACTGTATGTCGCAGGAGTGCATGGGTTCAAATGGTGGACCCATAAGTCTAGTTAGGACAACATTTAGGTTCCATGAAGGAACAGGTAGTGTTCTTGGTGGTATAATTCTCCTAAGGCCCTCCATGAATGCTTTAATGACTGGTATCTTATATAGGGAAGTTGAATAGGTAGTCTGCAGGTATGCAGATATTGCTGCAAGGTGTATTTTAATGGAAGAGAAAGCTAGGTTAGATTTTTGTAAGTGAAGCAAGTAACCCACTACATGTTCTGGAGTTGTGTGTAATGGTTGTATTTGATTAATATGGCAGTAGCAAACAAACCTCTTCCATTTACTTGCATAACAGTGCCTGGTGGATGGCCTTCTGGCTTGTTTTATGACTTCCATACATTCTTGGGTAAGTTGTAAGTGCCCAAATTCTAGGATTTCAGGAGCCAGATTGCTAGATTCAGCGATGCTGGATCTGGGTGTCTGATCTTTTGGTTGTGCTGTGTCAACAGATCTGGCCTGTTGGGCAATTTGATGCAGGGTACCACTGATAGGTCTAGCAGCGTTGTGTACCAGGGTTGCCTTGCCCAAGTTGGTGCTATCAATATGAGTTTGAGTTTGCTTTGACTGACTTTGTTTACCAGGTAAGGAAGGAGAGGGAGAGGAGGAAAAGCGTAAGCAAATATCCCTGACCAGTTCATCCATAGGGCATTGCCTTGGGATTGTTTGTGTGGGTATCTGGATGCGAAGTTTTGGCATTTTGCGTTCTCCCTTGTCGCAAACAAGTCTATCTGAGGTGTTCCCCAGAGTTTGAAATAAGTGTTCAGAATTTGGGGGTGAATTTCCCATTCGTGGACCTGTTGATGTATAAACTGTGCTATTAGGCGAATTTGGTTGTGAATTGCCCAATGCCAAATTTTTTGTGCTAGCAGGCTTAACTGCGTGGAGTGCGTCCCCCCCTGCTTGTTTAGATAATACATTGTTGTCTGTTTTGACGAGAATGTATTTGCGAACTATTATTGGTTGGAAAGCTTTTAGTGCTTGAAAAACTGCTAGAAGTTCTAGGTGATTGATATGCAGTTTTGTTTGATGTACGTTCCATTGTCCTTGTATGCTGTGTTGATCGAGGTGTGCTCCCCACCCTGTCATGGAAGCATCTGTTGTTATTACGTATTGTGGCACTGGGTCTTGGAAAGGCCGCCCCTTGTTTAAATTTATGTTGTTCCACCACAGAAGCGAGAGGTAAGTTTGGCGGTCTATTAACACCAGATCTAGAAGGTGACCCTGTGCTTGAGACCACTGTGATGCTAGGCATTGTTGTAAGGGCCTCATGTGCAGTCTTGCGTTTGGGACGATGGCTATGCATGAAGACATCATGCCTAGGAGTTGTAATACCATCTTTGCCTGTATTTTTTGTGTTGGATACATGCGTTGTATGATGGTGTTGAAATTTAGAATTCTTTGTGGACTTGGAGTGGCTACTCCCTTTGATGTGTCTATTATGGCTCCTAGGTATTGTTGTACCTTGCGCGGCCGAATGTTGGATTTTGTAAAGTTGACGGTGAACCCGAGTTTGAAGAGGGTTTGTATGATCTGATTTGTGTGATTTGAGCACTGTATGAACGAATGGGCCTTGATTAGCCAGTCGTCCAAATATGGGAACACATGTATTTGCTGCCTTTTTATGTGTGCAGCGACTACCGCTAGACATTTGGTAAAGACTCTTGGTGCGGTTGTTAATCCGAAAGGCAGTACCTTGAATTGGTAATGTATTCCTTTGAATACAAACCTTAGGTATTTCCTGTGCGATGGGTGTATTGGTATATGGAAATAAGCATCCTTGAGGTCTAAAGTTGCCATGTAGTCGTGTAGTTTTAGCAATGGCAATACTTCTTGTAGTGTGACCATGTGGAAGTGGTCTGATTTGATGAAAGTGTTCACTACTCTGAGGTCTAGGATTGGTCTCAGTGTTTTGTCCTTCTTTGGTATCAGAAAGTACAGTGAGTAAACTCCTGTGTTTATTTGTGTGTTTGGCACTAATTCGATTGCATTCTTTTGCAATAGTGCCTGCACTTCTATCTCCAGGAGATTGGAATGGTGTGTTGTTAAATTTTGTGCTTTTGGTGGTATGTTTGGAGGGAATTGTAGAAATTCTATGCAATAACCATGTTGGATAATTGCTAGAACCCAAGTGTCTGTAGTGATTTTCTCCCATGCTTTGTAGTAATGACCTATTCTTCCCCCCACTGGTGTTGTGTGGAGGGGGTGAGTGACCTGTGAGTCACTGTTTAGTAGTAGGGGTTTTGGGGCTTTGAAATTTTCCTCTATTTCTAGGGAATTGCCCTCCTCTATATTGTCCCCGAAAACCTCCTCTATACTGTCCCTGGTAACTGGACGGTGTGGCTTGTGAGGTGCTGGCTTGTGTGCTTTGACCCCGAAACCCCCCTCGAAAGGGCGTTTTACGGAATGTGCTGTAATTCCCTCTGCTCTGCGGGGAGTAGAGTGCGCCCATGGCTTTGGCAGTGTCCGTATCTTTTTTGAGTTTCTCAATCGCTGTGTCCACTTCTGGACCGAACAGTTCTTTTTCATTAAAAGGCATATTGAGAACTGCTTGTTGAATCTCTGGTTTAAATCCAGACGTTCGGAGCCATGCATGCCTTCTGATAGTTACAGATGTATTAATTGTCCGTGCAGCTGTATCTGCAGCGTCCATGGAGGAGCGTATCTGGTTGTTGGAGATGGTCTGTCCCTCCTCAACCACTTGTTTTGCCCTATTTTGTAAGTCCTTGGGCAGATGTTCAATGAGATGTTGCATCTCGTCCCAGTGGGCTCTGTCATAGCGCGCAAGTAGTGCCTGGGAGTTCGCGATGCGCCACTGGTTTGCAGCTTGTGCTGCGACTCTTTTACCAGCTGCATCGAACTTGCGGCTTTCTTTATCTGGGGGTGGTGCATCTCCAGATGTGTGAGAGTTGGCCCTTTTCCTAGCTGCTCCTACAACGACAGAGTCTGGTGGCAGCTGTGTAGTGATGAAAACCGGGTCCGTAGGAGGCGGCTTATACTTTTTTTCCACCCTTGGTGTGATTGCCCTACTTTTGACCGGCTCCCTAAAGATGTCTTTTGCGTGCCGGAGCATACCAGGGAGCATAGGCAGGCTTTGGTATGAGCTGTGGGTGGAGGAGAGTGTGTTGAATAAGAAATCATCCTCGACCTGTTCTGAGTGGAGGCTTACGTTGTGAAATTGTGCTGCTCTAGCCACCACTTGAGAGTACGCAGTGCTGTCTTCTGGTGGAGATGGCTTTGTAGGGTATGCCTCCGGACTGTTATCTGACACTGGGGCGTCGTATAGGTCCCATGCGTCCTGATCTTGGTCACCCTGGCTCATGGTGGTGTGAGCTGGGGAGTGTGATGGAGTTTGTGCTGGTGAAACGTTAATCACGGGCGGAGGAGAGGGTGGTGGTGTAACTCTTTTCACCACTTTTGGTTGTGGTGTTTGTTCCGTCTGGAACTCCAACCTTCTCTTTCTCTTAATGGGGGGAAGGGTGCTTATTTTTCCTGTCCCCTGCTGAATGAAGATACGCTTTTGCGTATGGTCCACATCAGTTGCTTGTAGCTCTTCCTCAAACCTATGCTTCTGCATTTGGGAGGTTAGCGAGTGCTCTTCTGTATAAGAGCCTGAAGCTGGGTCGCTTGCAGTTTGTTTCGGCATCGAAACTTTGTCTGCGTGTTTTTTCGGCTCCGAGGTGACTTTTTTCCTTTTCGGGGCCGAAACCTCTCGGCGTCGATCTGTTTCGGTGCCGCTGTCTCGGCGTCGAGCCGTGTCCACACCGGCATCTCGGTGTCGAGGCTTGTCTCCAGCACTTTCTCGGTCCCGAGAAGGCTGCGTGCCGGTGTCTCGACCGGAGTCGGACGATCTCGGCACTGTTTGGGCCTTTTTCGGTGCCGACGGTCGGTCACCGAATTTATGGGTCGAGCCATGGCCTGGTGGCAGTGGCGTCCCCTGGGCCTTGTAAATGTTCCTCTGAGTGGATTTCGACGTCTTACTCACGGTTTGTGTATCGTCGAATCCTTCGGAGTCTGAGTCTTGGATCGAGAAGGTACCTTCCTCTTCCTGTTCCTCGAACTCCCGTTGGGCTGTCGGTGCGGACGCCATCTGAAGTCTTCTGGCTCGACGGTCTCGGAGTGTTTTTCGGGACCGGAACGCACGACAGGCCTCGCAGGTGTCTTCGCTGTGCTCAGGTGACAGGCACAGGTTGCAGACCAAGTGTTGGTCTGTGTAGGGGTATTTATTGTGGCATTTGGGGCAGAAACGGAACGGGGTCCGTTCCATCGGCGTTCTTCAGCACGCGGTCGGGCCGACCAGGCCCCGACGGAGGATCGAAAAACTACCCCGAAGGGCACCGGAGCTCTTCGATCTTCGATGCGGTGTGGAATCTAAGTACGCCGATCCCGAACGCAACAATACCGACGAAAATCTTCCGAAATTAGCTAATTTTCCGTTCCGAAACTCGGAGCGACAGGAACACGTCCGAACCCGATGGCGGAAAAAAAACAATCGAAGATGGAGTCGACGCCCATGCGCAATGGAGACAAAAGGAGGAGTCACTCGGTCCCGTGACTCGAAAGACTTCTTCGAAGAAAAACAACTTGTAACACTCCGGCCCAACACCAGATGGCGAGCTATTGCAGAACATGCGTATCTACAGCGACAGATGCCATCGAACATACTGCTATCCCCTTTCTTCTAAGCTCCGCTGCAACCACCACCATCACCTTCATGAAGACTTGAGGTGCCGAAGTAAGACCAAACGGAAGGACCGCAAACTGATAGTGTGGCGACCCCACCACAAACCGGAGATACTTCCTGTGCGACTTGAGGATCGGAATATGGAAGGAAGAATCTTGCAAGTCGACGGACACCATCCAATCTCCTTCGTTCAACACCAGAAGAACCAGTGACAGGGTCAGCATCTTGAACTTTTCCTGCTTGAGGAACCAATTCAAAATCCTCAGGTCCAGGATTGGCCTCAACCGACCATCCTTTTTGGGGATCAGGAAGTATCTTGAATAGCAGCCCTGACCCCTCTCCTGCTCCGGGACCAACTCCACCGTGCCCTTTGACAAAAGGGATATCACCTCCTGTTGCAGTAACAGAAGATGGTCGTCCGAACAGAAGGATGGGCGGGGAGGGATGGGAGGAGGAAACTCCCAAAAGGGAAGAGCATAACCTTTCCCCACAATATTGGTGACCCAGGAGTCTGATGTTATTGACTCCCACATGCGAAGAAAGTGAGTTAGTCTCCCCCCTACAGGAGATGTGTGAACAGGGAGTGATGGAGAACTAAGGTTGCTTTCCCTGCTGTACCCCTCAGGAGGAAGAGGCAGAGTGCTGCTGGGCGGCCCCTCTAGTGCGTACTCTACCCCTGCCCCTGAAGGATCTATAAGGGAGAGCTCCTGAAGATTGCTGTCCTGCCGCATGGAGCCTGACATGAAAGGAAGTGCCATGACCAAATCCTCTAAACCTTCTAAATGATTTCAAAGAAGAGGATGTGGCTGCTTGCAGTCCCAAGGATCTTGCTGTGGCTCTACTCTCCTTAGCACTCCAAGGCAAAGTCGGCTTTCGATCCAAAAAGTTTGACTCCATCAAATGGTAGGTGAAGCAGAGTGGTCTGAACATCAGGAGAGAACCCTGACGATCGCAGCCAGGCATGCCGCCTCGTCACTAAGGACGTGCCCATAGCCCTGGCTACCAAGGTGTCCAGCCCAGATTGAATCACCTGGGTCGCCGCCACCTGAGCGTCCGACAAAAGGTTCTGCACCTCCTGGGATAATCCCGGGTGCCCCTTAGCCTCGTCCATCAGGGCATAAATGTATCATCCTAAAATGCAAGTAGCATTTGTGGATTGCAAAGCTATGCTACATGACGAGAAGGCCTTTTTAGCTGACTGGTCCATTCTCTTAGACTCCCTGTCTGCTGGAACTCCGGGAAACGATCCAGGAGCAGAACGGGAGGAACACGACGCTTGCACAACCAAACTCTCCGGAGTCGGGTGCTTGGACAAAAAGTCTGGATCACCTAGGGCCACTCAATAGCGTCTCGCCACCGACCTATTTACGGCAGCCTAAGTCACTGGCTTCTTCCAAACTTCCCTAATAGGGTCCTTAAGAGCCTAATTGAAAGGAAGAAGGGGCTCCGCCTCAGCTGACGCTGGATGCAACACCTCAGTAAGGATGTTGGTCTTCACATCCGCAGCTGGAAGTGGAAGGTCCAAAAAGTCTGCTGCCTTCCGCACCACAGCATGAAAAGAGGCAGCCTCCTCTGTATACTCCCCCGGAGAAGCCAAGTCCCATTCCGGGGAATTGTCTAGGCCGCTTGCAGTGTCCAAACCTTGCAGGTCCCCTGAAGGCTCCATGATCTCTCCTTCCTCCAAGTGCTGCTTCTCATATTCTTGCTCCTCCAGCAGCCTCAGAGCCAACCTTCTGGAGCAGAGCCTTGACTCGATCCCCGGCGTCGATAAGGCGTCAGCCGACGCCGAAGACCTCAGGTGGCGTCGATCCTCGGAGTCATCCGACGCTGGATCCCTCGGTGCCACAGGCATCTTTAAGATCGACTGGATCCGTGGTGAATCCATCGGCGCCGGGACGGTGGACATTGTCGGCGTCACCGGTCTTCTGGGCGACGCCAAAGGCATCGGCGCCAAAGCGGTACTTCCCGAAGGAAGAAAGGGCATGAAGGGCGTCGGCCTGTAAGAAGCCGGAACACAGATGTCGAAGGCCAAAGGGCCTGGCGGCCCCGTATGCACACCTCCAGGTACCATGGTGGCAAAGATATTAAACATAGCATTAAGAAATGCTGCTCCGTGCCCGGCGCCGGCAAAGCCGGATAAGCTTGAGGAGCCGGTGCTTGAAGTGAAGCCGACGACGGCCCAGGCATCTCCTGCTCAGGAGAAGCCCTCGGCTCCTGATGCGGATCCACTTCATACACGACAGTTGAGACGTCGGTGAAGCAGGAGTCGTCGGAGGCGTCACAGTTGGCGTCCCACATCGGTCGGCGCCGAGCCGATGGTGATCTCGAACGGGAGCCGTCTCTGCTCGATCGACGCCGTGATCCATGCCGGCACCGAAAGTCCCGATGACGCCGATGAGACCTCGAGGATTTAGAAGAAGATCCTCTATGATGATGCTTCTCCTTCTTGGATCGGGCCAGAAACAATTTAGCCTCCCGTTCTTTCAGGGCCTTTGGATTCATGCGTTGGCATGAACCGCACGACTCGACTTCGTGGTCGGAACTAAGGCACCACAAGCAATTGTCATGTGGGTCCGTGACCGACATGCGACCTCCACACTGCTTACAGGGTTTAAAACCAGACTTCCTCTGCTGCGACAACGTTACACCGAAGTGAAACTGTAGCTCCCTGGTAGCCTCGAAGAAAAACCGTTACTCGAAGGCATGGAAAAAAGGGAACTGACGTCTGCACGTCGACTACGACTTCTTATTGCTTGGATGACGTCATACGGCGTCGCGTGGTAGTCGGGCAATTGTGGCGTCATCGTCGACATGCAGAGCTAGAAGAAAATTTCAGTTGAAAGCTGGCGCAAGGGGAAAATTCTTTAGGTGAGGAATCCACAGGTAGTTGTATCCATCAGAAAGAAACCTTTTTCTGCTCTTCTTGCCTAACCATTACTGCCCAAGAGTGACAAACCCAGGCCAGGATTAGAAGGGTTGCGTCATCATGGGAGAAATTTCATGGGGTTGTCACCAACTGACATTTGTAATGCTGCCACAGTCTTTAATTCACATTTTTGTTCACCAACCATTTTGAAACAGAACCAGGACTCTGGATTCTTTGCAAAGCAAGCCAAATTATTTTAGATGGGTTCACATATGTTTGAATCTATTTTTTGTGCTAGGTGTGTGTTTATGTGTAGTTCCAAGAATGTGGCCCCTTATCTACATTCACATCACAATGACTATGGGCCACTAAATGAGAAACTTAGCTCTACTTTAAGTAGTAGGAGGTAGCCAGGGCAGGATACAGCTATCTAGACTTGGTCCCAAAATGTAACTGTGCTCTTGGTACAGTATCCAAAATTCAGTGTAGGTGTCCTAATTAGCTCTTCATAAATGGACAGAATCTGCTAAACAAGTGCCAAGTGCTGTAGATGCCACAATATTGTCACTAAGGGCTGGTACTGCAGCAGTCAATGGCTTTCCCTACGGCTCACCAGCACTCGGTGATCCTTTCTAAATCTGGGTGGGCATAAGCTGGATACAAATGGCCCCTCACTTCATGCATGAATCTTAAGAACCTTGCTGGGCCTTTTTGTAGTAGCAGAACAACATTCCCATCGGGGAGGCAAACCAACCAAAGCATTGAGACTGGTAACAATACTCAAAACACCACTTCCAAACACTACTAAACGAATATCAAAAAGCTGGTTTTAAGCAGGCCGTTCAGAGCTTCTTTCCTTGAGGCTGCATGTGTTGTGAAAATGGTTAACTCTCAAGGTACCATCGTGCAAGACAGACATATATTTAGCAACAAACAAGTTTAGATGTTAAGTGGCACTGCTCCATTTCTAATGCCTTCACAAAGGGCCATGTTCGTTTTGCTTCAAGAATTCCGAATAACATTCTTGCACGTCAGTTTCCCAAAGTATCCTTTTCTTGAAAAAGCACGCATGAAATGAGTCAGGAGCCATTAGTATGCAGCGACCGCCGTTAGTGTTTATTCAGTATAGCACGCACACAGGGACATTTTCACCTTGAAATATAAAACCAAACGCTGTACTTGCCAAGCAGGCCTGCAAGTAACCACTCCTATCAATTCATCTGAATTAGGTCAAGAGTAACCATAGCAACCGGGAAAAGCTGCATACGTATACATTTTACTGTAAAACAAATCTTCATTACAGCTCCACAGATACCCCCTCAAGTAATAATGACTTAAAAGGGAGAGCGCAATTCATTCCACCCCAACATTATTGCAAGAATTAGCAGGTCTACGGCAACGACATGCACAAGGATAGTGAGGTTGTCAGATTAATTTCACGGTTTATTAGGGCACAAGAGCGACAAACCGATCGAAAACATCAGCTGCAACAACAGGCAAAAACAGCCAACGTTCTCGACTCAACCCAGAAAGCGAGTATGATGTCGTGATGTACAAAAGTCTTGCTTATTGATGAGCGTCACCTAAAGAAATAGGCCACACAGAAGAGACAGCGTTCACGGAAAACAGCCTGGCAATAAAACGCATAAAAAGGTCATTTATGCACCACCACCGACAGCTTAAGGATATACTGTGTCGAGACTTGCTGGGCCAGTTTGGACAATGTAAGATTTTATGTTTAACCGTGGTGTATCGCAATGGAGATGTCTCTGTGCCCTCTGCTGCTTCAGACCTCAATCTCTAGGAAAACATGCATTGGCAAAAATAATATGTCTTTTCCAATGTTTTTTTAGCCATGTTGTACACTAGCGTAGCTGCTGTTCAGGATGGCTAAAGGTTAGTGGCATAGAGGAGGGTGGAGTGTCGTTGAGTGGAATGGCGAAGAGTGGAGTGGCACACGGTGTCATGTACTGGAGCAGCATAGAGTAGAGTCACGTATAGTGGACTGGTGTAGAATGCATTGACGTAGAGTGTTGCAGAGTATAATGGCATAGAGTGCAGCTGCATAGACTTCAGCGACATACAATGCAGTTTTGTAAAATGCAGTGGCGCGGAATAGTGTTGTACAGTACAGTGCAGTGGCACAGAGTAGAGGAGTACAGAGTGCAGTGGCTGTGGAGAACTGCAGAATAAAGTGGTGTAGAGTGCACTGGCAAATAATGCAATAGTGCAAAGTAGAGTAGCATTGAGTGTAGTGTTGAAGAGTAGAGCGTCGTATAGTGTGTAGAGTGACAGAGTAGAGTGGTGTTGAGTAGAGTGGCGTGGAGTGCAGTGGCATTGCATACATTGGTGCAGAGTAGAGGGCAGTGACATAAAAAAAGAGTGGACAAATGTCGATTGCACTGGTGTGGAGAGTTGCAGAGTACAGTAGCATAGAGTGCAGCAGCACAGAATTCAGCAGGGTGCAATGCAGCATCACTGAATACAGTGGTGTAGGTTAGAGTGCAGTGGCGTTGATTACTGTGGTATAGAGTGGCAGAGTATGGAAGTGCACAGTACTGCAGAGTGGAGCGATGTGTAGTACAGTAGGGTAGAGCGCCTTGACACAGAGTGCAGTAGTAAAGATAAAAGTGGTATAGACTTCAGTGTCAGAGAGTGTAGTGCTGCAGAATAGAAAATCAGAGTGCACTGCTGGAGAGTGCAGTGGTGTAGAGCCTACTGACGTAGAAAGCAGTGGCACAGATTACAGTGGTGCAGAGTTGCCTAGACTGCAGTTATTTAGAGTAGAGTGACAGAGTGCAGTGGCGCAGAATAGAGTGGCATGGAGTAGACTGTTTCAGAGTAGAGTGCTGTGGCGTACAGTGTAATGGTATAGAATGGCATAGAATGCAGTGGTGCAGAGTAGATCAGAGTGGCTTGCAATACATTGGCATTCAGTGCATGGACATAGAGTGGAGTAGTACAAAGTACAGTGCACTGGCGTAGAGTGTATTGTCTTAGAGTGCAGTGGTGTACAGTGCAGTTTTGCAGAGTGGCATAGAGAAGAGTGGTGCACAACGGAGTAGAGAGGTGTAGAGTGACGTGCGGTAGAATGCAGTGGTGCAATCGTGGGGAGTGTTGAATAGTGGAGT
The DNA here is from genome assembly GCF_031143425.1 of Pleurodeles waltl. NCBI lineage: Eukaryota > Metazoa > Chordata > Amphibia > Caudata > Salamandridae > Pleurodeles > Pleurodeles waltl. Next base: position 664,563,691 of record NC_090451.1, read on the forward strand.
AGCATAGAGTGGAGTATGCATTGTATGCTAGCAAAGTGCCATTACAAACAACACATTTTCAATTGTAATGGCAGGGGAGTGTCAACCCACTGCGGAAAGGCACCAGAAAAATAAAATGATAATACAACTACTGTATTATTAAATTTTTCGCTACATCCTCAGCCAGTTTGCCAAGGGTAGGGCAGGGCCATCCTCGTCACTGGGGGGAGGGGGGGAGGAAGGGGGAATTAGTAGTGTGCACTCTAGGATCGCATGTCAGTTTGGACAGCCATCCTAGGCCAGCCAAACCGACATGCACACTTGGAACTCTCCACCCAGGCTGTGTTGTGGACCTGGTTAGGCAGGAACCTTAACCCCTCAGGTGCCTTCACTAACTTTCAGAGAATCAATCAATCAACATTTATAAAGCGCCACTTATCCATGGGGTCTCAAGGCGCTAGTTGGGGGATGCAGGTCAGTTGAAGAGCCAGGTCTTGAGGTCTTTCCTGAAGTGAGCCAGCGATGGGGACTGCCTGAGGTGGAGCAGCATCGTGTTCCAGGTCTGCGTGGCGAGGTAAGAGAAGGATCTTCCTCCAGCTGTGTTCTTCCAGATTCTGTGTATGGTAGTGAGGGCCAGTTGCACTGAGCGGTGTTGCCTGGAGATGGTGTAGAAGGAGAGGCAGTGGTTGAGGTAGGCTGGTCCGACGTTGTGGAGGGCCTTGTATGGGTGGGTCAGGAGTTTGAAGGTGATGCTTTTGTTGACGGTGAGCCAGTGTAGGTCTCTCGGGTGGGCGGAGATGTGGCTGTGGCAGAGGATGTCCAAGATCAGTCTGGCTGCAGCGTTCTGTAATCTCTGGAGACTTGCTTGGAGTTTTTTGTTGATTCTTGCATAGAGTATGTTGTAGTCGAGTTTACTGCTGATGAGTACCTGGGTGACTGTTCTCCTTGTGTCGATCGAGATCCACTTGAAGATCTTGCGGAAGGATGTGGAAGCATGCTGAGGAGACAGCATTGACTTGGCAGGCCATGGACAGTGATGAATCGAGAATGATGCCAAGGTTCCGGCTGTGGTCAGTCAGAGGTGGGGCAGTTCTGAGGCTACCAGGAGTTGTCCCAGGATGAGGATCTTCGTCTTGTCTAAGATGAGTTTGAGACAGCTGTCACTCATCCAGCCAGCGACTGCCTTCATTCCGTTGTGAAAGTTCTTTTGGCTGTTGAGTAAGAGAATGAGCTGTGTGTCATCAGCTTATGAGACGATATTGATTGAGTCCGTGGCATCTGACGATCTCAGAAAGGGGGTTATGTAGATGTTGAAGAGGGTGGGGCTCATGGAGGCTCCCTGGGGAACTCCGCATCTGGCTTCCGCCAGCTTCGAGGTGAAAGGTGGAAGCCTGACTCTCTGGGTTCAGCCAGTGAGGAAGGAGCAGATCCAGTTCAAAGCCTTCCTCGGATGCCAGCGTTACGTAGTCTAGTGCACATTGTGGTATGGGAAACGGTGTCAAATGCGGCGTAGAGGTCAAAGAGGATGAGAGCAGCTATCTCAGAAAGAAGCCCCCTCTCAGCTTTTCTGAGATAAGTGTGGTTGACTACAAGTTTCAATAGTTTCAAGTACTGTCCTGACAGCATTTCACAGGTAGGCTATAATGGTCAGGGGAGCATTTATTAAATCACATTTGTTTTTTTTGTTTTTTTTTTTAACAGGACAGGTCACCTTTACATCAGTTAAACCCTGTACAAGTTTCTTGGCAACATGTACTTAAATAAAAGGATAATATGTAAAAAAAGAGCTTAAAAAATTTGTTAAAAACAACCAAAGCAATTGTAGACGAGATAGTAAATTTGATTTACATGAAAACGCAATTGTAGTATGTATGCAGATTTGGTAAGGCCTGGCTGATTCTGTAATGGTTACTTACCAGTAGGAATAGATTTACAGCTTGAAGAATGTTTTGGATTCACATGCTGTGCATTATTCCGTCATTTAGTGGTTGGGTCCGAAATGTTTTGTGTTTAGTAAGTCCTCTCTCTTTCTCTGTATCCATCACAAAAAAGGCCAAGCCATGCTTTAAAACAAAGACATATTGACCTGCAGCACTTGATAGTCCTCAGAGGTAATGTATATGGAAAGCATGTTGAACAGCTCAAGCAGCAGATCTACAGATTTCACAGCTGCTGCCCCAACTTGGGTATTAAGTTCATAGCTAATTCACATGTTATCCTTCAATAATAAATGCTTCCTGTTCTGGGCTCTAGTGATCACTTTACCTCAAAATGCTGAAGCTTTCTTTTCCAAGTTGCAGCCCAGGGGTCAATCTGACCATCTAAAATTGTATTGACAGAAAAAACTCCAAGTCCCAGGGTTCCCAAATGCCACAAAACAGAAGATTTTGGGGCTGCGTTCTATCGTCTTGACCTTTTCCAGATGATAGGAAGCCATCCTTAAGGTGATATCCTGCTTTGTTTAAATAAATGGAAGCCTTTGTGTCATTCAGAAGACGGATGGGTTGCATGCTAAAGAAGTGACCGTCAGTACCAATTATAAAAAGCTCTAGGAAGCTATACAGGACTAAATAAAGTGTTCATCCATCCAAACACAAGGCTAAATGCCTTCCCTAGTGTCTCATATGACTGACAGAGCTAAAGAGAAAACTCTGAGGTGGCACTGCAAATACATGAGTTTCTCCTGATAGTGTTTTCAAACAAAAGAGAAACTGATAAATTTACCCGAGACACTTAAAAATTGGAATGTGAAAGCAGATAAGTGCAGTTCCACTGAACTTAACCAGTCCTGTATCCTAAAACTGTGACAATATTTGGATGAGGGTTATCACCTTAAAACTGACTAGTGAACTATTTTTAGGCTTTTAGATCTTCCGCCAAGCAGCCTTAGTTTTATTCTGCATGAGATGCTTGGCATGAAGTATGTCACAATCATATTAATTTGGCCCCATTTCTGTTGTGGTGCTCTGTATGGAGCAATTCTCAAGCCTTGCTTAACAGGGATATCATTGTGGACTATATCTTGCACCATGGGCCTCCAAATTCCATAGCTTAGTTACATCAAGCAGATGCTTTGCTTATTGGGCAGGCCACATGACTTCCTTAGAAAGGAAGGGTTGAGTAAGGATTCGTATCTCAGCTGAAACACTTGTTTCTCAAATTGTTTCTCAAAATGATGCAGCGAGAAAGGGAAGCGGGAGAATTAACTAAGACTCAGAATAAGGATTATATCTTAATCCAAACCACTTTAGAGCTTAAGCCATATCTGGAGTATGTGGTTAGCACATGGAACTGATTTAGACTGGGGTATATTAGATGGCAGCTATGTTTTCCCCTTGGACATACGAATTCTCTTACTTCCTTGTATGGCCATGCAATGAAAGTTCCCCACAGAGATTGTTGCATTTCTTTTTTTTGTAGATTGTATTTATGTTCTAGAAAATGCTTTTTCATCCCAGTGATGAGGGGTTTGGGGCTGACTAGATGTAAAACCTGCAGAAACTGAGCTCAGCTTTGATTTGTTTTAGTGCTAGCTCATTTCTTAAAAGCGCTCTTTGGGTTAGGAAGCATATGGCATTTTGTACTAAAGATGTAATGGGGTAAGGATTTTAATGCAATATTTGTATGGTTTTAATACTATGTCTAATCATTACGAATCTGCTTTTATGATCATGTTTCATTATTGAATAAAGCTATTGATTGGTTGATTGACTAGTGAACTATATTAAATTGAATGACAGTGAAAACAACCAAACCTGAATATTTTTGCCTCGGAGACAGGATTCAGTGATTTACAAGGCATTATTTGTGACTCCAAAAGGTGAGATCTGAAGAGTCCATTTTGAATCTCTACGTGACATAAGGATTCAGAATGGCCTTTCACTCATTCATCTCTCTACCCAAAATAACCTGTAAAGATCCCAGCACACCTAACGAGAATGTTTAATGTCACACTGACAGAAAGGCATACCCCAAGCTGGACATCACAGATATGTTACCCACCTTATCAATTCAGTCTACCGTCTTCAAACTGTCCCTAATCTGCCTGAAGATTTACTTTAAATCAAAAGCACTGCTTAGTGTGTCGAGATTTCAATTTTACAGAACATTTTGTTCAGCAAGCTCTTTGGTAAAAAAATAAAATCACATTAAACTTAACAGCTGAACTTCATCACACAAAACCATAATCAATACCTTTCAGCACAACCATTTCCATCAGACAGGGGAATGATGATCCAATACTAATGCTTAGACCAACCAGCCCACTCCTGGGACCCCAAGTGCTAGCCTACCTACCTTTTCAACCCATACACCATATCATAGCACACCAGATATTTTAACAACAATAAATAACCAGCATGATCTGCGAAAACTAACACTTTACGTTGACAATCACGGCAACGTCTCTGAAAACCTCTTCTCCTTCCACAGTCTATTGGACCATAACATCCCCAGTGTAACCCTATGTATCCAACTTGGCGCTCATACAAAACGTCTGTAAAAAACTCTGAACTAACCTAGAAATTGGTCCCCAAGGTATTATCCTGGCCAGAGGGCCTTCAAACTAAACAATAGGTTTCCAAAACCAAATATAGAGAAAATCCTTAAAAGAAATGCATAGTGTCCAAGCGAAATACAATCGTCTGCATTCCAGTTCCATCAACTCTTCTCAACTGGTTCACTACTATCCATTATTTTGCTGAAAACTCACACATGTAACACAATTTTCTCCCTTGAAAGGAAAGTGCATTGATTTCTCTTCCTTTCAATCTATCACCATCTCTAACATTAGCACCTCATATGAGTCAACTCCACATAAACGACTAATAATTTCTCCAACACAGCCCACCCCAAACTTCCTTTTGCACTTTACAAAACAGACCACCACATTAATCATGTTTACCACCTAACTGTTCTAAAACTCCAGATGTTTGTACAGCATAATAAATTCATGTGCCCACTCCCTCTATAGAGTCCAACAAGAACTTGTAAATGAAGGTCCTCAACAAACAAAGACCTTCAAAGTGCCATCCAATGACTAACCACTATCTCCTAAAAAATCCTCAAAGGGCTATCACTCAAAATCAGAACACAACTATTTCTTCCACAACCTTGTCAATAACAGACAATTTGATATGTTCCCTATCAACTGAATCGAAACCTCCTCTCCATCAACAACTCTTGCAATGGAGCAGCCCTCCCAGCACTAGACCTCACTGACACAATGGATAGCAGAGTTCTCCTTCAGATACTATATGACCTATTAAATTCTACTTGACTTCTGTCAGGCTTAACATAATTTCCCCGTAACACTATCAAACGGGTAGCACTCAACCCTATTGTCAAAGTCGAATGCTGTAGATTTTCCCAAGATGACATATTTTGCACTCTAAACATCAATGCCTATATTTCATTATATAGGAATCCATCCTTGAATCGAGGAATGCTAACTAGCTCAGCTTCTACCTCTGGATGAAGGGTCGCTGAAGACAGACAAGGATTGCAAACATGCCCCAATGATAGCAAGAATTATCTGTTTACCAACAGTCTATTTTGTATGATAAAGAAGAATATTCTTAATTACAGGACCAACAAACAATAGTACTTTTATTTAAAAAACTCAGCATCAAATTCCAACATTCCTCTCAAATGTTAGCAATCGCACTGCAAGCAAGCTCTCTAGAGCTCTAGCCCAATCCCAAACTCCCTTTTACCCACTCAAGAACACTGACTCCTCATAACTCCTCCTGCCACAATACCACACAAGAACCCTCCAGTTAACCACTCATGCTCTCCAGTTTAGGCTATTACAATACCCCTTCGCAACCTCTAGCCATCATCTGCTGCAACTAGCTCATAAATGCTGATTAATCTGCCGCTGGCTCCCAAATATTAAAAATTCCAAACGAAATACATGTGTATCATACCCCATGTCCAAATCAACGGAAATTCAGTATAACCTGCCAGCGAATTACATTGTTCGTCTAGTAGAAGTCAATTAGTAACACCACAGTTCCTTCCTACTACCAAGTGTAACCTGACTAGTGAGCATTAAAGGCAGTCCACCAGTACGTGCAAGTTCGCCATTCATTTATTCTCACCAAAATTATAAAAACATGACAGCAGACCATTAGATCCATCATTTCTTTCTTGCTGCTGCTTAATTCCCAGTACTGCTTCAGGAATCAAGTGGTGACTTGCAGGTACTCAAACAACATCAGGTCTAGAACCTGCACCGTTTTCCCTTTATATTTGTGGAAACAAATGTGGTAAGCAGATTTGACAAACATTTTAAATGTTAGTGGCTGTCATTCAATAGGACAAAATGCCCTTCTATAGTCCATTATACTGATTTATTTGTTGAGTGAAGGCGTTACTGCGCCCTACCTGTAATGACTATTTACTGCATTACATAAAATGAATAAAAAAAGAGAAAGGATTTTAGACAGATTTCCAATTTCTCGTGAGGGGGAAAGCTGAATGGAGCGACTTAAATGTTGAAAGAAAGCTCAACCAATACATAAAACAAACATGTTTAGCAGTTTAAGTGCCATAAATTGTTTACAATATATATTTAGAAAGCCTCTACTATGTCAGGGCTCAAAAAATCATGAAAATGTAACTTAAATAATCTACTCGACCTAACTGTAATGTCCTTGACCCGTAAACAGGTCTCAAATTGTGTGATCCTAGGCAAACATTTTATAAAGTCGCCTTTTTCTTCATTCTCACATATGATTGCACCTTCAAATACGTGAGCTCAGCATTTCTGCAGTACAAAAAAACCTCTTTTGTTTAAGTAGACTAAAGTTTGCTGCATGCATCAGAAGAATCTAGCCCACATAGGGCCAGATGTAGCAATGTAAAAATTTGCGAGGTGCAAAGTGCGAGTCCATGCGACTCGCAATTTGCACCTCGCAAATTGGTATGCAGTACGGTGTCTCAGACACCGACTGCAACTCGCTATGGGGTCGCAATGACCCACCTCATGAATATTCATGAGGTGGGTCGCAAATTGCGGCCCCATAGCGAGTATAGGCACTCACAAACATGGAGGCCTGCTGTGTGGAGGCCATGTTCGTGACTGCTTTCAATAAAGCAGTTTTTTTTTTGTTTAAGTGTAGCCCGTTTTCCTTAAAGGAAAACGAGCTGCACTTAAAAAAAAAAAAAAAACCTTTAGTTTCGGTATTTTTTCAGGGCAGGGAGTGGTCCCTGGGACCACTCCCTGCCCTGAAAAAATATTTTTGGGTCCATTCACAAAGTGGAAGGGGTCCCATGGGGACCCCTTCCAATTTGCGAGTGGGTTACCATCCACTTGAAGTGGATGGTAACTGCGATACGATTTGCGACCGCGTACGCGGTCGCAAATGGTATTGCATACCACTCAGACTTGCAAATAGGAAGGGAACACTCCTTCCTATTTGCGAGTCGGAAATGCATTTTGCGAGTCGGTTCCGACTCGCAAAATGCATTTCTGCATAGGAAACTCCGGTTTGCGACTCGCAAACGGCAATTTTTGCCGTTTGCGAGTCGCAAACTGTTTCCTACATCTGGCCCTTAGTCATTTAAATGTTGTGTGTTAGGAAAAAACTGACACCCTATATCCTTTTATTTTACATTCTAAGCAGCAGGTCACACAGTTCATCCTACAAAGACCTGGAACTCTGCAGTCAGAAAGAAAATTAATTGTAAGAAAAACTGACTTTTCCTGTCTGTGAACACAAAGCAAATGTGACATAGTATTAAAAATAGCTCAACCTGAGCAGATAAGACTCCCAATGCGAGTGGTCGAGTGGATTTTTCGAGCCCCGTTCAAGAGACTTTCTGCATCACATTAAATGCAGTGTGAGAGGGTGTGGTAATCTGGGAGCAACTTCTTAACTACAATCACATCAGATTAGCACTTCATCCATCCTTACACAAACCTAGACTTCAAAACTTATCAACTGAGTACTTCTTAGTTGTATTAAGACAGAAAAAACATGACCCTGTTGGCACCCAACGCAGTGAGATGTAGATATTAGTAACAAAACATACATTATAGACTGGTGTGGTTACATCAGATGATTACATTCTTGGAACCTGAACAGGTATGTCATCACACTTAACACAAGGATTCACAAATCAATCCATATTTCCTTTACAGATCAACCCAGAGGGCAATGTGGTCACTCAAAGTTCACTTCAAAAGACAAATGTGTACATTTTCAATGGATTTGTATGTAAATCATTTGGTTAAGTATACTCCCTTTTAGGACTAAGGAGTATTTTTTACCCTAGTGGAGATCCCCCAAACCTCATTTGGGAAAGGTTGTGCCCATCCAGAAATGTTTCAGCATCATACATAACCACAATTTTATGAAGTAATCTGGAATCTGACTGGATTATCAGAACTGAACATTTTCTCCATTCGCCACTTTGTAAAGACCATGAACATCCACAAATATTTGTGCTTCTCACTTTACATAAATGTTAACTTTGAAACTCAGCTAACTATTGATATGATCTAATAATGACAGGCATAAACAAGGAATACCCTTTGTGAATGTGTCATTTGTTGTACTTCAGATCAGCCACAACTTCACTACATGCAAGTAAAACATTAAAATGGGGATTTCTCGCTGATCCTTCCATTTTGGGACACACTTATTGTTGCACCCTGTGAACAATTTTTGCACAACTTTAAATATAGCAGATTACGTTTCTATTAACTTTTAAACCTTTGTGCTGGCTTGTTAAACCACGTATATGTTATTAGTAATATGACACAAGAATTGGCAAAGCCAGTAGGTCTGGCATCGGGAACCCTGAAAAATTGCATTGAATTAATTTTTTAAGCAAACATATGCAAAAGGCTTTAAAAATGAAAAGTAAAAACACTGTCACTTTGAGTTGATGTGTAGAGTTGTTGCAAAAAAACAAGTACAAAGAGAACCATCATAAGAATAAAAAAAATAAAAAAACATGAAATTAAAACAGAAAGTGGCCTACTAGCTCTGGCACTGAAGCTGCCTACGTTTTAGGGTGAAGTGCAAAAGCAAAATGCTGTCATTTACAGTGAACAGCAGGCCGTGAAAATTCTACTCGCTCGCTCGGGCAAGTCAAATTTTATCAGGTCGAGCTATTTTTGGTACCTACTCGACCCTTCTGGCGAGTTGACAAAGAAGAGGTGTTATGTTCAATCAGAAAGTGAGGTCAAAAGCCAGTTTGTCTTATAATTAATTTTCCTTCTGACTGCAGAGTTCCAGGATTTAGTCAGTGTTTTCATAACATACAACATTTAAATAGCTAAATCAACTGTACAAACAGGATGAAAACTAATCAGAACATTTTACTTAGTTATGTGCAAAGAATAAATCTTTTCTGAAACCTGATTTTCAATCAATCAATCAATCAGAGAATTTGTAAAGCACACTACTCACCCGTGAGGGTCTCAAGGCTCTAAGGGGGGCTGCTGCTGCTCGAACAGCCATGTCTTGAGATGTCTACTGAAGGTAAGGAGGTCTTTGGTCTGACGCAGGTGGGTGGGAAGAGTGTTCCACGTCTTGGCGGCGAGGTGCGAAAATGATCTGCCGCCAGTGTGTGTTCTGCGGATGAATGGGACGGTGGTGAGGGCAAGTTCAGCGGAGCTAAGCTGTCGGGTCGGGGTGTAGAAGGAGAGCCGTCTTTTGAGGTATTCTGGTCCGGTGTTGTGCAGTGCCTTGTGAGAGTGAGTGAGGAGTTTGAAGGTGATTCTCTTGTTTTCGGGGAGCCAGTGCAGGTCTCTTAGGTGGGCTGTGATGTGGCAGTGGTGGGGGATGTCCAGGATGAGGCGTGCAGAGGCGTTCTGGATGCGCTGCAGTCTTTTCTGGAGTTTGGCTGTGGGTCCTGCGTAGAGGGTATTGCCGAAGTCCAGTTTGCTGCTCACGAGTGCTTGGGTGACTGTTCTTCTGGTTTCATTGGGGATCCTTTTGTAGATCTTCCGGAGCATGCGGAGGGTGTTGAAACAGGAGGAGGAGATGGCACTGACTTGCTGGGTCATAGATAGTGAAGAGTCCAGGATGAACCCCAGGTTGCGTGCGTGGTCGGTAGGTGTTGGTGCGGTTTCCAGTGTGGCAGGTCACCAAGACTCGTCCCATGCGGAGGGGTGGAGCCAAAGATGAGGACCTCAGTCTTGTACCTTTCACAGATCTGTTAGAACATTATATAGCTTTATACGTAAAGCTGCAAGTTGTTGGGAATGTTTTTGGACATTTCATGTAAAGGTTCATTCTGTAAATGACAGTGTGCCATCACATCAGGTTTTAGTAATATATATACTAAAAATGAGTGTTTAAATACAACCCTAGAAACACTCCTGCCCTGATAGCAATGCTATTAGTAAACAAATAAGCAAGTAATGGATCATATGTCCTATATGTGGGCTAGATTATTTTTTATACATGCAGCAAACATTTAGTCCATTTAATCAAAGACGTTTTTTTGTACAGCAGAAATGCTGAGCTCACATATTTGAAGGTACACTCATATGTGAAAATGAAGAAAAAGGCGACTCTGTACAGTAAAATATTTGTCTAGGGTCACACAATTGAGACTCATTTACAGGTCAAGTATATTATTATAGTTATAGTCGAGTGGATTATTCAAGTTACTGGACCAATATTTTTATGATTTTTCGAGGCATGAACAGAGACCCAATGGCTGAAGTCAGCTGGCCCACTGCCTTATACTGTGTTGGACAGAATCAAACTGTGAATGGCACCTGAACAGACCAATGGATAAAGAGGGGTGACTGAAATATATATATATATTACTTTTTTTAAGACATGAGGCTGGAAGTCAGCAATGTAAATGCCACAAACATGTTTCCGATCACATAATACCATGATCATATTTTGAATAAAGGAGGCAGCTGTTTAAGAGGGACTGATGAATACACATAAGAACGAAAACTAAAACAATATAAAACATGCAGGCAAGTTCCACTATGACAGTTTTCTATATATTATAAAACCTATTTCTCTACATTAACACAAATTATCAACTAAGAAAGTCAATGCTAGGGATCAGTATACAAGTCACTGTCTATGTGGTACTGCTACAGATAAGACCACAGAAATTCCAATGTCTGGAGACTACTCATTTTGAATGAGCAACAGTGCTTTAAAAGAACATTAAAATGTCTGTTTTAATAACATATTGGATACATTAATTTTGTTTAGTTATCCTGCTTAGGTGTGTGATGGCTTTCTCACAGGCTAGCTCTTTAAGTTTGAGCACTGGGATCATAGGAGTAGCAGTACTATCGTCTTATAGCCCGATGCTGAGAGCTATACTGGTTGATAAAGGCCCTGAACCAGAGTTACAGGCCAGAGCCGTGGGTGAGGGCCTTTAACAAACCGTATAGCCCGAGGCAGAAAGGATATAAGGCTATTAGAACATTGAACCCACTGAGAGTTGAATGTTCTAAATTAAAAAAGGGAGAAATATGAGAAAAAACATTGTAATGTCGGAACTCCGGGCTTATACCAGCTATTATAATCCCAGAGCTACTCTATTGTCTTCAACAGAGCTCTCAACCATTGACAGCCTAATTGGTATTAGAAAAACAGAATATTGGGAGCTCCATTGCAGACATTGGAGTGCTCCAGGCTTTTACTGGCTGTTAAAAGCCAGAGCGTCAACATTCCAATGTTCTCTTTGTTCACAGCAACAGCTGTGAACAAAGGCCTCACACAGAGCCAAGGGGATTTTAATCCCCTCAGGCTCCGTGAGGACTTTGTTTTATTTATGAGAACATTTTATCCTCTTGTGGCGGAATGTTCAAATATGCACTCTAACACATACTTTTGTGTTCAATTAATGCTCATTCTCATAAAAAAATTAAATAAAAATATTTGTTTACAGTGAACTACATACCTATGGCTTTCAATCAAAGACAGAATTCCATTTGACTGTCAAGTTACCGAAGAACAAGTGTTTTTCACTACTGTTCACTTTTGTTATCTTTACAGAAGAGAACATTGCTTGGATTTGTAGACACATGCCAGTCTTTATAACACTAAAGGTAACTGTATTATTAGACACTTACCCGAATAGAAGAAAGTTCATTTTTATCCTCTGTCATTTTCCCACTCTTTGACAACTTCCGTGAGTGCCTGGTGCTTGTTTTTATAGCAGGGCGGCAAACATAATTCTCTAAGTTCTTTGGGGGCTTCTTAGTTCTTTTAGCCTGAACTCCAATCTTCAACTTCAGATTTCCCTCAGAAAAGTTGGATTCTTTGACTGAAAATTGGTGCTGGTCATCTGTCTCCTTTGCTACATCAACTCCCTTAGAGTCTGGGTTGCAGTTCTTGCCGTCGGTGCCTTGTTCTTTGGTTCCACTCCCTGGCTCTGCGTGCCAGGTGCTTACCGCTGTGTCAGTGCTGACCACAGAGGGGCTCTTCCCAGAAAACCCGTCTGAATCGGAACCCAATCCTAACATAGCAGTATTTCTAGGGTCCATCACAAGGGCTTGTTAACATCAACACAAGAAATGTTTTGGGTGATTTATTGTGCCATTTACCGCCAGGGGATGGGGGATTAGGAAGCTGTTGTCCAACACAAAGTCTCTGCATCAGGGTCACTGCATAATAAAATACAATAAAAATAAAAATAAACACAGAGAAAACAAAATCACACTATTAGAAAATTGTTGGGTTCATCAAATGAGGTATTTAAACAACCTCAGCACAACTATTCAACATTTTTCATGAGAAAAAAATATTTAATCGAGGTCAAGGAATTTGTTATTTACCTGTAACTTCCATTCTCCAGTATTGGTATCTTTCATAGATTCACATGCTTGAATCATTCCCCATCATCGAAGTGGGAGTCCAACGGTATCATAGTAAGCAGTATATAATAGGCTGTAAAGGGAATGCAAAGTTCAGCTTAATAGTCCATCTAAGTCCATTTTTTAAAAAGGCACAATGTTGACCAATCAGGCAACAGTGCCCTTAGAACAATTTGGAAATATGTGGGATTGTGAGAAAAGCATAGGCATAACGTCTGGACCATTGCATTGAAAGGGTATTATTGCTCCAGGATCCCTTTTGGGGGTACCTGCTGGCGTAAAACTGCCATTTCTTGTTCTCCTGTGATGCAAAAAGATCCAGATTGGGCTTGCCCCATCATTGAAATATGGCATCCAGGATCAGTTAGTTCAATTCCCATTTGTGACAACTCTGGGACGCTCTGCTCAAGCTGTCTGCTAGAGAGTCCTCAATCCTGTAATTCCCTGTTTATTGAGGTAATGCACACTCATTGTGTTGTCTGTTCCTATCAATACAGAAGAGCCTTGAATTCTCGGCAAGAAAGCTTGAAGAGCCAGAGAATTGCTCTGAGCTCGTGGAAGTTGCTATGCAGCTTCGGCTGTTTTGGAGTCCACCTGTCTAGATTGTGAAGATCTTGTAGATGAGCTACCCAACCTTCTAGAGAAGCGTCTAGTGTAGCGACGTGTTCTGAAGTGAGGGGACGGAAAGTCATCCCTGCAGAGAGATTGTTGGAGCTTGTTGTTCACCATGGACGCGCTGCTTTCATGACAGACAATCTGTACGATGTAGTCAAATTGTACTACCGACTGTAGCCACTGTTCGTCCAAATGCTCCTGGAAAGGCCGCATTTTGAGACAAGCATGAGATATTAAGAAAACGGCTGAACACATCACGCCTAGTAGCAATTTGATCAGGTGAAATGAAAGACACTTTCTTCTTGAAAGGAAGTGAGCAAGAATGGAAAGTTTTTGTTGTCTGTTTACGGACAAGAATGCCTTGTTGAGTAATGTGTCGAGAGTGACTCCCAGAAAAGTTACTCTTGTGGAAGGCATAAGGAGACTTCTGGAAATTGACCGTACGGCTCAGTGTTTGAAAGAGATGAAGACACTTAGCAGTAGATATTAACAGCTGTTGGAAAGATGGAGTCTCTTTATCAACCAGTCATCCAGGTAAAGGAAAACCTGAATGCCCAGTTGTCGCAGGTGGGCTGCCACTGGAGCAAGACATTTTGCAAATATCCGGAGAGTGGATCCAAGACAAAAAGGAAGGACCTTGAACTGGTAGTGAGTACCGGCTACTATAAACCTAAGGAATTTGTGATGACTGGGATGGATGAGGATGTGGAAATAGGCATATTGGAGATCAAGACTTGTAAGAAAATCTCTGGGGTTGAGAAACTGGAGACTTTCCTGAAGGGAAACCATACAGAAAGATTGTTTCTTCAAGTACCTGATGAGTTTCCTGAGGTCGAGAATGGGTTGCCACACCCCTGATTTCTTCCTCATGGGGAAAAAACAGGAGTAAAATCCCATTCCTTATTGGGAATATTGGACCTGCCCTATGGCCCCTTTTGACAACATGAACAAAGCCTCCTTGCGAAGAAGATGAAGGCGAGCTGGGAGGAAATTTGTCGGTGGAGTCTGGGGTGGCAATTGAGTGAACTCTAGAGTATGGCCATGCTTGGTGAGATCCAGGACCCATTTATCTGTAGTTCTTTCGCTCCACTGACATAGGTAATGTGAAATTCTGGCACCCACTGAATGGTGAGAAGGGGTTATAGCTGGTACTTCGAAATTGTCACTGCTTCCTCGCATATATTTGGCAGAAGCAGGCTATCTTCATCTTGTTTGCCTAGAACAGACTTCTGATGGTGGAGCTCGATAGGGTTGATGTTGTTGGTAGGCCACTCGAAAGGGTTGCTGGTAAGATTGTGGCTGGTATCTTTGGTACCGTCCACAATACGAGTAAGAGCGGCAGCCACGTGTGCCATGAAAAGGTATCTTATGAAACTGGAGAGTTCCAAGGGATCAAGCTTTTCTGTGTCCGCTTTTACGGGCAGTAGAGCGTCATCGTCGTGCTTCCAAAATAAAAAGTCGCCACCAAAGGATATATCCAGGATTTTAGTTTCTACTTCCTGGGGGAACGATGTGCCTTAAGCCAATTTTGGCGTCGAAGTACAGCCGATCCTGCCAATTGCCGGAAACCTACTGATACAATATCCATTACGCAATCAATAATTTCAGATGTTGATCTTTCGCTCTCCTGCAGAATGTGGGTTGCGTCGGTCTTCTTATCATCTGGCAGGAAATCCAGATATGTGGCGATGTCCGACCATATTTGGTGATCATAACGCCCTAGAATGGCCAGGGGTTTGCGGCCCGTTCAGTCGTACCTAAGATGACTGTAAATCTTTTGACTATTTTGTCGATCCGCCTGCCCTTTTTGTCAGGTGGAGAAGTTATTAGTGTGGAAGGATACTTAGACCTGCGTTATGTACTCTGAGAAATGAGATCAGTGGTGTCTTCATGATCTTAATTCCTTCCTTCCATATATAATCTACAATTGGTATTGCTCTGTGTTTCTAGACTGAGCCTTGAAATTATAGAGAAAAAAAAAGTAATTCTGTTTAGTAGTCATGGCAGTTGGAAATCGCTTTGCAGCTCTCTCCATTAACACGTGTAAAACATCAATATATTCGGGTGGAGAATCAACTGGGGTGCTGGAGGGGAAGGTGGAGGAATGAGATAATGATCCCATTCACTGGAGAAGGTGCGATTGTCTGTTATCTTGCCTTCCTCCATGTCTCCATCATCGTCAACATCATCGTCCGATGAGGAAGGATCTTCTCAAGGAGGCATGGCAATATAGGATTGTGCAGTCATTCTCGGAGTAGGTGGTGGAGGTAGATGTTCTGGCAATCTAGGTTCTGGAGCGGCTGATGTTTGCGCTTCAACGGGCATTGGGAAAAGCTCATAGAGGTCTGCAAGCATACTCTCTAGGTTTTGCACTAAGGGGACTGGAACTTGGACCATGCCTGGCGGAGGTGGAGAAGAAGTATATTGTAGATACTGCTTTGCATAATGATGGCTTTGGTAAACAAGCTCATAATAATCTTGCTGTTCTTCTTAGTCCCGATATTTAAAGTGTAATTCAGAGGGACTGTGAGCTGTACCAAACAACCCCTGATCGTCGTCGGAGTCCTGAATATCCAATAAATAGCTGGGTATAAGGGAAGATACTCCAGCTGGCGACGTGAATTCAGGATAGAAACTCTGAGGTAAGAAGACAGCTGTTCACAAGGTCGTCGACTGTAGTGTCGACAATGCAGGCAAGAGTAAAGTGGATGATCTCTTTCTGGATTTCAACAATGAGGTTGTTCCTAACTTCTGCGTTGTTGGCGGTGTCATCGACGAGGTGGTTGTCGACGCCAGCACTGCCGATAATGTGGTCATCAACAGTGTTGGTACTGTTTTCATCGACGTCACTGTCACCGACGACGCGATTAATCTCAACGTTGGTGTGGTTGTCATCGACGATGACGGTGAAATCGTCATTGGGCTTCTGATCACTGCCATCTACGATGGTTTTGATGTTTTTGGCATCAGCAGTGATTTTTGGCTTCTTTGAGACAGGTTCAGATAATGATTTTGGCTTTAACAGAAGGGTTGAAGATGGAGATGAGGGCTCAGATTTATAGTCTGAAGGAGCCTGTTTTTGTTTTTCGTCATGAGAGTAACCTTCTGCAGAGCCATGGTGGGTCTTTTTTAAGGCTTTTTTACTGTAATGATGGGGAATCATGGATAGACTGTTCCCTCTTTCTGCATGTCTGTGAGGAGATGGAACACTCACTACTTTCTTACTCAGACACTATGGCAGTCTTGGTTTTAAGTTTCTGTAGCCAAAGTAAAAGCCTTCCCTCATGGTATTTGAGGGTTTTTGTGGAAACATTTCTGCATATCTTGCAGTCTCTCACCTAGTCAGATGGATGAAGAAAATGTATATGATCTCTATGAGGATCTTCTGCTTGTAGTCGTTTCTTGCCACAAGTGGGACATGGTCTGAAGAGTCCTTTCTTAACCAGTTCGGACATGCTGGAACACAGAAATACCAATTTGGAGATCACCAAATCAGGAATAAACTGAGCAGAGCTCAAGGAGAATCCCTCACACACAACATGCAGTGAAAATCTGAGGGAAGATGCCTCTGTTCGGACTGTTCTAAGGGTGCTGTTGCCTGAGTGGTCAACTTTTGTCCTTTTTAAAAAAGGATATAGATAGGTTATTAAGCTGAACTTCGCATTCCCTTTGCAGCCTATTATACTGATATATTCTGCTTACTATGGTACTGTGGGATTCCCACTTCGACGATGGGGAATGATTCAAGCATGTGAATCTATGAAAGATACCCCAATACTGGAAAAACATTGCTCACAATTTGAAAACACAAAACCAGCGAAGAACAGAAGACATCAAGATTCTCTTGTTTCTAATGCCTATTTTATACTTCTGTGAGAGACATGCAATAACAGAGGAAAACATACAGCTAAAGATAGCAGCTTCTTGAACCTCTTTACAAAGAACGTGTTGAACGGGCAGACAGAGATGGCAGAAATGTAACAGCTTAAGACCTGAATAGAATCATGACTTAATTTTGGTGGATTTGAATTAACAGCTTTGTAATAATTAGCACTACATCGCACTTTTCCCGTAAGAGCCCAGGTCAACTGTACCAAAATGTATCAGATCAGTCTAGGTTCATTCAGGATTGGCAAAGCCAGGAGAACACTATGGAAATTGTCTCACAATGTATGCATTTCGCACTACAAAGCATGCCACTCTTGTGGGGCGGCACGGAGATTTGAGACAGAGTGACTTGGTGCTTCTTGGACCTGATGAACGAGTTACTTACCTTCGGTAACGACTTTTCTGGTGGATACATTAGCTACCTGTGGATTCCTCACCTCATGAATACTCCCATGGCGCCAGCATTCTACGGAAATCTTCTTACTAGTCTCTGCACGTCGACGAGGACGTCACTGTCTCGCACGCGACGCCGTCTGACGTCATACAGGCAATAAGAGGTCCTCGACGACGTGCGGACGTCAGTACCAATCATTTTTTACGTGCATGAGAACAACCAGGCAATGCAATGAAAGAACAAAGCAACATCCATTATAATGTAAAAATACACCACATTGTATGAATAACTGTAAATCTTTTTATGTACATATATATATATATATATATATAAAACTCTCTCTTTTAAAATATATACACACACCAAGTATATACATAAAGATATATAGACATATACCTACATATATATAAATATATTATATATATACATCTATTGCACCCTCAAAGACCAAGAGGAGCACACTCAAGGATTACTTGGCAAGACCATAAAGGCAACGGGGAGGCGGGTGGGACCGTGAGGAATCCACAGGTAGCTAATGTATCCACCAGAAAAGTCGTTACCGAAGGTAAGTAACTCGTTCTTCTGATGGATACAACTACCTGTGGATTCCTCACCTCATGAATAGAGTCCCAAAGCAGTACCACGCCCGGCGGTGGGTGCCTAAATGGTCAAACCAAGAAATCCTGCAGCACTGACCGTGCAAAATGGCCGTCCCTTCTAACCTCAGAATCTAAACAGTAATGTTTTGCAAAAGTGTGAAGGGACGACCAAGTTGCGGCCTTGCAGATGTCGACCACAGGAACACCTCTGGCTAAGGCCGAAGTGGCCGACTTAGCTCTGGTGGAATGAGCTCTAATGCCCTCAGGAGGATCCTTCTTTGCCAAAGAGTAACATATTTTAATGCAAAGAACAACCCACCTGGATAGTGTTCTCTTGTGGACTGCCTTTCCTCTCCTCTTGCCCACGTATCCAATAAACAGCTGATCCTCCAGCCTGAAATCCTTTGTTCTATCGATAAAGAAGCTCAACGCTCTCTTTGGGTCCAGACGGTGCAGTCTTTCTTCCTCTTTGGAAGGATGAGGCGGAGGATAGAACGTGGACAAAGTAATTGCCTGAGCCAAATGGAAGGGTGAAACAACCTTCGGGAGGAAAGCAGCCTTGGTCCTCAACACCACCTTATCCCCATAAAAAGTTGTATAAGGGGGTTTTACTGATAAGGCCTGCAACTCACTCACTCTCCTTGCTGATGTTATAGCTATCAGGAAGACTGTTTTTAAAACCAAATACCTCAAGGGGCAAGAATGCATAGGTTCAAAAGGGGACCCCATAAGGAAAGTCAGGACTAAGGACAAATCCCATTGCGGCATAACGAATGGCTTTGGAGGATATTGATTTAGAAGACCTTTCAAGAATCTGATAACAATAGGGGATTTAAATAAAGATGGTTGGTCTGGAAGACATATGAAGGCTGACAAGGCCGATAAATAACCTTTAATGGTAGCCACTGCACAGCCTTTCTGCGCCAGAGATAGAGCAAAAGACAAAACGTCCGATAGATGAGCATGTAAAGGATCAATCTGCCTCTCTCCACACCACGCAACAAATTTAGACCACCTATTAGCGTAGATAGATTTAGTGGAGTGTCGCCTGGCCGCTAATATAACATCCACTACCTCAGGCGGGAGAGAGAAGGAACTCAGGTTGCCCCGTTCAATCTCCAGGCATGTAGGTGCAGACTCTGGAGGTTGGGGTGTAGAACCTGCCCCTGCGACTGTGAGAGGAGGTCTGCCCTGAAAGGGAGACGGAGCGGCGGGCACGTTGAGAGTTGGAGAAGGTCGGAGTACCACACCCTCCTTGGCCAATCCGGAGCTATTAAGATTACTAGAGCCCGGTCTTGGCGAATCTTCCTCAATACTCGAGGAATCAAGGGTATGGGAGGAAACGCGTAAAGCAACTGGCCGCACCAGGTCATTTGAAACGCGTCCCCCAACGCTTCCTGCATCGGATACTGAAGGCTGCAGAACAACGGACAATGCGCGTTCTCTCGAGTGGCGAACAGATCTACCCGAGGAAACCCCCACTTGTGGAAGATTAAACGGACTTGATCTGGATGGAGACGCCACTCGTGGTCTGCCGAGAAGTGGCGACTGAGACTGTCCGCACGCACGTTCAAGACTCCGGCCAGATGGTTTGCTATCAAGCAAATCCGATGGTCCTTTGCCCAGGACCATAGTCGAAGAGCTTCTCTGCAGAGAAGGTACGACCCCACTCCTCCCTGCTTGTTTATGTACCACATCGTGGTAGTATTGTCCGTTAGGACCTGTACCGACTGACCACGAAGGGAAGGGAGGAAGGCCTTGAGAGCCAGACGTACAGCCCGTAACTCTAACAGATTGATGTGAAAAATCTGTTCCTCTGGAGACCAAAGACCTTTGATCTCCAGATCCCCCAGATGAGCTCCCCACCCTAGAGTGGAAGCATCCGTTATGACTGTGGCCACTGGTGGCGACTGCTGGAACGGCTTTCCTTGTGAAAGATTGTTGCTTGCAATCCACCACTTCAAATCCACAGCAGCATCTCTGGAGATCTTGACAGTACCCTCTAGATCCCCTCTGTGTTGAGACCACTGCCTTCGGAGGCACCACTGAAGAGCCCTCATGTGCCAGCGAGCATGCATGACCAACAGAATGCAGGAGGCAAAAAGACCGAGCAGACGAAGGACCTTGAGGACTGGAACTACCGCTCCATTTCGAAACATTGGAACCAAATCCTGAATATCTTGAATCCGCTGAGGCGGAGGAAAGGCCCGACCCAATGTTGTATCCAGTACTGCCCCTATGAACAGGAGGCGCTGAGAGGGCTCCAGGTGAGATTTGGGCTCGTTCACCGAAAAGCCCAGGTCGAACAACAACTGGGTTGTTGACTGCAGATGACGCAACACAAGCTCCGGGGACTTGGCTTTGATCAACCAATCGTCCAAGTAAGGGAATACTGCTATCCCCTTCCTTCTGAGCTCTGCCGCAACCACCGACATCACCTTCGTGAAGACTCGAGGTGCTGAAGTAAGACCAAACGGAAGGACCGCAAACTGGTAGTGTTGCGATCCCACCACAAACCGGAGATACTTCCTGTGTGACTTGAGTATCGGGATATGAAAGTAAGCATCCTGCAAGTCGACAGACACCATCCAGTCTTCCATGTTCAACGCCAAAAGCACCTGTGCTAGGGTCAGCATCTTGAACTTTTCCTGCTTGAGGAACCAATTCAAGATCCTCAGGTCCAGAATTGGTCTCAAACGACCATCCTTCTTGGGAATCAGGAAATACCTTGAGTAAACTCCTTGACCCCTTTCCTGCTCCGGGACCAACTCCACCGCGCCCTTTAAAAGGAGGACTTCTACCTCCTGTTCTAGCAACAGGAGGTGTTCTTGTGAACAATACGAAGGGCGGGGCGGGATGAGGGGCGGAAACTCCCGAAAGGGAAGGGTGTAGCCTTTTCCCACAACACTGAGAACCCAAGTGTCCGACGTAACAGTCTCCCATTTGGTGAGAAAATGCTGTAATCTTCCCCCTACAGGAGAGGAGTGAGTGGGAAATGGTGGAAGCCTAAGGCTGCTTCCCCTGCTGCACCCCGCCAGAGGATGAGGAAGAGGCAGAGTGCTGCTGAGAGGCTCCCCTGGTGCGGACCCTACCCCTCCCCCTAAAAGATCTATAGGGGTGGGAAGAGGCAGGTTGCTGATATCTTCCCCGAAAGGAAGAGGAGGAAGAGCCACGCCCAAATCCACGAAACCTCCTGAAGAATCTGGAAGAGGCCGTGGAAGAAGGAGCTTGGAGTCCCAACGACTTAGCCGTGGCCCTGCTCTCCTTAAAACGTTCCAAGGCCGAATCAGCCTTAGCCCCAAACAGTTTGTCCCCATCAAACGGGAGATCCAACAATGTGGACTGTACATCTGCCGAAAAGCCCGAGTTACGGAGCCAGGCCTGTCTCCTTTCCACCACAGTTGTGCCCATTGCTCTGGCTACCGAGTCGGTGGTATCCAGTCCCGTCTGGATAATTTGGGTCGCAGCAGCCTGGGCATCAGAGACAAGATCCAAAAGACCCTGGGGAAGCTCTGTAAACGAAGAGGAGATGTCATCCATCAGAGCATGAATATACCTCCCCAGGATACAGGTCGCATTAGTGGCCTTTAACGCCAGACTGCAGGACGAAAAAATCTTCTTCGACTGCGCCTCTAGCTTTTTTGAGTCTCTGTCCCCAGGCACCGTCGGGAAAGAACCAGGCGCTGACTTGGACGAACAGGAGGCCTGCACTACCAAGCTCTCCGGCGTAGGGTGCCTAGATAGGAAACCAGGATCAGTTGGAGCCGTCCGATACCTCCTGGCCACGGCTCTGTGAACTGCTGGGGAAGATGCCGGCCTCTTCCACACCTCTAAAACCGGATCCAGCAGAGCGTCATTAAAAGGTAACAGAGGCTCCGCCGCGGCTGAGGCCGGATGCAACACCTCCGTCAAAAGGTTTTGTTTTGCCTCCACCACCGGCAAAGGCAGGTCCAAAAAACTAGCTGCCTTCCGTACCACTGTATGAAAGGAAGCAGCTTCCTCAGTATATTCCCCCGGGGACGAAAGGTCCCACTCAGGGGAAGTGTCCAGCCCACTGGCCGACTCCAGTCCACGCAGCCCATCACCCGAGTCCTCTAGCTCTCCTTCCTCTAGGGCTCGTTGGTACTCCTGCTCTTCTAGTACCCGGAGAGCACGTCTCCTCGAATGAAGCCGTTGCTCAATACGCGGAGTCGACAATGCCTCCGCCGAAGTCGAAGATCGGCGCCGATCTTCAGAAGCCACCGACGCCGCGTCCGGCGCCACATGTAACTTCGGCGCCGACGAAAGAGCAGCTGAAGCAGATGGACCCACCGGAGTCACAGGCCGAAATCCCGACGTCGACGGGATGGAAATCCCCGGGGCCAATCCTTCTGAAGCCACCGGAGCGGCCACCGGCGCCGACACTGGCGCCGAGCCCACGTTCCCAAACGGGAGAAAGGGCATAAAGGGTGCCGGCCGAAGAGGCGCAGGATCACCCAAAGAAAAGGCCAAAGGCCCAGCCGGAGCACCCCCTGGAGCCATCTGTTGGAAGATGGCATACATCGCATTCAAGAATGCGGAACTATCGGCTCCAGGGGTGGGAAAAGCCGGATACTGGGGTGCCTGTCTCGGAGGCGACCCCGACTCCGGCCTCGGCGTCTGCGCCGGAGAAAACACTTGAGGCTCCAATACCTCAATCACCGACGCCTGTCCAGGCGAAGTTGGTGACGCCGGAGAGGGCAACGGCGTCGAAGGATGCGGCGTCACCGTGGGGCTGACCTCCCATGTCTTTCGGCGCCGATCCGGAGACCTGGAACGAGCCTCCCTTGAATGACGCCGAGATTCTCTACGGCGCCGGGAGTCTCGATGACGCCGATGTTTTGGAGAAGACTTCTTGTGATGCTTCTCCTTTGACTTGGCCATAAACAGCTTCGCCTCACGTTCTTTAAGGGCCTTCGGATTCATGTGCTGACATGAATCACAAGTCGAGACGTCGTGGTCGGAGCTCAAACACCAAAGGCAATCGGAATGAGGATCCGTCACCGACATCTTGCCTCCACACTCACGACAAGGCTTAAATCCAGACTTTCTCTGCGACATTATTTCCACGGAGAAAGAGTACGCAGCAAGATATACACTGTAACCGCAAGAGTAACAGTTGCTCCCTCGAAGATAACCGTTTCGAATGCACGGAAAAAAGGGAACTGACGTCCGCACGTCGTCGAGGACCTCTTATTGCCTGTATGACGTCAGACGGCGTCGCGTGCGAGACAGTGACGTCCTCGTCGACGTGCAGAGACTAGTAAGAAGATTTCCGTAGAATGCTGGCGCCATGGGAGTATTCATGAGGTGAGGAATCCACAGGTAGTTGTATCCATCAGAATTCTATGGTACTGCCTACTGATCTCAATTCAACTATGGAACACAGGAATTATTTAGTTCTGAAGAAGAAAAAGTTATTAAGCTAAAACTACAGTTTTCCGGCATTAGTATTTTTCGCTTGCATGCAACTTCCCAGTATAAGGTTATACTACAGCCCATTCATGTGTAAGCTACAAAAAAGTCTAGTTATGATGGTCTGAGGAGGGGTTAGAGTTAACAGTTAGTCCACCTCATTTGCAGCAGGGAACTCTTTGAATACGCTGCAAGAAAGGGTTGCAAGATACAACAGTATGGAATGTATTTGTTTTACTGCAGAACTGTAGTTACAGGTAACTTTATCTGTATGCAAAAGTAATGTTCACTGTCAGTTTTTTGAATCCCTCATCTCTGCATTTGTACAGTGCTTTTCAGGGAGAACAATGACTGTGCACACTATTCTGTTTCCATTGCCTCTTGTTGCTTTTTATTCAAACTTTTTCAAAGCTGGCTTCTGCACTTGATCTTTTGGGGGCAGGTGAAGGCAATATACAAGCTCACACGTTGTGTAGCTTTTGTTGGAATTGAGCTCTGAACATCTGTAGTACTGGGAGAGTGTGCTCTACTCTACTGGTCAAAATTGACGAATGGCATGTAAAGTTGCGAAGTTCATGGGCTTGCGACTCCAATTTAAAAAAAACTGCCAATCTGTGCAAAGCATAAAGCTGCTGAAGTTAAAAACAAAAAGGTGGGACAGTGAGAAACCATTCACATTACTACTGGGAGCCACCTGGCAGCTGTCCTTTCTCTGTGCTATACCTCGCCTCCTGCAATTAATTTCCTGATCGACCACTGCACCATAAGAAAACACCTTCCCTTTCAGATAATGAAAAAAGAACCTAAGCAGCCTCTGCTCACTGAAATATCTTGTTCGTCAAAACCACCTTGCCAATGAGGTTGTTGTTACCAGGATAGTCTTTCTTACTGGTGCCATGGCGGGTTCACACAGTATGATTTCAATGAATTCTCAATGAAAATTTAGTCTGTCATTATAGGCAATGTAATTATTCAGCCCAAGGATGCATCTTCATATTGATCCACACATTTTATAAAATCCATGATTAAGATAGATAGTACCTGTTATAAAACAGACAGAATGGACCAGAGCCTTGCCCAACCACGTAGAAACACCACTAGAAGTTCTAGAGGGTCCAGCTGGGAGAGGGAAGGTCAAGGAAAAAACAACACAAAATAAAGTATATCTGACTATTTTTAACTCAGAGGCTGCAGTTAGCTAAGAAGCTGCAGTAGTTTAAAGTCTAGAACTGATGTGCAATTTTGTTGGGATTTAAACCACACAATGTTTGGTACAAATGCTGGGCCTATGGTGACTTTCGATAAGCAGGGAAGAACTCCGAGCTCATCCACGCTAAAATTCAGCCTTACACTAAACGGGTTACAAGATGATGGGCAAATAAAAATGCCTGTTTTAAAACTATATTGTTTAACACTCAGCAGGGATTCCATTAAAACAACAGCGACTAAATCAATAGTTAACTGCCTGAACGACCCATGAGGGAACGCTACATTACACCTTAAATGTGACAGATACTCTACTGTTTCACATGTGCATTACAACTCCTCGTATGACAGAGTACTCCCAAGCAATAATACAATTACAATATGCAAATTGTTTATAACTACTATCCACCTCCTCATTTCCTCCACTTTGAGTGCAAATCATTTTTTGTTAAAAACTATTTCTAGGCTGTAATGTTGTACAACTACCAGAATTCTAGAGGGAAGGTGTACCAAATAAAAATTATTAGCCTCCTGAAAAAATGCGCCAACAATCAATCAATTATATCTGCAGCAAATCAGAAGGCCTAATTTCAACCCACTGAACAGCACCATAACTCATTCAATTCAACACTATTAACAACAATAAAGGAACTTATGTTTGCATTCAGTAAATGAAATCAAGAGCACTGTAAAGACACAGGGGGCATGGTCTGGATGCCAAAGATGCAAGGCACAGACTAGGATAGCTCTGCATCACCAGCCCCTTATACTTTGCCTCCTTTAACTGAATGGTGGCCAGCAAGACCTGTGCGAGATGAGTGAGCACCTCTGAAGATACTGGCCAGGGCCTCACAACGCTGTGGGACTCCTCAGTAGAGAAGTGGGAGGCAGAAAACCTGGTACAGCAATAAAGGCCTAGAGGGCCAAGAAGAGGCTGATCCTGGACCTGTTTTTCAGGCTATCTCCAGTCATGTCAGCTGGAGTCAATCGTGAAGTGTCTGCCCAGGCCCCTCATAGAAGAAAAGGTTAAGTCCAGTGCAAGTGAGGGAGAGGAGCTCAGGAGCTGCTGACCCATCGTCGGAGGTCTCTGTGACAGCCGGTGTCCTGAATCCCTCGGAGAGAGAGAGAAACTGGCTGCGGGTCGATGTAGGAAGACGTTTATAAGAGCTAATGCACCCACCTGTGGAGACTCTCAGAGCAGAGTTGGTTGAGCTCAGCACTGCCCCCCACCCGGAGAAAAGAGAGGAGGGATGATGCGCCACAAACTCTGAGCCACTTCCGTACCTCAGGGATGGCAGCCCAGGGCGGGTCCGGTGCTGGGGCCTAACACAGATCCGGCAGCCTGGATCCCAGAAGACAAGGTACACTTCTAGGGTAGCCTGCTCCCGGTGTTCCCTGGGGGACAGACCCCCTCACCGTCGAGCCCACGGGGCCATCAGCCCGACACAGACAGTGTTTCTGCTTGCCCTTAGGTCCCACTTCGATGGTAGTCTAGTCGGATCTGGCCACGCTCAGGACCCGACAGCTTGTACTGCTTTGTGGGACTTCCTTGAGGACTGGCAGGTTGACAGGATCAGAAGGCACACAGCATAACAAACCTGACCATGGCTAAAGTAAAGAGCCTTTAACATGGTTAAGCAAAGCACGTTGGATCAGTCTGCCCACTCAGTTGCAAAATTGGTGGAGACTGCTTCGAGGGAGGGCGATGGACATTACAATGCTGCTATGACAACACTATGATTCTGGCACCCATCAACCATCATACGACACACCCGAACCCAAAATAGGCGTGTTGGGCACCAATGTAATGCTATTGCACAAGGACCTTCACTGGGCAGTAGATAGGCTAGCAAAGGCGGAAGTTAGGGTCTCTGTGGTGGCGGGCACCCAGCAGAAGATTTCAATACTCTCCTGTATCTCACAGATCCGGTCATGAGAGTAGAGGATACATATGTCAGGGCCCGAAAGAACAACCTCAGCTTGGACCTCGCCCAAGACACTCTTGGATCAATTGCTCCACTCCATTTTGTCTGCTACGTTCATCTCCTCCTGCTTCGTTATTGAATGGGCCTACAGGGCTCTGGCCCAAAGGCCGTCCCCAAGGGGTCCCTGCTGGGCTTCTGAATGCCCACAATTTCAAAATACCTGGACAGACCTGCCATTCTCTGGTATGCACAATTCTGTTTCAATCTCATAAAATAATGATCTTTTGGGACTACACCAGAATAGTCCAAAAGCAAGGGAAATCCTTCACAGATGCCAAAAAGAGACTGCACAGCCTAAATGTTCGCTATATGTTGCTGGGCCAATCCGAAGTCGTTCCTTGCTGAAACTATTTATGGAAGCTATGGGGCTATTGGACATCTGGTGCAGCTTCCACCGAGAAGAAAGGGTAAATACATTTTACCCAGGGACACACAACACACTTCCCTCGCCTCGAATACTTCCTCCTTCTCAGTACAGGGATGCATAAAGTGAAAGATGCATAGATCTTGTTGCAATGTCTCAGACCACTCTCCGATAACGATCCACTGATGACTTTCCAGTATCAAAACATCGCTCTAATAGAGATTAGCTGCCTGGCCTTTACAGGACATGGCACTCACCTCAGACGTAGGCGAGACTACGGACACCACTTACTTTGCTAATAATCGGGACTCTGTAGAATCCCCTGGAATTCTGTGGGAAGCTCTCAAACCTACACTCCAGGGAGAAATTATAAGCTACTCAACAGGGAAAATGCGTAGAAAGCGGTAATGTGTTCATGATCTAGAAACACAAATCTAGGCCCTAGAATCACGCTACATTCACAACCCTGAACGGAGGTTGCAAAGGGATTTACTACACTCCCAATCAAAGTTGCAGCACATGCTACTAGACATGGTCAACAATGCCTGGCTTGCCTCCCAAAAACATCTCTACCACTGGGGGGACAAAGCAAGTAAACTACTATACTTTCTCTGCACCAACATTAAACAACACAACCCAATTATGTACCTGCTTTACTTGAATGAATCGAAAACTACTGGCAACAAAGCGATTGTGCAGCACTTCGCACAATATTACTCAATACCCGATGCCCTACCTAAGACACAAAGAGTCTGCTTTGTATCAGACTTGCCTCTCAGAACCCTCTCTGAGGTTGAGAAGAGAACGCTAGATGAGGAGCTCATGGTTAATGAGCTAACGGTGGCTCTGAGTCAACTATGAATGGGGAAAATGCTAGGGCCCCAACGGATTCCTGGAATTCGTCAATTTACTAGCAAGCTTAGTGACCCCTTTGATGCGGCCCGGAGGGAAGCAGTTTAACTCTTGCAGCAGCCTCCCAATTTCTGAAGTACAGAAATTGTGGTATTTCATAAACTGAGGAGGTTCCCTGACCTATGTTCCTCTTACTACCCCATCTCGCTCTTAAATATCAAAGTCAAGATCATTGCCAAGCCCCTGGCTGATCGCCTGCTTAAGGTCATACCCTCAGTGGTTCAACTCAATCAGGCTGGCTTCATGCCCTGCCGAGCAACAAGACAAAATATATTCAACAACTGTACAAAACAATGGCTCTAGCCAATAGAATGAGGGGCCCGGAAGAAATACTGATGGTGGATATAGAAAAAGCATTTGATTTGGTGGGTTCGACATACTTTTTGATATCCTCCAGCGCATCAACTTCGGGATCAAGTTCATCACCTATGTATGACTTTTATGTATAGACTTATCAGCCCAAGTTTGAGTGTATCTGAGGATTCTGAGCCCTTGAATAGCCAGCAAGGCATGCGTCTGGGAAGCCCCTTGTCCCCACTATTATTAGCCATTGCTATCAAACTCTTGGTGGAATGGCTTCGGATCGATGCACAAATTAGGGAGTTTGAATGGGGACATGGAGCTTGGATAAAATTGCCTTGTATGCAGATGACGCTTTGATCTTTTTGACCAACTTAAACAACTCCGTCCACAGGCATTTCAGATCCTTCGGATCGTCGGCGAGACATCAGCCTTCTCGATTTACCTAAGTAAAGCCTCAGTCTTTCCGATCACCTATTCCCCCATCCTTCAACACCCAGAACCTGAAGTGGGCATTCAACCAATACTTCAGTAGCTGGACAGATGAATATCCAACCACCAAAGGGTTCACTAGTGGCCGACATTAAGGCATGGTCTACATTGCTTGCCTCTCGTGTGCCAGTCTGCCACATTCATAATGGTGTCACTACCCCGCCTCCTCTAACAATGACAAAACTATCCATATTTCCTGTCCCTCTACGTTTTTTCAGCCAATATAAACCATATTACATAGCTTTTTGAGGCATCAAAGCTTCCCTCAAATTGCGAATTATAAATGTTTCAAGTCTAGGTACGAAGAGTGTATTGCAGTGGCTGACACTGAATCATACTACCAGGCTTCTCATCTGGTGATCATCAACAAATGGTGGTCTGACCCACAGGGCGACGTTGCCTACACCTCAGAAAAATGGACACTTCAAGGCTCCCCAATCCAGCATCTACTATAGAGAGGGAAACACACTCTCCACTTCCTCCGGCGACGAGAGTGGCAATGGGCATGGAAAATTAGACTAACAAGACAGACACTACTATGTATGAGCAGTGTCAGTACTACACTTTGTAGTAGCACTGAAAGGATTCTCTAAATAGGATGCCGTAGGTATTTCCACTTTGGGTGATCTGATGGAGGACACCACTCAGAAATCATATCTGACCCTAAAGAGCAAATACAACCTACATTGTAACCAGTTTTATCTCTACCTCCAACTGCAACATGCCATGACATCACACATAACAGGGCTGGAGGAACTCCCTTAATACAACTCCCTGGAGGCAAAGCTACGCCTCTGAGAACTGTAAAACCACAAGGTAACACGAACATATCACTTATTGATAGAGCACATGCCTTTACACTTTTGTCTAGCTACACACTGAATAGGACCGGGACCTGGAGGCCCCCACAGACTAGTAACGGGCAGAGGCTAGGGCATCCCTGAGATGTTCAGCAATTGCAACATGACTCTGCCTCATACAACTGAAATACCTTCATAGACTATATCTTATGAGACATATTCTGGATAAAGGGCGAGGCTGCATACACTCCTGACCCGATGTGCGACACAGGAGGCGGCTTATGCACTCTACATGGGGCTGGATTAAATTGCATGCTAACAGGAGTAAGGTACTCTCCTGTTTCGGCCGAGTGTTGGGACAGACTACACTACAACATTCCAAACTGATTCTCCCACATTTTACCACGGATGTTGAGAAAAGACTGAAACAAGCTGGAACTTTTACGGCTGGGCTTGACTGTAGCCAAAAGAGACATCACCTGGCAACCGAAAGCTGAGGCATCACCCTTGATTGAGGAATGGAGAAAAGGTTCAGACTGGTGCCTTGGCAGGGAACAAGCTGTTTATGAAGCCAGGAGCTGCCCCCAAAACTACACAGAAATCTTGCAGAGACAGGAGGACAACCTAGGGATCACCATTACACAGAGAGATTCTTGCACCATAATTTAAAGACTGAAATCTGTACCTATGAGGGTCAGAGGCAATGATCTACGATGGACGGAATACCCTACAAGTAGTGTGTGGGGATGGATCCGAGGGGGAATTGTATGCATTTGGTGTGGGGCGTACAGCGCATTTGTTGTAATGTTATGTTGTATTGTGACCTTCATATCATAAAACCAATAAAATGCGTTTTCCCAAAGAAAGAAAAAGAGCACTGTAAAAATAAACTTTTAGATTAAAGAAAACTGCATTAACAGATCCCACCTTTTGATCATCTGCCCTCAACTAAAGGAAGTTCAATTCAAAAGGATATTGAAATACAGAAAGAAATGATAATATTGTGACCAGTTCATTCACACACGTATGCAGACCGATTTGGAATTTGTGCACTGAAGGCTGTGTGACAAGTACTTTTAATTGTGTTTTATCTTGACAAAAATGACTGCACAGTGTTGGCGAAATATTCACATTAAAAAAGAGAGAAAACTAATGTTGTCGTACATTAAAATCGTGTGTAATGTGGCAATCCAGCACAATACACAGATGTTAAATTTGCGGCAGTATAGTTGTTTCCATTTCCTCGTGGCCTTTTCATTCAATGCCTGTTAAGTATACAGTGGTTTGTATACAAATCATGTACCCAGTTAAATAAAAATCTATTAAAGAAACAAACAGTTAGAAATACCGTGACAATCTAAAGTCCAAAGTACCAAAGCAATGGTTGAACGGACACATGCTTCCGACAGAAACCACTTAAGATACATCATACAGAAATGGGAGCTCCCAAATAGTTAAACCATAATGGTTTTCCCAACAGAAAATTGGCTTGACACTCTATATTTGCCATTAACCACTGATGCGAAGATGGAAACTGTTAAGTCCTCTCTTTCAAATAAAGTTGTGCTAAGATCCACAAAACTGGTGTACACACATTTTTCACGGAAGTCTGCTTAAGGATGCCACGCCTGTTTTGCTCATAACTGAAGGAAATTGTTGGTAGTTAAGATCACAGACGTTTATAGTTATTTACACACTTATCAGAACAGACCAAGATAACGTGCAGCAGGCAGAAGGACTACAACCACGAATTCCCCTATAAATTAGTTTTGGTTAAGCAATAAAAGAAGAGTAAAATAATCCACTGATTATTGTGCTCAGAAGCACTCTGCTTGAAGGCTGTAGATATTACATTTCAAAAGGGACAAGTGGAAAGTGGGTAAATTTGTTTGCAACACAAAAAAATCGAATTTGCAGACTTTTAAGTTAAAGCAATCGCCCATGGCGTCAACTTGTACGAAAATTTAATTGGTCAAAATGAGTCCGTTTTTGTGTCATCCTAATTTTGGGTTACACTATTTTAGCTAACAGCTGCCAGAGAGGCACATCAGCATTCAGGATCTATAATATGCTCACATAACTCTTTTAAAAAAATAACTGCCTTATCTAGAAAACAATCTGGGCTAGATTTACTCAGTTACTGGTCGCAAAAAAGTGGTCGCAGATTGCCACCAGTATCTTATTTTGTGAGCCGACCTATTAACTAATACATCAGTTCGCAAAATAAGGAACTTTAGGGGGCTGCGCAGTGACTACCTACGATTAGATACAATCACAGGGATAGTAGCATGCAAGGGACAGTACGCTACCATGCCTGTGATTGCATTACAATACAGATTATTTCTTTCAAAGCAGACAGATTTCAGACAGATTTCGTAAAGAAAATCTGGCTGCTTAAAACAATAAATGTTTTTAACTTTGAAAATTTTCAGTGCGAGTTAGAAGTGATCCTTTTAGCCACTGCCAACCTACTCATGAAGCTGTCACTCTGATTCCCTTTGCAAATCTCCCCCGCCTGAGTCTATAACTGTTCAATTGTTTGCAACCAGTATTAAAGCTTCAAACCACTAATACATACAGTATCGATTCACAAATTGGAAGGACAACTCAAACAAACCGCTACCAAAATTGTGAATCAGTAACCATTTCTAAACTTATATTCCAAGTCAGTAAAACGTTACTGACTTTTGAAATGGGTATAATAAAAAAGAAAACTGGATTTTGACGTTGTAAACCAAATGATTTTGCTGATCTCAGGGTTGCAAAAGAGACATTCCTTAGTACATCAGTCCATACATCACTAATGCTTGTGGGGAGCAGGCCCAGTTATCACCATTAGACATACAAAAACAAAACCACCACCATAGACTGTCTGGCCTTCAGTCTTAGATCCACACTTCTAGCTCTCCTTCCTAGGAAGGACTCATCAACCAACCCTTTAAAGATAATTGTGGTTTACGCCAACACCATTTTCCTTATCAAAGCGCAATATTCATACAGCATACAAAGAACATGTTGCAGAATACTTTTAAGTTAATATACACACTATACATTCATTCACATACTGTTAAGCGTTCAGGCACCGTATATTAAGCCTGGATCGCAATTTTAAAATTTATAACTAAGTAAAAGAGGACACAACTGCACCCTGTTGGCTTTAAACACCATAAGGTGTTATATATTGTTGGACATATTTTCTGAGGTTTACATTACGAATTTGTAGGAACAGCTTTTGTAGTTTATGTCATGAATTCAAAGTTGAAAAAGTTGGGTCACTCAGCATAAATTTGATTGTCTGTAATTATCCACAATGGAAAGCTTTGTCTGCAGCGTCCAACATGCTGTAAATGTTAGTGCTTATAGAATGTTAATGATGCTGTCCACACCTAAAATACATTTACTCTCTTAATACATCTTCAATACGTACCCAGTCTTGATATTATGCGCCAAGGAGGAACTGTCAAGAGTAGACATTTTTTATAGGTCTTTTCTTCCATTCCAGTCCTTCAGAGTGAATAAAAAAGCTGGTAGATACATAAGCAAGCAGGTTTCAATGTACACAGGTCTAAGTCCCTGCAAGGCCCAAAGCGCACTCTGAGGTTCTCAGAGCTTGTTGTTGAGGGATAAGCCTTCCACCATCATTGTAATGATGGTTCTGTTTAATGGGATTTCACTTGCACTTTTAAAAGTCAGCTGCTTCATTCTTTACAGGGTCCATCTCTTTGTTGAACCGTGTCCTGTTACACATGCAAACACAAAATATTTCTTGTTTTTGGCATGGCCAAAGGTCCAGTTAAAGATGTAGTTTCTTTGGCTCTGCAGCTTAAATGAATAATTATTGTAGCTGGAAATAGAGTTCCTGAATTTCATTTTTAATATGTACTGAATCCGAGGCATTATTGGTGCATGACTACATCCTATGTACATTCGATAAAAGCTATCCATTTCCTTCTCATCCTAGTGGATTTAACAATGCCATTCAACATCGCAGACCTTCAAATCCTCCTGTACAACATGAAAAACAGGATTAGAATGAAGGTAACCGTTTTACAATTGTTTTTACTCTTGCTCTCAGAGTGCTTCCAACAGGTGACAAATTGTAACATTTCTAATCTCACTCCATCTCTGGCAGTGTCCATCAGCCCTTTGTTAGCATATCTTCATACTGAACCTTTCAGTAAACTTCTGAAAGGTCTTGCTACCTCTTTTATCAATAAAAAGAGTACACCCACGGTAACATGTACCCTGAATCCAGCTCAAATATGAAATCATCGTTGCTTAGCTTTCATAAATGGATGGAGAAAAATGATCCAAAATGCAATTAAAAGACTGAATTTCTCCTCCTTTTCCCAAAGTCTTACCCACCAGACAAGCTACTAAGGTGGATATCGTTGGGTTGCCTTCTTGAAGCAAAATAAACCTCACAGGGCACATCCAAGCTATGGCAATGTAGGCAAAATCCTCCTTCATGAAGTCAGTTAAAATACATCCTCTTCCATGGGGATCTGAACCTAGTAGCAATTGAGGGTGCGGTAATATCCAAACTTGACATTAGAGGCATCTCATTCCTAGGTATAGTTCATGCTGTTAGGTTTCTCATAAACACTAGTAGGTGGGATCACATCAGCCGGCAGTTGTCTATCTTAAAAGGCTCCCATTCGAGGCTTGCTGCTGGATGAGTATCGCTTGCCCCATTGATATGGCTCTGAGCCTCAAGACTCTGACATCTCACCCAAACGCTGTCCATACTTGTAGGCTTTTGTACCCTATACTGCAAAGGTAGCATATTGCTCTCTTCTTCACGTCTGAAGAAGTGTATGCTTTGCAGATACTGCTTCAGCAATGCTCACTGAATTCGAATCACCAATCTTCAAGAGATCTTAGTTTTCAAATGTTTTCTAAATAACGTGTGTCCTGGGAACCTTCTGCACCCGGCTGTTTAATTTTATTGCTCAGGAGTACAATGGCAGTGCAGCTCCCAGTTTTCTGTGCTCTAACTCCTATATGGAGCTAGTCTTCTCATACTCTCCTCACTATTTCAGACTACTCTTTCCTTCTATATTGACTACTTTCTCTTCTAAAACGTACTATCTATCTCATAGAATATTACTACTTCCTTTTGATGTTTTACTTTCAAGGTTAACAGATTCTATCTAATGGTGTTACCTCGACAATATGTCTCTATAATGATTTCAACACGTGATTGGTTCTGCTGTTAAATTCCTTGCACGTTCAAATAGGCACTTATGCCCTCATTAATCAATGCTCCAGTGAACCTCCTTCATTTATTAGCCATCAAAACGGGATTTCTGACCATACTTTCGGAGCCTATTTCTATTTATTTGTATTTCCTCGTACTTTATAATTCTTCGATAACCTGCATCCTCTCTTTGTATAATGCTAATATTGTTTCCCTGTTGACTCGTAACTAAATACCGTAGGCTATGCAGCTCAGCGTTTTGCTGGCCTTTTGTTTTAATTTATTACTGTGCAACACACTGAATTCCGAATCGGTGCATTCCACGCACTATAACAGACTGTTTAAGGTAATACACATGAAAGCAATGCCCTCTGGCACGGCAGGACCTATGTGAACATGTTTTGTACCAATGAGGTATCCTCGATTAGATTAAATAGCGTTTCTCTCACGTGTCTTTCTCCAGTGCTTACCGGGTGGAGTAATGCAATGGAGCCAAAGTCACACACCAGAATGCTTTGCAGGATACACAAACCACTAAGATGTGGCGGGTGTGCAGTCACATTCTTCAGCAGACATCGTTTGTGATGCTTTTCTCTTGACCTAAGGCATCACACAAACATATGGGTAAACTCATGTTGTGACTTTATTTCTGCAGCAGGTACGGATACTAAACAGGAGCTCCTCTAGTGCCACAGTTTACCACTTCTGTTTCAACAGGGGAGGCTCGCATGAAACCATTATTTTAATAGTAGTCCTGACAGTAAGATCCCAGAAAGAGTTGGTGGTAACAGGTTTAAAGCAGTTTTCAGCGGCCACTGTAATATTAATCAATAAGGGAATAATCTCCAACAGCTCTTCTACATAGACATTTATGTTTATTTCAGGAATGGAAATGATTCATCACATATACGCATTAACAGTAGTATGATGTGGGGTTTCTTTTTTTTTTTTTTTTTTTTACTAATATTTCCATAGAAAGTCTGTTTACATACAAACTAATGCATCAGCACATTTGACATAAAAAAATAAGTCTCTTCTGTTAAGGAATCCGTTAACTCTTGAAGGGCAATAAGTACAGTAACACAC
Source organism: Pleurodeles waltl (assembly GCF_031143425.1). NCBI lineage: Eukaryota > Metazoa > Chordata > Amphibia > Caudata > Salamandridae > Pleurodeles > Pleurodeles waltl. Next base: position 664,599,758 of record NC_090451.1, read on the forward strand.
TTCAACATCTCATTATCTGGCAATGCATCAAAAGCTTCCGATACATCTTGGACACATTCTTATTAGCAAATCTTTGCAGAAACACTTTTCTAAATTTGGGGGCTTAATTCGATGCAGACTTTATCCTCTGGCGCTCTGTCACAAAATGACTAAACTGTTCATAGTCCAATTGTGATGCGGTGTGCCCAACTCAGAATACAGTGAGTCGACCAACTGCCAGACATGTTTACATAATGTGGTTCTCTTACAAAGTCTTTTGCCCCAGGAGTGCCATGCTGGCAACAGCAACTAATTACATCAGTCACTCACGTGCATATTCTATGTTTTGACAAAAGGCGAGAAGTACCAGCGGAGGCGATTTTAAAAGCAATACAAATATTCAGAACTAGAAGATGGTCAAGTCTTCATGAACACCAGCGGATGGGGGGAAAAGAGTAAGAGGACTATCAGGAAAAGGGTGAGAGCAAGAGCAGCACCAGAATAATCTGTGAGGGACCAACTCTGCTGGGTGAGCATCGGGTCACATCCCCTCAATTCAGATAGATGTCTCGCCTGAAGCTATAAAAAAAACAAGCACTGGCAAAGCAAATAGCCCCAATTTATAAAAGAAAGTGCATGTACTCTTCCACGAATGCATTCAGTCATCCATCAATGCACTCGATGTCCATGTATTCAGCCATTCTTGCACACCCGTTCAATTATCCATTGACTCATTATTGTAGTCATCCTTCACCAACCACAATGCCACAACCACACAAGTTCAATTATTGAAGAAGCACTTTCAATTATAATCCGTGCCTACTGGCCTTGCTTGCTTAAATTACACTCTGGGACCTGGAGCTGTACTTTTTGTTTTACTCATCAAGAGTTGCTGATGACATACTACACAAAGCTGGAATGACAGATAACTGCATTCCTGAGCTATGACACACCTTGAGTGTACATCATTCCATCTCCAATGTTGGGGCAGACTGTTGCTGTCAGAACAAAGATTGAACCACTGATGGTTGTGTTGGACCTTGAGACTGAGACAGCACACGTGTGTCTTACAACGTTGCAGACCATGCTTCACCTGGAGTGTGTCTTTGAGGTTTGTGGACTCCTGCAGTCAACAGTTTCTGTCTGCTCTGTGAGCGAAGACTGCAGCATTGATACTGTATCTTTGCAGAATGAGTGAAAGTTACTGAAGTTGCCTTTTCTGTTCTTGTGTGTGTTTTTATGTGGGTGAGAAGTCTACATTGTTGCTACACTTTTTACCTAATTGCCGTGTGAGGGAAACTTACAAGGTTGTTCTAGAAGGGGTACCGGCTCTGTTTTCGTGAAGTAAGAAGCTTGAATTATTGGTGTCTGTCCTGTGTGAGTGTCGCAGACATTTGCTGGAAGTGCAACTCCGGCTCAATGTGTGGAGAGGCGTTCTAAAATCACCTGTGGAGCAGTAGTGGGCAGTAGGTGTAATCTACAGTGTAGCCTGCATGGATAGGTAGGTGTAATCAGCATGGATGGTCCCAAATCAAAGAGTGTAGCAACCTCCACAAGCATCTCCACTGCCTACATACTACTTCACTGGATGGTGAATACCCATATTTAAAGTAAAAGCTACTCTCATTGTAGATGTCATTTTTAGGGTCGAGCCTGTGATAGCATGTGCTAGATCATGCGTCTAGCTTGCAAGACTGTTGTTAAATAAAAAGGTCTTGAAGACTGCCCATTTACCATTTGTTTGCTTGCCTGGCAGTCTTCTTTACAGCCTCGTAATTGGTCAGTGCAAGCCAAGCATAATTTATATTCCTGTCTTTGGTGCAGGGACCAAGCACTGATTGATGCAACCTAATCAGTGCCCACCCGCTGCTCCCGACATCATCAATGTACTTTTTTTTTTTTAACTTCTAGGGCCTTGCAAAGATAAGGGGTGGGACTGGCAAAAACGTGCCCAGCAGAACAAATAAAATTGAAAAGTTTTTTTTTTCAAATAGTTAACTCTTTTCTTTTGCCAAGTTGTCTTTTATCACTTTGCACTCTTGTCCTCACAAGATGACGATGATCTTGTTCTAAATATTGCAAAGCAACACTGTTTCTTTCTTATGTATAATTTCCAAAATGATGCCATAACAAATTATCAAGCAGTACGCCCCAATCCAAACCACTCCAATCCAATACGCTGCACTCAAATAAATTGACTCCAGACCAAACCAATCATTCCACTCCAAACCAAACAACTCATCCCAATCCACTATCCTTTAATCCTCCCAACTCATCCAACTGCAATCTGCCCCACTCCAATCCAAAACAACCTGCCCCACTACAATTCAAAACAACCTGCCCCACTCCAATCTGTCCCACTCCAATCTGTCCCACTCCAATCTGCCCAACTCCAATTCAAAACAATCGGCCCCACCACAATCCAAAACAATTTTCCCTTACTCCAATCTGCCCCACCCCAATCCAAAACAATTTTCCCCACCCCAATCCAAAACGATAGGCCCCACTCCAGTCCAAAACGATAGGCCCCACTCCAGTCTGCCCACTTGAATCCACAACAATCTGCCACATTACATTTCACCCCTCTCCAACCCACCACATTCCACCCGTTCCAATCCACCTCACGATAATCCAATACTGCCCAATCCAACCTACCCAACCCCTGCTCCAATCCACCTCATACCAATCGAATCCACCCCACTTCAATACATCCACCCACACTCCAGTCCAATCCACCCCATTCCATCCAACCCAATTCACCCACTCAAATTCATTCCACCCTATTCCAACCCAAGCCACCCAACTCAAGTCGAACGTAACCCAATCCACCCCACTCCAATCCATTTCACCTTAATCCGCCAACTCCACTCCAGTCATATGTAGTCCACCACAATCCACCCCAGTACAATCCAATTCCCCCCACCCCAAACCACCTTCATCCACCCCACACCCATCCAATCCACCCAATAGCAATCCAATTAAACCCACACCAATCCACCCCACTCCAAAAATCCACCCCAATCCAAAAAAGTCCACTCCACCCCATAAAGTCCACCCCACACCATGCACACCAATCGAATGCACAACCCAGTTCACTCCATCCTGCTCCAATCCACCCCGTTCCAATCCACCCCTGCTCCAATCCACCACATTCAAACCAATGCTTCTCACTCCAGTTCAATCCACCCCACTGAAGTCCAATCCACTCACTCCAATCCACCCCACTCTAATGCACTGCACCCCATTTCACCCCACTCAACTCCAACCCTTCCAATCTACTAGTCAGTCAATGCACCCACTCCAATTTAATCCACCCACATCAATGGACCCACTCCAATCCACCCCACCCACAATGTACCCACCGCACCCCAGTCCACCCCACCCCACTCCAATCCACCAAACTCCAATCGAGTCCATCCCACTCCAATCCACCCCATCTAGTCCAATCCACCACAAAGTAGTCCAATGCATTCAATCCACCTCACTCCAACCCACCCCACTCCAGTGCAGTGCAATCTAATCCACCCCACTCCAGTTCAATCCACCCCACCCCAGTCCTATCACTTCAACTCAATACACAACCCTGATCTAATCTACTCCAATCCCATCCACCCTGCTCCAATCCACCCAACTCTACCCCAATCCACCCACTTTACTTCAATCTAATCCACACTACCACAATCCACTCCATCCCTTTCCACCCCTCTCCATTCAACAACACTCTGCCATAGAATCAGTGAATGTTATTCCCTCTACGACACTCTATGACCCCTACTCCACTCTGCAACACACTACTTCAACAATACCACTCTACAACACTCCTACCTCACTCGACTCTATGGCACTCCACACCACTAACTTTTAGCAATGCTAAACAGCAGCCAAACTGGTGTACAACATGGCAAAAACACATTGCCAAGCCAATAGCTCTTGTACAAGCACATTTGCTTTTCCAATGCTGGTTATGATCCGGCTGACAGCACAGAGGTCACCAAACAATTATGTGCGAATCCCCAAGAGAGGGGTTTTGTCTCCACCGACATGTTGGAGCCAGGAGTACCTGCTTTTATCGGGCAGGAGTTGTGTGCTTCCACAAAAAGTGCTTACCCTCCTCATAGCTGTGCTCATTTTGTTTATTTAGCCAGCTGCAAGAGGGATGAACTTTTAGGGGTACACACATGACACTGTAATACCAATAGTGTCTTCTTAGAAACTAGAGGCCACATGTAGAAATCTTTTTGCCAGTCGCAAACTGGCCTACTCTGCAAATCGGCCCAGTTTCGAACGCAAAAAGGCTCTTTTGTATGTTGAAAGCCCTGTTTGCAATTCGGTAACCTATTACTGAATCACAAATTGGGTTTGCGATTCGGTATTAGGAAGGGGTGTGTTTAGGGCATCCCTTCCTAGTACCGAATCAAAGTGGTATGTGTGAATGTTTTGCAACCAAAATGCAGTCGCAAACCATTTGCAATATACTCCCAAATTCCATTTGGTACTAACCCATTCACATGTGAATGTTTGTGAAAGCATTTTTTCAAGAGGAGACAGTGGTCCCACGGACACATGCCTACTCTTTTAAACGCATCCTGTTTTCCTTTAAGGGAAACGGGCTGCATTTATTTTTTAAATGATTGCTTTATTGAAAAGCAATCACAGACATGGTGCTCTGCTAGCCTCAGCAGGCCACCATTCCTGTGATTTTAGCGATACCCAATGGGTCACAAACAAAACCTCTCTCATTAATATTCATGAGGTAGGTATATTTGCGACCAACACGTAATCACAAAATGTGTCAAGGACATATTTGTACATTATTGTTTGCAATTACCAAATAGCTAAAAGCTCAGATACGCTATTTGGTAATAACAAACTATTACATTTGTAAATGGAAAAAGAAAAACAGGTAGAGGAGGTTAAAGGAGCAAGTCAGGAAAGGTGTAGGAGGAAATTATGGGGATAATAGAAGGCACTGTTGCAAAGTTCACAGGGATGTTGCTGAATCCTGTGGTCTCTGTCTTGTCCTTCTCTATTTCTGTCTCCTAAAGTGTTCCAAGTTGAGCTAAGGCTGAAGTCTATTCCGTTGCTACTGCATTCCCGTCATCTGTGCTCTTGCTATCCACTCCATGCTCCTCCACAAATCACTTTTAATCTGTGCTCCTAAAGCAAGTGGTTCTGAAATCTTTGCTGTGCTTCAACAAAGCACGGTACTGTCCTAGAATCTGTAATCCTACAGTCAGTGCTATGGTACTGCCATTTCTCCTGTGCTCTTAGCTTTTGCCACACTCCTCGAGTCTCTGCTCTTTGCTCATGAAATACTCTCTTTGCACCTGATCTCCGCATTGCTCCAGTAGCTATCAAGGTGCCTTAAACGCGAGGGATGTGTCCCAAAAGCCTCTGCAATGCTCCAGTTGTTTGTGTTGTGCCCCATGCTTCTACTGTTTGTGCTTCTGCAGTCTCTGCTGTGCTTGGCAATGTGTACATGCTCTGGCAGTCTCTTCTCAACTGTTACAACCTGAGCTGCAGGGGCGGCTCCTTTGCTATGGCGAAGGAGCATCACCCCACTGGCTGAGCCAGAAGCAGAAAAATAAAACAATAGTTTACTACTGTTTTATTTTTCAGCTTCTGGCTCAGCCAGCAGTGCAGAGAGGGATGGTGCTAGGCCACGGAATGGGGGCTGTGGGGGGGGAGGGTGAGAGAGTGCACCTAAGTGCACATATGTGTTTGGCCAGCAGTCAGACCAGCCAAACACACATGCGCATTTAGATTTCTCCAGTCTAGCTGTCTTTAACAGCCGGGCTGGAGAAACTGCACACACCTTAGGGCTGTGTCTGAGTGGCAGTCCGAGCCACTCGGACCAATTCTGGCACTGCTTTCATGCTAAGTTCTGCAGTGAATGCAGGGACACCACAAGAGGAGCGATGAGCGAGGCGGAAGGGACAAAGGCAACGTAAGAGTGTTTTTTTTTATTTATTTTAACCTCATCTCTGTCCCCCCCTGACCTATTGAGTTATGTGGCCACCACACCTGCTTAGCTGTGCTCCAGCAGTCTGTCACATGCCGCAGTTTTCCCTGCTGTGCTGTTGCAATTTTGAGCCTCTGCAGCAGCATTCTGCGCTGTGCTCCAGCAGCAATTACATTGGAGGCACTATTCACTACAACAATGAAAGGTTAACCAAAAAAAATGTGCAGCATCAAACATCTCTCTTTATAGTTTTTGGGAATGATGTGAATTCTGGCAAAACTTATAAAGCTACTTCTAGCCAGACTTAAATAGAAAGAATTATTTAATGAGCAAGCCTGCGCAGCAGGGCTTCGGAGAATAAAAGTGAGTGATCACACACACACACAAATAAATAAATGCCACTATGAAATGGCTTCTTAACACAGCCAACTTGCTTTGGATATTGACCAGTAATGGCCAAGAGCCAAAGTAATGTATCATCTGGCGTATATCAACAACAAAGTGTTACATTTCAGACAAGAGCTTTTAAGCACATACGTACCGAAAATAAAGTTGCATTTTACCAAGTTTTGTGGGTCAAAAGATACAGACCCAAAAAGATCAAACATGTCTCACATGTCTCACTACCAGAGACAAGGGGTGCATGGGACAGGGAGTTAATATGTGCCTTTATCACCAAGAGAGGGTTTTATTTCCAGAGTAGTCAAGGTTGAAGAGGCTTAATGTCATGGATAATCAGTGGAGGGATGGTGGAGACAGGTGTCTGAGTTTAGCACAGTGTGGGTAGGGGTGCGGGTGTAGACATCAGAGTTTTATCACCAAGGAAGATGACCGAAATTTGATGTTACCATCCAGGGCAAGGTGCATGTTTATTAGCGTGGTGGGAAAGGGCTGGGGTGGAGGGTGTTAAGGGTGACAAGGTTACAGGGAAGGATATACGAGTGGGTGTGTATCTCACCAAAGCAAGGCTCGAACTGTGTTTTTTGGTGTGTAGCTTGGCGTTATACCAGAGGAAAAGGTGAGAGTACCCCCTGTACTGTGCCTGGGGAGGCACCATATTACGTGCAACTCTGAAGCTTGCCGCAGCCTCTCCCGGTGGCTAGGCCGTCTCTATGTAGTTCACGTGCTCATCGGCTCCTCCCTGGTGGGAGCAAGCCAGGCTTACTCTGTGCCTGCTCAATCCCCGCCCCTCCCCCCAAAACAAGCCCTCAGTAAGACCCCACTTCTCTAGGTAGAATGCACTGCTGTCTCTACACGTTTCCAGAGCCCATACAACCCCAGCCTCCCAAGCCCACCCAAGCCCGTCCACGAAGCCTGTCAGACTTGTGAGCGCCCTGTGCCCTCGCCCTGCTGCCCACCAGCATGTCTCAGCATACAATGGGCCGCAGCGTGTCTGGAGTCCGGAAGCAGAGTGCCTCATCAGAAGACGGCATGCGGTACAGAGGCCGGCAGTGAGGAAAGAAGACTAAGAAGAAAGAAGACGGCAGTGAAAAAAAAAAAAAAAAAAAAGATGGCATGTAGAAAGAAGACGTCAGCGAAGAAAGAAAACGGTATTCGGAAAGAAAAAAGAAGTACCTTCAGCGTCATAGCCACAGAAAGGACATTTGTCAGTCTCCAACAGGAAGTGACCGGAAGGAGTACTTGGTCTAGAAGCAACACAACAGCAAGAATGGCGAAGACAACAGGAAGTGAAGCAGGACGGCATGCAAACGGCGTATTGGCCAATCGGAAGCACTTAAATCAGAGTGACTTTGGACTAAGTCAATGCTAAGTTCAGTTAAGAGGCTGGTTCTAAGCCCCTTTTAAGTTTTTTTTTTTTTTTAACAATAGATTTTGCAAACAGCGCACAAGCAAAACCTAAAAGGAGCTGTGCAGACACAGGAAAAGCAGTACATGAGTAAGAGGGTAATAATGAGTATTGGGTGAGAGCCAAAGATACCAGAGTAACAAAGCTTGGCGGGGAGGACACAAGAGAGCACAAGCAGCACATGAGGGAGACTGCAACACAGAGATTTTGGGACGGATGCCCAAGGAGGAAATAGAAGGAAATCCATGAACACCTAAGGAGCTTTTAACCACAAGAAAAAAAGTAGTTTCCAAAACATGAGCTGTTGAGGGATACGAGTCAGCAGATCAAAAGGATGGAAAAAGAGGATATGGTCCATGACTGGGACAAAAAGAGGAACAGGGCAAATCAGCACAGACCAACAGATAAGAAACAAGCAAATGGGATTGGAAAATCAAGGCAACCAATGGTAAGTTAAAGGCGGGTGACAAATGTGACAAGATAAGAGCACAATGTAAAGGCCTGTTTGCAGAAACGAGTACTCGGAAGGATACAGTAGACAAGCAATGCTCTATCAGACAGACAAACTCAAACTGGACAGCCTAACACAAAGAGCCAGCAAATAGAAGGCAAGCAAATGTGAGCTACAAACACAAAGCCACTGGTTAACAGCAACTGGCGGAATGCACTCCCTTTCAGAATGCCCATAAGAAGTTGTTAGCAAACATTTGATACTCAATACGTTTAAAAGCAAGGACTGCATAGACCTGAATAAAGATATACCAAAATCTGGCCCATGATTACGGCCCATGCCTTCTTATCCTATCCACATTCACGCAGAACTACTGTTACTACATACTGAAATATCAACATCAGAATCATACTTGACCATCCACTCATATTTCCCTCTCTTCTTCTGCTAAATCTCCAAGCTGAATGCTTACGCATACCCTTTCTGCAACATGCATGCAGAAGAATAAATTTACTGAAATCCAGTGCTACAAAAACAAAATACTTAATTGAAAAGAAGGTGGATAACAGAAAATATATTACAGCTAATGGATTGAAATTGTTTCATTTGAATTTCTAAAGTGTAAGCATAAGTTAAAAACAATGGAGTAACAAAGTTACCAAGCATTGAATACTTTATTGCAAAATGTAATGTGATGGCCAACATGTTGTGCACCTGGGTGAGACTTATTTATGTGACAATGATGGGAAGAATTTACTGATCTCATTAATAATACTGACATTGCATCTTTCGACTCAGTGAGGCTCATACATAAACAAGGGTAAAACTGACTGGTAAATCATGTGGAGCCAACCTGGAATGAAGCTTCTAGGCATCATTCTTCAATCAAACTGGATTGACTCTGTGCAAGAAAGAATGATCTGGAGACTGTATTACAAAGCAGACAACAGAAAAACTATGCTTTCTGACCACATACTCTTGCTGGGCTTGCACCTTGTAGTGCATTTTATGGAACTGCCAGAGTACCTCATTTTTAGCAGTTATTAAATCAGGATTTCTGACTTAGTCTTAACTTGTTTTAGGTCGAAGACTACCAGAAAGCACAACTGTCTGATTGTGAAGATACTTATTGTGGGCATTCTTAAGGCTTCCAAGGGAATGCATTTCGCCCACTGCTTACCATTGGCTTTATGTCTTGCAAACCACATTTTCTGGCTTTGTTTTAGGCTGTCCAGCATGTCTTCGTCACTCCAGTGGAGCAAAGCTTGTTCACCATCACTCTTTGTATTCTTTCACAAGTCGTTCTTTCTGTATGCAGGGCTTTAAATTTGTTTCTTATGTTGTCACATTTGCTGTGCGTTCAAAGACAAAGGCCAAATGTCAGGCTCTGTCTTCCAAGAGAGCTTTCTCTAACTTCAAAGTGAGAGGATTTATATGACAATATTGCCAGGTACTGGGAAAGAAAAGTTTTTTTTCCCTAGCACACCACAAAATGTAAATGTGTAAATGAACTGTGCAAAAAATTCAGAATATATCAATTAGGAAAACACAAATGAGACATCTTTGTAATTTGCAAGTGTAGTGGAAACAAATATTTTAATACAATCAAAAATCAGTACACTAGGTCAGTGGTTCCCAACCTTTTGATCCTGAGGATCCCCAATGAATCACTACTGGAAGCCAGGGACCCCCAAGCAATTTGTACAATTTACATTTCAAACATTAAAACAGTAATTCACAAAAAATACACAAACAAGAACACACCAAAAACATACTTAAATTACTACAGATATAATCATTTAATTATTTTATATTGAAAAAAATACGCAAAACTTGAAAACTTTTAATGGGAAGGTTGGTACTGCATCTTGGCAACTAACTTTTCAATGTTTGGTTTTATTTAGGAAAGCCGAATCCTCAGATTAGATTCTGCATTTCCCAAGGGATTTTGTTTTTTTATTTTTTAGGTACATTAGATCTAAGAAAGGCTTTTTCATATAATATGTGGTAGTAAAAGGAAGTAAAACAATAAGGGCCTCTCATCTGCCTATAGTCTCTCTTTCACGTGTATTTAATTTGTTTTATAGCACCTCTCATACCAGTGTAGGATGTCGGAGCACTTTACAAGGGGACTGCAAGGTGTAGGATTTACATGTTATCCCTACTGGTAGGCATTTTCTAAGAGTGCTTGGTCTGGGGAAGCACAAACTCAGGATTCATAACATTGGCCAGCGTTGACTTTATTATTAAAGTATTTCTAAGAAAGCAAACCTTGTTTTGCAGCATAAGGATAATGAAGGACGGGGAGAAAACATAATTTTCTAATTTGTTCCATGCAGTTATTTGACGGCAGTTCATAGCTCACTGTGCTAGTAACTTATGACCAGTATAGTAACAAAAGAATCTATGTGACCAAAGCAGTAACCCACTGTGTTATGCACATAAAATACTTTTCTTTGCATGAAATGCGTTTTGCAGCAAGCATATTAACCATCTGTGCTGCCTTAGATGGGTCGAAACTGCCAACAGACAAAACTCCCATCTCTCTCCAGCAGGTGCATTAATCACGAGAGTTATCTTGATGCGTTTATTTTTGCTGGAAAGCTGCTGGACGTACAAGGAAAATTGCTGTGCTTTTAAAGCTGCTGCACAAATAAAGGTAACAAATATAAAAACACATGTGTTTCTGTAGAGGCCCCAGCTGGTGGAAGAGCTTCCTGCCGGCCCAGGCCTGCAGACACCCTGGGAATGTGTCACGGACCCCTGGGGGTCCGTGGACCACAGGTACGGAACCACTCCACTAGGTGATGCCATTTCCACACATTATCATTTCTGCGCGGTATAGTTTTATCAGTAAAGCTGTATATGCAAATGTAATGGTCATCTCAATTGGAAATGTGTTGTCTGTAATGGCAGTGTGCTACCACACCAAGCATACTCCATTCTACACCATTCTACTCTAACACACTCTTCGCCCCTCCATTCCAATCTATACCACTCCACTGTAAACAACTCTATGACACTCAATGCCACTTTACGGCACTCCACTCTGACATAATACTTTACTCCACTCTATGGTACTCCACTCAATTACATTCTGTGCCACTGCATTGACACTTTACTTCTATATGTGTCCCTCCACCTTATGACACTACTTTAATCTAAGTCATTCTACTACACTCTAGGCCACACCACTACTGTACACCTCTCTACGACACTTCATTCAACTATATCCCCCTCCACTCTTCACCACACTCCTCTACACCATTAACATTTATCTGTGCTGAACTCTGGTGTACAAAACACATTGGCCAAGACCAGAGCTCTTGCATAGGCGAGACCTATTGGCTTTGCCAATGCTTGTTCATTCTACATATCGTCCCATAGTTTACAAGATGGCGACAAATCGCCACTCATCGGGTTTCCAACTCTATGTAGGACACAATGGGCTAACACTTTTGGTTACTGAAACCTAGAGCCTCTTCTAATGTAGAAGACATGACAATGACCTCAAAATATTAGGACTACACATAAGAGGAGACATCATGAAAGAAGAAAATAAGAATAATCAGGGTGAACATTAGTGATCTGTATTGCTGCTGTCACATTATTATTTCATTCATGTCGCCAGAAGTCCATAAGTTCATCTTTTTTTGTCTTTGATCAGGTCGTCTGTTAAAGCACAGAATGACGTCTGAAGGATTAGTGTAAAAGGTTTATGGTCAGCAATAGGCATCTAGCCAAGGTTTGTTACGGATTACATATTAAAATATGCAAAAATAAAACTGCAGAATTCTTCAATTCACAATCGTTGCCTCTTTTCCAGTGGCCAAAACACTCTGTCTCCAAATTGTTTAATCTCTCCATCCACATTAGTGCAAACCCACAGTACTTCTGACTTACTATAGTTTTATCACTTCTAAACATATATTGATGTGAGGGTGAGGAAAGGCTATGACTCCCAAAGGGTCAAGATGGTCATCCTGTCACTCGAAGGTTAAAAGAAAAAAACCTCACTTCTCTAGTCTGAACCTTTTTAACTGGTTTATATATTCTGTCTTCTTCTATACGTGCAAGTTCAAAACAAAAGTATTTATTCAGAACAAGAGCACAGGCTGCAGTGAGATTCTATCATTTTTTATTGGCTTTGTACGCATGGTTTCAGTTACTTTTTTTAAAATTCCATTCAAGTTGGTGTGTTGACCAGTAACACTGTGGTAACATTCAATTTGGAATTTTGCACTTTAGCAATAATTGTACTGCGTGTTGCTACATTTATTTCACAGACCTGCTAAATATACAGTAGTTTGCATATGTATTACAAACTAACAGAAGATCTTTCTTGCCATCTATTGCCCTGTCTCTCAAATATCCTTCCAGCAGAAAGGTTGGTCTTAGGCTTACTCAATACCTCTCCTAGGAAAATGTATTCACCAAATCTAATCCTGCTTCCATGCACTCCACAACGACAGAGTTCTCTCAAGTCTCTCATTTGATTAAAACACTATCACTTTTAATTCATTGTTATCCTCCGTGACCTTTCTGCCATATTAGACAAGTTAAACAGTTCAATCCAACTTAATCTTCTTGCATCATTTACATAGCTCGCAATTGGTTCCCCTCATACCTCTCCTCACTTTCCTTGTGCCACGTTCAACCTTCACCCTCCCCCTTAATGTGGGCATTCCACTACATCTGGTTCTGTGCAATCTACGTTTCTCACTCTAGATCACTTTTCCTCAAGCATTACCTCATTATTCAGCATCCCTTGATCATCTATAGCAGATAATACATATTTTCTTTTAGTTTCCAGCAGTCTCATTGTCATACTCAAATGGGCTTCCGCCTGTTGCCCATATACCACTGGTTACAGTAAATGAGCTTATGTCTCTAATCTAAATTGATACCTTCTACTTTTCTGCATTGTTAAAATCTAACGTGTCCCCGGGCCAGCTTACTTCTGGATCCCCTTAATTCGTCATCTTGGAATGCATCTGTTTGAGATGGTGTGCAGAATAATTTATCTCCCTAGAACCGCAACAGTCAGATTCTCACAGTTCAATATTAAAAATATGTACCTTTATCTCTCACTCTATGGTGACAAGTCATTTACTTATGTCTCTGATCTATGCCTCTTATCATTCTTCAACCCCTTACTGCTGAATATCTACACGTCCATTAGTGCAAAGATCATGTTAGCGAATGACCATTGCTTAATTCATGTTATGTAGTATCCCTCCAATGGAGCTGTATTTGGGGTATACTGTTGCAAACTTCTGGGAACTTGGTCTGAATGTACATACCTCAATTGTCGGTCATATGGCACATGACAACTTAGTGCAATAAGGTAGCCTGTTGTGAGAAGTAACTGCCCTAGATTCGTCATCCTTTGAAAGTCATTTGACAAATGTGCAATTTAAAGGCCCCATCAGGGAGGCTGTTCTGAGAACAGAGAACCCAAGGTATAAGTAAAGGGCTGATGAAAGAGGAGCTAAGGACACAGAAAGATATTGCTGTTGTGGTTCTCTCGGGTTTAGGTGGGAGGAGAGTCTACATTTGGAGACAGACTAGGCATTCTTCTATGGTCTGCATAGAGAGACATAGATCTGCATTCTTCTATGGCCTTTTCAGGTGCCGAAGCCAAGCAGCACCCCTGAAATCATAGACAAGCCAGCTTCTTGTTGACAGCTATGTGCTATTTGCTGCTTAGAAGTTCGGGGAGACAAGATCTGCATGTTAAGGTTTGCTTATGGGCAGATTCCGGGAGAATGTACTGAGAGCAGAGAAAACCAAAGCAGCATGTTGCAGTGTCACAGTCCATTAACAGGACCCAATAAGTGTTACATCACTAAAGTTCTGCACCCTACAAGGTTTCTGTCCCACCAAGCTCTCCTCCCACAGTCCCAGACATTGCCACCACCAGTAGGGCCTTAAAACATGGAACAATAAATTCAGCGGTCAACCAACTTGGGATATAGAGGTCCTGTTTAAATACACCACAGTCTGTCCTTGTTGAACAAGGACCATTTAAACAATATACATAACACGGAAAGGTGTAAGAATGTGAATAAGCTTATGTGCCCTTTACCATCATGATGTGCTTAACTCTCTCATCCTTTCTAAGTGGCTCTGCACATAACCCCCCCCCCCCTTTACCCACCACATTCAACCACTGTGTGTCAATCACTCCATCTCTATGGAAAGACCAGCTATTGTATCTACTTAAATAGCACATTATTTGAGGAGTGGGGGATGCAGAACTACAACTGTTGCCTTCTCCCACATTGACCCAACCCTGACATTAGTGATGGCTCAAATTACACTGACGTTCATTTTTTATAAAAGCAGCATTCTCAGCTGGCAACAGTTATGCAGCTGAGTTGGCTGGACCCATAGAGTCTCTCATCAATACTCTATCATACATATATCCATTTTCTCTTCTAAACTTTTATTCTTTTTGCCTTTTCCCATTCTCTGCTGTGCACTTATTTTCTTGCCTACCCGTTTTTCTACCCTCCTCTGTTAACTGCTCCACCCTCTTTGCACCTCGTCTGACCCGTACACACCTCTCTGCTTTTTCCCTTCTCTATGCTCGCTTCCATCGTTATCATTCTTTTCAGCTGACAATACCACCTCCGACTGAAAGAGGCGAATCTAGACTTTTAGATGTTTATGCCAAATATCACTTCCAGTAATGTCCGAACCTTTCAGCTCTGCAAAGCTCCCGACGCCAACATGCCTCCATCTATATCTGCACCTACAAACACTCTGTACTGCAGCCTACTTGGAAACTCACTAGTATGTGAAGAACGGAGCTTTAGAGCAGCCCCATTTCCATAAGACGGAACTCTATGCAAGACATCCCTATACACCAGTTTGTTCCTGCATAGCAGGTTTCGTTGCCCTCAAAACAAAACTACTAGTAAGAAAGCAACCAATTTAATATGTAATGCCTTCCATCAATATTCGAAGCTTAACCAAATGACTTCCTGTGGAGTCTGTAACTGTACATCTTGCAATAGCTCTGATTATGCCTCTCTTCCTAAGGGCAGCTCTCAGTTGGCAGAACACCTACTAGGCAATAATTGGAGGCATCATATGCACACCTGAGCATCAAAACACCTACTTGGATAAGTGTTTGTCACTCAACGGCACATAAGGATCAAGCTATACTTGTGTACTGCACTACATTAACAGTACTCATAAGAAAACGTAACTTTTGTTATGCTTGCTACAATCAAAGCACAGACTGTCAAATCAGAGTTCAGCAAAGATTCCAATAATCATAACCACATGAAGAGGAGCAATGAACAGCTGTAAATAGTGCAAGAATCCGGGCAGTTGTCAGGTTATTTGCTTAACCGTAGTAAGACACAAAATATTAATCGAAACATTGAGTTTCGCGATAGCAGAGTGGTAGAGGGGGTGTGTATTTGGGGGCTACTACGACCTCTGAGTTGGATCATTTAGAAGAAGAAAATCTAACTCCCATCATATAACCCTGCATAGAATGGACAACTTACATTTAACTATTGTGGGTCTGTGTTACGTCGTCAGTATGATTGTATTGCCAAAAATGTTGTATTTTATTCGGGCCATACCTAGGGTTTAACAGTTTCTGGTTTAAAGACTTAGATAATATGCTCTCACGATTTATGTGGGCTTATTCTAAGGCTAGAAGAGATCTTAAATATCTGACTTTACCTAGAGAGAGAGGTGGTTGGGCACTACCAGACTTTAAACTATTATTGGGCAGCCACTCTTCAATATATGCAACCTCTCTTCAGTGGTTGGAGGGCAGTTCGGGGGAAATACCATCTATTTATGAGGTCTTATTGGTGAAAGAAGCCAGAGGTTTACTACGGAGGCAGGTGGAACCCAGTTATTTTAAAAAAGTCAAATTTAAAAACCATCTATGGCGCCTATTGGGTTTGGGCACTGTTATGTAAAATAAAAAAACTAGGGCTGGGTGCGCTACAATCATTACACTTCACTACAGAGAAATCTAGTACGCCTGGATATTTTTTAGAAGCTGACTAATTTTAGAATGGGTTTTTTTGCAGAGTCGGCTAATTTCCAACCACAGCACTACAAGACTATTTGATTTGTACTATACCCCGCGGTAAATCGTGAGGGGGGACAGAACGGCTGGCACTATATGTCACCAGTGTAAGTGTCCTACCACTGATATCATACATGTTTAGTACCTGTCTGGAGCTGTTGTGGAGAGGAATTGAAAATCCTTTGAGTTATCTTTGGGTATTCACGTGGAGATAACCCCTCAACGTTTAGTGCTTGGCATGCATAAAGATGTGGTTCCCAGCCATGTTCAGCAGTTTGTATTGAAAGCCATGGCAGTGGCCCGGCTTTGTATTGGGTCACTCTGGTTAGAAAAGGGGTCACTACCTTTACAGCAATGACTAGCTTGATTTACAGCAATTTATAATTTGGAAAAGGCTCTGTATGATAGGACAAGCAAAAAATCTAGTCTGAAGGGAAAGTTGATCTGTGCCTTCTTTTTGGATTGGTGTGGGAATTTGCCAGTATGAGGGTTTATTCTGAAACTTAACTGCTTTTTTGTTAGTAGCGATTGATGAAATGTTATTATATTTGCTTCTCGCACAACAAATGTATTTTCTGCAGATTTTTTTCTATGTACTGAACTGGGGTTCTTATTTATTTTTTCTTTTGGTTGGCTCTAAGCTTTGTACGGTAAAGGCTATATCTGTGTGCTATATACATCTTTTTAGTTGTCAAATGTAAACAAAAACAATTTAAAAAAAAGATATTGAGAGTATTCTGTTCAACAGACAATGAGCTTGAACTAAAGGTAAACAGGTTTTGGATGGAGGAGGCGGCATGCTCCTGGTGCCAGTGTATTACTTTCACATCAAATACATGAATATCTTCCTCAGATATTCAGGACGCTGACTGGTCGAAATTTATACAGAGAAAAAATTAGGGACTGTTTGAAGGGTAACGGAACTCACCAAAATATGGAATGGGTTGGTAAATTATTTGTAAGTGGCAGGAGGCAAAGAAGCTAGTACAAGGGAAAAATTGAAGTGAACGGTAAAGAGCGTGAAGTGAACGGTGATGACAAACTAGAGTATAGCGTTGGCACGGCTAGTACTCGTGGGCAGTGCCATTGACGGGGCGGCTGGCACTACGTAATGCCCGGTGATCACTACAAGTTGAGGGGGGTGTGAGCGATAACCTGGAAAAGGCAGCCGTTCACCAATCACAACAAGCACAGCCCCCGCTGATGATACCACCCTCTGGATACTATGTGCTTGATGCGGCAACAACCTGTACCAAACTGCGCGATGAGCCGTGGGGAGTCGGAGAACTAAACCCGGGGCCAGACAGGCGACCCTCGATGCATTGGTAGTACGCTGGGAGGGAGGGACGAAGAGGGCAGCTGGAGAGCCTATTTACCTTTTCCTTTTTCCCTCCTCCCCTGGAGACTGGGCTCGGTATCTGTGCAGTGTTGACACTGCCGAGGGGCGGGACCCGAGGCTCAAACCAGATAATCGGAGCCTGGTCTGAAGACAGGACTCTGAGCCACCGCCGACCTCTGGCGGCGCCCGGGGAGCCCCAAAGAGACAGCGACCTGACAGGCGCACGACCCTAAAACCTACAGAGGGACGGGCAGGCGACGACTGAGTCTTAATCAGCCGAACACGAGTCATGGACCAGATCAAAGACCTGCATGCTGGGGCGACTCTTCAAAGTGGGGGCGAATCACCCCTTGTTGAAGTCGTTTATAAAAACGAAATTTATATCGATAAAGTATAAATAGCATTCATGTAGCGGGTGAAGCAGAGCACAAAATAAGGCTGCGCGCGGACCACCAGAGTAACACGGGGGAGGGAGGAGCGGAGTGAAAAGCATCACCGGTGGGACAACAAAACAGTAAAAACCTTTCACATCACCACAGACGATTAGAAACCACAGCCCCGTGCGTACATAGCGGAGCCACCGCTGGCGAAAAGTTATTGATGCCGATGGCACAGCAGGAGGCACGGGTGGCGAAGCAGTCGGACACCGCAGAAGGAAAGAGGGAACTATATTAACCCACAAAATAAAAACGTCGGATTTACAATCGAAACAACGTGCAGGGAGATTGGATGTTCGGGGCTGAAATGGAAAGAAGGGGGTCACGGTGTGAAAACGTGGCGATCAAATTACACAAGAGACAAAGGTCAAACAAGCAGCCTAGAGCTAGAAATGACAAGGATTTGGGCTAAACACGTCTGTTATGTTTGCATGGGCGGAGGTCAGGGGCGAGTTCGGGGATAAGGGCCGACGCACAGGGAAAGGGTGGGCAAGTGGCAAAGTCAGGCAGGAGCACTTACAGAAAATGAAAAGAAGTGGGAGTGTCCGGTACACGTGGTGATAACATTACGGGATAGGTGGGGGTGTAGGAGGCATAGGCGGAGCAGAGAGGTAGCCAAACAGTGTACGGGTGCACACAACCCATTGCGGGCATATACCACAAGGACAGGGGGACAGAGAACGTTCCTTGAAAGAAGAGCATGTTAGATGAAGTATGAGACCAAGTGGTCTTGGTTATGGTTGCTCGAGTGAAATGACAGTGTTGGAGGGCAAGCATGTGCTTCGCTTGTTACCAAGGGCAGTGCTTTAAGTGGGACGGAACTGTCAGGTACAGAGTACATGCACTTCTCAGCAAAAACGAAATACTTTCAATTGGAGAGTGATACCGCTTCTAATAAGCGAGCGGGTCATTTTTCAATTTCAAGCTCTAAGTGAACCGGCAGGTAAAATGCAGCCACACTCGTCCTATTACGAAGGTGGGCAACGGTGACAGGTGGTACTGTACTGTTGATGGGTCCACGCAGAAGACGCAGGAGTTAAGTCATAACAAGTGGAAATAGAAGCCCAAATAAACACTGACACAGAGAGTTGTCAAATGGCAAGGAATGTGGTTGACAGGGAGTTGTTATGATGCACTGGGTGCAAACCAGCTTGCGGCTGAGAAGCTGAGGCACTCGCGTTTATGGGTGGTACAGGGAGCTGGTCATGCAGGGAGAATACGGAGCAGGTGGCCCACGTCCATAGTGACACAAGTACGTGGTTGTATCCCAAATCCACAGATATAGATAGGAGCATGGAGAGGAAACAGGGGCCGCTAAAGAACGCGGTGACCCAGTAGTAGGGTGGTAGCCAGATGACGTACACAGAAAGGTGGCAGGTGTGTGTATCACAAGGTGCTGTCGAGGGACAGGGTGGCTGTCAGGTGACATTAGGGCTGTGAGGCGGTATACTTGACTGCTGGGAAGGGCATGGAGAGAGAACTCCCAATAACACGTAGCCCTCCCCTTCGACCTCTCCCCCAGCTCACCGTGCTTCGCTGCTCCAGGCCCGGCCCAGCCCCTCCTCTCGACTCTGATAATAATATCACAAGATGGCGGCGAGGGGTCCCGGCCCTCGGGAGTCCCGGGAGCCCGGCCAGGCGGCCCCTCCTCCGCCCCCCGCCCGCGGCGGGTGTCTTGTTGCCGTTGACGCTCTCAGTCCCGCGCGCCACCAACCCGTCTGACGGCTGCTAGGCCGCGAGCTTCGCCCCACGACACGCTCCGCACACGTCACAGAGGCAGCGAAGCGGTAGCGCGCGAGCCCGAACCCAGCTGCTGCCCTCGCGCCCCCATCCTTCAGCCAGCGCGAGCCTGAGCAGCGCAAGCGGAGCCCACAATACCCCGCGGCCCCAACAACTTCACTCCGCAGCGCCACCGTGCGGACTAACGAACCTTCAAAACAAGGATGTAGGCGCAAGAACTGACTAAGGAGAGCTTAGTCCTTCCTCTGTGCCTAACACGTCGGACTGTAAACTTCTAAATTTAAAGGAGCAGCTAGCGCAGGCGCACACAGCTGAGCGTCATAATTGGCAGTCATATTGAGGTCAGGCAAAGCGACGTTGTCACTAGATCACGCTTACTATGGAAGCGTAGGTGTTGCCGCCCTATATAAACGAGACATTTTGCAGAGTTCTACGCACAGACGCAGTTATAACAGTGCCTAGTTCAGCACCCTCTACTGTAATCTTTATTGATCGCTTTTCTATCTTTAAGGCAACATGGGAGGCCATTTTGAGCAGCATATTCTATTATTGAAACTCGCCTATACCCCAAAAGAAACCTCTTTCCTCTGTGCTCTCTGATCAAGGCGCCAAGTGTGACATGGAAAGATGTACCTCAATATTAACCCGGGCTTCTCCTTATTTCTAAGTATTTATTTATGATATATACATTAAAGACAGGCATGCAGATATTTAGATGTCAGAAAAATTCAAAGGCATTAGTTTTAAGAGAGATATGAAACATATACATTTTCTCTAGCAGGCTTATTAGGAGTTACAGCACGCCTGCATCCATTTGACTGGTTCAGTAATTCTTCATAGTTGAATTTAGTAGAGGTGTAACCCTTGCAAGCAGTAAGATGCATTTTCATTCGAAGATGGCTGGGTTTTATTACGCGAACCCGCGAGGGAGATAGCTCTAGAGGCCTCAACTAATAGGGCCCATATTTTGTTTTATCTGCCCACTTCATAAGGACCAAAACATTTTTTTCGAGATGCGTATTTATGCCGGAAAGGCGGTGATGTTTACGAGTTTACCAGCCTGGGTTGAGATGACCTCACTTGTGCTGCAGTAAGATGGCTGCGCCCAGGCAGAGTGTATTTCCACTTCCGGGTCAGGGAATTCCCAGCGTTCGGATGATCGTGGAACTGACCTGTTGTCAGGCGTGGTGAGTGATGCAGAGAGATGCGCCTTTTTGGGGTGTCAGGAATGACAGGAGGGGAAGGTGGGCATGTAACTCCCTGCAGGATCTTGTGTCTGTGTGTGTTCCTCCTCCCTCGGCCACTTTATGGATCAAACGACTGTGTGCAACCATGTGTCACTTTGTGGCATAGATCGACGTGTGTGCATGAGCAATGTTATGGGCGGGTTAAAGCTATAAAGGTGGTAGGCGTGTTATTCTGCCCACCACCCCGTCTTTGATCCTGAGCACTATTGCAACAACCGCTTATGTCTGTGTGCTTCTCCCTCGACATTGACCACCCCATCCCTACTCGAACCTGTTAACATGGTCTAGGACGTGCGACCTTTCTGGCAGAACGCACGGGGGTGTATGTGAAAACTTGCGTTTATGGGCCAGTTTGTTTTAAGTGTAGATTTAATGGCTACATCCAGTGCCCTGTCTGTCTTCTATTCATTGGCACTGGATGTACGATAACAACACGCTTGTGTGCCTATCTGCGTAGAGTGTTGTGTAGTGTCTTTGCCAGTCTAGGTACCCGCCAATGATTACGCCTCACATCAAGTTGTGTATTAGACCCCTTTATTCCTCCGAGTGTAACTGCAAACTCAACATTCTAAACCTACATTTACTTCACCGTGCACTAACACAGTTCTTTGGAGTCCATCAGGAACCAAAAGGGTTTCATCATTAATAACTCACACAATACTACATTTCCCCTGCAGTAAAGTGGACACACGTTGATTTTTCAAACAACACAACACTGCCCTCTGTTAAATAAAAAAGTCATTTTTTTAACCAATATATACACATTCATAGTTCTTGTATGAACCTAAGAGGCGTACTGACTACCCTTCTTGATCGTGTTTTTGGAAACTAGGAACTGGCAATAACAGAAGTGTCCATGATTTGCATTGGCGATGCAGGAGCAACAAAAGTCAGGGGTGTTTCAATTGTCTTCTTAGAACCAGTCTCTATATTGACAGCAGTATCTGTTGAGTGGTGAGCTACGTCGGAAATGCAAAGAATCTTGCGTAATGGACTTCCTAGAATGTTGGGCAGTCACCATGTGTCCTTTGCTAGTTACAACATGGACTGGCTCAGCATCAAAGAGAGCATCAGACGTACGTTTTCTCAATTGACGGACAAGCCATTGAGCTCCTCTAGTGAAAACAATGTCTTTAGCATGGCGTCGCTTGTCTGCATAGGCCCTCAATAAGTCGCAGCTGTCTGATATGTGAAAGACATCCTGGCAAGTTTCAGAAAGTTGATCTGGGAATGCCTTCTGCCCTTTGCTTGCCATTGGCTTTGTGGTTTCTAACTTACGTTTTCTGGCTTTCCATTTGCTGGCTTTATTTGCTCTAGGCGCCCCAGCTCGAGTTCATACCTCCCCATGCCAAAGCCATGTTTACAGTATTTTTCTGCAAACTTGTTTTTTGTAATAAACAGGCCTGTAAATCTTGTTCTTATCTCGTTCCATTTGTGGGCATTCAAGGACCATTGTCAAAATGTCATGCTGTGTCTTCGAGGGAGCCTGCATTTAGCTGACTTCAAAGTGAGAGCATTTACTGGAAAGAGGAATTCAGCATACTTTCTCCATGGAGCCTGCTTGTGCCCTTTTTAAATTTTTAGACATAGTCATCTCAAAAGGTATCTTGTTCTTCAGCTGCACAAGACATTTGCCTTTCATCCGTGGGGCATGAAGTTCACTATTGGCATTGTCAGGGTAGTTGGCAGGCCTGGTTCTAGACGGTGGTTTGGGGGGCAGGCCCTCCTAAAATAGCCCCATGGTTCAACCAAAATAGCCCCGTTGCCCACCCAAGGCCCATTCACAAGTAAAAAAACAATCCTTTGTTGTTTACTTAATGAAAAGCACAACAAAGGACTGCAGCCTCGCTTTCAAAGCGTAATGCCTGGGGCTCCCATAAGTGCCTGGGGACAGTGGTGAGGTCATAGGGATGGATTGCTATTACTCTGCAACTGTAAGTAGAAGGAGTTCCTGAGGCATCCCCACTATATCGAGACCGCAACCTGACCCACTAATTAAGAGTTGCCTTTTCATGTCAACTTTTCTTTGACTAATATTTTTCTTCACATAGCAATCATCTTCACTTTCACTTAATAATGATACTGAAGAACGTTTTGACAGTGATTTAGATGACGATCAACTTCTTTTGGTGTTGATTTGTCTCAACTGATGTTGTAGCTTGGCCTTGTGTGCGTGTGTCCAACATCTCTTCTGGAACGTGCAGGCAACCATTTTGTCTTCTTGCTGTGACATACTTACTCTTTCCTTCGCCTTACAAACCGTTACAACATGGTTTTCTTTCCCACAGCCTTTGCATATCTGCCCAATGGCGGACATTTACTTTTGTGTGGAAATGAAAATCCACACGTGAAACACAACTTCTTTTTCCATGGATACATCATTTTGTGTCCTTCTGCATTGGGCTTTTGCTTACTTTCAAGTTCATGACTGACTGACTTTGGGCACCTCTGACCTCCATGTCAGCAGCTTGTTGATTGGCACACATTTTAGATGTGGCAGCCATGAGAACTTGCTCTAGACTCAGAGTTTCTCTCAGCATTCGTTGTCTGAATGAATCTAACAGGCATCCATCAATAACTCTGAGATGTATTGCTTGCTCATCGTTAAATTCATTGAACTTAGTGTTTGATGAGAGTATCCAGTCGCTCAACAAATTAGTCTATGGTTTCACCAACTCTGTGGTTCTTGGCTGAAAATGTAACTTCCATAATCTACATTTGGCATTGGATTGTACTTGAGATTCAAGGCTTCTTTAATTTGACGGTATGTAACTTTGTCAGTTCGTGACATTTTCTTTATGACTTCTATTGTGCCCTCACCAGCAAGATTCTCAAGCTATTTGATAATCTTCTTGTTATCTGTTTCTTCTAGTGCATAAATGAAATAATCAAATGTCTCTGTCCAGGCAGGCGATCTACTGCCAATATTCTGCTTTTTGGCAGCATTGAAAAATGGTGGTGGGTTCCTGAAGGTGGCAGCATTATAACTGTTTACGGGATTGGCTGACACTGAGAATGGAGTTCTCTCTGATACTGTCTGCTGTCCACTAGGTCCAGCTTCCCTCTTTCATCTCTGAGGCCCTGTGGTGTGCTGGCCTCTGAGTCATCTTGGACAGTCTGTGGAACTGTGACCTCCTTCTTGTTCTCCATTGGAGGCCTTTGCTTTTCTGGAGACCTCTAGAGTTGTTTTGAGCAGTCGCACAGCAGCTTTGATGGTGTACCACTTCAGGTGTTGGACAGCTTAGTAAGCACAACCCCATGCATCTTTTTGGGTCTCTTCACCCGCTGTTAACATCAAAGAGCTCTTCTTGCCAATGCTCTAGTAAGTACAACGCCAGTATGCTTTATTATCAATCATTCTGTCTGCTAGTACTTTTGTGTATTCCACTTGTAGTTGACTATTGTAGTTTTTAGCGCTTTTTTTCTGTATCTGTTTGTGTCTTCCTTTAGCGTTGTCACTCCGTATGAAGTATAACTTTATGTCGCGTAGTAGCGAGGTAGCTCTCTTTACAGCCTTGGCAGCAGGTTCTTGTTCAACGATGTATAGACTTCTCAGTGAAGCTTTTGTTATCTTCAAGTGCTTCACACTGGCTGGAGTTGTGCTTTGATTCCACATTCAGCAAACATCAAGTCCACACCAACGGAGACACATGTGGCATGCACAAGCAGGTTGCTTGCATCATGGCAAACTCTCTAGGAGAGCACTGTAGATCTTCGGGGGACTTATCCTCTATCTCGTCACCAGTTGTAGTGTCTTCCCCAGCCTGGTTACCTGCCAATGAGTACATCACACACTGAGCTGTGTACTAAACATCTTTATTCCTCTGCATGTAACCGGGAACTCAACATTCTAAACCTGCATTCACTTCACCCCACTCTAAATTTACGCCACAGTCCTACGGAGTCCTACAGGAGCCAAAAGGGTTCTGTCATTAATAACTCACAAGACACTACATGTAGGTTCCCTCAGACTTTGTATTTGATGGGTTCCTTGGAGAGTATATATACCCAGAAGAAGTATGTAATCGTTGTTTTGTTTTTGAACAGTTCCTCAGCTTGAACTTGCTTGACGTTTCTTCTCCTTTGAGTGTCCTGATGAGCAGGATTGGGTTGAAGTAAACAAGTTTTAAATAGCATTGAAAGAAATAGTATGTCCTTGCAATAGTCCTGATAGTTCCCCTGAGGAGTGACACTTCAGGGAGATGTAAAATAAACAACAAACTTAACATACAGTGTAAGTTTCTATCGGTAAAAAACACAACTATATAAGTATCCATGAAATCATGTCACTTTTCAAATATTAAAAGGAACAAGCCTGCAGCAAGTCAAACAGATAGATGTATGTATGTATGTATGTATGTGCTCATAAAGGGGTGTGGCCCTGGGTAAGATAAAGGGTAGACTGTTGAGTCAGGTGTGTTGCAGACCAAACATTAACTTGATTAAATGCTTCCAAAGTAAGAATACAGCTGTTGGTTTCAGCACAGGCAATGTAAACAATATTCTAACCTATCACATCTTGTTAAAATTATTTTTTCACTGCCACATATTGCCTGTATATTTAACAAACTGTCTGCTAATTCAAAGCACACTGTTTTTATTGGCCTCGGTGTAATAACATCTTGAGATGTGTTTTCTGAAGTTGTTCTCTTTGAAAGTGATGATTTAGTTGCATTATATCTTAAGTGTTCATTTTGAAGTGTTGAAGTAATGATGCTCGGTCAAGGATTCTCTACACATGCTTCAACATATTTTGTTTGAGTTAATTCTTCACATGTAGAGCCTTTGTGGTGGAGCGAAGACCTATCCATTGAGCAGTGGCTAGGTCCAGTTTTATGACATCAGCCTTTTGTGCACCACCACCAACCTGTGAATCGTACCTTTTTTATTTGCAACAGTATTTACTGTAACATCCAAGCTGGTGTGCTGACCATTTGCTCGTTTGAGTAGTTTGAGGATTAGGCCAGTCCCGAAGCTGGAGATGTTTTCTGTGCGCTATAGTATCCTTGGTGCGTCTTCAATATCTAACGCTTAGCAAGGCAGAGAAAAACAGAGAATGGTGATGGATGGCAAACCCTTACCTCTATCATGACTGTTCTTCCCGAACTAACGTTTATTCCTTTCAGTTGACCTTGAGACCCGCTCTGCCAGGCTGGAACCATAGGTTCTTTTAACAGGAGTATTCGGTTTCTGACAAATCAAGTTTATCAGGCTGGTTTCCTGTGGTACGTTACAGAAGAAGGGTTTTCTCTGCAAAACTTTGTCCTAGTATCTTAACATACATCAAGGCTTATTTTCTGTAAGTTCTTAATGGGAGCCCATTTCAAAGGCAGGGGATCAGCTAGAGAAATTTGAGTGTAGGCAAGTGCTTTAGGAAGGTAGACGGCGTTTGTAGTGCATGAGTTAAGTACTTGGCTGGTTGTTCCTTGGGTCAGCTCACAAACACAATAGGATTGCCTAAATATTAAATCAAAGCTTTGTGGGGTTCCATTTTTCTGATTGCTATCCTATCACCTTGAACTCTGTACCTTCCATTTACTCTTTTAAATTTAGGAACATGCTAAGGATTAGGTCCATATTCCCAGGATTTGAAGCAGACTGGTTTGTAGCAGGAATCAGTTGTTCATTTTCATAGGGTCCCCTATGTGTACAGAAATAAATAAACAAATGTTGTTTTTACATTCTGTATGAAGGTTGTAAATCTAGCTAGTCGGTGGGCATTCAAACTGTGGAGTTAGACATTCTGCTTAGGATGGTCCTGCAGTCAGTGTGCGACAAACCACTGCTTAGTCTTCAAATTCCTAGGTTGGTGTTTGTATTCACACCCTCTTAATTTCAGTCTTTTGTCTTTTGCAGAAAAATGTTCAGAACATTGAGGACATGGTTGCCTTTGTGCCCACAGGTGAGTTTTGGAATGTACCTCCCCAGCACTCCTCAGTCTTACAGCTAACCGCGTAACCGCTTGTGAACGCACAATACATTTCTGATCTAGGTTATAAACATAGACTATTGTGAAGTCATATTGTTTTATGTTGTTATGGGCTTCTGTGTAAATTGGTGGAGATCTCCATTGGCTTATGATATGCAGGCGAAAGTGATTCTGGTTGCTGAAGATGATGTGTGTGAATGAGAAGTTTGGTTTTAGACCTAAGTGTATTTGTGCTTGTGATGCATGGTTGTCCTAGTGGGATGTGTGTTATGTACACTTCTGAGTGTGGGTGTTTAGAATGGAAGTTGACATGTTGGAGTGATTCTGGTTTATAAAATTATATGTTTAGTATGTATGTACATAGGATCTATATATTTTTGCAACTACAGGGTGTTTGGTTGGTGCAGTTTTGTGGAGATAGTGAATGTAGGTGGGCATATGTTGTGCACAGATAGTGGAGGGAGAATATGTGTAAGTGGAATCAGAGTGGATGTTGGTAGGATCTAGGGATATTTGCTTTTAAACGAGCAGTTAGTAATGGGTGCAGTAGAGTAAGGGTGTCATGTTTTGATGGGGGTCGGTCAGGACAGCTTTAGGTGGGGTGAGAGTGCTGTAGAGGAGTGGGAAAGGTGGTAGCATTGAGAAGGGAACGTAAGAGCAGGAGAGTTGAGGATGTGAAATAATCCCCAAACTGCATGATTGTCTTTTTCTCAGTATCTCTAGGGAAGACAGTGAAAATATAGACTAATAAAATAACTATAGGCAAAGCCAGTGCCTTAAGTGAAATTGGTCCCTTCCAGCCCCTTTATTCACATTTATAACTTTACTGGCAAAAACACATATCAGTTTCTCAACAAAGACTGAAACCTTTAGTTAATCTACTTTAACATGGAGGTGTGCTGAGTTTAGCCATAACTTATGATTCAAAATCACCTGCTGCAGAGTTCCTTGTGGGTTCAGCTTTCAGGCAGCCATAAAAATGTCAAGGTAACTTTTGTGATTATTGTTCCTGAAGGAGAGAGAGAGAGCTGAGTTTTGCCTAGTGGCAGTTTGGACTCGCCATAAAGTAGTGCTGAGGGTTAAGATTCCTGCAACAAATAACTGATCTCTATTTCATGTGGCCAGCTGACTGGATTAGTAAAGCCAGCATTTAACAGCGCTTTAAGACAAATGGAATGTATGTGAGAGAGAGGCTGTGGAGAAATGAGGGGCATTATTGCTTGGTGGTAGTGAGAGAATCCGAGGGGGAGTGCATAGGGGGTGCCAAAAAAGATTGTTGCACAGGGCGCCGCCAGCGCCAAAGCCAGCCCTGAGTACCTCTGAAATGTGTTTAGACTGCATGCTCACCCAATCGTAGGCTTCCCCGCAGTGTACACATAGCAAGAGTCTCATATGTACCAAGTGTAATGACCATCTTATTTGAAAGTGTACTTAGGAGGTGTACACAGTTGTTCAAATGGTTCGGCGAGATGACACAATGAGGTACTTGGCAAAAGTACAGAGTAAAAAGACAAGGATGATGAGGAAGGAGGTGACCTGCGAGACTTGCAGTTGGAGGATTTCAGAAAGATGTCGCAAGAACGTGTAAGATATATACTGAGGGAGTATTTCTGAATGGTGTAGTAAGTAAAAGAGTGCTGGTGTCTAACAGCAAGAGACTGCAAAGGAAAGTGGAGTTATGGGGAGAACAGGAATGACTGAGACACTTCGAAGACTGCTACTGCTACCGCAGACCTTTAATTTACAATTGTGTTTTAAGAATTGAGATTTTTCAATTCTAATTATTCACTATAAAATCTTTTTTACTTATTTATCAGATACAGCCTTGCAAGCATTGGCAAAGCCGATAGGCCTGTCTTGGTTTACGCTTATTTTACTTGTTTTGTCTGGGTACAATAACAGAAAATTCACAGACAGGCACCAAAATACAGATCAGGTGGCCAATTGCATGAAGCACAAGATTTTACTTCACATGGTTTCAGACGTGCCCTTCATTACATAGGCCAGGCCTTTTGGAAAATTATCCTAGTTATGCATTTTAGCCAAGCCCCTTTCAGAGACCCCACACTTTATCATCTCACTTAAAGCACTGGGCACAGTTCAACTGAGGTTTTACCTTTCTCATGGCATCTGCTCATTCCCAGCAGCTCCCTGCTAAGTATCCTACCGGATGTTCTTGTTACATACCACACACTTGGGTATGGTATCAGCCTCACCTTCTCACTGGGGAAGCTTTTTTTTTTCTTATTTGCCCTCCCAGTCTACGACCATTCATTTTTTTTGTCTACTCCCTTCAGCCCAGATTGACAACTTCTTACCCTGCACTCACTAAAAATAGTATCCCTGTATAATATTACCACATTTTACCATTTCTTCTATGGCCTATGTAACTTTCCTGCCAAAAGAATACCACAGTTGTTTGGCATTGTATTTATTATTACATCACATTACGAACTGAATCACAAGACCTAAAAATACCCTATTAAACTCCATTTTGGAAAAAGTACCAGACAGTAAAGAGGAACATTTATCAAGGTCATTCTGTCATTAATTGAGCAGGATAACACATTCAACTATTTATTCCCTATGTTTTAAAACAAAAAACATAAAAATGTTATTTGCTGGATGGCACTTTAGATGTTATGACATAAGCAACATCTTTTGGCATGCTTAAAACTTTATTTATAGATCTTTCTCCAATAAGGAATGGCAAACATTTCCAGGTCTTACTTCCCAAAATATTTTTGAGTCCTTATAGAGTAAGCAAGGCCAATACAATGGATGATTGCACCTCTAAATATCGTTACAAAGAATATCAAAATACAAGAATGTCGATGACAGAATATTGAGGGACAAAATATGGACAGATGAGTGTATATAGGGAAGTATAGATTTCTATTCCTAACTATAGGAAAGTAAACCCTTTTGGGCATGTTACCCCCATTTTCTGCCTGATGTCAGTGTGTTTGACTGGGTTCCTGCTAATCAGGACCCCAGTGATTATGCTCTCTCTCCTCTAAATGTTGTCACTGTATACTGGTAACCCAGTATTTCACCAAAAATCGGCATACTGGTCACTCCTTATAAGTCTCTAGTATATGGTACCTAGGTACTCGGGGCATTGGTGTTCCAGGGGCTCCCTATGGGCTGCAGCATTTCTTTTGCCACCCATAGGGGGCCCAAGCAAAGTCTTCTGCAGGACTGCCATTGCAGCCTGTGTGAAATGGTGCATTCACCCTTTCACTGCCATTTACACTGCACCAGGTCACTTATAAGCCACCCTTATTGTAGGCCTTCTAGCCCTGAAGGCTGGGTGCGGAGTACCTGTGTGTGAGGGCACCCCTTCACTAGCAGAGGTGCCCCAACGACCTCCAGGACCGTTTTCCCGGACTTTGTGAGTGTGGGGACGCCATTTTACGAGTGCACTGGACATAGGTCACCACCTATGTCCAGGTTCACAGTGGTAACTCCGAATATGGCCATGTTTGGTATCAAAGATGTTGAAATCATACCCCAAGGCTTTTGCAAGCATTGGTTGTATGATTCCATGCACCCTGGGGGGCTCCTTAGAGGACCCCCAGTACTGCCATTACAGCTTTCTGAGGTTTTCCAGGCAGCCCCAGCTGCTGCCACCTCACAGACAGGTTTCTGCCCTCCTAATGCTCAAGCAGCTCGAGCCTAGGAAGTCAGAACAAAGGATTTCCTTTGGGAGAGGGGTGTTACACCATCTCCCTTTGGAAATAGGTGTTACAGGCATGGGAGAGGTAGCCTCCCAGGGCCTCTGGAAAGGCTTTGAAGGGCACAGATGGTGCCCTGCTTGCTTGCATAATCCAGTCTACACCGGTTCAGAGACCCCCAGTCCCTGCTCCGGCATGAAATCGGACACAAGAAAGGGGAGTGACCACTCCCCTGTCCATCATCACCCCAAGGGTGGTGCTCAGAGCTCCACCAGAGTGTCCCTGGATTTTGCCATCTTGGATTTCAAGTTGGCAGGGCACTCTGGGAGCATCTGAGTGGCCAGTGCCAGCACGTGATGTCAGAGCCCTCCCCTGATAGGTGCTTACCTGTGTAGCTGACCAATCCCCCTTTTAGAGCTATTTAGGGTTTCTCTCTTGGGTGGTTCTTCACATTCAGATTGGAAGACTCCAGCAGGAATCTTCTGCATCCTTTACTTCACCTTATTACCGAAGAAACTGTATCTGGACCCTCCAGGAACTCTACAAATTGCAACAAAGAAGCAAAGAAAACTTCTGCAACATTGTAACTTCAGCTCCTGCCAGCAACTGCAACTGTTTCCAGGTCTTGCATCCTCTGAGGACTGCCTGTCTTCAGCATGCACCAAAAGAACGAAGGAATCTCCCTTGAAGTGAAGGAGTCACTTTCCTGCTTCAGCAAGCACCCCTCTGCATCAACGGCCGGTGGCTTGGGTCCCCTCTCCTGACATAGTGCGTGGATACAGCATCACGAGTGGTGGACTGAAGTGGTCCAGACGGTCCTGACATCCTACTGTCCAACTTTGGTGGAGGTAAGAGCTTGCTTCTCCATGCAAGACAGTCCCCCCTTACACTGGATGGTTTGCAGTTGCCAAGGCTTGTTGGCATCCTTCTACAAAGTTCTTTGTGCACTGTGCAGCTCCAGCCCCCAGCACTCCTTCCTGTGACGTACAACTTCCTGGGTGGTTCTCCGGTGGCATGGGATCCTTTTGTGTAGTGCTGCGTGGGCCTTCTTTTACATCTTCTTTGTCCCCTTGCTGTGGGACTCCTGTGCATGCTGCCTGGTCTTCTCAGGACTCTCTGAGTTGCTGAGAGCCCCCTTTGACTCCCTCTCCTGGGTAGAGTCTACCAGGTCTGGGAAGCGCCATTTTCCACCAAGCATGAGGGTGGCGTCTGCGAAGGCTTGTTGGCGGAATCCAGCGACGCAAACCAGACTGCAAAGCTCCATCTGGTGTGGGACACCATCTTCACTACCCAGGAACCTGCACCCGTCTTCTTGGGTGCAATACTGACTGTTGTTCTTCACCAGTGGTTCTTCTTTTGCACCTTCATTCGGGTAAGCTGGGGCTCCTGTTCTCCCTGGACTCTTCAGTGCTTCTTGGACTTGGTCCCCTTCTTCCACAGGTCTTCAGGTCCAGGAATTCATCTTTGGTGTCTTGCAGTCTCTTCTGGTTCTTGCATAATCTTCTTCATAATGTTTCTTGTATGTTCTAGGGAAGTTACTGTGATTTACTCCTGCTTTCCTGGACTCTGGGGTGGGTTCTATTACTTACCTTTGGTGTTTTCTAACACTCCCAGTTCCCCTCTACACACTACACGTGCCTAGGTGGGACAGCAACTTTCACATTCCCCTTTCTTAGTATATGGTTTGTTTTCCCCCAGGCCCATTTCTAACTGTTTCACTATAGCTTCTCTTACATGTACATGATGTACGGATGTCTCAATCATTCCTCCCTGTCATCTCGATCAGGGGGCTCCGTTCAGTTTGTCATCGATCTGCTCTGTGTGTTTGCCACTATCAGTCTCACTTGTTTTCCTCTGACAGGAATGCATGCAGCAATACTTGTTTGTAACTATGTGTGCTCATTCAGTCTGTCTTGATTGCCCATTTTTGTCCAAGTACCTTCAAACGCACTTTCATATGCTTCTTGCTGAGACTCCCATAGTCCTACCTGACCTACTCCCCTTGGAATGCACATTTAGGTGCACTGAATGGATAGAGAGATTTCTTCAAAACGTTTGTTGCCTCAAAATCATTTCTTTTCTGTGCCTATGCATGGTCTATCCTAGTAGCTCTCTATCTAATAAGAAAGATGTTGCCTTTTTTCTATTTTTTCCTTGTAAGTTAATTAATAGGATTGTTACCACTTGATTTTATTGCCCTAATTCTGTTCCTATTGTTCATCCTTCATTATTGTGCCTCGTGGACCATAAGAGCACAAGCTTATATGTACTCATTTGTTTTATTAACTGAGTAGAAATCCACTCTTGCTATCCTTTGTCTGAAATAATACGATTTTTTTCAGTCAGATCAAGCTATTGTCTGTGGATCCATGCTAGTCTGTGTTCATTTTCGCTCACTTTTTCCAACACATTTCTCTGTTGATTTTCTCTTCATCATGTCTCTTTTTAATGCCTTGTAACTAAGGCATGTTGTTTAGGTTTTCAGTGGGAAACTTGCCATGTCATTTCCCCCACCACCTGCACTTCAACTGTTTTGTACAAAAATACTTTTTTCCGGTACCGTTGTGGCCATGTCTCAATTGGCCACTTCTGAGAAGTGCCTTCTTCCTTTTGCAGCAGTGTAAATCTGCGTATTTCAGTACCCTGCGTATTTCATAGCGTTACAGTTTTAACACAACTGGTAGGTTGGTTCAAGGGTCTAGAATCATTTGTCTCTGCTGTATTCACTAAAGAACATGCTTCTCCCATTTCAGATCCATAATGCTTTCTTTCCACATGCCTATACTGGAAGGAAAGTATATCCAAAAATAACCATGAAGCATAATATTAAACCCTTAGCACACAACCTGTCAGTTTATAGGTTTATCAGAGCAGTTGTATATGACCTAACTGCTTAAATGTCAGTATTTGCTACCATATTCTGACTTATGCCCAAAACATTGATGACTTTAATACCTTTGCAAATCTAAGTGAAGTGAAAATAATTTTTTGAACAAACCTGGAAACTGAATTGGATTTTGGCATGTACGTGTCAGACCTGCACCGTAAACGCAAACAGTTGTGAAAAATGTAATTTTCCATCCCGAAACTTGACCCTATATTAGCCTTGTTACCCTTCGTATCCATAAGTGTGCTAAAAACTGACCCAACACAAGAAAAAGACTTGCTCAGCACCTTGCCCAATTCCACTGACTGTTAAGTTATTTTTGCATTTCACACAGTTTTTTCTCACATATTTTTTGGCAACAAAGGTAGCATTCCTGATCCTTGGTTTAAAGCAGCAGAGTATAATTTTGTTATCAGAGTTACAATTTATAAGTAGAAACAAGTGTGCAGAATGGAGAAACAAAGTTCTAGGAGAGCAGATTACTGCTCTTCAGTGAATATTATGATATGTTGCCACTAGGGATCTACAGAAACCTTATCACCCTGACCTACGCTTGACTGGAGCTTAGGAAGGCACTGCCAAACACCTGGAAGAGAGATTACATTTTGCCCTATTTCAACTCTGCCATTCTTTGCTAGCAAACAATACAGTTCAGGACCATACCGAACCCATGAGTGTAATAAAGTGTATACACACCCCGTCATATGGTGCAAATCCTGTGGTACATCCTGTTTATACAATGTAAATACACATGAGCAAGGCTTTAGTGTGCCAAAGATTGACTTGAAAACGCTGGATCTCAAGATTAGGAGCTCATTTAAATTAAAAGACGTCCACACCTGCAATTTGACACAGATTAGGCAACATGGGAAGTGAAGAAATGTATTAGATATGACTGCACAAATACATGTGTACAAATTGAGGCGGCATTGGTCACACAAAGTGCAGTAAAGAATTTATACAAGGCATAATGAGATCATGTTTCCAGCAAACAGCCGATGTCCATAGAACTGTAGTTGTTGTTTCTGAAAAAGGAAATGTTGTTGCTCTAAGCCAAAGCGTTGAATGTCTAAGCGTTAGAATGCTATGCTTGTCGCTCTGTGATGTTCGAACGAATGAGTTGAGAGTCAGCTGGCTTTGAGAAGACACCAGAAGAACCTTGTCAATAAACTGTTTTGTGCTCTTTGTCCAGGAGCTCCTGAACATCTGGTTTAGGCAGCTGTTGGTAGTTTAGAATTTTTATAATTCATTCATTCATTCATTAAGAATCTGCTTATTGTTGGCCCTTTGATTGTTTGGACCTTTCAGTAATAAAATCTTGCTTTTTATATGACACCTCAAGCACTGAGGATAATGAACTGGTGATGACCTCAGCATGCAACCCTCCCTTCTTCTTTTGGATTGCAGTGGGAAGGAGGCAAAGGGATATGTAGAGGGAATTTAATATTTTTCCCTTCATATACAGCACAACACCAAAAGCTTACTTAGCCAGTATTGTTATTGCCAAACTCAGTGAACCTATTTTAACAATCTTTAAAGATTTAAGTGCTGAGTTAGCTTTGCTGAGGATCAGATCTGACATACAGATGATACTTAGATGTCTGCAACAGTCACTCTACACAATGCAGTGTCTTCCTGCTTTGCTGAGTACTGCACCCACTTTGCATTTTATTTCTGAATTTCTCCATTCTCACATAAAGTTAATTGTTTCAGTGCCAGCTGCCACTACACGTTTATGCCGCCTCATTAGCAGAGTGGGTCTCACATGGCAACCATTTAAATGTTATTTCTTTTTTGTTACAGTGAACATATTTCCCATAAAGATTTAGCAAAACAATGTTTTAGGTGACCACAAAGAGGCATTTGGGTTAACGATAAACAGCACAACAGGATTTCAGGGAACAGTTGCTTTTTCTTGCAACACAGTGAAACAGGTTTGTATGGCCAGGAGAACAACACAGAAGGGAAGGAGGTCCGTCAGAGTGGCCTATTTTACTCTGAGTTTTACTCTGTTTCTGATGACATTATATCCATTTGTGGCTTTGATTGTTTTTTCCCTGTCCAGCACATATTAGAGAAGTTTTATTGACAATAATGGTACTCAATTATATCTCCTCTTTATTAAGTTACCTAGGCACAGTTGATGGCTAAGTTGACCCCCGTAGGGTAGGTACTTTTGGCACTGGCTATAGCATAGGTCATGTTAAAACACCTCTGTGCCTGCTCCTACCACCACCCATTTCAGAAGCAGAATCCAAAGCATTTTCTGCCAAGTGAATTACCTGAGTATCTTAAGACTTCATTCATGTGGCTCGCTAATGGAAGCTGCTGTACTCTAGAGCCTACAGAGCAAGAAAATCATTACAGTGCAGTTTAATTATAGATATCAAGTGGCGGGAAGCTCTAATCCAGCTGTAATTGTAGCAATTACGGAGAGCAGAGAGCTCTGCTTCACGAGGAGGTGAAAGCCATTCATCACTGTAGGGAAAGGTGTTTGAGGAACTCGAGGCAGATCCAATCGCACAGCATAGGATAACTGAGCGCGCAAGGAGAATCCCACACTATTGACGTATTTTGAATAACACTGACCAGGAATGTCAGTAGACAATGACTCAATAGAGAGATACAACAAGCAATACTGACAGCAAGTGTTAGATGACTCGCTTTCCATGTTGATGCAGACCTGACAGAGCTTTGGAGCAGGTCCTATCTAGGGTACACATAAAGCAGCACTAATTGGGCGGTACAAAAATCAGTACGATGAAGAATGAACTGTCCGTTCAGACAACAAGCGCAAGAAGAAACAGATACTGTGGAGATAAAACAACAAAACAGGAAGAATTGGGGCAGCGTCTCTGATATGGTGATTCTAGAAAGCACATTTATGGGGCTTGTTTGAAGATTGCTTTAGTAACGAAACACAACTACTAATAGTGGCAGAAAGCACTAAGTGAGCTCTGCACTCGTCGAGGTACAATAAACAATACTGGTAGTGCAAGAGAGCTATCTCCTAAGATACGGATACAACCAGCAGTACTGATAGAACATTAGAGGAGCAGCAACTAACACAGATAGGAACATTGGGGGAGGCAGCACTATAAAGATACAATATTCTACTCTGTTGAAATTGTCAGGAGAATCCTGTATCCTAGACATACTCAGGTGACTCCATTCTAGAGACCTCATATTCTGGATCTACAAGCAACAGCATTGCCCAAGTCTGTTAGAGACATCTTTCCGGAAAGACACATAAAGCAATAAAGACATGAATCATTACTAAAACCCCTCCTAAGGAGATCCAGTAAACAATGCTGTTGGAGAGGGCAAGAGGAATTGCCTGCTTTGGACACAAAAGAAGCAAGACCAACAGGAAGGGTTCCAAGGATTGAGTACTATGTA
This sequence comes from Pleurodeles waltl, assembly GCF_031143425.1. Lineage (NCBI taxonomy): Eukaryota > Metazoa > Chordata > Amphibia > Caudata > Salamandridae > Pleurodeles > Pleurodeles waltl. The sequence goes on from NC_090451.1 coordinate 664,636,674, forward strand.
GATCACTGTCTAGAGTTCAAGGGTTAAACATAATGTAGAAATTGCCGTGGACATGGACTCTCGCGTTGTGCTGTTAAGGTCACATTGACTCTTGGAATAACTGACTTCTCATTGGCAAAGAAGGAAAGGCAGTGTGTGAAATGTTTGCCTTTAAGTTAAAAGTTGACTGCCCTAATGATGCCCCTATGTTACTGTAAATGTACAGTGCTTTGCCTTGTGGCTAGGTCTGTGGGATTTTTAATTACTGAATCAAGGCTATGTCTAACAATGGTGTAAGGAAATGCCTCCTTGGCATGGTTGCCCCCTGACTTTTTGCCTTTGCTGATGCTATGTTTACAATTGAAAGTGTGCTGAGGCCTGCTAACCAGGCCCCAGCACCAGTGTTCTTTCCCTAACCTGTACTTTTGTATCCACAATTGGCAGACCCTGGCATCCAGATAAGTCCCTTGTAACTGGTACTTCTAGTACCAAGGGCCCTGATGCCAAGGAAGGTCTCTAAGGGCTGCAGCATGTCTTATGCCACCCTGGAGACCTCTCACTCAGCACAGACACCCTGCTTACCAGCTTGTGTGTGCTAGTGAGAACAAAACGAGTAAGTCGACATGGCACTCCCCTCAGGGTGCCATGCCAGCCTCTCACTGCCTATGCAAGTATAGGTCAGTCACCCCTCTAGCAGGCCTTACAGCCCTAAGGCAGGGTGCACTATACCATAGGTGAGGGTACCAGTGCATGAGCATGGTACCCCTACAGTGTCTAAACAAAACCTTAGACATTGTAAGTGCAGGGTAGCCATAAGAGTATATGGTCTGGGAGTTTGTCAAACACGAACTCCACAGCACCATAATGGCTACACTGAAAACTGGGAAGTTTGGTATCAAACTTCTCAGCACAATAAATGCACACTGATGCCAGTGTACATTTTATTGCAAAATACACCCCAGAGGGCACCTTAGAGGTGCCCCCTGAAACTTAACCGACTATCTGTGTAGGCTGACTAGTTCCAGCAGCCTGCCACACTAGAGACATGTTGCTGGCCCCATGGGGAGAGTGCCTTTCTCACTCTGAGGCCAGTAACAAAGCCTGCACTGGGTGGAGATGCTAACACCTCCCCCAGGCAGGAGCTGTAACACCTGGCGGTGAGCCTCAAAGGCTCACCCCTTTGTCACAGCACCGCAGGACACTCCAGCTAGTGGAGTTGCCCGCCCCCTCCGGCCCCGGCCCCCACTTTTGGCGGCAAGGCCAGAGAAAATAATGAGAATAACAAGGAGGAGTCACTGGCCAGTCAGGACAGCCCCTAAGGTGTCCTGAGCTGAGGTGACTCTAACTTTTAGAAATCCTCCATCTTGCAGATGGAGGATTCCCCCAATAGGGTTAGGATTGTGACCCCCTCCCCTTGGGAGGAGGCACAAAGAGGGTGTACCCACCCTCAGGGCTAGTAGCCATTGGCTACTAACCCCCCAGACCTAAACACGCCCTTAAATTTAGTATTTAAGGGCTACCCTGAACCCTAGAAAATTAGATTTCCTGAACCTACAAAGAAGAAGGACTGCCTAGCTAAAAAACCCTGCAGAGGAAGAACAGAAGACACCAACTGCCTTGGCTCCAGAAACTCACCGGCCTGTCTCCTGCCTTCCAAAGAATCCTGCTCCAGCGACGCCTTCCAAAGGGACCAGCGACCTCTGAATCCTCTGAGGACTGCCCTGCTTCGACGACGACAAGAAACTCCCGAGGACAGCGGACCTGCTCCAAAAAGACTGCAACTTTATCCAAAGGAGCAGCTTTAAAGAACCCTGCAATCTCCCCGCAAGAAGCGTGAGATTTGCAACACTGCACCCGGCGACCCCGACTCGACTGGTGGAGAACCAACACTTCAGGGAGGACCCTCCGGTGACTCTACGACTGTGAGTACCAAAAGTTGTCCCCCCTGAGCCCCCACAGCGACGCCTGCAGAGGGAATCCCGAGGCTTCCCCTGACCGCGACTCTCTGAAACCTAAGTCCCGACGCCTGGAAAAGACCCTGCACCCGCAGCCCCCAGGACCTGAAGGACCGGACTTTCAGTGCAGGAGTGACCCCCAGGAGTCCCTCTCCCTTGCCCAGGTGGTGGCTACCCCGAGGAGCCCCCCCTTGCCTGCATGCACCGCTGAAGAGACCCCTTGGTCTCTCATAGACTAACATTGAAAACCCGACGCTTGTTTCTACACTGCACCCGGCCGCCCCCGCGCTGCTGAGGGTGAAATTTCTGTGTGGGCTTGTGTCCCCCCCGGTGCCCTACAAAACCCCCCTGGTCTGCCCTCCGAAGACGCGGGTACTTACCTGCAAGCAGACCGGAACCGGGGCACCCCCTTCTCTCCATTGAAGCCTATGCGTTTTGGGCACCACTTTGAACTCTGCACCTGACCGGCCCTGAGCTGCTGGTGTAGTAACTTTGGGGTTGCTCTGAACCCCCAACGGTGGGCTACCTTGGACCAAGAACTGAACCCTGTAAGTGTCTTACTTACCTGGTAAAACTAACAAAAACTTACCTCCCCCAGGAACTGTGAAAATTGCACTGTGTCCACTTTTAAAGTAGCTATTTGTGAATAACTTGAAAAGTATACATGCAATTGAAATGATTCAAAGTTCCTAATGTACTTACCTGCACTACCTTTCAAACAAGATATTACATGTTAAATTTGAACCTGTGGTTCTTAAAATAAACTAAGAAAAGATATTTTTCTATAACAAAACCTATTGGCTGGATTTGTCTCTGAGTGTGTGTACCTCATTTATTGTCTATGTGTATGTACAACAAATGCTTAACACTACTCCTTGGATAAGCCTACTGCTCGACCACACTACCACAAAATAGAGCATTAGTATTATCTCTTTTTACCACTAGTTTACCTCTAAGGGGAACCCTTGGACTCTGTGCATGCTATTCCTTACTTTGAAATAGCACATACAGAGCCAACTTCCTACATTGGTGGATCAGCGGTGGGGTACAAGACTTTGCATTTGCTGGACTACTCAGCCAATACCTGATCACACGACAAATTCCAAAATTGTCATTAGAAATTGATTTTTGCAATTTGAAAAGATTTCTAAATTCTTTAAAGTCCTGCTTGGGCCTTGTGTTAGTCCCTGTTAGCATTTCTTTTAGAGTTTAAAAGTTTGGTAAAAGTTTGAATTAGATTCTAGAACCAGTTTTAGTTTCTTAAAAAGTATTCCAACTTTTAGAAGCATAATGTCTAGCACAGATGTGAATGTGGTGGAACTCGACACCACACCTTACCTCCATCTACAGACGAGAGAGCTAAGGTCACTCTGTAAACTAAAGAAAATAACAATGGGCTCCAAACCTACCAAAGTACAGCTCCAGGAGCTTTTGGAAGAGTTTGAAAAAGCCAACCCCTCTGAGGATGGCAACTCAGAGGATGAAGATAGTGACTTGGAGGGAAATTCCCCCCTCCAGTCCTACTTAGGGAGAGCAGGGCTTCTCAAGCCCTGACTCCACAAATAATAGTCAGAGATGCAGGTTCCCTCACAGGAGGGACCAACAACTCTGAAATCACTGAGGATAACTCCAGTGAAGAGGACATCCAGTTAGCCAGGATGGCCAAAAGATTGGCTTTGGAAAGACAGATCCTAGCCATAGAAAGGGAAAGACAAGAGATGGGCCTAGGACCCATCAATGGTGGCAGCAACATAAATAGGGTCAGAGATTCTCCTGACATGTTGAAAATCCCTAAAGGGATTGTAACTAAATATGAAGATGGTGATGACATCACCAAATGGTTCACAGCTTTTGAGAGGGCTTGTGTAACCAGAAAAGTGAACAGATCTCACTGGGGTGCTCTCCTTTGGGAAATGTTCACAGGAAAGTGTAGGGATAGACTCCTCACACTCTCTGGAAAAGATGCAGAATCTTATGACCTCATGAAGGGTACCCTGATTGAGGGCTTTGGATTCTCCACTGAGGAGTATAGGATTAGATTCAGGGGGGCTCAAAAATCCTCGAGCCAGACCTGGGTTGACTTTGTAGACTACTCAGTAAAAACACTAGATGGTTGGATTCAAGGCAGTGGTGTAAGTAATTATGATGGGCTGTACAATTTATTTGTGAAAGAACACCTGTTAAGTCATTGTTTCAATGATAAACTGCATCAGCATCTGGTAGACCTAGGACCAATTTCTCCCCAAGAATTGGGAAAGAAGGCGGACCATTGGGTCAAGACAAGGGTGTCCAAAACTTCCACAGGGGGTGACCAAAAGAAAGGGGTCACAAAACCTCCCCAGGGGAAAGGTGGTGAGACAGCCAAAAATAAAAATAGTAAAGAGTCTTCTACAGGCCCCCAAAAACCTGCACAGGAGGGTGGGCCCAGAGCCTCTTCACAAAACAATCCTGGGTACAAGGGTAAAAACTTTGATCCCAAAAAGGCCTGGTGTCGAAACTGTAGTCAGTCTGGACACCAAACTGGAGACAAGGCCTGTCCCAAGAAAGGTTCCACTCCAAACTCCAATCCAGGTAACACTGGAATGGCTAGTCTCCAAGTGGGATCAACAGTGTGCCCAGAGCAAATCAGGGTCCACACTGAAGCTACTCTAGTCTCTGAGGGTGGAGTGGATTTAGCCACACTAGCTGCCTGGCCGCCTAACATGCAAAAATACAGGCAGCAGCTCTTTATTAATGGGACAAGTGTAGAGGGCCTGAGGGATACAGGTGCCAGTGTCACCATGGTGACAGAGAAACTGTCGCGCCGCGCGGTGCGGCGCGAGCCGAAAGCTCGACTTCGACCGGGCGTTCGGCTCGGGCCGCGCACCGCGTTATTAAGACGCGGCGCGCCCCCAGCCTCTCCTGCGCGTTTCGAGGCCCCAGATTTGCTTGGGGCCTCGTTCTTCCTTCTGCCTTTCACTGTCCCAGGGGTCTCTGAACCCTCTTACCTGTTTTTCTTCGTTTCTTTGTCCTTTCTTCTGTTTGCAGTCTGTTGTGTGCCTTTCTTTATGTCTTTTCCTCCTTCCCAGATTCCTGTGCTTTCCCAGCATTCCTTGTTCCCTATTCTCTATGGTTCCTCTACTATCCTGTTCTATATATTGTTTCCCTATCTAAGATGGTGTCCTTTTACTTCCTGTGGGTCACTTCCTGTTTGTTGGTATATAAGGGCTGTGTTTTTCCTCTTTCCTTGCGCTGCAACACTTTCTGCTCAGTTGGTGTCTTCGCTCCTGATTTCCTTGCCTTTTGGTTTTGGACTCAGCATTCTGTATTTTCTGATTTTTGCTCCTTTTGGATTCCTGTTTGTTGTTCTTGTTTTTCTCCAGGACTTTTCCTGTTTGGAGGTTTTTCCCCTTGGAAGGGGTTTTTCCCTCTGGCGCTACTTTCTGAAGGGCACGGTCTGTTCTTGGTGTCTCCATTGCCTACAGCACCGTGGCTACCAGAAAGAGTCGCCCCTTTTTGGGCCAAAGCCGAACATTGAAGATTCACGCCACCAGATCTGCAAATTCCAGGCGCAAGCAGCACGTGAGTCGTGACAGATTGCAGCGCCTAACCATTCCGACGTCCTCAAACACCATGGATAATACAGTGGCGGCTGCTGCAGATCCGGAGCAATCTCTGTTAACCACGATTCAGCAACAAGCCCAGGAGTTGCAACAACTACGTAATGAAAATGCTGCGTTACGACAGGCTTTGGCCCTCCGCACCAGTGATGTTCCGACAATCTCCGCTTCTACCCCTTGTTTCTCTGGTGAACCAACCAAGCTTCGCGAGTTCTTGGATGCTTTAACGGTGTATTTCGCCTTCCGACCTACTCAATTCTCCCACGACAGGACCAAGGTGGGTTATCTTATCAGTGCCTTATCCGGCCCAGCCTTGGCCTGGGCAACCCCGATGGTGTCCTCTGACGACCCTGTATTGTCAGACTATTCCGCCATTGTGAGTCGCTTCAAACAAATGTTTAGCCGTCCTGGATTGGAAGCCTCCGCTGAAGAAGCCTTGTGCGACATCCAACAAGGCTCCCAAGACGTCCTGCAATATATAACCCGTTTTCGTCAGCTGGCGGCAGAGACCACTTGGGTGGAACGTACTCTGGTAACATTATTTCGTAGAGGACTCAAAGAAGAAATAAAGGATGAACTAGTGCATTCTACCAGAGCGGAAGATCTTCGTGGCCTGATGGATCAAGCACTGTCCATCGAATATCGTCTTCGGGAACGGAGATCGGAAAAGAAAAGGAGTAGAGGGTTTACCCAACCAAGTAGCTCCCGTGCATACCTGCAGCGTTCCGAGGAACCTCGCACTCCTGCTAGAGACATCGAAGGGGAACCCATGCAGGTGGATACTACCCGAGGTCCGCTCTCTGCTAGTGAACGAGAAGACAGACGCAAGAGAGGGTTGTGCCTGTATTGTGGTTCTGCTGGTCACATACTCCGTACCTGTCCAGTACGTCCGTCCAGACCTTCGGGAAACGCCACCTCCCGTCCTCTGTAAGAAGGGAGAGGACGGGATCTACAGCTATACCTTCCATCAGCTCCTTTAATGACAATACAACTGCCTTGTTCATCTTTCCTGTCCTGTTACAACTTCCTGACGGTCGTCAAGAAAAGACTATGGCATTACTAGACTGTGGTGCTAGTGGTATATACATGGACAAGACATGGGCTGCTGCTAACCTAGTTCCTACTCAAGCAAAAGAAGTACCCGAACAGGTACACACTGTGGATGGATCTTTGATATCCTCTGGTCCTGTAGACACCACTACCCTGATGTTAAGTCTACAGGTGGGAAACCATCAAGAACACATCTCCTTCGATCTTATTACGTCCCCTAACCATACCATCATTCTTGGAATTCCGTGGCTCATTAGACATAACCCATATATAAATTGGGTTACCCGGACAGTCTCTTTGTCTTCGCAATTTTGTCACGAGAACTGTTTTACTTCCGACAAGTATTGGTCTCCGAAAAGATCCTTAGCTACTGAAGGTGCCACTGGTATGTCCATTAATACGGTCCAAGGGGTCCCAGACCACTATTTGGAGTTTCAGGATATTTTCCAAAAACCGTCAAAACCTGTGCTACCTCCACATCGAGAATATGATTGTGCAATTCCATTAGAACCCGGCACAATTGTTCCTTTTGGGAGGATGTACTCCCTCACGGAACCCGAAAGGGAAGTTCTAAAGGAGTATCTGGACGAAAATATACAGAGTGGTCTTATTGTTCCATCGTCGTCTCCGGCTGGGGCCCCTCTCTTTTTTGTGCCCAAGAAGACTAAGGATCTTCGTCCGTGCCTGGATTTTCGAGGTCTGAATAAAATCACCATTAAAGATCGTTATCCTTTGCCTCTCATCAGGGACATACTGGAAGCAATCAGAGGGGCCCAACGTTTTACTAAATTGGATTTACGAGGAGCCTACCACCTTTTACGCATAAGAGAAGGCGACGAATGGAAGACAGCATTCAGGACCCCATTTGGCCATTTTGAATATAGGGTTATGCCGTTTGGTCTTACTAACGCCCCGGCAATCTTCCAGAGATTTATGGACTCAGTGTTTTCAGACCTACTTAATCAGACAGTCGTGATCTACCTAGATGACATTCTTATTTATTCTAGAAATCCTGAACTCCATACTTCCCATGTGAAACAAGTTCTTCAAAGACTTCGTGATCATCAACTATTTTGCAAACCAGAGAAATGTGAGTTCGACATAACGGAAGTCAAATATCTGGGCTATCATTTAAGTCCCACCGGCATAGCTATGGACCAAGAAAAGGTACAAGCTATCCTAGAGTGGCCTTCTCCTTCTACCATAAAAGAAACACAATGTTTCCTAGGTTTAGCAAACTTCTATCGACAATTCATTCTAGACTTTGCCAGTCAGACTAGCCACATAACTCACACCTTAAAGAAGGACAATTTAAAGAAGGGATTTGTCTGGACTGAGGCTGCTGAAGCAGCCTTTCAAAGCTTAAAGAGAGCCTTCACCCAAGCCCCCATCTTAAGACATCCAGATACCACCAAGCAATTTATAGTAGTAACTGATGCTTCTGAGAGAGCCATCGGAGCTGTCTTACTCCAACGACAAGAGGATGATGGCCTTGAACATCCTGTTTTCTATTTGTCTCATATCCTTTCCACAGCTGAACAACATTATTCCGTACTTGAAAGGGAATTATTGGCTCTGAAAACAGCCTGCCTTGAGTGGAGGCAGTTTCTGATGGGTTCCAAGGAACCATTTGAGGTGAGGACAGACCACCGTAATTTACAATGTTTAAGAAATTTTGTATGCCAGAATAGTCGTCAGGCCCGCTGGGCCTTTTTCTTCAGTCAGTACGATTTTTATATTACATATATTCCAGGATCCCAAAACATTCTGGCTGATGCTCTGTCTCGCCGATATCCAGAGTGTTCTCCTTCCTCATCCCAGTATCTTCTAGAACCCAGTAAGATCATTGGAGTGGCTCAGTCTTTCCTGGAAGAAGTACAACAAGAATACGCCAACCAATCGGACCATGACATGGAAGAACTAAGACCATTATTGTACAAGAAACAAGGATATTTTTATTACCAAGACCTGATATTCCTCCCTACAAACAAGGTGCAAAAGAAAGCATTACAAATGTGCCATGATTCCCCTGTAGCTGGTCACAGAGGCATCAAAGCCACACAAGAATTACTTTCACGATTTTTTTGGTGGCCTACCTGGAAACTGGATGTGGAAAGATACGTTCAGGCCTGTCCCATATGTGCCCAAGTCAAAATACCTCACACCAGACCGGCAGGATTACTACAACCTTTGCCTGTTCCATCGGCCCCATGGCATACTATCTCTACTGATTTTATGTGTTCGCTCCCACCATCAGCAGGAAACCGGGTTATCATGGTCACAGTGGATTCTTTCACAAAGATGGCTCATTTCACTGGCCTAAAAAAGCTGCCTACTTCCCAAGAACTAGGTCAAATATTCATAGATCATGTCTTCCGTCTCCATGGACTTCCACATACCATAATCTCTGATAGAGGACCTCAGTACATCTCCCGATTTTGGAAGCATTTTTGTAAAATACTGAATATGAATAGAGCCCTGTCTTCAGGGTTCCATCCTCAGACCAACGGACAGACTGAGCGTCTGAACCAAGGACTAGAGCAATATCTTCGATGCTTTTGCAATTCTACCCAAAGTAACTGGAGCACTTACCTCTCTTTAGCTGAATTTTCCTACAATAACTCAGTCCATAGTGCCTCCAAGGTCACTCCCTTTTTCTGTTCCTATGGTTTTCATCCTACCTCTTTCCCTACTTCTCCACAATCCAACTCTCCTCTACCTGCTATTAACTATTTCTCCAAACGCCTTCTCCAACTCCATAAACTAATTCGATCTAATTTGTTACATACCAAGAGGTATATGAAGAAGGCTGCAGACAAGAGACGTACAACCAATCCAAATTATCATCTGCAAGATAAAGTCTGGCTCTCCTCCAAATTCTTGCCCTCACGTCTCTCTCAAAACAAGTTCACACCTCGTTACTATGGGCCTTTCCGTATTCTCCAGTTGGTCAATCCTGTCACTGTCCGTCTTCACTTACCCCATACATGGAAGATCCATCCGGTTTTTCATGTTTCTCAGCTTAAACCTTATGTGCCTGATCCTTACTCACGTCAGTTTCCTTGTCCACCTCCTGTCCTTGTGAATGATGCTCCTGAATATGAAGTGCAGGAAATCTGTGACTCTCGTCTTTTTCATAAACGACTTCAGTATCTGATTCATTGGAAGGGTTATCCTCTCAGTGAATGTTCATGGGAAGATGCCTCTTCCGTTCACGCTCCTCTCCTGACTCAACGCTTTCACTGTTTATTCCCTCTTAAACCTGGGCCTTCGGGAGGGGGACCTACTGTCGCGCCGCGCGGTGCGGCGCGAGCCGAAAGCTCGACTTCGACCGGGCGTTCGGCTCGGGCCGCGCACCGCGTTATTAAGACGCGGCGCGCCCCCAGCCTCTCCTGCGCGTTTCGAGGCCCCAGATTTGCTTGGGGCCTCGTTCTTCCTTCTGCCTTTCACTGTCCCAGGGGTCTCTGAACCCTCTTACCTGTTTTTCTTCGTTTCTTTGTCCTTTCTTCTGTTTGCAGTCTGTTGTGTGCCTTTCTTTATGTCTTTTCCTCCTTCCCAGATTCCTGTGCTTTCCCAGCATTCCTTGTTCCCTATTCTCTATGGTTCCTCTACTATCCTGTTCTATATATTGTTTCCCTATCTAAGATGGTGTCCTTTTACTTCCTGTGGGTCACTTCCTGTTTGTTGGTATATAAGGGCTGTGTTTTTCCTCTTTCCTTGCGCTGCAACACTTTCTGCTCAGTTGGTGTCTTCGCTCCTGATTTCCTTGCCTTTTGGTTTTGGACTCAGCATTCTGTATTTTCTGATTTTTGCTCCTTTTGGATTCCTGTTTGTTGTTCTTGTTTTTCTCCAGGACTTTTCCTGTTTGGAGGTTTTTCCCCTTGGAAGGGGTTTTTCCCTCTGGCGCTACTTTCTGAAGGGCACGGTCTGTTCTTGGTGTCTCCATTGCCTACAGCACCGTGGCTACCAGAAAGAGTCGCCCCTTTTTGGGCCAAAGCCGAACATTGAAGATTCACGCCACCAGATCTGCAAATTCCAGGCGCAAGCAGCACGTGAGTCGTGACAGAAACTGGTTTCCCCTGGCCAATACCTGACTGGAAAAACCTATACAGTCACCAATGCTGACAATCAGACTAAAGCACATCCCATGGCAATGGTAACTTTAGAATGGGGAGGGGTCAATGGCCTGAAACAGGTGGTGGTCTCCTCAAACATCCCATGCAGCCATGCTGGGTATCCCTGAACTGGTGTGTGTAAAAACAAGAGCACAATGCAAGGCACAGGGTGAAAAAGTAGAGCTGGAGTCTGGAAGAAAGGCCCAGCCTACCAAGAGAAAAGGAAAGTCAGTTGGGAGACCAACTGCAACACAGTCAGAAAAAGAGAACCTCTCTTCTCAGGAAGAAGTTCTGCCCTCTGAGGGAACTGAGCCTTTGGAGCTTGAACCTTATCAGGTTGAGCTCTTAGGCCCAGGGGGACCCTCAAGGGAGGAGCTGTGTAAGGGACAAGAAACCTGTCCCTCTCTTGAAGGCCTTAGGCAGCAAGCTGCTGAAGAATCCAAGGGCAAGAAAAATGGAACACATAGGGTCTATTGGGAAGATGGACTCCTGTACACTGAGGCCAGAGACCCCAAACCTGGTGCCACTAGGAGAGTGGTAGTGCCTCAGTCGTTCAGGGAGTTTATTCTGACCTTAGCCCATGATATTCCCCTTGCTGGGCATTTGGGACAAACCAAGACGTGGGAGAGGTTAGTCAACCACTTCTACTGGCCCAATATGTCCCACAAGGTTAAGGAGTTTTGCCTCTCCTGCCCCACCTGTCAATCCAGTGGTAAGACAGGTGGGCACCCAAAGGCCCCCCTCATTCCACTTCCAGTGGTGGGGGTCCCCTTTGAAAGAGTGGGTGTGGACATAGTTGGTCCACTGGAACCTCCCACAGCCTCAGGAAATATGTACATCCTAGTAGTAGTGGATCATGCTACTAGGTATCCTGAAGCTATTCCCCTTAGGTCGACTACTGCCCCTGCAGTAGCCAAGGCCCTCATTGGTATCTTTACCAGAGTGGGTTTCCCTAAGGAGGTGGTGTCTGACAGAGGTACCAACTTCATGTCAGCATACCTAAAACACATGTGGAATGAGTGTGGAGTGACTTACAAATTCACTACACCATACCATCCACAAACTAATGGCTTAGTTGAGAGATTCAACAAGACATTAAAAGGCATGATCATGGGGCTCCCAGAAAAACTCAAAAGGAGATGGGATGTCCTCTTGCCATGTCTGCTTTTTGCTTACAGAGAGGTGCCACAGAAGGGAGTAGGATTCTCACCCTTTGAACTTCTGTTTGGTCACCCTGTAAGGGGACCACTTGCTCTTGTTAAAGAAGGCTGGGAGAGACCTCTTCATGAGCCTAAACAAGACATAGTGGACTATGTACTTGACCTTCGCTCTAGAATGGCAGAGTACATGGAAAAGGCAACCAAAAACCTTGAGGCCAGCCAACAGCTCCAGAAGTTTTGGTATGACCAAAAGGCTGCAATGGTTGAGTTCCAACCAGGGCAGAAAGTCTGGGTTCTGGAGCCTGTGGCTCCCAGGGCACTCCAGGACAAATGGAGTGGCCCTTACCCAGTGCTAGAAAGGAAGAGTCAGGTCACCTACCTGGTGGACCTGGGCACAAGCAGGAGCCCCAAGAGGGTGATCCATGTGAACCGCCTTAAGCTCTTCCATGACAGGGCTGATGTAAATCTGTTGATGGTAACAGATGAGGATCAGGAGGCAGAGAGTGAACCTCTCCCTGATCTTCTGTCATCAGACCCAAAAGATGGCTCAGTAGATGGAGTGATCTACTCAGACACCCTCTCTGGCCAACAGCAAGCTGATTGTAGGAGAGTCCTACAACAGTTTCCTGAACTCTTCTCCCTAACCCCTGGTCAGACACACCTGTGTACCCATGATGTGGACACAGGAGACAGCATGCCTGTCAAAAACAACATTTTTAGACAGTCTGACCATGTTAAGGAAAGCATCAAGGTGGAAGTCCACAAGATGCTGGAATTGGGAGTAATTGAGCGCTCTGACAGCCCCTGGGCTAGCCCAGTGGTCTTAGTCCCCAAACCTCACACCAAAGATGGAAAGAAAGAGATGAGGTTTTGTGTGGACTACAGAGGGCTCAACTCTGTCACCAAGACAGATGCTCATCCAATTCCTAGAGCTGATGAGCTCATAGACAAATTAGGTGCTGCCAAATTCTTAAGTACCTTTGACTTGACAGCAGGGTACTGGCAAATAAAAATGGCACCTGGAGCAAAAGAGAAAACAGCATTCTCCACACCTGATGGGCATTATCAGTTTACTGTTATGCCCTTTGGTTTAAAGAATGCCCCTGCCACCTTCCAAAGGTTGGTGAATCAAGTCCTTGCTGGTTTGGAGTCCTTTAGCACAGCTTATCTTGGTGATATTGCTGTCTTTAGCTCCACCTGGCAGGATCACCTGGTCCACCTGAAGAAGGTTTTGAAGGCTCTGCAATCTGCAGGCCTCTCTATCAAGGCATCCAAATGCCAGATAGGGCAGGGAACTGTGGTTTACTTGGGCCACCTTGTAGGTGGAGGCCAAGTTCAGCCACTCCAACCCAAGATCCAGACTATTCGGGACTGGGTAGCTCCAAAAACCCAGACTCAAGTCAGGGCATTCCTTGGCTTGACTGGGTAGTACAGGAGGTTTGTGAAGGGATATGGATCCATTGTGACAGCCCTCACTGAACTCACCTCCAAGAAAATGCCCAAGAAAGTGAACTGGACTGTGGAATGCCAACAGGCCTTTGACACCCTGAAACAAGCAATGTGCTCAGCACCAGTTCTAAAAGCTCCAGATTATTCTAAGCAGTTCATTGTGCAGACAGATGCCTCTGAACATGGGATAGGGGCAGTTTTGTCCCAAACAAATGATGATGGCCTTGACCAGCCTGTTGCTTTCATTAGCAGGAGGTTACTCCCCAGGGAGCAGCGTTGGAGTGCCATTGAGAGGGAGGCCTTTGCTGTGGTTTGGTCCCTGAAGAAGCTGAGACCATACCTCTTTGGGACTCACTTCCTAGTTCAAACTGACCACAGACCTCTCAAATGGCTGATGCAAATGAAAGGTGAAAATCCAAAACTGTTGAGGTGGTCCATCTCCCTACAGGGAATGGACTTTATAGTGGAACACAGACCTGGGACTGCCCATGCCAATGCAGATGGCCTTTCCAGGTTCTTCCACTTAGAAAATGAAGACTCTCTTGGGAAAGGTTAGTCTCATCCTCTTTCGTTTGGGGGGGGGGGGTTGTGTAAGGAAATGCCTCCTTGGCATGGTTGCCCCCTGACTTTTTGCCTTTGCTGATGCTATGTTTACAATTGAAAGTGTGCTGAGGCCTGCTAACCAGGCCCCAGCACCAGTGTTCTTTCCCTAACCTGTACTTTTGTATCCACAATTGGCAGACCCTGGCATCCAGATAAGTCCCTTGTAACTGGTACTTCTAGTACCAAGGGCCCTGATGCCAAGGAAGGTCTCTAAGGGCTGCAGCATGTCTTATGCCACCCTGGAGACCTCTCACTCAGCACAGACACCCTGCTTACCAGCTTGTGTGTGCTAGTGAGAACAAAACGAGTAAGTCGACATGGCACTCCCCTCAGGGTGCCATGCCAGCCTCTCACTGCCTATGCAAGTATAGGTCAGTCACCCCTCTAGCAGGCCTTACAGCCCTAAGGCAGGGTGCACTATACCATAGGTGAGGGTACCAGTGCATGAGCATGGTACCCCTACAGTGTCTAAACAAAACCTTAGACATTGTAAGTGCAGGGTAGCCATAAGAGTATATGGTCTGGGAGTTTGTCAAACACGAACTCCACAGCACCATAATGGCTACACTGAAAACTGGGAAGTTTGGTATCAAACTTCTCAGCACAATAAATGCACACTGATGCCAGTGTACATTTTATTGCAAAATACACCCCAGAGGGCACCTTAGAGGTGCCCCCTGAAACTTAACCGACTATCTGTGTAGGCTGACTAGTTCCAGCAGCCTGCCACACTAGAGACATGTTGCTGGCCCCATGGGGAGAGTGCCTTTGTCACTCTGAGGCCAGTAACAAAGCCTGCACTGGGTGGAGATGCTAACACCTCCCCCAGGCAGGAGCTGTAACACCTGGCGGTGAGCCTCAAAGGCTCACCCCTTTGTCACAGCACCGCAGGACACTCCAGCTAGTGGAGTTGCCCGCCCCCTCCGGCCCCCACTTTTGGCGGCAAGGCCGGAGAAAATAATGAGAATAACAAGGAGGAGTCACTGGCCAGTCAGGACAGCCCCTAAGGTGTCCTGAGCTGAGGTGACTCTAACTTTTAGAAATCCTCCATCTTGCAGATGGAGGATTCCCCCAATAGGGTTAGGATTGTGACCCCCTCCCCTTGGGAGGAGGCACAAAGAGGGTGTACCCACCCTCAGGGCTAGTAGCCATTGGCTACTAACCCCCCAGACCTAAACACGCCCTTAAATTTAGTATTTAAGGGCTACCCTGAACCCTAGAAAATTAGATTTCCTGAACCTACAAAGAAGAAGGACTGCCTAGCTAAAAAACCCTGCAGAGGAAGAACAGAAGACACCAACTGCCTTGGCTCCAGAAACTCACCGGCCTGTCTCCTGCCTTCCAAAGAATCCTGCTCCAGCGACGCCTTCCAAAGGGACCAGCGACCTCTGAATCCTCTGAGGACTGCCCTGCTTCGACGACGACAAGAAACTCCTGAGGACAGCGGACCTGCTCCAAAAAGACTGCAACTTTATCCAAAGGAGCAGCTTTAAAGAACCCTGCAATCTCCCCGCAAGAAGCGTGAGATTTGCAACACTGCACCCGGCGACCCCGACTCGACTGGTGGAGAACCAACACTTCAGGGAGGACCCTCCGGTGACTCTACGACTGTGAGTACCAAAAGTTGTCCCCCCTGAGCCCCCACAGCGACGCCTGCAGAGGGAATCCCGAGGCTTCCCCTGACCGCGACTCTCTGAAACCTAAGTCCCGACGCCTGGAAAAGACCCTGCACCCGCAGCCCCCAGGACCTGAAGGACCGGACTTTCAGTGCAGGAGTGACCCCCAGGAGTCCCTCTCCCTTGCCCAGGTGGTGGCTACCCCGAGGAGCCCCCCTTGCCTGCCTGCACCGCTGAAGAGACCCCTTGGTCTCTCATAGACTAACATTGAAAACCCGACGCTTGTTTCTACACTGCACCCGGCCGCCCCCGCGCTGCTGAGGGTGAAATTTCTGTGTGGGCTTGTGTCCCCCCCGGTGCCCTACAAAACCCCCCTGGTCTGCCCTCCGAAGACGCGGGTACTTACCTGCAAGCAGACCGGAACCGGGGCACCCCCTTCTCTCCATTGAAGCCTATGCGTTTTGGGCACCACTTTGAACTCTGCACCTGACCGGCCCTGAGCTGCTGGTGTGGTAACTTTGGGGTTGCTCTGAACCCCCAACGGTGGGCTACCTTGGACCAAGAACTGAACCCTGTAAGTGTCTTACTTACCTGGTAAAACTAACAAAAACTTACCTCCCCCAGGAACTGTGAAAATTGCACTGTGTCCACTTTTAAAGTAGCTATTTGTGAATAACTTGAAAAGTATACATGCAATTGAAATGATTCAAAGTTCCTAATGTACTTACCTGCACTACCTTTCAAACAAGATATTACATGTTAAATTTGAACCTGTGGTTCTTAAAATAAACTAAGAAAAGATATTTTTCTATAACAAAACCTATTGGCTGGATTTGTCTCTGAGTGTGTGTACCTCATTTATTGTCTATGTGTATGTACAACAAATGCTTAACACTACTCCTTGGATAAGCCTACTGCTCGACCACACTACCACAAAATAGAGCATTAGTATTATCTCTTTTTACCACTAGTTTACCTCTAAGGGGAACCCTTGGACTCTGTGCATGCTATTCCTTACTTTGAAATAGCACATACAGAGCCAACTTCCTACAAATGGTTTATTTAAAAAATGTTGGGCAGCCCAGAAACAAGATGTACTACCAAAGACACACTTCTCTCACTATGATTGTCTATTTCATGAAGTCCCTTACGGTTTGTCTTCAGTCTTTTCAGGTCTATATAGTTTCAAAGCAAGCTTGAGCAGCTAAGAGGCTACTAACTCTCTCTAGGTGAATTGGGTAACAAAATAATTAGCAGCATTTACATATCTTTAGCATTTTCTTCTTCTTTGCAGCATGAGTCCAGACACGCACTGCCAGGTATTGCCAGGGCATGGATTACCAATGCTGCGGCCTCACTCCGGACCGAAGCCTCAGTTGAGATGCCACGGGCCATCTTCAGAACCAGCGAGGGTGACCCGGTGAGTTTCCGGAATATCGTGATTCTAGTACAACATCAGACTCCTTTAGACTGTCCATTAGGAGGCAGAGTCAACTTGTAATGTTTTGGGAGGCAATTCACTTGTGGGGAGATCATCATACTGCAATTCAGTGCCTTTACTATTAGCTTTCAGCTCTCCAAGATTAGTGTGCTATTACATAAATCTGACCAAAACAGTCATTTATGATAGACCAGCTAAGTAATGGGCTGATCTGAATGTGTGTCCTTGACAAATTGTGTAAAGTATTTTCAGGAGCAAACAAAACAAACTGACCAATAACCAACATATTGAACCCAAGCAACACCTGCCCTGCTGTGTCAACCTTGTGTGCAGCAGGTTTATCCGTGGCACTCACTAAAACAGTTTGGGGGCTTCTGGAGAACTTTGTTTAAATTAATGGAACCGGTCATCTAAAAAAATCTTTTTAATTTGATGCACACTGTTACAACTTGAAATCAACATTGATATATGTATGTTAATGATTTTAATATGATGGTTGTTTCTGTTTAAGACTTTGAGTGCTCAATGCTTGCTGTTTTTACACTTGGGAATAGACAGAAACAAGTCTTTCAGTATTTACTTTTAAAAAACGTAAGCAGTGGAAAGTAGATCTTCCTTTTGGACATTGAAGTCTTTGAATCATGCCTGGTAGATGGAGATAGACAGCACAGGGTTACAAAAAAAGACCGCATCGGATTTTTCAAAAAGACAGACCATTTCCTTATGAAGATTACGTAGGTGATAAGCATATTTGGCCTACGTTATTTTCTGATCAGTGATTTAAGTAGAGTTTATATAGCTTTGAAACCCCTTTGTAAGCAAGGTGTTAGAACGCCTAAACCTGTTGCTGTGGGCCATCATGGATTTCTTTTAAATAAATCTGATTTGGAATAATACACCTTGGCGGCCTGCATTTTCTTGTTATAAGACAGCATTTAAATCCTATTGGCAACTAAGGGTAAGTGAACGTTTCACACCTAAATGTAATTGATAAATAAAACTGTAAGAGATAAATTAAACTAATGTGAAAGTAGGTGAGTTGCTATCTCGTTATTTTCGCATAGTTTGATAATTAAATATGGACGACTACAGAGTAAATCAAAAAAAGGAATATAGATAAAAACATATCGGAATGCGAAAAAATAAATAGGACACAACTGGGGGCCCTTATCGCCAGACTTCCCTAGTACTGTTAGAGTAATGGCAAACGTAAAACCTAGTGCTAATTATGCTCTAACTGCATATAAACACTTTAGAAAAATGTACTTTGGCCAACACAGCTGAGTGGTAGAAGCTGCAGCAATCTTCTAGGACCAGACACGGCTATTTTTTTCCCAATTTTTTAAGATTGGAATATCTGAATGGAATTTGAAACCTTTGGTGTCTGTGGTATGTAACGGCTCAGCTGGGTGAATGTTATGTGAAGAATATAGTTTTTGCCTAGTTAAGTGATTATGAGCAAATACGACTCAAATGTAAACATGGAATGCACTTTTTTGGGGGGAGAGGGGCGCAGAACAGAGACTGATTAAGTAATTAAGTAAAAGAATGGCATTGTTTTGAGGAGGGTGAAAAGAAAACTTAATTACAAGCAGAAAAGCCAGCCGATTGTACAACTGACACCCAGAGGCACTCAAATGTTGGCCCCGAGTGGCACGCAGTTGCATTCAACTGAGGTATTTTGGTTGTTCAGAGTTAAATGTTAGCCAACATTATCCTTTCTGCAGGAGAAGTTGTGCTCATTTATCCCAAACAAAATAAACATACACTATAAAGATGTGTACCTATTAGTAAAATGGCTGGAACAGTATGGAAACACAGTATAAACTTTCAAAAATAAATAACATACCTGTTGTGATAGATGAACAAAGACAGCTCCAGAAACAAAGTGACAATAGCTGGAGGGCTGGAACTAATGAGCTGGGTATAGGACGGTGAAATGCATGGTTGCAGAACAGAGCATTATCCTAATAGGCTGTGCCTGGAGAATGTGGTTCACTCCTGTTATTACATGCCTGCAAAACCAAACTCAGTTTAGCGTCTGTAACCTCAAGAAGACTTTCCGATACCAATCAGGGTACCTCAGCATTGATCCAGAAGAGTGGATGGGTGCACTAAAATGCTGTCGTTTGGTCAGATGTCTAAGAGTAACCTCATCACTCAACCAACCTATGGTGGTGCTCTTGGTCCAATTCTAAGCTTTCCCCATGTATTCACTGCGGACTATTGAATACTTCCTGGAGAACAGCGGCTTCCCTGTCTCTCCCAAAGAACATCTTGTAAGACCTCACGCTCATGTCTGTTCCCATACTAGAAAAGGTTAGATTTTATTCCTGACAAACAAAGGAATAAATCTTTGTCGAGTGTGTGATCTAATAAATAAATAAATTAAAAAACGTGGGAGTGAAGGCAAAAGGAGTTTCTCAGTGAGTGAACATATTTTTCCCTAGAGAAAAGAAAGAAACAAGTGCATTTGTAATCACCCTTTAGATTTTCACATGAACAAATATATGAATGTAGATTTGCTCATGCAAAAATGGAATTCACAAACGTTTCCTAGGAGTACTGTTTCCAGGGCTAATCTGCAAACTCTTGTGACTTCCTGAAAGTATTAAATCTGCCCCTGGCAGGTCAAAGGCGTGAAGGTGCACATTTATTACTTTCTTTAAGAATGAGGTCCCTAATTTATTTTCATGTTGGCCACCAAGGCCACAATAGTTTTATACTGATTCTCAAATTCTCTTTGTGTTTTCATTTCAAGTTTCACATTTTTCTACAGCTTATTTTGGGAGCTGTAAATCAAAATCTTGCTGTCCTGCTTTTGTGTATATTTGGATATAATCAGGGAACATTAATTTTGTAAATATATACATATTTTTATATTGGAACTACTATTACACCTACAAAATGAGCATATAGCTTAATGCATTATTATAGAAAACGTGAGAAGTAATGAATCCTGCGTACAGTTTAAAACAACCTATACACATGGATGCAAACCTTCTCTTAGTGGCAGACAGGTCTCTTTTCTGCAATCATACTGTGGTACTGTAGACTATCAGTTAAAGAGTGTGTGCTGAAGGAAGTTGGGCCTGGTTCAGTTTTCTATTGGAACAAATACATTTGAAAGCTTGCTCTTCTAGGCCCCAAACAATAAGTTCTGGGTATTGGGCTACATGATTTACCCCCCCCCACATGAGAAGATCTACTCCTTCAAAGACGTAGGATTAAACTCATGAGTTTGTCCGTCATCTGGAATTTAGCAGTTAGGTTGAAAAGATGAACAGCTTTACTGATCATTAAAAGATGGCATGTTCTGTAATTAAGTTTTTTAATACACTCTGTGTGCTGTCTCTCTGTCAATTAAACAAATTATAATGACAGAAACTGCCTAGATGACAGGAATTAACAATAGAGTAGACCCAAAAACCTGGAGACCAAGAATGAGATACTTTGCCTACAGTAATGTGTTTGGAGAAATGTAGGCAACTATGGACGCAACCATGTTGGAAGAAGTGTGAATGCAGAATAACGAAGACTCTGGGCCTGATTTAGAGCTTGCTGGGTGGGTTACTCCGTCACAACGGTGAGGGATATCCCGTCTGCCAAAATCTAAATCCCATTGGATATAATGGGATTTAGATTTAGGTGGAGAGGATATCAGTCGCTGTTGTGACGGAGTAACCCGTCCGCCAACTTCTAAATCAGGCCCTAAGTTTGCTGAGATTCTTAGAAGCTCACAGTGTAAGAACCTTAAATGGCAATAGGAATAGCCTGTTACGGTTCCTGGAATCGGAGTTAAGAGTTCTTGAGATTATTTAAGAAAGTATTTCCAGGTAATGTAAATGTATAAGTAGTTTTGTAGTGCAGAGCTGGCCGGAGTATGGCAGTGATAGGCAATACTGTGAGCAATGACAGTAGCAGCAGATCATAAAGAAGTGAAAATGGAGGGTTGAGCCTGCGTAGAGGTCCGATGTCTGATGCAGGGCAGACCTTGATTGGTCTTGGTCTGATAAATGCTTGTGAACACAAAAGAAATTATTAAACTGACACTTTGGCTACAGAAGAATGGAAACTGAGAACAGATAGGAGCCACAAAATCTAATAAATGTGGAAGAAATGTTGAGCACTAGTGGGTAAAGTAAGGAAAGGTGATGTTTAGTGTCTTTGCTTAAAGTTGTTATTGTGTTAGATTTGCATGGATTACTAGAATCCAGATCTCTGAAATTATGATTGGACGGTGAAACCTCATACAGCTTAAGGTTGAAATATACTTGCTTTAGAAGTACACAGATTGAGGAATATTGACAAATGTGAATTCACAATTTTATTGTGGAAGCAATACAACATGTTTGTGTGAAATATTTAATCTTTTTGGGAAATACAACATGGTTTCACAAAAATGATCAGGTTCTAATGTTCATAAGTAGAACAGGGTTTGCAGGTTGCATCATTTTGATCGTTCATTGTATTAAGCACCCTGAAAAATGTCTGGGAACGAGAGACTGAAATAATATGTACCACTTTTGTTGGAGATGACAAGCCCCTTCTCAAATCCAGTTTTTTGGTTTGAGGTCTGTAAATCACTTTGAGAGAGATTTTTTTTTTTTTTTTAATTTTTTTTTTTTGCTACAGGCGCAGCATGGAGAGGAGCACAGAGGTCAGCACTACAGCATCCCAGCGGAGGAAATAAAGAGACTATTTCCCGGGGGACTTCCCAGACGCTTCCAAAAGCAGGTGCTTAATGTCATGTGAAGTCAAGGTGGTGCTTCTGGTTTAATCCACTGGGCGAAAAGGGTTCAGTCGAAAGGAAGCTGCTAGTGGCAACCTACAGGGTCTTTCCTCTGAAGTTTTTTCTGTCATGGGATACTTTGGCGAGTATACGCTGAGCGTAAGTTGGTTCTTGATAGAGTCTGCTAAAGGCTCACAACCAGACTGAGGTGGAATTATGAGGAGTTAATTGGGTTAGTCCATTATGCAAAAGTGGAATTGTGTTTTTACACGGTTTAAAATCCCATGATGCTGCTCCTATATTGCAGGTCTGAAAGCTGTTGCAGAGCTACGGAAGGTTATGGTCCAATGGCATAACTTCTGTGGTACACTAGACAAGCCGTTGCACTTTTTAAGTGTAGGAACGCTATTTAGGTCATTCGCAATGACAAGATAGAGTTGCCTATGACCAGCCAAACATTACTAACAGCCAATCCTTGATCATAAAAGCCTGGAACTCTGAATAAAATATGCCTCCGTAGAAGCATCAGACTGTCCAAAGGCTTAGCTGACATGATTTGAGTACGCACATTTTGTGTGAGTGGACCAGAGTGAAATCAGAACATGCATATTTTAGATTAGTTAGTTCAGAAATGTCTTTAGACCTGTGAAATCCAACTATGACAAAAAAACTGTATTTAAATCACTGTGCCAAGTGTGGAGGGGAATGCTGAGTGAAAGATCAGATGGCAAGTCCTTTTTGGGATGCGTAGTATTATGAGCAGGACCCAGTCTGCAGAGCCAGTAGTTGTTGAGTGTCGATCCTTTGGAGTCTTTCTGCTGATGGACCTGTCACAGTCAAGAGTTTACGTAGAGAGCAATTGCATCCTGTATGGATTGCTAAAAGCCATTTGGAAGTACCAGACCAATATTTTACAGTCGCTTTCTGTGTTTCTTCAGGTAAAGACCTTCAATGAAGCCTGCCTTATGGTGCGGAGGCCTGCTCTTGAAATCATCAGCTGCATCAAAAACACAGATTTCTCCCACCCAGCTGTCCGCTACGTTATTTGTATCCTTCACGTAATTCTTTCTTTTCGATGTTCCGCTGGGCACTCACCTCTGTAAAGGGAAGGTACCTTTGAGACAGTAAATATGCATGATAGTATGATCTGCAAGCCGATGGGTCATTGAGATAACTGGTAATCCTTTAAGTGGCCCGGATATCCTTTAAGCTTGTGCTTGTAATTTGAAGTTATCTTAAGAACAAAACGTTCAAAGACTATTAATTACTGTGGGGGTGTTAGACCAATTGGAAGTCTGGCTGGCCATTATCCCTTGCAGCAAGCGGATGGGACTCCCTGCCACCACTTAAGCAAACCACACACATACACACAGCCTCGCTGGGCCACCTCTAGCCCCTTCTCTCTGTTGTAGGTCACATTGGGGCAATCGTTTTCTTCTTAGTCATATGAATATTGTGCAATAGGTATGTCTACATTTCAAATAGCATATGTTTAGAATAACACATTTTAAGAGAGCTTCACTCAGACCTATTGAACTGGTACATCACTTGCAACAGCCACAGGGTGAGCTTCCCTCAAACAAAGGGGCGGCACAGGATGGTGACACAGCAAGAGTGAAATGGTCCTTATTGCAAGAAAGGAAAATGATCCTTGGTTGGATAGCAAAAGATTGCCACATATTTGGTGTAGTGGACCTCTTTTTCGTTGGCCTCAGTGCAGCAGCATTGAGAGCTATGCTGCTGCTACATCACAGGCAAGAGTTATGCAGGCTTCCACTACGTAGACACAAGCAGCAACAGTCCCCCTGCCAGACCAGAAGAAGAAGAGAAAGCTTCCAGCTACACTAACACTGATAGCTGCTGAGCAAGCTTCCTCCACACTGGGATAAAAAAGGCAACACTGCCCTGTGTCTGTCATCAGCAGAACAAGCACATGCAGAAGCAGTCAAAGCTTCTTTTTCTTCATAAGTGCAAGCTTCCTTAATGCAAAAAGTCTGATCGCCATGTAAAACGTAAAGAGTGAAAGCGCAGTTTGGTATGAGTTCCCATTCAACTCATCCTTGCCAATTCAAGACTGATATCGTTGTTATTGAGTGTGTTGTTGTAGTGGACAGATAACCCTGATTGGATATAAATCAGTATCACCAGAATAGAAGGAAGTGACCATGTGAGTTTAACTCCATGCATTTTACAACCATCCATTGGAATAAAGGTATAAGAGTAGGCCCAATTGTTTCTCCTTTGACTTGCAATTCTACACTTTGACAAGCTTTTCCTTGACAGTTTGCATCAAGATGGGCAAAGAGGCACTGGAAAATCCCTTACTTTGTGCCACACTATTCATTATTGTGCCCGGCAAGACTGGCTATTATTGCAAGTTCCTGATGGTAAGATATTTCTTTTTTATTGTAAGTCAAGCAGAAACTGAACCTGTTATCACCACCATCCCATTCTGTGCTCTCAATTCCACATATATATTATTTTCTGACTGAGCATTTAATGTGAAATTTGTAACATTCTCAAAACCCTTTTTGTGGATAACTTTTATGCCAATATTTCTCCAAAAGGGGTATCTCTGTCTTTGTCGTTTGCATCCACTCTCTAAAAGCCACAAATCATCCAACAGGCTTCAGAGCTTGACTCCAAGCGTCTTAGAAAAAATACATCAAAACTTTAGCTACAGCTTTGAGATACCCGGCATGTAGCTGTATACAAGTACAATAAATGGCAGTCCCTATCCTTTCAGTTTAAAAGGGGTCAGGTACCTTTCCTTTAAAGAGTGAATGTTTTTAGTTATAACAACATAGGCATTTAGTAAGAAAATACTAGAAATTAAAATAAAAAGGGAAGAAGCGTGCAAGTTGAAAAAATGTAGAGTTTTTTTTCCATTAGGGTTTTCAGTTAAGGTCTCAAGCATCCAAATTGGATTGATGTGTTTTTATAAACATTTTATTTATTGCTAATGTCCCAGTTTATGTGCCTGCTTCAGAGCTCTCCGATACACTTTAGGTATACATAGATGCCAAATGAAGCAGTTTTCAGTCACACTGATAAGTCGGAGCACTATGTATCAAATGGTGGCGAGAGAAAATACAGTCTCATTCTAGTAGCCTATTAAACAATCCCATCCTGTCTGTCCAATAAGAGACCTTTAATATACAGTTGGTAGATCACTTGCCTGTGAAAAACTCTTATTTTTACTGGTCTCTGATTGGCTGAGAAAATCTATAGTAGGAAAGACATTTTGTGGCCTCCTCTTTTCCATGCAAGGCCTGTTAAATTATTATTAATATTCCTAGGTTCTCCTGCTATACCAAAATGTATTTGTATCTCCAAAAACTCATACCTATCGAAAAAAGAATACAGCAGGCAACCGGTACCTGGCTGTCCATATTTATGTATCAAAAGGTACAGCCCTTGTGCAGTCCTGCTTCACAGGAAGCGCCCAGCATATGTGTTGCCCCTGGGTTGAGTTATCAAGACCTGTGGTGGCATGGATGATGATTCAGACAAGAATAAAGACCCATGTGGGGTGGTGTTTTATTTAGTATGTTGTGTTATTGCAGCTCATATTCTGGTGAAGAATTGCAAAGAGCTCTTGCCGTCGTCCTATCACAAGGACCGCTTTGATCAGCCTTTGGAAGCATCCACCTGGCTTAAGAATTTCAAGATCACCAATGAACGCTTTTTGAATCGGGTGAGTAGGAGCCTTTTGGGTTTTTTGTTAACCATTTTTTTTTTTTATTCTTTTATACATAACATAGCTTGTCACAAT
Source organism: Pleurodeles waltl (assembly GCF_031143425.1). Classification (NCBI taxonomy): domain Eukaryota; kingdom Metazoa; phylum Chordata; class Amphibia; order Caudata; family Salamandridae; genus Pleurodeles; species Pleurodeles waltl. The sequence continues at coordinate 664,662,148 of NC_090451.1, forward strand.
GCAGGTCTGATTGAATGTTCCTGTCCTCTGTTCACCCAGTGAGTCCCCCCTTTGCATCACATAAGAATTATCATTCAGATCAGCATTACACATCTTTTTGTAAGGTATTACACTTCTGCTTCCAACCGAGAGTCTCCCATCCATTTGGACCAGATCCTGATATGCCTCTGCGGGCAGCCTTGCACCACATACACAGATCTCTCCATTTGGGCGCACCAGTCCAATCCTCGTCGCCACTTCAAAAGCGATGGCAATCTACTCACCATCCATTGCGCTGCAATTCCTTGTTTGGCAAACAGAAGAGCAGTGCTCAGCAAAATCCTATCTGCTCGGGAACCCTTCCATCACCCCCAGTAGGACCACTGCTCTCATCACTCCCTTTGCCTCCATAGGACTAAATGTAGGTATATGCGTAGACTCAGGTATGTGTGTTCTCAATGCATGCCTTAACTATAAATATTTATGGAACTGTGTGTTGGACTGTGTGTACCCCTGTTGGAGCTCCTGGAAGGTCTGCATGACGTTGCCGGACCACAAATCAATCACGGTGATACCTACAGTGTCCCATCGAGAGAAGCCCTCAAGGGCACTCACCTCCTGCAACCAGGTCCCTGGGTTATTTGATGCTTCAGGCATGTGCTTGTCATGATCTAGAGTCATTGTTATGGATGAAAAATCTATGTAATAATTGCACATTCGTTTTTACCACTTTTTACTCCCTGGCGTATTAAACAGCTAACTTTCAACATCTTCATGACTTCACAGTTCAACGCCAGGTTGTCCCTGTTTCCCTTTTTGCTCATCTGTGGGAGCGTATAGATCAGTCGAGACTGTAACATAAAATGTTTTTAAGAATCACATAATTGTAAATCACCTTCAGGTGCTTGTGTATCAGGAGCAGTCACAACCAATGGCTTGGCAAGACCTTTAAAGTTTACATACTCTAGAAGTAGCTATTGCAAGGAGCGTTTGAGGCATGCTGGTGGATCATTGTGTGGTATTTTACTTTCAGATTATCCAGTATGGTTTTCATTTAATGTTAAAGTTGCATCAGAAATTTCAAAACTTTTTTATTTTCTTTACTGATGTTAGGGAGATGACAAATTGCCTCTATCTTCAGTCTGCTACCCAGCGTGGGCACTTTACCTGAAATATTTATTTATTTATCTTGTATCTGGTTCAGGTGTTAACACAGCAGAAGTATACATGGAGCAAACGGGAATCGACCGAGGAAGGGAGACCACTAGGTGAAGTCGTAGACCAGGTAAGGGAAAGCAAGTTCTACTTCTTTTGCCAAGAATGTACAAGCATCCAAAGTTTGCAGTTGTCTGAATATCCATCTAGGATGGTGGGCCTCTACTGATCGGTCGGCTTCCTGCTGGAGTGCACTAATATGTACATCACTGTTGGTACTGAAAGGATATGCGATTGAAAATAGTGATGGTCAGGACCCTGTACAGAACTAGCGTGATTACAGTATTTAAAGGGTTCCACACTAACCCACCTAGCTGCCTGGCACAATTCATCATCAGGATAGCTCCTGACCGTGGTTTGAGAGCTGGGACTACAAGTGATAGCTTTTAGACAGAGGTTCAAGAAAGTTTAGAGGATGTCTGATAATGTTAAGCATGCACATTTTGCATGGTGTTTTTATACCATCCTAAGGTATCTGTAGATATGAGCCAGTGAATTACCATTATCACAGTCAACATTTCTTAATGTTTAGATGAACAAATTTTATTTGATTCTTCCTACTACTAAGGTTAAAAACCGGTTGGAGGGTAAAATTTCCTTTCACGTGTGTGTCTGGGTGGGGGGGGGGTCAAGCTACTTTTGTTAAAGAACCTACAGCTTTCGTCAGCAGCACGATACCTCTTATTACATTAACTGGTGCCCAGATAGTTTGATGTGTCTATGTAAAGTGTAGTGGGAAGGAGTGTGGGGAAAAAAGGTTTAATAATAATTTAGTATATTGAACTATTAGAATATCTGGTATCTAACAAGGTGCCTCATAGCAATACCCAGAAAAGGGGCACTTGAATAACTCCCTGATGGTGCAAGTGTAGTAAATAGCAGCTTAGCCCTGAAGTGTGCATTTCTTAAGCTACATCTAGTCTATGAAACTGGTGTTGAATGAAGCAAAGCCAAGGTGAACCTTTCTCTACCCATTAAAACAGCGTAATCACACTAAGATGAGTAGAGAATCGGAGTCATAGTTATTTCTTGTCTAACTCATCATATCCAGTGTTTTGGTAACCCAGAAAGACAGAAGGTTGGATGTAAAATGAAGTTGTCTATTCCTTATCCTATGTTGCGTTCTTCCTTCACTGTTGATAGCCATGTTAAAAAAAAAAAAAATGCTTTAGGAGTAACTGCTCCTGTTTCTTTCCCTTCTCCTTATGCATGCAAAGGGTTTGACAAGAGTGAAAAGTGCCACTGATGTCGTTGGAGTAGTGTTAAAGGAACTGAAGAGACAGGTTCCCCTCGGCTCCTTCAGGATGCTTGTGACCATAGATGGTGTGAACGCTCTCTGGGGAAAGACATCCCTGAAAAAAGAGGACAGAAGTCCGGTATGTAGATCAACTAAAACTAACCCAGCAACTAAGTTTACTTTTTATTTTTGTCGCTGCTTCATTTTGTACAAAATATTGTGATACAATCTCTGACTTGCAGAATATCTACAAGAGAATGAATCATAGTACACTTGAATAAAGAAAGCCTGTTGTAAAAAGACACTAAAATTGCACATTCATTTTGATGCATTGACAGTCGATCACTTAATGTGCATGCTGTGGCATGGTAGTAAAAACCTGGCAACTCATAAACATATCCTCCATGACTTGCAGATCCACCACCTGCAGGTATGGGGTGGTTGCCGCAAAGCACTGGTGTTGGGCAAGAAACACCGGTGCAATAAAGTGCAATAGTGGAAGGGAAGATAGCATACCTTAGAGTTGACAAGTTAACGGACAGGCAGAAGGCCAAGTGGGGCAGTGGAACTGGATGTGAGGATGAGTGTGGCAGGAGCTTTCGGGGTCGAACAACTTCAAATGGCAAAATGGTCTGGAAGGCAGAAGCTACTGGGATAATGAAGTGGCAAGGCAGTACTCTGGATTGGGAATATTTGGGAGGTGAATGACCGCAATGTGTGAAGCGAATCGCTAGACAGTAGATCAGGATAGGACAGCTGAGTAGAGTGGGAAAAGGATTTTGGAAAGAATAAACATTGACAAAATCATGATATGTATGTTTACTTATGGTCCTGCAGGGCCTCTGTGTGGTTCTTGGCACTATAGAGCCTTGCTCCAATATTCTATTTGCAACAGGTGTCTCATAGACTTAATGATCAGGTACTAGTCGCCTCCAATGGCCCATTCTCAACAAGCTGCCCTGCCTTTGTTTATGCAGAAACTCCAAGAGTTTCACCTAGCCCCACTCTGTTCAGTATTGCGTGTTGTAATATGGTCTCTTGTGATGCTACAAGCTCCCCTAAATCCCTTCTCTATCACCTTTCCCTTCTCTTAGTGTGTTCCTTCCTCTCCCTTCCCAACCTTTAAAGATTTTCTGGTGACGAGCTTTGGATCTGTTACGTTGAGGTGCGGGCTCACTGCGAACGTTGTCTTACCAATGGTGACTTCGTTCTTCAAAGTGAACTACTTGTTTTTTTAACTCTTTTGCTGTGGACCTCCTGGAATGAGTTAAGAGGACCTAGGGCATGCCTGAGAAACCTTAAAGGTGTGATGGCATGAACATCAATACGCTAAAATGTCAGGGGTAGTGGAGGTGATATCACTCGCCATTTAACTTTTAGTTTTTTACTTCCACTCACACTTGCATGCTTACACATACACACAAATTTACACATACACACACTTGCTCTCACAAATGCATCCTAATCCGCAAGCAGCCACACAACTTACATTTAAAATCCTTTTTTACTTGCCTCAGCTGGCAGGGAGGGTGATATTCCAGCAAATTGTAATTCATTTTTTTAACCTAATAGTGAATAATAAAATATTATTCTCTCTTATTGTAATCAAAAAAATTGACAGACAACAAGGAAAGTGGAGCTGTCTTTGTGTTCCTGGCCCTGATTTTGCCCCCTGTGAGGCCAGAGGTAGCAAAGGCAGTGTCAGGGGTTGCAAGGTGCAAGCCAGGTGTCACAGCTGTGACCCCTAAAAGACGACCATGTGCGATGGTGCTTTGGCTGTTGATCCAGCCCAGTGATCTTGTTACTAGTTTTAATATTATCCATTTTCCCAACGAGGAAAGATGTGTTGTAATCTCTGTTCATGTGGTGCCATGCAGTTCCCCATTATCCACTCCATGTCACATTTGTACCCTTCGTATGTTCCCTCCTCCTCGTTCCCAGTTCCTACTTTGCCTCGTTGGTGCTTGCCCCTCTGATGTACCTACCTTAGAATGGTAGCTGGATACCTCACAAGATGTGGTTCTGTTGAGTTGAGGCGCACCGTCTGGCTGCGACTGAATTGTCGTTAAACAAGCTTCCGTTCTTTTAATAAACTGCTTTTTTGTTAACTCTCTTTTTTGTTGTTGTCGGCCTTCTGAATGTTAACCTTAAATGTTCCCTTTCTATGTATAATCTCCACCAATAGTCTATACTTCATCTCCTGCACTGATGCTACTCTGCTTTACATCACAGTACTCATAGTGGGACTCTCAAACAACTTTTTGATTAGGTGATTAAATCAAGTACGTTATGAATGCAAAGGAGGGAACCTTTTCTGGGTTTAATCAGACTTTAAAGGAACATACTTAATGTCGCGCTGTCTCATCCTACTGCCAAATTCACATTTTGTGTTGTAAGAGATACTTATAACTGCTAACGTACAACTCTACTCCTGCAATCAGGTGTTCAGGGAAAAGTAATTTTATATATATAGCAGTCCATGCTAGGAGTCAGAGCTTTGGTACAGATTTGGGGATGAGCTGGAGGTTCTATTGCATTTGCCATACTACATATTAGGAGAATCAGCTTATAGAAAAACATATCAAAGAAGAGAAACGTTCAACATTTCTTCTGGTCCTCTTCGATTCAGTTGGGGAACATCTTCCCTTGTCATGTTATGGAAACTTACATGGCTCCAAACGTAATACTCTGCATGACTGTATTAATAAGAATAGCCATTAAACCAAGTGGTTTCTTGATGCTTTGTAATTGTAATTAGCCGATACTGATTGTACCTGTCTTAGAAAAAAATTCAGTTGAGAAATAGACTGAGTTACTACATACATGACAATTGCCTTCTGCATGGTTTCAGTATGTGGCAAGTGTTTTGATAGTTTATAATTCATGTATGACTCTTAAATCTGAAACTCTCTATTCTTCATCTACCGGTTGCGTGCATTAAAACAAACAATCAGCCATATTGGGTGCATAAAAGGGTTATGTTTACTGCGCACAGTGCAAACTGTTATTGTCTCAGCATAAGTTTGGAAGTATGATATTGTATGTTAATTGTCTAGTCCACCAGATCCCTTTCACATGAATTGACAGTCCAATTCTCGTTTTTTTTTTTAATGTTGAGCCACTATTCTATGTTAAAACCTAGAACGTGAATAACAACTTCCTGAAACGTACACTAGGTATTTAAGTCATTTGTTCTCAAAGCATGCGACTTGCTCCTCTGCCACTAGGTTGCGTCGGAAGAGCTGACGCTGGTCCATAACCTGAGGAAGATGGTGCACAATGACTGGGTGAGTTTGACATCAATGGGCTTCTGAAAACTCCTGTTACACCTACGATTGAATAAATGGCTGCTGTGAGAGGAGTGACTGTATGCATGTTCTTCTACAATGGTTGATCAACGAATGGACGAATGCAGGCACTTATGAGAAGGGTGAGGAAGCCAGCACGACCTGCTATCAAACCATATAAAGGCACGTCTGATGCAGCAGGAACTCCTAATGGAAGCATCTGAGATGTGTGGACCCTACTCCAGTTCTGCATAGCTTTGTTCTGGGCCATGGAGAGGCTTGTGTCTACGTTGCATGCAAATGCTATATCAGCCAAATGGCTGCCTACTCTTGTCTTCTAATTAAAAATAAAGGATTCAGGACTATCATCTATGAGAGAAACATAAGTGATGGTACTCCCTTGGGAGAATGGGCAAGGAAGAAAGCATAATTACAACCGATTCATATACCGTTTTGGCTCTTGGCTGAATAATATATTAAGTGGCTTTGCTGTTGTTTTTTAGAACGGAGGTGCCATAGTGATGACTGTGGCCCAGACTGGATCCCTTTTCATGCCCGTCTCCGCATATCTCCCTCATGAGCTACTGGGAAAGGTGAGCAATGAAAACTGACGTGTAAGCGCTCTGGGAAAGATATCTGAAACCAGCAGACTCAACAATAATAGTCGTATTGAAATAATTTAAATTGTGTCTGAAAGCCATGTCAGTTCATCCTGATTTATAATGAAGCACGTATTCTGGATGTTTCAATAGAGTATGACACAATATTTTAACAGCTTGTACTTATGATATTAATTGAAAAGTGACTAATTGAATGCCACTTGCAAGTTCCATCCAGTGCATTGTTTCTATCTTTATGTAGTTAAGTTGGGAAAGTTTAACTTGTTGGTATGAAAGTTTTTAGTGTTGCTGTTTACCATGGGAGTGTCAGTAATTGGTATGGTTGGCGCTTTCATAGCACACAGTATGCCAATAGTATGGCAAAGCAGGGCTTAGACCCTTTACAAAACCACTGATGCTCCACAAATGACCTCGCCCTTTGCGCCGTCTTTATAGTTATTTTCCAATATCACTCTCGTTCCTAGTGAGGAGCAGATTGTAGAGAGAACGTGCAGTTGTGTTTAATAATGTGTGGGTGAAGGGACTCTTCCATAATTCAATTCATAATTAACTTCAGGATCTGTCAAGGCCTATTTGATAAAGATAACATTAGAGTCCATAAAATAGGTGTCATGGCGATGACTACCAGGGGATTCCTTACAAAGCGTATATATCGCAACTTAATAATCAACGGTTTGAGGTACACAAAAAAGTATGATGTCTGAACCTGCCTTAAAGTCTTGATCTCTGCACCTTAGCCCTACCTCCCTTCTGGAAACTATCACTTACAAGTGATTTTTTATATAACACAAAACCACAAATAATGAGGATTGCACATCTTCAGAAACATCTTGCAGTCAAGGTAGGATTTTCCAGCACCACAATTGTCAGCTGTGAAATTGCAAAAGCCGGTGACTTTATAAGAAATATTGGAAACAGCTTGGATGATTGTTTAGCTGAGCATTACTAAGATTAAATTATATTACCTGGCTGAGAAAAGCCTCTAACCTATTCCGGGACATGAGGCACCATCAAAGATCGCGAAAGGCAACACACTCCAAATGAGGATCAAGAAAATGATTCTTCAGAAGAGAAGGCACACTTAAATAATGGGAATAGAGTCGGTGAGTAGAATCTCCATATGAGAACAAAATGTGCAGCAAGTCTGTTTCACCACCTTAACCTCAGGCCTTCTGCAATGCAGTCATCCAGATGGCTACGGAAAATTCCAAATTGAGATGAGAAATGAGGAGTAAGAGATGACTTCTTCATGGAGTAGATGTACAGCTTTTACAGTAATCACAAAAAGTAAAAGACATAGTTTTAGAAATCTGCAACAGTGTAGGTGTCGGACTCTCCATCCCTATTTCCTTGAGTTAAAGGCAGTATATGCTAATTGTCTCAATATATGAATCCATGCTTCACGTCTTAATAATATGTTTGTTATATTGTTTTACTGCTGAAAGGTCTCTCCGTTGGATAACCTTATTCAAAACACATCTAATAATTCTTGATTCCAAATTACACACAATTTTCATGCATGCATATGTTAATGGCCCCAAAGAATTGCAGATCATACAGTGGTCCTTCATCAGGTAGAATGTTGTTATTGTATCCTGCAATAGCAATCAAAACATACTATGATAATCTTTTAATCAATTAAACCATATAGCTACAAGTTACAAATATTACCAATAAAGCTAATTTCCACCTAGTGACACGGATTGGCCAATAGGCGGAAAATCTGCACGACTAAGTTTAGCAGGAATGTGTATTTCCACATTTACCTCTTTTATCTTATTTTCCTCCTCTGCCATAATATTAGTCCCAATGGAGAAACCACCCTCTACACTTCATGAAATTTGGGGCTGTGCAGTTCCCAGCCCTGAAACTGAGCTACCACCACCTTTTTTGGAAATATCTTGGCTGTGGAAAGCCCCCTTTCCAGCCCTTATCCATAAACTGGTGGATTTTACACATCTGTTTGTTCTAATGATGATACAATTCCGAAAAGTCCACTTATTAGAACTGTAATAACAATGTCTGAAAGTCAATAGCGTTGTGACTCGGGCCCATAAAATTGTGCCAACCACAGACTGACTATCTATCCACCCACGTATTCTCAGGTGGAGAAACAAACTACAGACTTATTTTAAAAACACGCTGACACTCTATGCCATCATTTCACATAAGCATGAACTATGATTTCCCATGTTTCGGGTCAAAAAAGGAGGATGTCCAGGGGGGTCACCGGGAGAAACTATGGGTCTTGATAATCTGCGGGCCAGAAGCTGCCTTTCGCCAACGAGGCCGCGGCTGGTGGAGAAGCTGGAAGCCTGGGAGCTGTAGTAGTGCTGCAATGCAAGCAAAGGTACCTCTCTTGGGCAGGGCCAAGCCTGCCGACAAGCAAGGTCATCCTCATCCTCTCAAGTCGAGATCGCTGTAGCTGCTCCCTCTGCTTAGAGACGAAGGCGCAAGGTAGAGAAGTAGCGGCAAAGCAGAGAGAGAGTAGCAAAGGGGACACATGGACGTGGAGGATATAGAGGGAGGTTTAAAACATGGGATGTGAAAGGCAGGGTGTGCAGCAAAAGTGGAGGAGTCAAGCAGGCAAAATGGAGGAGAGGTGTAAAAGCAACAGATTTGGGGGATTGGGAGGAACTTGGACAGCGGAGGAGGCAGGGATGTGAATGGGGAGAGAGCAGAAAAAGAACCACAATACCATGAGTGCTAAAGAAAAAAGTAGTTCCACGAGGTGGAGCTTTGGAAGGCTACAAGTCATTCAGTCAAAAGAATGGTAATGACGTTATTCTCCACGAGAGAGACAAACGCAAGAAGAGGAAGGAAAACCATCAAGTAGGAACCAAGCAAATGATATAAATAAGAAAGCTAACCAGTAGTGAACTGTGGGCTGGCACATAGCCCACTGTAAGTGCTGCTTTAAAATAATATTGGTATTCAACAACACACAGCTAAACTTCATCTGCAGGTGAGAGCTAAATAATAACTACAATAACAGATTATGTAGTGCACTGTCTGGTCTATTTTTAAACAATATTTTTATTAATTTTTTGTTGACTTAAAACAACTTACACAATGTCCGGACTTGAAGCAGGAGATTATATAATTTGTTAATTAAATAGCATCTCCTGCCTGTTGGGATGGTAACATATCATGTCTGAATCTTGTCCCCTTTGCTGCTATTTCCATAAACAGGCACAATTCATAACAGTTTAGAGGTGCAGAGCTTCCATCTATGATTACAGAAAGTGATGCAGATGGTAGAGCAATACCAGCCAACAATAGGACAAAAAGGTCTGGGTTCAGGCAACATCTGAGAGGTTACAGTGTATTTACTAGTATTAAATGGGGGGCGCTCTTGTGGTGGCAGGCCAGAGAGTCAGTATACTTATCTAGCTTATCTTTACCTTCTACCATATTCAGTGTTGGGGTGGTAGTCATTCAGTTCAGAACTCACTGTAGTTATTATCTGCCATATTTACCCTTAGACCAGGACGTCTTGTAACTGTTGAATGTTGCTTTCATCACATCTTATCCTAAACGTTGTGCCTATGTAGGTACTGTGCTCTCATTTTCAGGCAATGGCTTCTGTATATTTAGGTTCATACTATCAGTCTCTCAAACTTCTCCCTCGCTAGATCATGGAAGTCTGTCTTCTTTGTCTCTTTGCCGTGGGGCGTCAGTTATTGTGTCCCAAACCCTCTATGTGCTATCACTCCTGTATTCCATATATAGGATCATGCTTTCTGCCTCTCCCAGTCTACCAATTCACTTTCCATTTCTTCACATAAAGGGCTCTGGCAGACTTCTGTGCCTGAGCCATCCCCAGCTACGCCAACACAAGTCCTAGCTCAATAAATTAGATACAAATGCCCCCTCCTCCTTGGGCCTGGGACCTAGGCACTAGGCAGGGATGTGGAATTCCTATTGCCCAACACCTGAGACATATTTTTTGGGGGTCAAGGGCAACAAGTTTCATATTTATTTTGTCTTTTGGACAAGTAGGCCCAACCCCCCCCCCCCTTTGTCTGCAGTTGAGGTAATATGTGTGTTCTTATGTTAATGCTGGTTGAACTTGTATTTATGGTTCATTAATGAAAAGTCTTTATTATTAGGGTGAGCGCTGTAAATAAACGTTTAAGGTCACATTGCACTACTGACAGTGGTTCCAGTGAAAAAAAAAAAGTGTACATACGTTTGAAAAATGTAGCAATATGAGACTAAATATAATCCTCCCAGAATGCTCTCTGATTAGATGCAAATGTTTACAGAAACTTGTAAGCAAGAGTGATGATTCTTTGCTTTCAAAATAAAACGTTCAGAAAAAAATTTAAGTAGAAAAAAACTTTTTGCCACTATGAAATTTTAGGTGCTACTTCTTTGAAGCATCATTTAGTAAAATGCTAGTATTTCCAAAAATTATTCCTAATGGAAAGTAAGTGTTACCATTTTCAACAAGATTATGGAAAGCATGAAAATAAACAAGCACTGGCAAAGCCAACCGATTCAGCATTTTTTTATGAGTCTTTTGGTTTTGTCATTGTGTGTCTTGTTTTGACATGACTTTTGTAACACTTTATTGTTGTGGGAGTTGCCAGGCCCTCCCCATTGTAACAAACACTGGCAAAAAAAAGTAGACTAGGAAACCGTACTCCTAGAAAATATTTGTGAACTGTAATTTAGTGCAAGCAAATATGCATGTGTAGATTTGCTCCTGTGAAAATCTATTGAGCGTTTACAAGTTCACTTTCCCTCTAACCTCTTTTTTTCTCAACCCTGGAAGAATTTCTACTTCTGCCATTGTCTGGAGTAAATTTCCAACATTTCTCATTATGGGAAAAGATTAAAGAAGAGCTGTTGAAAATCCTTAAAACATGCAAGTTAGTAGGTTTGCAGACTCAAAGGCATTCTAGCCCTGGTACTGTTGCTAACTGCTTCCTGCAGCCCCAGTATGTAGATCTGCATAAAGGTGGCAAAATAAGGAAATTGCTATGGTTGGGATTGAAATTTCAAGTATTCTAGCCCTACTATAGTAGCGGCACTGGCATAATCAGAGAGGCTATTATAAGAGCTCTTCCATAATGAGGTTGTTGCATAATGTGTTGCCGCACTATGTGCCGGACAGGTAGACTTAAGAAGCAAACTGTCCCATGGACAAGTAGATATTTTATTAAATTCAACACCCATGCAGTAAGGCATTTTTTTTTTTGTCTAAACTTGCTGCTGATGTGTTTGCAGGCTGCAAATATTTGATTGATTGATAGGACTAGTTTACAAGATTGTTGGTCTGAGCATCTTTATTTTTGATATTCTCTCAGTACATGACAGCTCTAATAAGGGAAGTCTGCAAGTGCGAACTGGTAAAACCAAAGTATTTTATCCTTTTTTCCATGACTTGATCATGATTGGTGAGACACTTACATTCTGTTAAGACAGGAAGTGCCACATGTGTCCATATGCTGGTAGTGGATGGTCAGATGGGCTGCACGCAACTATAGCGCTTCCTGTACTGAAGACTGCATTCTGATATTGTTGACTGTACTCTCACTGGGGTGTCTTCATTGTGTCTCCCAACAGGCAGGATTTGAGACGCTGGACCCTTTTGTCCCTATCCAGGTTCCAAACTACGACGAGCGGGAGTTTGAAAGTTGTTATCAGTACTACATTGAGCGCAACTGGCTTCAGCACGAGAAAGGTAAGTCATGTAAATGCTATCAACACTGCCTTGCATACTGGGTCTGTGTAGCAACAACCCCTTGAAATTGTAGTGTTAGTCGTCAAAGTAGCAGTAATAGTAGCAATAGTGGGTAACTTCTGGTACATAGGAGCTCCCCCAGGGAATAATCCTATTATGATAGTTCTACCCAGCATTAGGTTGATGCCTAGTCTGTCATGCATAAACTGATGAGAAGTAGTCAAGATACACTGGTGGCTGTTTCATCTCATGTTTTTAACAATTCTGTGTTTCAGCTCGTACAGAAGAAGGGAAAAAAGAGCTGCAGTTCCTCAGCAACTGGAACCCGCGTGAGCTGGAGAAGATCTGTGCCTTTCTATGATGTACAAGCACCTGGAAAGCTAATCTTCAGTGATTCATGCAGGACAGTGACATTTTCTGGTTGAGCTCCATGGTGAAGATGGACCACTTTGCTCTCTCCTGCACAGTCCTGCATTCAGAACAAGAGGAGGCCAAGACATCGGACGAGGCAGCCTACTGGTACTTGCAGTTGTACAAACGTTCATGTTATTGGGACTCATCAGTCCAGGGCACAAGATTTACAACTGCACGTGGTGGGACCCTTTGCCTATACAGTACATTTTGTGAGCAGCTTGTGACCAGTGAAGGAATGCTTGCATTCTAAGGTGATTTTAGATTTTTTGCGGAATCTGCAATGTTTTTCTTATTTCTTCTGTATCCGTTAGGGAAGAACCAGTTAGAACTCACTGACATTTTTCTTATCTTGCCTTTCGTTGCTCTGAGATGTTCTGTCACCAGCTTCCAGTGCTATGTTAGCCTTCGTAACTCACCACTGAGAGAATGCCAGTGAGTCGCTTGAGCTGGCTAGATGTGCTTTCCAGGTCAAAGCACTGGAGAGAATGTACATATCCCAGCCCGCTTGCTAAAGGTTCGATGAGACCACTTGTCACCAAAGTCTGGAGTAGATGGTTCTTGAACACAGCCACACTGACCTAGATATCTTAAAAAACACTGACTGCACTGGTGCTTCTCTCTACTACAACACATGCTGTTTGGTATTATCATGTTGTCAAGCATTTTGACAAATTGTCTCCAGTTGCTGTGTCTGCCCCACAAAAACTATGAACTAAATACATGCTTACACAAGACTGATGCTCAGTGTTTGGGTTTAAGTTTTTTCCATTGAAATCAGTGATGAAACTTCTATATTTACCCACAAAGCTTTAAAGGACCTAATTGCAGTATACTTTTGTTCCTTGGGTGTCTTTTCTCATACATCTTTTTCTTGACTGTCTTCAGAGTAATGCTAGAGTTACTGCACAAATATGTCCTAGAAATGTAGATGGAAATATGTCAAGCATCTTAAACATCCTGGTGAGTTTTCCTGTGTACAGTTTCATTCTTGAAAGACTGAGTGTCATGTGCGTGATTGATTACTGATATCTCTATCATGGAAGTGGATTAAATCAATATGGGGGACTCAGAATTTCTTGAGCATTTGTACAACAGTAAGATTGGTAGGGTTTCCATCATTGCCAAGGTGTAAGTTAAAACAATAGCTACCTTGATCAGGTGAATGTATTCTCCTGTGGAAAGAAAACGACACTGATCAACATTAATTCATAACAATTGTGACTAATACACTGACATGCAGAAAGTTCTCATGAGAATCTCCATCTTGTTGTTCTGAGTGTGATTAATTGAGCCTTACTTAAGCTTGAATTTAGTTGTTTACTAAACACATAGTATAATTGAATAATGGCTCAGATGGAGGCGATTCTGTATGTCCAGCAAGAGTACCGTGGGCTGCGATACTAACCACAGTGCATGGTTGAAGACTATAATTCTGCACAAAAATCTCTATTGTGTACAAACACAAGCATATTGTCTCTTCTTCACTACTAAGACAGGTGTGATCACAACCACTGGACTTAGGGCTCCAGCAAGATTATCGGAGAAAGATCAAGATTGAGGATGTTACTGCCACTATTTTCACTAAAGGCTCTGTTCAGATTACTACTATTTAACACATGGCCATGTGAGAAGAAATTGGAAGCAGGACCAGTAAATTGCACATCTTAGAGGAAGGATTCCTTACACAACCAATGGGACGATGTAGTTGGAGGAAAGACTGGGATCACATGAGGATAGTGTGATTAACAACTTGCGCTGAATACTACCATTCTTAAAAAGAAGCCACATGAGTTAGCAGAACTGAACTGAAGAGTCACTATTACATGTTTTTACATTCCAGTGGATGCAAGAGAGACATCTGCAACTATTTATGGCCATGCTCTTTGAGGATGTCTTTCTTGAATTACAATGGAACACAAATGTAATAGAACTCTTAATTCTGCCGTTTCTACTGCCTGTACATACCAGATGCTATTTTTTCCAAAATCAGTGCTAGTTATTTTACTGGCCTCTGAAGGCTGAGACTGCCTTCATGGAAGACCAAATGATGACCTTCAGATCACTGCAGATGTCAGTGACGAGCATACACTCACAAAGCATTCTAGCCAGTACAGACATGAAGTTTTGGGATTACAATTCAGCAGGTTTGTTGCATTTATCTAAGGCTAAAACTTAATTCTAAGGAACCTCACAAATAATTTAGATCTGGAAATGAATTGCTATTTTGTTTTCTCTACAGAAAAAAAACTTAAACTACACAAACATTAGAAATTCAAAAGATATACTTATAAAAGTATGCACAGTGTTATCATAAATTATGTCATTTGAAATGCCATTAATCCTGTTATGAATGCTACGATTTAACCAGCTATAAGTGACTTAATATGAAAGTTTATAGGCAGTTCATGGGGAAGGCACGAGTTTTAGTTAATTTATTCTGGCTAGCAATTTGACAACACTCTGTACAGAGGTGTGCGAGTTATAATAGGTTTTGATCAGGCCATATATTATGAATTTAAATTCTAACTATAACTTTTGAATATCAAATGTTTGTGTAGTTTAAGTTGTTTTTAGATCGAAAAAATTAATTAAGTTTTCCTAACTATAACTAATCTTAAATCTTTTTTTTTTTTTCATTGAATGTCTGTTTTTTTTAATTGGTTTCTAATCATATAATGTTTATTTTGGTATTAATTAATTATATATATATATAAAATTCAGTAGTACTGCTGTACTTTCTTCATAATTTCTTGTGGACTGGCATAGTGTCCTAGAATATAATCTCATAGAGTGTTGTGGCATACAGTGGCCTGGAATGGCATGGCATAGAGAAAATGGTGTAGATTAGAGGGGTGCACAGTAGAGTAGAGTGGCGTAGGGTGCAGTGGTGCAGACTTGAGTACACTGGGTAGAGTAGACCAGCGCAGAGTAGCCTTCCACAGAGTACAGTGGTGTAGAGTGCAGTGGTATAGAGTGCAGTGACAGAGTAGAGTGGCACACAGTATAGTAGAGTGGCATACAGTGCAGTGTCTTAGGGTAGAGTGGCGCAGAGTGCAGTGACGTAGAGTACAGGGGTGCAGAGTAGAGTACCATGGTCTACAGTGCAGTGGCATACAGTGCATTGACGCAGAGTACAGTAGTACAGAGTAGAGTGGTGCAGAAAATATTGCAGTACTTTGTAAACTTATAAATCAGTAGAAAGAATTTCCCTACCTTTACCTGCCTCATGTCTTCCTATACGTTACAAAAACAATAATAACCTAGATTTCACATTAAAACAAGGAAAAAGTGTGTTCTAAAAATATGGCAGCCTTTTTTTTTTTATTGTAAGAGCTTTCAATAACCATTAGTATTGTTTCGTCACCACCATGTACAGTGATCACAATATATCACTAAGTTGTTGTCCCTTATAACTTAAAAGCTACTGAACAATTTCAGATCAAATAACAAAAAAGACCCTTTCCACTATAATAATCTATTTTAACGCTACGTCTGAATAAAAAGTCTATGGAAAATGCATATTTTGCAACCCTCACTCCCCCCCCCCTTTTTTTTCCTTTGAATTCCTTTAACTAATCACCATGAAACTTTGTATCATCAGTTAGTGTAAAAAAGAATAGATCTGCAAAGTTTTGTGGAGATTTATCAAGCTGTGATGTTTTATATATTTCAGGAATTACTATATTGTTAGCTCATGGAGGAATATTTTGGCATATTACAAAAAATAATTTGAGACCAATGGGTAAGCAAAGATTATATATAATTGAATGTTTTTCAGTGTTTAGGTCTCCTCTACTAGACAGCTTTTAGGTATCTGGTTGCGAAAGACATATTGTGGACAATACCAAAACCTTCCATTTGGCTAATGCATGTCCATTGCTTACCTTGATTGGCACTCTCATTTGATTGCTTCTTACTCAGGGGCTAGTCTTCCTCTTCTTATGATTGTCCCTCCTGTGGAGCTCAGACCCTTTCCCAATGTTTTTGATTGGCTTACTCGTACGCTTCCACTGCTGACGTTTAGAGAACTACGTTTCTTTTTCGTTTTTTCAGTACTCCATGATAGTGCAGATGTTTTCTAGCTCTCTCCCTTGTGTGCTGCTTCCCCTCTGGCAAACACCCACTCCTCAGCGGACTCTGTATTGCTCCCTATTCCACCCACAGCCTTGTCCATTCTTTGCCCACAACCCACCTGCCGTTTTGTTCCCCTCCCTCAGCCTTCATTACTCCCTGCCTATTCCCTGTCGCTTCCTCCACCCTTTTCCCGCTGCTTCTCCTTTGTTCCACCACCCCTTGTGGACCTTTAAAAACATTTTTTAATTTGATGTTTTTGGAGGGGTCAGTAGCTGCCACTTGCTGTCGGGCTGCTCAGCATGTCCAAGAGCACTTTTGCAAATGTAAAATGTATTTTTTTTTTTTATTTACTTGTGCAAGTGGTGCCAACCTTCTTGAATTGGTAAATAACAAAACAAAATGGCACTTGGTCATTCCGTAGCTGCGCACATTCTTAATGGTATAATATGAGATTGTGTTATCAAACTTATGCGCACCTATGGAATGGGCCGTGTCATTGAGCCTATTATGTCTTTTTTTGGTTCCCCGATGCAGCACAGCATCAGCAATTTTGTTTTTTCACAATGCTGCATAGCATCGACAAAAAACCTTGGCAAAACGAATAGGTCACAAACGCAAAACGTATTGGCTTTGCCAAATCTTGTTTTCATGCTGTAGTCTGAAACATCTATCCCCAAAGTCCTCTGAGTATCTAATCATGTCGAATAAAGTGTTCATTCTGTGACAGTAAGATCAAGGTTCTTTACTCATTTGCACAGAGACTATTTTAGAAATGTCATTTGTAGTTCTCAACCTTTAAGACTGGTGATTACAAAGGTTGTTAACTGTTTTCTTTATAGATGTTGCCCTTCTCCAATGAAATTTAAAAAATCAAGGATGTAGCTTTGAGATGCTGGGATTTTTTTCCTACTGATGTAAAGAGCGCAGGTCAAAGCCGTTTATCTTTGCAGGAATGGCTCGCTAAGTAATGGAATGCTGCACAATCTCAGTATAGCTGTGAGTGATAGCGATTCTAGGGGGTCCATTGATGGAGCACTGTCAGGAGTGATGTGTGCACCTGTGCTGGGAGAATGTTTCAAGAATGTAATCAGTACTGTTAGTAGTCGAATGACTGTCAGACTTACACCAACATTCATGAATGAAGGAGAAATAAGTCTGAAGCTCCACAGCTTGGAAAGAGGTTCTTGGGGTGAATGGCCAACCCCTTCTGGAATCGGGGGCCAGCCTGGTCATAAATAGTCTGATTTGAGGTACCAAATGGCAGCTTTCGCAGGAACTCTGGTTGCCATTCCGTCTCTGCTGTATAATATAAACACTGGAGATGAAAAGGAGCCCTTGGCAACCTGGGACCACAGTACTTCTGTGTGCAATGCATGGCAAGTCACTGCTGTTAGTGATACTCCCTAAGTTGGATCTCTCTTCTTTGGCCGGGACTGGGCCGTGCCACAGACTTAGTATCCAGCCATGCTCTGAGCCAGAATTGCCCCTGTTCAATCAGTGGGCACAGAGTGGGACATGCATGAAATACAGGAGTGTAAGACCCTTGCACTGCCTTACCTAATCCTGCTTCGCCTTTCCACTCTATGGCCTATACCCAGGGCCACAGGAATTATGCAGCAGGGCAGGGCCAAATTATGTGGCAGGGTTGAGTAAATTATGCATCAAAGGCAAATTATGCAGCATAATGCAGCCCATATTATAGGATTATTACTTCATTTTTTGTCATTGTTACACTTTCAACACTGCTTGGGCATTGGTTGCACCACATTAGAACTAGTTTAACATCCAAGTATAGACATAAGCAACAGAAAGGTGACCAGCCAACCTTTGCACAGAGCCTGGCCTTCTATTGTGCAGCAACACATGTTGATGCTTTTTTATTAACTTTTGAACTGAAGAAGAAAGAAAGAAAGAAAGAAGCTGTTTTGTTCAAATCTGCAGATTATACAGCAGATGGTGGGTTATATGTCAAATGCAGTAAATCAATAACTATGCGAAAAACGCTGCAACCATACAATTACATAATTGAGGTGGCCCTGTAAACTGTACCCAAACAAGTGAGAGCCATTCGTTGGTGAAGATGTTTGTGTTGTTGTATAATGTGCTTTTTCTAATTCTACAATAGTTTGGAAAACCCAAAGCATCAGCTGTTCGGTCCCCACTTAGAACTATAATTGATGATGTGTGTCTGCTCCTTTCGATTCTACCTGAATCACGACAGCAATAGTAGAGCTTCACAGACAACTGTTGAGGGAATGATAGACTGCTGTCATTAACTGTGACACTTAAATTGGGTGTTAGCAATCATCATTTATTCGTCAGAGCTATTGCAAACAATACTTCTGACTTGATTCTATGGTATAAAGCTATTCAAGTCGTAGCACTTTAACCCACCAATCTCTGATGTACTATGCAAGTCTGAGGGACTACTGTGGCACTCGGAAAGTGACTTTCCCAGCATCAATTGTCTAGCATTTTTTTGCAGGAAGCTCAGCCCCTACCTTCAAATCTGGCTGTCCGTAGGGAGTTGAGATTGTAGGACTCCCAGAAGGGAGAAGATAGATTGCAGGACTCCCAGAGGGGAGAAGATCAAATGTGTAGTAGGTCATCAACACAATCTAGACTGTATCCAGTACTAGCACTTCTGTTTGTGCCTCAGAAAACATGCACTGAATCAAGGAGCAAGAGAGTGTCAGTAATAACACCACTAAGGGAGAAGTAAAGATATGTCCAGTGTGCCCGCTGTCAGAATCTTCTAAGCATGTTTTTCTCTTATATGCCAACTAGGCCTGCACGAATTCAAAATTGTCATTGTGATTTGTCTAATATCAAGGAATTTGAGTGACACTTGATATGGGAAATCATAAAATTATGCACCATTTGCAGTAAACATTTACCGCAAACACAACATTAGTGGAAAAACTGCAACCAAAACTCACTGGACCAATCGAACGTGAGTGGCTGTTTATTTTGGCACAAAATGCATCCAGCATCAAAAAATGGTGAGGACTCATTCAACTGCAAAATATATTGCTTAATGATGAATTTGTCTTTTGCGTAATCTGCTAACTGTGAGAAAGTAGCCTCTTTCTAGCATGGTTACCCCCATTTTTGGCCTGTTTGACAGTGTGTTTTGACTGTTTCACTGGGATCCTGCTAGTCAGGACCCTGGTGCTTATGGTCTGTGCCCTACATGTCAGTCTGTTTCACTGTTTTCTTCAGTATGCTTGACTGTGTCACTGGACCTGTTGATCAGAACTCCAGTGCTTATGCTCTCTCTGGTTCCAAATGTGTACTTACATACTGGTAACCCAGTATTCCACTCCAAATTGGTATACTGGACCCCCCTTAGAAATCCCTAGTATATGCTACCTAGGTACCCAGGGCATTGGGGTTCCAGGAGATCTTTATGGGCTGCAGTTTTATTTTGCCACCCATAAGGAACTCACACAAACACTTCTTCAGGACTGCCATTGCAGCCTGAGTGAAATAGTGTAAGCACTATTTCACAGCCATTTTCACTGCACCAGGTAACTTAGGAGTCACCTATATGTCTAACCTTCAGACCCTGAAGGTTAGGTGCATATTACCAGTATGTGAGGCCACCCCTTCACTAGCAGAGTTGCCCCCATGTTGTCCAGGCCCATTTTCCCAGGTGCACTACATATAGGTCAATACATATATGTAACTTTGCAATGGTAACTCCGAACATGGCCATGTAAGGTGTCTAGCAACTGGGAAGTGTAACCCCATACTGATTCTAGTATTTGGGGGACAATTCCATGCACTCTGGGGGCTCTACTATGGACCCCTAGTACTGCCATACCAGCCTTCTGAGGTTTCCACTGCAACCTCAGCTGCTGTCACCTCCCAGACAGGCTTCTGCCCTCCTGGGGCTTGGGCAGCCCAATCCCATGAAGGCAAAACATAGCATTTCCTTTGGGACAGTGGTGTTACACCCTCTCCCTTTGGAAATAGGTGTCACAGGCATGGGAGAGGTTTCCTCCCAGAGCCTCTGGAAGTGCTTTGAAGGGCACAGATGGTGCCCTCCTTGCATA
The DNA here is from genome assembly GCF_031143425.1 of Pleurodeles waltl. NCBI lineage: Eukaryota > Metazoa > Chordata > Amphibia > Caudata > Salamandridae > Pleurodeles > Pleurodeles waltl. The sequence continues at coordinate 664,682,724 of NC_090451.1, forward strand.
ATCCAGTCTACACTGGTTCAGGGACCCCCCCAGTACCTGCTCTGGCGTGAAATTGGACAAAGGAAAGGGGAGTGACTACTCCCCTGTCCAACACCACCCCTGGGGTGGTGCCCAGAGCTCCACCAGAGTGTCCCTGGGTTTTGTCATCTTGGATTCCCAGGTGGTGGAATACTCTGGGAGCATCTGAGTGGCCAGTACCAGCAGGTGACGTCAGAGACCCCTCCTGATAGGTCCTTACCTGATAAGGTAGCTAATCCCCCTCCGAGGGCTATTTAAGGTCTGTCCTGTGGGTGTTTCCTCAGATTCGGATTGCAAGACTCCAGCAGGACCCCTCTGCAGCCTTTGCTTCAACTTATACTGTCGGATCAACCGCAGAGCTGCTCCAGGAACTCTACAACTTGCAACAAAGTATCCAAGGCGACTACTGCAACTCTGTAACTCCAGCTCCTGCCAGCAACTGTTACAGTTTCCAGGTCGTTCATCCACAGAGGACTGCCTGTCTTCAGCCTGCACCAGAAGAATTGAAGGAATCTTAAGTGGAGTGACAGTCACTTCCCTGCTTCAGCAGGCACCTCTCTGCAGCAACAACTGGTATACTGGGTCCCCTCTCCTGATGACGAGCGTGGATCCTGGAACACAGGTGGTGGCCTAAAGTGACTCTGACTGTCCAAAGATCCAGCTGTCCAAATTTGGTGGAGGTAAGAGCTTGCCTCCTCTTGCCAGACAGTAACCCTGTGCACTGCGTGTTTTGCAGCTCCCAGGGCTTCTGTGCGCTTTTCCAAGAATTCCTTTGTACACTGCCTAAGCCAGGTCCCCAGTACTCCATCCTGCGACACTCAGCTCCTTGAGTTGTTCGGCAGCGTGGGATCCCTTAGTGTAGTGTTGCAACAATCACCATTTGCAACTGCTTTGTCCCTGTGTTTTGGAACTCCAGTGGGTGCTGCCTAGTCTTCTGAAGGCTCTCAGCACAGCCTGCATTCACCTTCTCGATATGGGACATCTCCTGCACCAAGCAGGACCCCACAGCTGTCTTCTTTGGTGCATTTCTGACTTTTTCTTCCAACCAGAGGTTTCACTTTTGCACCTTCATTCGGGTTAGCAGGGGCTCCTGTTCTCACTGGTCTGTTCAGCGGTTCTTGGACTTTGTCTCCTCTCTCCACAGGTCTTCAGGTCCAGGAATCCATTGTTGGTGTCTTGCACACTTGCTTGGTTTTTGCATTATTCTTTATCACAACTTCTAGTGTGTTTTAGGAAACTTGCTGTACTTTACTCCTGGGCTCTGGGGTGGGGTATTTTACTTACCTTTGGTGTTTTCTTACACTCCCAGCACCCCTCTACACACTACACTTGCCTAGGTGGGAAACCGACATTCGCATTCCACTATTTTAGTATATGGTTTGTGTGATTGTCACTGTTTTATAACTGTTTATTTGGGGTACTAGAGTATATTTTGTGTATAATACTTCCCTCCTAAGGGAGTATAGCCTCTAAGATATATTTTGCATTGTTTCACTAAAATAAAGTACCATAACTGGACCTGGTATAAGGTGTAGGTACCCACTACAAACCAGGCCAGCCTCTCTCTCTCTCTCTCACACTAACACACACACACTAACACACACACACTCTAACACTCTCTCTCTCTCTCTCTCTCTCTCTCTCTCTCTCTCTCTTTTTCTCTCTCTCTCTCTCTCTCTCTCTATTTTACACCAAGGCTGATTTATTTTGATTTTCTCCAACTTAAAACTTCAAAACAACATATTGGTGGGGTTTCACTTTCCCGATTTTATTTCTAAATGTCTTATATCCTCCCAAACGCTTCCATGATAGCATTGGACTGTGATTATTATGGTATCGGCACACTAATAATGTGCGAACTGAGTCACCAATTCACTGCGTATTACAATGATAAAGCCCAAATACCCCTTAGATAACCAGTAGGCCCCAATTACATCAATACTATTTATATAGACTTTATGAATCTCAGGCTTCACATTGATGTTATTATATGTGAACCCCAAATCTACTTAAAACTACGGTCTAGCCCGTCTGAATCCCATTTATTGTATTAACAACCAACCATATAAGCGGATATGCAGGGTGACGGATGCCAAAATCCATCCGCTGACCAATACCGTGTATTTTTTAATATATATTCTAGGACTTAATGTCCTTATTAGAGACTCATAAACCACCCATTTTGGCATCCTAAACTTATTTTATACACACACCTAATATAACTAGAATAAACGTGTTTTTAGTTTCCGCCCACTGTCACCCATGTTCCGCCCTCTCAGACTCCGCCTCCTCTACATCCCGCCTCCAACGGCTCTGACTACAACGGAGGAAACGACTCTCCATAACGACAGCCAATAATAGTAGGAATTCGACAGTCCGTGGCTATAATTGGTTGTAGGGAAAGCAGTGACAGGCTGACGGGCGAATCAGACGCTCAATCAGTCCCTTTTCCGCTAGGAACCTTGCGGCCTAGTGCCGCAGCCACTGCGTCTCGCGGTTAGTGCTGATACGCGGCCGACGCGATGGCCCGCGCGCACAGGGAGGTGCTCACCCTCCAGCTCGGGCACTACGCCAACTGCGTGGGGACTCACTGGTGGAATGCGCAGGTGAGGGGGTTCGTGGGAGGAGGGGTACATCAGAACAATGTATTCTTCAGCCAATAGAAGAAGGAGTTAACGGAGCAGCCAATAGCACGAGAGATCTTTCAGGAAGGGATTATGAAGCGGCAGGGTGGCTGGCCAATAGGAAACAAGCATTGGTAAAGCCAATAGGTCGTGCGTTGTCAGTGCTTGTTTTGCTTGATCATGTTTTTTTTTTTTTTTGCAAACGTTTATTGCCGGATCCTTATCAATCATAAAAAAGATATTGGGGTTTGGCTGTAAGCATACAAACCTCTTTTATCATGGACGCTTAGCTTGCGAAAGGGCAGATTACGGTTACTCATAGTAAAGTTGTGTGTGATGTGAGATGATCCACTGCCCCATGCTGTAAAGCTTTTGTTGGCGTGAGGGTTACAGTAACAAACCAATAGTTAGAGATGGCTGAAATACCCTAGAAATATGCATAAACATATAATTTTAGTAGAATCAAAAGGTCTTGACTAAAGCCAGGCATAAATAAACATTGATAAACCAATAGTTCTCTCCTTCGGGACCTCTTGACCAGGGGCGGCTCCTCCATTAGGGTTTACAAGGAAACAATAATAAACAGTTTTTATTATCGTTTCCTTATGGCGGGGCCACAGGGGTGTGTGTTTGGCCAGCCATCTAGGGCTGGCCAAACACACATTCGCATTAGGCTTTCTCCAGACCAGCAACACGTGTTGCTGGGCTGGAGAGAGCCTGCACAGGCTCCCATCCTGCCTGGGAGCGCCCAGCCAATCCTGACGCTGTTCTGAGCAGCGCCAGGATTGGCCGCAGGGCAGGCTGGGAGTCTTTGCCTGCAGCCTGCAAGTGTCAGAGGAGAGGAGCGGCGCAATGGAGGAGGTAAGTGTTTTTTTTAATGTAATGTTTATACCCACCAGACCCTCCCTTCCGCGCCACTTTTGCACACGAGCCGCGACTGCTACTACCATTGTCAATGTTTGTTTTTAGCTATGCTGCGCTGCATGCCTAAATAACGGGGAAAAAAGCCTCTGACAATCTGAGTTGGATCAGCAAATAAAAATAAAAGAATGTGCGAAAGTGTGTTTTTTTTGGAGTGCGGGTTGGGGAGTAAAAAAGAAGGCGTTGTTACGCAGGACATAGTTGGGATCCCCAGGGTGGAGGAAGCAACGGGTGTAAGAAAGGGAGGGGTAGGTGGGGAAGCGATGGAAGCAGCATCAGGGGTGGGCACTGGGAGGACCATTAATAAAAAATAATAATAGTAATACAAAATATAAACTTACCTTTTCCGCCTCATGCTCCTCTTTTGCTAGTCTCCCAGCATTCCCTGGGACACCAGCACAGGTTCCACCACGTAATCCTGGTGCTGTTCTCATGCTATACCTGGCAATCAATCAATCAGAGCATTTGTAAAGTGCACTACGCACCTGTGAGGGTCACAAGGCGCTGATGGGGGGGAGGGTGCTACTGCTCAAACAGCCATGGCTTGAGGTGTCTCCTGAAGGTAAGTAGGTACTGTGTCTGTCGCAGGAGGGTGGGGAGAGTGTTCCATGTCTTGGCGGCGAGGTGGGAGAACAATCTGCCACCGGTGGTTGTTCTGCGGATGCGTGGGACGGTGGCGAGGGCTAGGTCAGCGGAGCGAAGCTGCCACGTCAGGATATAGAAGGAGAGCCGTCTGTTGAGGTATTCTGGTCCGGTGTTGTGCAGTGCCTTGTGAGGGTGGGTGAGGAGTCTGAACATGATTCTCTTGTTGACGGGGAGCCATTGTAGGTCTCTCAGGTTGTCTGTGATGTGGCAGTGCTGGGGGATGCTCAGGATGAGGCGTTCTGAATGCGTTGCCGTCTTTGCTGGAGCATGGCCGTGGTTCCTGCGTAGAGGGCCTTGCCATAGTCCAGTTTGCTGCTTACGAGGGCTTGGGTGATCGTCCTAGTTGCAGTGGGGATCCATTTGTAGATCTTCCGAAGCATACGGAGGGTGTTGAAGCAGGAGGAAGAGATGGTGTTGACTTGCTGGGTCATTGATAGTGATGAGTCCAGGATGAATCCCAAGTTGCATGCGTGGTTGGTGCAGTTCCCAGTGTGGCAGGCCACCAGGAGTCGTCCCTTGCGGAGGGGGTGGAACTGAGGATGAGCACCACAGTTTTGTCGGAATTCAGTTTCAGGCAGCTGTTCTTCATCCATTCGGCGATGGCCTTCATTCCTTCGTGGAGGTTGGTTTTGGCGATGGCAGGGTCCTTGGTGAGGGAGAGGATCAGCTGGGTGTCATTGGCGTATGAGACGATGTTGAGATTGTGAGCTTGGGTCATGTTTGCGAGCAGAGCCATGTAGATGTTAAAGAGGGTCTGGCTGAGGGACAATCCCTGGGGTACGCCGCAGTTGATTTTGGTGTCTTCAGAGCGGAATGGAGGGAGGCGGACTCTCTGAGTTCTGTCGGTGAGGAAGGAGGTGATCCAGTCCAGGGCTCTGTTGTGGATCCTTGCGTCGTTGAGGCATATGCGTAGGGTGTGGTGGCACAGTATTGAACGCAGCTGAGAGGTCCAGGAGGACGAGGGCTGCGGTTTTGCCCTTGTCAATTATGGTCTTGATATCGTCAGTGGCGGCAATGAGGGCAGTTTTGGTGCTGTGGTTGCTGTGGAATCCAGATTGTGAGGGGTCCAGAGTGTTGGTCTCCTCGAGGAAACGGGTCAGTTGTTTGTTGACAATTTTCTCTATGACTTTTGCTAGGAAGGGGAGCAGGGAGATGGGCCGGAAGTTCTTGAGGTCCTTTGGGTCTTCCTTGGGTTTCTTGAGGAGGGCGTTGATCTCGGTGTGTTTCCAGCTCTCTGGGAAGGCGGCAGTCTCGAAGGAATGGCCTGGGTGGATTGGCCTGCCGCTCAGGCACTGCGTTGGAGTCTGTGCAGTTTCTCCAACCTGGCTGTGTAACACAGCCTAGTTGGAGAAACCTAAGACGCCCGGCTAAACTAACGTGCACTGACTCCACTCCCCCGTCCCATGGACCAGACCTGGCCCTCCCTTCACATGCTGGCTCACCTGAGCTAGCAGCTGAAAAATTAAAAGAAATATTGTTTTATTTTTCAGCTGCTGGTTCCTAGCCAGTGGGGCGACTGCTTCGCCATTGCAAAGCAGCCGCCTCTGGATGGAAGCAACACAGGGGGTGGTGCAGAAAGCATTGGGTATCAATTCTGATCTCTAAATTCCATTCACAGTGGTCATAGACGGAGGGTACCAGTGGGGGAAAGCAACATGAGAGGTCGGGTGTGGTGGGGGAATGGGCAAAAGAACAACATACATTGAGCGGTGGAGATGCACACAGGTGAGAAAGCAGCAATGTAGGATACAAGTAAGAGCAACATGGAGGGGGGGCGTGGAGAAGCACACAGGTGACCGAGAAAGACAGGGGACAAGGGGAGAAATGTAAATACAGGAAACAGCTGGAAAATACCTGCCCTTTCAAGGAGTGCTTAGTCGTAAATAATTAGTGTTTGAAAATCAAGCAGTAGAAGCATAGAAGCCAGGTACTCGAAAGAGATGGTAAAAAGGATATATTCTAAGGGAGTGACAAACACTAGAGTGATAAGCTGGAGCACCAATACGAAATGGGCAAATGAGAATAACTGGAAAGCCAACCAGTGATAAGCAGTGGGCGGGCTGCAAACCCTTGTATGTACTTGGTAAGCCAAATTCGTCCCACAAAAGACAGCGCACAAGCAGTCTGGTAGCCTTGGTTGAAAAGGGGAGAGAGAGCAACAAATGAAATTCACACTGGAGCCAGGAACATTTGCCAGCTTTGATTTAACAAATTAATGCAGAGCTCGCAAGTTTTGAAAATTCTTGCAAGTGAGAATCAACAGAATGTGACGTCAAGCAAACTGACAACGGAGGCAACATGGAAATTATCATCTTAAATGAAAATACAAAGCAAATGTAAAATTGATAGAATTACACCAGAACTTCACTAGAATAGACAAACAACTGACAAAATTATGCTGAGTGGCACTTCAATCTGACTAAAGAGGCTGCTCCCTTCAAATGAAGGAGTCTGTAGGAGGGCTTCCACAGAGGTGTGGTTCCTTCCTGAAGCTTTTGCAGTTTTCAGGAACCACTTAGGGCCATATGTACGAACACTTTTTCCCATAGACACAGAATTGGTAAAAACCGTTGCTACGTTTGGCCCTTAGTACCATGGAGAGCTCTCAACAGAGGTGCATTTAGAGTTCAGGCTCTAGCCCTTGCCTGCAGGTGCGACGTTTAGGCTGACTTGAGATCTTAACCCGGCCGCCATATGTCGACTCTGTAGCTTTGATGAAAAGTGGTGTGGGGGTGTTTGGTGACCCCGGAGAAGAGCTAATTTAGTTTTGGGGAATCTGAATAACAGGGCCTTTCCTACAGTGAAGGGACTATGGCTTGCATTAGTGCTCCGATGGGAGCCAACAACAAACAAGGCCATTAGAGTGGGCAACCTGGAAGCACATTAATGTGAGAAGGCAGCAGAGAAACATATTGAGAGGCCATTTAAAAAAAAATGCTGGTTTCAGGACATTGGCATCATTTGTTCTTTGTGGCTGGAGTTAGGATATGGGAAACTAATATATATCCTATGAAGCAGGGGCTCATAGGAGCAATAGCAGATACGTATTGTGTTGGCTGTGGTCATTTTCCTGAGCTGATTTCCTATCATCGTGCAAAGGTTGTGCCATGGCAAGGCATAAGGACTTCTTTTCTGTTAGGTAGGGACTGGCTGCTGATGTTTGGCCTTAGAGGCAAAAGCCAATGTCAGTGTAGAAGCTGGAGCTGTGTGTCAGGTGAGGTTGATGTACTTGTGATGAAGCAATTGTTAATGCATGTATCTTCTCTGCAGGATGCTGCCCTGTGCGGTGACTCTCAGGCCAAGCAGAGAGACCCTGAGATCTGCCATGATGTCATGTTCAGAGTTGGAGTGTCTGCCAGCGGGAAGGAGACCTACACCCCCCGCCTGATCCTCATGGACCTGAAAGGTATCTGTGGCCATTATGCATGTAAGCCTTGGCGCAACATTGTCACAAACACACCACGGCGGAGTAAACAAGGCACTTTTTTTTCACATACATGCCTTCTCCGTGGCTCCCATCACTCACACCACTTCAAGGGACTGCGTAACGCAGCAACACTGTTGAAGGTTCGTCACACAAACTAAATTGAAAGAACATTTACACACTAATGGTAACTTCGGTGTCACAAACCCACAGCTGTGGATCCGGTTGATGCACAGTGTGGTACACACACACACACCACTCTAGTGGCTGCCCTGTGACCAGCCCACTACGCAAGTGAGAATTTGTCTTTTTCACTTCCTACAAGAGGTCAAATATTACAAATTGGATTAGAAACCGGGGAGCTCCAGTATGGGAAGCAGGGACCGGGACCCCTGGAACTATGCAAACCTGCAGCCTTTTCTGTATAATTATGGGTGTGCCGTATTTGCCACTTAATTCATCAACTGTTGCATATTCTGTATATTTTAACAAAAAATGTCTTTATCTCAAACGGATCAAGATCAAAAGTTAATGAAAATGTGACATCGTGTTCCCGCACAGTGGAAGACCTTTTGAAAAGGTTGTCTGGTCTCCTAGAGTTGTTTATTGCTCCGTGTGAGAGTTAAACTGATACTAATGAGATATTTTTCCTAGACAGTGTTAACATGTGAATAAATTATGAAATAGTGAAGTAATACTATCACAAAATGTGCCGACTTCTGCTGCATAATATGCCTTTTTTTGCTGCATAAATTGGTCCTCCGCTGCCACTACTCCCAGTGGACCCTGTTACTGATATGCACTGGTAGTGAGCTCCCGCTCACCCTCTGACCCACCCTGTGTTCTCTGCTGCAGGAAGCTTGAACTCCCTGAGTCAAGAAGGAAGCATGTCTCTGTTTGCAGATGACAAAGCAGAAGAGAAGGCCAGCCAGGTGGATACATGGTGAGATACCACTGCTTTCTATATTATTGGATTAGTCGTTCCTACTGCACACTCCACAGACTGAGCCGACTGTAGGCACTTAAATGGTAGGATTCCCCAATTCAGTTTTACTCTCTTATCAGCACCTGAAGGGTGAAAGGGTTTGAAGCCTTGCCCAGATCTCAGCTGGGAAAAGCAAGTTGGGCAGGGATCTCTACAGCAGGCAGACAACCGTGTAGGCCTCTGCAAGGGTGCAAGTTTACCATTGTCCTCTTAGTGTGTGCCTTAGGTCACAGATTACTTCCTCTCTGAAGAGTGATTTGGATCATTCCAGTTCCACTAACTTACCTGACAACTGCATTGCCTCAGTGACCTGTGAGGCGTGACACCGTATTGAGCTAAACCCCACCCTTTTTCACATGTACTTAATTGTCTCCAATGCCCTATTTTTGAATGAAATAACCTTCACCCTCGACTAATTTTTTTATTATTTTTTTGATGGTGTACAGCCCCATGACACAATGAGAATGATGTTTGTGGGTGCGGTGTGGGTATACCTTATATTTTGCCACAGTGCAGCACATGGCACTCATTCTCACCTCTAGGAACCTTAAAGCACCATGCCGCGGATGCCCATGAGTGCTTGCTCACCCAGCTGCAAGAGTGATCTATGTCCTGCAGGGGTTACACGGCTGAAAAATGCCAAATTAGAGCCCATAGATTGATGGAGGAGTTTTACAGTCATTAAAGTGCTGAGAGGTGGTGGGGTGGATGTGGGCTTGGGGTGTGGTTTGAAATGGAACGAATCATAGTTAGCAACATTTTCTGAAGCCACTGCATGGGGATACATTGTAAAATGTAATTTTAATATGTATGTTGTGGCAAGTATATAGACAAAAATGAGCCATTAGTGAAGTTAAGTTTATGGAAATCATTCTGCAGGAGTAAGTGTGGAAATGTTACTTAGCCAATCAAAATTCGCATTTACGTCATTTTTTGGATGTTGCTTAGGGCAGGTGCAAGCTGGGACAAATGTTCACAAAACTAGTGTTGACAAGTGTGATGGAGAGCATATCTGATGCATGACGAAGTCTCCGGAAGACTCTGTGAGTTCCCGGTGAATGCCTGTGTTCCTGGGGCCTGCGTGACTCCCCTGCAAGATGTTGGAGTTAGGAAAGCACTATGGGGAGAGTATTGAATGGTTTTGGTTAGATACTGCAGATGGAGGCAAACGGAGAGTATTCTGTACCATGTGAGATGTGCTGTGAGGCAAAATATACTCCTAGAGCAGTGGTTCCCAACCTTTTCACTTCTGTGGACCCCTACTTAATCAATACTGGAACCCGGGGACCGCCACTGATTCATTATTGGAATCCGGGGATCCCCAACTAAATCATTGCTGAAAGTTGGGGGCCTAATCTGTTAATATTATTTAATTTTCTAAGCAGTTGCGGACCCCCTGGGGTTCGCGGACCACTGGTTGGGAACCACTGTCCTAGAGAACCTACCCTAGGTGTCCATGGTCTTTTGTCATCAGTTCATACTGCTGTCAGTGATGCTGAGACAGCCACACAAAGGGTAAAATGGGCCACAATGGAGAATCTAAGAGACTCAGAGTTTGACACTTAAGTATCTCGGGGAAGATTTGGTAGTCTATTAACACGTGTGGTAGTTCCAGTAATTTTATGGGCCTCCCAGAGGTTGTGTGGGCCTTTGAAGGACTGTGTGAGTTTGAAGGTGATGTTGTGGTCCTCTACAACTAACAACAGAATCCCCTAAAGGCTGAGCTGGTGTTTTGACGAGTCTGTGTCTGTTTCAGGCAGGGCATCGTGACAACCCACCAAGAGGAGCCTTATGAGACAAACCCGTTCCTGCAAGACCTCACAAAGCTCGAGGTAAGACGCCAAGGTTTGTTCTGAACCCTGGGGTTGACTAAAGGCACGGGGCAACAATAGAGGCCAGAGGGATGATGAGGAGGGCATCAGGGAGTGGGGTTTTCAAAATTTGTGTTGAAAAAAGCTGTTTAAAAGCCAACCTGATTCATGCTGTTAAAATGAAGTCGGAGTTAAGAAATGCATAGCTAGCTTTAAATTAAAATTGATATGATAACTGCTATTACCAACAGAAAAGAACAACAAATGAACTTTATGGGCATGCTCTAATGGGTGGTCTTCACACCTATCTCTTGACCTTTGGATCCCAACCTAAAATGGCAGGCAGGATCTAGGCTAACAATGACTGTTGTGCTTATTTTAGCAGGGTGACAGATTGAACAACACAATCCTGACACCGAGATCATCTGCTGAAGGTAACTCTGTGTTTGTTTTTCAACTTTTCCATCGTCCCACCGCCTACTAGGGTGATATGCCGAAGGAGTAATCGTAGTGAGGGTATAGTTGGGGCAACCTTGAACTCAGTAAATGAGGAGTGTACAGTAATATTCTTAAGCTATGTAGTGCTATATAAATGATAAATATGGAGTAACTATGTATTCAGCAAATCCGAAAATCATTTGTGTCCTGCGAGGGATATAGTAAGTGCTGTATAAACAACCATGCAGTGCGCAGTGCATGTGCCATATGTTAAATTATTGAAAGCCGATGACCCAGGTGCCTTATTTATCTGATCATAAAGTGGGATTATGCTTGCTGCCAAAAAAATAGTGAAGACTAAATGGACAAAAAAAACATTCTAATGTGATTCAGTCTTGGAAAAAAGTCAAGCAGGAAAAAAAACCTTGATGCATTTTATGTTAAAAACCGCATCAATTGTGGACGGAATTTAAAATAGAGTCAAAAGCCAAGTAATTTACAAGTATTTTTGAAAAGTGACGACTATGAACTAAAAAGACTGTTTTTTAATTCTTAAAACGCATCACATTTTGTTACAAAAGAACTTAAAATTGTATTTAGGCTGTTGTTGTCAGCTTTGTATTTCTGTCGTAAACAAAAGCTGCAAGGAGTAAATGGGGGGCCAAAACGTAATTAAAAAAATAAGAGGTCTGGTAATGAGATATGGAAACTAGAGGAGGCTTTTGGGGAAGCAAATGTTAAGACATTTATATTTAAAAAATCAAATGTTCGAGTAAAACAAATATGGGAATGTTTCTGTGAGTAGAACATCGGAGGCACAGAGAGGGAGAGAAGTTGAAGGAATTAAGAGCTAAGGAACTGTGAGGAGGGCGCTGGCTTTTTCTAACAAAATAAAAATAACAAGGAAAATACATTTTCAGAGGAGAGAAGTGAGGGTGAAGTCAGCCAATTTGGAGCTCTTCAAAGATCAACCTCACCCCATCTTAAGTTAAAAAGAAGAAAAGTAGTAATTTTGGAAGGAGATGGCAATGGGGCTCTCAGATGGTATATCCACTCTCTCCACCATGACTCTGCTAGCAGGGATTTTGAAAACTTTAATCTATAATGGAGAAATGGGTATGCAAGTGGACTTCATGGACGTAGACTGCCATGCAAAAAGTTAATCTTGTACAAACCAATTTGATGGTTTAATTTCATTAAGCCTGGATTGTGCACATGCCGTCTCGCACACCCGAAACCAGAATAGAGCTTATTGCTCCTTTCTGGGCACTCTCCCATCCTCAGCACCATGTTGGATCAACCTGACCGTAGTCCAGTTCAGAGCGTGTCAGCCTGTAACCCCGCTTTTTCCCACTATCTTCCTCCGGATGAACTGTACCCCTCACTCGGCTCCCACACTCCACCCTCTCTGGATGCAAGCACAGGTCTGCCCAACATTTCTGCCTCCATTAACCCTCAGCATTACAGATTATTTGTTCCCCTTCAGTCTTCCATCCCATTTACCACAGTGAACTAGCCAGATTCTTCCAAGAGCTGCAGGCAGGTCCTGGTGACAAGGAGATTCTTATAGGTTTCTTGCTGCAGCACCGCCATGCAGCTGCTGCCAAGAATATTCAGCAAAGGACATGAGAAGACAGCAAAGAGAAGAGAACCAGGCCTGGCTAGGACAGCGAGCAGTTGCGAGAGGGGAGGCAAGGATAGGTTATAAAAAAAAAAAAAAGCTGGAGTATATCCAACAGGCGAATCGGAAACCACAGTACTTAAACAAGCATTTGCAATGCAACGGGTCTCGCGTTTGCTCATGTTAGAGCTGATCGCGTTGTAAACTCCTAACCCGACTTTTCACCTGTCGGGCAAAAGTGCATTTATGTACATAACCCGAAAAAGTGAAATTAACTATGTAAAGCGCTCCACTTCTGCCAAGCGAGATCGCGCTCGTAAATTAGAGAAAAAGAAGTCCACGAGCCCGATGGAAAACAGTGAGCCTCGAATGTTTTCTGTACTTGGTCGCTGCGCTCGAGGAGGGCTAGCCACCGGAAAAGGCATGACTTATGCGTGCCTTCGACTAATGAAAGCAAGCAGATTTTATTAGGCAAGCCCACAAACCAATAATAAACACTGATGTGACGTTGACAGGGCTCCGAGCCCTTTTCTAAACACTAAAGCGCCTCGCTGCGATACGCATGCGCGAGCGCATGCAACGCAGGCTCGACCCTAAAAATGTTCTTTTGGCTCTCTGCAGCCTTCAGCGTTTCTTGGGAGCCCTCCTCGATAAGCAAAGAGCAAGGTAAGTTTCTGCTTGTCTGTAATCGGTGTAAATGATTACTGTCTAGCTCACCCTGGAGCCAGTCCCTGCTCTGCAAGCGTTGCATCCACTGGAGCATTCGGCTAGTATGATATTTCGATTTACAAGCAGAATACAATTCCTTTTAGAGAAATTCTCTTTGTGGAAACTCCCAGGTATTGGAATTATTGTCCATCTTCTGATCCCTGAAGTGGTAGAACTCCTTGTGTTCTAATGAACATTATCTATGAAGGTGTGTTTTCTGGAAGGTACATAGCCCTGCACGATGTACCACACAAATGAGAATGGAGAAGGACAAAAATATTGCACCTCTCCGTCCTACCTAGGACCGGTGCCAGCTCTGCAGTATTGTGCTGATGATCGCAGCATCACCACTGCTTTTGGACAAGGCGTTGTTGCAGCTTCCAAGGTTATCAATTCCCCTCTCAGCCCAAGTTTTTAAACAAAATTGTCTCACTTCCGTCAGCATCACTGATCCACACCGTTCAGCCAACATCCTCCTCTCTTCCTTTCTCTTCCCACAGATGTTTTAAGGCATGGGAAAAGTGTGTACTTGTCCAGGGTTCCCATCTTCCAAAGGACCAGCTGGGAAAGTGAACTTTCTCTCTCTTCTCTGTCTATTTCTGTAGGACATCCCCTCTCCTTTCTGCCTACCTCTGCCCCTGTCATGGCATCGTCGTCGATGCCTGATGAAAAGATCTCACCTCAGTGAGAAAACCAAGAACCGTGCTTAAATACAATCCCTGGAGTGGAAAAGTGCTATGGGGCCAGACAAATGGCGGGAATGAGCTACACAGATGCTGGTAACAAAATATAAGTTGTTTCATGAATCACTCAATTTAAATACATAGGCGTTTTGTTGGGTGGACGGTCACTGAACCACGTGACAAACATAGTGCGTCCAATACATTGACGATTACTTTCTCATCAAAGTAATTATATGTACATTTGAGAGTAATAAATCTATACCTACCTTGACCGCGTAGTGATTGCAATGTATTTCTAGGTGGATATTGCAGCCTTAATGTAGCGACATTCAAACCGTATTGTGTTTTTTTAAAGAAGTAAAAACTGCGGTCGCGCATCATGTGCTGAGCAAATTATCAGTTCACACTTCCTTGGCCTCAGGGCAGCTTATCTTTGAATGAACAAACATACCTCTGTTCAGAGCTGTTTTTTTTTTTATTCCTTCTGATGTTTTAGTCTGGCCAGGGTTAACAATGTTAACCTCTGATCTCCCCCTCTCTTAACCCTGACCAGACCCTAAATAAGATGTCTTGGTGTGCACAGGCACCACGCACCACTGCCGGCTGACGTCTATGTCCTAAACTAAGTCAAATATTTATTTTAGTTTGGGTGAGTTTTATGTGGCCCACTTGTCCTCGACCCTACCAACATGTAAGTCGGGTGGCTGACCCTGCTCCGGCAACCTTTGAGAGACAATTAATAAATAACGGGTTAGCCACGTGGCTCTATGTTGGTGTGTCAGACTTTGCCCCAGGCATACCTTCCGTTCTGCATGCAAGCCTGAGGTGACTGACCCTGCCCCAGCCTTACAGTAAATCCCATTTTATCCATCTTCAAAGGATGAAGGCCATGAAAAGATTGGAACCCCAGGGCTCTAGTTGCACACATTTTTAGGACGAGCGCACAAGTGCTTTGACCTGTTATAAGTATTGAGGGCTTTTAACCACGCCCACAGCACGCCCGTCACTTTCATTGTTCCTGGGCTTGCCTTTCAAAAATCCTTTATCATTGGTAAATACTTTGTTTGTGCCTCCTTGGGGACGGTTTTGTTACTACCTTGCAGACTGACCCTGTTACATGGCTACTTTCATGATTGGCGATACATTTGACTGCAAACAAACTTTTTTCTGTTTCTCCTTTGCACTCATGGCGGCCGTGGTGCTTTGAATCGACTCGCTTACGTCAATTGTTTTACTTTTCATTTTCAATTTAAGTGGTAAGAAAAGACCAGTTGAGAATTTACAACGCTAAGAGCTCTAACTTGAGCAAACGTGAGACCCACTGCATTGGAATTATTATTATTTTTTTTTGGAAGACGTCGCCTTGACCTGCTGAGCTGCACCGACACATCAGAACGGCAGGTGGCAGCAGTGCCCCTTGACACCGGGTCTCGAAGCTCTACCGATAAAATGACGTTCTTGTTTGCACTCTGAGCACGGCCTGGTTTTATGTGCATGCTCTCCCATGCGAAAGCGGTCAAAGAGGCCCCATTAAAACCGCTTCATGGAGACCGAGTAAACAGGGCACTTGTGGCACGGGGAGCCAAGGTCCTGGGCTTTGCCTGCTCCTCGGTTACCTGGCAGCTGTAGGTAGAGATAAACTCGCTGCCCCCTGCTTAGAAACGTGCTTATTTCTGGTCCAGAATCAGTGCAGAACAGACAGAGCCAACCCCTCCTGGACGGGACTGGAGCTGTGGAAAATCACATAATTTAAACAAGCATTGGCAAAGCCAATAGGCCTCATCTTTGAGAGAGTTTTTTGTGTGTTTTCCTTGTTGAACTGTAGTTATTTGGACATTAAGGGGGTTATTACAACTTTGGTGGAGGTGTTAATCCATCCCAAAAGTGACGGATATACCACCAGCCGTATTACGAGTCCATTATATCCTATGGAACTCATAATACGGCTGGTGGTATATCCGTCACTTTACCGTCACTTTTGGGATGGATTAACACCTCCTCCTAAGTTGTAATAACCCCCTTAGTGTATATCGTTTATGTTAATCCAATAATATTTAATGTTCTGTCGACTTTGGAACTGGGTTCAAGTCTCGGCGTGCTCTTCTGTGCCAACAAATAAAGGGGTATCAACAAGCTGGTTAATATTAACACTGCCAATTGCGGTTTTATCGATAGTATACTGCTGTTGCATTTATATAGCACTTACTGCCACATACAAGGCGCTGAACATTTTTTGCGAACACAAAGATGACCTGTGTAAGCAAAGGGCAGTCTCTTTAACTCTGTGCCTGGCGTGCCCTGTCACAAATATGACTGTCTTGACAAGGGTGGACTTCTGGTCTAGGAGCACTCAGCCTTTGTTTCAGCCTCGTCTTAACACCCAGCAGCGGGCTCACACTGCTGGGGTGGGAAACCAGCACCTTGGGGAACCCCGGTCAAGCAAAAGCGACCAGAATGGAGGGCGGTGAGAGGCAGAAAGTACACGCAGAGCGCATAATGGCCTAGAGGTGCCCCTTGTCACACTGGGTACAAGAGAAAGGGCCGTGCTGGGGCTGCTGTATTCTGCACGCCTCACTCTAAACCCAGATTTCCAAGGAGGTTGTCTATCATGTACCACAGTGAGGAAGGAGGCCTCTGGGCCAAGCAGAGCAGCTCTTACAGTAAATCAAACTTCAGGAGCTCTCATTCAGATGAAATCTAATCCCAGCTAAACCTACTGTACCAGTCAGGAAGGTGAAAAAGAAAATGAATGAGAGAGAAAGGAAAAGATGGTAAAAACCATGCGGTCTAAGATGGAAGTACAGCTGAATATACCATTTAGACCTCAGTGTAAGGGGGGTCTTAGTTTGTGGGCAAAGCAGGAGCGCAGTGCAGCATACACAGTAGCAGCTGGGTCCAGAACCCCAAGGAGCCCACTGGAACCTGAATATTGCTATATTTTACTTACCGAGCAGCAAATAGGAAGCTTGTTTTCTTTGCTCACCTGGATACCCTTGGCACCTCTCCTACAGCATTGGAGCCAGGACAGCTGTCTCTCTTGGCTACACCGTGTTGTCTGTCTGGAAGGCTCCGGCACAACTGTCGGAATCATTCTCGGATGCATGGGCTCTAGAGGGCACTCGGTGCCAAGGCTGGGATGAATCCAAAAAGCACCTGTGAAGAATGTACCTCACCAGCGCGTGAGCGAGTAAAAAAAAAACTCCAAGCCCAGATGAGTGTCGGGGAGTCCCTGTCCCCCAGGGAATGTGCCAGAACGGCCTTTCCCTGATCCCCCAAGCCCCATTGCCACTTTCCCAGACAGAAAGGAAATTCCAAAAGCTGCTGGCCACGAACAGCAGCAATTCCAGAAACTACGACGGACCGCTATGGGTTTTCACCAGTCTGACCATTTAAAGCAACACTTGGACCCTAAAATAATAAGTTAGTGGTTTTGGCATAACATATAGAGCTGTCGACTTTGGGACTGGGGAGCCGGGTTTCGAGTCTCAGCGCCGGCTCTCCCCGTGCCTACAAAAACTTGTTGATCTGAACAAATACAACTAATGGCGAAACTAAACAAAATTACAAGTGCCTTACAAATGCCGATCTTACTATGGCAATGGTTGAACTCCCTTCAAGTGAGCACGTATTGGGTGAACGCGCACAGGAACAAGAGCACAAGTGAGTGGTGAGGAAACAGCGAAAAGAAAAAAGTAGTGCGCTCAAACTAACACATATGGCCAGTAGTGAAAGGATCCATGCAGTGGGGGCAGTCTCTAGGGCATCACAAAACAGCCAAAAGGCGGGACAAATCTAAACTATTCACCAACAAAACCAAAGGGATTTTGAAAAGGCAGATCAAACAACCAATGGAAAGCACTGGGCGTGCCCATAGAATAGAAACCGCATGTCTCAAAGAGACAAAAAAAAAAGAAAATTACACGAAATGCACTTAAAAATATTTGCTTGAAATTGAACTTGAGGGCATAACTTGCAATGAAAAGTTTCTTGAGATATTGGCTCGAGGAGGAAATGTCTTCCACCACATATTTTCTGCTCAAAACAAACTCTTCTGCAAGAAGCTTTATGTTCAAAATTGTTTTAAATTAGGAGCTGCCAATATTTTCTGTGTTTTATGTAATTCTCATAATGCAAAAGTGCACAAATTCTGCAAATTGCAGATTGTATCGAAAATTCTGTGTGGTTCTTTAAGGTCTCAGCACTGCAGGTGGAAGAACATAAAATGCGAATTCTTTATATTATTTTGTGTATAATAAATAACTGTTGGATTCAGCCCTTGAAATCTCTCAACTCACCTATAGTGGTCTCTAAAATTTGTCGTGAGGGGAGTCTTCATCCCAGGGTGAAGCTTTTGCTGTCCTCCTGTAATCAGTCAAGAACAGAGGAGCAAAATTTGGCTCTGTCCAGGTGCCACCAATTAAACGTTTAGCTAATTAAGATAGTAAAATTATGAATCTCGTAGCATTTTAGGAGTGGTACGCTGTACAATAAAGACATTAGGGCCCATATTTATATTTTTTGATGCAAAACTGCATTTGCGCAGTTTTGCGTCAAAAAGTATAGCACCGGCTTGTGTCATTCCAGGACACCAGCCGGGCGCCAAATTTATGGAACGGCGCAATTCGGCCAAAGGGTGGGCTTGCATCAAAAAAATGACATTAGCTGGGTGGGGGTGGCGGTATGGGGTTTTGCACCAAAAAATGACGTTAGGCTGGTTAGAGGCAACAAAAAAAAATGCCTCAAACCAGCCTGGCGTCATTTTCTGATGCAAAACCATCCATACCACATAATGCTTGTCTTACAAAGGACAGGAGTCATGCCCACCACCCCAATGGCCAACAGAGGGGACAAGGGTCCCCTGGGCATGGCCACTGCACCCTGTTCCATGCAGGTGGCCCCAAGTTGGGCCCCAATGGCAATTTCATAAAATAAATAAAATACTTACCTGGGATGGGGTCCCCCATCCTCCAGTGTCCCTCTGGTGTGAGTGGGGGTGTTCCTGGGGCTTCGGGAGGGCACCTGTGGACCCATTCCATGGTGTTCAACCATGGAAATGGGTCCACAGGTCCCCTAACACCTGGTTTGACCCAGGTGTTAAATAATGATGCGAAGCAAGCTTTGCACCATTATTTAGTCCCTCCTCCCACCTGTGCATCATTTTAGGGAATAACTATGGGGTTATGGGGCTTGGACCATTTTTTAGATTGAGAGCACGTACTGTGCATCTCAGTGCCGCAAGGTAGGTTCGTGCATCTGAAAAATTGTGCAAACTCCAATATTTTGACGTTAGCCATGTCTAGCGTCAAAATATAAATATGGAGTTAGTTTTGCACCGAGTTTGTGTAAAAAAAATAAAATAAAAAAAATAAATAAATAGACGCAAATTCAGCACGAATGGAGTATTAATATGCCCCTCAGTTCGCAAATTGTGCAGCCCACCAACAGGCTGTCATTTGTCTTGAAACCGGCAAGATGGCTCAGGAGGTTTAACGCTCACTGCCGACGAATGCTGAGGCCTCTGTAGGTCATCAGTTTGAATCCTGGCAAACCCATCTCACCTTCGTCAAGATTCCTGGCTTATGGGATTAGTAAATAGAATATAAATACATTGGTTATTGGTGACAGGGTATTTACAGTGAACAGAACCGACAGAAGTGTTGTTGATCCACTATATAAAAAACACATTTTTGTAATTATTATAGACATCTCTGACCAGGAACTAGTCCCCGAGATAAACTGTGCCTACTCTGACAGATTCGCAATCCACTCCATGGTTAGTGCTAAGAAGTTCACCTTTGGGCTCCCAAGCACTGTAGCAGTGATGTAGTCAGTACCCAATCAATGTAAGTGAGATGTTGGGATTCCATGTCCAGAGTAATAAACTTGTGAAGGTTTAAAAAGAACAAATGCAGGAACATGCTTAGGAGTTTTGAGGACAACATTTCGTTTGTGGCCTTTTAGAAGCGTTCTCTCTCTCTGAATCCTTGTAGTCTGCTGTTTGCACTTTATAAACAGCCTTGCATTCCACGTGTGGTTTCTATCATGGAAGCCAAATCCTGTGGTATCTTCAGCGCAAATCTGCCCTCTACACCCCACCCTCTAGGGGACTTGTGGGTAAGTACACCTGAGACTACTGTGAGTAGAACATACTTTGTTATTTGGATTTAAGGTGGTGGGTGGAGCATATTTAGGAGGACGGTGATTGTGCTGGAGAGGGTTAGGTGGTGCAGAAGGCCTGCTGGAAGTCACTGGTTTTGAGGTTTTGTTTCTCCCGTGTATGTCCCACATGCATACAGTATGCTCACATGAATGATTACCTTTGTTTGCCACTGTGTTGCCTCCTCACAGTGCTTGGTGGTCTCCACATCAATATTCAGAGACGCTCGTGTACTGTAACAATTCGCTGATACCCCTACCATGCATGTTTCTCTATTTCCAGCTCTCTCTCTCAGTCGCCCTCATGGTGAGGCCTCAAACACTTCCAGGAAGGTGTACCGCCTAGAGGGCCACGTGCGCGTCTGGTCTGACTACCTTCGCCTGCACCTGCACCCAAAGACGGTCCTTACAGTGCACCAGTACCAGCATGAAGGGTGAGTTGTGAAGAGGGCACACTTGTGAAGCCAGCTGTATATTCCAAGTTTAGCGGCTGAAGCCCCGATCCTGGGTTAGGAAGGCAAGCAACACCAGTGGGCTTTTGGCCAGTAACACCAGACTAGAATCATCAAGACTTTGCAGATGTATGCATAGATTTTGGTCTCTGTTGAAGTAGGAGCCTGGTTCCCATTTTCAGTAACTCACATGCTATAACCCTGGGCAAAACACTTCTACATTTCCCTTAGTTGACCTAGCTGCAGAAAATGGGAAATGGAGATGATGCAAGTAACTTGTGATGATGTCTCCTGTATCTGAAACCCTTCCTTTTTCCACCTGCTTCCAGAGATCCATTAGATGCTCTGAATAGTTGGTGCAGAGACTGGAGTACAAGGTTGAAGGCAACGATCCTTGAATCTCTGTCCTTAGACCATAGGGACAAGGAATCCTGTGTTCCAAGCCTACAAGAAACATTCCCTGTTGCTCTTCTTTCATGTTGAAAATCAAAGGTTATGTTGGTGCTGCGGCTGTTATATTAGTTAATACGCTTTTGGAGGACTACAGATTCATCTCTTTATGGTCCCCAGCAGATTAGTCTGGCCTTCTGCTGTGATATTCTAACCGAAGGGAATAGTTGGAAATTCTATACATACCCATGAGGAGTTGGAAAGGTTTTGGGTATGGACCACTAAATTTAAAAAAATAGTTTATTTTTCTGTTACTGCCATTTCTTTCACTTATTTAGACTACCCCACAGACTTGATATCTTCCACAGAACATTTTAGTTTGTATGTCATGGACTTTCTTCTGAGTATGATGGTGGTGTTTACAGATGCAAAGCCAGGAAGCACTTTTCATAGTAACATGTAGACTGTATCCATGCTGCTCTAGCCATGAGATAAACTCAGCTTAAACCTTGTTGGGTGTTGTAACACTTTCCAGCCCTCCTCTTTATTCTCTCTGGACAGAGGAAAGAACCACAATCTTGAATGTATCCACATCTGAATGTTTCTATCTGTTTGAACTATCTCCTTGTATACTTAGTGTAAATGATAAAAAAACATTTTAGTAATATCCTCAGGGAGTACATAAGTGTGACATCTTTGTTTTGAGGGGACGTAGCTGATTAGGTGGCACATTTCTTCCAACTGATGGCCACCAACACTTTGCATGATGATGTGGGATGTTGAGACCAAACAATCTAATCTTGGGAGCCCTCTGAATTTGTTAGCCCACGCAGCGGGGCAACACAGCTTTTGCTAAATCTAGATGTCTAGTTAAGGGTGGATAGAGGACCCCAGGCTGCTCCCTGCGGGAAGTGCAGGGATCAGAACCACTTTCTTTTTTGAACATTGTTCCTACTTGGGGCTTCAACAAACCACTGCCAACTTCAGAGCTGGGGAAACCAGGTTGGCGTCTCTGCATCAGCTCAACATCCTGTGATTCTGGGCAAATGACTTGATCTCCCCGTGCCTACAATTCTGCGCCTTGAAACTCTTACGGGTGATTTGCCCTGCTTTACAAATCCTGGATGTATTTATTACCGCAACTTCAACTGCCTGTGTTTAACTTTCAAAAGATGATCGTGCAATACTTCCTTGGGTGTCCCTGCGACAACGAAGCACCTTCTTTATCTAGTGATTGGCAGGAGGGAAAGAAGTAGCCCTGTCCTTTGTTGTGCAATCAAGAGCTAGGGCACAAAAGTAGCAACAGACAGTACTAGAGCAGGCATCATGGGGTTGGAGCTGGTGGGTGAACTTGGGCTGCCAGCACATCGAAGAATATTGTCTTCCATGAAGATTTTAGAATTTTCTCTAAAGAGTTTTAGCAGTGCTTCTTCACTCAAGTGTTTAGGGAGATCAGGGGTGAAGTGCTGATACATGTAAAAATTGCATTTCACAAAGCATAAGATTTTTAATGTCTTTCTGCCGCCAATGAGAAGTTGCCAAAGGTAAAGAAAATCACACAGGACTTTAACCAGAGGTCTCTTTTCAGGAGCTCCGATCGCCTGGAAGCCTTCTCTCAGGGTTCAAGCCTTCTGGACGACCCAACGTACCTGGAGGAGCTGGAAGACCGACTTCATTTCTTTGTGGAAGAGTGTGACAACTTGCAGGTGAGGGTGGTGCGTCCGTGGGCATGCGCGTGTGACTGCGGTGCACTCTTCAGGTGTTACACTGTTCCTCTCTCAATTTTCACCAGGGATTCCAGGTTCTCTGCGACTTTCATAATGGCTTCTCTGGAGTAGGAGCCAAAGTAGCAGAAATCCTTCATGACGAGTATCCCGGGAAAGGGATTTTTACCTTTGGAACGAGCCCAGTGGTACATGCAGAAAAGGTAAATGTAATCTGCATGTGGGGAAGAGGATGATGGAATCAATGTTCTGTCACTAGTGGGTCCGGCTAATTCTAGAGAAAGCAGGGACACGCCACAAGCAATGTTAAATGTTTACAATTAAACTGGTAAGGAGGAATATAATGATAGTTCTGCTGTGTGATCAAGTACAAGCCACGCAGAGTTTTAGAGGGTCGTAGTCTGACATACTCCTGACTCCACTCTCTCCCCCAGTCAGGATTCGTGGCTCTATCTAGATAACGACTCTTTAGTAGATTTCTTGAGTGATTATCACAGTTTTTGCACAGGGTCCAACTTTCGACCAGGGTCCTAAGGGTTACAAAAAGGCATACAGAACCGAGCAATATTCTTTTGCACACTCGACCCCGGTGGTTTGTTTTCCTTCTCATTGCAGAGTCCAGTGAAGGAGGTGTACCGGTTGCTGAACAGAGTGTTGGGCACTGTCGCACTGTCCAACCACAGTTCGCTCTTCTGCCCTTTGTCGCTGGTAGGAGGCCTTGGACGCAGGCCGGGACCGCCGCCATTCTTCCCACATATGCTGTATGATGTAAGTTGAAGGTTCCAATGAATGCAGTCCAGCAAGAGATGTAATCACTGTTAACCCCCTATAGCAGACCGTGCTCCCTCCTGGGCCAGTTACTGGCAGCTTAATTAATACTAAAAAAAGATGGACACAAAATGTGTTAATCTAAAGAGATAAATGCTCCAGCTCCTGTTACTCTTTAAAAAAAAAAAATCACAAACATAACTTGTCCTGATTGGCTCAAATACTCCCACAAACCCAACCACCAGCACTTTGATTACCCCGTGGGGCAGAAAAGACATTTATTTTTTATGACATTTCCCTCTGGGTCCTACACTATGCATCCACATTCTTTTTCCCTGTTGCAGAAATTATATGTCGCGTTTCAAGATATCAGCCGCCTGGTAGTCATATGGCAACTACTTTTCTCCGCTAGTCTGAAGGCATGCCCTTATGTCACTTCCTCTGACATCACTAGACTGTTTCCTTTAGGAACTTCCACTTCCAACATGCAGGACACGAGGATCCAAAATGTGCAGCATGGATGGAACTATTCACCCACAGAGATCTCAACTTGCTTAATGCAGTGGAATTTATGCAACATACCCCTTGTAGCATGGCACAATGGAAAGGGACTCTCATTTGGTTATAGTGCAAACACAGCATTTGTTTATTTTAAGGTTTCCTATCTTCATTTGAGAGGTCTACAATGTATTGGAAAGCTAAAGGATCTTCGTGCTGCTACTCAGAGTACAGTTTTCAGATACAGATCTTTTCCATAACATTGGTCGGTTTAAGGCCAGCAGGCCTTCCCTCTTCGGGCTTTGTGCGCAAGAGGCAGGAAAGTAATCTACCACCTTCGATGATGCTTTCCACCTGCCTTCAGAATCTTGTACTGGGTGGAGTCATTGTGCAATAATTTAAATACCAGTGAAAAGGCAAGAAATATCTTCCACATAGCCTTGCGTTTAATCCCAAATTAGTTTGCCTTCTTTCTGGCTCATACCCCTAAGCCTGCATAAATAAGTCCAATGAGAAATGATTTTCCCTTTTAGAGTCAGACAACCAGAAACGATGTAATTTTCTGTACTGCAGATAGCACCCTCAAAAAAAGAAACTTATTTTTCTACAGGCATCACTAAACTACCACAGCAGCGCAGTGCTGGCCACTGCCCTGGAGAATCTCAGTATCCCATACCGACTCCACCAGTCGCTGCTGACCATGGGACAGCTGGCCGATGGACTGAACTTCTCAGGAAGGAAGGTGAGTGTATTACCCTCCGCAGAGCGACGTGTGTGGGTTTTACGTTGTTGCATCGAATGCCTCTACATAGAAGCTACTTAATGTACTTAGCCAAATAATGTAATTACCACTGTGTCAGTACCAGAACATGATCTGCAAATATGCATCAACCGTGGCCTCACAATTATCCTAAGCTTACCCTAAGCATTTAGACTAACACTTACCACTGACCTTCACCTACATCTTAATCTGCCTATTGCCTACCTGACCCTAAGCTAAACCCCACTCCGAATTTTTATTTTGCTTCTTACTGACCCTTACTTAACTTACTTTTAAATCTCCCCTTTAGCTGACCTTAAACCTCACTCCAAATTTTAGCCTAACCCAAACACCTCTTATCCATTAAAATGAATGCATCAATGCCATTGTCAACGTAGTGGTGTCTATATAGCAGTGTGCCGATGTAGATGATTCTCTTAGAGGGATCCATCCATGGCTGGGGTGCAAAGGTTCAGGTCTAGAGAGGACTGAGGGGTCAATCTCCTGATCTCTGATCTGTACGGCCTATTCTGGAGCTATTCGGATTAGCACTACCTGCTTCTGGTTTAACAGGAATTTAATTTGTCAATGTGCCTCAGACCTCAGTCACGTTCTTGTGACACCTAGAGTTAACTTATTAAACCCTACCCAACTAAAATTAACATTATTGCTCAATAAAATAACTTTCAACAAATAAGATGAAATATTCAAATACAGTTTCTTCCTCACATCAGAAGAGAAGAATCTACAGTGTTTACATTCTAGTACACGAACATATATTTGTGTATTATATGTACATTATTTTTATATTATGTCTGAGTTGTATTGTTTCTTTGAAAATATCGACTACATGGAGGAGTGAATTTGGCTCCTAACGTGAGAGATCATGTAATTGTGAAAATGACAAATATTAATCTGTTTTGGTAATTATGCTGATAAAACAATTACAGTTAAGGGTGAAGCTCATATTTAGTCGATGAGTAATGGATATTATCCCATACTAACTTTAATTTGCAGCAGTTGGAAACAATTGTAATATGTATATGCAGTCAGTACACAATAAGTACCCCAAGTTTCCAGTGCCTTAAGATCCTCCTTACTCTACGATGGAGCCCAAATCAACCATTTGAAGAAAGTGTCCACAATTACAATAGCAGATATGAGCTTAGTTAACATAGTGCTATTAAAATAAGCTGTTGTACCATTTCTGGAACGATAAAGGGTACGTATACCCCCGTTAAATTACATGCGTTCGCACGGAAAAATATATCCATTGCAACCGCCTAACTACATCACAAGGTAAGGCTGGGAATGTAGATGTGGAGTTAGGAATAGTAAATATACACTTTCTTTGACAATGTGCTGGTAAGTGATGCTCAATAGAGTGTCATACAACCGTACAGAGCACAATGCTAGGATGCCCTTGCATAGTAGTGAAGTATATTCCACTCCCAACAACTTGGAGGAATGTCGGAAGCAGATATGAAGTCCTGCAGTCTCATATGGAGATTATTTCATGCTGCGATATTGCAGGCTGCTGAGCTGTACAAGGCAGATCTATTCAGAACAGGTAACTAAGCAGAATGTGAGGAAATGGGCCAGGTGTGTGAAGACTTGGGATCTGTAGAAGAAGGTGTAGACAAAGCAGGGGATTGTGGCAGTGGGGTTGGGACAAAGAAGTATAAGCCGCTCGTGAAGACTGAGGTTATGGGGCCTCCTGCTAGAAGTGGCCAATGAGGATTGTCATCCATATAGATGTTCAAACTGTAACACGGGTGGTATATAGCAAAAGGATGGGATGCAGCCTGGAGAGACTCAGGAATTAAAAGGCTGAAATCTAAGCGAATTGGTTGGCAGGGATGGAGAAAATAAAGGTCTGCATAGTTATGGCACGGAAGAGAGGAGGCAGCTGCGGTGAATTAGGGAAAGTGAACTACTACATTCGGATACAATGAACTCCAGTATGCTTGGAAAATTAGGTGGGTGCTCTTGGTTACTCTGGTCCAAATAAGATTTACCTATTGGGTTAAAAACAACGTTAAATATGTGAGTCACAGCTTTGAGTCAAGGTCAGACACAGCATTTGATCATTGGCAGTCATTGAAACCAGTACCCCTGAGGCAGGCTTTCAGGCCTAGGTGAGCTATTACATATTAACTGCAATCGCTTCTTGTGCTGTGGCTAAGGGCAGCACTGCATTGTTTAAATACCCCGAGGAAGGGCCAGTGTGAGTGTGAACCCTAGTGTTTTTGTCTCACTTTTACATATTATCGTAGGTGGTGACTGCTTGGGGCTCTATGCCATTCCCCATCCAACAATCTGGTTCCCTCGCTGAGGCGCTGCACAACATTCAGGAAAAAGCTCCATGGCAGCCATTATCCTGTGTGCAGCAGGCTGAGAGCCAGTGTTTTGCTCAGTCAGTGGTGCTGAGGGGGATCAGAAGAGAGAGCCTGAGCAGGTAAGCAGTGAAAACGCTGTATCTTTCTTTCCTTTTCCCACAATGTGTTAATTTCTCACCTTTGTTGAATAATGTTTCGTAGAGACTGCACCCAGCAATAATTGGGTACATTAGACTACATAGGCATCTTCCAACTTAATGGTGCGGCCATTTTGTGTGAGATGTGTATGGCCAGACCTCCACCCAGTTCTTGTAGTCGCAGGTGATCTGGCCACAAGGTAATTTCCATTGTTTTTCATGTCAGCACTTAATTTGACCATAGATCACGTGGTCTACTTGTCAATAATTACACCTATCTAACCATTTTTGGATCTCTGTCACTTAGTTTGTACTCTTCCTGGTTGAGTCTTTCAGTACAAGAATGTTAGGAACTGGAGTCATCCAATTCTCAGGAGCATGAAACTTCTTTAATGTACATAGGCTGAAAAAATCCTACACTGTAAAATGGCCGTAATCTATTTCATTGGGATGGAGAAGCAGGACCCACTAGTGTGCCAGCGTCTGGAAGGCCACAGCAGCTAGAAGCAAAGAGCTTTGACATCCTTGATGTAAGGTGCACCTCTAAGGTCAAAGAAGTTCTTCCTAGGCCGTTGGCCCAAGGGAGGAAAGTTCTTCCCCAGATGGATTGATCATGGTAGCAGGCATCCAAGTTCATCACCTGTTAACATGTTCACTGTGTCAGACCCTGGGTTGAGGTGTGTGCGTCTTGATTTCTGGACTCTGCAAGGCAGAAATGTTTTACCTTTGAGCTTCTTTTTTGTTCTCACTTTGTGTAGTTTTCACCATCGAGGACCTTATCCACCAAGCATGTATCAAACACAAGAGGAGCTCCTGGAAGAGTTTTTGCATTCTCTATACCCGGAAACATTGAGGTTAGTGCTGGTCTGTTGTTGAATATTTCCTGACTTCAGTGTCTCTTGTGTACGGAAACAATGCCTCTCTCTCGGTCTCACTCTATTCCTGAGAGTGTTACTGAGCAGACAACACTGCTAATGACTACTTAAGATCGGTATTTTGATCTTTCTGGCATCCACAAGTGATAATACTTTGTCTTCTGCAGTGCCTCACATGTCGTCCACAGTCCTTTCCAGGTGCGACCACCCTTCCCGCAGTTCTTCTCACCGGATATAAATCAGAGTGGTTTCCTCATCGAACAGGCTCCCAACCCCCCAGCAAGTAAGGCACCCCTTAGGTATTCGGCCCAATCACACACCTGGGAGCCATTGCTTCTTTAAGTGCTGAACGTGGTGATGTGAAGTTTGTGGCCAGACTGAAGTGGATCTCGATTTTTGCCTCTCTAAAAGTTGGCAACGTTTTTTGCTTCCACATCTGAGTACGCCGCAGTTTTTCCGTTCTACCTGGTAATATTAATATTTCCTTATGAGTTCAGCTTGCTTTGATAACGGATGCGCTATTTTCTATGTAACCACAAAACCATTTTCTTTGTATCTTTGAAACTGGATGTTGGTTATCCTTTTTCTTGCTTCAGTTTAAAAATGTGGGGGGCGGGAGTAGAAGACTCAATTTTAATTACAAAAAAATCACATGCAAAAATGTTTGCAAATTACTATAAACACAGCATCTGTGAGACTTAAGAAAGGTTCTTAAGAAGTTCTCTTTTATAACATCAGACACCCCTAATGCAGAGGAGCGATTCATGTGATGCTTGTAGTTGGATAATAGCACGATTTCTCAATCTGAAAAGTTCTCTTTAATATAAGTGAGCTTGATTGTCTGTATGTTCTTCTTTCAGCAGTAGCGAGCATTCCTGTCTTGACAGCCCTGCAGTCCTCCTCTGTCCTGCAAGGCACTTTGCACGCCCTCCATGACGAGGTCAGTAAACTGGATGTTAGGCGCTGGGCCAGCTACTTCACGAGCGGACTTGAGCAAGAGGACTACCTTGAAACTCTGCAGGAACTGAGGACTCTGGCGCAATGTTACAAGGGCAGTATAGGCCTGACAGAGGTTGCGGAGGACAGCGATTGATGCTCGGACATTGGACAAGCATCTTTCAGCAGGCTGGTTCAACCATATGAAAGGTACTTACAAACAGAACAAAAGGAATCTGTGACTGGGTTACTACTCCAAAGAGCATGTGTTTCCTCGTTATTTATTACCATGGAGGGCTACCCACATTGTTACTTCCTTACTTGATTCACGTCTATGGGAAAGATACCCCCCCCAATCCAGATTTACTATATAAATGGCAATGCTGTACTCTTTAATTTACTTTTTATTTTTATTTTATTAAATAAAATGAATATTTTTGGCAGTCAGCTTCTTTTATCTGCATCAGTTTAACTTTAGTGTTTGCAAAGAAGGGAGCAGTGGAATTTTTTTTTAATGTATAAATGTAATTAATTGCACCAACCTCAAACATTCCGTCTTTGGAAACTGGAGTCACCATGAAAGTTTTCAGTGTCTTTAATGACCAGATCGGTGCAATTAGTTTTTTAGGTCGAGCATTGCAGCGCGCATGCGCTGCTTTTCAGACGTGTTGGAGTGTATCTGGGCTTTTAACAACGCCCACCTCACGCCCATCACTACCACTCGTTCGTGGGCTTGCCCTTCAAAAATCCTTTGATTACATTGGTAAATGGTTTACCTTTGTCCCTCCTTGGGGAGGTTTAGTTACACCTTGGCCATCGCCCCTGTTACATGGCTAATTACACTTTTACCGATAAGTTTAACTGAGAGCAAACTTCTTTTCCTTTTGTGTATCTCTTCACGCTGATGTTCATGGCGGCCGTGGTGCTGTGAATCGGCTCCCTTATGTGAAAGTGTTTAACTTTCAAATTTCAATTTATGTGGCAAGAAAAGTCGGGTTAGGAGTTTATAACGCTAATAGCTCTAACTCGAGCAGATGCGAGACCCATTGCATTGCAAATGCTTGTTTTTTTAACTTGCTTATATTTATTGGGCTGAAAAAGGCCAACTCAGGAAGATGAGACAAAATGACCACAGGCAGCTAATAAATGTATACTTTTTCCATAGAGAAACATAAAATGGATGCAAGGGGTGGGACCAGCTAAGTTTGCAGACTAGACTTTTACAACAGATCCTACAGAATCCTTCAATTGGGACTACATCCCTCTCAATGCTGCAACTGCTGGGACACTGGTCTGTGTTATGGACCTTGCGGGATCCTGTGAGGGGCCCTGAAATGACCAGCGGCCTGATTCATGGCTGCTGGATGCGACAACCCTGGCCTGGTGTGGAGAGTTTACAGACTCCTAAACGGCTGCAGACCCTGCTGCCCGGCAGAGGAGCTCTCCAGCGAACCCAACAAGGGGAGACGCCGAAGCTGCAGACGACATCGGAGCCTGGCTGTGGCATCCCCTGGACATCATTGGCGGTTTCAGTGCGGCCAGCACAGCACCTGCGGCCTGTTGAAGGCAAGGTGGGAATACATACCAGTGGATCTGGAGGCTTGGGAAATTACCCCACCTCCACCGCCCCAGGGTGCTGCTGAAGGTGAGTGCAGGCTGGCATGGCGCCTGTAGCCTGCTGGAGCCACGGCACGGAGCGACTGCTGACGGGGGCTGGGGGCCTGGGGAACCTCCTTCCCCCCTTCCCCCCTTCCCTCTCCCCCTCCCCCCCTACCCCCCCCCCAGAGCTCTCTGGCAATTGCCACCGACTGAAGATGAGTAGATAATGCACCTCAGGGGCCTGAATGCGCACTGGTCTATGCTGCACCCATGAGAGGGAGGCAGCACAAGTACTAGGATGTGACATGAAGACAGAAGCAGGCTGCAGTAAGGCATCATAAACCCCCTCCCCCCACCTTCATTACCAGGGCAGCGGTGATTCTGTGGTGCTTTGGGGCCAGCATTGGCTGGGCCTCGCTGCGCACCTGCCACCCCAAGCTTGTGGGCGCTGAAAGAAGATTGCTTTGAGATGCGGGGCCTGGACAACTCCAGGGACTAATGTATATCAAGGCAAAAGCAGCTAGCAGCATCTGGGGCTTGCAAGACTGACTGTGGGCCACAGGACAAACAATTCAATATACTACAGGAGCCTGCAGCATGAGCCAGAGGTTGTTTAAGACCAGGAGACTACGTTGGTTGAGGGGGGTGAATACCAGTGGGCTCGAGCTGACAGTCTGGCCTTTTTCCTGCAGACATCCTCATGAGGCAAAGACTGTGGAAAAAGGGGTCAGTATATTTAAGTGCACAATCCCATACTAGGGGGGAAAGACAAACACAGCCAACCGAATAGATCAATATACATTGACTCTCCCGGAGGCACCAGCAGTTGCGCCCCAGATTGGTAACCGGCCAGAGGGTGCGCAGATCCAGGGGCCCATGGTGGCAGAAAGTATGGCAGCAATCCAGGGTTCATGAGTTGCATTGGAGGGTAAGATGGACTCCATGGCTATGGATATTAATCATCTGCGTCTGAAAGTCCAGGAAGTTGCAGACCACACCGCTACAGTAGATGAGGTGACTGCCCTCAAGATAGAGGTTAAGGGGCTGAGATCCAAGATGGATGGATGGATTAAAATGCAGTGATATGTAGACGGAGGAACACCTGAAGGGCATGGAGGGACGGTGAAGGCGCAATAACCTCAGTTTCAGGGGGTTCCTGAGCTTGCAGAGAGCCCCTCTGTGGAGCTTTCTGGAACAATGGATCACCCAGGCCCTCAAACCCCCAAGACTGTCCAACTTCCTCAAAGTGGAGAGTTGGAGGTGGTTGTTGATCGTTATGCTGGTTTTGTTTTTTGTTTGTTTTTGTGGGGGACTGCACTTGATGCTCATGGACTTTAGGGTTCCCCACATGTAATGCAATGGCCCAGTGGGAGGGTGATGGGCAGTGGCTCAGACGAATATGCCGGGAAGGGAGACCAATTACAAGATCCTTACATGGAACGTTTGGGTGTTAAATAGACCTGAGAAGTGTAGAAGGGTCTATGCCTACCCCAGATGCTACAGAGTGTCTTTTGCATATTTATTTGCAAGAAACCCACATATGGGGTGACAGTATCACTGCACTTTACCGGTGATGGCGGGGCACATTTACACAATCTCGTACTCAGGCCTTGCACGCAGGGGGCATCCTGTTTCAAAAACTGGGGGTGTAGCTAGACCCAGATGGGTGGTTTGTTATTTTTCATGGCTTCTTAAAGGCTCACAACATGTCTTATTAATGTATGCAACTCCTAATGTGGATAATGGCTCTTTCTTTGGGGAGGTGTTGGGGAAGGTGCAGGGGTTTCTGCCCGTGTTGATTATAATGGCTGGGGACTGGAAATGTATCTGAGATGGGGAGTTATACTGGTTTACTGCACAGCAGGGCACCAAACCACACATCACAGAAGCCCTCAGACAGATGACACGGGGAGTGGTTCATTTGGAGGGCGTAAGGTCTGCTCTCCCATACATACTTCTGCTATACCTCTGCGTTGTGTGTATATATATATATATATTCTCTCTCCCTCCCTCCCTATACAGGGGGAGGCCACACACCGAATACTTGATACAACATATTTGGTCCGGTACATGTCGGATCATTCGCCCATACTTAAGACTTATTCTCTGGCCACAGAGGCTACCACAGTCCCATTGTGGAGGATGAGGGCGTAATCTCTTACTAATCCAATCTACAGGGGTGCAATTGTAGATGACCTGAAGGAATATTTCTCCTTCAACTGGGAAAGTTCTCAAACCAGGACAACAGCATGGGAGGCCATGAAGGTGGTACTGAGGGGGGTTAGCATGATAACCGTCACAGGTATCAAACATACCCTAGAGAGAGACAGAACACAACAAAAGGAGCGATTAGCGACTCTGAAGAGAACCCTGCCGGACAAGCCGATGATGCGCCCTACCTGTGGAGAGGCCAAAAAACAAGTACGGTTACTATGGGAAAGACTAGAGAAACGTGCGACACACCCATAGGTGGAGACTGCACATGGAAGGAGACTAGGTGGGCAGACTGCTGGCAAGGCTGATAACAGCAAGATCACTGCACTGACCCGAGACTGCAAACTAGAGATCCAATGGGATGCTTGCCGCACACACAGTAGGCAATTAATGAATACTTTGCGCGCCCTCTCGGGGAGTATTTGGTTCACCAGAGGCAATTTCGCCATCTGGGGTGTCAGCTTACCTAGACTTGATTTCACTGTCAAGGCTTGAGGAATCTGAGCGGGCTGAACGAAAGGTACCCTTCACTAAGCAGGAAATCCTACAGGCCGTAGATTCAATTAAAACAGCAAAGGCCCCCGGTGGGGAAGGCCTACCTGCGGAGCTACATAAGGTGTTAGCGGAGACAATGGTGGAAAAATTGCTCCTAATTTATACAGAGGCCCTGGATCGAGGAGTATTGCCAACCTTATTGTGCAAGGCTCATACTGTACTGATACCCAATCCAAAGAAAGACCCGTTGGACGCAGCCTCCTATCACCCCCTTTCTACACTGAATGTAGATCAAAAGATTATAGGGCAAATACTGGAGAAACGCTTACTTCACCACCTCCCCAGTCTGGTACAACCGGACCAGTCCGGATTTATACCCCGCAGAAACACCCTCTGCAACTTACGGCTGTTGTCACATGTGATGCATGCATCCTGCCTAGATCAAGACCTGTTTGCTCTTGCCTTCTTAGATATAGAAAAAGTGTTCAATTCAGTTTGCTGGGAGTACGTCTGGCAAGTGCTCGACAGGGTCCCAAATATATTGCTTGGGTACGGTTGCTCTAT
Organism: Pleurodeles waltl; assembly: GCF_031143425.1. Classification (NCBI taxonomy): domain Eukaryota; kingdom Metazoa; phylum Chordata; class Amphibia; order Caudata; family Salamandridae; genus Pleurodeles; species Pleurodeles waltl. The sequence continues at coordinate 664,716,509 of NC_090451.1, forward strand.
ACACAGCTGCTGGTAAGGGTACGACCTATCGGAGGTGATCCGGCTACGGAGGGGTACTAGGCAAGAGTGCTCCATATCCCCTTTACTGTTCTGTGAAAAATGGATTTCTTAACTTGGCGTGAGAGCTCCAATTTGTCTAAATTTCAGTTCCATTTGTTCTAAGCTACGAGCAAAACTGTATGCCTTCAGCAGCCCTGCTCAATTTCGTTTCTTGCAAATGTGCAGTTTTTTTTCAGAATTGCTTTTGAAACTTTGCAGATGGGCTAATCGCCCAATGTTCTTAGAAATGTTATTTCTGAGCTTGAACATCCTGTTCCTGTGGTTCAACGGTGTTACAGGAAATGTTTGCTTGAATGTGCTTCAAAATTATGACGCATGTATAGTGTGGTAAAGTGTTTTTTTTTTTTTTTTTTGCAATAAAGATATCAAAAGGGGGAGGGAGAGGTCAGTTGCTCCAGAGTGTGTCATCGACATTCTTTGGGGTGACCCGCTGCAGCCAAATAAAATGCTATCGTGAAGCCTAATTCGAAACCTTGTATTCTATTTTGTAGAATTCAGCCTCTTACAAGAAGAGGCTTGTAAATTTCTTTCACAGTTCTCCCTAGTGATGGAGCCAGTGGTGTGCAGGCTGCATGGCTGGGTAGTGGGACATAAAACGCATATTGTGTCATTATATGCAGATGACACCATGGTATACCTGCGGCAACCAAATATCTCAGCCCCGATCCTGCTTAACGCTACGGCAGAATTTAGCGAGATCTATGGCCTCCATGTAAACCAATCAAAGTCTGGCTTGTTCTTGTTAGGTCAACTGAGCAATCTGGGGGCTCACCGGCTCCCTGATGTGGGAATACTTTGGAGCGGTAATATTGTTTGATATTTGGTTATGCACATGGAACACAGTAGAGTCACTCCCTGAATATGGGACTGGTACTCGCCAACCTTAAGCCATCTATTGTATTATGGGACTCCCTTAGTCTCTCCTTGATGGGGAATATTGCATTAATCAAAATGGTTGCCCTGCCACGATGCCTTTATGTATTGTAGGGCACCATGCATGAGATCCCGCAGCAGGTATTTCGGGAACTGGATAAGCTCCTAGTCGAACTGCTGTGGGCTGAGATACGCTGCAGAATTGGACTTCCCACATTGAAGCTGGAGTGGGGCAAGGGAGGGTTGTAGGCCCCTGACCTAGAAATGTATTACTTTGCATCCCACCTGCAGAATGCAGTGCACAGTTTTGATGCCGGTCTCAACTGGGAGAGGTCTTCCTGGCCGACACTACTGGTACTAATAAATTAGGATCCCTCCTGCTACACAATGCAAGAACGCCCAGGAATTTGCTGCATGTGGTGACCCTTGTGTGCAGGATCTGTGAACGAGCGGTGCTACGCAGGATGCCATTCGCACCAGATCTAGAAATATGACACACAAGACCTTTTGTGCAAATTGCCAGAACTATGTCAGTAGCTAGTTAGCGAGTGGGGGGGTTGTGTAACCTTGGCAGATCTATACCCGCCTGGCTGATTTACTTTTTTGGGATGGGTAAAGGCCAGTTTCTTCAATATGCCAAGATAGCGGCCACGGCTAGGGAGATTTGGCCTGGATTCCCAGAAACCATATCCCCCCCCCCCCCCCCCCACTCAGACTACTGTGGCATTATTGTCACTGGCGGGGGATAGGAGACTTGTCACTAACATATATTATGTGTTATGGGCGGATAAACCCAGGACCCCGCCTTAGAGTAGAAGATACATGGCAGTGACTAAGTGAACACTCTATAGCAGCGGCTGAATGGACCAGAATACATGGACGGGTGCGGGGGTCTCGACAAAACCACACATCACATTTGCTCAATACAATGTGATACATCTTGCATACCTCTCACCCAAGCGTCTACATTAAGGCCCGTATTTATACTTTTTGACGCTAAACTGCGCTAACGCAGTTTAGCGTCAAAAAGTTTAGCGCCGGCTAACGCCATTCTGAAGCACCATGCGGGCGCTGTATTTATTGAATGGCGTTAGCCGGCGCTAGCAGACCGGCGCTGCCTGGTGTGCGTGGAAAAAAACCACGTACACCAGGCAGCGCCGGCGTTGGGGAAATTGGCGTTAGGGCGTCTTAAAATGGTGCAAGTCAGGTTGACGCCAAAAAATCGCCTCCACCCGATTTGCGCCATTTTTAACGACGCCCAGACGCCATTTACATGACTCCTGTCTTAGTAAAGACAGGAGTCATGCCCCCTTGCCCAATGGCCATGCCCAGGGGACTTATGTCCCCTGGGCATGGTCATTGGGCACTGAGGCATGTAGGGGGGCACAAATCAGGCCCCCCATGCCAAAAAAAATATAAAAAATATAAAAAATTATACTTACCTGAATGTCCCTGGGATGGGTCCCTCCATCCTTGGGTGTCCTCCTGGGGTGGGCAAGGATGGCAGGGGGGGTCCCTGGGGGCATGGGAGGGCACCTCTGGGCTCATTTTGAGCCCACAGGTCCCTTAACGCCTGCCCTGACCCAGGCGTTAAAAAGAGGCGCAAATGCGGGGTTTTTTGCCCCGCCCACTCCCGGGCGTGATTTTTGCCCGGGAGTATAAATACGACGCATTTGCGTCGCAGTCATTTTTTTAGACGGGAACGCCTACCTTGCATCTCATTAACGCAAGGAAGGCGTTCACGCAAAAAAATTACGCTCTTTCCTCATACTTTGGCGCTAGACGCGTCTAACTCCAAAGTATAAATATGGCGTTAGTTTTGCGCCGAATTTGCGTCGAAAGAAACGACGCAAATTCGGCACAAACGGAGTATAAATATGCCCCTAAATATATCCTCCTAGAAGTGCAGAATGCCCATGTTGCTGGTATATACGCCAGCAGATTTCCTCCATATGGTATGGACTTGCTCTCCAATAATACGAATACTGGGACATGATCATAGACCACTTACAAAGGGCGACTACACAACAACAAATACAGGAACTTAAATGATGCTTGCTGGGACTGGTCCTAGACCCAAAAAAATGGAAGTTGAGCAGAAAATTCATACTGCGGGGCTTGGTCAAAACACAGATAGCCATTAGATGGCTCAGCCCGACACCTCCACTGACTAATGATTGACCCAAAGGAAGAGTCAGACGAGATGATACATTGGTGGATGACCTGCTTGCATTGGGGGACATGATAGATGACCTTGCAGATGACACAGGCATTTCCCCCACAGATATATCGGACAGCCAGAATGGAGACCCCGTAGTCAGGGAATGGCGGCCATCTGGAGGAAGAGGGGGTTGACCCCGCTAAATGATGAATTAGGAGTGCTCATCCATTGAATTGCATGCCCTGAAACTTTAGAACAACGCCAGGAGGTAGGAGTATCCTACTGATACGGTCAGATACAGTAAGCCAAGCACAGCGGTGGGTAAGGCGGAAGGGGATGTTTAAAGTTGGAGTTGGTTAGCATTTCCTGCACTGTTCAAAGAGGGTAATTTAACATTTTGACTTCCACAGATAATACATATGGCTGTATTGCTTATTAATGCATCCTATGAGGTGGCACTGTATGAGAAATGCCAATAAAATACATATTTTAAAAAATGATAGTTTCCTGTAATTGTTTTTTTATCTTGACATCCATTACTATTCACATGCTTTGCATTGTTCAAGCATCTGATTAGGAAGAGGTCACCCAGTTTCAGAATAAGATACACTTTTGGGGTTGCACAGTTATCAGAGGACAGCTGTGATGATGCCAGGTGCAAAAAGACAAGGATGATTCCTGAGTTCACAGGATTATGTACTATTTGTATAGTGTAAACCTAAACAAATGGCAGCAAGCCACTGTAAAAGGTCAAAGGCGTAGATACAGTCAACAAGTGATTGGAAGGTTTGCGGGGATCGGAAAGTGGAGGTGCACTGTTACTGTGGTGTGTCTTCTGCTCTTTCCTAAATATGAGCTGGATTGGGGGATCTCCTGATGGATGCACAGATGTTATACCAAATTCCTGTATGTATAAACAGAAGGTGTGTTGTCTCAGACAGTGAATCATTAGGAAAAAATGACCACGCACCTTTTCAATGCTGTGCTGAGGACTTTATTCCCAACACACCCTAGCTGTGGTACTGGAATTTATTCTCTTCTGACAAGGCAGAATCATGCTCATCCCTGGTTATGTTGACATCATTATTGATTAGTTTAAACAAAACACAACTTATCCAACTTATTTTATGACTCTCACTCTAGCCATTCAGAAGGAGAGGTTCCCATCTCTATACAAACACATTCCGTGATATGACCTGCCCTACTGCCGTCCTAGATATGGACATAATCTTAGTGCAGTAATGTCTGGCAAACACATATGTAGACTTCCATGTTGCAGCATTACATATATATTTTAGTACAATCCAGCAAACAGAGCTACTGTATCAGTTATTTGTCTTGTACAGTGAGCTCCAACTCTGCCAATGATAAACCTGTCTACGGTCTTATGAGCCAAAACAATATAGGATATAAACAAATTGGAAAATTCTTTTTGAACAGAGGTTTTCCCATAGTAACATGTCTAAAAGTCTCAAAGGTGCTGTTCCAGCTACAAAAGCTACATTTTGCTGACCAAAGTTCAGGCATCTCTTGATATCTAGAGAATGAAACAAACTGTCTGCTGCAGTTGTAATGTTAAAAAAAAAAAGACTGGTTGTGAACATTGCCTGGCCATTTGGATCAAAAGACAGTAGCATCTTTGGGACAAATCTAGGATTCTCAGAACCACATGGTCCTTATAGACTCCATCCCACACTCCTGGTCGCCTTTCAAGGTCAAGGCTGGTTGTGAGTGTCGGCTTCCAGTGGTATCCTTTTGCGTGAACCCATTACTCTCTCGCAAACTATGTCTGCCTTCGTGCAAACTGACTTGGTGTGCTTCCATTCTAAGGTTTTTGGCTTGGTTGCTGAGAACCCTTAGTGAGCTACCTGGTGTTTCTTTGTTTCACTGTCTTTTGACATCCTTTTGGTTGTTTCTCTCTTTCTATGCCTGGACAAACTGCTCAATGCGGAGACATTCTCCTTGGCTACCTGGGTGTCTTCAATTTTTTCTATGTCAATTAACAATTCCAACTCTCAGAGGGACTCCTGCCTGCTTGGACAAAGCCAAGGAGTAGTATGCCCACCTCTGCTTTCCCCTTGTCCTAAAGGGTCTTGGACTGGAACTCCACTTTTGCAGCTGCTCCTCTGACCAGTGATCTTTCAAAAGGCAGATATTGGAGACATCCTCAAAGTCCTTTTGTGCATACTTGTTGTGGCAGTTGAGGCAACATTTAAAAGGGTTATATATGCTCCATGCCCCTTGGTTGTTGTTCGACACCCCACCACCACCAAGTGATTGATCTGGATCTCGTTTGTCACAAACCCCTCAGTGTTGTTCGGTCTTTTCAAGTGTTAAGTGTTCTATTGACATCAGCCAGTAATTCGCAATGTCTTTGATGATATTTTGCTGTTCTCTGTGAATTTCTTTCCTCTCTAGCTCCATGGCCCAAGGCCGTGCATCTGGACCCAAAGGTGGAAAAAATAATCTGAAGATGGGCAGTGAACAAAGACTTAACAGGGTGTGAGTATCACATAATTAAAGGCTGGGCAATAGAACAAATGTTAGATGACTCAGCAATGCCAAAGAAAGTACAGAAATAAAAAAGAGAAAAGACTTAAAGATTAACAATTCTAAATCTAACTACTAGATGCAGCAATAATGCACTGTAGGTTGATGCAGAAAAAATTAATGCAGCAAAACCTATGTTACGGAGTGTGTCATGAAAGAGCACATTCATTTTTTGTTTATCTGTGGGATGAATAGGATTGGTGAAAAAGTAAGAACCAAGACCAGTTCACTGACAGTTCATTTTCCCTTCACTGAATACGAAAATGTGGCAGCAAAGTTTTAACATTTTGAAAATGTGTAAGTGAATGGCTGCTGCATTTCTTATTTGCGTGAGAACCATGTTTATCTGTTTTATGTGTGGGTCAGCATGTTTTCAACTCCCGGGGCGTCGTGTACCACCATGTGATGGTTATGCTCCAATCTTTGATAACTTTGGCGGTGGAAAGGACTCTTCCCCCCCCCCCCCCCCCCTCTCGTATTTGAGGTAACACATTCCAGTGGTACAGTACATGCACATTTGCACTACTAAGCCAGATAGATGCCCCCAAAAAATAATTTTAAAACAATTGATAAGTCGGTGTTCTTTAATTGTACCACACTGATGTCTTGCATTGCCTCCTGGTTTTACTGACCCTAACATGATGCTTATTTTTCTGATCATCACCCCCCCCCCCCCCCGCCCCCCCCCCCCCCCCAACTTCTACCCAGTGCAGAGTGAGATGCACACTGGTTTATGGCCAGACTCCTGAGCCGTTGTTGAATTATTCTTTTGTGGAGGCAAGAAACAAAATCAAATAAATGAATGCATACAGCCATCTCACAGTTGTCCACACTGACAGAAATGGCAACACCGGTCAAGGAGATTATCAATCTGGAACACTGGTACATGCAGAGTGGTTGATATTGTTAAAGTTGTCACCTTGTTATTGCCCAGCACCAGGAAAGTCTTCATTTGGAACTGATGATGAGTTTTTGTTCCCTATTTACATTAAATTCTATCTTACATGGTCCTGAATCACCACATTGTTGATGTATATGTGAACCGGTAGCCAAGATACTGTTCTAATACGTCTCCTCATATGCACTGCTAGTCATTTGGTAACCAGCAATTATGCCGAAAGGAAGTCCTTTAACTGATAATGCTTGCCGCTTATTACAAACCGGAGTAGCTGGATGGAATTACACCAAATTTCGGAGAGAGCTAGATCTTGGTCCAGAAAAAAGCTCTTTTTGTAATTTGGTGTAAATCCGTTCAGTAGTTTGAATTATTAAAGAAAAGATTGATTTGTATATCTAGGGACGCAGATCCTCCGCGGATCCAATAGATCTCATGCTGACATCGGACTGGCTGCCAACACTTCAACCAGGAAGTGTTGGCAGCAGTTTTGAGACTGACTCAGTCGAGTCCCAAAAATAAAATTAAACAAAAAAAATAGACAGAAGGGGCAGAGTAGCAATACCCTTGACCCCCTAGGCCTGGTGGTGGGGTCCCGAGGGACCCCCGCCTGTACCAAAAAGCATTTTCTTAAAGATTTTTGCAGTGAAAATCACAGAGGATCCACAAATGTCAGCAAAATGAAGAGAAAAAAAGTGCACGCTCTCACAATTGTTTAAACCTCGACCCCTGCGTGGGCCAGATTCTAGGGGCAAATTCATATAATTTGATGCTTACACATATAGGCCCATATTTATACTTTTTGACGCTAAACTGCGCTAACGCAGTTTAGCGTCAAAAAGTTTTGCGCCGTCTAACGCCATTCTGAAGCGCCATGCGGGCGCCGTATTTATGGAATGGCGTTAGACGGCGCAATCAGACCGGCGCTGCCTGGTTTGCGTGGGAAAAAACCACGTAGACCAGACAGCGCCGGCGTAGGGGGAAAATGGCGCATGGGCGTCTTAAAATGGGGCAAGTCAGGTTACGTCGAAAAAATCGTCTTAACCCGACTTGCGCCATTTTTTAACGACGCCCATCCCCCATCAACATGACTCCTATCATTGTAAAGATAGGAGTCATGCCCCCTTGCCCAATGGCCATGCCCAGGGGACTTCTGTCCCCTGGGCATGGTCATTGGGCATAGTGGCATGTAGGGGGGCACAAATCAGGCCCCCCTATGCCACAAAATATTATTAAAAAAAAAAAAAAAAAAACTTACCTGAACTTACCTGAATGTCCCTGGGGTGGGTCCCTCCAGCCTTGGGTGTCCTCCTGGGGTGGGCAAGGGTGGCAGGGGGGGTCCCTGGGGGCAGGGGAGGGCACTCTGGGCTCATTTTGAGCCCACTTGTCCCTTAACGCCATGCCTGACCCAGGCGTTAAAAAGCGGCGCAAATGCGCCGTTTTTAGCCACGCCCACTCCCGGGCGTCGCTTTTGCCCGGGAGTATAAATACCACGTAAAGGCCTGGGAGTCATTTTTTAGACGGGAACGCCTCCCTTGCATATCATTAACGCAAGGAAGGGGTTCACGCTAAAAAATGACGCACATTCCGGGAACTTTGGCGCTATTCGCCTCTAACGCCATAGTATAAATATGGCGTTAGTTGGCGTTAGTTTTGCGTCGAAATTGCGTCAAAAAAAACGACGCAATTTCGGCGCAAACGGAGTATAAATATGGCCCATAGTTCGCCTTCCGTTTCATTATTTTACTGTCCGTTTTATTTTAATTAAAGTATACTGTAGCTGCCAAGAAAGTGCTAAAAGATCACCCATTTCATCAGCAGAGCTGTATCTAGAGCAGCCACTGCTTTTAAACCCAGTGGCCATCTTAAAAGGTATATAGTGTATGATTATTTTAGTCGTACAAGATGATCAAACCTTGCTTTTGAACTGTGGGGCCATCTTGGAAGTTTAAAACAACAATAAGTTACGTTATGTACCATACAATTGCGAGTGGCCCTCCCACGGCTTTAATTTAATTGGTTAAGGAAGAATAGGTCCACTGTATTTAAGTAGAAATAGTTTTGTCTATTTTTATTATGTTACTTTAGCTTACATATGTGGATGTTGTTGAGTTTGTGTTTTATTGTGGTTGTGTAACACGGTAAATGCAAGTAATCATCAGTGGGGGGGATGAATGGCTCTTTCAAGTACAAGGATGAGTGACATTCCATTCATGGTGGCGTGCGAGTGCCTAAATCCATCAAAAAGGCACTTTTATTTTTAAGCCACAAGTTTTGGCGTTGCCAGCGCTTTCTCTAATATGGCCTGCACCTCCTCCAACACCATTGGAATGTGTTTTTACAGATCTAGTCTTTGCTCTTTTGTTTAATGGTTCTGTTAAGAATTCTAATTAGTAACGTTATTGTAGGATGGGCCTACTATCTATTGTTATATTTTTACACTGTAATATAAGCATTTTTTCGATAGACTGCAAGAAGAGTGTATTTTGGCCACAAACAAAGTTCATGTCAGCTACTTAATATGCATATAATCTAGCTATAAAAAAGATTAAAACATCTTGGTGGCAGGAGGACACCAAGCTTGTCATAGCATTTCTAATATTCGGGCATGTTATTTACAAGAAATCTCTCTTGAATAGGCACTGTAGTAGTATCAAGGGAACAACATTTAAGTGAAAAATCAACACTTCCCATACAAGGTCATGTGGCTGCTCAGTTAGCCCACTGTTAAATGGCACTAATAGAAAATATTTACTAACTGGCCTTATTCAGCGAACGGCTGATCAGATAAATTCAGGCACATGGAGTCTAAAATACTTAGAACTGCTTTTGCAATCTCAAAACTGCTATAATTCAGTCAATTTCCCAAGTTTGGCATTCCATAATGGGACGCTCTTACTAACACTTGTATTTTTTTTTTTTTTTTTTAAATAAGAGGCCAGGGATTTGCAAAACACAAAATTGTATTTTTTTTTCTTCATTCAGGAAATGTGCGTTATTATTATAGTCTGTAGGGATATGAATGATCTACTCACCACAGTCAAGAACCATGTGGAGGGTTCTAGGATGGCTTGGAAATGATAGTCTGAAATGAAATATAGCAGCAGAGCATGATTAGCAATATGCTCTACATGGCCCAAAAACGGTATGCTTATAATAAGAGAGTATTTAGGCTTGTGCTTATTACCTAATTGAATTTCTACATAGTAACCTAAGGTAAGCTGTCTTAAGTGGTGCTTGGTCCTTCTATAAATTGTGTTATGAAGTTGTCAGTGCAAATGATGACATGTTTATGTGGTGCCAAACGCACATCTTAACATAGAACAATTGCTTGTATATATTTTTATGTTCGATGGCATGTGTAGCTGCAGATACACATGCTGTGCACAGTCCGCCATCTGGTGTTGGGCTCGGAGTGTTACAAGTTGTTTTTCTTCGAAGAAGTCTTTTCGAGTCACGAGACCGAGGGACTCCTCCCATTTTGAGTCCATTGCGCATGGGCGTCGACTCCATCTTAGATTGTTTTTTTTTCCGCCATCGGGTTCGGACGTGTTCCTTTTCGCTCCGTGTTTCGGGTCGGAAAGTTAGTTAGAATCTCGGAAAAAAACGTCGGTATTGGGTTAGTTAGAACAAATCGACACCGAATTCTGAAGAGCTCCGGTGGCCTTTCGGGGTTTTTTCGATCCCCCGTCGGGGCCTGGTCGGCCCGGCCACGTGCGACTTCAAGGCTCATGGAACGGACCCCATTCCGCTTCTGCCCAAAATGCCATCACAAGTATCCATATACGGATCACCATCTGGTCTGTAACTTGTGCTTGTCCCCAGAGCACAAGGAGGATACTTGTGAAGCCTGTCGAGCGTTTCGGTCGAGGAAGACGCTGAGAGACCGAAGAGCCAGGAGACTGCAAATGGTGTCCACGCCGACAGGTCAAGAACGCTTCGAGGAGGAAGAAGAAGCTTTCTCCATCCGCGAGTCGGATTCTGAAGAACTTGACGCCGAAGAAACACACCAAACCGTGAGTAAGACGTCGAAAATCAAGACTCACGAGAAGTCTACAAAAGCCCAGGGGACGCCACCGCCAACAGGCCATGGCTTAACCCGAAAACTAGGTGACCCATCCAAGGCACCGAAAAAGGGCATGCTAGTGTCGAAGTCATCCTACTCCGGTCGAGATACCGCCACACAGCAACCTCGGAGCCGAGACAGCGGCTCCGAGAAACTTCGGCACAGAGACAGCGGCACCGAAGAATTTCGGCACCGAGACACCACGCCGAAAACAAAGAAGGTTTCTTCGGAGCCTAAAAAGACTTCCGAAAAGGTTTCGGTTCCGAAACGGTTTCGGTTCCGAAACAGCCAGCCTCGGAGCCGAAAACTAGTTCCTATACAGAGGAACAAGGATTAACCTCCCAATTACACAGATTTGGAGAGGAGCTTCAAGTTGTAGAGCCTGACTACACACAAAGAAGGCTTCATATTCATGAGGACACAGGGAAGATAACCACTCTTTCCCCCAATCAGAATAAAAAGGAAACTTGCCTTTCAACAAAAGGACAAGCAACCACAAGCAAAGGTGGCAAGGAAAACAACCCCATCACTGTTCTCCACCACCATCAATACATGCATCACCAGCAACAACTCCACCACTGATGAACTCACCAGCTCATACCACAATGAGTCAGGATGATCCCGATGCATGGGACCTCTACGATGCTCCAGTGTCTGACAATAGCCCAGACTCTTATCCTACAAAACCGTCACCACCTGAGGACAGTACATCCTATACACAGGTGGTCGCAAGGGCAGCCGAGTTTCACAATGTCTCCTTACATTCGGAACCAATTGAGGATGACTTTCTCTTTAACACCCTATCCTCCACCCATAGCCAGTATCAATGCCTTCCCATGCTCCCAGGAATGCTAAGACATTCAAAACAAATTTTTCAGGATCCAGTTAAAGGCAGAGCCATAACTCCAAGGGTGGAGAAAAAATATAAGCCACCGCCCACAGATCCAATATATATCACAACACAACTAACACCGGACTCAGTAGTTGTGGGGGCAGCTCGTAAGAGAGCCAACTCTCATACCTCAGGCGACGCACCACCTCCAGACAAGGAGAGCCGCAAATTTGATGCTGCGGGAAAAAGGGTTGCAGCACAAGCAGCAAATCAGTGGCGTATTGCCAATTCACAAGCACTTTTGGCAAGATATGACAGGGCTCACTGGGATGAAATGCAACATTTCATCGAACACTTACCCAAGGAGTTCCAAAAAAGAGCGCAACAGGTGGTGGAAGAGGGACAAAGTATCTCAAATAATCAGATACGGTCTTCCATGGATGCAGCAGATACAGCTGCAAGGACAATAAACACTGCAGTCACAATACGAAGGCACGCATGGCTGCGCACTTCGGGGTTCAAACCGGAAATCCAGCAGGCTGTGCTCAATATGCCGTTTAATGAACAGCAATTGTTTGGGCCGGAGGTAGACACTGCCATCGAAAAACTCAAAAAGGACACCAATACAGCCAAAGCCATGGGCGCACTCTACTCCCCGCAGAGCAGAGGCACATTTCGGAAAACACCTTTTAGGGGAGGGTTTCGAGGTCAACCCACAGAAACCACAACCTCACAAACAAGGCCTACCTACCAGGGTCAATATCAAAGGGGAGGTTTTCGGGGGCAATTTAGAGGGGGCCAATTCCCAAAAAATAGAGGAAAATTCCAAGGCCCTAAAACCCCTCAAAATAAGCAGTGACTCACAAGTCACACACCCCCATCACATAACACCTGTGGGGGGAAGACTAAGCCAATTTTACAAACTTTGGGAGGAAATAACAACAGACACTTGGGTCTTAGCAATTATCCAGCATGGTTATGGCATAGAATTTCGCCAATTCCCTCCAAACGTCCCACCGAAACATACAATATGTCAAAACAACATGTAGATCTTCTAGGACTAGAAGTTCAAGCATTGCTACAAAAGGACGCAATAGAATTAGTTCCAATTCAACAGAAAAACACAGGAGTTTACTCACTGTACTTTCGAATACCCAAAAAGGACAAAACTCTGAGACCAATACTAGATCTCAGAACACTAAATACCTACATCAAATCGGACCACTTTCACATGGTCACGTTACAAGACGTAACCACTGCTCAAACAGCAAGACTACATGACAACATTAGATCTAAAAGATGTGTATTTCCATATACCAATACATCCTTCACACAGGAAATACCTAAGGTTCGTATTCCAAGGAATACATTACCAATTCAAAGTGTTGCCATTCGGAATAACAACTGCGCCAAGAGTTTTTACAAAATGCCTGGCAGTAGTAGCTGCACATATCAGAAGGCAGCAAATACATGTGTTCCCGTACTTAGACGACTGGTTAATCAAAACCAACACGCTAAGACAATGTTCACAGCACACAAACTACGTCATACAGACCCTTCACAGGCTCGGTTTCTCGATCAACTACGCGAAGTCACACCTTTTGCCGTGTCAAACACAGCAATACTTAGGAGCGACAATCAACACAGCAAAAGGGATTGCCACTCCAAGTCCACAAAGGGTTCAAACATTTCACAAGGTAATACAGGCCATGTATCCAACACAAAAGATACAAGTCAAAATGGTAATGAAACTCCTAGGCATGATGTCTTCATGCATAGCCATTGTCCCAAACGCAAGATTGCACATGCGGCCCTTACAGCAGTGCCTAGCATCACAATGGTCACAAGCATAGGGTCAACTTCTAGATCTGGTGTTGATAGACCGCCAAACATACATCTTGTGAGAAAGTAGCCTCTTTCTAGCCTTGTTACCCCCACTTTTGGCCTGTTTGTGAGTGTATGTCAGGGTGTTTTCACTGTCTCACTGGGATCCTGCTAGCCAGGGACCAGTGCTCATAGTGAAAACCCTATGTTTTCAGTATGTTTGTTATGTGTCACTGGGACCCTGCTAGTCAGGACCCCAGTGCTCATAAGTTTGTGGCCTATATGTATGTGTTCCCTGTGTGGTGCCTAACTGTCTCACTGAGGCTCTGCTAACCAGAACCTCAGTGGTTATGCTCTCTCACTTCTCTCAAATTGTCACTAACAGGCTAGTGACCAATTTTACCAATTTACATTGGCTTACTGGAACACCCTTATAATTCCCTAGTATATGGTACTAAGGTACCCAGGGTATTGGGGTTCCAGGAGATCCCTATGGGCTGCAGCATTTCTTTTGCCACCCATAGGGAGCTCTGACAATTCTTACACAGGCCTGCCACGGCAGCCTGAGTGAAATAACGTCCACGTTATTTCACAGCCATTTTACACTGCACTTAAGTAACTTATAAGTCACCTATATGTCTAACCTTTACCTGGTAAAGGTTAGGTGCAAAGTTACTTAGTTTGAGGGCACCCTGGCACTAGCCAAGGTGCCCCCACATTGTTCAGGGCCAATTCCACGGACTTTGTGAGTGCGGGGACATCATTACACGCGTGCACTACATATAGGTCACTACCTATATGTAGCTTCACAATGGTAACTCCGAATATGGCCATGTAACATGTCTATGATCATGGAATTGCCCCCTCTATGCCATCCTGGCATGGTTGGCACAATCCCATGATCCCAGTGGTCTGTAGCACAGACCCTGGTACTGCCAAACTGCCCTTCCTGGGGTTTCACTGCAGCTGCTGCTGCTGCCAACCCCTCAGACAGGCATCTGGGGTCCAGCCAGGCCTGGCCCAGGATGGCAGAACAAAGAACTTCCTCTGAGAGAGGGTGTTACACCCTCTCCCTTTGGAAAATGGTGTGAAGGCAGGGGAGGAGTAGCCTCCCCCAGCCTCTGGAAATGCTTTCTTGGGCACAGATGTGCCCAATTCTGCATAAGCCAGTCTACACCGGTTCAGGGGACCCCTTAGCCCTGCTCTGGCGCGAAACTGGACAAAGGAAAGGGGAGTGACCACTCCCCTGACCTGCACCTCCCCTGGGAGGTGTCCAGAGCTCCTCCAGTGTGCTCCAGACCTCTGCCATCTTGGAAACAGAGGTGCTGCTGGCACACTGGACTGCTCTGAGTGGCCAGTGTCACCAGGTGACGTCAGAGACTCCTTGTGATAGGCTCCTTCAGGTGTTGCTAGCCTATCCTCTCTCCTAAGTAGCCAAACCCTCTTTTCTGGCTATTTAGGGTCTCTGTCTCTGGGGAAACTTTAGATAACTAATGCAAGAGCTCATCCGAGTTCCTCTGCATCTCTCTCTTCACCTTCTGCCAAGGAATCGACTGCTGACCGCGCTGGAAACCTGCAAACCTGCAACATAGTAGCAAAGACGACTACTGCAACTCTGTAACGCTGATCCTGCCGCCTTCTCGACTGTTTTCCTGGTGGTGCATGCTGTGGGGGTAGTCTGCCTTCTCTCTGCACTAGAAGCTCCGGAGAAATCTCCCGTGGGTCGACGGAATCTTCCCCCTGCAACCGCAGGCACCAAAAAGCTGCATTACCGGTCCCTTGGGTCTCCTCTCAGCACGACGAGTGAGGTCCCTCGAATCCAGCAACTCTGTCCAAGTGACTCCCACAGTCCAGTGACTCTTCAGTCCAAGTTTGGTGGAGGTAAGTCCTTGCCTCACCTCGCTAGACTGAATTGCTGGGAACCGCGACTTTTGCAGCTACTCCGGCCCCTGTGCACTTCCGGCGGAAATCCTTTGTGCACAGCCAAGCCTGGGTCCACAGCACTCTAACCTGCATTGCACGACTTTCTAAGTTGGTCTCCGGCGACGTGGGACTTCTTTGTGCGACTTCGGGTGAGCACCGTTTCACGCATCCTCGTAGTGCCTGTTTCTGGCACTTCTCCGGGTGCTACCTGCTGCTAAGAGGGCTCCTTGTCTTGCTCGACGTCCCCTCTACCTCCTGGTCCAATTTGCGACCTCCTGGTCCCTCCTGGGCCACAGCAGCGTCCAAAAATGCTAACCGCACGATTTGCAGCTAGCAAGGCTTGTTGGCGTTCTTTCGGCGGGAAAACACTTCTGCACGACTCTCCACGGCGAGAGGGATCCGTCCACCAAAGGGGAAGTCTCTAGCCCTTTTCGTTCCTGCAGAAACCTCAGCTTCTTCTGTCCAGTAGAAGCTTCTTTGCACCCGCAGCTGGCATTTCCTGGGCATCTGCCCATCTCCGACTTGCTTGTGACTTTTGGACTTGGTCCCCTTGTTCCACAGGTACCCCAGATTGGAAATCCAGCGTTGTTGCATTGTTGGTTTGTGGCTTTCCTGCATTATTCCTTTAACACGACTTCTTTGTCCTTAGGGGAACTTTAGTGCACTTTGCACTCACTTTTCAGGGTCTTGGGGAGGGTTATTTTCTAACTCTCACTATTTTCTAATAGTCCCAGCGACCCTCTACAAGGTCACATAGGTTTGGGGTCCATTCGTGGTTCGCATTCCACTTTTGGAGTATATGGTTTGTGTTGCCCCTATCCCTATGTGTCCCCATTGCATCCTATTGTAACTATACATTGTTTGCACTGTTTTCTAAGACTATACTGCATATTTGTTGCTATTGTGTATATATATATCTTGTGTATATTTCCTATCCTCTCACTGAGGGTACACTCTAAGATACTTTGGCATATTGTCATAAAAATAAAGTACCTTTATTTTTAGTATAACTGTGTATTGTGTTTTCTTATGATATTGTGCATATGACACTAGGTGGTACTGTAGGAGCTTCACCCGTCTCCTAGTTCAGCCTAAGCTGCTCTGCTAAGCTACCATTATCTATCAGCCTAAGCAGCTAGACACCCTATACACTAATAAGGGATAACTGGGCCTGGTGCAAGGTGTAAGTACCCCTTGGTACTCACTACAAGCCAGTCCAGCCTCCTACACATCTCGCTTCTATGGTGGAACAGTACAAATTTAAACAGAGGGCGGCCTTTCCAAGACCCAGTGCCACAATACGTCATAACGACGGATGCTTCCATGACAGGGTGGGGAGCACACCTCAATCAACACAGCATCCAAGGACAATGGGACATACATCAGAGGCAGTTTCACATAAATCACTTAGAACTGTTAGCAGTATTTCTAGTGCTGAAAGCATTTCAACCCATAATAACCCAAAAATACATTCTTGTCAAAACAGACAACATGACAACAATGTATTATCTAAACAAACAAGGAGGGACACACTCGACACAGTTGTGCCTCCTAACACAAAAAATATGGCATTGAGCGATTCACAACCACATTCGCCTAATAGCACTATTTATTCCAGGGATTCAGAACCAGTTGGCAGACAATCTCTCTCGAGATCACCAACAAACCCACGAATGGGAAATTCACCCCCAAATACTAAACAATTACTTTCAAATTTGGGGAACACCTCAAATAGATCTATTTGCAACAAAAGAAAACTCAAAATGCCAAAACTTCGCATCCAGGTACCCACAAGATCAATCCCAAGGCAATGCTCTATGGATAAACTGGTCAGGGATATTTGCGTACGCTTTTCCCCCGCTCCCTCTCCTTCCATATCTAGTAAACAGGTTGAGTCAAAACAAACTCAAACTCATACTAATAGCACCAACATGGGCAAGGCAACCTTGGTACACAACACTACTAGACCTATCAGTAGTACCTCATGTCAAACTACCCAACAGACCAGATCTGGTAACACAACACAAACAACAGATCAGACATCCAAATCCAGCATCGTTGAATCTAGCAATTTGGCTCCTGAAATCCTAGAATTCGGGCACTTAGACCTCACACAGGAATGTATGGAGGTCATAAAACAAGCTAGAAAACCTACCACTAGACACTGCTATGCAAATAAGTGGAAAAGATTTGTTTATTACTGCCATAATAATCAAATTCAACCTTTACACGCATCTGCAAAAGAAATAGTAGGATACTTACTACATTTGCAAAAATCTAACCTAGCTTTCTCTTCCATTAAAATACATCTTACGGCAATTTCTGCTTACCTACAAATTACGCACTCAATTTCATTGTTTAGGATACCAGTCATAAAGGCGTTTATGGAAGGCCTAAAGAGAATTTTACCACCAAGAACACCACCAGTTCCTTCATGGAACCTCAACATTGTCCTAACACGACTCATGGGTCCACCTTTTGAGCCCATGCACTCTTGTGAAATGCAATACTTAACGTGGAAAGTTGCATTTTTAATTGCCATCACATCTCTAAGAAGAGTGAGTGAGATTCAAGCCTTTACCATTCAAGAACCATTTATTCAAATACACAAAAATAAAGTTGTTCTACGGACCAATCCTAAATTTTTACCAAAAGTAATCTCACTGTTCCACTTGAATCAAACGGTAGAATTACCAGTGTTCTTCCCACAGACAGATTCTGTAGCTGAAAGAGCACTACATACATTAGACATCAAAAGAGCACTAATGTAACTACATTGACAGAACAAAACTAATTCGAAAGACAAAACAATTATCGCCTTTCAAAAACCTCATACAGGAAATCCAATTTCAAAACAAGGCATTGCTAGATGGATAGTTAGGTGCATTCAAACCTGCTATCTTAAAGCTAAAAGAGAACTGCCTATTACACCAAAGGCACACTCAACCAGAAAGAAAGGTGCTACCATGGCCTTTCTAGGAAATATTCCAATGAACTAAATATGTAAGGCAGCAACATTGTCTACGCCTCATACATTTACCAAGCACTACTGTGTAGATGCGCTAACTGCACAACAAGCAACAGTAGGTCAAGCTGTATTAAGAACATTATTTCAAGCTACTTCAACTCCTACAGGCTGAACCACCGCTTTTGGGGAGATAACTGCTTACTAGTCTATGCACAGCATGTGTATCTGCAGCTACGCATGCCATCGAACGGAAAATGTCACTTACCCAGTGTACATCTGTTCGTGGCATTAGTCGCTGCAGATTCACATGCGCCCACCCGCCTCCCCGGGAGCCTGAAGCCGTTTAGAAGTAGATCTTAAACATTTGTACTTTTGTAAATATATTACTTAAAACTTTATTATGTACATACGCATTCACTCCATTGCATGGGCACTATTACTAGCATATACAACTCCTACCTCACCCTCTGCGGGCAAAACAATCTAAGATGGAGTCGACGCCCATGCGCAATGGACTCGAAATGGGAGGAGTCCCTCGGTCTCGTGACTCGAAAAGACTTCTTCGAAGAAAAACAACTTGTAACACTCCGAGCCCAACACCAGATGGCGGACTGTGCACAGCATGTGAATCTGCAGCGACTAATGCCACGAACAGATGTACACTGGGTAAGTGACATTTTCCGTTCGATGGCATGCGTAAGTGACATTTTCCATCCTCATAAAGGGTACTTTCGCCTGATGTTTTTTTAAATAGAAGATAATGATTCATAGAGAAACTGCTTTTTTTTTTAAGGTCAAATGCAATCTTTGGATTTTAAGTAGGAAAATATCTAGGTCTGGTTTGAAAGCACAGCGGTCACCATATCTTTGCAATCACCAGAAAAAGAGTTTTAAGAACCAGTACTAAGAAAGGGTCCTACCCACAAGTAGATCTTTCGCCCTGCAAGGCACTGATTGTGTCTGCTTACACTAAAAATAGTGCAGACAATGCACTTTTTGCTTTGTAGGAAAGGTTATGCTCAATTCAGCGGGACTGACTTGGTTGTGGTGACAAGCCACTGCTCCGGCATGATCAGATTATTAAATGTGATCAGATAAGCAAAAGGCCTGCCGTCTTTATTTTGGAAAAATGTATTTTAAAGGCAAGTGTTCTCTGAAGGTGGTTTATTACACTCCGCAAAAGCCTGGATACCGGTATTATGGAATACCACAGATTATCGTACAAGACGAAGGTTTTGGTGAACCCCACTGACAAATCCTATGGCTTTAAGATTTGCAATGTGATCAGACTGGTAAACAATGTGTATTTTGCCAATTTTTTACTTACCTGTTATTCTTTCAATGTATGCCGGATAAAATACTTGTGATGAAATTTATGCTCAATACAGTGCGCCTGAGTCGATCATGGAGACAAGGCTGTAGGGTATGATTAGTTCACTGGAAAAAGTAATGTCAGATACTAAGGGTCTGATCTGTTCATTTTGAAACGCTCCAAGAAAGGTGATGTATTTATTCTGGAAAAAAACTTGTTTAAGGCACTAGGGCTTTAAGTGTGTATTGTTATTGCACTAGGTAAATGGCTTCAGGCAGGTACAAAGGGCTGCAACACATAATGTGCCACCCTAAGAGACCCCCCCCCCCCACCCCCCCAAAACGAGATGCACACAGCTGCCATTGCAATCTCCATTTTCATGTGCAAGCTAGTCAAAAACACAACATGGCACACCTACCAGGTGCCATGTTACCATCACTGCATCCAAGTATATGTAAGTCACCCCTACAGCTAGCCTGGAGCCCTAAGGCAGGGTGCATTATATTTGATTTGATGTGTGGTCCTATATGCATGAGTAGATAGCACCCTGTGATGCCCAACCCCATTATTGAGCACTGCAAGTGAACAGGGAAGCTATCAAGGTACGTTCTAGACACATCATCATGAGTGACCTAGTTACATAATGGCTTCACTGAACCCTATGGTGTTTAGTATCAAACACCTTGTCTTAATAAATCCAGGCTAATGCCAGCCTTGGATCTATTATGACATGCACCCAAAAGTCACCTTAGATGTGGCTCCTTAACCACATTAGTCTCAGAGTGTGTTGGCTGACTGGTGTTGACCAGCCTGCCACTGCAGCCTGGTGTTTGACCTCCTAGAGGTGAGACCCTGGGCTTTCAAGAGGTCAAAAACTAAGCCTGCTCCGGAGAGGGGTTTTGTCACCCACTTCAGCAGCATGGCTAGCAGATCTGCATACTAACTCTGGGGGCTTCAAAGGCCCTGCCACCTTTGGTAGGCAAACCCCCATCTTCCCCAGATGTGGGTGTAGCCACCCCCCTTAGGCCCTTTTGGCACCAGGACAGGCAGGAAAATTAGTCAGTAGGCGTGTACCACCTTTGGGTTAACCGCACCCCTAAGGTGGGCCACCAGAGGTGGACACTGAAGGAAGGGTTCCAACATCTTGTTTTTGGTTGGAACTAGACCTTCTGGGATAGGAATATGTCCACGCCCCCACAGGATATAGGGGTTGTAGGCACCCCAGGGGAAAATAACCCATTGGCTACTACCCAATACACCAATAAATGCCCCATAATTGAGTAATTAGGTGACTCTCGACATCAGAAGACAGATTATCTGTACTCAAGAAGAACAAAGCCAAGGAGCTGCGAAAAGCAAGAACTAAGGAGCAGCTGCTGACCTGGCCTCAACCCTCCCAGCCTGCTTGCAGTCCTTTGACAATTGCGCCAAAGATGACTTGTCCTGCAGCTGCCCTGCACTTCAAGAAGCACCAAGATCCCTGCACAGTGCAGGCCCCTAAAAAGAACCGTGATGACTCCAGACTTCTAGAAACCAGACACTGGAAAGCAACACTGCACTAGCACCCCCGCATCCCCGTTCCCCAGTCGAAGTGGCCAACCGTGCCAGCGTGGTCCCCAGGCCCTTCAGGACACAAGTCCACCCTGAGTTCCTCAGCTGTGGACTCCCTGGTGCTGCCTGCAACATCTTTGTGCAGGCCCCCTCTACCACCTCATGTGACCAAGACCCGACACCTCTGCACCCGGCGGTCTCGAACCAAGGAGAAGAGGACCAACATGTTCCTACATCACCATGTAACACAAGACCTGAGCCCCCCTGTTTGGTTCAGCTGGACTGCACCCCGCACCCCCTCCTCCCCGCCCCCACCAATCCCCTTCAACAACAGTCCCTACCTACATCTTCTTTTCGCAAGGACAATTTTCCACTGAAACCAACGGGGCACCTGACGTCGTAAAGCACCTCTGCACTCAGAAGCCCCAGTCCTCCCCGAGGTGACCTATTGGTGCTGCCTAGGACAGTGCCTCATACTTACCTTCACTCTTGAAGATTGATGCTGTAAATCACTGTAGAATCCCTGTATGCAATACATGTGTGTAGGAAGTTGGCTCTGTATGTGCTATTTCAAAGTAAGGAATAGCATGCACAGAGTCCAAGGGTTCCCCTTAGAGGTAAAATAGTGGTAAAAATAGATAATACTAATGCTCTATTTTGTGGTAGTGTGGTCGAGCAGTAGGCTTATCCAAGGAGTAGTGTTAAGCATTTGTTGTACATACACATAGACAATAAATGAGGTACACACACTCAGAGACAAATCCAGCCAATAGGTTTTGTTATAGAAAAATATCTTTTCTTAGTTTATTTTAAGAACCACAGGTTCAAATTTAACATGTAATATCTTGTTTGAAAGGTATTGCAGGTAAGTACATTAGGAACTTTGAATCATTTCAATTGCATGTATACTTTTCAAGTTATTCACAAATAGCTACTTTAAAAGTGGACACTTTGTGCAATTTTCACAGTTCCTGGGGGAGGTAAGTTTTTGTTAGTTTTACCAGGTAAGTAAGACACTTACAGGGTTCAGTTCTTGGTCCAAGGTAGCCCACCGTTGGGGGTTCAGAGCAACCCCAAAGTTACCACACCAGCAGCTCAGGGCCGGTCAGGTGCAGAGTTCAAAGTGGTGCCCAAAACGCATAGGCTATAATGGAGAGAAGGGGGTGCCCCGGTTCCGGTCTGCTTGCAGGTAAGTACCCGCGTCTTCGGAGGGCAGACCAGGGGGGTTTTGTAGGGCACCGGGGGGGGGACAAGCCCACACAGAAATTTCACCCTCAGCGGCGCGGGGGCGGCCGGGTGCAGTGTTAGAACAAGCGTCGGGTTCGCAATGGAAGTCAATGAGAGATCAAGGGATCTCTTCAGCGCTGCAGGCAGGCAAGGGGGGGCTTCCTCGGGGAAACCTCCACTTGGGCAAGTGTAAGGAAATGCCTCCTTGGCATGGTTGCCCCCTGACTTTTTGCCTTTGCTGATGCTATGTTTACAATTGAAAGTGTGCTGAGGCCTGCTAACCAGGCCCCAGCACCAGTGTTCTTTCCCTAACCTGTACTTTTGTATCCACAATTGGCAGACCCTGGCATCCAGATAAGTCCCTTGTAACTGGTACTTCTAGTACCAAGGGCCCTGATGCCAAGGAAGGTCTCTAAGGGCTGCAGCATGTCTTATGCCACCCTGGAGACCTCTCACTCAGCACAGACACACTGCTTACCAGCTTGTGTGTGCTAGTGAGGACAAAACGAGTAAGTCGACATGGCACTCCCCTCAGGGTGCCATGCCAGCCTCTCACTGCCTATGCAGTATAGGTAAGACACCCCTCTAGCAGGCCTTACAGCCCTAAGGCAGGGTGCACTATACCATAGGTGAGGGTACCAGTGCATGAGCATGGTACCCCTACAGTGTCTAAACAAAACCTTAGACATTGTAAGTGCAGGGTAGCCATAAGAGTATATGGTCTGGGAGTCTGTCAAACACGAACTCCACAACACCATAATGGCTACACTGAAAACTGGGAAGTTTGGTATCAAACTTCTCAGCACAATAAATGCACACTGATGCCAGTGTACATTTTATTGTAAAATACACCACAGAGGGCACCTTAGAGGTGCCCCCTGAAACTTAACCGACTATCTGTGTAGGCTGACTAGTTTTAGCAGCCTGCCACAAACCGAGACATGTTGCTGGCCCCATGGGGAGAGTGCCTTTGTCACTCTGAGGCCAGTAACAAAGCCTGCACTGGGTGGAGATGCTAACACCTCCCCCAGGCAGGAATTGTCACACCTGGCGGTGAGCCTCAAAGGCTCACCTCCTTTGTGCCAACCCAGCAGGACACTCCAGCTAGTGGAGTTGCCCGCCCCCTCCGGCCAGGCCCCACTTTTGGCGGCAAGGCCGGAGAAAATAATGAGAAAAACAAGGAGGAGTCACTGGCCAGTCAGGACAGCCCCTAAGGTGTCCTGAGCTGAAGTGACTCTAACTTTTAGAAATCCTCCATCTTGCAGATGGAGGATTCCCCCAATAGGGTTAGGATTGTGACCCCCTCCCCTTGGGAGGAGGCACAAAGAGGGTGTACCCACCCTCAGGGCTAGTAGCCATTGGCTACTAACCCCCCCAGACCTAAACACGCCCTTAAATTTAGTATTTAAGGGCTACCCTGAACCCTAGAAAATTAGATTCCTGCAACTACAAGAAGAAGGACTGCCCAGCTGAAAACCCCTGCAGCGGAAGACCAGAAGACGACAACTGCCTTGGCTCCAGAAACTCACCGGCCTGTCTCCTGCCTTCCAAAGATCCTGCTCCAGCGACGCCTTCCAAAGGGACCAGCGACCTCGACATCCTCTGAGGACTGCCCCTGCTTCGAAAAGACAAGAAACTCCCGAGGACAGCGGACCTGCTCCAAGAAAAGCTGCAACTTTGTTTCCAGCAGCTTTAAAGAACCCTGCAAGCTCCCCGCAAGAAGCGTGAGACTTGCAACACTGCACCCGGCGACCCCGACTCGGCTGGTGGCGATCCAACACCTCAGGAGGGACCCCAGGACTACTCTGATACTGTGAGTACCAAAACCTGTCCCCCCGGAGCCCCCACAGCGCCGCCTGCAGAGGGAATCCCGAGGCTTCCCCTGACCGCGACTCTTTGAACCTAAAGTCCCGACGCCTGGGAGAGACCCTGCACCCGCAGCCCCCAGGACCTGAAGGACCGGACTTTCACCGGAGAAGTGACCCCCAGGAGTCCCTCTCCCTTGCCCAAGTGGAGGTTTCCCCGAGGAATCCCCCCCTTGCCTGCCTGCAGCGCTGAAGAGATCCCTAGATCTCCCATTGACTTCCATTACAAACCCGACGCTTGTTTCTACACTGCACCCGGCCGCCCCCGCGCTGCTGAGGGTGAAATTTCTGTGTGGGCTTGTGTCCCCCCCGGTGCCCTACAAAACCCCCCTGGTCTGCCCTCCGAAGACGCGAGTACTTACCTGCAAGCAGACCGGAACCGGGGCACCCCCTTCTCTCCATTCTAGCCTATGCGTTTTGGGCACCACTTTGAACTCTGCACCAGACCGGCCCTGAGCTGCTGGTGTGGTGACTTTGGGGTTGCTCTGAACCCCCAACGGTGGGCTACCTTGGACCAAGAACTAAGCCCTGTAAGTGTCTTACTTACCTGGTTAACCTAACAAATACTTACCTCCCCTAGGAACTGTGAAAATTGCACTAAGTGTCCACTTTTAAAACAGCTATTCGTCAATAACTTGAAAAGTATACATGCAATTTTGATGATTTGAAGTTCCTAAAGTACTTACCTGCAATACCTTTCGAATGAGATATTACATGTAGAATTTGAACCTGTGGTTCTTAAAATAAACTAAGAAAAGATATTTTTCTATATGAAAACCTATTGGCTGGATTTGTCTCTGAGTGTGTGTACCTCATTTATTGTCTATGTGTATGTACAACAAATGCTTAACACTACTCCTTGGATAAGCCTACTGCTCGACCACACTACCACAAAATAGAGCATTAGTATTATCTCTTTTTGCCACTATCTTACCTCTAAGGGGAACCCTTGGACTCTGTGCATACTATTCCTTACTTTGAAATAGTGCATACAGAGCCAACTTCCTACATTGGTGGATCAGCGGTGGGGTACAAGACTTTGCATTTGCTGGACTACTCAGCCAATACCTGATCACACGACAAATTCCAAAATTGTCATTAGAAATTCATTTTTGCAATTTGAAATTTTTCTAAATTCTTAAAAAGTCCTGCTAGGGCCTTGTGTGTTAAGTCCCTGTTTAGCATTGTCTTTTAGAGTTTAAAAGTTTGTTAAAAGTTTGAATTAGATTCTAGAAACAGTTTTAGATTCTTAAAAAAGTATTCCAACTCTTAGCAGAATAATGTCTGATACAGAGATGCAGGTGGTGGAACTCGACACCACACCTTACCTCCATCTTAAGATGAGGGAGCTAAGGTCTCTCTGTAATATCAAAAAAATAACCATTGGCTCCAGACCTACCAAAATTCAGCTCCAGGAGCTGTTGGCAGAGTTTGAAAAAGCCAACCCCTCTGATGATGACCTCACAGAGGAAGAAATTAGTGACTTGGAGGCCAATGTCCCTCCTCCAGTCCTAAATAGGGAGAACAGGACCCCTCAAGTCCTGTCTCCAACTGTGTTAGTCAGAAATAGTGAGTCCCTCACAGGAGGGTCCCACATTTCTGAAATCACTGAGGATGCTCTCAGTGAAGATGACCTCCTGTTAGCCAGGATGGCCAAAAGATTGGCTTTAGAGAGACAGCTCCTAGCCATAGAAAGGGAAAGACAAGAGATGGGCCTAGGACCCATCAATGGTGGCAGCAATATAAATAGGGTCAGAGATTCTCCTGACATGTTAAAAATCCCCAAAGGGATTGTGACAAAATTTGAAGATGGTGATGACATCACCAAGTGGTTCACAGCTTTTGAGAGGGCTTGTGTAACCAGAAAAGTGAACAGATCTCACTGGGGTGCTCTCCTTTGGGAAATGTTCACTGGAAAGTGTAGGGATAGACTCCTCACACTCTCTGGAAAAGATGCAGAATCTTATGACCTCATGAAGGGTACCCTGATTGAGGGCTTTGGATTCTCCACTGAGGAGTACAGGATTAGGTTCAGGGGGGCTCAAAAATCCTCGAGCCAGACCTGGGTTGACTTTGTTGACTACTCAGTGAAAACACTAGATGGTTGGATTCAAGGCAGTGGTGTAAGTAATTATGATGGGCTGTACAATTTATTTGTGAAAGAACACCTGTTAAGTAATTGTTTCAATGATAAACTGCATCAGCATCTGGTAGACCTAGGACCAATTTCTCCCCAAGAATTGGGAAAGAAGGCGGACCATTGGGTCAAGACAAGGGTGTCCAAGACTTCAACAGGGGGTGACCAAAAGAAAGGGGTCACAAAGACTCCCCAGGGGAAGGGTGATGAGACAACCAAAACTAAAAATAGTAAAGAGTCTTCTACAGGCCCCCAAAAACCTGCACAGGAGGGTGGGCCCAGAGCCTCTTCACAAAACAATGGGTACAAGGGTAAAAACTTTGATCCCAAAAAGGCCTGGTGTCATAGCTGTAAACAGCATGGACACCAAACTGGAGACAAGGCCTGTCCCAAGAAAGGTTCCACTCCAAACTCCCATCCAGGTAACACTGGTATGGCTAGTCTCCAAGTGGGATCAACAGTGTGCCCAGAGCAAATCAGGGTCCACACTGAAGCTACTCTAGTTTCTGAGGGTGGGGTGGATTTAGCCACACTAGCTGTCTGGCCGCCTAACATGCAAAAATACAGACAGCAACTCTTAATTAATGGGACTAGAATAGAGGGCCTGAGGGATACAGGTGCCAGTGTCACCATGGTGACAGAGAAACTGGTTTCCCCTGGCCAATACCTGACTGGAAAAACTTACACAGTCACCAACGCTGACAATCAGAGAAAAGTACATCCCATGGCAATGGTTACTTTAGAATGGGGAGGGGTCAATGGCCTGAAACAGGTGGTGGTCTCCTCAAATATCCCAGTGGACTGTCTGCTTGGAAATGACCTGGAGTCCTCAGCATGGGCTGAGGTAGAGCTAAAAACCCATGCAGCAATGCTGGGTATCCCTGAACTGGTGTGTGTGAAAACAAGAGCACAGTGCAAGGCACAGGGTGAACAAGTAGGGCTGGAGTCTGGAAGAATGGCCCAGCCTACCAAGAGAACAGGAAAGTCAGTTGGGAAACCAACTGCAACACAGCAAAAGAAAGGGAACCTCTCTTCTCAGGAAGAAGTTCTGCCCTCTGAGGGAACTGAGCCTTTGGAGCTTGAACCTTATCAGGTTGAGCTCTTAGGCCCAGGGGGACCCTCAAGGGAGGAGCTGTGTAAGGGACAAGAAACCTGTCCCTCTCTTGAAGGCCTTAGGCAGCAAGCTGCTGAAGAGTCCAAAGGCAAGAAAAATGGAACGCATAGGGTCTATTGGGAGGATGGACTCCTGTACACTGAGGCCAGAGACCCCAAACCTGGTGCCACTAGGAGAGTGGTAGTGCCTCAGCTGTTCAGGAAGTTCATCCTAACATTGGCCCATGACATTCCCCTTGCTGGACATTTGGGACAAACCAAGACGTGGGAGAGGTTAGTCAACCACTTCTACTGGCCCAATATGTCCAACATGGTTAAGGAGTTTTGCCTCTCCTGCCCCACCTGTCAAGCCAGTGGTAAGACAGGTGGGCATCCAAAGGCCCCCCTCATTCCACTTCCAGTGGTGGGGGTTCCCTTTGAAAGAGTGGGTGTGGACATAGTTGGTCCACTGGAACCTCCCACAGCCTCAGGAAATATGTATATCCTGGTAGTAGTGGATCATGCTACCAGGTATCCTGAAGCTATTCCCCTTAGGTCGACTACTGCCCCTGCAGTAGCCAAGGCCCTCATTGGTATCTTTACCAGAGTGGGTTTCCCTAAGGAGGTGGTGTCTGACAGAGGTACCAACTTCATGTCAGCATACCTAAAGCACATGTGGAATGAGTGTGGAGTGACTTATAAATTCACTACACCATACCATCCACAAACTAATGGCTTGGTTGAGAGATTCAACAAGACATTAAAAGGCATGATCATGGGGCTCCCAGAAAAGCTCAAAAGGAGATGGGATGTCCTCTTGCCATGTCTGCTTTTCGCTTACAGAGAGGTGCCACAGAAGGGAGTAGGATTCTCACCCTTTGAACTTCTGTTTGGTCATCCTGTAAGGGGACCACTTGCCCTTGTTAAGGAAGGCTGGGAGAGACCTCTCCATGAGCCTAAACAGGACATAGTGGACTATGTACTTGGCCTTCGCTCTAGAATGGCAGAGTACATGGAAAAGGCAACCAAAAACCTTGAGGCCAGCCAACAGCTCCAGAAGTTTTGGTATGACCAAAAGGCTGCACTGGTTGAGTTCCAACCAGGGCAGAAAGTCTGGGTTCTGGAGCCTGTGGCTCCCAGGGCACTCCAGGACAAATGGAGTGGCCCTTACCCAGTACTAGAAAGGAAGAGTCAGGTCACCTACCTGGTGGACCTGGGCACAAGCAGGAGCCCCAAGAGGGTGATCCATGTAAACCGCCTTAAGCTCTTCCACGACAGGGCTGATGTCAATCTGTTGATGGTAACAGATGAGGATCAGGAGGCAGAGAGTGAACCTCTCCCTGATCTTCTGTCATCAGACCCAAAAGATGGCACAGTAGATGGAGTGATCTACTCAGACACCCTCTCTGGCCAACAGCAAGCTGATTGTAGGAGAGTCCTACAACAGTTTCCTGAACTCTTCTCCTTAACCCCTGGTCAGACACACCTGTGTACCCATGATGTGGATACAGGAGACAGCATGCCTGTCAAGAACAAAATCTTTAGGCAATCTGACCATGTTAAGGAAAGCATCAAGGTGGAAGTCCACAAGATGCTGGAATTGGGAGTGATTGAGCGCTCTGACAGCCCCTGGGCTAGCCCAGTGGTCTTAGTCCCCAAACCTCACACCAAAGATGGAAAGAAAGAGATGAGGTTTTGTGTGGACTACAGAGGGCTCAATTCTGTCACCAAGACAGATGCTCATCCAATTCCAAGAGCTGATGAGCTCATAGACAAATTAGGTGCTGCCAAATTCTTAAGTACCTTTGACTTGACAGCAGGGTACTGGCAAATAAAAATGGCACCTGGAGCAAAAGAGAAAACAGCATTCTCCACACCTGATGGGCATTATCAGTTTACTGTTATGCCCTTTGGTTTAAAGAATGCCCCTGCCACCTTCCAAAGGTTGGTGAATCAAGTCCTTGCTGGCTTGGAGTCCTTTAGCACAGCTTATCTTGATGATATTGCTGTCTTTAGCTCCACCTGGCAGGATCACCTGGTCCACCTGAAGAAGGTTTTGAAGGCTCTGCAATCTGCAGGCCTCTCTATCAAGGCATCCAAATGCCAGATAGGGCAGGGAACTGTGGTTTACTTGGGACACCTTGTAGGTGGAGGCCAAGTTCAGCCACTCCAACCCAAGATCCAGACTATTCTGGACTGGGTAGCTCCAAAAACCCAGACTCAAGTCAGGGCATTCCTTGGCTTGACTGGGTATTACAGGAGGTTTGTGAAGGGATATTGGATCCATTGTGACAGCCCTCACTGAACTCACCTCCAAGAAAATGCCCAAGAAAGTGAACTGGACTGTGGAATGCCAACAGGCCTTTGACACCCTGAAACAAGCAATGTGCTCAGCACCAGTTCTAAAAGCTCCAGATTATTCTAAGCAGTTCATTGTGCAGACTGATGCCTCTGAACATGGGATAGGGGCAGTTTTGTCCCAAACAAATGATGATGGCCTTGACCAGCCTGTTGCTTTCATTAGCAGGAGGTTACTCCCCAGGGAGCAGCGTTGGAGTGCCATTGAGAGGGAGGCCTTTGCTGTGGTTTGGTCCCTGAAGAAGCTGAGACCATACCTCTTTGGGACTCACTTCCTAGTTCAAACTGACCACAGACCTCTCAAATGGCTGATGCAAATGAAAGGTGAAAATCCTAAACTGTTGAGGTGGTCCATCTCCCTACAGGGAATGGACTTTATAGTGGAACACAGACCTGGGACTGCCCATGCCAATGCAGATGGCCTTTCCAGGTTCTTCCACTTAGAAAATGAAGACTCTCTTGGGAAAGGTTAGTCTCATCCTCTTTCGTTTGGGGGGGGGTTGTGTAAGGAAATGCCTCCTTGGCATGGTTGCCCCCTGACTTTTTGCCTTTGCTGATGCTATGTTTACAATTGAAAGTGTGCTGAGGCCTGCTAACCAGGCCCCAGCACCAGTGTTCTTTCCCTAACCTGTACTTTTGTATCCACAATTGGCAGACCCTGGCATCCAGATAAGTCCCTTGTAACTGGTACTTCTAGTACCAAGGGCCCTGATGCCAAGGAAGGTCTCTAAGGGCTGCAGCATGTCTTATGCCACCCTGGAGACCTCTCACTCAGCACAGACACACTGCTTACCAGCTTGTGTGTGCTAGTGAGGACAAAACGAGTAAGTCGACATGGCACTCCCCTCAGGGTGCCATGCCAGCCTCTCACTGCCTATGCAGTATAGGTAAGACACCCCTCTAGCAGGCCTTACAGCCCTAAGGCAGGGTGCACTATACCATAGGTGAGGGTACCAGTGCATGAGCATGGTACCCCTACAGTGTCTAAACAAAACCTTAGACATTGTAAGTGCAGGGTAGCCATAAGAGTATATGGTCTGGGAGTCTGTCAAACACGAACTCCACAACACCATAATGGCTACACTGAAAACTGGGAAGTTTGGTATCAAACTTCTCAGCACAATAAATGCACACTGATGCCAGTGTACATTTTATTGTAAAATACACCACAGAGGGCACCTTAGAGGTGCCCCCTGAAACTTAACCGACTATCTGTGTAGGCTGACTAGTTTTAGCAGCCTGCCACAAACCGAGACATGTTGCTGGCCCCATGGGGAGAGTGCCTTTGTCACTCTGAGGCCAGTAACAAAGCCTGCACTGGGTGGAGATGCTAACACCTCCCCCAGGCAGGAATTGTCACACCTGGCGGTGAGCCTCAAAGGCTCACCTCCTTTGTGCCAACCCAGCAGGACACTCCAGCTAGTGGAGTTGCCCGCCCCCTCCGGCCAGGCCCCACTTTTGGCGGCAAGGCCGGAGAAAATAATGAGAAAAACAAGGAGGAGTCACTGGCCAGTCAGGACAGCCCCTAAGGTGTCCTGAGCTGAAGTGACTCTAACTTTTAGAAATCCTCCATCTTGCAGATGGAGGATTCCCCCAATAGGGTTAGGATTGTGACCCCCTCCCCTTGGGAGGAGGCACAAAGAGGGTGTACCCACCCTCAGGGCTAGTAGCCATTGGCTACTAACCCCCCCCGACCTAAACACGCCCTTAAATTTAGTATTTAAGGGCTACCCTGAACCCTAGAAAATTAGATTCCTGCAACTACAAGAAGAAGGACTGCCCAGCTGAAAACCCCTGCAGCGGAAGACCAGAAGACGACAACTGCCTTGGCTCCAGAAACTCACCGGCCTGTCTCCTGCCTTCCAAAGATCCTGCTCCAGCGACGCCTTCCAAAGGGACCAGCGACCTCGACATCCTCTGAGGACTGCCCCTGCTTCGAAAAGACAAGAAACTCCCGAGGACAGCGGACCTGCTCCAAGAAAAGCTGCAACTTTGTTTCCAGTAGCTTTAAAGAACCCTGCAAGCTCCCCGCAAGAAGCGTGAGACTTGCAACACTGCACCCGGCGACCCCGACTCGGCTGGTGGCGATCCAACACCTCAGGAGGGACCCCAGGACTACTCTGATACTGTGAGTACCAAAACCTGTCCCCCCTGAGCCCCCACAGCGCCGCCTGCAGAGGGAATCCCGAGGCTTCCCCTGACCGCGACTCTTTGAACCTAAAGTCCCGACGCCTGGGAGAGACCCTGCACCCGCAGCCCCCAGGACCTGAAGGACCGGACTTTCACCGGAGAAGTGACCCCCAGGAGTCCCTCTCCCTTGCCCAAGTGGAGGTTTCCCCGAGGAATCCCCCCCTTGCCTGCCTGCAGCGCTGAAGAGATCCCTAGATCTCCCATTGACTTCCATTACAAACCCGACGCTTGTTTCTACACTGCACCCGGCCGCCCCCGCGCTGCTGAGGGTGAAATTTCTGTGTGGGCTTGTGTCCCCCCCGGTGCCCTACAAAACCCCCCTGGTCTGCCCTCCGAAGACGCGGGTACTTACCTGCAAGCAGACCGGAACCGGGGCACCCCCTTCTCTCCATTCTAGCCTATGCGTTTTGGGCACCACTTTGAACTCTGCACCTGACCGGCCCTGAGCTGCTGGTGTGGTGACTTTGGGGTTGCTCTGAACCCCCAACGGTGGGCTACCTTGGACCAAGAACTAAGCCCTGTAAGTGTCTTACTTACCTGGTTAACCTAACAAATACTTACCTCCCCTAGGAACTGTGAAAATTGCACTAAGTGTCCACTTTTAAAACAGCTATTCGTCAATAACTTGAAAAGTATACATGCAATTTTGATGATTTGAAGTTCCTAAAGTACTTACCTGCAATACCTTTCGAATGAGATATTACATGTAGAATTTGAACCTGTGGTTCTTAAAATAAACTAAGAAAAGATATTTTTCTATATGAAAACCTATTGGCTGGATTTGTCTCTGAGTGTGTGTACCTCATTTATTGTCTATGTGTATGTACAACAAATGCTTAACACTACTCCTTGGATAAGCCTACTGCTCGACCACACTACCACAAAATAGAGCATTAGTATTATCTCTTTTTGCCACTATCTTACCTCTAAGGGGAACCCTTGGACTCTGTGCATACTATTCCTTACTTTGAAATAGTGCATACAGAGCCAACTTCCTACAGCAAGGGAGAGGGACTCCTGGGGGTCACTTCTGCAGTGAAAGTCCGGTCCTTCAGGTCCTGGGGGCTGCGGGTGCAGGGTCTTTTCCAGGCATCGGGACTTAGGTTTCAGAGAGTCGCAGTCAGGGGAAGCCTCGGGATTCCCTCTGCAGGCGGCGCTGTGGGGGCTCAGGGGGGACAGGTTTTGGTACTCACAGTCGTAGAGTAGTCCGGGGGTCCTCCCTGAGGTGTTGGTTCTCCACCAGCCGAGTCGGGGTCGCCGGGTGCAGTGTTGCAAGTCTCACGCTTCTTGCGGGGAGATTGCAGGGGTCTTTAAAGCTGCTCCTTTGGATAAAGTTGCAGTCTTTTTGGAGCAGGTCCGCTGGAGTTTCTTGTCGTCGTCGAAGCAGGGCAGTCCTCAGAGGATTCAGAGGTCGCTGGTCCCTTTGGAAGGCGTCGCTGGAGCAGAGTTCTTTGGAAGGCAGGAGACAGGCCGGTGAGTTTCTGGAGCCAAGGCAGTTGTTGTCTTCTGGTCTTCCTCTGCAGGGGTTTTCAGCTAGGCAGTCCTTCTTCTTGTTGTTGCAGGAATCTAATTTTCTAGGGTTCAGGGTAGCCCTTAAATACTAAATTTAAGGGCGTGTTTAGGTCTGGGGGGTTAGTAGCCAATGGCTACTAGCCCTGAGGGTGGGTACACCCTCTTTGTGCCTCCTCCCAAGGGGAGGGGGTCACAATCCTAACCCTATTGGGGGAATCCTCCATCCGCAAGATGGAGGATTTCTAAAAGTTAGAGTCACCTCAGCTCAGGACACCTTAGGGGCTGTCCTGACTGGCCAGTGACTCCTCCTTGTTGCTTTCTTTGTTCCCTCCAGCCTTGCCGCCAAAAGTGGGGGCCGTGGCCGGAGGGGGCGGGCAACTCCACTAAGCTGGAGTGCCCTGCTGGGCTGTGACAAAGGGGTGAGCCTTTGAGGCTCACCGCCAGGTGTTACAGCTCCTGCCTGGGGGAGGTGTTAGCATCTCCACCCAGTGCAGGCTTTGTTACTGGCCTCAGAGTGACAAAGGCACTCTCCCCATGGGGCCAGCAACATGTCTCTAGTGTGGCAGGCTGCTGGAACTAGTCAGCCTACACAGACAGTCGGTTAAGTTTCAGGGGGCACCTCTAAGGTGCCCTCTGGGGTGTATTTTGTAGTTAAATGTACACTGGCATCAGTGTGCATTTATTGTGCTGAGAAGTTGGATACCAAACTTCCCAGTTTTCAGTGTAGCCATTATGGTGCTGTGGAGTTCGTGTTTGACAAACTCCCAGACCATATACTCTTATGGCTACCCTGCACTTACAATGTCTAAGGTTTTGTTTAGACACTGTAGGGGTACCATGCTCATGCACTGGTACCCTCACCTATGGTATAGTGCACCCTGCCTTAGGGCTGTAAGGCCTGCTAGAGGGGTGGCTGACCTATACTTGCATAGGCAGTGAGAGGCTGGCATGGCACCCTGAGGGGAGTGCCATGTCGACTTACTCGTTTTGTTCTCACTAGCACACACAAGCTGGCAAGCAGTGTGTCTGTGCTGAGTGAGAGGTCTCCAGGGTGGCATAAGACATGCTGCAGCCCTTAGAGACCTTCCTTGGCATCAGGGCCCTTGGTACTAGAAGTACCAGTTACAAGGGACTTATCTGGATGCCAGGGTCTGCCAATTGTGGATACAAAAGTACAGGTTAGGGAAAGAACACTGGTGCTGGGGCCTGGTTAGCAGGCCTCAGCACACTTTCAATTGTAAACATAGCATCAGCAAAGGCAAAAAGTCAGGGGGCAACCATGCCAAGGAGGCATTTCCTTACAATGTGTTTTTCTTTCTAGGATTGTATTACTGCCTTAGAAACACCGAGTATTTTGCTTGTTTTCTTTAAAACTGTTATCAGTATTTATTTGGGTGAAAGTATTCTAATGTTGAAACATAATATAAAAAAGTAACTATTTTTCTAATAATTAGTCTTGAGTGTCTCTCATTTATTGTCTCTGTGAGTATAACTAATGCTAAGCACTACCCTATGATAAGCCTAACTGCACGCCCACACTACCACAAAAGAGCTTTTGGGATGGTCATTTGTAACCCTGTAAACCAATAAGGCTCACCTGGACTATCTGCATAGTGCTCCTATACATTGGTGCACTACATAGAAAGTTTCCTACACACATGCTCCTCTCTAAGATGATCCTGGAGATACTCTAAATCAATATCCTTCCACTCGTGACATATGCAACTGAAACTGCAGTGATGAGGAAGCATCCCTGACTTTCTTCAGTGCAGTGCTTAATTTGTGCTTGTTGTTTCCGGTGCTGAGCACCGGCACTTGTTTTTGAGGGCCGGTGCTTAGTCTTCTGCCTCAAGCAGTTGCAGCGAGCAAAAGGCATGTTTGGGATAGAAGGAGGAAGAGAAAATCGAAAAAGTGTTGCAATGAGAGAAAGCAGAAAGCTGCAAGTGTGAGATGAAGGGTTAGGGAGTGTTTTCACATGGATTAAAGAGGCCCGAGATGGCCTCGGGATTACGCTGCCTCAGTATTCCGTGATTGCAAATTTAATTGCAGCAGCCACGTGTTTAAGAGAAGGGCTTTGAGCACCGGAACCTTGTTATTTACAAATTAAGCACCGCTTCAATGCCATCAATTGGTATGTTGTGTCTTCTTTTTCGAATCCTCTTAAGGCTTAATTGTCTCTTAAAGCTTTCTTTCTTATCGTCTAGCATTTTGCTTTTTTTGACTTCCAAATAAATGTGTATCTTTTTCGATTTTGAAAGTCTTGGTAGTTTTCTGGACCTAGACCAATTCACATTTTTTCCAATTTTGTAAGATATATACTTTTTTTTTTAACAGGATTGTTCATTTTGGAAGACACATCAGACTTTTTATATTTAAATAAGATGTTTTTATTTTTTTAACCCAGGATGCACTTCAGTTTTAGTGTTACACACTTAGTAACCTTCCCATTTATAGAGGCCAAAGTGCTGTTGATGTGTCTTCAGATCGAAATCTCAACATCAGATTTCTTTGGTTAGGGTTCTGTGGGCTTTGAGGCTCTCTGGAACAAAAGACACCAAAGAACGTGGACTGACACTTTGCGTCTCATCTTTGTGTTCAAAGCCTACTTCGGTCACCACAGTGACTCTAACATGTCAGCCCTTATTGTCCGGGTTGAAACCAGTCTCCTCAACACAGTGCTCGATCAGTGAGGATTTTGCTGGTAAATCATGTGTTAATGTCATGGTGTGATGAGCCCGCCTTTTCTCTGATTGTTCTTTCTATGTTTTCAGCTGAAAACTACACATGCCTATCACACAGCTGTAATGTGGTTCAGCTGGACGACAGTAATTGCACCAGTTGATACCTAAGTCTTTACCAACTGCAAAACCTAGACAATGTTGTTTCTATGACTAAAAGCAAAGACATCCCTTATAAACAAACTTAACATTATCAATCAAAACTTCTACACTCAAAATGCTGAACCTTTCTGAATGCTGAAAATAGCCACATGACCAAAGAAAAACCTGATAGTGGTGGTCACACAGTGGCACACTGGGTATACGGTCAATGTATTCGGGAGCCCATGGACTCACCCTGCCGTTGATACCCAAATTAAAATGTTTATTTAGAACTGCATGTTTTTACGGTGCAGCCAGCATGTGCATCTACAACAGTCCCTAGCTGCAAATTTGCCCAATGCTACAAAAGAGCAACCTGTTCTTATTAATGGTTTTTGAGCTGATTACACACCCAGAAATGCACTTCACACTCCGAATACTGCTTAAATAAGCAGACTGTATCAAGGGATCTTAACCTTTGTGAGTCAAAAAAGTTTACATAATCAAATGCATAACTAGTTAGAACCAAGCTCAGATAACTGGGAACAGCAGGGCCACGTTCATTGACCTAAGTCATCACTGGCATAAGTAAAAGCTCAGGGAAGAGCGGAAAAACTCCTAGCTATAAAGAGGAACTGGAAAAAACAATCCACAAACTCAGGCCTGTTCATCATCTGCAGGTAACATATCCTCTCTCTTGCTCAAGCTTCAGAAAGCAGGCCAGCTGAAAGGAAGTATGTAACCATGCAAGGACCTATGGTGTATAAGCAGCACATTCCCCTTGGATGCCAAAGTCATATACATCCTTCAGTCTTTTCCCACAAAGGAAGACTATCCAATTAAGCTGGAAAGAGAGGTACGCCTT
This sequence comes from Pleurodeles waltl, assembly GCF_031143425.1. Taxonomy (NCBI): domain Eukaryota; kingdom Metazoa; phylum Chordata; class Amphibia; order Caudata; family Salamandridae; genus Pleurodeles; species Pleurodeles waltl. Next base: position 664,753,589 of record NC_090451.1, read on the forward strand.
AGTGAGCCCTACATAGCCTTACCGTTTGACAAACAACACTTGGACTCCTCTCATTGTATTCATGTCTGGGTCTAATAATCAAGAACTTTCTGGTTATTTACCTACAGTCATGTACTTGCTCCAACTGACCTGCCCTTGTTGGTCACTCCTTCCTCTCTGCCCTCCTCCTCTGCACACCACTGACAATGCTTCCTTTGGCTCTCATGTGGAATAAGGAAGGGAGCACTACCTTATGCTCTGCATCGATCTGCAATAAGAAAGACTGTAGGACGGTCACAGGACTACATCAAAGGCTGTAACTCCAGGGCAACGCAATAAAGGTCGTCAGTACCTTTGCAAACTAAGTACTGGGATCTCCAGGTAGACTGCAGGCTCTCCTTTTACAGAAATGCTGATAAGAGAATTAGGTCCATGTGCTGATTAGCGCAGCTCTGAAAACCAATTTGCACATTTTTGTTTTTTAATAGGACAAAAGTACAAAGCTAACTGTGCTCTTTTCCTTTGTAAGGAAACACAACTCCTTTAAACATTTACAAATATTACAAAGTCAATAGCTCCTTCTCTGCTTCCAACAGTTCTGTGCGGATGCACTATTTACATATTTACTTGGTGCTGCTAAGCGCCCTCCATGTCTTCGGTACTACAATCAGATGTCCTATGAGTTGTAAGAACATGGAAATTACTGTGGGGATAAGCATCCATTCTGTGATATGTTGTTTAAGTAGGTGTCAATGAAGTGACCTTGGAAAGCCAGTGGCTCACGTGCCTGAGAAGTCTGCAGGCCATGACCAAGGAATCTCTCTTCACAGAAACAAGTTACTCGGTCCGTCAACAGGATGTTTATGGTGCATGCCTTGCAGATGGGCTATTAAGCACAATGTTTCTTCTGTTCAGCAGCAATTTGTCCCCGCTCCTCATTCACACTGAACCCAGCCAATGGCCAGCTGTCTCTGCTGCACCCGTTTGGTGGCGACAGATGGCCCAGGCTACAAGTGGGGTTCCTCTTCGCACTTACACAAGGGCCTCTTCCCTGCCAAAGATGGTGGCCACCTTCCAATGGCGTGCCATTGGGCGTTCAGTTTCTCCTTTATCCATTGCTCTACCCATGCCATCGATGGATTCAAATCACCTGTGCACCCATCATTCATCTTGTTCCTCCTCAGACAGCGCCAGGTCACGGTCTGATAACTGATCCGTATTGCTAGTGCTTGTTGCATCTTCTTCCTCCTCCGAGCTGACTTCACACGAAGTATGAAATAGTCTCATCAACTCCCTAAATCGGCGGGAAATCTGGAGGATGGAACAGAAACAAAGATGTCAGTCATGGAACTTGAAAAAAGCCCTTTGCTAATCCCCCCCCTCAATTGCCTATCAACTTTGATCCCTTTTCCATTCCCTTCTATGGCACTTTCCTTTGTGCTGAAGATTTCTAGTTGAAGAACCAACAGTCTAGTTTGAAACAAATCCCACATTACCACTATTCAATTCTCTTCTATCATTTCCTACACATCAACTTTTACCGTTGTGTGTGTTGTGTCTCCCGACTTTACAATGTGTATTCTCGTCTTCCCGCAATACTGCTCCTGGGAGTTTGTCGAATCTTTAAGTCTGCTTTATGCCCCGGCCCTTCTTTTCACCTACGGAGCCCAACTTTTCTACTTCCACCTAGTTTTGATGATTCCCCCATCTTCCAATGTTGTAATGTTCCTAGCAACGTCCCCTGTGATTTAATACGTTTTCCTCTAGTCATGAGTTTTCAGCAACCCTACTCCTCTGTTTAGGTTAGCCCCTGTCTTGTACCGCAATGGTCTTGTACCTCAATGGGAGTTTTGTATCCCAGCTGTCGAGAGATGGCACTGAACGTTTCCTGATGGGCTCCCTGCTCCTGGCACGTGGTGAGAATGACTCTGTCAGCTTCCCTGGATAGGACACAACATAAAAGCAATCATTAATGTTCCAGCAGCATTGGAACACCATAAGACCAAACATTTTTCTATCCCTTTTCTCTTGGCTGACCATTTGGAAACTGGCACCGGTTTCTAACGATAAACCCTGATTGGGCAACCTTTTCATACAGATTTGAACTTAATGCCCTGGTACATTTAGCTTCTTCTGACTATCAGATTCTATTGATCCCGTGGGTCTCTAGATCTGTAGGTTCCAATTATTTTCTCTTGCAAGAAGGTGTTTCCTATGCAGGGTGTGTCCCTGTGGATTCCTATTAAGCAGATTTTCATGGGAAGTTATATGGAGATTCTCTCCCTTGGACGTCACACTGTAAGGGGGTGTCTGGTGAGTTTCTCTATATGGAAGATCCAATTCTGTCTGCAGACTTGCTTGGGATGTTTCACTATCTCTAGAGATTCCAGCTTTAAGTCCCCCCAGGGAATTCCTGCAATGATTCTATCCCATGGAGTTTGATTAACTGTTTTCGTTCCAGACATTCTCGTTCAGCTTCCCACTCTATCGATTTCACTGGCAGCATTCTCCTCCTGGAGGTTCTACGGTCATTCTGTTCGGGGAGATTGCGATTGTAGGTCTCTCATAGGAACTATCATGTTTTTTGTTTCTTCGGAGACCCCACTGGTAATTCTATGACTGGTGGTTCCTATAGTTCTCAAAATAAAGGTGTTCATGGTTTTCGTCTTCCTTGGGGTGATTTATCGTGGTCGTCTCACTTTCGGTTCTACAACTGTGGGATCTTATGATAATTGTGTGTGATGTTTAGGTTCTCACCTAAAGGATCCCAAGCTGGTCCTCTTTTGTATAGAGGTTCAATGGAGGTTCGCTTTCTCTAGAGACATTTATGGTGCATATCTCCTTAGAAAAAGAAAGGTTAGTATGTACAGTCAGGAGTCATATTTGAACAGTGGAATGTTGGGAGCTCCATTGAAAACAATGGGGTCGCTCCGGGCATCTAATGGCCAGTAGACGCCCAGAAATCCAACATTCCAATTGTAAGGAAATGCCTCCTTGGCATGGTTGCCCCCTGACTTTTTGCCTTTGCTGATGCTATGTTTACAATTGAAAGTGTGCTGAGGCCTGCTAACCAGGCCCCAGCACCAGTGTTCTTTCCCTAACCTGTACTTTTGTATCCACAATTGGCAGACCCTGGCATCCAGATAAGTCCCTTGTAACTGGTACTTCTAGTACCAAGGGCCCTGATGCCAAGGAAGGTCTCTAAGGGCTGCAGCATGTCTTATGCCACCCTGGAGACCTCTCACTCAGCACAGACACACTGCTTGCCAGTTTGTGTGTGCTAGTGAGGACAAAACGAGTAAGTCGACATGGCACTCCCCTCAGGGTGCCATGCCAGCCTCTCACTGCCTATGAGGAATAGGTAAGACACCCCTCTAGCAGGCCTTACAGCCCTAAGGCAGGGTGCACTATACCATAGGTGAGGGTACCAGTGCATGAGCATGGTACCCCTACAGTGTCTAAACAAAACCTTAGACATTGTAAGTGCAAGGTAGCCATAAGAGTATATGGTCTGGGAGTCTGTCAAACACGAACTCCACAGCACCATAATGGCTACACTGAAAACTGGGAAGTTTGGTATCAAACTTCTCAGCACAATAAATGCACACTGATGCCAGTGTACATTTTATTGCAAAATACACCCCAGAGGACACCTTAGAGGTGCCCCCTGAAACTTAACCGACTGTCTGTGTAGGCTGACTAGTTCCAGCAGCCTGCCACACTAGAGACATGTTGCTGGCCCCATGGGGAGAGTGCCTTTGTCACTCTGAGGCCAGTAACAAAGCCTGCACTGGGTGGAGATGCTAACACCTCCCCCAGGCAGGAGCTGTAACACCTGGCGGTGAGCCTCAAAGGCTCACCCCTTTGTCACAGCCCAGCAGGGCACTCCAGCTTAGTGGAGTTGCCCGCCCCCTCCGGCCACGGCCCCCACTTTTGGCGGCAAGGCTGGAGGGAACAAAGAAAGCAACAAGGAGGAGTCACTGGCCAGTCAGGACAGCCCCTAAGGTGTCCTGAGCTGAGGTGACTCTGACTTTTAGAAATCCTCCATCTTGCAGATGGAGGATTCCCCCAATAGGGTTAGGATTGTGACCCCCTCCCCTTGGGAGGAGGCACAAAGAGGGTGTACCCACCCTCAGGGCTAGTAGCCATTGGCTACTAACCCCTCAGACCTAAACACGCCCTTAAATTTAGTATTTAAGGGCTACCCTGAACCCTAGAAAATTAGATTTCTGCAACTACAAGAAGAAGGACTGCCTAGCTGAAAACCCCTGCAGAGGAAGACCAGAAGACGACAACTGCCTTGGCTCCAGAAACTCACCGGCCTGTCTCCTGCCTTCCAAAGATCCTGCTCCAGCGACGCCTTCCAAAGGGACCAGCGACCTCGACATCCTCTGAGGACTGCCCCTGCTTCGAAAAGACAAGCAACTCCTGAGGACAGCGGACCTGCTCCAAGAAAGGCTGCAACTTTGTTTCCAGCAGCTTTGAAAGAACCCTGCAAGCTCCCCGCAAGAAGCGTGAGACTTGCACCACTGCACCCGGCGACCCCGACTCGGCTGGTGGAGATCCAACACCTCAGGAGGGACCCCAGGACTACTCTGATACTGTGAGTACCAAAACCTGTCCCCCCTGAGCCCCCACAGCGCCGCCTGCAGAGGGAATCCCGAGGCTTCCCCTGACCGCGACTCTTTGAATCCAAAGTCCCGACGCCTGGGAGAGACCCGGCACCCGCAGCCCCCAGGACCTGAAGGACCAGACTTTCACTGGAGAAGTGACCCCCAGGAGTCCCTCTCCCTTGCCCAAGTGGAGGTTTCCCCGAGGAATCCCCCCCTTGCCTGCCTGCAGCGCTGAAGAGATCCCAAGATCTCTCATAGACTAACATTGCGAACCCGACGCTTGTTTCTACACTGCACCCGGCCGCCCCCGTGCTGCTGAGGGTGAAATTTCTGTGTGGGCTTGTGTCCCCCCCGGTGCCCTACAAAACCCCCCTGGTCTGCCCTCCGAAGACGCGGGTACTTACCTGCAAGCAGACCGGAACCGGGGCACCCCCTTCTCTCCATTCTAGCCTATGTGTTTTGGGCACCACTTTGAACTCTGCACCTGACCGGCCCTGAGCTGCTGGTGTGGTGACTTTGGGGTTGCTCTGAACCCCCAACGGTGGGCTACCTTGGACCAAGAACTGAACCCTGTAAGTGTCTTACTTACCTGGTAAAACTAACAAATACTTACCTCCCCTAGGAACTGTGAAAATTGCACTAAGTGTCCACTTTTAAAACAGCTATTTGTCAATAACTTGAAAAGTATACATGCAATTTTTATGATTTAAAGTTCCTAATGTACTTACCTGCAATACCTTTCAAACAAGATATTACATGTTAAATTTGAACCTGTGGTTCTTAAAATAAACTAAGAAAAGATATTTTTCTATACAAAAACCTATTGGCTGGATTTGTCTCTGAGTGTGTGTACCTCATTTATTGTCTATGTGTATGTACAACAAATGCTTAACACTACTCCTTGGATAAGCCTACTGCTCGACCACACTACCACAAAATAGAGCATTAGTATTATCTATTTTTACCACTATTTTACCTCTAAGGGGAACCCTTGGACTCTGTGCATGCTATTCCTTACTTTGAAATAGCACATACAGAGCCAACTTCCTACACCAATGTTTTAGTTCACAGCTATTTCTGTGATCAAAAGCCTTACAAAGCCCAAGGGGATTTCAATCCCTTTGGGCTCCACAAGGCCTTGGCTTCATTTATTAAAACGTTCAGCCCTTCTAGTGGCGGAATGTTCTAATTGTCTTCTAGCCCTCTGTAGTTTGGCTTCACCAGCTTCCTTTGGATTGGGCCTTTAACGCTGGAGCGGTCCTTTAATGGCTGGTGTAGCCTGCTACAGCGGGCTATAAGGCTATATAGTACACTTAATCTCGTTTGGTATCGAACTTATGCACAGCTGCTATGCATGCATGGCTGCATCTAGTCTCACACTTTCTGCAACTCCTATGACTAGGCAAAAGTACACTCCTCTGGAGACCTTGTCTGAAAAGTCGCTAACAAATACTTTGACGTAGGCAACAATTCACTCTCACTCTTCTGATCCATTCACACATTAGCACGTAATGCTTAATCCCCCTATCACATGCTCATTTTAATTTCAGATTCACACAAACTCAAAATTGTGAGAAGCCTTAGATCCTCAAGTACAACATCATCTACTATCCACAGAGCCCACATGACACACACACACAAAATTATATCTCCATGACACCACAGAATAGCCTCTTTTCCATATATGAAAGTGTTTTAGTGCCTCATCTGAGGTATAAATCACTGTAACTCCAAACAGAAGAGTGATTTAACAGTCAATCTTAAATCATCAGTGACAGGGGTCATGTGGTAGCTGGGTAGCTATGTACTTGGTATTATGGATGGAACTATATGGATGTCATAATGAATGTGATGAGGTCATGGGGGGAGGTTGACAGTTGATCTGAGAGAAGCTGGGAGACGGTTGGATAGGATCTTCCTCTATCAATTAAGGAACCTTTGTACATGAACGACCTACGTTGCAAGGTGTTTACTGAGGAATGTTACACTGGCGTAGTTGGCAAGATGAGGAAGAAACCTGCTGAGAGGGTTTGTGCCTACACAGCAGTGATGGCTGCAGAGGACCTGAGAATTAACCCCTCCCGTGATGCAGCACTTGTTTCTGACTTTCAAGCGTATAAACAAATTGGGCAGTGAACTACATCTAGTAAAGTGCTAGCTTTCTTTGATGCATAGTAACATTTTTGTTTATTGAGGAATGTTACAGCCGCCTTTAGTGCTGGTGGTCTTTGCTGTGGCCCCCCTCCCACTTCCGACCTCCTCCATGAATTCCCTGACTACCACCCTCCAACAGTGCCCCTCATCGCTCCATAGCCCCTTTCTGGCATGTATATACAAGGAACTCTGAAGCAGGGGCTTGTAAACCCTCAAGTTATTTTTAAACACAGCACCCCGAGGTTACCGCCAGGTGAGGTTGCATTGGTTGCATCGCCTTAAAGCCAGTTCTGAGCATGGATGCCATTTCACAATGCACGTTTTACACATAAAGACCCGGTCATCAGCTTACTTTTTGTTATCTATTACGAACACTATGGTCCAAACATGGGGAAGTGTATGCCTTCACTTCCACGGCAAAAATAAACTGAATTATGAAACATTGGTTGCTGATTCGTCGCGTCCGCTACGGCCTGAAAGAATTAACGCAGGCGCACCATTACCCCTGCCAGAACGGCTTGTAAAAGAAAGTGTGGCGGTTCATGTGGAGTCATCCATATATGCTACAGACTCCAACGATACGGCGATTCCTTTTCCAATAAGATTACCACAATACGACATGTGGGTTGATGCCATTAATGATCGATGACGACCAATGGTTTTGGTTATTGTCACTTGCGAGATAACTGCAGTAAGTTAACTAGATACATCGGATAGGATAGATGCTATCATTATAAAGACATTCCCAGTCTTGATGATGACCCACTGCTGATTGATATCTGTTCCCAGGGTCGAAACATAGACATAAATTATGTGTGGCTTGATGTTTCATAATTCAGTGACTTCAGGACTCCTGGATTGAAGGAGCCTACTGGAAGTTCACGGTCAATTTTTAACCACACTTTTTGTATATTTTTTGTATATTTTTGTATATATTGTACATAACACCGGCACTTTCCTTGTGTATCACAATACTCATCTTCACTTTTTTGATTAGGAGCACCTATGACTTACTAACAATGATAATGAATCCATGAAGTAAATTTGGAAATTAAAATGGATGATTCAATAAATAGATGTGATATTGAACAATCCTAAGGATACCGGACTGAATATATGTGGTTCCTTATTTTTTTTTACTGTTTAATTTTATACTGTTTATTTCTGCTGTGGAAGTGAAGGCATACACTCCCCGTTTGGACCATAGTGTTCGTAATAGTTAATTACCCAGGTCTAAGGGTTATTGGGTTGCCTCATTTTTTAACTTACTTTTTGTTAACAGTAGATCTACAAATTCTGAATGCTCGTTAGTGTTTTGGGGCTTTTCCATTCACTGCTGTGATCTTGAAACCAATTATTGAGGATTCTGGAACCCATATTTTAAGAAAGTTACTGGAAATATGGGCTTTCCTGTATAGAACTGGACACTCCACTCACTGCCCACCTCTCCCTTGGGGTAATCTACGGTGGTTAGCTCATGGTATCTCTTACCCCAGCCATAACCTATGGTTTTTCTCTATTGCGAGGTGAGTGTGCAGTGCTGTTCTGGAGTTTAACTTACGTTTCAGTACAGAGATTCGTACAGCAAGTATTCTGCATTCTAACACTCTTGTAAAGTTGTATGGTAATTTCTGCCGCTACGATTACCACAAAGTTTTCCTCATTGAGGGCAGTCCATGGTGCTCCTCTGTCAGCAGTATGCCCACTGGTGAACTTCCTTTGGCGATTAGGTATGGTCCCTCCACTGTTTGTTTGCCGTGTTGTCCTGTGCGATATCTATCTATTTAGCGTACCTATAGGTTTTACATGCAGTGGAAGTTACCTCTGGTTTATCACTGTTTATGATGGTTTCCTACATTGTTTTCTCCTGGTGGATGACCTTTGCTTAGTCTTTCTTTGTGTATTTCCTACAAAGGTGTAACTTTGGTGGTTTATCTCTGGGAGCTCCTGTGGTGGTGGGGCTGCATGTGACGTTTCTCTACCAGGGGGTAAATCATGGTGTTGCATCTTTGTCGAGTTGAGTTATAGATGTAAGCTCTTGCTGGGAGATATGTTTGAGTGTTGTCAAGTATGTCTGGTGTTCGCTTCCTAAATGAAAACTAGGTATTTTCTCTGCACAGGGGCTTGTTACTGTCACTGAACGTGCTCCACAGTTTCGCTTTCTGGTTAGTTCTCTTTGGATTCTAGTATGGTGCTCCTCACATCAGATTACTATGGGCTTTTCTCCGTGGGGTTATGATAGGTCTTGGTGGGCTATGGTGGATCATTAACCAGTATGACCTATGTAAGCTTTCTCTCTAGGGGTGACTAATGGGTGATTCATTTTCTTGATGTAAACTGTGGATTTTTGTTTCTCTCAATCTCTACCTGACCTACTTGTGATATTTGTTTCTGTTACGGTTCTCTATGATGCCCCATCCTCAGAACCAGTGGCACCCACAAGACACTTTCATACACAATGAACCAATGAAGGGTCATACCTGGTCCAAAGCACGACCTTCTCCCCGGTGGAGCTCACTTTGCTGTTCTTGGCACAGACTGTAAGCTCAGCTCCACTCTCTTTGGGCTTCAAGTCATGGTCTTGGTGCAATTGCATTCCTTCATTCAAGTTGGAAGTATCGACCTCAGACACCAGCTCACTGCGGATAGGACTGGTATCCGAACTTGTCCATGGGTTCATCTCACAATCTGCTCTGCTCAAGGGTGCCTCCAAACAGGTATTAGAATCCAGGTCAGATGAATCAAGGCAGTCTGGAACAGGTTTAGGAATACTAATTTGAGTGTCCGGCGTGCAGTTACGACTGCCAGCTAAGTCTTGTGTAGTGCTGTGGCAGGCAGAGGATTTTGGCATGGCACTAGGGCTGCTGGGAGTCTTTTGTGGGCTGCAGAGGTTGCTGGGGGCTTGCCAAGAACCACCGAGGCTAACGGGTGGCACTTGGAAATTGATGAAGGTGCCAGAAGGTATCTTCAAATTAATAACCCCACCAGGTGCTGTCTGAGAGCTGCTTATGGTAGCATAGAGAACCTGGGGCCCGAGACCAGGGGATGGAACCTGCAAGTTACTGATGGTGGCAATGGGGACAATTGAGGAGGAGCTGGGAGGAGCTACCTGGGTACTGCATAGATCAACCTGAATACTTCCAAGGTCGACCGATGGCACCTGGGTGCTACTGAGAATTACGGGGGAAACAGGGGTGTTGCTAAGGTCGACAGATGGCACCTGAGTACTGCTGAGGATGACAGATGGCACCTGAGTAGCATCATCCACAGATGGCATTTGGGTGCTGCCTAGAAATAGAGGCAGTGCTGGGCTGCTGCCAAGCCCTGCAGATGGCAGCTGAGTGCTGGAGAGACCCAGGGGTGAAGCCTGGATGTTGGGGATACCTTCAGGTGAAGTCTCAACTCCCACAGATGCCAGCTGGGTGCTGCTGAGGCTGGCAAGTGGCACATGACTGGTGCTTGCAGTCACAGATGGTGCCTGGGTGCTGCTGACTGCCACAGAAGACACATGTGATCTGCTAGAGTCCACAGATGGCACAGGGGTGCTACTAATGGCTGCAGATGACACTGGAGTGCTGCTCAGCTCAACAGATGGCCCAAAGGATGTGCTGATACCCATGGTTGGTGCCTGGTTACTGCTGAGCCCCACATGAGGCACTTGAGTGCTGCTGCGATCCACAGTTGCCACACTTGCATCTTTGGATAATGGTGATGTGCTGCCAAAGCCTACACATGGGACCTGGGTGCTAGAGAGTCCCAAAGAGAGCCCCCGCTGTTTATGGAGTGTGAGAGAATTGACAGATGAAGCACCTAGTGAAGTGCAAGGGACTGGCTTTGTAAGAGCAGCAGGAGTTGACGTGGTGCCACTGGCAGCCGAGACAGATGCTGTATCACCAAGGGTGGCAGTGCTGAGGGTGGCAGAAGAACCCTTTGTGGTTCTGAGGGTGGTAGAAGAGAGGGACTCAGCACGCAGGACTGCTGTGCTGCTGAGGCCAGTTGCAAGTACTGGCATAGTGCAGTGTGTGTTAGCTGGGACCAATGTGGTGCTGAGAGCAGCAGAAGGTACTGTTACAGTACTGAGAGTAGCAGAAGGTACTGGCATGGTGACAAGTGGAAGTGGCCCAGAGGGAACAGAGGATGAATGGACCGTCCCAGAAGGATGAGCAGATGTAATGGAAAATACAGGTACAGTGCTGAGGGCAGTAGTAGGGATTGGCGCTGTGTTAAGGGAAGCAGAGGGGACTTGACCCTGAACGAGGACGGCAGGCGGGGCAGACACTGTACTGAGGCTGGCCGAAGGAACTGGTACTGTACCAAGGATGGCAGAAGGTACCAGCACAGCACTGAGGACACCAGAAGGGACAGGTATGCCACTAAGGGTGGCATAAGTGACTGGCACTGTTCCAAAGATGGCAGAAGGGGCTGGTACAGTGCCAAGACAGCTAGGGTGAACTGGAACTGCCAAGGAAGGAGAAAGTTCATGTGAGTTGTCCGATGGTTTGTGTAGGGAGCCAGCATTACTCTGGGCTCCACACAAATAACTAATACTGCCTGGAATTTCACCCGAGTAGCTGATGCCGTCAAAAGACCTTACTCCCATCACTCCACTCACCGGTTGAACCAGTGGACCAGTGCAAAGAGAGGAACGACTGAGGTCCAAGCTTGTGTGACTGACTAAGGGTGAACTGTGCAGCTCTCGTGCTACTATAGGGGCTGGAAAAATCACTGTACTATTGGCCCCTTTTTCCCAGCCTTGAACGCCTGGACCCTTTGCCTCACTACTGCTGCTGTCAGCAAGGGCGAGACCACTCTTCTGGCTGGGCAGAGGAGGTCGTGGCTCTGGCGGCTTTTGAGGAACGTCCACAACATTGTTGCAAATAGCAGGCTGTGTGTGCTCAGCGTCTGAGAGTCTTTTTTCAGTTTGGATGTCGTCAGAGTTGTGTAGCTCAATCGGGGAGCTGGTCCTGATATTTGTAACTTCACCATTCTCATTCGCTGTTGAGGGTCTCTCGTCTGCAAGCTCTTCGCTGACTGTAGAGGACGTTCCCACAGTTTGAGACCCTATTGAAAAAAACAGACAGATAAGACAGTTAGGATTGCTACATATCCCCAGTGCTGTAATGTCCATGTGGCTACAATGTGGGAGGTTCCTGGTACTTAGAAGCCTAATTCATGCCCAACATGGGGTTCCTGTGAGCCAATAAAAGGAATAGTGGTTTATGGTTCAGTTGTTTGTATAACCATCATTTATTTTCTTCTGAGCAAGCACAACACTGGCATACTCTTCTCTATCAAACTGGCAAAAAGAAGGGTTGTGTATGGGTTTTTCAAGAACACTTGCGTCAGAGAACAATGTAATCTAACTCTGTGTTGGTGTCCTGGCCATTGTGGGTTTCAGGAAATGTGATTGTAAGTCATTCGAAAACCACATGAAACCAAAACTAATGCTCTTCTCAAGAAACATAAGACGCACTATTACGGATTTTGCACCAAATGACAGGAGAGTACACACCATGAAAAACTACAACCACACCTGTTACAGGAAAGTAATCACAGCTCTCCTTTAACTCCGCCAAGGGATTTTTGCAACCTTTAAAGAGATTCATCCGCTCAACAGGCTTTAAACTGCTAATAGGCAGCAGAGTGAAGTCGTAGTAGTAACAAGCAAGTAACCCCCTCTTGTTCAACCTCCTTCGGCTTCTAGCCTTGCAAATACAACACAACTATGCAATTATGCTGTGAAAAAACAGAGACAATGCCACTTGCTTCTTTATACATGCAGAGCAAGGCCTGTTACCCAAGATAGCTAGCGCTGCTGTTTTTGTCTTAGTACAAGCTGCCCATATCTAACTGCAAGGTCTCAATTAACCAACTTGTAACCAGTTGGAGTACCTTTATATCTTCATTTGGCAATGGTAGCATTTGTTGCTAGCATTACTCAAAGACTGTACTCATAAAGAGTTGGGTAGAGTTTCTGTGCTGATTTGCCTAAATAGAACACTACTTCTCACATGAAATTATGTATCATTAGTAAGCATTTCAGGTGAGCTCAGAGAAGGAAACGTCACTTGCAGGAAGAAGCAAACAGCCCAAGAAAGGAAAAAAACACAGACTGAACCCTGTGTGTTCGGCTGCTGAATACAGGAGCAACAGGTTTCAACGTATTACAGCCGAAAGAAGGAAGGGAACATGGCTGTGTATGCAGCCATGCACAGTATAAGGAATGTATTGTTCTACTGAATAGCTACTGAAGAAGTTTCTGATCCCTAACCTAGGAGACACTATATCCAGTGGTAGAGAATGGGACATAATTTGTATAAGTAGACACACCATGCAGTTTATCCTTTTATTACATCAGAGACAAATGTTAAATGACTTCCTTCTCCTTGTCTTGCAGTGAAAACTCTGAAAACTGCCTCAAAACAAATTTCTGAGACATCCTCTACACATTCCCATCCGCAGAGCATGATCTGATCCTCATTGAACTCCCACTGCACTTAAGATTTTAATTATGAGTTTCTCTAAATGCCCCAAGTTCAGTGGATCTTAACATTTTGACTTTTGTGGACCCCCACTTAATCATTACTGGAAACTGGGATCCCCTACCCCCCCATCCCACTCAATCAATATTGGAATCCGGGCAGCACCACAAAGTCATTACTGTAAGCCAGGGACCCCAGTCTAACCATCATCGATGATTTGAACTGCAACACAATAAACAACAAATACAGAAACAAACATTCATCAAATACAAAGATGATTAAACATTTTTATTTCATTAACAGTTATAAAAAAAGCAACATTTTTATTTTATTATGAAGGTTGGAACTTTTCTAAATTTCATTCTTCAAAGCTTTTTCGTGTCACGAGATCGAGTGACCCCTCCTCTCGGTGACAGCACACATGGGCATAGAGTTCTTTCTTAGATTGTTTTCATCCCACCGTCAGGTTTGGATGTGTTCCCTCTCGCTCCGGTAGATTTCGGTTTGGTACTTCTCTATCTTTTTCTTCAACATCTGTATTGTTTTCAAACATGTTTCCGACTACACTTGATACAATTGTAGTGTCGGGATCGATTGAATGCCCCCTTTTGGACACCCGTGCACTTCTGGGGCCTACTGCGTCATAGGCTCATGGAACGGACTCCATTTAGATTATGTCCTCGGTGCCACGCCAAGTTCCCCTACATCAACCAGCATTCGATGTGTAACTCCTGCCTCTCTCCGGACCACAAAGAGACCTGCGAGGCGTGTCGAACCTTCATATCCCAGAGAACCTTACCGGATCGAAGAGTAAGATGGTTAGAAATGGCGTTGGAGTCCACAGAACCAACGCCCGACATCTTTGGTGAGAAACAGGCACAGACTGCAGTCTCCATCCGAGACACCGATTCCGACCAGTACTTCAGTACACCAGTCCCTTCCCATCGTAAACGAATTTTAAAAAATCATAGAAGGCCTTGGGTCGATCCCCGCTTGCTGGCCATGGTTCGACCCGAAAACAACATAGCATTGGCCGACGGTCACATTTGGTGCCGAAAAAGGCTAAGACTCACTCCGATAAACAGACTGCCACGCCTGTTTCGGCTTTGAGTCGAAAAATGGAGGCTTCCACTTCGGAACAGAGACTACTACACACCACCTTGGAGCCAAACCATCCACGTTCCTCTTCGAAGCTGAAACATCAAAGCTCCTCTTCGGAGTCGAAAAAACATTCACCTACTAAACAAATCACTTTTTCGGCCCGTATAAAGCATGCTGCTACCAAGTTTTCAGAGCATTCATTGATAGGAAGTAAACAGGTTTCATCTTCAGAACAGGAAACAGATGAAACAGACATTAGACCAATTCTTGCGGTCACTGACCAAAATCAAAGGAGAATTCAAATCCAGAAGGTATAGGGAAGTGTATTGCCTCTACTCCGCCTATAACAAAGAGGAAATAGCATTCCAACAAGACTTGGAGCCGACGCTTCACCAGTGAAGATTTTTTAAACAAGGAGACACCAAAGACTACAACAGCTTTCTCCACCACATTCGCCTTATCTTCCCTCTTCTCCACCACCTCCTTCACCCACACAATTATCCACACATTCCCCAGTTTCTTCACATAGGGATTATATGGGTGACAATATTTACAACATAGATCCACGGGATATATATGATTCTGACCCAATTCCATCCAATGACCCTGATTTGTATCCCACAAGGCCGTCTCCACCTGACGATAGAAAAGCCTATTCAGGTCATTTCCAGAGCCCACTTATCATAACGCACAAATGCACTCTGAGCCAAGAGAAGAGGATTTCCTATTTAACACTCTTTCCTCAACTCACAAACAATATCAGTGTTTGCCAATGTTACCAGGTATGTTAAAACATGCTGTAGGAAGTTGGCTCTGTATGTGCTATTTCAAAGTAAGGAATAGCATGCACAGAGTCCAAGGGTTCCCCTTAAGAGGTAAAATAGTGGTAACAATAGATAATACTAATGCTCTATTTTGTGGTAGTGTGGTCGAGCAGTAGGCTTATCCAAGGAGTAGTGTTAAGCATTTGTTGTACATACACATAGACAATAAATGAGGTACACACACTCAGAGACAAATCCAGCCAATAGGTTTTTATATAGAAAAATATCTTTTCTTAGTTTATTTTAAGAACCACAGGTTCAAATTCTACATGTAATATCTCATTTGAAAGGTATTGCAGGTAAGTACTTTAGGAACTTCAAATCATCAAAATTGCATGTATACTTTTCAAGTTATTCACAAATAGCTGTTTTAAAAGTGGACACTTAGTGCAATTTTCACAGTTCCTAGGGGAGGTAAGTATTTGTTAGTTTTACCAGGTAAGTAAGACACTTACAGGGTTCAGTTCTTGGTCCAAGGTAGCCCACCGTTGGGGGTTCAGAGCAACCCCAAAGTCACCACACCAGCAGCTCAGGGCCGGTCAGGTGCAGAGTTCAAAGTGGTGCCCAAAACACATAGGCTAGAATGGAGAGAAGGGGGTGCCCCGGTTCCGGTCTGCTTGCAGGTAAGTACCCGCGTCTTCGGAGGGCAGACCAGGGGGGTTTTGTAGGGCACCGGGGGGGACACAAGCCCACACAGAAATTTCACCCTCAGCGGCGCGGGGGCGGCCGGGTGCAGTGTAGACACAAGCGTCGGGTTCGCAATGTTAGTCTATGAGAGATCTCGGGATCTCTTCAGCGCTGCAGGCAGGCAAGGGGGGGATTCCTCGGGGAAACCTCCACTTGGACAAGGGAGAGGGACTCCTGGGGGTCACTTCTCCAGTGAAAGTCCGGTCCTTCAGGTCCTGGGGGCTGCGGGTGCAGGGTCTCTCCCAGGCGTCGGGACTTTAGGTTTAAAGAGTCGCGGTCAGGGGAAGCCTCGGGATTCCCTCTGCAGGCGGCGCTGTGGGGGCTCAGGGGGGACAGGTTTTGGTACTCACAGTATCAGAGTAGTCCTGGGGTCCCTCCTGAGGTGTCGGATCTCCACCAGCCGAGTCGGGGTCGCCGGGTGCAGTGTTGCAAGTCTCACGCTTCTTGCGGGGAGCTTGCAGGGTTCTTTCAAGGCTGCTGGAAACAAAGTTGCAGCCTTTCTTGGAGCAGGTCCGCTGTCCTCGGGAGTTTCTTGTCTTTTCGAAGCAGGGGCAGTCCTCAGAGGATGTCGAGGTCGCTGGTCCCTTTGGAAGGCGTCGCTGGAGCAGGATCTTTGGAAGGCAGGAGACAGGCCGGTGAGTTTCTGGAGCCAAGGCAGTTGTCGTCTTCTGGTCTTCCTCTGCAGGGGTTTTCAGCTAGGCAGTCCTTCTTCTTGTAGTTGCAGGAATCTGATTTTCTAGGGTTCAGGGTAGCCCTTAAATACTAAATTTAAGGGCGTGTTTAGGTCTGGGGGGTTAGTAGCCAATGGCTACTAGCCCTGAGGGTGGGTACACCCTCTTTGTGCCTCCTCCCAAGGGGAGGGGGTCACAATCCTAACCCTATTGGGGGAATCCTCCATCTGCAAGATGGAGGATTTCTAAAAGTTAGAGTCACCTCAGCTCAGGACACCTTAGGGGCTGTCCTGACTGGCCAGTGACTCCTCCTTGTTGCTTTCTTTGTTCCCTCCAGCCTTGCCGCCAAAAGTGGGGGCCGTGGCCGGAGGGGGCGGGCAACTCCACTAAGCTGGAGTGCCCTGCTGGGCTGTGACAAAGGGGTGAGCCTTTGAGGCTCACCGCCAGGTGTTACAGCTCCTGCCTGGGGGAGGTGTTAGCATCTCCACCCAGTGCAGGCTTTGTTACTGGCCTCAGAGTGACAAAGGCACTCTCCCCATGGGGCCAGCAACATGTCTCTAGTGTGGCAGGCTGCTGGAACTAGTCAGCCTACACAGACAGTCGGTTAAGTTTTCAGGGGGCACCTCTAAGGTGCCCTCTGTGGTGTATTTTACACTAAAATGTACACTGGCATCAGTGTGCATTTATTGTGCTGAGAAGTTTGATACCAAACTTCCCAGTTTTCAGTGTAGCCATTATGGTGCTGTGGAGTTCGTGTAAAACAGACTCCCAGACCATATACTCTTATGGCTACCCTGCACTTACAATGTCTAAGGTTTTGTTTAGACACTGTAGGGGCACAGTGCTCATGCACTGGTACCCTCACCTATGGTATAGTGCACCCTGCCTTAGGGCTGTAAGGCCTGCTAGAGGGGTGTCTTACCTATACTGCATAGGCAGTGAGAGGCTGGCATGGCACCCTGAGGGGAGTGCCATGTCGACTTACTCATTTTGTTCTCACTAGCACACACAGGCTTGTAAGCAGTGTGTCTGTGCTGAGTGAGGGGTCTCTAGGGTGGCATAAGACATGCTGCAGCCCTTAGAGACCTTCCTTGGCATCAGGGCCCTTGGTACTAGAAGTACCAGTTACAAGGGACTTATCTGAATGCCAGGGTGTGCCAATTGTGGATACAATGGTACATTTTAGGTGAAGGAACACTGGTGCTGGGGCCTGGTTAGCAGGGTCCCAGCACACTTCTCAGTCAAGTCAGCATCAGTATCAGGCAAAAAGTGGGGGGTAACTGCAACAGGGAGCCATTTCTTTACACAAGCCCCCCCCAGCCCACAGGCCAGGAGACTCAGCCCAAGCTGGGAGAGTCTTCCTAGTCTGTCAGGCGAGGAAGAGTAGGAGAAATAGGCTGGTTAGTTGCAGGGCCTACTCTGCCTTACATCCTTCTGTTCAGGTCATTCCCTTTGGGGAACTGACCCACTTCCACAGTGATAGGACCTAGTCTGAATTGCCTCTTGTCTGCTTCTTCAATGTCTCCACCCATTCTTTTTATTTTGGGTTTAGAGGTATCCACCTCTGCTAATCTTATCTTAGCCAGGGTCATCCCTAGCTTACCCAAAGAGGTTACCCAGAGCTGGAGTAACCCCACCATGACCAACAGGGTCAGGGGGCCTAACTTGCTATTTGGCATGGGGTCTGACCACCATGCCAAGGATAGTGCAGCCACAAAGGCTAACACCCAGCAGAGGCCACTGACAGCTGTCAGTGCCCAGAACCACACCTTTAGCTCTTCACCTAAAAGGGAAGGGGCTAAGTTACAGGCTTCTTTGGGTTCAGGTTGCCTGTCTGCTGTATTGGAGTGGGGGGTTACCACATCTTGTAGTAAACACCCTTCTTCCACTCTTTCTTCTGTTAGCTGAGGAGCCACCCACTCAGGCTTAACAGTTGCCTGACTAGCCAGGACTTCTTGTGGGGCAGGTTGGACTTTATCAGAGCCATTTTTGGAGTTCTCCCCTACTGGAGCAGAATCTCCTTGGCTTACTGTAACCTTGGCTAAAGGTTGTCCACCCTTCCTACTCTGTTTTCTTTTCTTCTTCTTCTTCTGGGGCCTGCTTGCATTTACTGCAGAGGCAGGACTTCCAGAATCCTTGGGAGAGGACTGGCACTGGACCAGTTCCTCTCTTGAGCTCTGACTAACCTCTGGGTAGTCATTTCCAAGGAGACAATCAAGGGGGAGGTCTGTACTGACTACTACCCTTCTCCAGCTAAGAGTGCCACCCACTTCTATGGGCACTAAAGCCACAGGCCTCTTAGTGACCCTGTCTAGGCTAACTCTTACCCTGGCAGTCTCACCTGGGATGTACTGGTTTGAGAGCACCAGCCTGTCATGCACAATAGTGTGACTGGCACAAGTGTCTCTCAGGGCAGTGGTTGGGATTCCATTCACCAGTAGGTGGTGGAAGTGTCTGCTTCCCTCTGGAATCTCCAACTCACCTGTTGGGCCCTGTTTCCAGTTGAAGGCTAGGAAGACCTCCTCATCTGAGGAGTCATCTCCCATGGCTACACTGGTTACCCCAGGAATTTTGTTCTGGGGTTTGTTTTTGGGACAAGAAGTGTCCTTGGTGTGGTGCCCAGACTGTTTACAGTTGTGGCACCATGCCTTAGTGGCATCCCAGTTCTTACCCTGGTACCCACCTTTGTTTTGGGTTGTGTCCTGGGGCCCACCCACCTGTTCTGGTTTTTGGGGGCCTACAGAGGACTCTTTTTCTTGGTTTCTAGTGTTACCCACTTTCTCCTGGGGAGTTTTTGTAACCCCTTTCTTTTGGTCACCCCCAGTGGAAGTTTTGGTTACCCTAGTCTTGACCCAGTGGTCTGCCTTCTTTCCCAATTCTTGGGGAGAAATTGGACCTAGGTCTACCAGATACTGATGCAACTTTTCATTGAAGCAGTTACTTAAAATGTGTTCTTTCATAAACAAATTATAAAGCCCAACATAGTCACACACTTCATTTCCAGTTAACCAACCATCTAGTGTTTTTACTGAGTAGTCTACAAAATCAACCCAGGTCTGGCTCGAGGATTTTTGAGCCCCCCTGAATCTAATTCTATACTCCTCAGTGGAGAATCCAAAGCCCTCAATCAGGGTACCCTTCATGAGGTCATAAGATTCTGCATCTTTTCCAGAGAGTGTGAGGAGTCTATCCCTACACTTTCCAGTGAACATTTCCCAAAGGAGAGCACCCCAGTGAGATCTGTTCACTTTTCTGGTTACACAAGCCCTCTCAAAAGCTGTGAACCATTTGGTGATGTCATCACCATCTTCATATTTTGTTACAATCCCTTTGGGGATTTTTAGGATGTCAGGAGAATCTCTGACCCTATTTAAGTTGCTGCCACCATCAATGGGACCTAGGCCCATCTCTTTTCTTTCCCTTTCTATGGCTAGGAGCTGCTTTTCCAAAGCCAATCTTTTGACCATCCTGGCTAACAGGGGGTCATCTTCACTGGAGTTATCCTCAGTGATTTCAGAGGTGTTGGTCTCTCCTGTGAGGGAACCAGCATCTCTGACTATTATTTTTGGAGTCAGGGTTTGAGGGACCCTGTTCTCCCTAGATAGGATTGGTAGGGGGGAATTGTCCTCCAAGTCACTATCCTCTTCCTCTGAGTTGCCACCCTCAGAGGGGCTGGCCTTTTCAAACTCTGCCAAAAGCTCCTGGAGCTGTATTTTGGTAGGTTTGGGGCCCATTGTTATTTTCTTTATTTTACAGAGTGACCTTAGCTCCCTCATCTTAAGATGGAGGTAAGGTGTGGTGTCGAGTTCCACCACAGTCACATCTGTGCTAGACATTTTGCTTCTAAAAGTTGGAATACTTTTTAAGAATCTACAACTGGTTCTAGAATCTAATTCAAACTTTTACAAACTTTTAAACTCTAAAAAGAAATGCTAAACAGGATCTAACACAAGGCCCTAGCAGGTCTTTTAAGAATTTAGAAAACTTTTCAAATTGCAAAAATCAATTTCTAATGACAATTTTGGAATTTGTCGTGTGATCAGGTATTGGCTGAGTAGTCCAGCAAATGCAAAGTCTTGTACCCCACCGCTGATGCACCAATGTAGGAAGTTGGCTCTGTATGTGCTATTTCAAAGTAAGGAATAGCATGCACAGAGTCCAAGGGTTCCCCTTAGAGGTAAAATAGTGGTAACAATAGATAATACTAATGCTCTATTTTGTGGTAGTGTGGTCGAGCAGTAGGCTTATCCAAGGAGTAGTGTTAAGCATTTGTTGTACATACACATAGACAATAAATGAGGTACACACACTCAGAGACAAATCCAGCCAATAGGTTTTTATATAGAAAAATATCTTTTCTTAGTTTATTTTAAGAACCACAGGTTCAAATTCTACATGTAATATCTCATTTGAAAGGTATTGCAGGTAAGTACTTTAGGAACTTCAAATCATCAAAATTGCATGTATACTTTTCAAGTTATTCACAAATAGCTGTTTTAAAAGTGGACACTTAGTGCAATTTTCACAGTTCCTAGGGGAGGTAAGTATTTGTTAGTTTTACCAGGTAAGTAAGACACTTACAGGGTTCAGTTCTTGGTCCAAGGTAGCCCACCGTTGGGGGTTCAGAGCAACCCCAAAGTCACCACACCAGCAGCTCAGGGCCGGTCAGGTGCCGAGTTCAAAGTGGTGCCCAAAACACATAGGCTAGAATGGAGAGAAGGGGGTGCCCCGGTTCCGGTCTGCTTGCAGGTAAGTACCCGCGTCTTCGGAGGGCAGACCAGGGGGGTTTTGTAGGGCACCGGGGGGGACACAAGCCCACACAGAAATTTCACCCTCAGCGGCGCGGGGGCGGCCGGGTGCAGTGTAGACACAAGCGTCGGGTTCGCAATGTTAGTCTATGAGAGATCTCGGGATCTCTTCAGCGCTGCAGGCAGGCAAGGGGGGGATTCCTCGGGGAAACCTCCACTTGGACAAGGGAGAGGGACTCCTGGGGGTCACTTCTCCAGTGAAAGTCCGGTCCTTCAGGTCCTGGGGGCTGCGGGTGCAGGGTCTCTCCCAGGCGTCGGGACTTTAGGTTCAAAGAGTCGCGGTCAGGGGAAGCCTCGGGATTCCCTCTGCAGGCGGTGCTGTGGGGGCTCAGGGGGGACAGGTTTTGGTACTCACAGTATCAGAGTAGTCCTGGGGTCCCTCCTGAGGTGTCGGATCTCCACCAGCCGAGTCGGGGTCGCCGGGTGCAGTGTTGCAAGTCTCACGCTTCTTGCGGGGAGCTTGCAGGGTTCTTTCAAGGCTGCTGGAAACAAAGTTGCAGCCTTTCTTGGAGCAGGTCCGCTGTCCTCGGGAGTTTCTTGTCTTTTCGAAGCAGGGGCAGTCCTCAGAGGATGTCGAGGTCGCTGGTCCCTTTGGAAGGCGTCGCTGGAGCAGGATCTTTGGAAGGCAGGAGACAGGCCGGTGAGTTTCTGGAGCCAAGGCAGTTGTCGTCTTCTGGTCTTCCTCTGCAGGGGTTTTCAGCTAGGCAGTCCTTCTTCTTGTAGTTGCAGGAATCTGATTTTCTAGGGTTCAGGGTAGCCCTTAAATACTAAATTTAAGGGCGTGTTTAGGTCTGGGGGGTTAGTAGCCAATGGCTACTAGCCCTGAGGGTGGGTACACCCTCTTTGTGCCTCCTCCCAAGGGGAGGGGGTCACAATCCTAACCCTATTGGGGGAATCCTCCATCTGCAAGATGGAGGATTTCTAAAAGTTAGAGTCACCTCAGCTCAGGACACCTTAGGGGCTGTCCTGACTGGCCAGTGACTCCTCCTTGTTGCTTTCTTTGTTCCCTCCAGCCTTGCCGCCAAAAGTGGGGGCCGTGGCCGGAGGGGGCGGGCAACTCCACTAAGCTGGAGTGCCCTGCTGGGCTGTGACAAAGGGGTGAGCCTTTGAGGCTCACCGCCAGGTGTTACAGCTCCTGCCTGGGGGAGGTGTTAGCATCTCCACCCAGTGCAGGCTTTGTTACTGGCCTCAGAGTGACAAAGGCACTCTCCCCATGGGGCCAGCAACATGTCTCTAGTGTGGCAGGCTGCTGGAACTAGTCAGCCTACACAGACAGTCGGTTAAGTTTTCAGGGGGCACCTCTAAGGTGCCCTCTGTGGTGTATTTTACACTAAAATGTACACTGGCATCAGTGTGCATTTATTGTGCTGAGAAGTTTGATACCAAACTTCCCAGTTTTCAGTGTAGCCATTATGGTGCTGTGGAGTTCGTGTAAAACAGACTCCCAGACCATATACTCTTATGGCTACCCTGCACTTACAATGTCTAAGGTTTTGTTTAGACACTGTAGGGGCACAGTGCTCATGCACTGGTACCCTCACCTATGGTATAGTGCACCCTGCCTTAGGGCTGTAAGGCCTGCTAGAGGGGTGTCTTACCTATACTGCATAGGCAGTGAGAGGCTGGCATGGCACCCTGAGGGGAGTGCCATGTCGACTTACTCATTTTGTTCTCACTAGCACACACAGGCTTGTAAGCAGTGTGTCTGTGCTGAGTGAGGGGTCTCTAGGGTGGCATAAGACATGCTGCAGCCCTTAGAGACCTTCCTTGGCATCAGGGCCCTTGGTACTAGAAGTACCAGTTACAAGGGACTTATCTGAATGCCAGGGTGTGCCAATTGTGGATACAATGGTACATTTTAGGTGAAGGAACACTGGTGCTGGGGCCTGGTTAGCAGGGTCCCAGCACACTTCTCAGTCAAGTCAGCATCAGTATCAGGCAAAAAGTGGGGGGTAACTGCAACAGGGAGCCATTTCTTTACACATGCCAATTACATTTTTAAAGAACCAATCAAGGCTAGGGTGTTAACATCTAGAGTAGATAAATATAAAGCTGCACCATCTGATCCAGTCTTTATATCACAGCAATTACAACCTGATTCCATCGTGGTCAGTGCAGCTAGGAAAAGGGCAAATCTTTCAGGGACTCTTGTAGAGGACACAGTTCCGGTCTAGAGGCAAATCCGTTTCTGCAAGAGGTGTCTCCACCTCTTCAAAGCAGTGACTTTCCCTGCATCCCCACACAGCATACATCTACTGTGGGAGGAAGACTGAAATACTTCCATCCTCACTGGCAACAAATTACAACAGAGCAATGGGTACTGTCAACTATCTGCAATGGATATTGCCTAGAACATATCTCAACTCCACCAAACATTCCTCCTCGTTCACCCAGGCTTTCTCTTGAACACATTGGTCTGTTAAAACAAGAGGAAGAATCTGTTCTACTCAAAAGGTGCAATAAAGATGATTCCCATTAATCGACAAGGGACAGGGGTATATTCTCTATACTTCCTCATACCAAAAAAGGATGGCACTCTCAGACCAATTCTTGATCTCAGACCTCTGAATCGATATATCCAGTCAGATCATTTTGACATGGTCACTCTACAGGATGTCATTCCCTTGTTACAAAAACAAGACTACATGACAACTGAAAGATACTTACTTCCACATTCCCATACATCCAGCACACCGCAGGTATTTAAGGTTTGTGATAGCGAGCAAGCACTATCAATTGTAAGTACTACCCTTTGGAGTAACAACAGCAGCAAGGGTATTCACAAAATGCCTAGCAGTAGCTGTGAATACCTCAGAAGACAGTACATACATGTCTTCCCATATCTGGACGAATGGCTAATAAAAGCAAGCCCTATTCAAAACTGTCAACAGCACACGCAATACACAATACCTTACAGAGGCTAGGGTCCACAATCAATTACCAAAAATCTCACCTTCCGCCAGCACAAATTCAACCATAGCTAGGAGCAATTCTGAACACTCAGTCAGCATTATCCTACCCAAATCCACAACGACGTCAAGCGTTTCACACTCTCATATCCCAATTACAGGTCAATCAAACCTACATAGCAAGGTTTATCATGAGACTATTGGTGATGATGGCATCATGCATTGCAATAGTGCCCAACGCACGTCTAAATATGAGACCACTGCAACAGTGTCTATCGCAACAATGGTCTCAGGCACAGGCTCAACTACAAGATCTGGTGTTGGACCGCCTAACGTACAAATCTCTGCAATGGTGGAATCAAACCAACTTATCAAAAGGGCGGCCATTTCAGGACCCTGTGCCGCAGACCATAATTACAAAAGATGCATCAATGACAGGTTGGTGAGCCCATCTCAACAGTCTTACTATACAGGGAGAATAGGACTCAATACAACAAACTTGTCACATAAACTACTTGGAATTACTAGCAGTGTTTGTAGCACTCAAGGCGTTCCAAACACAGATCACTCACAAAACAGTGTAAATAAGAACAGACAACATAACAGCAATGTATTATCTGCAAAAACAGGGGGGGGGGGGGGGACGACACTCATCCCAATTGTCCTTTCTAGCACAATTTGGAAATTGGCAATACACAATCACATTCAGCTACTAGCAGAGTATATCCCAGGTATACACAACCAACTTGCAGACCTCCTAAGCAGGACACAGCAACAAATACACGAATGGGAGATTCATTCACAAGTAATTCAACAGTACTTCACATGTGGGGAACACCAGACAGACCTTTTTCGCAACAAGCGAAAACACAAAATTCCCAAACTTCGCATCCAGGTTCCCACACCCTCAATCCAAGGGCAATGCCCTATGGTTCAATTTGTCATGGATATTTGCTTACGCTTTTCCCCCATCCCATTAATTCTCAATATCAATCTCAATATTGTACTTACACGACTCGTGGGGCCATCATTTGAACCAATGCATTCTTGTCAGATTCAATTCTTGACTTGGAAAGTAGCCTTTCTAATAGCTATCACTTTCCTACGAAGAGTTAGCGAAATACAGGCGTTTACTATCCAAGAACCCTTTATACAAATACACAAACATAAAGTGGTTCTCCGTACAAATCCAAAATATTTACCAAAAGTCATAT
The DNA here is from genome assembly GCF_031143425.1 of Pleurodeles waltl. Taxonomy (NCBI): domain Eukaryota; kingdom Metazoa; phylum Chordata; class Amphibia; order Caudata; family Salamandridae; genus Pleurodeles; species Pleurodeles waltl. The sequence goes on from NC_090451.1 coordinate 664,779,031, forward strand.
CACTGTTTCATCTAAACCAAACAGATGAACTCCCAGTCTTCTTTCCACAACCAGACTCAGTAGCTTAAAGGGCACTGCATACATTAGAAATAAAAAGAGCGCTAATGTATTACATAGACAGAACAAAAGCATTTCGTAAAACAAAACAATTGTTCGTAGCTTTCCAAAAACCCCATGCAGGTAACCCTATATCCAAACAGGGCATATCCAGATAGATAGTCAAATGCATTCAGACGTATTACCTTAAAGCTAAAAGAGAATTACCCATTACACCAAGGGCACACTCCACTAGAAAGAAAGGTGCCACAATGGCTTTTTTAGGTGATATACCAATGACAGAGATTTGTAAGGCAGCCACCTGGTCTACACCTCACACATTTACTAAGCATTACTGTGTAGATGTGTTAGCAACACAACAAGCCACAGTAGGTCAGGCTGTATTAAAAACATTGTTTCAGACAACTTCAACTCCTACAGGCTGACCACCGCTTTTGGGAGGATTAGTGCTTTGTAGTCTATGCACAGCATGTGTATCTGCAGCTGCACATGCCATCGAACGGAAAATGTCACTTACCCAGTGTACATCTGTTCGTGGCATGTTGCGCTGCAGATTCACATGCGCCCTCCCACCTCCCCGGGAGCCTGTAGCCGTTTTAGTTGCATATAAATTGTATATATGTAAATAATATTCATTTACTACACACTATGTACATATATATCTACTCCATTGCATGGGCATCTTTAATATCTTTACTTTACCAACTCCTACCTCACCCTATGTAGGGAAAACAATCTAAGATGGAGTCGACGCCCATGCGCAATGGAGCCGAAAGGGAGGAGTCACTTGGTCCCGTGACTCGAAAAGACTTCTTCGAAGAAAAACAACTTGTAACACTCCGAGCCCAACACTAGATGGCAGGAACAGTGCACAGCATGTGTATCTGCAGCTACACATGCCATCGAACATATATATACACATATACACACACACATATACATACACACACTTTATTAATCCATTAATATTACTTAATTTTCGAAGCAGTTGTGGAACCCCCTGAGTAGGCTTCGCAGACCCCAAGTTAAGAACCACTGCCTCAGTACTTCCATCCCATGTAACACCAACAAAATATTATGAAAATGGCACCCAACTGTAATGTTTTGTGGGTTGCAATCAGATGTCAAAGATTACTATTCTTGCCATGTCTGAGTTTTCAGATGCCAATTTTCAATTTTTGAAAAGCAAGATGTTCTGAACCAAATCAAATGATTATTGACCTGAACACAGTGTATGAATACGAGCCATGCAGCAAAATATTTGTACCTAGTTTGTAAAATCTTTCTTCACTATGAACATCCCAAATACACTCTTTGTAAAGAAAAGCAAATTGGATGCCCATTGAGCAAGGAGGTGAGAAGACCTGTTGTGAAGTTTGCTTGGTCATTCTCTGCATTGTCCTTAGAATCTAAGGGCAGACATTGATACTTACTGAAAGTGAGAACATACAACAAATGACAAAGTTACATAGTGTGCAGGTTTCCACGTAGTGCTGCTGCAGAACATCTCTTTCTTGTGGAAGAGACCATTGATGCCAAGGATTGTTGTTTACCTAATGGTGGTAGAGTCTGTTAACCAGTTATGTTAGTAGAACTTTATGCCGTTGCAGGGGTGTAAGGAAATGCCTCCTTGGCATGGTTGCCCCCTGACTTTTTGCCTTTGCTGATGCTATGTTTACAATTGAAAGTGTGCTGAGGCCTGCTAACCAGGCCCCAGCACCAGTGTTCTTTCCCTAACCTGTACTTTTGTATCCACAATTGGCAGACCCTGGCATCCAGATAAGTCCCTTGTAACTGGTACTTCTAGTACCAAGGGCCCTGATGCCAAGGAAGGTCTCTAAGGGCTGCAGCATGTCTTATGCCACCCTGGAGACCTCTCACTCAGCACAGACACACTGCTTGCCAGCTTGTCTGTACTAGTGAGAACAAAATGAGTAAGTCGACATGGCACTCCCCTCAGGGTGCCATGCCAGCCTCTCACTGCCTATGCAGTATAGGTAAGACACCCCTCTTGCAGGCCTTACAGCCCTAAGGCAGGGTGCACTATACCATAGGTGAGGGTACCAGTGCATGAGCATGGTACCCCTACAGTGTCTAAACAAAACCTTAGACATTGTAAGTGCAGGGTAGCCATAAGAGTATATGGTCTGGGAGTCTGTCAAACACGAACTCCACAGCACCATAATGGCTACACTGAAAACTGGGAAGTTTGGTATCAAACTTCTCAGCACAATAAATGCACACTGATGCCAGTGTACATTTTATTGCAAAATACACCCCAGAGGGCACCTTAGAGGTGCCCCCTGAAACTTAACCGACTGTCTGTGTAGGCTGACTAGTTCCAGCAGCCTGCCACACCAGAGACATGTTGCTGGCCCCATGGGGAGAGTGCCTTTGTCACTCTGAGGCCAGTAACAAAGCCTGCACTGGGTGGAGATGCTAACACCTCCCCCAGGCAGGAGCTGTAACACCTGGCGGTGAGCCTCAAAGGCTCACCCCTTTGTCACAGCCCAGCAGGGCACTCCAGCTTAGTGGAGTTGCCCGCCCCCTCCGGCCACGGCCCCCACTTTTGGCGGCAAGGCTGGAGGGAACAAAGAAAGCAACAAGGAGGAGTCACTGGCCAGTCAGGACAGCCCCTAAGGTGTCCTGAGCTGAGGTGACTCTAACTTTTAGAAATCCTCCATCTTGCAGATGGAGGATTCCCCCAATAGGGTTAGGATTGTGACCCCCTCCCCTTGGGAGGAGGCACAAAGAGGGTGTACCCACCCTCAGGGCTAGTAGCCATTGGCTACTAACCCCCCAGACCTAAACACGCCCTTAAATTTAGTATTTAAGGGCTACCCTGAACCCTAGAAAATTAGATTCCTGCAACTACAAGAAGAAGGACTGCCTAGCTGAAAAACCCCTGCAGAGGAAGACCAGAAGACGACAACTGCCTTGGCTCCAGAAACTCACCGGCCTGTCTCCTGCCTTCCAAAGATCCTGCTCCAGCGACGCCTTCCAAAGGGACCAGCGACCTCGACATCCTCTGAGGACTGCCCCTGCTTCGAAAAGACAAGAAACTCCCGAGGACAGCGGACCTGCTCCAAGAAAAGCTGCAACTTTGTTTCCAGCAGCTTTAAAGAACCCTGCAAGCTCCCCGCAAGAAGCGTGAGACTTGCAACACTGCACCCGGCGACCCCGACTCGGCTGGTGGCGATCCAACACCTCAGGAGGGACCCCAGGACTACTCTGATACTGTGAGTACCAAAACCTGTCCCCCCTGAGCCCCCACAGCGCCGCCTGCAGAGGGAATCCCGAGGCTTCCCCTGACCGCGACTCTTTGAACCTAAAGTCCCGACGCCTGGGAGAGACCCTGCACCCGCAGCCCCCAGGACCTGAAGGACCGGACTTTCACTGGAGAAGTGACCCCCCAGGAGTCCCGCTCCCTTGCCCAAGTGGAGGTTTCCCCGAGGAATCCCCCCCTTGCCTGCCTGCAGCGCTGAAGAGATCCCGAGATCTCTCATAGACTAACATTGAAAACCCGACGCTTGTTTCTGCACTGCACCCGGCCGCCCCCGCGCTGCTGAGGGTGAAATTTCTGTGTGGACTTGTGTCCCCCCCGGTGCCCTACAAAACCCCCCTGGTCTGCCCTCCGAAGACGCGGGTACTTACCTGCAAGCAGACCGGAACCGGGGCACCCCCTTCTCTCCATTCTAGCCTATGTGTTTTGGGCACCACTTTGAACTCTGCACCTGACCGGCCCTGAGCTGCTGGTGTGGTGACTTTGGGGTTGCTCTGAACCCCCAACGGTGGGCTACCTTGGACCAAGAACTAAGCCCTGTAAGTGTCTTACTTACCTGGTTAACCTAACAAATACTTACCTCCCCTAGGAACTGTGAAAATTGCACTAAGTGTCCACTTTTAAAACAGCTATTTGTGAATAACTTGAAAAGTATACATGCAATTTTGATGATTTGAAGTTCCTAAAGTACTTACCTGCAATACCTTTCGAATGAGATATTACATGTAGAATTTGAACCTGTGGTTCTTAAAATAAACTAAGAAAAGATATTTTTCTATATCAAAACCTATTGGCTGGATTTGTCTCTGAGTGTGTGTACCTCATTTATTGTCTATGTGTATGTACAACAAATGCTTAACACTACTGCTTGGATAAGCCTACTGCTCGACCACACTACCACAAAATAGAGCATTAGTATTATCTATTTTTACCACTATTTTACCTCTAAGGGGAACCCTTGGACTCTGTGCATGCTATTCCTTACTTTGAAATAGCACATACAGAGCCAACTTCCTACATTGGTGGATCAGCGGTGGGGTACAAGACTTTGCATTTGCTGGACTACTCAGCCAATACCTGATCACACGACAAATTCCAAAATTGTCATTAGTAATTGATTTTTGCAATTTGAAAAGTTTTCTAAATTCTTAAAAGACCTGCTAGGGCCTTGTGTTAGATCCTGTTTAGCATTTCTTTTAGAGTTTAAAAGTTTGTAAAAGTTTGAATTAGATTCTAGAACCAGTTGTAGATTCTTAAAAAGTATTCCAACTTTTAGAAGCAAAATGTCTAGCACAGATGTGACTGTGGTGGAACTCGACACCACACCTTACCTCCATCTTAAGATGAGGGAGCTAAGGTCACTCTGTAAAATAAAGAAAATAACAATGGGCCCCAAACCTACCAAAATACAGCTCCAGGAGCTTTTGGCAGAGTTTGAAAAGGCCAACCCCTCTGAGGGTGGCAACTCAGAGGAAGAGGATAGTGACTTGGAGGAAAATTCCCCCCTACCAGTCCTATCTAGGGAGGACAGGGTCCCTCAAACCCTGACTCCTAAAATAATAGTCAGAGATGCTGGTTCCCTCACAGGAGAGACCAACACCTCTGAAATCACTGAGGATAGCCCCAGTGAAGAGGACATCCAGTTAGCCAGGATGGCCAAAAGATTGGCTTTGGAAAGACAGATCCTAGCCATAGAGAGGGAAAGACAAGAGATGGGCCTAGGACCCATCAATGGTGGCAGCAACATAAATAGGGTCAGAGATTCTCCTGACATGTTGAAAATCCCTAAAGGGATTGTAACTAAATATGAAGATGGTGATGACATCACCAAATGGTTCACAGCTTTTGAGAGGGCTTGTGTAACCAGAAAAGTGAACAGATCTCACTGGGGTGCTCTCCTTTGGGAAATGTTCACAGGAAAGTGTAGGGATAGACTCCTCACACTCTCTGGACAAGATGCAGAATCTTATGACCTCATGAAGGGAACCCTGATTGAGGGCTTTGGATTCTCCACTGAGGAGTATAGGATTAGATTCAGGGGGGCTCAAAAATCCTCGAGCCAGACCTGGGTTGACTTTGTAGACTACTCAGTGAAAACACTAGATGGTTGGATTCAAGGCAGTGGTGTAAGTAATTATGATGGGCTGTACAATTTATTTGTGAAAGAACACCTGTTAAGTAATTGTTTCAATGATAAACTGCATCAGCATCTGGTAGACCTAGGACCAATTTCTCCCCAAGAATTGGGAAAGAAGGCGGACCATTGGGTCAAGACAAGGGTGTCCAAGACTTCAACAGGGGGTGACCAAAAGAAAGGGGTCACAAAGACTCCCCAGGGGAAGGGTGATGAGACAACCAAAACTAAAAATAGTAAAGAGTCTTCTACAGGCCCCCAAAAACCTGCACAGGAGGGTGGGCCCAGAGCCTCTTCACAAAACAATGGGTACAAGGGTAAAAACTTTGATCCCAAAAAGGCCTGGTGTCATAGCTGTAAACAGCATGGACACCAAACTGGAGACAAGGCCTGTCCCAAGAAAGGTTCCACTCCAAACTCCCATCCAGGTAACACTGGTATGGCTAGTCTCCAAGTGGGATCAACAGTGTGCCCAGAGCAAATCAGGGTCCACACTGAAGCTACTCTAGTTTCTGAGGGTGGGGTGGATTTAGCCACACTAGCTGTCTGGCCGCCTAACATGCAAAAATACAGACAGCAACTCTTAATTAATGGGACTAGAATAGAGGGCCTGAGGGATACAGGTGCCAGTGTCACCATGGTGACAGAGAAACTGGTTTCCCCTGGCCAATACCTGACTGGAAAAACTTACACAGTCACCAACGCTGACAATCAGAGAAAAGTACATCCCATGGCAATGGTTACTTTAGAATGGGGAGGGGTCAATGGCCTGAAACAGGTGGTGGTCTCCTCAAATATCCCAGTGGACTGTCTGCTTGGAAATGACCTGGAGTCCTCAGCATGGGCTGAGGTGGAACTAAAAACCCATGCAGCAATGCTGGGTATCCCTGAACTGGTGTGTGTGAAAACAAGAGCACAGTGCAAGGCACAGGGTGAACAAGTAGAGCTGGAGTCTGGAAGAATGGCCCAGCCTACCAAGAGAACAGGAAAGTCAGTTGGGAAACCAACTACAACACAGCAAAAGAAAGGGAACCTCTCTTCTCAGGAAGAAGTTCTGCCCTCTGAGGGAACTGAGCCTTTGGAGCTTGAACCTTATCAGGTTGAGCTCTTAGGCCCAGGGGGACCCTCAAGGGAGGAGCTGTGTAAGGGACAAGAAACCTGTCCCTCTCTTGAAGGCCTTAGGCAGCAAGCTGCTGAAGAGTCCAAAGGCAAGAAAAATGGAACGCATAGGGTCTATTGGGAAGATGGACTCCTGTACACTGAGGCCAGAGACCCCAAACCTGGTGCCACTAGGAGAGTGGTAGTGCCTCAGCTGTTCAGAGAGTTAATCCTAACATTGGCCCATGACATTCCCCTTGCTGGACATTTGGGACAAACCAAGACGTGGGAGAGGTTAGTCAACCACTTCTACTGGCCCAATATGTCCAACATGGTTAAGGAGTTTTGCCTCTCCTGCCCCACCTGTCAAGCCAGTGGTAAGACAGGTGGGCATCCAAAGGCCCCCCTCATTCCACTTCCAGTGGTGGGGGTTCCCTTTGAAAGAGTGGGTGTGGACATAGTTGGTCCACTAGAACCTCCCACAGCCTCAGGAAATATGTATATCCTGGTAGTAGTGGATCATGCTACCAGGTATCCTGAAGCTATTCCCCTTAGGTCGACTACTGCCCCTGCAGTAGCCAAGGCCCTCATTGGTATCTTTACCAGAGTGGGTTTCCCTAAGGAGGTGGTGTCTGACAGAGGTACCAACTTCATGTCAGCATACCTAAAACACATGTGGAATGAGTGTGGAGTGACTTATAAATTCACTACACCGTACCATCCACAAACTAATGGCTTGGTGGAGAGATTCAACAAGACATTAAAAGGCATGATCATGGGGCTCCCAGAAAAGCTCAAAAGGAGATGGGATGTCCTCTTGCCATGTCTGCTTTTCGCTTACAGAGAGGTGCCACAGAAGGGAGTAGGATTCTCACCCTTTGAACTTCTGTTTGGTCATCCTGTAAGGGGACCACTTGCTCTTGTTAAAGAAGGCTGGGAGAGACCTCTCCATGAGCCAAAACAAGACATAGTGGACTATGTACTTGGCCTTCGCTCTAGAATGGCAGAGTACATGGAAAAGGCAACCAAAAACCTTGAGGCCAGCCAACAGCTCCAGAAGTTTTGGTATGACCAAAAGGCTGCACTGGTTGAGTTCCAACCAGGGCAGAAAGTCTGGGTTCTGGAGCCTGTGGCTCCCAGGGCACTCCAGGACAAATGGAGTGGCCCTTACCCAGTACTAGAAAGGAAGAGTCAGGTCACCTACCTGGTGGACCTGGGCACAAGCAGGAGCCCCAAGAGGGTGATCCATGTGAACCGCCTTAAGCTCTTCCATGACAGGGCTGATGTCAATCTGTTGATGGTAACAGATGAGGATCAGGAGGCAGAGAGTGAACCTCTCCCTGATCTTCTGTCATCAGACCCAAAAGATGGCACAGTAGATGGAGTGATCTACTCAGACACCCTCTCTGGCCAACAGCAAGCTGATTGTAGGAGAGTCCTACAACAGTTTCCTGAACTCTTCTCCTTAACCCCTGGTCAGACACACCTGTGTACCCATGATGTGGACACAGGAGACAGCATGCCTGTCAAGAACAAAATCTTTAGACAGTCTGACCATGTTAAGGAAAGCATCAAGGTGGAAGTCCACAAGATGCTGGAATTGGGAGTAATTGAGCGCTCTGACAGCCCCTGGGCTAGCCCAGTGGTCTTAGTCCCCAAACCTCACACCAAAGATGGAAGGAAAGAGATGAGGTTTTGTGTGGACTACAGAGGGCTCAATTCTGTCACCAAGACAGATGCCCATCCAATTCCAAGAGCTGATGAGCTCATTGATAAATTAGGTGCTGCCAAATTTCTAAGTACCTTTGACTTGACAGCAGGGTACTGGCAAATAAAAATGGCACCTGGAGCAAAAGAAAAGACAGCATTCTCCACACCTGATGGGCATTATCAGTTTACTGTTATGCCCTTTGGTTTAAAGAATGCCCCTGCCACCTTCCAAAGGTTGGTGAATCAAGTCCTTGCTGGCTTGGAGTCCTTTAGCACAGCTTATCTTGATGATATTGCTGTCTTTAGCTCCACCTGGCAGGATCACCTGGTCCACCTGAGGAAGGTTTTGAAGGCTCTGCAATCTGCAGGCCTCTCTATCAAGGCATCCAAATGCCAGATAGGGCAGGGAACTGTGGTTTACTTGGGCCACCTTGTAGGTGGAGGCCAAGTTCAGCCACTCCAACCCAAGATCCAGACTATTCTGGACTGGGTAGCTCCAAAAACCCAGACTCAAGTCAGGGCATTCCTTGGCTTGACTGGGTATTACAGGAGGTTTGTGAAGGGATATGGATCCATTGTGACAGCCCTCACTGAACTCACCTCCAAGAAAATGCCCAAGAAAGTGAACTGGACTGTGGAATGCCAACAGGCCTTTGACACCCTGAAACAAGCAATGTGCTCAGCACCAGTTCTAAAAGCTCCAGATTATTCTAAGCAGTTCATTGTGCAGACTGATGCCTCTGAACATGGGATAGGGGCAGTTTTGTCCCAAACAAATGATGATGGCCTTGACCAGCCTGTTGCTTTCATTAGCAGGAGGTTACTCCCCAGGGAGCAGCGTTGGAGTGCCATTGAGAGGGAGGCCTTTGCTGTGGTTTGGTCCCTGAAGAAGCTGAGACCATACCTCTTTGGGACTCACTTCCTAGTTCAAACTGACCACAGACCTCTCAAATGGCTGATGCAAATGAAAGGTGAAAATCCTAAACTGTTGAGGTGGTCCATCTCCCTACAGGGAATGGACTTTATAGTGGAACACAGACCTGGGACTGCCCATGCCAATGCAGATGGCCTTTCCAGGTTCTTCCACTTAGAAAATGAAGACTCTCTTGGGAAAGGTTAGTCTCATCCTCTTTCGTTTGGGGGGGGGTTGTGTAAGGAAATGCCTCCTTGGCATGGTTGCCCCCTGACTTTTTGCCTTTGCTGATGCTATGTTTACAATTGAAAGTGTGCTGAGGCCTGCTAACCAGGCCCCAGCACCAGTGTTCTTTCCCTAACCTGTACTTTTGTATCCACAATTGGCAGACCCTGGCATCCAGATAAGTCCCTTGTAACTGGTACTTCTAGTACCAAGGGCCCTGATGCCAAGGAAGGTCTCTAAGGGCTGCAGCATGTCTTATGCCACCCTGGAGACCTCTCACTCAGCACAGACACACTGCTTGCCAGCTTGTCTGTACTAGTGAGAACAAAATGAGTAAGTCGACATGGCACTCCCCTCAGGGTGCCATGCCAGCCTCTCACTGCCTATGCAGCATAGGTAAGACACCCCTCTTGCAGGCCTTACAGCCCTAAGGCAGGGTGCACTATACCATAGGTGAGGGTACCAGTGCATGAGCATGGTACCCCTACAGTGTCTAAACAAAACCTTAGACATTGTAAGTGCAGGGTAGCCATAAGAGTATATGGTCTGGGAGTCTGTCAAACACGAACTCCACAGCACCATAATGGCTACACTGAAAACTGGGAAGTTTGGTATCAAACTTCTCAGCACAATAAATGCACACTGATGCCAGTGTACATTTTATTGCAAAATACACCCCAGAGGGCACCTTAGAGGTGCCCCCTGAAACTTAACCGACTGTCTGTGTAGGCTGACTAGTTCCAGCAGCCTGCCACACCAGAGACATGTTGCTGGCCCCATGGGGAGAGTGCCTTTGTCACTCTGAGGCCAGTAACAAAGCCTGCACTGGGTGGAGATGCTAACACCTCCCCCAGGCAGGAGCTGTAACACCTGGCGGTGAGCCTCAAAGGCTCACCCCTTTGTCACAGCCCAGCAGGGCACTCCAGCTTAGTGGAGTTGCCCGCCCCCTCCGGCCACGGCCCCCACTTTTGGCGGCAAGGCTGGAGGGAACAAAGAAAGCAACAAGGAGGAGTCACTGGCCAGTCAGGACAGCCCCTAAGGTGTCCTGAGCTGAGGTGACTCTAACTTTTAGAAATCCTCCATCTTGCAGATGGAGGATTCCCCCAATAGGGTTAGGATTGTGACCCCCTCCCCTTGGGAGGAGGCACAAAGAGGGTGTACCCACCCTCAGGGCTAGTAGCCATTGGCTACTAACCCCCCAGACCTAAACACGCCCTTAAATTTAGTATTTAAGGGCTACCCTGAACCCTAGAAAATTAGATTCCTGCAACTACAAGAAGAAGGACTGCCTAGCTGAAAAACCCCTGCAGAGGAAGACCAGAAGACGACAACTGCCTTGGCTCCAGAAACTCACCGGCCTGTCTCCTGCCTTCCAAAGATCCTGCTCCAGCGACGCCTTCCAAAGGGACCAGCGACCTCGACATCCTCTGAGGACTGCCCCTGCTTCGAAAAGACAAGAAACTCCCGAGGACAGCGGACCTGCTCCAAGAAAAGCTGCAACTTTGTTTCCAGCAGCTTTAAAGAACCCTGCAAGCTCCCCGCAAGAAGCGTGAGACTTGCAACACTGCACCCGGCGACCCCGACTCGGCTGGTGGCGATCCAACACCTCAGGAGGGACCCCAGGACTACTCTGATACTGTGAGTACCAAAACCTGTCCCCCCTGAGCCCCCACAGCGCCGCCTGCAGAGGGAATCCCGAGGCTTCCCCTGACCGCGACTCTTTGAACCTAAAGTCCCGACGCCTGGGAGAGACCCTGCACCCGCAGCCCCCAGGACCTGAAGGACCGGACTTTCACTGGAGAAGTGACCCCCAGGAGTCCCGCTCCCTTGCCCAAGTGGAGGTTTCCCCGAGGAATCCCCCCCTTGCCTGCCTGCAGCGCTGAAGAGATCCCGAGATCTCTCATAGACTAACATTGAAAACCCGACGCTTGTTTCTGCACTGCACCCGGCCGCCCCCGCGCTGCTGAGGGTGAAATTTCTGTGTGGACTTGTGTCCCCCCCGGTGCCCTACAAAACCCCCCTGGTCTGCCCTCCGAAGACGCGGGTACTTACCTGCAAGCAGACCGGAACCGGGGCACCCCCTTCTCTCCATTCTAGCCTATGTGTTTTGGGCACCACTTTGAACTCTGCACCTGACCGGCCCTGAGCTGCTGGTGTGGTGACTTTGGGGTTGCTCTGAACCCCCAACGGTGGGCTACCTTGGACCAAGAACTAAGCCCTGTAAGTGTCTTACTTACCTGGTTAACCTAACAAATACTTACCTCCCCTAGGAACTGTGAAAATTGCACTAAGTGTCCACTTTTAAAACAGCTATTTGTGAATAACTTGAAAAGTATACATGCAATTTTGATGATTTGAAGTTCCTAAAGTACTTACCTGCAATACCTTTCGAATGAGATATTGCATGTAGAATTTGAACCTGTGGTTCTTAAAATAAACTAAGAAAAGATATTTTTCTATACCAAAACCTATTGGCTGGATTTGTCTCTGAGTGTGTGTACCTCATTTATTGTCTATGTGTATGTACAACAAATGCTTAACACTACTCCTTGGATAAGCCTACTGCTCGACCACACTACCACAAAATAGAGCATTAGTATTATCTATTTTTACCACTATTTTACCTCTAAGGGGAACCCTTGGACTCTGTGCATGCTATTCCTTACTTTGAAATAGCACATACAGAGCCAACTTCCTACAAGGGGGAAAGAATCAATAAAATTAAATATATATTTTATGGTTAAGACTAGCCATCCAAGTAGACAACCGCAGTTTTGCTATTAGTTTGTTTTTGATAATGGAACTGAATGCTTCCCAACGGTGTCCTTGATGAAACAAACTTCCCACAAGTGGCACCCAAGGGCTCAATCATTTTTGCTTACACAGAAACGACAACAATAGAGCTGTTTCTCCAGCATCATAGGTAACTAGGAACCAGAGTCCCAAATACACTCTAGATATCGCTCTGAAAATGTCCACCTCGCAATATGTAAGTAACATACAAGTTCAGCCTCTTCTTTGTAGGAGACTTGCCAGAGCAACAGATTAACAGTCATAACACTGTGAGCTCACTAAAAGTGTGAGGGTAACTGCACTCAAGATTTTGACCCTCCTCCAACAGACTCAAAAGGGAGTAAACAGACAACTGTTTACTTTCTCTGTTAAGCCTTTCATTACATAAATCTTTCATAGGTTACTTTTTAGGAGGACGATCCACTGCTATCCAATGTTCAGACGTCATCCTGTACAAATAAATAGAGGTAGTTTCTTTCACCTACAGCAGTGGTTCCCAACCTTTTGACCTCTGTGGACCCCCATTTTATCATTACTGAAACCGGGGGATCCCCAATGAATCGTTATTGGAATCCACCCACTGAGTCGTTACTGAAAGCCAGGGACGCCTGCCTAAAATGGGCGATGATTTGAACCGCGAAACAATCCGCGAAACAATACACAAAAAAATACAGAAACAAGCATTTATCAAACACATACACAAATGGTAAAACATTTTAAATTACATGCAATTCTAAATATAAAAGTTTAAAAAAATTATTTTAATAGGAAGGTTGGTGCTTTTCTCATTTTAATTGAAGCCACACACCGTCCATAATATGTTCTGTTGATGCACCTGCACTACTCCCACAAATCTTGAGGATACTAATTTAATGTTTAGCCTCCAATTTCAAATTCCTTGACATTTACATTATGTTTTAAAATGGATCCTTTAAAATTATGTTATAAAATGAAGGTTTGGTAGACCACCCTGTGTCCCCGGACCACAAGTTGGGAACCACCAACCTATAGTGTATTTATCCAGAAAACTGAACACACTTTCAAAATGGTGCCTTGCTACCCATACTAAAATATGAACGTGTCGGCAAAGAGGAATCATTCAATGTTCAACTAGGAAAACAAAGAAAAATTGAGTGTAATGCCTTTGAAAGACATCAAATCAGTGCAGAAAATACAACAGATTGTGTTAAACAGCTATATAGTAGCCTTTTAATTGTAGATTGTAATGGTCTAAAACACCAGGAAAATCATTGGCTAGCAATACAGAGGCTGAAGGAAGCCGCCAAAATAAATTGTGTATAGTTCATCTGAGTGACAGAAAACTGTGAATGGCTCTAGAAAGAACCTTGTGCTTGAGAATTTTGGAGATTGTAATAACACAGACTAAGTTTTGTTTAAGCCTGGGTTACACCTTAAGTTTTCACCTGGAACTTCATCAAGTTCTTTCCACATATGTTACTCGAACGAAATAAAAAATAAACAGTAGTCCACGCAGAGACCTTTACTAAACAAACCTTGTGCAGTCTTTGCTTGGCCCTGAGGAGCCTTTGACTCCACCTTCTCATTCTGTAACTCTTCGGCACTTGCGCGGCAGTTCCCAGCATCCTTCTTTTCAGAAGAAGTCTGAAGATTGGCACTTGCCACTTCCTGCAAATCTTTGGACTTCACTGCCTTGCCATCACACACCTAATAGACAAAATAGAAAGAGCTTCCCCAGTTACTGTCCGAGTCAGAAATTTACCCAGGCGTTAAAATTTGACTGGCTTTAAAATTAAAAAGGATTCCTCATTATCACTCATTTGTAGAACAATTCTTTTTACATATGTCACAAAGACAAGCTTTGTTTGAATCATTATTTATTTATGGAACATTCTCTAAAACAAAAGATGTGTTGCTTCAATTTTCAACTGGTGTACAGTTTTTATTTCCTACCTTGTCCGTAAATGCATTCTTCTCATAATTATGCCAAACCAATTGCCTCCGAAGCAAGGTATGTATAAAGCTGTCTTTCTAGTCCTAAATAAAGCTGACAATTCAACAACAAAAATCTACAGACTACAGCAAGCCTGTTCCTTAGACAGACAGTGATACAAGGTGACATCCATGTGGCTACCCCTTTAGTTTTCAAACCAATTTCCCCCCAAAAGTAATTCTGAAGCAAAATCTGTGCTTGATCTTTTCTGTTAAGTCAAAATAACCAATTTGTCCAATTATTGTATTCAAACAGGCAGCACATTTGATTCTCTCTTTAGAATTCTGGCTATCAAAGCATTCATGCAGGGCCTAAAGAGAATACGGCCTCCAAGAACACAATCAGCCCCTACATATAACAAAGTGTCAATTACAACCATTAAGGGGCTTCCCTTTGAGCTGGTTAGGTTCTACACAATGCAATATCTTCCAAGGTGCCAATTACATCAAGGTTACCAAGCACTGTCGATGCCAATAGGTCTGACTTATAACAAAGTACCTCTACAGTCACGAGTGAGTTGGGTACTCAATAACATATCACGCATATTCTAGCTACTCATCTTGGCACCCATTCATCCATTATGTGACTCATTCGTGCCTTCACCCATGCACCAAACACAATAACTCGCACAAACTCAATAAACACATGGAAGGTAAATGAAGAGGATATAAATAGAGACAATAGAAAAATACCACAGCCTGCACCACACAGTCAAATGCTTGTAATATAAAAAATAAGTAAAATATTAAACACAGCTGATGGTAGATGTACAGAAGCAACATGTCAGCCATCATGGAACCGTAAAATAAGTATATACTAAAAACAATTTCATTAAAAATTTCTGCTCTGTAAATATTAGATAGGGGAGCCTTCTTGGGATGCTACTGAGCACAATGAATCATTCTTCTACTGACCCAATAAGGTCAACATGTTGCTTCTAAAGGTGAGTGCCATCTTGGAACGGTAAAACAGTGATACATTGTGGACAGTGACATTCTAAGATGGCGATTCGGTTTAGAAGCAGTGGTTGCACAGGATCAGCACACTGTGATCAAATTAGTCCCAAGAAAGTGGTTCAGTAGGACTGGCTGCATAGCTGTCAGGTACTTTAAAAAAAAAAATTAAAAAAAATGAAAAGAGGCCCTTAAAGGGTTAAAATGGAAGGAAAACAAGCACTCTTTTTCAGTGGAAGGACAAATCTAAATCTTCTAAAGAATAAAATGAACATATCTCTGAGCACTGCCTCTCAAAAAAAGAAATTAACGAGTTACCTGAATACTGCTTGGGGATGACTTTTCGTTTGCAGGAATTTGCTCCAGTGGAATTCATTGTTGTGATCTAATCAAACTTGCTATACTGCTCAATTATCAATACTAGCCCTGGTTCTTTGGTTGATTTCGGCTCCCCAACCAAAAGATGTTTTCATCCACTATTGGCAACAGTCCCATACTAATAAATAAATTTAAGAATTAGGGACTTAATTTCCACTTTCATAATCTTAGTCTAAGAGCCTTCCTTTCCCATCAGTACAAGTCTGCTACTACTTCCTGGACTGACCTTACAGTTGCACTGGCTGCAGGCCCTTCGTTTGGTCTTTTTTAGCCTCTGCTCACCCACTCCTTCATGACAGGGGCACGAACACTCTTTGGTTCCCACTGCTTCAGTCAAGTCCATCTCCTGCAGATGGGAACAAAAAATATGCACTTGATCGACTGAGACCAAACTGAGCAGAAAGAAACATCACATGCTTAAGGACAACTGCAGTTGAACTCAATTAGAACATTAACTAACAGACACAGGAAAGGGGCATGTTGTTAATACTACCAAACATAGTGCGGGTGCATGGTGATGCCACTTGTCAAAAAGCAGGAAAGAAGCATGGTGTGATCACTACCACCAAACCCATGGGAGTATCTTGATGTTAACTTACCAACCAAACTCGGGGAGGAGCACTGCACTATTATCTGCTAATGTGTATGAGAGAAGCATATAGGCACTGCTTTCCCAAATGCAGTTCATGGTATGTTTCCAGAGCCAGTCAAACCCTAAAACTCGAATAGTGTCAACATAAGCCAAACAAAAAAAAGAGCAGGTTGTTGTTACTAGCCACATCCACAAATGAGATGGAGGGAAATGTCACTACAAGGCAAACTACAGAACATGGGGTTTACATTACCATAAAACAGGAGTGTGGTGCCCCACAATCAAGGGGAACATCATAATGTGAAAAACTAGCCATATCCTTGGAAAGAGCCTGGGGTCAGTACCAGCCAATTCAGGAATGGAAGACTAAGGGATCAAACCAGCTAACTACATGACAAAGCAATGTATCAAGTAATCAGTCAGAGGGAGAGCATGGTGTCACTAGCTGCCAAATCTGGGGGAGAAGTATGCTGTCAATGACCAGGGGGTAGATGCTGGGTTTTACTGGCCGGATAAACCCTGAGGAAAGAACAGTGTGGCACTTTTGACTTACTAATGGGTGGAAGAATCAGGTGGCGTTTTGCGACACAAATAAGTACCTAAGAGAGAACCATGCTGTTTTTGCAATACATAACAGGGAAGGAGCATGATTCGGTACTTGCCTGGCCAAAAGGAGTTGGTGAGGGTGGGTTACAGTGTCACTAACTGCCAAACTCAACATAGCTCGATATCAGCCAAAGGGAAAGCATTGTGGTACTAAGCAGACGCACTGAGATAGGTTGGAGTGAATATCTGACCACAAAGAGAGGAAAAGTGGTGTGCCCATCTATGCAAGGGACCAACATTACACATCTCCAATTAGAAAGTTTAAGGGCAAAAACGGTGACATTCCACTTCCTAGCCAATCAGCTAACGGCAAAGCAGGAAGAATGGAGGAGCATTAACAATGAGAGCAAATCAGACTACTGTGGCATGTAGCAAATCTGTTGTTTAACACTTGTCTTTCCCCTCAGCCCTGCAATCCAACCTTTTCATTGTTTCGCCCTCCTCCTGTGTCTTTCCTCCTCTTGCTTCTCGGGGGTGGGGGCATCTTGGTTGAATCTTCTTCTTCCTCAACATCTGGAAGCATAACTTCTTCAAAACCATCAAACTAAGAATATATGAATGAAAATAAAATGTGTTAACTTTTAACTAGGGTGACCAATTCAACATAGTTACAATTCAATCAAGTCAAACATCAATTGGGCACACAAAATAAGATAAGCTCAGATACATTAGCCAAAACTTAGTACTGCCAATTTGAATAGCCAAGCAAATACTGCAGTAGACTCAGCAGCAGCATAGATATATATTGTAGTCTATCACATTTCATGATGGGTTGGTACATTATCTATGACACTGGATCTCATTCCCTTCTATAGTCTGTTACTAAATGTGTTGAAGGGATGTTGTCTCTCACTCCACCTTCATCCACAACGTATCAAATAACAATCTTCCTTTACTGATCCAACAATCAACATCTCGTCACTGGGAGAGATGTATTTTCAATGTCCCTGTCCACTATTTAAAGGAAAGGTCTTCAGTTGCTTCTGTCAAGTTTTAATAGTGTGTTCCCTAGCAGCAGTAGCAGGAAAAATCTGGATTTCACTGAGCCACAAAGGTTCTTATAGTGTACATTAACAGCAAAGAAATTAAAATGAGCTTAAAAACAACATCAGATATTAAAATCTTTCAGCCTACCTGTAACTATTAAAGAGCACATAATAAAATCTCTTATGCATTCTGCGTCCATCTACCACATTTAAGTCTCTTCATTGATCGACATGAAGGTTGGACTCAAAGAAAGGACTCAGAATGGAAGTGACTTGCCCCATTTAGCTAAATATCCAAGTTGATTGAGGTAAGGTAGTAATTATTAAAATATGCCATTGAAATGTATTCAAGAAACCTATTTGTGTAATGCAATTACTCCACATACAGCCATTAAAAGCTCCTCTGCTTAATCCAGGGCTAACGGGGGACCTTTTCTTTATTGACCCTTTATTGGCCCTTCCCTCACTGCCTTAGTGGCACAAGCCCTGTACTTATTCCCAAGATTAGCTCAGCAAACAAACTGGAAAAAAAAAAACACCTCCGAGGAACTGATAGATTGCAGAGTTTACCATAGGACATATATATTGCATCCCAGGACAAAAAGTATATGGCAAGAGAACACAGCTTTACAAAGCTAAGTAAATGACTTTCTTATCTGCAATTCCTTTACTATTCCCATGGTTATTCCGATTGTGTAAACATCTTTCAGAAACATTTGTTTTAACTGTAACCTCCAAATACACACATTACCTTCTAGGAGGCGCATACTGTTTTGAAATCTACTCAAAAGTTATAAACCATGGAGGATGCTTGGATGTAGGAGAAAAGGATTATGTTGCTTACCCTGTAAGCATTTGTTTAAGGCATGTAGTGCTGTAGATTCACATGCTCTGCATGCTCCTGCCATTTAGTGTTGGGCCGTAAGTGGTGCAACTTGTTTTTGTTCGAAGAAGCATTTTGGGTCACAAAATCAAGTGATTACTCCTTTTGGTGATATTGTGCGTGACAACTCCTTTGTTAGATTGTTTTCCCACAGGGGTGTGAGAAAGGAGAGGAATGAATTAGTAGGAAAAGAGATGTGCATAAAAAGTGTAAATACATATGTACAAGTATAATGCAAATGTAATGGCCACAGGAGTCTGGGGAGGAAGGTGGGCGCATGTGAATCTAAAGCACTACATGCCACAAGTAGATGCTTATAGGGTAACATAATCCGTTCGATAGCACGTGTGGCTGTAGATACACATGCTCTGCAAAGACTGTAAAACAGTCCCTCCATAAAAGCGGTGGCTAACCTGTGGGAGTTGCAGTTGACTGGAAAAGTGTATGTAGCACCACCTGACCTACACTGGCTTGCTGGCATGCAAAAACATCCACACAGTAGTGTTTTGTGAAGGTTTGTGCTGTCAACCATGTAGCAGTCTTACAAATGTCAGTTATGGGAATGTTTCGAAGGAAGGCCATAGTACCTCCCTTTTTTCGAGTAGTGTGCCCTCCGGGAGGAACAGGTAAAGTTCTTTTGGCCTTAGCATAGCAAGTGTGTATGCATTTGACTATCAATCTGTCTATACTTGATTTGGACATTGGGATGCCTTTGTGAGGGAGGGAAAAAAGCTAAAGGAGCTGTTAGGTCTTCCTAAACTCTTTAGCTCTGTTTATATAGAATATAAGTGCTCTTTTGGCATCTAGTGCCTGAAGGGCCCTTTCCTCAACTGAGTCAGATTGCGGGAAGAAAACTGGTCACTAAATAGACTGATTTAGGTGAAATTGAGAAATCACCTTACGAAGAAATGTAGGATTAGTCATAAGAACTACTTTATCCCTATGAATTTGGAAGAAAGGTTCGCATAAGGTTAGTGCCTGGAGCTCACCAACACGTCTGAGTGAAGTGATGGCGACAAGGAAAGAGATTTTCAATGAAAGAAATTTAAGTTGATATGAGTGAAACGGCTAAAATGGTGGACTTGTGTATTGTAAGTAGAATGTTTAGGTTCTAGGTTGGGGCTGGGTGTACCCTAAGTGGAATGATGCTTTTCAGTCCTTCCAGGAAAGCCTTTATGACGGGAATTCTGATTAAGTAAGTATGTTGTCTGTGTAGGAAGTTGGCTCTGTATGCACTATTTCAAAGTAAGGAATAGTATGCACAGAGTCCAAGGGTTCCCCTTAGAGGTAAGATAGTGGCAAAAAGAGATAATACTAATGCTCTATTTTGTGGTAGTGTGGTCGAGCAGTAGGCTTATCAAAGGAGTAGTGTTAAGCATTTGTTGTACACACAAAGGCAATAAATGAGGAACACACACTCAGAGACAATTCCAAGCCAATAGGTTTTTGTATAGAAAAATATATTTTCTTGGTTTATTTTAAGAACCACAGGTTCAAATTCTACATGTAATACTTTGCATGTAAGGTATTGCAGGTAAGTACTTTAGGAACTTTGAATAATCACAATAGCATATATACTTTTCAAATAAAACACATATAGCTATTTTAAAACTAGACACTAAGTGCAATTTTCACAGTTCCTAGGGGAGGTAAGTAATTGTTAGTTCTTGCAGGTAAGTAAACCACCTACGGGGTTCAAGTTTGGGTCCAAGGTAGCCCACCGTTGGGGGTTCAGAGCAACCCCAAAGTTACCACACCAGCAGCTCAGGGCCGGTCAGGTGCAGAGTTCAAAGTGGTGCCCAAAACACATAGGCTTCAATGGAGAAGGGGTGTAGGAAGTTGGCTCTGTATATGCTATTTCAAAGTAAGGAATAGCATGCACAGAGTCCAAGGGTTCCTGTAAAGAAATGGCTCCCTGTTGCAGTTACCCCCCACTTTTTGCCTGATACTGATGCTGACTTGACTGAGAAGAGTGCTGGGACCCTGCTAACCAGGCCCCAGCACCAGTGTTCCTTCACCTAAAATGTACCATTGTATCCACAATTGGCACACCCGGGCATTCAGATAAGTCCCTTGTAACTGGTACTTCTAGTACCAAGGGCCCTGATGCCAAGGAAGGTCTCTAAGGGCTGCAGCATGTCTTATGCCACCCTAGAGACCCCTCACTCAGCACAGACACACTGCTTACAAGCCTGTGTGTGCTAGTGAGAACAAAATGAGTAAGTCGACATGGCACTCCCCTCAGGGTGCCATGCCAGCCTCTCACTGCCTATGCAGTATAGGTAAGACACCCCTCTAGCAGGCCTTACAGCCCTAAGGCAGGGTGCACTATACCATAGGTGAGGGTACCAGTGCATGAGCACTGTGCCCCTACAGTGTCTAAACAAAACCTTAGACATTGTAAGTGCAGGGTAGCCATAAGAGTATATGGTCTGGGAGTCTGTTTTACACGAACTCCACAGCACCATAATGGCTACACTGAAAACTGGGAAGTTTGGTATCAAACTTCTCAGCACAATAAATGCACACTGATGCCAGTGTACATTTTATTGTAAAATACACCCCAGAGGGCACCTTAGAGGTGCCCTCTGAAACTTAACCGACTATCTGTGTAGGCTGACTAGTTTTAGCAGCCTGCCACAAACCGAGACATGTTGCTGGCCCCATGGGGAGAGTGCCTTTGTCACTCTGAGGCCAGTAACAAAGCCTGCACTGGGTGGAGATGCTAACACCTCCCCCAGGCAGGAATTGTCACACCTGGCGGTGAGCCTCAAAGGCTCACCTCCTTTGTGCCAACCCAGCAGGACACTCCAGCTAGTGGAGTTGCCCGCCCCCTCCGGCCAGGCCCCACTTTTGGCGGCAAGGCCGGAGAAAATAATGAGAAAAACAAGGAGGAGTCACTGGCCAGTCAGGACAGCCCCTAAGGTGTCCTGAGCTGAAGTGACTCTAACTTTTAGAAATCCTCCATCTTGCAGATGGAGGATTCCCCCAATAGGGTTAGGATTGTGACCCCCTCCCCTTGGGAGGAGGCACAAAGAGGGTGTACCCACCCTCAGGGCTAGTAGCCATTGGCTACTAACCCCCCAGACCTAAACACGCCCTTAAATTTAGTATTTAAGGGCTACCCTGAACCCTAGAAAATTAGATTCCTGCAACTACAAGAAGAAGGACTGCCTAGCTGAAAACCCCTGCAGAGGAAGACCAGAAGACGACAACTGCCTTGGCTCCAGAAACTCACCGGCCTGTCTCCTGCCTTCCAAAGATCCTGCTCCAGCGACGCCTTCCAAAGGGACCAGCGACCTCGACATCCTCTGAGGACTGCCCCGGCTTCGAAAAGACAAGAAACTCCCGAGGACAGCGGACCTGCTCCAAGAAAAGCTGCAACTTTGTTTCCAGCAGCTTTAAAGAACCCTGCAAGCTCCCCGCAAGAAGCGTGAGACTTGCAACACTGCACCCGGCGACCCCGACTCGGCTGGTGGCGATCCAACACCTCAGGAGGGACCCCAGGACTACTCTAAGACTGTGAGTACAAAAACCTGTCCCCCCTGAGCCCCCACAGCGCCGCCTGCAGAGGGAATCCCGAGGCTTCCCCTGACCGCGACTCTTTGAATCCTAAGTCCCGACACCTGGGAGAGACCCTGCACCCGCAGCCCCCAGGACCTGAAGGACCGGACTTTCACTGGAGGAGTGACCCCCAGGAGTCCCTCTCCCTTGATCAAGTGGAGGTTTCCCCGAGGAATCCCCCCCTTGCCTGCCTGCAGCGCTGAAGAGATCCCTAGATCTCCCATTGACTTCCATTACAAACCCGACGCTTGTTTCTACACTGCACCCGGCCGCCCCCCGCGCTGCTGAGGGTGAAATTTCTGTGTGGGCTTGTGTCCCCCCCGGTGCCCTACAAAACCCCCCTGGTCTGCCCTCCGAAGACGCGGGTACTTACCTGCAAGCAGACCGGAACCGGGGCACCCCCTTCTCTCCATTCTAGCCTATGTGTTTTGGGCACCACTTTGAACTCTGCACCTGACCGGCCCTGAGCTGCTGGTGTGGTGACTTTGGGGTTGCTCTGAACCCCCAACGGTGGGCTACCTTGGACCAAGAACTAAGCCCTGTAAGTGTCTTACTTACCTGGTTAACCTAACAAATACTTACCTCCCCCAGGAACTGTGAAAATTGCACTAAGTGTCCACTTTTAAAACAGCTGTTTATGAATAACTTGAAAAGTATACATGCAATTTTGATGATTTGAAGTTCCTAAAGTACTTACCTGCAATACCTTTCGAATGAGATATTACATGTAGAATTTGAACCTGTGGTTCTTAAAATAAACTAAGAAAATATATTTTTCTATACAAAAACCTATTGGCTGGATTTGTCTCTGAGTGTGTGTACCTCATTTATTGTCTATGTGTATGTACAACAAATGCTTAACACTACTCCTTGGATAAGCCTACTGCTCGACCACACTACCACAAAATAGAGCATTAGTATTATCTATTTTTTACCACTATTTTACCTCTAAGGGGAACCCTTGGACTCTGTGCATGCTATTCCTTACTTTGAAATAGCACATACAGAGCCAACTTCCTACAGTTCCCCTTAGAGGTAAGATAGTGGCAAAAAGAGATAATACTAATGCTCTATTTTGTGGTAGTGTGGTCGAGCAGTAGGCTTATCAAAGGAGTAGTGTTAAGCATTTGTTGTACATACACACAGGCAATAAATGAGGAACACACACTCCGAGACAATTCCAAGCCAATAGGTTTTTGTATAGAAAAATATATTTTCTTAGTTTATTTTAAGAACCACAGGTTCAAATTCTACATGTAATATCCCATTTGAAAGGTATTGCAGGTAAGTACTTTAGGAACTTTGAATAATTACAGTAGCATATATACTTTTCACATAAAACACAAATAGCTGTTTTAAAAGTGGACACAGTGCAATTTTCACAGTTCCTGGGGGAGGTAAAGTATTGTTATTTTTAGCAGGTAAGTAAATCACTTACAGGTCTCGGTTTTGGGTCCAAGGTAGCCCACCGTTGGGGGTTCAGAGCAACCCCAAAGTTACCACACCAGCAGCTCAGGGCCGGTCAGGTGCAGAGGTCAAAGAGGTGCCCAAAACACATAGGCTTCAATGGAGAGAAGGGGGTGCCCCGGTTCCAGTCTGCCAGCAGGTAAGTACCCGCGTTTTCGGAGGGCAGACCAGGGGGGTTTTGTAGGGCACCGGGGGGGACACAAGTCCACACAGAAAGTATACCCTCAGCAGCGCGGGGGCGGCCGGGTGCAGTGTGCAAACAAGCGTCGGGTTCTCTGTAGGTTTCAATGGGAGACCAAGGGGTCTCTTCAGCGGTGCAGGCAGGCAAGGGGGGGGCTCCTCGGGGTAGCCACCACCTGTGCAAGGGAGAGGGCCTCCTGGGGGTCACTCCTGCACTGGAGTTCCGATCCTTCAGGTGCTGGGGGCTGCGGGTGCAGGGTCTTTTCCAGCCGTCGGGATTTCAGAGTCAGGCAGTCGCGGTCAGGGGGAGCCTCGGGATTCCCTCTGCAGGCGTCGCTGTGGGCGTTCAGGGGGGACAACTTTGGTTACTCACAGTCTTGGAGTCGCCGGAGGGTCCTCCCTGAAGCGTTGTTTCTTCACCGGGTGCAGTGTTGCAAGTCTCACGCTTCTTGTGGGGATTTGCAGGGGTCTTTAAATCTGCTCCTCTGTAACAAAGTTGCAGTCTTTTTGGAGCAGTGCCGCTGTCCTCGGGAGTTTCTTGTCTTTCTTGAAGCAGGGCAGTCCTCTGAGGATTCAGAGGTTGCTGGTCCTTGGGAAAGCGTCGCTGGAGCAGGTTTCTTTGGAAGGCAGGAGACAGGCTGGTAGGACTGGGGCCAAAGCAGTTGGTGTCTTCTTTCTTCTTCTGCAGGGGTTTTCAGCTCAGCAGTCCTCTTCTTCTTGTAAGTTGCAGGAATCTAAATCTTTAGGTTCAGGGAAGCCCTTAAATACTAAATTTAAGGGCGTGTTTAGGTCTGGGGGGTTAGTAGCCAATGGCTACTAGCCCTGAGGGTGGGTACACCCTCTTTGTGCCTCCTCCCAAGGGCAGGGGGTCACATTCCTATCCCTATTGGGGGAATCCTCCATCTGCAAGATGGAGGATTTCTAAAAGTCAGAGTCACCTCAGCTCAGGACACCTTAGGGGCTGTCCTGACTGGCCAGTGACTCCTCCTTGTTTTTCTCATTATCTCTCCTGGACTTGCCGCCAAAAGTGGGGGCTGGGTCCAGGGGGCGGGCATCTCCACTAGCTGGAGTGCCCTGGGGCATTGTAACACAAAGCTTGAGCCTTTGAAGCTCACTGCTAGGTGTTGCAGTTCCTGCAGGGGGGAGGTGTGAAGAACCTCCACCCAGAGCAGGCTTTGTTTCTGTCCTCAGAGAGCACAAAGGCTCTCACCGCATGGGGTCAGAAACTCGTCTCTCAGCAGCAGGCTGGCACAGACCAGTCAGTCCTGCACTGAACAATTGGGTAAAATACAGGGGGTATCTCTAAGACGCCCTCTGTGTGCATTTTTTAATAAATCCAACACTGGCATCAGTGTGGGTTTAATATTCTGAGAAGTTTGATACTAAACTTCCCAGTATTCAGTGTAGCCATTATGGAGCTGTGGAGTTCGTTTTTGACAGACTCCCAGCCCATATACTCTTATGGCTACCCTGCACTTACAATGTCTAAGGTTTTTCTTAGACACTGTAGGGGCATAGTGCTCATGCACATATGCCCTCACCTGTGGTATTGTGCACCCTGCCTTAGGGCTGTAAGGCCTGCTAGAAGGGTGACTTACCTATGCCACAGGCAGTATGAGGTTGGCATGGCACCCTGAGGGGAGTGCCATGTCGACTTAGTCATTTTCTCCCCACCAGCACACACAAGCTGGCAAGCAGTGTGTCTGTGCTGAGTGAGGGGTCCCCAGGGTGGCATAAGACATGCTGCAGCCCTTAGAGACCTTCCCTGGCATCAGGGCCCTTGGTACCAGGGGTACCAGTTACAAGGGACTTACCTGGGTGCCAGGGTTGTGCCAATTGTGGAGACAATGGTACATTTTAGGTGAAAGAACACTGGTGCTGGGGCCTGGTTAGCAGGGTCCCAGCACACTTCTCAGTCAAGTCAGCATCAGTATCAGGCAAAAAGTGGGGGGTAACTGCAACAGGGAGCCATTTCTTTACAAGGGGGTGCCCCGGTTCCAGTCTGCCAGCAGGTAAGTACCCGCGTCTTCGGAGGGCAGATCAGGGGGGTTTTGTAGGGCACCAGGGGCGGGGGAACACAAGTTAGCACAGAAAGTACACCTTCAGCAGCACGGGGGCGGCCGGGTGCAGTGTGCAAACACACGTCGGGTTTTCAATTGGAATCAATGGGAGACCAAGGGGTCTCTTCAGCGATGCAGGCAGGCAAGGGGGGGGGGGGGGGTCCTCGGGGTAGCCACCACCTGGGCAAGGGAGAGGGCCTCCTGGGGGTCACTCCTGCACTGGAGTTCCGATCTTTCAGGTCCTGGGGGCTGCGGGTGCAGAGTCTTTTCCAGGCGTCGGGATGTGGGAGTCAGGCGGTCAGGGGAGCCTCGGGATTCCCTCTGCAGGCGTCACTGTGGGGGCTCAGGGGGGACAACTCTGGCTACTCACGGTCTCGTAGTCGCCGGGGAGTCCTCCCTGAAGTGTGGTTTCTCCACAAGTTGAGCCGGGGGCGTCAGGTGCAGAGTTGCAAGTCTCACGCTTCTGGCGGGAAATGCAGTTGTCTTTAAGTTGCTTCTTTGGAAACAAAGTTGCAGTCTTGGGTGAACAGGGCCGCTGTTCTCGGGAGTTTCTTGGTCATTTTAGAGCAGGGCAGTCCTCTGAGGATTCAGAGGTCGCTGTTCCTGGGGAAAGCGTCGCTGGAGCAGTTTTCTTCCGAAGGGGGGAGACAGGCCGGTAGGGCTGGGGCCAAAGCAGTTGGTGTCTCCGTCTTCTCTGCAGGGTTTTTCAGCTCAGCACTCCTCTTCTTCTTAGGTTGCAGGAATCTGAGTTCCTAGGTTCAGGGGAGCCCCTAAATACAGAATCTAGGGGTGTGTTTAGGTCAGGGAGGGCAGTAGCCAATGGCTACTATCCCTGAGGGTGGCTACACCCTCTTTGTGCCTCCTCCCAAGGGGAGGGGGTCACATTCCTATCCCTATTGGGGGGATCCTCCATCTGCAAGATGGAGGATTCCTAAAAGTCAGAGTCACTTCAGCTCAGGTTGCCTTAGGGGCTGTCCTGACTGGCCAGTGACTCCTCCTTGTTTTTCTCATTATCTCCTCCGGCCTTGCCGCCAAAAGTAGGGCCGTGGCCGGAGGGGGCGGGCAACTCCACTAGCTGGAATGCCCTGTGGTGCTGTAACAAAGGGGGTGAGCCTTTGAGGCTCACCGCCAGGTGTTACAGCTCCTGCAAGGGGGAGGTGATATGCATCTCCACCCAGTGCAGGCTTTGTTACTAGCCACAGAGTGACAAAGGCACTCTCCCCATGTGGCCAGCAACATGTCTCGAGTGTGGCAGGCTGCTAAAACCAGTCAGCCTACACGGGTAGTTGGTTAAGGTTTCCGGGGGCAAGTCTAAGGTGCCCTCTGGGGTGTGTTTTACAATAAAATGTACACTGGCATCAGTGTGCATTTATTGTGCTGAGAAGTTTGATACCAAACTTCCCAGTTTTCAGTGTAGCCATTATGGTGCTGTGGAGTTCGTGTTTGACACACTCCCAGACCATATACTCTTATGGCTACCCTGCACTTACAATGACTAAGGTTTGGCTTAGACACTGTAGGGGCACAGTGCTCATGCACTGGTGCCCTCACCTATGGTATAGTGCACTCTGCCTTAGGGCTGTAAGGCCTGCTAGAGGGGTGACTTATCTATACTGCATAGGCAGTGTGAAGTTGGCATGGCACCCTGAGGGGAGTGCCATGTCGACTTACTCGTTTTGTCCTCACCAGCACACACAAGCTGGCAAGCAGTGTGTCTGTGCTGAGTGAGGGGTCTCCAGGGTGGCATAAGACATGCTGCAGCCCTTAGAGACCTTCCCTGGCATCAGGGCCCTTGGTACCAGGGGTACCAGTTACAAGGGACTGACCTGGATGCCAGGGTGTGCCAGTTGTGTAAACAAAAGTACAGGTTAGGGAAAGAACACTGGTGCTGGGGCCTAGTTAGCAGGCCTCAGCACACTTTCAAATAAAAACATAGCATCAGCAAAGGCAAAAAGCCAGGGGGTAACCATGCCAAGGAGGCATTTCCTTACACGCTGCATCAATTAATTTATAACAATGTATCTAGTTGTCTACATCATATGTAAATATATTACAAGAGAAAGTGGCAGCCCGATGTAGTTCTCTGAATATAGTGTGTATGGGGAAATTGTATTATAATGCAATACTTAGCGCCTCAACAGGCTAACCTTGGTTTGTTTTGTTTTCATCTGCTGGACAATCCAACCACATGCATTAAAATGAAGGAATTAACTTATTTTTCCAATCAACCCTTCCTGGACTTGCCACAAATTTACATTTTCTGTAATCTACATTCCATAAAATCATATAAACGAGATCTGGACATATGTGCAAAATTCACAAAATAGACACGAACGGGAGAAGCCAAGAATAAGGACAGCAGCAAAGTGAATGACAGGGAAGCAGTCAGACAGCATTAATAACATGTATAGTTGAAGGATACTTCTGAGGATAGCCTTAACCTGAACTCCCTGTACAAAGTCAGCCAACGTGTAATAATGTCTCTTAGTAACATACAAAAGAAAATAAATCTGTGTCTTGAGTGCACTGTTGGTTTTATGGTCACATAATAATGACACAATCAAGTCATGCCTGATACTGAAACAAAGATTTTAGGAAAACTGATCTGTATTTTCATGGGCACAACACTAGCAGCCAGGTGCGCTGGAAGAAATTTCAAGTTCTGAATTCTCCGTTTTTAAATTCTAATTCTGTGTGTTCTTTGTTGTAGAGAGACAATGATAAAATAGATAATGTGGAAAATAGGTGCTCTACGTCTGATCATAAAATCAACACTCTTTCATTCATGTTGCGTTAAATCTTATACCAGTTCACCCCTTGGAGAAAGTCACACACACTTCCCAGCTGCCACTGCTAATGCGCTTATCAGGAAGGTAAAGAATCTTAGTACCTCATATTCCTTCTCCTCTGTCCAGTTGATGAACTCAAAGTCTCCCATTCGGCTGGCAGGTGGGCGCAAATGATCGAAGAACAAGGAAAATTCCTCCTGCAAGTGGTCATGTCCTTTTAGCAACACCCCCATCTGTGTCTTCAACTGGGGGCACAGTAGATTAATCACAATCACGTTTGCTATTTTGTTTAATGTGAGAAACAAACAGACTTGTACCAATTCACAGCTTTCTTAAATGCATCTCTCATCGCAAACTAACAGTTTTTCATACACCTCAGCATCAGCAGATGTAAGAGTACACGCAGCATAAGTCAACCTTCATGCCAAAGCTTGCCCTTGATGAGTGGTTGCCGGGTGTTACAAGTATAATTTTCATTACAAAAATGTACTTATGAAAAATAGATGTAACTAGCTTGTAGCCAACGGTGTTATGAGGCTGCAGAGAAAACAAAAAAACAAGAAAAAAATCAACACCTGGGAGAAAATGAAAATGTCACTTACCCAGTGTACATCTGTTCGTGGCATTAGTCGCTGCAGATTCACATGTTGTGCATAGTCCGCCGTCTGGTGTTGGGTCGGAGTGTTACAGGTTGTTTTTCTTCGAAGAAGTATTTTCGAGTCCCGAGGGACTCCTCCTCCTTCGTTCCATTGCGCATGGGCGTCGACTCCATGTTAGATTGTTTTCCCCGCAGAGGGTGAGGTAGGAGTTGTGTATGTTAGTAATAGTGCCCATGCAATGGAATGAATAAGTATGTACCAACTAAGGTTTAAGTAATATATTTACAAATGTACAAATGTTGAAGATAACTTCCAAACGGCTACAGGCTCCCGGGGAGGTGGGTGGGCACATGTGAATCTGCAGCGACTAATGCCACGAACAGATGTACACTGGGTAAGTGACATTTTCAGTTTGATGGCATGTGTAGCTGCAGATACACATGTTGTGCATAGACTAGTAAGCAGTTATCTCCCCAAAAGCGGTGGCTCAGCCTGTAGGAGTGGAAGTAGTCTGAAATAAAGTTCTTAGTACGGCTTGACCTACTGTGGCTTGTTGTGCGGATAGCACGTCTACACAGTAGTGCTTAGTAAATGTGTGAGGCGTAGACCATGTGGCTGCCTTACATATCTCGTTCATTGGAATGTTTCCTAGGAAGGCCATGGTAGCGCCTTTCTTTCTGGTTGAATGTGCCCTTGGTGTAATGGGCAGTTCTCTCTTTGCTTTAAGGTAGCAGGTTTGGATGCACTTAACTATCCATCTGGCTATACCCTGTTTTGATATTGGGTTTCCTGTATGAGGTTTTTGAAATGCAATAAACAGTTGTTTTGTTTCCCTTATTTCTTTTGTTCTGTCAATGTAGTACATTAGTGCTCTTCTGATGTCTAATGTATGTAGTGCCCTTTCAGCTACTGAGTCTGGCTGTGGGAAGAACACTGGTAGTTCTACCGTTTGATTTAAGTGGAACGGCGAAATAACTTTTGGTAAAAATTTTGGATTGGTTCTTAGGACTACTTTATTTTTGTGTATTTGAATAAAAGGTTCTTGTATAGTAAACGCCTGAATTTCACTTACTCTTCTTAGAGATGTGATGGCAATGAGAAATGCAACCTTCCACGTTAAGAATTGCATTTCGCATGAGTGCATGGGTTCAAAAGGTGGGCCCATGAGTCTTGTTAAGACGATGTTGAGGTTCCATGAAGGAACAGGTGGTGTTCTTGGTGGTATAATTCTTTTTAGGCCTTCCATAAACGCTTTAATGACAGGTATCCTAAATAGTGAAGTTGAATGGGTAATCTGCAGGTATGCAGATATTGCTGCAAGGTGTATCTTTATGGAAGAGAAGGCTAGATTTGATTTCTGTAAATGTAGTAAGTATCCCACTACATCCTTTGGAGATGCATGTAATGGTTGAACTTGATTATTATGGCAGTAGCAAACAAATCTTTTCCATTTGCTTGCATAGCAGTGTCTAGTGGATGGTCTTCTAGCTTGTTTTATGACTTCCATACATTCTTGGGTGAGGTTTGAATGTCCGAATTCTAGGATCTCAGGAGCCAGATTGCTAGATTCAGCGATGCTGGGTTTGGATGCCTGATCTGTTGTTTGTGTTGTGTTAACAGATCTGGTCTGTTGGGCAACCTGACATGGGGTACTACTGACAGGTCTAGTAGTGTAGTGTACCAAGGTTGTCTTGCCCATGTTGGTGCTATTAGTATGAGTTTGAGTTTGTTTTGACTCAATTTGTTTACTAGATATGGAAGGAGAGGGAGAGGGGGAAAAGCGTACGCAAATATCCCTGACCAGTTCATCCATAGAGCATTGCCTTGAGACTGCCTGTGTGGGTACCTGGATGCGAAGTTTTGGCATTTTGCGTTCTCCTTTGTTGCAAATAGGTCTATTTGAGGTGTCCCCCAAATTTTGAAGTAAGTGTTTAGAATTTGAGGGTGAATCTCCCATTCGTGGACCTGTTGGTGATCTCGAGAGAGGTTGTCTGCTAGTTGATTTTGGATCCCTGGAATAAATTGTGCTATTAGGCGAATGTGGTTGTGAATTGCCCATTGCCATATCTTTTGTGCCAGGAGGCACAGCTGTGTCGAGTGTGTTCCCCCCTGTTTGTTTAGATAATACATTGTTGTCATGTTGTCTGTTTTGACAAGAATGTATTTGTGGGTTATGATGGGTTGAAATGCTTTCAACGCTAGGAATACTGCTAACAATTCGAGGTGATTTATATGCAGTTTTGTTTGATGTACGTCCCATTGTCCTTGGATGCTGTGTTGATTGAGGTGTGCTCCCCACCCTGTCATGGAAGCATCTGTTGTTATCACGTATTGTGGCACTGGGTCTTGGAAAGGCCGCCCTTTGTTTAAATTTATACTGTTCCACCATAGAAGCGAGATGTATGTTTGGCGGTCTATCAACACCAGATCTAGAAGGTGACCCTGTGCATGTGACCACTGTGATGCTAGGCACTGTTGTAAGGGCCTCATGTGCAGTCTTGCGTTTGGGACAATGGCTATGTGTAAGGAAATGCCTCCTTGGCATGGTTGCCCCCTGACTTTTTGCCTTTGCTGATGCTATGTTTACAATTGAAAGTGTGCTGAGGCCTGCTAACCAGGCCCCAGCACCAGTGTTCTTTCCCTAACCTGTACTTTTGTATCCACAATTGGCAGACCCTGGCATCCAGATAAGTCCCTTGTAACTGGTACTTCTAGTACCAAGGGCCCTGATGCCAAGGAAGGTCTCTAAGGGCTGCAGCATGTCTTATGCCACCCTGGAGACCTCTCACTCAGCACAGACACACTGCTTGCCAGCTTGTGTGTGCTAGTGAGGACAAAACGAGTAAGTCGACATGGCACTCCCCTCAGGGTGCCATGCCAGCCTCTCACTGCCTATGCAGTATAGGTAAGACACCCCTCTAGCAGGCCTTACAGCCCTAAGGCAGGGTGCACTATACCATAGGTGAGGGTACCAGTGCATGAGCATGGTACCCCTACAGTGTCTAAACAAAACCTTAGACATTGTAAGTGCAGGGTAGCCATAAGAGTATATTGTCTGGGAGTCTGTCAAAAACGAACTCCACAGCACCATAATGGCTACACTGAAAACTGGGAAGTTTGGTATCAAACTTCTCAGCACAATAAATGCACACTGATGCCAGTGTACATTTTATTGTAAAATACACCACAGAGGGCACCTTAGAGGTGCCCCCTGAAACTTAACCGACTATCTGTGTAGGCTGACTAGTTTTAGCAGCCTGCCACAAACCGAGACATGTTGCTGGCCCCATGGGGAGAGTGCCTTTGTCACTCTGAGGCTAGTAACAAAGCCTGCACTGGGTGGAGATGCTAACACCTCCCCCAGGCAGGAATTGTCACACCTGGCGGTGAGCCTCAAAGGCTCACCTCCTTTGTGCCAACCCAGCAGGACACTCCAGCTAGTGGAGTTGCCCGCCCCCTCCGGCCAGGCCCCACTTTTGGCGGCAAGGCCGGAGAAAATAATGAGAAAAACAAGGAGGAGTCACTGGCCAGTCAGGACAGCCCCTAAGGTGTCCTGAGCTGAGGTGACTCTAACTTTTAGAAATCCTCCATCTTGCAGATGGAGGATTCCCCCAATAGGGTTAGGATTGTGACCCCCTCCCCTTGGGAGGAGGCACAAAGAGGGTGTACCCACCCTCAGGGCTAGTAGCCATTGGCTACTAACCCCCCAGACCTAAACACGCCCTTAAATTTAGTATTTAAGGGCTACCCTGAACCCTAGAAAATTAGATTACTGCAACTACAAGAAGAAGGACTGCCTAGCTGAAAACCCCTGCAGAGGAAGACCAGAAGACGACAACTGCCTTGGCTCCAGAAACTCACCGGCCTGTCTCCTGCCTTCCAAAGATCCTGCTCCAGCGACGCCTTCCAAAGGGACCAGCGACCTCGACATCCTCTGAGGACTGCCCCTGCTTCGAAAAGACAAGAAACTCCCGAGGACAGCGGACCTGCTCCAAGAAAAGCTGCAACTTTGTTTCCAGCAGCTTTAAAGAACCCTGCAAGCTTCCCGCAAGAAGCGTGAGACTTGCAACACTGCACCCGGCGACCCCGACTCGGCTGGTGGCGATCCAACACCTCAGGAGGGACCCCAGGACTACTCTGATACTGTGAGTACCAAAACCTGTCCCCCCTGAGCCCCCACAGCGCCGCCTGCAGAGGGAATCCCGAGGCTTCCCCTGACCGCGACTCTTTGAACCTAAAGTCCCGACGCCTGGGAGAGACCCTGCACCCGCAGCCCCCAGGACCTGAAGGACCGGACTTTCACTGGAGAAGTGACCCCCAGGAGTCCCTCTCCCTTGCCCAAGTGGAGGTTTCCCCGAGGAACCCCCCCCTTGCCTGCCTGCAGCGCTGAAGAGATCCCGAGATCTCTCATAGACTAACATTGCGAACCCGACGCTTGTTTCTACACTGCACCCGGCCGCCCCCGCGCCGCTGAGGGTGAAATTTCTGTGTGGACTTGTGTCCCCCCCGGTGCCCTACAAAACCCCCCTGGTCTGCCCTCCGAAGACGCGGGTACTTACCTGCAAGCAGACCGGAACCGGGGCACCCCCTTCTCTCCATTCTAGCCTATGCGTTTTGGGCACCACTTTGAACTCTGCACCTGACCGGCCCTGAGCTGCTGGTGTGGTGACTTTGGGGTTGCTCTGAACCCCCAACGGTGGGCTACCTTGGACCAAGAACTAAGCCCTGTAAGTGTCTTACTTACCTGGTTAACCTAACAAATACTTACCTCCCCTAGGAACTGTGAAAATTGCACTAAGTGTCCACTTTTAAAACAGCTATTTGTGAATAACTTGAAAAGTATACATGCAATTTTGATGATTTGAAGTTCCTAAAGGACTTACCTGCAATACCTTTCGAATGAGATATTACATGTAGAATTTGAACCTGTGGTTCTTAAAATAAACTAAGAAAAGATATTTTTCTATATAAAAACCTATTGGCTGGATTTGTCTCTGAGTGTGTGTACCTGTAAAGAAATGGCTCCCTGTTGCAGTTACCCCCCACTTTTTGCCTGATACTGATGCTGACTTGACTGAGAAGTGTGCTGGGACCCTGCTAACCAGGCCCCAGCACCAGTGTTCTTTCACCTAAAATGTACCATTGATCCCACAATTGGCACACCCTGGCATCCAGATAAGTCCCTTGTAACTGGTACCTCTGGTACCAAGGGCCCTGATGCCAGGGAAGGTCTCTAAGGGCTGCAGCATGCATTATGCCACCCTAGAGACCCCTCACTCAGCACAGCCACACTGCTTACAAGCCTGTGTGTGCTAGTGAGAACAAAATGAGTAAGTCGACATGGCACTCCCCTCAGGGTGCCATGCCAGCCTCTCACTGCCTATGCAGTATAGATAAGACACCCCTCTAGCAGGCCTTACAGCCCTAAGGCAGGGTGCACTATACCATAGGTGAGGGTACCAGTGCATGAGCACTATGCCCCTACAGTGTCTAAGCAAAACCTTAGACATTGTAAGTGCAGGGTAGCCATAAGAGTATATGGTCTGGGAGTCTGTTTTACACGAACTCCACAGCACCATAATGGCTACACTGAAAACTGGGAAGTTTGGTATCAAACTTCTCAGCACAATAAATGCACACTGATGCCAGTGTACATTTTATTGTAAAATACACCACAGAGGGCACCTTAGAGGTGCCCCCTGAAACTTAACCAACTATCTGTGTAGGCTGACTGGTTCCAGCAGCCTGCCACACTAGAGACATGTTGCTGGCCCCATGGGGAGAGTGCCTTTGTCACTCTGAGGCCAGTAACAAAGCCTGCACTGGGTGGAGATGCTAACACCTCCCCCAGGCAGGAACTGTAACACCTGGCGGTGAGCCTCAAAGGCTCACCCCTTTGTCACAGCCCAGCAGGGCACTCCAGCTTAGTGGAGTTGCCCGCCCCCTCCGGCCACGGCCCCCACTTTTGGCGGCAAGGCTGGAGGGAACAAAGAAAGCAACAAGGAGGAGTCACTGGCCAGTCAGGACAGCCCCTAAGGTTTCCTGAGCTGAGGTGACTCTGACTTTTAGAAATCCTCCATCTTGCAGATGGAGGATTCCCCCAATAGGGTTAGGATTGTGACCCCCTCCCCTTGGGAGGAGGCACAAAGAGGGTGTACCCACCCTCAGGGCTAGTAGCCATTGGCTACTAACCCCCCAGACCTCAACACGCCCTTAAATTTAGTATTTAAGGGCTACCCTGAACCCTAGAAGATTAGATTCCTGCAACTACAAGAAGAAGGACTGCCTAGCTGAAAACCCCTGCAGAGGAAGACCAGAAGACGACAACTGCCTTGGCTCCAGAAACTCACCGGCCTGTCTCCTGCCTTCCAAAGATCCTGCTCCAGCGACGCCTTCCAAAGGGACCAGCGACCTCGACATCCTCTGAGGACTGCCCCTGCTTCGAAAAGACAAGAAACTCCCGAGGACAGCGGACCTGCTCCAAGAAAAGCTGCAACTTTGTTTCCAGCAGCTTTAAAGAACCCTGCAAGCTCCCCGCAAGAAGCGTGAGACTTGCAACACTGCACCCGGCGACCCCGACTCGGCTGGTGGCGATCCAACACCTCAGGAGGGACCCCAGGACTACTCTGATACTGTGAGTACCAAAACCTGTCCCCCCTGAGCCCCCACAGCGCCGCCTGCAGAGGGAATCCCGAGGCTTCCCCTGACCGCGACTCTTTGAACCTAAAGTCCCGACGCCTGGGAGAGACCCTGCACCCGCAGCCCCCAGGACCTGAAGGACCGGACTTTCACTGGAGAAGTGACCCCCAGGAGTCCCTCTCCCTTGCCCAAGTGGAGGTTTCCCCGAGGAACCCCCCCCTTGCCTGCCTGCAGCGCTGAAGAGATCCCGAGATCTCTCATAGACTAACATTGCGAACCCGACGCCTGTTTCTACACTGCACCCGGCCGCCCCCGCGCTGCTGAGGGTGAAATTTCTGTGTGGGCTTGTGTCCCCCCCCGGTGCCCTACAAAACCCCCCTGGTCTGCCCTCCGAAGACGCGGGTACTTACCTGCAAGCAGACCGGAACCGGGGCACCCCCTTCTCTCCATTCTAGCCTATGTGTTTTGGGCACCACTTTGAACTCTGCACCTGACCGGCCCTGAGCTGCTGGTGTGGTGACTTTGGGGTTGCTCTGAACCCCCAACGGTGGGCTACCTTGGACCAAGAACTGAACCCTGTAAGTGTCGTACTTACCTGGTAAAACTAACAAAAACTTACCTCCCCCAGGAACTGTGAAAATTGCACTAAGTGTCCACTTTTAAAACAGCTATTTGTCAATAACTTGTAAAGTATACATGTAATTTTTATGATTTGAAGTTCCTAAAGTACTTACCTGCAATACCTTTCGAATGAGATATTACATGTAGAATTTGAACCTGTGGTTCTTAAAATAAACTAAGAAAAGATATTTTTCTATACCAAAAACCTATTGGCTGGATTTGTCTCTGAGTGTGTGTACCTCATTTATTGTCTATGTGTATGTACAACAAATGCTTAACACTACTCCTTGGATAAGCCTACTGCTCGACCACACTACCACAAAATAGAGCATTAGTATTATCTATTTTTACCACTATTTTACCTCTAAGGGGAACCCTTGGACTCTGTGCATGCTATTCCTTACTTTGAAATAGCACATACAGAGCCAACTTCCTACAGTACCTCATTTATTGTCTATGTGTATGTACAACAAATGCTTAACACTACTCCTTGGATAAGCCTACTGCTCGACCACACTACCACAAAATAGAGCATTAGTATTATCTCTTTTTGCCACTATCTTACCTCTAAGGGGAACCCTTGGACTCTGTGCATGCTATTCCTTACTTTGAAATAGCACATACAGAGCCAACTTCCTACACTATGCATGAGGACATCATGCCTAGGAGTTTTAATACCGTCTTTGCCTGTATCTTTTGTGTTGGATACATGGCTTGTATAACCTTGTGAAAATTTTGAACCCTTTGTGGACTTGGAGTGGCTATTCCCTTTGTTGTGTTGATTGTCGCTCCTAAGTATTGCTGTGTTTTGCACGGCAGAATGTGAGATTTTGTGTAGTTGATGGAGAAACCGAGTTTGTAGAGGGTTTGTATGACATAATCTGTGTGTTGTGAACACTTTGTTAGGGAGTTGGTCTTGATTAGCCAATCGTCTAGGTACGGGAATACGTGTATTTGCTGCCTTATGATGTGTGCAGCTACTACTGCTAGGCATTTTGTGAATACTCTTGGTGCGGTTGTTATACCGAACGGCAACACTTTGAATTGGTAATGTATTCCCTTGAATACGAACCTTAGGTATTTCCTGTGCGAGGGATGTATCGGTATGTGGAAATACGCGTCCTTTAGATCTAAGGTTGTCATGTAGTCTTGTTGCTTTAGCAGTGGTAACACGTCTTGTAGCGTGACCATGTGAAAGTGTTCTGATTTGATGTAGGTGTTTAGTGTTCTGAGATCTAGGATTGGTCTCAGTGTTTCGTCCTTTTTTGGTATTAGAAAGTACAGTGAGTAAACTCCTGTGTTTACTTGTGTACATGGTACCAATTCTATTGCGTCCTTTTGTAGTAATGCTTGAACTTCTAGTTCTAGAAGGTCTAAATGTTGTTTTTACATATTCTGTGTTTTTGGTGGGACATTTGGAGGGAGTTGGAGAAATTCTATGCAATAACCATGTCGGATAATTGATAGGACCCAAGTGTCTGTTGTTATCTCCTCCCAGGATTTGTAAAACTGACTTAGTCTTCCCCCCACTGGTGTTGTGTGAAGGGGTTGAGTGACTTGTGAGTCACTGTTTGGTTGTAGGGGTTTTTGGACTTTGAAATTTTCCCCGGTTTCTAGGGAATTGTCCTCCTCTGTACTGGCCCCGAAAGCCTCCCCTTTGGTACTGTCCCTGGTAGGTAGACGGTGTTGATTGTGAGGTGCTGGCTTGTGTGGCTTGACCCCGAAACCCCCCTCTGAAAGTTGTTTTGCGGAAGGTGCCGAAAGTGCCTCTGCCCTGCGGGGAATAGAGTGCGCCCATGGCCTTGGCTGTGTCAGTGTCCTTTTTCAATTTCTCAATTGCCGTGTCCACTTCAGGTCCAAACAATTGCTGTTCATTGAACGGCATATTGAGCACCGCTTGCTGTATTTCCGGTTTAAAGCCAGATGTGCGCAACCATGCGTGCCTTCTTATGGTTACTGCGGTATTTATTGTTCTTGCAGCTGTGTCGGCTGCGTCCATAGAGGAGCGTATTTGGTTATTGGAGATGTTTTGTCCCTCCTCGACCACTTGTTTTGCCCGTTTTTGAAATTCTTTGGGCAGATGCTCGATGAGATGCTGCATCTCGTCCCAATGGGCTCTATCATATCGCGCTAGGAGCGCCTGAGAGTTTGCGATGCGCCACTGGTTTGCAGCTTGTACTGCGACCCTTTTCCCAGCTGCGTCGAACTTGCGGCTCTCTTTATCCGGAGGTGGTGCCTCGCCTGATGTGTGCGAGTTGGCTCTCTTGCGAGCTGCCCCTACCACGACTGAATCTGGTGGCAGTTGTGAGGTGATAAAAGCAGGGTCTGTGGGCGGTGCTTTATATTTTTTCTCCACCCTTGGAGTTATCGCTCTACTCTTGACCGGTTCTTTGAAGATCTGCTTTGCGTGCCTTAGTATTCCTGGAAGCATAGGCAGGCTTTGGGTGGAGGAGAGGGTGTTGAAAAGGAAGTCATCCTCGACAGGTTCTGCGTGTAACGACACGTTATGGAACTCTGCTGCCCTAGCTACCACCTGTGCATACGCTGTGCTGTCCTCAGGTGGCGAGGGCTTGGTAGGGTACGACTCAGGACTATTGTCTGATACTGGGGCGTCGTATAGGTCCCAAGCGTCTTGGTCATCTTGGCTCATGGTGGTATGAGCCGGTGAATGTGACGGAGTCTGTGCCGGTGATATGTGAGTTACAGGTGGAGGAGAGGGTGGCGGAGTTACCTTCTTCACCATTTTTTGTGGTGTTTGTTCTTGAGTTTGGAACTCGAGTCTCCTTTTTCTCCTGATTGGGGGAAGAGTGCTGATTTTCCCTGTCCCACTTTGTATGAAGATCCGCTTTTGTGTGTGGTCTACATCAGTGGTTTGTAACTCTTCTTCAAATCTGTGTTTGCGCATTTGAGAGGACAGTGATTGTTCCTCTGTATATGAGCTGGCAGTTGGTTCGGTTGCTGGTCGTTTTGGCACCAAAACTGTGTCTCTGCTTGTTTTCGGCTCCGAGGCGAATTTTTTCTTTTTCGGCGTCGAGCTTTCTCGGCGTCGATCTTCCTCGGTGCCGCTGTCTCTGCGCCGAGCAGCTTCGGTTCCGCTGTCTCGGCGTCGATCTTTTTCGGCAGCACTTTCTCGGTCCCGAGATTGCTGCGTGCCTGTGTCTCGACCCGAGTCGGACGATCTCGGCACCAGTTCGGCCTTTTTCGGTGCCGATGGACGGTCACCTACTTTATGGGTTGAGCCATGGCCTGTTGGCAGTGGCGTCCCCTGGGCCTTGTCTGTTTTCTTGTGTGGTGGTTGCTTCGACGTCTTACTCACGGTTTCTTCGACGTCGTATTCCTCCGAGTCCGATTCATGGATGGAGAAGGCTTCCTCTTCTTCTCCTTGTCCCTCGAACTCTCGGTGTCCTGTCGGCGTGGACGCCATCTGCAATCTTCTGGCTCGCCGGTCACGGAGCGTTTTTCGGGACCGAAACGCACGACAGGCCTCACACGTTTCTTCCTTGTGCTCGGGCGACAGGCACAAGTTACAGACCAAATGTTGGTCTGTATATGGATATTTATTGTGGCATTTAGGACAGAATCGGAACGGGGTCCGTTCCATCAGTGTCGATGTTACACGCGGTCGGGCCGACCAGGCCCCGACGTGGGATCGAAATTACCCCGAAGGGCTACCGGAGCTCTTCACGATTCGGTGTCGATTCTATTCTTACCCGATCCCGAGCTAAACAATACCGACGTAGTTTTCCGAAGTTAAGACTATCTTTCCGTCCCGAAACCCGGAGCGAAAAGGGAACACGTCCGAACCCGATGGCGGAAAAAAAACAATCTAACATGGAGTCGACGCCCATGCGCAATGGAACGAAGGAGGAGGAGTCCCTCGGTCTCTGGACTCGAAAATACTTCTTCGAAGAAAAACAACCTGTAACACTCCGACCCAACACCAGACGGCGGACTATGCACAACATGTGTACCTGCAGCTACACATGCCATCGAACACAGTGTTATCTGATGGCCTCCCCTTAGAGTTTTTCTTTCCGAAATTAGGCAACACAAGCCAATGTTCACAAAAGTGAAATTAGTGATCACCTTTAGACGAACAAGGACTTAAAATTAGGCAAACACGTAAAACTGACGTTAGCTGGAGTCAGGTTCAGTATTTGTCCCCCCCACAGTCATGGCCACAAATATAGTTGTGATGATTACTGAAAATATTTCATATTTACATGGATTACCAATTGCAAAATTGAATACTGGTTTTCTACATCTGGGAAGTAGTTGAGAGAACGTGGCCAGGGGACAAGAAAGAAAATAAATACTTTAAGTGCTGTATGTGAGGTACTGCCATGTGTAGCATGAGTAACATGCCAACCAGGAATTGCTTAATCCAGCATGAAATGTATGGAATTATTTATATTCTCAATCACTATGAACAATGATAATAGTCACCATGTTTGCTAGTGCTGGCAGTTGACAGACAAGTGGACAGTGTACTAGTGCGATGAGGTGAGAGGATTCCCACCACACACTGGTGAACAAAGCACTAGATGCCCATTGGCACAAACTATTTAAATATGAAGAACCTAGTAATACCTGTGCTGCTTAATCCCTGAAATAGGTGCCAAGTCAAGTCTTACTATTTGACGTTATTTCATGCAAAAACCTTTTACCATCAGGCAGGTTAAGGTCCCACATACTAAAATAAACAATGACGACCAAACACTACACAAAGAAACAAGCTGAAAAGCAGTCCCCACTCTCCTCAGTTGTTTTTCCTCTGTTTCTTGTACTTTATGATACCAGGTACTTAGCCTGGTAAATTAATCAAATAGTCAATGACTGTACGAAATATTTTGACTGCAGTGTAACTGTTGCGACATACTGTCGTAAAGATGTTGGCTTCTGACAATTACATCAAGCCCAGCTCTCACAGTTTGAAACTTACAACCCAATAGGGATATTAAAGCGTTTTGGCAACATCGTAGTACTGGAAGGCATGCCAAAGCATTTCAGCCATACAAGAGGCAGCACAATGAGGTCAGACGGCTCTCTGAGGAAATGAGTATTTTGCTTTAAAAAAAATTACGTTTAAAATTTGGAGTTGAAAGGAAACTCACAAATCAATCAGGTATGTTTTTAATATTGGCTGGTGTGGTTTGTAAGTCATGATGATTTGAATAGCAGCATAATGTTACTTAAACAAGAGTTTGTTAGTCAACAACTGAATAAACAAGTCTCACTTTGGCTGATCCCTTTAATTGAACTGTTTCTGAGCTTCTTTTTGTTGTATTGTGGTAGACCACTTTGCACCACATAATTCCTAGGAGTTTAGTGGAGTATCTTAAGGGAATGGTGCTAGTGATCACCTGTCAATTCTGAATCCAATTCAAGCAAGAGAGACGAAATGGTTTACACTGAGAAGATGGTCAGTTAAATAAATCATCATTCTTTCATGTCATCGTTCAGGATAACTTCCTACACATTTGAGAAATAGCCTCTAAATGAGGGTTAAAGCAATATCCTGTGATATTTTCTGCACTTCAAAATGCATAGTATATCACACTGAAGACACAAACGTATCACCAACAGCGATATTATCCATCCAACTGCTGTGAGTAAAGCAGCATTGTTAAAGCGTTGTCACTCGGAAGTTCGCAGTGGAAACCAGCCCTTTGTTGATAGCTAGAAATGGACAATTTAAAGTTGTTGTTTTTTATAAGACCCACTGGGCTCCTTCTATGCACGACCAGAGAAGGTTGTTTCTGAGGTTCACAGGCCATGAAAAGGTGTAAGGTTAATGGATCATGTAGTGAATGAGGTCACAGTAGATCTCAAAACCTAAGATGAAAAACCATTCTGAAACGTTTATAATTGGTGACTGCTAGAGGTGCAACTTTTTTCCTCGTTAGCAGAAGGCTCCTTTAAGGTTAATATGAGAGAGTTAAGCCTTCAAGAAAGTGTCCCTGCAGAGCTATTTTCTTTTAGTACATTCAACAGCAGTGCAGGCAGTTAACTAAGGCGATGGCTTACAGGAGTCCAGGGACTTTGGGAGGACAGGACTGTAATGTAGTAGGGGATTTTTGCTGCTAAAACATTTTATTGCAAGTTTCAGCACTGTGGCCGGATTCCATACACAACAATGTCACACTGCATATAGCAGTGGTCTCTTGAAGAGAATGTCAACATGAAGCTTCATTTCAGGGGATAAAAGCATGGGTGCCTCAAGGGAAAACCAGCTGACTTAGCATCAACAGCTAAATCACTCTGAGGGAGCATCCCTGGATGCAAATATGAACAGAAGGGTGACAATATAGGAGATTGTAAACGATATAGAAAGAAAAGGGAAAGTGTGATCAATTTTGTGCCTCTATAAGCCCAGATACCTCTTCAATCTCCTCTGGGAAACATTCGGCACAGCCCTGGAGAACTTTGATGATTTTCTGGTGATGTGAAGGATTCTCAGCAAAACAAATCTCCAGTTGTCTAAGAAACCTGCGGCTTTTGTCAAAGGCTTGTTGCTCTTCAAACTGTGAAGGAGGAAAAGACAATAACATATCACTCTTTCAGGCATGGGTGAAAAAGTGAAACCTGGGCAGAACATGACATCAACAAATCGAAGCACGCAAATGCACGTTGTTATAGACAAGCCGCTGCATGCACAGTGGAGGTTATGACTGAATCTTTACGAAAAGCTCAGTGAGGAATATGCATAAATTTAGCACTCAGGAATAATTTGAACTGAGAGCAATTTTAGACTGAGCACCTATGCAGGGCAAGCTTTCTTACACCACAAGTGCACTCGCCCAACAGTCGCATAGTCAGTCCTTTATTTCTCTAATAAAATGTGAAATGCAAAAGCCTTGAACAAAATAATACATGCATGTGGTTACCTGACCACTTGTAAACGGACTCCAATTTATTACATTGAGTCAACCTTACATGCCTGATATTAATATGACCTTTCCACTATTTAATAAAGGTGTGATTGTGTGTTTATTAGTACAGTTGCTC
This sequence comes from Pleurodeles waltl, assembly GCF_031143425.1. NCBI lineage: Eukaryota > Metazoa > Chordata > Amphibia > Caudata > Salamandridae > Pleurodeles > Pleurodeles waltl. The sequence continues at coordinate 664,822,541 of NC_090451.1, forward strand.
TAAATAGTACTGATTGTCTCACAGATTCCATAGTAAGCAACTGACATAATACAATAACTGGGGCTATTAGCAAAAAACTAAATTAATGTGATTCTTTCACACAACAAATCCTCATACTCTGGATATTGTTAAAACCCTTTGTTTTAACTACTGCACATATAAAAGCAGAACAGCATAAACCAATGTGTAGAACCGTAAATGAGTGTAATATGCGGCTTCTTATCATTGCTGATGGAAGGAAAGGGCGCCATGACTTACTTGAGGCTTTGTCTTACATGACTCATGGCCCATCCATTCAATCAACGTTCGTGATGAATAGTGTATTACACTCTGCACATCTACATACATACAATATATTACATTTTTGGTGTTAGTGTCAAACATCAGTGATGTACAAACCTAATTTTCAGTGTGATTAGTAAAAAGTGGAAAACATTTCACTGGCCCCTGTAACAAAAGGGTTTCATAACTTTTAGTGAGAGCCCCAATGATAAAGAGCTTTACCTTCGTCAAATGTTTGATCACCATCCTATTAATGAAAAGTAAACAAATCCTTAACCATGTAATTTAAATCTGTGCCAGTTTTTAGCTGCATATTCTCCGTTCTTTCTACAAACAGAATATGTTTTTCTCAAAGCAAAGGGTGTACTTGACCAAATATATTTTTTTGCTCCTTTTTTTTACTAAAGCCAAAAAAGCAAAGTGAGGTATTTATTTCAGGTTTTGATTTGACCCCTAGTCTGGAAAATCATTTTTTCCAACTAAACTGCAGTAAAATAAACATGCAGTATAAAAATGCTTAACTCGTGACATCTGGGGTTCTGGTGACACATACAAACCATTCTGCCTTGTTGTTTATGGCGCTACTAGAACATTACAATGGCAATTTAGTACAACAGTCAGGGCCACTGAAATTATGCGGCAGGAGATGGACAAATTAGGGACAGTGTTGAGTAAATTATGCGGCAAGAGGAGACCAGTTATGCGGCATGATGTGGCATATTTTGTATTGATATATCTTAATTATTTCGTCAATTGTAAACTTGGCAGCACTATCTGGGCATTGAGAGCGCCTCATTAGCACCTGTTTAACATCACAATATAGCAATAAGCAATAGAAAGGTGACCAGTCCAGCTTTGCAAAGGGCCTTCAATGGCACAACAACACATGTTGCTGCATTTCTAGTGACTTTTGAACCATTTGAGCTAGAAACCTTTTTTGACCTGTGTAAAAATCTGCAGATTATGCAGCAGATGATGGATAATGTGGCAAATGCAGCAAATCTATAATTATGCAAAAATTGCCACGGCCGCACATTCACTTACTTCCAGTGGCCCAGACAATAGTGAAGGGTTAGTGTTAGACCTGATCTTTAAAATTGCTTGTCTTCGGTTCTACTGATTGAATTTTTGTGTTTTTGGTCTTGATTAGTTCAATTTTGCTCCACTTTTCTGAATTGGTGTGGGATTTGTCTTGTGTGGTCTTTTCACTTTATTACGGTTAAAAATGCTGTATCAACACTTTACACATTGCCTCCAAGTTAAGCCTGACTGCTCTGTGCCAAGCTATACTTATTTAGAAAAAGCTAACAAGCTTACTAAATCCACAGGCAAAGAATAACACCTTTGCTATATGACAGGCAAAGAAAGGTGCCTTGAAACGAACTGCCACCAGAAGCTAAAAACTGGAAAATTAAAATTGCACCCCTAGCAGGACGAAACCATTAGCAATGTATTTCAGGACTCCCAATCTATATCTATATATATATAGGTGCAGACCTTCAATGCATATAAGATGGATAAGGTGTTTACGCCACAGTAGCATTTTATATTGTCATACTCACACCAAATGTACAAATTGGACATAACTCCTGCCATGATCAAGCACACAACAAAAATCCGGGTCATGTAGTTGGTTAAATGTTTGCAACTTTCTTATAAATTTATATTCACAACTCAAGCACTGTCGAATGCACAGCATGATTCTAAGCAACATAGTTGACCGACTGTGTCCTCAACAACATACTAATGTTCTTTTACTAATCTTCAAATCAACCACCCGCAATGTGCTAACTGAAACTTACCACACCCTCATGCACACAGAAAGGCAAACTACATAATGAGCAAAGCTGTCTTGAAACGTAAGAGCCACTTCAAACTAGGCAAAGGGCACTGTAAATCCCAGCAGAATGAAACAAATTACAATATTCTTAATGACACAGAACTAAGTACACAATGCTTGTGACAGATCAATTATAGGACGAAGCTGACAAGAAAATTCCAGCCTCACTAACCACAGTTTAATACTCTGTCAACAGACCACTTAACCTACGGTTAGTGAGTCCTTAAACTAGAGCAAACAACAACGCCAGATTCCATATAGCTACATGACCCTATGAGAGGTAGCAAGTCCTACACAAATGCAAGTAACTCACCAGAAATGCGCTCTGTCTTAAGATGGGGTTTAAGAGATTCCCGGGTGGCTATAACTGCTCTGGAGTCACTAAATGGCTATGTGTAGAAGTAAAACATCAAAGAAAAACTTAAATAAAACTTGTTCTCTGGCAAATGCTTTTGCAAGTAGTTCAGTCCATCAGAAATGCTTAATTACATGGCAGGTTTGCCAGTATGGTGCCTTGAAAGCTCATTAAGAAATTCTTGGTCCCATGCTACAATTGCTCATTAGTAATCAAGTACAGATTGCACTGGATTTGAAAAAAGAGTATTGCTCAAAAGTATTCATTCTTAAATGCACCAGCTTGCTCCCCCAGTTGACAAACACACACACCTACCAGTCCACACTCTAGCGCTTGGTCGGGCAGCAAGAAGGCAGCAAAGTCCTTGAGCAGCTGCGGGTAATCAAAGAGAAGATCTTGAAGGCTGGAATACAGCTCCACAGCCGTCGCCTCATTTTTGCTGGTCTCAAACTCGTAGATAATGCGGAGAAAGGCTTCATATTTTCCTGGCACGTGCAGCAAGGCCTCGCGAACCTACAGGTAACAGCAGGAGAGCTCAAGTCAATAGCGGGACAACATTATTTTGAAGTCCGACTGCTAATCAGAACGTGCCTCTCAATCTTTCAAGGAACAAGACCCATGCAAGGGTACATCTGAATATGAAAAGAGGCCAGACCTCAGGGACCACAATCAATTTACGGAGCAGCATATGAAGGTAGGGGACAAGTTGTGGTTCTCAACTGGCAGCTCTACTTCTCAGGGGCCAAAGGTCGAAGGTCCTCAAGGAGCATGCATAAGGAAACCTTGAATTCTTTTAGGCAACAATATTATTGAAACGCCTAAGGAGAATACAGACTTAATAAAGTTGTTAATGTTATAAAAAAGAAAAAAAAAAAAAAAGAAAAACACAAAAAACAGCCTGTACTCAGTTGGTTTACCATGGGCAACCAAAGGCCGTGCAAAGATGGTTGAGTGCACAGACCTGGCAGACCGGTCTGTCTAGCACTGCCTTAGTTCCCTTACAGCTAGTTTAGTGGATTAGGCACTTACACCCAGATCCCTCTACAAATGCCACAAAATACACGTTTGTTAAGCATAGCTGAGGGTGCTTGATATATGGGGATAGGCGTGCAGCCTGCGGCCCACAACACTAATTATGGTTAACACCAGCGCGCAGAAGGGTTTGACATAATGAAGGGGATTAATTATATCATGCAAAATAAAAGTTCTATGGTTTCTTCAAGAAAATAAAGAATAATTTAAAAAACACTTGCAGTCAATTAAAAAAAGCCCACAACTGTGACGAAGTTTGGCTACTATACCAAAACCAAAAATCCTATGAAACTGTCCATTTATGGCTGGCTGCGCAAGCTAGAACTCACAGTGCTGAGGTTTGTGAGTCAAAATGTACTGGCCACTGGTGAGGTTGTTGTCCTGACCTTTTTCAGGCTATAGTCTCTAATTAATGTTTAGCAAGTAAAGTTTTCATAATAACTCAAGATGCCTGTGGTTTCACCGTAAGATAACATTTGCAATCCGTCTTTTGTGTCAGACTGAAACAAATGCCATAAGCTTGTTCTCCAAAATAGCGTTTTTTCTATGCAAAACAACTTCATTTATGGAATTCATATCACACTGGGTTAGCCTTATTGTGGTCAAAGTGTTGCAATAATCCCATTGCTCCATAAAATGCATTTCTAGCAAATATATTACCTGTTGTGCTTCTACAATGTAGAATTGTGCTGTTTACATGTACTTTTATACTTTTACTCATATTATATTTTTTCTTTAATAGTTATATACCTTTTAATCCTGGCCACTTGTAAAAAATTGTTGCCCAGAGATTTTCATTTTTGATTTCTGTTTTTGTATCATTAGATAAGTAATTTAGCTTGGGTAGACATTGCTAATCCGGGCCAAGTTTTCTGGGCAACATTTTTAAAAATGGCAGATGCGTTGAAGTGAGATGTATTATTTCAGGAACCATGAGACCTATATACTTCATTTAGGTGTCAAAACATAGGTTTTGGGGGTCAAGCAGTCTTATAGAGACATAAAATGACTACTCAGAGCAACCCCTCTGCATTTTTCCAAAATGGTGGCTCCATAAAGATGTGTTTTAGCTATCATATTGGTAATTTATTTTAACATCATTCTTTGTTTCAGGTTTTCTGTTGATTTAAATTTGTACACATGAGCGAAACAGGTGGCAACAGAGGCTCTTTACCTCCTAATAAAGTGTTGCTAACAACACAATCCGAGGACTCCTTCAACAAAGAAAAATGTGTCATATGCCAAACTAATCCAAAAGAAAAGCTAACATCAAGTGTGGCTGGACAGAAGAGAGTTTGAGTTGCTCCAGAAATACAGCAAGACAAAGTTTACAAAAGACTGAAACTGATAGGTGAAGAGAATCCAATATTTTATCATTGTAACAACAAGTGCTACAAGTCGTATACAATGGAAAAAAGCCTGGAAAAAGTTTGTCAAAAATAAAAGAATCCACGACTTCTGAGAAAGCGACAACCAAACCCAATGCCCATCCACTTACAAGATTGATGGCTACCCCTCGTACACCTCCAACAACCGATCAGACGGCAGAGAATCTTCAATGTGTTATCTGTGGTTTAGCCAGAACCAGGGCCAAAGGGATTGACGAAAGAAAGTACATAGTATGCGAGTCTCAAAGGGCAAACATGTTTTTATCTGCAGCTAGTTTCCTCCAAGATTAAGTTAACAGCCGAGAAGCGGAACTTAAAAGCAAGATGAATGTATTAGCAGAGGATCTGTATGCCCACCCAAACTACATATATGCATACATTTGAGTATATGAATGTACACTGAGCTCCCAGCAGCAACATAACTGCCAGACTTCAGTTAAGTTTGCACTCTCTGAAAAAGCAAATGAAGTTTTAAAGCCACTCTTGAGTGCTGGCTACGGGTTCACACTCCGTAAGATCAGAGAAATAATGGTCAACATTGACGAAACGGTATTGATCCATAATAATTCAATTAAGATTTTCTGGTGAAAATGTACAATGACAGAATTCGTTTTTTTCAGTCTAACAAAAAGAATGCGCCACTTATGGCATTCTCAAGCTGACGTGACTCCAGAGGTTCTTGCTGCCAAAATAAGATCACAGAATGCAGTAAAATCAGCAAGAACCATTTTGAGAAACATCTTGAAAGATTTAGATTTTGGACTTAATGACAAATTTTGTGATGCCCCAGAGCTCTGCAAATCATGGGAGTCAACAAGAATGCCTGATGTTGTCTTAACGTTTTTTACAGCAGTGTTTAATATCAGCAAAGCAAAACAGTTACAAATTAAAGTTCTTGAGTTCGGAACAGAAGCCGACAACATTGATGATGGTATGAAGTAGTAAGCAAAGAAGTGGAAGACAATCCCATAAACCAACAGGCTTATGCTCTGCAAATGTACTGCATTTTCCAAATCATGTTTTATGAATTACACACCAAAGCGAAATCTCTGCTACACATGATGACTGCCCACGTAATCTTTGATAAGTGCAAAAAAAGAGAGGGTTAATCCCATCAATGAATAGGATTGGTGTATCAACAAGATATAACGACATAGTATGGAGCAGGAACTTGTTGGCAGCTCATGCTGTAAAATCTTGTGAATCCGGCAGCACACCACTTCCAAGTCACTTCACCAGGAAAGGGTTTACAATTGCTGTTCTTGATAATTTTGATTTTGAAGACACCTCTTCTTTGTGCGGAACACCCAGCACACTATACTGCCATGTGCTTTCTCATTACTGTTCCACTGAAGTAGCTACTGAAAAACAAGCTCTCAGCTGTAAGCATAAACAAACAAAGCTGCAAACCTATAACCCAACTGCCTTGCCAATGTTTGCAAAATCACTACAAGCCATCAATACATCCCAGTCTACCAGAAGGTTTCAAAGTGACTAAGGATATGGATGATTTTCTACTTGATAATGCGGTCTGCAAAGCTGATTTAACTGAATTTATCGTATTGCTTATTCGGTGTGGACTGAAGGATAAAGAAAAGCCAGTTCCTCAGTGGGCTGGAATTTAATGCCCTTAGCTCCCAGAATGCTGTCCCACTGAAGAAGGTTAGATTTTTACCAGTAATAAGCTCTTCCAATTCTTCTCTATGTAATTAGGACTGGAAAGTGGGTTAGAACTGATCCAGGAGAAACAGAAGGTGCCACCTTACCCTACACATTTCAAAGGCTTGAAATAGTGGTGTGTGTAGGAAGTTGGCTCTGTATGTGCTATTTCAAAGTAAGGAATAGCATGCACAGAGTCCAAGGGTTCCCCTTAGATGTAAAATAGTGGTAAAAAGAGATAATACTAATGCTCTATTTTGTGGAAGTGTGGTCCAGCAGTAGGCTTATCCAAGGAGTAGTGTTAAGCATTTGTTGTACATACACATAGACAATAAATGAGGTACACACACTGTAGGAAGTTGGCTCTGTATGTGCTATTTCAAAGTAAGGAATAGCATGCACAGAGTCCAAGGGTTCCCCTTAGAGGTAAAATAGTGGTAAAAATAGATAATACTAATGCTCTATTTTGTGGTAGTGTGGTCGAGCAGTAGGCTTATCCAAGGAGTAGTGTTAAGCATTTGTTGTACATACACATAGACAATAAATGAGGTACACACACTCAGAGACAAATCCAGCCAATAGGTTTTTGTATAGAAAAATATCTTTTCTTAGTTTATTTTAAGAACCACAGGTTCAAATTTTACATGTAATATCTCATTCGAAAGGTATTGCAGGCAAGTACTTTAGGAACTTCAAATCATCAAAATTGCATGTATACTTTTCAAGTTATTTACAAATAGCTGTTTTAAAAGTGGACACTTAGTGCAATTTTCACAGTTCCTAGGGGAGGTAAGTATTTGTTAGGTTAACCAGGTAAGTAAGACACTTACAGGGCTTAGTTCTTGGTCCAAGGTAGCCCACCGTTGGGGGTTCAGAGCAACCCCAAAGTCACCACACCAGCAGCTCAGGGCCGGTCAGGTGCAGAGTTCAAAGTGGTGCCCAAAACGCATAGGCTAGAATGGAGAGAAGGGGGTGCCCCGGTTCCGGTCTGCTTGCAGGTAAGTACCCGCGTCTTCGGAGGGCAGACCAGGGGGGTTTTGTAGGGCACCGGGGGGGACACAAGTCCACACAGAAATTTCACCCTCAGCGGCGCGGGGGCGGCCGGGTGCAGTGTAGAAACAAGCGTCGGGTTCGCAATGTTAGTCTATGAGAGATCTCGGGATCTCTTCAGCGCTGCAGGCAGGCAAGGGGGGGATTCCTCGGGGAAACCTCCACTTGGGCAAGGGAGAGGGACTCCTGGGGGTCACTTCTCCAGTGAAAGTCCGGTCCTTCAGGTCCTGGGGGCTGCGGGTGCAGGGTCTCTCCCAGGCGTCGGGACTTTAGGTTCAAAGAGTCGCGGTCAGGGGAAGCCTCGGGATTCCCTCTGCAGGCGGCGCTGTGGGGGCTCAGGGGGGACAGGTTTTGGTACTCACAGTATCAGAGTAGTCCTGGGGTCCCTCCTGAGGTGTTGGATCGCCACCAGCCGAGTCGGGGTCGCCGGGTGCAGTGTTGCAAGTCTCACGCTTCTTGCGGGGAGCTTGCAGGGTTCTTTAAAGTTGCTGGAAACAAAGTTGCAGCTTTTCTTGGAGCAGGTCCGCTGTCCTCGGGAGTTTCTTGTCTTTTCGAAGCAGGGGCAGTCCTCAGAGGATGTCGAGGTCGCTGGTCCCTTTGGAAGGCGTCGCTGGAGCAGGATCTTTGGAAGGCAGGAGACAGGCCGGTGAGTTTCTGGAGCCAAGGCAGTTGTCGTCTTCTGGTCTTCCGCTGCAGGGGTTTTCAGCTGGGCAGTCCTTCTTCTTGTAGTTGCAGGAATCTAATTTTCTAGGGTTCAGGGTAGCCCTTAAATACTAAATTTAAGGGCGTGTTTAGGTCTGGGGGGTTAGTAGCCAATGGCTACTAGCCCTGAGGGTGGGTACACCCTCTTTGTGCCCCCTCCCAAGGGGAGGGGGTCACAATCCTAACCCTATTGGGGGAATCCTCCATCTGCAAGATGGAGGATTTCTAAAAGTTAGAGTCACTTCAGCTCAGGACACCTTAGGGGCTGTCCTGACTGGCCAGTGACTCCTCCTTGTTTTTCTCATTATTTTCTCCGGCCTTGCCGCCAAAAGTGGGGCCTGGCCGGAGGGGGCGGGCAACTCCACTAGCTGGAGTGTCCTGCTGGGTTGGCACAAAGGAGGTGAGCCTTTGAGGCTCACCGCCAGGTGTGACAATTCCTGCCTGGGGGAGGTGTTAGCATCTCCACCCAGTGCAGGCTTTGTTACTGGCCTCAGAGTGACAAAGGCACTCTCCCCATGGGGCCAGCAACATGTCTCGGTTTGTGGCAGGCTGCTAAAACTAGTCAGCCTACACAGATAGTCGGTTAAGTTTCAGGGGGCACCTCTAAGGTGCCCTCTGGGGTGTATTTTACAATAAAATGTACACTGGCATCAGTGTGCATTTATTGTGCTGAGAAGTTTGATACCAAACTTCCCAGTTTTCAGTGTAGCCATTATGGTGCTGTGGAGTTCGTGTTTGACAGACTCCCAGACCATATACTCTTATGGCTACCCTGCACTTACAATGTCTAAGGTTTTGTTTAGACACTGTAGGGGTACCATGCTCATGCACTGGTACCCTCACCTATGGTATAGTGCACCCTGCCTTAGGGCTGTAAGGCCTGCTAGAGGGGTGTCTTACCTATACTGCATAGGCAGTGAGAGGCTGGCATGGCACCCTGAGGGGAGTGCCATGTCAACTTACTCGTTTTGTCCTCACTAGCACACACAAGCTGGCAAGCAGTGTGTCTGTGCTGAGTGAGAGGTCTCCAGGGTGGCATAAGACATGCTGCAGCCCTTAGAGACCTTCCTTGGCATCATGGCCCTTGGTACTAGAAGTACCAGTTACAAGGGACTTATCTGGATGCCAGGGTCTGCCAATTGTGGATACAAAAGTACAGGTTAGGGAAAGAACACTGGTGCTGGGGCCTGGTTAGCAGGCCTCAGCACCCTTTCAATTGTAAACATAGCATCAGCAAAGGCAAAAAGTCAGGGGGCAACCATGCCAAGGAGGCATTTCCTTACACAACCCCCCCCCCAAACGAAAGAGGATGAGACTAACCTTTCCCAAGAGAGTCTTCATTTTCTAAGTGGAAGAACCTGGAAAGGCCATCTGCATTGGCATGGGCAGTCCCAGGTCTGTGTTCCACTATAAAGTCCATTCCCTGTAGGGAGATGGACCACCTCAACAGTTTAGGATTTTCACCTTTCATTTGCATCAGCCATTTGAGAGGTCTGTGGTCAGTTTGAACTAGGAAGTGAGTCCCAAAGAGGTATGGTCTCAGCTTCTTCAGGGACCAAACCACAGCAAAGGCCTCCCTCTCAATGGCACTCCAACGCTGCTCCCTGGGGAGTAACCTCCTGCTAATGAAAGCAACAGGCTGGTCAAGGCCATCATCATTTGTTTGGGACAAAACTGCCCCTATCCCATGTTCAGAGGCATCAGTCTGCACAATGAACTGCTTAGAATAATCTGGAGCTTTGAGAACTGGTGCTGAGCACATTGCTTGTTTCAGGGTGTCAAAGGCCTGTTGGCATTCCACAGTCCAGTTCACTTTCTTGGGCATTTTCTTGGAGGTGAGTTCAGTGAGGGCTGTCACAATGGATCCATATCCCTTCACAAACCTCCTGTAATACCCAGTCAAGCCAAGGAATGCCCTGACTTGAGTCTGGGTTTTTGGAGCTACCCAGTCCAGAATAGTCTGGATCTTGGGTTGGAGTGGCTGAACTTGGCCTCCACCTACAAGGTGGCCCAAGTAAACCACAGTTCCCTGCCCTATCTGGCATTTGGATGCCTTGATAGAGAGGCCTGCAGATTGCAGAGCCTTCAAAACCTTCTTCAGGTGGACCAGGTGATCCTGCCAGGTGGAGCTAAAGACAGCAATATCATCAAGATAAGCTGTGCTAAAGGACTCCAAGCCAGCAAGGACTTGATTCACCAACCTTTGGAAGGTGGCAGGGGCATTCTTTAAACCAAAGGGCATAACAGTAAACTGATAATGCCCATCAGGTGTGGAGAATGCTGTTTTCTCTTTTGCTCCAGGTGCCATTTTTATTTGCCAGTACCCTGCTGTCAAGTCAAAGGTACTTAAGAATTTGGCAGCACCTAATTTGTCTATGAGCTCATCAGCTCTTGGAATTGGATGAGCATCTGTCTTGGTGACAGAATTGAGCCCTCTGTAGTCCACACAAAACCTCATCTCTTTCTTTCCATCTTTGGTGTGAGGTTTGGGGACTAAGACCACTGGGCTAGCCCAGGGGCTGTCAGAGCGCTCAATTACTCCCAATTCCAGCATCTTGTGGACTTCCACCTTGATGCTTTCCTTAACATGGTCAGATTGTCTAAAGATTTTGTTCTTGACAGGCATGCTGTCTCCTGTGTCCACATCATGGGTACACAGGTGATTCTGACCAGGGGTTAAGGAGAAGAGTTCAGGAAACTGTTGTAGGACTCTCCTACAATCAGCTTGCTGTTGGCCAGAGAGGGTGTCTGAGTAGATCACTCCATCTACTGTGCCATCTTTTGGGTCTGATGACAGAAGATCAGGGAGAGGTTCACTCTCTGCCTCCTGATCCTCATCTGTTACCATCAACAGATTGACATCAGCCCTGTCATGGAAGAGCTTAAGGCGGTTCACATGGATCACCCTCTTGGGGCTCCTGCTTGTGCCCAGGTCCACCAGGTAGGTGACCTGACTCTTCCTTTCTAGTACTGGGTAAGGGCCACTCCATTTGTCCTGGAGTGCCCTGGGAGCCACAGGCTCCAGAACCCAGACTTTCTGCCCTGGTTGGAACTCAACCAGTGCAGCCTTTTGGTCATACCAAAACTTCTGGAGCTGTTGGCTGGCCTCAAGGTTTTTGGTTGCCTTTTCCATGTACTCTGCCATTCTAGAGCGAAGGCCAAGTACATAGTCCACTATGTCCTGTTTAGGCTCATGGAGAGGTCTCTCCCAGCCTTCTTTAACAAGGGCAAGTGGTCCCCTTACAGGATGACCAAACAGAAGTTCAAAGGGTGAGAATCCTACTCCCTTCTGTGGCACCTCTCTGTAAGCGAAAAGCAGACATGGCAAGAGGACATCCCATCTCCTTTTGAGTTTTTCTGGGAGCCCCATGATCATGCCTTTTAATGTCTTGTTGAATCTCTCAACCAAGCCATTAGTTTGTGGATGGTATGGTGTAGTGAATTTATAAGTCACTCCACACTCATTCCACATGTGCTTTAGGTATGCTGACATGAAGTTGGTACCTCTGTCAGACACCACCTCCTTAGGGAAACCCACTCTGGTAAAGATACCAATGAGGGCCTTGGCTACTGCAGGGGCAGTAGTCGACCTAAGGGGAATAGCTTCAGGATACCTGGTAGCATGATCCACTACTACCAGGATATACATATTTCCTGAGGCTGTGGGAGGTTCTAGTGGACCAACTATGTCCACACCCACTCTTTCAAAGGGAACCCCCACCACTGGAAGTGGAATGAGGGGGGCCTTTGGATGCCCACCTGTCTTACCACTGGCTTGACAGGTGGGGCAGGAGAGGCAAAACTCCTTAACCATGTTGGACATATTGGGCCAGTAGAAGTGGTTGACTAACCTCTCCCACGTCTTGGTTTGTCCCAAATGTCCAGCAAGGGGAATGTCATGGGCCAATGTTAGGATGAACTCTCTGAACAGCTGAGGCACTACCACTCTCCTAGTGGCACCAGGTTTGGGGTCTCTGGCCTCAGTGTACAGGAGTCCATCTTCCCAATAGACCCTATGCGTTCCATTTTTCTTGCCTTTGGACTCTTCAGCAGCTTGCTGCCTAAGGCCTTCAAGAGAGGGACAGGTTTCTTGTCCCTTACACAGCTCCTCCCTTGAGGGTCCCCCTGGGCCTAAGAGCTCAACCTGATAAGGTTCAAGCTCCAAAGGCTCAGTTCCCTCAGAGGGCAGAACTTCTTCCTGAGAAGAGAGGTTCCCTTTCTTTTGCTGTGTTGTAGTTGGTTTCCCAACTGACTTCCCTGTTCTCTTGGTAGGCTAGGCCATTCTTCCAGACTCCAGCTCTACTTGTTCACCCTGTGCCTTGCACTGTGCTCTTGTTTTCACACACACCAGTTCAGGGATACCCAGCATTGCTGCATGGGTTTTTAGTTCTACCTCAGCCCATGCTGAGGACTCCAGGTCATTTCCAAGCAGACAGTCCACTGGGATATTTGAGGAGACCACCACCTGTTTCAGGCCATTGACCCCTCCCCATTCTAAAGTAACCATTGCCATGGGATGTACTTTTCTCTGATTGTCAGCGTTGGTGACTGTGTAAGTTTTTCCAGTCAGGTATTGGCCAGGGGAAACCAGTTTCTCTGTCACCATGGTGACACTGGCACCTGTATCCCTCAGGCCCTCTATTCTAGTCCCATTAATTAAGAGTTGCTGTCTGTATTTTTGCATGTTAGGCGGCCAGACAGCTAGTGTGGCTAAATCCACCCCACCCTCAGAAACTAGAGTAGCTTCAGTGTGGACCCTGATTTGCTCTGGGCACACTGTTGATCCCACTTGGAGACTAGCCATACCAGTGTTACCTGGATGGGAGTTTGGAGTGGAACCTTTCTTGGGACAGGCCTTGTCTCCAGTTTGGTGTCCATGCTGTTTACAGCTATGACACCAGGCCTTTTTGGGATCAAAGTTTTTACCCTTGTACCCATTGTTTTGTGAAGAGGCTCTGGGCCCACCCTCCTGTGCAGGTTTTTGGGGGCCTGTAGAAGACTCTTTACTATTTTTAGTTTTGGTTGTCTCATCACCCTTCCCCTGGGGAGTCTTTGTGACCCCTTTCTTTTGGTCACCCCCTGTTGAAGTCTTGGACACCCTTGTCTTGACCCAATGGTCCGCCTTCTTTCCCAATTCTTGGGGAGAAATTGGTCCTAGGTCTACCAGATGCTGATGCAGTTTATCATTGAAACAATTACTTAACAGGTGTTCTTTCACAAATAAATTGTACAGCCCATCATAATTACTTACACCACTGCCTTGAATCCAACCATCTAGTGTTTTCACTGAGTAGTCAACAAAGTCAACCCAGGTCTGGCTCGAGGATTTTTGAGCCCCCCTGAACCTAATCCTGTACTCCTCAGTGGAGAATCCAAAGCCCTCAATCAGGGTACCCTTCATGAGGTCATAAGATTCTGCATCTTTTCCAGAGAGTGTGAGGAGTCTATCCCTACACTTTCCAGTGAACATTTCCCAAAGGAGAGCACCCCAGTGAGATCTGTTCACTTTCCTGGTTACACAAGCCCTCTCAAAAGCTGTGAACCACTTGGTGATGTCATCACCATCTTCAAATTTTGTCACAATCCCTTTGGGGATTTTTAACATGTCAGGAGAATCTCTGACCCTATTTATATTGCTGCCACCATTGATGGGTCCTAGGCCCATCTCTTGTCTTTCCCTTTCTATGGCTAGGAGCTGTCTCTCTAAAGCCAATCTTTTGGCCATCCTGGCTAACAGGAGGTCATCTTCACTGAGAGCATCCTCAGTGATTTCAGAAATGTGGGACCCTCCTGTGAGGGACTCACTATTTCTGACTAACACAGTTGGAGACAGGACTTGAGGGGTCCTGTTCTCCCTATTTAGGACTGGAGGAGGGACATTGGCCTCCAAGTCACTAATTTCTTCCTCTGTGATGTCATCATCAGAGGGGTTGGCTTTTTCAAACTCTGCCAACAGCTCCTGGAGCTGAATTTTGGTAGGTCTGGAGCCAATGGTTATTTTCTTTATATTACAGAGAGACCTTAGCTCCCTCATCTTAAGATGGAGGTAAGGTGTGGTGTCGAGTTCCACCACCTGCATCTCTGTATCAGACATTATTCTGCTAAGAGTTGGAATACTTTTTAAAGAATCTAAAACTGTTTCTAGAATCTAATTTCAAACTTTTAACAAACTTTTAAACTCTAAAAGACAATGCTAAACAGGGACTTAACACACAAGGCCCTAGCAGGACTTTTAAGAATTTAGAAAAATTTCAAATTGCAAAAATGAATTTCTAATGACAATTTTGGAATTTGTCGTGTGATCAGGTATTGGCTGAGTAGTCCAGCAAATGCAAAGTCTTGTACCCCACCGCTGATCCACCAATGTAGGAAGTTGGCTCTGTATGTGCTATTTCAAAGTAAGGAATAGCATGCACAGAGTCCAAGGGTTCCCCTTAGAGGTAAAATAGTGGTAAAAATAGATAATACTAATGCTCTATTGTAAGGAAATGCCTCCTTGGCATGGTTGCCCCCTAACTTTTTGCCTTTGCTGATGCTATGTTTACAATTGAAAGTGTGCTGAGGCCTGCTAACCAGGCCCCAGCACCAGTGTTCTTTCCCTAACCTGTACTTTTGTATCCACAATTGGCAGACCCTGGCATCCAGATAAGTCCCTTGTAACTGGTACTTCTAGTACCAAGGGCCCTGATGCCAAGGAAGGTCTCTAAGGGCTGCAGCATGTCTTATGCCACCCTGGAGACCTCTCACTCAGCACAGACACACTGCTTGCCAGCTTGTGTGTGCTAGTGAGGACAAAACGAGTAAGTCGACATGGCACTCCCCTCAGGGTGCCATGCCAGCCTCTCACTGCCTATGCAGTATAGGTAAGACACCCCTCTAGCAGGCCTTACAGCCCTAAGGCAGGGTGCACTATACCATAGGTGAGGGTACCAGTGCATGAGCATGGTACCCCTACAGTGTCTAAACAAAACCTTAGACATTGTAAGTGCAGGGTAGCCATAAGAGTATATGGTCTGGGAGTCTGTCAAACACGAACTCCACAGCACCATAATGGCTACACTGAAAACTGGGAAGTTTGGTATCAAACTTCTCAGCACAATAAATGCACACTGATGCCAGTGTACATTTTATTGTAAAATACACCCCAGAGGGCACCTTAGAGGTGCCCCCTGAAACTTAACCGACTATCTGTGTAGGCTGACTAGTTTTAGCAGCCTGCCACAAACCGAGACATGTTGCTGGCCCCATGGGGAGAGTGCCTTTGTCACTCTGAGGCCAGTAACAAAGCCTGCACTGGGTGGAGATGCTAACACCTCCCCCAGGCAGGAATTGTCACACCTGGCGGTGAGCCTCAAAGGCTCACCTCCTTTGTGCCAACCCAGCAGGACACTCCAGCTAGTGGAGTTGCCCGCCCCCTCCGGCCAGGCCCCACTTTTGGCGGCAAGGCCGGAGAAAATAATGAGAAAAACAAGGAGGAGTCACTGGCCAGTCAGGACAGCCCCTAAGGTGTCCTGAGCTGAAGTGACTCTAACTTTTAGAAATCCTCCATCTTGCAGATGGAGGATTCCCCCAATAGGGTTAGGATTGTGACCCCCTCCCCTTGGGAGGAGGCACAAAGAGGGTGTACCCACCCTCAGGGCTAGTAGCCATTGGCTACTAACCCCCCAGACCTAAACACGCCCTTAAATTTAGTATTTAAGGGCTACCCTGAACCCTAGAAAATTAGATTCCTGCAACTACAAGAAGAAGGACTGCCTAGCTGAAAACCCCTGCAGCGGAAGACCAGAAGACGACAACTGCCTTGGCTCCAGAAACTCACCGGCCTGTCTCCTGCCTTCCAAAGATCCTGCTCCACCGACGCCTTCCAAAGGGACCAGCGACCTCGACATCCTCGGAGGACTGCCCCTGCTTCGAAAAGACAAGAAACTCCCGAGGACAGCGGACCTGCTCCAAGAAAAGCTGCAACTTTGTTTCCAGCAAGCTTTAAAGATCCCTGCAAGCTCCCCGCAAGAAGCGTGAGACTTGCAACACTGCACCCGGCGACCCCGACTCGGCTGGTGGAGATCCAACACCTCAGGAGGGACCCCAGGACTACTCTGATACTGTGAGTA
Organism: Pleurodeles waltl; assembly: GCF_031143425.1. Taxonomy (NCBI): domain Eukaryota; kingdom Metazoa; phylum Chordata; class Amphibia; order Caudata; family Salamandridae; genus Pleurodeles; species Pleurodeles waltl. The sequence goes on from NC_090451.1 coordinate 664,838,960, forward strand.
CCAAAACCTGTCCCCCCTGAGCCCCCACAGCGCCGCCTGCAGAGGGAATCCCGAGGCTTCCCCTGACCGCGACTCTTTGAATCCTAAGTCCCGACGCCTGGGAGAGACCCTGCACCCGCAGCCCCCAGGACCTGAAGGACCGGACTTTCACTGGAGAAGTGACCCCCAGGAGTCCCTCTCCCTTGCCCAAGTGGAGGTTTCCCCGAGGAACCCCCCCCTTGCCTGCCTGCAGCGCTGACGAGATCCCGAGATCTCTCATAGACTAACATTGCGAACCCGACGCTTGTTTCTACACTGCACCCGGCCGCCCCCGCGCCGCTGAGGGTGAAATTTCTGTGTGGGCTTGTGTCCCCCCCGGTGCCCTACAAAACCCCCCTGGTCTGCCCTCCGAAGACGCGGGTACTTACCTGCAAGCAGACCGGAACCGGGGCACCCCCTTCTCTCCATTCTAGCCTATGTGTTTTGGGCACCACTTTGAACTCTGCATCTGACCGGCCCTGAGCTGCTGGTGTGGTGACTTTGGGGTTGCTCTGAACCCCCAACGGTGGGCTACCTTGGACCAAGAACTAAGCCCTGTAAGTGTCTTACTTACCTGGTTAACCTAACAAATACTTACCTCCCCTAGGAACTGTGAAAATTGCACTAAGTGTCCACTTTTAAAACAGCTATTTGTGAATAACTCGAAAAGTATACATGCAATTTTGATGACTTGAAGTTCCTAAAGTACTTACCTGCAATACCTTTCGAATGAGATATTACATGTAGAATTTGAACCTGTGGTTCTTAAAATAAACTAAGAAAAGATATTTTTCTACATAAAAACCTATTGGCTGGATTTGTCTCTGAGTGTGTGTACCTCATTTATTGTCTATGTGTATGTACAACAAATGCTTAACACTACTCCTTGGATAAGCCTACTGCTCGACCACACTACCACAAAATAGAGCATTAGTATTATCTATTTTTACCACTATTTTACCTCTAAGGGGAACCCTTGGACTCTGTGCATGCTATTCCTTACTTTGAAATAGCACATACAGAGCCAACTTCCTACATTGGTGGATCAGCGGTGGGGTACAAGACTTTGCATTTGCTGGACTACTCAGCCAATACCTGATCACACGACAAATTCCAAAATTGTCATTAGAAATTGATTTTTGCAATTTGAAAAGTTTTCTAAATTCTTAAAGGACCTGCTAGGGCCTTGTGTTAGATCCTGTTTAGCATTTCTTTTAGAGTTTAAAAGTTTGTAAAAGTTTGAATTAGATTCTAGAACCAGTTGTAGACTCTTAAAAAGTATTCCAACTTTTAGAAGCAAAATGTCTAGCACAGATGTGACTGTGGTGGAACTCGACACCACACCTTACCTCCATCTTAAGATGAGGGAGCTAAGGTCACTCTGTAAAATAAAGAAAATAACAATGGGCCCCAAACCTACCAAAATACAGCTCCAGGAGCTTTTGGCAGAGTTTGAAAAGGCCAACCCCTCTGAGGGTGGCAACTCAGAGGAAGAGGATAGTGACTTGGAGGAAAATTCCCCCCTACCAGTCCTATCTAGGGAGGACAGGGTCCCTCAAACCCTGACTCCTAAAATAATAGTCAGAGATGCTGGTTCCCTCACAGGAGAGGCCAACACCTCTGAAATCACTGAGGATAGCCCCAGTGAAGAGGACATCCAGTTAGCCAGGATGGCCAAAAGATTGGCTTTGGAAAGACAGATCCTAGCCATAGAGAGGGAAAGACAAGAGATGGGCCTAGGACCCATCAATGGTGGCAGCAACATAAATAGGGTCAGAGATTCTCCTGACATGTTGAAAATCCCTAAAGGGATTGTAACTAAATATGAAGATGGTGATGACATCACCAAATGGTTCACAGCTTTTGAGAGGGCTTGTGTAACCAGAAAAGTGAACAGATCTCACTGGGGTGCTCTCCTTTGGGAAATGTTCACAGGAAAGTGTAGGGATAGACTCCTCACACTCTCTGGACAAGATGCAGAATCTTATGACCTCATGAAGGGTACCCTGATTGAGGGCTTTGGATTCTCCACTGAGGAGTATAGGATTAGATTCAGGGGGGCTCAAAAATCCTCGAGCCAGACCTGGGTTGACTTTGTAGACTACTCAGTGAAAACACTAGATGGTTGGATTCAAGGCAGTGGTGTAAGTAATTATGATGGGCTGTACAATTTATTTGTGAAAGAACACCTGTTAAGTAATTGTTTCAATGATAAACTGCATCAGGTAGACCTAGGACCAATTTCTCCCCAAGAATTGGGAAAGAAGGCGGACCATTGGGTCAAGACAAGGGTGTCCAAGACTTCAACAGGGGGTGACCAAAAGAAAGGGGTCACAAAGACTCCCCAGGGGAAGGGTGATGAGACAACCAAAACTAAAAATAGTAAAGAGTCTTCTACAGGCCCCCAAAAACCTGCACAGGAGGGTGGGCCCAGAGCCTCTTCACAAAACAATGGGTACAAGGGTAAAAACTTTGATCCCAAAAAGGCCTGGTGTCATAGCTGTAAACAGCATGGACACCAAACTGGAGACAAGGCCTGTCCCAAGAAAGGTTCCACTCCAAACTCCCATCCAGGTAACACTGGTATGGCTAGTCTCCAAGTGGGATCAACAGTGTGCCCAGAGCAAATCAGGGTCCACACTGAAGCTACTCTAGTTTCTGAGGGTGGGGTGGATTTAGCCACACTAGCTGTCTGGCCGCCTAACATGCAAAAATACAGACAGCAACTCTTAATTAATGGGACTAGAATAGAGGGCCTGAGGGATACAGGTGCCAGTGTCACCATGGTGACAGAGAAACTGGTTTCCCCTGGCCAATACCTGACTGGAAAAACTTACACAGTCACCAACGCTGACAATCAGAGAAAAGTACATCCCATGGCAATGGTTACTTTAGAATGGGGAGGGGTCAATGGCCTGAAACAGGTGGTGGTCTCCTCAAATATCCCAGTGGACTGTCTGCTTGGAAATGACCTGGAGTCCTCAGCATGGGCTGAGGTAGAACTAAAAACCCATGCAGCAATGCTGGGTATCCCTGAACTGGTGTGTGTGAAAACAAGAGCACAGTGCAAGGCACAGGGTGAACAAGTAGAGCTGGAGTCTGGAAGAATGGCCCAGCCTACCAAGAGAACAGGAAAGTCAGTTGGGAAACCAACTGCAACACAGCAAAAGAAAGGGAACCTCTCTTCTCAGGAAGAAGTTCTGCCCTCTGAGGGAACTGAGCCTTTGGAGCTTGAACCTTATCAGGTTGAGCTCTTAGGCCCAGGGGGACCCTCAAGGGAGGAGCTGTGTAAGGGACAAGAAACCTGTCCCTCTCTTGAAGGCCTTAGGCAGCAAGCTGCTGAAGAGTCCAAAGGCAAGAAAAATGGAACACATAGGGTCTATTGGGAAGATGGACTCCTGTACACTGAGGCCAGAGACCCCAAACCTGGTGCCACTAGGAGAGTGGTAGTGCCTCAGCTGTTCAGGAAGTTCATCCTAACATTGGCCCATGACATTCCCCTTGCTGGACATTTGGGACAAACCAAGACGTGGGAGAGGTTAGTCAACCACTTCTACTGGCCCAATATGTCCAACATGGTTAAGGAGTTTTGCCTCTCCTGCCCCACCTGTCAAGCCAGTGGTAAGACAGGTGGGCACCCAAAGGCCCCCCTCATTCCACTTCCAGTGGTGGGGGTTCCCTTTGAAAGAGTGGGTGTGGACATAGTTGGTCCACTGGAACCTCCCACAGCCTCAGGAAATATGTATATCCTGGTAGTAGTGGATCATGCTACCAGGTATCCTGAAGCTATTCCCCTTAGGTCGACTACTGCCCCTGCAGTAGCCAAGGCCCTCATTGGTATCTTTACCAGAGTGGGTTTCCCTAAGGAGGTGGTGTCTGACAGAGGTACCAACTTCATGTCAGCATACCTAAAGCACATGTGGAATGAATGTGGAGTGACTTATAAATTCACTACACCATACCATCCACAAACTAATGGCTTGGTTGAGAGATTCAACAAGACATTAAAAGGCATGATCATGGGGCTCCCAGAAAAGCTCAAAAGGAGATGGGATGTCCTCTTGCCATGTCTGCTTTTCGCTTACAGAGAGGTGCCACAGAAGGGAGTAGGATTCTCACCCTTTGAACTTCTGTTTGGTCATCCTGTAAGGGGACCACTTGCCCTTGTTAAAGAAGGCTGGGAGAGACCTCTCCATGAGCCTAAACAGGACATAGTGGACTATGTACTTGGCCTTCGCTCTAGAATGGCAGAGTACATGGAAAAGGCAACCAAAAACCTTGAGGCCAGCCAACAGCTCCAGAAGTTTTGGTATGACCAAAAGGCTGCACTGGTTGAGTTCCAACCAGGGCAGAAAGTCTGGGTTCTGGAGCCTGTGGCTCCCAGGGCACTCCAGGACAAATGGAGTGGCCCTTACCCGGTACTAGAAAGGAAGAGTCAGGTCACCTACCTGGTGGACCTGGGCACAAGCAGGAGCCCCAAGAGGGTGATCCATGTGAACCGCCTTAAGCTCTTCCATGACAGGGCTGATGTCAATCTGTTGATGGTAACAGATGAGGATCAGGAGGCAGAGAGTGAACCTCTCCCTGATCTTCTGTCATCAGACCCAAAAGATGGCACAGTAGATGGAGTGATCTACTCAGACACCCTCTCTGGCCAACAGCAAGCTGATTGTAGGAGAGTCCTACAACAGTTTCCTGAACTCTTCTCCTTAACCCCTGGTCAGACACACCTGTGTACCCATGATGTGGACACAGGAGACAGCATGCCTGTCAAGAACAAAATCTTTAGACAGTCTGACCATGTTAAGGAAAGCATCAAGGTGGAAGTCCACAAGATGCTGGAATTGGGAGTAATTGAGCGCTCTGACAGCCCCTGGGCTAGCCCAGTGGTCTTAGTCCCCAAACCTCACACCAAAGATGGAAAGAAAGAGATGAAGTTTTGTGTGGACTACAGAGGGCTCAATTCTGTCACCAAGACAGATGCCCATCCAATTCCAAGAGCTGATGAGCTCATTGATAAATTAGGTGCTGCCAAATTTCTAAGTACCTTTGACTTGACAGCAGGGTACTGGCAAATAAAAATGGCACCTGGAGCAAAAGAAAAGACAGCATTCTCCACACCTGATGGGCATTATCAGTTTACTGTTATGCCCTTTGGTTTAAAGAATGCCCCTGCCACCTTCCAAAGGTTGGTGAATCAAGTCCTTGCTGGCTTGGAGTCCTTTAGCACAGCTTATCTTGATGATATTGCTGTCTTTAGCTCCACCTGGCAGGATCACCTGGTCCACCTGAGGAAGGTTTTGAAGGCTCTGCAATCTGCAGGCCTCTCTATCAAGGCATCCAAATGCCAGATAGGGCAGGGAACTGTGGTTTACTTGGGCCACCTTGTAGGTGGAGGCCAAGTTCAGCCACTCCAACCCAAGATCCAGACTATTCTGGACTGGGTAGCTCCAAAAACCAAGACTCAAGTCAGGGCATTCCTTGGCTTGACTGGGTATTACAGGAGGTTTGTGAAGGGATATGGATCCATTGTGACAGCCCTCACTGAACTCACCTCCAAGAAAATGCCCAAGAAAGTGAACTAGACTGTGGAATGCCAACAGGCCTTTGACACCCTGAAACAAGCAATGTGCTCAGCACCAGTTCTAAAAGCTCCAGATTATTCTAAGCAGTTCATTGTGCAGACTGATGCCTCTGAACATGGGATAGGGGCAGTTTTGTCCCAAACAAATGATGATGGCCTTGACCAGCCTGTTGCTTTCATTAGCAGGAGGTTACTCCCCAGGGAGCAGCGTTGGAGTGCCATTGAGAGGGAGGCCTTTGCTGTGGTTTGGTCCCTGAAGAAGCTGAGACCATACCTCTTTGGGACTCACTTCCTAGTTCAAACTGACCACAGACCTCTCAAATGGCTGATGCAAATGAAAGGTGAAAATCCTAAACTGTTGAGGTGGTCCATCTCCCTACAGGGAATGGACTTTATAGTGGAACACAGACCTGGGACTGCCCATGCCAATGCAGATGGCCTTTCCAGGTTCTTCCACTTAGAAAATGAAGACTCTCTTGGGAAAGGTTAGTATCATCCTCTTTCGTTTGGGGGGGGGTTGTGTAAGGAAATGCCTCCTTGGCATGGTTGCCCCCTAACTTTGTGCCTTTGCTGATGCTATGTTTACAATTGAAAGTGTGCTGAGGCCTGCTAACCAGGCCCCAGCACCAGTGTTCTTTCCCTAACCTGTACTTTTGTATCCACAATTGGCAGACCCTGGCATCCAGATAAGTCCCTTGTAACTGGTACTTCTAGTACCAAGGGCCCTGATGCCAAGGAAGGTCTCTAAGGGCTGCAGCATGTCTTATGCCACCCTGGAGACCTCTCACTCAGCACAGACACACTGCTTGCCAGCTTGTGTGTGCTAGTGAGGACAAAACGAGTAAGTCGACATGGCACTCCCCTCAGGGTGCCATGCCAGCCTCTCACTGCCTATGCAGTATAGGTAAGACACCCCTCTAGCAGGCCTTACAGCCCTAAGGCAGGGTGCACTATACCATAGGTGAGGGTACCAGTGCATGAGCATGGTACCCCTACAGTGTCTAAACAAAACCTTAGACATTGTAAGTGCAGGGTAGCCATAAGAGTATATGGTCTGGGAGTCTGTCAAACACGAACTCCACAGCACCATAATGGCTACACTGAAAACTGGGAAGTTTGGTATCAAACTTCTCAGCACAATAAATGCACACTGATGCCAGTGTACATTTTATTGTAAAATACACCACAGAGGGCACCTTAGAGGTGCCCCCTGAAACTTAACCGACTATCTGTGTAGGCTGACTAGTTTTAGCAGCCTGCCACAAACCGAGACATGTTGCTGGCCCCATGGGGAGAGTGCCTTTGTCACTCTGAGGCCAGTAACAAAGCCTGCACTGGGTGGAGATGCTAACACCTCCCCCAGGCAGGAATTGTCACACCTGACGGTGAGCCTCAAAGGCTCACCTCCTTTGTGCCAACCCAGCAGGACACTCCAGCTAGTGGAGTTGCCCGCCCCCTCCGGCCAGGCCCCACTTTTGGCGGCAAGGCCGGAGAAAATAATGAGAAAAACAAGGAGGAGTCACTGGCCAGTCAGGACAGCCCCTAAGGTGTCCTGAGCTGAAGTGACTAACTTTTAGAAATCCTCCATCTTGCAGATGGAGGATTCCCCCAATAGGGTTAGGATTGTGACCCCCTCCCCTTGGGAGGAGGCACAAAGAGGGTGTACCCACCCTCAGGGCTAGTAGCCATTGGCTACTAACCCCCCAGACCTAAACACGCCCTTAAATTTAGTATTTAAGGGCTACCCTGAACCCTAGAAAATTAGATTCCTGCAACTACAAGAAGAAGGACTGCCTAGCTGAAAACCCCTGCAGCGGAAGACCAGAAGACGACAACTGCCTTGGCTCCAGAAACTCACCGGCCTGTCTCCTGCCTTCCAAAGATCCTGCTCCAGCGACGCCTTCCAAAGGGACCAGCGACCTCGACATCCTCGGAGGACTGCCCCTGCTTCGAAAAGACAAGAAACTCCCGAGGACAGCGGACCTGCTCCAAGAAAAGCTGCAACTTTGTTTCCAGCAAGCTTTAAAGATCCCTGCAAGCTCCCCGCAAGAAGCGTGAGACTTGCAACACTGCACCCGGCGACCCCGACTCGGCTGGTGGAGATCCAACACCTCAGGAGGGACCCCAGGACTACTCTGATACTGTGAGTACCAAAACCTGTCCCCCCTGAGCCCCCACAGCGCCGCCTGCAGAGGGAATCCCGAGGCTTCCCCTGACCGCGACTCTTTGAATCCTAAGTCCCGACGCCTGGGAGAGACCCTGCACCCGCAGCCCCCAGGACCTGAAGGACCGGACTTTCACTGGAGAAGTGACCCCCAGGAGTCCCTCTCCCTTGCCCAAGTGGAGGTTTCCCCGAGGAACCCCCCCCTTGCCTGCCTGCAGCGCTGACGAGATCCCGAGATCTCTCATAGACTAACATTGCGAACCCGACGCTTGTTTCTACACTGCACCCGGCCGCCCCCGCGCCGCTGAGGGTGAAATTTCTGTGTGGGCTTGTGTCCCCCCCGGTGCCCTACAAAACCCCCCTGGTCTGCCCTCCGAAGACGCGGGTACTTACCTGCAAGCAGACCGGAACCGGGGCACCCCCTTCTCTCTATTCTAGCCTATGTGTTTTGGGCACCACTTTGAACTCTGCATCTGACCGGCCCTGAGCTGCTGGTGTGGTGACTTTGGGGTTGCTCTGAACCCCCAACGGTGGGCTACCTTGGACCAAGAACTAAGCCCTGTAAGTGTCTTACTTACCTGGTTAACCTAACAAATACTTATCTCCCCTAGGAACTGTGAAAATTGCACTAAGTGTCCACTTTTAAAACAGCTATTTGTGAATAACTCGAAAAGTATACATGCAATTTTGATGACTTGAAGTTCCTAAAGTACTTACCTGCAATACCTTTCGAATGAGATATTACATGTAGAATTTGAACCTGTGGTTCTTAAAATAAACTAAGAAAAGATATTTTTCTACATAAAAACCTATTGGCTGGATTTGTCTCTGAGTGTGTGTACCTCATTTATTGTCTATGTGTATGTACAACAAATGCTTAACACTACTCCTTGGATAAGCCTACTGCTCGACCACACTACCACAAAATAGAGCATTAGTATTATCTATTTTTACCACTATTTTACCTCTAAGGGGAACCCTTGGACTCTGTGCATGCTATTCCTTACTTTGAAATAGCACATACAGAGCCAACTTCCTACATCTATTTTGTGGTAGTGTGGTCGAGCAGTAGGCTTATCCAAGGAGTAGTGTTAAGCATTTGTTGTACATACACATAGACAATAAATGAGGTACACACACTCAGAGACAAATCCAGCCAATAGGTTTTTGTATAGAAAAATATCTTTTCTTAGTTTATTTTAAGAACCACAGGTTCAAATTTTACATGTAATATCTCATTCGAAAGGTATTGCAGGTAAGTACTTTAGGAACTTCAAATCATCAAAATTGCATGTATACTTTTCAAGTTATTTACAAATAGCTGTTTTAAAAGTGGACACTTAGTGCAATTTTCACAGTTCCTGGGGGAGGTAAGTATTTGTTAGGTTAACCAGGTAAGTAAGACACTTACAGGGCTTAGTTCTTGGTCCAAGGTAGCCCACCGTTGGGGGTTCAGAGCAACCCCAAAGTCACCACACCAGCAGCTCAGGGCCGGTCAGGTGCAGAGTTCAAAGTGGTGCCCAAAACGCATAGGCTAGAATGGAGAGAAGGGGGTGCCCCGGTTCCGGTCTGCTTGCAGGTAAGTACCCGCGTCTTCGGAGGGCAGACCAGGGGGGTTTTGTAGGGCACCGGGGGGGACACAAGTCCACACAGAAATTTCACCCTCAGCGGCGCGGGGGCGGCCGGGTGCAGTGTAGAAACAAGCGTCGGGTTCGCAATGTTAGTCTATGAGAGATCTCGGGATCTCTTCAGCGCTGCAGGCAGGCAAGGGGGGGATTCCTCGGGGAAACCTCCACTTGGGCAAGGGAGAGGGACTCCTGGGGGTCACTTCTCCAGTGAAAGTCCGGTCCTTCAGGTCCTGGGGGCTGCGGGTGCAGGGTCTCTCCCAGGCGTCGGGACTTTAGGTTCAAAGAGTCGCGGTCAGGGGAAGCCTCGGGATTCCCTCTGCAGGCGGCGCTGTGGGGGCTCAGGGGGGACAGGTTTTGGTACTCACAGTATCAGAGTAGTCCTGGGGTCCCTCCTGAGGTGTTGAATCGCCACCAGCCGAGTCGGGGTCGCCGGGTGCAGTGTTGCAAGTCTCACGCTTCTTGCGGGGAGCTTGCAGGGTTCTTTAAAGTTGCTGGAAACAAAGTTGCAGCTTTTCTTGGAGCAGGTCCGCTGTCCTCGGGAGTTTCTTGTCTTTTCGAAGCAGGGGCAGTCCTCAGAGGATGTCGAGGTCGCTGGTCCCTTTGGAAGGCGTCGCTGGAGCAGGATCTTTGGAAGGCAGGAGACAGGCCGGTGAGTTTCTGGAGCCAAGGCAGTTGTCGTCTTCTGGTCTTCCGCTGCAGGGGTTTTCAGCTGGGCAGTCCTTCTTCTTGTAGTTGCAGGAATCTAATTTTCTAGGGTTCAGGGTAGCCCTTAAATACTAAATTTAAGGGCGTGTTTAGGTCTGGGGGGTTAGTAGCCAATGGCTACTAGCCCTGAGGGTGGGTACACCCTCTTTGTGCCCCCTCCCAAGGGGAGGGGGTCACAATCCTAACCCTATTGGGGGAATCCTCCATCTGCAAGATGGAGGATTTCTAAAAGTTAGAGTCACTTCAGCTCAGGACACCTTAGGGGCTGTCCTGACTGGCCAGTGACTCCTCCTTGTTTTTCTCATTATTTTCTCCGGCCTTGCCGCCAAAAGTGGGGCCTGGCCGGAGGGGGCGGGCAACTCCACTAGCTGGAGTGTCCTGCTGGGTTGGCACAAAGGAGGTGAGCCTTTGAGGCTCACCGCCAGGTGTGACAATTCCTGCCTGGGGGAGGTGTTAGCATCTCCACCCAGTGCAGGCTTTGTTACTGGCCTCAGAGTGACAAAGGCACTCTCCCCATGGGGCCAGCAACATGTCTCGGTTTGTGGCAGGCTGCTAAAACTAGTCAGCCTACACAGATAGTCGGTTAAGTTTCAGGGGGCACCTCTAAGGTGCCCTCTGGGGTGTATTTTACAATAAAATGTACACTGGCATCAGTGTGCATTTATTGTGCTGAGAAGTTTGATACCAAACTTCCCAGTTTTCAGTGTAGCCATTATGGTGCTGTGGAGTTCGTGTTTGACAGACTCCCAGACCATATACTCTTATGGCTACCCTGCACTTACAATGTCTAAGGTTTTGTTTAGACACTGTAGGGGTACCATGCTCATGCACTGGTACCCTCACCTATGGTATAGTGCACCCTGCCTTAGGGCTGTAAGGCCTGCTAGAGGGGTGTCTTACCTATACTGCATAGGCAGTGAGAGGCTGGCATGGCACCCTGAGGGGAGTGCCATGTCAACTTACTCGTTATGTCCTCACTAGCACACACAAGCTGGCAAGCAGTGTGTCTGTGCTGAGTGAGAGGTCTCCAGGGTGGCATAAGACATGCTGCAGCCCTTAGAGACCTTCCTTGGCATCATGGCCCTTGGTACTAGAAGTACCAGTTACAAGGGACTTATCTGGATGCCAGGGTCTGCCAATTGTGGATACAAAAGTACAGGTTAGGGAAAGAACACTGGTGCTGGGGCCTGGTTAGCAGGCCTCAGCACCCTTTCAATTGTAAACATAGCATCAGCAAAGGCAAAAAGTCAGGGGGCAACCATGCCAAGGAGGCATTTCCTTACACACACTCAGAGACAAATCCAGCCAATAGGTTTTGTATAGAAAAATATCTTTTCTTAGTTTATTTTAAGAACCACAGGTTCAAATTTAACATGTAATATCTTGTTTGAAAGGTGTTGCAGGTAAGTACATTAGGAACTTTGAATCATTTCAATTGCATGTATACTTTTCAAGTTATTCACAAATAGCTATTTTAAAAGTGGACACTTAGTACAATTTTCACAGTTCCTGGGGGAGGTAAGTTTTTGTTAGTTTTACCAGGTAAGTAAGACACTTACAGGGTTCAGTTCTTGGTCCAAGGTAGCCCACCGTTGGGGGTTCAGAGCAACCCCAAAGTTACCACACCAGCAGCTCAGGGCCGGTCAGGTGCAGAGTTCAAAGTGGTGCCCAAAACGCATAGGCTCCAATGGAGAGAAGGGGGTGCCCTGGTTCCAGTCTGCCAGCATGTAAGTACCCGCGTCTTCGGAGGGCAGACCAGGGGGGTTTTGTAGGGCACCGGGGGGGACACAAGCCCACACAGAAATTTCACCCTCAGCGGCGCGGGGGCGGCCGGGTGCAGTGTTAGAACAAGCGTCGGGTTCGCAATGGAAGTCAATGAGAGATCAAGGGATCTCTTCAGCGCTGCAGGCAGGCAAGGGGGGGGCTTCCTCGGGGAAACCTCCACTTGGGCAAGGGAGAGGGACTCCTGGGGGTCACTTCTGCAGTGAAAGTCCGGTCCTTCAGGTCCTGGGGGCTGCGGGTGCAGGGTCTTTTCCAGGCGTCGGGACTTAGGTTTCAGAGAGTCGCGGTCAGGGGAAGCCTCGGGATTCCCTCTGCAGGCGGCGCTGTGGGGGCTCAGGGGGGACAGGTTTTGGTACTCACAGTCGTAGAGTAGTCCGGGGGTCCTCCCTGAGGTGTTGGTTCTCCACCAGCCGAGTCGGGGTCGCCGGGTGCAGTGTTGCAAGTCTCACGCTTCTTGCGGGGAGATTGCAGGGTCTTTAAAGCTGCTCCTTTGGATAAAGTGGCAGTCTTTTTGAAGCAGGTCCGCTGTCCTCGGGAGTTTCTTGTCGTCGTCGAAGCAGGGCAGTCCTCAGAGGATTCAGAGGTCGCTGGTCCCTTTGGAAGGCATCGCTGGAGCAGAGTTCTTTGGAAGGCAGGCCGGTGAGTTTCTGGAGCCAAGGCAGTTGTTGTCTTCTGGTCTTCCTCTGCAGGGGTTTTCAGCTAGGCAGTCCTTCTTCTTGTAGTTGCAGGAATATAATTTTCTAGGGTTCAGGGTAGCCCTTAAATACTAAATTTAAGGGCGTGTTTAGGTCTGGGGGGTTAGTAGCCAATGGCTACTAGCCCTGAGGGTGGGTACACCCTCTTTGTGCCTCCTCCCAAGGGGAGGGGTCACAATCCTAACCCTATTGGGGGAATCCTCCATCTGCAAGATGGAGGATTTCTAAAAGTTAGAGTCACCTCAGCTCAGGACACCTTAGGGGCTGTCCTGACTGGCCAGTGACGACTCCTTGTTGCTTTCTTTGTTCCCTCCAGCCTTGCCGCCAAAAGTGGGGGCCGTGGCCGGAGGGGGCGGGCAACTCCACTAAGCTGGAGTGCCCTGCTGGGCTGTGACAAAGGGGTGAGCCTTTGAGGCTCACCGCCAGGTGTTACAGCTCCTGCCTGGGGGAGGTGTTAGCATCTCCACCCAGTGCAGGCTTTGTTACTGGCCTCAGAGTGACAAAGGCACTCTCCCCATGGGGCCAGCAACATGTCTCTAGTGTGGCAGGCTGCTGGAACTAGTCAGCCTACACAGACAGTAGGTCAAGTTTCAGGGGGCACCTCTAAGGTGCCCTCTGGGGTGTATTTTGCAATAAAATGTACACTGGCATCAGTGTGCATTTATTGTGCTGAGAAGTTTGATACCAAACTTCCCAGTTTTCAGTGTAGCCATTATGGTGCTGTGGAGTTCGTGTTTGACAGACTCCCAGACCATATACTCTTATGGCTACCCTGCACTTACAATGTCTAAGGTTTTGCTTAGACACTGTAGGGGTACCATGCTCATGCACTGGTACCCTCACCTATGGTATAGTGCACCCTGCCTTAGGGCTGTAAGGCCTGCTAGAGGGGTGACTGACCTATACTTGCATAGGCAGTGAGAGGCTGGCATGGCACCCTGAGGGGAGTGCCATGTCGACTTACTCGTTTTGTTCTCACTAGCACACACAAGCTGGCAAGCAGTGTGTCTGTGCTGAGTGAGAGGTCTCCAGGGTGGCATAAGTCATGCTGCAGCCCTTAGAGACCTTCCTTGGCATCAGGGCCCTTGGTACTAGAAGTACCAGTTACAAGGGACTTATCTGGATGCCAGGGTCTGCCAATTGTGGATACAAAAGTACAGGTTAGGGAAAGAACACTGGTGCTGGGGCCTGGTTAGCAGGCCTCAGCACACTTTCAATTGTAAACATAGCATCAGCAAAGGCAAAAAGTCAGGGGGCAACCATGCCAAGGAGGCATTTCCTTACACCCTGACTCCAAAAATAATAGTCAGAGATGCTGGCTCCCTCACAGGAGGGTCCAACCTCTCTGAAATCACTGAGGATAACTCCAGTGAAGAGGACATCCAGTTAGCCAGGATGGCCAAAAGATTGGCTTTGGAAAGACAGATCCTAGCCATAGAAAGGGAAAGACAAGAGATGGGCCTAGGACCCATCAATGGTGGCAGCAACATAACTAGGGTCAGAGATTCTCCTGACATGTTGAAAATCCCCAAAGGGATTGTAACTAAATATGAAGATGGTGATGACATCACCAAATGGTTCACAGCTTTTGAGAGGGCTTGTGAAACCAGAAAAGTGAACAAATCTCACTGGGGTGCTCTCCTTTGGGAAATGTTCACAGGAAAGTGTAGGGATAGACTCCTCACACTCTCTAAAAAAAGATGCAGAATCTTATGACCTCATGAAGGGTACCCTGATTGAGGGCTTTGGATTCTCCACTGAGGAGTATAGAATTAGATTCAGGGGGGCTCAAAAATCCTCGAGCCAGACCTGGGTTGATTATGTTGACTACTCAGTGAAAACACTGGATGGTTGGGTAACTGGAAATGAAGTATATGACTATGTTGGGCTTTATAATTTGTTTATGAAAGAACACATTTTAAGTAAATGCTTCAATGAAAAGTTGCATCAGTATCTGGTAGACCTAGGTCCAATTTCTCCCCAAGAATTGGGAAAGAAGGCAGACCACAGGGTCAAGACTAGGGTAACCAAAACTTCCACTGGGGGTGACCAAAAGAAAGGGGTTACAAAAACTCCCCAGGAGAAAGTGGGTGACACTAGAAACAAAGAAAAAGAGTCCTCTGTAGGCCCCCAAAAACCAGAACAGGTGGGTGGGCCCCAAGACACAACCCAAAACAAAGGTGGGTACCAGGGTAAGAACTGGGATGCCACTAAGGCCTGGTGCCACAACTGTAAACAGTCTGGGCACCACACCAAGGACACTTCTTGTCCCAAAAACAAACCCCAGAACAAAATTCCTGGGGTAACCAGTGTAGCCATGGGAGATGACTCCTCAGATGAGGAGGTCCTCCTAGCCTTCAACTGGAAACAGGGCCCAACAGGTGAGTTGGAGATTCCAGAGGGAAGTAGACACTTCCACCACCTACTGGTGAATGGAATCCCAACCACTGCCCTGAGAGACACTTGTGCCAGTCACACTATTGTGCATGACAGGCTGGTGCTCTCAAACCAGTACATCCCAGGTGAGACTGCCAGGGTAAGAGTTAGCCTAGACAGGGTCACTAAGAGGCCTGTGGCTTTAGTGCCCATAGAAGTGGGTGGCACTCTTAGCTGGAGAAGGGTAGTAGTCAGTACAGACCTCCCCCTTGATTGTCTCCTTGGAAATGACTACCCAGAGGTTAGTCAGAGCCCAAGAGAGGAACTGGTCCAGTGCCAGTCCTCTCCCAAGGATTCTGGAAGTCCTACCTCTGCAGTAAATGCAAGCAGGCCCCAGAAGAAGAAGAAAAGAAAACAGAGTAGGAGGGGTGGACAACCTTTAGCCAAGGTTACAGCAAGCCAAGGAGATTCTGCTCCAGTAGGGGAGAACTCCAAAAATGGCCCTGATAAAGTCCAACCTGACCCACAAGAAGTCCTGGCTAGTCAGGCAACTGTTAAACCTGAGTGGGTGGCTCCTCAGCTAACAGAAGAAAGAGTGGAAAAAGGGTGTTTACTACAAGATGTGGTAACCCCCCACTCCAATACAGCAGACAGGCAACCTGAACCCAAAGAAGCCTGTAACTTAGCCCCTTCCCTTTTAGGTGAAGAGCTAAAGGTGTGGTTCTGGGCACTGACAGCTGTCAGTGGCCTCTGCTGGGTGTTAGCCTTTATGGCTGCACTATCCTTAGCATGGTGGTCTGACCCCATGCCAAATAGCAAGTTAGGCCCCCTGACCCTATTAGTCATGGTGGGGTTACTCCAGCTCTGGGTAACCTCTCTGGGTAAGCTAGGGGTAACCCTGGCCAAGATAAGGTTAGCAGAGGTGGATACCTCTAAGACCAAAATAGAAAGAATGGGTGGAGACATTGAAGAGGCAGACAAGAGGCAATTCAGACTAGGTCCTATCACTGTGGAAGTAGGTCAGTTCCCCAAAGGGAATGACCTGAACAGAAGGATGTAAGGCAGAGTAGGCCCTGCAACTAACCAGCCTATTTCTCCTACTCTTCCTCGCCTGACAGACTAGGAAGACTCTCCCAGCTTGGGCTGAGTCTCCTGGCCTGTGGGCTGGGGGGGGGCTTGTGTAAAGAAATGGCTCCCTGTTGCAGTTACCCCCCACTTTTTGCCTGATACTGATGCTGACTTGACTGAGAAGTGTGCTGGGACCCTGCTAACCAGGCCCCAGCACCAGTGTTCCTTCACCTAAAATGTACCATTGTATCCACAATTGGCACACCCTGGCATTCAGATAAGTCCCTTGTAACTGGTACTTCTAGTACCAAGGGCCCTGATGCCAAGGAAGGTCTCTAAGGGCTGCAGCATGTCTTATGCCACCCTGGAGACCTCTCACTCAGCACAGACACACTGCTTGCCAGCTTGTGTGTGCTAGTGAGGACAAAACGAGTAAGTCGACATGGCACTCCCCTCAGGGTGCCATGCCAGCCTCTCACTGCCTATGCAGTATAGGTAAGACACCCCTCTAGCAGGCCTTACAGCCCTAAGGCAGGGTGCACTATACCATAGGTGAGGGTACCAGTGCATGAGCATGGTACCCCTACAGTGTCTAAACAAAACCTTAGACATTGTAAGTGCAGGGTAGCCATAAGAGTATATGGTCTGGGAGTCTGTCAAACACGAACTCCACAGCACCATAATGGCTACACTGAAAACTGGGAAGTTTGGTATCAAACTTCTCAGCACAATAAATGCACACTGATGCCAGTGTACATTTTATTGTAAAATACACCCCAGAGGGCACCTTAGAGGTGCCCCCTGAAACTTAACCGACTATCTGTGTAGGCTGACTAGTTCTAGCAGCCTGCCACAAACCGAGACATGTTGCTGGCCCCATGGGGAGAGTGCCTTTGTCACTCTGAGGCCAGTAACAAAGCCTGCACTGGGTGGAGATGCTAACACCTCCCCCAGGCAGGAATTGTCACACCTGGCGGTGAGCCTCAAAGGCTCACCTCCTTTGTGCCAACCCAGCAGGACACTCCAGCTAGTGGAGTTGCCCGCCCCCTCCGGCCAGGCCCCACTTTTGGCGGCAAGGCCGGAGAAAATAATGAGAAAAACAAGGAGGAGTCACTGGCCAGTCAGGACAGCCCCTAAGGTGTCCTGAGCTGAGGTGACTCTGACTTTTAGAAATCCTCCATCTTGCAGACGGAGGATTCCCCCAATAGGGTTAGGATTGTGACCCCCTCCCCTTGGGAGGAGGCACAAAGAGGGTGTACCCACCCTCAGGGCTAGTAGCCATTGGCTACTAACCCCCCAGACCTAAACACGCCCTTAAATTTAGTATTTAAGGGCTACCCTGAACCCTAGAAAATGAGATTCCTGCAACTACAAGAAGAAGGACTGCCTAGCTGAAAACCCCTGCAGAGGAAGACCAGAAGACGACTACTGCCTTGGCTCCAGAAACTCACCGGCCTGTCTCCTGCCTTCCAAAGATCCTGCTCCAGCGACGCCTTCCAAAGGGACCAGCGACCTCGACATCCTCTGAGGACTGCCCCTGCTTCGAAAAGACAAGAAACTCCCGAGGACAGCGGACCTGCTCCAAGAAAGGCTGCAACTTTGTTTCCAGCAGCCTTGAAAGAACCCTGCAAGCTCCCCGCAAGAAGCGTGAGACTTGCAACACTGCACCCGGCGACCCCGACTCGGCTGGTGAAGATCCAACACCTCAGGAGGGACCCCAGGACTACTCTGATACTGTGAGTACCAAAACCTGTCCCCCCTGAGCCCCCACAGCGCCGCCTGCAGAGGGAATCCCGAGGCTTCCCCTGACCGCGACTCTTTGAATCCTAAGTCCCGATGCCTGGGAGAGACCCTGCACCCGCAGCCCCCAGGACCTGAAGGACCGGACTTTCCCTGGAGAAGTGACCCCCAGGAGTCCCTCTCCCTTGCCCAAGTGGAGGTTTCCCCGAGGAACCCCCCCTTGCCTGCCTGCAGCGCTGAAGAGATCCCGAGATCTCCCATAGACTAACACTACAAACCCGACGCTTGTTTCTACACTGCACCCGGCCGCCCCCGCGCTGCTGAGGGTGAAATTCCTGTGTGGGCTTGTGTCCCCCCCGGTGCCCTACAAAACCCCCCTGGTCTGCCCTCCGAAGACGCGGGTACTTACCTGCAAGCAGACCGGAACCGGGGCACCCCCTTCTCTCCATTCTAGCCTATGCGTTTTGGGCACCGCTTTGAACTCTGCACCTGACCGGCCCTGAGCTGCTGGTGTGGTGACTTTGGGGTTGCTCTGAACCCCCAACGGTGGGCTACCTTGGACCAAGAACTGAACCCTGTAAGTGTCTTACTTACCTGGTAAAACTAACAAAAACTTACCTCCCCCAGGAACTGTGAAAATTGCACTAAGTGTCCACTTTTAAAATAGCTATTTGTCAATAACTTGTAAAGTATACATGCAATTTTTATGATTTAAAGTTCCTAAAGTACTTACCTGCAATACCTTTCAAATGAGATATTACATGTAGAATTTGAACCTGTGGTTCTTAAAATAAACTAAGAAAAGATATTTTTCTATAACAAAACCTATTGGCTGGATTTGTCTCTGAGTGTGTGTACCTCATTTATTGTCTATGTGTATGTACAACAAATGCTTAACACTACTCCTTGGATAAGCCTACTGCTCGACCACACTACCACAAAATAGAGCATTAGTATTATCTCTTTTTACCACTATTTTACCTCTAAGGGGAACCCTTGGACTCTGTGCATGCTATTCCTTACTTTGAAATAGCACATACAGAGCCAACTTCCTACATTGGTGGATCAGCGGTGGGGTACAAGACTTTGCATTTGCTGGACTACTCAGCCAATACCTGATCACACGACAAATTCCAAAATTGTCATTAGAAATTGATTTTTGCAATTTGAAAAGTTTTCTAAATTCTTAAAAGACCTGCTATGGCCTTGTGTTAGATCCTGTTTAGCATTTCTTTTAGAGTTTAAAATTTTGTAAAAGTTTGAATTAGATTCTAGAACCAGTTGTAGATTCTTAAAAAGTATTCCAACTTTTAGAAGCAAAATGTCTAGCACAGATGTGACTGTGGTGGAACTCGACACCACACCTTACCTCCATCTTAAGATGAGGGAGCTAAGGTCACTCTGTAAAATAAAGAAAATAACAATGGGCCCCAAACCTACCAAAATACAGCTCCAGGAGCTTTTGGCAGAGTTTGAAAAGGCCAACCCCTCTGAGGGTGGCAACTCAGAGGAAGAGGATAGTGACTTGGAGGAAAATTCCCCCCTACCAGTCCTATCTAGGGAGAACAGGGTCCCTCAAACCCTGACTCCAAAAATAATAGTCAGAGATGCTGGTTCCCTCACAGGAGAGACCAACACCTCTGAAATCACTGAGGATAACCCCAGTGAAGAGGACATCCAGTTAGCCAGGATGGCCAAAAGATTGGCTTTGGAAAGACAGATCCTAGCCATAGAGAGGGAAAGACAAGAGATGGGCCTAGGACCCATCAATGGTGGCAGCAACATAAATAGGGTCAGAGATTCTCCTGACATGTTGAAAATCCCTAGAGGGATTGTAACTAAATATGAAGATGGTGATGACATCACCAAATGGTTCACAGCTTTTGAGAGGGCTTGTGTAACCAGAAAAGTGAACAGATCTCACTGGGGTGCTCTCCTTTGGGAAATGTTCACAGGAAAGTGTAGGGATAGACTCCTCACACTCTCTGGACAAGATGCAGAATCTTATGACCTCATGAAGGGTACCCTGATTGAGGGCTTTGGATTCTCCACTGAGGAGTATAGGATTAGATTCAGGGGGGCTCAAAAATCCTCGAGCCAGACCTGGGTTGACTTTGTAGTCTACTCAGTGAAAACACTAGATGGTTGGATTCAAGGCAGTGGTGTAAGTAATTATGATGGGCTGCACAATTTATTTGTGAAAGAACACCTGTTAAGTAATTGTTTCAATGATAAACTGCATCAGCATCTGGTAGACCTAGGACCAATTTCTCCCCAAGAATTGGGAAAGAAGGCAGACCATTGGGTCAAGACAAGGGTGTCCAAGACTTCAACAGGGGGTGACCAAAAGAAAGGGGTCACAAAGACTCCCCAGGGGAAGAGTGATGAGACAACCAAAACTAAAAATAGTTAAGAGTCTTCTACAGGCCCCCAAAAACCTGCACAGGAGGGTGGGCCCAGAGCCTCTTCACAAAACAATGGGTACAAGGGTAAAAACTTTGATCCCAAAAAGGCCTGGTGTCATAGCTGTAAACAGCATGGACACCAAACTGGAGACAAGGCCTGTCCCAAGAAAGGTTCCACTCCAAACTCCCATCCAGGTAACACTGGTATGGCTAGTCTCCAAGTGGGATCAACAGTGTGCCCAGAGCAAATCAGGGTCCACACTGAGGCTACTCTAGTTTCTGAGGGTGGGGTGGATTTAGCCACACTAGCTGTCTGGCCGCCTAACATGCAAAAATACAGACAGCAACTCTTAATTAATGGGACTAGAATAGAGGGCCTGAGGGATACAGGTGCCAGTGTCACCATGGTGACAGAGAAACTGGTTTCCCCTGGCCAATACCTGACTGGAAAAACTTACACAGTCACCAACGCTGACAATCAGAGAAAAGTACATCCCATGGCAATGGTTACTTTAGAATGGGGAGGGGTCAATGGCCTGAAACAGGTGGTGGTCTCCTCAAATATCCCAGTGGACTGTCTGCTTGAAAATGACCTGGAGTCCTCAGCATGGGCTGAGGTAGAACTAAAAACCCATGCAGCAATGCTGGGTATCCCTGAACTGGTGTGTGTGAAAACAAGAGCACAATGCAAGGCACAGGGTGAATAAGTAGAGCTGGAGTCTGGAAGAATGGCCCAGCCTACCAAGAGAACAGGAAAGTCAGTTGGGAAACCAACTGCAACACAGCAAAAGAAAGGGAACCTCTCTTCTCAGGAAGAAGTTCTGCCCTATGAGGGAACTGAGCCTTTGGGGCTTGAACCTTAACAGGTTGAGCTCTTAGGCCCAGGGGGACCCTCAAGGGAGGAGCTGTGTAAGGGACAAGAAACCTGTCCCTCTCTTGAAGGCCTTAGGCAGCAAGCTGCTGAAGAGTCCAAGGGCAAGAAAAATGGAACACATAGGGTCTATTGGGAAGATGGACTCCTGTACACTGAGGCCAGAGACCCCAAACCTGGTGCCACTAGGAGAGTGGTAGTGCCTCAGCTGTTCAGAGAGTTCATCCTAACATTGGCCCATGACATTCCCCTTGCTGGACATTTGGGACAAACCAAGACGTGGGAGAGGTTAGTCAACCACTTCTACTGGCCCAATATGTCCAACATGGTTAAGGAGTTTTGCCTCTCCTGCCCCACCTGTCAAGCCAGTGGTAAGACAGGTGGGCACCCAAAGGCCCCCCTCATTCCACTTCCAGTGGTGGGGGTCCCCTTTGAAAGAGTGGGTGTGGACATAGTTGGTCCACTGGAACCTCCCACAGCCTCAGGAAATATGTATATCCTGGTAGTAGTGGATCATGCTACTAGGTATCCTGAAGCTATTCCCCTTAGGTCGACTACTGCCCCTGCAGTAGCCAAGGCCCTCATTGGTATCTTTACCAGAGTGGGTTTCCCTAAGGAGGTGGTGTCTGACAGAGGTACCAACTTCATGTCAGCATACCTGAAACATATGTGGAATGAGTGTGGAGTGACTTATAAATTCACTACACCTTACCATCCACAAACTAATGGCTTGGTTGAGAGATTCAACAAGACATTAAAAGGCATGATCATGGGGCTCCCAGAAAAACTCAAAAGGAGATGGGATGTCCTCTTGCCATGTCTGCTTTTCGCTTACAGAGAGGTGCCACAGAAGGGAGTAGGATTCTCACCCTTTGAACTTCTGTTTGGTCATCCTGTAAGGGGACCACTTGCTCTTGTTAAAGAAGGCTGGGAGAGACCTCTTCATGAGCCTAAACAAGACATAGTGGACTATGTACTTGGCCTTCGCTCTAGAATGGCGGAGTACATGGAAAAGGCAACCAAAAACCTTGAGGCCAGCCAACAGCTCCAGAAGTTTTGGTATGACCAAAAGGCTGCACTGGTTGAGTTCCAACCAGGGCAGAAAGTCTGGGTTCTGGAGCCTGTGGCTCCCAGGGCACTCCAGGACAAATGGAGTGGCCCTTACCCAGTGCTAGAAAGGAAGAGTCAGGTCACCTACCTGGTGGACCTGGGCACAAGCAGGAGCCCCAAGAGGGTGATCCATGTGAACCGCCTTAAGCTCTTCCATGACAGGGCTGATGTGAATCTGTTGATGGTAACAGATGAGGATCAGGAGGCAGAGAGTGAACCTCTCCCTGATCTTCTGTCATCAGACCCAAAAGATGGCACAGTAGATGGAGTGATCTACTCAGACACCCTCTCTGGCCAACAGCAAGCTGATTGTAGGAGAGTCCTACAACAGTTTCCTGAACTCTTCTCCTTAACCCCTGGTCAGACACACCTGTGTACCCATGATGTGGACACAGGAGACAGCATGCCTGTCAAGAACAAAATCTTTAGACAATCTGACCATGTTAAGGAAAGCATCAAGGTGGAAGTCCACAAGATGCTGGAATTGGGAGTAATTGAGCGCTCTGACAGCCCCTGGGCTAGCCCAGTGGTCTTAGTCCCCAAACCTCACACCAAAGATGGAAAGAAAGAGATGAGGTTTTGTGTGGACTACAGAGGGCTCAATTCTGTCACCAAGACAGATGCTCATCCAATTCCAAGAGCTGATGAGCTCATAGATAAATTAGGTGCTGCCAAATTCTTAAGTACCTTTGACTTGACAGCAGGGTACTGGCAAATAAAAATGGCACCTGGAGCAAAAGAGAAAACAGCATTCTCCACACCTGATGGGCATTATCAGTTTACTGTTATGCCCTTTGGTTTAAAGAATGCCCCTGCCACCTTCCAAAGGTTGGTGAATCAAGTCCTTGCTGGCTTGGAGTCCTTTAGCACAGCTTATCTTGATGATATTGCTGTCTTTAGCTCCACCTGGCAGGATCACCTGGTCCACCTGAAGAAGGTTTTGAAGGCTCTGCAATCTGCAGGCCTCTCTATCAAGGCATCCAAATGCCAGATAGGGCAGGGAACTGTGGTTTACTTGGGCCACCTTGTAGGTGGAGGCCAAGTTCAGCCACTCCAACCCAAGATCCAGACTATTCTGGACTGGGTAGCTCCAAAAACCCAGACTCAAGTCAGGGCATTCCTTGGCTTGACTGGGTATTACAGGAGGTTTGTGAAGGGATATGGATCCATTGTGACAGCCCTCACTGAACTCACCTCCAAGAAAATGCCCAAGAAAGTGAACTGGACTGTGGAATGCCAACAGGCCTTTGACACCCTGAAACAAGCAATGTGCTCAGCACCAGTTCTAAAAGCTCCAGATTATTCTAAGCAGTTCATTGTGCAGACTGATGCCTCTGAACATGGGATGGGGCAGTTTTGTCCCAAACAAATGATGATGGCCTTGACCAGCCTGTTGCTTTCATTAGCAGGAGGTTACTCCCCAGGGAGCAGCGTTGGAGTGCCATTGAGAGGGAGGCCTTTGCTGTGGTTTGGTCCCTGAAGAAGCTGAGACCATACCTCTTTGGGACTCACTTCCTAGTTCAAACTGACCACAGACCTCTCAAATGGCTGATGCAAATGAAAGGGGAAAATCCTAAACTGTTGAGGTGGTCCATCTCCCTACAGGGAATGGACTTTATAGTGGAACACAGACCTGGGACTGCCCATGCCAATGCAGATGGCCTTTCCAGGTTCTTCCACTTAGAAAATGAAGACACTCTTGGGAAAGGTTAGTCTCATCCTCTTTCGTTTGGGGGGGGGGTTGTGTAAGGAAATGCCTCCTTGGCATGGTTGCCCCCTGACTTTTTGCCTTTGCTGATGCTATGTTTAAAATTGAAAGTGTGCTGAGGCCTGCTAACCAGGCCCCAGCACCAGTGTTCTTTCCCTAACCTGTACTTTTGTATCCACAATTGGCAGACCCTGGCATCCAGATAAGTCCCTTGTAACTGGTACTTCTGGTACCAAGGGCCCTGATGCCAAGGAAGGTCTCTAAGGGCTGCAGCATGTCTTATGCCACCCTGGGGACCTCTCACTCAGCACAGACACACTGCTTGCCAGCTTGTGTGTGCTAGTGAGGACAAAACGAGTAAGTCGACATGGCACTCCCCTCAGGGTGCCATGCCAGCCTCTCACTGCCTATGCAGTATAGGTAAGACACCCCTCTAGCAGGCCTTACAGCCCTAAGGCAGGGTGCACTATACCATAGGTGAGGGTACCAGTGCATGAGCATGGTACCCCTACAGTGTCTAAACAAAACCTTAGACATTGTAAGTGCAGGGTAGCCATAAGAGTATATGGTCTGGGAGTCTGTCAAACACGAACTCCACAGCACCATGATGGCTACACTGAAAACTGGGAAGTTTGGTATCAAACTTCTCAGCACAATAAATGCACACTGATGCCAGTGTACATTTTATTGCAAAATACACCCCAGAGGGCACCTTAGAGGTGCCCCCTGAAACTTAACCGACTATCTGTGTAGGCTGACTAGTTCCAGCAGCCTGCCACACTAGAGACATGTTGCTGGCCCCATGGGGAGAGTGCCTTTGTCACTCTGAGGCCAGTAACAAAGCCTGCACTGGGTGGAGATGCTAACACCTCCCCCAGGCAGGAGCTGTAACACCTGGCGGTGAGCCTCAAAGGCTCACCCCTTTGTCACAGCACCGCAGGACACTCCAGCTAGTGGAGTTGCCCGCCCCCTCCGGCCCGGCCCCCACTTTTGGCGGCAAGGCCAGAGAAAATAATGAGAATAACAAGGAGGAGTCACTGGCCAGTCAGGACAGCCCCTAAGGTGTCCTGAGCTGAGGTGACTCTAACTTTTAGAAATCCTCCATCTTGCAGATGGAGGATTCCCCCAATAGGGTTAGGATTGTGACCCCCTCCCCTTGGGAGGAGACACAAAGAGGGTGTACCCACCCTCAGGGCTAGTAGCCATTGGCTACTAACCCCCCAGACCTAAACACGCCCTTAAATTTAGTATTTAAGGGCTACCCTGAACCCTAGAAAATGAGATTCCTGCAACTACAAGAAGAAGGACTGCCTAGCTGAAAACCCCTGCAGAGGAAGACCAGAAGACGACTACTGCCTTGGCTCCAGAAACTCACCGGCCTGTCTCCTGCCTTCCAAAGATCCTGCTCCAGCGACGCCTTCCAAAGGGACCAGCGACCTCGACATCCTCTGAGGACTGCCCCTGCTTCGAAAAGACAAGAAACTCCCGAGGACAGCGGACCTGCTCCAAGAAAGGCTGCAACTTTGTTTCCAGCAGCCTTGAAAGAACCCTGCAAGCTCCCCGCAAGAAGCGTGAGACTTGCAACACTGCACCCGGCGACCCCGACTCGGCTGGTGGAGATCCAACACCTCAGGAGGGACCCCAGGACTACTCTGATACTGTGAGTACCAAAACCTGTCCCCCCTGAGCCCCCACAGCGCCGCCTGCAGAGGGAATCCCGAGGATTCCCCTGACCGCGACTCTTTGAATCCTAAGTCCCGACGCCTGGGAGAGACCCTGCACCCGCAGCCCCCAGGACCTGAAGGACCGGACTTTCCCTGGAGAAGTGACCCCCAGGAGTCCCTCTCCCTTGCCCAAGTGGAGGTTTCCCCGAGGAACCCCCCCCTTGCCTGCCTGCAGCGCTGAAGAGATCCCGAGATCTCCCATAGACTAACACTACAAACCCGACGCTTGTTTCTACACTGCACCCGGCCGCCCCTGCGCTGCTGAGGGTGAAATTCCTGTGTGGGCTTGTGTCCCCCCCGGTGCCCTACAAAACCCCCCTGGTCTGCCCTCCGAAGACGCGGGTACTTACCTGCAAGCAGACCGGAACCGGGGCACCCCGTTCTCTCCATTCTAGCCTATGCGTTTTGGGCACCGCTTTGAACTCTGCACCTGACCGGCCCTGAGCTGCTGGTGTGGTGACTTTGGGGTTGCTCTGAACCCCCAACGGTGGGCTACCTTGGACCAAGAACTGAACCCTGTAAGTGTCTTACTTACCTGGTAAAACTAACAAAAACTTACCTCCCCCAGGAACTGTGAAAATTGCACTAAGTGTCCACTTTTAAAATAGCTATTTGTCAATAACTTGTAAAGTATACATGCAATTTTTATGATTTAAAGTTCCTAAAGTACTTACCTGCAATACCTTTCAAATGAGATATTACATGTAGAATTTGAACCTGTGGTTCTTAAAATAAACTAAGAAAAGATATTTTTCTATAACAAAACCTATTGGCTGGATTTGTCTCTGAGTGTGTGTACCTCATTTATTGTCTATGTGTATGTACAACAAATGCTTAACACTACTCCTTGGATAAGCCTACTGCTCGACCACACTACCACAAAATAGAGCATTAGTATTATCTCTTTTTACCACTATTTTACCTCTAAGGGGAACCCTTGGACTCTGTGCATGCTATTCCTTACTTTGAAATAGCACATACAGAGCCAACTTCCTACACTCAAGCTTCGTGTTACAATGCCCCAGGGCACTCCAGCTAGTGGAGATGCCCGCCTCCTGGACCCAGCCCCCACTTTTGGCGGCAAGTCCAGGAGAGATAATGAGAAAAACAAGGAGGAGTCACTGGCCAGTCAGGACAGCCCCTAAGGTGTCCTGAGCTGAGGTGACTCTGACTTTTAGAAATCCTCCATCTTGTAGAAGGAGGATTCCCCCAATAGGGATAGGAATGTGACCCCCTCCCCTTGGGAGGAGGCACAAAGAGGGTGTACCCACCCTCAGGGCTAGTAGCCATTGGCTACTAACCCCCCAGACCTAAACACGCCCTTAAATTTAGTATTTAAGGGCTTCCCTGAACCTAAGAATTTAGATTCCTGCAACAACAAGAAGGAGGACTGCCTAGCTGAAAACCCCTGCAGTGGAAGACCAGAAGACAACAACTGCCTTGGCTCCAGAAACTCACCGGCCTGTCTCCTGCCTTCCAAAGAACTCTGCTCCAGCGACGCCTTCCAAAGGGACCAGCGATCTCTGAAGACTGCCCTGCTTCGACGACGACAAGAAACTCCTGAGGACAGCGGACCTGCTCCAAAAAGACTGCAACTTTATCCAAAGGAGCAGCTTTAAAGAACCCTGCAATCTCCCCGCAAGAAGCGTGAGACTTGCAACACTGCACCCGGCGACCCCGACTCGGCTGGTGGAGAACCAACACCTCAGGGAGGACCCCCGGACTACTCTACGACTGTCAGTACCAAAACCTGTCCCCCCTGAGCCCCCACAGCGCCGCCTGCAGAGGGAATCCCGAGGCTTCCCCTGACCGCGACTCTCTGAAACCTAAGTCCCGACGCCTGGAAAAGACCCTGCACCCGCAGCCTCCAGGACCTGAAGGACCGGACTTTCACTGCAGAAGTGACCCCCAGGAGTCCCTCTCCCTTGCCCAAGTGGAGGTTTCCCCGAGGAAGCCCCCCCTTGCCTGCCTGCAGCGCTGAAGAGATCCCTTGATCTCTCATTGACTTCCATTGCGAACCCGACGCTTGTTCTAACACTGCACCCGGCCGCCCCCGCGCCGCTGAGGGTGAAATTTCTGTGTGGGCTTGTGTCCCCCCCGGTGCCCTACAAAACCCCCCTGGTCTGCCCTCCGAAGACGCGGGTACTTACCTGCTGGCAGACTGGAACCGGGGCACCCCCTTCTCTCCATTGAAGCCTATGCGTTTTGGGCACCACTTTGAACTCTGCACCTGACCGGCCCTGAGCTGCTGGTGTGGTAACTTTGGGGTTGCTCTGAACCCCCAACGGTGGGCTACCTTGGACCAAGAACTGAACCCTGTAAGTGTCTTACTTACCTGGTAAAACTAACAAAAACTTACCTCCCCCAGGAACTGTGAAAATTGCACTGTGTCCACTTTTAAAATAGCTATTTGTGAATAACTTGAAAAGTATACATGCAATTGAAATGATTCAAAGTTCCTAATGTACTTACCTGCAATACCTTTCAAACAAGATATTACATGTTAAATTTGAACCTGTGGTTCTTAAAATAAACTAAGAAAATATATTTTTCTATACAAAACCTATTGGCTGGATTTGTCTCTGAGTGTGTGTACCTCATTTATTGTCTATGTGTATGTACAACAAATGCTTAACACTACTCCTTGGATAAGCCTACTGCTCGACCACACTACCACAAAATAGAGCATTAGTATTATCTATTTTTACCACTATTTTACCTCTAAGGGGAACCCTTGGACTCTGTGCATGCTATTCCTTACTTTGAAATAGCACATACAGAGCCAACTTCCTACACTATTTGAATGCTCTTCTGTGAATCAGACAGTATGATGATCTATGGAATGTTAAAAATGACTTCAGGGAATCCGTATTGGTGGACAACTCTAGATTCTGACTAGCTTTGGGACAGCATGCAGGAATTGACCAGCTACATGGAAGAGTGGTGACCCTTGCAAATGGTATAGGTGCTCGGTGTTACAAACAGGATTATTGTTATTTGTTGCAAAGTGGGTAACACCCACTTAATCTCCCTGGGTGTTTTGCACATGACAACCCGGTTTATGGACTTTTACCATAGGTTATCCTCACTATTTGAATTTCACTCAATGTAAATTCATGGTAAATGTATTGAGAGTGCTAAATGACAGTTTCAGCCTTTCAAGATAAGGCCACTACGGCACACAGAGGGCAAGAGGCTCTGAGTTAGTTACACATAAATACGTGAACGCACAAGTGTGCAGGCTGCACATGTGAGACTGTCTTTCGGAACTCAGTATCCATGCACAGGTTGCTTGTTGCACAAGGGACTCTTGGAGGATTGGTACTGACCTAAAGCAGCCTTATAATGTGAGTCGGAATTCATAGTTTATGTCTGTAGTGCTTACTATTGGTTCTGTGGTCCTTAAACTGTATTACAAATTTTTGGCAAAATCTGCATGAAAGTACAGTTTCACCCCGCTTAGGCCTAGAGGGTCAAGGGAGGTATCAATCTAGGGGTAAACATCCGTCAGAGTGTAGATCCACAGTGCTGTAATTCATATCTAGACTCCTTATGACACCTTAGGAATCCTAATTTTTCCTGGCTCAGTTCATAGTCAGATTTCAGGAGTTTGTCCTTTCTACTGGGCCAAGTTTATTACTCTGCTGTCCAGCAGGAGGATCAGAGGACTCCCCATAAGACAGAGGCAATAACAGTGGTTGATCCAGATCCTGGGAAAGGAAGCGGTGGGGAGGAAATCTACATCTGTTGATTAGCTTGTGACACTGAACATAGGGTGGGACAGCCAAGGGCCACGTAAACAAAGGAGGAGAGCTTAGCCAAACAAAGTAGAGACTCCCCTTTTGAAGGTTTGGTGGGAAGGGGCCAGGCAAATGTGCTGTCTAGGGGCAGCGTCAAGGCTATCAGGGAAGCTCTTTCAACAGACTACTTGAGGTCAACACATTAGAATGTCCCAAAATTATGTTAAGGAGGGTTGAGACACTGCAGTGATGATGTGGCACCCTAGGATATGCCATGGATGTCTGCCTTTTAGAAGTTTAACACCCCACTAATAAATCCCTACACAAAGGAGACAGAGAGAAGATACGTGACCTGGGAGGTACAATGGATAAAGAATGTCCAGCTGGAAGGAGAGGCCACCTGATGCATATGCAAGAATGAACTGAAGGACTTTGACTACACCTGTTCCTAGGACTTGGACAGATCTCTACAGCACCAGTGGTGGTGGGCCACTAATATGCCCCAAAGAACAGTTGTGGGAATGGACCTGTAGAGAGATCCTGCAAAGTTTCCCTAATATGTCTGTGGATTGGTTTTGTGGGAAGGTTAGCCATGACTCAGCTGAAACACAGGTGCCCTGCAAGACAAAGCCATGTGGCCTGGGAAATATGGCAGGGATGGTGTTCTTTTGGTTGGACATGGAGATGCTCCTCACAACGCCACCACAAGTCAAGCAAGACAGAGCACTAGGGGCCAGGCAGATGGCAGCTCTGGTGCAGAGAGTATGCTCCCAATAAAAAGAGCCCCTGTAGTGACAAGGAGGCAAGAAGAAAATGTTTCTGGTGGCCAGAGCTGCTGACCAGGAGAAAAACGATCCAAAATTGTGTGCGAATTGGCAATATGGGGCCAAAGATGCAACCTGGATGAGAGGACAAATCTTTTATCCGTGCAGCAGTTCATTCCATTTGAATTTTCTAGTGCTCTTTTCATTCTTTCTAACATGAGTCAAGAATGTGGAATCCTACAAAAAACAACAGGCTTCCTCCTACAGAACTGTCACTATTTCTTACCCTAGAGAGGTAAGCCTGAGCAAATGCCATGTCTTTCTGCTCCCGCAAGGGATCTCTCAGCAGAATGTTCTCATCACAAAGCAGCAGCAGCTTGGCAGTGTCCTTGCTCATTCGTGCTCGGCCTCGTTGGCTTCGGGTGCGATGAGAGTTCCTTCCTTTACTAGCACCTTTGGCACGTTCAGCTGGATAAAAAAAAAATATATATATATATTGGCAGAGTTACAAAAAGGCCCACTTAAAAACGCCAGCAGGAAGAAAAAATGTGAATAGAAAACAGACAAACTAGGGGAACGGGGTAGACTGTATGGAAACATGAGGTTCAAAAATCTTAACAATTGGAAGGAGAAGATGTGAATTACTAAAGGCTCAAAACTGCTCTTACAGATATGTCCTCACATGTATTATATTGCATCCTGCCTTAGAGGATTAAGCCCTGCTGTAGAGGTGACTTACATATATTACATACAGTGTTAGGGGACATGGCACACAGGCTGTGTGTCATGTTGTGTTTTCAATTTTAGCTCCAAAAAGAAACGCAGCCTCCAATAGTAGTGTGCATGTGCTAGGTGAGGGGTCCCTGAGGGTGGCACAATACATGCTGCAGCCTCTGGGGACCCCTCTTTGGTACCCATGCCCTAAGTACGAGGGGAACCATTTTCTAGGGACTTACAGGGGTGCCGAACGTTTTGCCAATTGGGGAACAATTGCACACTTTTAGAAAAAGAGATCAGACACTGGGTACCTGGTTATTCACACTAGAGGACAGAAAAATATACCTGGTGTAGAAACCCAGAGGGTTCGACACCTATGTGTAAAAAACGGCCCTCACCCACAATTTGTGGCATGCTTCATCATAGGTTTTCTACACCAGGTATATTTTTCTGTCCTCTAGTGTGAATATATAGTTACAGGGAGGTCGGACAGACAAAATCTTCCTCTTACCCCTCCACAGTGTACTGGGTACCTGGTTAGCAGGAACCCAGTGCACTTTCAGTCAAAACAGCATCAGGTACCGGGCAAAAAGTGGGGGTGACCTTGTGAAAAAGGGGCACTTTCCTACAGTGGGGGAAGACTGTGGTAAAAGAATTAACAGCTGATCTATGTAACAGATCAGCTCAGGAACCGTGCAAGCTGATGGAGGAGTGGCAAAAAGAAGGCCAGAACTGAAACCAACAAGACTCGATTCAATCCACCCAGTGATAGCTAGACCAGCTTGATTAGGAAGAGTAACAGGAAGGTCAGTCGCAGATGGCATAGGATGAAAACAGATAAGTTTTAAAGAAGAAAGAAACAGAGTGAAGAAGAATGGCAGGGAGGGAGGGGCAGCCGTAGATTAACAAGGAGAATTTAGGAAGGTAGGAACAAGAAAGTTATGGAATCATTGTGGCCGGAGGGGGAAAAATAATTTAAGGGGGTAAAAAGAGTGAGACTGTAGGAAAAAAAAAAAAAAAAATTGTTAAATGGGAACTGAAAAAATCTGGCTTTGGTCGGAGGTGGGTGGAATGAGCAAAGAAGAAGGAAGAGAGGGAATAGGGATAGACTAAGAGGAAGATGGGGAGGATTAGGATAGACATGAGGTAAGTGAATAAATAACAAGTTACTGTCTTTAGGAACGTTCTTTTTTATGGATATTCTAATCACAGATTAATCACTTTTATAGTAATCCTCAGGCACCAAACTGGGTCAGAGTCTTTTTCACAGCAGTGCTCTCTCATGTCAGTAAGTAGCTCTGTGGGGCTCCATGCTGACTTTGTTCCATCCTGGAAGTGACTGAGAGGCACCACTACCCCCAATGCACTGATGTCAGTTTATTTTTTCACTCTGTCTGATGCCACAGACAAGGAGCCAAACACCTAGCAAGAGGTACCAGTGTACAGATCTCTAGATTGGGACCTTTTTTAGATGGGAAAGATGACCTTTAAATAGGAGGTAGGAGGGCAGAGAAAAATCTGTAGTTAGAATAACCACTAAAAGAGCATTACTGATGGTAGGTAACTTTTCATTCTGATGGACGCTTCTAACCACAGGTTCCTCACCTTTAGAACAGATATCAAACCAGTACCATTGTATGTGGAGAGTCTGTGGAATGAGTTCAGACCAAAATGTCCTGCACGACCGAATGGGCAAAATGCCTTTCACATCGGACCTGGCTATCAAGGCAAAATTGCTATGTAAACGTACACTGACGCCTTCGTCAGAGCCTGACAAATGTCCGGAAGAGGTACTCCAATTGTCAAAGCAGTGGTAGCAGCATTGGCCCTGGTGGACTAAGTCCTCAACCCTTCTGGGGGCTGCATCTTGGCAAATGCTTAGCATAAGTTAAAGGAGAAGACTATCCACCTGAACGAAGTCCTTTTCTCCACCGCCTTGCCTTTCTTCGCCCCAGAGAACCCTACAAAGAGCTAGTCAGCCACCCATAGACTTTAAAGAGATAGATGTACAAGTTTCAAGCTCTTTTGGTGTTCAACAAAAGGAATATCTTCTCTTTCGAGGGGGAGGCGGAACAAAGAATGTTGGGAGGGTGATGCATTGTCCAATGTGAAAAAAGGTCCTGAATTTTGGCAAAAAGGTTGCCCTGGTACAGAGCACCAGTTTCTCTGGAAGAAAGGTGCTGTAAGGAGGTTGCATCAAGAGGGCCTCAAACACACTCACATGGCGATACCTGAGCAAAGAAAACAGATTTAAGAGTGAGTAGCAGCAACGAGCAGCCATACTTCAGGTTGACTGGACAGCACATAAGGAAAGTCATTTAGATCCCACTGTGGCCTCACAAAGGGTTTTTGGGGAAACATATGTAATAAACCTTTTAAAAACCTCATCACAATTGGTGACTTAACTAAGGATAGCTGGTCCAGCACGCATGAAGGGTCTGACAAACAATCTTTAGTAGTGCCTATTACAAGGTCTTTTTGAGCCAAAGAGAAAACAAACAATAAAATGTCAGAAAAGTTGGGCTGCAACAGGATTGTGTTGCGGGCTCGACACCAGGCCATAAACGTGTCCCAACACCACGCACAAACATATTTTGTAGAGGGGTGTTGGGCAGCAGGAATAACATCCACAACCTCAGAAGGTAGGTCAAATACAATCAAATGCCAATGCTCAATCTCCAAAAATGGCGGTATGGATTATGCAGGCAAGGGGAGAACCCTGCCCCGCTGCTATTACAGATGGTCCTCCAGAAGCTGTAGCCTGATCAGAAGACAGATGCTCGTGCATAGATTTTCAGGGTACCACACTCTCCTGTCCTAAATCCAGAGAGACTAAGATGACTTGGGCCATGTCACTCGTGATCTACTTCAGAACTCAGGGAAGGAGAGTTAGTGGCGGAAAGACGTACTGTGCTACACTATAGCCAGTATGCATCTCCTAGGGAGCTGCCTTGGGAATTCCAGCACGGAAAAGTTTTGACACTGTTAGGAAGTGGCCAAAAGATCCAACCAGGGTTCTCGCCATTTGTGGAAGACTCCCTGCGCTACCTCAGGATGTAGTCACCATTCGTAATCTGCCAGGCGCTGTCCTCTCTGGCATTCAGATATCTCACAATGTAGTTCAGAACCATGGATAGGCCATGACAGTCAAACCAACTCCAGCGGTGAAGAGCCTCGGAAGTGTGCTTGACCGCTAGGACCCCACTCTGCTTTGCATGTTTCAGTGGTGCAGTATACGGCATGGTAGTGTCTGTGAGAACACCAGGAGGATGGCCCACGAATCAAACCGATTGATAAGGAGTCAGGTTTCCACCTGAGACAAGAGTCTTCTGATCTCCATCTTCCCCAAATGCCCTCCCCAACACAGAAGTGACACTTTCGTCACCACAGTCAACTAAGCGTGGGGGAGATTAAGTGGTCTGCTCCTGAAGATGCAGTTGAGTAGCCACAATTGCTAGTGTTTTGTAGTCTCCTCCAAAAAACTGGATCAGGTCAGTTCCCTTGGTGCTGAGCCCACAATGACTTCAGATCCCACTGTAGAGTCCGCATGTGCCTGGTACAGTTGACGGGCACAATGCAGGAAACCAGTAAGCCAAGGAGCCTCAGAGCCACGACCACGGAGATCAAGCATGGAGATGGAAACATCAGGATCATAGTCCGAATGCTCTAGAATTTCTGCAATGGAGGTAAGGCCCTGAACAGCCTGCATTCAGGATGACTCCTGATAAAATGAGTCAAGTATCACTTTGGCACATTAATCGTAAACTTGCAAGATGGGTCACAGTCATTGAAACCTGCTTTCAAAAGCCAGTCATCACAGTAGGGGAAAACCCCAATATCTGACCCCTGAAGATGTGCTGCGACCACCATCACTTTTGTGAACATGCAAGGTGCATTGTAAGGCAGAAGGAGAGCACAGCAAACTGTAAATGGCTCGACCTTATCATGAAATGAAAATACTGTTCTACAGGCCCAGGGAAGCCATCCAGTGCAGACAGGTCATCAGCCGATGTGAGCATCTTGAATTCTTCCTTCCGCATGAAGGCAATCACAGGGTAAAGATCTAAAATAGGACAAAGTTTTCTGTCCTCCTTTAGCACCCGGGAATAACATCTGTCCATATTTCAGAAGCCACTACCCTCCCTTTTGCCACTTTGGACAAGATTGCCTTCACTTCCTGCAGTAAGATGTGACATGTCGAAAAGGCATGGAATTGTGCAAGCCTTGTTGGACAATTTTGAAAAACCATCTGTCTGACATAATATGTTGCCATTTTGGAGAAATTGTTGGATCCAGCCTCATTCTGAGTGGCTGTGAAGTAGAGTTCCCAAAAAGGCCTGCTTTGCAGAGGGAATTGCCTGGAAGGAACCAAAAGGCGTAAGGAAAGTGCAGTGGCTCGGCTTTCCTGAAATCGTTCCAGGGTGGACTCCTCTTTCTCCCCAAATAGGCAAGACTCATCAAATGGCATTGTCATAAGCCAGGCCTGGACATCCGCAGAAAAATCAGTAGAAATCATCTTAGCAATGCAACAGAGGACCACGCTGGTTCCAACTGCTTGGCCTAAGCAATCGCTGGTGTCCAGGGCAGACCAAATTACATATTTAGCTGCATCCTGGCCATCTTGAATAGTTTGCAAGTCAAAGGCTGAAGGTCCTCAAGGGCGGAAGCAAGATCTTGCTGACCACATGCAAAAGGGTATGCATATATTGGCCCTGCAGACAACTGACATTGTCTGACCTCAAGGCTAGACTGATTGATGAGAACATTTGTTTCCAGAACGCCTCGATACTGTTCAACTCTAAGTCCAAGGAAGTTGTAGAAAAAAAAAAGAGTTGGGGTAGACTCTACCAGTTCAGGCTTGAACCACCAGACTCTTAGAAGTGAAATGCAGAATCAGGAAATTAGGGCTGCCTGGCGCTAGCTTTTGGCATCCTGTCTGTTAACCAATGAGCATGAACAAGGCTTAGCCCACATGCTCATCAATGTATCAGTCAAGGATTCATTAAGGGGCAAGAAGGGGTCCGGGAAGCCTGCCAAGTTGCAGCACCCCTGTAGGGACGTTAGTTTTGACCTCTAGAGAAGAGAGTTGTAGAACCAATACCTCTGCTGCAGGTCTAATGATCAGAGTAGAGGAACCATTTACTGCGTTCGATGCAAGCTGGAGAAATCAACCCAGTATGAGGGGATGTATAAAGCCAAATGGCCTTATGCAAGTCCATACAGAAATTGTTGTTGTCATCGTCGTGAGGGGTTAGCATATCCACATCATGAGTATTATCTTCAAAAGTCGGCAGACACTGATCAGAGTCTGAACCAAAAATTGGTGGAACACCTGACGGCAGGTCCATGACAGGGGTAGTGTTCTGGCAGAGTCAGATTGAACTGGGACTGGGCATGTTAATGAAGATTCCAGACATGACCTTGTTACTGTTGAGACCGGTACGGCTCAGAGACGGACTCCGACATTGGTATACAGTCTTTCTCTGGCACTTGTGGAGCCAGTACTGGGTGTCTATGTCAAAGACACTGGTGCAGATTTCGGCACTGGACCGGAATCCGAAGTAGGTGCAGGGGGGGGGGGGGGGGGGGGGGGGGGGCGAGATGGCACAGAGGATAAATCCTCCAGTAGTATTCCAGCCTGAGGACACTGCTATTTGCCTAAAGGTGCACCAAAAGGAACCGAAAGATTATTAATATGCAACATGGCATCCCGAAGGCCTCTATCTGTTGCAACATAGCCCATGATCCAGGAAATTCATGGTACACATTGGGCTCCATTGCAGAATCAGCTCCTCTGTGGATCAGGAACAAGACCGGGTGGCACATTGAAGTCCTTGCAACTTTTCTGTGAATTGTGGCCTGGTGAGGACAAGTGGCGTGTTGGGGATGAGTCCTGCTTGGCCTTCGTATGTTCCTCTTTGTCTTTCATTTGGACTTCCAGTATACTTTGACGGTGATGAGGACCGGTCTCTAGCACGACCTCAAGATTGGGAGCAAGAACAAGTCCATACTCTCACTTCAAACTGGAGCAGATCTTGCACTGTTTCTTTCAGTGTTCGCCAATGTACAGCTTTGCTCCACATTTCCGGATCATCTTCAGGTTCATGAGGGCGCATTCCTCACATAAGATGAAGTCGTGCTCTAATCCCAAACAACAAAGGTATACTATCTGCGGGTCTGTCACAGACATCTGTTTGCAACAGTCCAAGCACAGTTTAAATCCAGTAGCCTTCCGAGTGGACATAGTTCACTTAAACACTGGTTTCATTCTTTTTTTTTTTTTTAGAAAAATATCTTGGCAAACAGTTTGTCAAACCAATGAAGAGGGGAAGAGCAGAGCTCATGATCTGCTTCTGAAGGCGTGGAAAGAAGGAACATTTAGTTTCTTATCTGTAGTTTTGCAGGTTGAAGAATTTTCTGGCTTCACTTACCGTGCATTATTCTGCCAGCTAGAGGTTGGTTTCGGAATTCTCCACTAACTTATAGCCCTTCTTCTGTTTTAATGTTTATTTTTTGCAGGGTATCGGCAGGAGTTCCATTTGGTGTACCCTGTGACGTTGGACCACTTCCTCTGGAAGTTTCCATCTTTTGTTGACATCTTCAGATTCTTTTTTTCTCCCTCCCATCTTC
This sequence comes from Pleurodeles waltl, assembly GCF_031143425.1. Lineage (NCBI taxonomy): Eukaryota > Metazoa > Chordata > Amphibia > Caudata > Salamandridae > Pleurodeles > Pleurodeles waltl. The sequence goes on from NC_090451.1 coordinate 664,876,389, forward strand.
TGATGAAGGTGGGTGGGTCCCTTGTAAATCCCGAAAATTCTTCAAGCTGCAAAACTACACCTACACGTAAGAAACTATACGTTTTGCAGCATGAATCTTTTCTGGATTCACATGTTCTGCATTAACTTTGTAGCCGTTTCTAACTTTGAGGTGGTTGGGTTGGAGATGGACATTGACTTACAAACAAATGCTCTAAAACTCTTTGTCCCACTTGCGATTGTTTATTTATCTGTATGTCAATGCAGTAATGTTCTCTAAACTTATGAATTGATGACCAAGTTGCTGCCAAGCAAATGTCTTCCCATGGTGTATTTGTCAGAAAAGCAATTGTTGCTTGTTTTTTTGCATTATTTTAAATGTTTAGTGCATGTAAGTGTGTCATGCATGTGTGTCATTCATGTAAGTGTGGTGGCTGTGTTTATTTTGTGGTTCGTGTTATGGTTTTATTTGAGCTTCTGGAGGGAGAGGTGGGGGGGTTGAGAGGCTCTTCACTTGCCCCACCACTTTCAAAGGGGACAAGCTGCCCACAGTATCTCTTCCATTTGGCTACTTAACATTTCCTTGCAGTTGGCCTTCTTGACACGCTTAGCACCACCATTGTCTTCTCTGGCAGTATTAAATGTCCAAATTCTAAGTCTTCAGGAGCCATGATGTTAGACTCAAAGTTTCTGATTCTGGATAAATGGCTCTTCCCTTTTCCAATGATAACAGATCTTGGATTCTTGGTAGCGCTTGACAGTTTCCTTGCGTCAGTTCTACAAGTTGAGAGAACCAAGTCTGACTTGTCCACTGTGGCGCAATTAAGACTGAGGTCATTTGGCACCTTCGGCATTTGCTGATAACTGCGCATTAACAGTGGAATTGTGGAGAAAGCGTATGCAAATGACACTAATTTATCAACAGTGCATTCCATAGGGATTGACGGTGTGGCTGCCTGGAGGCAACGTCTCAGAATTTCAGCATTTCGCTGAGTTGTAAATAAGTCTACTCTTGGGGTACCCCATGTCTGAATTTTTTTTTCCACAACCTTCTGGTTCAATTCCCATTCATGGGAGCATAGGGTATGTGTGCTTAGTCTGTATGCCTCAACATTGTTCTTCACTGCAAGGTGTACGGCCTCAAGATCCATTTTCCTCTGTATACCTCATTTCCACATTTCTTGAGCTATCTTTGATAAAGGTGGTGACTGAGTCCCTCCCTCTTTGTTTATGTAAAACATTGTCATTGTATTGTCTGTTTGAAAGAATATTGTCATTCCCCAGAGTTGTGTTTGAAATGCCTTTAGAGCTAAGAATATGGTCTTTAATTCCAGTACATTGATGTGTGACACTGCATCATATTCCTCCCATGCTCCTCATACCCTTGAGAGCCCAAGTGAGCTCCTTATCCCATATGCGGGGCATCTGTAGTTATCGTCACGTTTGGAGTTGGCTGAGAAAAAGTATGTTTTCCCTTGTGTAATGTGTGCTTTGTTCCACCATGCCATCTCCTGTTCTACCATCTGCAGCCACTAGAACTTCCCAACTTCCCGTTGCCTGTGACCAATTAATTTGAAGCCATTGCTGGATTGGCCTCATGTCAAGTTTTGCATATGGAATTAAAGGGATGCATGATGCCATCTTCCCTACTAGTTTCATCGCTGTCAGAGCTTGCCCTTTCTGGGAGCAGTGAATTACAGTTATAAGGGATGGAGTCCTCTTAACATTGGGGTACACTTTCCCTTGAATGGAGTTGATTTGTGCTTCCAAGAACTCCTTTTCCTGTTCTAGCTCCGGCAGGGACTTCTTCATATTGAAGGTGAAACACAGAGCATGGAGAGTCTCCATTAATTCTACGATATAGTGTTTGCATTTAATGTACGAGTTTGCTCTTACCTCCCAGTCGTCCAGGTACGGGTACAAGTGTATCCCCCTCCTTCTCAAGTTTGCTGCTACTGCTGCCAGACTCTTTGTAAACTCCCTTGGTGCAGATTTTATTCCAAATGCCAGTACTGTGAGCTGATTGTTTACCACAAATATCAGGTATTTCTTGTGCTTTATGTTCATTGGAATGTGCAAGTAGGCATCTTTTAAGTCTATTGTTGCTATGTTCTCTATTGCCTCCTGTAAGGTTGTCATCTTGAACTTTTGTGTTTTTATAAACTTGTTGATAAACCCGAGATCCAGTACTGGATGTAAAGTACGGGCCACCTTTGGGATTAAGCAATATGTTGATTTTTTTGTCTTGGTACCTGTTCTATTGCTTGCTTGTCCAGACGCTCTTGACTTCCTTGAGAAGACGAGCCATTTCCTCCTTGGAATGGATCTTTGACCTTGCACCTCTTGTCGGTGGGAATTTTGTCAGTTCTAATCAATAAAATAACCATATTGAATTGTGTTTATTACCCATTTGTCTAAAATTATCTTTCTTCACTTGTGGAGAAAGTTTTTTATCCTTCCTCCCACATGTGTTGTGTAGAAGTTTGAGCTCTTTGAGACTTTCACAGATGTTATTTGGGAATGTTGTTGTAAGTTTGATGAGTCACTTGTTTGAAGGGGCTGAGCCTCTGTGTTGTTGCCCCTTTCCCTGGCCCCTTCCTCAAAAAAGCTGTCACCCCTGCTGTTGATACTGCCAGCTTTGTTGAGAAGATGCAGACTGATTGCTGCTTTGAAAGGTTTCGTGTGAAGTTCCAACTTGGAAACTCTCTCTGGGGACAGGTCTTCTTGTAGCATAGGTGTCCCTTCACATGTCACCCCAGAATTGCAGTGCACCCATAGTGTTTTCTCCATTTGTTCAGACTTTCATCCACTGTACTCCCAAATAACTGCTCCCTAGTAAAGGGTGTGTTTAGGGTGTCTGTTTGGACTTCCTGCTTGAATCCAGAAATCCTTAGCCATGAATGGCATCTTAAGGTTACTCCCATCATCAGCAGACAACTGTCTGTGTCTGCCACATCTAAAGCCGATTTCAGGCAGGTATTGGCAATGTTTTTGCCACTTTCAACAAGATGTGCTGCCCTCTTACGATATTGTTCTGGGAGAGGTTTCATAAGTTCCCCCATCTCTTCCCAATGCTGATGTGCGTGTCTATTTAGCACTGCATTTGGTTGGTGATCCTCTATTGGCTAGCAGAACTGCATTCTACTCTGCGCCCTATCAGCTCCATATGCTTACTCTCCTTATTTGGTGGTGGGCCTGAGGTCAATGGAAAGTTGGTCCTTTTCCTGGCTGTTGATGTTTTCGAATCTGTAAGGATAGTACCATCGATATATGCTGGATCATTCGAAGAGTATTTATATTTCTTTTCAGCTCTTGGTGTAACATCTCTGTACGTGGATGGTTTTATAAAAGACTCTTTGTCCTGGTTGAGTATGCTAAAGAGCATAGGTAAAAAATTACTCCTTGCCTGACTAAATAATAATGTTTCCAGGCAGATACATGATTGGGGGCTTCTCCTCTTCCATCTGAACAGTGAATTTTTCAGCTGCTTGGTTTATGACCTGGTTGTACATTTCAATGTCATCCAGAGGTGACAGCCTCAACGGATAACTGTTGACACCCTTGTTGGGTGAGTTCATTTTGAGATCTTGCCATTGAGACTCGACGAATTTGGCATTCTCAGAACCCTGGTACGTCTCCGCAAGTTTCTCCTCTTCCTCGAAGAGCTATTCCTCTTCCTCCTCAGGAGTAAAAGGGGGTATAAGTCCTCCTCGATCCCTTTTTTGGTAGCCTCTTTCGTAGTCGAAGTCTTTTGAAGTATTCTGAATTAAGACAACGTATCAGTCATTGAGCTTCGATGCTCTGCTTTTGTTGGCCTATTTTTTTCTCGACATTGTATCGTTTTTTTCCTGTGCATCTTTTGACCCCATGGGTTTTTGCGGAGTCTTTCCTCCGCTGAATTCTAGTTCGAGGGATCTGTGGGACCTTCTTGTATCGGCATGCCTGCGGTCGGCAAGACTTTTGACCCTGCGTCCCCCTTTGATGTCAGGGAGTCAGAATTTCTTAACTCGGATGATTTTTTGGAGACAGACATTTCTCAGACCTTGTCCCTTTTCTGTTCGACAACAATGATCTTTACTTCCGTGTCTGAGGTCTCTCCTCCTGTTTCTTCGGCAACATTATCTTCCTCCTCATTGGATATGCCCAAGAACCTCAGGGATGGTGTAATCTGCTGGCTGTGCATAGTGTGATGCCCCCGACTCCGTTTCTCCCTTACCCTAAAGTGGCTTAGACATGAAGGTTGAGCAGGCGTTGCTATCCTCACTCCAGTGTTCAACGGGGAGACAAAGGTTGCAGACCGGATGCTTGTCTTTTTTGCAAAAACTTGTGATGGCAGTTTCGCAGAACTGAAAAGGTGTTTTCTCCACGGAGGTGCTTCAGGGAGCCCCCTAACAGGAATTCTCAGAGTTTCTGCCAAAAAGTGAATTTCCTTCATCCAGACTTCTTCCTGAAGTTCTCCATCAATGATCTGAAACTGATTCGGTGAACTGTTCAGCATTTTTGGGAATTTCCATGTCTTATCTTCTCTTTGTTTTGGAGTCCTTTGATATGCTTCCAGACCTAACGGCGAGAAAAAAAATAGAATTTGAAGACAAAAGGTAGGAACTTCCAAGGAAGTAGGATGATGTCACAGGGGACACCAACTGGAACTGCCGTCAACGCCCGCCACAGGAAAAAAGTTAAAACAGAAAGACTATCTGTCAGTGGAGAATTACGGACCCAACCACCAGATGGCGGAATAATGCACTGCAAAATTGATGTCAGTGCATGTGGTGAGTGCCTTTATTCCATTTTATTTATTCTGGGGCAGAACAGTAATTGCAGAGCAACATATCTATTTGCGCGTAAGAGCACTGCTGTGAAATGCTTCCGGATCTAGTCTGGTGCCTGGGTATTCATCATAAAGGTAAGGTATCTCCGGTTAGAAGTATTCATCAGAAACATATTGTCACATCCAGCATCTTCTGGAAAAACTTACCCTGCTGCACCTTGCGAGTTTGTATTTTTGGAGGCGACTTGAGAGTGGGAGATGATGATGGGGCTGTCTCCATGGTGTCTTCCACCACTTCGCCCACTATTTCTTCATCTTTGTGCAAGTTGTCACCAGCCCCCTCTCCCTCTCCTTCTCCTTCTGCGTCCTCCTCATCCTCCTCCTCAGGCTCAGAATTCTCCTCCTGAGAATTTTCTTCCTCCGACTCACCCTCCTGGCTCAGGTGGCTCTCTGATGCCAGCCACGTCAACTTCTCCATAGTTTCCTTAATGAGAAAAACCATCAACAATTACTTGCAAGTGCACCACATATGTCATAACTTCAGAGACACCACTGCAAGAAGGAGCAGCAATAGAAAAAAAATCAATATTGTGTTTGTGAATGCAGAGTACACTTTTTCAACGGCTCAGCATTTTCTAACAAATGACTGCTTTACCTTGTAGGGAGGTTACTCTGTGCGAAGATTTCTCAATCAGCGCTAGGATCTTCAAGCACTGCAATAACAAGATCTCTTATTTGTTGCATGTTAGCAATTTGATAAAGTGGTTCTTTGGACTAGTCAATAGTTAATATAAAAGATAAACACTTATTGTGCTTCTTTTGTGTTACTACGGACACTTCCTAAAGACTCTTTGGTGTGGACCTTATTCCTACTGGCAGTGCTTGTTTTGGTAACATTTCAGACCAATTGCAAAACCCTGTATAGAATGCATTGCAATGTAGTAGAATGAACATTTAAAGACCTTTGAGGTTAGGTTGCCTACCTCCAACAATGGTAAGACATTGTGCAGTGTGGTCATTTTGAACCTTAATGCTTTTGACCCTTCTATTGGCTTCACATCCGGTGTAGACATTTGGAAACAACCTTTTTTTAAATACGGAAGTACAACTAATGTTACATTTCTATCAAACTTTCAACCTGTAAACCTCTATATGCACACCTAGAGGGTTGCACTCAAATTTAATCAACTGACAGTAAGTGATTTGGGAGATGGGGTAAATAGAGTATTCATGAATAAACGTCTGTGTGCATGTTTTGAGCAGTAATTGTCCCTGTTTTTCTGGTCATCTAACTCTGTGATCGCAATACCATGTGCATCAATTTGATTTCCTGAACTGGAGTGTTAAACAAGTGATCCCTGGATTGGTTATTTGGAAAATTATATTTCTATGTGGATAGCTGGTGAGTTACTTTACGGAGCACCCTCCTGGGTTTTCCACTGATGTTTTTTGGTAACATAACAGATATGAAAAGTTGCATTCCATTTCCTATATGACAGGGCGTGCACACACTTATCCTTTTTTCATTTGAAATATTTTTAAGTTAAACAAAAAAAAATGTATAGGAGTATAACGAGATGGTATCTCTGTATCTTTGATGAACAACAGACAGCAAATTTATTAAGGCTTTGGAAGCATTTGCCACACAGATGGCTGTGCGTTGAATTGTAAGAGGGATTTCCTAACACTCTGCAAGGCCTTTGGTCTCCATAAGCTCTACAGATTCAAGTCAAATTACATAGACCCCTCTGCTCTTTCAATAACTCCTTGAGTGCCTCCCTTAACATTCCCCTTATGTGGTCTGCCCATGCACACATTCTTTTTTTATAAGACAGCACTCAAACATTTGGACTTCAAGCTCTCTCTTGATAGATGACCACTGTTTTCTTGTAGTTTAACCTTGTGCCCTCAAGCTAGCTGCTCTATGGTTCTACTAGCCCTCTATATTGACCAACCGGACAATTTCAGCCCACTCACTGCTGTAACTTGCCAGTTGGTCCCACCTCTGTCAGCTCATCAAATATGCACCAGATGGCAATAGTGGAGTCCTACATCTCTTTGATTTCTCTATGGAATCACCATGATGCTTAGATTGTGTAACTTTATTCAAAAGTCTAACTGGATGATACCAAAGTGTCAAGAGACCACCACCATCTTCTCTTTATTGGGAGCGTTGAAAATGCCTTTACTATACTTTTTCATCATCCAGTTAACCAGTGAGAATCCTAAATAATGAAAATAAGCCTCAGGTTTCAACAGTAAATATTGCAAACTGCAGGATGGCTGGAGATTAGAATTTGAGCATTATGTCAGTTTTCGGTTCCTATGACCCGACAAAAAGATTTAATACTGGCCAAGTACCTAAAAGGGAGGCAGGTCATTACCTAAAAAAAAAAAAAAAACGATTACACTGAAAGTATTTCACAGGGCTCCCCTTCATAGAATGGTGTACACAAGGATAGCACCATTCTTGACAAGACAATCATGTCTCAAAAAAGCAAAAAAAAACAAAAAAAAAACATTCTTGCCCCTTTCAGGTCATGCAGGCCTTGGTATTATACAGTAATCCTTAAAGCTTGTTTGTAAACACCTGCAAGTTAGCAACATGACTGCGTGGTTTGACATCATCTGTTTCTGGTACTAGAGATGCAGCAAGAGGGTCAACCCTGAGTTTTCTGGTGTTCTGCAAAAAAATGATATTAGAAGAGAGATCCACTTTACCTTCTAGAAGGGATGAAAGAAGAGGGGTGGGGTATTTCATAATTGAGCACCAATGTGTTCACTAATTATAATAATAAAAGGCTTCACCATAGGAATGCTTTATCAATTACTAAACAGTGAATGGAGAACAAGGTCAGAAGCCAAACTCTCCTATCACAATTTCCAAGTTGAAGCCAGTCCAGGAGAAACTAATATATTGTTGTAAAACACAGCTCCAGCACCTGTGTAGGGAATACCTGTGCTGCAGTGTTCTTAGATGTGTACAGGAACTTCAAATCAATTTGGAAAAACATACACATTTCAGGCAAATGTCCAAATGTTGTGAAGAACATTGGTGTTGCATGCAGGGGTAAACAGAAGCAGCACATTAATCCACCTAACAGCCATGTGCAAACAGAAATAAAGTACAAAGTTGGAATAGAGAGTGGTGAAGTGTATAAACAGACAGCATTAAAATGCATAATCTTTGCATGTGCGAACTTCACTTACTTCCTAAATGCAGTAATATCTGGTAAATTAGTATAGCAGCCTCACTAACAGAGCTCAATAGGAATATTAGTTTATATGAACACGCCAGTTATGCACAACTAACTTCTGAAAAACATGTCTCATGCTTACCTGAAGCTCTGGAACAGACAGCACAGACTCCTCTGAAGCAGATGACATTTCTTCATCTTCTTCATCTTGTGTGAGGTCATCAAAGTCTTCCTCCTCTTCCTCTTCTTGTCTGTCTTTCTCTTTACCTGTGTCTGGGACAGCTGGAATAGTGTCAGACTGGTCATCTGCAGTAGAGTCATCTGGTTTTCCAGAAGGCCTGCTGAAACCGGCATTGATGTCTTTGGAAGAGGTAACGGTACTAAGTTGTTCAGGACCCACTTCTGTTGGTGCTGGACACTGATCTTGCTGTTTTTTATCAGAGCTTGAAACCTGCCCATCAACTGCTTCAGAATTGGTCCCACTTTCAGTGTTTGCCTCTGCTCCCTCTTTGCTTGCATGCTGCACCAGCGATTTAACACACTGCTCCTGTCCGGCAGTTAAAACAAAAGGCTTGTCATTTTCACTGCCATGAGAGTCTTGCCTAAGCACAACATGAAGGGCAGGGCTTTGTCTCTTCAGGACATCCCTTTCCATCTCAGTCTTGATTGCTTCAGGGGACTCTTCTTTTACCTGCACTACTGAGACCTCAATGCCATCCCAGGGGCATTCCTGCTTCACATTCACAGGTCCCTGAACATGAGATGAAAGCTCCATCTCTGCATTTGTCTTGTCCTGGTTAGAGGGACTGTGACAGTTGTCTCTGGAGACATTCAGGCTGGCCATAACAGAGGGATTTTGGATGTCTTTATCATGGGAATTCGGAATGTCTCTATTGGAGGAATTTAACCTGTCACTATTGGGAGAATTGGGCAAGTCTGTTTTAGGAGAATTTAGATTCGGTCTTTTAGGAGAATTAGGTGTGCCCGCATTTGGAGAATTCAGGCTCTCCCTAGTAAGGGATGTTAGATTTTTTGCATTGGGGGAATTCAAGCTGTCCATTTTGGGAGAATTCAAGCAATCCATGACAGGACAGGTCAGCAAGTCCACAGCAGGAGGATTTGGGAGATCCATACAGGGGGAATTTGGGATGTTAATGTTTGTGGTACATGGAGATTTCATATTAGAGAAAATCTGTCTGTGTTCTGAACTCTGGAAGACTGGATTGTCACTCTCTAGATTTGTTGTCTTTTGATTGGAATCCCGAGAAGATCCTGAGCTTTCATTCTTTACAAATAAACCATCTACCACACTTGAAAATTGCTGGTATTCTGAAACATGAACAGGCATGGTTATCGAATTTTCAGTCATCATTACAGTTTTTGGGTCCACCAGCATTGTAACGGGGATCCCTTGAGTGCCTTGGCCTATGGGTGCATTCACAGCCTGAACAATGCTGCAGCCATTGCCAGCACTGATCACGTCAAACCCGCTGGTGGGGACTGTAAAGACAAGTGGTGCAGAATGCAGAAAATTCTTCATTAAGAAGGTGGTATTGGGTGATGCTTTTTTCCTGGTGCGTGGTCGTCTCTTATATGACTTTCGGTATCGTGGGGTCAATGCTGGCAATGCCATTTTAGGGAGGCTGGGGACAGGTGCCACAGGCAAAAGAACCCGAAAGATGGGAGTCGGCTGGCAAGGCTTATCACTTGAAGTTAAAGCTGTCAAAGATGTCTGAACTATTTGCCCGTCTTGACTATTGGTGACCAAAAGCTCAGCAGGTCGAGACAAGGACTTCTGCACTGCAGTTACACTTGAAATAGCCTGGGAAAAGAAGTTAGGCTTCATGAGAATAGGTTTCAAAAAGGAACTCTTCTGCCTCCAAGATCCCACTGAAAAACGACCTCTTAATGGCTTTAAGGTGAGTTCAAGGTCCTTGGGTTTTATAAGGGGATATTTATTTCCATCACATCCAAGTTCAGTGCCTTGCTTCTTTGTTCCCTTAGTGGTCAAACTATTGGCAGCACCCTGCACATCAGACAGCTCCACGGTTTGCAACTTCCTCATTTCTTCCTGAATGCTTGTCAAACTTGCCTACATTGAGAAGACACAAAGAAATAAAAGCACGTTCCTCCTATATTACCATCCAAATTCAATACATTTATAATGATACTAAAAACAGATAACCACCAAATCCAAAACAGTCTTTTCCTCTTTAGTCTACATAAGACTGCAGATTTCTTACAGTAATAATTTAGACCCTTTCAGTCCTTTTTTGTGTCATAACTGTTGCCACATATTTAATTCTGGCCTCTTTACATTATTACAGGTTTTACCAAAACTCCTCACACTTAAGTCTACCATTTGTATCGTCCATGTTCTTGCTGCTTGTCTTACTCCAGATCCACCAGCTTTGCAAGTGTTCCAGATCTCCTTTTCCTCTGCTCCCTTATCAGTACAAAGAAGCATTTTGGATACTTATGGTTATTACAGCAGTTTTACCTTGTTCATAAGGGAAATTGTCTCAAATTACCCCTCTATAAACAAAACAATTGTTTGGATTGAGTATATTTAGGCAAATGACGTGCAGCTGGAAGAAGCTATTGTGGAGTAAAGGTGTTTTCAAAGGCAGTCAATCCCACCCCATCCCTCCGTGCTAACAGGCCCAGCAGGGTTGGCCTTCAAACAGTTCCTGAAATAAAGCAGAAGCTGAATCACAATATGCTTACGCACTTAATGAATATGCCATGCCAGGCGCAACTATCACTTGTGGCTACCCTATAGCACAGATGTAAATTCTGTTAAAGAACAATAGCATGACCATAACTGAAAGCAATATGGACAATCAAGCGATAATTAGTTAGGCTCAGAGGACAGAGTAAAAGGAAGAACCATCCATGTGTAGCACAGGTTAGTCTACACCTTAAAGATGTTTTCCACAAGTACAAGAACATTCACCCACAAGAAGTCACTGCTGAATGCACTGCAGGACAGGATGGAAAGAAAAACAATCTTTCAAACAAAGATATGGCATGAGGATCCGCTCAGACATGTACTGGGTCCACAGTGAGGGTAATAAATGACAAATGAGTCTTACCGAGGATGGGATGAGACAGAGGATGATCTTAAACCATGACTCAATCTCAGAGGTGGGTAGCATTATTTATTGGGATAGTGTGCAGAAAACTTCCCACATTCCCAACTTCCAAACACCTGGTGCAATTTTTGGTCAGAGCTCTTTTTGCCAAACCTCGAAAAAGTAAGGCATAGATGCAACCTGCATGGGAACCGAAGAATCTACTAATACTTACATGCCTTCTAAGACTAATAGTGTGTCACAAGGCTGAAAGGGACTAAACAAACCAAGGGGTATCAACAACAACAGTTATAAAGTGATGCAAAGAGTGAACAATGACATATCCCATGGGTGTACACACAGTTTTTAGTCCAACTATAATACCAGTGAATGTTAATATCTCTGGCTAGGGAATACTGGACCTTATATCTACAAATGACAACATCTACCATATCAAAACATGATCTGCCGGGCATTGAGAATTAGACATTTTATCAATAATGCAAAGCTCTCCACAAAGAGGAGTCGAATTTGAAGGCTTATATTATTTGCTTGGGATAATGTCTATTTCAACATAGGACTGGTGCAAAAACAAATCTGCGAGACTGTCAACAATTGCAGCAAATTAACGACATCCCCAGTCAAACACATTAAGTACCTTATAGTTAACAAACACAGAGCACCTGGGATACAGCTCCAGGGGAGCTGGAGGAGGTTCAACAGAATGCCTACACAAAAAACATATTTATTTTTTTACTCCTAAGGGAGAATTTCAATAGCAAATTCCTTAGCAAGACCAATGAAGATAAGGAGCAATGAATTGCCATGTCTAAGAGTCTTTGCACACTCTTTGCATCACTTTATAACATCAACCAAGGTTTACCTGTGGTCTCCATCTTCCTGGATGCTGGAAATGCACTTGATTGAAGCAAGTGAAATGACATTTTCTGAAGACAGAGCAGGAAAGGCATGACTGGGTTTCTGTATAACCAAACTCAGACCTCTTGCGCACAGGCTCAACAAACCAGTTTCGAATTAATCATTATCTAACTGCCTACTTTCTGATGAGCAAAGAAGCATGCCCAGGCTGCCCAGTCTCCTCTTTTTTAAGATAGATCCAGAATCATCCGAGTTTCCGGAAGCAGTTAAAGACCTGACTGTTGTCAGCCTAGGATGCATTTGTTGTTCTCCTCAGTGCTTGGCCTTTTTCTGCCATGTTTGTCATCTCAGTGATTAGCGCTGGGAAGCCCCTTCTTGAGGGAGCTGTGCGCTTTAGAAGTCTTTTTTAACATAACATATGCACCAAAGCCTCACTTTTTATTCTTACATACTGATATCAATGTATACTGACAATGTAATGCTGTTTATCAATCATCCGGAAGAAAACACTAAACCTATATCAGAGAGACGTTTGTGCTTTGGGCACCTGAAAGGATCATATAATATGGGTTTCCGCTTTCAAAAGCTTTGAGTCAGTTTTATGCAGAATATGCTCTGCAATGGTGCCTGGACTTAATTCAATATTTAAGCATTAGGGTAAAAAGAAAACAGACAATTGTTATCATGGACAACAGACAGGTGATATTTAACTATGGACCTGTGATCTCTGTCATGACAGCCAAAAACAATAGAGAGCTGGATCAAGCTGCCCCAGATGTTGGCAGGACGCATCACTCTGATAACAATTACACTGATGCCTAGATTATTGTACTTATCCATGAAAATCCAAATGCCCCATACTAAAACAATTATTGCAGCCTTAGTGCCTAGGCTAATCTGAGTGGGAGCACAGCCCTTAATCAGATGGACAACAGTAATGTCACCCATATCATAAGGGAGGGCTTTGGCTACCTTGATTCTGAACTGTATTTCTTTGTTGCCCAAATACGATTGGCATCTTACTGGTATCATCCAACACCACACATGTCACAATTGATAGCAGATCAAGAACTACAAGCGCCTGGAGCATTGCCCATGCTTAATCTTAAAACTTCACCAATCCCAGACACATCAGTCCTGTAGGTCCAACAGTGATGTACAGCATGCATTAGCATCACTGGCCAGGCAGGTACAACTTACTCCGCCAGCATTCTACTACCAGATCATCTAAATATATCCTCGACAAATATGATGATGGCACGAAGAGTGCTGAAAAAAGATGGCATGCTTAAAACTGGGCATATTGTAATATGACAACAATGTCTTAACACCCAAGCAACTTAAGGAGAAATCTCTCCTTCCCACAGATGTTTTAGATACTTGCCTTATGCATATATTCCAACCTATATGCATTCCATTGCTGAAGAACCTCTAGCACTCCGTCCACTAGTGCAGATAATCCAAACCAAATGACAACCGCAGATAACTATTCCATATCTACACCACAATGATTAACGAGAGGAAGTAACAGCGTTGGTACTAAGCAATGAGGGGAGAGTGTGAGTAGAGACATTCCAAAACATAACATGGACTTATTACTGAAGACATATCAAAATGGTATCCTTAAACAATAGACACATTTTTTATAGTTTAATTTTCTAAATCAATAGCACTGCACCACTTTCCTCTACATAAGTTAGATCCTGCAAAGTACATACACATGCTAATTTACAGGGGATAGTTTTTGTTACTCGCAATCGGATACGGGAATATGAGGTTCTGATCTCTCCATTTGTTACACTGTTTGACGATGTAGCTAAGCTATGCAAACTACAGAGAACATTTTATGACACTGTCCCTCCTCTTAGCCAAGAGAAAGAACGCCATGGAATGGACGATAGACCACCAATGAATAAGTGGCTGAAAGACCTACCACTTTGGGAAAGAAAAGGCTGAAACAAACAATCAAAGTCACATCCCAATCCAGAGACATAGTATACGTCTTCACAGTTCTTTGGAAACTGTTGCTAAAATTTAAGTATGATTTCAGAGCCAATTAGTATGGGGACATAGAAATAAACATATAAATGTTTCAGGTTATTTTGTCAGTACAAACAATGACAAATGCTATGAGCAGTGCCTTATGAATATGGATGAAGGTAATTGGAGTACATTTCACAGATGTATATTGTTAAAAGGTGCTTCACATTTATTAAGATGCTACATATATAAAAGCACTTCGTACGTACAAGGAACCAATATCAGGGCAAACTCTACTAAACGTCTGACCCTCATGTCAACAACAAAACCCTTAAAGCCTTTCAGTCCAAATTCCATCCCAATCTTAGAATGCAAATGACAACACCTGAAGAGCTTGACTATATTCTGCAAACTCTTGATTCTGGATGAAAAGAGGGGGGCAGCTACTTGTATAATCATCCTTGTGAGTAGGATTCAACGAAACTGATCACAGCACCATGTTGAGAACGCTCCCGTCCAAGATGCGGATACAAGAAAACTATTAAGCTGGTTTGCTTCGATTCCTAATTCAGGAACCAGTTTTCATAATGGAGCTCCACAGATCTGAAACTCTTCCCCTAAACTGCCACAAGATTCAATTATCTCTTTACATTTAGTCTATCCCTAAAGGGAACTAGAAGCTACCATTCTATTTATAAGGATATCTGCACTCTACCTGTTGATGCACAACTAAAGACCTAAAACAGCTCAACCCTAAAAGACATTCTTGAAAAAATTAACTGGGTGACCTCCTCCTCCTTTATCAGATTGAAGCCAACAAAGATTGATTTCATCGTCACACACTCCAGTGACCTCCGTCAGAAACAAAATGGCTGCAAATACCACCCAAAATGCAATCTGACCCTCACTCATCACTCACTGGCTTCATCACTGATCAGAACTTAATTGTGATCCCTCACATTTTTAAACTCGACTCAGCTCAATTCTACGCTCTTCCCTCCCTTTCCCTCCACACAGTTTCAGGACAGATGGTTCAAACAATGGTGCTTTTTTAACCCAGAAAACAGCAATGCAAAGCCGGCTGGCCTACCAACATCTATATACACCCTCTCAAAGCCATTCCACATGTAGCAGCTAAACTTGCCACAGGAGAAAAGAAACTAAACACAATCAGAACTTCTAAATTAAGCTCATTTGCTTCTCCTTGAACCCAGATTTACCTTTAGGATGCCTTGTACTACACACAAGCACTTCACCATAAATCACCCACCCACCCGAAGCAGGAACTACGAACCTTGGCGGGTCAAGGAGGCGAGGAATACAACAGGCAAATTCAAACCACTTAGAAATTGCTACCTCCGCACAAAAAAAGAAAAAATAATCAAAGACCAAAACACTCAACCTGTCATTCTTTTGTCAAATGTCAGCACTATAGCATAGTCTGCTGGATCACATGGGACTAAATCCTAACCTGCTCCATCAAAAAATATTTAAAGGCTTACCTTTTTATAATTCCTCTAATAGGCTAAATAGTTCTGTTTTTCCACTACATATTGCTGTTTGTGCAACACATGCAGGCTGAATTTCCTGTACTGTGATCTGTCAATCACGGTTACATATGTAGCTAGGTATATGCAATGCAAATATATTTAATAAATAATGATAGTAAATATCTAAGTGTATACCCTTAGGTGGCTCTATGCAAAGGCTGGTTTTGACACGCTGCTCGACTGATATCTGAGCGTCAAGACAAGCCCTCTGCTACCCATTTTACATTAGCAGAAATCTACATGCAAACACAAGTTGTGGCGTTCCAAGATCTAATTAGCTGAGAAAACTGACCATGACCCTCTCACATTGTCTGTCTGCTTCAATAACAATACTGTTCCCCAGATTTATACAAAGTGGTCTCTTGTAGTTGGTGACTCGAATAGGCAGGAGGAAATCAAATACTTAGTCCCAGAGAATGATCTAT
This sequence comes from Pleurodeles waltl, assembly GCF_031143425.1. NCBI lineage: Eukaryota > Metazoa > Chordata > Amphibia > Caudata > Salamandridae > Pleurodeles > Pleurodeles waltl. Next base: position 664,892,243 of record NC_090451.1, read on the forward strand.
CAATCTTACATATAGGATTCATGTGCCATCTAACAAATGTGCTCAGTAGCACGGTCCAGGAACCCACTAACAAAATATGCAAACTACTTATAAACACCCCAACTTGGCACACTGCCCCAGTATAATGGGGCAAAACAAGTCTACAAGTCAGGCTCAGAAAGAGTTCCCGTTCATGCCTCTTAGGTTGATAAAACTGCCACTCATGCACTGAAAAGGCACACTAGAAAGAGGTTCACCGGGCATGACAAGCAGAAAGAATGCAACATGAGCTATAAACCCTTCTGTACATGAAAAGAAAAAAATATGCAACTCAGAAAATGGGTCACCCTAAACATCAAGGTATCAGCTACACACATCCCTAATTAACGCCATATTACCCAAAGGAGAAGGTTGAGAGAAACTTCAGTTAAAAATGTCAATGCTTTTTAGAGTGTTTGGACTCTTAGATTTGACTGTTGGCGTAAGCTGGGCACCACTAAATAGAGTTTGATCCTCTGTGTGCTGGCTAGAAGAACATGCCCTTTAATGCTCAGTTCAGTACTTTTGCTAGTAAAGTGGTTGGGCCTAAGGAAGGTCAGGTGGGTGGTACAGATCCATGTACATTAAGTTAATAACTACCATATTGAAGGACAAATGCCTTTCTGCTTGAGATCCACTAATCATGGAAATGCTAAGGTTACAGGATCCAACGAAGAAGTAATTCCAACGACTGGAATTTCAATTTGTTGCTATAAAATAGAAAATGGAAATCGTTCCCCAGACTTGTACACACAACCCGACAAATTTATTGGGTGTTCCAAGGGAGGAGGGCCTGTATCAATGCTTTTCAAATTAGTTCAAAAAGTAGAGTGCAAAAATGTTATCTTTTATTGCTCTGTTCAGATACTACTTTGTATACAGCATGTCAGCTGTTGTGGGCCTGAACACAGAAGATATGAAGAAAGAACAGACACAGAAGCCGACGTTAAATAAAAGCTCTAAGACAGTATTTAGAAAAACACACACGAATGTGAAATATTTAAATTACCACCTAAAATGCCTTTAAATCCATATGAGAGGAAAGGCATATGTAACCTCGTACAAGCAGCTACCTTTAGCCAGAAGGGCAAACGGTGTTCTTCTCGCTCCACTGGAGGCTTGGCATCAGCAGGGTCCACGTCTTCACAACACCTGAAAAGCACTGGCAGCCGCTTGGTTTTCTTGTAATACTGCATGGAAGAGATTTCGTCAATGATTTATTTTTATTCAAATTTTTTTGTTTTTGAAGATACAAATAATAAACAAAGACAACACTAGGTATTCATTAATTTCTTAAAGACTGCAACAGCAATATTGCTGCCCGTCTTGTTGATGCCTGCAAATGTGCTCATTTTGTTCAATTTATTTATTTTCCGCTTTATCCTAAGTGCGTAGCAAGTATTTAAAAATGTGTCACATGTTAAAGTCAAGTATAGAAATGAAAACACAAAACATCCTGTAGCATAATTTCTTAATCTTAATAAACTTTATCTAAAATGTTCTGTCTCATGTCATTCACAATGCCTACGTGAAATACATTTTCCCATTTACAATTTTATCCCTTGTGTTTAGTGTCCACTGGACTACACTACTGTTAATAACCTGATCAAAATCAGATTATTGAGTACTATAACAATAGAAGGAAGCAAAGATTGTTATCTATTGTTGTGGGGTCTGCCTGTTAGTGCAGATTTCTACAGTCTCGTCCTCACAGGAAAATAAACACCCATGGTGACAAGCACCTCGCACAATGAGGGAGATTAAATGTGAAGGAGGGAGGTGTGTGTCAGAATCCTTGTTTTTTAAAATATATTTGAGCATGGTGAAGAACTGCAGAGAGAGGTGTTGGCGGGCGACAGCATAAGTTTCTTTTATTCTGCAGCAATGCTAAACAGACATAGGTAGAAGTTCAACATTTTGTGGTAGAAGGGAGAGATGGGGAGAGATGGGGAGAGACTGGTGGAGGTGGGTGCCAGGCTGCCATGTTTATTAGGGGACAGGGAGGTGCACTGATTTGGCCAAGTCAAATATGGCTCCACTGTGACTCCTCTACAGCAGGTGACGGCAGTGGGAGAGAAAATGGAGGGATCCTACATAAGGTAAAATTAAAACTGGAGAACTGTCAATAAGGGGGATGGCTTTTCACCTCTGTTTTCCGGAGTAACACCATAGACAAACGTTGTACATTCACTGTCACCAACAATCCCTTGGTTATCAGTGTATAATTGTATATGTTCTTTATGGATCCAGGTCCCAGTTACTATCCTGAAGAGGCTTTACAAAATTATGTTATCCGCTCTATTACATCACAATAGTGAACAAGATTGTTGTACATTATTGTAGCATAACAATGATCAATCCTGAAAGTGAAGTCTGCCTTACAACTTCACATTTACTTCAATGTTTAAAATACCACAATTTAAAAAAACCTATCCACAATGGTGGAAAAGCTTTGAACTAATGCTGCACATAAAATTTTAGAGGGTATTTGTTGACTAAATTAGGCACTCAAGGCCGTACTACACCTCTGCATCCAGCCGCTGCCATGCCGCCTGCTGTGACCTGTCGGTGAGGCCTCGACCTTTGCCCCATGCTCACCTTAAGGCCAGGAGACTGGTCCCGTAAGTCGTCGTACTGTACCTGTAAGCAAGACTTGTTCTTCCTCCATAGGATAACATTGCTGTGTCTGAAAAATGCACTAAATGTCAGCTTTTGAAACCTGAAAGTATTTTTCTTGCAAAACGTACTTACCTGATCGTATTGATTCTGGTGCCTAAATATATATAAAAACACTTATTTTAGTAAACTGGTGTAGATTTCATTGAGTCGTCTGTCTCATTTATTGACTGCGTGTTTTTGCATATGTCCAACACTCCTCTCTGATATGCCTCGGGCTGCTCGACCACACTGTCCCCTAAAGGAGCACCTTGGGATTGCGAGAGCAAGCCCCTGTCCAATGATAAGGAAACTCCTGGATCCTTTGAACAATTTATCTTATTTTGATATATCATATAAAGAGCCTGCTTCCTACAAAAAATATTCTCGGTCTATGTTACAGCTTGTATGCATACTTAGGTAGAGGGCTGTTCTGTACCCCTTTTGCCTGGGTTGAATCAATTCATTCCAATGCTTAACCAGTGTCTGTTCAGCGATAGAGGCACCTTAAAGGAGGACCATGTGTCAGAGTTATAAAAAGTAGCAGCTCTTTATTTTCTTTTTTTTTTTTTTAAATAAATAAAAGCGCAGCATGGGCACACAATTTTCACTTTGGTCAATATCATTATATCAAAAATTTGTAGCAGACAGGGAGAAATTTGTTTTGTCAAGGATCACACAAAGTGGTCCAGAGGTAAAGATTAGAATTCAAGGTCTGTATGTAGACAGGTGACAAACTTGAGAGTTCCAGACAGAATATCACATGCCTACATAACTGCCATGGAAGTTCAAGGATTAGACCTGAAGGGTTTGTCTTTCAGTAGAAGTAAACACCATATACTAAATGTAAATGGCCAGGAATGAAAAAAAAAAAAAAAAAACTTTATGTAAAATTCAAAACAAGGGTTACCAATGATTTTTCATTAAAGCCCAAACCTTGGGAAATATATCAGGCTTTACTATTACTTTGCATAAATGGGACAAAGTATAATCCGTATGAGGGATAATGGATGGGAAAACTGCTGGGACGACAAGCAATCATAGCCAAGATGGGAAGGGGAGTGTAAAGTTACAAACTAGACCTCTAACTGCAACTGTTGAGGGAGCTGTCTCTGCTATTAATATCAGGATGTATAATCACCCACTACTCGTGATCTAAATGAATGTACTTTGATACACAATATAACATACTTTTTGGACTTCTACTATTTTAAAGGACAGGCTTCTTTGAACACCACTAACGTCTTTAGTTTAGACTTCTTTCTATTTCAATGTTTTTTGCAGCTGCATGGTGTGGATGTGCAGAAACTGTAAACTTGGTAGAGATTACATCAATTTTTAGACAGAATAAAAAACGTATATTTTCTGTTTGTCCCTGCATTAGTAAAACTTAGAAATACACACATCCAATCATTTAAGAGCTAGGCTGTATTACAACAGATTCTGCAGGTAGGGAGTCTTTCATAGAATGGAAAAAATGCATAAGTGGATGTACAATAAAATGTATGTACTTGGCTATGTCATTTTTCTTTAAATTACGTACTTTAGTACATTTTTGATGCATTACTTACTACAGGAATCAGTAATTGCATTTTTGGTTAATGTAAACAATGACTCTATTTGTTCATTTTAATTGCATTATATATTTTTTGCTGATGAGAAATGTTCATATTTTGAATAAATACAATAAAAGGGTACTACCAAGTAGTAGCCCATTTTACTTCCGTTTAAACAGCAAAACTCTGCTCGAGAATTTTTGGTTCCAAGGCTCAAATGTTTTATTAGTGAGATCCACAGGGATGTTGTAAACTTACAACACAAAATTGTGCTTACAGGCTCTACTGTCATAAAGATGTTGGTACCTGGATGAAGCATGGATGATGAAATACAGTGACTCAAAAAAGCTGTCTGTGCAAGGAATTCTGGAAAAAAGAGAAGCCACATTTTGAAAACCGATAACCTATGAACAGGCTTGAACTGCGGCAAAGCACATATGCAATGGATCTTATACCTTGCTGCGTTGAGCACTCTTCGGTCTAACTACTTCCACTAAGGGGTTGGTTATTTGATTGAGACAGTGTGGGAACATGTCGTTCCCCCCCCTCCAATGCTAGCACAAGGAATATACAAATCACACTTAAGAGAGGCCTAATTCTTACGACCATTTCATCAATGGGAATCGTAAGGGCTCTGATGAATTTCACCAAGAGTGGGAAGACTTGCTTTTTCCACTCTTATGTCTATCACTAACTATTAGAAAATCCTCAGAGAAGCACATGCTATCTCAAGAATCCGATTTGTGTAGATATCTGGGCAAAGCTACTTTTTTCATTTGCTCTGCCGTTGAGTATCCTGCACAACGACAACATATATTTAGAGCATGCATCTTCTATGGCGGCAAAAATATGTGACAATATAAATAGCACAGGACAGGCACTAAGTAGCACCTGCAGTGCCACAGTGGGCAGACAAGTGTAGTGACTGGACAGCAGATAGAACTTTCCTGGAGGCAAAAATCAGACCGGTAACTCTGAGGATTCTTATCAGAAGGATCTGCAACATCACCAAGTTCTAATTTCTAAGTGAAATCATGTAAGACTACTGCCAAACCTTTCCTCATTTTAGGCCTGCAAGGCAAACTGCCTCATAGTGCGAATAAGTATTCCTCACAAGTGAAAACAGAAATGACAGAGGAAACTGCCAGAGACTGTGTAAATGGTAAGGAAGCCTGGAAAACCGATCTTAAGGCATACAAGGCTTTCCAATCTTCACCATCCACACTCTGGAACCAAGTTTTGAAGTCCCCATAAAATTCAAGACAGTCTGATCCTGCAGAGTAGTATTCATCCTTGCCTCCCATCCCAAACTCACCCTGATGATGTTATCAGGAACCCTGTTGTAGCTGAGGTTTTTTATTCTCACGCTGACTTGCTGGGGCGTCTTTGTGACAACAAGGTACTTGCTAATCAACGATTTGGGCATCTCAGTCCCTTCAAAGTGCTTCAGGCCCAGAGCCAATAAACTGTTAAAAAACAAAAATACTTAGTCAGAACAAGTGTGATTTCCTCAGAGAGAGAGAGAGAGAAAAATAAATCATTTAAGAAACCAACCACAAAATCAGAAAAGGAGTGATAATCTCAATATTGATAAACTAAAGGAAGAGAGGCAACAAATTAAACCCACAACATGAACCGAGGACAGTAAATTAACCAAAAGAGAACTGAAACATAAGAAGCATGTTAATAAGTTCACAATATCCGAACAGGATCTTTCTAAATATTGTCTATATAAAGAACTACAATAGCACCACTTGCTAGGAAAATACATGTAAAAATACAGTATATAAATAAAAATGGCAAGCACTGTAGGTGGTTTCTGAGGGAGGTTTTTGATGCAAATAGGTTGACAGATGGTCAGAGATACAGAGCAGGAACTTCATGAAAAGCAGTACCAAATGCTTTACAAAGAGCAATGTGATTGGAGTGAAAGTCGTTGACACACAAAGCAGGGCAGGAGACAGAAGAATGTGTGTGCAAAAACAAACAATACAATGAGGGTTGAGATAAGGAATTTAACACAAGGAAAAGAAACAAAGGAACTGGGAATTCCGCAGTGGAATCAGCATGAGCAGCATGGAATGCTCAGCAGGACTTTATCGGGCAGAAGAAAAAAAAAATTCACAGGGATTGTAGTAGAAACTAGCAACAAGAGACGGCAGAATAAAGGAGGAAGTCTGCAGGAGTAGCAAGGGAAGAGGTGAATGAGCAACTTGGAGTGCACAGCAGAACGAAGAGGGGGTGGCAGAAAAAGCAAGAGACGTCAGCAGAAGGAATAGCAACAGAGGATAGTAGAAAAATCAAGGGGGCAAATGCAGCTGGAGGATCGGAAAGAGAGGAGAAGGGCGGAGACAGCCTCAGTGGGTCAAAAGTGTTGGGGGGCAGAAATAGCCAGAAAAGGGGCACAAAAAGCCAGAGAGGGGCAAAAGGGTGGAAGATTGAGCCAGAGGGTTGCAGAAGAAGCAGGAAAGGGGCAGGAGGCACCAGAAGCAGGGGCAAATGAGCCATTGGTGGTGGAGAATAAGCCAAAAGAGGTGGAGAATAAGCCAGAAGAGGTGGAGAAATTGACAGAGTAGGAGCCTGAAGTGGAGGGTAGCGACAGAAAGAGGTCCGTTGTAGATAGGTGGCAGATGGGAAAAGAGGAGGCAAAGGGAGAAAAAATGGTGTATAGGGAGACAAAAGGAGTAAGAGGGATGAGAGAGGGGATCAGAGGCAGAAAAGAGAAAAAGGTGGAGAAAAGGGAAGCAAAGAAGTAAAAAGAGGCAGAAGGGAAAAAAGTGACAGGGCTTCAAAAAGGAGGACCAGGAAAAGGCACGGAAAGGAGGATCCTGACAATGCACCAAAACAGAGAACTGTGAGAAGGTTTAAAAAAAAAAAAAAAGATAACAAAAGAAGGAAAGGCACAAGTAAGGGGTAGAAAGAAAATGAATCATGTGGAAAGATAGTAAAAGCTACCCTGGACGACAAGGAGGCTGCACAAGAAGTAGCGTACTATATAAAGATCAGTAAGTGAAGGAAGGAAAACTCCGAAAAAAAGTGGAGGGGTGTGGATAGTTTAAGGAAGAGGCAAAAGAAAAAAAAAAAAAAAAAAGAGAAAACATGTGGGAAGATTCCTTTATTACAGAGAATGAAGGAAAACGTGCAGAACATTGAAGTACAGGGCAAGAAACAGGCAGACACCAAGAACAGGCAGAGCACCTGGAGGAAGCAGAAGAGTGAAATACCATGACAAGGTAAAAAGGAGAAGGACTAGGTAAAGGGTGCAGTGCCAAGAAAGCAGAAGAGATGCAGAGCGGGAGAAAGGGGCAGAGGAATGGATTACCTGGAGGAAGCAGAGGAAACAGCACCAAGGGGAGTTACAGTGGTGTGAAGCAGGAACAGGCAAGGAGAAGTGGCCCCACGAGGAGGAAGCAGCACTCTTAAACCAACAAAGGCTGACTACATAGCCTAACGTTATGTCCAGAATCGCACATATTCAGACTCCTTACTTGAAGATTACATTGGCCATCTGAAGGCAAATGCCATTACTAGAGGATGAATGTCAGGGCCCCAAGATTATAAGGCTGCATACTCTGCGCAACTGCTTGACTGCAGACATTTAAATATGAAATGTCTACAACAATGAGCCTTTAGGCTCTGCATTATGGAAAGCATGTACTTTCGACCTGGCTGTGGACCACAGACCAAAAACTCCTAGGTGAACCAACATCTGTTAAGAGAGTGAGTCAACGAGGACATGACAACGTATCCTCTTGTCCCAACCCAATCTGTGCTTTTGATATTCAACTCCATACAATGAACACACAATCATACTCTGCTTTAGCAAAGGGTTGTTGCTTTTTATTCCCTTACTCCGAACACCTACTTGTCCTCTGCCTTGGTGTACACAGGTTTGTCGTTTGGCTTCTGTGTCCTCATGGAGCAGATGGGGAGCAACTCAGGATACATGAACAACTTTCTAGTTGCCATCATCCAGGCCAACTGCTTCGGAAGGCAGACAACATCGTTGACTACAAAGGAAGGCGTGTAAATACAATAAGCAGTACATCACAGAAAGCAGAATATCAAACAGAAACAAAAAATTGATAATCTTCCACACATATCCAAACACAAAATACAGGGCAAGAGGTGTGAGTGCAAGAGAGGGTTAAAACGAGTAAAAAGACAAGATGAAATGTATAGTAAGCGAGTGATAAATGGAATAGAATGGACTATAAGTTAAAGATAAAGCAATGAGAGCACTTACGACAGGGCAAATAAGGTAAAATATAATCCAGTGACAGGACTTTTTGAATATATTTCTACAGGCATACAGGCAACAGCTTTCCCTATGTAAAATAAGCCCAGTCCTCATATCTGGGGTTCACTGCTATCAATTCTGGGACATGTATGAAGGGTAAATGTTCTGTGCAACATGTGTGGTTTATGGGTAGACAGGTGAATGGTGGAGTCCACTGGAAGGCCAGTTGTATCTGCTGCACAAAATGGTGGCCTTGTTTGTGTTCTCTTCATTTTCATCCATCTTGTCCCCTTCATGAACGACCAAACGTGTGGGGTGGGAGAGGTTTCCAGCTATTCTCTTTGTCCAGTGTAGCTTCCCCTTCCCTAGGTTCATCTAGGCTATCACCCATTTTCTTTGTTGTGGCACTCTCACATGGAAATGTCAAAGGATGCAAGCTTCATTCTAATGCTAATACTTGTCAATCCATGGAATGCCTGGACTTGCCTGAAGGTGCCCTCTGTCCGCAGATATTCACAAAAATGTTAAATACATATAGGAAAACATAGAACAGGTGACAGCGTGAATTACCCCATCTGACATTTCTTCTCTCAGAATACAAGACCCACATCTACTGAATTGAAGAGCTTCATCCATGTGCCTGTCTCTCACCCAGCTGTAAATTTTGCAATGCTTGGATGGACAATTAGAAAATAGATCTTTTAGAGACTTTGGGGGTCATTCCGACCCCGGCGGGCGGCAGGCACCGCCCGCCGGGCGGAGACCGCCAGAAGACCGCACCGCGGTCAAATGACCGCGGCGGTCATTCTGACTTTCCCGCTGGGCGGGCGGGCGACCCCCAAAGGGCCGCCCACCCAGCGGGAAAGCCCCAGCAACGATGAAGCCGGCTCCGGAGTTGCTGGTGTGCGACAGGTGCAGTGGCACCCGTCGCGATTTTCAGTGTCTGCTAGGCAGACACTGAAAATCATTATGGGGCCCCTGGGGGCCCCTGCACTGCCCATGCCACAGGCATGGGCATTGCAGGGGCCCCCTCACAGGCCCCGTTCCCGCCATCCTGTTCCTGGCGGTTTTTACCGCCTGGACCAGGATGGCGGGAAGGGGGGGTCGGAATCCCCATGCCGGTGCTGCGAGCAGCGCCGCCATGGAGGATTCTTTGGGGCAGGGGTAAACCGGCGGGAAACAGCCGGTTGCCCTTTTCTGACCGCAGCTTTACCGCCGCGGTCAGAATTGCCCATGAAGCACCGCCAGCCTGTTGGCGGTGCTTCCGCGGCACTCTGCCCTGGCGGTTTTCAACCGCCAGGGTCAGAATGACCGCCTTTATCCTTGAAAATGTAGTGCTCACCTTGTACCTGCAATTATTAAAGTCAAAACACAAATGATAGGAACAAAAACCTGTTAAAATCCCAAAAGGTAGACCAAATGAATGTCTCCTGCGCTAAGGTTAAAAACATTTGTCGGCTAGCAATGGTGTTGACCATTTCTCTCACAACGGAGTCAACAAGTTTCAGGCTCCAAACAGAAGGCCACAATCAGGGTATGTGGATTTCATCAGAGGGATGGGGGGCAGATGGGGGGGGGGGGTGGGGGGGGGGGGGATGTGCAGAATGAAGAAAAATTTATAGAAAATGGTGTTCTACTACAACAGATTATTTTGCCTGAAGTCAGGGTCACATTAGGAAGGTGCTACTGCAAGTGATGACCTAGAACAAGCAGAATGCCTGCAGCAGAATGCTGTCAAAATCTGGCTGGAAATACGGACATGATGCACCTCACAAGATCTGAAAATTCTGCAAACCCGAGTGTGGCTGGCCATCTGGATGGCACTGGCTTCCAGTCGCATTTTCCACCAGTGGTTTAAGCTCTAAATCCTTGTGCCACTACTCCATTTTGTTCTTTGTTATCTAGGCAACAAAGCGGCCTGAACACCAGTATAGGAGAGAACACAAAAGACGAGAGATAGAATCCCTCCTGAAATGCTGCCAGTCTTCCAAACAGGTCTTGAAACAGAGAGATCACACTTCTGCCGTGACCTGTGGAGAAGGGAGTTACCTGCATGCACAAGTGCTGGATTATACCTGCCAGGAGAAAGAGAGCCCAGCAGAAAGAAGTGCCTGCTGTACAACTGGCCTGGAGGAGGACATTACTGAAAGCATCATCAGAATGTTGGAGATGCAGCAACTCCTCCTGTTGCGAGCAGCGACTACAAGCTGTAAGCATCCAATGCAGACAGGGTGCCTATATGCTTACCTTCATCAGCCCTAGAGAAACCACAAAGGAGCTAGTCTTCACACCTCCAGAATGGAGTCTAGCTCTGCTGGCTGTCGAGTCATCCTAGTTCCAGAACCATTTTAACCATCTTTCTCGTCTTTACAGTTCCCAGATATGTCTAGCAAAAATAGACGTTAATACCTAATCTTAAAAGAACAAGACTAAGCTGCACTAGTGACTCTTATGATGTCCCTAGTATTATGGGTGCACCAACCCTGCATTTTAACATGCAAGCCATGACAAAATGCACCCAGAAACTCTCCTAATGAGTAGTACGGCACAAACTAGATGCCTGTAACCAGACAGGCCATTAGTACACCACCAGAGACAATCCCATCGCATCAAAGTCTTGTTTTTAGTGGGGGTTCCTACTTGTTTGGGGAGATGTTTTTTTGGCAAATACATTTTTGGTAGTGGAATGTTTTGTTCTGACCAAAGCCTTAGCTCTGGACCTCAGATGGGTTCAGAGTCTGCATCTATACCTCTTGCCCATCTTTAGAACCCCTTTGCAAGAGTTTTGCTGCCACATCAAATACTACTGTGCCTCCAAAGATCCCGAGTGGACTTGAGCCAAACCCCATAAAATAGCACTGACAGTTACACAATGCTACCAGAAATATAGAGGTTAGTGATAAAACAGTGAGATCATACCTCAAACCCTAAAATGAGTTAACCTTCTGTTTTTGTGTGTTTATCTTATTTTCAACTGAACTGCTTACTTACCAGTCCTTTTCTCCTTACATTAAATGTTTGACTGTGAGCTTCATGAGTTAAAATCCACTATTCGTGTTGAGTGACTTGCTGGTAAATAGCTCGCCCCAGATTATTTAATATTGTCTGCAGCCATTTACACATATCTACATATTTACAAATCTGCCACATAATCTGCAGATTTTACCTAAGACAACAGTTTCTAGCTCAAATGGTTCAAATGTTACTAAAAAGGAAGCAACACATGTTGCCGCACATTGGAAGGCACTTTGCAAAGCTGGACTGGTCACCTTTCTTTTTCTTATTGCTTTATTTGGGTATTAAATTGGTACTGCCAGGATGCACAACTAATGTCCACACAGTGTTACCAGGTGTAAAAAATGACAAAATAATGAAGTAATACTATTACAAAATGTGCTGCGTGATTTGCCTTTTATTGCTGCATAATTTATTCAACCCTGCTGCATAATTTGGCCCTCTTCTGCAGCATAATTCCAGTGGCTCTGCCTATATGTCTAATTTTGATGGCAGAGGCCCAAGTAGCAAGTGCTTCATTGGCAACTCAGCTCGTTTTACTCTACTTGCAAATTTGTCGCCTGGTTTTGTCTCTGTCATCACCACTCGCCTTTTGCAGGCCTCGTTTCTACACTGCGGGTCACTCAGAGCTGAACAGAGCCCGGTCTCTGCACCTTCAGTTCTAGAAGTCTCTCAGCTGTGACTGTCACCATCCTATTCTGACTGTATCTCTCTGTGTTGCTTCCTCCCTTCTTCTGCGGTGTTCGGAGTCGCAGTTCTATTCCCACAGGCAACACATAGCTTTACAGTTTCCTCCTCTTTTGAGAACTTCTTGGAGTTTTGGTTTTCTTTCTGCTCTCTGCTTCTCCTCCTCTATCTTGTGCTGCTTCGCTCCCTTCAGGAGACATGCATTTCGCTTTTGTTTTTTACTTTGCCATTTTTTTTTTCATTTCTTTGGAGCACAGGGTCGAACTCTTTCTGCTCCTCAGATTATCCTCCATGGAATATTCACTGGTTTGTCTTCCTATTATGGATCATTTCGGTCTTGAAGTGATACAGCTCTATAGTTTTGCTCCTCTGTTTCCTACATCTTGGCTTTCCCCTTCTAATCCTATTTCTATTTCTAAAGTAAAGAATGGTAATTGATTTTAATTGTTATGTATTTTATCACTCTTAATCTCAGTTTCTTACGTCTTCCACCTCCTACAGTAACTGTCTACTGTTCATCCTTGCTATGCTCAGAGAGTCAAGTGCCCAAAAGGAGTATCTTGGTTACCCACTGAGCGTGCATTAGAATTGTGGCAATAGGACAATAGGGGTAAACTATAATATAATATCAACAAAGGTGACCAGTAACCATGGACTAACTCAGCTAAGAAAAGACCTCACAGTATGTTTATCATGGGCAGCTATCCTAACTAATCTGACTGATTGCTTGGAGAGGGTTGGAAGCATAATACTGCTCTGAGGTGAAGTGTGAAATATGTGTTGATAGTTCAAGTCCCCACCCCACAGGTCAGAGCGCAGATTCCCAATGCTTGATGCACATGCCTTGTGCAAAACTGTTCTCTGCACAAAGGTTTCATAAGTGTGAACAAAAAGTTTAGAAAAAGAGTATCCACCTATAACAAGCTATTTCTATACTGTGCAGATTGATCTTTAACTCACCACATTTTAGGGTTCCATTTTTGGTCAAGCTGCGAGTCTGTTCTGTGCATGAACTCCAATCTTGAGGTACCACCGTGTGAAAATCCAAAACAAGCTGCAAAGCGTCTTTCAGATTGCAGCTCTGAAACGCAGTCTGGAAATCAGGGTTGAACGGTCGCCTAAGAAGCAGTGAGTTTGTAGCAAAGGATGACAACTCAATCTGGGGAACAGGGAAAAAACATATTTGGTGGCATGAGGCAACACAAACATTCCAATTGCAGAACTCAATGTGTTTGTACCAGGGAGCAAGTTAAGTGTCAAAGTCATTCAAAGACTTAACCAATGTTAGTACACCAAGGAACAGAAAACAAAAATGGTTAACACAAATGTAATGTTCCGTGTCAGTGACAAATGTTTTCCCTGGCTATTTTGTGGCACTAATTGGACTTGAAATCATGGCTTTGGTAAGATCACTGAAGGCTCTACTGATTTTACATTGTCCTCACCCTCAACAAACCCAACAAGGTGCCAGAAATGCAAGGGACTCACCCACCCTCACTCAAAATAATGATTTATTTGTGAAGGCTGAAATGATATTGAACCCTTCTCCAACGCTTTTGACCCAGGGACATGCAGGGGGCTCAAAAACTAAACTATCCAACTGCAGGAAAGTGCCCCTTTTTGACAAGGCAATCCCCACTTTTAGCTTGGTAACTGATGCAATTTTGACTAAAAGTGCACTGGGTTCCTTCGAATCAGGTCCCCAGTGCCAGCTCTCTTTCCCTAAAACTGTGCAATTGTTCACCAACTGACAATACCTTTGGCCCCCTGTAAGTCCCTAGTAATAGGTACCCCGATACCTACAGCATGGGTACCAAAGAGGGTCACCATGGGCTGCGGCATGTGTTGTGCCACCCACAGGGACCCCTCACCTAGCACAGGCAGACTGTCATTGCAGGCTGCATGTCTTGGTGCAAGTGAAAACAAAACATTGCACACAGCCTGTATGCCATGCCCTCTAACACTGCATGCATGATATCTAAGTCACCCCTTAATCAGGCCTTACAGCCCTAAAGCAGGGCACACTATAGTACATGTAGAGACATATATGCGAGATCAGATATGCCCAGGCTATGCGTTTGTTGTTTCTTAGACTTTGGGGGTTATTCCAACTTTGGAGGAGTGTTAATCCGTCCCAAAAGTGACGGATATACCACCAGCCGTATTACGAGTTCCATAGGATATAATGGACTTGTAATACGGCTGGTGGTAAATCCGTCACTTTTCCGTCACTTTTGGGACGGATTAACACCTCCTCCAAAGTTGGAATAACCCCCATAGTGAGTGAACAGGGAAGCCATTCTAAGTACATTTGCTGGACACTGGTCGATACAAGTTTCCCAGCTACGCGATGGCACCAATGAAAATAGGGATGTTTGTTACCAAATATCTCGTACTAATAACCCTCAATGATTCCAGTGATGGATTTATTAATACGTGCACTCAGAGGGCACCTTAGAGATACCCCCTGAAAACTGCCCAACTACCAGTGTGCAGCCTGACTAGTTTTAGCCAGACTTCAACCACCAGACCTGCTTCTGACCCCCAAGGGTGAGAGCCTTTGCTCTCGGGCAGTCAGGAACAAAGCCTGCTCTGGGAGAGGTGTTTACACATCCTACCCAACAGGATGACCTGCAAATCTGCATTCCAAGGTAGGGGGCTTCAAAGAAGCCCATCGACCTTTGTGTGCAGATTTGGCTTTGCTCAAAGGAGAGATGCCGACGCACCTGCCCCAGGGCCCATTTGGCACCAGGCCAGGTGGAAAATTAAGTATTCAGGGATGTGTTTCCATCCCTCAGGTCAGTCTCACCCCCAAGGTGAACTGCCTGATGTGGACACAACTTTTAGAAATCTGCCATCTTGGTGATGGCAGAATTAGGAACTCTGGGACAGGGTTATGCCCACTTTCCACAGGAAGTGGTCATATAGAGGATGTAGTGACCCCAGGGTTAAGTAGCTCATTCGCTGCTACACTACACTCCCCTTTACACTCTGTAGGAAGTTGGCTCAGTATGCACTATTTCAAAGTAAGGAATAGTATGCACAGAGTCCAAGGGTTCCCCTTAGAGGTAGGATAGTGGCAAAAAGAGATAATACTAATGCTCTATTTTGTGGTAGTGTGGTCGAGCAGTAGGCTTATCAAAGGAGTAGTGTTAAGCATTTGTTGTACACACACAGGCAATAAATGAGGAACACACACTCAGAGACAATTCCAGGCCAATAGGTTTTTTGTATAGAAAAATATATTTTCTTAGTTTATTTTAAGAACCACAGGTTCAAGATTTACATGTAATACTTTAAATCAAAGGTATTGCCGGTAGGTACTTTAGGAACTTTGAATTAGCAAAATAGCATATACACTTTTCACATAAATCACATATAGCTATTTTAGAACTAGACACTTAGTGCAATTTTCAACAGTTCCTGGGGGGAGTAAGTGTTAGTTAGTTTTTGCAGGTAAGTGAACCACCTACGGGGTTCAAGTTTGGGTCAAAGGTAGCCCACCGTTGGGGGTTCAGAGCAACCCCAAAGTTACCACACCAGCAGTTCAGGGCCGGTCAGATGCAGAGGTCAAAGTGGTGCCCAAAACGCATAGGCTTCAATGGAGAAGGGGTGCCCCGGTTCCAGTCTGCCAGCAGGTAAGTACCCGCGTCTTCGGAGGGCAGACCAGGGGGGTTTTGTAGGGCACCGGGGGGGACACAAGTCAGCACAGAAAGTACACCATCAGCAGCACGGGGGTGGCCGGGTGCAGTGTGCAAACACGCGTCGGGTTTTCAATAGGTTTCAATGGGAGACCAAGGGGTCTCTTCAGCGATGCAGGCAGGCAAGGAGGGGGGGGGGGGGCTCCTCTGGGTAGCCACCACCTGGGCAAGGGAGAGGGCCTCCTGGGGGTCACTCCTGCACTGGAGTTCCGATCCTTCAGGTCCTGGGGGCTGCGGGTGCAGAGTCTTTACCAGGTGTCGTGATCTGGGAGACAGGGAGACGCGGTCAGGGGGAGCCTCGGGATTCCCTCTGCAGGTGTCGCTGTGGGGGGTCAGGGGGGACAACTCTGGCTACTCACGGTCTTGCAGTCGCCGGGGGATCCTCCCTGAAGCGTTGTTTCTCCACAAGTCGAGTCGGGGCTTCGGGTGCAGTGTAGCAAGTCCCACGCTTCCGGCAGGAAATGCAGTTGTTTGAAAGTTGCTCCTTTTGAAACAAAATTGCAGTCTTGGGTGAACAGAGCCGCTGTCCTCTGGAATTTCTTGGTCCTTCTAGAGCAGGGCAGTCCTCTGAGGATTCAGAGGTCGCTGGTCCCTGAGGAGAGCGTCGCTGGAGCAGTGTCTTTAGAAGGGGGGAGACAGGCCGGTAGAGCTGGGGCCAAAGCAGTTGGTGTCTCCGTCTTCTCTGCAGGGTTTTTCAGCTTAGCAGTCCTCTTCTTCTTAGGTTGCAGGAATCTGAGTTCCTAGGTTCAGGGGAGCCCCTAAATAAAGAATTTAGGGGTGTGTTTAGGTCTGGGAGGGCAGTAGCCAATGGCTACTAGCCCTGAGGGTGGCTACACCCTCTTTGTGCCTCCTCCCAAGGGGAGGGGGTCACATTCCTATCCCTATTGGGGGAATCCTCCATCTGCAAGATGGAGGATTTCTAAAAGTCAGAGTCACCTCAGCTCAGGTTGCCTTAGGGGCTGTCCTGACTGGCCAGTGACGACTCCTTGTTTTTCTCATTATCTCCTCCGGCCTTGCCGCAAAAAGTGGGGCCGTGGCCGGAGGGGGCGGGCAACTCCACTAGCTGGAGTGCCCTGTGGTGCTGTAACAAAGGGGGTGAGCCTTTGAGGCTCACTGCCAGGTGTTACAGTTCCTGCAGGGGGAGGTGTGAAGCACCTCCACCCAGTACAGGCTTTGTTACTAGCCACAGAGTGACAAAGGCACTCTCCCCATGTGGCCAGCCACATGTCTCGAGTGTGGCAGGCTGCTAAAACCAGTCAGCCTACACGGGTAGTTGGTTAAGGTTTCAGGGGGCACCTCTAAGGTGCCCTCTGGGGTGTATGTTACAATAAAATGTACACTGGCATCAGTGTGCATTTATTGTGCTGAGAAGTTTGATACCAAACTTCCCAGTTTTCAGTGTAGCCATTATGGTGCTGTGGAGTTCGTGTTTGACAGACTCCCAGACCATATACTCTTATGGCTACCCTGCACTTACAATGTCTAAGGTTTTGCTTAGACACTGTAGAGTCACAGTGCTCATGCACTGGTGCCCTCACCTATGTTATAGTGCACCCTGCCTTAGGGCTGTAAGGACTGCTAGAGGGGTGACTTATCTATACTGCATAGGCAGTGTGAGGTTGGCATGGCACCCTGAGGGGAGTGCCATGTCGACTTACTCGTTTTGTCCTCACCAGCACACACAAGCTGGCAAGCAGTGTGTCTGTGCTGAGTGAGGGGTCCCCAGGGTGGCATAAGACATGCTGCATCCCTTAGAGACCTTCCCTGGCATCAGGGCCCTTGGTACCAGTTACAAGGGACTTACCTGGATGCCAGGGTGTGCCAATTGTGAAAACAAAAGTACAGGTTAGGGAAAGAACACTGGTGCTGGGGCCTGGTTAGCAGGCCTCAGCACACTTTCAAATCAAAACTTAGCATCAGCAAAGGCAAAAAGTCAGGGGGTAACCATGCCAAGGAGGCATTTCCTTACACACTCCATAGATTGTGATGCTTCCCTGCATCTTGCAGACACCCCAAGAAAACTGTGAGGACTCCGGACCGCTGAAAACCCGACACTAGAAAGCAACTGCACCGTGCCACCTAGCCCAAGTTGAAGTGGACCAAAGGTGCCAGCGTGGTCCCCCAGCCCTCCAGAGACAAAGCCCACTTTGGACTTGCCCACTGTGGACTCATCGCCACCGCCACCAGTCTCTGCCCACATGCACCCTCAACCGCAAGTGCTCTGGTGGAGAAAACCTGATGCTTCAAGACACCTCTACACCTGTCGCCCATGGAGAAGAGGACACGAGGTGTCCCCATGTCCCCGGACATCCGAAGAGTGGAACCCACCCGTTGGTTCCCCCTAACTGGATCCCCAGCCCTTAACTGTAGCATCTGTTTGACTGGACCGTTCCCCATTGACTAACACTGGGCACCCGATGCCATACTACACCTTTGCACCAGGCTGCCCCAGTGCCACCTGGTGTGACCTGTTGGTATGGTCCGACCCTTGTACAATACTCACTTTAAGTCCAGGAGATTGGTCCCATAAATCACTGTACTGTATCTGTTTTGCCATCTTTGTTTTTCCTCCATAGGATAACATTATAACTTCCAGAAACTGCACTGTCAACTATTCAAAACTTGAAAGATTTTTCTGGCAAAACGTAATTACCTGAACCAACTGATTCTGGTGCTCACATGTATATACAGATACTTATTATTTTTGTAAATTGGTGTAGATCTCCTTCTTGAATCGTGTCTCTCATTTATTGCATGCGTATCTGCAGATGTCTCTCATGCCTCTCTGTTCAGACTAAGGCTGCTCCACAACTTTACCCCCCATAAAAAGAGGACCATGGGATTGCTAGAGCAAGCCCCTGTTCAGTAGTGATGGAATCATTTTGATATATCGCATAACGAGCCAGCTTCCTACATTTGATTCTACCGATCAGATCCTAGTATACAAGAATGTTATTGTTTGGAACTCTAGGAGGGTCTTTAACAGGTCAAAAATGTGTTTCTGCCCTATCCCTCTTGCTTTAATTTATGATCTTTTGCTTCAATTCTGGCACCATATGATCTGTATGCTATTCCAACCTCTACCATTCATGACCAATTATATACTCAGTAAATCGTCTCTGAGATTAAGGGGGGGTCCTGGCAATGCGAAAAGAGTTGCCACTGAGTCGGCCCCTTGGTTTACTAAGGATTGTAGACGGACCAAAGCTCAGCTGTTAACAGCTATAAAATCCCTTGGTCCTTCACTGATTCATTAAGCTAGACGCCATTATAATGAGGTATTAGCAGCTAGCAAAAAGCAGCGATGATCAAAACTGGCAGGATCTGTCAGAAACTTCCAAAAGGAAAGATACTTCTACCTTTTATAATTTCCAATGGCAGTCTGTATGCTCGTACCCTGGCTGTACACCACATTCAACAGCAAGTATGGGTCCAACATTCCTCTATGCTATAGTCTTAATCCTCCCTAGACCGGATCCCCAGTAGTAATGAGCAATGCACCCAGGATAATAGCAATCACACAGTGTCTGGATTAGTTTTTTCCCCTGGCTGACATTAAAAAAGAAATAGCGACTCTGAAGCCTGGGAAAGGTTCTGGTCTTGATCTTATTCCAGGTGACTTGTACGATTCAGAGATAGAGATTTAGGCCTTGTATATAAATATTCCATTATGGTAGGAGCTCCTCTTCCTGGCTCTTGAATGGGAGCTGTTATACCTACTTTAAGAAGGGTGCCAGATCTAACCCCGGCCTTATAGGTCTATCAGCTTAATCAACATCCCTTAAAAGGTGTTTTGCTTCCAAGTCTTAGCCAAACTTCAGAAGTGGGTTTTTGATGAATATGTTCTTTCTTCCTTCCAGGTTGGGTTTAGATCCAAGGTTGGAACAGTGGACCAAGTTTTCAGGTTCATGCTGGAAATATATTAAGATCCAGAAAAACCATCTTTATGTTGCCTTCATCGACCTGATGGCTGTTTTTGATCTGGTTCCTAGACTTCAAGAATCAACGTGGTCATGTATATGTATAATGTATTTGGTTGCAAGAGTTAGTATGCCTGTTGCATGCTGAACCAAGGAGGGTCATGCTGCTATATTCTAACTTTTTAAATTCGTGTATGTGTATGTATTCTGCATTTTTAGAACTTTAGTGAGGATCTTGTAATGATGTATTTTTCTGTTTCATACTGCTTTTATGGTCTTTGTGACTGAAATAAAGTACAACTGATTTGAAATTCTGACACAGGGTGCATTACACTTAAGATACTGGTAAAAGGTCCATTAACATGGACTTACAATTAGTGTATGAATATCAGTATCCTTGAAAATCAGTTGGTCAGAGTAGTATTCTTTCTAGTGGGTTCTATGAGGAGATTTGTACAGGATGTTAGAGGGCAGGTGCAGGTTGACGCATGAATCGCTTGGCAGTTTTGGGAGTTAAGTCTATCATTCTTGATCAGTTATTCCTCGTAGGAACAGTCCTGTTTAGATGGTGTTTACTGAGAATCTGCTGTCCAGCTGAAGGATGATGACTAACACAATCCTTATTAACCATACTTTGAGCACTGCACATATGTTCTCCAACATTTTAAAAATGCTGGGCAAATATAAGTGGGGTTGCTGCCCTCGGATATAAAAGTAATAATGTTGCACACCACAATGAGGAGAAAAGTAGAAGACACTTACTCTCTAAAACCCTTAATCTCTCAGCACTGCAGGCCTAAGTTTCGCCAGAAAAACCTTACTCAACACTATCTTCTTTTCTCCTCTGAGTGGATCTATTTATAGACAAACTAAGATGAGAGGAAGGAAAGACACTTTTCTGAAAAGGCTGAAAGATTACAAATACAGAAGCTTCTCCAACATGTTACAAGGAGTCCAACAAATAGGAAAATGCCAAGAATGTATAATGGAGAGGCATTGTACATTCTACATTAAAAGAACTAGACTCAAAATGCAGTCCACCATGGCTTGGCAAGCCGTGGCTTAAATAAAAAAGTGGAAAAAGCAAGCGAAAAATGGAAAAAAGTAATTTACAAGTACCAGTCCAATACAGTGTCTGCAGCAATAACACCCAAAAAAGGAATTAGAAAACAAGGTGACAAAACAATACTGTATGTGGCAGACGAAAGGGAGGAAGCCTGTAAAAAAGAAGTTAGGCTTGCCACCATACCCGAAAGCAACTCCAGCACACGGAGTTTGAGAAGCTGGGTAGCATGAGGAGAAGCAGAAGATTAAGCTGGTGCCCATAGGGATAGTATCAGCCCGTATCATGCAATCAAAGCTGCCCTGTACTTTTAATGTTTCAATTATGTTTGTATAATCTATGCACTTTGCCATCATTTTCTTCTGGCAATATTTCTGAGCGAAAATGCCATCTCTCAAACAAAAATAGCAAATTTGCAGATATTAATGAAAAAATATTTTAGAGACAAAACACTAATCAACAACTAATGTAAACAAGGTTAATTTCTACTTGACAAACACGTCAGAGGAAGATCAGTTTCAAGACTGTTTCCAAAATATTTTTTTTCATCACTAAGTTTAAGCAAACCGAAAGGCAGGCTGGTATAATTGGCTGTGTAAATGAACAATAGCCATGGTGACCTACTCTTAAATAGTTTAAGTGTTTCGTAACAGTAAGATGGAAAATGACGAATTTTTCAGCAATTATTCAGAGTGCAAGTATTGCTTTGAGGATTAGAACTGTGGGTGGGAAGAAGAGGGACAATTATTCAAAGACCAAAATAGAAGGTGAGCTAGACATGCCCCTATTCCACCAGCCCCAGCATACAAGAACCAGGATAAGGTCCACCTAATAATCACTGTGGTCTGTCCATGCCCACAGTTTATCATAAACAGCATCACAGAAATAATTTTCAGAATGGCTGAATGGGGAACCAATTTCCTGGCTAGGACTCATGAAGTACGGCATAACAATGTACCAATGTTTCTTTCAAATTGAAAATGCAGCTCACAGCAGAGCTCATCATTTGACATGAACGTGTGTCGGATCAAGCAATAAATAACACGCCAGACAACTAGACCTACTGGATAGTTTCAACTGATTCTAGCAGTTTCCATGCTAGGCGTTTTACTGTATTAGTTGCATCTTTAAGAGCAGTGTTTTGGGTATGTTCTTAAAGAGGAGTTACCTCTGGTAAGTGTATTTTTGAAGGATACATTACTTTTCAACTGCTTCCTTACCTTATGGCTATCTTGCTGCTGCCACAATGGGTGCAGAAACTTTTTCCTCAGCAGAAGCTCTGCAGCATTGCAAGGTGGGGTCATGCAGCCTCATGGTCTACTCCTCACATCGTAGATGTGATGCCTTTGGGGTATATATTATATCAAAACATGCATTGGCGTGCTTTTCTGGTACTTTTTCTGCCTACCTTTAAATATTGCAAAGAGTAGCCAATAGCATCATACAGGATGAACTACAGCAATGAATACAGCACACCAGCAAGTTACTTACCTCTGATAACGCTCTTTTGGTGGATACGATATCTAATAGCAGATTCCTCACCTTGTGAATATCCCCCAGGCACCAGACTGGTTTTCAGCAATTCCTGCATGTGTCAGTAGGTGGTGTTATGCAGGTCCAGGTCGCCTCCGTCTGAAGTGATGCTGTAGGCACATCCAACCGCCACCCCCTGCATGCATGATGAAGTCAGTTTCTTTCTGAACTCCATCAGCACCATCGGACACATAGCCATGGGTTGATCAAGTAGAGAGATTGAGAAAAGAAGCCATTTCACAGGATGAGGAAGTGAGAGGGTCGATGAGGAATCTGTGGTTCGATAAGGCATCCCCCATAAAAAGTGTTACCAAAGGTAAGTAACTTATTCTTCTGATGGATACTTCTAACCGCAGACTGATCACCTTGTGAACAGATACCAAAGCAATACTTCCCAATACGTCTGTGAAATGGCTTGGACTAAAAAGTCCTGAAAGCTCAAACAGTTGAAACATCCTTCCCACCGGACCTCGCTACCAAGACAGTAGTGCTTTGTGGACTTGTGAACTGACACCTATGTTGCAGCCTGACAGATGTTCAGGACAGAGAGTTTGCATGCTAAAACAGTGGTAGCAGCCTTGGACCTAATGAAATGAACTTTCAAGCCCTGTGGTGGACGCTTCCTGGCCAGTACGTAGCAGATTTTGATGCAGAGGACTATCCACCTTGAAATGGTTCTTTTCTGCACTGCTTTACACTTCTTTGATCCTGTGAACCCACCACACAGCTGATTGTCCACTCTATGGTCCTTGGTATGACTAAGCTCAAAGGTCTTTTGGGACTGAAAAGATGGAACCTTTCTTCCTCTTAAGGGATTAGGTGGAGGAAGCAAAGCTGGAAGGCTGTTGGACAGACAGATATGGAAAGATATTGGTAGGAATGCCTCCCTAGTCCTTAGCACCATATTGTCTAGAAAAAAGGTGGCATGTATTTGCTGGACCGACGGAGCTTGCAACTGACTCATGTGACAAGCTGATGCTATTGTTATGAGAAAGACTGTTTTCAGAGTCAGAAGACAGAGGACAGCTGTATATTGGCTCAAATAGGGTGCACTTACATCATGTGAGAACTAAATTAATGCCCCACTGTGGTATCACAAAAGGTTTTGGTTGAAAAATGTAGATTAGCCCTTTCAGAAAACGCATCACAACAGGCAATTTAAACAACAATGGTTGATCTAGTAAAGGCCGACAAGCCAGAGAACTAATATTTAACAGAGGTCACAGCAAGTCCTTGCTGAGTGAAAGATAATAAAAACAGCACCACAGACAACTGGCTTTCAACAGTTCTATCCGCCACGAGGTACACCAATCCACAAACTTCTCCAAACATCCAACATAAATGTTTTTTGGAAATGGACATCCGGCTGTTACAATGACATCCATTACGTTACAAAGGAGATTGAAAGCAGTCAACTGTGACCACTCAATCACCCTGCATGGAGGTGTACACTGTCCAGGCCCAGGTCTAAGACTCTGCCGAGCTGCAGTGACAGAAGAGCCTCCTGAAGTGGCAATCTGATCAGGGGAAATATGTTAATGACCAGAATATCTGAGTACCACACTCATCTGAGCCCAATCCAAAGCCACTAAGATAATGTGGGCCCGGTCTTACTTTATCTTCAGAACTTTGAGCAGGAGAGGTAGCGGCAGAAAAGCACACAGAAATTCCGAGTGCCACTCTAGGTGGAAAGAGTCTCCGAGGGAGGATAGTCTTGGGCACTCTAGGACAAAAAAAAACAAACTTTCAGATGGTGGAAAAAAGCTTGTGCCATAGTTCTTCTCATTGCTGGAAGATGCCGAGCCCTACCTCTGAGTGCATTTGCCAATGGTGGTCTTGTAAGTGACAACAGGCTGAGTTCGTTCAGCCTTGTGTTCAAATATCCTCCCAGTTGGTTACCAGAGAGCTGGTCTAGTGGCTCAGTAAGTTCCAGATTTGAAGAACCTCTTGGAACATGACCCTAGAACCCCCATTCACCCTGTCTGCTGCAATACAACATGGTGTTGCTTGCCAGAGCCTGAACCAGTCTCCCACTGATGGACAGTAGGAAACTCTTTAGTGCCCACCGATTCACCCTCAGCTTCAACAGATTAATGTGGATGGGTTATTTCCAGACCAGAGTCCTCTGCTCTCCACCTTTTCCGGATGGACTCCCCAACCCAGCAAGGATACAACTATGAAGACTGTCAACTCTGAGTGGGGTAGGAAAATGCGTCTGCCACCAGTCCACTTGCGGTCAACCAGTTGGCACTGCCGGACTTTCGCAGCTTCCTTCGAAACCTGGAAGGAAACAGACAGGAATCTTTGGTATTAAGTCCACAAAACTTCTGATTCCACTGCAGAGCCAACATATGCCATCTATCAGATTCCACGAGCAGGATGCAGGAGGTGAGCCAGCCATGAAGCTTCAGAGTCTGTTTCACAGAAAACCAGGTTAGAGATTGTGACACTGGTATTTTACCTGAAATGTCCTGCACTCATTAAGCTGGTGGAAAGGTTTGAAAGAGCACCATATTCTAGACCAGCTCTGGGGAACTGGAGCCTCCAGGAAAGAGTCCGCATGACTTCAGCACAGTGATCAGGAACTCAAAAGTTGTGAAGATGCTTGCCATTATCTGGAGATAGTCTACTATTGACTGTGGTGAGTCCGCCTTCAGCAGCCAGTTGTCAAAATATATAGAAGGATTGATATTCCCAACTTCTGAAGATCTGCGTGACCACAGCCATCACTTTCATCACCACTGAGGAGCGCTGGTAAGGCTAAAAGGCAGAACAGAAAACTGAAAATGCTTGTAGCCTACCTTAAACAGTCGTGACATTGGTAGGACCACAGGACAGGGATGTGGAAATGAACGTCCTGCAAATGCAATGCTACCATCCTGTCTTGTGGATCCAGGATTGCTAGAACTTAAGCCAGCTTGAACACCTTGAATTTGTCCTTCTTGACAAAGAAGTTGAGAGCTAAAGGTCTAAAATAGAACAAAAGACTAAGTTCTACTTCATCACCAGTATATAGCAGAAGTAACATTCAGTCCCTATTTCTGATGGGGACTGGGACTCTCTAGATGGTTCCTTTCTCCAAAATAGCCCATTTCCTTCAGTAAGATGGACAAGGGGTCCACCAACAGCCGCTCTGGTGTAGATGGTTTTTGTGGTGAAGTGGAAAGGAATGGTAGGATATATTCTTGCTGAACTATTTGAAGCACTCATCTGTCAGATGTGATGCTCTACCACACAGAGGTAGTACCTTACCCCTTCCTGCGACAGTATGGCCAAGTGCCACAGTGGGCAAGCTAAAGTGGTTTGGTGGAGATGCTGAGATGGGCATGGAACAGAGCAGTATGCTGTACCTGGGAGCCTAGACATTGCAGGCCCGATCCCCAACCTCTAACAAAAGATCCGGAAGGTCTTTTGCGGAGATGGACCTTGGTGTTGTTGTTGCGCCAAGCCTTTTCCGAAACCTCGAAAGGGGCGAAACTATTGAAGATACTGCTACATGAGTGCTAAAAGACCGATGGAGCATGGTGGGGCTCTGCTCTCTTTGAAGTGCTCAAAGGCAGAGTCTGCCTTGTCTATGAAGAGACGGGTGCCATGAATGAAAATGTCACTTACCCAGTGTACATCTGTTCGTGGCATTGGTCGCTGCAGATTCACATGTTGTGCACAGTCCGCCATCTGGTGTTGGGTCGGAGTGTTACAAGTTGTTTTTCTTCGAAGAAGTCTTTCGAGTCACGAGACCGAGGGACTCCTCCTCTTTGCTTCCATTGCGCATGGGCGTCGGCTCCATCTTAGATTGTTTTCCCCGCAGAGGGTGAGGTAAGAGTTGTGTGTGTTAGTAATAGTGCCCATGCAATGGAATGAATAAGTATGTACAAATTAAGGTTAAGTAATATATATATATACAAATGTACAAATGTTGAAGATAACTTCCAACGGCTACAGGCTCCCGGGGAGGCGGGTGGGCACATGTGAATCTGCAGCGACCAATGCCACGAACAGATGTACACTGGGTAAGTGACATTTTCAGTTCGATGGCATCTGTTGCTGCAGATACACATGTTGTGCATAGACTAGTAAGCAGTTATCTCCCCAAAAGCGGTGGCTCAGCCTGTAGGAGTGGAAGTAGTCTGAAACAAAGTTCTCAGTACGGCTTGACCTACTGTGGCTTGTTGTGCGGATAGCACATCTACACAGTAGTGTTTAGTAAATGTGTGAGGCGTGGACCATGTGGCTGCCTTACATATTTCGTGCATTGGAATATTTCCTAGGAATGCCATGGTAGCGCCTTTTTTTCTGGTTGAGTGTGCCCTTGGTGTAATGGGCAGTTGTCTCTTTGCTTTAAGATAGCAGGTTTGGATGCACTTAACTATCCATCTGGCTATACCTTGTTTTGATATTGGGTTTCCTGTATGAGGTTTTTGAAATGCAATAAACAGTTGCTTTGTTTTCCTAACCTCCTTTGTTATGTCGATGTAGTACGTTAGTGCTCTTTTGACATCTAATGTATGTAGTGCCCTTTCAGCTACTGAGTCTGGCTGTGGGAAGAACACTGGTAACTCTACCGTTTGATTTAAGTGGAACGGTGAAATAACCTTTGGTAGGAATTTAGGATTGGTTCTTAGTACAACCTTATTTTTGTGTATTTGGATAAAAGGTTCTTGTATTGTAAACGCCTGAATTTCACTTACTCTTCTTAGAGATGTGATGGCAATGAGAAATGCAACTTTCCAGGTTAAGAATTGTATTTCGCAAGAATGCATGGGTTCAAAAGGTGGTCCCATGAGTCTTGTCAAGACGATGTTAAGGTTCCATGAAGGAACAGGTGGTGTTCTTGGTGGTATTATTCTTCTTAGGCCCTCCATAAATGCTTTAATGACGGGTATCCTAAACAGTGAAGTTGAATGGGTAATCTGCAGGTATGCAGATATTGCTGCAAGGTGTATTTTAATGGAAGAGAAGGCTAGATTTGACTTTTGTAAGTGTAGTAAGTATCCCACTACATCTTTTGGGGATGCGTGTAATGGATGAACTTGATTATTATGGCAGTAGCAAACAAACCTTTTCCATTTGCTTGCATAGCAGTGTCTAGTGGATGGTCTTCTAGCTTGTTTTATGACTTCCATACATTCTTGAGTGAGGTTTAAATGTCCGAATTCTAGGATTTCAGGAGCCAGATTGCTAGCTTGAGCGATGCTGGGTTTGGATGCCTGATCTGCTGTTTGTGTTGTGTTAACAGATCTGGCCTGTTGGGTAACTTGACGTGTGGTACTACTGACAGGTCTAGTAGTGTTGTGTACCAAGGTTGTCTTGCCCATGTTGGTGCTATTAATATGAGTTTGAGTTTGTTTTGACTCAATTTGTTTACTAGATATGGAAGGAGAGGGAGAGGGGGAAAAGCGTATGCAAATTTCCCTGACCAGTTCATCCATAGGGCATTGCCTTTAGACTGTCTGTGTGGGTACCTGGATGCGAAGTTTTGGCATTTTGCGTTCTATTTTGTTGCAAATAGGTCTATTTGCGGTGTACCCCAAAGTTTGAAGTAAGTGTTTAGGATTTGGGGGTGAATCTCCCATTCGTGGACCTGTTGGTGATCTCGAGAGAGGTTGTCTGCTAGTTGATTTTGGATCCCTGGAATAAACTGTGCTATTAGGCGAATGTGGTTGTGAATTGCCCATTGCCATATCTTTTGTGCGAGGAGACATAGCTGTGTCGAGTGTGTTCCCCCTTGCTTGTTTAGGTAATACATTGTTGTCATGTTGTCTGTTTTGACAAGAACGTATTTGTGGGTTATGATGGGTTGAAATGCTTTTAGCGCCAGGAATACTGCTAGTAATACGAGGTGATTTATATGCAGTTTTGTTTGATGTACGTCCCATTGTCCTTGGATGCTGTGGTGATCGAGGTGTGCTCCCCACCCTGTCATGGAAGCATCTGTTGTTATTACGTATTGTGGCACTGGGTCTTGGAAAGGCCGCCCTTTGTTTAAATTTGTACTGTTCCACCATAGAAGCGAGATGTATGTTTGGCGGTCTATCAACACCAGATCTAGAAGGTGACCCTGTGCATGTGACCATTGTGATGCTAGGCACTGTTGTAAGGGCCTCATGTGCAGTCTTGCGTTTGGGACAATGGCTATGCATGAGGACATCATGCCTAGGAGTTTTAAAACCACTTTTGCCTGTATTTTTAGTGTTGGATACATGGCCTGTATGACCTTGTGAAAACTTTGAACCCTTTGTGGACTCGGAGTGGCTAATCCTTTTGTTGTGTTGATTACCGCTCCTAAGTAGTGCTGTATTTTGCACGGCACAATGTGTGATTTTTTGTAGTTGAGGGAGAACCCGAGTTTGTAGAGGGTTTGTATGACATACTCTGTGTGTTGTGAACACTTTGTTAGCGAGTTGGTCTTGATTAGCCAATCGTCTAGATACGGGAATACGTGTATTTGCTGCCTTCTGATGTGTGCGGCTACTACTGCTAGGCATTTGGTAAATACTCTTGGTGCGGTCGTTATACCGAACGGTAAGACTCTGAATTGATAGTGTATTCCCTTGAATACAAACCTTAGGTATTTCCTGTGCGAAGGGTGTATCGGTATGTGGAAATACGCGTCTTTGAGATCTAAGGTTGTCATGTAATCTTGTTGCTTTAGCAGTGGTAACACCTCCTGTAGCGTGACCATGTGAAAGTGGTCTGATTTGATGTAGGTGTTTAGTATTCTGAGATCCAAGATTGGCCTCAGTGTTTTGTCCTTTTTGGGTATTAGAAAGTACAGTGAATAGACTCCTGTGTTTATTTCTGTACATGGTACCAGTTCTATTGCTTCTTTTTGCAGTAGTGCTTGAACTTCTATTTCTAGGAGGTCTAAATGCTGTTTTGACATTTTTTGTGTTTTTGGTGGGATATTTGGAGGGATCTGTAGAAATTCTATGCAATAACCATGTTGGATAATTGTTAAGACCCAAGTGTCTGTTGTTATATCCACCCACGATTGATAAAACTGACTTAGTCTTCCCCCCACTGGTGTTATGTGGAGGGGTTGAGTGACTTGTAAGTCACTGTTTGGTTGTTGGGGTTTTGGGGCTTTGAAATTTTCCCTGGTTTCTCGGGAATTGTCCCCCTCTGTACTGGCCCCGAAAACCTCCCCTTTGGTACTGTCCCTGGTAGGTAGACGGTGTTGATTGTGAGGTGCTGGCTTGTGTGGCCTGACCCCGAAACCCCCCTCTGAAGGTTGTTTTACGGAAGGTGCCGAAAGTGCCTCTGCTTCGCGGGGAGTAGAGCGCGCCCATGGCCTTGGCTGTGTCAGTGTCCTTTTTCAGCTTCTCAATCGCCGTGTCAACCTCTGGTCCGAACAATTGTTGTTCGTTGAACGGCATATTGAGTACTGCTTGCTGTATTTCTGGTTTAAAGCCAGACGTGCGTAACCAAGCGTGCCTTCTGATGGTTACTGCAGTGTTTATTGTCCTTGCAGCTGTGTCCGCTGCATCCATAGAGGAGCGTATTTGGTTATTGGAGATGTTTTGTCCCTCCTCAACCACCTGTTTTGCCCGCTTTTGAAATTCTTTGGGTAGATGCTTGATGAGATGCTGCATCTCGTCCCAATGGGCTCTGTCATAACGCGCTAGGAGCGCCTGAGAGTTTGCGATGCGCCACTGGCTTGCAGCTTGTACAGCGACTCTTTTCCCAGCTGCGTCGAATTTTCGGCTTTCCTTATCCGGGGGTGGTGCATCGCCCGATATGTGTGAATTGGCTCTTTTGCGAGCTGCTCCTACCACGACTGAGTCTGGTGGCAGTTGAGAGGTGATAAAAGCAGGGTCTGTGGGAGGTGCTTTATATTTTTTCTCTACCCTCGGAGTGATCGCTGTACTCTTGACAGGGTCTTTGAAGGTTTGCTTCGCGTGCCTTAGCATTCCTGGAAGCATAGGCAGGCTTTGGTAGTTGCTATGGGTGGAGGAGAGGGTGTTAAAAAGGAAGTCATCCTCGACAGGTTCTGTGTGTAACGACACGTTGTGGAATTCTGCTGCCCTAGCTACCACCTGCGCATACGCTGTGCTGTCCTCAGGTGGTGAGGGCTTGGTAGGGTATGACTCTGGACTATTGTCTGACACTGGGGCGTCGTATAGGTCCCAAGCATCTTGGTCATCTTGGCTCATGGTGGTGTGAGCCGGTGAATGTGACGGAGTTTGTGCCGGTGATATCTGAGTTACAGGTGGAGGAGAGGGTGGCGGAGTTGCTTTTTTGCCACCTTTGCTTGTGGTGTTAGTTGTTCAGTTTGGAACTCTAGTCTCCTTTTTCTCCTGATTGGTGGAAGAGTGCTAATCTTCCCTGTTCCACTCTGGATGAAGATCCTCTTTTGTGTATGGTCTACATCAGTAGTCTGTAACTCCTCTTCAAACCTGTGTTTACGCATTTGAGAGGACAATGATTGTTCCTCTGAATATGAGCCGGTAGTGGGTTCGGTTGCTGGTTGTTTTGGCACCGAAACTGTGTCTTTTTTTTGTTTTCGGCTCCGAGGCGAATCTCTTCTTTTTCGGAGTCGAGCCTTCTCGGCGTCGATCATCCTCGGTGCCACTGTCTCTGCGTCGAGCAGCGTCGGCTCCGCTTTCTCGGCGTCGATCTTTTTCGGCAACACTTTCTCGGTCCCGAGAATGTTGCGTGCCTGTGTCTCGACCCGAGTCGGACGTTCTGGGCACCAGTTCGGCCTTTTTCGGTGCCGATGGACGGTCACCTTTATGGGTTGAGCCATGGCCAGTTGGCAGTGGCGTCCCCTGGGCCTTGTCTGTTTTCTTGTGCTGTGTGCTTTTCGACGTCTTACTCACAGTTTCATCGACGTCGAATTCATCCGAGTCCGATTCATGGATGGAGAAGGCTTCCTCCTCTTCTCCTTGTTCCTCGAACTCTCGGTGCTCTGTCGGCGTGGACGCCATCTGTAATCTTCTGGCTCGACGGTCACGGAGCGTTTTTCGGGACCGGAACGCACGACAGGCCTCACAAGTTTCTTCTTTGTGCTCGGGTGACAGGCACAAGTTACAGACCAAATGTTGGTCCGTATATGGATATTTATTGTGGCATTTAGGACAGAATCGGAACGGGGTCCGTTCCATCGGTGTCGATGTTACACGCGGTCGGGCCGACCAGGCCCCGACGGGGGATCGAAATTACCCCAAAGGGCTACCGGAGCTCTTCACGATTCGGTGTCGATTCTAACTATCCCGATCCCGAGCGAAACAATACCGACGTAGTTTTTCGAAGTTTTGACTATCTTTCCGTCCCGAAACCCGGAGCGAAAAGGAACACGTCCGAACCCGAGGGCGGAAAAAAAACAATATAAGATGGAGCCGACGCCCATGCGCAATGGAAGCAAAGAGGAGGAGTCCCTCGGTCTCGTGACTCGAAAGACTTCTTCGAAGAAAAACAACTTGTAACACTCCGACCCAACACCAGATGGCGGACTGTGCACAACATGTGTATCTGCAGCAACAGATGCCATCGAACATGGCATTTTCATCAGTGATGTCTGCACTTCATTAGAGAAATCCGTGGATCTCATCCATACATAGCACCAAAGCACAACAATGGTAGCAACTGCTCTGCCCAAGCAGTCGGAGGTGTCAAACCTAGAGCGAATTACCTATTTGGCTACGCTTTGCCATCTTGCATTCCCTACTTGGAGGCATAGTAAGGAATGAATTGAGGTTGAACCTGCTTACTGACGCTTGGACCACTGGGCTTTCAGCCATAGGACATTTGTGAAGGAAAGTAGGGTCTCCAGGGGCAGGTCCGTGTTATTTGGCAACTGTTGTTGACTGATAGGCAACGGGTTGGCCTGCATGCCAAGTAATCTGTCAGTAAGAGCATCGTTAAGGGGGAGGAGTGGGTCTGTGGAGGTCTGTCCAAGTTCTAGGACATCCGACAGGACTTTGGTACAATAAGATTCGGCAGTCCATAACTTCATAAATCCTGCTCATCACCAAGGCAAAGGAAGCATATTCCTCTCTGAAGTGGCCATGGAGGTCAGTGGAGTTAGGGGCAGAGGTGGCAGTTCAACCAGCGTCCAGTGAGGTGTCCAAACTACTAGACCCCTTAAAGTCCATAAAAAGATTTCTTAATCATGGTAATGGGATGTATCATCCCAGCCATCTCATCCTCAATCTGGTTTGGACTGGAAACCAGAGGAAAACGTAATGGCCTCTACAAAGGCAAGGTCCTATCTAAGAGAAAATGGAGTGAATTAGCTGCGGTTGAGACTAATGAAGACTTTAGTCGAAGACATGCTGGATTTGCTTGGAGTCCGAAAGTGCAATGGTTTTCTGTGGCATCAGAGTAGAAGATGTTTAGACAAGATGTGTGCCTGCCACAGAAGCAGGGTGCAAAACACAGCAGGGTCAAGAGGCACGCCGAAGACAGATCAGCCAACGGCAATCCGACTGGAGGCCTTCTCATAAGACACTGCACACCTGCCATTCAGGCTTAGCAGCTACCACTTCTCCATGATGGAATGACGAGCAAAGATGGAAGGATAATGGATTGGCCCTTGTAAAAAGCAGATTCCACTTTTAGTAGAAAGATGTATGGTGTGTAGAACAAACATATGGAGGTAGAAATCAGTGACTGGTGGTCGAAACAAGAGGTCCTGACGTTCTCTAACAATACAGGTTCAAGCCAGTGCAACCTCGAAAACAATCTTCAGATTGAGAAAATGAACTTGTAAACTGTGTACTGGCTCCAGTGAAGAGGTTTATGAGGAAAGTCAACTCAGGATTCAAAATCTGTATGAGGAACAATGACAGAAGTTACAGTAAAGGCAAATAGGCAGCCTTTCAGAAAATGCAGTTAGTGGTGACAAACAGCCAATCCCCAGCGCACTAAAGGCCTGCAGGACATGCTTTGCCATAACATCTTTAGCTTGTCCGGCAAATGAACAGGTTCAGGCGATGAAGGTTGATGAGGGCCCTCGTGCCTCTGACATTCTTGGGGGAAGAAAGTATTAATTGGAGTAGAATCCTGTACCACCCTCTCCCAATGGGACTACCCCTCTGTTCAGCAGGTCAACAACCATCACCAACAAGGTGGGCACTCCAGGGGGAATGGCAAGTCCAGTGCAGGCCGTGGAAGGCATTCAAGTGTTACGATACAAAGTGACAGCTGTGCCCAAGGAATGAACCGTGGTGTCCGCCACACTTCAGGATCTGTTTGGAAGGATCCAAAAACCAGATATGAAATGCATTTATAGGCTGCTTTTTGTATGAAAAAATGTAAATAAGTTTGAGTCAGCTTTATCTATCGATAAGATTTCACACAACCCTATAAGGACTGGTATGACTGAACCTTTCTAGTGCAAGCAGAGCATACAATTATTGTATGGTAGGCACATTTTCTCTGTATAATGGTATTGAGCACCAATGATATATATGGTTGGATGTCAGTGCAGTTATTGAAGCTAGGTTTTTGTTTCTTGAATAAATGCAATATATATAAGATCTGAGTAATGTTAGTTCACATTGCTCAATGGGTGATTTATATCTATGATGGATGAATAATAGACTAGTATAGCAATGTTCTCTTCTGAACATTTAGATCCTTGAGAAACCTGAGGAGGTCTTCAAATCCTGAGATAAGCCCGGAATCTGTCAAAATTTCAATGAGGCTGCAAACCCAAAAAATGTAAGGAATACAAATGATTTTTATAGAAACTATGTAATTTCAAACAGATACCGAAGTCAATTTGGAAACCTTTATCCTACTGAGCTCTGATATAGAGCTGATATATTAAACTGCATACCCAAGGACTTTGGACTAGTGATCTAAACGAGACATTTTAAAATATGAATGTGGTGAATGTTTTTACAAATGAATGTAACAACAAACTCATAAAAGTGGAACTGAAATATAAGCTCCCGTGTCTTATAGCATTGTACATATCATGGCAATGTACATAAATACACAACCACAGTTACTGTGCATACAGGATATAATCTTGGGCAGCTGCAAATAAGCAACACTAGACCACTACAGGATGTAATATTGATTTGTCTCTATGGAAGAATTGTTTTTTTTTTTTTTTTAGGTTAGATTCTCCAATATTTCACAGGTTTCAGAGAGTCACAAACACAATAACGTGTGTCCCAGTAGCATGACATGGAAAAAAACGTGATGCATTAATTTTAACACTTTTCTAACTTTGTAAACCACTCACCAAGAAGATGCTGGCACTCTGGGCCTCTGCACTGAAAGCTGGGTTAATGCTGCAGAGCAGGTGCATCTGTGTCAAGAGCTGAACATGCTACAAAATAAGAATTTGGGTTCAGGATTTACATAAAATGTGCTTTACATGCATGCACACATAATTAGCTGCACATCTTTAACTGGTCACAGACCAGACTGTCAAGAACAAGCTATGAAAAAGCAAAATAGGTTTGCACACTGAGTTAGTAACCCAAATCTGGGGAGTAGCTATGTTACAAGTTATAGTACTACAATGCTTTGTTTCAAAAGGATAAAAACTTCAGGCAAACTGCCAAAACAGATTCCCTTTATCAAATCAATGCCATTAGGTTATCCCATCCAATCCCATGTAAACAGTGACCAGTACAAGTCTTTCTCTACAACATCCCTGCCCTATTATAAAGTTCTTAGTTTCTTTCCCCCTAAAATGTCACTTTATACTAATATTAAAAACAAATGTATCTAGAAGAAAGCTAAAGGGTGAATAATTATTACACTTAATGTGCAAACAACAATGCAGAGGTCTGCAGATCTTAAGAACAATGTTACTCGCCTTTGGCAATGTTCATTTTGAGGTAACCCCATTTGAAACATAACAATGGGATTTTTTTAAATGCCATTGCATTTTTATTGGTATATTCAGACAGGAACAAATGATAAACTAGAATCTTCAAACTTTTCTCCTTCTCTGGTCTCCGTCAGACCATGTTCGAGGTTCCATAGGGCAAACTGGGGCTACTGTGCAAGAACAGGGGTGGCTGAGGTAATTTGTCAATGGTGTCCTGAGGTCTATCCTATTAGGACTTCGCAAAGTGGGTCAACTACACTTGACCCTAAGGGTAGTGAAAATGAGGAGCAAAAGACTTTTCAAGGAGGTGGTGTAGGGTGCAGGAGTTCAGAAAGCAACAATCAATGAAAATACACTATAATTTAATGTTCAGCCCAGTGCTTATCTTATGTAAAAATAAAGTACTTTAATCTCACAGCAGAACTAAATACTACTTAATACAAAGCTTAACAGGTAGGGCTACATTCCTTCTTCCAGTATGCTATCATTATTGTTGAGGACATCACATCACATCACATCCATAGTTTTCAAAGACATTATGGGCTCAGGAATGGAACAGCCAGAGCAACAGAGAGCTTAATTACTCTTGCAAGTAAATTTAGCAACTTCAGTTTAGTGTCTCTTTACCCCTTTTGATAAAGGCCTTATTGTGTACAGCAAACTCGTCTGAGTGTATCTAGTGTCTGATACCCAGTGCTGGCTAATTCCTGACTTTTACTTCCTGTCTTTTGTTGCAGTTTGGGCTGTGCAGCAGAAGCAGAGTACGCTCCAGCCCTCAATGCAGTGGCTCCTCTCTTTCACAGTGTATGCTGAAAGCCTTGCATGGGAGAATGTTTGTAGGGACTATTGGTAAAGCAGGCATAAGTATCTGTGTCTGTCATTATCAGCGCCATCCCTCCCGGCCAGCGAGCTAGTGTTGCAGTTGCAGCCTCCAGGCCAAATTAGGGCTCTTGCTTCAGGAGTGGCGTTGATATATCTTGCAGCACCAAACTCTCAGTCAGCAGCATAATTTCCTGCTAGACAGTAGTGTTTTGGTTGGGTTTTCTTGCAGCTTGCACCGAAACTGCACAGAGCCACATGTGGGACTCCTCAACAATGCCAGGAGAAGATGGTCTCCTAGTATTGTGCTCTAGGCAACTCTGCTTTCTCTAGGTGCTACTCAAATTGGAACATGCTGGGGCTCTCAACTCATGAAAAACAAGGCACACTCCTTGCACATCTCAGCAGGCATGAAGGCTTCCGGGGAGATCCTCAATTCTTTTTGCAGAAAGTGCAGACTTCAGGTGATGTTCGCAGACCTTTGGGAGTTTGGGTGTCAGGCAGACACCAGCCCTGGGTGTATAGCCACTCTTCAACTACTTTGTGGTGGTGCTCTCGCCGGGTTGAGAAGAACTTGGGAATTAAATAAAGTGTGATGGTTTGGATCCCACTTTCATATGCATCTTCAAGGCAGGAGATATGGATCTACTGTGTCTGTCTTTGGGAACAGTTTGGTTCATTTTCAATTGTCATTTCCAAGCGTCTTATCAGACACGGCCTTTTTGCAAAGTGATGGCTATTTTAGAAGGTAGCAATTGGGCTGGCTCCAGCAGGAGTATCTAAAACAGGTGAACAAAGCTTGAGTTCTCTGCTTCAGGCTGTCATCAGCTTTCCTGAAGGAGCAATTAAAGTCAGTCAAAAAAATGACAAGCGCCACCTACAAACATCCTCACCCTGAGCAATAGAAACAGCAGCTCCCAGCCCGAACCCCTAAAAAGTTATGCCTAGCTATCACTTCACTGTCCTTCGTTCCGAAATTTAAGTCTGACTCACAACTTGTGCATTTCATCCAATTCTTTTTCTTCCTATTCTTCATCTACCAGCACCAGGGACACATGTTTTAATACGCATCGCCTCTTAGCCCCCAGAAAATGTTTCAGCAATACGGACTTCCTTTTTACAGTTAAAATGCCCCTCTATTTGCTTTAATATGAGCACTAAACCATTCCTTCCACTGTCCTTATTTTAACTCTGGCTCCCTTGTGGAAACACTAGAAAATAATTGGGTGCTTAAATTCCTTCCTATGAGCTCTGCATAGCCAGTATTTAGGCAGAACGATAAATGCAGAGTATATGCAGCACACAAATTTACTGTTGATGGTATGGCTTGGGCATATATGTGCTTAATGGAAAAGTTACTTACCTTCAGTAACGCCTTATCTGGTAGAGACTATAGCTGCAGATACCTTACCTTTGAATTCTCCCCAGGCGACAAGACTGGACCCGGAAGATTTTCGTGAGCAATACCCCTGCATGCCGTTAGGCTCCACGACTGTCGTTATCCGCGCCGGATATGAAGTTGTGGGTCCTATATAGGTGCCAATCCGGAGCACTGATGTCAGTTTCTTTTCACGACTTTCCACGCCAGTAGTGCAGAGCCATGAAGAACAATGACCACTGGCATGTCAAAACGGAGTCTCTGCCCCTAGAAATCAGTTGTCACAGCGGGAAGGAAGGATGGGTGGGTCGGTAAAGAATCCGCAGCAAGATATAATCTCTAACAAATAAGGTGTTACTAAAGGAAGTAGCTTTTCCATCTGATAGAGACTTCTAGCTGCAGATTACTTACCTTTGAAAAGATACCCAAGCAATACCATCCCGGAGGTGGGTCTGCGAATCAAGTTCAGAATAGAAGTCCTGCAGGACCAAACAGACTAAGTACCCGTGCCTACGGACCTGACTGTCCAGGTAGTAGTGTTTGGTAAAAGTGTGCAGAGAAGCTCTTGCTGCCACCTGACAGATGTCAAGGACTGGAACACCACGTGCTAACGCGAGGGGGGCGTCACAGCTTTAGTGCATGTGGAATGATCGAGCAAACCCTCAGGGGACTGCTTTTTGGCCAATGCGTAGAAGATCTTAATAAAGAGCAAGACCCACCAGGAGACTGTCCACTTCGGCACTGCTTGACCTTTCTTCAAACCCAATACTCTAAAAAGAGTTGGCCCTCCAACCAGAACTCTTTGGTACGATTAAGATAAAAGGCTCTTTTTGGGTCCAAGTGGTGGAGACTCTCCTCTTCCTTAGAAGAATGTGAGGGGTGCATAATATGCAGACAAGGTGATGGATTGGCCTACATGAAGGGGCGTGACCAGTTTTGGCGGAAAAGAGGCCCTAGTGCAAAGTACCACTTTGTCAGGATAGATAGAAAGGTAGGGTGGCTTAGATGACCATGCCTGCAGGTCACTCACCCTGCGGGCAGATGTGATCCCTATAAGGAATGCAGTTTTCAAAGTGAGAAGCCTGAGTGAAAACTGTGGAGAGGTTCAAAAAGAGACACATCAGGAAAGTAAAAAACAAATTCAGATCCCACTTTGGCATAATAATTGAGGATGGAGAAAAAAAAATGTGGAAGACCTTCGAAGAACCTATGTACTACTGGAGACTTAAAAACAAAGGTTGATCAGGCAACCTTAAAAATCAGAAATAGCAGACAAATATCCCTTAAAAGTGCCCATAGCAGAGCCCTGTCGGGTAAGGGAAAGAATAAACAACAGGACCTCAGAAAGAGGGTCACCAGACTGGTCTGTGCACCATGCCACAAATTTCTTCCCATGATAGTAATATACTGTTTTGGGTGAGGGAAATCTGGCTGCTAAGATTACGGTACAGACTTCGGAAGGAAGGTCAAAAGCTGTTAACTGTCACAGCTCAATATCCACACAAGAAGGTGGAGAGCGGACAGGTTTGGGTGTGGAACCCTCCGCTGCTGCTGTGACAGACGATCCCCCCCCCACAACGAGGCAGTCTGATCAGAGGATTGATGCACATGCTCAGCAGCTCGGGATACCAAACTTTTCATGCCCAATCTAGAGCCACAAGGATTACTTGGGCCCAGTCATTCCTGATCTGCTTGAGAACTCTAGGAAGGAGTGGTATGAGCAGAAAGGAGTACAGAAGCCCTGAACTCCACTTGAGACAAAAAGCGTCTCC
The DNA here is from genome assembly GCF_031143425.1 of Pleurodeles waltl. Lineage (NCBI taxonomy): Eukaryota > Metazoa > Chordata > Amphibia > Caudata > Salamandridae > Pleurodeles > Pleurodeles waltl. The sequence goes on from NC_090451.1 coordinate 664,931,393, forward strand.
AAGCAATTGCCACCTCGGAAACTCCAACATGTCAAACAGCTGACATTGTGTGTTCTCTGTGGAGACAAACAGATGTACCCAAGGTTATCCCCACTACTGAAAGAGGCCTGTGCCACCTCAGGATGGAGATGATATTCAAGATAGCTACGCACTGTCAGCTGAGTTTGTTGGCTCTGGCGTTCAGAGATCCACCAGGGATACGCCCTGCTGTTCCAGCCATGTCCAGAAACACAGAGCCTCCAGACAAAAGGTCCACAACCTCACCCCACCCTGCTAGCAGTACCACATGGCAGTGGTGTTGTTCACGAACACCTGCACCATCTTTCCCTTGATAGAGGGAAGAAAGTCTTAATGCCAGCCGGATCACACACAGCTCCATCTGGTTGATGTGGAGGCCTGTTTCTGCAGGAGATCAGATGCCACATCTACTAGGAAGCCGCCCCATCCCAGGAGTGCTGCATCTGTCACTGTTGTCAGATCTATTGAGGAAGGGAAAGGGATCTATCATTGATCCAATCATGGTTTAACCACCACTGCAGATTTCTCACAGTTCCCACCAAGTTCTGGACCTTGTTGGAGGGATTCCCCTGACGCTGCAACCACTGGAACTTCAGTTCCCACTGCTGAGCCTTCACATGCCATCTGGCATGTGTCACCAGCAGGATGAAGGAGCCCAGGAGGCCCAGCAGACGCAGAGTCATTCTAACTGAAATCCAGGACAAAGGCTGATACATCAATATCACAGCCTGAATATCGAGGACTCGCCGCTCGGGAGGATAGGCTCCAAACTGCACTGTATCCAGAACAGCTCTGATAAAGGGGTGCATCTGAGAGGGAGTCGGTGTGACTTTGGCATGTTTAGAATGCAGAAGGTCAGCTGTAGTCTGGAGGTGGGAGACAACTGCCTGGGGGGAGCCCGCCTTCAACAGCCAGTCGTCGAGATAGGGGAAGACTGAAAGCCCAAACTCCACAGATGAGCTGCCACTTTCTTGGTGAGCACCCGAGGGGTGCTGGTAAGGCCAAAGGGATGCATGGTGAACTGAATAGTAACATCTTTAGGCAGGAAAGACGGGAATATGAAAATAAGCATCCTGTAAGTCCAACGCTACCTTTCAGTCTCCTGGGTCCAGGGCATACAGAATCTGCGCCAATGTGAGCATCCTGAACTTCTCTTTCTTGAGGAAGTTATTGAGGGACCGAAGGTCTAGGACAGGGTAACGACCCTTGTCCTTTTTCAGAACCAGAAGGGAGCGTGAATAGGACCTACAGCCTACTTCTGGCACTGGAACTCTATGGCACCCTTGGCCAAGAGAGCCGTAATTTTTTAGGAGAGAAAGGACAGATGATCCTCCATCATCCGATCATGGAAGGATGGCATGGATGTAGGGGTAGTCTTGAAGGTGAGGGAGTAGCCCCTTCAGACTATCTGCAAAATCCACCTGACTGGCATAAGGGATAGACAGCGGAGAAGGTGATTGCCCAACGGATACTGGAGGGAGTTAAAGGGGGGACGGTCAGACTAGAAAGGTTTAGAGGCTGCTATGGAAGGGGTTGTGGCAGACTGACCAGATCGTTGGCCACTTGACCCACGATGTCTGTGGCTTCCACCCTCTCAGCTACACAGATGCTGGGGAGCATGGGCTGCTTGGTGGCTGGCTGGGAATGGACGCTGTTGGAGACCCATTCCATAGCCAGGAAATGGGCAAAATGTAGACTGGGATGGAAGTGGGGCCGCTGCAGGGCCAATGGTCCTACTTGTAGCACAAGCATCCTTGAAGCGCTTGAGCACGGAGTCTGCCTTGCCTCTGAAGAGACGGGTGCTATCAAACGGCATGTCCATCAAAGAAGCCTGCACAGTCCCTGAAAAGCCAGACGTCCTCAGCCAGGAATGGCACATCAAGGCCACTGTTGATGAAACCACTCTGCCTAGCGAGTCGGTTGTGTCCAGCCCACAATGGGTTGTGAACTTTGCTACATCTTTCCTGTCGGCAACAGCCTGGGAGAGTAATGCCCAGGCCTACCCCAGGACCTGTGCCAGCACTTGTGCAACCATGTCTCACGCAGCCCAGGAGGCATACAGTGTTCACAGACCGCAATGCAAGGCTGGTGAAAGAAAATATCATCTTCCCAACTGAGTCCAGCCTTTTATATTCCCTGTCCGGGGGAACAGGAGGGAACGCACCCTGAGAGGTAGAAGCTTGAACCACCAAGCCTTCAGGGGTGGGATGATGCATCAAATAACTTGGGTCCCCAGGTGCAGATTGATGGTGACGGGCAATCGTCCTGTTTACAGTAGCCCCATCTGCTTGGTTTGGACCAGGTACCCAGTAGGGCATCAGTGACGGCCTCATTGAATGGGAGCAAGGGTCCTGAGGTGGAAGCTCCCGGTTGCAAGCCAAAACCATAAGAAAGGGGTGATGGATGCAATTGAGGAGGCCAAGCTCCTTCTGGCACCGGAGTCCGCGTCGTACAATGCTCATCTAGCTCGATGTCAGAGTTGGAGATTTCAATGGGGATGGCGCCGCCCATGGGTGTGGGCAGCGCCGGGAGCGTCAGGCAAAGTCAAGGTGGCACGACCGGTGCCAGTTCGAATCCAGGACTGGATCCCTGGAAGCGCTGAGGTCCTACCAGCCAGCGTGGAACCCAAAGGGGCCCCCTCCGACTCCATGGGGCCCATAGGTGGTCAAGCAGAGTCGGGCTGCCCAAAAATGAGGCACATGTCCTCAAAGAAATCTGAGTTGGGCAGGGGTTGCTCAGGCTCTCAGAAACATAGGGAGGCGCAGATGGATGAGGAGAAGTCGAAGAGGGCTTCGACTTCTCAGATATTTTTCTTGTGCCTCGACTTACCCAACTGTCCCAATGACCTGGAGTAGGACAACCACACTGGGCTGCGTGACCGATCCCTGGACTTTCCTCTCTACCGGGGTCTCTACTTCAGCACAGTCGATCACCGGGGCCACCATCAGCTTCAGGGACCGCTCCCTCAAAGCCCTCGGCTGCATGGCCCAGCACTTGGAGCACAACTTTGGGTTGCGCTCCAGGTACAAAAAGACACGAGGTGCGGATCCGTCTTGGATGTCACCCAATGACAGGACACGAAGGGCTGGAATCCTGTCCTTCTAGAAAACATCCTAGACACACCAGGAGTAAAACCTGAAAAATACTTTGGAAAAAAAAAAAGAAAAACAGTCAAAAATCAACTGAGGCGTAGCCCCCTTCAGATCAGAGCTTAGCTGGTGCAGAAAGAAAATAACTGAGTCAACGTGCTGGGATGGTGACTATATAGGTCCTGAGACCTCATATCCAGCACAAATGAAGCAGACGACAGACACAGAGCCGATCAACTCAACCCAGCAGTGTGAAAAGGATACTGCTCACAAAAAACTTCCAGATCTAGTCAGACGCGTGTGGAGAATTCAAAGGTAAGGAATCTGAAGCCAGAAGTCTCTATCAGATAAAATGTGAAAATGCAGAAGTGCAGAGAAATTAAAGTGAATCCAGAAATGCCAAACTGTATCTCACCGAATACACCATTAGCATATTTAGGAGTACAAGCCTTTCTTTCAGAAGAAAAAACACATATCTTTAAAATACAGAGGACTGATTTTATCAGAGGCCAGATAGATACTTCTGATGTTGATTTGGTGGGATGCAGTGCGCGCATTGGTAGGTCACCATTCATGGATCCAGGCAATGTACGCAAGGTCCAGGCAGTGACATCACCTTTCGATGAAAAAGCCACTTAGGCCCCACCCATACCCAACTCCACTACTCAAAGTTTTGGGAATGCTCATTAAGGAAGTGCCAGAAACAAGCAATGCTCAGTGCTTGCAGATCTGACACTGCACTCTAATAGTAGTAACAACAACCTCAAAAGCTATCCAGAATGGCATAAACAACTGATCCAGTGTTCATACAGTAGTCTTCTCCCTCCAAAGGTCCTTTCTCCTCTTTAGGAATCTGTAAATGTAGATCTCTGACAACCTACAAATGTGAAAGGGTGTGTGTAGGAAGCTGGCTCTCTACATAGTATACTAAAATCAAGTACAATGTGCAGAGAGTCCAGGAGATCCTCTAAGGTTTGCAGAGGCAGAAATAGATAGGTCTGGGGCTCTTCTTGTGGCAGTGTGGGCGAGCACTTGTACTCACAGGCGCAATAAATGAGACACACACTCAAAAATAAATCCAAGACCAATTTAGAAAAATAACAGTTGTTTTATATGTGCTTTGAACCAAAGAAGTTCATTATAAGGTAAGCAGTTTTTAAATTGAACATACTTTGCGGTTTCAAAAATCCACACACTGTGCAATTTTCAGAGTCTTCTATGTTACCCTGTAGGGGGAAAACAATGATGCAATTTCACAGGTCAGTACACGACTTACGGTCTCAGTCTTTAGGGCTTTAGGCTAGCACCAGGCAAGGTTCAGGTTGGTATCAAAGGTGTACCCACAGCCGCGCGGGGCAGCTAGGTGCAGAGGTCAAAGTCTGAGTCGGTGCCCAATGTTAGTCAATGGAGACTTGGAGGTGGGGAAAAGAAGACACGCTGCTCCCAGGTAAGTACAAGCGGTGACAGAGGTTGGTCTCTGGGGGTTGAGGCGAACACTGAGGGGACACAAGGCAGCACAAAACTTACACTCTCTGTGGCACTGGGGCGGCTGTGTGCAGAGTGCCAAAACAGCATTGGACACACAATGCTATCCAATTAAAAATTGGGGTTTCCGCTGCAGCGCTGCTTACAGGTGAGTACAGCAGAGTCAGGGGTCGATCTCCTGATGGTGAGGTAAGTAAAAGGAGGGCCACAAGGCAGCACCAAACTTACACCCTCAGCTGCACGGGGGCAGCCGGGTGCAGAGTGCCAACACACCGTTGGGCACCTAATGTTATTCAAATGGGAAGATCACTTTCAGAAACAGACTGCAGGCTTGGCCCAAGAGACAAGGAGAGGTCAACCCAGAGCTGCCAAGGTAAGCAGAGATGTCAGTGGTCATAGGGACACCGACGGTTCAACTCCCCCATGCCCAGGGGCTGCAGGTGCAGAGGTGTCTTTAGGCGATGGAATCAGCTTACCAGGCAGGTCGCAGTCAGAGGTAGTCCTCAGATTTAGGCTGCATTCATCACTGGGGAGTCCAACAGGGGTCAGCCCACAATGGACTCTTGGTCTGAAAAGCTGGGGAACCTTCACTGGATGGGTGGACCACTTGGGCCAGGGGCGTTGGGTATAGTGGTCACTTCTGGGGTCATGTTTCGCAGTTAAACAGGCAGGCTTCCTCTTCTTTGAAGATGGTTTCTTCTGGACAGGTCCGCTGTCCACCGCAGTTCTTGGTCTTTATCGATGGCAGGCAGTCTGCCCAAGGCTTTGGAAGTCACTGGGCTGCAGGACAGTCTACTTCAGGATGCAGGTTTCTTTGAAGGCTGCAGGCAGGTAGGTAGGGCTGGGGCCAAGTCAGTTTATTTGTCTTCAGTCTTCTCTGCTGGTGACGTGTCCGGGTCTTCTTAGGTTACAGGAATTTGATACTAGGGTTCAGAGGTGCTCTCTAAATACTGAATTTAGGGGCGTTACAGCGAGAACTAGGTGGTAGCCAATGGGTTACTAACCTTTAGGGTGACTATACCCTTTCTATGACCACTTTCCTTTGGGAAGTAGCATAACCCTAAGCCTTTCAGCCTAATTTCTTCCACACAAGATGGAGGAATTTGAAAACTAGTGTCAACTTCAGCTCGTCCAGCCTAGGGGTGGGACTGGCATGAAGTGGGCAGTCGTAATTTGCTTAATTGTCTCACCAGTCCTGCTGCCAAAAGTGGGGTACAACTTGGGGGTCAAAGTCTTCCACCATTTGGAGAGGCCCAGGTTGCATTTCAAGGACAGCAAGGCCTTTGAAGCTCCCCGCCATGGAATGTCAATCCTGCCTGGGAGAGGTCACACCTCTGCCCACAGCAGGCCTTTCTTCTGAGCCCTCAATAGCATTGGCTCTCACCTCAGTGAGCCAGAACTCTAAGGTGGCTGTACTGATTTTGACCAGTCATTGCCCATGCTAGGGTTAGTTTTTCAGGGGGCACTTCTAAGGTGTCCTTTGAGTGCATGTATTAATAAATCCATCACTAGATTCAGTGAGGGTTTATTAATACAAGACATTTGATATCAAACATCCCTATGTTCAGTGAAGCCAGTGTGTAGCTGGGGAACTCGCAATGACCAGTGTCCAGCACATGTAAAAATGGTTTCACTGGTCACTTGGTATGTGAGAGAATCGACAAAGATATAGAAGGGGCATATCTGCTTGTGCAGGTATGCCCTCACATGTAATATAATGCACCCTGACTTTAGGGATGGCAGGTCTGCCAGAGGAGTGATGTAAATATATTGCATGCAGTGTAAGGGGACAGGGCACCCAGGCTGTGTGCCATGTTGTGTTTTCGTTTTAGGTCTGCATAAAGGCATGCAGCCTCCAAAAGCAGGACTGTGTGAACTTAGTGAGGGGGTCCCTGAGGGTGGCATAGTTCCTGCTGCAGACCTCAGGGACTTTCCTTTAGTACCCCATGCCCTAGGTACTAGGGGTACCTTTTACTAGGGACACCTTTTACTAAGGACTTATAGTGGTAGCTAAAGGTCTACTAATTGGAAAAAAGACTGCAGTTTTAGGGAAAGATATCTGGTACTGGGGATCTCTTTAGCAGGAATCAAGTGCACTTTCAGTCGAAATTGCACCACAAATCAGGCAAAGAGTGTGTGTGTGTTGGGGAAAGGGGTGTGAGATGGGTGACCATGTCAAAAGAGGCACTTTCCTACAGTGTATGATTGTGAAAATCTAAAGCACTGCCTCATAGAAGGTCAGCATATTTGCCTCAAAAAAGCCCATCTATAATGCCCCCCCAAAAATCATCCATAGTTATCTTAGTTATGTGTAACTCAGTAGTCTGAAAAATGTCCTCCAGAGACATCTCTAAAAGTCTGAAGCACAGAGGGCATGCTGTCGTCACAGACTGGTGCAAGCGCAGGGATTTCCATTTTGAATAACAGCACCATTAACATGGAAGCCCTCAGCTGTTATAGGGCCTGAGGGGTTCCCAACCAAAAATAAATTGTAATTGTCACACTTGTTAAGTTGCAACTATGATAGGGCCACTCTACCCTCAATCAAGGTCCTTAGGATCGTTCGGACGAGGCCCATAACGCACAGACAAGGCCAAAACGCATTGACATGCTATAGAAGCCAACCCACCATAGAGTTCTCCGTTGCTAAGAAGGCAAGGAGGAATGCTTTGGTGCGTTTGGATGTGGTTTTGTCAGGCATCAATGCAGCTTTTCAGGTCCAGGGCATCCTGGTTGGAGGAAAGGAACCGTGAATGAATTATACTGTTTCCAGCTTGACTCTTGGCTTGATGCCAGACTCTTGTGGGATCCGTGCTCTGCCTCCAACAATGTGCATTTTGAGGCTTAATGCTGATATTGAGGTGCAGTAGATGTGCATGACATTGACTTAGTTTTCAGCAGCCAGGCTGTCATGTGAAAAAACTGCTGGTTTGAGGAACTTGCAGCCTTCCTTAATGCCAGAGCACTTGGAGACTTCTCCTCAAGATGCTGGAATGCTGCGGGCTCCAGCTTCTCCTCTGCAACTCACAATTTCACTGGCTCTGAAAATGTCAGGTGTCTTCAAGGAGGTTTGCTTTCATATTTTGTGATAGGCCCACCTTCTTCACCTCTCGTACCTTAGTGTTTTTTGCTGCCTAAGTCAGAGCAGTTTTTGCAAGAAGTCTCCATATGTTCTGCAGAGGTAGAGGTTTCCCCCTCTAAGGGTATTATGTTTTACAACTAGAGCAGAAGCGGAAGGACGCATGTTCCATAACAATGTCCTAAGTGCGTTCTCTAAGAATCTTTGTGGACTCAAGAGGATGGTGGCTCAGGATCATAATGCATCAAAAGTGGCCTGACCTTTGAACTGGTGTCGCAAGCGAAGCTGTCATCACAGTGGTGCTGCCATCATCACAGTGAAGCTGTCTCCATTGCAGGGTGTGAAGAGGGAGCTGAATCCTGGAAGGAAGAACTGACACATATTAACGAGTTGACCTTGGAGCAGCATTCCCAAACGTCTGAGCCACCAGGTGGATGCTAAATGGCTGATGGAGCACAGAGATAACTGTGTCTGTGCCTCGACAGAGTCAGAGGCCGGAGAGTCATGTGGACATTGATAGCTCGCCTATTCAGTACACTGAGGTGCTTTGCTTAACCCCTGGAGTCTGTTGCAGTTTGCTGATAGCCTTGATGTGAATACATGATTAAGCTGTGGGTGTGCTCATAGTTTTCCAGTTCTTGTCTGCTTACATGGGGATACATGCTTAACTAAATTGATCCTGGCTTGATTAATCTGCGTAGTGCCTTATCGGTGCTTCCTACAATATTTCTTGACCCGTTGGTAATTCTTTTACAGTGGAAGTCGAAGTGCTGACAAAATTTAAAGTCAACTGTTTTACTTAGTTGAGGATTTATGGCACTTAAGTATTGAGTGTTGTAGTATGAAATCATAGATTCTTTGATAGCCACGTTTTTGTGTATATATTTGTAAATAACACTGGTGCATTTTAAGTTCACTTATACACTTTTCACTATGCTGTCACTTTGTAGAAACACCTCATTTTCATTTTTAAATTGATTTTTATTGACAAGTTTGATTTTCTGATCTCAGTTTGTTCTTGATGTGTAATATTTTACCTTGCAAATAATTTACAAAGGAATTTGATTTTCATAATAAAAGAATTATCCAAAGAAAACCAATCAGTAAATACCTTACCTTCTGGGGAGGTGTACTTGTGTAGTGGAAGTCTAGGCTAATACTTCCACCCCCCCCCCCCCAAGACCAATTTTTTGTTCATAGATGCATTTATCCGGGTCCAAAGGTTACAGGGTTCGCCCCCTTTGTTCGCTCATATACAGACGTAAGTATAAGAAGCACCTGGCACAGCTGAATGGCCAACCTTCCGGCACACACCCAAACCCATGGGCTTTGGCCATGTGCAGCATGAGTTTGGATGCAGTGGGTGGGGGGTTTTCCACTTTTTCTCTGTGTAGGAAGTTGGCTCTGTATGTGCTATTTCAAAGTAAGGAATAGCATGCACAGAGTCCAAGGGTTCCCCTTAGAGGTAAAATAGTGGTAAAAATAGATAATACTAATGCTCTATTTTGTGGTAGTGTGGTCGAGCAGTAGGCTTATCCAAGGAGTAGTGTTAAGCATTTGTTGTACATACACATAGACAATAAATGAGGTACACACACTCAGAGACAAATCCAGCCAATAGGTTTTGTTATAGAAAAATATATTTTCTTAGTTTATTTTAAGAACCACAGGTTCAAATTTAACATGTAATATCTTGTTTGAAAGGTATTGCAGGTAAGAACATTAGGAACTTTGAATCATTTCAATTGCATGTATACTTTTCAAGTTATTGACAAATAGCTATTTCAAAAGTGGACACTTAGTGCAATTTTCACAGTTCCTGGGGGAGGTGAGTTTTTGTTAGTTTTACCAGGTAAGTAAGACACTTACAGGGTTCAGTTCTTGGTCCAAGGTAGCCCACCGTTGGGGGTTCAGAGCAACCCCAAAGTTACCACACCAGCAGCTCAGGGCCGGTCAGGTGCAGAGTTCAAAGTGGTGCCCAAAACGCATAGGCTATAATGGAGAGAAGGGGGTGCCCCGGTTCCGGTCTGCTTGCAGGTAAGTACTCGCGTCTTCGGAGGGCAGACCAGGGGGGTTTTGTAGGGCACCGGGGGGGACACAAGCCCACACAGAAATTTCACCCTCAGCAGCGCGGGGCGGCCGGGTGCAGTGTAGAAACAAGCGTCGGGTTTTCAATGTTAGTCTATGAGAGATCAAGGGATCTCTTCAGCGCTGCAGGCAGGCAAGGGGGGGCTTCCTCGGGGAAACCTCCACTTGGGCAAGGGAGAGGGACTCCTGGGGGTCACTTCTGCAGTGAAAGTCCGGTCCTTCAGGTCCTGGGGGCTGCGGGTGCAGGGTCTTTTCCAGGCGTCGGGACTTAGGTTTCAGAGAGTCGCGGTCAGGGGAAGCCTCGGGATTCCCTCTGCAGGCGGCGCTGTGGGGGCTCAGGGGGGACAGGTTTTGGTACTGACAGTCGTAGAGTAGTCCGGGGGTCCTCCCTGAGGTGTTGGTTCTCCACCAGCCGAGTCGGGGTCGCCGGGTGCAGTGTTGCAAGTCTCACGCTTCTTGCGGGGAGCTTGCAGGGTTCTTTCAAGGCTGCTGGAAACAAAGTTGCAGCCTTTCTTGGAGCAGGTCCGCTGTCCTCGGGAGTTTCTTGTCTTTTCGAAGCAGGGGCAGTCCTCAGAGGATTCAGAGGTCGCTGGTTCCTTTGGAAGGCGTCGCTGTAGCAGAGTTCTTTGGAAGGCAGGAGACAGGCCGGTGAGTTTCTGGAGCCAAGGCAGTTGTTGTCTTCTGGTCTTCCTCTGCAGGGGTTTTCAGCTGGGCAGTCCTTCTTCTTGTTGTTGCAGGAATCTAATTTTCTAGGGTTCAGGGTAGCCCTTAAATACTAGATTTAAGGGCGTGTTTAGGTCTGGGGGGTTAGTAGCCAATGGCTACTAGCCCTGAGGGTGGGTACACCCTCTTTGTGCCTCCTCCCAAGGGGAGGGGGTCACAATCCTAACCCTATTGGGGGAATCCTCCATCTGCAAGATGGAGGATTTCTAAAAGTTAGAGTCACCTCAGCTCAGGACACCTTAGGGGCTGTCCTGACTGGCCAGTGACTCCTCCTTGTTGCTTTCTTTGTTCCCTCCAGCCTTGCCGCCAAAAGTGGGGGCCGTGGCCGGAGGGGGCGGGCAACTCCAGCAAGCTGGAGTGCCCTGCTGGGCTGTGACAAAGGGGTGAGCCTTTGAGGCTCACCGCCAGGTGTCACAGCTCCTGCCTGAGGGAGGTGTTAGCATCTCCACCCAGTGCAGGCTTTGTTACTGGCCTCAGAGTGACAAAGGCACTCTCCCCATGGGGCCAGCAACATGTCTCTAGTGTGGCAGGCTGCTGGAACTAGTCAGCCTACACAGACAGTCGGTTAAGTTTCAGGGGGCACCTCTAAGGTGCCCTCTGGGGTGTATTTTGCAATAAAATGTACACTGGCATCAGTGTGCATTTATTGTGCTGAGAAGTTTGATACCAAACTTCCCAGTCTTCAGTGTAGCCATTATGGTGCTGTGGAGTTCGTGTTTGACAAACTCCCAGACCATATACTCTTATGGCTACCCTGCACTTACAATGTCTAAGGTTTTGTTTAGACACTGTAGGGGTACCATGCTCATGCACTGGTACCCTCACCTATGGTATAGTGCACCCTGCCTTAGGGCTGTAAGGCCTGCTAGAGGGGTGTCTTACCTATACTGCATAGGCAGTGAGAGGCTGGCATGGCACCCTGAGGGGAGTGCCATGTCGACTTACTCGTTTTGTCCTCACTAGCACACACAAGCTGGCAAGCAGTGTGTCTGTGTTGAGTGAGAGGTCTCCAGGGTGGCATAAGATATGCTGCAGCCCTTAGAGACCTTCCTTGGCATCAGGGCCCTTGGTACTAGAAGTACCAGTTACAAGGGACTTATCTGGATGCCAGGGTCTGCCAATTGTGGATACAAAAGTACAGGTTAGGGAAAGAACACTGGTGCTGGGGCCTGGTTAGCAGGCCTCAGCACACTTTCAATTGTAAACATAGCATCAGCAAAGGCAAAAAGTCAGGGGGCAACCATGCCAAGGAGGCATTTCCTTACACAACCCCCCCCCAAACGAAAGAGGATGAGACTAACCTTTCCCAAGAGAGTCTTCATTTTCTAAGTGGAAGAACCTGGAAAGGCCATCTGCATTGGCATGGGCAGTCCCAGGTCTGTGTTCCACTATAAAGTCCATTCCCTGTAGGGAGATGGACCACCTCAACAGTTTAGGATTTTCACCTTTCATTTGCATCAGCCATTTGAGAGGTCTGTGGTCAGTTTGAACTAGGAAGTGAGTCCCAAAGAGGTATGGTCTCAGCTTCTTCAGGGACCAAACCACAGCAAAGGCCTCCCTCTCAATGGCACTCCAACGCTGCTCCCTGGGGAGTAACCTCCTGCTAATGAAAGCAACAGGCTGGTCAAGGCCATCATCATTTGTTTGGGACAAAACTGCCCCTATCCCATGTTCAGAGGCATCTGTCTGCACAATGAACTGCTTAGAATAATCTGGAGCTTTTAGAACTGGTGCTGAGCACATTGCTTGTTTCAGGGTGTCAAAGGCCTGTTGGCATTCCACAGTCCAGTTCACTTTCTTGGGCATTTTCTTGGAGGTGAGTTCAGTGAGGGCTGTCACAATGGATCCATATCCCTTCACAAACCTCCTGTAATACCCAGTCAAGCCAAGGAATGCCCTGACTTGAGTCTGGGTTTTTGGAGCTACCCAGTCCCGAATAGTCTGGATCTTGGGTTGGAGTGGCTGAACTTGGCCTCCACCTACAAGGTGGCCCAAGTAAACCACAGTTCCCTGCCCTATCTGGCATTTGGATGCCTTGATAGAGAGGCCTGCAGTTTGCAGAGCCTTCAAAACCTTCTTCAGGTGGACCAGGTGATCCTGCCAGGTGGAGCTAAAGACAGCAATATCATCAAGATAAGCTGTGCTAAAGGACTCCAAGCCAGCAAGGACTTGATTCACCAACCTTTGGAAGGTGGCAGGGGCATTCTTTAAACCAAAGGGCATAACAGTAAACTGGTAATGCCCATCAGGTGTGGAGAATGCTGTTTTCTCTTTTGCTCCAGGTGCCATTTTTATTTGCCAGTACCCTGCTGTCAAGTCAAAGGTACTTAAGAATTTGGCAGCACCTAATTTATCTATGAGCTCATCAGCTCTAGGGATTGGATGAGCATCTGTCTTGGTGACAGAATTGAGCCCTCTGTAGTCCACACAAAACCTCATCTCTTTCTTTCCATCTTTGGTGTGAGGTTTGGGGACTAAGACCACTGGGCTAGCCCAGGGGCTGTCAGAGCGCTCAATTACTCCCAATTCCAGCATCTTGTGGACTTCCACCTTGATGCTTTCCTTAACATGGTCAGACTGTCTAAAGATTTTGTTCTTGACAGGCATGCTGTCTCCTGTGTCCACATCATGGGTACACAGGTGTGTCTGACCAGGGGTTAAGGAGAAGAGTTCAGGAAACTGTTGTAGGACTCTCCTACAATCAGCTTGCTGTTGGCCAGAGAGGGTGTCTGAGTAGATCACTCCATCTACTGAGCCATCTTTTGGGTCTGATGACAGAAGATCAGGGAGAGGTTCACTCTCTGCCTCCTGATCCTCATCTGTTACCATCAACAGATTCACATCAGCCCTGTCATGGAAGAGCTTAAGGCGGTTCACATGGATCACCCTCTTGGGGCTCCTGCTTGTGCCCAGGTCCACCAGGTAGGTGACCTGACTCTTCCTTTCTAGCACTGGGTAAGGGCCACTCCATTTGTCCTGGAGTGCCCTGGGAGCCACAGGCTCCAGAACCCAGACTTTCTGCCCTGGTTGGAACTCAACCAGTGCAGCCTTTTGGTCATACCAAAACTTCTGGAGCTGTTGGCTGGCCTCAAGGTTTTTGGTTGCCTTTTCCATGTACTCTGCCATTCTAGAGCGAAGGCCAAGTACATAGTCCACTATGTCTTGTTTAGGCTCATGAAGAGGTCTCTCCCAGCCTTCTTTAACAAGAGCAAGTGGTCCCCTTACAGGGTGACCAAACAGAAGTTCAAAGGGTGAGAATCCTACTCCCTTCTGTGGCACCTCTCTGTAAGCAAAAAGCAGACATGGCAAGAGGACATCCCATCTCCTTTTGAGTTTTTCTGGGAGCCCCATGATCATGCCTTTTAATGTCTTGTTGAATCTCTCAACTAAGCCATTAGTTTGTGGATGGTATGGTGTAGTGAATTTGTAAGTCACTCCACACTCATTCCACATGTGTTTTAGGTATGCTGACATGAAGTTGGTACCTCTGTCAGACACCACCTCCTTAGGGAAACCCACTCTGGTAAAGATACCAATGAGGGCCTTGGCTACTGCAGGGGCAGTAGTCGACCTAAGGGGAATAGCTTCAGGATACCTAGTAGCATGATCCACTACTACTAGGATGTACATATTTCCTGAGGCTGTGGGAGGTTCTAGTGGACCAACTATGTCCACACCCACTCTTTCAAAGGGGACCCCCACCACTGGAAGTGGAATGAGGGGGGCCTTTGGGGGCCCACCTGTCTTACCACTGGATTGACAGGTGGGGCAGGAGAGGCAAAACTCCTTAACCTTCTGGGACATATTGGGCCAGTAGAAGTGGTTGACTAACCTCTCCCACGTCTTGGTTTGTCCCAAATGCCCAGCAAGGGGAATATCATGGGCTAAGGTCAGAATAAACTCTCTGAACGACTGAGGCACTACCACTCTCCTAGTGGTACCAGGTTTGGGGTCTCTGGCCTCAGTGTACAGGAGTCCATCTTCCCAATAGACCCTATGTGTTCCATTTTTCTTGCCCTTGGACTCTTCAGCAGCTTGCTGCCTAAGGCCTTCAAGAGAGGGACAGGTTTCTTGTCCCTTACACAGCTCCTCCCTTGAGGGTCCCCCTGGGCCTAAGAGCTCAACCTGATAAGGTTCAAGCTCCAAAGGCTCAGTTCCCTCAGAGGGCAGAACTTCTTCCTGAGAAGAGAGGTTCTCTTTTTCTGACTGTGTTGCAGTTGGTTTCCCAACTGACTTTCCTTTTCTCTTGGTAGGCTGGGCCATTTTTCCAGACTCCAGCTCTACTTTTTCACCCTGTGCCTTGCACTGTGCTCTTGTTTTCACACACACCAGTTCAGGGATACCCAGCATGGCTGCATGGGTTTTTAGTTCTACCTCAGCCCATGCTGAGGACTCCAGGTCATTTCCAAGCAGACAGTCTACTGGGATGTTTGAGGAGACCACCACCTGTTTCAGGCCATTGACCCCTCCCCATTCTAAAGTTACCATTGCCATGGGATGTGCTTTAGTTTGATTGCCAGCATTGGTGACTGTATAAGTTTTTCCAGTCAGGTATTGGCCAGGGGAAACCAGTTTCTCTGTCACCATGGTGACACTGGCACCTGTATCCCTCAGGCCCTCTACACTTGTCCCATTAATAAAGAGCTGCTGCCTGTATTTTTCCATGTTAGGAGGCCAGGCAGCTAGTGTGGCTAAATCCACCCCACCCTCAGAGACTAGAGTAGCTTCAGTGTGGACCCTGATTTGCTCTGGGCACACTGTTGATCCCACTTGGAGACTAGCCATTCCAGAGTTACCTGGATTGGAGTTTGGAGTGGAACTTTTCTTGCACAGGCCTTGTCTCCAGTTTGGAGCCCAGACTGACTACAGTTTCGACACCAGGCCTTTGTGGGATCAAAGTTTTTACCCTTGTACACAGGATTGTTTTGTGAAGAGGCTCTGGGCCCACCCTCCTGTGCAGGTTTTTGGGGGCCTGTAGAAGACTCTTGACTATTTTTATTTTTGGCTGTCTCACCACCTTTCCCCTGGGGAGGTTTTGTGACCCCTTTCTTTTGGTCACCCCCTGTGGAAGTTTTGGACACCCTAGTCTTGACCCAATGGTCCGCCTTCTTTCCCAATTCTTGGGGAGAAATTGGTCCTAGGTCTACCAGATGCTGATGCAGTTTATCATTGAAACAATTACTTAACAGGTGTTCTTTCACAACTAAATTGTACAGCCCATCATAATTACTTACACCACTGCCTTGAATCCAACCATCTAGTGTTTTCACTGAGTAGTCTACAAAGTCAACCCAGGTCTGGCTCGAGGATTTTTGAGCCCCCCTGAATCTAATCCTATACTCCTCAGTGGAGAATCCAAAGCCCTCAATCAGGGTACCCTTCATGAGGTCATAAGATTCTGCATCTTTTCCAGAGAGTGTGAGGAGTCTATCTGTAGGAAGTTGGCTCTGTATGTGCTATTTCAAAGTAAGGAATAGCATGCACAGAGTCCAAGGGTTCCCCTTAGAGGTAAAATAGTGGTAAAAATAGATAATACTAATGCTCTATTTTGTGGTAGTGTGGTCGAGCAGTAGGCTTATCCAAGGAGTAGTGTTAAGCATTTGTTGTACATACACATAGACAATAAATGAGGTACACACACTCAGAGACAAATCCAGCCAATAGGTTTTGTTATAGAAAAATATCTTTTCTTAGTTTATTTTAAGAACCACAGGTTCAAATTTAACATGTAATATCTTGTTTGAAAGGTATTGCAGGTAAGTACATTAGGAACTTTCAATCATTTCAATTGCATGTATACTTTTCAAGTTATTGACAAATAGCTATTTCAAAAGTGGACACAGTGCAATTTTCACAGTTCCTGGGGGAGGTAAGTTTTTGTTAGTTTTACCAGGTAAGTAAGACACTTACAGGGTTCAGTTCTTGGTCCAAGGTAGCCCACCGTTGGGGGTTCAGAGCAACCCCAAAGTTACCACACCAGCAGCTCAGGGCCGGTCAGGTGCAGAGTTCAAAGTGGTGCCCAAAACGCATAGGCTATAATGGAGAGAAGGGGGTGCCCCGGTTCCGGTCTGCTTGCAGGTAAGTACTCGCGTCTTCGGAGGGCAGACCACGGGGGTTTTGTAGGGCACCGGGGGGGACACAAGCCCACACAGAAATTTCACCCTCAGCAGCGCGGGGGCGGCCGGGTGCAGTGTAGAAACAAGCGTCGGGTTTTCAATGTTAGTCTATGAGAGATCAAGGGATCTCTTCAGCGCTGCAGGCAGGCAAGGGGGGGCTTCCTCGGGGAAACCTCCACTTGGGCAAGGGAGAGGGACTCCTGGGGGTCACTTCTGCAGTGAAAGTCCGGTCCTTCAGGTCCTGGGGGCTGCGGGTGCAGGGTCTTTTCCAGGCGTCAGGACTTAGGTTTCAGAGAGTCGCGGTCAGGGGAAGCCTCGGGATTCCCTCTGCAGGCGGCGCTGTGGGGGCTCAGGGGGGACAGGTTTTGGTACTCACAGTCGTAGAGTAGTCCGGGGGTCCTCCCTGAGGTGTTGGTTCTCCACCAGCCGAGTCGGGGTCGCCGGGTGCAGTGTTGCAAGTCTCACGCTTCTTGCGGGGAGTTGCAGGGTTCTTTAAAGCTGCTTCTTGAAACAAAGTTGCAGTCTTTTTGGAGCAGGTCTGCTGTCCTCGGGAGTTTCTTGTCGTCGTCGAAGCAGGGCAGTCCTCAGAGGATTCAGAGGTCGCTGGTTCCTTTGGAAGGCGTCGCTGTAGCAGAGTTCTTTGGAAGGCAGGAGACAGGCCGGTGAGTTTCTGGAGCCAAGGCAGTTGTTGTCTTCTGGTCTTCCTCTGCAGGGGTTTTCAGCTGGGCAGTCCTTCTTCTTGTTGTTGCAGGAATCTCATTTTCTAGGGTTCAGGGTAGCCCTTAAATACTAGATTTAAGGGCGTGTTTAGGTCTGGGGGGTTAGTAGCCAATGGCTACTAGCCCTGAGGGTGGGTACACCCTCTTTGTGCCTCCTCCCAAGGGGAGGGGGTCACAATCCTAACCCTATTGGGGGAATCCTCCATCTGCAAGATGGAGGATTTCTAAAAGTTAGAGTCACCTCAGCTCAGGACACCTTAGGGGCTGTCCTGACTGGCCAGTGACTCCTCCTTGTTGCTTTCTTTGTTCCCTCCAGCCTTGCCGCCAAAAGTGGGGGCCGTGGCCGGAGGGGGCGGGCAACTCCAGCAAGCTGGAGTGCCCTGCTGGGCTGTGACAAAGGGGTGAGCCTTTGAGGCTCACCGCCAGGTGTCACAGCTCCTGCCTGGGGGAGGTGTTAGCATCTCCACCCAGTGCAGGCTTTGTTACTGGCCTCAGAGTGACAAAGGCACTCTCCCCAGGGGGCCAGCAACATGTCTCTAGTGTGGCAGGCTGCTGGAACTAGTCAGCCTACACAGACAGTCGGTTAAGTTTCAGGGGGCACCTCTAAGGTGCCCTCTGGGGTGTATTTTGCAATAAAATGTACACTGGCATCAGTGTACATTTATTGTGCTGAGAAGTTTGATACCAAACTTCCCAGTTTTCAGTGTAGCCATTATGGTGCTGTGGAGTTCGTGTTTGACAAACTCCCAGACCATATACTCTTATGGCTACCCTGCACTTACAATGTCTAAGGTTTTGTTTAGACACTGTAGGGGTACCATGCTCATGCACTGGTACCCTCACCTATGGTATAGTGCACCCTGCCTTAGGGCTGTAAGGCCTGCTAGAGGGGTGTCTTACCTATACTGCATAGGCAGTGAGAGGCTGGCATGGCACCCTGAGGGGAGTGCCATGTCGACTTACTCGTTTTGTCCTCACTAGCACACACAAGCTGGCAAGCAGTGTGTCTGTGCTGAGTGAGAGGTCTCCAGGGTGGCATAAGATATGCTGCAGCCCTTAGAGACCTTCCTTGGCATCAGGGCCCTTGGTACTAGAAGTACCAGTTACAAGGGACTTATCTGGATGCCAGGGTCTGCCAATTGTGGATACAAAAGTACAGGTTAGGGAAAGAACACTGGTGCTGGGGCCTGGTTAGCAGGCCTCCGCACACTTTCAATTGTAAACATAGCATCAGCAAAGGCAAAAAGTCAGGGGGCAACCATGCCAAGGAGGCATTTCCTTACACTCTGCATTTGCAAATCAAGGATCCGTGGAAATTAATTGGCCTTTTTTTTTTTTTTTTAACCAGGAGGGGTCAGTAAGGGATCCCTCTATGTATCCTATGGGGTCAGGATACCTGTATCCTGACTCCTTATGCCTTTTTTCACTCTTCTTTTCCCCACCCCTGAGCCGATGCGACAAAAGAAATGGCGGATGCAACTTTTCTATCAGGTTGTGGCCAGCCAATCAGGGCCATACTTTCCATCCGAATCCGCAGATCAGAGCCCGCGCCGTAGATATCTATATTTTCTAACTCAAATATCTCAGAAACTACTGCACAGATTTACACCAAATCACAAAAAGCATGCTTTCAGGACCAGGATCTAGCTTTCTGCCAAATTTGGAGTACGTCAGTTCAGTGGTTCAGGCTGCAGTAGAGTTCAGAATTTTGAAAAATCCAACTGACACAGAACGGGGAAAAAGTGTTTTGGGACCGCCCTTCTTCTATGCCCCCACTTGAGGGATCACCCCGAAACTTTCAACAAAACTGCTAAACTGACCAAAGTATAATTTTTGAAATGTTTGCAAAGATTAATCAAACAGAGACAAAGTTATTGGCAATACAAAAAAATGCTCCATCTATGGAACAAAATGGTCCTAACTATAACTACCTAAAATATACATATTCCTTCCACCACCCAAACAACAAGATCTACATCAAAAAAGGTCTGCTTTCCTTCAAATACAGGTGTCTAGTTTACTAGCACTATAGGACCAATTAAGCACCTAATTGGTTCCTTTACCACTGAGTTGCAGCAGCCCACTTGTACAGGAGGGAACTACTACTTGAGCATATGGGACAAAAAGCTGCTCCCCTGCCTTCAAAATGGAGAAGGATCAGTCGCACCATTCCCAAACTCAACTCATGCATGTAGGGTTTCTATTAAGTACATTTTCTTTGGCCTCAAGGGTATCAAAGAAAGTTTGACTGCACATCCACAGTACAGGATCTCTTCATGTCAGGTGGAGGAGATGTTTACCATGATTCTGCATCTGCTTAACAATTCTTTTAGCACCTATATTTCCAGAGGTATTGCAAGTTAGAGACTCAGACAAGTCTAGCCCTAAAATGAGTTAGCCGCAGTTGGAAATGGTGCCAGCAGTGAAAGCACTGGATCCTGTGGCCATCACTAAGAAAACCTGTTGATGACCAAGGGTCTTTAAAAAAAAATGCATTAAAAATGAAGGCAACAATGGATCGTCAAGATGGGAGATGGCCCGCCATTTACATCTGTTTTACTAAGATAGTCACAAGTTACTGGCTTAACTGATCATTGCACTCCAGTTGACTAGATACTGTGCCCAAAATGATTATTGGCTCCTGGACAACACTAGTGAGGAGCACCTAAGACATATGAAAATCATTTTGTTAGGTGGGACCCAAATGTTTGGGGGGGTGGCTGACCACACTGTACATTTTTAGAGGTGGCAACGTTTAATGAACTTCTTGGTACCGCAGACATATACAAGCGTCAGTAGTGTGCCCAGAGTCCACATATCGGTTTCTTCTTGCCCACTTTGTAGGCTCATTTAGTGGGAGCTTAAGGTCTGTTGTGAACTAGAGAACAAGGAGTAAGCAGAACTCACTGAGTTTCACTCCACAGGATTCTGCGGCGTTACTGAAAAACTCTGCAAGATTCTGCAGAATTACGCCAATGGGTGGAAAATATTCACGTTTGCTGCTCATGTTGCAATTGAGCACCAGTAACACGAGCAGCGCTCAAAAATCAGCGCTAACGGCACCAGGCAGTACACAAGGACGTGCAGCAATTCAAGCTGATTTTGCTGTCACTCAAGTAGAAAATCTACTTGACTTTCAACATATCTACTCAAGAAGCAGCTCTCTGACCTCAAATGCTGGCAACTGTCCACGTTAGAAAAGTCGCAATAGGTGACACTAAACCTCACTTGTCCTTGTGAGATTACTATTCTAGAGCCTTCAAAGGAAAAAAATTCCACCAAGCAGCGATTGTCGGAATTTGGCTAGAACTCTAAATTACTTGAGTAACACAGATTTGTCAAACTTCTCCAATTCTGCAGGCGAAGTGCAACATTTTGCCCAACCATGTAGAGAGCTAAACACTTACAGACAATCCTAAGTCGACAAAAACCAAGTTCCATGGGATAATATAAGCCTTAGGGCCAATGTTAACAGACCTCTTAAACTAGGTAATAACATCTATGAAAGTATTTCCTATGGGATACTCCCTCTTTTGAAGCAGTCATATGTCAAAATACTTTGGTGTCTTACTGATAACGCAAGTACCATTCTTAATTGTCCTCAGGTCTCACTCATACTGTGGACCACCTTTGTAGGGTCAGAATGGTCTCACTGGTATAGTGGGCCCCATATAAGGAGGTCAGAATAAGCTCACTGAAATAGCATCCTTTTTGTGGAGGTAAATTCAAAGTGTTCAGTGCCTCTAACCTGTTGCATCTGCTGCTGAAGCCTCTTCTTTTGCCCCACGTCCAGTATGAGTGGATGCAATTGCCTCTCATTCTGAAGGGTAGTGCCATCCATCTCTTGCTGAAGCTTCATTGCTGATCTCTTCATTCTCATCAATTTAAGCTGATTTTTCACTGTCATGTGCTGCTGTGTCAGCATATTTGCAAGGGGCTCTTCAAATCTGCGTAACAAAAACAGTTTTCAGATGCTATAATTCCCACAAAGAAGCATGAAATGTATGAAAAGCTTAAGTTTCAGAGTTCATCAAACATAACAAGGTAAAAAAAAGAAAAAAAAAAAAAAAAAGGAGGTATATGTAGGAAGCTGGCTCTTTATATGATATATCAACTGAGATATATTGTGCAAAGAGGCAAGGGGTTCCCTTACCAGTGGACAGGGGCTTGCTCTAGCAATCCCAAGGTGCTATTTTTCTTAAGGGGGTAGTGTGGTCGAGCAGCCTTAGGCTTATCAGAGAGGAGTGTTAAACATCTGCAAATACACACACAGTCAATAAATGAGACACAAGAATCAATATGAAAATGTCACTTACCCAGTGTACATCTGTTCGTGGCATTAGTCGCTGCAGATTCACATGCTGTGCACATCCCGCCAACTGGTGTTGGGCTCGGAGTGTTACAAGTTGTTTTTCTTCGAAGAAGTCTTTTCGAGTCACGAGACCGAGGGACTCCTCCCATTTCGACTCCATTGCGCATGGGCGTCGACTCCATCTTAGATTGTTTTCCCCGCAGAGGGTGAGGTAGGAGTTGTGTATGCTAGTAATAGTGCCCATGCAATGGAGTGAATGCGTATGTACATAATGAAGTTTAAAGTAATATATTTACAAATGTACAAATGTTTAAGATCTACTTCTGAACGGCTACAGGCTCCCGGGGAGGCGGGTGGGCGCATGTGAATCTGCAGCGACTAATGCCACGAACAGATGTACACTGGGTAAGTGACATTTTCCGTTCGATGGCATGTGTAGCTGCAGATACACATGCTGTGCATAGACTAATAAGCAGTTATCTCCCCAAAAGCGGTGGTTCAGCCTGTAGGAGTTGAAGTAGTTTGAAATAATGTTCTTAGTACAGCTTGACCTACTGTTGCTTGTTGTGCAGTTAACACATCTACACAGTAGTGCTTGGTAAATGTATGAGGCGTAGACCATGTTGCTGCCTTACATATTTCGTTCATTGGAATATTTCCTAGAAAGGCCATGGTAGCACCTTTCTTTCTGGTTGAGTGTGCCTTTGGTGTAATAGGCAGTTCTCTTTTAGCTTTAAGATAGCAGGTTTGAATGCACCTAACTATCCATCTAGCAATGCCTTGTTTTGAAATTGGATTTCCTGTATGAGGTTTTTGAAAGGCGATAAATAGTTGTTTTGTCTTTCGAATTAGTTTTGTTCTGTCAATGTAGTACATTAGTGCTCTTTTGATGTCTAATGTATGTAGTGCTCTTTCAGCTACAGAATCTGGCTGTGGGAAGAACACTGGTAATTCTACCGTTTGATTCAAGTGGAACGGTGAGATTACTTTTGGTAAAAATTTAGGATTCGTCCGTAGAACAACTTTATTTTTGTGTATTTGAATAAATGGTTCTTGAATGGTAAATGCTTGAATTTCACTCACTCTTCTTAGAGATGGGATGGCAATTAAAAATGCAACTTTCCACGTTAAGTATTGCATTTCACAAGAGTGCATGGGCTCAAAAGGTGGACCCATGAGTCGTGTTAAGACAATGTTGAGGTTCCATGAAGGAACCAGTGGTGTTCTTGGTGGTATAATTCTCTTTAGGCCTTCCATAAACGCTTTTATGACTGGTATCCTAAATAATGAAGTTGAGTGCGTAATTTGCAGGTAAGCTGAAATTGCTGTAAGATGTATTTTAATGGAAGAGAAAGCTAGTTTAGATTTCTGCAAATGTAGTAAGTATCCTACTATCTCTTTTGCAGATGCGTGTAAAGGTTGAATTTGATTATTATGGCAGTAATAAACAAATCTTTTCCACTTATTTGCATAACAGTGTCTAGTGGTAGGTTTTCTAGCCTGTTTTATGTCCTCCATACATTCCTGTGTGAGGTCTAAGTGCCCGAATTCTAGGATTTCAGGAGCCAAATTGCTAGATTCAGCGATGCTGGATTTGGATGTCTGATCTGTTGTTTGTGTTGTGTTAACAGATCTGGTCTGTTTGGCAGTTTGATATGAGGTACTACTGAAAGGTCTAGTAGTGTTGTGTACCAAGGTTGCCTTGCCCATGTTGGTGCTATTAGTATGAGTTTGTTTTGCCTCAACTTGTTTACTAGATATGGAAGAAGTGGGAGAGGGGGAAAAGCGTACGCAAATATCCCTGACCAGTTCATCCATAGTGCATTGCCCTGAGACTGATGTTGTGGGTACCTGGATGCGAAGTTTTGGCATTTTGAGTTTTCTTTTGTTGCAAATAGATCTATTTGTGGCGTTCCCCACATTCTGAAGTAAGTGTTCAGTATTTGGGGGTTAATTTCCCATTCGTGGATCTGTTGGTGATCCCGAGAGAGATTGTCTGCTAACTGATTCTGAATCCCTGGAATAAATTGTGCTATTAGGCGAATGTGTTGTGAATCGCCCAATGCCATATTTTTTGTGTTAGGAGACACAACTGTGTCGAGTGTGTTCCTCCCTGTTTAGGTAATACATTGTCATGTTGTCTGTTTTGACAAGAGTGTATTTGTGGGTTATTATGGGTTGAAATGCTTTCAGAGCTAGAAATACAGCTAACTGTTCTAAGTGGTTTATATGTGTAAGGAAATGCCTCCTTGGCATGGTTGCCCCTGACTTTTTGCCTTTGCTGATGCTATGTTTACAATTGAAAGTGTGCTGAGGCCTGCTAACCAGGCCCCAGCACCAGTGTTCTTTCCCTAACCTGTACTTTTGTATCCACAATTGGCAGACCCTGGCATCCAGATAAGTCCCTTGTAACTGGTACTTCTAGTACCAAGGGCCCTGATGCCAAGGAAGGTCTCTAAGGGCTGCAGCATGTCTTATGCCACCCTGGAGACCTCTCACTCAGCACAGACACACTGCTTGCCAGCTTGTGTGTGCTAGTGAGGACAAAACGAGTAAGTCGACATGGCACTCCCCTCAGGGTGCCATGCCAGCCTCTCACTGCCTATGCAGTATAGGTAAGACACCCCTCTAGCAGGCCTTACAGCCCTAAGGCAGGGTGCACTATACCATAGGTGAGGGTACCAGTGCATGAGCATGGTACCCCTACAGTGTCTAAACAAAACCTTAGACATTGTAAGTGCAGGGTAGCCATAAGAGTATATGGTCTGGGAGTCTGTCAAACACGAACTCCACAGCACCATAATGGCTACACTGAAAACTGGGAAGTTTGGTATCAAACTTCTCAGCACAATAAATGCACACTGATGCCAGTGTACATTTTATTGTAAAATACCCCACAGAGGGCACCTTAGAGGTGCCCCCTGAAACTTAACCGACTGTCTGTGTAGGCTGACTAGTTCCAGCAGCCTGCCACACTAGAGACATGTTGCTGGCCCCATGGGGAGAGTGCCTTTGTCACTCTGAGGCCAGTAACAAAGCCTGCACTGGGTGGGGATGCTAACACCTCCCCCAGGCAGGAGCTGTGACACCTGGCGGTGAGCCTCAAAGGCTCGCCCCTTTGTCACAGCCCAGCAGGGCACTCCAGCTTAGTGGAGTTGCCCGCCCCCTCCGGCCACGGCCCCCACTTTTGGCGGCAAGGCTGGAGGGAACAAAGAAAGCCACAAGGAGGAGTCACTGGCCAGTCAGGACAGCCCCTAAGGTGTCCTGAGCTGAGGTGACTCTGACTTTTAGAAATCCTCCATCTTGCAGATGGAGGATTCCCCCAATAGGGTTAGGATTGTGACCCCCTCCCCTTGGGAGGAGGCACTAAGAGGGTGTACCCACCCTCAGGGCTAGTAGCCATTGGCTACTAACCCCCCAGACCTAAACACGCCCTTAAATTTAGTATTTAAGGGCTACCCTGAATCCTAGAAAATTAGATTCCTGCAACTACAAGAAGGACTGCCTAGCTGAAAAACCCCTGCAGAGGAAGACCAGAAGACGACAACTGCCTTGGCTCCAGAAACTCACCGGCCTGTCTCCTGCCTTCCAAAGATCCTGCTCCAGCGACGCCTTCCAAAGGGACCAGCGACCTCGACATCCTCTGAGGACTGCCCCTGCTTCGAAAAGACAAGAAACTCCCGAGGACAGCGGACCTGCTCCAAGAAAAGCTGCAACTTTGTTTCCAGCAGCCTTGAAAGAACCCTGCAAGCTCCCCGCAAGAAGCGTGAGACTTGCAACACTGCACCCGGCGACCCAGACTCGGCTGGTGGAGATCCAACACCTCAGGAGGGACCCCAGGACTACTCTGATACTGTGAGTACAAAAACCTGTCCCCCCTGAGCCCCCACAGCGCCGCCTGCAGAGGGAATCCCGAGGCTTCCCCTGACCGCGACTCCTTGAATCCAAAACCCGACGCCTGGGAGAGACCTTGCACCCGCAGCCCCCAGGACCTGAAGGACCGGACTTTCACTGGAGAAGTGACCCCCAGGAGTCCCTCTCCCTTGCCCAAGTGGAGGTTTCCCCGAGGAACCCCCCCCTTGCCTGCCTGCAGCGCTGAAGAGATCCCTAGATCTCCCATAGACTAACACTACAAACCCGACGCTTGTCCTAACACTGCACCCGGCTGCCCCCGCGCCGCTGAGGGTGAAATTCCTGTGTGGGCTTGTGTCCCCCCCGGTGCCCTACAAAACCCCCCTGGTCTGCCCTCCGAAGACGCGGGTACTTACCTGCTGGCAGACTGGAACCGGGGCACCCCCTTCTCCATTGAAGCCTATGTGTTTTGGGCACCACTTTGGACTCTGCACCTGACCGGCCCTGAGCTGCTGGTGTGGTGACTTTGGGGTTACTCTGAACCCCCAACGGTGGGCTACCTTGGACCAAGAACTGAACCCTGTGTCGTACTTACCTGGTAAAACTAACAAAAACTTACCTCCCCCAGGAACTGTGAAAATTGCACTAAGTGTCCACTTTTAAAGTAGCTATTTGTCAATAACTTGAAAAGTATACATGCAATTGAGATGATTCAAAGTTCCTAATGTACTTACCTGCAATACCTTTCAAACAAGATATTACATGTTAAATTTGAACCTGTGGTTCTTAAAATAAACTAAGAAAAGATATTTTTCTATACAAAAACCTATTGGCTGGATTTGTCTCTGAGTGTGTGTACCTCATTTATTGTCTATGTGTATGTACAACAAATGCTTAACACTACTCCTTGGATAAGCCTACTGCTCGACCACACTACCACAAAATAGAGCATTAGTATTATCTATTTTTACCACTATTTTACCTCTAAGGGGAACCCTTGGACTCTGTGCATGCTATTCCTTACTTTGAAATAGCACATACAGAGCCAACTTCCTACATTGGTGGATCAGCGGTGGGGTACAAGACTTTGCATTTGCTGGACTACTCAGCCAATACCTGATCACACGACAAATTCCAAAATTGTCATTAGAAATTGATTTTTGCAATTTGAAAAGTTTTCTAAATCCTTAAAAGACCTGCTAGGGCCTTGTGTTAGATCCTGTTTAGCATTTCTTTTAGAGTTTAAAAGTTTGTAAAAGTTTGAATTAGATTCTAGAACCAGTTGTAGATTCTTAAAAAGTATTCCAACTTTTAGAAGCAAAATGTCTAGCACAGATGTGACTGTGGTGGAACTCGACACCACACCTTACCTCCATCTTAAGATGAGGGAGCTAAGGTCACTCTGTAAAATAAAGAAAATAACAATGGGCCCCAAACCTACCAAAATACAGCTCCAGGAGCTTTTGGCAGAGTTTGAAAAGGCCAACCCCTCTGAGGGTGGCAACTCAGAGGAAGAGGATAGTGACTTGGAGGAAAATTCCCCCCTACCAGTCCTATCTAGGGAGAACAGGGTCTCTCAAACCCTGACTCCAAAAATAATAGTCAGAGATGCTGGTTCCCTCACAGGAGAGACCAACACCTCTGAAATCACTGAGGATAACTCCAGTGAAGAGGACATCCAGTTAGCCAGGATGGCCAAAAGATTGGCTTTGGAAAGACAGATCCTAGCCATAGAGAGGGAAAGACAAGAGATGGGCCTAGGACCCATCAATGGTGGCAGCAACATAAATAGGGTCAGAGATTCTCCTGACATGTTGAAAATCCCTAAAGGGATTGTAACTAAATATGAAGATGGTGATGACATCACCAAATGGTTCACAGCTTTTGAGAGGGCTTGTGTAACCAGAAAAGTGAACAGATCTCACTGGGGTGCTCTCCTTTGGGAAATGTTCACAGGAAAGTGTAGGGATAGACTCCTCACACTCTCTGGAAAAGATGCAGAATCTTATGACCTCATGAAGGGTACCCTGATTGAGGGCTTTGGATTCTCCACTGAGGAGTATAGGATTAGATTCAGGGGGGCTCAAAAATCCTCGAGCCAGACCTGGGTTGACTTTGTAGACTACTCAGTAAAAACACTAGATGGTTGGATTCAAGGCAGTGGTGTAAGTAATTATGATGGGCTGTACAATTTATTTGTGAAAGAACACCTGTTGAGTAATTGTTTCAATGATAAACTGCATCAGCATCTGGTAGACCTAGGACCAATTTCTCCCCAAGAATTGGGAAAGAAGGCGGACCATTGGGTCAAGACAAGGGTGTCCAAAACTTCCACAGGGGGTGACCAAAAGAAAGGGGTCACAAAACCTCCCCAGGGGAAAGGTGGTGAGACAGCCAAAAATAAAAATAGTCAAGAGTCTTCTAAAGGCCCCCAAAAACCTGCACAGGAGGGTGGGCCCAGAGCCTCTTCACAAAACAATCCTGGGTACAAGGGTATAAACTTTGATCCCAAAAAGGCCTGGTGTCGAAACTGTAGTCAGTCTGGACACCAAACTGGAGACAAGGCCTGTCCCAAGAAAAGTTCCACTCCAAACTCCAATCCAGGTAACACTGGAATGGCTAGTCTCCAAGTGGGATCAACAGTGTGCCCAGAGCAAATCAGGGTCCACACTGAAGCTACTCTAGTCTCTGAGGGTGGGGTGGATATAGCCACACTAGCTGCCTGGCCCCCTAACATGCAAAAATACAGGCAGCAGCTCTTTATTAATGGGACAAGTGTAGAGGGCCTGAGGGATACAGGTGCCAGTGTCACCATGGTGACAGAAAAACTGGTTTCCCCTGGCCAATACCTGACTGGAAAAACTTACACAGTCACCAACGCTGACAATCAGAGAAAAGTACATCCCATGGCAATGGTTACTTTAGAATGGGGAGGGGTCGATGGCCTGAAACAGGTGGTGGTCTCCTCAAATATCCCAGTGGACTGTCTGCTTGGAAATGACCTGGAGTCCTCAGCATGGGCTGAGGTAGAACTAAAAACCCATGCAGCAATGCTGGGTATCCCTGAACTGGTGTGTGTGAAAACAAGAGCACAGTGCAAGGCACAGGGTGAACAAGTAGAGCTGGAGTCTGGAAGAATGGCCCAGCCTACCAAGAGAACAGGAAAGTCAGTTGGGAAACCAACTGCAACACAGCAAAAGAAAGGGAACCTCTCTTCTCAGGAAGAAGTTCTGCCCTCTGAGGGAACTGAGCCTTTGGGGCTTGAACCTTATCAGGTTGAGCTCTTAGGCCCAGGGGGACCCTCAAGGGAGGAGCTGTGTAAGGGACAAGAAACCTGTCCCTCTCTTGAAGGCCTTAGGCAGCAAGCTGCTGAAGAGTCCAAGGGCACGAAAAATGGAACACATGGGGTCTATTGGGAAGATGGACTCCTGTACACTGAGGCCAGAGACCCCAAACCTGGTGCCACTAGGAGAGTGGTAGTGCCTCAGCTGTTCAGAGAGTTCATCCTAACATTGGCCCATGACATTCCCCTTGCTGGACATTTGGGACAAACCAAGACGTGGGAGAGGCTAGTCAACCACTTCTACTGGCCCAATATGTCCAACATGGTTAAGGAGTTTTGCCTCTCCTGCCCCACCTGTCAAGCCAGTGGTAAGACAGGTGGGCACCCAAAGGCCCCCCTCATTCCACTTCCAGTGGTGGGGGTCCCCTTTGAAAGAGTGGGTGTGGACATAGTTGGTCCACTAGAACCTCCCACAGCCTCAGGAAATATGTATATCCTGGTAGTAGTGGATCATGCTACCAGGTATCCTGAAGCTATTCCCCTTAGGTCGACTACTGCCCCTGCAGTAGCCAAGGCCCTCATTGGTATCTTTACCAGAGTGGGTTTCCCTAAGGAGGTGGTGTCTGACAGAGGTACCAACTTCATGTCAGCATACCTGAAACATATGTGGAATGAGTGTGGAGTGACTTATAAATTCACTACACCTTACCATCCACAAACTAATGGCTTAGTTGAGAGATTCAACAAGACATTAAAGGGCATGATCATGGGGCTCCCAGAAAAACTCAAAAGGAGATGGGATGTCCTCTTGCCATGTCTGCTTTTCGCTTACAGAGAGGTGCCACAGAAGGGAGTAGGATTCTCACCCTTTGAACTTCTGTTTGGTCATCCTGTAAGGGGACCACTTGCTCTTGTTAAAGAAGGCTGGGAGAGACCTCTCCATGAGCCTAAACAAGACATAGTGGACTATTGTAAAGAAATGGCTCCCTGTTGCAGTTACCCCCCACTTTTTGCCTGATACTGATGCTGACTTGACTGAGAAGTGTGCTGGGACCCTGCTAACCAGGCCCCAGCACCAGTGTTCCTTCACCTAAAATGTACCATTGTATCCACAATTGGCACACCCTGGCATTCAGATAAGTCCCTTGTAACTGGTACTTCTAGTACCAAGGGCCCTGATGCCAAGGAAGGTCTCTAAGGGCTGCAGCATGTCTTATGCCACCCTGGAGACCTCTCACTCAGCACAGACACACTGCTTGCCAGCTTGTGTGTGCTAGTGAGGACAAAACGAGTAAGTCGACATGGCACTCCCCTCAGGGTGCCATGCCAGCCTCTCACTGCCTATGCAGTATAGGTAAGACACCCCTCTAGCAGGCCTTACAGCCCTAAGGCAGGGTGCACTATACCATAGGTGAGGGTACCAGTGCATGAGCATGGTACCCCTACAGTGTCTAAACAAAACCTTAGACATTGTAAGTGCAGGGTAGCCATAAGAGTATATGGTCTGAGAGTCTGTCAAACACGAACTCCACAGCACCATAATGGCTACACTGAAAACTGGGAAGTTTGGTATCAAACTTCTCAGCACAATAAATGCACACTGATGCCAGTGTACATTTTATTGTAAAATACACCCCAGCGGGCACCTTAGAGGTGCCCCCTGAAACTTAACCGACTGTCTGTGTAGGCTGACTAGTTCTAGCAGCCTGCCACAAACCGAGACATGTTGCTGGCCCCATGGGGAGAGTGCCTTTGTCACTCTGAGGCCAGTAACAAAGCCTGCACTGGGTGGAGATGCTAACACCTCCCCCAGGCAGGAATTGTCACACCTGGCGGTGAGCCTCAAAGGCTCACCTCCTTTGTGCCAACCCAGCAGGACACTCCAGCTAGTGGAGTTGCCCGCCCCCTCCGGCCAGGCCCCACTTTTGGCGGCAAGGCCGGAGAAAATAATGAGAAAAACAAGGAGGAGTCACTGGCCAGTCAGGACAGCCCCTAAGGTGTCCTGAGCTGAGGTGACTCTAACTTTTAGAAATCCTCCATCTTGCAGATGGAGGATTCCCCCAATAGGGTTAGGATTGTGACCCCCTCCCCTTGGGAGGAGGCACAAAGAGGGTGTACCCACCCTCAGGGCTAGTAGCCATTGGCTACTAACCCCCCAGACCTAAACACGCCCTTAAATTTAGTATTTAAGGGCTACCCTGAACCCTAGAAAATTAGATTCCTGCAACTACAAGAAGAAGGACTGCCTAGCTGAAAAACCCCTGCAGAGGAAGACCAGAAGACGACAACTGCCTTGGCTCCAGAAACTCACCGGCCTGTCTCCTGCCTTCCAAAGATCCTGCTCCAGCGACGCCTTCCAAAGGGACCAGCGACCTCGACATCCTCTGAGGACTGCCCCTGCTTCGAAAAGACAAGAAACTCCCGAGGACAGCGGACCTGCTCCAAGAAAAGCTGCAACTTTGTTTCCAGCAACTTTAAAGAACCCTGCAAGCTCCCCGCAAGAAGCGTGAGACTTGCAACACTGCACCCGGCGACCCCGACTCGGCTGGTGGCGATCCAACACCTCAGGAGGGACCCCAGGACTACTCTGATACTGTGAGTACCAAAACCTGTCCCCCCTGAGCCCCCACAGCGCCGCCTGCAGAGGGAATCCCGAGGCTTCCCCTGACCGCGACTCTTTGAACCTAAAGTCCCGACGCCTGGGAGAGACCCTGCACCCGCAGCCCCCAGGACCTGAAGGACCGGACTTTCACTGGAGAAGTGACCCCCAGGAGTCCCTCTCCCTTGCCCAAGTGGAGGTTTCCCCGAGGAACCCCCCCCTTGCCTGCCTGCAGCGCTGAAGAGATCCCGAGATCTCTCATAGACTAACATTGCGAACCCGACGCTTGTTTCTACACTGCACCCGGCCGCCCCCGCGCCGCTGAGGGTGAAATTTCTGTGTGGGCTTGTGTCCCCCCCGGTGCCCTACAAAACCCCCCTGGTCTGCCCTCCGAAGACGCGGGTACTTACCTGCAAGCAGACCGGACCCGGGGCACCCCCTTCTCTCCATTCTAGCCTATGTGTTTTGGGCACCACTTTGAACTCTGCACCTGACCGGCCCTGAGCTGCTGGTGTGGTAACTTTGGGGTTGCTCTGAACCCCCAACGGTGGGCTACCTTGGACCAAGAACTAAGCCCTGTAAGTGTCTTACTTACCTGGTTAACCTAACAAATACTTACCTCCCCTAGGAACTGTGAAAATTGCACTAAGTGTCCACTTTTAAAACAGCTATTTGTGAATAACTTGAAAAGTATACATGCAATTTTGATGATTTGAAGTTCCTAAAGTACTTACCTGCAAAACCTTTCGAATGAAATATTACATGTAGAATTTGAACCTGTGGTTCTTAAAATAAACTAAGAAAAGATATTTTTCTATATAAAAACCTATTGGCTGGATTTGTCTCTGAGTGTGTGTACCTCATTTATTGTCTATGTGTATGTACAACAAATGCTTAACACTACTCCTTGGATAAGCCTACTGCTCGACCACACTACCACAAAATAGAGCATTAGTATTATCTCTTTTTGCCACTATCTTACCTCTAAGGGGAACCCTTGGACTCTGTGCATGCTATTCCTTACTTTGAAATAGCACATACAGAGCCAACTTCCTACAACTATGTACTTGGCCTTCGCTCTAGAATGGCAGAGTACATGGAAAAGGCAACCAAAAACCTTGAGGCCAGCCAACAGCTCCAGAAGTTTTGGTATGACCAAAAGGCTGCACTGGTTGAGTTCCAACCAGGGCAGAAAGTCTGGGTTCTGGAGCCTGTGGCTCCCAGGGCACTCCAGGACAAATGGAGTGGCCCTTACCCAGTACTAGAAAGGAAGAGTCAGGTCACCTACCTGGTGGACCTGGGCACAAGCAGGAGCCCCAAGAGGGTGATCCATGTAAACCGCCTTAAGCTCTTCCATGACAGGGCTGATGTGAATCTGTTGATGGTAACAGATGAGGATCAGGAGGCAGAGAGTGAACCTCTCCCTGATCTTCTGTCATCAGACCCAAAAGATGGCACAGTAGATGGAGTGATCTACTCAGACACCCTCTCTGGCCAACAGCAAGCTGATTGTAGGAGAGTCCTACAACAGTTTCCTGAACTCTTCTCCTTAACCCCTGGTCAGACACACCTATGTACCCATGATGTGGACACAGGAGACAGCATGCCTGTCAAGAACAAAATCTTTAGACAATCTGACCATGTTAAGGAAAGCATCAAGGTGGAAGTCCACAAGATGCTGGAATTGGGAGTAATTGAGCGCTCTGACAGCCCCTGGGCTAGCCCAGTGGTCTTAGTCCCCAAACCTCACACCAAAGATGGAAAGAAAGAGATGAGGTTTTGTGTGGACTACAGAGGGCTCAATTCTGTCACCAAGACAGATGCTCATCCAATTCCAAGAGCTGATGAGCTCATAGATAAATTAGGTGCTGCCAAATTCTTAAGTACCTTTGACTTGACAACAGGGTACTGGCAAATAAAAAAGGCACCTGGAGCAAAAGAGAAAACAGCATTCTCCACACCTGATGGGCATTATCAGTTTACTGTTATGCCCTTTGGTTTAAAGAATGCCCCTGCCACCTTCCAAAGGTTGGTGAATCAAGTCCTTGCTGGCTTGGAGTCCTTTAGCACAGCTTATCTTGATGATATTGCTGTCTTTAGCTCCACCTGGCAGGATCACCTGGTCCACCTGAAGAAGGTTTTGAAGGCTCTGCAATCTGCAGGCCTCTCTATCAAGGCATCCAAATGCCAGATAGGGCAGGGAACTGTGGTTTACTTGGGCCACCTTGTAGGTGGAGGCCAAGTTCAGCCACTCCAACCCAAGATCCAGACTATTCTGGACTGGGTAGCTCCAAAAACCCAGACTCAAGTCAGGGCATTCCTTGGCTTGACTGGGTATTACAGGAGGTTTGTGAAGGGATATGGATCCATTGTGACAGCCCTCACTGAACTCACCTCCAAGAAAATGCCCAAGAAAGTGAACTGGACTGTGGAATGCCAACAGGCCTTTGACACCCTGAAACAAGCAATGTGCTCAGCACCAGTTCTAAAAGCTCCAGATTATTCTAAGCAGTTCATTGTGCAGACTGATGCCTCTGAACATGGGATAGGGGCAGTTTTGTCCTAAACAAATGATGATGGCCTTGACCAGCCTGTTGCTTTCATTAGCAGGAGGTTACTCCCCAGGGAGCAGCGTTGGAGTGCCATTGAGAGGGAGGCCTTTGCTGTGGTTTGGTCCCTGAAGAAGCTGAGACCATACCTCTTTGGGACTCACTTCCTAGTTCAAACTGACCACAGACCTCTCAAATGGCTGATGCAAATGAAAGGTGAAAATCCTAAACTGTTGAGGTGGTCCATCTCCCTACAGGGAATGGACTTTATAGTGGAACACAGACCTGGGACTGCCCATGCCAATGCAGATGGCCTTTCCAGGTTCTTCCACTTAGAAAATGAAGACTCTCTTGGGAAAGGTTAGTCTCATCCTCTTTCGTTTGGGGGGGGGGTTGTGTAAGGAAATGCCTCCTTGGCATGGTTGCCCCCTGACTTTTTGCCTTTGCTGATGCTATGTTTACAATTGAAAGTGTGCTGAGGCCTGCTAACCAGGCCCCAGCACCAGTGTTCTTTCCCTAACCTGTACTTTTGTATCCACAATTGGCAGACCCTGGCATCCAGATAAGTCCCTTGTAACTGGTACTTCTAGTACCAAGGGCCCTGATGCCAAGGAAGGTCTCTAAGGGCTGCAGCATGTCTTATGCCACCCTGGAGACCTCTCACTCAGCACAGACACACTGCTTGCCAGCTTGTGTGTGCTAGTGAGGACAAAACGAGTAAGTCGACATGGCACTCCCCTCAGGGTGCCATGCCAGCCCCTCACTGCCTATGCAGTATAGGTAAGACACCCCTCTAGCAGGCCTTACAGCCCTAAGGCAGGGTGCACTATACCATAGGTGAGGGTACCAGTGCATGAGCATGGTACCCCTACAGTGTCTAAACAAAACCTTAGACATTGTAAGTGCAGGGTAGCCATAAGAGTATATGGTCTGGGAGTCTGTCAAACACGAACTCCACAGCACCATAATGGCTACACTGAAAACTGGGAAGTTTGGTATCAAACTTCTCAGCACAATAAATGCACACTGATGCCAGTGTACATTTTATTGTAAAATACACCACAGAGGGCACCTTAGAGGTGCCCCCTGAAACTTAACCGACTGTCTGTGTAGGCTGACTAGTTCCAGCAGCCTGCCACACTAGAGACATGTTGCTGGCCCCATGGGGAGAGTGCCTTTGTCACTCTGAGGCCAGTAACAAAGCCTGCACTGGGTGGGGATGCTAACACCTCCCCCAGGCAGGAGCTGTGACACCTGGCGGTGAGCCTCAAAGGCTCGCCCCTTTGTCACAGCCCAGCAGGGCACTCCAGCTTAGTGGAGTTGCCCGCCCCCTCCGGCCACGGCCCCCACTTTTGGCGGCAAGGCTGGAGGGAACAAAGAAAGCCACAAGGAGGAGTCACTGGCCAGTCAGGACAGCCCCTAAGGTGTCCTGAGCTGAGGTGACTCTGACTTTTAGAAATCCTCCATCTTGCAGATGGAGGATTCCCCCAATAGGGTTAGGATTGTGACCCCCTCCCCTTGGGAGGAGGCACAAAGAGGGTGTACCCACCCTCAGGGCTAGTAGCCATTGGCTACTAACCCCCCAGACCTAAACACGCCCTTAAATTTAGTATTTAAGGGCTACCCTGAACCCTAGAAAATTAGATTCCTGCAACTACAAGAAGAAGGACTGCCTAGCTGAAAAACCCCTGCAGAGGAAGACCAGAAGACGACAACTGCCTTGGCTCCAGAAACTCACCGGCCTGTCTCCTGCCTTCCAAAGATCCTGCTCCAGCGACGCCTTCCAAAGGGACCAGCGACCTCGACATCCTCTGAGGACTGCCCCTGCTTCGAAAAGACAAGAAACTCCCGAGGACAGCGGACCTGCTCCAAGAAAGGCTGCAACTTTGTTTCCAGCAGCCTTGAAAGAACCCTGCAAGCTCCCCGCAAGAAGCGTGAGACTTGCAACACTGCACCCGGCGACCCCGACTCGGCTGGTGGAGATCCAACACCTCAGGAGGGACCCCAGGACTACTCTGATACTGTGAGTACAAAAACCTGTCCCCCCTGAGCCCCCACAGCGCCGCCTGCAGAGGGAATCCCGAGGCTTCCCCTGACAGCGACTCCTTGAATCCAAAACCCGACGCCTGGGAGAGACCCTGCACCCGCAGCCCCCAGGACCTGAAGGACCGGACTTTCACTGGAGAAGTGACCCCCAGGAGTCCCTCTCCCTTGCCCAAGTGGAGGTTTCCCCGATGAACCCCCCCTTGCCTGCCTGCAGCGCTGAAGAGATCCCTAGATCTCCCATAGACTAACACTACAAACCCGACGCTTGTCCTAACACTGCACCCGGCTGCCCCCGCGCCGCTGAGGGTGAAATTCCTGTGTGGGCTTGTGTCCCCCCCGGTGCCCTACAAAACCCCCCTGGTCTGCCCTCCGAAGACGCGGGTACTTACCTGCTGGCAGACTGGAACCGGGGCACCCCCTTCTCCATTGAAGCCTATGTGTTTTGGGCACCACTTTGGACTCTGCACCTGACCGGCCCTGAGCTGCTGGTGTGGTGACTTTGGGGTTACTCTGAACCCCCAACGGTGGGCTACCTTGGACCAAGAACTGAACCCTGTAAGTGTCGTACTTACCTGGTAAAACTAACAAAAACTTACCTCCCCCAGGAACTGTGAAAATTGCACTAAGTGTCCACTTTTAAAGTAGCTATTTGTCAATAACTTGAAAAGTATACATGCAATTGAGATGATTCAAAGTTCCTAATGTACTTACCTGCAATACCTTTCAAACAAGATATTACATGTTAAATTTGAACCTGTGGTTCTTAAAATAAACTAAGAAAAGATATTTTTCTATAACAAAACCTATTGGCTGGATTTGTCTCTGAGTGTGTGTACCTCATTTATTGTCTATGTGTATGTACAACAAATGCTTAACACTACTCCTTGGATAAGCCTACTGCTCGACCACACTACCACAAAATAGAGCATTAGTATTATCTATTTTTACCACTATTTTACCTCTAAGGGGAACCCTTGGACTCTGTGCATGCTATTCCTTACTTTGAAATAGCACATACAGAGCCAACTTCCTACAATATGAAACAGTTTTTGCTGAATGTCCCATTGTCCTTGGATGCTGTGCTGATTGAGGTGTGCTCCCCACCCTGTCATGGATGCATCTGTCGTTATTACGTATTGTGGCACTGGGTCTTGAAAAGGCCGCCCTTGGTTGAAATTTATACTGTTCCACCATTGAAGCAAGATGTATGTTTGGCGGTCTATCAACACCAGATCTAGAAGTTGTCCCTGTGCCTGTGACCACTGTGATGCTAGGCACTGTTGTAAGGGTCGCATGTGCAATCTTGCATTTGGGACAATGGCTATGCATGAGGACATCATGCCTAGGAGTTTCATTACTAATTTGACCTGTATCTTTTGGTTTGGATACATGGCTTGTATGACATTTTGGAATGTTTGGACTCTTTGAGGACTTGGAGTGGCAATTCCTTTTACTGTGTTGATTGTTGCTCCTAGGTATTGCTGTGTTTGACACGGCAGAAGGTGTGACTTTGAGCAATTGATTGAGAAACCTAGTTTGTGTAGGGTTTCTATGACGTAATTTGGGTGTTGTGAACACTGTTTTTGCGTGTTGGTTTTGATTAACCAATCGTCTAGGTACGGGAACACATGTATTTGCTGCCTTCTGATATGTGCAGCTACTACTGCTAGACATTTTGTAAAAACTCTTGGCGCAGTTGTTATTCCGAATGGCAACACTTTGAATTGGTAATGTATCCCTTGGAATACAAACCTTAGGTACTTCCTGTGTGAAGGATGTATTGGTATATGGAAATATGCATCCTTTAGATCCAGTGTTGTCATGTAGTCTTGTTGTTTGAGCAGTGGGATTACTTCTTGTAATGTAACCATGTGAAAATGGTCTGATTTGATATATGTATTTAATATTCTGAGATCTAGTATAGGTCTTAGTGTTTTGTCTTTTTTGGGTATCAGAAAGTACAGTGAGTAAACTCCTGTGTTTAGTTCTTGTTTTGGTACTAATTCTATTGCTTCTTTTTGGAGCAATGCTTGAACTTCTAATCCTAGAAGATTTATATGTTGTTTCGACATACTGTGTGTTTTCGGTGGGACTGTTGGAGGGAATTCGCGAAATTCTATGCAATAACCATGCTGGATAATTGCTAGTACCCAAGTATCTGTTGTTATCTCCTCCCAATGTTTGTAAAATTGGCTTAATCTTCCCCCCACAGGTGTTATGTGATGGGGATGTGTGACTTGTGAGTCACTGCTTATTTTGAGGACTTTTGGGGCTTTGGAATTTTCCTCTACTTCTTTGAAATTGTTCCCCTCTATATTGCCCCCGAAAACTTCCCCGCTGATATTGGCTTTGGTAAGTGGGCCTTGTTTGTGAGGTTGTGGTTTCTGTAGGTTGTCCTCGAAACCCTCCCCTAAAAGGTGTTTTGCGAAAGGTGCCTCTGCTCTGCGGGGAGTAGAGTGCGCCCATGGCTTTTGCCGTATCAGTGTCTTTTTTTCGTTTCTCAATAGCAGTGTCGACTTCCGACCCAAACAACTGCTGTTCATTAAATGGCATATTTAGCACGGCTTGTTGAATTTCCGGCTTGAAACCGGACGTGCGGAGCCATGCGTGCCTCCTTATTGTTATTGCAGTATTTACTGTCCTTGCAGCCGTATCTGCTGCATCCATTGAAGACCGTATCAGATTATTCGAGATACTTTGTCCTTCTTCCACCACTTGTTGTGCTCTTTTTTGGAACTCCTTGGGTAAGTGTTCTATCAAATGTTGCATCTCATCCCAGTGAGCTCTGTCATATCTTGCCAAAAGCGCTTGTGAATTGGCAATGCGCCATTGGTTTGTTGCTTGTGCTGCAACCCTTTTGCCCGCAGCATCAAATTTGCGACTCTCTTTGTCTGGAGGTGGTGCGTCTCCCGAGGTATGAGAGTTTGCTCTCTTACGAGCTGCCCCGACAACTACTGAGTCTGGAGTTAACTGCGTTGTAATATAAACAGGATCTGTTGGCGGTGGCTTGTACTTTTTCTACACCCTTGGAGTTATGGCTCGGCCTTTAACAGGATCCTGAAATATTTTTTTGAATGTTTTAGCATTCCTGGGAGCATAGGTAGTCTTTGGTACTGGCTATGAGTGGAGGTTAGCGTGTTAAACAAGAAGTCATCCTCAATTGGTTCTGAATGCAAGGTGACGTTATGGAAAGCAGCTGCCCTGTGTGTAAGATGTACTGTCCTCAGGAGGGGACGGCCTGGTAGGGTACGAGTCTGGGCTGTTGTCCGATACTGGAGCATCGTAAAGGTCCCATGCATCGGGATCATCTTGACTCATGGCAGTATGAGTCGGTGAGTGCATCAGTGGAGGAGTTGCTACTGGTGATGTGTGCACTGATGGTGGTGGAGAAGGTGGTGGAGTTGTTTTCTTTGCCACCTTTGCCTGTGGCTCCTTGTCCTTTTCGTGAAAGGCAAGTTTTCTTTTTGTTTTAATTGGAGGAAGAGTGGTTATCTTCCCTGTGTCTTGATGAATGTGGAGCCTTCTTTGAGTATAGTCTGGCTCTACAGCTTGAAGTTCCTCTCCAAATCTATGTTTTTTCATTTGTGAGGCTAATCCTTGTTCCTCTGTATAGGAACCTGTTCTCGGCTCAGAGGCTGGATGTTTCGGAACCGAAACTTTTTCGGAGGTCTTTTTAGGCTCAGAAGAAACCTTTGTAATTTTCGGCGTGGTGGTGTCTCGGTGCCGAATTTGTTCGGTGCCGCTGTCACGGTGCCGAGATTTCTCAGAGCCGATGTCTCGGGTCCGAGATTGCTGTGTGGCTGTATCTCGACCGGAGTCGGATGACTTCAACACCAGCGTGCCCTTTTTCAGTGCCTTGGCTCGGTCACCGCTTTTTTGGGTTAAGCCATGGCCTGTTGGCGGTGGCGTCCCCTGGGCTTTAGCGCTTTTCTCGTGAGTTTTTGTTTTCGACGTCTTACTCACGGTTTTCGGCGTTTCCTCGGGATCGATCTCCTCAGAGTCCGACTCCTGGGTGGAGAATGTTTCTTCCTCCTCCTCGAAACGCTCTTGTCCTGTCGGCGCCGACGCCATTTGCAGTCTTCTTGCTCTTCGGTCCCTGAGTGTCTTCCTGGACCGAAACGCTCGACAGGCCTCACAAGTATCCTCCTTGTGTTCTGGTGACAAACACAAGTTACAGACCAGATGTTGATCTGTATATGGATACTTGTTATGGCATTCTGGACAGAAGCGGGATGGGGTCCGTTCCATCAGCCTTGAAGAGACACGTGGCCGGGCCGACCAGGCCCCGACGGGGATGGAAGAAAACCCCGAAGGGCCACCAGAGCTCTTCTTAATTCGGTGTCGATCTGCTGTAACTAACCCGATACCGAACGCAAACAATACCGACGATTTTTCCGAGATTCTAACTAACTTTCCGACCCGAAACACGGAGCGAAAAGGAACACGTCCGAACCCGATGGCGGAAAAAAAACAATCTAAGATGGAGTCGACGCCCATGCACAATGGAGTCAAATGGGAGGAGTCCCTCGGTCTCGTGACTCGAAAAGACTTCTTCGAAGAAAAACAACTTGTAACACTCCGAGCCCAACACCAGATGGCAGGATGTGCACAGCATGTGTATCTGCAGCTACACATGCCATCGAACATATATATATTTAGGCACCAGAGTCAATACTATCAGGGAAGTACTTTTTGCAAGATAAGTAATTTCAGGTTTCAAAGGTCGACACTTTGCATTTTTCAGATGCAGCAACGTTATCATATGGAGGGGAAAACAAATACTGCATACAGGTATAGTACAGCGACTTACAAGACCAATCTCCTGAACATAAGGTTAGTATGGGGCAAGGTCCAAGGCCACACCAACAGGTCTCACCGGGTGGCAGCGGGGTGCAGAGGTGCAGAACAGCATCTTGTGTCCAATGTTCGTTTAAGGGGATCAGTCCGGTTACAAAAAGGCCACAGGTTTGGACTGAGTGGCCAGTCAGGCTGACCCAAGTGTCTCAGCTCTCAAGATGCTCAAGGATGTGGGAACACCCAAGGTCCTCTTCTCCCCGAGTTTTTGTCTCCGCAAGCACTCGCGGTTGAGGGGGCCTTCTGGCAGAGGCTGCAGGTGGCGGCAGTGGGTCCACAGTGGGAAAGTCCAAGGTGGACTTTTTGTATTTTGAGGGCTGGGGGACCATGCTGGCACTGCTGGACCACATCACCTCGGGCTAGGAAACAGGTGCAGTGCTGCTTTCAGGTGTTGGGTTTTTAGCAGTCCGGAGTCCTCGCAGTCCTCGTGTGCTTCCTGCAAGTTGCAAGGAAGCAGCTCCAATGCTCTACTGGGATTCCTGGGTCTTTGTTGAAGGCAAGCAGTCCTCCCAGGCTTTTGGAGGCACAGCAGCGTGTAGGACGTAATGACTTTAGTGCAATTCGATGGAAGCAGCAGACAGGGCTGCAGGGCAGGGTCCAATCAGGTGCTTCTTCCTCAATCTTTGCTTTTGCGGTTCTTAGTGTCCTATTTCATAGGTCAGCAGAAATCTGGTTTCCTGGTGCCATGGACTCCCCTAAATGCTGAATTTAGGGGCATTTTGAGGAGTGTAGGGTAGTAGCCAATGGGCTACTTACCACTGGGGCTACTACACCCACTAGAGGACCACTTCCTGTTGAAATTGGGCATAACCCTGTCCCAGAGTTCCTAGTTTTGTCAACATAGAGATGGCAGAAATTTAAATGTAGTGTCCACATCAGACAGCTCACCTTAGGGGTGGGATTGACCCGAGGGGTGGACACACCTCCCTGAATACTTAATCTCCCGCCTGTCCCGGTGCCAAATGGGCCCTGGGTCAAGTGGGTCAGCCAGATGTGCATACCAAGGGCGGCGGGCTTCGTAGAAGCCCCTTGTCTTGAAATGTAGATTTGCAGGTCATCCTGTTGGGTGGGGTGTGTAAACAACTCCCCTCCCCCCACCTCTCACCCCACTCCAGAGTAGGCTTTGTTCCCAACAGCCCAAGAGCAAAGGGTCCCACCCTTGGGGGCCAGAAGCATGTCTGGTGATGGCAGGCTATCTGAAATAGTCAATCCGCACACTGGTAGTTGGTAAGTTTTCAAGGAGCACCTCTGGATGCATATATTAATACATCCATCACTGGCATCAGTGAGGGTTTATTAATATGAGATATTTGGTACCAAACAGCCCTATTTTCGGTGATGCCACTATGTAACCAGGGAACTCGTATTGACAAGTGTCCAGCACATGTACTTAGAATGGCTTCCCTGTTCAGTCACTATGTCTAAGAATCGACAAAGACATAGCAGGGGCATATCTGCTCTTGCAGGTTGCCCTCATAAGTAATACAAGGCATCCTGCCTTTGGGCTGTAAGTCCTGCTGTAGGGTTGACCCTACAAATATTAAATGCAGTATTTAGGAGACATGGCACACGATTGGTGCCAGGTCGCGCTTTTACTTTTTGGAGCAACTTGTCACACAGTCTGTAAGGGCAGTCTGCGAGACTTTGGTGCTGACTCCCATAGAGTGGCACAAGTTATGCTGCAGCTCTAAGGAAGCCTCTTTAGTACCTATGCTCAAAGTACCGGAGGTACCATTTACCAGGGACTTACAAAAGTGCTAAAGTACTGGTCACTAGGGGATAAGGTGACCAGGGGTCATTTTTGGGGAAGGAACACTGGCACTGGGGACGTGGCTAGCAGGAACACAGTACACATCAGTCAAAGGTGCATCAAAATCAGGCAAAAGGGGAAAGGGAGGGGGGTGGGGCTGCAACCAGAACCCAGCTTCCTACGCCCTCTCAGGCAACCCACTTTGCCACTTAACCCTCATGAGACGCAGCCATTCTTGTGGTGTCCCTCAAGGTTCATCGCCCTCACCCCAATATCTATATGAAGGCAAAAGATTCTCAGCTTATCTAACACTATGTCTAGACATGCATGTACACCAATGAAAGACAAATACTTTTGAAATTGGACAACCAAGAAGAAGCATCTGCCCTTTCAACAAAATCTTCAATTCATTCG
The DNA here is from genome assembly GCF_031143425.1 of Pleurodeles waltl. Taxonomy (NCBI): domain Eukaryota; kingdom Metazoa; phylum Chordata; class Amphibia; order Caudata; family Salamandridae; genus Pleurodeles; species Pleurodeles waltl. The sequence continues at coordinate 664,974,369 of NC_090451.1, forward strand.
GGCATAGATGGAGGACTGCATCTTCAAACTGAATGTAGACAATGCTGAGGTTCTGGTGTTAAACAATTGCTGTGACTTTTGGTCGGGCAACTATTGGCCTGGTTGGATGACTACTGTCCTGGGGCCTTCTCCTGTCCTCCTACCAGTGGTGAAAAGCCTATGGGTAAAGATTGACACCCAACTTACTGTGACCGAGCAAGTATCTTCCATCACCTCTTACTGCTATAATCAATTCTGCATTTTGTGAATTTATTTCCTTACCTAGTATTTGAGACAGGCGCCTAGTCTCTAACAGGTTCTAGAACTGATGATGACAACTTAGTATACTTATCCCCATCTATGTTCTTGATGCAGAGATAACAGATTGTGCAGAATTCAGCAGCTCCCTTTGCAACTGTTCTATAAATGTAGTCATAGTCATCCTATTCTGGAGAAGTTACACTGTCAATCACTCCAGGGGACAAAACCTTGGACAATGTGTGGTCTTGACGGTGGCAAAAAGATCTAACCAGTGTAATCCCCTTTGTTGAAAGATGCCCAATGCTACCTCAGTTTATTCGGGAACGGAGCCTGAGGGTAGGTGCTGCGTCTGACACCGAAACGCACACAAATTGTTTGTGTATTGGGCATCAGGCCTACGTGATCCCATGAAGCCCTTTCTCTAGTGGAGACGGGTGACTGATAGGAAAAAGCCAGTCCTGTTCTATCCTAGTAAGTGACTGACGACGTTTTGACTGTAAACGATAGATTGCAGGAGTCTATATATATATATAATTTTTTCTTTTTTTTCACCTGGGTTTCGATTGAAGAAGTCCAATTATTTAATAGGTCCTGAAGAAGCGTCGTAGGATCCTGTTGAGACCATATCAAGACGCGAAACATGTCGCCCACATATTAAGGAATTTCGGATAATTACCGACTTCCTGCATTGAATTGTCTTGTGTGACTGTCTGAGCATTACCTCAATTTTCACTCCCTTGCCATTTTTTTAATCTTGGCCATTTCCCAACATCAAAGAATAAATCACTTAGTGAGGGTCCTGAGCCAATCTTATCCTTTATTCCTGTACTTTCCTTCCCCACGGACCCATACTTGGCTCCGCGGCATCATCGGCAAAAACAAAAGATCTCCGGCAAAGAGCCCCCCCTTTTTAGGGGGGAGCCCGTCAGACATTGCAGCGCCGGTCTGACGAGGAGCTGTCCGATGATGAAGCATGACACCAAGTACGGTGTGTGAGGACTCTTGCTCCTGATGATCAGGACTCCTTTACTTCCTCTCCCTATTCTTTTGGAACAGTGTATCATATTCTATTATCAGGTTCTTTGGAGGATATACACTGGACCATAAATCCTCCCATCCCCTCCTTTTTTGAAGTACCTCAGTTTATACACATCACTTGTGGTCTACAAGAGGCTACCTGCTCAGCTCGTCCAATCTGGCATTCAGTGATTTGTGCTGGGTGGTTTGGGACCGGGTGTATTCACTGGCACGCCAACCAAACCCCAGAGGCACAGAACCTCCTGGCACAGAATCCAGGGCACTCTGCGCTGCATGTTGCAATACCACATGACAGTGGTGTTGTCTCTAACAACCTGCATCAGCCTCCACGTGACAGATAGCAGAAAAGCCTTCAGACCCAGGTGAATGACCCACAACTTTAACAGGCAGTTGTGGAGCCAGGCTTCTGATAGAGAAAAGAGCCCTCTCATCTTCACCTTCCCCATGAGAGCCGCAGTCTACCAGGGATGCATCAGTCACCACCATCAGCTGTGGATCAGGAAGGGAGAGCGGCCTGCCACTGGACCAATTTTGGTTGAAAGACCACCAATGCATATCGTAAGCAGTCTCTGCCAAGATCTAGACACGTCTGGAACTTCACATTTCATTATAGAGGCCACATGGCGCAGCTTACAAGGAGGCTGCAGGAGGCCAAGAAGTCTTAGAGACGCTCGCACCTTGATCCAGTACCAAGGTTGCAACATCGGGTTTATAGCCCTAAAGTCCTGGACTTTGTTGCAGCAAAGAGAATGCTTGGTACTGCACTGTGTCTAAGACAGCTCAACTGAATGGAAGTCTCTGCAAAGGATTTTGGTGCGACTTTGGTTTGTTGATAGTTAAAGTAAAAGTGTCAGCAGCATCACAATCTGGAGGTGAAGAACAACTGCTGTGGCAAGCCCGCCTTCAACAGCCAGTCATCAAAGAAGCATAAAACTGGTATCCTCTACCTCCGAAATGGTTACACGACCCCCGCCATCATGTTTTTGAACACCCAAAGTCCACTGGTGATGTAAAAGGAGGGCATAAAAACTGAAAAGGCTCCAGGTCCACCTTGAACATTAGATATCGTCTATGGGACTGCAGGACGGGTATATGAAAATAAGGGACATGTAGGCTTAAGGACAACATCCAATCATCAAGTTTGAGGGCAGGCAGAATGTGACCCAGCATAAGGTTTTTTTTAATGTGTCCTTCCACATGAAGGCATTCTGAGGCCAGAGGTCCAAAAGTAGCCTGTGGCCCCAGTTCTTCTTTGGAACCAGTAAAAAGAGGGAGTAATAGCCCTCACCTTTTTCAGAATCGAGTACCAGCACAATAGTACTTTTGGAAGAGCCACACTGCATCTATGGAAAACGGATAGGTGCTCCTATGAAGGTCACTATGAAGTGGAAGGTATATTTGGCAAGGCAGAAAGAATAGGTAGGGCATAGCCATGTTGAACAATTTCTAAGACTCATCTATCGGACTTGATGGATTGCTACCCAAAGAGGAAATGATAAATTCTGCTCCCACCTTTAGAGGACACGTCACCCAAGGGCAAAATAATGAATTTGTGGCAGTTACACCAGACCAGGGAAAAAGAATGGGAGGACTGGAGTCCCTGCTGGTTCGTTTGCAATCTGTCAGATCCACATCCATGGCCTTGAAAGGGCTTGGAGGACTGCTGTACTGGTTGGGGACAGTGTCACACTCCTCTGACACAGTCTTAAAACTCTTTGAACTGCTGTGGAAACTGTTTGGTAGGGGTCAACAGAAACAAGTCATGTGTCTAGTGGCATGAGGCAGCACTGCTGAGGAAAAGTTTCTAGATCCAGTCCAGTGCCTGGAGAGTAGTCTAAGGTGAGTAACTATAGGAGGACAAAGTTCCTAATCATTCAAAAATGCAACCTTGTGTTTCTTTGTTGGATACTCAGAAGGGAAAATCTTCAAGATTAAAAATCTAAGAAATTCGAAAACTGGGCTTAGAGAAATAGGAACACTAGCACCAAGGCCATAGTATTGCAATCCCTCATATTTGGAACCTGAGGTCAGGGTAGAAACGTGGTCCAGAAACAAAATAAACATGGGCCATTAAACAAGACATTTAAGCTAATACAAGGGAAAAAGGCAAAGCCTGTTAGAGGGACTCAAAGACAGGGTAGCACCACAGTCTAGCAACTAAGAGGTATGTGGGATATACACCATGACTTTTCACGTGTATTTGTATAATGCTGTTTGGCATAGTGCTTAGATGTCAACATCCTCTGGCTCATTAGGAAGTGGTACTGAAGTAATTGTGATACTGAGGCGCAAATATGAGGCAAGATTTAAATTTTGAAGATATAGTATGAAACAGCTCAGACGATCTTCTGCTTGAACATTTGTAAGTATTGGTCTAGCAACATAGAACAGTCTTTCACTGAAGGCTCATTTTGTAAACTGCACTCTTTTCACCTTCGACTGAGTGGCTGAAGTAATTTTCACAATTTGTAATGCTGGGTTGGAACCTGAAAGAATCAGCCAATAAAACTGAACGATTTTGAGCTCAAATGAACAAGTTTAGCAGCTTGAATAAAAAGACTGCATAGGCGAAACTAAGGCAGGGTGTTCTTCCACTGGGGAACCTTTAATGTTTTGCAGTATTTTACGGTTTTCAAGAAGTATCAAGTAAAGTATTGTGAATGCAACATTGTAGGAAGTTGGCTCTGTATGTGCTATTTCAAAGTAAGGAATAGCATGCACAGAGTCCAAGGGTTCCCCTTAGAGGTAAAATAGTGGTAAAAAGAGATAATACTAATGCTCTATTTTGTGGTAGTGTGGTCGAGCAGTAGGCTTATCCAAGGAGTAGTGTTAAGCATTTGTTGTACCTACACATAGACAATAAATGAGGTACACACACTCAGAGACAAATCCAGCCAATAGGTTTTGTTATAGAAAAATATCTTTTCTTAGTTTATTTTAAGAACCACAGGTTCAAATTTAACATGTAATATCTCATTCGAAAGGTATTGCAGGTAAGTACTTTAGGAACTTCAAATCATAAAAATTGCATGTATACTTTACAAGTTATTGACAAATAGCTGTTTTAAAAGTGGACACTTAGTGCAATTTTCACAGTTCCTGGGGGAGGTAAGTTTTTGTTAGTTTTACCAGGTAAGTAAGACACTTACAGGGTTCAGTTCTTGGTCCAAGGTAGCCCACCGTTGGGGGTTCAGAGCAACCCCAAAGTCACCACACCAGCAGCTCAGGGCCGGTCAGGTGCAGAGTTCAAAGTGGTGCCCAAAACACATAGGCTAGAATGGAGAGAAGGGGGTGCCCCGGTTCCGGTCTGCTTGCAGGTAAGTACCCGCGTCTTCGGAGGGCAGACCAGGGGGGTTTTGTAGGGCACCGGGGGGGACACAAGTCCACACAGAGATTTCACCCTCAGCAGCGCGGGGGCGGCCGGGTGCAGTGTAGGAACAGGCGTCGGGTTCGCAATGTTAGTCTATGAGAGATCTCGGGATCTCTTCAGCGCTGCAGGCAGGCAAGGGGGGGATTCCTCGGGGAAACCTCCACTTGGGTGAGGGAGAGGGACTCCTGGGGGTCACTTCTCCCGTGAAAGTCCGGTCCTTCAGGTCCTGGGGGCTGCGGGTGCAGGGTCTCTCCCAGGCGTCGGGACTTTAGGTTCAAAGAGTCGCGGTCAGGGGAAGCCTCGGGATTCCCTCTGCAGGCGGCGCTGTGGGGGCTCAGGGGGGACAGGTTTTGGTACTCACAGTATCAGAGTAGTCCTGGGGTCCCTCCTGAGGTGTTGGATCGCCACCAGCCGAGTCGGGGTCGCCGGGTGCAGTGTTGCAAGTCTCACGCTTCTTGCGGGGAGCTTGCAGGGTTCTTTAAAGTTGCTGGAAACAAAGTTGCAGCTTTTCTTGGAGCAGGTCCGCTGTCCTCGGGAGTTTCTTGTCTTTTCGAAGCAGGGGCAGTCCTCAGAGGATGTCGAGGTCGCTGGTCCCTTTGGAAGGCGTCGCTGGAGCAGGATCTTTGGAAGGCAGGAGACAGGCCGGTGAGTTTCTGGAGCCAAGGCAGTTGTCGTCTTCTGGTCGTCCGCTGCAGGGGTTTTCAGCTGGGCAGTCCTTCTTCTTGTAGTTGCAGGAATCTAATTTTCTAGGGTTCAGGGTAGCCCTTAAATACTAAATTTAAGGGCGTGTTTAGGTCTGGGGGGTTAGTAGCCAATGGCTACTAGCCCTGAGGGTGGGTACACCCTCTTTGTGCCTCCTCCCAAGGGGAGGGGGTCACAATCCTAACCCTATTGGGGGAATCCTCCATCTGCAAGATGGAGGATTTCTAAAAGTCAGAGTCACCTCAGCTCAGGACACCTTAGGGGCTGTCCTGACTGGCCAGTGACTCCTCCTTGTTTTTCTCATTATTTTCTCCGGCCTTGCCGCCAAAAGTGGGGCCTGGCCGGAGGGGGCGGGCAACTCCACTAGCTGGAGTGTCCTGCTGGGTTGGCACAAAGGAGGTGAGCCTTTGAGGCTCACCGCCAGGTGTGACAATTCCTGCCTGGGGGAGGTGTTAGCATCTCCACCCAGTGCAGGCTTTGTTACTGGCCTCAGAGTGACAAAGGCACTCTCCCCATGGGGCCAGCAACATGTCTCGGTTTGTGGCAGGCTGCTAAAACTAGTCAGCCTACACAGATAGTCGGTTAAGTTTCAGGGGGCACCTCTAAGGTGCCCTCTGTGGTGTATTTTACAATAAAATGTACACTGGCATCAGTGTGCATTTATTGTGCTGAGAAGTTTGATACCAAACTTCCCAGTTTTCAGTGTAGCCATTATGGTGCTGTGGAGTTCGTGTTTGACAGACTCCCAGACCATATACTCTTATGGCTACCCTGCACTTACAATGTCTAAGGTTTTGTTTAGACACTGTAGGGGTACCATGCTCATGCACTGGTACCCTCACCTATGGTATAGTGCACCCTGCCTTAGGGCTGTAAGGCCTGCTAGAGGGGTGTCTTACCTATACTGCATAGGCAGTGAGAGGCTGGCATGGCACCCTGAGGGGAGTGCCATGTCGACTTACTCGTTTTGTCTTCACTAGCACACACAAGCTGGCAAGCAGGGTGTCTGTGCTGAGTGAGAGGTCTCCAGGGTGGCATAAGACATGCTGCAGCCCTTAGAGACCTTCCTTGGCACCAGGGCCCTTGGTACTAGAAGTACCAGTTACAAGGGACTTATCTGGATGCCAGGGTCTGCCAATTGTGGATACAAAAGTACAGGTTAGGGAAAGAACACTGGTGCTGGGGCCTGGTTAGCAGGCCTCAGCACACTTTCAATTGTAAACATAGCATCAGCAAAGGCAAAAAGTCAGGGGGCAACCATGCCAAGGAGGCATTTCCTTACAAACATTATGTAACACCTTTTGATGAAGGAGAGTTCAGGACAGTAGCAATATAATAAATTCTTAAACTGACATTAACAAATCAAAAATTACTATCGGGCTGGTGTGACAGGATTCATTAAAAAAAATGGCACATACCTCATCTTCACAGATTGAAATTAGTAATGAAGTACAAAAAACAACATGTTTTTGGAATGGGGTAAGCAAATAGGGTGGAGCAAGGGAGGCAGCAACATTTCCACATGTTCAAGGCCTCGAAGACAACTCAACTCCTGGTCTTCCAATTGCAGTGTTGGAACAAAAGAATGTGGTCTCTTTAGCAAATGCCCATCTCCCTCGACAACTGTAAATGGCATGGCACATAATGTACACTCACATAAAAAAACAATCAACATACTGAACCTTTAGTTTCAAAACACATAAGAATTGTCATAGTAGACATTGTCGCTGAGAGGTTGGCGACCCACTCCAAAACACTCCTTTGGAGGGGCACATTGAGATCTCATCAGCAATTATTTTACCTCCTTTCCCAAACAGTCACAGCTTGCTCTCGAGCTGTTCTGCCCCACAAGCTAAGAGGCACTTCAAACATTCACCTACTGCACTGTAAGCATCACTGAAGACCAGAACATTAGCCACTGTAATAGAAAATAGTTACCTAATTACAGTTCTCCAAGGTTGGAATATTTTAGAGATCTTAGATTTCATAGATCCTCTTAAAGCAGAAGACTACTGTCCGATGGACATTGAAATCATGCTTGCTAATACTCAAGTAAGGTAATATTGGAATAAACATCATGAAAGGCTGTGTTAGTTCAACATAGAAGACTCTGTAAATTGAATGCAACTACAATAGGTGCAGAATTGTTCTGTATTATAAGGTAGAGGTACAACGATGGAAGGTATTCCCTTTCTGTTATATGCACTCAACAGGCAACAATACATTTATGAAACTTTGATTTTCCAATTCAGGTTACCAGGGATTCAGTGCCTGCTGCCTATAACACACTGTCCTACTTGCCTCAAAGTAAGACACATTACTCTGACCTAGGTTCTCTAGCATGTGTATCTTTGTCATGTCATGTTGACAGAGCTTACTGGTAGTAGTACAGAAGATACTACTTAATGCTATAGGTTTCAAAAACGTCTCAGACAGCGAAACCAGGAAGCAATCTCCAAAACTACTGCACACTGAAAAAATTGTCAAGAACTGAAATGAGCACTGCATTCTTAATGTAAATTTAGGTAGGGTTGTAGAAAATTAGAAAGTGAAGTCACAGAACGAATACCTTTATGGTGGTGTTGAGAAAAGAAATCTGAAAGATTAGTGTCTAAGATAAAGGTACTAACTAGGACTCAAGGCATGAAACATTCAAATCTCACCGTAGATACACGTTTAGAATGTCAGAAAAGATTCACTAAGGAAGCTTCTATTTAAGCCTTGTATTCCTACAGACAGCTTATGTCAATCATACAAAGTAGACGGCGCTATGGACGCACTAGCCTAGCCGGTAGAAAGTAATTTGTCCACCGAGGCAACCCTCCTAGGTATTCAAGGAGTGTCCAAATTTACTTGGACTAAACTTGAGCAGGTTAAAGTCCAACACAAATGTGGTACCTGGCCCTTTCTGCAGGGTCATCCCCAAGCTTTTTGCCTTCCTCCTCCTATTTTTTCTGACTTTGTTTTTGTTGGCCTCAGGACTCTGTGCACTTTACCACTGCTAACAGTGTTAAAGTGCTTGTTCTCCCCCCTAAAACATGGTTTGTAAAGTGCACTACTTGTGCGGAGAGCCTGTAAATTAAATGCTACTAGTGGGCCTGAAGCACTGATTGCGCCACCCACTTAAGTAGCTTTTTAAACATGTCTCAGGCCTGCCAATGCAGAGCCTGTGAGTGCAGTTTAAAGTGACATGGCGACATGGCATTAAAAACCTCTTACCAAAGCCTTAAACTCCCCTTTTCTTACATATGTCACCCCTTAAAAAAAAACTATGTAGCCCATAGGACAGGGTGTAGTGTAATTAAGAGGTAGGAGAGGTACTCTTAAGTTGTACATGTCCTGGTAGTGAAAAACTCCCAAATTCGTTTTTCACTACTATGAGGCCAACCCCTCTCATAAGATAACATTGGGGATTCTGTTGTACATTTAATATTTAATAAGCTGTAATTCTTGATTGAGAGGCAGTAGATCTGTCATGTTTATGGAATTGTAATGATAAATCCTCCTTAATGGTAAAGTTGGATTTACTGTTACAACTCTGAACATGCCACTTTTAGAAAATTTGCATTTTCCTGCTCTTAGCCCTGTGTGTCTGCAGCCTGTCTCTGAACACTTGGCTGGGTGAAAGCTGGGCTTTGTGTATTCCCTCTAGACAGCCGTACACAATGAGAGCTTAGGTGTGACTTGATGGGCCCTGATGGGACGTACTGACAGGAGGGAGGAGCTGATGCAGCCTCACACACCTGAACAGGGTGTGTCCTGTTCACACACAAAGTGCTTAACAACCCTGTATTGGCACTCCAGTCAGCTTGGAGCCAGGACAAGGGAGGAAGGAAATTCTTTGCACTTCAAAGCCACTGTCTAGAAGCTTCTCCAACCTTCCAGAATCGGGGTACCAAAGTATAAATACTGGACCTCAGACACATCCACTTCAGTCCACTTCTGGACCTGTGGATACTCTGCCAGGCTAAAGGACTGCCACTCTGCTGGACTGCTGCTCTGGAAGAACTGATTTCTTGCTCTGCCTTTCCTGGGTCAGAAGGTCTGGACCCAGATCACTTGAACCCAGAGGGACTCCAAGGGCTAGCTGACTGGTCTCCTGTTATCTGAAGTCACTGGGACATAAGACTTCCAACTCACCTACATCAACAACTGGACTCTACCATCCGTGAGCCTGCCTGCCAAGTGGTGCCACCCCAGCCCTGGACCCTTGGAAGTGGGTTTAAGGTGTTTGCTGTGGCTGAAACCATACACTGCCACGGCAGCTTGGATCGGAACCAGCACATCGCCCCTGATATGTGAATCTGAACCAGCGCCTCAGCCCCATTGCATAGCTCGGAGTTGACGCATCGCCTCTCCTGCGCAGACTGACCTTGGCGCATCGCCTTTGGATCTGACGCATCTTGAACCCGATGCATCGCCGCTGCTTTGTGGACAACAATAGACGCATCTTCACTACTGCGTGGAAAGATCGACGCGTCATCTCCATTGCAGGGATCTACACTAACACACCACTTCAGCCTGCTCCAGGCATCTTTGACAATCATGTATCCAGGATTAAGGTACTTTTGTTCAGTGGGCCCCACTGGGTCCCTGTAGCTGGCCCGCGCTCCGCTGGGGTCAGTCTGAACTTTTTACTTTATCCCAGTCCAGCGCGACCAGATAGTCCCAATTGGCACTTTTTTTGTTTCTAAGCGCTTTTCTAAAGTTAATTCTTTAAAAAGTCATATCTCAAATTCTACTTATTATGCTTTTGTCTTTTTTTCTTGTTTTATGTATTAAATTAAGTTCTATTTTTCTAACCGGGCGTGGTATCTTCATGTAGTGTCTTTGCTGTTTTACTGTTTGAAGTGTTGCACAAATATTTCACACTTTGACTCTCAAGTTTAGCCTGACTGCTATATGCCAAGCTAACAGAGGGTGGGCACAGTTTTAGGGTGAGTTTGTGACTTACCCTGACTAGGACTGTGGTTCCTGCTTGATCAGGGTGCTTACCTCCGTCAACCAGAACCCCTAATTTTTAACAACAAAAATAAGGTGTCCACTTAGTTTTTCGATTTCTTATTCTAAGTTCAAGCTCCTGCACTAATATAAAATTTAAAGTGCAAATGCTTATACAGTGCATTTTATAAATCAGTTTCACGTTCGGGTATCTCTTCAATCTTTTGATATACATGTTAACAGTCATGACTCTCTGCAAAGCACTTTGCTTAAATCATACTCCATGTGGGTGACTAGATGCACCCTTGTTACAATCATCATCCTTCTGCTGATGTGGTCTCCTGAGCTGGGCACAACATGCAGATAAATAACACACAGTTGTCTACAATGTGGCTTTCACGTCGACATGTAAGTGTTAAAGAAACCTCTCTTTCGGCTCTGGTTATATATTTTCCTGTTAATCAAATTTAGAATTTAGATCCAACTCGCTCGTTGCTCCTTTCATGATGCTTTCCCATTTTCAGGGAAGCTGATACAAAAGACCCAAGTCCTCCCCCACCTCCTTATTCCCCCCCCCCTAAGACCACTCATTCACCTTTTTTAAATTACGTGTATTTTCCTTTAGTTCTAGTGTGAGCTCTATAAATAGGAAAACCTTGCTCTTCAAGTCCTCCGCCGTGTTATTTAGAAATGAATTGCATCACCTTGGCCTAAGCAACACCATGAGCAAGCTATTTGAAATTAGAAAATGACGTTTGTTTTGCAAAAGTTGGGAATATTCGTCGCAAAACAGCTGGAACTGTTTCTGCTAAATCTAAATCACCAGCCTTAATTGCTGTATTTCACAAGGCAGAGGGCAGTAAAATTCATGGTAATGGCCTGGACACATGAGCTAGTTGCATTTCCAAGAACCAATAAAACTCCACAAAGTGCACTAATGGGCCAAAAACGTTATTATTGATGAAAGAATTTAACACTTACAAAGCTACACGCCGTAAAAGTGCAGTGACATTTCAGTAATGGGCTTTAAAAAAAAGCATCGATCCCCTGGAGCAGGTAGGGAGCCTTGCAGGAAATACTGAGATAGAGATGACTGCACTGCAGCTCCCTCTCTGAAGATGAATAATGACCTTTGCAAACCTTTTGCGATAATCTTTGAAGTTACTTCAAAAGCTGTAGATCACATCAGAAAAAAACAGGTCCTAAATGTAATCTACCCAATGTGGGTCAGCTCACTCTTTCAAAAGACGTCAACTGCAAGCATTCAACTTCCAAAGCCAGAGAGTCCTCATCGTGATCAATCCTCAACCATGCTCTGACACACAAATGTCAACTATTCCTCGGAGACAGCCTCACAATTGCCCTTCCCAGCAATCTTTAGTGCCCTTGACTCGCCTCAATGCTTTCACTGTCCAGTAAATCGCCATGTCCTCAATCATAAATCAGTTGCTATACCCTTACGCTCAAGTCCCTTGGCCACTAACACCCGATTAGGCCCTATGCCTCTAAAGAGGCTATGCAAAAAAAAAAAACTGAAAAATAACTCCACACTACATGTCCCTATGCTTCTCAACAAATAACTCATAAGAGACAGGTAGGTGTTAGCATAGTAAAAGCCCAGGGAAGTTTTGCTTGCACAGGGCACGCGGACTTCTGCAACCATTCACTTAGCCCCCTTCTGCTGCATTCTGCTGAACTCCTGTCTTGTACTTCCTGTCAACATCATGATTGTTGGGCTGCAGGTTCCACTGGAAGAGTGCCTCTCCTAACTTTGGTTCACGAATCGTAGTCTGCAGACTCTCCTCCTTGTCCCAAACAATTGATCATATTTCTATCAGCCCCCTCCGTCTTCTGGTTTGTCGTTTTTGATAGTCTCCCAAATGCATCTTGTGCAGCATTCTCGAGTCTTTTTCTATAACCTTGCCACCTACTTCTGAGCTGTTCCCTCTCAACCATATTCTCTCCTCAGCTACCTCTACACCTTCTTGCACATCAGAATCACTGTTGTTTTCTGTCCACTCTCCACTTCCCACCTTTAGCACACATCTTCCTGCACACTAAAGCCACATTGTAGCAACATCAATTATTTTAAGTCAACTGCATACTCTTCTCGTTTAGCCTCACAGAATGATTGAAACTATAAAAGGCGAACATCTACCTCTCCGTTCTAGAGAGGGAACTTTCAGAGTTTTTACTAACACAGTGCTATATAAAACAGCTGCATACTACTCACACTAAACGTACAAGGTCTTACCGAATTGCTTGTGGGGTATTGAAGGTTGTAGAGGCCTCTGGACCACTGCTTTCATCATCTCCCTCCTGCTCGTCATCGTTTTGAAATTGTACGCCAGGGTCTTCCTGAAACTGGAGAGAAGGGACATTACTCAAGCACGAATAAATAGGTGTTAGAGGCCATGTACTAGTACTCTGTATGTACAAATACAGAAACTGACATGTTAGTAGCACAGAAACATTCTTTTGTTTAATTAGGATATCACAAAACTCTAGAGATAAAAAAGCCAATAAGCACAAAAGAAAAACAACACAATTAATTTCAGGCGTCAGCATTTCTGCGAGTGGTATAGTATCCTATTTGTCACCAACTAGTGACCTGAAGCAGGAAGAAACAAAATGAAAGCAAATCGTAAGACCGCTTTCCTTGCCCCTCCAAAAATACAAATATTGAACGTTAGTCTTTTTTTACCTCCTAAGAGATAGAAAATAGAAACCCCTTTCCAAAGACTAACAATGCAGTCAGATGGTGTACAATGACAATCAAGAAACCTGTCCAAATAAACAGTTCGGGAGTTTGCAGAAGATAAATTACCACCCTAACACAGCCTGTCCACAAACTAATGAACTCAAGCAGAGGAACGAAGGAGATCAAGAGTAACAGATAATAGCACAAGAGATTAGCATGTAATTATTTGTATAGCATACTTTGCAAACTGAACTGCCCTTTGGTGATTTTGTTAATGTTGGCATATTCATGGAAGGCGCTGTGCACTACGCAGTGATCATTTGCACTTGCCTGAACTGTTAGCAGCAAGTGTCCACTGGACCAACTCTTTCTTTTAATTCTAGTTGGTGCTCTGCAGACACCTCTTGCAATATTTTTTGTTATTACTCTTCCTTTTTTCATTCGAAGAACCCTCCATTTTGCTCCAAACCTCTCTGACAACTTGCATTAGGTTATGCTGATTTGTATAGCGCACTAATCACCCATGAGGGTATCCAGGCACACTGAAAATATAGGCGGATAATATACATCAATTTCAACATATGGAGCCTAAGGTGGGATTTCAGAAGCTGCCTACGACTTGTTAGTGCAGGTTTGTGCTAAATAAGGCTGACCAGGCGAACAGGTATGAAATGTGAAAGGCTGGGACGCCAACTGCTCTATTTACCAATATTACTTACAACATAATTTGTATGGTTCACACCAAAAACTGAGTGGTGTCTTAGGCACTAAATGCAGAATCGCTAAACAAATGGTATACAACAATCAGAGAAGATCGAAAAACTGAGTTGGCCTACAGTGGGATCCTAAACCGAGATATGGAACTAAACCACAGACATCAATCAGTTTATAAGATATAGAGTTAAACCACACCCCTCAATCAAATTAGCTAGCTGAACCGCACATTATCAATGCAAGACTTATCTCTGACTGAAAAAGATGGCAATATAGCAATGGCCCCCTAGGGATCAGTGACCAGAACTTTTAGAAAAGGGCCTCTCCTAAGTAAAAGAAAACTCTCCTGTGGTCTAATTAAGTGTTGGGGGAAGCCAGGAGGGAAAAGAAGTGCACATAAAATTAATCACCAACAATGGACCCCAGTCAAAAGAGAAATAGGTCCTGTAAACACTTGTTGTTTGGATTATGCATGTTCCAAGTCTGTGAAGTAGTTAATTTCATTAATTTATTGCCAGCTATAAAAGCAGTAGGGTAGTATTTCTTAGAATGTAGACCCAATGCCAACTGTGGGGGGCCCCACAAATGTTTAGAATTTTTTTTTTTTAAAATATGTACATCAAAAAATAAAATGTAACATTAAAAAAATTAAACACCTTGTTATTGTGCAGGAATTTTAATTTGGTTGCTACAAATTAAGTTGGTTTCCTTAGCTTGATTCAAGCACCGACAAAAAGAAAGGATGTATTAGTACAGAACGTTGCAGTGAAATGCTGGTTTTCCATGTCATTGTGTTTTAGAAATAAAATCAAAACATTAGAAGGCTTTAGCTTTCCAATTAAAATTCAGATTTTTGTAAATTAAATATTTCGTAATTTGGGTATATGTTTGATGTATACTGGTTTGTGTATTTTTGGCTATAGATTTTGAGGTTCAAATTGTAAAAAATGTGTTAGGCCAGGGAACCGTGCTTCCCGTTGCGATTCAGTGGTGGTACGCAGAAGTCAAAGGTTAAGAACCGTTGCGCTAGAGCATTTAAACTGAAAACGCTCCAGGACAGAAACCACTGTTGAGTTTGGCAAGCCCTTGAAACTTTACATGATGTAGCTATTCACTGGTTCTTTTGTCAATGGCTAAACATGTTTATCTTATTTTGTACCTTCTATGCCAGTGAGTCCCAACCTTTTGACTTCTGTGGACACCCACTTGATCATTATTAGAACCCAGGGACCCCCACTGAATCATTATTCAGAATCCGAGGACCCCCCCCGACAGTCATTACTAAAAGCTGTGGACCTAATCTGTTAATATTATTTAATTTCCTATGCAGTCGCAGACCCCCTGAGGAGGATTCGGGGACCCCCAGGGGTCCCCGGACCATGGGTTGGGAACCACTGTTCTATGCTGTTCAATATGCCTCTTTCACAATCCCAAATAAAACAAAGATGGTCATGCGGTGTGTAGGAAGTTGGCTCTGTATGTGCTATTTCAAAGTAAGGAATAGCATGCACAGAGTCCAAGGGTTCCCCTTAGAGGTAAAATAGTGGTAAAAAGAGATAATACTAATGCTCTATTTTGTGGTAGTGTGGTCGAGCAGTAGGCTTATCCAAGGAGTAGTGTTAAGCATTTGTTGTACATACACATAGACAATAAATGAGGTACACACACTCAGAGACAAATCCAGCCAATAGGTTTTGTTATAGAAAAATATCTTTTCTTAGTTTATTTTAAGAACCACAGGTTCAAATTTAACAGGTAATATCTTGTTTGAAAGGTATTGCAGGTAAGTACATTAGGAACTTTGAATTATTTCAATTGCATGTATACTTTTCAAGTTATTCACAAATAGCTATTTTAAAAGTGGACACCGTTGGGGGTTCAGAGCAATCCCAAAGTTACCACACCAGCAGCTCAGGGCCGGTCAGGTGCAGAGTTCAAAGTGGTGCCCAAAACGCATAGGCTTCAATGGAGAGAAGGGGGTGCCCCGGTTCCGGTCTGCTTGCAGGTAAGTACCCGCGTCTTCGGAGGGCAGACCAGGGGGGTTTTGTAGGGCACCGGGGGGGACACAAGCCCACACAGAAATTTCACCCTCAGCGGCGCGGGGGCGGCCGGGTGCAGTGTTTGAACAAGCGTCGGGTTCGCAATGGAAGTCAATGAGAGATCAAGGGATCTCTTCAGCGCTGCAGGCAGGCAAGGGGGGGCTTCCTCGGGGAAACCTCCACTTGGGCAAGGGAGAGGGACTCCTGGGGGTCACTTCTGCAGTGAAAGTCTGGTCCTTCAGGTCCTGGGGGCTGCGGGTGCAGGGTCTTTTCCAGGCGTCGGGACTTAGGTTTCAGAGAGTCGCGGTCAGGGGAAGCCTCGGGATTCCCTCTGCAGGCGGCGCTGTGGGGGCTCAGGGGGGACAGGTTTTGGTACTCACAGTCGTAGAGTAGTCTGGGGGTCCTCCCTGAGGTGTTGGTTCTCCACCAGCCGAGTCGGGGTCGCCGGGTGCAGTGTTGCAAGTCTCACGCTTCTTGCGGGGAGTTGCAGGGTTCTTTAAAGCTGCTTCTTGAAACAAAGTTGCAGTCTTTTTGGAGCAGGTCCGCTGTCCTCGGGAGTTTCTTGTCGTCGTCGAAGCAGGGCAGTCCTCAGAGGATTCAGAGGTCGCTGGTCCCTTTGGAAGGCGTCGCTGGAGCAGAGTTCTTTGGAAGGCAGGAGACAGGCCGGTGAGTTTCTGGAGCCAAGGCAGTTGTTGTCTTCTGGTCTTCCTCTGCAGGGGTTTTCAGCTAGGCAGTCCTTCTTCTTGTTGTTTGCAGGAATCTAATTTTCTAGGGTTCAGGGTAGCCCTTAAATACTAAATTTAAGGGCGTGTTTAGGTCTGGGGGGTTAGTAGCCAATGGCTACTAGCCCTGAGGGTGGGTACACCCTCTTTGTGCCTCCTCCCAAGGGGAGGGGGTCACAATCCTAACCCTATTGGGGAAATCCTCCATCTGCAAGATGGAGGATTTCTAAAAGTTAGAGTCACCTCAGCTCAGGACACCTTAGGGGCTGTCCTGACTGGCCAGTGACTCCTCCTTGTTGCTTTCTTTGTTCCCTCCAACCTTGCCGCCAAAAGTGGGGGCCGTGGCCGGAGGGGGCGGGCAACTCCACTAAGCTGGAGTGCCCTGCTGGGCTGTGACAAAGGGGTGAGCCTTTGAGGCTCACCGCCAGGTGTTACAGCTCCTGCCTGGGGGAGGTGTTAGCATCTCCACCCAGTGCAGGCTTTGTTACTGGCCTCAGAGTGACAAAGGCACTCTCCCCATGGGGCCAGCAACATGTCTCTAGTGTGGCAAGCTGCTGGAACCAGTCAGCCTACACAGATAGTCGGTTAAGTTTCAGGGGGCACCTCTAAGGTGCCCTCTGTGGTGTATTTTACAATAAAATGTACACTGGCATCAGTGTGCATTTATTGTGCTGAGAAGTTTGATACCAAACTTCCCAGTTTTCAGTGTAGCCATTATGGTGCTGTGGAGTTCGTGTTTGACAAACTCCCAGACCATATACTCTTATGGCTACCCTGCACTTACAATGTCTAAGGTTTTGTTTAGACACTGTAGGGGTACCATGCTCATGCACTGGTACCCTCACCTATGGTATAGTGCACCCTGCCTTAGGGCTGTAAGGCCTGCTAGAGGGGTGACTGACCTATACTTGCATAGGCAGTGAGAGGCTGGCATGGCACCCTGAGGGGAGTGCCATGTCGACTTACTCGTTTTGTTCTCACTAGCACACACAAGCTGGCAAGCAGTGTGTCTGTGCTGAGTGATAGGTCTCCAGGGTGGCATAAGACATGCTGCAGCCCTTAGAGACCTTCCTTGGCATCAGGGCCCTTGGTACTAGAAGTACCAGTTACAAGGGACTTATCTGGATGCCAGGGTCTGCCAATTGTGGATACAAAAGTACAGGTTAGGGAAAGAACACTGGTGCTGGGGCCTGGTTAGCAGGCCTCAGCACACTTTCAATTGTAAACATAGCATCAGCAAAGGCAAAAAGTCAGGGGGCAACCATGCCAAGGAGGCATTTCCTTACACGGTGGTTTGAACTGGTTCAGCCTGTTTTTAAGTCATGTTCAGGTGATTTCACATTCTGTCTTGTTCCAAACCACAGGATGACAAGTGAGTTCCTGTACGACCCTTATAAAAAAAATTCAAAGTTTATTTAACATTTGTAGGAAGTTGGCTCTGTATGCACTATTTCAGAGTAAGGAATAGTATGCACAGAGTCCAAGGGTTCCCCTTAGAGGTAAGATAGTGGCAAAAAGAGATAATACTAATGCTCTATTTTGTGGTAGTGTGGTCGAGCAGTAGGCTTATCAAAGGAGTAGTGTTAAGCATTTGTTGTACATACACACAGGCAATAAATGAGGAACACACACTCAGAGACAAATCCAGCCAATAGGTTTTGTTATAGAAAAATATCTTATCTTAGTTTATTTTAAGAACCACAGGTTCAAATTCTACATGTAATATCTCATTTGAAAGGTATTGCAGGTAAGTACTTTAGGAACTTTTAATAATTACAGTAGCATATATACCTTTTACATAAAACACAAATAGCTGTTTTAAAAGTGGACAGTGCAATTTTCACAGTTCCTGGGGGAGGTAAGTTATTGTTAGTTTTAGCAGGTAAGTAAATCACTTACAAGTTTCAGGTTTGGGTCCAAGGTAGCCCACCGTTGGGGGTTCAGAGCAACCCCAAAGTTACCACACCAGCAGCTCAGGGCCGGTCAGGTGCAGAGGTCAAAGAGGTGCCCAAAACACATAGGCTTCAATGGAGAGTAGGGGGTGCCCCGGTTCCGGTCTGCCAGCAGGTAAGTACCCGCGTCTTCGGAGGGCAGACCAGGGGGGTTTTGTAGGGCACCGGGGGGGGACACAAGTCAGCACAAAAAGTACACCCTCAGCAGCGCGGGGGCGGCCGGGTGCAGTGTGCAAACACGCGTCGGGTTTTCAATGGTTTTCAATGAGAGACCAAGGGGTCTCTTCAACGGTGCAGGCAGGCAAGGGGGGGGCTCCTCAGGGTAGCCACCACCTGGGCAAGGGAGAGGGCCTCCTGGGGGTCACTCCTGCACAGAAGTTCCGTTCCTTCAGGTGCTGGGGGCTGCGGTGCAGGGTCTTTTCCAGCCATCGGGACTTTAGGTTCAGGCAGTCGCGGTCAGGGGGAGCCTCGGGATTCCCTCTGCAGGCGTCGCTGTGGGGGCTCAGGGGGGACAACTTTGGTTACTCACGGTCTCTGAGTCGCCGGAGGGTCCTCCCTGAGGTGTTGTTTCTCCACCAGTCGAGTCGGGGTCGCCGGGTGCAGTGTTGCAAGTCTCACGCTTCTTGCGGGGATTGCAGGGGTCTTTAAATCTGCTCCTCTGTAACAAAGTTGCAGTCTTTTTGGAGCAGATCCGCTGTCCTTGGGAGTTTCTTGTTCCTCTTGAAGCAGGGCAGTCCTCTGAGGATTCAGAGGTCGCTGGTCCTTGAGAAAGCGTCGCTGGAGCAGGTTTCTTTAGAAGGCAGGAGACAGGCCAGTAGGACTGGGGCCAAAGCAGTTGGTGTCTTCTTTCTTCTTCTGCAGGGGTTTTCAGCTCAGCAGTCTTCTTCTTCGGTAAGTTGCAGGAATCTAAATCTTTAGGTTCAGGGAAGCCCTTAAATACTAAATTTAAGGGCGTGTTTAGGTCTGGGGGGTTAGTAGCCAATGGCTACTAGCCCTGAGGGTGGGTACACCCTCTTTGTGCCTCCTCCCAAGGGGAGGGGGTCACATCCCTAATCCTATTGGGGAATCCTCCATCTGCAAGATGGAGGATTTCTAAAAGTTAGAGTCACTTCAGCTCAGGACACCTTAGGGGCTGTCCTGACTGGCCAGTGACTCCTCCTTGTTATTCTCATTATCTCCTCCGGCCTTGCCGCCAAAAGTGGGGCTGTGACCGGAGGGGGCGGGCAACTCGACTAGCTGGAGTGCCCTGTGGTGCTGGAACAAAGTGGGTAAGCCTTTGAGGCTCACCGCCAGGTGTTACAGCTCCTGCCTGGGGGAGGTGTTAGCATCTCCACCCAGTGCAGGCTTTGTTACTGGCCTCAGAGTGACAAAGGCACTCTCCCCATGGGGCCAGCAACATGTCTCGGTTGTGGCAGGCTGCTGGAACCAGTCAGCCTACACAGATAGTCGGTGAAGGTTTCAGGGGGCACCTCTAAGGTGCCCTCTGGGGTGTATTTCACAATAAAATGTACACTGGCATCAGTGTGCATTTATTGTGCTGAGAAGTTTGATACCAAACGTCCCAGTTTTCAGTGTAGCCATTATGGTGCTGTGGAGTCCGTGTTTGACAGACTCCCAGACCATATACTCTTATGGCTACCCTGCACTTACAATGTCTAAGGTTTGGCTTAGACACTGTAGGGGCACAGTACTCATGCACTGGTGCCCTCACCTATGGTATAGTGCACCCTGCCTTAGGGCTGTAAGGCCTACTAGAGGGGTGACTTATCTATACTGCATAGGCAGTGTGAGGATGGCATGGCACCCTGAGGGGAGTGCCATGTCGACTTACTCGTTTTGTTCTCATCAGCACACACAAGCTGGCAAGCAGTGTGTCTGTGCTTAGTGAGGGGTCCCCAGGGTGGCATAAGATATGCTGCAGCCCTTAGAGACCTTCCCTGGCATCAGGGCCCTTGGTACCAGGGGTACCAGTTACAAGGGACTTACCTGGATGCCAGGGTGTGACAATTGTGGAATCAAAAGTACAGGTTAGGGAAAGAACACTGGTGCTGGGGCCTGGTTAGCAGGCCTCAGCACACTTTCAATTCAAAACATAGCATCAGCAAAGGCAAAAAGTCAGGGGGTAACCATGCCAAGGAGGCATTTCCTTACAACATTCATGAGGAGCTTTCGTCTGGTCTTGTGCAATCAATGGGCTGTCCACTTTACATGTACATTTGATATACTATAATTCCCCTCATTCTCAATTGTGTTATTTGGGAGACGGCAAGGCTTTTTCGAGCTTGCATGCTGGCAGACCGAGACTGGACTGGTTCCGCTCTGCTCAGCCAAGCTATAGATCTTCGCTGACTGTGTTAAGCAGACTTGTAAAACATAGCATTCTGGCTCCTAGAAATGAACACCTGCCTTTATCCCTAACATGAAAAACATGAATTTGGTATGCCTGATGTGATTTATCATGTTTAAATTATTTAAAGAAGAAAAATGAGAAAATAGTACTGACATAGCATCAGATGTATGGACTTGCCACACTATTGTATTATGTTCAGTACTTTGTACCATAGACCTTCAGGTAGTAAAAAAACAAACAGTAAACCAAAGAACTTTGCACATTTGTCAAGAACACATTCTTGCTTGAATAATGTTGGTGATAAAGTACAGTTTAATAGAAATACACAACCTTGGGCCTAAACACCATAAAATAGTTATGTATCATATCTTACCCCGGGGGGAGGCAGTACATTCTGTTTTATATGTACAACTGCCCCCTAACTAGCTGTAGACAAAGCTATAATTTAGCACCCTAAGCTTTGACTGAATGTATGAATTTACTGTGTATGCGTCACTGTGACTTATGTATCACCTTGACTACTCCACTACGTTACACCTCTAGGGTCAAGAGCCCATAGAAGAAGCCTGGGTAACCAACTGGCCGGCACAGTATTTGTGACCAGAGGACTACGGTGGTAAATGATAAACACAAAGGATGAGGATCACGCCCCACTCCTACACTGGTGCAAATGGACAGTCCAACTATTAACACTGTCATTATTTTTCTCACTCACAAATGGATTTGTCTTAACAAGCAACGCTGACCCTTGGTCTTATCATAATTTGCATTTTATACTGCTAATAGGGAACATAAAACAAAAAGAAAACAAGCATTTGAAATGCTATGGGTCTCACGTTTGCTCGAGTTTGTTTCCACATAAATTGAAAATGAAAAGTAAAACAGTTGGCATAAGCAAGCCGATCCAAAGCGCCGCGGCTGCCATGGGCATGAGTGCGAAGGAGAGACACAAAATGTTTGCTTGCAGTCAAACGTATAAGCAAACGTGCAATTATCAGGGTTGATGTCCAAGGCAGTAACATAACAGCCCAAGGTGGGGTAAACAAAGCATTTACCAATGATAACTGATTTTTGAAAGGCTAGCCTATGAACGAGTGAAAAAGGCATTGGGGAAAGGAAAGGGTTTTCCTTTCCCTCTGTCTTTTTCAGCATTTCTGCTGCCCAATCAGCAGGAATACCCACTAGACACTAGGGATTTGTTTTGTGTCAGTTTCATGTTGCGGGGAGAGGCCCCTTGAGCAAGGGTCACACCCCTTTGAGGGGCAATATGTTGAATGCCATTTCTGCCCCCCTTCGGGCAGATCAGCCTATTATTTTTAGAAGCCATGGTGATGCCAGGGATTTTTTTCAGTTTTTTGTGTTTGGGTGTGGCCCTTTGGGCAAGGGCCACCCCCCGAAAGGGGGCACAGAACTGTGACAATTTTTGCCCCCTTGGGGGCAGATCAGCCTTTTTTTTTTTTTAGGCCCATCTGCCCTCAAGGGGGGGTCAGAAGCTACTTAGGCGCCAGGGATCTTGTGTGTGTGTTTTGTGGGGACATTGAGCAAGGGTCGCCCCCCAAAGGGGTCACATTACTGATGGCCATTTCTGCCCCTCTTGGTTGGCAGTTTGGCCTATTTGTTTTAGGCCTATATGCCCCCAAGGGGGGCAAAAGCCACTTAGGCACCAGGGATATTGTGTGTGTGTGTTTTGTGTGTTTTATGTGGGGGATGGCCCCTTGGGCAAGGGTCTCCCCCCCCCCCCCCCCAAATGGGGGGGGCATTTCTGCCCCACTTGGGGGTAGTTCGGCCTATGTTTATTTTCAGGCCCGTCTGCACCCAAGACACCAGGGATTTTTTTTGTGTTTTTTTTTTTTTTTTGAGTGGGAGGGGAGGGGGACACGCTTTGGGCAAGGGCTATCCCCAGGGGGGCACACAACTGTTGGCCATTTCTGCCACCCTTGGGGGCAGTTCGGCCTATGTTTTATTTTTAGGCCCATCTGCCCAAGGGGGGCAGAATCCACTAAGGCGCCAGGGATAGTTTTTGTTTCTATTTTTTGTTGGGGGGGGGGCAGGGGTGGGGGGGCGGGGGGGGGGGGCAGCCCCTTGGCCAAGGATCGCAAGGGGCACATGACTGTTGGCCTCGTTTTTTTAGGATCATCTGCCCCAAGGGGGGCAGCAACAACTAGACACCAGAGAAAGTTTCTAAATGTTTGGAGGCAGGGTGTTTGCAACTGGCGAAGTATTTGTATTTCTGATTATAACGGTTTATTTCTCCTTTTTGTTCTAGTTCAAAGCTCTTGCATCTGTTCCTGTGACTCCTTGCGATTTTTGCAGTGGTTGACCTGCGGTTTGCGTAGTTGCATGTTTTGGGTAAGAAAAGACAATTGACTACAAATGAGTATTGTTTCCATGCATGAATGTAATTTTTGTAAATGGAGTACTAGGTGCTAGATTGTGTGTGAAATTGTCCTTAAATTTGTGCACGATGATATCTGTGTTGTCTTATGTGTAATTTTCTTTTTTAGTGGGATACCATTGGTGATCGCTGTGTCTGTGTACAGTAGTTGCCGGTGAGTCTAGCTTTTTCAGGCAAGTGAGTGGTATAGTTTTTGAGTTTATAACTCTTAGTGATAAAGTCACACTTTGTTTATTACTTATTTTAGACAGTGCTGGTTGTTGTTGGCGTATTTGTCAAGTTAGACTTCTTAGAAAGAATCTTGGCTAGCCGCTGAGTGACCGCTCAGCAGGTTGTTGGTATGCTTTTTGAGTCGTCTTCTGACCATGATGATGAGACTGACACTGCATCTGAGGCAGAGGAGGAAGTGCTAGATTCTGGCGGTGAATTTTCTGTCACAGAGGAATCATCTGATGAGGAAGCCACTCGGAGTGCTGAGGAAGTGCCTGTGGTATAGGACACTGATGTGCCAATTGTGTAGCAGCACTGAGTTTAAAGGCTTCCCACTGGAAGACCTGACCTCTGGGTTGCCCCAAACATGGAGCAGCTGGAGTTGTCTGGCTTCACTGGTCTCCCGGGGTGTAGTGTGAATACGGAAAACTTTTTGCCTATCAATTTCTTTCATTTGTTTATGGATGATGTATTTTTGGAAGAGATTGTTGAGCAGACTAATTTGTATGCTGAGGAGTACTTGAGGGATAACGCTGCCAGACTTAGGCCACACTCTAGAGCTACCCAGTGGAGTCTCACAAATTTGGAAAAGTTGAAAAAGTTCTTGGGTTTAACTTTTTTGATGGTGTTGATAAGGAAGCCGTCCCTGACTTCGTATTGGTCTACTAGACCCTTGATGGCAACAGCTATATTTCCTGCAACCATGAGTCGTAATTGGTATATGCTTCTTTGGATGCTGCATTTTGTGAATAATGTATTAGCCTTGCCACGAGATCACCTTGATTCTGACCGTCTTGTTAAGAATAGGCATGTCCTTGATCACTTTGTAGATTGGTTTTCAGAGGTCTATGTTCCAGGCAAAGAAAACGCTGTGGACGAGTCTTTGGTCCTGTTCAAGGGTCGTTTGGTTTTTAAGCAGTACTTTCCAAGCAAGAGGGCACGGTATGGAATTAAAATGTATATGCTGTTTGAAAGTAGTACAGGATATGTTTATAATTTATAATTTCCAGGTCTACACTGTTGGGGGATTTCAGTATGGCGCTTGGCTGGCGGTGTGCGTGGAGTGGTGCTTGGCTGGCAGTGTGTGTGTGTGTGTGTGTAGAGTGGCGCTTGGCTGGCGGTGTAAATAGTGACTTGCTGTTGGCCACTACAACACACTGCTAGCCAAACGCCAGTCCAAACACTCCCATCAGCTAGTGTGATTGCTGTGTCAGGCATGTGCGCGTATGAAAGTGATGGGCCCTTGAATGGAGCTGTCTGTTGAGGCGAGTGTTGTAATATGCTGGGCCCACGCCTGGCCGCATGAATGGTCCAATGCAGGTCATGTATGAAAGGTGTGTGTAAGGAAATGCCTCCTTGGCATGGTTACCCCCTGACTTTTTGCCTTTGCTGATGCTATGTTTTGAATTGAAAGTGTGCTGAGGCCTGCTAACCAGGCCCCAGCACCAGTGTTCTTTCCCTAACCTGTACTTTTGATTCCACAATTGGCACACCCTGGCATCCAGGTAAGTCCCTTGTAACTGGTACCCCTGGTACCAAGGGCCCTGATGCCAGGGAAGGTCTCTAAGGGCTGCAGCATATCTTATGCCACCCTGGGGACCCCTCACTCAGCACAGACACACTGCTTACCAGCTTGTGTGTGCTGGTGAGAACAAAACGAGTAAGTCGACATGGCACTCCCCTCAGGGTGCCATGCCAACCTCACACTGCCTATACAGTATAGATAAGTCACCCCTCTAGTAGGCCTTACAGCCCTAAGGCAGGGTGCACTATACCATAGGTGAGGGCACCAGTACATGAGTACTGTGCCCCTACAGTGTCTAAGCCAAACCTTAGACATTGTAAGTGCAGGGTAGCCATAAGAGTATATGGTCTGGGAGTCTGTCAAACACGGACTCCACAGCACCATAATGGCTACACTGAAAACTGGGAAGTTTGGTATCAAACTTCTCAGCACAATAAATGCACACTGATGCCAGTGTACATTTTATTGTAAAATACACCCCAGAGGGCACCTTAGGAGGTGTCCCCTGAAACCTTAACCGACTATCTGTGTAGGCTGACTAGTTCCAGCAGCCTGCCACAACCGAGACATGTTGCTGGCCCCATGGGGAGAGTGCCTTTGTCACTCTGAGGCCAGTAACAAAGCCTGCACTGGTTGGAGATGCTACCACCTCCCCCAGGCAGGAACTATCACACCTGGCGGTGAGCCTCAAAGGCTCACCCCTTTGTGCCAGCACCGCAGGACACTCCAGCTAGTGGAGTTGCCCGCCCCCTCCGGCCACGGCCCCCACTTTTGGCGGCAAGGCCGGAGAAAATAATGAGAAAAACAAGGAGGAGTCACTGGCCAGTCAGGACAGCCCCTAAGGTGTCCTGAGCTGAAGTGACTCTAACTTTTAGAAATCCTCCCCCAATAGGATTAGGGATGTGACCCCCTCCCCTTGGGAGGAGGCACAAAGAGGGTGTACCCACTCTCAGGGCTAGTAGCCATTGGCTACTAACCCCCCAGACCTAAACACGCCCTTAAATTTAGTATTTAAGGGCTCCCCTGAACCTAAGAATTTAGATTCCTGCAACTTACCGAAGAAGAAGACTGCTGAGCTGAAAACCCCTGCAGAAGAAGAAAGAAGACACCAACTGCTTTGGCCCCAGTCCTACCGGCCTGTCTCCTGCCTTCTAAAGAACCCTGCTCCAGCGACGCTTTCTCCAGGACCAGCGACCTCTGAATCCTCAGAGGACTGCCCTACTTCCAAGAGACCAAGAAACTCCCGAGGACAGCGGCACTGCTCCAAAAAGAACTGCAACTTTGTTTCAAGTAGCAGATTTAAAGACCCCTGCAACTCCCCGCCAGAAGCGTGAGACTTGCAACACTGCTCCCGGCGACCCCGACTCGACTGGTGGAGAACCAACACCTCAGGGAGGACCCTCCGGCGACTCCGAGTCCGTGAGTAACCAAAGTTGTCCCCCCTGAGCCCCCACAGCGACGCCTGCAGAGGGAATCCCGAGGCTCCCCCTGACCGTGACTGCCTGAACTCCATTTCCCGACGGCTGGAAAAGACTCTGCACCCGCAGCCCCCAGCACCTAAAGAAACGGAACTCCTGTGCAGGAGTGACCCCCAGGAGGCCCTCTCCCTTGCCCAGGTGGTGGCTACCCCGAGGAGCCCCCCCTTGCCTGCCTGCAAGGCTGAAGAGATCCCTTGATCTCTCATTGATTTACATTGAAAACCCGACGCTTGTTTCTACACTGCACCCGGCCGCCCCAGTGCCGCTGAGGGTGTACTTTTTGGGTGAACTTGTGTCCCCCCCCGGTGCCCTACAAAACCCCCCTGGTCTGCCCTCCGAAGACGCGGGTACTTACCTGCTGGCAGACCGGAACCGGGGCACCCCCTTCTCTCCATTGAAGCCTATGCGTTTTGGGCACCTCTTTGACCTCTGCACCTGACCGGCCCTGAGCTGCTGGTGTGGTAACTTTGGGGTTGCTCTGAACCCCCAACGGTGGGCTACCTTGGACCAAAAACTGAAACCTGTAAGTGACTTACTTACCTGTTGTAAGGAAATGCCTCCTTGGCATGGTTGCCCCCTGACTTTTTGCCTTTGCTGATGCTATGTTTACAATTGAAAGTGTGCTGAGGCCTGCTAACCAGGCCCCAGCACCAGTGTTCTTTCCCTAACCTGTACTTTTGTATCCACAATTGGCAGACCCAGGCATCCAGATAAGTCCCTTGTAACTGGTACTTCTAGTACCAAGGGCCCTGATGCCAAGGAAGGTCTCTAAGGGCTGCAGCATGTCTTATGCCACCCTGGAGACCTCTCACTCAGCACAGACACACTGCTTGCCAGCTTGTGTGTGCTAGTGAGGACAAAACGAGTAAGTCGACATGGCACTCCCCTCAGGGTGCCATGCCAGCCTCTCACTGCCTATGCAGTATAGGTAAGACACCCCTCTAGCAGGCCTTACAGCCCTAAGGCAGGGTGCACTATACCATAGGTGAGGGTACCAGTGCATGAGCATGGTACCCCTACAGTGTCTAAACAAAACCTTAGACATTGTAAGTGCAGGGTAGCCATAAGAGTATATGGTCTGGGAGTCTGTCAAACACGAACTCCACAGCACCATAATGGCTACACTGAAAACTGGGAAGTTTGGTATCAAACTTCTCAGCACAATAAATGCACACTGATGACAGTGTACATTTTATTGTAAAATACACCACAGAGGGCACCTTAGAGGTGCCCCCTGAAACTTAACCGACTGTCTGTGTAGGCTGACTAGTTCCAGCAGCCTGCCACACCAGAGACATGTTGCTGGCCCCATGGGGAGAGTGCCTTTGTCACTCTGAGGCCAGTAACAAAGCCTGCACTGGGTGGAGATGCTAACACCTCCCCCAGGCAGGAGCTGTGACACCTGGCGGTGAGCCTCAAAGGCTCACCCCTTTGTCACAGGCCAGCAGGGCACTCCAGCTTAGTGGAGTTGCCCGCCCCCTCCGGCCACGGCCCCCACTTTTGGCGGCAAGGCTGGAGGGAACAAAGAAAGCAACAAGGAGGAGTCACTGGCCAGTCAGGACAGCCCCTAAGGTGTCCTGAGCTGAGGTGACTCTGACTTTTAGAAATCCTCCATCTTGCAGATGGAGGATTCCCCCAATAGGGTTAGGATTGTGACCCCCTCCCCTTGGGAGGAGGCACAAAGAGGGTGTACCCACCCTCAGGGCTAGTAGCCATTGGCTACTAACCCCCCAGACCTAAACACGCCCTTAAATTTAGTATTTAAGGGCTGCCCTGAACCCTAGAAAATTAGATTCCTGCAACTACAAGAAGAAGGACTGCCTAGCTGAAAACCCCTGCAGAGGAAGACCAGAAGACGACTACTGCCTTGGCTCCAGAAACTCACCGGCCTGTCTCCTGCCTTCCAAAGATCCTGCTCCAGCGACGCCTTCCAAAGGGACCAGCGACCTCGACATCCTCTGAGGACTGCCCCTGCTTCGAAAAGACAAGAAACTCCCGAGGACAGCGGACCTGCTCCAAGAAAGGCTGCAACTTTGTTTCCAGCAGCCTTGAAAGAACCCTGCAAGCTCCCCGCAAGAAGCGTGAGACTTGCAACACTGCACCCGGCGACCCCGACTCGGCTGGTGGAGATCCAACACCTCAGGAGGGACCCCAGGACTACTCTGATACTGTGAGTACCAAAACCTGTCCCCCCTGAGCCCCCACAGCGCCGCCTGCAGAGGGAATCCCGAGGCTTCCCCTGACCGCGACTCTTTGAATCCTAAGTCCCGACGCCTGGGAGAGACCCTGCACCCGCAGCCCCCAGGACCTGAAGGACCGGACTTTCACTGGAGAAGTGACCCCCAGGAGTCCCTCTCCCTTGCCCAAGTGGAGGTTTCCCCGAGGAACCCCCCCCTTGCCTGCCTGCAGCGCTGAAGAGATCCCGAGATCTCTCATAGACTAACATTGCGAACCCGACGCTTGTTTCTACACTGCACCCGGCCGCCCCCGCGCTGCTGAGGGTGAAATTTCTGTGTGGGCTTGTGTCCCCCCCCGGTGCCCTACAAAACCTCCCTGGTCTGCCCTCCGAAGACGCAGGTACTTACCTGCAAGCAGACCGGAACCGGGGCACCCCCTTCTCTCCATTCTAGCCTATGTGTTTTGGGCACCACTTTGAACTCTGCACCTGACCGGCCCTGAGCTGCTGGTGTGGTGACTTTGGGGTTGCTCTGAACCCCCAACGGTGGGCTACCTTGGACCAAGAACTGAACCCTGCAAGTGTCTTACTTACCTGGTAAAACTAACAAAAACTTACCTCCCCCAGGAACTGTGAAAATTGCACTAAGTGTCCACTTTTAAAACAGCTATTTGTCAATAACTTGTAAAGTATACATGCAATTTTTATGCTTTAAAGTTCCTAAAGTACTTACCTGCAATACCTTTCGAATGAGATATTACATGTAGAATTTGAACCTGTGGTTCTTAAAATAAACTAAGAAAATATATTTTTCTATACAAAAACTGTAGGAAGTTGGCTCTGTATGTGCTATTTCAAAGTAAGGAATAGCATGCACAGAGTCCAAGGGTTCCCCTTAGAGGTAAAATAGTGGTAAAAAGAGATAATACTAATGCTCTATTTTGTGGTAGTGTGGTCGAGCAGTAGGCTTATCCAAGGAGTAGTGTTAAGCATTTGTTGTACATACACATAGACAATAAATGAGGTACACACACTCAGAGACAAATCCAGCCAATAGGTTTTTGTATAGAAAAATATCTTTTCTTAGTTTATTTTAAGAACCACAGGTTCAAATTCTACATGTAATATCTCATTCGAAAGGTATTGCAGGTAAGTACTTTAGGAACTTCAAATCATCAAAATTGCATGTATACTTTTCAAGTTATTCACAAATAGCTGTTTTAAAAGTGGACACTTAGTGCAATTTTCACAGTTCCTAGGGGAGGTAAGTATTTGTTAGGTTAACCAGGTAAGTAAGACACTTACAGGGCTTAGTTCTTGGTCCAAGGTAGCCCACCGTTGGGGGTTCAGAGCAACCCCAAAGTCACCACACCAGCAGCTCAGGGCCGGTCAGGTGCAGAGTTCAAAGTGGTGCCCAAAACACATAGGCTAGAATGGAGAGAAGGGGGTGCCCCGGTTCCGGTCTGCTTGCAGGTAAGTACCCGCGTCTTCGGAGGGCAGACCAGGGGGGTTTTGTAGGGCACCGGGGGGGACACAAGTCCACACAGAAATTTCACCCTCAGCGGCGCGGGGGCGGCCGGGTGCAGTGTAGAAACAAGCGTCGGGTTTGTAATGGAAGTCAATGGGAGATCTAGGGATCTCTTCAGCGCTGCAGGCAGGCAAGGGGGGGGTTCCTCGGGGAAACCTCCACTTGGTCAAGGGAGAGGGACTCCTGGGGGTCACTTCTGCAGTGAAAGTCCGGTCCTTCAGGTCCTGGGGGCTGCGGGTGCAGGGTCTTTTCCAGGCGTCGGGACTTAGGTTTCAGAGAGTCGCGGTCAGGGGAAGCCTCGGGATTCCCTCTGCAGGCGGCGCTGTGGGGGCTCAGGGGGGACAGGTTTTGGTACTCACAGTATCAGAGTAGTCCTGGGGTCCCTCCTGAGGTGTAGGATCTCCTCCAGCCGAGTCGGGGTCGCCGGGTGCAGTGTTGCAAGTCTCACGCTTCTTGCGGGGAGCTTGCAGGGTTCTTTAAAGCTGCTGGAAACAAAGTTGCAGCTTTTCTTGGAGCAGGTCCGCTGTCCTCGGGAGTTTCTTGTCTTTTCGAAGCCGGGGCAGTCCTCAGAGGATGTCGAGGTCGCTGGTCCCTTTGGAAGGCGTCGCTGGAGCAGGATCTTTGGAAGGCAGGAGACAGGCCGGTGAGTTTCTGGAGCCAAGGCAGTTGTCGTCTTCTGGTCTTCCGCTGCAGGGGTTTTCAGCTGGGCAGTCCTTCTTCTTGTAGTTGCAGGAATCTAATTTTCTAGGGTTCAGGGTAGCCCTTAAATACTAAATTTAAGGGCGTGTTTAGGTCTGGGGGGTTAGTAGCCAATGGCTACTAGCCCTGAGGGTGGGTACACCCTCTTTGTGCTTCCTCCCAAGGGGAGGGGGTCACAATCCTAACCCTATTGGGGGAATCCTCCATCTGCAAGATGGAGGATTTCTAAAAGTCAGAGTCACCTCAGCTCAGGACACCTTAGGGGCTGTCCTGACTGGCCAGTGACTCCTCCTTGTTGCTTTCTTTGTTCCCTCCAGCCTTGCCGCCAAAGTGGGGGCCGTGGCCGGAGGGGGCGGGCAACTCCACTAAGCTGGAGTGCCCTGCTGGGCTGTGACAAAGGGGTGAGCCTTTGAGGCTCACCGCCAGGTGTTACAGCTCCTGCCTGGGGGAGGTGTTAGCATCTCCACCCAGTGCAGGCTTTGTTACTGGCCTCAGAGTGACAAAGGCACTCTCCCCATGGGGCCAGCAACATGTCTCTGGTGTGGCAGGCTGCTGGAACTAGTCAGCCTACACAGACAGTCGGTTAAGTTTCAGGGGGCACCTCTAAGGTGCCCTCTGTGGTGTATTTTACAATAAAATGTACACTGGCATCAGTGTGCATTTATTGTGCTGAGAAGTTTGATACCAAACTTCCCAGTTTTCAGTGTAGCCATTATGGTGCTGTGGAGTTCGTGTTTGACAGACTCCCAGACCATATACTCTTATGGCTATCCTGCACTTACAATGTCTAGGGTTTTGTTTAGACACTGTAGGGGTACCATGCTCATGCACTGGTACCCTCACCTATGGTATAGTGCACCCTGCCTTAGGGCTGTAAGGCCTGCTAGAGGGGTGGCTTACCTATACTGCATAGGCAGTGAGAGGCTGGCATGGCACCCTGAGGGGAGTGCCATGTCGACTTACTCGTTTTGTCCTCACTAGCACACACAAGCTGGCAAGCAGTGTGTCTGTGCTGAGTGAGAGGTCTCCAGGGTGGCATAAGACATGCTGCAGCCCTTAGAGACCTTCCTTGGCATCAGGGCCCTTGGTACTAGAAGTACCAGTTACAAGGGACTTATCTGGATGCCAGAGTCTGCCAATTGTGGATACAAAAGTACAGGTTAGGGAAAGAACACTGGTGCTGGGGCCTGGTTAGCAGGCCTCAGCACACTTTCAATTGTAAACATAGCATCAGCAAAGGTAAAAAGTCAGGGGGCAACCATGCCAAGGAGGCATTTCCTTACACAACCCCCCCCCAAAAGAAAGAGGATGAGACTAACCTTTCCCAAGAGAGTCTTCATTTTCTAAGTGGAAGAACCTGGAAAGGCCATCTGCATTGGCATGGGCAGTCCCAGGTCTGTGTTCCACTATAAAGTCCATTCCCTGTAGGGAGATGGACCACCTCAACAGTTTAGGATTTTCACCTTTCATTTGCATCAGCCATTTGAGAGGTCTGTGGTCAGTTTGAACTAGGAAGTGAGTCCCAAAGAGGTATGGTCTCAGCTTCTTCAGGGACCAAACCACAGCAAAGGTCTCCCTCTCAATGGCACTCCAACGCTGCTCCCTGGGGAGTAACCTCCTGCTAATGAAAGCAACAGGCTGGTCAAGGCCATCATCATTTGTTTGGGACAAAACTGCCCCTATCCCATGTTCAGAGGCATCAGTCTGCACAATGAACTGCTTAGAATAATCTGGAGCTTTTAGAACTGGTGCTGAGCACATTGCTTGTTTCAGGGTGTCAAAGGCCTGTTGGCATTCCACAGTCCAGTTCACTTTCTTGGGCATTTTCTTGGAGGTGAGTTCAGTGAGGGCTGTCACAATGGATCCATATCCCTTCCCAAACCTCCTGTAATACCCAGTCAAGCCAAGGAATGCCCTGACTTGAGTCTGGGTCTTTGGAGCTACCCAGTCCAGAATAGTCTGGATCTTGGGTTGGAGTGGCTGAACTTGGCCTCCACCTACAAGGTGTCCCAAGTAAACCACAGTTCCCTGCCCTATCTGGCATTTGGATGCCTTGATAGAGAGGCCTGCAGATTGCAGAGCCTTCAAAACCTTCCTCAGGTGGACCAGGTGATCCTGCCAGGTGGAGCTAAAGACAGCAATATCATCAAGATAAGCTGTGCTAAAGGACTCCAAGCCAGCAAGGACTTGATTCACCAACCTTTGGAAGGTGGCAGGGGCATTCTTTAAACCAAAGGGCATAACAGTAAACTGATAATGCCCATCAGGTGTGGAGAATGCTGTCTTTTCTTTTGCTCCAGGTGCCATTTTTATTTGCCAGTACCCTGCTGTCAAGTCAAAGGTACTTAGAAATTTGGCAGCACCTAATTTATCAATGAGCTCATCAGCTCTTGGAATTGGATGGGCATCTGTCTTGGTGACAGAATTGAGCCCTCTGTAGTCCACACAAAACCTCATCTCTTTCTTTCCATCTTTGGTGTGAGGTTTGGGGACTAAGACCACTGGGCTAGCCCAGGGGCTGTCAGAGCGCTCAATTACTCCCAATTCCAGCATCTTGTGGACTTCCACCTTGATGCTTTCTTTAACATGGTCAGATTGTCTAAAGATTTTGTTCTTGACAGGCATGCTGTCTCCTGTGTCCACATCATGGGTACACAGGTGTGTCTGACCAGGGGTTAAGGAGAAGAGTTCAGGAAACTGTTGTAGGACTCTCCTACAATCAGCTTGCTGTTGGCCAGAGAGGGTGTCTGAGTAGATCACTCCATCTACTGTCCCATCTTTTGGGTCTGATGACAGAAGATCAGGGAGAGGTTCACTCTCTGCCTCCTGATCCTCATCTGTTACCATCAACAGATTGACATCAGCCCTGTCGTGGAAGAGCTTAAGGCGGTTTACATGGATCACCCTCTTGGGGCTCCTGCTTGTGCCCAGGTCCACCAAGTAGGTGACCTGACTCTTCCTCTCTAGTACTGGGTAAGGGCCACTCCATTTGTCCTGGAGTGCCCTGGGAGCCACAGGCTCCAGAACCCAGACTTTCTGCCCTGGTTGGAACTCAACCAGTGCAGCCTTTTGGTCATACCAAAACTTCTGGAGCTGTTGGCTGGCCTCAAGGTTTTTGGTTGCCTTTTCCATGTACTCTGCCATTCTAGAGCGAAGGCCAAGTACATAGTCCACTATGTCCTGTTTAGGCTCATGGAGAGGTCTCTCCCAGCCTTCTTTAACAAGGGCAAGTGGTCCCCTTACAGGATGACCAAACAGAAGTTCAAAGGGTGAGAATCCTACTCCCTTCTGTGGCACCTCTCTGTAAGCGAAAAGCAGACATGGCAAGAGGACATCCCATCTCCTTTTGAGCTTTTCTGGGAGCCCCATGATCATGCCTTTTAATGTCTTGTTGAATCTCTCAACCAAGCCATTAGTTTGTGGATGGTATGGTGTAGTGAATTTATAAGTCACTCCACACTCATTCCACATGTGCTTTAGGTATGCTGACATGAAGTAGGTACCTCTGTCAGACACCACCTCCTTAGGGAAACCCACTCTGGTAAAGATACCAATGAGGGCCTTGGCTACTGCAGGGGCAGTAGTCGACCTAAGGGGAATAGCTTCAGGATACCTGGTAGCATGATCCACTACTACCAGGATATACATATTTCCTGAGGCTGTGGGAGGTTCCAGTGGACCAACTATGTCCACACCCACTCTTTCAAAGGGAACCCCCACCACTGGAAGTGGAATGAGGGGGGCCTTTGGATGCCCACCTGTCTTACCACTGGCTTGACAGGTGGGGCAGGAGAGGCAAAACTCCTTAACCATGTTGGACATATTGGGCCAGTAGAAGTGGTTGACTAACCTCTCCCACGTCTTGGTTTGTCCCAAATGTCCAGCAAGGGGAATGTCATGGGCCAATGTTAGGATGAACTTCCTGAACAGCTGAGGCACTACCACTCTCCTAGTGGCACCAGGTTTGGGGTCTCTGGCCTCAGTGTACAGGAGTCCATCTTCCCAATAGACCCTATGCGTTCCATTTTTCTTGCCTTTGGACTCTTCAGCAGCTTGCTGCCTAAGGCCTTCAAGAGAGGGACAGGTTTCTTGTCCCTTACACAGCTCCTCCCTTGAGGGTCCCCCTGGGCCTAAGAGCTCAACCTGATAAGGTTCAAGCTCCAAAGGCTCAGTTCCCTCAGAGGGCAGAACTTCTTCCTGAGAAGAGAGGTTCCCTTTCTTTTGCTGTGTTGCAGTTGGTTTCCCAACTGACTTTCCTGTTCTCTTGGTAGGCTGGGCCATTCTTCCAGACTCCAGCTCTACTTGTTCACCCTGTGCCTTGCACTGTGCTCTTGTTTTCACACACACCAGTTCAGGGATACCCAGCATTGCTGCATGGGTTTTTAGCTCTACCTCAGCCCATGCTGAGGACTCCAGGTCATTTCCAAGCAGACAGTCCACTGGGATATTTGAGGAGACCACCACCTGTTTCAGGCCATTGACCCCTCCCCATTCTAAAGTAACCATTGCCATGGGATGTACTTTTCTCTGATTGTCAGCGTTGGTGACTGTGTAAGTTTTTCCAGTCAGGTATTGGCCAGGGGAAACCAGTTTCTCTGTCACCATGGTGACACTGGCACCTGTATCCCTCAGGCCCTCTATTCTAGTCCCATTAATTAAGAGTTGCTGTCTGTATTTTTGCATGTTAGGCGGCCAGACAGCTAGTGTGGCTAAATCCACCCCACCCTCAGAAACTAGAGTAGCTTCAGTGTGGACCCTGATTTGCTCTGGGCACACTGTTGATCCCACTTGGAGACTAGCCATACCAGTGTTACCTGGATGGGAGTTTGGAGTGGAACCTTTCTTGGGACAGGCCTTGTCTCCAGTTTGGTGTCCATGCTGTTTACAGCTATGACACCAGGCCTTTTTGGGATCAAAGTTTTTACCCTTGTACCCATTGTTTTGTGAAGAGGCTCTGGGCCCACCCTCCTGTGCAGATTTTTGGGGGCCTGTAGAAGACTCTTTACTATTTTTAGTTTTGGTTGTCTCATCACCCTTCCCCTGGGGAGTCTTTGTGACCCCTTTCTTTTGGTCACCCCCTGTTGAAGTCTTGGACACCCTGGTCTTGACCCAATGGTCCGCCTTCTTTCCCAATTCTTGGGGAGAAATTGGTCCTAGGTCTACCAGATGCTGATGCAGTTTATCATTGAAACAATTACTCAATAGGTGTTCTTTCACAAATAAATTGTACAGCCCATCATAATTACTTACACCACTGCCTTGAATCCAACCATCTAGTGTTTTCACTGAGTAGTCTACAAAGTCAACCCAGGTCTGGCTCGAGGATTTTTGAGCCCCCCTGAATCTAATCCTATACTCCTCAGTGGAGAATCCAAAGCCCTCAATCAGGGTACCCTTCATGAGGTCATAAGATTCTGCATCTTGTCCAGAGAGTGTGAGGAGTCTATCCCTACACTTTCCTGTGAACATTTCCCAAAGGAGAGCACCCCAGTGAGATCTGTTCACTTTTCTGGTTACACAAGCCCTCTCAAAAGCTGTGAACCATTTGGTGATGTCATCACCATCTTCATATTTAGTTACAATCCCTTTGGGGATTTTCAACATGTCAGGAGAATCTCTGACCCTATTTATGTTGCTGCCACCATTGATGGGTCCTAGGCCCATCTCTTGTCTTTCCCTCTCTATGGCTAGGATCTGTCTTTCCAAAGCCAATCTTTTGGCCATCCTGGCTAACTGGATGTCCTCTTCACTGGGGCTATCCTCAGTGATTTCAGAGGTGTTGGTCTCTCCTGTGAGGGAACCAGCATCTCTGACTATTATTTTAGGAGTCAGGGTTTGAGGGACCCTGTTCTCCCTAGATAGGACTGGTAGGGGGGAATTGTCCTCCAAGTCACTATCCTCTTCCTCTGAGTTGCCACCCTCAGAGGGGTTGGCCTTTTCAAACTCTGCCAGAAGCTCCTGGAGCTGTATTTTGGTAGGTTTGGGGCCCATTGTTATTTTCTTTATTTTACAGAGTGACCTTAGCTCCCTCATCTTAAGATGGAGGTAAGGTGTGGTGTCGAGTTCCACCACAGTCACATCTGTGCTAGACATTTTGCTTCTAAAAGTTGGAATACTTTTTAAGAATCTACAACTGGTTCTAGAATCTAATTCAAACTTTTACAAACTTTTAAACTCTAAAAGAAATGCTAAACAGGATCTAACACAAGGCCCTAGCAGGTCTTTTAAGAATTTAGAAAACTTTTCAAATTGCAAAAATCAATTTCTAATGACAATTTTGGAATTTGTCGTGTGATCAGGTATTGGCTGAGTAGTCCAGCAAATGCAAAGTCTTGTACCCCACCGCTGATCCACCAATGTAGGAAGTTGGCTCTGTATGTGCTATTTCAAAGTAAGGAATAGCATGCACAGAGTCCAAGGGTTCCCCTTAGAGGTAAAATAGTGGTAAAAAGAGATAATACTAATGCTCTATTTTGTGGTAGTGTGGTCGAGCAGTAGGCTTATCCAAGGAGTAGTGTTAAGCATTTGTTGTACATACACATAGACAATAAATGAGGTACACACACTCAGAGACAAATCCAGCCAATAGGTTTTTGTATAGAAAAATATCTTTTCTTAGTTTATTTTAAGAACCACAGGTTCAAATTCTACATGTAATATCTCATTCGAAAGGTATTGCAGGTAAGTACTTTAGGAACTTCAAATCATCAAAATTGCATGTATACTTTTCAAGTTATTCACAAATAGCTGTTTTAAAAGTGGACACTTAGTGCAATTTTCACAGTTCCTAGGGGAGGTAAGTATTTGTTAGGTTAACCAGGTAAGTAAGACACTTACAGGGCTTAGTTCTTGGTCCAAGGTAGCCCACCGTTGGGGGTTCAGAGCAACCCCAAAGTCACCACACCAGCAGCTCAGGGCCGGTCAGGTGCAGAGTTCAAAGTGGTGCCCAAAACACATAGGCTAGAATGGAGAGAAGGGGGTGCCCCGGTTCCGGTCTGCTTGCAGGTAAGTACCCGCGTCTTCGGAGGGCAGACCAGGGGGGTTTTGTAGGGCACCGGGGGGGACACAAGTCCACACAGAAATTTCACCCTCAGCGGCGCGGGGGCGGCCGGGTGCAGTGTAGAAACAAGCGTCGGGTTTGTAATGGAAGTCAATGGGAGATCTAGGGATCTCTTCAGCGCTGCAGGCAGGCAAGGGGGGGGTTCCTCGGGGAAACCTCCACTTGGTCAAGGGAGAGGGACTCCTGGGGGTCACTTCTGCAGTGAAAGTCCGGTCCTTCAGGTCCTGGGGGCTGCGGGTGCAGGGTCTTTTCCAGGCGTCGGGACTTAGGTTTCAGAGAGTCGCGGTCAGAGGAAGCCTCGGGATTCCCTCTGCAGGCGGCGCTGTGGGGGCTCAGGGGGGACAGGTTTTGGTACTCACAGTATCAGAGTAGTCCTGGGGTCCCTCCTGAGGTGTAGGATCTCCTCCAGCCGAGTCGGGGTCGCCGGGTGCAGTGTTGCAAGTCTCACGCTTCTTGCGGGGAGCTTGCAGGGTTCTTTAAAGCTGCTGGAAACAAAGTTGCAGCTTTTCTTGGAGCAGGTCCGCTGTCCTCGGGAGTTTCTTGTCTTTTCGAAGCCGGGGCAGTCCTCAGAGGATGTCGAGGTCGCTGGTCCCTTTGGAAGGCGTCGCTGGAGCAGGATCTTTGGAAGGCAGGAGACAGGCCGGTGAGTTTCTGGAGCCAAGGCAGTTGTCGTCTTCTGGTCTTCCGCTGCAGGGGTTTTCAGCTGGGCAGTCCTTCTTCTTGTAGTTGCAGGAATCTAATTTTCTAGGGTTCAGGGTAGCCCTTAAATACTAAATTTAAGGGCGTGTTTAGGTCTGGGGGGTTAGTAGCCAATGGCTACTAGCCCTGAGGGTGGGTACACCCTCTTTGTGCCTCCTCCCAAGGGGAGGGGGTCACAATCCTAACCCTATTGGGGGAATCCTCCATCTGCAAGATGGAGGATTTCTAAAAGTCAGAGTCACCTCAGCTCAGGACACCTTAGGGGCTGTCCTGACTGGCCAGTGACTCCTCCTTGTTGCTTTCTTTGTTCCCTCCAGCCTTGCCGCCAAAGTGGGGGCCGTGGCCGGAGGGGGCGGGCAACTCCACTAAGCTGGAGTGCCCTGCTGGGCTGTGACAAAGGGGTGAGCCTTTGAGGCTCACCGCCAGGTGTTACAGCTCCTGCCTGGGGGAGGTGTTAGCATCTCCACCCAGTGCAGGCTTTGTTACTGGCCTCAGAGTGACAAAGGCACTCTCCCCATGGGGCCAGCAACATGTCTCTGGTGTGGCAGGCTGCTGGAACTAGTCAGCCTACACAGACAGTCGGTTAAGTTTCAGGGGGCACCTCTAAGGTGCCCTCTGTGGTGTATTTTACAATAAAATGTACACTGGCATCAGTGTGCATTTATTGTGCTGAGAAGTTTGATACCAAACTTCCCAGTTTTCAGTGTAGCCATTATGGTGCTGTGGAGTTCGTGTTTGACAGACTCCCAGACCATATACTCTTATGGCTATCCTGCACTTACAATGTCTAGGGTTTTGTTTAGACACTGTAGGGGTACCATGCTCATGCACTGGTACCCTCACCTATGGTATAGTGCACCCTGCCTTAGGGCTGTAAGGCCTGCTAGAGGGGTGGCTTACCTATACTGCATAGGCAGTGAGAGGCTGGCATGGCACCCTGAGGGGAGTGCCATGTCGACTTACTCGTTTTGTCCTCACTAGCACACACAAGCTGGCAAGCAGTGTGTCTGTGCTGAGTGAGAGGTCTCCAGGGTGGCATAAGACATGCTGCAGCCCTTAGAGACCTTCCTTGGCATCAGGGCCCTTGGTACTAGAAGTACCAGTTACAAGGGACTTATCTGGATGCCAGGGTCTGCCAATTGTGGATACAAAAGTACAGGTTAGGGAAAGAACACTGGTGCTGGGGCCTGGTTAGCAGGCCTCAGCACACTTTCAATTGTAAACATAGCATCAGCAAAGGTAAAAAGTCAGGGGGCAACCATGCCAAGGAGGCATTTCCTTACAAAAACCTATTGGCTGGATTTGTCTCTGAGTGTGTGTACCTCATTTATTGTCTATGTGTATGTACAACAAATGCTTAACACTACTCCTTGGATAAGCCTACTGCTCGACCACACTACCACAAAATAGAGCATTAGTATTATCTATTTTTACCACTATTTTACCTCTAAGGGGAACCCTTGGACTCTGTGCATGCTATTCCTTACTTTGAAATAGCACATACAGAGCCAACTTCCTACACCTGTGAAAACTAACAAAAACTTACCTCCCCCAGGAACTGTGAAAATTGCACTGTGTCCACTTTTAAAACAGCTTATTGTGTTTTATGTAAACAGTATACATGCTAATGTAATGATTTAAAGTTCCTGAAGTACTTACCTGCAATACCTTTCAAATGAGATATTACATGTAGAATTTGAACCTGTGGTTCTTAAAATAAACTAAGAAAAGATATTTTTCTATAACAAAACCTATTGGCTGGATTTGTCTCTGAGTGTGGGTTCCTCATTTATTGCCTGTGTGTATGTACAACAAATGCTTAACACTACTCCTTTGATAAGCCTACTGCTCGACCACACTACCACAAAATAGAGCATTAGTATTATCTCTTTTTGCCACTATCTTACCTCTAAGGGGAACCCTTGGACTCTGTGCATGCTATTCCTTACTTTGAAATAGCACATACAGAGCCAACTTCCTACAGTGTGTGAATGGACTGTAAAGGGGTTGGTGTCTTGTCGCGGCTTTACAACTCACTGGCTATACGTTAGCATTCTCTATGTAAATTTGCTTTTTACAGTAAGCATATTACTAATCTCCCCTCCATCATAACCTGAGGGCACATCGTAAAACCTTTCACTAAAGGGGCACTGTGCTTCATTTTTCAGTATGGCGCATGAAAGTCATAGGGGATGTGTTCAATTCACGATTGCAGCCTAATCTAAGTACCAAACATGTTTACCTTAATCCCTATAATTGTACCAATCCAAATTGCCTGTATTATATTTTGAAAGTCGCAACCTCTTTTTCCATTTCCCTTTCGCAATCTGATATCCTCTCATCTATAGCTAAATTCACTATATGACCTTGCCATTGTTATTTCTATTGCACCCTTTCTCCAGCTCACATCATCTTTAGTTTCAGTTACCATGTGAACTATTCTGCAGCTCTCACTATATTTAGTTAACTTAACTACATGCAGCATGATCTAGGACTCCTCATTTAATTTGTCACCTTGTGCCACCCACACTTCAAATCTGCCATCTTTGGTTCCACTCATGCTGTGGCACCATCGTATTAACTCTACTTCTGTACTTTATTTCACCAGGCACCATCCTTTGTGCCACATCTTTACTTGCATACCTCTCCCTCCACCCTAGCGCTAGTTGTCCACACTGT
The DNA here is from genome assembly GCF_031143425.1 of Pleurodeles waltl. Lineage (NCBI taxonomy): Eukaryota > Metazoa > Chordata > Amphibia > Caudata > Salamandridae > Pleurodeles > Pleurodeles waltl. Next base: position 665,015,587 of record NC_090451.1, read on the forward strand.
TAGTTCCAATCACCCTGTGATCTCTACTCCAGCTCTCACTGTTTTAAGTTCCATAAATCCTGCATTGCTACCTTCACATTTCCTCATTTTTAATTCCAGTCACTATGTTCATTCCTCCATCTGTCTTTTTATTTATATTCACCTTTTGTCCCCCTTTGTACTCAATCCCCAATATCCATGAATCACCTCTTCACGGCAGTGTTACCCCTACAGTGTTCCTAGTCTTAAAATCCATTCCATGTGTGCTTCGCTTTCCTCTTATCTTTACTTCAATTCATTGTACACCCTCTTTCTGTTCTTGTACTTTTTATAGATCACTCAGCATCCTCTTCTGCCAAACTAGAAAGCTTTGCTGCTGTTTCCCACTTTCCATACATTTCACCACAAACCTCCTCCTCAAAGTCTCACTGTTCTTTGAAGTAGTTGAAATTAATCAAACTGGTCCTCTAAATAACACTTATGATTAATACATGATTAAACATCTGATGAATGCCAGCTGCACCCTGCTGCCACTTTCTATTAACAGAGGTCGAGCTATAGAGTGGAAGCATTAGAAAGGGCACCCTGCTCTCAACCTGCAGATTCTGAGTCAAAGCCGCAGCCCCGGGCGACGGTAGCCAGGCACTCACCAGAAAACCTGATTAAATTTCACTGTTGCCTTAATTGCTAAAATAATTATATTGGTATTTACACTCATTCAGAAAGTCCATTCTAGGTAGGCATTATAGAACACTGAACTTTGTATCAAAAACATATTGAAAATAGAACAGTGAAAATGAACCGTTAGGGAAAAGAAAATCAAAGTAAACATCCATACCCTTCTGTTGCTCGGGAAATGGAAAAGTTACCACATTCTCCAATTAGGGGCATACACAGAGACTAAGAGTCAAACAGTAGCTGGTAAGTCCAACACAACATATATGTTAAGTTGTGTTATTTCTTAATTTTAACATCACACATTGGTGTCTTTAAGTTCAAATATTTAGCATAGTAAATACTAGCTACAGGTGAGTTTTATTATTTGTTTGTGAACTGGGATAATTGGACGTGTTCTTACGAAAAATAAAAAAAAGGCACGAAATACTGCACACAATTAAAAAAACATACTAAAAGGCGCCATGCACTTGGCTGTGACAGAAAGAGAGCAGCCTGATCGGAAGGGGAAGGAATGCAGTGGTCACATGATTATGGTGCAAGTTAGCGGTGGTGCGTGCAAACAAGCAAACACAATCAAATGCCATATGCCAACTTCACAGAGAAACATAACACTTCGAGTTCAGAGCCCGTAACTTTATACACTTGGGTGGTTTGTTGTATTATTGCTATTTGTAAGGAAATGCCTCCTTGGCATGGTTACCCCCTGACTTTTTGCCTTTGCTGATGCTAAGTTTTGAATTGAAAGTGTGCTGAGGCCTGCTAACCAGGCCCCAACACCAGTGTTCTTTCCCTAACCTGTACTTTTGATTCCACAATTGGCACACCCTGGCATCCAGGTAAGTCCCTTGTAACTGGTACCCCTGGTACCAAGGGCCCTGATGCCAGGGAAGGTCTCTAAGGGCTGCAGCATATCTTATGCCACCCTGGGGACCCCTCACTCAGCACAGACACACTGCTTACCAGCTTGTGTGTGCTGGTGAGAACAAAACGAGTAAGTCGACATGGCACTCCCCTCAGGGTGCCATGCCAACCTCACACTGCCTATGCAGTATAGATAAGTCACCCCTCTAGTAGGCCTTACAGTCCTAAGGCAGGGTGCACTATACCATAGGTGAGGGCACCAGTACATGAGTACTGTGCCCCTACAGTGTCTAAGCCAAACCTTAGACATTGTAAGTGCAGGGTAGCCATAAGAGTATATGGTCTGGGAGTCTGTCAAACACGGACTCCACAGCACCATAATGGCTACACTGAAAACTGGGAAGTTTGGTATCAAACTTCTCAGCACAATAAATGCACACTGATGCCAGTGTACATTTTATTGTGAAATACACCCCAGAGGGCACCTTAGAGGTGCCCCCTGAAACCTTCACGACTATCTGTGTAGGCTGACTAGTTCCAGCAGCCTGCCACAACCGAGACATGTTGCTGGCCCCATGGGGAGAGTGCCTTTGTCACTCTGAGGCCAGTAACAAAGCCTGCACTGGGTGGAGATGCTAACACCTCCCCCAGGCAGGAGCTGTCACACCTGGCGGTGAGCCTCAAAGGCTCACCCCTTTGTGCCAGCACCGCAGGACACTCCAGCTAGTGGAGTTGCCCGCCCCCTCCGGCCACGGCCCCCACTTTTGGCGGCAAGGCCGGAGAAAATAATGAGAATAACAAGGAGGAGTCACTGGCCAGTCAGGACAGCCCCTAAGGTGTCCTGAACTGAAGTGACTAACTTTTAGAAATCCTCCATCTTGCAGATGGAGTATTCCCCAATAGGATTAGGGATGTGACCCCCTCCCCTTGGGAGGAGGCACAAAGAGGGTGTACCCACCCTCAGAGCTAGTAGCCATTGGCTACTAACCCCCCAGACCTAAACACGCCCTTAAATTTAGTATTTAAGGGCTTCCCTGAACCTAAGAATTTAGATTCCTGAAACTACAAGAAGAAGAAGAAGACGACTGCTTGGCTGAAAACCCCTGCAGAGGAAGAACAGAAGACACCAACTGCTTTGGCCCCAGTCCTACCGGCCTGTCTCCTGCCTTCCAAAGAACCCTGCTCCAGCGACGCTTTCCAAGGGACCAGCGACCTCTGAATCCTCTGAGGACTGCCCGACTTCAAGAAAGACAAGAAACTCCCGAGGACAGCGGCACTGCTCCAAAAGAACTGCAACTTTGTTTCAAGGAGCAGACTTAAAGACCCCTGCAACTCCCCGCAAGAAGCGTGAGACTTGCAACACTGCACCCGGCGACCCCGACTCGACTGGTGGAGAACCAACACCTCAGGGAGGACCCTCCGGCGACTCCGAGACCGTGAGTAACCAAAGTTGTCCCCCCTGAGCCCCCACAGCGACGCCTGCAGAGGGAATCCCGAGGCTCCCCCTGACCGCGACTGCCGGAACTCCCTTTCCCGACGGCTGGAAAAGACTCTGCACCCGCAGCCCCCAGCACCAAAAGGAGGCCCTCTCCCTTGCCCAGGTGGTGGCTACCCCGAGGAGCCCCCCCTTGCCTGCAACGCTGGTCTCCCTTGATCTCTCATTGATTTACATTGAAAACCCGACGCTTGTTTCTACACTGCACCCGGCCGCCCCAGTGCCACTGAGGGTGTACTTTTTGTGTGAACTTGTGTCCCCCCCCGGTGCCCTACAAAACCCCCCTGGTCTGCCCTCCGAAGACGCGGGTACTTACCTGCTGGCAGACCGGAACCGGGGCACCCCCTTCTCTCCATTGAAGCCTATGCGTTTTGGGCACCTCTTTGACCTCTGCACCTGACCGTCCCTGAGCTGCTGGTGTGGTAACTTTGTGGTTGCTCTGAACCCCCAACGGTGGGCTACCTTGGACCAAAAACTGAAACCTGTAAGTGACTTACTTACCTGTGAAAACTAACAAAAACTTACCTCCCCCAGGAACTGTGAAAATTGCACTTTTAAAACAGCTTATTGTGTTTTATGTAAAAAGTATACATGCTAGTGTAATGATTTAAAGTTCCTGAAGTACTTACCTGCAATACCTTTCAAATGAGATATTACATGTAGAATTTGAACCTGTGGTTCTTAAAATAAACTAAGAAAATATATTTTTCTATAACAAAACCTATTGGCTGGATTTGTCTCTGAGTGTGTGTTCCTCATTTATTGCCTGGGTGTGTGTACAACAAGTGCTTAACACTACTCCTTTGATAAGCCTACTGCTCGACCACACTACCACAAAATAGAGCATTAGTATTATCTCTTTTTGCCACTATCTTACCTCTAAGGGGAACCCTTGGACTCTGTGCATACTATTCCTTACTTTGAAATAGTGCATACAGAGCCAACTTCCTACACTATTCCTATTGGTTGCTCCCCGTAGCTCCTGGTAGCTCCTGGGTTGACTCCTCAGAGCATGTCACCTTCTGTTGGAAACACGTGCATGCTAAGATGCACATATGCTGTGACACACAAGCACAACCTCAGAATACTGCCTTCTTAAGACACATTCCACTTATACACTATCTATCCGTCCATACAATACCATCTATGCTTATGCATTCTATCGCTCACCCAATCTCACTTTCAATTCACAAATAGGCACAGTAACAAAACATATGAGCACAGTTCTGGTCTTCATGCACACCATTCAACAATTACGCTAAGAGGCTGCTTGACAGACACAGTAGTCAATCTACACTATTCTCACTGTGTGGCATGTCTTGTATGATGGGCTAGACAGTACAACACAATTTAAGCACTTGGTGCAAGAAAAATGACAATATCAGAAACAGGACAATGATACAAAATACAGGAGTAAATCCATTGTTATCTCCTTGCCTGACTTCGTGTGAGGGCTGCTGCCTTTTACGTGCATAGCTGGATGTTATAAGAAGCATCACCCTCTATGTCCGCAAAAGAGCAGCATTCATCTAAAAGGCTGTGCTTTTTCAAAGATATAGATAGATATATATATATATATATATACACATATATATATATATTTATTTATATTTAACAAAGTATCTGTTTGCCTACTACATTATATTACTCACTATTCGGACAGGGGCTCAACTCATATTTATAATAATTTTCCATTCCAGACTTTGTATATATGTTAACTTTTCCAAGCTAATTTTTTCTTTTGTTGTTGCTTCCAGAATGCAGCCTGTGGGCCCTTGGCACACTGTGCATGCACTGCCTTGTGCTCAAAATATTTCAAACAGTGCACCATGCATTTTGCAGCAAAGCGCATGCTTGTTAACTGGGTCCACCAATCCATTAGAAACCTAAATTACACAAAGCTTCCTAGAGGAACACTTCATATTGCCTACAGGTGAATTGCTTAAGCAGTCCGCTCGGTGCTTTAAAAACAAGTATTGAGACAGCAAATAGGTCTTTACTACACAAGAAAAATTGGCTTTCTCAATGTTTGTCACTTTTATCTCCTTTAACCATGATGCACAACATCAGCACTAGTGTACAATATGGCTAAAACACATTGCCAAAGCCAATAGCTCTTTCAAAGATAAGACCTACTGGGTTGACCAATGCTTTTTTGTGTAGTGTTAAATACCACTTTTTAGACAGTACAAAGCACTGAGGGCACAGACGTATAACAAATGGTCACACACGGTCTGGGAATGTTGAGATGGAAGTTTGCCAGGAATAGGCAGTTTCAAATCTGTTCTTAATTTTATGAAATCCCATTCAAGCCTCTGATGGAGGTAATTTCGAAGTAGTGCCTTAACATGGGTATCGCCTAACAAACCCCATGTATATAGAATGTTGTGGGGAATTACGCCTAAGGAAGTAGACAATAGGCTTATGATTAGCAAACACTTTTCAAAGATCTTGGTTAGGTAGGTTTTGGATTTCCTGTGAGTGGCCTTGTGGGTGATGGGACATGATTTTGAAATTTAATCGCCGCTCTACCAGTAACCAATGAAAGGCATGTAACGCTAGAGTGATGTGCTCTGAGCAACGCATATTCAGGAAAAGTTCAGTGACATGATTCTCAGTCCTCAATAGCTCTTCAAGTCAAAAGCACAAAGATCTCAGCTCTGGGTTCACTTTGTGGCCACAGCTGTTCCTGCTCTTTTCAGTATCCACTGATGTCCTCTAAACACTTCAAAATATCTCTGGGCTGATCTTTCATGCATACACAAATGATATCTAGTATACTGCCTGTAAGGAAATGCCTCCTTGGCATGGTTGCCCCCTGACTTTTTGCCTTTGCTGATGCTATGTTTACAATTGAAAGTGTGCTGAGGCCTGCTAACCAGGCCCCAGCACCAGTGTTCTTTCCCTAACCTGTACTTTTGTATCCACAATTGGCAGACCCTGGCATCCAGATAAGTCCCTTGTAACTGGTACTTCTAGTACCAAGGGCCCTGATGCCAAGGAAGGTCTCTAAGGGCTGCAGCATGTCTTATGCCACCCTGGAGACCTCTCACTCAGCACAGACACACTGCTAGCCAGCTTGTGTGTGCTAGTGAGGACAAAACGAGTAAGTCGACATGGCACTCCCCTCAGGGTGCCATGCCAGCCTCTCACTGCCTATGCAGTATAGGTAAGACACCCCTCTAGCAGGCCTTACAGCCCTAAGGCAGGGTGCACTATACCATAGGTGAGGGTACCAGTGCATGAGCATGGTACCCCTACAGTGTCTAAACAAAACCTTAGACATTGTAAGTGCAGGGTAGCCATAAGAGTATATGGTCTGAGAGTTTGTCAAACACGAACTCCACAGCACCATAATGGCTACACTGAAGACTGGGAAGTTTGGTATCAAACTTCTCAGCACAATAAATGCACACTGATGCCAGTGTACATTTTATTGCAAAATACACCCCAGAGGGCACCTTAGAGGTGCCCCCTGAAACTTAACCGACTATCTGTGTAGGCTGACTAGTTCCAGCAGCCTGCCACACTAGAGACATGTTGCTGGCCCCATGGGGAGAGTGCCTTTGTCACTCTGAGGCCAGTAACAAAGCCTGCACTGGGTGGAGATGCTAACACCTCCCCCAGGCAGGAGCTGTAACACCTGGCGGTGAGCCTCAAAGGCTCACCCCTTTGTCACAGCACCGCAGGACACTCCAGCTAGTGGAGTTGCCCGCCCCCTCCGGCCCGGCCCCCACTTTTGGCGGCAAGGCCGGAGAAAATAATGAGAATAACAAGGAGGAGTCACTGGCCAGTCAGGACAGCCCCTAAGGTGTCCTGAGCTGAGGTGACTCTAACTTTTAGAAATCCTCCATCTTGCAGATGGAGGATTCCCCCAATAGGGTTAGGATTGTGACCCCCTCCCCTTGGGAGAAGGCACAAAGAGGGTGTACCCACCCTCAGGGCTAGTAGCCATTGGCTACTAACCCCCCAGACCTAAAAACGCCCTTAAATTTAGTATTTAAGGGCTACCCTGAACCCTAGAAAATTAGATTCCTGCAAACTACAAGAAGAAGGACTGCCTAGCTGAAAACCCCTGCAGAGGAAGACCAGAAGACGACAACTGCCTTGGCTCCAGAACTCACCGGCCTGTCTCCTGCCTTCCAAAGATCCTGCTCCAGCGACGCCTTCCAAAGGGACCAGCGACCTCGACATCCTCTGAGGACTGCCCCTGCTTCGAAAAGACAAGAAACTCCCGATGTAGGAAGTTGGCTCTGTATGTGCTATTTCAAAGTAAGGAATAGCATGCACAGAGTCCAAGGGTTCCCCTTAGAGGTAAAATAGTGGTAAAAATAGATAATACTAATGCTCTATTTTGTGGTAGTGTGGTCGAGCAGTAGGCTTATCCAAGGAGTAGTGTTAAGCATTTGTTGTACATACACATAGACAATAAATGAGGTACACACACTCAGAGACAAATCCAGCCAATAGGTTTTGTTATAGAAAAATATCTTTTCTTAGTTTATTTTAAGAACCACAGGTTCAAATTCTACATGTAATATCTCATTCGAAAGGTATTGCAGGTAAGTACTTTAGGAACTTTAAATCATAAAAATTGCATGTATACTTTACAAGTTATAGACAAATAGCGGTTTTAAAAGTGGACACTTAGTGCAATTTTCACAGTTCCTGGGGGAGGTAAGTTTTTGTTAGTTTTACCAGGTAAGTAAGACACTTACAGGGTTCAGTTCTTGGTCCAAGGTAGCCCACCGTTGGGGGTTCAGAGCAACCCCAAAGTCACCACACCAGCAGCTCAGGGCCGGTTAGGTGCAGAGTTCAAAGTGGTGCCCAAAACGCATAGGCTTCAATGGAGAAGGGGGTGCCCCGGTTCCAGTCTGCCAGCAGGTAAGTACCCGCGTCTTCGGAGGGCAGACCAGGGGGGTTTTGTAGGGCACCGGGGGGGACACAAGCCCACACAGGAATTTCACCCTCAGCAGCGCGGGGGCGGCCGGGTGCAGTGTAGAAACAAGCGTCGGGTTTGTAATGTTAGTCTATGAGAGATCTCGGGATCTCTTCAGCGCTGCAGGCAGGAAAGGGGGGGGTTCCTCGGGGAAACCTCCACTTGGGCAAGGGAGAGGGACTCCTGGGGGTCACTTCTCCAACGAAAGTCCGGTCCTTCAGGTCCTGGGGGCTGCGGGTGCAGGGTCTCTCCCAGGCGTCGGGACTTAGGATTCAAAGAGTCGCGGTCAGGGGAAGCCTCGGGATTCCCTCTGCAGGCGGCACTGTGGGGGCTCAGGGTGGACAGGTTTTTGTACTCACAGTATCAGAGTAGTCCTGGGGTCCCTCCTGAGGGGTTGGATCTCCACCAGCCGAGTCGGGGTCGCCGGGTGCAGTGTTGCAAGTCTCACGCTTCTTGCGGGGAGCTTGCAGGGTTCTTTCAAGGCTGCTGGAAACAAAGTTGCAGCCTTTCTTGGAGCAGGTCCGCTGTCCTCGGGAGTTTCTTGTCTTTTCGAAGCAGGGGCAGTCCTCAGAGGATGTCGAGGTCGCTGGTCCCTTTGGAAGGCGTCGCTGGAGCAGGATCTTTGGAAGGCAGGAGACAGGCCGGTGAGTTTCTGGAGCCAAGGCAGTAGTCGTCTTCTGGTCTTCCTCTGCAGGGGTTTTCAGCTAGGCAGTCCTTCTTCTTGTAGTTGCAGGAATCTAATTTTCTAGGGTTCAGGGTAGCCCTTAAATACTAAATTTAAGGGCGTGTTTAGGTCTGGGGGGTTAGTAGCCAATGGCTACTAGCCCTGAGGGTGGGTACACCCTCTTTGTGCCTCCTCCCAAGGGGAGGGGGTCACAATCCTAACCCTATTGGGGGAATCCTCCATCTGCAAGATGGAGGATTTCTAAAAGTTAGAGTCACCTCAGCTCAGGACACCTTAGGGGCTGTCCTGACTGGCCAGTGACTCCTCCTTGTTGCTTTCTTTGTTCCCTCCAGCCTTGCCGCCAAAAGTGGGGGCCGTGGCCGGAGGGGGCGAGCAACTCCACTAAGCTGGAGTGCCCTGCTGGGCTGTGACAAAGGGGTGAGCCTTTGAGGCTCACCGCCAGGTGTCACAGCTTCTGCCTGGGGGAGGTGTTAGCATCTCCACCCAGTGCAGGCTTTGTTACTGGCCTCAGAGTGACAAAGGCACTCTCCCCATGGGGCCAGCAACATGTCTCTGGTGTGGCAGGCTGCTGGAACTAGTCAGCCTACACAGACAGTCGGTTAAGTTTCAGGGGGCACCTCTAAGGTGCCCTCTGGGGTGTATTTTGCAATAAAATGTACACTGGCATCAGTGTGCATTTATTGTGCTGAGAAGTTTGATACCAAACTTCCCAGTTTTCAGTGTAGCCATTATGGTGCTGTGGAGTTCGTGTTTGACAGACTCCCAGACCATATACTCTTATGGCTACCCTGCACTTACAATGTCTAAGGTTTTGTTTAGACACTGTAGGGGTACCATGCTCATGCACTGGTACCCTCACCTATGGTATAGTGCACCCTGCCTTAGGGCTGTAAGGCCTGCTAGAGGGGTGTCTTACCTATACTGCATAGGCAGTGAGAGGCTGGCATGGCACCCTGAGGGGAGTGCCATGTCGACTTACTCGTTTTGTCCTCACTAGCACACACAAGCTGGCAAGCAGTGTGTCTGTGCTGAGTGAGAGGTCTCCAGGGTGGCATAAGATATGCTGCAGCCCTTAGAGACCTTCCTTGGCATCAGGGCCCTTGGTACTAGAAGTACCAGTTACAAGGGACTTATCTGGATGCCAGGGTCTGCCAATTGTGGATACAAAAGTACAGGTTAGGGAAAGAACACTGGTGCTGGGGCCTGGTTAGCAGGCCTCAGCACACTTTCAATTGTAAACATAGCATCAGCAAAGGCAAAAAGTCAGGGGGCAACCATGCCAAGGAGGCATTTCCTTACACCCGAGGACAGCGGACCTGCTCCAAGAAAGGCTGCAACTTTGTTTCCAGCAGCCTTGAAAGAACCCTGCAAGCTCCCCGCAAGAAGCGTGAGACTTGCAACACTGCACCCGGCGACCCCGACTCGGCTGGTGGAGATCCAACACCTCAGGAGGGACCCCAGGACTACTCTGATACAGTGAGTACCAAAACCTGTCCCCCCTGAGCCCCCACAGCGCCGCCTGCAGAGGGAATCCCGAGGCTTCCCCTGACCGCGACTCTCTGAAACCTAAGTCCCGACGCCTGGAACAGACCCTGCACCCGCAGCCCCCAGGACCTGAAGGACTGAACTTTCACTGGAGAAGTGACCCCCAGGAGTCCCTCTCCCTTGCCCAGGTGGAGGATTCCCCGAGGAACCCCCCCCTTGCCTGCCTGCAGCGCTGAAGAGATCCCGTGATCTCTCATTGACTAACATTGCGAACCCGACGCTTGTTTCTACACTGCACCCGGCCGCCCCCGCGCCGCTGAGGGTGAAATTTCTGTGTGGGCTTGTGTCCCCCCCGGTGCCCTACAAAACCCCCCTGGTCTGCCCTCCGAAGACGCGGGTACTTACCTGCAAGCAGACCGGAACCGGGGCACCCCCTTCTCTCCATTCTAGCCTATGCGTTTTGGGCACCGCTTTGAACTCTGCACCTGACCGGCCCTGAGCTGCTGGTGTGGTGACTTTGGGGTTGCTCTGAACCCCCAACGGTGGGCTACCTTGGACCAAGAACTGAACCCTGTAAGTGTCTTACTTACCTGGTAAAACTAACAAAAACTTACCTCCCCCAGGAACTGTGAAAATTGCACTAAGTGTCCACTTTTAAAGTAGCTATTTGACAATAACTTGAAAAGTATACATGCAATTGAAATGATTCAAAGTTCCTAATGTACTTACCTGCAATACCCTTCAAACAAGATATTACATGTTAAATTTGAACCTGTGGTTCTTAAAATAAACTAAGAAAAGATATTTTTCTATACAAAACCTATTGGCTGGATTTGTCTCTGAGTGTGTGTACCTCATTTATTGTCTATGTGTATGTACAACAAATGCTTAACACTACTCCTTGGATAAGCCTACTGCTCGACCACACTACCACAAAATAGAGCATTAGTATTATCTCTTTTTACCACTATTTTACCTCTAAGGGGAACCCTTGGACTCTGTGCATGCTATTCCTTACTTTGAAATAGCACATACAGAGCCAACTTCCTACATTGGTGGATCAGCGGTGGGGTACAAGACTTTGCATTTGCTGGACTACTCAGCCAATACCTGATCACACGACAAATTCCAAAATTGTCATTAGAAATTGATTTTTGCAATTTGAAAAGTTTTCTAAATTCTTAAAAGACCTGCTAGGGCCTTGTGTTAGATCCTGTTTAGCATTTCTTTTAGAGTTTAAAAGTTTGTAAAAGTTTGAATTAGATTCTAGAACCAGTTGTAGATTCTTAAAAAGTATTCCAACTTTTAGAAGCAAAATGTCTAGCACAGATGTGACTGTGGTGGAACTCGACACCACACCTTACCTCCATCTTAAGATGAGGGAGCTAAGGTCACTCTGTAAAATAAAGAAAATAACAATGGGCCCCAAACCTACCAAAATACAGCTCCAGGAGCTTCTGGCAGAGTTTGAAAAGGCCAACCCCTCTGAGGGTGGCAACTCAGAGGAAGAAGATAGTGACTTGGAGGAAAATTCCCCCCTACCAGTCCTATCTAGGGAGAACAGGGTCCCTCAAACCCTGACTCCAAAAATAATAGTCAGAGATGCTGGTTCCCTCACAGGAGAGACCAACACCTCTGAAATCACTGAGGATAACCCCAGTGAAGAGGACATCCAGTTAGCCAGGATGGCCAAAAGATTGGCTTTGGAAAGACAGATCCTAGCCATAGAGAGGGAAAGACAAGAGATGGGCCTAGGACCCATCAATGGTGGCAGCAACATAAATAGGGTCAGAGATTCTCCTGACATGTTGAAAATCCCTAAAGGGATTGTAACTAAATATGAAGATGGTGATGACATCACCAAATGGTTCACAGCTTTTGAGAGGGCTTGTGTAACCAGAAAAGTGAACAGGTCTCACTGGGGTGCTCTCCTTTGGGAAATGTTCACAGGAAAGTGTAGGGATAGACTCCTCACACTCTCTGGACAAGATGCAGAATCTTATGACCTCATGAAGGGTACCCTGATTGAGGGCTTTGGATTCTCCACTGAGGAGTATAGGATTAGATTCAGGGGGGCTCAAAAATCCTCGAGCCAGACCTGGGTTGACTTTGTAGACTACTCAGTGAAAACACTAGATGGTTGGATTCAAGGCAGTGGTGTAAGTAATTATGATGGGCTGTACAATTTATTTGTGAAAGAACACCTATTGAGTAATTGTTTCAATGATAAACTGCATCAGCATCTGGTAGACCTAGGACCATTTCTCCCCAAGAATTGGGAAAGAAGGCGGACCATTGGGTCAAGACAAGGGTGTCCAAGACTTCAACAGGGGGTGACCAAAAGAAAGGGGTCACAAAGACTCCCCAGGGGAAGGGTGATGAGACAACCAAAACTAAAAATAGTAAAGAGTCTTCTACAGGCCCCCAAAAACCTGCACAGGAGGGTGGGCCCAGAGCCTCTTCACAAAACAATGGGTACAAGGGTAAAAACTTTGATCCCAAAAAGGCCTGGTGTCATAGCTGTAAACAGCATGGACACCAAACTGGAGACAAGGCCTGTCCCAAGAAAGGTTCCACTCCAAACTCCCATCCAGGTAACACTGGTATGGCTAGTCTCCAAGTGGGATCAACAGTGTGCCCAGAGCAAATCAGGGTCCACACTGAAGCTACTCTAGTTTCTGAGGGTGGGGTGGATTTAGCCACACTAGCTGTCTGGCCGCCTAACATGCAAAAATACAGACAGCAACTCTTAATTAATGGGACTAGAATAGAGGGCCTGAGGGATACAGGTGCCAGTGTCACCATGGTGACAGAGAAACTGGTTTCCCCTGGCCAATACCTGACTGGAAAAACTTACACAGTCACCAACGCTGACAATCAGAGAAAAGTACATCCCATGGCAATGGTTACTTTAGAATGGGGAGGGGTCAATGGCCTGAAACAGGTGGTGGTCTCCTCAAATATCCCAGTGGACTGTCTGCTTGGAAATGACCTGGAGTCCTCGGCGTGGGCTGAGGTAGAACTAAAAACCCATGCAGCAATGCTGGGTATCCCTGAACTGGTGTGTGTGAAAACAAGAGCACAGTGCAAGGCACAGGGTGAACAAGTAGAGCTGGAGTCTGGAAGAATGGCCCAGCCTACCAAGAGGAAAGGAAGGTCAGTTGGGAAACCAACTGCAACACAGCAAAAGAAAGGGAACCTCTCTTCTCAGGAAGAAGTTCTGCCCTCTGAGGGAACTGAGCCTTTGGAGCTTGAACCTTATCAGGTTGAGCTCTTAGGCCCAGGGGGACCCTCAAGGGAGGAGCTGTGTAAGGGACAAGAAACCTGTCCCTCTCTTGAAGGCCTTAGGCAGCAAGCTGCTGAAGAGTCCAAGGGCAAGAAAAATGGAACACATAGGGTCTATTGGGAAGATGGACTCCTGTACACTGAGGCCAGAGACCCCAAACCTGGTGCCACTAGGAGAGTGGTAGTGCCTCAGCTGTTCAGAGAGTTCATCCTAACATTGGCCCATGACATTCCCCTTGCTGGACATTTGGGACAAACCAAGACGTGGGAGAGGCTAGTCAACCACTTCTACTGGCCCAATATGTCCAACATGGTTAAGGAGTTTTGCCTCTCCTGCCCCACCTGTCAAGCCAGTGGTAAGACAGGTGGGCATCCAAAGGCCCCCCTCATTCCACTTCCAGTGGTGGGGGTTCCCTTTGAAAGAGTGGGTGTGGACATAGTTGGTCCACTAGAACCTCCCACAGCCTCAGGAAATATGTATATCCTGGTAGTAGTGGATCATGCTACCAGGTATCCTGAAGCTATTCCCCTTAGGTCGACTACTGCCCCTGCAGTAGCCAAGGCCCTCATTGGTATCTTTACCAGAGTGGGTTTCCCTAAGGAGGTGGTGTCTGACAGAGGTACCAACTTCATGTCAGCATACCTAAAACACATGTGGAATGAGTGTGGAGTGACTTACAAATTCACTACACCATACCATCCACAAACTAATGGCTTAGTTGAGAGATTCAACAAGACATTAAAAGGCATGATCATGGGGCTCCCAGAAAAGCTCAAAAGGAGATGGGATGTCCTCTTGCCATGTCTGCTTTTCGCTTACAGAGAGGTGCCACAGAAGGGAGTAGGATTCTCACCCTTTGAACTTCTGTTTGGTCATCCTGTAAGGGGACCACTTGCTCTTGTTAAAGAAGGCTGGGAGAGACCTCTTCATGAGCCTAAACAAGACATAGTGGACTATGTACTTGGCCCTCGCTCTAGAATGGCAGAGTACATGGAAAAGGCAACCAAAAACCTTGAGGCCAGCCAACAGCTCCAGAAGTTTTGGTATGACCAAAAGGCTGCACTGGTTGAGTTCCAACCAGGACAGAAAGTCTGGGTTCTGGAGCCTGTGGCTCCCAGGGCACTCCAGGACAAATGGAGTGGCCCTTACCCAGTGCTAGAAAGGAAGAGTCAGGTCACCTACCTGGTGGACCTGGGCACAAGCAGGAGCCCCAAGAGGGTGATCCATGTGAACCGCCTTAAGCTCTTCCATGACAGGGCTGATGTAAATCTGTTGATGGTAACAGATGAGGATCAGGAGGCAGAGAGTGAACCTCTCCCTGATCTTCTGTCATCAGACCCAAAAGATGGCTCAGTAGATGGAGTGATCTACTCAGACACCCTCTCTAGCCAACAGCAAGCGGATTGTAGGAGAGTCCTACAACAGTTTCCTGAACTCTTCTCCTTAACCCCTGGTCAGACACCCCTGTGTACCCATGATGTGGACACAGGAGACAGCATGCCTGTCAAAAACAAAATCTTTAGACAGTCTGACCATGTTAAGGAAAGCATCAAGGTGGAAGTCCACAAGATGCTGGAATTGGGAGTAATTGAGCGCTCTGACAGCCCCTGGGCTAGCCCAGTGGTCTTAGTCCCCAAACCTCACACCAAAGATGGAAAGAAAGAGATGAGGTTTTGTGTGGATTACAGAGGGCTCAATTCTGTCACCAAGACAGATGCTCATCCAATTCCTAGAGCTGATGAGCTCATAGATAAATTAGGTGCTGCCCAATTCTTAAGTACCTTTGACTTGACAGCAGGGTACTGGCAAATAAAAATGGCACCTGGAGCAAAAGAGAAAACAGCGTTCTCCACACCTGATGGGCATTATCAGTTTACTGTTATGCCCTTTGGTTTAAAGAATGCCCCTGCCACCTTCCAAAGGTTGGTGAATCAAGTCCTTGCTGGCTTGGAGTCCTTTAGCACAGCTTATCTTGATGATATTGCTGTCTTTAGCTCCACCTGGCAGGATCACCTGGTCCACCTGAAGAAGGTTTTGAAGGCTCTGCAATCTGCAGGCCTCTCTATCAAGGCATCCAAATGCCAGATAGGGCAGGGAACTGTGGTTTACTTGGGACACCTTGTAGGTGGAGGCCAAGTTCAGCCACTCCAACCCAAGATCCAGACTATTCTGGACTGGGTAGCTCCAAAAACCCAGACTCAAGTCAGGGCATTCCTTGGCTTGACTGGGTATTATAGGAGGTTTGTGAAGGGATATGGATCCATTGTGACAGCCCTCACTGAACTCACCTCCAAGAAAATGCCCAAGAAAGTGAACTGGACTGTGGAATGCCAACAGGCCTTTGACACCCTGAAACAAGCAATGTGCTCAGCACCAGTTCTAAAAGCTCCAGATTATTCTAAGCAGTTCATTGTGCAGACTGATGCCTCTGAACATGGGATAGGGGCAGTTTTGTCCCAAACAAATGATGATGGCCTTGACCAGCCTGTTGCTTTCATTAGCAGGAGGTTACTCCCCAGGGAGCAGCGTTGGAGTGCCATTGAGAGGGAGGCCTTTGCTGTGGTTTGGTCCCTGAAGAAGCTGAGACCATACCTCTTTGGGACTCACTTCCTAGTTCAAACTGACCACAGACCTCTCAAATGGCTGATGCAAATGAAAGGTGAAAACCCTAAACTGTTGAGGTGGTCCATCTCCCTACAGGGAATGGACTTTATAGTGGAACACAGACCTGGGACTGCCCATGCCAATGCAGATGGCCTTTCCAGGTTCTTCCACTTAGAAAATGAAGACTCTCTTGGGAAAGGTTAGTCTCATCCTCTTTCGTTTGGGGGGGGGGTTGTGTAAGGAAATGCCTCCTTGGCATGGTTGCCCCCTGACTTTTTGCCTTTGCTGATGCTATGTTTACAATTGAAAGTGTGCTGAGGCCTGCTAACCAGGCCCCAGCACCAGTGTTCTTTCCCTAACCTGTACTTTTGTATCCACAATTGGCAGACCCTGGCATCCAGATAAGTCCCTTGTAACTGGTACTTCTAGTACCAAGGGCCCTGATGCCAAGGAAGGTCTCTAAGGGCTGCAGCATGTCTTATGCCACCCTGGAGACCTCTCACTCAGCACAGACACACTGCTTGCCAGCTTGTGTGTGCTAGTGAGGACAAAACGAGTAAGTCGACATGGCACTCCCCTCAGGGTGCCATGCCAGCCTCTCACTGCCTATGCAGTATAGGTAAGACACCCCTCTAGCAGGCCTTACAGCCCTAAGGCAGGGTGCACTATACCATAGGTGAGGGTACCAGTGCATGAGCATGGTACCCCTACAGTGTCTAAACAAAACCTTAGACATTGTAAGTGCAGGGTAGCCATAAGAGTATATGGTCTGAGAGTTTGTCAAACACGAACTCCACAGCACCATAATGGCTACACTGAAGACTGGGAAGTTTGGTATCAAACTTCTCAGCACAATAAATGCACACTGATGCCAGTGTACATTTTATTGCAAAATACACCCCAGAGGGCACCTTAGAGGTGCCCCCTGAAACTTAACCGACTATCTGTGTAGGCTGACTAGTTCCAGCAGCCTGCCACACTAGAGACATGTTGCTGGCCCCATGGGGAGAGTGCCTTTGTCACTCTGAGGCCAGTAACAAAGCCTGCACTGGGTGGAGATGCTAACACCTCCCCCAGGCAGGAGCTGTAACACCTGGCGGTGAGCCTCAAAGGCTCACCCCTTTGTCACAGCACCGCAGGACACTCCAGCTAGTGGAGTTGCCCGCCCCCTCCGGCCCGGCCCCCACTTTTGGCGGCAAGGCCGGAGAAAATAATGAGAATAACAAGGAGGAGTCACTGGCCAGTCAGGACAGCCCCTAAGGTGTCCTGAGCTGAGGTGACTCTAACTTTTAGAAATCCTCCATCTTGCAGATGGAGGATTCCCCCAATAGGGTTAGGATTGTGACCCCCTCCCCTTGGGAGGAGGCACAAAGAGGGTGTACCCACCCTCAGGGCTAGTAGCCATTGGCTACTAACCCCCCAGACCTAAACACGCCCTTAAATTTAGTATTTAAGGGCTACCCTGAACCCTAGAAAATTAGATTCCTGCAAACTACAAGAAGAAGGACTGCCTAGCTGAAAACCCCTGCAGAGGAAGACCAGAAGACGACAACTGCCTTGGCTCCAGAAACTCACCGGCCTGTCTCCTGCCTTCCAAAGATCCTGCTCCAGCGACGCCTTCCAAAGGGACCAGCGACCTCGACATCCTCTGAAGACTGCCCCTGCTTCGAAAAGACAAGAAACTCCCAAGGACAGCGGACCTGCTCCAAGAAAGGCTGCAACTTTGTTTCCAGCAGCCTTGAAAGAACCCTGCAAGCTCCCCGCAAGAAGCGTGAGACTTGCAACACTGCACCCGGCGACCCCGACTCGGCTGGTGGAGATCCAACACCTCAGGAGGGACCCCAGGACTACTCTGATACTGTGAGTACCAAAACCTGTCCCCCCTGAGCCCCCACAGCGCCGCCTGCAGAGGGAATCCCGAGGCTTCCCCTGACCGCGACTCTCTGAAACCTAAGTCCCGACGCCTGGAACAGACCCTGCACCCGCAGCCCCCAGGACCTGAAGGACTGAACTTTCACTGGAGAAGTGACCCCCAGGAGTCCCTCTCCCTTGCCCAGGTGGAGGTTTCCCCGAGGAACCCCCCCCTTGCCTGCCTGCAGCGCTGAAGAGATCCCGTGATCTCTCATTGACTAACATTGCGAACCCGACGCTTGTTTCTACACTGCACCCGGCCGCCCCCGCGCCGCTGAGGGTGAAATTTCTGTGTGGGCTTGTGTCCCCCCCGGTGCCCTACAAAACCCCCCTGGTCTGCCCTCCGAAGACGCGGGTACTTACCTGCAAGCAGACCGGAACCGGGGCACCCCCTTCTCTCCATTCTAGCCTATGCGTTTTGGGCACCGCTTTGAACTCTGCACCTGACCGGCCCTGAGCTGCTGGTGTGGTGACTTTGGGGTTGCTCTGAACCCCCAACGGTGGGCTACCTTGGACCAAGAACTGAACCCTGTAAGTGTCTTACTTACCTGGTAAAACTAACAAAAACTTACCTCCCCCAGGAACTGTGAAAATTGCACTAAGTGTCCACTTTTAAAGTAGCTATTTGACAATAACTTGAAAAGTATACATGCAATTGAAATGATTCAAAGTTCCTAATGTACTTACCTTCAATACCTTTCAAACAAGATATTACATGTTAAATTTGAACCTGTGGTTCTTAAAATAAACTAAGAAAATATATTTTTCTATACAAAACCTATTGGCTGGATTTGTCTCTGAGTGTGTGTACCTCATTTATTGTCTATGTGTATGTACAACAAATGCTTAACACTACTCCTTGGATAAGCCTACTGCTCGACCACACTACCACAAAATAGAGCATTAGTATTATCTCTTTTTACCACTATTTTACCTCTAAGGGGAACCCTTGGACTCTGTGCATGCTATTCCTTACTTTGAAATAGCACATACAGAGCCAACTTCCTACACTGCCTTACTAGAAAAGGAAACAGATCACCGGAAATGTAATTCCATTGCTCCATGGAAGTCATACAAAGGCAGCTCTACAAAAGTGGCTTAACCTGAATGGATAGTGTCTTTGACAACCATGTAATTGTCTAGTCTATTTGGACTTCTGCACTAGGAACCAATGCAAGTCACCATAGTTACATGCATCACCCACTCTCATCCACTGACAAAACTCAGTTGTGAATATCAGTGTTTCTCATCTAGGCACCTTTCAAAGAATCCTACTACATCTCCTGCTTCCACCTAATTGTACAGCTGTTTACACATTTAATAGATCCAGGAATAATTCAAGCCTCTTTCAGTATTTAAACTGTTTTATGCCTCAAGATGGTTAGCTGGATGATTGTGTCATTAAAAACAAGCATTGGCATAGCCAATATGTTTCGCCTATGCAAGACCTATTCACGTTGTCAGTGTCTTTTATAGATGTTACACAGTAACACACGCTGCTGTGTAACTCAGTTTAAAGTACTTAAAAGCGAAGCGCTATGGTACTGCCAGCATTGACCATGCCATCACTCTTTTTTTTTTTATTTGGTTCTGTGCAACATATTTAAATAAGGGAGCCATGATAAAGAGCGACTTTTAGATGTCTCAGGACATACATACAGTTAGATGGCGAGCATGTTCCAGGAACCGGTGGCAAACATGGCTGGCACATAAACCTTTCCGTGCACGTGATGGGTGCATAGGGCAGGACATATAACACAAACAGGCCAATGACAGGGAGGCAGAAGTAATAAATCAAGACTCTCGTTTCATCTTTGATACTGAGTTGCTTCTAATACACATCTACTGACTAGTCAACTAGGCCCCATCAGAGGAGCTATTCCTGGCTCTGGCTTTGCCATCTTGCTCATGCATTCCTGGGAGTGGCAGGCGGAGAGGTGGTGGGTGTGACAAGGGGGAGGGTGGGTTAAAAATGCATGTCTGGCAGACGGAATGGCCAGATGTTGCACGGTGGGTGTTGTACACCTGGGAGGAGGAGGTTGGGGTTGGGGGGGAGGGGGACAGGGAAGCAATACAACAGGGGTTGGACAGAGAGGTTTGGGCGAACAGAAGGGTGGAAGAAGAAAGTCTGGAAAAGAATAGACAACGTGCTTCGGCACACTTACTACAGTCACATGCATTCATAGAGAGTGCATTTGTTGAGGTTAAAAAAAAAAAAAAAGAACCTTGGGGAAGAATGTGTTCGCTGGAAGGGCACTTGCCACCAGAAGAAGTACTTGGTCCACAGTATAGACGAAGGCTTGCAGCCGAGGCATAGAGGAGCGTTGATCAATCAGGAGCAAGGAAAGGAGACCCACGTGGGAGCCAGCTAATGGTGAGTAAAGAGCTGCTGACCAACGGGATGCAAGAAAATTAGACCCATGTGGAAGCCAGCCAATGATAAGTGTAGTGATGTGGGAGCCAGCCAATGGCAAGTAGAGGTAAGTAATGGGTGGGCTCTGAGCCCCATTTAAAAGATTTTCTTTTTTAAATACAATAGATTGTGTCACAGCTCAAGCGCTGTGCAGCCAAATCCTAAAAAAAACCATAATTTAACATAACTCTAATAAAGAAAGCAGGAGCTTCCTCTTTGTCAAGCTTTGCAAAACAGAACACATCATGAGTTAAATGCAATTCAACAGATCCTTGCCCACAAAGAAATAAACTGTAAACTGACTGGGAAAGCTCAGCTAGTCTATCAACACCGTCGTCCACATTCCTCTCAGAAAAACTGTACTACTTCTCCCCTAATGACTATATGCACTTTTCACCAGAAATGATGAAGTAGATGTTTCAGATTCAAAACTTCAATAAAGAAGGCAGAGGCTTTTATGCAGTGACCCTTAACTTTGGAATTTGTTACAATATGCTATCACAAACACCAAGAAACATATGAAATTCTGAAAAGACTTAAAAACATAGCTAAATCAGCTGGAGTCAGAAGTATGCTACTTATTTCGGATCTTCTGGTAGACACGAAAAAAATCCCAGCATAGTGAAAGAACATTCTTACAAAAAGGGATAACATGACACTTAAGTTCTGAAAAAAACTAAAAACAAGAAAAAATGCATGTTATTCAAAGCCTGACCATACTAAAGTTGCCTCATTTCCAAAGTGCCTCGCATAAAAAAAATGGCTTAAGCATACAAAATAGGCAACCAATAAATCCAACCCACAGAAAATGTAAATTATGTCCAGATCAAAAAGTTACTTTTATTGGAAAACCTCTACCTACACTTTAACTGGTCAGCATTTGAGTCGGAGAAAGCATTATAATCTGTTTGAGAAGCTATGCTGACATATTCTCAAAAACATGGTGAAAGAGGAAGTTTCTGCTAAGAAACAATACAATGTAGACCTTTACGTCTTTTCACCTATTTAATAAAAAGCTTTATTAGTCATTAACAAATGTTTATCATCATATAAAAGCACCAACAGAGCACTACATGATACAGATTTTTAAATTCTACACTATTAATTTAGAATAGCAATGGAAAATAGGAGAGGGCGGAAGTAAATGAGTTTCTATAAAACAGTATAGACAATAACCTTCAAGAGACTGCTGTGGAAGAACATAAGTAACAGTACTAATGCAGTACTTATTTTCCACCTCAGGAAAATATAGAAGGATGTCATGGATGTTGCTGTGAACTGTTAAAGAATTGGCCCTATCCACTTACATGAATTGCTCTGGAATCAAGGCACACCATTTAAGCCAGTGTATATCTGTTTAATATGTTTTCTCGTAACATATCCCTGCATCTGATGGTCACTGCTATTGTAAGCACAAATCTCGGCAACTGAGTGCAAGGTCTTCTCATTGTAATCTCCTAGTTTTTAGACTATGGCATATGCTAGTCTGTAAAAAATTAACTTTGGATTGCAGATGTTTGAAGGGTCTTTTTTATTTTTAAGCTCTTTGATGAACATTTTTGCAACCAAAACCACCCACCCCTACTTACATTAATAACAAGTGTCCCTTAACAATAAACCATTGGCATGCCAAGAGCCAAAACAACACCATTTTTTCTTACCGTTTCAAAGAGCTCCTCCATGAGTTCATTGACCTCCTTCTCTGCAAAAAGAGAAAAGACGTGCAATAAATGGTGTCTCTTTACACAGACAACAAGGAAAAACCTTCGCACTATAAAATCTTTATGTTTCCGCAAAGATTACATTTGCTTCCCAGACCTCAACATGGCTCTAATTCTAAAATTGCTAGAACTTGAGTTAGAAGAATAAATCTTCGTAATTTGTGCCATGGAAAGTTGTGGTATAGGCCAGGCCTGAAATTAAAATTAGGCCAAAACGCTGTAAAGAACATCAGTGTGTTCTAACCCATATCGTTAACAACACTTTCAAGATTAAAGTCCACCTGTTTTTTTGTCTAGTAAGCTCTACCGTCAGAAGGAAAATGTGTTCGCACCATCATCCAAATGTTCATTGCTAATAAACCGATTTAGCAAGGGAATATGTAATTTGGAGTTAAACTACTTGTAGTGATTGGGAGGAAAGGTTGATTATGTGGAATTTGGGGTTTAGATTTCAAATACTTGTCCCCACGCTAGATCACATAGAAGGACTGTAGGATGGCAACCTAATAATCCTGGAAACTAAATGTAACTTAAGAAAATTCACATTTACATTTCCCACCAACCAGCAACTTCCAGAGTTCAAATAATATATTTACGAATTGTTGGCGCAGTCTTAGCTTTTGAACAAAGCTGTTTTATTCTGCAACCTTTCTGCCACAAAGGACTTTTCAATCAATCACTTTTTGTCCTGCTCCCACTTAAACCCCCCCCCCCCATTGTCATCCTGAACCTACTAATCACAGCCAATCAGTGCTCTCTACAATACCTCCTCTTTGCATAATTGTTCAATTTATAAACTGCATAACAAATATCCCTCCTATCTAGTGTGAGCATTTCTGTACTTTATTTTTTTTTGAGCTCAGCCCAGAATATGAAACCAACAATAAATGCGAGGTTGTCTTACACATCATTTCAGTTATTGCTGTGTCGCTCTGACTGCATAACGCCTGTCCTTGCCAATACTCAACTGACTTTCAAAACTGCACCAGATGCCTACTAAAGTACTGATACCTTCATGTAGTAGGGAATACTTTTCAGTTCTCTTTGCCCAAAAAATGGCAATAACGGCCTCATCCACACAACCTGCCCTACCTCACACCCACAAAACATAACAGAGAAGAACTTTCTTCTAAGGAAAACAGTTACATATTTTCAGGAAAAACCAAAGACAGAAAACGTGGTCCTGCTTAGCCTAAATCACTTATCTGCGGTCATCCCAGTCACCTCGGGATTTGTTAACTACAGGTGTTTTACTGTTTTGTCTCAAGTACTGGTAGCCTCAAACACTCACTTGTGATACGCACTGCACGGTCGTTTCGTAGGTCCTCTGTGTCCGGTACATCAAGATCCTCCAAAAAGTTGTACTCTGGATCATCCTCATCATCTCCCTCATCTATAAAAGAAACCACAGGGTGAAAATACTGGTTAAGAAGTGTGGTTAGTAAAATCTAAATTGTAACATAATAAACATTCACAGATTATTACAAGGGTGGAGATAAACAAGTTCAAACTAAGAAGACAACATCTGATGCAGTATTATGACTAGTAGCAATTTTTGCAGACCTGGACAGGACCACTAACTCAATAGAGGTTATTAGACTGAACGCTGGATACAAAAGTCTTCCAAATCAGTACAAATCACGATTAGCTTTAGCGTCCACTGGATTATAGCTTGCAAATTCCTCAAGCAACAGGGACAATCAGCAATCAAATGAAAAGTGCAACAAGTTGCCTGACAAAAACAGCAGTAGCATCATCATATCACCATCATCTAAACCGAGCAGAGCTGAAACCAAAGGGTGCTCCCTCTTAGTTTCTCTAACACATGCTGACAACTGGAACCAGAAAAAAAACCATAATCAATGCAAACAGAAACATGCAGATAAAAAAGCACCCAAATACCGCACAACAAACTAGACCACCAGAAATGTATGCAACTCCTGCTAAAAACTAGCAGTAACAGCAAAAACAAACACAGAGAAAAGCACTAAAACCAAATAACTACCAAAAGATATGCAGAAAATATCAAGCATGCCATGCAACAACAGCAGAAGGAAGCTACCATTCATGACTGCGTCAAGGAAGCATTCACCAACTCAGCGAGGGCGAAGGAAAAATAAGCCATAGGAGGAGGAAAGGTCACAAAGAACCAGGTAAATAAATCAGGAACCAGAAACTGAACAACAAAACAGAAACATGTGGAACAAGGGGCATCTCTACATGTGGTGTGTTCATGTGCAACAGTCTGTACTCAATCAACCGGTACTGGCATTGTACTCACTACCAATATAGTTAGCAGGAGGGCGAAAAACAGCACCAGTGGAGGGTGCTAAGCATCCTCAATAAGACCTTGCCCCGCTGCAGCACATAGGCATCAACCACAGACAATAGCAGGGCAGAGGAACATAGGTCGCTCAAAACCCAAGGAAGCCAACCAAAAAGATACCAGCACTACCAATGCGGCAATACATCATCAAAAGACCAGAGATTAACATCTTAAAAAGGACCAATCAGAAGAAACAATCCAAGATATGATATTGAATCTCAACCCAAGTGGGCAGAATCTACGGCATGGACTCAACAAAACTGGGCACCGTCTTAAAGACCATCAGGAACCAAATCGATGAAAGCATTGTTGCAAGAGTGAGAGGAAGCCCTCTCCATAACAATATCCAAGGCTATGTAAACCCAGTAGAAAAGTAATTAAGTTATGTCAAGAAACCCAAAGGAAGACAATACCCTTCCAGCATCAGGGAAGGCTGCTGAAGAAAGTGAACAAAGCAGATGCTTTGTTATGGCCGAAGCCACAAACAACTGTTACTCTGACCAGGCCAGCTCCAAAATCCCGATACAGGCAAAATCGGAAACTTGGGTGGTCGCTGACTGCTCGAGTGGAGGATGGAGATTCCAAAAACACCTAATGGGTCATTCAGTGTCTCAGTTAAAGGGAATGAAAGGCTCTGAAGAACAATAGCTACTCTGGACATTTTCAATTAATAAGTTGGCTGTAACCCTTGCCATGGGCACAGTATAATTTAAGACCTCCACAGCCTTGTGCAGTGTCTCCTGGAAAGAAGAAAGGTCATCCGAAGTAAAACCAGTGACTCACTTAAGATCATCAACCTCACAGAACAGATAAAGATGGGAATACAGAAGAGCAACCCAAGTGCCTAAACCTTTTTGACAGAACCGGAGTGAACACAAGCACTTGAGCTGGGCCAGCTCCAGCTGCCACAAAAGCCAGAAGTTAATCAGAAAATTTGGTCAGGTGTTAAAATAAAGCTAGTCACCACTGCCAGGCTTCTGCCCAGATGGGCAAGGAGCTTAGGTAAAAGAGGCCTTCAAGGTCAGAGTTGAAGGGCAACCCAGAACAGACAACAGGCCCAGAGGTAGTTTGTGACCTCGGACAGAGAAGTATCTCTCAACCAGGTTGATGTAACTAAGAGAAGGCCTCCAGAACAAAAAAATAGGCTCTCAAATTCATCTTGGAGCACAAACAGAGGTTGGAGTCAATACTGCCCTCCCCTTGTCATCGAAGGAACACATACCGTCCACTAAAGCCAGCGAAGAGAAGTGTTAACCAACAGGGTCCAGAGAAAACCCATGAGACAAGTAACAATGAGGGCACCATTCACATTAACAAAACGTCTGAAAAAAATCTTCAGGATGTAAGATCAGATCTGTGTCAAAGAGGGCCAAAAAGAAGGGAAGCCCCAAGTAGCACCATATATTTCCCATGATACCACATTTCGGGAGGTGTTTCAGTAGCCTGGTGGCCAAGAGGCCACCAAGTGATGGAGGCTGGGTATTGCAAAAATTGTAGCCCTAGTTTAGCACCTGGCAGAGATTCAAGAGGTGAGGACTCTGCAGCTAGAAGTATCCATCAGAACTGTGAACTCTATCAATCACCCCTCTGTACACTAGTAGTAAGACACTTGTAACAATGCTCCTTTAACATTATATGGCAGTTGTTTCGCGAATTAAAACCCTTTTTGGCTATTAAACCCCTCCCCCCCTTTTTATTCTGTAGGACTTAGCCTTTCCGTACCTTCTTCAAAACTCCTACAAATCCAAGCCTTGGAAAACAACCT
This sequence comes from Pleurodeles waltl, assembly GCF_031143425.1. Taxonomy (NCBI): domain Eukaryota; kingdom Metazoa; phylum Chordata; class Amphibia; order Caudata; family Salamandridae; genus Pleurodeles; species Pleurodeles waltl. The sequence goes on from NC_090451.1 coordinate 665,041,735, forward strand.
TCTCTACATCATTTGTACAGGATACCCTCCTCAAAGGACAATCCTGAGATAAGAGTTTAGCTGATTTCTACATAAAATACAAAATGATCCCCTGTCCACTTGCACTCTATCCCTTTCAAGAAGACCTTGTCATAATGTTCCTAAGTGCTAAACTCAATGGGAGCCAAGAAAATATTTAGCATATTACAATAGTATTACACCAAACATCTGATCTTATCGCAAACCCGATGCCAGCTATGGCAATCAAAGAGGGAGACGATGGACTTGAACATTAATAAGACTATCTAGACACAGTCAGCTCCTCAAGCCAAACTACCAGCTACATTTCTCTGCTGGTTCTCCTCCGTTGTTCTCATGCCTTAGACTGCAGTGGTGAAATTGATGTCTTACTCCTTTCTTCATCAAATCTTCCCCAGGGCCTGAGTGATTGGCCACCATGGGTCACTCAGTAGGTCTTCTTGTTCCACAAAAATAAAGAACAACATTTAAAGTGTGTCGCAAAGGCTACATAGTGTGTGATGGAAAGTACTTTGCCTAGAAAGTATACAGTGTCAGCCTCTGAGCTGTATCTTCAGTGCTGCAGTCTTCAGATGACCAGCCAAAACCAAATTGGTAGTTGCTGAGATGGCATATAGTACAAGCCCTTGCTGTAACACTAAGTCTGCTAGTGGAGTGTGGGAAACTATATATTTTGGGCAAATGCTTCGCTCCCAAATTCATTTGGTGAATTTACTAATATTCACTGAACGGTCACACACAGGCTCTAAGACAGAGATTAATATGAGAGCACCATTCCCGTTTCATGACTAAAGAAAACTACCTCTCCACGATATGCATTCCACAACTTGGTGTTTCATGGACAGGGTTTTGAGAAGCTCTGTGCACAAAGTCACAGATATTATAGAGTGTGCACTAATTAAGACAAGCCCAGTGGACTTTTGTGAAACTAACATATATCATTTAATCATATCACTTGGCACCACATACACCTCTCCTGCAGTAATCTCTTTGTAGGAAGTTGGCTCTGTATGTGCTATTTCAAAGTAAGGAATAGCATGCACAGAGTCCAAGGGTTCCCCTTAGAGGTAAAATAGTGGTAAAAATAGATAATACTAATGCTCTATTTTGTGGTAGTGTGGTCGAGCAGTAGGCTTATCCAAGGAGTAGTGTTAAGCATTTGTTGTACATACACATAGACAATAAATGAGGTACACACACTCAGAGACAAATCCAGCCAATAGGTTTTTGTATAGAAAAATATATTTTCTTAGTTTATTTTAAGAACCACAGGTTCAATTTCTACATGTAATATCTCATTTGAAAGGTATTGCAGGTAAGTACTTTAGGAACTTTAAATCATAAAAATTGCATGTATACTTTTCAAGTTATTGACAAATAGCTGTTTTAAAAGTGGACACTTAGTGCAATTTTCACAGTTCCTAGGGGAGGTAAGTTTTGGTTAGTTTTCCCAGGTAAGTAAGACTCTTACAGGGTTCAGTTCTTGGTCCAAGGTAGCCCACCGTTGGGGGTTCAGAGCAACCCCAAAGTCACCACACCAGCAGCTCAGGGCCGGTCAGGTGCAGAGTTCAAAGTGGTGCCCAAAACACATAGGTAAGAATGGAGAGAAGGGGGTGCTCCGGTTCCGGTCTGCTTGCAGGTAAGTACCCGCGTCTTCGGAGGGCAGACCAGGGGGGTTTTGTAGGGCACCGGGGGGGACACAAGCCCACACAGAGATTTCACCCTCAGCAGCGCGGGGGCGGCCGGGTGCAGTGTAGGAACAGGCGTCGGGTTCGCAATGTTAGTCTATGAGAGATCTCGGGATCTCTTCAGCGCTGCAGGCAGGCAAGGGGGGGGTTCCTCGGGGAAACCTCCACTTGGTCAAGGGAGAGGGACTCCTGGGGGTCACTCCTCCAGTGAAAGTCCGGTCCTTCAGGTCCTGGGGGCTGCGGGTGCAGGGTCTCTCCCAGGTGTCGGGACTTGGGATTCAAAGAGTCGCGGTCAGGGGAAGCCTCGGGATTCCCTCTGCAGGCGGCGCTGTGGGGGCTCAGGGGGGACAGGTTTTTGTACTCACAGTCTTAGAGTAGTCCTGGGGTCCCTCCTGAGGTGTTGGATCGCCACCAGCCGAGTCGGGGTCGCCGGGTGCAGTGTTGCAAGTCTCACGCTTCTTGCGGGGAGCTTGCAGGGTTCTTTAAAGCTGCTGGAAACAAAGTTGCAGCTTTTCTTGGAGCAGGTCCGCTGTCCTCGGGAGTTTCTTGTCTTTTCGAAGCAGGGGCAGTCCTCAGAGGATGTCGAGGTCGCTGGTCCCTTTGGAAGGCGTCGCTGGAGCAGGATCTTTGGAAGGCAGGAGACAGGCCGGTGAGTTTCTGGAGCCAAGGCAGTAGTTGTCTTCTGGTCTTCCTCTGCAGGGGTTTTCAGCTAGGCAGTCCTTCTTCTTGTTGTTGCAGGAATCTAATTTTCTAGGGTTCAGGGTAGCCCTTAAATACTAAATTTAAGGGCGTGTTTAGGTCTGGGGGGTTAGTAGCCAATGGCTACTAGCCCTGAGGGTGGGTACACCCTCTTTGTGCCTCCTCCCAAGGGGAGGGGGTCACAATCCTAACCCTATTGGGGGAATCCTCCTTCTGCAAGAAGGAGGATTTCTAAAAGTTAGAGTCACTTCAGCTCAGGACACCTTAGGGGCTGTCCTGACTGGCCAGTGACTCCTCCTTGTTTTTCTCATTATTTTCTCCGGCCTTGCCGCCAAAAGTGGGGCCTGGCCGGAGGGGGCGGGCAACTCCACTAGCTGGAGTGTCCTGCTGGGTTGGCACAAAGGAGGTGAGCCTTTGAGGCTCACCGCCAGGTGTGACAATTCCTGCCTGGGAGAGGTGTTAGCATCTCCACCCAGTGCAGGCTTTGTTACTGGCCTCAGAGTGACAAAGGCACTCTCCCCATGGGGCCAGCAACATGTCTCGGTTTGTGGCAGGCTGCTAAAACTAGTCAGCCTACACAGATAGTCGGTTAAGTTTCAGGGGGCACCTCTAAGGTGCCCTCTGTGGTGTATTTTTCAATAACATGTACACTGGCATCAGTGTGCATTTATTGTGCTGAGAAGTTTGATACCAAACTTCCCAGTTTTCAGTGTAGCCATTATGGTGCTGTGGAGTTCGTGTTTGACAGACTCCCAGACCATATACTCTTATGGCTACCCTGCACTTACAATGTCTAAGGTTTTGTTTAGACACTGTAGGGGTACCATGCTCATGCACTGGTACCCTCACCCATGGTATAGTGCACCCTGCCTTAGGGCTGTAAGGCCTGCTAGAGGGGTGTCTTACCTATACTGCATAGGCAGTGAGAGGCTGGCATGGCACCCTGAGGGGAGTGCCATGTCGACTTACTCGTTTTGTCCTCACTAGCACACACAAGCTGGCAAGCAGGGTGTCTGTGCTGAGTGAGAGGTCTCCAGGGTGGCATAAGACATGCTGCAGCCCTTAGAGACCTTCCTTGGCATCAGGGCCCTTGGTACTAGAAGTACCAGTTACAAGGGACTTATCTGGATGCCAGGGTCTGCCAATTGTGGATACAAAAGTACAGGTTAGGGAAAGAACACTGGTGCTGGGGCCTGGTTAGCAGGCCTCAGCACACTTTCAATTGTAAACATAGCATCAGCAAAGGCAAAAAGTCAGGGGGCAACCATGCCAAGGAGGCATTTCCTTACACAACCCCCCCCCAAACGAAAGAGGATGAGACTAACCTTTCCCAAGAGAGTCTTCATTTTCTAAGTGGAAGAACCTGGAAAGGCCATCTGCATTGGCATGGGCAGTCCCAGGTCTGTGTTCCACTATAAAGTCCATTCCCTGTAGGGAGATGGACCACCTCAACAGTTTAGGATTTTCACCTTTCATTTGCATCAGCCATTTGAGAGGTCTGTGGTCAGTTTGAACTAGGAAGTGAGTCCCAAAGAGGTATGGTGTCAGCTTCTTCAGGGACCAAACCACAGCAAAGGCCTCCCTCTCAATGGCACTCCAACGCTGCTCCCTGGGGAGTAACCTCCTGCTAATGAAAGCAACAGGCTGGTCAAGGCCATCATCATTTGTTTGGGACAAAACTGCCCCTATCCCATGTTCAGAGGCATCAGTCTGCACAATGAACTGCTTAGAATAATCTGGAGCTTTTAGAACTGGTGCTGAGCACATTGCCTGTTTCAGGGTGTCAAAGGCCTGTTGGCATTCCACAGTCCAGTTCACTTTCTTGGGCATTTTCTTGGAGGTGAGTTCAGTGAGGGCTGTCACAATGGATCCATATCCCTTCACAAACCTCCTGTAATACCCAGTCAAGCCAAGGAATGCCCTGACTTGAGTCTGGGTTTTTGGAGCTACCCAGTCCAGAATAGTCTGGATCTTGGGTTGGAGTGGCTGAACTTGGCCTCCACCTACAAGGTGGCCCAAGTAAACCACAGTTCCCTGCCCTATCTGGCATTTGGATGCCTTGATAGAGAGGCCTGCAGATTGCAGAGCCTTCAAAACCTTCTTCAGGTGGACCAGGTGATCCTGCCAGGTGGAGCTAAAGACAGCAATATCATCAAGATAAGCTGTGCTAAAGGACTCCAAGCCAGCAAGGACTTGATTCACCAACCTTTGGAAGGTGGCAGGGGCATTCTTTAAACCAGAGGGCATAACAGTAAACTGATAATGCCCATCAGGTGTGGAGAATGCTGTTTTCTCTTTTGCTCCAGGTGCCATTTTTATTTGCCAGTACCCTGCTGTCAAGTCAAAGGGACTTAAGAATTTGGCAGCACCTAATTTGTCTATGAGCTCATCAGCTCTTGGAATTGGATGAGCATCTGTCTTGGTGACAGAATTGAGCCCTCTGTAGTCCACACAAAACCTCATCTCTTTCTTTCCATCTTTGGTGTGAGGTTTGGGGACTAAGACCACTGGGCTAGCCCAGGGGCTGTCAGAGCGCTCAATTACTCCCAATTCCAGCATCTTGTGGACTTCCACCTTGATGCTTTCCTTAACATGGTCAGATTGTCTAAAGATTTTGTTCTTGACAGGCATGCTGTCTCCTGTGTCCACATCATGGGTACACAGGTGTGTCTGACCAGGGGTTAAGGAGAAGAGTTCAGGAAACTGTTGTAGGACTCTTCTACAATCAGCTTGCTGTTGGCCAGAGAGGGTGTCTGAGTAGATCACTCCATCTACTGTGCCATCTTTTGGGTCTGATGACAGAAGATCAGGGAGAGGTTCACTCTCTGCCTCCTGATCCTCATCTGTTACCATCAACAGATTGACATCAGCTCTGTCGTGGAAGAGCTTAAGGCGGTTTACATGGATCACCCTCTTGGGGCTCCTGCTTGTGCCCAGGTCCACCAGGTAGGTGACCTGACTCTTCCTTTCTAGTACTGGGTAAGGGCCACTCCATTTGTCCTGGAGTGCCCTGGGAGCCACAGGCTCCAGAACCCAGACTTTCTGCCCTGGTTGGAACTCAACCAGTGCAGCCTTTTGGTCATACCAAAACTTCTGGAGCTGTTGGCTGGCCTCAAGGTTTTTGGTTGCCTTTTCCATGTACTCTGCCATTCTAGAGCGAAGGCCAAGTACATAGTCCACTATGTCCTGTTTAGGCTCATGGAGAGGTCTCTCCCAGCCTTCTTTAACAAGGGCAAGTGGTCCCCTTACAGGATGACCAAACAGAAGTTCAAAGGGTGAGAATCCTACTCCCTTCTGTGGCACCTCTCTGTAAGCGAAAAGCAGACATGGCAAGAGGACATCCCATCTCCTTTTGAGCTTTTCTGGGAGCCCCATGATCATGCCTTTTAATGTCTTGTTGAATCTCTCAACCAAGCCATTAGTTTGGGGATGGTATGGTGTAGTGAATTTATAAGTCACTCCACACTCATTCCACATGTGCTTTAGGTATGCTGACATGAAGTTGGTACCTCTGTCAGACACCACCTCCTTAGGGAAACCCACTCTGGTAAAGATACCAATGAGGGCCTTGGCTACTGCAGGGGCAGTAGTCGACCTAAGGGGAATAGCTTCAGGATACCTGGTAGCATGATCCACTACTACCAGGATATACATATTTCCTGAGGCTGTGGGAGGTTCTAGTGGACCAACTATGTCCACACCCACTCTTTCAAAGGGCACCCCCACCACTGGAAGTGGAATGAGGGGGGCCTTTGGATGCCCACCTGTCTTACCACTGGCTTGACAGGTGGGGCAGGAGAGGCAAAACTCCTTAACCATGTTGGACATATTGGGCCAGTAGAAGTGGTTGACTAACCTCTCCCACGTCTTGGTTTGTCCCAAATGTCCAGCAAGGGGAATGTCATGGGCCAATGTTAGGATGAACTTCCTGAACAGCTGAGGCACTACCACTCTCCTAGTGGCACCAGGTTTGGGGTCTCTGGCCTCAGTGTACAGGAGTCCATCTTCCCAATAGACCCTATGCGTTCCATTTTTCTTGCCTTTGGACTCTTCAGCAGCTTGCTGCCTAAGGCCTTCAAGAGAGGGACAGGTTTCTTGTCCCTTACACAGCTCCTCCCTTGAGGGTCCCCCTGGGCCTAAGAGCTCAACCTGATAAGGTTCAAGCTCCAAAGGCTCAGTTCCCTCAGAGGGCAGAACTTCTTCCTGAGAAGAGAGGTTCCCTTTCTTTTGCTGTGTTGCAGTTGGTTTCCCAACTGACTTTCCTTTCCTCTTGGTAGGCTGGGCCATTCTTCCAGACTCCAGCTCTACTTGTTCACCCTGTGCCTTGCACTGTGCTCTTGTTTTCACACACACCAGTTCAGGGATACCCAGCATTGCTGCATGGGTTTTTAGTTCTACCTCAGCCCATGCTGAGGACTCCAGGTCATTTCCAAGCAGACAGTCCACTGGGATATTTGAGGAGACCACCACCTGTTTCAGGCCATTGACCCCTCCCCATTCTAAAGTAACCATTGCCATGGGATGTACTTTTCTCTGATTGTCAGCGTTGGTGACTGTGTAAGTTTTTCCAGTCAGGTATTGGCCAGGGGAAACCAGTTTCTCTGTCACCATGGTGACACTGGCACCTGTATCCCTCAGGCCCTCTATTCTAGTCCCATTAATTAAGAGTTGCTGTCTGTATTTTTGCATGTTAGGCGGCCAGACAGCTAGTGTGGCTAAATCCACCCCACCCTCAGAAACTAGAGTAGCTTCAGTGTGGACCCTGATTTGCTCTGGGCACACTGTTGATCCCACTTGGAGACTAGCCATACCAGTGTTACCTGGATGGGAGTTTGGAGTGGAACCTTTCTTGGGACAGGCCTTGTCTCCAGTTTGGTGTCCATGCTGTTTACAGCTATGACACCAGGCCTTTTTGGGATCAAAGTTTTTACCCTTGTACCCATTGTTTTGTGAAGAGGCTCTGGGCCCACCCTCCTGTGCAGGTTTTTGGGGGCCTGTAGAAGACTCTTTACTATTTTTAGTTTTGGTTGTCTCATCACCCTTCCCCTGGGGAGTCTTTGTGACCCCTTTCTTTTGGTCACCCCCTGTTGAAGTCTTGGACACCCTTGTCTTGACCCAATGGTCCGCCTTCTTTCCCAATTCTTGGGGAGAAATTGGTCCTAGGTCTACCAGATGCTGATGCAGTTTATCATTGAAACAATTACTTAACAGGTGTTCTTTCACAAATAAATTGTACAGCCCATCATAATTACTTACACCACTGCCTTGAATCCAACCATCTAGTGTTTTCACTGAGTAGTCAACAAAGTCAACCCAGGTCTGGCTCGAGGATTTTTGAGCCCCCCTGAATCTAATCCTATACTCCTCAGTGGAGAATCCAAAGCCCTCAATCAGGGTACCCTTCATGAGGTCATAAGATTCTGCATCTTGTCCAGAGAGTGTGAGGAGTCTATCCCTACACTTTCCTGTGAACATTTCCCAAAGGAGAGCACCCCAGTGAGATCTGTTCACTTTTCTGGTTACACAAGCCCTCTCAAAAGCTGTGAACCATTTGGTGATGTCATCACCATCTTCATATTTAGTTACAATCCCTTTAGGGATTTTCAACATGTCAGGAGAATCTCTGACCCTATTTATGTTGCTGCCACCATTGATGGGTCCTAGGCCCATCTCTTGTCTTTCCCTCTCTATGGCTAGGATCTGTCTTTCCAAAGCCAATCTTTTGGCCATCCTGGCTAACTGGATGTCCTCTTCACTGGGGCTATCCTCAGTGATTTCAGAGGTGTTGGTCTCTCCTGTGAGGGAACCAGCATCTCTGACTATTATTTTAGGAGTCAGGGTTTGAGGGACCCTGTTCTCCCTAGATAGGACTGGTAGGGGGGAATTTTCCTCCAAGTCACTATCCTCTTCCTCTGAGTTGCCACCCTCAGAGGGGTTGGCCTTTTCAAACTCTGCCAAAAGCTCCTGGAGCTGTATTTTGGTAGGTTTGGGGCCCATTGTTATTTTCTTTATTTTACAGAGTGACCTTAGCTCCCTCATCTTAAGATGGAGGTAAGGTGTGGTGTCGAGTTCCACCACAGTCACATCTGTGCTAGACATTTTGCTTCTAAAAGTTGGAATACTTTTTAAGAATCTACAACTGGTTCTAGAATCTAATTCAAACTTTTACAAACTTTTAAACTCTAAAAGAAATGCTAAACAGGATCTAACACAAGGCCCTAGCAGGTCTTTTAAGAATTTAGAAAACTTTTCAAATTGCAAAAATCAATTTCTAATGACAATTTTGGAATTTGTCGTGTGATCAGGTATTGGCTGAGTAGTCCAGCAAATGCAAAAGTCTTGTACCCCACCGCTGATCCACCAATGTAGGAAGTTGGCTCTGTATGTGCTATTTCAAAGTAAGGAATAGCATGCACAGAGTCCAAGGGTTCCCCTTAGAGGTAAAATAGTGGTAAAAATAGATAATACTAATGCTCTATTTTGTGGTAGTGTGGTCGAGCAGTAGGCTTATCCAAGGAGTAGTGTTAAGCATTTGTTGTACATACACATAGACAATAAATGAGGTACACACACTCAGAGACAAATCCAGCCAATAGGTTTTTGTATAGAAAAATATCTTTTCTTAGTTTATTTTAAGAACCACAGGTTCAATTTCTACATGTAATATCTCATTTGAAAGGTATTGCAGGTAAGTACTTTAGGAACTTTAAATCATAAAAATTGCATGTATACTTTTCAAGTTATTGACAAATAGCTGTTTTAAAAGTGGACACTTAGTGCAATTTTCACAGTTCCTAGGGGAGGTAAGTTTTGGTTAGTTTTCCCAGGTAAGTAAGACTCTTACAGGGTTCAGTTCTTGGTCCAAGGTAGCCCACCGTTGGGGGTTCAGAGCAACCCCAAAGTCACCACACCAGCAGCTCAGGGCCGGTCAGGTGCAGAGTTCAAAGTGGTGCCCAAAACACATAGGTAAGAATGGAGAGAAGGGGGTGCCCCGGTTCCGGTCTGCTTGCAGGTAAGTACCCGCGTCTTCGGAGGGCAGACCAGGGGGGTTTTGTAGGGCACCGGGGGGGACACAAGCCCACACAGAGATTTCACCCTCAGCAGCGCGGGGGCGGCCGGGTGCAGTGTAGGAACAGGCGTCGGGTTCGCAATGTTAGTCTATGAGAGATCTCGGGATCTCTTCAGCGCTGCAGGCAGGCAAGGGGGGGGTTCCTCGGGGAAACCTCCACTTGGTCAAGGGAGAGGGACTCCTGGGGGTCACTCCTCCAGTGAAAGTCCGGTCCTTCAGGTCCTGGGGGCTGCGGGTGCAGGGTCTCTCCCAGGTGTCGGGACTTGGGATTCAAAGAGTCGCGGTCAGGGGAAGCCTCGGGATTCCCTCTGCAGGCGGCGCTGTGGGGGCTCAGGGGGGACAGGTTTTTGTACTCACAGTCTTAGAGTAGTCCTGGGGTCCCTCCTGAGGTGTTGGATCGCCACCAGCCGAGTCGGGGTCGCCGGGTGCAGTGTTGCAAGTCTCACGCTTCTTGCGGGGAGCTTGCAGGGTTCTTTAAAGCTGCTGGAAACAAAGTTGCAGCTTTTCTTGGAGCAGGTCCGCTGTCCTCGGGAGTTTCTTGTCTTTTCGAAGCAGGGGCAGTCCTCAGAGGATGTCGAGGTCGCTGGTCCCTTTGGAAGGCGTCGCTGGAGCAGGATCTTTGGAAGGCAGGAGACAGGCCGGTGAGTTTCTGGAGCCAAGGCAGTAGTTGTCTTCTGGTCTTCCTCTGCAGGGGTTTTCAGCTAGGCAGTCCTTCTTCTTGTTGTTGCAGGAATCTAATTTTCTAGGGTTCAGGGTAGCCCTTAAATACTAAATTTAAGGGCGTGTTTAGGTCTGGGGGGTTAGTAGCCAATGGCTACTAGCCCTGAGGGTGGGTACACCCTCTTTGTGCCTCCTCCCAAGGGGAGGGGGTCACAATCCTAACCCTATTGGGGGAATCCTCCATCTGCAAGATGGAGGATTTCTAAAAGTTAGAGTCACTTCAGCTCAGGACACCTTAGGGGCTGTCCTGACTGGCCAGTGACTCCTCCTTGTTTTTCTCATTATTTTCTCCGGCCTTGCCGCCAAAAGTGGGGCCTGGCCGGAGGGGGCGGGCAACTCCACTAGCTGGAGTGTCCTGCTGGGTTGGCACAAAGGAGGTGAGCCTTTGAGGCTCACCGCCAGGTGTGACAATTCCTGCCTGGGAGAGGTGTTAGCATCTCCACCCAGTGCAGGCTTTGTTACTGGCCTCAGAGTGACAAAGGCACTCTCCCCATGGGGCCAGCAACATGTCTCGGTTTGTGGCAGGCTGCTAAAACTAGTCAGCCTACACAGATAGTCGGTTAAGTTTCAGGGGGCACCTCTAAGGTGCCCTCTGTGGTGTATTTTTCAATAACATGTACACTGGCATCAGTGTGCATTTATTGTGCTGAGAAGTTTGATACCAAACTTCCCAGTTTTCAGTGTAGCCATTATGGTGCTGTGGAGTTCGTGTTTGACAGACTCCCAGACCATATACTCTTATGGCTACCCTGCACTTACAATGTCTAAGGTTTTGTTTAGACACTGTAGGGGTACCATGCTCATGCACTGGTACCCTCACCCATGGTATAGTGCACCCTGCCTTAGGGCTGTAAGGCCTGCTAGAGGGGTGTCTTACCTATACTGCATAGGCAGTGAGAGGCTGGCATGGCACCCTGAGGGGAGTGCCATGTCGACTTACTCGTTTTGTCCTCACTAGCACACACAAGCTGGCAAGCAGGGTGTCTGTGCTGAGTGAGAGGTCTCCAGGGTGGCATAAGACATGCTGCAGCCCTTAGAGACCTTCCTTGGCATCAGGGCCCTTGGTACTAGAAGTACCAGTTACAAGGGACTTATCTGGATGCCAGGGTCTGCCAATTGTGGATACAAAAGTACAGGTTAGGGAAAGAACACTGGTGCTGGGGCCTGGTTAGCAGGCCTCAGCACACTTTCAATTGTAAACATAGCATCAGCAAAGGCAAAAAGTCAGGGGGCAACCATGCCAAGGAGGCATTTCCTTACACTCTTCTAAAAATGAAAGCATCGCTTTGAGCTCACTAGGACAAAGGACACATACTGGACACCCAGTTTGCAATGACAGACTTTGCTTTTTAACGGTTATTACAACAAACTGCTCTCCTGCAAGCCTGAATTGAGGCAGGTTTTCAAGTGGGCAAGCCAAGCAAATGGGAGATCAGACAAACAGATGGATATCAGACAGCTCCTTCAGGTCTTCCAAAACTGCAAATATTTAATTTAGTACAAAAAAATTGAAAGGTTGGGCAAGTTCTTCAGACGTCACAGATTTAAAAAAAAAATAGAAACCGTGGCTTCAGTCAGCTCTCCAAACAGTGAAAATGTGTTACTGATTGAAAATTTGGAAAAGAGAACTCACTATGCTCTGCAAACAGAGCAAATGTGTCATACATTAAAAAAAAAAAAAAAAAAAAGAGTATGAGTATCATGACGTTTGCTAGAGAGGGCGGTCTGGGTCTTTTGTCAGATAACAGCCATAAGGACTAATTAGGCCCATCGTGCAAACACCAACGTCAGGAGCTTGTAACCAGAGGAGCTGTGCGTAGACGGAACCGCTTGCTGCTCAAACAGATCCATCATGTGCCAGATGTTTCAGGACGTTCAAATATTTCACACATTGTGACCTATATGTACAAAATCCTGTGTGTTTTTCCTGTGTTCCATATCACCTTGCGAAATTGACGTTAGTCCAAGCGCGATAGGTGACATTGGAGAATACATCTGTAATAGATACTCAGAGACAGTTTATATTAGTTCAAGAGGAGAGAGGTTCATCTGACGGCTGAGCTCATTTTTTATGCACCTCAAATAACGAACCTAAATTTACAACTGTTAGAGATCCTATGTTCCATAAATGTGAGTTTGTGTTCTAAAAATATTAAGGATTTCTTCGCAAAGTAGTTGCTATCTTTGCACAGCCCTGAAATTTCATCCTTTTTTGCAACATGTTGGACGTAGTAATACAACACAGAGCAAAAAAAGATTCTGGGAAAGAATCACACAACCCCAGACACTTTAGCCATAATGAGGCAAGATTCTCTATGCAAATCTTTGTGAATGACTTTGAACGTAGAGATAGAACTTTGCAAGAACAAAACACAGCATTTGCAAAATGCAGCTTCTGTTGCACATATCTTTAAGAGACAGTGGCAGCGGTAAAAAAAAAAAAACAAAAAAAAAAGTGGCACTGAGCAAAAGGTGCATCAGGACTCCTGTCCAATGGATCACCGTCTGTTCTCCCTGATACCCACAGTCAATTGCCAGATTGTGGGAGTGGTCCCTCAGAGCAGCTTCCACTGCCCAAACTGATAACACCCACTTTCAGATGACTGCCTATTATAATGGATTTGTGACACCCAAAGGGCTCACAAACCAATGATGCATAATCGTGCAAGTAAGTGAGACACCAGTTTTATAGCCTCTTTTTCTTACAATATGCAAGACCTCTCAATGAGTCACAAACTCAACTGTAACTCACAATGTTTCTTTAATAAAATATAAATTGAATTTTTATATTCGCAAACCCTACATTTTATCTTAATGTAAGTTCTGGAACTGCAAAAACATTATGGCTCCAAATGTGGTTCTGCCAATGTGCCTCAAAAATTAAATCTGCAGACCACTAAGCCCTAAAATAATTCATTTCAACCTTTAAAATATAATGTTTTTAATTCAGTTACTGAAACAGTGTGAAATAAGGACATTGTCTCTAATTCCAGCATTACAACTGTACCACAACATCCCAGTGATGGGTGCCAAAAACAGGTCTGTTCAAATCCCTCAAATGAATGCTGTTTTAGTTGTGCATAGATTTCATTTGAAACGATTTTACATAAACTTTTAGCTTGAAAAAGTATATTCAATCCAAATAACAGGTCAAAAACAATTGGTCGAAAAACAACAAAAACTCTAATCCTAACCCTGATCTTAATCTAAACCTCATCATGAAATCTGAGGTCAAATCAAACCTTAAGCATGAATTCAAAACAAAACTGGAATATTACTCGGATACCAATTCTAACCCTCACACAAACTATGAAGTATCACCAAAAAACAGGTTATTTTCCTTACTTACAATCTTTCTGAAGAATACACTAACTGCAGATTTCCCAACTTTTAACACATTCCCCAGATGCCACACTTTATCCAGAAACTCTTCACAGCAGTGGTTCCACTCGCTGCTTTGTGGTGCCATGCAACTCCACATTGGCTTTGTACAGTCCATGGAAGTGATAAAGCACAGCCACATATAAGCGTCATCCTGTATAACAGTGTCCGTTTCTTTCTTGACTCTTTCTGCCCCCTCGGACATGGAGCACAGAACAATTGACAGTACTAGTGCCCATATTTCTAACTTAACATTTTAAGATAGTAAAGAGAGCCCCCTCTAAAGCACAAGCTGGCAAGACCGTGAGTAATCTGTGGTTAGAAAACAGTATCCACCAGAAAGGGCATTACCAAAAGTAAGTAACTAGTTATTTGGATGGATACCTCTAACAACAGATGTTTCACCTTTAGAATAAATACCAAAGCAGTGCCCCCAGAAGGTGGACGGTCTGTGCAGTGGGCTCAGCCCAGAAAATCTTGCAGGACCAAACAGACAAATTGTCCTTCCCATCAGACTAGGCTGTTTAGGCAGTAATGTTTTGTGAACATGTGCACTGTCACCTACGTCACAGCTTGCCAGATGTCAAATTAAGGCACTCCATATGCCAATAAAATGGTGGCAACCTTTGTCTTGGTGGAGGGGCGTTCAAACCTTCCGGAAGCTAAATTTTGGCCAATGCACAGCAGATCTTAATGCAGAGGCCTAGCCACCTTCTTTGCTCCAGAGAAACCTACATAAATGTTATCATCCACACAATAATCCTTGTTACGATCAATATAAAAGCTTAAATCATTTTTCTGAGTCTCTTATCCGCTAATAAGGGGTGAGGTGGAAAAAAGAAAGCTAGGCGAGTGATGGATTACCTGATGTGCAAAGGAGTCATGATTCAACAAGAAGGCCGTCTGAGTCCTCAGCATCATTTTGGCTGGAAAAAGGGGTTGTATGGCAGTTGTACTGAACCTGGAGATCACTCACGTAATGAGTAGAAGGGATCGCAATGAGGTGGAGTGACTTTAAGGTCAGAAGACACAACCGGTAGCTGTGCTTCATGTTGAAGGGAGTGCACATGAGAACGTCAAAAGCAAGTTACAGTCGCCCTGTGGTATTACAAACAGTTTGGAGCAAACATACATGTCGAACCGCTAATAAACCACATCGCTATAGGTGAGTTAAACAAGGACAGTTGGTCTTGCAAACATAAAAAAGCCTGGTGTTTCTGATCTTCTACAGAACTCTGGGCAGAAGAGGCGGAGGTGGGAAAGCTACAGGAGTCTTGTTGTTCGAATACAGCCGGAATGCATCTCCTAGCAATAGTTTTCGCAATATTTATAACATGTGAAAGTTTGGACACTGCAATTTCTTGTGTGAGGTGAAAAGATCTGGCCACAGGGTTTCCTCACTATCAGAAGAAGCACTGTACTGTTCGTGATCTGCCAGGTGCTGCTAGGTGAGATCATCTGCAATGGCATTCAAAGATACCGTCCGGTGGTTCACAATCAGGAAAAATCCCTGATGCTCTAGGCCAGAGGTGATCCCAGGGGGGGCCCCAGACTCTGGCCAAAATAAATATTATACAGATAACAGGCCTTTGTTTGAAGCAGAAGCATGTTATTGCAGTTTTTAAAAGGTAGCAGTACTTAACTGCAATGTTTAAATAGGTTTAGACATATTTAAACATTGCCATGTTTATAAAATAATTGTGAAAAATTCTGAGGGGGGCCCAATGATTTTTATTTTTCAACTGGGGGGGGGGGCGCGGCATAAAAAAGTTTGGAGACATCTGCTCTAGGCAATACCAGAGGTGCAGAGCCTCTTACAACAGGACCAGGGCCACAATTTGCCCTGTTTGTTGAAGTTCCATATTGCCTGTGGGAACCTGCACAAGTTTCCACTTGATGGAAGGTAGGAAGGCCTTCAGCATCAGATAAATGTCCTGCGACTCCAACAAATTGACGTGGAGATGGATTTCCACCAGATAACATAGTCCTCAGATTTCCACCTCCCACATGATGCATACAACCAGCTGTGATGCATTGGTCACCACAGTCAGCTCCTGGAGAGGAACAGAGATGTCTCTGCTTCAAGTCCAATTGCAATTGAGCAGCCACCAGCGCAGATCTTGTCACAGCAAATAAGCCGGACCTAGGAGGCTAATAGGCCACAAAATCTCATAACTGTTCTCACTGAGATCCAGGACAGAAGCTGAAACATTGTGATCATAGCCTGAATGTCTTGGACTCATGTCCAAGAAATGAAGCCTCTGGGTAGGAATCGGGTGACTTCACGCTGTTGATGAATACTCCATTGACGTCAGGGGCTTTGTCGTCGTCTGGAGGTAGGATAGGACTGGTATCCTCAACCTCCAAAGATGGGCAACAACTATTATAATTTTCCGGAAAACCAGGGCACTGGAAAACAAGGGGCACTGGTAAGGATAAAGCGGGGCTCGACAAACAGAAAATGCTCCTGGTCACTCTTGAACCACATGCAACGTCTTTGGGACAGCAGGACAGGTGTATGAAAATTTGTGTCCTGCAAGTCCAAAGCCAACTTCAAGGCACCCGAACTCATGGTAGACAGAACCTGGGCCAGCACAAACATTCTGAATTTGTCCTTCCCCAGGAAGGCATCCAGAGGACAAGATTTAAGATGAGCCAAAGTCCTCCATTCTTCTTAGGCATAAGGAAAGAGCAAGACTAACAACCCATCCTAAACCATTATAATGACAACCTTGGAGGTTAAGGTACACACATTTGTGCATGAAGTTGGACCAGTGCTCCTCTGAGAGTCACTCTGATGTAGTTGAAAGTTGCTGCTGGGCAGAAAAACAGCAGGATACAACCATGCTGAACGATCTGGAGCACCCATCCATGAGATGTGATGGACTGCCATTCTGGAAGAAAGTACTGGAGCCAGCCTCCCACAGAGTGGTTGTGCACCATTAATGGCAAACTAAAGCAGTTTGGAAGGTGCTGTGGCATGGGGGTGGGGGGACTGGGAGCATCTATGCCGATGGGAAACTGTACATTGTCTGCCAGATCCACATCGCAAACCTGAAACGGACTAGGTGATTTCAGTAGGTGCTGGGGAGACGGCCAGAGCCTTTATACCATCACATTGGAGTTGCCTAGCAAGTCTCTAAACTGGAGCGTAAACTGTCAGGCAGGGGACAACAGGACCAGGCAGAGTGCTGTGGTACCTCTCCTTAAGGTGAAATCAGCTTTGTCGCCGACTAGTCATAAGACTTTAAAAGACATAGCCATAAGTGATGCCTGTTTGTTACCTATAAAACATGTAGATCGTATCTACACATCGAGACGGAGCATCACACTGGTGCCTGATCACCTGCCACAGACAATCAGCAATACCCAGGACAGCAAAAACCATGTGTTTGGCCACATCTTGACCATCTTGAATGGTTTGAGCCAAGGAAGTCCTATGTTCTTCCGAGGCCATCGGCAAGATCTTGCTAGCCATTTCACTGAGGGCATGCATTTAGCAGCCCAATAGGTAAGCAGCATTTACCAACATCAAGGCTGGGCTAGCCGAAGAGAACATTCACTTTTCGAACGCCTCAATACTGTCTTACTCACTGTCCCAGGAGTTGTAGGGAATGAATTGGGGTTCACCTTGCTACTGGAAGCCTGGATTATCAGACTGTTTGGATTAGGATGTTGTGCAAAGAAGTCGGGGTCCCTAGGTGCCGTTCTGTGGCATCTGGCTGCCTGCCTATTCATGGCAGGCAAGAACAAAGATAAGACCAGGTTCCCACAAACTTCTCAGTTAGGACTTCACTGAAGAAGGGCTACAATGGAGCAGGCCTTGGCTGGAAAATGTAAGGACATTGTCTTAACTTCAATGGCTGTAGGCCCAGGATCTCAGCAGCCTGTGAAACTACTACAGCAAATGAAGCATTCACTGCTGTTGCGGGCCCAAGAGGCAAAATCAACCCTTTATCATGGGACATATCCAGGCTGCAGGCTTCCTGTAAGTCCATGCAGAAACAGTCATCATAATTAGAAGCTTAATCATCCCCATTCCAAGCTTGGCAAGCTCTGGTCAGAATCTGAGCCAAACACACAAAGGACCCTCTGAGTAAGTGTCAGAAATGACCATCCTTCACATGTTGTGCTTCAGATTTTTGCCTTGGCTGTTTTTGTTGGCTATATAACTCTGTGCAGTTTACCCCTGCTAACCACAGGTACAGTGCTGTGCTCCCCCTTTTAACAAGAGGAAAGTGGGATACCCCTAATTGGCACAGTAAACTTAGCTATTGGTCCCTGATATACAGTACAGAAGTGTGCCCAATAGCCTGTAAGTTAAATGTTGCAAGTGGACTGCAGCATCTACTGTATAACCCACTACGATTTCAGAGAAGGACTGAAGGCCTACCCCTGAAGCTTGGCTGTACAAATTCAAAATAATTGCTTTTGACAAGTCTAAACCCTACTTTTAAATACTAGCAAGTCACCCATAAGTAGGGCATTACTGCCCATAAGGCAAGGTGCATGGTATTTGAAAGTAGGACATGTAAATGTTTAACGTGAATTGTTCTTGCAGTGAAAAAGCCCTAGAAGCTATTTGCACCATAGTAGGGTGGGCCGTTTCGTTGGAAAGCACTGGGGTACAATATTAAATCTAAAAAATGTACCTCCTGCTAGCGAGTAGCTACAATTTCCTTTTTTGGACTTTTTGAAATATATACATTACAAGCTGTAAAGAAATGGCTCCCTGTTGCAGTTACCCCCCACTTTTTGCCTGATACTGATGCTGACTTGACTGAGAAGTGTGCTGGGACCCTGCTAACCAGGCCCCAGCACCAGTGTTCCTTCACCTAAAAGGTACCATTGTATCCACAATTGGCACACCCTGGCATTCAGATAAGTCCCTTGTAACTGGTACTTCTAGTACCAAGGGCCCTGATGCCAAGAAAGGTCTCTAAGGGCTGCAGCATGTCTTATGCCACCCTAGAGACCCCTCACTCAGCACAGACACACTGCTTACAAGCCTGTGTGTGCTAGTGAGAACAAAATGAGTAAGTCGACATGGCACTCCCCTCAGGGTGCCATGCCAGCCTCTCACTGCCTATGCAGTATAGGTAAGACACCCCTCTAGCAGGCCTTACAGCCCTAAGGCAGGGTGCACTATACCATAGGTGAGGGTACCAGTGCATGAGCACTGTGCCCCTACAGTGTCTAAACAAAACCTTAGACATTGTAAGTGCAGGGTAGCCATAAGAGTATATGGTCTGGGAGTCTGTTTTACACGAACTCCACAGCACCATAATGGCTACACTGAAAACTGGGAAGTTTGGTATCAAACTTCTCAGCACAATAAATGCACACTGATGCCAGTGTACATTTTATTGTAAAATACACCACAGAGGGCACCTTAGAGGTGCCCCCTGAAACTTAACCGACTATCTGTGTAGGCTGACTAGTTTTAGCAGCCTGCCACAAACCGAGACATGTTGCTGGCCCCATGGGGAGAGTGCCTTTGTCACTCTGAGGCCAGTAACAAAGCCTACACTGGGTGGAGATGCTAACACCTCCCCCAGGCAGGAATTGTCACACCTGGCGGTGAGCCTCAAAGGCTCACCTCCTTTGTGCCAACCCAGCAGGACACTCCAGCTAGTGGAGTTGCCCGCCCCCTCCGGCCAGGCCCCACTTTTGGCGGCAAGGCCGGAGAAAATAATGAGAAAAACAAGGAGGAGTCACTGGCCAGTCAGGACAGCCCCTAAGGTGTCCTGAGCTGAAGTGACTAACTTTTAGAAATCCTCCATCTTGCAGATGGAGGATTCCCCCAATAGGGTTAGGATTGTGACCCCCTCCCCTTGGGAGGAGGCACAAAGAGGGTGTACCCACCCTCAGGGCTAGTAGCCATTGGCTACTAACCCCCCAGACCTAAACACGCCCTTAAATTTAGTATTTAAGGGCTACCCTGAACCCTAGAAAATTAGATTCCTGCAACTACAAGAAGAAGGACTGCCCAGCTGAAAACCCCTGCAGCGGAAGACCAGAAGACGACAACTGCCTTGGCTCCAGAAACTCACCGGCCTGTCTCCTGCCTTCCAAAGATCCTGCTCCAGCGACGCCTTCCAAAGGGACCAGCGACCTCGACATCCTCTGAGGACTGCCCCTGCTTCGAAAAGACAAGAAACTCCCGAGGACAGCGGACCTGCTCCAAGAAAAGCTGCAACTTTGTTTCCAGCAACTTTAAAGAACCCTGCAAGCTCCCCGCAAGAAGCGTGAGACTTGCAACACTGCACCCGGCGACCCCGACTCGGCTGGTGGCGATCCAACACCTCAGGAGGGACCCCAGGACTACTCTGATACTGTGAGTACCAAAACCTGTCCCCCCTGAGCCCCCACAGCGCCGCCTGCAGAGGGAATCCCGAGGCTTCCCCTGACCGCGACTCTTTGAACCTAAAGTCCCGACGCCTGGGAGAGACCCTGCACCCGCAGCCCCCAGGACCTGAAGGACCGGACTTTCACTGGAGGAGTGACCCCCAGGAGTCCCTCTCCCTCGCCCAAGTGGAGGTTTCCCCGAGGAATCCCCCCCTTGCCTGCCTGCAGCGCTGAAGAGATCCCGAGATCTCTCATAGACTAACATTGAAAACCCGACGCTTGTTTCTACACTGCACCCGGCCGCCCCCGCGCTGCTGAGGGTGAAATCTCTGTGTGGATTTGTGTCCCCCCCGGTGCCCTACAAAAACCCCCTGGTCTGCCCTCCGAAGACGCGGGTACTTACCTGCAAGCAGACCGGAACCGGGGCACCCCCTTCTCTCCATTCTAGCCTATGTGTTTTGGGCACCACTGTGAACTCTGCACCTGACCGGCCCTGAGCTGCTGGTGTGGTGACTTTGGGGTTGCTCTGAACCCCCAACGGTGGGCTACCTTGGACCAAGAACTAAGCCCTGTAAGTGTCTTACTTACCTGGTTAACCTAACAAATACTTACCTCCCCTAGGAACTGTGAAAATTGCACTAAGTGTCCACTTTTAAAACAGCTATTTGTCAATAACTTGTAAAGTATACATGCAATTTTTATGCTTTAAAGTTCCTAAAGTACTTACCTGCAATACCTTTCGAATGAGATATTACATGTAGAATTTGAACCTGTGGTTCTTAAAATAAACTAAGAAAAGATATTTTTCTATCTAAAAACCTATTGGCTGGATTTGTCTCTGAGTGTGTGTACCTCATTTATTGTCTATGTGTATGTACAACAAATGCTTAACACTACTCCTTGGATAAGCCTACTGCTCGACCACACTACCACAAAATAGAGCATTAGTATTATCTATTTTTACCACTATTTTACCTCTAAGGGGAACCCTTGGACTCTGTGCATGCTATTCCTTACTTTGAAATAGCACATACAGAGCCAACTTCCTACACAAGCCTAATTCACTGATGGCTCTCGGAACTCGGGGTGCATCAGGTCCAGCTGTGGAATTGACTCGTCAAAGCTGCACAGTGTCACGTAGCGGCTGAGTGAAGGGTTGCTAAGACAAGTTTCTGGATCTGATGTGGCACCACAGGAATATTCAGATGGTGAGGAATCTGGAATTATCAGTATCCAACTGAATCTCTGTTTCACCCACAAAGTTGCTATTAAAAAAAAAAATTAAACACATTTTGTATATATATATATATATATATATATATATATATATATATATATATATATATATATCCATATCAGAAGCCAGCACTGCCACCTTAGCATTCCAATACACAACCCACATACATCTCTGCTAATGCATCTCAACCCAGCCTGTTGCACATGAGGTTACTTGTACTATGAAACATGCACAGGTAATACATCTAATACTCCCTGCTATAAGAAGAACTGCCCACACACCCTAAGCTCTTCAAGTTCTCAAAGCCCACCCACAACTTCCCCAGCCACTTCCCACTTGCTAATTTTGGACAGGAAACAACACATTTACAGTTTGAGCCTGGCAGTATTCCACTACTAAAAACACCAATAGCTTTGCTATAACACCACATTCACAAGTCACGCTATATGGCATGTATTTAAGCAGTAGGAACCCTGCAGCCATCATTTAGTCTATCTCAACATGCCCACTTTGTTATCAAGGTTCTTTCCTCTATTACACTAGTAAGGAATCTAGTGCACAACTTTCTGTTGCATTAAACCTTCATATACTTTTACTCCTCTGGGCCAGACTGCATAAGAGCTGTGAACAATAACTTTCATAGACAGAAGTGTCTCGTTCTTGAACCAATATGAAAATCTTTTGAAAAAAGAGGCTATGTTAGATGGTCGGATCAACCCCTGCTGAAAAAAAAAACAACTTGTTGAAATGAAAGTTACTAAAAATTATTTAAGTTGTTTATGACAAATATCGTACATTCAGCCGTCCGTCACGCTGCCACAACCAGCCCTATGTGTGTGTAAATTCCTCTTTCAGCTGGATTGCAGTACTTGCTGATGGTAAGAAATCCTTCCTTCAGTAAGACGTTCCTGACCTCCAGTAGTGATCAAACACTCACTGCAGCACATGCCAAGATAAACTCTCAGAAGAATGCATTTTTATCTAACGCATCTTAGCCAGGGCCTCAAGAAATATCATCACATCACCCCCATCCTGAAGGATCTCTACTTGCTCCCATTGCCGGCTACATCATCTTCAAAACCAGCTGCAATAACGCCATTTACAATGCTGCAACAACCAGATCCCTGCTAATCTTGTAGCCAGGAACCACAATCTCTGGTGGTTCTTGGCACAACCCCAGTCAGACTGACAGGCTAAGAAGTGTTTAAAAAAAATTAAAAAAAAAATACAAATAAATCAAGACAGTTGGTCTTTCCATCTATGTAGTCTGGATCTGAAATGCCATTCCCATATCCAAAACTGACTAATGCTGCTCTGATGTAGTAGAGTCAAAGCCTCGCCACTTTAAAGAAGAGTACATCACAATGCTTCACCCAACCATGACCCCGTTACCCTTCCGATCAGCTGTTGACTTAATTCACTGCAGTTACCCCAGTATGCTGCTTTGCCGCCCACCACCTAGGCTTGTGCTACAGAAAAGCCATATACACACAATTAGAACATTTTCAACACTTTCAGCATTGAGATTTGGTCATTCTTCTCCTTAGAAAAGTAGGACCTGAAGACAACTTAGCTGGCAGTGATGCACTACATTGTCTCACTCTGGTAAGACTGATACTTTTTTTTGCAGGTGGTAAGTTGTGTTACGCCCATTTACTCCATTTATACATTTCATAATAAGTGGCAACATGCATTAACTCAAATTAAGGCAACTCAAAGAATTCATCAGAGAAGGCTATTTTAGCAGAGTGCTCTATGATTTAGTAAGTAAATAGAGAAAGGAAATTAAACACGAGCCGAAATAAAAAAAACAGGCTTCAACATGATCTTGTTCGCTAACAGGCAAGGACAGTTTAAACCCAATTAAAATGCATCTCCTCAAAATTGAAAAGAAAAGAAAAATGGGTTGTAGTGACAGGCAGGGATAACAAACTGCTTCACCCTATAAGCAGACTATCATATGAGAAAAATGTAATTACTCAAATCAAAGGCTTGCTCTAGTCCCAGTTCTACACACCTGTTGTTTTCATTAGTATCTCTCTTAAAGTTCCTTAGGATCATACAGTAACATAACATAGGTATAGGAAGTTGGCCCTTTATGTGGTATGCTAATATTGTTTAAAGGGTCCTGCGTTTCCCCAGTGAGTGGGGACAGGGCTTGCTATGCCATCCTAAAGTGCTTAATTTAGGGGTAGTGTGGTAGAGCAGCCTTAGGCTTAACACAGAGGAGTGTGAGACATCTACCAATAAACACAATAGCTAATAAATGAGACATGACTTAAGGAGATCCACACTAATTTACAAAAGTAGCAGGTATTTTTATGTGTTTAGGCATCAGAGACAAATCGTTCAGGTAAGTATTATTAAATAGAAATTATTTTCACTTTAAAAAGTGGACAATGCATTATCTGAGTTCTGCAATTTTATCCTATTGTGATGAAAAACAAGTTCTGCAATCAGGTACTGTTTGGGATCAATCTCCGAGACTTAAAAGGTGAGTACTAAGCAAGGGTCAGGACCAAACCAACAGGTCACTCCGGGAAGCACGGGGGCAGCCAGGTGCTGAGGTGTAGCCCGGCGCCCTGTATATTTAAATGGAGACTGGTCTCCATAGAAAAAGGCTGCAGGCACTTGTTAGGAGGCCAATGGAGGACAAACAACAGACAGCTTCACGGGTCAAGGGCAAACGAGTGCAGAGGTGTCCTCTGGTGTCAGGTTTGTGTGTCTAGGCACACTTGTGATTATGGGGTCCTGTGGTCTGAGGCTGCAGGCTTAGTCAGGGAGTCCAGGAAGGGTGAAGCCACAGTGACTCGAGCTCAGGAGAGCTGGGGGACGTTATTGACACCAGGGGTCTACTTCTACTTGGGCCGGAGGCAATTGGTGCAGTGGTTGCTTTAGGCATTGGGTTTCTCCCACCACAGAGCTGCGTGAGACAGGGAAGGGTGACACACCTAAAGCACAATGTCCGCCACTTCCTGTGGTAGCTGAAGTCACTCATATTCCCCAAGTCAATTTCTACGTATAAAATTGTAGGTTAGGAAGATTAGGGTGCAAGACCTGTCCCCTCGATTGAAATACTAGGTTACTATGAGAATGAACACAACAACCATTTCTACCATGCTTCCCAAGAATAGGTTTCCTAACTCCTACACTCTTATTACTAGCACAATGCTGTAACCACAAAGGTAACTAATTCTGCCTGTTGGGAAGAACTTGAACTGTTGCCCTGCATACCTATAAAACAGTTTGTAGTGTTATCAGACTTTCAGTTTGATGAGCAGAATAGGAGGATGGCGCTCTTTATCAGTGTAGATCGGCTGGAAGCTGCTTCTGCGTGGGTGTCCAATCTTGGCCAAGAAAGAACACCAACCAGCAGTGTGGAATCTGAATTCTTTCCAAACAACTCGGTGCGAAGGCCTCTTTAACCTGAATGGTTATATCTCAGTGTTTGTGTTGAGAAAAAAAAAAAAAAACTGACCACTGCGTAACCTGATTGTGAACAACAAGCGATGCATTAACACAGTGGAAAAATCTAGAAAGAAACAGTATATATATATATATTTTTTTTAACACACGTCACCACTGTGCACATATCGTTATATCTTATATTTGCTCCAAATGACCGTGAAATGTAGATGTTTAGGACATCCTTGCCATGCTCATGTCTCCTATACTCCTGATAAACTCACAAGAAATCATTAGGGTACAACCTAATGTGCCTTGGTGTCATGAAAACGTGTAAATAGGTAATCTAAGGCTAAGAAAAGGGAATAACTGAAATGAGGCTAACACCAAGTACATTTAAAAATAGAGTCTGGTTCAGGAATCTAAAACAAGATCCTCTCTGAGTGGAACCATAATCAACAGGTGCCAAATGTGTGTATATCACGCCCTTTGTGGCTAGTCAATGGCTATAACAATGACTGAGCCCGATCAAGGTTAATCTTCCTCAGAAGCCAAAAAAATCAAGGCTGTGGAGGAAAAGGAGTAGTGGAGGGGAAACGCCTATGCCAACTGAAATACATCACCAAAGGTCCCCTGCAACAGATGTTGGATAACCTCAAACTTCAGGCAGCAGGGGTTGTATTGTGTGGCACCGAGGTGCAAGTGAGGTGTAACCAAACTGCAAAGAGATCCTGTGCCATAATGAGGGAGACACTACTCGTGATCAGTAACATGATACTGACCGAGATTGTCAGTCCTGGTTTTAAGCGAACCTGCCAGATGGATGGACATTATCCACAGACCATGCTGGTATGCTCAGGCCCAGAGCATCTTCACAGAGTTTGAGACACTGCTCCACCTTGCTTGTTCAGGTGCCACATCATGGTCTTATTGTCTGTCAAGATTTCTGACTGATTGTCAATTGCAAGTAGGAAAGCCTCGAGTACCATCCTAATTGCCCTCAGTTCTAGCAGAGTGAAGTGGCATTTTTCCTTTTCTAGAGGCTATAGTTCTCTGTTCTCAAGGTCCTCCAAATGTTCTCGCCACCCTCAGGTGGAAGCGCCCATTGCAACCCTGGGTCTGATGAAGGGGAGTGTAAAGGTCTGCTTTGCAAGAGATTCTCATTCTCACCAGCACAATTATGCTGAATCATCCTTTGAGATCAGAATGGATTCTTTCAGATTTCCTTGATGTTGGAACCACTGCCTGTGAAAGCGCCGCTGCAGTGCTTCATGGGCCAACATGCATGAGTGACTAGGTGGATATAGGATGCCAAAAAACAGAGCTATCGAAGGACATTCTGGACCGAGACTTTATGTCCCATCCGAAACATCAGCTGCAGAGGAGGAAAAGCTCTGCGGGAGAGGGCATTAAATCTCACCCCAATAAATAGGAGGCGCTGTGCAGGCTCCTTGTGATATTTGGGCAGACTGATTGAAAACCCCCAAGTCGAACAGAGGAAATGTCTACTGCAAATTATAGAACACCAGCTCAGGAGCTGGCTTTGGTCCGCAAGTCGTCCAGGTTCAGAAATAATGTATTACATAACTTTCTCAAGTGGGCGGACAACACCTTCATGAAGACTCGAGGTGCTGTTGTCAATCTAAAAGGTAACAATTGGTAATGGATAGTACCCACCACAAACCATAAGTACTTTCTGTGAGACAGCAGGATCAGAATGTGAAAGTTTGCATCCTGCAAGTCTTAAGACACCATCCAGTCTTCCACGTTAATAAAGCCTGAGTTACTGCCTGCATACTGTACTTGTTCTTTCTGAGGAACCAATTCAGGACCCGGAGATCAAGGACTGGGAGCAGACCACTATCCATCTTGGGTACAAGTGAGTAGCACCCCATCCCAGATCTTATTCTGGCATTAGCTCCACTGCCATTTTCTACAGTGGGATCTCTGCTTCTTGCAGCAGGATCTGTATATCTTTTTGGGGAACCTGAAAGGGACATTGATGACAATTGGGGGCATGCTGGAGGAGGTAGTGTGCTCCCCTTACATACAAATTACATGACCCCTGGTCCGAAGGGATGAACTTTCTTAAACCCCTTCCTCCTACTTCCATGTTGTTGTCCTTCCCAGGTAAAGTACTGTTCCTTCTCTAGTGGTGATGGGAAAGAGGAGAGCGCAAACTCTCTGCCACGACCTTTCCCTTTTCCTCTGTACTGGTATACAAGGGGGTTCCTCTACTGCTGACCTGGTGTAGAGGGCTGCGATTTCTTAGAAACCCATAAAGAAGGAGGATGGTTTCTTGAGGGGACAAAAAGTTCTGGCAGTGGACTGCAGACAAAGATTGTACTGTTGCTTCACTCTCTTTGAAGCACTCTAGCATCCTATCCGCCTTTTGCCCAAATAGCCTTTCTCCATCAGAAGGTATGTCTGTAAGGCAGTGGTTCCCAAACATTTTCGACCCACGGCTCCCTTGATCTATTGGCCACTGGCTGCGGCTCCCCATTATGTTACTTTTTGTTGGCGGGTGGGGGATGTAAGCCTGGCCTAGGGAGTACATCCATTTTTCTCCCTGAAAAGAATTGGGATGACGCCAATGAAGGTATTGTAATTCTATATATAACTGTAAAAAATAAAAATGTAACAGTAGTTTAATTACAGCATGCATAGGGTTTTTTAGTAAGGGGAAAATATTGGTTGACAGTAACCCTAGTAAAATGGGCAGGTCTCATTTTTATGTAGTTATAACATAACTGTTTAAATATTGTGAAATGTAGAATCCCTTTAGTTGTGTTTAACCACCAGAGGGCGCTCAAGGACAAAATTACAAAAGAGCTGCTACAACTGAGTAGTTTTATTTTGTACGAACTGGCCCAAGGGCTATAAATAGCTCAGTGGTTCCCAAACTGTGTGCGGCGCCCCTGGCTAGTTTTGATGGCGCACCAGCGAGCCGCGGCGCACAGATTGGGAACCACTGCTGTAAGGAAATGCCTCCTTGGCATGGTTGCCCCCTGACTTTTTGCCTTTGCTGATGCTATGTTTACAATTGAAAGTGTGCTGAGGCCTGCTAACCAGGCCCCAGCACCAGTGTTCTTTCCCTAACCTGTACTTTTGTATCCACAATTGGCAGACCCTGGCATCCAGATAAGTCCCTTGTAACTGGTACTTCTAGTACCAAGGGCCCTGATGCCAAGGAAGGTCTCTAAGGGCTGCAGCATGTCTTATGCCACCCTGGAGACCTCTCACTCAGCACAGACACACTGCTTGCCAGCTTGTGTGTGCTAGTGAGAACAAAACGAGTAAGTCGACATGGCACTCCCCTCAGGGTGCCATGCCAGCCTCTCACTGCCTATGCAAGTATAGGTCAGTCACCCCTCTAGCAGGCCTTACAGCCCTAAGGCAGGGTGCACTATACCATAGGTGAGGGTACCAGTGCATGAGCATGGTACCCCTACAGTGTCTAAACAAAACCTTAGACATTGTAAGTGCAGGGTAGCCATAAGAGTATATGGTCTGGGAGTTTGTCAAACACGAACTCCACAGCACCATAATGGCTACACTGAAAACTGGGAAGTTTGGTATCAAACTTCTCAGCACAATAAATGCACACTGATGCCAGTGTACATTTAATTGCAAAATACACCCCAGAGGGCACCTTAGAGGTGCCCCCTGAAACTTAACCGACTGTCTGTGTAGGCTGACTGGTTCCAGCAGCCTGCCACACTAGAGACATGTTGCTGGCCCCATGGGGAGAGTGCCTTTGTCACTCTGAGGCCAGTAACAAAGCCTGCACTGGGTGGAGATGCTAACACCTCCCCCAGGCAGGAGCTGTAACACCTGGCGGTGAGCCTCAAAGGCTCACCCCTTTGTCACAGCCCAGCAGGGCACTCCAGCTTAGTGGAGTTGCCCGCCCCCTCCGGCCACGGCCCCCACTTTTGGCGGCAAGGCTGGAGGGAACAAAGAAAGCAACAAGGAGGAGTCACTGGCCAGTCAGGACAGCCCCTAAGGTGTCCTGAGCTGAGGTGACTCTAACTTTTAGAAATCCTCCATCTTGCAGATGGAGGATTCCCCCAATAGGGTTAGGATTGTGACCCCCTCCCCTTGGGAGGAGGCACAAAGAGGGTGTACCCACCCTCAGGGCTAGTAGCCATTGGCTACTAACCCCCCAGACCTAAACACGCCCTTAAATTTAGTATTTAAGGGCTACCCTGAACCCTAGAAAATTAGATTCCTGCAAACAACAAGAAGAAGGACTGCCCAGCTGAAAACCCCTGCAGAGGAAGACCAGAAGACAACAACTGCCTTGGCTCCAGAAACTCACCGGCCTGTCTCCTGCCTTCCAAAGAACTCTGCTCCAGCGACGCCTTCCAAAGGGACCAGCGACCTCTGAATCCTCTGAGGACTGCCCTGCTTCGACGACGACAAGAAACTCCCGAGGACAGCGGACCTGCTCCAAAAAGACTGCAACTTTGTTTCAAGAAGCAGCTTTAAAGAACCCTGCAACTCCCCGCAAGAAGCGTGAGACTTACAACACTGCACCCGGCGACCCCGACTCGGCTGGTGGAGAACCAACACCTCAGGGAGGACCCCCGGACTACTCTACGACTGTGAGTACCAAAACCTGTCCCCCCTGAGCCCCCACAGCGCCGCCTGCAGAGGGAATCCCGAGGCTTCCCCTGACCGCGACTCTCTGAAACCTAAGTCCCGACGCCTGGAAAAGACCCTGCACCCGCAGCCCCCAGGACCTGAAGGACCGGACTTTCACTGGAGAAGTGACCCCCAGGAGTCCCTCTCCCTTGCCCAAGTGGAGGTTTCCCCGAGGAAGCCCCCCCTTGCCTGCCTGCAGCGCTAAAGAGATCCCTTGATCTCTCATAGACTAACATTGAAAACCCGACGCTTGTTTCTACACTGCACCCGGCCGCCCCCGCGCTGCTGAGGGTGAAATTTCTGTGTGGGCTTGTGTCCCCCCCGGTGCCCTACAAAACCCCCCTGGTCTGCCCTCCGAAGACGCGGGTACTTACCTGCAAGCAGACCGGAACCGGGGCACCCCCTTCTCTCCATTCTAGCCTATGCGTTTTGGGCACCACTTTGAACTCTGCACCTGACCGGCCCTGAGCTGCTGGTGTGGTGACTTTGGGGTTGCTCTGAACCCCCAACGGTGGGCTACCTTGGACCAAGAACTGAACCCTGTAAGTGTCTTACTTACCTGGTAAAACTAACAAAAACTTACCTCCCCAGGAACTGTGAAAATTGCACTAAGTGTCCACTTTTGAAATAGCTATTTGTGAATAACTTGAAAAGTATACATGCAATTGAAATGATTCGAAGTTCCTAATGTACTTACCTGCAATACCTTTCAAACAAGATATTACATGTTAAATTTGAACCTGTGGTTCTTAAAATAAACTAAGAAAAGATATTTTTCTATACAAAACCTATTGGCTGGATTTGTCTCCGAGTGTGTGTACTTCATTTATTGTCTATGTGTATGTACAACAAATGCTTAACACTACTCCTTGGATAAGCCTACTGCTCGACCACACTACCACAAAATAGAGCATTAGTATTATCTCTTTTTACCACTATTTTACCTCTAAGGGGAACCCTTGGACTCTGTGCATGCTATTCCTTACTTTGAAATAGCACATACAGAGCCAACATCCTACAATGTCCAACTGAGTATTCTAAACATTGATGGAGAACCTTGTGGACCGGAGCCATGCATTGCATCTTAAAGTGACAAACGTGCCCACTGATCTTACCATACTGTCTGTAATGTTTAAGTCAGCCTACACTATGTACCTACAGGCATCCTGACAATCTCTAACACCTTCAAACTGATCCTTCAGATGTTATGAAAGATTTGAAATCAGATGTTACATCAATGTATGGCGATATGCCTACACCACTGGCCTCTTGGAAGGCTTACACATCTAAAGGGTTCCCAGAATCACAATCATCACGACCCTGAGATTGGAAATCTGACTCAGTCCCCACAGTGTAGAAATAGGCTTACTTAATTTTCCTCCAGACAACGGAATACCTCACCTCTGAAGCAATGAATTTTGGCCAGCAACAAAGATTCAAGTGAAGGGTAAGCTGCCACTATTGACACTAAAAGGTGCTGTTACACTGAGCAGGCCCGGATAAAGCACAGAGTCAGAAGCTGATGTTGCACTTGTTGTAGGGTCGCCTCTGACAAAAGCCAAAGTTTTTGCTGACACAACCTGGTGGGTCAAATGAGCATCTGACAGGATGGACGCCTTCTTAAAGACATCCATCATGGCTTGTGTAAAAGCAGACTTAGCAATCCCCAGGTACTCCAAGAAAGTGGGCACCGACGCTGGTTGAGGAGGGGGGAGAGGAGAGGCTGAAGAAAGCCACACCGGCTCAGAGTTGCATGTGACATCGCCGTAAAACAATTTATTAACTCTGGCTCTGGTAGAGAGGGCCAGCGAGAACTAGGATCTGGACTTAACCTGCTTTTGATCTTTGAAGAGAAGAGGTTAGGTTTTTCTTCTTCTTGTGTACCCCCCTTGTCTGTTCAAAATCTAGTGAATGGGTAAGACCTAGATAGTGAGCTGGACCTGGCACTTAAAAGTGCCCCCAACCTCCTTCTACAGCCAGATGACCCTCTTCAGAGCAAGCCATAAAAAACCCTAGCCGTAGGCTTCTTGATTGCCTTCGGGTGTATCTGCCAGCAGAGGTCACACAACAACGTGGTGTGCCTCGAACCGAGAGAGAGTCATCATGTGGATCCATGATGGACATTTGGCCTCTTCGGAGGTAAAATGTTTCCATCTGCACTACTGAAAAGGTTCTGCGAGAGGAACAAATTCTCCACTCAGATGCATTTAAATGTATGGAAAATACCCCAAACTGAGACCCGATGCCGCTGTTATATAGACAAAATTACGCCATTGCGACTTCTTAACACAGCCTGTGCCCTCCGCTGGTGCTAGAGAGCTATTGCAAAGTTTCCAGACCAGTCAGGTGCCTGGCACATATTCAAAGGTGAATAAATCTGCAGGTAAAAGTATAGAATAAAGCGTTGGCCCCTGCTGAATGCAACACTGTATGTTTTATATAAACATATCTGACACATGGAGTTAGAGTGAAAGTAAATAAGAGGGTATATCTATTTGAAGTTAAAAACGTTATTTGCTGGTAAATTAAATATTTTAATGGTATCTACTGAATGTGTATCCTTTTCTTTCTTAATAAACCTCTGACGTTTCTGTTAATTTGGTATCCGCTGTTTATCAGTGCCTATTAAAATGTTAAATAAATATAGATTAGTTCTACAGCAAAGTTAAGTAAGAAAGTCATGGTCAGGCTTACAGTCATGACACTACTAGCGTAAACATCAAGGTTAGGATCAAGGATTAAAGGATGGAGTTAAAGAATAACAGCCATTGTACAGCTAGGGTTATACAAGAGCCTGGACTAAATTCAGATTATGATTAAAAAGTAAGGTGGAGCAGTAGAGCGAGAGGTAGAAACAAGGTTTTAAGGAAGGATTAAGCGACAATTACAAATCAGGTTTAGAGGTAGGTATATGTGTCAAGGTATTTTTAAACCACTTTAACAAAACATACAAATACTTGTTATGTAGTTCTGTATGACATTGCATCTAGCAATTCCTTGGTGTCTCAGTTCTCTATGGAAACTAAAGACAGGTAATAACTTATTACAAGTGAACAGTGTCATAGCGTCAGATACACTGCACCACTCTGAGGGCTTATTTTATAGAATAGTGTGCCCCTACTGTATATTAAAAAGGATACTGCAAGTCAACTTGTGCTGAGGCATATATACAGGGGGTTGCATTATCCTTATAATGTACAGTTGGTTGTACACTGTCCCACACATATTGAGAAATAAGTTGAAGACCGACTATAGGAGCTGAATGACAAAAGCAACCCAGATGAACTTTATTTTTCTGTAGCACTAAAAGGTCCTAAAATAACATAACTTTCAAAGAAAAACAAAAAACACATAGCTAGGTGAGAATTAAGACACTTCAAAAAGAATAGCTAACTAAACTATTTGGAAGCAAGATAAAGAGAGCTTTATTCTTCAACATGTGCAACTAAAAGTTTCACATCAACCAGTATTTAACTTTCAGCCCGCTTATTCAACACTGATACACAGCCAGGCTAGGCATGACACTGGATAGCAGTCTAAACCAACCATATGTTGTTAATTGCTTCTTGTCTCCAATCAGTGTCGTATCAAGCACTCAGTAGCCCAGGCCCTGCTGAAACACATAAGCCTAGGTCTGGCTCTATTCAGCCGTCGTATTACAACCGGTTATACCACTGCTCCAACAGTTTTCCAGAGTCAAAAGCTTTCATTTCTTAATTAAATTTTGGAAGCAAGTGATTCATTATCTAATAGAAATTCTGAGAAACTCCAGCCCTGGGAGGCGAACGTGCAAAAAAACACTGGTGCTGCTGAACACCACGAAACCAGAGGAGATGACTGGAAAATGAGATTCAAGGGAATCTAAATACAGCAGAGAATATATTATACTAGAACCATTGTGAATGTGAGGGATGCATTCTCAAAAAATGCCCTATCTTTTTAGAGGGATAGTGTAAACCACTGGCATACACTCACTTGGGGCTAAATGAAAAAGCAAGTTACATAAAAATAAAATTATTCTTACACACGGAAAAACTCATTGTTTTGCAAAATGTTTGTGTAGGGAAATCTTCACACACACACACACACACACACATACAATATTGCCAGAATATAAAGGTCTTGGCTAATGCCTAACTCAAGTGGGAGACGTTACAGGGAAGAAATGGCTCTAAATGTGCAACTCTGGGTGATTGTCTTAACACTTAGAGTTTACCATAAAATATTAAGTCCTGCAACCACAATAAATGGAAAAGTATTTGTCCTTTTCCAGTACTGAACATAGAACTATATAATGCAAGACGAAGAGAAAACCCTCCTTTGTGCAGCACCCACATTCCAGGGTTAAAACAAATTTATCATGCTTGTAGATGACTGGATACAGAATAAAAGTCCATGTACTGGCCACTGCACAAAGGGACAAAGTAACCTTGGAGCGCAGGCAAGGGGGACATAATGTAAAATTGTTTACTAAAACTCCTATCAATATCTGAACAATTGATATATCAACAAGAAAAGCATGGAGTACAGCATTCACCTAGATAAATCTGAGCACAAATGTAACTTGTAGTAACACTGTGTTCACTCCCTCCTCATCCCCTACCAACATAGTGTTAGATGAGGAAAGACATGTTTAGTGACAACTGTCTACGGGTGGCGAGGGTGTTAAATTACTTATGAATGCCACTTCTTAAAGCAAATTCAATACAGTTAATTAGAATGGAACTAGGGAGGATTGCTGTAAGGAAATGCCTCCTTGGCATGGTTACCCCCTGACTTTTTGCCTTTGCTGATGCTATGTTTACAATTGAAAGTGTGCTGAGGCCTGCTAACCAGGCCCCAGCACCAGTGTTCTTTCCCTAACCTGTACTTTTGTATCCACAATTGGCAGACCCTGGCATCCAGATAAGTCCCTTGTAACTGGTACTTCTAGTACCAAGGGCCCTGATGCCAAGGAAGGTCTCTAAGGGCTGCAGCATGTCTTATGCCACCCTGGAAACCTCTCACTCAGCACAGACACACTGCTTGCCAGCTTGTGTGTGCTAGTGAGGACAAAACGAGTAAGTCGACATGGCACTCCCCTCAGGGTGCCATGCCAGCCTCTCACTGCCTATGCAGTATAGGTAAGACACCCCTCTAGCAGGCCTTACAGCCCTAAGGCAGGGTGCACTATACCATAGGTGAGGGTACCAGTGCATGAGCATGGTACCCCTACAGTGTCTAAACAAAACCTTAGACATTGTAAGTGCAGGGTAGCCATAAGAGTATATGGTCTGGGAGTCTGTCAAACACGAACTCCACAGCACCATAATGGCTACACTGAAAACTGGGAAGTTTGGTATCAAACATCTCAGCACAATAAATGCACACTGATGCCAGTGTACATTTTATTGTAAAATACACCACAGAGGGCACCTTAGAGGTGCCCCCTGAAACTTAACCGACTGTCTGTGTAGGCTGACTAGTTCCAGCAGCCTGCCACACCAGAGACATGTTGCTGGCCCCATGGGGAGAGTGCCTTTGTCACTCTGAGGCCAGTAACAAAGCCTGCACTGGGTGGAGATGCTAACACCTCCCCCAGGCAGGAGCTGTGACACCTGGCGGTGAGCCTCAAAGGCTCACCCCTTTGTCACAGCCCAGCAGGGCACTCCAGCTTAGTGGAGTTGCCCGCCCCCTCCGGCCACGGCCCCCACTTTTGGCGGCAAGGCTGGAGGGAACAAAGAAAGCAACAAGGAGGAGTCACTGGCCAGTCAGGACAGCCCCTAAGGTGTCCTGAGCTGAAGTGACTTTAACTTTTAGAAATCCTCCATCTTGCAGATGGAGGATTCCCCCAATAGGGTTAGGATTGTGACCCCCTCCCCTTGGGAGGAGGCACAAAGAGGGTGTACCCACCCTCAGGGCTAGTAGCCATTGGCTACTAACCCCCCAGACCTAAACACGCCCTTAAATTTAGTATTTAAGGGCTACCCTGAACGCTAGAAAATTAGATTCCTGCAACTACAAGAAGAAGGACTGCCTAGCTGAAAACCCCTGCAGAGGAAGACCAGAAGACGACAACTGCCTTGGCTCCAGAAACTCACCGGCCTGTCTCCTGCCTTCCAAAGATCCTGCTCCAGCGACGCCTTCCAAAGGGACCAGCGACCTCGACATCCTCTGAGGACTGCCCCTGCTTCGAAAAGACAAGAAACTCCCGAGGACAGCGGACCTGCTCCAAGAAAAGCTGCAACTTTGTTTCCAGCAGCTTTAAAGAACCCTGCAAGCTCCCCGCAAGAAGCGTGAGACTTGCAACACTGCACCCGGCGACCCCGACTCGGCTGGTGGCGATCCAACACCTCAGGAGGGACCCCAGGACTACTCTAAGACTGTGAGTACAAAAACCTGTCCCCCCTGAGCCCCCACAGCGCCGCCTGCAGAGCGAATCCCGAGGCTTCCCCTGACCGCGACTCTTTGAATCCTAAGTCCCGACACCTGGGAGAGACCCTGCACCCGCAGCCCCCAGGACCTGAAGGACCGGACTTTCACTGGAGGAGTGACCCCCAGGAGTCCCTCTCCCTTGATCAAGTGGAGGTTTCCCCGAGGAACCCCCCCCTTGCCTGCCTGCAGCGCTGAAGAGATCCCTAGATCTCCCATTGACTTCCATTACAAACCCGACGCTTGTTTCTACATTGCACCCGGCCGCCCCCGCGCTGCTGAGGGTGAATTTCTGTGTGGGCTTGTGTCCCCCCCGGTGCCCTACAAAACCCCCCTGGTCTGCCCTCCGAAGACGCGGGTACTTACCTGCAAGCAGACCGGAACCGGGGCACCCCCTTCTCTCCATTCTAGCCTATGTGTTTTGGGCACCACTTTGAACTCTGCACCTGACCGGCCCTGAGCTGCTGGTGTGGTGACTTTGGGGTTGCTCTGAACCCCCAACGGTGGGCTACCTTGGACCAAGAACTAAGCCCTGTAAGTGTCTTACTTACCTGGTTAACCTAACAAATACTTACCTCCCCTAGGAACTGTGGAAATTGCACTAAGTGTCCACTTTTAAAACAGCTATTTGTGAATAACTTGAAAAGTATACATGCAATTTTGATGATTTGAAGTTCCTAAAGTACTTACCTGCAATACCTTTCGAATGAGATATTACATGTAGAATTTAAACCTGTGGTTCTTAAAATAAACTAAGAAAAGATATTTTTCTATACAAAAACCTATTGGCTGGATTTGTCTCTGAGTGTGTGTACCTCATTTATTGTCTATGTGTATGTACAACAAATGCTTAACACTACTCCTTGGATAAGCCTACTGCTCGACCACACTACCACAAAATAGAGCATTAGTATTATCTATTTTTACCACTATTTTACCTCTAAGGGGAACCCTTGGACTCTGTGCATGCTATTCCTTACTTTGAAATAGCACATACAGAGCCAACTTCCTACAATTGCAAAGAAAAAATATGGCATAAACTAAGGAAATGAAATCAAAAGAAAGTAAGGGGATGACATGATTAGTGTTATAGCTTCCATAAGTGACATTTAATAATGTGTAAGGTTTTTTATTTGATAACAGAAAAGCAATATTTGAGGGGTGGTGTGGGAAAGAGTACGGAAGACTTCAATGACGGGGAGTTTAAACGGTTGGTTTGGGTGTACACATTCTGTTGGTAAAGTAACAGACTGTAAATGTTACAAACGGATTGCAATAGCTCCTAATGAAATACACAACAATCCACCGTCACAATTTTATGAAATGGGTCCAACAAACATAAGAATGTCAAGATGAAATGAAACTAAGAAAATAAATCTACCTTTATGAAAAAGTGACAGAAAAAAAAGATGTTTTTGAAAACAAAACGTTGCAATGCACGTGTTGAGCAGTTGATTGGAATACAATGCAAATGAGCATCATGCTCCATCATGCTCCATGCAATAGCGTTAAAGCAGTGTTCACGATGTAGGAAAGATGAATTTGAAAATAAACTGGAAATTCTAATGATCACAGAGTGCCTCATCCAAATAATAAGGGCTGGTTCAAGGAATTCTGTGATACTGTTCATTTACAGAGACTGAAGTACAAGTTACTTACCTTCAGTAACAAAATATCTGGTAGAGACATATTCGTGTTGCAGATTCCTTACCTTAGAATTTTCCACCAGGCATCAGACTGAATCCGGAGATTTTCTCTTCGAGCAATACCCTTGCGCATCAGTAGGTGGCGTCAGTTGACTCTGTGGGTGTCGTTGGCGTTACAGTCACCGTGATGACATCGGGAGTAGTACACAGACGCCGCCTCAGCGCCGTGACGTCAGTTTCTTTTAATGACTTTCCACGCCAAAGCGCAGAGCCGATGAGAACACAGACTGGTGCATCAGAGCCAAGGACCTGAAGTGGAAATCCCTGTCCCTAGAAATCGTTCACAGGCAGGGAGGATGTGTGGGTCCGTAAGGAATCCGCCAATAGAATAGGTCTCTACCAGATATTTTGTTACCGAAGGTAAGTAACTTGTACATCTGATAGAGACTTCTAGTTGCAGATTCCTTACCTTAGAATAGATACCCAAGCAATGTCATCCTCGGAGATGGGCTGCGAACCAAGATCATTCTAGAAAGTTGTAGGAAGTTGGCTCTGTATGCACTATTTCAAAGTAAGGAATAGTATGCACAGAATCCAAGGGTTCCCCTTAGAGGTAAGATAGTGGCAAAAAGAGATAATACTAATGCTCTATTTTGTGGTAGTGTGGTCGAGCAGTAGGCTTATCAAAGGAGTAGTGTTAAGCATTTGTTGTACATACACACAGGCAATAAATGAGGAACACACACTCAGAGACAAATCCAGGCCAATAGGTTTTTGTATAGAAAAATATATTTTCTTAGTTTATTTTAAGAACCATAGGTTCAAATTCTACATGTAATACTTTGCATGAAAGGTATTGCAGGTAAGTACTTTAGGAACTTTGAATAATCACAATAGCATATATACTTTTCAAATAAAACACATATAGCTATTTTAAAACTAAACAGTGCAATTTTCACAGTTCCTGGGGGAGGTAAGTAATTGTTAGTTCTTGCAGGTAAGTAAACCACCTACGGGGTTCAAGTTTGGGTCCAAGGTAGCCCACCGTTGGTGGTTCAGAGCAACCCCAAAGTTACCACACCAGCAGCTCAGGGCCGGTCAGGTGCAGAGTTCAAAGTGGTGCCCAAAACACATAGGCTTCAATGGAAAAGGGGGTGCCCCCGGTTCCAGTCTGCCAGCAGGTAAGTACCCGCGTCTTCGGAGGGCAGACCAGGGGGGTTTTGTAGGGCACCGGGGGGACACACAAGTTAGCACAGAAAGTACACCCTCAGCAGCACGGGGCGGCCGGGTGCAGTGTCCAAACACACGTCAGGTTTTCAATTGGAATCAATGGGAGACCAAGGGGTCTCTTCAGCGATGCAGGCAGGCAAGGGGGGGGGGGGCTCCTCGGGGTAGCCAACACCTGGGCAAGGGAGAGGGCCTCCTGGGAGTCACTCCTGCACTGGAGTTCCGATCTTTCAGGTCCTGGGGCTGCGGGTACAGGGTCTTTTCCAGGTGTCGGGATCTGGGAGTCAGGCAGTTGCAGTCAGGGGGAGCCTCGGGATTCCCTCTGCAGGCGGCGCTGTGGGGGCAACTATGGCTACTCACGGTCTCGTAGTCGCCGGGGAGTCCTCCCTGAAGGGTTTGTTCTCCACAAGTCGAGCCGGGGGCGTCGTGTGCAGAGTTGCAAGTCTCACGCTTCTGGCGGGAAACACAGTTGTCTTGAAGTTTCTTCTTTGGAAACAAAGTTGCAGTCTTGGGGAACAGGGCCGCTGTTCTCGGGAGTTTCTTGG
This sequence comes from Pleurodeles waltl, assembly GCF_031143425.1. Taxonomy (NCBI): domain Eukaryota; kingdom Metazoa; phylum Chordata; class Amphibia; order Caudata; family Salamandridae; genus Pleurodeles; species Pleurodeles waltl. The sequence continues at coordinate 665,080,773 of NC_090451.1, forward strand.
TCCTTTTAGAGCAGGGCAGTCCTCTGAGGATTCAGAGGTCGCTGGTCCTGGGGAAAGTGTTGCTGGAGCAGTGCCTGTATTTAGTGTCTTTGGAAGGGAGGGAGACAGGCCGGTAGAACTGGGGCCAAAGCAGTTGGTGTCTCCGTCTTCTCTGCAGGGTTTTTCAGCTCAGCAGTCCTCTTCTTCTTAGGTTGCAGAATCTGAGTTCCTAGGTTCAGGGGAGCCCCTAAATACAGAATTTAGGGGTGTGTTTAGGTCAGGGAGGGCAGTAGCCAATGGCTACTAGCCCTGAGGGTGGCTACACCCTCTTTGTGCCTGCTCCCAACGGGAGGGGGTCACATTCCTATCCCTATTGGGGGGATCCTCCATCTGCAAGATGGAGGATTCCTAAAAGTCAGAGTCACTTCAGCTCAGGTTGCCTTTAGGGGCTGTCCTGACTAGTCAGTGACTCCTCCTTGTTTTTCTCATGATCTCCTCCGGCCTTGCCACCAAAAGTGGGGCTGTGGCCGGAGGGGGCGGGCAACTCCACTAGCTGGAATGCCCTGTGGTGCTGTACCAAAGGGGGTGAGCCTCTGAGGCTCACCGCCAGGTGTTACAGTTCCTGCAAGGGGGAAGTGATAAGCATCTCCACCCAGTGCAGGCTTTGTTACTAGCCACAGAGTGACAAAGGCACTCTCCCCATGTGGCAGGCAACATGTCTCGAGTGTAGCAGGCTGCTAAAACCAGTCAGCCTACACGGGTAGTTGGTTAAGGTTTCAGGGGGCACCTCTAAGGTGCCCTCTGGGGTGTATTTTACAATAACATGTACACTGGCATCAGTGTGCATTTATTGTGCTGAGAAGTTTGATACCAAACTCCCCAGTTTTCAGTGTAGCCATTATGGTGCTGTGGACTCCCAGACCATATACTCTTATGGCTACCCTGCACTTACAATGTCTAAGGTTTTGCTTAGACACTGTAGGGGCACAGTGCTCATGCGCTGGTGCCCTCACCTATGGTATAGTGCACTCTGCCTTAGGGCTGTAAGGCCTGCTAGAGGGGTGACTTATCTATACTGCATAGGCAGTGTGAGGTTGGCATGGCACCCTGAGGGGAGTGCCATGTCGACTTACTCGTTTTGTCCTCACCAGCACACACAAGCTGGCAAGCAGTGTGTCTGTGCTGAGTGAGGGGTCCCTATGGTGGCATAAGATATGCTGCAGCCCTTAGAGACCTTCCCTGGCATCAGGGCCCTTGGTACCAGGGGTACCAGTTACAAGGGACTTACCTGGATGCCAGGGTGTGCCAATTGTGTAGACAAAAGTACAGGTTAGGGAAAGAACACTGGTGCTGGGGCCTGGTTAGCAGGCCTCAGCACACTTTCAAATCAAAACTTAGCATCAAAGGCAAAAAGTCAGGGGGTAACCATGCCAAGGAGGCATTTCCTTACACAACCCCCCCCCCTAAACGAAAGAGGATGAGACTAACCTTTCCCAAGAGAGTCTTCATTTTCTAAGTGGAAGAACCTGGAAAGGCCATCTGCATTGGCAGTCCCAGGTCTGTGTTCCACTATAAAGTCCATTCCCTGTAGGGAGATGGACCACCTCAACAGCTTTGGATTTTCACCTTTCATTTACATCAGCCATTTGAGAGGTCTGTGGTCAGTTTGAACTAGGAAGTGAGTCCCAAAGAGGTATGGTCTCAGCTTCTTCAGGGACCAAACCACAGCAAAGGCCTCCCTCTCAATGGCACTCCAACGCTGCTCCCTGGGGAGTAACCTCCTGCTAATGAAAGCAACAGGCTGGTCAAGGCCATCATCATTTGTTTGGGACAAAACTGCCCCTATCCCATGTTCAGAGGCATCTGTCTGCACAATGAACTGCTTGGAGTAATCTGGAGCTTTTAGAACTGGTGCAGTGCACATTGCTTGTTTCAGGGTGTCAAAGGCCTGTTGGCATTCTACAGTCCAGTTTACCTTCTTGGGCATTTTCTTGGAGGTGAGTTCTTTGAGGGCTGTCACTATGGATCCATATCCCTTCACAAACCTCCTGTAATACCCAGTCAAGCCAAGGAATGCCCTGACTTGAGTCTGGGTTTTTGGAGCTGCCCAGTCCAGAATAGTCTGGATCTTAGGCTGGAGTGGCTGACCTTGGTCTCCACCTACAAGGTGTCCCAAGTAAACCACAGTTCCCTGCCCTATCTGGCATTTGGATGCCTTGATAGAGAGGCCTGCTGATTGCAGAGCCTTCAAAACCTTCTTCAGGTGGACCAGGTGATCCTGCCAGCTGGAGCTAAAGACAGCAATATCATCAAGATAAGCTGCACTAAAGGATTCCAACCCAGCAAGGACTTGATTCACCAACCTTTGGAAGGTGGCAGGGGCATTCTTTAAACCAAAGGGCATAACAGTAAACTGATAATGCCCATCAGGTGTGGAGAATGCTGTCTTTTCTTTTGCTCCAGGTGCCATTTTGATTTGCCAGTACCCTGCTGTAGGAAGTTGGCTCTGTATGTGCTATTTCAAAGTAAGGAATAGCATGCACAGAGTCCAAGGGTTCCCCTTAGAGGTAAAATAGTGGTAAAAAGAGATAATACTAATGCTCTATTTTGTGGTAGTGTGGTCGAGCAGTAGGCTTATCCAAGGAGTAGTGTTAAGCATTTGTTGTACATACACATAGACAATAAATGAGGTACACACACTCAGAGACAAATCCAGCCAATAGGTTTTTGTATAGAAAAATATATTTTCTTAGTTTATTTTAAGAACCACAGGTTCAAATTCTACATGTAATATCTCATTCGAAAGGTATTGCAGGTAAGTACTTTAGGAACTTCAAATCATCAAAATTGCATGTATACTTTTCAAGTTATTCACAAATAGCTGTTTTAAAAGTGGACACAGTGCAATTTTCACAGTTCCTAGGGGAGGTAAGTATTTGTTAGGTTAACCAGGTAAGTAAGACACTTACAGGGCTTAGTTCTTGGTCCAAGGTAGCCCACCGTTGGGGGTTCAGAGCAACCCCAAAGTCACCACACCAGCAGCTCAGGGCCGGTCAGGTGCAGAGTTCAAAGTGGTGCCCAAAACACATAGGCTAGAATGGATAGAAGGGGGTGCCCCGGTTCCGGTCTGCTTGCAGGTAAGTACCCGCGTCTTCGGAGGGCAGACCAGGGGGGTTTTGTAGGGCACCGGGGAGGACACAGGTCCACACAGAAATTTCACCCTCAGCGGCGCGGGGGCGGCCGGGTGCAGTGTAGAAACAAGCGTCGGGTTCGCAATGTTAGTCTATGAGAGATCTCGGGATCTCTTCAGCGCTGCAGGCGGGCAAGGGGGGGATTCCTCGGGGAAACCTCCACTTGGGCAAGGGAGAGGGACTCCTGGGGGTCACTTCTCCAGTGAAAGTCCGGTCCTTCAGGTCCTGGGGGCTGCGGGTGCAGGGTCTCTCCCAGGCGTCGGGACTTTAGGTTCAAAGAGTCGCGGTCAGGGGAAGCCTCGGGATTCCCTCTGCAGGCGGCGCTGTGGGGGCTCAGGGGGGACAGGTTTTGGTACTCACAGTATCAGAGTAGTCCTGGGGTCCCTCCTGAGGTGTCGGATCTCCACCAGCCGAGTCGGGGTCGCCGGGTGCAGTGTTGCAAGTCTCACGCTTCTTGCGGGGAGCTTGCAGGGTTCTTTAAAGCTGCTGGAAACAAAGTTGCAGCTTTTCTTGGAGCAGGTCCGCTGTCCTCGTGAGTTTCTTGTCTTTTCGAAGCAGGGGCAGTCCTCAGAGGATGTCGAGGTCGCTGGTCCCTTTGGAAGGCGTCGCTGGAGCAGGATCTTTGGAAGGCAGGAGACAGGCCGGTGAGTTTCTGGAGCCAAGGCAGTTGTCGTCTTCTGGTCTTCCTCTGCAGGGGTTTTCAGCTAGGCAGTCCTTCTTGTAGTTGCAGGAATCTGATTTTCTAGGGTTCAGGGTAGCCCTTAAATACTAAATTTAAGGGCGTGTTTAGGTCTGGGGGGTTAGTAGCCAATGGCTACTAGCCCTGAGGGTGGGTACACCCTCTTTGTGCCTCCTCCCAAGGGGAGGGGGTCACAATCCTAACCCTATTGGGGGAATCCTCCATCTGCAAGATGGAGGATTTCTAAAAGTTAGAGTCACCTCAGCTCGGGACACCTTAGGGGCTGTCCTGACTGGCCAGTGACTCCTCCTTGTTTTTCTCCTTATCTTCTCCGGCCTTGCCGCCAAAAGTGGGGCCTGGCCGGAGGGGGCGGGCAACTCCACTAGCTGGAGTGTCCTGCTGGGTTGGCACAAAGGAGGTGAGCCTTTGAGGCTCACCGCCAGGTGTGACAATTCCTGCCTGGGGGAGGTGTTAGCATCTCCACCCAGTGCAGGCTTTGTTACTGGCCTCAGAGTGACAAAGGCACTCTCCCCATGGGGCCAGCAACATGTCTCGGTTTGTGGCAGGCTGCTAAAACTAGTCAGCCTACACAGACAGTCGGTTAAGTTTCAGGGGGCACCTCTAAGGTGCCCTCTGTGGTGTATTTTACAATAAAATGTACACTGGCATCAGTGTGCATTTATTGTGCTGAGAAGTTTGATACCAAACTTCCCAGTTTTCAGTGTAGCCATTATGGTGCTGTGGAGTTCGTGTTTGACAGACTCCCAGACCATATACTCTTATGGCTACCCTGCACTTACAATGTCTAAGGTTTTGTTTAGACACTGTAGGGGTACCATGCTCATGCGCTGGTACCCTCACCTATGGTATAGTGCACCCTGCCTTAGGGCTGTAAGGCCTGCTAGAGGGGTGTCTTACCTATACTGCATAGGCAGTGAGAGGCTGGCATGGCACCCTGAGGGGAGTGCCATGTCGACTTACTCGTTTTGTCCTCACTAGCACATACAAGCTGGCAAGCAGAGTGTCTGTGCTGAGTGAGAGGTCTCCAGGGTGGCATAAGACATGCTGCAGCCCTTAGAGACCTTCCTTGGCATCAGGGCCCTTGGTACTAGAAGTACCAGTTACAAGGGACTTATCTGGATGCCAGGGTCTGCCAATTGTGGATACAAAAGTACAGGTTAGGGAAAGAACACTGGTGCTGGGGCCTGGTTAGCAGGCCTCAGCACACTTTCAATTGTAAACATAGCATCAGCAAAGGCAAAAAGTCAGGGGGCAACCATGCCAAGGAGGCATTTCCTTACACCTGCTGTTAAGTCAAAGGTACTTAAGAATTTGGCAGCACCTAATTTGTCAATCAGTTCATCCGCCCTTGGAATGGGATGGGCATCTGTCTTGGTGACAGAATTAAGTCCTCTGTAGTCCACACAAAACCTCATCTCTCTCTTTCCATCTTTGGTGTGAGGTTTGGGGACTAAGACCACTGGGCTAGCCCAGGGGCTGTCAGAGTGCTCAATGACTCCCAATTCCAGCATCTTGTGGACTTCCACTATGATGCTTTCCTTAACTTGGTCAGACTGTCTGAAAATTTTGTTTTTGACAGGCATGCTGTCTCCTGTGTCCACATCATGGGTACACAGGTGTGTCTGACCAGGGGTTACGGAAAAGAGCTCAGCAAACTGTTGCAGGACCTTCCTACAGTCAGACTGCTGTTGGCTAGAGAGGGTGTCTGAATAGATCACTCCATCTACTGAGCCATCTTTAGGGTTTGATGAGAGAAGATCAGGGAGAGGTTCACTCTCAGCTTCCTGGTCCTCATCTGTTACCATCAACAGATTCACATCAGCCCTATCATGGAAGAGCTTTAGGCGGTTCACATGTGTAAGGAAATGCCTCCTTGGCATGGTTGCCCCCTGACTTTTTGCCTTTGCTGATGCTATGTTTACAATTGAAAGTGTGCTGAGGCCTGCTAACCAGGCCCCAGCACCAGTGTTCTTTCCCTAACCTGTACTTTTGTATCCACAATTGGCAGACCCTGGCATCCAGATAAGTCCCTTGTAACTGGTACTACTAGTACCAAGGGCCCTGATGCCAAGGAAGGTCTCTAAGGGCTGCAGCATGTCTTATGCCACCCTGGAGACCTCTCACTCAGCACAGACACACTGCTTGCCAGCTTGTGTGTGCTAGTGAAGACAAAACGAGTAAGTCGACATGGCACTCCCCTCAGGGTGCCATGCCAGCCTCTCACTGCCTATGCAGTATAGGTAAGACACCCCTCTAGCAGGCCTTACAGCCCTAAGGCAGGGTGCACTATACCATAGGTGAGGGTACCAGTGCATGAGCATGGTACCCCTACAGTGTCTAAACAAAACCTTAGACATTGTAAGTGCAGGGTAGCCATAAGAGTATATGGTCTGGGAGTCTGTCAAACACGAACTCCACAGCACCATAATGGCTACACTGAAAACTGGGAAGTTTGGTATCAAACTTCTCAGCACAATAAATGCACACTGATGCCAGTGTACATTTTATTGCAAAATACACCCCAGAGGACACCTTAGAGGTGCCCCCTGAAACTTAACCGACTGTCTGTGTAGGCCGACTAGTTCCAGCAGCCTGCCACACTAGAGACATGTTGCTGGCCCCATGGGGAGAGTGCCTTTGTCACTCTGAGGCCAGTAACAAAGCCTGCACTGGGTGGAGATGCTAACACCTCCCCCAGGCAGGAGCTGTGACACCTGGCGGTGAGCCTCAAAGGCTCACCCCTTTGTCACAGCCCAGCAGGGCACTCCAGCTTAGTGGAGTTGCCCGCCCCCTCCGGCCACGGCCCCCACTTTTGGCGGCAAGGCTGGAGGGAACAAAGAAAGCAACAAGGAGGAGTCACTGGCCAGTCAGGACAGCCCCTAAGGTGTCCTGAGCTGAGGTGACTAACTTTTAGAAATCCTCCATCTTGCAGATGGAGGATTCCCCCAATAGGGTTAGGATTGTGACCCCCTCCCCTTGGGAGGAGGCACAAAGAGGGTGTACCCACCCTCAGGGCTAGTAGCCATTGGCTACTAACCCCCCAGACCTAAACACGCCCTTAAATTTAGTATTTAAGGGCTACCCTGAACCCTAAGAATTTAGATTCCTGCAACTACAAGAAGAAGGACTGCCTAGCTGAAAACCCCTGCAGAGGAAGACCAGAAGACGACAACTGCCTTGGCTCCAGAAACTCACCGGCCTGTCTCCTGCCTTCCAAAGATCCTGCTCCAGCGACGCCTTCCAAAGGGACCAGCGACCTCGACCTCCTCTGAGGACTGCCCCTGCTTCGAAAAGACAAGAAACTCCCGAGGACAGCGGACCTGCTCCAAGAAAGGCTGCAACTTTGTTTCCAGCAGCCTTGAAAGAACCCTGCAAGCTCCCCGCAAGAAGCGTGAGACTTGCAACACTGCACCCGCCGACCCCGACTCGGCTGGTGGAGATCCAACACCTCAGGAGGGACCCCAGGACTACTCTGATACTGTGAGTACCAAAACCTGTCCCCCCTGAGCCCCCACAGCGCCGCCTGCAGAGGGAATCCCGAGGCTTCCCCTGACCGCGACTCTCTGAAACCTAAGTCCCGACGCCTGGAAAGGACCCTGCACCCGCAGCCCCCAGGACCTGAAGTACCGGACTTTCACTGGAGAAGTGACCCCCAGGAGTCCCTCTCCCTTGCCCAAGTGGAGGTTTCCCCGAGGAAGCCCCCCCTTGCCTGCCTGCAGCGCTGAAGAGATCCGTTGATCTCTCATAGACTAACATTGCGAACCCGACGCTTGTTTCTACACTGCACCCGGCCGCCCCCGCGCTGCTGAGGGTGAAATTTCTGTGTGGGCTTGTGTCCCCCCCGGTGCCCTACAAAACCCCCCTGGTCTGCCCTCCGAAGACGCGGGTACTTACCTGCAAGCAGACCGGAACCGGGGCACCCCCTTCTCTCCATTCTAGCCTATGCGTTTTGGGCACCACTTGGAACTCTGCACCTGACCGGCCCTGAGCTGCTGGTGTGGTGACTTTGGGGTTGCTCTGAACCCCCAACGGTGGGCTACCTTGGACCAAGAACTGAACCCTGTAAGTGTCTTACTTACCTGGTAAAACTAACAAAAACTTACCTCCCCCAGGAACTGTGAAAATTGCACTAAGTGTCCACTTTTAAAGTAGCTATTTGTCAATAACTTGAAAAGTATACATGCAATTGAAATGATTCAAAGTTCCTAATGTACTTACCTGCAATACCTTTCAAACAAGATATTACATGTTAAATTTGAACCTGTGGTTCTTAAAATAAACTAAGAAAAGATATTTTTCTATAACAAAACCTATTGGCTGGATTTGTCTCTGAGTGTGTGTACCTCATTTATTGTCTATGTGTATGTACAACAAATGCTTAACACTACTCCTTGGATAAGCCTACTGCTCGACCACACTACCACAAAATAGAGCATTAGTATTATCTATTTTTACCACTATTTTACCTCTAAGGGGAACCCTTGGACTCTGTGCATGCTATTCCTTACTTTGAAATAGCACATACAGAGCCAACTTCCTACAACATGGATCACCCTCTTGGGGCTCCTGCTAGTGCCTAGGTCCACCAGGTAGGTGACCTGACTCTTCTTCTCTAGCACTGGGTAAGGGCCACCCCATTTGTCCTGAAGTGCCCTGGGAGCCACAGGCTCCAGAACCCAGACTTTCTGCCCTGGTTGAAATTCAACCATTGCAGCCTTTTGGTCATACCAAAACTTCTGGAGCTGCTGGCTGGCCTCAAGGTTTTTACTTGCCTTTTCCATGTACTCTGCCATCCTTGAACGAAGGCCAAGTACATAGTCCACTATGTCTTGTTTAGGCTCATGAAGAGGTCTCTCCCAGCCTTCTTTCACAAGAGCTAGTGGTCCCCTTACAGGGTGGCCAAACATAAGTTCAAAGGGTGAGAACCCTACTCCCTTCTGAGGCACCTCTCTGTAAGCGAAAAGCAGACATGGCAGGAGGACATCCCATCTCCTTTTGAGTTTTTCTGGGAGCCCCATGATCATGCCTTTTAATGTCTTGCTGAATCTCTCAACAAGGCCATTAGTTTGTGGATGATAGGGTGTAGTGAATTTATAAGTCACTCCACACTCATTCCACATGTGTTTCAGGTATGCTGACATGAAGTTGGTACCTCTGTTAGACACCACCTCCTTAGGGAAGCCCACTCTGGTAAAAATACCAATGAGGGCCTTGGCTACTGCAGGGGCAGTAGTCGACCTAAGGGGAATAGCTTCAGGGTATCTAGTAGCATGATCCACTACTACTAGTATGTACATATTCCCTGAGGCTGTGGGAGGTTCAAGTGGACCCACTATGTCCACACCCACTCTTTCAAAGGGGACCTGCACCACTGGAAGTGGAATGAGGGGGGCCTTTGGATGTCCACCTATCTTACCCCTGGCTTGACAGGTGGTACAGGAGACACAAAACTCCTTGACTTTCTGGGACATGTTGGGCCAGTAGAAGTGGTTGACTAGTCTCTCCCACGTCTTGGTTTGTCCCAAATGCCCAGCAAGAGGAATATCATGGGCTAAGGTCAGTATGAACTCTCTGAACTCCTGAGGCACTACCACTCTCCTAGTGGCACCAGGTTTGGGATCTCTTGCCTCAGTGTACAGGAGTACATCTTCCCAATAGACCCTATGTGTTCCAGTTTTCTTGCCATTGGACTCTTCGGCAGCTTGCTGCCTAAGGCCTTCAAGAGAGGGACAGGTTTCGTGCCCCTTACACAACTGCTCCCTTGAGGGTCCCCCTGGGCCTAAGAGCTCAACCTGATAAGGTTCCAACTCCATAGGCTCAGTTCCCTCAGAGGGCAGAACTTCTTCCTGAGAAGAGAGGTTCTCTTTTTGTTGTTGTGTTGCAGCTGGTTTCCCAGTTGTCTTTCCTTTTCTCTTGGTAGGCTGGGCCCTTTTTCCAGACTCCAGCTCTACTTTTTCACCCGGAGCCTTGCACTGTGCCCTTGTCATGACTGCGAAATAAAGAGAAAAAGTAGTCCAGAAACCAAGCGGAAAAAATGGAGCCTCGTATGTTTTCAGTAGTTGGCCGGTGCGCTCGAGGAGGGCTAAACACCAGAAAAGACATGACGTATGCATGCCTTTCACTAATGAAACAATGTGAATTGTAAAAGGCAACCAAACTGATGGGCTTGGTTAAACGCCCATAGAGAGATTACACCAAGGACAGAGCGCTTTGCGCTCAACCCCAAAAAACGAGTTGTGGAAGGATTCTATGAGCACAGGTTTAGCATGGCCAGGGACCTGGGGAGCCTAAGGCAAATAAAGCCAGCAAACATGAGTTACAAACCACAAAGCCAATTGTAAGCAACGCACAGAATGTATTTTCAGGTCAACTTTCTGAAACTCTACAAAATGTCTTTTGCGAGCCAGACAGCTGCACTGTCTGGAAGGTTGCGACCTATAAAACTAAACTAGCACTGGATCTTCTCCAACGCATAATTTGAGGGACTGTAATAAATCAGAAAGTCGATCGGTATTCATTTATACTATTTCAGTGCCTCACACTGTGAAATACATAAAGCAGGCGGCAAGTTAATATATGTTTTTTTTTTTTTTATGAGCACTAGAGGAGTAGCCAGAACCTTTAAACTTACCTTCATTCCCCATATCGTCATTCATTAGGCCCTGGAGCCACAATTTCCAGTCCTCGTCATCTGCAGTGTTGTGGTCATACATGTCCGGTGTGGCATCAGGGGCACAGAGCTCAGCCTCCAGCTGCCCGATAGGCACGTCTTTAAGTGTTATCTTGGAGCGTGTGCGGCAGGCAATGATGCTTTCAGACATAGGCTGCAGGTAAGGACAGAATATTCAGACTCTACCAAATAAACTCTTGTTGCACTTTAATTTGAAAAAAACAGGATTGAGGGGACAGGCACAACAAATAAATGAATTATTTCAGTGTATGCTTTATAGGATAAATAAATGATGGACAGAAACAGAAAAGATTGACTACAAAGACATATGATCATTTTCTGGATTTAAGGGTTCTGGGGATAATGGCACATTATTAACCTTGGTCGCTTTGCTCTGAGCATTGGGACGCTTCTCCTGAAGCAGCCGTGCACTCTATAAATGCAGTTGATTGATTAACTAATTAATAGTGTTTAGGAAAAAACTAATTATATGACGTACATCTGCAGCACAACACCTAGAGTCAAACAGTGCCCTCATCCCCGACTGGCTACACTAGTGTTTCCAAGACAAATCCATTATGCACCTGATCACCCTCCTTACTCTCCACCCAGATGTTAAACGGCTAACCCAGGGAGCCACTCTTGTTAGACAACCACACCCCCAGTTTCCAGTTACTGAAGTGCATTTATGGTAGGCTTCAAACTAACATGCTGGTTAGAACGCATTCAGCTAGTAAGCGTGTAACAAATATATCAATTTAAATATTTCCAAGAGGCGTCAAGATGTGCTATAATGCTTGACTGTAGATGGATATTAAAGATCATCTTCGTCTCAGAAAAAAAAAAATCTTCTTTTCCTTGCATTGAAATCCCACACATGGGAAGGTGAAGTACAAAAGCTAAAAACACACATTTCCTTATTAAGAGCATACTGGCCTTTCATATCTCAATGTTTAAACTATCTTTAAATTTACTGATTTAGTATGCCACTTAAGCATTTGTGCTGTATGATGAATCAATCAATAGCTCAGACCATCATAAGGAGCAGACAAACACGCACACATGTACAACCATGCAATTTACCAAATTACACTAATCTAGCCTTCAGTTGTTTAAAAGCCCTAGGAAGGACTTTTTAGATCCACCATAGTGTACCCAACTTTTTTAAATGAAAACAGAATGTAAAACAAATAAACAGGGTGAGTGCAAACAACTGTGTGGAGTGTGCCTATGACTTTTTTTATGTATGCGTCACAGCCTACTTGGTGAACACTGCAAACCCCGGTGCCTTTTTTAGTTCCTAACCAGCCCAAACCCTACTGCGGATGGTTTTAAAATGCAGGGCTGTTGAGCCTTACATCACAAGCATCAAACAGTGAAGGTGGCTGTCTGCTACACGGGATGTTAAAATTCCCTCAATGAATCAGTACGTCTATTTTCAATCCCAGGTTGAATGTCTGCACTCTAGAATCAATTATAAATCATGTGGCAAGAGATACAGTTAGCTGCACAGGATATCCTTTACCCAAACACATACAAATACATTTTAAACATACCTACTCTGAGGAAGATCAACTGGCTCCTACCAAGTTCCATATTTATAATCAGTAATAGATGCTTGTGCAACATCAATTTTATTTGTGTGCTTTAGAAATTAATGTTTCATGTAAATTTTAAAGCCTCTGCAAATTATCAGGCATGTATTCAATCTCAATATGCATACAGGTGATTGATTATATCTTGACTTCCCAAAAGCAAAGAACAACATCTCTAGTAACACCCATAGAAGCAAGCCTTGTTTACAGAGAAGGGGCTCAATGTGAACTGGTGGAAATCTAGTGTGGTCAAATTAGGGGTGTTATTTTGGGTGGGGGGGCTGCAGCCTCAACTCTCTCCCTAACAGATGGAGCGATCATGATGCAGACTCAATTTAAAATACAAACAAATTGGGTTTTGAAAATTCTCTGACATTGAATTTGATAAAACAGTGTTTTTTTCACAAATTCGTCAGTTGATCCATCCTCTATTTATGAAGGACTTTAGTGCCAGTATAAGATACTTTTTTTAAATAGAAAAATGCCTTTAATCACACATGCCAAGAGAGTAAAGTGTCATCTCAAAGTTACTCCGAAACACCTATTTATTTATGGTTTTAAGTATCATGTCAGTGGCACTGTCCTAGAGCTTTACCATTCAAGTTAGTTACTGAATAAAACCTGCTTCAGTACAATATTTATATTGTATGGCGTGAGATGTGTTCAAATGTACATACATGCGCAGACAGTCATCCGATTCAGTGAAGGAGGAGTATGAGAAGCGCTGAATTACAAGTGTTCATGGGTTTAAAGACTTGAGACAAACCTTTATTACCCACCTGTATCCAACTCTACAAAAGCTTTATTCAGCAACCAAGGAGTAATGCTAACTTACAACTCTTCTACTCCTCATTAACGCAATATGCAAACACACTGTGCTAACTAGCACCCTCCGAGCACAAAATCTATTGATTTGCATTTCTGTGTAATCATTTAGCTAGCTCAATAAATAAGAATTGTCTCAACCTCTATTTACTTTTATCAGTCACAAGCCATGACCTATGGTTCGTCAAGAATCATGACTGATCCTTTGTACATGGAACCAATCCAGCAGGTCATAAATATTTGTAAAATAATCGCATGTCCGATATATTAGTTGAAGCCTAGCAACTGTTCACATCACTGCCCTTGTGAGCAATTAGTATCAAATTTATAGAGACCCAAAACGCAAACTGCTACTTAACTAATGAGTCGCCAGCCTATTTAAATGTGCTTTTACAACTGACTTACAGAACCCGACAATCACAGAGCCTACTCTGGACTTCACATTCACACGTAGCTGTGCATAGCTGGTGACTTCAAAACATGAACAAAAGGCATAATGAGCATATGACATCACTTAACCTGATAGGTGTTTTACTAGCTAACACTGACCAACCTTCAGGTCCAGAGAGGCATTGTGCCGAGTATTTCGATCAGTAACCTTAAGGGACATTTTCTCCCCTTTAAATTGAGCCAATACTCCCATCATATGTACACAAATTATATCTAAACAATTCCTCCAGGAGCATTTTTAACTGTGAGAAAGTCCAGAGACGCCAAACTGCTATCTTGTCCCATTTGGAAGTTACCTTTAAAGCCTGTTTCAAGGTAATCCCAATGTTAACCTATGTAAGAGATAGGCCTTGCAGCAGTGTCAAACAAATTGAATCGTTTTTCATTGCTAGGAGGACATGTTAAATTTGTAAGTACATGTCCAACTTTTTAAAGACACTGCACCCTGTGCTTGGCGCTAGCTAGGGCCTACCTTAGGGGTGACTTAGATCTAATAAAAGGCAAGATTTGGGCCTGGCAAGTGGGTGCACGTGCCAGGTCGAAATAGTAGTTTCAAACTGCACAAACAGGTTCTGTAGAGAAAGGTCTGAGACATGTTTAAAGGGCTACTGTAGTGGGTGGCACAATCAGTGCTGCAGGCCCAAAAGCAGCGCTTTACTAGGGACTTAAAAGTAAATTTGTTATGCCACTTGTGGATAAGAAAACAAGTTACTTACCTGTAACTACAGTTATCCAGTATTGGTATCTTTCATAAATTCACATGCTTGAATCATCCCCGTCGTCGAAGTGGGAGTCCCACGGTACATAAAATAGCAATAAATAATAAATAAATAAAATTTGCCATAGGCTATAATGGAGCCAGAGCTTGCTCATATAGCCTATCCATGTCCTTTTGTGAAAGGACCCAAACCTGCCTGCTGTCCAATCAGGCACCAGCACCCTCTAGAACCTTCTCCAGAGAAGCTCCCTTCCTCAGATTTTCCAGCACGAGAGTGAAAAATTAAAACCTGAGAGGAAATGCGAGCATCAAAGGGGAGGCGGTGGGTCGCATGTGAATTTATGAAAGATACCAATACTGGATAACTGTAGTTACAGGTAAGTAACTTGTTTTCTTATCCAGTATTGGATCTTTCATAAATTCACATGCTTGAATCTGAATAGACAGCAGTATGGTTGATAAACATTGTATCCAGCGTGGGTGGAGGGTGCGAGCATGAAGACCCTCTATCTCAAATATAAATAATAATAATCATAATAATAATAATCATAGAAAACTCATAAATTTCTGACCGTGAGTTACGAAGGAATACAGATACTTTAAGTACGTGTATATATATATATATATATATATATATATATATATATATATATATATATATATATATATATAAATAATTCATGTATATTCATACACATTCATAAGTACATACATACACTTTACATACTCACATGGAAGCATAATAGAAAAATGGTTATTTGTATCTCAAACCATATGACTATGACTAAGGAAAAGTCTCACCTTAATGAAAGAGATGGCGTAGCACAGCTTGTCCTACTAGAGAGTCTGTTCTTTGTGATGACTCCAAACAATAGTGCTGCGTAAAGGAGTGCGTAGTTTTCCATGTCGCAGCCTGGCAAATTTTTTCAAGGGCAATACCTTGAAACAAACCAGCCGATGTGGAGACCGCTCTTGTGGAGTGGGCTCTCGGGCGCCTAGTCAAGGGTTTTCCTGCCTTGGTGTGACATAATTGGATTGTTGAAGAAATCCATTGGGCTATAGTGGCCTTGGTTACTCCTGTTCCCTGACGTCCCAGAGAATAAGATACTAGGAGTTCGTCTGATTTCCTGATGTGCTTGGTACTTTGCAGGTAAAATTTTAGGCATTGTTTAATGTCCAAAGAATGGAGAGTTCTCTCTGCTATCGTAGTAGGGTTTGGAAAAAAGGTTCGTAGAATAACGGGTTCATTGAGGTGGAACGAAGATGGAACTTTGGGAATATATTTGGGATTGGTTCGGAGCATAACGAAATCCTCCTAAAAAGGGTTCTTTAGTAGTGAACGCCTGTATATCACTGACTCTTCTGGTAGAGGTGAGAGTGAGCAAGGTTGACACTTTCCAGGTGATGTACTTGAGTTCAGCTCTATGGATGGGTTCAAAAGGGGCTTTCATGAGTTGGGAGAGAACAATATTAAGGTGCCACTCTGGCAGAGGTAAGCGTACCGGAGGAAAGGTGTGGAACAGCCCTTTCATAAACTGTTTGATGACTCTGGTTGAACCAATAGACAGCATGTTAGCCGATTGTAGGAAGTTGGCTCTGTATGTGCTATTTCAAAGTAAGGAATAGCATGCACAGAGTCCAAGGGTTCCCCTTAGAGGTAAAATAGTGGTAAAAAGAGATAATACTAATGCTCTATTTTGTGGTAGTGTGGTCGAGCAGTAGGCTTATCCAAGGAGTAGTGTTAAGCATTTGTTTTACATACACATAGGCAATAAATGAGGTACACACACTCCGAGACAAATCCAGCCAATAGGTTTTGTTATAGAAAAATATCTTTTCTTAGTTTATTTTAAGAACCACAGGTTCAAATTTTACATGTAATAGCTCATTTGAAAGGTATTGCAGGTAAGTACTCTAGGAACTTTGAATCATTACTTTAGCATGTATACTTTTTTACATAAAACACAATAAGCTGTTTTAAAAGTGGACAGTGCAATTTTCACAGTTCCTGGGGGAGGTAAGTTATTGTTAGTTTCAACAGGTAAGTAAGGCACTTACAGGGTTCAGTTCTTGGTCCAAGGTAGCCCACCGTTGGGGGTTCAGAGCAACCCCAAAGTTATCACACCAGCAGCTCAGGGCCGGTCAGGTGCAAAGGTCAAAGAGGTGCCCAAAATACATAGGCTATAATGGAGAGAAGGGGGGTGCCCCGGTTCCAATCTGCCAGCAGGTAAGTACCCGCGTCTTCGGAGGGCAGACCAGGGGGGTTTTGTAGGGCACCGGGGGGGGACACAAAGTAGCACAGAAAGTACACCCTCAGCAGCGCGGGGGCGGCCGGGTGCAGTGTGCAAACACGCGTCGGGTTTCCTTCAGTTTTCAATGGGAGACCAAGGGGTCTCTTCAGCGATGCAGGCAGGCAAGGGGGAGCTCCTCGGGGTAGCCACCACCTGGGCAAGGGAGAGGGCCTCCTGGGGGTCACTCCTGCACAGAAGTTCCGTTTTTTTAGGGGCTGGGGGCTGCGGGTGCAGGGTTTTTTCCAGCCGTCGGGAAATGGAGTTCGGACAGTCGCGGTCAGGGGGAGCCTGGGGATTCCCTCTGCAGGCGTCGCTGTGGGGGCTCAGGGGGGACAACTTTGGTTACTCACAGTCGTAGAGTCGCCGGAGGGTCCTCCCTGAGTTGGTTGTTCTCCACCAGTCGAGTCGGGGTCGCCGGGTGCAGTGTTGCAAGTCTCACGCTTCTTGCGGGGAGTTGCAGGGGTCTTTAAATCTGCTCCTTGTAACAAAGTTGCAGTTCTTTTGGAGCAGTGCCGCTGTCCTCGGGAGTTTCTGGTCTTTTTCGAAGCAGGGCAGTCCTCGGAGGATTCAGAGGTCGCTGGTCCCTTGGAAAGCGTCGCTGGAGCAGGTTTCTTTGGAAGGCAGGAGACAGGCCGGTAAGTCTGGGGCCAAGGCAGTTGGTGTCTTCTGTTCTTCCTCTGCAGGGGTTTGTCAGCTCGGCAGTCCTTCTTCTTGTAGTTGCAGGAATCTGATTTCTTAGGTTCAGGGAAGCCCTTAAATACTAAATTTAAGGGCGTGTTTAGGTCTGGGGGGTTAGTAGCCAATGGCTACTAGCCCTGAGGGTGGGTACACCCTCTTTGTGCCTCCTCCCAAGGGGAGGGGGTCACATCCCTAATCCTATTGGGGGAATCCTCCATCTGCAAGATGGAGGATTTCTAAAAGTTAGAGTCACCTCAGCTCAGGACACCTTAGGGGCTGTCCTGACTGGCCAGTGACTCCTCCTTGTTATTCTCATTATTTTCTCCGGCCTTGCCGCCAAAAGTGGGGGCCGGGGCCGGGCAACTCCACTAGCTGGAGTGTCCTGCGGTGCTGTGACAAAGGGGTGAGCCTTTGAGGCTCACCGCCAGGTGTTACAGCTCCTGCCTGGGGGAGGTGTTAGCATCTCCACCCAGTGCAGGCTTTGTTACTGGCCTCAGAGTGACAAAGGCACTCTCCTCATGGGGCCAGCAACATGTCTCTAGTGTGGCAGGCTGCTGGAACCAGTCAGCCTACACAGATAGTCGGTTAAGTTTCAGGGGGCACCTCTAAGGTGCCCTCTGTGGTGTATTTTACAATAAAATGTACACTGGCATCAGTGTGCATTTATTGTGCTGAGAAGTTTGATACCAAACTTCCAAGTTTTCAGTGTAGCCATTATGGTGCTGTGGAGTTCGTGTAAAACAGACTCCCAGACCATATACTCTTATGGCTACCCTGCACTTACAATGTCTAAGGTTTTGCTTAGACACTGTAGGGGTACAGTGCTCATGCACTGGTACCCTCACCTATGGTATAGTGCACCCTGCCTTGGGGCTGTAAGGCCTGCTATAGGGGTGTCTTACCTATACTGCATAGGCAGTGGGAGGCTGGCATGGCACCCTGAGGGGAGTGCCATGTCGACTTACTCATTTTGTTCTCACTAGCACACACAGGCTTGTAAGCAGTGTGTCTGTGCTGAGTGAGGGGTCTCTAGGGTGGCATAATACATGCTGCAGCCCTTAGAGACCTTCCCTGGCATCAGGGCCCTTGGTACCAGAGGTACCAGTTACAAGGGACTTATCTGGATGCCAGGGTGTGCCAATTGTGGAATCAAAAGTACAGGTTAGGGAAAGAACACTGGTGCTGGGGCCTGGTTAGCAGGCCTCAGCACACTTTCAATTCAAAACATAGCATCAGCAAAGGCAAAAAGTCAGGGGGTAACCATGCCAAGGAGGCATTTCCTTACACCGATCGTCTGTAAGAGGCTATAGCTGCTAGGTGAATCTTGACTGATGCATAGGAAAGACCAGCTTTGGAAAGGGAGAGCAGGTAAGGAAGAATTTGCTCAGGATTGATTTGAAATGGGTGAAAATTGTTCTGAGAACACCAAACACAGAACCTCTTCCATTTTAGTTTGTATGTCTTGTTTGTGCTCTCTACTTGTGCTTTAGATAATATGAGCCTACATTCTTGGTCGATGTTCATATTTTGGAACTCTCTGAACTCAGGAGCCAAGCATGCAAGTGCAGTGAAGTTGGGTCGGGATGTAAGATGAGACCCTGATTCTTAGATAGAAGATTGTGGTTGCAAGGGAGATGGACTGGATTGGCTATTGACCGGAGGAGGAGCTCCGTGTACCAGTACTGCCTCGGCCACTTGGGGGCTATGAGAATGATCTTGCAGCATTCGGTCTTCATTTTCCTGAGGAGTCTGGGAATCAGTGGAATGGGGGGAAAAGCGTATGCAAAGATCCCGGACCATCTTATCAAAAGAGCATTTCCCCACGACCCCGGGAGTGGGTATCGACTGGCGTAAAACTGGCATTTGGCATTCAGATTGGTGGCGAACAGGTCTAGGATCGGCCGACCCCATTGTTGGAAAATGCTCTAGAGTATGGTCTGGTTGAGTTCCCACTCGTGACAGTTGTCGTCTGTCCTGCTGACAGAGTCCGCTAGAGCATTGTTGACCCCCGCCAGGTGCTCTGCCCTGAGGCGGACGTTGTTCCGTGTGAGCCAGTTCCAGAGAGACTGAGCTTCCCTTGAGAGGGAGAGGGATCTTGTTCCTCCCTGCTTGTTGATGTAGAACATGCTTGTTGTGTTGTCTGTTCTGACTAACGCTGATGATCCTGCGATGCGTGGCAGAAAAGCTTTGAGCGTAAGATGAATCGCCTTCAGTTCTAACAGATTTATGTTTATCTCTTTTTGGAGCTTGGACCATCTGCCTTGAATGCGCATGTCCTGTAAGTGGCCTCCCCATCCTTCCAAGGAGGCGTCCGTGGTGATAACGAAATCTGCTATTGGTGCCAGAAAGGTTAGACCGTGGGAGAGGTGGTTGATGTGAGACCACCATTCTAACGTCTGCCGAATCCTTGGTGTGATAGTTATTAAGTCGTCGAAGGATCCTTGTGACTGGGTCCATTGAAGTTGTAGTTCTTCTTGTAGAGGCCTCATTTTGAGTCTTGCCAGCGGTACTAGGACCATGGCTGAGGAAATCATGCCCAGAAGCGATTTGAATAGTCGTACTGAAACAAACTTTCTTGCGGAGATTGTGACAGCCAATTGGGCCAGCTTCTGCTGCCTTGCTAGGCTAAGATATGCCTTGTTTTGGATAGTGTCCAATTCTGCTCCCAGGAAAACTCTCCTGCGTGCGGGAAACACGACTGACTTTTGTAGGTTCACTGTTAGACCCAAACTGTTGAATAGTCTTAGGCAGGCATCTGTGGATTTTGAGGCTAGTAGAGATGACAGAGCTTTTATGAGCCAGTCGTCCAGGTAAGGGAACACCTGGAAACCCTTGCTTCTGAGGGAGGCTGCGACTGGGGCAAGGCATTTCGTGAAGATTCTCGGAGCTGATCTGAGGCCAAATGGCAGGCCTCTGAATTGATAATGGGCACCGGCTACTGTAAAACTGAGATATTTGCGATGTTTTTGGTGTATTGGAACGTGGAAATAGGCGTCCTGGAGATCTAAGGTTGTCATAAAATCTCCAGGATTCAAGAGGTGCAAGATATCTGACAGTGTGATCATCCTGAAGGATTGTTTCCGAAGGAACTTGTTGAGTTTCCTGAGGTGTAATATAGGACGCCACTCTCCTGACTTCTTCCTTATGAGGAAAAAACGGGAGTAGAATCCGAGATCCCGTTGCTGCAGAGGAACGGTCTCTATAGCCCCTTTGGCCAGAAGGCTGAAGACTTCCGCTTGGAGCAGACTAAGGTGGAGAGAGCTGCCTGATGTTGGTGGGTGAAGCGGTGGTTTTTGTGTGAACTCCAGGGTATGACCTCTTGTCACTATATCCAGCACCCACTTGTCTGATGTTATCTTCTTCCACTCTTGGATGAAGTTGGAAATGTTTGCTCCTATTTGTTGATGTTGCGGGCACTGAGGGAGCATAGCCGGTGTCTGTGGGAGATCATTGCTTTCTGGGTTGATCTCTGGATTGTGAACCCTGCCTTCGTTTCCCTCCTTGTCTGGTATAGGAGACAGTCGATGATTGCCTGTACTGCTGGTGGTATGAAGGCCTGTACTGGGATTGCTGGTATTGTCTATGAAAGGAACCTCGAAATAAGGTGAAACCTCTCCCTCTAGCCCCTCGAAAGGGCTGCTTCCTGTACTGCAGGGTACCCAGGGACTTGGCCGTGTCTGTGTCCGTCTTAATGGTTTGAAGTGCGTCATCCACATGTTTGCCAAACAAAGATTCCTCATCGTAAGACATGTCTAGAATTCAGGACTGCACTTCTGATCTGAAAGATGTGGCCTTGAGCCAACCTTGTCGTCGTAAGACAGCGGCACCCTCTAGTTGGCGGAAACCAGTAGAGGATATGTCCAGAGCGCAGTCAATAATCTCTTCCGACGCACGCTCACCTTCCTGTAGGATCTTTCGTGCCTCTTCTTGCTTATTTTCTGGGATGAGGTCCAGGAAAGGTTGCATGTCGGAACACATTTGACGATCATATCGGCCTAAAATTGCTAATGAATTTGCTGCCCTGACAGTGATTGCAGACATGGAGGAGAATCTCTTGCCTATATTATCCAGTCTGTGACCTTCCTTGTCTGGAGGAGAGGAGATAGGCGTTGATGGATTTTTGGAGCGTCTTTGAGCAGCCTGTGAGATGACCGAATCAGGCTTTGGATGGCCAGTAAGGCATGACGGAGAATCTTGGGTTGCCTTATATTTTTTATCCAGTCTTTGTGGAACTGGAGGAACCGTAGCCGGATTCTGCATAATTTTTGTGCCCTCGCTCCATATGTAATCAATAATCGGAATGGACCGTACCGACTTCCGTGATTGTTCTTTGAAATCATGCAGGAAACATTCCGATTGGGAGACAGATGTTGAGAGGTGGAAACGTACTGCGGCTCTGTCCATAAGATTATGGAAACCACCTATGTCCTCGGGCGGAGAATCAGAGGGGCGAGGAGGTGGTGGAGAAGGAGTGGGGGCCAAGTAATCATCCCATTCCTCGGTAGGATGTTGTGGAGTGGAAATTTCTCCTTCTTGTTCTTCTTCCCCTGAAGTGGAACCTTCATCTCTGGAGGGTGCAGCTAAAACCAAATGTGATGTTGATCTTCGAGTAGCTGGAGGAGGAGGAGGAGGAGGAGCATTAACTGGCGTCACAGTAGAGACCAGCGCCGGTGGTTGACCTTCCGCTGGAAACCTTCTCCTATAATCCTGAAGCATGGATTGTAAATCCTGGATTAAGGAGGAAGGCATTTGTACGGTGTCTCTGTGTTGAGGCTCTCGTGTTTCATAGTATTGGTCCTGATGAGAGTAGTATGGTTGATACTGTTCATACTCATCCTCTTCATCGTCATCTTGGTATTTGACATGGAGCTGCGAAGGGCTATGTGCATCTCCAAAAGGACCTTCGTCCGATTCCTCCCAGTCAAGAAGATGACTGGGTAGTAAAGCCGACACCTTGTTTGGAGATGTGTCGGTTGGATAAATGTCCTGTGCAGGTAGATTTCTGATGCTGACCATGCCGCGGAAATCTGGAGACCTGGAAGAGGTAGGAGTGGCCTCAACCTGTCTACTAGGCATCACTGCTGTCGATGGCGTGAAAGTTGATGCAGCCGTGGATGGTACAGATTTTTCCGTCGACGGTGGCGTCGCCGACGATGGTCTAGTCGACGGAAGTGTCGTCGATGGTAGTATCGTCGACGGTAGTGTCGTCGACGGTAGTTTCTTTGACCCCGTTGATGGCGATAGCGCCAATGAGAATGGCGTCGCTGAAGTTATAGTCGACGGGGCAGTCGTCGACGGTGCCGATGGAGTCTGGAGAGAGGGGATCGAATCCCTTACTATCGATGTTAAGGTCGTCGACGCTGACGACGGTCTCGTCGACGATGAAGTGGAGACGGTAGATGTAGGTACCGTCGTCGTCGTCACGGTCATCGACGGTGTTGTCGTCGTTGATCTAATTTTTAGAGTCATTTTTCCAGAAGTGGAAGGCTCTGAAGAAGGAGATAGATGGTAGGACTCCTTCTTTTGAAGAGGAGAGGAAGGCTCAGAGGAGACTGAAGTCTGTAAGCCCTTCCCATGATGAGATTTCTGCCTCTTCCTGGATTTCTCTATGTGGCCTAGGTCCTCAGATCTGGACCTTTTATGTGGCCTCTCTGACCCACTCTCCTCACCTGAAGTACAGGATTTGGCCTGTAACCATGTCAGGAGTCTGCCCTCCCGGTCTCTGAGGGTCTTTGTGGAGAAGGTGCGACATATTTTGCAGTCCTTAACCTGATGTTGTGGGTAGAGACAGTACAAACAGTCTTTATGTGGGTCATCCACATGGAGCCTTTTCTTCCCACAGGTCTTGCAAGGGCGGAAAAGGCCTTTTCTAGAAGAATCTGACATATTTGAAGCTTTCTTGAGAGAAAATCTCTGAAGTAGAAGAAAAAACTGAGCAGAGCTCAGGGAGACTCCCTTCACACGACGTGCGGTAGACAATCTGAGGAAGGGAGCTTCTCTGGAGAAGGTTCTAGAGGGTGCTGGTGCCTGATTGGACAGCAGGCAGGTTTGGGTCCTTTCACAAAAGGACATGGATAGGCTATATGAGCAAGCTCTGGCTCCATTATAGCCTATGACAAAAAAAATGTATTTATTATTTATTGCTATTTTATGTACCGTGGGACTCCCACTTCGACGACGGGGATGATTCAAGCATGTGAATTTATGAAAGATCCAATACTGGATAAGCCAGTATCACCATGTTTTAAGAGTACAGAGAACCTGCACTTTAGCACTGGTTAGCAGTGGTAAAGTGCTCAGAATCCTAAAGCCAGCAAAAATGAATTCAGCAAAAAGTGGAGGGACAAGGCAAAAAGTCTGGGGATGACCCTGCACAGAGAGTCAGGCCCAACAGTATAGTATTCATTGAAGACAAAAAAAAAACACACCTAGTCATTTACCAAACATTGAAGAGCACAAAAAAAATGCATTGAAATAAATGCGCCCAAATTGACATATTGAAATGCTGGATGGTTGCATCTGTGATCGGCCAAAAAGAGTCCACACGATGTATAAACCTGCATCCTGTAAAAGCCCTTGTAGGAAGTTGGCTATGTATGTACTATTTGAAAGTAAGGAATAGTAAGCACAGAGTCCAAGGGTTCCCCTTAGAGGTAAGATAGTGGCAAAAAGAGATAATACTAATGCTCTATTTTGTGGTAGTGTGGTCGAGCAGTAGGCTTATCAAAGGAGTAGTGTTAAGCATTTGTTGTACATACACACAGGCAATAAATGAGGAACACACACTCAGAGACAAATCCAGCCAATAGGTTTTGTTATAGAAAAATATCTTTTCTTAGTTTATTTTAAGAACCACAGGTTCAAATTCTACATGTAATATCTCATTTGAAAGGTATTGCAGGTAAGTACTTTAGGAACTTTGAATAATTACAGTAGCATATATACTTTTCACCTAAAACACAAATAGCTGTTTTAAAAGTGGACACAGTGCAATTTTCACAGTTCCTGGGGGAGGTAAAGTATTGTTAGTTTTAGCAGGTAAGTAAACCACCTACGGGGTTGAGATTGGGGTCCAAGGTAGCCCACCGTTGGGGGTTCAGAGCAACCCCAAAGTCACCACACCAGCAGCTCAGGGCCGGTCAGGTGCAGAGTTCAAAGAGGTGCCCAAAACACATAGGCTTCAATGGAGAGAAGGGGGTGGCCCGGTTCCAGTCTGCCAGCAGGTAAGTACCCGCGTCTTCGGAGGGCAGACCAGGGGGGTTTTGTAGGGCACCGGGGGGGGACACAAGCTCACACAAAAAGTACACCCTCAGCGGCACTGGGGCGGCCGGGTGCAGTGTGCAAACAAGCGTCGGGTTCTCTGTAGGTTTCAATGGGAGACCAAGGGGTCTCTTCAGCGGTGCAGGCAGGCAAGGGGGGGGCTCCTCGGGGTAGCCACCACCTGGGCAAGGGAGAGGGCCTCCTGGGGGTCACTCCTGCACAGAAGTTCCGTTCCTTCAGGTGCTGGGGGCTGCGGGTGCAGGGTCTTTTCCAGCCGTCGGGACTTTAGGTTCAGGCAGTCGTGGTCAGGGGGAGCCTCGGGATTCCCTCTGCAGGCGTCGCTGTGGGGGCTCAGGGGGGACAACTTTGGTTACTCACGGTCTCGGAGTCGCCGGAGGGTCCTCCCTGAGGTGTTGGTTCTCCACCAGTCGAGTCAGGGTCGCCGGGTGCAGTGTTGCAAGTCTCACGCTTCTTGCCGGGATTTGCAGGGGTCTTTAAATCTGCTCCTCTGTAACAAAGTTGCAGTTCTTTTGGAGCAGTGCCGCTGTCCTCGGGAGTTTCTTGTCTTTCTTGAAGCAGGGCAGTCCTCTGAGGATTCAGAGGTCGCTGGTCCTTGGGAAAGCGTCGCTGGAGCAGGTTTCTTTGGAAGGCAGGAGACAGGCTGGTAGGTCTGGGGCCAAAGCAGTTGGTGTCTTCTTTTCTTCCTCTGCAGGGGTCTTTCAGCTCAGCAGTCCTCTTCTTCTTGTAAGTTGCAGGAATCTAAATTCTTAGGTTCAGGGGAGCCCTTAAATACTAAATTTAAGGGCGTGTTTAGTCTGGGGGGTTAGTAGCCTATGGCTACTACACCCTCTTTGTGCCTCCTCCCAAGGGAAGGGGGTCACATTCCCATCCCTATTGGGGGAATCCTCCATCTGCAAGATGGAGGATTTCTAAAAGTTAGAGTCACTTCAGCTCAGGACACCCTAGGGGCTGTCCTGACTGGCCAGTGACTCCTCCTTGTTATTCTCATTATCTCCTCCGGTCTTGCCGCCAAAAGTGGGGCCGTTGCCGGAGGGGGCGGGCAACTCCACTAGCTGGAGTGCCCTGCGGTGCTGGAACAAAGGGGGTAAGCCTTTGAGGCTCACCGCCAGGTGTTACAGCTCCTGCCTGGGGGAGGTGATAGCATCTCCACCCAGTGCAGGCTTTGTTACTGGCCTCAGAGTGACAAAGGCACTCTCCCCATGGGGCAAGCAACATGTCTCGGTTGTGGCAGGCTGCTGGAACCAGTCAGCCTACACAGATAGTCGGTTAAGGTTTCAGGGGGCACCTCTAAGGTGCCCTCTGGGGTGTATTTCACAATAAAATGTACACTGGCATCAGTGTGCATTTATTGTGCTGAGAAGTTTAATACCAAACTTCCCAGTTTTCAGTGTAGCCATTATGGGGCTGTGGAGTCCGTGTTTGACAGACTCCCAGACCATATACTCTTATGGCTACCCTGCACTTACAATGTCTAAGGTTTGGCTTAGACACTGTAGGGGCACAGTACTCATGCACTGGTGCCCTCACCTATGGTATAGTTCACCCTGCCTTAGAGCTGTAAGGCCTACTAGAGGGGTGACTTATCTATACTGCATAGGCAGTGTGAGGTTGGCATGGCACCCTGAGGGGAGTGCCATGTCGACTTTCTCGTTTTGTTCTCACCAGCACACACAAGCTGGCAAGCAGTGTGTCTGTGCTGAGTGAGGGGTCCCCAGGGTGGCATAAGATATGCTGCAGCCCTTAGAGACCTTCCCTGGCATCAGGGCCCTTGGTACCAGGGGTACCAGTTACAAGGGACTTACCTGGATGCCAGGGTGTGCCAATTGTGGAATCAAAAGTACAGGTTAGGGAAAGAACACTGGTGCTGGGGCCTGGTTAGCAGGTCTCAGCACACTTTCAATTCAAAACATAGCATCAGCAAAGGCAAAAAGTCAGGGGGTAACCATGCCAAGGAGGCATTTCCTTACAGCCCTCAATAGTAGATCACAGCAAAGTCCCATCTGCAGACAGTGGTGTTTCAGACCCTGGTCACACACACAGTTACCTGGAATGGTTCGGTGGACACAGAAGCCAACTCCTCATCCACTGCATGTAACTTTTCCATGAAGGCAGTATCGTGGCTCGACTTTGATCTGGGTGGTGGAGGAGGGGGTCCCATGGGTACTACTTCAGCACTAACGTGTCTTAAAGAAGTGGCTGCATCTTTGTCCGTCTGTCAAAAGATAGGATAAGCAAGTCAAAGTCTGAACAAATGTGGTATAAGCAGGGCCACAGATATAAAAGAGTGAGGGAGCGGAAATTAGATAAAAGTTGTGTTTAAGAAGCAAATGAATAGTAGTTACATTTACGCAGATATGTGGGAGAAGAGGCAGAATCCAAGGCAGTAGGGAAAGGTTGGAATAGTTCACACAATCCAAGTGCTACCAGTTTCTCACAGCATTAACATACTTTTCTTTTTACTAAAACGTAGTCGAGGCCTGGGCTGAGACACTGATACTTAGTAGCATTTGAAACTATTATGTATCCCTTTTGTTATGGCAGAAGCAGATTGGTTGTTTAAGGCAGCCTCAAAATAGTTCTCATTAACAAGGATAACAGATAGAGAATGCAGATGTGCTCTAATGGGCAGGGACAAAAAAAATATATACTTAAAGCAGTCAGGAAATACAACTCTTTATGGTTACGCATATTATTTATCCTCTTCTACTGTTGGACAATGGACAGAAATATTCCTGGCAAATGCACCACACCACTCTGGGTATTTACCATACTTTTAAGAGGAACTGCAAAAAGCCCCGACTGATGTATGGGAGATGTAAATTAGTAAAATAAACCTCACAGGCTGAAAAATTGATTCTGATGTGGGTAATAGAACAGGTTAGGGAACAAGACCGAGCAGACACTGTAAGGATGAAAAATAACTCTTGGGTTAAAGTGGAAACAATACAATGAACACAAATATAATGAAGGCAGTGTAGCTAACAACAAAAGTGAAGAAAATAGAAGAAAGGCAAAGTAAATGTAATAACTATCTGAAAGAATGAATTGAAGAAAAGAGAGCAAGCAACCACTGAGAAAGGAAAGCACAGTAAAAAATGAATACTGAGAATGAAATGTTAGGAGCCAAACAGAAAAGGGGAACTCAAAAACAAAAAAAAGGACAAAATACGACAGAGCCAGAAGGAAAGAAATATTTGAGGAAGAATTCCATATAAAAGAAAATATTCTAAACAGAAGTAAAAGAAATTATAAACAAAACAACTAAAGTAAAAATAAGGAGTAGACGAGAAGTGAAATATGTAAACAAAGCTACTCAAAGATTGACAAAATGGTCAAAGGCTCACCAGCAGAGCAACACAACAAAAGGTGAAAAAACGAATGAAAGGTGAAAAATCAAATGCTATAAGATCGACTAAATGAAAAAAGTGAAGAAAGCAGAAAAATAAAATAATAATAATAGTTACTACATGTACAAAGCGTAATAACAAACTGAACTCTTCTAGTAGACGATTACAAAAACTATCATTCAAATTAACCTCACTTGTTTAATAAACAAGAGCAATACAAAAGGCTGTTTCCAAGTGTTTGGGCTGACCCAGTGACACCTGGATCTCTGCAGTGAATTTACCAGTCACACTAAGCTACTACGCTGACGAAACAAATAACCAAATGTGCACAACAGTAAAGAAGTAAACATAAAAAAGAAACAAAATCCTAAGCAACAAGAAACATACAAAGAAGGCAGAAAGGCAATGTTTCGGAAAACATAGAAGACAGGAGAATGGCAAAAACTGAAAATACAAAAAGCACAAAGATAATAGAAATGTGGCATGCTGACTGTGGTTTGCCTTTTAGAGTTAACCTGAACCTATCACAAAAAAAAAAAAAATAACTCAAACTCAAAGTCCACTAACCATCGTCATACAAAGGTCAGTGCAAGCAACACACTAGTCAATCATGACTTACTTTAGGGCCCCTCAAACAGAGCACTAGGATTAAGCTAATTTTGTGCATAATTTAACACAGAGACATCTGCTGTTGTTTTGTTGGATTTTATGTCTGTGATCCTTAGAAGCAAATTTAGGTTGTTAGAGGAAATGATTTCCTGGGCTTCTTACCTCAGGCACAGCAGCTCCCTCTTCGTCTGTCTCTGGGAGTTCAGAAGTTAAGCAGGACCTGGAGCGCTTCAGTACCCGAGGAGAGGAGGCTGTGCTCTCTATGTCACTTTCTAAGAGACTCTGTGGATTAGGGACATTTACCACATAAAAACATTATATATCAAACAAGTACAGAAGTACAAACAGGCAGGCAAATCCATGAAGTTCCTAGGCAATAGTTAAAGAATGCAAAGCTACAAACTAAATGGCCTCTGGTCATCTGGCTCAATTCATGGTGATTATCTAGTTTTTCAGAGCAGAGCTGGCACTAAAGTATCACGTCCTCAACTGGCATACAGGCATCTTGCACCTGCTTATAAGTTGTAGCCCTTACAACACAGACCTATGCATATCAAGTCTTCCCACAATGCCAATATAGGATTGGAGGTATTTGGTTCCTAAAGGTTAGGGGGGCATATATTGCCCTTTTTGGGCTGCATATAAAGTATATATATCAGTCCAATGGCAAAGTGAAACATGGAAGGGAAACATTTATCTCAGTTGTAAACGCTTGCCCCAAAACTAAAATACACCAAAAATTGTTAAAAGGAATAAAATATTTTAGGAGAACATACTGAGAAACCCTTCTTCATTTCTAACCAAAACCAATTTGACCTCTTAGTACTGGTACAACTTTGGCAGCTTATATTGCACACCGCAAGACTGTCTCCAGCTTAGCGAGGAGCTTTACACACATTACATATTCTCTGGTGTACAACTCGCTTTCCTGTTTACACTGAACTACCACCTACCAGGAACTTGCTCTCAGAATATATAAACGGATGTTGTGGGAATGACAGAGAATAGCCTTAAACGTTCCTTCAGCTGCATGCTATACTTTCCCTACCACTTAGCTGTGCATGGTCAAATTATCAATGAAACCAGCCAGGAGGGTATGAAGAGAAAGGCTCACAGGCGATGAGAAACTGAGTAATTATGTAATCCTAAAATCTGCTGCAACCATTTTTATGCAGTCACAGGATAAACTAAGACTCCAACAACTCAAATAAATCAGTCAGCTAGTTTGGCTATTAATTACTATGTCAGGTGTAATGTTCAATTGTAGATCATAGAAAGTCATGAGCAGTAACTGAATATACAGAGAAAATCTAACAAGTAAAAATAGGTATGTTTCTTGGTTCTGTCATACACTGAGTTTCATAGATAGGTTTTCACAAACATGCTACTCTACCTCTTCAGCAGTTTCATCCTCCTCTTCCTCATCTGGCTGGTATTCCTCGTCTGATGAATCATCATCTGCCAGTGGAATATCCAAAAACTGAGGGGGCAACTACAAATGAAAGCATTTTTTTAAAATTGTTTTCAAAACAGGTAGACAACTAAACATAAGAAAACAAGGGCATTTAAACTAACAACCACAGGTTGAATCAGAATATGGTATGGACAACTGACCCACTATCAGAAGCATCTAAATGCTTAGGGAAATCACCCCAACTCAGAAGGAGCAAGTTAAAGTCACCAGGAGCGCACATGCAACTGAGACCTGCTCATGGTGGGATTGTAAGCATGGGTAGCATGTCTAAGTGGGAGGGCTTGCTGGCTGAAAAACCAGTGCCCCTCAGGGTGGTGGGAGCAAATAAGGGAAGGGCTATGCCATAGTCGTATGCCATGCCCCATTTTCACGTGAAGGACATCTGTGATGTGATCTATCGGTCCACACACTTGAAATAACCAGAAACATCCTCACCAGTTTTAAGTATGAATGAGAAAAGTTGCTATGTAAGCATGCAGTTTCTGGTCAATCAATAGTATTCCACTTAAGCATTCTGACATAGCTACGTCTGCACTGTGATATATAACATACAATGAATTAATGAATCCAACATGAAGGGATGAAAAACGAGATTGTTCAGGGAGCTGCTTCCCACTAGCTTTCCAAAGAATCACTGTGCCATTGTTAGAAACCAGGATCCCAAGGGCATTTCTAATCTAAAATAAAGTTGAGGAAGGGGGCATGGTAGAATATAGGGCTTAGGAGCACAAGTGGCCTACACGCCATTTACTGGCATATAGGTTTCTGGGGCTAACCTTGATTTCACGAGCCTTCTTAACTGGAGAAAGGTTCCACGATGGAATGACCTGGGAGGGCGGAAAAATAATAGCAATGAGCGGTGAAAAAGAAAATCAAAATCATGAGTGGTAAACTGAGTTGAAGGATTCTTGAGGTGCCCATCCTCCCTTTAACAATAACCCACCTCCTTGTCTGGCCACTTTTTAATGGGCTGAGCAGACTTCATACTTTCACTTAAACATCCCCACAGAAACACTTTTTGAACCGAGATATCACATCACCTGATAAAACACTCATTGTTACCCTCTGACCAAAAGCACCGGAACCCCAAATTAATAGAATACATCAAGTCATACACATTTAGTAATGAGGTACAAAATGCTTCAAAAGTCAATGGTCTCAGCATCTCGGAATAGCGAGAGTAGGTTAATTTGTGCAAGTGAAAAAAGCTGTGATAGTGTAAGTATAAACACTTCAATGAACACACAACAAATAATCCTCTGTCTCCTTAGGCACCAAAGTGGGCTTTAAAAATCAGATTACTTTGTAAACACCAAATATGATGCTGCAATGTGCTTTGAGAGGATGGAGCAAATAAGTAGAGGCAAGACGAATGTAATGACTTACCACTCCCTTCTCCACAACTTCCTTCAGCTTGGAACGTGTCATTTTGGGTTCCTATAGGTAAATTAGATGGAAAGGGGTTCAGAAGAATGCAAGAAACATAGCCCTAATCACAAATATTCTAGGGCACCGTGAAAGCCATTTAATCATAAACAAATAATTATGGAGTCAGATCCAAATACCAACATCCAATGACCTTTAAATGAAAGAGCTGCCTTCAGACTGAAAATGTCAAAGGCATTCAAAATATCCGATGTACAAATTCTAAATACCTCACGGTAGCAAAAGGCAGGATTTCATTATCGTTATATAATGTTCTGTCATTAGATAGTAACAAAAGACCTCGTCCAGAGAGTGAGGATTTATGTTGACCTCAAGGACCCAGTACTCAAGTCTGTTGAAAAAATATTTTTTCATACTTTCAAACATGTAAATGGGGTAATAAAAAAAAAACGGACTTACTCGGTCTAACTAACCTTCATTTGTATCAGTCTAATCACACCCCTAGCCATGAATGAGGAATCAAGGGCCGGTAAAAACTTCCAGAACCAAAATGTAGAGCAACCAACTCTCAATACAGACCAACAAGTGTTCTACTGACTCATGGGCTCCTGCCACTCTGGCTGCACCTTCTAAAGAGAGAGAAGGGGTCAGATGCAGCACCAGCTGAATGATGACTATTCTGGAGTAGAACACAGTGAATTACAATGTTTAGCTCAGCAGACTAAATCACATGTGCAAAAGGCATCATATCATGTACTGGTAATATGGGCCTCTAGTTTTACAGTTATTTTCTATCACTTGGTGCTAAAACGTATGCACATCTTTTGCTCCAGCTCCTCTATCAAGTCAGACCACTCTTTAGGTATCCATTCTAATTGCTTCCCTGTGGTCAAAGTAAAATCTCTTTTGGTTTTGCATCATCCCTTGCTTTCAGTAGCCTGGTCTTAGACTTTCTAAATTACAGTCATAGCACTGATGTGTACATATCATTACTCAAACTGATAGAATAAGAATGAACTGAGGAAAATATGGGTTTACAGAGCAAAAACTGAAAGGTGGACTTAATATTTTGAGGTTTTAATCAAACAACATTTTCCTTACATTTTAACACAAACATTAAAGATTGGCAAGCAGTAGGAATGGGCTTCCATTATATATTTTATCAATGCAGCTGAGTTAAATGATATGAAGCAGCAGAATATTTTTCTCATGGGACCAGCATGCATTATGTCATACTGGTTAAATATCTAAAAATTGAATTACAGCACTTTTTTTAATCTGTGCTGTGGGATAGCTTTTTTAATTAAAATGTAGAAATGCTGTACCAACTGTTTCCCTCTGTAATACAACAGTAAAACAAGTAATGAGGTTGTAGGTAGACACTGGGTTAATTAGTAAACTAGTTCCAAATACTATGTTTTATTGGGTCACATTTATATTTACCTGTATAGCCAATATTGGCTCTAAACCATGTTGTGTGCAAGACGTCTATCATCTCAATAGAAAGCAGAACATCCTCTCAAAAATCAGACACAGCAACGCTCAAGCAGTATGCCACGAGCCTTATGAACACATCGCATCTTTGCAAATGTTCAAATCGAGAACACAAAGAACAAAGACAGAGCTACTTGCTATGAACTGAAGCTAATTTCATTTGGGGGTCACAAATTCATAAATTATTTATTTGCTTATGCAATTATTTTTTTTACCTCCCACAACACTTTTTGAATTTGACGCAGTATCAAATAAACATGCATCACTCTAAAGTATTGGAAAGGTGTTGTGCAGAACTTAATAAAACTATAAAATAGATACTCACAAAGGCGGGTACCTCTTCAGTCTCATTGATAGCAGCCTTCATCATCGCCACTACATGCTCATTGGTGATCACTTCCTGCAGAGACACAAGGAACAACGTTACTTTTGGAGGAGGTCTCATCTCTGTAGAGATGCACTGCATGTGTTAAGTACATTTACGGTATCCCACATAAATAAGTGCACTCACTTAGAGGTAGGACATGCCCACGTAATTAACTCATATTTACTGCAAACCTAAAGATTTTTGTGAAACCACCTCTACCTATTATTTCCATCACTGTTTTTAAATAATGCGTGCGCTGCATGACGTACACATCACAGAGGTCTGTGGTGGGAAGGAATAGTTTAGATAAACTAGAAAAAACAATCACTCAGTTTACAGAGGAGCTAACTGATCACAACCCTCAGTCAGTTAGCTGGGACACACGAATTAATTGTACTTAATAGGTGCATTTTCAGGCATTTACAATATTGCTTCGAGCAGAAGTAGAAGATTTCATAGGGAAAGGCCCTGAAGAAGTATGAATCTATCCTCTAGGGTAGCAGAACATGGGTTTCTGACTGGCCGCCACTGGGCTAATAGTTTGGCAATATAGCAAGATGATAAACATCTAAACTACCGAGCAAATGAGACCTAGGATTCTTATTTGGTGAACAGAAGTTTTCTACAGGCTGACCTTAACAACAGTAATGGATTTTGACAAGTTTAGCAATTACATTTATAAGCTGAATTCAAGGCTATAATACCTAAACGACCCTTTCAGGGGTCTTGATTACACCTAGTTTGTGGCTTTGGCAAGAGGATCCAGGCCAGTAGACAGAATATGTCACCACTTTGTCCTGAAGCTGGATTACAGTGTGCATAAATTTCAAAATAATTGAATGTCAAAAACTACATGTCAAATAGACAGCTGTGATTAGAGATAGTGGGACTCTTGGCAATTACACATTTTCACTAATTTTACTTGTCGTTATGTAAGGCGCTGCGCACCACCTTGCGGGTAGTCTCAGATCGCCTTGGTGATATAGATACATTCAAGTGAGGGGAACAGATGCTAAACGAGAGGAATAAGTCAGTGAGCCTGTAGAATGGGTGATCATCTGCACAGAGTTTGAGGTACAATGATGAAGCCCTGGATGAGACCAAAATCAGCAAGTAGTCTTCAATGGAGAAGGCAATAGCTGGTCTTAAGCAGCTAACTGGCCTGGGTGCCACCAGAGCAACAAATATCTGCATAGGAGCTATAGTTGGGAGACGCATTCTCAATTAGATTATTGAGATAATGAGGTTCAGAATATGTTGGAAGCATGGATAATAGGTTTAAATGTGCAGACTTTAGACTTCTAATTAGATAACAACGAACAAATAATTTGGCAGGAAAGTCCAGTCAGCAATAACATAAGGATCTGTGAGTGAGATAATGATTACAATTTTAAAACCTCTTTTACTGGAAGCCAATGAACAGATGTCAATATTAATGTGATGTAGTGGTGACTTTTAGGCCAGACGATAGAAGCTGTAAGATTAATAACTATCTGGACGTTTAAGAGCCATTTGTTTGAGAGACCAGTACACGTACCACAGCAGTGCTGCAGGCGGGCTATACCAAAAAAAGGCCTGGCAAATTTTTTCTTTTAGATTAGCAACTACAGGCAAAGGGTGCTTTATCATCTACAAGGCTCTAAAGTACAATTACACATGTGCATTTGTAATTATGCATGCCATCTGCTCAAGTAAGCACTAGTTCACCAAGATCTTGAAAAATAAGATTTGGCATATGAAAGGTCAGGCAAAAAATTATGTATTTCCATTCATGTTGTACATGCCTTCCCCACCATTCCATTAAGGGGGGGAGACACCAAAGTGAAATCCATTGATTTCGCTATTTACTTTTTCACTATAACTTTGCAGACTAAGCATGAGCAGGAGACCAGGACTGTTAGGCATCAAGAAACATCAGGTGTTCTCATCTATTGGCTCATTTTACAATAAGGAAGGCCCTTATTGAATATCAACCTCTAGGCCTTAACAGGTAAGATAGCAGCGAGCCAATCACCAACTGTTAAGTCAAGACTGCAATCTTCTAGCCACAGGTACCAATCACAGCAGGTTATCCTAGTATTTTATGCATTAGAAGTTGATGAAATAGTATCCCTGCGTTAAACAGCAGCAAGAATAGATAGAAAAATCAATTTAGATTGTGGAACAGGGACTGCATAGTAAGTAAGGAGCTCAACATTGTGCTTTTAGCACTTCTGAACAGAGTATGCAAACAGAGATTAAGATCACATTTTTGAATCACCAACACTGCACGTGCAGCCACAGCAAATCCTTCAAATCCCGCAGGATGTGACTTTCTACAGCTGCCTAGCAGGCACGTTTTTTTTTTTCAGAGCAGCTGCTGCAGGAAGGGAGGTCCAACACATCAGCTGTGGGCTCAGTCAGTCTTCTCTCTCCATTCACGTGGCAACAAGAGATGTGATGCCGCGTGTGGCGTCGCACTCTGCCTCTCTAATTCAATCCTACTAGATGGATGCATCAGATGAAAATACTGTGCTGCCTGGCAAAGACAGATAAGGGAGGAAGAGCAAACAGCAGTCCAGTGGAAAGCAGGTTTCGTCATGGGTTGGAGATAAGAGGCACTGTTGGGGGCAGTACCATATGTGTTTCTAGGCGATATGTGGGGAAGAAAGACATTCAAAGCCAGGGGAGGGACGGGTGGCAGGCTGTGACAGTGCCAAGGAACATATCCAAGGGATTTTACTCATTCTGAAATATTTATACTCCTGCGTCAGTAACAGTGGCGGAAGCGGGCTCCGTGGGCAGAATGTAAACTAAAAACTGTGCCCAGCTAACATTTGCACAGTGATGACAGGTGTGCCTGTGAAAAACAGAGGCATCCACTGGGCACGTGGTGAGGAAGTGACAGTAGAGTGGGCAAAGCAGTGAGTAAAAGCAACAGCTGTCGGGCTATGATCGGGTATGTCATTAAGAGGCTAGAGATGCAAAACACTGCCTATTTGTTGCCAGGCCATCCTCAATAACATTTCATGTGATGCCCCATCTAGGAAGAAGCGAATGACGGCAGAGACAGGGAGGAGAAATGGTGATATGTGGCTATGGGCAGGTAATGAAGAGAAATGGGCAAAGAGTCAACTCACTTAAACAAACAAGTAGGGGAAATGAGTGGCTGCGTAGGAAAAATCAATGGCTGTTGAAGATCATGATGAGAAAATAGTGCAGGAAAGCAGATGCTGAGGAACTCTAGCAGGGGTGTGGAGCAGCGTGCATATGTGGCAGTGCACAACAGTGGCCGTTTTTAACCATTTACATAACACACCACACTAATTTGTCTCTGAGCTTTTCTGGCTTTTGTTCCAGGCATGAAGGATATAAGGAACAACTAGCAGTTTTAATAACACAAATCTCCACCTTGGGATGTACAGCCTGATAACAGGACTTTATTGCTAGCCAAAACGCACTAGCTTCCTTGACTATCCCCTGGCAGCCGAGCAGTCACCGCGGAACAACTGAAAGGTGGTTTAAAGGTTAGCTCCAGATACAATCCTATTTCAATCACAAACAGAGCAAGGAGCATGATGTGGTACTAGTGGAAAAAATGTGTTTGAAGCATGACATGTGATTGTTCAGATAATGATCTGGGAAGATGTCTAAAACCCACATAGCTGAAAGGTTAGGACGCCAAATATTTGTTACCCAGAGACAGAGGTTACAAACTATTGAAACAAATGTAAACATGTACAGGTTTCATGATAAAGCTCAAAGACTTGGACAATAATCTTTGTGATGCTGCCCTCCTCTCATTCATAAAATCAATTTGCTAATGCTCCTTCAATGAAAGGAAGAGATTGATGCAAAATCATGGTAAATGAAGCACAAAGGCAAATAACCGTCAGTTAAATTTAGCATGGGTGAAGAACAGTTCCCGTGAAGGGTGCACAGTCTAGTTGAGGGCTAGGATTCTCAAGCTCATGTCTGCAATTTTTACTCCTAAGTGCATGGGATGGTCTGCTGAAGAAGCGGTGATGTTGGGAGTGGGGAATATGTCACGTATACAGATTGATCCCCCGGTGGGCATATTGGAATGTCTCCCCTGCAAGGCGCTTAGAGGAGGTACTTTTGTTGTCCTCCACCCCCAACCACCATTCCCAAAGCAGCAGCTTAGGAAGACAGCTGGATGTGCAGGTGAACACACAGCGAACAAAACAGTACAGGGAAGGACACATTCCACATATAATGATGGCAGTTACTCTTGACAGAGCTTAATACACATTATCATTACAGGAGGACTATTATAGATATTTACATAGCAAATACAGAGCCAACAAAATGGTCATCATTTTAGGAATCTCGGAGGCATAATATTTGACTCAATATTGTCTAATTAGATCTGCAGGGCACACAACAGCTCTTTAGTGGGCATTCATCCAACTGAATCCTCTTCTTTAATATGCAAGGCCATTTTGAGACACTTGCTATTTACTGCCCACGTCTTCCACCTCCCTACAAACTGTCAATAAACCAGCCATTCCACACACACCACAATTAATTTCTTTAGACCAGTATGTTACTCTAAAGGGCAAAATAAAATCAAACTATTAATCTGATCATTTGAGACATAAAAGCACATTCTCTACACTACCATCCAAACATTATCACTTGCCCAGGGCCTTTGCCAGGTAGTTTATGATCCCTTTTAGCTTGGTTAGCCAGGACATTCACATGGTGCACAGCCCCATTTAGTTTGTATGATGACACTTGCACCACAGGCACCAGTAAAATATATATTTAGTGATTTTTCAATCAGGTAATCTGAGGCAATTATCCCTAAACCACAGTGTGTGTGTGTATATAGAAAACTATAATGTTATTAAAGTCAACCCCCAGGACAGAAAATTTTTTAATGAGTGCCCAAACAATACTCACATGCAAAATGTTTCGCACGTTGGTGGCAGTCAGGTTATGGAGCTTGGCGCGGTCCTCTAGTGCATGTTCTAGCACATTATCCAACTCGATGTCGCTGGGCACAGTGGCTGAATTTTCCCCATTGCATTCTCGCTTCCGTTTGGCCAATGGCCTCTTCCGTTTCTTCTTTCTCTTATCTGAGCCACTATCTGCCTCATCTTCCTCTGTGAAAAATGGAATAAAGGTGTGGGTTCTGAGACACCATAACCACAATTGAAACCTAGCCAACATAGAGAATGGGCAAACACACCCACTTGCAAACAATAAGACAACTGGCTTACACAGTTCGAGGAAGATCCTGCTTCAATATTTCTAGGGTCTCACAGAGTATGTGTTTGTGGACTGTCATTTGCAGATATTGAAGTTTTGGGGCTTCCAATTATTGGAATCTCCATATTTAAATATCAATTAAAAGTGAAAGACTACAAAGACTGGATGCAATGCAGCTATCCCTATTCAAACTTGTCACGTAAGTGTTATTTGGGTATCGACAATCAGCTGCAAGCAAGACATCAGGAAAGCAAGAGATCAATAAAGCAGGAGCCATTAAAAGCAGCCTTATTGAAATACAATGACAGCCTGATACTGCAAGATCTACGGACGTGCTGGCCTTCATAAATGCAGGTGTTTTGTGAACAAACACTTTTCTAAAATAAGGTGGCCGAACCACTCTGTGTGTGCAAAGAAATTAAACTGAACAACTGGAAATATTAGACTGCCTCAAATATAATCAAGAAAAAAGTACTGCCGCAGGAGTGGCTTCCTGGACTTGAGACTGCTGTAAACTATGACTATGCAAAGCTTAAATAAGCTTTACAGGAGAGCAGAAAAGTTCCATATCATAGTCTTAAGCCGTAGGAGCGAATTATAGGATATTTTTGACTAGATTTTTATAGAACTGGTAAAATAAAATAATTCACATTTATTGGTAACGAGTTGATGACAATGCATTGCTAATATACGAGTAAAGTAGATGACAATATGTTGGTACTATACAACCAAAGTAACTGGATCAATGGAATGTGTAATAGTGGGAAAGCTTGGGAGTGATTAAAACAAAACAAGCATGTGGAGTCAAGGTAGCATAATATTGAGAGGTAATGCAAAGGCTAGAGTGTATGGCTTGAAGGGAAAGCAGTGTGTAAGGAACTGAAAAAGGTTTAGAGAAAGCACACGAAGAAAGATACTAAAGAATGCTTGGCTCAAGTAAATTATTAAGTAGGTGGGTAAAACGAATAAAATAGAAGGTGAGACCAAAACAAAAATACACCTTGGAATTCGATTTTTGAATAGCGCTACTCCATTTCCTACTATTTCAACATGCAGCTGCTGTCTTGTTTTGGTCTTTTGTACAGCGCCAACATGGTGATTTTTAAACACTTCTGAGCACTTTCATTAACTGTAAAATTGCATAAATGCCAGAGACAGCAGAATTCAGACAGATGAAGTAAACAAAGTGAGCATGGTGCAATAGGTACAAGGAGGTTGGTTATACTCTCCTTAATAGCCCCTAAGACAAAGTTGTGACCTCTTAAGCAATACATGGCCAGGAAGGTCCAATTTATATAGGTTTGTTAGCTGTATTGGAGTAAGGGCAACAATATATTATGGCGAGTGTCAGTTTGTGGGTGAAAAAAATAAAATAAAACAACTCTCCGAGGGTCATTTAGAACTTGTTCTCTTCCACCACCTTTGAACATTGGTTGAAGCCATGGGTGACACCACGATCCAACTCGTTCAGAGATGCTAATTTATAGAGGTTACTTTTAATGGGTTATCAATGACGGTGCTCCAATTTACCTACCCAATGTGATCACCATCTCACTGAACTCCATGTCATCCTCATCTGTAGGGAACTCCACAGTGTGTTTTGTTTCTCCACTCGAAGATGGAATTTCCCCCAGCTGTAGCGACCGCTTCACAGGTACAAACTATTTCAAGGCAAAGAAAAATAACATTTTAAAAAGTACACATCAAAATGTATTCATAAGACCCAGTACCACAACGAAGCCTAAGCTCACACCCACTAAGCACTTGTCATTGCAAACTAAATAGGCTTTTAACACTGTTTAAATTAGCTTAGCATATTATATATCCAATAGCAAATCTTTCAGCTTCTAAAAGGCTCAAAGTCTAACTGACACCTAAGTGTCGGGCAACAATAAAGGATCTCACGCACAAACATCATTAAACTCATATTTTTATTTTACATCTTTGTCAACTGCATTATATGAACAGCACGAGCAACAGTCATTAACACTTCTCTGTTAAGCATCACTACCTTATTTGGTGACTTTATAGTAGAGGTCGAGGAGGCTTTCACAGAGTCTGTACTTGCACAAACATGATTGATCATTTTGGAGTTTTTCTCTATGAAAAAAAGAAACAAAATTATTTTCCTGTTTCTTCTACAGTAGGCACCTTAACACACATTTAAAATCAAGCACAGTTTTTCCAAGCTAACCAGAATCTCACTTCATGTGCTGTGAGTAAGATTCTAAATAAACATATAAGTTTACATCAATCGTAGGTAATCAATCGTACGACTCTGTGCGCTGTGCACTTATGGCACATCACTGCAGTAGGAAATCCACCTTTTTGGCTTGGCTACCCTGGATTTTCTTTTAAAATATTCCTGGGCCCTATTTTTACCTGCCTTTGAAACTTTAAAACATGGTTAAATTGGCTTATTCCTGTCTGGCACATTTACCTTGCATATAATTTCCTATTATATGGTGTAAAGATTGCGCAAATGCCCTGGGAGTTAAATACCACTTGTGGACTTCAGTACCTATTGTGCTCTCCACTATAGTGACAGTGAAAGTATGGCCCAAGACCTACCCTGTGTACCCCACCAGTAACTGTGAAAAATATGAACTGCCATATTAAACCTTTGGCAGGCAAAACCCAGCTGTTTAAATATGATCAAGTCACTCTTACATACGCATTGTAGCACCCAAGGCAGTGTTCGTGGTATTTGAAAGTAGGACATGTACAAATGTATAGTTAGCACATCACATGGCTAGCACCCAAAAGCTATTTTCACAATAAGAAGGCAGGCTGGCCCACAGAGAATCACTAGGAAAGATTTTCACAAACTAATAATGCAGCTCAAGAATGGGACCAGCTATTTGTGAAATCTTACTTAATCAATATTAAGGAAAATTAACTTATAGACTTGACTGTCAGAAGCCTAATTAACAGAAGCATCAGTCAGATCTCAATCTGTGCTCTACCTTGAATAGGTGTGAA
Organism: Pleurodeles waltl; assembly: GCF_031143425.1. NCBI lineage: Eukaryota > Metazoa > Chordata > Amphibia > Caudata > Salamandridae > Pleurodeles > Pleurodeles waltl. The sequence continues at coordinate 665,122,024 of NC_090451.1, forward strand.
AAAGGTATGTATTGCTTTTCAGAAGCAAACAACTGGCTTACCTAAATGGACGAACTCCACTGAATATGAAGGGTGTGAGCTTCTGGCACCCTTTTTTACAGTGTCAAATCCAGCTTGACAGGCTGGCATTTAGAGCTACATGTAACACTTGGAGCACAGTTGAGAGGGAGAGAATAGGATGCCAAACCAGGATAGCCCAAGCTGGTTGCTGGAAGAACTTACATTTACCTTAACTGGTTTGTTGCAGGTACAACACCTGCCTCAAACTGGATTTTAGTAGTAGATGTGGGATGACAATAGGACTGCCAAGGTACAACCCGTCCAAAACATACACCTAGCTGTCAAAACCCAATTTTAGCATGGCTGAAGACTTTCGCCCTTGCATTACGTTTTGGTCCTGCTTGTGGTAAGGCAGACTGGACCTGCAAAGTAGGTAGGTCAGGGCCTGGAAACTTTAACACCCATTGGTAAGGCAGAATCCAAGAGTCTCCCCGCACCAAATAGCTTTTGAATGCATAAATGTAGCATTCCCAGGCACTCTCTTTGGAAACGTTTCTGGAACTACAGAAGATCAGAAGAGGCCTAGACCTGCAGTCTGTCACCTGAGAGGAGCTCTGAAGGCCTGGACCCGTTCGTTCTTGTTCCCACAACTCTAAAGGTCATTAGGCTGAACTCAGGTTCAACCTAAAGGGATACTACAAGCAGACCTTTTCCTTGAAGTACGCAGGTGACCTGTGGCAAGGAAAACTGCACTGGACCCTGCTGTTGGCCTCCACCTGACATCGTGTGGGTCTTTAAGTGTCTCCCCTTAGGTTGTGGAAGGCTTTAAGTCAGATGGTAAAACCTGACTGATGCATCTCACCTGTGCTCCATCAGGGTCAGCCTCAAATTGCCCCTAGGTCCTGGTCTACCGTGACCATTGACTATCACTGGCGCTTTGTCATTTTTGGCAGTAGTTCTATCTTTAAAATTCATATCTTCAGTTCCCGTTGCTGGATGTTTGTCATTTTGGTTTCATTTAGCTTATTATATTTTAGTCTTTGGGTTGGGGTTTACATTGTTTTGCATTTTTACTTTATTACTGTTTTGGTACTAAACAAATACTTTAGACATGGCCCTAATTTAAGTAGGTCTCCTATATGCCATAGGTAGCACGCGGGTGAGTGCAAGTTAATTTAGTAACTTTATGGGTTCAGTCTCACTAGATTTGTGATTGTTTCCTTAAGTGGGTACTTGCCCGCTACAAATATTAATCCAATTTCTTACAATTCATCTTTCAGGCTGGCACCTACAGACTGCAGCAGCATATTGACGCAGGCATGCATGCACCAACATAAAAGCATTAGAGGTATACTGTCAAATAGTTGCATTACTGCACTTTTATGAACAGAAAAAAATTAAAGCAATACAGCTCAATTGTTCTCTTTCAATGCCTATTACAGAAGGTAGTGGCATATACTATAAATTTATACTTACATTTAAGCTCTAGCACCCAGTACCGATTTGTGAAATATCAATGGGAGATAGAAACGTTTGTTACTGTTCCATATCAGAGTAGACAAAATTAAATATTTGCTCTGTTTCCCACTAGGTTATCCGCATTATCTTAATTTTAGAGTGTGCTCATTCAACAATGTTTCTGGTCAATCGATGTTTCATTTTATCTTTTTTTTTTTAAATAAAAAAAAAAGACTCACCAAAATGTATTTAGTTCCTTTTATGAAATCTAGAAACTTTTGGCATTGTACTCAAGCCTATTATTATCTTCAACAGTTACCTGACAACAAGACTTGTTTTATTTAAGTTATTTTCCTCGTGCTACATTGCGATCATGGGGCACAATGCAGTTTGACTAAAATCTGTTTTTAATTATTGTTACATTCTTTTATAGTTTTATACCTGATGATTTAAGTGCAGTACATTTGTAGGTTTGCTCAAGGATGGCGCCAAGACAAAGATGGATACACACGCCCGTTCTTTTTGCACTTTTATGGCATATTCATGAAGATGTGAAGGAGAAGTTTGATATGTATGCCAGTTTTGTATTGCACTTGTACACTTTTATGGTTGCTCTGCAACCAAATAAAGTTTCTCTGACTGGCCGACACTAGCTATTTCATTATTAAAAGCTTAACAATTACACACCTATACCTGGATCTCTATCTAGGTTCAGAGTGGCCTTCAATATAGCTGATCAGTACTGTCTAATCTGAGACCTTGGGCATGCTACAATTGGAAAAATAATAAGTACCATCACAACCACAAAGAAACTGTAGAAACTTAATTTCTACAATTTGATGTGACCTTAATGTTCCCTTAGAGCTATAAAAATAACATTAAACTACCCTTGTTCATTTTAGCAAAGCATAAACTAGTACAGATTGCCTCATGGCTGGGTAATACAATGTCACCCGTCTGTTACCTGGCTACATACCCATATGTCTGGTATGTTAAGTGTTTGATAACACAAACTGATAAAGCCAATTGTTTTTAAAAAAACGTTTTCCTAAAGTTCATTAGCACATACAGCCCAAGTGTGGACATCAACAATGCTAGACAGACAACACTTCCTCTCCCCTTGTGTTCATGGGTGAAGTGGCTTGATGATACCAACAGGCAATGCCTGGACTAATTTATACACTTACCCATGCATGCACCCAGTGAAGTCACACTCACAAAACTAAAAGTATGAACCATCCACCTAAAATATACCCTGTAAATCAATTGTGTAATGCCACTCAATATTTTCTTATGTGACAAAGAAGCAATTCACATTATTATTGTAAAGCTGGTACGTAAAACTGCAAGTATGGCCATTACGGACCAACACTTTACTGTATTAATCATAAAAGTCAAACCTGATGCAATCCAATATGAATCACTAACAGTCAAGAGCCTTAGGTGCTCTACTAACACTGCATCAGTGGTGGACAAGGGCAACAAGAACCACTACTAGAAAGACTCCACATGCAGGAAAACACCACACACACACTGACTTTTAGGTATTATCTGTTTTCATAATTTTTTATATACCTCTCTTTTAAGTGATCTCATTCCCCTTTTTGCGTGCTTTCACTGTTCACCCCTTGAGCTTGCTCCACCTTCCACCCACTAACCAGAATCTGATGTCTTTAAGTCTGGCATTGGCCATGACCTTTTGATTTTACTAAAATGATGTGCATGATAAACTTACTTTGAGGGACTTTCAACCAGCCCACGTCAACAACTGGCCCACTTTTGTGTCATTCACATTATTCCAGAGCCTACTACAGCATAAAACAATGGGTCCTCCCACTTCAGCTATGGGCTGACTCTGCCATGAATATCGGTATTCTGCCCTTTCCCAGGGTGCATATCCACACACAAAGAGGTACACTTTAAAGCGGGGACTGCTACATTGAGGTCTGCTTTTAGAGACCAAAACCACTCTTGGCTTTAGTTATTTATTTGAGTGATGATGGCCCCCAGTTTCCCCAACAAAAACTTTTTGCAGAAACCGTGACAAAACAAAACAGCTAAGGGCAATGCTAAAAGGCTGGTGGCCAAAGCCCATTCTCCTGTTTTTTCCAATGCTTCTTTGTGCTGCTTTGCCGGGTCTTTGACTAGTCTGCATGTGCTGTAAAGGTCCTCCCGTGTGGTAATATTTAGGTCTCACCTGAGACTGTGCATGAGCTGTTGCTTGCAAGATCTCTTGTTTAAAAAAAAAAAAAAAAATAATAATAATAATGTTGGGCTTAGAACCCGCCTCTTACTTACAATTGGTTGGCTTCGTTGTCACTAGCAATTCCATGATTCTCATCGGTCAGTACATGCCAGCTTCACTTCCTCTTTGTGTGTTTGTTCCTTCTCTGGAGCACAGACCAAGTATTCTTTACTAGTGTTGTTTTGATGCCAACGTTCCGATTGAGACACTTTTAGTTTTTAGCAAGAAGCAATGCACTTCTGACAGCAACACAGCTTTGTGGCACAGCACTCCTACACACAAGTTCACTAGATGCCTCATGGTGTGGAGTCAGATCTCAAATAAAATCTGAGACACTTTTTTCAACATCGGATTTTCTGAATGTCTTTTTAGAGCATACAATTGTCATGTGAAGGCTAAAGTATGAAATGCAATTTTAAGTATGTCATTTTTTTTTTAAATAATCACAGGCGGCTATTACCTTGTATTTGTTTCTGACAAGGTGTTTATTATACTGACTATTAACATTGTGGATTCTGCAATGCAGATTACACCGAGACTTCAGTATTATGTGGTGTCTTTATTATGCAACCTGGTGGTACTGTTTTTTTCGACCTTGGAAGGATCGCAGGATGAGTTAGCCTTGCCTCAATAAAACATAAGGCCTATTAATTATGGAAAAGTCTGCTTTGTAAGTTCAAACAACTGAATTATGTCTTTAACTTGCAACACAACTTATATGTTTGATAACATTTTTGTATCTTTATTTTAACATAACTCAGTCCTTCAACTCTTTGCATTCATGTGTCTCAGTGCCGGCTTTTCCCTGTGCCCATTATGGGCTGTTTCTTTAGTAATGGGTGTCAGCCATGGTCTCATTCTTTTCTCAGATGGGATATTACTAATGTCTAATGATCTCAGCAGTGAAGCATGGATTGCACTGGATTTCTAGACTCTGGGGCATGCGAGTGCACATTACCCTGTATGTGAGAGACCATGCTATATTAACAAACATTGGCAAAGCCAATAAATCGCACTCATGTGAGAGTTAAGAGCTTTATCAAGGTTTTTAACCATGCTATACAACAGCTTAGCTACAGTGCAGGATGGCTAAAATTAAACAAAAAAATAAAGTAAAATAAGAATAAAGCTTTATCCGAATCAATGGGTTTTTAAAAATTTAGTTTGTCATGTTGCAGAGCACCCGCGCTACTGTACAAGATGGCTAAACAAAACATTGATGAAGCCAATAGCTTTAGAGTAGGTGAGATATATTGACTTTTCCAATGATTGTTTTTCTCTGTTCTGCCCTTAACTGGAAAACTGGAGAGAAAATATTTTTTAAATTGAGAAAACATTGGGAAGGAGAGGGCGGCAGGTGGTCATTTCTATGAATAAATATCCCTCAACTGAACTTTAACTCGATACTGAACTTTGAACTTACTTCAAGGGCATAATTTGGTTTTCTAAAACCTGGCGCATCTAGAGTAGTTTTCATCTATATTTAGTGGCATTGTTTTGACTCAGTTTCTTTTTTTTTTAATTAACAGTCAGGTTAATTTTAAAAGTAACGACAAAGGAACCTATTTTTCAATAGCTTGCAGCCCAAACCAATACCAATAGATTGGCTAAGAACAAGAGGGTGGCAGTGTGATTGCAAAAAGATTGCTTAAAATTACCTTTGGCACAATCCTTAGTCTCATTTTAATTCCTATCTAAATATACATAAACATGTAAAGGAGTTTCTGAAAAGAAAACCTACCTCTTCTAAACTTATGCAGTTTCCTTTCTAGGCTTTCAATGTTCCAGAAACTTCCCTGCACAATTTTCCTGCAGCCAAGACAGTTTACACATCAGGACACATATTGGCATAGCCAATAGGTCTTGCTTTCGGGACTTTATCAGTGTTCAGCCAGAGCTATCGGCCTTCGCAATGTGTTTTTACCATATTGTACATCAGTGTGGCTGCTGTTAAGCATGACTCAAAGTTAGTGGTGTGTCGTCGAGTGAAGCAAGGGAGTGAAGTGTTGTAGAGTGGAGGGGGGAATAGGGTGTTGCAGAGTTGAGTGAGGGAGAGTAGAATTCAATGGATCAGTGGCAGAGAGTACTGGGGAGGGGTGTGGGCTAGAATAGGGTGATGGGGTTGGAGTAGATTGGGGTAGTGGGATTGATTGGAGTACAGTGGGGTGGATTGGATTGGGGTGGATGGATTGGGGTAGAGTGGCTAGAATTGAGTGGGTAGAGTTAAGTGGGTGGATTGGATTGCGGTGGGGTGGATTGGATTGCAGTGGGTTGCATTGGATTGGGGAAGAGGGTTGGATGGGATTGGGGTGAGGTAGATTGCACTGAGGTGGGGTGGATTGCACGGAGGTGGAGTAGATTAGAGTGGGGTGGATTGTACTGAAGTGGGGTGACTTGGACTGGATTCGAGGTGAATTGGACTGAAGAGGGGTGGGGTTGACTGGGTTGTTATGAAATTGAGCTGGGTGGATTGGACTGAGTGTGATGGCCTGGATCGGGTGAACTGAAAAACAAAAGGCCAAAAGAGGCACCCCAGGAGGGGAAAGAAAGGGGGGCATGGAGAAAATGGTGCGTAAATTCCACCCAGCAAAGGCAGAGTGGAGCGAGCTTAAAAATTACTCTGGGGGTAGGTTAAGATCATTTAAGCACTCTTGTTGCTGGAGTCCCACACAAGCTGTAGGAACGAGCGGCTCAGCGGTGCAACAAAAACGCCATGCCACGAAGACCCATTTAAACCTCCCACCGGCAAACATCTGCAGCGTAGAAGAAACAAAGCTCCTGCTGGCCTTACGGGCCGTGCCCGTTCTGACCTCGAGATCTGGCACACCTGGAGAAGGCCAGCTGAAAGGCACACTGAGAGCACCCCTCTACCCAAGCAGCCGTAGGAAGGAGATCGTTGCAGTTGCTGCGTATAGAGGCGGTACCGTAGCCCTGAGCGCAGCCGTCTGCATCAGCACTTGAAGGCTGCTACACTTTTGGGTCAGCGTAGAAGAAATAAAGATTTAAAGGAAACTGAAACAAACAAATGAAAAGCAGTGGGCGGGCAGTAAGCCCACAAAGCATATACAACAGGTTTCAAAGATCAACCTAAAAATGAGGAGTAGTAACATTTAGTGGAAACGGTGCTTAATTTGTGCTTGCTGTTTCCGGTGCTGAGCACCGGCACTTATTTTTGAGGGCCGGGGCTTATTCTTCTGCTTCGGGCATTTGCTGCAAGCAAAAGACACTTATGGGAAAGACAGAGGAACGGAAAAACGAAAAAGCGTCACAAAGGGAGAAATTAGAAAGCTGCAGGAGTAAACTGAAGGTGCAAGGAGTGGCTGTAAATGGATTGAAGAGGCCCGAGCTGGCTTCAGGATTACGCCGCCTCAGTATCCTGTGCTCGCACATTTAATTGCTGCAGCTGCGAGTTTAAGAGGGCTTTGGGCACCGGCACCTTTTTATTTACAAATTAAGCACTGAGTGGAAATAAATAATGTCAGCAAGACACAGATGAAAATAATGTGTGGAACGGCATCAAAGGTCTGAGATAAAACAATGATCTCAAGATTTTTCAGCATTTCTTCCTCATCCATGTTACCGTCCCACTGTTAGTCTGTCTCTGCCACCACAGCCACCATTTACTTGCTGATATGTGCATATATGATGAGTTCAACTAAATTTTTCTGAACCTAGACCATTGACTGACTGGAATTATGAGGACCCAGTTTAGAGAAACAAGCATTTGCAATGCGTCTTACATTTGCCAGAGTTAGAGCCACATAAATTGTTCAACCCTGCTCATAATTTGGTCTTTTATTGCCACATAGTTCCAGTGGCCCTGCATATAACTAAAGCACTTCCATTTAACTTCTACCTCTATCTGCAGCCAAAAATGAAAATGTTGCTATTTCGCATCCTATTTTAAATCTGCCATACTAATTTCAATAGAATACCACTTTCAGCACCCCACCATCAAAGTTGCTGACAGGCTAATACACTTCCCAAAAAAAAAAAAAGACACAAGACAGCAACGGGGGAACAAGAGCAATAAATTAGAAGGGTCACCCAAATAAATCAAGAGTGTAATAAGTATGTTAAGTTGGCCTGAATCATGGTCATAGGTGCAATTATGAGAAATTTATAAAACACATACAATTATCATATAAATCCAATAAAACCTTTATCAGAAATAAACGTTTGGCATTAAGACTGCAATGCTCAGAACAGCCCTTAGAGGACACCACAATGAAAATAGCATCTGTCATATAACCATCTAGTTAGCCACTAGAGGACATAACCACATGAAAAGAAAATGACCTAACATTTAGCCCTATGGACATAGTGCATTAGACATTTATTTTAAGCGCTAGCAGACCTACTACAATTATATTACAAACAAGACTCTTAAAACAGCAAATTACTCTCAGCTATAAAACAAATGTTACAGTCATGAGAGAAGTTAAAAAGACACTGAATGGTGGGAGGGGTTGTTTTGGGATCCCCACTAACCTAGTGTGGGGACCCAGAGATGACCTAAACAGAAAGAGTGTGTTGTGCTGAATGTTTTGGTGGTGGTCTTACTGTCCTAGGACCACCACATGAGCAAAAATGTTGTGAAAAAGAAAGCTTGCAAAGCATTAAGAATTGAGATTTCTCCAAATGCTGTGAATATTGTAGTATCGTCTCTCCTGCTGTGCCGGAAGAGCCACTTTCGCTTTGAGAATTTCAGTTTTGCATAAAGCATTTACCAATTTCAAGTGTTTTAAGGGGAGAGCCACAATAAATGAATCTGATTAGGTAACTGAGAACAATGTGACCAGCGCGCCAATACTGCCGATCCAGACCACGCTGTTGTGCCTGTTCGCGCTGGGGGTTCCATGGCCACCATGCAGCAAGAACAGGAGGGACAAAAAAAAGAATTGTTCACCCACGCTGAAGTATATCAGCAATCGTGCAATAATCCACTTAACAGGGGCAGTCTGCAAGGTGTGACAAAAACAAAAACAACCTCAGGCGGGACACACCTAAAGCACTTACTAAAGACATCAAGTGATTTTTGAAAGGCAAGCCCTGGAGCAAATGGAAGTGATGGGCATGAGATTGGCATGGTTAAAAGCCCACAATATTTCAACAGGTCGAAGCGCTAGCACGCTCGACCTAAAAGGCACAGAACGCACATGGCAGAATCAAGAGAAGAGATGATACATAAGACATAAGAACATCTTGGAACAAGCTGTCTAGTCTATCTCTCCATCTGTTTACAGAGTGAAAAGGTGCCCTTTAAGTGTTTTTTTGTTTTTTTTTAAACAAAGATCTGCTGAACAATTGGGTCAAAAGTTAAGAGTGGTGCAGAGATTGATTTAGCCATGTCACAGTTGCACAAACAGTCAAAAGAATCACAGGAGACAGGGTTAAGGCAGCACAAAGCCTTTTAAGTTATATGTGAGAAAATATATCTGCACCCGCTATTGGAAGAGTTATACTTTTGCCGGAAATCCTGCTAGTAGTCACAATATTCCATGTACATTCTGGCAACATCTTTTCGTGTCAAACATAGGCTTGCATTAAAAAAAAAAAAAAAAAAAAATCGAGGTTTTAACCTAAGTTTGTACTGCTACGAGATTGGCTGGGTGGCATCAAATTATACACCATAATAGGAAAACTGTGTTGATCTCTAATACAAAATACTGAAATACACTAATCAACATTTCACCATAGCTTTACAGTTGTAATCTAAGCAGAGCGTGTTAGAGGAATTCCTAGCTGCGATTGTAGTTTTTTGAGCGTATGATTAACAATAAGGTATCCGGGTGGTGTTAACTCCTTAAAACATTATTTATTTAGCTAGGGATTTAACACTTTCCTGAAGGACAGATGATTACTGGTTACACCTTAATGTACTAGCAAGTCATTAAGCATCTGTAATGCTGCATAGTAGAAGGAACAGCTTGTTTCATTCTCTTATTAGGAAGAAAGTAGAGGAGAAGCTCAGTTAATGAGCTGGAACATAGGTCTGAATCATGTCCTCAACAAACTTAACACATGGGCCAAAGATGGCCGTAGAGTAAATTTAGAAGCTAGGATTCAAAGATTTAGAATCTTATTTTATTTTAACAGGTAGCCAATGTACTTATCTAAGTATCCGCAGATGGGCATAGTTTATGGCAGGTTCAATGAGGCTCTAGCTGCCATGGGATGAAATATCTGTATTTTGGGTATTGAGTACTTTTGGGGCACTAACTATAAGGAGTTAAAATTATTCTGCTGTGATCCCATGGTGTCCTGCAAGGTGGTAAATCTATGCCAAGGAGAGCAATTACAATTCATGTTTTCTTTAAAAGAAGGAAGCAAGTAAAAACTATGTTAGACATTTTCCTAAAACAGTGAAGTTAGTCATCAAATATAAACCCAAGGTTGCAAACATCACTTACAGTGGTTGGACAAGGTCTTTAGGAATTTTGCCGCCACTGCTTTGACCAAATGGATGGAGAGCCTACTATTATCATGGCCACTGGAATTATGTGGTAGTTAAGAAACAAGTTGTGCAGCAAGAAAATGCAAATTCTATTGTGTAATTTGGTAAATTTTTCGATTGTATGACTTCATTATTTTGCCATAAGTAACAAAGAGGGGACGAGTCAACATTTGAGAATGGCTTCTACTGTGAGGCAAAGGGTGTAGCTGCGTTTTAGCAACCTTTGATCGATTTTGAGCAAGATAATTTTCTGGTCAAATTTGCAGATAATGCAACATATGATAGATAATGTGCCAAATCTAGTGTAAGGAAATGCCTCCTTGGCATGGTTACCCCCTGACTTTTTGCCTTTGCTGATGCTATGTTTTGATTTGAAAGTGTGCTGAGGCCTGCTAACCAGGCCACAGCACCAGTGTTCTTTCCCTAACCTGTACTTTTATTTTACACAATTGGCACACCCTGGCATCCAGGTAAGTCCCTTGTAACTGGTACCCCTGGTACCAAGGGCCCTAATGCCAGGGAAGGTCTCTAAGGGCTGCAGCACAGCTTATGCCACCCTGGGGACCCCTCACTCAGCACAGACACACTGCTTGCCAGCTTGTGTGTGCTGGTGAGGACAAAACGAGTAAGTCGACATGGCACTCCCCTCAGGGTGCCATGCCAACCTCACACTGCCTATGCAGTATAGATAAGTCACCCCTCTAGCAGGCCTTACAGCCCTAAGGCAGGGTGCACTATACCATAAGGTGAGGGCACCAGTGCATGAGCACTGTGCCCCTACAGTGTCTAAGCCAAACCTTAGACATTGTAAGTGCAGGGTAGCCATAAGAGTATATGGTCTGGGAGTCTGTCAAACACGAACTCCACAGCACCATAATGGCTACACTGAAAACTGGGAAGTTTGGTATCAAACTTCTCAGCACAATAAATGCACACTGATGCCAGTGTACATTTTATTGTGAAATACACCCCAGAGGGCACCTTAGAGTTGCCCCCTGAAACCTTAACCAACTACCTGTGTAGGCTGACTGGTTTGAGCAGCCTGCCACACTCGAGACATGTTGCTGGCCACAAGGGGAGAGTGCCTTTGTCACTCTGTGGCTAGTAAAAAAGCCTGCACTGGGTGGAGATGCTATCACCTCCCCCTTGCAGGAGCTGTAACACCTGGCGGTGAGCCTCAAAGGCTCACCCCCTTTGTTCCAGCGCCACAGGGCATTCCAGCTAGTGGAGTTGCCCGCCCCCTCCGGCCATGGCCCCACTTTTGGCGGCAAGGCCGGAGGAGATAATGAGAAAAACAAGGAGGAGTCACTGGCCAGTCAGGACAGCCCCTAAGGCAACCTGAGCTGAAGTGACTCTGACTTTTAGGAATCCTCCATCTTGCAGATGGAGGATCCCCCCAATAGGATAGGAATGGGACCCCCTCCCCTTGGGAGGAGGCACAAAGAGGGTGTAGCCACCCTCAGGGCTAGTAGCCATTGGCTACTGCCCTCCCTGACCTAAACACACCCCTAAATCTTGTATTTAGGGGCTCCCCTGAACCTAAGAATTTAGATTCCTGCAACTTACCGAAGAAGAGGACTGCTGAGCTGAAAACCCCTGCAGAAGAAGAAAGAAGACACCAACTGCTTTGGCCCCAGTCCTACCGGCCGGTCTCCTGCCTTCCAAAGAAAACTGCTCCAGCGACGCTTTCCCTGGGACCAGCGACCTCTGAATCCTCAGAGGACTGCCCTGCTTCCACGAGACCAAGAAACTCCCGAGAACAGCGGCCCTGTTCAACAAAGACTGCAACTTTGTATCCAGAGGAGCAGATTTAAAGACCCCTGCAATCAACCGCAAGAAGCGTGAGACTTGCAAGACTGCACCCGGCGACCCAGACTCGACTGGTGGAGAACCAACACCTCAGGGAGGACCCTCCGGCGACTCCGAGACTGTGAGTAACCAAAGTTGTCCACCCTGTGCCCCCACAGCGACGCCTGCAGAGGGAATCCCCAGGCTCCCCCTGACCGCGACTGACTGACTCTAAAATCCCGACGGCTGGAAAAGACCCTGCACCCGCAGCCCCCAGCACCTGAAGGATCGGAACTCCAGTGCAGGAGTGACCCCCAGTAGGCCCTCTCCCTTGCCCAGGTGGTGGCTACCCCGAGGAGCCCCCCCCCCTTGCCTGCATCGCTGAAGAGACCCCTTGGTCTCTCATTGAAACCTATTGAAAATCTGACGCGTGTTTGCACACTGCACCCGGCCGCCCCAGTGCCGCTGAGGGTGTACTTTTTTGTGTGAGCTTGTGTCCCCCCCGGTGCCCTACAAAACCCCCCTGAGTCTGCCCTCCGAAGACACGGGTACTTACCTGCTGGCAGACTGGAACCGGGGCACCCCCTTCTCTCCATTGAAGCCTATGCGTTTTGAGCACCACTTTGAACTCTGCACCTGACCGGCCCTGAGCTGCTGGTGTGGTGACTTTGGGGTTGCTCTGAACCCCCAACGGTGGATATATTTTTCTATACAAAAACCTATTGGCCTGGATTTGTCTCTGAGTGTGTGTTCCTCATTTATTTCCTGTGTGTATGTACAACAAATGCTTAACACTACTCCTTTGATAAGCCTACTGCTCGACCACACTACCACAAAATAGAGCATTAGTATTATCTCTTTTTGCCACTATCTTACCTCTAAGGAGAACCCTTGGACTCTGTGCATACTATTCCTTACTTTGAAATAGTGCATACAGAGCCAACTTCCTACATCTAGCAAATCCATAATTATGCTGAAAATGCGACAGACGTAAACTTGCAATTTCCAGTGGCCTTGTGGATTATCACAGCCTCTGTCTTGTCAGAGTTCAATCATAAACAGTTTTCCTGCTTGTGTTCCTTCCTTCTGATGATCATCTGTGTAACATCCACAAAGGTCATTAGATCGCAACCATATAATCTCCCTAATTAAGATAGAGAGCAATATCTATATTTAGCAGCGGGGGTTCAGATAAAACTATGAATTAAAACAAGTCTAAAATGTAACATTGACCATTAGTTCTCACCAGTATTGGAAATCCTGTTAACCACCCTCAAAGGGAAATTACCCCTAAATTACTGCCATTCATTTTCTGATGTCTGTTCATACTGAAAATGACATGTAAAAAATGGTGGCTACAAAATGCTGCACAAAAAAGGCATGGCAAGAGAGAAAAAAAAAATACCTACTAGGAATATGTTCTTGCAAGTGAATCTAAAAATAACTTGAACATCAAATAGGGCGAACAGTAGTAAAACACTGATTGTAACAATAAGCAAACACTGGACAGAGAGGGAACTAAAGAATTGTCAAGTACGGTGTCTTCTTGACCAAGCAGCAATGTCCAAGAGTTAGCCATATCTCCTTTCAAAGAGCCTTAGAAGTAATATGGGACCCTGCAGAATAGTCCTGAGATTATCTGACTCCTATTTTGCAAATCAATCACAGCACATTAAGTTGTTGAAATTTCCCTCTAGACTTACAACCCACCAACCCAGAATGCCTGACAGAGAGCACACCGTACCATTGCCTTTTTCTGCATCATGGTCAAACAAAAGCAGATTTCACTTAAGCACAACAGGGTACCTCAAACTTGTAATGGCAGCACAAACAAAAAGCAATATGCCTTAAGACCCAAAGAGGTTGACCAGGTCCAGTTTATGAAGACACCAATACTACTTTTGAAAAGAATAAACACATTTTAACACTTGCTTAAAAAGGAGCAGTGTCTATGTATAAGGAGTGGGTGCTATGCCTTGTATAATATTTGAAGATTACTGAATCTATCACCATATTATTGCAGTGCAATATACCCACTGCCTTTCTTGGGAAAAAGAGAATTGAAAAATACTAAAACATTTTACATTTGCAGAAAACTATCATATCCCTTCTGAAAATCATGTCCAACCATATACTATTACAAAGCACTGTAGCAAACAGGCAACTATGAACACTCTCCTGTGATGCTTTGCAGAAATCACACTTGCTTGATATCATTTTGAGAAGGCTGTAATGGAACATTGTTGCCTCAAAGATTTAGTAGTTTAGGTTACCAAGCAAGGCCTTTAGTGCATCACAAATATACTTGCAGTTTTGCCTGTCCTCCCAGCCCAAGACAACAAATTTGGTGTGCAACAACATACAATTTAAAGACAAACCATACCTAATATGCTTCTTTGAGGCTACATAGTTTGCTAGCAGTGCCAGTTTAGGCTAATTGTTCTCAGACCTGGCAATGAACAAATGTTCACTTTAACTGAATGACACGAAGGGCACAGTACTTCAGCACACAATACAATAGATAATGTACACTGCAAATATTCCAGATAAAATGGAGCACTATTTTCATAAAATACATTTTGCCACATAAATTAGTAATACTATGGGGAAAAAAAACAGCCTACTAATCCAACACACACTAGGCAATAAATCAATGGTCAACCATAAATAGAATTTTGTTCAGATTTCCCGCCCTCATAGCTAACCTATACAAAAATCTTAATTCTTTGATTGAGAAGACTACTACCCAGGGCCCATAAAGAAAGTCTGCTAGATAAGAAATCTCCAGAGGGTGCTGCCCTTACACTTCTAAGTGAATTAGCAGTCCTCGACTCTATCATTCCACCAATATTATATTATAATTTGGGGGGAGGAGGAGACAAAAAAAAAATTGGACACCAGCTCTCTCCTTGACAACTTTAGTATTCTTCCTCACAAATAACACCCAAAACTCACATGGAGTTTAAAAAAAAAAAAAAAAAAAAAAAAGTTGGGCCAAATACAAAATTAGCTACAAATAAATTAGATACATACCTTCTTCCTAATATTGAGAATTTGCCTTAAAATAAAAGTCAACATGTCACTGCTTGAACCATTCCTGCTAGTGACACACAACTGGCACAGCACCAAAACTTAAACTCATTTCATCAAAACCTTGATAAAATAATAGCTTTCATGGAGAGCATCTATTTGTTTGGTTGGGGGGTGGGGGGGGGGGGGGGAAGTCCGCAAATATGCTTCCAACAACATGAGCTCTGCAGAAACAAAATATACAAAAGGCAATAAGTTGCATAATTAATAAAGAATATTCTATGTGATAAGCAACAGCTTTGTAGTAGATAACTCTCAAGTGACACGTAAGCCAATATCTCCACACAACATCAATCAATATCTACAAAACGTAAATTTTCTGATAGTTAAAATGCACAGCTCCATACATCGAAGGAATGGTGTATACAACACTGAAGTGCTACTCAGTACACCACATTACCATACCTGACCAATGTACAGTAAAAGACCAAAATCCTCACTGATCTTGGTCAACACAACTTCAATTACTACCGAAATAAGGAACATCACTCAAAAACTCTACACAATAAAAAAAACATATCTACTCATACCATTCTCCCTACACACATGCCCCCACTATATCAGTTCACTGTCTGCCTGCAGTCTTCAGAGCGCTAACTGAGTGAAGACAGTTTCCAGTCACAGTATACAAATGTTAAAGTGTTTCCTCCAAGGCACTAAACTCAAGTATCACACAACAGCAATAGATGGGGACAGGTTTTGAAGAAAGAAAATAATAATACCAACGTAAAACCCATGAACGAGTGATAGTGATGGCCGTGCCGTGGGTGTGGTTAAAAGCCCACACAGATAACAAAACGTTAGAAAAACAGGGCTGCTATGCTCGACCTAAAAACGACAGCTATATCATGTCACAGGTGTGTGCATACTTCATCATGTTAGCAGCTGTAGAGTGCGTACAAGCAATCATCCATCAGTTGAGGCATACAACTACTGTTCGAAGATCTCAGTAATTAATATCAGGTTAAATAGAATACCTTTATAAACATCCAAACCATATCCATCAAGCAATGGTGATAGGTGTGCTTGATTTACTGTGGTGCGCTCGGCAGAACTGAAGTGTCAGCACTAATATCACAAGAACCAGCAAACTGTAACAAGCATCTAAACCAAAGTCCATGGAGTGAGAAAGAAGCGTTCGGTGACACATGCAGCGCACATAACATCACTGCAAAACTTTACAAGAACCACCTCTATATTTTATGCATGCGTAAAATGTCATTGAGCAAGTGTACTAGCAACAACAGACTACTACAAATGGGTGACCACAATAAAAGCTATCATTTATACCGAAACAAGCAGAATTCTCATCAACCAACTCGCAGCAGAACGTATTCAGTGGAGAGAAAAAAAAAACACAGCCCCTACAGTCCCTTTATGACTCAGCGAACTGTAGCCCTCAACGTTGCAGCTAAGTTGGCACAGTACAGCTTTGAACATTTATCATCCTCGGACACACCAAAGCTGTCATTCCAACGTGGAAGAATATATTTAATGTTTAGGTAACGAGGAAGAAGAACATTTAATACTTCAGGTAATGAAATCAGGCTCACAGATTAAATTAAACATGGCAATAAACAACCCAAATATTTTTGGCACCTGCTTATTTATATCAGAAACCAGATTATCAGCACAAAAATAGAAGCTCAAAACGGGTCTCAATCAGAACGAAAACGATAAAGCGATCAGGATTTACCTTTTCTCTCCTATCTGTTGACATAGGACATTGAGGAATATCGCACTGTGAACCTGAACAAATGTTGCAGAATAGACACTTAATGAAACAACAAAATAAAAAGGCTAAGGGCCTCATTACGTGTCTGGTGGACCAAGGACCGCAAGCCTCACGGTGACGGTCAGACTGCTGCAACTGTGGCAGGCCGACTGCCACATTATGACCCTGGCTGTCGGACCGTCTGAGGACCACCATCCTCGCCAGGAACATGGTTCCCGACGGTGGTCTGAGCTATACTCAGCCAGGGCGGAGCTAAGTTTAACGCTGCCTGGCTGATTACAACTCTACTTAACGTCAGCCTCCTTGTGGCAGTCTGACCACAGGGGGCCCTGCACTGCCCATGGAACTTTTGTTTCCACCTGGCAGCCCAGTGGAAACCCTGTAATGGGGCTGGTGGGAAGGCCACCAGCTCCACGGCGGTCTCCTCAGTGCAAGTCTGGCGGTTGGCTAGTCCGACCGGCAGACTAGTAATGAGGCCCTTAGTGCCCAACGCCATCTTCTCATTTTTCTCCAGAAAAGCGGCCATCTGCTGGATTAACTGAACGTAGCCGATGGCATTTCAAAGGGCTTGCGTAGGACATTTAGGGATAGCACAAGGACGATACACTTCGTTCAAAGCACACCCACGATGTTACTTTCTAATTTCATAGAATGAGAGGAAAAACTAAATTCATTCATTCTAACGTTGATCAAAAAAAAATTCTCATCGAGTTTACATATAATTACACACATAGGATGACAAATCAAAAGCATTGACACACAAGTCTTAACTGGCAAAGCCAATATAAGAGACATGTTGGCCTTGTTGCCAATTCTTGAAAGACTGTAACGTCTGTCACTTCTTTACAACCTATTAACTAAACTGTATCACATGGAAGCCATTAAGTTTTTCACTCTTTGGCCCCTTTCAAGAAGAAACAAAATAGGTTACTTTGTGTCTTGTGTTCTAGCACCAGTGTTCCACAAAGGTAACAAAGAAACGTATGTGTCTTCACTTGAACTGTGTCAGAGAACAGCAAGGAGGTGAAATATATCAGGGGCCAAGTGTTTGATTGCTTACAGGATCCAAAAAATAAATCCTACATCACAGAAATTATACACTTAATGTGAGTTACCTTCTGATGAGCACTCAGCTGGGGTCTCTGTCTCCGTTGTGTGGGAGGGACATTCATGTCGGCATTTTCCGCAGTCTGATTCAAGTTTTTTTTCTTCTGCAATCCTTGCAGAAATTTCAGTGAGGCCACCTGAAGTCTTTAAAATACCACCCTGTGTTGCGGTAGATGTCCCTCCGGTGTTTCCAGGGTCAGTGCTGTCTTGGGGCTTTTCCTGACAGTTCAAGCCATGTGCTTTCTCCTGCCGAGCAGTGCGTGCAAGGTCTTCATCACTTTTTAATTCTCCTTGTACAGTTCTTTCTGGACTTAGTTTAATAGTCTGGGTATGCATGTGTTCTCTTTCCAAGGTCGTGATTTCTTCTGTATGGGGGACTTTTGGATTTGACTCTGCATCTGAGGGTTCCATAAACTTTCTCTTCTTGCAGGGCAGCATCTTTGTGACTGCAGGCTTTTACTCTAAAACATAAAGTGAGGTCAATATATAACCTGAGGAGTCGCTTTGGTACAGATGGTTTCAAAATGTACTAATTTTCAAATACATTCAAGGTTATTGTGGTCTGGGACTTGGAGATGTGCAATCATGAGCTTCGAAGTCAAGGGAAATCTGGTATGGAAAGTCAAAAGTACATAGAAAGGCAGCAGAGAACGTCAGCTAAGCACGGGTGTGAATGAATGTAATGAAAGAGTGAAAACACACAATCATGTACAAGATTTCAACTCACTGTAATTTTTTAAGCCTTGGTTGGTCATTTAAATTCGAACAAGCATTTTTAATGTATATCAAATTACTGTACTGGCTGCACAAATCAAAGATTACTACTGCCCTGCAATAATAACAATTTTTGACATTTTGCAGTCTCTTAAAAAGAAAGCAGTTTGGATCTGAAAGCCAAAAGGATTTATTAAAAAGACGGCACAAATCAATACAGGAATAGAAACTAGTCAGAGGGCTCTAACAGCAAATAGTGGTTCAGATGAGGAGACCAGGGAAGTGCCATATTGGCATATTGGGATACCGAATTAAAGCATCTTCTGACATGGGTAATAAGGGATACTGTGAAA
Source organism: Pleurodeles waltl (assembly GCF_031143425.1). Classification (NCBI taxonomy): domain Eukaryota; kingdom Metazoa; phylum Chordata; class Amphibia; order Caudata; family Salamandridae; genus Pleurodeles; species Pleurodeles waltl. The sequence continues at coordinate 665,140,971 of NC_090451.1, forward strand.
CAACCTGGGGACTTCATGATTATTGTGCACCACAGGTAAATTAGATCAACGAACACCAATACAATTAACACCCCTGTGTAAACTTGTGGATATGTTGTTAAGCTAGCCTTTATCTCCTGCACTGTTTCCGGCAAATATGCATTTTTGTATGCTGTAAACCCAACAATTTATGATGCTTCAGAAACTTTCACATCCACCCTATTGCTCTACATATCCACATTCCCATGGGACACACTACCTGAGCCCTAATACATACTTAGAATATAAACATGTGTATTTATCACAAGTGCCAATTCCTAAAATACCACACTACCCTGGCTCTTTACATCCTCTCTCACCTGAACATCATAACAAAATCAAGTGCACAACTGGTTGCACCAAGACCATTATCCTTTCACATGCTTGTGCCCTTTATAGGCCCTCTTACACCAGTAAATAACATATGTTGCTTCCATAAAACCCTTACCCTACAAACTTTACTGCACTGCTCCACAGTTACACCACTCTACAACTACCACGTCTAAATGTGCCCACTGAGTTGCAAATCCTCAGGTCCGCTACATAGGTGCTGAAAGTAGGGGTGCAGGACTGCTGCAGCACCTCCAAAAATAACCATGCTGGAGTTCAGAAGATGAATGAGCAATAAAGATCTTTTTAAAGACTGTATTTATCTTGTCACATTTGCTGGACTTCCAAGTCAAAGGAGTTTGTAAAAGTGACCCAGGTGACAATTTTGCTGGGGAAGAGGAAGAAAAAAAGGCTGTAGGATGTCAGTTTTTTGTACCACAAAACATTTATTCTACACACATATTTAAAAAATATATCAGTTGTTAGGCAAACAACAACGAAGTACATTTCAAGACGATTAAAAAAAAAAAAAAAGAAGAATTTGCAATACAATGGGTCTTGTGTTTGCTCGAGTTTAGTGCAATTAGCATTGTAAACTCCTAACTGGACTTCTCTTGACACCTAAATTGAAAATTTAAAGCAAAACAGTTTCACATAACTAAACTGACTTTTCTTGCCATATAAACTGAACAGTAAAAGTTTCACATAAGCAAACCGATGGCCACCATCAGCGCAGAGCAGGCACACAAAGGGAAATGAAAATTCCCTTGCAGTGAAACCTATCAGCAAAAGTGCAGCTATCCATATAACCGGCAAAAGTGCAATTACCTATGAAATAGGATCAATGTCATGCAAAGCGTTCGACTACTGCCCAGTGAGATCGTGCTGCGAAATAAAGAGAAAAAGTTGTTCAGAAACCAGACGGAAAACATCAAGCTTCTTATGTTTTCAATAGTTGTTCGGTCCGCTCGAGGAGGGCTAAACACGGGAAAAGGCATGACGTATGCATGCCTTTCACTAATGAAAGCAAGCGGATTTTAAAAGGCAAGCCCACGAGCCAATAAAAGTGAATGACGTGAGTGTGGTTACAAGCCCAAAGAGAGATTACAACAGGGGACAGAGTGATTTGTGCTCGCCCCTTTAAAAAAAAAAAAAAAACACATCAAGATACTTTACTTGGTGATAAGCAAGTGATAAATATTCACTGAAACCCGATTACAACCCATTTACATGTGTGCGCTACATAGTTTTACCAGTAAAACTTCATGTCTATGGAAATTTGGAGGCCATTTGAATGGAAAATATGTTGGATAAATGACAATGCGCTACCTCGCCAGTGCTCTAAAGTACACCACCAACTACAAACCACACCCATAGCACTCTCTAGCTGAATGGGCCTGACATATTTGCTATGCTTGTTTTTCTGAGCAATGCTTGCATGTTTTACAATCACTACGACTTCAGTCATAACATTATTGGCAGCAACTCCACTCTGAAAACTGGTCCAGCACCACTGATCCACTAGATGCCTTTCCAGTAGTTCTTCGGAATTGTAACATGATTTTCAGATGAAATTAAACATTTAACAAAGATTTATATGATCACTACAATTACAATGTGATTTCTATGGGTCACAGTATTTTGGCGTCTAACATCCTTTTGCAGCGGTTTCCATATAGATGATTGGTGTACAAATATGTTTAAAAGTCATTTATTTTGGTACTGACTATAGCGATAAACATCACACTGGTGTCACTTGAGAGTAACAATTTGACAATAGGGTGCAGAGCATATGGGTACTGGATAGCAGGGCAAAGCAATCACACACTGTTGAGGAATAGCATATAAACACCAGAGATTTGAGCTCCAGAGACTGTCTCTTCAAAGGGTGGGGTGCATCCTTATAAAACTGGGTCATTTTACTTATTATTTCTGTAAGGAAATGCCTCTTTTTGCAAATTTACCTCCAAATTCCCAGACTGACAATGAAGGTTTTTCAACACAGAGTGCACTGAGGCCTGCTAACCAAAGCTAAGTGCCAAAATTCTGACCCTTTATAAATTGCATGTCAAACTGGACATACCCAATTGGCAAAGGACTGACTTACTTGTAAGTCCCTAGTATATGGTACCCAGGGCATGTAACGGAGAGCGTCCACTCACGGCTGCAGCATAATTTGTGCCATCCTGAGTGTGACAAAGTACAAAATGGCCCCCAGCCTGCCATTTCAGGATAATGTTTTCACTGCCAGGTCAACTTTGCCATTCGCTCCAAAGCTACCCTATCCCTTAATAATCTATGTGGCTCTCCTAAGAAAGGCCTGTACAGCCCTATGGTGGAGCTGTATTTTGTTAAGCAGACCATATATATATTTAACGTATCTTAACAGCAACACTTCCAAATTGTTGATTTGCTGTCGATAAAGTTAGTAGGCCCTCTGACCCCAACCACGCTAACTCCAGAATGGAACTACCTAACTAGGTCATGTACGGTATCAAATTAATTTTGGAATTAAACTCAACCTGATGCCCACAACTAATTTAATACCACTATTAAAGTTAAGCAACTTTAAGAAAGTTGTCACTCAGTACTACAGCTAGCTTAGTGGCCTCACGACGGCTTTGGCACACAGACAGCTTTCTGACCACCTGGGGAGCAGTGTGAGCAACTCCCCAGCACAGGAACAAAGGCAGTCCCAAGCACAGGAACAAAAGCAGTTGCATAGAGTGAGACATCACCTCCTCTCCTAGGATGGCCACTCGGGATGTTAGCCCAAAAGGCGAGCTTCAAAAGGTGAAGCCACCATTGTAAGAGAAGTTGTACAAACACCACTGAGCAGGATGCCTTTTGTTCCTGCAGACAAAGTGGCGAGAGGGTGAAGGAGAGAAAACTTGTCCTCAAACCAGTTCTACCATGGGAATGTAGCCCTCTGGTGGCCACACCTCTAGGGTGGGCTACCAAGCTCCTTACGACCAAGTCCTGGCTTGGGGGAAAAGTTGATTTCCAGCCCTAACCTACAGCAGTGACTCAAAAGATCAGTCAGCTGATCTCCTGGAACCAGCTCCAGGGACAAAAGAGCTGACGTAGCCCACACAGACCAGTTGGTAGCCACTGAATAAGTTTTGCCACTACCAGTCGTCCGTCGGGCACCAAAAAGGACAAACCCTAGGATAGCCAAAAGTTGCACCCGAGCCTGCCTCTCCCAGGAGTGCAATCCAAATCCAGATTTGTCGCACTCAAGGAACACTAACCCCAATTTAAGGGTTTTGCTCCAACATTGGTACAGACTAATCAGTAGACCGGAATAAGCTGGCATGCTACAGCAACATAGAGGACTTTGAGGAACCCCGATCTTTGTGGCAAAGTTTGCCATACCTGTGAAAGCACCCAGGGTCGGACTATAAACCCAAAGCAGCCCTGGCAATTTTGTCAGGCCACCCCTTGGGGTTGTGGGAAGGTTCAAGTGTGAATCACTGCTTCTTTTGTTATTGGGGGAGGGGGGCAATATTGCAGCACTGCTGCAAAACCAGCATCCATCCTTCCAGCCTCCCGGGAAAATGCACGTTACGGCCAGTGTAGCCCTGGGAACACCCACAAATACACCTCCGTTTACTGTGTTGGCTTACGGCTAAATATGAAAACATGTTTGAGGATTTTTGATTAATACTCCACATTCTGGCTTTGCCGTGTTTTTAAGGAACTTCAACACTGAAAGGAAACAGCAGATTGATCTTTTCTTGCAACCACCAAGTCAATTTAGAAACGATTCTGACTGGAACTTATGCTAAATGCTTTTGTTGACTTTACTGGAAGATTTTAGAGTATGTGCAACAAAAAGGCACAGCTACACACTTATGAAAGAAGAGACTCAACGTTAAAAAATGTTCTGCACATAGCCCTGCCAAGCTTCCAAGGCCCATGCGTGATATGCTGCTAAAGTCATTTTTTTTTTTATTCTGGAACTTGTAGCGTCGTTTATGCTATTATGTACCAGGACTACAAGTCCCAGAATGCAAAGAAAAAAAATGGACTGCAGCGGCACATGAAGCATGGACCTGAAAAATTGCCATCTATGGGTCCCGGAGGATAAGTTCCTTTAGCCGATAAAAACGTGGCAGTGACTTCTATACTAGAAACGTCTTTCTTCGCATTGACCGAACGCGCATCAACCAAACCTATTAATAGAAAACTCTCCGCTCCTGAGCCCAATGGCTTCAGGGGTCTGGCTGCCTCGCTTCTCACAACACTGCAGTAAGAACGGCCACTGTTTGTAATCCGCGCTAGTTATACCAGAGTCATTCCGTGACTTCCGTTTATTGACACCTAGGTACATCGTAAACAGGAAAAGTACTCTGCTTCAGTACAAATGAAAGGCACTGGCGCGACGTGTTACATTTATCTGACTCCGCTACGCCCCAGCTTCCGCTCAGCGGCACCCATTCCGCGGCTCTGGCGGCGCGTCGGTTGACTGTCGCACATACCTCGCTATGCCCCGCTCTCCCATTTAACGGGTCGCCTTTGCTTCCGCGGACGGAAACCTGGAGCCTGTACTGTCCCCAGAATACAGCGCGCGCAACAGAAGAGTGTACTTCCGGTCCGCCCGGAAACAGGAGCCGCAGCTGAGGTTCCGCTGTGCAAGCGACTAGTTCCCATTAATGAAGGCCCTTTGGGATCCATAGCAACCACCCTCCGTCACGTGACAGCCTGGCAGTGTAATGGTGAGCGTTCGCCAATCCCCCGCACGGCTTGTCTCCCGCGGTAAGGGGTTGGGTTACGGGCAGGACCATTGGAGTTATGCGGTAGAGGAAAGCAGATTATGCGGCAAGGTTACCTAAAGTCTTCGGCAAGGAAAGCAATGTATGCGGCACAATGCAGCACATTTTATGAGTATTACTTCATCATTGTGCAATTTTAAATAGCAACAGTGGCAAGAGTTCACATTGATACCAATTTGGCAATAAACGACTGAAAGTTGACTAGTCAACCTTTGTTAAAAGTCTTCCAGGTGCTCAGAAAGTCACCACGTTTTTTATATATTTTGATACATTTTAGGTAGAAATATTTTTTTGTTAAAATGTGCAAATTATGTGTCAGATGATGGATTATATGGCAAATGCAGCAAATCCACATTTTATGCAATAATCGCCCGTGATATGGGACTAGCATGCCCTTAGGTGTGTTAAGTGCCACAGTGCTGCGAAGCTATACCATTACAGTGCTATAGCAGACAGCTCACAATAGACAGCCTAAGTACATTTAGCTTACAAATTCTGCCTTGAAAAAGTTTGGCAAAAAGAATAAATGTCATAATATAAGGGATAAAATGCTCCCTGCTGTGTATTATAAGCAAGGCTCCCTGTTTTCCATTTTTACTGATTTTTACAGATAAATACAGACAAAAATGAGTTTCCTGTCTAAATTTATTTTAAAATATGGAAAAATACAGATAATTGGGATTCTTTTCAGTGACTTTTGATGCAGTCTTTCATCAATTCCCTGCTAACAGCTTAGCAGATAGATGGTGTAGGGAGTTAAAAACAGAGTGATATTTCCTAAACTATCCACATATGTCAACATCCATGTGTAGAATAATGTGAATATTTACCTGAGGGTGTATTGTTATGTTATATTTGGCTACTTAATTTGCTGAAACACGACAGGTGCCAAAGTATGAGTGCACCTTTATTAGTTAATTACATGTGGAAATATACCATTTCACAAATGTATTTATTCATAGAACACAAAGTGAATGTGGATAAATACAGATACGCTGGCTAAAAAATAAATATCCATAAATACAGACATAAATGTTAAAAAAATAAATATCATGAAACCAGGAGCCATATTTATAAGGATATTGCAAGTAATCGAGGAGCTCATAATAGAGGAATGAAGCCAAAGGTGAGTTCCTTCACAAGATTAATGAGCTGCGAGGTGCCTTTAATATCCGTACCATGTATGGCAGTGGGGTACTTTATCCCATATGATACGTGGCCACACCATCACTTTTCCCACTAACCACTTAAAACCTTGGTGCGTAGCTCTTTCATATGCAAGAGAGAGCATGATTGCAACATGAAAAATTAAAATAGAACCTCTAGTGCAGTGGTCTTCAAACTTTTTAATGACGCGCTCCCCCAGTGGAAAAAAAAATATCGGGCTCCACCCTACGAATTTTTCACAATTATTCTATTAAATTACCAATGTTTAAATATGTGTAGACATATCTAAGCATTGCAGTTGGGTTCTGTTACTGTTTTAAAAATCCAATCAAATACATGATGTCAAACATACTATTCTAGTTAGGCAGGCCTTGCTAACGCGTAAAAGTATTCACAGTGGGATTATTAGAAGTGGGGGTAGGGGTTTTGAAGAGTATTTGGACAAGACATGTTCATAACGTCCCATTACAGAGCGGTTTACTGCTGCTCATTTTTTTTCAGGTCACAACAAACCCTTGTTACCAGCATAATGCTTCTTTTGGCTAGAGCCGGGCACCCCCCAGTTTGAAGACTCTGCGAGACAGCCTGGAGGCTCTGGGGCAAGCAGGATGGTGTTCTGCGGGTTGGTTGTGAAGGAGCCGTGCTAGATGCTGCAACCAGCAAGAGAGGAGCACCAGGAGCAGGGCAGACTGGAAGGCTAGTGCTGAGAACCCTCAAATTCAGCTTTGTCTAGACTACACCCCTTTACTAGCCGGGAGGCCTGTTAAAAATACTCCTGATAGCTAGGCCCGGCCATTGGGATCGAAATGAACCAAAGCTGAAGAAAATTAGCCATAAAGAGTGCTAGGTATGGCTCTTTGAAGACGTGTCCCTTTTTAAAAGAAAAACAGAGACATTGCGGTCTGTAGAGATTCCATCAGTTTCCCCCGGGGAGGGACAGGCCTTCGGGGAATGACACAGCGCTCCCTGAAAGCTTATTATTTCCTAAGGGAGGTCACATTCATTGGACCCTATTCCCAGACTTACACTTGTCCCTGCGGACCCCATTTCCTGGGTCCAGAGCAATTTATGAAGTCCCGGCAGACCCCTTTACCCCTGGACACTGCCAGCAAGAAGAGGGAGGCCCGCTAAAGAGGGTATCGCTACCTCGCTCCCATTCAAATCTGTCCCACCTCCTTTTCCTTGTGTCCATGAGTGGGGGTAGCAGGGGTGGGAGATAATAACGGCAACCCACCACCAAGGAAGAGGATGGGAGAATCAGCCTACAGACTCCTGCCCCAGCAATTGATTGTGCTGGCTGGGAGGAGTCAGCTTGGCAGCACAGGAGTGGGCTTCCCACACTGCCATGGGAAATCAAGAGCCAGAACACAGGCTATGTGTACCCAGGATGAGACCGTGGCACCCAGTGAAAATAAACTAAAGGAAATAAAGACGTGCATCAAGGCGTGAAGTGAAAGAAAACAGCGGGTGAACCTGCTAATCAAGTATATACGGCTCTAGCAAGGAACACCTCATAATGTCCTGTGAGACGCTTTATTTACATACTTTCTGTTGCTATATGGGGCCCCAGGCTGGGCAGGGGCACCACCAACATTTTTGCAATTTGTTGTGCATAACTGCAACAGCCACACCAGACTGCTCTACAAAATCATCCTCAGTTTTGGAGCTTTTAGAAATTATTACTACAGGAGCGGTCTCCAGTGAATTCAAGCACTCTCAGAGCTGGAGCTTTTGCTCTTAAGCTAAGGAGTTTGGGGATCCCTTATGGCTGGTCCCACGTCTACATTTTATGGCCTGTAGCAAGCAAAGAAAGACTCAGACTCTCCGTTTTGAATTCAAATGCTTTATTGACAATATAGTGATTGAACAATGAACATTGCCATTATAGGAAATGCCTTTGATTAGTCTGATTTTGAGGATGTTATAAGATTCAGACACGTGGTTGATTTTAATAATGTAGTGGCACCTTGACAAAGCTTGTAGACTAGCCTTATATATATTTACACCCATTTTAATGTATTACCTTGACACAGTATATAATGATTATGATTATTAATGTAACAACTGCATGCTAAAGTAGTAGGCCTAGTTTGTTTAAAGTAACACCCTATATGTTGTGATCTTGCATCTTCTATAGGTTGGAGGTTTTAGGGTTATAGGATTCTGGGATCTCTAGGAGTGTAATATGATATGAGAGTGACAACGAAGGTATTTCCATTTGCCTGTTTAAAATATTTGTAATTTAATGCATAGTATGTGTGTGTGTGTGTGTACTTTTCCTTTTAAAAAGAAAAAAACACAGACTGGACAATAAGTAATTGAGTATTGTTGTTGCGTGCCAGCAAATTTGGATTGCTAGCCCACATCACCCCCCTGAGCAGGCCCTGGACTGCTGTGCTGGCTACCGCTAGAGTCAAGTACTACAATGGGGTACTTGGTTACCACTAATAAGACATTGCAGATCTATTACTTGTGAAGGACTTATATCCTTTGAAACTTAAAACCCAATTTCTTACTGCATGAATATCTCTTACATAGGGGGTTGAACAAAGCCATAACCTGCCACCAAATCATAGTTTCTCTTAATATGAGGGCTATGATTTCCTCCATGGTACTGGCATCAGTTTATTAGGCTCAAGATAGCTCACAGCCTGGATGAGACCTCAAAAGGAGTGCTGATGGTCCTTAAGAAAGACCTTTGTGTTGAACCCAGCTAGAAGGGAAAAAAAGTAACTCTTCTATCCCCCTACAGGTTGTTGCTCCAAGCAATAACAGACAACATGCAGTCTCTGCAGAATGTATGTAGCATATTTCACCGGGGTTGGTCGGGATCCCAGATCCAACCCAATAATAGCTAGTATCCAGCTGGATCCACCTGATATAATGCATTGTATAAATTGTTATTCATGTAACTACACAGTGAAAGACATAACGTATGTTCTTTCAGAACATTCAAAGATCAAGATAACTTAGATCTCAGAGACTGAGAAAGTCAAAAATATTTCACAGACACAGTTTATCTGTTAGGAACTTGTAAAGTGACATGCTGTGCGCCTTTTTTCCTGTGATGGGTGTCTGAATTTGGAAGCAAGGTATTTGGTTCCAGCTTTCCTCAGACACCTGCTAATGTTCCGAGACAAAATAAGACACTGACAAAAGGAGTTACCAATCCACTCACATTTTTAGTGAAACACTTGTGCTTTGCCTTACTGGAAAGAAAGGTAAGAGACCTATGTTACCCTGTTTTCAGCTGCACTGTGAATCACACTGAATATGCTCTATGTTTCCTGCTATGTGCATGCTGCATTAGAGACAGTTACGATATTTAGCTTGGGCCAGCCATGAACTTGGTTCTAGCTCAAGAATACCTTTTGGGTCAAGATCCCAGCTGGTTCACCACCCGTTCAAGTACTGATTCTTACACTAATATCTTTCTCCTAATTCACTGGTGGATAAATGTCATACGATGCTCCATTGTGCACCGTCAATGAGTCGCTCCTTTATTGTTCCTTTTCGGTCTTGGGTAGACTCTATATCATATTGCACCAATAGGTGGCTGGCTAAGATTCTCAGGTGCACACCAGCCTCAGCAAAATATAAAATAAGGATCAAGTCAAATATCTGACCACACCTTTAGTGCTCAAAAAATAAAGGTGGCCACAAAATAACATGTAAGAACCCATAATGGCTCTGTTAGATACAAAAGGCCTTTGAGCTCACAATGAATGGTACTCCACAACAAAACGTTCTTGTCTTGTATCTTTTATTATTAGTCTTCAAGCTTTCAGCCAAACATTCTAGCCAACACATGTTCTGTCTTATTGGTGTTGTGCCTCCGACTTTATCAAGGCTAAGGACAATAAACACAACTAGTTTAAATCACCTTCTCCGATCCAATACAAATTAATAATAATAGTCAATGAGACCTTCTCCCATTTCCTTACATTCATAATCAACTTGTGTGAGAACCCTATTTAAACAGCGCCTTAGTTACATACTCCAAACTGGAATATTGATCTTTACATATATAATATATAACAACACACCTTTGCACCCAGTTGTGACATATTCTAAATTACCTCATGTAGGAAGTTGGCTCTGTATGTGCTATTTCAAAGTAAGGAATAGCATGCACAGAGTCCAAGGGTTCCCCTTAGAGGTAAAATAGTGGTAAAAAGAGATAATACTAATGCTCTATTTTGTGGTAGTGTGGTCGAGCAGTAGGCTTATCCAAGGAGTAGTGTTAAGCATTTGTTGTACATACACATAGACAATAAATGAGGTACACACACTCAGAGACAAATCCAGCCAATAGGTTTTGTTATAGAAAAAGATCTTTTCTTAGTTTATTTTAAGAACCACAGGTTCAAATTTAACATGTAATATCTTGTTTGAAAGGTATTGCAGGTAAGTACATTAGGAACTTTGAATCATTTCAATTGCATGTATACTTTTCAAGTTATTCACAAATAGCTATTTTAAAAGCTGACACAGTGCAATTTTCACAGTTCCTGGGGGAGGTAAGTTTTTGTTAGTTTTACCAGGTAAGTAAGACACTTACAGGGTTCAGTTCTTGGTCCAAGGTAGCCCACCGTTGGGGGTTCAGAGCAACCCCAAAGTTACCACACCAGCAGCTCAGGGCCGGTCAGGTGCAGAGTTCAAAGTGGTGCCCAAAACGCATAGGCTTCAATGGAGAGAAGGGGGTGCCCAGGTTCCAGTCTGCCAGCAGGTAAGTACCCGCGTCTTTGGAGGGCAGACCAGGGGGGTTTTGTAGGGCACCGGGGGGGACACAAGCCCACACAGAAATTTCACCCTCAGCGGCGCGGGGGCGGCCGGGTGCATTGTTAGAACAAGCGTCGGGTTCGCAATGGAAGTCAATGAGAGATCAAGGGATCTCTTCAGCGCTGCAGGCAGGCAAGGGGGGGCTTCCTCGGGGAAACCTCCACTTGGGCAAGGGAGAGGGACTCCTGGGGGTCACTTCCGCAGTGAAAGTCCGGTCCTTCAGGTCCTGGGGGCTGCGGGTGCAGGGTCTTTTCCAGGCGTCGGGACTTAGGTTTCAGAGAGTCGCGGTCAGGGGAAGCCTCGGGATTCCCTCTGCAGGCGGCGCTGTGGGGGCTCAGGGGGGACAGGTTTTGGTACTCACAGTCGTAGAGTAGTCCGGGGGTCCTCCCTGAGGTGTTGGTTCTCCACCAGCCGAGTCGGGGTCGCCGGGTGCAGTGTTGCAAGTCTCACGCTTCTTGCGGGGAGATTGCAGGGTTCTTTAAAGCTGCTTCTTTGGATAAAGTTGCAGTCTTTTTGGAGCAGGTCCGCTGTCCTCGGGAGTTTCTTGTCGTCGTCGAAGCAGGGCAGTCCTCAGAGGAGTCAGAGGTTGCTGGTCCCTTTGGAAGGCGTCGCTGGAGCAGAGTTCTTTGGAAGGCAGGAGACAGGCCGGTGAGTTTCTGGAGCCAAGGCAGTTGTTGTCTTCTGGTCTTCCTCTGCAGGGGTTTTCAGCTAGGCAGTCCTTCTTCTTGTAGTTGCAGGAATCTAATTTTCTAGGGTTCAGGGTAGCCCTTAAATACTAAATTTAAGGGCGTGTTTAGGTCTGGGGGGTTAGTAGCCAATGGCTACTAGCCCTGAGGGTGGGTACACCCTCTTTGTGTCTCCTCCCAAGGGGAGGGGGTCACAATCCTAACCCTATTGGGGGAATCCTCCATCTTCAAGATGGAGGATTTCTAAAAGTTAGAGTCACCTCAGCTCAGGACACCTTAGGGGCTGTCCTGACTGGCCAGTGACTCCTCCTTGTTATTCTCATTATTTTCTCCGGCCTTGCCGCCAAAAGTGGGGGCCGGGGCCGGAGGGGGCGGGCAACTCCACTAGCTGGAGTGTCCTGCGGTGCTGTGACAAAGGGGTGAGCCTTTGAGGCTCACCGCCAGGTGTTACAGCTCCTGCCTGGGGGAGGTGTTAACATCTCCACCCAGTGCAGGCTTTGTTACTGGCCTCAGAGTGACAAAGGCACTCTCCCCATGGGGCCAGCAACATGTCTCTAGTGTGGCAGGCTGCTGGAACTAGTCAGCCTACACAGATAGTCGGTTAAGTTTCAGGGGGCACCTCTAAGGTGCCCTCTGGGGTGTATTTTGCAATAAAATGTACACTGGCATCAGTGTGCATTTATTGTGCTGAGAAGTTTGATACCAAACTTCCCAATTTTCAGTGTAGCCATTATGGTGCTGTGGAGTTCGTGTTTGACAGACTCCCAGACCATATACTCTTATGGCTACCCTGCACTTACAATGTCTAATGTTTTGTTTAGACACTGTAGGGGCACAGTGCTCATGCACTGGTACCCTCACCTATGGTATAGTGCACCCTGCCTTAGGGCTGTAAGGCCTGCTAGAGGGGTGTCTTACCTATACTGCATAGGCAGTGAGAGGCTGGCATGGCACCCTGAGGGGAGTGCCATGTCGACTTACTCATTTTGTTCTCACTAGCACACACAAGCGGGTAAGCAGTGTGTCTGTGCTGGGTGAGGGGTCTCTAGGGTGGCATAATACATGCTGCAGCCCTCAGAGACCTTCCCTGGCATCAGGGCCCTTGGTACCAGGGGTACCAGTTAAAAGGGACTTACCTGGGTGCCAGGGTTGTGCCAATTGTGGAAACAATGGTACATTTTAGGTGAAAGAACACTGGTGCTGGGGCCTGGTTAGAAGGATCCCAGCACACTTCTCAGTCAAGTCAGCATCAGTATCAGGCAAAAAGTGGGGGGTAACTGCAACAGGGAGCCATTTCTTTACACCTCATCAAAACCAAGTTTACAAACCATTGAGAATCCCCAACAGGCCATCACCTATGTAAGTCTAATATTACACCACACATGTAAAACATATCTCCAAAGTAAATTTCCACCTGTAACTATGAGACATAACAAATGAGAAATCAAACATATTAGTACGAGTGACCTTGAATTATAGTAAAAAAATACTCAACAAAATTGCATTTAGTGAAAAAATACACACAAACCTATCTTAGGTTGTATCCTATAAACCAATGGCATTAGTATAAAGTGTATTTATTGAAGCTGAAAGTTATATATGCACATTTAAAGCAAACATATTATTAGTACCAACACGCCATATTATAACACCCTGCATGTCATTACACCTGTCCAATATTTCACTAAATATTTGTCATAATAAAAAAAATTGGCCTTCTCTATGTTAGCATTTTGCCGTTATCCCCCGCTTGTGTTATTTAGTGTTATTAATTCACTTGCCAAGCAAAATACTAAAGAAACAAGGGTTATATTTTATTTCACCTGACAATATCGCTGATCCCATTCTATAGTAAGATAATTGCCAAGCTGGGCAATAGCTATATTAAAGTTGCTAACTTACCAAACAGAGTACTTCCAGCAAATAAATATATACCTATTTGGCGTTACACTCTCGCTCCATATTGCCATGCCTGAAAAAGACAGAAAACCTCAATAACAGACAGATTTGCTATAACGCAATACTTCAGCCATCTTAACATGTCAAATAAAACAAACTTATGTTCTTAATCATTTCACACATATGCAAGATGACTAATAGTTAGAACTCATATCATATTCATCACTACAGGTATCTCAAAATGTATAGCTTCTGTGAATACACAAATCTCCCCAGGTTAAAAGAGTACTGTACTAAAGATTTAACCATACATAGTGCTGTTTAGGCACCATATTGCTACACCTCTAATTTTCAGCCATCATACACGACGGACAGTTCCACATCAGGAACAACTGGCAGCCATCTTAACTAACCAGACTATCTTACAAAACACATTTTCAAAAACATGGTGGTAACGCTGGAATCCTTGAAATATTTAGTCTCCATATCAACATTGATATTCCACAATTCAACGAAAGTATTAAATGTAAACATCCACCTGTACTGATAAGGATCCACCTCTAACAGTCAGTAATCATCGATGATGGACAATTCGACACCAAATCAAGCTGGCATTTGTCTTTATATACCTATAAGGACATCCTAAACACAGAGTACATATCAAGAAGTAACTAATAATAGCTAAGCTTTTCCAATAATTCTTACGCCTTATTCTAATATCAACTTAACTCCCAATATGACATATTCATGTAATATCTTACAAGTGAATATTTACTGGAGACCATTCAATAGGCAATCCAAGATGTCCTGCATCGCATGCCCTATGTTATCCTAATCCTTCTCACACTGTTCACACTCTGAAAACATGGACCTGTTCTAACTCCATGTAGATTAGGGAGGGTTATTATTAATCAGATAATAAAGTAAAATGCCAGTTGTAAAGAAATGGCTCCCTGTTGAGGTTACCCCCCACTTTTTGCCTAATACTGATGCTGACTTGACTGAGAAGTGTGCTGGGACCCTGCTAACCAGGCCCCAGCACCAGTGTTCTTTCACCTAAAATGTACCATTGATTCCACAATTGGCACACCCTGGCATCCAGATAAGTCCCTTGTAACTGGTACCTCTGGTACCAAGGGCCCTGATGCCAGGGAAGGTCTCTAAGGGCTGCAGCATGTATTATGCCACCCTAGAGACCCCTCACTCAGCACAGACCCACTGCTTACCAGCTTGTGTGTGCTAGTGAGAACAAAATGAGTAAGTCGACATGGCACTCCCCTCAGGGTGCCATGCCAGCCTCTCACTGCCTATGCAGTATAGGTAAGACACCCCTCTAGCAGGCCTTACAGCCCTAAGGCAGGGTGCACTATACCATAGGTGAGGGTACCAGTGCATGAGCACTGTGCCCCTACAGTGTCTAAGCAAAACCTTAGACATTGTAAGTGCAGGGTAGCCATAAGAGTATATGGTCTGGGAGTCTGTTTTGCACGAACTCCACAGCACCATAATGGCTACACTGAAAACTGGGAAGTTTGGTATCAAACTTCTCAGCACAATAAATGCACACTGATGCCAGTGTACATATAATTGCAAAATACACCCCAGAGGGCACCTTAGAGGTGCCCCCTGAAACTTAACCGACTGTCTGTGTAGGCTGACTAGTTCCAGCAGCCTGCCACACTAGAGACATGTTGCTGGCCCCATGGGGAGAGTGCCTTTGTCACTCTGAGGCCAGTAACAAAGCCTGCACTGGGTGGAGATGCTAACACCTCCCCCAGGCAGGAGCTGTGACACCTGGCGGTGAGCCTCAAAGGCTCACCCCTTTGTCACAGCCCAGCAGGGCACTCCAGCTTAGTGGAGTTGCCCGCCCCCTCCGGCCACGGCCCCCACTTTTGGCGGCAAGGCTGGAGGGAACAAAGAAAGCAACAAGGAGGAGTCACTGGCCAGTCAGGACAGCCCCTAAGGTGTCCTGAGCTGAAGTGACTCTAACTTTTAGAAATCCTCCATCTTGCAGATGGAGGATTCCCCCAATAGGGTTAGGATTGTGACCCCCTCCCCTTGGGAGGAGGCACAAAGAGGGTGTACCCACCCTCAGGGCTAGTAGCCATTGGCTACTAACCCCCCAGACCTAAACACGCCCTTAAATTTAGTATTTAAGGGCTACCCTGAATCCTAGAAAACTAGATTCCTGCAAACTACAAGAAGAAGGACTGCCTAGCTGAAAACCCCTGCAGAGGAAGACCAGAAGACGACAACTGCCTTGGCTCCAGAAACTCACCGGCCTGTCTCCTGCCTTCCAAAGAACTCTGCTCCAGCGACGCCTTCCAAGGGACCAGCGACCTCTGAATCCTCTGAGGACTGCCCTGCTTCGAAAAAGACAAGAAACTCCCGAGGACAGCGGACCTGCTCCAAAAAGACTGCAACTTTGTTTCAAGGAGCAGCTTTAAAGACCCTGCAATCTCCCCGCAAGAAGCGTGAGACTTGCAACACTGCACCCGGCGACCCCGACTCGGCTGGTGGAGAACCAACACCTCAGGGAGGACCCCCGGACTACTCTACGACTGTGAGTACCAAAACCTGTCCCCCCTGAGCCCCCACAGCGCCGCCTGCAGAGGGAATCCCGAGGCTTCCCCTGACCGCGACTCTCTGAAACCTAAGTCCCGACGCCTGGAAGAGACCCTGCACCCGCAGCCCCCAGGACCTGACGGACCGGACTTTCACTGGAGAAGTGACCCCCAGGAGTCCCTCTCCCTTGCCCAAGTGGAGGTTTCCCCGAGGAAGCCCCCCCTTGCCTGCCTGCAGCGCTGAAGAGATCCGTTGATCTCTCATAGACTAACATTGAAAACCCGACGCTTGTTTCTACACTGCACCCGGCCGCCCCCGCGCTGCTGAGGGTGAAATTTCTGTGTGGGCTTGTGTCCCCCCCGGTGCCCTACAAAACCCCCCTGGTCTGCCCTCCGAAGACGCGGGTACTTACCTGCAAGCAGACCGGAACCGGGGCACCCCCTTCTCTCCATTCTAGCCTATGTGTTTTGGGCACCACTTTGAACTCTGCACCTGACCGGCCCTGAGCTGCTGGTGTGGTGACTTTGGGGTTGCTCTGAACCCCCAACGGTGGGCTACCTTGGACCAAGAACTGAACCCTGTAAGTGTCTTACTTACCTGGTAAAACTAACAAAAACTTACCTCCCCCAGGAACTGTGAAAATTGCACTAAGTGTCCACTTTTAAAGTAGCTATTTGTCAATAACTTGAAAAGTATACATGCAATTGAAATGATTCAAAGTTCCTAATGTACTTACCTGCAATACCTTTCAAACAAGATATTACATGTTAAATTTGAACCTGTGGTTCTTAAAATAAACTAAGAAAAGATATTTTTCTATAACAAAACCTATTGGCTGGATTTGTCTCTGAGTGTGTGTACCTCATTTATTGTCTATGTGTATGTACAACAAATGCTTAACACTACTCCTTGGATAAGCCTACTGCTCGACCACACTACCACAAAATAGAGCATTAGTATTATCTATTTTTACCACTATTTTACCTCTAAGGGGAACCCTTGGACTCTGTGCATGCTATTCCTTACTTTGAAATAGCACATACAGAGCCAACTTCCTACATTGGTGGATCAGCGGTGGGGTACAAGACTTTGCATTTGCTGGACTACTCAGCCAATACCTGATCACACGACAAATTCCAAAATTGTCATTAGAAATTGATTTTTGCAATTTGAAAAGTTTTCTAAATTCTTAAAAGACCTGCTAGGGCCTTGTGTTAGATCCTGTTTAGCATTTCTTTTAGAGTTTAAAAGTTTGTAAAAGTTTGAATTAGATTCTAGTTGTAGATTCTTAAAAAGTATTCCAACTTTTAGAAGCAAAATGTCTAGCACAGATGTGACTGTGGTGGAACTCGACACCACACCTTACCCCCATCTTAAGATGAGGGAGCTAAGGTCACTCTGTAAAATAAAGAAAATAACAATGGGCCCCAAACCTACCAAAATACAGCTCCAGGAGCTTTTGGCAGAGTTTGAAAAGGCCAACCCCTCTGAGGGTGGCAACTCAGAGGAAGAGGATAGTGACTTGGAGGAAAATTCCCCCCTACCAGTCCTATCTAGGGAGAACAGGGTCTCTCAAACCCTGACTCCAAAAATAATAGTCAGAGATGCTGGTTCCCTCACAGGAGAGACCAACACCTCTGAAATCACTGAGGATAACTCCAGTGAAGAGGACATCCAGTTAGCCAGGATGGCCAAAAGATTGGCTTTGGAAAGACAGATCCTAGCCATAGAGAGGGAAAGACAAGAGATGGGCCTAGGACCCATCAATGGTGGCAGCAACATAAATAGGGTCAGAGATTCTCCTGACATGTTGAAAATCCCTAAAGGGATTGTAACTAAATATGAAGATGGTGATGACATCACCAAATGGTTCACAGCTTTTGAGAGGGCTTGTGTAACCAGAAAAGTGAACAGATCTCACTGGGGTGCTCTCCTTTGGGAAATGTTCACTGGAAAGTGTAGGGATAGACTCCTCACACTCTCTGGAAAAGATGTAGAATCCTATGACCTCATGAAGGGTACCCTGATTGAGGGCTTTGGATTCTCCACTGAGGAGTATAGGATTAGATTCAGGGGGGCTCAAAAATCCTCGAGCCAGACCTGGGTTGACTATGTTGACTACTCAGTGAAAACACTGGATGGTTGGGTAACTGGAAATGAAGTGCATGACTATGTTGGGCTTTATAATTTGTTTATGAAAGAACACATTTTAAGTAACTGCTTCAATGAAAAGTTGCATCAGTATCTGGTAGACCTAGGTCCAATTTCTCCCCAAGAATTGGGAAAGAAGGCAGACCACTGGGTCAAGACTAGGGTAACCAAAACTTCCACTGGGGGTGACCAAAAGAAAGGGGTTACAAAGCCTCCTCAGGAGAAAGTGGGTGACACTAGAAACAAAGAAAAAGAGTCCCCTGTAGGCCCCCAAAAACCAGACCAGGTGGGTGGGCCCAGAGACACAACCCAAAACAAAGGTGGGTACCAGGGTAAGAGCTGGGATGCCACTAAGGCATGGTGCCATAACTGTAAACAGACAGGGCACCACACCAAGGACACTTCTTGTCCCAAAAACAAACCCCCTAGCAAAATCCCAGGGGTGACCAGTGTAGCCATTGGGGATGACTCCTCAGATGAGGAGGTCTTCATAGCCTTCAACTGGAAAAAGGGCCCAACAGGTGAGTTGGAGATTCCAGAGGGAAGTAGACACTTCCACCACCTACAGGTGAATGGAATCCCAGCCACTGCCCTGAGAGACACTTGTGCCAGTCACACTATTGTGCATGACAGGCTGGTGCTCTCAAGCCAGTACATCCCAGGTGAGATGGCCAGAGTAAGAGTTAGCCCAGACAGGGTCACTAATAGGCCTGTGGCTCTTGTGCCCATGGAAGTGGGTGGAACTTTTAGCTGGAGAAGGGTGGTAGTCAGTACAGACCTCCCCCTTGATTGTCTCCTTGGAAATGACTACCCAGAGGTTAGTCAGAGCCTAAGAGAAGAACTGGTCCAGGGCCAGTCCTCTCCCAAGGAGTCTGGAGTGCCTACCTCTGCAGTAAATGCAAGTAGGCCCCAGAAGAAAAAGAAAAGGAAACAGAGTAGGAAAGGTGGACAACCTTTAGCCAAGGTTCCAGCAAGCCAAGGAGATTCTGCTCCAGTGGGGGAGAACTCCAAAAGTGGCTCTGATAAAATCCAACCTGACCCACAAGAAGTCCTGGCTAGTCAGGCAACTGTTAAGCCTGAGTGGGTGGCTCCTCAGCTAACAGAAGAAAGAGTGGAAGAAGGGTGTTTACTACAAGATGTGGTAACCCCCCACTCTAATACAGCAGACAGGCACCCTGAACCCAAAGAAGCCTGTAACTTAGCCCCTTCCCTTGTAGGTGAAGAGCTAAAGGTGTGGTTCTGGGCACTGACAGCTGTCAGTGGCCTCTGCTGGGTGTTAGCCTTTATGGCTGCACTAACCTTGGCATGGTGGTCTGACCCCATGCCAAATAACAAGTTAGGCCCCCTGACCCTGTTGGTCATGGTGGGGTTACTCCAGCTCTGGGTAACCTCTTTGGGTAAGCTAGGGGTGACCCTGGCTAAGATAAGATTAGCAGAGGTGGATACCTCTAACCCCAAAATAGAGAGAATGGGTGAAGACATAAAAAGCACAGACAAGAGGCAGTTCAGACTAGGTCCTATCACTGTGGAAGTGGGTCAGTTCCCCAGAGGGAATGACCTGAACAGGAGGATGTAAGGCAGAGTAGGCCCTGCAACAAACCAGCCATTTCCTCTACTCTTCCTCGCCTGACAGACTAGGAAGACTCTTCCCGCTTTGGCTGAGTCTCCTGGCCTGTGGGCTGGGGGGGGCTTGTGTAAAGAAATGGCTCCCTGTTGCAGTTACCCCCCACTTTTTGCCTAATACTGATGCTGACTTGACTGAGAAGTGTGCTGGGACCCTGCTAACCAGGCCCCAGCACCAGTGTTCTTTCACCTAAAATGTACCATTGATTCCACAATTGGCACACCCTGGCATCCAGATAAGTCCCTTGTAACTGGTACCTCTGGTACCAAGGGCCCTGATGCCAGGGAAGGTCTCTAAGGGCTGCAGCATGTATTATGCCACCCTAGAGACCCCTCACTCAGCACAGACCCACTGCTTACCAGCTTGTGTGTGCTAGTGAGAACAAAATGAGTAAGTCGACATGGCACTCCCCTCAGGGTGCCATGCCAGCCTCTCACTGCCTATGCAGTATAGGTAAGACACCCCTCTAGCAGGCCTTACAGCCCTAAGGCAGGGTGCACTATACCATAGGTGAGGGTACCAGTGCATGAGCACTGTGCCCCTACAGTGTCTAAGCAAAACCTTAGACATTGTAAGTGCAGGGTAGCCATAAGAGTATATGGTCTGGGAGTCTGTTTTGCACGAACTCCACAGCACCATAATGGCTACACTGAAAACTGGGAAGTTTGGTATCAAACTTCTCAGCACAATAAATGCACACTGATGCCAGTGTACATTTAATTGCAAAATACACCCCAGAGGGCACCTTAGAGGTGCCCCCTGAAACTTAACCGACTGTCTGTGTAGGCTGACTAGTTCCAGCAGCCTGCCACACTAGAGACATGTTGCTGGCCCCATGGGGAGAGTGCCTTTGTCACTCTGAGGCCAGTAACAAAGCCTGCACTGGGTGTAGATGCTAACACCTCCCCCAGGCAGGAGCTGTGACACCTGGCGGTGAGCCTCAAAGGCTCACCCCTTTGTCACAGCCCAGCAGGGCACTCCAGCTTAGTGGAGTTGCCCGCCCCCTCCGGCCACGGCCCCCACTTTTGGCGGCAAGGCTGGAGGGAACAAAGAAAGCAACAAGGAGGAGTCACTGGCCAGTCAGGACAGCCCCTAAGGTGTCCTGAGCTGAAGTGACTCTAACTTTTAGAAATCCTCCATCTTGCAGATGGAGGATTCCCCCAATAGGGTTAGGATTGTGACCCCCTCCCCTTGGGAGGAGGCACAAAGAGGGTGTACCCACCCTCAGGGCTAGTAGCCATTGGCTACTAACCCCCCAGACCTAAACACGCCCTTAAATTTAGTATTTAAGGGCTACCCTGAACCCTAGAAAACTAGATTCCTGCAAACTACAAGAAGAAGGACTGCCTAGCTGAAAACCCCTGCAGAGGAAGACCAGAAGACGACAACTGCCTTGGCTCCAGAAACTCACCGGCCTGTCTCCTGCCTTCCAAAGAACTCTGCTCCAGCGACACCTTCCAAGGGACCAGCGACCTCTGAATCCTCTGAGGACTGCCCTGCTTCGAAAAAGACAAGAAACTCCCGAGGACAGCGGACCTGCTCCAAAAAGACTGCAACTTTGTTTCAAGGAGCAGCTTTAAAGACCCTGCAATCTCCCCGCAAGAAGCGTGAGACTTGCAACACTGCACCCGGCGACCCCGACTCGGCTGGTGGAGAACCAACACCTCAGGGAGGACCCCCGGACTACTCTACGACTGTGAGTACCAAAACCTGTCCCCCCTGAGCCCCCACAGCGCCGCCTGCAGAGGGAATCCCGAGGCTTCCCCTGACCGCGACTCTCTGAAACCTAAGTCCCGACGCCTGGAAGAGACCCTGCACCCGCAGCCCCCAGGACCTGACGGACCGGACTTTCACTGGAGAAGTGACCCCCAGGAGTCCCTCTCCCTTGCCCAAGTGGAGGTTTCCCCGAGGAAGCCCCCCCTTGCCTGCCTGCAGCGCTGAAGAGATCCGTTGATCTCTCATAGACTAACATTGAAAACCCAACGCTTGTTTCTACACTGCACCCGGCCGCCCCCGCGCTGCTGAGGGTGAAATTTCTGTGTGGGCTTGTGTCCCCCCCGGTGCCCTACAAAACCCCCCTGGTCTGCCCTCCGAAGACGCGGGTACTTACCTGCAAGCAGACCGGAACCGGGGCACCCCCTTCTCTCCATTCTAGCCTATGTGTTTTGGGCACCACTTTGAACTCTGCACCTGACCGGCCCTGAGCTGCTGGTGTGGTGACTTTGGGGTTGCTCTGAACCCCCAACGGTGGGCTACCTTGGACCAAGAACTGAACCCTGTAAGTGTCTTACTTACCTGGTAAAACTAACAAAAACTTACCTCCCCCAGGAACTGTGAAAATTGCACTGTGTCCACTTTTAAAGTAGCTATTTGTCAATAACTTGAAAAGTATACATGCAATTGAAATGATTCAAAGTTCCTAATGTACTTACCTGCAATACCTTTCAAACAAGATATTACATGTTAAATTTGAACCTGTGGTTCTTAAAATAAACTAAGAAAAGATATTTTTCTATAACAAAACCTATTGGCTGGATTTGTCTCTGAGTGTGTGTACCTCATTTATTGTCTATGTGTATGTACAACAAATGCTTAACACTACTCCTTGGATAAGCCTACTGCTCGACCACACTACCACAAAATAGAGCATTAGTATTATCTATTTTTACCACTATTTTACCTCTAAGGGGAACCCTTGGACTCTGTGCATGCTATTCCTTACTTTGAAATAGCACATACAGAGCCAACTTCCTACACCAGTTATGGAGAGGTAATTAAAACAATTTGCCACATAATATATATATATATATATATATATATATATACAATAATTAGGAAACATGTTGATTTTCATTGCCCAATAACCAGCATATTCCATATCATGGTTCACCTTGTAACATAATGTATATACACACATAAAATATCAGTCCCCTAAAAAATATTGTAATTGATTATCTATATTTAACCCATGCTCTACTGTTTTTAGTTTCATAAGCCACATTGCTTCACAACCACTGGTTTTTAATTCACAGTTACTTCCCCCTGGGAACCTTAAATACAAGAGCTATTCCGTGAAATAAGAAATTATAAAGTAGTGCATGTGCTTCACATTCCATTGCATGTACCACCATAGGGTATTTAATACCACCCAATTATAGGGCCCTAAAACGGTCTCCAATTCTTTCCCAAAGAGGTCTAATAGCACTTCCTATGTACATCTTATTGCAATTACATACAAGTACATATACAGTAAATCTTTCACCACAGGTTATATACTTGTTAATCAAAAATTCACGTCCTCCACTATAACCGAAGCTTCTCTTTTTATCCATGGCCAATTTGCACAAATAACAATGTCCGCATGTATAAAAACCTACATATAAGGGGGTCAACCATATATTAAGTTCTACTGATCTGGGAAACTGGGACAAGTATATTTTTGAGAGTCCCTCTTTGATAAGTAATACTGTATTGCAAGGATAGATGGTCTTTCAGTAATTTGTCAGTAGTAAGCAACTACTGATGCCTCTGTGGGATTTTCCAAAATGTAATTGCATTTACATTGTAGTTGGTAATTATTCTAATTTTATTTATAATTAATACAAAGAGTCACACTACGGTCCAATTTTTCAGCCTTCATTATTGCAGAATTAATTACATTAAATTACTTGTAAATCTTGGCTCCATATTCTGAAGTGTCTGCAGGAATTCACATTCCACCCTACCGTTATGCCTTCTCTAGCCATTGCACCATATGGTTTCGCATTTATTTGAAATTTAGGGTACAAATGAGTACCATGTAGTAATGCATAACAAGAAATCTTTTTCAGAAACATTCTACTTTGAATCTTATTGTCCTTAATGAAGAAATCTATGTCCAAAAACACTATGCGTTCACAACTGTACTGTAATGTAAAAGACATTACAATCAATCATTCTTATTCAAGTATTCAAAAAAAGTATTTAATTCATATTCATTACATGTGCAAATCATAAAGCAATCATCAATTAATCTTCCCTGGTAATAAACATGTTCTATCCAGTTTGAACTGGCCAGGCCCAGATCTGTTCTCCATAGGTTGGCACTAGAAAGGGCAAACCTAGATCCCATTGTGGTGCCACATAGCTAAAGACGTCTTGGAGACTTTCAGAAAGTTGACCTAGGAATACATACTGCTTTTTGATAACTATTGGTTATGTGGTTTGTAACTCACACTTTCTGGCTTTCCACTTGCTGGCTTTGTTTGCTTTAGGCTTGCCAGGATCAGTTCATCCATCCCCTTGGAAAAAACATGTTTTCTGTATCCTTCCAGAAACTTGCTTTCTGTTAACAGGCCTTTAAATCTTGTTCTTATGTCATCACATTTGTTGTGCATTGAAAGACTGAGGTCAAATGTCAGGCACTGTTTTCCAAGGACGCTTGTTTACTTTTCTTTCTTTGATTTCAAACTGAGAGGATTTATCTGACGATCTTGCTGGATTCTGTGGACAGGAAATAATTTTTTGTAGCAGACAACAACGTTTAAATTAACTGTGTATGTATTTTAGAATATATCAGAATTATGAGCAGAGAAATGAAGCACATTTTTGTTATTTCTGAAGTCTGTTGTAAACAAATACTTTAATATAATCAGAACATATCATTAAACTAGTTGATGACATTTTCACACATTTTCGTCTGTGCAGTGAATAGTGTTATGACTAAAACTGAATGTCTGGGCAAATGCAATGGTCATTTCAATCCGAAATGTGTTGTCTCTAATGGCACTGTGCTACCACACCATAAATACTCCACTCTACGCCACTCCACTCTACTCTGCACCACTCCACACTACTGCACTCTTCTCTGCACTACTCCACTTTACTCCACAGCACTCTGCACCACTGAACTCTATGCCTCTGCATTTTATGCCAGTGCACTCCATGCCACTTCACACTATGCCTTTCAAATCTCTCCTGTACCACACTACTCTATGCCAGCCACTCTACCCTATACAACTGCACTATTCTCTGCATTACTCCACTTTACTCCACACCACTGCACTCTGCACCACTGAAATCTGTGCCTCTGCATTTTATGCTAGTGCACTCCATGCCACTTCACACTATGCCTTTCAACTCTCCCCTGTACCACACTACTCTATGCCAATACACTCTTCGCCACTCTACCCTATACAACTGCACTCTTTGCCACTGCACTCTACACCACTCCAGGCTAGGCCACACCAATCTACTCTGCACAACTCCACTCTACATCACTGTACTCTATGCCACTCTGTAACACTGCACTCTGTCAATACACTCTACACCAATTCATTTTACTCTGTAACACCCAACTCTGTGCCCCTGCACTCTATGCCAATCCACTGCACACCACTCTAATCTACTCTGTGCCACAATGCCACTGCACTCTACACCATTTTACTCTGTGCCATTACACTCTATGCCACTTTAAGCAACTGCACTGTACCCTGTACCATTTCACTGTGCGCCACTTAACTCTACTCTTAAACAATCTAATCTACGCCACTGCATTTTATACCGCTCAACATATTAGTGTAAACCCACAAGTTGAAAAATCTTGTACTCACAAAATGGCTAACAGTTCGGAATTCATTGTCATGTGTAATATTGGTATACAAAGATACGACATCTAAAGTAACCATTATCACAACTGAGTCCCATATAACATCACTCAAATAAATTTTGAATATGCGTGGTATCCTAAATACAAGTCAGTAAATTTAATACAAATTGTCGTAAACAGACAGCCACATATTCTAAGATCCTTTCAGTTGGTCCTTTAATACATGATATAATGGGTCTGCTTGGTGGAAAGCGGAGATCCTTTTGCATTTTTGTGAGTGTTTATATAATCATGGGACCCTAGTTTGATCCACAAATAAATAGTATTGTAATCATCATCATTAAGTAATACAATAATTATCCAGTCAAAATGAGGTAAAACCAACACAAAATGTGCTGCATTACGCCTCATAATTTTGTCAATCCAGCTGCATAGTTTAGTCCTCTTCGGCTGCATAATTTCAGTGACCCTGACAATAGGGCTACTTTTTAGTGGTATGTGCAGGGTACCAGCTCATAGTTCTGCTTTGTTGTTAATTAATGCTTTTGCTCAACAGGCTGCTACAGCTTCTTGTGCCGAAAGAAGTGTTGTACATGTCCTGACTGATGGCGGGGTTGTTATATAAACAAAAGCCACTGAACCGTAGGGATGCAATATGTTCTGTATTTGTGTGTGTGTGTGTGTGTGAACATGAAGGAGAAATGGACAGGAGCAGTTAACCAATTAAACAACTGCCAAGTGGCACCCTCGGCCAGGTCAGGCTCTTAGCCAAGAGCACTTGCATTCTGGAACTTGTAGTAGTATGTTTACAGGGGGGGAAACATTTAATTAACTTTATCAGTGTGTTGCCCATTCTGCCAGATGCATTAACGCACTACGGCCTAACCAGTCACAAGCTGGTCTGTGGCCGCATGACTCCTCCACTGCCTTTCTGCAAATTCAACATATATGAATCCACTCACTCCTTATAAACATCAATAAAGATAGACATGTTTCTAAAGTGTGGTGTTGAAAACTTATATTGTGCTGTATCACTCACCTCTCTCAATTTCCAATGTAAACAAATGCTGGCTGACTCAATATAGACAAGTGATGCCCCGTAAAAATGCATATTGCAGCATTTGACTGCCCTCTGTACCTTTCAGTCAAACAGCAGTGACAAAACCAACATTTCTGGCTTTTGACTGAAAAGTGTCTTTTCATTAATTGGCATGTTTTTCTGTGTGTGGGAAGTAGGATGAGTAAGTGACTCAATGCAGGAGTGAGTCAATCAGTGGATAAGTGACTGGAATGTATGGCAGGTAGATAAATGGGGGAGCAAATGGGTGGGTCCATGTTTAACTACACAGTCGCTGCAAAACGAAATCCCTAAATATAGCCAATTTATGTACAAAGCTCATTTAATATTTCAAGGCCAGTATTTGCATGAGACAAAGAGCACTTTTAAGAATTTAAGACCGCGGTAGGGCGTCACATTCAAGGCATCCACATCCTTTTGTATCAATGTTTTAAAAAAAGGTGTGGTGGAAGCCTGGCGGTGACATTCGCTCACTGTGTCTTCTTAATGGCCTCTGTAATGCCCAAAATTGTGGTGGGTGCGGGAGGGGCAGGTGCTGATACATCAGAAATCACCCCACGGGAAGGTCACAACAATACCCTTCTTATCCATGGAAGCATGCACTTACATTCAGGAGTCAGATGGAGAGGTAATTGAGCTTTGGGGCCACATTGTTATCAGCAATAATCTGCTATATTAATTCCTGGGGCAATTATCTCTCCATTTGCTTCTGGTTATGACCATTAGGGCAGTGCTTAATCGGTGCAGGTGATTGCACATGTTTGATAATGGGACTCTTATTTAGTTTTAATGTTGGCCAAAACC
Source organism: Pleurodeles waltl (assembly GCF_031143425.1). Lineage (NCBI taxonomy): Eukaryota > Metazoa > Chordata > Amphibia > Caudata > Salamandridae > Pleurodeles > Pleurodeles waltl. The sequence continues at coordinate 665,168,437 of NC_090451.1, forward strand.
TTTTGATTTTATTCGAACTGTATGGATAATATAGTTATAGGGCTTTCCACCAGCCCTCACATCTGTTGATCTTTTATTATGTCATTCACATTTTTCTTTCTCCACAACATACAGCATAGAGCATAGAGCAAAGGGACTGCCCACTTCAGGTACGGCTAACTTCACTGTGAGTGACTGCATTTTTCCCTTTCACAAGGAGCACATAGACAAATAAAGTACTTCCCTTGAGTGCCAGGGACTACTATGGCAATTTTGCCAACCTTTTTTTTTTATTGATGAATGCCAGGCAGCTCCCCTAACAATAACGTTTTGGAAAAAAAAAACATTCTAGACTTACTGACTTTGCTCATGCTTTTTGGGGTTGGGGCCTATTTTTCATCCTTAAATTTGACTTTGCACAAGAAAGAGAAAGGAAGAAAAGGGTGAGGAACATAGAAAACAGTGGGAAAGGAGAATGCAAGGATGAAAAGGAACATTCACGAGTGAGATAAAGAGACAGAAACTGGGGGATGGTGGAATAAAGGGGCATAGGCAGGGCCTTGTGGCTCAGTGGACTAATGTATCCAATCCTGCAATCTGGGTTTGCTTTCATGGTCTGAGGTTTCAACCCTTGCAGGTCTTCTCATCCTTTCATTTTCTGAAGGACAGTATTATGAATACCATTAATTGGGTTAGAATGAAAATCCATTGTTCAGTGCCAAGATGCCTGAAAGGGAAAAATGTATGCTTTACAGCATGGTATGTTATGAGGTGGAATCAAGATTGGGCATCCTTAGTACGCCAACATTTATCAGCACATGCTGCAGATGTAATAAGAAAAACTTTGACCCATGTGCTCATTTTTTGGTTACAGACTAATTATTGGGAAGAGTATATTGCACATCAGCAGTGCATCCCAGCTGATCCTCTCCCTCACCAAGGACCCCGGCACCGCCAAAACCAACCTCCACCAAGGAATGAAGGCCATCGCCAAATGGATGAAGAACAGCTGCCTGAAACTGCATTTTGACAAAACTGAGGTCCTCATCCTCAGCTCTACTCCTTCTGCCTGGGACGACTCCTGGCGGCCTGCCACACTGGGAACCACACTGACACCCACTGACCACGCACGCAACCTGGGATTCATCCTAGACTCGTCGCTATCAATGACCCAGCAAGTCAACGCCGTCTCTTCCTTCTGCTTCAAAACCCTCTGCATGCTTCTGAAGATCTACAAATGGATCCCCACTGGAACCAGAAGGACGGTCACCCAAGCCCTCGCAAGCAGCAGACTGGACTACGGGGCAGTGCCCTCGTCGCATGAACCATGGCCAAGCTTCAGAAAAAACTGCAACACATATAGAAAGCCTCTGCACGCCTCAACCTTGACATCCCCCGTCACAGCCACATCACAGCCCACCTGAGAGACCTGCACTGGGTCCCCATCAACAAGAGAATCACTTTCAAACTCCTCACCCACTCCCACAAAGCACTGCACAACACCGGACCAGAATACCTCAACAGATGGCTCTCCTCTTACACCCCGAACCGACAGCTTTGCTCCGCTGACCTTGCTTTCACCACCGTCCCACACATCTACAGAACGACTGCTGATGGCATATCATTCTCCCACCTCGCCGTCAAGACATGGAACACTCTTCCTATCCACCTGCAACAGACACAGGACCTACTAACCTTCAGGAGACACCTCAAGACATGGCTGTTCGAGCAGTAGCAGCACCCCCACCACCCCCTACACCGCCCTAATACCCTCACAGGTGAGCAGCGCGCTTTACAAATGCTTTGATTGATTGATTAAGTGATATGTTTTTTGACTCCCATCAGTCTCTGATTACTTTTAGTTAACTGTGAATAGTTGTCCGTGTTTGATCTCTGCCCCTCCTTACCACAAGCCCCTACTTGCATAGATATTGGGGGTTAGATCCAAAGGATCTATGCACAGTGGCATCCATGCCAGTGGGTCAGTATCACAAGGAAATGGACAGACAGGGTGGCATGGGATCGATATCTAAAAAGGATGGCTCCATGTCGCTGAGTCAAGAATACTTAAAGAAACAGGTAGCCTGGAAGGGATCCTTACGTGCAAGGGCTCGGGCTAACTGGTTACACCTGAGCCCAATTCACAGAGTATGGACAGGCTAGATAGGTTTGGTGGTCCTTATCTGCTAATAATGAGAGCTGACTTGGAAGAGGAAGTCGGGGCAGCTATTTCGGCGCTGGGAGCAGGGAAACCTCCTGGCCCTGACGGTTTCCCATCGGAATACTAAAAGGCGTTCAGAGAGGACTTGGTGCCGCACTTGTTAGCACTCTTTACGGAGGCGGAACAGCGTGGGGCCTTCCTGGAAGGACTGAACGCCGCCACCATTTTGGTACTTCCTAAGACCCAACCCCCATCGCTGCACTGCGCAGACTATTGGCCGATATCTTTGATTAACAGTGAGGTTAAGATTTACGCCACTATCCTCGCCATACGTCTCAAGAGGGTTCTGCCGCAACTCATACACACCGACCAGTGCGGGTGTATGACAACTCGTAGTATTCGGCACTGCATCCGCCAATTGCATGTTGCCCTCGCCGAACGCCACTGTCTTCCCTGAGATTTAGCTCTTCTATTTATTGACTTTGAAAAGGCTTTTGACTCAGTGGACTGGGGGTTTCTCCTTCTGGTGCTTCAACGGGCAGGTTTTGGACCAAGGTTCTGCCGCCTGGTCCAAGCGCTATACGCAAACCCCTCGGGCCCGGGTGCAGATCAACGGGACCTTGTCGTCGGTTTTTGAAGTCCGTTGGGACACGAGACAGGGTTGCCCTTTGTCTCCCCTTCTATTTACCCTGGTCGTTCAGCCATTGGCTCAGATGATCAGGACAGACCCAATATACTGCGGCTGGAGATGGGGACGCTCCGGGAGGACAGGATAGCCTTATACGCTGATGATGTCCTATTGTACATGGGAGAACCGAGTACATTGGACCCACAAGGTCTCCATCTTTTACGGCGCTACGAACAGGTGTCAGGACTAAAAATGAACCCTGCAAAGTCAGTGTTGGTCCCCTTGGTGAGCACTTGTGACTGTTTCAATTGGCAGGACATGATACCCCTACGCAGACTCAGTTTTAAATATCTCGGCACTTGGGTGACCCTTCTGCCAGAGCTGACATGGGTCTAGAATCTGGACCCGCTCCTAGCACATATTAAGATGGACTTGCAGAGGTGGCAAGCTCTGCCATTAAATGTGATGGGCCGCGTTTCCCTATACAAGATGATGGTCTTACCTAGGCTCTTGTATGTTTTCCAGAACTTTCCCCTCCCTGTCCCACGCTCAAGGTTTTGTGCCCTAGAGAACAATACCGCGTTGTTTCTATGGAAAGGGGCCAGGCACCGGGTGGCAGCGCAACACTGCAGGAGAAGAATATATGATGGGGGCCTAGGCACCTCGGATCCTTATCTATACTACTTGGCGACCCAGCTGTTGGGGATCCAGGATTGGTTCAATGGGGGATGGGCAGACCTGGCCTATCAGGTAGAGTTGGAGACTTTGGGCTTCCCACGTATCCTCGATATGTTATACGGTGCACCCCTCCCCCAGGAAATGGAAGCGATTACAAGGGGGGTTTTCTTGGCCAGGCGCGCAGCGTTACGACATATCTGTTGGAACGCTGTTGTCACCCTTCAGACTCCGTTGTGGCGGGGGAAGTGGCTGAGTGCAACTGTGGCGTTGGAGGGTTTTGCGGAGGGGAACTTGTTTTACTAGTAGGAGATGTGTGGAAGGGTGATGCACTGAAAACATTTCAGGAACTACAGGCAGACTTCCAGCTATCCTGAACGCAATTCTTCAGATACCTTCAACTTCGGCATGCCTTGGGAACACACCTGTTGGCAACAAGCCTTCTGCCGGAATTCAGCCTACTCGAGGCCAAGCTACTCATGGGGAATCTAGGAGGAGAGGGACTTTCCCAGGTCTATGAAATGTTAGTTAATAATGCCGCGGAGGCTTGGACTTGACAAGGGCGAAGTGGGAAACATGGGTGGGGGGGCCTTTGAAGAAACAGAATGGAGGCGCTGATGGCACCTAGGGTGCTAGCTGTGTCAGCGAGACTTCGCACAGTGCAATTTTACTATTTGCACAGAGCATATCTAACGCCTGCCAGGCTCTGCCGGGCTGGTCTTCGCCCCACTGCCCAGTGTCCCCGATGTGCAGGGGAACCAGCTGACTTTTTCCACATGGTGTGGTCATGTCCAGTAATGCAAACATACTGGGGTAAGGTAATCCAAGAACTAAGTGTGGTGATGGAGCTGGAGCTGCAGATGTCTTCCAAATTAATCTTGTTGGGGGTGATGGAGGGCATGGGGGGCTCCCGGGCAAATCGTGCCCTCGCTGGTACGGCCCTGCTGGTTGCCAAAAGAGACATTGCCGCGGCCGGGAACTCGCCCACCGTTCCATCCCTCCAAAAATGGAGAAGTGGGTGGACTGGTGCACAAATCAAGAAAAACTGGTATATGAATCAAGGGGTTGTCCCCGGAAATATGAGAGGGTATGGGGTAGGTGGCTGGGGTTGTTGCCATAGGTCGGTGAGGGGGTTTCCACCCTTAAAGTTGAGTCAAAAAATGAAGTGATGTATGTCCCCTGAAATGCTTTAAATGCTTTATTGTCAATTGTCAACGATGCTTGGAGTGGGATCTTGCCGTACTGTCTGTGCCAATTGTTTGGTTATTTTCATCTTAAAAGCAATAAAATTTGTTTATAAAAAAAACAAATTATGAGCTGACTTGACGGGCCAGCATGGCCTAATCTGCTAAGAATGTGCATCTGGATGGCTCTCTGGTGCACACATGCAGTTGAATAGAAGAACTGATTTAAAAAGCTCAATCACCATATGTAATAGAACATGTCATAGACTAGAGGTGGTCAAGCCACTGAAAGCTAGAGCCAGGCTTGAGCCTGACGCCTGGGTCGGCTCTAGGTTCTTTTGAAACCTCAAGCCCATAACAAGACAAGCTTTCAACTGGCTTCTATTTGCCACCCTCCCTCGACCCAGGATGTTGCATACACTAAAAACGCCGACTTTGGAACTGGGAAACCAGGTTCAACTTTTGGTGTTGGCTCAAAAGTCTATGATTCTGGGCAAATCATTTATTCTCCCAATGCCTATAAAAAATGAATATGACCTTGTGTATTGTAACTGGTGCTCAAGTAAAGCACTGCAATACCTTTGTGTCGAGTTTGCACTATCTAAAATGTGCACAAAGAGGTGAAAGTGGAGCAATAACATCAAAGGGAGAGACAAACATACCCATTTAGTGTCTGATTTGTACAAAGTGAAAACAGAAAACCTGCATAAATTGTGGCTTGCCCACTTAAATTGTGTCAAATATTTTATTTCACCAATACTCCTTTTCATCACTATTGTGTATGAAATCACTCTCAGATGTGAGTCCAGGATACCAGTTGTGAAAAAAACTATTTTATTTGATTTACTAGACTATAAGAATCTGGACCAAACGCAGTCTTGTCTCTTTGCTCACTAATGGTTCATGTTTGAAAACAACCACTTTTAATAAGTACTACGCAGTGCTATAATTTGACATATTAATGTCAAATCTTCCACATGTTAAAGAAATGCACTTTTTCGAATTTTGAAGGGACATGATAATAGTTTATGTGATGTTTCTTGTATAAGTTGAATAGCAAACATTTTAGGGCTCGGCTCGTGCTGCAGACTCTAAGAGCCGAGCAAGACGATTGGCTCGGCTCCAGCTTGGCCTGTTAATTTGTTGGCTCGCCCACCTCTATCACAGACCAAAGTTAAAGTTCTACAATATGATTTTAGATCCCTTTGTTACAGCAAGGGATTGGTGAAATCTAGACCTCGGTCCCCTGCTCATATTTATTTCATGAATGGCTGCTACTCATTCATCTGCACATTAAAGCCCTGGACTATTAGATGATACATTGAACAACACTTTATGAAAAATCTGAGTTGTATTTTGGTAATCATTCTACTTCTTCACCAATGGTACTCTTTCAGGATCGCTGTAAATCAAAAGGTTCCTTTTGAAGAATCTGGGCGTCAGTCATTTACGTAGTTTGTAGTTATAGTCAAACCTGATGCGGTTGTTTTCAGGGGCTGTCTTTGGGCACTTCTGATGCCCCATTATGAGTGCATCTAATAAAAGCCTACTCCCTGGGGTTTGGACTTTATCCAGTGTGATATGCTGCATCTATTCTGAGTTTTGAGGGAATAACATGCAGATTTTCTTACCTACTGCACAAAAATTCACATGTCGAGGTAAATACCGTTCTGTTTTGTCAGATTTCATTTGTCAAAATTTAACAAAGGGCAAGGACTTTATTTCATCCGGTAATTACAGTAATTTGCACAGGGGTAGGAGAACTACAATCCTCTCAACCATGTCTTTTGAGTTTCATTAACCAGTTGCTTAATTGTGACATTTGCTCATCTGTTTTAATCATACTTACATTGCAGTGTTGAGGTTTGCGTATATGTTCCCATTATATCATCTATTTCATGTCAGAAGCGGCTCCAGATCATAAATACTTGAACAAACATAAGTTTGTGAGTTAGAGGGGCACAAGACAGGGCGGTTTGGGCAAAAACCCAAAAGCCTCAAAGTTACACCTTTGCCTTGCCAACTTATCTCTTGTTTCATAAGGGATAATTGTTGGCTAAAACTGTACCCGGTCACCAACATTACCAGTGGGTGTGATATTTACCTATTCTGAGTTCTGCAGGCCTGAACGGGGAATCCGTGTTTTTCTCTATGATTCCTGAATGTGTCACGTTTTTCTGATTATTTGCCCAGACAAATGTAGCCATTTTTTTTCGTTGCACAATTGGCCCACTGAAAACTGAAGTGATTACCATTTGCAATAATAAAACTCCTGCTTCCAAACAAATCAGAATGTATCGGACTGCTCGGTGGTCCTAAGACACGATTCAGACGTTGTGAATGCCATTCGAGTAGCGCTCAAAGTACCTGCGTTGTCATCTGTCTGTGGGGTGTCTCTGCACCAGGAGCGAAGCCACTGCCTCGCGGGCCCTAGTTCAAAGATGAAAAGCGGAGCCACTGGTTGCTGTTTGAATGATAAAATACAGCAACAATCAGGGTTCAGTGGGCCTCTAGGCCCCTGTGCCACTGCACCTGCTGCACCCGTGGAATCCACACCCCTGCTTTGCACAAGCTGTGAGTCATTGTGTATGTTCTGAGTATTGAGTTCTGGTCTGACTCTGGTTGGATGATGGCTTCATTTCAATTGTAGAGGGTGTGGTATGATGTACGAAAAGGTATGTGTCTTGTATCGACAATATGTGTAGCGCACACTATTGACCTTTAGGCCCGTATTTATACTTTCTTTGCGCCGTATTTGTGTCATTTTTTGACGCAAAAGCAGCGCAAACTTGCAAAATACAATTGGGGCATATTTATACTCCGTTTGCGCCGAATTTGCGTCGTTTTTTTCGACGCAAATTCGACGCAAAACTAACTCCATATTTATACTTTGGCGTTAGAAGCGTCTAGCGCCAAAGTTCATGGAGTTAGCGTCATTTTTTTGCGTGAACACCTTCCTTGCGTTAATGATATGCAAGGTAGGCGTTCCCGTCTTAAAAAATGACTCCGATGCATATGCGTCGTATTTATACTCCCGGGCAAAAATGACGCCCGGGAGTGGGCGGGTCTAAAAAACCCGCATTAGCGCCGGATTTTAGCGCCTGGGTCAGGGCAGGCGTTAAGGGACCTGTGGGCTCAGAATGAGCCCAGAGGTGCCCTCCCCTGCCCCCAGGGACACCCCCTGCCACCCTTGCCCACCCCAGGAGGACACCCAAGGATGGAGGGACCCACCCCAGGGACATTAAGGTAAATCCAGGTAAGTATTTTTTTTTGTGGCATAGGGGGGCCAGATTTGTGCCCCCCTACATGCCACTATGCCCAATGACCATGCCCAGGGGACAGAAGTCCCCTGGGCATGGCCATTGGGCAAGTGGGCATGACTCCTGTCTTTGCTAAGACAGGAGTAATTTCAATGGGGGATGGGCGTCGTAAAAAAATGGCGCAAATCGGGTTGTGGCGATTTTTTTGCCTCAGCCTGACTTGCACCATTTGTGGACGCCCATACGCCATTTTCCCCCTACGCCGGCGCTGCCTGGTGTACATCGTTTTTTTTAACGCACACCAGACAGCGCCGGCGGCTAACGCCGGCTAACGTCATTCAATAAATACAGCGCCGGCATGGCGATTCAGAATGGCGTTAGCCGGCGCTAATTTTTTTGGCGCAAAACTGCGTTAGCGCAGTTTTGCGTCAAAATGTATAAATATGGCCCAATTGTATTTTGTAAGTTTGCGCCGTTTTTGCGTCAAAAAGTGATGCAAATGCGGCACAAAAAAAGTATAAATGTGGGCCTTAATGTTTAGTCAGTCATGGTAGTTTTAGCCTTCTCGTGGATAAAATGTTGTGGAAACAAGTCTGGGGTTCAGGTGTGTGAATAGCAGGGTGAAGCACGCGCTCCACCAACTGAGCTACTTAAGTTTATAAAATCACACTATTTGAAGGTGCAGCGATACTTTTGGTCGACCATAACTTATAGATTTATTTATTCGGCATTTTTTAAAAACGAAGTCCCTGATAGGCAGTTTCATGGCGCTTTTTCGATACAAATGTATTAAAGAAATACGTGCGATATCACCACCTAGTTTTATCTCGCCCATTCCCTACCTTTACTCAGCCAGGAAGTGTGTTTTTCCAATGCATTTACATTCCACGGTTTTAAGATAGTGATTGAATGCACCAACTGTAGAGGCCAACCCAGCGTTTCATCTTTCTGAGACTCATCAAAACGAGCACAGATTGAGGAACAGCAACACAGGTGATATAACAAGCGTTGAATAATTCGCCCTTCTCCCACAAACCCGGTGTCTATATCTTTGAGCACCTGATCTTTAACTCGACTGAGTGCCCTGTTGCAGATGCGTGTATAATCTGCAGGTCACACAGATGCACCCGACAGGCCAGTTCACCCTTTCATGCTTCCAAGATCGATAAAAGGTGCGCTACATAATTGCAATTTCAATACAGAAGGAGCATCATGAACTAGTGAAATGACACATACAGCCTAAAAGCGAAAATGAGGTTTTCTTAAGGTATATCTAAATTATCAATTAAGTAGTCGTTTAAGATTGACTGAAAACCTAAATGCCTCCATCAAGCAGGCGAAAGCAGACGTGCAAGACACTGAAAGTACAGCACGAATTTAATTGATTTTCTCTTTCAAAATACAAATATAGAACATTCTGTGCGCGCTTTATAAAAATATAATTTTAGTTAAGTGCACTGCACGTACTTTTTGCCTTGGGTGATTTCTATAATCGGACTTATGACAGGTCAGCCCACCACACACAGATCCCATTAAGAAACAGAAAATGGTAATTCGTGGCACTGGCAAAATGACATTTCGTTAGACATACACAGGCTGCCCTTTTTTGTTCGCGTTGGCTGTTTAATAGTCTGGTTTCATAACCCCGCAAATTTTCGATTTTTGTAATGTCTGGGTATTAACTATAATTTAGTCCAAACTGCTCAAATGTCACACCTGTTAGCACTTTCAATTTGAAGCGCCTGGAAAAGTCTGAAAAGGGTTGACCAGCATGCGGTGAAAGGCTGCAGCACCTGCCAGCAGACTGCTGGAAGATAACAACGTTGGGATGGCATTCAGTGTCCAGCCAGTCTTACACAGTGCCCGCGACGGGTCTCCAGGGTGGCACCAAGGAACGGATTGCACAGTCTGTGTACTATTCACGTTTGAGGTCAACATCAAAAATCAGCTTACAGGCCGGCACCGCAAGGTTTGAATAGTCTCTGTATAGTGTGCCAGGCAGTGATTAAGTGTCAGGCATTGCTACAGGCTGGCACTGCAAAACGGTTCAGAGTCTCTGCATAGTGTTTCTGGCACTGATCAGATGACGGGGGTTAGCCGACAGGCTGGCACTGCAAATTGGTTTGAATTGTCTCTGTATAGTGTGCCAGGCAGTTATAAAGTGACAGAAATAGTACAGGCTGGCACTGCGAGGTTTGACTGGTCTATATGCTGTGCCATGTAGTCATGATTTGAAGGCATCAGTCTGCCGGTTGGCATTGCATTTATAGTCTCCGCTAAAGTTCAACGAGGGGAGATGGGGTTCCATCAATCAAGCCACAGACTGGAACCTAAGGGAAGTTTGAGCATACCGCCTGTACAGCATCAGGCAGTGAAGAGGTGGCGGAAATCAGTCTTTGCGACGGCACTGCAAGGCTTCAAAAGTCACCAAGGTATTCTCCTGTAGGCAGTGTGGGTGCACCAGAAATCAGCCTAGAGGCTGGCACTACAGAAACGCCTGATTGATATCTGCAGAGTGCACATCGGTTATGATGCCAGGTATCAGTCTGGAGGAGGCGCTGCAAGAAGCATTTAACGGTGTTAGTGTGGTGTAGCAGCATGTTGTACGATGCCAGGCAGAGTGGCACAGCAGCAGGATTCATCAAACGTTATGTTGCACCTTGTTGACGACGCATCAGTGGTCAGTTTGTGCACGGGCACCACAGCAAAGTTTTAATTGCCTCTATATTCAGCACGACTGGGCAGATGATTCGGGTTCCGTTTTCAGACTGATGCTACGAGATTTCAATTGCTTCGATGCAGAGCACAAGGCAGTGATGAGGTGTCAGGCACCAGTCTGCAAGCTGGCACTGCATGAATTGATCCTGCATGGTGCAACACACAGTGATGAGATGCCGAGGATCAGCTGTAGACTGGTACACCACAAGGATGTTTAAGAAGGGTGTATAGAGCACCAGGCAGTGATTTGTGTTTGTACAGTTCATAGATTGGTGAGGAGAGGTGGTTAAATGGTTTCCTGACCGGTACTGCAACACATGAATATGCTCTGCAGAGTGCACAAGTCTATGATGAGATGTCAGGTTCAGCCTGTATGCCAAGAGTTTTCACTGGTGCCTTACAGTACACCAAGAGGTGAGAAGAAGCCAGGCTGGTATCACAGTGTTTCAGAGAGACGTCTGTGCTTGGTCTGTAAGTCTGCTACGAGTTGCCAGGCTTTAGTATATTTGCTGGCACCTTAGGAATTTCTGAACAAGCATTGTAGTGCACAGGTACGTAGTGAGGCATCATGGATTGGTCTGCAGTCTGGCCCCACTAGAAACTTTAAATAGTCATAGTATATTGCACCAGTAGACATTGAAGTTCCAAGGATCACTCTACAGGCAGACCTCACAGAATCTCTGATGACTACAGCACAATGCACCAAGTATTGGTCTGCCGGGTGGTACTGCTGGGAAGAGAAAGCTCGTTTTCCCTTCAGCTGCTATCCTTTTGAAATAGAGCTCTTCACAAAGAGTTCAAGGCTAGCTCTCTCGACCTCGCTCTAGTCTCCTTTGCTGCTGCTGTTCTCGTCTTCGCCTCCAATGCTGGAACTGACCCGGGTTCTATGTTTCTTCTGAGCTCGGGATAGATGCTTCTTGATGAGGCGCTGAAGCCGGGTTTTACCTTCTGGAACCCCCAGACGGAGATGACGGCTGGGGGCAGACAGGTCCCAGGAGAATGAGCGGGTGGTCTTCCCTGCACGAGTTGGTGGAGATGACTGAGGTGAGGGCAGCGAAGAACAAGAACTTCCCCGGACTAAGTTAATGGGCCCTGCAGCTGGTGGTCTACGTGATACTGGCTGCTCCACCAGAGGTTCCTGGGGCTCTGAGAGCTGTGGACTGGATAGCCCAGACCTGACCGTCCTCCATCCCTCTTGATTTAGCCCTCCAAAAAACAGACTCTCCTTCCTGTACACACACGGGCTCTCCCCAAGTGCCAGGAAGCCATAAGGGGTGGTGATTCGACGCAGGTGAGGCAAAGACATGGCCAACCGGGTTCCAGGTTCCTGATCCCCAGAGTACAGCTCTCCCACACTCCTGGGAGGTGGGCTGAGTGGCCCCAGGCTGCGGGTACCACTACCCAGGCTTGGAATGATGAACTGTGGGATGCTCTCAGGGGTGACCACCAGATCCAGGAAAGCACGTGGCCGGCGCTCAGCCCTCTGTGTAGGCATGATGAGAACACCGAGGCTTGAGGAGCAACAGCTGCAAAGCGATATCTGAGGAACAAAGTGGCAGGCACTTGGACAACGGATAAGAATGGACTACAAAATAACTGGGATGAGTTCGAATTTCCAGAAACAAACAGGGAAAAAAGGACTGAAATCTGGTAAGTAGATGGCTGGCTGACAAATCAAGTTTGAAGACTATGGCTCTGTGGTGGTAATACTGCAGAGAACCTCAAAAGCGTTAACGGACGCCGAGGGGAAGAAAATGAGCGGCGCGAGCATTACCGGCCTCACCGGTTTATATAGCGAAAGAGACGTGTTATCCCGCCCCCTCAAGGGCGAGGCTAATTTGATTGGCCACACCTCCCATTGAAGATCGCTCCTAGCCGCTCCTTTGAGGCGGAGCCTGTCATCTCTCCAGGAGAGCGTCGTTACGTGCTGGGAACGCGACGTCTGTTCCAATCACCCCTCGAAGGTGGGTGCGTGGGCGGGACTATTTGCTGTTCAGCGGCCATTTCAGATTAAGCACGATTTCTCGAAGGTGACGCAGCTCAAAAGCGGCTGCTCGTGAAATTAGATTTTGTGCGTTCCCCGTGAGGGAGACACACGTACCCTGAAGTAGTTTATGCTTCATGCTGGAACTGTCAACCTTTCATTTAGGGAACCTTAAAAAAAAAAAAAATGCGTGGGGAAATGTTTTGAGGTGGGGGGCGTGAGGAAGGGAATTAGTACTTAGCGCGTCCGTGTGGTGCTGTAACATAGTTTTGTGTGTTACCGCTTTTCCACGATCATTTTGCAGGACATTTTTGCGTGTGTAAACATATTGTGCTTATACATGCGAACATTTTACACCTAGAAAGTGGGAGATTTTGAAGAAAAATTAGCGGGATTCTTCCCACTGGCTGGCTTTTAATGAAGCAGAGGCAATTTTAGGCAGGAGAACGTGAAAAATAAGACATTTTTGACTAAATAAATAGGGAGGCGCCCTGTCTGTTAGGGGTGTATTGGCCTGCATGTTATGTTTTCGTGAGGAGGCATTTGTCGACCTCAGAAGATATTTGTTGGGGAGCACTGGGGCTTTGTCACACAGTAACTTTTTGAGGTTTCACTTTAAACCTCACTGTTTTAAGTGAGGCTTTTTTAAAAGACATAACTCGTCCAGGAAACTTAGTTTATGTAATTATTAATATTCCTACAATATTTGTCGTTCTATCCCTTTATGAGCTCGTGTAGTAAGCCCAGACTCCTCTCTTGCAACGTTTAAGAGAAGTTTGGAAATTAACTTCTATCCCAATGGAATGCAACAGCTTTAAGGGTTGAGATAGCAATAATAAATACTAGTTATTTGCCACACATACTGTCCTTTAACCCTTTCGCTGCTACGCCTTTTCCCCCTCCTGTGCTAAGCCTTTTTTGGCTATTTGGGGGTAGTTCGCACTTAGGCCCCTGTGACCTTTTTGTCCACGTAAGCTATCCACGCCAAATTTGTGTTCTTTTTTCCAAAATCCTTGGGATTCTGAAGGTACCCAGAGTTTGTGGTTCCCCTGATGGGGACTGAGAAATTAGCCAAAATACAGCTGCACTTTGAGTTTTTGGGGAAAAATTGGAAAAAAGTGCTTCAGAAGAAAGCATCTGTTTTTTCCCTGCAAATGCTATTAACAAAGGGTTTGGGGTGCATATTCTGAATATCTAATTTTGACAATGTAAAGTGCTCCAGTGCAGTTTGAACTTCAGATAAGAACGTCCCAGAACATGCACAGTCGAATAGAATTCCCAAAGCTATAAAGCACCTTAAAGTATTAGCATTAGCATGTAGGATTCAGCAATACCACCTCAAGATAGCTGCGGATCCTGTAATATATATGCTCACCAGTCCTAACTCCAGTCGTAGAATTTCCACTGAGGTCATGGAATGTAAAGTTCAAATCTATTGTAAAATCTTACCTTTCACCTTATCCATAAAATGCCAACCACTGACTTTAATCGTTTCAACAGCTTAAAGAAGAGTGGGAGGATCCTTCATTTTATAAACCGACAAAAGATGTTTAAAATGCCTATGACCAGTTGCCCCATAAAGTGTTTTTAGTGAATTTCCATGAGCTTAAGCCATATTTAAAATATGGGCAAAATGGTCTTTATCTGCCAAACTCGCTGAGATGTTTCTGCCCAAGTAGGGGAACAATTTGACTACCTCTAAGGGAATATTTGTAAAGGACCAACTACAACCTTTACCCCTCGAACAACCTGTTGCAGAGCATCTCATAATTTCAGTCTTATCAATATTGACCTTCAGAAACTGGTCATCAGAGTAGGTCCATAAAACGTCTAGACGTTTCTGAAGGCCTCTAGGACTCAGATCTAATAGGACAATATTGTTTGCGTAAAGCAGAGTCCCCATGGGGTAACCACCTAATTTTGGGGCATCCCCACCAATTATACTCACTGCCAGAGGTAAAGCTGCCATATTTCATGAAAAAAGTAAAGGGGTCAATATTCAGCCCTGTTTAAGCACATTTCTAATTGGAAATTTCAGTGTCATGCCTCGCCTGCCCCCTAACATAATGTGACACCATGTATCTGTATGAAGGAGAATAATAAGTTTTAGAAGGCCCTCTGGAATACCCATAGCATTCAACTTCTTCCAAAGAATCTGCCTTTCACTGTGATGAAACACAGTTGAGAAATCAATAAAGGCCGCATAGACCGGCATTTTCTTCCCCTTCACACATTTTTCCAGCAGCAAATGGGTCACCATTATATTATCAAGGGTCGAGTGCCCAGCTCTAAACCCAGCCCGTTCGAATGGGACAATAACATTTTCTTCTACCCAGTCTAGCAGGTTATTTAGGATACATCTGGCAAAGATTTTCCCTGAAGCATCTAATAAGTGATCTGCCTATAATTTCCCAGAAAATGTACAGATCTCTTCTTATTGAGCGACAATAAAATACTTCTCTTCCATGAGTTTGGAACCTTCCCAGTTGAATAACAATAATGAAAAATGCAGATAGATAAATAGCCCAACATTCCATATCTAATTTTAAAATAGAAATGGGCAATTGATCAGGACCTCTTGCCCCCGTGTTTGTAGCAGCTCTGAGGAGGCACAAAACTCCCTGTTGCGAGGAGGCAGAAGGAAGAAAATTCTCACAGCTACCTCAACATCTAGGAGCCTTTCCGTACACCCAACTGAGGACAGGATTCATGGCATATAAGGAATTATATAATTCTGCCATTTCATACTAGTTATATACTAGTTATGGTATTTCTTTTTGGCTCAACTAGGGTGCCTGTGTTTTCCCCTACAATTCTCCAAAAAGCTTTTGAGTTGTTATACTTTGCTGCCTCGGTTAGCATGATCCAAATGTCATCACAACTACACCTTTTTTGGATTCTTAACCATCTAGACCCTCTTCTTTTAAGACATGCAATCCATCTATTTCTCTCTTTAGGATAATAGACACATTGCCTTCTTTGAAAGTGATTAATAAGCATATTAAAAGTGAACCTTTTATTAAAATTATTTAACTGATTTGCTATCTCCTCCTGGAGAGGCCTTCTGGGGAGGGTGATATACAAATACATTTTCTCATACCCTCCTCAAATACATGGATCGGCAGCCAACAAGAAGAGGACATAGACTCAATAATTTTCCTTAATTCAATGGCGAACCTATGTTTATCTTCAATAGACCATAACACCTTCCCATTCACAATACCAAGCAACACCTCCTCCTCATCCGATATTTGCCATAGGCAACTGAGCTCCGGATTCCCTAGGATAATAGAGAGCATTATATTGTGGTCACTCCAATCGTTCTTTAGTACATTTAAATCAGACACCCAAGGGAAACTCAAATACAAACTAATAACATAATCAATAACTGTTTCAGAATTTACAGACGTGTGTGTATAACAGGCCGAAGTGTCGCTCTGAAGTCTCCCATTAAGAACAACAAAATCATATTCCCTACAAGCACCCAGGACAAGAGCACTTCTATTTGTCCTAGAAGTTTGAGGGAACATGGCAACCAGAATATTTAACACCTGCTCCCTTTCCTTATCAGCCAAAAGAGCCAGGGAATGATTAGAAATAGTGGCGTTGAAATCTCCCATGATTAGGGGCCTGGAGGTACCCACCTTGGCCATTATTATAATAATGTAATCAAAAAAGTAATTCAACAAATAGGCATTTTCTTGACCTGGTGGAACATACAAATTGGCCAAGATAAAAGGAGCAAAGTGACATCTATCCCAGTTCTGGTCAGGGAAAACAATACAATGTAACAGTTTTGAGCGATGACTAAAAAATTGATACACCATGGAACATTTTGTAGACTGAAGTGTACCTATACCACCACTCCCATGGCCACTCCTAGATTTTTTAGCTGAACTGATAATAACATAAAACTTTTTGACCTCAGAAGGGGCAGTAGCCCATATCTCTTGGAGGCAGACTATAGCGGGATTCTGTGCACCCAGATTCCAAATCTTCCCTAAGTTGGTCCAACAGCCAGCAATGTTCCATGATATTTTTCTAATATTTTGCAACATACTACTAAACACCCCACTTCAATACCTTCGAGATAGAGGATTTTTCTCATATTTAAACAGCCAGCAAGCCAAGCCCCTTTAGACACATCTTCATTTTTGGACAACAAGCCTGACTTTTGATCAGTACATTCAACCAGTCGCCTACCATCTTTACATGAGATCACAGTCAATTTCGCATTAGCCTTCATTTCCTCTTGAGACGCTAAACTCTCATCAAGAGCACCCAACCGTTGCACAGACTTCCTGCCCCTTTCATCAAACCTTTCCCCTGAAGAGAAGAGGGAATTATATCAATTCCTTGGGACAAAAAAAGTCGCCAATCATCAAAATCAAATTTGTGATAGCAGGGGACCTAAATTGAACCCTAGTTTTTTTCACCCAACCAGAATCTAGCAGTTCTACCAGTTCTAAGGCACTACTCCTAACCAATCGAAGTTGATGAACCTGGGTTAGAAGATTTAACACAAACGAACAGTTTAAAAAGAAGGAATCATCAAATAGAGAATAAAATCCAAATAAGTTCTTTCTGTTAAATTATTAAAACTTGTACTGTAAGAAAGCTGATAATTTTGATTGTTATTAATTGCCTTATATGGTATGTTCTGAGGCACCAAGACTGGAGGGATAGGATTTATAATCGCCGTAGACAACGTTATCACCTTTTTAGGGCCTTTCTTATCCCTTAGTGTAGAAATATTTGGTACTGATAGCACAGTTTTAAGAGGGACAATCTCAGACTCCTTAACCAAAATGACTTCTTTATCCACCCCAACCTCCCCAACAGGGACGTCCTCGTTTTCATTGTTGATATCTCCCGCCCTTTTCACAGAGCGATTAACCAACTGTATCTGCCCTTGTTCCAATTGGCCTGCACACTTTCCCTAAGAACTATTAACAAATTCATCTGGAAATTTAAATTTCCTAACTCCTTTTTTCTTAAAGCATCTTAACTTTCATTTAACCTTTTGCCCAACTTTTTTGCTCTATTCTCTGGAGCTGCCCCAAATTCTGAATAGATATGATTTGTTTCTTTCACGCTTCCCTTCAATTTAAAAATTGGGAATACTTTCTTACAGCTGGATATGCAAGGGGACTTTAAGTTCCCTACGCCGCCCAAAACATCAGCTGGGGAACAATCTTCCTCCTTAAGAAGGAGCTCTTTAGATGATAGGTCAGTTTCATCATTCCCAATCCCAGATTTAAACTCATCAACTGGGGCTAGGCGTTTCGATGTTGGACAACCAACTTGTACTGCTACATCACAATTAACGGAACCTGACTGTGCATCAACAAAAGCATCCCCCTCACATTTAAATGTAAGCTCTTTCAAAATTATTGTCAAGCTGTTCAGCAGATGATCAATACTGACAGTTGTTTTTTCTAAAAGCTGCAAAATAAAAGACAGAATTCTCTTGAGGCACTGAGGGGTCCTAGAAAAACAAACATAATCATTAGACAGATTCACAGCTGTGTTAAACGGTAGCTCAGGACAAGAGCAAGAAGACAGGATCGACCTGGAAGAGAAGTTGATACTAGGAGTACTGCTAAAAAATTCCAGAGACCTCCTCTTCCTCTGTGATGGTGGCAAGATGTTAGTAGTAGAAGAGGGGGCTGAAGTGGGACCAGCCTTACAAGGTGATTTTACAGGGAGAGAATAATCGAATTTCAGCGAAGCCTCTCCAAGACATTATACTTGTGGAGACATCTGGTTCCTCTCACACAAAAAACCCTGAGGCGTCCAGGCCTAGAGGACCCACACTAAGATGCTCTTTGGTCAACATTATCTGTTAATAAGTATCACTCGAGGTAGACAACAGAATATTGGACAGACTTCTGTCTCCCAGGCAGTTATTAAGAGAGCAATGAAGAATTGCCATCTGTTTTCTGCCCCCTGCTCTCTCAGATCCCTCTTTTACCAGTCCAATACTTGGGGATACTGTATCAGCTACCATCTTCCCTTGAGACTCTCCACCGCTCAAAAAATCAACGACATGCTTTCTCCTTTATGACTCCAAAAAGAGGCGCCTTATTTCTTAATGGATTAGATTTCATTTTTGGGGAACATCTTGTGGAACTCAGTCTTCCGGATGTCAGCTTTTTGGCTGTCATCCTAATGCAAGCCAAAATTCAAGATAACAACTTAGAAAAGGAAAGAAAAGACATTTGGATAGGAGTTCAGAGTGGTGCTAGCGCACCCTCAGCCGTAAGCCGCACCTAGCTGGGCCGCTTCTGCGAACTGCAGGGCTCGACCTGGTGAGACGGCACTCCTTGATTCACTTCCCATGTCCCTTACCCTCTCACTTGGGGGCATCCAAAGTCCTGGACGCTGCTTAAGGTTGCTTAAGATCAATTTATGTTTCTTTGCATTTGTGCTGTCCCCCTATGGGCCTCACTCCCAGACAAACATGCCAGACCCGGGGGCAGAGGACAGCAAACAACAGTGAAGCGTGAGGGATCGTAGGGGAGGAAACACTTGAGAGGCCCCACAGTGCCAGGAGCTCCTTAGTCCCTGATCCCCTTGTTTCCCTTGTGCCCTACCCTCTCCACTCACTGCTTCAATACACTGGGGATACTTCAGACGTGATGCTGCTGGTGATGAGGAGAGGAGCGAGAGAGGGTAAAAAGGGGCAAGAGGACTAGCTTTCGCCACAGCGTGCAGAGTATGGTGTGGCCGCTCTCCAGGTTCCGCACCGGAATGTTTTGCCTTAGTGTGAGTTTTGAGAGGTTTCCAGCCTTATCTGGTTGTATTACGTTTGTGTTAAAAACAGATAACAAACTAAAAAATTACATTAAGGCACACACCTTGACATAAATATGAGACATTATTTTTCTTTTATAAGTAGTCCAAATGAAAAATGATGTTTATTTCACGTTAAATGTCCAATTCCATCGTCTTGTAACATTCCGATTCCAAAATCAAATTCCAGTTCTTTGATTCAATTCAGCCAACACATGTTTCGTCTTGGGAAGTGTCCCACTAATTTCATCAGGGCTGAAAAATTCATGTGGACAACCTTGTATTATTCTACAGTACTATAAGTAATCATATATGTTCCCACCACCAATCACAGTGTACGTGGAAACCAAACATAAGAAAATGTTGTTGTTAATAAATGCTCATGTATCAGTGTACCTTGTCATATGTATAAATCCACTGGTCCATAGTAAGTCATCCTTGTGAACATCACTGTGGTTAACACATGTAAATATAAACCTCTACATAGAACAAGCTTATATAAATCCAGAATCTTATGCGTATGAACAAATTCAACAAAATATTCCCAGTAAAATAAGTGTAGTTACAAAACGCTCATGCACACACATGTGAAACATGTATAAACCAAATGCCACCAATATAGATGTTAATCATAGGTGCTTATACAAAAACAGTAGCATCCTCATATCCAATGGGCAATACCTGTTTATTTTGTTATCCCAAAACACTATAAGAACTGAGTATCTCCCTTTCCTTAGTTCCTCATATCTCAGAGTTTATGCAAAATTACTGTCAAAATAAGTAAATGACCTTAATCCCTCGTTGAATAGGGCTTGAATAAACAGGTTGACCAACAAATATGAAAACTTACCCCAGATTTAATAACTGCCATAATCCACCATCAAAATCTGAATAATTAAGAAACTGTATCTGTAAGCAAACCCATGAAAATGCCATTATCCCACACACATGCCCAACATTGCTAATTTGTGTGTCACATATTAAACAAGATGCCTCCTAATAACACTCATAACGGAACGTTACTAATTTAACGGCATATCATCTAGCCACCAGCTACCTCCTGCAGAAATTAGCATAGCTCAACATTGATAACCACAACGTTCGCATATTAAAATCATATTATCTCTTCACAAACATCACTAATTGAATTTCTTAGTAACCTATCAAATAAAACAAAAAAACAGAAAACCCCATGCCATAATCTAGTAACTCACGATATTATCCTAAAATGTGTGCCTAAATGTGAACTCTTATCCTCGGGGAGAAAGCGCCGCGAGTACGCTTCCATAATGCCGTTCTAGGGAATAGTCTCTCTTCGAATAGACCCACATATAAGGATACTAGACATAAACATAAGACTAACTCCTCCATGCACCTATATCTTGAAATAAAACATCGCCGCCATCTTAGCCTAGTGACTGTGAAAACCCATACACTTAGGACCAATTTCACCCACTATACGACAGTACATACATACCTGCTTGAATCCTGAATAATGACTATTTAGAAGAAAGAGTAATTACTTGTTACCCTATGCCAAGATTATCCAAAAACAAACACTTATGAACTCTACTAATTTCATGCCTCCCAAGGTCCCCATATTTTAAATCAACCATAAAAAGCTACAAACTTAACTATCCTCCTCAAGATATCTTAATATTGCCTCCTAGTCCCAACAATATAATGAGGAAAAGTGAAAAGAAATGAATAACTACCTCCATAATTGCCTAAATTCACAAATACTGTTATGAGCCAACCACCTTCTCTGTTTCCCATTGGATATAGAGTATGTTATCTGTTAAAATTACATATTTAGTTGTTAACTTCAATAATCACTTAACTCCATGTGTGTGCATAGAATTCATGAATATGAGTTCAAACTCATAGTTCATACTAGTACATAGGTCCAAACTTCAGACATTGAATTAATCATATTGCTGATATCTAGACTGCTGTGCACCACTACTATATAGTCAAAACCAATTAAAATAAACAATCTTATTTTCCCCCAAAAAAGCCCTTCCCCTTCCACCCCGACCCCCCGCTGGTCCCCCCAGTGACGTCTGATGACGTCAGCGTGCAAATGCACAATTACCCCTGATCCACACCCGGGGGGGGGGGGCAGAAAGTCTACTAGATGCCAGGGAATTAAAATATATATATATATATTTGGGTGGTGGCTACCAACCAGTATGGGCCTGGTTATGCCCCCACCTCAACTGAAGGGGGTAACAGTCTTTCTGCTCTGCCCCGCACTCTAAAACATCTTATCCCATAGCAAGCAAGAAGACATTTGATTATTTTGGATTTTAGTTTTACATTTGGGCCATGAGAGCTTGGCTAACTCTCAAAATCGTCCCACTTGGAATGGTGATGGCTGCACTTTATGGACTTTGGGACGCTGCCATGTAGAAAAATCCACAAGACATTGACACATCTGAAAACTAAACATCTGGGTGATTCCAGGGTGGTGTGTTTCACATGCACCCGCACCATTTTTGTACCCACAATCCCCTGCAAACCTCCAACTTTGCTGGAAATCACTCATTTTCCCCACGTTTTTGTGATGGAACTTTCCGGAATCTGCAGGAATACACAAAATTCCTACCACCCAGCATTGTCTCATCTATACAGATAAAAATTCTGCTGCACTTGTCAGCCTAAAAATGTTTTTTTGTACACTGCCCTTTTGGACCCCCTTTGGTTCCCCCTTATTATCGACATGTTTTTGGCTCTTCCCTTTCACAAGCACTTGGCCCACCTACACAAATGAGGTATCATTTTTACCGGGAGACTGCGGATAACATTGGGTGGTATGAAATGTGTCCCAGTGCGGTGATCCCACACAGAAATGTGGGAAAAATGAGATTTTTTAGCTAAATTTGAGGTTTGCTGAGGATTCTGGGTAAGAAAACATTGGGGGATCCACGCAAGTCACACCTCACTGGACTCCCTCGGGTGTCTAGTTTTCAGAAATGTCTGGGTTTGGTAGGTTTCCCTAGAAGGCTGCTGAGCCCAGGACCAAAAACGCAGGTGCCCCCGCAAAAACAGGTAGTTTTGTATTTGATAATTTTGATGTGTCCAGACAGTGTTTTGGGGCATTTCCTTTCGCGGGCAGTAGGCCCACCCACAAAAAGTGGGGTACCATTTTTATCGGGAGACTTGGGGGAACGCTGGGTGGAAGGAAATTTGTGGCTGCTCTCTGATTCCAGAACTTTCTGTCACCGAAATGAGAGGAAAGGGTGTTTGTTTGGCCAAATTTTGAGGTTTGCAAAGGATTCTGGGTAACAGAACCTGGTCAGAGCCCCAAAAGTCACCCCATCTTGGATTCCCCTGGGGGTCTAGTTTTCAAAACTGCGCAGGTTTGCTAGGTTTCCCTAGGTGCCGGCTGAGCTAGAGGCCAAAATCCACAGCTAGGTGCTTTGCAAAAAACAGCTCTGTTTTCTTTGTGAAAATTTGATGTGTCCACGTTGTATTTTGGGGCTTTTCCTGTCGCTGGCGCTAGGCCTACCCCCACAAGTGAGGTACCATTTTTATCGGAAGACATGGGGGAACGCTGGGTGGAAGGACATTTGTGGCTCCTCTCTGGTTCCAGAACTTTCTGTCACCGAAATGAGAGGAAAAAGTGTTTTTTTGGCCAAATGTTTAGGTTTGCAAAGGATTCTGGGTAACAGAACCTGGTCAGAGCCCCACAAGTCACCCCATCTTGGATTCCCCTAGGTGTCTAGTTTTCAAAACTGCGCAGGTTTGCTAGGTTTCCCTAGGTGCCGGCTAAGCTAGAGGCCAAAATCCCCTGCTAGGCACTTTGCAAAAAACAGCTCTGTTTTCTTTGTGAAAATGTGATTTGTCCATGTTGTGTTTTGGGGCAGTTCCTGTCGCAGGCACAAGGCCTACCTCCACAAGTGAGGTACCATTTTTATCTGGAGACTTAGGGGAACGCTGGGTGGAAGGACATTTGTGGCTCCTCTCTGATTCCAGAACTTTCTGTCACCGAAATGAGAGGTAAAAGTGTTTTTTGGGCCAAATATTGAGGTTTGCAAAGGATTCTGGGTAACAGAATCTGGTCAGAGCCCCACAAGTCACTCCATATTGGATTCCCCTAGGTGTCTAGTTTTCAAAACTGTGCAGGTTTGCTAGCTTTCCCTAGGTGCCGGCTGAGCTAGAGGCCAAAATCCACAGCTAGGCACTTTGCAAAAAACAGCTCTGTTTTCTTTGTGACAATGTGATGTGTCCACGTTGTGTTTTGGGGCTTTTCCTGTCGCGGGCGTTAGGCCTACCTCCGCAAGTGAGGTATCATTTTTATCGGGAGACTTGGGGGAACGCTGGGTGGAAGGAAATATGTGGCTCCTCTCTGATTACACAACTTTCTGTCACTGAAATGAGAGGTAAAAGTGTTTTTTTGGCCACATTTTGAGGTTTGCAAAGGATTCTGGGTAACAGAATCTGGTCAGAGCACCTCAAGTCACCCCATCTTGGATTCCCCTAGGTGTCTAGTTTTCAAAACTGCGCAGGTTTGCTAGGTTTCCCCAGGTGCCGGCTGAGCTAGAGGCCAAAATCCACAGCTAGGTGCTTTGCAAAAAACAGCTCTGTTTTCTTTGGGAAAATGTGATGTGTCCATGTTGTGTTTTGGGGCAGTTCCTGTCGCAGGCACAAGGCCTACCACCACAAGTGAGGTACAATTTTTATCGGGAGACTTAGGGGAACGCTGGGTGGAAGGAAATTTGTGGCTCCTCTCTGATTCCAGAACTTTCTGTCACCGAAATGAGAGGTGGAGGTGTTTTTTTGGCCACATTTTGAGGTTTGCAAAGGATTCTGGGTAACAGAATCTGGTCAGAGCCCCACAAGTCACTCCATATTGGATTCCCCTAGGTGTCTAGTTTTCAAAACTGTGCAGGTTTGCTAGCTTTCCCTAGGTGCCGGCTGAGCTAGAGGCCAAAATCCACAGCTAGGCACTTTGCAAAAAACAGCTCTGTTTTCTTTGTGAAAATGTGATGTGTCCACGTTGTGTTTTGGGGCTTTTCCTGTCGCGGGGCGTTAGGCCTACCCCCGCAAGTGAGGTATCATTTTTATCGGGAGACTTGGGGGAACGCTGGGTGGAAGGAAATTTGTGTCTCCTCTCTGATTACAGAACTTTTTGTCACCGAAATGAGAGGTAAAAGTGTTTTTTTGGCCACATTTTGAGGTTTGCAAAGGATTCTGGGTAACAGAATCTGGTCAGAGCCCCACAAGTCACCCCATCTTGGATTCCCGTAGGTGTCTAGTTTTAAAAAATGCGCAGGTTTGCTAGGTTTCCCCAGGTGCCGGCTGAGCTAGAGGCCAAAATCCACAGCTAGGTGCTTTGCAAAAAACAGCTCTGTTTTCTTTGTGAAAATGTGATGTGTCCATGTTGTGTTTTGGGGCAGTTCCTGTCACGGGCGCTAGGCAAGTGAGGTACCATTTTTATTGGCAGACATGGGGGAACACAGAATAGAAAAACAAGTGTTATTGCCCCTTGTCATTCTCTAAATGTTTTCCTTCAAATGTGAGACAGTGTGTAAAAAAGACGTCTATTTGAGAAATGTCCTGTGATTCACGTGGTAGTATGGGCACCCCGGAATTCAGAGATGTGCAAATAACCACTGCTTCTCAACACCTTATCTTGTGGCCATTTTGGAAATACAAAGGTTTTCTTGATACCTATTTTTCATTTTTTTATATTTCAGCAAATTAATTGCTGTATACCTGGTATAGAATGAATACCCATTGCAAGGTGCAGCTCATTTATTGGCTCTGGGTACCTAGGGTTCTCGATGAATCTACCAGCCCTATATATCCCCGTAACCAGAAGAGTCCAGCTGACGTAACGGTATATTGCTTTAAAAAATCTGACATTGCAGGAAAAAGTTAGAGTAAAACGTGGAGAAAAATGGCTGTTTTTTACCTCAATTTCAATATTCTTTTATTTGAGCTGTTATTTTCTGTAGGAAACACTATTTTGTCTACTTTTCAGAAATGTTTAGCTTTCTGGGATCCAGCATTGGTTTCCCACCCATTTCTGTCACTAACTGGAAGGAGGCTGAAAGCACAAAAAATAGTAAAAATGGGGTATGCCCCAGTAAAATGTCAAAATTGTGTTGAAAATGGGGTTTTCTAATTCAAGTCTGCCTGTTCCTGAAAGCTGGGAAGATGGTGATTTTACCACCGCAAACCCTTTGTTGATGCCATTTTCAGGGGAAAAACCACGAGTCTTCTTCTGCAGCCCTTTTTTCCCATTTAAAAAAAAAAAAAATGAAAATTTTGCTGTATTTTGGCTAATTTCTTGTTCTCCTTCAGGGGAACCCACAAAGTCTGGGTACCTCTAGAATCCCTAGGATGTTGGAAAAAAAGGACGCAAAGTTGGCGTGGGTAGCTTATGTGAACAAAAAGGTATGAGGGCCTAAGTGCGAACTGCCCCAAATAGCCAAAAAAAGGCTCGGCACAGGAGGGGAAAAGGCCTGGCAGCGAAGGGGTTAATGCTTGCTGTCCCCCATGACTTAGGTTTTAACTAGGTCTCCTCATCTTACCTCTAGCCATAAGTGCATCTAGATCTCTACGTACCATCTTGTAAAATACATCGATGTTGTTATAACTTGCTACCCTCGGTGTCCAACATGATTTCTTCTTCAACCCACTAGTTACATTCAAATCTGGTGCTATGTTCAAGTCAGTCAAAACTTTCAATACAGTAGTTGGATCCTCCTCACAGTCTGTAATTGATAATAATGCCATAGTATCATGTATGTCCTGAATTGATAAATTAATACGCTCCACCATTTGTACTGGTGATTTAGGGTCTTTGGGCCAGATGTACCATCACGGCCCATTGCGATTCGGTAATAGCGATTTTTAAGAAATCGCTATTACCGACTCGCAAAGGGCCATGTATCACATTTGCGAATCGGTAATAGCGATTTATTAAAAATCGCAAATGCTATTACCGAATCGCAAATTGCGATACCGGCCCCATTCGCAGCTATGGGCCTGTTGGCCCATAGCTGCGAATATTTTGCATTTCCAAAATTGTGATTTCTGAACCAGAAATCGCAATTTTGGAAATGCAAAAGGCCAGGGTGCTGGGGGCCTAAGGCCCCCTCTCCTGCACCCCAAAAACTTTCTTTTCAACATGTAAGGTACACACATGCCAAAAGGGCATGTGTGCTTTACATGTTGAAGTTAAAAATGCAGTTTACCTGCATTTTTAAATTTTGCACCAGGTTACCACCTGGTGCAAAAGCATGGTATTTTGCAAGTGCAAAATGCCATTTTTGGAAAAATCGCAATTTGCGATTTATTCCAGAATAGCCTTGCAACCTGGAAATTGCAAATCTCAAATTGCGACTCGCAATTTCCAGGTCGCAACGCAAGAAATCGCTATTTTAGCGATTTCTTAGTTGTGGTCTGCGAATGCATTTCATGCATCGCAGACCACGGTTTTGCACTCGCAAACGGCCGATTTTGCCGTTTGCGAGTGCAAAATAATTTCCTACATCTGGCCTTTTATTCTGAACAGAGCATAATTTGAAATGTCTCTTTAACTTAAGCTGTCTAACAAATTTGTAAAGAGCTATTTTTATTCTACATAAATCACCAATACGAGCTGGGCAAAAATTCAGACCCTTACTTAAAAGTGATATGTCTGGGGATAGAATCTTGTCCGATAAGTTAACCACATTAACCAATTCCTCTGAAAGAACCCCTACACTTTCTTGTTCCATGACCTTGTCTTCAACCCTCCTCTTTGCCTGGGAGTCTCCTCCTCTCTTACCCCTTCGGGTTTTCCTGTGCAGTCCCTTCTGATCTCGATTTTCTTGTTTGATTCTCAACATTTCCTGTAAAAAATGTACTCCTATTTGTAGGCAAGTTTTGATATGATGTTCCTTCCTCCCCATCAGTGTTACTATTGCTAGTTGGAGGAGCACTTAAAGAAGTCGAGTCCGAACTGACAGATGCTGTTGGATGAGTTTGTGTGGTATTCATCTGAATAGGATGATCCTATATTTTTAGAAAAAGTTAACACTGCCACTCAAATAATCCCTCTCATCCCTTTTAAATTGTCTTGCTTTCCTCTGTGTAATCTCATCCTGATAATTTGATAGCACATCATTCAATATTTTGTAATTCTTGTCTGTAGCCTCAGTTAACTTCAACTCCTTAATTTCCTTTTCCAATATAACAATCTCCACCTGTAATTTAGGTACTTTTCTATCTGCATTTTATATTTGGATATCCATCAATCTCATGGAGCTAGAGGTAAGTTCATTGTCCCATAATGTTAATAGATCTGCATCTAAATCATCATATGTGGGAAAGATTTGCGATCGCAAACCCCTCGGTATTCTGTAAGTTTTCTATATTGTTTCAATGTAGCTGCATCCCACCATTTTGACATTTCACTCTTCTTGAGTTTTTCCACCCTTATAAATTTGTCTCTTAGGCCCTCTTTCCGTGTATGGTTTCCACTCCTAATGGCTACTTTTACAGTAATACCTTTATGCAAATTACTGAATAGTTCATCCGTTATCTTATCCCTATCCATTATATTGCTGAACAGTGCTGAAAAAGCTACATGTGCCCGGAGCTGCCTCCCCATTGATAAAGAAAATCACCCAGAGGGTGTTTTTTAGGGGAAATTGGCACTCACAGACACACGATCATTAGTAACAATAATTATAATTGTGATCCAAATCTCTTATGAGGCGGTGCTCTTAAGGGGGAACACACCCACAACCCCCAAACATTAACAATCAATGACTGTCAACAGCAGCAAAATTACTTTAAAGCACACGCCTAGACTTAAATATGAGACATTATTTTTCCTTTATAAGTAGGCATATGTAGAATGATGTTTATTTCGCGTTAAAAGTCCAATTCTACCATCTTGTAAAATTCAGATTCCAAAATCAAATTCCAGTTCTTCGTTTCAATTCAGTCCAACACGTGTTTCGTCTTGGGAAGTGTCCCACTGCCTTCATCAGTGCTGTTTATTTTATAGTCCCAAAACAGTCTAAGAACCAAGTATCTCCCATTCCTTAGTTCCTCATATCGCCGAGTTTATGCAAATTTACCCAGATTTAATAACTGCCACAATCCACCGTCAAAATCTAAATTATAAGGAAACTATATGCGCACTATCCGTGAAATAAATAAAAATAAAAAAACTGCTCTAGTAGTTGATCGCAATGAAGGGTGCTATTCCCAAATTTCGGAGACAATTTCACAGTAGAACACAAAGCCAGAATGAATAATGGAATGCCAATGAACTTTCCCTCCTTTCTCCAGTCCGACAACCAAACTTCTCCAATGTGGAGAAATGTTCCAGGTAGTCTGAACTGCCAGGCATTTTTGTTGGAACTTGAATGTGGCCTGCGTGGTGTATCGTAGCATTCCGTTGCCATTGACGCTGCCCTATTTCATGAATGTCTGTGCTGTATTATATGTTTTGCTCTACTGTCATGCTAGTCTAGAGGGTGCACAGAAGCCTAGGCCTGTCCCTTGACATGAGCAAGATCCTCCGCTTGTCTTGTGACCTAAAAGAGTTCACCTATAGTGTCCTCATTGACAAACAGTGAACTTCTGTCCCTGTTGTGGATTTAGCACATAGAGCAATGGTTGCAGCATACTGTGTTTTGTGAATCCTTGGTTGTGACTAGACCTTTCTATATCTGTTAGTGGAGTGGAAGGCCTACTGATCAGTTCAAGTTCCACTTCTATGCAGTTTCTGTGTTCCCCACAATGACATTTTGCATCTATGTTGTGCATTTATGTTTATGTAGCACATGTGTGAGCAAGCCAGAGTAATAGAGCCTGTGGGATCCACTTTTGGTACACAGGATTAACCTTTGCACAAGATGGAGGTGAGGTTATTTTCCCTGACAATGGACGTATACTGATGATGGGGACAGTGAGGCTGGAGAATGGGCTCAGCGGCAACCGAGAACTGTGCACAGTGGGCCGAGCTACTGCGCCTCTACAGATCCTGGAGCTGCGTGGAGGTGAGCTGAATGGGACAGCGAGGCCAGACAGCTGAACCAGGCAGTGCCTTATGTCCGGCCCTACGCGGCTCAGTGCCTAGGCCTACTACCACCATTGCTTCCTTGCCTCCTAGAAGCAGCGCCCATCCATCGGAGCAGAGCGCGCGTGCAGAGCCCTGTGATGAAATCCACCAGCTGAATGATTCACCGTAAAGAGAGGAGGCGAAGCTGAACTGACTCTGCCTGACACACTTGCCAAGGTACAGAACTCACAGACAAGAGGCCTGTGTGAATCCACTGTGACATCACCCTGCACCCGGAGGCTCTCCTCCTCCACTGTTAGAGGGATAGTATACCTGCAGTGAATGGAAGGGCAATACTTGACCCTCTGTGCTACTGACACCAACCATGCTTAAAGTAAGGGTGGGACTCTATTTCCTCCTGCTCCCCACGGGGAGCTTCGTTGGTGGGCAGGGAAAGGCCCCCGGGGGTCGGCGCAGTGCTTGGCACCTACATTACTTTTTCGCTGGCAAAGACCTGGCATTGATTCTCAGCAACTAGCAGAGGAACTGTAATTTAGTGTCAGGCCACGATGGTGAAACGTAAAGTGGGAAAAATGCTTCACGGTGTCTCTCAGGGCGTAACGTCCTCGCTCCTGATGCAGCTGGGAAAGGGGCCATTGGACCAGGTAGAAGACCTGACCTTGGAGAAGCATACTACTTAGTTTGGAAGGTCCATACAGGATGCTAAAATTTCATTAGAAACCAAAATTGACACAGTTGCTACTGAAGTGTCTCTGTTGCGTGATGACCATAAGAAGCTGTTGGAGCATGTCGATTAAGTAAAATCATCACTGACAGCACTGCTTCCCACAAAAACATACTTGCAAGGTCAGCTGTGACAGGTGATCACGAAGGTAAAAGAGCTCAAGATGAGGGCAGAAGGTGCTGAAGGCTGATCTATTTGCAATAACATTCAGCTGCTGCAGATACCGTAAAACGCAGCGTGCCCCAGTACCGAGCTCCTAGGAGCATAGGGGCAATGGGAGCCAACTGTGGTGCTGGCTGGCATCAGAGATCACCAGGGTAGGTGATATCTACAATAATGATGTACTAGTGGATTTTGTGAGTCTGCATGAACAATTTGAGGCTCCAGTATGCCATTTCCTGCTCCACGGGGCAATTGCTGCAGTAATGCGCCAGTGGTAGTGCTCTGGATTGGCTGAACCTAGGCCTCACAGAGGCCTGCAGTGTATTTGTGAGATTACTGGAAAGTTACATGCAACTTCGCTCCTTTATGGAGGGTGGCTTGATCAGGCAAAATTGGACCTCAAATGGCTCAGGGAATACTGAAAGCTAGACCATGCGTTTGCTATAAGGTACACGGACTAGTCTAAAATGTTGGCGTATAGTCCAGTAGTTTGGCACAGTGCACGCTTCCAACTCATCCAATACTACTACCTTCATAAGGCATACATCACACCTAAACGACTGAACCTGATACTCTGGATGCATAAGTTAGCTTCCCTAGGAGCTGTGAGGATGATGCTGCCTTCATTTACATGGTCTGGGAGTGCTTACTTTAACTACCTACTGGAATGGAGTTTAAGAAATAGTGACAATGGCAACGGGACAACAGCTGACTGAGAGTCCAGGAGCATGCGTAATGGGCTGGTTGACCAGACCGAGGGCAGGCGCCGTCCCTACCTGATTCACAGATGTGGCGCTCATACTCGCCAAATGCTAAATAACCATGGTTTGGAAGGCCTCTGGGGCCATAGTCTGCAAGTCCGTTTCAGAACTCCACAAGTGGGCTAGCTTAGAGGGCGTTGTGCTGCAGAGGGAGGTTAACAGGGGATTATGACCCTGGAGTTGGGAGGAAGCCTGGAATCAGATTCTGGCTGACCAACCAGCACCCACCAAACACCATAAGCGGGCAGGAGAAGGGTAGCATACTGAAAGCATATACATACCCCAGTGATATAGCTTTAAAAAATCATTATCCTTTAACTCTAGCAGGGCTGTTAAGAGTTTCAGTTTTGTTTATATTGCATATTATTACACTGCTTTCTCTCAGAAGACATACTATCCTTTGAACTGGCTGTATAAGGACACTGCGGACAGCATCCTAGAATTAAAAGATCCAGGGGAGGGTGGGGGTGAATGGGTTAGCATGTGTTATACCTTTGTTGTCAAAAATCAATAAAATACATTTTGAAAAAACTTTAGGTGAATCATGCTGTTTATGGTTTCCCTAGATTAACTGCACTAGTTGGATGATGGCAGCAAAGTGCTGAAACTTCACACTTTGTGGTGCCTCTAAAGTGGGTAGTCAGTGCTGAAGACTACTCTCCAGCTTAAGAAGTCTCACTCTACACAAAGGCTGTGTTTGGGGAAGCCTGAGAAGACACTTGAAAAGATAACCACATCAAACCAGTTGTTAACCTGCGGGCAGTATATACATATCTCCTGTCTGATTTTGGTGCTTAAAAGTGATACCTTCCTACCACACTTGTTTCAGTTCCAAGGCTCTTGTGGCCTGGGAAGGTGGTGCTCTGAGGACTGCTGTGCAACCAAAGCTGGCATCTGCCAGGCGGCATGCTTCCCAGAGGTGTTGGGACATAACTCATTTCTGGATCTCTTGCTGGAAAGATTTGTACCTGTACCTAGAATCCTGCCTAGTGATAGAGGCAAGGAGCCTGCAGAGCATGCAAGAGTAGTGTTTGCTAAGAAGGAGCTAGGTGTAGCAAGTCTCAGATGTCTGTGTTGACACCCTGGAGAAAACGACTGAGAGGGATCTGTGAACAGTGGCGTCTGCGGGCCTGCACTCTCTCCACGTAGGTTCCTAGCGGAAACTGTGAAGATTGCAGTTGCCAAGGCCCGGTTGGAGCAGTGATTGCATATAAGTAGTAATCAACCTGTCCATTGCCCCATATGCCTGACGTATTCACCTAGGCATCCTTTCATCCCCGCCCCATACAGGGCTGCATTTGCCTATGTTGTGAACAGACAGAAAAGTCTGCACCTGCAACCATCGCAGAGATCCCCTGTCTGATGCAAGATTTCTTGGAGGTAAGAGCAACACTGTGACAACCCAGGGCTGCTAACTCCGTACACTGTCAGAGTAAAGGTCCAGCAGGCATAGCAGAGCAGAAAAGAAGCTGCCGGCTGGTATGCTGCCACTTACGGAAGGGCCTGAAAGTGAATCAGGGAGAGAGAAAGTGGGGCACTTTTACAGGTTCAGTGAAGACCGATCCATTATGTCTAGTTAGACTGACTGACACCTGAAACTGAACAGAAAGACTGAGCACAATAACTCCAGAAGTAATAACTGCACCTGAGCCATAATCACCCCAAAGAAGGAGGGCCACCTAGACCCGGCGGTTGAGCTCAAGCATGGATCTTGGCAGAGGATTGGGAGCAATGGAAGGGAGAGGCTTAGAACTGCCAAATAGTGCTCAGTGACACTAAACCACATTTTGTTGTACTGGTTTGCAGTATTTCGTTTTAGTGAACATGAAAGTACATGTCTTTCTGAAAAGAGAAGCATGGGGTTGGATATTCACTTATTATGTTGTTACGCGCTTGTTGAGATTTTAACTCTAGCAGAGAAATAGTACTTCTCGGAGAAGGCGTGACTGCTTGTCTTCACTACCATTGACAGTCAAATGATAGATGTGTTGCACCCGACCCAGTTTGTACAGCCATAGTGGATCTAACCCCGGTCAAAAAAGGCAAATGACCTCAACCCCACGGTTAAAGCCCAGTTGCCCTTGCCTGCCATTTTGCGCCCGATCAGTGTTGCACAGTGCCACAATGTTAAAAAAGTACAGCCTCAAGAAGTTTGGGGGGCACATTTAATGTGTACATTGAGATGTACTACTCTACATTTGTAGACATTCAGACTTACTGATACATTTATACAGTGCACAACCAATAATGGGGGTCATTACGACCCTGGCGGCCGGCGGTAAGGTGGCGGTAACACCGCCAACAGGCTGATGGTGTTCCGCCACCAATTATGACCGTGGCGCTATAGCCACGGCCATACCGCCGGCCCCTCCAACATACTGCAATGCACAGCTGCCCTGGGGATTATGAGTCCCCGACCGCCAGCCTGTCCGTGTTGATGTGACATTTCCGCTGGCCCAGCGGAAATGTCATAATAGGGAGCCAGGAATACCGCCGGCAATGGCGCTATTCTGTCTCCCGCAGCGTCTGCGGTCTTTTTACAAGACCGCCGAGGT
The DNA here is from genome assembly GCF_031143425.1 of Pleurodeles waltl. NCBI lineage: Eukaryota > Metazoa > Chordata > Amphibia > Caudata > Salamandridae > Pleurodeles > Pleurodeles waltl. The sequence continues at coordinate 665,202,056 of NC_090451.1, forward strand.
TGTAATGACCCCCAATGTGTGGAAATTTTATCATCTAGTTTATTGATTTGTGTTGATGATATTTAAATATGTGTCTCCAGCACAATTATCCCAGTAGCCAGCATTATTGTCACAGAAATTCTCTCACTTTGAAGTCAGAGAAAGAAAAGTGAACACTAAGCTTTCTCCGAAGACAGAACATGACATTTGACCCCTGACTTTGAATGCACAGCAGATGCTACAAGAACACAATTTACAGGCCTGATTACAGAAAGTGGGCCCTCAGAATGATACTGTAAATAAGGATTGAGCAATGGAAGGAACAAACTCGATCTGGACATCCTGAAAGAAACAGGGCAGCAAATAGAAAGCAAGAAAATGGGAGTTACAAACCACAAAGCCAGAGGTAAGCAACGGGTGGAATGCATTCCTGGGGAAGCGTTCCAAATGTGCCCAAGATGTCAGTTAGCAAACCAGAGAGGAGTTCTATCTGGTAGGCTGAGACCTAAAAATGAATGTGTCTAACCCAGTGGCAGTTGCGTGACATGCCTGGATGCAGTAACAGAAAACGCAGAGGCACCCAAATAATGGACAAGTGGTAGACTGAAGCAGGTGAGTTCAGTTTACCTGTTTAAAGCTACGCCCTTAATTATATATGACACGTTCCTTTGAAACAATCGCTACTAATGCTTCTTTACCCACGCTGTTTTAGGAACTCTTTTACGCCCCCAGGCCCCATCTTTGATCCTACTTGAAGTACCATTCTGTCTCGCCCCTAAATACGTTCCCAGGATTTGGGGTGGGCCCCAGTACTTTTCCATTCAGCTTGATGTGTGCTTTGGCGTCGTCTAGCTTGTCGCTTCGGAGCTCTATTTGCCGCTCGTCAGCCTCAGTTTATGCGGCGTGGAGTTGCGTCAAGGCACTTGGAACAATTCCGACTTAGGCCTGGCTCCATTAAAGCAATTGGAAACGGCAGCAGGTGGTTCTCGGCCCGTCTGTGTGTCGGTTCCCGTGGAAACCCCAAGGCTGCGAGAGCCTCGGGAGATTTCATGCAAGGCTCTGGAAAAACGAGGCAGGTGTTCCCTTGGACCGATGGTGGAGGCAGTGGGGGCGCCCCGGCCCGAGCCGGTGGTGGGAGCCCATGGTACCGCAGTACTGGCTGCCCTATTCCACAACCTCAAGACACGGGCCTGTCAGTGCTGCCACAAATTCGCATCCTTCCAGCGCCCGAGCCGAGAGGCCAAAGAATGAATGACCACAGAATCTGCACTACTCTCTTATGCACCTGGACAAGTTCAAAACTCCTCGGCGGGGCGTACAGGGGGCGGTCAGTCTCTGCATTTTTTTTTATCTGACACTGTTCGCCAAAATCACATTTTCAGAAGCACATTAAAAATTGATCTATTTGCATATGAGCGTTGTGGTAATCATTCACTTCTGCTGTCACTGAAAGCTCCAGGCCACTCCGAGAGTCCAATCCAAATGTTAATTAAAATTAGCATTGGCAGTAAAGTCTTAGTACTGTTGCGCACTTGCGCTCATTTTATAGGAACAATAGCTCGGATAGTTAATGTTGAAGATCGCACATTTCTATGGATTTGTGCTGACAAAGTGCACCCTCGTTCTAAAGTTGGCATAACAAAGCGAGGATTTCAGAAATTAGTGGTGTCAGCTCCTGTTAGTGACAACTGCATCCCTCTGTTAAGGCCTTCTCGCACTCCTTCGCAGGAGAAGTCCTTGGGACCTGCTCATTGTTAGTTATCTATAAGTTTCTATTATGACATATGTGTCATCTTCCATTTACTTGCAACTGAAAGAAATTGTATAAAAAGGATGACTATTTATCACCCCGGTGCACCTTTCAATGTCATTTTGTGTGTGTATGCAGGGCTGGCTTGCACAACCAAGACCACTATCAGCGCGTCGGGATCAGATGTTGCTCGAACTGCAACTGTACTACTGGTACACAGTGGATCTTTAAGAGCATGGGCTCTGCCTTGAATGAGGTTGGAAAGTTTGAGTTTTGTCAACGTCAATCTCTCCACCCCACAGAAAAAGGAATTAATATGGAGGACCCATCGATCGGGCTGGATTGGCCAAATGGAGATAGCAGAATCTGCCTGTAGCCTGGAGGGTAATCTGCAGCCTTCAGTGAGAAATGGGCTAAGTGATGCTGAGCCCTTCTGCAATGTCATCGTGGTTGAAACTATAACTGCTGCTAACAGGGAAAACCCAAAGTCTATCACTCAATAGGACTTCACCAGCTTTGGTAATAAGAAAGTGATAGGAAACACCAGTTTGAACGAAGAGGGTGTGATGGGATTCCACCAGCTGAACCAAACAATGAGGATAGTTATCCCTCAGCTAAGTGGACAAGGGCTGTAGGATTCCACCATCTCTGGCAGTTCAGCTCAGTCGAAGAGGGGGTGATAGGCTCCACCAGCTGGGACAATCAGTGAGTGAACAGTAGGAAGACTTTTTATGCTTCATGTAATAATATACTTTGCATCCTGTAGAGGGAGTGAACAATCATTTTAGTTTGTGCAATGAGGGAGTGATAGGGCTCCACTTGCTCACACAATTAAGAAATTATAGGGCTCTACAGTTAGGGCGATGAGGGATGATAGGCCTTCAGCTCAGGCAATCAGCAGATGGAGAGTAGGAACAGTCAGTCTACCTTATCTAACAATATATGTCGGATCCTGCAGAGGGAATTTGCAACCACAATTAAACTCAACCACTACCATGCTTTCAACGAGGAACTCCAGGACCCACATCATTGGCATAGCCTAGACATCAAGACCTGAAGGCCTTTCTTGTCTCCAGACCAACCTCTAATCATAACTGTGGCCAAAATCATAATTTCAGTAGTGTAAGTAAAAGGCAAACAATTCATGTTAAAGGCTTAAGAACTTAATTTACAATGCAAATTCCCCAGGAACAACTTCCTCAAACCTTCTTAGCCTAGTTAAATTAAATTACATGCAGTTGAAAGAGGTCCTTGCGCCTTGCTGGCTGCTGTTGAATTTGGGCATACTGTCCTAGCTAATCTTGGATAACTCTCCAGCTTTCTAATTTTATAGCACCAATTGGACATACCTCCAGTGCATAGGAGGACTAACGGCATGCGGCATACACAAGACCTATCACTCTGGCACACTCTGCTGGAGCACACCTGTACTCAGTGTTGGCCGAAATAAGAGAGAGGGTTAGCGACCCACTGCCTTTCCTCAGACTCACATATTCTGCAGATCCGTTGAATGAAGGACTCAACGTTCTACACCCTTAAATCCTAGACAATTCAGTGTGATGGCGTGGAGGCAGAAACAGGCCCTACCATGGGCCACAAGATTTAAATAGCCATAGGATGTCCCCTCCGAGGCTCCAAAAAAGGTGCCTCAACTCACACAAAGGATGCATTGCTGCCCCCCAAATCCAGTACAACCTCGGAAAAGATGCTGCACCAAGCAGATGTGGGTTAAACTAAACCCGGTTTAAATGCCTGTGCCTTCATAGTAAAGTAGTTGAGGGCACACATTTTGACCCAAAGAAAGAAACATGAGGTATCTCAATGTACATTGACACCTTAATCTCATTTCCACATTCAATGATTTGTTGATTGTTTCTTGGGGTTTGCCTTGTTCATGACCATGAGGGATCTGCACTTACTTAGGGTATGAACCAGTGCATATAGGGAACTATTTGAATTCCCAGGTTAGTCATTCATGTTTTGGATTAATGGCCACTAGTGAAATAACCCCACCAAAAGCTGATTCGTTCGAAATATTCAGTTCTGCCTTCCTGGAAAAGTACAGTTTTCATTGTACTTCAATAGAGCCGAGCCTATAGCACTTTTTCGCTTATTGCTCATGTTGGAGTCACGAATTCAAGGCATAGATGGTGCCCGCTTGGACCGCACATTCATACATTTGGCAACAAAGGCCTTGTGCCTTCTAAAAACAGAAAGGATAACTCAAATCCTAATTTTTTAGGTCCCCTAGTGTTTAAGACAGTAAACAAAGGCTCTACTTAAACCCACTACCACGGTCTTGTCTTCATTCTGTGTTTCCCGTTTCCCACTGGTGAGCTATAAACCATCCTCCGGGGGTCACACTCTATGTGTTGATCTGGCTGTTGTTAACTATCACTGAAGAATGTAGACTTCCTAATAACTGAGTGTGGTTTGATATATGGACATTTCATATTATCATACTTAGTACAAAAATTCAAAACCTCGATTCTAGTTTGTGGATCCAGAACCCCCCAACTGTGTATATCCCAAATAAAAACAACTCACAAAGTGGCTGAGTGAAATTTCAAAAAGTTATTTACAATCTCTTTCACAGAAGGGCAAAAATGCAAGAAAGCAACAACCGCCGCTGTCTAAAAAGCTGGTAGTAAAGACATGCCCAGGAACACACACATACAAATATACTGTCCCTCAGTGTCTTAGCATTGGTGAGACATGCATCCTTCGCTCAGATATCGCCCTCAGCTATGGTAAAGCTGCCAGAAGAGTTCTGCACATTCTTTGCATAGTCAGATCGTAAATATTGTGACAACAGATTATGTTGGAAGGTTTGAGGATTTGCACCCTAAACCGCACTCTAGACCAGTATATAGCAGACTTTCCCAGAGCCTACCAGCTGAGAAGTGCTTGGTATCTGACAGGAGCTATTGTCTGTGGGAAAAGACACGGTTTAGCACTCTAAGCCTCAAAACTCACCCCTGGTGCCCAGTTAGAGTCCTACGTGGGCAATAGTCCTTAATAGTGACTCTGTGTATAAACAGAAACTCCAGGTGCAGCAACCTCTCTCAAGCCTCTGCTCCTTCAGCAAAGATGGACTACTCAAGGCAGAAGGCCTTGGGAGTTTGTCAGACAGTGGCTCGACGAAGCTTTGCGCGTGCCAGTCTCACTCTTGTGTCTTCTTGCTCCTGTTTTTGGTCTAGCCGTAGCCAAAGCCTTTACATTTAGGGAAAAGCTATATTTGTAATACACTTACCTGTTGTGGCTTTCAGCCAGCCCTCTTGATCCATTGCTTTATTGTTTCTTTCATTTTTTCCCCCGTCCACTACAATATCCAGCATCGGGTCAGTCCACTTCAGCCATTGGCTAACAGCATGAATGGCACCATTTTGCCCTTTCACAAGCATCCATGCCCAATCATCGACCGGCGTTCCCTTAAGTGGCAGGGACTATGTAGGTAATGTGTGCTTTTTGAGGAACGAAAACATTTTTGCTCATAGCCAATATTTTCTGTCTTTAGATTGAAAAGGACGAATCTACTTTCCCAACAATCAACTTTTGCAACAGCAATGACAAAACAGGTATTGACAAAGCCAAAAGGCTAGTAGTGGCGGAGCTAGACATGTTGGCTTTGCCAATGCTTGATTCTGTTTGGCTGGGGTCTGTGGGGTAAGGGAGCCCCTCCCTTCTGTCTCCAATTCCAGAATTGATACTGGAGTTGCTAAGGAAGGTAGGAGTATAAAGGTTTATTTTCAAAGGTACATAATACACTTCACTTCAGAGTATCTTTTCTTGATTTGTATGCCATATTTTTTTAGTGGTTTGTCATTCTTCTGCTTATTGGACATGGTTTTATTTAGTCATGCTCAGTTAGTTTGATCTGCCTCGGTTGGACCTAGCAAAATCAAAAGTACTTCACGCTCGCAAAAAGAAAGGTGTCATGTACAAAGTCTAAGCTCGCTGTTTTCCTGTTAATCGTTTAAACAGACTTTATTTATATTTCCTACTTGTTGACACCGAATACCTTAGCATCTAATTAAGCAGACTGTTTGGCATTTCTGTTGATTAACACCCTTTTCTCCGCAGCCGGGAACTACAAATTGAAGCCGTAAATTAATTTTGATGCGAGAGAGGGATTTGTAGCCGACTTACATGGATCGATAAAAAGAAAAACTTTAATATTTACATTCCATTCATCTTTATATTTTGCACTTAAAATAAATGAAGTAAACAAAAAAAAACGCGTCTTTTACATTTCAGACATTGATGTCTACAAAGGTGAAACAGATGATGTCAGTTCCCAAAAATCGGAAACAGTAATATAGCCAGGCGGTCACTCTGGTGAGTGTTTCTCTACATTTTCAGCAAATCTGCGTTACCTGTTTGCTTAAGCTCTAAAAAAAAATCTGAGACTGCCTCAGCCGCAACTGGTGTCTGCTGTATTTGGGTATAACGTTAGAGAAGACATTTGAATTTTACAAAGAGTATACTTTTAATTTACTTACTATTACAGAGTGCAGGCATGGGGCAGCCAGTGTCCTCCATCAGGTTGCAACTCTCCGGTTACTTGTCTGACGTTTGATATACTGGCGGACTGTGATTTGCAGGTCATGTCTAATGTGGCTTGATTTATAGGTCCAGCGGTTGAGTGGGAAGTCTTGACCAGAAAGTTTCTCAGTCTGTTGTTGAACGTAATAGTACTAGGTTTCGGATTTAAGTGTAATTTTTGGTTTTGCAGTATTTTGGAGGCATCTGAGTGGTTGTAAGAGGTTTTCAGAGTTTCATGTTAGGTAGGCAATGTTTCATCTTTTGCCCCACTGGATAATTAATTTCGGCATCTTTTGGGCCTGTTTTGAAGTATGTCTCGAATTAAGATCACGTGATATCTGTTTTCTACCTTTAGGTGTCTCCTACACATTGTTTTGGCCCTGATGATGACCCGTAGGTAACTGACTGCTATGGTCGAAACGTTGACAATATCAAATGTGGACTGTTTGTGTTTTTTAGGGTTGAAGTTTGGCGGTACACAAGATTTTGTGTCGCCTATGAATCAAGTATACCTTGGCAGCCACATGTTCTTGTATATATTTGTAAATATCACTGGTGCACAATTTTGCACTTCAGGAACTGCTACACATATATATCTAATATATATATATATTATACATATACATTCTTTGTATAATTTTGTTTTTGATTACGATATGATTTTGGATTGATAATGGGCAAACCAGGCATGAGGGAATTTGCTTTTGCATAGGTTGAAACTACTTAATAAAGTTCATGTATGTAAGCCTGCCATAGGGAGGTTTTATTTACACTACTGCCATGGAGGTTGAGGCCTGCACTTCCCCCGCAGGGGCTGTTTTTCAATTTTTCTACTTATTTACCCAGGTCCACGGGTGAGAGGGTTGGCTCCTTTTGGTTAACAACGCACTTCAGCCATTGGTTCCTTTCTGTTATCCATGTCAGTTTGCTCAAACACAATGTCACACGGAAAGTATTCCCTTTGCCTGTCGGGGACTGGAGAGCCACTGGGCAGGTGTATGGACATGCACAAACAGCCATCATTAAATTGTTTTCCAGCCGATTCTAGCATGGCAGTGCATGCATGAACATTCAAATGCATGCATAAACAGAGGCAGACCGCTTGAATGTTTTCATAAAAGTTTATTGCAAATACTTGCAAAGACACCCGCTTGCGGAATACAGGTGGCCTTCTTTGAAAGTTAAGACGTTGCAGAAACATTAAAGGGCACTTGCTTATGCATGTGGGAACCATTTTTAAATGTTTTAATGTAGGTATGACAAAAATACTAAAAATTGTCAAAGCCAATACGCTGGCAGCCAACGCTAAACCTATTGGCTTTGCCTATGCTTTTTTTTTTTTAACTTTCTCCTCTAAGCCTATATGTTAACCAATTCTCTACTGTATGTAGAAGGCAAAAGGTCACAAACCAATGAATGTCGTTTTAGGTAGAGGGTAAAATATAGCTGGAATGCAGATAGCTTGGCTAGACTTCTTCCTTCAAAATTATTTTTTTTTAAATTACAGAACCTTATTATTGCAAATAAGCAATCGCTAGCCATACCCAACGGATGCAGCACACCAGCGTTACAGTCGATTTTACATGGTGTGTCAGAGTACCCTCTGCTGGTCAAAGCATATTAACACTTTGCAACTTCTGTGAACTACTGCTCCGCACAAGGTTGTCAACCTATGCCATACATAAGAAAATTTAAATTTAGCAAACAGGGAGAAGCGTGAAAAAAGAGATAGAGTTATTTTTAAAGAGTACTCATTTTTCATATTTGCTCACATTTCTCCTTCTATTCTGTTGATGTTATTAATATTTAAATAGTAGTCTGTTTTTGTGCATGGCTTACTCTTGACTACAAGCAAGCAGCTGAAAATGGCATAACGTGCCCACTTCTCATCTTTTTTTCTGTGTCTAATTAGAAACCTGTTAAGTAGCTGTCAGGTCCCGAGCTCAGGGCGAAGATAGTAACATTGGGTTACCATATACGCTACCACAGTAGTTTAACCACAACAAGATTCCAAACACTCCACGGGCACTTTACTCGGTGCCTTACTTCCAAGGCCACTGGAATTATGCGACAGGGTTGCACCAAATTATGCAGTAGAGTTGGCTAAATTATGTTGCAATTAAAAGCAAATCAAACGACATGAAGTAGCACATTTTCTACAATTTTACTTCATTATTTTGTAATGTTTACATATGATAACACTGCTTGGGCAAAGATTTCACCTTATTAATAATACCAGTTTAACAACCAAATACAGAAATAAGCAAATGACAAATGACCATTTAACCTTTGAAAAGGACCTTCCACTGTGCACAAATACATATTGATACATCTTCAGACACTTTTGATCAGTGCTTAATTAGTAAATAAAAAAGTGCAGGTGCCCAAAGCCGTCCCCTGAAACATGCGGCTGCTGTAATTAAATGTCTGAGCAAAGAATACTGAGGCAGCATAATCCTAAAGCCATCTAGGGCCTCTTTAATCAATTTACAGGCCCTCCCTGCCCCATCAGCTCACTCTTGCAGTGTTCTGCTTTCTCCCTTTGTGACGCTTTTTGTTTTTCTCTTTCTTTTCCATACGTGTCTTTCGCTCTTAGTAAATACTTAAGGCAGACAAATAAGTGCCGGCCCTCAAAAATAAGTTCTGGTGCTCTGCACCGGAAACCACCAGCTCAAATTATGCACTGCTTTTGATCTGTGTGAGCTAGAAACAATTTGCTTTTGTTAAAATCTGCAGAATATGCAGCAGATTATGGGTTATATGGCAAATGCGGCACTTCCATAGTTAGGTGAAAAACTATGCAACTGCAGAAACGCGTAATTCCAGTGGCCTTGCATATTACACTCACATTATCTCTAAAATGAACACATGTGAAGCCTGGAGGTAGTGGAAAATGGGCCTGTGGTGGCCTGCCCATCAAGATTTTAGGGTAGTCTGATTAAGAACAAAAAGGAGGTTCCCTCAGTAAACTTTTATCTGGCAGTGCCTCGTGAGTTGCTTGCAGCATTTTGCTACAGTCAAGTGTGTCACCTGACATGTGCTTCGCCTCATCTTTGTTGTTTTCTACCTAGCCTGACTGTCTCCTGTATGAGTTCTTAGTCCTGGGTCAGCGCAGTTGAATTTTGTTATTGTTGTTTTGTCACTTGGTCCCTCAGTTGTATATCATCTGATGTCTGGGGTTTCCTGGGTCCTGTGCAAGATCCTGATGAGTTGTGCTACCTGCTCAAATTTCAATGGTAAATATTTTGTTTCCTCCAACAAACAGTATTTTTTTTGTAACATTACTGTGGTGCTTGTATCCTCCCAGCCACTTCCCTCACAAGGTGGAATGATGCACTGATTACCGTTCCCGTATCTTTTTCTACCTATTCCCCTGGTTTTCCCAATCTTTGACACAAGAGTGTTCCCACTTCACTCTGGGCTGAGCCATAGTTGGCTAGTTTACCAGATTCATGCATGATGTGCTGCTGGAATCCAGTTTTTAGGTCGAGCTCGCAAACACTGTTGTAAGTCTTGTGGGCTTTTAACCACGCTCACCTCACGCCCATCACTTTAACTTGTTCATGGGCATGCCTTTCAAAAAACAGTTATCATTGGTAAATGCTTTATGTTTGTCCCTCCTTGGAGCGGTTTTGTCACCGCCTTGGACACCGACCCTGTTACATGGATAATTGCATGTTTACCAATACGTTTGATTGATAGCGAACTTTTTTTCCTTCTGTGTCTCTCCTTTTTGCTCATGGCGGCCATGGTGCATGAATAGGCTAATTTATGTCCACTGTTTGACTTTTCATTTTCAATTTATTGGGCAAGGAAAGTCCAGTTAGGAATTTACAATGCCAATAGCTCTAACCTGAACAAACGTAAGACCCATGGCGTTGCAAATGGTTGTTTTCCTTTGAATTCTGAGACTTGTCATCCTGTTTTATAATGGAACATACACAACTGCAAGTCCCAGAATCAGCTGACAAACCCAGTTGTTTTTCTTTTCATTTCTCATGTTCACCTGTTTAGAGTGTAAGTAAACTCATCCTGCCTTGTTTTCATCATGATTTCAAGATGAGAGGAATCAGGTGTGAGGTTGCGACCAGCCAATCATGGCATTGGTGTTGGCATGTGGATCTGCCGCAGTGGATCCACATCTGTAGATATACATAAACGTTGTTGTTTAATAACTACAAGACTATTGTACAGATTTACACCAAATTACAAAAAGACATATTTTCGGACTAAGATCTAACCTCCTGCCAAATTTGGTGTCATTCCGTTCAGTGGTTTGGGAGGTAGTTGTGTCATGGCGAAAACGCATTTTGGGACCCCCCCCCACTTTTCCCCGGCCCCCGCTTGACAAATCATCGCAAACGTTTTGAAACAGCAACTGTTTGGCAAACTAGTTTTGAAAATGTGAGCATTCGTCAAACAGTGCCAAAGTTATTTGCAAAACAAAAAATGCTTTTTCTGTGGAAACTGGGTCCTAACTATTACTGCCCATATATGGAACAAACATGGGGAGCTAGGAATAGCAAATCTATACTTCCCTATATGCACTTACCTTTTGATATTTTATCCCTCAGTTTGGGAGGGATGTGGAATTCCTATAGCCTGACGCTGAGGACATATTGTTTGGGGACAAGGGCAACAAGTTTTCATGTTTTTTTGTCCTTGGGTAAGTAGGCCCAACCCCCTGCAGCACAATCCCTTTGGCTGCCAGTGTACAGAGAGGGGAACTGTCTGCAGTTGAGGTAATATGTGTGTCCATATGTTAATGCTGTTTGAACTTGTATTTATGGTTCATTAATGAAAAGCCTTTATTATTAGAGTGAGCACTGTAAATAAACGTTTTAAGGTCACACTGCACTACTGACTGTGGTTCCAGTAAAAAAGAAAATATATACACACATGTTTGAAAAGTTTAAAAATATGAGGTTGAGTATAATGATCCCGGAATGCTTTCTGATTAGATGCAAATGTTTGCAGAAGCTTATAAGCAAGACTATTGATTCTTTCCTTTCAAAATAAAATGTTCAGAAAAAAATGCAAGTAGGAAAAAAAGTTTGCTACAATTAAATTTTAGGTACTATTTCTTTGAAGCATTATTTTAGTAAAATGTGTTGATGCATACTAGTATTTCCCAAAAAATATTCCTAATGGAAAATAAGTATACACATTTTCAACAAGATTATGGGAAGCATGAAAATAAAAAAGCACTGGCAAAGCCAACCGATCTGACATTTGTTGTGAGTCTTTTTGTTTTGTCAATGTGTGTCTCATTTTGACTTGGCTTTTTTAACACTTTATTGTTGTGGGCGGTGCCAGACCTTCACATCGTAACAAACACTGGCAAAAGGCAAAAAAGCTTTTTGGTCTAAAAAAGACATGCCAGCAGTGGTGTAACAAAGGCCCCCGCAGCCCTTGGGGATGCGGGGGGAATCCTTGAGGGGGCCCCCTCAACGCAGCACCTGCCCTGAGTGAGTCTGGCAGGAGAGCCCCTTCCATGTTCTTTGCAGGGCAGCCCCCTCCAGTTTTGTTACGCCACTCATTCCCACTGTAGTTCCTGGCACTGAACAAAACTACTTTGTGTGCCAATATACTCCTTGTGAAGGAGCAGAATGCGATCTTCACAGTAAAGCCAGCTGCTAGATAGACAGAGAGAGAAACAGAAGTTTTAAAAAACAAAATGTCTTGGTTAACAGCAGACCCAATTAAGGACCCAATTCTTAAAGAAAGTCACAAAAATGCACCATGGTATATGTCTTTGAAGTAGTGGCTTTCATGAATTAACAAGAACTTACAGAAGTAGACCAGGAAATCATTCTCCTAGAAAATATTTGTGAACTGTATTTTAGCATCAGCAAATATGCATGTGTGGATTTGTGCATGCAAAAATCTATTGAGCACTTACAAGTTCACTTTGCCTCCAACCACTTTTTTCTCAACCCTGGAAGAACGTCTACTCCTGCCCTTGTCAGGAGTAAATTCCCAACCTTTCTCAGTATAGGAAAAGATTAGGGAAGAACTGGTGAAAATCCCTAAAACATGCAAATTAGTAGGTTTGTAGACTCAAAGGCATTCCAGCCCCTGGAACTATTGCTTACTGCTTCCTCCATGCCAAGTATGTAGATCTGCGGAAATGTGGCAAAATAAGGAAATTTCTACAGTAGGGATAGAAATTGCAACTATTCAAGACCTACTACAGTACTAGCCCTGGCATAATCAGAGAGGCTATTATCGAAGCTCTTATATAATTGTAATTTTAATAAATTCCACACCCCTTGACTCGGTATTCAGTAGTACAATGAATCCTGCCCCAGTTTGGAAATCAAGATGACACACATTAGGTATAAGTAACTCATTATTTCCCAGTTTTGTGTGGATTGTACTTTTATCCTTGTCAGGCAAGAAGGAATGATTTTGTACTGTTTTGTTTTGTCTTCAAATGAACCCATATGAATTGCAAGGTCTTACACCACATCCATACTAATGTGATTTTAATATCAACCTGCACAAATATTGTATTCATATGGACTACCAACTTGTCATCAAGGTATGTAGATGCAGAGTTAGGAACAGTAAATATATACTTCTCTATATACTTATCTTACTTTAAAGTTGGAACTCGCTACTGTGGCTACAATATTTTTGACAGTTGATATTAAAACCACATTATTGTCACATACAACCAAAGTGCCTCCAAAGTGCCTCATTTTTTCTCTTTCATGTGGATTTCACGTCGAGTAAAGAACTCTTCCTGCACTGTTTCACGAGGACTCAAGATAACCAGTATCAAGCGTAACCTATATTATTTAGCTTTTTCTGGATTTCAAGATGACTTGTGTGATGTATGAGTAAACCATCTTGCCTTCAATTTCCTGGAACTCTGCATGTCAAACTGGAGTAACTCATAATGTCTTACTTTTCTGCATCTCAAGTTAACCCATTATTCACCCTTAAGTATTTAGTCTGGTTCAAAGTTAACCCATGTCAATGTGACTCATCCTATCTTTTGTCTGGATCGTAGGTTAACCCATGTCAGATATCAATAACTCAAGCATACTTGTTTTACTTGAATCTAAAGTTCACCCATGTCAAGTATGAGAAACTCGTCCTATTGAATTTTGTCTGAAACTGAAATTAACCCAACATTGGGTGTAGCTCAACATCTCCTGGATCTATTTTAGAGCTGTAAGGTTTTGTGGTAAGAAACCACATAGGAGAGTTAGAAATCATACCTCATGGAGGAGACGGAAAACAGGGCTGTGGAGGCTTTAGTCATGGAGGATGATGGTTTTCAGAGTATGGTCTGAAACACACACCCCAGCCACCAGAGGACCGGTAGATGACTTTCAGGTCAGAGAGGGTAGAGCCTCAAAAAGAGGTAGTACACACAGAAGACTGGGTCCAACAACATTGATTGTTTCAACTCCTTCGCTTGAAGTTATAGTTCTCACCCATGATTCTGTTCCACCACCTTTGTTGATTTTTACCCTTTGTCTGTTCCCTCAGTCTCCCTTCTCCTGCTTCCTTGTCCTGACGCTTGTAATTTTTAGCCTGTCCTTGAGATTCAACTCAGCTACTGTTCTTGAACCTGCTGAAGTTATCTGCTGTGATTTGGCTGTGGCGATTAAGAACCTGCTGGCTGAGCTGGCTTCTGATATTTTTTGGTTTGGCGACTACTATTCTATCTTCCAATCTAGAGAATGCTACACATCTTGGTTTCTTGGGCAAATATCTGGGTGTGCCTGGAGGCTAGTTACAGTGACACCTTTTCTCACATCAAGTATTTTTGTACCTGTGAAACATCTTCTCCTGTTATACAATACTCACTGTCTTCTAATTTCTTCTCCATCAGTGAGTTGTACTGTGTCACTGAGAAGCAGTGCCTTCTTGTACCTCAGAGTTCATTCCGGGTTTTCGAACAATCATCCTGCTGGAAAACAGTGTCTTTCTATATTACTTTCTGGTCCCTCGCCCCAGTTTTTCTTGTTTCAAAACAGATGCTCTCCACTTTCCTGGACTGTGATACAAGAACTGCAATAAGGCAAGAAGGCAGGATTAACCCTGCTATCCATCGTGCTGCATTACAAGGGTTGTGCAAAATCTCAAATGATGTGACATCTTGTGTGAAGAAGTATGCAAAAAAGTGATAACACTAATGCCTAAATTAATCCCAACAAATGGTAATTACTAAAGACCACTTCCCAGTCCATTGTTATTTTGAACACCATGCCACCTCAGTTTGGAACCAGCCATATGCAAATCAGTTTTGACCCTGCTCCACTGGGAACAGTCCACCCCGAACTGCCAGGCCAGGTCCTCTCTGAACTGGAGCACAAACAACCCAGGGCCTATTTTCCGTTTATTAGGGCTCTTCACCCAGGTATGGTATGGTTCAAGTGGTACAGTGTGCATGGAACCCACATCTGGGCATACTCGTCTGGAGAGAACACACTGAAGTATATAAGTGATAGGTAGAATGCTTGAATTAATCTCTGCCACTGATAATTACTCGGGCCACATCCCAGTCCATTGTAATTTTGCACACCATGCCACCTCAGTTTAGACCCAGGCATATGCACATAAGCATTAGTACTGTTCTAATGGAAACACTCCGGCCAGAACTGCCAGGCCAGCCCCTGTCTGAACCGGGACATAAGCTTCTCTGATGAGCTCAACAAGTCTTCTTTCTTCTACAGTTCAGATTTTTTGCATGTTGGTGTAGACAGTTCATGAAGTCTTGATTTTCTAAACGTTAAGCTTCCATCCGCCAATTGTGAGTCGCTCGTCCAGTTCTTTTTTTTTCTCCGGATTTCAAGTCTGTGTGATTTTTCTTGTCACATTTTGACACATAGCGCTTCACTGTGTTTTTTTTTGCTTGCATTCGGAAAGTTGTAGTTTTATTTTTCCAATAAAAAATAAATGTTTTCATAAACAGAAAGCAGACGAACAACACGACCTATGAATTATTCACATTTGACATGGGCATCTTAAATCCGTGCCCCTGCCTTAGATGCCTAATAGTTATCTCATGCCAGATTGACTGACTAAAATTGCATTGCCCTCACTACCTCAAAAAAGTCTCTCGGATTAGACATCATTAGTTGAGAGACACCTCACTTACAACATGCATCTCCAAGCTGTTCTCAGCTCGTAGTTAAGCAAGTTATGACAGCTATTCTTCTAAGTGCCGGTGTGGTTGGGCAGAGTCAAGCAACTCTCAGGCTCACCAAACGCACCCATGCTTTAGAAATAATATCCTCCCCGCCACCAACCAAAAATATATGCAAGAGCCAAATATCTTTTAGGGGGTGATCACCATTGATGCTGAATGCCACCGCCTCATTCTGAAGCCATCTCATGCATCTGTGTTCCACCACCCGGCACTTCCTGTCTCTTTATATGACCCTTGCAGGTTATTTTCATTACCTGCACTCTCCATTTGTCATTGTCAGCCTATATGTCTTTCTCCTTTCCCCTTCCGCCTTTCTCTCTCTTCGTCTGGAGTACAATTTGAAGATGAAAAATAAGTCCTTGCCCCCAAAAATGAGTGCTGGTGCACACCCCCTGCACTAATTAATCATTAGCCACACACCGATCCGGTCGGTCACTGCTCCTGGCATCAGCCGAATGTGTGACCAGCTCTGTCCATGCCCCACCAGCCTGCCAAAAGTAGACTAGGTCACTCCCACTCACTGGCAAAGAAATGCAATAACACTTCAAAAATCCCGCACACCGCTTAAGGCAGAAACATTGAGGGCTTAAAATCTGAAACTTTAACAGGCCTTTTTTTATGATTTCCGCGTATGAAATTAAATATTCGCCCATCCTCTGTTTTATGTCTTAGTGTCCCAGGTGCTGCATAACATTTTATGTGATGTCTCCTACGTAAA
Source organism: Pleurodeles waltl (assembly GCF_031143425.1). Lineage (NCBI taxonomy): Eukaryota > Metazoa > Chordata > Amphibia > Caudata > Salamandridae > Pleurodeles > Pleurodeles waltl. Next base: position 665,218,217 of record NC_090451.1, read on the forward strand.
AGCCCAGTGCCACTGTTACGCCATCTGCTAGCACAGTGCATTAACTCTCCTCTGATGTATGGCTGCCCGAGGCTTGTTCCATCCAGCTCGCATGCATAATGCAAGCTATCAAGTCGCCTTACATTAATAATATTAACCAGACCTTTTACGCAGGAACGTGTGCTGCTTTAACAGCGCAGAATGAGAGTGTCATTGCTAGTAAGTGCGGGGATGTATTTAGTAGATTTCTCAAAACTGAAAAGGTACCAGTACCTCTTTATTACCTCATGTGGTGGGAGGTAATTGCGTTTGGGGCAAATACAGTACTGAGATGAAGCAGGGTGTATGGCAGTGGTTTTCAAATATGTTCATGTCTGACCCTCCTGTATTAAAACCAATATTGGCCAAGCCTCCCCAAATGGCTGTGCACGCTGAAAGTTTGAATGGAGCACAGTAAACTCTGATGGCGAGGTGTATTTTCTAATCAGTGAAATTTATTTGGGTCAATACTGAAAGTTAGCAAAGCAATATGATATTCATTGATGTTTGTCCTTCCCTTGCTTTTCACTTGCACACTGTAGATAGTTATCTGCCCGTTTATTGTCAGTTTCTCAATCCTGTACAGTCTCCTTTTGATCACAGTACATGGGGTGTAGGGCGAAGCAACCAAATAGATATGGGTTGCCTGAATCCTAAAAAGCACTTTAATGGAGACTATACTTCTGCATAGTCTCATTTTGAAGGTAAAAAATAAACAATCCACCATCTTTTACTTCATATCGATATTTGCCCTCACAACCATTTTCGACATCTTAACCAGCTTTCACTCAAATTTTCTGTACGTGCAAATCTGTGCTGGCATGCACGATTGTAAACGGCAGCCTGCCTCCACTCAATCACTTAATTTCATGTAGCCAAGTTAGCTTTTGTATTCATCAACATTAATAATTAGCACAAGGAAGAATAAGAGTTGGAACTCCCTGCCCAAATGATCAACCTTACAAATCTAAATTCTAAGAGTGATAATAGTTCAGAAAGACATGAGATGAAGCCCAAATGATTATGGTATATATCTCAGACAAAGACACTCCCTGAATCTCTCTCCATGAAGCTTCCAAACCTCAACTTGATCTACCCCGAATGCCCTCTTGGAGAGGAGTTCCTGGCAGGGAGTACACAAAAGAAATTGTAGCATGATTCCACCTACTAATAGATATAGACATAGCTTTACAGCCCCAACTCATCACTCAACAGTAACAAAAAAATGTTCAGACTAACAAAAAGATCTGGAAGGGTACAAATCAATCGTCATTGCTCTTCTAAAATCAAAAGTGTGTCTTGGGAGACAGGAAATAGAAAGAACACATGTACCATTACTTCCTGATCCTGTATGCCACTGAAGCAAACTTAGGAAGAAATGTAGGTTCAGATTTCAAAATTCTCCCCATCATCTAAAATTCTGATAAAGGAATATCTGCACTTTTGCTCCAAGGTCTTCAGTTCTACTAGTAGAAGGCAGTGCCAACAGAAAAACAAACATAATGGACAAATACTTCAGATCTATAGACTCAAGATGCTCAAACGAAAAACCCTAAAGAAAATGTATAACTACAGATAAATCCGGGGGGGGGGGAATGGATGATTCACAGGATAACTGCGAATTTCTGAAGGCAAGGAAGTCATCTTTACCAAGACCTTGCCAAGGTTCCACAAGATTCATTGATTGACAGGGGAGAACCTAGCTCTGTAAGGCTAAAGGGGAGTACCATAATCACTTCCCCAGTCTTCTCCCGTATTCAAAGAAGTAACAGAGGTGTAAGAAAAAAGGGGGAAAAGCATGAGGAAGAGGATGTGACCGAGATGTAGATGGAGCCCCCGTCTTCCTAAACCTGGGATCAGGAAATGAAGATCAAAATCTAAAGAGTCGTGCATTCTCTTGGGAAGCAAACTGATCCAAAAATGATCTCCAGAATTTCTGTAAAATGGCCCTGGAAATACCTGTACAGAGGAACCAATACTAGACAATGGCAGTATTCTGCTCAAAAAGTCTTCATGAATTTTGTCCTGAGTCCTAATGTGGGAAGCCCTCTGTGATAACAGATGGGGTTCCACCTGAGACCTAATGCGTATATACTAAACTGAGAGGCCCGAACCAAGTCTTGCACTGTCAGTGTATATGTGGCACTGTTACTGAACTGCCTGTTAATACTAGGATATGATTTCTTTCCATATTACACTGAAAATGGCAGCAAATTCAAACAACTGAAGAAAGAAAAAGTTCCCTCCAGTTTGAAGAGCACTGACTTTCCATTCCATCTGTTATGCGGAGACAAGACATGCAGTGTAGCTGCCCCTAACAAGTGGGATTATTATTTGAGATAGATGACTACCAACCTCACGAAATAATCACAGCCCTTGTCAGGGTGAATCCTTAAAGTCACTAAAATAACCAGAGCTATGGGCTATGGCACAGACCACACACACAAGGCAGTATGTAAAGTAGATAGAGTAAAGTTTGATAAACAGGATGACACTAAAATAATGAAAATCTAATAACGGGGAACCAAAGATATGAATCTTTACATTTTTAAATAGACATTGCTTCCAAAAGCACAATGTGCCAGTGTTAGTCAGTGGCTACATTATAGAGGGGCACATGGGCAGGTCCATCCTTCAGGGCTCCTCTCAGGTCACAGAGAGCAGGTCCAGTACTCTTCTCATCTTCCGAGGGTCCAGAAAGTGTTCTGAAGTAGGTACCTGGAGGTGCTACATTCATGCTCACCACAAACTAGTGGGTGGAGGTGAATCCTGGCCCCTCCCTGACCACTCAGCTAAAAGTTCCCAGGCCCTAGCCTACCTACTTTTGCAACAGGTCCTATTTGCCTTACTGCAAACAGGCCCAAAATTGAATGTATCATGGCAAATCCAAGATAGCAAAAGTCTTCAGTCACCCTCAACTTGTGCTCTGAAGGCTGGGTTGTGTGTTGGGAATGTACTATGGCAACCCTAGTTTCCTCACTTATCTAATACTAAAGTCCAGTTTGAAGCAGGCACTGTGCTCACAACAAACCGTGAGACAGAAGTCTGGTAGGACAAAAGCAGGGTCTTCCAGCAACCAGACAGGGGATCCACAAGAATTATCTTGGTATCTTTCTCTCTCTTTCAAGTACACCCCAGATATTACATGTGGCTCAACAGGCATGTGAAGCAGGATTTGACACTAGAGTCAAAAGGATGCCCACAGCCCCCACCCTGTATATTCTTTGGAATTCAGATAATTGTCTATCCGTTTCCACTTCTTAGATATAATATTAGTATTGTAATTTTTACTTTGGTTTTCTACATAGGACAGCTAGGCCTATCATAGTGAAAAATAGCTTTTAGGTTCTTGTCAATGTATGGACATGGTAATGTTAATTTTCTACATGTCCTACTTTTAAATACTATGACCATACCTTGTGGACTACAAGGTTTACAAAGGATTCACTAAAATTCAAAAGGGAGGTTTTAAACCTGTCAAAACGCATTATTTTAACATATCACACTGCACATTTCAACTGCATGAGTCAGTATAAAATGGTAGGCCTGATACCATGTTTTCCTTTTCACACTAGTGGGTGGCACAATAAGTGCTACTGTCCATGGGTGTCATTAAACGTTCAGTTCCGGGGACACTTTAAAAAATATATTCTCTGGACATACTGGCAGGATAAGTATACCAGTTAGGAATATGCCAATTCAACTACCTTTAAATTGGGAGCACAGGCCATTTATTACTGATTATCAGGGAAAGGTGCACAGACTTCTAATGCCAGCAAACAAAATTGGTGCATAGGTGGATTTCCTACTCTGCTCAAACTACTGATTTGGCATCTAACATAACCACAAGAAAAGATTGTACCTGAAATGGAAGTCCACTGGCTGGAGACTCCAGCTTCAACCACTTAGAAGTAGATGACAAAGAAAGACATTCCTTGGGATACATTTTTGAAGTCTTAAGGAACGGGATTCCAGTTCTGAACTGGATATAGAAACAGAGGATGAATATGCCACTGTGCCCAGGGGAAATAGGAAACGCACAACACCTTTTGCCTTTATCAAAAGATGTGCTTTTGCTTGTTGACAAGATAATAAAGATGATAGTCAGTATCAATCTTTCTATTTTTCCTGCGTGTAAAAATAACATTTCCATAGCTGTTGAAAAATGTGCGTTGATAAACATCCTGGTTTATAAAGGCAAAATCAGAATTGCTTTTTATTTTATAATTGTTTAAAATCATTACAATATTTTGTAAACATTCCCATCATTCCCCATTAGGCTACTTGCACTATAAATGCACGTGAGCAAAGAAGATGCACTTTAAAATGACTTTGTAAAAGAAACTTAAAATACTCATGTTCTGTGAAGGTAAATACTGACATAATGGAAGATTTAGAAGGAGTGTACTTTATGTCAGACAAGACTGCAGATAGTCCAGATCCATAATTGCAACCTCTGTCAAGGGATCTTGAAGCAACTAGTCATCTAGGTACGAAACACATCATCCGAGTAGATGCAGCAGGGTCACAGTACGATTCATCATCCTGGTAAATACTATTAGGGTAGATCGTAGTCGAAAGGGCAGCGTGCTGAACTGAAAGTGTTTCCCTGAAATGCAGAACTGAAGAAATGTCTGATGACAAACTGCATGCAACTGGACTGTGCAATCAGATCTACTATTTTCGTGAGGGCTTCCTTCAGAAAATAACATTAATTTTCCTCTGCAGAGTTTCTGTCTTGAATGGGATGTTCTGCATCCAGTTGTTGATCCCTATGAGGTTATCAATCTGAGCAACCAGTCTTCTCTATATTCATAATGGCATCAAGCCTGGACTTAAGTCTAAATATGCTGATATAGCCTTGATCCTTCAATTCTCTAAAGATAATTTCTGCACATTGTGATGTAAAGGAAGACCCAAAAGAGGAGCACACTGAAATTGCTGTAACACAAGTTCAGAAGATGTACCTGCAGCTTCCAAAATAGGGAATCCTACATTTCTAAGAATCCTCATAAAGATTTCAGGTTAGAACAACCAGAAGAGAATGGCTCAGAAGGTGAACCTTTTTCTGGATCAGTCTTGAAAGAGGAGGCACATGCATCTGAGTTACAGCTGTACTCTCATTAATCATTCTTTGTTAGCTAGATCCACCTGAGAACACCCATTATACCTACTTGCATGATTTATGGAAGGCAAAGGAGATGGAGAAACTGAATAAGAGGAATATGTAAAATGGTGCCTCATTCTGGTGCTTTGACCCTAGAGGCAATTCTGCGTCAAAATCAACTTAAACAGCACTGACACAGATAATGATGACTTACCTGCAGTGCACAATCTTCTCCAGTTGGGTTTCCAGTCAGGAAATGCAAGTAAGCCAAATTACAAGCTTCTGCAGAACTGCTACGTGCACATTCATGTTGTAAATAAATATTGGAGCCAAAGTTTACCACTATCTCTATCTTTCCACTTCAAGCATAAGCCATAGTCTTACTGTGAAATACATACCTAATAGGTATACCACTGCTGACTTTTCCTTCTTGTATACAGAAAAGGATCAGCACAAACCTCGCATGAGAGTCACTCATTGCGCAAGCTACAACCGGAGGATGATGGGTCTGAGGTCAGAGACCCGAGTCCTGTAGGGACCCTACAGTTTCAAAGTTCCTGTCTCAGTCTGAGATCAGAGACAAAAAACATAAGAACACATATATTCTTAAGTGTTCTAGTTCATAGCTTACAGCATACTTCTAGTTTTTTACGTCAAGCGTAACCGTTCGACCTGGTGTATACTTATACTGTGGGTTGAAGCAATTTAATTTGTTGGTTGCAGTGCCCTTTAAATATTCTTGCTCACTAGCGTGCAGTTCTGCCTTTTTTTCCCTCCTTTTTCTGTTTCAGAGCAGTGACCAACTACTGTATTGGTCTACTTTGGTTTCTTTATCTGTTACTATGACTGACCATTTTTTTACATTTCTTTGGTGGTCTCCTTTCACTGTGTGTGTTTTAGGCTGGTAGCTGCCTGCGTTTTATTGCAGCATTCCGTTCCTCCCACCTTTTCCTATGTCGCTGACAATTGTTTTGACTTTTTTTCCAGTGCTGTCCTCCTTTACCCGGCTCCTAAAATAAGCTTATTTTACTAAAGAAACACCATATGCCCTCACATTGCATCACAGAGAGTCTCTCTCTCTCCAGGGTCCCTCCCTGCCAGCACTCATGGCATCACTCACAGAGCATTGCTTATCTCCTTTATTAGGACCATAAATCTTCTCAGGCTACTCTGCTTAGAGCTTTGTTGATATGAGGCAAAAATGCCTGCAAGATTTTTCATTCTGTTAACATACAAACACTGTCCTTGGTCCAAAGGGTGAAATTTCCTTTCTGTTCACATTTATGTAGCAAGAAAAGTCCAGTTAGGAATATACAAGGCTAATAGCTCTAATTTAAGCAATCAAGAGACCCTCTGCATTGCAAATGCTTGTTTTTTTCTGTCTCATCATGGAAGCACCTCAAAACTAACCACTAGGACAAGGACATGCTTTGAAGAGGTAATAAAACTGCTACCTTGTAAATCCAAGTTGACTTGCTTAGGCTCAGTTAATTACCTTTAGGAAAGAGAGCTAGTGACATAAGTGTACCAGTTATGAAGTCGATGCAGATGGGCTGAAAAGCTGTCCTCATTGGTGATGAAGTGGTGCATAACTGCAAAGTGGCTGCATATCATGTGTGACATCTCCAGCCAATCCTGACACTTAACCAACATAATGTTGGATGCTGAGAATATTTTAGCCCTACGTACGAGGCTAAAAGCAGGATATTTGCTGTCCAGCTATGCTGTCCTGTATCTTGCAGTTGGGTGAAAATCCTGATCTGGTTGAGGGTATCACATTTGACCCTACATGCCAACAGACCTGATTCTGGCATGATATTCCCAATTTTTTAAGCCAAATATGGCTTTATTTTATCTTTCTCACTCCTGAAATAATGCCATTAGGGAAAATACATCCCCAATTTTTAGGTTGAGGGCGCAAGCACTTTGACTTGTTGTAAGTAGTGTGGGCTTTTAACCATGCCCACCTCACGCCCTTCACTTTCATTCGTTTGTGGATTCTTTAAAAAATCATTGGTAAATGCTGTACATTAGTCCCACCTTGGGGCGGTTTGATTACCGCCTTGGACACCAACACTATTACAGGGATAATAACACGATTGCCAAAATACTTCAGTGTGGGCAAACTACTTTTATCTTTTGTCTATGCTTTGTGGCTGCCATGGCGCTCAAAGAGCTCAGAGTGCAAACCTGATCGGCGGTATCGTTTTTTGCATTATATGCACTCTGATCTGCTTAGTACAGATTCTTTGCAGCAGCCATACTAACCCTTTGCACTACTTTATAATGACTTCAAGGTTCCACTAGACAAAAGTTTGTTCTCTCTCCTGAAAGAACATAAATTGCCAGGGTTATTTTGCCATTGTTACATTCACTTTGTGATTTGCCTAGCACACGTTCTTTGCAGCAGGCATATTAACCCTCTGTGCTACCTTATAATGAGTCCAAGCTTCCACTAGAGAAATGTACGTTCTCTCTCCAGAAAGAGCCTTGACCCTCTGCCATACATTATAATGAGTCCAAACTTTCACTAGAAAAAAGTATGTTCTCTCTCTAAAAAGAACATTAATTGCCAGAGTTATTTTGACAATCTTATATTATTTGCACTCTGATCTGCTAAGTACACATTCTTTGCAGGACCAATATTCATTCTGGGACTTGTAGGTTTATTTTTATAACGTGATCCAAGCTGGAAACCAGCTCTTGGAGTAGTATTTATAAACCTGTACAGCTCCCTACTTCAATGCATGATACGCTATTTAGTTTATGTTTAAGCTTTGCATTCTGGGACTTAATGTTTTATTTTCATACTGTGATACAAGCTGCAAATACAAACCAGAAACCTGACTAGATTAACTACACATGTTTAAGTCTGTGAAACTTGAGCTGTGTTTGTATTTATAAAACTAACCTTGAGGCGAGCTTACAATTGATTATGCTGTATAATGGTCAATATTTTATAACTATATTTCAGTTCAAGACTGACTGAGAATCATTAATATATATTGTGAGGTGGCTCTCTAAAGTGTGTGAAAAATCAAGGGCATTTTGTTTGACTTCCCAGACTGCAATAAAGTGACAGTGATCTAGTAAGCATTCATTCTTGAAGTACAATTGTTTATTCATTGCACCCCCCGAGCAATGTTGCATGTACCAATTACCAAGTAAATATGTTTTGCACCTGGGAGTAGTTTGTGTTTTAAGGGTCTTGTTTAAAAAAAATATTCCAGTAGGCCTACTAGCCCTTTAGTTATATGCAGGGCCATTTGAATTTTGTGCCAGAAAGGACACAAATATGTGGCAGGTTTGACCAATTAATGTGGCAAAAAAGTCCAGTTATGCATTTACAATGCCAATTGCTCTAACTCAAGAAAATGCGAGGCCTATTGCAGTGCAAATGCTTGATTTTAATCTTGTTTCCCGTTTTAAAATGTTGGCATATGTATGTAACACAGATCTCATGGCAACTATACTAAAAGAATGTATGTGCACGTAGAATACAGCTTTAAAGTTTTCCTGGTCTGTCTGCTAATTCATCATGCCTAGATATTTAAATTGCACCCCTATATTTGCCGCGGCATGATGCTAGACTTGTCTCCATTCAGATATATGTAGCCAAACATTTAAAAAATGAGCATATACCTTCTGAAACAGAAAAACCTTGAAAGTTACGTTTTTTTCTCTTTTGCTTAAAATAAAGGTGGGCAAACAACTATGTTTTCCAGCGACAGAATGCTGTTTGTAATCAGATATCATCAAAGAGGAACGTTAAATGCGGTTTAGCAAAAACATTTTTTTAAGCCTACGGAACCAGGATTGATTCTCCAAATTTCTATAGGTCCCGCGTCACGTACGTTGTTAAACTGCTAGCTTAAACTTTTGGCATTAGGTCGGGTTATCAAATCAGTAACTCCAAATCCGTCTGATGCGCACAGCTATTTGCTAGTGTTTGACAGCTACGCTCCAAGATGGCCGCCTCGATGAAGTTAAGTTCAAACGTTGAAGACTGCGTCAGTGCTGTGCCGCCATCTTGGATTGGGATGAGTCTTCTCCATCTACGACATAGCGGTAGAATTGGCGTCTAATTTAATATAACTGTGTTACGTTCGCTACCATCCTGCATTTGTGTATTTTAATATTTATACGAACCAACACGGATGCATGAGCATAATTTAGTAAAACTTAACGATTTCAAATTTTGGAAGAGTATTTCCGATGCGTAATTTTACACTTTAAATACAAAATTATTTTTCCAGTTTAGAACATTAAAAAGCTCCGTTTACTCTGCTGTTCATTTTATATTAGCATCCGGGTGTAATTGAAGGTTTGCGAATGGATTATAATATATATTGTTTTTCCGATACGGGTAACGCAAGACATACTCCAATGGAACTGATCTGAAACAGTAGACGTAGTCGTCCTTCGTTTGTGTCGACGCAGGCCAATGGCAAGAGTCGTGGGCGTTGTCTTTTTCATTGGGCGTGGCCTACGCTCTCATCAGGACCAGTCCCCTTACAGCTGCATCCTGAGCTCAGAGCATCATCCGAGAGAGAAGCCGGAGCGTTTCTGTGTGGTGTGCTGTGAGGAGCGGGCCTGGAGCTCTTTCCAGGGGCAGACGAGCTCTTGCCAAAACACAGCAAGTCACGAATGGCCCGAAGGACGTCATCAAGCTAGGAACAACAGCATCATCTGAGCATAAGCCATTGGACGAAGTGCAGCAGGGGTTGTGGTTGGAGAGCAGAGCTCTCTAGGGGACCAGTTCACAATAAGGGCTTCTTCACAATACCAAAAAGGAGCTAAAAAACTAAGCTCAGTCCAGGAATCCAGGATTGCCAAGCAACTAAACGTTGGTACCCAAGAAAACAGGAGCCAGTCCCCAGTTTCACTGGATCAGGGACCGATCGTAGGTCAGCCCTGTAGTGTTAGTACAGAATCCAGAACATGCTCAGCTCCTGTCACTCTCTGCCAGTCTAGACCTAGCATTTTGGCATATTTCAGCCTAGATCAGACAGCCAGAGCAAATCCAGTCTAGCTCTCTCTCTACCCAGCACTTAACTAAACGCCTCGGTCATTCAGATCAGGAACTTGGCCCACGCCTCAAGGACTTTAGGCCAGTCTGGTCTGCCCAGCCTTAGAGCCTAAAGAGGCGCAAGCCAGGAAAACAACCCACCCTCACATCAGTCACCAGGGATCGGAGGAGATCAGCCTGGCCTAGGCTCTTAGAGCAGTAGGTCCTTCTACATGGAAACCAAGTAGGAGGGGAACCTTCCACACTTGTCTGTGCAGCTGGGACAAGGCAAGATGGCAGAGGTGACAAACCTGAAGACTGGCTTTGGTGAGTATCAAGAGCCTGGAAATAATTTAGGACCATGTCCAGGGACTGGTATGGGAATGTTTTGCTATCATGGGAAGTAAATAGAATAAGTAAACCATAATCTTCTGTGTTGAGACGTGACCTGTCCAAATAGACGAACTAGGTGGTCGCCAAAGGTGCCAAAGTAATTGGGGCACCAAATTCAAAGGAAAGCATTACTTTGAGAAATGATTAAAATGGAAAAATGTGGGGGCACCAACTGCATTATTCACATGGACTCTAGTTACTGGCAACTGTCCTATCGCCCCTGCAAAGTGTATTGTAGATTGATGGCTGGAGAGGTAATATAGGTATTTTAAACCCAATATTAAATATAAACATTTTAATAAACTATTTAATGTACTGTAACCATTCTAGTATAATAAAGGGGCCACAAATGAGAAAAAGCTAAAAGCTCCATATTAACATCATGCAGTTTATTGTAATATGTGGAAAATGGATTGACCTACCATGGTAGAAGGCTAAACTTGTGTAATTGAACACATAATATTATACACAAAAACAGAAATATATTGCAGTGTAAAGGTAACCCTCTCAACTTGCTAGGCGGGTAGCTTGTGTCTTAACATCTAAATAGTACATATAAACTGAATGAGTTTATGTATTATACATGAAGCGTTAACGCTCAGCTCGACATTTAAATAATATAGATTCAAAGCATGTAATTCGCATGGAGATGTCATCACTTTGCCTTGGGGGTGGAAAATTAAGTTTTATGTAATAGTACAATGGCATTTAATATATAGTGTATGGGCTGCATGCCTGCCACCCCTGTGGGTTTTAATCTGAAATATTATGTAGAGAGATAGCATTGACTTTAATAAGACGTACAATGCAGTAAAGGATCAAGTACTGGTGGGTTGGGGGGGTAGCGGATATTATTCAAAAATCCTAAATGTGTTGAGAACAGCGTGTACCACTGCATACTGTGAAAAACAGAGCAGAGCTCATCCGTCTGCCTGGAGGGCAGTCTCCCACAGCGAGGCCTGCTGTGTCAGAAATCCTGTGTGTGAAATATTTAACCCCTTTCCCTCCCAGTAGGAATTTTCCATTTGGTCATTATTTTATAGGATTATATCATTTGTCTGTGCCTAGCAGAGTCTAGATGGGTGAGGGGGGTTTCAAACCTCCTCACCATGCTGCTGTGACGGTTGAAGGGGGTTAAAATGAGGGTGAAACCAGGTACAACATCTGGGGTGAATGTATCTTATTTGTAACCCTCCTCTCCTCGCTCTTGGGTGTTCCTCACCCCCAAGTTAATATACTGTTTTCTGAAGTAAGGGCCTCCGTTTTATTTGGTATTTCAGTGGCTAGTGCTTTGGTTGCTGTCATAGTCCGAAGGTGCTCGCTTCGAGTGGAGGAGAGAGGGTCCCATGCCCACAGTGTGTTTTGGGGACTGTTATGGGCTGCTGTGAATCCTTTTGATGAGATGCAGGGGTGTGGCTATCGATAGTGCAACGGGTTTAGTGGCACCGGGGCACAAGGCCTCACGTCATGCGTGTTATTGATTTACATACCTGGTGATTGGAGGCCCATTTCATGCATTATTCCCCTTAGCACTCGTGCTGCGCCACCGATGAGAGGGTGGGGTGCACTGGAAAAGAAGCATGGTTAGTTGGTGCCTATGGGTACCATTTCAGTACCATTCCGGCCTCTCGCTCCCCTCCGTGGACCTCATGTTGGTACCGCCCGCACATGGACAGGCAGCGATCTTCCCCCAATCCCTCCCCCAGTCCCCCCGAGCTCCCAAGGCGTCGCCCCGCGAGGATGCTCGGGTCGATGGGTGGGGGGGGCTGAACATCCTCCTCCCTGATTCTGTTTTGCAGTGTAATGCTCGCTGCCCTAATGGCTGCTGCCTGGCGATGGGATGACGTTATGTCTATTTCTGGGGCGGGTGGGGGTGCTGACAGGGCTTCAGCCCAGGCCTTTGTTCAGTGGGGGATCGGGGGGCTCTGCCGTGGGCGTCGGTACGGACACACAGAGCAGGCAACCCTCCCGGGCAGGTTTTGGGCCCTGGTTACCTGGGTGTCCCACTGGTAACACCCGGGAGTCCGCAGGGTCGCTGCCATGAAACTGGCTCACCCTGAGTGATGGGGCATCGCTTTCTAACCATAGAGAGCAGCACCCCCGGGACTCTTTGCATCCTCAAAATTGATACCCCTTTGAGTTGAATGCTTGAAATAACCCTGGATAAAATCACCGGGTAAAAACAAATTAGCTTTTCATTTTACAATAGCGAAGGACCTTCGGGCCCATCTAGCCTTCACACTTCCCAAGCTGCTCATGTCTCCAGCTTTGCCCTTATTTCAGTCGGTCCGTGCACTTACTGAAGTGATTTAAGTATTACTGCTGGTCACCTGGTTTTGTCCCAGGCTGGTTCAGTGGATCAATGCACTTGCAGCTGGAGGCTTTGTGAAAGAATCAGGTACCAAGCTCGCATCCAGACATGTTCGTTCAGCCTTTCATCCCTTTGAGGGCCATGAAATGGGGAACATTGAATTGGATAATATTTAAATCTACATTTTACGGTGCCATAAAGATACAAAATCATAGTAGAAAGCACTATGTGAAAAACATATTTTTATTTAGACTTTTCCATTTTTAATGATTCCTTCTCCAAATGTTTCAAGAAACTATTTTAGATAAACGCGTAACATTTTTTTCTGTGTTGAAATTAAATCATGACATATTGTAATTTTTTAATAATTACAATGCACTATAATCTACTTAATTGTCTCAAGTGTGCCTACAGAGTTTGTGAATGTAGTTTAAAATGTCCTTATTCGGGGCTTGGTGTTTTCTCTTTTCTAGGCCTTATCTTTAAATTTTTTAATGTAATTGTTTGGTGTAGCGCTGGGCTGTTCACAGACACCGTTTTGCAGTGCTTACGTTTCACTTGCAAATTCGTCACTGGTGAGCTTGGATCTGAGTAATCGCCTCCTTGTGATTTGGGATCTAATGGGACTGAGGGCAGCAATCCATATCTGCTGGGAAACGGGTACATATGTTTGGGCTGAGGGCCTGTTCTTGAGGGTGGAAAAGGGTAATCCTGGAAATGTCTAGAAGGGTGGAAAATGCTTCTATGGAAGGCCTGTTTTCAGATTCCACTTGCAGGCATTCACGACTGGTTGGTTATTTTTGTATGAGTAGAGAGTTCCAGAGTTGTGTGCCTAAGATCCAGATTGTTTGCCTCAATGGCTATTACAGTTCAGTTCCGTTTGTTATGTAATTCACATTTGTAAAGCGGTAAGTACCACTGCAATGGATTTGTAATGCCTTCTCTAATTGGCATCCCATTCCTTTAGATCTGGGAAGTCCACCAATCAAATTGTGAGCTTTGGAGTTTGGGCGTGGTTGGTAGAGAGGTTGTTCACAGTTTAGCATAGAACTGGTTTGTGCAGATTACTGTGGAGGTAAACTGGGTTTGATCTTAGGAGATCTTTGTAGTGTGTTATGTGTTTGTGTGGGGGGGGGTTGTGTAGAAGAACTTTTCATTTTTTTACCTGTATTATGTTGTCACTTGACTATTGCATGAGCAAAGAAAAGTGACCTCTATTTGTACAACACAACTAAAGCATAATTTGTAAAAAAAAAAAAAACTTTTAATATTAATAATAAATAATTACACATTTTTTTCTGAAGCTCCTTTCGCCTGCACCCCTGAATTTAAGATTTTGCTGAATATCAAGGCTGCCTAGTCTTGATTGCAACTCATGCGTTTTATCTGCGCACCCTACACTTCCATCCTCTTTATCTCACTCTTGCAGGTTCTTTTTCATTCGTGCAGCCACTATTCTCTTATCTTTCACTCCCTTCTTTCTCCTTTTCTTCTTTCCCTCCTGTTCTCTGGGTTAAAATCTGTTGATGAGAAATATTTTCTGGTCCACAAAAATTAGTGCTGGGTCCCACCACCCACAACCGCCATCACAGATTAGGTACTGAGTCAAGTAGATCATTAACATTCAATGTTGTGAGAATGAGGGTGTAGCATGTTTACGCTAACTTTATTCTGGGTGCTTTTTGGATGTATGCTTGTGTGCCTTGGGGACAGTGCTGTTGAGTTGGCAGCCCTTTGCCAGCTATTGCTTGGTATCATCAGGTTACTGCTAAGCGTTGGGTATGTAATGCAGCCGCAGCTTACAGTTCTCCTAAATGTGACTTCGCTCATATGGCCGCAAACCAAAATACAAAGTATTTGAGCTGTCCCACTCCGGTGTGATTCATCTCTGCAGATATCTTATTGAATTTACTCTCGAGAGGTCATTTGCCAAAGGCGCGGAATGTTATTCAATATGTGTGATGTCACGTTTGTTGCTCTCGTCAACAGTGCGGCACTCACATGAGTCATACTAATATTAATATGAGCCTTTTCATCGCGCTTATAACCAGCTTCAGTTCTCAATTTCTATTTTCATGGTTGGTATAATTATTACTCACCTTGAAGGTACTCATTTTCGATAATTTGAGGTACAAAAAACAGTAAAAAATATAAATTGCTAATCTTTTTTTTTTTTTAACTCACATCAAGGTTGATGTATCTGGGATTGCTGTGTTGGCGTGCTGGAGCCATGTCAGGCTACTGCGTTAGGCAGTGTCAGACTGGTGTGCTTTGCAGTGTCGGATTGGTGTGTCAGTCAATGTCAGGCTGATGTGATAGAGTTTAATGCTGCATATCAGGTTGATGTGTCCCACACTGCCAAACAGGTATGTGATGCTGTTGCCTCAGACTGATATATCAGAGCACTGTCAGGCCGATTTGCCGTTTGAGATGTCAGGAATGCTTGTTGGGTGGTGTCAGCCAGGCTTGACTCTATTTTGTGTTAGGCAATGTTAGGCTGTTGTGCCTGAATCTGTGTATTAGGTAGTGCGCTGGTGAGTGTGAAAAGAAGCTGAAGTGTCAGGCTACTGTGTCAAGGTTTGCTGTGGCGGGTCATAGTGTCGGGGCTGGCTACAGGAATGTGTTAGATGGACGTACGAGAGGTACGTGGTGCTGGTCCCCGGGACTGGTGTTTCTGGGATGCGAGGCCTGTGTGATAGACAGTGTCAGACTGGCTTGTCATAGAGTGTGAAGTGGTGTATGACAGTGTCAGGACAGTGCGTTGGCCAGAATCAGCCTTCTGTTGCTGTAGCGTCAGGCAGATCTGCCTGACTTCATCTGCCCTGGCACTGGGCAGTATTACGCCGATGGGTGGTGTAATGCCAGCCCTTACTACCGTCTCTTCGGCAGTACCCTGGCCTGTCGGTGTGTTCTCTCAGTGCTCCATTTCACTGTCTATTCCCCGCGTCCACCGCTGTCTCTGGTTACTTGAAGTCTCGTTGATCCCCACCTACGGTCTCTCCCATTTTCCGAGTGTTACCTCTCACTGGTCATTGCGTGGAGATTATTTCAACCCCCGACCCATGCAGTCTCCCCTGTATTCCTGGACCTCTCCTCCCTACCATTGGCTGGGTTCTCTGTCCCTGCCCCCGTCGCCTGCTGTCTCTCGACAATTAACCATCTGCTCTATCACTGGCTTAATGATGCTCTCACAGCCCTGTCACCCCCTTTACTTGCTGAATGTTCACACAGGAGCTGGAAGTAAAGGTGTGTGTGGGGGGCGGGGGCGACGAGGGGCCGCAGCACCCCCAAAATAACCATGCTGGAGTTCAGAAGGGGAATGAGCCATACAAAAACTCATTTAGTTTTTTTTATCTGTTCACAATCGTTCAAATCCAGAGGTCAAATGTCAGGATGTCTTCTGACAAATTGTTAATTATTTTTTGAAACTTTGAGACTTCGATAGGTGGGGGGATTTTGTAAAGTGAAGCATGTAACAGCCTCACTGCAAGCAGAAGCTGTTGGGTGCTATGTCCTCCTTACACACAACCACATCTTACGGTTTATACATGAGCTATACTATGTCAAAATATATCAGCAGGAAGGACACCACAAATGAAGCACTTTTTTGGATGTCTGAAGTGTGATGGAAACAAATATTTTAATAGGATCAAAACAAATCAAGGCACTTTATTCGGTGATGAGCAAATGAGAAGTATTCTCTGAAAGTCGACTTCCTCACATTATCGTTCGGTCGCCGTATAGTTTATCTGTACAAATTGATGTGGTGTGCAAAATCAGTGCCCATTACACAGTGCTGTCTGTAAATATCTGCTCGCTCTCGCCCCATTTTTAGTAATACATTTACATTCGGTTGCTCCAGAATGCACCGCCTGCTACATACCACACCCCTATCGCCCCGTGCCAGAATGGGTGTGGCTCATCTGCTACGCGTGTTCTTTATGTGAGGCCTGCATCGGGATTTCTCACAGACCCTATGAGTTCAGTGATGTAATTCTGACCCGTCTCTCTCAGGGTACACATCTAACACCTGTGACAGGCTGGGTGTTTCTCTCCTAGAGGCACCCTCTCTCCCAGCAGCACTCACTCTCCCAGCAGCACTCTCTCCCCCAGCAGCACTCTCTCCCCCATTATCTGTACCCTTTCTCTCTCGTCTCACACACTGTCGCAGCACCTCCCATCCCCTGTTACAGTCTGGGTGCTGCTGTCACTGTCCTGCCGGTCGGTTACCTGGCAAGGATCTCTCCCCCCTTCCTCCCTTAACTTGCTCTCTCTGTCTTCATCTTATTATCCCTTCCGCTCTTGTCTCGCTCACTGTGTCGGCACCCCCTCCCCACGGTCACAGGCTGGGTGCTGCTGTGACTGCCCTGTCGCTTTCTGTCCCTTTGGTTATCTCGCAATGACCTGTCTCTCTCTCCCTCACTCTCTTAACTTGCTGTGTATTCCTTCATCTCCGTATCCCTTCCTCCCTTGTTTCGCTCCACAGTCACAGGCTGGGTGCTGCTGTCACTGCCCTGTCTCTTTCTGTCCCTTCCATTGTCTCTCCCCCTCCCACCGGCCTGTACCTTGCTGGCTGTCTCCTCCCATCTTGTTGCCTCTCCCTTCATGTCAGCATCCCTCCCTCCCACCCTATCCCCCAGTGATAAAGGGCCCTCAGTGCTGCAGAGAGTGCCAGCCCCGTCTCCCGCATCTCCCAGTTATAAGTTCCCACTGTCTCTGCAGTGCCAAGCCCAGCTGTTCTCTGTCCCTATGATGTCACCCTCCATTAGTGGCGTGTCTGCCGTGGGATCGTTGGGAGGCTTTCACCAGCTGGGGCTCCGCAACATCCGCCCCTTAGGGAGGGATGTTCAGGGGTCTGCGCTTAAGGACTGTCTAAATAATCTGATGCCTAAAGCATGAAGTACCAGTGACCCAGGGGGATGCAAAAACTACAGATCATACACAGGAAACCAAAAACACACACCAAAGAAGAACCACAAAACACCAACCATCGATATGGAGCATCAAAAAGGAATTCACTAAACCGCCGACCTTCCAACAGGATACAGACACATGGACAGCAAAAGCGAACAACACACTCATCTTCTTCCGACAAATCACACATGACCAGCAAATTAGAACCAAGAACAAATCAATCAATTGATTAATGAATCAACCATCACCAGAAAATCACACGTGGATAACAATAAAGTTGCAAGATTATACAAATCATCAACAGGAAACCACAGGTGGCATAACAAGAAGAGGAAAACAACGCATGACAACCATCTGCAGAAAACCTCCACATGGGCAGGAAAGAGAAAACAAGAACGCACACACAAACACAGCATCTCTAAAAACTACACATGGACAGCAAAGAAGAACATAATGCTCCAATCTCCCCCTAGCATCACACGTGATCACATGACAACACAAGACTGCACGAGGAAAGTTAGTGCAAAGAGGAAATTACACGCACAGAGAAAAGCAGTTGCACAATACACGATCTTTCTTGGATCTTACCAGTTGGTTGCAAAATGGATCTTGAAATGGAGCAAGTTCTTTAGCAGTAGAATCTTTAGTTACCCTAATGGGCTCAACATGCATCCATCAAATCCAGGTGCCACATATGGCAGCCAGAAGAAAAACACCAGGCACGAGTGATCTGTAGAAGCATACACACAGACTGTACACATCAACCCACAGTACAGCAACCATCTTCATGTACCCATGTGTGGGTTGCAAAAAGGGAACCCAGAACAAAACTATTGTTTTCAGGTGTGGGAAGCAGAATAGGAAAAACAATGCACCAATCTAATTCAGCAGGCCTCAGCTAAGCAGCAAATAGAAACCAACAATGCACCAATCATCACCAGGTACACACACACAGCTAAAAAGAACCCACAAGACACCAGTTAAATCCTAGAGCGCTTGCCTAGGCAACCAAAGGGACCCCACAACTATACGTTGCATTAAGTGAGCAAATCCATGGTAGAAGAAACCCCCTAATACTGTAATATTCAACAGTAAACAAGCGAGCAGCAAAAACGAAACCTCAGTATAATTATATATTATCACACAAAATGCAGTTGTTATGAAAACCCATATTTCATAGGGCACCATGACATAACGGAAATATTTCACAGTTGCCGGCGACATACAGATTTTATCATAATGACTGTCCCCAAATCACTCTGCAGAGCTTTGACATTAACAGGGCTAATAAGACTGTGCAGCATGGAGGACCAAGTTATTCGGCAAAGTTAACTAAATTATGTGGCAAAACTGAAATGCAAAGGAGTAGCACATTCTCCATCAATATTAATTTATCCATTTGAGATAGAATTACCATTTTAGTGATAATGCTCATTATAAAATTATGTGGCGTATTATGTGGCACAATCGGTACATTCATAATTATGATGCAAACACTGCATCCACAGAGTAGCCTAAATACACTGACCCTTTTCCTTGCGAGGTGTTTTCTTAGCAATTTAGTCAAGAAAGGTAAACAAAGCCCGAATATTTTAAATCTAATCCATGCCTACTGTTAGCTGCAGTTTAAAAAAATATATATTTTTCAAGCTAATTGCCCTCAAAATGAAAATGTAGTATAAAAAGTACATAATGGGTGCCATGTATAGTATGGTTTGCTTCGTGGTTTATGATGTTACCTGAACCCTTATGTATTCTATATTTATTTAAAGCATTGTTAAAGTTAGGTCTAGCCAATGGCACTGGGGCACTTTCTATATCATAATTAAACATAATAAAAAAATAGAATACATTTGTAATTTGGGCTGTAATGTTAAAACAGTGGTACAACCAGGAGAAATGTACCACCTGGTCTTTTAGGAGGGTTTTTCTGAAGGTGATGGTATTGTTAGGGTCTTGAGGAAGGACAGCAGTGATGGAGTGGTTGTAATGTCTTCTTGGATGGAATGCCACTAGCTTGACTCAAGAATGCTTGTGTATGTCTCCTAGCCTCTGCTTCCTGTGAGATTTTCAGAATGGGGCGTGTTTTGCTCATGGTCTACTGTGCACCTCCTGTAATGACAGTTTTAACATGCAAATATGGTTGGTAGTTGCGAACTGTAATTTGGTAAGTGGTGTACGGGGCATAGAATGAAATACTAGGTTACGAAGATATCAGTGTGGAAGAATGAGAAGGGATGATATGGTCACATTTTCATTAGTCCTGTGAGGTGCCATGCTGCCATTACAATTACCTGTTTAGGATGAGCTAACAGTGTTTTCAGGAGAATGGTGAGAATTGCATTGCCGCTGTTCCGGTGTACCAACTACGGTTTGAACAACTCGTTAGAAATATTCAGGTGGGAAAGAAAGTTTTAACTTTCAAATAGAGTGCAGTTTGAATGCTTATCAGTTGTTTAAGGAGTTATATTTTGCTTTGTTTTGTCATATTCTGAAAACTTCATAGTGTGTCAAAGGTTCAGCCAAATTGTGTTGCCCGCTTTAGGGACAGGCTCAGGCTTGGGTCTCAGGAGGGATTAGCCCTGGGTCCAACCTGTCAGAGGGCTCCGGGTAGAGTCTAGTCTTAAAGTGAAGATGGCCTCCCTTCTCCCTTCTTCGGTCTCCCCGGTTGCCTTTGTCACGGAATAAGCCTCTTCAGCAGGCTGTTGGTGATGGTGAAAGTGTTGGGTATCTTGTTTCACTCTCTTTCCAATAAGTAGGTTAATATCTGGTATGGAATTACACCTGGCATTGATGGGGTGATCATAGTGAAGTAAGCTGATCGTGTATGATCTGAGTTGTAAGCAAGTATCATATGAACTGAGGCAGGCAGAACTTGTCCCTTATTATGATATGGTCCATTAATTGAATAGAGTTTTCTTTTTTCAAATTCTGCATGAATTATAGAGGAGTTACATCAAGCTTTTGAAGACTGGACTCAGTGTTATATAGTTTTGGTTTATGGAGAGAGAGAGGGGGGTACCTACCTCCATGTTTCTGGTGTTTGAGTCTAAATTGGATTGTCTGATGGGGATTTTGTTAATCTTGGGGGCCTTGGTGGTGCTTAGCATGTTGCTAATTTATAATGGTGCCACTTGCTTTTATTCCAATACACTTAATTTGTGTGCACACAATCTTGAGTTTGTATGTGCCTGGATGCCTTTCAAGCTTGAGAATCAACCTCACTTCTTGATTCCAGACTCATTGACATCTGCTGGATGTTTTGAGAGGCTAGTGGAAATTCTGTTACAGTTGTCAATTCTGGACACCACAAGTGATCTAGTCAACTCTAAATGTACAATCATTACTTAAAAATGTTGATGGTCTGGCACCTAGGCTCTTGACTTCCACGGTGAGGGTTTTTTTATGGTTCTCACTGTATTTTGGTATCTTGTGTAGCTCATTTTCCCTGATCTGTCGCTTCATATGTTAGCAGCAGCTCAACAGGGTTTTTTCTCTTTTTGTACCAATTCATTTAGTGAATTTTCCATTACAGCAGGGCTTTGGGCACAGACCTGTGCGACCTAAACTAGGAAGAGTGAATCAGGGTATCAGATTCTAGGGGTTTACATAGGATGCAAAGTTATCCTCCAGTGGAACAGCACTTAAACATCCTGAAGAATCGACAAGCAGATATATAAAACTAAAAATCTATACAAGATTCTAACGAAGGCGAAACATATGGAGGAGAAAGGATTGGCTGAAGATTGCAGTCTCTAAATGTAAATTAAATGGGATCGAAAATTAGGTCCAACATTTTTCACCTAAGCTAAACAAATCCAGAATCGTTTAGTATTAGGGACGAGAGGTATGGCAACCCTCAGAAAAATAAAGATGTCCCTAGAAGTGAAAGTGACTTGAGTCCCTTTGTGCTGACGAACCACATTCAAAAGACTAGCAAGATCAATCATATGTAAGAACGCCTGCGATATACTGTAGCATCAATGAAACTACACTCCAATACAAAGCGAGGTGCACATCTTACAGAGAGGAAATGTTACCTGAGTGAGCAGGTCCGCTAGCGAGGATCTTCCAGAAGTTATACTGCCAGACTGGATTTCCCCAACTCAAATACTGGATCTGAGGGTACACAGTGGCCAAACGGAAAATCAGGTTAAAACAAGCATTGGCAAACCCAGTAGCTCTGACCACTGCCAGCTACTGGGGTGGTTATTTTTTATTGGAATCACATGAGACAAAAAAAGAAAAGAAGAAAAGTAGTTGAATGTGTAACCACCTAAACGTGGTGGTTATGACCCTGCTATAAGGAATTGTGTTTTATATAAGTTAACTAATACAGTTGATTATAGTAGAACAGGATGGGTGCTTCCTAAGAGGCATGCCCATCACAGAAAAATATGATTCTGTGCTGGCAAAAACAATATTTTTTTTTGCCTTTTATTCTTGTAACGTAAAGAAATAGTTTAAACACACCAAGTTTATAAAAAATTAAAATGGATGAAGAATTAAAAGAAAAAAAGTAAAGTGGTAACCTGCCAGCCCTGCACTTCAATTTTCTGGGGATGTCTACATGCAATCAGCCAAAAATGTGACACCCACAAAAGCAAGAGAGCCAGTGGCTGAAGTGGGGTGACCCATTGCTCATGCTGTTTGAATGTGCACAACAGGTAGATAAAACAAACAAATCGGGAGGGCTAATCCCAGACACCATTTACACGTATGTACCTGTAAGTTTTTTCATTTAAGAAGAGTTTTGATCACCCGGAGCTGAAGCGACAGCTAAAGCCTTCTCCAGGCGAAACTTAAGCAGAGAATGGTATTAAAAGCAATCACTGAATGCAGTGATACTTAATCAGGGATGAACTACAACCCAGTGGCTGCCTGCAGGTTAAAAATATGGTGGAGCAAGGTAGCAACAAACTCACCATATTACAGGCTCCCCCCAGTGCAGCATTTCTCTCCCGTGTCCACAAGCAGGAATGAAAGGACTTCCAGGATTCCAACCACTCCTGGAGCTGCTCTCATGCTATTTTCAGCTTGAGATTAGCTCCTGGATTGGTGGGAACAGGCTAACCAAGCACAAATTGTGCGGGCCGAGGGCCTCTGCCAGGAATCCCCCAACTGTTTGACAGCCGTAGGATCACTGGGTCTACAGTGCGCATGTCAGGCTGGACATAGCTAGACAGCCGGCCAACCAGACATGCGCACTGTAAGAGGCAGCAGTGTTCCTGCAATTGCAGGATTCAGCCCGCTCCATTCTCGCATGCTCGCGCTGTACACACCATGAGCGCGAGGACAAAATAAAATGGTATTTAATATGCCATTTTATTTATGTTTGCCTGCTACACTCGCAGCAAGTGAGACGAATAGGGAGGGGAACCGCCCCTGCTAAAACCTGGAGAAAAAAACATGACAAAAAAACTATGAAAAAAAATAAGCTGCAAAAGACAGCCTAAATCGATAGAGAAATAACCAGAAATAATAAGAAGCGCGTAGTGCTCAGCTGGCAGAACATTTTTACGAAACAAACGCTGCCCACCTACCGCAGGAAACGGCCCCTGGCCATCTGGCAAGTAAGCTAAGAATTACTAGCTGCCAAGCAGCCTGGGAAATTTCTGGATTTGAGACGTGTAATATTTCCCATCATCACAAAATGAAGCAAAATGGAAAAAAGCTCTGGCTCATTTAACTAAATAAATAAGTAATGAAAAGTAGGCCCAATATCAACACATTTACAGGAATCTGACCTGTGATAAAGCTAAAACATAAATATTGGTTAAACAGTGCCCCCGCTCCCTACGGTTTGGCCAGTGCACCGCTTGCACTGGTAAGCCACAAATATTCTAATTCAACAAGTAAGTAAACCAGTTGGTCTTTGTCCAGTTGTGACTTGGCATTGGATTTTTGTGTAATACTAGACTTAGGGGGTTAATCTAACTTTGGAGGAGGTGTTAATCCGTCCCAAAAGTGACGGAAAAGTGACGGATTTACCACCAGCCGTATTACGAGTCCATTATATCCTATGGAACTCGTAATACGGCTGGTGGTATATCCGTCACTTTACCGTCACTTTTGGGACGGATTAACACTCCTCCAAAGTTAGAATAACCCCCTTAGTGTTTGCTAGAGATCCGAAAGATTTGTTGATCTAGCTTCTAGGTGTTCTCTCGGTTTTTGTCCAGTAGGGTCCTTGAATGTTCCATGTGCTGTATAGATAATCCCTTCCCGCCTCGATGTGTGTCCAGCGCAAACAAGTGTATACAGAGATCCTCTATGGAAGCCCACGCGCAGCATGAAGGGCCTAATGATGTATAATTCATCTCCTGCCTGTCTGCCCGCACGTGGACATCACAAAGGAACTAGTCATTAAAAATTAATCCTCTAGAACCAACGTGTAGCCATCACTAAGCTCCAGATGACATCCAAATGCTCCCCTGGAGACCACAGCTGGTCAGCACAGATGAACTATTGCACAATTCCACCTCTCAGGAAGCAGGTAACCATTCATGTCTAGACCCTGCGCCTAGCATGCACACATTAACTAACATATAGTTCCTTTTCTGCAGCCTTCACCTGGCCAGCACTATGAGATTCTGGGATTTGAAATCTTCTATGGAGCCTACACCTGGCCAGTCAGAGAAATTCATTTACAGTGCATCCTCTGGAGCCTACACCTACCTACCCGGCACGAAGGAACAATTGAAAGTTCATGCTCCTAGTGCCTACCCGTCACGAAGGAATTCTTGATTTCGAACTCTTCCCTAGAGCCCAAAACTGGCCAGTCGAAGGAACTAGCATACATTAATCTTTTGGAACCTCCAGCTAGCAAGCAGAAAGGAACTAATATACCATTCATTCACTGGATTCTACACCTGAACAGCACAAACGAACAATTAAACCATTCATTCTCTGGAGCCTACACTTGGGATGCACAGAGGAACTAACATACAGTTCATTTTCTGGAACCTCCAGCTATCCAGCACAAAGGAACTAATATACTATTAATTCACTGGAGTCTACACCTGAACACCACAAATGAACAACTAAACCATTCATTCTCTGGAGCTTACACCTGTGATGCTCAAAGGAACTAACATACAGTTCATCTTCTGGAACTTACTCCTGGCCAGCACAGAGGAATTTATATAGCAGCTAATCCATGGTTCAAGTGGAGAAACCTAATGTAATACATTTCATGTCACGGAGGACACTAGTGGACAGCCCAAAGGAACCCACGGTATATAATTCATCAACTTGAGCCACGTGCAGACAGTACAAAGGAACTTATGATATAGAAGCCACGCCTTGGACCCCACACATGTAGAAAAAAAGGAATTATTTATATACACTCTTCTCCTGGACACCTCAACATGGGGTCACACCTGGACAGCGCAAGGATACTCATGATTAGGGGCCTGATTTAGAGTTTGGGGGACGGGGTACTCTGTGACAAACGTGACAGATATCCGGCCGCCTTATTATGATTCCCATAGGATATAATGGGATCGTAATATGGCGAACAGGATATCCGTCACGTTATGACAGAGTAACCCCATCTGCAAAACTAAATCAGTCCCTTAGTCACGATTAAGGCTCCTTGTTTTCCAGTTTGACTGATTTTTGCAGATATATACAGTCTAAAAACAATGTGTTCCCTGTCTGCATGTATTTAAAAAAAAAGTAATTTACAGAAAATTGGACTTCTTTTAAGTGACATTCCATGCTGTTTTTGATCAATTCCAGGTCAACAGCTGAGCAGATAGACACAATGGGAAATTAAAATACAGGATGAGATGTCCTAAAACGCAGCAAAGGTCTGCATACATTTCTAGTATACTGCTAATATTACCTGTGGGTGTACTATTACGTTATATTTGGATGCTTAATTTGCTAAAACACGACAGGCATCAAAGTACAAGTGCACGTTTCAGTTAGGTAAGTGTGAAAATATACGATTTTACAGCTGCATTTATTCACAAAATAAATATGTATACATACCGATAAGATGGCCAAAAAATAAATATGGATAAATACAGATGGAAATGTTCAAAACATTAGCACCGTAAAACTATTCAACCACTGGAGGCATTGAGTAAAGCACAAAGGATCTACTGATAGCCAACGTGTGTGCTGTTGCACCTACATGTGAAAACGATGGCCTGTTGTTTGCACACGTGGAAGCGACGACTGTTGTAACCACACGCGGAAGCGACGACTGTTGCATGCACACGCGGAAGTGATGACTGTTGTATGCACACGCAGAAGCGATGGCTGTTGTAGCGATGACTGTTGTATGCATATGCAGAAGGAACAACTGTTGAATGCACATGCAGAAGCAATGACTGTTGTATGCACACGCAGAAGCGACTACTGTTGTATGCACATGCAGAAGCAATGACTGTTGTATGCACATGCAGAAGCGACGATTGTATGCACACACAGAAGCAATGACTGTTGTATGCACACTCAGAAGTGATGACTGTTGTATGCATACGCAGTAGCAATGACTGTTGTAGCGAAGACTGTTGTATGTACACGCGGAAGCGATGACTGTTGTATGCACATGCAGAAGCGATGACTGTTGTATGCAGATGCGGAAGCAATGACTATTGTATGCACACTCAGAAGTGATGACTGTTGCATGCATACGCAGTAGCAATGACTGTTGTAGCGAAGACTGTTGTATGTACACGCGGAAGCGATGACTGTTGTATGCACATGCAGAAGCGATGACTGTTGTATACAGATGCGGAAGCGATGACTGTTGTATGCACACTCAGAAGTGATGACTGTTGTATGCATACGCAGTAGCAATGACTGTTGTAGCGAAGACTGTTGTATGTACATGCGGAAGCGATGACTGTTGCAGCGACGACTGTTGTATGCACACGCGGAAGCGATGACTGTTGTAAGCACATGCAGAAGCGATGACTGTTGTATGCAGATGCGGAAGTGATGACTGTTGTATGCATACGCAGTAGCAATGACTGTTGTAGCGAAGACTGTTGTATGTACACGCGGAAGCGATGACTGTTGCAGCGACGACTGTTGTATGCACACGCAGAAGCGATGACTGTTGTATGCACATGCAGAAGCGATGACTGTTGTATGCAGATGCGGAAGCGATGACTGTTGTATGCACACTCAGAAGTGATGACTGTTGTATGCATACGCAGTAGTAATGACTGTTGTAGCGAAGACTGTTGTATGTACACGCGGAAGCGATGACTGTTGTATGCACATGCAGAAGCGATGACTGTTGTATGCAGATGCGGAAGCGATGACTGTTGTATGCACACTCAGAAGTGATGACTGTTGTATGCATACGCAGTAGCAATGACTGTTGTAGCGAAGACTGTTGTATGTACACGCGGAAGCGATGACTGTTGCAGCGATGACTGTTGTATGCAAACGCGGAAGCGATGACTGTTGAATGCACACCCTGCAGCATTGGCTATTGTATTGCGCATGTAGAAACGATAGCTGTTTGTGCATGAGGAATTGATGGACTTTTGCATCCACATGTGGAAAACGTGGTCTGTTGTATGGATATGCGGAAGCGATGGTCTGTTGCATGTTCATGCGTAACAATGTTTTCTTGCACCTACATGCGGATGCAATAGCTGTTTTCATGCACATATGTAAGCGATGGTCTATTGTATACACATGTGAAAACAATGGCTGTTGTATGCAAATGAAGGGATAGCTGTTGTATGCACACGCGGAAGCGATGACTGTCGTATGCATATGTGGAGCGATAGCCTCTTGCACTCTCTCCTGCACTCTCATGCATTCACTGTTTTCATGCACATGTGTACGTGATGGTCTGTTGTATGCACATTTGGAAACAACGGTCTGTAGTATACATATGTGGAAACAATGCCTGTTGTATGCACATGTGGAAGCGATAGCCTCTTGCACCCACATTCGGAAGGGACGGCTATTGTATGCTCATGTGGAAACAGTGCCTGTTGAATGCACATGTTGACACGATGGCTGCTGTATGCAAATATGGAAGTGTTGGTATGTTATACGTCATGAGGCATTCATGGTCCCTTGCACCTAAATGCGGGAGCGATCGCTGTTTTTTGTGTGAGAAGACGCTATTGTATGTTGCATGCACGTTACAGCGGCGGTCTGTTGTAAGCACAAGTGGAAGGGATGGTCTTTCGTATTCACATGGGCAAGCAGTAGTATGTTGTGGTCACATGTGGAAGAGATGGTGTGAGATATTCACGTGTGGAAGCGATGGCCTATGGTATGCACATGTGGAAGCGATGGTCTGTTGTATACATATCTGGAAGCAATGGTTTATGGTATGCACACGTGGAACCGGTGGACTGTGGTATGCTCTTGTGGAAGTGATGGTCTGTGGTATTCACATGTGGAAGCTATGGTCTTTGGTTTGCATATGTGGACGCGACGGTCTGTGGTATCCATATGTGGAAGCAATTGTCTGTGGTATTCACATGTGTAAGCCATAGTCTGTGGTATTCACATGTGGAATCGACAGTCTGTGTTATGCACATGTGGAATCGACGGTCTGTAGTCTGCACGTGGAACCGATGGTCTGTGGTATCCACGTGAAAGCAATGAACTGTGGTACGCACATGTGGAACCAGCAGTCAGCGATATGCACATACAGATGCCATGGTATATTTTATGCACATGTGGAGGGGCCGCTCGGCGGTATGCACACACGGAAGCGACGGTGGGTTGTATGCGCATGCGTACAGCAGAAAGGTTCGCACGCACCCCGACAGTAACCAGGCTAACACAAATTTAAGAGCGGTGACCCCCGGAGTGCAGACACGCACATACACCTGGCCCCCGGTGACTGCCTTGGGGCCCCGCCTCCTTCTCTTCAAACAGGGCCGCAGGGCTTCAAAAACAGGCTTGCAGTTTTTGTCACTCTTTCTTGGGTCAGCAACTGAAAGCAGGAATCATTACTCAGAAATATTTTTAGACGGCAGCGTGTAACGTGCCTTGTTCAGAGTTTCCATGACAGAAGGAGCGCCTTAATCACCAAAATACCGTTGGCCGTGTGCGTCGTGGAGCAGCAATGCCTATATAGCTCGATATATATATATACACAGCGCTTGCAAAAGTCTGGGGCTTTCGAAGCACTCGGATAGCAGGTGCTACTATGACGCGCCAAGTCTATGTTAGTGAAAACAGCGACCAGAGGAAGGGATTACGTCAGACGTGTCCCTGGGTGCAGGGGGGAAGCTCCCACCCCGACCATAGACCTTGTGCATCTGTGACATCAGCAGCGTAAGCGACGTTTTAGGAAACACCAAGTTTTGAATGAATCACAATGAATTGTATAATTTATTTGGCGCCTTTTACCTCAGACAAGCCCACTACGATGTGACAACATTCAGATTCTTGGCGCCCTTTGAGGAGCGCACGATTGGCTGACAGTATTGTCTGCAGTCAGGCCTAAATGAGAGGTTTTCATCAGAGACGTTTTAAGACATGGGCAAAGTGGTCTTTGGCCAGGGCCCATGCCTTTCAGGGGCCCCCTGATAGAGCTGGGTCTGTCCTGATGACCTTGGATGATTCCTAAACATAGATGGTTTTAAATACTGTTTTCCTTTCATTTATTTTGAATACGTGTAATGGGTGGGGGTTTGTTACAGACTTTTGCAGAGAAATGTTGTGTTTGTTTTTCAACACCACGCAACATCCATGAAAAACTTTCTTTTAGATCGAAACAGGACCTCACATATTTGATACTGGAGAGGGTCACATACATTATTTGAAATAATATTAGTGAACTGCCGCTGCTGTGTTACAACGTTGAAAATACACGTTTCTATCCCTAAATATTTGCTGGAAACACATTTAGAATTTTGACCAGTGTGCTTGTCAGTGTGCAGGGACCTGGCCAAACAGAGCATGAAAGTGCCTTAATTAAATCATAAATTCAAATCTATTCCGAACAGGGGCCCCCAAAATACGTTTGGTCCGGAGCCCCCAAAGTCCTTAAGAGGTCCCTGGTTTGCATTGCGATGGGAAAGCACTGGCCTTTAGGGTCGTGTTCCCTCGCTACAGGAACAGGCTGGCCTTGAAATGTGCACACTGCTTTTTCCTGGCAGCCCTTTAATATTTTATATCTTACTCTGCTGTTAATGTTTATTTAGGGCTTCTGAGCCTGAGTGCCTCTCTTTGACGTAAAGCATAAAAGCTGGAGCAGCCATTAGCTGGAGAGGACCCTTGCTGGCTGCGGTCAGAGGGACATGGACATTCAGCAGAAGGTATCACTGCAGGGGCTGCCCCTGCGCAATTAATGTAGAAGAAAAGACTCCTACATCCAGTCGAATTACCAAAACAGCCGATTACCTATAAAATGATTACTGTAGATAAAATGTGTTTTCTGGCAATTGTCTCACTAAATCTGTGAGGTGAAAGACAACGTTGTGTGCCATTTGTTGCGGTGCGCAGCACTCACCCAGGGCGGGGAGCGGGTACACTTTAGTAAAAAAAAAAAAACGTATCTGCACACCGCCGCAGCGCTCTGCTCCTCTGTCTCCACTGCTGCATGCAGGCACAGGCTTGCAGCCTGCCCTGCGGCCAACCCCGACGCTGTTCAAAGCAGCATCAGGATTGGCTGAGAACGCCTAGCCAGGATGCTCCCAGGCAGACTGGGAGCCTGTGCAGCCTCTCTCCAGACAGGTAACTGTGTTGCTGGGCTGGAGAGAGCATTCTGCGCATGTGTGTTTGGCCGGCTGGTGGCCCGTCCCTTTTATAAAAAAATGATAATAAGCACAGTTTTATTATCGTTTTTTGGTGAAAGGTTTGCAGCTGCCGCTGCTGGCGGGGGCAGTGCTCCTCCGCAATAATGGAGGAGCCGCCCCTGTGTACCATTGCATTTGTTAGTAACATCTGCTATTAACAGTGCCTCGAGGCGGAAGAAGGACAGTTTAAAGCACTTAGAGCTATATTAGACATGTTACTGTTAGTTGACAGACGCCCGGAAAGCCATTAGCCGGCTAACTTATAGGAAGATTTTTTTGGGGGGTGTTTTTATATAGTGCAAACTCGACCTGAAGGTATTCGATCACTTTACATAAGCACCAGTCACATTGCCCAGGTAAGGTGACCAGCATCCCGAATTTGCCCGGACAGTACCGGTTTTCAGAGGACTGTCCCGGTGTCCCGACGCTTTTGTTAATTTTAAAGAAATGTCCCAGTTTTTGGGATAAAGGTCCGGTCAACCTGGCAAAAATATTCAAAGCCTGTTTGTGAGCAGCCTTGGTATTTAGCAATCCCACCATTCCATAGCACCGGCTGAGGGCTCCCACGATCTGTGGGACCCTGCTTTTATGTGGCTTTTTTGTTTTACAAATTAAGCACTATTATTCCCATAGGATGTTACAGTATTTTATTTTATTACTCACTCCTCAAGTCAGTTAAAAATACATTTTACCCCTGAATTTTCCAAGGATGTAAATGAAGGGTTAGAACAGCTGTCCGGGGGCTACCAGTACACTTTTTCGGGGACCGGAACATATTTTTCCATCATTGGACTTTGGCCCAGAACAAGGGAGATAAGGGAAGAAAAGGTGGAAAAAAAGAATGAAGGAAAAATTAAAGCAAAGGGGAAACGCAGGGATGAAAAAGAACCTACAAGAGTGGGGTAAAGGGCCAAAGAGTGTATGGTGGTGGATAAGAGAAGCATGAGGTTCAAGATACACAGCCTTGATATTCGGCAAATCCAACATTTGGCAGTATTGATCATGGGCATCTTAGAAAATGTTTGAGTACTGGTACTTATTATTTTAGAAATTAAGCACTGGGTCAAACAGATCAGTCAGGAAAGCAAACGTACACCTATGGAGAAATAAAAAAAAGACCAGCCTACGTCTCACACTTGGGGAAAATTATTGTGAATGTGCAGTGCAAATGTGGCAAGATAATTAAAACCTGCCCACAGGGGTGGACTGACATTTAACTCAATCTAGCCCACTACTGAATTAAAGGATTTAGGGGCATATGTATGAAGACATTTTCCCATAGACACAGAATGGGCAAAACTGCTAGCTACATCTGGCCCTTAGTGCCTGCCATTACTGATTTTGGACCTGTGTCATGATGATTTACAGCTAGCTTCATACATTTTTAGGGACAGTCCACTGATAGTTTATTGCCGGAATCCTGCTGTATAAGAACCACTCAGGAGCATTTGTCCGGAAGAGGAGGATAAGTCGTTGCAGTCTTGAGCCAGATGACTATAGTTTAGCTCGAAGTCCTCTTAGACCTTGGAGCCCAAAATGAGCCGAGCTTTTATGTGTCTCTTGGTTCCACTGATGTTCTAACATCATGCTTGTAGAATTCAAAACAAACCATTGAACTTTGATGTAAAACTGGAGAGAGAGAAAGAGATTCCCATCTAGTGGCAGAACTGCACAATCTGAAACCAAAAAAACTGGGTTCCATCTTGGCGTCCCTGCTCCTCCAATGTGTGTTTTAAGGTAAATACAGTACCTAATTTGTGCTTGTTGTTTCCGGTGCTGAGCACCAGCACTTATTTTTGAGGGCCAGCGCTTATTCTTTTGGTTCAAGCATTTGCTGCGAGCAAAAGACACATGGAAAAGACAGAGGAAGAGAAAAATGAAAAAGCTTCACAATAGGAGAAAGCAGAAAGCTGCAGGAATGACCTGAAGGGGCAGGGAGCGGCTTTAAATAGATTGAAGAGGCCTGAGATGGCTTCAGGATCACGCTGCCTCAGTATTCCGTGTTCCCATATTTAATTGCTCGCCGCATGTTTAAGAGGAGGGCTTTGGGCACCGGCACGTTTTTATTTACAAATTAAGCACTGGGCTAATATTTTATTTTATGTGCCTCCCTTTCTTCATTATCACATTTGAGAACACCTTGGGATTAGGATGATCACTTTACAAAAAACCTTGTTGTGTTGTTTTAATAGACTATAATGGTGCTCCATATAAAATAAGACTCTAAGCCACATATAAGATACACATGACAAGTTACTTTGTCCAGAGGCTGGTGGGGGGGGGGGATAAATGTTTTTAAGCTCCTGTTTAAAAACTACTACTTTTAAAAATGTCTGTCAAAGAGTTGATATAATCTGATGTACTAAGGTGAAACACACCTGTATGTCAAATAAATACTCTTTTTTGAAGAGGTTTAGTCCCAATTTTAGATTATATTTACTGCATGATTTACATGGCAAACATTTTCTTGTCTTGTTCCTGTATAGTGCAAGTCAAACCCTTGGTTCGGCTCGGCTCTCCCTGTTAATTTGCTTGCTCGTCACCCAGTTATTGCCCTCCCACCTATCAGCATTATATTGTAATGTAGTTGCATTTATATAGTTCTTAATAATCTGAAACACATTGGCAGGAAAGCAGCACACCACACCATAGGGTGTACTTGATTGGCAAGGTATAGCTTTGTAGTATACTCTGTGATGTAAGTGTTTGGCTGTCCTGAGTGATGGCCATAGTGGTACTCCTATTGTGTAAGATGTGTTTGTGCTAGAGCGTGTAGGGTAACACAGGGAGTGAAGGGTAGCACTCTTAATGTTCATATTGTTGAGTCTAGCTGGAAGAGTGAAATCATCGGAGTGGCCTGTAGGAAGTGTTTTGTTCTTGTGCCCTATAAGTACTGATGCACTCTTCTTGGGTCACTGCAATCGTGTGGCTGTGCTTATGTGCGGGAGGAATAAAGCAGAGTTAGAGAGATGTGCACATGTGATCATTCCTACCATCCTTGAAGGGATCACCTTTTCTGGTTCGGTGTAGTCTTGAGACCTCTTTTCTTCGTATGTTCCTCGTGCGAGAGTTTGTTGCTGGTTCCTGACCAGTGTCATCCTACATCACCGGCTGATGTAGAGCAGGCCTT
This sequence comes from Pleurodeles waltl, assembly GCF_031143425.1. Taxonomy (NCBI): domain Eukaryota; kingdom Metazoa; phylum Chordata; class Amphibia; order Caudata; family Salamandridae; genus Pleurodeles; species Pleurodeles waltl. Next base: position 665,251,838 of record NC_090451.1, read on the forward strand.
CAGTTCCTTCCTGCATTGAAAGTTATCTTGGACATTTCTTTTCTGTGCTGGGAGTCAATTCTGTAGTTCAGAAGCTTGTACGGAGAAGGAGGTTCCACTCATCTGGTGGTGTTATAGGATCAGATGGTCTGAGGGGGTGCCATCCTATTTTGATAGTATTTTTTACAACTTTACTGAATGGGCCTGTGACACTGTGGTGTCCTTTGAAGGATCCTTTTAAGCGCAAGTGTCCTGAAGCCTTGTCATCTGATTCTCTTCCTGTCCACACTGCCATCCACTGGGTGTTGATAACACACAGGAAAGAACAGACTCCTCCAGGCAAGAAAAGTGTGTCCGGGACACACCCCCGCTTCTCTAATGTGCTTCTCAAATTGTGTTGTGGAGGGTACCTTCTCCACTGCTATCCGGCCTCCTACTCACCTCGTGAACAAAGGTTGGTCGCTGACAAGCCCTTCTTTACAGATCATGGTCACTGTGTGCAGGGCAGAGCGATGGACAGCCCTTTGGGATTGGCGAGGCTTCCCAGCGAGCTCCTGTGGACCCTATCAACCCATGTGCCATTCTCTCATGTGACCATAGACAGATACTAACTCATTGAACAAATCAGATAAGATGCACCACGGTTAGCCTACCAGATAACATTCTCATGACCGGCTTTTTTTACAGGGCTATGCTGTGACTGGAGGAAAGTCAGCACAGACATGGAAGTGTTGGTTTTTAAAACAATGCTTCGATTAGGGTCCTCAGCCGCACTTCTCAGAGTGCGCAGGTTACTCAATCATTCTCACGGCCCTCCCGGCCTCACAGCACTATCACGCATGGATGTTGTTGTGGTGCTGAGAGCATCACTAGGCTCATGCCGGGAGCTTTCACACATATCACTGTCGACACCGTGACTCAGTGAGTTCAGAACTCGCCATGAGCATTAGCAGCAGGCGTCAGGTCACAAACCTACAACCTGGCAAGTCCAACTCAGCCTGCCCTCCTTTCCCTTCCCTCATTCCAAGTTTGGTAAACTGAGTGCCATTAAGATTCAGCAACAGCAACGCATTATTTACAGCTGAATGTCAATATGTTGTTATGAGAAATATAATCTGATATCATGTCCTATATATCGTTTACAAAAATACGGGGTCATGGGTTGCAGATTTTCTATTATTAACTCCAAGGGGGTGATTTTTTAAACATTGCAAAATGTATGCCAACAACAATATTCTGGTAACACACCTTATTTGCAGTGCACGGAAATGCAACACAAAGAGTTCTAAAACAAAAATAAATATTTGTAAGTGGCTTGGGATCATGAAGTAGAAATTGCGACGGCACAGCAGAAGAACCTCTGTATAGCTGAGTGGAATAGCATCGCAAATTTCGGGCTAATGGACACATTGGCCCTCATTCTGACCTTGGCGGGCGGCGGAGGCCGCCCGCCAAAGTCCCGCCGTCAGGTTACCGTTCCGCGGTCGAAAGACCGCGGCGGTAATTCTGACTTTCCCGCTGGGCTGGCGGGCGGTCGCCTTCAGACCGCCAGCCAGCCCAGCGGGAAAGAGGCTTCCACGATGAAGCCGGCTCGGAATCGAGCCGGTGGAGTGGAAGCTGTGCGACGGGTGCAGTTGCACCCGTCGCGTATTTCACTGTCTGCGCAGCAGACAGTGAAATACATTTAGGGGCCCTCTTACGGGGGCCCCTGCAATGCCCATGCCAGTGGCATGGGCACTGCAGGGGCCCCCAGGGGCCCCGCGACCCCCCCTACCGCCATCCGGATCTCGGCGGTCCGACCGCCGGGATCTGGATGGCGGTAGGGGGGGTCGGAATCCCCGCGGCGGTGCAGCAAGCTGTGCCGCCGCGGAGGATTCAATGGGGCCGCGGTACACTGGCGGGACCCCGCCAGTGGTGCCGGTCCGACCGCGGCTTTACCGCCGCGGTCGGAATCCCCATTGGAGCACCGCCGGCCTGTCGGCGGTGCTCCCGCGGTCCTCCGCCCTGGCGGTCAAAGACCGCCAGGGTCAGAATGACCACCATTGTTTCCTCTGTTACCTTTTGCTGTGCATGGCAACATTGACATTGTCAAACGTGACTGATTGAATGTCCTTTAGACTGAAGTTCTTTTTGCTGGGTGTGAGCAGCTAGGGTTATCTGCTCGAGTTCTGTCCAGAGGAACTCCTGCTCAGTTCAACTCTCCCCAGTGTTCATGTCTGGTACCAGGTCCACACAAGAATCCAAAGTCAGCCCTGTCAAAAAAGCCCAAACCATACACTGAAGAAGGCCCAGCTAGAATTGGGGGGATGCATTAGTGTGTCATATCAGCCCGCCTTGATCTGAAACTAACCCCTAAACTGCAGTCCACCGAGGAAATCAGAGGTGATGATGATTGCTGATTATTGTGGAGGAGAATCCTCTTCTGAAGTCTGCAAAGGGCTAATAGCTATAGCGTGCATCTTCAAGTCTGTTTCTACGATGCTTCCTCCTCTGTTGTGTCAACCAATTGACCAACATCCAAACCAAAAACTACTTGACTAGCCACCAAGGTTAATAAGAGCATCTTGCTTCATGACACGCAACCTTTTATTTCTAGGTATGCTGAATATCACTACTGTCGAACATGGTTTTCTGTTTTTTACTTTCTAATGATAAGACATTTTTTTTCCTGTTGTTTTTCTGCTGTTATAATTAGTATCAAAGAGCACAGGCTGGTCAAATGTATCTAATTTTGAGGCCCATAAAGGTAAATTTGAAGGACGCTGAGAAAAGCTGCGTTTTGGAGGATCCAGAGAAACTAATGACCTCTAGATTGTATCTTTTCACTCTAACTGATTGGATCCTTTCTTGCGAGCTGGGTGTAGGTGTAGCTAATGTTAGAACTGTGTAATTTAAACCAGCGCAGAGTAGATTACAATTCAGAAGGACATGCAGAGAAAGAAATGCTTGTAGGCAGCTTAGCGCCGTGTCGGGGTTGTAGGGTACTCTCTTTATGGGAGAACTGTCTTTCAAACGTTTTCCTTTTGAGGCGACTGTACGCTAGTTTGTCCTCTTCTTATGAACTAATTTGAACTTCATATTAACTGAAACATTCATATATTGACTGTTGAATGATACTATGTGTTTTGCCTTCTGTGAACTTGAAAATCTTTAATAAACCTTCATGGTTCAAAAACGTAATCATTCTCTGCCTTCCTTGTGGAGCCTAATGTGCTTCACGTTTATTGAATTTATTGATTTGTTTACCAGCCTTACCTGCAAACTTTGATGCATTAGATAGCGCTTTATGGGCTCTGAAAATTTCTAAATGAAAAGCGCTAACAGGAGCAACACATTTTATTTTCATTAAGAAAGTGTCCATTCCTCTTAAAATGAGTGGACTGGGTTCTGATTTTGGACGGCGCTGCAGAGCGCTCCCCCTGCATTATGATACATTTAATTGACACTCCCAAAGGCATTCTCTGATGCGCAAGCCGGCTCTGCAATCTGCTCTGTTTCATCTCTAATGCCCAGTTGGGCCCATGGCAGGATAGTCAACGGCAGATGGCAGGAGGTGGGTGCGGAATCAGCCACCCTGGAAATAGTAGATGTGAATTGGTGAAGATCACAACAGTGGCAGATTTTCCGGGCAAATGAAACCTTTGCTGATGAGTTTGGACCCCACAGAACTCACAGAGAAGTCCTTTGAAACACCGCCTAACAGAAAAGGCATTGAAAATTGAGTGCAACAATGGAGATACTAGTCGCCCAGCCTGTATGAAAGAGCACAGATAAAACAGATATAGTTCCCCAAAATGACAACCCTTACCTAACCAAAACAAAGCCAGGGGCCATGTTTCCATGTTTAGGGTCGCCATCCGTCTTAGAAAAAAAAACACGCTTGCCATTTGTTGCCTGGTACTGTTCAGGAACAGCAAAAAGATGGTAGGTGAAAAATAAAAAAAATGTCAAGGTGCTTTTGTGAAACAGAAGTTATCCTTTTGTGTGGCCTACTAATCATTTTGAAACTACTTAAATAGCTCTTGAACACTTTTTAACTAATATACTTATTGACGTATTTGTTTTATAACATATTTTATGTTTTTCCCCATCAGCATGAACAACACCAAATATAACTCCGGCCTCAGGGGCCTTGCGATCGATCGCCAGGCAATATACTTGGAAGCAATTGATGCAATAGAAACAAAATCTAGTCCCCATTCCAGTGACATGCGGATACACATAATGTTGAAAAGATCGAGTCTCTCTTGTACGACTGAGTTAAGGGCAGTGCAAGTGCCCTTCATAGCATGTCCAGCGGACCCACTTCAACTCATATTCCGGCGGACACCTCGTGCTTTGAATAGAAGTTTTTCCATCGTCCACAGTAGTCCAGGCCCCTAATCCATTCCTGCAGTGGCCGGGCTTGTTCTCCTCTCCAATGACTAACCAAATCTCTCTTAGCCACCAAGTAAGCCGTAGCGATAAAGGCACGGGTCTCCCCCATTGTATCCATGATCCACAGCAATATAATTTTGTGGTCTAGAGACATCTGCCAAGCCAGTCTGTGGCCCTCTTGCCAGTACACTCGCACAATTGGGCATTCCCACAATACATGATATAGGGAGCCCGAGGAGTGGCGACACCGGAGATGTGCATTTTTATATACCGCAGATATTATCCAAAGGTGCTAAAGTGCTTTTCAGTAGACCAAGAACACCACTTAATGTCCAAAATTACAAAGTAGCAGCTCTTTACACACATAAGGCACAAAATTACAAATGCACACTTTACAACTGTTCACTTAACAATAAACATAGATCATGTAGTTTATTATACAGAGCCCAAAAGTAACATTGCAGATAATTTCACAAGGCACAACAATGCTACTGTTTGAAGAGTAGGTATGCCAAGTTTCGGGTAGGGCCCAGTGCGAAAGAGGTAGTGCAGTGAATCTAATGGTCAGAGGGCTAGGATTTTGTTAACTAAAATTTCTTTGACTAAGATGGGCTTTCTGCTCCATTTTGAAGATCACCAGGGAGGTGGTGTTAATGCACAGTTTTGGGGGTATGGAGTTCCATATTCAGGTCACAATTCCTGAGAAGGATTGTGCCATGAGTTGTTCCTTTTTAAAGGGCGGAGATTCAAGCAGCAGACCTTGGGCATGTTGCAATGGTATATTGCATCCAGAGAGTTTAAGTTTGGCCCCCAGTAATGAACAGCGGCTAACTGTAGGGCCTTGTGAGCGATATATGGCATCTTATATGTGGACCTGGTTTTAACAGGCAATCCCAGGAGAGTGACTGGAATAGGTGATATGTTGTCATTCCCTTCGGTCCAGTAAATGAAGCGTGCGGCCGAATGAAGAACTGATTTCAGTAGGTCTTGGGGAGACCAGTGAAGAGAGAGCTACAGAAGTCACTGTTTGACACAAAGGGCCTGATTCTAACTTTGGAGGACGGTGTTAAACCGTCCCAAAAGTGGCGGATATACCACCTACCGTATTACGAGTTCCATAGGATATAATGGACTCGTAATACGGTAGGTGGTATATCCGCCACTTTTGGGACGGTTTAACACCGTCCTCCAAAGTTAGAATCAGGCCCAAAGACCCTGCAAAGTCTTCAGCTCTATCCAGGCCAAGCACAATTGTAGCACTGTGTCTGTCCGAGGCCAGTGACAGTGAGGTTACTGCCTCTATCCTACCACTTGTCCCAAGAGCTTTGATTTCACAGGATTATCTGTTGATTTGTGAATAGTGTAGTCACTCTCATATTTAAACATGCAGTTGCAGAAGAAAGATGTGCTGAGTTCACATAGTATGTACTCGTTTGTGTATCTGTTTTTAATTCTTGCGGTTAAAATAGTATAAATGGCTTCTAGTTGAGATTCATTTGGGTCTGCAGAAGTCGAAACATTAAGCACCACTGACTTGCACCCTAAGAGGGCTAGGGGTAGCAATGCTAAGTGAATGCCTAGTTTGTGACAAGTTTACAGCATCTGTTATGTACATGTCTGGTGCGAGCAGGGTCAGTACTCTATCTAATTGATTTGTCTCTGCAAGTGCTCCAAAACTGTAGTTATTGACTTCCGAGAATGTATAGAACAAGGGTTGCCAAACTTTTGACTTCTGTAACCCCCATTATCTCATTACTGGAACCCAGAGACCCCTAAAAAAATCATTATTAGAATACGGGGACCCTGCACTAAGTCATTACTGAAAGCTGGGGACCTAGTCTCTTAATATTATTTAATTTATTAAGCAGTCGCGGACCCCCTGAGGAGGCTTCACGGACCACAGGTTGGGAACCACTAGTACAGAAGAAAGGATTAGTCCTGCACACTAACATATGCCTTCTGTTAGAGAGGGAGAATACAGAAACCTCCAGTCCTGGCAAGTTTCCCGGCCATGGGTGATGTGCTGCTTCAGCCCAGGTTTTTTTATTGGGATTTATGGACTTGTAGCATTCTTTATTCCAATATAAAACAAGACAACAGCTCCAAGAATTGAAAGGAAAAAAAAACTTGGACTGGAGCAGCACTTCACACATGGACCTTGGAAACCTGGGAGCGATGAACCCGGTACAGCAGAGCTATCGCTGCAGATATTTTACCGACTGTGAAACATGCACCCCTCGCATTCCTAAATGCATTTCTCCTTCTCCTTTATAATCACCGCAGGGCACGCTATTCCCTCCCTGCTGCTCTTTGTTTTTCTCATTAGAGGGGAAGAGAGAGCCAGTGCGGCTATATTTCCAATTTCGGTGAAATTAAAAAAAAAAAACGCTGTCTTGGTTTTCTTTCTGATGCCAAGCTTCCCGAAGCCCTGGGCCACAGAGGCTGCTGTTCAACGAGGAAGCCAATTTTATTTACTCCGCCCCCACCCTGCGAACATAACAAGCGGCTGCTCCCGACATGGCCCAGGGGACTGCAAGAGCTACTGAGGCAGAAGCAGTCTGCCTGCTGCGTCTCAGCCCTGCTGCCTCCCTGGGCTCCACTGGCGCCGGCTGGAAATGCCCAAGGCCCAGGCCACGCTGTGGTACCTCTCAGCAGCGCGCGCCAGCCGAGTCATGCAAAATGGCGGGGCACCTATGCAAAATATCTTGAGGTGTCTGACCGAAGCTCCTTGCCAAGCAACATAAAAAGGAGCTTTTCAATGTCAGCTTGCTAAGGATATACTCTGATTTAGCTGGTATAAACGGAGGCCACTGAAACCTGCTGGAAAATATGTGAAAATCCTACTAAAATATTTGCAAACTTCGCAAAGCAGGTATACTCCGCAGAAACAATAGTGAAATGTCATATTGTTTTCTAGAGCAATGCCAAAAAGAACAAGAATATCCACCAAACCGACCTCACAATTTCTTTTAAAAAATCCTGAATTTTTAGACAACAAACTAATTGAAATATGTAAGGTCTCTCTCCTCCTCATGCACATCTTTCTTCACCTACAGATTGTGGTATCTGAAGTAATGTTTTATGTCGCCCCTTGCATCCTTCAGGACATACCTGCCACAGCCTTTCTATGTCATATTCCAGGGTGCCTACACCCAGTCACCCAATAAGGCCTTTGTCTCGGCCTGCCCTTTACAAGTTTGTACAATTAGAGGGCACTCCCACTCTTACACTCAGTTACCGGGGATATGAGCCACAGGTTGACTAGGACTAGGCACCCTAGCTAGCAGCAGGGAGACCCTACGTAGGTCCACACTGCTCGGCCCAGGCCCAGGCTATAACCCAACAAAGGTGCCATCACCTAGGTTTGTGTCTGCAGCGTAATCTGTATGGTTTATGTGGCATCTGACTCCTTTGAACCAATCGTTTGTTTTTTAGGTCTGGCCTGTCAGATAGCACAAGCTGTCTGGTTGCGAAAACCTATTGTGAATTTACAATGGGCTTACAGCCCGCCCATTGCTTTAAATTGGTTGGCTTTATTGTCACTATCATTTGTGTGCTTCTTATTCAATGGCTTTCCTTCCTCTTGTAGTGTTTATCCCGCCCATGGACCATGGTCTTTTCACAGTCTTTTTGATTCGCTGACTTGTATCATTTCACTGCTCACATTTATGGTACTTTCTTTTCCATGACAGTGCCTGTGTTTTCTAGCTTTCTCCATCATGTGCTGTTTCCTGCCCTGAAATAATTGCCCCAGCCTGTGTTGCTCTCCATCCCGCCTGGCTTGCCTGTGAAATCACAACATCAGAGACATTTCTGCTGGGTGTAATGCGGACTACAAGGGTTTTTGTTTTTTCTCTGCTTTTCCATGTATTGCATGGAAGCTCAAGCTTTAGCACACAGAAAGACCTCTGTGGTGCTGCAGGAAGGCCATCTACTGCGTTTACTCAGCTGGTGTCTGACGCAAAAGGTGCACATAGCCTGGAGGCCCATAAATCCTTCTATCAAAGGACTATAAATCTGCTCCCTTGCCTATTGTAGATGACAAAATGGAATCCTATAAAAACTAAATTAGGCTTTCACGAGCATCCCCCTTTACATTATGACATTTCCTTATTCTTTTAAATTCTGTTCAGAGCTTCCTGAGTGAAAAGTTTTTGAAAAATAAACCATGCCATTTATAAAGATTAAAACATTGAATTCAAAGTATAAATTTAGATACCAAAACATATGTGTTTGTTTTTCCTTAAGTATTTTGAATTTATTTTTTTCTTCACCTTATTTAAACAATACTTAACAGACGAACATTGGCAAAGCCAACAGCTTGGTACCCGCGTTATAAAGGTTAAACATATTGGCTTTGCCATTGCTCATTAACGAAAGCTGGTTTTTGGCTTGATGCTAGTGTGTGTACTCTCACTTATAACTGTTGTATAGTTCCAGCCTGCAGACAGCATCTTTTCCATGACCTCTTAGCCTGCTGCCACATTGTAAAGGCCCCTGCTTGTAAGTAACAGCAGTGTACTTTTGGACTCCAGCCAGCGTCGGGGCCATCATGTTGAATGAGCGTGCAGTTCTGCCATCATCAGTGCCCTCTTGGTTGACAGTGTAGTTCATACCTGCTGCTAGAGTTAGAGCTCTCACTTATGATGACAGTGTAGTTCAGGCCTGCTGCCACTGTGTAAGGACCCTCACTTGTGATGACATTGTTGTTCTGGCCTGCTGCCACTCTGTAAGGACCCTCACTTGTGATGACATTGTTGTTCAAGCCTGCTGCCACTGTGTAAGGACCCTCACTTGTGATGGCATTGTTGTTCTGGCCTGCTGCCACTCTGTAAGGACCCTCACTTGTGATGACATTGTTGTTCTGGCCTGCTGCCACTCTGTAAGGACCCTCACTTGTTATGACGTTGTTGTTCTGGCCTGCTGCCACGGTGTATGGACTCTTACTTGTGATGACAGTGTAATTAGCACATGGGGGAGGGTGTGTGTGTGTGTGTGTGCATGCGTGCATGCGTGTGTGTAATCACTGACAGATATATAGTAGACAGAAGACATATAGAAGATGTAGGAAGTTGGCTCTGTATGTGCTATTTCAAAGTAAGGAATAGCATGCACAGAGTCCAAGAGTTCCCCTTAGAGGTAAAATAGTGGTAAAAATAGATAATACTAATGCTCTATTTTGTGGTAGTGTGGTCGAGCAGTAGGCTTATCCAAGGAGTAGTGTTAAGCATTTGTTGTACATACACATAGACAATAAATGAGGTACACACACTCAGAGACAAATCCAGCCAATAGGTTTTGTATAGAAAAATATCTTTTCTTAGTTTATTTTAAGAACCACAGGTTCAAATTTAACATGTAATATCTTGTTTGAAAGGTATTGCAGGTAAGTACATTAGGAACTTTGAATCATTTCAATTGCATGTATACTTTTCAAGTTATTCACAAATAGCTATTTTAAAAGTGGACACAGTGCAATTTTCACAGTTCCTGGGGGAGGTAAGTTTTTGTTAGTTTTACCAGGTAAGTAAGACACTTACAGGGTTCAGTTCTTGGTCCAAGGTAGCCCACCGTTGGGGGTTCAGAGCAACCCCAAAGTTACCACACCAGCAGCTCAGGGCCGGTCAGGTGCAGAGTTCAAAGTGGTGCCCAAAACGCATAGGCTTCAATGGAGAGAAGGGGGTGCCCCGGTTCCAGTCTGCCAGCAGGTAAGTACCCGCGTCTTCGGAGGGCAGACCAGGGGGGTTTTGTAGGGCACCGGGGGGGACACAAGCCCACACAGAAATTTCACCCTCAGCGGCGCGGGGGCGGCCGGGTGCAGTGTTAGAACAAGCGTCGGGTTCGCAATGGAAGTCAATGAGAGATCAAGGGATCTCTTCAGCGCTGCAGGCAGGCAAGGGGGGGGCTTCCTCGGGGAAACCTCCACTTGGGCAAGGGAGAGGGACTCCTGGGGGTCACTTCTGCAGTGAAAGTCCGGTCCTTCAGGTCCTGGGGGCTGCGGGTGCAGGGTCTTTTCCAGGCGTCGGGACTTAGGTTTCAGAGAGTCGCGGTCAGGGGAAGCCTCGGGATTCCCTCTGCAGGCGGCGCTGTGGGGACTCAGGGGGGACAGGTTTTGGTACTCACAGTCGTAGAGTAGTCCGGGGGTCCTCCCTGAGGGGTTGGTTCTCCACCAGCCGAGTCGGGGTCGCCGGGTGCAGTGTTGCAAGTCTCACGCTTCTTGCGGGGAGATTGCAGGGTTCTTTGAAGCTGCTCCTTTGGATAAAGTTGCAGTCTTTTTGGAGCAGGTCCGCTGTCCTCGGGAGTTTCTTGTCGTCGTCGAAGCAGGGCAGTCCTCAGAGGATTCAGAGGTCGCTGGTCCCTTTGGAAGGCGTCGCTGGAGCAGAGTTCTTTGGAAGGCAGGAGACAGGCCGGTGAGTTTCTGGAGCCAAGGCAGTTGTGGTCTTCTGGTCTTCCTCTGCAGGGGTTTTCAGCTAGGCAGTCCTTCTTCTTGTTGTTGCAGGAATCTAATTTTCTAGGGTTCAGGGTAGCCCTTAAATACTAAATTTAAGGGCGTGTTTAGGTCTGGGGGGTTAGTAGCCAATGGCTACTAGCCCTGAGGGTGGGTACACCCTCTTTGTGCCTCCTCCCAAGGGGAGGGGGTCACAATCCTAACCCTATTGGGGGAATCCTCCATCTGCAAGATGGAGGATTTCTAAAAGTTAGAGTCGCCTCAGCTCAGGACACCTTAGGGGCTGTCCTGACTGGCCAGTGACTCCTCCTTGTTATTCTCATTATTTTCTCCGGCCTTGCCGCCAAAAGTGGGGGCCGGGGCCGGAGGGGGCGGGCAACTCCACTAGCTGGAGTGTCCTGCGGTGCTGTGACAAAGGGGTGAGCCTTTGAGGCTCACCGCCAGGTGTTACAGCTTCTGCCTGGGGGAGGTGTTAGCATCTCCACCCAGTGCAGGCTTTGTTACTGGCCTCAGAGTGACAAAGGCACTCTCCCCATGAGGCCAGCAACATGTCTCTAGTGTGGCAGGCTGCTGGAACTAGTCAGCCTACACAGACATTCGGTTAAGTTTCAGGGGGCACCACTAAGGTGCCCTCTGGGGTGTATTTTGCAATAAAATGTACACTGGCATCAGTGTGCATTTATTGTGCTGAGAAGTTTGATACCAAACTTCCCAGTTTTCAGTGTAGCCATTATGGTGCTGTGGAGTTCGTGTAAAACAGACTCCCAGACCATATACTCTTATGGCTACCCTGCACTTACAATGTCTAAGGTTTAGACACTGTAGGGGCACAGTGCTCATGCACTGGTACCCTCACCTATGGTATAGTGCACCCTGCCCTAGGGCTGTAAGGCCTGCTAGAGGGGTGTCTTACCTATACTGCATAGGCAGTGAGAGGCTGGCATGGCACCCTGAGGGGAGTGCCATGTCGACTTACTCATTTTGTTCTCACTAGCACACACAAGCTGGTAAGCAGTGGGTCTGTGCTGAGTGAGGGGTCTCTAGGGTGGCATAATACATGCTGCAGCCCTTAGAGACCTTCCCTGGCATCAGGGCCCTTGGTACCAGAGGTACCAGTTACAAGGGACTTATCTGGATGCCAGGGTGTGCCAATTGTGGGATCAATGGTACATTTTAGGTGAAAGAACACTGGTGCTGGGGCCTGGTTAGCAGGGTCCCAGCACACTTCTCAGTCAAGTCAGCATCAGTATCAGGCAAAAAGTGGGGGGTAACTGCAACAGGGAGCCATTTCTTTACACAAGCCCCCCCCAGCCCACAGGCCAGGAGACTCAGCCAAAGCTGGGAGAGTCTTCCTAGTCTGTCAGGCGAGGAAGAGTAGAGGAAATAGGCTGGTTTGTTGCAGAGCCTACTCTGCCTTACATCCTCCTGTTCAGGTCATTCCCTCTGGGGAACTGACCCACTTCCACAGTGATAGGACCTAGTCTGAACTGCCTCTTGTCTGTGCTTTTTATGTCTTCACCCATTCTCTCTATTTTGGGGTTAGAGGTATCCACCTCTGCTAATCTTATCTTAGCCAGGGTCACCCCTAGCTTACCCAAAGAGGTTACCCAGAGCTGGAGTAACCCCACCATGACCAACAGGGTCAGGGGGCCTAACTTGTTATTTGGCATGGGGTCAGACCACCATGCCAAGGATAGTGCAGCCATAAAGGCTAACACCCAGCAGAGGCCACTGACAGCTGTCAGTGCCCAGAACCACACCTTTAGCTCTTCACCTACAAGGGAAGGGGCTAAGTTACAGGCTTCTTTGGGTTCAGGGTGCCTGTCTGCTGTATTAGAGTGGGGGGTTACCACATCTTGTAGTAAACACCCTTCTTCCACTCTTTCTTCTGTTAGCTGAGGAGCCACCCACTCAGGCTTAACAGTTGCCTGACTAGCCAGGACTTCTTGTGGGTCAGGTTGGACTTTATCAAAGCCACTTTTGGAGTTCTCCTCTACTGGAGCCAAATCTCCTTGGCTTGCTGGAACCTTGGCTAAAGGTTGTCCACCTTTCCTACTCTGTTTCCTTTTCTTTTTCTTCTGGGGCCTACTTGCATTTACTGCAGAGGCAGGCACTCCAGAATCCTTGGGAGAGGACTGGCCCTGGACCAGTTCTTCTCTTAGGCTCTGACTAACCTCTGGGTAGTCATTTCCAAGGAGACAATCAAGGGGGAGGTCTGTATTGACTACCACCCTTCTCCAGCTAAAAGTTCCACCCACTTCTATGGGCACAAAAGCCACAGGCCTATTAGTGACCCTGTCTGGGCTAACTCTTACTCTGGCCATCTCACCTGGGATGTATTGGTTGGAGAACACCAGCCTGTCATGCACAATAGTGTGACTGGCACAAGTGTCTCTCAGGGCAGTGGCTGGGATTCCATTCACCTGTAGGTGGTGGAAGTGTCTACTTCCCTCTGGAATCTCCAACTCACCTGTTGGGCCCTTTTTCCAGTTGAAGGCTATGAAGACCTCCTCATCTGAGGAGTCATCTCCAATGGCTACACTGGTTACCCCTGGGATTTTGCTAGGGGGTTTGTTTTTGGGACAAGAAGTGTCCTTGGTGTGGTGCCCTGTCTGTTTACAGTTATGGCACCATGCCTTAGTGGCATCCCAGCTCTTACCCTGGTACCCACCTTTGTTTTGGGTTGTGTCTCTGGGCCCACCCACCTGGTCTGGTTTTTGGGGGCCTACAGGGGACTCTTTTTCTTTGTTTCTAGTATCACCCACTTTCTCCTGGGGAGGCTTTGTAACCCCTTTCTTTTGGTCACCCCCAGTGGAAGTTTTGGTTACCCTAGTCTTGACCCAGTGGTCTGCCTTCTTTCCCAATTCTTGGGGAGAAATTGGACCTAGGTCTACCAGATACTGATGCAACTTTTCATTTAAGCAGTTACTTAGAATGTGTTCTTTCATAAACAAATTATAAAGCCCAACATAGTCATACACTTCATTTCCAGTTACCCAACCATCCAGTGTTTTCACTGAGTAGTCAACATAATCAACCCAGGTCTGGCTCGAGGATTTTTGAGCCCCCCTGAATCTAATTCTATACTCCTCAGTGGAGAATCCAAAGCCCTCAATCAGGGTACCCTTCATGAGGTCATAAGATTCTGCATCTTTTCCAGAGAGTGTGAGGAGTCTATCCCTACACTTTCCTGTGAACATTTCCCACAGGAGAGCACCCCAGTGAGATCTGTTCACTTTTCTGGTTACACAAGCCCTCTCAAAAGCTGTGAACCATTTGGTGATGTCATCACCATCTTCATATTTAGTTACAATCCCTTTAGGGATTTTCAACATGTCAGGAGAATCTCTGACCCTATTTATGTTGCTGCCACCATTGATGGGTCCTAGGCCCATCTCTTGTCTTTCCCTTTCTATGGCTAGGATCTGTCTTTCCAAAGCCAATCTTTTGGCCATCCTGGCTAACTGGATGTCCTCTTCACTGGAGTTATCCTCAGTGATTTCAGAGTTGTTGGTCCCTCCTGTGAGGGAACCAGCATCTCTGACTATTATTTGTGGAGTCAGGGCTTGAGAAGCCCTGTTCTCCCTAAGTAGGACTGGAGGAGGGGAATTTCCCTCCAAGTCACTATCTTCATCCTCTGTGTTGCCATCCTCAGAGGGGTTGGCTTTTTCAAACTCTGCCAAAAGCTCCTGGAGCTGTACTTTGGTAGGTTTGGAGCCCATTGTTATTTTCTTTAGTTTACAGAGTGACCTTAGCTCTCTCATCTGTAGATGGAGGTAAGGTGTGGTGTCGAGTTCCACCACATTCACATCTGTGCTAGACATTATGCTTCTAGAAGTTGGAATACTTTTTAAGAATCTAAAACTAGTTCTAGGTTCTAATTCAAACTTTTAACAAACTTTTAAACTCTAAAAGAAATGCTAACAGGGACTAACACAAGGCCCTAGCAGGACTTTAAAGAATTTAGAAAACTTTTCAAATTGCAAAAATCAATTTCTAATGACAATTTTGGAATTTGTCGTGTGATCAGGTATTGGCTGAGTAGTCCAGCAAATGCAAAGTCTTGTACCCCACCGCTGATCCACCAATGTAGGAAGTTGGCTCTGTATGTGCTATTTCAAAGTAAGGAATAGCATGCACAGAGTCCAAGAGTTCCCCTTAGAGGTAAAATAGTGGTAAAAATAGATAATACTAATGCTCTATTTTGTGGTAGTGTGGTCGAGCAGTAGGCTTATCCAAGGAGTAGTGTTAAGCATTTGTTGTACATACACATAGACAATAAATGAGGTACACATACTCAGAGACAAATCCAGCCAATAGGTTTTGTATAGAAAAATATCTTTTCTTAGTTTATTTTAAGAACCACAGGTTCAAATTTAACATGTAATATCTTGTTTGAAAGGTATTGCAGGTAAGTACATTAGGAACTTTGAATCATTTCAATTGCATGTATACTTTTCAAGTTATTCACAAATAGCTATTTTAAAAGTGGACACAGTGCAATTTTCACAGTTCCTGGGGGAGGTAAGTTTTTGTTAGTTTTACCAGGTAAGTAAGACACTTACAGGGTTCAGTTCTTGGTCCAAGGTAGCCCACCGTTGGGGGTTCAGAGCAACCCCAAAGTTACCACACCAGCAGCTCAGGGCCGGTCAGGTGCAGAGTTCAAAGTGGTGCCCAAAACGCATAGGCTTCAATGGAGAGAAGGGGGTGCCCCGGTTCCAGTCTGCCAGCAGGTAAGTACCCGCGTCTTCGGAGGGCAGACCAGGGGGGTTTTGTAGGGCACCGGGGGGGACACAAGCCCACACAGAAATTTCACCCTCAGCGGCGCGGGGGCGGCCGGGTGCAGTGTTAAAACAAGCGTCAGGTTCGCAATGGAAGTCAATGAGAGATCAAGGGATCTCTTCAGCGCTGCAGGCAGGCAAGGGGGGGCTTCCTCGAGGAAACCTCCACTTGGGCAAGGGAGAGGGACTCCTGGGGGTCACTTCTGCAGTGAAAGTCCGGTCCTTCAGGTCCTGGGGGCTGCGGGTGCAGGGTCTTTTCCAGGCGTCGGGACTTAGGTTTCAGAGAGTCGCGGTCAGGGGAAGCCTCGGGATTCCCTCTGCAGGCGGCGCTGTGGGGACTCAGGGGGGACAGGTTTTGGTACTCACAGTCGTAGAGTAGTCCGGGGGTCCTCCCTGAGGGGTTGGTTCTCCACCAGCCGAGTCGGGGTCGCCGGGTGCAGTGTTGCAAGTCTCACGCTTCTTGCGGGGAGATTGCAGGGTTCTTTGAAGCTGCTCCTTTGGATAAAGTTGCAGTCTTTTTGGAGGAGGTCCGCTGTCCTCGGGAGTTTCTTGTCGTCGTCGAAGCAGGGCAGTCCTCAGAGGATTCAGAGGTCGCTGGTCCCTTTGGAAGGCGTCGCTGGAGCAGAGTTCTTTGGAAGGCAGGAGACAGGCCGGTGAGTTTCTGGAGCCAAGGCAGTTGTTGTCTTCTGGTCTTCCTCTGCAGGGTTTTTCAGCTAGGCAGTCCTTCTTCTTGTTGTTGCAGGAATCTAATTTTCTAGGGTTCAGGGTAGCCCTTAAATACTAAATTTAAGGGCGTGTTTAGGTCTGGGGGGTTAGTAGCCAATGGCTACTAGCCCTGAGGGTGGGTACACCCTCTTTGTGCCTCCTCCCAAGGGGAGGGGGTCACAATCCTAACCCTATTGGGGGAATCCTCCATCTGCAAGATGGAGGATTTCTAAAAGTTAGAGTCACCTCAGCTCAGGACACCTTAGGGGCTGTCCTGACTGGCCAGTGACTCCTCCTTGTTATTCTCATTATTTTCTCCGGCCTTGCCGCCAAAAGTGGGGGCCGGGGCCGGAGGGGGCGGGCAACTCCACTAGCTGGAGTGTCCTGCGGTGCTGTGACAAAGGGGTGAGCCTTTGAGGCTCACCGCCAGGTGTTACAGCTTCTGCCTGGGGGAGGTGTTAGCATCTCCACCCAGTGCAGGCTTTGTTACTGGCCTCAGAGTGACAAAGGCACTCTCCCCATGAGGCCAGCAACATGTCTCTAGTGTGGCAGGCTGCTGGAACTAGTCAGCCTACACAGACAGTCGGTTAAGTTTCAGGGGGCACCACTAAGGTGCCCTCTGGGGTGTATTTTGCAATAAAATGTACACTGGCATCAGTGTGCATTTATTGTGCTGAGAAGTTTGATACCAAACTTCCCAGTTTTCAGTGTAGCCATTATGGTGCTGTGGAGTTCGTGTAAAACAGACTCCCAGACCATATACTCTTATGGCTACCCTGCACTTACAATGTCTAAGGTTTAGACACTGTAGGGGCACAGTGCTCATGCACTGGTACCCTCACCTATGGTATAGTGCACCCTGCCTTAGGGTTGTAAGGCCTGCTAGAGGGGTGTCTTACCTATACTGCATAGGCAGTGAGAGGCTGGCATGGCACCCTGAGGGGAGTGCCATGTCGACTTAGTCTTTTTCTCCCCACCAGCACACACAAGCTGGCAAGCAGTGTGTCTGTGCTGAGTGAGGGGTCCCTAGGGTGGCATAAGACATGCTGCAGCCCTTAGAGACCTTCCCTGGCATCAGGGTCCTTGGTACCAGGGGTACCAGTTACAAGGGACTTACCTGGGTGCCAGGGGTGTGCCAATTGTGGAAACAATGGTACATTTTAGGTGAAAGAACACTGGTGCTGGGGCCTGGTTAGCAGGGTCCCAGCACACTTCTCAGTCAAGTCAGCATCAGTATCAGGCAAAAAGTGGGGGGTAACTGCAACAGGGAGCCATTTCTTTACAGAAGACGTGCAAGGGTCCCTGAGATTCAGGAGGGGCAAATGGGACACATTATAAACAATCCTAAAAGTGTTTTTTCAACAGCTTGGTAATGACATTGCTGACATACTGTGTCAGCAGAGTTAGCGCACTTTGTAAATCAGTTCAGTTCAGTTTTATTTTATATAAATATATCTTGTACAGGCATCCTTAAACTCTGGAACTGGATTGTCTCCTTTGAACCTTTGATTGGTAAACCCCTGTCATAGGCAACTGAGCCTTTATGAGCTTACACAATCTGTGACCAACACTTTTAAAGGCTGCACACTACATTGCACCATGTCCCTACATATACTTGCCATATTCTGAAAATATTTGACAAATATGGTATAAAGGGGGCAGAGTAGAGACACCCTGACCACCAGGCTATATTAGGTTTTAACTGGTACTAATGAAGTGAGCATTTTGTCAGGGTAGTATTGATGTGTGTTAAATTGACAAATTATGAATTAATACTGCTGTAGAATGTGCCACACCATGCTGCATGAATGACCTTTTCTCGCTGCATAATTTAGTTATGCTGCTGCAGTTTGTTCCTCTGTTGCCGCATAACTCCTGTGACCCAGTCCACGTTTCGCACAGCGAGAAGCATTTGAGTTTAGTATTCACAATAGTAAAGTGGTAAATATTTATACATCTTTCATTATATCTGTGTCCCACTCTCTTATGCTTAGTGTAAACCACCGGCAGCAATCAGTGTCACGCCCAGGGGATTCCCTAGAGTTCTTAGAGCCAGTATCGTTGGCTTCAGAAGCTTAGCTTTAGCGTTGCAGGTATAGGGGGCATTGGTGGATTTCACCCACAGCAATTCTCTATTGGTGAGTGCCGCTACGTCATGGAACTGGGTTAAGCTGAGAACGCAGGCCCAGATTTATCTCCAAGAGACATTTCTAGGGTGCGTTAATCCTTCTTTCCTAAAGAGGATTATTCCTAGTTATTCAGAGCTGCAGTATTTATGATAGTAATCCCTTTCACCGTAAAAATTGCTTTCTTGTATTTCAGATTTAATGAAGTCATCCGCGTATGATTCCAGTGGTATTGTTTTTATAAAGAATTTTCTGAACAAGGTATGCAGCCTGCGTTTGATGACTCGCAGAAGGAAGTCGACTGCTTTCCTTGTCACAAATAAATGATAACACTGCACAATTCAAACTCCTCACTCACATTTTCAAGACAATGCATAACACTGGCCCAGCACACATCAACAATCACATCTGCCTTGAACACATCCCACAGATAAAGAAAACCTTGAACAAATTCCACACATATGGAAAACCAGATCCAGTGATCGAGCCTTCTCTTGCATCGCTCCTACAATGTGGAACAACCTGCTGCTACACATAAGAGCCTCAGAACTTCTTGAAATTTACAAGAAACTGAAGTCATACCTTTTTGAGTAATCCCACTAGGCTGTAGGATTGGCTAGACTCTCACCTGTCCAGCGCCAGGATACCGTCCCCCTGATAGTGCATTCTACAAATCCGCATCACAACACTTAACAGGTTGTATAGCAGATGCTACCGTTATATTATGTTTTTAGGATTTATATGGTGTGCTTATAACCAGGAAGGCACCCAGGCACCCTAGGATGTGCACGCTGGGTTGTCTGGGCGAAGCCTAGTGGATGAGCCACATGGAGGTGGAGCCAAATAATTACAGTCAGAGTCCTCTGGCGCACACATGTAGCATACCTGAAGATTCCGTAGAAGATCAGACGCATCTTATTCTTTCATCGTCGCATACCAAACATTACCAAACAATACTGTACAAATATTCTATAACCAATCTTACTGGATACTTACTAAGGGACTAATCCACATTTCCTTAGTATTACGTTTTGTGTATTTGTCTTTTTAGTAAACGGACAACATTTTGTATAGAATTGTTTATATGTTACAGAAAATAACAAGTACCTTTGCAATCTTTTATTTAGGCATGACGAATACAGCTTAAGTAATCAAGTTGAAATTCCTTCTTAAAGTATTAATCTTGGAAGAGGATTCTAATTATGCTCCTGCATTCTAGCTGCACGTGCTCTCTGCGTGCCATATCCCGGAACTGCGTGTGTCTCCACCGGAAGTAACTAGAGCGCGGAAGAACAATGCAGTGACTGAAAAGATGGCCGACAAAAACTGGCAGTGAAAGGGGGTGGTACTAAAAACAAGGCAGACGGCATCTGCGAGATCAGCAGTGTGTCCACAATTGATTAGTTATAGCCTGTGAAACACTTACCAGGCGCAGAGTTTCTGGAACGCATGATACACAGCTGCTATTTATTCTGCATTACTTAGCTAAAAAGCCAGTGCTGGCTCATAAGGCCGCGGACCCATCCAATCTGTCCATTCCCATGCCTCCTGAGTACCATAGACTCCACTTTTGGTCTCAATAGGAAGTCCCTGGATTGTGGTAGGAAATATCACAGCCAGAATGTCGATGGGTCAGAGTATCCTGACCAGAATATCGAGGGACGAATTATTGAAGACGTAAGTGTATAGAGGAATCTATGAATTTACTATACTTAACTCTACATCTACATAGCTTGAAGATGTATTTATTGTCAAGATATGCAGAGGTGGAATTATGTATGAAAATTCTATATAAACGTACCTTTCGATATTTTGTCTCTCGATATTGTGGTCACGATATTGTGACTGGTCGATATTCGGACTTCGGTATACCCGACTCACTCGAGTCCCCAGTGCCTGTCCCATTAGGTCAAAACCCCGACATTAGATCCCAAGTGTACAGCTCTGAGGCGTAAAGCCTTGGGGTTGGAAGGGTGGGTGTGTCTTGGCGGTATAAAGGGTGGGTGTTGAAAGGTGTTGTACGTAACAGGAATTGCAGATGGAACCCAGAGAAATCAGGAATTAATGGAGAGTTCTACATCTGACTCGTCTGATAATTCCTCATTTCCCCCATCATTTGAATTCAGAGATTTTGGCTGAAGTCCCTGGAAAAAATATGCCAAGTCTGCAGATTTACTGCACTTTAATAATTCCCAAAGTAGTTGCTGTTTTGGTAGCGCCCATCGTGAACGTGTAATCAGCCCCTTACTCTCCAGCTCAGTCTTTGCTCTAACCCTATGAATGTTGTAACTGTACTTAATTCGGCATCACCTTCTGCTGGATACTGAGAAAAACACAATTTTGTATTATTTATTAATTTATAATAATAATTATCGCTTGTAAATTAAGCATTGCACACCAGTGTACCTTTGTGAGTGTCAGGTGATGGAACGGCAGCAATGGAGGGGTAGCAGGTCACTAATGGGGTGCGTCAGTGAACCTTATTTATTTAGTGGGTCCTGGCAGGTAGAAGCATCACACCTCTACCTGACCAGGGTAATGTGTGCAAGGGTCGTGGATGATAGCTTTATGTCTTTCATTACTTTATTTGCACGATTGATAAAAACCATTGCAATCAGCTACAGAAGAAGAGATAATAATAATAAAAACAAAATGTGGCAATCCATTGTGTTCAATAAAAACCTTAAGGGGAAAAGAAATAAAAATAAAAAGGACTATATAAAAGGGTCAAAAGTCCCCAAGATGGGCTAAAAGGAAGAAAATCCTGGCTGTAGACACTAAGGTCAAAAGTGCTGCAAAGTCAAAGTGCTATAGGGCTACCTTTCTTTTTGTTACACAAAGGTATGTTCTGCAGCAAGGTAGTAAGACTGGAAGATGTTTTTCAGAGGGAATGAGCAGAGTCTGCATCTGCTGGAATTTGAAGAGTGGAGCCGCTTAGGAACAGCATCGAGTGAAGTGAGAAGCCCAATTCTGGTGTGGTGCACTTTTATACTTAGGGGGGCGGCCATGTACGGCTGCGCAATTGGTGCCCTATATGTATTGATAGACATCCATGCATGGTTGCATAGTCTAAATTTGGCTTTGTCATTGTACCAGGAGAGCAGCCTAATTTGATTATTTAATGCTTGCTTAAAGGCATGATGTGGCAGGCATTTTTTTGCCAAAGTTGCTCTACTTGTAGATGTTTTGATAGCGCCTCAATTTTCTCTGACTAGGAATTTAGGTTTGAGAGGGTATTGGCAGCAATTTCTTGCCACATCAGGGCTATTAATGAATTTGGCTTTTCCTGCCTCAGTATCGAGGCATATTTAAGAAAGGTGCCCTCTTGTGCCAGTACTTGATTCTGGAGGCCTAATTCGAATCTGATTTGTGCAGGAGGAGTGCATTGTGGTAGTAGAAAGAGAAGACAGAAGACTTTGCTCTGTGCTGTATTCAAGAAGCTTGCAAACTTGCCAGGAAAATTTCCAGACCATGTATTAACATGGGTAGGTACTTTGCCCAGATTGTGATAAGCAGCGACTGCCAGGTATGACTAAGCAGTTAAGTTCCCAGAACGTGTAGAGCTGCGATTTGAGACGCCATCCTTGTTTTCCAGGTGTTTAAATGCAGGCGATGGGACCTCCGATCCTGCAGCCTGACACCAAAATATTTATAGTTACTGCTTCAGCCCACTGGACTTCTCCCACAATGCTATTGCTTTTTCCTGATTACCCGATTACCCAAAATTACAACCTTGGTTTTCTCGAGGCTAACAGATAACTCATTGGACAGGCAGTATTGGTGGTGGGAGGTTAGCAGTTTTGTATGCCTCTGCAAGATAGGATTAGTAGAACAATATAATCTGCGTACAGTAATGAGGTTAATAATTGTTGACCCAGCCTTGGCGGATGGGAGCTGGTAGAATCCAATTGCAAGCAAGAGCCTGCCAGATATAAGTTAAATAAGGTAGGGCCAGAGCACATCCTTGTTTAATACCTCTCTCTATCCGGATTTTAGATGTTACACTCTTGTTACCGCAAATTGTGACCCTGGCCCAGTTCTCCAAGTATAAGAGCTGTATTCCTCTTAATAAGTTTGGCGGGATATTCCAGGCCACTAGCTTTCTCCACAGGTGGTGTTTGTCAACTGAGTTGAATGCTTTTGATAGATCAACAAGGTAAGGGTATAAGGATAGTTTTTTTCTTGTGTATTTTCTTTAGTATGGCCAAGGCAGATAGATTGGCAGTGCTGCTCGATGTTGGAGCTGAAGCCAATTTAACTTAGCAGGATTAGATTTAAGTTTTTTTACCCAGGCTTTAAGGTCTGCTAGTAATAGGCCTGCAAATATTTTTGCATCAATATCAAGCAATGCAATCATGTGATAGCTACCTGGGTTCCAATAAGGACCCTTCTTGTAGATGGGATGTGTGAGTGCTCCCTTTTTATGAGTCTGGAATTTTGTTTTTCTTGAGGCAGGAGTTGCACATTTTACCTATTTCCCTGCTTCAGAATGGTGGATCATTTCTAAGTACTCCTGCAGGAAGGCCATTTGGGCCAGGGACACCGCTGCTTTGCAGGACCGTAGTCTTGCTTCAATCTTTTCTTCTGTGAAACTTAAGGCGGGAGTTTCGCCGAGTGTATACGATGATGGTTCCTCGATATTCTGATTCTGGTACAAATTAGAGATATGCTCTACCCACTGTACCTCAGTTACTGTGTTCCTAGAGCTTCGACAGACCCTAACTATAACTGTACTTGAAAACCATACACGGCTTGGACTATAGCAGTGATGAACTTTAAAATAAATGCCAGTGCCTAAGGTATTTTATTGAATACTACTGCTTCTTGCACTACCTACAGCCCCAGATGGTGCTGCCAGATGTAAGTACCACTGAAAACTGCTGCCCATTAACATTTAACAGATGTGACAATTTAGATGGTTCTATTTGATCCAAAGTTGTGAGAATGGTCAGGTTAACCTGGTATTTTATTATTTTTATTTGTATTGAATTGCTACGCACTGATGCTGATGTATTCTGCTAAACAATAGACCGACACTGCCACCATGTGGTACAATCTCAGGAATAAATGCCAGTGTTAGGAAAAAAATGCCGATGCCAAGCACTGGCAATCGCCAACACAAATTAAGCATCAAGTTAGTTGCACTTACCTGTGTCACACAATAACCCTTATTGCAAAAAATGAGGTACACAGAATCTTTGTGCTGAACACAAGAACATTTTTATTTTAAAGACTAAGCCCTAACTTTTGACTTGATCAGTGCACTAGTACTCTTAACACTAACTTTGCTGACAAATGCCCTGCTTGGAACTTGGATGTTGGAACTTTATAGTTGAATGGCTAATACACAATTTTACTTCTGTCTTCTATTCACTTTTGTTGTAGATGTGTCGCCCATTGTTGCGGGCTTCATTGGTGCCACCGCCCTTGTAGTGTCTGTCTCAGTGACCGTGTTCATCTGGACATGCTGCCACCAGCAGTCAGACAAGAAGCACAAGAACCCACCATACAAGTTCATCCACATGCTCAAAGGGATAAGCATATATCCAGAGACCTTGAGCAATAAAAAGAAAATCATCCGGATCCGGAGGGACAAAACTGGCACCGACCGGGACATTGGGAGGAGTAACCTTTTAGTGGATGCCGCAGAGGCTGGCCTGGCAGGATCTGCGAAGACTCCGAATGTGGTCAGCCCTTCAGCTGGCATGAACCAGCTGCCGATCAAAGTGGATTATGGGGATGAGCTGAGTCCAGATCAGTGCCTCACCTCCAATAGCAGTAAGACACCCTCACCATCCTCCCCTGAAGATGAGGCATCATTGGGTTCATTGACTCTCAGTGTGGACTACAACTTCCCAAAGAAAGCCCTTGTGGTGACAATCCAGGAGGCACACGGCCTGCCTATTATGGATGAACACAACCAGGGTTCAGACCCTTACATCAAGATGACCATCCTGCCCGACAAGAAACACCGGGTCAAGACCAGGGTCCTACGCAAAACCCTAGACCCTGTGTTTGATGAGACCTTCACCTTTTATGGCATTCCTTACAGCCAGCTGCAGGACCTTGTCCTCCACTTTTTGGTCTTGAGCTTTGATCGCTTCTCCCGTGATGATGTCATTGGTGAAGTCATGGTGCCTCTTGCAGGCGTAGATCCAAGTACTGGGAAAGTGCAGTTAACCCGGGACATCCTCAAAAGGAACATTCAGGTAAGAACATGTCCCTCCTTCCTGTGTTTCCTAGATGAAAGTGCAATGTGTGGGTTATGTTTGTATATAAAATATTCTATTTCTATAATAGCAGAGCACTTCTGCATATATTTCTTCTTCTCTTTGAAAAATGTGACCATCATTCTTATGAATTTATAATGATTTATGTGAGTTAGTGCAAGTTGTAACAGTTCTATTGGTATTGTAATAGTTAATTTTATATTTCAACCTTATGGTTACTGTTTGGATACAAATAGAATATATCATTTTGTGTTTTTAATAAATGACATAGCTGAAAATAATTGATTTTGCATGAAAAACACATACATGTGATAACATCAACATGTTTCAACCATGTCAACTTAGGGAACCTTCACATTAGGCCTGACTCCATGGGCAGTATCAATGCATAGGAATCCTAAATGGCTTACGAACACGCAAAATATTATAAATTGAGGTTGCACAGAAGTCCTATTCCTATCACTTAACCATACTTAGTTTTCATGGTTTGTCAAATAATGAAGCATGGGTATGCAAAATTCAAGTTCTAGGAAAATAAAAAATGAAAACCTTTACATATATTAAGACGTCTGGCTTTCTTAATATACATACACAAGCTATCACTCTTTCTAGGATACTTAAATACAGGTCTGTGCTGGAGGTACTTAGTTCCCATTGGTTGTAGCGATGACGTGGTAGATTGAGCTGTTGAGAACATCTAGAGTGCCATGTGGCCACATGGCTCTCTAACCCCATGTTTCCAGGGAGCATATTCAAGAACTGATACAACATAAAACTGCTAAATTTTGGCACAGTCAATCAATGCAGACACACTCCAGATAGTCTCATGAAAATATAAAGCAGTTTCACAGTTCAGTTTGCCTTTAACGTTGAGTTGATGCCTTCTACTGAGAACGCACACTAATAATAATATAGAAATGACACAATCGCCAACCAACAGCTGAACCAATTAATTAACTAGGATTATTCTTCTTATGTGTTCTTCGAAGAACTAGTGTTGCATCTCTAATTTGCTCTTGAATATTTAACATCTTGGCTAGAGGCTGTTTTGCAAGCTGCCCCCTTCATGAAGATCTAGCACTCCTTTACTACTAAAATTGTTTCTCTGAGGCCTGCTCCTATTATTTTCTATTTTGTCCTGTAATTAATTGTTTTTCAACTCAGCTAACAGTTGAGTGTGCTTCTAGTTTTTTTTTAATGAAAGTTTTATAACTTGTTGTGAATGAAGAACACTCCATACTACCTTTCAGATGGAGTAACAGATAGAAAGTATACAAATAGAAAAAAGTGGCATAACAAATCATACAAATGGCCTTTTGTGCTGTGTGACTAAGACATCAGTATAGTCTTCTATTTTCGTGGCAGCGAGTGCAGTAAAAAAGACTAAAAGGGATAGTGTCTGCTAGCGACAGCAGATTGCCTCCTCTTCTTTCCTATGCAGCAAAATCTCCTGAACAGCATCATGGACGACTTGTCATTCCAATGCACTTTATTTCATTGCACATGTAGCTGACACTATGGGAGACTGCCTTTTAGGACTCTACAGAAGCCATTTCCACTACAATCTTGGATGCTAACTCTAGGGTTTCAAACAAAGTGTAAAGTCATTTGGGAATAACTTCTATAAAGTGCACACTCAGCAGTAAACTCTGGTCTCTTTGTTAAGTGTATTGACACAGATTTCCCTCTTTTGGTAAAATTTCTGTCCTGAAGGCCAAGTATGGTTTCCAGGATCTTTTCCAGGTTCCCAACCAATTTGTTGGAGCATTATTTAGGAACACCTTTCTTTGAGGAAGACTAGAATACACAACATACTATAGGGGTTTGGTGCAGGACAGGAGGTCTGTGGCATATGTCTATGTAATTCCTATACTCCAAAGTACATTACATTTTCCATGGGGCTTCATCCCACCCCACATTCCTTTGTAAATAACCCCAAACAACCTGTTAGTGGCAGAGGAACTCCTTGAGTGGAGGGATTCCACTTTTTCTCCAGGAACTCTTTCTCAGCCTGCGTTCAGAAGTAAACTGTTATTTGGTATTTGGTGTCACTAATGGACATAATATGTAATAAATAAAATGTAGGTTCTGAACTAATAGGTGCTTCTGCATTTAATTGACAAGTAATGGGTTTTCAGACACATAACTAAACAAGAGGATGATCACCCTGGTCTAGCATGTATATCCAGCGGTTGAGGTGTAATTTTGTCTATTAATCACATACTTCTTACTGAGGGAGGCAGATTGAGGATCACCCTCACTATGAACTACTGAGACCCCTCAGTTGACTACTCATTGTACCTCCATTCCGATATCAGTTTGGTAAGTCAGGATTTGGATTCTGGGCAATGTGGCTGCAACGAATTCAACACCATGTTTCAAGACAGCGCATCTGTTGTGATTCGGTGATGATTCTGTTGGTTGCAAGAAACTGAATCAAGACAAATCCTGAAATGTCTCTTGCATCTGCAGGGTCACAAAAGAAACTACAAGTATCTCCAACTTCCTGGAGTTAACAAAGGAACTATTTACTTTACTCTTGGAACCCTGGATAACTTTCACTTCTAATGGAGAGTGAAATGGAAATCTCAATGTATTGTACTTCCAATGGTGATAAGAATGAGGCAGTAGCTATCACACTTTACTAATCCAGCTATGATGTGGACCATCGATATCTCTGATATCCTCTACACATAATGAACCCAAGAACTGAGCAATGGAAATTCCCACGTCTAAACTGGCTTATATTATACCTCTGACTATACAAACACAGTGTTTGCGCTTTGCAATTTGTGATTTTTAGCAACTCGCAAATTACAAGTCACAAACACCAATGTACAACAGTATCTAAGACACTGGTTACGATTCCCAAGGGGGTCACAGGAGACTAGCTTCATTAATATTCATGAGGCAGGTCGCAATTTGCGACCCATTGGGAACGGCCAGCACTTACAGGGATAGTGGCCTGCTGGGTTCAGCAGACCACCATGTTTGTGATTGCTTTTAAGTAAAGCAATGCTTTAAAAAAAACACAGCCTGTTTTCCTTAAAGGAAAATGGGATGTACTTAAAAAGAAAAAAAGAAAACTTTTAAGTCCGTGGGTCCACTGTCTGCTCTGAAAAAATATTTTCCAAGCCTTTCTCAAAGGGTAGAGTGTCTTTAGGGACCCTTTCCAATTTGCAAATGGTGTACCACCAGCTTTCTATTGGTGGTAAACTGCAAATGTTTTGGACTGCATTTTGGTTGCAAAACATTCATACATACATTTAAGATTCAGTATTAGGAAAGGATGCCCTCAACACGACCCTTCCTACTACCAAATCACAAAACCCGAATTGTGATTCGGTAACAAGTTACTGAATTGCAAATTGGGCTTTGCACATCCCAAAAAGCATTTCTATAGTCGCAAATGGGCAGATTCTGCAAATCGGCCCGTTTGTGACTAGGAAAATGCTTTGTACATGTGGCCCCGTATGTCTAGTACAGATGATACCACTGTTTCTCATGGTGCTAAGAACGTGTCCATGGATCTCTCTCATTCCCAATGGAACTAAGAATGGAGCTTTGGATGGCTCCCACATTTAGGGGAGCTCCAAATGACATCCTGCATATCTGTCACTTTTTATGGGACTACAAATGGGATCACAGATATATCCCACTTTGGACGGATCTGTCAATAGGACCCTTTGTGTCTCTCAAAAAGAAGCAATAATCGGCTTGTGGTCATTTTCTACTTCTTAGAGCTCAGAAAGGAACCCTTGATGCCCCCATTTGATCCCGCAATCTGCACAGGCTCTTCTTTCAGAAACATATCTCACCTGTTTCTGTTACACCATGACTAACAACTACTAACAACTACCTTCGCTACTGTGAGCATTATTTTGGGCGTCTATTTTCAGCATTATTTCTGTAGGAACATTTAATTTAGTGGGTCAGTTTACCTCTAGTGAAACAGCCCTTTTAAACTCATCTCATTGGCCCTTTGTCTGTCCTAGCTGCATCCGAGACCAGCAGTTGAAATTGAGAAATATATGTTATAAGATCTTTATTTCCTTGTCTCAGTGATATAAACCCTGTGTGCACAGCTTGCTTTGTTTGATATTTTCCATAAATGGCTCTAAACTGAGTAAGGAACTGCTTGCAGTTAGCAACCAGAGACTCTGGTCCAAAAATGAGAGGGCTGGCCCTTGTCATTGCATCCTTAGTCAAATATGAAGACTACTTAAGCCGAATCTGACACAAAGGTTGTTCTCAGCAGTGCAGTCGATACTGCGCCAAAAAGGTTTGAAACACCATGTGATATCTCTCTATTACAGCTGCTCCTGATAAATGATTCTGTTCAAGGGGGTTATTACTACTCACTGTAGGGGCAGTGTCTCAGGCCCTAGTAGGGCTGGACATGGTAGTGTACAAGGCAACCATTTGATTTATGCGAGTTATCAGAAAAGGCTTGCAGGCTGTATCTGATTCACCCTATAATATCATTGGCTCTGCCAGGAATGGTTTTTAGATGGGTTCATGGACCCAGCAAACTGTCATTTTCTGAGAATTCACCCCGCTGAGAACCCCAGATGCCCCTAAATCTGATAGTAGTTTATCGGTTTCCTCATATGCCCGTAGAATGCACACAAAGAAAAGTAGGGAAAGGAATAGAAAAACACTAGGACTAGATTCACCATCTACTTGGATTCTACTCATATGTTGTGGCCGGATGGGAACTTCTACAAAACAAACTTGGAGAAATTGAGGAATTGGGATCCAGCTGTAATTTACAATTAGGTGATAGGAGTTTTGAAATGTAAAGAATAGAGTAAGTCAACACTAGTAGGTAGACATAGAATGAAAGACTTGTCCGTAGTATTGGGTAAATGCACCATAACGAACTTCCATTAGACCAGAATACGAGGCAGGAACCCTAGGACACCAAAAAAATTCAGTGCACCCGTTGAGGAGAAAACATAAAGCAGGAACAGAGAAGATAAAGCTGCAAGGGCGTTTAACAAACAAGTGTGCACTACAGCAAATTGAGAAACCATAGTAACTAGGCAACATGCTCGTAGGCATGTGCTCCATGTTGAAAGGAGTCTAAATACAGACTCTTCCACCAATACCCCAGGAGTGATCAGATTTTCCTGGAAGAAACTATGTTATGCAGGCCTGTGTTTGGGTGAAGCCATTTTCTCCAGACTCTAGGCTTTTCCAACCCTACGCGGACTCAATGTGAGTGAGCTTTCCAAATCCTGACAGTGTGAAGCAGATATTTCCCCAGGAAAGGGTGGTGGTGTTAAGAGAGGAAGTGCAGAAGGGAGCTAATTCTGAAAGGATCTGAAAAATCAGTGTACCACCAGCATGAGCTGCTGCAGGACCCAGGAAAGTGAAGAAGATACGTCTTGTTCTTGGAGAAGCTAGTAGCTTTAAGAGGTCAGACAGTGCAAGATTATCTCAGTTCCATCGGGACCCTCATGGATTCAGTCTAAAGCCTGTAGGCCCAGGGGAGCACTGGTATCTGTAATTAGATTTTGTGAGGATTTCTAAGTTCATGGCAGCTGAGAGGGAGCGAGGCTCCTCTGTGTCACCCAGAAAATGAAGGTTGGAGATACTGAAGATAGCTATTTCGTTATTTGGTCTGAACACAACGCTGCATACCCTCATGGGTGACAAGTGGCGCTCCACAAAACCTCCTTATATTACATTACCGGTGGACGCCACGCCACCTGATATGCACGCTGTCTTGTGTGTGGATTGTCACTACGGAGAAGATTTATTACATGCAAACACAGAGATATATCATTGACGCAAGGAACAACTCATGGGCTTCAGTGTGTCCAAATTTCTAATTGTAAGATATAGTCACACTTCTAAACCATTGATACGAATATGGATATGTTATAGTATGCACTCTAGAGTCACGTTCTAGCCATTTTAAAAGCCCATATGCATGACTCAATCCTCAGAGAGCTCATGTAATTCAAAAAGAGGATCATAAAACGACCCCCCTGAGGTCTTTACTTGTCTCGGATATGGGCTCAACCCATGTAAATTTGTGAGAAAAACACAACAGTCTTTAAATTCATTAAATGTGTTCAACTAGGTTTAGCTATTATTGTTCCCAAAATGTAAATTTACCCTTAAAATACTTTGATTTAAGAGTTCTTCCTTGCATAGACATGATTGTGTGCCAATGAAACCAAATACTATGATTTTAGAGATATTCCTAGTATAAATAGGACGGTGGGCCAATGAAACCCTAGGGATTCATGACAGCACCCCTTCTGGAAATGCAAAAAATAACCAACATTTACATGCAATGTATGTACTTTCTAAGACCAATAGGGTGCAGTCTGTGTGACTTTTGGTGAAGTTATAGCGGGGTGCGATCTTCATCCCACAAGATACATTGGCATGCGGTGTGTGGGCCTCAGAACTGTATGCTGGGACTGACGTGCATTGAAATAGATGTGGGTCACACCACTGGAATAACAAAGGGAGCTGGAGGTCATGACTGAGGTCTGCTGATAGTTATCTGTGGGTCCCATTACTGCTTTTCAGGATTAAGGGGCATTGGCAGAAATTGTGGACCTCAGATCTGCAGATCAGAGTTCATCAGCCTTGGCAGAGCAGTCTGTGTACCCAACATTCGAGCAGGAAATTGGTCTTGCATCTGAGGGCTGAGATGCACAGCTAGAGCTTTTGTTTGGGTTGATACTAGAAATAGATAATTTCTGTTGGACAGAATCTGGGGTACTCTGCTAGAGCTGTGTGCTCTGCAGGGTATGATTGTTGTGTACTATGAACACTGAGCTCATCAGAATTGTGTATCATGGGCTGCTGCAGGTCGAGGTTGAAGTGCTCTGGCAGGGGGGTGTGGAGTTCTCGGCTGGTATGCAGGGTGGTGCTGCTGGCAGCTCTTGAAATGCACTGGCTGACCTCTCTAAGGGTCATGTTTGAGTGGAATTGCCAGACATTTCAGTCCTGGTGATCTGGGTTAGTAGTGGGTCTATCTTCAGGTGCTCTTGCTGAAATGTGTAGGTTCAGCATGGAATAAAGTGGAAAATAAGAGATCTGATATTAAGAGATGGCAGAATAAACCATGCTGATGTCCGCGCTGACGTCGGACTGCCTGGGCAGCCTTTCATTTATTTCCATTTGAATAAGTTCCTGCAGAAGAGAATCCTGTTTGTATTTTCTTCCTGGAGAGCTGTCTGAAGCGCAAGGAATGGGCCAGTGAAAGCGGCGGGGAAGGATGAAGGTTTCCGCTGTAGCGAGCCATAAGTGGGCTAATGAAAGCCTCAAGCAGTGCTGGCGAGCCTTTCAATTGCAGAGAGACATGAAAGGATTAAAAAGAGTGGCAGGGAAGCACAGGGCCTTCAGACGTAGACATCTAGATTGGGCAAGCGAGGGTGGCAGGGGGAACATTCATTTCTCAACCGAGATACACAAATGGGCTAATGGGGGCTTTAGGCAAGGGTAGCGATTTTTTCTCTACGCTAGAGAGTTGTGAGTGGATGGATTCAAGAGAGTGGCGGGGAAGTCTGGGGCCTTCACCAGGAGATGGGTACAGATGAAAATTAGGTCATGAGAGCTGAAAGCAAGAATGATGAGTCTGTCCTCTGCACCGATGGGTCAACTGTCGTGATCAAAAACCCACACAGCCTCATCCCATTTCCCTTGGGGCCAAGCCCTGGTATATTTTCTTAGCCCTGCAGGGAAAACAGACAAGTGTTTCCCACTGTCTTCTCTACTTATGCTGACAGAAGTGTGAGGGTGACCAAATTCAGACAGACCTGTCAGAGCAGTTCTCGCTCTTATTTATTTAAAGGTTTTAAATACGCTTTGTCCACTCCCAGTGAGAGATTCATAAGTATAATAGTGTAACACCATATGTTCCTCTACAAGATGCTGTGAAGAAAGAAAACACATAACAGCACAGTCATGCAGCGGGTGTGTTGGGGGGGGCAGGGAAAGTGGTAGGAAGAAGACAGAATGGGGAGAGAGGGTGGGAGGAAGAGGGTATAAGGAGAAGGTGAAACATACTGTTAAATATCATACACATAAGAGGAGCTTGTATACAGTCATAGGTTTGCAGATGAATCACCTTTAGAACGTTTCCTGTATCAGATTAGGGATAGTCAACAGTTTCCGTAATGGTGGAGGGAGGGGGTTACCCAAGCCAAGTGTGTATGGGGGGGGGATCTTGGCGTCTGGACCATCAAGCTAGAATCTAAATAGGAGGACCTTTAGTCATTTTCTGAAACTAAAGATGTTCTGTGCTGTTCAGGAGCCAGCGAAGGAATCCGAGAAGTGTTGTTTCAGGTTAAAGGTGGATTTTAATGTTGGTGTTTCCAAGATGAGAGGGGACTCCTACTCCTTGATTATCTTGGACATCATGAGATGGTTAGGAGGCGCACCATGATGTAGCTCTTTGAAGGCTGGACAAGATTTTGAACTTGACTCTTGCTTTTAATGGGAGCTAATGGAGTGTTTTCAATATTGAGAAATGTAGTCAATCTTTTTACTCTCTGTGATGATGCACTCTGTTGCGTGAAACAAGGCTTTTAGGGCAGGCTGTAAAAAAGTCTGTAGGCCTCCTAGTATGGTGTTTACAGTCTATTATGGATGTTACAAGAGCGTGGGCAGCAGTTCTTACTTGATTGCAGGAGAGTTTTATTTTCTTTAGCTAACGTAGATGGAAGTTAGTGGATTGTGCAAATTTGTTTACGTGGTGAGATATAGTGACCGAGGAGTCTATTGCGAATCCTAAGAGTTTGACGCTTGCATTCTATGCGGGGACAAAGTTGACTTTAGCTGTCTCCGAGATCACAGAGTGGTTGAATTTGTGATTGGATTTTCAAGACTGAAGCAGGAATTCATTTTTTCCGGGGTTCAGTTTCAAGCAGTGAGTGTTGAACGAGTTGTGTATGGCCTTCTAGAGCATTTCATAGAGTGTGGATATTGTTGACTGATTAAACCTTGAAGTGCAGTTGTGTGCCATTCTGCGGGCTGGTGTAGTTTTAAGCCTGAGGTCTCTAGTATAAAGCCTAGTAGTGCCACATATAAATCGAAAAGGATTGGTGATGGTGTGGATCCTTGTGGCACACCACATGCTACCTACCTTGGTTGAGAGGTAGATGGAGGTTATTGATGAGTGGCCCTTTGGTATTCTATGAATTCGTATTTATTAAAGGCTAACTTAATAATTAAAATGGATTAGAATCATCACCATGATAAAAGCAACTCATATTAAAATTAGGAGTTTACAGACTCCCAAACAATATTGATCACACATCTCTAATCAGTTAGTTTATAGCTCCTGCTCTGCTTTGTAGCATCATATCATTATGTTATCTACCCTTGTGAACCTGGCATAGACTGAAGGGTCTTCAGCTAAATGCGTCGAGAGGTGATATGTCCCTCATCATCTGCTTCCTTTTTTCCCTCTCCCTAAATGGGAGATTTTATATATAAATCTCGTTTCATGGCTTTTCAGGGGAGCTGGTGGGTGCCCTATCATTCTCAATCCCAATATTACAATATTCAGCCTAAAACGATGCTGTTATTTGAAGCATTCAGATGTTTAATGCTATTATTGTATATGCTGTTAATACAAAAATCGGTGCTTTAGCAAGGTGATGCTGAAAATAGAAGGCTAAAATTGAAAAGAAATGTTAACTTTCCACGTTCACATTTCAGCAGCACTGACCAGAACTTTGCACAATTTGTAGACCCACAAAAATAAAAACATTATTTTGTGTGTTTTGCACAAATAAGGCAAGGGGGCGTTTCAGGCCTAATTTTAAGCAAGGTCTCGTTTTAGGTCTAAAGCATCCACAGTCAGTATACAAACATGAACCATGTTAAGAAGTATGTACTTAGGCCGCTACTATGTATGTGAAGCTTCTAACACATATAGGAGTCATATGTACAGAAATTACACTTAACAATGGAGACTTGTATACATCTTTAAAATATCTTACAAATTGATGTATCTGTCAGAACTGTTGATGTTGTGTTAGTAAGTACTATATGCGTCAGTTGTGAGTAAGCGATAAAAGATGTTTAAAATTAGCAAGAATGAAAGAGAAACAAGTTAAAACTGATGGGGTTTAGAGATGACTACTCAAACAGCAAAATAAGTCAAAGTTGATAAAAAGTTTGTTTGCTCTAAAACGGTGCTGTTCTTTAGTGAGGTTCAAGCAGACATCCTGTGTTGGCGTACTAAGTGAAGTGTCAAAGTTCTGTATGGAGCAGTCTACAAGTTCTGCACTTCACAACAGTTCACTATTGCTGGGGGTCAGTCATTCACACATGCATGCATACTCAGCATTAAAGTCATTGGAGTCACCAATCCTTTCTAGACAACCAGTGCGCAGTGATCTGCGGGCCTTACTCCAAGCTTTACAATGGCACTTCAAGCCACACATCGTGGGCACCTTGGACAATAATGCATCAATTCGCAACCCAGCTCACGGAGAAAGTGCAAGCGCCTTGAGTCGCTTTTGGACAAATAACCATAGGATCAAAATTGCTCCTCCATAAAGTTGAGTTGGGGATAAGCAGTTAGAATTTGTGGACGTACAACACTGAAGGCTTTCTAAATTGACCTTAAAGTCCAGTACAATGAATTTTATATCCCTGTACCGACTGACGTAAGATGGGTGGCGACAATGACAATGTTGGAGGTGTACAAAATGATATCTAATGATAGCAAGGCGGTAAAATGTGGTCACAATGGAGTTACGCGTGAGGGACTTGTGCTGTGTGTATATTCAGCTGGCAGCTGCAGTGGTAATCTTTGTTTTCACGATCATCAGATTATATATGTTGATTTATCAAGTTTAGCATCTGAAAACCTGTTAATGCCACGCCAATAAAAATAATAAAGTTCACCACTACAAAAACTGAGGCCAGCTCTCAAAGAATACCTCAGAAATTATATTTTCGTTTATCACCATAAGTGAGGCTTTGGTACCGTGATCGCTGAATTGCATTTCTCCTGGTGGCCCCCCGCCCTAGGCAGCACTCCCCAACCGACCAACCACGCACGCAACCTCGGCTTCATCCTGGACTCCTCCCTCTCGATGACCAGACAGGTCAACTCGGTGACCTCAGCGTGCTTCAACACCCTCCGCATGCTCCGCAAGATCTTCTGCTGGATCCCCATCGACACCAGGAAGACCGTCACCCACACCCTCGTCACCAGCCGCCTGGACTACGGGAACACTCTGTACGCCGGCATCACCACCAAGCTGCAGAGGAAACTTCAACGGATCCAGAACGCCGCAGCACGACTCATCCTGGACATACCTCGCCACCACCACATCTCCGGACACCTGAGAAAACTCCATTGGCTCCCGGTCAACAAGAGGATCACCTTCAGACTCCTCACCCACGCACACAAAGCCCTCTACAACCTCGGACCCAAACTCATCAACTCCCGCGTCTCCTTCTACACTCCTCCGCGCACTCTGCGCTCCACCGGTCAGGCCTTGGCAGCCGTTCCCCGCATCCGCAAAACCACCGCCGGAGGAAAATCCTTCTCTTTTCTGGCAGCGAAGACCTGGAACTCCCTGCCCAGTCACCTTCGCGCCATACCCGAACACCTCCCCTTCAGAAGGCAGCTCAAGACCTGGCTCTTCGAGCACTGACCCCCTCCCCCCCAGCGCCTTGAGACCCTTATGGGTGAGTAGCGCGCTTTATAAATGTGATTGATTGATTGATTTCTGATATAGGGTAGCAAGCAGTGCTTAATTTAAACAAATGGTTGCAGGTGAGTCCCACGGGCACACATTTTTGGGTCCTGGCACTTATTTTTCCTCATCAAACTTTCACTAAGAGAAAGACAGATTATAAGTGATATAGGGCCTGGTTTAGATTTTGGCGTATAGATGGATATCCTGTTTGCCGAAATATAAGTCCCGCTGTGACAGAGTAATCCGTCCGCTAAAACTTAAATCAGGCCCATAGTCCAAAAGCAGAGGTGAAAAAGCCCTGCAAGAATGAGATAAAGGTGCAGGGAGTATTTGGCAGTGGATTCAAGCAACATAAGTTGGAATCAAGACTACACAGCCTTGGTACTTGGTGCGCCTGATATTTGGAGTCTGTGGGCTTATAACCAGCCCTTTGGGCCCCGGCACATATTGTTTTACAAATTAAGCACTAGTAATAAGGATACAGCTGAGAACATTTTCGACTGAGCTACTACTATCTGCTGTACCTAAGAATATAATACAGCACAAATCATGCAGAATTTTACACTAATGAAACATGTTTGTATTATGCACGTCTGAATTCTGCCCAATGTATTAATTAATTTCAGTACAAGAGTTTGAAATGTCTCCATATTAGTCGCAAGAAAAATCAGCCAGTAATGGGCCACTGAGTGTGGCAGGGAAGGCCTGAGGTATTTTCCACGGTTTAGTCTCCCACATGAGCTAAGGAGAGTGACAGGGAATGTTAGCCTCTCGAGTAGAGATTCAAAATTAGGCTAACAAGAGCTGCGGGAAGGGATTGAGGCTTTCCATGGCATAAAGTGCATGCTGAGCAGCACTCAGCATCCTACGGAAACTAACAGAGCACCCTCAGCATCCCCAAAGGCCATATATTGCAATGACCCAGTTTCTTTCAAATTCATACAGCTGGAAGCATGCTATAGTCCTGCCACTCCTGAAGAAGCACTCTGGATCTTAGCATCATGCGCTTCTACCAGATAATCTACTTCCTTCCTTTTCCTTCCAACATCCTTGAAAAAGAAGTTGGTAACAAGCTTTCACAAGACCTTAAACACAATCATCTCCTTGATGGCAACCATTCTACCTTTAGGCCTCTTTATAACCATCCTTGTTGTGTCAGATGATCTCAGGAAACACTAGACCACAGTATCACTCATTCTCTCAGGAGGTTTTCACTTAGTTTATCATTCCATTCTTGACAGTCATGTTTTTTTGGGGGTGATGAAATTTGCCATCAGGTCTAGGCTGGTTGAGGTCCTTTTTATCCAAAGTGATCTTAATCGGTCATGCATACTGTTTTCCTCTCATCCAACACATCCATCACGAGGAGTTCTACAGGGCTCCTCATTGAGACCAACATTATTTAACAATTACTTAGCTCCACTTTCAGTGCCGGTAAGGCTTTATTCAGATTATGTCCTACACAGACAATACCCAAATAGTGGTTTTCTTACTGAATAAGATAACCTCAGCCCAATAATGATTCTGCTCCTGTATATCTCTCCGTCCTTCTGTTTGGTGGTCAATTTTCAGTTTGGTTTACCACCTGTTGGTCCTCCAAGCTGGGCAACATCCTCACCTGACCACTATAGACAGAAATTTTTGCATAGTGCTTTGGTGGTAATCTATCTTTTGCCACTCAGTTCAGTCGGATTGCTGTTTCCTGCTTCATGCTCCTCAGAATTCTAAGGAAAGTGATGCTCAGTTGCCAAGCCTGTCTGTTAAATGACCATACAGTCTCTCATTATCTCATATCTAGACTATGGTAATTCCGTAAATGTGGGTCTTTTGCAGTGCCTTAGCAACTGCCTTCAAGTGGCCAACATAGCTGCAATCTCGATTATTCTAGAACTGCACCTTCGCCCCTCCCTGGCCTCCCATGTAAGAGAACCTTACTAGCTCCCTATTCTGAAGCACTCTGTGTTTAAAGACCTGTGCAAAACACACAACACCATTATAATTCAGAACGTACATATCTCAGATTCAGGGCTGTTCCATATCATCCTGCTCAACCCCCCCCAGATCAGCGAATGCCAACCTGATGCAGTCACCTCTGTTTAAGAGAACTAGGAAGGGTGGCCCAAGGGTCTCATTTCCTTGTGCTAGATTGTGCAACACTTTACCCGCCAATAGGAGATATACTAATTCCCTAACCCTCTGCAGGAAGAAATGGAAAACTTGCCTCTTCGTGCTGCCCTAATGCTCCTGATCAATGATATCCTATATCCCATAGCGTCATGATGCTGTTTTTGGTAACAGTGTGCTTTATAAGTCCTTTAACACCCCATAATATAACACAGACACCCTAGAAACCTTTTGACTAACAGGGGCCTGGGACCTAGCATCCTTTTCACCTTCATGATGATGCTGATCAGCATTATTAACGCCACAGGGATCCACCTTGCCACCTTCTTCACACCCATGTGGAGCATCTGGTTCTCATCCCTTAAGCCTGTGTCGAGCTGCCTTTCAGCACCTTACAAGGATCTTCCTCTCAGCTACTTTGGGAGCTTAGTGAGGCTATACCAGCTTCTTAGGGCTCATAAGAAGCCATGGACGTATGTTCCTTCATTCAGGAGTTCATGCAGCTACCTTCTCAAATTCTTCAAGTCCATTACCTCATGGATCTGATAACCTGCATCCAAAGGGCTCATGCATAGCCACAGTCCACTATTATCTGAGGGCAGTGATGGACCTCCACTGAACATCCTTTCGATCATTCTTTAATTCAGTTTGTAATCATCAGTGAGTTTTCACCCTCATTGAGATACTGCCTACCACCATTAATGTCCCATCGGAATCTCTGCCATCATTATTTTTTGCTGTACAGACCCTGTGCTATTTTTCAAGCTCATGTGGTATCTCAGGCTGCCTTTATTGTAGCCACGTGGAGATGTTATCTAGAATTATTTGGCCTTTCCCTGTACTGTACTAAGCTTACGTGCCCATAGGCTTGTATCCGCAAAGCCAATGCACAGCAGAGATGAAGCATTTTATTTAGAGCCCTTTTGGGAGTCATCGTCCAGTATCCTTTGGACACATTAATAGCCACTGCCAATCATCTATACAGCCTGCGCACCACCTGCTGCAAAGAGTTTTTATGACCCTCTTGGAGCCACTCCAGTCCTATGGGCACCGGCATTGTTGTTGCCCAATCTTCCCCAGACCGTTGCAGAGGCATTACGCTGCATCATCCAGCCTACTTAGAGTGCCACCCAGCATCATAAAAGCGTGTGTGTACCCTCAGGTTCATCTCCTGGGGCCACACTATTGCAGTTTATGCAATGTTTTGTTTAGGTTTGCACACTGTGTCCCAAATGGATACCATTCTCCCTGGTCAGTACAGTCTAGCACCACAAACGCCCCAAGCACACTTTTAAAAGCACACCACACAACAAATGTGGAAATGTAAAGACATGGCAGGTGGGAGTGTGAGCATATTATAAATAGTCAGTGAATAAGCGAATGGTGGGCCATCTCTCCTCAAGTGATACATAAAGAAAAAAGTCTGTTCCTACCAATATCTGTCAGATGCTATTGTCACTTCACCCCATCATCTGGTAAGATGGGGTTACAGCCACCCTCAGCAAGGGTGGGATACACTTTGGCCAGGTCCCAATCTCAGTGTACCTTTAGTTCCTGATGGAGCTAACACACTGAATCATTTATACTGTCACCCATTCTTCATCACATGCTTTCATCCAGTGCCCACTGTTGCAAAGTATCTTCAGGGTACTTTGGAGCATGCACTTAGCCATGTGAATTGCTGCTTCATTTGAGCTCAAAAGGATCTCTATGCAATAGTCTTTGGGTCATGTGGAGAAATATACACATGACTGGATGCCCTCTTGGGCAATTAGTGCACTATACAAATCAATAGAACATTACATATAAAATATCCCAGCATCATTTGGGCCCTCTCAGTTCTGGATACCACCATGCTTTTAGCTCATATGGAGGTGCCTCTCTGCTTTCTCTAGCAAGTAACGGTCCTCTGGACATATTGCAGGAACACAATATTATATCTCCAACTGGCAGTGTGGGAGCTTTCACATCTATTCAGTGGCAAGCTTCTTTCAAAATTATGGAAGGCTCTTTCCAGCTCCAGCTATGTCAATAAAGCTTTGTGGTCTGGAATAGTTAATCATACCCATCTGCACTTGAATGATTATCCAGTCACAAGTGTGATTATTTATTCAGTACCAATTTGCATGCAAGTTCTTGGGTGAAAACGAGATAGTTCTTACAGGAATCCTCCTAATAAGGAAAATATTAATATTTAAGTTTCAAAAACAGTCCGGCATCCTAATGCATGCATGCATGAATCCTTTCACTGAAAACTTTAATAACACTTTAGTTCACCATGATCATGACATTCCTTCACTTTTAATGGACCAGT
This sequence comes from Pleurodeles waltl, assembly GCF_031143425.1. Classification (NCBI taxonomy): domain Eukaryota; kingdom Metazoa; phylum Chordata; class Amphibia; order Caudata; family Salamandridae; genus Pleurodeles; species Pleurodeles waltl. The sequence goes on from NC_090451.1 coordinate 665,292,612, forward strand.
GTATGAAAATGTGAAGATTTTCTTTACCAAGCCTCCCACAACTTTCACGATACTACTATTACAAACCATATTTTGTAACGTTTTCAGCATGATGGTTTTTATGTTAAAATCTGGGTTTACACCACCATTTCAAGTTCTATTGAGAAAAGGTAAACCAGTATTCACCCCCTTATAAAGCCTTAAAGAAAACAATTTTAAAGTTGACTTGTGAGAAAACAGCACATGCATTTTACGCACAGGTAAACACTCACAAAGGAATATTGTGTGCTTGCAGAATAAAGCTACACAAGGGTGTAAATGTACAAAAGTGTAACAGTCTCCAAACCTTTTGTTGGTTAATAGTCAGGATTTACATAAAACTGCAGACATCTTAATAAACACTTCCTCACCCCTATTTTAAATATCAGACAGTTAAACTTTCCTCAGCAATGCCTTCCATACTCGTGTATTATGGGGCCCTTCAACAAACTGGACTTGAGAAAAGGACATTTGTTTTGAAACAATGGAGATTAATACATTGATTTTATTTCTTTCTGGACCTTTTTTGTCAACCGTCCCCAGAAGCGGGGCATTGGCAGGACATTCTAGACACTGTGAATTTACTACATTTCTCTGCACTGTAGTTTCACAGATGTTCAGAGGGCTTTAAGAAATTTCCACATTTCAGTCCTCTGTGACTATACCACACTTCTGCTCTATATTAATTTACCACAGTGTTATGTTCTCTGGTTTACTACAATCTACAAGTGCACTTTATGAATTAAGACTAAACTCTTTCAATTTACTGCAGTTTCCCAACGAAGTAAATTACCAATAATTGTACAATGATGTATTTATTCCAGTTTTTGATTGGGGATTAAACTCTATCATTGACACTAGGGATTTACCATCACTACGCAGTGTCTGAATGTACTCTAGATTGAGCCTGTGAACATATCACAATTATACAAATTATTAACTCCAATCATGCAGACTATTGCCCTGTGCATACATTCTGTGAACTTAGAATATTTATCTGCTCTGTATGTCAACCTTAGTTTTTATACTTTTTAAACGTACCCTATTTTGTTCACTATATTGTATCACAATCTTGCAGGCTGTGAAATATGACTGTCCTCGGCTCTTCATACATTTATTACCTCAGCAAATGCAAAATAATGTACTGTACATTTCAATATGGATACGCCGGCTCATTGTTATTTACGATGAATGAGTGTACGTCATGTTCTGCTGTTTGCTTTAAAGTTCTGCGTCTTATTTCTTGTTTGCGTCCTGCCCACAGAAGAGTGTAAGTCGCGGAGAGCTGCAGGTGTCACTGTCCTACCAACCGGTGGCACAGAGGATGACAGTCGTAGTGCTCAAGGCCAAGCACCTACCCAAAATGGACATCACCGGTCTCTCAGGTAGCAGCTATTTACTCCAACTTACCTGATGTAAATACGTTTACTTATGTTCCATATTACGCTTCCACCTGTCACGTGCATTCTGTACACTTAATTAACTTTACACACCACAGCTGCATCAATCATGATATCCTGTTTGAACTCTGCCTTTATTTTTTTTGGGGGGGGGTGAAGCTTCACAAGAACATATTTTCAGACATGGCCTCTCCTATTGGAAATTCGATAACTTCCCCCCCAGGACAGTGCATGTGAATGGCCCAAGGGGCTGGGTAAGACACCTGGAGAGACAATAATGTGGTAGTAGGCTGAAGCCATTGAACCCCACCACTAGGTTGTGCCACTTTACAAATTAAGGCTCCATGTTTGGCCATGTTAGTGAGTGATGGAAGATGTGAAAACACCAAAATGTCTTTCTGACTGGGGCCCGAAAATCCCTGCACCAGTACTTAATTTGTAACTATAAACGTGCTAGTGCCCAAAGCTCTCCTCTGAAACAAGCGGCTGCTGCAATTAAATGTGCGAGCACGGAATACTGAGATAACTTAATCCTGAAACAATCTCGGGCCTCTTTAATCCATTTACCGCCACTCCCCACGGCCTGAGACGGCTGGCCAAACACACATGCGCTCTGAGGGGAGTGCTCTGTGCACTCCCCTCAAGTGCTCGTCACCCCCAATACCCCGCCCCTTTTCAAGAAAACAATAATAAACCAGGTTTATAATCATTTTCTTGAAAAGGTTTTGCAGCTGCCACTGCTGGCGGGGGTGCAATGCTCCTCTGCCCTAATGGAGGAGCCGCCCCTGCTCATCACATCAGACCTCGGGCAGGGATTTACAAATAAACTGCCGCTAGCGCAGAGTGAGCGGCGACCTACCATCTGCTTTAAAACAGATCATGTAAACATGTTTACATGTTGTTTTAAAGTGGTCAGCCAGCGGGCAAGAAACACTCCTTATGCTCCTATCACACACCGTCCGACAGGCGTTTCACATGGCTGTTCAGTGACAGGGATGTAGTGTTGCGGACAGTCGGACAGGTCCAGGCATTTTACACTCTCCCACAGCTACTCCACTTATGACCCACAGCTACTCTAGAATCACCAGGAGTGACTGGTTAGTGTTCGCACCCAACTTCTTAGCTATGTCCCCATTGTGCACTGAAACCATACCTACCATTCCAAGGTGCCTTTTCTCATGCAACCAAAACCTTTTTGACTATGTAGGCATCATACAATGCTGACTGTAACAAACATTAGGGCAGGTGCCTCTTCATTCATTTACTATTCCCTTCACTTAGTCACTTATTCTCTCGGCCATTAAATCTCTGACTCTGTCATTAAAACAGAGATTCTAATTCCTCCTACTTTTGATCAGCCCTCATCTCAGTCACTGTATTCAATACATGGATCTAGCACACCCGCCTTCACTCCCTCTTTCTCAGTCACATTCATATGTCCTCACTGCTTCCCTCTTTGCTGGTATACATTGCAAGTGTCTCTAGATCTGTGTCATTGGTCTTCTTTTCTCTCCCCTCTCTCATATGCAGATCCTTATGTCAAGGTCAACATCTACTATGGCCGTAAGCGCATTGCCAAGAAGAAGACACATGTCAAGAAGTGCACACTGAATCCTGTTTTCAACGAGTCGTTCATCTATGACATCCCAGTGGATCTGCTGCCAGACATCAGCATTGAGTTCCTGGTCATCGACTTTGACCGCACGACCAAGAACCAGGTGGTGGGTCGGTTGATCCTAGGTGCGCATAGTGTCACCGCTGGCGGCGTGGAACATTGGCGGGAGGTTTGCGATTACCCCCGGAAGCTGGTTGCCAAATGGCATAGCCTCAGTGAATACTAGAAGTGGATTAGAGTGCAAAGGGATCCAGTGTGGGTTTTGGGGGGGGGAGGCAGAGGGTGCCCACGGCCCTCTTGTATAAGAGACTTACACCTTGTTTTAGCGGTAGATGACCACTTTATGATGCTGATCCTCTAGTGATGTGATTCCGCAGGGGTGCTGACGTTCAAAGATGCATCATTTTAAATCATTAAAAGAACAAAAAATAAACACAGACTTAAATATACTAACAGTATAATCACATTATGCATGCCGATCTACCCAGTGAGGATTTGTATAACCTACCAATGTCAAACAACCAATGTTCGCAATTCTTTGTCACTAAAATTGCTCACAGTCCTGGGCTCTTCTTCTACATGCTATTGCAATCTGGCACTTTGGCCACATTGGTTAAATTGAAGTTGTCCAAGAATTCACGACCCAGAATGCATTACTCTGTGAGATGAACTCGTGTGGCAGGATAGATGGTGTCCCAGTTGCATGGAGACCATGAGTCATCTTAGTTGTGCATCCCCCACACTGATGACGACACATAGTGTACTGAGATGTTTTGATGCATTTTCACTCAACCCTAGCCCTTGATATGCCTTTATGTGCTAAGTGTTAATCTTTTTGGTCTATTTGTGCCAGTTTGACTTGGTCGTCATCAGTGCTCAACATTTCATGTACTGCGCAAAGTCTTCAGGCTTGCATTAGCTGACTCCCAGCCCTCAAAGTTTCTCTTTTTCAAGTTGTACATTGAAAAAATTGGAACAATAATTGGGCAACAAACAAAAGGTTGAGATGTTGACACTGTAGCGTACCATGTTACTGCGGTCAAAATATCGATCTACCTATATATTGTAACAGGATGCAGAATTAACAGTAAATCTGTGCTTACCTTGACAACATTTCGGCAATCGATATTACAGTTATGATATACTTGTGACATGCTTGTGTGGTACATGTTCGGTATACGTGTAGTATCCCTGTGATATATACGTCTGGTTACGATACACATGTAGGCTGATCTTTTCGGTACTGAAAATGTGACACACAACATCAAAGGTAGATTAGGAGCAAAAATGCTGTGCATGGATTGGGGCAATCAGGAAATATCTCTCATTAAACCTGGGGCCTCCGGAAGACCAATAGAAGCATGGACCAACCGGTACGAACTGGACATGTGAGTGACCTCACTGTAGTTGTACGGGATTTTTGGGATGCCAATGTGTCTCTTCGGTTTTGAGATTACTCAACTTGGATGACAAACTATGGTTTGAAGAAAGGTTGTGTTTTCTTACAATCTGCTTTGTTTCTCTTCTTTAAAGGTACATAATTTCTCATTACATTTTACTAAATTTAGTAAGGAAAACAGTTCATGTCCTGGAGGCCCTGAAGAAGTTAGTGTGCTGTAACTTGTGTTACCAGACAAGTAAGCAATATGATCAAGTGACCGCAGCGGCAAGCAAATAATGAGAGCTGGCATTTTTTTCAGTGGCTGTATGTAAGCATACCTCTATACCCTTTGAGTCTCCCAGGAGGGTGAGATACTTATTGGAGGGGGCTACCTCATTGAAAACAAGAGTGATGAATAAGAACGTGGAAAGTGAGGAAGGCTATGAATGGGCACGTTCCACTGAAGTGTATCCCAGTAACCTCCTTGTTTGAAGGATGAACATACATTTGAAGAAGGGTGTTTGAGAGGTATGCGTGAGTGCCTCCCAAGATGTGTCCACTGGAGAGAGAATGTAACCACAGGGTGAATGATCTGATTTCCGTCCTAGTACCTTAAAATCAAACCCACTGCATTTCTTACAGATGTTCTTCACAAATAGTAGTGTCAATGTGCTATAAGGTGTGAGAATGTTTCCAACACAGGACAACAATTAGCACATAATGACAGACAGCTCCTCGAGCTCTGTTACACCTATCATAAGCGCTTCTGTTTTAGAAGAAGTGACAGATCTTTTACTACACGCTCATGTTAGCTTTAATCCACTCTTTATCCTCGAGGCGTTGACCATGATGTGTTTGCCAGTGTGAGGATGACACATAGGAAGAAGCTACAAGAATAAGAGCTAATCCTTCTAAAAAGCACAGCACAAACTGAGTTGCCTTGGGCACTTAGATAGTCGATGTTCCTATTAACCTACTCATTCGTATCATTGGGAGCATGAAAGAAAATGATGAGAAGGCAATAACTGGATTTCAAACTATGGATCGGGGTTTTAACAGACCTATTCATTAGGCGCATTAATCTACTGAGCATTTTACTGTAAATTGTTCTAATGTTAGTTGGAGAGGCTAATTCGTACTTACTGCACCCGTTTTGCCCAACTATAGTAGAATATGCTGCAGATAAATATAGCAGATGCCCCAGCACTAGACTTATCAATGGCTATATATTTGGGAGTTGTCGGTGGTAATAAAATTATGCTTCAAAAAGGTATATCTTTGTATCAGCGCTGGAAGTTATAATATACAAGCAAATCTGTTCTAACTTCAATCCAGATCGTGTTCTAAATATCCAATACTATTAAAAAAATATGTTTTTTAGGCTCTCTTTCACAATGGCAGATAATTTGGACAGTTTTTCCTCTTCAGCTGCCACACTCTAGTTTCACAAGAGCTCTATCCTAGCGCTGGAGATGTCAAAGGTGGACAGACACCGCCATGTTCTATTTCCTTCCGCTCATTGCTCTGTGTGGACCTCCAACTGGAAAGAACATCTTGAACCGGAAATGTACATACATCTTTGTTTCCTTGTTAAGATTTTGATGCTATTGTTTACAGTGTTCTGTGTGAAGTGGCATGAGGCCCTCATTAAAGGGCAAAGCCCACCATAAACGTGTGTAAATAAAAAAATAAACCTGACGTTGACAGTGAGGAGGTTCTCACACACAAGTGTTGGTTGTCGTTCCTGCCACTTTCAGACTCCCTAAGGATGTTGATAACCTAGTGAGTCGCCGTCTTGTGTGAAACTGTTGTTGGCATAGACAGGAATCTTATGAAACTCCTACAGGCATTGCCACTGTTTTCAGGAAACATGCCCAGATGTGTTCATTTTTTGAGGCGTTGTAAGGGCAGAAGCAAGTAATGAATACCATTTTGTGCAAAGTCCACCTGTATTTTAAATAACTTGGCACTTAGACCTCTGTTTTTGAAACAACATACAAGAAGAGTTCACACAAATCTAAAAAAACACTGAAGTGAATTCTTATTGTGTTTTTTGTTGAAAGATTAATTTGCCAAGGAGTGAGTCTTGAGATCTCTGGAAACTAGACCTCTCAGGGGCCAGGTAGAAGTAGAGATCTCAAGTCTGCTAGGTATGTGCAGACCTTTTTATGTTTGTTATGTGGCATTCAGCAGTGCAGGTGCCAGACTGCTGAGCAGCTATTGACAACTAGCATGAGGCAACCAGAGAGCTGGAACAAACAGGCCGGGCTGACGGATCTGGGATAGAAAAGTTGGAGGTCTTAAACAAACAAGACAATAGATCTACCCACTTCTGATATTGGGTAATCTGAGACCTAGATAAGACAACACGAGGTGAACTCCTCACACTAGACTAGGGTCTACCTGAGAGATAGAAAATAGCTGATCTAAATTTACCATTCAAACCTCACATGGGTAAACCTTCACATGAGACAACTTGAGAGCCAAAAAAAAAGGATTCTCCAGTCCTCGAATGGGGCAGTTAGAATGCTAAAACTCCAGGACCAAAACTTCTACTCACACCTGACATGGGACAAACTGAGCCCTAGGAAAAAATGATTGGGGAACTACTCACGCATGCATAATGAACACAATAAGATTTAACTAAGGACTAGATCAACTGCTCGCATGGTACATGGGAAAATTTGAGATTTAAAAAAAAACTGTAATGGGCAAACTATTCAGACATGACAAATTACCACTCAAAACTTAATACAGAGAAATGCAATGTAATGCGGTACACGTGCCTAACATGGAACAACTTGATCTCTGCTCATGCTTGTGTTTTTGAGGATGGGTTTCTTCTGTATCCTTCATTTATTATTTCCTACATTATCGATGGATTGTTTAGTGATTAGGCTTGTGGTGGCCAGGACTGCACGTTCTATAGTTGTACGGATTTGCACAGGTCTCGTTCTCTTTTGTAAAGGCACAGGAGAGCTTTATATATTAAAAATGGCTGTCTCAAAGTATTTTTAGTAATTCAGAAGATTGTGCACCCATTTATTCTGTGCACGGGACCACCAGGAAAGAAATGTGGAGCCGCGTCCTCCTCCACAGTGAGACAAAGGAAGAGCGGCAGCTGTGATGTCAAGATGGCAGCTGCTCCAGAAGAAAATCAGGTGCAGAGGTAAGGGCTGAGGCAGAAGTTTCAGGTAAGGGTATGGTTCAAGTAAAGGAAAGCACAGAGACACATAGCCACCGTTATAAAGAAAAGGTGTGGCGGCAGAAAAAGAACATGAAATTGAGCGGCAACCTGGAAACTGTGAGCATTGTTGCAGACCACTTGCATTTATGGGCAATTTAGGGGGGAATGGCACCACCAAGCCATGAAAATGAGGGGGTTAAAAAAAGACCAGAGTTAGACAGTCCTGTAAAACACAACTATTATAACAATAAGGGCGCCTTAAATTTATGCATGTTTTAGTTGTAAGAAGAGTGACACATGGTCTGTTTTGTAGGGATGTGTGAAATTAACCTAATTTCCTTTTGAGTAATAACGCAAAATTTCAAACAATTATTCAAAATTATGAATAATTACACGCAACACAAATCCTTAATTTAACGCTGTATTTTAGCTTGAAATGTGTCCTTGTGGGTGGGGATGCATTTCACACTACAAATGTACTGCAAAAAACACAATTCCTGCAAACAACAGCCACTCATATTCTTGTTGTTTGAATTGTTCCCACAATGTACTTTTAGTGCGAATGGAGGCATAATTATGCAATTGTAGGAATGGAATAATTTCTGGAATATCGCATAACAACCATAATACGAAATTCCCAAAATTACGCAAATTACAACTTTATCCTTTAAATTTCACCAAGGCCTATAGTTTTGAGGGCAACCATTCTCCAGGGATCGCCATCACTGTCACCGGAAATGAATCAATACGTAGATAATAGGGCCCTATGATCATTTGCACACACAATTCTTGTGACTAAAGATTGTATTTAACTTTTCCGCTAATATTACACCGTCTGTATTCCCCCATTTTTTTGTATTTGATAGCACACTTGTTGGTGCGAGGAAGGGTGATTGCATCAAGTGTTTTTACACTTACCATTTATGTTTTGTTTTTTATTTTTTTTAACACAAATGTCAATTGTAGATTGAGCGCAGAATAAAAAATGTAGAGGTTTCGGTGGCCATACCTCAAAGACACAAGAGTATACAATTCGAGCTTGCATCATTGAGCATTGGTAGCTGGATGGGTAGTGAACCAACAATGACTGTGTGCACGGAGTTCACCAAGATGCCAAAGACATTGAGCCCAGGCACATTGTTCCCACAGATGCCAGGTACATTGTGCACTCTCTGTGTCCCACTCAATAAGGGCCACATTTCAAGTAAATGCTGATTGGTCTGTTAAAGCTGGTTATTGACCCATTGGACTGACAAGATCCGTGAAAATTACCAAAGTCCCAATACATTTCACCCAAAGATCTCAGCTTCTGAAAGAAGCTGAACTCTCCTGGTGAAAATCTGTGGAAAATGAGGAATTATTTGGATAATCCTAACCAGAATGATCAATTCTCCTGTTTAGTCCTCATTTCTCAGGGGAGAAATTAGGACTCCATCATTCCCTGTTAAACCTGCCCTAGATCTACTAATACTCCCAGTATTGGTAAGTTGCACAGATATAATTGGCGAAAACTGGAGAGTTCACAGTGGACCATCAGTGTGTGAGTTTGTGCCTGTATTGAGTGGGGTCACAGTTTAGAAAGTACCACCGAGTGAGTCCCACCAATTTCAGTTGCTCTGATCAGACTAGGCCTGGAGGCTAATGGAGTGCAACTCTGGCTCTCAGTAGAGCAATGTCTGTATCTGGTAACTGGTGGTAAAGAGTTTGTATCTAGCTTCACAATGTAAATGTTTACAGCCATCTACTGGCTGGATTTCTTTCCGTGCTACCCTATCCTCTTGTTGCCACACACACTTCACCAAAGATGTATTTAGATGCCAAAATCCACCTGGTGTTGCACTGCTTGTGCTCGCAGAATATTTAGTAGTTCAGGCCAGATGAATTCTACATGGACAAGCTTGCTGTGATTTGCTGTGTTTGTGCTAAAGAAGCATAAGAATAAGTGATAAAATCATTGTGCCTGGTTTGGATATCCAGTTATAAGCCGGAACTATTGAGTTTGCCACAGAAGCTCCGTGCACATAATTTATATTTCAGCAATGATCCGAGCAGGAAGCTACGGGATGCACTGAATCTTGTCAGTGACCCGATCACAGATGAATTTGGTGGCTAAGGATGCCAAAAGGCTGTTACTCAAATCAGGACCATCCTAGAAATGATACTTTGTCATTCCAGGCAATTTATTTGTTTTGCTATAAAGTGAAGCAAGGTGATTTTCTGTGAAAAATACATAAGAAAAAAAGTTTGCATTTTGTGTACATAGAATGCAGGAGATAATAGAATGTGACACAAAATGTGATGATTGTGTGCACGTTTCAATTAACTATACGCCCCCTTATGCACTCTGATGGAAGAGGTTACTATGATGTAGAAGCATACATCCCTAATAGCCAATAGCAGACTTATGAACTAAAATACTCATTTAGGCTGATCCAAGAAATGACAGACAGCGTCTCAAACCAATATTTGACAAGACTCGTCTAATAGAGAAATGATTTGAAGGGGGCTGACACAAAACCCCCTTTCTGTGTACTGAATACAAGAGGTTAGCTTTGCTAGACCTTAAAGTGTACAGAATTGATGGTATCCCTAGTGGTTTAGAAGCATTAGCTCAAGAAATCCACCACATGTTGTGCTCTTTGATACTTGTGCTGTCTTTGCATCGTCCCTTGTGATCCAAAGTGCATAAACTGAATATCTGGACAAAGGCCGTGTTGAAATAAAAGAGGACTCACAAGTAAAGAATGAAAACAGATTTTAGCACTGCATGCTTAGTTTGTCATGTTTCCTGGTTCCAGAGAGATAAAAAAGAATGAAAAAATGCCCTCTAAGTAAATCTTGTAGTCATCCCTTTGAAGCATAAGCAATACGTTGAGTCTTGCACCCTTAAGGTGTGGCATTAACTCTTTGTAATAATTCTGTAGGTTTGTAAATTAAAGGCCCTTCACAAACTGCAGTACCGGACATGCAGAAGTCTGGCTTGCACACTCACTGCTCCACTAATGGGATCAGATCAGAGATCTGAGTAGCACCATGGCACAAGTATCAGCCCTACAATTGTTAATATATGATCCTAGGAAATAAAATATATATCATTTTTATGTACAGTGTTAACAGCATGTAAAGTATGTATTACAAACAAAATGCAATGAAATATATAATTTACATATTCGAAATTCTGACTGGGAGTGCAAACTGCTAATTTTTAATCCAAAAAATAATTTACTCTAAACTTTTAATAGTGTGACATAAGCCCCATTGCTAAAGCTACAGGTTTGTCAGGCTCTTGTTGAAAGAAACACTGAACTAGGAAGCCAGCATGGGCAGGTAAATGGACTTCCCAAGAATACTCACTAGGAGGATAGCCTTTCCTGTGAATCAAGATGACTTAAAAACATTTGAAAATCAAAAATTTTATGAAACATATTTCTGGTTGTCATTGAAACTAATGACATTGGTTCATATAGAAGCTGATGATAAATATCAGAATACATGTCATCAGTTGAGATTAATGAAATAATGAACCTCCAAATACAAGTTATCTTAGATGAAAGGCCACATGATTGATCTGTTGAATCATAACAAGTGGGCTACAAATTCCCAGTTGAAACTTGGGTGGCAGTGATTCAACAAGTACAAAATGGAAAGCTAGCCGAAACTTTCTTTCAAGGAGCAAAAGAAGGTCAATTAGATCTTGACTTATCAACGTATTCCTACTTCTTAACTTTGGAATGACGTAAACTTTCAGAAACAAGTTGTCTACGTTTTTGCAGTTGATCCAAATACCTGTGGCCACTGAAACCATTTGATCAATAAGAAGGAAGAGTTAAACATTCGTATGAAAACCTTGCTAACAAAAGAAAGGTGAATCTTTGGTGGCATTGTGAGTTGCATTAGTATAAGAAAATTCTGCTATTTATAAATAGCGGGCCCAATTATATTGAGTAACATTACAGTAACACTGCAGCTATTGCTCCGGACTTTGATTAGTTCACTCTGTCTGTCTATTTGACTGAAGATATAAACCAGGAGAAAATGTTTGTTCAACTTCTCTGTAAAAGCGAGACAGAGGCTGAGACCTTGCTTACTAATTAGACAGTGTTTTCTGACCCCTACTTAAACCCATGTTTGAACCAGAATCAGAATTCCGGGTTAGGTGGGATATACCACATTAAGTAATTGTTGCATTAAGTATCACACCGTTTGTTACATTTTGGCAGGTCAAAACTGCAAACCAGCGAGTCATCAAGCTTCTCTAACATCAGGGAGCAGTAAAAAGCAAAACACTAGCAATCCACAAGAAATCGTGATAAACCTACAGCTACAAAGGATAAAAAAAAACATGGGCAAAAATAGTATCAAATGGAAAAAAGAATGCAATGAAAAATTTGGAAAAAATGCTTTATGACATCATTCACTTGTAAGTGTATCCTTCTGTTGCTTTAACACATTTCAATCCTAAAATGAGTATTTGAGATAGATTTCCCTGGATACACCTCTACCTTGCAAAAGGTAGATTATAAGGTGTATCCACACCTCCTTCATTTGATAGACATACAAAAGCACCCTGAATTGTACACTGCTGCCATCCTTCCCACCCGACTGTCCATAAATCAAGATTGAACATATACACAACATCTCACAGGTGACATACAGAAACTGTTACACTCGAGCTTGCTAGCCAGTATGATGCCATTTGAATACTTAAGGCAGATCACAGGAGCGATCTGGATCACCACAGCACTGAGAATCACGTACGATCAGCTGTTCCTTCCTCTCTATGATCGCCGTCCCGAGAGGAGTTGAAATGAAACAGGAGAAAGAGTAGGCTATATAGGTTTTCTGAAAGCTTCAAGGTATTCTTGGTAAATGGACAGTATAAAATTCGGTCAGGACCGGAGGCTCGAATTATGCTTCTTTCTTTTACTGTATTTTTCAACAGCCAATCAAAGTTAAACACGGGGTGGACGTGGTGGATATCACCTCAATAAGGGACACAAGGACAGGCCGAAATGCGAAGACCCCCAAGGTAAGAGCCCTCCCGTAACAAACACAGTGGACTAAAGCACCTTGTGTCAAAGATGGCAGTAGATGCCCCTGTAAAGAGGCATGGGTAGAAGAAAGTATTTTCCGTCTAAAATTGGCTGTTTTTTTGGTTTGGATTTTTGTTGGGTACATGTCAAATATTTTTTCTGACCTTGGTAAGGGTTGAAACCACTGTATCCCTGGGACCCTGAGACTTCACAGAATACCTGGTGCAACACAAGAATGAAAATGCTAAACTTAGAGCCTGCTATAATACTGAACATGCACACTTTTTGATCATCTCAGGACACCATCAGATACAAAGTACGCTGTATTGTTTATTCACTTACTTGTGTTACAGTATAGCCGATATAAAGCTTCCCCGGAAGTAATGTTGTTCCTTCTGCTCAGCCTGCCACTGAATGATCCCAAGCAAAAAACTAAACTGTAAATTTCACCCACCACATGTTCTGCACAGGAACACTAACAATCCCAGGCATTGACACAGCACCAACCACGTACAGGAGCCGGCATAACAAAGAGCCCCACACTCCTTTTCTCACAGAAGGTTACTTTATAAATGTTTTTTGCTTTCCGGGAATGTATTGTTATGCAGTAATTTTTACTGTGACTTTGCCGATCTGTTGCTGTGCTCAGCTGGTCTTTTAATTGGGTTGTATTACTCCCAGCTAGTATGCAGTTTGTAAGTGACCGACTGTACCAAACCATACCACTAAAGAGTTCTCGTGGTGCCGGAAAAGGAAGAAAAAGTGCCATTCATGATTTACACATCTACAGCCATCCTTTATATCAGCCACCTTCACACACTGAAAAATTGAGGAAAGAAAAAACAAATGTTAGAAAAGTACACTTATTAATTAACATCAAATATTACAAGTCTTGAAAGTCGGTGTTTATACAATACAACTTTACTTCTCTTATTATTATACCCGTTTTATATTCCTTGCACATATATTCCCTTACTATGTGTTTACATATCTATTTATTTATTACCCGAGTACTACTGTACTAGAGAAAAAAGAAATACAAATAAATAAAATTAAATCACTAAATAAAATTAAAAAATATATATAATTAAATAAAATAAATAAATAACAAACATAATATAAATGTTACTCTCTCATAAGCTTTACTCTGTCTTCCCATCACCCTATGTCTCTATCAATCTATCCCCCATCCCCACTCTGATTCATCCCAAATCCATTCTAATACTTTGATCTCCTAAATAACCCTGCCTAAGCTCTTCCCTCCCCTACCGCATCTAGCTCACCCCAAACCTCAGTTTACTACTATGATCTCCCAAACACCCCTACTAAATTCTTCCTCATTTATCTCTCCTTTGACTCATCCCAAACCCCTTTTTACTACTATGATCACCCTAATTCTTTACTGCAGACTCTTCCTCCTCCATCTCGCCTTTATTCATCCCAAACCTCATCCTATTACTATAAACTCTCAATTAACACTTCTGGATTCTTTCCTCCTCTATCCCTCCCTTACTCTAGTCAATCCAACTAACAAATGCACATGTCCTCTGCTCAAATTAACTCATACTAACACTGAACTCATATTTCCCTTTACTAATCCACCATTAATTCACCTTGGGTTCCAGAGTAGCGGGCTACTCGCTGAAAAGGGCTTTGACGACTCATCACGGGTAGTAAGCGCTATATAAGTACTATTACAATTACAGATCCACTCATTGCATATAGAGCCAAAACTAGTGATACAGGAGGGGAGTACAAGGAAATAGTCTATAACATCAAAATCTTGGACGGTGCCACATTTTGCAACAGGGTAAAAACAACCGATGGACAGCTCCCTTGTATGTCAGCGTGAATTTATTTGTCGTCCTGATGAAGACTAAGCCTGATTTGCGAAATGCGCATTCAGTATTTGTAACAGGCGCCCATCTTAAACTAATTTTGGCTGTTTGGCACCAGATGCTGCTCCTAGACTGTATTCCTAAACCGGTAACATGAAACACCTAAACTCACTACACCCCACAGCACTAACTTCATGTACTAACTTAACCCCATACCTATGACCATCATCCAGTCTAACAGTGCACACATACACAACATATTGCGGATTGTTGTTGACTTGGACATGAGCAGAAAGCATGGGCTTGATGCATTTAGCCGGAGGAAAATGGCCAGGCATGATCAGCATTAGAAGCCCTTATTTGCCAAGGAATGTGGAAACTGGATCAGCATTAGAGGCTCTTATTTGCAAGGAAATAGGCAGATAGAGTTTGCGTTAGGAAACAGTTACCTGCAAGGAAATTTGCATACAGGATCAGCCTAAAAGGCCTTATTTGCACGGAAGAGGCAGGCTGGATCAGCCTTTGAGGCATTTACTTACCAGGAAATGGGCAAAATGGATCAGTATTAGAGATCATTACATTTTGGTTTTAAAGACCTTGCCCTGCCATGGCTGTCAGATGCAATTGTTTGTGTCAGTGTTCTTACAATCTCTTTCTGTCATCCTTTACCACTACTAGACAATGCTCATGTGGTGTTCCCCATGGAGCTGTCCTGTTCCTCTCTTCTGTTTAACCTTTACATGTCCTACTAGCTTACCTAGCTGGGACATATTGCTGCATTCTCTGTCTGTACACCGACAATACTCAGATTATCGTCCGAATACCTGATGATGAACAAAACACGTCCGGTCAATCTCATGAGTGTCTTACTGTGGTGTGTTTTTTTTTGGCTATGCATCAAGAAGTCTAAATTAAATGGGGAAAGATTTAAATGTGGCACCTGTTTATCCCCTCTCCTTTTGAGGACTTGTTCTTTTTGGCCTGATGTTTTTTTAAGATTATACCAGCTTCGGTTTCTAGCGTAAGCAACCTGGGCATTCGATTAGACAGTCCTCTATCTTTGTCCGACCAAATTTCCAGCACACCTAAAGTCTTGTTTTTTTCCAGAGTTCTAAAGCACTTAGGCTCATATTTATACTTTTTGACGCAAACCAGCACCAGTGCTGATTTGCGTCAAAAATATTACCACCGGCTAACGCCATTCCTATGCGCCATGCGGGCGCCTTATTTAAGGAATGACGTTAGCCGGTGCTGCGGACTGGTCAGAGTAAAAATAAATGACTCAAACCAGGCAGCGCCGGCGTAGTGGAAAATGGAGGTTGTGCGTCAAAAAATGGTGCAAGTCAGGTTTGAGGCAAAAATCATGCCTCAAACCGGACTTGCGCCATTTTATGATGCACAACCCCCATTGAAATGACTCCTGTCTTAGCAAAGACAGGAGTCATGCCCCCTTGCCCAAGTCCCCTGGGCATGGTCAATGGGCACAGTGGCATGTAGGGGGGCCCAAATTAGGCCCCCGTGCCACTTAAAAAAAAAATAATACTTACCTGAACTTACCTGTATTTACCTGGGATGGGTCCCCCCATCCATGGGTGTCCTCCAGAGGTGGGCGAGGGTGGCAGGGGGTGTTCCTGGGGGCAGGGAAGGGCACCTGTGGGCTGCTTCCATGGTCAGAGACCATGGAGTGAGCCCACAGGTCCCTTAACGCCTGCCCTGACCCAGGCGTTAAAAAACAGCGCACATCAGGCTGTGCGCTGTTTTTTAAGGCCTGCCCTCTCCTGTGCGTCAAAATGACGCAGGATTATAAATAAGGCGCACAGGCCTTAAAGTCATTTTTTGGGTGGGAACGCCTACCTTGCATGTCATTAACGCAAGGCAGTTTCCCGCATCCTAAAAATGACTCACACAGAGGAATTTTGACATCCGCGGGCTCGGGCGTCAAAGTTTAAATATGGTGCACGGTTTGCGCCGAATGTGCGTCAAAATTTTTGACGCACATTCGGCGCAACAGAGCATAAATATGCCCCTGAATGTATTTGGTCACCTTGCCCCAGAAGTTACCAATAGAGAATGCTTTTATCTGTACTGGACTATTGCAACTCTATGTATCTTGACCTTCCTGCTTATCAGCTACAGAAGTTGCAATGGATCCAGAATTATGCTATTAGGATTGTTGTGGTCTTCAAATCTCGAGACCGTGTCTTTGCTGCTTTACGCCATATTCACGGGCTACCAGTGAACCAGCGAACTTTGTTTAAATCCATGTGCTTTGTTCATAAAGCGTTATATATGCCTTCATCAGTTTCTCCTGAATGTTCTAGATGTTGGTGGTATTGTCTCAGCTTTTCACTGAGATCAGCTAACCATAAATTGTTAAAGTTTCCTAAATGTGCCCACTAGACTGTTTGAGGTAGAGCCTTTTCAGTGGTGACAGCTAAACAATGGAATTCTCTGCCACTGCAGCAGCGGTCTGAACAAAGTCTTTTTGAATTTTCTGAAATTGCTGAAAACCTGATTTTTCTCCAATTTACCCAAAATGATTCCTTAATCAGTTATCGTTCATATTTTACTGCGGCGTCTGTGCACTAAATTGTAGGCTCTCTAGCAAGAAGAAAACCCTGTTTCAGATGTACTTTATACTTAACAAATTCCAAAAATAAATCAATAAAGATTGACAGAGGGGATCAGCCTTAGAGATCCTGTGTGCAAAGAAAGTGTGTAGAGGATCAGCCAGCATCTGAAAGGAAATGCACAGCCTGCGGCCCTAATCTGCTTGGAAGTCTGTTGAGTTGACCAGTTTACAGAACAGTATCTGTAATAAAATGGGCAGATGGACTGAATCTGTTTTGTCTTCCGTATTTTATAGGTAAATTGGATGAGTCCTGGTCATTCTGATTACTGTAGTGGTAGCATTGCGTGGGCTTGGGGTGTCAGTGTTGTTAGAGAAATGGACTGTAATGGCATTTCCATAGTGCTAACTACTCCTGAGGAGGCTTTCAAGCACTTTGCAAATGGCAGCACACTGCTCTAGTCCCAAGGTTAGTGGTTATCCAGTATTTATTGGTTATTGTTGGTTATTGGAATTAATCTTGTGCTCTCAAGGACACAGTCCCATGTGTTTACTGCAGTGTGTGTGGCAGATTAAATTAGTAGGAGCTGGGTGTGATCATTAGTGGAGGAGTGTGTGAGCTCATGCAGATGCTGGGATTACTAAAAGAGTGAGAGGAGATTAGGTATTGCTAGGCTGCAGGGTATGATTTTCAGAGAAGACTTGAGTCTGTGGTCGAGATCTTCATGCACGGGCTAACCCGGATAGGCTGTGGCCCTTATCTGCAGGCCCACTGGAATTATGTTACAGTGGAGGGCCAAATTATACAGCAGGGTTGAGTCAATTATGCGTCAAGAAAAGTAAAATTATGTGGCATAATGCAGCACTTTTTTTATATTACTTCATTACTTTGTACTTTTTACACTTGTTAACACTGTCTGGATATTGGATGCGCTTCACTGGAATCAGTTTAACACCCAAATATAGCAATAAGCAACAGAAAGGTGACCAGCCGGCCTTTGCGAAGGGCCATCCACTGCGCCGCAACACGTGTTGTGTTTTAGTAACTTTAGAACCATTCAAGGTAGAAGCAAAATCTTTTGTTAAAACCTGGAGATTATGCATCAGATGACGGATTATGTGGCAATTGCGGCAAATCTATAATTCTGCAAAAATCTCTTCAGTCGCACCATCGCATAATTCCAGTCGCCCTGCTTATTAGTAGGAAACTAGCGGACTGGACCAATCTGGGGGCATCATTGGCTATTACAGCCTATATATGTTTTTATTTCTACTTCCATGCCCTCTTTTCTGACCATGTAATTTCGACACAAAGAGGAATTCGCAAAAATACATTACAGTACAAGAGAAAGGCCCAGATTCCATCAAAAGAAACACGGAGAGTCGGAAGGGGGCACTAAAAGGTACCAGCGTGCGCCATGAGTCACCCTGGGAGGAAAAAAGCACTTTGTCGCGAGGCTCAGTGTGAAAGCGCCGCGCTCTGAAGGAACAGGCCAGGCTTTTAGAAAATGTGCGGCGAAGGTAAGTGGGAGCCCCCCCAGTACTTATTACTTCGATGAGTCACTGCACTTTCAAAGCAGAAAAAAGAGCCACTGGCTTTTGAAAAAAAAAAAAAAACACAAACACGTCAAAAAGTTGCCGTGCTTTGTCGTCTCTGTTGCGGAAAGAATCGTCTTCCCGTAACCTAGGCGATAGGCCGGAGGAGGAAGAACGGGGTCAGGTTCGGATTTTACAGGTCTGCAGCGACACGGGCTCCTTTGTTTACGTTCATTTGTTGTATTTAAGTGGCATCTATAGCGCGTTGCTGTCAGTAGTATGCCTCTGTGGCGCTATGTTGGCCTGGTCTGGTGGTGATTGGGTGGGCATGGTTGAATTACCGGACTTAGATCGAGCAGGAGTTTGCTCGCCAGTTTTCTTGACCCATCTGGTGCAAACCAAAGGTAGAGGTGGTTGGCGCGATCAGTGGCGTCACGAAACCTGAGGGCACCTCGTCCCCGTCTCCTGAAAAGTACATGGAGGGGCCCCACTCCAGAGCTCTCAGGCCCGAGGATTGTGCTGAGGGGGCTCTCCCCGCACTGCGGGGGCTTTTGTTACGCCACCGGCACAACCACTTTTGCGTTAGGCCCTGTGTGCTGTCATGACACAGGTCCCTCCTGATTTTATCAGAAGTAGTTAATATTGATTCCTCTTTTAATGCTATTTTTATTAATAATGAACTATCATTCCCGTTGTACTCCAATATTAATGTATATTTTCTATTTTTTTTCCTATTTTTTTTCAATTAAGGCTTTTTAGTTTTCAAGGAGTATCCTCCACCTGCCCCTCTTTATTGGTTGCTTTTTTTAGGCCTGTCTCGACAGCCTTGCTAGGTTTACCTTATGTGATCATCCAAAAATGAGCTTTCAGAGTACCATGAAAAGAGGGTCTTAGGCTCCACCCTCACTTGGGTTACAAGAGTACAGCATTGTATTGGGCTGAAGTTGTGTGCTTCGACTGAAAAGCCTGCTCTGTTAGAACTGTTTGGCTTGTAGCAAAGTTTATACTTAGTACAGCAGGATTGAGTTGGTTAGTGTGGTAAGCCAATGATCATGACTATCGGCCTGATCTGTTTATTAGGAAATGTTGTGATAAAATCGGTAGGCCTGACATATTTATTGTGAAAAGCATATGTAAACATCAGTCAATTTAAGGGTGGATTGTTATTGCATTGTAGGAAAGCCTGCAGAAAATAATTTTGTTACAGAGAAGCTGCCAGATTACAGCAGTAGGCTATTGTGTTGGTGTTGGCTACATTGTGTGACAAACAGTGGATACAGAGTTGCTCTTTGAGAATCTTTGTTAGGCCCTCCTAGGAAAGATAATATTTTGCTTAACAAAATGTAATTTTGTATACCTTTGTAATTTCATGACTAGGTGCCTGATGGTTGTAATGTAGGAATTACAGCAGTAGGCTATTGTGTTGGTGTTGGTTACATTGTGTGGCAAACAGTGGATACAGAATTGCTCTTTGAGAATCTTTGTTAGGCCCTCCTAGGAAAGATAATATTTTGCTTAACAAACTGTAATCTTGTATACCTTTGTAATTTTATGACTAGGTGCCTGATGGTTGTCATGTAGGAAAGATTACACTTAGGCCCATATTTATACTTTTTGACGCAAGCTGGCGCTGGTTTGCGTCACAAATTTTACCGCCGGCTAACGCCATTCTTACGCACCATGCGGGCGCCTTATTTAAGGAGTGATGTTAGCCGGCGCTGCGGACTGGTCAGAGTAAAAAGAAATGACTCAAACCAGGCAGCGCCGGCATAGGGGAAAATGGGGGTTGTTCGTCAAAAAATGGTGCAAGTCAGGTTTGAGGCAAAAATCATGCCTCAAACCGGACTTGCGCCATTTCTTGACACACAACACCCATTGAAATGACTTCTGTTATAGCAAAGACAGGAGTCATGCCCCCTTGCCCAGTGGCCATGCCCAGGAGACGTCTGTCCCCTGGGCATGGTCATTGGGCACAGTGGCATGTAGGGGGGCCCAAATTAGGCCCCCCTATGCCACTTTAAAAAAATTAAAAGAAAATACTTACCTCAACTTACCTGTACTTACCTGGGATGGGTCCCCCCATTCATGGGTGTCCTCCAGGGGTGGGCGAGGGTGGCAGGGGGTGTTCCTGGGGGCAGGAAAGGGCACCTCTGGACTCCTTCCATGGTCAGAGACCATGGAAGTGAGCCCCCAGGTCCCTTAAAGCCTGCCCTCACCCAGGAGTTAACAAATGGTGCACATCCGGCTGTGCCCCGTTTTTTAAGGCCCGCCCCCTCCTGTGCGTCAAAATGACGCAGGTGTATAAATAAGGCGCACAGGCCTTAAAGTCATTTTTTGGGCGGGAACGCCTACCTTGCATGTCATTAACGCAAGGCAGTTTCCCGCATCCAAAAAATAACGCACTCGGAGGAATTTTGACGTCTGCGGGCATCAAAGTTTAAATATGGTGCATGGTTTGCGCCGAATGTGCGTCTAAATTTTTGTCGCACATTCGGCGCAAACAGAGTATAAATATGCCCCTTAGTGCTTAAATTGTATTAGAAAAAAAGGAGACCACTGCAGCTTTCAACACCCACAGTAACAACACTACTATTAACCACCAAACCCCCACTTGTGTGACAATTTGAGACCCCCCTAAGCTATAAGAATAGTTTGGTGCGGCAGGTGTTAGTCATTTGATGTATGTTGACTTATTAAACAGCTGTTGTTATGTTCAACTCTAAATAAGACAAGCATTTGCAATGCAACGGGTCTCGCATTTCTCTGAGTTAGTGCTATTAGTAGTTGTAAACTCCCAACCGGACTTTTCTTGCCTCATTAAATGGAAAATAAAGAGCGTGATCTCGCTGCTACAGTTCACTCGTAATAAACCTATTGACAAAAGTGCAATTATCCACGTAACCGGCAAAAGTGCAATTAACTATGTAACAGGGTCGATGTCATGCAAAGCGCTCGACTTCTCCCAAGCGAGATCGCGCTGCAAAAAAGAGAAAAATTAGTCCACAAACCAGACAGAAAACAGCGAGTCTTGTATGTTTTCAGTACTTAGTCGCTGCGCTCAAGGGGGGCTAACCACCGAAAAAGGCATGACGTATGCATGCCTTCCACTAATGGAAGCAAGCAGATTTGAAAAGGCAAGCCCAAGAACCAATGAAAGACACTGACATGACATGGACGGGGCTCTGAGCCCTTTTCTAACTACTGCAGCGTCTCGCATGCGACACGCATGCACAAGCACATGCTAGCGCAGGCTCAACCCTAAAAAACAGCGTCTGGGCCCATGTCAAGAGAGCATTGCAGCTTGCACCACCCACTGCCCCTGCCAGCGCTGCCAATGACAGTACCAACACAACTACTAACCATGACACGCCTTCAAGTGTAACAACTCAGAACATTTCATTTCAGGCCCCAAACCAAAAGTTATAAGCATGGCTTGGGCTGCGGGTGTTGGTCACTTTTTAAAGTATTTTCAATTAATAAACAACTGTTGGTGTACTCACCTCTAAATTAGACAAAGAGCACCACCCTGTGGCAGACTGTCATAAGTGCTTGTGTTCATAATTAAGTGCTGGGGCCGAGCACAGGAAACCACCGTCTTAAACTAAGCGCTGATTACACTCAAAACTGTAGGCCTGATTTGGTTATGGTAACAATCTATAGGCCTGATCAGTGCACTGGGAGAAGGTATGTAAGGTGCTATAGGTCTGAGCAGCTTATTAGGAAAAGTTATGACAAAGGCAGTAGGCTTGGCTTCTTTATTGTGAAAAGCATTTAGTTAAGACTGTAGGCCAGTGGGTTGTTATCACATTGTGTCTCAGGCTGTAGACAGGAGTTTTGTTATATGTAATATCATAGTTTACCATAGTAGGTAGGGTTTGTTGATGACCACCCACTCTGACAAACCCAGGGAGTTTTCACTGTGACAATTCTTTTTAGGCCCTATGTTGTATAATGTTTTGCTTTGTTTAGTGTTATAATTGTAAGCGTGATGGCCTGGGTTGGTTATGATGTCAGTTCAATGGAAAATTATGCCAGATTACATAGGTTTGATCTGTTTACTATGTAACAGTATGACAAAGCCTATAGGGCTGAATTTTTGTGAAAAGCATGCACTCACCAGCCCAAAACGAATAGAACATTTTTATGTGGCTTTTGCCTGCCACTCACACCCTAACCTCATGCACAAAGAATGAAACATAAAGCAGTAACCTTTGATGTAAAATTGGAGAAAGAGATACCTGATGAGTGGCTGAATGAATGTCAACGAGTAATCAAAGATCATTTTGCTTTTCGTTCACATGACAGAGAGCACAGTGCAGACAAGGAGGTGCTGAGAGCAAATTATCCATCTTAAATGGAATTTTAACTGTGTAGCCCCAACATTCTTCATGTGATGACATAAAACATTTGAAGCAGCGTGATATTGTTTATCACACTGTGCCATCTTTTAGGTATTCTCATGCTGCACAGCCCATACTGCTGAAATAACACTGTTACAGATAATATATGCATTGTGCAGATCCAGGATAACCCGCACTGCAATGCATGATGATGAGGTCTCAATTGCAAAATGTTTGCATGCTCAAGGAGCAGATCTTTATTCCGTTTCTAAATATTTGCAGGGGGTTTTGGGAGGGATCAAGTGCATTGGGACCTGTATAGCTGTCACTCCTTCACTCTGCAGTGTAAACTGAAGGCTGTTCAGGGGCTAAAGATAGAACAGGTATTTCATCCTGGGATGTCATATCCAAGTCCATACAGTCATTCTGATTTAAATCCAAACACTGACGGGGTCCTGTCTCTGGCATCTATTCCATGTAGACCATTTACTGACTCAACATCTACCACTGCCAGCACCTTCTTCTGATTTGGGGTAATTTGGACTACAAAAGGAGGGTCTGATCTGTTGTGCAGCTCTGCTCCTTCGCCTCAACAATTTTCTTTTTGATTCTGCCCTTTATATCACCATTTTGTGTAATTGTCATTTTTTATTTTTTCTAGGTAGAAACCATTAACCTTCAACAGAATCAATGCACAGAGATCATGTTTGGTGGAAAATTGTGATTTGTAGGAATATTGGACCAAAAAAGTTGAGGCTCATTAGAGATGATTTCATCCATGCGGATTTGTCGCAGAACTTATTTTGAGGACCAAACTACCTCAAACCGACAATTATACAGAGTGCCAAATCAACTTGCAATGGGCCATAATCAGTGCAGGACAGTTCCTGCCCATTTAAAGCACTCTGTATGATTAAAACAATGGCAAAGTGCTAGTGGGTTTTCAGTTGCAAGTACCTTAGAAACCTAGCGTTAAAAAACATATTTGCAATAGTAATGTGCTTGCAATGCCAGTGTAACAAATATTCAAATTTCCTCTTTCACGTGTAATAATGTGTTATTTTCAACGATGTGCAAGTGCACGGACAATGAGTAGTGCAGCCAGGGGAATTATTCTGACGTGGAAAAACAAGATTTGTGCAGCTTTTAGGCCCATATTTATACTTTTTTAGCACTGCTTTTGTGCCGCTTTTTGACGCAAAACCGGTGCAAACTTACAAAATACAATTGTAATTTGTAAGTTTGCACCGCTTTTGCGTCAAAAAATGACGCAAATGAAGTGCTAAAAAAGTATAAATATGGGCCTGCCTTTTTTTACTGCCCTGGTCATAATGGATTACACGCACTCCTTTCATTTGAACGGGAGAGTAGCAGCCCTTCTCAGCCGGGGTGCAATACTCTTAAAGGCAGATAGCAGCACTTTTGGGCAGATTGTATCAGGTACTAAGGCCCATATTTATACTTTTTGACGCAAATCAGTGTCAGCACTGGTTTTCGTAAAAAAATGCACAGCCGGCTAACGCCATTCCTACGCGTCATGTGGGCGCCTTATTTAAGGATTGATGTCAGCCGGCGTACGGAAAAATGGGGATTGTGCGTCAAAAAATGGTGCAAGTCAGGTTTGAGTAAAAAATCATGGCTCAAACCGGACTTGCGCCGTTTTTTGATGCACAGCCCCCGTTGAAATGACTCCTGTCTTAGCAAAGACAGAAGTCATGCCCCATTGCCCAATGGCCATGCCCAGGGGACTTCGGTACCCTGGGCATGGCCATTGGGCACAGTGGCATGTAGGGGGGCCCAAATTAGGCCACCCATGCACTTAAAAAAATAATAATAATACTTACCTGGGATGGGTCCCCCCATCCATCGGTGTCCTCCAGGGGTGGGCGAGGGTGGCAGTGGGTGTCCCTGGGGGCAGGAAAGGGAACCTCTGGACTGCTTCTATGGTCAGAGACCATGGAAGTGAGCCCACAGGTCCCTTAACGCCTGCCCTCACCCAGGCGTTAAAAAACGGCGCACATCAGGCTGTGTGCTGTTTTATAAGGCCCGCCCCTTCTGTGCGTCAGGATGACGCTGGAGTATAAATAAGGCGCACAGGCCTTAAAGTCATTTTTTGGGCTGGAACGCCTACCTTGCATGTCATTAATGCAAGGCGGTTTCCCGCACCCAGAAAATGACGCACACAGCGGAATTTTGGCATTCGCGGGCTCGGGCGTCAAAGTATATATATGGAGCATGGTTTGCGCTGAATGTGCATCAAATTTTTTTATGCACATTCGGCGCAAACAGAGTATAAATATGGGCATAAGTACCTACACTTTTCTTTACTTTTTAAGACCAAAGAACAAACATTTCGCAAGAGGGTTACAGTACTTTTAATGGTAGCAGTGCCAGCACTTTTGGGCTATCACTGTCAGGTACTGAGTATCTGCGCTTTTTCAACACCTCCCAGGAGAGTTCCAGTGCTTTGAATGGGGAAGTATCAGTTATTTTGGGCAGGGTCTGAAAAATTCCGGGCACCTGCACTTTTTAATTTAATAAAGGAGAGAACCAGCAGTTCTCAGGAGGGTTAGAATACTTAAAAAAAAAAAAAAAGTTTTTACAAGACTTCATTTTCATATTATTAACATTATTCCAAAACCAATGTCCAACTAGAGGGCCATCAGTACCAACACGTCATGCAAATGAGAGTGTTGCAACAATACCGTACAATCTGTTTTATTGACCAATTTTCTCAACCGTACAAAGATTTGGTATTACCTCCCCTTCCCCACCCGTTAATCCCACCCTCCACCGCAATGCTTTGTTCTTACATCTCCGACACCCCTCAGCCGTCTGTAGCGGGGTCCCCTGTGCCCTCTGTGCAAGTAAGGGTTTCACTCCAAGTCTGAGTGCACGGGAGGAGAAGCAGGTAGGGTGAGAGAGAGAAGGGCTGCATAGATGGTGGACGCAGAGAGACTGAGAAAGTCATCAGATGCTCATTTTCAACTCATCCTCAAATCATCAAGCCCAAGTTTCTAAACTCTGCTGATCACTAACAGGAGCTTGATGATGTCTGATGATGTGAAAATGACTTCTATTGTAGTTGGATGATCATCCAATGACTCTGGGATGGCTTCTAAAGTCATCCTGTTTGACTAGGGGAGGGAGGAGAGAAGGGGAGAGAGAGATGGTGGAAAGAGAAGACAGGGGAGAGGGATGTAGAAAGAACGCGGCCAGAGAGGGAGGAGAGAGAGAGAGAAGGAAGAACGGGTGGATGGATGGAAAGAGAGAGATTGCACGAGCAGGTGAAGGAGACATTTTTGCCGGGCCTGCATTTGCTTCCCCAGACCAGCACTAGTTACAATACATTTAAATGCGGCAGTACCCACACACTTCAGTGGCGGAGAATCACTGTTAGACAGTAAGTCCTAGCACATCTGTGTTTCCATTTCAACACTTACCAGACCTACATAGATGCCGTTCACGAAAACCCAACTTTCGAACTGACAGAGTCCTAAAAAGTAATTGTTTACCAAATTAAAATGAGTACCTTGGACGGTGCCAGTAAAATTCAGACCCTCTCATGTGCAGGTAGGACACAGGGCCAGATGTATCAAAGGGTTTTACCCATTCTGTGTCTATGGTAAAATGTGTTCGTACATATGGCTCACAGTTCTCAGCAGCAGGCGCACTGGCCCTCTGAGCTAGACGGACAACACTAACCGTCCCCTCCCCCCCCCCACACCCCCTGGGTTAAATTGAGCGGGGTAGGTCGTATGTTTTAATGTTCCTGTTTTCGCTATGAACAGACGTGGATGCAGTTTTAAATCACGCCAAGGCGTAGTGTTTTTTTTATGTCAATTAAATGCCACCATGGACGTTGTTGCCCGTGATACAAGATCCATTAAAAAAAATTATGGTCGTCGTGAAACAATCTCTGTAACAAAATCAGTGTTAGTAAACTGCAGAGACGAACGACGGCAAATACGAAATGTGAATATTTTTTGATGTGCAGACTGTCAGTCAGGAATAATTACAGAGGCCATTAAGTGAGACATTATCGTTGTAAAGGGGCTTTGATTGACAGTGCTGCAGATTTCTTCATGCCAGTGGGCAGGCTCAGGGCCTAGGGCCAGCCAGAGGCAGGGGTGGGAGCCTCTCTTAGGTCCAGAGGGCCATCGGCCGGGGGAGGAGGAGACAAGACACATACAGGGTTAGTTGCCCCCTGTAATATTCACTGTAGGGAAGTGTTCCAATTTGTAACTCCACCTACAAGCTAGTAAGTACATATGTGCCCATAGACTATTCAGACGCGAGACTCCCGATTTTTAAGCAAAAAAAATGCATCATTTTGGCTATTTTCAGCCTGAAATTGGATCCGTTTCAATAGGGATCAGCGGGGGAAATACATTCTCCTGATTATTTTTTAAAACCTCCCATATTCCACGTTGGCTTGTGTGTATTTGTCATTTTGCTTACAGTGCTTGGTTGTGCACGCATTACACCACTTCCAACAAAAAAGCATGGGTGAAGCCAAGCCTTGCATTTGCAACCAATAGGCATTGATAATGGTTTTTAACCATGCGGCACAGCTTCTGCGATGCTGTGCAGCATGACTAAACTTTAAAAAAAAAAAAAAAAAACCTTTGATGTGCCTTCCCACGTCATTTTGCAAGAATGCGCACCACCAATGAAATGACAAAGTCACTTTTTTGTTTCTTTTTAGTTACCAATCTGAGTTGGATCAGGAAGAAAAAATAAAATTCAATTAAATGGGCAAAAGAGTTTTACATTTTTTTTAAAGCAGGTGGTTGGATGGAACAGAACCAAAATGGGGGAGGGAGGAGGGAACAGCGAAGCAACATGTAAGATGGTGGGTGGAGAATGGTGGAGCAAGATGAGGGTGGGTAGGCTGGAGTGGAAGCAACGCAGGAGTGTGGGAGAAATAGCAAAGCAACTGTGCGGCGGGTGGGGAAAAAGTGATGCAATTCAGGAGGGGACGCAAAAGTGCAGTGTTGGCTAGAGTGGATGCGAAAGCAACAGTGTGAAGGCTGGAACAAAAGCAACACCGATGACGGGGGAAAACAACTTGAGGTCGCACTTGGTTGCAAGCAATAAGGAGAAGCAAAGGGCAAGAAGAAAAGAGAGGAGTGCGAGGACAAGCAGTCGGGCCGCAGACCGCAAAACGGAAAGTATGGGGAGAGACATATATGAGGGCGATAGCTCAGAATAATACGCACTGTAGTGGAGTGCTTCACACAAAATAAATAAGTAGTACTTGAAAAGCAAGCAGTGGAAGCACCAATGACAGCCAATTTAAGACACTGTAAAGAGGCATTGCTCCATGGGAGGGACAAACACAAGATTGTCAAAAAGGGCTGCAAATGAAAAGCAGGCAAATAAGACTGACAAAGAAAGCCAACCAATGGTAAGCAACGGCAGGCTCCATGCACTATAGGTTCTAGGTTAGATACAATATGCCTTGTAACAGACAGCACACGTGGTGTCTAATAGGCTTGAACTGAAAAGCACTGGTTGGACATTGATTTACTGAGTTCTATTCTATGCTCTGCTGTGTTCTGACTTTCTAGCTCACAACACTGCCTTTTGTCATCCTTGGACTGCTTTGCTGCTATGTCTAGTTTCCTTTAGAGTCAATATATAAAGGGGGCGGTTGGTCCCCGTTTCAAGATCTAGGATATGGATGCCCCAGGCCACCCAAAGTGAAAGACCCCCATTTGACACACCTTTGTATTGAACAGTATGTCTTCTCCAACATCTGTGTCTTGGTATTATGCTGTGTATCCACGTTCCATGTGGAAGTTTAATGAGAAGAAAAGATTATCTTGGCCAGTGGAAGTGGCTGTATATTGTAAACCCAGCGAGACATACAAATGGAGAGAGTTTTATAAAGTGAACTCTCTGACAAATGCAATAGCAAGGGGTTTTCCATTGTGAACCCACTGACAGATACAGTAGGACGGGTGTTATATTGTGAACACCAGGACAAATACCATAGAAAGTGGCTTTACTTTTTTTTAATACTGTAGACTTACTTTGTTGCTTCTTAAACGTAGCTGCAAAGGCAGTAGGCCTCTCATTTTACATTGTGATTGCCTTAACAAAGCTGATAAATGTAAGCTTTTTTTTAAATGTGTAAAGCTTTATGTTTTCCAATAGGCCTGTAAGTAGCATTGCTGACGTTTAAGATTAAAGCCTGCTGGTGCGCTAATTGCCAGAAGGTATATCACAGATAACAGGAGCAGGCTACATTTAAAGAGCCCGATGCCCTCTGTGATATTAGAAAAAAGTATGTGATTTGCACTCTGGTTAGTCTGCAAGGACACTACAAGAGGGCTTCCTTTTGGTAATGCCAAGTGAAATCTCCTTGCTTCTGTAATGTAAACTGAGGGTCTAAGGGGTGTGGGGCAGGCATTTCCCTGTGATGTATATATATCTCACGCTGACCTTGTATTGTCCCTGTGCAGTGCTTAATTTGAGCCAATGGTTTCGGTGCAGAGCACTTTTTTGAGTACCTGCACTTATTTTTCTGCCTCAAGCATTTACTGTGAGCAAAAGACACATATGGGAAAGACGGAGGAAGAGAAAAATTGAAAAACGTCACAAATGGAGAAAGCAGAAAGCTGCAAGAGTGAGCTGAAGGGGACGGGAGTGGCTTTAAATGGAGTAAAGAGGTCCTAGATGGCTTCAGGATTACAATGCCTCAGTATTCCGTGATTGCACTTTTAATTGCAGAAGCTGCATGTTTAAGAGGAGAGCTTTGGGCACTGGCAAGTTTTTATTTACAAACTAAGCACTGCCTTGTGGCAACTATTCAAACAGACCATTGATTGATTCAACATCCACCTCTACAAGCATCTTCTCCAGCATCGGGGTAAAGTGAACATCAAGAGGAAGGTATGACCTGTGTCTCTGCACCTTGGCCTCATCAGTTTTGTCCTTGAGTCTGCCATTTATGTCAAACTATTGTTTTATTTTTCTAAATTGTGCTATTTTATTTTTTTCTAATTAGAACCCCATTAATTGTCAGCATAATCAATGCACAAAGATCTGTTTTTGGTGGGCAGCGGTGTTTGGTAGGAGGTTTGAATCTAAAAAATCGAGGCTCGGTAGAGATGATTTCTTCCGTGAGTATGTGTTTCTCACGTCCTGATAAATTACGTTTGCACTTTCCATCAGCTGGGATGCAGAGCCTATTTTGATGACAGAACTACTTAGAACGGGCAAATATATCCATTCATCCTGTAATGGGTCCTAATAAACGCCTTACGACTGGGGCAATAGAGAGCCATACTTTAAACAAGACATCCAATGAATGATGTTGGAATATGTCTCAAAACCCAGGATGACATCCTCAAAGGAACATTCTAGAGCAGTGGTTCTTAAAATGTGGTCCAGGCTACATCAGCAACACTGCCCCTGCTTGTAAATGGAGGGAGCCAGGGAGGATGTCATTAATATTCCTGGACTCACTTGGAACAGACGAGGATGCAGTTTTAAAACGCCGAGGCATAGTGTTTTGTTTATGTCAATTAAATGCCGCGAAGGACATTGTTGGGTCATAATACAAGAAACAATAAAAAATGATAGTTGTCCTGAAACACTTTTTCTAGCAACATCACTGGGCCTGCAGCGTGAGTGAGCTGCAGTGATGAGCAAACGGCAAATACAGAATGTGAATATGTTTAATTGCCAAGCTGTCGGTTAAGAAGCTGGAAAAATTACAGGGGCCATTAAGTGAGCCATTATCATCGTAATGGGGCATTTATTAACAGTGTTGAGCCTTCCTCATTTCAGTGAGCAGGCTTGGGGCCTAGAGCTGCCTTGACGCAGGGAGGGGAGAGGCTCTCTGCACCACTTAGACACAGAGGACAGTTCGCCACCTACGGAGGAGGCGACATCACTGGAAGAGACCTCTCCACTGGCGCCATCACTGGAAGAGACCTCTCCACTCGCGCCATCACTGGAAGAGATCTCTCCACTGGCGCCATCACTGGAAGAGACCTCTCCACTGGCGCCATCACTGGAAGAGACCTCTCCACTGGCGCCATCACTGGAAGAGACCTCTCCACTGGCGCCATCACTGGAAGAGACCTCTCCACTGGCGCCATCACTGGAAGAGACCTCTCCACTGGCGCCATCACTGGAAGAGACCTCTCCACTCGCGCCATCACTGGAAGAGACCTCTCCACTGGCGCCATCACTGGAAGAGACCTCTCCACTCGCGCCATCACTGGAAGAGACCTCTCCACTGGCGCCATCACTGGAAGAGACCTCTCCACTGGCGCCATCACTGGAAGAGATCTCTCCACTCGCGCCATCACTGGAAGAGACCTCTCCACTGGCGCCATCACTGGAAGAGACCTCTCCACTCGCGCCATCACTGGAAGAGACCTCTCCACTCGCGCCATCACTGGAAGAGACCTCTCCACTGGCGCCATCACTGGAAGAGACCTCTCCACTCGCGCCATCACTGGAAGAGACCTCTCCACTGGCGCCATCACTGGAAGAGACCTCTCCACTGGCGCCATCACTGGAAGAGACCTCTCCACTGGCGCCATCACTGGAAGAGACCTCTCCACTGGCGCCATCACTGGAAGAGACCTCTCCACTGGCGCCATCACTGGAAGAGACCTCTCCACTCGCGCCATCACTGGAAGAGACCTCTCCACTCGCGCTATCACTGGAAGAGACCTCTCCACTCGCGCCATCACTGGAAGAGATCTCTCCACTCGCGCCATCACTGGAGCAACGCCCTCTTTCCTTCTCCCACCACTGACAACAGAGACATTCGTGCAGTATTGTGGGCAGGCCACAAGTCCTAAATAAACAGAAGTGGGGGGACTAACCAAGTTAGGCAGTATGCACGTGACATCATAGCACATGACATCACGGCGCGTTACATCGCGCTTGGCATCACATCCCATGACCTCACTGGAAGTGGCATCACATCTGAACACGTCAGACATAGGTTTAGAAGTTCTATCAAGGCTACATTTGAGTGCATTGCAAGATTTAACAAGTGAGATTTGCAGAGGGTTGTGCAAGAAAAGTTACACAACTCCGACACAAAATCTGGGCCTCAATTTATACATTTATTTTTTCCAAACGCTGCCACAAAGAAATTGGCCCCAAGGAGAAATGTGGAGGTGAATTATTTCTGTGTAACTGGTTGCAAAGTCTGAATTTTAAAATATCCTATGGGGTTAAGGCACCTGCTCCAGATATCTTTGTGTGCCAACTAAATCTCAAGGAATGATAATAATGGTAAAATAACTCTGGAGGTTAACCCAATTGCTGGAGAGATCTGTGCTTTGCCTAGTCCCAGTTTTAAAACAAAGTAACATTCTCTCCTGCAAAGCGCATCATGCAGTATGAAGATGACAGATTTTTATTTTATGTAGATAGGTACGTGGATGACCGGTTTTAACACAAAGATCCTTTTGTAACTTGCAGATCCCAATTTATGATCCCTCTAATATAGCAGAGGGAGCTATGAAGGACATGTGTCTCTGCACATTGTAACCCTCACTGTCTTCTGTAACAGATTCTGTACATTGATATACACTCATATCGTATTGCCAATGTACAATGTTTACGTATGTAAAGTGCTCAGACACCCTGCATTGAAATGAGCAGCGCTATAAAGGAAAATAGTGTTTAAATTATTTGTGTGAATACTGGGACAGACCAACACATCAGACCTTCTTATAGTGTATGGAGATCACTTATACAACCATGCCTCTTTAAGTACCTGTGAAGTGATAACAAGCTGTGTGTCTTTGTTTTTAATTCTGTTGCATCTAGGTGTGAGGCTCCAGACAGCTTCCAGCCAAGATAGTCAAACAAAAGGAGGCCTGATGGCCCCTTAATTTCGTCCTTCGTCTTGGACCAGCAGGACTTTTTAAATAAGAAACCCCTCTCCCGTCATGCATGCTGCTGGTCAGAATGCTGAAAGTCTGTGCAGGCGGTACTGGAAGAGTCCTACTGCACAAGAATGAATTCATCATATTTTACTAGAACAAGACTATGAAGGTCCTCCCTGGACCAGAAACAAGCATTCTAGAACTGGTTTCAGAATATCACTCTTCATCAACCAGACTAGCTTGAATCCAGTAGTACAGTGAGCACGGGACCCATGTCTGGGCATACCCTTCCCACTTAGGGACACTTTAGTAACACAAAAGGATGATAGATGGAGTGCTGAACAATGCAAACACTCACCCCCAGTCACAGATCTCGGTTTAACCCATCATTATTTTGCTCATTGTGCCACCCCAGTTTGAACCCAACCATATGTAAATCAGTCTTGACCCTGTTCCTCATGGGAACAGTCCAGCGCGAACTGCCAAACCAGGTCCTACCTAAACCGTCAACAAGCTTTTCTTTAAAGTTTCAAAAACCTTTATTGAACTATTAAAAGACAGAATACATGGTAGCCAGCCCATGTTTCAGGTGGCATGACATTTGACCAATTGAAAAACCGCACACAGTGCCAAGGCCAACACTAGGTTAACATCTAGATGGTAATGCATTCAGAATTAAAATAAACTAAAAGCAAGAATAATTAAAAGCAATGGGATAAAAGAAAAAAGCCAAAGATCAATCCCAATGAACACAGCAACTACTGTGTTAGAAAAAAAAGACCAAACCCCCCAAAAAAACCTCCATCACCCATGATCACTCCAACACCATTCCAAGTATGTAGACACCTTGCCCTTCTGAAATATATCTTTACACAAGTAATCGTGGACCAAAGAATGACCTAGAGCATAGATCACCTGTGGGGAGAGATCAACACCTTTGAAAAGCAGAAGATTTCTAGCCCTCCACAAAGCATCCTTCAAACAATTCACCACTATCCAATATTTC
The DNA here is from genome assembly GCF_031143425.1 of Pleurodeles waltl. Taxonomy (NCBI): domain Eukaryota; kingdom Metazoa; phylum Chordata; class Amphibia; order Caudata; family Salamandridae; genus Pleurodeles; species Pleurodeles waltl. Next base: position 665,326,404 of record NC_090451.1, read on the forward strand.
TGACATGGGGAGCAGGAAACGAACAGACCAAAGAGCACACCCTGTGGAGACCAAACCACATCAGAATTTAGGGAAGAAAGCCATACTTCCGCCAAAGCCCACACCTTTTGTGCCATGGGGCAGTACCAAAAAAGGTGGTCACAGGATTCTTCTGCCAAACAACCCTTCCTGACACAAAAGGGGGCCCTAGAACATCTTCTCTTAAACAAGAAAAGGCAGAGAGGCAGGCAACCATGTACTGTAGACCACGCCAGGTCACAATGGATATTATGCAGGTACCGTACAGAAACATTTTGCCAAATTGCCTTAGAAGTGAGATGCTGCCGGTCCCCAGTTACAGATTTGCGAATGAGCCTAGGTGAGATCAGGCCCAAAGGAATCCTGTGTAAATTGTGAGTCCTAATGAATTTCCTGGCATAAAAATAAGCAAATGGGCAGGATTCTGAATGAGGCATGCTGTTAGATACAACCATGCCCCATGTTCTGCACACCAAAAAATTCAACCAAAAGCTGGCAAAAAAAGACCACTTCATTTCTTCCTTATCCTGACAAATACTCCCTTTGATCATGGTGCAAATAAACAAAGATTGCAAAGCGAGACCAATGTTCGGAGCACTCTTGCCACCCAGCAGCACAGGCTTAAACATGGTCACGCAAGCCACTCGTTCTTGCTTTCCTCCCCCAAATGAACTGAAAAACCCACCTCTGTAGCAGTGTAAGGCAGTGTCGGGGGACGGGGTAACCACTGCAATATACAGAAGGCTCGATAGAAATTCTGCCTTTGTAACAAGAATTTTACCGGTCATAGTAAGCGACCGCAAACCCCAAAGTGCAATCTTCTGCTTCACCTTGGACATGCATTCGGACCAGCTCTGCAAGCTACCACCCTCACCAAAGAACAGACCAAGAACTTTGACGTGATCTTGCACTACCTTAAGGCCACAATCCATCTTATCTTCCTTCCAATTCACGTACAAACACTTACTCTTTGCCAGGTTAATCCTCGATGCTGAAGCAAAGGAAAACCTACTACAATACCATAAAACCTGGCGGATGGAAATATTATCCGAACAAAAACAGATACATCATCCATATAAGCAGAGGCAGTGACAGAAACCCCCCCTTACCTCCAGGGACAGAGATCCATTTAATCAGCTTATCAGCCCTCAGAGTTGTAAGAAAAGGTTTGATGGCCAAAAAGAACAAGAGGGGGGACAAAGAACATCCCTGCCGTACACCTGACAAAACAGGAAAAGAAGCAGTCAACGTGCCATTGATCATGGCCCTGCTGTAACAATGGGTATACAATAAAGTAATCCAGGACCTAAAATTTGGACCAAAATTCTAATGTTCTAAAACATTAAACATAAAAGACTGGTTTAACCTATCAAAAGCCTTTTCCTGATCCAAGTTCAGCAAACTACACAGATAACCCATGGTCTTTAACATATGATAACACATCCCTAACCAAACATAAATTGTCAGATATCTTACGCCCAGGTATGCCACATGTTTGGTCTGATTCAACGACTGTGGAAACAACAGGCCGCAACCGAAGGAACAAAGTTTTAGACAATATTTTAAAGTCTACATTAAGAAGGCTGATTGGACGCCAGTTCTTTACATCGGCTCTATCACCTTTCTTCTTATAGATAAGTCTTATGCAACCACCTCTCAAGGAATTGGGGAGCAATCCTTCCCTCATAGAACAACGAAACACTTCAAGCAAGTCGGAGCCCACTAAGTCCCAAAACGTAGCATAGAACTCTACAGGTATGCCATCAGAACCGGGGGATCTCACCTTAGGCAAGCCGAGCAAAGCCTTTTTGAGGCTTGCAAGTACCAAATCCCCTTCAAAAACTTCCTTATCCTCTTCAAAGACAACCGCAGATGTTGCAGGAAAAAAGTTCCAGTTGCATTGTCTGAAACTTTGGGGCCATATAAGTTGCTATAGAAATCATGCACACTGTCTCGGATACCTTCAGTAGTGGTATGTGTGGTACCGTGGGAGTCCATCATGGCATCTATAATTCTCCAAGTAGCCCTAGCTTTAAGAAAGAAAAACCTAGAGCAAGTCTCATTGTCCTCCAGGAACTGAATCCTACTGCGGAGAATCAACCCTTTAGTAAAATCATAGTACAATGAGGATAACCTCTGCTTGCACAATAGAATGTCGGCCTGTACATCAAAACCAAACTCTAACAGCTTGGACAAATTTTGGAGCTGGATTTGTAAATGGTTTAATCTGCAACGTAGGTCTCTAGTCACTCTAGTTCCCTCCCAAATAAAGAAGGCCCGTATACGAATCTTAATGTTCTCCCACCACTCACTGATGGAGGAGAAAATAATTTTGAGGGACTGCCAATTCTGGTAATGGTAACTAAACTTATCCCGGATAGCCTTGTCATTGAGCAAAACAATATTTAGTTTCCACAGACCCTTCCCTCTAAGAGGTATATCTGCTATGGAGACACCCACTGAAATGAGGTAATGATCTGAAAAGAAAACAGGAATGAGAGTGGCTGAAACTATCTTTTCAGAGGGACTTGCAAAGATAAAATCAATGCGGGACTTACTGGGAGATTTAGAACTAACCCAAGTGTAACCTGGATCATTTGGATGTAACTCTTTGTAAGAATCCTGGAAATGAAAATCAGAAATTATACTTTTCAGTGAGGTAGAGCTACCGTCAAGGTGTACTGCAGAAGAAGAGGATCTGTCTTTCACATCCAGTAAACAGTTAAAATCACCACCTAGAAAAATGTTCCTGTTGCATAAAAGGAGCTGAGACAGGAAGCTCAAAACATTGTTTCTGCAGGACAAGGATGTAGGGCAGTACACATTAATAAGGCGTAAATCATGTCCATTCCATGTACCATCCACACATAGTAGTCTCCCTTTAACCACATGTTGTACCTTGTGAATAGTAAAGTCACAACTGTAAAATAAAATGCCTATCCCTGCATTTCGGTCAGAATTACAGCATGACCGGATAGAAGGGCCACAGGTCCACATTTGCTGCCATTCTGTGTCCTTAGAAAGTTCTGGGATAGCACATTCCTGTAAGAAAATTATGTCTAATTTTTGCAGTCTCAAAAAGTAAAAAAACGATGAACATTTCACATTATTCCCCAGACACCTGACATTAATACTTCCCAAGAGAAGCATCAGGAAATATCTGAAAAACAAAAACATTGTAAAATGGTACTTTTAGTCCAATTTCTGATTCCTTTTCTTGGTCTTCCGCTTTATCACAGGGGTAAAAGCATCCTCCCCTGTCACCACCTGGAAATTACGCCTGTCATCCTGTGCACACAAGTCCCTAGAGTCATTGCTCTAAAATCCAGTCTCTTCAGTGTCATAAGCCTCTTTCTCCTTCCTTTTTAATGAGATTGAGACATCCATGGCAGCTTCACCCTCTTCCTCAACAAAAATGTCATCCTTGCCCCACTCAACTACTTCACCAGCAACCGCAGTGTCAGAGAAAGAAGAGTGTTCCAGGGCTGTATAGGCCTACTCTATCTCACTGCAAGAGTCTGTAGAGGAAATTGTAGACACTGTACCCTGAGCATCAACAGCATTCGTAGCACCAGATGAAGCGGATTCTAAGGAGTGCTGGGTTAAAGTGGAAAATACCTTAGGCGTAACATACAGACTGTCATCCTTAACAGTGCCATTTGGCTGTGGAGCAGAAGGTGGAACAAGTTGCACCTGGGGTGCGTCAAGAGCTACACCTGTGGTGGAAATCAAGGAAGAGCCTCCAGCACTGACAATATCATTACTTTCAGCAGCACACAGATGATGTTGGGCAACACCCCCACTTGTGGTTTTTGAGGACGTCTGCTGTGATTGGACAGCCAAATCCAAGTCAGGTGTGGGAGCCATGATTGGTTGATCAGGAGCACCTGGTGAAGCTCCCTCATTAGGTTCCATGCAGTTCCCAGCCTCATCCACTGCACCTGCTTGCTTTCCGGCCAAAAACGGAGGACCTTTCCCAGAGGTGACTTGCTCCACAGTAATATCCACCTTTTCTGCAGACAATGATAAACCAGGTTGGAGAGCAAATCTTTCCTCCTCTAAACCAAGCCTGATTAATTCTTCCTCCTCTTGCTCATCATCTTCCCTTGACCTCCCTCTACTCTGGTGGGGAGTGAAAGGTTGCTCCAGTCGTGCAGTTTTTGTTTTAAAGGCATAGGAGGAGGGGCAGTTTTTAAACTCATGCTCAGTTGCGCCACAAAGATTGCATGTTTTTCCAGCCCACAATCCTCAACTTCATGTCCAGTGTTTCTACACTTAGTGCAGAAAGGTGCAGTACAATCCTTAGCCAAGTTCCCTCCAAATTGCATTTCCTGCATCTCCTAGGCTGACCCACATAGAAGACAGTGCCTGTGGCTCCACCAAGTGTAATAGCGCTAGGTATGTGCCTCAGTTCATCAGTGGCAGGGTCTCTCTTTAAAGATACCAAGGCTTTAAAGTAGCCAGTCTTTTCTCCATCAGCATCTCTCACTCTTGCCCCATGAGAAACAATGCAAAACTGATTGAGCCAGGTGATAATGTCAGCGCTCTGAACATATTCATTAAACATGGAGACATTCACCCATCTCTTTTGAGGCTGAGTCAAGGCATTTATGGAAAACACTTTCAAAGGTGCAGAGTCATTCCTTTCTTTAAAGCGCTTGAGGCATTGTTCAATCAAAGCAAAGGTAGTGAAAATCACTTCAAGGACTTTACCTCCAGGAAAAGCAAACAGGTAGTCAATCTGATCAGGCACAAATCCAAGTTCTTTTTGCAGCACTGACTGACAGGGAGGACCTGGCTTGGCAGTTCGGGCTGGACTGTTCCCATGAGGAACAGGGTCAAGACTGATTTGCATATGGTTGGTTCCAAATGGGGGTGGCATGGTGAGCAAAAGAACTGTGGATTAAATCCAGATCTGTGACTGGGGGTGAGTGTTTGCATTGTTGAGCTCTCGATCCATCATCCTTTTCTGTTATTAAAGTTGCCCTAAGTGGGAAGGGTATGCCAGGACATGGGTCCCGTGTTTACTGTGTCACTGGAGTCAAGCTAGTCTCTCTGATGAAGGGTGATACTCTGAAACCAGTCCCAAGATGTTTGTTTCTGGTCTAAGAGGACCTGGCTTGGCAGTTTGGGCTGGACTGTTCCCATGGGGAACTGGGTCAAGACTGATTTGCATATGGTTTGGTCCAAACTGGGGTGACATGATGAGCAAACGAATGATGGGTTAAACCTGAATCTGTGACTGGGGTTGAGTGTTTGCATTGTTGAGCACTCTCTCCATCATTCTTTTGTGTTATGAAAATTGCTCTATGTGGGAAGGCTATGCCTAGACATGGGTCCCTTGCTCACTGTGCCACTGGATTCAAGCTAGCCTGGCTGAAGACAGGTCATACTCTGAAGCTGGTCTCAGAATGCTTGTTTCCGGTCCAGAGAAAACCTGGCTTGGCAGTTCGGGCTGGACTGTTTCCATAAGGAACAGGGCCAAGACTGATTTGCATATGGCTGGGTCCAAAGTGTTGTCCCATGGTGAGCAAAAGAACCATGGATTAAACCCAGATCTGTGACTGGAGGTGAGTGTTTGCATTGTTCAGCGCTCCGTCCTTCGTTATTTTGTGTTGCTAAAGTTGCTCTAAGTGGAAGGGTATGCCCAGACTTGGGTTCCTTGCTCACTGTGTCACTGACTTCAAGCTAGCCTGCCTGGTGAAGGATGATGCTCTAAAACTGGTCCCAAGACACTTGTTTCAGGTCCAGGGAAAACCTGGCTAGGCATTTTGGGCTGGACTGTTCCCATGAGGAACTCGGTCAAGATGATTTGCATATTGTTGGGTCCAAACTGGGGTGATATGATGAACAAAAGAGTTGTGGATAAACCCGGATCTGTGATTGGGGATGAGTGTTTGCATTGTTCAGCACTCCATCCATCATCTTTTTGTGTTATTAAACTCTCCCTAAGTGGGAAGGGCATGCCTAGACATGGGTCCCGTGCTCACTGTGCTAGTGGATTCAAGCTAGCATGACTGATGATGGGTGATACTCTGAATCTGGTTCCAGGATGCTTAGTTTTGGGCCAGAGAGAACCTGATTTAGCAGTTCGGGTGGACTGTTCCCATGAGGAGCAGGGTCAAGACAGATTTGCATATGGCTGGGTCCAAACCGGGGAGGCACGCTGAGCAAAAGAACCATGGATTTAACCCAGATCTGTCACTGGGGGTGAGTGTTTGCATTTTTCAGCACTCTGTCCTTCATTATTTTGTGTAATTAAAGTTGCCCTAAGTGTTAAGGGTATGCCAAAACTTGGATCCCCAGCTCACTGGAAACTGAGTTCAAGCTAGTCTGGTTGATAAAGGGTGATACTCTAAAACTGATCTCAAGGTGCTTGTTTCCGAGCCAGGGAAGACCTGGCTTGGCAGTTTGAGCTGGACTGTTCCCATGAGAAACAGGGTCAAGGCTGATTTGACTATGGCTGGGTCCAACCTGGGGTGTCATGGTGAGCAAAAGAACCATGGATTAAACCCAGGTCTGTGACTGGGGGTGAGTGTTTGCATTGTTCAGCACTCTGTCTGTCATCATTTTGTGTTATTAAAGTTTCCCTAAGTGTGAATGATATGCCCAGATGTGGGAACCGTGCTCACTGTGCCTCTGGACTCAAACTAGCCTTGTTGATCAATGGTGATATTCTGAAACCTGTCCTAGGATGCTTGTTTCCAGTCCAGAGAGGACCTGGCTTGGCATTATGGGCTGGACTGTTCCCGTGAGGAACAGGGTCAAGACTGATTTGCATATGGCTGGGTCCAAACTGAGGTGGCATGGTGAGCAAAAGAATGATGGATGAAACCCAGATCTGTGACTGGGGGTGAGTGTTTGCATTGATCAGCATTCCGTCCATCGTCCTTTTGTGTTATTAAAATTGCTCTAAGTGGGAAGGGTATGCCCAGATGTGAGTCCTGTGCTCACTGTACCACTGGATTCAAGCTAGTGTCTGATGAAAGGTGATATTCTGAAACCAGCCCCAAGATGCTTGTTTCTGGTTCAGAGAAAACCTGCCTTGGTATTTTGGGCTGGTCTGTTCCTGTGAGGAAAAGCGACAAGATTGATTTGCATATGGTTGGTTCCAAGCAGTTGTGGCATGGTGACCAAAAGAATGATGGATTAAATCCTGTTCTGTGACTGGGGGTGAGTGTTTGCATGGTTCAGCACTCCTTCCATCATCCTTTTGTGTTATGAAAATTTACCTAAGTGGGAAGGCTGTGCCCAGACGTGGGACCCGTGCTCACTGTGCCACTGGAATCAAGCTAGCCTGGCTGATGAAGGTTGACACTGTGAAACCATCCCCAAAATGCTTGTTTCGGGTCCAGGGGAAATCTGGTTTGGCAGTTTGGGTTGGACTGTTCCCATGAGGAACAGGATCAAGACTGATTTGCATATGGCTGGGTCCAAACTGGGGTGGGATGGTGAGCAAAAGAATGATGGATTAAACCCAGATCTGTGACTGGGAGTGAGTGTTTGCATTGTTGAGCACTACATCCATCATCCTTTTGTGTTATTAAAGTTGACCTAAGAGGTAAGGGAATGCTGAGAAATGGGTCCTGTGTTCACTCTGCTTCTGAATTCAAGCTATTCTGGTTGATACTCTGAAACTGTTTCCAAGATGCTTGTTTCTGGTTCAGAGAGGGCCTTGCTTGACAGTTTGGCCTGAACTGTTCCCATGAGGAACAACGTCAAGACTGATTTACATATGGTTGGTTCCAAACGGGGGTGCTATGGTGAGCAACAGAATGATGAGTTAAACCCAGATCTGTGACTCGGGGTGAGTGTTTGCATTGTTTAGCACTCTCTCCATCATCATTTTGTGTTAATAAAGTTGTTTTAAGTGGGAAAGGTATGCCCAGATATGGTTCCCTTGTTCACTGTTCCACTGGATTTAAGCTAGCATGGTTGATGATGAGTGATACTCTGAAACCGGTTCCAGTGTGCTTCCATCTGGTCTACAGAGGACCTGGCTTGGTAGTTCGGGTTGGACTGTTCCCATGAGGAGCCGGGTCAAGACTGATTTGCATATGGTTGGGTCCAAAAGGGGATGCTATGGTGAGCAGAAGAATGATGTATTAAACTTGAATCTGTGACTGGGGTGATTGTTTGCATTGTTGAGCACTCTCTCCATTATCCTTTTGTGTTATGAAAATTGCCCTATGTGCGAAGGGTATGCCAAGACATGGGTCCCTTTCTCAATGTGCCACTGGATTCAAGCTAGCCTCCCTGAAGAAAAGTCATACTCTGAAGCTTGTTCCAGAATGCTTGTTTCCAGTCTACGGAAAACCTGGCTTGGCAGTACGGGCTGGAATGATTTGCATATGGCTGGGTCCAAAGTGTGGTACCATGGTGAGTAAAAAAAACCATGGACTAAACACAGATTTGTGAATGGTGGTGAGTGTTTGCATTGTTCAGCACTCCGTCCTTCATTCTTTTGTGTAGTTAAAGTTGCTCTAAGTGGGAAGGGTATGCCCAGGCTTGGGTCCTTTGCTCACTGTGTCACTGAGTTCAAGCTAGCCTGGTTGGTGAAGGATGATTGCTCTGAAACCAGTCCCAAAACACTTGTTTCAGGTCCAGGGAGAACCTGGCTTGGCAATTTGGGCTGGACTGTTCCCATGAAGAACAGGGTCAAGACTGATTTGCATATGGTTGGGTCCAAACCGGGGTGATATGGTGAGCAAAAGAATGATGAATAAACCCAGATATGTGTTTGGGGGTGAGTGTTTGCATTGTTCAGCACTCTATCCATCATCTTTTTGTGTTATTAAAGTTTCCCTAAGTGGGAAGGGCATGCTTAGACATGGGTCCCGTGCTCATTGTGCTAGTGGATTCGAGTTAGCATGACTGATCATGTGTGATACTCTGTAACTGGTCCCAGGATACTTAGTTTTGGGCCATGGAGAACCTGCTTTAGCAGTTGGGCCTGGACTGTTCCCATGAGGAACAGGGTCAAGACTGATTTGCATATGGCTGGGTCCAAACCAGGGAGGCATGCTGAGCAAAAGAACCATGGATTTAACCCAGATCTGTGACTGGGGGGTGAGTGCTTGCATTTTTCAGCACTCTGTCCTTCATTATTTTGTGTTATTAAAGTTGCCCTAAGTGGTAAGGGTATGCCGAGACTTGGGTCCCCAGCTCTGTGTGAAACTGAATTCAAGCTAGTCTGGTTTATAAAGGGTGATACTCTAAAACTGATCCCAAAGTGCTTGTTTCCGAGCCAGGGAGGAACTGGCTTGGCAGTTTGGGCTAGACTGTTCCCATGAGAAACAGGGTCAAGACTGATTTGCCTATGGCTGGGTCCAACCTGGGGTGTCAGGGTGAGCAAAAGAACCATGGATTAAACCCAGGTCTGTGACTGGGGGTGAGTGTTTGCATTGTTCAGCACTCTGTCTGTCATCATTTTGTGTTATTAAAGTTTCCCTAAGTGTGAATAGTATGCCCAGACGTGGGAATCGTGCTCACTGTGCCACTGGACTCAAACTAGCCTTGTTGATCAATGGTGATATTCTGAAACCTGTCCTAGGATGCTTGTTTCCAGTCCAGAGAGGACCTGGCTTGGCATTTTGGGCTGGACTGTTCCCGTGAGGAATAGGGTCAAGACTGATTTGCATATGGCTGGGTCCAAACCGAGATGGCATGGTGAGCAAAAGAATGATGGATGAAACCCAGATCTGTGACTGGGGGTGAGTGTTTGCATTGATCGGCATTCCGCCCATCGTCCTTTTGTGTTATTAAAGTTGCTCTAGGTGGGAAGGGTATGCCCAGATGTGAGTCCTGTGCTCACTGTACCACTGGATTCAAGCTAGTGTCTGATGAAGGGTGATATTCTGAAACCAGCCCCAAGATGCTTATTTCTGGTTCAGGGAAAACCTGCTTTGGTATTTTGGGCTGGCCTGTTCCTATCAGGAAAAGGGGCAAGACTGATTTGCATATGGTTGGTTCCAAGGGGTGGTAGCACGGTGAACAAAAGAACGATGGATTAAATCCCGATCTGTGACTGGGGGTCAGTGTTTGCATGGTTCAGCACTTTTTCCATCGTCCTTTTGTGTTATGATAATTGATCTAAGTGGAAAGGCTGTGCCCAGACGTGGGACACGTTCTCACTGTGCCACAGGATTCAAGCTAGCCTGGCTGATGAAGGTTGATACTGTGAAACCCGCCCCAAGATGCTTGTTTCGGGTCCAGGGAAAATTTGGTTTGGCAGTTTGGGCTGGACTGTTCCCATGAGGGACAGGGTGAAGACTGATTTGCATATGGCTGGGTCGAAACTGGGGTGGCATGGTGAGCAAAAGAATGATGGATTAAACCCAGATCTGTGACTGGGAGTGAGTGTTTGCATTGTTGAGCACTACATCCATCATCCTTTTGTGTTATTAAAGTTGCCCTAAGAGGTAAGGGAATGCTGAGAAATGGGTCCTGTGTTCACTCTGCTTCTGAATTCAAGCTATTCTGGTTGATACTCTGAAACTGTTTCCAAGATGCTTGTTTCTGGTTCAGAGAGGGCCTTGCTTGACAGTTTGGCCTGAACTGTTCCCATGAGGAACAACGTCAAGACTGATTTACATATGGTTGGTTCCAAACGGGGGTGCTATGGTGAGCAACAGAATGATGAGTTAAACCCAGATCTGTGACTCGGGGTGAGTGTTTGCATTGTTTAGCACTCTCTCCATCATCATTTTGTGTTAATAAAGTTGTTTTAAGTGGGAAAGGTATGCCCAGATATGGTTCCCTTGTTCACTGTTCCACTGGATTTAAGCTAGCATGGTTGATGATGAGTGATACTCTGAAACCGGTTCCAGTGTGCTTCCATCTGGTCTACAGAGGACCTGGCTTGGTAGTTCGGGTTGGACTGTTCCCATGAGGAGCCGGGTCAAGACTGATTTGCATATGGTTGGGTCCAAAAGGGGATGCTATGGTGAGCAGAAGAATGATGTATTAAACTTGAATCTGTGACTGGGGTGATTGTTTGCATTGTTGAGCACTCTCTCCATTATCCTTTTGTGTTATGAAAATTGCCCTATGTGCGAAGGGTATGCCAAGACATGGGTCCCTTTCTCAATGTGCCACTGGATTCAAGCTAGCCTCCCTGAAGAAAAGTCATACTCTGAAGCTTGTTCCAGAATGCTTGTTTCCAGTCTACGGAAAACCTGGCTTGGCAGTACGGGCTGGAATGATTTGCATATGGCTGGGTCCAAAGTGTGGTACCATGGTGAGTAAAAAAACCATGGACTAAACACAGATTTGTGAATGGTGGTGAGTGTTTGCATTGTTCAGCACTCCGTCCTTCATTCTTTTGTGTAGTTAAAGTTGCTCTAAGTGGGAAGGGTATGCCCAGGCTTGGGTCCTTTGCTCACTGTGTCACTGAGTTCAAGCTAGCCTGGTTGGTGAAGGATGATTGCTCTGAAACCAGTCCCAAAACACTTGTTTCGGGTCCAGGGAAAATTTGGTTTGGCAGTTTGGGCTGGACTGTTCCCATGAGGGACAGGGTGAAGACTGATTTGCATATGGTTGGGTCGAAACTGGGGTGGCATGGTGAGCAAAAGAATGATGGATTAAACCCAGATCTGTGACTGGGAGTGAGTGTTTGCATTGTTGAGCACTACATCCATCATCCTTTTGTGTTATTAAAGTTGCCCTAAGAGGTAAGGGAATGCTGAGACATGGGTCCTGTGTTCACGCTGCCTCTGGATTCAAGCTATTCTGGTTGATAAAGGGTGATACTCTGAAACTGTTTCCAAGATGTTTGTTTCTGGTTCAGCCAGGGCCTGTCTTGGCAGTTTGTGCTGAACTGTTCCCATGAGGAACAAGTTCAAGACTGATTTGCATATGGTTGGTTTCAAACGGGGGTGTTATGGTGAGCAAAAGAATGATGAGTTAAACCCAGATCTGTGACTCGGGGTGATTGTTTGCATTGTTCAGCACTCTCTACATCATCCTTTTGTGTTAATAAAGTTGTTTTAAGTGGGAATGGTATGCCCAGATGTGGGTCCCATTCTCACTGGTCCACTGGATTTAAGCTAGCATGATTGATGATGAGTGATACTCTGAAACCGGTTCCAGTGTTCTTCCATCTGGTCTATAGAGGACCTGGCTTGGTAGTTCGTGTTGGACTGTTCCCATGAGAAGCAGGGTCAAGACTGATTTGCATATGGCTGGGTCCAAACGGGGGTGCTATGGTGAGCAGAAGAATGATGGATTTAACCTGAATCTGTGAGTGGGGTTGATTGTTTGCATTGTTGAGCACTCTCTGCATCATCCTTTTATGTTATGAAAATTGCCCTATGTTGGAAGGGTCTACCTAGACATTGGTCCCTTGCTCACTGTGCCACTGGATTCAAGCTAGCCTGGCTGAAGAAAAGTCATACTCTGAAGCTGGTCCCGGAATTCTTGTTTCCGGTCCAGGGAAAATCTGGTTTGGCAGTTTGGGCTGGAATGTTCCCATGAGCAACAGGGCCAAGACTGATTTGCATATGGCTGTGTCCAAAGTGTGGTACCATTGTGAGCAAAAGAACCAGGGGTTGAACCCAAATCTGTGACTAGGGTGAGTGTTTGCATTGTTCAGCACTCGGTTCTTCATTCTTTTGTGTTATTAAAGTTGCATTAAGTGTGAAGGGTATACCCAGACTTGGGTACCTTGCTCACTGTGTCCCTGAGTTCAAGCTAACCTGGTTGGTGATGGATGATGCTCTGAAACCGGTCTCAAAATGCTTGTTTCAGATCCACGGAGAACCTGGCTAGGTAATTTGGGCTGGACTGTTCCCATGAGGAACAGGTTCAAGACTGATTTGCGTATGGTTGGAACCAAATTGGGGTGACATGGTGTAGGAAAGTACTATCTTGCCTGGCATGTTACCCCCATTGCTTTCTTGGGCAAAGATGTGCCCAATTCTGCATAAGCCAGTCTACACCGGTTCAGGGACCCCTTAGCCCCTGCTCTGGTGCGAAACTGGACAAAGGAAAGGGGAGTGACCACTCCCCTGACCTGCACCTCCCCTGGGAGGTGTCCAGAGCTCCTCCAGTGTGCTCCAGACCTCTGCCATCTTGGAAACAGAGGTGCTGCTGGCCCACTGGACTGCTCTGAGTGGCCAGTGCCACCAGGTGACGTCAGAGACTCCTTGTGATAGGCTCCTTCAGGTGTTGCTAGCCTATCCTCTCTCCTAAGTAGCCAAACCCTCTTTTCTGGCTATTTAGGGTCTCTGTCTCTGGGGAAACTTTAGATAACGAATGCAAGAGCTCATCCGAGTTCCTCTGCATCTCTCTCTTCACCTTCTGCCAAGGAATCGACTGCTGACCGCGCTGGAAGCCTGCAACACTGCAACAAAGTAGCAAAGACGACTACTGCAACTCTGTAACGCTGATCCTGCCGCCTTCTCGACTGTTTTCCTGGTGGTGCATGCTGTGGGGGTAGTCTGCCTCCTCTCTGCACTAGAAGCTCCGAAGAAATCTCCAGTGGGTCGACGGAATCTTCCCCCTGCAACCGCAGGCACCAAAAAGCTGCATTACCGGTCCCTTGGGTCTCCTCTCAGCATGACGAGCGAGGTCCCTAGAATCCAGCAACTCTGTCCAAGTGACTCCCACAGTCCAGTGACTCTTCAGTCCAAGTTTGGTGGAGGTAAGTCCTTGCCTCACCTTGCTGGGCTGCATTGCTGGGAACCGCGACTTTTGCAGCTACTCCGGCCCCTGTGCATTTCCGGTGGAAATCCTTCGTGCACAGCCAAGCCTGGGTCCACGGCACTCTAACCTGCATTGCACGACTTTCTAAGTTGGTCTCCGACGACGTGGGACTCCTTTGTGTAACTTTGGGTGAGCACCGTTTCACGCATCCTCGTAGTGCCTGTTTCTGGCACTTCTCCGGGTGCTACCTGCTGCTGAGAGGGCTCCTTGTCTTGCTCGACGTCCCCTCTCTCTCCTGGTCCAATTTGCGACCTCCTGGTCCCTCCAGGGCCACAGCAGCGTCCAAAAATGCTAACCGCACGATTTGAGCTAGCAAGGCTTGTTTGCGTTCTTTCGGCAGGAAAACACTTCTGCACGACTCTCCACGGCGAGAAAGATCCGTCCACCAAAGGGGAAGTCTCTAGCCCTTTTCGTTCCTGCAGAAACCTCAGCTTCTTCTGTCCAGTAGAAGCTTCTTTGCACCCACAGCTGGCATTTCCTGGGCATATGCCCATCTCCGACTTGCTTGTGACTTTTGGACTTGGTCCCCTTGTTCCACAGGTACTCTAGATTGGAAATCCACAGTTGTTGCATTGTTGGTTTGTGTCTTTCCTGCATTTTTCCTCTATCACGACTTCTTTGTCTTTTGGGGAACTTTAGTGCACTTTGCACTCACTTTTCAGGGTCTTGGGGAGGGCTAATTTTCTAACTCTCACTATTTTCTAATAGTCCCAGCGACCCTCTACAAGGTCACATAGGTTTGGGGTCCATTCGTGGTTCGCATTCCACTTTTGGAGTATATGGTTTGTGTTGCCCCTATCCCTATGTGTCCCCATTGCATCCTATTGTAACTATACATTGTTTGCACTGTTTTCTAAGACTATACTGCATATTTTTGCTATTGTGTATATATATCTTGTGTATATTTCCTATCCTCTCACTGAGGGTACACTCTAAGATACTTTGGCATATTGGGGGTCATTCTGACCCCGGCGGTCTCTGACCGCCGGGGCCAGGGTCGGCGGGAGCACCGCCGACAGACCGGCGGTGCCCCGCAGGGCATTCTGACCGCGGCGGTTCGGCCGCGGTCAGATGCAGGAAACCGGCGGTCTCCCGTCGGTTTCCCGCTGCCCTGCAGTATCCTCCATGGCGGCGGAGCACTGACACCCCCTACCGCCATCCTGTTCCTGGCGGGTCTGCCGCCAGGAACAGGATGGCAGTAGGGGGTGCCGTGGGGCCCCTGGGGGCCCCTGCAGTGCCCATGCCAATGGCATGGGCACTGCAGGGGCCCCCGTAAGAGGGCCCCACAAAGTATTTCAGTGTCTGCTATGCAGACACTGAAATACGCGACGGGTGCCACTGCACCCGTCGCACCCCTGCAACTCCGCCGGCTCCATTCGGAGCCGGCATCCTCGTTGCAGGGGCATTTCCGCTGGGCCGGCGGGCGCTCTTTTGGAGAGCGCCCGCCGGCCCAGCGGAAATGTATGAATGGCCGCCGCGGTCTTTTGACCGCGGTGCGGTCATTTGTCGGCGGGACCTTGGCGGGCGGCCTCGGCCGCCCGCCAAGGTCTGAATCAGGCCCCTTGTCATAAAAATAAAGTACCTTTATTTTTAGTATAACTGTGTATTGTGTTTTCTTATGATATTGTGCAAGTGACACTTGTAGTACTGTAGTAGCTTCACACGTCTCCTAGTTCAGCCTAAGCTGCTCTGCTAAGCTACCATTATCTATCAGCCTAAGCTGCTAGACACCCTATACACTAATAAGGGATAACTGGGCCTGGTGCAAGGTGCAAGTACCCCTTGGTACTCACTACAAGCCAGTCCTGCCTCCTACATTGGTTGTGCAGCGGTGGGATAAGTGCTTTGAGACTACTTACCACTCTTGTCATTGTACTTTTCATAAGAGAAAAATATACAAAACAAGTTCAGTGTATATACACATAGTCAAAAAGTTTTGCATTTCCTCTTTTCACTCTTTTCTAAAGTGCCGAAAAGTACTTCTAAACTTTCAAAAAGTTCTTAAAAGTTTACAAAGTTTTTTTTCTGTCTTTCTAAAAAGTTCTGAAAACTTTTTTCTCTTTTTCTATCACTTTAACTCTCTCTAAAAATGTCTGGCACAGGCCAAAATGTTGATCTGTCCAAACTTGCATATGATCACCTTAGCTGGAAAGGAGCAAGGAGTCTCTGCATAGAGAGAGGTTTGAGTGTAGGGAAGAATCCTTCCTTGGAATTGTTGCTTAATATGCTTAGAGAACAAGATAAGGCCATAGGGGCCACATCTGTTGAAAAAGTAGCAAATGGTTCCCAATCTGATCCAGGGACTCCCCCAGGAAAAGATTCAGGAAAGAAAATTCCTAGCCTGCCCATTACTAGACAGTCTAGCATAGTTGGTAATGATGAAGAGCCACACCATACAAATAGTGTTGTCTCACATCATAGCAAAAGCATTTATTCACATCACAGTGGTACTGATGTCTCTGTTAACCAAGCTGTTAGGGTGCCCTCTGTAAGGGACAGGTCTCCTTCTGTTCATTCCCATCATACCTCTGTATCTAGAAAAGTCCCTCCCACCAACCCTGATGACAGATTGTTAGAGAGGGAACTCAATAAGTTGAGGGTGGAACAAACCAGACTGAAGCTTAAAAAGCAACAGCTGGATTTGGATAGACAGTCTTTAGAATTAGAGAAGGAAAGACAGAAGTTGGGTTTAGAAACCCATGGTGGCAGCAGCAGTATTCTCCATAGTCATCCTGCAAAAGAGCATGATTCCAGGAATCTGCACAAGATAGTTCCCCCTTATAAGGAGGAGGATGACATTAACAAGTGGTTTGCTGCACTTGAGAGGGCCTGTGTTGTACAGGATGTCCCTCAAAGGCAGTGGGCTGCTATCCTATGGCTATCATTTAGTGGAAAAGGTAGGGATAGGCTCCTTACTGTGAAAGAAAGTGATGCCAATAATTTTACAGTTCTTAAGAATGCACTCCTGGATGGTTATGGCTTAACCACTGAACAATACAGGATAAAGTTCAGAGAGACCAAAAAGGAGTCTTCACAAGACTGGGTTGATTTCATTGACCATTCAGTGAAGGCCTTGGAGGGGTGGTTACATGGCAGTAAAGTTACTGATTATGACAGCCTGTATAACTTGATCCTGAGAGAGCATATTCTTGATAATTGTGTGTCTGATTTGTTGCACCAGTACTTGGTGGACTCTGATCTGACCTCTCCCCAAGAATTGGGAAAGAAGGCAGACAAATGGGTCAGAACAAGAGTGAACAGAAAAGTTCATACAGGGGGTGACAAAGATGGCAACAAAAAGAAGGATGGTAAGTCTTCTGACAAGGGTGGGGACAAATCTAAAAATGAGTCTTCATCAGGCCCACAAAAACACTCTGGTGGGGGTGGTGGGTCCAAATCCTCCTTTAATCAAAACAAAGAAAAGAAACCATGGTGCTATTTATGTAAAGTAAAAGGCCATTGGACAACAGATCCCAGTTGTCCAAAGAAAGGCACCAAGCCTCCTACCACTACAACCCCTACTGCTACACCTAGTGTCCCTACTAATATCAGTGGTGGTGGGAGCAAACCTACTAATAGCCAATCCAAGGGAGTAGCTGGGCTCACTATTGGTAACTTAGTTGGGGTTGGCCTTGTTAGGGAGGCCACAGAGGCTGTGTTAGTCTCTGAGGGGGTTATTGATTTAGCCACCTTAGTTGCTTGTCCCCTTAATATGGATAAGTACAAGCAGCTACCCCTAATAAATGGTGTTGAGGTTCAGGCCTACAGGGGCACTGGTGCCAGTGTGACTATGGTCATAGAGAAACTGGTCCACCCTGAACAACACCTACTTGGTCACCAGTACCAAGTAACCGATGCTCACAACAACACACTTAGCCACCCCATGGCTGTTGTTAATCTCAACTGGGGGGGGGTTACTGGTCCAAAGAAAGTTGTGGTAGCTTCAGATTTACCTGTAGACTGTCTATTAGGGAATGATTTGGAGACATCAGCTTGGTCAGATGTGGAGTTGGAGGCCCATGCAGCAATGCTGGGCATCCCAGGGCATATTTTTGCTTTGACAAGGGCTCAGGCCAAAAAGCAAAAAGGACAGGGAAGCTTGGATCCTGGAACAATGGACCAAGTGCTCCCTAAAGCTAGGGCTAGTAGAAGCAAACCACTTCCTACTATCCCTCCCTCTACAGTGGATTCAACTTCAGAGGAAGAAGAATTCCCTCCCTGTGCAGAACCTTCACCAGAGGAGCTTCAAGCAGACACTGCTGAGCTTTTGGGTGAAGGGGGGCCTGCCAGGGAGGAGCTGAGTGTGGCACAGCAAACCTGTCCCACATTAGAGGGTCTAAGACAGCAAGCTGTCAAACAGGCTAATGGGGATGTCAGTGACTCTCACAGAGTTTACTGGGAGGACAACCTCTTGTACACTGAGCATAGGGATCCTAAACCTGGAGCTGCCAGGAGATTAGTGATTCCTCAGGAGTACAGAAAGTTCCTCCTAACTCTTGCCCACGACATTCCCCTAGCTGGGCATCTGGGACAAATGAAAACTTGGGACAGACTTGTTCCCTTGTTTCATTGGCCTAGGATGTCTGAGGACACAAAAGATTTTTGTAAGTCCTGTGAAACCTGTCAAGCCAGTGGCAAGACAGGTGGCACTCCAAGGGCACCCCTTATCTCACTGCCTGTGGTTGGGGTTCCCTTTGAAAGGGTAGGGGTTGACATAGTTGGCCCCCTTGACCCTCCTACTGCTTCAGGCAATAGATTCATCTTGGTGGTAGTGGACCATGCCACAAGATATCCTGAAGCTATTCCTTTAAGGACCACTACAGCTCCTGCAGTGGCAAAGGCCCTCCTGGGAATATTTTCCAGGGTGGGCTTCCCAAAGGAAGTAGTATCAGACAGGGGAAGCAATTTCATGTCTGCATACTTAAAGGCCATGTGGAAGGAGTGTGGTGTAACTTACAAGTTCACTACACCCTATCATCCACAAACAAATGGACTGGTGGAGAGATTTAACAAAACTCTCAAAGGCATGATTATGGGTCTCCCTGAAAAACTCAGCAGGAGATGGGATATCCTGTTACCATGCCTCCTTTTTGCCTACAGGGAGGTACCCCAGAAAGGAGTGGGCTTCAGCCCCTTTGAACTTCTTTTTGGACACCCTGTTAGGGGCCCACTCACACTTGTAAAGGAGGGTTGGGAACAACCTTTAAAAGCTCCTAAGCAGGATATTGTGGACTATGTACTTGGCCTCAGATCAAGGATGGCTGAGTATATGAAAAAGGCCAGTAAGAACCTTCAGGCCAGCCAAGAGCTCCAGAAGCAATGGCATGATCAGAAGGCTGTTTTGGTTCAGTACCAACCAGGGCAGAAAGTGTGGGTCTTAGAGCCTGTGGCCCCAAGAGCACTCCAAGATAAATGGAGTGGACCCCACACAATTGTTGAGAAAAAGGGTGAAGTCACCTATTTAGTTGAGTTAGGCACTGCAAGGAGTCCCCTTAGGGTACTCCATGTAAACCGCCTGAAACCCTACTATGACAGGGCTGATCTCACCCTGCTCATGGCAACTGATGAGGGACAGGAAGAAGACAGTGATCCTCTACCTGATCTCTTCTCTTCCACAGAACAAGATGCTCTTGTGGAAGGTGTAGTTTTGGCTGATTGTCTTACTGCTGAGCAGAAAGACCACTGCATAAATCTCCTAGATCAATTCTCTGAACTCTTCTCTACTGTGCCAGGTACCACTTCTTGGTGTGAGCACACTATAGATACTGGAGACAGTTTACCTGTCAAAAGTAAGATCTATAGGCAGCCTGACCATGTCAGGGACTGCATAAAGCAAGAGGTGCAGAAAATGTTAGAACTAGGAGTGGTTGAGCACTCTGAAAGTCCATGGGCTTCTCCTGTGGTACTTGTACCAAAACCCCATTCCAAAGATGGAAAGAAGGAAATGCGGTTTTGTGTAGACTATAGAGGTCTCAACTTGGTAACCAAAACTGATGCTCACGCTATACCCAGGGCAGATGAGCTCATAGATACACTGGCATCTGCCAAGTATCTAAGCACTTTTGATTTGACTGCAGGGTATTGGCAGATCAAATTGTCAGAAGATGCTAAACCTAAAACTGCATTTTCTACCATTGGAGGCCATTACCAGTTTACTGTAATGCCTTTTGGTTTGAAAAATGCACCTGCCACTTTTCAGAGGTTGGTGAATACAGTCCTGCAAGGGCTGGAAGCTTTCAGTGCAGCATATTTGGACGATATAGCTGTATTTAGCTCCAGCTGGGATGATCACCTGGTCCACCTATGGAAAGTTTTGGAGGCCCTGCAAAAGGCAGGCCTCACTATCAAGGCTTCAAAGTGCCAGATAGGGCAGGGTAAGGTGGTTTATCTGGGACACCTTGTTGGTGGGGAACAGATTGCACCACTACAGGGGAAAATCCAAACAATTATTGATTGAGTTCCTCCTACCACTCAGACTCAGGTGAGAGCCTTCCTAGGCCTCACTGGGTATTACAGGAGGTTCATTAAGAACTATGGCTCCATTGCAGCCCCTCTTAATGACCTCACATCCAAGAAAATGCCTAAAAAGGTATTATGGACAGCAAACTGTCAGAAAGCTTTTGAGGAGCTGAAGCAGGCCATGTGCTCTGCACCTGTCCTGAAAAGCCCTTGTTACTCTAAAAAATTCTATGTCCAAACTGATGCATCTGAATTAGGAGTAGGGGCAGTCCTATCACAACTTAATTCTGAGGGCCAGGATCAACCTGTTGCTTTTATTAGTAGGAGGTTGACCCCTAGAGAAAAGCGTTGGTCTGCCATAGAGAGGGAGGCCTTTGCTGTGGTCTGGGCTCTGAAGAAGTTGAGGCCATACCTGTTTGGCACTCACTTCATTGTTCAGACAGACCACAAACCTCTACTTTGGCTAAAACAAATGAAAGGTGAAAATCCTAAATTGTTAAGGTGGTCCATATCCCTACAGGGAATGGACTATACAGTGGAACATAGACCTGGGAGTAGCCACTCCAATGCAGATGGACTCTCCAGATATTTCCACTTAGACAATGAAGACTCATCAGGTCATGGCTAGTCTTATTGTCCTTCGTTTCGGGGGGGGGGGGTTGTGTAGGAAAGTACCATCTTGCTTGGCATGTTACCCCCATTTTTCACTGTATATATGTTGTTTTAGTTGTATGTGTCACTGGGACCCTGTTCACCAGGGCCCCAGTGCTCATAAGTGTGCCTGAATGTGTTACCTGTGTAGTGACTAACTGTCTCACTGAGGCTCTGCTAATCAGAACCTCAGTGGTTATGCTCTCTCATTTCTTTCTAAATTGTCACTAACAGGCTAGTGACCAATTTTACCAATTTACATTGGCTTACTGGAACACCCTTATAATTCCCTAGTATATGGTACTGAGGTACCCAGGGTATTGGGGTTCCAGGAGATCCCTATGGGCTGCAGCATTTCTTTTGCCACCCATAGGGAGCTCTGACAATTCTTACACAGGCCTGCCACTGCAGCCTGAGTGAAATAACGTCCACGTTATTTCACAGCCATTTTACACTGCACTTAAGTAACTTATAAGTCACCTATATGTCTAACCTTTACCTAGTAAAGGTTAGGTGCAAAGTTACTTAGTGTGAGGGCACCCTGGCACTAGCCAAGGTGCCCCCACATTGTTCAGGGCCAATTCCCTGAACTTTGTGAGTGCGGGGACACCATTACACGCGTGCACTACATATAGGTCACTACCTATATGTAGCTTCACAATGGTAACTCCGAATATGGCCATGTAACATGTCTAAGATCATGGAATTGCCCCCTCTATGCCATCCTGGCATTGTTGGCACAATTCGATGATCCCAGTGGTCTGTAGCACAGACCCTGGTACTGCCAAACTGACTTTCCTGGGGTTTCACTGCAGCTGCTGCTGCTGCCAACCCCTCAGACAGATTTCTGCCCTCCTGGGGTCAAGCCAGGCTTGTCCCAGGATGGCAGAACAAAGGACTTCCTCTGAGAGAGGGTGTTACACCCTCTCCCTTTGGAAAATGGTGTGAAGGCAGGGGAGGAGTAGCCTCCCCCAGCCTCTGGAAATGCTTTCTTGGGCACAGATGTGCCCAATTCTGCATAAGCCAGTCTGCACTGGTTCAGGGACCCCTTAGCCCCTGCTCTGGCGCGAAACTGGACAAAGGAAAGGGGAGTGACCACTCCCCTGACCTGCACCTCCCCTGGGAGGTGTCCAGAGCTCCTCCAGTGTGCTCCAGACCTCTGCCATCTTGGAAACAGAGGTGCTGCTGGCACACTGGACTGCTCTGAGTGGCCAGTGCCACCAGGTGACGTCAGAGACTCCTTGTGATAGGCTCCTTCAGGTGTTGCTAGCCTATCCTCTCTCCTAAGTAGCCAAACCCTCTTTTCTGGCTATTTAGGGTCTCTGTCTCTGGGGAAACTTTAGATAACGAATGCAAGAGCTCATCCGAGTTCCTCTGCATCTCTCTCTTCACCTTCTGCCAAGGAATCGACTGCTGACTGCGCTGGAAGCCTGCAACACTGCAACAAAGTAGCAAAGACGACTACTGCAACTCTGTAACGCTGATTCTGCCGCCTTCTCGACTGTTTTCCTGGTGGTGCATGCTGTGGGGGTAGTCTGCCTCCTCTCTGCACTAGAAGCTCCGAAGAAATCTCCCGTGGGTCGACGGAATCTTCCCCCTGCAACCGCAGGCACCAAAAAGCTGCATTACCGGTCCCTTGGGTCTCCTCTCAGCACGACTAGTGAGGTCCCTAGAATCCAGCAACTCTGTCCAAGTGACTCCCACAGTCCAGTGACTCTTCAGTCCAAGTTTGGTGGAGGTAAGTCCTTGCCTCACCTCGCTGGGCTGCATTGCTGGGAACCGCGACTTTTGCAGCTACTCCGGCCCCTGTGCACTTCCGGCGGAAATCCTTCGTGCACAGCCAAGCCTGGGTCCACGGCACTCTAACCTGCATTGCACGACTTTCTAAGTTGGTCTCCGACGACGTGGGACTCCTTTGTGTAACTTCGGGTGAGCACCGTTTCACGCATCTTCGTAGTGCCTGTTTCTGGCACTTCTCCGGGTGCTACCTGCTGCTGAGAGGGCTCCTTGTCTTGCTCGACGTCCCCTCTCTCTCCTGGTCCAATTTGCGACCTCCTGGTCCCTCCAGGGCCACAGCAGCGTCCAAAAACACTAACCGCACGATTTGCAGCTAGCAAGGCTTGTTGGCGTTCTTTTGGCAGGAAAAGACTTCTGCACGACTCTCCACGGCGAGAGGGATCCGTCCACCAAAGGGGAAGTCTCTAGCCCTTTTCGTTCCTGCAGAAACCTCAGCTTCTTCTGTCCAGTAGAAGCTTCTTTGCACCCACAGCTGGCATTTCCTGGGCATATGCCCATCTCCGACTTGCTTGTGACTTTTGGACTTGGTCCCCTTGTTCCACAGGTACTCTAGATTGGAAATCCACAGTTGTTGCATTGTTGATTTGTGTCTTTCCTGCATTATTCCTCTATCACGACTTCTTTGTCTTTTGGGGAACTTTAGTGCACTTTGCACTCACTTTTCAGGGTCTTGGGGAGGGCTAATTTTCTAACTCTCACTATTTTCTAATAGTCCCAGCGACCCTCTACAAGGTCACATAGGTTTGGGGTCCATTCGTGGTTCGCATTCCACTTTTGGAGTATATGGTTTGTGTTGCCCCTATCCCTATGTGTCCCCATTGCATCCTATTGTAACTATACATTGTTTGCACTGTTTTCTAAGACTATACTGCATATTTTTGCTATTGTGTATATATATCTTGTGTATATTTCCTATCCTCTCACTGAGGGTACACTCTAAGATACTTTGGCATATTGTCATAAAAATAAAGTACCTTTATTTTTAGTATAACTGTGTATTGTGTTTTCTTATGATATTGTGCAAGTGACACTTGTGGTACTGTAGTAGCTTCACACGTCTCCTAGTTCAGCCTAAGCTGCTCTGCTAAGCTACCATTATCTATCAGCCTAAGCTGCTAGACACCCTATACACTAATAAGGGATAACTGGGCCTGGTGCAAGGTGCAAGTACCCCTTGGTACTCACTACAAGCCAGTCCAGCCTCCTACACATGGTGAGCAAAATAACGATGGACTAACCCAGATCTGTGATTTGGGGATGAGTGTTTCCATTGTTCAGCACTCCATCCATCATCCTTTTGTGTTATTAAAGTTGCCCTAAGTGTGAAGGGCATGCCTAGATATGTGTCCCGTGCTCACTGTGCTACTGGATTCAAGCTAGCATGACTCATGATGGGTTGATAATCTGAAACTAGTCTCAGGATACTTGGTTTTGGGCCATGGAGGACCTGGTTTAGCAGTTCGGACTAGACTGTTCCCATGAGGAACAGGGTCAAGACTGATTTGCATGGGGGCGTAGCCGGGCAATGAAGCGAGATGGCCACCTAGAGCGTGAGCTCTGTGTCGCAGCGACCCCGGGAGGGTGGCAGGGGTGCAGAGACGGCCAGAGAATCCATCGCACCCGGCGCTAACCACCCTACCAACCATCGCGCCTCGGCCCGAAGCCCGGGAACACCGAGGAAATGAGTCTAGGGGCTAGGGACTTGCGACCCGCTCCCGGCGGAGAGGGCCTGGCCGGAGGGGCGGAGTCGCCTCTTAAGAGGGCCGCGGCTGGTGCAACAAATGCGGCTCTGGAGCGGCTTTGCGGGTCGCGAGAGCTGCGGAAGGGCAGAGAAGACCCGCGGCCGCATGTGTCCGGCGTTTGATTTTCCCAGACCCCGACGGGGAGATTGGTCGAGGCGCCGGGTAATCTCCTTGTAACTCCGATTCTCCGATGACACGGAATGAAGATTCTATGAGTGAGATGGGACCACGCCTCTCAAATAATTAACCGGAGGAACCACCCAGTAAGCAAAAACATCGGCAGTGGGGGCACAGTTACCCTCCCCCTCCCCCGAGGCTGAACGGCGCTGAGCTGATGTAACACCCCAAGGACCACCCTCCATTGGAACACTACGGCTCATCCACCCCCCCTCCCCTTCTTAAAACATAAAGCAAACAGTATGAGGCAAACAGAAGGAGAGGGGGGAGATCAGGAGAGGAGGAGAAGGAAGAGGAGCGGAGGGGAGGGGAGAGGAGCAGAGTGGATGAGATTGAAAGAGGGGAGACGCTAGTTCATGTAGGTCAAGGGGCAGGAGTCGAAGCCCCACCGCAACTGGCATAAAACAGGAAGGCACCGAATGCAACTGGTGGACAACACAGCCGCGTATAACCCTAACCAGGCAAGGCAGCTGGCGAAAGACCTGGAGGAGGGTGTGCCCACCCCTATCTCCCCTCAAACGTTCGCCGCATTCAACACTCAACACCAATTAAAAGAGGACGAGGAATAGTGGGCACAACCTCTCAATACTCTGGGCTATGACAACCCGCACCCCGACTCTATAGCAGCGGAACTCTCACCGTTACAATATCCTCCCCCGACCCGAAGACGATGTCAGATTGCCATAATCTACAACAGCCGCAAGGGGGACACACGCATATACACAAAAGAAAAAGGAAAGAGAAAAAAGGAAAAGAAAACGGAGAACACCGAGCAAGCGAGAACGAAAAAAAAAAAGAGGAGAGTCGGAATAGAAATAAGAACTGACCGACACAGAAAACCCACACCACTACCGGTCCTCAAGGAGGGAAGTCTGGGCCCTAAGTGGACAACCTCTGGCAATGCCCGGCAACAAACCAAACCATAAACCCACCAGCAAACCCGCACGACAGTTATTATTCTCAGAAGGGCTGCATCACAAACGCCAAACCCCCACAACGACAAACCCTTCTACACCGTCATCCTCAACCGAATCTACCATAATGTCTGACAAAGACCACCCCACAACCATAGACCGGATACTACAAGAGATCACCACTGTTAGTCGCCGCATAGAGGGGATGGACGCTTCTATAACATCGTTAACACTAGAGACCAAATCCATGCGATCTGACATTGCAAGCTTCCAATCCAGAGTGAAGGGATTGGAACAATGCATGGGATCATTAGAGGTACAGGCCACTATGTCTCGGGACCGAGACCAAAACCTTCTTTACCTCTAAAGAGGTAAACTAGCGGACATGGAGGATAAGAGTCGGAGAGAGAACATTTGTCTACATGGATCCCGGAAAACGAAGAAGGCTCGGATATACAGGCCTTTCTGAGCTCCACCCTTCCAAAGCAGACTTCACTAGACTTCGACCCGCCAATAGAATTCCAACGGGCACATAGAATAGGTCCTAAACGCTCCGACAATTCTGCAAGGCCTCGAACAATCATCGCATGCTTGCTGCGACACAACCAAACCCGTCAAATACTCCAAGTGGCGCAATCATGGGCCGTTCCGGATAGACCAATTTGACATTCGAATAACTGCCGACTATTCCAAGGAGACCAGTGAACGTAGAAAGGCCTTCCTAGCCCCACGACCCCGACTTCGGCAGCTAGAGATAAAATATGGCCTTTTTGACCCTGCAGGAATGTGGGTTACCAAAAACGGAGTATCTAAGGACTTCTATAACCCCGAAGAACTGAGACTTTTCCTTGATTCTTTTCAATCTCAACCTATGGAGCCTACTAGCACAAACTGTCCGCATGATACCGCAGGAGGAAAAGAAGACACCAGAACCTTTCCCTCAGGAAAGGAATAGACGAACATGGCTCTATGCGACACTGAAGCCGGCCAAAGAGGCAGAGACATAGAGAGATTAGCCAGATCCCATGATGACAGGGGTCAGGACTTACACGCAGTAGTAACCCATACACAACTTTCAGAAAGGGACAAATCCCGTTCCCCTTTAAAACCAACTGCTGCATCCCCTTGAGAAGAAATCAAGATACTGCGCAAAAAGAGACAATTACTTGAAAGTCGAAACATTGCAGCAACTGCCGACCCCAAGAACGGATGAGTACCTATCTAGACCATATATGTGTATCTCTCTTATAATTGCATAAGAATGTTAGTGCTGCTGTCAAAGTCAGGCGCTTAAAAAGCATAGGTTTTTCATGACCCGAAAGGCCCTACAATGTGAAAGTATCCAGTAAATAATAACTTGTCTTAAGGGTGTGACAGAGTACACACATCAATGTAAGGATTAGATCCACCACCTCCCCGCACACTATATGAGAGTCCAGACTCAGCCTTACTATATAGCGCAAGGGGTACTCAATAACAATCAACCATTGCAGAACTTAACGCGCTCCCAACGCGCCACAGAAGACCCCATAGCAGCAAGTATCACAATGTGACTCCAACCTACCCCAGCACACAGCACATAAGACTAAAGCCGACGCTAGAACTCATTAAGCCTCATAGTTTTCCCAGGGGCTGCAATAGGGTCCAACAAAGATAAAATAACCCAAACCCTGGGCCGCATAACGCAATGGGACCCGATATGCACCAACGCCCCCATCCATATCAATATCATAAAATAAAAAAAATAACATAATACCATACAATATACCATAATATAGTATAACAAAATGGTGTCCCACACTAAGGCACTATAATACAACTGTCCATTACCCCCCCGAACGTACACACTCGCCCGCAGACCAACTACCACTGATACCCGCAACTCTTACCCAAGGCAGGACGGATATGCTGGCAGTGTGCACCAAATTAATTAATCAACTGACAATACCTACATACATCCCTCCTTACAGAAAAGTATAGTATTATGATGTAATAATACGCAAAAGAATACCTGTAGTGGAGTGGGCCACATACATAGCCCTCATATAGTCAAGGGCTCGGTAGCACTAATTATTTAGTCCATGATAAATAGTTTGATATCTAGTGCAACAGTTCATAGTATAATGGTGTGATAAAGTAATAGGATATATTATGTTAAAGGAATTGATAGGTTATAGAAATGTTGAAGTATGCGCCAATGTGCTGATACAGTTGACAAGAAATACTTAGTATGTACTATATATTCACACTTCCCTGCATCTCTGCTTGTATCAGAATTATGTTGTCCCACCTGCTCTCTTCCTTTCCCGCCCCAGTCCTCCCCCGCCTGAATACCCACCCTGCACGATTAATAACATCTTACGACAATACCGCCCAGGCCTGGTGACAGCCACCTACCTTTCACCCCTAAAAGTACACACTTTAGCTCCACAAACATCACAACTATCATCAACCGCCGACAAACAGGTCCGTCTCCCAACACCCAACGTACAATCATGAACCCTGCACCTCCCCCTTGTTGCTAGCGTGTCGACTACCGGCTGCCCGTTGCCCCCACCCCCCCTACCCCCCTGGTAGGGACCGCCCTGACGGCACACGAGCTCTGAGAGGAACCGGACCCGCCGTTTACAGATCTAGTTAAAGAGGTAGGACCCCTAGCCTCCTCATCCTCCTCTCCCACACACCCTTATCTCCCCTCCCAGTACCTTTTCACGTTATTCTCTTAATTCCAACTTAAACACCGGTCTTTCCATCTTTCTCCCTCTTCTTCTCATCCCCCCTTCCTTTCTTTTCTTTTCTCCCTCCTTGTCTCCTCTTTCCCCTGCAGCTTCCCTCGTCTTTTATTTATTTATTTATTTTTTTCACACCCCTCTCTTCTTCCCTCTCCCAGAGAACACCTCCGGCCACCGCCAGCTGCACACCCCCCCCATACCCCACTGCACCATAACAACATAATCTCCACTCTAACACTCGAGATAGTAACCCCTCCCTCCCCCCACCCTTCCGCCAGTGCTAAGTCCGAAATAAGCGAGATCCTTTACACTCACCCAGGATGTTGAAGAGGGTCGCCCAAGCGACGCGACCACTGCGGATCCTCTCCTTGAACGTACATGGTACATGGTATGACGGAAAAAGATATTGTCCTATTTTCAATCCAAAAAAGCAGATATCGCCCTGATTCAGGAGACCCACCTTGACACTCTGGAATCTAGTAAACTCAAGCGGGATTGGGTGGGGAAGGCTGTATTCAGCTGTTGCCCAACGAACCAGGAACCCGGAAGCAGTGCGCCTCGCAAATGCGGAGTGGTGATATTAATACGAAAATCCCTTCCGCTTACAATCATTAAAACATGGAACGATGTAGAAGGGAGGTACATATTCGCTAAACTAAAAATAGGGAACACCTTCTTCTGTGTGGGCTCCCTCTATGCACCAAATGGTCCAAAACGCCCATTCCTCCTACAATTAAATTGCATTCTGACAGAAATCGGGACCACCCGATATATAATCGGGGGAGACTGGAATCTTGGCCAAGACGCAATACTGGATAGAACAGACCCCATCGATGTAGGTAATAATCACGATAGGGCACTTCTGGCAGACATAACTAAGGACGTCGGTTTAGCTGATTGCTGGAGAACGCTACATCCGAAAGATAAGGAATATACCTTTATATCTGTTGTCCATGGCACCCAATCGCACCTAGACTACTTTCTGGTGTTGCACACAGTAATCCCTCACATACTGGACACTTGCATCCTAGACAGTGGTCTCTCAGACCACTCTCCAATACTAACCCTGATCTAGGCAGGCATATCTTCACCAGGCCGAAAACCATGGTGTCTCACTGTGCACAGATACCGATCCCCTCAAGGGAAGGAACAATTAAGAACCTACGTAGCTACGTACATGACCGAGAACACTGGCACTGTGGCCTCCAAAAGGCTTTTATGGGCAGCGGCAAAGGCGACCTTGAGAGGGAACATGATGCGAGATGCAGCATTGGCCAACAAGGACAGAATAGCCCGCCAGGCCATTTTGGAAACCACAATCCAGAATCCCACTAAACAATACACTACCCAACCGTCCCCTAGGCTACGCAGCTCCCTAGAACAAGCCCGCATGTCACACAACGACCTCTATACCTCCCAGGCGGAATATGCATTGCAGAAATTGCGAGACCGCCATTACGAACAAGGAGAAAAAGCAGGACGCCTCCTAGCGGCTCAACTCCGACAAAGAGAGGCTGCTTCCACCATATCGGCCATAACATCCTCATCAGGAGTGGTGCTGACTCGTCCGCAAGATATTGTGAACGAATTTGCCAAGTATTACTGACATCTTTACACATCAGAAACAATGACTGATCAGACACGGACAGAGGCATTCCTTAATGCGGCTAATCTGCCTTGCTTGTTGGAGGCTGGCAGAGCTCTGCTGGAAGGTGACATAAGTAGGGAAGAGATAACACAAGTCATAACAAACCTCCCCTATCATAAATCTCCAGGAGAAGATGGATTCCCAGCGGAATTCTATAAATGGGCTGGGGAAGAGGCAGTCACTGCAGTACGTGAAGCATTGACGGAAGCATGTCAAGAGGGCTCCCTGGGCGCTCTATCCAATAAGGCTACTATTGTCATCCTGCCTAAGCCAGGAAGGGACCCCCCTCCTCTGTGGCAACTATCGCCCTATCTCCCTCCTGAACGGAGATGTTAAACTTTTAGCCAGTGTCTTAGCAGCACGCTTACGCAAAGTGATACCATCTCTGATCCACAATACTCAAGTGGGGTTCGTACCGGGCCGCACTTCCAGAAATCACATGCGCACTCTATGCCACACACTGCTGGAAGCTTTGCAAATGCCGGAGGAAGCCCTAGCCCTATCCCTAGATGCGGAGAAAGCATTCGACCGCATTGAATGGTCCTACCTATTCACCACCATGAAACACTTTGGTTTAGGGGTACAATTTATCTCTAAAGTACGCCTATTATATGATCATCCAACGTCACAGGCGAATTGTGGGGGTTTTCTATCAGACCCATTCCCTATTGGAAGAGGTACGCGCCAGGGCTTCCCCCTGTCACTGCTCCTATTTCTATTGGCCTTGGAACCCCTGGCAGCCACCATACCCAACAGATAAAAGGAATCCAAATAACCGGGGGCCTATCCAATATCTATCTCTATGCAGATGACATTTTATTAACCTTGTCTGATCTAGAAACCTCCCTGCCCGCACTACTCTGAACCATAGAGGACTTCGCACCCCTATCCGGATACCGCGTAAACAGGGACAAAAGTGAAGCAGTACCTATATCTCGCATAACGATGAGAGCAGCAATACACGGCCTCCCATTTAAATGGACCCCAACCCGTCTCAAATACCTAGGTACGCTTATTAATCGAGGCCTGGAACACATAATCAGGGACAACCTAGACCCCCTCATATCTAAAATGAAACAGGACTTTGCTAAATGGTCACTATTAGGTCTATCAATGTGGGGCAGGACACAGGCGGTCAGAATGACCATACTACCACGCTTCACAGATGTACTAGGTATGCTCCCCCTACAGATACCCCTCCCCCTATTCCGCTCGATCGATACATCCATAAGGACTTTCGTATGGGGCTCTATACGCCCAAGATTGAAACCTGCAACTATCCTAGCACGACGATCCTACAGAGGCTTAGGCTTACCCTCGGTAGAACAATATTCACTAGCCTTACAACTATCACAATTAGCGTACACACTCCCAAATACACCTGATCCACCGCAATGGGTAACCACAGAGAATCTCCTAAGAGGACAACATACAGAGATGGGAGGGATATATGCTGGCTACCCCCCGCTGTCTAACCTTATCCTCATGGCCACAAACGTAGCATGGAAAAGAGCCCACCGCTTGTTAGGAATACACCCTTCCCTACATGCCCAGGCCCCTATAGCAGGGAATAAAAGCTTGAAAATAGGAGGGAATCTCCTCATGTGGCCCCAATGGCGCGAGGCAGGTATCCACAATATATCCCATATAATAGATGGAAATAACTTTCGAACCTTCGCCTCTCTCCAAGAGGAGTTCGGTATTCACAGTAACCAAGAATGGCGATATATACAACTCAAACACTGTATACGTAGAATATTAGGACCGCCCCCATGGACGCTTAAAAACTCACCCCTTGTCACCTACCTCCAGAAATGGGGCCGACACAAAGGCGTTATGGTTGGTCTCTATACCGAGTTAACAAATCATCTTTACTCACAGCCCCTCCTTGAACGACTGCACGTAAAATGGCAGGGCAGACTGGAGATTACCTATACGGATGAAGAATGGTCAGACGTACTAGAAGCCCTTAACAGAGGAGTACGCAAAGCTCGTTTGAAATTTTGTTTATTAAAAATTCTTCAAGAATGGTACTGGACCCCCGTTAAATTTTCAGGGCAGGCTTACTGCTGCACGCGAAATGCTGGAGATGTATAGAACCCCAATGTGATCTAATACATATCCTATGTCATTGCCCGACTATACAGCCCTTATGGGATGCGGTACGCCTTGCCCTGCTGGATTTTATACAGATGCCAAATCCGATCCCGCCTTCACTTATTCTATTACACGATAAACGTCCATACCCCTCCCTATCAAGAGCCCATACAAGGTTACTCCACACAGCACTTGCAACAACCAAAATATGCATACTCCGGCATTGGAGATCCAGCATTGCCCCTACACCGACAGAATGGATGACTGCCATGTACCAAACAGCCACCCATGAACGAGTGATCTACAACTTGCAGGACCGAGCGGATCTATTCATGGAAGTATGGCGCCCATTTTTGACAAAGCCATGAAGCAGCTGGCGGATGGTCGATGGCCAATGATCAAAGATCGATGAGAATCAACTGTCCTCTCAGAATCTTTCATTTTCTTGTATCCTCCTTCTTCCTCTTTCCCCTATCCCCTCTAGTTTTTTTTTTTTCTTTCTCATTCCTCCCTCCCAGCTCCCTCATCTGGTCAAACGTACTGGATCCTGGACTAAATAGCCTGATACCTTCCTTCGTCCCCCTACACAACCCAGGTCTGGGAAATTAGCATGCACAAGGAAAATCCACCCTGTAAGTGACCCCTCTTACAATGGACAAACCCATTTGGAAGACCTCCTTACTCTTTTTCCATCTATCCCCCCTTCGGGCATCACCATCCCACAGAGGCCGGAACCAATGCCCTTACCTTACCCAATAATACAACAAGTCAGGCTCAAGTGCCAACTGTCCATCCACATATGACAATTCACTACGGGTAAGGAACCACAGAACGACCTACACCCAGACCCTGTTAGCCTGACTGCGGGGTCCATGACCCCCCTCCACCCACCTACCCGTCTTTCCATCTAATGATCTCTCCCCCACTCCCCTCTCCTATTTCTTCCTTTACTTCACAAGACATCCCTACCTCCCCCTTCCTACAAGAACAACTCTTTATACTGTTGTCCCTCCTCCCCCCCCAGAACCCGTCCCTTCTTAAGAGTGTGCTCACAATTTCTTAATTACCCAGTCAGGAATATCTGTCAGACTGTATAAGCTTGTATATCTTTTACAGAAATAATTATTGTAAGAAAAAATGCTTTGAAAAATGCTTTGATAAGTTCACTTTTATATACTATGTGCCACCCTATATTCTTAATTAAACAATTAAAAAAATAAAAAAAGACTGATTTGCATATGGCTGGGTCCAAACTGGGGTGGCATGCTGAAAAAAAGATGATGGATTAAACCCAGATCTGTGACTAAGGGTGAGTGTTTACATTGTTCAGCACTCCCTTCATCATCCTTTTGTGTTATTAAAGTTGCCCTAAGTGGGAAGGGTATGCCCAGATGTGGGTCCTGAACTCACGGGGCCAGTGGATTCAAGCATGTTTGGCTGATGAAGGATGATACTCTGAAACTAATCCCAGCATGTTTGTTTTTGGTCCAAGAATGATTTGGGTTGGCATTTTCGGCTGGACTGTTCCCAATGAGGAACAGGGTCATGACTGATTTGCATTTGGTGGGATGAAAACTGGGGTGGCATCGTGAGCAGAAGAACAATGGATTAAACCCAGATCTGTGACTGGGGGTGAGTGTTTGCATTGTTCATCACTCCCTCCATCACCCTTTTGTGTTATTAAAGTTGTCTTAAGTGGGAAGGGTATGCCCAATGTGTGTCCCATGCTCACTGTTCCACTGGATTTAGCTAGCATGGTTGATGATGGGTGATTCTCTGAAACCGGTTCCAGGGTGCTTCTTTCTCGTCTATAGAGGACCTGGCTTGGCAGTTCGGGCTGGACTGTCCCATGAGGAACAGGTTCAAGACTGATTTGCATATGGTTGGGTCCAAACGGGGGTGGCATGGTGAGCAAAAGAACAATGGATTAAATCCAGATCTGTGACTGG
The DNA here is from genome assembly GCF_031143425.1 of Pleurodeles waltl. Taxonomy (NCBI): domain Eukaryota; kingdom Metazoa; phylum Chordata; class Amphibia; order Caudata; family Salamandridae; genus Pleurodeles; species Pleurodeles waltl. The sequence continues at coordinate 665,360,292 of NC_090451.1, forward strand.
GGGTGAGTGTTTGCATTGCTGAGCTCTTCATCCATCATCCTTTTGTGTTATTAAAGTTGTCCTAGGTGGGAAGGGTATGCCTAGACATGGGTCCCGTGTTTACTGTGTCACTGGATTCAAACTAGCTTGGCTAATAAAGGGTGGTACGCTGAAACCAGTCCCAAGATCTTTCTTTTTGCTTAATAGCAAACCAGGCTAGGTAGTTTGGGCTGGACTGTTTCTGTGAGGAACAGGGTTAAGATGGTTTGCATATGGTTGGGTTCAAACTGGGCTGCTATGGTGAGCAGAAGAATGATGGATTAAACCTTAATGTGTGACTGGGGGTGATTGTTTGTATTGTTGAGCACTCTCTCCATCATCCTTTTGTGTTATGAAAATTGCCCTATGTGGGAAGGGTATGCCTAGACATGGGTCCCTTGCTCACTGTACCACTGGATTCAAGCTAGCCTGGCTGAAGAAAAGTCATACTCTGAAGCTGGTCCCAGAATGCTTTTATCCGGTCCAGGGAAAACTTGGCTTGGCAGTTCAGGCTGGACTGTTCCCATGAGGAACAGGGCCAAGACTGATTTGCATATGGCTGGGCCCAAAGTGTTGTACCATGGTGGGCAAAAGAACCATGGATTAAACCCAGATTTGTGACTGGGGCTGAGTGTTTGCATTGTTCAAGACTCCGTCCTTCATTCTTTTGTGTTATTAAAGTTGCTCTAAGTGCGAAGGGTATGCCCAGACTTGGGTCCCTTGCTCACTCTGTCACTGAGTTCAAGCTAGCCTTGTTGGTGAAGGATGATGTTCTGAAACTGGTCCCAAGACATTTGTTTCAGGTGCAGGTAGAGCTTGGCTAAGCAATTTGGGCTGGACTGTTCCCAAGAAGAACAGGGTGAACACTGATTTGTATATGGTTGGGTCCAAACTGGGGTGATATGGTGAAGAAAAAAATGATGAATAAACCCAGATTTGTGATTGGGGGTGAGTGTTTGCATTGTTCAGCACTCCATCCATCATCTTTTTGTTATTAAAGTTGCCCTAAGTGGGAAGAGCATGCCTAGACGTGGGTCCCGTGCTCACTGTGCTAGTGGATTCAAGCTAGCATGACTGATGATGGGTGATACTCTGAAACTGGTCCCAGGATGCTTGGTTTTGGGCCAGGGAGAACCTGGTTTTTGCAGTTCGGGCTGGACTGTACCCATGAGGAACAGGGTCAAGACTGATTTGCATATGGCTGTGTCCAAACTCGGGTGACATGCTGAGCAAAAGAACCATGGATTAAACCCATATCTGTGACTGGGAGTGATTGTTTGCATTGTTGAGCACTCTCTCCATCATCCTTTTGTATTATGAAAATTGCCATATGTGTGAAGGGTATGCATAGACATGGGTCCCTTGCTCACTGTGCCGTTGGATTCTAGCTAGCCTGGCTGAAAAAAAGTAATATTCTGAAGCTGGTCCTAGAATACTTGTTTCTGGTCCAGGGAAAATCTGGCTTGGCAGTTCGGGCTGAACTGTTCCCATGAGGAACAGGGCCTAGACTGATTTGCATATGGCTGGGTCCAAACCGCGGTGGCATGCTGAGCAAAAGAACCATGGATTAAACCCAGATCTGTGACTGGGGGTGAGTGTTTGCAGTGTTGAGCACTCTCTCCATCATTCTTTTGTGTTATTAAAGTTGCCCAAAGTGGAAAGGGAATGCTTAGACCTGGCAGGGGAGACACCATGGTGATGTGGTTGTTTTCTCTGTGGTATCCGAGGAGGAGGTTCCAGTATTTCCAGCTAGTGCAGCTCTTCTCTTCAGCGTGAAATCGGGGGACCCTTACGGAAGGGATCTCTGTGAAGATGGCGGCTAGTCGAGCGCGCCGAAATGCCGTGAGGTTCTCAGCAGTTGAAGACGTCAAGATGGATGGATTGTTGTTCAGCCGCTCAGTGCTGCAAAAGGAACTTGGATTCAGACCTGATCAGATTGACTACCTGTTTGCTTTTCCTGGAGGTAAAGTCTTTGAAGTGATTTTCACCATCTTTGCTTTGTTTGAACAATGCCTCAAGCGCTTTAAAGAAAGGAATGACTCTGCACCTTTGAAAGTGTTTTACATAAATGCCTTGACTCAGCCTCAGAAGAAATGGGTGAATGTCTCCATGTTTAATGAGTATGTTCAGAGCGCTGACATTATCACCTGGCTCAATCAGTTTTGCTTGTTTCTCATGGGGCCAGAGTGAGAGATGCTGATGGTGTAAAGACTGGCTACTTTAAAGCCTTGGTATCTTTAAAGAGAGACCCTGCCACTGATGATCTGAGGCACATACCTAGCGCTATTACACTTGGTGGAGCCACAGGCACTGTCTTCTATGTGGGTCAGCCTAGGAGATGCAGGAAATGTAATTTGGAGGTGCACTTGGCTATGGATTGCACTGCACCTTTCTGCACTAAGTGTAGAAACACTGGACATGAAGTTGAGGATTGTGTGGCTGAAAAAACGTGCAATCTTTGTGGCTCAACTGAGCATGAGTTTAAAAACAGCCCCTCCTCCTATGCCTTTAAAACAAAAACTGCACGACTGGAGCAACCTTTCACTCCCCACCAGAGTAGAGGGAGGTCAAGGGAAGATGACGAGGAGGAGGAGGAAGAATTAATCAGGCTTGGTTTGGAGGAGGAAAGATTTGCTCTCCAACCTGGTTTATCATTGTCTGAAGCAAAGGTGGATATCACTGTGGAGCAAGTCACCTCTGGGGAAGGTGCTCCAGTTTTGGCGGGAAAACAAGCAGGTGCAGTTGATGAGGCTGGGAACTGCATGGAACCTAATGAGAGTGCTTCACCAGGTGCGCCTGATCAACCAATCATGGCTCCCACACCTGATTTAAATTTGGATGTCCAATCACAGCAGACGTCCTCCAAAACCACTAGGGGGGGTGTTGCCCAACATCACCAGGGTGTTGTTGAAAGGAATGATATCGTCAGTGCTTGAGGCTCTTCTTTGATTTCCACCACAGGTGCAGCTCTTGACGCACCCCAGGTGCAACTTGTTCCACCTTCTGCTCCACAGCCACATGGCACTGTTATGGATGACAGTCTGTATGTTACGCCTAAGGTATTTTCTACTCTAAGCCAGCACTCACTAGAACCCGCTTCATCTGGTACTGCAAAAGCGGTTGGTACTCAAGGTACAGTGTCTACAATTTCCTCTACAGACTCTTGCAGTGAGATAGAGTTCGCCTGTACAGCCCTGGAACACTCTTCTTTCTCTGACATTGCGGTTGCTGCTGAGGTGGTTGAGTGGGGCAAGGATGACATTTTTGTTGAGGAAGGGGTTGAAGCTGCCATGGATGTCTCAACCTCATTAAAAAGGAAGGAGAAAGAGGGTGATGACACGGAAGAGACTGGTTTTGAGAGCAATGACTCTAGAGACTTGTGCACACAGGATGACAGGCGTAATTTCCAGGCGGTGACAGGGGAGGATGCTTTTACCCTTGTGATAAAGCGGAAGACTAAGAAGAGGAATAGGAAATTGGACTGAAAGTACCATTTTACAATGTTTATGTTTTTCAGATATTTCCTGATGCTTCTCTTAGGGAGTATTAATGTCAGGTGCTTGGGTGATGATGTGAAAAGTTCATCAATTTTTTACTTTTTGAGCCTGCAAACATTGGACATGATTTTCTTACAGGAATGTGCTATTCCAGAACATTCTAGGGACCAAAAACTGCAGCAAATGTGGACCTGTGGCCTTTCCACCTGGCCAGGCTGTAATTCTGACCGTAATGCAGGATTAGGCATTTTACTTTGCAGTTCTGACTTTGCTGTTCACCAGGTACAACATGTGGTTAAGGGGAGACTATTATGTGTGGATGGTACTTGGAATGGCCATGATTTACACCTCATTAATGTATACTGCCCTACATCATTGTCCTGCAGAAAGAATGTTTTGAGCTTCCTGTCTCAGCTCCTTTTATGCAACAGGAATGTTTTTCTGGGTGGTGATTTTAACTGCTTACTGGATGTAAAAGACAGATCCTCTTCTTCTGCAGTACACCTTGATGGTAGCTCTACCTCACTGAAAAGTATAATTTCTGATTTTCATTTACAGGACTCCCACAAAGTGTTACATCCAAATGATCCTGGTTACACTTGGGTTAGTTCTAACTCTCCCACTAAGTCTCGCATTGACTTCATCTTTGCAAGTCCCTCTGAAAAGATAGTTTCAGCTACGCTCATTCCTGTTTTCTTTTCAGATCATTGCCTCATTTCAGTTGGCGTCTCCATAGCAGATATACGTCTTAGAGGGAAGGGTCTGTGGAAACTAAATATTATTTTGCTCAATGACAAGGTTACCCGGGATAAGTTTAGTTACCATTACCAGAATTGGCAGTCCCTCAAAATTATTTTCCCCTCCATCAGTGAGTGGTGGGAGGACATTAAGATTCGTACACGGTCCTTCTTTATTCGGGAGGGTACTAGAGTGGCTAGAGACCGACGTTGTAGAATCAACCATTTGCAAATCCGGCTCCAGAATTTGTCCTAGCTGTTGGAATTCGGTTTTGATGTACAGGCAGACATTCTATTGTGCAAGCAGAGGTTATCCTCATTGTACCATGATTTTACTAAAGGGTTGCTTCTCCGCAGTAGGATTCAGTTCCTAGAGGACAATGAGACTTGCTCTAGGTTTTTCTTTCTTAAAGCTAGGGCTACTGGGAGAATTATAGATGCCATGATGGACTCCCAAGGTACCACACATACCACTACTGAAGGTATCCGAGACAGTGTGCATGATTTCTATAGCGACTTATATGGGCCCAAAGTTTCAGACAATGCAACTGGGAATTTTTTCATGCAACATCTGCGGTTGTCTTTGTCTGAAGAGGATAAGGAAGTTCTTGAAGGGGACTTGGTGCTTGCAGACCTCAAAAGGGCTATGCTCAGCTTGCCTAAGGGGAGATCCCCCGGTTCTGATGGCATACCTGTAGAGTTTTATGCTACATTTTGGGACTTAGTGGGCTCCGACTTACTTGAAGTCTTTCGTTGTTCTATGAGGGAAGGATTGCTCCCCAATTCCTTGAGAGGTGGTTGCATAAGACTTATCTATAAGAAGAAAAGTGATAGAGCCGATGTAAAGAACTGGCGTCCAATCAGCCTTCTTAATGTAGACTTCAAAATATTGTCTAAAACGTTGTTCCTTCGGTTGCGGCCTGTTGCATCCACAGTCGTTGAATCAGACCAAACGTGTGGCATACCTGGGCGTAAGATATCTGACAATTTATGTTTAGTTAGGGATGTGTTATCGTATGTTAAAGAACGTGGGTTATCTATGTGTTTGCTGAACCTGGATCAGGAAAAGGTTTTCGATAGGCTAAACCACTCTTTTATGTTTCAGGTTTTAGAACATTTGAATTTTGGTCCAACTTTTAGGTCCTGGATTTCTTTACTGTATACCCATTGTTATAGCAGGGTCATGGTCAATGGCACGTTGACTGCCTCTTTTCCTGTTTTGTCAGTTGTACAGCAGGGATGTCCTTTGTCCCCCCTCTTGTTCATTTTGGCCATCGAATCTTTTCTTGCAACTCTGACGGCTGATAAGCTGATTAAAGGGATCTCTGTCCCTGGAGGTAGGGGGGTTTCTGTCACTGCCTCTGCTTATATGGACGATGTATCTGTTTTTTGTTCAGATAATATTTCCATCCGCCAGGTTTTATGGTATTGTAGTAGTTTTTTTTTTGCTTCATCATCGATGATTAACCTGGCAAAGAGTGAGTGTTTGTACGTCAACTGGAAGGAAGATAAGATGGATTGGGGCCTTAAGGTAGTGGAAGATCGCGTCAAAGTTCTTGGTCTGTTCTTTGGTGAGGGTGGTAGCTTGCAGAGCTGGTCTGAATGCATGTCCAAGGTGAAGCAGAAGATTGCACTTTGGGGTTTGCGGTCACTTACTATGACTGGTAAAATTCTTGTTGCAAAGGCAGATTTTCTATCGTGCCTTCTGTATATTGCAGTGGTTACCCCGTCCCACGACACTGCCTTACACTGCTACAGAGGTGGGTTTTTCAGTTCATTTGGGGAGGAAAGCAAGAACGAGTGGCCCGCGTGACCATGTTTAAGCCTGTGGTTTTGGGTGGCAAGAGTGCTCCAAACATTGGTCTTGCTTTGCAATCTTTGTTTATTTGCACCGTGATCAGAGGGAGTATTTGTCTGGATAAGGAAGAAAGGAAGTGGTCTTTTTTGCCAGTTTTTGGTTGAATTTTCTGGTGTGCAGAACATGGGGCATGGTTGTCTCTAATAGCATGCCTCATTCAGAATCCTGCCCATTTGCTTACTTTTATGCCAGGAAATTCATTAGGACTCACAATTTACACGCAATTCCTTTGGGCCTGATCTCACCTAGGCTGATTCGCAAAACTGTTACTGGGGACCAGCAGCAGGTACCAGTCAGGGGTTTTTCAGACCTGGCTTCTAAGGCTATTTGGGCAAATGTTTCTGTACGGTACCATCATAATATCTATTGTGACCTGGCATGGGCCACAGTACATGGTTGCCTGCCTCTCCGCCTTTTTTTGTTTAGGAGACGATGTTCTAGGGCCCTGTTTTGTGTCAGGAAGGGTTGTTTGGCAGAAGAATCCTGTGACCACCTCTTTTGGTACTGCCCCATGGCACAACAGGTGTGGGCTTTGGCGGAAGTATGGATTTATTCCCTGAATTCTGATGTGGTTTTGTCTAGAGAGGGTGTGATCTTTGGCCTGTTTGTTTCCAGCTCCCCATGTCAGAAATATTGGATAGTGGTGAATTGTTTGAAGGATGCTTTGTGGAGGGCTAGAAATCTTCTGCTTTTCAAAGCTGTTGATCTCTCCCCACAAGTGGTCTATGCTCTGGGTTGTTCTTTGGTCCACGATTACTTGTGTAAAGATATATATCAGAAGGGCAAGGTGCCTACCTATTTGGAATGGTGTTGGAGTGATAATGGGTGATGGATTTTTTTTGGGGGGGTTTGGTTTTTTTTCTAACACAGGAGTTGCTGTGTTCATTGGGATTGATCTTTGGCGTTTTTCTTTTATCTCATTGCTTTTAATTATTCATGCTTTTAGTTTCTTTTAATTCTGAATGCATTAACATCTAGATGTTAACCTGGTGTTGGCCTTGGCACTGTGTGCGGTTTTTTACCTGGTCAAATGTCGTGCCACCTGAAACATGGATTGGCTGCCATGTATTCTGTCTTTTATAGTTGAATAAAGGTTTTTGAAACTTAAAAAAAAAAAAAAAAAAAAGGTCCTAGAATACTTGTTTCTGGTCCAGGGAAAATCTGGCTTGGCAGTTCGGGCCGAACTGTTCCCATGAGGAACAGGGCCAAGACTGATTTGCATATGGCTGGGTCCAAAGTGTGGTACCATGGTGAGCAAAAGAATCATGGATTAAACCCAGATCTTTGACTGGGGGTGAGTGTTTGCATTGTTCAGCACTCCGTCCTTCATTCTTTTGTGTTATTAAAGGTGCTCTAAGTGGTAAGGGTAGGCCCAGACTTGGGTCCCTTGCTCACTGTGTCACTGAGTTCAAGCTAGCCTAGCTGGTGAAAGATGATGCTCTTAAACTGATCCCATGACACATGTTTCAGGTCCAGGAAGAACCTGGCTAGGCAATTTTGGCTGGACTGTTCCCAAGAGGAACAGGGTCAAGACTGATTTTTCTATGGTTGAGTCCCAACTGGGGTGACATGGTGAGCAAAATAATGATGTATAAACCCAGATCTGTGATTGGGGGTGAGTGTTTGGATTGTTCAGCACTCTCTTCATCATCCTTTTGTGTTATTAAAGTTTCCCTAAGTGGGAATGGCATGCCTAGCCTTGGGTCCCGTGCTCACTGTGCTACTGGATTCAAGCTAGCATGACTGATGATGGGTGATACTCTGAAACTAGTCCCAGGATGCTTGGTTTTGGGCCAGGGAGGACCTGGTTTAGCAGTTCGGACTGGACTGTTCCCATGAGGAACAGGGTCAAGACTGATTTGCATATGGCTGGGTCCAAACTGGGGTGGCATGCTGAAAAAAAGAACAATGGATTAAACCCAGATCTGTGACTAAGGGTGAGTGTTTACATTGTTCAGCACTCCCTTCATCATCCTTTTGTGTTATTAAAGTTGCTCTAAGTGATAAGGGTATGCCCAGATGTGGGTCCTCAACTGACTGTTGCAGTGGATTCAAGCATGTCTGTCTGATGAAGAGTGATACTCTGAAACTGATACCAGCATGTTTGTTTTTGGTCCAAGAAGGCTTTGGCTTGAGATTTTCAGCTGTACTGTTCCCAATAAGGTACAGGGTCATGACTGGTTTGCATTTGGCTGGGTGAAAACTGGGGTCGTATCGTGAGCAAAAGAACGATGGGTTAAACCCAGATCTGTGACTGGGGGTGAGTGTTTGCATTGTTCAGCACTCCCTCCATCACCCTTTTGTGTTATTAAAGTTGTTTTAAGTGGGAAGGGTATGCTGAGACATGGGTCCTGTGTTCACTCTGCCTCTGGATTCAAGCTATTCTGGTTGATGAAGGGTGATACTCTGAAACTGTTTCCAAGATGCTTGTTTCTGGTTCAGAGAGGGCCTGGCTGGCAGTTCGGGCTTAACTGTTCCCATGAGGAACAAGGTCAAAACTGATTTGCATATGGTTGGTTCGAAACGGGGGTGCTATGGTGAGCAAAAGAACGATGAGTTAAACCCTGATCTGTGACTCGGGGTGAGTGTTTTGATTGTTCAGCACTCTCTCCATCATCCTTTTGTGTTAATAAAGTTGTTTTAAGTGGGAAGGGTATGCCCAGATATGGGTCCCATGCTCACTGTTCCACTGGATTTAAGCTAGCATGGTTGATGATGAATGATACTCTGAAACTGGTTCCAGTGTGCTTCCATCTGGTCTATAGAGGACCTGCCTTGGTAGTTCAGGTTGGACTGTAACCATGAGGAGCAGGGTCGAGACTGATTTGCATATGGTTGGGTTCAAAAGGGGATGCTATGGTGAGCAGAAGAATGATGGATTAAACTTGAATCTGTGACTGGGGGTGATTTTTGCATTGTTGAGCACTCTCTCCATTATCTTTTTGTGTTATGAAAATTGCCCTATGTGGGAAGGGTATGCCTAGACATGGGTCCCTTGCTCACTGTGCCACTGAATTCAAGCTAGCTTGGCTGAAGAAAAGTCATACTCTGAAGCTGGTCCCAGAATGCTTGTTTCTGGTCTAGGGAAAACCTGGCTTGGTAGTTCGGGCTGGACTATTCCCATGAAGAACAGGGCCAAGACTGATTTGCATATGGTTGGGTCCAAAGTGTGGTTCCATGGTGAGCAAAAGAACCATGGATTAAACCCAGATCTGTGACTGGGGGTGAGTGTTTGCGTTGTTCAGCACTCCGTCCTTCATTCTTTTGTGTTATTAAAGTTGCTCTAAGTGTGAAGGGTATGCCCAGGCTTGGGTCCCTTGTTCACTGTGTCACTGAGTTCAAGCTAGCCTGGTTGGTGAAGGATGATGTTCTGAAACCGTTCTCAAAACACTTGTTTCAGGTCCAGGGAGAACCTGGCTTGGCAATTTGGGCTGGACTGTTCCCACGAAGAACAGGGTCAAGACTGATTTGCATATGGTTGGGTCCAAACTGGGGTGATATGGTGAGCAAAAGAATGATGAATAAACCCAGATATGTGTCTGGGGGTGAATGTTTGCATTGTTCAGCACTCTATCCATCATCTTTTTGTGTTATTAAAGTTTTCCTAAGTGGGAAGGGCATGCTTAGACATGGGTCCCGTGCTCATTGTGCTAGTGGATTCAAGCTAGCATGACTAATGATGGGTGATACTCTGAAAGTGGTCCCAGGATGCTTAGGGGCATATTTATACTCCGTTTGAGACGGATTTGCGTTGTTTTTTTTAACGCAAATTCGATGCAAAACTAACTCCATATTTATACTCTGGTGTTAGACGCGTCTAGCGCCAAAGTCCATGGAGTTTGCGTCACTTTTTAGTGTGGACACTTACTTTGCTTTAATGATATGCAAGGTAGGCGTTCCCGTCTAAAAAATTGACTCCGAGGCATGTGCGTCGTATTTACACTCCCGGGCAAAAATCACGCCCGGGAGTGGGCGGATCAAAAAAAATGACTTCCAGACGCTTTTGCGTCGTTTTTTAGCGCCTGGTCAGGGCAGGCGTTAAGGGACCTGTGGGCTCTGAAGGAGCCCAGAGGTGCCCTCCCATGCCCCCAGGGACACCCCCTGTCACCCTTGCCCACCCCAGGAGGACACCCAAGGATGGAGGGACCCATCCCAGGGAACATAAGGTAAGTTCAGGTAAGTACATTTTTTTATTTTTTTTGTGGCATAGGGGGGCCAGATTTGTGCCCCCCTACATGCCACTATGTCCAATGACCATGCCCAGGGGACAGAAGTCCCCTGGGCATGGCCATTGGGCAAGGGGGCATGACTCCTGTCTTTGCTATGACAGGAGTCATTTCAATGGGGGTTGGGAGTTAAAAAAAATGGCGCAAATCGGGTTGAGGCGAAAATTTTGCCTCAACCTGACTTGCCCCATTTTTTGGCGCCCAAGCTCCATATTCCCCTACGCCGCCGCTGCCTGGTGTACGTCATTTTTTTTCACGCACACCAGGCAGCTCCGCCGGCTAACTCCGGCTAACGTCATTGAATAAATACGGCGCCCGCATGGCGCTTCAGAATGGCGTTAGCCGGCGCTAATTATTTTGACGCAAAACTGCGTTAGCGCAGTTTTGCGTCAAAAAGTATAAATATGGCCCTTAGTTTTGGGCCAGGGAGAACCTGATTTAGCAGTTCGGGCTGGACTGTTCCCATGAGGAACAGGGTCAAGACCGATTTGCATATGGCTGGGTCCAAACCGGGGAGGCATGCTGAGAAAAAGAACCATGGATTTAACCCAGATCTGTGACTGGGGGTGAGTGTTTGCATTTTTCAGCACTCTGTCCTTCATTATTTTGTGTTATTAAAGTTGCCCTAAGTGGTAAGGGTATGCCGAGACTTGGGTCCCCAGCTCACTGTGAATCTGAATTCAAGCTAGTCTGGTTGATAAAGGGTGGTACTCTGAAACTGATCCCAAGGTGCTTGTTTCCGATCCTTGGTGGACCTGGCTTGGCAGTTTGGGCTAGACTGTTCCTATGAGAAACAGGGTCAAGACTGGTTTGCCTATGGCTGGGTCCAACCTGGGGTGTCATGGTGAGCAAAAGAACCATGGATTAAACCCAGGTCTGTGACTGGGGGTGAGTGTTTGCATTGTTCAGCACTCTGTTTGTCATTATTTTGTGTTATTAAAGTTTCCCTAAGTGTGAATGGTATGCCCAGACATGGGAACCGTGCTCACTGTGCCACTGGACTCAAACTAGCCTTGTTGATCAATGGTGATATTCTGAAACCTGTCCTAGGATGCTTGTTTCCAGTCCAGAGAGGACCTGGCTTGGCATTTTGCGCTGGACTGTTCCCGTGAGGAACAAGGTCAAGACTGATTTGCATATGGCTGGGTCCTAACCGAGGTGGCAAGGTGAGCAAAAGAATGATGGATGAAACCCAGATCTGTGATTGGGGGTGAGTGTTTGCATTGATCTGCATTCCGTCCATCATCCTTTTGTGTTATTAAAGTTGCTCTAAGTCGAAGGGTATGCCCAGATGTGAGTCCTGTGCTCACTGTGCCTCTGGGTTCAAGCTAGTGTTGGATGAAGGGTGATATTCTGAAATCAGCCCCAAGATGCTTGTTTCTGGTTCAAGGAAAACCTGCCTTGGTATTTTGGGCTGGCCTGTTCCTGTGAGGAAAAGGGGTAAGACTGATTTGCATGTGGTTGGTTCCAAGCAGGGGTAGCATGGTGAGCAAAAGAACAATGGATTAAATCCCGATCTGGGACTGGGGGTGAGTGTTTGCATGGTTCAGCACTCCTTCCATCATCCTTTTGTGTTATGAAAATTGACCTAAGTGTGAAGGCTGTGCCCAGACGTGGGTCCCGTGCTCACTGTGCCACTGGATTCCAGCTATCCTGGCTGATGAAGGTTGATACTGTGAAACCAGCCCCAAGATGCTTGTTTCGGGTCCGGGGAAAATCTGGTTTGGCAGTTTGGGTGGACTGTTCCCATGAGGGACAGGGTCAAGACTGATTTGCATATGGCTGGGTCCAAACTGGGATGGCATGGTGAGCAAAAGAATGATGGATTAAAACCAGATCTGTGACTGGGAGTGAGTGTTTGCATTGTTGAGCACTACATCCATCATCCTTTTGTGTTATTAAAGTTGCCCTAAGAGGTAAGGGAATGCTGAGACATGGGTCCTGTGTTCACTCTGCCTCTGGATTCAAGCTATTCTGGTTGATGAAAGGTGATTCTCTGAAACTGTTTCCAAGATGCTTGTTTTTGGTTCAGAGAGGGCCTGGCTTGGCAGTTCGGGCTGAACTGTTCCCATGAGGAGCAAGGTCAAGACTGATTTGCATATGGTTGGTTCCAAACGGGGGTGCTATGGTGAGCAAAAGAACGATGAGTTAAACCCAGATCTGTGACTCGGGGTGAGTGTTTGCCTTGTTCAGCACTTTCTCCATCATCCTTTTGTGTTAGTAAAGTTGTTTTAAGTGGGAAGGGTATGCCCAGATGTGGGTCCCATGCTCACTGTTCCACTGGATTTAAGCTAGCATGGTTGATGATGAGTGATACTCTGAAACCGGTTCCAGTGTGCTTCCATCTGGTCTACAGAGGACCTGGCTTGGTAGTTCGGGTTGGACTGTTCCCATGAGGAGCAGGGTCAAGACTGATTTGCATATGGTTGGGTCCAAACGGAGGTGCTATGGTGAGCAGAAGAATGATGGATTTAACCTGAATCGGTGAGTGGGGGTGATTGTTTGCATTGTTGAGCACTCTCTGCATCATCCTTTTATGTTATGAAAATTGCCCTATGTGCAAAGGGTCTGCCTGGACATGGGTCCCGTGCTCACTGTGCCACTGGATTCAAGCTAGCCTAGCTGAAAAAAAGTCATACTCTGAAGCTGGTCTCAGAATGCTTGTTTCCGGTCCAGGGAAAATCTGGCTTGGCAGTTCAGGCTGGAATGTTCCCATGAGAAACAGGAACACGATTGATTTGCATATGGCTGGGTCCAAAGTGTGGTACCATTGTGAGCAAAAGAACCATGGGTTAAACCCAGATCTGTGGCTGGGGTGAGTGTTTGCATTTTTCAGCACTCCGTTCTTTATTTTTTTGTGTTATTAAAGTTGATCTAAGTGGGAAGGGTATGCCCAGACTTGGGTCCCTTGCTCACTCTGTCACTGAGTTCAAGCTAGTTTGTCTGGTGATGGATGATGCTCTGAAATCAGTTCCAAGACATTTGTTTCAGGTCCAGGGAGAACCTGACTAGGCAATTTGGGCTGGACTGTTCTTAAAAGGAACAGGGTCAAGACTGATTTGCGTATGGTTGGGTCCAAATTGTGGTGACATGGTGAGCAAAATAACTATGGATAAACCCAGACCTATGACTGGGGGTGAGTGTTTGCATTGTTCAGCACTCCCTTCATCATCCTTTTGTGTTATTAAAGTTGCCCTAAGTGGGACGGGCATGCCTAGCTATTGGTCCCGTGATCACTGTGCTACTGGATTCAAGCTAGCATGACTGATGATGGGTGATACTCTGAAACTAGTCCCAGGATGCTTGGTTTTGGACCAGGGAGGACCTGGTTTAGCAGTTCGGACTGGACTGTTCCCATGAGGAACAGGGTCAAGACTGATTTACCTATGGCTGGGTCCAAACTGGGGTGGCATGTTGAAAAAAAGAACGATGGATTAAACCCAGATCAGTGACTAACGATGAGTGTTTACATTGTTCAGCACTCCCTTCATCATCCGTTTGTGTTATTAAAGTTGCTCTAAGTGAGAAGGATATGCCCAGATGTGGGTCCTGAACTGGCTGTGGATTCAAGCATGTCTGGCTGGTGAAGGGTGATACTCTGAAGCTGATCCCAGCATCTTTGTTTCTGGTCCAAGATGGATTTGGCTTGGCATTTGTGGCTGGAGTGTATCCTAATAAGGAACAAGGCCATGAATGATTTGCATTTGGCTGCGTTAAAACTGGGGTGGCATCATGAGCAAAAGAACAATGGATTAAACCCCGATTTGTGACTGGGGTTGAGTGTTTGCATTGTTCAGCACTCCCTCCATCATCCTTTTGTGTTATTACAGTTGTTTTTAAGTGGGAAGGGTATGCCCAGATGTGGGTCCCATGCTCACTGTTCCACTGGATTTAAGCTAGCATGGTTGATGATGGGTGATACTCTGAAACTGGTTCCAGGGTGCTTCCTTCTGGTCTATAGAGGACCTGGCTTGGCAGTTCGGCTGGACTGTTCCCATGAGGAACAGGGTCAAGATTGATTTGCATATGGTTGGGTCCAAATGGGGGTGCTATGGTGAGCAGGAGAATGATGGATTAAACCTGAATCTGTGACTGGGGGTGATTGTTTGCATTGTTGAGCACACTCTCCTTCATCCTTTTATGTTATGAAAATTGCCATATGTGGGAAGGGTATGCCTAGACATGGGTCCCTTGCTCACTGTGGCACTAGATTCAAGCTAGTCTGGCTGAAGAAAAGTCATTCTGGGAAAAGTTCCAGAATGCTTGTTTCTGGTTCAGGGAAAACCTGGCTTGGTAGTTTGGGCTGAACTGTTCCCATGAAGAACATGGTCAAGATTGGTTTGCATATGGATGGGTCCAAAGTGTGGTACCATGGTGAGCAAAAGATCCATGGATTAAACCCAGATCTGTGATTGGGGATGAGTGTTTGTGTTGTTTAGCACTCTGTCCTTCATTCTTTTGTGTTATTAAAGTTGCTCTAAGTGGGAAGGGTATGCCCAGGCTTGGGTCCCTTGCTCACTCTGTCACTGAGTTCAAGCTAGTTTGTCTGGTGAAGGATGATGCTCTGAAACTGGTCCCAAAACACTTGTTTCAGGTCCAGGGAGAACCTGGCTACGCAATTTGGGCGGGACTGTTCCCATGAAGAACAAGGTCAAGACTGATTTGCATATGGTTGGGTCCAAACTGGGGTGATATGGTGAGCAAAAGAATGATGAATAAACCCAGATATGTGTCTGGGGATGAGTGTTTGCATTGTTCAGCACCCTATCCATCGTCTTTTTGTGTTATTAAAGTTTCCCTAAGTGCGAAGGGCATGCTTAGACATGGGTCCCGTGCTCATTGTGCTAGTGGATTTACGCTAGCATGACTGATGATGGGTGATACTCTGAAACTGGTCCTAGGATACTTAGTTTTGGGCCAGGGAGAACCTGGTTTAGCATTTCGGGCTGGACTGTTCCCATGAGGAACAGGGTCAAGACTGATTTGTATATGGCTGGGTCCAAATTAGGGTGGCATGTTGAGCAAAAGAAATATGGATTAAACCCAGATCTGTGACTGGGGGAGAGTGTTTGCATTGTTCCATTGTTCAGCACTCTCTTCATCATCCTTTTATCTTATTAAAGTTGCCTTAATTGGGAAGGGTACGCCCAGACTTGGGTCCCTTGCTCACTGTGTCACTGAGTTCAAGCTAGCCTGGCTGGTGAAGGATGATGCTCTGAAACCGGTCCCAAAACACTTGTTTTAGGTCCATGGAGAACCTGGCTAGGCAATTTGGGCTGGACTGTACCCAAGAGAAACAGGGTCAAGACTGATTTGCGTATGGTTGGGTCCAAACTGGGGTGACATGATGAGCAAAATAATGATGGATAAACCTAGATCTGTGACTGGGGGTGAGTGTCTGCATTGTTCAGCACTCCATCCATTATCCTTTTGTGTTATTAAAGTTGCCCTAAGTGGGAAGGGCATGCCTAGCCATGAGTCCCGTGCTCACTGTGCTAGTGGATTCAAGCTTGCATGACTGATGATGGGTGATGCTCTGAAACCGGTCCCAGGATGCTTGGTTTGGGCCAGGGAGGACCTGGTTTGGCAGTTCAGACTAGACTGTTCCCATGAGGACCAAGGTCAAGACTGATTTGTATACGGCTGGGGTGGCATGCTGAAAAAAAAGAACAATGGATTAAACCCAGATCTGTGACTAAGGGTGAGTGTTTACATTGTTCAGCACTCCCTTCATCATCCTTTTGTGTTAATAAAGTTGCTCTAAGTGGGAAGGGTATGCCCAGATGTGGGTCCTGAACTCACAGTTCCAGTGGATTCAAGCATGTCTGACTGATGAAGGGTAATACTCTGAAAGTGATCCTAGCATCTTTGTTTCTGGCCCAAGAAGGATTTAGCTTTGCATTTTCAGCTGGACTGTTCCCAATGAAGAACAGGGTCATCACTGATTTGCATTTGGCTGGATGAAAACTGGGGTGGCTTCATGAGCAAAAGAACGATGGATTAAACCCAGATCTGTGACTGGGGGTGAGTGTTTGCATTGTTCAGCACTCCCTCCATCATCCTTTTGGGTTATTAAAGTTGTCTTAAGTGGGAAGGGTATGTCCAGATGTGGGTCCCATGCTCACTGTTCCACTGGATTTAAGCTAGCTTGGTTGATGATGGGTGATACTCTGAAACCGGTTCCAGGGTGCTTCTTTCTGGTCTATAGAGGACCTGGCTTTGCAGTTCGGGGTGGACTGTTCCCATGAGGAACATGGTCAAGACTGATTTGCATATGGTTGGGTCCAAATGGGGGTGGCATGGTGGCAAAAGAACGATGGATTAAATCCAGATCGGTGACTGGGGGTGAGTGTTTGCATTGGTGAGCTCTCCAGCCATCATAATTTTGTGTTATTAAAGTTGTCCTAAGTGGGAAGGGTATGCCTAGACATGGGTCCCGTGTTTACAGTGTCACTGGGTTCAAACTAGCTTGGCTGATAAAGGTTGATACTTTGAAACTTTTTCCAAGATATTTTTATTTATGGTCTATAGAGGATCTGACTTGGTAGCTCGGGCTGGACTGTTACTATGTGGAACAGGGTCAAGACTGATTTGCATATGGTTGGATCCAAAAGAGGATGCTATGGTGAGCAGAAGAATGATGGATTCAACTTGAATCCTGATTTGGGGTGATTGTTTGCATTGTTGAACACTCTCTCCATTATTTTTTTGTGTTATGAAAATTGTCCTATGTGGGAAGGGTATGCCTAGACATGGGTCCTTTGCTCACTGTGCCACTAGATTCAAGCCAGCCTGGCTGAAGAAAAGTCGTACTCTGAAGCTGGTCCCAAAACACTTGTTTCAGGTCCAGGGAGAACCTGGCTAGGCAATTTGGGCTGGACTGTTCCCAAGAGACACAGGGTCAAGACTGATTTGCGTATGGTTGGGTCCAAACTGGGGTGACATGATGAGCAAAATAATAATGGATAAACCTAGATCTGTGACTGGGGGGTGAGTGTCTGCATTGTTCAGCACTCCATCCATTATCCTTTTATGTTATTAAAGTTGCCTTAATTGGGAAAGGTATGCCCAGACTTGGGTCCCTTGCTCACTGTGTCACTGAGTTCAATCTAGCCTGGCTGGTGAAGGATGATGCTCTGAAACCTGTCCCAAAACACTTGTTTTAGGTCCATGGAGAACCTGGCTAGGCAATTTGGGCTGGACTGTTCCCAAGAGAAACATGGTCAAGACAGATTTGCGTATGGTTGGGTCCAAACTGGGGTGACATTATGAGCAAAATAATGATGGATAAACCTAGATCTGTGACTGGGGGGTGAGTATCTGCATTGTTCAGCACTCCATCCCAGGATGCTTAGTTTTGGGCCAGGGAGAACCTGATTTAGCAGTTTGGACTGGACTGTTCCCATGAAGAACAGGGTCAAGACTGGTTTGCATATGGCTGGGTCCAAACCGGGATGGCATGCTGAGCAAAAGAACCATGGATTAAACCCAGATCTGTGACTGGGGGTGAGTGTTTGCATTGTTGAGCACTCTCTCCATCATTCTTTTGTGTTATTAAAGTTGCCCAAAGTGGAATGGGAATGCTTAGACCTGGCAGGGGAGACACCATGGTGACGTGGTTGTTTTCTCTGTGGTATCCGAGGAGAAGGTTCCAGTGTTTCCAGCCGGTGCAGCTCTTTTCTTCAGCGTGAAATCGGGGGACCCTTCCGGAAGGGATCTCTGCGAAGATGGCGGCTAGTCGAGCGCGCCCAAATGCCGTGAGGTTCTCAGCAGTTGAATACGTCAAGATGGATGGATTGTTGTTCAGCCGCTCAATGCTGCAAAAGGAACTTGGATTCAGACCTGATCAGATTGACTACCTGTTTGCTTTTCTTGGAGGTAAAGTCTTTGAAGTGATTTTCACCACCTTTGCTTTGTTTGAACAATGCCTCAAGCGCTTTAAAGAAAGGAATGGGGGGCGTGTCCATGATGGCGGAGCGCTAGGACGTGCTTGCTAGCACTCCGCCGCCTCGATCCAGAAAAGTGCCTTGCGGCCCGTTGGGGGGAAGCCTGGAGGCTCCCCCCGCATTGTGAGGCCCCCCCGGGTGTTTTCTGCCGCTTGGCTGCGGCCGGGTCTGGGCTGTGCCGCTCCCGAGGGGAGAGCTGGGGTTGGCCCCGGAGTCGAGGCGGGGCCGCGGAGCGGCGCGAGAGGCGGCCTGGGCCGCAGTGCGGACCTCTCATCGGCGGCCCTGCTGAGCGGGGCGCCGAGGGATTGAGAGCCTGGGGGCTCACCCAGGGCCCCATAGCAGCTGAATTGCGCCGCGGGACCCGGCGCCTGGAGAATTGAGCGCCCTGAAGGAGAGGGGCGCTCCCTCATGTTCTGTCGGACCGGGAGCGGCAGACGAGGCCCCTCACCCTGGCACCTTGGAGTGGGGCCTCGTGAAGTGCAGGGCCCCAGTAGAAGGTAGGGGCCCGGATGCCCAGCCTCCGGGCTGTTTTACTTCAACATTTGAACTTCTGATAAGCGTGGTCCTGCAATCTCGTGGAAGGCGCCAGGAACGGACTGCTGCAAGTGGTGGCTGCTGGGGGTCGGAGCTGGGCACGGTCCCGGACAGGGCGGTATATACTGATCGGCCCCACACGGAAATCCTGGAGGCCCTACGGGATTGAACCGGCGAGGCGTGACCAGGCCGGCGCGATGGCAACATCAAAATCCAAGCGCAAGCGCTCAGTGAGGGACATGCTGGCAGGGGCGCGCCTGACATCTGGGACTGTGGCGGAGGACCTACCTGAGACGAGGGCCTTGGAGAGTCGGGTGGAGACAGATCCAGAGGAGAGTTCTCCCGTTACGAAGGGCTTTCTGACCTCCCTGTTTGAGTCACTCCGGGGAGATATCCAAGAGCTGCCTAGGGACATCTCACAGGAGGTGAAGGGGCTACGAGGAGAGGTTACCTCCTTGGGTGAACGTGTATCGCAGCTAGAGGACAGTGAGATCCCTCGCGGTGAAGAGGTGGCGGGCCTGCAACAGGAGGTAGTCTGCCTCCAAGAGCAGCAGGACCTCCTCCAGATGGCGGTTGAAGACTTGGAAAATCGCTTGAGGCGACAAAATATTCGTATTAGAGGGGCCCCGGTTGGTGCTGAAAAAGAGGACATTGAGGGCTACGTGGTGGACCTGTTTCGCTCCTTGCTTGGCACAGACGAGACACGGGAAGTAGTCCTGGACCGGGTACATCGAGTTGGGTGCGCCAGGGGCCCTGGAGACCGCCCCCCAGACATTTTAGCCTGTCTCCACAACTTTGTCCTTAAAGAAAAGATTCTACAGCGGGCCCGCAACCTCCAGAGTGTACTCTTTCGAGGGCATGAACTCCAGCTATTCCATGACCTATCTGTGCGGACTTTGCAGAGGCGGAGAGAGTTCAGACCGATCACGGATCACTTGAGAGCGCACAATGTGTCCTACTCCTGGGGCCATCCGTTCCGCTTGGTCTTCCGCTGGGAGGAGCAGCTCCGGCAGGTGAAATCCGTCTCAGAGGCTAGCCGCATCCTGGGTCTGGAGGATATGGGCCAGGAGGCGAGCGAGGGGGCGGTTCTGCCGGCGGGGGGCCCTCCTCGTTGGCGGAGAAAAGAGAAGAAAAGGAAGCTGCAGCGCCCGACGGCCTCGGAGCTGAGATCGGAGAAAGAGAAGCTGCTTTGAACAATGTGGCCACCGGAACTTCAGCCTAGTGTGGACACCCGGGGGCGCCCGGGATTGCTATTGGCCGCATTGCTAACAATATGCTGATCGTTGAAGAGGGTCGAGGTGGCGGGGGCAATGGACCTGGTTACCTGACTTGGTTGAATACACAGCCCCGTGGAGACTGCATCTCGTGAAGATGGACGACCGAGGACGTTTGTGTTCTATGCACCTGTTGTGCTTATTAGTTTTCTGTTGTTGGGTTTCCCTGCGCCTCTGGCTTTTTGTGGAGATACCCTCAGGCCTGAGTGCTCTAGGTGGTCTAGATATTAATGTAGGGGGTAGTCCTCTGTTGTGCCCCTGCCTCTTCTGCTTGCTCCCTTCAGTATAGGCTATGACCATTAAATGTATAAGTTTAAATGTTAGGGGGCTCAATAACCCTACTAAGAGGCTAGCCATCCTATCAGCTTTAGAGAGATCGGGGAGTCATATATGTCTCTTGCAGGAGACGCACCTCGTCTTTAAAGAGACCTACCGTATGTGCTCTAAGTGGCTCCCCAGGCAGTTCTGGTCCTCGCTACCATCAAAGCATGCAGGGGTGGCAAATTCTTCTATCACGCTAATTTCCAGGGGAAGTGATATCAAAATTGCACGAGGTTCCAGGGAGGCTTTTAGCCATGAGGCTTAGACTGGGGTTTTTTTCCTTCACGATTGCTTTCCTTTACGCACCTAATTCTCAACAAGAAACCTTCCTGAGACAGTCTTTGACTCCGCTGCTCCAATCCCCTGATGGTGCTGTGCTGCTGGGGGGCGATTTTAATTTGGTGATGGACGGGGACCTGGATCGCTCAGGTCATTGGTATGGGCAGATGGGGTCTTTGTCGGACGCAGGGCGGCAGTGGTTGAGTGAGTGTGGTCTGGTGGATGTGTGGAGGAGTGCGCACCCCTCTTTGAGGGACTACTCCTTTTACTCATCAGCAACCAAAACATACGCTAGGTTGGACCTTTTTCTGGCATCCCAGAAGCTTATTCCCAGGGTTAGAGACTCAGCGATTGAGCCGCGGGCCCTGTCAGATCATGCCCCAGTTACAGTTGAGATCCGCACAGACATGGAGAGGGTCAGTGCATCGGGATGGCGATTTAGGGATTCGATGCTTCAGAACGTTGCAACGGTAGAGGCGATCCGAAGGGCAATAACAGATTACCTTAGCTTTAATGATGATGGGACAATAAGCATTGCAACACTGTGGGAGGCACTGAAGGCTGTCTTGAGGGGCGAGGTGATGTCGCTTTCTTCTAGGGACAATAAGGCAAGGAGTCGACTCAGGGGGGACCTAGAGCAGCAAGTGAGGGTGTTGGAGCGCTCACATAAACACACCGGTGCTCCTAGAATATGGCAAGAGCTCGAGAAGGTGCGAAAGCAGCTGAGGAGGTTGGACTGGGACAGGGCAGAGCACGCAGTAGTCTGCCTCAAACAAAAGTACTATGTAGGAAGTAACAAGTGCGGGAAGTTGCTGGCACGTAGGTTGAGAGCGCAGCGTGCAGCATCAGTGATAAAAATGGTGCGCTCCTCTTCTGGAACAGAAGCGCACACGAGTGACCAAATAGCGCAGGCTTTTGCGGAATTCTATCGAAATCTATACAGGGCTGAGGAGCCCGGTACCTTAACTCCAGAATCCTTCTTAGAGGACATAGCAATCACTCCTTTGTCTTTGTGAGAGGCAACCGCGTTAGATCAACCTAAAAGGGCAGAGGAGGTTATGTCAGCGATCGCCCGGCTGCAGACCGGGAAGTCACCTGGCCCCGATGGTTTCCCTGCGCTTTTTTATAAATCCTTCTGTGTGGAACTTATTCCCGTTTTGGTGCGACTTTTTAACTCTTTTCGTCAAACGGGCGCTCTTACGCCTAGTATGTTAGACGCTACTATCGTGGTTATCCCGAAACCGGGGAAGGATCCCGAGGAATGCACCTCGTACAGGCCGATCTCACTCCTGAATATTGACACCAAATTATTCACTGGCATTCTGGCACACCGCCTCAACTATTATATGCCGGGGCTTGTGGATCCCGACCAAGCGGGATTTATACCGCATAGACAGTGTAGCGATAATACCAAGCGACTGCTTCACCTCTTGGATAAAACCGAACGCTCTCGTAGGGCGGCGCTCTTCCTATCTATCGATGCTGAAAAGGCCTTCGATAGGGTTTACTGGCCATACCTGTTCAAGGTGCTTGAACGCTTCGGACTGGGCTCGGGCTTCATGGCATGGATTTGCTGCATTTATCAAGCGCCTCGGGCGGCGGTTCGGGTTAATGGGACACTTTCTTTGCCGTTCGCCGTCCAAAGAGGGACCAGGAAGGGGTGTCCGCTTTCGCCCCTCCTGTTCGCGCTCTACATGGAGCCTATGGCGCAGAGGCTACGGGACAACCCTCAGATCACGGGCGTGAAGTTTGGGGGGGATGAACATCTCATATCACTATATGCGGATGACGTCATCCTTACTCTGGCGGAGCCTATGACCTCACTACCGGCGCTAATGGGTGTTTTAGAGGAATTTGGATGAGTTTCGGGGTTTCGAATGAACATGCCTAAATCGCAGGCTATGGGCAAGTTTATCAGTGCGGAGCATGAAAGGGACCTGAAGGCCCGATTCAATTTTTTATGGTCCTCCTCGGGGCTCCCATACTTGGGGATCGAACTGGGCTCCACAGTCGCCCCACAGCGACGTTGAATTATGCGAAACTAACCCGGGAGGTGCAGTGCGACTTAGAGACATGTGGGAAACTTAAATTGTCCTGGCTGGGTAGTGTTGCGGCAGTGAAGATGACCATCTTACCACGTATGCTTTATCTGTTTCAGGTGCTCCCGCTGGAGCCCCCGCCGCGGACGATAGCGACCCTCCAAATGGTGGTTCTAGGATTTATATGGGAAGGGAAGGTGGCGCGGTTATCGCAGCAGGTCCTGTATCGCCCCAAGAGGGAGGGGGGTCTGGCGGTCCCCTGTCTCCTTCAATACTTCCAAGCAGCACAGCTGCGTTTCCTCTTGGAATGGAGCCGACCGTCTTCTGAGAAGCATTGGTGTTTCATGGACCAGGCAGTGGCTGGCTCTCACATATGGAAGGAACCCTGGCTTAGGCGCCGTCACAGGGCGCAGGGATTGTATATATCCCCGGTCACGGAGGTTTCGATGAGAGTGTGGGATCGGGTGGCAGTCAGGGTGGGTTTGACGACCTTCCCATCCCCAATGACTCCCCTAGGCGCGGACCCCAATTTTGGCCCGGGCCTACAGTCTGAAGCATTGCGTCGGTGGTATGAGGGGGGCTGCAAAAGGGTGGGATATTTATTCGATGAGCAGGGGGTTATCCCCTTTGACCAGCTGAGGGAGCTATATGGCCTAACCGAGGCTGACAGGATGATGTACTATCAAATAAGACACTGGGCCCTGCTTCCAGCCAATAGGATATGAATAGATAGGCCGTTAACACCGTTTTAAAAATGGATTCTAATGAAAAAGGGATATAAGCGCGTGGTTTCTGAGCTCTATGTCCTCTTACGGGGGGAGGTCTGCTCAACCAAGACTAAGGGTCAATTGAGATGGGAGAAGGAACTAGAGAGGGAGCTAACGGAAGATGAGTGGGAGAGTGTTTTTTATAGGGCGCATCACACAGCTTATAACTCAGCAGGTACAGAGACAGCCTATAAAGTAGCCTCCTCCTGGTATTACACCCCGAATAGGATCCATGCTTGGGATCATGACAAATCTAGTCTTTGCTGGAGGGGGTGTGGGGAAGGGGGCTCTCTTGTGCATTTACTATGGCATTGTCCCAAACTACATCGGTACTGGAAGGACATAATAGACACTGTGGACATGGCTTTTGACACTCGGATCCCTAGATTTCCTGCCTATATTTTGCTGGGCCTTCCCAATCCTCTCACATTTCTCCTGAGATCATTGAGGGGACGGCAGATGGCTTTAGCTTTGAATGCTGCAGTACAGCTGTTGCTATCTGTGTGGGGGACAGAGCGGATCCCGACAACAGTCTCGTGGCTGCACAAGCTCTGGTTTATCCTCGCTATGGAAAAGCTCACCCTGACTTCTCAGCAGCGGAGCGGGGACTTTAAAGAACTTTGGCAACCATTCTTACATATCCTATCCGGGGAGTTTTCAGAGCTGACATGTCCAACTTATTTGAGGGTTCTGAATTTGAATTGAGTGCAGGGGATTGCACCTTCAAGGAGATGTATTTATAGGACTAGATTTATATGGTATAAGAGCCTGAGATTGTTTGACTACTGTATTGTTAGCCAGCAGTGGGGAAACATAGTTGTATTATATATTTAACCTTCTTTTTTTTTTCTATTGTTTCGCATGAAGTAAGCTAATAACGAGCCGTTGGCAATACTGTGATGTAGTGCATATGCGATGTTCTATAATTCAAAAATTAATAAACAGATTTGATCCATAAAGAAAGGAATGACTCTGCACCTTTGAAAGTGTTCTCCATGAATGCCTTGACTCATCCTCAGAAGAGATGGGTGAATGTCTCCATGTTTAATGAGTATGTTCAGAGCGCTGACATTATCACTTGGCTCAATCAGTTTTGCATTGTTTTTCATGGGGCAAGAGTGAGAGATGCTGATGGAGTAAAGACTGGCTACTTTAAAGCCTTGGTATCTTTAAAGACAGACCCTGCCACTGAGGAACTGAGGCACATACCTAGCGCTTTTAGACTTGGTGGAGCCACAGGCACTGTCTTCTATGTGGGTCACCC
The DNA here is from genome assembly GCF_031143425.1 of Pleurodeles waltl. Lineage (NCBI taxonomy): Eukaryota > Metazoa > Chordata > Amphibia > Caudata > Salamandridae > Pleurodeles > Pleurodeles waltl. Next base: position 665,385,052 of record NC_090451.1, read on the forward strand.
TAGGAGATGCAGGAAATGTAATTTGGAGGGGCACTTAGCTAAGGATTGCACTGCACCTTTCTGCACTAAGTGTAGAAACACTGGACATGAAGTTGAGGACTGTGTGGCTGAAAAAACATGCAATCTTTGTGGCTCAACTGAGCATGAGTTTAAAAACTGCCCCTCCTCCTATGCCTTTAAAATCAAAGCTGCACGATTGGAGCAACCTTTCACTCCCCACCAGAGTAGAGGGAGGTCAAGGGAAGATGTAGAGGAGGAGGAGGAAGAATTAATCAGGCTTGGTTTGGAGGAGGAAAGATTTGCTCTACAAACTGGTTTATCATTGTCTGACGCAAAGGTGGATATCACTGTGGAGCAAGTCACCTCTGGAGAAGGTGCTTCAGTTTTGGTGGGAAAACAAGCAGGTGCAGTTGATGAGGCTGGAAACTGCATGGAACCTAATGAGAGTGCTTCACCAGGTGCTCCTGATCAACCAATCATGGCTCCCACACCTGATGTAAATTTGGCTGTCCAATCACAGCAGACGTCCTCCACAACCACTAGGGGGGTGTTGCCCAACATCACCTGTGTGCTGCTGAAAGGAATGATATCGTCAGTGCTGGAGGCTCGTCCCTGATTTCCACCACAGGTGCAGCTCTTGACGCACCCTAGGTGCAACTTGTTCCACTTTCTGCTCCACAGCCACATGGCACTGTTATGGATGACAGTCTGTATGTTACGCCTAAGGTATTTTCCACTCCAAGCCAGCACTCCCTAGAACCTGCTTCATCTGGTACTGCAAATGCGATTGGTACTCAGGATACAGTGTCTACAATTTCCTCTACAGACTCTTGCAGTGAGATAGAGTTCGCCTGTAATGCCCTGGAACACTCTTCTTTCTCTGACAATGCGGTTGCTGGTGAGGTAGTTGAGTGGGGCAAGGATGACATTTTTGTTGAGGAAGAGGTTGAATCTGCCATGGATGTCTCAACCTCATTAAAAAGGAAGGAGAAAGAGGGTGATGACACGGAAGAGACTGGGTTTGAGAGCAATGACTCTAGAGACTTGTGCGCACAGGATGACAGGCGCAATTTCCAGGCGGTGACATGGGAGGACGCTTTTACCCCTGTGATCAAGCGGAAGACAAAGAAAAGGAATAGAAAATTGGACTGAAAGTACCATTTTACAATGTTTATGTTTTTCTGATATTTCCTGATGCTTCTCTTGGGGAGTATTAATGTCAGGTGCTTGGTTGATGATGTGAAAAGTTCATAAATTTTTGACTTTTTGAGCCGGCAAAAATTGGACATGATTTTCTTTCAGGAATGTACTATTCCAGAACATTCTAGGGACCCAAAACTGCAGCAAATGTGGACTTGTGGCCCTTCCATCTGGTCAGGCTGTAATTCTGACCGAAATGCAGGATTAGGCATTTTACTTTGCAGTTCTGACTTTGCTGTTCACCAAGTACAACATGTGGTTAAGGGGAGACTATTATGTGTGGATGGTACTTGGAATGGCCATGATTTACGCCACATTAATGTGTACTGCCCTTCATCATTGTCCTGCAGAAAGAATGTTTTGAGCTTCCTGCCTGAGCTCCTTTTATGCAACAGGAATGTTTTTCTGGGTGGTGATTTTAACTGTTTACTGGATGTGAAAGACAGATCCTCTTCTTCTGCAGTACACCTTACGGTAGCTCTACCTCACTGAAAAGTATTATTTCTGATTTTCATTTACAGGATTCTTACAAAGTGTTACATCCAAAGGGTCCAGGTTGCACTTGGGTTAGTTCTAACTCTCCCACTAAGTCTCGCATTGACTTTATCTTTGCAAGTCTCTCTGAAAAGATAATTTCAGCTACTCTCATTCCTGTTTTCGTTTTGGATCATTACCTCATTTCAGTGGGTGTCTCCATAGCAGATATACCTCTTAGAGGGAAGGGTCTGTGGAAACTTAATATTATCTAGCTCAATGACAAGGCTACCCGGGATAAGTTTAGTTACCATTACCAGAATTGGCAGTCCCTCAAAATTCTTTTCCCCTCCATCAGTGAGTGGTGGGAGCACATTAAGATTCGTATACGGTCCTTCTTTATTCGGGAGGGAACTAGAGTGGCTAGAGACCGACGTTGTAGAATCAACCATTTGCAAATCCGGCTCCAGAATTTATCCAAGCTGTTGGAGTTCGGTTTTGATGTTAAGGCCGACATTCTTTTGTGCAAGCAGAGGTTATCCTCATTGTACCATGATTTTACTAAAGGGTTGCTTCTGCGCAGTAGGGTTCAGTTCCTGGAGGAAAATGAGACTTGCTTGAGGTTTTTCTTTCTTAAAGCTAGGGCTACTGGGAGAGTTATAGATGCCATGATGGACTCCAAAGGTACCACACATACCACTACTGAAGGTATCCGAGTCAGTGTGCATGATTTCTATAGCAACTTATATGGCCCCAAAGTTTCAGACAATGCAACTGGGAATTTTTTCATGCATCATCTGCGTTTGTCTTTGTCTGAAGAGGATAAGTAAGTTCTTGAAGGGGATTTGGTGCTTGCAGAGACCTCAAACGGGCTATGCTCAGCTTGCCTAAGGGGAGATCCCCAGGTTCTGATGGCATACCTGTAGAGTTCTATGCTACATTTTGGGACTTAGTGGGCTCCGACATGCTTGAAGTCTTTCGTTGTTCTATGAGGGAAGGATTGCTCCCCAATTCCTTGAGAGGTGATTGCATAAGACTTCTCTATAAGAAGAAAGGTGATAGAGCCGATGTAAAGAACTGGCGTCCAATCAGCCTTCTTAATGTAGACTTTAAAATATTGTCTAAAACTTTGTGCCTTTGGTTGTGGTCTGTTGTTTCCACAGTCGTTGAATCAGACCAAACGTGTGGCATACCTGGGCGTAAGATATCTGACAATTTATGTTTGGTTAGGGATGTGTTATCGTATGTTAAAGACCGTGGGTTATCTATGTGTTTGCTGAACTTGGATCAGGAAAAGGCTTTTGATAGGCTAAACCACTCTTTTCTGTTTCAGGTTTTAGAACATTTGAATTTTGGTCCAACATTTAGGTCCTGGATTTCTTTATTGTATACCGATTGTTACAGCAGGGTCATGGTCAATGGCATGTTGACTGCCTCTTTTCCCGTTTATTCAGGTGTACGGCAGGGATGTCCTTTTCCCCCCTCTTGTTCATTTTGGCCATCGAACCTTTTCTTGCAACTCTGAGGGCTGACAAGCTGATTAAAGGGATCTCTGTCCCTGGAGGTAGGGGGGTTTCTGTCACTGCCTCTGCTTATATGGACGATGTATCTGTTTTTTGTTCAGATAAAATTTCCATCCGCCAGGTTTTATGGTATTGTAGTAGGTTTTCCTTTGCTTCATCATCGAGGATTAACCTGGCAAAGAGTGAGTGTTTGTACGTGAACTGGAAGGAGGATAAGATGGATTGGGGCCTTAAGGTAGTGCAAGATCGCGTTAAAGTTCTTGGTCTGTTCTTTGGTGGGTTTTTCAGTTCATTTGGGGAGGAAAGCAAGAACGAGTGGCCCGCATGACCATGTTTAAGTCTGTGGTTTTGGGTGGCAAGAGTTCTCCAAACATTGGTCTCGCTTTGCAATCTTTGCTTATTTGCACCATGATCAGAGGGAGTATTTGTCTGGATAAGGAAGAAAGGAAGTGATCTTTTTTTGCCAGTTTTTGGTTGAATTTTCTGGTGTGCAGAACATGGGGCATGGTTGTCTCTAACAGCATGCCTCATTCAGAATCCTGCCCATTTGCTTACTTTTAGGCCAGGAAATTAATTAGGACTCACAATTTACAAGCGATTCATTTGGGCCTGATCTCACCTCTGCTCATTCGCAAATCTGTTACTGGGGACCAGTATCAGGTTCCAGTTAGGGGGTTTTCAGATCTGTCTTCTAAGGCTATTTGGGCAAATGTTTCTGTACGGTACCTTCATAATATCCATTGTGACCTGGCATGGTCCACAGTACATGGTTGCCTGCCTCTCCGCCTTTTTTTGTTTAGGAGACAATGTTCTAGGGCCCCCTTTTGTGTCAGGAAGGGTTGTTTGGCAGAAGAATCCTGTGACCACCTCTTTTGGTACTGCCCCATGGCAAAACAGGTGTGGGCTTTGGCGGAAGTATGGCTTTCTTCCCTGAATTCTAATGTGGTTTTGTCTAGAGAGGGGTGTGATCTTTGGGCTGTTCGTTTCCAGCTCCCCATGCCAGAAGTATTGGATAGTGGTGAATTGCTTGAAGGATGCTTTGTGGAGGGCTAGAAATCTGCTTTTCAAAGGTGTTGATCTCTCCCCACAAGTGGTCTATGCTCTAGGTCATTCATTGGTCCATGGTTATGTGTGTAAAGATGTATTCCAGAAGGGCAAGTTGCCTGCATACTTGGATTGGTGTTGGAGTGATCATGGATGATGGATGGATTTTTTGGGTTTTGTTTTTTTTCTAACACAGGAATTGCTGTGTTTCTTGGGATTGATCTTTGGCTTTTTTCTTTTATCGCATTGCTTTTAAACATTCCAGCTTTTAGTTTCCTTTACTTCTGAATGCATTAACATCTAGATGTTAACCTGGTGTTGGCCTTGGCACTGTGTGCGGTTTTTCACCTGGTCAAATGTCGTGCCACCTGAAACATGGATTGGCTACCATGTATTCTGTCTTTTAATGGTTGAATAAAGGTTTTGAAACTTTAAAAAAAAAATATATATATAAAAAAATCAAGTTAGCATGACTGATGATGGGTGATACTCTGAAACTGGTCCCAGGATACTTAGGGCCGTATTTATACTTTTTGGTGCACAACTGCACCAACGCAGTTGTGCGTCAAAATATTTAACGGCGGCTAATGCCATTCCAAAGCGCCATGCGGGCGCCTTATTTATGGAATGACGTTAGCCGGCGGAGCTGCCTGGTGTGCGTAAAAAAAAATGACTTACACCAGGCAGCGCCGGCGTAGGGGAAAATGGAGCTTTGGTGTCAAAAAATGGGGCAAGTCAGGCTGAGGCTAAATTTTCGTCTCAACCCGATTTGCGCCATTTTTTTTTTACTCCCAACCCCCATTTAAATGACTCCTGTCTTAGCAAAGACAGGAGTCATGCCCCCTTGCCCAATGGCCATGCCCAGGGGACTTATGTCCCCTGGGCATGGTCATTGGGCATAGTGGCATGTAGGGGGGAACAAATCAGGCCCCCCTATGCCACAAAAAAATAAAAAATAAAATACTTACCTGAACTTACCTTAAGTTCCCTGGCATGGGTCCCTCCATCCTTGGGCGTCCTCCTGGGGTGGGCAAGGGTGGCAGGGGGTGTCCCTGGGGGCATGGGAGGGCACCTCTGGGCTCCTTCCGAGCCCACAGGTCCCTTAACGCCTGCCCTGACCAGGCGTTAAAAAATGCTGCTAAAGCGGCTGGATGTCATTTTTTTTTACCCGCCCACTCCCGGGCGTCATTTTTGCCCGGGAGTGTAAATACGGCGCACATGCCTCGGAGTCATTTTTTAGACGGGAACGCCTTCCTTGCATATCATTAACGCAAGGAAGGTGTACACGCTAAAAAATGACGCAAACTCCAAGATCTTTGGCGCTAGAAGGGTCTAACGCCAAAGTATAAATATGGAGTTAGTTTTGCGTCGGATTTGCGTAAAAAAAAACGACGCAAATCCGGCGCAAACAGAGTATAAATATGCCCCTTAGTTTTGGGCCAGGGAGAAGCTGGTTTAGCAGTTCGGGCTGGACTGTTCCCATGAGGAACAGTGTCAAGATTGATTTGCATATGGTTGGGTTCAAACGGGGGTGGCATGGTGAGCAAAAGAACAATGCATGAAATCCAGATCTGTGACTGGGGGTGAGTGTTTGCATTGGTGAGCTCTCCAGCCATCATCCTTTTGTGTTATTAAAGTTGTCCTAACTGGGAAGGGTATGCCTAGACATGGGTCCCGTGTTTACTGTGTCACTGGGTTCAAGCTAGCTTGGCTTATAAAGGGTGATATTCTGAAACCAGTCTCAAGATGTTTCTTTTTGGTCTATAGAGGACCTGGCTTGGTAGTTCAGGCTGGACTGTTCCCATGAGGAACAGGGTCAAGACTGATTTGCATATGGTTGGGTCCAAATGGGGGTGCTATGGTGAGCAGACGAATGATGGATTAAACCTGAATCTGTGACTGGGGGTGATTGTTTGCATTGTTGAGCATTCTCTCCATCATCCTTTTGTGTTATGAAAATTGCCCTATGTGGGAAGTGTATGCCTAGACATGGGTTCCTTGCTCACTTTGCCACTGGATTCAAGCTAGTCTGGCTAAAAAAAAGTCATGCGCTGAAGATGGTCCCAGAATGCTTGTTTCCGGTCCAGGGAAAACCTCGCTCAGCAGTTTGGGCTGGACTGTTCCCATGAGGAACAGGGCCTGTTCCCATGAGGAACAGGGCCAAGACTGTTTTGCATATGGCTGGGTCCAAAGTGTGGTACCATGGTGAGCAAAAGAACCATGGATTAATCCCAGATCTGTGACTGGGGGTGAGTGTTTGCATTGTTCAGTGCTCCGTCCTTCATTCTTTTGTGTTATTAAAGTTGCTCTAAACCGGGAGGGTATGCCCAGTCTTGGGTCACTTGCTCACTGTATCACTGAGATCAAGCTAGCCTGGATGATGAAAGATGATGCTCTAAAACCAGTCCCAAGGCACTTTTTTTTAGATTCAGGATGAACCTGGCTAGGCAATTTAGGCTGGACTGATCCCATGAGGAACAGGGTCAAGACTGATTTGCATATGGCTGGGTCCAACCTGGGGTGTCATGGTGAGCAACAGAACCATGGATTAAACCCAGGTCTGTGATTGGGGGTGAGTGTTTGCATTGTTCAGCACTCTGTCATCATTTTGTGTTATTAAAGATTACCTAAGTGTGAATGATATGCCCAGACGTGGGAACCGTGCTCACTGTGCCACTGGACTCAAACTAGCCTTGTTGATCAATGATGATATTCTGAAACAGGTCCTATGATACTTGTTTCCGGTTCAGGGAAAACCTGGCTTGGCAGTTTGGGCTGGACTGTTCCCATAAGGAACAGGACGAAGACTGATTTGCATATGGCTGGGTCCAAAGTGTGGTCCCATGGTGAGCAAAAGAACCATGGATTAAACCCAGATCTGTGACTGGAGGTGAGTGTTTGCATTGTTCATCACTCCGTCCTTCATTCTTTTGTGTTATTAAAGTTGCTCTAAGTGGGAAGGGTATACCCAGACTTGGGTACCTTGCTCACGGTGTCACTGAGTTCAAGCTAACCTGGTTGGTAAAAGATGATGCTCTGAAACCCGTCCTAAAGCACTTGTTTCAGATACATAGAGAACCTGGCTTGGCAATTTGGGCTTGATTGTTCCCATGAGGACCTTGGTCAAGACTGATTTGCATATGGCTGGGACCAAACTTGGATAAGGTGGTGAGCAAAATAATGATGGATCAACCCAGGTCTGTGATTGGGGGGTGAGCGTTTCCATTGTTCAGCACTCCATCCATCATCTTTTTGTGTTATTAAAGTTGCTCTAAGTGAAAAGGGCATGGCTAGACATGGGTTCCGTGCTCACTGTGCTAGTGGATTCAAGCTAGCATGACTGATGACGGGTGATATTCTGAAACTGGTCCCAGCGTGCTTGGTTTTGGGTCAGGGAGGATCTCGTTTAGCAGTTCAGACAGGACTGTTCCCATGAGGATCAGGGTCAAGACTGATTTGCATATGGCTCGGTCCAAACTGGGGTGGCATGCTGAGCAAAAGAACCATGAATTAAACCCACATCTGTGACTGGGGGTGAGTGTTTGCATTGTTCATCACTCCCTTCATCATCTTTTTGTGTTATTAAAGTTGCCCTAAGTGTGAGGGCATGCCTAGACATGGGTCCCATGCTCATTGTGCTACTGGATTCAAGCTAGCATGACTGATGATGGGTGATACTCTGAAACTAATCTCAGGATGCTTGGTTTTAGGCCATGGAGTACCTGGTTCAGCAGTTCGGACTGGACTGTTCCAATGAGGAACAGGGTCAAGACTGATTTGCATGGGGGGGTGGCTGTGCAACGAAGCGAGATGGCCGCCTAGAGCGCAAGCTCTGTTTCGCGGCGTCCCCAGGAGGGCGGCAGGAGTGCAGAGACAGCCGGAGAATCCATTGCACCCGGCGCTAACCACCCTACCAACCATCAAACCTCGGCCTGACGCCCGGGAACACAGAGGAAACAAGTCTAGGGGCCAGGGACTTGCGACCCACTCCCGGCGGAGAGGGCCTGGCCGGAGGGGCGGAGTCACGTCTTAAGAGGGCCGCGGCTGGTGCAACAATAGCGGCTATGGATCGGCCTTGCGGGTTGCGAGAGCTGCGGAAGGGCAGAGAAGACCCACGGCCGCATGTGTCCGGGGTTTGATTTTCCCGGACCCCGAGGTGGAGACTGGTCGAGGCGCTTCGGAATCTCCTTGTAACTCCGATTCTCCGATGACACGGAATGAAGATTCTGTGAAAGAGACGGGACCACGCCTCTCAAATAATTAACCGGAGGAACCACCCGGTAAGCAAAAACATCAGCAGTGGGGGCACAACTACCCTCTCCTCCCCCGAGGCTGAACGGCGCTGAGCTGATGTAACACCCCAAGGACCACCCTCCATTGGGACACTACGGCCCATCCACCCCCCCTCTCCCCTTTTTAAAACATAAAGCAAACAGTACCAGGCAAACAGAAGGAGAGGGGGGAGATCAGGAGAGGAGGAGAAGGAAGAGGAGCAGAGGTGAGGGGAGAGGAGCAGAGAGGAAGAGATTGAAAGAGGGGAGACTCTAGTTCATGAAGGTCAAGGGACAGGAGTCGAAGCCTCACCGCAACTGGCATAAAACGGGGAGGCACCGAAGGCAACTGGTGGACAACACTGCCGCATATAACCCTAACCAGGCAAGGCAGCTGGCGAAAGACCTGGAGGAGGGTGTGCCCACCCCTATCTCCCCTCAAACGTTCCCCGCATTCAACACTCAACACCAATTAAAAGAGGACGAGGAATAGTGGGCACAACCTCTCAATACTCTGGGCTATGACAACCCGCACCACGACTCTATAGCAGCGGAACTCTCACTGTTACAATATCCTCCCCCGACCCGAAGACAACGTCAGATTGCCATAATCTACAACAGCCGCAAGGGGGACACACGCATATACACAAAAGAAAAAGCGGAAAAGTAAAAGGAAAGAGAAAAAAGGAAAAGGAAAAGAAAGCGGAGAACACCGAGCAAGCGACAGCAGCCACTGAAGGGGGAGAAGACAACCCAAAAAAAAAACGGAAAAAACTAAAAGAACGAAGAAAAAAAAAGAGGAGAGATGGAATAGAAACAAGAACTGACCGACACAGAAAACCCACACCACTACCGGTCCTCAAGGAGGGAAGTCTGGGCCCTAAGTGGACAACCTCTGGCAATGCCCTGCAACAAATCCTCCAGCAAACCCGCACAACAGTTATTATTCTCAGAAGGGTAGCATCACAAACGCCAAACCCCCACAACGACAAACCCTTCTACACCGTCATCCTCAACCGAATCTACCATAATGTCTCACAAAGACCACCCCACAACCATAGACCGGATACTACAAGAGATCACCACTGTTAGTCGCCGCATAGAGGGGATGAACGCTTCTATAACATCGTTAACACTAGAGACCAAATTCATGCGATCTGACATCACAAGCTTCCAATCCAGAGTGAAGGGATTGGAACAACACATGGGATCATTAGAGGTACAGGCCACTATGTCTCGGGATCGAGACCACAACCTTCTTTACCTCAGTAGTAAACTAACGGACATGGAGGATAGGAGTTGGAGAGATAACATTTGTCTACATGGGATACCAGAAAACGAAGAAGGCTCGGATGTACAGGCCTTTCTGAGCTCCACCCTTCCAAAACTGACTTCACTAGACTTCAGCCCGTCGATAGAATTCCAAGGGGCACATAGAATAGGTCCTAAACGCTCCGACAATTCTGCAAGGCCTCGACCAATCATCGCATGCTTGCTGCGACACAACCAAACCTGTCAAATACTCAAGTGGTGCGCAATCATGGCCCGTTCCGGATAGACCAATATGACATTTGAATAACTGCTGACTATTCCAAGGAGACCAATGAACGTGGAAAGGCCTTCCTAACCCTACGACCCCGACTTCGGCAGCTAGAGATAAAATATGTCCTTTTTGACCCTGCAAGAATGTGGGTTACCAAAAACAGAGTATCTAAGGACTTCTATAACCCCGAAGAACTGAGACTTTTCCTTGATTCTTTTCAATCTTAACATATGAACCCTACTAGCACAAACTGTCCGCATGATACGGTAGTGTAGCCATTTTTAATATAGCTTTTGCGCGTTTGCTTAAAGCATTAGGCCTCTGTACACTTTGCCCTAGATGCATTTTATTCAGCCTCGCACTGTTATTTTTCAATAACCAGTTTCACGGTCTTGTTTTATTTTCTTCTATCACACTGTTTAGCTTACTTCAGCACCGGAGTTCTCAAACAATACATTCTTGCTCGCTCTGTGCTTCAGTCAAGGATACAGTCTGGTACATTGCTGATAGACATGGTAGAAGTTTAGTCTTTAGGGTTTGTAGAAAGTACACATTCTTACGTAGCGACGTTTCTTAGAACATCGGCGTGTTAGTTATAAAAACACTTCCTAGTCCTGGTACACGTAAGAGGGAGATTCCGACCAGGGAACCACAACTAGACACTGACTGCCCTGTTGCAGATGCTGATCCAGATCACAGGCCTTTGCTCAGGTATGAGGGTTGATGTCCTCCCGGGGGAACCTGAAAGGCAGGCTTAGAGCTTAACATGCTGTGCTCAAAATAGAACTTAGAAGAGAGAACGTACTATAGTAGCACTATGATAGCGTTATTCTTATGTTTCACTCTCCTCGTTACTATTTCAATCTTACTGTGTTGTATGGTTCTGGTTATTGCGGCTCATGCCTTGTTATCTAAAATGCAGTTGTTTTTATTAAACTAATCTTTAAAACTCAAACTGCCTTTGTCATTTATATATGAGACCACATTGTGTATGAGAGAACTGGTTGGGATCTGAGTGACCACGACTTCCCTGGGAAGCACTAAGATGTCATGCGCTCGGTTGCCCAATTGTCTCTTCCCTTTGGGAGAGATGAGGCACTGCTAGTTAGCCGGAGCTCAACCCGGATTTGGGGTGACAAGGGTCCTTCGCCGTGGGTTAGACTTAGTCCCCCACACTGCGAACGATCCTGCCACCCAAAAATCCAGTAGCCTCATTAGGATAATGAGAGCCTATGCGACAATACCGCAGGAGGCAAAGAAGACACTGGAACCTTTCCCTCAGGAAAGGAAAAGACGAACATGGCTCTATGCGACACTGAAGCCGGCCAAAGAGGCAGAGACATAGAGAGATTAGCCAGATCCCATGATGACAGGGGTCAGGTCTTACATGCAGTAGTAACCCATACACAGCTTTCAGAAAGGGACAAATCCCGTTCCCCTTTAAAATCAACGGCTGCATCCCCTTGAGAAGGAATCAAGATACTGCGCACAAAAGAGACAATTACTTGAAAGTCGAAACATTGCAGCAACTGCCGACCCCGAGAACGGATGAGTACCTATTTAGACCATATATGTGTATCTCTCTTATAATTGCATAAGAATGTTAGTGCTGCTGTCAAAGTCAGGCGCTTAAAAAGCATAGGTTTTTCATAACCCGAAAGGCCCTACAATGTGAAAGTATCCAGTAAATAGTAACTTGTCTTAAGGGTGTGAGAGAGTACCCACATCAATGTAAGGATTAGATCCACCACCTCCCCGCACACTATATGAGAGTCCAGACTCGGCCTTACTATATAGCGCAAGGGGTACTTAATAACAATCAACCATTGCAGAGCTTAACGCGCTCCCAACGCGCCACAGAAGACCCCATAGCAGCAAGTATCACAATGTGACTCCAACCTACCCCAGCACACAACACATAAGACTAAAGCTGATGCTAGAACTCATTAATCCTCATAGCTATCCCAGGGGCTGCGATAGGGTCCAACAAAGATAAAATAACCCAAACCCTGGGGCGCATAACACAATGGGACCCGATATGCACCAACGCCCCCATCAATATCAATATCATAAAATAAAAAAAATAACATAATACCATACAATATACCATAATATAGTATAACAAAATGGTGTCCCACACTAAGGCACTATAATACAACTGTCCATTACCCCCCCCCCCGAACGCACACACTCGTCTGCAGACCAACTGCCACTGATACCCGCAACTCTTACCCAAGGCAGGACGGATATGCTGGCAGTGTGCACCAAATTAATTAATCAACTGACAATACCTACATACATCCCTCCTTACAGAATGGTATAGTATTATGATGTAATAATACGCGAAAGAATACCTGTAGTGGGGTGGGCCACATACATAGCCCTCATATAGTCTAGGGCTCGGCAGCACTCATTATTTAGTCTGTGATAAATAGTTTGATATCTAGTGCAACAGTTCATAGTATAATGGTGTGATAAAGTAATAGGATATAATATGTTAAAGGAATTGATAGGTTATAGAAATGTTGAAGTATGCGCTAATGTCCTGATACAGTTGACAAGAAATACTTAGTATGTACTATATATTCACACTTCCCTACATCTCTGCTTGTATCAGAATTATGTTGTCCTGCCTGCTCTCTTCCTTTCCCGCCCCAGTCCTCCCCTGCCTGAATACCCCCCTGCACGAGTAATAACATTTTACGACAATACCGCCCAGGCCTGTCGACAGCCACCTACCTTTCACCCCTAAAAGTACACACTTTAGCTCCACAAACATCACAACTATCATCACTCGCCGACGAACAGGTCCGTCTCCCGACACCCGACGCACAATCATGAACCCTGCACCTCCCCCCCTTGTTGCTAGCGTGTCGACTACCAGCTGCCCGCTGCCCCCCCCCCAGTACGGACCGCCCTGACGGCACACGAGCTCCGAGAGGAACCGGACCCGCCGTTTACAGATCTAATTAAAGAGGTAGGACCCCTAGCCTCCTCAGCCCACTCTCCCACACACCCTTATCTCCCCTCCTAGTACCTTTTCACGTTATTCTCTTAATTCCAACTTAAACACCGGTCTTTTCATCCTTCTCCCTCTTCTTCTTACCCCCCCTTCCTTTCTTTTCTTTTCTCCCTCCTTGTCTCCTCTTTCCCCTGCAGCTTCCCTCGACTTTTTTATTTTTTTTCCACACCCCTCTCTTCTTCCCTCTCCTAGAGAACACCTCGGGCCACCGCCAGCTGCACACCCCCTCCTATACCCCACTGCACCATAACAACCATAATCTCCACTCTAACACTTGAGATAGTAACCCCTCCCTCCCCCCCCTTCCGCCAGTGCTAAATCCGAAATAAGCGAGATCCTTTACACTCACCCAGGATGTCGGAGAGGGTCGCCCAAGCGACACGACCACTGCGGATCCTCTCCTTGAACGTACATGGTATAACGAGTTACGTTAAGCGGAAAAAATATATTGTCCTATTTTCAATCCAAAAAAGCAGATATCGCCCTGATCAAGGAGACCCACCTTGACACTCTAGAATCTAGTAAACTCAGGCGGGATTGGGTGGGGAAGGCTGTATTCAGCTGTTGCCCAACGAACCAGGAACCCGGAAAGCAGTGCGCCTCGCAAATGCGGAGTGGCGATATTAATTCAAAAATCTCTTCTGCTTACAATCATTAAAACATGGAACGATGTAGAAGGGAGGTACATATTTGCTAAACTAAAAATAGGGAACACCTTCTTCTGTGTGGGCTCCGTCTAGGCACCAACCAGTCCAAAACGCCCATTCCTCCTACAATTAAATCGCATTCTGACAGAAATCGGGACCACCCGATATATAATCGGGGGAGACTGGAATCTCGCCCAAGGTGCCATACTGGATAGGACAGGCCCCATCGATGTAGGTAATAATCAGGACAGAGCACTTCTGGCAGACATAACTAAGGACGTCAGTTTAGCTGATGCTGGAGAACGCTACATCCGAAAGATAAGGAATATACCTTTATATCCACCGTCCACGGCACCCAATCGCACCTAGACTACTTTCTGGTGTCACACACAGTAATCCCTCACATACTGGACACTTGCATCCTAGACAGTGGTCTCTCAGACCACTCTCCAATACTAACCATGATCCAGGCAGGCATATCTTCACCAGGCCGAAAACCATGGTGTCTCGCTGTGCACAGATACTGATCCCCTCAAGGGAAGGAACAATTAAGAACCCACGTAGCTACGTACATGACCGAGAACACTGGCACTGTGGCCTCCAAAAGGGTTTTATGGGCAGCGGCAAAGGCAACCTTGAGAGGGAACATGATGCGAGATGCAGCATTGGCCAGCAAGGACAGAATAGCCCGCCAGGCCATTTTGGAAACCACAATCCAGAAACAATACACTACCCAACCGTCCCCTAGTCTACGCAGCTCCCTAGAACAAGCCTGCATGGCACACAACGACCTCCCAGGCGGAATATGCATTGCAGAAATTGCGAGACCGCCATTACGAACAAGGAGAAAAAGCAGGACGCCTCCTAGAGGCTCAACTCTGACAAAGAGAGGCTGCTTCCGCCATATCGGCCATAACATCCTCATCAGGAGTGGTGCTGACTCATTCCGCAACATATTGTGAATTAATTTGCCAAGTATTACCAACGTCTTTACACATCAGAAACAATGACTGATCAGACACGAACAGAGGCATTCCTTAACGCGGCTAATCTGCCTCGCTTGTCGGAGGCTGGCAGAGCTCTCCTGGAAGGTGACATAAGTAGGGTAGAGATAACACAAGTCATAACAAACCTCCCCTATTATAAATCTCCAGGAGAAGATGGATTCCCAGCGGAATTCTATAAATGGGCTGGGGAAGAGGCAGTCACTGCAGTACGTGAAGCATTAACGGAAGCATTTCAGGAGGGCTCCCTGGGCGCTCTATCCAATAAGGCTACTATTGTCATCCTGCCTAAGCCAGGAAGGGACCCCCTCCTCTGTGGCAGCTATCGCCCTATCTCCCTCCTGAACGGAGACGTTAAACTTTTAGCCAGTGTCTTAGCAGCACGCTTACGCAAAGTGATACCATCTCTGATCCACAATACTCAAGTGGGGTTCGTACCGGGCCGCACTTCCAGAAATCGCATGCACACTCTATGTCACACACTGCAGGAAGCTTTGCAAATGCTGGAGGAAGCCCTAGCCCTATCCCTAGATGCGGAGAAAGCATTCGACCGCATTGAATGGTCCTACCTATTCACCACTATGAAACTTTGGTTTAGGGGAACAATTTGGGCCTGATTCTAACTTTGGAGGACGGTGTTAAACCGTCCCAAAAGTGGCGGATATACCACCTACCGTATTACGAGTCCATTATATCCTATGGAACTCGTAATACGGTAGGTGGTATATCCGCCACTTTTGGGACGGTTTAACACCGTCCTCCAAAGTTAGAATCAGGCCCTTTATCTCTAAAGTATGCCTATTATATGATCATCCAACGGCACAGGTCAAATGTGGGGGTTTTCTATCAGACCCATTCCCTATCGGAAGAGGTATGCGCCAGGGCTTCCCCCTGTCACCGCTCCTATTTCTATTGGCCTTGGAACCCCTGGCAGCCACCATACGGAACTCCCAACAGACAAAAGGAATCCAAATAACTGGGGGCCTATCCAAAATCTATCTCTATGCAGACGACATTTTATTAACCTTGTCTGATCTAGAAACCTCCCTGCCCGCACTACTCTCGACCATAGAGGACTTCGCACCCCTATCCGGATACCGCGTAAACTGGGACAAAAGTGAAGCATTACCTATATCTTGCATAACGACAAGAGCAGCAATACATGGCCTCCCATTTAAATGGACCCCAACCCGTCTCAAATACCTAGGTACGCTTATTAATCGAGGCCTGGAACACATAATCAGGGACAACCTAGACCCCCTCATATCTAAATTGAAACAGGACTTTGCTAAATGGTCACTATTAGGTCTATCAATGTGGGGCAGGACACAGGCGGTCAGAATGACCATACTACCACGCTTCACATATGTACTAGGTATGCTCCCCCTACAGATACCCCTCCCCCTACTCGGCTCGATCGATACATCCATAAGGACTTTCGTCTGGGGCTCTATACGCCCAAGATTGAAACCTGCAACTATCCTAGCACAACGATCCTACAGAGGCTTAGGCTTACCCTCAGTAGAACAATATTCACTAGCCTTACAACTATCACAATTAACGTACACACTCCCAAATACACCTGATCCACTACAATGGGTAACCACAGAGAGTCTCCTAAGAGGACAACATACAGAGATGGGAGGGATATATGCTGGCTACCCCCGCTGTCTAACCCTATCCTCAAGGCCACAAACGTAGCATGGCAAAGAGCCCACCGCTTGTTAGGAATACACCCTTCCCTACACGCCCAGGCCCCTATAGCAGGGAATAAAAGCATAAAAATAGGAGGGAATCTCCTCATGTGTCCCCAATGGCGCAAGGCAGGTGTCCACAATATATCCCATATAATAGATGGAAATAACTTTCGAACCTTCGACTCTCTCCAAGAGGAGTTCGGTATTCACAGTAACCAAGAATGGCGATATATACAACTCAAACACTGTATACGTAGAATATTAGGACCGCCCCCATGGACGCTTAAAAACTCACCCATTGTCACCTACCTCCAGAAATGGGGCCGACACAAAGGCATTATGGCTGGTCTCTATGCCGAGTTAACAAATCATCTTTACTCACAGCCCCTCCTTGAACGACTACGCGGAAAATGGCAGGGAAGACTGGAGATTACCTATACGGATGAAGAATGGTCAGTCGTACTAGAAGCCCTTGACCATTCTTGAAGAATTTCAAATTTTGTTTATTCAAAATTCTTCAAGAATGGTACTGGACCCCCGTTAAACTTCTCAGGGCAGGCTTACTGCCGCACGCAAAATGCTGGAGATGTATAGAACCCCACTGTGATCTATTACATATTCTATGTCATTGTCCGACGATACAGCCCTTATGGGATGCGGTACGCCTTGCCCTGCTGGATTTTATACAGATGCCAAATCCGATCCCGCCTTCACTTATTCTATTACACGATATACGTCCATACCCCTCCCTATCAAGAGCCCATACAAGGTTACTCCACACAGCTCTTGAAACGACTAAAATATGCATACTCCGGCATTGGAGATCCAGCATTGCCCCTACACGGACAGAATGGATGGCTGCCATGTACCAAACAGCCACCCATGAACGAGTGATCTACAACTTGCAGGACCGAGCGGAGCTATTCATGGAAGTATGGCGCCCATTTTTTACAGAGCCATGAAGCAGCTGGCGGATGGTCGATGGCCAATGATCAATGAGAATCAACTGTCCTCTCCGAATCTTTCATTTTTTTGTATCCTCCCTTCTTGCTCTTTCCCCTATCCCCTCTAGTTTTTTTCTTTTTTTTCTTTTTCATTCCTCCCTCCCAGCTCCCTCATCTGATACTGGATCCTGGACTAAATAACCTGATACCTTCCTTCGTCCCCCTACACAACCCAGGTCTGGGAAATCAGCATGCACAAGGAAAACCCATCCTGTAAGTGACCCATCTTACAATGAGCAAACCCATTTGGAAGACCTCCTTACTCTGTTTCCATCTATCCCCCCTTCGGCATCACCATCCCACAGAGGCCGGAACCAATGCCCTTACCTTACCCAATAATACAACAAGTCAGGCTCAAGTGCCAAACTATCCATCCACATATGACAATTCACTTCGGGTGAGGAACCACAGAACGACCTACACCCAGACCCTTTTAGCCTGACTGCAGGGTCCATGACCCCCCCTGCACCTACCTACCCGTCTTTCCATCTAATGATCTCTCCCCCACCCCTCTCTCCTATTTCTTCCTTTACTTCACAAGACATCCCTACCTCCCCCTTACTGCAAGAACAACTCTTTATACTGACGCCCCCCCCCGAACCCATCCCTTCTTAAGAGTGTGCTCACAATTTCTTAATTACCCAGTCAGGAATATCTGTCAGACTTTATAAGCTTGTATATCTTTTACGTAAATAATTATTGTAAGAAAAAATGCTTTGAAAAATGCTTTGATAAGTTCACTTTTATATACTATGTACCACCCTATATTCTTAATAAAAAAATAAAAAAAAGACTGATTTGCATATGGCTGGGTCCAAACTGGGGTGGCATGCTGAAAAAAAGATGATGGATTAAACCCAGATCTGAGACTAAGGGTGAGTGTTTACATTGTTCAGCACTCCCTTCATCATCCTTTTGTGTTATTAAAGTTGCCCTAAGTGTCAAGAGTATACCCAGATGTGGGTCCTGAACTCACTGGGCCAGTGGATTCAAGCATGATTGGTTGATGAAGGGTGATACTCTGAAACTAATTCCAGCATGTTTGTTTTTGGTCCAAGAAGGATTTGGCTTGGCATTTTTGGCTGGACTGTTGCCAATGAGGAACAGGGCTATGACTGATTTGCATTTGGCTGGGTGAAAACTGGGGTGGCATCGTGAGCAGAAGAACGATGGATTAAACCTAGATCTGTGACTGGGGGTGAGTGTTTGCATTGTTCAGCACTTCCTCCATCACCCTTTTGTGTTATTAAAGTTGTCTTAAGTGGGAAGGGTATGCCCAATGTGTGTTCCATGCTCACTGTTCCACTGGATTTAAGCTAGCATGGTTGATGATGGGTGATACTCTGAAACCGGTTCCAGGGTGCTTCTTTCTGGTCTATAGAGGACCTGGCTTGGCAATCGGGCTGGACTGTTCCCATGAGGAACAGGGTCAAGACTGATTTGCATATGGTTGGGTCCAAACGGGGGTGGCATGGTGAGCAGAAGAATGATAGATTAAACCTGAATGTGTGACTGCGGGTGATTGTTTGTATTGCTGAGCACTCTCTCCATCATCATTTTGTGTTATGAAAATTGCCCTATGTGGGAAGGGTATGCCTAGACATGGGTCCCTTGCTCACTGTGCCACTGGATTCAAGCTAGCCTCACTGAAAAAAGTCATACTCTGAAGCTGGTCCCAGAATGCTTTTTTCCGGTCCAGGGAAAACCTGGCTTGGCAGTTCAGGCTGGACTGTTCCCATGAGGAACAGGGCCAAGACTGATTTGCGTATGGCTTGGTCCAAAGTGGGGTACCATGGTAAGCAAAAGAACCATGGATTAAACCCAGATCTGTGACTGGGGGTGAGTGTTTGCATTGTTCACCACTCTGTCCTTCATTCTTTTGTGTTATTAAAGTTGCTCTAAGTGCGAAGGGTGTCCCCAGACTTGGGTCCCTTGCTCACTCTGTCACTGTGTTCAAGGTAGCCTGGTTGGTGAAGGATGATGCTCTGAAACTGTTTCCAAGACATTTGCTTCAGTTGCAGGTAGAACTTGGCTAGGCAATTTGGGCTGGACTATTCCCATGAAGAACAGGGTGAAGACTGATTTGCATATGGTTGGGTCCAAACTGGGGTGATATGGTGAGCAAAAGAATGATGGATAAATCCAGATTTTTGACTGGGGGTGAGTGTTTGCATTGTTCAGCACTCCATCCATCATCTTTTTGTTATAAAAGTTGCCCTAAGTGGGAAGAGCATGCCTAGACATGGGTCCCGTGCTCACTGGGCTAGTGGATTCAAGCTAGCATGATGATGATGGGTGATACTCTGAAACTGGTCCCATGATGCTTGTTTTTGGGCCAGGGAGAACCTGGTTTAGTAGTTCGGGCTGGACTGTTCCCATGAGGAACAGGGTTAAGACTGATTTGCATATGGCTGTGTCCAAACTGGGGTGACATGCTGAGCAAAATAACCATTGATTAAACCCATATCTGTGACTGGGGGTGATTGTTTGCATTGTTGAGCACTCTCTCCATCATCCTTTTGTATCATGAAAATTGCCCTATGTGTGAAGGGTATGCCTAGACATGGGTCCCTTGCTCACTGTGACGCTGGATTCTAGCTAGCCTGGCTGAAAAAAAGTCATATTCTGAAGCTGGTCCTAGCATACTTGTTTCTGGTCCAGGGAAAATCTGGCTTGGCAGTTTGGGCTGATCTGTTCCCATGAGGCACAGGGCCAAGACTGATTTGCATATGGCTGGGTCCAAACTGGGGTGGCATGCTTGCAAAAGAACCATGGATTAAACCCAGATCTGTGACTGGGGGTGAGTGTTTGCATTGTTGAGCACTCTCTCCATCATTATTTTGTGTTATTAAAGTTGCCCAAAGTGGAAAGGGAATGCTTAGACCTGACAGGGGAGACACCATGGTTGTTTTTTCTGTGGTATCCGAGGAGGAGGTTCCAGTATTTCCAGCTAGCGTAGCTCTTCTCTTCAGCATGAATTCGGGGGACCTTTCCGGAAGGGATCTCTGCGAAGATGGCGGCTAGTCGAGCGCGCCGAAATGCCGTGAGGTTCTCAGCAGTTGAAGACGTCAAGATGGATGGTTTATTGTTCAGCCGCTCAGTGCTGCAAAAGGAACTTGGATTCAGACCTGATCAGATTGACTACCTGTTTGCTTTTCCTGGAGGTAAAGTCTTTGAAGTGATTTTCACCACTTTGCTTTCTTTGAACAATGCCTCAAGCGCTTTAAAGAAAGGAATGACTCTGCACCTTTGAAAGTGTTTTCCATAAATGCCTTGACTCAGCCTCAGAAGATATGGGTAAATGTCTCCATGTTTAATGAGTATGTTCAGAGCGCTGACATTATCACCTGGCTCAATCAGTTTTGCATTGTTTCTCATGGGGCAAGAGTGAGAGATGCTGATGGAGTAAAGACTGGCTACTTTAAAGCCTTGGTATCTTTAAAGAGAGACCCTGCCACTGAGGAACTGAGGCACATACCTAGCGCTATTAGACTTGGTGGAGCCACAGGCACTGTCTTCTATGTGGGTCAGCCTAGGAAATGCAGGAAATGTAATTTGGAGGGGCACTTGGCTAAGGATTGCACTGCACCTTTCTGCACTAAGTGTAGAAACACTGGACATGAAGTTGAGGATTGTGTAGCTGAAAAAACGTGCAATCTTTGTGGCGCAACTGAGCATGAGTTTAAAAACTGCCCCTCCTCCTATGCCTTTAAAATCAAAGCTGCACGACTGGAGCAACCTTTCACTCCCCACCAGAGTGGAGGGAGGTCAAGGGAAGATGTAGAGGAAGAGGAGGAAGAATTAATCAGGCTTGGTTTGGAGGAGGAAAGATTTGCTCTCCAACCTGGTTTATCATTGTCTGAAGCAAAGGTGGATTTAACTGTGGAGCAAGACACCTCTGGGGAAGGTGCTCCGGTTTTGGCGGGAAAACAAACAGGTGCAGTTGATGAGGCTGGGAACTGCATGGAACCTAATGAGAGTGCTTCACCAGGTGCTCCTGATCAACCAATCATGGCTCCCACACCTGATTTAAATTTGGATGTCCAATCACAGCAGACGTCCTCCAAAACCACTAGGGGGGTTGTTGCCCAACATCACCTGAGTGTTGTTGAAAAGGAATGATATCGTCAGTGCTGGAGGCTCTTCTTTGATTTCCACCACAGGTGCAGCTCTTGACGCACCCCAGGTGCAACTTGTTCCACCTTCTGCTCCACAGCCACTTGGCACTGTTATGGATGACAGTCTGTATGTTACGCCTAAGGTATTTTCTACTCTAAGCCAGCACTCCCTAGAACCCGGTTCATCTGGTACTGCAAAAGCAGTTGGTACTCAAGGTACAGTGTCTACAATTTCCTCTACAGACTCTTGCAGTGAGATAGAGTTCGCCTGTACAGCCCTGGAGCACTCTTCTTTCTCTGACACTGCGGTTGCTGTTGAGGTGGTTGAGTGGGGCAAGGATGACATTTTTGTTGAGGAAGGGGTTGAAGCTGCCATGGATGTCTCAACCTCTTTAAAAAGGAAGGAGAAAGAGGGTGATGACACGGAAGAGACTGGTTTTGAGAGCAATGACTCTAGAGACTTGTGCACACAGGATGACAGGCGTAATTTCCAGGCGGTGACAGGGGAGGATGCTTTTACCCTTGTGATAAAGCGGAAGACTAAGAAGAGGAATAGGAAATTGGACTGAAAGTACCATTTTACAATGTTTATGTTTTTCAGATATTTCCTGATGCTTCTCTTGGGGAGTATTAATGTCAGGTGCTTGGGTGATGATGTGAAAAGTTCATCAATTTTTTACTTTTTGAGCCTGCAAAAATTGAACATGATTTTCTTACAGGAATGTGCTATTCCAGAACATTCTAGGGGCCAAAAACTGCAGAAAATGTGGACTTGTGGCCCTTCCATCTGATCAGGCTGTAATTCTGACCGTAATGCAGGATTAGGCATTTTACTTTGCATTTCTGACTTTGCTGTACACCAAGTACAACATGTGGTTAAGGGGAGACTATTATGTGTGGATGTTACTTGGAATGGCCATGATTTACGCCTTATTAATGTGTACTGCCCTACATCATTGTCCTGCAGAAAGAATGTTTTGAGCTTCCTGCCTCAGCTCCTTTTATGCAACAGGAATGTGTTAAGATCGATGTCGGTACAGATTAGAGAGACGATCAAGTTCAGGTGGAAAAAGGGTTTAATCACAAACAACCCAAGGAAGAAACCGCTGCTCCACGACCCAACCGACACCGAATCAATCTGCCGTCAGTGCCTGGAACATCAGTGTCAACCAGGCTCCAGAATGTGAGTCCTGATGTCACGGAGGTTCCAGACCTAGCGCATGCATGCTAGGAACATAACATTAAAAGAAATAGGAACATTACAACACATCCCCCTCCCTCACAAGATTATCCCACAACCCGGAAAATAGTAACAAATAAATGTAACACAAAAATGTAAAACAGAAAAGCAGTTTACACCATATCACAAGGTATAGTCTTTCATCCCAAATGGTTTAGAACAACACAGAAAGACAGATTACAATGAGTCAAGTTGCATAGTCTTTCATCCAGAGTGGCTTAGAACGTAACCTGGATGAAACCTTCGGGCCAGATAACTCCTTAGATGTTTCCGTGATATTTCTCCTTTGATCTTTCAAGGTAAAAGAGTTGGAGTCATCCCCTACACCTCTCCATCTCGCAATTCTGGACATGCTCCACGCATCCCCATTGTCAAGAATCACAATGTTTCTCTTTACTTCTCTAATGCGGAAAGGGCCCCTGAAGGATGATTTACCCTTGGTTTTAAAACAAGGGTTTCTCACTAACACCAAGTCACCCACCTTCCACTTACCACTAGAAACACAATGTTTGTCATCAAAACGCAATTTGTAATTACGTTGGTACTCTTCCCTGAGACCAGGTGCCATAACAAATTTTCCTTGATTAGTACCAACCTGTGCCAAACTGTTACCGAGCCATGCTGGAAACAACTTAGTGCAACCCAACTTTCCCCTCATGTATTCAAAAGGAGATATATTGGTCACACTGTTCGGGGTGTTGCGATATGCCCACCACAAGTCCCTCAAGAGATTAGCTAAAGGAGTTCTGGTTTCAACAGCTTCTTGCACACAAGCTTTCACCATCCTATTCATACGCTCAGCTAAACCATTGGCCTGGGGCAAGTACAAAGCTGTCCTCAAATGCTTGACAGCTAGGGAGTCTAAAAAGCGCTTCATGTCTTGCGAAGTCAATTGTACCCCATTGTCAGTAACCAAATGGCTAGGTATACCTTCCCTAGAGAACTCTTCTTCCAGAAACTCAATTACTGTCTGGGTATCAACTGAATTCACGCATTTGGTCACCACCCATTTGGATGTATAATCCACCATGAGCATGACATATCGTTCGTTCGCTGGTAAAAGATTAAAAGGACCCATAAAGTCAAGACCTAGCTTCATCCAGGTTTTTTCCGGAATTACCACCGGAGACAGTGGCGCTTTCGCCACAACCTTACTTTTGTCATTCCTTGCACAACTCATACAGTCCTTCACAATTGTCTCAGCCTCACGGTCCAACCCTGGCCACCAGTATATGGCCCTAAGTCTAGATTTGGTTAAACTTCTTCCCAAATGCCCTTCATGAGCCAGATTCAGAATTTTGTTTCTCACACCCTCAGGAGGTACAGATTTGCTTCCCCTAAATAACTCACCTCCATTAAAAGAGAGTTCATCCCTCACATTCCAATAGCCTTTCAAAGAGACAGGGATGTCCCTATACTCTGGCCATCCTTTGACAATGAATTCTTCAAGCTTACGTCTATCCAAATCTCTCTCCACAGCCAACTTCCACTCCTCATCGTTGATGGCCGTCTCTCTCACCCAATTGACCATAACATCATCTTCCACTTCCTCGCTACCATCAACCGAAGAACGGGACAAGAAATCTGCCACAATATTCCTCGGCCCAGGCACATATTCCACAACAAAATTGTACTCCATTAAACCCTCCACCCACCTACGTATTCTCGGAGTCAATTCTTCATTCTTCTTGGGGGAGAAAATCTGGACAAGAGGCTTATGGTCAGTCCTCACCACGAAGGGTAACCCCCATAAATAGAATTTAAAGTGCTTAACTGCCCACATACACGCAAGTGCCTCTCTTTCTATGACAGAATAATGTTGTTCAGCCTCCTTGAGGGAACGAGAAGCAAAGGCAATTGCTCTCTCCTCTTGACCCATTTTTTGGATAAGCACAGCCCCCAAACCTTTAATACTTGCATCAGTGTACAGATAGGTTTTGGCGCACACATCAAAATGCCCCAAGGTGGGCATCTTTCCAATACACTTCTTTACAAACGAGAAAGCAGTCACACATTCCTTCTCCCAGACAAATATGCAACCCTTCTTCAATAGTGCTCTCAACGGTTGCGTCACACTGGAAAAATTGGGAATGAATTTAGAGTAATATTCCGCCAATCCTAGAAATGACCTCACATCATCTTTGTTTTTGGGTTCTGGTGCATGAATTATGGAATCAACTAACTCTAGTTTGGGTCTGATCCCTTCACCAGAAATAGTATGACCCAAGTATGTCACAGAAGTGACTCTAAATCTACACTTTTCATTCTTAACCGTAAGTCCAGCCCCCGCTAACTTGCTCAAAACTTTTCTTAAAATCTTGTCGTGTTCATCCACTGTTTTACCATGAACTAATATATCATCCTGGAAACATAATGTGCCGGAAATCCCCTTCAAAATCGTTTTCATAACGCGTTGAAAACATGCAGCTGCAGAGGCCAGACCAAAAGGCATCCTCAAAAACTGATAAGCCCCCAAAGGTGTTACAAAGGATGTGAGGTGCCTGGACTCAGGGTGCAAAACAATCTGGTGATAAGCCGAGGATAAGTCCAACACACTAAACACCTTAGAACCACCAAGACATGACAACTCTTCAGTAATATTAGGTAGGGGTTGACGATCCACCCAAATATACTTATTAAGATCTCTGAGATCTACACACATGCGGATCCGCTTCCCGTTATCCTTCGGTGCCAACAGGACAGGGGCCAACCATTCCGAAGATTCTATCTCCTCAATCACCCCTGCCTCTACTAATCTGTTAAGTTCTGCTTTGAGAGGTTCTAACATCAACTTTGGTACTCTTCTAACTTTGTGTACTACTGGGGTTACATTTTTCTTAAGAATGATCTTGTGTTCAAAACTTGCCAAACAACCTAATTTTTCGCTAAACACACCTGGGAACTCCTTGAAAATCTCCATCGAGTCATTTGCATTACTCACCACCATAACTTGGTCATTTGAATTTGGATCTAATTTAATACCCATGTCCCGTTGGTGACGCCAACCTAACAGATTATTGCCACGTTTGGCTACATAAACCTTCCCTACAGTAACTCTATCTCGGAACTGAATTTTCATGACCTTGTACCCAACTACCTCTATTTTGGCACCCCCATAACTGATAAGGTTTATGTCAGGTTTACTTAGAAAATCTAGAGTCTCTCCAAAAATTGCCTGCCAGTTCTTATCACCAACCATTGTATAGGGAGAACCCGAGTCTGCTAGAACAGTAACTGTCCTATTATCAAATCTAATGATACACTCAGGCATGATCACTGGTCCCACATCTACTATACTAGTGTTGTGTTCAATTTGATCAATCTCCTGTCCAACATATAAAACAACCTTGTTACTATTTCCAGTGACAGAATCTATGTTGCTCTTGTCATTGTTGCAGACTCTAGCGTAATGGCCTTTCATTCCACAATTCCTACATATTGAATTTCGTGCAAAACAATTAGGACTATTAGCTGCATGACCCATGTTACCACAACGGTAACATCGTAAAGATTTACTGTCTCTCTTCTTTTCTTGAATTGAAGATTGTGTCTTATTGTCTCTGCCAACCCTTAAAACTTCCTCTAGGATTCTCGAATCTTGTACAGTGGAAAGACTATCCCCATCGGAATGATTCATCTCTTTGATCCAGTTGCTGGTACTTTCCATTCCTTCAACAATTGCGATTGCTTCTCTCAAATCAGGATTCTTAGTCAATAATTTCTCCTGAACTCTCTTGTTATTGGTGCAACGCACCAACTGATCACGAATAAGAGAGTCTGTGATTTCACCGAAATCACAAGTGCGTGCCAATGTGCGTAAAGCAGCGATAAAATTGCCCACACTCTCCATAGTGCCCTGAGATCTGGCAAAAAATGTATGTCTTTCAAGAACAACATTGAGTTTGGATTCAAAGTGGGTCGCCAACATTGCTACCGACATCTCATAAACGTCTCTAGGTTCGCCATCCGCTCCACCTATGGTCAAAAGTTCTAGACTGTCATAAACACATCTGCCTTCAATTCCTAGATTGTGTAGAAGAACCGCTTGTTTCCTAGCTGGGGAGAATTTTTCTCCACCTATAGCTATTAGGTAAGAATCAAAAAGATTTTTCCACCGTTTCCATGGAAGAATGGGGTCACCTTTGTCCAGTAAGAAAGGAGGTGGTTGGGACATAGTAGGTGTAGCCATGGCAATTAAAGTCAAAATTGCATCTGGAATACAAACTGTGTGGAGAATGACACTTTATACTATTCCTCACACCAGAAAAACACAGCGAGCAGTTAAGATTCCAACACAACAAAGAAAGAAAAAAAATATATAGTGGTTAAACTAAGTTCCTTCCAAAAATGCTTCCACTATTGCTCCAATAAGGAAATAAAAGCAAACAGTTCAAGTCTTCTTGTGGAAGTGGAAACAGTCTAGTTTATTTACCGAGGTTCAAGGATCCCCGTAACAACTGCTGAGTCAGGAAGGCACGTGACTCCGAACCAATAACGTTCCAACAAAGAAAAAAAAATGAGCGCGAGGGAGTGCTTCCTTGATAAATCAATACCATAAGAAAACAGTCTGTCCCCCAGGTCACACTGAAGGAAAATACAGGCAGCGCACTTGAATACTGTCCACATCTAAAGGAAACCTCTCTCCATGTTGCGGTGAACACTACGCTCTCACCAGTCTCAGGAAACGGTAGGCATCAGCTGACGTCTGAAGTCTCTAGAGCAAACAGCGTCACACGCGGAGGCTAATCCACACGAACAACACCGGATTAGCTACTATCGATACCCCCAGCAGTGCCAGAAAACTTCTCGAAATGAAGAACGGGAAACAGCGGCAAGGAACGTCCGGTTAGCTGACAGCGCAGCTCGAAATGTTGCACGAAGGTAAATCTGTGGGTTCTGGGTTGTTTGCTTCCCTCGTCGCCAGTGTTAAGATCGATGTCGGTACAGATTAGAGAGACGATCAAGTTCAGGTGGAAAAAGGGTTTAATCACAAACAACCCAAGGAAGAAACCGCTGCTCCACGACCCAACCGACACCGAATCAATCTGCCGTCAGTGCCTGGAACATCAGTGTCAACCAGGCTCCAGAATGTGAGTCCTGATGTCACGGAGGTTCCAGACCTAGCGCATGCATGCTAGGAACATAACATTAAAAGAAATAGGAACATTACAACAGAATGTTTTTCTAGGTGGTGATTTCAACTGTTTACTGGCTGTGGAAGACAGATCCTCTTCTTCTGCAGTACACCTGGACGGTAGCTCTACCTCACTGAAAAGTATTATTTCTGATTTTCATTTACAGGATTCTTACAAAGAGTTACATCCAAATGATCCAGGTTACACTTGGGTTAGTTCTAAATCTCCCACTAAGTCCCGCATTGATTTTATCTTTGCAAGTCCCTCAGAAAAGATAGTTTCAGCCACTCTCATTCCGGTTTTCTTTTCCAATCATTACCTCATTTCATTTGGCATCTCCATAGCAGATATACCTCTTAGAGGGAAGGGTCTGTGGAAACTCAATATTCTTTTGCTCAATGACAAGGCTACCCGGGATAAGTTTAGTTACCATTACCAAAATTGGCAGTCCCTGAAAATTATTTTCCCCTCAGTCAGTGAGTGGTGGGAGGATATTAAGATTCGTATACGGTCCTTCTTTATTCGGGAGGGAACTAGAGTGGTTAGAGTCCGACGTTGTAGAATCAACCATTTGCAAATCCGGCTCCAGAATTTGTCTAAGCTATTGGAGCATGGTTTTGATGTACAGGCAGACATTCTATTGTGCAAGCAGAGGTTATCCTCCTTGTACCATGATTTTACTAAAGGGTTGATTCTCCACAGTAGGGTTCAGCTCCTGGAGAACAATGAGACTTGCTCTAGGTTTTTCTTTCTTAAAGCGAGGGCTACTGGGAGAATTATAGATGCCATGATGGACTCCCATGGTACCACTCATACCACTACTGAAGGTATCCGAGACAGTGTGCATGATTACTATAGCGACTTATATGGGCCCAAAGTTTCAGACAATGCAACTGGAAATTTTTTCATGCAACATCTGCAGTTGTCTTTGTCTGAAGAGGATAAGGAAGTTCTTGAAGGAGACTTGGTGCTTGCAGACCTCAAAAGGGCCATGCTCAGGTTGCCTAAGGGGAGATCCCCCGGTTCTGATGGCATACCTGTAGAGTTCTATGCTACATTTTGGGACTTAGTGGGCTCCGACTTGCTTGAAGTCTTTTGTTGTTCTATGAGGGAAGGGTTGCTCCCCAATTCCTTGAGAGGTGGTTGCATAAGTCTTATCTATAAAAAGAAAGGTGATAGAGCCGATGTAAAGAACTGGCGTCCAATCAGCCTTCTTAATGTAGACTTTAAAATATTGTCTAAAACTTTGTTCCTTCGGTTGCGGCCTGTTGTTTCCACAGTCGTTGAATCAGACCAAACGTGTGGCATACCTGGGCGTAAGATATCTGACAATTTATGTTTGGTTAGGGATGTGTTATCGTATGTTAAAGACCGTGGGTTATCTATGTGTTTGCTGAACCTGGATCACGAAAAGGCTTTTGATAGGCTAAACCACTCTTTTATGTTTCAGGTTTTAGAACATTTGAATTTTGGTCCAACTTTTAGGTCCTGGATTTCTTTATTGTATACCAATTGTTACAGCAGGGTCATGGTCAATGGCACGTTGACTACCTCTTTTCCTGTTTTGTCAGGTGTACGGCAGGGATGTCCTTTGTCCCCCCTCTTGTTCATTTTGGCCATCGAACCTTTTTGTTGCAACTCTGAGGGCTGATAAACTGATTAAAGGGATCCCTGTCCCTGGAGGTAGGGGGGTTTCTGTCACTGCCTCTGCTTATATGGACGATGTCTCTGTTTTTTGTTCGGGTAATATTTCCATCCGCCAGGTTTTATGGCATTGTAGTAGGTTTTCCTTTGCTTCATCATCGAGGATTAACCTGGCAAAGAGTGAGTGTTTGTATGTCAACTGGAAGGAAGATAAGATGGATTGGGGCCTTAAGGTAGTGCAGAATCGCATCAAAGTTCTTGGTCTGTTCTTTGGTGAGGGTGGTAGCTTGCAGAGCTGGTCTGAATGCATGTCCAAGGTGAAGCAGAAGATTGCACTTTGGGGTTTGCGGTCACTTACTATGACTGGTAAAATTCTTGTTGCAAAGGCAGATTTTCTATCGTGCCTTCTGTATATTGCAGTGGTTACCCCGTCCCACGACACTGCCTTACACTGCTACAGAGGTGGGTTTTTCAGTTCATTTGGGGAGGAAAGCAAGAACGAGTGGCCCGCGTGGCCATGTTTAAGCCTGTGGTTTTGGGTGGCAAGAGTGCTCCAAACATTGGTCTTGCTTTGCAATCTTTGTTTATTTGCACCGTGATCAGAGGGAGTATTTATCTGGATAAGGAAGAAAGGAAGTGGTCTTTTTTGCCAGTTTTTGGTTGAATTTTCTGGTGTGCAGAACATGGGGCATGGTTGTCTCTAATAGCATGCCTCATTCAGAATCCTGCCCATTTGCTTACTTTTCTGCCAGGAAATTCATGAGGACTCACAATTTACACGCAATTCCTTTGGGCCTGACCTCACCAAGGCTCATTTGCAAATCTGTTACTGGGGACCAGCAGCAGGTACCAGTCAGGGGGTTTTCAGACCTGGCTTCTAAGGCTATTTGGGCAAATGTTTCTGTACGGTACCTTCATAATATCCATTGTGACCTGGCATGGTCCACAGTACATGGTTGCCTGCCTCTCCGCCATTTTTTGTTTAGGAGACGATGTTCTAGGGCCCCCTTTTGTGTCAGGAAGGGTTGTTTGGCGGAAGAATCCTGTGACCACCTCTTTTGGTACTGCCCCATGGCACAACAGGTGTGGGCTTTGGCGGAAGTATGGCTTTCATCCCTGAATTCTGATGTGGTTTTGTCTAGAGAGGGTGTGATCTTTGGCCTGTTCGTTTCCAGCTCCCCATGTCAGAAATATTGGATAGTGGTGAATTGTTTGAAGGATGCTTTGTGGAGGGCTAGAAATCTTCTGCTTTTCAAAGGGGTTGATCTCTCTCCACAAGTGGTCTATGCTCTTGGTTGTTCTTTGGTCCACAATTACTTGTGTAAAGATATATGTCTGAAGGGTAAGGTTCCTACCTATTTGGAATGGTGTTGGAGTGATCATGCGTGATGGATGTTTTTTTGGGGGGCTTGGGCTTTTTTCTAACACAGGAGTTTCTGTGTTCATTGGGATTGATCTTTGACTTTTTTCTTTTATCCCATTACTTTTAATTATTCATGCTTTTAGTTTCTTTTAATTCTGAATGCATTAACATCTAGATGTTAACCTGGTGTTGGCCTTGGCACATTGTGCGGTTTTTCACCTGGTCCAATGTCGTGCCACCTGAAACATGGATTGGCTAACATGTATTCTGTCTTTTAAAGTTGAATAAAGGTTTTTGAAACTTAAAAAAAAAAAAAAAAAAAAGGTCCTAGAATGTTTGTTTCTGGTGCAGGGAAAATCTGGCTTGGCAGTTCGGGCTGAACTGTTCCCATGAGAAACAGGGCCAAGACTGATTTGCATATGGCTGGGTCTAAAATGTGGGACCATAGTGAGCAAAAGAATCATGGATTAAAACCAGATCTATGACTGGGGGTGAGTGTTTGCATTGTTCAGCACTCCGTCTTTCATTCTTTTGTGTTATTAAAGTTGCTCTAAGTGGGAAGGGTAGGCCCAGACTTGGGTCACTTGCTCACTGTGTCACTGAGTTCAAGCTAGTCTGGCTGGTGAAAGATGATGCTTTTAAACTGGTCCCATGACACATGTTTCAGGTTCAGGAACAATCTGCCTAGGCAAATTGGGCTGGACTGTTCCTAAAAGGAACAGGGTCAAGACTGATTTGCGTATGGTTGAGTCCAAATTGGGGTGACATGGTGAGCAAAATAATGATGGATGAACCACAATCTGTGATGGGGGGTGAGTGTTTGGATTGTTCAGCACTCTCTTCATCATCCTTTTGTGTTATTAAAGTTGTCTTAAGTGGGAATGGTATGCTTAGCCATGGGTCCCGTGCTCCTTGTGCTACTGGATTCAAGCTAGCATGACTGATGATGGGTGATACTCTGAAACTAGTCCCAGGATGCTTGGTTTTGGGCTGTGGAGGACCTGGTTTAGCAGTTCGGACTGAACTGTTCCCATGAGGAACAGGGTCAAGACTGATTTGCATATGGCTGGGTCCAAACTGGGGTGGCATGCTGAAAAAAAGAATGACGGATTAAACCCAGATCTGTGACTAAGGGTGAGTGTTTACATTGTTCAGCACTCCCTTCATCATCCTTTTGTGTTATTAAAGTTGCTCTAACTTGGAAGGGTATGCCCAGATGTGGGTCCTGAACTGACTGTTGCAGTGGATTCAAGCATGTCTGTTTGATGAAGGGTGATACTCTGAAACTGATCCAAGCATGTTTGTTTCTGGTCCAAGAAGGTTTTGGTTTGGGATTTTTGGCTGTACTGTTCCCAATAAGGGACAGGGTCATGATTGATTTGCATTTGGCTGGGTGAAAACTGGGCTTGCATCGTGAGCAAAAGAACAATGGATTAAACCCAGATCTGTGACTGGGGGTGAGTGTTTGCATTGTTCAGCACTCCCTCCATCACCCTTTTGTGTTATTAAAGTTGTATTAAGTGGGAAGGGTATGCCCAGATGTGGGTCCCATGCTCACTGTTCCACTGGATTTAAGCTAGCATGGTTGATGAGGGGTGATACTCTGAAACCGGTTCCAGGGTGCTTCTTTCTGGTCTATAGAGGACTTGGCTTGGCAGTTCGGACTGGACTGTTCCCATGAGGAACAGGGTCAAGACTGATTTGCATATGGTTGGGTCCAAACGGGGGTGGCATGGTGAGCAAAAGAACAATGGATTAAATCCAGGTCTGTGACTGGGGGTGAGTGTTTGCATTGTTGAGCTCTCCATCCATCATCCTTTTGTGTTATTAAAGTTGTCCTAGGTGTGAAGGGTTTGCCTAGACATGGATCTCATGTTTACTACGTTACTGAATTCAAACTAGTCTGGCTGATAAAGGGTGATACTCTGAAATCAGTCCCAAGATGTTTTTTTCTGTTCTATAGAGGACCTGGTTTGGTAGTTTGGGTTGGACTGTTCCCTTGAGAAACAGGGTTAAGACTGATTTGGATATGGTTGGGTTCAACTGGGGCTTCTATGGTGAGTAGAAGAATGATGGATTAAACCTGAATGTGTGACTGGGGGTGATTGTTTGTATTGTTGAGCACTCTCTCCATCATCCTTTTGTGTTATGAGAATTGCCCTATGTGGGAAGGGTATGTTTAGACAAGGGTCCCTTGCTCACTGTGCCACTGGATTCAAGCTAGTCTGGCTGAAGAAAAGTCATGCTCTGAAGCTGGTCCCAGAATGCTTGTTTCCGGTCCAGGGAAAACCTGGCGTGGCAGTTCAGGCTGGACTATTCCCATGAGGAAGAGAGCCAAGACTGATTTGCATATGACTGGGTCCAAAGTGTGGTACCATGGGGAGCAAAAGAACCATGGATTAAACCCAGATCTGTGACTGGGGGTGAGTGTTTGCATTGTTCAACACTCCGTCCTTCATTCTTTTGTGTTATTAAAGTTGCTCTAAGTGGGAAGGGTATGCCCAGACTTGGGTCCCTTGCTCTCTGTGTTATTGAGGTCAAGTTAGCCTGGGTGGTGAAGGATGATGCTCTGAAACTGGTCCCAAGACATTTGTTTCAGGTGTATGTCGAACTTTGCCTAGGCAATTTGGGCTTGACTGTTCCCATGAAGAACAGAGTGATGACTGATTTGCATATGGTTGGGTCCAAACTGGGGTGATGTGGTGAACAAAAGAATGATGGATAAATCTAGATCTGTGACTGGGGGTGAGTGTTTGCATTGTTGAGCACTCCATCCATCATCTTTTTGTGTTATTAAAGCTACCTTAAGTGGGAAGGGTATGCCCAGATGTGGGTCCCGTGCTCACTGTGCCATTGGATTCAAGCTAGCAGGGGTGATGAAGGGTGATACACTGAAGATGGTCCCAGGATGTTTTCTACCGGTGTGGGCGAACCTGGCTTGGCAGTACAGGCTGGACTGTTCCCATGAAGAACAGGGTCAAGTCTAGTTTACATATGGCTGGGTCCAAACTGGGGTGCCATGGATTAAACCCAGATGTGTGACTGGGGGTCAGTGTTTGCATTGTTCAGCACTCTGTCTCTCATTATTTTGTGTTATTAGAGTTGCCCTAAGTGGGAAGGATATGCCGAGACTTGGGTCCCCAGCTCACTGTGAAACTGAATTCAAGCTAGTCTGGTTGATGAAAGATGATACTCTAAAACAGATCCCAAGATGCTTGTTTCCGAGCCAGGGAGGACCTGGCTTGGCAGTTTGGGCTGGACTGTTCCCATGAGGAACAGGGTCAAGACTGATTTGTATATGGCTGGGTCCAACCTGGGGTGTCATGGTGAGCAACAGAACCATGGATTAAACCCAGGTCTGTGACTGGGGGTGAGTGTTTGCATTGTTCAGCACTCTGTCTGTCATCATTTTGTGTTATTAAAGTTTCCCTAAGTGTGAATGATATGCCCAGACGTGGGAACCATGCTCACTGTGCCACTGGACTCAAACTAGCCTTGTTGATCAATGGTGATATTCTGAAACAGGTCCTAGGATACTTTTTTCCGGTCCACAGAGGACCTGGCTTGGCATTTTGGGCTGGACTGTTCCCGTGAGGAACAGGGTCAAGACTGATTTGCATATGGCTGGGTCCAAACCGAGGTGGCATGGTGAGCAAAAGAATGATGGATTCAACCAATATCTGTGACTGGGGGTGAGTGTTTGCATTGTTCAGCACTCTCTTCATCATCCTTTTGTGTTATTAAAGTTGTCCTAAGTAGGAAGGGTATGCCTAGACATGGGTCCTGTGTTTACTGTGTCACTGGATTCAAGCTAGCCTGGCTGATAAAGGGTGATACTCTGAAACCAGTCCCAAGATATTTTTTTCTGTTTTGTAGAAGACCTGGCTTGGCAAGTTGGGTTGGACTGTTCCCATGAGAAACAGGGTCAAGACTGATGCTTGGGTCCGGATAGGGGTGTTATGGTGAGCAGAAGAATGATAGATTAAACCTGAATCTGTGACTGGGGGTGAGTGTTTGCATTGTTGAGCACTCTCCCCATCATCCTTTTGTGTTATCAAGATTGCCCTATGTGGGAAGGGTATTCCTAGACATGGGTCCCCTGCTCACTGTGCCACTGGGTTCAAGCTAGCCTGGCAGAAGAAAATTCATACTCTGAAGCTGGTCCCAGAATGCTTGCTTCCGGTCTAGGGAAAACCTGGCTTGGCAGTTTGGGCTGGACTGTTCCCATGAGGAACAGGGCCAAGACTGATTTGCATATGGCTGGGTCCAAAGTGTGGTACCATGTTGAGCAAAAGAACAATGGATTAAATCCATATCTGTGACTGGGGGTGAGTGTTTGCACTGTTCAGCACTCCGTCCTTCATTCTCTTGTGTTATTAAAGTTGTCCTAAGTGGGAAGGGTATGCCTAGACATGGGTCTCGTGCTTACTGTGTCACTGAATTCAAGCTAGCTTGGCTGATAAAGGGTGATATTTTGAAACCAGTCCCAAGATGCTTCTTTCTGGTCTATAGAGGACCTGGCTTGGCAGTTTGGGCTGGACTGTTCCCATGAGGAACAGGTTCAAGAATGATTTGCATATGGTTGGGTCTAAACAGGACTGCTATGGTGAGCAAAAGAATGATTAATAAACCCAGATATGTGACTGGGGGTGAGTGTTTGCATTGTTGAGTACTCTCTCCATCATTATTTAGTGTTATTAAAGTTGCCCAAAGTGGAAAGGGAATGCTTAGACCTGGCAGGGGAGACACCATGGTGACGTGGTTGTTTTCTCTGTGGTAGCCAAGGAGGAGGTTCCAGTGTTTCCAGCGAGTGCAGCTCTTCTCTTCAGCGTGAAATCGGGGGACCCTTCCGGAGGGGATCTTTGCGAAGATGGCGGCTAGTCGAGCGCGCCAAAATGCCGTGAGGTTCTCAGCAGTTGAAGACGTTAAGATGGATGGATTGTTGTTCAGCCGCTCAGTGCTGCAAAAGGAACTTGGATTCAGACCTGATCAGATTGACTACCTGTTTGCTTTTCCTGGAGGTAAAGTATTTGAAGTGATTTTCAGCACCTTTGCTTTGTTTGAACAATGCCTCAAGCGCTTTAAAGAAAGGAATGACTCTGCACCTTTGAAAGTGTTTTCCATAAATGCCTTGACTCAGCCTCAGAAGAGATGGGTGAATGTCTCCATGTTTAATGAGTATGTTCAGAGCGCTGACATTATCACCTGGCTCAATCAGTTTTGCATTGTTTCTCATGGGGCAAGAGTGAGAGATGCTGATGGAGTAAAGACTGGCTACTTTAAAGCCTTGGTATCTTTAAAGAGAGACCGTGCCACTGAGGAACTGAGGCACATACCTAGCGCTATTAGACTTGGTGGAGCCACAGGCACTGTCTTCTATGAGGGTCAGCCTAGGAGATGCAGGAAATGTAATTTGGAGGGGCACTTGGCTAAGGATTGCACTGCACCTTTCTGCACTAAGTGTAGAAACACTGGACATGAAGTTGAGGATTGTGTAGCTGAAAAAACGTGCAATCTTTGTGGCGCAACTGAGCATGAGTTTAAAAACAGCCCCTCCTCCTATGCCTTTAAAATCAAAGCTGCACGACTGGAGCAACCTTTCACTCCCCACCAGAGTGGAGGGAGGTCAAGGGAAGATGTAGAGGAGGAGGAGGAAGAATTAATCTGGCTTGGTTTGGAGGAGGAAAGATTTGCTCTCCAACCTGGTTTATCATTGTCTGAAGCAAAGGTGGATTTAACTGTGGAGCAAGACACCTCTGGGGAAGGTGCTCCGGTTTTGGTGGGAAAACAAACAGGTGCAGTTGATGAGGCTGGGAACTGCATGGAACCTAATGAGGGTGCTTCACCAGGTGCTCCTGATCAACCAATCATGGCTCCCACACCTGATTTAAATTTGGATGTCCATTCACAGCAGACGTCCTCCAAAACCACTAGGGGGGTTGTTGCCCAACATCACCTGAGTGTTGTTGAAAGGAATGATATTGTCAGTGCTGGAGGCTCTTCTTTGATTTCCACCACAGGTGCAGCTCTTGACGCACCCCAGGTGCAACTTGTTCCACCTTCTGCTCCACAGCCACTTGGCACTGTTATGGATGACAGTCTGTATGTTACGCCTAAGGTATTTTCCACTCCAA
Source organism: Pleurodeles waltl (assembly GCF_031143425.1). NCBI lineage: Eukaryota > Metazoa > Chordata > Amphibia > Caudata > Salamandridae > Pleurodeles > Pleurodeles waltl. The sequence continues at coordinate 665,422,115 of NC_090451.1, forward strand.
GCCAGCACTCCCTAGAACCTGCTTCATCTGGTACTGCAAATGCGGTTGGTACTCAGGATACAGTGTCTACAATTTCCTCTACAGACTCTTGCAGTGAGATAGAGTACGCCTGTAATGCCCTGGAACACTCTTCTTTCTCTGACACTGCAGTTGGTGCTGAGGTAGTTGAGTGGGGCAAGGATTACATTTTTGTTGAGGAAGAAGTTGAATCTGCCATGGATGTCTCAACCTCATTAAAAAGGAAGGAGAAAGAGGGTGATGACACGGAAGAGACTGGGTTTGAGAGCAATGACTCTAGAGACTTGTGCACACAGGATGACAGGCGTAATTTCCAGGCCGTGACAGGGGAGGATGCTTTTACCCCTGTGATAAAGCGGAAGACTAAGAAGAGGAATAGGAAATTGGACTGAAAGTACCATTTTACAATGTTTATGTTTTTCAGATATTTCCTGATGCTTCTCTTGGGGAGTATTAATGTCAGGTGCTTTGGTGATGATGTGAAAAGCTCATCACTTTTTGACTTTTTGAGCCTGCAAAAATTGGACATGATTTTCTTACAGGAATGTGCTATTCCAGAACATTCTAGGGACCAAAAACTGCAGCAAATGTGGACTTGTGGCCCTTCCATCTGGTCAGGCTGTAATTCTGACCGTAATGCAGGATTAGGCATTTTACTTTGCATTTCTGACTTTGCTGTTCACCAAGTACAACATGTGGTTAAGGGGAGACTATTATGTGTGGATGTTACTTGGAATGGCCATGATTTACGCCTTATTAATGTGTACTGCCCTACATCATTGTCCTGCAGAAAGAATGTTTTGAGCTTCCTGCCTCAGCTCCTTTTTTGCAACAGGAATGTTTTTCTAGGTGGTGATTTCAACTGTTTACTGGCTGTGGAAGACAGATCCTCTTCTTCTGCAGTACACCTGAACGGTAGCTCTACCTCACTGAAAAGTATTATTTCTGATTTTCATTTGCAGGATTCTTACAGATTGTTGCATCCTACTGATCCAGGTTACACTTGGGTTAGTTCCAACTCTCCCACTAAGTCACGCATAGATTTTATCTTTGCAAGTCCCACAGAAAAGATCGTTTCAGCCACTCTCATTCCGGTTTTCTTTTCCGATCATTGCCTCCTTTCAGTTGGCGTCTCCATAGCAGATATACCTCTTAGAGGGAAGGGTCTGTGGAAACTCAATATTCTTTTGCTCAATGACAAGGCTACCCGGGATAAGTTTAGTTACCATTACCAAAATTGGCAGTCCCTGAAAATTATTTTCCCCTCAGTCAGTGAGTGGTGGGAGGATATTAAGATTCGTATACGGTCCTTCTTTATTCGGGAGGGAACTAGAGTGGTTATAGTCCGACGTTGTAGAATCAACCATTTGCAAATCCGGCTCCAGAATTTGTCCAAGCTATTGGAGCACGGTTTTGATGTACAGGCAGACATTCTATTGTGCAAGCAGAGGTTATCCTCCTTGTACCATGATTTTACTAAAGGGTTGATTCTCCGCAGTAGGGTTCAGTTCCTGGAGAACAATGAGACTTGCTCTAGGTTTTTCTTTCTTAAAGCGAGGGCTACTGGGAGAATTATAGATGCCATGATGGACTCCCACGGTACCACTCATACCACTACTGAAGGAATCCGAGACAGTGTGCATGATTTCTATAGCGACTTATATGGGCCCAAAGTTTCAGACAATGCAACTGGGAATTTTTTCATGCAACATCTGCAGTTGTCTTTGTCTGAAGAGGATAAGGAAGTTCTTGAAGGGGACTTGGTGCTTGCAGACCTCAAAAGGGCCATACTCAGCTTGCCTAAGGGGAGATCCCCCGGTTCTGATGGCATACCTGTAGAGTTGTATGCTACGTTTTGGGACTTAGTGGGCTCCGACTTGCTTGAAGTCTTTCGTTGTTCTATGAGGGAAGGATTGCTCCCCAATTCCTTGAGAGGTGGTTGCATAAGACTTATCTACAAGAAGAAAGGTGATAGAGCCGATGTAAAGAACTGGCGTCCAATCAGCCTTCTCAATGTAGACTTTAAAATATTGTCTAAAACTTTGTTCCTTCGGTTGCGGCCTGTTGTTTCCACAGTCGTTGAATCAGACCAGACGTGTGGCATACCTGGGCGTAAGATATCTGACAATTTATGTTTTGTTAGGGATGTGTTATCGTATGTTAAAGACCGTGGGTTATCTCTGTGTTTGCTGAACCTGGATCAGGAAAAGGCTTTTGATAGGCTAAACCACTCTTTTATGTTTCAGGTTTTAAAACATTAGAATTTTGGTCCAACTTTTAGGTCCTGGGTTTCTTTATTGTATACCAATTGTTTCAGCAGGGTCATGGTCAATGGCACGTTGACTGCCTATTTTCCTGTTTTGTCAGGTGTACGGCAGGGATGTCCTTTGTCCCCCCTCTTGTTCATTTTGGCCATTGAACCTTTTCTTGCAACTCTGAGGGCTGATAAACTGATTAAAGGGAGCCCTGTCCCTGGAGGTAGGGGGGTTTCTGTCACTGCCTCTGCTTATATGGACGATGTCTCTGTTTTTTGTTCAAATAATATTTCCATCCGCCAGGTTTTATGGTATTGTAGTAGGTTTTCCTTTGCTTCATCATCGAGGATTAACCTGGCAAAGAGTGAGTGTTTGTACGTAAACTGGAAGGAAGAATAGATGGATTGGGGCCTTAAGGTAGTGCAAGACCGCATCAAAGTTCTTGGTCTGTTCTTTGGTGAAGGTGGTAGCTTGCAGAGCTGGTCTGAATGCATGTCCAAGGTGAAGCAGAAGATTGCACTTTGGGGTTTGCGGTCACTTACTATGACCGGTAAAATTCTTGTTACAAAGGCAGAATTTCTATCGAGCCTTCTGTATATTGCAGTGGTTTACCCCGTCCCCCGACACTGCCTTACACTCCTACAGAGGTGGGTTTTTCTGTTCATTTGGGGAGGAAAGCAAGAACGAGTGGCCCGCGTGACCATGTTTAAGCCTGTGGTTTTGGGTGCCAAGAGTGCTCCAAACATTGGTCTCACTTTGCAATCTTTGTTTATTTGCACCATGATCAGAGGGATTATTTGTCTGGATAAGGAAGAAAGGAAGTGGTATTTTTTTGCCAGTTTTCTGTTGAATTTTCTGGTGTGCAGAACATGGGGCATGGTTGTCTCTAATAGCATGCCTCATTCAGAATCCTGCCCATTTGCTTACTTTTCTGCCAGGAAATTCATTAGGACTCACAATTTACACACGATTCCGTTGGGCCTGATCTCACCTATGCTCATTCGCAAATCTGTTACTGGGGACCAGCAGCAGGTACCAGTCAGGGGGTTTTCAGACCTGGCTTCTAAGGCTATTTGGGCAAATGTTTCTGTACGGTACCTGCATAATATCCATTGTGACCTGGCATGGTCCACAGCACATGGTTGCCTGCCTCTCCGCCTTTTTTTGTTAGGAGACGATGTTCTAGGGCCCCCTTTTGTGTCAGGAAGGGTTGTTTAGCGGAAGAATCCTGTGACCACCTCTTTTGGTACTGCCCCATGGCACAACAGGTGTGGGCTTTGGCGGACGTATGGCTTTCATCCCTGAATTCTGATGTGGTTTTGTCTAGAGAGGGTGTGATCTTTGGCCTCTTTGTTTCCAGCTCCCCATGTCAGAAATATTGGATAGTGGTGAACTGTTTGAAGGATGCTTTGTGGAAGGCTAGAAATCTTCTGCTTTACAAAGGTGTTGCTCTCTCCCCACAAGTGGTCTATGCTCTGGGTTCTTCTTTGGTCCGCGATTACTTGTGTAAAGATGTATTTCAGAAGGGCAAGGTGCCTACATACTTGGAATGGTGTTGGAGTGATCATGGGTGATGGATGCTTTTTTTTGGGGGGGGGGGTTTGGGTTTTTTCTACCACAGGAGTTGCTGTGTTCATTGGGATTGATCTTTGGCTTTTTTCTTTTATCCCATTGCTTTTAATTATTCATGCTTTTAGTTTATTTTAATTCTGAATGCATTAACATCTAGATGTTAACCTGGTGTTGGTCTTGGTACTGTGTGTGGTTTTTCACCTTGTCAAATGTAGTGCCACCTGAAACACGGATTGGCTACCATGTATTCTGTCTTTTAATAGTTGAATAACGGTTTTTGAAACTTTAAAAAAAAAAAAAAAAAAAGGATTCAAGCTAGCCTGGCTGATGAAGGTTGATACTGTGAAACCAGCCCCAAGATGCTTGTTTCTGGTCCACAGAGGACCTGGCTTGGCATTTTGGGCTGGACTGTTCCCATGAGGAACAGGCTCAAGACTGATTTGCATATGGCTGGGTCCAAACTGGGGTGGCATGGTGAGCAAAAGAATGATGGATTAAACCCAGATCTGTGACTGGGAGTGAGTGTTTGCATTGTTGAGCACTACATCAGTCATTCTTTTCTGTTATTAAAGTTGCCCTAAGTGTAAAGGGAATGCTTAGACATGGGTCCCCTGTTCACAGTACCTCTGGATCTAAGTTATTCTGGTTGATGAAGTGTGATACTCTGAAACCGTTGCCAAGATGCTTGTTTATGGTTCAAGAAGGACCTGCCTTGGCAGTTTGGGTTCTATTGTTTCCCATGAGGAACAGGGTCAAGACTGATTTGCATATGGTTGTGTCAAAACTGGTGTTGTATGGTGAGCAGTAGAATTATGGATTAGTCTGAATGTGTGACTGGGGGTGAGTGTTTGCATTGTTGAGCACTCTCTCCATCATTCTTTTGCGTTAGAAAAGTTGTTCTTTGTGGGAAGGGTATGCCTAGACATGGGTCCCTTGCTCACTGTGCCACTGGATTCAACCTAGCCTGGCTGAAGAAAGGTCATACTCTGAAGCTGGTCCCAGAATGCTTGTTTCCGGTCCAGGGAAAACCTGGCTTGGCAGTTCGGGCTGGACTGTTTCTATGAGGAACAGGGCCAAGACTGATTTGTATATGGCTGGGTCCAAAGTGGGGTACCATGGTGAGCAAAAGAACCATGGATTAAACCCAGATCTGTGACTAAGGGTGAGTGTTTACATTGTTCAGCACTCAGTCCTTCATTCTCTTGTGTTATTAAAGTTGCTCTAAGTGGGAAGGGTATGTCCAGACTTGGGTCCCTTGCTCAGTGTCACTGAGTTCAAGCTAGCCTGAGTGGTGAAGGATGATGCTCAGAAACTGGTCCCAAGACACTTGTTTCAGGTCCAGGGAGAATCTGGCTAGGCAATTTGGGCTGGACTGTTACCATGAGGAACAGGTTCAAGACTGATTTACGTATGGTTGGGTCTAAACTGGGGTAATATGATGAGCAAAATAATGATGGGTAAACTCAGATCTGTGACTGGGAGGTGAGTGTTTCCATTGTTCAGCAATCCATCCGTCATTCTTTTGTGTTATTAAAGTTGCCTTAAGTGGGAACGGTATGCCCAGATGTAGGTCCCGTGCTCACTGTGCCACTGGATTCAAGCTAGCATGGTTTTGGCTGGAGTGTTCCCATGAGGCACAGGGTCAAGACTGATTTGCATATGGTTGAGTCCAAAATGGGGTGGCATTGTGAGCATAAGAACGATGGATTAAACCCAGATTTGTGACTGGGGGTGAGTGTTTGCATTGTTCAGCACTCCGTCTTTCATTCTTTTGTGTTATTAAAGTTGTTCCAAGTGAGAAGGGTATGCCCAGATGTGGGGCCTGAACTCACTGTTCCAGTGGATTCAAGCATGTCTGACTGATGAAGAGTGATACTCTGAAACTGATCCCAGCATGTTTGTTTCTGGTCCAAGAAGGATTTGGCTTGGCATTTTTGACTGGACTGTTCCTAATGAAGAACAGGTCATGACTGATTTGTATTGGGGTGGGATCGTGAGCAAAAAAACAATGGATTAAACCCAGATCTGTGACTGGGGGTGAGTGTTTGCATTGTTCAGCACTCCTTCCATCATCGTTTTGTCTTATTACAGTTGTCTTAAGTGGGAAGGGTATGACCAGATGTGGGTCCCATGCTCAGTGTTCCACTGGATTTAAGCTAGCATGGTTGATGATGGGTGATACTCTGAAACCGGTTCCAGTGTGCTTCCATCTGGTCTACAGAGGACCTGGCTTGGCAGTTCGGGCTGGACTGTTCCCATGAGGAAAAGGGTCAAGACTGATTTGCATATGGTTGGCAGGGGTGTGCAATTTATTAAAATATCTACTTGTCCAGGGGACAGGTTGCTTTTCAAATCTACTTGTCCTGTAAAAAGATCAACTTGTCCCTTTGGTGCCATGTAGTGTGGCGACAAATTATGGCAGCAATCTCATTATGTAAGAGCTCTGATAATAGCCTCTCTGATTATGCCAGGGCTACTACCATAGTAGGGCTTGAATACTTGCAGTTTTAATCCCTACTGTAGCAATTTCCTTATTTTGCCACCTTTCTGCAGATCTGCATACTGGGGCTGGAGGAAGCAGTAAGCAATAGTTCCAGGGCTGGAATGCCTTTGAGTCTGCAAACCTACTAACCTGCATGTTTTAAAGATTTTCACCAGCTTCTCTCTAATATTTTCCCATAATAAGAAAGGTTGGACATTTACTCCTGACAATGGCAGAATTAGAACTTCTTCCAGGGTTGGGAAGAAAGTGGCTGGAGGGAAAATGAACTTGCAAATGCTCAATAGATTTTCACATGAGCAAATCTACACATCATATTTACCCATGCTAAAATACAGTTCACAAATATTTTATAGGGGTACGGCATATACCATGGGTGTACTTTTGTGACTTTCTTTAAGAATTTGGGGCCACATGTAGCTAGGTTCAGATTTGCGACCCGCAAATTGCGAGTCAGAGCGACTCGCAATTTGCAAGTCGCAAATCCGAATGTAGGATGGTGTCCCTGACACCATCTGTGATTCGCAAGGGCTTTGCAAATGCCCACCTCATGAATAATCATGAGGTGTGTCGCAATTTGCGACCCCTTTGCGAATGGCGGCCCTCACAGGGATGGTGGCCTGCTGGAGACAGCAGACCACCGTGTCTGCGACTGCTTTTCAATAAAGAAGGTTTTTTTTTTTTTTTTTTGTAATGCAGCCCGTTTTCCTTAAAGGAAAACGAGATGCATTACAAAAACGAAAAATGAAACGTTTTCGTTTCATTTTTTCAGAGCAGGCAGTGGTCCCATGGGGACCCCTTCCCTTTTGCGAAAGTGTTAGCACCCATTTGAAATGGGTGCAAACTGCGATTGGTTTGCGCCCGCGTTCGCGGTCACAAAACAATCCTACATTGCAGTGCGAGTCGCAATTAGGAAGGGAAAACCCCTTCCTAATTCCGAGTCGCAAACCCGTTTTGCGATTCGGTAACCAGGTTACCGAATCGCAAAACTGGGTTTGTGCATCGCAATGTGGGTCTTGGTCCCTAATTAGGTCTGGTGTTAACAAAGACATTTTGTTTTTATTAAACTTCTATTTCTCTCTCTTTCGGCTGGCTTTACTGTGAGTGATCGCATTCTGCTCTTCCACAAGGAGCATATTGGCACACAAAGTAGTTTTGTTCAGTGTCGGGAACTACAGTGGCAATCAGTGAAGTAACGAAACTGGAGGGTGCCCCTTTGCAAAGAACATGGAGGAGCCCCCCTCTCCAGACTCACTCAGGGCAGGGGCTGTGTTGAAGTGGCCCCCTGGAGGTCGGTTGCGGGGCCTTTGTTATGCCACTGGTGGCAACGTGTGCTTTTAGAGTTCAAAAACGTTTTTTTTTTTTTTTGCCAGTGTTTGTTACAATGTTGAGGGCCTGGTAGCTCCCACAACAATAAAAAGTGTTACAAAAGCCATGTCAAAACAAGACATGCATTGATGAAACTAAAAGACTTATAAAAATATGTCAGATCAGTTGGCTTTGTCAGTGTTTGTTTATTTTCATGCTTCCCATAATCGTGTTGAAAATGGTTACACTGATTTGCCATTAGAAATATTTTGGGGAAATACTAGCATGCATCAACATATTTTACTAAATGACACTTCATTTGCATCTAATCAGAGAGCATTCTGGGAGCATTATACTTAGCCTCATAGCCTAAACTTTTCAAACATGTGTATACACAGTTTTTTTTTTTTGTACTGGAACCAACGTCAGTAGTGAAGTGTGACCTTAAAACATTTATTTACAGCACTCACCCTAATAATGAAGGCTTTCAAATAATGAACCATAAATACAAGTTCGAACAGCATTATCTTTTGGAAATACATTACCTCAACTGCAGAGAGTTCCACTCTCTATAAACAGGCAGCCAAAGGGTTTGTGCTGCAGAGGGTTGGGCCTACTTGTCCCAAGGACAAAGTAAACATAAAAACTTGTTGCCCTTGACCCCAAACAAGATGTCCCAGGCATCGGGCAATAGGAATTCCACATCCCTGGGTTGGGTCCAAATGGGGGTGGCATGGTGAGCAAAAGAACAATAGATTAAATCCAGGTCTGTGACTGGGGATGAGTGTTTGCATTGGTGAGCTCTCCAGCCATCATCCTTTTGTGTTATTAAAGTTGTCCTAAGTAGGAAGGGTATGCCTAGACATGGGTCCTGTGTTTACTGTGTCACTGGGTTCAAGCTAACTTGGTTGATAAAGGATGATACTCTGAAACCAGTCCCAAGATGTTTCTTTTTGGTCTATAGATACCCTGGTTTGGCAGTTTGGGCTGGACTGTTCCCATGAGGAACAGGGTCAAGAGTGATTTGCATATAGTTTGGTTCAAAAGGGGATGCTATGGTGAGCAGAAGAATGATGGGTTAAACTTGAATTTGTGACTCTGTGTGATTGTTTGCATTGTTGAGCACTCTCTATATTATCCTTTTGTGTCATGAAAATTGCCCTATGTGGGAAGGGTATGCCTAGATATGGGTCCCTTGCTCACTTTGCCACTGGATTCAAGCTAGCCTGGCTGAAGAAAAGTCATACTCTGAAGCTGGTCCCAGAATGCTTGTTTCCAGTCCAGGGAAAACCTAGCTTGGCAGTTCGGGCTGGATTGTTCCCATGAAGAACAGGGCCAAGACTGATTTGCATATGGCTGGGTCCAAAGTGTGGTCACATGGTGAGCAAAAGAACCATGGATTAAACCCAGATCTGTGACTGGAGGTGAGTGTTTGTATTGTTCACCACTCCGTCCGTCATTCTTTTGTGTTATTAAAGTTGCCCTAAGTGTGAAGAGTATTCCCAGACTTGGGTACCTTGCTCACTGTTTCACTGAGTTCAAGCTAACCTGGCTGGTGAAAGATGATGTTCTGAAACCGATCCCAAAGCACTTGTTTTAGATTCATGGAGAACTTGGCTAGGTAATTTGGGTTGGACTGTTCCCATGAAGAACAGGTTCAAGACTGATTTGTGTATGGCTGGGACCAAACTGGGGTGACGTGGTGTGCAAAATAATGATGGATAAACCCAGATCAGGGACTGGGGGGTGAGTGTTTCCATTGTTCAGCACTCCATCCATCATCCTTTTGTGTTATTAAAGTTGACCTAAGTGGGAAGGGCATGCCTAGACGTGGGTCCCTTGCTCACTGTGTTAGTGGATTCAAGCTAGCATGACTGATGATGGGTGATACTCAGAAACTGGTCCCAGGATGCTTGGTTTTGGGCCAGGGAGGACCTGGTTTAGTAGTTCGGACTGGACTGTTCCCATGAGGAACAGGGTCAAAATTGATTTGTATATGGCTGGGTCCAAAGTGGGGTGGCATGCTGAGCAAAAGAACCATGAATTAAACCCAGATCTGTGACTGGGGGTGAGTGTTTGCATTGTTGAGCTCTCCATCCATCATCCTTTTGCGTTATTAAATTTGTCTTAGGTGGGAAGGGTATGCCTAGGCATGGGTTCCGTGTTTACTGTGTCACTGGATTCAAGTTAGCCTGGCTGATAAAGGGTGATACTCTGAAACCAGTCCCAAGATGTTTCTTTCTGGTCTATAGAGGACCTAGCTTGGTAGTTTGGGCTGGACTGTTCCCATGAGGAACAGGGTTAAGACTGATTTGTATATGGTTGGGTTCAATCGGGGCTGCTATGGTGAGCAGAAGAATGATGGATTAAACCTGAATTTGTGACTGGGGGTGATTGTTTGTATTGTTGAGCACTCTCTTCATCATCCTTTTGTGTTATGAGAATTGCCCTGTGTGGGAAGGGTATGCCTAGACAATGGTCCCTTGCTCACTGTGACCCTGGATTCAAGCTAGCCTGGCTGAAGAAAAGTCATACTCTGAAGCTGGTTCCAGAATGCTTGTTTCCGGTCCAGGGAAAAACTGGCTTGGCATTTCAGGCTGGACTGTTCCCATGAGGAACAGGGCCAAGACTGATATGCATATGGCTGCGTCCAAAGAGTGGTACCATGGTGAGCAAAAGAACCATGGATTAAACCCAGACCTGTGACTGGGGGTGAGTGTTTGCATTGTTCAACACTCCGTCCTTCATTCTTTTGTGTTATTAAAGTTGCTCTAAAAGGTATGCCCAGACTTGGGTCCCTTGCTCACTTTGTCACTGAGTTCAGGTTAGCCTGGCTGGTGAAGGATGATGCTCTGAAACTGGTCCTAAAACATTTGTGGCCATATTTATACTTTTTGACGCAAAACTGCGCCAACGCAGTTTTGCGCCAAAAAAATTAGCGCCGGCTAACGCCATTCTGAAGCGCCATGCGGGCGCCGTATTTATTGAATGACGTTAGCCGCCGGCGCTGTCTGGTGTGCGTTAAAAAAAACGACGTACACCAGGCAGCGCCGGCGTAGGGGGAAAATGGCGTATGGGCGTCCACAAATGGTGCAAGTCAGGCTGAGGCAAAAAAATCGCCTCAACCCGATTTGCGCCATTTTTTTTCCACTACCAACCCCCATTGAAATGACTCCTGTCTTAGCAAAGACAGGAGTCATGCCCCCTTGCCCAATGGCCATGCCCAGGGGACTTCTGTCCCCTGGGCATGGTCATTGGGCATAGTGGCATGTAGGGGGGCACAAATCAGGCCCCCCTATGCCACAAATTATTTTTTTTTAAAATACTTACCTGAACTTACCTTAATATCCCTGGGGTGGGTCCCTCCATCCTTGGGTGTCCTCCTGGGGTGGGCAAGGGTGGCAGGGGAGGGCACCTCTGGGCTCATTCTGAGCCCACAGGTCCCTTAACGCCTGCCCTGACCCAGGCGTTAAAATCCGGCGCTAATGCGGGTTTTTTAGACCCGCCCACTCCCGGCCGTCATTTTTGCCCGGGAGTATAAATACGACGCATATGCATCGGAGTCATTTTTTAAGACGGGAACGTCTACCTTGCATATCATTAACGCAAGGAAGGTGTTCACGCAAAAAAATGACGCTAACTCCATGAACTTTGGCGCTAGATGCGTCTAACGCCAAAGTATAAATATGGAGTTAGTTTTGCGTCGAATTTGCATCGAAAAAAACGACGCTAATTCGGCGCAAACGGAGTATAAATATGCCCCGTGATTCAGGTACAGGTAGAACCTGCCTAGGCAATTTGGGCTGGACTGTTCCCATTAAGAACAGGGCGAATACTTTTTTGCATATGGTGGGGTCCAACCTGGGGTGATATGGTGAGCAAAAGAATGATGGATAAACCCAGATCTGTGATTGGGGGTGAGTATTTGCATTGTTCAGCACTCCATCCATCATCTTTTTGTGTTATTAAAGTTGCCCTAAGTGGGAAGAGCATGCCTAGACATGGGTCCCGTGCTCACTGTGCTAGTGGATTCAAGCTAGCATTACTGATGATGGGTGATACTCTGAAATTGGTCCCAGGATGCTTGGGGCCGTATTTATACTCTGGTTGCGCCGAATTTGCGTCGTTTTTTTCGACGCAAATTCGACGCTAAACTAACGCCAACTAACGCCATATTTATACTATGGCGTTAGACGCTTCGGGCGCCAAAGTGCCCGGAGTGGGCGTCATTTTTTTGCGTGAACCCCTTCCTTGCGTTAATGATATGCAAGGGAGGCGTTCCCGTCTTAAAAAATGACTCCCAGGCCTTTACGTGGTATTTATACTCCCGGGCAAAAATGACGCCCGGGAGTGGGCGTGGCCAAAAACGGCGCTTTTGTGCCGCTTTTTAACGCCTGGGTCAGGCATGGCGTTAAGGGACAAGTGGGCTCAAAATGAGCCCAGAGGTGCCCTCCCCTGCCCCCAGGGACCCCCCCTGCCACCCTTGCCCACCCCAGGAGGACACCCAAGGACGGAGGGACCCATCCCATGTACATTAAGGTAAGTCCAGGTAAGTTTTTTTTTTTTTTTTTTTTGTGGCATAGGGGGGCCTGATTTGTGCCCCCCTACATGCCACTATGCCCAATGACCATGCCCAGGGGACAGAAGTCCCCTGGGCATGGCCATTGGGAAAGGGGGCATGACTCCTATCTTTACAATGATAGGAGTCATGTTGATGGGGGATGGGCGTCGAAAAAAAATGGCGCAAGTCGGGTTACGACGATTTTTTCGACGTAACCTGACTTGCCCCATTTTAAGACGCCCATACGCCATTTTCCCCCTACGCCGGCGCTGTCTGGTGTACGTGGTTTTTTTCCACGCACACCAGGCAGCGCCGGTCTGATTGCGCCGTCTAACGCCATTCCATAAATACGGCGCCCGCATGGCGCTTCAGAATGGCGTTAGACGGCGCAAAATTTTTTGACGCTAAACTGCGTTAGCGCAGTTTAGCGTCAAAAAGTATAAATATGGGCCTTGGTTTTGGGCCAGGGAGAACCTGGTTTAGCAGTTTGGGCTGGACTGTTCCCATGAGGAACAGGGTCAAGACTGATTTGCATATGGCTGGGTCCAAACTGGGGTGACGTGCTGAGCAAAAGAACCATGGATTAAACCCATATCTGTGACTGGGGGTGAGTGTTTGCATTGTTCAGCACTCTCTTCATCATCCTTTTGTGTTATTAAAGCTGTCTTAAGTGTGAAGGGTATGCCCAGACATGGGTCCTGTGCTCACTGTGCCATTGGATTCAAGGTAATACACTGAAGATGGTCCCAGGATGTTTTTTTTTAACGGTGTGGGAGAACCTGGCTTGGCAGTACAGGCTGGACTGTTCCCATGAGGAACAGGATCAAGACTGGTTTACTTATGGCTGGGACCAAACTGGGGTGCCATGGTGGGCAAAATAACCATGGATTAAACCCAGATGTGTGACTGCGGCTGAGTGTTTGCATTGTTCAGCACTCTGTTCCTCATTATTTTGTGTTATTAAAGTTGTCCTAAGTGGGAAGGATATGCCGAGACTTGGGTCCCCAGCTCACTGTGAAACTGAATTCAAGCTAGTCTGGTTGATGAAGGATGATACTGTAAAACAGATCCCAAGATGCTTGTTTCTGAGCCAGGGAGGACCTGGCTTGGCCTTTTGGGCTGGACTGTTCCCGTGAGGAACAGGGTCAAGACTGATTTGCATATGGCTGGGTCCAAACCGAGGTGGCATGGTGAGCAAAAGAATGATGGATTCAACCCAGATCTGTGACTGGGGGTGAGTGCATTGTTCAGCACTCTCTTCATCATTCTTTTGTGCTATTAAAGTTGTCCTAAGTGGGAAGGGTATGCCTAGACATGGGTCCAGTGTTTACGGTGTCCCTGGATTCAAGCTAGCCTGGTTGATAAAGGGTGATACTCTGAAACCAGTCCCAAGATGTTTCTTCCTATTCTATAGAGGACCTGGTTTGGCAGGTCGGGCTGGACTGTTTCCATATGAAACAGGGTCAAGACTGATTTGTATATGCTTGGGTCCAAATGGGGGTGCTATGGTGAGCAGAAGAATGATGGATTAAACCTGCATCTGTGTCTGGGGGGTGAGTGTTTGCATTGTTGAGCACTCTCTCCATCATCCTTTTGGGTTATGAAGATTGCCCTATGTGGGAAGGGTATTCCTAGACATGGGTCCCCTGCTCACTGTCTCACTGGGTTCAAGCTAGCCTGGCTGAGAAAAGTCATACTCTGAAGCTGGTCCCAGAATGCTTGCTTCCGGTCCAAGGAAATCCTGGCTTGGCAGTTCGGGCTGGACTGTTCCCATGAGGAACAGGGCCAAGACTGATTTGCATATGGCTGGGTCCAAAGTGTTGTTCCATGGTGAGCAAAAGAACCATGGATTAAACCCAGATCTGTGACTGGGGGTGAGTGTTTGCATTGTTCAGCACTCTGTCCTTCATTCTCTTGTGCTATTAAAGTTGCTCTAAGTTTGAAGGGTATGTCTAGACTTGGGTCCCTTGCTCACGGTGTCACTGAGTTGAAGCTAGCCTGGGTGGTGAAAGATGATGTTCTGAAGCCTGTTCCAAAACACTTGTTTTAGGTCCAGGGAGATCCTGGCTAGGCAATTTTGGCTGGCCTGTTCTCGTGAGAACCAGAGTCCAGATTGATTTGCATATGGTTGGGTCCAAACTGGGGTGATATGTTGAGCAAAAGAATGCTGGATACACCCAGATTTGTCACTGGGGGTGAGTGTTTGCTTTATTCGGCACTCCATCCATCACCTTTTGTGTTTTTAAAGATTCCCTAAGTGTGAATGGTATGTCCAGACGTGGGAACCGTGCTCACTGTGCCACTGGACTCAAACTAGCCTTGTTGATCAATGGTGATATTCTGAAACCGGTCCTAGGATGCTTGTTTCCAGTCCAGAGAGGACCTGGCTTGGCATTTTGGGCTGGACTGTTCCCTTGAGGGACAGGGTCAAGACTGATTTGCATATGGCTGGTGTAAGGAAATGCCTCCTTGGCATGGTTACCCCCTGACTTTTTGCCTTTGCTGATGCCAAATTATGATTTGAAAGTGTGCTGAGGCCTGCTAACCAGGCCCCAGCACCAGTGTTCTTTCCCTAAAACTGTACTTTTGTTTCCACAATTGGCACACCCTTGCATCCAGGTAAGTCCCTTGTAACTGGTACCCCTGGTACTAAGGGCCCTTTTGCCAGGGAAGGTCTCTAAGGGCTGCAGCATGTCTTATGCCACCCTGGAGAACCCTCACTCAGCACAGACACACTGCTTGCCAGCTTGTGTGTGCTGGTGGGGAGAAAATGACTAAGTTGACATGGCACTCCCCTCAGGGTGCCAAGCCAACCTCACACTGCCTATGGCATAGATAAGTCACCCTTCTAGTGTTATTAAAGTTGCCCTAAGTGGGAAGGGTATGCAGAGACTTGGGTCCCCAGATCACTGTGAAACTGAATTCAAGCTAGTCTGGTTGATGAAGGGTGATACTCTAAAACTGATCCCAAGATGCTTGTTTCTGAGCCAGGGAGGACCTGGCTTGGCAGTTCGGGCTGGACTGTTCCCATGAAGAACAGGGTCAAGACTGATTTGCATATGGCTGGGTCCAACCTGGGGTGTCATGGTGAGCAACAGAACCATGGATTAAACCCAGGTCTGTGACTGGGGGTGAGTGTTTGCATTGTTCAGCATTCTGTCTGTCATCATTTTGTGTTATTAAAGTTTCAGTAAGTGTGAATGATATGCCCAGACGTGGGAATCGTGCTCACTGTGCCACTGGACTCAAACTAGCCTTGTTGATCAATGGTGATATTCTGAAACCGGTCCTAGGATATTTGTTTCCGGTCCAGAGAGGACCTGGCTTGGCATTTTGGGTTGGACTGTTCCCGTGAGGAACAGGGTCAAGACTGATTTGCATTTGGCTGGTTCCAAACTGAGGTGGCATGGTGAGCAAAATGATGATGGATTAAACCCAAAGCTGTGACTGGGGGTGAGTGTTTGCATTGTTCAGCATTCCGTCCGTCATCCGTTTGTGTTATTAAAGTTGCTCTAAGTGGGAAGGGTATGCCCTGATGTGAGACCTGTGCTCACTGTGCCACTGGATTCAAGCTAATGCCTGATGAAGGTTGATATTCTGAAACCAGCCCCAACGTGCTTGTTTCTGGTCCAGGGAAAACCTGGCTTGGTAGTTTGGGCTGGACTGTTCCAGTGAGGAACAGGGTCAAGACTGATTTGCATTTGGCTGGTTCCAAACTGAGGTGGCATGGTGAGCAAAAGAATGATGAATGAAATCCCGATCTGTGACTGGGGGTGAGTGTTTGCATGGTTCAGCACTCCATCCATCATCCTTTTGTGTTATTAAAATGGACCTAAGTGGGAAGGCTATGCCCAGACGTGGGTCCCGTGCTCACTGTGCCACTGGATTCAAGCTAGCCTGGCTGATGAAGGTTGATACTGTGAAACCAGCCCCAAGATGCTGGTTTCTGGTCCAGGGAAAACCTGGTTTGGCAGTTTGGGCTGGACTGTTCCCATGAGGAACAGGGTCAAGACTGATTTGCATATGGTTGGGTCCAAACTGGGGTGGCAGGGTGAGCAAAAGAATGATGGATTAAACCCAGATCTGTGACTTGGAATGAGTGTTTGTATTGTTGAGCACTACATCCATCATCCTTTTGTGTTATTAAAGTTGCCCAAAGTGGAAAGGGGATGCTTAGACCTGGCAGGGGAGACACCATGGTGATGTTGTTTTCTCTGAGGTATCTGTGGAGGATGTTCCAGTGTTTCCAGCAGTTGCAGCTCTTCTCTTCAGCGTGAAATTGGGGGCCCCTTCGGAAGGGATCTCTGCGAAGATGGCGGTTAGTGGAGCCCGCCGAAATGCCGTGAGGTTCTCAGCAGTTGAAGATGTCAAGATGGATGGATTGTTGTTCAGCCAGTCAGTGCTGCAAAAGGAACTTGGATTCAGACCTGATCAGATTGACTACCTGTTTGCTTTTCCTGGAGGTAAAGTCTTTGAAGTGATTTTCACCACCTTTGCTTTGTTTGAACAATGCCTCAAGCGCTTTAAAGAAAGGAATGACTCTGCACCTTTGAAAGTGTTTTTCATAAATGCCTTGACTCAGCCTCAGAAGAGATGGGTGAATGTTTCCATGTTTAATGAGTATGTTCAGAGCGCTAACATTATCACTTGGCTCAATCAGTTTTGCATTGTTTCTCATGGGGCAAGAGTGAGAGATGCTGATGGAGTAAAGACTGGCTACTTTAAAGCCTTGGGGGCATATTTATACTCTGCTTGCGCCGAATATGTGTAAAAACTTTTGACGCACATTCAGCGCAAACCCTGCCCCATAGTTATACTTTGACGCCCGACCCCGCAGACGTCAAAATCCCACCATGTGCGTCATTTTTTGGAAGGTGGAACCTGCCTTGCGTTAATTATATGCAAGGTCGGCGTTCCCTTCCAAAAAATGACTTTAAGGCCTGTGCGCCTTATTTATACCCCAGCGTCATTTTGACGCACAGGAGGGGGTGGGCCTTAAAAAACAGCGCCCAGCCTGATGGGCGCCGTGTTTTAACGCCTGGGTCAGGGCAGGTGTTAAGGGACCTGTGGGCTCAGAAGGAGCCCAGAGGTGCCCTCCCCTGCCCCAGGGACACCCCCTGCCACCCTTGCCCACCCCAGGAGGACACCCAAGGATGGAGGGACCCATCCCAGGGAAGGAAAGGTAAGTTCTGGTAAGTATTTTTTTTTTTTTTTAAGTGCCATAGGGGGGCCTGATTTGGGTCTCCCTACATGCCACTATGCCCAATGACCATGCACAGGGGACATAAGTGCCCTGGGCATGGCCATTGGGCAAGGGGGCATGACTCCTGTCTTTGCTATGACAGGAGTCATGTCAACGGAGGTTGGGCGTAAAAAAAAATGGCGCAAGTCCGGTGTGAGGCCTGATTTTTGCCTCAGACCTGACCTGCACCATTTTACAATTTTTTGATGCACAACCCCCATTTTCCCATACGCCGGCGCTGCCTGGTATGCGTAATTTTTGTTTTTACGCGTACCAGTCCGCAGCGCCGGCTAACGTCATTCCATAAATAAGGCGCCCGCATGGCGCGTTGGAATGGCGTTAGCCGGCGGTAAATTTTTTTAAACACAACTGCGTTGGCGCAGTTGTGCATCAAAAAGTATAAATATGGCCTTTGGTATCTTTAAAGAGAGACCCTGCCACTGAGGCACATACCTAGCGCTATTACACTTGGTGGAGCCACAGGCACTGTCTTCTATGTGGGTCAGCCTAGGAGATGCAGGAAATGTAATTTGAAGGGGCACTTGGCTAAGGATTGTACTGCACCTTTCTGCACTAAGGCCCATATTTATACTTTTTTAGCGCCACATTTGCGGCATTTTTTGATGCAAAAGCGGCGCAAACTTGCAAAATACAATTGTATTTTATAAGGTTGCACCGTTTTTGCATCAAAAAGCGGCGCAAATGCAGCGCTAAAAAAGTATAAATATGGGCCTAAGTGTAGAAACACCGGACATGAAGTTGAGGATTGTGGGCTGAAAAAACATGCAATCTTTGTGGCTCAACTGAGCATGAGTTTTAAAACAGCCCCTCCTCCTATGCCTTTAAAATCAAAGCTACATGACTGGAGCAACCTTTCACTCCCCACCAGAGTAGAGGGAGGTCAAGGGAAGATGTAGAGGAGGAGGAGGAAGAATTAATCAGGCTTGGTTTGGAGGAGGAAAGATTTGCTCTCCAACCATGTTTATCATTGTCTGAAGAAATGGTGGATATCACTGTGGAGCAAGACACCTCTGGGGAAGGTGCTCCGGTTTTGCTGGGAAAACAAGCAGGTGCAATTGATGAGGCTGGGAACTGCATGGAACCTACTGAGGGTGCTTCACCAGGTGCTCCTTATCAACCAATCATGGCTCCCACACCTGATTTAAATTTGGCTGTCCAAAGACAGCAGACGTCCTCCAAAGCCACTAGGGGATGTGTTGCCCAACATCACCTGGGTGTTGTTGAAAGGAATGATATCGTCAGTGCTGGAGGCTCTGCCTTGATTTCCACCACAGGTGTAGCTCTTGACACACCCCAGGTGCAACTTGTTCCGCCTTCTGCTCCACAGCCGCATGGCACTGTTAAGGATTACAGTCTCTATGTTACACCTAGGGTATTTTCTACTTTAAGCCAGCACTCCTTAGAATTAGGAGGGGGCAGGCCTTAAAAAACGGCGCACAGCCTGATGGGCGCCGTTTTTTAACGCCTGGGTCAGGGCAGGCGTTAAGGGACCTGTGGGCTCAGAAGGAGCCCAGAGGTGCCCTCCCATGCCCCCAGGGACACCCCCTGCCACCCTTGCCCACCCCAGGAGGACACCCAAGGATGGAGGACCCATCCCAGGGAAGTTGAGGTAAGTTGGGGTAAGTATTTTTTTTCTTTTTTTTGTGGCACAGGGGGGCCTGATTTGGGCCCCCCTACATGCCACTATGCCGAATGACCATGCCCAGGGGACATAAGTTCCCTGGGCATGGCCATTGGGCAAGGGGGCATGACTCCTGTCTTTGCTAAGACAGGAGTCATGTCACTGGGGGTTGGGCCTAAAAAAAAATGGCGCAAATCCGGTTTGAAGCCTGATTTTTGCCTCAGACCTGACTTGCCCAATTTTTGGACGCACAACCCCCATTTTCCCATACGCCGGTGCTGCCTGGTGTGAGTCATTTTTTTTTACGCACACCAGTCCGCAGCGCCGGCTAACGTAATTCCATAAATAAGGTGCCCGCATGGCGCGTTGGAATGGCGTTAGCCGGCGGTACAATTTTTGACGCACAACTGCATTGGCGCAGTTGTGCGTCAAAAAGAATAAATATGGGCCAAAGTATTGTTCTGCTCAATGACAAGGCTACCTGGGATAAGTTTAGTTACCATTACCAGAATAGGCAGTCCCTCAAAATTATTTTTCCCTTAGTCTGTGAGTGGTGGGAGGACATTAAGATTCGTATACGGTCCTTCTTTATTCGGGAGGGAACTAGAGTAGCTAGAGACAGACGGTGCAGAATCAACCATTTGCAAATCTGGCTCCAGAATTTGTCCAAGCTATTGGAGCATGGTTTTGATGTGCAGGCAGGCATTCTATTGTGCAAGCAGAGGTTATCCTTATTGTACCATGATTTTACTAAAGGGTTGATTCTCCGCAGTAGGGTTCAGTTCCTGGAGAACAATGAGACTTGCTCTAGGTTTTTCTTCCTTAAAGCTAGGGCTACTGGGAGGATTATAGATGCCATGATGGACTCCCACGGTACCACACATACCACTACTGAAGGTATCTGAGACAGTGTGCATGATTTCTATAGCGACTTATATGGCCCCAAAGTTTCAGACAATGCAACTGGGAATTTTTTCTTGCTACATCTGCGGCTGTCTTTGTCTGAAGAGGATAAGGAAGTTCTTGAAGGGGATTTAGTTCTTGCAGACCTCAAAAGGGCTATGCTCAGCTTGCCTAAGGGGAGATCCCCCAGTTCTGATGGCATCCCTGTAGAGTTCTATGCTACGTTTTGGGCCTTAGTGGGCTCCGACTTGCTTAAAGTCTTTTGTTGTTCTACGAGGGAAGGTTTACTCCCCAATGCCTTGAGAGGTGGTTGCATAAGACTTATCTATAAGAAAAAAGGTGACAGAGCCGATGTTAAGAACTGGTGTCCAATCAGCCTTCTTAATGTAGACTTTGAAATATTGTCTAAAACTTTGGCCCATTTTAATACTTTTTTAGCACCGTGTTTGCGCCACTTTTTGACGCAAAAACGGCGCAAACCTGCAAAATACAATTGTACTTTGTAAGTTTGCTTCGTTTTTGCGTCAAAAAGTGGCACAAATGCGGCGCTAAAAAAGTATAAATATGGGCCTTTGTTCCTTCGGTTGCGGCCTGTTGTTTCCACAGTCGTTGAATCTGACCAAACGTGTGGCATACCTAGGCGTAAGATATCTGACAATTTATGTTTGGTTAGGGATGTGTTATCGTATGTTAAAGACCGTGGGTTATCTGTGTGTTTGCTGAACTTGGATCAGGAAAAGGCTTTTGATAGGTTAAACCACTCTTTTATGTTTAAGGTTTTAGAACCTTTGAATTTTGGTCCAAATTTTAGGTCCTGGATTACTTTATTGTATACCCATTGTTACAGCAGGGTCATGGTCAATGGCACGTTGACTGCCTCTTTTCCTGTTTTGTCAGGTGTACAGCAGGGATGCCCTTTGTCCCCCCTCTTGTTCATTTTGGCCATGGAACCTTTTCCCGCAACTCTGAGGGCTGATCGGTTGATTAAAGGGGTCTCTGTCCCTCGAGGTAGGGGGGTTTCTGTCACTGCCTCTGCTTATATGGACGATGTCTCTGTTTTTTGTTTGGATAATGTTTCCATCCGCCAGGTTTTATGGTTTAGTAGCAGGTTTTCCTTTGGTTCATCATCGAGGATTAACCTGGCAAAGAGTGAGTGTTTGTACGTCAGCTGGAAGGAAGATAAGATGGATTGGGGCCTTAAGGTAGTGCAAGATCGCGTCAAAGTTCTTGGTCTGTTCTTTGGTGAGGGTGGTAGCTTGCAGAGCTGGTCCGAATGGATGTCCAGGGTGAAGCAGAAGATTGCACTTTGGGGTTTGCGGTCACTTACTATGACTGGTAAAATTCTTGTTACAAAGGCAGAATTTCTATCGAGCATTCTGTATACTGCAGTGGTTTACCATGTCCCCCGATTCTGCCTTACACTGCTACAGAGGTGGGTTTTTCAGTTCATTTGGGGAGGAAAGCTGGAACGAGTGGCCCTCGTGACCATGTTGAAACCTGTGGTTTTGGGTGGCAAGGGTGCTCCAAACATTGGTCTTGCTTTGCAATCTTAGTTTATGTGCACCATGATCAAAGGAAGTATGTGTCAGAATAAGGAAGAAAGGAAGTGGTCTTTTTTTGCCAGTTTTTGGTTGAATTTTCTGGTGTGCAGAACATGGGTCATGGTTGTATCAAACAGCATGCCTCATTCAGAATCCTGCCCCTTTGCTTACTTTTATGCCAGGAAATTCATTAGGACTCACAATTTACACAGGATTCCTTTGGGCCTGATCTCACCTAGGCTCATTCGCAAACCTGTAACTGGGGACCAGCAGCAAGTACCAGTCCATGGGTTTTCAGATCTGACTTCTAAGGCAATTTGGCAAAATGTTTCTGTACGGTACCTGCATAATATCCATTGTGACCTGGCATGGTCTACAGTGCATGTTTGCCTGCCTCTCCGCTTTTTCTTGTTTAAGAGAAGATGTTCTAGGGCCCCCTTTTGTGTCAGGAAGGGTTGTTTGGCAGAAGAATCCTGTGACCACCTTTTTTGGTACTGCCTCATGGCACAAAAGGTGTGGGCTTTGGCGGAAGTATGGCTTTCTTCCCTAAATTCTGATGTGGTTTTGTCTCATCAGGGTGTGCTCTTTGGTGTGTTCGTTTCCTGCTCCCCATGTCAGAAATATTGGATAGTGGTGAACTGTTTGAAGGATGCTTTGTGGAAGGCTAGAAATCTTCTGCTTTACAAAGGTGTTGCTCTCTCCACAAGTGGTCTATGCTCTGGGTTGTTCTTTGGTCCACGATTACTTGTGTAAAGATGTATTTCAGAAGGGCAAGGTGCCTACATACTTAGAATGGTGTTGGAGTGATCATGGGTGATGGATTTTTTTTTTTGGGGGGGGGGTTGGGTTTTTTTCTACCACAGGAGTTGCTGTGTTCATTGGGATTGATCTTTGGCTTTTTTCTTTTATCCCATTGCTTTTAATTATTCATGCTTTTAGTTTCTTTTAATTCTGAATGCATTAACATCTAGATGTTAACCTGGTGTTGGTCTTGGCACTGTGTGTGGTTTTTCACCTGGTCAAATGTCGTGCCACCTGAAACACGGATTGGCTACCATGTATTCTGTCTTTTAATAGTTGAATAAAGGTTTTGAAACTTAAAAAAAAAAAGGATTCAAGTAAGCCCGGCTGATGGAGGTTGATACTGTGAAACCAGCCCCAAGATGCTTGTTTCTGGTCCAGGGAAAACCTGGTTTGGCAGTTTGGGCTGGACTGTTCCCATGAGGAACAGGGTCAAGACTGATTTGCATATGGCTGGGTCCAAACTGGGGTGGCATGGTGAGCAAAAGAATGATGGATTAAACCCAGATCTGTGACTGGGAGTGAGTGTTTGCATTGTTGAGCACTACAACTCTCATCCTTTTCTGTTATTAAAGTTGCCCTAAGTGGAAAGGGAATGCTTAGACATGGGTCCCGTGTTCACTGTTCCTCTGGCTTCAAGTTATTCTGGTTGATGAAGGGTGGTACTCTGAAACCGTTGCCAAGATGCTTGTTTCTGGTTCAAGGAGGATCTGGATTGGCAGTTTGGGCTGGACTGTTTCCATGAGGAACAGGGTTAAGACTGATTTGCATATGGTTGGGTCATAACTGGTGTGGTATGGTGAGCAAAAGAATGATAGATTAAACCTGAATCTGTGACTGGGGGTGAGTGTTTGCATTGTTGAGAACATTCTCCATCATTCTTTTGTGTTATGAAAATTGCCCTTTGTGGGAAGGGTATGCCTATACATGGGTTCCTTGCTCACTGTACCACTAGATTCAAGCTAGCTTGGCTGAAGAAAGGTCATACTCTGAAGCTGGTCCCAGAATGCTTTTTTCTGGTCCAGGGAAAACCTGGCTTGGCAGTTCGGGCTGGACTGTTTCCATGAGGAACAGGGCCAAAACTGATTTGTATATGGCTGGGTCCAACGTGGGGTACCATGGTGAGCAAAAGAATCATGGATTAAACCCAGATCTGTGACTGGGGGTGAGTGTTTGCATTGTTCTGCACTCCGTCCTTCATTATCTTGTGTTATTAAAGTTGCTCTAAGTGGGAAGGGTATGCCCAGACTTGGGTCCCTTGCTCACTGTGTCACTGAGTTCAAGCTAGCCTGAGTGGTGAAGGATGATGCTCTGAAACCGGTCCCAAGACACTTGTTTCAGGTCCAGGGAGAATCTGGCTACGCAATTTGGGCTGGACTGTTACCATGAGAAACAGGGTCAAGACTGATTTACGTATGGTTGGGTCCAAACTGGGGTAACATGATGAGCAAAATAATGATGGATAAACCTGGATCTGTGACTGGGGGGGTGAGTGTTTGCATTGTTCAGCACTCCATCCATCATTCTTTTGTGTTATTAAAGTTTCCTTAAGTGGGAACCGTATGCCCAGACGTGGGTCCCGTGCTCACTGTGCCACTGTATTCAAGCTAGCATGGTTGAAAATGGGTGATACTCTGAAACCGGTCCCAGGATGCTTGTTTTCCTGGGAGGACCTGGCTAGGAAGTTTGGGCTGGACTGTTCCCATGAGGCGCAGGGTGAAGACTGATTTGCATATGGCTGGGACCAAACTGGGATGGCATGGTGAGCAAAAGAACCATGGATTAAACACAGATCTATGACTGGGGGTGAGTGTTTGCATTGTTCAACACGCTGTCGTTCATCCTTTTGTGTTATTAAAGTTGCCCTAAGTGTGAAGGGTATGCCTAGACATGGGTCCCGTGTTTACTGTGTCTTTCAATTCATGTTAGCCTGGTTGATGAAAGGTGATGCTATGAAATTGTCCCAGGATACTTGTTTATGGTTCAGGGAGGATCTGGCTTGACACTTTGGGCTGGACTGTTTCCATGAAAAATAGAGTGAAATCTGATTTGTATAATGCTGGGACCAAACTGGGATGGCATGGTGAGCAAAATCACCATGGATTAAACACAGATCTAGGACTGGGGTGAGTGTTTGCATTGTTCAGCACTCTCTTCATCATCCTTTTGTGTTATTAAAGTTGTCCTAAGTGGGAAGGGTATGCCCAGACTTGGGTCCCGTGCTCACTGTGCCACTGAATTCAAGCTAGCCTGGCTGATGAAAGGTGATACTCTGAAACCGGTCCCAGGATGCTTGTTTCAGGTCCAGGGAGGACCTGGCTAGGCAGTTCGGGCTGGACTGTTCCCATGAGGAACAGGGTCAAGACTGATTTGTATATGGTTGGGTTCAAACTGGGGTCGCATGGTGAGCAAAAGAACGATGGATTAAACCCAGATCTGTGGCTGGGGGTTAGAGTTTGCATTGTTCAGCCCTCCGTCCATCATCTTTTTGTGTTTTTAAAGTTGCCTTAAGTGGGAAGTGTATGCCCAGATGTGGGTTTCGTGCTCACTGTCCCACTGGATTCAAGCTAGTCTGGTTGATGAAGGGTGATACTCTGGAACTTTTTCCAAGATGCTTGTATTCGGTCCAGGGGTGGCCTGGCTTGGCAGATCGGGCTATCCCCATCAGGAACAGGGTCAAAACTGATTTGCACAGGGCTGGGTCCAAACCGGGGTGGCATGGTGAGCAAAGGAACCATGGATTAATCCCAGATCTATCACTGAGGGCGAGTGTTTGCATTGTTCAGCACACTGTCCATCATCCTTTTGTGTTGCTGTGTCTTTCTTACACCATTTTAGGCCACATAAAATGCAGCCATAAGACCGACTACTAAAGGTTTCTGCACTCTCAAACTGTTCCTCAAAGGCTCTGTTCCAAGGTTCTTGAAGATGCAGCATACGGTTCATGCATTTTGTGGCCCTGCTGACTTATGGCAACTTTGAAAATAGTTGGGGGGGAGGCGCTGCCCTCCCTTGCGACCACCATCACACTTAAGAGATCGCACTGGTGGTGCCACTGCCCTGTTTAGGGCCACAACAAGGGAAAATCACCAACAGAACCAAGTCCCATAGAGTATTATGGGGTACTTCCTCTGTGGAGAGGTGCAGTTTATTTATTAGCTGTTCAGATGAAGTTCTTACATGTGTGGCCTCACACCACATGGCTTATTTTTTGTCTTTCCCTTGTACATTTTGTTGGGGCGGAGCCGGGTGCCTACGTCTGTGCTGCCCAGCCCGCACTGTTGTTTGCCAGCATGGAGCCGGCAGACAGTTGTTGGATATGTAGTGGCTGCCCTAGATATGGTCATGGGAAGCGGGGGTAAGCCCACCCTTTCCCTCATTACCTCAGGGCCCTGCCTTTTGCTTGTGTTTGCCCCTAGGAGAGATAGGCCACCGGGGGAATTCCAGGCGTGGTTAAGGGGTCCCCATGCAGACCCTCTCTCCCCAGGCAGTTTTATTCACAAGGCTTGCATCATCTGCTGGGGGCTTGGCCCTCCCCGTGGGAAACCTCGTAAGCAACGATTGAGCACCACGTGCTCACCGGTCCAACTTTGGGCTAGCTAAAATGGTCAAACTGGTCAGTTGTATATTTAACTCCTATTAGGCCATTTTTCTCTCTCTTGGCCTCATTTTGATCCTGGTGGTGAGCGCTAGCCACCAGAAGCAGTTGAAGCAGGCCTGTTGATATCCAAGAGGCCTACTCTGCAGTGAGCTGGATTCAATGGCTCCCTGTGTCAGCTTTCCTCCTTTGTCTGGTTTCTGATACTCCTCTCCTTCCTCTGGGGCACGTACGTCTAGGTCTTCTCCAACTGGCCCTGAGTGGGCATAAGGGGGCCAGCCTTACTGGCCCTAAAGAAACCCATTAGTCCTCTGGTCTGCCACAGACAGAGTCCATCAGGGTGCTTGTCCTTCCAGCACTCCATGGTGTTGGTGCCATCCAAGTCCACGGACTAGCCCTCTGTCCCTCCTTTGTGTAAGAGTTATAAGTGTGGGTGGAAAGTTCTAGGGCCATGGCCAATCCTAGGATGCCACCTCAGCACTCCACCCCTGTGCCTACACCCTGCATCGGATGCAGGTACAGTTCAAATAGGTGCCATTAAGTTGTGTATGTGCACGGCATCCACCCCACCCATAATCATTTTGTGTGGCGAGGCCTTTGTTCCCTAAGTTTGGAGCAGGATAATTAACTTGGACAAGCACAGTGACAAACGCTTGGAATCGGATCATGAGCTTAGCCACAGAAATATGACAATTCCGGATGCTGTAAGATGTAAATGTATATTCTGCATATTCATCCTTCTTGTGCATGTTACACCCCAGTTTGACACCTCACTGGACTGTGTAGGCCTAAGCAGGGCATAACTGCAATTTCAGGCAGATTTCCCACTATGTGTATAATACAGTGACACTGCAGATAATCCAGCAAACCTATCTATGAGTGCGCACATCTATCCCTCCAGAATCCCTTCCGCGGCAGGCAGCCCTGGTGCAGTTACCTGGCTGAGCACAATGGTAGTCTATCACACGCAGCACACACACAGGTGCACACAGGTGTGCACACGTGTTCACATTTAACCAGTCCAGGGCCCAATCTGCATCGCCGCAGCCTTATATTAAAAGCAAACACTGGTGGTAAACACACTCAGGGGGTCATTCCAACCCTGGCGGTCGGTGTTAAAGCGGCGGCCAACCCGCCAACAGGCAGGCGGTCAAAAAAATGGAATTCTGACCCTGGCGGAAACCGCCAACACAGACCGCCACTTTAACACTCCGACCGCCACGGCGGGACAAACAAACAGCGCGGCGGTGACCGCCAACAGACAGGCAGGAGACAATGTACCGCCCACCCTATCACAACTCACCAATCCGCCACCTTTTCCGGGGTGGGAGCCCCGCCGATAAAAACACGGCGGAAACAGACTACGATCGGGAAAACGCTCACCTCTACACACTCCACGAGGAATCTGGACAGCATGGAACCAGAACTACACATCCTACCAGCTATTGTCTACCTGCTCCTCTACCAGGAGCACGAACGCCGGCGCAGAAGACAACGGTGAGTACTGCACCTACGACACAGGGGAGGGGGGAGGAGAAAAGATTACGGGCACACACATATGCGACACACCCACCCTCACCCACAACTACCTACACATCAATGCAGAGCAACAACTCAGAGTGACACCCACCAACCACCCCGGAAGAATGCAAAGACAAAATAAAATGATCATGAAATTCAAATATATTGTAAGGCTACGTAAAAAAAAAATTCAAACTTCTATAACTATATACACATATGTAAATTGTCCTGTCCAAATTGGGTTTCAGTCATTGTACGTGGGCCGATGGGCCTCAACACATGGGCAAAGCCCACACAGGAGACCCGAAGCCATTGGAGAGAACACTGCAGGGGCATCAGATAGAAAAACTACAGGCACCTCAGGGGGAAGGGAAGGGGAGGCACCTCAGCCACATGAGTCCACGACGCCAGATCCACGAGGGGCCTCCATGCCCACTGTGCCATCCTGGGGAGTGCAAAGCCACAGTCTCACAAGTCTCTACAGTGGGTGGCTTGCCCACTGTGCCATCCTGGGGAGTGCAAAGCCACAGTCTCACAAGTCTCTACAGTGGGTGGCTTGCCCACTGTGCCATCCTGGGGAGTGCAAAGCCACAGTCTCTCAAATGGATTACAGACTCCACTGGTACTGGAGGAGGCATGGTGCCCAGAGTGCATCGTGCAGCCCTGCCCGACACAGATCTGGGCCTGCCCCTTCTGCCAATGGGCCAGCGGTGCTTGAGATGAAGGGCCCAGCGGAGCGGTGCTTGAGACGGCGGTGCCCAGCGGAGCGGTGCTTGAGACGGTGGTGCCCAGCGGAGCGGTGCTTGAGACGGTGGTGCCCAGCGGAGCGGTGCTTGAGACGGCGGTGCCCAGCGGAGCGGTGCTTGAGACGGCGGTGCCCAGCGGAGCGGTGCTTGAGATGAAGGGCCCAGCGGAGCGGTGCAGAGGTGAAGGGCCCAGCGGAGCGGTGCTTGTCTTGAAGGGCCCAGCGGAGCAGTGCTTGTCTTGAAGGGCCCAGCGGAGCGGTGCTTGAGATGAAGGGCCCAGCGGAGCAGTGCTTGAGATGAAGGGCCCAGCGGAGCGGTGCTTGAGATGAAGGGCCCAGCGGAGCGGTGCTTGAGACGGCGGTGCCCAGCGGAGCGGTGCTTGAGACGGCGGTGCCCAGCGGAGCGGTGCTTGAGATGAAGGGCCCAGCGGAGCGGTGCTTGAGATGAAGGGCCCAGCGGAGCGGTGCAGAGATGAAGGGCCCAGCGGAGCGGTGCTTGTCTTGAAGGGCCCAGCGGAGCGGTGCTTGAGAAGAAGGGCCCAGCGGAGCGGTGCTTGAGATGAAGGGCCCAGCGGAGCGGTGCTTGTCTTGAAGGGCCCAGCGGAGCGGTGCTTGTCTTGAAGGGCCCTGTTCAGCGGTTCATGAGACGACGGTGCCCTGTTCAGTGGTGCTTGTTTTGAAGGGCCCTGTTCAGCGGTGCTTTTCTTGAAGGGCCCTGTACAGCGGTGCTTGTCTTGAAGGGCCCTGTTCAGCGGTTCTTGACATGTGTCTCCAGGGCACCATATCCGGCCAATATATGGAGTTCACTCGCCATCTGACTTCTCGCTTCCGGGGCCCTCCTGTGCTGGAGTCCCGGGCCCTTGGGTGTCCTCCTTCACACCCGGAATGGGGCTGGTGGGGCCCTCCTGGGCAGCTCGCCTGCTGCCGGACTTGTCAGCCCTGCCCTTGCCATCCTTCCGTGATTCTCTGTGGCCCTTGCCTCCCTTTATAGATGTGCCAGGTGGCACCCTACTTCCTGACGGTGCCAGGGTAGTGCCTTTGGAGGCTGCTGTCTCTGGCCTCTCGCGCCGGGCCTTGTCTTTCTTGGTTTTCTTCCCAGGGGGTGGGCTGGCTGTCCCTTTACTGCTGGCCGATGTTGCTGCCCTTGAAGGTGGTGGACTCCAATATCCCTGTACTATGGACCTTGTAGGTCCAGGGGTTGTGGTGGCTGAGGTGCTGATTGGACTCTTACGAGATGGAGGGGGTGGGTCAGGTGATGGAAAGAGGTTAATTTTGGACAGGAAAAACTTTTTAGGAGCAGTGGGAAGGGTAGGTGCAGTGGGTATGGGAGTGGAGGAAGAGGATGTGGTTGTAGGAGAGTCAAGTGTGGTGTCTTTGGGTGCAGGTGCTTGTGACGGAGGCTGTCGTGAGGTGGATGGCTGTTGGGTGGG
Organism: Pleurodeles waltl; assembly: GCF_031143425.1. Lineage (NCBI taxonomy): Eukaryota > Metazoa > Chordata > Amphibia > Caudata > Salamandridae > Pleurodeles > Pleurodeles waltl. The sequence continues at coordinate 665,451,752 of NC_090451.1, forward strand.
TGGCTGCCTGCGTTTGTGTGGTTTGGAAGAGGGGGTGACAGACACACTGGGAGAGGACACAGGGGACGTGTAAATGGCAGTGGGGGTGGTGACTGCACGTGTGCGGAGTGTTCTGGTGGGTGTGCTGGTGATGGACGTAGTGGCTGATGATGTTGTTCATGCAAGTGTGAGTGGAGACGTCACAGGGAGGGAGAAGGGAGACGAGGAGGAGGGGGACACAGAGGAGGCAGTGGCTGTTGGTATGTCTGCATGTGGCTGTTGCTTGTGTGAATGCTTGTGTGATGTGTGGTGCTTATGTCTGGATGAGCTGCCCTTGGGTGTTGAGGTGTGTGCAGGCTGGTCTGTAGGTGTGTCTGGGATAGGCAGAGGAACAGGGGAGTGGGACTGGGTGGAGGAAGTTGGAGGAGGGAGGCAGGAGACAGGGACAATGGCTGCCGTCAGTGCTGAGGCCAGAGTGTTGAACGATCGCTGATGGGCAGCCTGACCCGAATGAATGCCCTCCAGGTATGCATTGCTCCGGTGCACCTCCCTTTCTACCCCCTGGATGGCATTCAAAAGGGTAGACTGCCCAACAATGAGCGTCCTGAGGAGGTCAATGACCTCCTCACTGAAGGCAGCAGGGGTAACTGGGGCAGGGCCTGAGGTGCCTGGGGCGAAGGAGATGCTCGCCTTCGTGTGCGAGCGGGCACGGGGCGATCGCAGAGGGGCTGCTGGGAGGGCGGAGCTGGTGCGCTGGGTGGCGGCTGTACCTGTTGTTGCGGTGGGCACGGATGTTGCCGCCACCACAAGGGAGCTCCCTTCCGAGGACGTGTCTGTGTCGCTGATGTCTCCACGTGTCCCCGTTGTGGAGCTCCCCTCGCCCTCCGTCTCACTGGTGAACTCCGAGTCGGTTGCATGGCCCTCCAGGGCCAGGTGAGATGCAGCTGCCTCGTGCTCCGATGCCACTTCTCCTCCGCCTGATGATGCTAATGCACACATGAACAGGAAGAGCAGCAAAAAAGGGGGGGGGGAAATGAAGACATGTTGAGTGCATCCATTGGCAACACAGTTGGCGGAGAGGACAGACACAGAAGCGCCCTGCACTACGCCGCGCACTTGGGGTACACTACTCAATCATTGGGACTTGGCCTACAAGCCTATGGACGACAACTGCACACATAGGTGCCATGGATAGATGTACTTGGCACCCTACAGAGGTGGGGGGCGGGGGCACAGGGCCATGCCTTACGGAGGGGCCAAGCCTACAGAAATTGCCCTGGCCTAGGGATACCCACAGCCCTCCTCCCCCACCCAGACACCTCCACTGCGCGCTAAGATAGCAGAATGTGCTGGTACTCACCCCCTTGTGTCTGCTGTGATGTCCTCACGCGCCCATCCAAATCTGGGTAGGCCACCGCCAGGATCCGAGACATCAGGGGGGTCAATTGACGAGTGGCACCCCTCCTACGTTGGGAGGCCACCCCCAGCAGAGCCTCCGCCGTCTTCCTGCTCCCGCGGCGGATGTCCTCCCACCTCTTGCGGCAGTGGATGCCCCGTCTGTTGTGGACCCCCAGGGTCCGGACATCCTTGGCGATGGCATGCCAAATGTCGATTTTCTGATGGGCGCTGACCTATGTGACATGCACAGGGGGAGAAATAACATTATTATAATTTTCTGCATGCTCGATGTGAGTGGCCCCCCATCCCCACCCTTGCCATGTGGCACATGCTCTCATCCGTCGTTTGATGCATGCCTCAATCGCTCCCCTCCCACCATCTTTCATCCATCCGACTCAACACAGGCTTTGCCCCCAAAGCATGCTCCCAGTGTACTTACCTGTTGGTCTGGAGGACCGTAGAGTAGCGCATACTGGGGGAGGACCCCATCCACGAGTTTCTCCAATTCTTCAGAAGTGAAGGCAGGGGCCCTTTCCCCAGTCGCAGCAGCCATTGTATCTTCCAGACCGAGGTCACAGCAGCACTTGCAGTATAGGTCCTCTCCTGTGGATGATCAGGTCTTGAGTGATTAAGCAGATAGAAAATGGCGGTCACGTCCGCGGCGGTGCGTACCGCAGCGGTGCGTCCCGCGACCACCGGCGCACTTCGTCATTGGCTACTGAAACGCATAGGGTTCAATGTTAACCAATGCGGCTTTGCGCCGAGGTCTTCGGCCGCCTACCGCCACGGTGTGCCACGCCAGCGCATTGACCTCACATCCCATTGTCGCACTTCACAGGTCAGGCAGCCGCCATTTCAAGGGCCCACATGGCTTAATTTCTACTGCGTCACACATGCCTAGGCCTTGCATCGACACTCATACAAGCCATTCAATGCATAGAGAATCGTGTACTGTGCAAGCTGTGGGAACGTACCTGTGGGTTGATTGACTCTGTGCTCGCTGTTGTCCTTCCTAGGCACCGTCCGCTGGGACTTGCGAGGAGATGGAGGAATGTTCCCATGTACAGACCGCTGGTGGACCTGTCGACAATGGAGGAACGACATGTCATTCTGACATACAGGCTTGACCGAGCCACTATACATGAACTGTGTGCCCAGCTGGAGGCAGACCTGATGTTACCCATTCGCCAACCCACAGGGATCCCCCCTCTAGTGCAGGTGCTGTCAGTACTCCATTTCTTAGCAAGTGGGTCATTTCAAACAACAGTGGCCATTTCATCAGGGATGTCTCAGCCTATGTTTTCCAAGGTGTTGTCCAGAGTGTTGTCTGCCCTGCTCAAACACATGCGGAGATACATTGTTTTCCCTGAGGTGGGGGATTTGCCTACAGTGAAGGGTGATTTCTATGCCCTTGGACATATTCCCAACATCATTGGTGCCATTGATGGGACACATGTGGCTTTGGTACCCCCCAGTGAAAGTGAACAGGTGTACAGGAACAGAAAAAGTTATCATTCCATGAATGTCCAGGTGGTCTGTTTGGCTGTCCAGTACATCTCCCATGTAAATGCCAAGTTCCCTGGGTCAGTGCATGACGCGTACATCATGCGAAATAGCAGCATCCCTTATGTGATGGAACAACTACAGAGACACCGTGTGTGGCTAATTGGTGACTCAGGTTACCCCAACCTGTCGTGGTTACTGACCCCAGTGAGGAATCCCAGGACAAGGGCAGAGGAACGCTACAATGAGGTCCATGGGCGAACTAGGAGGATTATAGAAAGAACCTCGGCCTCCTGAAGGCCAGGTTTAGGTGCCTGCATATGACAGGTGGATCCCTAATGTACTCACCAAAGAAGGTGTGCCAGATCATCGTGGCCTGCTGTATGCTTCACAACCTGGCATTGCGACGCCAGGTGCCTTTTCTGCAGGAGGATGGTCCAGATGGTGGTGTTGTAGCAGCTGTGGAGCCTGCGGAGAGTGAAGAGGAGGAAGACGAAGAGGACGACACAGCCAACAGGGACACAGTGATACATCAGTATTTTCAATAACACACAGGTAAGAATCAACACCGGCATTTTACATTTACTTACAGTCTCCTGCCTCTCTACTGTCTGTCCTTTTCACCCAGTGTATGCTAACAGAGTTGTGACTTTCTCTTCCAATTTCAGAGATGTGGGCCCCACTGCGTGACGTCTGCTTTGTTTGCCCATGGACTACAGCTGTGTGACAGTGGTATGTTGTCATCACAATGTAACTGGTCATTTTGGCACGTTTATGTCTAATACATATTTTCAAAAAAACAGGCAGACTCCAGATTATTTGTGTTCAATAAGTGTGTTTATTAAAGTGCTCAATTTTGAGACATGGTTGAAAATCAGTGATGGGTGATGGTGGAGGAATGTCCATGGCAGAGTCCAGATTCTCAGTCTCACAGGTGCATTGTCCATATGCCTGTGGAAGGTGGAGCAGGGGCAGTTTAAGGTTGGACAGGGTGACAATGTGGGACAGTGGGATGACATCAGGGGGTATCCTTTCCTGGCGGGGGTCTTGGCATCCTACTCTGTCTTCTTCCTAGATCTCAGGCCCCGCTTGCGGGGTGGTTCTTCTTCTGCAGGGGGTGGGGTTCTGGTGGCCGGTTGTTGCTGTGTCGGGGCCTCCTGTCCACTAGCGCCGGCGGAGGTGGTAGCCTGTTCCTGGTCCATGCTAGTGACAGGGGCCCTTTGTGGTGCCACATGGTCCCGCAATGTGGTGACAATCTGGTTGAGAGCCACAACGATGGTGCCCATTGCGGAACTAATGTTTCTCAGTTCTTCCCTGAACCCCATAAACTGTTCCTCCTGCAGTACCTGGATCTCCTGGAACCTGGCCAGGACCGTCGCCATCGTCTCCTGGGAGTGGTGGTATGCTCCCATGATGGAGGTGAGGGCCTCGTGGAGAGTGGGTTCCCTGGGCCTGTCCCCCCCCTGTCGCACAGCAGCCCTCCCAGTTCCCCTGTTTCCCTGGGCCTCTGTCCCCTGGACCGTGTGCCCACTACCACTGCCCCCAGGTCCCTGTTGTTGTTGGGGTGGTGTGTTAACCTGGGTGCCCTGTAGTGGTGGACACACCGCTGATTGACGTGTCCTGGAGACAGAGGCATGGGCCCGCTGGGTATGTGCTGTGCTGGTGTTCCCAGAGGGGTGTAGGTCTGCTGTAGCCTGTGGCTGTCTGAGGGGAACCGACTGTCCCGAGGTCCCCGATGGGCCGGGCTGGTCATCTGGGTCCAGGGAGACAGAGCTGCTGTCATCCCTGGGGGCCTCTTCTGGGGGTGGGATGGACATTTCTGGACCCTCCTGGGCGGAGTGGTGGCGTTCGGGTCCTGCAGGGGTATAAGAGTATGGTTATTGCTTCTGTGTGTGTGCCATAGCATGCAATGGGTGGGTGCCCGTGTACCCCAGTGCTGGCATTCCTTTGTGGGGGCTGTTGTGACGGCGGTTTGTGGGGGAGATGGGTATGTGCAGTGGGCATGCTTAGGTGATGGCTGTTGATGGTTTGTGGTGGCATGCAGGGTTTGGTGTTGGGATGGGTGGGTTGTGATGGTGAGAATTTAGCAATGAGGATGTGTGATGGTGGTGGGGGGGGAGGGGGGGTATGAGTTGGCATGCTGGTGGGGTGGGGGGGATGAAGTAGTGAAGATGAGACTTACCAGAGTCCATTCCTCCAGATACTCCTGCGAGGCCCTCAGGATGCAGGATGTTCAAGACCTGTTCCTCCCATGTTGTAAATTCTGGGGGTTGAGGTGGGGGTCCGCCGCCAGTCCGCTGCACCGCGATGTTGTGCCTGGATACCATGGAACGCACCTTCCCCCGTAGGTCGTTCCACCGCTTCCTGATGTCGTCCCGATTTCGTGGATGCTGTCCCACAGCGTTGACCCTGTCCACTATTCTTTGCCATAGCTCCATCTTCCTGGCAATGGTGGTGTGCTGCACCTGTGTCCCGAAGAGCTGGGGCTCTACCCGAACTATTTCCTCCACCATGACCCTGAGTTCTGCGTCTGAGAACCTGGGGTGTCTTTGGGGTGCCATGGGGTGGTGTGGATGAGGTGTGGGGTGGTGTTTGCGGTGATGAGTGTGGTGAGTGTAGTGGTGTGTGGTGTTTTGTGCGTGGTTGTTGTGTGGGTGATGGTGTAGTGTGCCTCTGTGTGATGGTGTTCTCTATTCTGTGCTGTCTCTCTCTGGGCTTCTTCTCTGATTTGTGGTCGTAGGGGTTTGTGGGTGATGTGGGTGTGTGTTTTATAGTTAATTGGGTGTGTGGGAGTGTTGTGTGTATGTGTCTCAGGTGTGTGTATTTCAAATTGTCCAATGTGGCTGTGTTTTGGAGCTGTATGTGTATTTTGAGCGCGGCGGTGTGTACCGCCAATGGAATACCGCGGTTGAAAGACCGCCACGTGGATTCGTGGGTCGTAATGGCATGGGCGTTTTTCTGTTGGCGTGACGGTGGAGGTTTGGTCTTTGCCAGTTTAACGCTGGCCGTTGGTGTGGCGGACTTTTGTTGATGTCGGGTTTTTGGCGGTTTGCCTCTTGAGAGTCAGAATGACCGTGGCGGTTTACCGCGACCGCGGCGGTGTTGTGGCGGCCTTCTGACCGGCGGTAAGCGCCTTTTACCGCCGAGGTCAGAATGACCCCCTCAGTCTAATTACACTCGCGTAGTGAGGCTTGCCCACAGTAAAGATCCAAATTTAGGTGATCAAAAAGTGAAAAGAAATAGGAAGGTTAAATTGCGGAACTCATTTTGCTAAACTGGTGCAGTGCCAAATTCCATCCTTCCGCCGTTTAGTACAGATACCGTTCTGCAACACTGGGGGCATAGACACCCCTTCACCATCGGACACTGAAGCAGATCATGTTCATGTTTCACCATTGTCATGTATGGTCATGTTTCACCACTATGCCAGACCATCGCCCTCAACCTCGGGGTAAAGACCCATCCTTAGGGTTCCCTCGCTATTGGAATCAGACTCCACTTATGGAGCAGAGAGTTCACTCCTCCATGGTAGACCTAGCCTCGCTACTATGAACAGACAATGTCACCGCAGAGATGGATTGGACTTTGGGGATATTACTCCACCACTGATTCGAGGACTTCCCCACTCGGGTAAACACTCCTTTTATCACTGGACAAAGAGACTCAACTATTGGGCAGGATCTCTTCTTCACCACCAAAATCATAGATTTGAGAACTGGGTACGAATACTCCATTTCACCAATGGGGGTAGTTACTCCTTCACCAATAAGAGCAGTGGTTAGCCTAAATTCATTAGGGGTACAGACTCAACATACCAGAATCAAAAATCTAAAACTTGAGGCAGAGACTATCCTCCTCCTCAAGGTCAGATGCCCCCCCTTACAAAAAGGGAAAGCTAGAAGTAGGGCCCTCTATCTCCCCAACTAGTGACAGTCTATCCATCATTAATGGGCCTCGGCTGGTGGAAGATCCTTCGCCTATCTTGCGGCAAAGAGCTGGAACATCCTGCCCCTTCACCTCGGGCAGTCACCATCGCTACCTCAATTCAGGAAGGACCATGAAATCTGTCTCTTCAACTGAAGCTCAGAGGACAAACTCCCGTAGCGCCTTGAGACCCTTAGAGGTGAGTAGTTGTGCTTTATATACCCTGATGTGATTTGATTTGAATGGGGACAAAGGACTTCATTTGCCAATGCCATTAAAGAATACCCTGTGGAAATTGGTGACTGGGCCTTTGGGGGAATGGACTTCCTTCCTTCCAAACCTGGGGCAGACATTTCATGCAAGAGTTTTGGTGGAAAGACAGAGACTATGGCTTTGTAGACACAGAACACTCTCACTCAATAGTGGCTATGAATTTGTAATTATGTAGAGAGAGCCTGCATTTTTTGCAGCTTTCTCCTCCGCCATTAGGGGGCGGACTGCCAACTGTGGACTCTGCAGGTAGTGGCTGCTTCAAATAATTCCTTCCACTGAAACTATTTTTTTTGTTTAGTAGAAGATGAACATCCATAACCAAATTACGTTTTCTTTGCTCTAGCAGTGGCTCAATCCATAGTAACGACATCACGGAAATCATTCCTGCCATCTACACTGGCTCAATGGTAGGAATACGATCCGCCATCTTGAATATCCAGTTTTATCGTCATCTTGAAGATACATCATCTTTTTAAAAATTGGGATATTTTTTATGACGCCTAATTATTATTGATTACATTGAAATTTATATCAGTATTTCCTGGAAATGTATTATTTAATGTATAACTGTATAATGCAGAGACTTTCATCCACCATTAGTGGTAAATAACCACTTCACCTTTGGAAGCAGAGACTCCTGTTAGCAAATAAACTTAGAGACCCCCTCAATCACGAAAGAGAGGGACCAACCATTGTAGGCATAGAGGGGCATTCTACAATTGAGGCTAGAATGCCCCTGCACTAGTGGGACACATATTTATTTATGCAGCACAAGCTCAGCTCACCTCTCATGACAGACGCCCCTTGCAAGAGATTCTATTTGTAGGGCAGATACTCCAACCTTGCAGCGAGAGAATTCTGTACTGGGCGGGGAACCTTACTTCCAGATCTGAGGTAGAGAACCCTCCACCAATGTGAAAGTGGCCATCCTCCACCAGTCGTGTCCCGAACCCCACTACCTCCTCCACTACATCAGCAGTGGACTTCACTTTATGGCCTAGACACCTCCTCCAGCAAGGGCACCGTGTGTGTGTGTGTGTGTGTGTGTGTGTATATATATATATATATATATATGTATATATTTTTTTTATTGATGTATTTGGTGTTTTGGTCCCTGCCAAAGCACCCTTTTCCCCCTCTGCCCTAACCAGTCAACCTCCCCTCCCTCCACCCTTGTCAAGCACCTGTCTCACCAGCTCACATTTACAAGTTGTCTCACAGCAGGTGGTAAATGGGAGCTTTAAACTCACAGAACGAGTAAATCTATGAGGTTGTACACCCAAGCCAGGACCACCCACCTATTACCTATTCCATGGGGTTTAACTTGTAATTGCATGTTGCTGGCAGAGTTTTACGGAACCGTACCTGTAATTACAGATGCAGAGTATAATCTCTGCTCGTACCGCGGAACTCATAAGGGAACACATAGCACAGTCATCACACTGCCTAACAAGCCTAGCCCCTGAGTACAGTATGCCACTCAGCAGAAAGCACATAACGGACACTTAAGGACGACGCCCCTACCAATAGAAAAGACACCCTATTCTTGAAATCACAAATTCTATAGCAGGGTCAGATAGATAGAAAATAGGCCCGGGCAACAAAATGAAAGTGGCCACATTTGGTGAATTAAATAGCTAAAAGAATAGCCCACATTTGCAACTTTGGTCCGTTTTTAACTTGTAAAGACCCCCTGTATATGTGTTTTGCAAAGTGCAGAGGACTGCATAGATTTTTGCTTGCTGCAGCCAATGTTTGTTTTAATATCAGGGAAATCAACAGACTATAAAACAGGGCCACAACCAGCCAAGAAGCTGGGCCACACACTGACCTGTCAGACCAGCCCTTCCAGCACTGCCAGACTGCCCTATATGCCAGTCCGACCCTATTCCATAGTTGACAACAGAGCATCCCTCCTGCTTAGAGGCACTGCTGGAATTTGACCACGGCGATGAGGTCGACCACAGACCTCAGCAGCAAGCACGTTAGCCCACCAAGCTTTCTTTCAGTCCACGGACCTAATGGGAAAAGTAGACAGCAGGTGATGGTTTGACGGCGGCACAGGTGTTGCTTGTGTCTTGACTTCAACATATAATTACAATTGCGTGATGCAATGAGCGTAGAACAGCTCATCATACATTTCCTCGCTCGTTACAGCTGTCTGTCTCCGTCCTCTTACTTCTTTGGGATTTAGGGGCATATTTATACTCCGTTTGCGCCAAATGTGCGTCAAACATTTTGACGCACATTTGGCACAAACCGTGCACCAAATTTATACTATGACCCCGGCCCCGTGGACGTCAAAATTCCTCTGTGTGCGTCATTTTTTGGATGCGGGAAACTGCCTTGCGTTAATGACATGCAAGTTAGGCGTTCCCGTCCCAAAAATTACTTTAAGGCCTGTGCGCCTTATTTATACTCTCGCGTCAGTTTGACGCACAGGAGGAGGCGGGCCTTAAAAAACGGTGCACAGCCTGATGTGATACGTTTTTTAACGCCTGGGTGAGGGCAGGCATTAAGGGACCTGTGGGCTCACTTCCATGATCTCTGACCATGGAAGCAGTCTAGTGGTGCCCTTCCCTGCCCACAGGGACACCCCCTGCCACCCTTGCCCATCCCTAGAGGACACCCTTGGATGGGGGGACCCATCCCAGGTAAGTTCAGGTTAGTATTATTATTTTTTTTAAAGTGGCATAGGGGTGCCTAATTTGGGCCCACCTACATGCCACTACGCTCAATGACCATGCCCAGGGGACAGAAGTCCCCTGGGCACGGCCATTGGGCAAGGGGGCATGACTCCTGTCTTTGCTAAGACAGGAGTCATTTCGATGGGGGTTGTGCGTCAAAAAATGGCGCAAGTCCGGTTGGAGGCGTGATTTTTTACTCAAACCTGACTTGCACCATTTTTTGACGCACAACGCCCATTTTCACCTACGACGGCGCTGCCTGGTTTGAGTCATTTTTTTTACTCTGACCAGCTCGCAGCGCCGGCTAACGTCAATCCCTAAATATGGCGCCTGCATGGCACGTAGGAATGGCGTTAGCCGGCGGTAAATGTTTTGACGCAAATCAGCGCTGGGAGCCCCAGTGTGGGTGGGTGGGGGCACAGGAAGACAACGGCTACTGGACCCCAACCTTGGTGCTGATGTTATTTTCAGCTGGTTTTCTGGGGTTTTACTATTATGCCTGTGCAAAATGGGCCACGAACACCCATTTCTGCTATTGACTGTCAGGGTAATAGGGGCAAATAGGCTCAGGGGGATATCTTGGGTGGCAACTAACATACAATAACAAAACTTTGAGCCAGGAAATTAAAAAATAAATTACAATTTAGCATCAATATTCACCGTAATATCATTTTTACTAAGTCTTTAGTAAGGATATGAAACTAGAAATCATTTATGGTGTATCAAAATGACTAAAAATGCAAGGACTGACTTTCCAGCTGCAGCTGAACTAGTGAGTGAGCTGATGCAGATGCAAGTGCCTGTTCAGGTCATGAATGATGCCTGATATCACATGCAGCCATGAGCAGGGCTTGGCTAAAGGCCGGCCCCGCACTCATCTTCTGCTGAATGTGTACCAACGCCATACAGGTTGGTTACATTGATACCGAGGGTCTGCTCCAAGACCTGCTCCCAACCACCACCAAGATTGAATGTGATGCTCAATTTCTTAAGTCAATATGGAGGTTCGATTCAGGGGCGAGCAAAGGAAGGGTCTCAAACTCAATCTCCACTATCTATGGCCGAAGGCAGGTTCAGTGGGTTATACCCAAATAGGTGCTGGACATTGACAACAGACAACTTGGAGTCTCAGTAGCAATCCTATAATGACAACCCTTTGGTCCGCGACAGAGAAAGGTCACCAAGTAAATACTAACTTAAAGGCATGTGACATCATCACATGGTGGGATAGATCAAATATATTTTACTAGAGAAATATACAATGTTTCTCATGGTTGAAAATATAAGGCAAACAGGCACTTGGAACTCGAAATGACCAAAGGCAACATTTTCCAGCCAGTGTCTGATGCTTACCGTAAAGCCCAATGAACTGTGGGTTATGTTGTAGGTATCAAATGTATGTGGATGTCCTGTCAGTCCAATTAGCCAGGGGACCAAGACTTGTATCAAATAAGTCCTCATCTTTGACAATCAGGTCTCAGCTCCCACTAAGGCCACACTTTTAATTTATAGAACATATCAAAAGTAGTTTCAGTGCTGCAAACCATTAATTTGACTTTGTTAATCCATGCTGTTTTCTGTCAACTAGTTGACCATTTATGTAATCACACCTAAGGGCAATATGAACATATTACCGGGTGTCCAAAATCTTCCCATTAGGATAGTATGTGAGTTGGGTAAATCAAATCACCTCTCTGAGTGTTGAAAATCTTTGGATTGGTTGCCTGTTGCTGAGTTAGTCCATGTTGGAGTGCAGGTTCCTATTTAAGTCTATTCAGCGCTTAGGTTCGCTCTATATTTAACATTTTTTTGCTTCTATTTCTAAAAGGCTGAGCTGCAGCAATGCTCAGTATTGAATCCTAAACAAGCTGACACTATATGGAAGCTCAACAAATTTGGAGGCAGAACTTTGAACAAGTTAGATGAGATGCCTTGTCACTCCCTCTCCAACACAGTCTCAAGTTGACCTCCTTTAACTCTAAACCATGGATGATATCTTGATAACAAGGAAAGGTCGTGAGGATTAAGCAACTACATAATACACTGTGGAACATGCCTCTTCATATGTTGCAGCATCTGAGGTCATCACATGACGGGCAGCCTCACCAGGTGGTGCTGCATAAGCACCTCGCATTAAGACTCTTCTACCTCCTATTTTGGTGAGATGCTGTTGAGAAACTGGTGTCTGTACACTCTACAAAATATGTTACAATCAATAGAACGGTGTGCAATGTCAATGGTGGTTTAGTGCAGTGAGAGCACGGGGAGTCCTCTGCTGGCACACGGAGGCTTCACTGAGAGATTGAAATTTTACAGTGAAGCAAAAAAATCATAAAATGATATTCAAAGGGTGCCGTTAAAGAGACATAAATGGACAGTAAGAGCTCCCAGTTGGTGGTCCAGAGACCTGCCCAAGTCTTCACTTGTCTATTGTTATTCTCCACGTTAAGAAACCATAGGAATTCAGCAGTTTTAGTTAGTTGTTGCAAGTAACTATAACTCACTCCGTAAGGTGACTAATTCATGCCCTCACCATGCACAGCTAATTACTCCACATATTATACCATTGATGACACCTTCTATGGCACTTTTGATATTATCACTGCAGCATTTGTAATAAAATTGATGAGAAAACTGTGCAAAGCAAAAGCGCAAATTATAGTTATTTGAAATAACTATAACTGCTGTTCTGTTGTTTTGTATGAGTAAATTCAGAACTTAACTATAATGTCCCTGTAACCTATGTTTTTTTTCTATATATATATATATATATATAGATACGTATACATATGTCAAAACAAATCCCTTTCAGGGTTAGAGTGATGCATAAATTATGCAAAAACAAACTAGAGAACTCTGGGTAGTTCCTAAGTTTAGGTGGAGAGCAATTCTAGTAAAGGGCACTCTGCAATACTGTAGATTTGATCACCTCAGATGTCTGTTTATCTAGCAAAGCTTTTAAGCACTGGATCAGCACAGTGCTATCCACACCAAGCTAGATAGTGACAAAGTCTTTAAGCATAGGTTTGACACAGTGTCAACCTTGCCAAGCTGTAAAATGACAAAAGCCAGTTATCACTCCAGGCACAGTATTATAGCTTTGGACTGGTAAAATACAGTCCAAGTCAACCTGGGATGAGTAAAAGCAACTCCTGACATGCAGGGTTTAGCTCTCATTAAAGCTCATCAGAGAAGTTTAGTTTTGTCCAGACACAAGGGAGCACCCAGTACAAATCAAAACAAATCCCTTTCAGGTTTAGAGTGATGCATAAATTATGCAAAAATAAATAAATAGAGAACTCTGGGTAGTTCCCAAGTTTAGGTGGAGAACAGCTCTAGTAAGGAGCACTCTGCAACACCAGCGACACTCTAGATTTGCTCACCTTAAATGTCTGTTTATGTAGCAAGGTTTTTAAGCATTGAATCAGCACATTGAGATAAATAGTGACAAAGTCTAACTCTGAAAGGGATTTGTTTTGACTTATACTGGGTGCTCTCTTGTGTCTGAACAAATCTAAACCTCTCTGATGTGTTCTAATGAGAGCAAAACATGTGTCAGGGGCTGCTTTAACTCATTCCAGGTTGGCTCGGATGGTATTTTACTAGTCCAAAGCTGTAATACTGTTCCTGGAGTGGTAAATGGCTTTTGTCATTTTACAGTTTGGTAAGGTTGACATTGTGTCAAACATATGCTAAAAGATTTTGTTGTATAAATGGCAAAAGACCAGGGGCTGCAATGCCATTCCAATGACGTTAGCCGGAGTAGGGGAAAATGGAGCTTGGGCGTCAAAAAATGGGGCAAGTTGGTCTGAGGCAAAAAAGCTGCCTCAACCCGAGTTGCGTCATTTTTTTTTTACTCCCACCCTCCATTGACATGACTCCTGTCTTAGCAAAGACAGGAGTCATGCCCCCTTGCCCAATGGCCATGCCCAGGGGACTTATGTCCCCTGGGCATGGTCATTGGGCATAGTGGCATGTAGGGGGGCACAAATCAGGCCCCCCTATGCCACAAAAAAAAAATAACAATAATACTTACCTGAACTTACCTTAAGTTCCCTGGGATGGGTCCCTCCATCCTTGGGTGTCCTCCTGGGGTGGGCAAGGGTGGCAGGGGGTGTCCCTGGGGGCATGGGAGGGCACCTCTGGGCTCCTTCTGAGCCCACAGGTCCCTTAACGCCTGCCCTGACCAGGCGCTAAAAAATGACACTAAAGCGGCTGGACGTCATTTTTTTTGACCCGCCCATTCCCGGGCGTCATTTTTGCCCGGGAGTATAAATACGGCGCACATGCCTCGGAGTCATTTTTTAGACGGGAACGCCTACCTTGCATATCATTAACGCAAGGAAGGTGTCCACGCTAAAAAATGACGCAAACTCCAAGATCTTTGGCGCTAGACGGGTCTAACGCCAAAGTATAAATATGGAGTTAGTTTTGCGTCGGATTTGCGTAAAAAAAAACGACGCAATTCCGGCGCAACCAGAGTATAAATATGCCCCCATATTTTTACTTGCAAATCCAGAGTGTTGCTGGTGTTGCAGAGTGATTCTTACTAGAGCTACTCTCCATTTAAACTTGGGAACTAGTATATATATATAGATAGATGGATAGATAGATATGTATATATATAAATATATATATATATATAGAGAGAGAGAGAGAGAGAGAGAGAGAGAACGCGTGGCATACCATAAAAGCCACTTCCCAGTGATATTTCTCTACAATTTCCGTCACCCTGACCGGACAAGTTACCGAAAATAAAGAGGTCGGTTCGTAATACGGCAGCGCCACCTGGTGGGATTATCCTGCTTTTCAGCCGGAGGACACGTTATGATTGATTCCAAACCAACAGCCTTAAAAAGTTTGTTGTAATGGCCATTTTCAAGTGGGAAAAACGCGCGGTCTCAGACGCTTTCGAATACAGACCGAGAAAAGTCAGCAAGTAAACACTACGGCCCATATTTATACTTTTTGACGCTAAACTGCGCTAACGCAGTTTAGCGTAAAAAAATTTAGCGCCGTCTAACGCCATTCTGAAGCGCCATGCGGGCGCCGTATTTATGGAATGGCGTTAGCCGGCGCTAGCAGACCGGCGCTGCCTGGTGTGCGTGGAAAAAAACCACGTAGACCAGGCAGCGCCGGCGTAGGGGGAAAATGGCGTTAGGGCGTCTTAAAATGGGGCAAGTCAGGTTGAGGCAAAAAAATCGCCTCAACCCGATTTGCGCCATTTTTTTCGACGCCCAGACGCCATTTAAATGACTCCTGTCTTAGTAAAGACAGGAGTCATGCCCCCTTGCCCAATGGCCATGCCCAGGGGACTTCTGTCCCCTGGGCATGGTCATTGGGCATAGTGGCATGTAGGGGGGCACAAATAAGGCCCCTCTATGCCACCCCAAAAAATTAAAAAATATAAAAAATTATACTTACCTGAACTTACCTGAATGTCCCTGGGGTGGGTCCCTCCATCCTTGGGTGTCCTCCTGGGGTGGGCAGGGGTGGCAGGGGGGGTCCCTGGGGGCAGGGGAGGGCACCTGTGGGCTCATTTTGAGCCCACAGGCCCCTTAACGCATACCCTGACCCAGGCGTTAAATAGTGGCGCAAATGCGGGGTTTTTTGACCCGCCAACTCCCGGGCGTGATTTTTGCCCGGGAGTATAAATACGACGCATTTGCGTCGCCGTCATTTTTTTAGACGGGAACGCCTTCCTTGCATCTCATTAACGCAAGGAAGGCGTTCACGCAAAAAAATGACGCTATTTGCCCATACTTTGGCGCTAGACGCGTCTAACGCCAAAGTATAAATATGGCGTTAGTTTTGCGCCGAATTTGCGTCGAAAAAAACGACGCTAATTCGGCGCAAACGGAGTATAAATACGGGCCTACGTTCACCCTGTAATTTTAAGATATATGACGCTATCACACCTGTAGAATTGATCAAACATTGTCCAGTATAGAAACGCACAATATTTTGTCGTGTGTTGCCAAATATAAGGCAATCTCGCCAGCATTTCCCTCCTATGACAAGGGTAGTAATGCATTGCATTGAAATATAGCATTGATAATTTACCGCCCCTATGCGGGGCACCGAAGCGGTATCCACATGGTTACCATCCTACACAGTATGGATGTGTGGTTCTAAGTGTGTCGTCTTTGCAGTCCTCCTAAGTGAGAAGTGTTTCCATGTCAGTAGGGATGACCACAGTGGCGTGGTGATTGAGTTATGGAGCACAGTGCTTCGTGTGACAAAGAAGGACGTGTGAGAGATAGATATGCATTTTTATAATTTGTATTATGTTGGGAGCACTGATTTGTTCTGCAGGCCCTTGTCGTGTTCGTAGGTTTCTTATCTGTTCACATCTTAATGTCTTATGCTGTCAGTGGCCGGAGTTCGTCACTCTGATACTTTATGCATCCGGGGAGGGAAAATTTACAAATAGCTAAACACCGAGAAGAAATCCGAGATCTGCCTGGATAAACCGTATTTCACTTCTCGTTTATACCTTAGCTATTATGAGAAGTCAAGTGAAAAGGGTTGCCAAAATGCGTCAGGTTACTGTTTAATTTTAGTCATTATAGAAAGTCAGTGTTTGGAGCACGTGGCTATTTAGAACCTATGCTGGGAGGCTAAACATTAGCCGGCATTTCCCATCCTTTCAAATATAATACACCTTGAAAAACAACTGCAAGTGAATTAGCTTCAGAAGCATATTGATGCGATCTAAAGTATTTCTAAATATTTATAGATGCAAATAGGGAAAAAATTACCCTCATTAAAAAAAATTGTAAAATTTGCTGTATTGTTTAAATTACAGCTTCGGGCCCATCCAGTACCTTTAAACATAAATAAATGAATGGTATTTTTCTCAGAGGAAGAGTTTTCCCCTGTAGGGTTGCCACCCCTTTCGGAAGACAGTACCGCCAGTTTGATATTTTTTGATAACATGGAAAGACCAGGAGCTGATACCTTGAAAATAGCTCATGTAAATGTTTGGTATATTTTATTATTATGACAGTTATGCCTTTGTTTCCTCTGATAATTATTTAGGATTTTTATACAGTTTAATTTGTTTTTGCTGTTTTAAGTTTCAGTTTCAAATATATAAATACTGTATTTGAGATATGTATTAGTCTTGATTTGAAGCTATCAGAACTCTTTTTTCTCATCAACAAATTATTGAAGTGGTGTTTCTGAAATAATTGGTATTGTCAAGCGAGAAATTAAATCAGATATCCTTGTCTTTCCATTTTTCCCCACCCAGAAGAAGAGAGCTGCAAATGCATTGCTGGGACGCCGCCCAGTCTCCTAGCATCCCTCACGCCTAGGCTTCATCATCCAATGCAGGCTCCTTCATTGCTCACTACCCTCTCCTGGCTGTACTGGAAGAGGTTCCTTCTTCCAGTTGTCTGCGCCAGTTTTACCAGCGACCAGGAAGCCTCCTCGCCTTCCCCATATATGGTTGACTCTCTGACAACCAGTGGTAGGCTCCTCTCCAGGTGCAGGGATTCCAGCAGGTGAAGTGCAGGCCTCTAAGCCTCTTGTGTCAGCAGCTAGGCAATATCCCGGAGACACCTCTGAGCCCCATGGAAGCTGGATGTAGTCAGATGGTGGGGCGCCATGTACAGGCACTCTCAGAACGCCCCGCTAAGCTAACTCGTCTTGTCTTGCCCTACCAACAGATATGTTATTTCATGCCCCATTCCTTCTAATAATGGTGAAAAATCTGTTCCCACTTCAACAGCTTCAGACAGTTTTTTAAAGTATGAGATCAGGATTGGTGGTATCTATCCATAAACACACGGCCTCAACGCCAGGAGGGAGCCTGAATAAACCTTTCAGATGCTGAATCAATTTTTGTATTGTATTTGCTGAGTCAGATTCAATATCTTCTATTTGATAAAAGCGCAACATAACTCTTGATTAGTTAATTGTTTCAGGATCATGCCATTCCCTAATGATGACATCCAGCAGACAACTATGAATAGGAACTCCCGACTTCAGTGACCTCTAGAATTGATGCTGCAGAGTTTCTTGAGAAGGACCAGAAGTCTCAGCAAGTGGAAAGCCCATATTTTATCTGATATATGCTAGAAAGTCAAACAACAACTGTCTGTCGCCATATTTTCCTGTCTGAGCAATTGACATATACTCATCAGGATTATTTGAGTTTCTGGTAGAAACATCGTCGTCTTTCTTTTGCAGAGCCTCAACTCATAGCCTTGTGATTCTCTCCTCATATTCCTTCTTTCCCAAATTTTTTAAGCCAAAGATTCCTCAATTCTAGCTGTTTCCCACCTAAAATTGCCTTTACCACAATGTTAGTCACTGGGGAAAATGAAGTCCCCTGATTATTTTTCAAAATCTCCCTCTTGTTTCAAAATATTGGCATATATGATAGTCAGTCCTGCCAAATACCATGCATCAGTGGTTAGACTAACCCATTTTAGTGCTGGTGTCCACATCACAGCAATAAAATGTATTAGTCACACAAATTATAGTGTTCCCTAACTTCCTGACTGCCCACTGGATTCAAGCTAGCCTAGCTGATGAAGGGTGATACCCTGAAACCGGTCCTAGGATGTTTGTTTCCGGTCCAGGGAGGACCTGGCTTAGCAGTTCGGGCTGGACTGTTCCCATGAGGAACAGGGTCAAGACTGATTTGCATATGGCTGGGTCCAACCTGGGGTGGCGTGGTGAGCAAAAAAATTATGGAATAAACCCAGATCTCTGTGACTGGGGGTGAATGTTTGATTTGCTCTGCATTCCGTCCATCATCTGTTCTTTGTGCTAGGAGCAAAGGCTGCACAGCATTAGCAATCGCACTGCCATGTGTGCTGCTGATCAGTTTTGATTAAATAAAGACAGACACGACTGTCCCATTGTGGGCAAATACATGATAAACCGTGTTTTGTAAATACAACAAACAGTGCCCGACCCAGCATACAGTGCATGCCCCCATCAGCCCCACCTGGTTCCCGGGACAGGGCCTTGCATGTTAAAGTGTTTTTTCGGCAAGGCGACTGGCCCATTTTGTCTACACGGTGTCTAAATGGCCAGAGACGCCCTGACACTGGTGGCGGGCAGTGCTGGGGCACCTTTATTTTTCCTTGACACGCAGCACTGCATCTACAGCACCAGTGGACTCAGGCAGCTCCTTTTAGTACACCATGACCCCGGGATTGTTGGCAGAAATTTGACAGGGGTCCCATCCAAAGGAGACAGTTATGCTTAACTTCAAGAGTGTGTGGCAAGAGGAGAGTGCCTGTCTGACAAAGACTGCTGCTGTAACCAGCAAAACATATCACCACTATAATAAGGTAACTCACTCACAATATTAAGCTAGTATGTTGTTGACCAGCTGTTCCGAATTCCTATCATTTGCCATACCATCCAGCCCCCAAGGCTTATACTGTCACAGAACATTTTCTGAACCCTAGTAAGTGTCACTTTGCATGCTATTATGAATTCATGACCCCACACAATGCTAATTATAAGGCAGCTCTTAGCCCTCACAAGCTATCACGTCTGTCACTGTCATTATTTCAGTGCTTCTGAGTGTGAGGCATAATGCCCTGTAACATTGAGTTGTTCACTTTAATATTGATTGCAGTCTCTGTGTCGGATAAACATCCTTTGATTCTGGGCAAATCACTTACTCTCTCTTATAGCATCCAACCCAGCCTGGGTAACGGTCAATGACTAGGCCACCTATGCAGCTATAAATCACACAACTGTATTCCTCTCTGTGTACCTGTGAACGCCAGCAATCTAAACCAAGCTTTCATTCCATTCCATTCTAGCGATTAAGTCACACTGATATGAAGTCTGCTGTTAGCCAGAAAGGTTGCATTCTAAATCATGCAAAACACTACATCTCACCATCTGTTACATGAAAAATGACATATTTTTTAGAAATCTTTTTTCATACACATGTATACAGAAACATATACAATTATATTTCTTCAATCACTCTTCTTGCCACTTTGATCATCTGGCCTTACCTAGTTACTGGAAGCTGTAGACTGTCATCTTCACAGTCAGAGATTATTAAAGATGGTAATTAATCCGCAAAAGACACTTTGTTTTCAGAATCAGTCTTTCTTTCACCATCTTGTGTTGAAGACTGATGAAACAAAGGCCTGAAGTGAGAAGAGTACCTGGTAGTAGACTTCTAAGGGTACTGGGCAGGGTACAATTAGTCCTTTGGTAAACACCTCTTGAACAGGTTCAGCATCGTCAGGAGCATCAAATTTTCTTATACTTATCTGTTGAGCAATCACCACATCTCCTTTTCTGAACAAGAAGTTTTTTGCATGTTGCCTCTTGTCTGCATAACGTTTCATTTTCTGTTTGTTAACAAAGTCCCTTATATGAATCATATCTTCATTTTTATCTCTTTTGGTGGTCCATTGGGGTAACTTGGTTGTCACTGCTCTCCCAAGCATCAAAGTCGCAGAACTTCCACCTGTGGTTGAGTCAGATGTAAAATGATAAGCTTGTACAGTAAAATTCAATACTGTTTTCAAATTGAGCTTCGCAGAAGTTGCATGCTGCACTGCTTTCTTTAGTGTACTCATAATATGCTCAACAAGCCCATTGGCCTGTGGCCATAAAGATGATCTTTTGATGCTTTACATTCAGATGCTCCAAAAATTCTTTAAATTCTTTACTGTTGAAGGAAGGACCATTGTCAGCCTTGACAGTGGTTGGTATGCTTCATGTTACAAAGAGGCCATAAAGTTTTTTGATTACTCGTTCATGAGTCATAGATGAGGGTTCTTCAACCAAAGGAAACCTTGAATATTCCTCTGCAGTCATTATTAAATGATGTCCCTTTTCAATTGGTCCAAAGAAATTGATGGCTATTCTCTTGCAAGCATGTTTAGGACGTTCTGACAAGTTCAGAGTATATTGACTAACTTTGACTGACAGACAATTGCATATGTGAGAGGCCTTGAGTTCCTTTTCAACTCTTTCATTTAAGTATGGAAACCAAACTCTGCCTCAGAGAGCTCTTTGTGAGAACAATACCTTGATGTCCTTTGTGAGCCACCTCAGTCACTTAAGGTCACAGACTTTCTGGAACCAGAATCTTCGATCCTTGTAATATAACTCCTTCCTGAGTTATGGACAATTCATCTTTGACAGGTTTGATATTCACCATCATTACTGAGAAGTTGAATGGACTTTTTCCATGACTGAGCTATAATTATGTCTGTTAACTTCAGCAGGTTACTATCATGACTCGTGGCAGTGACAATCTGGGCTAAGCAGCTGGTGTACTTGACTTGACGATGAAATTGGGTGGCATACCATGACATTGTATAGATACTCTCGAAAATTAGTCAACAAAGAGGATTCTGATCTTTTCCTGCCCAATCTCAGTCTCCATCGTTCAATTGAGGAGGCATCTTGGCTTTTGGATTACCAAAAATGGTCAGTAAAGCTTGATGATCAGTCAGGAACACATGGAAATGTTCACAAGCCCATACCGCTGCCAAACCTTCTTTCTCAGACTGTGAGTAAGAGTGGTCTGTTTGAGACAAACTTCTAGTAGCACAGGCCTCAATATGCCATCTAGCATTTGGGCGTCCACTATAGCGCCTAACCCAACCGGGCTAGCATCAACCACTATCTCTGTATGGAGCTTTGGATTAAAGTATGACATTTCTGTAACAATGTCAATGGCATGTTTGGTTCTGTTGAAACTTTTCCCACATTCTTTTGACCATTAAATAGAAACTTTTTTCTTCGTCAACTCTCATAATGGAGCACTAACAGGTGCAAAGTTTTGTTTGTATCTTGAACAGTAACTGGCCATTCCAACAAAAGAATGTACCATTGAAACATCTTGTGGGGGTTTAGCATTTGTCAAAACTTGTACTTTTGCAGAATCAGGCATCATACCTCCATCGGAAAAGAAATGACCAAAAAATGTCAATGTTCTCTTATTATACCCACACTTATCGGCATTCAAAGGTAAGCCAGAATCACTGAGTAACTGACATACTTGTGTGACAGCTTTATCATGCTCCTTCTGTGTAGCTAGAAAACTAAAATGTCATTGCTATAATTGAATACATTCACAACAGGTTGTATGTCAAGTTGAATTAAATCTTGTAAAGGCTCTGCATCCGATGACACACCAAAACTAAGGGCCTGATTTAGAACTGGGTAGACGGGTTACTCCTTCACAACAGTGACGGATATCCTGTCCACCAAAATCTAAATCCCACTATATGCAATGGGATTTAGATTTCAGAGATGGGATACCTGTTACACCTATGATGGAGTAACCTGTCCTAAATCAGGCCCTATGTCTTTTATATCTAAAAAAACAACATGTGTAAAAAAGGCTGTAATATATCTGAAACTTTAATCAAGTTACAACTAATGATAACCTTTATTCGAATTAAGTCGAGAGAAGATCTTGGCACTATTCAATTGCATTATCATGTCAGCAACGTGAGGACCTGGATATCGTTCTTGTTCAATTGCTTTGTTAGCCTGGCGCATCTCAACGCAAAGCACACAGCTCCTTTACAGTCCTTAGGCTCTACTACTATGAGAGAAACCCATGGTGTTGGACCAATGGAACATTCAATAATATCATGTTTAAGTAATGATTCAAGTTATTTTTCAACTGTTTCTTGTAAATGAAAAGCAACTTGCCTATGTCTCTGAGCCATTGGATGGACATCCTCATTAATATGCACCTTTATTTTCAAAGTTTTTAACGTTTCTAGACCATGAAATAATGAAGGGAATTCACTTACTATTTTGTGATGAGCATTCATGTTGTAATGGACAGAAATCAGTCCCATGTCAGCAGCTGTGTTGAAACTGAGCAAGCAGGCACTTGCTGCTGTACCTTGAAACACACAGATCGGTGCTTGTATCTTTGTTTTCTTATGTTTCTCTGTCACTACAAATGAACCTTTACTCTTCATGGGATTCGATGCAGCCCAAGTATGCTCTTTGGTCTTCATTCATTATATTTATTGATGCTCCACTGTCGATAATGAAAGGGATTGAACATCCATTTATTTTTTTTAAGTAATCTTTCGACAGTATTTGTATGACTTTGTTGCTTTGACATGACCAGTCCAACATATGCACATTTGTCTAAGGTAAGCATTGATATGGCACAATCACTTTCTTCACTTTCACATATTATTGAGGTCGAATAACTGTTTGACAATAATTTAGATGGCAATCAACTTTGTTTAGTATCTATTTGCCTCAACTGAAGTAGCTGCTTGGCCTTGTGAGTGTGCCTCGAATGTTGCTTCTGGTGGCTATTTTCTCTTTGCACCGTGGCGCACTTACTTTTTCCTTCACTTTAGACATCGTCACAAAATGGTTCCCTTTACCACAACTTTTGCATATCTATCCAATGTGGTCACTTTCCTTCCATTGGAAACAAAAATCCACATCTGAAACACAACTTCCTATTACTTGAGACATCACTTTGTGTCCTTCAGTCTTTTGTTTCAAATTACTTTTCACACTCATGACTGACTTGCTTTGGGCACCTCTGGCCTCAATTTCAGGTAGTTGTTTCTCAGCACGATCTTCAACTCTGGCAATCACCAACACTTGCTCCAGACTAAGACTTTCTCTCAGCATTCGTCATCGCTATGAATTGGACAAGCATCCATCAATAACTCTAAGCTGCATGGCTTCTTCATCATTAAATTAATTGAACTTACAGTGCCTGATGACTGTGTTGAGTCTTTCTACAAATTCATAGATTGTTTCACCAACTCTTTGACGTTCTTGATTGAAAACATATTGTTTATAA
Organism: Pleurodeles waltl; assembly: GCF_031143425.1. Lineage (NCBI taxonomy): Eukaryota > Metazoa > Chordata > Amphibia > Caudata > Salamandridae > Pleurodeles > Pleurodeles waltl. The sequence continues at coordinate 665,475,314 of NC_090451.1, forward strand.
TCAACGTTTAGTACTAGACTGAACTTGAGATTCAGTACATTCTTAATCTGACGGTATGTGACTTCTTCTTTAGTAATAATCATTTTCTTTATTACTTCTTTCACACCATCACCAGAAAGATTTTTTAGATATTTTATAATCTTTCTGTTATCAGTCTCTTCAAGTGCATCAATGAAATCTTCAAAGGAATCTATCCAGACACTCCATCTATCGCCAATATTTTGCTTTTGACGGCATTCAAAGGTGGTAGTGGTTTCAGGAAGGTGGCAGCATTTTAGTCCAGTGTGGAATTTAATGAAGTTGAAAGCCGTGTGCTCCCTGATGCTGTAAGATGATCAGGTGTATGCAATCCCTCTTTAAGATCTTTGGACGTGTGATATTCAGGATTGTCCTTCATATTAGTTGGAATGATATTTTCTTTCTTAGCTGCCATCTTCAAACTTCACAGACCACGTGTTCCCTTTAATGCTTAACTCTTAGAAGACCTATGAAGTTGTTATGAGCCCCACTTGACATCTTCATGAGCAACTGCTTCAGGTATAGACAGCTTTGTAAACACAACCCAGAGCACCTCTCCTTGAGCCACTTTGTTGACTGCTGTGGAACGACAACTCTCTTTAACAGGCTCAGTAAGTCATCTGCTTTATTCTTTTTACACTTCCATTTGTATTCTTACACCTGGTTGATCTCTGCCTTGCAGCTCTTTTTGGTTTCTTATAATTGTCTTTAACTGCGTTTTGTAAATCTGGTTGAATCTGCCTTCAGCATTAACGTTCTGTACAATATATAACTTTATTTTGCATGGCAGCGTGGTACCTTTTTGTATGATCTTGGTCAGAGCTTCCTAACCAATGATGCGCAGGCATCTTTCCATGTACATGCTTCACGCGAGCTAGAGTTATGCTTTGACTCGATATATGCCAACCGTCAACTCAGCACTTTGATGAAGGCACGCATGGCACACATGAACAGTTTGTTTGGACCAAGGAAAACTCTCCTGGAGAGCACTTTCTTCTTCAGGTTACTTATCCTATCCTTGTCACCAGTAGTAGCATCTTCCCCAGCCAGGATAACAATCAATGACTAGGCCACACACATTTGTAAATCACACTCTGCGTTTACCTGTGAACTCCAGAATTCTAAACCAAGCTTTCATTACATTACATTCTAGCAATTATGCCACACTGATATGGAGTCTGCGGAAGCCAGAAAGGCTCCATTCTAAATCATGCTCTGTGTCTGGAAAAAATCAATGTGGTCTTGTGTAATGTAACTTTTGCTCATGTAAAGAGTTCTAATACCTTTGGTTGGATTTTGCACTATATAAAACTACAAAAAAAATAACTAAAAGGAGGGTGGTACACAGTAAGTGGGTCAGGCGCACATACCCTTCTTTAATTGCTTTATGAGTTGGCTTTTGTTTTCATTGAAGAGGTAAGGCTGGGGTGGGCAAGGGGAGGGGTAGGGTGTTGAGAGAGGCTACTATTTTGTGAAATATTGGTCACTTGAGAGCAGCTGGCACCCATAGAAAATAAATAATTTGACTATCAAAAGTGTTTATGAGCATGCTTGTTTTACCTAAACCAACATTTGAGATGTATTGCTCATGTTAAAATAGTCATCCTTTGATAAAAATATGGCACTAATTGAAAGATACTCGGCCTGTAAGTCTAGTAATATTTTAGAATTTTTCAAGGCCTGCTAGTGTGTTGTAAATTCACTCACCTTGTGTAATAAACTTCTATTTAAGCCCTTTTACAGAGGTTTCACCGTTTTTCATCAAAATGTTGGTAATTTGTGATATTTATTCCTTTACATGGGTGTCAACACTTGGTTTTATTTGTGAAGTGTCACTCGAAGGGTCACACATTTGACAGTGGAATGTAACTCATATGCACAGTTAAGTCACGGATGTTTCACTCCTAAGCAACCCGAAAACTTGGCAGCTAAAGTTTATTTTTCAAAAAGTGCAATCAAGGTCAAGCATTCTGGCAGACCATCTGCAATACTTAAAATTGTCTCCTTTTAGTTGTAGATTGATGTTTTTGCAGTTTTATAGTTTAGAAGTTAAACTGGTACTCGTGATGCGAAACATTTCATAGGATAGCATGATTCACTGTGAAAACGCTTCATTTCTCGGGCCCCCACTCTCTTTGTGACCACAATTGTTGTATGTTTTACCTTTGAAAACATGATTATGCCTTAGACTACAATCCCCATCACCGCTCCATGAACTCCGCGTGTAGTATATCTTTTATTTCTACGATCGTCGGCGTTAGTCCGTCTTCAGTGCCCACACCTGTCACTGCGCCTGGTCTCGGCCGCGGTATCGCGAGAGGATGCTGGCCGTTGAGCCCGGAGCCGGGAAGGCGGTGGCGGGGAGGCGGAGACCGGCCTGAGCGGGGTCCCGAGTCTGCTGAGCACGGTAAGAGCCCGGGTAGCAGGAGCTGAGGGGGGAGGACTCCGCGACATCATGCCCTGATGCCCCCGGCTGACCTCTGACACAGTCTGCAGGTAGAGCCTCCCAGCAGCTGCGATGACCTCCCCGACCCGTGCTCCCGGCTGAATACACCGTGTCCAGCCTCTGGCTGCAAGATCCAACTGCTCCAGCGATCCCCGACAACATACCCCCCCATTCGTAAAGACCACCATAGCCCACCCCCTTGCGCCTGGGAGTATCCGGCGTACATCGCACTCGGAGTGTGAGTTGGTTGTCAGTATGGGTTTATTTACCTGGGGATTCTGTAGGGTCCCTCAATGGGTCCAGCGGTATTCCATAGCTCTAGTTCGGCACACATCAGTTTGACAACATTTGATAGTTTGGTACGAGTCGTATCGACATATTGCAACTTTGTGGGCACTACGCTAATGCTTTGTCACTTTAACGTGCGATTTCAGTTCACTTGAAACTGCATCTCACTAAAAACATTGACAGTTCCAATAGATCTCGCCTTTGCATGCGTTACCTTATCTGATGGCTTTGACAGTGCATTTGATGTTGTTGCGCATCTGCAGAAATGCTTATCGGTTGGTGAAGGATAGCATATACGTGCACCTATGTTACGGCGAGGCAGGCGGTATTTCATTTCTTCTTTTTAATTTACAATTTACTTTTTCAAAACGGTGGACCCCCCCAACCCGGATCAGTGAATTGAGCAGGCATTAGTCTTTTTTTTTAATGGAAATGCATTGATTTGCTACTTGTATGTGTAATGTGTACATTCAGGAACCCTTTAATCCATCAGTGTAGTCACTGCCAATACAATCATAACCATAATGATCAAGATGATCATTCACACTCGTGCACATTTGCATTCAACTCTGGGAGTCCATCTGACCTGCCAAGCAAACGAGTGGTCTGTATTTAGGTTGCAGGACCCAGCAGAGCATAAATTGTGGTCTAAGGCAACAACAGAGGTTCGTTGGAGTTATAACCATTAAATGTGAATGCAATAACCTAAAAGAGTATTAGCATTCTAATAACTTACAACACACAGTTTATAATAAAGCAGAGGTACAGGCCGTTGTGTTCATCTGGTCAGCTTGGGATGTTGGGAAATACTGGCAGAGGAGTGGGGAGACAATAGATGTTCATGCAATGAGAAGCCGTTGGCCAGGTCTCAAGAGCAACTCTTTCAAGCACCATTTGAAGTTGATGATGTCAAGGCTTGTTTTTTTTCCGTGCATTTCAATAAACTAATGCATTGTAAATATACTTCATGTACAAAGGTTTATCTTATTTTCCACATTAGTAGAGCCTAAACTCCAGAGTTCAGTTGAAGATAGTAATTTAATTAGTCCAACTGTTAATTCATTCACATACTGACTGGAAGAGCATATTGTGAACCACTGAGTGAACCCGTAGGCCAAGAATGGACTGGTTTCTATTCCCCATTCTCGTGATAAGAGAAAAGGCTAGAGTTACACACAAACAATGTTGCAACACAATGGTGCACTGACAGTGATAACTTTAAAAAACGCCTCCTAGCAGGAGCTCCGGCTGTCAAGCACCTGCCAACTATATTGATGTAAGGATCTCGGCGCAACAAGTCACACCAATTTGTCAATGAGCAGGTCACTCAGACGAGAGTGATGGGTACAAAACCATTATCTAAAAAAATATATAAAAAAAAACTCCAGATATGGTGGATGCACCCGTTTGTAAAACTCACACACAAGGGGCCATATGTACAAACACATTTTCCCATAGACACAGAATGGGCAAACCTGCTTGCTACATCTGGCCCAAGATGTCACTGGCTGGGTGGAGGAAAGGGGGATGTGAGATGCTCAGGGAACTCTACCAGGCAGACAATAAACATTTTTCAAGCTTACGCGTTAAGAATTTTCAATTCTATTAAGGACACGGAGGCGAGGATTATGCTTCTCTTTCTATGCTTTATTCTTCCACAGCAGCCAATGAGAGAAGACAATACCAAAAAACTACAAATCCCATAAGTCAAAGCATACCAAATGACCATAGAGAACAATATAAAACACCAAGGCCCGTATTTATACTTTTTTTAGCGCCGCATTTGCGCCGCTTTTTGGCACAAAACGGCGCAAACCCACAAAATACAATGGTATTTTGCAAGTTTGCGCCGTTTTTGCGTCAAAAAACGACGCAAATGCGGCGCAAAAAAAGTATAAATACGGGCCCAAGAGGCCATAACACTTCCTCTTTCTTTGCGAGAACACAGTCAGTAAAAGTCACTGATTACAACTTGATCCAATCGGACAAACACGATCCAAAATCCAACGTCGGATCCCCGGAACTGTACTAGACATGAACATCCTGCTCTGAACATCCTTAGAACGAAGAATTTCAACTCTGATCTACACCTATGAGGAAAAACAGATAAAACTAATAATAGTATGTGTTATCGAAACATTACATACAAAATTACAAGCATTCATAAGATTACAGGGTGGGCAAACAATGAGACATCAAATGAAAAAAGAGTACTTAACTCATAAGCAGAGGTCTTATTGTCCTGGGAGGGATAATCCTCGCCTCCGTGTCCTTAAAAGAATTGAAAATTCTTAACGCGTAAGCTTGAATTTTTTTTATTCTATGTCAGGACCGGAGGCTCAGATTATGCTCGTTCAAAGCTGATCCACCACAATCGATGCAATGTCCACAATGGGCTTATGATAGAAGGTCTTAAAAGTAGATTCAGACGACCAGTCCGCCGCCCTCATAATATCCTCCAACCTCATGCCTAAACTAAAGGATTTTGACGCCATAGCTCCACGAACTGAATGGGCTCCAAACATGGAGACATTAATTCCCGCTTCAGAAAGAAGCCACCTGATCCATCTGGCTAGAGTAGCAGACGATACTGGTTTAAAGGGCTTTTGAATAGCAATGAACAATTGACCTCCCCGGTCTATGCGGAATTTCTCTGTAGCCGCTTCATAGGCTTTCAAACATTGAACCACGCACAATTTGGGGTTATGCGGGAAAGCCGGATACGAAGCGGATCTGGTACCCGTCTTTGTACGTTTGGAGATCGAGAAAGTGACTCCCGAAGGAGAAAAAATCCTGCCTTGCAGATCAAGGGAACGTACATCCGAAACTCTCTTGCATGAAATGAGGCATAACAAGAGGGTCAATTTTGCTGAGAGTTGCTTACGAGAAAGCAATTCGTTGTCTGGCCAAGACGAAATAAACGTAAGAACCACCTTGACGTCCCACAAAAAGGTATATCTGGGACGCGGAGGATTTGACAGACGAATGCCCCTCATGAGTTTGCAGACAATGTTGTGTTCACCAATCGGCTTGCCTTGAACTGGGGAATGACCGGCGGAAATGGCAGATCGATAATTATTAATAGACCTGAAAGCTAGGCCTGAAGCCGCCAGTGAAGCCAGGAAATTGACTACTAGACTGACATCCGCATTAAAGGGATCGGAACTCCGTTCCGTACACCAATGACTCCATCGTCTCCTAGCTGAAGCATATCGCTTGAGAGTCCCAGGGGACCAGGCTTGGAGGATGAATTCAGCAGCTTGTTCTGAAATGCCTGGCAAGAACCAATGATGCCTGAGATTTTCCAAGCTACCAGACAAAGCTTGCCCTGCACTATCAATGGGTGCGGAGACCCCAGAGGGTCCCGGAGAAGGTCCTGAAGAGGAGGAATTAGGAGAGGGAAATCGCACAGAAGATCGAGTGCCAAAGGAAACCATGCCTGAGCCCTCCAAAGAGGAGCGATCAACACAATCTCTGTTCCCAGTCGACGCACTTGGGCAAGAACTCGAGGAATCATGCTGAACGGAGGGAACGCATAAGCCCGATGGGGGGACCAATCCTGAAGGAAGGCATCGGTGGCCATCGCTTCCGGATCCGGTCTCCAACTGAAGAATAGCGGCAGCTGACGATTCAATCTCGAGACAAACAGATCTATCGACAGGGGGCCCCATCTGAGGTTGAGAGAGGCAAACACCTTGGGGAGTAACATCCAGTCGCTGGAATCCCGGAGAAACCTGGAATTCCAATTGGCCACAGTGTTGTGAGTTCCCGGAAGATACTCCGCAATCACCGATATCCGATGCAGAAGGCAATACTGCCAGAAATCCTTGGCAATGCGGGCTAAGGTCGGAGATCTGGTACCTCCCAGCTTGTTTACATATCTGACCGCGGATATGTTGTCCATCCTCAAGAGGATGCAACAATCCGCTTTCAGAGGAGACACACTGCGTATTGCAAAAGAGCCGGCTAGCAGCTCCAGGCAGTTGATGTGGAGGTGGAGTTACTCCTCCGACCAATGGCCCCCGGTAGTCACATCCCCGCACCGGGCTCCCCAGCCCCATCTGCTGGCATCCGATTCCAGAATGACATCTGGGGCAGAACCGAAGATGGGCCGACCATTCCATGCCTCCATGTGCTCTAACCACCAGGTTATCTCCGAGCGAGCTTCCGGATTCAGAGGGACCAGATCTGTGTAAGACAAGCCCTTCTGAAGATGAGAGATCTTGAGCCGTTGAAGAGCTCTGTAATGTAGGGGACCCGGGAAAATAGCCTGGATCGAGGATGATAAAAGACCCACCATCCTGGCTAGGTTCCTCAAGGACACCCTCTGTCTGGAAAGAAGTAGGCGCAACTCCTTCTTGATATTGCGCACTTTCAGAGGAGGAAGGAATAACTGAGCTGACACCGAGTCTATCCTGAACCCGAGAAACTCGATCTGCTGGGATGGAATCAGACAAGATTTGGGTTGATTGATTATGAAACCCAGGTCCTGGAGTAACTGGATCGTCCAAGATAAGTGGACCTGAAGGCGAAGGGGATCTTGCGCCATAATTATCAGGTCGTCGAGGTATACTATCAGACGTACACCTCTTGCTCGAAGGGATTCCACTACCGGCCTCATAACCTTGGTGAAGCACCAAGGAGCGGAAGAAAGCCCAAAGGGGAGAACCTGAAACTCGAAGCACTGGTCTTGCCACAGAAACTGAAGGAAACGCCGATGAGGAGGGAAAATAGGGATACTTAGGTAAGCGTCCTTTAAGTCTAGACGCACTAACCAATCCGCCTCTTGCAGGATGTCCCTGAGAAGATGGATCCCCTCCATCTTGAAGTGTCTGTAAACCAACCATGCGTTGAATTCCTTGAGGTTTAGAACTAAGCGCGAAGCTCCCCCTTTCTTGTCTACCAAGAAGATAGGACTCAGGAAACCCCTGGGATGGGGAACAGCTCTGCAAATAGCACCTTTTTTGAGGAGAGCTTGAACCTCCGAGTCTATGATGTCGATATCTTGACGGGAAAAACGGGGAAGAGGAGGGGGACTTTCCTGAACGGGGGTCTGGTAAAATTCCAATCGGAACCCTTGCACGGTCTGCAACAGCCACGGATCCCTGGATAACTTTTGCCATTCTGCCAAACAAGTTTGAACCCTGCCCCCAAGAACCACCTCTGACGGCTGTATTAGTCTCACCTGAAGTGGCGTGATCCTGAGCGTCTCCCTGTTGAGCTCTGGACAAAGACTTGCGGAAGCGACCTCTACCTCCACGGGGACGCGTGGGGTAGAAGGTAGAGCTTGCTTGCTGCTCCCTGTAGAAACCGCGCCCTCTGGAGAGGGCCTCGCGACGAGGGCCTTGATAGAAGGATCGGCCAGACGAACGCCCCGCATGTGTCCGGCCCTGCGAAAAAGAGCCTCCTTAAACACCTTTTTCAGCGACAGCTGCGCCTTGTCCATGGTATTGAAAGTCGCTGCAAACTTGGCCAGATCCTTGATGAAAGGAGCCCCACACAGAAGTCCCTGGGCCGCCGGACCCACCTCTGAGGATGCGAGCTCCGTAAGTTGAGGGTCAATTCGCATGAGGATAGAACGCCTCCTCTCTGTAGACAGAGCCACATTGGCATTACCCAAGTGGCAGATGGCCTGTTGGGCCCATCCAACCAGGATGTCAGGATCAATAGGGGACTGCGACTCCTTGGCCACGTAAGCCATCTCTAAAATCTTGGCTAGAGGACCCGAGAGGTCAAGAAGTTTGTCCTGACGAGCGCGACAAGCTCGGTCGAGACCCTTTTTCGGATCCTTCGCCCATTTCTTCAAAAAGGTGACCATAGTAGGGTCCACCTCTGGCGTATCTGTAACCTTTCCCTCCAGATCAGGGCGAGGGCATTCCGACCGAAGCCGGGACCTTACCTCCTTGTCGAAACTAGCCCTGATATGCTTTTGGAGGTATTCAGCCACCTCGGGCAGTGGAACCCAGCTGGAAGAGCGAGGGTGAACTATCTCTTCTGGGCTGAAGGTCAGCACTTTAGGAGCTTTGGACGGAGGGGCCTTGGAAGACTCTGACTTTTTGCGCTTACCCACGCTTGACTTGGGACCAAGATCCTCCTCAGAATCAGATCCTGAAGATTTTGTGGGTGACTGGTCGGAATCCGAACTGTAAGCTTCCTGAGCCTGGGAAAAACTGTACCCATGGTCTTCTTGAATGGACGAAGCCAATTTTTTGAAAATGTCAGTATGAGGCCAAGATTTTGCCTTCGGCTTACCTTTAGAGGTAGAAGGCTGGTCTGAGAGAGCCTCTTCAGATGACGCGATAGGGGGCAACCAGCCCTTCTGGCGCGCAAAATTCTCAAAATGGACCGACAGGGGGCCCAAAGCCCTCTCCAGAGCATTATTTATGGAAACCTGGACCGTATTGCCCAATGCGCGCCAGCCAGCGTCTCATCCAACAAAGGGAACTGATCCCCAAAATATTCCTCATCTTCATAAGAATATGAATTGGCCATCTTGACCCCGCCACGCAGGGAACCTGTGTACAGGCAAAATTCAATCACGCAACAGACGTGCAATAGGGGTAGCCAAAGACTACAGTCAGTGGGAGTGCGCACCCCAGCAGGCTGAAAGCAGTAGAAAATTCTTTCAAAACTGCTGAAATTTAAATTTTTTGAGTGTGGAGGGAGCCAGCCTGCAGCACTCTAGGCAGCGCCTAATTTAATTATACAGCCCTGGTCAGGAAGGAACCACAGGGCGTCTGGGAGTACAAAAAAGGGCGCTCAGGTAGGACAAAGCGGCAGTAAAGGGTAAGAAAAAACTTTGAAAACGCTTAGAAACTCAAGCGAACTCCAAGGAGAGAAATCGATCGCGTCTTTCCGTTGCACTGACAGCGCGTCAAAGACGACGGTTGTCAGGACAACGAGAAAAAACGCGGGCGCCTGAAGGAGAACAAAAACGCGCGCAACGCTGGAAGAGCGCGCTAAGCGTCTGCCGCCAGATCGCCTCACCGAAGCCCCATAAATCGGACAAGCCGACACTCCCGCTCCCGCTCCACTAAAAGAATAGGCCGAGCGGCGCGCGCTGAGAAAAGCAAACAAGCCACAAATCAAGAGCCAAAGAAGGGTACTTAGCTGACTGCGGAAGCAGCAAAGAAAGAGGAAGTGTTATGGCCTCTTGGTGTTTTATATTGTTCTCTATGGTCATTTGGTATGCTTTGACTTAAGGGATTTGTAGTTTTTTGGTATTGTCTTCTCTCATTGGCTGCTGTGGAAGAATAAAGCATAGAAAGAGAAGCATAATCTGAGCCTCCGGTCCTGACATAGAATTGTATTACCTTTAAGGAAGCGTGTAAACTGTTTTGGGTGGGTCCAGGCCAGTTCATACAGTTCACCGCTGACCAGGGTGATGAGAGTTCTGTGGCCTGATTTCCCAGCAGAGACATGTACGCTGGGGATGATGTTGGAACTAGCATCCAGATCATTGGTGTCCAGTCTATACAGACGCTCAAAGACAACCAACTGCAGGTAACCTACCTGGCGTACCGTGGTTGGGAAGTTAATCTACCAGAACCCATAACCGATGCAGAATGGAATAAAACCTGTGCTATGGGAAGGTGGTGTCCTCTAATGCTCACTTTAAATTGGCCCATTTTTTTTTCATTCACCAAGCACATCTGGTCTACCCTGCGAGGCTTAGAAGGATATGTCCAACCTCTACAGATGAATGCCTGAGATGCAAAGAGGATGGAGCAAGATTTACTCGTATGATCTGAATTTGTGGCGAGATAGCCCTGTGTTGCCAGTGGGTGCTCGGTTGCTTGCAACAGACTAAACATTGGTCACGGCTAAGCAATGCCTACTTGGACTTATCCCATGCCCAAAGGACGGGAGGGCGTGCAATAGATTTGCACAGTTGGGGCTTTTGCTGACCAAGCGCAGAGTTGTCATCCGGTGGATGTGTACCTTCGGACTCACAGTATTGGTGTTGTGTAATAATTTGGCTGAATGGGCTTGGGCAGAACTGAGAAATATGAAAGAAGTCCACACAGAAGAATGATGAGGATGTCAGGAGTGGGAGTGCGTTCTACATGTAGTGGCGGAGTGCTGGGTTTCATGTCCATCGCTGTGGGTGTGGACCAGGAGGCCCAATCTCCTTAGAAGGATAGGTGTGGCGTGGACCCTGCAATGTAGTGACGAATGACCTGATTTAAAATACCTCTTCCAGCGGCGGTGATGGGTACTAATCACCGACTCGTTAGCAGTGGGCCTCCGCCATATAGAGCCTTAGGGCAGCAACTGGCTTGAAGCGGAGGTCGAGGCACATAAAACCCAGTTATCATGACTTGATCGTCACCATTTCTTGGGGAGGGTCAACTTTAAGAGTATGATACAGATAGTGATACCGTGTATGGTTTGCTCAATGCTCTATCACAACTGCAAGTTGCACGTTATTATGTTGGCAGCAGTTAATGTATCACTCTTTGCCTCCTATGTTTATGCGCTTTCTTGGAAATTGAAAACAAAAAAATTCAAAAAAGTAAGTTACAAGTAAGAGAAGTCACATCTTAATGCAGAGCTGTTAAAAGGGAAACTTTTAAATTGAACTGAAATAACCAAAAAGCTCAGAAGAAGGGTGTACAAAACAAAACTTTGGAAGACAAAAAATGTTTGTGGCAAGTTTCTTGCCCTGATTTTTTTATTTTTTTCGTGCAGGTGAGGGGCTAGATTTCTTTTTAAGTACCGATGTGGGGACTATCTAATCGGACAAGATCGACAGCACCTACCCTTGCCTGCTGCCACAGTACAGCTATGAAGATGCAAGCCTTGGGACTGTGCAGCTCGCCAATAACTGGTCCATGGTGCTAATCCATGCAGCCTCTGTGGTGCATGAATGTGTTGGGGCCTAATCATTCATGCGCCCCTTAACCCTTGAGGGGCCCTTCTTCACACTCTGCAGAGCAACCCATTATTTTCCATTACCCCACTGGTCCGTAGATGCTAATGCACCTAAGGGGAGTGTCATTCAAATAGCATAAAACAGGTGATGTTTTGAGGTGTTTAATCATTATTAGCATTGACATTTTATGCTGCTTGCCCTTCCTATTTCCACTCTCCCTTGATCTTCCCCCATTAAAAAAGCAGAAGCTGCCCAAACAACACGAATCTCACTAGATGCATTGGATTTATCAGATTTGCCTGATGCTCTGTCACAGAAAATTACAGCTACGTAGCCACAAAATGATCTCCACACTTTTTTCTTGAAATTATGCTGCCTAAAGCACATGTTCAAGCTAGTAGGCTTACTTAAATCACACTTGTGCTGTGGATAGAGCTATTTACAAAAACTCTGCAACGCAGATACATTTGCTTTGTATTTGGGAGATGGTCCGGGATAGTATACATGCTGTTGTAAATATGGAAAAGTCTTAAATGTGGATAAGTCTTCTAGTTGGAGCCAAGTAGACCTCAACTGCTCATGCAATGTGAAATGATAATGAAGTTACTGAAACTAATAGGAACCTATGTGCAAAACACAGGGTGCAGGGGTAGAGCAATGATAAGAAAGGAGAATCAGCACACAAGGAATGGGAGTGCAGCAGAAAAATCATTCCCTAAAGGCTGGTGAAAACAAATAAAATAAGGGAGAGGGAAACACGAACGTGGGTTGGGATGCAGTGGCTGTGTGTGTTGCTCTCTTTAGAGCATGGCAGAGGGGAGAAACACAAGGGAGAGACCAACACATTGTGGGGGTGCTTGGCAAGGAGGGAGAAGTATATGAGGGATATGGCTGGGAAACTCACATACACTAAAGGAGTGCTGAAGCGACAAACTTTGGCAAAGCAATACGTCTCACCTTTCTAATGCAAGTGGCGAACTGTTGGCTTTGCCAAAGTTTGTATGTAACATATTGGTTAAAAAATAAGAAAAGCACACGTCTTATAGTATCTCAAAACTATATATTGAATTTGGTGTTTTCAGCCTTTATAAATTGCATGAATTATTCAAATGCTGTTTTCTAGGGAAACTAAACATAATTCTTAACATAACACCCTTTTTAGGGTCGAGCGCGTACAAGTGCTCTACCCTGTTGTAATCTCTCTGTGGGCTTTTAACCATGCCCATCAGTTTGGTTGGTTCGTGAGCTTGCCTTTTTAAAATTTGCTTGATTTCATTAGTCAAAGGCATGCATATGTCATGCCTTTTCCGGTGTTTAGCCATCCTCAGGTGCACCAGTAAAGTACTGAAAACATACGAGGCTCCATGCTTTCCCTATGGTTTCTGGACTTCTTTCCCTCGTATTTTCTAGGCAGCACGATATCACTGGGCAGTAAGCGCTTTGCATGACATCGACCCTGTTGCATGGATAACTGCACTTTTACCTGTACATTTGACTCCGAGTAAACATCTGTTTCCTCGATGTTTACTGTTTTAGAGACCCGCGAGTATCGGTACAATAGCGTGGATTCCCCCAACCACCCCACCATAAATGTAAATACTAATGTTTATTTTGGACGGCCCGTAACTTCCACATAGTTGCTTTTATGTGAAACTGTTTTACTTTTCATTTTAAATTTGTGGCAAGAAAAATCTGGTTATGAGTTACATAGCTAATAACTCTAACTCGTGCAAAGGCGAGACCCATTGCATTGCAAATGCTTGTTTCCTTTTAGCGAGAACAGATCTAGATCTATCTCGTATTCTTTGTTCTTCTGTAGTACAATGTCATTTTGTGATTCTGTCTGATATTGACTAGTCCAGTGTTGATAATTGTGAGAGTATCTCTGATCCACTATCTCTATTTCCCTATGTATTTTTTTTCTGTCTCTTTCCTGAACCGTCTCAGTCTTTTTCCCGCTGGTCATCTTGTCGTTTTTTCTGCAAGGCCAAATACCCTGTCTCTCAAGACTCCTTGCCCTTTGCATCTACGGCTTACTGAGATAGATGGATGAACGTAGACAGGATAGCCCGGTAGTAAGAAAGGTATGCACCTATGCAGGGGCACCTCGGTGGAGCAAGACATGGTTGTTCTCTGCTCAAGATGTGGCTGTGTTCATAGTGGCAGATGGACATGTGGTACCTTGCAACTGTTTCTACAGGCCTGTGACATTTTGTTTCCAAGAGGATTGCAGGCTTGGCCGGGCCTTGCTCTTCTCTTTCATTAGTTGGTATATTGAGCTGTAGAGCCAAGAAGGTTGAAAGAAGTGGGAGCTGTGGTAGTGTCAATCGCTCATTATTCTAAAGAGTTTAGCTTTTGGGATGAGAGTAGCACTAAAGGTTCGAGTTACCAGTTTTATTGAGAGACTGGTCAGAACACTCTGATGCCTGGAAGCCGTGTTTTGGGTGACTGAGCTCTGGCCCCAACCCTCACCTGATAATTCTCCAACTTCCAAAGGCTGCTTAGGAGATTCAAACTTGTTAACTGGCACACCAGATGTACACCTTTGCAGTGGGTGCTCAGTGTGCTAAGCTTCTTGTGCCATATCATTTTTTAAGAACTGGATTGCCCAACTATTCATTTTAGTTGCGTTTGTAAGGAGCGAGGTTCTGGCACGTTGGTTGGGGTTGTGGGCCTCTAGTTTTGCGCATAATTACCCTTTATCTCGAATGGTGTTGTTTCAGCAGTAAAAGCATGACTCACGGAAAGTTTGTACAGTACACCATGACTCACATTTGGGCAGGTATTTGTGATGTCTGTTTACAAGTCTCGCAAGTACCTCATACCTAGTTTTCTTGGCAAACAGTGAGGTGTGTTTTAGCGTGGTCATAATGGCTCGGATGATCAAGTGTGGAAAAATGTACCCTGATCATTAAAAAAAAATCAGTAGATAAATTAATTAATACAATATTGGATTTGAAACGGTAAAATGAGTCTTTAAAGCCTCTGGCAGCTTGGGAGAGGGACCCTAACTATGCTTAATTGTCGAATTCGGATACCTGTGCATATAGCAGCTTGCACAAGGATTGGAATTCCAAGTTTCACAGTACGTTTCACACCCTTGTTGTTTTTCCCCTGACACATTTTGGCAGGTTTTATCTTCCAAAGTCTGTAAAATCTGTCGGGGGCAAAGGCCCACTTGAATACAGAATTGGTTACTTTTGGTGTGATAAATACCGAATCCGCATCTTGTACCTCATTATGAGGGCGAAAACTCGGAATAGGAGGTACATTTTTATGTGCGCTAACCACCACTTCTTGAGTAGCACTATTTGTTTGTGAAGCACATACCTTCCCTGGTATAACTATCTCACGATCTGGTGCAATATTTTTGAATTAGGGAATCAATTTATAATTTATTAATTTTCTAAAATGTACTTGGGAGGCACAACATCTTGGCAAAGAATACAATTTTTTTTTTTTAATTGGAGGTCTGTGGTAACTGTGAAGGCTGATTTATGTTTTGGCTCTTGCTAATAAAGCGGAGTGGAATGACCATCTACTTCATAGAGAAGAATGTAACCTGAAGGTCAAACGTTAAAGTCGTGCCAGGGTTGCATACTTTTATCTTTCTGAGCTTGAGAAAATGTGAAAGACTGACTTGGCAAATCGATAATTACTATTAAAAGGCCCAGTTACCTACGCTACTGTAATGTGCACTGTAAAAATGTCTGTTAATGTTAGAGCTGTTGTTATTTAGTGGCTGGGTGTTGGTATGAATGTTGTATTCTTCTCCAGTCTCTTATTATTTATGTATAATGTGTGCCTTGGCTAACTCTAAAAAGTTAGAAATTCACAGTAGTGTGTACTGTCCTCATTGTCATCCCATGTTCTTATGTGAATGTAAAGGTCCACACTGTACTGCCAGAATTCAGCTTCTATCATTACTCAAACTGCCTACATTGATTGAGTGCCTGTTAACACTTCTTGGATTATCTTCAAGAAGGGTTTAAAAAATGTAATCATTTTAAATTTATCAGTGTTCCACTCCCGTGCAAGCAATTACAATATTCTGTGCAAACAGTTACATAATAGATCAGGAGCGTGACATTTTGGAAATCCACTTCCAACAGTGTGACATTAGTATCAATTTTCACATGTGTAATTGCCATGAAGATAGTGTTTAAACTTTTCAAGGCGCTACAGTCATATCCAGTGATTTATTGCGCCTTGTATGCCTCAACTTTATGGAATATGTCTGACCATTTGGGCTACATTGCTACTAAACAAATTTGTATTGGTCAGTTACATCTCTGAATTCACATTAAGTCTGACAACTATGCAGAATAATAATAATTATTATTATTTTGTGCAGCGCATAGCTACTTCACTGAAGTGTCCCAGCGCAAAGGTCCAGGTCCCAGAAATAGGAATATACATCAAGCTAATGAACAAAACACAATCAGGCCAACCTGAATAGCCACGTAGATCAGAGGTTCCTTGCTTGAGCATAGGGCCAAAAGAGGGGGTGCAAGTAGTGAGGACCCTTATTCATACCAATCCTGTAGCAATAGTACAGGCCCATAAAAGAGAACCTCTTCAGCAGTAGCCAATGCAATTGAAAGTGCCAATTCCCTGGAAGCCTGCTTAGGAAGATTCAGCAACAAACACGCTGCTGAGTTCTCCACACGCTGAAGTTTCATCAGCCGAGATTGAGAGACTCCCAGGTACAGTGCATTTATATTAAATGGCTTTAGACTAGTGTTTTTCAAGTTGTGGGTCTCAAGCTGATTTTTGGTGGCTTGCCAAAGTCCGGGGAATAATTGAAGATGCCTTTAATATATCTGATAGAGACTTCTAGTTGCAGATTCCTTACCATAGAATTTCCCCCAGGCGTCCGACTGGATCCGGAGATTTTTCTTTGAGCAATACCCCTGCACATCGGTAGGTGGCGTCGGTCGACTCTGCTGGCGTCATTGGTGTCGTAGTCACCGTGATGACGGGAGTAGTACATGGACGCCTCAGTGCATTCACGTCAGTTCTTTTCTTTCTCAACCACGCGCTGATCCAGAGAGAGTTATCCTGGTCTCTTTTTTACTTATTTTGATGCGTTTTGAAGTGAGTTTTTGGTGCGTCGAGGATGTCCCCGAAGACCGGGTTCAAGCCGTACGAGGACTGTCACGGCATGATGTCAGTGACCGATCCGCATTGGGTTTGTCTGTGGTGTCTGGACCATGACTCGAAGTTGTGCTCCGAGTGCCGGGCTATGTACCCGAAGGCCTTGAGGGAGCGTTCCCTCAAGCTCATGGCGGCCCGGCGCTTGACTCTGTGTAGGTCCTGGTCTCGCTCGAGAGGAAGGTCTCAAGATCGTACGCAGAGCCACCACCACTCGTCCTTCCCAGAATCTTCAGGTACAGGTAAGAAAAAGAAGAAGTCAAAGCGGTCTCATCACACTTCGAATTCGCCCCGTCACTTGCCTGACAAGACGCGGGAGGAGCGTCGACGTTGAGGGCCTCCGTCCTCAGAGCCTTCTTCTGGGTCTGATCCGTGCTTCCCCGAGTTTCCAGGAGCCAGAGCGACCTCCGCCCAGCTTAAGGAATTCTATGAGACCATGCGCCTCATCTTTGGGCGTACCGACCCTGATATGGCGCCTTTGGGCCCAAGGGGTTTGGTTGAGGGGCTTTTGGGTTCCACACCAGCGGCTTTGCCCACCTAGGTACCCTCTGGATCCACTTGCAGATCTGCGCCGATTGCACCGCTGAGACCTTCCCCGGCACCAAGTTGATTATCCATGCTCCCGACGTCGGTAGTGCCCACTATCGACCCGATCCTTATCCCTGACGATTCAGAGTTGGAGCTGCCCCTGCTGCAGCCTCCAAACCCTCCTAGTCCGTCTCCTTACTCCGAGCCAGTTGGTGGCAGGATTCGCCATCACCTGCCCGACTGGGAATCCATCACTACGGACAGGTGGGTTTTGCAGATCGTTCGAAAGGGCTATCTGTCCCACCGGCCATGCCTCCATCACTCAGGCAACTCCCAGAGGATCATTTGGCACTTCTTCGCCAGAAAGTCATGGCTCTCTTGGCCAAGGGAGCTATAGAGAAGGTCCCTGTGCCAGAAGTAGGTCGTGGTTGTTATTCCCGCTACTTTCTGGTGCTGAAAAAGGACAAGGGCATGCGTCCTATCATAGACCTTCTGGACCTCAAGAAGGAGAAATTCAAAATGCTCACCCTGGCTCAGGTTCTGTCTGCCTTAGACCCAGGAATCTGGATGGTAGCATTGGAATTGCAAGATGTTTATTTCCACATCCCCATCCTGCCTGCCCACAGACTTTACCTATGATTCGTGGTAGGCCACGAGCACTATCAGTTTACTGTGCTCCCCTTCAGCCTTACCAGAGCCTCTCCGATGTCGTGGTTGCAGCTCATCTGCGCAGGTTAGGGGTCTCAATCTTCCCCCTACCTTGATGACTGGCTGTTGATGGCGGACTCGCCCCATAAAGTCGTCTCCCACCTGTACAAGCTGGGGTTCACTATAAGCGTGCCAAAGTCACACCTGACTCCTTCTCAGATGCTCCCTTTCATCAGAGCTGTTCTGGACACAGTGCAGTTTCGGGCTTATCCCCCCCGAAAAGCGAGTCCAAGATATTCAGGCTATGATTCTGATCTTTCAACATCTGTTTTGGGTTTCGATGAGACTGACTCTGAGGCTGCTGGGCCTCATGGCCTCCTGCATCCTGCTAGTGACACATGCCAGATGGCATAAGCAGGCTCTGCAGTGGGTCTTGAAGTTGGGGGCAGCATCAGGGGAATCCCTCCGACATGGTCCAGATCTCAGAGGGGACTGCAAAAGACCTGCAGTGGTGGCTTTTGAATCCGCATTGGGTCCACAGCAGATCCCTCTCCCTTCCCCAGCTGGATCTATCTATAGTGACAGATGCATCGCTTCAGGGTTGGAGCGGCCACATGGGAGAGGTGGAGATCAGAGTCCTCTGGGCCCCATATCAGTCTTCTGGGGCTCTGGGCAATCAGGCTTGTGTTGAAAGCATTTCTTCCCTCTCTCAAAGAGAAGGTAGTACAGGTGTTCACGGACAATACTACCACCACGTGGTACTGCAACAAACAGGGCAGAGTAGTTTCCGGGACCCTTTGTCAGGAGGCAATACGTCCCTGGGCATGGCTGGAACATCAGGGCATTACCCTGGTGGTTCAACATCTGGTGGGTTCTCTCAACGCCAGAACGGACAAACTCAGCCGTCGATGCACAGCCGATCACGAATGGCGTCTCCATCCGGAGGTGACGCACAGTCTCAGCAGTGGGGAAGAGCCTTGGTTAGATCTGTTCGCCTCCACAGAGAACACGCAATGTCGACTGTTTTGCGCGTTGGAGTTTCCAAGGCAGCACTTGCTCGGAGATGCTTTTTGTCTCAAGTGGAACTCCGGCCTCCTTTCCGCCTATACCACTGCTGCCCAGAGTTCTGAAGAAGATCACCAACGACCAGGCCCAAGTCATCTTGGTAGCTCCGGACTGGGCACAGAGAGTATGATATCCAGAGCTATTGAGTATGGCCATTGATCCTCCTCTCAGACTGCCTCTTCGTGCGGATCTTCTGTCGCAGCAGCAGTGGACGGTTCTCCACCCGAACCTGTCCAATCTCCGCCTTCATGCGTGGAGATTGAGCGGCGACAGTTGACGACTTTTGATCTTCCACCTGAAGTCTGTGATGTTATCTTGGCAGCCAGGCGTCCCTCAACCAAAACGGTATACTCCTGTCATTAACATAAATTTGTGGCATGGTGCACCAACAAATCTGTTGATTTACCCCCCCCCACCCCTCTATCTGAGGTTCTTTTATTCGTTCTTTCTTTGACCCAGTAGGGCTCTACTGTGGGCACCCTTAAAGGGTATTTATCTGCCATTTCGTCCTTTCTTAGGTTACCTGATCAGCCCTCACTCTTTAAATCTCCTATTGTGAGTAGATTCCTAAAAGGTCTCACCCATTTATTACCTCCCACTCCATTTATCATGCCTCAGTGGGACCCCAATCTTGTCCTTACTTACTTAATGTGTATTCCCTTTGAGCCGATGCACAATTGTCCCTTACAGCTCCTCACCTTCAAAACTGCCTTTCTTGTTGCCATCACTTCTGCTCGCAGGGTGAGTGAGCTTCAGGCCCTTTCGTCCAAACATCCATACTTGTCTGTGCACCCTGACAAAGTGGTATTGCGCACTAAGGCTTTCTTCTTTCGAAAGGTGGTTACGCCATTTCATGTAGGCCAGTCCATCACCCTGCCTACTTTTTACGCACCTCCACATCCTTCCCATGAGGAGGAGAGACTCCACCATCTAGACCCAAAAAGAGCGTTGGCGTTCTATCTTAATCGTACTAGAGATATCCAGGTGGAAGATCAATTCTTCGTCAAGTATGTGGGTGCGAAGAAAAGGAAGGCGGTGCAAAAACGTACCATCTCTCCATGGGTACTTTGGATGAAGATGTGCTACGCTTTGGCCAAGAAGCAACCCCTGAGGGCTTGCATGCTCATTCCACCAGAGCGACTGCTGCTTCCACTGCATTAGCACGTGGAGTTCCTGTCCTGGATATATGCCAGGCAGCTACGTGGGCATCCCTGTAAATGTTTGTTAAACGCCATTGCCTGGACAGTCAGATCAGTCGGAACGGCTACTTTGGTTGTTCGGTCCTGCAGGACTTTCTGGTATGATCTTGGTTCGCAACCCACCTCCGAGGATGACATTGCTTGGGTATCTATTCTAAGGTAAGGAATCTGCAACTAGAAGTCTCTATCAGATGTACAATTTGCTTACCTTCAGTAACGAAATATCTGGTAGAGACATATTCTAGTTGCAGATTCCTTACTGACCCACCCATTTAGTCTCAACTACAGACAATTGTACAGTAACAACCCATGGGTTTAGGTTTCGTTCTTCTAACAGATGCAAGCCTTACATAATGTGAACCTGAGATACTCGGAGCAAATAGCCTTCAAACGTTAATAGGACCGAGGTACCAATAAATAACTTTCAAAATTCTCACTTAAGGTGCCAGGATACAAAGCCAGTTTAGCTAGGAAGGGTGATGTTTGAGTTAAAAGCCTGATACAGGTAGCTACTCTAAATGTATACACTAAATGCTAATATCGCACTCAACTCACCCCTGCTTTTCTCTCCTGCATTGCCTAATGCCATTGTTTAATGCTCCTATTCCCCCAGGATCCACCAAAAGCATAGCCTTTAGCAGGAGAGAGCTTGGTGACCATTCAGGATACTACACAAGAAGATATGCCTTTGTATCACCTGAGCGTGGCTTCCTGTGAAAGAGTCTGACAGACTTGAGACTCCCCCTGTGTTGGATAAAGTGGGTAGTTGGGCTGAACGTGTGGGGGTAGCTATGCAGAGCATAAATGACCTGTGTCAGTTAGACAAGCTTTATTTTTAGAATGTCACCAGAAGAGACATTGCAAATCGAAAAGTATAATTTCAGAGAAAGCAGACCAGAAACAAATCATGCAGAGCTGTTATTTATGTATTGCTGGAAGTGCTTGCTTTGCGAAGTATTTTGCATTATATTTTTATAAAGCTTGTGTACATGAGCTGTAAATATTTATTATTCAGGATGGTGCTATCAATCGATGTGCGTTGACACAGGCTTATATTCTATAAAGATATCATTTTTCTCTGCATAGACCTAACAAATTGGTCCTCATCGCACTTCTTCGTCCAAAGCACAAGACACTAAGGCCCATATTTATACTTTTTGACGCAAAACTGCGCCAACGCAGTTTTGCGTCAAAAAAATTAGCGCCGGCTATCGCCATTCTGAAGCGCCATGCGGGCGCCGTATTTATTGAATGACGTTAGCCGGCGTTAGCCGCCGGCGCCGTCTGGTGTGCGTTAAAAAAAACGACGTACACCAGGCAGCGCCGGCGTAGGGGGATATGGAGCTTGGGCGTCAAGAAATGGGGCAAGTCAGGTTGAGGCAATTTTTTCGCCTCAACCCGATTTGCGCCATTTTTTCTCACTCCCAACCCCCATAGAAATGACTCCTGTCTTAGCAAAGACAGGAGTCATGCCCCCTTGCCCAATGGCCATGCCCAGGGGACTTCTGTCCCCTGGGCATGGTCATTGGGCATAGTGGCATGTAGGGGGGCACAAATCAGGCCCCCCTATGCCACAAAAAAAAGAAAAAAACACTTACCTGAACTTACCTTAATGTCCCTGGGATGGGTCCCTCCAGCCTTGGGTGTCCTCCTGTGGTGGGCATGGGTGACAGGGGGTGTCCCTGGGGGCATGGGGGGGGCAGCTCTGGGCTCCTTCAGAGCCCACAGGTCCCTTAACGCCTGCCTTTTGCAGGCGCTAAAAAACGGCGCAAAAGCGGGCGTACGTCATTTTTTTTGACCCGCCCACTCCCGGGCGTGATTTTTGCCCGGGAGTATAAATCCCACGCACATGCCTCGGAGTCGATTTTTTAAAGATGGGAACGCCTACCTTGCATATAATTAACGCAAAGTAGGTGTCCACGCTAAAAAATGACGCTAACTCCATGGACTTTGGCGCTAGACGCGTCTAACGCCAAAGTATAAATATGGAGTTAGTTTTGCGTCTAAATTGCGTTAAAAAAAACGACGCAATTTCGGCGCAAACTGAGTATAAATATGCCCCTAAAGCTAAAACACCTGAAACCTTTATTACAAGTGGTTTACACACTGTTACATCAGCTGTCGATTTATTACTGAGACTAAAGTTAGACCTGACTGTAATTTTGATGTTTTGTAAGAAAATCTTGTCATGATCTCTAATTGCTTAACAAATTTCCGAGGCGTCTGTTCAATTGTTGTCAAATCTCTTGCTTTTAAGTAGTTTTATTATTTTAATACTTAATGTGTGTTTAAATGCTTAGTTTTGTATTTTATATCCTGGCTGTGCACTATTGGTTTATTATGAAGGACAAAAATGTCTATTAAATGGTTTAACCTCCTACACAATGCCACACTTTCCAATGTGATGTTTCCGGGAAACCATCACATCCACATGCAACATTCTCAGTCTGTCTTTCTGCTCTTCTCTTTTAATCTCTCCCAATAACTCTTGTCCATCTCTTTTGTTCCCCTTGTTTTAAGTTGACCTTAATGTGACGTAAAATAAATTAGCCACATAGCCGAACCTTCACCATCTGTAATGAGTGCTTAACCTGCAAGGCATTTTTACCCTTTTATGCCATGCTTTGTGTTTCAGAGACACACATATAGATTCCTAATTTTAGTGAAGTGAAGTCTGGATTTCATTAAGCTCCTGCTAGCTATACATTTTGTTATGTTTGTCACTGACAGGAGCCAGCTATGAATTAAGTATACTTGTTCTGCTGGTTAAATGCCCAAAGAGAAAGTAAAACTACAGACACTAAGTTGGCCCTTCAGTGCTGTTCTTTCCCAAGTAGTAGGTTTTCTCTCCCTCTAAGGTGTGAAGCCCTCTCCCTTTGCTACTGATTGCACCTCCGTAAATTATTTGCTCTGGTATTGCCTAGTGAGCCTTTGTTATGAAAACTCCTTATAGTGGATATTGGGTTGATTAGTAAAGGCCCTTAATTGACATTTTCCCTGCGTAAATCAGTGCTGGTTCTCTCTCCCATTTATATCCTCTCTGAAAGAGACCTCTCAAACTTTCTTTTGCAACCTATCTAAAAATTGCTAGTTTTTATTCCATCTGCTATTGGGTATCTGGTATCCTTTTGGTGGAGTAATTGGCGTCCCAGTTTTGCTAGAGAAGCGAAGCTTGAGTGGACGAACTGATCCCATTTCTGCTTTCATTTCTGTGTGTGTGCGCCTTTACTGATCAACTAATAGTTCACTTAGAGCTCATAGAACTTTTATTTTCCTATGTACAAAAGGGGAGTTGTGCTCTGACACACATGGATTGAAGTTCTAATCTTTTGTCTGTGCCCATTGTGGTACTTGGTGTCTTCGTTGGCTGAGGCAATTAGAAGCCCTTTGGTTTCATCACAAGACCAAGGTCCCGGCATCAAAACACTACACAGGTACCTCAACTTATTCACATTGCTGATGATCAATTTGTAGACCAAGATGGCTTGCCATTTTAGATGATGGCCTGAGACAGGTGTTGCACAACTCTGTCCAACCTTATATTCATAAAAGTGGCACCCAAACCATTCCAACCAGTGCTACTTCCTATGGATGGGAACAGACCTAATCAAGCTTAATGAGATTCATTGCATGCTAAACAGCATTCCATTGCCAACCGTACAGCTTCTGTAGTGTTTTGAACTTTGCCGTTTTTTAACGATTTAATGTGTGCTGCAGATTCTGTTCTGGTATGTTTTTGGGGAGGAAGGATCTGCTCAGGCATATTTTTTGGGGATAGGTTCTCCATGTGAGTGTCTCAGGAATGTATAATCGCTTTTTATGTCTGTTCTTGGAATGCCCTCAACTCTTAAAATTAATTCACTTTACTTTCATTAACCCATTTAAAAAACCTTTTATATATGAAGTGGAGGGGGCAACCTTTAACCAGATACCACTTGGCATAGTGACCGGTTCTAATTGTGCTTTATGAGTGTTGAAAATGGTTCACTGCTGTCAAAAAGACTTCCCCACTTTGCTCATTATCACAGAATCTGCCTTTTGAGGCCAAGCACAGCTGAAAAGTTGGCTGCAGAACTGGGCCCTTAATCTTCACATTTGTTAATGGCACTAGTAAACTAAAAGAAAGTAAAGTGCTAAGAGTTTTATGCCAAACCTGAAGACTGAAATATATCAAGTGGATTTCCTGGTTTTCGAAAACATGTTTTAGTCGACACAGCAACAGAAACTGGTCATTTCCTCTTGCTGCTATTTCTGTATTGACATTTCAAAGTAAGTCTGGGAAAGTGGACATTGTTTTGAAAACATATATGTGATCCTTGGGGAGCCAAAAATGGTTTGTTTGTGAAATGTCACATTTATAGTTATTTCTCGACTAACAATAAGAAAAATAACTAATGTGTAAAAGTTGAACCAATACCTACAGTATTACGATTTTCAGTGATAAATCTTTAATACCAATTAGTCTAATGTGTTGTGATATTGAAAAAATGAAAAATATTACCAGGTAAAATATACCTTGATGGTGAAGCAAATATATGGCAATGGTATTTGTATGGAGACATGACATCAAACCCAAAATATACTAATACTGAAGAAATTGCGAACATTTGTACAATTAATCAGCAACATTCTGATCATTTTAACGAATGCTTTGTTATAATCCGTTAGTGAAAAGTCACTCAAGCATATGTGGTTTTCCCTCTGTCTTAAATGCAAAGTATAAACACAGTATATGTATCTTTTTTTCCAGGTTTCACTGTGGAACAGGCGTTTTTGAAATGGAACCTTCCGTAACCCGTCAACCCAGTGCTGCAGCTGCTCCGCAGTCCCGGGAGTACAAGCTGGTGATGCTTGGAGCTGGTGGTGTGGGGAAAAGTGGTATGTTTGAACTATGGAGACTCTGGAGCGTCAGAGGCGGTCCTGTCAGTGGTCCTATAGTAAAACCTATTGTCCCACCCCAAACCAAACTTCACTGATTCATTTGTGGCATGTTTTTTTAAGAATGAATCTACTAGGAAAGGTATTCAAACTTCATAAAGCTGAATGGGTTTTTGGCATGGCCTTACTTTACATTAGTTAAACTATTGAATTTGCCTCTAGAAAAAAGTTCAGTTTAATTTAGGGTAGATTTGGTGACCTCAATTGCACACTTGGGCTCATATTTATACTTTTTTAGCACCACATTTGTGCCACTTTTTAATGCAAAAGTGGCGCAAACTTATGAAATACAGTTGTATTTTTTTAGGTTTGCGCCACTTTTGCGTAAAAAAATGATGCAAATGCGCTAAAAAAGTATAAATATGGGCCTTGCTGTTTTGCTGTTGAATTCAACAAAAGGTTAACTGACCATGTCTCATAATTCCTGGGTTTTGTTTGAACATCTAATGCTTTCTTGAAGTGGTAGTATTAATTATATTAAATGCATTGCAACAAAGTACTATAATACAGTGATTTGGTGAAGTCCAAAACTGTAGTATTTTGACCCAGGAACATTGAGCCACCTCGTTGCTGTACAAATGTTCCAAACAAAGAGTCTTTAGCACTGACTTCATAGCGTTGCTTTGCAATCTGCCTTGATTAGCTTTTTCCAGAATTATGTTCTGGATTTTATTAGGTCTTTTTGGACACCTAAACGAGAAGAGACAAATTGCTGCACAAATATGTATATTTTGCCTAAAATATTTTGAATGCGTCTTGTATAATTCTGGATTTTACCAGGTCTTTTTGGACAACTGAACGAGAAGAGACAAATTGCTGCACAAAATATGTTTATTTTGCCTAAAATATTTTGAATGCGTCTTGTACAGTCTAAGATCACCGAGCAAATCTGGGACGATGAACAAAAGAAAAATTACCTTTTAAAAACAAAAAAACAAAAACATACTCACTTTTTTGGCAGCGCAAACTTCTTCTTAATTTGGAAAACTGGAGCCATTCCTAAAACTTGCCACTTTCTGGTAATCATTTGAAGACGATATCCAGTGAGCACTAGCCAGGGTCCCCTCTCAGATTCCTTTTTCCCTCGTCCCATTATTATAGGAAACCCTACCTCTGAAAGTCTGAAGCTGTCATGTTGAACAACAGGTGACACTGTTTCATTGACCGGAGTAACATTGTAAAGATGTCCAGATCCACCAAGACCCTGCAGGAAAAATAAAAATATTTTCAGTCAACACAATCTCAGACCTGTGGGTTAGTTAGTCTGTGTGGCCTAACTCGGGGCTTCCCGTAGTCTTTTGAAGTGGTTCAATTTTATTCAATACTATTGAAGTTGTGATTATAATGATTTATTATGAGGTCGTAAAGGAATAGTTTTTCCCGTGGGAGAATTTTTAGAAGCTAAAATTGAAAAATATATTTTTAATTTTTTCAACTATGGTTACATACGTTAGGTAAATGTAATGAAACAATGTATTTTTCATCTCAAAACCTCTCTTTAGATTGGACATCAACAGTAATCATGTGCATTACATGTGTTCACTTCTGAAACTAATGAGCAGAGGTGAGAGCTTGAGTACACTTTTTGGTAATCTGGGACTACTTGCCTTTAATGTGAGTAAAGTAAAGCAGTACAACGCTGGTCTACAAAAGGATGAAGTGACTACAAAACAAAAAAAGTGAAACATTGGGTTTGGCACAGGAACAGCAATATCTAGGTGGCACATGGACAAGTGCAGTCCTACAAAACCTGTTTTTCGAGGTTGCTCCTTCTGCTTTCCTCCACAAATCAACAAACAAAACATACCGCCCTGCGGCTCTAAAAGAATAAGTAATAAGAATGCTTTCTTTGTAATAATAAAATACAGGTGCCCTATCCCCACCAGTTTCTACTTACTTCCTCCTTTGGTTAATGTTAATTCATGTCCACTACGCACTGTAGATGTGCCCTGTTGCTCACTTTCTGCAAATCCTTACCTCTGAACCTTTAAGTGCAACTCACCAACTAATCCTGACTGCTTCTTTCGATGTTCAAATTCCACAAATCTAGATCCCTTCAGTTTACCCCTCTAAAAGCAAAATCTTCAGCAGAGGCCTTGTGTCCTACAAGATTAGCAGTAGTGTCTCTACAGGCTCCTTAGTGAAAGTTAAAGTTATAGCTGCAGGTTAGCTGCACAGATGCAGGATAATTAATGCACGCTATGCAGTAAGAATCCTGCTGCTTGAAACAGTGATTTGGATAAGCCGGGCACTTCAGCAATCCTTTCTCAGATATGTACCCATATTGATACTTTGTTAGTTACTTTGTCTAGTTCTTCCCCTTGCCCAAGTGCATCCCTTCATTTTGTACCCAACTACTTAACCCTTATGTAGTCCATATTAACATATATATGAGGTTCTCCTTGGGGGCAACACAATTTCTTGGAAAGGAAATAGTTCTCACTCCTTATCACATTGTGTTTAAGCAGATAAACTATTAAAATGTATAATTAATTTTATTCTCAAGTTTAACTTGGTTCCCCTGTTTTATCTACAGCTGAAAATTCATGTAAATGAAAAGGTTTTTTCAATTTAAAAAAAAGTATTCTTGGGTAATTCATCCACTGATATAAGTCATTTGGGCACATTTTTCCAGTGGTGTTTTGCTTCACTAATGACCGAGCTGAAACACTCATGCACTGACAAAAATCTCTACAATGCGCTTCTTAGTCTAAAGAAGACATTTATGACTTCATTTTGCAAGGTTCGTAAAAGGTCAGCATGCTGAAAGCACAGGTTTAAAAAAAGGTCACAGCAATTAAATGAAAACGTACAAATGATTCTCCACTGCAATATACACAGCAAATATATGTAGCTATATAATAATGCAAAGCAAATAATGAATTAAAAAATATGCATCACCATGAGGCAAGGGCACAACTGCTTCATCTCCCTCCTATTCAGCATCAGATTGCCAGATCCCAGAATCGATCAAGGAAAGAGAGAGAGATCAACTATCCTCACAGGAAGGATGACACACTCCAGTGTCCTGGGCATGTCCGAGATCTGAATTACTCTCAGTCCCTGGTCCATCTGGTCTCGGCCTCTTATACTTTGAACAAACAAGAGAGGAAAATTCTAGAACCTCCCTCTCACTACAAAAGTTTATTTATTTAAAAAATGCTGACTGCTTTAGGGCAGCTTTGAAAATAACATGTCGTGACTTGGCCACAATCTCAAGGTGCCACTTCAAAACAAGACCATTCCCTGCCTTCTTAGTACATTCTTCTCAGCCTAAGCCCTTGGTGGGAAAGAACATAAAAAATAAAAACATGAGCACATTGTGCATGTGGAAAACAACTTGCAGCTTTTAACGTGGTGGTGGCTAACGCTAAAATAAAATCATTGGGCAAAATTAAGCTGGTGGTCATTAATGTGACGTTGTGCTGCTAGGCTAAGTGCATCATGGAGTCTGTGGTCAAAACATAAATATCATTACAGGTGGTTAGGTACAAGCAGTGTTAGAGTTTTAGTTATCAATTACTCTTTTTTTAAATTTTGGGTTATTTGCATGATGTAAGAGAGTAAAACAGACCAGTACGGAGCTTATCTGGGGGGCTGTATTTCCTTAATGTCAAATTGTTGAAGGCATGCAAACAGACTTCTGTCTACAAACTGTATATAGCTCATCCGAGGTGGCTTGGCTTCTTATCAACAAAATGGTAAATCAATAAAAAAGACAAATGGGGGATATATTCACGGCTAAGGACCTAAGTACTGGGCTATTTTCTTTTGTATCTTTCTATCTTTCTCACTGAACAAAACACTCCATTAGCCAAATCTGGTGTGTCTCCATGCTTAGTTCTTAGGTCACTCTTTGACTAATTAATAGGCTGGATACAGAATCCGGATACCAGCCTGTGAGATAACTTTTCAAAAGTATCATGGACGGGGTCAGGGTTTCATTTCTGATAGCTTTTCACAGAACCTTGCTAATGGAAGCCTCTCTGGGACTGGAGTCTTCTGTATTTTCAACTCAAGGTTAAGCACAGTCTTCCAACACCCTAAGATAGATGGCATTTACTTGCTGTGTTATGTTCCAAAACGTTATAAGGCGCCACTGTCTGCTCTTTGGTCATTTCTCTACTTTAAAGCTCACTTAGAAAAGGACCGCAATCATAGAAAGTAATCTATAGAGGTTATTGTCAAGTCACAGTCTTGTCACAAGTCTCAGACTACTACTAATCTAGTGATCCTCCTAACCCTCCTCCTTTATCACAGGAGCTATTGGAGAGTCATTCGTAAATCAGCTACCATGCCATCAGTCACCAAACAGGCACATAGGCAAGTTTTTATTCCCTCTTTTCGAACATGCTTTGGGGAACTCTATTTTATAAGGTTAGGACTTAGTAAATTACTTTCTTTCACTGCTGATTCTAGATGTCAAAAGTTCACACCAAACTATTACAGACATGATTGTGATGAAGTGCAGGACGCACATTATATTGATGTATGTGTCATACGTGAGCATGCTTTGATATATCATTGTTAATGCTGGTATGCATTACAGGCCTTTGTGCTTGTTAACAGAGTCCATGGTATTGCCTTAAATGGATATGAATGGTTGTGTTCTGTAGCAAAGGGTGCTAGGCCTGGTTTTTACGCCTCAATTCAAAAACACATGTCTCTTTGCTTTTCTTTGCAAGCAAACAGAATTCATGTGGTAAATTGTCACATACACTATCAGCAGGAAAAGGATTTGTCCCTTGTTTGCAGTGTGCTTACAGGTAGACCTTGTTCGTGTTTCGAGTTGGTGGTCTTCAAAAAATATAAGAGTTGTGCCTTCATTGTGCTTCCTAGTCACTTAACAGAACTATTGTTTTCAGTCATGTTTGCAAAATGCACAATCTGAGTGTGGCAGCCCCTTTTGCTCAATAGGCCCCTTATTGCTGAAAGGATAGAAAAACCTCTACCACTTGAAGTGGATCTATTGGCTGCTGGGGAGAGGCTAGTGTAGGAAGTTGGCTCTGTATGTGCTATTTCAAAGTAAGGAATAGCATGCACAGAGTCCAAGGGTTCCCCTTAGAGGTAAAATAGTGGTAAAAATAGATAATACTAATGCTCTATTTTGTGGTAGTGTGGTCGAGCAGTAGGCTTATCCAAGGAGTAGTGTTAAGCATTTGTTGTACATACACAAGACAATAAATGAGGTACACACACTCAGAGACAAATCCAGCCAATAGGTTTTTATATAGAAAAATATCTTTTCTTAGTTTATTTTAAGAACCACAGGTTCAAATTCTACATGTAATATCTCATTCGAAAGGTATTGCAGGTAAGTACTTTAGGAACTTCAAATCATAAAAATTGCATGTATACTTTACAAGTTATTGACAAATAGCTGTTTTAAAAGTGGACACTTAGTGCAATTTTCACAGTTCCTGGGGGAGGTAAGTTTTTGTTAGTTTTACCAGGTAAGTAAGACACTTACAGGGTTCAGTTCTTGGTCCAAGGTAGCCCACCGTTGGGGGTTCAGAGCAACCCCAAAGTCACCACACCAGCAGCTCAGGGCCGGTCAGGTGCAGAGTTCAAAGTGGTGCCCAAAACACATAGGCTAGAATGGAGAGAAGGGGGTGCCCCGGTTCCGGTCTGCTTGCAGGTAAGTACCCGCGTCTTCGGAGGGCAGACCAGAGGGGTTTTGTAGGGCACCGGGGGGGACACAAGCCCACACAGAAATTTCACCCTCAGCAGCGCGGGGGCGGCCGGGTGCAGTGTAGAAACAAGCGTCGGGTTTGTAACGGAAGTCAATGGGAGATCTAGGGATCTCTTTAGCGCTGCAGGCAGGCAAGGGGGGGGTTCCTCGGGGAAACCTCCACTTGGTCAAGGGAGAGGGACTCCTGGGGGTCACTCCTCCAGTGAAAGTCCGGTCCTTCAGGTCCTGGGGGCTGCGGGTGCAGGGTCTCTCCCAGGCGTCGGGACTTTAGGTTCAAAGAGTCGCGGTCAGGGGAAGCCTCGGGATTCCCTCTGCAGGCGGCGCTGTGGGGGCTCAGGGGGGACAGGTTTTTGTACTCACAGTCTTAGAGTAGTCCTGGGGTCCTGCCTGAGGTGTTGGATCGCCACCAGCCGAGTCGGGGTCGCCGGGTGCAGTGTTGCAAGTCTCACGCTTCTTGCGGGGAGCTTGCAGGGTTCTTTGGAGCTGCTGGAAACAAAGTTGCAGCTTTTCTTGGAGCAGGTCCGCTGTCCTCGGGAGTTTCTTGTCTTTTCGAAGCAGGGGCAGTCCTCAGAGGATGTCGAGGTCGCTGGTCCCTTTTGGAAGGCGTCGCTGGAGCAGGATCTTTGGAAGGCAGGAGACAGGCCGGTGAGTTTCTGGAGCCAAGGCAGTTGTCGTCTTCTGGTCTTCCGCTGCAGGGGTTTTCAGCTAGGCAGTCCTTCTTCTTGTAGTTACAGGAATCTAATTTTCTAGGGTTCAGGGTAGCCCTTAAATACTAAATTTAAGGGCGTGTTTAGGTCTGGGGGGTTAGTAGCCAATGGCTACTAGTCCTGAGGGTGGGTACACCCTCTTTGTGCCTCCTCCCAAGGGGAGGGGGTCACAATCCTAACCCTATTGGGGGAATCCTCCATCTGCAAGATGGAGGATTTCTAAAAGTTAGAGTCACTTCAGCTCAGGACACCTTAGGGGCTGTCCTGACTGGCCAGTGACTCCTCCTTGTTTTTCTCATTATTTTCTCCGGCCTTGCCGCCAAAAGTGGGGCCTGGCCGGAGGGGGCGGGCAACTCCACTAGCTGGAGTGTCCTGCTGGGTTGGCACAAAGGAGGTGAGCCTTTGAGGCTCACCGCCAGGTGTGACAATTCCTGCCTGGGGGAGGTGTTAGCATCTCCACCCAGTGCAGGCTTTGTTACTGGCCTCAGAGTGACAAAGGCACTCTCCCCATGGGGCCAGCAACATGTCTCGGTTTGTGGCAGGCTGCTAAAACTAGTCAGCCTACACAGATAGTCGGTTAAGTTTCAGGGGGCACCTCTAAGGTGCCCTCTGTGGTGTATTTTACAATAAAATGTACACTGGCATCAGTGTGCATTTATTGTGCTGAGAAGTTTGATACCAAACTTCCCAGTTTTCAGTGTAGCCATTATGGTGCTGTGGAGTTCGTGTTTGACAGACTCCCAGACCATATACTCTTATGGCTACCCTGCACTTACAATGTCTAAGGTTTTGTTTAGACACTGTAGGGGTACCATGCTCATGCACTGGTACCCTCACCTATGGTATAGTGCACCCTGCCTTAGGGCTGTAAGGCCTGCTAGAGGGGTGTCTTACCTATACTGCATAGGCAGTGAGAGGCTGGCATGGCACCCTGAGGGGAGTGCCATGTCGACTTACTCGTTTTGTCCTCACTAGCACACACAAGCTGGTAAGCAGTGTGTCTGTGCTGAGTGAGAGGTCTCCAGGGTGGCATAAGACATGCTGCAGCCCTTAGAGACCTTCCTTGGCATCAGGGCCCTTGGTACTAGAAGTACCAGTTACAAGGGACTTATCTGGATGCCAGGGTCTGCCAATTGTGGATACAAAAGTACAGGTTAGGGAAAGAACACTGGTGCTGGGGCCTGGTTAGCAGGCCTCAGCACACTTTCAATTGTAAACATAGCTTCAGCAAAGGCAAAAAGTCAGGGGGCAACCATGCCAAGGAGGCATTTCCTTACACAACCCCCCCCCAAACGAAAGAGGATGAGACTAACCTTTCCCAAGAGAGTCTTCATTTTCTAAGTGGAAGAACCTGGAAAGGCCATCTGCATTGGCATGGGCAGTCCCAGGTCTGTGTTCCACTATAAAGTCCATTCCCTGTAGGGAGATGGACCACCTCAACAGTTTAGGATTTTCACCTTTCATTTGCATCAGCCACTTGAGAGGTCTGTGGTCAGTTTGAACTAGGAAGTGAGTCCCAAAGAGGTATGGTCTCAGCTTCTTCAGGGACCAAACCACAGCAAAGGCCTCCCTCTCAATGGCACTCCAACGCTGCTCCCTGGGGAGTAACCTCCTGCTAATGAAAGCAACAGGCTGGTCAAGGCCATCATCATTTGTTTGGGACAGAACTGCCCCTATCCCATGTTCAGAGGCATCAGTCTGCACAATGAACTGCTTAGAATAATCTGGAGCTTTTAGAACTGGTGCTGAGCACATTGCTTGTTTCAGGGTGTCAAAGGCCTGTTGGCATTCCACAGTCCAGTTCACTTTCTTGGGCATTTTCTTGGAGGTGAGTTCAGTGAGGGCTGTCACAATGGATCCATATCCCTTCACAAACCTCCTGTAATACCCAGTTAAGCCAAGGAATGCCCTGACTTGAGTCTGGGTTTTTGGAGCTACCCAGTCCAGAATAGTCTGGATCTTGGGTTGGAGTGGCTGAACTTGGCCTCCACCTACAAGGTGGCCCAAGTAAACCACAGTTCCCTGCCCTATCTGGCATTTGGATGCCTTGATAGAGAGGCCTGCAGATTGCAGAGCCTTCAAAACCTTCTTCAGGTGGACCAGGTGATCCTGCCAGGTGGAGCTAAAGACAGCAATATCATCAAGATAAGCTGTGCTAAAGGACTCCAAGCCAGCAAGGACTTGATTCACCAACCTTTGGAAGGTGGCAGGGGCATTCTTTAAACCAAAGGGCATAACAGTAAACTGATAATGCCCATCAGGTGTGGAGAATGCTGTTTTCTCTTTTGCTCCAGGTGCCATTTTTATTTGCCAGTACCCTGCTGTCAAGTCAAAGGTACTTAAGAATTTGGCAGCACCTAATTTGTCTATGAGCTCATCAGCTCTTGGAATTGGATGAGCATCTGTCTTGGTGACAGAATTGAGCCCTCTGTAGTCCACACAAAACCTCATCTCTTTCTTTCCATCTTTGGTGTGAGGTTTGGGGACTAAGACCACTGGGCTAGCCCAGGGGCTGTCAGAGCGCTCAATTACTCCCAATTCCAGCATCTTGTGGACTTCCACCTTGATGCTTTCCTTAACATGGTCAGATTGTCTAAAGATTTTGTTCTTGACAGGCATGCTGTCTCCTGTGTCCACATCATGGGTACACAGGTGTGTCTGACCAGGGGTTAAGGAGAAGAGTTCAGGGAACTGTTGTAGGACTCTCCTACAATCAGCTTGCTGTTGGCCAGAGAGGGTGTCTGAGTAGATCACTCCATCTACTGTACCATCTTTTGGGTCTGATGACAGAAGATCAGGGAGAGGTTCACTCTCTGCCTCCTGATCCTCATCTGTTACCATCAACAGATTGACATCAGCCCTGTCGTGGAAGAGCTTAAGGCGGTTTACATGGATCACCCTCTTGGGGCTCCTGCTTGTGCCCAGGTCCACCAAGTAGGTGACCTGACTCTTCCTCTCTAGTACTGGGTAAGGGCCACTCCATTTGTCCTGGAGTGCCCTGGGAGCCACAGGCTCCAGAACCCAGACTTTCTGCCCTGGTTGGAACTCAACCAGTGCAGCCTTTTGGTCATACCAAAACTTCTGGAGCTGTTGGCTGGCCTCAAGGTTTTTGGTTGCCTTTTCCATGTACTCTGCCATTCTAGAGCGAAGGCCAAGTACATAGTCCACTATGTCCTGTTTAGGCTCATGGAGAGGTCTCTCCCAGCCTTCTTTAACAAGGGCAAGTGGTCCCCTTACAGGATGACCAAACAGAAGTTCAAAGGGTGAGAATCCTACTCCCTTCTGTGGCACCTCTCTGTAAGCGAAAAGCAGGCATGGCAAGAGGACATCCCATCTCCTTTTGAGTTTTTCTGGGAGCCCCATGATCATGCCTTTTAATGTCTTGTTGAATCTCTCAACCAAGCCATTAGTTTGTGGATGGTACGGTGTAGTGAATTTATAAGTCACTCCACACTCATTCCACATGTGCTTTAGGTATGCTGACATGAAGTTGGTACCTCTGTCAGACACCACCTCCTTAGGGAAACCCACTCTGGTAAAGATACCAATGAGGGCCTTGGCTACTGCAGGGGCAGTAGTCGACCTAAGGGGAATAGCTTCAGGATACCTGGTAGCATGATCCACTACTACCAGGATATACATATTTCCTGAGGCTGTGGGAGGTTCTAGTGGACCAACTATGTCCACACCCACTCTTTCAAAGGGAACCCCCACCACTGGAAGTGGAATGAGGGGGGCCTTTGGATGCCCACCTGTCTTACCACTGGCTTGACAGGTGGGGCAGGAGAGGCAAAACTCCTTAACCATGTTGGACATATTGGGCCAGTAGAAGTGGTTGACTAACCTCTCCCACGTCTTGGTTTGTCCCAAATGTCCAGCAAGGGGAATGTCATGGGCCAATGTTAGGATGAACTCTCTGAACAGCTGAGGCACTACCACTCTCCTAGTGGCACCAGGTTTGGGGTCTCTGGCCTCAGTGTACAGGAGTCCATCTTCCCAATAGACCCTATGCGTTCCATTTTTCTTGCCTTTGGACTCTTCAGCAGCTTGCTGCCTAAGGCCTTCAAGAGAGGGACAGGTTTCTTGTCCCTTACACAGCTCCTCCCTTGAGGGTCCCCCTGGGCCTAAGAGCTCAACCTGATAAGGTTCAAGCTCCAAAGGCTCAGTTCCCTCAGAGGGCAGAACTTCTTCCTGAGAAGAGAGGTTCCCTTTCTTTTGCTGTGTTGCAGTTGGTCTCCCAACTGACTTTCCTGTTCTCTTGGTAGGCTGGGCCATTCTTCCAGACTCCAGCTCTACTTGTTCACCCTGTGCCTTGCACTGTGCTCTTGTTTTCACACACACCAGTTCAGGGATACCCAGCATTGCTGCATGGGTTTTTAGCTCTACCTCAGCCCATGCTGAGGACTCCAGGTCATTTCCAAGCAGACAGTCCACTGGGATATTTGAGGAGACCACCACCTGTTTCAGGCCATTGACCCCTCCCCATTCTAAAGTAACCATTGCCATGGGATGTACTTTTCTCTGATTGTCAGCGTTGGTGACTGTGTAAGTTTTTCCAGTCAGGTATTGGCCAGGGGAAACCAGTTTCTCTGTCACCATGGTGACACTGGCACCTGTATCCCTCAGGCCCTCTATTCTAGTCCCATTAATTAAGAGTTGCTGTCTGTATTTTTGCATGTTAGGCGGCCAGACAGCTAGTGTGGCTAAATCCACCCCACCCTCAGAAACTAGAGTAGCTTCAGTGTGGACCCTGATTTGCTCTGGGCACACTGTTGATCCCACTTGGAGACTAGCCATACCAGTGTTACCTGGATGGGAGTTTGGAGTGGAACCTTTCTTGGGACAGGCCTTGTCTCCAGTTTGGTGTCCATGCTGTTTACAGCTATGACACCAGGCCTTTTTGGGATCAAAGTTTTTACCCTTGTACCCATTGTTTTGTGAAGAGGCTCTGGGCCCACCCTCCTGTGCAGGTTTTTGGGGGCCTGTAGAAGACTCTTTACTATTTTTAGTTTTGGTTGTCTCATCACCCTTCCCCTGGGGAGTCTTTGTGACCCCTTTCTTTTGGTCACCCCCTGTTGAAGTCTTGGACACCCTTGTCTTGACCCAATGGTCCGCCTTCTTTCCCAATTCTTGGGGAGAAATTGGTCCTAGGTCTACCAGATGCTGATGCAGTTTATCATTGAAACAATTACTTAACAGGTGTTCTTTCACAAATAAATTGTACAGCCCATCATAATTACTTACACCACTGCCTTGAATCCAACCATCTAGTGTTTTCACTGAGTAGTCAACAAAGTCAACCCAGGTCTGGCTCGAGGATTTTTGAGCCCCCCTGAACCTAATCCTGTACTCCTCAGTGGAGAATCCAAAGCCCTCAATCAGGGTACCCTTCATGAGGTCATAAGATTCTGCATCTTGTCCAGAGAGTGTGAGGAGTCTATCCCTACACTTTCCTGTGAACATTTCCCAAAGGAGAGCACCCCAGTGAGATCTGTTCACTTTTCTGGTTACACAAGCCCTCTCAAAAGCTGTGAACCATTTGGTGATGTCATCACCATCTTCATATTTAGTTACAATCCCTTTAGGGATTTTCAACATGTCAGGAGAATCTCTGACCCTATTTATGTTGCTGCCACCATTGATGGGTCCTAGGCCCATCTCTTGTCTTTCCCTCTCTATGGCTAGGATCTGTCTTTCCAAAGCCAATCTTTTGGCCATCCTGGCTAACTGGATGTCCTCTTCACTGGGGTTATCCTCAGTGATTTCAGAGGTGTTGGTCTCTCCTGTGAGGGAACCCGCATCTCTGACTATTATTTTTGGAGTCAGGGTTTGAGGGACCCTGTTCTCCCTAGATAGGACTGGTAGGGGGGAATTGTCCTCCAAGTCACTATCCTCTTCCTCTGAGTTGCCACCCTCAGAGGGGTTGGCCTTTTCAAACTCTGCCAAAAGCTCCTGGAGCTGTATTTTGGTAGGTTTGGGGCCCATTGTTATTTTCTTTATTTTACAGAGTGACCTTAGCTCCCTCATCTTAAGATGGAGGTAAGGTGTGGTGTCGAGTTCCACCACAGTCACATCTGTGCTAGACATTTTGCTTCTAAAAGTTGGAATACTTTTTAAGAATCTACAACTGGTTCTAGAATCTAATTCAAACTTTTACAAACTTTTAAACTCTAAAAGAAATGCTAAACAGGATCTAACACAAGGCCCTAGCAGGTCTTTTAAGAATTTAGAAAACTTTTCAAATTGCAAAAATCAATTTCTAATGACAATTTTGGAATTTGTCGTGTGATCAGGTATTGGCTGAGTAGTCCAGCAAATGCAAAGTCTTGTACCCCACCGCTGATCCACCAATGTAGGAAGTTGGCTCTGTATGTGCTATTTCAAAGTAAGGAATAGCATGCACAGAGTCCAAGGGTTCCCCTTAGAGGTAAAATAGTGGTAAAAATAGATAATACTAATGCTCTATTTTGTGGTAGTGTGGTCGAGCAGTAGGCTTATCCAAGGAGTAGTGTTAAGCATTTGTTGTACATACACAAGACAATAAATGAGGTACACACACTCAGAGACAAATCCAGCCAATAGGTTTTTATATAGAAAAATATCTTTTCTTAGTTTATTTTAA
Source organism: Pleurodeles waltl (assembly GCF_031143425.1). Lineage (NCBI taxonomy): Eukaryota > Metazoa > Chordata > Amphibia > Caudata > Salamandridae > Pleurodeles > Pleurodeles waltl. Next base: position 665,513,494 of record NC_090451.1, read on the forward strand.
GAACCACAGGTTCAAATTCTACATGTAATATCTCATTCGAAAGGTATTGCAGGTAAGTACTTTAGGAACTTCAAATCATAAAAATTGCATGTATACTTTACAAGTTATTGACAAATAGCTGTTTTAAAAGTGGACACTTAGTGCAATTTTCACAGTTCCTGGGGGAGGTAAGTTTTTGTTAGTTTTACCAGGTAAGTAAGACACTTACAGGGTTCAGTTCTTGGTCCAAGGTAGCCCACCGTTGGGGGTTCAGAGCAACCCCAAAGTCACCACACCAGCAGCTCAGGGCCGGTCAGGTGCAGAGTTCAAAGTGGTGCCCAAAACACATAGGCTAGAATGGAGAGAAGGGGGTGCCCCGGTTCCGGTCTGCTTGCAGGTAAGTACCCGCGTCTTCGGAGGGCAGACCAGAGGGGTTTTGTAGGGCACCGGGGGGGACACAAGCCCACACAGAAATTTCACCCTCAGCAGCGCGGGGGCGGCCGGGTGCAGTGTAGAAACAAGCGTTGGGTTTGTAACGGAAGTCAATGGGAGATCTAGGGATCTCTTTAGCGCTGCAGGCAGGCAAGGGGGGGGTTCCTCGGGGAAACCTCCACTTGGTCAAGGGAGAGGGACTCCTGGGGGTCACTCCTCCAGTGAAAGTCCGGTCCTTCAGGTCCTGGGGGCTGCGGGTGCAGGGTCTCTCCCAGGCGTCGGGACTTTAGGTTCAAAGAGTCGCGGTCAGGGGAAGCCTCGGGATTCCCTCTGCAGGCGGCGCTGTGGGGGCTCAGGGGGGACAGGTTTTTGTACTCACAGTCTTAGAGTAGTCCTGGGGTCCTGCCTGAGGTGTTGGATCGCCACCAGCCGAGTCGGGGTCGCCGGGTGCAGTGTTGCAAGTCTCACGCTTCTTGCGGGGAGCTTGCAGGGTTCTTTGGAGCTGCTGGAAACAAAGTTGCAGCTTTTCTTGGAGCAGGTCCGCTGTCCTCGGGAGTTTCTTGTCTTTTCGAAGCAGGGGCAGTCCTCAGAGGATGTCGAGGTCGCTGGTCCCTTTTGGAAGGCGTCGCTGGAGCAGGATCTTTGGAAGGCAGGAGACAGGCCGGTGAGTTTCTGGAGCCAAGGCAGTTGTCGTCTTCTGGTCTTCCGCTGCAGGGGTTTTCAGCTAGGCAGTCCTTCTTCTTGTAGTTACAGGAATCTAATTTTCTAGGGTTCAGGGTAGCCCTTAAATACTAAATTTAAGGGCGTGTTTAGGTCTGGGGGGTTAGTAGCCAATGGCTACTAGTCCTGAGGGTGGGTACACCCTCTTTGTGCCTCCTCCCAAGGGGAGGGGGTCACAATCCTAACCCTATTGGGGGAATCCTCCATCTGCAAGATGGAGGATTTCTAAAAGTTAGAGTCACTTCAGCTCAGGACACCTTAGGGGCTGTCCTGACTGGCCAGTGACTCCTCCTTGTTTTTCTCATTATTTTCTCCGGCCTTGCCGCCAAAAGTGGGGCCTGGCCGGAGGGGGCGGGCAACTCCACTAGCTGGAGTGTCCTGCTGGGTTGGCACAAAGGAGGTGAGCCTTTGAGGCTCACCGCCAGGTGTGACAATTCCTGCCTGGGGGAGGTGTTAGCATCTCCACCCAGTGCAGGCTTTGTTACTGGCCTCAGAGTGACAAAGGCACTCTCCCCATGGGGCCAGCAACATGTCTCGGTTTGTGGCAGGCTGCTAAAACTAGTCAGCCTACACAGATAGTCGGTTAAGTTTCAGGGGGCACCTCTAAGGTGCCCTCTGTGGTGTATTTTACAATAAAATGTACACTGGCATCAGTGTGCATTTATTGTGCTGAGAAGTTTGATACCAAACTTCCCAGTTTTCAGTGTAGCCATTATGGTGCTGTGGAGTTCGTGTTTGACAGACTCCCAGACCATATACTCTTATGGCTACCCTGCACTTACAATGTCTAAGGTTTTGTTTAGACACTGTAGGGGTACCATGCTCATGCACTGGTACCCTCACCTATGGTATAGTGCACCCTGCCTTAGGGCTGTAAGGCCTGCTAGAGGGGTGTCTTACCTATACTGCATAGGCAGTGAGAGGCTGGCATGGCACCCTGAGGGGAGTGCCATGTCGACTTACTCGTTTTGTCCTCACTAGCACACACAAGCTGGTAAGCAGTGTGTCTGTGCTGAGTGAGAGGTCTCCAGGGTGGCATAAGACATGCTGCAGCCCTTAGAGACCTTCCTTGGCATCAGGGCCCTTGGTACTAGAAGTACCAGTTACAAGGGACTTATCTGGATGCCAGGGTCTGCCAATTGTGGATACAAAAGTACAGGTTAGGGAAAGAACACTGGTGCTGGGGCCTGGTTAGCAGGCCTCAGCACACTTTCAATTGTAAACATAGCTTCAGCAAAGGCAAAAAGTCAGGGGGCAACCATGCCAAGGAGGCATTTCCTTACACAACCCCCCCCCAAACGAAAGAGGATGAGACTAACCTTTCCCAAGAGAGTCTTCATTTTCTAAGTGGAAGAACCTGGAAAGGCCATCTGCATTGGCATGGGCAGTCCCAGGTCTGTGTTCCACTATAAAGTCCATTCCCTGTAGGGAGATGGACCACCTCAACAGTTTAGGATTTTCACCTTTCATTTGCATCAGCCACTTGAGAGGTCTGTGGTCAGTTTGAACTAGGAAGTGAGTCCCAAAGAGGTATGGTCTCAGCTTCTTCAGGGACCAAACCACAGCAAAGGCCTCCCTCTCAATGGCACTCCAACGCTGCTCCCTGGGGAGTAACCTCCTGCTAATGAAAGCAACAGGCTGGTCAAGGCCATCATCATTTGTTTGGGACAGAACTGCCCCTATCCCATGTTCAGAGGCATCAGTCTGCACAATGAACTGCTTAGAATAATCTGGAGCTTTTAGAACTGGTGCTGAGCACATTGCTTGTTTCAGGGTGTCAAAGGCCTGTTGGCATTCCACAGTCCAGTTCACTTTCTTGGGCATTTTCTTGGAGGTGAGTTCAGTGAGGGCTGTCACAATGGATCCATATCCCTTCACAAACCTCCTGTAATACCCAGTTAAGCCAAGGAATGCCCTGACTTGAGTCTGGGTTTTTGGAGCTACCCAGTCCAGAATAGTCTGGATCTTGGGTTGGAGTGGCTGAACTTGGCCTCCACCTACAAGGTGGCCCAAGTAAACCACAGTTCCCTGCCCTATCTGGCATTTGGATGCCTTGATAGAGAGGCCTGCAGATTGCAGAGCCTTCAAAACCTTCTTCAGGTGGACCAGGTGATCCTGCCAGGTGGAGCTAAAGACAGCAATATCATCAAGATAAGCTGTGCTAAAGGACTCCAAGCCAGCAAGGACTTGATTCACCAACCTTTGGAAGGTGGCAGGGGCATTCTTTAAACCAAAGGGCATAACAGTAAACTGATAATGCCCATCAGGTGTGGAGAATGCTGTTTTCTCTTTTGCTCCAGGTGCCATTTTTATTTGCCAGTACCCTGCTGTCAAGTCAAAGGTACTTAAGAATTTGGCAGCACCTAATTTGTCTATGAGCTCATCAGCTCTTGGAATTGGATGAGCATCTGTCTTGGTGACAGAATTGAGCCCTCTGTAGTCCACACAAAACCTCATCTCTTTCTTTCCATCTTTGGTGTGAGGTTTGGGGACTAAGACCACTGGGCTAGCCCAGGGGCTGTCAGAGCGCTCAATTACTCCCAATTCCAGCATCTTGTGGACTTCCACCTTGATGCTTTCCTTAACATGGTCAGATTGTCTAAAGATTTTGTTCTTGACAGGCATGCTGTCTCCTGTGTCCACATCATGGGTACACAGGTGTGTCTGACCAGGGGTTAAGGAGAAGAGTTCAGGGAACTGTTGTAGGACTCTCCTACAATCAGCTTGCTGTTGGCCAGAGAGGGTGTCTGAGTAGATCACTCCATCTACTGTACCATCTTTTGGGTCTGATGACAGAAGATCAGGGAGAGGTTCACTCTCTGCCTCCTGATCCTCATCTGTTACCATCAACAGATTGACATCAGCCCTGTCGTGGAAGAGCTTAAGGCGGTTTACATGGATCACCCTCTTGGGGCTCCTGCTTGTGCCCAGGTCCACCAAGTAGGTGACCTGACTCTTCCTCTCTAGTACTGGGTAAGGGCCACTCCATTTGTCCTGGAGTGCCCTGGGAGCCACAGGCTCCAGAACCCAGACTTTCTGCCCTGGTTGGAACTCAACCAGTGCAGCCTTTTGGTCATACCAAAACTTCTGGAGCTGTTGGCTGGCCTCAAGGTTTTTGGTTGCCTTTTCCATGTACTCTGCCATTCTAGAGCGAAGGCCAAGTACATAGTCCACTATGTCCTGTTTAGGCTCATGGAGAGGTCTCTCCCAGCCTTCTTTAACAAGGGTAAGTGGTCCCCTTACAGGATGACCAAACAGAAGTTCAAAGGGTGAGAATCCTACTCCCTTCTGTGGCACCTCTCTGTAAGCGAAAAGCAGGCATGGCAAGAGGACATCCCATCTCCTTTTGAGTTTTTCTGGGAGCCCCATGATCATGCCTTTTAATGTCTTGTTGAATCTCTCAACCAAGCCATTAGTTTGTGGATGGTACGGTGTAGTGAATTTATAAGTCACTCCACACTCATTCCACATGTGCTTTAGGTATGCTGACATGAAGTTGGTACCTCTGTCAGACACCACCTCCTTAGGGAAACCCACTCTGGTAAAGATACCAATGAGGGCCTTGGCTACTGCAGGGGCAGTAGTCGACCTAAGGGGAATAGCTTCAGGATACCTGGTAGCATGATCCACTACTACCAGGATATACATATTTCCTGAGGCTGTGGGAGGTTCTAGTGGACCAACTATGTCCACACCCACTCTTTCAAAGGGAACCCCCACCACTGGAAGTGGAATGAGGGGGGCCTTTGGATGCCCACCTGTCTTACCACTGGCTTGACAGGTGGGGCAGGAGAGGCAAAACTCCTTAACCATGTTGGACATATTGGGCCAGTAGAAGTGGTTGACTAACCTCTCCCACGTCTTGGTTTGTCCCAAATGTCCAGCAAGGGGAATGTCATGGGCCAATGTTAGGATGAACTCTCTGAACAGCTGAGGCACTACCACTCTCCTAGTGGCACCAGGTTTGGGGTCTCTGGCCTCAGTGTACAGGAGTCCATCTTCCCAATAGACCCTATGCGTTCCATTTTTCTTGCCTTTGGACTCTTCAGCAGCTTGCTGCCTAAGGCCTTCAAGAGAGGGACAGGTTTCTTGTCCCTTACACAGCTCCTCCCTTGAGGGTCCCCCTGGGCCTAAGAGCTCAACCTGATAAGGTTCAAGCTCCAAAGGCTCAGTTCCCTCAGAGGGCAGAACTTCTTCCTGAGAAGAGAGGTTCCCTTTCTTTTGCTGTGTTGCAGTTGGTCTCCCAACTGACTTTCCTGTTCTCTTGGTAGGCTGGGCCATTCTTCCAGACTCCAGCTCTACTTGTTCACCCTGTGCCTTGCACTGTGCTCTTGTTTTCACACACACCAGTTCAGGGATACCCAGCATTGCTGCATGGGTTTTTAGCTCTACCTCAGCCCATGCTGAGGACTCCAGGTCATTTCCAAGCAGACAGTCCACTGGGATATTTGAGGAGACCACCACCTGTTTCAGGCCATTGACCCCTCCCCATTCTAAAGTAACCATTGCCATGGGATGTACTTTTCTCTGATTGTCAGCGTTGGTGACTGTGTAAGTTTTTCCAGTCAGGTATTGGCCAGGGGAAACCAGTTTCTCTGTCACCATGGTGACACTGGCACCTGTATCCCTCAGGCCCTCTATTCTAGTCCCATTAATTAAGAGTTGCTGTCTGTATTTTTGCATGTTAGGCGGCCAGACAGCTAGTGTGGCTAAATCCACCCCACCCTCAGAAACTAGAGTAGCTTCAGTGTGGACCCTGATTTGCTCTGGGCACACTGTTGATCCCACTTGGAGACTAGCCATACCAGTGTTACCTGGATGGGAGTTTGGAGTGGAACCTTTCTTGGGACAGGCCTTGTCTCCAGTTTGGTGTCCATGCTGTTTACAGCTATGACACCAGGCCTTTTTGGGATCAAAGTTTTTACCCTTGTACCCATTGTTTTGTGAAGAGGCTCTGGGCCCACCCTCCTGTGCAGGTTTTTGGGGGCCTGTAGAAGACTCTTTACTATTTTTAGTTTTGGTTGTCTCATCACCCTTCCCCTGGGGAGTCTTTGTGACCCCTTTCTTTTGGTCACCCCCTGTTGAAGTCTTGGACACCCTTGTCTTGACCCAATGGTCCGCCTTCTTTCCCAATTCTTGGGGAGAAATTGGTCCTAGGTCTACCAGATGCTGATGCAGTTTATCATTGAAACAATTACTTAACAGGTGTTCTTTCACAAATAAATTGTACAGCCCATCATAATTACTTACACCACTGCCTTGAATCCAACCATCTAGTGTTTTCACTGAGTAGTCAACAAAGTCAACCCAGGTCTGGCTCGAGGATTTTTGAGCCCCCCTGAACCTAATCCTGTACTCCTCAGTGGAGAATCCAAAGCCCTCAATCAGGGTACCCTTCATGAGGTCATAAGATTCTGCATCTTGTCCAGAGAGTGTGAGGAGTCTATCCCTACACTTTCCTGTGAACATTTCCCAAAGGAGAGCACCCCAGTGAGATCTGTTCACTTTTCTGGTTACACAAGCCCTCTCAAAAGCTGTGAACCATTTGGTGATGTCATCACCATCTTCATATTTAGTTACAATCCCTTTAGGGATTTTCAACATGTCAGGAGAATCTCTGACCCTATTTATGTTGCTGCCACCATTGATGGGTCCTAGGCCCATCTCTTGTCTTTCCCTCTCTATGGCTAGGATCTGTCTTTCCAAAGCCAATCTTTTGGCCATCCTGGCTAACTGGATGTCCTCTTCACTGGGGTTATCCTCAGTGATTTCAGAGGTGTTGGTCTCTCCTGTGAGGGAACCCGCATCTCTGACTATTATTTTTGGAGTCAGGGTTTGAGGGACCCTGTTCTCCCTAGATAGGACTGGTAGGGGGGAATTGTCCTCCAAGTCACTATCCTCTTCCTCTGAGTTGCCACCCTCAGAGGGGTTGGCCTTTTCAAACTCTGCCAAAAGCTCCTGGAGCTGTATTTTGGTAGGTTTGGGGCCCATTGTTATTTTCTTTATTTTACAGAGTGACCTTAGCTCCCTCATCTTAAGATGGAGGTAAGGTGTGGTGTCGAGTTCCACCACAGTCACATCTGTGCTAGACATTTTGCTTCTAAAAGTTGGAATACTTTTTAAGAATCTACAACTGGTTCTAGAATCTAATTCAAACTTTTACAAACTTTTAAACTCTAAAAGAAATGCTAAACAGGATCTAACACAAGGCCCTAGCAGGTCTTTTAAGAATTTAGAAAACTTTTCAAATTGCAAAAATCAATTTCTAATGACAATTTTGGAATTTGTCGTGTGATCAGGTATTGGCTGAGTAGTCCAGCAAATGCAAAGTCTTGTACCCCACCGCTGATCCACCAATGTAGGAAGTTGGCTCTGTATGTGCTATTTCAAAGTAAGGAATAGCATGCACAGAGTCCAAGGGTTCCCCTTAGAGGTAAAATAGTGGTAAAAATAGATAATACTAATGCTCTATTTTGTGGTAGTGTGGTCGAGCAGTAGGCTTATCCAAGGAGTAGTGTTAAGCATTTGTTGTACATACACAAGACAATAAATGAGGTACACACACTCAGAGACAAATCCAGCCAATAGGTTTTTATATAGAAAAATATCTTTTCTTAGTTTATTTTAAGAACCACAGGTTCAAATTCTACATGTAATATCTCATTCGAAAGGTATTGCAGGTAAGTACTTTAGGAACTTCAAATCATAAAAATTGCATGTATACTTTACAAGTTATTGACAAATAGCTGTTTTAAAAGTGGACACTTAGTGCAATTTTCACAGTTCCTGGGGGAGGTAAGTTTTTGTTAGTTTTACCAGGTAAGTAAGACACTTACAGGGTTCAGTTCTTGGTCCAAGGTAGCCCACCGTTGGGGGTTCAGAGCAACCCCAAAGTCACCACACCAGCAGCTCAGGGCCGGTCAGGTGCAGAGTTCAAAGTGGTGCCCAAAACACATAGGCTAGAATGGAGAGAAGGGGGTGCCCCGGTTCCGGTCTGCTTGCAGGTAAGTACCCGCGTCTTCGGAGGGCAGACCAGAGGGGTTTTGTAGGGCACCGGGGGGGACACAAGCCCACACAGAAATTTCACCCTCAGCAGCGCGGGGGCGGCCGGGTGCAGTGTAGAAACAAGCGTCGGGTTTGTAACGGAAGTCAATGGGAGATCTAGGGATCTCTTTAGCGCTGCAGGCAGGCAAGGGGGGGGTTCCTCGGGGAAACCTCCACTTGGTCAAGGGAGAGGGACTCCTGGGGGTCACTCCTCCAGTGAAAGTCCGGTCCTTCAGGTCCTGGGGGCTGCGGGTGCAGGGTCTCTCCCAGGCGTCGGGACTTTAGGTTCAAAGAGTCGCGGTCAGGGGAAGCCTCGGGATTCCCTCTGCAGGCGGCGCTGTGGGGGCTCAGGGGGGACAGGTTTTTGTACTCACAGTCTTAGAGTAGTCCTGGGGTCCTGCCTGAGGTGTTGGATCGCCACCAGCCGAGTCGGGGTCGCCGGGTGCAGTGTTGCAAGTCTCACGCTTCTTGCGGGGAGCTTGCAGGGTTCTTTGGAGCTGCTGGAAACAAAGTTGCAGCTTTTCTTGGAGCAGGTCCGCTGTCCTCGGGAGTTTCTTGTCTTTTCGAAGCAGGGGCAGTCCTCAGAGGATGTCGAGGTCGCTGGTCCCTTTTGGAAGGCGTCGCTGGAGCAGGATCTTTGGAAGGCAGGAGACAGGCCGGTGAGTTTCTGGAGCCAAGGCAGTTGTCGTCTTCTGGTCTTCCGCTGCAGGGGTTTTCAGCTAGGCAGTCCTTCTTCTTGTAGTTACAGGAATCTAATTTTCTAGGGTTCAGGGTAGCCCTTAAATACTAAATTTAAGGGCGTGTTTAGGTCTGGGGGGTTAGTAGCCAATGGCTACTAGTCCTGAGGGTGGGTACACCCTCTTTGTGCCTCCTCCCAAGGGGAGGGGGTCACAATCCTAACCCTATTGGGGGAATCCTCCATCTGCAAGATGGAGGATTTCTAAAAGTTAGAGTCACTTCAGCTCAGGACACCTTAGGGGCTGTCCTGACTGGCCAGTGACTCCTCCTTGTTTTTCTCATTATTTTCTCCGGCCTTGCCGCCAAAAGTGGGGCCTGGCCGGAGGGGGCGGGCAACTCCACTAGCTGGAGTGTCCTGCTGGGTTGGCACAAAGGAGGTGAGCCTTTGAGGCTCACCGCCAGGTGTGACAATTCCTGCCTGGGGGAGGTGTTAGCATCTCCACCCAGTGCAGGCTTTGTTACTGGCCTCAGAGTGACAAAGGCACTCTCCCCATGGGGCCAGCAACATGTCTCGGTTTGTGGCAGGCTGCTAAAACTAGTCAGCCTACACAGATAGTCGGTTAAGTTTCAGGGGGCACCTCTAAGGTGCCCTCTGTGGTGTATTTTACAATAAAATGTACACTGGCATCAGTGTGCATTTATTGTGCTGAGAAGTTTGATACCAAACTTCCCAGTTTTCAGTGTAGCCATTATGGTGCTGTGGAGTTCGTGTTTGACAGACTCCCAGACCATATACTCTTATGGCTACCCTGCACTTACAATGTCTAAGGTTTTGTTTAGACACTGTAGGGGTACCATGCTCATGCACTGGTACCCTCACCTATGGTATAGTGCACCCTGCCTTAGGGCTGTAAGGCCTGCTAGAGGGGTGTCTTACCTATACTGCATAGGCAGTGAGAGGCTGGCATGGCACCCTGAGGGGAGTGCCATGTCGACTTACTCGTTTTGTCCTCACTAGCACACACAAGCTGGTAAGCAGTGTGTCTGTGCTGAGTGAGAGGTCTCCAGGGTGGCATAAGACATGCTGCAGCCCTTAGAGACCTTCCTTGGCATCAGGGCCCTTGGTACTAGAAGTACCAGTTACAAGGGACTTATCTGGATGCCAGGGTCTGCCAATTGTGGATACAAAAGTACAGGTTAGGGAAAGAACACTGGTGCTGGGGCCTGGTTAGCAGGCCTCAGCACACTTTCAATTGTAAACATAGCTTCAGCAAAGGCAAAAAGTCAGGGGGCAACCATGCCAAGGAGGCATTTCCTTACAGCTAGCAAACATGGATTATATTTGAGGTTGTCTGCCATACAGGTACACAGCACATTTTTTACAGCACTTAGCAAATATCTTAAAATGCTAAATGGTTCCTCAGTAGAGTTTGCCACAATTTAGGTAAAGTTCTTAGACGAATGAACTGATGACGTAGAGGACTGGGCGTCAATGTGCAGGGATTTGACGGTGGATGCACAGGGAGGAACTGTGGTGCCATTGTGGACGAACAAGAGTAGTGGCTATAGGGTCTTTTCAAGCAGTGGTGGTCCATATAGTATAAGGGGTCATGTTATTTGTCACCATATGTTTCTTTTTATTGTTGTTTATGCTGCAGAATTATAAACAACATTTTGAAAAAAGGATCTTAGGCTAATACCGCAGGGATGTGTGTTGAACCTCTTCTTTTTAGTCAGTGAGTTATTCATCATTATCGTGATAATTCTTATACATACTATTTGTTGAAAAATAACACATAAGGCAATCTAAACCATTATAAAATATCAATATTTGATTTTTTTAAATGATTTAGGTCAAAGCTTCTCTACATCACCTTAAGGTGTAAGAGATTCTCTGCCTGAATTGTTTGAGACTGCTTGAGGATAGCGATTGGGAGAGATGAGAAACACCTGCTTGATTTCCTCATCTCCACCAGTGTCGCAGTTTCTTTTGAGGACCTGAGAAATCTGCTTAATGTAACCCTAAAATATTATTTGGGTGCTTCTGACATATACACCTGATGTAGTTTGAACCAGAAATCCAACTCCTGACAAAGGCCATGATTAAATTATCATACTACTTGGCTGCATGTTTCTGAGAAACCTTTGGATATCATCCTGTTTTTTGTACATGTGCAAGTTATGCTCTTCATAGATTAATGTAATCTCCTTTTAGGTATCTGGCCTAAATGTCTTAACTAATATTCTGAAAAAGGAGTATTGTTTCCAAACTAACACTAACATGTTTATGTGTGCAGCCATGACTATGCAGTTCATCAGCCACCGATTTCCTGAGGACCATGACCCCACAATTGGTAAGGTTTTGTAACTAGAGTATTCCTTTGTTTACCGTAAAGTGCCTTATCCTATGTGATTGCTGCACCATTAATTGTTTTCAGGATTTTAGAATGAAAACTAAAACTGAGCAGGCTGTCGTAAATATACCCATTCAGAATAGCTTAATGTGGTTGGAAGTGTATGAAACAAATGGTAAAATTAAGTAAAGGCCTCCCCTACTTCTAAAACCACAAAAGCTGTGCTTTTTGCTAAATGATAAAAAATAAAGTGCACACTTTTAACACTAGAAGAGTAAACCTAGTCTTTGTATCTTGATAGGCTCCCGAGTTACAAAGAATGCTTTCTTTTAGATTTCCAGAAATATCCCTTGTTCAAAACAAAAGTATGTAATTCTCCAAAAAAGCATATCTATCTATATATATATATATATATATATATATATATATATATATATATATATATATATATATACCGTTTTGATTCCAGCTATGATTAAAACAGGCATGAGATGTAGCAAAAACCAAATTAAACATGTTTTTCTTCTGTACCAATTTATCATTTTATTCAGCTTTTCAAGGAAATAATTCGGCTATTTAAGCAAAAGTAAACATTGACTACTTTTATTAATGAATAGCGATTTAATTGATTAGGGAGAAAGTCCTAGGACAGATAGACTTCTTTACATTGGAGGAGCTTCATTCCCATAGCCTGCCTACAACATGTATACAAAGTTGAGCTGTTCATTTCACGCCCAGATTGAAATTTTGAGAACATGTCTTCACTGATATGGCACGGCTTACATTGGCTGCTGATTGCTATGAAAGTAAATTGAAACTAAAGATCTTACATGGTTTACAAAGACGTTCATAATGAAAGCAATAAAGCCTGCAGCTTCACCAGCGTGTCAATATATGCAGATCAGGCATAGTACCAGGAAATCCTGTGAGGGGTGGTTACCTTTTGGAACTGTACAAGGAAAATCTCTGGAACACTTTTCCGGGGGAGATAAGAAAAATTGCTGCACTCGTGAGTATTTAAAGGATGCTCAAGACATACTGATTCAGGACCTTACGTTATGCTCTTCTCGTAGATTCAGTGTCTTGCACAGGACTGCTAGGTTCCCAATGTGTGTGGTCTGCAGGAAAACCAATACAGTCTGTTGCGATCCTTATGAAACAAGTATAAGCCAGTGCAGCATATCTCACAAAAGTGTATTTAATTAATCGTATCATATTTGGTTTGTATGGAGTTCTTTCTCTAAAGTACCTGTACATAAGGAATAGGTAAAACAAACAAATACCTTTTGCAGTGTTAAATCTTAGAAAACAGCCTCTGAGTTCCAGGAAAATTAATTGTGTTGACTGTTCTATAGATTAGTGAGTGAAGGTTTCCTAAACTTCTTCAAGAATGGAGACAAATGAATCCCAGAGGAAGGACATTTGCACAATGTCTGTACCACCAATGACCGAGAAAAAACGCTTGATAGTAACAGCGTGGAAACTGATATGTTTATTTTTAATAGGTTGCAATACAGTAAGCAAAGAGCAAATGGAATTAATGAATGCTATGTATATACAGGGGTTCTATATGGATGTCACGTATTTTAATCAAGGTTTTAAAAGTGAGCTTATGACCATTAATGGTCGTTGCCCTTCAAACTTAATCGTAGATTAATCTGATAAGTTGTGGTAATGTGCTATGTTAATATATTTATTAAACTGTTTACTGTGAATCAGTCTGCCCCCTTAACCACTGGCCAAGGTCCGATACTCTTACCAGCTTTCCTGCACCACCTGACTCTGGTGGACGGTGGAGGGCCTATCATCCGGAGGAGAGGGGTTACACCTTTTACTCTGAAGTCCACCGGTCCATCTCCAGACATGACCACCTTCTCATGCCCTGATGTGACAGTCACCAGGTTCTGGGCATGCAGATTTTGGCGCAGGGCCTCTCGGACCACTCGCCGTTGGTGATGGAGTTGGTGTGAGGCCCACCCCAAGCAGCGACCGGATAGCACCTGAATCGATGGAGCCTTGAAAGCGAGGAGTTTAGTGAGGTGTGTCTGAGTGGACGCAGACCCTTCATAATCGAAAATTGAGGTTCGGTAGAGTCACAGGGCACGCTGTAGGAAGCCAAAAAGGCCATCCTATGCAGGGAAATAATAGGCTATTCAAACACCAGAAGAGGCACGCTCAGCGAAGGGTTGAGGAACTCTGAGTGAGTGCTTGATCTTGAGACCTCCCTCATGTGGTATCAATGGAGGAATCCCTTCTGAGGGACTCACTAAATACGCAAACATAGCTTAGGCAAGAACTTACACAGAAGGCACAGGAGACCTGGATGGCCACCCGTGTTTATCAACGGGGAGACAAGGCCAGTAGAACTATCCATTGGCTGTGTACCCATAGAGAGACTGATGCCCCGGCGGCCGTCCCACTGACCAGGGATGGGTCGTGGGTGACCGGCAGCGACTCCATAGCGTGTGCATTTGCGTCTTACTATTGAGACCTATACTGTAGTGAATCTTCAGGCTTTACATCAGACTTGCACCAATTTGTGGTGGACCTGCCAGTCACCCGCCTTTCGTCAGCAGATCGAAAAACTTTGGAGGCCGAGGTCACATGAAATGCATTATGAGCTGCTCTGGCACAGCTTCAGGTGTGCAAGGCGCCAGCACCTGATGGTTCTTGTGCCTGGTTTTGCCCTAGACGGGCCCCTGTTGTTAGCAGCCTTCAAGGAGGCGGTGGCGCAATGGGAGTTTCCTCCGGATCTCCAAGAGGCTGAAATCGTTGTAATTCCGAAACTGAGAATGAAAGGCACACATTGTGAGGACTATCGGCCAGTAACATTGCTAAGCATGAGGTGAATTGCCTCTGGATCTCCAAGAAGCTGAAATTGTCGTGAGTCTGAAACCAGGAATAAAAAGCACACCTTGTGAGGACTATAGGCCGAAATAATTGCTAAATACGGAGATGAAGATTTGGGCCAAAAAAGCAGGCCACTAGGCTTTCTGGAGTTATTACACACCTTGTCCACTTTGATGTGGCTGGATTTATGCTCTGTCGAGCTACTCACCAAAACTTCCACAGGATCCATAACTCTATTGAATTGAGTAGGCACTGCCCCGGGAACAGAGCTTTACTATAAGTTGACTTTAAGAAAGCTTTTCATTCTTTGGACTGGGCGTACTTATTTGCTCTGTTGTCGCGCCTCGGATCTGGTCCAAAGTTCATCAGGTATGTGTGCTTGCACTAGACCAATCTCAGGGCTAGAGTTTTTACAAAAGTGAACACACTGATTAGGTCATTGTTGTGTTGGGGTGCCTTTCCCAAATATCTCTGGGGAAACGCTGCTGGCCTGTGTTTGAGGGAGGTATAGCTTCTCCTGTCATACTGCTGTCCTACTGAGCTGCACACCAATTGTAGTAAATGAGTGTGGGTTTTAGGGCTTTGATGACCCGGCAAATGCGACAGGGGTTTGGGCAATGCGTCTGCTGCCACATTTCTCCATACATTAACGACCAGGACTGACATTACAAGAGCCACGAGGTAGGCTGATAGGCTGATGCTGGAGGCTCCGCATTGGCGGGACGCGGACTTCCACAGGTTGCTGCGCTCTGTGGCTTCTCCATGTGAGATGCTATAGGCATATCCACTTTGAGGCATGTGATGCATAATAGGTCACTGAAGTTTTTTCAGGGGATACAATCCGAAAACAGTATGCAGTGATTACAGTTTTTCCAGTACCTCCAGCTCCACCATGCATATTTGCCATCGATCCAGGCCGCAGAAGACATCCCTGCGTATTACCCCCTTGAAGCTAAAATTCTGCTCACAAACATTAAAGATCATAAATTATCAGACATAAATAAAATGTTTCTTCAAAACTACCTGTCCAATGACGAGGGTAAGGGCGGTATTTGAGGGAGATCTAGGACTGATGGATGACAGGGATTGGCGGGAAGCAGAGAGGCTCCTAGAGAGGCAGCAATAGCCTCCCTATTTGAACTGATACACCTTAAGCTATTGCTACACCGCATGGGATCAATAGCTTCAGAGAACTGTTTGCTGTGCACCGACCCGGAAGGGGACATACCTCACATGTTCTAGCATTGCCCCACACTCAACTTTTGGAACAGGGTTCTAGTGAGTGTTGGGATGGAATATACCCAGGGATCCCAAACCTATCCTCTTGTACATCACAGGTGACCTGGAAGGCAACAAATATCAGAAAGCATTGTTGTGGTTGGGCCTAATCATCGCTAAACAATATGAGGCATGCGCATGGGAAGGACGCTGAAGCTCTCCCCGGTCGGGCTGTGGGCCAAGGGCATGAATTAGCGTATGGGGTTAGAATGCCCAAACTATCTGGCAAGAGGGTGTCCCCAGAAACACCACAACATTTGGAAAGGCTGGGCTGCTTACAGTGGTGTACAGTTGGAGCGCTGTCCACCTAGACCATGGTCCATTTCTAGAAATGGGCACCCAGGTGACCTTGATGTATATGACAAGTGTACGAGCTATACTGTATTATATATATTGTGGCTTTCAGGCTTGGTTGTAATGTTGAAGTTGTGGCGAGCTTGCTTGTGCCCTCCTAATGCACTAATGCTGTGTACCTTTTGGATGTTGTGTTTTCAAACCAATAAACATGTTTTAAAAAAAATCATATATATATATATATATATATATATTTTTTTTTTTTTAACTGGAGGATTAAAACATGATTTGTGCTCTTCTCATTTAGAGGATGCTTATAAGATCCGGATAAGAATTGACGATGAACCTGCTAATCTCGACATTTTAGACACTGCTGGACAGGTAATTGCTTTTTATTTTAGCATGCTTGCAGTGGGAATTGATAGGTTGTGTATTAACGATCTTAACTCCTTTTAACACAGTAGAAATGTATGTTCTGTTTAACAACAATGAATGACTGAAGTGCAAAATATTTGACGTTGGGTATCTTCTGACTGTTGTAGGTAATATAGCTTTGAGACATACTGTTACTGTAGGACGTTTTTTCTTTTTCTTTTATTGGAGTGCTGTGAACTAAAACAAACAGGACCACATGCTTGTACTCAGGGCCTGCAGCACGGGATTAACCATGTATAGCAGTGAGTAACAGTATGTTTTTTAGTACAACTGCTTGCCTTCTCTAAAACTGCCTGTGAACAACCTTGCTGTCAAGGATGCCATCTTTAAGGTCTTTCAACAATCTTACTGATTAGCAGAGATACTGCTACACTATTTGCTTTTCAGTGTGTTCACAAATCAAAAAATGTGTTCATTCCACATTTAGTGTACAGGTTACGTCGTCAAATGACTTTTAGAGGTACAAGTAGTATGTATCTAATATAGTAGAGACTAAACCTGGTATTTGTAAACTTGCCTTCTAGAAAATAACTATTGTATCACATTAATAAATGTGAAGCTGTTTGATGGTTGGACACGATGGAAGTGGGAGGATGGGTGAGTTTGCCTATCTGTAATGGGTGCAACTTGTGGCTGATTTAATTTATCACATGATTAAAGAAAGTAATCATTTATCTATTCATTTACTTTAAATCTTTGGAAATCAGCAACCACTAACTAGAGACGCAATCCAAGCATTTTAATGGGGGAGATGGCTGTCTATTTCCAAGTAAAGTTGCTAATTTCGTGCACCTGAGTGACCAACGTTTTCAGGGACAGAGATGCGACCGAGCAAAAAGTCAACTTTTAAATATAACCACCACACTAAACAAATGGGGTAAAGAACGTGGTGCTAGTGATCGTTACAGAAGAATTACTTTGCAATATAACAAAATGTGAGAAACCCTTATTCCCAGGATTTTGAGGGGGAGCTACGTTTTCAGCACAGTTGTTCCAAAGTTCTTTTTCAAGTTGTTGTAACAAACTCGCACGTTTGAACTTTCAGTAATGATCAGCCCAGGGAGAGAGAGTTTTCTTTTAATAACCGCAGGGCAGAAAGCATATGTGACACTGTAACTTTTATTTTTTAAGAAATAAATGTGGCAAAGTTGATTTCGTAGGCAGCAGGAACAATAAGAGCCAGTTGGGGCCTGACATTTCAGGCTGTAGGTTGAAGGAGAATTCAGAAAAACAAACTAGCTGTTGGCCTCAGTTAATTTCTTACTTTTTGTGGGGGGATGTTCCCGCAACGTACGACATGTGACCCATGACCAGCCTACCTTTTGCGGAGTGTACTGGCCTATTTGACTCCTTATATTCAGGCATGCTGTTTTAGAAATGTCGTCTGCAGCAGCACGATGCTTTCAGATGATTTTGTGTGTATGTTAGTACATAACTCCAAAAAAGCACTCTATTGCTGCCTGATGTGAACAGTGTTGTCTGCACACTAGCCAGATTGACTCACCTCGTGGTGTTTCGTATGTAGTTTTACTCTTGGCATTTGTGGTTTTAACTAAAAGGCTCTGCCCCATGTCCCAGCACTTGGTGCGTGCAGACCATATAGACCACTTGTCTTGTTGATTAATTATTTTTGCTCTGCGACACATGCTTGTGGTCTGGAACACAACTGGGTCTTCAGATTAAAACCCATTTTCTTCATCATCTTTTCATTGTGAAGTTCCAGCTAATAATAAAGAATAGTGAAGATGTATATAAAGTATATTTTAACTTTTTTACCCGCCTAAAATACTCTCATATGGAGTAGTACCTTTTTTCTTCCAAAGAAAACCTTTTGTTCTCAAGTTTCTATAGTAGGTAATGATGGAGTATTTCTAAAAGTCATCTTGCGGCCTTCTATCACTATCAAAAAAAAAAAATGAAAGAAAAATCTATTTCGTCAAGCTTTTCCCTCACTCTACACTCTAAAATGTGTTTTTTTTTTTTGTCTTGCAATAAGCTTAATTATTTTATGGACTGTTAGTCACACCCATGCCTTCTGGCTTGTGTTCATTGAGGTGATAACCCAGACAGTCGTTGCTGAACTTTTCTTTACTCTACTTCAACCCGCCCTGTGCGTCTATAACATTTGGGTCACTTCTCCAAACTGGAACCGGGTCAGACAAGTTTAGGAACCAAGTAGGATCAGTGCAGCGGTGGGAAGCAAGCAAGAAAAAAACATGAACTTCCCTGAAGAGCTGAAATAAAAACAAAAAAAGTACTTCCCTAAATTGAGCAGTGGAAGGATACAAGTACTCCGTTCAAAAGGATGACAGAGAAGCTATGCTCATTGGTAAGGACAAGAAGAAAATGGAAGAACATCAAATAGGAAGCATATAAAAGAAGATGACACAAACGCCAACCAATGGTAAGCATTTTGGCGGGGTATAAGCTGACTTACATTATATTTGGTATGGGCCACAAGCGGTTTTCGCCTTAAGGCCACTAAAAGTTGTCCGGTAAGCAAGACCTTCAAATACAGAAAAATAGCTAGTTCAGTGGAACCACCCCCAACCAGCATTCATCCATTGTCCTGCTTTTGACCCATTTCTCACTGATCTTAACAATTGGTGATTTGTTTTTGTTTTTCCACCCAGTGTGGTCATTTGTGTTCTTGTGGCTTCTCATAAATATATGAAGTATAGAATCGGGTTCTGAGTAGATCATTGGAGAACTCTGGCAGATTCCAATAATTCACTCTATTTAGAACAGTACACATTTGTTTTCTTATGCTATTTATGGATGCCATTTAAACATTCTTATTGTTTTAATGCAGGCAGAGTTTACAGCAATGAGGGACCAATATATGAGGGCTGGAGAAGGGTTCATTATCTGCTACTCTATAACTGACCGTCGCAGTTTTCATGAGGTGCGGGAATTCAAGCAGCTCATATACCGTGTGCGACGGACAGACGATACTCCTGTGGTTCTTGTTGGGAACAAATCTGACCTTTCACAACTTCGACAGGTAACTGTTAGTGCAACTAAAGGGGTCTTGTGTATTATATTACAATGTTAGATTTCTCTACTTAAGCTTTTATAGAATAATTACAAAATAAGTTAACATATCTGCATGCATTTCACTTGGATCGTATCATCAGCAAATGTGCAAAAAAACAAACCAATCTACTTAATCCGTTGTGCCTACTGGTGAGAATTTGCCTTCATTCTTATGACATAGCCATAAAAAGCCTAACTTGTTATCTCCACCTTGCGCTGCTGCCTAAGAAGTGGAAATGCCTAGAACCTTGTGAGCCTTCACAGTTTAATACGTTGTACAAACTTCTAGCAAGAGTAAAACATGGACATGATAAAATTAACTAATTACAATAAGGGTTTTCGTATAACAGAAATGTCGACTTCTACCTAGCTAAAGTACATATTAACCCACTGTCCTCCATCAAGAAAATGTAACCATCATTGAGTAATGGTGTCTCAATCCATGAACCCTTGAAAATGGACTAACCTCTTAACATTGTACCTAACATTTCCATTTCTTGTTTTGAATTGGCAGATATCCCATCTAATAATTGGGCCAGTTCACTCAACTTACATATTTGAGACCATTCATAGTGTCAGCGCAGCAAAGTCATTCACATCAATATTAGACATTTCTGCCATACTGTCTGCTTATTTTCTCCCTTCTTGATTTGCTAGCATGTGGCCTCCCAAATCAAGAGAAAGAGCTATTAAAAAAGTCATATATGTTGAAAACATTAAACTAATCAACATTTTAACTCCAAAATCAACATTTCAACTCCAGCAAGAGTAGAGAGTGATTGAAAGCTTTAATCAACCCTCAAATCCATTAGGATAAGCTGGGATGATACTAGGCTGCCTCAACTTCCAACAGCTGCAAACCTCTCAACATGGATGTGGGTGAGTAAAATAAAAGATTTGTGTGCATCTTAGTGAAGGTCGCTATCCCAGAAATACTTAATTCAAAAAAGGAGGAATGTTGGGAGGAGGGTGAATGGACTGCACGAATATGACAGAGATCCATTGTTGTCTCAAAGTAGAGGACGAGTATAGAATTGACAAAGCTCACACCAGAACAACACAATTGTATTGAAGTCTTAGTTCCATTGTATTCACTTTAACACACCAATTAGATTCCTGTCCATCAGGGCATCAGGCTCTTTTGCAAAGCCCATATTAACGAAAAAGAAAGAAAAAAAAAACACAATGTTGTAAACATGCTGATGGGAGAAGCCTAGAGGAGCACAAACTTAATTATCTAATCCAGCATTGACAAAACTCACAGGTCTGTCTTTAATTGTGTTGATGTCAAATGAGCTTGAAAGGAAAACATCTGTAATATACACAGTAGGCCCTAGGTGTGTCATTACTCCACAATATTCCATGCATGCGAAGTTGTAAAGTAGAAGAAATCTATCATCAATTCCCTTTACTGATGACATAAAATGTAATCATCTTTGATAATGCTCTGTATTTATCTCATTAGCTTCTACAACAATCGGGTAATGCTGTCTTTAGTCTCCGTTAAATAAAATAGACTTAAGCATAATGCAGGGTCATCGAGCTTCGGGTTGTATTACAGGTTGTATTACTGGGGAACTGAAAAGCAGGACAAGTGGCTTAGAAGGAAGGAGTATACTTTTTGGGCAACAGAGGAGGCAAA
Source organism: Pleurodeles waltl (assembly GCF_031143425.1). Lineage (NCBI taxonomy): Eukaryota > Metazoa > Chordata > Amphibia > Caudata > Salamandridae > Pleurodeles > Pleurodeles waltl. The sequence continues at coordinate 665,534,236 of NC_090451.1, forward strand.
GATTGTTGTAAATGTTGAGGCTAATGATCTTTTTTCCTGACAGGATGTAAATTGGGAATGTGAGGTGGAAGAGGGACGAAGTAATAAATAATTGTTCTGTCTACGAGCAAGCTTTAATTAGTCTGTGATTCAAAAAGACTGATTTCAGTTTTTATGTAAATTTTGGACTAAAGCCAGTTTTTCTTTGTGTGGTTAGTAAGTCATCAAAGGTTCAAGGTTTGTTCAGATTGATTATTTGTATATCAAACCAGTATACTGGGCCGCTGTATTTTACCAAGTGTAACCTCTTGTTCCTAAGCCTTCTTTGTTATTTGGATGTGAGGCATTTGCTGTGTGACTAGAAAATGCCTCTGTAGGATGACTGGGAAATGGAATGTGCGCTGTAGAAAGTTCTGATTGTGTGAGCACTCCACTGGGTGTCATCTAGAGAGCCCCTTAAGAAAATGCCTAAACTTAAGTGAATATCTAGCTTCTGGCAGGACTTTGTATATATAGAACTTAGGTAAACTTGTGTGTGAATTCGAATATACTTAAATAGGCGCGTGGAACTGAAGCTTTTTACGCATGGACAGAGAATACTACATTTTGGTTATGAATATGGGAAATTTGTGTGCCTGGTCGAATACTCAGACGATCAGAGCTCTGTACAGTATACATTGCATTTCCCAGTGATTCTGCTTGTGAATACTATGTTCACACTGCAAATGCCTCATCCTTAGATATCTTGCCTTACCCAGTTGTTGTTTTTTTTTGGGGGGGGGGCTGCGACAGTTATTCCGCTGGACCAATTCTCGAACATTTTGAGTTTAAACAAAGGAAAAAATATGTTTCTGTAGAATATGGAAGTTTATAAAGCTTAAGGCCACCATTACTTGCAGAAACAAATCCACTCATTCCCGGCTCTCTCACACTTTAAAATGGGGGAAAATGTCTTGTCTTGGAGAGATGGAACAATGGGAGTAATTGTCAGAAAAAGTAAATACGATTTATGTATGATGCTACTGTCTGTCTGCCCCCCAAAAATCCACCAAGCTGAAATACAATACAAGCCCCTGCACCCACCCCCTGAACTTATTTTCTTGGTTGCATTGCTCTCCTGGAATTTCTTTATTTTTTGGTTCTGTTAATATTTGCATCTAGTTTGAGAGCCAAAAAGCGTTTTGATGGAGCATACCTAAGTGACAGTTTTTTTGTGTTACAGGTCTCCAAAGAAGCAGGCACATCCCTAGCCAGGGAGTTCAGTTGCCCCTTCTTTGAAACTTCAGCTGCCTACCGGTCGTACATTGATGACGTGTTCCACGCTTTAGTGCGGGAGATCCGCAGGAAGGAGAAGGAGGCAGCGCTGGCCATGGAACGGAAATCCAAACCTCGCAGCACTCTTTGGAGAAAATTTAAATCACCCTTCCGAAGGAAGAAGGATTCTGTGACTTGAAACCGGAATCTGCTATTACCATGTGAACTGCAGCACATAACCAAAGCAAGCCAGTCACGGAGCGCCTTAGCACTAAAATTAATCCTGACGATATATTATTTTGCAATATGGAAATTAGTTTATAGGACTGGACTTCGGAGGAAGAGTTTTTTCCTTTAGATGCCTCCGACTGATGAAAGAAATAGTATCCTCACGTTTTATGGCTGATTGTGCCTTTAGAACACTGGTTCTCTCTTCCTGGACTGTGCCTTTCTCTGTGAGATACCACCAGTGTTATGAGATGAAGAGGTTTTGAATGTGGACATTGGCATTCAGGCTAGCAGACCAGTGCTTGCAGGTGACAGCTGGTATCAGTGGGATTAGTTTTTTGACTGGCATTGTTTTGAATCTTCTGTCGGTGCCTCCATATCTCGGAATTTCAGGAAGACTACACCGAAGCCACAGAGCAGAGTTTAATTATCTCTTTCTGGCTGTAATAAGAGTTCTTTCTGCATATGATGGAAAACAGAAATGAGTGTTCTCATAAATAGAGAATGGATTATTATGTTCATCACTACAAGACACCCTCGTGTGTTCACACAAGCCTTTTTGCTTCTACTATTATGAATCAGGTAAAACAAGATTGGCTTTTTCATTAACTGGTAGGCTTCAACTCAGCCTGGGTTATTCTTATTTGGTGCCGGTTTATAAGACATCTATAACATCTATGGCTGGGTGGGCTCAAAGTTTGGGGCTTAGCAAAATGTTCTTTAAACGTGATCTGATTGGTTCCGTGCTAGCTCGTGATTGCTTAAATATGAATGGTAGAATTGCATGACCCCTGCTTCAGATAAAGTTCCTTGATGTAATTTATGATAGCACTAGAAAGTAGGGGTCAATTAAAATAATCATGCCTTTAAAGCACAGATGCATTTTACTCACCTAAAAATACTTCAGCTTTCAAACCCGGGGATAAAATGCTGTTAAAACTGTTACCTCGCAAATCTTAAAATGATTGTAACACAAGTCCCCAGATTATTTCAATCTACACCATTTTGGGGGGAATTTTGCACTGACGTTTGTCACAACCTACAACTGAAAGAAAATAAGTTGACTGTTACAAAAAGACAATTGCAGGTTTTCCAGTGGCTGTTTGGTGCAAAATAGATATAATCCAAGCCGTAAGCTATGAAGTAGGTACAGGCTCCTTTTTGTAGGAAATCTACTATTTTAGTGCTTTGCAGTGGGGATAATATGATTAATTCCATAGATGCTCCCCTCGCCCAACCTACGACACTCTAAACTATCACTTCAGGTTTAGCATTGTTAAAATTAAACTACTTTATCGGTCTTTATTTTTTACAACATCTGTTCTTGTGCAGTCATATTGATCTGCATAAGAGCAAATGTAAAAAAAAAAAAACACAAATGTTTGTATCTTAGCAACTTGATCTCATTAAATAAATTGTACACACACCCAAAATAAGTTACTAAATGGGTCACAAGTCAAAATGAAGTTATAAGTTCACTTGTCTTTTGAAGATGGTTGCCTTCTGGTGCTAGATTCAAAAAACGCTCTTTGGTCACAAGCATTTTGTTATGAAACAGAATAGGGGTAATTCAGATGCATTCTTGTATCCTACCAGTCCTAGAGTCTGTTTGCCATACTGGATGAACCCAGAAAATTTGCCATCTGTAGGTCTCAAACAATTTATGATAGAACTGAAGTCCATTTGCAGGGTCTCTGCACGGTGACAACTCCCTTCTTGCATCTCCAAAACTCATGGAAAATACACTGTATACATTGTATTTTGTCATGGTGTCTTTCTTGACCGTGGCCCTTTTAGTGCCTAAAAGGCCGAGTGGAACCTTCCGTCTGTGTCTGAGCCTGTGAGCTTTGGTTTAAAAGTAGAGAGAGAAATGAAAAAAAACAGAGTAAGGGGTTCTCAAACTTCTAAAGCACTATAGCACTGTACAAGCGGGTGAAGTGCACAATACAAATGCTTGTAAAATAAGCCTTTTAGCCCACTTAGATGTCTTGTGGTTTTATTGTTTCAAAGATATGGTTTGACAAGCACATCTGAGGTCTTCACCGAAGTTCGGTAGCTGGCCGGAGTCTTGAAAAAATATTTTGCAACTATTCTTGTATTCATAAGTGCTGCACTTCAAGAACTGTAACATATCTTGTCACTGTGGCTTGCCTATAAGAAAATCGTGAGTTACCCAGACAGCATGACTCGGACACCAAGACTTTAGTAGTCAGTCAAGTGCCTCAATTTCCCTATAGGCTGATAGTCCTATGTATTTGCTGTTTTTTTAAATAGAAAGATGACCAATATTTTTCTATTACTACTAGTGCTGTGTAGGGGGTTAATGCACAGCGCATAATGTCAACTATTCAACAGTATTTTGTACAAGTCTATATTTTGTCAATGACTATTGGAATCGTCTATGAGCAGAGAGGAATGGACAGCTGAGGGACTTTTCCGGACTTCATGCAGATTCCAATGTAAATTATACTTGTTGGATGTGAAAATAAATGACTGTAATTTGAGTATTTTTATGATATTGTATTGTGTTACCGGAATGTCTAAACTGAAAACTTACAAGAGAACATATCAGATATGGTACCTTGATTGGGAGGGCAGGTGAGTAGGGTGGAGTCGGGATATAGCCGAATGCTGAGTTGATAGACATGGACAATGTTTGTGGCATAGCACGCATCATGTACCCTATTCTGTTGGGGCAAGAAGCCTCATTTTGGAATTGGCGAGGAAGGGTATAGTCGGGTCATCCTCAGTGGAGCTTTAGTCTAATGACATGAGTTTTCAGGGCGGCTTTGAACTGTGGGAAGGATGATACTGCTCCCTTCTCCCCAGGAAAGGGGCTCCAGTGAAGGACCTCCTGGATACTGAAAGACTAATTCGCTGCTGTCAAGTTTACAATAATAAACCGCAAAGAAGGGAAAGCCTAATCCTTACCTCCGTGTCCTTCACAGAATTGCCATTCTTGACTCATTAGCTAGAAAATGTTTTAGTCTTTCAGTATCCAATGAGTCAAGAATTTTCAATTCTGTGAAGGACACAAAGGCGAGGATTAGGCTTTCCCTTCTTTGCTGTTTATTATTGTAAACTTAACAGCAGCCAATTAAAATGAACTTTTTTATTAAACTAAATTTCCCATCGACTTTATCATAACATTGCATGTCCTATATTTATGCGCCTATTAATTTAAAAACATACTTTTTATTGTGTGTTTATCGACTTTCCAATATGGGCATCTGCAACATTTTATAGTTATTGTGATTTCTCAAAAGGTTAATAAGCCTCAGATAAGAATGTAAACCATGCAATAAACATGTTATTGGAGAATCGGAATGGGAATATCTTCATGGAAACGGCTGGTATGAACGATCACAAAATCCATTCACCACTGTATGCTGGATGGGATGGTTGGGGAGAGGTGGCACTTTAGGACCACACATGTGAAGGCTTACGCTGCTGTCCGTTGAGTTAGATGCACCTGGCAAAGCCAGCAAAGTCTTTACGACATATTGGCATAGTACCATTAAGGCTCAAGATTGGAAAAGGTCTGCATGCAAGGAGGACCCAACAACTGTAGTTTGCTTCGGCCCCAGAGCCTCTTAAAGTGGAAACAAATCCTCAGTCGTCCAGGAAAGAAAAATTGGATGTGGTTATCCAAGCAGCTATAAAGTACATTGTAACTGCAACGAAGAGGGAAGCTGTGACTCAGTTTTCCACAAGTGCTGCTGCTCTGTACCTCACTGAGTTTACATTTACAGCACAGTGATGAAGCTGTGAAGTAAGCATCAGAGTTTGGTTAGCTCATCTGTGGAGGAACAGTATTTGGACTTTATGTCCAGATTAGAGGCTAGCATCATGCATAACATCTTTTGTTCACTACTCTGCAGCCCATTAAAGAACATTGGAACCCCTTAATGAACACCTTCTGCCCTTCCTCTTTTGTTTGCTACTCTGCTGAGAGATAAGTATATTTTAAGGTAGCTTATTTTGAAAAAGCTGTTTTATGAATGAGGGTTTGGTTTGGAAAGAGTATGGCATGAGTGAAAGTGTGTAGTTCCAATTTATAGAATGTATTAAGGGGTTGATTGGATGTGAGTTGTGGTGTTCATATTTCAGCATCACTTTAGATTGGAGAGCAGTTTTGATAATAATGTTAAAACAAAGCTTTAGGAAGGTAAGGATGCCTATCATGGGTTAGTTGATTGGTAGTCCTACTCACGAGTATGGACAGGTGAATCAAATCCAAGATGGGTGCTCCTTGAGAAGGCTCCTTGGGACATCTGTGAAAATGTTGGTATCATTTTAAAGTTAATTTTGTTTAAAAAAGAACTTTCTGAACATATGTGCATTAGACCAATCTGCAGCCTTCATAATCTCTTCTAAGTTCCTCCTGTGATTAGAAAAAAAAAAACTTCAGTCACATAACAGTCCCTAATGGATGCGCCTTAATGAGAGAATGCTTCACTCCTGTCTCTTTTACGACTGCTTTAATCCATCTAGCAATACGTGCCAAAGATACACTGTTTGGGCAATTTCAGGATATGTGATAGAACTCACCAAAAGCCCCCTCTAAAAGAATGAACCAAGAGAGCTGAGTTTCCACCAAGTGCACAGATTGTGTAAGGAAAAATACATCTTGGAGACGGGTGCAATAGTGAAAGGCGTGTGCATTTGCCAGCTGCTGTTACTTCTTGAAGTCCTGTAGTGCAATGCTCGCTCAAGCTGTAGTACCACACTCCTCAACGAGTGTGGTGCACATGGGCCTGTTCTTGGAGCATGCACCCATGTACCATTCAGAGGGAAAATGCTCAGTGTGTCTTGGAGCTTCAGTGAGATGGGAAGTGATGCTGGAAAACCACACTTCTTCTGATGCCTATAAACTCTCGAATTAGCTAGTTGGAACACCACTACCCAAGTGTAACTACCCCACTATTCTGTCAAGTACAGGATAGGTGTTAAATTGAGCACGATGTTTTTCAAGCACTAGAAAGGCACATCACAGATTTACCACTTGGCAAACAAATTGCGAGCTTCTCCCAGACACAGAACAGGGTAAAGCACACGATTGCGCAGCAGGGGTGTCAAATAGATTCACACACAAAATGTGGGAATCGGCTGCCCATGCATCCTATGTCCACACAGAATAGATGCATCAAAGTGAGCTGCAAAACAAGGTGCAATTTTAATACGTACAGTGTAGGTGCAAACTTCTCCACATAGAAACGATTCAACGTGAATGGCAGCAGTGCAGACTTCCCTTGCACAGCAAGAGCAGATGCAGCAGCCGCAATTGTGCAAGCTATCAATGAGTAAAGGTATCCAAGGGACCCCACCAGTGCAAGCTGCAAGCTACAAGCTACTAAAGCTGGCCTGAGCGGTGTGTGCACTCAAGGCACTGCAGCAGCGCACACAATGGGGACTTGGTCTGCATGGTGAGCTGTGGTGCTCAAAACAGGTGCACAGATGAACATGGGGTTCGGTTGCAGGTGGTGAAACATTTTTGCGATGGCTGCAGTTTAGATGGCTCTTGCTAGCAGATCACACTATCAGAATCTGCTCTGAAGCACCAGCTTAGTTCTTGCAGGCCTGTGCCTTCCAAATGACTCAGGCACTTGCTTAGTGAGAAAGAGTTTAAATGACAGTAACCAAAATAATAGCCGCTATCTGTGTTTGTTTCTCCATTTTTTCTCGTCAGTGAACAGCGGAGAAAGAGTGGTGGCAGATGGAGGATTAGGGAGAGAGCTGCAGTCCCAGTGGGGGCAACAGCGAAGATTCACATTCCAACGTAGTGGAATGTAAACAAATAAACTAAACTACAACCAAAGACCAGCAACGAAAGAGTACTTGAAAATCATCATGAAAATGAATGTCTGCACTACTGTGCAGGATTCAGGAACACACACATCTTTTTATAATGTCTTTTTAATTACCAAAATGGACCATGTCTAGATTTACCATGACCCATTTTCTTCTAGGTTTTTCATCCTATTTACATTTTAAAAGAACTTTATATAAAGAAGGTTTCTATTCCCAATTGGATTAAACATCTTGTGCAACGGTGGTCATGACTGTACAGTACCTAAATAACACAATTGTGCCAGGATGAAATCTAAAAATCTTTGAAGATGCCGACTTGCAGTAAACTTTAACACCATTTCAAATGTTGGTCTGCCAATTCACACCCCTGATCCATCTAAGAAGTTTACCTTCCTACCCACAGGATACCCTTGTCGTAGGGCTCTTGTCCTTGAAACATGTCCTGCACCTCAACATACTCCTCAAGGAACCTGTTTAAATGGATGATTTACAATAGCATTAACTGGGAATAATGATAAGCACTCAACTGCCTGCATAAAATCAGCAAAATACTTTGATGTCCTATTTCTAGCATGGAATTGAGGTAAAAACTGAAACTATAATAATTTATCACATCTATTTACAGTATGAATCTTCCCATATTCACTAGCAGAAACATTAAGCACAAGTCTCATTTACCTTCTGTGGATGTGAAACTCTGCATTCACAAACAGAAAATTAAAAGAAATATGTGCAAGCAAGTTGCGGCTCATCTGTGTTTAAACCGGGCTTTAATATCATCATTCACAAGTTCTGTTCCAGGGAGACCCTAAGGTACAGGTAGCATCCTTCATGCAAATCACCTTGATTTATGAAAATGAGTGACCAGGAGATGTCTGTAAAAAGCAAGTTAGGAGGCCAAACAGAAAATTGCCTCTGTATATTTTCCCAATGAAACCTGTACTCAAGGAAAACCTACTGGATTCCAAAGAAAACCCCAAATAAACTGCTTGAAAACATTATAACTGAATATCAGTGACAATTCTACCTGGTCACTTCATGCCAACAGATTTCACAACTACATTTCAAATGCAATATTCACTAATGAGGTTTCTTGAAAATCCAGTACTATCAGCAGAGCAGTGGGTGAGCAAGCAATCTTGCTTTCTGTTGTCGTAAGCCCAAATAGCATGTTGGTAATATAAATGTAAGTTCTTTGTTGTGTGATTTTGCCTCCTCTCTCCATATCTAGAGCGATTCATAATAATATTGTTGTTTCCTTAGCTTTGTTTATAGATATACATATGTATAATATAGTGTCTGTATATGAAACCATCAAGCATGTCCCTCATGGGGCTGTTCATGACCACGTACATCAAAATATCTACAGTGCTAAGGCACTTATTTTCAAAACACCATGGGCCATATTTATACTTTTTGACGCAAAACTGCGCTAACGCAGTTTAGCGCCCAAAAAATTAGCGCCGGCTAACGCCATTCTGAAGCGCCATGCGGGCGCCGTATTTATTGAATGGCGTTAGCCGACCGGCGCTGCCAGGTGTGCGTGAAAAAAAATGACGTACACCAGGCAGCGCCGGCGTAGGGAAAAATGCCGTTTGGGCGTCCCAAAATGGGGCAAGTCAGGCTGAGGCAAAAAAATCGTCTTAACCCGATTTGCGCCATTTTTTTTGGGCGCCCAGACGCCATTAACATGACTCCTGTCTTAGCAAAGACAGGAGTCATGCCCCCTTGCCCAATGGCCATGCCCAGGGGACTTCTGTCCCCTGGGCATGGTCATTGGGCATAGTGGCATGTAGGGGGGCACAAATCAGGCCCCCCTATGCCACAATTTTTTTTTTTAAAAATACTTACCACAACTTACCTTTTCTTCCCTGGGATGGGTCCCTCCATCCTTGGGTGTCCTCCTGGGGTGGGCAAGGGTGGCAGGGGGTGTCCCTGGGGGCAGGGGAGGGCACCTCTGGGCTCATTCTGAGCCCACAGGTCCCTTAACGCCTGCCCTGACCCAGGCGTTAAAAAGAGGCGCAAATGCGGGGTTTTTTGCCCCGCCCACTCCCGGGCGTGATTTTTGCCCGGGAGTATAAATACCACGCACATGCCTGGGAGTCATTTTTTAAAGACTGGAACACCTACCTTGCATCTCATTAACGCAAGGAAGGTGTTCACGCCAAAAAATGACGCTAACTCCATGAACTTTGGCGCTAGACGTGTCTAACGCCAAAGTATAAATATGGAGTTAGTTTTGCGTCGAATTTGCGTCGAAAAAACAACGCAAATTCGGCGCAAACGGAGTATAAATATGCCCCCATGTGTCTGACAAAGGGGACCTCTATCTGGGACCACCTGAGAAATGCTTGACTACTGAAAAGTCAGGGGAACAGATGTCTTTCGCACATGCCAAATAAGCCTCATGTGTGCTTTCATCTCCAATGAGAAAGCAAATTGAGACTAATTATTTTGACCAGCCCTAACAGGCTTCAAAACATGATATGCTATGGCAGTTTCTCAAACACTTACGCAGTATGGCTCCTCAGATAGTTTGTCCATCAGTGTTATAATTTATTTTTCAGTAATTCATTTCAAGAACCAGTCTTCTCTCACGTGAAAGTAGTGTTCACCTTTTGCAAACAGGAGCCCGTGAAATTGAGGCTTAAATCGGAACTACAAGGTGGGAAAGATTACAAATTCATTTGAGAGACAGAAAAAAAGAGGAGCAGGTTCTCCTGGAAGATGGATACAGTCAAGTGTTTTCTCCTAAGTAACCAAATGGTATTTTACCAGTGGAAGATATTTTCACCTTCTAAGACACCAACAGGTTTTTTTCTTGATCTTTATGGCACCACAGGTCAGACCTTGGTCGAAACCTGTGATAGAGGCTTTTGAAGCCAGTGCTGGAGATCTCTATGGAGACTCCTACCTCTAAAGCAGCAATATAAAACACTGATCTTTTGAATTTTGTGCTTTGCAAAAAGACACTTCATTTCATGAAAGAGACTATCCACCAGATGCGGCCATTGTCACAGGAGCCAAGAGATTTCCTAGCATGCTTCAGCTTTCGCCCCAGCACACACAAAAAAGTTACAAAGTGGATGCAGCTAAAAATGTTCTGTTGAATGTTGGCTACTGCTCCCAAAGTAGGTTTTTTTTTCAGCAGCACTACTTGGGAGATGTGTTAGAATTTTGGGGTGCAATGAACAGAGTGCAGGCAGCTGCTTGGTGAAGATAGGCATGACTTCCTGGAGGGGATAAACGAAGGGAAATGTATTTGAAACAAAATATTTAATGTGTAGCTGTGGCAGGTGTATTAGACAAAATACAGAGGTTTAAATATGATACAGAAATATCGTCAAAAATATTGATTTTTAAGGAAGTAATATATCGTCAAGAATATCATTTTCAATAATATAACTAAAAAATATTGTTTTCTAATTGTGATTTAATTCAGCTTAATTTTGTGTTATTGTTTGTATAATGCATAAGATTTTTAAATATAGTTTGTAGTTGTCAATGTTTATTTGCTAATAGTAATTTATAGCGTTGTGGGGGGTTGCTAGGTTTGTAGGGATATAGGGTGGTAAGTTAAGTATAATTAACAATTTATTAATTATATAAATTGTGTAATAATTATATTAAGTTATATAGTAGTTGCTGACTGCTGAGTTTGTAGGGGTATAAGGTGGGAAGTTAATTCAAAACAATGTATTAATAATGTAATTGGTTCTTACTTTTAATTGTGTTCATATTTATTTTAATATTTTTTTTAAGTATGGGCTGCTGGGTTTTTGAGTGTAGTTTATGGGAAGTTAATTAAGTAATAAATATATAACTTTTTAAATTGACAATCATTAACTTGTTTACTGATTTAAATTGTGTAATTGTTTATTTATATATATATATAATCTTTTTTCGGTTAATGTTTGTATTAAAAGTTTTTTATATGTTGTAAACTAATACCATTATTAAAATATATTATGTGTTTGAAGTGAATACATACAGTTGCACAGACTGGAGTGGAAATAGCAAATCTAATCCATCCGAAGTCCAGTGATTTCCCTACTGTTCAACAGACTGGTGTGGGAATAGTAATTATTACCGCTCGAAGTTCAACGCTTTCCCTACTGTTGCACAGACTGGGGTGGGAATAGTAAATTTAACGTCTATAAGTCTACGCTTTCACTACTGTTGCATAAACTGTAGTGGGAATACTATATCTATTATTCCTGGACTCCATTACTTTTCTTAATATTGTTTAAATGTATATTATTGTTTATTTGTATAATTTGGTATTATTTGTTTATATATATTTAGTAAATGTATTTTGGGGATGGATTTTCTAGTTTTTTTTATATTTAATTTGGTAATTTAATGTTTTGCAGTTGATTTAATATTTGTTTCATATATATGTGTGTGTATGTATATATATATATATATATATATATAAAAACACACATATATATATGTAGTATAATGTGTGTTTTTATAGTAGTACATTTAAAAAATAACCCAAAAAATTAACATGGGTAAAATAAATATTGTTAGTGTTAATTATAAATATGTATGTGTATATATATATATATATATACACACACACACACACACACGTTTATATAAGTATATATTCAGATATAGTATTAATCACATTTAATTTATATTATTTAAATGTTATATTAAAAAATGTATGATTTACTTTTATTTTTGTTTAACAATAGTATGAAATGCTATTTTTTCCAATATTATTTTACTTACCATTATAATTATTTGGAACAAATATTTTTGAAATCTGTATTTTTGATATATTTCTATATCACAATATTGCTGTTTTCAATATTGTGTCAGTGATCCTGTGGCAGGTCTATCCACCAATTAATAGTTCTGTGGTCTGTGCATGAGGTGTTCTCCTTAGTCTAATCCAACATAAGTAGATCCTGAGGTGGAGCAAGAGAGTCATCTGTTTGGCCAATGTAAAGACTATAAAATGGAAATGAAGGCAGGCACCTTCAAAGAAGAAGACCCCAAGACACGCATGAAATTGTCTCTATCTCACTACTGGCAATCTGAGACGAGACCTTATCAGTAGGTTTAGCCATACTACTGTCGCTTGGCATCACAACAGCAGCAACAAGAACATAGTATCACTATAGGTTCCCACATTTGTTGATCAAACCCCAAAAGAGGCCAACAGTCCTCAACTGCCACAAAGAAAGACCAGCAATCTTCTAGATAATGTGTTTCCCTTGCTATGTCACTATTTCTCACTCCAGCAAGCAGGAAGAGCATATCCACACATCTGAAAGAGGGTGAAACATCTGCAATGACAATAGAGCGCTGTCTATTGTGAAGACTGGCCTCAAGCCTACTCCTACATAAGTAGAACCCCATAAACACCAAACATCAATATGTATAACAGCTCAGAAACAAAGTAGGAACTCTTAAATCAAGTCGGTGAAGAAGAAAGTCCACGGTATACAAGAAAGACATACGCTGAAGATACTTTTTGAGCAAAAGAAGAGTAGTTCAACCCATTCTGGATTTGAGAGCAACAAATAAGTCACCGAAGAGTGAAAAATGCAACATGCTGGCACACCATCCAATTTATTTCACCAGATTTTAGGGGAGGAATCTTACTTTAATGTGCCAATAGTAGGAGATCAGTAGAGCACCCTTTACAGAGTTCCTTAAGTGCCTGTGCTCCTATACAAACCACAACTGGGTTAAAAATTAATTTGGTATGGAAAACCTCTTTGATTCGATCAGAAGACAATGTTTTCTTCTTTTACGCAACAGGCTCTGCCCTTTTCATTACAAAGCAACCTGCTCAGCTTGGGCTGATTGACTTTTCCATCTATCTCAATGACAGAAGTCCTGAAAAAACCAAGCCACCTTGCTGTGCTGCGTGGGAAGGGCAGTAATGCAGAGCATTTTACATTATGAAAGCACCCTTGCCCTCTGCCTTCGCACAATGTGCTGCCTAGCGCTAACTGAGGCCCCCTTGCACTATGGTGCAAGTGTGCCTGTGTTATAAGCATGATTGTTTTTGTGCAGGAAGGGGCACCTGCTTGCACAAAATAGGCCTCAGAGGCATTTTGCTCTTTCTAATCAGTCCTCCGAGGCATTGTGCTCATTCTAAGTGTGATGCAGAATGCAGCACATGGAGAAAGAGGAAACAATCAGGAAAAGTATTGGGGAAGGCATACAATTTTGAGATTCCCAGGTAAAACACTCTGGTAAATCTGGGAATTATTCTGAATAAGTTTGACTGTGTGGGAACGCCCTCACCATGCAGTATAACGCAAGGCAGCAACTTGCACTACACTAGAATTACTAAGCTGTGTAGGGTGGCCATGCGTGGCTTGATAAATCTCATTGTAAGTTTTGCCCCACTCTGCGTGGTGCAGGGCAATGCAAAACCTTTAATATGCTCCTAAGTAACGAAAGACTCCGTCAGAACATTGCCCATATCATATAATTAACAGCAGTGCAGTCACGTTTCGACTGATTCTCACTTTAATTAATCTGTTCTTTACAGGACGAGTAGTAAAGTTTAATATTTGGGTCCCATTTTTCCACTTTTGATCTTCTCTCTAAAACAATATATTAAGATTTGGGTTGCATCCTTATAACTGACATTTCGCTTAGTCAGCAGTTATTTCAGCTCTTTGTGTGAGAAAAGATTTTTAAGCAGATCACAGAAAACATTAAGCTTTCTGAAAATATAGCTCATACATTAATTCAGAAAACTTTTTATTAATATATTGGGGAGCATGAAGACACCTAGACTTGAACCCTCAACACTTGGAACAAGAGTTCAAGACCTTACACTTCCCAATAAAGTTACCTGACACACTGTGTCATGTGCATTTGACAGAATGCTGTGAAATGGCACATAACTTATTTGGAGGACCGAGTAAAAGATAGATTCATGGTACTTAGACAAACCAATAACAAGTAACGAGTACAGCAGATCAGTAGCTGGAAGAGAAGCAGTGGGCCTTCATGAGCTTACAAAATTTGTAAAAGGAACAGATTTTTTTTTCTTCAAAGACCTTGCTAATGGGTCCAGAGACGAGCACCATAGAAAACCAGAGTAGGGTTCTTGGTTAACTAATCAAGAGAGCTAGGATTTGATGAGAAGTTGAGGGCTTGATCTTAGGTTGCAACTAGAGTTGCAAAGACTTTGAATCTCTTAAAGATTGTAAGCAATTGTAGTTTCTAAAGAACACTAAAATACTGGTTTGGGAAGACATTTTCTTCCTTATGGACACCAAACTATTTGGGCCCACTCTTCAAATAGGCAATTTACATAAAGGCCTGGAAATCACACAGAACACTAAACAAACAGAAGTGCAAACATTCTACATTTGTAATAATCTATATGGAGACTAGCAACCCAATACTATAGTGGATGTCCTTGTTAGGCCATCATATAATTCACTTTGCTACCCATCCAACAATACAAGTTAAGAAGCGGTGGTGAACAAAACCATTGTACCTGCTTAGTCCCTTCAAATGGTTCAGGTATGAACCCCAACCGGTCTTAGGAGTGCATCATTGGTTCCAAACAGGCAACATGCCCATGGCATTTACTGTAGCCTTAATTTATTTAAGGTTTATCATTGCTCTACCAAATGTTACTCCAAATATAAGTGTTATGGCCACACTTCAAGCCTCAACACTTATGTGTACCAATGAAGCCTAAATGTCTTACAGCAAATGCCTGATTCAATTATAGAGCATGTGGAGAAAGTACCCTTCAAAGTCCGAAAAGCAATGGGGGGGGGGGGCAAACAACGTACCTACTGTGCTGGGGAAAGGAGAGCTAAACATATACTATTTAAATCACTCTTTTTAAAATATTCCCAACATTTAAATTTGGATTTTATTAACGCACTTTCCAGTAGCTCTCAAATCGCTTACAATAACATCTATAAATTTTATCTGCAGATTACAAATAAAGGTTCTAGTAGACTCTTCTCCTTTCACTGCATAACCTTGTCTTGTTTTTGTTTCAAATCTGTTATCTGTCTCATCAATAGAAGTGCTGAATACGATGCCTACTCTAAGCTTAACTACCACTCTTTGGACCATTACCCCTTTCATTTGATGAAAAGCTGTGCAGACTAATTTTCCACTGCTTTATTTAATCTATTCTTTATATAAGGAGTAGCACAAGAAAACAAATATGAAAGTGTGTGCCTTCTCTGCCTAAAAAATGTATATTAACTTCAATTTCACATCTCTCATAGCATTTTTAAGAATACTATTTAACACATCAGACCTGAAATGAAATGACTCAAGGATTTCACACATTTAATAGAACGACTGAAAGCACCAGAAGCCATTGATTAGTAATGCCTTTATTGATAATTGCATTGCAAATCCAATCGTTTTCATTATTTTAACTTTAAAAATAAAAATTTAATTGACCAATGTTTTCTTTAAGAAATAAATAAATACAAGATGAGGAATTCTGAAACAGGACCTTGGATATTATGCAGTGATTGTAAACTTTGCACTCCAAATAAATACAAACGGGTACGTTGACATCTTTAAGCGCTCTAATCAACAAAGTAGAATTACTAAGGTAGATGATAAACTCTTTCCCATTCTATGCCAATGTGGGCATAGCAGTACAACAATGCCCACACTATTATTGGCGCCCAGGGCCATCCTTCAATGAAGAACTTGTCCCAGTATATCTTTCCTATATGATCCCCTCCCAGAAATACTAGGTTTGTTAAAATGAGCATTGAAGTGGCAACTGCAGCTAGTACTGCGTGGAACCGTCGCTGCATCTCAGGAGAAAGTGTCTGACAAATGGTGCTCTGGACAACAGACGAGGACAAAAGTCTCCTGATTACATTTTCTGCGTTGATACCAATCCAATTTAGTGCAGCCCAGCACCAAAGATTTTGGTGTGCTCCATGCCAGTAGGTCACAAAAGCGAAAGTAATGCCTGTGGATAACAACATCCCTCCATGTCCAGACCTTGAACCTCCCATTGGTATGTAAATATATCTGATCAGAAACCTGTGAAGCCCAACGTCAAAGCTTCTCCACATCTCAGTGAAACTGTACATTGTACTGACACAACGTGGCAAAGGCAGAGGTCTCATCCCATCTATGCGTACCACAAGGGCAGGAAGGCCATAAAGTACCAAGTATTTCACATAGAAAAAAAGCACATGTGCTAAAGCCAAGCCCCCCAAAATCCAGTGGGATGCAGTTTTCAAAAAGTCATCACTGGTGTACATCTCATGCATGTGCATTAGATGAATCATCAATTCTGCAAGCCACCACCACCAAAAAAGGCGGAAAACACTCAGGAGACAAACAACCAGGTCAGTTTTTGGAGCAGAGGTCTTCTGCTTCTGCATCTCCTTATGGAATTCATCAAAGTTCATGATAGGCCCATTGTGGAACATGGGATAGTAGAACATGTACATCAGCAGCCATGCTAAAGAATACCTACTCTCATGATTCTCCTGCTGCCAACAATACTCCAGACTGAAACTGGTATAGAATAAGCAGCGCACAGCCAGTGTGAACTGGAGCAGGTAATACTCATTCTCTGTTCTGTACCAGGCCCGGATTTCCTCCTCAACTGCCTCAACCTGTAAAGTGGCGAGCAGAAAAAGAGAGCAGCCCCAGGACAGCACAGGGATCCTCAGCTGGGCAACAGTGTAAGACACGGCGATGTGGAGTAGGAGTAGTCCAAATCCATGGATCCCTAGGAGAAACCAGCAGGCAAACATGCCATAGACCATTAGGCACCAAGGATGAAGGGCTCTCAGGAAGTAACGTGATGCTAAGGACACCACGGTGTGCCCAATGAGAAGACCAAGTAACGGCACCCGAGCCCATCCTGTCCAAAACCTCCACTCGAAATCCAATGTATCCTTCTTAAGCCCCCAAAATAGAGGGCCCTCCTCAGAGTCAACACCCCTGTCATGTTCTATAACGTGGTCCTGGGATAACAAGTAAATATCATAAAACGAGTAAATGTGGAAGCCCACAGAAACGAGAAGGTAGAAGTCCATTTCCCATTGCGGCAACAACATTCCCGCCAGCTTTTAATTCTAAAGTCTTTGTTCAGTGCCAACATAGCACTCCCCAATACGGAGCATCAAGTTAAGTGTGTTTTTTATGTCTATGATCTCCATACCCCATAACTAATAACAGGCAGTCTTTCGTTTATTGGCTGAACGGTCAATTTGTCATCTCTTCTTTCAGAAAAAAAGTTGTTCTCCTTTTTCCGGGTGTTGTTCACTCGAAGGTTCTAAGGTTTTCTTTAGAATTAGAAGGCTAGGCCGTCCATGCAACATCGCGTTACTGTATATTTTCCTAAGTTTTCTCACTCCCTCTTTTCTGAGCCCTTTTCTCAAAATGGCATCCTATCCAGAGCCCGTCCTTTATGTTTATGATTTTACCTCCTGGCGTCTTAAAATGGCTGTCTGTCGCAGTCTGTTTTTTATGTCTACGTACTACATCTCTTTTACTTTTAGCGTCACAATGTCGAGTACCCTTTGTATTCCAGAATGTGGCACGACTGGCAGAGCTTAGTCTGAAGACTGGTTAATCGCCATTTCGGTAGGAGCAGGAAAAGCGAGAGGTATCACGGGCTGGACAAAACATGTGCCTGCGTAGAAAAATATACGATATAGATTAGTCATTTAAGAGAATAATTACATTTTGACAGGGCTTGTCTTCATTCTTTACAACCGGTCTATAGATTAAGTCGCATGACCATACCATACATGTATTTATTTATTGACCCCCTCGTACAAACAAAATTACTTTCGAGTGTCAAACTGTTACTTTTTTTTTTTTAAACAGTTTTCTGATCGCATGTAGCCTGGAATGTAGATCGGAGACCCGTCCCAAGATGTCCGCATACGTATCCACCCGCGTTGGCTGGTTACTTGGTTGCCGTACAGGCCATTGAAGGCCCCGCGCAGCTCGCGACGGAAGTACCCGTGCGTGGTGACGTTCGTTGGACTACGTCGATCGTTCTGCGGCCAGGGTCCACGGTTTTTGCGCTTGTGTCGAAGAAACCGAGAAGATGTACGGGCGGACCACCAGCAGCGGCGGGTCGCAAGGAGGGTAAGAGAAGGGTGTGAGCGAAAAAGAAGTCAGTGGGTGTAAGGAAATGGGACCCCAACGGCGCTAGGGAGAGTGGCCTAGGCGGAAGAGCTCCGTGTCCTGGTGTTGTTAAGCCGTTCACAAGCCTCCGGTCACCAGAGAAGGCAGCCGCCCCACGGGCTGAAGGAGTTTTCTGGTTATAGTGTCGAAGGAGAGCGCCGTTCCTGGGTGGGCAGAGGAGATGTGTTGAGGCGCAAGGGGCGGTGGTCCGCACGAGGGGGTACTTTATTTGAGAGAGGCCTGGTGGGCGATAAAGCTGCCTCTGGGGCGGGTGTGGTGTTTAACGGAAGGTGCGATGGCCGAAAAAACCTCGCGAGCTGTTTAAGGTTTAGACTTATTACAACCGTAAACACGCTTTGGCACCCACCTCAGATACTAAATGCATGTAACTTTGCATGTTAGAGTCATCGTTTTGTTTCTAAGTAGTGTTTCTACACTAAAAAACGCCCAAATCAAGCATCATACAGCATTGTTAGTGCTACTTTCACGATCAGCCTAGATGCAAAACTTTATGGATAAGGACAGCATGGAGTTGGAGGGGACAGTTCATGTTATTACCCCCCGTGATGAAACGAACAACCTTATTTCAGTGGTTCTCCAATAACATCTTGGTATCCGTGTTTTAACCAAGTGAATTAGATACCCAGGTGGTCAGTTCCGGATTTATATTTTAACTTGATAACGTTTTATATGCATTGCTGACTGCAATTATTTTTATTAATCATGCAATAAAGGTGTATTTCCAATTTTCAAATACAACATCTTACAGATATGTTTTGTAAAAGCCCATGAGGATTTATGAACGTCTTGTTATAGCGTTCAATTAATGTTTTAGTTGTGGAATTCCCTTTTTTTTTTTTGGAAGCTCGGTTAAGAGTAACTGAGCGCTGGCCTATGAAACGAACTGAAAAATTATATCCATGTGGTTGAGCAAATTCCAGAATGTGTTTTTTGGATTGTAGCCTAGAGGAAAGGGAGTCTAATTTGAGTCGCGCGCCGAGCAAGTATTCCTGCACTACTGTTTCCCTCCATTAGTATACATTTGTAATAATTGACTGATGCACTGTTGAGCACCGTTTGAAATTTAAATAAGGATATCTACTTCACTAATTTAAACATGATTTAGGTGGAGATTTTCGTATTTGGTAAATGGCTCTCGTAATTCTGAACCTGCCTGATCCATGTGCTTCATATTGAGGATTGTCAAACGGCCCACAGTGGCATGCTACACAACAGTTGCTTTGCTGTACAGCATGGCTGAAATCATTGGGAAAGCCAATAGGAGTTATAGGCAAGACCTGTTGAGTTTTACAGTGTTTAATGTTTTGTTATTTCTCATTGTTTTTCGCTTCATCCTTAGTGGTGAGTAGGCCCGTCTCTTATCTGGTAAATACCTAAGAGATAAGTTGACAACGTGAGTTACAAGTATGTTATTTTTGTACTCTTTTAAACTTTGTTTACTGAGGCAGTGGTTGGCGCCCTGTTGTACTAATAAAAGCTTAATACACTTTTTTTTTCTTCCTTCAGGCGCCGCAGTAAGTGGGATGTTCCTGGTGATCTTCCTTCATCCCAGTCCTATGTCAACACCATGGCACCTGGCAACCCTCCTACTATGTCTCAGGCTGGTAGTAATTTCCAAAACTTCCAAGGTTTGTCTGGGATTCCTGGTTACCAGAGTTCATCTGCTGGTAATGCTGGATACAGTTATCCAGGTTCTTCTTCTGGCAATTTTGGGCAATCCTTTTCCAGCAACATTGCCTATCAGGGGTCGTCTTCTGGGAACATCCACTCCCTGATACCACCTCAGAATACAGGCAACAGAGATTCGTCTATTACGAAGACAGATTCTGACAGTGTTTCTACACCTTCAGGTGCATTGGATGCTGCTGCTGCAGTAGCAAGGAAAATCAACGCCATGCTTGTAGCAAAGGGCAAGCTGGTACCCTCCCAGGCTGCTGATAAGGTATTGTTTTTCTCTTGTATTGCACAGCAATGCAGTCATCGTTCTATACACAGCTAACTACTAAGCTTCTAAGAATCGGTCTAGGTAGCACATACAATCACCCATTGTATTGTTTCAGGTTGAAGTCTGTTATAGAATTGGATGCCTTATGCACTCTTCCTTATTGGTTACATCTGGTATAGTTTAAAAACTGTGTTCATCACGCATGGCATTAAACACTTCTGCTCAAACAAATGTCTTACGATTCTGCCCTCGCCTGATGCAGAGCCGTGGCAGGATCAAGGCGAAGGCTTGATTTGCTGCCGGTGCAATCTCTGAGATCAGGCTGCATCTCGTGGGTAGAGAGACTGGACTCCGGTGTGAATGTTTACTTTCAGTGTATAATATGCACAGAACAGCCTCTGGGAAGGAGTGGAGACCCCTGGCATGTGGGTCACCTGAGATCTGTGTGTGTGGGGTGGAGGGGGGATGGGGTGTAAAACGGATTAAAGGGGCATGAGAGGTGCTCAACTGAGAATAGTTGCAAGACTGTGGGTCCGAGGAGTAGACTGTCGGAAGGAACACAGCGCAGTGTTATCTAGAGCCAGCAGGGCTAGGGTTGATTCAGTTCGGTTTCACTATGTGTTGGGGCAGGTACATTGTATCATGTCGTCATTGATTGAGTTGAAGCCAAAGTTGTGAGGGCAGGTATCGGTCAGGAAGCGACCGGTCTGTTGGGGGGGGGGGGGGGGGGTGGGGTGGGGTGGGGGGTCGGGGGGTGTTAGGAGTGTGGCACCCAGACTGGTATGCATGCAGTGGCAAGTGGTTCGGTGGGCGTGATTTAAAAAGCATTGGCAAAGCAAATAGGTCTTAACTACGAGACGAGAGCAGTTAGCTTTACGTCCACACAATGACTTGGCCAGTGCTGGCTGCATTAGGTTTGTTATTGTATTTTAATTATTACTATTATTATTAAGGAGGCCAGGGCGGGGGGGCTGGTGAGAGGGGCCACACATGCAAAAAATGTTGGGAAGGTCATCGTGACAAAGGGAGGATTGGTGGGTGAGGGTGAACAAAAACTAAGTAAATTAACTAGGTCATCAAGTGGTTTTGTTGATGGGACAGCCAGATATGGGTAAAAAAAAAACCAGATATGTATTCTACAAAATTACCACTTACCGTGCGGCCAGTTTGCCACTCCACACGGCAGTATCCTGGTGTATGGGGTCTTTAAAAGGAGTGTGCTAACATTTTAATTGCCAAAACCATTTTCGGAATCAATAGGTCCTTTCGGCTCCGTCAGTAGTTTCTCATGTCTCTATGGCTTGAAGTTCACCGTTTTTTTTTTTTTTTTTTTCTTTTCTCCAGGGAGTCCCTCATTTCACCTACCTGGGCAGAAAGACCTGGGCTTTTTACCAAAATTCAGTAGCTGACCATTTCCGCAGTCAGCTACTTTGTTTTGGAGGATCAAAGTTAACAGATCGGATCACAAGCCTTAAATATTAAGTTTAAATTTCAGTACACCTACGGACTAGCCTCAAATGAGTTCAGTTAAAATCGGTTGTCAAAATCTTGTGGTTTGGGTCTTCTGTTATAATTGTGGCAGCATTCGCTTTTTTACTTCTTTGGAACCCACTGAGTCTCATTTTTGAGGCCACCTGTTGTCCATACTAAATTCAGTTTACCGTACCTGCTCTCAAATGAAGTACACAAATAGAAAGCACCACTACGTACTTTATACTAGCTCCAAACTGCACCTTCTGCTTTAGAATGATTTGGTTTATACACCAGAGGTTGAACATTAGTGCACTTTGATATCCCAGCCTTTCATATTTTCATGGGCATTAGAGTAGACTGGCAATAGTAACACTTATTATAGTGGTACTATGACTTGCATGTCTGTCAGAGTGCAATCTAAGCTGCCATTTTCTGTCTAGTTTGCAATTTCTTGCTGCTTGATAGATCATGTATTAGGTAGTGTCTCCATGCTACAATTGTGAAACCGCTTTTGATGCAAAACATCTTCCTGATGGTTGTCGTAGACAATTAAGTAAGTCTTTCTTTCCTTATTTCTTTCAGAAATATTGAACTTCAGTACTGCTTTCTATTGGCTGTTGCTTCAGCTACTGCCTTCTGAAAACTTGGCAGACATTGATGCCTAGTTGTGAATGGCTTTGACCTGAATTGTACAGGGCTCTGGTGGGAGAGAAAAAAAACCTAAATCAAAGTAGATAGAACGTGGTATTATGGGATTCCCTGAAGTGGAATTGTTTTTGTAAATGTATGCTAAGCCACTTTTATTTTAAAGTGATTTCTACTAAGTTGTTTTGTTAAGCTTCATACCAGACTGGGTTTTTAGCAGACAACTGGCATGAACCACTGGAGGGACATTCGGTGGCAATCCTAAAATTCAATTTAAAGTTTGTAGCTGATTATGAAATTACTTGTCCGTGAGTTAACTTGAACTGTTTAGCAGTAGATACTGTCAAAAGTCTTTCATAACTAAGATGGGAGTGTATTTTGCGTCAACTTAGATTGTCACCGCACAGCCAGTTCACAAGTCAAAACACTGGTACCAACGACCTATAGTACATAACAAGGGTAAGCACACGCCAGCCCCTGGTTAGTCACTCTTAAACAGGTTCTGCGTGAAAGACAGGAGCGGATCTGTGCAAAATGTACCACTTCCAACCCCAAGTCAGAGGACAGTGAGTGCTGCTAATAAAGGAAGGCGCAAGTGAAATTAGGGGGCATATTTATACTCCTTTTGCGCCGAATTAGCGTCGTTTTTTTCGACGCAAATTCGGCGCAAAACTAACGCCATATTTATACTTTGGCGCTAGACGCGTCTAGCGCCAAAGTATGACTAAAGAGCGTCATTTTTTTGCGTGAACGCCTTCCTTGCGTTAATGAGATGCAAGGTAGGCGTTCCCGTCCAAAAAAATGACTGCGACGCAAATGCGTCGTATTTATACTCCCGGGCAAAAATCACGCCCGGGAGTTGGCGGGGCAGAAACCCCGCATTTGCGCCACTTTTTAACGCCTGGGTCAGGGCAGGCGTTAAGGGACCTGTGGGCTCAAAATGAGCCCACAGCTGCCCTCCCATGCCCCCAGGGACCCCCCCTGCCACCCTTGCCCACCCCAGGAGGACACCCAAGGATGGAGGGACCCACCCCAGGGACATTAAGGTAAGTTCAGGTAAGTACATTTTTTTATTTTTTTATTATTTTTTCTGGCATAGAGGGGCCTGATTTGTGCCCCCCTACATGCCACAATGCCCAATGACCATGCCCAGGGGACATAAGTCCCCTGGGCATGGCCATTGGGCAAGGGGGCATGACTCCTGTCTTTACTAAGACAGGAGTCATGTAAATGGCGTCTGGTCGTTGTTTAAAATGGCGCAAATCGGGTTAAGACGTTTTTTTAGCGTCAACCTGACTTGAACCATTTTTAAGACGCCCTAACGCCATTTTTCCCTACGCCGGCGCTGCCTGGTGTACGTGGTTTTTTTCCACGCACACCAGGCAGCGCCGGTCTGCTTGCGCCGGCTAACGGCATTCAATAAATACGGCGCCCGCATGGCGCTTCAGAATGGCGTTAGCCGGCGCAAAATTTTTTGACGCTAAGCTGCGTTAGCGCAGTTTAGCGTCTCAAAGTATAAATACGGGCCTAGATGTCTATCCACGCCATGGACGCGTGGGCTGTGGTACGTACCGGGATTGTGATGCACATACAGCGCGTGTCCTGTTCAAGCAATGATCATGGGCAATGTGGTCCGCTTATAGGACACACCACAGTTATGTGATCAATGTCTGAAATCAGTCAAACGAGCTTCTGAGGCGTTTACACAAATGGGGATTAAGGCCAAAAAAAGTCGATGGTGCTTACACGATGAGTATTAAACATCATTACTATGTTGCAGCAAGGATCCATGGGAAATGTAGTTATGTGTATTGAAGTTTGGGCGTGTCATTTCTCATATGGAACGCTTATTTTTCATCCATATTATATTGTATAGAACCACATATTTCTTATGTAGTCTGACATGCACTGTGGATTTTGGATGTGAATCTTGCCTTTTGTGGTAAGTCAGCATTACGAGGAGCCAAGCTGCTCACAAAATGAAGTTACTGTTCTTGTTAGGCCACAAATTAAAAAGCCATTCTGTTTGTCGAGGTTGTTCCCTTTTGTCTTGCATAACTATAGATATTTGGGTTTGTACCTTGTCCCATAGTGCTTAATGGCTGAGTACTTAAATTGTTGTGGCAGGCGAATTGTCTTGCACTGTTTAGTTCACCCTAAGAAGTGTGTGTTTTTTTTTTTTGTACACAAAAAACACAACAACAAACACATGTATTTTGATCTGACTAAAGAATTTTGTCTTTCAGTTTCTACCAGCCATGAAAGTGAAGGATGATTTGGTTGTAGCAGAAGTGGAAATCAATGATGTTCCTTTAAATTCGAGAAACCTGTTGACAAAAGGGCAGACCCAGGATGAGGTGTGTATGTAATTGAGCTACTTCCATTGGAACTGCAGCTTAAAGGACATGTTTGGAAATGTTTACTCCATGCTTAGGAAGGTTTTCCTTCTTCAGTATTGCACCCCGTTAAGAGTCTATTGGATGATCACGTGAGCAATTAAACCACCTGATTTGTGTTTATTTAAGCAAGCAGTGTGTGCGGAAAACCAAAAAGGAAAAGATGCTTACTTTTTGGCATAATCTAGTTTGCTATTTTTGCATTAAGCGGCTAGATCCAAGGGGTATTGGAACATTCCCATTATATCGTTGAATAATGGAACCAGAATAAGGAGCCTTTCTATGGGATAGGGGAATTGTCTCAATAAAAGCTCATTGGGATTCACTGCTTGTTGCCGGTACTGGTAAATTACAGATTATTAAAATTGTGTTCTGTGCAATATAAAGGGCTTGACATTCTTTCAGTGTTGGAGTAATTTTTAGAGACTGCGATTTTTAGCAAAACAGTTTAGAAAAACATGTTCACTTCAATTTTAAAATTGTAAAGCCTAATCAGAGGAGCTTTTTGTTGTCACGAAATTCTGTGAACAAAGCTTTGATGTATTTCTTACAGATAAGTCGCTTAAGTGGAGCTGCTGTGTCCACAAGAGGCCGTTTCATGTCAAATGAGGAAAAGGCCCTAATTGGAGCTGGGTAAGTTATTTTCTGCTTTTGTTATTGGAGGGTAATTGTAAAAGTTTGAAATGAGTGTTGCTGTTGTATCACTCATCTAACTGGATTAGTCTTGCACGTGGCTTCTCGTCATGTAAGCCTGTAATGTATTTATTTTTTTTGACCGTAGGGAGCGCCCTCTATATTTACATGTCCAAGGCCATTCACGAGATCAGGTGGAGAGTAAGTACAGTTGGTTTTTATCTTGTTCATGATGTACTCTACAGTAGAGGTAATTTGATGTACAATCTGTCAGTAGGAAAATGAATAGTAATTCAGCTCAGCAAGGGTTTTTTTTTTTTTGCAGATAAGAGTATGCCTCGAGTTAATGGGGAAAAAAAGGAAAATCTGCTTCCTTTTGCCCTTTCAAATTAACTTGCAGAATGTTATATTTAATTTATCATCTTCTGCATACTCTTACAGATCTCCGATCTTCACAAAAAACGATTTACTAAAAATGCGTTTAGTGGGATTCACAGACTAAAAGAGACATAGCGTTTTTAAACTGTATCTGCTGCTTGTAATATTTGTTATGTCTGAAACCGTTTATTACCAAGTTGGGAGGAATCCAGTAAAAGTAACAATTCATATTTACCAATAGATATGGACAGGAACTCATTTTCTAAAATAATTATTTTTCGTGATATACAACTGTGCAGCCCTAACCAACACGCCCAGACAGTACAGGCCAGTTTTAGTGTGAAGATGGCATTGGGCTTTAGGGCATATCAAGCCAACTGTTCCATCACCTCTTCCCAGAAGTGGGAGATATCCCCTCGCCAACCTGAAGTACCCCAACTATCTTAAAGGTAATGCATCAATAAAGTGAGCCTCCTTTCAGTCATCCAGACACCTGCGCTCCGTCTCACTAGCTCGTGCACACACATCCCGCATTTGTCCCACCCGCAGCAGGGAGAGCTACTACCGCTTCGCCGCCAAGACATG
This sequence comes from Pleurodeles waltl, assembly GCF_031143425.1. Classification (NCBI taxonomy): domain Eukaryota; kingdom Metazoa; phylum Chordata; class Amphibia; order Caudata; family Salamandridae; genus Pleurodeles; species Pleurodeles waltl. The sequence goes on from NC_090451.1 coordinate 665,560,720, forward strand.
GACCAACATATCTTCCATCTTAAAACAGCACCCTCCCTGGTGGATTTTAGGAATAAACTCAAGAACTTGATCTTTGAGACGTTTCACCCAGGCTGCCCAGATAAACCTAGGGTCGACAGTGCCTCGCTATACACATACTGATTGGTTGATTGATAAGCTGACTGGTGACAGGAAGTTAGTTCCTGGTACTTCATTGTTTATCTGGTTTCCCGAGACCCATGCAGTTGGAAAGCCTCCCTAATGTCCTTGGTGCACTATGCTTGAAATCTCCCATTTGCCTACATGACAAGTGAGCTCATTCTGTAATGTTCTTTCTTTGCGTTGTGGTACTTGCAGGCTTTTAGATGTAGTAGAAAAATCCACATCATTAAGCTGGGTAACCTCCTCACCCTGGACTTTAACATAGTGAGTTTGTTACAGAACAAATACATTCAGACCATTTAGGGAAAGAGTAGTTGACTATAATGAAATGTAGATGTTCGATGGCATATGTTGCTGCAGATACACATGTTTGCGCATGGGCGTCGACTCCATCTTAGATTGTTTTTTTCCGCTGTCGGGTTCGGACGTATTCCTTTTCGCTCCGTGTTTCGGTTCGGAAAGTTAGTCAGAATCTCGGAAGAAAGCGTCGGTATTGTTCCGTTCGGTATCGGGATAGTTAGGTACATCGACACCGATCATCGGAAGACTTTGGGGTAGTTTCGATCCCCCATCGGGGCCTGGTCGGCCCGACCGCGTGCGACATCGAAGCCGATGGAACGGACCCCGTTTCGTTTCTGCCCAAAATGTCACAGTAAGTATCCTTATACAGATCAGCACTTGGTCTGTAACTTGTGCTTGTCCCCCGAGCACAAGGAGGATACCTGTGAAGCCTGTCGAGCCTTCCGGTCCAGAAAAACACTCCGGGACCGAAGAGCCAGGCGTCAACAAATGGCGTCCACGTCGACAAAACAACGTTTCGACGAGGAAGAGGAAACATTCTCGGTTCCGGAATCAGAATCCGGAGACTCCGACGTCGAACAACAGCAACAAACTGTGAGTAAGACGTCGAAAAGTAAATCCATCGACAAACCGAAAGCCCAGGGGACGCCACTGCCAACAGGCCATGGCTCGACCCATAAAACAGGCGACCCGTCGAAGGCGCCGAAAAAGGGCACGCCCATAGCGAAGACACCCGACTCCGGTCGAGGGACCGCCATGGAGCAACCTCGGAGCCGAGAAAGCGGCTCCGAGAGACAAAAACAAGATACCGGCACCGAAAAACATCGGCACCGAGAATCCATGCCGAAAGGAACAAAAATTCTGTCGGTGCCGAAACCGAAAAAAGATTCTCTCTCGGCGCCGAAAAATACCACACCTTCATCCTACTCAGAGGAACAAGGAATAAGTGGCCAAATGCACAGATTTGGACAAGAGCTCCAAAGTGTAGAATCGGACTACACACAAAAGAGACTGTACATCCAGCACGACACAGGGAAGATATCAACCCTTCCCCCAATCATGAGGAAAAGAAGGATCGGACTTCCAAAGGATGACGCACAACCACAAGCCAAAGTGGTTAAAAAAGTCACGCCTCCGCCCTCTCCACCACAGGCATCGCCGGCACAAACACCGCCACAAATGCACTCACCAGCGCAAACTACCATAAGTCATGACGATCAGGATCAAGACGCTTGGGACCTGTATGACACCCCAGTGCCGGACAATGATCCCGAGTCATACCCCACAAAGCCGTCACCGCCAGAGGACAGTACCTCATACTCGCAACTGGTGGCTAGGGCAGCAGAATTCCACAATGTCCAACTGCATTCTGATCCTATAGAGGATGATTTTTTATTTAACACCCTCTCGGCTACACACAGCCAATATCAATGTCTCCCAATGCTACCAGGGATGTTACGGCACGCAAAACAAATTTTTGAAGAGCCCGTAAAATCAAGAGCCATCACCCCAAGGGTGGATAAGAAATACAAACCACCACCCACAGACCCAGTGTTTATTACTTCGCAGTTACCACCTGACTCCGTGGTAGTAGGGGCAGCTCGCAAGAGAGCAAATTCACATACATCTGGCGACGCCCCACCTCCGGACAAAGAAAGCCGAAAATTTGATGCGGCAGGGAAAAGAGTAGCATCACAGGCAGCCAACCAGTGGCGCATCGCAAATTGCTGGCCAGATATGACCGCGCACACTGGGACGAGATGCAACTTCTCGTAGACCATCTTCCCCAGGAATACCAAAAAAGGGCGCAGCAAATAGTGGAAGAGGGACAAACGATCTCAAACAATCAAATCCGCTCTTCACTAGACGCAGCCGATACTGCAGCACGAACAGTCAACACTGCTGTCACCATAAGGAGACACGCTTGGCTACGCACTTCAGGCTTCAAACCTGAAATCCAGCAGGCTGTCCTTAATATGCCCTTCAACGAGAAACCACTTTTTGGCTCTGAAGTGGATACAGCCATTGAAAAACTTAAAAAGGACACAGACACGGCCAAGGCCATGGGCGCACTCTACTCCCCGCAGAGCAGAGGCTCTTTCAGAAAAACTCCATTTAGAGGGGGGTTTCGTGGCCAACCCACAGACACCACCAGCCAACAAACAAGAACCACACCATATCAGGGTTCCTTCCAAAGGGGAGGTTTCAGGGGATATCGGGGGGGTCAATTCCCAAGGAGTAGGGGAAGATTCCAGACTCCAAAAACACCTCCACCTAAACAGTGACTTTCAAGTCACGCAACCCCTTCACTCAACACCAGTGGGGGGAAGACTAAGCCAATTCTACCAATCTTGGCAACAGATTACAACAGACAATTGGGTATTAGCAATAATCCAACATAGCTATTGCATAGAATTCCACAACTTCCCACCAAACATCCCCCCCAAAACACGCAAAATGTCACCACAACATTTAGAACTTTTAGGACTAGAAGTTCAAGCACTACTGCAAAAGGATGCAATAGAGTTAGTACCAGTACAACAAAAAAACACAGGAGTTTACTCCCTGTACTTTCTAATTCCAAAAAAAGACAAAACATTAAGACCAATATTAGATCTCAGGACACTAAATACCTACATCATATCGGACCATTTTCACATGGTCACACTACAAGACATCATTCCACTGCTCAAACAGCAAGATTACATGACCACATTAGACCTAAAGGATGCGTACTTTCATATACCAATACACCCTTCTCACAGAAAGTACCTACGGTTCGTATTCAAAGGAATACATTACCAATTCAAGGTGTTGCCATTCGGAATAACAACTGCACCAAGAGTGTTCACAAAATGTCTAGCAGTAGTAGCAGCACACATCAGGAGACAACAGATACATGTGTTCCCTTACCTAGACGATTGGCTAATCAAGACCAACACAGTAAAAAAATGCGCAAACGACACCACATTTGTCATACAAACCCTTCACAAACTGGGGTTTTCCATCAACTATACAAAATCACACCTAGAACCGTGTCAAACACAACAATATCTAGGAGCAACCATCAACACATCAAAAGGAATTGCCACTCCAAGTCCACAAAGAGTGCAGGCATTCCACAAGGTAATAAGTGCTATGTTTCCAAACCAAAAGATACAAGCAAAACATGTGCTAAAACTTCTAGGCATGATGTCATCATGCATAGCCATTGTCCCAAACGCAAGACTACACATGCGACCCTTACAACAGTGTCTAGCATCACAATGGTCACAGGCACAGGGTCAACTTCAAAATCTGGTGTTGGTAGACCGCCAAACATACCTCTCGCTTCTATGGTGGAACAGCAAAAATTTAAACAAAGGGCGGACATTTCAAGACCCAGTGCCTCCATACGTTATAACAACAGATGCTTCCATGACAGGGTGGGGAGCACACCTCAATCACCACAGCATTCAAGGACAATGGGATATACACGAAACAAAATTTCATATCAATTACCTAGAACTGTTAGCAGTATTTCTAGCGTTAAAAGCCTTCCAACCCATAATAACACACAAATACATTCTTGTCAAAACAGACAACATGACAACAATGTATTATTTAAACAAACAAGGAGGAACACACTCAATACAATTGTGCCTCCTAACACAAAAAATTTGGCAGTGGGCGATTCAAAACAACATTCGCCTAATAGCACAATTTATCCCAGGAATACAAAACCAACTAGCAGACAACCTTTCGCGAGACCACCAACAAGTCCACGAATGGGAAATTCACCCCCAAGTTCTGAACAAGTACTTTCAAATTTGGGGAACACCCCAGATAGATTTGTTCGCAACAAAAGAAAACTCAAAATGCCAAAACTTCGCATCCAGGTACCCACACCGCGAATCACAAGGCAATGCTCTATGGATGAGTTGGTCAGGGATATTTGCGTACGCTTTTCCCCCTCTCCCTCTCCTTCCATATCTAGTAAACAAGTTGAGTCAAAACCAACTCAAACTCATACTGATAGCACCCACATGGGCAAGACAACCTTGGTATACAACTCTACTAGACCTTTCACTAGTACCGCATGTCAAACTACCCAACAGGCCAGATCTGTTAACACAACACAAACAACAGATCAGGCATCCAAACCCAGCATCATTGAATCTGGCAATTTGGCTCCTGAAATCCTAGAATTCGGACACTTAGACCTCACACAAGAATGCATGGAGGTCATAAAACAAGCTAGAAAACCTTCTACTAGACACTGCTATGCATCTAAGTGGAAAAGATTTGTTTACTACTGCCATGCCAATCAAATACAACCATTACATGCCTCTACTAAAGACATAGTAGGATACTTACTACATTTGCAAAAAGCAAATCTCGCTTTTTCATCTATAAAAATACACCTCGCAGCAATATCTGCTTACCTACAAACTACTCATTCATCGTCTCTATTTAGAATACCAGTTATTAAAGATTTCATGGAAGGGCTAAAAAGAATTATACCACCAAGAACACCACCAGTTCCTTCATGGAATCTTAACATCGTCTTAACAAGACTCATGGGTCCACCTTTCGAACCCATGCATTCCTGTGAAATGCAATATCTAACCTGGAAGGTCGCATTTCTCATTGCAATCACATCCCTCAGAAGAGTAAGTGAAATACAGGCATTTACCATACAAGAACCATTTATTCAAATACACAACAATAAAATAGTTCTCAGAACAAATCCAAAATTTCTGCCAAAAGTAATCTCACCATTCCATTTAAATCAAACAGTAGAATTGCCAGTGTTCTTCCCACAACCAAATTCTGTGGCTGAAAGGGCACTACATACATTAGACATCAAAAGAGCACTAATGTATTACATTGACAGAACAAAGCTAATCAGGAAAACAAAACAACTGTTCATAGCTTTTCAAAAACCACACATAGGAAATCCAATCTCTAAACAAGGCATTGCTAGATGGATAGTCAGATGCATTCAAACATGCTATCTTAAAGCCAAAAGAGAATTGCCTATTACACCAAAGGCACACTCAACCAGAAAGAAAGGTGCTACAATGGCCTTTCTAGGAAACATTCCTATGAGCGAAATATGTAAGGCTGCAACCTGGTCTACGCCTCATACGTTTACTAAACACTACTGTGTAGACGTACTAAATACACAACAAGCTACAGTGGGCCAAGCTGTACTAAGAACATTATTCCAAACTACTTCAACTCCTACAGGCTAAACCACCGCTTTTAGGGGAGGTAACTGCTTTATAGTCTATGCCAAACATGTGTATCTGCAGCAACATATGCCATCGAACTGAAAATGTCACTTACCCAGTGTACATCTGTTCGTGGCATTAGTCGCTGCAGATTCACATGTACCCTCCCACCTCCCCGGGAAGCCTGTAGCCGTTTAGAAGTAGATCATAAACCTTAAACATCTGAACATTTGTAAATAATTATTAGAAACTCTTATCATACATACATATTCACTCCATTGCATGGGCACTATTTATACCAAACAACTCCATCCTCACCCTCTGCGGGGAAAACAATCTAAGATGGAGTCGACGCCCATGCGCAATGGAGCCAAAGAGGGAGGAGTCCTTCGGTCCCGTGACCAAAAAGACTTCTTCGAAGAAAAACAACTTGTAATACTCCGAGCCCAACACCAGGCAGCGGACTGTGCCAAACATGTGAATCTGCAGCGACTAATGCCACGAACAGATGTACACTGGGTAAGTGACATTTTCATTATAAAGCGCAGCTTATCAACTGTGAGGGTCTCAAGGTGCTGTCTGTGGGTACAGGGAGATTAAGTGATTTGCCCGGAATCACAGGATGTTGCACTGAGGCTCATACCCATATCTCCAGCTCCCGAGGCGGTCGCTCTCCCCATGATGCAGCATGTGTGGGGTTAGAGCAGCTGGCTTGGCCTGGCTTTGTCTGGCATGCTGTGCTGTTGCAGGCCATGGCTCTGGAACTTGGACTTTAAACATCCCAGTCTGTCTACAACCTTTACAGTAAGCCCACAACAGCCTATATTGTAGACCTCTTTAGTGCCTTAATTGTTTTATCATTCCTTCAATTGATGTTAAAAAGCTTCTGCTGAATGTATGCATATGTTAAAGGTGGGGGGGGTTTGTATGGGAAAAAGCTGGGCTTTGTCAGGATTTAGTTCCTGTAAGGATTGATTTTAAACCCATTAGCAAAATGCAATCGTTTTTACCACAGTCAGTTCCACTTCCAGGGGCAAGTAGTTTTAAGCTAAATTGGCAGAGGCGCAGCATAATGTTTTATATAAAAATAAACAGAATACGTACACACAATTTATCAAATTTTTATAAACCAGTAACTTTGATTCTGTGACATTTGACAGGGTTGCACGGTGGGTAAGCTCTATCCCTGCGTTAAGTCTTTATTTTTCCCGACAGAAGCTGTAAACCTCATCAAAGAGATTATCACAAGCGGCATGATGAAAGCTGCAGCTGGAGGTGCTGTTTTCAATGGTGCGACCGTGACCGTGTATCACCAGTCTGCTCCTTCTTCTCACCTGCCCCAAACTGGTGGCCCGAAGCAGTTCCAGTCCGGGGTAGGTAAAGTAAGAACCAAAAACTTTATTTCTTCTTAACATGTTCATTAAAAACAAAATATATATATATGTATTTGGCTTAGTGGTTTCATTATTCAACTTTGACATTGGTTGCATGTAGGGGCTTTGACTGCTCTTATAAATACGTTTGACACTTTTTTTTTTTTTAACCCTGAAGCTTAGATGTCAACGATTTCCAGGACAACTGATCTAATGTAGAAGGCTTTTCAAAGCTTTAACTCATTGTTTACTCCTGAAAGTAAAGACTGATAGTTTCAATTTAGCTTTTGAGTCCTTTCAACCAACTATTTAAAATGTTAATAACAGTAACATAACATGCATATTTGTTGAATACAGATTTATCCATAAAATGTTTGTCATGAACTGAAGCACAGCCTTTTAGTAGTAATTAATACAGTTGATAATTGCTCCAGGTGAGGAACTAATCCTTGCACAGGGTGCACCTTGATTTGGTGAAATTGAGTTTTTTAACATGGCAGTTATTAACTCTGAAATCAAGTTACTGGCGTTCCTTGAGCTAAGCCAAAGTCTGTTTACATCAGACAGGACGCGCTCATTTATGTGGTCACTGAAGCAGGTCTTCTGGATGCCTATTCAAATCTGTTTAATCAGCTCAAATAGTAATAAAGCATGAGCGATATAAAAACTTGTTACACAGTTGCTCTGTTTAAGGTCCCATCAAATATATCATCCATCTTGGACTAATGGCTGAAATCATTTATTACTTGGCAGGTCAAAATTGTATATGGACATGTTCTCTCTGTGTTTTTTTTTTGTTTGTGTGTGTGCTGTATATAGTATTTTTGTAGTGTTGAAAGTAGTATGTTTTGTTTTGTGTACTTATTGGAGGATTAAGAAGGTTGGGCCTATATAGTGAGGCTCTACCGATACCATCTTCCTAGAAAAAAAAGGCAGCAGAGAGCAGTCCAGCTTAAAGAGCAGCCATGGACTGACTGCACTGTCCAACAGTTATTCTAGTAAATTTGTTGTCCGTGTGTGTGTGTGTGTGTGTGTGTTTTTTTTTTTTTTTTTTTTGGCATGCATTTGAGTAAAATGTTTGAGTCTTATAATATGGTTACTGTCTGGCTTTTCTAGATGCACTATGTGCAGGATAAACTGTTCATTGGCTTGGATCAAGCACCACCCTCGTTTAACGTGAAGGAGAAAGTGGAGGGGCCAAACTGCTCATACCTGCAACATATCCAGTTAGAGACAGGAGCCAAGGTCTTTCTGCGAGGCAGGGGCTCTGGCTGCATCGAACCTGCATCTGGCAGAGAGGCGTTCGAGCCGATGTACATTTACATTAGGTAATGGGAGATACTCTGGGGTTCACAAGGACTGTGGTATATTTGAGTCGTAGCAACACGTACAGTGGTTTGAAGAATGTTAGAAGTAGTATTGCTGACATGTCGTAATGGATTTGTACTAGCTTATTTTAACAATCAAAAATTGAGTTGTCTTTTATAGTCAGTGGTGCTGCTGGAACACTGCTTTTCAAGTACTGTACCACCTCTCGAAGCACACTAATTGAATCTGGAGTTTTTTCAGTGATAGTTCTAATATTCGCTAGCATGTGTGGCTGTAGATACACATGCTTTGCATACTCCTGCCATCTAGTGTTGGGTCTGGAGTGTTGCAAGTTTTTTTTTTTTTTTTTCCCGAAGAAGCATTTTTTCGAGTCACAGGATCAAGTGACTCCTCCTTCTCGGTAATACTGCGCATGTGCATCGACTCATTCGCTATATTGCTTTCTCCTTGTTCGGATGGTTGTCTTCGCTAAGTCTTTCGACTTGCTCCGGTATGAAATCTTTCCTTCCATCTTCCCTTTGTCAATGCTATTGTTTCTCAATCTGGTGTTTCCATCTTCGTGTTAGTCTCCGCTCGTCAGTCTGGGAACCGACCTTGCGCCCTGCAGGGCAACCTCACCCACTTCGGGCCTACCTCACCATGCAGCACTGAAAATTATGCTGAGCCTATGGAATGGATGCAGTTTCGTTTCTACCCTCTGTGCCACACATAATTCCCCCACGCCGTTCAACATCTGCGGTATAACTTGTGCCCCCAGCCCACCAGTAAGCTACCTGCGACGCCTATAGAGCTCGTCAGTTGGAGATGGCTCACAAGACCCTGGGTGACACCCTGGGCATCTTTGCGGAGCAACACGCCCAGGAGGAGCAAGAACAAGAGGAGGTATTTTCGATCCATGACTCCCCCTCCCAACATCCATTTGGCTATCGAAAGCCACAAGGTGACATCCGCGCAGCTCTGAGTGCCGGGCCCCTCCTGCCCACCCTAAGACTATCCAAAAGCCCCTTTCAGAGGTCACCCGACTGCCACTGTCAGGAGGCCATGACCAGATCTAATCCTCTCCATCCTCTGGCTCAGCTCCGAAAATTGCCAACCCCAAGACCATGTCTAGCATGTCGACCGCTGGCGCCTTGGACCAAGACAGTCTTGCTCTGAGCCAACCAGCTTTCATCTCTGCTTTGCTGCGGATGAAATGACACTGACCGAAAAGTAGTTGTCAAAAGCAAGGGAGCCAACTTGTTTGGAGCAGAAAGACACCAGTCTTCAGTTACGCCATCACCTATTGTACCTATTTTGGAGACGATGGATGCTCGACAGCATCCTCCCCGTGTTGAAGGAACTGTTCTTCCAAGAGGCCTTGGACACTTACCCACTTCCACAAAAAGGTCACCAAGGACAAGGCTACCAGCAAAAATCCCAACCCTTCTCTTCCTCCTCCTGATCCACCCCCTGCTTCTCATCCACCTCCCTTTCCTCATTCGCCAGCCTCACCTCCTCCAGGAGATCCGACACCTCAAAGGTTCCCCTGTATATACAGGGGAAGATTTGGGTGGGACCCAGCAGGATCCTGATTCATGTGGCACATACGACCCTGATCCCATGTTAAGTACTGATCCAGATTTGGACCCTGCACAGCACTCACCACCAGAGAATGGCACGTCCTGCCATGCAGCCACCTTCCATAATGTTGATGTCCACCGGGACTCCCATCAAGCAGGACTACCTGTTCTTCGATAACTTACATCCACATATAGGGTATCCAGTTTCTCCCCATGTTCCCTGGCATGCTTCATCACACAGACAAAATTTTCAAAGAACCTGTCTGCTCCACGGTTATCCCCCTAGATTAGAAAACAAATATAAGCCATCTCCCTCTGACCCGGCTATACCTCAGATCACGGGTCTCTCCAGACTTTAGTGGCCATCACTCCTCTTTGAGATGAATAATAAAGGTGGATGCTGCCATCAAAAGGGTGGCATGACACAGGCAGCCAGTCATTGGTGTATCGCCAACTCACAGGTCCTGCTAGCGAGATAAAGCTGGGCTCACTGAGATGAAATGGAGGATTTCCTCAGATTTCTCCAAGATGAGCACCGCAAAAGAAGGCAGCAAATTGTCGCAGAGGGCAAACAATCACAAACTGCTGTGTCCACCCATGCCCTAGATGCTGCAGACTCAGCTGAACACGATATTAACACTAGTGTTTCAATAAGGAGGCACGCATGGCTTTGATGCCCTGGGTTCAGACTAGAGGTCCAGCAAGTGGTGCTGAATACGCCCTTCCACAACGAGCACCTATTTGGCCCTCAAGTGGACTCCACTGAAAAAAAGATATGGACATCTCAAAAGCCATGGTTGCTTTTCAGTCCCCATCACTAAGAGGGGACTACCTTCAATGCAACGCAGTGACTACTTCAATGTTCCCCTCCCTCCGCCCCCCCAGCAGTGACTACTTCAGTCCACCCCAATCCACACCTGGGAGTGAATGGGACTTGAAACTTTTCATCCAGAATGGGTCAACATCACTACAGATCAGTGGGTCATTTCCATTATCCAACATTGTTAGTGGCTGGAGCTCATTACCACTCCTCCAAACGTTCCTCTCACACTATCCCACAGGCATCTCAAACAAGAGATTCAGACCCTTCTTAAAGGGGCCATCAAGCATGTCCCCTTACAGCAAGTGCGATCAGGAGTATACTCCCCATAATTTCTCAGTATCAAAAAAGATGGCTCTCTCAGACCATTAAACCAGTACATTCTCATATAACACTTTCATTTGGCTACTCTTCAAGGCTTTATTCCTCTTCTACAACAAGGCAACTTTATGACTGCCCTAGCTCTAAAAGACTCTTACTTAAATATCCCTATCTACTGTGTACACTGAAATGCCTAAGATTTGTGGTTGCAGGCAAACGTTACCAGTTCAAAATCCTGCCTTTCGGGGTTACAACTGCTCCCAGGATCTTTTCAAAGTATTAAGCAGTAGTCGCTGCACATCTTGGATGACAAAACATGGCCATGGTCGTCCCAATTGTCACAACTCTCTGACAAAATGGAAGTGGGCTGTCCACCACCACATTCAGCTGGTGGCAGAGTATATTCTAGGAATGGACAATGACCTGTCAGACCTGCTCTGCAGCGTGCAGCAACAAGTCCAGGAATGAGAACTCCACCCGCAAGGTTTTCAAAAATACTTGCTAAAGTGGGGAACTCCTTAGACCTTTGCCCCACAGCAGAAAACGCAAAATGCCTAGGTTTCGCCTCCAGTTATCCACACCCTCTTTCCAAGGTCAACACTGCATGGATGAGCTGGTCGGGGATATTTGCTTGCTCTTTTCCACAGCCTCCCCTCATTCCTTTTCTGGTTCGGAGGATCAGACAGACATCTCTCACCATTATCCTTGTAGCTCCCTCTTGGGCACGTCAGCCATGGTTCTCCACATTTCTGGACCTCTTGGTAGCTCAGGCCGGATCTTTTCACTCCAAATAAAGGACAGATCTGACATCCATACTCCAAGTGACTGAACCATATGATATGGCTCCTGAAGTCCTAGTTTGGTTATTAGGGATTGCCTGGAAATGTGGGGACCTTCTCAGGCAAGATTGTATACCCATAACTAGATCATGTTATGCTGAAAAATAAAAATGTTTTTTATGCTACTGCCAATCCAAACGTATTAATCCCATTAAAGCTACTGTTCATCGTTTATGAATTGTTCCATTTCCGGAAAGCAAATGTATTTTATACTTCCATTGTTCACATCTTACAGCTATATCTACAGAACAGACAACATACTTCTTGTTCAGAATCCCAGTCATCAAAGCTTTCATAGAAGACCGTAAAAGGGTTATTCTACCCAGAGTGCCTCCTGCACCATCCTGGAACCTCAATGCTGTATTTACCAGGCTCATGGGCTCTCCTTTTGAAATACTTAATTTATGTCCTCTTCAGTATTTTTCTTGGAGAGTATCGTTCTTAGTTGCTATCACGGACATGTTCCGAAGCTCCGGGCCCTAACCTTGGAAGAACCTTTCTTCCAGACCCATAGAGACAAGGTGGTTCTTCGTACAGACCCGAAGTTCCCTTCTTAAGGTGGTTTCCCAATTCCATGTCAACCAGTCCATTGAACTACCAGTCTTCTTTCTGTAGCCTGGCTCAGTTGAGGAAAGAGCATTACACCCCTAGATGTTAAACAAGCACTTATGTTTTACATTGACAGAACCGAAGACTTTAGGTAAACTAAAGAACTCTTTGAAGCTTTTACACTACCTCACAAAGACAGTCCTATATCCAAAAACAGCATAGCTAGATGGATAGTGAAGTGTATACAAAGTTGCTATGCTAAAGCAAAGAGACAGTTACCTGTTAATCCTAGAGCACATTCTACTAGGAAAAAAAGGAGACACTTTAATTTTTCTTGGAAACATATTTATAGTTGACACTTTTAATGCAGCTATGTGGCCTACACCGCATACATTTACAAAGCATCACTGTGTGGATGTACTAGCACATCAGCAAGCCAATGTAGGTTAAGCTGTGCTACAAAGACTTTTCCTGTCATCTGCACCTCTCACAGGCTAGCCACCGCTTTTATGGAGGGACTTCTCTACTATATATGCATAGCATGTGTATATACAGCCACACATGCCATTGAACGGAAAATGTTACTTACCCAGTGAGCATCTGTTTGTGACATTTAGTGCTGTAGATTCGCATGTGCCCTTCCACCTCCTTGGTCGCCTGTGGCTGTTCCAGTAACTTTGTATTTGTATATACTTATACATATGTAGTTACATTTGCATGGGGACATGTTTCTCTATACTCCTTTACTCACTGCCTGCGGGAAAACAATGCAACGAAGGAGTCGATGCATAAGCACAGTATCACCAAGGAGGAGTCACCCGATCCTGTAAATTGGAAAAATGTTTCTTCAAACAAAAACAACTTGCAACTCTCCAGACCCGAAACTGAATGGCAGGAGTATGCAAAGCATGTGAATCTACAGCCCTACATGCCACATGCAAATGCTTACTGGGTTAGTAAAATGTTCCTTTTATCTTTTGTTTGTCTGCAGTCACCCTAAACAAGAAGGCCTGAATACAGCAAAAAAACTCTGTGAGGATTTATTGCAAACTGTAAGTGATAGCAGAAATGTTCCACTTGTTCAGTTCATTAAAATAACTGCCCAGCTGTATCTTTGCATTATTTTTTAATTCATTTACTGATTTTTATTTTTTGCTTTGAACTGCAGTGCTGTCTTTTTGGCTTAAAGAATTATTGGTCTAGTGGTCACAGTTGTTTTAAATAGCTGGCTGTTCATTTACTGTAACACGGTTGATCAGTTGCTTAATTCTGTAGTAGTTACATTTAAAACAATTGTACTTGATGCCCGGCAGTCTGGAACTATGTGCATGTCGAAGGTCCCTTGATTGTGTAGGTCATGTGTCCCTGCTTCGAGCCTCGCCAAAAGCAGAAGTTTTTTAGATTCCCATCACAGCACACACTGATATATATGTGTGTTGGCAGTATGGCTTGTAATGTGGATTGATCCTCCTTTTTAGGTTGAGGCCTATCACACAGTGCAGCTGTCTTGTTTGTTAACAACATTTGAAAAACTTCCTTGGGAATATATTCCGCCTTTTGATTATCTTATACTTGCTTTCTGTTTGGCTGTATTTGTTTTAGGCTGTCCAGCTCGAGTTCGCCCCATCCCTTTCCCAAATTATGTTTACTGTATTATTCCACCAGTATCGGACTTCGGTAAACAGGCTTTTAAATCTTGTTATCTTGTCACATTTGATAGGCATTCAAACACCGAGGTCATGTCAAGCTCTGTCTTTCTTGGAGCTTGGTATTTCTTTTTCTGGCTTTAAAGTGGGAGTATTTGTGTGTCAATCGTGCTGGTGGTGGGGGGCGCAGAGTGTTGAAAACAAATATTTTAAAACGATAGAAATAAATCGTATGCTAGTTGATAATATTTGTACACTGTATACTTTATCAGTAAACGGTCTGTTCAAGTGTAATGGTCATTTCAATTGAACGTTTTCTGTAACTGCAGTATGCTACTACACCATGTATATCCCACACTACTCTGTACAGTTTCACTGTATGCCTCTCTGCTCTATTCCACTCTACCCCACACTACTCTCTGCCACTGCACTCACACTACTCCCTCTATACCACTCTACTGTGTCCCACTCTACGCCAGTGCGCTCTAGGCCTAACCCACTCTAATCTGCTTTGCAGTCTACGACACTCTACTCTTCTGTGCACCTCTTTAAACTAGACACAATTTATTCTACGCAGAAGCAGACCATCTCCTGATGGGTGTTGCTGAGCATTAAAATCTGCTATACAATGGCCAAGAAGCAACCGCCTGAAGGTTTGTGTGCTCATTCTACCAGAGCAACAGTTGAAAACCACTGTTAGCATGTGGAGTTTCAGGCCTTGATCTACATCAGGCTGCAATATCGGCGCCTCTGCACACGTTTACCAAACACTCCTGCCTGGACAGTCTGGTCCGTAGGGATATGGGTGGTTTGCCCATTTGGTCCTGCAGGACTTCCTAGTATCGTCTTGGTTGGGTATTTATTCTAAGGTAAGGAATCTGCAACTAGATGCCTCTATCAGATAGACAAGCTAACGCATTACCTGCTAGAGACAATATCTACTTGCAGGTTACTTACTGGCCCACCCATCCTCCCTGCTCTCAATGGCCTGAAGAGGGCTGACAATGGTTACAGTAATACTGTGTTCAGGTGCAAGTCAGCCTTCTCTTTGCCAGGCAGTGTCCGAGTTCTTTCACTTTTTAAACTGGTGAACAAGACCTATGCAAATGGGTCCTTGGCCCATCCTTGTGTGAAGTGAATGTTGCGTAGGTCTGCAATTTTAGCATGCTTGCTGTTGCAAGGGGGTATGGGTTAGCTGGAGTCTGTTTGCTCTTGGTCCCCAATTCAGAACGTATTAATCTGGGGAATAGACTTTTCTCTATAGAAGTAGTGTATATTTTCCTAGTGGATGGTAGTTCTGGCTGGCCTTGCCAGTGTTTTAGAGGTTAAACAGGGACTTCCGTTTCACTTCTCGCTTTTGTTGGTGTACTTTTTTGCATGTGGACTTCCCAGCATGGGGGAACGCAAATCACAAGAGATTAAACAGTGGAATGTAGAGATAATTATTTTGCCACATTACCATTGTTGATGACCAGAAAAGTCTCAAGCTAGTGCTACAGGTCTCCCATGAGTGTTGAGAGCCCCAGCGGCACCATAGGCCTGTGTATCGCACCACTAATACATTCCTGTCAGGGATGGAGGTAAAGCACAGACAGTGGATGTAAATAACCTGACTTACCTTAGAACATATTTGTAGTGTTTCCAGTTGAAAATGTTAACAGGAGACAGACTCCTTTTGAAGCTAGGTATTTTCACACTACCCTTTCCTGCAGCATTTTTTCTTGCAGTGGCTACTATTCAGATGTTAACAGGTAGTTGAGTGGACCAGCCTTCTCTTTTGTGAATTTGTTGATTTGAGAGGAGAATCGCAACTCTTCACCCTATTTAACCTACTCACAACTGGTGACAGACTTTGACTCCAACAGTCTGGGTGGAATAAATAAAATGGCAGATCCTGACTGAAATTACAGCTGTAGTACTGTCCACAACGTAGGTAAATATCTGATAACTTTGGAACCTTTTAGCCAGTGTGCAAAGATTACTCGGGTAGATTTTTTAGGTATCCACGCCAGTTATTGACATGCTTTGTGTGCATTATTCTGCCATTTAGTGGTTGCGCTTGGAGTGGTACCATTTACTATTGCTTACCTCCTCAGCTCCCTGGTGATCTCATACGGAATCCCATGAAGCTTCATTGCATGTTTGTCATCTTTAGATACTCTTGTCTGCTGTTTGGTTTGGATACAGTGGAGAACGGGAGATCATGAAAAAAACGACTAAACAGTATTGGATACCTAAGATCATAACATGTTTTACACCAAAGATCGCTGGGTTTTGAACCATAGCAGACAGTGAAGTCCTCAAGTGTGTGGCCGAAAAATGCTAGTAGGGCATAGAACAGATGCCATTCAGACACTGCTCTAAATGCCACTCAGGTTTGAGCAGGAAGATAGCCGACCTCCCTGAAACTTGTGTTTGCTGAAGCTCCTCAAGCGAAAGGCACTCAGAGTTATGGAAAAACAGAGGTTGGCATGCTATGCCCTGGCACAGATCTACAAAGCAGAGGGGACCAACACTGAGAACTACGCTAAAATGATGTTGCAACAAGATACTGATGCTGAGACAGTCCATGTCGAGAAAGGAATAAGACCGAAGAAAGTCAAAGGACGCAACAAAGTTATAAGATGGACAAAAGCTACAGTGGCAACAAGAAACCCAACAAGCCTACTTTGCAGTGAAAGATGCAGAGGGCAAATAGAAACCCAAAAGGCCCCTCAGATCTAAACGCAGAGAAACCACAGGAGGCAAACCCTCAAATGTCTTCCGGCCCTCAAAGGGGATCAAGTGGATGAAGGGAAAAGTTGAGGAGAAAGGAGGACTTTAGAATGCTGAAAAAGAAGGCACTTGGCAGTTTAGGCCAAGAAGAAATCTCTCAACGTCGAAAGGAATTGGAGGTGCCTCAAGACCGAAATTGAGGCCTGAATCAAAAGGACAAACTCCTTAAACGGATGCCGTATTCAACTCTGATCCTACATGCTATGGCTACACTTTGTGCCATATACTAGGGACACGTACGTTAAATATGCAAGTTAAGGTTAACAAGTGCACAGTTTTACAGCCAGCAAGTCCAACAAAAGGTGAAAAATCCGGGGTGACCGTGCAGAAAGGGCAGATGTCCTATTAGAACACTACAATGGCCCAGATAAGCGTGGTTTTATCACCTAGCGGGACTGGCGCAGGGAAATGTGATACTGCTACTAGCACAAAAGCACATTCTAACCATGCAAGGAAACAGTGTCACATGTTGAACAGTAACCGCCCTATTTGGCAGCGTGGCTTCTGAAGACATACTTGGGCACCTCCAACTACCCAGAAGATGTGCTCAAATAGCCCACATGGAACCTCAACCAGTTACTTAAGCTACTGATAAAACTGTCCTTTGAACACATGCATAGTGCATGTCTGCATATTCTCACCTTAAAAACAGCCTACCTGGTAGCAGTAACATCGCTTTGCAGGATTAGCGAACTGCATGCACTAACCATGCAGGAACCATACATCCAGATACACAAGGACAGGGTTGTAATGAGAACTAACCCTAACTTCTGCCCAAGGTGTATCCTACTTTAATGTCAGCCAAGCAATACCACTCGTGTGTTTTTTTTTTATTTAGTTTTTTATGTGGTCTTTAGAACGATCCTTTGCTGAACATTAACATTTTCACATCGAAGAGTGAGGAAGCACAGATGGGACAACATTTGTACTTAAACGTCTGTTTGAAAATAAAAAACTAGGACTCACTTGTCTGCATGACAAGAAAATACTGTACAAGTAATTTGCAGCTTGAAAACTTTATGGATTCACATGTGACCCTCCCATTAATGCTGGAAATAAGTGTGGGGACCGTACAATAGAGAGGTCAAAAAAATAAAATTGCAATAAGATGGAATAAAAAAAAAAAACAAGAAAGTTGCTCAAAGAATCTGGTGCTAGTGACCGTGCAATGGAGCTTCAGGGACGTAAGTCTGACGTCATTGGGGTGAAAAAAAAAAAGTGTACAAATTGAAAAACTACTACAGATAAGCAAGTAATTGTTTTGTTATGTGATTGGCATGCCCAGTTATTTGTACCCATTAGATTCTTGTGGTAAATGGTTGACACCATGTGCACTGCCAACTAACCACTCTGGATGTAGATGGACTTCATGCCATCTAAACTGCATTTTATTTCTGACGCTGTGGTCTCGCCATGCTGATGTTCAGCCTTTAAATATTCGAGAGGACAAAGGACCAGTAGTTAGATCTTCTTTCTCTGTGTTAGTCCAAGTTACAAGTTGTGATTGCGTGGTGTGATGAAGGCTTGATTTATAGCAATGTGATACTCAACGTAATCCCTGTGCCTCCACTCTAACTAGCCTTCTAGACCATATTTGTTTTCTTGAATTCCAACAGTTTCATTCTCGTATATTTACAGAACCGTAGGCATCAGCAGACTAAATGTCCTCTGTAACTTGTCCTGTTCTGTGTATTATGTTTGCTAGAAAGTTAACAAACGTCTTTGTCTCCTACAGGTACATACTGAGTACAACAAACACATTAATCAGATGACTGGTTCTTTGAGCATATCAGGTACTGAGTTAATGTTCTGATTCTGCATTTGTGTGGGGTTGCAAAGCTCATTCACAATTGTATTTGCCTGCTGAGCATGAGGGATTAATAATCTCCATGTTTGAATTGTTTATATTGTGTTTCATAGATCAGTGCTGGGACTTTAATTTGCTGCATTTCTTGATTTTACACTTTACTACACGCTACTAAATACAATGCAGAAATGTGGAAGTGCTGTTCAGATAATTGACATATGTTAACACAAGTACCTCTCTCCACAGGATTTGGTTTGCCCTCTATGCAGGGTCCCTCTCCTCATGTATCATATTATCAATCTGACGATTTCAATGCCAGTTATTCTCTTGGCTCACCACCTCAGCAAGGCCAGCTCTCGTACGGTGGTGTGGGCTTCAACGATCGATTATTAGATCCTTCAATGGCAGCGCCAACACAGTATCCAATTGTACAGTCCAACAATGGTCAGGTGAGATGCAAAGCATGTTCACATGTTTATGATATGTCCAAAAATGGTATCAGTTCATATGTTGTCAGAGAAGCTTACAGTGTTGAAAATATTTTAATTTCTTGAAACAAATCTGGTGGATAACTATTTTGATGATACAGGATGGGTAAAGACTGCTCGTGGAAGGTCTTATATGCAAGAACTGAAATTCTGAGAATCTAATTTTATCTAGCACGTATGGCAATAGATTTGGCTGGGTGCAACTTGTATAGGCAATGTAGGATTTGTTTACAGCTTTGATTGTCACTGGGGCATAGTCGGAGATAGCCACTTACTAATAGATGTAATCCCCGAGTTTGTACATCCTAAAGTATTTTATTTTGTAAGTACCTGAAGTATGCATGCTGCTGTTGTCTGTTTTGATGCCAAGAAAATAAAAACAGATTTTTTGCTAATTTGCTTAGAGTTGAATTGAAAGATTTGCACTACACTGTTCAGAGGTCATATACAATTCACACTTCAGTCATTATCCCAAATCCTGTTTCACACTTTAAACTGTGCTTATGCCCTTTGTTTTAGTAGTTTCAGCAGTTATTGAACAAAACACAATGAACTATTCGAGTAATTATAAACTATTTGAACTATGAGGCCATATTTTGTACATCGCTTTGGTAGATCAAGAATTACTTGGTTTGACTCCTGCAGACATTGTGCGGTTGGAAACTTTGACACTGGTATTTATATCTCTTACTTTCTCCTTCCGCAGCGAATGGCTCCAACCTTCAGCTACATGGCATCTGATACAATAAAGTCATCTGAGACTGGGAGCATGCAGTCCTTGGCACAGAAGAGACGCTTCCGGGAGGAGCTCCCAAATGAGAGAAATTCGCGGCTGCTTGGCTACCAGGTGCGCCACACAGGCCCATATTCTTTTTAAGTGTAGGGTATCTTTCAGATAACTTCTGCAAAAGTCAAAACATTAATCTTTTTTTCTCAGCATATGTGAAAGTCATTACAGAGCACGAAACACCAGAATTAGAGCCCACCCTCAACATTTCCTATGAATTTGAGGGGAAGAATGTAGTTTTGTTGTCAACTCTTCACCTATGTAGTCTCCAAACAATGTTTGAATGCGCTTTCCATCAAGATCTTACTCTATGAACACCACACTTATTTTGTTGCATGAAGACCATGTCTCCATCGATTGGTATCCTTGTGGTACTGACCTCCACATTAATTTCCCAGTAGTGCTTAGACTGACATGTGTGCTACATTAACTTGAGGTGCCTCTTTCGACAGGCATCACTGGCCTATCTCTCATCATAATATAAGAGTCCCTTTGACAGAAACATTGACCAATGCTGAAGCTAAGTTGCCCATCAAAACCAGGTGGTTTGCCCTCCATAAGTATATGGTACTTGTTATACATTGATTTCCTGCCTGGTATGTCTTACACAAATGGAGAACATAACAAACTTCTCTCCTCCTTTCCTGACATGTTCTATATAATAATCTGTTGGAGGATGTGTTTTTTATACTTCTCAAACACTTGTTGCCTCTGTCCTCAGCTGCTCCATATGTGTGCTGTGACTAAGGAACATTCCCATAGTGCACATTGCAGTGGGAGCCCCAATATAATGTTGTATGCCAAGTAATGAAAGGAGTATCCTTTGTAGCTCTAACATGAGTCCTTATCCATTTCAGTGTTTTGGCATGCTAAGTTCGTCATTGAAATGACTGAGTACATTTGTAATCTTCGTACTGGGGGAAAAATACCATTTACTTACTGATTCCCTTCAATTAGGTAGCAGTTTGTTCAAAAAGGGTCACTTGGTTGCGATTTGCGAGGGTGCTTATCACTCGAAACAAAAAGTCCCTATTCTAGCTCCCAGTGCATTTCTGAAACCCTCCGGGCACAACATATTGTAACCTGAAAGGTCCTGTAGTCCTGACAGTCTACCCCAGTGTTAATGTTATTTCTTTTTTTTTTCTTTGAGTCCTTGGCAACAAGGCATCCCTCGATCTTGTTGAGGTCATGTTGACTTTCAAATCTATAATCTCTTTACCCTTTTTAAAAACATTGCCTTTAGTCCTTCCCCAGTGGCACCCCAGCAACGTTCCTTAATAAAATGGGAAACGCAGAGTCTTTATCCAAGCTGGCTACAGCCACTCCATATAGTGCCGGTCTTACTCAGCAGAACATCTCTCATTTTCCCCCAAATGTCCTTTGTAACGTTCGAAGACTCTCTCCCATTTGCTTAAAACCCTATAACCTTACTGTGTGTTTTTTAGTGGGTAGTAGGAGATTTCATTGCTCACCTACCCAGTTTTGCATTCTTATATCCCCACACTTGAATGGGGTGATTAATACCCACACCCAAGGCAGAATTACTGCTTGTGTATTGCGAGGTGGTGCCACAGTGACATTGAGGAGGTGGACCGTAAGTAATTATTGTAGAGTCGCTAATGCTAATGTGTGTTTTTCTGCTCATAGCATGGACCCATTCATATGACTAATTTAGGTACAGGCTTCCCAGACCAGCGAGGTGCCAGTGGAGGTGACAAGAAGAGAGGTGGTTCCCAAAGCAAGGAGAGAGAGAAGGACAGGTATGTTTGCACATAAAGCATTGACCCTTTGCTAAAGTATAGTAAACCATTACACTATAAGGCTCTTGAAACTATAGGCAGTTTGATGACTGTACTTATGGAACTTAGCTACCTGACCACCCAGGTTTATTTTGCCTTTCTTAGTGACATCTCCTAAATCTCTGGAGTAAGTTTTTTTTTTTTTCTTTTTCCCTAAACTGTCCACCCTTCTGGAAACATGCCTTCAAAGCACCTTCTTACTTCACGTGTATATGGAAGGTGTTCCTGTATGATTTGCTGTGATTTATTCAGGTGAAATTAGAGTATTTTATAGGAATGCAAATGCATATTTCATTTCACAAATTCTTGAATCGCAGAAAATTGAAGGATCCTACCCTTTGATACAATAGTTTTGACCTCACAAAGGCCCGCACATTTAAACAGTGACTTGAGCCTTTATGTGTGTTTTTTGCTTCCATAGTTTCTTGCTTTTCGTCATTTCAGCAAAAAATAGTTTGAAATATTGCCAAAATGTGAAATTGTCTTGCTCAACTTTCATCCTCTTTTTCATATTGTAAGCATGTTTCTGAAGATAATGTATAGATAAATGTACTGAATTATTATTATATTAATGGTTGGATTTTTTTCTATGGGCGCATTTCCGTTGAGTGTCGAACATGGCAGGTAAACTATCTATTGGTAATACCAGTGACTGCTTCTACGGTTCTACCCCTTCCAAACTTGTACATGCTGCCTCGCTGCTTCCCTTTTAATGGTGAATGGAGTTGGCAAAAACAAGTTTCTTTTGCAATATGATTTTTCGATATGGGTCTTAGTCCTGGATGGCATTGTGGCAAGGAGTACATGACCATTTGCTAGCAGCTCCACCATCCTGCTGCCTTCAGGGACGAGACCTAGCACTGGTTTTCCATATTAAGCAGCTGGGTTCTTATATCTCAGTTCCCACTATGTGCATTTTTTTTTTTTTTTTTTTTTTTTTAAACCTTGTATCCATGGATTGATTTGCTGCTAGATCTTCTGTGAAGATATGCATGCATATGAGGTATTAGTATGTCTGATTTGTTTTCATATGAATAATGTTGTTTGAAAGCTTTTTGATGGGGGGCTAATTTTTACGTCTGCTCGTAGAATAGGTGCAAGGATGACCAGTCAACAGTCCATTAATGTTCTTGTATTCCATTTTTGCCTGTTACATTATTTACATGGGTGTTCTCGCTGGTTTGTTAGTTTTTAAACCTACATTGATGTTTTTTGAAGGCTTAGCATAATGGTGCTGAAGAACCTTGCAATTCTGAAAACTTTTTGCAAGGATTAATTCAGTGCAGCCTAAATATTGTACTGCCTCATGAGGATTTCTGATTTGATCAAGTCGACTTTCTTGATCCTCAACGGCCCCGTCTGCCCTCCCAGGCCAAAATAATTAAAAGGGACAACTGAATAAATGGTTTGTCGATCTGTTCTAGGTCGTTCACCTCAGCAGCTCTATCCAGTGTTAAGGTTAATTTCTCTTCCTGTCGTCTTCTGTCACTGCTGTGGCACAATCTAGTTACTGTTCTTCACCTAATAGTAAAATTCTCAGTTTATAATACTCTGCTCAGTTACCGAATTCTGTGATCTTCTTGGGTGCAGTTTAGTAACTGATGCACGTAATGGGGATTCATCCATGGCTACATAGCCATTTACAAGGTTTAACATATTTAGGGTTTTTACTTAATTTGTGCCCAGAAGCACGTCTTTGATTTGTTCCATATGACAAGCTTTGATGCACCAGAGTGAGGAGCGGGACACACTTCCAGGCTTATGTGCAACCCTGCAACTTGTCACTTGCTGAATGGTTAGATGCTGCGCGGGTCATAGTCACTACTAATGGTAACACATGATCAAGCATATTAACATTGGGATATGTGATCTACTAATTGGCAGGTGTGATCAATGGTAACTGTGCGGTAAATTGATATGAAATTCAGTATGTTTTCTGAGATCTTATTTTGTGTAATTTTATCCTCATGAGGACAGTTGGCTTTCATCTTTCAGAATCCTTCTGAGAAAAATCATTCAGAATTATAAATGTGTATTTTGTCAGATTTTGTACTAAATCCTCCCTAATGCTACAGCCAATGTTTTTGTTAATGGAGGATTAAGAAGGTTGGGCCTATGAAGTAAGGCTCTGCTGATACTATCCTCCTAGAGTAAAGGGAAGTAAAGAACTGTCCAGTTTCAAGAAGAGCTAGTGACGTATTACTACTTCCTACATTTGCCCTGTTCTCATTTGCTCATTGTTGTTGCGTTCTAGTGGCAGTATGCATTATGGCTGTGTTGGCTTTGAACAGTGGGAGAATTCTTTCAGTGTGATCATTGGGGCGAGGGATAGTAATCTAGCTCCCGACAATGCTTTCAAGTGTTAGCAATATTCTGCCCACATTAGAAAGCATGACCCAACACTATTTTAGTAGCTCTTGATGCTCACAGTTTTGGTGTTACCGACCACAGACAAACTTCTGTACAGATCCAACTTGCACCAAAATGCATACTTTTCATTATATCTTTGAAGTGGAAGATCAATCAGTAACCTGGCAAGCCTAGATTTAACTGTAGAGAAAGATAGTTACAGGCAGTACTTGGTGATGAAAGGTCAAGGGGTGAAGATGGTGCTTTGTGTGGTGGTTTATTTCTGGGACATTTTTGTTTTCCCTCTGCCCCATCACACACATTTCTATGTACTTGAAGGGCCAAGCTACTGTGTAAAATTCAGAAAGAGGACTAGGCTTCCAGTAACCTGCAGGTGTACCAGAAAATATTTTTGCTTCTTGAAATCATGGGTATCTCTTTTTTCAGTAACATTTTTGTTTTTGCTGACAGGAACGTGATGTCTTCGTCGATTCCACCTCTTATGGGCATAAAAACCGAACTCCCAGAGAGAAATGGTTCCAGGGCCTCATCTGGACGTCACGGTGAGCATAATTCCTACAGAATACAGGCTTTGAATGTTGAACTGTGAGCAGGTCTGCATCATAGTTTTCTTTTGTGGAGCTAGCTTTCTTGCATTGCATATTGTGTATTGAGCCCCTAAGATAAGATTAATGTTCAACACTAAGCCTGTTTAAGATTCTGAGTAATCTAGTCCAGTGCAGTTCTGTGCTTTCGCTCTGTGCATCTTCCCAGGGTGCAGGTCAAGAAATCGTTTGAAGGGGTTGAGAGGCCAGCATGGTTCTAAGTAAATTTATACATGGCTACAGGAGGCTGTCACATGCCAGGTATGGACACCACAGAGCCAGGCCACATTATACTAATATTTCCAATTAGAGCAGCAAGGCTCATTTGACGCTTCATTGGGTATCCTAGCTTGCGAACTTCCAGGCCAGAAGTCTTTTGGCAGCCATTTTTGGCCGGCCATTTGGCTGTCTTTGGCCGGCCATTTGGCTGTCTTTGGCCGGCCATTTGGCTGTCTTTGGCCGGCCATTTGGCTGTCTTTGGCCGGCCATTTGGCTGTCTTTGGCCGGCCATTTGGCTGTCTTTGGCCGGCCATTTGGCTGTCTTTGGCCGGCCATTTGGCTGTCTTTGGCCGGCCATTTGGCTGTCTTTGGCCGGCCATTTGGCTGTCTTTGGCCGGCCATTTGGCTGTCTTTGGCCGGCCATTTGGCTGTCTTTTTGGGTTGGGGGCATAGATGGGAGACTAGTCTTCACCAGTGTGCGCATATGCAAGTTAGCATTCAGGTGTAGAACCGAAGCATGATCCAAAGACAAAAGTAGCCCTGCTCTGTTACCTTTAAGTTAAAGATCCTTACCCTCTCTGGAGCCAAACTATTTCATAACACACAGCGTCCTGTCAGAAATTGGTTGGAAAGGACTCTATCTTGCACCTTATCTGCTTGACCAGGCTCATACTTCCACTGTCATCAGAAGAGTTTCTCGTCCCACTTTCCCATAACGTGGCTCCGTTGGGCAGAGCCCTGTTATTTCCTTTCTCTGCATGGTCTGTTGACTCATTTTGTCTGAGCACCTCCACATCTGGCAGGCCACAAAGCATTTCTTTTGAGCCACAACTCTGCCAGACTGCACTTTAAAATCTTTTGTTTACAAATGTGCAGTACACTATTAGGTTGTTAACATATATAATCCCCCACATATGATCGAGATGGATCCTTAGTTTGATAATAGAATGATAAAAGGTTCAAATGCCTATATGCCAACTGGAAAATCCTGCTTTACCAAATGTGTCAGAATATGTTTGGAGACAATTTGGAATGGAGGGCCCTGGCAGTTCTACATTTGATCCATGGAGACAGGCAAGCAATCTGTATTTGCTGAGTTTGAACCTTGGGGAATCAGCAAATGCAGTAGCTTGGTTTACTAGCTGAATATCAAGATGACCTAGAGGACAGATTAGCCTTCACATTTAATGTGAAGTACTTATTGTTCTTCTGTGATATGTTCTTAGCAAGTGTAGCTGTATATGCACATGCTTTGCATACTTCTCTCATCTAGTCTTGGGCTCTAACTGTTACTGCTTGTTTTTGTTCAAATATTTTTTTTTAGAGCTCGATATATTTGTGTTCCTGACTCAACCTCTCTAGCTAGGTACTTCTGAGTGTATATTTAAAACATCGACCATCGTTATCGAGAACAACTTTCTGCTGCCCACGTCGTATGTTTGCACCAACTCCAAGCGATTCGGGACTGGTGTTGAAGACTTTGTCCCAGACTTTATTACTCTTGACCCTTCAGAGCCCCACGCATCTTTGATTGTTGACTGCAGAGAATGAAGAGGCATGGAGGGTAACCGAGGTAGTGTCCTTGAGGAAATAACCTTAGTTCCACAGCAAATACCCCTTGACTGACCTCCACAAGGTCTGTAATCTCTCTCCCAGACAATGCCACTTGGGTCTTCTAGTACAAGAAGACTTCACCAACGCCGGATGCTTGCCCCTATCAAGATGAGGCAGTCCACCGAAGAGATCTTTGTCAGAGCCAAGGAAGATGAGGATGCAAGGCCGTCCTAGACTCCAGCTCCTCCTGATCAGATGAAGATGATGCTAGGACATTCTGTCTGCTTTGCGTGAGACTGGACCTTGCACAAAGTCAACCCCAAGAGTCCTAACTATGGCGAAAGCGCACACACCTTGCTCCAAGCTAAACTCTACTGCAGAGTGCCATCTTCTGGGAGGGACTTGAACTTCGAGCCTCATGCATAAACTACTGCCGCCTATATCTCTGCTGTCGCCGTGAGGCACTGGCCAGCACCAATGTCGAGATATCTTCCAGCACCTCAGAGACTTTCCTGAAGATTAGGAGACTGGCCTTCGAGGAGATAGAAGAATGGAGGCTTGTCAGGCCTAGAGACAGGGCTAATACTCCTCCGCCTCCCCTCTCCCTACAGATTCCCCACATAGGTCTCCAGTCTTATTCAGATACTGTTAGCTATTGCCCCAACTATGATGCCCCCTGATTTTGCCCACAGAAAACTGATATAAACCTCCGTGGGAATCAAGATTTACTGCACGCCCTGTGAGGACTTTCCCCAATTGATGACCGTGTAGCAAGCACATACTCAGCATGGCCTCGGAGGGCAAAACCTTCTCTCATGTTACCTTGACACAGCGAACACTGCGGCAAGGGGATTCTCTACAAGAGGACTGTCAGCTCAGTTAAACAAAAAAAAAAAAAACAGAGGGTTGTTGAAAAGATCTAGTGTAAATAAGAGCCAATGGGTGTCGCTTTCTGCCATAGTAAAGCAGCAACATCCTGTTGTGGTGCATGCCTTCAATTGATATCATTGTGCAGGTGACCATTGCCACGGATGCATCGCTCTCCAGCTTTTGGGGGGGGGGGGGGGTTGCACTGCTGGAACATGAGTCGAGAGGGTGTCAACAAGTTTTGCATATGAACCATTTGAAACTTTAAGCCGTTCATCAAGCCCTCAGGGCGTTTCTGCACAGGATTCAGGGCAAAATAGTCCTGGTACGAACAACCTGCCTGACCGCCATGTACTGTGTCTATAAATAAGACTGTGCACTACAGTGGCTTGCTATGCTGCTGAGTGGAAAACGTTTGTTCACTACTCAGTTTCCAGCTGCTTAGACCCACTTAAACTAGCAACCTAAGACATTATTTGCTACCTGGTACACGGGGGGGGACAGCTCAATTTTTAAAACTCATGTCATTAGGACTTTCATGGAAGACCTGAAAGTCATCCCACCAAGGATAACACCCGAAGCTGTCTGGGACCTTAATATTGACTTCAGCAGGCCCTCCTTTCTAACCACTACTGTCATGCCCTTTATAGTTCCTTCCTTGAATGTCGCCTTCCTAGTAGCTATCATCCCTCCGGTGAGTAACTGAGATCTTTCATTATAGGAGCCTTACTTCCAGGTCCATAACTGAGTTTTCCTTAGAACGAACACTCAGTGCCTGCTTAACGTTGCCACTTATCATCTCAACCAATAAATAGAGCTTCCTCTCTTCTTCCCTTAGCCCTACTCTGTAGCTGACAGGACACTTTGACTGCAAGCATATACTGCTTTGCTAGCACTTTCTCCCCCCACCCGCATTCCCCCACTTCTGCACACCTAACTGCTTTTTGTTTTGGTACCTTTTCTGATCCTCCTAAAGGTCAATGTGGTCAACTCCACACAATTTAAAGACCTGGTTAGGACATCCTTGCCAGGTAACTAGCTAGAATTGGACAAATTGTCTCCGACATCTTCACCCTTCACTGGCTAACCGTCGCTTAAGAGAGTACTGCTTTACACATGATGGAGGGCATGTGTATCTACAACCACACATGCTACGAATGGGTCTTTTAACCCTATAAACATCTGTTTGTTGCATGTAGTGTAGATCAAAAGGCAAAACCTACCTTCCTCGAAGCCTGGGGAGGTAGGCTTTCACCATTTTTTACCTGTCCTCATTTACAGCACACGCATAGTCGCCATACTGTCATACCAACTACTTTCTCTCACCCTTTGTGCGAAAATAATCTAACTGATAGAGACTTCTAGTTGCAGGTTCCTTACCATTGAATTTCCCAAGGCGTAAGCCTGGATCCGGAGATAATTATTTGAGCAGTAACTCCTGTGTGCCGCAGGTGTCGTCGTGGTCGCCTTGATGACGTCCCAGACGTATATAGGCGCAACCCTGATGTGCTGACGTCCGTTTTTTCTTTCCACACCAGCCTTCGCGCAGATCCGGGCAAAGAGCTACCTCAGTCATTTTTTACTACCAGCGACTGTTTTGTTGAACTTTCTGTGACGAGATTGTGGGTGCGTCAAGGGATGTCACTTAAGACTAACCTCAAACCCTGCGACTCCTGTCACCAAACTATGTTGGTGACTGATGTGCACCTCGTGTATCTATTGTTTGGAGCGCTACCATGACCCGAAGTCGTGCTCAGAGTGTTGGGCCATGAATCCGAAAGCTTTTAGGGAGCAGTCCCTAAAGCTGCTGGTGGCCCAACACTCGACTCCACGTTGCTCCTGGTCTCGCTCAAGAGGAAGGTCTCGAGACTGCCTGTGGACTCACCACCACTCTTCGTCCTCAAAGTCTTCTGAGCTTTCGGGTCACAAGGAAAAAGTCTAAGAAGGATAAACGTTCACCCTCGACTTCACCCTTTCGTTCGGATGATGGGACTAGGGGTGAGCTCAGCACTCTATGCCTCCGTCATCGGAGCCTGCATCTGGGTCTGCTCCGCATTTCCCCAACTTCCCGGGAGCTGGTGTCACCCCTGCCCAACTAAAAGAATTCTGAGGCCATGCGCCTCATTTTTGGGCAGTCTGACCCACCCTCGGCACCCTTAAGCCCAGGTGAGTCAGTAGGGGCCCCCTTGGGTTCCAAGTCATCGGCTTTGGCACCGACTCCGGAAGATCCCTCCGGATCAGTTTCTGGATCCGTCCAGATGCCAGTTGTACCAGCGTGACGTTCCCCAGCGTTGGGTCAGACGTTGACGCTCCCGACGCTGATTGTGCCCAGAATCGATGTCGATCCTATACTTATACCTGACGGCGTCAATCGACACCCACTGCGTTCTCCATGGGCTCTCCTTGGCCCAGGGGTGATCTGGACCCTGATACTTTTGGGCATGGACACAGAGAGATTGTAGAGGGGCTGCTGCACTCCTTGGAATACCAGCTTGACCCTAACATGGACTAGGTAGAGGAATTGGGTAACACCAGTGGACACCTCCCCAGACGCTGGCATGCTGTCTCCCATCTGTGGCTACGGAGGAGGGGAGCTCTTACTCAATGGTGGTAAGAATGGCGGCTGAGGTCTTGGACCTCGAGCTTCCTTCTGTGGAGGTCAGGACTAATCTCCTAACCAGGGTGCTTCAACCTAGTTCTTCCTCTTACGAACCTCTTCTCCCATTTAACGAAGCACTGACAGACGTCCTCTTGGGTACCTGGTCCAGACCAAGCACAGGGGCTCCTGTGAATAGGATGATTGCCCGCCGCCATAGACTTGCACCATCAGACCCGAAATTCCTCACTCAACATCCCACGCCTGAGAGCCTTGACATCCAGGCTTCATCGTGCGCATTTCCTACCGCACCCCTGGATAGAGAAACAAAGACTGGACAACTTGGGGAAGATGTTTTCTTTCACTAGTATAGTGCTGCGGTCCGTGAACACCGCCTGCCTTTTGGGCCGCTATTCTCATACTCTCTGGGATACGGTTGCGCAAGTGCTGTCTAGAGTTCCGGAGGAGGCCTGGACTGTCCTTTCCCAAGCCGCGACAGATGGGAAGGACGCAGCAAAGTTTATGATTAGTTGTGGACTGCATATGAACGACTCTCAAGGCAGATCGGTTGCATTGTCAGTGGCATTGAGACACCTTTGATGGTACATGTCTCTTTGAAGACAAGGCGGACTCAGCGCTGGAACGCTTCAAGGATTCCCGGGCCACGGCCCGGTCCCTTGGCCTCACGCCTGCTCCTAGACCCTATCAGTCTGCCTTTTGTGGCTACTGAAGGGGCACCCAACCGCATTCTTTCCCCCCACCCATTGACCCACGCATGCTGTACTGCCCTGCACGGACACAGGATCCCATGTTCCCGGGGATCAGAGAGCCAGCGGGTCGCCCAGTTCACTTCCGCCCCCTCCTCAGCCTCCAAACCTTCCTAGTCTGCAGGCACACCAGGAACCAGTTGGCAGGATTCGCCATCTCTTGCCCCAATGGCAATCCATTATTTTGGACAGGTGGGCCCTCCAGATCGTCCAGAGGGGCTACGCTCTCCCCTTAGAGACATCTCCAGCCATGCCACCTTCATACAATCGCATATCAGAGGATCATATGGCACTTTTCCATGAGGAAGTCCAAGCCTTTTTGTCTGAGGAGCTATAGAGAGGGTCCCTCTGCCAGAAGTAAGTTGTGGTTGTAATTCCCGCTACTTTCTGTGCCGGGAAAGGACAAGGGCCTTCGTTCTATACTAGATCTTCAGTCCCTCAGTCTCTTCCTCTACAAGGAGAAGTCCAAAATGTTGACATTGGCTCAGGTCATATCTGCCCTGGACCCAGGAAACTGGATGGCGGCGTTGGACTTGCTAGACGCATACTTCCACATCCCTGTTACCAGATCAACATTCTTTATTCAAATCTCCCATTGTTGGGAGGTTTATTAAAGGCCTCGTACATCTTTTTGCTCCTATCTCAGTCATCAAGTCCCAATGGGATCTGAACCTAGTCTTAACATACCTTATGTGTGCCTCTTCACAATTGCCCTTTACAGCTCTTAACCATCAAAACTGTGTTCTTAGCTGCCTTCACCTCTGCCTTTTGAGTAAGTGAGCTCCAAGCTCTTTCATCTGACCACCTTTCCTGGCAGTACACCCTGACAAAGT
This sequence comes from Pleurodeles waltl, assembly GCF_031143425.1. NCBI lineage: Eukaryota > Metazoa > Chordata > Amphibia > Caudata > Salamandridae > Pleurodeles > Pleurodeles waltl. The sequence goes on from NC_090451.1 coordinate 665,592,259, forward strand.
GGTACTTCACACAAGGGCTCCTTTTGTACCTAAAGTAGTGACACCCTTCTAAGTCAGGCAGTCCATCACTTTGCCTACCTCTTTTGCACCCTCACATGAAGAGGATAGACTTCACTGCCTGGATCCAAAAAGAGCGTTGGAGTTCTACCTTGGTAGTACCAAAGACTTCCAGGTGGATGATCAACCATATGTTGGTGCAAAGAAGGGGAAGTTGGTGCAGAAGAGACCATTTCAAGATGGGTGCTCTTAAGCATCAAAATGTGCTACACTAAGAAGCAACCCCCTGACGGCGCACAGAGGTACTGCTGAAAGAAAAAATATCCAGATCCAGACTGACACCTGGGGAAATTCGAAGGTAAGGAATCTGCAACTAGAATATGTCTCTACCAGATATATCGTTACCAAAGGTAAGTAACTTGCACAACAGTGGCGTCAGTGCCCACATTTACTACCAATTAAAGAAGGGATCGTATGGTACCTCATGACTCTAAAGACTTCAAACAAAAAAAAACAAGCAGCACAGTCCGAGCTTTAATTAGATGGTGGGTGTATGTAGAGCCCGTGATTCTACAGCACTACATGCAACAAACAGATGTTCATAGGGACGGTAACATTTCTTCTGTTCACAAGAGTTAATGACAAATACATTTGCCTAAACTCATAAAGCCTAAATATAATACAGTTGGGGATGTGATGTTCCATTCCCTGAAGCCAGTGATATCAACACTGTACACTACACTTTTTACATTCTGCTCTTGCAAGCTTCTTCGTCCTAGTTTGTCATCTACAAAAAAAGAAAAGCCTAAAAGGTGACTGATATTTTTCCACACACCTAATTGTTCTCTTTTGTTGTTCTGTGTTGTTTTTTTTTTTTTTCTTCTCTTCTTTCTCTGTTCTCTTACATGTGCCTGATGAATCTGTTTGCGGATGCTGATGCTGTTTCGTGCGACTTCCAACCTGGGGGCTGCCATTGATCCTGTGGGATCGTGAAACGGTGTCCAACTAACAATTTTACTATTAACAATTTTCTTTTAACTAAATCGACCATTTTGTCCTTGTTTGGGTTGGGGGGGTGTTTTTTTTTTTCTTTTTTTTTTTTTGTGTTCCCAGAGTTCCCAAGCAAGAAGATGAAGACATCCGAAAAGGAAGTGGGATTGGTGGCATATGCTGGAGACTCATCAGATGAAGAAGAAGATCAGGGCAGTCACAAAAAAGCAAGTACATTTGGACAGAGCTGGAACTCTAGTCGACAATTTCCATCTACCATGCAGCAGCGTGCCCAGCAACAGATGCCTTTCTGGATGGCACCATGACCCAACTGGCAACAGGCTGTCCATAGCGAACTCTCAGTAGCAATAATGCAGCATGAACTATTTAATAACACTTATATTTAAACCTTAAAGGACTACTATTTCTTAACCTTCATACAATGTGAGGTGCAGTAATTTCTTTTGTTTCCATTAGAGGTTATTTGATATTCTCCCAATGGAGTTGGCACCTATTTTTTTTTTTGTCCAATTTTGATGGCGAGGATTGGAATTTGTGAACAGCGTGTGGAGAAACAACTTGCAGAGTGTCATGAGAGCAAGAACTGTGGTCAGCTGACACATTTTATGCATCATCGTATTTCTTTTTAGTCTTGGAACTACTGTTCCCAGTTGAATTGCAGTTACAGAAATTGGATATGGAGCTGAAACAAGCACAGATAATGTGCCATTGACTTTCAAGTGTCCTTCATTAATGAAAGTCTGTTATGAAGAGCCATTTGATGGGTGCTGTAATGTATGTTTTTATTTTGTATATGTCCAAAATGAAAGGACATTGTAATTTGTGTTGATGGCCTGTTTTTTTTTTTTTTTTTTTTACGAGCAAATTTTGAACCTGCATTTGCCTTTGCCATACTAACTCTATCAAGTCTGACGCACCTTTGTTTAGCTTGTTGGCCCAACATTTTTTTGAGCGTCCAATTGAGTGAGAGACCTCTAGAGCCTTACACCTTTACCTTGTTACTGTGGCACTTAGCAGATAATTATCCCCTGTCTAAACCTTGGCCAACTGAATACTATCGCCTATTGCTGAATGCCTTTCTTTCCTTTTTACTTCCCAGTCTGGCACTAACTTTCCGAGTGAAGTTTGGATACCTCTGATATTTTCTAGGGCACTGGAATGTAGCATATCTTTTCTCCTTTTTTTTTCTTTGTTTGCTTTCCCCCCTGTTTATTGGGTGTGACCACGTACCCCTTCAGTTGATTGCATTGTTTATTTTCAGTACCCCATTTACAGGAAACTAATGTATTTACTTGCTGCATATGTCAAGGCTACCTGTTCTTCCGGTTTTCTTTTACAGCCATGTCTTCGCATCAGTGATTGTTTTTGGCAAATACCATATTGATTGTCAGCGTCTGTACCACACTTTGGACTCTGTGAAATGGAAGTAGCACACACGTTGCAGTATCCTGGTTAATAAAATTCTTATTTGTAAGAACGTATAAACCATGCAAAGAAGAATTGTGCCCTTATATTTTATGGGACCCTTTCTCCAGTAGTTGTTTTTTTGTATTTTATTTATTGACAACTAAGCCAGAACATGTGCATTGCAGTGACCAAGATTGAACTTCCCCAATCGTTCTAACATATCCCACACTTTACAACAATTCTCTTCTTTCTCAGTCTCTTTCCCCATCTCAAATGTTTCTCATTTGCCTGCATTCTTTTTTGGCAAACGCCTACTTTGCTTTAGTGATGTCCTAAAAAAGCACTTTTGCTCCAGTAATTGTCCCTGCTTCTTGGAAGCTGTAATGTTCAAGCTTTGTGAACAAGTCAATGGTAGGGTGTTGCAATTCTGTATATAATCTACCATTCACACTTCAAATAATTTTCACTTTCGCTTACACTTAAAGTCCCTACCAATTCTTCCTCAGAGGCTGACAGTATGTCCCACAATGTGGATGTTGGGGAATTAAACTGTGCTTTTGTGTACCTCCAGAGTTTTTGTCCTCCCTTGAGGAATCCTGTATAGGAGGAAAACGTCGTCAAAGATGTTTACCATTCTTAAAATTATATTTGCCCACCACCCATTTTATCCTCATACATTCAGCATTCATGCTGCGGTTTTTGACTCTGAAACTGGTAGCATTTGTCCACGATAAGGTGAAACTCTTGAGCTAGGCTCTGAATTTTGTTGTGGCACATGCCTTTACATCTGTTACGGGTGCCAGGAAATGGTATTGAGCACTTAAAAGGTGCTGATTGGAAGTACAAGTACACTTCTCATCCTATTTACTAGCGTACTCTTAATCTTAAAGCTGTCTTCTCAACCGCTGTGCCATCACCACCTTAACAAATATAAGTTGAATGCAAATCTAAAAGGTCTTGAGTAAATGAGGGAGACAAGATGGGGCCGCACATTGTTTTGAGGCTTAGGGTTCAGTGTTTTTGGGGTACGCCTGTATAGGTTGAGCGTGTTTTGAAATCTGAGGGGATTAGGTAACATTTTCTTGTTGGGTTGCTAGGCTGTAGTTCAGAGTTTCTCAATAAAGACTTCATCTTACCTGTATACTGACTGATAATTGTATTTGCTGAAGTACAGTAAAGACCAACTAAAGACATTTGTTTTAATAGAGTAATTTTTGCAAACCGTTTTTTTCTATTTGAAGAGTTTACATGTGAATATAAAAAAAAACATTTAAGTTTCCAGTCTTAAACCAGTAGTTGTGCTGCTGGCATGTTTTTGGAACATGCTGACATCTCAGTAAATATTACATTTGTATGAAATGTATTTGCTTGATATGTTGTACATTTCTGAATTTGTAAATAAATGTAATAATATTTCGCTGGATGTTTTTTTTTTTTTATTCGATGACTGTAACCGTGATGATCTTGGGCATAAATTATTTTTTGCTGCACTAATACTAACTTTGCCCTCAGCACAGATATTTCTTTTACTGAAGTGACCATTGATGCACCTTTTAGAAGACCTTTTAATGTGCCACAACTGAACAGCTTTGGGCACAATACGAAACAGAAGCAAATGTAACTATTGGCTTTCTTTGGAAGGTCTTTCCTGAGTGGAAGAAGGAAAAAGAAAAGGGTTGGGCATTGAGAGTTTGGTACAACGAAAATAACGTACCTGTGTGACCTACCTCAACAACACTTTATATATGTTTGTAGCAATTGAGACCGTAGATACACATGCTGTGAATGTCCATGTCATCTAATGTTCAACCCTGACCTTTGCAACATCAAGACTTCTTCCCTTGGTCCACAAGGTACAACGATAATTGCCCATCTCAACTTTTCTTCCACCGTTTGGTTCAGCTTTTTGAGTACTAGCAAGAGGACGGACTCCTTCATTCCCATCCATATTCTTCGGGGTCAGCCTTCAAGTCTATCTCATCCACTTCAAAAACCATTGCTGCTCCTTTTATTCAAGGTAATTGGATTTTCAGCAACAATTCTATGTAACACTGACGACTTCCCACCTACCGGTATTGATGGGACTTGGATACTTTCAGGTCATGTTCCAGAGAATGTAATGGAAAAGATACCCTTCCAGTTTTTGGTCTGGGACAGGGTCAAGTACTACTTGTCAGATGTTGTGCAACCTCTGTCTCTGGAGCAGTTGAAGTCCCTCTCCTGAGCCATTGGCTGCAAGAAAACGCTCAGACCTCCAGGTACCCTCCAAAGACTTGAGCGCTGGCTAGAGACAGTTGATTCATTTTCCTGGAGGTGTCGGTCAGCACACGTGAGAAGCTGCCTTTGAAGCCATACCTTCTCACTCAGCATAAGCGCTAGCTTAGTCAGCCAGACCCCAAACTGCTCAACGTTGCAAATGAGCAACTAAGGACATAGAGTTCCGGTCTGATTCACAAAGTTTGCCTTTTTTTTTCTTTTTTTTTCTCTTCTCACAAGGGTGTGCAGTCCCACTTCATGTACCAGTTATGTGGCAAAATGGAAATGTTTGTCCCTTTCGGCTTTATTGAACACACACAGATCACCCCTCCACAAGATAGTTGCTATCTGCTATATCCTCAAAATACTAGGTTTGGCATGTACGTCCATCTGCCAAACATTTGGGTGCGGTCAAAGAATACATGCAGAATAGAGAGAATGCAAGTCTCTTTTCAAAGTCCAACTTTAATGTTTGCTCACACAGCTCGTGGGCCTGCGTTTTAAACCACTCCACTCCTGTGGTCTTCTGTTTTAGTCATGGCTTTTGACCACCTGTTCTGCTTTCCTACCCTTATCTCATAACCGAGCTTACAGAACTTCTCTGGAATGCACTTCTGAGTTCAAAGAAGACATTTATTGTTATTAAAGGATTTCCTCTGAGAGAGGGTGTTACACCCTCTCCCTTTGGAAATAGGTGTGAAGGGCTGGGGAGGAGTAGCCTCCCCCAGCCTCTGGAAATGCTTTGATGGGCACAGATGGTGCCCATCTCTGCATAAGCCAGTCTACACCGGTTCAGGGATCCCCCAGCCCTGCTCTGGCGTGAAACTGGACTCAGGAAAGGGGAGTGACCACTCCCCTGACCAGTGCCTCCCAGGGGAGGTGCCCAGAGCTCCTCCAGTGTGTCCCAGACCTCTGCCATCTTGGATTCAGAGGTGTTGGGGGCACACTGGACTGCTCTGAGTGGCCAGTGCCAGCAGGTGACGTCAGAGACCCCCTCGGATAGGCTCTTACCTTTCTTGGTAGCCAAACCTCCTTTTCTGGCTATTTAGGGTCTCTCCTCTGGGGAATTCTTCAGATAACAAATGCAAGAGCTCACCAGAGTTCCTCTGCACTTCCCTCTTTGACTTCTGCCAAGGATCGTTCGCTGACTAATCCAGGACGCCTGCAAAACCGCAACAAAGTAGCAGGACGACTACCAGCAACATTGTAGCGCCTCATCCTGCCGGCTTTCTCAACTGTGTCCTAGTGGTGCATGCTCTGGGGGTCACCTGCCTTCACCCTGCACTGGCAGTCAAGAAGAAATCTCCTGTGGGTAAACGGAATCTTCCCCCTGCTAACACAGGCACCAAAAGACTGCATCACCGGTCCTCTGGGCCCCCTCTCATCCTGGCGAGCGTGGTCCCTGGAACACAGGAACTCTATCCAAGTGACTCCCACAGTACAGTGATCCTTCAGTCCAAGTTTGGTGGAGGTAAGTCCTTGCCTCCCCACGCTAGACTGCAAACCTGTGTACTGCGTGATTTGCAGCTGCTCCGGCTCCTGTGCACTCCTCCAGGATTTCCTTCATGCACAGCCTAGCCTGGGTCCCCAGCACTCTGTCCTGCAGTGCTCAACCCTCTGAGTTGGCCTCCGATGTTGTGGGACCTTTCTTTGTGACTCTGAGCCAGCTCTGGTTCACAAATCTTCTAAGTGCCTGTTCGGGTACTTCTGCGGGTGCTGCCTGCTTCTGTGAGGGGTCTCTGAGTTGCTGAGTGCCCCCTCTGTCTCCTCCAAGGGGCGACATCCTGGTCCTTCCTGGTCCCCAGCAGCGCCCAAAAACCTCTACTGCAACCCTTGCAGCTAGCAAGGCTTGTTTGCGGTATTTCTGCGTGGGAACACTTCTGCAACCTTCAGCACGCTGTGGGACATCTTCCATCCAAAGGAGAAGTTCCTAACTCTCTTCGTTGTTGCAGAATCCTAAGCTTCTTCCATCCAGAGGCAACTTCCTTGCACCTTCATCCGGGGTTTCCTGGGCTCCTGCCCCCCTGGACACTATCGCGACTCATGGACTTGGTCCCCTTTCCTTGCGGGTCCTTAGGTCCAGGAATCGGTCTTCAGTGCTTTGCTGGTGGTTGTGGTTCTTGCAGAATCCCCCTATCACGACTATTGTGTCCTTTTGGGGTAGTAGGTGTACTTTACCCCTACTTTTCAGGGTCTTGGTGTGGGGTATCTTGGACACCCTGACTTTTTTCTTACAGTCCCAGCGACCCTCTACAAGCTCCCATAGGTCTGGGGTCCAGTCGTGATTCGCAATCCACTTTTGGAGTATATGGTTTGTGTTGCCCCTAGACCTATGTTCACCTATTGCGTCCTATTGTAATTCTACACTGTTTGCATTACTTTTCTTACTTATTTGTTTTGGGTTTGTGTACATATAACTTGTGTATATTACTTACCTTCTTACTGAGGGTACTCACTGAGATACTTGTGGCATATTGTCATAAAAATAAAGTACCTTTATTTTTAGTAACTCTGAGTATTGTGTTTTCTTATGATATTGTGCTATATGATATAAGTGGTATAGTAGGAGCTTTGCATGTCTCCTAGTTCAGCCTAAGCTTTGCCATAGCTACCTTCTATCAGCCTAAGCTGCTAGAAACACCTCTATTCGACTAATAAGGATTAACTGGACCTGGCACAGGGTGTAAGTACCACAAGGTACCCACTATAAGCAGGCCAGCCTCCTACAACCTGTAGATCTGGAGAAGAGCTACCCTCTGTTGTTTTTTTGACTGACTTCAACCGTTTTGTCAAATTCTTTGAAACGTTTTTGGTACGTCAAGGATGTCGTTGAAGACTGTTCAAGTTGTGTGACTCCTGTTACTGCATGATTTTGGTGACTGGATCCGCTCCATGTGTGTTTGTGGTTCCTGGAGCCCAAACACTACCTGAAGTCGTGCTTGAAGTGCCAGGCCATGTACCCGAAAGCTTTGAGGGAGCAGTCCCTCAAGCTCCTTGTGGCCTCGATTGAGAAGAAGGTCACAAGACTGCTTGCAGAGCCACCACCACTCTACTTCATCCCACTCGAACTCCTTGGGAGATTCTGGTCACAAGAAGTTGAAGAAGACCAAACGTTCTGCAACCTCGCCACGACAATGCAATGTGGGAAGAGTGCCAACAGTCTAAGCATCTATCTTCAGAGCCTGTTTCTGGGAGCTGGCCAGACCTACCACCTCTATGGCACCTTTGAGGCCAGTAGGGCTGGAGGGGGGCCCATCAGGTTCTAAACTGGTGGTTTCAGCACTTGCTCCAGAGGGCCCCTCAGGATCCATTGTTGGATCTGTGCTGATGCCGGTCGTGCCAACCTGACCTTCCCAGACGCCGGTAAAGACATTGATGCTTCCCACATTGGTCCGGCCCACAATCAACTCTGAGCTCGTACTTATACCAGGCTCTGACCAGAGGTTGACTGACATAGCTCGATGCTGGTTCCTGCATTCCACAGGTTGGATCCTGATACTTATGGGTACAGGGAAAGTGTGGAAGAGTTTCTGGACCCTTGAGAATTCAAGCTGGAAGACCCCGAAATGGACTGGGCACAGGAATTGAGTGAAGCTAGTGGTCTGGTTACCTCTTCTGGTGCTGGCATGCTTTCTTTCCCTACTGTGGCTAAGGAGGGGGGGGGGGGGAGTGTCGTACTCTATGGTGGTGGTAAGGGCTGCTGAGGTCCTCTGCCTTCTGTGGCAGTCTGGACTAACCTCCTGACCTGGGGCTTCCACCTCAGAACCTCTTTTACCTTTTATTAAAGTGCTCACTCGTGTCCTATTGGTACGATGGTCCAAACCCAGCACAGGGACTCCTGTGAACAGGACAATTGCCCGTTGTCATCGGCCTGTGGCGAACAACTCTAAATTCCTAACCCAACATCCTACGCCTGAGTCTTTCTATCCAGGCTTCTTCATCGGGCGCATTTCCTTCTGCACCCCCAGATAAGGAATCGTAGAGACTGGATCAACTTGGGAAGAAAATGTTCTCATCCTCCAGTCTGGCATTTCGGTCTCTGAACACAGCATACCTTTTGGGCCAGCTTTCCCATACATTTTAGGATAGAGTTGCGCAGGTGCTGCTGCATGTCCTGGAGGAGATCCGGGCTGTTCTCTCTCAGGCCGTTACTGACTGGAGGGATGCAGGTAAGTTCACTATATGTTGTAGGCTGGACACAACTGACTCACTGAGCAGATTGGTTCCATTGACGGAGGCCTTATGGCGCCACGCCTGGCTTTTCGGGGGATGTCCAATAATCATTCATGGACATGCCCTTGGATGGCACCAGTCTCTACTGAGACCAAGCAGACTCAGCACTTGATTGCTCAGCGCTTGATTGCTTTAAGGAGTACTAGGCTACGGCATGGGCCCTTGGCCTCGCTGGCTGCTCTTCGCCCCCCCCCCTCCAGTCCACTTTTTGCCCCTTTCTTGGCTATAGAAGGGGTACTCAACTGCGTCCATTCCCCTACAGCCACTGAGCCACACATGCCGCATAGCCTCTGAGTGGCTGTGGGATCCCACATGCTTGTGGATCATGAAGCCAGCGGTCTGCCCAGTCCACCACCGCCCCTGCTGCAGCCTTCAAGGATTTCTAGTCTGTTGCTCCATCCTGGACCAGTTGGAGGCAGGACCTGCCATCACCTACTCCACTGGGAATTCTTCACTATGGACAGGTGGGTTTTGCAGATAGTCCTAAGGAGCTACTCCCTTCCCTTCGAGACTACCCTCCTGCCATGCCACCATCTTATGATTACATGACAGAATTATTTGGCACTTCTCCACAAGAAGGTTACGGCTCTCTTGGCCAAGGGAGCCATAGAAGGGGTCCCTGTGCCAGGAGTAGGTCATGATTGTTTTATTCCTGCTGCTTTCTGGTGCCAAAAAAGAACAAGGGCCTTCTTCCTATGGACCTCCGGCCCTCAATCTCTTCCTCTGGAAGGAAAAGTTCAAAATGATCACTCTGGCTCAGATCCTTTCTACCCTGGAGACTGGATGGTAGTGTTTGGAGTTGCAGGACGCGTATTTTCATATTTCAGTCCTGCATGCACACAGATGTTACTTGCAGTTCATGGTAGGTCACAAGCAATTTCAGTTTACCATGCTCCCTTTTGGCCTTGCCAGTGTCCCTCTGGTGTTCACAAAAGTGATGGCAGTGGTCGCAGCTTCTCTGTGCAGGCTAGTGGTTTCAGTGTTCCCCTACATTGATGGCTGGCTGTTAAAAGTGAACTCGCCCCAGGCTGTCGTCTCCCACCTCCAGACTATGGCAAAACTTCTGCATTCGCTGGGTTTCAGTATAAACATGCTAGAGTCACACTGGACTCCCTCTCAGACGCTCCCATTCATCAGGTCTGTACTGGACACAGTGCAGTTTTGGGCCCATCCTCCTGAAAATTGAGTCCAGGATGTTTCGGTCTCTATCTATATGCTGATTCTGAAGTGGGACCAGAAGTTCCCATGGGTGCAATATGAGGGGACTCGCTCTGATATGGTCCAGATCTCGGAGGGAAATGCACAAGATCTGCAGTGGTGGCTTTTGAATCAAGATTCTGTCAGACAGATGGGGCGGCCACATGGGGATGGTGGAGATCAGAGGCGTCTGGTCTCCGGCAGAGTCTGGGCTCCCCATCAACCTTCTGGAGCTCAAGGCAATTAGGCTTGCATTGAGGAGGGAAGGGGGGAGGGGAGGGGAGGGGGGTGAGGAGGAGGGAAAGGGGGGAGGGGCGATGGGAGGAGGGAAAGGTGGGGGACAGGAGAGGGGGGGGGAGGAGGGAAAGAGGAGAGGGATAGAGAGAGGGAGGAAAGGAAAGGGGGAGGGGAGGGGGGGGTCAATACTGGAATCCATACCAGGGTAGAC